>NC_091269.1:54315000-59315000 GCF_042477335.2 Ovis canadensis
TATAGCTTTTATTATGTTGAGATAATTTCCTTCTATTTCTAGTTTGCTGAGATTTTATCATGAAAGGGTGTTAACAAAATAAGTTTTCTTTCTCTCTTAGTTGAGATGGTCATGCGGTTTATGTCCTTCATTCTGTAAATGTGGCGTATTACCCTGACTGATTTTCGTGTATTGAACCATTCTTGCATTTCAGGAAAAAAAGCACTTGGTCATGATGTAAATCCTTTTGATGTATTGTTGAAATCAGTTTGCTAGTAACTCTTGATCATTTATTAGTGATATTGATCTGTAGTTTTCTTCAGCACTGTCTTTGTCTGGATTTATTTTCACTCAGACAAAGACTTAACCCTTTCATTTGACTTTGGAAGTGTCTTCTTTTCATTTTTTGAAAGAGTTTGAGAAAGTTTGGTATTTTTTTAAATTTTGTAACAGTTTTTCAATTTTTGCTTATCTTTTCAAAATCTAGCTGTTAGTTTTATTGATGTTTTCCTATTCTATATTTCATTAATTTCTGGTCTAATCTTTATTAATTCTTTCCTCAGCTTATTTTGGGTCTAGTTATTTTTTTTTCCTAGTTTCTTGAGATATAAATTTAGGTTGTTGATTTGATATCTTTCTTCTATTTTAATGTGGTCGTTTACTGCTATCAGCTTCCCTCTTAGTAATGCTGTTGTTGCATCCCATTTTAATTTTCATTTGTCTCAAGATAGGTTCTAATTTCCCTTGTGATTTCCTTTTTGACTCATTGGGAGTTCAAGAGGATATTGTTTAGATTCCATATATTTGTGAATTTTTCAGTTTTCTTTTTGCTATTGATTTCTAGTTTTATTCCACTGTGGATAGAAGAGATACTTGGTATTCCAATATTAAATATTTTAAAACTTACCATGTGATTTATCCTGGAGAATGTTCCGTGTCCATTTGAGAAGACTGTGTATTCTTCTGTTGTTGAATGGAGTGTTCTGTATATTCTTTTATAGGGTTGTTCACATCTTCAGTTTTCCTATTATATGTTTGATTACTTTTAGGTTTTCTTTAAAAGAAAATTCCAAGAAGCTGCTTGCAGTTCACTGGCCAGTTTTCACTGGCTCTCCTTGGTCATGACGAGCTTCAAAGAAGCTTGAAAGTAGTTCAATTCTGGTTGTCTATATGCATACATGAAAGTAAAGATTGTATTACTATGATAAAATTGGTCAGTTGATATTCAGGGACATATACCAGACTGTCTAAAATATTAGATCAGAATCTATTATAATATTTTTAAGGTGCTGAATCTATGTTTTATTATATCTTAATTCTGATGAGGCTTCCTATTTCATTAATGAAAGAAGCTCTGAAGCCCTCCCTTGAGTGTCTGTGATATATGAGCTTTTACCTTCTCATTTATGAAGTTACAATAGATATATAATTCTTACCTTATTATGTATTCTCTAAGAAGCACAGTAAAAATAAAATGGAGCTTTAAAAGTTTAAAATGATCCTGCAGGGACTCCAAGATGAAAAAGATATACAATGCCAAATTACTTCCACCCATGTTGTTACATACCCTATTAACAGCGTGCACAAGAGACAATTCTATTTCTGGATTTTACTACCCCATTGCATAATTTTTACTTGTGACTACCAGGGAATATGAAATAAGAAGATAGTCTATTGGGAGGCATTATACATCTATGTCATTGAGTCTTGCCACTGAAAATTGTGCTTATTAATCATTTCTCCATCAGTAAAAATTGATAACAGGTAAAATGAAAATAAATTTTAGTGAGATCATTTTGTCGTTTGGTGCCTATTTTAAATTTGCATTTATGATTTGGGGAGGGGATAATGATTCAAGGCAACTTATATTACTATCTATGTGTTCATATATTAATTTTAGAAAAAATACTATGAACAAAAACTATACATGTATAAAGTAGGAAAAATCATATCACTGGGAGACTATAATAAAAATTAAAGTCTTTCTTATACTGGCTATGGAATCCTTTTAAAATTATCATTTTTTTACATCAATTTTTTTAAATTGGCATGATTTAAAGAAGAGAAGAAAAATGAGCTTTAGAGAAGTTACAACAGTGAGGGATAGACCTGTTTTTCCTTTTTTCTTTTCAAGGTGTTCAGTTATTTTCGCAATATATTTGTAGTTCTGGAGCATTTTGGAGAAACTTCTCCAGATTAACATGGAATTGTTCTTGGAGCTTGGACAGAGAAGTAAATTAACTTTCTGGGGGCCAGGTTCCAGGATATCCAACCTCCTGCCACCACAGACTTTGCGCATGGTACTTTTATATATTGGATCCTACATTACCTTTTCCCTGAAGAAAAAAAAAAAAAAAAGGTGGTTTTGAGGCCAAAGGAACTGCTGCATTAAATCTTGTTGCATATAACTTTCCTCCAACAGAAGATCACATTTCAGAAGTCGTTTCATCAAAGTTTACTCTCTTTCATCCCTCCCCTCTCTGCCACTTCTTTGCAGACCCAAAATTTCATGATTTATTCCTGTACTTTAAAATATATGCTTAGTGGTGGAAGATTTATCTTTGTACAAATGAATAATTCATAGAATAGAATTCCTGTGAGATTAGTTTACAAAGTGAAGACTTTGACCCCAGGATTGAAATTTCTAGGGCTTCAAAGATGTTTGTGCTGTTTCCTTTAGGCATCAGAAATGTGGTTGGGTTCCACTGTTTCATTCTGAACACAATCTTGGGAAAAAGAAGTGGAATGCATGAACCAGCAGAAAAGGCACATTATATACTTCAGATCCTACCTCTTTTCCAAAAAGATGTGTAGTCCTCAGCTTTGCTATGAGTAGAACTCATTACACTGATTCTCTCCTTAAAATTTTTTTCCCTCCTGGGAAGGATATGTTTAACTCAGCCACTTACTGGAGAATATATGTGATATATTGATTCATTTTTTAAAAATCTGTGTTTATGACGTTCTCAGTATGGGTTGTATCTCATTTTATTTTGTTTTTCTTCATAAGTTGTAAATAAATGTAAATTGCATCCAAAGTAATATATCCCCTCTATAATTAGAGAAGAGCTGTTGCCAGTCCATGACTAGTGACATTTGCCTTGAAAATTTTATTTTCCTTACAAACCTTAGGATATATCCTAAATTAAGTAGATGTTTAAGTTGTGAAAACAAAGATTCATCAAGTTTCCAAATTCCCTGCTGAGTTCCTACCAAGCCCCACTCGGTAGGGCCTTAGCTGTTCCTGCCTATTGCTCTAGTTTTAATTCTCAGCTTATGTTTTTATTAATTCCATTGGAGCATCTTATACATACAGCAGGTGAACCCTTTACTAGCACCTAAAAACCTGGAAGCCAGCAACAGTTGTTTCCAGACAGCTAATGCATGGTGAACTCATTATGATATAATCATCAAATATAAATAATACACACGCTTTTGTGATTAGTCTTTTGAGGATGGATTAATAATTAAAGACTCTACAAACATTAAGATAGATGCATCAGTTTTTTACAATATTAAAAGTAGGTTATTCTAAGTAAGAATGGCTTTCTGTCAGTTTTCGTTTTCTCCCTGAGTGTGTGTGCTAAGTCACTTTAGTCATGTCAGAATCTTTGAAACCCTGCAGACTGTAGCACACCAGGCTCCTCTGTATGTGAGATTCTCCAGGCAGGAATATTGGAGTGGGTTGCCATTTCCTTCTCCAGGGGATTTTCCTGACCCAGGGATTGAACTCGTGTCTCTTATGTCTCCTGCATTGGCAGGCATTACCACTAAAGCCGCCTGGGAAGCCCTATCTCCCTGTAACACTCCCCCCCCCACCTTTTTTCCCTATGTATATTACGCTTATCACGTGGATGTACTTTTTATTTCCTACCTTCTATTTCACTAATTATAGAATTAGTTGCATTAAAAATTTGACTGGTGTATGCCATCCTTAAAAAAAAAAAACTCTGGCTTCTCATTTGTCTGTGCATCTGGAAAGCATCTCTTGAGAGAGTCTTTTCCAATTTCCCACTCAAATGCCCACTAAAAAAGACTCCAGAGGAGAGGAACTATTACCTCTGCCATCTCATTTCCCTCTCATACCAACAGGCAACCCACTGCCTGGATCTGAAAATGGTGGATATAAAGTCAGTCTAGGTTGAGAATAAAACAAGTGATATGAACCAGAAAGTTTTGATATGGACCAGCAGACTATTCTGAAAAAGGAAGGAAAATATTTCAAACCCCTCTTGTTGTTTACTGCCTGGTTCAAAGGCCAACAGCTTCAGCAACCAGAATGCAGAACGTCTTTATAAGTTGCTTTTACCGTGGCTTAACATGGTATCCTGTCACTGATGATTTTTTTCCCTTATATTCACTCATTGATTGCACTTCCCTGATAAGACTGGGGTGCCCTGAAGAGGAATGGAAACCAGTGGTGACTTTATTCACTGTAGCCAGTGTAGTCTCCGCAGAACAGGGCTGCTGCTGCTGCTGCTGCTGCTGCTGCTGCTGCTGCTGCTGCTGCTGCTAAGTTGCTTCAGTCGTGTCCAACTCTGTGCAACCCCATAGACGGCAGCCCACCAGGCTCTGCCGTCCCTGGGATTCTCCAGGCAAGAGCCCTGGAGTGGGGGGCCGTTGCCTTCTGCGCAGAACGGGGCTAGCATAGTAGAAAGAACCTGGGTGTAAGAGTGGGTGTGCTGAGAATGTTACACTCCTGTTCAGAAGGACCACAGTGGGTGCGTGTTTGTGTTCACCAGGCACAGTTTGTGGTGTCCACATATTTTTAACTAACTGTAGGTCTGAGAGGGCTTCCCTAGTGGCTCAGATAGTAAAGCGTCTGTCTGCAATGCAGGAGACCTGGGTTCGATCCCTGGGTTGGGAGGACCCCCTGGAGAAGGAGATGGCAGCCCACTCCAGAATTCTTGCCTGGAAAATCCCATGCATCGCGGAGCCTGGTAGGCTACCGACCATGGGGTCCCAAAGAGTCGGACATGACTGAGCGACTTAAGGGGATTTAACAATCCCTCAAGTGGAAGTAAGCAGAGATAAGGAAATCCATATGCCATGCCTAAAGGCAAGCGCCAGCCGATACAGTATAGGATCCGTAGTACACAAAAGCTGTAGCGTACAGCTTCCCGAGTGCTGGCAACCTGCATACTGAGAGCAAGAGTGTCCTTCTGATGCACCAGGGATAAACGAAAATAAAACTTGAAAAAGTAATTACATGGAACTTCCCTAGTAGCGCAGTGGATAAGAATCTGCCAGCCAGTGCAGGAGACATGGGTTCGATCCTTGGCCTGGGAAAGTTTCACCCTTGGAGCAACTGAACCTGTGCTTCCGCAACTACTGAACCCTGCACACCCTAGTGTCGGTGAACCACAACTAATAAGACCCTGTGCTGCAACTGCTGAAGCCCGTGCTCCTGAGAGCAGCACGTGGCAGCTGCTGAGGCTGTGTGCTGCGACTATGCAGGCCGCGTGCCTAGAGGCTGTGCTGTGCAACAAGAGAAGCAAGGCAATGAGAAGCCAGTGCATCGCACTGGTGAGTAGCTCCCGCTTTCCACAACTAGAGAAAGCCCCCAGATAAATAAATAAATATGGCAGTGTGTACATGTCAAAAAATTTTTTATATCTAAAAAAAGTAATTATATAGCTATAAGAGAATTTAAAAATCATGTAATAATATCCAAAGTCTCAAGAAAGATACCACTATATCCCTTTTTGGAAAGCATAAAAGAAAACTTGACTTCCTGAAAAAAATAATGAGTAAAAGTCAAGTGCCAAAAACTGAAATGTCATTATAAATGTAGTGAAGTGAAAGTGGCCCAGTCATGTCTGACTGTGACCTCATGGACTGCAGTCCATGGAATTCTCCAGGCCAGAATACTGGCGTGAGTAACCTTTCCCTCCTCCAGGGGATCTATCCAACCCAGGGACTGAACCCAGGTTTCCCGCATTGCAGGTGGATTCTTTAACAGCTGAGCCACGAGGGAAGCCCAAGGATACTAGAGTGGATAGCCTGTCCCTTCTCCAGGGGATCTTCCCGAGCCAGGAGTTGAGCCGGGGTCTCCTGCATTGCAGGTGGATTCTTTACCAACTGAGCAATCAGGGAAGCCCTATAAATGTAAGGAAAATATTCTTTGAAGGCTATTGAATTTAAAGATAATGACTGGAAATGTGGTTAGAAGACTGAATGATTCATAAAGGTTAATGAGGGTCCAGGAAAGGGAATGCAAGGTAAGGTTTCAGTATCCCTTATCTTTCATGGCAGGAATTGAAAGACCCAGTTTTATGCTGGGCTTGCATAGGACTGAAAAAGAAAGGTAACAGTGAATCACAGGGAGTCAATTTGAATAATGTGATGAATGAAACTTCTATACACCTTGAGCTGTAAATCACAAATGGAAATTACCCATTCTATTAAGTACTCAGGGCACATTTTTAAAAAACGTTTCAGGTTTATTTACTATAAACACTGTGATGTGTACTAAAAGCAAACCCCTTGGGATGGCTTGATCTGGACCTCTGGGCCTGACTTCCCCTGCCACTCTAAGCCCCACCCACCACTTCCCAGCACCAGCTCTGGCTCCATCCAGATTCCTTAGCTTTTGACCTCAAGTCAAGCACACTTCTGGGATGATCCCTTGTCTTCCTCCCTCAGGCCACCTAGACTTGTGGCCTTTTTAAGCCCATTCTCTTCAGAGAGCCCATTTGTGGCTCACCCACTTCTCAGTCATCTTTCTCTGCCTGATTCAACCTCCTAACCATTGCCTGAATATCTCATTTGACACAGTTGGATTCGGCTTTATATTGTTTCATTTTTATTGTTTTGTTTTGTCTCCATAAATTGATTATAATTTCCAGAAGACGTGGATGGCATCATCTCTACCCTTCTTTTTAAAAGTTTTTAATTAAAAAAATCTGCAAGCTCTTGCTCAATATTAATCACTTGGTTTGCTGAATGAACAAGAATAAAGATAGTAAGACCCTTTAGCAATGCTGAGTTACATTTTATCTTCATCTCCATGTTCTAATCTGTGATTTTTTTTCCCCATAAGTGTATTCTGGGAATTGAGCCATTGGTGTTTTATAGAACACATAATATTTTTGCTCAGAAAACAAGGCTAATCTTGTACTTAAAAATACTCATATAAGTGCAGTTAAAAAAAGGCAGACTTTTACATGGTCAGAGGAGCCTGGTAGGCTGCAGTCCATGGGGTCGCTAAAAGTCGGACATGACCGAGTGACTTCACTTTTGCTTTTAACTTCCCCATGCATTGGAGAAGGAAATGGCAACCCACTCCAGTGCTCTTGCCTGGAGAATCCCAGGGACAGGGGAGCCTGGTGGGCTGCCATCTATGGGGTCACACAGAGTTGGACACAACTGAAGTGAGAGCATATAAACAAAATAACCTAACGCTTATTTTTTTTTTTTTCAGAATGACTGAGTATATCCTACTGGGGCTTCTCAGGTGACACTAGTGGTAAAGAACTCACCTGCCAATGCAGGAGATGTTAGAGATACAGATTTGATCCCTGGGTCTGGAAGGTCCCCTGGAGCATGGTAACCTACTCCAGTGTTCTTGCCTGGAGAAACCCAGGGACGGGGGAGCCTGGTGGGCTGCCGTCTCTGGCGTCGCACAGAGTTGGACACGACTGAAGCAACTTAGCAGCAGCAGTAGGGGATGGTGTTATGGGTTGACATGCTACCCACCTGACATCAGATTTATCAGATGAAGTTCTTACCTTTAGTGCTGCAGAATGTGTCTTTATTTCGAAATATGTGCACGTGTGTGTGTGTGTGTGTTTGCCCACACACATGTATGTGCTAAGTCATTTCAGTTCTGTCTGACTGTTTCCAACCCTGTTGGTAGCCTTGATGGTAGCCCACCAACCTTCTCTGTCTGTGGGTCTCTACAGGCAAGAATACTGGCATGGGTTGCCATGCCCTTCTCCAGGAGGTCTTGCCGTTCTAGGGCTTGAACCCATGTCTCCTGCAGCTCACGCATTGCAGGCAGATTCTTTAGTGCTGAGCCATCAGGGAAGCCCAAAATTGGGTATAAGGCCATTGCACATGTAATCAGTTAACCTCAGGTGTGGTCTTACTGGAGTAGTGAAGTGAAAGTGAGTGAAGTCGCTCAACCATGTCCAACTCTTTGCCACCCCATAGACTGTAGCCCACCAGGCTCCTCCATCCGTGGGATTTTCCAGGCAAGAGTACTGGAGTGGGGTGCCATTGTCTTCTCCAGAGGATCTTCCCGACCCAGGGATTGAACCCCGATCTCCCGCATTATAGGCAGACGCTTTACCATCTGACCCATGTGGAGAGGACCTCTAATCCAGTATGAGTGGTGTCTTTATGAAGAGGAAATTAGATACAGACAGACACAAACACAGAGAGAATGGTATGTGAGGAAGTCAGAGATCATTTGTACAAGACAAATAACGTCAAAGATGGCCAACAAACCAGCAGAAATCAGGAGAGGGGCATAGACGAATTCTCCCTCACAACCCTTGGAAGGAACCAACCGTGTCCACGCCTCCCTCTCAGGCTTCCTGCCTCCAGAACTGTGAGAATGAACTTATGTTGTCAAAGCTCCCCAGTCTGTGATGCTTTGTTACTATAACCCTGGCACATTAATATAGCTGGTATTATTATTTTTTTTATTGAGTAAGAGATAGGGAAAAAACCCTTTTTTGTCTGTATGTTTATATTAAAGTCTAGCTGACCCTTGAAGAACATGAGGGATAGAGACACCGACCTTCCCAGTGGAAAATCCACCTGTGATTATACAGTCTGCCTTGCGTACCTGTGATTCTGAATCCACAGATTCAACTCATCACAGATTGTATAGTAGTGTAGTGTTCTCCATGAAAAAAAAATCCATGTGTAAGTGGACCTGTGTAGTTCAAGCCTATGTTTGTAAGGATCAACTCTAGTTTTTCTTTCCTTGTAACTTAAATCACCAAGTGAAACCCAGGTTGAAAAGATGCTGTGTCTGCACCTAATCGCCCTGGAGGACTCTTGGCAGCTTGTGAGACCCGGTATGCCAGATACTCAGACTTGGGACAAAGGGATGTTCCATACATTGGGAGGTCAGCTTTTGGTTTTCTGTAATGTGGTTATAAGAATGAAATGTGTGTGGGTTTTGTGTTTGTGTGTATGTGTTTTAACAAAGAATGGCATATACATCTGAAACCATGGGATTATGCTCATGAAAATATTTTGTGACTAGATGAGTTTTCCATCAGCTGTGTGAATGTACTAGTTACCATGGTGCTCTCATGCTCAGGACTCACCTCTATGATCTTGGAGTTATGCTTGGAAAAGACTTTTTCAGTTCAACAGGCTGAAAATGAAACTCAGGCCCTTGCTTAGGAATGGACTTTGGACCCTCTTGGGGTTGTCTTCTTCCTCCAAATTAATTTTTTATTTTGCTGGTTTCCTAGGGTTGCCATAAAATAGTAGCACAATCTGGGTGGCTTAGAACAATGGAAATTTATTGTCTCATAGATCTGGAGGCTAGAAATCCAAGACCGAAGTATCAGCAAGATATCTGAAATGTGCTGGAGAGGAACCCTTCCTTGGTTCTTCTAGTTTGTAGTAGTCTCGGACATTCCTAGTTTTGTGACAGCGCAGTGATTTTGGCCGTTTGAGGATTTTGTCGGTCAGTTTAGAGATCATCTCATTCACACTACAATGAGGGAATCTTGTTTGCCATTCAGCCATTTCTGCAGAAGCACCCTGTGTTTTTCTGGACTGAGATATTTGCTGCCTGTTTCAGCAGGCTGTACTGTGGGGAGACACTGGAGGTGGAAAGAAAGGCTTGAGTGTGAATCCTGACAGTATTCACTAGGCAAGCAGCTTCACTTTACCAACCTCTGTTTTCTCAAAATGCAAGGTTGGGGACATCTAAAAGACCCTCCTTACTTCTAACACCCCTTGCAAATTTGGGGATCTGACACCAATTGCGAATTTAAGGATTCAGAGACCACCCTTAGGTTCAATGATGCGCTGAAAGGACTCCTAGAACTCACTTAAAGCTGTTCTACTCACAGTTATGGTTTAGTACAGGGAAAGAATGGGGTTTCCCTGGGGGCTCAGATGGTAAATAATCTGCATGCAGTGCTGGAGACCTGGGTTGGGAAGAGCCCCTGAAGAAGGGAATGGCTACCTACTCCACTATTCTTGCCTTGAAATTTCATGGACAGAGGACTCACGAGGTCGCAGAGAGTCGGACGTGACGGAGAGACTTTCACTTTCACGTGTTAGTTGCTCAGCTGTGTCTGACTCTTTGTGACCTCATGGACTGTGACCCACCAGGCTCCTCTGTCCATGGGACTTCCCCATCAAGAATCCTGGAGTGAGAGGCCATTTGCTTTTCCAGGGGATCTTCCTGACCCAGGGATCAAGCCCAGGTTTCGTGAATTGCAGGTGGATCCTTTACCGTCTGAACCACCAGGGAAGCCCTTCACAGAGAAAGAATAGAGATTAAAATCAGCCATATGGGTGGGAGGTGGGAGGGGGGTTCAGGATTGGGAACTTATGTACACCCGTGGCTGATTCATGTCAATGTATGGCAAAACCAATACAGTATTATAAAGCAAAATAAAGTAAAAATAAAAAAAATAAATAAATGCTGACTTTCTATACTGTTTAAAAAAAGAAAGAAAAAGAAGAAATAAAATAAAATAAAATCAGCGAAGGGAAGAGGTGCAGAGTCCAGGAATGTTCCATCATGGAGCTTCCAGGTGTCTTCTCCTCTGGAGGGTGGGCACACTACTTTCTTTTCTGGCAATGATGTGTGACATGTCCACAGAGTGTCACCAACCAGGGGTGTTCACTGGAGCCTTGGTGTCCAGAGTTTTTACGCGGACTCCCATCTTGTGGACATGGCTGACTTTGGCTGTGTCTGCTCGCAGGAAGCTGAGCTGAAACCATGTGACCCTCATTCTTAAGTCAGGATGTCACCATGGTCTCCAGCAATACAAAGACACCCCAGGCAGGCTTGCCATTCCAAGTGTTTAGAAATTACCTCTGGAGAGCTGAGGGCTAAAGCCAGACCTCATTTTGAGCAAGGTTAAATTCTCTACTACATACGCTAGAAAAAGGGGATAAATAACCCATAGAGGCCCTTTTAGTCTTTATGATCTACAGTGGTGTAAATCGGAAGCCCTGCCTGAGGGCATGGGCACTGTTGCCTTGTTCCTGGACTATCGGTCCTGCTCTTAAGTGCCCTCTTTCCAGCCTCCACTGGGGTTTTTATTATGGTTAGATTGCCATGGTGGCATGCTGATGCTGTGTGTGATGTGTCCCGGGGTTTAGGACTGGCTCAGAAGGGAAGTTATATCTGGCTAATGAGCCCCTGTTAATTATTGTATGAAATAATTTTATGCATTTAGTGTTTAAGATCTAGCGAGGGGCAGTATGTGAAAAATACGTGCTAAGAGGATGTTAGAATCCTTACATTCAGGCCCAGAGAAATGGGTACTTATTAAATGCCAGTTACCTGTGTCCCTAGGGTACCAGCAGGAGGAACTAATATTCTATTTCATTTGTGGAGATATTTAGAAACATTAAAGCCTTTGGTCCTCATGTGAAAAAAATCTCCATGAGAATTGAAAGCATCACAGCAGAAAATCTTAATACCACATTTCCTGTGAGCTCAGCAATTAATTGCACCCAATTTGGTCAGAAGATTTTTCTGATTCAAATCAAACTCAAGCAAATCCAGGCAGGGCAACTTTGAAGGCCATATCGCTACTCTTCTAATTTCCCAGGGGACTCAGAAATTAAGCAGAAGCCCTGTCCCAGGCTCAGCTGTTTGGACAGACATGGTTTGCAAAGAGATTCTTTTATGCCAAATTCTCTTAGAAGCTTCTGGGAACCGTTCAAATGATTAATATTCCAAATAGTCTTGTCTGGTTGGGTCCTACCCTTTTACTCAGTGAGATTGGACTCTTCTAGTTTTATCCTCTGTGTTTGTCAAGACTACATTCATATCTACCCTTCTGAGTGTAGGTTGTAAAAGCTGGTCTCCGTTATACAAAGCTTGGATTAAGGGGCGGAACTTGCATGCTAAGTCACTTCAGTCATGTCTGACTCTTTGCGACCCTATGGACTGTAGCCCACCAGGCACCTCTGTCCATGGAATTTTCCAGGCAAGAATACTGGAGGGGATTGCCATGCCCTCCTCCAGGGGATCTTTCCGACCCAGGGATTGAACCCATGTCTCTTATGTCTCCTGCACTGGCAAGTGGGTTCTTTACCACTAGCGCCACCTGGGAGCTGCCATCATGTTGAAAAACCTACTTACTGTGTGCCAGCCACCCTGCAAGGCACGCTTCTTTATGGGTGAGAAAAGTCAGGCTCAGAGAGGCCAAGAAAATCACTGAAGGACAAACAAGGTTAAGTGGAAGTGAAAGTGTTAGTTGCTCAGTTGTGTCCGACTCTCTGTACACCCCATGGACTCTGCCAGGCTCCTCTGTCCGTAGGATTCTCCAGGCAAGACACTGGAGTGGGTTGCTATTCCTTTCTCTAGGGGATCTTCCTGAACCAGGGATGAAGGCAAGTCTCCTGAACCGCAGGCAGATTCTTTTGCTCTCTGAGCCACCAGGGAAGCCGTAAGTGGAAGAGCAAGGATTTATTTGCACCGAGGCCTGTGTTCTTGTTTCTGCTTCAAGTGTTAAAAATTCACTTCATCCAAATGATGCCCCTGCTGATACACAAACTGGTCAGAGTGCAGCAAACCAGGGAAAGCGTTTTCTGCAGGAAAGTAACTGCCGCCTTTCTCTTGATGGTGTGTATTTATGGATATCGTCAGTTGCTCAGCATTTCTGTTTTATCTGAAAAGTATTTTGCTTATTCACTGGCATGTTCCTTGTGAATAAAATGACAAGAGGCCATTATTGAATCTGCTTCTTTGCTGTCTTCATAGAAAGGATAATTCAGATAAAAAATCAGTATTCATCTCTTGCTAACATTCTCTGGTTCATATGTGCTTTTATTCGAACATATATTATTAGTGAATTTAACTGTAAACTAATAACTGTTGTGTTGAATTTTTAAATATCACATTCTTGCCCTTGAGGAAAAAAATTGAATTAAAAAATGCTTAGTTTGTGTTTATGTGCTTGCTTCTACTAATTAGGATGTGCCTCTAAACAATTAGATATCTCAGATTGATCATTGGAGGGTTTTAGAAGGTCAGAGTATCAGCTGATCTATGATTGATTCATAGTCAGCCAGTATGTGGCTGTTGAACTTTTCCTGTAAGTCACTATTTTTCATCTTTATAAGTGGGGGAGTTGTGCCACCATTCAAATTAGCATTGATTAGGAAGGGCCAGGGGAATTTCCTTCTCCTTTTTCAGAATGATTTCCTCAGGCAGAACAGAGAAGCTTCAATGGTTCAGCAGCTGTTGTCTGTCCTCTTTTCTCCCTGTAAAATAGTTCCTGGTTTGCAGTCATCTTCCTTCCACCAGACCTGAACCATAAAAATAGACACAAATCAGATGTGTGTCAGAAATGAAATACCTCCTGCTTATTGAGAGTTTAAAAGTAATCTTCATAATTAGCGTTTCATATCCTGGAAACTCCTACTGTTGTGCTTGTACACACAGGGACTTTTCACCCTCAGTGCATCCTGCACCTGCAAAAATCAACTGCTCCTCTGATAGGTATTGATACATTGGAATTATTTGATTATTTACTTTTTATTAAAAAAAATTGGAGTATAGTTGCTTTACAATGTTGTGTCGGTTTCTGCTGTTAAAGCAAGTGAATTATTTTTTTTTTTTAATTTTTAGTTTTTTATTTTTTAAATTTTAAAATCTTTAATTCTTACATGCATTCCCAAACATGAACCCCCCTCCCACCTCCCTCCCCAGAACATCTTTCTGGGTCATCCCCATGCACCAGCCCCAAGCATGCTGCATCCTGCGTCAGACATAGACTGGCGATTCAATTCACATGATAGTATACATGTTAGAATGTCATTCTCCCAAATCATCCCACCCTCTCCCTCTCCCTCTGAGTCCAAAAGTCCGTTATACACATCTGTGTCTCTTTCCCTGTCTTGCATACAGGGTCCTCATTGCCATCTTCCTAAATTCCATATATATGTGTTAGTATACTGTATTGGTGTTTTTCTTTCTGGCTTACTTCACTCTGTATAATCGGCTCCAGTTTCATCCATCTCATCAGAACTGATTCAAATGAATTCTTTTTAACGGCTGAGTAATACTCCATTGTGTATATGTACCACAGCTTTCTTATCCATTCATCTGCTGATGGACATCTAGGTTGTTTCCATGTCCTGGCTATTATAAACAGTGCTGCGATGAACATTGGGGTAAATGTGTCTCTTTCAATTCTGGTTTCCTCGGTGTGTATGCCCAGAAGTGGGATTGCTGGGTCATAAGGTAGTTCTATTTGCAATTTTTTAAGGAATCTCCACACTGTTCTCCATAGTGGCTATACTAGTTTGCATTCCCACCAACAGTGTAGGAGGGTTCCCTTTTCTCCACACCCTCTCCAGCATTTATTGCTTGCAGATTTTTGGATCGCAGCCATTCTGACTGGTGTGAAGTGGTACCTCATTGTGGTTTTGATTTGCATTTCTCTAATAATGAGTGGTGTTGAGCATCTTTTCATGTGTTTGTTAGCCATCCGTATGTCTTCTTTGGAGAAATGTCTATTTAGTTCTTTGGCCCATTTTTTGATTGGGTCGTTTATTTTTCTGGAGTTGAGCTGCAGAAGTTGCTTGTATATGGAAAACCCTAAAGACTCCACCAGAAAATTACTAGAGCTCATCAATGAATATAGTAAAGTTGCAGGATATAAAATCAACACACAGAAATCCCTTGCATTCCTATACACGAATAATGAGAAAGTAGAAAAAGAAATTAAGGAAACAATTCCATTCACCATTGCAACGAAAAGAATAAAATACTTAGGAATATATCTACCTAAAGAAACTAAAGACCTATATATAGAAAACTATAAAACTCTAATGAAAGAAATCAAAGAGGACACTAATAGATGGAGAAATATACCATGTTCATGGATTGGAAGAATCAATATAGTGAAAATGAGTATACTACCCAAAGCAATTTACAAATTCAATGCAATCCCTATCAAGCTACCAGCCACATTTTTCACAGAACTAGAACAAATAATTTCAAGCTTTGTATGGAAATACAAAAAACCTCGAATAGCCAAAGCAATCTTGAGAAAGAAGAATGGAACTGGAAGAATCAACTTGCCTGACTTCAGGCTCTACTACAAAGCCACAGTCATCAAGACAGTATGGTACTGGCACAAAGACAGACATATAGATCAATGGAACAAAATAGAAAGCCCAGAGATAAATCCACACACATATGGACACCTTATCTTTGACAAAGGAGGCAAGAATATACAATGGAGTAAAGACAATCTCTTTAACAAGTGGTGCTGGGAAAACTGGTCAACCACTTGTAAAAGAATGAAACTAGATCACTTTCTAACACCGCACACAAAAATAAACTCAAAATGGATTAAAGATCTAAATGTAAGATCAGAAACTATAAAACTCCTAGAGGAGAACATAGGCAAAACACTCTCAGACATAAATCACAGCAGGATCCTCTATGATCCACCTCCCAGAATGCTGGAAATAAAAGCAAAAATAAACAAATGGGATCTAATTAAAATTAAAAGCTTCTGCACAACAAAGGAAAATATAAGCAAGGTGAAAAGACAGCCATCTGAATGGGAGAAAATAATAGCAAATGAAGCAACTGACAAACAACTAATCTCAAAAATATACAAGCAAGTGAATTATTTTGTTCAGTGGTTAACTGCTCACTGAGGAGCCCCAACCTGTTGAGGGTATGTTGTTGTTGTTCAGTCCCTAAGTCATGTCCGACTCTTTGCAACCCCATGGACTAGAGCATCCCAGGCTTCCCTGTCCTTCGCTGTTTCCCGGAGCTGGCGCTCATTCATGTCTGTTGAGTCACTGATGCTGTGTAAGTGTCTCACCCTCTGTTGTCCCCTTCTCCTCTTGCCTTCAATCTTTCCTAGCATCGGGGTCTTTTCCAATGAGTTAGCTCTTTGCATCAAGTGACAAAAGTATTGGAGCTTGAGTATCAGTACTTACAGTGAATATTCAGGGTTGATTTCCTTTAGCAGTGGCTGGTTTGATTTCCCTGCAATCCAAGGGACTCTCAAGAGTCTTCTCCAGCACCACAGTTCAAAAACATCAATTCTTTGGCACTCAGCCTTCTTTATGGTCCACCTCTCACAGCTGTACATGACTACTGGAAAAACCATAGCTTTGTTGATATGGACCTCTGTTGACAAAATGGTGTCTTTGCTTTTTAATTCCCTGTCTAGATTTGTCATAGCTTTCCTTCCAAGGAACAATTAGCCCACCAGGTTCTTCTGTCAGTGGGATTTTTCAAGTAAGAATATTGGAGTGGGTAGCCATTCCCTTCTCAGGGGATCTTCTCAACCCAGAGATTGAATCTAGGTCTCTGGCATTTCAGGTGGATTCTTTATGTATTAGACACCAGGGAAGTCCCTTGGAGGTATGTCGGCCTTTAAAATAAAAGTCAGTTTTTTTTTTTTTTTCTCAGAAAAGTGAACTTACTAGCAGAGGAGCTACGATTTGAGACATGCAAGCTATGGCAGAACCGTAGGTAGTTCTGGTAAATAAAGCAAAGGAATATTACCTTTACAGAGAAAATGGAGGAAGTTGGGAAGGGCTGCTTTGAACAAGACCCTGTTGGAGGAAACTAAGGGTTCATGGTGGTAGTATTTATCGTTGGCTGGGACTGTTCCTGGGCAATGAGAAAATTTTTTCTCCTGCTAGAGTGGTAAAATAGTAACCTTCCTCTTGGAAGTGCAACCTATGTCTCTTCCTGCTTGGGGTTAGTAGTAAGGAGTGGTAGAGTGAGAGAGCGCCCCCTTCAGGACTTCCTGACTCCATTGTAAATGAGATTTCCCTTTAATTTTTGTGTTTGCAAGCGTGACATGGATCTTTTTCCTTCTGTGGCTGACACCTCACCTCCATGAAACTGGGCGGTGAGATCCTTTTGAGTCATCTCAGATTTTATAACTTTTAAACTACATTTGAGTATTTAAGAAGAGTCATGCCAGTAATGCTTTAATCTTGGCTCTTCAGATGTAAACCCATAGTTGAGGTCTTCCTTCCCCTTTCCCTCAGTGGGCTAAATTTGTGATGATATCACTTGGTATAGTGTGTGTGTGTGTGTGTGTGTGTGTGTGTGTGAAAGAGAGAGAGAGAGAGAGAGAGAGAGAGGAAGGGAGGGAGGGAAACACAGGCACCAAGGCACGAGTGACCCCTAGAGATGGGGAAGGGACACCCCCCCCCCCTTTTAAAATTCTATGGATAGAGTCAGGAGGAAGTAGGAAACGCAGGCATCTCTTTCTGTGACTGCTCCTTTGAGGTGTGTTTCAGATCACTGATGATCTATTGGCATGTGATGCAGCCTCAGAAGTCAGCACCTCAGTTAGTGCCACTGATGAGGGCTTCAGTCCGGAGAGGTTTAGCTGGGGTCAGTGGACACGTGGCTGTAACTTCTGACTGGTGGCCAGGCTGGCCAGGCCAGTGTCTTGCTGATTGGCTTGCTTCTTTAGCTCCTGGGCAAAATCCTCAGCAAGTTGGCCATCTGCAGTTTCGCATCTGCTCCTCACAGCCTTGATTTAGGGACTGTTGTATGATTTATGAACTCACCTTTCTTTTCTTTTCTCTTCCTAGCTGCACTGCCAGGCAGCCTCTCTTCAGCGCTCCTTTTTAAATCTAGGAGTGGTGTGGACAGTCTGCAAGTTTGTCGCTAAATAGATGTCCACAACAGAACTAGGGGTTGGTTTCTCTGCTCTGGAAGATGGCTTCCAAACTTTATGAGTCTGTATGTTGGCATCCCATCCCCTTCCTTTTGACGAGAAACTTAGGGAGAGGGATATGCCTTGGATATGCCTCTCAGAGGTGGTTTCCATTGGCTTCTTGGTCCTTCTCCAGTATTTTTAATGTCTCTTGACTCCAACCTCAGAAACTGATTCTGAACAGAGTCCTGTCTCTCCTGTAATTGCTGTCTACTCAGCAATATCTAGGGGCCAGAAAAGTCTTTAATCTGTACCTTTCTGTCCATTCTGGTACATTTTATGAATCACCAAGTTTGTCTCTTTTTCTGTGTTAGTTTATAACTCAAGAAAATAGGGAGTTGATAAAGTATCAAGTTATAGAACATTTAAATACTCAGTGCCATAGAGTTCATTGCCCGGCTTCCCAGAATGTGAGTCATTGCCTTTCTGATATTATGACACAGTTTGTAACAAATATAAAATGGCAGAGTTTCATTCTGCTCTAGTGGTTATCAGACTCTGAGAATAAAGCTTATTTCCAGAGATTTCTGTTCTCTTAATGGTCTCAAATTTTAAATTTCTTTGATTTTTATAAAGTGAAGGCAGAATGTTTTTCTTCCTGTCTTTGTTGATGGCTTCTGTTGTCTAAGCAGGAAGAGCCTGACTCATTAAGACCTTAACATTTTTGGTAGAAATATAAAGTGCTTTTCAACTTTTTAATCTTAACATTTGGAAAGTCAGATATATTGAGTTAGACTTGAAATTGGATAATTCTTTGATGTGTTTTCAGATCAACTCGAAAGTTATGAAATCCTAAATCAGTGTATTTCCTTTCTCTTTCACATCTTTTAAAATAATTAAGCAAATATAGATGAGTCAGTAGATTCCTATCCCTTTAAATACATTTTAAAAAAGATATAGCATGGAACATTTTGGATAAATATTCAGTGTGGAATGAGGGGGCTTGGAAGAGCTGAAGTCGTAGAAGCAGTGTTAATTTAGGAAACAGCCCAGTTATGCATGGGAATTATTTGCTGCTAATGTCTGACTGTTTTTCTATGGTGTGGCTGACAGACATATTCTTTTTGTTTATTATCTCAAGCCTTTTGAATACTGGCAGGCCTGACACTTAGGAAAATTTATACTCTGTGTTTAATGTCCTATTTCTTTTTATCTTATGGAATTTAAGTGTTTTCCTCCTTTGATTATATGCATACAATGGGTACTTGTAAAAATCACCCTCAAGTGATTCAGCCATTAGATTAACACACCCATTTGCCAAACAAATTCCCCAGAGTCTATTGGAATAGAGAAGAAATCACAAGAAAACAAGCTAAGCTTAAGCACTTTCCTTCGTTTTTTTCCTTTTGAACCCCACAATTTCCTGCTGTGTCTTGGGATCCACTCCAAATTAATCTACCGCTAAAGCAACCATTTTGAACACTGAGAATAAATAAAAAGATCTGCATTCACAGAAGGAGGAGTGTGAATAAGGGCATTCCCCAAAGGGTATAAACATTGTAGGCATTTGTTCTAGATAGGTTGTTAAAAATCAGCACACATGCCAACATCCAGGAAAGGGGGAAAGACAATTCTGAAAAGCAAGCATGTATAAATCACTTTGCCCAACAGTATCACCACTTCCACTACTGTGCTAAAACCAGTAATAGCTCCCTAAAGTGCATAACTTTCAGGCAGGTTTTTGCTTGATATTGATTGGCATTATCTAATTTCACATGTTATTTTTATAAGTATTCAGATTTCTGAACTAGTGTGGGTTGTGCTCATGAAAAGGTATAGCTAAAATCTATATTAGGATTCTCCAGAGAACTAGAACCGATATGATTATCTGTTTATGTATCTGTCTAGCCATCCATCCATCCATTCATCCATCTATCTGGAACTTAACATATTATAAGAAATTGGCTCACCTGACGATGAAGACTGGCAAGTCTAAAATCAGCAGAGCCAGTGTCCCAGTTCGAATCTGAAGGCTGGAGGTTGCTGTAGAGACAGAAATAGCCAGTGTCCCAGTTTGAAGGCCATCAAGCAGGAATAACTGATGTTTCTCTGGGGAGGATAACTTATGGATCATTTCATCATTTCTACAGAAACAACAGTGCCTTTTTTTAATTCCTGAGTTTCACTGTTTTGTGAATGAATCTGATGAGAACTGATTAGTGTGTAAGAATTCAGAAGAGATCCTATAGATCTTGACCTGTTGTCAAAATAGGTTTAAAAATCATTTTAGCTATGTTTCATTGTGAGTGTCATGTTCTTTAAATATATTTAAATACCTGCTTTGTATTAATATTAATAACTAAAGAATGCATGCTAAGTCACTTCATTCATGTCCAACTCTGTGCAAGCCCATGGATTATAGCCTGCAAGGCTCCTCTGTCCAGGAAAGAATACTGAAGTGGGTTGCCATGCCCTTCTCCAGGGGATCTTCCTGACCCAGGGATCAAACCCGCCTCTCTAGGGATCAAACTCGCATATCTAACCTCTCTTGCATTGGCAGATGGGTTCTTTACCCTTAGCGCCACCTGGGAAGCCCAACTAAAGAATAGGTCAAAACATCAAAATCACAAAGTGAAAGTTGATACTTTTAGAGAGTTAAGTTCTTTTGAGCTCAGTACTAAGTTCTCTTCCTCCTTTCCAGCTAAACTTTCCTATGGGCTATCTCAAGAGATTCATGACTTTAATATCTTCTTCATGCTGATAATATCAAAATATGTCTCTCTGGCTCTCACTTCTACAGTAAACTCCAGATTAATTCATCTAACTGCTCATCAGCATCTCTAGTTAAATATCTAATAGGTGCCTTTTAAACTTCACATATCCAGAGTAGAATTTGGAGTTATTTGCCCTCCAAAGTTTGATCATCACCCAGTCTTCCCCCTTGTAATTAATGACTCCTCTTTATCCCGTTGCTCAGATATGCTGGATTATATTTCTAAGTGACCACAATGACCAAATTCTGCATGCCTTTCTTATAATGTGAATTTTGCTCTCCTTCAGTGAGAGGTGAGGTCTGTATTCTCTTTCCTTGAAACTTGGTGGGGACTTGTGACTGTCTTCACAAATGGAGTACAGTGCGCATGATGCTTGATGGCAAATGGTGAAACAGCTTCCATCTGGCTCTCTTTCTTTAGGAGTGCCTTCTCTGCTTTCTCATGCACCATGAGGCAAAGAAGCCCAAACTAGTCCACACTGCATGGAGTGGTGGATATGGAGAAGCACTGAGGTCCCCAACTCAAGCCAGAATCAGCTGCCATAGCTGTGAAAGAACAAGAGTTCATTTCCTTCCTGCCCCCAGCTTTTGAGACATGTAGCTGAGGGCCCAGATGCTCTGGGGGCAGAGAAGACTGCTCAACTTTGGATGATTTTTATATAATTCTCAGGGAGGAAGAAATTTTCTCCTGCCCATCTTGGTTCTCCTGGATGGTCTAAGAATTAAATTGACGTGAGACAGATTAACAGGAGAAAATCAAAGAAGTTTAATAACATGTATACAAGGGAGAGATCCAGAAAAACTGAGTAACTTGTCAAAATGGCTGAAACCGTCACCTTAAGTGTCATCTTCAGTTAAAGGGAAAAGAGGATGTTGGGTTGTGGTTTTGGGGACTTCAAAGGAGTGGGTGGCAATTCACATGGAAATCGAAAAGCAAATATTTGGTAATTAATGTTTGGTGGACCATGTAGAAACAATGAGTCATGGAAAGGACTCTGATATCTGGGCTCTGCTGAGTTTCTTTCACTATACTTAGCCCATATTCTTTGCAAATGTCCCTGGTGATAGCTCTATTTTGGAAACAGGTCCTCTATGTAAATTACTTTAGGCAGATGGGGGAAGGTCAGGGTTTCTTCTTGAGTCGTTTGAGCCTTGATTGTTTTCAGCTCAAATTAATCCACTTGCCAAAGAGATATTTTTGGCTGGTAAATTTTGCCCCCCTCTACAACCATAGTAACTAGATCATTGCTAAAAATACTCTGTCCATCCCAATTCCTCTTATTCACTCACCGCTCACATCAGTACATTTTACAACTCTGCTTTCAGGATATTGCCTGTATGCTCACCTCTTCTTAACTCCCCCATGGCTTGTCCTCTCAACCATGATCTATTGCCTTATCTACTGGGTACATTTTGTAGCTAGTTTCTCTTTCCCTGCTATAGATTATATTCTCCAGTTAGAAGACAGATTGATCTTTTAGAAACATAAATGAGATCATGTCTTTTGCTCAAAACCTCAAATATCTTCCTGTCATATTTAACATACTACCAAATGCTTTACCATTCCCCATAAGGCCCTAGGTTACTTCGTGCCAGTCTTTCCCCCTGAATTCTCTCCTAACGCTCTTCTCCACACTTAAACAATGCTCAAGCCACACTAACCTATAACTCTTCCTCATGTCAACTTAAAAGATGCACAATGTGAGAGTTATAAGCTAAGTTTCATTTGGGGCCAAATGAGGACTGTAGCCCGGGAGACAGCACCTCCGATAACTCTGGGAGACTGTTCCAAAGAGGCAGTGGGGGAAAGTACATATACAAGATTTTGGTGAAGAGGGAGTTCAATGCAGTCAAGTGTTTACTTTACAAACAGTTTTCCGCTAGTCAGGAGGAGCTGATGTCTCTAAGAAGGGATTGAGTGATTTTCTAGATATGAAGAATGCAAGGATTGGATCATGAAATCAGTTCCTGAAAATATCTAACCATCTAAAGACCTGTTCCACCAGGTTCCCTGGAGCACAGAGTGCCCCATTCTCCACCCTGAATTCCCCGCAGTGAGTGTTGACAGTCAGCAGCTGCAGCAGCACAGGGTCCAGTCTGCAGAGGCAGATGGCAAATGCCCCTGGTGTTGTTCAGTCCCCGGCAAATGCTCTTGGCAAGCACCAATTTGTAGCTGACACTTAAAACATTCATTTCTGAGTGAGAGATAGCTAATAGCAGAATACATGCCTGACCTTCAATAAGTCTGAAATTGCCCCTGGGTCTATGATGTCCAGATTGTTTTACATCCAATGAGATTAATTTTTACCAATGACATGGTACTTCTTGGATAGTTTTATTAGGAAACAAGTGTGCTGCCTCCATTCTCCAGATACAAAGCTCTCTGTCGCCCCAGGCAATGGCAAAATTGCAAGGTGGAAGGAGCCTCGGTCCCTGAATCACCGTATGGAAGAAAGCTGTCTACCAACCAGGAACCCCTACATCTGACTGAATGAAATCTTCTGTGTTAAGTTACTGGAGTTTTAGGGTTTATTCATTGTAGCAGTTGGTATTTCTGTACCTAATATAATGTTATTTCCTCTTCACAGCATTTATACATGCTACTCTTTCTGTCTGGGAGACTCTTCCCTCCCTTACATCTTTCAAGACCTTGCTTGCATTTAAAATAATCCATTCTCCCACCTCCACTCATGCACAGTGGCACTTTCTATACTGTTGTATTACTTATTTATTCCTGATTTTTTTAGCTTTATTGTACTTATCACTACCTGAAGCACTACTCATGTATTTTGTTTGGCTGTTGCCTTTACTAGAAGGTAAGCCTCATAATGACAGGGGCCTCATCTGCCTTTTTGTTACTTTGTCCCCTGTGCCTTTGTGGTTCCTGGCCTGTGGTGAGTGCTCTGCAAATCCTTGTAGAATAAATAGATGAGAGGACAGAACTCTCGTAACAGGAATGAAATGTTGGGAATTAGGGTCCTTCAGAATCAAGTTAGCATTACTCAGTGAATCACTCAACTTCTTTGTGCTTTAGTTCCCACAATCATCAAATGGGGATGAAGATATCTATTTCACGGAGTAGTCGTGATGAGTAAATACAATTTGTATGGGACCTGCTCAACCCTTGATGGTCTTGCAAATAAATATGTGTTTTCTCCTTTCTTTGTTTTGTTCTTATGAAAGTTTTTGGGGAAATACGATGAACCTTAACACTTCTAAATAATTTGGGACATGTTTGGCTGAAATCTCAGAGGGTGGTCTTTCTGGATTGGAGTAGTCAATGACTAAGAGCCCTTTATACTGTTATAACTGAGGATTTTTTAGATACTCTGACAGATACTCAAGCAGGCGATTCTATAGCCCTGGCAAATGTTTAGACCATTGTACCATCTCTAAATGCTATGTTTTAATGACCACATTCTATTTTGATGGTGCTATGCAAATTATACCCTTATTAATTTCTGGGTGGATCATGAGTTCACAGGTTGGGGGAGAGGGGGATGTGTATATGACAAGTCTTTGCTTATTCAGATCTCCAGGAAACAAATAGGATTTTTTGCAGAGTGGCCAATTCAGGGAAAAAAAACATGTTTATAAGCCATTGTTATTTTGTTTTCTAATTAAAAAATTATGAATAAAACATGTGCATTTCCTTGTAATACTGAAAAATGCTGGCAAACATGACATTCTCTTTTCACCTCTTTTGTTTTCTGTTCCAGGCAAAGTTGGAACTGTTCAGTAATTTGCTGAGTGACTGTCTAAAGGAGGTGATATCACCCACAATGGGGCAAAGATTTGTTTTTTGGAGGAGTGAAAATTTTCTTCTCATTTTATGTATAAAGTATAGATTATGTAAACAGATATACAATATATCTGAGGTATTAAAATTTCACAGTGGCATTTTCCTGGGGGATGATTAGGAAAGTTTATATCCAAAGAGGGTCTATAGGGGTCTGATAAATAATGGTTCATAAACACTGAAAATAATGGTTCATAAACACTTGTTTAATATTTTCACTTAAGTCCTCCTTTATGTATCTGCACACTATATATATACATATTTTTATTGCTGACTTTTATAGTCATCAGAGAAATAATACTGAGTATATTTTATTTAACTTTTTAAAACTTTTTTTCTGTCCTGTTTCATTTAGGTCTTCCCTAAATTTTGGGCAGATTTTTATCTTCTGTAAAATGGATGACCTATACTTTAGATATTACTCTGCTATTGAACGTTTTGCAACTGTAGTGTTAATAGGTATTGTCTATCTTGCATTCTCTTCCCCCTTTTGTCCTTTTTAAGAAGTCCCATTTTATTTTATTTTATTTTTTGTTTGTTTATTTTTACATTGGAGTAGTTGCTTTACAATGTTGTTTAGTTTCTGCTTGTGGGTCAGCTATATGCATATACGTATCTCCTCCCTCTTGAGCCTCTCTCCCACTCACTCCCATCCCACCCTGCTAGGTCATCACAGAGCATAGAGCTAAGCTCCCTGTGCTACACAGCAGCTTCCCACAAGCTATCTGTTTTATACAAGGTAGTGATTATATGTCAATGTGACTTTGTCAGTTCGTCCTACCCTCTCCTTCCTCCCCCAGCCACCCCCGTGTCCACAAGTCCATAGAAGTCCCATTTTAATCTGTGTGGTCATGGGCCTCCAGGGACCCTGATGTCATCTAAGCTTCTGCAGTGGACTTGAAAGTGTTTCTATCCTTTTTCCATGGATTTTGTAGGAGTGGGCAAAGGAAAGCCACTAGGGGCCAAAAAGAAACAAGGACAATTCTGCTCAGGGGTTCTGGGATGCAGAGTCCAGTTACTTTCTTTTACATGAAACATAGGTAAGGAAGAATGTTCCACAGTAATTTCTGGAAGCCATCTGATAACCACAGGGGGACCCAACTTTTGAGAGAAGCAAGTATTGTCGATGTCAGAGGAGGGAAATGGAGAAACCTAACTGCCTTGAGTTATCACTGTACTACTGATGCAACCACTGATGAAACAGACCTCCCCCCCAGACTTATCAGTACATGAAATCACGTATTTCCTCATTTTTTAACCAATTTGAGTCCTGTTTTCTGTTACTTATAACCAAATATACTCTGTCTGAAAGCATCCTATTTCAGTTAACAATATTGCACACATTTATATGTGAAAAGGTTGGCTTAAAGCTTAACATTCAGAAAACGAAGATCATGGCATCTGGTCCCATCACTTCATGGCAAATAGATGGGGAAACAATGGAAACAGTGTCAGACTTTATTTTTCTGGGCTCCAAAATCATTGCAGATGGTGATTGCAGCCATGAAATTAAAAGACGCTGACTCCTTGGGAGGAAAGCTATGACCAACCTAGATAGCATATTCAAAAGTATAGACATTACTTTGCCAACAAAGGTCTGTCTAGTCAAGGCTATGGTTTTTCCAGTAGTCATGTATGGATGTGAGAGTTGGACTATAAAGAAAGCTGAGCGCCGAAGGATTGATGCTTTTGAACTGTGGTGTTGGAGAAGACTCTTGAGAGTCCCTTGGAATGCAAGGAGATCCAACCAGTCCATCCTAAATGAGATCAGTCCTGGGTGTTCTTTGGAAGGACTGATGCTAAAGCTGAAACTCCAATACTTTGGCCACCTCATGTGAAGAGTTGACTCACTGGAAAAGACTCTGATGCTGGGAGGGATTGGGGGGTAGGAGGAGAAGGGGATGACAGAGGATGAGGTGGCTGGATGGCATCACGGACTCGATGGACGTGAGTCTGAGTGAACTCCGGGAGTTGGTGATGGACAGGGAGGCCTAGTGTGCTGCGATTCATGGGGTCGCAAAGAGTCAAACACGACTGAGTGACTGAACTGAACTGATACGTGTGTTTATACATGAAGTTTTCTTCACAAAAGTTCCTGGAATGGTATTTGCGGGGTCAAAGGCTTCCACTTTTCATTTAACCTCCGTGATCACTGTTTTGATTTACGGAAGAGCTTCTGTTTGTTCACGTTGTTTGGTTTGTCTTCACGTGATGGCTTCTCAGTCTTTTCAGTTATGCCTCTAGGTTGTGTCTTGCTTGGAAAGACCTTCCCAACCCAATATTATAAATAGTTCCCATTCATCTGGTATGGTACTTTCCTAATGTTACTTTTTATGACTTAAGTTGTGTAGAGCTCATGCTTGTTTGTTTGTGGGCATGTGTATATGCAGTGTATATTTGTTACTTTATTATTTTTTTTCTGAATCAACAGCTTATTTCCATGTTACTTTGTGGTGAGAGTAAAGAATCTGCCTGCAGTACAGGAGACCTGGACTGGATCCCTGGGTCCAAAAGATCCCTTGGAGAAGGGAATGGCAGCCCTCTCCAGTATTCTTGCCTGGAGAATCCCATGGACAGAGGAGTCTACAGTCCTTGTGGTCATAAAGAGTCAGACATGACTGAGCAACTGACACTCATTTCATGTATTGAGTACTGCTTTCTTTTCTTATTGCTTTAGAATTCTCAGTTACATACATTGTATCAGACTATATGTAAGGATTTGTTTCTAGATTATCTGGCTGATTATATTCATGTCTCTGCATTTCCTTGTGCCCAGATTACCCTCTATTAATTACTCTGATTTCTTTGTTTCGTGATATGGTTGGAGCATATCTTCAACCCACAATCCTTCTCTGAGTTTTTCATGCAAACTTTTTCTTGCTATGATGTATTTTAATTCAAAATGAGAATAGTTTGATTAAGTTCTAGGGTTGGATGAGCAGGAAGAAGTGTGGGTGTTCTTATTTAAGACTTAACTTATGTAACTGCATTGATGATTATAACTTGAACGAATTCTCAAGATATGTTTTTTAGCCAATAAAAGTGTTCATATCTAGCCTTTTTAGGAAGTAACTTGAAAGCAACATTTTTTACCCCTCAACCCTCACATCTACATGGCACATTATAATTGACCATGTTTGTTTGCATTCTCTGATTTGCTGCTTGAAAGAGTCACATGAAATGCTTGTCATCATAATGCTCATCTTTGGAAGTGAAACTGATACTTAGGAAATTAAATGATTGAGTAATTCTTTAGCTGAGTCATCCAGCAGGGCAGTAGCACCAGTGACACTGGCAGTGTATGCCATTCGGTGCAGTGAACTCTGCAGAATGTTGTGACGATTAGAAGAAATGACTTTTCGGCATCAAGTGTTATGCTAGGTGTTGAGGATATAGAGATGTGTAAAGTTTACTCCATACCCCGCTTGCAGCCCAGGACTGCCTTTGCCGTAGTTGCTGGATCTCTTCTTTGCTTGAACAAAGCAGGGCAGGGAAGGTAACCCCACAAGAGCACCCTCCATCACCTGATTTCAGACTTGATGGAGTACAGCACTTTCTGTCTCGAGGTAGTGGTGCTAATTTCTGGCATTAGAGAAGAACCTCTTTCTAAGGACTCCTAATCAACAGCTATTTCTAATGTTTTTCTCTTTTGGATCCTTCTACTTTGCACGACCAAAACTCAGTATCCAAAATTCAGTCTTGGGTTTTCTGGTAATGCTAGTGGGGCTCGCAGGAGCTCAACTTTGGCTTACCTGCTCCTTCTAAACCAACACTACTGTCCTCCTTAATGAACTAGAATTTCAGCTCCTTATACTCTCTGTTCAGATTGCTGCATTAAGTATTTATGTATTTATTTAACTTCAACAGATCTTAGTTGCAGCACACATGGGATCTTTTAGTTGCAGCATGAGAACTCTTAGTTGTAGCATATAGGATCTCATTCCCTGACCAGGGATTGAACTTGGGCCCCTGCATTGGGGGCACAGAGTCTCCAGGGAAGTCGGTAGAATGCTATACTGAAGGAGGCATGACTTGAGTTTGGAAATGTGGTGGCAAATTATCCATATGTGAATTAACATGCATAGTTTTAATACACATCATGAATAATGAAGAACTGCCAAGTTTGACTTTATCCTCTAAGAAGAGACTAAAGTTTATTTTCACTTCCCTGTATATTTCATACAGTAAATACAAAGATTTGATACTCTGGTTCTGCAGATACAGCTCAGTGATTTACAGGAGCTGTGACTGGGCATCCCAGGCTCTCTGTTACAATCTAAACACTTTGAGGACAGGGACATCTTCCTTTTTTTTTTTTTTTTTTTTGTCCCCTCCCTTCTGGACTGCCCTCTTATCTCCCTCCCTACCACACTCTTCAGCCTATCACAGAGACCCTGCTTGAGTTCCCTGAGGCACACAGCGAATTCCCATTTGTGTCCATTTTACATAAAGTGTTGTAAATTTCTGTGTTACTGTCTCCATGCATCTCCCCTTCTCCCTCCACGTCCATAGGTCTTGGCTCTATGTCTGTTTCTCCATTGCCGCCTTGAAAATAAATTCATCAGTGCCATCTCTTTAGATTCCATATGACTTCCCTGGTGGCTCAGACGGTGAAGCATCTGCCTACAATGTGGGAAACCTGGGTTCAATCCCTGTGTTGGCAAGATCTCCTGGAGAAGGAAATGGTAGCCCACTCCAGTACTCTTGCCCAGAAAATCCCATGGACGGAGGAGCCTGGTAGGCTACAGTCCATGGGGTCGCAAAGAGTCAGACACGACTGAGCAACTTCACTTTCACTTTTCACTTTCATACAATATTTATATCTCTTTCTGATGTACTTCACTCTGTATAATAGGCTCTAGGTTCATCCACCTCCTCAGAACTGACTCAAACATGTTCCTTTTCATGGCTGAGTAGCATTCTATTGTGTATATGTACCACAGCTCCTTTATCCATTCATCTGCCGATGGACATCTAGGTTGCTTCCATGTTCTAGCCGTTGTCAGTAGTGTTGCAGTGAACATCGGGGTACATGCATCTTTTTCAGTTTTGATTCCCTCAGGGTATTTGCCTAGGAGTGGGATTGCTGGGTCATATGGTGGTTTTATTCCTAGTTTTTTAAGGAGTCTCCATACCATCTTCCATAGTGGCTGTATGAGTGTACAGTCCCACCAGCAATGCAAGAGTGTTCCCTTTTCTCCGCACCCTCTCCAGCATTTATTGTTTGTAGACTTTTTAAGGATGGCCATTCTGACGGGTGTGAGGTGGTATCTCATTGAGCTTTGATTTTCATTTCTCTAGTAATGAGTGCTGCTGAGCATCTTTTCATGTTTGTTGGCCATCCACATGTCTTTGAAGAGATGTCTCTTCAGGTCCCTTTCTCACTTTTTAACTGGGTTGTTTACTTTTCTGGTATTGAGTTGTATGAGCTGCTTATATATTTTGGAAATAAATTCTTTGTTAGTTGTTTCCTTTGTTATTACTTTCTCCCATTCTGAGGGTTGTCTTTTCACCTTGTTTGTAGTTTCCTTTGCTGTGCAAAAGCTTTTAAGTTTAATTAGGTCCCACTTATTTATTTTTGTTTTTATTTCCATTACTCTAGGAGGTGGGTCATAGAAGATCTTGCTTTGATTTATGTCATCAAGGGTCTATGTTTTCCTCTTAAGAGTTTAATAGTTTCTGGTCTTATGTTTAGGTCTTTAATCCATTTTGAGTTTATCTTTGTGTATGGCGTTAGGTAGTGTTCTAATTTCATTCTTTTGCATGTAGCTGAGGGACAGCTTCTGAGTAGGCTTTATCTCTTTGCTTCCAAAGACATGGTCACTGGGCTTTAGCACTGACTACTTGCTGATTAAGTGAGTGAGTGAATGGATGGATGAAGACTACTTTTCACTTCACACTTATATCTCAAGTTTCTTTATTTTCATATTCTTAAGCCATATGGTGTCTCCTTCTGATAACAATATTGACAGATCACTTTCCACATCCTCTGCAATGGCATTTTGCCATTAGGAGGATGCAGGGGAAAAATCAGAAGGGAAACAGATTTAACTGTGCCAGTTTTGGGCAGCTGTTCTTTATAAGGTCTGTGATGAAACTGGACACAATTCAGCAGATGTCGTGTGAATTAGGTATACTAGCATTAGCTGATAATTTTTGGTCCTACTGACACACAAGGAGATTGTTTGCACGAACCTGTTTCACAAGAAGTACTGTCTTCTCAGAGTGCAAAAGCAAAGCTTGTTTTCTATTTTCTCTGGGTTCCTACTCAGAGGAGGTCATTGTCAGATAAGGAGAGACAGCCTGGTCAGGAACAAGGCTTCACAGAGGGACATCTCTGTATTCTTATCTAGAGGTTTACTTGAAGTTCACTCAAGACTGCCCTCCAAACCTGCTAAATTAAAACCTCTTGGAGTGGGACCCAAATAATATGTGTTTTAACAAGTTGCTGTGTGAGTCTGATGAATATGAAAGATTGAGAATCTTTAATAGAAAAATGCAGAGGGTCTGAATCAGCCAAAGCTGGATCAGAATTTTTAATTATTTTAAAATTTTTAATTGTAATAAAATTTGGCACATATTAATTGTGATTTTCAACTAAGTTATTTAAAATTTTGCACATTGGTTTCTTCATCTGTAAATTGTAGTGATGGATATACTTCCTCCCCTCACCACCTTTATTGAGATATCATTAACATATAACAATCTGTAAATTCATTCCTTCTGTTGATTTGATATACTTATATATTACAGAAAGACTACCATGCTTGTGTGTGTGTGTTCAGTTGCTCAGTTGTGTCCAACTCTTTGTGACCCCACAGACTGTAGCCACCAGACTCCTCTGTCCATGGGATTTTTCAGCAAGAACATCAGAGTGGGTTGCCATTTCCTCCTCCAGGGGATTGAACTTGCGTCTCCTGCATTGGCAGACATATTCTTCACCACTGAGCCACCTGTTAACACATCCATCAAGTCATGCAATTACTTTTTATGTGTGTGTTGAGAACATTTCGAATCTATTCACTTAGCAGCTTTCAAGGAGATATACAGTGTTGTTAACCATAATCATTATACTATGCATTAGATCCTCAGAAATTATTCACCTTATATCTGGAAATTTGTACTCCTTGACCAACGAGACTCCTCTTTTCCCTCAATCCCCAGCCCCTGAGCCCCTGGTAACCACCTTTCTAGTCTCCATTTCTGTAAATTTGACTTTTTAAGATTCTCCATAAAAACAATGCCATATTTACTTCCTTGTTTTGTTAAATGAGCTATGAAAAATCATCCTGGGTTTGCTGCTAGAAGCCAGTAAAAAGATGTGGCCTTCCTATTGTCTCTACCATGCTATGAAATCTAAACTAGATATCATAATATTTCACCTATGAAATGTACTATTACACATGATATGTATTTTTTAGACCTTGACCTTTGGAACTGGCACTTTTCTGACCCAGCCCTCCAGGCTCCTCTGTCCATGGGGTTCTCCAGGCAAAAATACTGGAATGGGTTGCCATTTCCATGTTCAGAGGATCCTCCCAGTGCAGGGATCAAATCAAATCCTGGTCTCCTGCATTGCAGGCAGATTCTTTACTGTTGAGCCACTGGGGTAACCCTCTCCCCCCCAAAAAAATCTCTTTGCCAGATAAAACTGTATTCTCTCATCATTCTAAAAATAGTTGTCCTGGTAATGGTCACGTGAATCAGGGACGTTCCAGGTATCTGTTGCTGCAAGCAAGCTACCTGACAACTTTGCAGTTAAAAGTGCAGACCATTACAGATTAAATTTAGTTGACCACTGTATTTTGCTCACGAGTCTGTAGGTCAGAAATTCAGGGAAAACTTGGCTAGGGGGTTAGTCTCTGATCCACGTGGCCTCAGCTGGCATGGCTGGCGGTGGAGGAGTTCATCAAAGGAGGGTCCTTCAGTTACATATTCAGCTTCCTCAGTGCTGCATGGCCTTCTTCTCCATATGACATCTCATCCTCCAGGGTCTCGCCACTTGGCATGGGATCCTGACAGCCTGGTCATCTCAGGAAAGACATACTTCTTGCACTGTGCATTTAAGAAGTAAGACGTGGGAGCTGCTGGGCAGCTGAGGGCTTTGTCCAGAACTGGCACAACTTGTTGTATGTTAAGTAGTTCAAAGCGGTCAGATAGGTAGCCCATACTTAGGGAGAGGAGAGATTCCACATCTTGTGTTTGTGATGAGTGGCAAGCAATAGAATATGCAGAATGGGAGATGTGGTTCTGCCCATCTTTGGAAGTCACTGTAAGGGGCATTCAGAGAAGGCAATGGCACCCCACTCCAGTACTCTTGCCTGGCAAATCCCATGGACGGAGGACTCTGGTGGGCTGCAGTCCATGGGGTCGCTAAGAGTCAGACACGACTGAGCGACTTCACTTTCACTTTTCACTTTCCTGCACTGGAGAAGGAAATGGCAACCCACTCCAGTGTTCTTGCCTGGAGAATCCCAGGGACAGGGGAGCCTGGTGGGCTGCCATCTCTGGGGTCGCACAGAGTCGGACATGACTGAAGCGACTTAGCAGCAGCAGCAGCAGTAAGGGGCATTGCGAATGGATAGTATATTGTTACTTAGCATGTAACTGTTATTGAAAATGTTTAAAACAAGTTGAATCTACCCACTGCATTTAAATGTAAATGCATACATTTAAATTATATTTGCTGTTTACATTCTGTCTTTTAATCCTTAACAATTAAATCCTTAGCCATTTAAGACTCAAGTTAACTGAGCTGCTTGTGTAAGAGTGGACTGTCTTCGCTCCATCTATCAAGCCCCTGCTTGGACTTTGTCTTACACGATGGAACATGTGTTCACAGTGCGTGAGGCATTTCTAAGGGTTGCTCTGTCAATGTGAAAACCTCTACCAAGCCCTCAGGGCATGTAATCTAACAGCTCTATGGTGGAGTTACGTGCTTCGATGCTGAAAGAAGTAACATTTTCATTGCTTTATTTCTGCTCCCTCAATAGTGTGTTGTATAAAGAAGCAGAAAATTTGTGTCCTGTTTGACCCCCAGCCCAGGAAGTATTAATCATTCTTTCATCTGTATTTTCATAGCATTTGGATTATTACATTATTTTCTTACTGATTAATTTATTTTTAATCATTCAAGAAATACATGAGTACAGTCTGTTTATAAAAATTTCAAAAAAACATAGAATAAATTCTTCTGTTCATCTACATCCCTTTTCCTATCCTAATTCCTCCTGGAGATATACAGTCTTACCAATTTTGTTTGTAACCCTTCAGACATTTTTTTCTGCACCTGCACATGTATATGTGTATGTACAATTTACTCAAATGGATGCAAATTATACATACTGCATTATGATTCTATTTATTCATACTTTATTATGATTTTATTTGTTTATGACTTGGAGAGAGTTATGTATAGATCAATTTTACTGTTTTAAACAGCTGTGTAGTATTCCTTTGTGTGGCCCTCCAGCCGTGAATTGAACTGTTTCCCTCCAAATGGACACAGATAGCTTCCAGGATTTTCAGGGAATATGACAGAGCAAACATTTCTGACAAAGCTCTTTGTGCAGCTGGGTGAGTATGTGGCCAGGTCTTATCAAAAGTATCACCAGATTGCCTTCAGAAAGGATGTTTCACAGATTCTGGCCCACACATCCTCAGCAACATTGCATGTTTAATATTTTCTAAGTTTTGCTTATTTGATAGGAAAAATAGATACATCTCTTTGTTTTCTTTTATTTCCCAGATTATTAGTGAAGTTTCACAAAGTTTCTTATTGAGCATTTGTGTATTGAACGTTTCTATCTTTTCTGGGAATATGTTTTACCCACTTAGTTATGGATCCCAAACAGGTGTATATGTTTCCCTGGACCATCTTACTTTTCTTCCGTTGCTAATTTTATTTCTATTCTTGGGCCAATAGCGTATTTTGATTCCTATGACATATAAAACTATATAAATATATGTATATGCATGGATACATTATAGGTACATGTGAATATATATTACATTTTAATGTATGCATTTACCTATATCATATTTACAAGCTTCATCCTGAACATCACTTAGCAGCAAGCATTACAAATACAGGGGTAAAACCAAATAGACAATGCCCTGTATTCCTGAGGAAGTTTGGAAGTTTTGTGGTTATTTTCTCTCCTGAGAAAAATCTGTTCATTTACTTTATCATTGTAATTTATCATCTATCAATCAGTATATTCCTCCATCCATTTATCTAATAACTACCTACACAGTGCTCACTGTGTCAAGCAGTTGTCTAAGTGCTTTATGAATATTAACACTTTTATGTCTTGACTTCCCCATTAAGTAGGTACTCTTTTCCTTTGTAAATTATTTATTTATTTGGCCATACTGGGTCTTAGTTGTGGCCTGTGGGTTCTTTACTTGAGGCACGCAGGATCTTTAGTTGTGGATGCGAACTGTTAGTTTTGGTGTGTGGGACTGAGTTCTCTGACCAGGGATTGAACCGGGCCCCCGGCATTGGAAGCACATAGTTTTAGCCACTGGACCACCAGGGAAGTCCCGGTACTCCATTTTTATTATCCTGTATCTTTATATGAAGAAAGTGAACCACAGAGAAGCTGCCCAGGGCCTTCCATCTAGTAGGTAGTGGATCTACAATTTGGACCTAGGTAATCTTGTCTGAATTGATGCTTTTGAACTGTGGTGTTGGAGAAGACTCTTGAGAGTCCATTGGACTGCAAGGAGATCCAACTAGTCCATTCTAAAGGAGATCACTCCTGGGATTTCTTTGGAGGGAATGATGCTAAAGCTGAAACTCCAGTACTTTGGCCACCTCATGTGAAGAGTTGACTCACTGGAAAAGACTCTGATGCTGGGAGGGATTGGGGGCAGGAGGAGAAGGGGACGACAGAGGAGGAGATGGCTGGATGGCATCACTGACTCAATGGATGTGAGTCTGAGTGAACTCCAGGAGTTGGTGATGGACAGGGAGGCCTGGCGTGCTGCGATTCATGGGGTCGCAAAGAGTCGGACACAACTGAGCGACTGAATTGAACTGAACTGAATCTTGTCTGGTTTTATATTTTATATTCTTTCTTTTATATTTAAAATAAAATTTTAAGTTTTAGTACTTGTCACATTTCATGGAAAACTCTTTTGGGATTCTATAGACATAGTTGACTATTTAATAATTCATTAGACATCTGTATAATATTGAATCTTTCTATTTTGTTCTTTAGTAGGTCTTCATTAAATAATTTCTGCTTTTATATCATTTACATAATTTTGCCATGCTTATTAATTGTTAAATTTATCCCCAGGTATTTTTGGCATTGATGTAAATGGGATCTTTACAATATCATCTAATTCCTTTGCAGTATAGTAAGAAATATAATTTTTATATGTTGATCTTGATCTTGCTGAGTTTTTCTTTTTTGTTCAGTAGTTTGTCAGTTGTTCTCAGCATTCTAAGACACAAAAAGTGTTTTGTTTTTTCCTTTCAAATATTTGTAATTAATTTCTTTTTCTTAAACTATTATTATTTTATCTAGATGTTTGTTAAAATATTATCTGAGGTAATAGGGATATCTGTGCTGTTTTGAATATTAATAGAAAAATAATGATCTTTTTTTTTCAACCTTTAGTTTGTCTTCCTACTTTTATAATGGGTGTGCTGCTGTGTGTGCTGTGCTTAGTTGAATTCGACTTTTTGCGACCTGATAGACTGTAGCCCTGGAGAAGGCAATGGCACCCCACTCCAGTATGCTTGCCTGGAAAATCCCATGGGTGGAGGAGCCTGGTAGGCTGCAGTCCATGGGGTCACTAGGAGTCGGACACGACTGAGCGACTTCACTTCCAGTCTTCATTTTCATGCATTGGAGAAGGAAATGGCAACCCACTCCAGTGTTCTTGCCTGGAGAATCCCAGGGACGGGGGAGCCTGGTGGGCTGCAGTCCATGGGGTCGCACAGAGTCGGACACGACTGAAGTGACTTAGCAGGAGACTGTAGCCTGCCAGGCTCCTCCATCCACAGGGATTCTCCAGGCAGGAATACTGGAGTGGATTGTCATGCCCTCCTCTAGGGAATCTTCTCAACCCAGGGATCGAACCCAGGTCTCCCACATTGCAGGTGGATTCTTTACCGTCTGAGCCACCAGGGAAGCCTAAGAATACTGGAGTGTGTAGCCTAACCCTTCTCCAGGGTATCTTCTCAGCCCTGGAATCAAACCAGAGTCTCCTGCATTGCAGGTGGATTCTTTCCCAGTTGAGCTACCAGAGAAGCCCTTATAATGGATACCTTTTCTCAATTTAAGTAGTTGTGTCCTATTTCTCTTATGCTAAGAATTTTTAATCAAGAACTGATTTCGAATTACACAAATGTTTTTCAGCAACTTTAGAGATTATGATACTTATTCTTTTTTTTTACTTTATACCAATTGATAAAGGAAATTACATTAATGTACTATTTATTGTTGAACCATCCCTCTTGGTATCATCTTTTAAAATCTCCACGTGGTCATAATATATTCTTTTAATATACTACTGATTTTTTTAAACTATTTTATTATATATATGTCATCTTTTTATAATAGGTGAAAATGGCCTATTTAAAAAAATTCTTTGCTGGTCTTAGTGTCAGGATTAAACTGGCTTGTCATATTAGTTGATTTTCCCCATGTTTTCTATTCTTGGAAGTACGTTTTCTAATATAAGAATTATCAGGACCTGAAGTAGGATAGAATCTACCTGTAAAACAATGCATGTCTTGATGTCTTCTTTAGAAGTGATCCAACTAGCTTATCAGTTTCCTCATTGGTTATTTTATTCCATTTAGATAATTTTCCTTAAATCAGTTTTGGCTATGAACATTTTCCTAGAAAATTAGTCCTGTCTTCCAGGTTGTCAGTTGTATTTGTTTGAAATTACTCACAGTAAAATTAATTTTTATAAATTATTATTTAATTATAATTATTAAATTAAAATTTATAAATTTTTATATTACATATAAAATTATTAAAACATATCTTACACAGTTATGTTCTTTTACATGTTTTTATATCTGTTTTCTCTCTTTCTTGCTTTTACTGTGAGATAAGCTGTGGTGTTAAGATTTGATACGCTTATTATTACTTTTGTAAAGATATTTGTATTTTCTCTGATAGTATTTATTCACACCAAGTTTTCCATCAAAGTTTTAGTTTTAGAAGTTTTTAGTTTTGTTTTTTATATTACTTTCCAAATAGACTCTGCTCATTTTATGGGAGGGATTGATGGTGGTGGTGAGAAGTTCCTAGAATCTGTGCTCTTCCTTACTCTTAGAATTCTCTGCTTGAACGCCTTGAGCCTCTAAGGACCTACTGGGATCCTGTACAGGATTTTGACTGACTAATTATCAGTCACTCTTAGGGGTGGCTGTTTTGGAGCCAGGGAGGGTAAAGGATGGACAGTTTTTGGACATGGGACTGAGTGGTCCACTTAGGGGTATACCAGACTACTTAACAGGAAGGATGGAGCTGAAGGACAAGAAGAGAAGGATTCAGTGTGCCCCTGCCCCTTAGAGCCCCTCTTGCATAGTTCTGAGGTTGGGGGACTGGGTACGCCTCTTCCAGCTACTGTGTTTTGTTGGAAACTTAGAATGATAAACTTAGAAATGGCCTTTCAAGACATCATGTAATCATATTTCAAAGTTAGAAGCATAGAGCATATTTTATTTAACAATTCTGATCTCTTGATTTATTACTTTTCAATATTAAGACATTTATGTGAGCTGTAATTTCTGCCTTCTGGAAACCAAACCTTAGAGGAGGCCTGGGAAGGAGTTAAATTGTTGGGGAAAATAGAATCTAAAGAGAGTGACCTTTTATTCCTCCATTCCCTCAAACTTTTACTTATTTGCCCTACATCCTTCTTCTAATTTAGAGTTGGGTGTTCTTCTGAAGTTTGCTAAGCCAGAACCCACAGTAACAGCCTTTTGGGAAGAATGAAATAGGACAGTATTGTTAGGTGCAGGGTACAGGAAGGTCAGATGGCAGCAACCCCGTTTGCTGGGAGTGACAAGGCTGCAAGTATACGTGCGTTTCCTGTGGGTAAAGAAGAGGCCGTCTTGTCAGATCCCTGAGAGATCATCTAATGGGGCAGGGGCCACGGAGTGAACCCCTTCCTGGGGGCTCCAGGGAGGACATGGCTTTCTTTGGCTGGGCTGCCTGGGACAGGGACCTGCGCAAAGATTCCCTGTCTCCCCTTTCACCTCCAGCAGAGCACCAAAGGGTGGCCAGTATATCCTTTGGGAGCTGCTCTTGGAGCTCTACAATATGCTGCTGCTAAGTTGCTTCAGTGGTGTTTGACCCTGTGTGACCCAGAGATGGCAGCCCACCAGGCTCCTCTGTCCAGGCAAGAACACTGGAGTGGGTTGCCATTTACTCCTCCAGTGCAGGAAAGTGAAAAGTGAAAGAAGTCGCTCAGTTGTGTCCAACTCTTTGCAACCCCATAGACTGCAGCCTACCAGGCTTCTCTGTCCATGGGATTTTCCAGGCAAGAGTACTGGAGTGGGGTGCCATTGCCTTCTCCAGCTCTACAATATAGAGGGCACCAATAACCTGCTTACATTAGAGAAAAAAGCAGCTGAGAGTAATAAGGCCTGTAAATACAAATCTTTCCCGTGGTCACTTACAGTTGTGAGAGCTAGACCATAAAGAAGGCTGAATGCCAGAAAATTGATGCTTCTGAATTGTGGTGCTAGACAAGACTCTTGAGAGTCCTTTGGACAGGAAGGACATCAAACCAGTCAGTCCTAAAGGAAATCAACCCTGAATATTCATTGGAAGGAGTGATGCTGAAGATGAAGCTCTAATACTTTGGTCACCTGATGTGGACAGCTGACTCACTGGAAAAGACCCTGATGCTGGGAAAGATTGAAGGCAGGAGGAGAAGAGGGTGACAGTGGATGAGGTGGCTGGATGGCATGGCTGATGCAATGGACATGAACTTGGGTAAACTCTGGGAGATGGTGAGGGACAGGGCGGCCTGGCGTGCTGCGATCCATGGGGTCGCAAAGATTCAGACATGACCGAATGACCGAATAGCAACAACGAATGCAAATAATCATCTTTAGACATTGACGTAAATGGAGCCCTCTTCCCACTATTCCCACAAACACATCCGGCCCTTTTGTTCTGGTTGCAGGTAGAAGGTAAGCATAGAGGAGAGCCATGAGGCATGGAGAACACAGGCCCCCAAGAGGTTTCTAGCCTGAACTGGCCATCCCATTGAGAACACATTTTAGAACAGATAATGCCCCCCTAGCCACCCATTTTTTTTTTTCACTATGACCAGGAAGTTATGAGATAAGCTTGAGATACTTGTATTTTTGACCAGATAGTTTTCTTTCATGTAACCAGTTTACTAGATGTTGAGAATTCAGGAAGCAAATGTAATATCAGTTATTAGGGAAAAAAGTCATTCCATATTTGCCTATTGCTAAGTTGAGGGTATTTAATTATACCTGTTATGTTCTGTTCTCCCGAAGGTTTTGAGTATGGTGCGTGCATGCACCCATGCGGGTGTGTGCAGAGTGTGCATGTGTTTATAAGACTGAGGGCTTGTGCTCCACTGATTGTTTGAGTTCATTCTCTACATAGAATTTTGTGACCTCCATCCCAGCATTTATCACAAGATGTTGCTGTATTTTAAAGAGACTGTCTGGACTTCCTTAGTGGTACAGTGAAAAGGAGCCTGCCTGCCAATGCAGGGGACAGGGGTTCAATCCCTGCTCCTAGATGATCTCACATGCTGCATAGCAACTAAGCCTGAGCTCTGTAACAAGAAAAGCCATCGCAGTGAGAAGCGCATGCACCGCAGCTAGAGAGTAGCACCCATTCGCTGCCACTAGAGGAAGTGTGCACACAGCAACAGGGACCAGCGCAGCCTAAAATAAAACATTTAAAAATTGTCTCAAAAAAAAAAGCCTATCTCTTCTTTTAGAAGATTGCTTAAAGGAGACTGAGATATAATTTTTGAAACTTTGCTTTTATTGTAGTGCCAGACACACAGTAGGTACTAAAAAAAGCCTAACGTATTTGATATTTCTGCTGATGAAAACATTTCTATCCATTCATCTTGTATTTTTGCCAAGACCCAGCGTGAAGATATTTTAAAAGTAACTTTCCTAGATTGTCAGTTAATGCTTGGGCAACATTTTTATAGCAACAGAAGAAAAAATAAAATAGGCAATGAGGAAGCAAGTACTTTTATCTTTGTACAGTAAACGTGACTGTGCACGGAACTGGCAATTACTGGTAAGTCAACATGTCAGAGATATGCTATTTGTTACTTGCTCTGTGAGTAATTACCCCTCTAGATATAATCAGTGTTAAAGGTACTGAAGTGCAAAATAATTGTAAGAACAACAAGGTCTATGACTCATTGCAGCTAGGTTTATAGAGTAAAAGATTTTTCCCTCTCAACTTGAACATTAGCAGTTTTTATTGATCCCGTAGCTTTACAGTAGTGAAAAAGGTAATTCGCAGCTTAATTCTTAATGTCTCGTTTCCATATTGCCAATTTAATTATGTTAGACTGTTAAGGCTGTGGATTAGCATGTTTTAGGTAAGTTAAATGTTGAGAATCCACTGTGTGCTGAGTGATGTGGATAGCAAAGGTATGGCAAAGCCAGAGATGGCTTTGTGTAGGAAGAAGATTGCTAGACAAGCCAAAGAGCAGAGAAAATGTATGAAGCAAAAGTTTTCAAGAGACTTGCAATCTAGCAGTGATTCTGAGACACAGTGAATGAATAAGGAGGGTCTTAACGATTGTTGTAGTTTTTTAATTTTTTTTTTACTGCCTGGCATGTAGTTCCCCAACCTGGGATCAAACCTGTGCCCCCTGCATTGGAAGCATGAAGTCTTAGCCATTAGACCACCAGGAAAGTCCCTGTAGTTTATTGCTTTAAGACAGCTTACCAGTGTAGCACAGGGAAGAGAACCCAGGCAGGGTCTAATGGTCTTCTTGAGTTGAGAGGTGCAGTAGAAAATCTGGGAGACCACAGTAGCCGGGTGCACAGGACGGGATACTGCGGAGAGCAAGTTTCAGAGAGAACGCTAAAGGCACGTCCCCTTGAGCATTCAGTGGAGTGCTGATAACTGCAGGCACATGAAGGAACCACCCATACAGGGACAGAATTATCCAAAATATTTAGTAGGAAGACTGCCGCACACTCATACTGGCCCAGGAATAGTGCCTGCTCCAGCTACCAGTCTGCCTGGGAAAATCTAATGCTCAGGACACTGGATAGAGTACTCAGCAGGGTCTTGCGTTAGTAGTGGGGATTCATTAGTCCTAGAGTAAACACTGTTCAGGTCTCAGCTAAGAAATCTTAAAACAAGATAAGAAGGACAGGAAACATTTCCAAGTAACTTAAATGTATCCTAGAAAAAAGCTGGAGAATATTAGTAGACTACAAAAACAAATATTTGCATCCAACAAAGTAAAAGTCATAATGTTTGACTTCCAACCAAAACCTACAAAGTATGCAGAAAGCAGGAAAATATGATCCATAATGAGGAGAAAGATCCGTTAAAATCAATCCAAGAAATGACATAGATAACAGACGAGGACATAGCTGCCATATTCACACTTGACTCATAATTCCAGTTTCTGGGTATTCCCAGAATACTCAGAATTTTAGAATGGAAATAGACATGAGCATGTTATAGTGGAAATGAAACAAGCAATATCTATTGCAGTATTTTTTTTTTCCTTTTTTCTCCTTGAAACTAGTCTAGGGTATTCAGATTTGGAGAATTGCCTCCCATGATGCCCCTAGACAGAATGAGGTGTTTCTTCCCCTGTGCTCTTGTAGTAGTCTTTAGGTGCCTCACTCACTTCACTGCTGGAATGCTATTCATTCAATGTCTGTGCACCTCGCTAACAGTCTTCCTTGGTGGCTCAGCAGGTAAAGAATCCTCCTGCAATGCAGGAGACACAGGAGATGCAGGTTCGATTCCTGGGCTGGGAGGATCCCCTGGAGGAGGAAATGACAGCCCACTCCAATATTCTTGCCTGAAAAATCCCATGGACAGAGGAGCCTGACAGGCTAGAGTCCCAAGGGTCGCAAAGAGTTGGACACGACTGAGTGGCTCAACACAGCACGACATGTACATGTTCCTCACTAACCTACGTGTGCCCCCAAAGTCAGAGTGTCATCATCTTATTGTCCTTTCTCTCGCAGCTAGATCAGTCCGTGGCATATGGTAAGCTCTTAATAAAGTTAGTTCATCAAATCAGTGGATAGATGAAGTTGCCAAAAAAAATGCAATCTATTTATTATTTTACATTCAGGTATTACAAGTGGTGTTCTCTTTTGGCTGAGATCATTATTATTCTGTCTGAACAACAGGAAAGTGTGTATCGTTCAGCTGTATGATGACCTTCCATTGTGTTGGGTGAATCGATAGGTGTGTTAGTCTTTTTACTGCTATCGTGTTTTACTAACTTTTCCAAAGCGTAATTTATCATTAATGAGAGCTAATGACATAAAAGAATATAATCTGTGGTTTGGAAAGTTGGTTTCTAGTTCTACAAATAAATAATTGTATGCTGTTGCGCTTGCACTGTTTCAACCTCAGTTTCTCCATCTACAACATGAAGAAAGTAAAAATTCACTCATTGATTTAATTCATTTATTTACACTTCACAGAGCTATTGTGAGGATCAAATAAGCTGGATGACATGAAAGCAAATAATTTATATTCTTCATTATTTTATTAAAAATTTTTATTTACTTTTAGTTTTGGCTGCACTGGGTCTTCACTGCTGCATGTGGGCTTTCTCTAGTTGCAGTGAGCAGGGGCGACTGTTCATTGTGGTGTGCGGTCTTCTTATTGTGGTGGCCTCTCGTGGAGTGTGGGTTCCAGGGCATGGGCTCAGTAGTTGCAGCACATGGACTTAGTTGCTCTGCAGCATGTGAAATCTTCCAGACCAGGGATTGAACCATGTCCCCTGCATTGGCAGGAAAGTCTAACATATATTCTTTAACAACCAAGTTTAAGAGTAAATTGATAAGAGGAAAACAATTTAGATTTAGATGGTAGAGCATCTTTAAAGGAAGGAGTAAGTTTATTCTCCATGCATCTTTCAGTGCTTGTGAATGTTGTTCTCTTTTATGACTTAATTATTATAATGCCATTACTTAGAGAGATTTGGTGAAGAGCCATTCACCAATGGCTAAGTTTCACTCTAAGTTTCAGAACCTTAGACAGCTTCTTTAGTTCCTGACATAGCATGGTGTCAAGATAATGACCACCTAACAAAGTGACTCTTACCTTGGGCGGGTGGTATCTCTTCACAGCTGCTCCAGCAAAGCACAGCCGCTGCTCCTTACCTTGGATGAGGGGTATCTCCTCCCGCTGCCCTTCCTGACCTTCAATGTGGGATGGCTCCTCTAGGCCCTCCTGAGCCCAGGCAGCCACCACTCCTTGGGCGTGGGGTTGCTCCTCCCAGTCGCTGCCCTGACTTCGGGCGTGGGGTTGCTCCTTCTGGCCACCGCCCCTGGCCTCGGACGCGGGGTGGCTCCTCTCAGCCGTCGCCCCTGACCTTGGAAGCGGGGTAGCTCCTCCCGACCGTGAAGAGATACCCCACGCCCAAGGTAAGAGAAACCCAAATAAGATGGTAGGTGTTGCAAGAGGGCATCAGAGGGCAGACACACTGAAACCATACTGACAGAAATCTAGTCAGTCTAATCACACTAGGACCACAGCCTTGTCTAACTCAATGAAACGAAGCCATGCCCATGGGGCAACCCAAGACGGGCGGGTCATGGTGGAGAGGTCTGACAGAATGTGGTCCACTGGAGAAGGGAATGGAAAACCACTTCAGTATTCTTGCCTTGAGAACCCCATGAACAGTATGAAAAAGCAAAATGATAGGATACTGAAAGAGGAACTCCCCAGGTCAGTAGGTGCCCAATATGCTACTGGAGATCAGTGGAGAAATAACTCCAGAAAGAATGAAGGGATGGAGCCAAAGCAAAAACAGTACCCAGCTGTGGATGTGACTGGTGATAGAAGCAAGGTCTGATGCTGTAAAGAGAAATATTGCATAGGAACTTGGAATGTCAGGTCCATGAATCAAGGCAAACTGGAAGTGGTCAAAACAGGAGATGGCAAGAGAGAATGTCGACATTCTAGGAATCAGCGAACTAAAATGGACTGGAATGGGTGAATTTAACTCAGATGACGATTATATCTACTACTGTGGGTAGGAATCCCTCAGAAGAAATGGAGTAGCCATCATGGTCAACAAAAGAGTGCAAAATGCAGTCCTTGGATGCAATCTCAAAAATGACAGAATGATCTCTGTTCGTTTCCAAGGCAAACCATTCAATATCACGGTAATCCAAGTCTATGCCCCAACCAGTAACGCTGAAGAAGCTGAAGTTGAATGGTTCTATGAAGACCTACAAGACCTTTTAGAACTAACACCCAAAAAAGACGTCCTTTTCATTATCGGGGACTGGAATGCAAAAGTAGGAAGTCAAGAAACACCTGGAGTAACAGGCAAATTTGGCCTTGGAATGTGGAATGAAGCAGGGCAAAGACTAATAGAGTTTTGCCAAGAGAATGCACTGGTCATAGCAAACACCCTCTTGCAACAACACAAGAGAAGACTCTACACATGGATATCACTAGATGGTCAACACCAAAATCAGATTGATTATATTCTCTGCAGCAAAAGATGGAGAAGCTCTATACAGTCAACAAAAACAAGACCAGGAGCTGACTGTGGCTCAGATCATGAACTCCTTATTACCAAATTCAGACTTAAATTGAAGAAAGCAGGGAAAACTGCTAGACCACTCAGGTATGACCTAAATCAAATCCCTTATGATTATACAGTGGAAGTGAGAAATAGATTTAAGGGCCTAGATCTGACAGATAGAGTGCCTGATGAACTATGGAATAAGGTTCGTGACATTGTGCAGGAGACAGGGATCAAGACCATCCCCATGGAAAAGAAATGCAAAAAAGCAAAGTGGCTGTCTGGGGAAGCCTTACAAATAGCTGTGAAAAGAAGAGAAGTGAAAAGCCAAGGAGAAAAGGAAAGATAGAAGCATCTGAATGCAGAGTTCCAAAGAATAGCAAGAAGAGATAAGAAAGCCTTCTTCAGCGATCAATGCAAAGAAATAGAGGAAAAGAACAGAATGGGAAAGACTAGGGATCTCTTCAAGAAAATTAGAGATAGCAAGGGAACATTTCATGCAGAGATGGGCTCAATAAAGGACAGAAATGGTCTGGACCTAACAGAAGCAGAAGAGATTAAGAAGAGATGGCAAGAATACACAGAAGAACTGTACAGAAGGATCTTCACGACCCAGATGATCACGATGGTGTGATCACTCACCTAGAGCCAGACATCTTGGAATGTGAAGTCAAGTGGGCCTTAGAAATCATCACTACGAACAAAGCTAGTGGAGGTGATGGAATTCCAGTGGAGCTATTTCAAATCCTGAAAGATGATGCTGTGAAAGTGCTGCACTCAATATGCCAACAAATTTGGAAAACTCAGCAGTGGCCACAGGACTGGAAAAGGTCAGTTTTCATTCCAATCCCAAAGAAAGACAATGCCAAAGGATGCTCAAACTACCACACAATTGCACTCATCTCACACGCTAGTAAAGTCATGCTCAAAATTCTCCAATCCAGGCTTCAGCAATACGTGAACCGTAAACTTTCTGATGTTCAAGCTGGTTTTAGAAAAGGCAGAGAAACCAGAGATCAAATTGCCAACATCTGCTGGATCATGGAAAAAGCAAGAGAGTTCCAGAAAAACATCTATTTCTGCTTTATTGACTATGCCAAAGCCTTTGACCTTGTGGATCACAATACACTGTGGAAAATTCTGAAAGAGATGGGAATACCAGATCACCTGACCTGCCTCTTGAGAAATCTGTACGCAGGCCAGGAAGCAACAGTTAGAACTGGACATGGAACAACAGACTGGTTCCAAGTAGGAAAAGGAGTACGTCAAGGCTGTATATTGTCATCCTCCTTATTTAACTTATATGCAGAGAACATCATGAGAAACACTGGCCTGGAAGAAACACAAGCTGGAATCAAGATTGCCGGGAGAAATATCAATCACCTCAGATATGCAGATGACACCACCCTTATGGCAGAAAGTGAAGAGGAACTAAAAAGCGTCTTGATGAAAGTGAAAGAGGAGAGTGAAAAAGTTGGCTTAAAGCTCAACATTCAGAAAACAAAGATCATGGCATCCGGTCCCATCACTCCATAGGAAATAGGTGGAGAAACAGTGGAATCAGTGGCTGACTTTTTGAGGGGGGGCTCCAAAATCACTGCAGATGGTGACTGCAGCCATGAAATTAAAAGACGCTTACTCCTTGGAAGAAAAGTTATGAGCAACCAAGATAATATATTCAAAAGCAGAGACATTACTTTGCCAACTGAAGTCCGTCTAGTCAAGGCTATGGTTTTTCCTGTGGTCATGTATGGATGTGAGAGTTGGACTGTGAAGAAGGCTGAGCGCTGAAGAATTGATGCTTTTGAACTGTGATGTTGGAGAAGATTCTTGAGAGTCCCTTGAACTGCAAGGAGATCCAACCAGTCCATTCTGAAGGAGATCAACCCTGGGATTTCTTTGGAAGGAATCATGCTAAAGCTGAAACTCCAGTACTTTGGCCACCTGATGCGAAGAGTTGACTCACTGGAAAAGACTTTGGTGCTGGGAGAGATTGGGGGCAGGAGGAGAAGGGGACGACAGAGGAAGAGATGGCTGGATGGCATCATGGACTCCATGTATGTGAGTCTGAGTGAACTCTGAGAGTTGGTGATGGACAGGGAGGCCTGGCGTGCTGCGATTCATGGGGAAGCAAAGAGTCGGACACGACTGAGCAACTGAACTGAACTGAACAAAGTGACTATTAAATGTAGGTTTATTCTTAAACACAAGGTTTGTGGAAAATACAATGCAGGTCTATTCTTAAAATAGACCTATATTGTCCTCTTGTTATAGGCTCTTCCAACTTCATCCTTGATCTATGGCATATTTCCCTATATACTTCCTCATAAGTTCAGTTCCGTCGCTCAGTCGTGTCTGACTCTCTGTGACCCCATGAACTGCAGCACGCCAGGCCTCCCTGTCCATCACCAACTGCCAGAGTTCACTCAGACTCATGTCCATCGTGTCCGTGATGCCATCCAGCCATCTCATCCTCTGTTGTCCCCTTCTCCTCCTGCCCCCAATCCCTCCCAGCATCAGAGTCTTTTCCAATGAGTCAACTCTTCGCATCAGGTGGCCAAAGTACTGGAGTTTCAGCTTTAGCCTCATTCCTTCCAAAGAAATCCCAGGGCTGATCTTCTTCAGAATGGACTGGTTGGATCTCCTTGCAGTCCAAGGGACTCTCAAGAGTCTTCTCCAACACCACAGTTCAAAAGCATCAATTCTTTGGCACTCAGCCTTCTTCACAGTCCAACTCTCACATCCATACATGACCACCGGGAAAACCATAGCCTTGACTAGACGGACCTTAGAAAAAACAATATTATAAGAAAAATAAAGGTATGTTTTGTCATCAAGGTATCCGTATAACTAATTTTGTGGACTCTTGGTGTCTTGTATTTTACAGCTTCCTACTGTACTGTTACATCTTTTTAAAAAAGTCCCTGGCTGTATTCAGGAAATCCAGAACATTTTGTGTCAAAGGTATCACTAATTTCCTACATAGAGTCTCAATGGGGAATATTGAAGAGGTTAGCACTCCCACCGTAACTATATACTGATCACAAAAAGCAAATTCTGAAATCTTGCTTCTGTTGAAAGGAAACATTTTTGTGAGGCACTGTCCATAGATTGCTAGGGAGTTATAAAGGGTCAGGGGAACGTACGCTCCTCGGTTCTGTCTCGTCACAGCAAAGATTTGGAGCGACGGACATTAAAGCCCTCGGCGCGTCACAGCTCTCAGGTCTTGGACAAACCTTGTTACAGCCCTTAGACAAATCAGTGTTACAGCTCTGTTTTATTTAAAAGATAGCAGGAGAATCCATCCTCAAAGTGTGAGGGCATGCCAACCCAAAGACGGAAAAGAAGAGAGTGGAGGAGTGTGCCAGTGTCGAGAGAGAGAGAGGGAGAGAGAAAGAGGAAGAGTGCACACACGTGGTGGGGAGAGAGAGAGAGAAAGAGAAAGAGTGCACGCATGTGGGGGAGAGAGAGAGAGAGAGAGAGAGAGAGAGAGTGAGCTTCGGCTCCTCCTTTTATATGTTTTCTCCTCCCCCTGGGCCTGCCCTATGCAGATTGGGCCAGCCAGGATTGCTGTTTGCTCTCCCTGAAGTCCCCACTCTGGTCCTCGGACCTTCCTTTGACCGTCCTCTGTTCTATTTTCGCGGGCTTTTCCCTTCCTTGTCTTTTCGCCACCGCCATTTTGGACTCCTGTTTCCTATTCTAACTACCTAACAAAAGGAATAATTTAAAAGGAGAGGAGATGGAAGCCCAGGTGGGCTGAAGTGTATTTTGGTAACAGCCTTCTGCCCTGTCATTCGTCCCACTTAGTTCTCTCTTTGTTTAGTTTGATGTTGGTTTTTATTTTTTGCAAATGGCAAATGTAGGCAGTAATTTGATTTATAATAAGAGCTTACATCAGAATGTTGTGAAGTTACAGGAAACACAATCCAAGTCATCCCTAGAGAATCATCTGTATAAACACACAGGAGCCATAGTTGCAGCTACATTATGGATGTACAGAAATTATCTGTATTCCATTCGAGGCAGCTATAATGCATTTTACCAGATCCAAAGTGAAAAGCCACATAAATTAATTGACAGTTTAACCCAGGTTATATTCAGTCGCTTAGCCAATCAGTGCACATTTGCCTGTGCATTCCACAAATAGGCTGACCGAGTTTAGAGTAAACAAGAGAAAGGCCAGAATGCACTAGGAGGTCACAGGTATACCTGGATCAGGGAGTTAATCAGGCTAGAAGGTGACTCATTATTGTTTTATTCCCTCACTCCATCACCTTTCTCAATGTTTCATGAATTTTACATCTAAGTAAGCAGGAATCTGATCTTAGTCAATTATCTATTCTATTTAAATTTAAAGCATTTTATCTTTTTCCCAATCTTTAAATGTATCTTGAAAAGAATCTGAGCTCCTTTGTTCTAGTAGAAGTTTTTTTTTTTTTCCTATACATTCTTGAAATTAAGTGGACTGGTATTTAATCTGAGTTTTTCTTCTGACAACTGATTACATTTGTAAATGTGGTCAGGTTAGTTACTGTTCGACAGACTCTTCTCATCAGTTAATGAGTGTGTTATCATTTCTGCCCTGTCTGCCCTCTCACAGGACTCTTGGAATCAGATAGTGAGAGTGAAAGCACCTTGTCAGCTGAACAAATAAAATGCCAATGGTTTTTCAACTACGCCCGGCGTTCATATTTAAACCATGACTTTGAGGACTTCCCTGGTGGTTCAGTGGTTGGGACTTCCCCTTCCAATGCAGGGCCTGTGGGTTTGTAACAAATTCAATAAAGGCTTTTAAAAAACAAATAAATAAAGCATGGCTTTGAGGTATGCTATATTTTAAGACTAAAGAAAATGATCAACTTTTGTTTTTTTTCTTCTTCTGTAAAGAGAGTGTTAAGGTGATAATTTGGCATAAGGTAGGAGAAAGCAATGGCACCCCACTCCAGTACTCTTGCCTGGCAAATCCCATGGACGGAGGAGCCTGGTAGGCTGCAGTCCATGGGGTCGCTAGGAGTTGGACGCAGCTGAGCAACTTTACTTTCACTTTTCACTTTGGTGCATTGGAGAAGGAAATGGCAACCTACTCCAGTGTCCTTGCCTGGAGAATCCCAGGGATGAGGGAGCCTGGTGGCTGCTGTCTCTGGGGTCGCACAGAGTCGGACAAGACTGAAGTGACTTAGCAGGAGCCTGGTGGCTGCTGTCTCTGGGGTCGCACAGAGTCGGACAAGACTGAAGTGACTTAGCAGCAGCAGCATAAGCACCAACATATACAAAATGCAGTCTGTCTCTCGTGCTTTCCAGAATTTATTTGCTAACTCGAGTGCAAGCTATTTGTATTAGTTTGAAAGGGCTTCCATAACAAAATACCATAGGTGGCTTAAACAACAGAAATTTAATTTCTCACAGTTTTGGAGGCTAGAAGGGAAGATCAAGGGGTTGCCAGTTTTGGCTTCTTCAGAGGCCTTTCTTCTCTTGCAGGTGGCTGCCTTCTCTCTATATCCTCACAAGGCTCCTCTGTTCATGCTCACCCCTGATGTTTCCTTGAGTGCCCACATTGCCTGTTCGTTTAAGCACAACAGTCATATTGGATTGAGACCCAATTAGAGAGACCTCATTTGAACGTAATCAACTTTTTAAAGCTCTTATTTCCAAAGCAGTCATATTCTGAGGTCCTGGGGGTGAGTAAATGAGTGAAAGTTGCTCAGCCATGTTTGACTCTTTGTGACCCCTTGGACTTGAAGGTTTCAGTATATGAATTTGGCAGGGGACACAGTTCAGTCCTTAATATGATTAAATGAACAAGTTTAGTTTAGCAAAATGGTAAAGTTAGGAAATGACTTAGAAAGAAGCGTAGACAGCCTCTACCACCTTGCTGTACTAGTGCCACAAAGAAGGAGCCAGAAGCTTAATGATTTAAAAATCCTGTTTCCTTGACTCTTGGGCAGGGAATCAGGAGGACCATGTGGACTGTAGCCATGGTGGGTAGAGATGCTGATGGGTTCTTGGCTCTCCGGCCTGTTGGGCTACAGATGGGCTACAGCAGGGGAAGGTGCTACTGGCGCTCCAACAGTGTAACCACATCTGGAGACATGAACACCTCAAGTCTGCGATCATATCAACTGAACCCAAAATTGGGCTAGGAACATCAAACAATAGAGCAGGTAGTTAAAATTAGAGTTGTCCTAGAATATCTAGAATCTACAGAAGCTGCTCGTTTGTTTAGATGTTGGTTGCCCTGAAGGCTTTATCTGCTTTACTTTGGGCATGTTTTCTCAGACTTATGTGCTTCAATAACACTAATATGCAAAGAATTCATATTTATATTTTTTTTTTGTAAAGATTTTTTGATGTGGACCATTTTTAGTCTTTCTTGAATTTGTTACAGTATTGCTTTTTTTTTTTTTTAAATATATAATGTTTTGGTTTTTTGGCCACAAGGCACGTAAGTTCTTAGCTCCCTGCACCAGGGATTGAACCTGCACCCCCTGCATTGGAAGGCACAGTCTTAACCACTTGACCATCAGAAAAGTCCTCTACATTTGATTTTTAGTTTTCAGTGTTTTTGAAATTGTATTTGGTGTGAGACAGTCAACATCTACATCTTTCACGTTAACTTTCTGAGGGCTGGTATTGATCTGTTGAATCTATTGTTTTTCATTTCTTATAAGACAGCGATTACAACCTGTTGTGGTACTGGTACCATTGCTGTTGTTCAGTTGCTAAGTTATGTCTGACTCTTTGCAACCCCATAGATTGCAGCTTGCCAGGGCTCCTGGAGTTTGCTCAAACTCATGTCTGTTGAGTGGGTGATGTCATCCAGCCATCTCATCCTCTGTCACCCACTTCTCCTCCTGTCCTCAATCTTTCCCAGCATCAGGGTCTTTTCCAGTGAGTTGGCTCTTACTAGTTGCTGTTAATGTAGTAATAAGACATCTTGCCTCCTTATGTTAAGATACCTAAAGCGTGACAGAGCTCAGATAAGTTCAGTCTCTCCCCTCCTTTATTGATTTTCATTTATCACTGTGGTAGGCTTAATAATGGCCCCCAAACATGTGCACATCTTAATCCTTAGAACCAGTGAATGTTTCCTTGTATGGCTAAAAGGACTTTGAAGATGTGATTAAGCTGAAGATTTTGAGATGGAAAAATTACCCTGAATGATCAAGGTGGGTCTTATGTAATCATGATGGATATTCAAGAAGAGTCTGAGTCAGAAGGAAAGAAGGCAGTGTAATGACTCCAGCAGAGATTGAATGGATGCGCTTTGAAGATGGAGAGGGGCACAAGCCGAGGAATAGAGGTAACCACGGGAAAAAGCTGGCTGAAAAGTCAAGGAAGCAGACTTTCCCCTTGGAGGCCCCAGAAGGAGTCAGTTCTGCTGACACTCTTTGAAGTCAGAGAGACTGGTTTTGAACTTCTGACCTCCAAACAACTGTAAGAGAAGAAATTTATGTTGATTTAAGCCACTAAATTTGTGGTAATTTATAATAGCAGCAATAGGAAGTTAATGCAGTTACATTAGCAATTAAATATCAAGTTCAAGATCTTATACTTTTACCTACATCCCTTTTGTCGTCAGCTTCTTGTACAGTCCCAGCTCCTGTTAATTCATGATCCTTAATTATTCTTAATCCTTGACCTCACTCCCTCCAAACTTTCATCCACAATTCTCCTACAATTGTCCTGTGAAAACCAAGTAGGACCTCTTTTACTGCTTAGAATTCTATTATGCCAATTGAGCTTCTCATTTGCCAAGCTCCTATTTATGCTCTGAGGCAATCTGAATATTCCCTTTTCAGTGACTCTTCCCATTGACATAAACATTTGTATTATCCTGTATTTCCAAAACATTTTTAATCTTTTTCTCTGAATCACCCTCGTCATATATATAATTTATAATTAATTTTTTTGTGTGTGTTCATTCCACCTCATCAGGTCATTAACTCCTTTGATAACATGGACTGTATCATTCCAGGACTTAGCATCACATCTGTTTTATTATTGCACATGAACAAATATTGTGTATGAACAAAAGAATGGGTGATGAAATAGATTAACTGCAAAGGTTTTCTGAAGATAGCATTATAAACTATATAATAGGAGAAAAGAAAGAAAAATATTTTAATAAACCTAAAAAAATATTTTAATAAACCTTCAAAATGTATGTTTCGTTAACAGCAGAGGCATTAGAGGAATGCCTTTTACAATGCTCAGAGAAAATTAAGGCAGAAAATGTACCAAGATTTACATACATATGTAGACATACTAGTGAAGGTATCAAAGAATAACAGAATAAATACAATGTTTATTAACATCTGTGTATGCTGACTATGTGCCAGTATTGGTCTGAGTACTTTGTTTATTTTGAAAGTGGGGATTTCCTGGTGACTCAGATGGTAAAGGATCTGCCTGCAGTGAGAAAGACCTGAGTTTGATCCTTAGGTTGAGATGATCCCCTGGAGAAGGAAACAGCAACCCACTCCAGTGTTCTTGCCTAGAAAATCCCATGGATGGAGGAGACATACCAGTGAAGGGATCAAAGAGTAACAGAATAATTACAACATTTTTTAACATCTGTGTGTGCTTACTATGTGCCAGTATTGCTCTGAGTGCTTTGTTCAACTCTTGTTAATTCCTTAAGCATCCCTATGAGATATTGTTGTTAACCTATTTTACAGTTTGGGAAACTGAATACAGCATTGACATGGGTAGGATGAGATTTAAGCCCAGAAAGTCTGATTCCGGAGCCAGTCCTCTTATTCCACATACTCCACTGTCTCAGCTAGAAGGTTTTATGTTGCCACTGTGTGTGCTGTTCAGAAGTGACCTTGGACCAAGCCTGATAACTAGAACAGTCCAAGCTCATCTTCTGAGGTTTGGACTTAATAGTGGCATCCTGATTTTTCAGCTCTAAGTTCTGCTTATAATTATCATCTATTTCAAATTTACAAACATTAAAGTTTGTATAATCACTATCATTATTGTTTGTGACATATCCCAACAATTTTTAGAGAAATATGACTGTTCACTTTGTAAAGAACCCTTGCCTAATGAATGATTATTAATACAGGGGGCTTGGGAAGTGAGTAGGAAGCAGGTAGATGGGAAGTGGAGAAGTTCCAGAGACTAGATGTGTTTAAGGCAGATGCTTTCAATGTGATGTGCCCCAATTTAATTTTTGATGCTTTTCTCATCTTCCATTGTGTTGTATAGCATAAATTAGTGTTTTTGAAAATGCTGGTTGTGACCCTTGAGTAGGTAATAAAACTAATCTTGTGGATTACAATCAGCATTTTAAAAAGGAAAAGAAAAATAGTATAGAGTGGAACAGAACAGTATAATAATAATATATAGTACACCATAATGTAGAAATATTTGCATAAATCTGTTAATGGAGAATTTGCATGCTTGACAAAAATTACTGTGACAAATAACAGCTCACAAAGTGAGACAGCAATTAGCAGAGGAGTGCACTGAATGTACCTACTGGGTAGAAATGGATTGTTTCATCATTTCTTTCATTAACTGTTCATTTGATTTTCTAGCCTGTGAGAGTCAATTTGATCATCACTGTAAAGAGAGAGTAAAATTCATTTTTATTTTTGTGTAATTAGTAGTTAATTGTGAGACAAAGCCAGGAATTGTTTTTGTGTTGTGAGTAAAACTGTTGAGATTTTTCAGTCACATTTTGGACTATAGAATTTGATTGTTTTTCAGAAAGAACATTATTGAATTTGTAACAACTGCCACAGTTTACTAAATATAGATTGCACTTAACATGGATTGATTTATTATTAAGAAGAATGATGAATTAAAAAATATAGAGCTATGCTCAAATGCAGGATTTATAAATGTAAATAGTGAAATATTGATAAAATATTGACTAATAAGGGACAATTTCAATTTTAAACAAAAGTTTTAGAGGATAAATTTAGTACAGTTATGAAAATTAAGATATTTTAGAATAGTTTTTAAATCAAATATACAAAATGATACTTCTATATAGTTTGCAGTGATATTTTTGAAAATAAAAGCTTAAAACTTTCAAATTGAATTGATACTTGGCAAAAGTGTTAACTGCACTTAATCAATGTCTTTAAGCATGGGGATGACCCAGAAAGATGTTCTGGGGAGGGAGGTGGGAGGGGGGTTCATGTTTGGGAATGCATGTAAGAATTAAAGATTTTAAAATTTAAAAAATAAAAAACTAAAAATTAAAAAAAAAATAAGTTATATGAAAAAAAAAATTATTTTCAATGAAAGAAGAAACTTATAGTCATGGTACAATGAGCTATTTATCCCACAACTATTTATGTGAAACTCCTGTTATTGCAGGTGTTTATTGGGTGGTAAAAGAGAAAATGACACATATAACTATTTAAAAAAATGTAGCCTGTGTGAATATCATGGTATATTTTTAATGATAAATTTTCTGATGAAAATAAAAACTTTATCTTGTATCATTAATCCAATATCCCATCATGTGACTTAGAAGCAATGAAAACTAATTGGCAAAATTCAGAATAGAGGTGCAATAGAACTTGATGAGAGAGAGGATATTGAAAATGTGTAAAGTTCCCAGTTAATGTCAAATATGTGTGGGAAAATGGCTTTTGGAGGATATGTAATATAGCTAAAATTTGATTAAATGTATTTTAGAATTAGAATAAGAGCATCGTTGATTAATATAAATGGCAGTGGAACAATCATGTATGAGTTACAGGGAGAGAGCAGCAAATATGGCTAGAAAATTATCAGAAGCTACTAATAATGACCTCTTCAAAGTTACTTGTTAAATTCATCTCAGAGCTTTAGTATCCAAACATTTTTAGCTGCATCTCAAGGATATATTGAAAAATTCAGTGAAAAATGCTTTTTTTTTTTTAAAAAAGGAAACTCACTGAAATATTTTTCATGTCGAAAATATTTTTCCTGTGGAGGTACACTATCCATATTCATACACACTGTATCACACCAACTGCCTTTGACTGTCATCACTGATAGTAGTAAACAGAGGTATTTATTAATCAAGGAATAAGATTCACTTTTGTTGGTTGTTATTGATGAATAGTCTCATATGATCATTTGTAAGATAATGTTTGCAATAACATGGTGTATTTAATCAACTAGAAAAACAACAATCTCTTTAACAAGTGGTGCTGGGAAAACTGGTCAACCACTCGTAAAAGAATGAAACTAGATCACTTTCTAACACCGCACACAAAAATAAACTCAAAATGGATTAAAGATCTAAATGTAAGACCAGAAACTATAAAACTCCTAGAGGAGAACATAGGCAAAACACTCTCTGACATAAATCACAGCAGGATCCTCTATGATCCACCTCCCAGAATTCTGGAAATAAAAGCAAAAATAAACAAATGGGATCTAATTAAAATTAAAAGCTTCTGCACAACAAAGGAAAATATAAGCAAGGTGAAAAGACAGCCTTCTGAATGGGAGGAAATTATAGCAAATGAAGCAACTGACAAACAACTAATCTCAAAAATATACAAGCAACTTATGCAGCTCAATTCCAGAAAAATAAACGACCCAATCAAAAAATGGGCCAAAGAACTAAATAGACATTTCTCCAAAGAAGACATACGGATGGCTAACAAACACATGAAAAGATGCTCAACATCACTCATTATCAGAGAAATGCAAATCAAAACCACAATGAGGTACCACTTCACACCAGTCAGAATGTCTACGATCCAAAAATCGTCAAGCAATAAATGCTGGAGAGGGTGTGGAGAAAAGGGAACCCTCCTACACTGTTGGTGGGAATGCAAACTAGTACAGCCACTTTGGAGAACAGTGTGGAGATTCCTTAAAAAATTGCAAATAGAACTACCTTATGACCCAGCAATCCCACTGCTGGGCATACACACTGAGGAAACCAGAATTGAAAGAGACACATGTACCCCAGTGTTCATCGCAGCACTGTTTATAATAGCCAGGACATGGAAACAACGTAGATGTCCATCAGCAGATGAATGGATAAGAAAGCAGTGGTACATATACACAATGGAGTATTACTCAGCCATTAAAAAGAATTCATTTTAATCAGTTCTGATGAGATGGATGAAACTGGAACCGATTATACAGAGTGAAGTAAGCCAGAAAGAAAAACACCAATACAGTATACTAACACATATATATGGAATTTAGAAAGATGACAATGATAACCCTGTATGCAAGACAGCAAAAAAGACACAGATGTGTAGAGCGGACTTTTGGACTCAGAGGGAGAGGGAGAGGGTGGGATGATTTGGGAGAATGGCATTGAAACATGTATACTATCATGTAAGAAACGAATCGCCAGTCTATGTCTGATGCAGGATACAGCATGCTTGGGGCTGGTGCACGGGGATGACCCAGAGAGATGTTATGGGGAGGGAGGTGGGAGGGGGGTTCATGTTTGGGAACGCATGTACACCCGTGGTGGATTCATGTCAATGTATGGCAAAACCAATACAGTATTGTAAAGTAAGATAAAGTAAAAAAAAAAAAAAAGTCTCTCCAGGAGGTTATGAAGAGCAGGTAAATGGAGTTAGTTCAGTTCAGTTCAATTCAGTCGCTCAGTCGTGTCTGACTTTTTGCGACCCATGAATCACAGCACGCCAGGCCTCCCTGTCCATCACCAACTCTTGGAGTTCACTCAGACTCATGTCCATTGAGTCCGTGATGCCATCCAGCCATCTCATCCTCTGCCATCCCCTTCTCCTCCTGCCCCCAATCCCTCCCAGCATCTGAGTCTTTTCCAGTGAGTCAACTCTTCACATGAGGTGGCCAAAGTACTGGAGTTTCAGCTTTAGCATCATTCCCTCCAAAGTACAGCCAGGGCTGATCTCCTTCAGAATGGACTGGTTGGATCTTCTTGCAGTCCAAGGGACTCTCAAGGGTCTTCTCCAACATCACAGTTCAAAAGTATCAGTTCTTCGGAGCTCAGCCTTCTTCACAGTCCAACTCTCACATCCATACATGACCACTGGAAAAACCATAGCCTTAATCACTGTTCATATTTTTTTTTTAGTTCTCAACTTTTTCTTTACTTAAAAATACATCATTTTGAGTAAAGATATTAAGCCACATTACATTTCAAAAAATTTTCTGCTTTGAGTAGATACATTTGGCTTCATTTTTATGAATTTTTATATTTGATTTTTTAAGACTGTTTTCTGTAGTTTAATCTTTGTGGGTAATATAAAACCCAGAGTACAAACCACACACTTAATGATGAGATTTCCTTGAAACCAAAAATGAAATTCTTGTAAAACACAGGGCATTTTAACCTGACTTAAAAACATCTGATATTTCTGTTTTCAGCTAACTATATAGCTTTATAAACTGTTTCCAATAAGATCATATTCTATTAAGTTTAACAAGAAAAATTAATAAAACAAAACCATAATTTTAGAAAAAAAACAAAAAAACAAAAAACACCATAGCCTTGACTAGATGGACCTTTGTTGGCAAAGTAATGTCTCTGCTTTTCAATATGCTGTCTAGGTTGGTCATAACTTTCCTTCCAAGGAGCAAGCATCTTTTAATTTCATGGCTGCAGTCACCATCTGCTGTGATTTTAGAGCCCAAAAAAAGAAAGTCTGACACTGTTTCCACTGTTTCCCCATCTATTTCCTGTGAAGTGATGAGACCAGATGTCATGATCTTCATTTTCTGAATGTTGAGCTTTAAGCCAACTTTTTCACTCTCCTCTTTCACTTTCATCAAGAGGCCTAGTTGGAAGAAAGTTAATTGGCCAAGGGCCTTTTTTTTTTTTTTTTTTTTACAGAAAGGAAATTATAGACTGCATATGGATACTTAGGGGAATCATGCTGGAGAGGCTGAAGGTCCAAGATCAGCTGTGGATAATGTTTGGGGCATGGTTCTTGAGTAGAACCATGTTTGTGGTGGAGTTTGTATTCCTCAAAGTTACTGTCGCTATTTTTATCTTTAGATCTACATCCTCATCTGAGGACTGGAATTAAAAAACAGTAGAGTAGGTCTGGATTATTTCTAAGTATCCTTCTGACTTGAATATTCTACAGATTTATTCCTGTTAGTCATGCCTATACTATTAAACAGAGATGAAGGGAGATGTTTCCTGAGGCTGTTTACTCTCATATTAAATGTGCAAAATTTGAAGATATATCTAAAAGATATTTAAGTCTGTTTTCTCCAAGGGAATATTTTTATGGTTTATTTATGAAGTCATCTGTATTGTTTTATGTGGAAAAACTGGTTTCATCAGTTCTTTAAATTACAAATCCTCTTGTAGAAATTATAACTTTTAGAAGTTGAGACTGCAATAAAGTCACATTGATTTCATTGCTTTAGTCTTATTATCACTGATTTTGCCAATTAACTATGAGATTATGATGCAGTAGGGAGAATTCAGGATGTTAAATTCACTAACAGCAATAAGTAGTATGGAAACATATCCATTTCTGATATATGTTAACTACTGTATTTTTTACTATTCTTTGGTGCTGGAAGGTTTCAGGTGAAATTCCTAGACTAGAGATTAAAATAGTCATATTAATAGCAATTAGTGAGAGTGTTACTGTTATTAATGCTATAATGTTATCAATATTTGTATGTAATGTTATCAGTATTTTATGTTGTATGTAATGTTATCAATCTTTGTATGTTATCAATGTAATGTATGTTATGTATGTAAGTAATGTTATATAACGTACATTACATGTTATATAACGGTTGCTGCTGCTGTTGCGAAGTTGCCTCAGTCATGTCCGATTCTGTGCGACCCCAGAGACAGCAGCCCACCAGGCTCCCCCTTCCCTGGGATTCTCCAGGCAAGAACACTGGAGTGGGTTGCCATGTCCTTCTCCAATGCATGAAAGTGAAAAGTGAAAGTGAAGTCGCTCAGTTGTGTCCGACTCCTAGTGACCCCATGGACTGCAGCCTACCAGGCTCCTCCACCCATGGGATTTTCCAGGCAAGAGTACTAGAGTGGGGTGCCATATAACAGTTACATAATTGTAACATTGTAATGTAATGTAATGTAAATGTAGTATAATGTAATGTAACATTGTAATATGTTACATAACATGTAACATTATATTACAGTGTTACATTATACATAGATACATACATTACATTACAATTACATTATGTATGTAATGTAATGTTATGAATATTTTATGTTGTAGGTAATGCTATTAATATGTTATCAATATTTTTATATAATGTTATCAATATTTGAGAAAAAACTAGCTAAATTATGTTTGTCAAGATAGTTTTTTCTGTCTGAGAGAACACTCCTTGCTGAAAGCTCTTACTCACTGTGGTTGCGCCGGGTCCTCCGTGCTGCGCACGCTTCCTCTGGCTGTGGCGGGCAGGGGCTGCTCTCTAGCTGCAGTGCTGGGGCTTCTCACCGTGATGGCTTCCCTTGCTGCGGAGCGCGGCTCCAGCTGTGCGGGCGTCAGTCGTTGTGGCGTATGTGCTACGTTGCTCTGTGGCATGTGAACCTTCCCCAAATATGAATCAAAGGTGTGTCCCCTGCATCGGCAGGCAGACTGTTATCCACTGTACCACCAGAAAAATCCCTCATTGCTGAAAATTTCAAGCAGAAATAAATGTAGTACTTTTTCACTGCTAATGAAATACAAACCCAGATTTGTATGTTACGACTCTTGCTCTCCAAACATTGAATTGATTGTTTAGCTAGCTATCTTGGGAACCAGGATGTGGAAAAGTAGATACATTGAGTCAAAAACCTGAGAACACTGTATTTACTATTCCCACTGATAGACTACTGATTTATGCAAAGGCAGGATACATCTTTATGCCCTGATATCATGTATCATAGCATATCATATATGTTATGATATAGGCTTTGATACAGATCTGTAGAATCAGAAAGGGTTGGGCATGAGAGACTGCTGATTGACAGGAACTCTTAAGTTATTTCAGTACTAATGAGGATTTTCAGTATACACACTGTCTATGTGAATAATAGTTTGCTTTGCAAAGCTTCCCTGGTGGCTCACCAGTAAAGAACCTGCCTGCCAATGCAGGAGAAGCAGGTTTGATCCCTGGGTTGGGAAGATCCCCTGAAGAAGGAAATGACAACTTGCTCCAGTATTCTTGCCTGGGAAATCCCATGGACAGAGGAGTCTGGCGAGCTACAGTCGATGGGATGGCAAAAAAGTCAGAAATGACTTAAAGACACAACAACGACATTTTGTTTTACAAAATGGACCCATTAATTTGTTTTGTTAATTTCTCTGACCGATTCTTGTTGAGAAAGTGGTTCCTATAACATCAGGGTCATAGGACAAAAAATCATGAAAAATCACGTAAGAAGCATAGAGCTTGGCACCTAGTAGACACTCTAGCTCAGAATACAGGCTCAAAGGATGCTAATGAGAATGGAAGCTGTTGGTTTAGCAGGACAGAACAACCCACCTACCAATGCAGGAGACATAAGAGATGGGGGTTGATTCCTGGGTCAGGAAGATCCCCTGGAGGACGAAATGGTAACCCACTCAGGTTTCTTGCCTGGAGAATCCCATGGACAGAGAAGCCTGGCTGGCGGGCTATAGTCCTTAATGTCACAAACAGTTGGACATGACTGAAGCAATTTCACTCGCGTGTACGCACGCATGCATTTTTGCTGTTACTTTCAACTTAAACAAAATAGTGTCTATTAACTCTTAATATATATTTTTAAAGTTGAAGTATAGTTGTTTGAGTATTGTGTTAGTTTTAGGTATACAACAAAGTGATTCAATTATACATATATATGTACATATTCTATTAAAAATTCTTTTCCATTATAGGTTATTATGTTGAATATAGTACTTTTTCCCCCCATTTTTTGGTCGCACCATGTGCATGTGGGACCTTAGTTCTCTGACCAGGGGTTGAACCTACACCCCTGCACTGGAAGGGCAGAGTTTTAACCACTGAATCATCAGGGAAGCCCCTGAATATAGTTCCCTGTGCTAAAGAGTAGTTCCTTGTTTATCTGTTGTATATGAAGTAGGATGTATCTGTTACTAATCTTTAATGTTTGAAAAATGATAATTCTTTAATCTTCAGAATGAACTATGTAAATTCCTGAGAACCAATAATTTTCATGAATATTGATAAGCAAGTTACATATTACATCATAATTTCTAGCATAATCAAGTGAGACAAAGTATCATGCTTAATTTTTGACTTACCTTGGCAAGAACTCTCTTAGTAAAAAAAACTTCTTTTTAGGTAATGAAAATAAAACCTCAGTTTAAGTTAGATTCTTTTTAACTTTTATTAACTGACAGTTAATACAAGTAAAAACTGTCATTTGTTTCATTATCCCAATAATAATTGGGATAATTGGTAATATAAGCTGAGTGAAAACTAAAACTGTGAACTATCTACCAGTTTGAAATAGTTTTAAAAAATAAAATTATTTTGTTCTTTGATTATATATTTCACTTATCAGAATTCACTAACAGATTTCATGTGGAAAACATCAGTTCAGTTCAGTTGCTCAGTCGTGTACTACACTTTGCGACTCCATGAATCGCAGCATGCCAGGCCTTCCTGTCCACCACCAACTCCCAGAGTTCACTCAGACTCACGTCCGTCGAGTCAGTGATGCCATCCAGCCATCTCATCCTCTGTTGTCCCCTTCTACTCCTGCCCCCAATCCCTCTCAGCATCAGTCTTTTCCAACCAGTCAACTCTTTGCATGACGTGGCCTAAGTACTAGAGTTTCAGCTTTAGCATCATCCCTTCCAAAGAAATCCCAGGGTTGATCTCCTTCAGAATGGACTAGTTGGATCTCGTTGCAGTCCAAGGGACTCTCCAGAGTCTTCTCCAACACCACAGTTCAAAAGCATCAGTTCTTCGGTGCTCAGCTTTCTTCACAGTCCAACTCTCACATCCATACATGACCACAGGAAAAACCATAGCCTTGACTAGACGGACCTTTGTTGGCAAAGTAATGTCTCTGCTTTTGAATATGCTATCTAGGTTGGTCATAACTTTCCTTCCAAGGAGCAAGCGTCTTTTAATTTCATGGCTGCAGTCACCATCTGCAGTGATTTGGGAGCCCCAAAAAAGAAAGTCAGCCACTGTTTCCACTGTTTCCCCATCTATTTTGCATGAAGTGATGGGACCAGATGCCATGATCTTCGTTTTCTGAATGTTGAGCTTTAAGCCAACTTTTTCACTCTCCTCTTTCACTTTCATCAAGAGGCTTTTTAGTTCCTCTTCACTTTCTGCCATAAGGGTAGAAAGCATATTGGTTTCCAAAAACACACTTTTTTTTATTTTTTAGAAGCCTTTACAATGTATTGGAAGTTGCTATGAGTGCCGTGGAGATCTGATAGTTGTAATTGTGAATAACTTTCCACTATTCTTGGGATGAATCTGCCCTCTTGATCATCTTACACTCTCTTCTACTGGAAAAAAGTGGAGAACATTGGCTAGGTCTTTTTTGTTTTGTTTTGTTTTTTAGGCATGAGAAACATATATAGCTATACTTTCAGACCAGGAGCTGACTGTGGCTCAGATCATGAACTCCTTATTGTCAAATTCAGACTTAAAATGAAGAAAGTAGGGAAAACCACTAGGCCATTCAGGTATGGCCTAAATCAAATCCCCTACAATTATACAGTGGACATGACAAATAGATTCAAGAGTTTAGATCTGATAAACAGAGTGCCTGAAGAAGTATGAACAGAGGTTAGTGACATTGTACAGGAGGCAGTGATCAAGACCATCCTCAAGAAAAAGAAATGAAAAGAGGCAGAATGGTTGTTTGAAGAGGCCTTACAAATAGGTGAGAAAAGAAGAGAGGCTAAAGGTAAAGGAGAAAAGGAAAGATATACCCATTTGAATATAGAGTTCCAAAGAATAACAAGGAGAGATAAGAAAGCCTTCCTTGGCGATCAATGCAAAGAAGTAGAGAAAAATAATAGAATGGGAAAGATTGGAGATCTCTTAAAGAAAATTAGAGATACCAAGGGAACATTTCATGTAAAGATGGACACAATAAAGGACAGAAATGGTATGCACCTAACAGAAGCAGAAGATATTAAGAAGAGGTGGCAAGAATACACAGAAGAATTATACAAAAAACACCTTCATGACCCAGATAATCACAATGAATGTGATCGCTCACCTAGAGCTAGACATCCTGCAATGTGAAGTCAAGTGGGCCTTAGGAAGCATCACTACAAACAAAGCTAGTGGAGATGATGGAATTCCAGTTGAGCTATTTCAAATCCTAAATGATGATGCTGTGAAAGTGCTGTAGCCAATATGCCAGCAAATTTGGAAAACTCAGCAGTGGCCACAGGACTGGAAAAGGTCAGTTTTCATTCCAATTCCAAAGAAAGGCAATGCCAAAGAATGTTCAAACTACCACACAATTGCACTCATTTCACGTGCTAGCAAAGTAATGCTCAAAATCCTCCAAGCCAGGCTTCAACAGTACTTGAACCATGAACTTCCAAATGTTCAAGCTAGATTTAGAAAAGGCAGAGGAATCAGAGATCAAATTTCAAACATCATCGATCCATTTTGTTGGATCATCAAAAACACAAGAGAGTTCCAGAAAAACATCTACTTCTGCTATATGACTATGCGAAAACCTTTGACTGTGTGGATCACAATAAACTGTGTAAAATTCTGAAAGAGACGGAAATACCAGACCACCTGACCTGCCTCTTGAGAAATCTGTATACAGGTCAAGAGTCAACAGTTAGAACTGGACATGGAACAACAAACTGGTTCCAAATCAGGAAGGGAGTACGTCAAGGCTGTATATTGTCATCCTGCTTATTTAACTTATATGCAGAGTAAATCATGCAAAATGCTGGGCTGGATGAAGCAGAAGCTGGAATCAAGATTACTTGGAGAAATGTCAGTAACATCAGATATGCAGATTACACCACCCTTATGGCAGAAGGCGATGAAGAACTAAAGAGCCTCTTGATGAAAGTGAAAGAAGAGAGTGAAAAAATTAGCTTAAAACTTTACATTTAGAAAACTAAGATCATGGCATCCGGTCCTATCACTTCATGGAAAATAGATGGGGAAACAGTGGAAACAGTGAGAACTATTTTGGGGGGCTCCCAGAATCACTGCAGATGGTGACTGAAGCCATGAAATTAAAAGATGCTTGTTCCTTGGAAGAAAAGCTATGACCAACCTAGACAGCATATTAAAAAGCAGAGACATTACTTTGCTGACAAAGGTCCATCTAGTCCAAACTATGGTTTTTCCAGTCATCATGTATGGATATGAGAGTTGGACTATAAAGAAAGCTGAGCACTGAAGAATTGATGCTTTTGAACTGTGGTGTTGGAGAAATCTCTTGAGAGTCCTTTGGACTGCAAGGAGATCCAACCAGTCCATCCTAAAGGAAATCAGTTCTGAATATTCATTGGAAGGACTGATGTTGAAGCTGAAACTCCAATACTTTGGCCACCTGATACGAAGAGCTGGCTCATTGGAAAAGACCCTGATGCTGGGAAAGATTGAAGGCAGGAGGAGAAGGGGACGACAAAGGATGAGATGGTTGGATGGCATCACCAACTCAATGGACATGACTTTGATCAAGCTCTGGGAGTTAGTGATGGACAGGGATGCCTGGCATGCTGCAGTCCATGGGGTCGCACAGCGTTGGACATGACTGAGAGACTGAACTGAACTGATAGTTTCAGGTAAGCAGTGTTCTGTTAAGTTCATAAGCCTGTTAAGCTCACAAATCATGATGACTTCATAAACAAATATTTCTACCATAAGAAATTATTTCTTTCCATTCTTATAATCAGTTAATTATTCAATAATAATTACTTTAGGTCCCTTTTCTAAAGCTGTGGGTGAAATAGTATGTTTCTCTTGGTCATCTCCCTCCTTTTCTGCCTTCCCAGTTGCCTTGTGGTTCTCATTGCATTAGGGTCATTTTCTCATCCCTTGTCATAGCTATACTGTGATCGGACACAGACATTCTCTGGGTAACAGCCATTCATATGGTGTCTGTAGAACACGAGCCCTGCAAGTGGCCGAAAGTAGATGGAGATCTCAGGTCAAAACTTTAACCCCCTTGCAGTCAGAATTCCATCCATATATTGAAGTGTCTGTGAGCCTTGCAGTAAAGAAACCTGTTACTAATCTGTACTTTCCCAAATTATCTTATCATGAAGCCCTTATCTTATAATAGATATTCATGTTCTGAGAAACTAGTGATATGTGGATGTACTTTGGGAAATGCCACGTTACTATTAAAATAACAGTAATTCTGCCTCCTCATATTTGGAGGAGGTAACCTAGATTGAAAATACATAGTACAAGCACTCAAGTTTTATGGTTAATTTTTATAATTTTGTGCATTTTAAGAAGAAATTTTAAAAAGACCTTAGAGGAAATTTAGGCTGTGTTCTTGTTACTATATTTGACATTTAGCATTTTAGTAAGAAAACATAGGAAATGTACAGTATGTTTATTGTTATTTTACAGATAAGTAAACTGAGGTTCTTTCACAATAAGTAAACCTCTATGCAGGTCAGGAAGCAACAGTTAGAACTGGACATGGAACAACAGACTGGGTCCAAAAGGAAAAGGAGTATGTCAAGGCTGTATATTGTCACCCTGCTTATTTAACTTATATGCAGAGTACATCATGAGAAGCTCTGAGCTGGAGGAAGCACAACCTAGAATCAAGATTGCCAGGAGAAATATCACTAATCTCAGATATGCAGATGATACCACCCCTATGGCAGAAAGTGAAGAAGAACTAAAGAGCCTCTTGATGAAAGTGAAAGAGGAGAGTGAAAAAGTTGGCTTAAAGCTCAACATTCAGAAAACGAAGATCATGGCATCTGGTCCCATCACTTCATGGGAAATAGATGGGGAAACAGTGGAATCAGTGGCTGACTTTATTTTTTGGGCTCCAAAATCACTGCAGATGGTGACTGCAGCCATGAAATTAAAAGATGCTTGCTCCTTGGAAGGAAAGTTATGATCAACCTAGACAGCATATTGAAAAGCAGAGACATTACTTTGCCAACAAAGGTCCGTCTAGTCAAGGCTATGGTTTTTCCTGTGGTCATGTATGGATGTGAAAGTTGGACTGTGAAGAAAGCTGAGCACCGAAGAATTGATGCTTTTGAACTGTAGTGTTGGAGAAGACTCTGGAGAGTCCCTTGGACTGCAAGGAGATCCAACCAGGCCATCCTAAAGAAGATCATTCCTGGGTGTTCATTGGAAGGACTGATGTTGAAGCTGTAAGTCCAATACTTTGGCCACCTGATGCGAAGAGCTGACTCATTTGAAAAGACCCTGATGCTGGGAAAGATTGAGGTCAGGAGGAAAAGGGGACGACAGAGGATCGGATGGTTGGATGGCATCACTGACTCAGTGGACATGGATTTGAGTGGACCCCCGGAGTTGGTGATGGACAGTGAGGCATGGCGTGCTGCAATTCATGGGGTCACAAACAGTCGGACACAACTGAACGACTGAACTGAATTGAAACTGAGGTCTGGAGAGGGGAGATGTTACTTGACCATGGTAACACAACTTAGTTAAAAGTAGTTGAGATTGTGATTCAAATTCCCATTTTCCAGTTCCAAATTTAGGATCAAATCCACACAATCAAGCCACTTCTATTAAAAGAGAAGCATACTTACAGTGCTTTTGGTATAATCCCACAGGTTTTGTGAATGATTTTATTTGTACATATAAACCCCCCATTTCCCATTACTTAATAAAGTAATGCCAGAGTTATACTTAATCTTCCTAAAACATTGTCTTTCATTTAGCCAATTTTCTATTGTTTCCAAAGTTGTGTTATTTAAACTGTTTTACTGCACATAATAAAAAATGTAGCTGTTAGTACAAAGGGTTTCAGTAATTCTAAGCTTTTTGGTCTACCTTGCTAAACTGTACTTTTTAAAGTTGGACCAGTTTCTTTCTTATTAAAAGTGTTTCAGTTCAGCTCAGTTCAGTTCAGTCACTCAGTCGTGTCCGACTCTTTGCGACCCCATGAATCGCAGCACGCCAGTAGTTCACTCAGACTCACGTCCATTGAGTCTGATGCCATCCAGCCATCTCATCATCCATCGTCCCCTTCTCCTCCTGCTCCCAATCCCTCCCAGCATCAGAGTCTTTTCCAATGAGTCAGCTCTTCACATGAGGTGGCCAAAGTACTGGAGTTTCAGGTTTAGCATAATTCCTTCCAAAGAAATCCCAGGGCTGATCTCCTTAGAATGCACTGGTTGATCTCCTTGCAGTCCAAGGGACTCTCAAGAGTCTTCTCCAACACTACAGTTCAAAAGCATCAATTCTTTGGTGCTCAGCTTTCTTCACAGTCCAACTCTCACATTCATATATGACCACAGGGAAAACCATAGCCTTGACTCGACGGACCATTATTGGCAAAGTAATGTGGATCACAATAAACTGTGGAAAATTCTGAAAGAGATGGGAATACCAGACCACCTAACCTGCCTCTTGAGAAATCTGTATGCAGGCCAGGAAGCAACAGGTAGAACTGGACATGGAACAACAGACTGGTTCCAAATAGGAAAAGGAGTACGTCAAGGCTGTATATTGTCACCCTGCTTATTTAACTTATATGCAGAGAACATCATGAGAAATGCTGGGCTGGAAGACACAAACTGGAATCAAGATTGCTGGGAGAAATATCACTAATCTCAGATATGCAGATGACACCACCCTTATGGCAGAAAGTGAAGAGGAACTAAAAAGCCTCTTGATGAAAGTGAAAGAGGAGAGTGAAAAAGTTGGCTTAAAGCTCAACATTCAGAAAACAAAGATCATGGCGTCCGGTCCCATCACTCCATGGGAAACAGATGGAGAAACAGTGGAAACAGTGTCAGACTTTATATTTTGGGGGGCTCCAAAATCACTGCAGATGGTGATTGCAGCCATGAAATTAAAAGACGCTTACTCCTTGGAAGAAAAGTTATGACCAACCTAAATAGCATATTCAAAAGCAGAGACATTACTTTTCTGACTAAGGTCCATGTAGTCAAGGCTATGGTTTTTCCAGTAATCATGTATGGATGTGAGAGTTGGACTGTGAAGAAGGCTGAGTGCCAAAGAATTGATGCTTTTGAACTGTGGTGTTGGAGAAGACTCTTGAGAGTCCCTTGGACTGCAAGGAGATCCAACCAGTCCATTCTGAAGGAGATCAGGCCTGGGGTTTCTTTGGAAGGACTGATGCTAAAGCTGAAACTCCAGTACTTTGGCCACCTCATGCGAAGAGTTGACTCATTGGAAAAGACTCTGATGCTGGGAGGGATTGGGGGCAGGAGAAGAAGGGGACGACAGAGGATGAGATGGCTGGATGGCATCACTGACTCAATGAACGCGAGTCTGAGTGAACTCTGGGAGTTGGTGATGGACAGGGAGGCCTGGTGTGCTGCGATTCATGGGGTCACAAAGAGTCGCACACGACTGAGCGACTGAACTGAACTGAACTGAATGTCTCTGCTTTTCAATATGCTATATAGGTTGGTCATACCTTTTCTTCCAAGGAGTAAGCGTCTTTTAATTTCATGGCTGCAGTCACCATCTGCAGTGATTTTGGAGCCCCCCAAAATAAAGTCTGACATTGTTTCTGCTGTTTCCCCATCTATTGCCCATGAACTGGTGGGACCAGATGCCATGATCTTCGTTTTCTGAATGTTGAGCTTTAAGCCAACTTTTTCACTCTCCTCTTTCACTTTCATCAAGAGGCTTTTTAGTTCCTCTTCACTTTCTGCCGTAAGGGTGGTGTCATCTGCGTATCTGAGATTAGTGATATTTCTCCCATCAATCTTGATTCTAGGTTGTGCTTTTCCCAGCCCAGTGTTTCTCATGATGTTCTCTGCATATAAGTTAAATAAGCAGGGTGACAATATACAGCCTTGACGTACTCCTTTTCCTATTTGGACCCAGTCTGTTGTTCCATGTCCAGTTTTAACTGTTGCTTCCAGACCTGCATACAGGTTTCTCAAGCGGCAGGTTAGGTGGTCTGGTAATCCCATCTCTTTCAGAATTTTCCACAGTGTATTGTGATCCACACAGTCAAAGGCTTTGGCATAGTCAATAAAGCAGAAATAGATGTTTTTCTGGAACTCTCTTGCTTTTTCGATGATCCAGCAGATGTTGGCAATTTGATCTCTGGTTCCTCTGCCTTTTCTAAAACCAGCTTGAACATCTGGAAATTCACGGATCACGTATTGCTGAAGCCTGACTTGGAGAATTTTGAGCATTACTTTACTAGCATGTGAGATAAGTGCGATTGTGTGGTAGTTTGAGCATCCTTTGGCATTGCCTTTCTTTGGGATTGGAATGAAAACTGACCTTTTCCAGTCCTGTGGCCACTTCTGAGTTTTCCAAATTTGCTGACATGTTGAGTGCAGCACTTTCACAGCATCATCTTTCAGGATTTGAAATAGCTCAACTGGAATTCCATCACCTCCACTAGCTTTGTTCATAGTGATGGTTTCTAAGGTTTAAAAGTGTTTATAGGATCTTTTTCTTATAATTACACAAAGTCAAATGACCCTTAATTGTCTAGAATTCTGAGATTGTTTTCTTTCATGTATACTATGTAAAATATTAAATTAACATGCTTTTTATTCCTCTCAGGTTACTCTATAATATTCTCATTTCTTCTGATAATATTGCATTTTTCTATGTACGATTGTTTAATGCCATCATTAGGACTTCCCTGATGGTCAGTGGTAAAGAATCTGCCCGCAATGCAGGAGACACAAGTTCAGTCCTAGGTCGGGAAGATCCCTTGGAGAAGGGAGTAGCAACCCACTCCATTTCTTGCCTGGAAAATCCCATAGACAGAGGAAAGCTGGTGGGCTATAGTCCGTGGGGTAGCAGGAGTTGGATGCCACTGAGCAACTAACTGAACAGCGAGGGCAGTGCCATTATTATAATATATAAAGTAGCTAAAGATTTATTTTGGACATTGCATTAAACTTAAAGATAATCAATGAGAATTACCTCTTCTTTTCAACCCTAATGTTTTAATTCTTGAGTTTTTAAATTTATTCTCTTGGGTAGGTAAGCTAGGCCTTTAGTTATTCTTTGGTCCTTGCAGAAAGGATAAAATGTGAAATAGTTTGGTAGAATTTGCATATGAGAGAATGGCTTTCTACTGCTCTTATACATTATCAATTAATCAAGAATGTGCTGGCTGTTTAGTTCTTGGGTCATCATTTGTTTTTCTCTCAAAAGAGTGAATGCTTTTCAGTTTCATTGTTTTCTGGTATCTGGTTGTGAAAGTCTGGTTTGAAACCAGTCCAGTTTAGATAAGTTCTGTTGAAGTTCTCTTTATGTTTTCTTTTCTAACTATAGGGATTTTAGATCTTGAAAATGAAAGCTAAGGCCTTAAATTTAATGGGATTTAAGGTTTTTTTTTTCATAAATTTATTTTTATAGTAGCTTTTAAGTCCTATCCTGGGATCTTAAATCTTTCTTTAGCTGTGGAAAATTATATTCTGTTAAAACTGCATTTACTGTCTTTTCCCCCTATTTCTTTTTCATTTGAATTTGGTCTTTTGAATGTCTTCCATAAGTTCCATTCTGTCCACATTTTCTATCTTGAATCATTCTGTACTGAGCTCATTTGAATCACTTCAGTTTTTTCCCCACATTTGATTTTCTCATATTTAACCTAGCATTTTTAACTTCATCCATTGTGTGTCCCATTTAACACAACCATTCCTTATCTGTGCTCACTTTTTGTTTATTATAGAAATGATATGATTATATAGTGAATCTTGAAACATACTATGTCAGTACAAGACGCAAGTATCTGATACAAAGGAAGGTAACTGCAGTAGAACTCCCCTCCAGTATCCTCACATTTCTTATACAAAGTTTGTTTCCAAGAGAGGCATTTCTTCCGTTCTCATCACTGTCCCTTGCTTTCCCATCGTATCTTCTCACAGCTTTACTGATTTCCCTCAGTTTGCTCCCTTGCTTTTCATGCATGTCTCAGCTCCTCGCTTTGGAAGGGAATTTCCGCTGCATGTGGCACCAAAGCAAGGGGTCTCAACATTTAGTCTTCATGCCGCTGTGGTTTTCTACTTCAGGGAAGGCTTAAGGACAGGTGGTGTGCTTTCTGCTGTGTGTGCTAAGTCGCTTCAGTCGTGTCTGACTCTCTGTGACACCATGGACTATAGCCCGCCAGGCTCCTCTCTCCATGGGATTCTCCATGCAAAAATACTGGAGTGGGAAGCCATTCCCCTTCTCCAGGGGATCTTCCCGACCTAGGGATCATACCCATGTCCCTTGTGTCTCCTGCCCTGGCAGGCAGGTTCTTTGCCACTTAGCGCCACCTGAGAGGCCCTCTGCTTCTTGTGAGTGCCTTATTGAAATTCTTTCTGTCTTCTGATTTGAACTTGTTACGTTGTATCACTGGCTCTGTCTTCTCTCTTAGAGCTCTCCTGGGGAGTTAGCATGCTCTTTCACTTATTTCCTGTGATTGTTTGGAGGTGGGAAGTGCTTGAGGAAGTTGGTAGGGGAGAGAAACCATCTCCTTCTGTGACCTGTCCCGATGGCTCTTTGATATTCCAATTTTACAGAAGTCCTGGTCATTTGTAATCCTTCACCAGTGCCTTACCTAGATACAGGCACTGATGTTGGTTTTCTGTTATGCTGCTCATCTCCATGAAAAAGTGGTTGGGGGGACTTTTAATTGTTTTCACATGGTCCTCTTAACTGGCAAGTCCTTACCCAGTCTGTACCTGATCCCTTATGCCCCTCTCTGGGATTTTTTTTTTTTTTCCTTTCTTTCTAATGCATTATGTCTGACTTTGCAATAAAGGATTTGACTTGCAAGTTGCAATAATAGAAAGAGGAAGGCTGTATTAACATAATGGAAAATTTTTAAAATATCACACAGTTGTGTTAGCTTATTTGTGACAAATAGATAATGCATCTCATGGCCATTAGGGACAGAATATTTGTCAGAGCATTCGCTCTATTGTTTAAAGGCCCTGGTGGCATGTCATAATATTTACACAAGGCATAAAAATGTTGCATTATACATATCCAAAGTCTACAGTGTATCCCTTAAACTATTGTCATTTAGCTGAATTCCAGGAAAATGTTGCCAGTATCATTGTTTGAAATGAGATAACCAAATGGCTTATGGATCTCTGCTTCCTCTACACTCCACCTTCTGTCACAATACAGAATTCTGAATATTATTACTTTTTGAAGCATATGCTTAATGAAAAACTAATAGCATTACAATATGATGTAATAGTACAAGATGCTATATTCTGACTAGGATAAGATATTTACATATTTCTGCCAATTGGTCATCATCTTTTATTTCACATATCCATAATGAGTGCATATTTAGAAAATGTGAGGGTGGTTTCTGCTAATGTTGCTGATTATTTAGTGATAATGTTGAATCTGTGTCCTTACAGAGAGGCTGAGAAGAAGGATAAGAGGGGTTAAAGGAGGGAGGAGGGAAGAGAAATAAAGAGAAGGGGAGAAAGGGAGGAGAGGAAGAAGAGAGAGTGTGATTGCTGTGTGGGCGAGCCTGTGTATATGCAGCATAAATGCCTAATTTTGGAAGTCTCTATTTTCTATATCATCATTTTTGGAGCATTACCAAGTAATGCAATGCTGTGATTTAGTTAAAACTGATTGTAGGTCCATCTAAAATGATACTTAGAATAAATGTGTTCTTATAGGCATGGTTTTAGAAAACATGATAGATAATTTATTAGTTACTCTTCCTTAAAATCATGTATTTAAATCTTTTCATAAACTGGATAAGGTTTCTATGGGCTTCCCACATAGTGCAAGTGGTAAAGAACCTGCCTGCCAACAAGGGAGACGTAAGAGACATGGGTTAGATCCCTGGGTGGGGAAGATCCCCTGGAGGAGGGCATGGCAACCCACTCCAGTATTCTTGCCTGCAGAATCCCATGGACAGAGGAGCCTGGTGGACTACGGTTGAGAGGGTTGCAGAGTCGGACACGACTGAAGTGACTCAGCACGCACGCACACAAGGTTTCTGTGAATGCCCTAGATAAGTTTGCTTGAACTTAAATAAGCCTAAAAGAGTTTGATGAATTTTCTCACTTTCCCATACTGTTACCAGATTAATCTTCCTGTGTTGTGTCTAGTCAGTTCACTTATCTGCTGAGACTTCTTGGACCCCACAGTGTCCAGGGACCCACCTCATTTCAGCGTCTGGAGTTTCCTGTAATAGAGTGCCCACCTGCCTTTCTTTCTTTCTTTCTTTCTTTCTTTTTAATCCCACCTGCCTTTCTAACACTGTGAGCCAACCTATAATCTGTTTCTGGGCTCTGGCTAGCTATCTGGCTTTCTGCTCTGCATTCCAGCTCTGGCTCTTGGCTTTCCTTCCTCCATTCTTATGCAGGATACCTAGAGAATATCCCTCTCCTCCAACCTCCTGTGTCTAAACATTGTCTGTCTTCAAGTGGTCAGCTCACATATCTTCTCCTCTAAGTATAGTCATTGCTGAGACACTAGAATACCCTTTTCTCCTGTCAGCTGGCTGAATTCTTTATTTCTGAGACCCTGAAATATGGAGCTCTGGCTGTGTATTTGCAGGGCTTTGAATTCCAGTTAATATGTACTGGTTATGCCAAAGTGGTCTTCAGTGTGATAACTAATATCTCTGAGCCTTGATTTCCTCATCTGTGAAATAGAAGTGATAATTTGTATGTTGGGAGAATTAAGATGATATCTGAGTCGCATATAGTTTAGTGCTTGGGCGATAGTGTCAAATAAGCACAGTCTAATCTATGACTTATTAAACATCCTTGCTGTCTCCTTGTATCTGATTTATTTATGTGTAATCTGTCCCAAACCTTGGATTCTTTGGTGGCAGAAGCTGGGCTAGGTTTGTCTTTGCATCCTTGAAGGTCTCAGCACATTTTCTTTCAATAAAAATGTGCACCAAATTACATCTTTATCTTTTTAATGCTCAGATGATAGTGTCATCTCAGCTGGGTTTCTTCCACGACATCTGAACTGAACAGGACCAAATGGTTTGTGCATTTTTTATTTGTGATGGTGTGTGATCTCTACTTCAGCTGTCATTTAGGTGGTAATTACTTCTGGCCTCCTTTCCTGCAGAAACACCCTGGGCTTTGGAGCCCAGTGCTCTCAGTGAGTTTGATGGTTGTGAGGATATTTTCAGTGAGATGATAGGCTTGGCTGAGTTTAAGAAGTAAGATGCATGGAGTGTGATTAAGCCATGTGTTTGCTGTTGCTGCTGCTGCTGCTAAGCCACTTCAGTCATGTCCGACTCTGTGCGACCCCATAGACAGCAGCACATCAGGCTCCTCCATCCCTGGGATTCTCCAGGCAAGAACACTATAGTGGGTTGTCATGTCCTTCTCCAATGCATGAAAGTGAAGAGTGAAAGTAAAGTCACTCAGTTGTGTCCGACTCTCAGTGACCCCATGGACTGCAGCCTATCAGGCCCCTCCACCCATGGGATTCTCCAGGCAAAAGTACTACTCCGTACCAAATCAGCATTGCTCATTATAAACTTTTAAGTCTAGAAACTTGAAATGTTTAGCATTCATTCTCATGGATCATACCCACCATTTGTTGGGTCTGGTTAGATACTTCTGTACGTGACTCTACAGACTTTCTTCCTTGGCTGGAATTCAACTCTGTAGAACCTTGTCCCCTACCGTGGTGATTCTGAATCCATGATCTTTGTGTTGTCCTGGTATCTTTAATTCTTCCTAACCTGAAGCAGTGTGAATGGGTAGACATCTCATGGGTTTTCGGAAGGCAATCTGGACTTTAGTCTTGATGTTACCAATGATTCGATGTCAATATTATTGAATCTTTCTGAATCTCAGTTTCCTCATCTAGGGACACAATGTTAATACTGCCTACTTCTAGGGTTATTTTAAGGAGTAAATGACACAAAAGGAGTTCTGTCCTAGAACAATATATAGATATATCAAGGACTTAATGAATATTAATTCTCTCTTCCATGCTTCCTCCCTTTTGTCTTACCGACACCATCATGAGAAATAAGTCTAGTCAAAAGCATAAATCTCAAATAGTACTGATTTTTTTTCTTTTAAACATCTTTACTTTTTAAAAACCATAGCATGGCGAGCTGTTTTTAAAGAGAAACACATTTTCAGATTTCAAGGATATTTACTAGTTTATTGACAGTCAAAAGGTTTCATTTATGTGAAGGATAAAACGTGTGCTTTGTTTTAGAAAATATATTTTTGAAACCTCAAGACTCAGCTGACAAATTTCTTTTCTAAAAGTGACAGCAGAGCTTGAGGAAAATGATGAAAAATAAGTAGAAGAATTTCTAAAACTCACTACTGTTGCTGCTGCTGCTCAGTCACTTCAGTCGTGTCCGACTCTGATGGCAGCCCACCAGGCTCCCCCGTCCCTGGGATTCTCCAGGCAAGAACACTGGAGTGGGTTGACATTTCCTTCTCCAATGCATGAAAGGGAAAAGTGAAAGTGAAGTTGCTCAGTCGTGTCTGACTCTTAGCGACCCCATGGACTGCAGCCTACCAGGCTCCTCCATCCATGGGATTTTCCAGCCAAGAGTACTGGAGTGGGATGCCATCCCCTTTTCCATCCAAAACTCACTGAAAACTGTTAAAAGAAGTGCATCAACGTTTTCAACTATGTAATGTTGAATAATTAGGACATTCTAAACTATTATTGCTGGTTCTTTTGAATATCAAAAGTTACATTTTAAATATCAAAAATACATGAATGTGACTTTTTAAGAGCAAAATTAATCTTTATTAATTGTGATGTTATATTTTTATATATATGTTACATATTTATATGCAGTTTAAAACACTTAAGATCCAATCTTCAGAGCACTACTAATTCTGGTTTAAAATTTTCTGGGATTTTACCATTGAGATGAATAATTATGATCAACATCATGCTTAGATATTCGGAAACTTTTGGAAATAACTTTTTTTTTTTAAAGACACTTCCTTGGCCAAATGGGTAGTTAAGATTAATACCACATATTAGGATAATGATATATTTTATTAAATTAAGATGATGTTTTATTGTTTGAGAAGCAGTTTTCCCTTGGAGAGGTCAGGGCATTTCATAAAAGTATTCAAGTTTTTAATGAGACTACGTAGACCTCTTATGTTTTTATCTTTGGGAGTCATAACACAATCTGAAGAAATGAGTTCTTAATTACCAAATAGATTTATATGTGCTCATATAAAACAAATTTCATTGATGCCTTTAACAACCAACAGACAAGAATAAAATTGAATAGAACTGTGGCTGTGCTTCCAAGTATTGGTGATAACTTTAGTAAATGATGCTTTGTCCATGTCTTGAATCTACTTATATTGCTAATGTATTACTTGTAAATAACACTGAGATGCATGCAAATTCTGTTTAGTGGGGAGCTGACCCACTGAGAGTACAAACTGAGTGCAGTGATACTTGCTTCAATCAGTCATATTTGGAGAGATATCTTATCTCATGATCTTTGCTTGGTAAATTAATTTCTTTCCCTATATTTATTCTATGTATTCTAAATATAGTTTTGTCAGAGCATAATTATGCTTAACCCAGTGGTAAGATCCTATACTAACTCATAGCTTGAAAATTGGTTGGAAAGATGCTAGGTGATAAAAAATTAAAAAAAAAACACAAAATTTGTCTCTGTTGGTTTCTTTCTTTTTAAAAAGTATTTATGTATTTGTCTGTATCAGGTATTAGGTGAGGCATGCAAGATCTTTCCATGTGGTGCACAGACTCTCTGGTTGTGGTGCACTGGTTCAATAGTTGAGGCGTGCAGGCTTTCTCTTGATTTCTAATGAACTAAATTTGATTTTCTGTGTTTCACAGATTAATAACCCATTGGAACTTAGTTTACCTATACTTTAAAAATAACTGACTCACTTTGCTGTACAGTAGAAACTAATTCAACATGGTACAGCAACTATACTGCAGTAAAAATTAATTTAAAATATATTTATGGAGAAAATGACATTATTAAAAGACTTTAAAAATCTGAATTAAGAAAAATAATCACTTCATTTTTTCTTTTTTTGTAAAAATACAAACAAATATTTCTATTAATCAGTAAATTGTATGTAGCGTAGAAGGTTTTTCTTATATATTTTTGCATTTGATTTTTTTCTCAAATCATATGAAACAGTCATTCTTATCCTATTTGGATAATAGTTGTGAAATTCAGGAAAGTTAAGTGACATACAAAGGGCATATATAGAGCTCCTGTTTTTCCTCTCTGGGTTATAGAATGTCATTGAAGAGATGTAAGCTGTGGAGGGAAATGTCAAGTTTATAGTTTAGATTCCTCTGGGAGAAATGTGAATGGTCAATTCCTGAGATTTACAAATGGAGGCAGAGACCTTTGTCATCCTTGGCTCATACCCTTCTATCATAGCCCACATCCCCCACATCAGGAAAGCTGTTAACATCAGGAAAGCTATTAACTATCATTTCAGCACATAGCAACAAGCCAACTACTTATCAAGATGTTTTTAATACCCTGGTCTCCATGTGTCAACTCGAATTTCCTTTATCTCCAGTAGCTTCTCAACTGGTCTCCCTATTTCTGCTCTTGCTTTTACTGGTTTAAGTTTAACAGTCAGTGTTACCCTTAAAATATGTATGACTACAATATATCACTGCTGATCCAACCTTGTAGTGGATCCTATTTCACTCAGAGAAATGGCAAAGCCTTCCTCTAACTGCAAAGCCTTCCTCTAGCTGCAAAGCCTTCCTCTAGCTGCGAAGCCTAAGAGGCTCTAGGTCCTTTACTTTCTTCTGCCCTTTTGCCACTCCCCTGCTCTGCTCAGCCACCTTGGCCTCGTGGCTGTTTCTTGAATATACAGTCATGTTCTTGCTTCAAGTCTTTGCCCTAGCTATTTCTTCTGCATGAAATACCCTGTGTAGATATCCAACATGGTGAATACCATCACTTCCTCAGATCTCTAATGAGGTGTCATCTTCTCATTGAGCCTACTATTTTAATTACAATCAATTACCACGCCTTCTTTTTTCTTACACTTTTTTCCCCTTCTATACTACTGTGTGTGTGTGTTAATTGCTCAATCGTATCTGACTCTTTGCAACCCTGTGGACTGTAGCCTGCCACGCCTCCCAGTTCATGGAATTCTCCAGGCAAGAATACTGGAGTGGGTTGCCATTTCCTTCTCCAGGGGTCTTCCTAACTCAGGGATCGAACCCAAGTTTCCTGCATTGCAGGCAGTTTCCTTACCATCTGAGCCACTAGGGAAGCCCTTCTATAGTACTAATTACCTTCTAATAAACTATGCCATTTGCTATTTATTTTGTGTATTCTTTAGTGTCTGTCTCCCCCTATTACAATATGGATTTTGCAAGGACAGCGATATTTACCTGTTTGACTCATTGATTTATTCCAAACACCTAAAGCAGTATGTGGCATAAAGTATATTCTCAAAAAGTATTTGGTCAATGAATGAATGAATTGAATGTTGAGGGGATCATCTTAGATAATTAGATGCATTGTTTGCAGGACTATGCAAAAATGTAAGATGGCTTTTAAAACCTGATTCTTGAAATAATGCTTTTATCCATTTTTAATTAATCCTAAGGGTGTTCTTTGGAAGGAATGATGCTAAAGCTGAAACTCCAGTACTTTGGCCACCTGATGCGAAGAGTTGACTCACTGGAAAAGACTCTGATGCTGGGAGGGATTGGGGGCTGGAGGAGAAGGGGACGACCGAGGATGAGATGGCTGGATGGCATCACTGACTCGATGGACGTGAGTCTGAGTGAACTCTGGGAGTTGGTGATGGATAGGGAGGCCTGGTGTGCTGCGATTCATGGGGTTGCAAAGAGTTGGACATGACTGAGCGACTGAACTGAACTGAACTGAACTGAAGACTGGAGGAGAACCTCTGAAATATCCAAAAATTCATGTGCTCCAGGTCAGGCAATTTGGGCCTTTTTGGTTTTCAGTTCAGGTGGAATCTTTCTGTATACTTTTCTGTATTTATTTTCTTTGACGTAAGAGGCAGAGGTCAATTCAGAAACTGTGACTTCCTTGTCAGTTCATACTGATGCTAACATCTCTGTGGTTGATAATTATCAAGAAGGGTCATAAATGCAAGTAGAAAAACATGATATCTCCATCAGAGAAAATATTATAAGATACCATCACAATAAATAAAAGAAAACCATTAAATGATTAATGTTTGCAACCTGAAAGCCTCTCCAATAGGTTCTTTTTATAATCATTCTAGAGTAAAAGATGAATAAAAGAGAAAATATTGTTAGAATAATTTATTCACCAAAAATTCTAAAAATGAATATATTAACTTACTAATCTTACATCTGTAGCAAGCACTAACAGCTGAGTATGAAATCTGGTTAATAAGCAACTTGAAAGGAAATCTCAAATTAATGCAATTCATTGCAATATGATAATTTCTGTTGCAAAATTACTAAAATTGATTCTTGTTTTTAAGTGGCCTTACAAGAAGATAGCTACTATTCTGTCATTTGTCTTTTAAAATAATTTCATTTATTTTGTGAATTTGTTTAGACTTTGAATATAATATCCTGACAATGTTACACAGAGATTCTAAACAAAAACTAAACGTTGTCCTGTTTCTTTTTCTTTCTCCTCTGAATCAAAAACAATTCTCTATAAGCAAATTCCAGTAATAATGAAGATGAAAATTATGTTCTTATACATATTTCTCCTATTGTTTAAAGAAAGTTTCTAGGACTGCTCTTCAGACTCATACATTTAAAAAAGAAATGGATAAGAGAGAAAAGCAAAGTAAAAGAGAAAAAGGAGAAGAAAAGGAAGGGCAAACAAAGAATGGAGAGAGACAGAAGAGGACAGGCAAAGATAAAGGAACTTGTGTGTTATTCCCCAAGTGCCCTATTTTCCACCCACAATAAAGCTAATGAAGTTTTAGCCTTACTTTCTAAACAGAGAAAAACTACATGATCTCTTCTTGTATTGATTTTTTTCTGATTTCAAAAAAATCCTACTATCTGAAGTAAGAGGCTAAGAGGAAAAGGCCTTTCCAATTCCCAAAATAACAAGTTGACCATTATTTCATATTATAAATCTGTATTCATAGAAATACCTATGGATACCCTAATGTTGTGTGTGGGTTTGGGACCTAGTAAGGGGACTCTCTTGTTTTATAGGAGGGTTATGATAACAGAATTTTGATGCAATTAGTAACTTTAGACAATCATTTTCCTTTATTTTGAGCCCTTTAAAAAATATTGTAATAAAATTGCGTGCACCTACACACACACATAATGCAGTGTTTACAAACTTGAAAATCTCTTTTTGGACAAACTTCCTCATCTTGAAATACTTCCTACCTGTCTTTTCCTCTTGCTGTATCCCTTCTCCTTAATAGGAGAAACACCTGTTATTATATAAAATAAGGAAAACTGTGACTAAGAAGACTTCAAAATTTACCTCCAAATGATGTCTGCAATTGACAGTTACGTTTTTGTCTTCATGTCTGTAGATTAACTATGACTCCAGGGACTTCATTAGCTCAGGCCTGGCACATCTCAAGTCTCTAAAAAACCAAACATCTTGTCTTTGGGTCTTCAGAGGGTTCACATTCCTGTTCAATATTTGTCTCACCTTTTGATTTCAGTCTTTTTCAACTTTAATGAACCTTCCCACTTTTGTATGCAACCACTGTCTAGCCCTTTGAAGGCTGGGAAAATTCAATATGGCAGAAAAATATTACTTTTATTTATTTAAAAGTAGAGGACAGTTGCAGTTTAATTCAGTTTTCTTTCTTTCTTTCTTTCTTTTTTTTTTTTTTTCCCTAGTAGCTGTGTGCTCTTTTGCATTAGGTACTGGATTGGCCAAAATGTTCTTCAGGTTTTTCCATTGTATTGTATGGAACTTATTGGCCAACCCGGTAGAATGGGTAGCTTGTTTTTCATTTGTGGAAACATTGGGACTGCATCTCTGACTCATGGTCAAACTTTGAGGCTGTCCACACTTTCGTAGCATTTCAACGTGCCTTTTAAAGGCATGATCCCCCAATACCCTAGATAAGAATGGAAAGGACTCTAGCTCTCTTGACTGTGTGAAAATTTAATGAAATATGGAATGCTTATAGTATGTAGTAGCTCACACTGTTAAACAACTGGGATCCATTGTCCAAATTTTCCCATTCTAGTCCCAGAAACAAGGAGATAAACATATATATTAACTTTATTTGTTACTTTTCCATTAAATATTTGAAAGATAAGTTGGACGCACATAACTGACAATTTCAATCTTTTTATACTCCAGATAATTTGAAAGAATATATGGTGTTGGCATCACTGGACGGCATCAGAACATTCTGGACATGGCTCTTTTGTATAAACCCCTACTTTTTCTTTTCTCCTTTCTCCTGGCTACATATGCAAGAAAGTAGTTTTGAAGCATTTTGTTTCAGCTTCTTTGTCTCTTCCAAGGCTGCATGGAAAATTCATTTTTTGTTCATTCTTAAAAAAAAAAAAAAAAGTTGAGTGCTTCATAAGTGCCAGTCATTAGGAATGCATGCTTGGGAGAGGAGGAAAACAATGGTATTATCTAATTCACATTTTTAAAAGATCACTTTGGATGCTTTGTGGAAAATAACGAGTGTGTGCTGAGGGTGCTGATCTGTGGGGACATGTGAAATAGTGAGTGATTAGGAAGGAATCATAACAGTCCAAGAAAGAAAATTTGAGACCTAGTTTGAAGAGAAAAGAGACAGGTCATGTTGGTGAATTGCATGTGTTGAGAGAGGAAAAGAAAAAGAAGACTTCCTGATTTCTGACAAGAGTATCTGGGTATGTAGTTGTGTATTTAGTCAGAAAATCAATAGGTTTATGGGTAAAACCATGTGTTTGGAAATATGTTTTGAGTCTCATATATACAACTGGGAATGTCATGTAGGCAACTGAATATATGAGCTTTGATTGTAAGAGTTCTGGAGGGACTTCTCTGGTGAACCAGTGGTTAAGAATCCACCTGCAATTCAGGGGACATGGGTTGCACCCCTGGTCCGGGAAGATTCCACATGCTGTGGGGCAGCTAAGCCCCTGTGTGTGCCCCAAGTACTGAGCCTGCGTGCTTAGAACCCAGTAGTGAAACAAGAGAAGCCGTGGCATTGAGAAGCGTGTGCACTGTATCTAGAGAGTTTCCCTTGCTCACCATGACTAGAGAAAGCCTGTGCGCAGCAACAAACACCCGACACAGCCAAAAAATAAAAGAATTCTGGAGGAGATAAACATTGGGAACTCTAAAGAGTATAAATCATATCTAACTTCTTTTTGACAGAATCTAGGATGGATAGATTAATAAGAGGATAGGGACTGGGATGGGGCCCTGCTAATCCTCTGCTGTGATAAAGTAGATGAGAGGCAAGGTAGAAAAACGTGACTGAGATGAACATATGAGGTTGAGGAAAACCAGGAAACTGCTGTTTCAGAAGCCAGGAGATGAGTGTATTTTAAGAATGACAGAATGGCCAGTTATATGGAGGGTGATTTACAGGTTGAGAAAGGTGACTGGAATGGTCTCTTTGGATCTGGCCACATGGAAGTTGCTGGTGATTGCTGTAAGAGAAGATGTAGTGGAGCGACTGGGACAGAGGCCTGGTGGAAGTGATCTGAATTGCTTAATGGAAAGTGAAACAGTGGAGAGAGTGTTTGTTGACGTCTCTTGAAGCAGTTTGGTTGAGAAGGGCAGCAAAAAAGTGGAAGATTATGGAGGGAGCATGTACAGTAAAGAAAGACTTTGTTTTGCTTTAAAATAAGTGATACCTTTATAGCAGAGTTGATCAAACTGGAGTTTGTGAACCATTCACGGTCTTAGAATAATTTTAGTGTGTTTCAGTAATCATTTAAAAAATTACATAGAATAAAACAAAAAAATTATCAAGGTACATTTTGTGTGGTGAAGGTAAGAATTTTATCTTATGAAATATATTATTATTAAAGTACTCATAAATAGTTGCATGCTGCTGCTGCTGCTGCTAAGTCGCTTCAGTCGTGTCTGACACTATGCGATCCCATAGACAGCAGCCTATCAGGCTCCGCCGTCCCTGGGATTCTCCAGGCAAGAACACTGGAGTGGGTTGCCATTTCCTTCTCCAGTGCATGAAAGTGAAAAGTGAAAGTGAAGTTGCTCAGTCTTGTCCGACCCTCAGCGACCCCATGGACTGCAGCCTACCAGGCTCCTCTGTCTATGGGATTTTCAGGCAAGGGTACTGGAGTGGGGTGCCATTGCCTTCTCCGAAATAGTTGCATAGCTACACGCATATATAGGTATGTATTACATCCTCATATAAAATGCATTTCCTCATGTGGATCACAGTATAAACACTTTTGAATGCACTATACTGGGGAATATTTGCACGGTGACAGGGATAAATTGGTTGAGTGAAAGAGACTGATGATACAGAAGAGAGGAAAATCAAAGAAGTTAAGTTCTTATGGGACTGAGGGACTCTTCACCAATTCTCTTGTCTTTTTGCTTCTTGTCCACTTATTTTATGGCTTCATGTAGTCCTCATTAACCTGACCATAAATGAACACATCTCATATTTTTTTTTCAGGTTTAAGTGGTGGGAGTTAAAGACATATTCTCTTGTCAGCAGGAAGGATTTGCCATAGACACTGTTATGGATTTAGCTGTTTGTCTCCAAGTTCATATGTTGAGATCCTATAACTCCCAGCAACTCAGATTGTGACTGCATTTGGAGATAGGATTTCTACAGAGGAAATTAAAATTAGGTCATTGGAGTGGGCCCTAATCCTATATGACTAATGACCTTAAAAGATTCGACATTTTGAATGCAGATAGACCCAGCGGGAAGACTGATTGAGAAATTAATTTGTTGTAGTTTAAGGCCCCCAGACTGTAATATTTGGTTATGATGCCCCTAGCAGACTAGCATCATGCTAGTTATCTCCTTTGACTGTGCTGGAGAAGACCTGGATCATGAATGCCTGTTATGGATGAGAAAACTGAGATGTAGAGATGAGAAATGACTTACCCCAAACTATAGATCCACACAGCTAGTAAGTAGAAAATGAAGTTTTATAAACCCTTGCACAGTGACCTTTTCATGATGAAAGGCCAAGTAACAGGCTTTTGGGTCATGTTGTGCCTACAGTGGTAGATACGAATTTATGCTGGTCTATTTATTAGGACCATAAGCTATACTTCTCTGCAAATAAAAATTCTGGTAGTCTATGAAATAAGACTAAACATTTAAAAACTTCAGAAATTCCAGAGATGACATTTATTAACATTTAAAAATCATCATTTTTATGTAGCTCATGAAATTATACAGCTCAATAAACATTATTTAAATTTAGCTTCTCAGTGAGACATGATAAAACTGGACCAGTGCATGGCAAAGAAGATAGCAGATTAAAAAAAAAATTCCTTTATGAGCTATTAAGTTTCTCAGAACAAGCACTAGGGAATATCTCAATAAAGTAATCATCTTTTATTACTTTGGTTTCCTGGTACAAACACCATAAATGAGTGATCCCAGTAAACTTGCTTTCCATCTTTCTGTAATGCTTTTGAGGTTCTTTTTCTAAACGTGTTTAGACATGACTTTTAAATTTCTTGGTGAAATGTCCTATAACAAGCACATATTTGAAATGACATTTTAGAGTTTGAAACACACTTAGCATGTTGTGCTAATTTGTTCATTCATTTGTATATTTCAGTAAGCATTTATGAAGAGACTCTTTTTATTCTTAACACTGGTGAATAAGACATGATTGCAAAAAATCAAAAAGTTATTAAAGAGATGTGTGTGTGTGTGTGTGAATCTTGCTTCACTGCAGTGAATGTCCTTATGTATGTCACCTTATGAAGATGTGTTAGTTTTTCTAGGGTACAAACCTAACTGTACAAACCAAGTTGCTGGGTTGTAAATTGTTTCTATCTTCAGCTGTGTAATGTTAATGTTAAATAGATCTTCAGTTTACTTTCCTATTACTGTTCTCTCACTTTCTAAAATCAGTCAGGTTTGGGATTTCCTTGGCCATCCAGTGATCAAGACTTCATACTTCCAAAGCAGGGAGCATAGGTTCGATCCCTGGTCAGGAAACTAAGATCCCACATGCTGCATGGCCAATAAAAAAAGTCAGTCAGATTTATTGACTTTAGACAGTCTTTAATAAGCATAAAATGATAACTGATAATTGTTGTAATCTGTGGTTTACTGATTATTACTGATTAACTATTTTTACATGTTTTTAATGTGGTCCATTGGAGAAGGCAATGGCAAACCACTTCAGTATTCCTGCCCTGAGAACCCCATGAACAGTATGGAAAAACAAAAGCTAGGACACTGAAAGATGAGCTCCCCAGTTTGGTAGGTACCCAAATGCTACTGGAGATCAGTGGAGAAATAACTCGAAAGAATGAAGAGGCAAAGCCAAAGCAACAACACCCAGCTGTGGACGTGACTGGTGATGGAAGCAAGGCCCGATGCTGTAAAGAGCAATACTGCATAAGAACCTGGAATGTCAGGTCCATGAATCAAGGCAAACTGGAGGTGATCAAACAGGAGATGGCAAGCGTGAATGTCAACATTCTAGGAATCAGTGAACTAAAATGGACTGGAATGGGTGAATGCAACACAGATGACCATTATATCTACTACTGTGGCCAAGAATCCCTTAGAAGAAATGGGGTATCCATCATGGTCAACAAAAGAGTCTGAAATGCAGTACTTGGATGCAGTCTCAAAAACAAAAGAATGATCTCTGTTTGTTTCCAAGGCAAACCATTCAATATCACGGTAATCCAAGTCTATGTCCTGACCAGTAATGCGGAAGAAGCTGAAGTTGAATGGTTCTATGAAGACCTACAAGACCTTCTATAATTAATACCCAAAAAAAGAGGTCCTTTTCATTATCGGGGACTGGAATGCAAAAGTAGGAAGTTAAGAAACACCTGGAGTAACAGGCAAATTTGGCCTTGGAGTACAGAATGAATCAAGGCAAAAGCTAATAGAGTTCTGCCAAGAGAATGCACTGGTCATAGCAAACACCCTCTTCCAACAACACAAGAGAAGACTCTACACATGGACATCACCAGATGGTCAATACCAAAATTAGATTGATTATATTCTTTGTAGCCAAAGATGGAGAAGCTCTATACAGTCAGCAAAAACAAGACCAGGAGCTGACTGTGGCTCAGATCATGAACTCATTATTGCCAAATTCAGACTTAAATTGAAGAAAGTAGGGAAAAACAGTAGACCATTCAGGTATGGTCTAAATCAAATCCCTTATGATTATACAGTGGAAGTGACAAATAGATTTAAGGGACTAGATCGATAGACAGAGTGCCTGATGAACTATGAACAGAGGTTCGTGACATTGTATAGGAGACAGGGATCAAGAAAAAGAAATGCAAAAAAGCAAAATGGCTGTCTGAGGAGTCCTTACAAATAGCTGTGAAAAGAAAAGCCAAAAGCAAAGGAGAAAAGGAAAGATATACCCATTTGAATGCAGAGTTCCAGAGAATAGCAAGGAGAGACAAGATAGCCTTCCTCAGTGATCAGTGCAAAGAAATAGAGGAAAACAATAGAATGGGAAAGACTAGAGATCTCTTCAAGAAAATTAGAGATACAAAGGGAAAATTTCATGCAAAGATGGGCTCAATAAAGGACAGAAATGGTATGGACCTAACAGAAGCAGAAGCTATTAAGAAGAGGTGGCAAGAATACACAGAAGAACTGTACAAAAAAGATCTTCATGACCCAAATGATCATGATGGTGTGATCACTCACCTAGAGCCAGACGTCCTGCAATGTGAAGTCAAGTGGGCCTTAGGAAGCATCACTACGAACAAAGCTAGTGGAGGTGATGAAATTCCATTTGAGCTGTTTCAAATCCTAAAAGATGATGCTGTGAAAGTGCTGCACTCAATATGCCAGCAAATTTGGAAAACTCAGCAGTGGCCACATGACTGGAAAAGGTCAGTTTTCATTCCAATCCCAAAGAAAGGCAATTGCAAAGAATGCTCAAACTACTACACAATTGCACTCATCTCACACGCTAGCAAAGTAATACTCAGAATTCTCCAAGCCAAGCTTCAGCAATACAGGAACCATGAACTTCCAGATGTTCAAGCTGGGTTTAGAAAAGGCAGAGGAACCAGAGATCAAATGCCCAACATCCACTGGATCATAGAAAAAGCAAGAGAGTTCCAGAAAAACATCTATTTCTGCTTTATTGACTATACCAAAGCCTTTGACTGTGTGGATCACAAGAAACTGTGGAAAATTCTGAAGGAGATGTGAATATCAGAGCACCTGACCTGCCTCTTGAGAAATCTGTATGCAGGTCAGGAAGCAACAGGTAGAACTGGACATGGAACAACAGACTGGTTCCAAATAGGAAAAGGAGTACGTCAAGGCTGTATATTGTCACCCTGCTTATTTAACTTATATGCAGAGTACATCATGAGAAACACTGGGCTGGAAGAAGCACAGGCTGGAATCAAGATTGCTGGGAGAAATATCAATAACCTCAGATATACAGATGACACCACCATTATGGAAGAAAGTGAAGAGGAACTAAAAAGCCTCTTGATGAAAGTGAAAGAGGAGAGTGAAAATGTTGGCTTAAAGCTCAACATTCAGAAAACGAAGATCATGGCATCTGGTCCCATCACTTCATGGGAAATAGATGGGGAAACAGTGGAAATAGTGGCTGACTTTATTTTGTGGGGCTCCAAAATTCAGTGCAGATGGTGACTGCAGACATGAAATAATGACACTTACTCCTTGGAAGGAAAGTTATGACCAGCCTAGACAGCATAATAAAAAGCAGAGACATTACTTTACTACCAAAGGTCCATGTAGTCAAGGCTATGGTTTTTCCAGTAGTCATGTATGGATGTGAGAGTTGGACTATTATGAAAGCTGAGTGCTGAAGAATTGATGCTTTTGAACTGTGGTGTTGGAGAAGATTCTTGAGAGTCCCTTGGACTGCAAGGAGATCCAACCAGTCCATCCTAAAGGGAAATCAGTCCTGAATGTTCATTGGAAGGACTGATGAAGCTGAAACTCCAGTACTTTGGCCACCTGATGCAAAGAACTGTCTCATTTGAAAAGACCCTGATGCTGGGAAAGATTGAAGGCAGAGGAGAAGGGGATGACCGTTGGAAGGCATCATGGACTCAATGGACATGAGTTTGAGTAAACTCCAGGAGTTGGTGATGGATAGGGAGGCCTGGCATACTGTAGTCCATGGGGTCGCAAAGATTCGGACATGACTGAGCAACTGAACTGTACTGAACGAAGTTTTTATAGTTAATTTTATGTATTTATAGGTTTATATAAGCTTCTTCTTATTTTAATATGTCCATTTTCCTGTTTTTCTTTTCTTACAAATCCATTTGTACATGTTCCTGTAATATGTTTTATAACACTCCTTTTTGTATGAATTTCAAATAGTTCCTTACCACCTATAAGTTTCTATTCACTTTGCTTAAAATAGGTTTTAATGTGTTCATATATGTCTATTTTTTCTTTTATAGTTTGTATGTTTTTATATCCCACTCTTGATTCATCAGTATATTTTTTGTGTTAGACTCTAAAATTTTAGGTATCTGTTTATTTAAGTTATTAGTCCATCAAAAACTTCTGTTTTATTTGTTTGCTTGGAGAGAAGTAGAGATCTGATCTTTTCCTTTCCCTGTTGTTGTTGTTCAGTTGCTACATCGTGTCTGAATCTTTTCAACCCCGTGAATGACGGCACGCCAGGTTTTCCTGTCCTTCACTGTCTCCTGGCGTTTGCTCAGATTTATGTCCATTGACTCGGTGATACTATCTAACCATCTCGTCCTCCGCTGCGCTCTTCCTCCTGCCCTCAGTCTTTCCCAGCATCAGGGTCTTTTCCAGTGAGTCAGCCCTTCCCATCAGGTGGCCAAAGTGTGGAACTTTCCCCATATGGATGGGCGATCATTCCTGTACTTCATTCAGTGGTCTGTATTTGGCTCACAGAATTGTAGTTTATTATATTGGAAGCTCTCATAGGTATGTGAATTTATTTTAAAGCCACTTATTCTGTTACTTTGGTTTATTTGTCTATCCCTTCAACCATGCTACTGCTAAGTCGCTTCAGTCGTGTCCGACTCTGTGCGACCCCATAGATGGCAGCCCACCAGGCTGCCTCATCCCTGGGATTCTCCAGGCAAGAACACTGGAGTGGGTTGCTATTTCCTTCTCCAGTGCATGAAAGTGAAAAGTGAAAGAGAAGTCGCTCAGTCGTGTTTGACTCTTAGCAACGCCATGGACTGCAGCCCACCAGGCTCCTCTATCCATGGGATTTTTCAGGCAAGAGTACTGGAGTGGGGTGCCATTGCCTTCTCTGCCCTTCAACCATATACACTGTTAAATCTCTTTAGTTTTTAAAGCCTGATATCAGTTAAGCTAAGGCCGCTCTTCTGCTGCTATTTCAAAATTGCCTTGATAGATATTGACCTATAATTCATCCACACATGTTTTAGCATAAAGTTGCCATATTCCATCAAAAACACTAAGATTTTGATGAAAATTGCTTTGACTTTGTAGATGAATGTGTAAGAGTTGCCTTTAGAGCCTTTAAGTATATGAATATGATATATTTCTCATTTACATATGTTTTATTTTATTACATTCAATGAAGTTTTAGTATTTTATGCTAAAGGCTTACATACCTTTATTGGGTGTAATCATTGCTCTTATTATTTGTGCTATTATAAATGTAACTGTTCAAACTCAGCTTGCTTAATACTTTGTTGCTCATATAAAGGAATATGATTATTTTTTAATATGTTGATTTTGTATTTAGCCATTTTGCTGAACAATCTTATTAATTATAGTGATTCATTTATTGGTTTTCTTGGATTATCTGTGTGGGTAGTCTGAATAAATCTTATTTTGGTTTTATTCTTTTAATTCTTATCCTTTAAAATTTTTGTATTTTTTTTTAATTCTGATAAACGTTTTTATAGAATAGAAACAGTGAAAGCAGGGTAGCAACATCATGAGTATTTGCCTCATGCACGGACTTGCAGCTCAGCAGCCCTGTCATCTGAGCTCTGGCTCCATCTCTTTCCGTCTCTTTATTTTGATCTCCATTTTTCCCTCAGTGACCATGGAATCAAAATTTGGAAAAAAATTTAAAAATCATTAGTGATACAAAAAATAATTTTATTGGATGGATGAATATGATTAAGAAAGTTCCAAGGCAATATTATCTGTGGGCATTTTGGCAAGTCTGGGTTGATTTTTTTTGTAATTGAAATATAGTTGACTAGTATAGTTGAAGTGTAGCTGATATGTTGGTTTCAGGTGTATAGCAGTGATTCAGTATTTTTATAGGTTATACTTCATTTTAAGTTATAAAATAATGGCTGTATTTCCCTGTGCTGTACAATGAATCCTTGGAGCTTATTGTTCTAATAGTCTTTAGCCAGTTTTCAGTGTACAGATTGAGTTCTAGAAAAGCTGAGGCCTATGTGGAGAGCTCTGTTTTGTCAGTCCCACGAAATGAAAAGCTGCTGCCTTCATTTTCCTTATTCAGTTTCAAGTATGTAGGTGATTTTAAAATTTAACTGCAGTTTTGTTGAGATGTGCTACCACTCCCAGCTAATTATATATAGACATATCAAGTGTGCATTTTCTTTAAAAGCCATATTACTATTTTGCCTTTATCCACCAGTGATTCTTAAATGAAGGTGGCAATAAAATGTTAATATGTAGTAGTCATATGAGAAAAATAATATAGACATTTCTGAGGTATATCCTGAGATGTATTATTGCTTCTGAAAACATGAGTAAATTCAGAATGACAAGCCTACATAAACTAGAGATCTTGATCACCCAGGGTTGGCTGGCTTTGTATCCTGCTCTTGAGATAGAAGACTAGGTCTCATCATCCTTTGATTTACCCTCCGAGTCGGGTGTAGGTTTTCAGGGTCCTTAGGAACTTCAGGAAATTTAGCATTTTCCCAGGTATATATGTTTAATGTGTGGATAGAGGCCCAGCACCTTGAAGAGCTATGCATTCAGAGAGAGATTTAAGGTCCTATTCTGAGATTTTTCCTTTGGCCATCCTTGTCCAAATGCAAAGCCCTGGGAAGGTATACTCAGTACCCCATGGAAGGTGCTTCATCGCACACTGAATGAGGTCTATTTAAGTTTGGACAGTGTGTAACATTTCACAAGCAAAGAGAATGCACATTCTCCTAATAGCATCTTGAAAGCCGAGTTTGGAGAGGGAAACTCCATCTTTTAAGGGACAACAGTGTGCATTGATCAAGGGAAGTGAGATGGGAGGTGAGCCCGCAGTGCTAGGGTCAGGTTTCCAGCCTTATTTGTGCCTCTGTGGAACATTTGCTTTGTGGTGGACCAGTCACATCCCAGTTATTATGGAGGACCTAAGAAACTGCAGAGTAGAAGCTCAGTGAGAATCTATTTTGACCCAATGCACTGCCGCAGAGGTAAGCCTCTTTTTTTTGGACTCTTTATTACTCAGCAAGAGAAGAAGCCATGCTTATTTGTTTTCCTGTGCCATGGAGAAGGGAATAAAACAGGGGCTCAGCCTGTGAAATTTGATGCCAACACCATAGGATCTACATGAATCTTTAACATAGGGGACACATCCCTTAAAATTCTTATCAGGCATGTGGTGAGAGGATTCCACATACATAATTCTATCTAGCTATTGAGTGACATTATAAGAGATGAATCCACTGATTTTCAGGTAAGGAAACTGAAACAACGGGCAGTTAAGGCATTGGCCAAGGTCACAGAGACATGTCGTATGGAACAAAGGGAGTATTCAAACCCTAGAGTCCAACTGCAAAGTGTATGCTTGTAACCACTGTGTGGTTGTTCAGTTGCAAAGTTGTGTCTGACTCATTATAACTCCATGGATGGCAGCTTGCCAGGCTTCCTTGTCTTTCCCTGTCTCCTGAAGTTTGCTCAGATTCATGTCCATTGAGTTGGTGATGCTATCTAACCATCTTGCTCTCTGCCGCCCTCTTCTCCTTTTGACTTCAATCTTTCTCAGCATCAGGGTCTTTTCCAATGAGTTGGCTGTGCTGCTTTTAAAGCCCCTACTCTTCCTCTTGCAGGCTTAATAGGAGAAATAAATGAACACATCTTTGTAAGAAAGCTTTCTTCAAAATGTGATGTGGTTTGAGAAATGAAAGTTATTGTATTAGGTCTGGTTCATTGATGTTTTCTGTTAATGTAAGGGGTGCAATATTCATTAACACTTATTTAAACTATGCAGCACCTGCTCTTTGTAGAATGTATTCTTAAAACAGTCGATTACTCCATAGAGCAGTTCCTATTTTTCTGGTGCTCGAATCTGTATATCTACTGCCAAAAATATCCTTTCCTTAAGTAATTTCAAAAGTGCCTTTATCAGTGCCACCTAACCATTTACACCTAAGCAGGAAAAGATCCCCAAGTGGCTTCATCAGTGAAAGCTTGCTTTTCGTTACTACCTTTTCCGGAGGTATGAATAATAGGTGGCCATGTGGTGGAACAGATTCACTGGCTACTTCCACCTGCCTTCCTTTGCCTGGGGGATTCAGAGACCTCTATCCCATGGTTCAGGACTTCCCAGGTGGCTCAGTGGGTAAAGAATCTACCTGTAATGCAGGAGACACAGGAGTTGCGGATTTGATCCCTGGGATGGGAAGATCCCCTGGGAGGAAGGCATGGCATCCCAGTCTAGTATTTGCGCCTGGAGGATCCTATGGACAGAGGAGCCTGGAGGGCTATAGTCCATAGGGTCGCAAAGAATCGGATATGACTAGAGTGACTGAGCATGCATGTACACATCTCATAGTTCAATCAGAGTCCTCACTTACAAACCCAGAGGATCCAGAGATACTATGGAGCTCTAGAGGGACCTGCTTCTTTTGGAAGAGCTGACGAACGAAGCCTCACAGTTTCAGATTGGAACTCCTTCTTGGTCCTGTGTCCTTGTGTCCTAAGACACATCTTAGAATTTCAGAGCAGGACTTGGTTTCCAGAGTGACCTTGATCTAGCTGGTAACCCTGTGGCAGAAATGCTGCCAACTAGCCCACTTCACACGTGGAAAATTGTGCTTAAAAGACGTGAGATGGCAAACCTCCTCTCTCCATCACAAAGTGAAGTGTCTTGAACTTTTCCTGTCACTGGTGATTCTCAACACTTTTTTTTTTTCACCATGAAGGCAGAGTTATATAGATATATATTCAGTGAGAAAATAGCAAATATTGACAAGTTTCATTTTCTTTGTTCGCTTATGTGTGAATTTTTAATATGAATTCAGAGAATCTAAATATTTATCCTGGTCTAGATTTTTCAGTGAATGAGTTTCAGAAATCTAACTTTATGTTTGTTTTTTTTTTTCTCTGCAAGATTAGATTTTTTTAAAACAAGAACATTTTTATTGACAGTAAGTATGTTTATAGAATTTTTATACACTATGTTGTGTCTGTTCTCTCTAACGTTGTTACTCAGTTATCCTGCATACAATTATATGCTTTTAATGTTACCTATGATGGCATCACCGACTCGATGGACGTGAGTTTGAGTGAACTCTGGGAGTTGGTGATGGACAGGGAGGCCTGGTGTGCTGCGATTCATGGGGTCTCAAAGAATCGGACACGACTGAACGACTGAACTGAACTGAACTGATGTTGGTTTATATAAATCTGCTATTAAAATATATTCTATTCCCTATGAGCTCAAAAAGGACAAGATAATGACAATTTCTTCCTTTTTTTTGTTATGAACTCAAACAGATGATAAGTTAGATAAATAAACTATATTCATTTTAATAGCACATATTAGTGATGCTCAGCTATGATCAATGGCTCTTTGGAAGTTGCATTCCCAATCCTTGCCTGTTCCCTTGCGAGTAGGGGTTTGTTCAGAAGAAACACAAAACCTGGCGAATATTCTGAGGGGAGTCACACCAAGCTGGAAGGGTACAACTAGCATCCCTGAAACAGAAAAAAATGTCTTCTAGTGTGAGGAAAGCACAGTAGTTCTTTAGGAGTTTAAGAAGGGCAAGATCTTTTGTAGTTAGGTAATGACAAGAACTGGGCTTCCCAGGTGGTTCTAGTGGTATTAAAAAAAACAAAAAAACAAAAAAAAAAAACCGCCTGCCAGTGTAGGAGACAGAAGAGTCGTGGGTTTGATCCCTGTGGCGGGACGACCCCCTGGAAGAGGGCGTGGCAACCCACTCCAGTATTCCTGCCTGGAGAAACCCATGGACAGTGGAGCCTGGCAGGTTACAGCCCATTAGGTCACATAGATTCTGAGACAACTCCAGTGACTTAGCACACACACAGGCACCATATTGGGCTTCCCTTGTGGCTCAGTTGGTAAAGAATCCGCCTGCAATGTGGGAGGCCTGGGTTGGGAAGATCTGCTGGAGAAAGGAAAGGCTATCCACTTCAGTATTCTGGCCTGGAGAATTGCATGGACCGTATAGTCCATGGGGTCACAAAGAGTCAGACACGACTGAGTTTCTTTCATTTTCTTTCTTTCTAGCACCATATCTTCTTTATCCATTCATCTATCGATGAACGTTTCGGTTGCTTCTGTGTCCTGGAAGAGCTGTTTATTTTTAATTGAAATATAATCAACATAGTGTATTAGTTTCAGATGGATGTCAGAGTGATTTGATATTTGTTATGTGTTGTGAAATGACCACCATAGTAAGTATAGGTAACATCCATCACCATACAGTTACACAGTTTTTTCTTATGATAAGAACTTTTAAGATCTATTGTCTTAGCACTTTTCAAATATTCTATATAGTATTATTAATTATAGTCACCATGCTGTACATTACATCTCCATGACTTACTGTGTAACTGGAAGTTTGTATTGTTTGATCATCTTTACTCATGTTGCCGACCCTAAGTCCTCCATTTTTGGCAACTATCTGTCTGTATCTGTAAGTTAATTGTTTTTGTTTTATAGATCGGTTGTTATCCACATATAAGTGAGCATATGGCAAATTGTGTTTCTTTGACAGACATTGCACTTAGCATAATGCCTTCAAGGTCTATCTGTGTTGTCACGAATGCCAAAATTTCATAATTTTTTTTATGATTGAGTAACATTCCATTGTATATCTGCACCAGGTCTTCTTTATCCGTGTATCTGTCAATGGACCATTAGGTTGTTTCTGTATCTTTGGAATTTTAAAAATGCTGTGAATGTAGGGGTGCATATGTCTTTTTGAGTTAGTGTTTTTGTTTTCTTCAGATATATACCCAGAAGTGGAACAGCTGGATCACATGCTAGTTCTATTTTTAATTTTGGAAGAACATCTATGCTGTTTCTCATAATGTCTGTACCAATTTACATTCTATCAACAGTGCATGAGGGTTCCCTTTTCTGCATATCTTGGCCAATTCTTGTTATTTCTTGTGTAAAACCTAATAATAGCCATTCTAACAGGTTTAAGTTGATATCTCATTGTGGTTTTGATATGCCTTTTCCTAATGGTTAGTGATGTTGAGCACCTTTTCATGTTGACCATCCGCGTGTCATTTTCTTATGGAAAGGTCCTCTGCCCATTTTTAAATCAAATTGTTTCTTGGCTTTGAGATGTATGAATTCTTCATATATTCTGGATACTATTTGGAAATGTTTTCTCTCATTTGTTAGGTTGCCTTTTCATTTTGTTGATAGGTTCCTTTCTTGTGCAGAAATTTTAGTTTGATGTAGTCACACTTGTTTATTTTTGCCATTGTTGCCTTTGTTTTTGGTGTCAAATCCAAAAAATCATCACGAAGATCTCTGCCAAGGAGCTTATCATCTATGTTTTCTTCTGGGAATTTTATGGTTTCACGTCTCACATTCAAGTCTTTAATCCATTTTTAGTTTGTTTTTGTGTATACTGTGAGATAGGTGTATAATTTTATTCTTTCACATGTAACACTGCAGTTTTCCCACCACTTTTTATTGAAGACATTGTCCTTTCCCTATTGTATATTCTTCAGAGCTGGTATTTTTAAACCATCTCTGTTCTCTCTGAAGTGATTAAAAGTACCTCTTTAAAAGAAACAAAGCATGGTAAAATAGCTAAATATAATGGCAGTATTTATTGTGCTTTCATGGGCCAGGCTTTATTCTAAGTACATCTCACTTAATTATCACATAAATCCTATGAACCACAGAGAATTAAGTGCCCTGCCTAGGACCACAGTGCAAGTAAGAAAGACTTAGACTGTGGTTAAAGAATGGGCCTAATGCTGATAAATTTGGGGATGAGAAATGACTGTGTCCAGGTGGAGCTGACCTCCTACAACCTGACAGAAGACGCATGGATGCGCCACGTTCACGCAGGGAGGTGCCCTGTGCTAGGGAAGAAAGTCACTTCTGTACCACAAGCACAGTAATGTGAGACCTGAGATGTGGGAAGGGACGCCTAGAAATGGGAGACCAGAGGGAGAAGAATGGAAGGGCCTTGGGAGCCCCTAGAAAGGAGAATATCTAGACTGGTTAGTAAGGAGCAGAGATGAAAAGTGGGAGAGAAGGGCCATTCTGAGGTCTGCATCACAGTGAAAAGACTGTCAGTTCAGTTCAGTTCAGTCGCTCAGTCGTGTCTGACTCTTTGCGACCCCATGAATCGCAGCACGCCAGGCCTCCCTGTCCATCACCATCTCCCGGAGTTCACTTAGACTCACGTCCATTGAGTCAGTGATGCCGTCCAGCCATCTCATCCTCTGTCGTCCCCTCTCCTCCTGCCCCCAATCCCTCCCAACATCAGAGTCACAGTGAAAAGAGTGTATTCTGCTGCAAACTGTTTGTAAGCTTTGGTCCATTTTCTTTCTTTTTTTTTTTTAATATTGTAAATATTTATTTATTTATTATTATTATTTTTTTTTTTTTGGCTGCACCGCGCAGCATGGCCTGTGGGAGGTCAGTTTCCCCAACCAAGGATTGAACCCACATCCCCTGACATGGGGTCCTAACCATTGGACAGCCAGGGAAATCCCCATTTTAATTAAGTCTAGTTTTTTCTCAATATGGTGTCAGAAGTTTCTCCCTCTTAGAGTCTTCTCTTGAATCATCATACCTTTCAAGAAACTCATTTCTAGGTGGGAACAACAATACTGTAGTTAATACTGCTTTAAATGTGAGGAATGAGCATGTAAAACTTCTCACTTGGGTTCTGTGAAAGAGAGAATAGATCATTGATTAATGTATCATCAGATTAATCTGTCACTAGATTTTGAAGGCAGTGCTTTGGAACATGTCATATCTCTTCACAGCCTTTTTAAGATTTTCTCAGAAAAAAGTCTCTGTGAATTGATTATTGATAGTTCAACAAAGAATTTGAGAATAATATTGTGTGCAAAAAGAAAAAAAAATTCCTTAGGAACAAATCCTGTCTTTGCTGTTTACCAGCTATGTGGTGCTGAGTAAATGTTTTAATGACTCTGAATTTCAGTTTTTTCCTCTGTGAAATGGGATAATAGTACTTGCCTCATAGAGAAGCTCATGAATTAAGTAAAAATGTACTTAGTCACATGTAAAGTGACTAACATAGAGCCTGGCAGATATGAGCAAGTCTGAAATTGTGTATCATCTGCATCACCACTATCATTTGTGTTTCCCCTTAAAGAGACATTTATCTGTGTATTCGATAGAGGCAAATTAAATACCTTTGATAAAAATATGAAATTGTCTCCAATTTACATGGGAACTTTCTTACTCAGAGCTCATTTCACCATTATAAATGGCAGCATGTTAATTTTATTTGGTCATTGACCTAATGTACATATTATGGGGTAAATACTTGGATCTGGACTGCTCTGAGGAAGCTTACAGGCAAATGTGAAGAAGGGCACAACTGAGTAATCTTAATGCAATGTAAATGTTATATTCAAATATACATAATATGGGAGCACAGAGGAAGTACCTTCCTATAGGGCAGGCTGCGTGGGGAGGTGGGCGGGAAAGTGACCTTTGAACGAAGTCTAGAGGGATAAGTGCTGCTACTGTTTAGATGCTCAGTTGTGTCTGATTCTTGGCAACCCCATGCGTTGGAGCCCACCAGGCTTTTCTGTCCATGGGATTTCCCAGGCAAGAATACTGGAGTGGGGTGACATTTCCTAATTCCAGGGGATCTTCCTGACCCAGGAATTAAACCCACATCTCCTGTTTGTCCTATACTGGCAGATGGATTCTTTATCACTATCGCCATCTAGGAAGATAGATGACTACTTAGCAGATAAGAGTTAAGAATACAGCAAGCAGCTCCACCCACTCCCTGGCAGCTTATTAAGAATGTGACATTTGCCAGACATGAGGAATGTTAACTATGAATGGAGCATGAAGGGTAAGATGGATGAAGCCAGGGTAGTGAGTTAATGCCAGAGGCATCATTTGCCATATTTAAAGGTTTTCCCTGAAATGCTGGCACAGAACAAGTAGAAAGCAGGAAATTCAGCTAATGAAATTTGTGTTTTAGAAAGATGATTGAAAGTGCTGCCGAGGCTGGATTGGACAAAGAAAAGTGGAGGACAATTTTGTGGGTTTTTTATATTCAACATCTTTCCTGTAGTTATTTGCCAATCATTTAGTTTTTTTGATGAAGTCTGTTTATATCTTTTTTCTTCAATTATAGTAAAATATATATAATATGAAATTTATCATCTTAATCATTTTAAGTATAGTTCAGTGGTATTAATATATTCATAAAGCTGTGCAACCATTACCATCTATCTCTATAATTTTCATCTTGTAAAACTTAAAACTGAAACTCTATGAAAATGAAACAAGAACTCCTTATTCTTTCCTACCCCCAGTCCCTAACTACCACCATTCTGCTTTGACTGTATGATTTCGACTATAGTAAGTTCAGTTCAGTTAAGTTCATTCGCTCAGTCGTGTCCAACTCTTTGTGACCCCATGAATCGCAGCACGCCAGGCCTCCCTGTCCATCACCATCTCCCGGAGTTCACTCAGACTCACGTCCATCGAGTCTGTGATGCCATCCAGCCATCTCATCCTCTGTTGTCCCCTTCTTCTCCTGCCCCCAATTCCTCCCAGCATCAGAATCTTTTCCAATGAGTCAACTCTTCGCATGAGGTGGCCAAAGTACTGGAGTTTCAGCTTTAGCATCATTCCTTCCAAAGAACACCCAGGGCTGATCTCCTTCAGAATGGACTGGTTGGATCTCCTTGCAGTCCAAGGGACTCTCAAGAATCTTCTCCAACACCACAGTTCAAAAGCATCAATTCTTCGGCGCTCAGCCTTCTTCACAGTCCAACTCTCATATCCATACATGACCACAGGAAAATCCATAGCCTTGACTAGACGGACCTTAGTCGGCAAAGTAATGTCTCTGCTTTTGAATGTGCTATCTAGGTTGGTCATAACTTTTTTTCCCAGGAGTAAGCGTCTTTTAATTTCATGGCTACAATCACCATCTGCAGTGATTTTGGAGCACCCAAAAATAAAGTCTGCCACTGTTTCCACTGTTTCCCATCTATTTCCCATGAAGTGATGGGACCGGATGCCATGATCTTCGTTTTCTGAATGTTGCTTATGCAAAGTATAAGAGGAATTGTATAGTATTTGTCTTTTCCTGACTGGCTTATTTCACTTAATATAATGTCATCCAGGTTCATCCATATTGTAGCGTAAGTCAGAATTTGCTTGTTAAAGTTGAACAATCGTATGTTGTATGTGTATACCACATTTTGCTTATTCATTCATTCATTGGTGGACACTTGGGTTGCTTTAGTGTTTTAGCTCTTGTGAACCATGCTGTTACAAACATGGGTTTACAGAGATCTCTTCAAGATGTTGATTTCAACTCTTTAAAAAACATTATTTATTTTAAAAATAATTTTTATTGGAGTATTGCTGCTTTACAATGTTGTGCTAGTTTCTACTAGCACAGGGGTACAGCAAGGTGAATCAGCTATACCAGCTATACATATCAGATATACATATATACCTTCTTTTTCGGATTTCCTTACAACTTAGGTCATCACAGAGCTTTGAGTAGAGTTGCTTGTGCTATACTGTAGGCTCTCATTAGTTATCTACTTTATACATAGTATCGATAGTATATGTGTGAATCCCAATATCCCAGTTTATCCATCCCCCACCTTTCCCCCTCAGTGTCCATTCATTTATTCTCTACATCTGTGTCTCTATTTCTGCTTTGTAAACAAGATTGTCTAAACTAATTTTTTTTTGATTTCATATATATGCATTAATATAAGACACTGGTTTTTCTCTTTTTGACTTAACTTCACTCTGTGGCAGTCTCTAGGTCCATCGACATCGCTTTCATAGATGTAGAATTGCTGGACCATCAGTAGCTCTGTATTTTTAATTTCTTGAGGAACTGCTGTACTGTTTTCCATAGTGGCCGTGTTACATTCCCACTAACAGTGCATCAGAGTTCCAATTACTTCACATCCTTGAGAGTACTTGTTATTTTCTGCTTTTATGGTTTGATAGTAGCCATTTTCATGGATGTGAGGAACACTTTTATATTTTAAGTGAAAGATAATGAGGGCCAAGGTGAGACACAGTCATGAGAGATAAATGGTAGTGGGAAACTCAGGTTGGAAGTCTTAAATGCAAGCATTTGAATTTATTGACTGAATGTGAAACTTTTTTTTTTCTTCTTCCAGATTTATTGAGATATCAATTGACATATAGCCCTGTATAAGTTTAAGGTGTACAGCATATGATTTGATTTATATACACTATGAAATGATTAAGACAATAAATTCGGTAAACCTATGTCATCTCATTAGTACAAAATAAAACTTTTTTTGTGATGAGCACTCTTAGGATTTACTCTCTTAACAATTTTCATATATAACATGCAGCAATGTTAATTATCTTTATCATATTGCATATTATATCTTGGTACTTATTTATCTTGTAACTGGAGATTTGTATCTTTTGACCACCTTCATCTAATTCCCTCCTCCACTCCCGCCTCTGGTAACCATATATCTGACCTCATTTTCTATGAGTTTGTTTATTTTTTTAAGTGTAATTGACCTACAACACTATGTTAGTTCCTGGTGTACAACAAAGTCATTTGATATTTCTATGCATTTTCAAATAATCACCATGATAAGTCTACTTACCATCTGTCACCATAAAAAGATGTTACCCTGTTATTGACTTTATTTCCCACACTGTACGTTTCATCTTCATGACTCATTTATTTTGTAACTGGATGTTCATACCTCTTAAAAGATTGAATTACATGCCCGACTTTAGCATTTCAACAAATGTCCAAATCTGACAAATAATGCCATTGTTTGAATCCAGTAGGACAGATAAAGTGATGAGCAGGATTTAAGGGAGATTTTGATGTTCATTGATTTATTGATAAATATTTTCAAAGGAACGTATTTATATTGGAGCACAAATATTATCAATTTAAAAACTCCCTTCTTTATAGAACAAAGTTGTACCTTGTGGAAAAATATAAATTGTGATTGTATGTTTTCTTGCAAGTATTAGTTAGAACAGATTTTAAGATGCCTCATGCAGTTACTTTAACAAATTAACATATTTGTTGTGTATTTTCCAATTTGCAAGTTCCCTTCATAGACACTGTATTTAATCTTTTACAATTTCACCATTCTTTTATTTACTGAATCCAACAAGTACTTTTGGAGCAGTCCCTGGGTATCAGGAACTGTCCTAGGTTCTGAAAACATCCTTCTGTGACAGAGCATTTATTCTAGGGATAGGCCTTGGAGTTTAAGTGTGTGTACTATAAATTTTTAACTTGAGTTCACAGAGAGGTTTCAGGACAGGGAGGTGTCGATGATCTTGGTAAAATTTACATAAAATATTTTAAGAGATTTTTATCAAATTTTCAAAGCCATGATCCTAAACTGTTCAAGAGCCATGGTCTTCAAGAAATAGAGCCTCATAGAAGTTGATTGACCTGCCCAAGGTCTCAGGAGTCAAGAGATACCCTGGGTCTTTGAGTTCTGTTGTACTCTGGAGTGCCATGCCGCTTCTCAGAACCCATTCTGTCGTGTCCTTCTTCTCTAAAGAACAATGCATTTCCTAAGACTTTATAGATCATTTGGTATTCTTACTGTAAATGTCACTTCATAGCAGGATGTGACAATTAGAAAATTTTATCATATGGCTAGATTGGCTTTAATTTCTTTTACTGAAGCAGCCAATCCTGGTGATTCTAAAGGCATTTTATGAAGACACTGCTCTTGCATCTTTGTTGCGTGGTAGGGGTCCTGGAGAAACTCCAGTGGCATTTCTTTGGCCATCTTGAGGAAGTAGAAATGTGTACTATTGCTGAGAAGACTGTTAACTCTCTTATTGTAGGACATAGACCAGTGCCTTTAAAATGGCCTTCTTGACATCCTGCAGTGGGAAGCATTGAGCTCTATGGTAAAACAGCCTTTATATTTCCACACTACCATCTGACCTTTGGGTCAGGGCATTGCAATCAATTTAGAAGCGCAGCAAGTGGAACCACAGTGCTGATGAGCTCTCACAGTATGGTAAGAAAGACAGCCTGGGACCAATGGGCGTGGAAGCTCTATCGATTTTTTTTAGGTGCCTTTACCACATGTTCCTAAACTGCTGGGCTTGGAATTAAGTCAGTTAACAGAGATGATATCAGGGGACAAGAAGACAACCCATATATTAAAAGCTGAAGTAAAATTTTCACACACTTTAAAAATAATTTTTCTTGGAAACCCAAGTAGAGAAATTTGCTTCTAGGCTACTTACTGTCCTAGCAATGAATGGAAATTAGGCAGACATGTTTAGCAGGAATAAACTTTATAGTTTATCATTGGCTGGCAGAATGTCAATGAAAATGCACCTGAATAGCCTCAGCCTTCTTGAACTATGTCTAAAGCCAAATACAACTTTGTTCAAGAATAAAGAATCTCTAATTCACTTAGTGAGCTCTCAAAAGTTTTGCTACTCTAATGATCAAGCATTGAAGCAATAATATGTTATTGAATCAGAGCAACAAAAGATGATCTTACATCAGGCTTTGGGGTTGCTTATTGAAACTCTTAATAAGCTTATTGGGCTTTGGTGTGTGTGTGTGTTTCCTTTGATTTAGGGTTAATTTCCCCTGATTTAAAGGAATAATTTTATTAATAGATGATATGTTTGGTCAACATGGCCAGACTGATCTGTGGCCTTTTCTTAGATTCCCATCTTTTGAATTTAATTAGAAATCCAGGAGGTTTACATTGGCTGTTTTTTTTTTTTTCCCCTTGCCTAATTTAACTCCTTATAGTATCTTCTGAAAGGCAGAAAGGACTACTGAGTAGGCACTGACATATTTATCCTTTTTACTTTTTTAGCGGCTATTTTTTAGCACCTAAAGTATTTTTTAGCACTTATTATGTGCCTGTGTGCTGGACTGCTTTCCAGGGATTGGAAATTTAGGTAGGCAAATTGTGATCCAGGTTTATCAGGGTGAGCATAATCTGGTTGGGGAAGTTGATGATCAAGGGGTAATTAGCATATGAAGCAGAATGAAAGTATCGTTCAATTGAGAAGAATGAAACAGTCCTCTCTGATACAAGGCACCTGGGGATCTTAACGGAAGGAAGGCCTGTATAATACCAAAGGGGGAATGACCACAGTTCTAGCAGTCATAATTCTCTATTTTCCTAGCTGTGCTTTTATTATACTTCCCAAAAGAATCAGTACTCTTTCACGTAAAGAGGATATTTTAATACTTAAAACTCAGCCAATGCAAGAAAGGTATTACCTATTCCATACTACCGCTCAGTATTTGTGATGTTTTCTCATTATTGCTATATCCGTCTGTGTGTTAGTTGCTCAGTTGTTTCTGACTCTTTGCGACCCAGTGGACCATAGCCTGCCAGACTCCTCTGTCCGTGGAATTCTCCAGGCAGGAATACTGGAGTGGGTTGCCGTCCTTTCTCCTTTCTCCAGGGTATCTTCCTGACCCAGGGATTGAACCCGGGTTTCCTGCATTGCAGGAAGTTTCCTTACCAGTGCATCACCTGGGAAGCATAATTATTGGTATAGTTCTTCTAATGATTTTCTTATAAAGTTTTCTGTCTTTAGGTACAGTACTAATGTATTACTGGGCCTGGCCTTTTGAGGAAGAAATTAATAAAATCAACTGTGCATTAAGTCTGCATCATTTGATATTCGAGCTTTGAAATTTACTAACCCATATTAAAACACTGTAAGTATAAAAGCCACACTAGCATTCAAAGACTTGGTACCTCCCTCCCCAGAAAGGACGCAGAATTTCTTCATTTTTATATTGAATTCAGTTTGAAATGATAGTACTTTTATCTATTGGGTGAAATAAAATATATTACTAAAATTGATTTCACCAGTGTCTTTTTCCTTTCTTTAACATGGCTATCAGAAAATTTAAAATTACATAGGTGACTCCCATTATATTTCTGTTGTAAAGTGCTTATGGAAATGTTGTAAGGATTAAATATATAAGAGGACTAACCCGGTTAAGGAAACTGAATCCAAGTGTGAGCTCTAGACTGCCATCCAGACAGCAGATTTGTCTGAACTCTGACATTAACTCTCCAGGTGGTCATTCGCTTTCCTTGTCTGGGCTAAGATTTTCTTATCTGAACAATGTGGAAAAAATCCAAAAGTGGCTCATCTCTAAGTTCGTTCTCAGATTAAGCCCAGCTGTTTGGTGGCTTTCAGAAGTATAGGTGAATCTTATTTGTAACCCTTCCAGTCTCCCCTCAAAGCCTATTAGATGAAGTAATCTTCATCATTCCAATCCCTCATTTATTTAAGAGAGGTTAAATTTGTAATTACTGTAATTTGGAGCTTCTTTGAGCAGCCTGAGGCTGGAACATAGCATCTTTCAATCTGTTCAGTGCTGAGAGAAGCAAGTGCACATGTTGTGATTTATAAGGCTCTGACAAAGATATTTTGCAAGGAAATTTCCAGCACTCTTTGAAAAAAATCCAGAGATGTCTGAAAAATAAGGTATTTTTAGTCCCAGTAGTTTTTTGTGATGTCATTTCAAATAGGTTAACTCAGTTTAAAAATCGTTATTTTTAAAATTAGTATTGGACAATCTATTTTGAACATACTCCATAGTTAACATTTAAAAATTAATTTAAGAATTGTTTTGATATTAGAAGTGTGATAATAATTGTTCACTATCAAATTGTAACACGTGCAGAGCACTTCCTACATAGAAAGTAAGACTTGAACCCCATCTAATTTTTCATGTACATATGTTTGACTGTAATATTAAATATAGGGTGTATATTGTATTTTGAAAATTTTCAGCCAGTATTCTACTTTGGGAGATATGGATAATTTAGAATGCTGTATTTTTATAATATATATGTGTGTGTGTGTGTGTGTGTGTGTGTGTGTGATATTTCCACCATGATTCATTCAGAGTCATTTCTTGACAAATGCCAGTCAACGGACATGCATATTTTAAGACTCTTCATATTTAGTATAAACTTTCTTTACAGAAAGTTTGTGTTTCCAGTTTATGTCTCCCTTATCAGGAAATGCTCCATTATCAGGGTACGAGCTTGCCTGTTCCCTGAAACCTCAGCAGTATTCAAGTTAAGATTTCAAGTCTTGTTTAGATTGATAGGTGAAAAATTGCATTTCTGTTTTTGTTTGGTTTTGTATTTCTTAGATTGCTTGGAGAATCTAATTGTTTAACAAACATATAGGCAATTTCTAATTCTTCTTTGGTGATAGCTTATTCCTGGGAGTTATTTAGTCTATTTACTTACTTATTTGAGATGGTTTTCCTTTTTGATCGGTGAGCTGTTTGGGATCATATGGAACCGTTAAGATCTTTACTTCATGCTTTGGCATCAGCCCTTCTCAGCCATCCAGACCCTATCAGTTAGTCAGCTGTACCAAGACACACACACACACACACACACACACACACTCCCCACCACCACCACCACACCATACCACAAATGATATGTGGGGGAGAGGTAAGGTATAGAAATAAGCTAATCAATCTCCACTATAGTATTTCTGGAAAAGAGAGACAGTTTTTACAAGCATGGTAAGACTATTGTCATTATTTTCCTAATGATTTTACCTTTTGCTAGGCACACATTTTTCAAATCTCTTCCTAGGCAAAAGAGCTTCTACTCCCAAGCAGAAAAAATAATGTGGAAATCATCTGTATTATTCCATGGCTTTTCAATTTTGAATTTGTTTTCTTACTTTAATGACAGTGTTTCTCTGACCTAGATATCAGTCTCTTATGATATTTGTGTTTATTCACTGAGCACATTAGTGATTTTAAAAAGCCGCTTTTCACAACAGTAAGTGAATAACATGACTCCTTTGTAAATATCAACTCAACTTTGTGGTGTCTTTTTTGGGCATTCGAAGGTATGCGTGGTCCTGAAAGATTTAATAAAAATTAATACAAGCAGTTGAAGTTACATAAATGCTATCTCCTTATACAGACTTCAGAGTTTTAGGCTTAAGCCCTTGCCAAGCAAAAGATGTTGCCCACTGTTCAGTTCTACAAAGATCAAGTCATTAGCCCCTGTACCCCTGAAAAAAATTAAGGGTGAAGAACAGGATGAGGTACTCTGTGCTTTGGCAAAACAGACCTTCTAGACCTTCTAGACATCTCAGGAAGAATTTTAATGAAACCAAATTCCTGCATCTTCCCATACATGGGGGGGAAAAGGCACTAAAACCTGCTCCTTCTGACTAGCAATAACTTTTTATCAAGACATGTGCTTGACTATGTGTATTCCCTGTCCAAAATCCAATGTGTATACTGGCTGCTCCATTTCCTTCTTCACAGTAATTCCTCAGAGCTGCTCTAGGCTGTGTAGTCCTCTGTGAGACCCTGAATAAAACTCAACTCACAGCTGAAAAAATATTCAGCATTTTAAATATAAATATGCCTTAGAAAGTTAAGCAGACTACAAGGTAAAAGGTGTATAACTAAAAGCTAAATATTCACATTCCTTGAATCCAACTGTGGGCTTCAGTTACCCTAGCATTTTGGAGGTTAGTGAGGTCATCTGTGTCCTATACAACTTTAAGGGGAGCTATTTTCATGGACTTACTTTAGCCCATTATGGCATTCAACGTAGTTGATCTCCAGGGAAATAATTTTAAACTGTGTTTGAAAGGATAAATATAGAGATTATTAACTCTTCCTCAAAAAAATTAGAAACGATGTTTCTGTCAAATCAGATCATTTTCTCCCTGTGCATTAAAGAAAAATATGAGGAAACCATTAGCTACATCACTGTACTTAAATCTTGCTTGGATATTGGCACTCCCTTACTCAAATTTTTCAGTGGTTTTTCAGCTCAGAATTTAAAATTAATTCCGTATCCCAGCATTGAGTCTTTCCATCAGGTTGAACTTGAGCTGATGCAGCCAATGTGCCGCTTTGGATCTGATAAGTTTGGGCTGGAGGTGGGGATGGGGTTTACAATCTCTGACACAAGGTTTTGGAAAGAAGCAGCCTTACAGCGCCTTCAGCCAAGCAGCTGTGCCACCAACACTGAGAATGATTGGAAGAGGGCTTCCAGAGGAGAGACATAGTCAGAGGAAGGAGAAGGGAACAGCCAGGAGGTAGGAGGGAGGAAGGAAGGAAGGAAAGAAGGGAACCAAGTTATTTACAGATTGTACTCAGACTTCAGGCTCAGACACTAGGTTTGTGGAAGCAATATGTGCTGGATTCTGCTTGTTGTCCAATCCAGTATCTATCATCAACTTCAGTCTTTTGGGCAGGCTTCTATTAGGTAAATGAAAATCTGTATTACTGCCTCCTCCCTACGCTTTCCTTCTTGCTTCAAATACTGGCACAGTATGTAAAATTGCAGTTGTTCAGGGGTCATCTTCTGAACATGAAGAAGAGACAATGCCATGGCCAGTCTTCCCTGAGTTTCTGCCTACCACCAGACTTCAGGTCGTATGGGAAAAAAAAGCAAACCCTGATTTGGAATCACAGTTTCTGTTACATACATCCAAATGCATTCCTAATCGGTAAACTTTGCCCATCTCTTACAGTGGCATTTGTCTTCTGTTCTCCAATAATCTCACTCCCAATATTGAAAGAGAAAAAATGTATATAGAATCAAAGTTCCATCCCACCACTTCTTGAAATCTGAAATTTTCATCCTTCTTAGCCAGGATGATCCCCACATATGACGTGTTTAGCAGTTGCTTGTTGAATGGATGTGAAGGATAGGAAAACCCTATACAAATGTAGTGATGGAAACCTGTTCGAGTTCTCTGACTTGGCTGTTCCATAATGCAAAGCAACATTCTACCCTAAGATCAGCACCCATCTCTGCTTATGCAAGCCGTTGTCTTTCTTCTTAGTGTCGTGGGGATCCATTTCTGTATTTGGCTGACTTTTCTGACGGGAAAAAATGAGGTCTGAGTTTCTTATGGTATAGTGTGAACTTTGACTACATTTTTAAAAAGCAGAAAATAACTGAGAAATACATTGACCAGATAACGATTTACATGGAACTCAGTCACAGTTCCCTCATGTCTGCTTGGAGACAGCAGGTTTGATAGTTGACGGAGAGGTCATTAAAACCAAACAGAATTGGGTTTGAAACTCATAGTTGTCATTGTCATTACTGGCTGTGTGAGGCTGAGAAACTTAGTTAACTTCTCTAAGCAAGCATTCCTTTCTTTGTAAAATAAAGGTAAAAATGCCTATTTCTTAGAGTGGCTGGAACTAAATTAAGCCATATTTACATAATGTGTTTGGCATATAGTAAGGAATTATTAGCAAATGATAGCTTTTGTATTAGTGGTTGGAGTTACCCTGCAATGGTTGGAAGATATGATTGTGTCAGGATAAAATAAGAAATCTAATAAGTCAAAAGTGAAACTCACTTAGTTGTGTCCGACTCTTTGGGACCCCATGGACTGAATTCTCCAGGCCAGTATACTGGAGTGGGAAGCCTTTCCCTTCTCCAGGGGATCTTCCCAACCTAGGGACTGAACCCAGGCTCCTGCATTGCAGGCAGATTCTTTACCAGCTGAGCTGCCAGGGAAGCGCAAGAAGACTGGGAGTGGGTAGCCTATCCCTTCTCCAGGGGATCTTCCTGACCCAGGAATCGAACCAGGGTCTCCTGCATTGCAGGCAGATTCTGTACCAACTGAGCTATCAGGGCAGTTACCTTGCACCCCTCTCTCTCTCTGTATTTTTTTAGAAAAATAGTTCTAGTTTATAATAAACTTTTGTCTTCCTTGAGATGCTTCTGATTAGTTACTCTGATCTGTTAAAATCTATCACTACAGAATTTCCTGTGATCTCTGTGTGCCTTGTGTATTGTCTACTGAAGCCTCCAAAGATGACCAGCTTCAGAGAGTTCATTAAGTATAATTAGTAGAGAGTTTTTTAAATTGCATAAATATAATTAAAGACATCTTCTAGCCCAGTAGTTAGATGTTGTTGAGACTGTTCTGCTTTTTGGATTGATATTCTCTCACTTTGAGGGTTCCCAGGAACCCTGCAGTGAAGATGATAACCTTCACCTAAGACTCTACAAAATGATTAATTACTGTTCATGTGTAATGAGCTAATTAAAACTTTGGGGGCATTCTGGCACTTCTAATGGCTTATCTAATTATCTGAAGGAGGCTTTTACCATCTCAAGAGGTATTACAACTGGCCTTTGTGAACTAAGGAACCACCCCAAAAAACAATAGAGCATCTCCCATGTTGAACAACTCCTCTGATGAATGTTCCCTCTGAAAAAACAGCCCTCAGATAAAAATCCTGCATTGAAACCATAGGGGAACTCTGACATAGTTTCTAATATACTAGTTACTCCTTTCTGATTGTCATAGGCATTTTCAGAGATCAGAGCAGAAACAGAACAGCTTTTTACTCAAATCCTTGCCTTGAGGTTGATTTTTCTCTGGAAAGAAAGATGTCTCTGGGAGGGTGGCCAAAGGTGTCCCTTAGAAAAAGATTACAAGAGTGCCTCATCTAGTGAGATAGAATGAGGCTGTTTGACTCCACCAGACCTTTGCTTGTTTCTTTAATCAGGAAGTATCATGGAAAATGGAAGTGGAAGTAATGTTAACAATAATTATGACTCAGTTCAATGACTGGTGGCAGTAGGGAGGGTGTTCAAGAAACAGACATGGTACAGATGATTTATACAAACTTGTTAGGTCACAGCTTATGTAGCTCTGGGTTTTATGACTTATGTCCAAGCAAGAGAAACAGTCTGTGCCTATGTGACCTGTGTTTTAGGTAAAATATGTAGATGAAAGTCTAATAAGTGAAAGGAAACTAAAAAGAAATTCAGACATACCCCAGAAAGAAAATTTGATCTATACCAAAACCTTGCTCTAGAAAACGAGAAAGCTGTTTTCTACTTTAATGGAGGATATTGTCAAGATTTGATTTTCTCTTGGAGTTAAGCAACTTTTTTCCTTTAAAAGAACTAACAGTAGTCATTTTAACATACATTTAAGGTGAGGCAATAATAATACAGGTTTGTGTTATCAAAAACAAGTACTGATCAAATTACCTTTAGGTGTTGGGAAACTGCATCTGGCTGAAGGGAAAGGAAACATTTTGAGGTGGAATTTGAGTGGGACCATGTAGGTTTTAGGGGGATGGGGGCAGGGAGAAACAAAATGAATATAAAAGAAATAAATGGAAGATAATTTTGCAAAAAGAGGTTTGTATAAGAACCAAGAAGGTTTAGAATACAGTTTTCAGGGTCCTGAGCTCAACTCATCATAGGTGTAGAGACTTCTTGAAAGCTTAGGGGATTAATAACATGATTAGAAGTAGGCTGTATTTTAAATAAAGACAGAAATTAATTCTTGAAATTTAGGAATCTCCCAACAATAACCTGATTTAAAACTGCAAGTTATTATATAGGTGTTCAAATATTACTTTTTAAGAATCTGAATGTAGATCTCCACCTATGTGAAGAAGCCAATTTCATTTTCCCAGCCACATTCCTTATCCCTAAAACATTTCCAAGTATCCATCCTGGCAGACCTGTCCCATTTAAATATAGAATTTTATCAGACCTCTTTAATGCCACATTATTTTAGGTAGAATTGTTTCGACTGAGTGCACACATCTATTAGTGTTGAGTCATATTGGATAATGAAGCTCTGTTATTCCCATGGACCCGTGTTAGGTGGACCAGGGATTTTAATTAAATATCTGAATGGGTGTTGTACAGTAGACACTCTCTAGAAAGCATCTGTCAGGGTTAATATTTTACAAGTTAGCTATGCCTCTTTCAACCTTTAATTATAATATTCTAAGTCTTTATTCTTAGTCACTGCTAATAATTTCAAGGTAATACAGATGGAAATTACTTGATTATCCGAATGGCTGCACATATCAAAGAAATAGAAAGTAATTTCACATCTATACATGTTTTATAAGTAAGCGTTACTAACATGTTGTATTTAAAAAAAATTATCACTTTTTTCTAAGAGGAATTGAAAAACACATGATATCCTATGTTCAGAAGCGTGTAATGCGTGGCATATACATGTAAGTGTGTGTGTGCTCAATCTTATCCGACTCTTTGCGATACTGTGGACTCTAGCCCACCAGGCTCTTCTGCCCAGGGAATTTTCCAGGCACCCGTACTGGAGTGGGTTGCCATTTCCTTCTCCAGTTGATCCTTCCGACCCAGGGACTGAACCTACAAAGAATTGCAGGCAAATTCTTTACCACTGCACCACCTGGGAAGCCTGTTGACATGTATGTAACTAAACTCAGTTCTCAATAATAGCAGTGAGAATGCTCCTGCATCAAATAAATAAATAAACTTCTTGATCAATGCCATTTCTTCAGCTCTATTCGGACACTGAGCTCTAGTGCTTATTCATTTCTCACTGTATGCTGCTTGACCACCTCAAGTCCATTTAAGCATATGACCTTGCCATGTCCTTCCCCCCATGTAGACTTTGGCCATCTCTGTGGATAGAGCACTCAGAAAAGATATACTTTGGCCTTTAATTTTCATGAACACCAAACAAACACACCAATAGTCTTGCCTTGTGCAAGTCAACCCCTCGGGCACCACCTTCATATGGCTATTCAAGAGTGAATAGATTGATGTTCCTGGATGGGAGAGGTAGGCATCTATGACCCCAGCACTGATATATAATCACACTAATACTGGCTCTGGTGTTGGGAGGTGAATAGCTGGATTATTTTGACTTTCATCTCATTTGACTCTTTCCTATTTCCAACCACTGTCTTGAAGTGAAATATTAATTTTATGCTTCTACTTAAGAAGTAGATTGGGCTTCCCTGGTAGCTCAACGGGTAAAGAATCCACCTGAAATGCAGGAGACCCTGGTTTGATTCCTGGGTCAGGAAGTCCCCTGGAGAAGGGAATGGATTACTGTTCTGTCGATGGATCTGAAAACTCCGTTCATTATGGACTAGCAATCTAAAGTTATATCTGTCTCTAAGGAAGAGAGCTAAACATGTATTTTTAGAATATCAAACAAAACTTAGATACTTTAGAAAAAATTAAAATATTTCAAAATAAAAAGAATTTTTCCTTCTTTGACCTCTTCTTGGTTACCGCTTTTTTTCTCATGCTGCTGCAGCTGTTTTTTTCTTGTGTTGCTATGTTGTTTCATAAATACAGTGGAGAGAACAGCTAGATCTCTATTCTTCCTAAGAGTAGAAAATTCTTATTATGAATACTCTGAATATTCAGAATTTGAAGTGTATATTCCCATTGAATTGGACTAATGCTAGTTTAAACAGAATGGGAATATGTTGAAATTACTTTTGACACTGGCAGTTCTTCAGTTCTAGGAAGACTCTCTTATTATAGTTCTTATTTCACAAATGAAACAAAGAGTCATTTAATACCTTTAGTGGATGGTAACAGCGCATTGTATGTTAGCTCTGATACCCCTTTCTTTGAAGTTTGGAGACTACATTGACTTGAAATGGAGAATAAAATTTCAGTCATATTAACAGAATCATCTTTTATTCTTCAAGAACTAAGTCCCTGTAGTTCCCAGGATGAGTGACGCTTCTTCATTGCTGTTTAGTCACTAAGTCATGTCTGACTCTTTTGTGACCCCATGGATTTTAGCCTATCAGGCTCCCCTGTCCATGGGATTTCCCAGGCAAGAATACTGAAGTGGGTTGCCATTTCCTTCTCCACGAGATCTTTCCCAACCCAGGGATTGAACCCATGTCTCTTGCATTGTAGGCAGATTCTTTACCGCTGAGCGTATAGACACTCGTTTGTTCTCACAATATCTTCACTTTGGAATGTTAAAGAATCATTTTCAAAAACAGACAATATCATGACCTTTTTGCACATATAAAATGATCCCATATTAAAAATTTAATTGTGAGGAAACCGGTAATATGTTATAAATTAGTTCAAAGGAGAATCCAAAGAACAGGCATAATTATAGATCAGTAGTACTGAAAATAGCTACAAATGAAGGCAAAACTGGTCTGTGGTGGGAGAGCAAAGTCAGTTGAAAGTCCAAGAGACAGAATATTGCATGTCTATAGGCAGAAATTATTTTGCATTACTGTCAGTTATCTATTGATACAATTTACAGAGTTGTAAATTGGTCTGATAAAAGATTAGAATGAGATGACCTAGAAGCATATGCTATAGACAGTGCAGTTTTCCCCCAAAGAAAAGGTTTTCCTACAACAGTTTTTCTACTTTCCTTGAGTAACTATTATTTATTCCATTAAGATGAAGCTTATGTGTGTACCTTAGGAAGCCTGCCATGACACCTTTGCCCTTGTTTTAAGTTTTCCTCTTATCTCTCAAATTATCTTGTGAATAATAAATACTGCATTTACTATGAGGCTTCCCTGGTAGCTAAGAGGTTAAAGCGTCTGTGGCATTATAATTCAATATTTATTGTCTCTTTCGATTTCTCTTTAAGACTAGAATGATATCTTATTTTTCTAATTTCCACACTACATAGACAAAATTTATAAGATGTTCACAGAATGAATGAATGAGTGAATGAACAGAGTACAGGAGCACATGTATGATGAGTGAACATTTGTCATCCTCTGCAGTGCACCAGGGGTTTGCATAAGGTCCAGTCATCTCTATATTTTCTTTTGAGCAAGTGCATCTCATATGATTCATAAATTAAACTGTGCTTTTCTGACCTTGCTGTTGCCTTACTATTTGATCTCAGGAAAGTCCTTTATATATTTCAAATCTCAACTTATATTTGTAACATCTACTCTCTTTATCATTGCTTAACCACATGTCAGCTATTTGAAAATCATAGATCATTTAACATTATATCAATAGTGATGTACTTGAAAAGGTAGATAATTTTCTGTAAAAATAAACTACATTAGAAATTACTTAAGGCAGGTAGTAAAAATGGCTTCCCTGGTGGCTCAGATGGTAAAGAATCTGCCTGCTGTGTGGGGGACGTGGGTATGATGCCTGGGATTGGGAAGGTCTCCCTGGAAGAGGGCATGGCAACCAACTCCAGTATCCTTGCCTGGGGAATTCCATGGACAGAGGACCTGGGCAGGCTACAGTCCATGGGGTTGCAAAGAGTCAGACACAAGTGACTAAGCACAGCACAGCACAGGTGGTTAAAAAAAAAAATTGTATTCTTCTAGTCTTTATGGCAATATGGCAAAACCAATGAAGCAAGAGCTAGTTCCTTCTCTTGGACTTTTTACTCTGTTCCCATAATCCTTTCAAATCCCTCCTTCATTTGAGGAACTAATTGTTAACTGAATCTATAATCTGAATCTGTAATCTTTTTAATTAACTGAGCATTGAGTTTAGAATGAATAGGCAGATACCACATCCCCAGTGCCTATATATATAGGTCCTTAAATCTCAGACATATGTACACAAAATTGTGGTTCTCCAGAATCCTTAATCCAGTAGATTCCTATAATGTATATGTATATATATGTGTGTGTTCTAAACTTCATGTAGGAGTGTCATGCAAACCACAAAATACTTCCTGCAAAGGGGCAGAGGGCAGTAGAGTGTCTTAACTTTTGAATGAGATGATTTGAGCTGTGTCAATTTCTACTTACATGACCTGAAGCAAACTACTTAATTTATTTCAGTTTTCTTTTCGTATCTGAAATAAGAATAGTAACCCTGATTTCCTAGGGCTGAGGTGAAGATAAGGATGGCAATGAGTGCAGCTCAATGACTTGAGGAAGCAGCTGTGGAAAATGTTAGTTGCCCAGCCCTTCTCTGGAACACATCTTGCTCTTGTCTGTATTTGCTCATCACTCTTTCTTACTTTTTACATTACCTCCTCTTCACTCATGATTTTCTTTAAATTCTTCCGGAGTTAGTCTAAAACCCACCCTCCTTTCCGTGTCTTGTGGTTTTCCTTATCTCTGCCAATTGGACTGTGAGCTCAACGGCAGTAGAAGCCTGAGCTTGTGTTGTTGGGAGTCTCCAGAATGCTGTGCAAAGGTCCAGCATGTTGCTCAAGTCCAGAGACTAAAATTCAGCACATAAGCAGTCTGTCTATACCACTTTCCTCAGAGAAGTCGCCTCATTTTTTTCCCATGTTCTCTAAAAACCAAAGACAGTGTCTCTAAAGCTTAGGCTTAGAGAGAATTTAGTTTAATAGGCTCTGTCCATGGTCCTGAATAGACTTTGGCTTGTTAACAGTGGGTTTGACTTTCTTTATCTTGCTGCCCTATAGTTTGGACAGCATGTGTTTGTGTTTTCCCTTCAGACTCACCCAGTAAGCTTCCTCAGATTCACCGCAGCTTCAGGGCCCCAGGGAGTGAGGACTGAATTGGGGTCATATGCAGCAACCTTACTCTGTCACCAAAGTGATGCTAGAGGAATGAACAGATGTGTATCAATGCCTGTGGTATTCAAAACAACATATCAAAACGTAGATTTATTTTAATTCTCTGTGTTCTAAAGCTGGGAGGCAGAGATATAAAATCCATACCCTGTGGTTTCTTTGTTCTTGTTTTCTTCTTCACAGAGTATTTATTCCTTGTGAGCATCTTTGGGCATACATTGTGTTTTCTCTAATGAAAGTAGAAAAATTGTATCCTCATCACTTATTTTTAGCACTGTTGCTATGCTAAACTGTATCCCAGACATCTTACTAAAACCAATTCAGGATTTGAATTTTCATTCTCTTTAATACAGTAGCATTACTATTCTTTCTGAAAATATGCCACCATATATGAGTTATCTATTTAGATATTTCGTATCAATTGTTGGAAATGTATTTCTCATCTAAGAAATAAAAGATTGGTACATAGAGATTGGGAGCAGCATTTGTCAAGGGTTCTTTTGGATTCTTTTTGTGGATAGGTGAATGGTCAATTATTTCTTTCATACCATCCTTAAGTGTGATTTGTGGTATCTTTAGGGTGATGTTCACAGTGTGAAACTTACTGTGCTAAATAAAGTGATTGGCAAGGGTGCTGTTAATTACCATATGCCATGGTTAGAAGACTTTCTGACATACAGATTGAGTGAGGTGAATTTTTCTACACGACACTGAGGTTTTACAGTATGTATTGTTGGGACAATAATCTGCCTTCCAAGGCTGCTTATGCAGTTGCACCTATGTAAAGAGCAGTGACGTGTACTTGCTGTTTCTACAGTGGAGTTCCTTGTTGTTCGTCTATTATTTTGATTCTCAGCAGTAGAATCATGGGCCGAATAGACTTTGGAGGAATCCGGCTCCACTCACACGGGCTTTCGGAAAAGAGAGGAAGTAATTACCATGCGAGAATTTCTGGCAAAACAGCATTTAACTTAAAAGGTGGACTTATATTTTAGGTCATCATATTAGAGTTATACCTCACTTTAATTTTGATAAACATGCTAGCATAAAATATAACTGATGATAAAGGGAAGAACAGTAAACTTGAAGGGTATGTGTTCTGGGTCAAGTGTTAGGATATTTGCTTTCCTAATTGCTGTCTCATTTAATCTCCCTAAAAGCCCCAAAAGACATGGGTTGTTATCCCCATTTCACAGATGAGGAAGCCAAGCTCAGAGAGATTAAGCAAATTTTTAGCTGTAAGGGGTTGGCCTGGCATTCAGAGTTAAACCTTTATGACTCATGACTTAAAGCCTAAGATTTATTATATATGATGCTAAAGTCAACATGCCTTTCTTTCCTGTAGAAGATCACCTGCCATTCTTTATTGTGCTTCAATAACACATAAAATGGAATCTGCCATCTTAAGTTTTAAGAGTACAGTGCAATATCCTTAACTATAAGCACAGTGTCGTACAGCGCTTCTCCTGAACTCTTCCATCTTGCAAGACTGAAACTCTGTATCCATTGAATAGCAACTCCCCATATGTTTTTATGTCTATAACTAAATTCTGACTCTCTCTTTCTCCTCCCTGCAATGTGTTTGCTTGTTTTTGTTTTTGGATACAGAAAGAAGTGTGACATCAGTGCTAATCACAGTGTCATTGTTTAGCAAATAGATCTTGGGGGTAGTGAAATGCTATAGCAACCCCATGTCAATAGTCAGATTCACTGTAAATATGATCAGATTATTAGCAAGCTGTTCTACTAATCAATGTGCCATTAATTAGATTATAATTTCTAATCATCAGCAGTTTCTGTTTCATCAAGGCCACAGACTTCTCACTTACTCTGAATTCCTAGTTGACAATGCCCTTTTGAGTCAGAATATATTTTTAGTCACATTTAGTTGAGAGCCGCCCCCTCTCCCACAGCTCCATGGCAGGTCATAGACAACAGTGGTCTGTCTGGTAGAGAAGCCTTTGGTTGGAGTCAGACTGCCCTGTAGGCTCTGGCTCCACTCCAGAGAATGATCAGCAGGTCCAGCACTGCCAGACGGCCCCCTGGCACAGAAGCTAGCCAAAAAGTCAGGCATAAGGATCTCTGTACTCCAGGCACTGTGCCCAGCTCCATCAGGGCAGAATGTGGAATTCAGCAGATTGGAATTTGGTCTCCACGGCACCAGGGCCACAGGCTTGGGCTCTGACAGTCCCCAGGCACCTGTGTGTCTCAGATGTGTGTACATGGAGTATCAGTTGTGCTGTCCTCAGTCATGTCTGACTGTTGGTGACCCCATGGACTGTAGCCCACTCCATGGGATTCTCCAGGCAAGAATACTGGAGTGGGTTGCCATTTCCTTCTCCGTGGGATCTTCCTGACCCAGGGATCAAACTCATATCTCCTGTGTCTCCTGTATTGGCAGGAGGATTCTTTACTGCTGAGCCACCAAACAAACCCTGTAGAGCTTATCTTGCCCCTTACCCAAGGCAGTAAAAACACTATTTCCTTTCTTCCTTCCTTGTTTAAATTCTTTAACCAGTTTTCAAAGTGACATGATACAGATTTTCGTAGTAAGCACACGAGTCTTTTAAACAGACCTAATAGCTGTGGCGATCTCTTGTATGAACACCTGCAGTACTGGAAGGCATTCAGTAGGCATCTCGTGCTGGGCCCAGTTCACAGTATAAGGTTCCAGACATCACTTAAATTTGGTGAAGCTTATCTTGTCTTCTTTTAAATGAAATGTTAATGGCATCTGCCTCACACATACTTTGTTGTGAGAATCAAGGGGGAAAATGTACATGCAAGAGTTTGACAAATAATTGATATAAATATGATGTAGGTGCTGCAGTGGTAAAGAATCTGCCTGACAGTATAGGAAACACAGGGGACGTGAGTTTGATCCCTGGGTCAGAAAGATCCCTTGGAGAAGGAAATGGCACCCCGCCCTAGTATTCTTGCTTGGAAAATTCCATGAACAGAGGAGCCTGGTGGTCTACAGTCCACGAGGTTGCAAAGAGTTGGACATGACTGAGTCACAGGGCAAGCATGCAGATATACATACATTTTCTGTGTTGTGAATACTCCTAAATGAATCAGCTCAGAAAGGGTTAGGCTTTATGAAACAGAGAGGTGCTCATAGGTCCCTCTGAAATAATGGAAAGGAATGTCAGTGGTGGGTGGGGGGAAGATAGTACACGAGGAAGATGGAGGGAACAATCTAAAACAAACAAAATATAAAAAAACTCTTGTAATTAGTACTATACCACCTAGGAAAATCTTAATATATTGATCTTGTTCATTATGGGATGTCCAGATGGTTTAATTTTTCATTAGTTGCTTAAAAAAAAAAAACCTTTGATAGACTGAAAGCACATCCAATATTCAAAGTCCAGTTCACTCTGAATTACTTATATTTGTGAACTTTAAAAAAAAAACAAAAGTAGTCAAAGATTTATTTTATTTTCTTAAAAAAATGTGTCCACATCTTTTAAAATTAATTAGTTTTATTTATTTGTTTTGACTGCACTGGGTCCTCATTGCTGCTCGCAGGCCTTCTCTAGTTGTGGCGAGCAGGGTCTACTCCCTAGGTAAGTTCAGAGGCTTCTCACTGAGGCGGCTCCTCTTATTGCAGAGCACCGGCTCTAGGGTGTGAGCTTCAGTGGTTTCAGCGTGTGGGGTCAGTAGTTGTGTCTCGTAGGCTTAGTTGCCCTGCAGCATGTAGAATCTTCCAGGACCAGGGATCTAACCCCTGCAATGGCAGGCAGATTCTTAACCACTGGACCACCAGGGAAGTCCCAGGCTTATTTTATAATGATCATATATAAATCACCTTTTCCTTTATCATCTTTATATATTGTCCACACATAATTTCACATGACAATAGGACATATAATTAATATTTTGCTCAGTAAAATGCTAACTCTTAATCATATATGGTCTCATTTTATCCTCAACACAGTCCTCTCATAGTATGTATTACCATTATACCCATTTTGTGGATGAGGATGCTTGGAGCAATTATGTAACTCAATAAAAATGACTATGTTCATAGCAACAGGAGCCAACCTCAGATTACTGGTACCCAAAACCCACACATTTTGTTGAGTTTTTGTTCCAGTAGCCATGCCAAGCCTGAAGGGGGCTTTTATGAAGCTAAATTTGGTCTTTCCTAAAGCTCCATACAGTGTATAAAAGGAACTTCTGGCCAGATGTGTGGTGTTGGCTAAACACAATGACCCATGCTCTCCTCATCCCATTTGCTTCTGTGACCACCAGCTGAGCTTTCTTTGGTCTTTCTGTCTTCCTTCCACCTTGAGACTTGACATGTATCCCTCTCTTGTCTCTTCCAACTGGTTAATCTTGTTTTTAACATCCTCTTTTCCATCTTCTCACTCCCTAAGCATCCTGCTTCTCCTTCTTGTCCATCATTGACCTACTGAGAAAGGTGGAGGCTACACATCTCTTCTCAGATTGCTTTATGAAGAAACAAAATCCTTCTAAACTCAGAAGAGCATGCTGAGCAAGTCTGTGGAAATCTTGTACAGTTGTATATTTTTGTAAAATAGTGTATTCCAATAATATTTTCCAAGGTACAAAGTTATCTAATCTCTAAAGACACACAGAATATATTATATGAAGAGGATAATGTGTTGTGCAGTTTAAAACTCTAGGATAAGTTCTCATTGCTTATATTGAACAACCAAATTCCAGTGCAAGGAAACCCACTTGTGAGTGATGATTAGTGCTGCCAACGCCCCAGCAGTAGCAGGAAAGGATGTTGTGAAATGATCCAACTTCCATTAGAAAATAATGACTGTCTTGGCTTAGCAGCATTTTTTTAATTAAATACCAACAATTTCTAGCAATCAGAGAGCCTATTAGCCATGAAATTCGATTCCAGTATCAGGGACTATTCACTTATCAAATAGGAGCCAAATAATTGTGGGCGGAATTTACAGTCCCGCATTGAGGATAGCGTTAAATATTATGGAAATGACACTGGGGTATATCACTCCTGCTCTAGGGAAATGTGGCATTTTACAATTTCAGTAGCAAGTTAGGCTGGTGATTAACAGAATGCAATCATTAATTTCTGAGGCATGATATTTCCTCTTTATTCTCTTGGGAACCTAGAGTTTTGCAAAACAGTGAAGCTGTCATAAATTTCTACTGAGCTTCAGTAGTCTGTTCCAAATTTGCATCAGCTGCCTTGAGACAGGCTCAGAAATCTTTGCCATGGAATTAGCTTTAATTTATGGAGGGAGGTATTCCTGCCTTCAGGAAGACTGGAAACCAAGGTTTATCCTTTCAGCAAGCTTACCTCTGAGTTCTTCATCTTTTCTCCTGATGGTTGCTACTAATGCCTCACCCTCCTGCCTACCTGAGCAACCCCTCTCCATGCTTCTGAATCCTCTTTCAAGGAAAAGGAAACCAAACATTCACCAAGCACCCAATAACGCCACAGATCATGTGAAATAACCCAGATACAATTTTTGGAAGTAGATGTTCACTGATTAAGCCCATGAAGATTAAATCCTATGCCACAGCATGAAGTTAGTATGGCTAAAAGTCAGGGTTCACACCCAGGTCTATCTGTTCTCCAAACATTCCTCCTTTACCTTTTTTCTTGCTGTAGAAATAAAAGGTGGTTAGTTTTTGGGTGAATATATTAACCTGCCATAGATGGTTTTCAGGAAGTCATGTTTTCCACATGCGTATATGTTTTACCACCTTTTCCCAACAGTAGAGTTTTGACGTAGGAACTTTGAGTATTTTCAAATATGCATACATGTACATGCATATATATACATATATATATATACACATATGCATGCTAAATCACTTAAATCATGTCCATTCTTTGTGAACCCATGGACTGTAGTCCTCCAGGCTTCTCTGTCCATGGAATTCTCCAGGCAAGAATCCTGAAGTGGGCTACCATTTCCTTCTCCAGAGGATCTTCTCAACCCAGGGATTGAACTTGCATCTCTTACGTCCCCTGCATTGGCAGGCGGGTTCCTTACCATTAGTGCCACCTGTGCAATATACATAAATATACTGTGTCTGTACACAATCACATACAGGCAGAAACACATACACAGATGTGATACGCATATATACACAGATACATGGGCTTCCCAGGTGGCTCAGCGGTAAAGAAACTGCCTACCAGTGCAGGAGATACAGCAGATGTGGGTTCAATTCCCAGGGTCAGGAAGATCCCCTGGAGAAGAAAATGGCAACCCACAACAACAATACAGATACATACATATGGACATATATACATTTACATACAAGTTATTGTTTAGTCACTAGTGAAAGTTGCTCATTCGTGTCTGACTCTTTGCAACCCATGGACTATACAGTCCATGGAATTCTTCAGGTCAGAATACTGGAGTGGATAGCTGTTCCCTTCTCCAGGGGATCTTCCCAACCCAAGGATTAAACCCAGGTCTCCCACATTGCAGGCAGATTCTTTACCAGCTGAGCAATCAGGGAAGCTCAAGAATACTGGAGTTAGTACCCTATCTCTTCTCCAGCAGATCTTTCCAGCCCCCAGGAATTAAACTGGGGTCTCCTGCATTGCAGGTGGTTTCTTTACTACCTGAGCTACCAGGCAATCCCTAAATGTTTAGTTGCTAAATCATATCCAGTTCTTTTGTGACCCCATGGACTATAGCTCACCAGGCTCCTTTACCCATAGGTTTTCCCAGGCAAGAATCCTGGAGTGGGTTTTCTTCTCCAGGGGAATCTTCCAGACCCAGGGATCAAACCCACATCACCTGCATTGGCAGGCAGATTCTTTACCACTGAATCAGTAGGGAAGCTCCATTTACAAATTTAGATAGATATAAAATCTTAATTTTTTTCACCACGCCACACAGTATGTGGGATCTTTCATGATATTTTTTTTTTCTTTCTGATCTGTACGGACTGGATTTTGCCTGATTAAATGTCTCTCCCCAGGTACCTACATATATGTCTGTCTGCAAACCTGCTTGGCAAACTGTATTACAATTCATGTTTGTATGTATTTGTATGTGCAATACATGTTTATACAATGCATTCTTCAAGTCAATCCAAGTTTAGAACATTAGGCAGATTAAAAGTGCAGTGGCAGACTCTCTAAAGAAGAAGAAAGAAGATCTGAACAGAGATGCATGGAGGGTAAAATTATTTGCCTATTGTTGCATGCTCAGAAGGGTCAGGCTAGGTATTCAGTCCATGTTTAGCTGTCTCCAAAGCCTACATTCTGTTCACTACACTAACACACTGCTGTCAGGAAAAGAAAATGTCAAATTTAAACATTTCTTCCCTGTGCTCCAGCATATCTCAGCATTTTTAGGTATATTTGGATGAAAGCTGAGGCTCATGCATGTCAACTTGTTCCTCTAGAAGCCTTTCTAAATTAGGAAGTATGGCCTTCAGCCATACCCACTAATGAACAGATTTGCTTGAAAACTCAGTGTTATGGTACCTCATATAGAGTTAACAGGTAAAACGTTGCTTGTCAACTGATTTTAGGAAGAACCGAATTTCATCCATGTCTGCCACGAATGCTGCTTCCTTGCCAAAGTGGGATGTTACTAGTATTTAAACTTTGTGTTTACCTAATTAGAAAATATTATTACCAGCTTCTTCACATACATGCCCATTCTTAAGGTGTTTGTCTTAAGAGTTGGTGAGTTCAGTCTTGTTTCCTTTATGGCGGGAGTCATCGGGCTTTTGGATGCCTTAATGGGATTCTTCTCCCAAGCAGCAAAGTGAGCAGTGTGGGTTCACAGGTCTTCCTTCAGCGATGAGTGTAACCCATAACTTTACTCTTTGAATACTTTAATCCTCAATTGAGTCTAATATCCCACTACAAGCAGAGGTGAAGGGCTGGCACATTTCTTTTTCTCTCGATAGGGAAGTGGCCAATTATTTTACTTACTTCCTGATGCAGATGCCTTTCTCTCAGCTTTTCCTGTCAATCTGCTTCATTCCATTGGATCTAGCTCTGAACCTAATTTCTTCATGCTGGCCAAAGGCACTTTGTGGACCTATTTTAAACTAAGAGTGAATACTTTGATTTGTAAGATACAACTGCTCAACAAACCCATTCTTTTCCTTATAAACAGGGGTAATTTTTGTTTTGGTCTGGAACAATATTCATCAGAATCTCTTAGGCAGCTGAGAAGATACTGATAGTATCTGTATTTGTTCTTGTTATTCTTTCCATGTGAAAGAGTGGCTGGTCTATTGATGTAGGTATTTTGTTAAATGCCTTTGGGGTCTTCCAACTGTGAAACATTAGAGTTGATGATCATGTACTTCAGTTTCCTTATTTTACATTTAAGAAAACTGAGGCCTAGAGAGGTGATCTGACTCATTGGGAGAGACTCTGATGGTAGGAAAGATTGAAGGCAAAAGGAAGAGAGGGTGGCAGAGGATGAGATGGGTAGATGGCATTACCAACTCAATGGACATGGACTTGGGCAAACTTGGAGATAGTAACGGGCAGAGAGACCTGGCATGCTGCAGTCCATGGGGTTGCAGAGAGTTGGACACAACTTAGCGACTGAACAAGAGAGGTGAAATGACAATCAAGTCACACGGTACCACACCTGGGACTTCAACGCATATGCTTTGAGATCCAGTCCCAGTAGAGCTTACTTTGAGGTAGTGGCTTAATGTGGTTGACCAGGTGGAATATAGAACTTCCAAAGGGCTTTTTCCCAACAACAAAAATAACTTTCTTAAAGACAGTTTGTGGAACTATGCTGATTTTTAATAGGATAGCACTATTATGAACACAATTTTTAAAAATTCACCTATATTTACTTTATTGAAAATTAAGCTTGGAAATGTATTTATTGCCCTTGCATTCACTTCTGATGGCAGTCTTTAAAGTATTGTTGGGGAGTAGCTTTCTTACTTTGCTTTAATCTTCACAAATATCTACTCATAAACATAGATTTTCAACTGGGCTTTCAAAGGATTAAATGAGAAATGGCTAAAATGTTTGGAGAAAATTCAGATTTTAAAATGTTATAGTTAGAATTACTATTTGATGTCTCATCCAAATTAAAAAAAATTGCAAATACTTTGAAGTTCATCGTACTGTATTTTCCCACTGTTTACTACTCTAACTCTTAAATTTAATGGGCTCGTGTGAGAGACAAAGTGTGTGCATTTATAAACACAGAATACATTTAGAATTATCAATGGAAGCTTGACTTTTTCTCACAGGAAGGTTCACTGTGGTTAGGAATTCATTAGCATCAGTAATATGTAGGAGCCTTAACCTCCCATTTTCAAGCAAAAAGTGTTCAAAGTTATTTAATGACTGTTCTATTAGGCCATTGAACTATCTACGCTGGACATTTCTTGTGATATTTTTTGTCATGTAGTTCTTATTTGTTTTTAATATCATGGGAAAGTGAATGCTAGGTCAAAATATCATGAATAAAATTATAGACAGAAATAATTTTGAATAATAATTATATAGTTACAATGCAAACTGACACCCAGTAACATTTGTAAAACACTTTATTACAGCTTTTTTTCCCTAAAAGGACTTGAACTTTTGGTTGTTATTTTTATTCTGCTATATTGATTGTTGGATATGCAGACAGTTCCTTGCTTTCTCATTTAAAATGTATGAGAATCCGTGGCAGTGTCGTTGGTCTCTGGGAAACAAATGATGTCATTAAAATAGCATTAGGACTTTGAGCTTTTCAGACCCAGAATTATTAACTTTAAGTGCACACAATGCATGGCAGAAAATGTTAATGATTCTTTCAGTGCTTAATTCAGGTGTTGCGTGATGGCTCTTTGGTAAAAATCTGCATTCTATTGATAGTAACTGAGGGACAAGAAAACAAATAAGCAAGCTCAAGTTCGGGAACTGGTAGGTTTATTTATACTTGAGTGTGTCTTATTCCTTACCTCAATCAAATATTAGCACAGAGTAAAATATACAAGGAAAAAAAAACCCTCAAGTATTCCCTTTGTTGTATTCTTGTGATGCTGTAGTATGAAGATATCGTTATTTGGTGAAAAATATCTTTGATTTGAAGCTATTATTTTAGGGTAGAAGAATAAGATATGTAATTCTTTTAATCACATAATCTTATTCCTTAAATTCTTTATTTTGGTTAATTTTTTTTCAGGTAGTTAGAGTGTATTTTTACATAAATTTTGCACATTTGAGAATATCATCCTGTACCTTCACATGGGAAACACAACATATGTAAGGATGATCTAGCAATCCATTTCCAGGCAATTGCTTTGCTTTACATTAAATATTTTGACCTTCTAATAGTCAAATTAGATGGTCAAGATACTTTAATTTGTAATGTAACAGTAAATTAAGATTAAGGTAAGAACATATGCTTGTTCGGAGAAGGCAGTGGCAACCCATTCCAGTACTCTTGCCTGGAAACTCTCATGGATGGAGGAGCCTGATAGGCTGCAGCCCATGGGGTCTCTGTGAGTCGGACACGACTGAGTGACTTCACTTCACTTTTCACTTTCACGCATTGGAGAAGGAAATGGCAACCCACTCCAGTGTTCTTGCCTGGAGAGTCCCAGGGACAGAGGAGCCTGGTGGGCTGCCGTCTATGGGGTCGCACAGAGTCGGACACGACTGAAGCGACTTAGCAGCAGCAGCAGCAGCAGCAGCAGCAGCAGCAGCAGCAGCAGCATATGCTTGTTTGTTGATTCTGCAGATGTAAACTTCTCATGATATGCTCAGGTCTTTTCTCAGGTTGGTGAACTTCTTCAAGTAAGGCTGCAATAAATGCTTCTTTTCTAAGATTTCTGCTTTATTCCCTAGGAATGTCTGCAATCCTTAGGTTCTGATTTCTATTATCTGCCTTCCATATCAATCGTAAGAGAAACCTTTCCATTTTCATCCTATGCTTTTGGATGGCTCAAGTGTGTTCTCCAAATCACTTCTTACCTTTTGCTCTAGAAAATTTTTGTTGCTTAATATTTCCAAAACATCTTATTTTTTTCTGCTCCCACCATTACAGTTTCCTTAAGCCCCTCCCCATTGCATTCCTTTTTTTTTTTTTCATGATATCCAGTTCAGTTTAGTTCAGTCGCTCAGTTGTGTCTGACTCTTTGTGACCCCATGAACCGCAGCATGCCAGGCCTCCCTGTCCATCACCAACTCCCAGAGTTTACCCAAACTCTTGTCCATTGAGTCGGTGATGCCATCTGGCCATCTGATCCTCTATCGTCCTCTTCTCCTCCAGCCTTCAGTCTTTCCCAACATCAGGGTCTTTTCAAATGAGTCAGCTCTTCGCATCAGATGGCCAAAATATTGGAGTTTCAGCTTCAACATCAGTCCTTCCAATGAACACCCAGGGCTGATCTCCTTTAGCATGGTCTGGTTGGATCTCCTTGCAGTCCAAGGGATGCTCAAGAGTCTTCTCCAACACCACAGTTCAAAAGCATCAATTCTTCGGCACTCAGCTTTCTTTACAGTCCAACTCTCACATCCATACATGCCTACTGGAAAAACCATAGCCTTGACTAGGTGGGCTTTTGTTGACAAAATAATGTCTCTGTTTTTTAATATGCTGTCTAGGTTGGTCATAACTTTCCTTCCAGGGAGTAAGCATCTTTTAATTTCATGGCTGCAATCACCATCTGCAGTGATTTTTCATGATATGGGGCTGCCAAAAAGCTTTCTAAAAATTTTTTAGTAACTATCGAACATTATTTTCAAAGACCAGTATTCCACAGAGCCCCTCTGCTGTTTCTCCGTTTGCTCTTATTCTCTGAGTTTGTAGATTTTATGTGTGATTTTCTGTATATTCAGATTACAGTGAGAAGCACTCATTCCAGACCTCATGTTTCCCAAGATATGGGGTCAATAGAGAGCCCATGGCTGTACTTCTGCATCCGCTTGGATGCTGATTGCATTCCCTTCTCAGATCAATAGCTTAATAGCAGATAGATTTGATTAGCCTCCAGCCGAATTCAAAACACCAAGCTGGTCACATCTCATGTGACCCTGTTGGTTTGAGACTGAGTTTTCTCCTTTGACCATCTGGCTATCTGATATTCCAAATCCATAAAATCCATAAAATTAAAATTCCAATAATCATAATGCTTAGGAATCTACATTTTTTTCTTTTTTTGCACTTAAAGTGCTTAAGGTCTGTCTAGTCAAGGCTATGGTTTTTCCAGTGGTCATGTATGGATATTAGAGTTGGACTGTGAAGAAAGCTGAGTGGTGAAGAATCGATGCTTTTGAACTGTGGTGTTGGGGAAGACTCTTGAGAGTCCCTTGGACTGCAAGGAGATCCAACCAGTCCATTCTGAAGAAGATCAGCCCTGGAATGTCTTTGGAGGGACTGATGCTGAAGCTGAAACTCCAGTACTTTGGCCACCTCATGCCAAGAGTTGACTCATTGGAAAAGACTCTGATGCTGGGAGGGATTGGGGGCGGGAGGAGAAGGGGACGACGGAGGATGAGATGGCTGGATGGCATCATTGACTCGATGGACGTGAGTCTGAGTGAACTCTGGGAGTTGGTGATGGACAGGGAGGTCTGGCGTGTTGCAATTCATGGGGTCGCAAAGAGTCAGACATGACTCAGCGACTGAACTGAACTGAACTGAACTGAAAGTGCTTAATTCAGAGGGATGACATATTGTAGAATGGAATATTTTCTCATTTTCTCCACCATTTCTCTACTCCACATACTCATCAGCAGATCACAGTCTGTCTTGCCAGTTTTTCTCTTAAGAGATTCCAGCTTTGAGCAGATATGCTGAGATGCATTGAGACTGAGGGACAGCAGGTCTTAAGTGAACATGGTTTTCACGCACAAGAACATTTCAGCGTGCTCTCAGCCTCAATATCGTGATCTCATAGAGGCCTTGTATAGTCCTTCAATCATCCCAATCTCATCATTTATTGTTAATGGTTTTCTTACATTACTCTCAGAAATGATCCCATTTATTTTATTGTAAACCCTAGCACATAGTCTGTGTATCTTTGAGAAATATTGTTGGATGAGTGAATGGATAGAGAGTTGTTTAGGGCTCTCATGGGCATGGGGTTTGTGCTGTTGGTCTGCAGGGCACAGTGTCATGGCCGTGTGGTGGAAGGTCTTTCTTTTCTGCTCTCAGATGCCTTCGTTGGGATGCTGGTGGAAAGTGGTGAGAGTCTGTCACAGATTACTAACCAGATGCCATTTTAACCACCAAGTCTGATACTCTCTCATTGCCTCCTCTATTCTGTCTCCTGATTTCTCTCAAATGGCTCCTGCCCTCTCTTCTAGGTCTCCAGCTATGCTTGCTCTTGCTTAAAACTCCTCCTTCCACTCTTCATTTAAAAAAAAAACTTTTAATTTTATATTGAAGTGTAACTGTTGTGATAGTTTCAGGTGAAGAGCCAAGGGACTCAGCCACACATATACACGTATCCACTCTCCCCCAAACTCCCCTCCCATCCAGGCTGCCACATCACATTGAGCAGAGTTCCCTGTGCTACACAGTAGGTCCTTGTTGGTTATCCATTTTAAACATTGCAGTGCTATATGTTACCAAAAGAGGTGTATGGCGGGTCCAGCTGCTTGCCACTCAAAATTCAATAAACAGGCCAGGTTGGTGGAAAGGAAACTTTGCTTTATTTCAGATGCTGGCAACTGGAGGCGGGGAGAGTGGCGGACATCTGTCCAAAGGCCAACCCCCACTCCCCTTGAGAAGCAGAGGGTGAGAGCTTTTATAGACAGATTGGGGTGGGTGGGTTACATGCAGAAACAGCATAGTCATCTCTAACAGTCATCTTCAAATTGGTCATCTGTGGTCTGACCAGCATCATTTGGTGGTTTTAGGTACAGTTAACCTTCAGTTTTGGGGTCTGTGTTCCCATTTCTTTGCGATCAGTTCTCAGAACTGTGGCAGCGCCTGTCCTGGGTCCATCTGGTCACCTCGTAGTTACCTTCTCCGCCTGGTGTTCTGGCATCTATACGACAGCTCACAGGATATGGCTCAGAATATTACCTAGAGCCCTTGAGAAAGGACTGAAGGTCCTGACTGTGCTTAATGATTATATTACTATTATTTAGTCTCCTTTGATCATTTACCTTTGTTTCAGCATTTCTCAGTTCTCTGATTAAACTTACTCTTTGGCTAAAGTTTTCCCCAGGCCAGAGGCAGGCAGAGGACAGGGTGGAGGGGAGGGGGCGAGGACCACACAGTCCCCTCCGTTTCATAAAGTTTCATCCCAGACTCCCTGTATCTTCATTTTTCCTCTGGTCAATTTCTTCACCACATCTCACACCCAGCCACTGTCTCTGTCCTACTCTGTTGAATATAAAACATGGTTCTTTAAATTTGAAGGGAATTTATGTTTTCTCATCTGCAGTTTTCTCGAAATAGAGGGGGAGATTGTAGGCTGTGATCAATTTGGTGGACATTTAATGGAAGTAAAAGGGGTAAATCAGTATATCCACAATTCTTCAAGTTGATATTTATCTATTTCCATCCATCCTTAGCTATTTTAATACAGATATGACTTTTACTCCAGAAAACTATAGATAGTAACTGATTTTTAGCTTTCTATTTCAGATGCTACAGATAAAAGGATATTAATTTTTAAGAGGTCACTCAATCAGAAAATGCATTATTCAATTACATCAGTGAGAGGAGCAATGGGATGGAACTCAGGAATCTGAGGACTGGCTCTGACTCTGCTACTTATGTTATTTGAGAGAAGTTATTTCTGTTTGGGGTTTCCATGGGCTTTTACTTTAGAATGACCACATTTTCTATCACCTTTGTGTATGGAGACTCCAGTTCTGTGAACTGGACTCTCCTTATGGATTTGTGCTCCCACCTGACACTCAGTTGTCCCAAAGTGTCCCACCACTGGCCTGGCATCAACAAAGGAGGCTCAGCTCATAGTCCAAGAACTGGCTCTTGACATCTGTCTGATTATGGATGTTATTTCTAAATTAACATTAATAAACGTGAATTCTGTATTTGCTTTACAAAATGGTGTTAGCCACAGATCAACACAAGGCACTTTTTGTTGATTTGTATTAGAGTACAGTTGCTTTACGATGTCGTGTTTGTTTCTGCTGTACAACAAAGTGAATCAGCTGTGTATTTGCATATATTCCCTCTTTTGGGGATTTCCTTTCCATTTAGGCCACCACAGAGCACTGAGTAGAGTTTCCTACTATCCAGTCGGTTCTCATTAGTTATCTATTTTATGCATAGTATCATAGAGTATATATGTCAGTCCCAATCTGTCAATTCATCCCACCTTCCTTTTCCCCTTGGTACTGGTAACCATACACTTGTTTTCTACATCTGTGACACAATGCATTTTAATCATTTTTTTTTTTTGCATGAAGGATGAAATCTGAGAAGTTCATTCTTATACTAGTTTCAGAAATAGTGTTTGTATCAACTGACCTATTTGAGCTTTTGTTGTTTTTTTTTTTTTAAATTTGGTTTATCTTAATAAGAGGCAGTCATTATTGTCTCTTCCATAGTGACACTAAATATGATCATCCAACTCCTTGTGGCTCCTTTACTTAGGAATTATTAGACTAAGGTCAAAGTCAACTCACCCTTCTCACTCGGACCAAGGCAATAGCTACCCTCTCCCGCTCATCTGCACTGAGATGCTGCAAACATTGTTCTCCACTCAAGTTGGACTCCGTCATTCCATTAACATGTTCATTGCCGCTTTCTACATCAGTATTTACACTTTTTTTTCTTTCAGCTGTATCAATAAATTAAAATTAGATTTGATAAATTAAGTTGTAAGATATTTGAAGTGTACAGCATGATGATTTGATCATATGTACAGACTGTGCATTGTGAGAAGATTCGCACCATCTAAGTAACTGGCAAATCCATCACATCGTATGTTTACTTTCTTTGTTTTTGGTAAGAACATTTATGTTCTACTCTCGTAGGAAATTCCAGTTATATAATACACAGTGATTAATGATCATCACCATGTTATACATTAGATCCTCAGACCTAATTCATTTTATAACAAAGTTTGTACCCTTTGATTAACCTCTCTCCCCATTTCCCCCAGTATATTTTGATATCCACCTGGAGTCCTTTTTAAAAATATCTTTGCAGAATCCTTTTCATTCTTTGGAGCCCATAACCTGTGTTTTTAGAGCCCTTGTTATCACACCACAAAATACTTTAGATTCTCCCCACTTGCCTTTATTAGTCCTTAGAACTTGCTCTGAACTGCACTTAGAAATTGTATGTTTAAGTATCTCTTCATCCTCAATAGACTACAGTCCCACTCTCTTTTCAGTAGACTTTATTCTTTAGAGGCTTATATTCACAGCAAAAATGAGAAGAAGGTACGGAAACTGCCCATATTCCCCCATCCCCACACATGCATGGTCTCCCCCATTATCAATATCCCCAACCAGAGTGGCTTACTTGTTGCAGTTGACTAAGCATGTCATTCAAAGTCCACAGCTGACATTAGGGTTCATTCTTGATGTTGAACATTCTTTGAGTGTGGACAAATGTACAGTGGCATGTATCCACCCTTATAGTATCATGCAGAATGATTTCACTGCCCTAAAAGTCCTTTGTGCTTTGCTTACCAATCCCTCCCCCAACCCCTAGAAGCCACAGAGGTTTACAGACTTCATAGCTTTGTCTTTTCTGGAATATCATATAGTTGGAATCACACAATAAATAACTTTTTCAGATTGGCTTCTTACTCTTAGTAAAACGAATTTAAGTTTTCTCTGTGTCTCTTCATGGCTTAATGGCTCATTTCTTTTTAACATGGAATAATGTGCCGAAGAATTGATGCTTTTGAACTGTGGTGTTGAAGAAGACTCTTGAGAGTCTCTTGGACTGAAAGGAGATCAAACCAGTCCATCCTAAAGGGAATCACTCCTAAATATTCATTGGAAGGACTGATGCTGAAGTTCTAATACTTCGGCCACCTGATGTGAAGAACTGACTCATTTGAAAAGACCCTGATGCTGGGAAAGATTGAAGGCAGGAGGAGAAGGGGATGACAGAGGATGAGATCGTTGGATGGCATCACTGACTCGATGGACATGAATTTGAGTAAGTTCTGGGAGATGGTGATGGACAGGGAGGCCTGGCATGCTGCAGTCCATGTGGTCGCAAAAAGACAGACACGACTGAGCGGCTGAACTGAATTGAATATTTCACTGCCTGAATGTGTCAGTATATTTATCCATTTATTTGCTGAAAGATATCTTGGTTGCTTCCAGATTTTGGCAATTATGAATAAAACTGCTATAAACATCTGTGTTCAGGTTTTTGTGTGGGCATAAGTTTTCATCTCCTTTGGGTAAATACCAAGAACTGCTATTGCTGGATCATATAGTAAGTGTATATTCAGTTTTGTAAGAAACTGCCAAACTGTCTTCCAAAGTGGTTGTAGTATTTTGCATTCCCACTGGCAATGAATGAAAATTCCTTGTTCTGTATCCTCACCAGCATTTGGTGGTGACAGTGTTCAGAAGTTTGGCCATTGTAATAGGTATGTCGTGCTATCTCATTGTTTTAATTTCCATTTTTTCTCCTAACATACAATGTGGAGCTTCTTTTTCAGATGCTTATCTTCCATCTATATATCTTATGTGGAGAGGAGTCTGTTAAGGTCTTTGCTTGTTTTATTTTCTTACTATTGAGTTTTAAGAGATTTTTATATAGCTGAGATAGAAGTTCCTTATCAAATATTTTTTTGCATATAATTTTTCTAGTCTGTGACTTGTCTTCTTTCTTTTAAAAGTGTCTTTCATAGGACGGAGACTTGTAATTTTAGTGACGTCAAACTTTTCAGTCATTTCTTTCATGGATCAGGCATTTGGTGGTGTGTCCAGAATGTCATTGCCAAATTTAAGCTCACCTAGTTTTCTTCCAATATTATTTTATAAGAGTATTATAGATATTTAGGTCTGTGATCCAATTTGAATTCATTTTTGTGAAGGTTATATGGCATATACCTGGATTAATTCTCTGCATGTGGATTTCTAGTTGTTCCAGCATTATCTGTTGGAAAACTATAATTTTTCTTTGTGTTGCTTTTATACCTTTGCCAAAGGTGATATGACTGTATTTACATGACTCTATTTCTGGACTCTGTATTTTGTTCATTGATCTGTTATTCTATTCTTCCATCAGTGCCACACTATCTGAATTACTGTCACATTATGACTGCTGTCTTTTGAAATCCAAGATCTCAGTTTTTACTTCTTTTGATATTCTTTAGGAGCTCTTATAATAAAACCTTGACTGTTTAACACTTTAATAAATATACATTAATTTAAATTCTTTAAGTATTAGAGTGAATTGTAACAGTAGAGCAATGGTGGAGAACACAGAGAAGACTGCCTGTGTTTGAATACTAGCTCTGCTTCTTACTAGCTGTGCAGAATATTTCCTGCTTCATGATGGTGTTGATTAGTCCTTACATATCCACTTAGCACAGTACCTGAAACAAGACAAATGCTTAATGAATGTTGCTTTTGCTGTCTCTGTTCCACTCAGGATACAATAAATTAAATTCCCATGTAATTATTTTCCTATAAATATACATTATCTTATGCTAGCTTTTTATAGATGGCATGGCTTACTTCAACTAGCCCAGCATCTTCAGTGGCTAGTGACCTGTCAGCTGGCATATGTATGTATGTGTGTGTGAGTATAAGTATAGTGTATGTGTGTATATATGTATGTATGTGGATATCTTGTATACCAGCATTGTATATCATTTAAAAAATAGTTTTGTGGTATTTTAAGGTTTTTTTAATCCATATTTCATCTTTGAAAAGTTTTCTTCTCTAATTTCTGTGATTATTATTTCTTCATCTGTTTTGTTCTCTTGTTCAGATATAATGAGAAGTAAAGTAAATGTCAGGAAATGTTAAACATCTAATATTTCCATTTTTTGCCTTTATCCACTGAGTTCTATGAGAATTTATTAAGTGCACAATTACTGTATCTGTTTGTGTTTCTGAGTAATCTGCTTATTGCCTTTGTACATTTTATCTCCATGTAGTGTGTCAGAATTTCAGATTATTTGCCCTTAATGACTGTATATGTACCACTTTCTTTTGGACCTGTTGTTTCCTTAAGGAGCAGTTTTCTTTTTATAGTCTGGGAAACTTTGAAAAATTAATGAAATCTACATTTGTACCATATATTAAAATCAAGATGATTGCAATAGTATCCAAAGTTGATATAATACTATGTAATTTGCTTTCATATTCACACCCTAATTGTGGATCCAATAGCTAGTTTTGCTATTGAACTTAATTTACTGTTAAAGATTAAAAATCTAACATTCCTTTTCATTCAGGTGATACAGTCAGTTAGTAATTTAACATTCTCCCCTGGATCTAAGTTTAAGGAAGGAGGGAAAAGACTGAATCTTAGCCATTGTCTGAGAATGAAGAATACATAGGCGATGGTAGAAATGAATTTCATAAAATTATTGGCATGTATATACCAAATGCCTTTCAGAAAAATGATCCTTGTTACGTCTATGATGATTGTGTTGGGAAAATACTCTTCTTTAACTTAGGAGATTCAGTGATACTTTAAAATATTATAAATCCCCTTAGCAAATTTTTTCTTCATCCATCTTAAATAAAGTGGGTCACAGCACTGACATATGTATAATATTAAGTTACTGCTGTGAGCCAAATATTCTTACACTTAGGGTTTTTTGGTAATATAATAGCTCATTCTCATTTTCTAGAAATGTGTGACAGGCAAGACTGTCATCTCCTCATGATCAATGTTCAAGTTAGGCAACTTGAGCAAGAAAGTGGCTAACAGAATGGAAGCCAAGTACGCAGAGGAGAGAATGGCAGGATATGAGGTTAGAGAACAGAGGCCTTGTGAGCAACAGTGAAGATTTTGGGTTTTACTCTGAGATACTGAAGAAGTCATTCGGAGGTTTTCAACAGAGGAGTAAAAGGGTTTGATTTATGTTTTTAAAGGATTACTGTAGTTGCTGTGCTGAAAATAGATTCTGGTACGGTACAGTCAGAAGCAGGGAGACTGTTGAAAAGCTTTTTCAGTAATTGAGGTGAGAAATGGTGGCATCGTAGACCAGAGGTATTGAGAGGCTGTTGGATTCTGGATGAGTTTTGAAGGTAGAGCCAACATGATATGCTTTTGGATTGCTGGTGAACTGCTGAGCAAGAGAAGAGTGAAGGATGACTCTAAATTGGAAGGATAGCGTTTTCATTCATTGAAATGGGAAGATTATAGGAGGATCTCATTGAGGTGTGGGTGGAGTGTCTTAGGAGCTTGATTTGGGATGACGTTTAGATAGCTAAGTTGAGCTGTCAGGTAGCTATTAGACACATGACTTTGGTACTCGGTGGGGGCAGGGAGAGGGCATACATGTAAGGAGTAGGTCCAGACGTTGTGTCCTGGGTGACCCCAACATTTACAGCTTGGAGAGACGTGGAGAAACCAGAGCAAGATCATGAAAAGGAGTGTCCAAAGAAAGACAACCAGGGAGTCCAGTGTCAAGGAAACCAGATAAGATAAATATTTCAAAACAGAAAGAAATGAGCCACAGTCTCAACTGCTATTGATCAAATAAAGAGGATTGGAAATTGGGAATTTAGTTGTGAAGAGTCTGAACTGGGAAGTCGTTGGTGATCTTAACAAAAGCAGTTTTAGTGCAGTGATGTAGAGAGAAAGTGTAAGTGATGTGAGATAAAGAGAAAATGAGAAGAGATCAATTTATGGCAATGGGGTTATTTACTTTGAGACTTTTTTCTATAAAAGAGAGCAAAGAAAGGGGGTGGTAATTATAGTAGGAAGTGAGGACAAGAAGAGGGCTTTTTAAACATCATTCCATTCTTTTTAAAAATACTTTTTATGTATTTGCCTGTGTCAAGTCTTAGTTGCGGCCTGTGGAATGGAATGGTGTTTTTGCTATAGTGCATGGACTTGGATGCCCTGCAGCCTGAGGGATCTTAATTCCCTAGCTAGGGATCCAACTTGCATCCCCTGCATTGGGAAGTGGATTCTTAACCACTGGATCACCAGGGAAGTCCCAGAAAGGGTGCTTCTAAAGGGGAAAGGTAACAGTGCATAGGTCTGTCTAGTCAAGGCTATGGTTTCTCCAGTAGTCATGCATGGATGTGAGAGCTGGACTATAAAGAAAGCTGAATGCCGAAGAATTGATGCTTTTGAACTGTGGTGTTGGAGAAGACTCTTGAGAGTCCCTTGGACTGCAAGGAGATCCAACCAGTCCATCCTAAAAGAGGTCAGTCCTGGGTGTTCATTGGAAGGATTGATGTTGAAGCTGAAACTCCCAATACTTTGGCCACCTGATGTGAAGAGCTGACTCATTTGAAAAGACCCTGATGCTGGGAAAGATTGGGGGCAGGAGGAGAAGGGGATGACAGAGGATGAGATGGCTGGATGGTACCACCGACTCAGTGGACATGGATTTGGGTAGACTCTGGCAGTTGGTGATGGACAGGGAGGCCTGGCGTGCTGCGGTTCATGGGGTTACAAAGAGTCAGACATGACTGAATGACAGAACTGACCTGAACTGATTCTAAGGCTTCCCTAGAATTCTAGGGTTTCCTTAGTAGCTCAGATGGTAAAGAGTCTGTCCACAATTCAGGAGACCTGGGTTCAATCCCTGGGTCAGGAGGATCTCCTGGGGGAGGAAATGGCAACCCACTCCAGAATTCTTGGCTGGAGAATTCCATGGACAGAGGAGGCTGGTGGGCTACAATCCATGGGATCAGGAAGAGTCAGACATGACTGAGTGACTAACATACATACATACATACTGGTTGATACTATATTCTCTTACCATCTCAAGACTATTATCCTATTTCCTCTGACTTTCATGTTTGCTGTTGAGAAGACTGTAAATTGCGAAATCTTTTCTTGTGGATAACATTTTTTTCTCAACGACTTGTTTTTAAAACTTTATCTTTTGTGTTCTTCAGTTTCACTAGAAGTTATCTAGGTGTAGGATTCATGACTTTCTGATGAGGATCCATTCATCACTTCTAGAAAGTTGTATAGCATTGTCTCCAAATATTCATTGCCTTCTCCCATTTTCTGTTAGCTGTTTGAACTCTCATTACTCCATGTTGGATGTTCTCACTCTATTTTCATTTTCTTAAAAGTTTTCTTTCCTATTTCCTGTTACTTCATATGTCTGTGCTTCATTCCCTATATTTTTCTCAGATTTATTTTCTAGTGTACTAGTTTTCTTTTCAGCTGTCTCACAATCATTTTAGCTAATGTATTTTTCATTTCTATAGGTTTTCTTGCCTCTTTTTCAAATATATCTGGTCAGTTTTGTTAGTCTCTATTTTTCTTATATTTATGGTCAATCTTTGCTATTATTTCTTTAAACATATTTAATGTGCATGATTTATAATGTATGTAATAAACTTTGTATCTGTAATCATTAGGGGTCTGATTCTGTGCTTTGTGGCACTTACAGTTGCTAGTGACAGCTTATTTCTTCATATATAATGATTTTTTAATTATGAGTTCAAGTTCCTTTAATCTTTGATTCTTTGATCTTATTAGGGTAGTTTTTAAAGCTGAATTTAAATTTTCTTCAGAAAGGATTTTCATATGCTGCTTCCAGATAACTGGGGGTCTTAGCACATAAGAAACACTTTAAATTATGCCTAAAGTTTGGGTTATTTTAACGGAGAAAGGCTTGAAAGTGTAAATTAAGTTTTTAAGCATGAGCATAAACTTTTGTTTAAAAATTTATCAAGGGAGTAGTTTTTTTAGAAAATTCTTTTTCCAAAAGCTAAAGCTGAAAATAGCATTCCTAATGCCTTGTCGTGTTTCAGGAATTCAAGATTCTCATTGAGATTCTTTTAAAACTTTTTTGATACAATTTTTAAAGGTTGCTTTTCATTAACAGTTATTACAAAATGTTGCTATATTCCCTGCCTTGTACAATGCATCCTTGAGCCTTTCATCCAGGCTTTTTCACTTCCCACTCCCCCACCCCTATGTTGTTCCTCCTTCCATCCTCACTGGTAACCTCTAGTTTCTGCTGTATATCTGTGTCTGCTTCGTATCTGTTATACCCACTAGAATGTTGTATTCTTTAGATCCCACATATAAGTGATATCATGAAGCATTTGTCTTTTTCTGACTTACTTCACATAGCGTAATACCCTCTCAGTCCATGCGTGTTGCTGCAGATGGCAAAATTTCAGTTTTTTTTTTATGTCTGAGTAGTAGTCCATTGTGTGTGTGTGGGGGGGGGGGGTCGTATACCATATTTTCTTTATCCGTTCACTTGTTGATGGATGCTTAGATTGCTTCCATAGCTTGGCTGTTGTAACGCTGCTCTGAATATTAGGGTGCATGTATCTTTTTGGATTTTTGTTTTTGTTTTTATGGATATATACCCAGGAGTGGAATTTCTGCAGCATATGGTATTTCTGTTTTTAGTTTTGGGAAATGTCCATACTGTTTTCCACAGTGGTTGCACTAATTATACATTCCCACCAACAAGATTCCCATAGAGGCTCTTGACACTGATCTTCCACCTAGGTTTCTTATTCGTGTGGGTTACTATAACTCAGCTCCTGTGCTACCAGTGATTAGCATATGAATTCAGGAAACCTTTTCATTACATTCTTTGCTTACTCATGTCGATTCTACATTTTTTTCTTTTCTAAAATCTTCTGAAGAATTCCTTTACTCTCCTGCTAATGCAGCTGTGCATTAACAATGATCCTTTGGTATTTTGCATTTCACTTTGTGCTCCAGTAGAAATAAAAGGGTGGTATGTTCTGGGAACATTTAGTCAAACTCCTAATAATTGTGGTTCCCTTTGAGTAAGGTGTCGCCCTTTTTTTTTTTTTTTTTTTAGTTTTTTTTTTTTTTTAATCCCCCTGAGAACTCTTTATATATTAAGGATAGTGATTCTTGGCCATATATTGCAAGTTATTTTTTTCCTAGGTTGTTATTTCTGTTTTCAACTTTGTTAATGGTGCTTTATTTCTCTTTCTGATACAGACTGTTTAAATTTTTTATAAACAAATATATTGATTTTTCCTTTTATGTTCTCTGCCTTTGATGTTATGCCTGGAAATTTTTCTCCATCAATGTTGTGAAGCTCTTCATTCTTCAGTTATTTCTTCTAGTACTTCTTAGAATTTATTTTCTCAGAATCCCATTTCTTCTTCTTAGAATATAAATGATCTTTTTGGTGTTTTTTTGTTATTGTTGTTCAGTTGCTAAGTCCCACTCTTTGCAACCCCATGTTGTGCTAAATAGTTGTATATACATATATCTGTTTTAGCATGTATATATATTTAAAGCTTTTTCTTATATTCCATTAAAATATATCTTTATACAGTAAAAAAAAAAGGAGTTTAATTTCAGGCATATTGATTAGTATCATGACAAGTCTTTGAGTTTTATCTTGTCTTTCTCCTTTCTTCATTTGTTCATTCGTATTTATTTTTAAAGAAATATTAAGATATCAAGAGTTCTACTACTTTTCTTGAAGCCTTGTGGATACAAAAATGAAAAAAAAAATGGACATACCAAAAGACTAAATTTAAGTACAACAGACAAGTGAGCAGGCTGTTGTGATTGAATGTGATAATGTCTTTAATGATAAATACTTGATGTGGAAATCTTGATGGTAGGTATGACTAATCTAGACAGTGGAATTAGGGAAGGCATCCCGGAACAGATGATTTGAAGTCTGTATTTTTCATGTGTGTTCAGTGGTGAAGGACAGAGGTCAGGAGAGAGAAAACCAAGCTGAGGCAACATGTGTGATGTTTCCAGTGAGAGGAAGCATGGGTTATTTAAGACACTGAAAAAAAAATCATTCAGTCTGGGGAGGAGTATAGATGGTGGTGTATAAGCACTTGCAAAGTGAAGCTGGATGGGTGGAAAGCATCAAGGGAAATGTGTTGTTCTTTGGAGAGTGATGGGATTTATTGAAATGTTTGAAAGTAGGGAATCATGTATCCAGATTTGCTTTTCAAAACATCAGGACTGTAGCATTTTCCATACTAGGTAGAAAGGGGTAAAGCCTGGAGAGAGAAAGCCTGTTAAGAAGGTATTGCTGTAATATAGGTGAGGGATGATCGTGGCTTTATGAGGGGAAGGAAAGTGACTATGGAGGGATGTGGGTTCACTGGAGATATCAGAGGCAGATGGATAGAGTTCACAGTCATGAAATGGTAAGCGTGAGAGAAGGGGCAGAGTCATGCATGTCACTCAAGCTTCTTTCTCGAGCACCTGGTGGATGGAGCCAACATTTTCTAAGTAAGATAGGTGATAGAAAGAAAGATGTGCTGTTTCTAGGGGAAAATGGGTAAACTCGAGGGAGATGTTTTCAACTAGTTTTTATGCTGAATAAATATAACCCAGGTGAAAAGGTACCTAATTGCCTCATTTTCCTTCCAAATTTCACCTAGAGTTTAACTCAAATTATTTTTATTTTTAGTGCTGTTTCAGTGGTCCTCAGTGGATCTTCCCAGTTCCAGTTTACCTAATTAATCCATCCTACACCAGGGTAATTGCTATGTTTTCCATGTTTTTGGCTTTGTTCAGTTTTTTTCCTGTCCTAGGAAGACCCTCTGCCTACTTACCTGTTAAAGCCGATTTACAAGGACACCGTCACCTTGAGTATGACCAACAGGCTCTCATATCTTGCCTTGATAATTATCACTTCTGCCACTTACAGACTCCTTGCTACTGAACATATTGACAGTTCTCAACTTCTGTTTCCTCCTGTTAGTTAAATGGGTGTAATAATAAAGACCTTGCTGTTTGTAAAGTGTAGACTTAAAGTTGTTGCAGTATTAGACTCTCAGCAGGTATCTAATCAAAGAGTACATCATGAGAAATCTTGGACTGGATGAAGCACAAGCTGGAATCAAGATTGCCGGGAGAAATATCAATAACCTCAGATATGCAGATGATACCACCCTTATGGCAGAAAGCAAAGAAGAACTAAAGAGCCTCTTGATGAAAGTGAAAGAGGAAAGTGAAAAAGTTGGCTTAAAACTCAACATTCAGAAATCTAAGATCATGGCATCCGGTCCCATCACTTCATGGCAAATAGATGGGGAAACAATGGAAACAGTGTCAGACTTTATTTTTGGGGGCTCCAAAATCACTGCAGATGATGACTGCAGCCATGAAATTAAAAGACGGTTGCTCCTTGGAAGGAAAGTTATGACCAACCTAGACAACATATTAAAAAGCAGAGACATTATTTTGCTAACAAAGGTCTGTCCAGTCATGTATGGTTGTGAGAGTTGGACTATAAAGAAATCTGAGCACCAAAGAATTGATGCTTTTTGAACTGTGGTGTTAGAGAAGACTCTTGAGAGTCCCTTGGACTGCAAGGAGATCCAACCAGTCAATCCTAAAGGAAATCAGTCCTGAATATTCTTTGGAAGGACTGGTGCTGAAGCTGAAACTCCAGTACTTTGGCCACCTCATGCAAAGGCACTGACTCATTTGAAAAGACCTTCACGCTGGGAAAGATTGAAGGCAGGAGGAGAAGGGGACGCCAGAGCATGGATGGTTGGATGGCATCACCCACTCAATGGACATGACTTTGAGTAAACTCTAGGAGTTGGTGATGGACCGGGAGGCCTGGTGTGCTGCAGTCCATGGGGTCACAAAGAGCTGGACATGACTGAGCGACTGAATTGAAGGATTACTAATATTAAGTCTCTAAAACCTAATCTGTTGACATTGTAGTCACCTGTGTATGCATCTCATTCTGTGAGATCAGGGGCATTTTCTCTGTGACCCACATAATAATTAATGACTAACAAGCCTAATATAGGTATGCAGTATAGGGCATGAGAAAATGGCTATAGCATAGGGGTTGCTATGAAGAATAGAAATATTGTAGAAGACCAACTTACCTAGGCTGACATACTTCCTACTGTGTGCTGTAAACTGTTGAGAAGTACACTCTTTTAACTGAAATTCTTCCAGCCTGAACTACAATGATTTTAAACGTGTTCAACAGATCTGTTCTCCCCACAAGTAGTAATTTTGGTCATTATGCACAAATCAAAGATGCAATAGAGAACATTTTAAGTGGTATTGTACACGATGATTTCAAGAATGTGCTTTAATTTTTATTCAATATCATTTGATTAGCAATTTTGTTATTGTTTTAGCCTTGTGAATATTTATTCCAGCAAAAATGAGTACAATAGTTTCTAATGAAAATATTGTCCACCTGTGTTCCCCGGTGTCTAGATGGAACACTGGCCTTCTCCTTTTTCAGAGGAATTGCCAGTGCCCTTGGGATTGGAAGATGCCCAGACTGACCAACCTGTGGCTGGCACCTGGCTATGCTGAGTAGGAGGGAGAAGGGGCTATCTCCAAATTTTCTGTCCTAAAGGGGAACATCCTTAGCCTTAGATTTTTCTGTCCTAAAGGGGAGTATCCTTAGCCTCCTTCTGGTAATGAACAGGATGAAAGATCAGGATTCTGGTGATGGCTCTTAACTCTGGTTGTCTCATTCAGGCCAATTTGGGCAACACTTGTGAATGGAAAGAGTTAAGCTTTGAGATCAGGCCTTTGGAGATCCCAATTTGGTTGCTACCATTTTCCCCAATGTGAAATTCTTTTATATGTTCTTTGAGCCAAAGTCGTTTTCTGTGTGTGTGAAGTTTTTAAGACAATTACCTGTGTGGGTAATGCAGCTGGGTCCCTATTCGCTCCTTGGAGATCTCATTGAATATGTATTGCTCTTTCAGTTCCAAGGTCTTTGCAATTGTAAAACTCTTGCAGAATTTCTGTGTTGGATCTTCTCATGGTCCCATCTCCCTCCAGCTCCTGTGCTCATGGTTATTGCTGTTGTTTTACCCCATGTCCTTTGGAAAGTGAGATCTGAGCATCTGCCTGCCTATGGAGGGTGAGTGTAGTAAATGTGGCGATGTCATAAGGGGATAATATATTTGTGGGCTTTTACCTGGACCTTTCTCCCCCCACATTTCTCCCATTTCTGAATTGTCTTCTTGCTCCAAAATTGCCCTCCGGAGCTCCAAATCAAAGTTCTTTTGTTATACAGAATATTTCATCTTTCTGTGGCTCTACTGTCACACTCACACATCTAAAACATTAAGGTTGTTTGCAGCACAAAGGCCCCTCTCTTTAATAGGATCCACCCCACAGAGAATGCCCTAGGGTTGTTCTGTGTATTCCTTTTTGGCTTTCCCTCCCTTCCCCCCATACTCATACATATATTTGTGCACCTACACACAGTCACACATGTAGACACACACAGGTATTTCTCTTACAAGGATGCTGTCTCTGTTGATTTGCTGTTTGCAAATATTTAAAAGAAATTATGTATAGAAATTAGAGCTTCCCAGGTGGCACTTGTGGTCAAGAACCCACCTGCCGATGCAGGAAACTGAAGAGACTTGGGTTCAATTTCTGGATCAGGAAGATCTCCTGGAAGAGGGCATAGCAACCCATTCCAGTATTCTTGCCTGGAGAACCCCATGGACAGAGTAGAATGGTGGCTATATGGCCAGGGGGTCACAAAGAGTCAGACACGACTGAGCAACTTAGCTTGCAGTCATGTATATTCATGTTGATGTGTGGCAAAACCAATACAATATTGAAAAGTAAAAAAAAAAATAATAATAATAAGAAAAAACAGTGAAAAAAAAAAGAAATGAATCAGCACACTGCTTGGTGCACATTTATATTAGTCTTTCCTTTCCTTTGCTTTTAATAACCAAAGACTAGCTCTTCAAAGATGGCTTTGGCTGCAGTTGTCTGGACTCCAGGCACAGTGAGTCAGCAGGGCCTCAGTGGCTGGTGTGATCCAAGTGGCCTGGGAAATAAAGCACTTCTGTCCTTAGTCTTCTCCTCCTTGACCAGGTTCCCCACCCCACCCCGCACCCTGTTGCTCCAGGCTCTCTGAGAGCTCAGTGTAACTCATCCTTGTTATCTGCCCCAGGACTCTGGATGCCAAGGGCAGGAAAGTGTGATTGTTGGGAAAGCAGGCTGACAGAATGGTTAAGAATCAGGGTGCACTCCAGGCAAGTGGGTGAAACAGACTACAGGGGCAAGAGTCAGTGAGGCGGGGCAGTGTTTATTTCTACCTTTTAATGGGAGAAGTAGCATTTTCAAAATATAGTGTATGAGAGTCACTCAGTAAAATCTGACTCTTGGCGATCCCGTGGACTGTAGCCTGCCAGGCTCCTCTGTCCATGGAATTCTCCAGGCAAGAACACTGGAGTAGGTTGCCATTTCCTTTTTCAGGGGATCTTCCCACCCAAGGATCACACTCAGATCTCCTGCATTGCAGGCAGATTCTTTATCGTCTGAGCCACCAGGGAAGTAAGAGCCAACGTGGAGGGGAAAACAAAAATGCAGGAAAAGATGCTGGAAAAAAAAAAAAAAAAGCTCAATCTCCTCCCTCCTTGGAAAAGGATTGATCTCTTCTTTTGCTGTGTGTACAGTTAGCCTTGTATTGGGATCAAATGAACCTGAACCTGGGCCTCTGATGACACTGGTCAGGGTCATGGGCAACTCACTCGCCTGCAGATTAATATTGCCATTTAGCCATACAAAGGAGCTGCAGCCTGTCTGTCTGTCTTTCTGGCAACTTGATAATACTACTTAACTCTGCCTTAGCTAATCCCAAAGGTCCTCTCCACCCCAAACTATTCACTTACTCTGTGATTCTATACTTTTCTTACAGTTCTATGGATGAAAATATCCATGGCTGTTTTGACATTTTTTTATGTAACTAACTTAAATGCATTTTAGGTTTTCTATTTTACAATCTCACATTTCTATTTTTTTATTATTATTTTAGACCAAGATATAAGTGGGAAAAAATAAATTGAAGTATTACAAATATCTTAGCCCAGAAAAATGAGGAAACATAATTGGAAGAAGCATGAGGTGAGAACGTGTAAACATATTTCAGATGGAAACTGTACTGTTCCACTGATAAGCAATTTCTGCTCTATTTGCATAGAGACAATCAATATATTGTTTAGAGGCAAAGGATGATTTTTTTTTGGTCATATGAGAAGTTGATTTCAAAGAATAGTCATGTCGTGTCCTTCATGAATCCCTCAGTTCTTTTGTCTCGATATAGATTTAGTAGTAGAGATACATTTATAAGCTAATGTTTTGGGAACTAAAGAAAGAAAAGTGGTATAGCCAGAAGAGAACAGGTTTTTTTCCAACTTTCTCTGATCATTCAAGTGTGACTTGCCTGTTGGCTGACATCACAAAAATCTAATTTCCATTTTACTACATAGTTGGGAGAGTAAAAGAATCCCAACTCTAAAAGGTTTGAGCGTCAAGAAGGGTTTGTTGGCCTGATGAGTGACTAATCTGGATTTCTGGAAAGGAACCTCCTGCTTACTGTTTGAATCCAATCTTATATATTTTTGTCATGGTAATAGTAAAGAAATCGTATGTACCTCTTATTGACATAAACAATTTTTCTGATAAAACTTTTATAGATAAGGAAACTATGTTGACATTTTCTGGTTTAAAATTTTATCAGTGAATTGAGGGATGGCTTAAGGAAAGATTGTTAGTCCAAGAGCCAGAATATTTCTCTGGTCCCATCCTACATAGCTTATAGCTCTACAATTATAGGAAATTCATCTAGTCACATTAGTAAAATAGAGATTTGTCTAGTAATCTCACAAGGCTTTCATGGGGATCCGTTCAAAAGAAATAATATGAAAAAATGTGTTTATGAAAATATTATTGTGATTTTTGTAATCATTTTATTAGAACATACCAAGTATATTAAAATTAATATATGTTAAAAAGCTTAATAGAGTGCCATTAACTCACCACTGTTAAATATACATTTTAAATTGTAATTTGCTGAACAACATAAGGAATTATGAGTATAGGAAATGGTGGTTGGGAAGGATGTTCTAGACTAGATCTTTTATTAAAAAAGGATCAAATATGAATAGACTTGAATAACTAGCTGAATTAATGTAATCTTTGGTGGATAAGTATAATGTTGAGGTTTAACGAAGCAATACATGAATGCCCATAACTCTCTGTGTATCAAGCTGTCTGTGATATCTGCAAGGCAGATATGAGCTGAGAGTGTGCCCCACAAATGCATGAAGTCCTGGAATGTGTTAACCTGAAGACTGGTCCGCAGTCTCCACCTGGAGTTTAGACATCCCCATTAGCTGGATATTATCCTTTCCTGAATGTTTGTAGAATAGTGAATTTGGGGATTGAAAGATCATGTATGTCTCTGCTATAAATGGAAAAACAGTTATGTATTTCCCATCTTAATCAAAAACTCCAACCAGGGTTCTTAGTTTGACTAAAATAACTCTTAAATGCACATTTAACAATCTGCCGCGTATTCATGCAAACATAAAGAACTGAGCACACCGATTGAACACACTGTTCCATTACTGACCAGTGAACTTATTGACACTTTTGTATGCAGAAACTGAGCAATATTGCATACAAATTAAAGTTTCACCTCATAACAATCACCTGTCTTAATGCACTTGATCATTACGGTTTTTCCTTCTGGAATATTGGATTTTCTAGACGCTTTAGACTCACTGACTTTCTTCAAAGGCGTTTCTACTTCCGTAGGAAACATATTCACTTTAAAAGTCTGAAGGTAATTGATAGTGATAACGAGAAATCCATTTAAAAAGCACAAGTAGGAGATGCTCGTTATTAGAGAAATAGCTCATAGACAATAGTGGCGGCAACACTCTGCTTCCTCTCACCAGGTCTGACCAATGAAGTTAAGCCTTTTCACTGATGTGTAAATAGATTGGATAGTACGGTTTAGATATGGCAGTGACTTTGGGGTAAAAATTATCGCACATCTTTGTAGCACACATTTGTAAAGTGAGAGTGTAGGGAGAGAGAGATCCCTGCTTTGTGTCCATTTCTAGTATCTGCCATGGTATATGACATAGTAAGTCTGTTCGTTATGTTGGATGCCATACTTCCTGGCGGGCTTCCCAGATGGTGCTAGAGGTACAGAACCTACCTGCCAATGCAGGAGATGGGAGGGGCATGGATTTGACCCCTGCCTCAGGAAGATCCCTTGGAGGAGGGCATGGCAGTCCACTCCAGTACTCTTGCCCGGACAGTCCCATGGACAGAGGCGTCTGGCAGGCTACGGTCCATAGGGTCATAGAAAGTTGGACATGACTGAAGGAGCTTAGCATATGTACACATACTCCTTGGCACATAATATGTGTTCAATAAATATTTGTTGAATTAGTGACAGAAAGAAGTAGACTGTAGACCTGTGTGTGTAGAGGTTCTCATTAAAGAGTTATGTCAATAAAGGCAAACCTTTTTTAATAATTACAGATGCTAAAGAAAGTGTGAGATGGTATTTTCTCTCTCTGAATGTATCCTTATTTAGAGAGGAGGGGACTTTCAGGAAGCTTGCTAAACTGCTTCATTCCTCAGGTGGATTTGAGATGCTGTGACCAGAAAGCTTTATTCCTAGCTCTAAAGTCTCTGGTTATTTGGGCAAGAATTTCCTTATTCCAGCTCTTTCTGTAATTAAAAATTATAAATTAGGTTGCTGCCTAACTTATTTTCTCCATCAAAAAAGAATTCACAATCCAATTTACAGATTACTCAGAAATATGTTTTGCATTGCTTTGGTCATTTTTGTTGTTAACCTTTTTATGGTTTTAAAAAATCTCTGATTTTTATAGTATAGTAATTAGAAGTGAATCTGAACTAAAGTGCATTTTCGTTCTTTAAACATGCCTTCCATAGTTAATACAGGTGTTTTTCAAATGTGATTTTGGATTTCATATATTTTACTCAAATATATGTAAAGAATATATATAAAGAATAAAGAATAACTGCCACATTAAACAAAGTTGTCCACTCGTCTTGCCTATATTTCTCATATAAGAATGTTTATGATTTACCTAACAAAGAATAAAATATATATACATATGTATATAAACATATATGTGTTGTGAATATTCATCTTTATTATATATGTATATATAAAGAATATGACTGCAAATTGTATTTCTCTCTTACCTTTTAATTAATTTTTAACTTGAAAATTAAAAATAGCAAGTATAATAAATGTGAAAACAGTGGAGAATTTCTCCATTTTGATACAAGGCTGCACACTGCCTCCTGAAAACTTGAAGCTAGTGGAATTTTTTCCATTTTAGTTATCTAGGAAAATTCATTCTTGAAGATAATTATTGTAACTCAGGTTTTAGCACACTAGAGACTAGGTCTTAATCTTATTTTATTTTAAATTTATTTAATTTGTGTTAATTACTTTTTTCTGTTTTAATAAATATCCTCGTCTTATTTTTTATGGCATTTTTGTTTCTGTTCTAATAGCTGCACTCTGGCTAACTATGTCATGGGTTTGGCATTGTGTTGTTCAGAGAAGCAGCACCAGATCAGAACTGTTAGACTCTAAGCAGTCATTTTTAACACAGAGTGGTGCAAGAGAGCTATTCAAGAAATTCTGCATTATCATCTTAATGCTGCCGAAGTAAACTTTGTGTCGTTTCTGTTGAATAGCACTTTGTCAGTTTCACTTGACATATGGCATGGTCCTCAGGGATATAGGTCTTGCTATGCAATCTAAAGGGAAATCAGCTGTGTAATTTCTATATCTGTAGGATTTGTGTGAATATTTATCATAAAAACAGAATAGTTATATTCCTCTTTCCCCTTCAGATTTACATTATTTCCACTCCCCTAAACGGCTTTTAAGGAATGATCCTCTTGGAGCAGTGTGCAACTGATAAATATTTCATGAATGAAAGAATGCTTGAATGGGTGAGTGTAGACAGTAGTATTCCAGTTTGTAAACACGAGGATTTCAGGACTAATTTAATGAAGAGGAAACCATTCTTCCTTTTTATAGCTTTGAGGTAATGACAGCAACAACTAATGCTCCTGTAGAGTGTAACTGTTTACAACGCCATTTAACAATTAGTGTTTAATGTCTGACTTGGTGTCTAGCACCAGTAGGAGATACAGAAGATACAACATATGTGATTCGTCAGTTACTGATGCCAGTGGCATGCATAGAGATTTTTAAAATGTGTAAAACAAGGTTATCAATGTGCAGTTTAATCAAAACTCATTTGTTCCCTGTTTCCTTCATTGATTCAGTAAAATTTATCTAGTCCTATACTAGGTGGCTGGCTCTGATGTAGGCAGTGATGTGCATAACACTGTCCTCTGCTATCAAGAAGTTTACAGCTTAGTGAAGAGAAAATGTACTGATCACCCAAACTCACAAATACATGCATAACGTTGCTTGTCTGAGCTGTGGGAGCATATAAAGCGGGATTTTTCAATGAAGGTGTCCCTGGGGTAATAATAATAAATGGAATTGAAATTTATATGATGAAGATAAATTGCTTAGATGAAAAGGTGACACCAGGAGGAACAGACAGGGAAAGGTGAGAGTGTTCTAGTAATTCCAGAAGGACAGTGGTAAGAAATGAGGCAGATGACATAGCCAAGCGGGGTCATGCTGGGCCTTTCATTCAACTCAGACTTTCTGGTCTTTGTTCTCAGACCGTGAAGTATGAAAGGAAATAATCAGATCTGTGTATTTAAAAGTCATGCTTGAGGCTATAAAAATATAATAACATTGAGTGCTGTTTTCAGTAAATCACAATGTGATCTTCTTATAAATATTTAAAATAAGTTGACTGACCAAACAAGAAGTATATTTGAATAACAGTGTGTCCATTGAAGAGTTTGACTGAATTAGGGTTTTGAACATTATAAGTAGATACACAAATTGCTTCAGACAGTTTATGATCCTGGGATGGTATTTTCTGTGCCCAAAGAGAAACCCATTCCTCTTGTTACTGTCTTCAGGACCACAGAGCATGTTATCAAATAGCAGTTTAGATAGCTATGTTACCAGGGTACAGCTGTATTGGGTAGGGGTCAGGCTGCATTAGAATTATTTACAAACTTGACTTCAGCTAACCTTGGCGGAATAACTGGACCTCAGAGAACAGAGTGTCTGGAGAATCCAAAAACATGAAAACAGGCAAAGCAGGACAAAGTGAAATGATAGGTGCTGATTGTCCAGACTTGTGAGGTGGTACCTGGTTTCAGTGCCGAGAACTTTCCTCACTTGAAGCCTTCCTTTGCAACAGTCCTGAATGGTAGCTGTGATCTTATCTGCCTGTATCTTGATTTTTGCTGGACAACTCAGTGAATGGCCCTGAACTGATCCTCCTGCAGTCGCTCATTACCTGAGAGAAACACAGGGATGAATGTTGAGTGGAGAAGCACAATTCAGCACTGTCCATCTCTCACCCGGCTCCAGTAACCTTACAACAGGGACTTCACACTGCTGTCTTATCTGTCCTAGACCACCATCTATCAGATAAGTATCTCCACTGGGAAGCAGGCTGGGTTTCCTTTTGGAGTAAAGAGATCAGTAAACTAAGGCAGAGTTGTATTGAAAAGCACTTGCTTAGGCAAGTGGAAGTTCTCCTACTGTGAATCTGCTTCTTCAGGGAACTTGTCAGAGATGCCCCTAGGAAGGTTACTACACTTCTGCTGTTGTGATTGGTGAGGCAGTAGGCATGCATGAGCATATTAACTTTCAACAGCCATATGAGATGTCTTTCTCTCGTACATAAACATATATATATGTGTGTGTGTATACATATGTATGTACACACACACACACACTATATATACGGGCTTCCCTGGTGGCTCAATGGTAAAGAATCCACCTGCCATGCAGGAGACTTGGGTTTGATCCCTGGGTGGGGAAGATCCCATGGAGAGAGAAATGGCAACCCACTCCAGTGTTCTTGCCTGTGAAATCTGCCAGACAGAGGAGCCTGGTGGGCTATATCCGTGGCGTTGCAAAAGAGTTGGACATGACTTACTGACCAAACAGCATACTATATATATTATGTATAGAGATTATACATGCATTATATATATCCATCCATAATATATCCATAATATAGAGCCTCATTTACATTATATGAACAAAGGCATTAGAGACTTTAGCACTTAAGTATTAAGTATTAGGTTATGTATTGATAGATCATAGGGGAAGGATTCAGATCTGCTTCTGCTGACTCTAAGTCAAGATCTATCTCAGTTCATGTGCTTCACTCATTTAAAACTGGTATTTACATCTGTAGTTATTTCTGAAGGGGGCTTTGTGAAACAGGAAGCTTCCCGGGTGGTACAGTGGTAAAGAATCTGCCGGCCAATGCAGGAGACACAACACCCTCGGTTTTGATCCCCGGGTGGGGAAGATCTCCTGGAGAAGGAAATAGCAATCCACTTCAGCATTCTTCCCTGGAGAATCCCATGGGCAGAGGAACCTGGCGGGCTATAGACGATGGGGTTGGGAAGAGTTGGACACCGCTGAGCACAGCACAGCACAGATATGATAATAAAGAATGAAGACTGGATTGTAGAAAACTTATAAGCATGTAAAATAATCATCTAGTAGTGATACAGAAATTTCATATTGAGAAAAATTTTATAAACTGCTATAGTGAATAACTTGACACAAATTAATGATAAAAATAGAAAGATTACTATAACTTGTTTGTCAAAAGAAATAGAAACTCCCACTGTCTTTTTCCAGCGCAGTGCTGGCACAGTTGAAAGAAGGAATTCTCCTTTCTTATTACTAATAGTCTGTCGATATCAAGGAAAATCATGCGGTAGTGCAAAGATGTTCCTACTGAATGAATATATTTGATTAAACACCATCTGGAAAGATCCTCATTATCCGAGAAAATAATGAATCTTAGATCTTACGCATGCTTCACATGTGTCAAGAAATATGTTGGTCAAATCAAGACGAAAGTAGATGGGTTGAATTGAAGTCTGACTTAAAACAGCTGCTTTCAAATCTGTCCTGCTATGCAAGAAAGTTTGACTGATGGAACCCACAGCTGCCTCTCTTTGCTCCACAGCAAGACTTCTTTCCTCTGAAGTTGGTTCCTTTACATTTGTAAAGGACTTTTATGGATACTTGTGGGGGAAATTAGCCATTTTAAAACACATATGAAAAAGGAGGCTAATATTTTCAAGGAAGAAGAAAGGGAAAGAGAAGGCTTAAGTTAAATTTAGAAAAAAATTTTAAAATACCTGAAGATGAGTAGATCTTATCTTTCCTTGAGATGATGAGTTCTTTCAAATCATTGGTGTAAATTGAAAACCTATAGTCAAAAAAAAAAATGGATCAGTTTAGTGAAACAAACATTTTAAATATCATTATGTCAAATGAAGATAATAAACACAATAAAACAACAAACTGGAAAAATAATGGAAACATTTTAAAGAAAGTGTAAATATGTTTGATAAATAAAAATGATTAAAAAAATATGACTGAGCAGATCACAAAATAAGAAGTAAAAACTGCCAAGAAATAACAAATGAAATACATTTCAAAAATGCCTTCAAAGCCAAGCAGACTGAAACAATATGCTTACCTGTTAAATTAGTATCATTTTACAAGGTAAAATTCATTGTTTAAGGAGCTAAATCTTCAGCAGTTTTCCTTCTTGGCTGTTTGGCAATATGTATCAAGTCATTAAAATGTATGTACTTACTAGTCACATACCTTTGGGAATTTATTCTAAGGAAATTGTAAGATATGTATGCTGTGATTTTTGTATGCAGATTTTTTATGCAGAATTATTTATAACAGTGGAATATTTTAAGTAAATGAAGTACCCAACAAACGGGGGTTGGTTACTAAAGTTTTGCACTCTGTCCCTACAGTACTCTGTAATCCTACCTTGTATTTTCAAAAGCATTATATTCATTATTCTCATTCATTTATTCAATAACTAAGTACCCATTGAATGCTTTACTATGTGTGTGTGGTACCCTTCAAGACACTGAGGATTAACAAAGCAGAGAAAAATTCTTTCCATACTGTAGAAACAAATGATTAAGCAAAGCAGCAGCAAATAAGTAAGGCATGTTATGTGATAGATGGCTATAAGTGCTATTAAAAATAGTGAACACGTGTGGGGATAATGATGGAGGAGGAAATGATGTGCTTTTAAACTGTTAAGGGAAGGCTTCAAAGATAAAGTGACAAGTGATTTAGAACTTACCTGGAGAGGGATGGAGAGAAGAGCCTTCTAGACAGAGAGAGGAGTAAGATGAGAGCCTTTAGGGAAGAGCATGTTTGATGTTGCATCCCTGCCACTGTCACTGAGTAGAGAGAGCCAAAGATAGAATAGTGGGAGACAATGCGAATGCAGGGAGCCTCAGAGGCGATCATGAGGATGCGAGCTTTTTACGCAGCGAGGGATGGGAAACCATTGGAAGCTATGACCAAGAGAAAACATGAAACATGAAAAATGCTTCTATATGAATCATGAAAAATGAAACGGAGTTGCCTTTGGGATAATTGCGTGTTTAGCATTTTTCTTCTCTGGGATAGAAGGAGGGATCATAGCCAAATGGCCTCTTCAATGACCAGTATAGAACAGGAGCTTTGGATCTACTGACTGATTAAATCAACATTGCCCATACAAGCTAAAATGGAGTGCGGATAGCGAGAGAAAACTTACTTTCATGTATATTTAATTTGGGGAAAATGCTTATAGGATGCTTGCTGAAATAAAATATTCAGCTCTGCTCATACAGAATGCTCCAAATTTGGCGAAGAGTGTGTGGGTACCTACAGTTTGAAAAGTTGATGGAAATGCATATGCATAAATTTTAGATGTGGTTTTCTCTTGATGTTAGGCTTATAGATGGCATGTTTATTTTACTTTAGGATTTTATGGCTTTTCTACTTTGTCTATGATAAATACATCATTTATAAAATTAAAAAGAAGGACAAAGATAAAGGAAGTGATCTTTTTTCTTCCAACTTGACTAAAACCAGAAGAAGGTATGTAGAATTGACAATGGAGAATACAGTACCACTACTTCTTAAGATAAATCCTGGAGCATTTTACCTGGAAATATTAGAAAATTTTCCCTTGACAGCCAGGTAGTGACAGAGCAATGAAGGGTTCCTTTCATTTGTTCATATTCAAAGAGCTGTCAGGATATTAATCAGGGTATAGAAATATAACATCTGTCACAAAATCTGTGAGATGTTCTTGCTGACTTATGTATGGTGCTATTTTGAACATTCCCTATATAAAATATTTTACCTTTTGTCCATTATCAGCTTTTCAAAAAGATAGCTGTGCCAGTAACCTACCTTTTTGTTTCATTCAACACTATGTCTTAAACTCTTTCTCTATGAGATCATACAGGTCTACCTCGATCTTTTTCTGTGTGTTTGTACCATTTATATTATGTAAGATGGATACGCTCACTGCAGTTTGTCTGGTGACTCCCCTGAGGATGGACATATACATTTGTCTTCATTTTCCACTATGAATGTTAATGCCTTAGTGGATATCAGAGGATGCACCTCTTTTTGTGCTTTTGTAATTTCTTTAGGATAATTTCTTCACATTGGACTTACCGAGTGAAAGGTTGGGTGTATTTTAAATTCATTCATTCATGAATCAAAAACATTTGCTCCCGTGTCAGGCATAGTCCTAGGATTAGACATATAGTCCTGAGCAAAATAAACAAAATTCCTGTAACTTAGCAGTTTCCATGACAGTGGCAAAGACAGACAACCAGCAAGTAAATGAGGGTGTATGAGTGAGAAATTATGAGTATAAAATATGAAGAGAAGTCACAGCAGCATAATATCAAGCAGTGATGAGTGCTCTGAAGAAAATAGAAAGAGTATGGGCATGGAGAGTGACAGGAGTGGTATCAGAGTTAAGGTAAATGGTTAAAGAAAAAAAAAAGAGGAGAAAAGGAACATTTAAAGGAGAGCAGGAAATGGGCAAAAGGACTGAAGCCAGTGGGAATTAGTGGAAAATTCAGATAACAGAATCGGAATTTCTGGGGGTGAGGTGTTCTACGTTATAGTCCATGAGACAGCAGCATTCTGGCAGTGTTTGAGCAAGGACAGAAAGATGAGTGTGATTGGGTAGAATGTGCAGAAGAGGTTTATGGGGTGCTGGTGGAGAGGTGACTGGAGGCTGATAGGAGATACAGTGGAGAAGAAGGTAGAATAGCAAGGATTTCGGGTTTTATTGTTGAAGTGATGGTAATCCAGTATGTCATTTTGAGCAGATAAATAACATGATTTAGTTTATATTTAAAATATGAACATGGTTGCTTTTAAAAAATAAACATCAGGGCAACAATATTGGCTGGAATCACTGTGGAGAATCAACTGTAATATTAGGCCAGAAAGGGGTGTTGTTCTAGAAACATAGTGAGAAGGAGTCAGATTGGATTGATATTTGAGGGTGGAAAGAATGAAGGGTTTGCCAGATGATTGGATTTGGTATGTGAGAGCAAAAGAGGAATCAAGGATGATTTAAAAGGTTGATTGATTCAGCTGAATTCTTTTCCAGTGTGACTTTTCCAAGCCATGCTTTTGGTGGCCATTTGTAACATTTCCCCAAATCCTCAAAAGCAGTGTGTTTTGTTAACTTTGCGCTGGGCCTTATGCTTGGCATGGAATTGGCATTTGATGCTATCTCTTAATGAATGAGTTTAAATGTTACTGTTGTGATGCTTAGCAATTTAAGTTCTTTGTTGCTTTAATTTGCATCAATTGAACTTCAAGTTCTTTTCATATATCAGAAATTTGCATTTTTTCATGAATTGCCTTTTCTTAACCTTTGTTCCCTGGGGTATTGAATTGTTTTCTTATTCTTATGAATATGTAGAAGTTTTTATATTTTATAGATATTATTTCTTTGTTGTATATCGTATATGTGGCAGTAAGTGGTCTTTGTTTAAACTTTTTTTGTTGTTTTTGATTGTACCAAAGTTTTAGATTGACTAGCCTAAAGGTTTATCCATTTCAAGTTTTCTTCCCTTTTGGGGGAAGCCAAAAGACTTTAAATCCATTTTATTATTCTCATTACTATGGATCGTGGTGGGCTACAGTCCATAGGGTTCCAACTAAAGTGACTTAGCATACACATTTACCCACATAAACAGGTTTACCTATAGAAAACTGAAGGTTTAACATGTTTAAGAGATTTATGTAAGGATAAACAACAAATTCCCTGAATTTTACCAGTATGTTCTTTCCTCTAAATGACTGACTGCATCTGCAGATATGCTTCAGCCTGTAATGTGAAAAGCACACACACACACACACACACACACACACACACAGAGTATAGCACTGGGAGAAAGGAGCTGTAGTACATGAAGCTTGACCATAATTTTATTTAAGATTAAAAACTACCATATAGATAGAGGTATGGGTGATTTTCTTCTTTGTACTTTCTATAATTTGCATTCTTACACTATGAGTGTTTTCTCTGTGTGTTTGTGTGTCTGGGTATATGTGTGTGTAGTAAGTGTCCCTAGTTAAGAAGAAAATGACAATTGTATGGAGTAATACCTTGCCAGCCAGAGTGCTCCGTTAAGAAAATCTGAAATGAAAGGATGTCCCTACCTGAGCGGAAGAGCAGAATTAGGTTGTATACTTTGGAATTTTCAAGGAAGGATGAAAATTCTGAAAATCAGAATGAAATGAGAGGGAAAATGAAAGGTAATCATGTGAGATAATGAACATTTAAAGGAGGGCAGGGAATAGGAGGAGGCAGAGGGCTTCCCTGGTAGCTCAGCTGGTAAAGGATCCACCTGCAATGCGGGAGTCCTGGGTTTGCTTCCTGGGTTGGGGAGATCCCCTGGAGGAGGGCATGGCAACTCACCCCAGTGTTCTTCTTTGCAGAATCCCCAGACAGAAGAGCCTGGTGGGCTAGTCCCTGGGGTTGCAAAGAGTCAGACACAACTGAGTGACTAAGCAGAGCACAGCAGCACAGAGGGCGAATGGAGGGAATCCTCAGTAAAGTGATAGGGATGAGTAGCACACTGTATCACACTGAAGCTAGATAAGAATGTATATTTCCTGGACCATGGTACACTGAGATGGAGTTTATCTTGGAGTGAATCTATTCTGAGTGGCAGTCTATGACATACATTCTACCACTCAATTCCACACTGAGGTCAGAGGACAGACATCACTGATCAAAGTGCTCTTCCCCCTTCTCATTAAGTCTTCACAGCCAGTTCTTAAGTAAAATCTGCCAGACTTGATGCTTAAAGATGAACTGAGTCCCATATTATTGTAGTCCAGCCCTCTCATTTTGAAAATAACTAAACCAGAGAAATTTCTTGACCGAGATCACCCAGCTTTGGTTGTATCTACTTTCCTAAGGCATATTTTACTGTGATTCTTTAACTTTTCATGAGCCATTTGACTTCTCCTTAGATGATTACTTTGTGAAACAGTTGAAAGAGCATTTGTGGGAAGATTCAGGGATAAACCTGCACTGAGCTATCTCTAGGACCACTGGGCTTAGATATCCTTGACTACCTCGTCCAGAAAAAGGCACATTGATACGTGACTTACCTGATGGGTGGTGACAGGGATATGAATTCCCCCTATATTTTTGATCAGTGATTATATGATTCTTATGACACATCACTGGTTCCTGTTGTTTAATTGCTTAGTTGTGTCTGACTCTTTGTGACCCCATGGACTGTAGCCCACCGGGCTTCTCTGTCCATGGGATTTTCTGGGCAAGAATACTGGAGTGGTTTGCCATTTCCTTCTCCAAGGGATCTTCCTGACCCAGGGATCAAACCTGTGTCCCCTGCATTGGCAAGTGGATTCTTTAGCTCTGAGCCACAGGAAAGCCCTAAGAATAAAATTTTGGCGAAGTAGTAGCAAATAACAGAACCATTTAGAAAGCAGAACCTGAAAAATTATCATTTATTGAGTCAAAGTTGATGTATGATTTTAGAAACAGAGAGATACATAACAGTCAGCTTTTTTCTTCTATGATAAAATTAAACTCTACATTTATTAGTTGTATAGAAAATAGAGCTCTTCGTGCATTAGTTTTTTGATATTCAAGCAAAATAAATCATCAGCTCTCTTTGACATTTAATTCATCTCAATTTCATTATATATTTGAATTATGTTATTAATTATCCTTAATTACATTCATTTTAAATGGTGGAATTTCCATTTCTAAGTGCTTATTTCATAATTCCTGGAAGATTTAAAAATTCTGCTCAATTTAACAAATATTTATTAAGGTGATTTTATGCAAAGTATGATTTTAGATGTTTTAGATAACCACTGATTTCATATCCCTTGGAAAAATTAAAAACACATCCATCTCCTATAACTGTTTATTATTACCATTAGAGGTTTAGGCTTGCTTTTTATCTTCTGGAAGACAGTAGCAGGTATGGGGGTAGGAGAAGGATTTTTCCTATATTTGAAAGAAGGAATTTCACCACTTCCTGAGATTGAGCAAACATACTGGAGTTTAAAGAATTCCATAAATATCTTTATTTAGGGAGCACTGGATGATGGATAAGGGATTTTATTCCCAACATAACTTTTTTATTAGATTTCATAATGGATTTTACATGCTTTTGTTTATCATGATCATGCATTTTGAATGAAAAGAAAATATTATAAATGACCCAGTGGAAGGATTTACTCAAGTTCTTCTAAGAAGTGTGGTGTCTAGTGGCCTGTCTCCTGCCAAGCAGTGAGGGTAGAGTGCTAGGGATGAGTGGAGGCACGAAGGGATTTGAGTTTCTGTAAACAGCTTCTCTCTGTCCCTTCTCTTCCCATATCTCTCTCTGAATCTACCCTTTGAGAGATTCTAGCAATACCCAATTGGACCCATGGGATATGGCATGGATGTTAAGACCATTACTGGCAACTGATCCATATACTGCTTGTGTTTTACTTTACAAATACAAAAAATGTATTTCTTTTTTTTTTTAACTTTTTTTTAATTAAATTTTTATTTTTACTTTATTTTACTTTACAATACTGAATTGGTTTTGCCATACATTGCTTATTGGTTTTTATTATAGTTTCCTATTATTGATGTGGGGATAGAATATGTGCTTTATTCCTTGCTTTTATTAATATTGCTAGGCCTGATTGATGAATGACAATGACCCACAGCCCTTTGAAGCCAAATGAGCAACTGGTGTGATATTTTCCCCGTTCTTTTCAGTTTACACCTTTTATTGTATGAAAAGAAACCAAAAATTTCAGTGAATGCCCCTAACATACAAGTCATAGAACTTGAATGTTATATTCTCACCACCCACAGGGTCTCTCATTTTCTTAATTATCTGGACATTCAAGCTGTCTGGAGACTATTGACACAAACCTGCCTTAGCTAGATTCAAAGTAAGCTAACTAGCCTTCAGTTCAAAACAGCAGTAGCCCTAGCTAACTTCACAGGGTATTGACTGAAGATTTACTATGTCTGATAATTAAATACAGAAGAGGTTACAACTGTGAAAGAGAATAAGCAGTTTTCCATTTTTCCTCAGAGTTGAAATTGCTTGTCTAGTGAAAATGAAAAACGAGAAGAAGGTCTGTCACCAAAGTGATGACAGTGATTTCCCCCAAAGTCATAATAATTCTGTAAATGCTAAAGTTTTAATGTGAGATAAAAAGTATTTTATAGTAAATAATACAAATGCTGTCCAGTGGTATGCCAATTATAAGCACTTTGCAGCAACTGAGAATCCCACACACTTCCTGTACTAGCCGTAGATGGGTGATGAGTTTGAAAGGTGAAAGGATGATATCTTTTCCCTTTAGTCGTTCCCTTCCCTGTGTCCTGGCACCTAAACTGTGCCAGATAGCAAACTGTCTTTACCATGTCTACCTCAAAAATCACTGCACGTAGCATGTCTATGCCCAGCTGTCCTGAAGAAGACCCCTGACCTTCAATAAATGACTCATGAATAGGCTTTTCCTAACAAAAACCAAGCATGGGTCCAGGCCTTTGGAGGCACTTGGATGTGTTGGCAGCATGGTTTCTTCTGGATATGGTCTTAGTCTGGGTGCACTAGAAAGATCATTTACTCGAGTGAGGGTCTTATTGCTTTGAGCTTGGCTGAGTTCACTTATTAAAACGGCAACAACTAAACAATCCTATTTAGATTTGGTTTCTGATGTAGGGACTTCCCTGGTGGCTCAGATGGTAAAACATCTGCCTACAGTGTGGGAGACCTGGGTTCAATCTCTGGGTCAGGAAGATCTCCTGGAGAAGGAAATGGAACCCACTCCAGTATTCTTGCCTGGAAAATCCCATGGATGGAGGAGCCTGGTAGGCTGCAGTCCATGGGGTCACTGAGAGTTGGACACGACTCAGTGACTAGGAAATGGCAAACCACTCCAGTATTCTTGCCTGGAAAATCCCATGGATGGAGGAGCCTGGTAGGCTACAGTCCATGAGGTCACAAAGGGTCGGACATGACTGAGCGACTTCACTTTCTGATGTATAACACAAAAATCTCCTTTGTTAGACTCAAATGTCTTGTTCCATGTAATTCTTAGATTGGATCCTCTGTTTAAAATGCTTAACAGAAAATTTGCTTAGCCACTTTAGCAAAATGAGAACTGCTTGATTTTCTCTCCTGTTTGTTGCTGTCAGAAAAACATCTCAGTAGTCTGGATTGTTGTGGTTCAGTCGGTAAGTTGTGTCCACCTCCTTATGACCCTGTGGATTGCAACACACCACACTGCCCTGTCCTCTATTATCTCCCAGAGTTAACTCAAATTCACGTCTATTGAGTTGGTGATGCTGTCTAACCATCTCATCCCCTGCTGCGCTCTTCTCCTTTGGCTTCCAATCTTTTTTAGCATCACAGTCTTTTCCAGTGAATTGACTCTTTGCATCAGGTGACCAAAGTGTTGGAGTTTCACTTTTAGCAACAGTCCTTCCAAGGAATATTCAAGGTTGATTTCCTTTAGGATCTACTGGGTTGATCTCCTTGCTGTCCAAGGGACTCTCAAGAGTCTTCTCCAGCACTACAATTCAAAAGCATTAATTCTTCAGCACTCAGCTGAAGGGATTAATTGTTGTAAAATTAAGGGATTTGAAACATCTCAAAAACCACGGAGCATAGCTCCAGTTGTAAAATTAAGGGATTTGAAACATCTCAAAAACCATGGAGCATAGCTCCAGTTTGGCTCAGTTCATTTCAGTTGCTCAGTCATATCTGACTCCTCATGACCCTATGGACCGCAACATGCCAGGCCTCCCTGTCCATCACCAACTCCCAGAGTTTATTCAAACTCATGTCCATTGAGTTGGTGATGCCATCAAACCATCTCACCCTCTGTCATCCCCTTCTCCTCCCACCTTCAATCTTTCCCAACATCAGGGTCTTTTCAAATGAGTCAGTTCTTCACATCATGTGGCCAAAGTATTGGAGTTTCAGCTTCAACATCAATCCTTCTAATGAATATTCAGGACTGATTTCCTTTAGGATTGATTGGTTGAATCTCCTTGCAGTCCAAGGGACTCTTAAGAGTCTTGTCCAACACCACAGTTCAAAAGCATCTGTTCTTCAGTGCTCAGCTTTCCTTATAGTCCAACTCTCACATCCATACATGACTACTGGAGAAACCATAGCCTTGACTAGATGAACCTTTGTTGACACAGTAATGTCCCTGCTTTTTAATATATTGTCTAGGTTGGTCATAACTTTCCTTCCAAGGAGTAAGCATCTTTTGATTTCATGGCTACAGTCTGCCGGGAGCCAGTATGAGGAATCCCGCCCATGGCAAAGGTCATGAGGAAGGAAGTCTGACAAAATGCAAAGGCGTGATCCTTCTTCAGGGGTTCCCCCTGGGTTTTCCTGAACATCTACCCCCCCCCAAAACCAGAGTTGGCCTGATTTTATTGTACTGTGCTTTCCACTCTTCTGACATTGTCTGGAAAAATGTTAACTTAGGGCTTCAGTCTCCTGCATATGAAAGGAATGTTTCAGCTCAAACCCCTTTGATGGCTCTCTAACTTGCCTGACAGGTTCCCCAGATTTTTACAATTTGTGAATTCCTTACAGCCCTCCAACCGCAAGAGGCACAAAGCTTAAAGCATCTTAAAGATACAGAGCCTTTTCTAAAAAGCTAAGAATTATATTGGTGACTGGTTGACTCAATGACTGCTGCCAGGCCTCCATATTCTTTATCTTTTAGGCACCTGAAAGATATTAATCAATGTAATTGGGATATAGAAATAGGAATATAGTAGTTTAGATGTTAGAAACACTAGACTTTTGAGTTTATTACTTTTCTTTGTTATATATCACTACACTCCTCTTGTGTCCTTGCTATGTAAGAATGTAACTTTATTTAGTGCTTTCTGAGAGTGGCACCAGACTTTGGGAAGAACAACACTTTTAAAGACTCATTTAAGACAAATGAGTCTTCTGGTTGACAAACCCTTATCAGAAAAGGGCCGTAAAATGTTAATTGGCCTTTTGGCCAGAAGATGATGTAAGTCACCTAAGACTTGTGTATACAGCTAGGTATGCAGAGAGAAAGACTGGTCTCGATAAGAGTCAGGGCTGCTGACGCTGCATAATTTTATATTATCTATTGATCTCTATGTACAAAAAAAAGGTATAAAAGGCCTTTCTGGACAATAGAAGATGGGCCAGTCACTGGACTGGTTTCCCCCGTGTCCTCTTTACTCTATTTTCTGGCTGAATTCCCATCTGGGGTGTGGAGGCTCGCCATGTCTACTTACTTGCCCTGGCTTCTAAGATCCATGAGAGAGGGAGCCCAAGGTGGGGCACCTCCCGCTATTCAAGAGGACGCTGGTGGCCTAACATAGATGGTGCAAACTTCTTGTCCTGAAGTTTTATTGGCTTTCCCTGTAAACCAAGTTATTTAGCCTCTTTTCTCCACTAAATTTCCTACTATACTATTTCTTCTTAATTTCTTTTGTATTTCTAAATAAATAAGTTTTCCTCACCTACGCCGTCTCCCCTTTGAATTCCCTGGATCCACCGGGGCAGGACCCTGGCAACAATCATCATCTGCAGTGATTTTGGAACCCCCCCCCCCAAATAAAGTCTGCCACTGTTTCCCCATCTATTTGCCATGAAGTGATGGGACCAGATGCCATGATCTTAGATTTCTGAATTTTGAGCTTTAAGCCAACTTTTTCACTCTCCTCTTTCACTTTCATCCAGAGGCTCTTTAGTTCTTCTTCACTTTCTGCCATAAGGATGGTGTCATCTGCATATCTGAGTTTATTGACATTTCTCTCATCTGTCTTTATTCCAGGTTGTGCTTCTTCCAGCCCAGCATTTCTCATGATGTACTCTGCATAGAAGTTAAATAAGCAGGGTGACAATATACAACCTTGACGTACTCCTTTTCCTATTTGGAACCGGTCTGTTGTTCTATGTCCAGTTCTAACTTGCTTCCTGACCTGCATACAGATTTCTCAAGAGGCATGTCAGGTGGTCTGGTATTCCCATCTCTTTCAGAATTTTCCACAGTTTATTGTGATCCACACAGTCAAAGACTTTGGCATAGTCAATAAAGCAGAAATAGATGTCTTTCTGGAACTCTTTTGCTTTTTTGATGATCCAGCAGATGTTGGGAATTTGATCTCTGGTCCTGCTGCCTTTTCTAAAACCAGCTTGAACATCTGGAAGTTCACGGTTCATGTATTGCTGAAGCCTGGCTTGGAGAATTTTGAGCATTACTTTACTAGCGAGTGAGATGAGTGCAATTGTGCGGTAGTTTGAGCACTCTTTGGTACTGCCTTTCTTTGGAGCATAGCTCCACTTCCCTAAAATACTGGGTCATGCTCTTCCTTTACACCGTAATCTCTATAATGTTTAATGAGAAGTGTCTAGTTCTAACTCATTATTTGACAGATGAGAAAATTAAAGCTCTCTTGAACTATGTCAGTTACCCTTCTAATGAGTCAAAGAAATGTTAAGGTCCATCTTTATGACATATATTTATAAATTATACACTCGAATACTAGAATATTGCATACATTGTAAGGGAGCCCTAAGAGCTAATTTAGGGAAGGTGTATTTGCTTGTTGCTGGCCTGACTGTATGCCAGTATAATTTTATACCTTTCATTGTAGTTGCCATTTTTTATTCCTGGGGAGAGAGTTAAGCTTTTGCTGCCATGCTCTAAAAGTCTCCATTTATCTAAGTATCGGGCAAAGATACTTTTAGTGTCTGTCTGATAATACAATCTTTAGCAAAATTGTTTTTCCCTTACTACCTCTCATTTAAACCCTTTGTATAATTTAAAAACAAATTCATAATAATGCTAATTTAATATTAAAAACATCATCTCATGCAATTTTCATTTTTGCACATTACTTTTCATATGTATTCTCTGGAATCCTAAAATTCATACTATTTTGTTATTTTGCTTTCTTGGAGTTCAGAATGGCATCATAAAAACTTACTTGTGTTAACAATGTAATATCAGTTTCAATGGCATTATAATAATTTTGTGATTTTAGATCCATAATTTTAGCTATATTTTAAATTTTGTACCCATATGAACTATTTTTTGTTTACTTTTACTTCTATAGATAACTGCATGAATCACATATGTGTTGTTCAGACACTCAGTTGTGTCCAACTCTTTCCAGCTCCATGGACTGCAGTATACCAGGCTTCCTGGTCATCCACCATCTCCCCGAGCTTGCTCAAACTCATGACAATTGAGTTGGTGATGCCATTCAACCATCTTAGCCTCTGTCTTCCCCTTTTCCTCCTGATTTCAATCTTCCACAGCATCAGGGGTTTTTCCAATGAGTCAGCTCTTCGCATCTGGTAGCCAAAGTATTGGAGCTTCAGCTTCAGCATCAGTCCCAGTGAATATTCGGGGTTGATTTCCTTTAGGACTGACTGGTTTGATCTCCTTCCAATCCACGGGACTCTTAAGAGCCTTCTGCAATACCACAGTTTGAAAGCATCAGTTCTTTGGCACTCAACCTTCTTTATAGTCCAACTTTCACACATGTATCCTTATCCTCCATGCTTCTGTTTCATTATTTCTCTGATATGAAATGCCTTAGTTAAGATATGGAAGGATTTATATCTTTCTCATTGTAACTGATCTATATCTCCCTGAACTTGTTGCACTTCTGGCTTGTGTTGATGTCAGATGTCAGTATCTGATCATTCCCAGACCAAGCCCATATGTTGAAGGTCATTTCCCCTTTTCTCCTGTCTTCCTTGACTTAATTCCAGGAGATCACTGCTTTGCTACAAGTCTGTTAGTTGTTCTGAGTGCCTCCACCTTTATGGATCAGCTTTGGTCTCTGTTCAGTGCCCCAAGCTATAGCTTTTCTCTATGCAATAGTTTTAGCACTACTTGAAACTGTGAGTGTGGGTTGGTCTTCAAGTCTCCACACAGACTGAAGGACATATCTAGTTGGGTCAGACGAATGGTATCATCAGGAAATGATTATCATACAGAATGGATATTTAAATCAATTCATTACGTATGGCTGTTACCATGGTCAAAACAGAAGCCCTGCCTGTCACAGAGGCCCTGTACATCTCCACTGGGAGCCTTATTGCTCTAAAATTTCTCTGTTGCCTCTTAAGAGAATATTGCTTCTTCAAAAGTCTTTAGGGCTAATCGCCAACTTCCTTTTGGAAAATACATGCTCTACCAGGATGCATCATCATGCAGTGTCCCTAAATTAAGTTCATTGGCAGTCACCACAGTACTCCCAAATGGGAATATGTCAGTCTGGGTGAATGCCCCAGGGAGAAGCAGCTGGTGACACAGCATAGGTAGTCGTACTGCAATCTAGGCTCCATTTACAAATGCACACTGAGACCAAACAGGGGTTGAATAATTGCTACAGAACCACAAAACTGCAAGGTGTTTAGAATGTATGCTTGTGCTAAGTCACTTCGTCATGTCTGAATCTTTGAAACCCTGTGGAGTGTAGCACACTAGGCTCCTCTGTCCATGGGATTCTCCAGGCAAGAATAGTTGGGTTGGTTGCCATTTCCTTCTCCAGGGGATCTTCGTGACCCAGGGATTGAACTCGTATTTCTTATGTCTCCTGTATCGGCAGGTGGGTTCTTTACTACTAGCGCCACCTGGGAATCGTGTTAAGGAATCACAAAACATAATCTAAACCTGGAAGAGTTTTAGAATGCATTGGTTATAATAGTCCATAAGTGTCGTAGTGACAGAATTGGAGTCTAATTAGATGAAGATTTAATACGAGTTAGTCTGTGAGTACTTAAGCTTTTCTTTTTGAACTGTCTTTACCAGATACTTAAAACAAGAAGTCCATATTTTCTAGAGAACCAATGAAGACTACCTGAAAGGAGGAGAAATTTTCATATTTCTACATGTAAGGTCTTGCTGTATTCACTGTTTGAAATTGTGAAAATCAAATTGTAATTCAACTTTTTAAGGAAGTCCATTCCCCTCCTCTGCCAAAGCCCATACAAAGCCAGTAAAGCGAAACAAAAAATTGCTTTTTGTTTCCTCTCTGCCCTTTCAGCCCAACCTGCTTTTTAGTCAGGATGAAATCAGATGCACTTCGTATTGATCCAGGTCCTGAACGAGTTTAATCCCTGATTCACACAATTGAAAGAACCATCATCTTGGTGGTTCTAATGATAGAGAGGAAACTGTGTGGACTTAATACATTTCTGCATTTTGCTGTGGCTTCCTGCTTCTCTGAATTATGCATTGGATCCTCGGCAGAAAAAAATAGAACTGGATCCTACCATCGTCTAGTGAACGTAGGGTAAGTATTGAGAGTGGCTTGCCCGTGATTGACATTGTCAAATTATTAGTCTGTCTCTTGAGTCTGGCAAAGTTAGATAGAAATGTCTGATATCACCATTGCCTTCCAAAGTTCTTTCTCTCAAATTCTCTATCAATGTTGAAGTGACATTAGTAAGGAAAGGTTGGGGAATCTGGAAAATGTGTAAAGCTTGGCATGGGTGTAAGGAAGGGCTATCAATTTGGGTCTTCTGTCTATAAGCAAGGATGAACTACACTTGATGGATATTCCTCATTTGGACACAGAGGGCCCATTGAAGCAAAAAGGCTACTTAGGCAATAATCATCATGGTTTTGTAAAGAGCAGTTCTGTTAAATGTACTTAATCTTTAAGGCAGAAGGACAGGTTTGTGGTTTTATGAGAAAGTAATGAATCCATTTGACAGTCTTATTAAGACATTGTGGACATAAGACCTAAATCAGTTTTAAAGATGGTTCCGAGTCTCTGTGCAGCTTGCTTCTTAGTTCTGCTGTTCCTTTATTCTGAGGGTTATTAGCTTCCTGCCTGCCTTGTAAACCCCTGCGTCTGTGTGAAGCTTCTCTGACTCCAGCGGTATCTGCAGGTTTATCATTTTCCCTAATCTCTCAACTAAAGAAGCATTTATGGAAAATCACATACTACACCTCAAGTCCATGCTGTATAATCCCCAACCCTCTCCCAGACTTCCATGTTGCTTGTTAGCTCCATTTACACTTAACAAAGTCCCCGCAACAGTGTAGTAGACACAGGGTCATGTATGTTTGCCCCTTGCCCAGCCTCACCTTGAGCTCTGTAGAACCCCAGCTGTACCTTATTTATCATCCCACTGTCCTTTGCCCATACTTTTTTGCATTGCACATACTGGTGTTCAACACATTATACCTGAATTTGAAAGAATAATTTCACCAGGGAAACTATGAAATATGTAAAATTAAAAATTCAGAAAGTTTTTCCAATTTGAACGCTTTCTTACCTCTTAGGGATCATCTATAATCCCAGCTATTCCAGATCCCTTTGGAATTTCCCCAAATTTAGCCCACACTCCAGACTTCCCTGGTCGCTCAGCTGGTAACGAACCCACCTACAATGCAGGAGACATGAGACATAGGTTCGATCCCTGGGTTGGGAAGATCATGGAGAAGGAAATGGCAACCCACTCCAGTATTCTTGCCTGAAAAGTCCTATAGACAGGGGAGCCTGGTGGGCTACAGTCCATGGGCTCGCAGTCAGACATGACTGAGTGTGCACACGTGCCAAGCCTAAGCTAATTAGTACATCATATCTCCCTGGCCACACTGATTAATGTTAGTACTAGGTACAGAACCCAGTCAGAAACAGTGAGAAGAAATGAAATGTTTCTTGAGAGGTCTGAAAAAAAAGATTCTCAAATTCCCCAACACATAAAAAATTTCTGAGTAGGTGGGGTCTGTCCTTTTTATCTTTCTAACTTTTTATTTTATATTGATAGCCAATTAACAATGTCGTGATAGTTTCAGGTGGACAGCATAGAGACTCAGTCATACATATACATGTATCCATTTTCCTCTAAACCTCCTATCCATCTAAACTGCCATATAACCTTGAGCAGAATTCCCTTTGGTGTATATAGTAGGACCTTGTTGGTTATCCATTTTAAACATAGCAGTGTGTACAGGTTGCTCCCAAACTCCCTAACTATCCTTCTCCATGTTCTAACCCCCTGGGAAACCTGAAGAGCCTGTTCTTGACCCGCTCTTCCACAATGACTATGGTGGAAACACGGCAGAGTGATGGAGAAATCTCTCCTTCCTTATTTTCCAAGTGACATGGTTCCAAATATTCTTTTTTCTACTTCTTTCTACCTATTCCTCCCCTCCTCTTTCCTCCCTTCTCCTTCCTTTCCCCTTCTGTTTCTTCTTCTGCTTCTGCTTTCTCTCCTTCTCCATCTCCTTCTATTTTTGCATAAAGCCTATTTGGACTGTGATTTCTGTCAGTTGCCACTGAGAGTCCTAATCAATAACCCACTTGAGATCATCCTGTTTCTCTTTGCTTCAGTAACACAATTGTACTTTATTCATGTGTTGCTACTTTGACAAATTAATGTGTCCACAGCCCAACAGCAAACCATTGATACAAGCGCAGTATCTTTTATTTTCTAAATGGTGTCCAGATTTGTAGAGATAGATTTGTCTGTGTTGTGAGAATTGAAAATCCTTCGTGCATAACTTGAGTACTCTGTTTATGTAAGTAATTTGGCATCTCTTTCCAAGTGCGAAAGAGTTCCTGTTGATTTTGAATGCACAGGCTGTGTCACTAGCAGAGGAGATGAGAGGGACCAGGGAAGAATAAATTTCCTTCTTGTGTGTGATTATGTTAAGTTTGGAAACTTTATCTCACTCAGCATGATGTTTCATAGAGAGGAAGATAGAAGTGGGGTGTTGTGACTGGCCATTCTTGACTTTTTCCCAGTACAGTTCTGCAGTTTCTGTATATGCTGTCCTCACAGACACAATTTATTGATTGTTTTAATTTTGGTCATAAACAGAATTAACTCTTTAGCTTGAAGTGAGTCTGAATCACAGTGTCAGCATTTTGCTTTGTAATATGCCCTTAAAACCATTACACCTTTGCCATAATCAGCCAGATGTAGAGCTAATTACCATCCTTTCCTAAAGCATGCTCAATTTAAAAACTAGAAGAGAATGTTTTTTAAGGAATCAACAAAGTATAAAGTGTCAGATGATGGAATTTATGTGATTCAAATATGGTATTCTGGATTTATATTTCCAGGGATTTTTTTCAAATCCGGACATAGCAAGTCAAAGTGAATGTTTCAGAATTTTAAGTGGGCGACAAGCAAATAAGTAAATGCTGGGAAAAGACCTTCATATTACTGTATGACATATAATAAGCAGCAGATTGGTGTATAAAGGATAGACACACTTTCCATTAAAATAGTGGCTTTTTAATATGTTATTCTATTGCTTGACTTGCCCCCTGATTATTTCACTTGAGTGTTTATATTGATTATAACTGCTGAAATAACGCAACCTGTGCTTCCATTACATTCTGCCTAAGAGAAGTTATTCCTTCACCCAACTTGAAGGCAGAGCTGGAGGAAGCTGGGCTGTCAGGGGAAGGAAGTGAGAGCCAGAGAAGAAAAAGTAGGCTGCGCCTAATTCGCAGTTCAAAGAGAGAGCTGGGAGCAACCTTTCCTTCACTCCTGCCCAGCAGTTGTCATGGCAACTCTCCCTCTGACCTCTTTTAGTGCTCTAATAAACCAGTTGAATGTTTATTAAGGTTTTTGTGTCTTTGATTGTTTTCAATATCTAATTCTCCTTGAGACAGTCAAGCTGCAAATGGATTCCATGCCTTATTGATCAGGCCTTTGGAAAAAGGCATTATGCAAAGCTGAGGATACGTGGATTTGAGCATTTCAGCTCTCCTTTTAAAATAAGTTCCTCCATCATAGGAGAGAATGTGAGCAATCCTTCTATGGCCTTTACCAAAATAAGCATTATAAGCAAGGTGAAATTGGCCAACGCTCTGAGCTCTACCTCAACAGAGGACCTTCCTTGGGTCTTTGATCATTGGCCAGTCATTCCCTCCATGACTTCTTTTCCTTCATCCGTTGCATGGTGAGTGTGAAATTGACAGGGTCACATTTCCCTTTTGGCTTTAAAGATTTCTGACTAAATACAGTTGTTCTTCAGTTTCTGTGGGGAATTGGTTCCAGGACCCGTGCATGTACCAAAATCAGATGATGTTCAGGTCCTTTATATTAAGTGGCATAGGATGGTCAGCCCTCAGTGTCCACAGGTTCTGCATCTATGGATTCACCCAAGCTCAGAGGGAAATTTAACATCCATGATTGAACCCATGGTTACAGAGGGCCAACAGTATTCAGTATATAAACAGAAGTGGGTTTCCCTTTTTGACATTCCATAGTGTATTGCATACCATCCTGCTACAGGAATCTGCAGACACACAGTATTGCTATGTAGATTGCTACGTAGTCTTGTCTACCTAATTTGCCATGGCTTCCAAGGATATTGTATTTTTTTGAGAACATTGATATAGTGTATAACTTATGAAGAGAGTCTTATTGGAAAAACATAATTCCAATTGGAGTGGGTTAATAACTAATTGAGAAAATATCTTGAGTTAGACCATGCTACTTTATTATTATTTATCATTGTTATTTACTTATTATATATTAGCAGATTATTTGTCTTTGGCTATCAGAAAATTCACTCATGGAGAAAGTATGAAAACCTCTATGGCACCTCTCCTTGTGGCATATTTTTTTTTAATTGATTGGGATGCAAATCTGTGGATTAGGAATAAATTTTCTTTTTTTTTGAGAAATGTAGAATGAAATATGAGGAAAGTATAAATGCCAACAGCTGAAACTGAAAAGCAGGTGAATTCCATTGTTTTTAATGAAGCAGCTGCCCTTCTGTTCGAATTAGAATCCAGTGCACTACTAAGGTATTTATAGCATGATTCTGTCATAATTTGATAGGGAGTGGACCCAAAGACTGTCTGAAAGGGATTTTAAACCATCTCAAGAGCACATAAACCAGAAACTGAATTAAACATCTAATAATATTAAATCAGGGCAAAACAAGGCTTGTTACAGTTTGAACTCTATGTATATCTGAGATGGGAATCCAGTAAGCTGGCAGAAATAACATTTGGTTTCAGGTTTAAAAGCAGACTTGAGTGTATCTAAGGGTTTATGTTTATGTATTAATACTTCTAAGTTTTGTTTATTTTTTTATATTGCAGTAAGTATTAGAAAAGACAAGAAAGGCAATGATTCATGTTCAGTTGCAAAGATTCCCACCTTTGCCTCTTAGCAGAGGGCACAGTGGTCCAGTACAAACAGTCATAGAAAAAGGGTCTTTAGAATTAGGCTTGGGTAAAATCTGAGCTTTGACATTTATAGCTGTTTAGCATAAAAGTAATTTCTGCTAAGCGATGATTTTTAAGGATGAAAAATGGCAATAATTAGGATTGTCAGACGATTTAGTAAAGAAAAATAAATGACTACCAAATGTTAACATTTCTTTGGCACTTACTCTACGCATGATCTCATTTAACTCACCCTAATGGTATGGAGAAAGATTCGTTATTATTTCTGATATTCACCTAAAGACATGGACTCTCAGAGTTACCAAATATCTTGCCTGCTGATACACAGCTAATAAGTGGCAGAGGGCTGACACAAACCACATGTGTCTAACTTCAAAACCTTTGGATCTTAATTGTTATTCCAAATTGCATAATGCAGTGCCTATTTACCTAATAGACTGTCAACACATGTTAATAACCCATCATTCCCATCTCCAACCAAATACATCCACACACACACACACATATGCATTCCTTAACTTTCAGGCATCAGCTCCATCCTAGCATAAAATGACAAATTTGAGCCCCTCACCTCTTTCCAATATATACCCATTCGTTATCCTATTTCTTTCACAGGGCACTTGGTTGGAATTCTCAAAATTTATTTATACCAAGAAACACATCTTAATCAGATCTATTGGGAGATAATTCTACACAAGTGTCTAGTGAACAGAAGTACTGACACATTTTGTTCTAGCCTATAATTTCAAGGATCTTTGTGAAACAAGTAACCTTGGATGAGAGAGAGATCTCCCTTCAGAGCAGAGAAGGCAGGATTTTTTACTGTCCAGTATTTAAAAGATAATGTTTCCCTGTAGGGCAAAGGTCAGAAAGATTTGCTTGCAGCCTAGTTTAAGAGATTCTGGCTTCCCAAGAGTAGAGTTCTTCAGCTTTGACATAGATCCATTATCTTTGCAGCACCTAGCTGGGATGCTTGGGACTGCTCCCTTGGGACTTAGAGTGGGAAAGGAAGCGAGTGCATACTTGAAGCTCTTGCTACTTGCTGTGCCTTTGCATAACAAAATCTCAGGGTCTTATGTCTTTGCTTGGATTCAAGCTAACTTGTAAGTTTATAAGTGACATAAAACCTCATAACTATCACTGTTTGTGACAAGATCTAACACTTGTCAGTTGCTTTCCATGTAAACCAGACACCGTGATTTACACACAGTTTTGAAATGGAGTAGGATCCTATGATCCTCCCTGTTCCATGTCCTCTGCCTGCCTTTTGCCTGTGAAAAAACGTTAGTCAAATAATACATTTAATCAGAGAAGTCAGAAAATGCAGGAATGGGAAAATAGCCCAGTGAGACTAAATAATAATAGTGTAGTGAGTAAATATAGTCACAGACCTTTAGTTCCTCTTCAGGGCCTGTAGATCATATTCTGAGCCATATCCTTTGAGTTGTCTTATAGATACTGAAAGCCCCACCAAGTGAAAGAAGTTAGCTACATGATGACCAGGCCAGAGTCAAAACAAAAGCTTCCACAGTTCCAGGTGGAATAAGTTAACTGCCTGATGACCGGACTAGAGCCAGGACATAAACTGCCACAATTTTGAGAACTGACTTCAAGGGAATGGGAACTTAAAAAATCAAGATTGCACTGGTCAGACCACCACATGACCGATTTCAAGATAACCATCAGAGCTGACTGTGATGCCTCTACATGTAGCCCCCTCCCTTTGCCTAGAAGAGCTCTTGCCCACTGTTTATCAGCATAGGAGTTGGCTCTTGGACAGGAATCCACCCCCCCGCCCCCCATCTCCACCTCCACCTCCATTGCCAGCCTCCCAAAACAAGCAAACTTCTTTCCCTAAACTTTCCCTCTCTATTGGCACTTAAACGGCAAATAGGTGGACTCTGCTTTCACTAACAGTGTTTTGGTGCCCCAGGTGGGGGCTGCTGCATTCTCACGACACGACGCCTGACTCCCCTGGGGTGTAGGAGTGGCGCCATGGCTATGACGGTAGGCCTGGATGGCTGTGGAGAGCCGGCTCCTCCTGGCTAGCTGGCCCCAGGATGGGGATTTGTGGGACATTCCTAGCAGCTGCAGGAAACATTTGTTTCGGGGATCCACCCTTTTCTTCTCTGCTCACTACTGGCCGGCAGCGTAGCTTTTCCTTGGTGGAGTGGAAAGATGAAGCTGGATGAGCTGACAAGCTCCAATACCAAGTAAGTCTACTGGTGTGTGCCTGGGTAAACTTCTCTTTTCAGCATGAAATGCTATTTGGGCATTAGCCAGTTGAGTCTGACGTGTGTCCACTGTTGAATTACACACAGTACTTTTATGCCAGGTCTGGGGTGTCACCATTCACTGCTTGTATGAAATAATACAGACACTAGACTCCATAAAACACAAATCTTTGTCATGTAGTAATCCTCTCCCTATTTCAATAGAATATTTTAATGCAGATCTAGCTGGTTAAATTGTCATTAAAGACAATTTGATTTAATTTTTTTACATGAGCCTTCAGTGACAGTATGCAGGTGATACAACGTGTCAGGGGAGACATTTTGGGTGTGGGAACCAATATTTATTGGCATCTGCTGCTTGCTAATATCCCTCACCTCTGTGCTAGGCTATCTTTGGTTTGAGACAACCAAGTGTGGAAATTAGTTCAATGTCTTTTTGAAATTCCAGAAAAGCCAAACATTATAATGCTTAGAATTTAAATCCTTTCCTTTATTAAAAAACGAGACATTAACCTTCTGCCTTGTAAACTCGATACAAATTACTACACAAATATAAAATATTACTGGGATTGATAGTGAAACATTTTACTTGGTCTTTCCATTCATACTGAAATAGACACGACTGAAGCGACTTAGCAGCAGCAGCAGCAGCAATGGATATTATAGAGACATCATTTGATTTAATATGTCTACAGAATAAAAGCATGACATTAGAAGTATATTGTCTTCTTATGAGATTTGTATGTTTGTGATATTCTTATACTAAATTGAATTACTTTTCCAACTGAAATTGGAATGCTTTTTAAGAAGCATTTTATTTGTAAAGATGGTGTAGGGAAACCAGCTCACAATATGCTCTTCATCCAATTACTAATAAAATAGTCACAAGAAATCTGAAAATTCTTTTAAACATTTCCAGCTTTAACTAGAGTTTGAAAAGTTGGTGGGTGGTGATGGCACAAATCAATGCTATCAACTTCAAAAATAGCTGATCAAGTAAACAGAAGGGTGTAGCCCTGTGTGACATCAATCCTATTCCTCACCCTTTTGCTCCTGAAGTTCACAAAAATCTGGGAATTCCTACCAATGTTCCAAAATTTGAAGTGAAGTTAATGGTATTCCAGTCTGACTTGAATAAGCTGCTATGAAAAGACAGTTAAATGGGAACAAGAATCAGAGGGTAATTCTGAAAGAGGCAATTTTTCTAGAACTTAAAAAATCAAGAGAACGATGCTAAACTTGAACTCCTTGTGTAGGAATGAGTACCTCTGAACACTAAGCAGAATGAATCCAGTTCAGACCATTAAACACATTCTCAAGAAGGAGCAGAACCAAGGTAGTCTAGTGAAAGTGAACGTTGCTCTGTCGTGTCCGACTCTTGTGACCCCTTGGACTATACAATCTATGGAATTCTCTAGGCCAGAATACTGGAGTGAGTAGCCTTTCCCTTCTCCAGGGGATCTTCCCAACCCAGGGATTGAACCCAGGTCTCCTGCACTGCAGGCGGATTCTTTACCAGCTGAGCCATAAGGGAAGCCCAAGAATACTGGAGTGGGTAGCCTATCGCTTCTCCAGGGGATCTTCCCGGCCCAGGAATCGAACCAGATTCTTTGCCAACTGATCTATCAGGGAAGCTAGCTCTATGACCTTCGACAAAAGAATGGAATCATTTTGCCAACATCATCATAATAACACAGAATACTTTTCTTGCTCCTCAAATTTCTCTGGCACTCCCCTTCATAGTTAATTCTTCTTGTTTTCTCAGTCTCTGGCAATCCTGATATCTTATCTATCCCAGTATTTTTGACTTTCCTGAACATAATATAAATGAAAACATATCATATGTAATATTTCGAGTCTGTTTTAATTCACTTACCTTCATGCACTTGAAATTTATGCATTGTTAAATATTTCTTTATTTCTATTGCTGACTAGTATTTAGTTGTAGCTTTGTTCCATCACTTGTTTATTCATTTATTCATTCCTTAGTTTTTGAAGGATATTTAAATTATTTCTAGTTTCTGTTATATATATACACACACTATGCATATCATAGACTACATATACACACACTCATATGTATTAGCATACACGATTTTGTGTGAACATACATTTTCACTTATCGTGGTTAAATATCTAGGAGTGAGAATACTGGATCATATGGTTCATGTATGTTTAATTTTAGAAGAAACTGCTAAACTCTTTCCCAGACTGGCTGTACCATTTTGCATTACCACCTCAAAGAATGAGAGTTCCTATTGCTTCACATTTTTGACAGCATTTAGTACCACCAGATACTTGTGTGTGTTAGTTTAATTTTATCCATTTTAATAGGTTTGTCGTTGTACCTTGTTTTAGTTTAAATTTGCGTTTCCCTAATGACTACTGGTGTTGAACACATTTTCTTATGCTCATTTGCTAACAGTATTTTCTTTTGAATTGTCTGTTCAGCTCTTTTTTTTTTTTTTTGGCTAGCTTTTAAAAACTGGGTCATCTGTTTCCTTCTCATTTAGTTTTGAGAGTTCTTTATTGTTAAATCTGAAACTATAAGATCTTATTCTATGTGTAAGCCTACAGGTTAGTCTGTAATAGCATTTATATATATATTCTGACAAGATACAGGAGACTTTCTGGATCAGGGAATCAGATAGTTGTTGTTCTTGGTAAAAAAGAGGTAAAACTCAAGAGGGAGTGAAAATGCGTATGTGTATATGTGTATGTGTGCTAAGTCACTTCAGTCACGTCCAACTGTTTGCACCTCTGTGGACTGTTGTTCTCTGCGCTCCTCTGTCCATGGGATTCTCCAGGCAAGAATACTGGAATGGGTTGCCGCTCCCTCCTCTAGGGGATCTTCCCACCCAGAGATTGACCCTGCATCTCTTACATCTCCTGGATTGGCAGGGAGTTCCTCACCACTAGCATCATCCAGAAAGCCCAGACATACGTATACCTATGGCTGATTCACGTTGTTGTGTGGCAGAAGCCAGGACAATATTGTAAAGCAATTACCTTCCAATTAAAAATAAAAAAAATATTTTTCTGGTTTCTTTCATATCTTTATTTCTCAAGTAGCATTTTGAAATTTTTTAAAAAGGGAAAATTTTTTTAAAAACTAAAACAAATGAACATATGAAAGAGCTAAAGCACCATTTTAGCACAGGCACCAAGGCCCTCAAAGAGTGATGTGAGAATCAGATGTTATCCCACACATGCAATGTGGAAAAGGAGAGGGTATCACAGAATAGGAACCTCAAAATTATGAGACTCAGAACTCACAAAGGGGCTGCTGACACACGAGCCCATCCTTTCCTGTGGAGAAAGAGTGAGAACAAGAGCAAGAATGATCAACAAGGACATGTCTAACTCCAGCATGTAAACAAATCCTCTCTAAATAGGAAAGGGAGAGATCTCTTCATGATCTACCATGGTATATAAGCAAAGGGCTCCTGAAAAATATGTGTGTTTCTCTTCACAGAATGATACCCTGTCTTGCTGCTACTGCTGCTACTAAGTCACTTCAGTCGTGTCCAACTCTGTGCAACCCCATAGACGGCAGCCCTCCAGACTCCCCCATCCCTGGGATTCTCCAGGCAAGAACACTGGAGTGGGTTGCCATTTCCTTCTCCAATGCATGAAAGTGAAAAGTCAAAGTGAACTTGCTCAGTCGTGTCCAACCCTCAGCGACTGCATGGACTGCAGCCTACCAGGCTCCTCTGTCCATGGGATTTTCCAGGCAAGAGTGCTGGAGTGGGACACTGTCTTGTAGTCCTTTACTGTTCAAGCTCAGAAAGCCAAGACTGTGTAAAATGTGAAAATATTCAGGGAGTATTTTCTCCTAGGGCTTCCCAGGTGGCTCAGGGGTAAAGAATCCAACTTCAATACAGGAGACGTGTGATTTGATCCCCTGGAGAAGGAAATGGCAACCCACTCCAGTATTCATGCATGGGAAATCTCATGGACAGAGGAACCTGGCGGGCTACAGTCCATGGGGTCTCAGAATGAGTTGGACGTGACTTTGTGAATAACAAAAACAACGTTGTCACCTAACAGTTATGTATAAATATAAACCCTTTGTCAGACATGTAATTTGCAAATATTTCTCCTCATGTGTGCCTTGTCAGGCTTCCTTTCCTTCTTCCCTCTTTGTCTCTCTCTTTTGTATCTGTAGCAGAAGAATAATTTTTAATTTCATGAAGTCTTTCATGGATCATGGTTTGGCATCATATCTAAGGGTTCTTTGCCTAGCTTCAGGGCATAAAGATACTCTCTTGCTTTCTTTCTGAGTTTTATAATTGTACATTTTGCATTAAGATGTATGATGAATTTGAGTTAATTTTTGTATAAGCCTCAATGTTCTGTCAGGACTCACTTTTTTGATGACTGATTGGTTCATCATAATTTGCTATATACCTTTGCAGAAAAAATTCATTGCTTACATATACATATCGGCTTATTTCAAGACTCTTCAGTTCCATTGATCTATGAATCTATACTTTTGTTTATATTGTATTGCTTTTCTGTGGTAGCATTATAGTAGCCTTGAAATCAGGTACTGTGATTCCTCCCACCTTGTTTGTTTTCAAAATTGTTTTAACTATTTTCATTTCTCTGTCTGTACATCAAAATTTGAGAACAAACGTGTTGACATCTACAATAAACCTTCTGGCATTTTGATTGGTATTGTGTAGCATCTATAGGTCAGTTTTTAGGACAATTGACATGTTGTTGATATTGCCTTCTGATCCATGAACATGGATTATCTCTTCATTTACATCTTTGATTCCCATCATGATATTTTGTCATTTTTAGCATACAGACCTTGTGTACAATTTTTAGATGTATACCAAAGAATTTATTTTTATTGAGGGCTTTGTAAATGTTAATAAATATTTTTATTTCCAATTTTTTACTGATAATAGTTAGAAATATGAATGTAAAAAAAATCCGTAGCCTTCCTATACTCACATATTAGTTCTAGGAGCTGTTAAAATAGATTCCTTGGGATTTCTTACATAGACAATTTTGTGTTTTAGGGATAAGAAAAACTTTTTTTCTTTCTAATCTTTATGCCTTTTCCCTCCCTCTTTTGTTCTGTCTTATTAGCTAGGACTTCACTTGTGATGTTCAGTAGCAGTGATGAAAATGGAATTCTTCTCTGTTCACAAACTTAGAGGAAAACATTTCTTCTTTCATGTTTAAATATTGTAGTAGCTTTTGTTTTTGCTTTCTTTTGTAAGATGTCCTTTATCAAGGAAATACCTTTCTCTTTTAGTTTTGAGACTTTGTTATGAATAGATATCAAGTGACTTTTTCTGGTATGGTAATATGATCTTGATTTCATTTAGTCTGTTACTATGGTAAAATACATTGATTAATTTTAAAATAGTAAATCACATTTGAATTTCCAGAATAAGCTACACTTGGTTGGGAAGTACTGCCATTCATATTTATTGATGTTTTTTGATTTGCTAATATTTGTTGTGTATTTTTGTGTCTGTATTCATGAAGGATGTTGATCTGTCATTTTCTTTGATGATAATGCCTTTGTCTGCTTTTATTAGCAGGTTTTACTGGCTTCAGAAAATGAATTGAGAAGTGTTCTGGAAGAGAATACATAGAATTGTATTATTTGTTCTTTTAAATTTTTTGGTGGCATTCTCTAGTGAAATTATCAGGGCTTGGAGTTTTGTTTGTTGGAATGTTCTGACAAAAATTCAGTTTCTTTAGTAGATATAGGACTCTTAAAGTTATTTATTCTTGAGTGAGTTTTATTCTTTTGTGTCTTTCAAGGAATTGATACATTTCCTCTATAGGCATAGAATGATTTTTAGTATTTCCTTGTCCTTTTAATATTGGTCAGTGATATTCCCCTTATATTCTTAATAATGGTATTTGTGATATATTTCTTCTTTATTTGGTTAGTCTGGGTGGAGTTTCATCAATTTGACTATTTGTGCTTATTTTAGAATGATTACTTTTACATTAATTATTATTTATTACTGTTATCACCATGGTTTTATTGACAACATTGATATCTTTAATACTTTTTTTTCTTCTCCTTGTTTTGGGCTTAATTTTCTCAATTTTTATGGTTATGTTGCAGGAAGGGGGACCCCTTCCAGGGCCCGAAACTGGGCTCTTGTCTAACACTCAGAAATGAATTGTCCAAAGATATACATGTGCTGACAAAGCAAGAAATTTTATTGGGAAAGGGCACTTGGGTGGAGGGCAGTAGGTAAGGGAACCCAGGAGAACTGCTCTGCTAAGTGGCTGGTAGTCTCGGGTTTTATGGTGATGGGATTAGTTTCCTGGTTGTCTTTAGCCAATCATTCTGACTCAGTCCTTCATGGTGGTGCACGCCTTGTTCAGCCAAGATGGATGCCAGAGAGAAGGATTCTGGGAGGTGTTCAAACAGGTGGTGTCTCCTTTTGACCTTTCCCAAACTCTTCTGGTTGGTGGAGGCTTATTAGTTCCCTGTTCCTTACCAGGACCTCCTGACATAAAACAGCTCATGCAAATAGTTACTATGGTGCCTGGCCAGGGTGGGCAGTTTCAATCAGTGTGCTTCTCCTAACAGTTATAACTTAGATTATTGATTTGGGAACTTTCTTCTCTAATAGGAAAACTCAATGCTATAAATTTGTTTTGAACATGCATTTAATTGTATGCCACACATTTTGATAGATTCTGTTTCATTTTGATTCAGGTCAAAATGTTTTCCAGTTTCCTTTAAGATTTCTTTCTTGGTCCTTGGGTTATTTAAAGGTGTTAGAGTTTCTATATATTTGTGGACTGACCAAAAATCTTTGTGTAATTGATTTCTTGATTAATTCTCTTATGCTAAGAGATTATTTTAATTTGGATGACTTCATTTCTTTTAAATTTTTAAAGTTTTGTTTTATGACCCAGGTTATAGACTATCTAGGTTAATATTCCATAGATACTAAAAAATTATGTATAGTCTGTTATTTGGGGGTCATTTTATAAATGCCATTTAGTTAAGTTTGGCTAATATTGTTGTTCAGGTCTCCCATATCTTGGTGGATATTTGTCTATGCATTTTATTGATCACTGGGAGAAAAGTTTTGAAGTATCCAAGAGTAATTGGAGATATGTCTAGTTCTCCCCTCAATTATGTCAGCTTTTGCTCTGTTGATTTAGAAACTCTATTTTAAGATACATATGTGTTTAGAATTGTAGCATTATCTTGGTGAATTGACCATTTTATTATCAAATAATGGCCTTGTATATCCCTAATAATTTTTCTGTTCTAAAATAAAATTTGTGTGTTATTAATATTGCATTAATGTTTCTTTTAATTTCAGCTTACATGGTATAACTTTCCCATTATTTTATTTTTAACCTATTTATATGATTATATTTAAAGTGGTTTCTTAAAGACATCATGTAGTTGGCCTTTTCCTTTTGTAAAACTAAGGAAATATTTTCATTTTTAAAACTGAAAATCTATTTATTTTATCTGTTGTGTTTAGATGATTTGCATACTGTAATTATTGATATGGTTGGATTTAAGTCTACCATCTTATGTCAGTTTGTTTCTTTCCCTACAGTTTTGTTCCACTGTTTCCTTTTTCTTATTTTTAAAATTTTTGGCAATATTTGAATATTTTTAGTATGCCATTTTACTATAAATATTGTGTCTGTATCTAGGTACTCTAGGGATTAAAATATACAGTCCTAACTTTTCAGTCTTCTTAAGAGTAATACTTTTTTACTGAAAATAAAATCTAGATGCCTTCAAACTATACAGATCTCTCCTAAGCCCCTCCTTTGTCTTATAACTACAGTATGTAAGTATGTATTATATCTATATACATTAAAAATTGCATAATGTATCTTTTAATTTCACTGTCAACACTAATACTTTAAAATTGGCAAAAACATTCTAATACAGTTATTCCTATAGTTCCCATTTCTGTCAGTCTCCCTTTGTATCAGAAGTTCCAACCTTTTATCTGGTACCACTTTTCTTAAGTCTAAAATACTTCTTCTAGCATTTTTTTTAGAAAGTGTTTAATCCTGAAGATTTCTTTCACGTTTCCTTTATCTGAGAGTATCTTTAACTGTTCTTCCTTCTTGAAGCCTGTTTCATTAGATGTAGAATTCTAAAACTGATGCTTTCTTTTTTAAAATTTTATTTTACTTTACAATACTGTATTGGTTTTGCCATACATCAACATGAATCTGCCACGGGTGTGCACGTGTTCCCAATCCTGAACCCCCCTCCCACCTCCCTCCTCATTATACAGAGTGAAGTAAGCCAGAAAGAAAAACACCAATACAGTATACTAACACATATATATGGAATTTAGAAAGATGGTAATGATAACCCTGTATGCGAGACAGCAAAATAGACACAGATGAATAGAACAGTCTTTTGGACTCTGTGGGAGAGGAGAGGGTGGAATGATTTGGGAGAATGGCATTGAAACATGTATAATATATAAGAAACGAATCACCAGTCTAGGTTTGATGCAGGATACAGGATGCTTGGGGCTGGTGCTTTCTTTAAAGACATTGTTCCATTGTCATTTTGCCTTCCTGGTTTCTGGTAACAAATCCATAGTTACGATATTCTTCCTCTAAATGTAATGTGTTGTTTTCTTTTTTGGTGGCTGCCTTGAAGCTTTTTCTTTATCTTTGGTTTTTAGCAGTCTGATTGATACTGCTTTGTATGTCAAGTAATTTTGAATTGTGTCCTGAGCATTTTTCATTATTATATTGTGTGACTCTGGGTCCTGCTTAACAAGTTTTTTCTTTTTTAAAAGCAAAGCAAGTAATCAGCTTACCTCATAGGTTCAGACTATGAGTTTGGTTTCATCTTTTGTGGGTCATGGACCCTATGTTAGTTTTGTTTCAAAGGATTTTTTTTTAATGCTATATTTGTCTCTCCTGAAAGTACACCGCACATGAGTTATTCTGGGACTTGGGTGGTATTTATATCATTGTGCTGTTCTCAGAGCCTTTACTATACTTCCTTGGGTCTGTTATATGCATGTTCCACTTAGCAGTAAGCTCAGAACGTTGTCATACGCAAGATGAAGGCATCCCCATCTGTAACTCTCTCCTCTCCTGACCCCCAAGTAACACGCTATAGCTCTCAAGGGCCGCTCCCACTTCTTTAGGTGGAAAGGTGGGTTTTCTCTTTGGCTTCTCAATGCCTGTACTGTAATTACCATCATTACAGAAGGACATTTTTGGTAAGGAAGTAAGATTAATCGGAGAAGGCAATGGCATCCCACTCCAGTACTCTTGCCTGGAAAATCCCATGGATGGAGGAGCCTGGAAGGCTGCAATCCATGGGGTTGCTAAGAGTCGGACACGACTGAGCGAGTTCACTTTGACTTTTCACTTTCATGCATTGGAGAAGGAAATGGCAACCCACTCCAGTGTTCTTGCCTGGAGAATTGCAGGGACGGGGGAGCCTGGTGGGCTGCGGTCTATGGGGTCACACAGAGTCGGACACGACTGAAGCGACTTAGCAGTAGCAGCAGCAAGTAAGACTAAAAGAGAAGATAAACAAATAAGCAATTAAATAAATACCTAGAGGAAAGGAGAAAGGAAGGGAAAGGATTAAGGAAGAAAGGAAGAGAAAGGATTCCTACATACTCTGTAGCTTCCAGAGGCTCCTTTCCCAGTAATGCCACTAAAATAGAGATTTTCTATTTTTTTTCTCCCTAGTCTGTACTTGGTTGCACACTTTTCAATCCAACTTGCCCTCATGTCAAAGCTGAAGGTTAGAGGAGGGGAAATAGCAAAGAGTAAACTTGGCCTCATACCACTTATTTTGCAGTTTTTTTACGTCTGTCTCTATTCTGCTGTTCACATTTCAGAAATAACCTGCTTTTGTTTCTTTGTCCAGAGATTTTAGTTGTAGTCAGTGAGAAAGATTGGTGTAATAGAGCCTAGAGAGCTGACCAGAACCAGGGGGAGTCTTGATTAGGTTACTAAATTTATAAATTAAATAAAGTTTTGTGGAATAATAGGCATTTCATAGGGGAAAATTGGACTGGCCTCATACATTTCCATCTCAGCATACTGTTCTAAAAATATGTATAAAATATCTACACATTTCTGAGGAAAAGAATGGGGTACACAATAATATGTATTTATCTAAGCTGTTATTTAGGAAGCAGAGACATTTGAAATGTATTTTTTAAAAATTCAAGAAAATGTGTGCCCTAATTCTTTTGAATAAAACTACTCTTAGGCAAGATGAAATGTTATTGAAACTCTGAAATGCTATGGAAATGTGCGATGTAAAAAATGTAGTGAGCATTGAGTACATAAATAAATATAAAATAAGCAACTATGGTTATTATGGCTACAAAAGGGAGTATAAATAGAAGAAATCTTGACTTGTTTGTCAAAATATCTTGTTTTATGATAACAATTTTATACAATATTTGTATAATCTACCAATTAACATAGCATCTACATATAGATATACATGGATGTGTTTATATACATGTTCTATACACATGCATAGAGATATCAGAATTGAAATTTAGTAATTCCAAGCCTTATTTCATATTAAATGGCTTTTCAGTTGAATAATGGTGACTGATTCCATGCAGCTATTACCTGAAGGATATTCATTACAGCAAAGGTCAGTTCTTCTGGGATCTGTGTATTTAGGGATATGATTTAGTAGGCTCATCTATATCCATTACTTTCCACTGGCCTTACATTGACAGTTTTAGACCTGTTGAGTCTGATAAATAGACCAGCATTTCAGCCTAATTGTCACAGTTACCTAAGGTAACCAAGTATTAAAAAGAGGAACCTCGCCTTCGGTGCCATTAGTGAGTGGTAAGGTCAGACAAAGGTGAGAGTACCCAGCATTAAGCCAAATGAGCCAGCCTTGGAAGCACCTAGGCTAAACTTCTGGCCTGGGGATGGAAAAGCAGCGATGAAACTGGAGTGTCCAGTCAGGAATGCTAATGTAAAAGTGTGGATGCTCGAAGGAAGACCAAGAAGGGTTCACCCACCAGGCCCACAGCCCAGTTCCAACTAGTTGAGGAACCTCTAAAACAATGCAGATTTACAAGCTCAGGATCTCCTCAGAATCCTGATCATCTGCAAATATAAGGTTGGGCAGTTTCTTTATGTTCTTGAACTCTGTGCCTTTATCATGTGAACTCATGAGTCACAGTGTCTAGTTCATCTCAGTATCCCCTGCCACGTCCTGTACATCATCTTCCCCCCAGCCATTACCTAAATATATGAGAAAATGAATTTCCACCATACCAAAGAGGACTAGAATTAATCCTAAACATGTAACCTTCGCATAAAGATCATTTCCCTTTATAGCAGAGTGCATCTTCTCAAAAGCATTTTGTAGATCCGTGTATACAGATGACACATCACTCAAGGACATACAAAAGAGTAATACCAGACTGAATAGAAAGATGTGAGAATATGTTAAGGAACTCAAAGGATACACCATTAAAATCTTGTTGGGAAGACCCTAAAACGAAGATATAGTTGATCAGGACCATGAAACTTCAAAGGAACAAATTTTCACTTAATAGCTCATGCCATTTTGTAAGCATGTATTATTAATATATGCCAGCTTCTAAGTGCTTTGTGTAGAGTATGTCACTTGTTCTTAAAATGTTTACAGATGGAGAAACTGAGAAAATAAATTAACATGCCAGGGTACAGCTCCAATTATGCACCAGCACCAAGATTCAGGTGCAGAACTGGAGTGGGTTCCACGAGGTGACTTTGTAGGGGATAAACCCTGTGCTCTTTCCACCGTCATTCTACATGACTAGCCATTTAGCAGGTGTTTAATAAATCCCCATCCATACCTCTGTCTTCCTTTTTTTGTTGAATTAGAGTGATAATCACTGCGGGAATTGAGGGAGAGAGTTAAAAAGAGAGAGAGAGAGAGAAAGGCCAAAACCCCAAATGAATAGTTAAGCTTGAATGATTTGCTTGTTTCTCCCTGAAATGATGAAAATTGCCGTATCAGCAGGGTGAGTCAGAAAAGCTGAAAAGTGCAATATCAAAGATATTTATGAATTAGGGTTATGGTTAGCTTATTAGTTGCCACAGTTGACCCCAGCTGTTAGCCCTGCTTTTGACAGTCAGCTCTTTAGAGATCATGTTTGTACACATGTTTCTTGCCCAAGGTTGGATCTGTCCTATATGGCCTTGCCCTTTTAACATGGTGCCATGCCATTGTGTCTAATCAGGTAGGTTTATAACGCAGTGCACAGTAAAAGAACTATCTGGCTCTCGCAGATGATTTGTTCTTGTCTATAATGTTAATATCATTCTTCTTTGGCTGTACTTGGCAAGCTGTTACTGATACATTTGCTAACATGTGAACAATTGTTTTGTGTCAGCCCTTTGGGTTGATTGCAGGGAAACTTGAGTAATAGCATTATTGCTCAGACCTCCGGTGGCACAGATTGAATGAGTGAGTGCTGACTGAATGTCATCATACTGGAAGCCTGTGAGGAGCTGGAAATAAATTGAAATGTCACGATGACGCATGGATGCCTGTCTGTCTACTAGGCTTCATTTGTTTTTTCCTAACGATTTCTTTTGCTAATAAAATTGACCTTCCTATATTTGATGACTTGAATATAAATATTTCCTCTATTTGCTATTACATTTAGCCTTCCTATATTTGACAACTTTTATATCAATATTGACAATGTGCTCAGTATTGTAAGAGTTATTGTAAATAATGAGGTTGGAAGCCACTTATGTTAATATAATAAGTGAAAAGCTAGATAAGTAATTGAAAAAATAATGAAAGTGATTCTATTTATAGTAGTAGAAGTAGTTATGGTAGTAACAGCAAGCATAATAATAGTAACAGTGGTAATACTAGCCAGGCATGATTCCTGAGTAGGAGATAGTACCCTGGTGTTCATTGTGGAATAGCTGCTTAATGATTAATGGAGGCCAGAGTAGAACAATCTGTTATTAAAGCCTGCATGTGATATAGTTACCCAGAGTGGCCTCTGCCCATCTGTTTGTCTCAAGTCAGTTTGTGCAATACTATTAATAACTATATAGGCTTTCTCCTCTAATAATAAGCCTTTGTCGGGGAGGGGGCAGTGGTTGGCTAACTCATGGCACTGTTACCCTGAAACTAGAATGGGAGAGACTGGGTTTTAGTCACTGCAATACTCCTAACACGCACCTAGGACAGAGCCTGGCACTAGATGGAAACATTTCTGGAATAAATGTGTCAATTATATCAGTCACTAATCTTAGACTGGGTCTAACAAGATCAATTTTATTTCCTGATGTCACTTGCATGAGAGCCAAGTTTCCAAGGAATAGGTAGGGATTCAGGGTACAAGGCTCTTATGTCTTAGACAGCAAGCTTGAGCTGCAGGGATATGGACAGTAATTGGAAAAGGCCAAAAGGCCCTTTTGTTTGTTTGTCCCAAACAAAAGGGACAGTCATCTGGATAAGTGAAAACCTAGATTTTATAACAGTCATGATGTTTATGTAGTCAACACTTTAGCAGACATCACGATTAGTGCGACACCCTCTATATATCTTACTTTGTCTTCCCAGTGCATGGATAAAGTAGGATTATTATTCCAGTTTGTAGTTAAGGATTCTAGGATTTATAGAGGTTAATTGCGTTACTCAGGGAAACGAAACTAGATAATAAGAATGGGACTAAGACTTGTACTTGGATCAAATGATTCCACAGTCCTGATCTCTTACACTGACTATACATTTTATGGTGATATTGTCTATTGCTTCTTGCTTTCTAATCAATTAATGATAATATTTATTGTGCACATAGTAGTTTTCAAACAGTATACTATATAATTTCCATGAGCTGTCACATTTAATTGACAACAATTATTGTCACACTAGCAACTAGTCTGCCAATTAAGCATTGCTATCATCCCCAAGTACCAGGTATAGAAACTGAGGCACAGAAAACGTTGAATGATTTGATCAAGACCATGCAGCTTATAAGCACTGAAATTGACATTTGAAAACTGCCAGTCTAATTCTAGAATAAGTGCTCTTCTTTTATTATTAATATTATTGTTATTTATTGAAGCATAGTTCATTTACAATATTATATTCATTTCAGGTGTACAGCATAGCGATTCAGCATTTTTATAGGTTGCTGCTGCTGCTGCTGCTAAGTCGCTTCAGTCATGTCCGGCTCTATGCGACCCCATAGATGGCGGCCCACCAGGCTCCCCCGTCCCTGAGATTCTCCAGGCAAGAACACTAGAGTGGGTTGCCATTTCCTTCTCCAATGCATGAATGAAAAATGAAAGTGAAGTTGCTCAGTCATTTCTGACTCTTAGTGACCGCATTGTCTGCAGCCTACCAGGCTCCTCCGCCCATGGGATTTTCCAGGCAAGAGTACTGGAGTCGGGTGTACACCATTAAAAGTTGTCACAATATAATGGCTATAATTCACTATGGTATACAGTGTATTTTTATCAGTTTTATACATGGTAGTTGCATCTCTTAAACTCATACCCTGAATCATGGTGATTCTTTGATTCATTCATTTAACTAATTTTTGGTGAGCAAACATTGGGTGCTAGAGAAATAGCAGTGAGCAAAATAGTCCAATTCTCTGCCCCTCTAAAAAGTGAAAAAAACATGTCAAGTATATGTGTTTGATGCACTTAGCTTCAGAAGCAAAGTTGGGGAGGGAAAAGGGAAGTTACAATTTGGTATAGGTCCATGAATTACCTCACTTTGCCATGACTGAGCCACCGTACAAATATTCTGGGTAAACACATACTGGGCAGAGGGAAAAGCCAATGAGAAGTGCTTGAGGTGGGTTTGTGCTTGACAAGGAATAGCAAGGACATTGTATTGTTATGTGAAGTGAACGTGGGGTGGTTGTTAGGAGATGGTGTCAGAGATAAGAGGAGACCGGATTTCATAAACTTCACAAGTCCCTGGAGGATTTTGGCCTTTGCTTAGAGTGGAATCAGAAGCCACTGGAGAGTTTGATTAGTGGAAGGAGAGTATTTCCTGATTGTGGTGGATGCTGTGTGGAAAACAGAGCAGAGAGAGGCAAGAACGGAAGCACAGATCCGAAAGGAGAGTATTCGGTGAGATTGTGCTTGGTAGATGCGTAAGGATATAAAGTGAGCAGATTTTTGAATATGTTCTTAAAGGAAATGAGCAAGGTTTTCTTATGAATTGGAAAAGGGAATAAGGAAGAGAGAGAGGAGGCAAAGAGCAGTTAGCAAGGTGGGGAGACCACAGGAAGAATAATGTGGTGTGCTGAAGAATTTTGTCAGATACCTGCTGTTCGAGATGTCTGTTAGACATCCTTGTGGAGATGTCAAAGGTTAATTGTGTATACGTATTTGAAATTCAGGGAGAGGTCTGGATGGATATGTAAACATTAGAGTCATCAGAATGTAATTGATATTGAAAACCGTCAGAGCCAGACACCAGGGGAGTAAGTTTGGATCGAGAAAAGAAGGAGAAGAGATGCTCTCAATATTTTCTGCTTACTTGGTCCCCAAATCCCTTGCTTTCTGTCATGATGTGTTAGTATTGCTCTCAAAATGTCATTTCCACGAAGAAAGACATCAGTGGAAAAACCAAGAAAATCTGAGGAAATAAAACGAGTCTTTAGTTTGGTTAATAGAGTTTTACCAGTTAAATGTTTCATTTTGGTCATTGTCTTCTGGTGATATAAGATATTAACTTAAGAGGAAAATAGAAATTCTTGTACTACTTTTGCAGCTTTTTTGTGAGTCCAAAATTAATTGAAAGTAGGAGTTTTAGAAATATGTCCCCAGATGTGGACACACTGCTTTGAATAGAGTCTGAATTTTTCGGAAGAAGGAAATGGGACCTTTACCTCTCTTGGTCTAAACACAAGACTTTATTCAGAAAGCCTAGATTTGAATTACCTTCTTGAACATTTTCCACCTAACACTAGGTTATGGTCAACTGAATGCCAGGACATATTTTGAAAATCGTTTTTTAAACAAGCTCTCCCTTGTATCTTTGGAAAAAATGATTTACTTTTGACAATTCCAAAACTGGATGAGATGTGATCCCTAATAAATATTCTTGTTCAGATTCAATTCAGATAGAAACCAGAGCTCCGACTCTGCCTTCACGTTTGTTCTGTCATCCATCAGTTCCTTAGCATGCTCTTTACGCTGTTATCTGAGGCGCCTCACAAATTCTGTTATCTTCTAGGTCACTGGACAAGGAGGGCGGTGGCCCTTGGTCTTCACCAGGTCTGTCATTTTGGTTGACAAAGATCCTTCCGTGAACTCTTCCTTGTTTCATCCAGTCGTGAATTTACTGAACCAGATTATCTCATGTGTGTGCATGTGTGCTAAGTCCCTTCAGTTATGTCCAACTCTTTGTGACACTATGGACCAGCATAGCCTGCCAGGCTCCTCTGTCCATGGGATTCTTTAGGCAAGAACACTGGTGTGGATTGCCCTGCACGCCTCCAAGGCATCTTCTCCACCCAGGGATGGAACCCATGTCTCTTAGGTCTCTTGCACTGGCAGGCAGGCTCTTTACCACCAGCACCACCTGGGAAGCTAAAATTATCCCATTGCACCCATGTATTCTTTCTATTGTTGAATATATAATACAATTCTCTATTAATCTCGGTGAAATCAGTACATATCTGACTATAAAATTCCTCAGTCTACCAGTACAGATTAATTTGTAATGAACTTATGCTCGTATCTAGTGATCTGTGCATTTTATTATTAAGTACTCACAAATCATCTTTGAAACAATCCTTTTACAGATCCAAATAGTGCAAGGTTACTCATTCTTACTGCTGCTGCTGCTACTGCTGCTGCTGAGTCGCTTCAGTCTTGTCCGACTCTGTGCAGCCCCAGAGACGGCAGCCCACCAGGCTCCCCCGTCCCCGGGATTCTCCAGGCAAGAACGCTGGAGTGGGTTGCCATTTCCTTCTCCAGTGCATGAAAGTGAAAAGTGAAAGTGAAGTCGCTCAGTCGTGCCTGACCCTCAGCGACCCCGTGGACTGCAGCCTTCCAGGCTCCTCCATCCATGGGATTTTCCAGGCAAGAGTATTGGAGTGGGCTGCCATTGCCTTCTCCATACTCATTCTTATGCAGATACTCATTCTTATGCAGATATAATAATGTGTAGACTCAGTTCAGTTCAGTTGCTCAGTCATGTCTGACTCTTTGTGACCCCATGGACTGCAGCATGCCAGGCTTTCGTGTCCATCACTAACTCGCTGGACAGTTAGTGTCCATTCAGCTGGACACTGGAGTTAGAGCCTGGAGCTTGCTCACCATCTCATTCTCTGTCATCTCCTTCTCCTCCTGCCTTCAGTCTTTCCCAGGATCTTTTCCTGTGAGTCAGTTCTTCATGTCAGGTGGCCAAAGTATTGGAGTTTCAGCTTCAGCATCTGTCCTTCCAGTGAATATTCAGGACTGATTTCCTTTAGGATGGACTGGTTGAATCTCCTTGCAGTCCAAGGGACTAAAAAGTCTTCTCTAACACCACAGTTTGAAAGCATCAATTCTTTGGCACTCAGCTTTCTTTATAGTCCAACTCTCATATCCATACATGACTACTGGAAAAAACATAGCTTTGACTATTCACACCTTTGTCAGTAAAGCAATGTCTCTGCTTTTTAATGTTCTGTCTATGTTCATAGGCTTTCTTCCAAGAAGCAAGCATATTTTAATTTCATGGCTGCAGTCACCACGTGTAGTCTACTCTATGTATACTTGCTCATTTATTATTATTAGTTTAATGAGAAGAGAGAATGTAGACCAAACATGGAGGAAAAGCTTTAAGAAGTGTGCGAACCGCAAGGCCATTTCTTTTGTAGGAAATTGAGGAAACAGTCTCCATAGGAATCAAGCAGAAAACACTACTGCTTTTATTTCAGGTTTTATAGGCAGTAGCTATTTTTAATGGTGTAGTTAAACTCCACAGGAGGGAGTTTAAATGGTAAAATTAAATGTAATTTGGTGAAGGTGTTTATCAAGTATTTTCTTAAACAGTTGATAATTTGCACATTTCTTTGTTAAATTGTGCTTCCTTGTTACTGAGGACCACAGCTTGCTACTAACTGCTAATGAATTATGACACATCTATTATTTATGGAGCTTATAAATTTAGGTGTCTTTCTGAAGGTTACTCTGTGGTTTAAAATCTCAGGTGATCTCGTTGAAGTTGCTCCACAGAGTTATCAACTCTAACTCTGGTAATCTGAAATTTACCAGGCTGCAACCAGTGTTTTATCTGCAGTGGATGTGTCTTCTAGTGGTATCCTGGTCTCATTATAGCAGGGACATTCCTCAGGCAAGCTTTAATGATGACTCTCAGTATAGCCGTGTGCTGTAATGGTTGGTGAAATTTGATGGAATAATGTGTCTAGTTCATTTATCTCACTCAGACTGGTCCCGTTCTTTCTGTCTGTTTTCCAGAGTGTATTTTTTCTGACACAAGAATCACTACATTCTTTGCTGGTATGTATCAAGATTTTCATGGAATGAATGAGAACTGGAGGGAATTGAGATAATAGTAATAGAACGTAAGGCATCCAGGAAGAGATGTAGCAACAGAAAATTAATATATGATCTAAGTGCTTTCCGTAAATTATCTCATTTAATTCTTTGTTAGAAGGCAGAGATGCTGAATAGCATACTTTGAACTGAGAAGGGACTTTGAGACCCGAAACAAAACTGCAATTCCATAAAGTACAATTATGAAGTTTATTAGGGGGTGACTTATAGACAGGCAGGATGGGGCGGACAGTGGTCCACAGGCATTCACAGCTCTACTCTGTGTTGCCAAAAGGGATAAAGGGGAATTCAAAGGGGCCAAAAGTAAGAATAGAATCTGACTACCAAGTGAGATTCATGATGCTGTTAAAGTGCTGTACTCAATATGTCAGCAAATTTGGAAAACTCAGTATTGGCCACAGGACTGGAAAAGTTCAGTTTTTATTCCAATCCCAAAGAAAGGCAATCCAAACCATGTTCAAACTAGTACACGATTGCACTCACCTCACGTGCTAGTGAAGTAATGCTCAAAATTCTCCACGCTAGGCTTCAACAGAATGTGGAGCGAAAAAGAACTTCAGATGTTCAAGCTGGATTTAGGAAAGGCAGAGGAACCAGAGATCAAATTGCCAACATTCACTGGATGATAAAAAAGGAAAAGAATTCCAGGGAAAAAAATCGATTTCTACTTCATTGACTACACTAAAGTGTTTGACTGTGTGAATCACAACAAACTGTGGAAAATTCTTAAAGACATGTGTGTACCAGACCACCTTACCTGCCTCCTGAGAAATCTGTATGCAGGTCAAGAAGCAATAGTTAGAACTGGACATGGAACAATGGACTGGTTCTAAATTGGGAAGTTAGTATGTCAAGGCTGTATACTGTCACCCTGCTTATTTAACTTACATGCAGAGTACCTCATGAGAAATGCCAGACTGAATGAAGCACAAGCTGGAATCAAACTTTTGATATTTTCCAGGAGAAATATCAAGAACCTCAGATACAAAGATGACACCACCCTTATGACAGAATGTGAAGAGGAACTAAAGACCCTCTTGATGAAGGTGAAAGAGGAGCGAGAAGCTGGCTTAAAACAGAACATTCAAAATCCTAAGATCATGGCATCTGGTCCCATCACTTCATGCCAAATAGATGGGGAAACAATGGAAACAGTGGCAGACTTTATCATCTGGGGCTCCAAAATCACTGCAGATGGTGACTGCAGCCATGAAATTAAAGGATGCTTGCTCCTTGGAAGAAAACCTATGGCAAACCTAGACAACATATTAAAAAGCAGACATTACTTTGCCAACAAAGGTTCATCTAGTCAAAGCTATGGTTTTTCCAGTAGTCTTGTATGTGAGAGTTGGACCATAAAGAAGGCTTAGTTGAGAAGAATTGATACTTTTGAACTGTGGTGTTGGAGAAGACTCTTGAGAACCCCTCAGACTGCAAGGAGATCAAACCAGCCAATCCTAAAGGAAATCAACCCTCACTATTTATTGGAAGGACTGTTGCTGAAGCTGAAGCTCCAGTATTTTGGCTACCTGATGCGAAGAGCTGACTCATTAGAAAAGACTCTGATGCTGAGAAAGATTGAAGGCAGGAGGAGAAGGGGATGACAGAAGACGAGATGGTTGTATGACATTACCAACTCAATGGACATGAATTTGAGCAAGCTCTGGGCAATAGTGAAGGACAGGGAGGCCTGGCATGCTACATACAGTGGCAAAGAGTTGAGCTTGACTGAGTGACTGAACAACAAGCAACCAAGTGAGAAGCAAGTCTGCACCAAAGGAACTGAGCATTCTTCCTCCCGTGAGAGTGTCTCATGATCATCAGCCATCTGTGTCAGCAAAAGGCATTTTCCCAGTTTTCTAACCAGATGAAGCCAAGGCTGAAAGTTGATAGGGAACGTATTCAGTTTTGGCATATTCTTTGTGAGGAGGCTAAAGCTGAGTCATGCAGAAAGGGGAGGGGATACGACTCGTGCCTTAAGATGAAGCTGACGACATGGAATCAGTTGATTCAGTCACACATCCTCATTATCATCCAGTGGAGGTATAGACTGTGTTTCAGATAAAATATTAAAGAGAGGACTGTTAATGAAATTGTCTGAAGGCAGGAAGCTGTTTGGTGATGAATCTGGGATGTGAGTGCTGGCCGTTTGGCCCCAGAGCCTGCACTCATCACAGCATCATGCTATACCTCCCATGTTTCTACCTGTGGATGGATGTCACGCTGAACTTGGTTAGTGACCACACTTTCAGAGAGATCACACACAGACCACTGTGACATTTGGCAATTTTAATATAATTAGGTTGAATCATGGCAAATTGCTGGTATTTGACTATTTTCACATTAAAAGAAATGGTGATTTGGGGTTGAAAAAAACTGACAAAATGACACTGATCAGAGGAAACTGGGGACACACACTGAGTGCAGCATAGTATCATGGACTGAATCCTCTAAGAGTAAAAGGACATATTGGAAATTCTGGCTGCATCTGAATAAGGTCTTAGATTTGTAGTATTGCATGAATGTAATTAAAATATATTATTTATTAATTTGGCTGTACCAAGTCTTAGTTTCAGTATCTTCTATCTTCATTGAGGCACAGGGATCTTTTTAGTTATGGCATGTGAACTGTTAGTTGAGGAATGTGGGATCTAATTCCCTGACCAGGAATGGAGCCTGGGCCCCCCGCATTGGGAGCAGGGAGCCCACCAGGGAAGTCCAGTGTCTTGGTTTAGATAATTGTACTATGTCAGAGGTTAACTTTAGGAGAAATTAGGGTAAAGGATGTGTAAGAACTCTGTTGTATAGAACTCTTTGTTGTATATTTTCAGTTTTTAATTTTTTCTTAGATTTAGTGAATCTAAAATTATTACAAATAAAATTTTATTAATAAATTTTAACAATGGCAATTTCATTTTACATAGATCTTTAATAATTACAAAATTCCTTTTTATATGATTCTAGAAACTTTAGCTGCTTTCCTCTCTGTTCTCCAGAAGCACTTCAGATTTAATTCTGCTCTAGCACCTGCCATTCTAGATATATTTATTTGTCTACAATTTAGTTGCCCTAACAATACTGTTGGAGAAGGCAATGGCACCCCATCCCAGTACTCTTGCCTGGAAAATCCCGTGGGCAGAGGAGCCTGGTAGCCTGCAGTCTCTGGGATCGCTAAGAGTCAGACATGACAGAGCGACTTCACTTTCACTTTTCACTTTCATGCATTGGAGAAGGAAATGGCAACCCATACCAGTGTTCTTGCCTGGAGAATCCCAGGGACGGCAGAGCCTGATGGGCTGCTGTCCATGGGGTCACACAGAGTCGGACACGAATGAGACTTAGCAGCAGCAGCAGCAGCAGCAACAATACTGTGATCTTTTCAAGGCAAGGACTGCATTCAAGTCTTCCTTGTACTCCAAGCAGTGTAAGACACAAAGTATATTCATGTTTTTTTTTAAACAAATAAATACATTTATTAATCTTTATGGCTGACAAAAAGTGATAATAATTTTAAGATGTACTCCATGTAGTCAGTTCAGATCACCACTTGCTAGGTTGTCTCCCCAAATAAAAGAGAGAATAAAGATGTCTTATAAGCATTTACAGTCCATGGGGTTGCAAAGAGTCAAACACAGCTTAGTGACTGAACAACAGTAAGCAGTATAACTGAGCTAAAAAATGTGGAAGAAGTTCTTGTCTTTTATAAATGAAGATAGCAGCCATGAGAAGAGTTGCTTAGTCCATGGTAAGAAAATGGAGAAGCTCAGCACGAAGTCCTTTATACTCAGACTCCTGATTCCTTTTGGAATCAGCATGAAGATTCTGGAAAGGAGTAGGTCCAGGTATGTTCATGGACCTGCCTTCACCAGCTGAGCCATCAGAAACAAAGAATTGTGCTGACCTTTGAGGAAGGACGATCAATGTGTTATTAACAGTTTTCCTTTGCATAAAAAAGAGTTTGTGGCTGGGGGAGAGATAGTATTAAACTGGAATAGGACATAGGCATATCCTCAGAGTTAAAAGGGGGCTACTTCCATGCTGCTATCATGCTGGCTTATGTTTGCTTTTATTTTTTCAGTTTTAACAACTTTATTGAAATACCGCTCACCCATTTAAAATGTACGGTTCAGGCTGCCTTATTGGTCCAGTGGTTAAGAATCCACCAGCCAATGCAGGGGACATGGGTTCTGTCTGTGGTCCGGGAAGATCCCACATGCCGCAGGGCAGCTGAGCCTGTGGGCCACACTGCTGACGCCCCTGCTCTACGTGCTCTGCAATAGGAGGGGCCGCCTTAATGAGAAGCGTGGGTACCGCAACTTGAGAAAGTCTGCATGAAGCAACAAAGACCCAGCACAGCCAAAAATAAAATTAATTAATTAAAAAGTAAAATGTACAATTCAATGGCTTTTAGTATATTAAAGATATGTGTGACTATCAGTCAGTTCAGTTCAGTTCAGTCACTCAGTCATGTTCGACTCTTTCCAACCCCATGAACTGCAGCACGCCAGACCTCCCTGTCCATCACCAACTCCCGGAGTTCACTCAAACTCACGTGCATTGAGTCTGTGATGCCATCCAGCCATCTCATCCTCTGTTGTCCCCTTCTCCTCCTGCCCCCAATCCCTCCCAGCATCAGAGTCTTTTCCAATGAGTCAACTCTTCGCATGAGGTGGCTAAAGTACTGGAGTTTCAGCTTTAGCATCATTCCTTCCAAAGAACAGCCAGGGCTGATCTCCTTTCGAATGGACTGATTGGTTCTCCTTGCAGTCCAAGGGACCCTCAAGAGTCTTCTCCAACAACACAGTTCAAAAGCATCAATTCTTCGGTGCTCAGATTTCTTCACAGTCCAACTCTCACATCCATACATGACTACTGGAAAAACCATAGCCTTGACTAGACGGACCTTTGTTGGCAAAGTAATGTCTGTGCTTTTGAATATGCTATCTAGGTTGGTCATAACTTTTTTTCCAAGAAGTAAGCATTTTTAAATTTCATGGCTGCAATCACCACCTGCAGTGATTTTGGAGCCCCCCAAAATAAAGTCTGACACTGTTTCCACTGTTTCCCCATCTATTTCCCATGAAGTGATGGGACCAGATGCCATGATCTTACTTTTCTGAATGTGTGACTATAACCACAGTCAATTTTAGAACATTTTATCACCCCAAATGAAACCCTGTATATTTTAGCTCTCACCCCTCCTCCCAGCCTTCTTGCCACTCCCCACCCCTAGGCAACTACTAATCTGCTTTCTGTCTCTATTTATTTCCCTGTTTTGGACACTTAATATGAATGGGATCTTATGCAATCCTATGTGATCTTTTGTGAGTGGCTTCCTTCACTTAGAATAATGTTTTTAAGGTTCATCCATATGAACAGACATTAGTATTTCATTTCTTTGTATGGCCAAGCTGCATTACTTGTATAGATATACCACGTTGGTCGTGGTGGTGATGTAGTCACTAAGTCATGCTCGACTCTTTGCAGTCCCATGGCCTGTAGCCTGCCAGGCTCCTCTGTCTGTGGGAGTTCTTTGGCAAGAATACTGGAGTGGGTTGCCATTTTCTTTTCCAGGGGATCATCCTGACCCAGGGATTGAACCTGCGTTTCCTGCTTGGCAGGCAGGTTCTTTACCACTGGGCCACCTGGGAAGCCCATACCTCCTTATGTTTATCTATTTATAGAGTGATGGGCATTTGGCCTGTTTCCGTCTTTTAGTTACTGTGAATAATATAGCTGCTAGCATCACTGTACAAGTTTCTGTGTAGACAAATGTTTTCTCTTTCTCTTAGATGTGAACTTGGTTTTACTTCAGTTATTCCTAACTTGACATATAAGGAGTGTCTCCTAGAGATAAAGAATAATAAAACCTCAACATGCTGAAAATTTAGAATACAGTTTAATGTTCACTGCCTTTCTGAGTCTCAGTTTATAAGTAGCCTTTGTAGATAAGTTGTGCCTCAAAAAAAAAGTTTTTAAACATACACGCATGCACATACAAGCTTGCATAAGGATTCAGCTAAAAGTAACCCCTCCTGAGAAGCCATCTGGAGAAAGAAGTGCAACCCTTCTCATAATGCTGAAATTGCTCGGGAAATGGGGCAACTTCTCCTTAGGAATCTCTTCAGATTGGGGTTTATGCACCATGCTGGAAATATTGACTGTGTGTAACCTTATTTGCTCCTTATTTGTAGCTGTGCCTAATCAAAATCATTTCTGGCTATTCCTGAAAATCAAAACTTTTCCTGGGAACATCTCCCTGGTGAATCAACAGAATACTGGCTGTGGTCAGGACGGAAAGCTCCTGAAGGGCCAAGCCTAGGTCTCTCTTCTAGAAGAATACCTTCACACAGTGCCAGTGCCCTGTGTATTTGCTAAACTGACATGAATTGAGATTCTTGAAAAATAGCACCTGGTTGAAGGATTTGTTATTTTCATTACTGCTCAATTTTCTCTTGGAAAAAAGCAGACTCTGGAGTCCATGTACTGTGTACTCTCCCAATAAGTCCTGCTTTTAATGGCAAAAGTTAATCAAGACTTGGTCATCCTAACAGATCACTTGCCTCATATGTGGGGCAGTGGGGGCTCAGAGCTGTGGCTTCTTCCTACATCTCTTCTATACTTACCTTGTTCCCCAGACCTTGCTGACCCTCTCGGAGGCCTGCTCACTCAGACGGTAGCCTGAGCTGATGCTTTCTCCCAGCAGGCTTTCTTCTAGTTCTACCCAGAGCTTCTGCATCTCTTCATGAACATGGGGTAAATGTAAAGGAATCTTCAAGACCACCCTCCAAGCGCCCCCCCACCCACCCCAGGTATAACCAGACTCTTCAATCGTGTGCATTTTGTTTGTGGGGCAGAACCAAATTATGTAATCAAATAGGGACACTAAGCCTGATTGAAACTTCAATCAAAGCACCAAAGCAATCCAATAATTTTGGGTTTGACCTTTGTACTATTTTTAATTGGGGCTTCCGTGCTGCCTCATACAGTAAAGCGGTAAAGCATTTGCCTGCAATGCAGGAGACCCGGGTTCAGTCCCTGGGTTGGGAAGACCCTCTGGAGAAGGAAATGGTAACGCACTCCCGTATTCTTGCTTGGAGAATTCCATGGGCAGAGGAGCCTTGTGGGTTACTGTCCGTGGAGTGGCAAAGAGTCGACACAACTTAGCAACTAATGCTATTTTTACTGTATACTGATTTGAAAGGCTCTTGGAGAGATGTCTGAACCTTACAGCAACCTTTTATTCTGGATCCTGTGTAAGAGAAAATATCCTCTCCATCCAGCTTGACACTATACTGGTCATTCCAGTTCCCTTGGAACTGAGGCATTTGATTCCCTCAGAGGCTTGGTTGTTCAGTATGTGATGTAATCAGCTTGGGAAGCATAGTTTTAAGAGGATCTCAAAAGACCATCAAGCCCAGAAGGGGAGTTAAAACTCTTTCCTCAAAAGGAAAGAGGATATTTATAATAGAATTATACTACATTCAAGAGTCGTTACAAGGAGTTTGGTCTATTATACAAAAAATTCTTTTTTCTGCCTTTTTTTTTTTTTGATGCTTTATCTAACCCAGTGGACTCCCAAGTATTGTGGAGCTACAACTCTAGCTTCTGGGGAACTCTGAGTTTTGACTGAAGTCAATAGGATGCTTTACCACTAAGTACCTCTACCAGGCTACAGTTACAAATTCTTGTAAATAAAATTTCATGCAAGCAGGCATTTTTATGAGTAATCATTGTTTAACCTCAACAAATTGAATTTTTTATACTCAGAAATGAAACAACAGTAACGATACTATCCTAAAACTTTAAATGGTTGAAAAAGTGAAAATGTTAGTTTCTCAGTCTTGTCTGGCTCTTTGTGACTCCATGGATTGTAGCCCATCAGGCTCCTCTGTCCATGGAATTCTCCCCCAAAAGAATATTGGAGTGGGTAACCATTCCCTTCTCCAAGGGATCTTCCCAAACCAGGGATTGAACGCCTGTGTCACCTCTTGTGTCTCCCGCATTGGCAGGGAGATTCTTTACTGTCTGAGCCACCAGGGAGTTAGATCCAGGTAAATTGTTCCTTACACTTTAGTATGGGATATCCTTTTATTAATTTACCATAAAAAGAAATTTCCAAAAAGAGGGAAAGAGAGAATCTTTAATAGCAAAGTTTAAAGGCAACTCAGATATTAATTCTTAAACAGCCCTCTGGTTTCCTGAGTAGCTAACAAAGCACTAGTTAGCTCTTAAATGTCTGTTTTTAGACTTTACAGGAATAGGAAATGCTGTGTATCAACATTTAATTTAGAAACTATGAATGGTTTCAGATATGCCATTTTAAATGTTTTTACTTGGGGTGAGGGTTATTTCAGTGATGTTTACTTTTGGGGGGGCATAATTAGAGGATGAGGCTCTCATACATTTTCAAATAACTAAATCTTGTCCATTTAAGAATGCATATTTTCTGTTTTCAAAATTTCTGAAGTAAATCTTTCTAAAATATAATTGTACAGTCATTTCCCTTTGGGAAACAGTGCTTAATATACATATAACTCTTCTGAATGACTCATAGCATGATGCCCAAATGAATCTTGATGTCTGGGAAAGTGAGATTTAAAAAGAATTCTAGTTCACGAGGTCGATCCTCCTCACCCGCCCAATTTAAAGAAGAGAGTGGGGGCTTTTGACTTCCTGTAAATTGCACAGCTACTCCCAATTTGATGTTCTGAGATTTCTGCACAGCTCTCGCCTAACAGAAATCCAATGGCTTAGAGACTTGGTTTCATTATAGAAGCTCTCGGTTGGTTCATGCCTTTACTTTTTGCCCTGTCTCTCAAACTGCAACCCACTCCCTTTCCAAGATCCAGCCTCGTGGAGCTGTTGATTGGTTCTAAATCCAGCCCCATGGTTTCACACCCCACCAGCTCTTACATATACCACCCCTCCTCCAGCTGTCAGGGATTCTTTCCCCTCTGGTCTCTCTTGGGTGTGGGGCGGCCACCTAGCTTTACCATTCATGGCTCCCATTTAAGGGTGACTTCTATGAAACTCTTCAACTCCTCCAGGGGGCAAGGATCGTTCTCTCCGAAATGCTCTCAGTATTCTCTGCACATCCTTGTTTCAGCTCTCGGCTGTGTTTTTGTCATAGTTTGAGTGTACATCTATCTACTCTTTTTTTAAATTGAAGTATAGTTGATTTACAGTGTTGTGTTTATTCCTGCTGTATAGCAAAGTGATTCAGTTATACATACACATATAGTTATTCATATATACATTTTTATATTTTCCTTTATGATTTAATCTCAGGATTCTGAATCCAGTTCCCGGTGCTATACAGTAGGACCTTGCTGTTTTCTTCATTCTGGATGTGATCATTTGCCTCTACTAACCCCAAACTCCCATTCTGTGCCCCTGCCACGGGAAGGCTTGTGCTCTGAGCGTGTCTCTGTTTGCAATAGCTTCATTTGTGTCCTATCTTAGATTCGACACATCAGTGATATCATATCTTACCGTCCCCGTCTGCTCAAGGGTTGGTTCTTCGCTGTCCACCATTCTGGGTCTGTTTCTAGCAGCTCTCCAGGGGGACAAACTAATTGATGGACAAAGGGGTGCTCTACAGTGCGTGTCACTTCCTCACCTTTAAACCCTGTCACGTGGTTTTCTGTTATGTTTTTACTTAAAACACAAATTTGTTTTATATGATTTACTTTTGTCAAATTATTTATTTATTGAATGATGAGATAAAGCTTGGAGAGTCATTTTGTGTGTTTATGGGGGGGGGCACTCCACACATTGTCCCTCCGAGACATAACCTTCTTCTCCCAACTGAAGACTAACTGCCTATAAGAGACTCCTGTCTTTTCACTAGGCAGTGCCTGATGTGTGGCATTGCTCAGAGGGTCTCATGCAGAAGCTCAGGCCTCGTGTGATCAGAGCTTAGAGCTAGCAGGAGCTACTGAACCTTGTAGAGCTTTGTAGCCCGCCCATCTCTATCTTCTTCAATCCTGGATTACTCCAAGCTACTGAATGTGAGCTCTTTTGTCTGCAGATCTGTGCTATGCATGTGAGTTACATTTTTTCCCCCTCCATTGGCACTCTGAAGCCCCACTACTTGCTCCGTTGCTTGATCATTCAGTCTTTCATTTCCTCTACATCAGCTGTTGAAACGGGGTTGTAAAGATTGAGTTGGAGCATACAAAGTGTAGAGAAGAGGGCAATAGCATCCCCAGAGACCGATTCATACTCACCAGCTATTATTATTGTTAGGATGACTGTCACGCTTCTAATCCTCACTTCCCGACTCACTGCCACTGTTTTAAGATTTGCTCTGCTGACCTTCCAATAGCTGTAAAACCAGATCAGCCCAATTGATTGTAATAATTATAAAGTTAGGGTGACTAGGCTCCTAGTAACGACTCTTACATCTTTTTTGAAAAAAATGAAAGTCCTATATAAGCTTTGGTGCATATATATTTTTAGGCTGTGCCTTAGCCATCGAGGGGCCTTTTCCTTTTCTGATTCATGCCTCTGTTAAGAATAGTCAAAGTTGCCAGAAAAGGGATTTTTGGATAAGAAAGAGAGGTGAGATTGTGTTAAATTAGGAACTCAGAGTCAAGAAAAGATGAAAAGCTATATTTAGAATGGGGTTTGGACTGAAAATGACTGTGGATCTTTTTCTTTTTTAATAGTGTGAGAAATGCAGCCACAGGTTTGAAATGGAACTATTTAAACATTTATTTCAGCCCAGTTGAGAAAAGGAGAGAGCCAGTTTCTCCCCAGACCTCAATATTTATCTTTAGGATGTAAAAAGAAAGTGAGAGACTGGATGACCTTGTTTTCACTGAATTTGATCTCTCTTCCCTTTTTTTCTTTCTCTTTTGCCTTTTTGAGGGGGGATCATGTATATTTTTTTATGCTGAAAATAGAAGATTTTTTCCCTTGCAGTAGGCACGGAAGGTTTAAAAAAAAAAAAAAGAGCACCATAGCATATGCAAATAGTGTTAGAGAATACAAACAGGCTTCTCCATGACCGTGGAATTCTGTGGACTGACTGTATCCAGATTCACAATTATGCTATGGTTGCTCCTTCAAATAGGCTAGCATCTCTGTGGACCACATTTACAGACACAGCATAGCCATTAAGCAAAGTTTCCAACTTAATCTCTCTTGCTTAAAGACACACTGAATTGGTATTGTGACTTTTTTCTTCCTTCCTTTCTTCTTCCCTCCCTCCTTCTTCCTGTCTTTACATCTCTCATCTGTCCATCTACCTACGTACCTGAATTTTTTTTTTTTTTGATGGGTCTTATACAGAGTTACACATAGGCTATAAAAGGGTTGGATGGTTTTATCTACCTTGCTTATTTAATCTACACAACAATCATGTTCGATAGGCATCATTACCCTCAAGCTCCAGATAAAGAAACTGCAGCGTAAAGAAGTAAATTATTTACCTAGTTTCACGGCCGGCAAGTGGTGAAGACTTGGAGATGGGTCTTCCTGGCTCTGAGGAGTTCATGTTCTTGACTGCTCATTACCTAGAGTCACTACATACATTTTGTCCTAAATTTGTGCAATTTTTGCCAAATGACACACGGCTGCCAAAAACAACCATCTGAAAATTAACAGATTCATTCATGCAGTTATATGGGAGATTTCTTCATTGTCATTGCCAGCTTTTTGTTATATTGATGGAGTGGTGCCTTGCTGAGACAGAGTAGAGAAGGGTCATGTATCCCCAGCATTTCTAAAATTTGGGGTGACATTTCTGAAAACATGAACACCTCTCTTCCTTCTTTCTGCAGTTTTGGGGTAGAAATGGTATGGTTGCAGACTGAGGGTGATGGAGAAAGAACCCTGTGCTATTTGGTAAGAATTCCACCTCTGCTGTTCCCACCTTGCAGTACAAGGATAGTGTTGCTAGGAAAGATGACATAATTAGCTCCTAAAATAAATGAATGCTTTTAATGTAAATGAAAGTATTATTTTAAATTAAGATGGATTATGATGGTCCTGTTGGAAAATAACATTTCGCCTAAAATGAATCAGCCTGTTCAAGAAGCAGTGATATATATGGAACAGCTTCTCCCCAGAAAGTCTGAGCCATTTCTTCTCTAGTAAGTGACCCAGTAAAAGTGCTATATATACACTCAGGTCCTTTCCAACTGTATAGGCGATGTGGAAAAGAATGACTCAGCCTAGTAACGATAGGAGACCCATGGAAATGGTTTCTTTTTCTGGATTTGGTCTAAATATCTGAGTTTCTTTAAAAGTTTAAGGCCATTTAAAATCAATAGTAATATTTAATATACATTTTATAAAAAGGAAATACATCTTTTAACAAATAAATTCAGGGCTATCCCATGAGTCACAAATGAGCTTATTAATTGGGGTCCATAAGAGAACGTAGAAATTGTATGCATTATACAATACATGATGCCTTGTTGGCCTCTGTTTTCCTCTTCACTCAAATTATGTAAGTCAAATCAGGTATTAAATTTGCTTTGCTACATGTTTAAATGAGCATTAAGGGATATTTCAAATGCATTAACTAGAAACACCACCTTTAGCAGCCAATATTGTATTTATCATTTTTGAGGACTAAATTGGACAAGGATTAAAACAGCACAAGAAGTCTAGTTACTCGTATAATTGTATAATTGAGTTTGATTGACATTTCAGTGCCCTAATATCGAGAGTCATGAAATCAGCTGCCAAGAGCTGTGGATTCAGGGCCATCCGTGAGCCTACCGCCACCGCTGCCCTGCCTGTGGGGAGACTCATTACTGCTGTCTGTTTCCTGGCAGCCATCGTCTGTCATTTTCTTCTTCTCCTTCCTCCTGTCACTGCAGTAACGGGTGCCATCAGCTTAACCTATCTTGTGTGGAGCAAAATCTGTGCAAAAGCACCAACTGCATCCCCACTGGCAGTGGGAACATTTATCTCTGACATTCCAGTTTCTCTACAAGTAGTCTCAACTAATACAACTACGAGCGTCCCCTGCTTCCTTAAAACTGACCCATCTGCTCTGTGCTATTCCAAGAAAGCCAGGATTCCCCCAGTGTGCTTCAGTGTGGCTGCAGGAAACCTTCCTTCTCATCCCTCAATTACTCTCCGTGACACCATGATCTTCTGACATCTGTGTCCAATTCCACCTGCCTCTCAGAACTTTTCAGGGGAGGTATATGAGAGAGTAGAGGGACAGGCTTTGGCATTAGACCTAGGGGCACATATTGGCTCTGCCACTGCTCCTGCAAGTAAACATCTTGGTTTCTTCAATTCCAATCTTGAGGGAATAGTTCCCCTTGAAGAGAAGATTCAGAGAGATACTTACCTGAAATGCTTTGCACATTTAGCAGTAAATGGAGGGTCGATTCCTGTTTCCTTCTTAACACACACGCAGCAGCTTTCCTCATGCATATGTATATTTTCTACTGTTACCAGAAAATTGTGTTGTGTTATAGAGAGCTTATTGGAGAAGGCCAAGGCAACCCACTCCAGTGTTCTTGCCTGGAGAATCCCATGGACAGAGGAGCCTGGTAGGCCACAGACCATGGGGTCGCGAAGAGTTGGACATGACTGAGCGACTTCACTTTCACTTTTCACTTTCATGCATTGGAGAAGGAAATGGCAACCCACTCCAGTGTTCTTGCCTGGAGAATCCCAGGGACGGGGAGCCTGGTGGGTCGCACAGAGTCGGACACTACTGAAGCGACTTAGCAGCAGCATAGAGAGCTTATATAACAGAGTCCTTTGAGTCTTTGGTATGATTTTAATCAACCATTCTGTAAATTCCACCGGCAAGAATATGAAATATGTGCTTCACATCCCTGGACCTCCTTCAGAACCATTATATCATAGGCATTTAATAAACATTTATTGAATAAAATGTCATCATAGAGGTGGTAAATCAAGATAGATAAAATCCTGGACTCTGGAAATGAACTGCCCATATTTTCACCGGTAAGGTGTCTCTTACCAGTAGTATGACCTGAGTAAGTCACTTAACCTCTGCGTGCTTCAGTTTCCCCACCTGTAAAATGAGGCTAGTAGCACTGTCTCTTGTGCTGTTGGGAGAATTAAGTGAACTCACAGATGTATATAATGTATAGTATTTAGAAGAGTGCCCAACACTAGGTAAGGGTTCCGTTATCACTGTTGCACTTAATAATAACTGGTTATTATTTTTTAAAAGTTGGCCCTTTGTGGTTTCTTACATCAGGCTTCTTCTACAAGTAGGACCTTGACTGTCTTCAGAGCAGTCAGAAATAACCATCTTTTAGGCCAGTTGAGTTTTTTCCCCTTGGCATTTGGAAAGTGCTTATGGCATAGTATCTGCTTTGTTTGCTTTTGCTTGTGAGTTCTCACGACTCGGGGGCCAATTTGCCGGTGTATTTTGCTTATTATTCTCCCTTTGCAGACACTTGGCCAGACTTGGCCTTTGCGCAGTCTGATGCTCTCTTTGTTTCCTTTTTATTATCTTTCTCTCGGTAATGAGGGTCAAGCTGCTTACATTTCTCTCTCCTACCTCAGTTTCCCAGGTGACATTGCATACGAGCAACTGCAGCCAATTATATGATTGTTATTCTTGGGCACTGTCCTCCCTGAATACTTGGCAACTTTCTGACCCTGGCATTCTGACCTGGGTGAGATAAGAGGAAACCTACCAGTGTCCAGCATATAGAATTATTTTACTGAAAAGGAACTTGTTCTGTAGTACACGTGGCATAATCCTTACTTTCCATGAGTTCTTTTAATTCTCATTAAGTCCATGAAATAAAAACTAATATTTCTGACTCTAAAACTCCCAACCTCTTTATACTACATGATATCCATTGCTATTACAATTTTTTTTTCTCTCTCTCATTTATATCCTCTGTCCATCCACTCTGTGTTACCAGCTCAGATTTCTCTCCAGTAGAATAGGTCCTGGACCAGAGATCACATTGAGAGAGATCAAACACTTAAAAACCCAAGATGGAAGTTGGTAGAATGGAGTCATGTGGAAATACGTTCAGACATTTGCACCATATTTGTTTGCCTTGTGTGTTAATTTTTTGCAGTCTCTTCTTGTGTGTGTTCGCTGTTCAGTTGTGTCTGACTCTTTGCAGCCTCACAGACTGTAACCCACCAGGTTCCTCTGTCCATGGGATTTCCCAGGCAAGAATAATGGACTGGGGCACCATTTTCTGACCCAGGGATCAAACCTGCGTCCCTTGTGTCTCCTGCATTGGCGGGTGGATTCTTGACCATTAGTGCCACCTAGGAAACCCCTCAAACTCCTCTTCTGTAGAACTATTTTTAGTGCTGAATAAACAAAAGAGTACAAAGACCACCTATTTTACATATAAATTCCTTTTACATATAAATGTCGCTCCATGATTAAAAGACATACTCTTAGAAACATTTGGAGATTATTATAAGATTTGTAATAATTGTATAAATATTAGCATTTTGTTCCCCTTCCCTGAGCTCCAAGGTCACTCACTTCACCCCCAAAGAGAATGCCTTCTCCCTGCTGCTCTTTTTTTGTTTCATCTCTTCACTGTTCATGCTCTGGGTAACAGGCGCCAGGCTTGAATTTTGTGTATTTGTGTTGAGGGGTTGAAAGCACAGAGGATTTTGGAGACCACTTTTCTTCAGCTTACTGGCCTTTCAATATAAGCACCTGTTTCTTGTTAGGTAAATTAGACTTAACCCTTCACCATAAGAGTGATCACCCTACTAACGATGGGTACCAGCACCGTCTTCCAATACCACCTTCTGTGTTCCTGATGTATGCCCTCAGACAACCTTTCAGGAAAAGTAGAGAACCCTGAAACCAGGATTTAAGAGTGCAGTTCATTCTAACATTCTGTTCTTCCATCTGCTAGTCACACTAGTTTCTGAGGCAAGTCTAAATCTACCAAATGTAAGCCCTAGGATTCTAAAATAGTAGTTCTTAACCTTGACGTCCACACTGAAATTATCTGGAAAGTTGAGGAAATGTGGATGCCTGGGTCCTACTCCCAGAGCTCTGGATTGAATGATTTTGGAGCACATTGGGAACATCTGGTTTTTATAAACTGGAAAGTGGCAATCAATGCTTTTTTCTTGGTGTGCTCTCTAGTACTACCTAGATTCACAGGGGAAACCAATTTTGACATCTGATATTCAGGACTATACATCTATCTCAACACTTCAGTTTTGCATATTAATTAGATGTTAAGGAAAAGCTAGATTTTTCCCAGGCCCTTGATACAATTATTTAGATGCTGTTTTCAATATTCATCCATCCATTCCTTCATTCACCTCAGTAACCTCATTTAGACAATGAAGAAGAACTACAGAGAGTTAACTTTTGAATCAGTGAGTCCTAGGTTTGTAATCTAGCATCTTGGGCAAGAGACTTCAACTTTGGGGGCTTCTACATCCGCATCTGCAAAATGGGATGAATATAGGTATTGTGATAATTAAACAATATTATATTAGATATATTTGGTGGAAATTCACATGTAATCCTTGCCTGATACACATGAAGTTCCCAAAGAACATATACTTCCAACCCTATTTAGTATGCATAGAAATGTTTAACAGTTTTGGATGCCAAATAAATGTTTTCTAAAGCAAGAAAGGCATGGTGTAATTTTTTGCTTCTTTTCAGTCATGTGTCATTCATCACAGACTATTGACTTGACACAACAAAGCATCCTATCATCCAATAATGGCTCGATTTTCAGCTTCTCGATAGACCAGTCATCATCCCCAGTTGACAAACACATTTTACTCAGAAATGACATCAAAATGCAATATTTTCCCTGTCATGCTGAACTATGCCTTGCTCACTGACTCCCTCATATTCTCAGCTTTCATTACCCTTTTACTTGCTCTTACCCTTTTGCTGTCAAGTCACCTTACTTTATTTATTTAATAATCTGACAACGATGAAAGAAATACTATCATGGGCGTGTGAAACAATTGAAATGTCCTTCACTGCCATTATTTTCATTTAGATGACAGAAGAATCTCCCTTGTCATAAATGTAAGTAAGGTCTCTGTGTTTTGTAATACATGTGTACAACTGTGTGTGTGTTTGCTTGCTGTCTTCCAAAATTAGTTTCCTGAGGTAGACTTTATGTACAACTCTGGCTTGGTGGTAAAGAATCCTCCTGCCAACACAGGAGATGCAGGTTCAATTTCTGGGTTGGAGACATCCCCTGGAGTAGGATATGCCAACCCATTCCAGGGATTCTTGCCTGAAAAATCCCATGGGCAGAGGAGCCTGGCATGCTACAGTGCATGGGGTCGTAAAAGAGTTGGACAGGACTTAGCAACCAAACGACAGTAACTAAGATTAAGTGATCTTCACCAAACTACTGTTTATTACAGTCTGAGAACATTATTTTAAATTAAAAACATTTCTTTGACTATGCCACATGATGTGGAATCTTAGTTCCCCAATCAGGGATCAAACCTGCACCTAAGTTCCCTGCATTGGAAGCACAGAGTCTTAACTGCTGGACTACCAAGGAAGTCCCTGGGACATCATTATAAGTCAGCAACCAGCAAATCTGAAATAACATCTGTGTGTGTGTGTGTGTGTGTGTGTGTGTGTGTGTGTGTGTGTGCTCAGTCACTTCATCATGTCTGACTCTTTGTGACCCTCTGGGCTATAGCCCACCAGTCTCCTCTGTTGATGAGATTCTCCAGGCAAGAATACTGGAGTGGGTTGCCATGCCCTTCTCCAGGGGATCTTCGCATCCCAGGTTTTGAACCTGTCCCTCCTGCATGTCCTTCATTGCAGGCAGATTCTTTACCGCTGAGCTACTGGGGAAACCTGAAATAACATCTACTCTAATTTAAAGCAGATCTAATTTAACTAACACAAAATCATGTTTTTTTTTTTTATGTAACATGCTATGTATTCTGTTAAAGTTATTCCAACAAATGATAACTATATATTACTGATTCATAAAGAAGTATTTCAAAGAGGCTATCAGGTAGATGCTCCCTCAATAACCTGGTATAACTTGATATCTATCCTTTCTTTACCCATCCTAACCCCTGCCTTTCTTCCTCAACCTTATCTAATAAAGGAAGGGTACTTTTCTCCTAAATTTCTTTTTTTTTTTCTATCACACCAAGTTCTAGATTCTTTTTATTCTTACTTTGTTAGAAATAATCACTCTCACTCTCCCCTTGATCTTTGATCTCTCCCTCTCTTCCTGATCAGTCTAACCAGTTAAAACAAACAACTAAAACACTTCCTAAACTTAATACCCCCTCCTCCAGCTGCCTGACTTTTTTTTTCTTAATATCTAGATTAAACAAAAACTCATACAGCATTTCAAGTTCAGAAGTCATTGACTTAAGTGATTGTTAAAATAGGTTAATAACATTTCATTTCTACTTTTCCATCATTTAATATTTTAAACTTTTAATTTCAAGTAAATTTAAATTCACCGAAGACTTGCAAAGGTAGTACAAAAATGTCTTATATACCCTTTCCCTTCTTCTCTTAGTGTTACTATCATGCATCATTATGGTCCATTTATCAAATAGAAAATAGCATTGTTACAGTATTGCTGCTGCTGCTGCTAAGTTGCTTCAGCTGTGTCCGACTCTGTGCGACCCCATAGATGGCAGCCCACCAGGCTCCCCCGTCCCTGCGATTCTCTAGGCAAGAACACTGGAATGGGTTGCCATTTCCTTCTCCAATGCAGAAGAATGAAAAGTGAAAGTGAAGTCACTCAGTCGTGTCTGACTCTTCATGACCCCCTGGACTACAGCCCCCCAGGCTTCTCCGTCCATGGGATTTTCCAGGCGAGAGTACTGGAGTGAGGTGCCATTGCCTTCTCCTACTAACTCAATTACAGACTTTATTGGGGTTTCACCCATTTTCCCACCAATGGCTTTATTCTGTGTCAGGGTCCAGTCAAGATTACAGTACTGTATTTAAAGTTCTTAAAATTTTGACTTCACTGCAGATTTTGACCTAAAGATCACTCTTTCATCCTGAAACAGTTCTTTCCTTGTTGACACTTCCCTGGTTTTCTTCCTATCTTTGGCAGGTTCTTACTAATTTCCTTCAACATTTAATAATTGAAATTCTTTAGAGCTTGGTCCTGGTTTCTCTTTGTCTTCTTGCTGTTCACTGCCATTGGCCACCTAGTCAGTTATTACATGGCTTCAGATAGGTTTGCTATGTTGGTATCTCGAAATGCGTATTTTATAGGCTTCTTCTATAGGCTCCAGGTCCTCATGTCCTTATATCTTCTCCAGATCTTTATATCCCCATACTATATATTATTAACCTCATTTAGATGTGTTTGGAGTCAGATTCATTATCTTTCCTTCCCAGCTGATCTTCTTCCAGTGTCCCTTACTCACTTGCTTATGCAAACACAAGGTGCTCTCCCTTTTTTATTTTTCTTGCTTTGGATAACACCTACCCAAAGGCTTCCCTGGTGGCTCAGAGGTTAAAGCGTCTGCCTGCAATGCAGGAGACCCGGGTTTGATCCCTGGGTTGGGAAGATCCCCTGGAGAAGGAAATGGTAACCCACTCCAGTATTCTTACCCAAGTATACACACTCATACATTCAGAACATTGTCCAGAATATTTCTTTGCTCTCACTGTTGTTCATTTAGGTCAGGTCACCATCAGATCTCTCTGGACTTCAGACCCTTGTGGAAGAAGAAAAGTGGTTCTTTCTGCTCAGAAATTAATCTGTTAGTTCAAAAGAACTGTAGGAATAAAGACAAGATGAAAGATCTTGATTATGGTGACCATAAAATTTATTTTCCAAACAAGGACACTTAAGTGGGATGGGAATATATTAATAGTTATTTCAAGACTACAGCCAAAGAGCAGATTGGTTTCAGGCAAATTGGAGGTATAATCATCCAGATCTTATTATTATTATTTTTATTATTACTAGAAGATAAATTTATGTCACTAATGAAGATGTAGACTTACATAATAAAAGTAGAGGAGCCCTAGAAATAGAAATAATGAAGAAATGTCCACAATGCTGTCATATAAATTACCACTCAGGAAATTAAATCCAATTTCCTTTAACAAACAGACACTCTTCAATGTAACACATATATACTGAGTAAATGTAATTTATTCTACAAACATGTAGAACAAGCTTGCAGTCTTTACCCCTTTGAGGTCAAAGATTACACTTCATAGAAGATGCAAATCAAAACATATGAAACAAAAGCTGGGACGTTAGAAATCAGATTACTATAGGAAATCTGTCCAGTAGATAACCTGGTCAGAAACTCAAGTTTTTTATTACAAACCATAGAGAGTATGCAGACATTTAATTTAAATTAACACCTTGTCTAGTCTGATTAATGCTTTTTATTCTTTGCCTCTTTATGGAAATCATATGTAAATATTCTTTGAAGTCAGATAGACTAAAGAATAAATCTACTTTGGCTGCAGATTTTGAAGGGTCATGTTTCTTCTGCTTAAAAGAAGGGATGACAGTTATCCTGCTCATCCCATAGGATCTCAGGAATACTTAGTGGGGGTAGTATATGTGTGAATTCTTGGCCAGTTTTACGTCTTAGAAGGGTTATGGTACCAGCAACAGAGGAGGACTTATTTTGTCTATGTATACAAGCCTAGCCTGGAGTGTGCAGGTGGTCTTAAGGAGCGTCCTGGCCCTGTGATCAAGTGGAGTCCAAGCTTAGCATCTGTCTTCCTCCACAGAAGTATTTTCAAAGTCTGAGTGAAATTTTAGATCCTTCACTAGCACTACTGTGGTGGGAATAGTGCTCAATGTTTTGCTCAGTCTCTGAGCAAATATAATCCTTCCTTAAAGTTCCCCTGCCCTGGCCCTAACTCTTGGAGGACTGCTGTGGGCCATGTGGCTTCAGATCATTGTAGAGGTGGTCGTGGGTACTAGGAGGGCAGCTTCATTGAACTCTCGGGTCAATGAAACGCAGAAGATCAGAAGGCAGACTCAGGAAGTGGACAGTGACAGAACCGAATACTTGAACCTAGGAGAGGACTCCTCTTCAGAAGGCATACCTACTTTCTTATTGTTGTGTTTCTTGATGGGTTCTCTACTTTGATGAAAAGTTTATAGTTTTTAGAATGAAAAATAAGCAGGACCTTGGCTTATGTTCCATAATGTATTGAGTCGCTTATTTGTACTCAGCCTTTTATTCTCCTGAGAAATGTGTAATCTCCATCTCTCCTGCCCACCCTCTCCCTAAATGTACAATCTCTGTTCTGACACTCTGGTGTTATAGCTAGAGATGTGCTATCAAAACTCGGATAGCGCTTGGGCTCCAGGGGTTTGGGGAACTTGTTTGTAAGCATGCAAGGAAGTCTACGTAGAAAGGATGAGTGGCACCCTTTTCTCCTCTTTAGTTGGAACTAGAACTTACTGCAAAAATAAACCTTTCCTTAAATCTCGGCCTGTCCCAGGGAGGATACCCCAGCCTGTACTCTTAGCATAGTCGCTGATTACCATGATTCAGAGAACAGGCCATGCAGACAGGAGTCCCCAGGTCCCCACCCTGTCCTGCACATCCTCTCCCCACTCCATGGCCCTGCCCCGTGTCCACTGACCATGGTCAGTGCTTGGAGGCACAACTGCAGAGGCAAGGTGAAGGACAGCCGCTCTGCCCCCTTCATTGTAGGCAGTGTGAAGTGCTTCATTCTTAAATCATAGAATGGTATAGCCCCCCAAAGCTTCAAAAAGCAATTCACATACTAGAAAGGCATGGATGAGGAAATTGAAGACCAAAGACAGAAAGTGTCTTAGCCAAAGTCCCAATGTTAATTACTGACAGAACTGGACTTGTATTTAGATGTGCTCAGTAGTTAGCAGCCTTCCTTCTGTGCAATATATAAATGTTTATTGGGGCATATCCAGTTCCAGACAGTCATCCTTATTAATAATGTAACATCATTTAAGGGTATGTGCATAATGGCATTGTGTTTATTTCCTTTATTGATCATTATTAATATTTCAGTGCTACTTCATTTTTTTTTTCTGAGAACTTTATCATAAATGACTATGCTTGTCTTAGGGATCTTACTTTAAAAATGTGTTTTTAAAAACTCAGTTTTTGGCATGAATATGGAGGAGATGCTTTTCAGTATTTGTTAGGAAATGACATATGAATTCCTTACATTAAAACACATGTTCTATGCCCCTTCCTAGTCCATGCCTTCCAGGTACTACAGAAAACCATTTCTGGGTTAGATTATGATAAGGAAGTGCCTTTTGCATTTGTTGTGGGATGAATGAAGGATTTAGATCTTCAGTTCAACGCTGAACAAATTTGCAGAGAACATTAAAATCCTTTACCTTGACGTTTCTGATGCCCATCATTCTATTACCTTTAAGTCATGGATTGTTGATTAAAAATACCTTATATGCCTCCAACTCTAAATGCACTCAGAAACATTTTTAAGAGCTTATTTTAATTTCCAGTTTCTTCACTGCATTCCTATAAGGAATTTGAATAAACAGATTAGTCTTTCCACCTTGAGTTTACAATTAGGGACCAGAAGAATTCAGCCAGTATCAAGCATGTTGATAAAAGCATGCCATGAGTATGCTGTCATCTTAATTTGCTTAAGACTTTAGTACTTGAAAAATTCTGCATGATGTTCTCAATGCCCAGTATTCCTGCAAAGCCAGAGGGCTCATTGCATCTTCAGTTTCTAGTAATATTTCTGTTTGTCTATGCATGGTGAGTTTAAAGCTAGTTTTAGTAGTCCCTCATCCTGATTCCCTATCTCCACACAGATTTTGAATTTCAGAACTTGCAAAATCATTACATACCTGTAAGTAGAGACATGTGGAAGAAAGGGGTTAGTAGATAAGGCTCTTATCTAGTATCCAAGTCAGGATGAGGCTTTTGGAACAACAGCCTGCTCTGAGTCTGTATGTTATGGGAAGATAAAAATGTGATACTTGAATTCACACTAAGCACGTAGTGCCAGACTATTAACCAGATGCATGAAATGTAAATACCTCTCACTTGGGATTATTTTAACTAATCTTAGGCATAAACACAAAGATGCCCCAGATAGCATTTTTCCTATATTTGAGCAAAAAATATGATGAATAAAGTTTGTACAGGAATTGGTGAAGTTCTGCAGCTGTTTTTGGGGCAGAAATAACTGTTTGGCGGCCTGTCTGATAAATTATTTAGACACATTAGTAAAAACAGTTCTGGTCATTGCCCCTTAGAATTAATTGATTTGAGTAATCAGTCATTAGTGTGATTGAAACTACAGAATTCATGTCCTGTTTCAGGATCATTTGTGCCAAAATAACAACTTAGGTCATGGGATCTAAAGAAGTAACAAGCATTTATTATTCACTCACTGTGTGCCAGGGGCTATGCTGAGCACTTTGGATACAGGGATAGAAGTCATAGATTATAGATTGACTGTTGAAGCTTCCTAATATAATGGGATTACATTAAAACATCAGAATCTATTCCACTCATAACCAAACTTACCATTTCGTCTATGCTTTCTCCATCTAACTCAGTATGATCCCTATCCCTAGCTTGGATAAGTACAGTCAAAATTTCAAATTTAGATTCCTGATATTTTTTATCGTTGAAAAAACAGATGAAGAGGTCAAAAGAGAACAACAATAATCAGCTTTGTGCCTTTTGTCCTAAAACATTCAGTTTTCACTGGCCTCTATAGCACGTGATATATAATTTTCTAGATTGTCTCACAAGCAGAACCCAAATATCTAGAATTTTACTTTATCCAAATAAATCTTTTTCAATTAAAAGTGTGTGTTTGTGTGTGTATTTTATTTTACTTATCCACCTCTCTATACTTATCTAAAACATTTTTTAGGGGAGGACAGCTGTAAAAAAAATACAAAATGCCCAAAGGTAAGACACACAATATGAAAGAAATTATTAACCTATTTAAACATTCACTTTCCAAGTTGCCTTAAGACATTGGCTCAGGTATAAAGAGATACCGCTTCACATTAAAGCAGAAGACCACCCAGTGCTTTCCCCTTGGCCTCCACTCACACTATTCCTAGAAGGATGATACAGACATTCTTTATTATGGATCTGAAGCATGCTGCTGCTAAGTCCCTTCAGTCGTGTCCGACTCTGTGCGACCCCATAGACGGCAGCCCACCAGGCTCCCCCGTCCCTGGGATTCTCCAGGCAAGAACACTGGAGTGGGTTGCCATTGCCTTCTCCAATGCAGGAAAGTGAAGTCACTCAGTCGTGTCCGACCCTCAACGACGCCATGGACTGCAGCCTTCCAGGCTCCTCCGTCCATGGGATTTTCCAGGCAAGAGTACTGGAGTGGGGTGCCATTGCCTTCTCCAATCTGAAGCATGGTTGTAAGTAAAACTTAATTCTCTATCAGGAAAACCCAAGATGAAGTGGAAATTTATTTCCTGGTAATGCTGAGTGTTTTCTGCTTAGAAAGAAATGGCACTGTATTGTGGATGCTGTTTCTAATTAGCAAGCTTCTGAAGTATGATATTTTATTGAGCAAAATGGCTATTCCATGCGTAACTGCAGTTTCAGCAGTACCTTTTTATTTCTGGTTATTAATTTGCATTTAAGATGTGTCAAAGTCATTAATTTACTGAACCAACATGGAAAGCATGGTGCAGTTAAGTTTATAAATGACACCATCATGCTTCAGTATGTTTGAGCTTAATGATGTTCTATCACATGAAATATTCTAATATCCTTGTACTTGATGTAACTGGTGACATTAGACTGCTAGGACTGTGGTAGTATTTGTCGCTTTAATTGTACTGAACTAACTAGACACAAGTAGACTGTTAGTAGAGCTTGCAGTTAGATCTTCATTGTCCTGGCTGCAAATTATATTACCATTATTTTTGTTTTTCTTTTGGAAACATCAAGCTTTCTCAATATTATGACAGTCATACTATTGTTGAAGTCTTTAAGGAGAGGATAAATATGCTAATAACATTCTGAAATAGCATTCTGGAAGGGACTGATTCTAAGCCAAAGTGAGTAGTGTAGCACAAAAAGGTGTAACTTTTCCTTTGAAGATTCCATTTTTTAAAAGTTAGGGAAAGCACTGTACTCAAAAACATCCTTACCAAAATTCACAACTTGTTTCACCCATTATTTCAAATCCTTTATATTAGAAGTTTAGGCAAACACTAAAGGGAATGTACAACTACCAGGAAAATATTTTAAATATTTATACAATTGGGAGATTTATGAGTTAACCTCTGAGTATTCTTTTTTTTTTTTGTATTGAACAGAATTTCAACTATTATCTCTATGTTTTAGTAAGATTTTCAGTTCTTCTTCAAATATGGCCTTGCTTCTGCATCAAAAACTGCATATACTCTTTTTTCTATCAGGCTAACAAATCAACAGTGTTTATGGTGGAATTGATACAAATATTTTAGTGTATGATTTAGTTTTTCATAGTCAACTCTCTATTATTTCTGTTAAGGTTCAAAGTCCCTAAGTAACTATCTCCACACCTCCCTTCACTCATTATTTTATTGATTGGTTGCTCATTTTAGATCTATAGAAATCCTCACTCTTTATCTGGATATAAACTCTTTTATATTTTTCTTAGCTACTAGAGAACCCTCTAAGAATTTCCAAGGCAGAGGTCCCATTTAACAGTAGCTTCCCAATCAGTAATTATAAGCATGATATAATGCGCATTAAAGAGTTCACTCTTTAAATAGTCAATTTGTTGAAACTTGGACAAATTGTCTTTAAATTGGCTGATGCAGTTTCATTTGACAGTGGCATTTTATTTATTAATTCATCTTATTAAACAGCTTTCCAGAAGTTAAGGCAAAAGAATAATTTATGACTTCTAGTCTCAACAGAAATAAAATAATGTTGATGTGTCTCCTCGCTTCAGACTTTATACTTCCATCAAATGGGTACCATTTTATACTGATAATACCACTATCAGAGTAGTTTAAAAAAGACCTCAAAGCAGAGAACACTGGATATGTTAGCCTTGCGTAGGTTTATTTTCATTGTATATAAACGGATGCTAGTCAGTTTCATAGTTTCTTTGACTTGGCTTTCATTATCTGGAAATATCTGCACCTACGTGTATATGTAGACACATGCGTATGTATATATGTGCGTATGTATATTTCACGTGTATTTCATATATGTATATTTCATATGTATATTTCACATGTATATTTCATATATTTATAGTTCACATATATATATATATATATATAAAAGTATGGTAGGTTTCAGGAACCAGTTGAAGGACTTCACTGTCTTTCTAAGAAGAAGGAGAACAACAATCGTCCTGAAAAGTGGTATTTACTAGAGTGAAGCATGAAGAATGAAAAAGGATTAAACTTCAAACAGGTAGACATTACTCTATCACTATCATAGGAATATGTAGGTGCATAATCCAATTTGTGTTTATAATTCACATACTTCTCTGTTCTTTCAGTGATTCAGGGGACAGCTTTCTCCCATTGTAAATGTGATTTTTAGATGACTCATTGGAACTAAACATTTGCCCGGCCTTTGGGCCATCATCTAGTGGGTTGAAGAAGCTGTTTTATTCCTGTGACCTGCAAACTGAAGGTCAAGCAGGAAGGTAGGGGTGCTCTCAGGGTCTCCTGCCACATGGGACCCATTTCCCTCACCCTTTTGTACCTGCATACTGTAGAGTTGAGTTTTTTAGAAAGAAGGCTGGAGGAAATCATAAGATGGCAATCACTCTGCTGATCATAGCTTTTCCCTTGAAATCCCATAACACAGACTTTATTTCTTGACTCTGATGGTGAAATATCTTGTCTGAACTGTTGACTCCTGGGAAGTAGCTTTACAATAATGACCCCCACAAGCGTGTCGTAACATTCCACAGGTTTTTAGCGCTTAGTCTTGTCTGACTCTTTTGCAACCTCATGGGCCATAGCCTGCCAGGCTCCTCTGTCCACAGGATTTCCCAGGCAAGAATACTGGAGTGATTTTCCATTTCATTCTCCAGGGGTATCTTCCTGACCAAGTGATCAGACCGGCATCTCCTGTGTCTAATGCATCAAAGGAGGATTCTTTACCCACTGAGCTACCGGGGAAGCCCCCTAGGTTTTTATAAGTTGCATAATTCTGCCAAATCATTGTGAATGTTAGGATTCCTTCTAGTTGCTTCTATTGTAAGTAACTGCTGAAATAAAAATGCAGAATTAGATGAGTAACTGATTTTCCCAATAAACATTTACCTCCTGAAGCTATGCCACTAACCAGATGTGTGAACACCCTAAGTTGGGAGCACTATGGGCGCTACACTGATGCACTTCCCCCCTTCTTTTCCTCCTCTTCCAAAGACTCATAACTCACTGTGGGAGATTTCTCGACTGCAGATGCTTTGTTAGCATTTATTTACCTTATCAGAGGTCTTCATACTTTATGCTTTGTTGAAAGAAAAACAAAGAGCATATTTAAAAAGCTTACTGTCAGACCCCATCACGACTGTCAGACCCCATCACGATATACTCTGAATCAGTTATTTCAGGATGAGACTCCAAAATCTACATTTTCTCAGGCTTTGTCAACAGGTTTTACCTAATTCATCTAGGAATATCCTATTGCATAACACTGAAAAAAATGTGGCTTCAGGGTTAATTAATCCCAAAGCCTTGCATTCTCAGAATGAAGCATTTGTGAATGCTGGTGGTTTCTGCTTTAGTTGATCCCAAATGAAGCAGTACTGAGTCTGCTGTCTAATGTCTTATCCTCCTGGGGAAAACAAGAGAACAAACAAACAAATGCACACACAGGGAGAACTGTTTGAAATAATAGTGTAATGGGACAGTTCCAAACACGCCTAAGGGAGGCAGAAGTGGTCTTGAGAATTCTGGGGTTCAGAAATGGTCCTGAACGAAGAAAGAGGGTGGGTATAGCAGCATATTGGGAACAGTGGGAACATGTGCTTTTGGTTGCTGGTTCTCCTTTGCATGTGAATTTCTATGTTTGCACAGGACTTGGGGTATATAGAAGTAGAGTCCCCTTGGGCATCTATTGTTCTGTGTTCAGCTAAATTCAGGCTGCTGCTGCTGCTGCTAAGTCGCTTCAGTCGTATCCGACTCTGTGCAACCCTGTAGATGGGGGCCCACTGTCTCTGGGATTCTCCAGGCAAGAACACTGGAGTGTGTTGTCATTTCCTTCTCCAATGCATGAAAGTGAAAAGTGAAAGTGAAGTCCCTCAGTCGTGCCCGACTCTTTGTGACCCCATGGACTGCAGCCTATCAGCGGAGAATCCCAGCTCCTCTGTCCATGGGATTCTCCAGGCAAGAGTACTGGAGTGGGGTGCCATTGCCTTCTCCAGGCAAGAATCAATAAACATGGCAAGGCATTATGGATAGTAAGGAAGAATACATTTACAATAGAAAATTCTATAACAAAAGTATTGTCTTTCTCTTGAGGGTCCTGGGGATTGTCCTACTGAGAGAGATTTCAGAGTCAGGTATAAGATGTGTGTTTCCTTTTTTTAAGACCACAAGGACTGGAAGGCTCCAAAAACAGAATAATAATGAAATAAACTTAGGCAAAGCAGTAGTTGAAAGTACAGACTGATATCCAAATTTTGCAAAGACCAAAAAGCCAAAGGCAGGTTTTAGGATCAAGGTGTAGAGAAAGGAAGCCACAAAATAGGGAGAGGAGAGCAACTCCTCATGAATTGAGCACAGTATGGATGAGCCAAGGCTATTACTGAGAAATTGGAATGTCACTTACTAATATGTAGAATGAAATAGAATGTGTGGGTGGGTTTAAATGCCTCAAGGTGGGCCAAAACTATTAGCCTTTGAGCATGATTAAGTGTGCTACTTTTTGGTGGATTACTGTGGTTACATCATATGCAGTTCAATTTGATGGTTGGTGTACTAAGCAGCAGGGTGCCTGTATTGAAAGTTTCTGCTCTAGGTTCTGTCTACATTCTTATTGAAACCTTGCCACTGGTGTTATATTTGTTCTAGGCAGGTGCATCAGTTTCTATCAGTAGTTGGTCATCTGTTTGCCCAGTGGAGTCAGGAAGATTTAGAGGAAAGACATGGAATCTGGAGTTAGGTAGTCCTGGGACCTTCAGTTACTCCCCCTTAGTCCACTTTCTATCTAAATGAGATAATTGTATGTATCTTCTAAGGGTTAAATGAAAGAGCAGATGTGCCAGTGTTATGAATACTCCAGGTATTCGGAAAATATTAATTGCTTTCTCCTTTTACTCTGATATTCCACAGCTTCATAAAATTTGACCCTTATGATTTTGTCTGTGCTCTTATTCACTTGAGACTTTTGATTACTTACCTTGTCAACCACTATGGGGTTGATTTAAGGTATGTAAAACAAGCATTCATCTATTCTACACTGTATTTCTACCCCAGGCACATCTTTGTTATATTAAGTGATCTTTGAAGCCGTTCTAATGGGGTTTGATCCCTTGGGTCAGGGAAGAACCTGCTTCTGCTGTCTCCTGTGCTCATGTGTCCCAGGATTTTTGACTTGTCTTTTGAAGTGGGCAGCAACAGCTAGAACACCTGGCCTGTCTCCCCTTAGGTAAGGAATGGCCTCATTTGTTTAGGTGAGAATTTGCAACTATTCTGGTATAATCTTCAGTTGAAGTGAAGTGAAGGGAAAGTCACTCAGTAATGTCCCACTGTTTGCAGCCCCATGGACTATACAGTCCATTTCTCCAGGCCAGAATACTGGAGTGGGTAGCCTTTCCCTTCTCCAGGGGATCTTCCCAACCCAGGGATCAAACCCAGGTCTCTCACATTGCAGGCGAATTCTTTACCAACTGAGCCAAAGGAGTGTAACCTTACAGGCTAATTAATAAAAAGAAAACATATAATCAAATTCCAGAAAAGTAAGTCAACTCTATCAGTTATTTTGAGAAAAGTAAATCTAGAAAAGCAACACTGAGCTCCTCTCCAATGGACACTTTTCTATTTCCTGAAAGTAGAAACAACTTTGACACCGGATTCAGATAATCTGTGTGACTCTTGCTCATGCCACTGAAGATTTGTGTGACATTTGCGACATGAAGCAGGACAGTAAGTTGTGATGTTTGCTTCCTTATGGGTGAATAGAGGATGTAAAATGCTTTTAACTGGTTTCTTGGAAGAGCTGAATTGGATTTTAATTGTGATGCCCCTAAGACAAAGCTGGCTTCCAATAAATGCTAGTCCCATTCTCTTTCCTGTTATTTTGCGAGTTGAGTTCATTTCTTTTATGGACGTGGTGTTTCCATCTTTCTTTAAACTCATGCTGTACATGTGGGACAACAGCCCAGTAGCTAGCAAAGGATATGGCTTCAAAAGGGAAGTAGTAATATGCATCGCTCTGCATGGCCCTGACATTGATGGGCGCTAGTGCTCACATCAGTGGCTGACTTGAAGCCATGCTCCTTGGCTGGCTGGCTCCATGCATGAGCTAACACTGAGTGTGGCATCTTTCACCAGACCTCAGGCCGCAAGGAATTGGTAATGGAAATACCATCTTTGCTAGCTGTGTATGGAAAATCATGCTTCTTTCATAAGTAAAGGGAACTAAGCAAAACTATCAAATATTTGCTTAGTATCTGATTGGCTCCAAATTGGTAAATATCAGCAAGAATATATGTTAGAATACATATATAGTATATTTGATTTCTTCTTTAAGCCTGAGGGTCTTCAGAGTGCTTAGCTGTAAACTGTGATTATCAAGGCTCATGTGTTCTCCCAAGAGTTTTGTAAGAAACAAATGAATAATATACATGAGAAAGAGCCATAGGTGCTTGCATGGTGGCTTCAACATCACCTTAAAACACCTGTGGTTTTATTACTGGTGTTATTAGTTTTGATTCACATAGGCATTTTTTTTTCTTTGATGTTCACTTGACATTTACCTTGAAAATATCTCTTATTAGTTTGATGTGTCCTGTGAGCTAATCACTTCATTAATTCTGCTTTGGTACTATAGCCAACTCCAGCTGAAATAATTTGGCAGATGCAGTTCATTTCCACTAGTGTAGTCTTTCAAGGATAGAATGGAAATGTCTAGAGCAAACCTGGAAGAACCCCAGAACATGACTCTGAATACACATCAAGAGGTGTCTTGTTCATATTCTTTTGTGGGCATCCCTCTCCATGGGCCACTGAGACACATAAAGAGGAACGATGTTTAACGAGTTAGGTAACCTTTAAGGCCTATAAACCATATACAACTTGAATACAGCTGGCCAGTGCCTTGTCACTGAAGTGGGCAAGGTGTTAAAATCATATTTGCTTAGAATGGACACTTGAAATTATTTTACAACTGGGTTAAGCTCCTCAAGTCTTGACACAAGGCAGATATCAAACTATGATAGAACCTAGGAAAATACTTCTTCAGTATTAACCATCAATGCAAATATTTAAAGTATAGTTCTGTTTCTGTCAAGAGAGTGCAGAGACAAAAAGACTAAGAAGGGGTTACATAACCTTCCTATTTCCAGATCCTACTAAAATCCAGCTCCAAAGTTGGAATTGTTTGTGTGTGTGTGTGTGCTCAATCGCTCAGTTGTGTCCAAATCTTTGTAACTCCATGGACTGTAGTCTCCCAGGTTCCTCTGTCCATGGAATTTTCCAGGCAAGAATACTAGAGTGAGTTGCCATTTCCTACTCCAGAGGATATTCTAGACCCAGGGATTGAACCTGTGTCTCTTGCATATGACAGGCACCTGGGAGGCCTGGAATTGTTTATAAAGAACTTTATATTTCAGTATATATCCTACTCAAATAGCATTCAGTGTGTCTGGAATTTTATCCTGGAAATCCACTGCAAGCAATCTCCATGTTACTTGTGTTGACTCCTGAATTCTGATTTATCGTCTCTAGTAAGCGAGCTGGTGAGCATCACACAGGAGGTTCACAGGGCTTAGCTATTCAAGAAGTGTGGATTGAAGTTCAGACTTCATGTACAATCTGGGTGACAAGCTGTAAAGCCATGTTTTCTGCCTAAAACACTATAGAACAATCCTTTGCCGTAAGACTCTCCTCCATAGCTTGTGCCTTATATTTTATGGGGAGATGTCAGGTATATGTTGGGTATATGCTCTGTTTATCTCAGTTCTTAAAAATCCTCAGTGGATAACAGAAATCCAGTGACAATACTGACCGTAATATACCTTACTAATGCACACAGATACACAGTAGTAACTTCTTTAGTGTTGGTACTTGGGATACAGGAGGAGGTGGAAGACAGGGAATGGGGACAGAGTAACCCATAACCTATCTGGATTAAGCTGGTTATGACCTGACTGACTGTTAGCCCAGGCTGCTTGCAGACAGTTGTTTCTGATCCTCACTACAGGGCCTGGGATGTGGTTTACACAGCTGGCCGAAAGAGTGGAGGTTTCTCTAATAAAGAGTGAAGCCTGGTGACAGAAGTTGACAAAAGTGAGGAGACTTTCTGGCTCCAGTTATCTATAGAAGGGAAAAAACAGAATAACAGTTACTGCTTATGGGAGTTCTGTTACCCAGACTGTCATCCACATGAGTGCCAGACCACTGTCCTAAGTTCCTGATACATTTCCAGGCTTTCTCAGCATTCTTTAGGAATCAGGCAGGACCCGTTTGTAGGTTGAAGGTCCTCAGTGTTTGTATCAGACCAAACTGGCGTAAGTAGACACCAAGAATCACTTATAAATAACTACCATATTCTGAATACTGACCATTCTTTCCCAACAGTCATATGGAAAAGGTATTACTATTGTCCTTATTTTATAGATGCAAAATCTGTGATTTGTCTGAGTAGCTGTAAGTGGTACAGCTTGCATTTGATCTCACTTTGATTTCCTCTGGGATCCTTAAAGGCCTGAATCAGGCTTGACATACCTTGCCTCTGCAATGTGGTAAGTAAGGGCATCTGAAAGTACAAAAGGTAGCTACTTTCCTAGATCCATTAGATTAAGTTGACCTCTGGACTCTAGAATCTTGACTATAAGAGGGGAATCAGAGAAGCATGGCCAGGCCATTTATCTGTAATGTTATCTGTGGTATCTGTGGAATTCTTTGGTTTAGCATCTTAAAGATACAAACACAGATCAATTGAGAATATTCAATTCCATCCTTTTAATGAGGACAGTAGTTTACTACTCTGCTATCTTTAACTGAATGTATACCGCAACCAAAAATATTATATGAATGGCAATCGTTAAGTCCTTCTGATTAAAACTAATCAACTGAAGAAGTCTTGCCCCAGCCTGTGGTTGGGAGCTGTCTGTGCCTCTGCCAGCTAGCCTCAGGGAGGCCCTTCAGAGCACCCCAGATCTTTTGTATAGAGATACCCACTTTTGAACTCACAGTATTCACCAGTAATCATGCATGTGCCAACATTTTGACCTCTGTTTATAGATGTCACTAATTTATTTCTGTGAATGCTCTTCCAAGCAGCTCTGTAAGATGGTGGCTGCAGACTTCATTAGCTCAGCCTTCAGAACTGCTTCTTGTATTCAGTCGTTACATTTTCTGGACTTCTGCCATGGTTCAGTGGTTAAGACTTTACCTTCCAGTACAGGGGCTGTGGGTTCAATCCGGGTTGGGGAGCTAAGATCCTATATGACTCCCCAGCCAAAAAAACAAAACCTAAAGCAAGCAACATTGTAACACCTTCAATAAAGACTTAAAAAAAATCTTTAAAAATAATAGTTATTCATTCTCAATTTTCTGTCACTTTTACTCAAACAGGTTTTTGCCTATATTCATGTTTTTTTAATGGGCCCTCTGACAATATGTTCTATGAAAAGGAAAATAATTTTAAAAGAAGTTTCATGAGGCTCTGAATTCAATTAACAAGTTCTTATCCTCACTGGCAGGTACTCTTACAGTACATTCGTTTTTTTGGGCTCCTTATCCACTTTTATGGTTATACTGTACTCCTTATACTGTGTTGTGATAAGATTTTCTCCTGTAGGATCCTAGAATTATTGACTGTTCCAAGTAGAAAGTCCCTTTGATTTTATCTGAGTCAAAATTATGACTGATATTTGAATCTTTTCTGATTTTGGCTGACACTTTCAATATCAGGAAGTTCACTCCTAAATATTCTACCTGCTGTTTAATCTGGGGCATTTAAAAGGTTTTGACTAAAAGGCCTATACCATAAAATGAAATATCCTGCCTTGTGATTTCTACCCTGTTTTTTTCCTGGTTGGTCTCTTTGCACCTAGAAAAGTGGTTCTCAAAAGTTTATATGCATCAGAATCACCTGGAGGGTAAAACAAATTACTGTCCTCACTCTAGAATTTATCATTTTCTGTAAATCTGGGGAGAGGTCTGAAACTTTGCATTTCTAACACATTCCTGGATTATTTTGATGATGCTGATTCTCATTTTGAGATTCTGATCTGAATATGTCTTCTTTTCATTTTCTAAAGCCTTTAAACCCCTCCCCCGCAAAATAGCTTTTTGTCTCCCAGCTAAATAACCCCAGTTCCTTCTTTTGAGGCTCTGATTTGTCAACCATGTCACCATGAACTTCCCTGCCGTACCTGTCAGTCATTGAACTTCAGGGGGCCAAACAGACATCACAAGTGAGTGAAGCCGTCAAAGGTGGCCATAGGATGGGTCAAGTAGGTAACAACTGTTGACTTGTTACACAACTGAGCAGGCCTGACCTAAAGCATTCGCATGCCATTGTTTTCAAGCATCAAACCTACTGAATAAAATCTGCTTCCCAGCTGAATTTGACCCAGGGGATAATACTTTGGGGCCTGAAGGCATAGTAATTAAAATGGAGCCTGAGATCAGAATGTGTTATGTAAGTCAGATATCAAGTTACTGTCCAGGGTTGTCTGGTGCTTTTGGTACATGAAACCAATTCTAAAAATAACTTTTAGTACATTAAAAATAATTTTTAAGGAGTTACCTAGCTTCTGAGTTATGAGATCAATATGTATCTCATGCTGATACCATCATGAGATAAATAAGAGAGATAAAAAGCAAATATAATTGATGAGCTGGGCCATCCTAACTTTGCTTGTTGCCATTATTTAAGATTTAATTACTGTATTATGTTTCCAGATGTTGATTTTAGACATTTTATCATATACTTTATTGCTCAAAAGTGTTTTCTATGTATTTATAATATAGGTTATTTATGTTTCTTGGATGTAGAAAAATCCAATAAAATGAAGCAAATATTTTTGAAACCTAACCAGATTTTTGTCTTTGTTTTCCTAGAAAGTTTCTCCATAGAAATGTGTGGCCAGGAGTTGAGCCTAATGCTTTCTGAATAAGATAGTAACAATATTGTAGTGTATGCTGGGAATTTAGAAAGGTAATTTATTCCTAAAGCTTCGTAGGGAAATGTCAGTTTAATAAGTGGGCTACGTGCTTCTGTAGGGTTTTTTGGCTTGTTATACACACTGTTTCAGTCCACAGTCCGGTTCTGGCCTTTCCGTTAATTTTACCTTGTCTCTAGTTTGATTTTTGTTGTCCTAGGATAAATGTAGCATGGAATAAAATTAGCAGATCTCTAACTGCAGTCCTTAAGTGTGGCAAAATTCATTCTGGATCAACTTTTCCAGGAGTTCTGACAAGATGCAACTCCCCTGCAGTATGGCCAAGGCTCAACTCCAGCTCAAGAGCACCTGTCCTTCTGTACTCGCTTCTGTTCCCACCAGTATGACCCCTCCTTTGGTGACTCTTGCACTTTGAAAGCACTCAGGACCCAGTAAGTGTTCAGATGGGACAGTGGCTGGGCCACTGTGGGCTGGAAGATGTTTTAGATATCATCTCTTGGCAGGAGGTGAAGACTTGAGAGTACCCAGAAGCCAGCAGGTGATACAAATGTGTATGTGTGTGGCTGGCGGGATACTCTTGCCGTGCTGAGAGGAGGTAGGCTGCACTGGTGAGGGAGGCATTCTCTGATTTCTGAAGAGGCCCTCAGAATCTAGACTGTTTTTCACTTGCTTTTAAAGTTGAATCTCCTGGGTGTCAAAAACTTGCTTATTAAAAACAAGACCCAGACCCTGTAGCCTAAAACAGGCAAATCTACCAACAATGTCTATGAGCTGATAGGAATGGACATCACATACCCCAGAGCAGAGGGCACCGGAACACTCCACTTTGCAAAACAGTTAAGTGCCCATCTTTCATCTGTTTCTGATAATGACCAGAGCTATCCATGCCCAAGTATTAAGTATTAAAGAATTACATGCCAAATCTCACAAAATACTTTTTCTACACCCAGAAACTTTTCTGTTTATCACTGTGTATATAAAAATGATACTACATAAAGAAAAAGATTTTAAAAAACTACTGATGTTTTGAAGTAGTTCTATTTTAGAAGAGAATCTTGACACAACCTGAGCCTTTTTAGGGAAAAAAAATGATAAAGCAATAATTTACAGAAAAGCTAGATGGGATTTTCAGTTACCTTGTGCAAAACACAGAACCAATGTGTGCTGAGGATCAGAAGTTTGTGGTACTCGAAAAGCAAACAGATCAAACCAAATCACAAAACAAACACACAAACCCCACTCAGCCAAGCGATTAAACTAGAGAGGCATGGAAAAGAGAAATGGCTAAGGAAAGAGGGCAGTAAGCTGGAACCTTGCACAGGCTGATTGTCACTCAGCCTTGTAAGGGGTTCTGCAGTACAGTCATATTACCTGGCACATGGAGGTCATTGTCTACTGGAACTGAAACAACACATGTGCTATGCTGTGCAGTCGCTCAGTTGTATCTGACTCTTTGTGACCCCATGTACTGAAACCCACCAGCCTCCTCTGCCCATGGATTTTTTCAGGCAAGAAAACTGGAATGGGTTGCCATTTCCTTGTCTAGGGGATCTTTCCGACCCAGTGATCAAACCCCCATCTCCTGCATTTCCTGCACTGGCAGGTGGATTCTTAACCACTGAGCCATCTGGGAATCCAGAGATAATGCATGACTAAGGATCAGTTAGAAAAAGCCTGTAGGTGTGATGATTGGAAAGTATTTATTTCGTTTTATTATTTTTATTTTTTTTAATGATTGAAGGAAGGCTGCCTACTTCTTCTCATTGGAACCTTATACAGAGGAAAGCCGAGCAGAGCACACAGGGATCAAGAAGATCAGATGGGAGATAGTGCGAGGTTTTCTTATTGATTTTTTTCTGGATGATCTATCCATTGTTGAAACTGGGATCTTGAAGTCCTGGAGAATCGCAGGGTCGGGGAGCCTGGTGGGCTGCCATCTATGGGGTCACACAGAGTCAGACATGACTGAAGTGATTTAGCAGCAGCAGCAGCAGCAGCAGCAGCAGTGACAGTAATATTGTATAGTTGTCTGTTTCTTCTTTCATATCTGTCAGTATTTACTTAATATACTTAGGTGCTCCAATGTTGGGTGCATACATGTTTATGATTATTATGGCTTCTTGATGAATTTTCCCTGTTATTATCAAATAATGATCATCCTTGTCTCTTGTTACAGTCTTTGCCTTAAGGTCTTTTCTTGTTTGATAAAAATGTAGCTACTCTGCTTTCTTTTGGTTAATACTAGCATGGAACACCTTTGTGCATTCTTTTATGTTGAACCTATGGGTGTTCTTAAAGCTGAAATGAATTTCTTGTCAGCGGCATATAATTTGCATCTTAAAAAAATCCATCCAATAACTACTTTTAATTGGAGAATTTAATTCATTTACATTTGGAGTAATTATTGATGGGTAAACATTAGTAAATGCTTGATGTATTCCTCTGCGGATGATCTCTATTACATTTTGCATTTTATTTATCTTGTTCTTCAGCTCTGTAATTTCTGTTTTATTCTTCTTTTATGGTTTCTATATCTTTGTATACTTCTCATTTTAGTCCTGTATCATGTCCCCGATTTTGTTAAATTATCTTTCTATGGGTTTTGTTGTTTTATGTTTTTGTAGATCTTTGAGCTTCCTTGTAAAAGCTATTTTGAGTTATTTACCAGGTAAATTTCAGATTCCATGTCTTTGGGGTTAGTTACTGAAAGATGTTTATGATCCATTGTTAGTGTCAAGTTTCCTTGTTTTTTCGTGTTCCTTAAAGCCTTGCATTGCTGTCTTCATGTTTGAAGTTGCAGTCACCTCCTCCAGTCACTAATGACTGACTTGAAGGGAGAAATAACCTTTTGTCAGGCATGGTAGTGACCTATGGATGCTCTTGTTTCATACTTCTTGCTCCCTCTTGTGGCTGAATTCTTTCTTTTTTTAAAAAAATACTTATTTATTTATTTTAATTGGAGCCTAATTACTTTACAATATTGTAGTGGTTTTTGCCACTACAAGATTGTAAAGTAATTAGCCTCCAAGGCGATGGCACCCCACTCCAGTACTCTTGCCTGGAAAATCCCATGGACAGAGGAGCCTGGTAGGCTGTGGTCCATGGGGTTGCGGAGAGTCGGACACAACTGAGCGACTTCCCTTTCACTTTTCACTCTCCTGCATTGGAGAGGGAAATGGCAGCCCACTCCAGTGCTCTTGCCTGGAGAATCCCAGAGGTGGGGGAGTCTGGTGGGCTGCCGTCTGTGGGGTCACACAGAGTCGGACACGACTGAGCGACTTAGCAGCAGCAGTGTTTTTTGCCATACATTGACAGGAATCAGTCATGTGTGTACATGTGTGCCCCATCCTGAACCCAACTCCCACCTCCCTCCCCATCCCATCACTCAGGGTTGTCCCAGCACACCGGCCCTGAGTGCCCTGTCTCATGCATCAAACCTGGACTGGCGATCTATTTACATATGGTAATATGCATGTTTCAATGCTATTCTCTCAAATCATCCCACCCTCGCCTTGTCCTACAGAGTCCAAAAGTCTTTTCTTTATATATGTGTCTCTTTTGCTGTCTCGCATATAGGGTCATTGTTACCATCTTTCTAAATTCCACATATATGCATTAATATACTGTATTGGGGTTTTTCTTTCAGACTTACTTCACTCTGTATGATAGGCTCCAGTTTTATCCACCTCATTAGAACTGATTCTAATGTGTTCTTTTTAATAGCTGAGTAATATTCCATTGTGCATATGTACCACCTTTCTTATCCATTTGTCTTCCGATGGACATCTAGCTTCCATGTCCTAGCTATTATAAACAGTGCTGCGATGAACATTGGGGTGCATGTGTCTCTTTCAATTCTGGTTTCCTTGGTGCATATGCCCAGCGGTGGGATTGCTGGGTCATAAGGCAGTTCTATTTCCACTTTTTAAAGGAATCTCCACACTGTTCTCCATAGTGGCTGTACTAGTTTGCATTCCCACCAACAGTGTTGGAGGGTTCCCTTTTCTCCACACCCTCTCCAGCATTTATTGCTTGTAGACTTTTGGATTGCAGCCATTCTGACTGGCGTGAGGTGGTACCTCATTGTGGTTTTGATTTGCATTTATCTGAAAATGAGTGATGTTGAACAACTTTTCATGTGCTTGTTAGCCATCTGTATGTCTTCTTTAGAGTTTAGTTTTTTGGCCCATTTTTTGATTGGGTCATTTATTTTTCTGGAATTCAGCTGCAGGAGCTGCTTGTATATGTTTGAAATTCTTTGTCAGTTGCTTCGTTTGCTATTATTTTTTCCCTTTTGGAAAGCTATCTTTTCATCTTGTTTATAGTTTCCATCATTGTGGAAAAGCTTTTAAGCTTAACTAGGTCCCATTTGTTTATTTTTGCTTTTATTTCCATTACTCTGGGAGGTGGGCATAGAAGATCCTACTGTGACTTACGTTAGAGAGTGTTTTGCCTACGTTTTTCTCTTGGAGTTTTATAGTTTCTGGTCTTACATTTAGATCTTTAATCTATTTTGAATTTATTTTTGTGAATGGTGTTGGAAAGTGTTCTAGTATTAGTCTTTTAAAATGGTTGACCAGTTTTCCCAGCACCACTTGTTAAAGAGATGGTCTTTTTGTCATTGTATATTCTTGCCTTCTTTGTCAAAGATAGAGTGTCCATAGGTGTGTGGATTTATCTCTGGGCTTTCTATTTTGTTCCATTTATCTATATTTCTGTCTTTGTGCCAGTACCATATTGTCTTGATGACCATAGCTTTGCAGAATAGTCTGATGTTAAGCAGGTTGATTCCTCCAGTTCCATTCTTCTTTCTCAAGATTGCTTTGGCTATTCACAGTTTTTTTTAAAAATATATTTCCATACAAATTGTCAAATTATTTGTTCTAGTTCTGTGAAGAATAGTGTTGGTAACTTGATAGGGATTGCATTGAATCTACAGATTGCTTTGGGTAGTATACTCATTTTCACTACATTGGTTCTTCTGATCCATGACCATGGTATATTTCTCCATCTATTTGTGTCATGTTTGATTTCTTTCATCAATGTTTTGTAGTTTTCTATATGTAGGTCTTTTGTTTCTTTAGGTAAATTTTTTTCCTAAGTATTTTATTCTTTTTGTCACAATGGTGAATGGAATTGTTTCCTTAATTTCTCTTTCTGTTTTCTCATTGTTAGTGTATAGGAATGCAAGGGGTTTCTGTGGATTATTTTTATATCCTGCAACTTTACTATATTCATTGATTAGCTCTAGTAATTTTCTGCTGCTTTCTTTAGGGTTTTCTATGTAGAGGACCATGTCGTCTGTAAATAGTGAGAGTTTTACTTCTTCTTTTCCAATCTGGATTCCTTTTATTTCTTTTTCATCTCTGATTTCTGTGGCTAAAACTTCCAAACTGTATTGAATAGTAGTGGTGAGAGTGGGCACCCTTGTCTTGTTCCTGTGGCTGAATTCTTAAGCTTTTTTGCCTTCCATTGATCCTGCAATGAAGTAGATTGAGTGCTGATAGGCTCTCTTTTCGGAGAAGGCAATGGCAACCCACTCCAATACTCTTGCCTGGAAAATCCCATGGATGGAGGAGGCTGGTAGGCTGCCATCTATGGGGTCACACAGAGTTGGACAAGACTGAAGCAACTTAGCAGCAGCAGCAGCAGCAGACTCCCTTTTGCTTTCCGAAAGAAAGTGTTAAAGTTCAAGTTTGTGGTCTCTCCCTGACCTTCAGTTTTGGGCTCGTTTTCTGTGCATACTCACTAGCTGTCTGCCAGAACTCCATCTCAGCACTGAAAAGAGTGTGTATTTGTGGAGTTGTGTATTTGTGAGGCATGCAGAATGCTGGAGTGCCCATTGGCCATTTGGTGGGGTCTGTTGACAAGGTGTCTCTAGTGGCTGTTGGACAGGCTTCTTCATGGAAGACACAATACTGTTACCAAGATCTGCATGACTTTAATGCCCGCTGAGAGTCCTGTCTGCTGCTATTCCAGGCTCTTCCCATCCCCCAGTAGTTCAGTAGTGACATCGTATTTTGGATGAGATGAAAGAGAGATGGCAGCATTCTACACAACTAGGGGAACTCAGGCACTCACTCACAGACTGTCACTTTCTTCAGCAAGAGGAATTTGGGGCTGAGGAAGATCTCTTTTGGCACTGAGCTGTGCTGTCTTGTGAGAAGTGTGATATGGATAATGCTAAACTGAGCTTCATATGCATTCAGACTTTCTAGTGCATCTGAACTTGTATTGTGTGTGTGTGTGTGTGTGTGCTCCAGTGGTAGCTGAAACTTCTCTGTGGGACACTTCCCACAAAGGCTCTTTTGTCCATGGGTGGTTGTCTAAGACAGTGTTCTCCAGGGGCTCCTGGCTTGTGGCTGAGAAGGTTTGTAGCTGGCTCACAGGCCACTGCAGAATTCACAGCTGGAACCAAAGTCTCTATGCCTGACACCCAACAAACAGGTGGGTGATGCTCCTCCTTGCTTCCTTGGCATTTGGTGTTGGATCCCACAACTCCACCAGAGGTATTTTTGATTGTGGGTAATTGCTGAATCATTATTGTTGCGGGGGAATGAAACGTGGAATGTTTTATTTAGCCATCTTGCTGATGTCACTATTACCTTTTAAAAACAGGTATAATATGTGATATGTAACAGAAATTGCTCTTTGCGAAGGTGGATATTGCACTGATGAAATATCCATAGTCTCCTGTCTACTGTGCCATATATTAGTGTATATGAAGGAGACATAAGGAAGAGCCATAAGCACTCTCCACAGGGCCTCAGGCTTCTTAACCAGTTCTCATATGGCTGTTGTATAAATGCTAATTACAAACATATCATAACAAAGAGGGAATGGCTACTGCTAACATGTACCTGCTAATTCGGTGTCTTATTTATGACAGTGCAGTGAGGCGTATAGTCAAAGACAGTGGAGGACGGAGACCATTCAGTAAAGCAGCGTCCTCTGGTTTGTAGGCTGAGGCGGGCTGGGAATTTGTTTCAACTTTGTTATACAGTAATTCATTTAATAAAAGCAATATTGATTAGTGACCCAAGACTCTATAGCCTTATTTATTATGTATGGAAACATAAGCTTTTCATTTCCATAATTTATATTTCATCCATTTATAAAAATAACTAAAGTTCAATATAGAACCGAGTATAGAAATATGTGTAAACAATGTCACAGAAGCCTCTCTCCTAACCTCAGCTGCTACCATGTCTTCACTTTTATGCTCTGAAACTAAGTGGTTATTTTCTGATTTACATGATAGTAACTGATGCTAAAGCTGAAGCTCTGATCCTTTGGTTACCTGATGTGAAGAGCCAGTTCATTGGAAAAGAGGCTGAAGTTTGGAAAGATTGAGGGCACGAGGAGAAGGGAGTGGCAGAGGATGAGATGGTTGGATGGTGTCACCGACTCAATGGACACGAGTCTGAGCTAACTCTGGGAAATAGTGAAGGACGAGAAAGCCTGGTGTGCTGCAGTCCATGGGATCACAAAGACCTGGACATGACTTAGTGACTGAACAGCAACCATTGTTTAAGAGAGAAATAATTTTAAATACAGAACTATGGCAGAAATGATATAGCTCAGTGTTGAAACAGAATTTTCTTTGCTTATAAGATTTGGCCATTTCCATTTTTTGGCAGCTTAAAGAGGCTTATTTTCAATTTGTCTTCTTTATTACTGTGGATAGGAAATGTTTTTAGACAGTTTACCTTTCTGAATTCTCAGAAAGCGCAGTATTCATTCCTCACACTCCAATAGATGGTTTACAAAATTTGTATTTATTTTTTCCCACAAATATTCAGTATTAAAAGTAGATATACCTGGATCCCATCCAGCATCAGCTCTGTTCACCAAATGGGTATTATGTTCAAGTAACATTCCTCTAAGCCTCATCTTCCTTATCTAGAAACTGTAGAATAAAGTTCGCCTCCTCAGATAATGTGAGCCTATATGAACTGCCTGCCAATAATCGATACTTGGTAACTATTAGCCAGCTTTTTTTCCCCTTAATGTCAATATCACCTATTAATTCAACCATTTTATTTGGCAGAGTGTCCTGTTATTAATATGTATATCTCTTGGGAAAACATTTCCATAAAGACATCTATAGAGAATAAACTTCCAATGAATTTACAGAACTTATCCTCCCGCAAACTTTACGTCCCAAGGTGTCTTCCTGTTTGAAGGGTTTGAAAGAAGACCCATGGAGTTTAAGATGATGTTGGTATGTTTGAGACACCTAATACTTTTATATTTTGTTACATTTTTAGTGTCTGTTAATAATATAGGTATGATCATCAGCACGGAACTGTAATACAAGTATATCTAAGTTGGAACTATCAATTGTTATTAATATCTCATGGGAAGGAACTATTTTAGAACTTTGTAGTAGTTTATAGATGGCATTACCATGGAAACGGTGAGATTATATATTTTTAGTTTATTCCTTAATTTTCTTTAAACTACTTTGTCACTGCCTCGGCAGGAAACCCTGTCTGTAGAAATGACAGTGATTTAATGATCATTATGAAGTTATCCAACATTCTTGTGATTTGCTTTGGAAGACATTGACTTTGGGTATCTTTGAACGTATTATTAAAGTCATGTTATGCCCATTTAAAGTAGAGAGAGTTTACAGGGAAGAGAAGTATATTTTCTTATTGCAATTTATCATCCAGTAATGGTGAATATTGCCGCTTAAAATTTAAGGCCAAATGTAGCTCAAGAATGAGCTGACTAATGGCTGTCTTGCTCTTGAAGAAAGTATATTGCTTTTGTACTTAACAAAACAGTCATTTAAAAGTATAAAAAGCTATTTAATAGCTACAAATCTTATTCCAGAAAGAATGTTCAATCTTTAATACAAAATGAGCCAAAGAAACAGGCTGCTGGATTGTTAAAGGAAATAACCAGTAAGTCAGATTTTTTCTTATAAATCTCTTGCTTCATGTCAGGGTCACACTGATAACAGGCTAGAGGTTTATATGTTAGGAAATTTACTTTGCAAAATATGGGCTATTCATAAATTAACCCTGAAACATATAAAATACAGTGGCATTGATTCAACACATCTATTGGATGCCAATTCCAGGAAGTTGGAAAGGTCTATTAGAGAGAAATGTAATATTAACTGGAGAATCCAAACAGAAGAGAGGCAAGGAATGCTAGGTAGATAAAATGGCAGAAGTGAGTACCATTTACAGAGTATGTAAGGTGTGAATGGAGAGTGAGGTGTGTATGGGGGTGAAGGTTGTGCAGAAAATTCCTTGCTGGCTATGAAATTTGAATGGAAGTCTATCTAGGAAATGGGACAGATGGAATAAAGATCTTTCAGTTTTGTAGTATGTTAGCGAGTGATGTTTGGGACAAAGCAGAAAGTTATGCTCATTGTACTGTTGCTTCTAGGAGGATAACACCATGTGGTTAGGATTGGGAACCTTGGAGGGTTGTTCAGGTCAGTCTTCTACCTTTATGCCTGATAATGATTGTTGTTACAATAAACTACCTCTACTTAGGCAGATTAGAGTATGATCTTCAGTTACTATAAAGGAAATCCTTTGTCTTGCTGGGACGGTAACTGAATCATGCTGAAATGAATGAAAAATGCAACCCTGTTATATTTCATGATTGGCAGTTTATTCTCAATTCGTTTGATAAAGGAAGTGGCTAATGTGTGGTTTGTCTGTTGGAAAAGTTAATTTTTTATTAAGGCAGGAGTGGGGTGGCTCGGTGGTAAAGAATCCACCTGCCATTGCAGAAGACGCAGGAGACACGAGTGTGATTCCTGATCCGGGAAGATCCTGCATGCTGCAAAGCAGCTGTTGAGCAGCCTGTGCTCTAGAGCCTGAGAGCCCAGCTACTGAAGTCCATGCACCCTATAGCCAGTGCTGTGCAGCAAGAGAAGCCAACTGCAGTGAGAAGCCTGTGTATTGCAACGAGAGGGTAGCCCCGCTCACTGCAACTAGAGAAAAGCCCGCACAGCAAGGAAGACCAAGCACAGCTAAAAATAAAATCAGTGAATAAATAAGTAATTTTTTAAAAAACTGTTAAGTTTATAATTTCTCAAAAAAAATTCCAAATTTGTCAACTAAATGTTTGAATAATACATTTTGACCTTGGTTTTTAATTAGTTTTCTTTGAACATATCTATCATATCCGTTGCTTCCCAGGTGGCACTAGTGGTAAAGAACCCACCTGCCAAGGCAGGAGACATGAGACATGGGTTCAGTCCCTGGTTCTGGAAGATCCCCTGGAGGAAGGCATGGCCACCCAGTCCAATATTTTTGCTTGGAGAATCTCATGGACAGAGGAGCCTGGTGGGTTATGGTACATAGGGTCACAAGGAATCAGACATGACTGAAATGACTTAGCACGCACACAGGGTATGTTACAGATGCACACAGGGTATGTTACAGAAAACATATGCATGGTTATTTGTATGTGTGTGTGCCTATGTGTATTGTATTTAAGAGATTTTAAAAAGGCCCTTTAGGAGAGATGTTTACAGCATTAAAATCTGAAGTCTTCCTAAAGTGCATTTGTATGGCTAAATTGGGTGTATATTCTTCTGTAACTGGTCCAACTGTTGAGTTTAATGAGGCTACTGCTGATGCTGATTGTGAATGGAGACTTGCAAATTTATTGTCAAATCAGCTCTCCTCTTACATTGTTTTGAGCTCATTCCTTTCGGCTTATGCACTTTTTCTTCACATGTAAATAAAATGCCACAAATGCTTGCTGTTGAAATCCTGAGAGATGTGGCATATAATTTTTATAGGAATCTCTCTCTCTTTTAACCATTCTCACTTGATTAAAATAAGAGTTCTTTTATTTCTTTTTTCAGCCTGATCATTTGCACACTGGAAATGAAATCTCTCATGGGGATTAGTTTAGGCACTCAAGCTTTCCGTTCAGGTGAAGGTGTGAAAAATACATGACAAGGCTTTTATTCAAATGGGGCATGAGAAGTGAGGAGCAAGAAGAAGATGAGAGTATTAGGTTGAAGGTCTTTTTCCATGCTGCAAATTTCATTTCCTCTGAGAATTGGGAAGAAGGAAAATAAAACAGCAAACAGGTAGAACAATAGGAAGGCCATACATTAAAAAAAAAACAGATATGGTTTCATTTAGTCTAACAAAGCAAAGACTTTCATGAAGACTGCAAGTTACAGACTAGGTGCATCATCTGAAAGTAAGATTGCTGAGTGCCCAGCTCAGGAAGTCAGTGGCAATCACAGACATGCACGTACTGCATTGCATATGCAGCGGTTCTCCGTCATACTCAGGTGATTCGTCTAGCATTTAAAGCCATTCAGGATCCAACTCCTGACTGCCACTTCAGCTTCACATTTCCTCCCTCTCTCAGGACCTCTAATGCCTCCCACTCTGTGTAGCTTTGTGAATACATCGCTGGTTCTCATATCTCTGTTGGGGCGCTCCCTCTGTTTGCCATGCCCCTTCCCTGCTGCTCCGTCTGTTGTACTCATACTTTAAGATTTAGTGCCAGCACCATCTTATTTCTCTGCCATTTCCTTCCGGGTTACTGAGATGCCTGGACCCCTCCGTACTCCTACAGTACTCTGAGTTCACTCCAGTTACAATTCCTTTTACAGAGTATTTTAAGCCTATTTTACTTTTCTGGATCTATGATTAAGTGGAAGGAACCTAAGAATAAGATGCCTTATTTAGGTTTTAAGTCACATAGCATCTGGCACTATCCCTTGAACATGGCTATTTGCTAAGCCTCTTCAGTCGTGTTTGACTTTTTGAGACTCCATGGATTGTAGCCCACCAGGCTCTTTAGTCTGTGGGATTCTCCAGGCAAGAATGCTGGAGTGGGTGCCATGCCCTTCTCCAGGGGATCTTCCAAACCCAGGGTTTGAACCAGCATCTCTTGTGTCTCCTGCATTGGCAGACAGGTACTTTACCACTAGCGCCACCTGGGAAACTCAAGTAGGCATGTGTGTGGGGTGTGTGTGTGTGTGTGTGTGTGTGTGTGTTAGTTGCTCAGTCGTGTCTGACTCTATGCAATCCCATGGACTGTAGTCCTCTAGGCTCCTCTGTCTGGAATTCTCCAGGCAAGAATACTGGAGTGGGTTGCCATTCCCTTCTGTAGGGGATCCTCCTGACCCAGGGATGGAACTTGGGTCTCCTGCATTGCAGGCAGATTCTTTACTGTCTGAGCCACCAGTAGCTATATAATAAATTTTGATTGCATATAATTTGCAAGATGGAATGCAGAATAAATGGTGGTTATTTAATTATAAAAGGTGGGATTATTTAATGTTTGAAAGATATTGTCCTAGGTTTTCTGGGAAGAGAGATAGAAATACAAGGAAAAAACAGGCCACTTTTCAAAATGAACTAGAAATGGAAATACATGTGATTAACACATTTAAAGCTATGTGTGAATGTTGTCAAGAAGTTACTTGGGAGAGGGTCCTAGGAATTGAGTGGAAGGTGAAGTCTAAATTTCAGTTCATTGAGAAGTGGTAGAAAGGCTTCATAAATAAAAAAGCATTTGAACTGAGCCTAGAGGTTCCACAAAGGGGTTGTTTATTATTTGTTATTGTTTTTCTTGATCAGACAATCATAGAGCCTGCAAGAATTTAAGCTCTGTATTTTTACATAGGTTGACAAGCATGAATTTAATTAGCCTTTTCAAAAAATTAGTAAAAATAGCAGATCGTATTTCACCACCTAAATACCACAGAATCATGTAAGTATCTTATGCTGAGTGACTGTGTTAAAGAAGATAATGTACTTACTCTGCTATCCTGTCTTTTAGCAGTGGTGTGACTACCAGTTTGAGGGCAAAAAAAAAAAAATTACATAAATTTGAAATTCTGAATTTTCCTGGGTAAATTTATAGGATAATTAATGCTTTGTCAAGGGCTTCAGAAATCTGAAAACAACTGTAAACAGAATGTACCATAACAGTGGGCTCTGCAAGTATTTTTGAAGTGTAATTCTGTGTCCTATGTCCTTCACCAAAACAGCAACAAGAAGTGGGATCATAAGTGACAAGAACACTGTTATCAATTTGAATAACTCAAACAATACTTGGAACAGACAAGTAGTGGACTCTAAATGCAGGATTTTTCTAAAGTGCATACAACTGAAAATAATGTTTCAAGGATAAAGACTAAGATTCAATCAGTCCTTGGTCAGTGCTGGTGCTGTTACAGAAACAGTTTTAGCAATCTGATCTAGACACTGATATTTGAATGGACTGGACTTAGATTTGATCAGTGAGGACATGAAGCTCCCTCTAAATCAGGGAAGTAATAAACTGGAACAAATATGAATCTGGGGAAATTAAAAAAAAATATGTATAATATTGGTGTCCCAGGTGGCACTAATGGTAAAGAACCTGCCTGCCAATGCAAGAGAGCTAAGAGATACGGGTTTGATCCCTGGGTTGGGAAGATCCCCTGGAGGAAAGCATGGCAACCCACTCCAGTATTTTTGCCTGGAGAATCCCATGGACAAGGAGCCTGGTGGGCTACAGTCCATGGGTCGCAAAGAGTTGGACACGATTGAAGCAACTTAGCATGCACAGTATGGGGGAGAACGTATATATATGTTCGTATGGCTGGGTGCCTTTGCTGTTCATCTGCAAGTGTTACAACATTTTTAATAGGCTATACCCCCATACAAAATAAAAAGTTAAAAAAATATTGGATTAAAAATAAAAAAGTACTTACAATATTTGGAGTTTTGAGGGAGTGGGAAAATGCAATAATACATTGTTAGTGAGTTTAGACATACGTGAAAATGTGCTTTCTTGATATCACAATGAATTGTCATGTTATTTGCTAAACGGAGACTGGTAAGGGACAGAGAATAGAGATTAATCAAGAATTTATGAATTCTGTTTGGAACATCCTAAAGGATAATAGTAATTCAGGTGGGGAGCAGGCCATTGGTATGTGAATTTGGAACTTCAGGAAGGAATTCAAGCTGGAAGCTATGAGAGTCACCAGTATAGAAATGGTACATGAAGCTATGGGACCTCAGTTATCACTGACTAGTGACTCATTTCACAACTATGGATTAGCTGTCTGTTATGTGGAATGCACTACTCTTAGAATCTGTGGGTGTTATGAAAATATGAGCTATGGGTCCCAGCTTTAAGGGGGCACATAATCTCATTTTATCTGTGTCTGGTCAGTTGCTCAGTCATGTCCAATGCTTTGCAGCCTCATGAACTGCAGCCCACCAGTGTCTTCTGTCTGTGGAATTACTGGAGCAGCTTGCCATTTCCTCCTCCAGGGGATATTCCCAACCCACAGATTGAACCCGTGACTTCTGTGCCTTCTGCATTGGTAGGCAAATTCTTTACCACTAGTACCACTTGTGAAGCCCAATCTTATTTTAAATGACTTTTATACATTAATAGAAATACTTGCTATAGGGTAAGTGATTCATGAAATACGAAAATGAGCATATCATTTTATTTTGTATCTAGTGGCCAGCTCTTTGTATATATTGGCTATAGTCTTCACATGGATTTTTCTAAGGTAGGTAATTCCCCCCCCCCAATTTCATTGATAAGAAAGTTGAGACAAGAGTACTTTCAGTGCATTTTATATATTCACTGGTAATAAACGGAGTTTCTCGATGTCAGGTTCTGGTCTGTTTCATTAAAAACCTGTTCTCTGTTCAAACATCGTTCCTCACTACTTTTCATAATAAGTCTGTTGTCACTAAATCCTAGACTTCTTGACCCAAACTGTCTGAATAATGATCACAGCATCCCTCTAGGAAAGAGAAGTATCAACTGCAATTACTCCTATTTGATGGATGGGAATCCTGGTTTACTTTAAGTGAAGTAATTAAGGTTGCCCATGGGCAGGTCATCCATGTGGAAGCTGGTTCTTTACATTCTTCTTAGGTTCATATACTGCAGTGTATTGATCCTTACATAATATATTTAATGGCTTGATTTAACAAAGTGGCTCATCTTTCTTGATCTCCCCCCCTACCAGTGATTCCAAACTCTCCTGTGAGCTGCACAGAGCTTATATGGAGAGGGAACACTTTCTGAATGGAATGGAAAATAAAACCTTATTTAACCAGAATGGGTTTTGTTCTTAAAGCAAAAGAAAATAAACCTGTTTTTCAAAGATCAATTTTTATTCTATAAGACTTCTGCAATTATCTGTTCAATCTGAGTTTAGTTCAAGTAAAGATTGATTTCTAGGACAGGTTCAGGAGTTCAAACAGTATAGCAAAATAAGAAGTAGATAGCCATTGTACCTGCATACTTGTGAGCTTAAAGTTAAACAGATTGACTCAAAAAACTTTACCAAATTTTCCTCTTTTGGAGGATTCCTGCAGAAGTGGACATTACATGGCAGGCTGCATTAGTACCAAGTGCCCTGCTAGGTATGAAGAAGTGCCATCATTTTGTTGATCATTCTGATGTCAAGGATACTGTTCTCACTGCAAAAGTCAGTCACTGGCTTTTTACCTTGTAATCTCCTTGTTCTATCCCTCACCTCTTTTTGGACATCTCTTTAAGTTAAGGGCAAAGAGAAGACACCAAGTTGCTAGCTGACCTTTCACACTGAACCCAGGAGGATACACCTAGGTATTGAGTGAGTGAACATCCACTTTTTCTCAGTCTGTGATTCTTGTTACTGGCAGAGACACTAGTAAGTCAAAACCAAAACAGCGTGGGACATGTAACCATGGGATTTATTCCTTTCCAGGAGAGTAGAAAGCAAGGAGCTCTTTCCAACATGTGAACTCCATTTAACCTTTTCATATATAAGCTAAAGTCTTACCTTCATTACTTAATTTGTATGATGAAGCTCTCCAAATCTCTTACCTACAACAAAGTCAGCTAGATCGTGTGAGGCCCCACCTCTGCTTCCTGGTTACTTTATTAAAATGCTGTTACCCCAAACCAGTTGGTAGAGCAACAGAGAATGGGGAGTCTTCAGTTAGATTCCTCTGGTGCTCTACTTTCCTTTGCCAACATCTCTTTCACATGATTTTCTCACCTTTTACAATTTTCCCTTCTTGTATAATAAATTTTCTCATTTGACCTTCCACTCAAATGAAGATTATCTTTAAAAATTGCTCGCAACTGAAGAAATGACCTAATCTAATTCTCAAGGAAAATGCCTCCCTTCTTGTGCATTCTACACTTTGTTATTACTGTTTTAAGTTCTCTGCGTGTTAACTTTTCATTCTGGATTTAAAACAAATGTTTATCAATCATACAAAACTTGGATAATATGACCGAGCACCAAGAAGAAAAAACATATCTGAATACGGATATAGTATTATTGATATTTAAGCAATATAGTTGTTAAGGGCTTAAATTTTGAATTAGCCATCATTGACACTCAACACATCAGTAGATGAATGAGAAATATGAATTCAGATAGGGCCATAAATGGTGGAAAGTCCCTGACATATCTGTGTGTAGGGTTAGGTGAAGGCTGGGGAAGGGAGTGCTCATTTACAAGTAATCAAAGAAGACCTCTCTGAACAGAGATCTGAATACTGTGAAGTAACATTCTAGGAAGAGCAAAAGCAACACCCTTGCTTGGGAACCTTCTTGCCCTGATTGAGGCTAGAGTCTTCAGGTTAGTGGGCAAGATGAGGAGTGTTAGATCTTAGAGACCAGAGAATGGAGGCTCCTGATCCCATGGTAAGAAGTATGGATCTTAAGTGTGGTGGAAAGTTATAGTCAGTTTCAACCAAGGGACCTATATGACTGGATCTATAGTTTTAAAGAATCGCACTGGCTGCAATATTTGGAATGGATTTTAGAGAAGAGGAGTTCAAGTAGTAGTGTGGAAGATAAAACACCAGATTAGCATTGTGATTTGGAGGCAGAGATGGCAGTACTTGACTGAAGACCAATAAAAAGAGAGAGAAAAATAAAAAGAGTCCAGAAAAACAACAGTTTTGCCTGCTCATAATGGAAAACTAGGGGAGGAAACAATTTGAGGAAAGGAGGCCAAAAAAGGGGAAATGAACGGCTTTATTTTTGGACATTTTAACTTGAACCTGGAATAGCAGTCTGGAACTCAGTAGTAGTCTGGAACTCAAGGGAAATGTTGGCATTTGATACATAAATCAATAGTACTAGAAACAGAGATAAAAGTAGAGGTAGAAGCTATTTGTGTCATTATATGATAGTATTTTTACTCTTTTAATCTTCTTCATATTTGATTTAATATATCTTTCTAAAAACCTCTTATCTTAATATTTCTTTATACTTGATATAACTTGTTTGTTTTACAGTTATATGTGTATGTATCTACTATGTACATACATTTCTTCATTTTTTATTTGCTTGTAATACTGATTTTCAAACCATATATGCAACTGAGCTGGGGCTTAGCAAAAGGAGGGCACCCTGACTCTCGTTAACAAACTAAAAGCTACAATTTTATCTCAGTCAGTAGAAGTACTGGGAGAAAAGGCATGAATGATTTTAAGAATTTTGAAAAAAATACAATTTGCTTTTCAGTTCTGACACCTAGCACTAATAGATACTCAGTAATAATTTATTTGCAGACTGATTACAGTCTCTCTAGAATTATATGAAGGTGACTTTCCCCCTTTGCTTTGGCAGAACAGAATACTGCAATTTATAATAATGTCAGGTTGTAGGCAGAATAGCTTATTTTAATTTGCATTTATAAAATTAGGCAACACAATATTTTTTATACTTTTTTCATTATTTTTTGTGCTTTTGTAAATATTCACTCATGTTTGCTTCCTACTTTTCGACTGAGGATCACTTTTCATTTTCTCATTATAAAACTCTTGATATTTAAAGGTTATTAAAATGTTTCTTTATTGTAACATATTAAATACTTTTCCTTTCCAGTTTATGTACCTCTTAATTGCATTGAGTGACTTAACAACAACAAATTGCACTTATGTGTATCTTCTTTTTTTGAGGGTGGATGTGCGTGGAGTGTGCAGAAGAGATTAATATTTTATGTTGCTAAATTAACTCATCTTAAGATATTCTAAAGGAAAATAGCCCTTGAAAAAGCAAGGCTTATTTTTCCAGATTGAAAGAGGTTTCAACATTCCAAGCAAATGCAGATAAATAGCTGCAAACTTAAGTACATCAAGTCATCATTTTAAAATTATAAATCAGCTTGCCATTTGTTCTCTTGCTGTTCATTTTCTATTTGTCCCATCTGTTCTTTGTTCTCTTTTTCTGTCTTCTTTTAAAGTAATTGTATATTTTTATGAGTCCATATTATCTCCTTTGTTAGCTTATTAGGTATAAATTTATGCTTTGTTATTTTAGCTACTGCCTTAGGGTTTATGTCATAGATCTTTTACCATCTACCTTTAAGTGATATTGTATCAATTCGTGTGTAGTATAAGAACCTTACACTACTATCTTCCATTTCTTTTCTCCTGGCTTTTGTGCTATTGTTGACATTCATTTTCCTTTTATATATATTATAAACTACACACTGAATTATTATTTTTGTTTGAAAAATCAAGTATCTTTAAAAAAATTTAAATATCAAGAAAAAAGTCTTATGTATTTACCTATAGGTTACCGTTTCTGGTCTTCAGTGACCTATTTAGATCCATAATTTTACCTGTATTAATTTCCTTCTGCCTGAAGGACTTGCTTGAATATTTCTAGTTTTGTGGGTCTAGTGGTGATGATTTTTGTATCTCTGAAACAATCTTATTTTACCTTCATTGTTGAAAGATATTTTTCTTAAGATGTTCCATGCCCGCTACTTTAAAGATGTTTCTTGACTGTTTTTTTGCTTGCATTGTTTTTGATGATATATTTGCTGTCCTTCTTACCTCCATTTCTATGTATGTAGTATGTCTTTTCCTTCTTGCTGCTTTTAGGGTTTTTCTCTTCATGTCAATTTTAAGAAATTGATGCTATTCCTTAGTCTAGTTGTATTTACTTATTCATTCTTTTACTGGGATTCCTCAAGCTTCTGGGATCTGTGAGTTTATAGTTTTATAAAATTAGAGAGATTTTCAGCCATTATTTTTTCAATATGTCTCAAATTCAGGTAACTGTTTTTTTTTTTTTTCTTCACCATGGGTCACATTTCTCAGCTTTTTTGCATTCCTGATGATTTTTTTTTATTGGATAGCAGATATTCTGAATTTTGCTTCTTAGGTGCTAGATAAATAATTTTTATAAATAATTTTTAACTTCATTCTGGGATGCAGTTCATTGACTTGGAAAGTATTTGATCTTTTTAGTTCTTATTTTTATGACTTGTTAAGCTGGACTGAAGCAAAACAACTGTTCAGTCTAGGGGCTAATTATTCTTGAAATGTTTACTCTAGGCTAATTATTTCCATTCTTGAAACATGACTTTCTTAAGAATAAACAATGACTATTAATTTAACCCCAAATTTGACTTAGTGGCAAGCATCCAAAGAGAGTAACAAGGGGAATGGTCCACCTGGTACAGAATTTAGTAATAATTGCTCTGTTTATTGTCAAATTTTAATACCATGAGCTTGAAATTTTGTTTGTTGTTTAGTCACTAAGTTGTGCCTGATTCTTTGTGATCCTGTGGACTGTAGCCTGCCAGGCTTCTCTGTCTATGGGATTTTCCAGGCAAGAATACTAGAGTGAGTTGCTGTTTCCTTCTCCAGGGGATCTTCTGGACCCAGTGATCAGACCTGTGTCTCCTGCTTGGCAAGAAAATTCTTTCCCGCTGAGCCACCGAGGAAGCCAGAGCTTCAAATTAGTCCATTCTTATTTCCCGTTCTACTTTGTATTTTCATGGAGGTTAGTTCTGAGAACTGCCAGTTAGGCAGTTGTCTCCCAAGACATGTGGACTAAGCCACATGGGTTTGTTTCTAGAGTAAGTTCTTAGAGGTTTAATATTGTTTAAACTTTCTTCAGAGGATATTACTGTTAGTTGTGGGATCAAAAATTGCCCACCAAACCGAGAAATTATCTTCAGACAAAAAATGAGGCAGGCAGCTCCATAGAATCAATGGATCCATTTATTATAGGGTAATTTACTTACAGGGTAAATTGGGTGGTTGATGATGTGAAAGTGTTCTCAGTTGCTCTCTGCAACACTGAGGGGCCACTGGGACAATTTTTTTAGTTAAATGAGGTAGGGTATGGGGGAATGTGTTTGGAAATAGGAAGTGCATTCCTAAGTCAAGATTTATCAATGAGTAACTTGCTACTTGGAGAAGGCAATGGCACCCTACTCCAGTACTCTTGCCTGGAAAATCCTGTGGATGGAGGAGCCTGGTAGGCTGCAGTCCATGGGACCGCGAAGAATCGGACATGACTGAGTGACTTCACTTTCGCTTTTCACTTTCATGCACTGGAGAAGGAAATGGCAACCCACTCCAGTGTTCTTGCCTGGAGAACCCCAGGGACGGGGCAGCCTGGTGGGCTGCCGTCTATGGGGTCGCACAGTCGGACACGACTGAAGTGACTTAGCAGCAGCAGCAGCAGCAGCAACTAGCTTCTCAGGTGCTGGAAATATGTCAGGGAAAGTCTTCATCATTGTTTGGAGACTCACCAAGCATAGAGACCATCTGGACCTATTGATAATTCAACAATATCTAGTGGTACAAAGCCTCTGATGGCAGAGAGGAGATTTACAGTATAGCCCTGGGTAGGGGTCAGTGGAAGGACAGGAGGAACATAGGTCCCAGATGGAGTCAGTTATGCTGATGGCCAGATGTTAGCTAAAAAGCTCTCCTTGCCCAGCTTAAGATTCCTCCAGTATTTTTGTTCTTTCTATGCAGTACAGTCACTCAGTTGTGTCCTTCTCTTTGTGACCCCATGGACTGCAGTGCGCCAGGCTTCCCTGTCCTTCACCAACTCATGGAGCTTGCTCAAACTCATGTCCATAGAGTCGGTGATGCTATCCAACCATCTCATCCTCTGTCGTCCCCTTCTCCTGCCTTCAGTCTTTCCTAGCATCAAGGTCTTTTCAAGTGAGTCAGTTCTTTGCATCCGGTGGCCAGAGTATTGGAGTTTCAGCTTCAGCATTGGTCCTTGGAATGACTGATCGAAATTACTGACTCCAATGACAGTTCTTTCTATGTTAGTCTTTGCTTTCATATAACATGGGTTTCATAAATGCTTATCAATATTTGCATATCTACTCATATGGGTACGTTGTGCCCAAAACCTATTTGGAGTCTATGGGTGGCTGAAAATTGTCCACTTCAGTCAGTATCCTGAAATACCTCACTAGGAAACCTTCCATGTCCTTTGGAAGTAGTTAGATTATCCAAGGGGAAAAAAAAACCCCTTCCACTTTCTCATATATGTGGAATATACCTGATTGTGAAAATATGGAAGTAAAAGTGCATAAGGTCATTGAAAATACCAAGATATAGCTTTCATTTTGATTTTCTAGTGTTCAGCGTTTTGTTTTCACAATACTGTATCAATCACACTCAGTGAGATTACTCAGAATAATGATCATGTTGATAGTTGACATGTCCAGTCCTCAACTGTGAGTGACTTGGTCCTGAGACTCTGTTACCTTCTCAAATCTGGTTCCATAGTTGTGAAAGGTAAGTAACTCAACTGTATGGAAGACCCTAAAGTGAGACAGTGATCTATGTTTCTTAACCAGATATTCAAGTCCTCCATTTTTTAAATTTGCTTTTTTAATATCTGAACTCCAGAGATTTCAGTTCTGTCATTTCTCCAGATCTGGGGAGGTTTTGAATGTAAATTGAATTTCTTACCAGTTTTTCTGGCTTCTAGATTAACTATTCATCTTTCTCTGGCTAGCTGAGTCACTTACATTACTCCCTCAGCTTTCCAGGATCCAAAATTTTGTTGGTTTTGTTGAGTCCCATTCTCTTTGTTTGTGTGAATTCATGCCTTCTTGAAATTCCTTTACTGGAAGTAATGTTTAGAAGTTTCATGATGAAGCACAGCTCAATGCTATGTTCAGCTTGCCATCTTAAATACTTGTGTATCTGCAAATATCTTTCTGTAGCATTCATGCGTTAAAATTTTATGTCAGCTTGACGGGCTTCCCAGGTGGCTCAGGGGTAAAGAATTCGCCTGCCTGTGTAGGAGATATGAGACACAGGTTCAATCCCTGGGTTAAGAAGATCCCCTGGAGGAGGAAATGGCAACCCACTGCAGCATTCTTGCCTGGAAAATCCCATGGACAGAGGAACCTAGCAGGCTACAGTCCATGGGGTCACAAAGGGTCAAAAGCGACTGAGCACACAGGCATGCATGCACACACACATGCACGCGCACACGGGCACGCGCACACGTGCACACCTGCCATGCCTACAGAGTTCTTTTATTCTAAAATATCACCTAGAGGTACTTAGATTTGCACTGTTTTTTGTGTGCATTTGTTTGAAATGTTAAGAACTCTTTTCAGTTTGAAAAAATTTTTATTTTCTCAAAAGTGGTTTTCTTTCAGGATATCTTAATTATTTTGCCAGTTTCTTTAAAAATCTCTTGTGCTCAGGAATAAGAATAATCAGCATTTCAGGTTTCCAAACTCATTCTTCTTTACATAGTGACATCTCTTATTATTTGCATCTCCTTTGTTTTTCTTTCATTCTGCATTCTGAAAGTAAATCTCAAGCTTTTGTCTCATAGAAGATTTACATTTCTGTCAATTTCATTCTACTTTTTTCTGCTTCCAGTGTGAATTTAGGCTCTACAATTTGTAGTTTGCTTAATATTATATATTTCCTTATCTCTTTCACCTTGCTTATTGTTTACCCACATGGTTTCCAGTTCAAACTTATGTCTTGAGTATGAGTACTTCTGCTTCTTCTTAAGTGTGTAGTTTTTTCTTTGCTAAAAATCCTTATACAATTTTCTCAAATTTTCTTCTGATCATTCAGTAGCTCATTTTTATAATTACATTTTTCTTCTGAGTTTTCCAATTAATTTTCTCTTTATCTTGTTCATCATCGTTTCCCTCTTTCTCTCTCTTGTTTTCTCTCCTTTTCTCTGTCTGTCTGTCTCTTACATTCATGCTTGCATGAAGTAAGTTCTCCTTACCTGGCAGATTATTTGGTAGATAACAGTTCTATCCTCTGCCTACTTTTATGTAAACAAATTACCTTCTCAGGTTATATTTTAAGCTTTAAGTTTGTCAGGAGCTTTTCTGACGGACCACTGGTTTACAACAATTAGACTTATTTCTGTTTTCCCTGATCGTGTTGCTTCTCTGAACTCTGTCAGATAGAAACAAATGTTAGTTTCCAGTTTCTACTTCTACATACAAATTCATCACTCAGGACATTAACAAAAATGAGTTCATAATGGAATAGACTGTACCAATAAAGCTCTATCTGCTCTGGACCTGTTGTTTCTGAAATATACTAAATTTCTCTCTGTGCAGGAAAATGGCATGGCTGGGGGAAGGTGTACCACACTATTCAGCTTGCAGAGTATATTTGAAAGTAGAGAGGTCATGTGGCCCGGTTTTCAGATTAGTAGTCCCTTGATTTCTGAGTCAGTGAATTGCAAGTAGGTGAAGCTAAAATCATAGTCCAACATTTTCCAGGTACTGTCTGTGTAATCACATTGAACTTAATATGCTGCTTGCCAAGGCTGTGCCTTTATTTTCTCCATAAAAGTCCATATGGTTCACAATTGGACACCCGAATTTGAGACTCAGCATTTCATTTATTAGCTTTTTGACCTCGAACAAGGTCTCACTAACACGCAAGCCTCTGGTTTTTAAAATGGGGAATAATATACTTTGCATCTCAGAGGCTGGCATTGAGGAGTGAAGGAAATAATGTCTATGAAATGTGTAGTATAGTGCACTGTCTGTGTGACAAAGTAGCATCAGCTTTTCCAAGATTCTCGTTAGATTTCTAGCCTTCGTTTTTTATAGTGTTATGAGTTTTCATGTTTTTTTTCCCTCTTTCCGAGTGTTGGGGTTGAGGTATTCTGTCTCTGTGGGCAGGAGGTGGTGAAAGCACCAAGCATGCTCCGAGCACCTGGCCTTGGGGTTCTGGACGGGGTGATGAGCCGCAGGCATGTTGCTCTCTGCTGCACTGCCTCTGGATTATAATAAATGGACGTCTAGGACTCCTGCACTGACTTCGATTTTTATTAATAAGGAACATTTTGGTGTGAAATTGGAGAAAACCATAGGACAAGGTGCTTAAAATCCAAATCTGCTCATGTATTAGGATTGACCAAAAAGGCTCTAAGTGTGGGGGCATTTTCTGACAGATGTTAGAGCTGTATAACTTTAAAATTTGTACCCAAGGAAGGTTGTGCTTCTGTCTGTCTTTGATTTGTTTTTAACATGGACAGTAAGTCCCAAACATGAAGAAAATGGTTTTAGCCAGCTCTTACAATATATGCCCTTTGAGAATTGTCAGCAATTGGAAGATGTCGCAAAGAAATCTGGGTTTAAATCTCACATCTAAGACCCCAAGATCTGATGTGGTGATCCTGGGACTGCTGCTCATATTCAGTGAGATTCAACTTGATTGTATCTAAAAATAGAGATTGCTTTCGATCTTATCAACCACAGAGCCCGTCGTGCCATTATGCAAATTTCAGAACCTTCTAATTCTAGCTTCCTGTAAGACTTGAATACAAATGTATGCTGAGCCCTTCTCACTTGACCCATAATATGATATGATGAGTCACTTAGCACTGGGCTTGGCACAGGCCCTTCTCTCTTCCTTTGTTTTACATCAGCCCCAACAACAGTGATTCATCAGTTATTTTACTAATGGTTGGGTTAAAAGATGAAAGTACACCTCTCTTTAGTGCTTCCAGAGTTTACAAAAATCAACAGGAGTTCTTTACTACAGGCCCCTAATATGGAAGATTCTGTGCAGGAAAATCCATAAGCTCAGCTGACTTTTGAGTTGAATTTTATGGCTCAAGAAATGCTTTGCTTGGTTTTCACCTCTATTATAAAGCAAAGAAGATAATTTCAGATCCAGTATACACAAAAGATCACTTGGGGTTGATAGAGGCTTTATGTTAGTGACGTGGAAATATTTGCATCTGTGCATTGATATGTAGTATAATAGGCTGTAAAGGATAAGATCAATTTTCTATTAAAAGTAAAAAGGGCCAGTATAGCTGGATAGAGTGGGGGTATTTCCCATTTGTCATTCAGGACTATTTGACGGTTTTACATTAGCTGTGGAAAATACCAATGTGTATGCTGCAATAAAGCTTTAGGAAATGTGCGCCCGTACACAAACATACACTGACACAGATGGTACGGACCCGTACGTGCTGTGCTTAGCTGCTCAGTCGTGTCCAATTCTTTGCGACCCCATGGACTGTAGCCCGCCAGGCTCCTCTGTCCGTGGGGATTCTCCAGGCAAGAACACTGGAGTGGGTTGCATTTTCCTTCTCCAGGGAGTCTTCCCAGCCCAGGGATCAAACCTGGGTCTCCTGCATTGCAGGCATATTGTTTACCATCTGAGCCACCAGGGAAGCCCACAGACCTATATAAATGGTCATAAAAACACAATTGTCACATACAAGGACACCTATTTAAGCATGTCAACAGAGATATTGTCACATAGCAAAGATATGCACTTACGTCTGGGGAGACATTTACCAAATGATACAGGGATACAACCAAGTGTGACAATTGCAGAGTTCCACAAAAGCAGGATGAACACTCATGCATTTAGGAGCTTAGAGCCCTAGAAACACTGCAGTCAATATACAGAGATACAGTGTGCTTGCGTGTGTACAAGCAGAGAAAAGCATACAAAGAGAGACCTAGAGACAAAGGCAGATAAGTACATGAAGATAAACATTTAGGTGCACATACCACAGATATAACCCAGCTTGTATAGCTTGATGCTCAAAAACACAAGCCCACACTGGTGTGCATATCCACACTGATAGCAATACACTCTAGTGTTCTTGGCTGGATAATCCTACAGTCACAAAGAGTCTGACATGACTGAGTAAGCACACATATGCACCAAATGCTGCATTTATAAATATATCCTTAATAAATGTAATATAAATATTACATATGTATTATTTCATTTAACTCTTAAAACACCCATGTGACATAATTGTGATTAAGCCCATTCTCCCAGGGAGAAAATGGAGGTCCATAGAAATTAAGAATTTTCCTAGGTTAGGTCTATTTACTTCTTTTTAGCCCAGGACTCGCCATACTCTCTCATCTCAGTGGTCCAAAATGTGTTCATAAGTCATTATCTGTGCATTCCACTTGGAAAACTTGTGATTAAGCCAACATACATAAATATCTCCCTGCACTAATTCTCAAAGCCCTTGATACTTTAATGTGAATCTCCAAGTTTGACTATACCACACAGTATTTCCCCGATCTACTTGACCTCAGAACTCTCATGAATTTCTCAAGCAGAATATACTTTTGGGAATGCAATATTATGCTAAATACTATCCTTAAATAATTCCTGGTGTTCTTAGTCTGTAGAGGGCACTTCTATTTCTCAACCTTCTTTTAAGACAGTATATGTATCCCTATCCAGCTACTCATTCTGTTATGTGGAGGACAGGCAAAAGTGATTGGCATATCAATTCCTGGAATCTCAGGGACCTTATTGTTATATGACTCCATTTGCCATCAGCACAGAGGACAAAGAAATGTGTGCTTAATGCTCCCTACTTATTTCTGGCCACATCTAGGCACACCTGCTACACCTCATAGCAAGCATGGGCAAGGGAAGAAAATACTTGGATTGAGCCATCTGAACTCGATTCTTACTGACACTGTGACTGCCTTTGTCTTGGGATTTAGTCTGGGGTGAGTGCTGTGGAGTTGCCTGCATCTTCTGCACTTTACAGGACAAGTTTATTTATTCTTGCCTCCAGCTGAGAACAGCAATCGGGCATTCCCTGAGCCCCCTGGTAATTTCCCAGACTCAGTGATTCCCATTTCTCATGACCTGTTTCACAGCTGGCAGCATTGCTGCTGACCTGGATTTGCTCTCCTTAGCTCAAATGACATAGCAGCTCGGAAGAAGCATGTGTTCGACAGCACAGAACCCCATCCCTTTACAGAAGACACACACACACACACACACACACACACACACACACGCATACACACACACCAGCTCTGAACACAAAGGGACCTCAGTTCTAGCTCTAAGACTTCAGATCTGCCATGTGCTAGCTTAGACAAGTTACATAGCCTCACCTTTCCTTATCTGCACAATGATGATAATATTATACACCTCACACGGCATTTGTAGGATTATATGAGACAGATCAGAGCCTGGAATATAGCAGCAGTCAGTTACTATTTGCTCTGTTTATATTACTAGTATTTTTCAACCTTGTCTTTTGTTGCTTTACATATCACATTTATTCTTTTTTTTTTTTTCCTTTTGCTTCCTCACAAAATAGCTCTCCAGGCCAGAGGATTCTTTTTTCCCCCATCAAAAGAGACACTAAAAGAATAATCTATTGATCATTTTTACAAAGAATTAGCAATTATCTGGAGGAATTACACATAAGAAAAGGTTACCAATGTTACTTCAAATGCAATATTTTGCTATCACTTCATGCCAAATAGATGGGGAAACAGTGGAAACAGTGACAGACTTTATTTTGGGGGGCTCCAAAATCACTGCAGATTGTGACTGTAGCCATGAAATTAAAAGATGCTTACTCTTTGGAAGAAAAGTTATGACCAAACTAAATGGCATATTTAAAAGCAGAGACATTACTTTGCCAACAAAGATCCATCTAGTCAAGGCTATGGTTTTTTCCAGTAGTCATATATGGATGTGAGAGTTGGACTATAAAGAAAGCTGAGTGCTGAAGAATTGATGCTTTTGAACTGTGGTGTTGGAGAAGACTCTTGAGAATCCCTTGGACTGCAAGGACATCCAACCAGTCAATCCTAAAGGAAATCGGTCCTGAATATTCACTGGAAGGACTGATGCTAAAGCTGAAATCCCAATACTTTGGCCACCTGATTCGAAGAACTGACACATTTGAAAAGACCCTCATGCTGGGAAAAATTGAAGGCGGGAGGAAAAGAGGACGACAGAGGATGAGATGGTTGTGTGGCGCCACTGACTCAATGGACATGAGATTGAGTAAACTCTGAGAGTTGGTGATGGACAGGGAAGCCTGGCGTGCTGCAGTCCATGAGGTAGCAAAGAGTAGGACATGACTGAGCAACTAAACTGATGCAATGTTTTAATTATTTTTTGAAAATAAAACTCTTTGTAGATGAATGAACAGATTTTTTTGTAAGTACATTAACATTCATGTTTCAAAAGCTGACATGTTGGGACTTTTGGCGGTCCAGTGGTTAAGATTTTACCTTCCAGTGCAGGGGTGCAGGTTCAGTCCCTGGTCAGGGAACAAAGAGCCCACATTCCTCGTGGCCAAAATACCAAAATATAAAGCAGAAGCAGTATTATAACAAATTTTAATAAAAACATTTAAAATGGTCCACATCAAAAAAAAAAAAAAACAACAAAAAACAAAAAACAAACCTTTGTTGTTGGTGTTCAGTCATCCACTTATGCCCAACTCTTTGGGACCCCATGGATTGCAGCACGCCAGGCTTCCATGTCCTTCACCAATTCCCGGAGCTTGCTCAAACTCATGTCCATCGAGTCAGTGATGCCATCTTGTCCTCTGTCATCCCCTTCTCCTCCTGCCTCCAGTCTTTCCCAGCATCAGGGTCTTTTCCAATGAATCGGCTCTGCATCAGATGGCCAAAGTATTGGAGCTTCAGCTTCAGCATCAGTCCTTCCAATGAATATTCTGGGTTGATTTCCTTTAAAATTGACTGGTTTGATCTCCTTGCATTCCAAGGGACTGTCAATAATCTTCAACGACACAGTTCAAAAGCATCAATTGTTCAGTGCTCAGCCTTTATGGTCCAACTCTTACAACCATACATGACTACTGGAAAACTTTAAAAGAAAATTAAAGCTTACATGTTAATTAAGTGCAACCAATATTATATTAAAAACATATTTCAGGTATGTGTATTATTGAGAGTACAGTCTAACTAAGCTAATGAATCTTGAACTTTTTGGTCACAGGAGTCATTTATATTCACTGAAATTGTTGGGGACTCTCCAAGAGTCTTCAATGAGCTGTATCTATGAATATTTATGATACTAAAAATTAAAATGAGAAGCTACAACATTGTACATCAATTAAAATGATGGGATTTCCTTTTTATTGCTGAATGATATTTCTTTATATCATATTTTCTTTATTTATTCATCTATCAACAGACATTTAGGTTATTTAGACTTCTTTGGTGGGCTTCCCCGGTATCTGTGGTAAAGAGTCTTCGTGCAGTGTCCAGGAGCTATAGGACCCATGGGTTCGATTCCTGGGTCAGGAAGATCCCCTGGAGGAGGGCATGGCAACCCACTCCAGTATTCTTGCCTGGAGAATCCCATGAACAGAGGAGGCTGGCAGGCTACGGTCCACAGGATCGCAAAGAGCTTGACACGACGGAAGCGACCTAGCACAGCACTGCACAGACTTCTTTGCTATTGTGAATAATGCTGCAGTGAACATGTGAGTGCAAGTATCTCTTCAGTATTCTGGTTTCCATTTTTTTGAATATATACACAAAGATGGGATTGCTGGATCTTCAGTTCAGTTCAGTCGCTCGGTCGTGTCCAACTCCTTGCGACCCCATGAGTCGTTGCACGCCAGGCCTCCCTGTCCATCACCATCTCCCAGAGTTTGCTCAAACTCATGTCCATTGAGTCGGTGATGCCATCCAGCCATCTCATCCTCTGTTGTCCCCTTCTCCTGCCCCCAATCCCTCCCAGCATCAGAGTCTTTTCCAGTGAGTCAACTCTTCTCATGAGGCAGCCAAAGTACTGGAGTTTCAGCTTTAGCATCATTCCTTCCAAAGAAATCCCAGGGCTGATCTCCTTGAGAATGGACTGGTTGGATCTCCTTGCAGTCCAAGGGACTCTCAAGAGTCTTCTCCAACACCACAGTTCAAAAATCAATTCTTTGGCGCTCAGCTTTCTTCACAGTCCAACTCTTGCATCCATACATGACGATTGGAAAAACCATAGCCTTGACTAAACGGACCTTTGTTGGCAAAGAAATGTCTCTGCTTTTGAATATGCTATCTAGGTTGGTCATAACTTTTCTTCCAAGGAGTAAGTGTCTTTTAATTTTATGGCTGCAGTCACCATGTGCAGTGATTTTGGAGCCCAAAAAGATAAAGTCTAACACTGTTTCCACTGTTTCCCCATCTATTTCCCATGAAGTGATAGGACCAGATGCCATGATCTTCATTTTCTGAATGTTGAGCTTTAAGCCAACTTTTTCACTCTCTTCTTTCACTTTCATCAAGAGGCACTTTAGCTCCTCTTCACTTTCTGCCATAAGGGTGGTGTCTCTGCATATCTGAGATTATTGATATTTCTCCCGGCAATCTTGATTCCAGCTTGTGCTTCCTCCAGCCCAGCGTTTCTCATGATGTTCTCTGCGTATAAGTTAAATAAGCAGGGTGACAATATACAGCCTTGACTTACACCTTTTCCTATTTGGAACCAGTCTTACAATAGTTCTATTTTTAATTTTTTGAGGAACCCCCATACTGTTTTCCATAGTGGCTATACCATTTTATATTCCCACCAACAGTGTACAAGTGTTCTCATTTCTCCACACCCTCATCAACAACGTGTTACTTTCTGGATTTATTTTTGTTCATTTTTTTTGTTTTTGTCTCTGTTTTTGTTTTATAATGGCCATCCTATCAGGTGTGAAGTAATATCTCATTGTGATTTTGAATTGCATTTACCTGATGATTAGTGATGTTGAGCACCTTTTCATATACTTATTGGCCATTTGTAAATCTTCTTTTGAGAAAGGTCTTTTCAAGTCATTTGCTCATTTTTTAATTTGACTATTGTTTTTTTTCTTACTAATGAGTTATAAAAGTCCTGTATATATTATGAATGTTAATCTCTTGTCAAATACACATTTTGAAAAAGTAATAGACAAAATTCCCTTTTATGGGGAAAAAACCCCACTCTAATCAACAGTATGTGTTTTGAAATATTTTCTCCTATTCCATAGTTTGCATTTTCACTCTGTTAATGTCTCTTTTGCTGTGTGGAAGATTTCTAGTTTGCTCTAGTTCCGCTTGCTATTCTTGCTTTTATTGCCTAGGCTTTTCATGTCATATTCCAGAAGTCATTATCAAAACCAGTGTCATGAATTCTATCCTTTCTTTTCTTCTACCAGTTTTATAGTTTCAAGTCTTGCTTAAAAGTTGTAAAATGAATTTTGAGTTCATATTTGTGAGTGGTGAGGCATAAGGGCCCAGTTTCATTCTTCTGTATGTGGATATTCAGTTTTCTTAACACCCTTTGCTGAAGAGACTATCCTTTTTCTATGTCTTGACAATCATGTTGAAGATAAGTTGACTGTACATGTGGGTGTTTATTTCTGGGTTCTTTGTTTTATTCTGTTGATTTATATGTTTTTATATCAGTACCCATATTATTTTGCTTACAAAATATATTTATAATATATTTTGAAATCAGAAAGTGTGAGATCTCTAGTTTTATTCTTTTTCAAGATTATTTTGGTTATTTGTAGTCCTTTTTAGTTCCATATGAATTTCAGAATTTTTTTTCTATTTCTGTAAAAATTGCCATTGGATTTTGATAGGGATTGCATTGAATCTGTAGATTGCTTTGGTAATTATGGACATTTTAACAGCTTTAAGTCTTCCAGTGCATGAGCCTGGGATGGCATTCCATTTATGTGTGTCTTTAATTTCTTTCAGCAGTGTCTTATAATTCTTAGTGTAGAAGTCTTTTGCCATACTGTTAGGTTTATTCCTAAGTATTTCTTTCTTTCTTATACTTTATTAGTGGAATTATTTTCTAAATTTCCATATCGATTGGCCATTGTTAATATAAAGAAACATTGATTTTTGTATTTTGACTCTATATTCTACCACTTTATGGAATTTGTTTTATTAATTCTAGTAGTTTTTGTGTGGAGATGTCAGGATTTTTACATATAAGATCATGTCATTTGCAAACAGATAATTACTTCTTCCTTCCTATCTGGATACCTTTTATTTCCTTTTCCTGCTAATTGCTCTGACTAGAACTTACAGTGCTGTGTTGAGCAGAATCAGCGAGAGTGGGCATTCTTACCTTTTTCTTGAACTTGGAAAGATTTCGTTTTTTCACTGTTGAGTGTGTTGTTAATGGTGGGCCTGTCATATACGGCCTTTCTTATGGTGAGGTAATAAATGCACTTCTATTCCTATTGTTAACTGTGGGTGTTTGTTTTTTTCTTTTTCTTCTCATAAAAGGGTGTCGAATTTTGTGAATTATTTTTTCTACATCGATGAAGATGATTATTAATTTTCATCATTTGTACTTGTAGAGTTTCACATTGCTTAATTTTACATGTTGAATCATCCTTGTATAATGTGACTAAATCCCGCTTGATCGTCGTATGCGATCCTTTTAATGTAATATTGAATTCAGTTTGGTAGAATTTAGTTGAGGATTTTTGCATCTGTATTTACCAGAGATAAGGGCCTGCACTTTTCTTTTGTTGTAATGGTTTTTTTTTTTTTTTTTACATTGGTATCAGGGTAATGCTGGTCTCATAAAAAATTAGTTTGAAAGTGTTCTGGCCTCTTTAGTTTTCTGTGAGTTTGACATTAATTTTTCATTACATGTTTGGTAGAATTCACCAGTGAAGCCATATGGTTTTGAGCTTTTCTTTTTTAGGAGATTTTTGATCACTGATTCAGTCTTCTGACTAGTTACAGGTTTGTTCAGATATTTATTCCTTTATTATTCAATCATGGTAGGTTGTATTTTATTTTCCTAGAAAAGTTTCCATTTATTTTAGTTTATCCTGTTTGTTGGTATATAATTGTTCTTTTATTTCTGTGGCAGGTGTACTGCCTAATCTTTCATATCTGATTTTATTTGTGTCTGTCTTAATCTAGGGAAAGCTTTGTCAGTTTTTTAAATTTTTTCAAAAAATAATTAGTTTTATTAATTTATATTCTCCATTATTTCTATAATGTTTATTGTTTCCTTATTTCTGCTAACTTTAGGCTTGGCTTCCTAGTTTTCTTGTAGTTCTTTGAAGTGCAAAGTTAGGTTATGAATTTGAGATCTTTGTTGTAGATGTTAGTGCTGTAAAATCCTTGCTTAGTACTGATTTTACTAAATCCTTTAAATTTTGTTATGTTGTGTTTCAGTTTCCCTTTGTCTCAAGATATTATTTTATTTCACTTTTGATTTCTTCTTTAACTAATTGGTTGTTTAGGAGTATGCTGTTTAATTTTCCTGTGTTTGTGAATTTTCCAGTTTTCCTTATGTATTGACTCTTAGTTTCTTTACATGTAGTCAGAAAAGATACTTGGCATGCTTTTGATCTTATCAAATTTGTTAAGATTAGTTTTGCTGCTTAATATGTGATGTATCCTAGACAGTGTTCTGTGTGTCCTTGAGAAAGACCTATATTCTACTGCTGTTGGGTGAAATATTCAGTAAGTATATGTCTATTTGGTCTGTGTTATCATGATTAAGTTGTTCAGTCATGTCTGACTCTTTGCGATCCTGTGGACTATTGCCTGCCAGGCTCCTCTTCCTATGAGATTTTTCCAGGCAAGACTACTGGATCAGGTTGCTATTTCCTCCTCCAGGGGATTTTCCCGACCCAGGGATTAAACCCACATCTCCTGTGTCTCCTGCATTGGCAAGTGGATTTTTTACCACTGAAGCCACCTGGAAAGCCCCTGTTTGATCTACAGTGTTGGTCAAGTCATCAGTTTCCTTATTGATTTTCTGTCTGAATGTTCTAGACATCATTGAAAGCAGGGTATTAGAAATTTCTATTATTTTTGTGTTGTCTAATTCTTCTTTCAATTTTGTCAATAGTAATTTTTGTCATTTATTTAGATCCTCTTATGTTGGATGCAGATATATTTGTTATTATTATTTAATCCTCATGAGTTGAACCTTTTATTATTATATGTCCCTTGTTCTTCTGAGAGTTTGTGTCTTAAAGACTGTTTCACCTGATCTAAGTACGAAGACCTCTGCTTTTTTTTTGGAAACCTTCTGCATAGAATGCTTTTCCACCCTTCAATTTCAATCTCTCTCTATATATATATCCTTAAGTATAAAATGAACCTCTTATAGACAGCACAGACTTGAATCTTGTTCTTTTCTGTTTTTATAAAGTCAGCTACTTTATCTCTTTTAATTAGGAAGATTCATCCATTTACATTTAAAATAATTGTTAGGAAAGGATTTAAAACTTCTGTTTAGTTCTTTTCTCTGTGTCTTGTAGTTCTCTTGGCTCTCTCTTCCTCGCTTGCTCTCTTCTTTTCCTTTGTGTTTCATTGATTTCTGTTGTGGTGGTGGTGGTGGTAAAATTGAGCTATAACATTATAGTAGTTTCAGGTGTATAACATAATACTTCATTATTCATATAAATTGTGAAATGGTTACCAAAATAAGTCTAGTTAATGCTTGTCACCTTACCTAGTAAAAAGTTACTTGTTTTGTGATGAGAACATTCAAGATCTAGCCTCTTAGTAGCTTTCAAATATGCAATACAGTGTTGTTCACTATAGTCACCATGTTACGTGTTTCAATGCTATGGCTTGTTTATTTTATAACTGGAAGTTTGTACCTTTTGACCTCCTCTATCCATTTCACACCCACTAAGCTCTCAACTCTGGCAAGCACCCAAATGTTCTCTGTAGCTGTGAACTTGTTTGGGTATTTATTTATTTCTTTTGGGATTCTACTTGTGAGATTATGTGGTATATATGTTGCTCTAATTTGTTCCAATAGCATAATGCCCCCAAGATGCATTCAGGTTGTCATAAATGGCATAATTTTGTTCTTGATTATGGCTGAACAATAGGCTATTGTGTATATATTTACATATTCTCTTTATCCATTCATCTGTCCATGGACACAGGTTGTCTCCATATCTTGGCTGTTGTAACTAATGCTGTAGTGAACATGTATCTTTCAATTTAATATCTTAACTGTCTTCAGATAAAAGTGGGATTACTAGATCAATATGGTAGGTCTACTTTTACATTTTTGAGGAACCTCCTACCCTGTTCCATAGTGGCTGCACCGATTTACCTTCTACCAATGGTGTTAAAGGAGTCCCTTTTTTCTACATTTTTTGCCAACACTTGTTATTTCTTGTCTTTTTGATAATAGCCTTTTAAATAGATATGAGATAATATCCCATGGTGGTTTTGATTAGTGATGCTTAGTGATGTTGAAAATCTTTTCATGTGCCTGCTGGCTATCTGTGTGTCTTAGGAAAAATGTCTATTCAGACCTGCCCATGTTTTAATGGCGTGATTTGTTTCATTGCTGCTAAGTTGAGTGAGTTTTTAAAATATGTTTGCATATTAACCTTTTAGTAGATATATGATTTGCAAATATTTTCCCTCATTTGGTAGGTTGCTTTTTCATTTTGTTGATCATTGCTATTGCTGTGCACAAAATTTTAGTTGGATGTAGTCCCACTTGTTTATTTTTGTTTTGATTGCTTTTTGTAGTGACATCCTTTCACTCCCTTCTCGTTTTTCTTTGTGTTATCTTCTATAGGTATTTTCTTTGGGGTTACCATGGGGCTTTTATAAAGTATCTTACTGTTATAATAATGTGTAATAAGCTGAAAACAAATTCAATTGCATTTAAGAGTCTGCAGTTTAATTTTCCTTCCTACACACCTATATTGGGCTTCCCAGGTGGCTCAGAGGGTAAAGAATCTGCCTGCAAGGTGAGAAACCTGAGTTCAAACCCTGGGTTGGGAAGATCCCATGGAGAAGTGAGTATGACAACACACTCCAGTATCTTGCCTGGAGGATTCCATGAACGGGGGAGCCTGGTGGGTTACAGTCCCTTGCAAAGAGTCAGAAACAACTGAGCGACTAACGCTTTCACACACGCACACCTGCATTATTGATATCACTAATTACCTTTTTTTATATTGTGTATTCATTAACATATTTCAGTAGTTATAGTTTTATCTTTTGTATTTTAACTTCTAGAGCAAAATTAAAAGTGATTCATGTATAACTTTTATATATTGCAATACATTGAATTTGCCTGTATATTTAAATTTACCTACAAACTTTATACTTTCTTGTATACTTTCATGTTGCTGTTTACTGTTCTTTGCTTTAACTTGAAGAGCTCCCTTTAGTACCCTTGTAAAGTAGGTCTCTGGAGAAGGCAATGGCACCCCACTCCAGTATTCTTGCCTGGAAAATCCCATGGACGGAGGAGCGTTGTAGGCTACAGTCCATGGGGTCGCAAAGAGTCGGACATGACTGAGCGACTTCACTTTCACTTTCACTAAAGTAGGTCTGCTGCTACTGCTGAGTCACTTCAGTCGTGTCTGACTCTGCTGTCCTCAACCTTTATTTGCCGTGGAAAGTATCTCTCTCTCTCTCTCTTTTTGGCCAGATATAGCATTTACAGTGACTCAGTGGTAAAAAACCTGCCTGCCAACGCAGAGGACACAGGTTTGATACCTAGGTCAGGAACAGCCCTTGGAGAAAAAAAATCACAACCCACTCCAGTATTTTTGACTGGGAAACCCCATGGACAGAGGAGCCTCGAGGGCTGCAGTCTGGGGTCCCAAAGAGTTGGACACATGGAGTTCACAATTAGCAGCTCTTTTTCTTTAACATTTTGAGGATATCCTACTGTCTTCTCCTGAAGGCTCTTATTGAGAAATCCTGTAATAATCTTATATAGTTCCCTTGCATATGAAGCATTCATTTTCTTTTGCTACTGTCTTGTTTCTGGCACTTGACAATTTGTAAATTGTCTCAGTGTGCAGTTGTTTAGATCTTAATTTTGATTTATTTTTATTTGGGCTTCTGGATTCTGGATGCCTGTTTCCTTCCCAGATCGGGGGAGTTTTCAGCCATTATTTAAATCAATTTTCTGCACCTTTCTCTCTCTCTCTTTTCCTTATGGGATGAATAAACATACTGTGGGAATCCTTACAGGATTTAGGTGTTCTTCACTCTTTAATTTTTTTTTTTTTTTTTGCTCCTCTGGATAATTTTAAATGACTTGTTTCAAATTCTCTGATCCTTTCTTCTCTTTGTTCAAGTCTGCTGTTGAATGGCTTTAGTTAATTTTTCAGTTCAGTTACTACAATCCTCAGCCTCCCAATTTTTCTCTGATTCTTTTAAAATATTCTCTTTTTGCTGGAATTATCATTTTGTTTATTCATCATTTTTCTGAGCTCATTGAATATCTTTATGACTGTTGCTTAAATTATTTGTCAGGTAATTCATATATCTTTTTCTTTTTTTTTGGTAGAATCAGTTTCTATAGATGTATTTTGTTCCTTTGCCTGGGCTCTTTTCCTTTGTTTCTTTATGTTCTTTGTCACTTTGTGTTGATACCTATACATTTGAAAAAGCAGCCACTTCTCTTTCTTCATGTACTGGCTTTTTACAGTAGAAAGCCTTCACCAATCAGCCTGCCTAGAGATTCTGAGAGCTTTTCAAGCCTTTTCTGTGGAAGTATCTTCTCTGGATTTGTGTGTGGATATTTGTAAGTAGAGGAATTTGCTGGTATCTTATTTTAAGAGCTCATAATCCCTTGCTCCCTATGGTGTCTGTCTGCTGTGCTGTGGGTTCTCTGAGTCAGCAACACACTGCTCAACAAGTTCTCAGCAGCCCCCAGGAGTCTGGATTCCCATCTGTGCTCTGAGACAGGTGGGACAGCAGCTACTCCCTCAGGCAGGCTCTCCTCTCACCCAGTGAAAGTCAAAATGTTGGATATATAGTCCAACCTTCTCATTTGTTCCACAAGAGAATCCAGGAGCTAGTGGTTTCCTCTCAATTATGTGATACTATGCCAGGGAGAGGAACTATGCCAAGAAGGTGCCACAAGTTTTCCCGTTGGATTTGTTGTAACTGGTTTTGTGCCAACTGGGTACAGGAGCTTCTTAACTGTGAGAAACTTCCTTCTCACAAAGGATTTTCTTGTGTGTATTGTTTATGAATCAATATATCTGTGGAAAGAAGGAGGATCAGGGACTTCTTGTTCCATCATCTTTCTAGCCTGCAATGGTATTGCTTTCTATTTTTGCAAATCTCTTTGCAGGAGACCCTGGTTCAGTTCCTGGGTTGGGAAGATCCCCTGGAGAAAGGAATGGCTACCCACTCCTGTATTCTGGCCTGGAGAATTTCATGAACTATATAGTCCATGGGGTCACAAAGAGTGAGACACGACCGAGCCACTTTTACTCTCACTTTTTAATATTTGCCTTAGTAGAAAACATCTAGATTCTTGTATTTGCTTCTGTAGTCAATCCCTTGTCTTATATTAGGCTGGTGGAGGTATATGAGGAAAACTGAATTCATACAAATATATGGTTGCTTTTAATTTGCAATATACAAGCAACTTATGCAGCTCAATTCCAGAAAAATAAACGACCCAATCAAAAAAATGGGCCAAAGAACTAAATAGACATTTCTCCAAAGAAGACATACGGATGGCTAACAAACACATGAAAAGATGTTCAACATCATTCATTATCAGAGAAATGCAAATCAAGACCACAATGAGGTACCACTTCACACCAGTCAGAATGTCTGTGATCCAAAAGTCTGCAAGCAATAAATGCTGGAGAGGGTGTGGAGAAAAGGGAACCCTCCTACACTGTTGGTGGGAACGCAAACTAGTACAGCCACTATGGAGAAGAGTGTGGAGATTCCTTAAAAAATTGCAAATAGAACTGCCTTATGACCCAGCAATCCCACTGCTGGGCATACACACCGAGGAAACCAGAATTGAAAGAGACACGTGTACCCCAATGTTCATCGCAGCACTGTTTATAATAGCCAGGACATGGAAGCAACCTAGATGTCCATCAGCAGATGAATGGATAAGAAAGCTGTGGTACATATACACAATGGAGTATTACTCAGCCATTAAAAAGAATACATTTGAATCAGTTCTAATAAGATGGATGAAACTGGAGCCGATTATACAGAGTGAAGTAAGCCAGAAAGAAAAAACACCAATACAGTATACTAACACATATATATGGAATTTAGAAAGATGGCAATGATGACCCTGTATGCAAGACAGCTAAAGAGACATAGATGCGTAGAGCGGACTTTTGGACTCAGAGGGAGAGGGAGAGGGTGGGATGATTTGGGAGAATGGCATTGAAACATGTATACTATCAAGTAAGAATCGAATCGCCAGTCTATGTCCGATGCAGGATACAGCATGCTTGGGGCTGGTGCACGGGGATGACCCAGAGAGATGTTATGGGGAGGGAGGTGAGAGGGGGGTTCATGTTTAGGAATGCATGTACACCCATGGTGGATTCATGTCAATGTATGGCAAAACCAATATAGTATTGTAAAGTAAAATAAAGTAAAAATAAAAATTAAAAAAAGATAAATATATGGTTGCAAAAAGAGGGATTACTTTTGTAGCCAAATCAGATAATGTTGATTTTTTTTAAAATTATACACTTTAACTCAGTAGGTAATAGTTCTTAAATATTAATGGCAATGGGAAATTTTCATAATCTGTGATATTTAAATCAATTGATCAATCCTCTACTTTGCATGCAACTTTAACCTGAACATCATTCCTTGATATCATGTATTGGTCATTTGGAAAGCATTACTTTGTGGAATTAGGTAGATCTTCTATATGTTGACTGATAATTATATAATTCCTTAAAAAATTAAAAAATTGACCCAGCTGTCAGTCGCATCAGTAAACTCATGGTGATGAACACAAGTTTTTCCAGCATTTTAATTTTCACTTGATTACTTGAGTTTTATGATCAGCAACAGCTAATGAACAATATAATCTCAGTTGCTTTCCCTGAAATGATAGGTTCACCTCATTCTTTCTCAAGAAAATATATGTTAAATATCCAAGTTTGAAAAACCTTATCTGTCCATCAAACATTCTGTAAAGTAAAAATAGTGTCACATACAAAAAGTAGCTAGTTCAGTTTTCTGCGCAATTATATAAGTACTCTGAGACAGCAATCATAAGTCTGTATACATTAAAAGTGTTTTGTGTATAACTCTCATTTCAATACATAGAATATTTAAAAGATTTATACTCCATAGTTGAGATGTAATGAAATTAATGTTTATTACTCTACATCAGGGACATTTTTAAATGGAATGGTGTTTCCCCTGTAAAGTACATAGCATTAAAGAATATGATTGATATTTGTACAAATGGACATTGCTGCCTTGATTTGCACTACACAGCCAACATTTTTTTCTATCAAACATTGCTTTTACATTATCACTACAAGTGTCAAGACTGTAAAAAGGAAAAACAACATCTTAGCATTATTATGAGAATAGTTTTAACTTTGTAGAGTCCCTAAAGAGTTCTTTGCATACCATTCTTTGAGAACTGCTACTTTGAGCTGCGATAACAAATATACCCAGGGATGCAGAGGACTGAATAAGAGGACAGATTATTCACTCATTGAATTGTTTACAGCAGTGGTTCTCATCTGGGAGCAGATTTTCCCCCAGATATTTGGCAACATCTGAAGACATTTATGGTTGCCACATCTAGGGAGAGAGTACTAGTGACCAAGAACTCTCCATAATAAAGAATTATTCAGCTGAAATGATAGTAGTGCCAAGTTTCAGAAACTCTGACTAAAAGATAGGCAGGCCAGGAAGATGGTTGTATGTTCAACAAGGTTGCTGAAGGGCTCAAGTTCCTATTGTTCTGTTATTCCACAAGGAGTTTTCCTCATCCACAGAGTCAATCTTGGCTCACTGGAGCAACATCTTCTTTTCACAAGAGGCAAAGTTAAGAAGTTGAAAGCAGGTAAACAGCTCTTAAGAAAATGATGTGAAAGTTGCACATATCCTTCCAGGTACTTAGGTTCCATTGGCAAGAACTTGACCAAATGGCTAGGTTAAGACTTTGTCATGGAAGAAAGTGAGAGCGAAAGTCACTCAGTGGTATCTGACTGTTTGCAACCCCATGGACTGTATTGTCTATGGAATTCTCCACGCCAGAGTACTGTAGTGGGTAGCCTTCCCTTTCTCCAGAGGATCTTCCCAACCCAGGGATCGAACCCACGTCTCCTGCATTGTAGGCGGATATTTTTTTACCAACTGAGCCACAAAGGAAGACCTTGTCATGGAAGAAGATGTCCCATTTAGAAGGGATATGCAGAGAGTGGTTACTGGAGAGAATTAGCAATACACACCAAGATAGGGAAATACTTAAAAACATTTGAAAAGGTGCTAAAGGAAGCTAGACGTCTTTAATCATAGAACAACATAAAAAAATCAAACACTGATCAAAATATATTTTGCCATTCACCTTCTGGAAGCAAATGAATTCCTTGGGGACCAAGTAAATAAACTTGCCCAAAGGGAGAATGCGTTCTTTTGGAAAGTTACTAGCTCCTACAAAATGTGAGTAAGTGATATCTGCCTGGCTTATGGAATTTATCTTTGAGATTCATTAAAATCCACATTTCTAAATAGAAAAAGGATGGGAAGACATTGACCTCCTCTCAAAAGGAACATGGTCTGGATGAAGGCCCCTTGACAGTCTCATTCCTGTGAGCTGGTAAACATTTATCACTAATTTGAAATGAGATGCTTAGTTACATAATTTCATTCCAATTAAGCTGCTAATTAGTTGACAGGGGATCTTTGAATGTGTTACACTATGCAAGTAAAAGGCAGCAGCATCTTGAGCCTATTACCTGTGACCCTTTGGGAGAGATCAGTAAATAACTATTTAAGAGGCTTGAAACAGAGTTTGTTATAAATGAAAAGAAGAGGCCAGCCTCAGGGAGATTCAGGCTCAGGACCACCTCTGGCTCCAAATCTTACAGCTTTCTCATCGGCTCTTTCTTGAGAGAGAGTAATGAGAAAAAAGAAAAGAGAAGGAGAAGGAAAAAAAAAAACAAAAACCTCTCAACCTCTTACTGAACATTTACTACATGCCCAATCATGTGTTAGGAATTGCAAAAGAAACATAAGACATTGAAGTGGAAAAGTGAAGATGTTTGCTGCTCAGTTGTATCCTACTCTTTGCAACTATAGCCCACCAGGATCCTCTGTCTATGGAATTTTCCATGCAGAAACACTGGAGTGGGTAGCTGTTCCCTTTTCCAGGCGATCTTCTGAACCAGGGATCAAACCTGGGTCTCCTGCATTGCAGGCAAATTCTTTACCATCTCTGTCTGAGCCATTGGGAAGTCCCAAGAATACTGGAGTAGGTAGCTATTCGCTCTGCCCTGTTGTTGTTTTAAGGCACAGTGCTGTCTGGAAGTTAGGGGATTGGCTTTGCTTTTGCTAGCCTTTAACTCATCCTACCCTTTCTTTTCTTTCTGTCTCTGAGCCTCCACAAAGCTTTCTCTGCAGATGGATGAGCAACATCCAGATAATCTCTGCAGAGGGTAGTTAAGTTTGTGTTAATGTTCAAAAAATTTTAAATTGAAATTGGGTTTTCAAATAAAGTGCATTATTTACTCCTTGCATATCCCATCCTCTTGGTCTGGGAATATACTATATAGGAATACATATTTATTTGCACACACATGCATGATCTCCTTGTTACTTCACTAGCCTACACTGGCTGCATTTTATTGCTAGAATGCGTCTTTCATCAGTTAATGCACGTGGGGGCAGACAAGCTGGCTAAGTACTATACCAAATGTAGTACTGATGCAAGGATCTTTCAAAACCATTTCTGAAAAGGCTCCATTATTACATCCTTACATCTATTATCGATTGTATTTTAATAAAGAATAAAACAAGGTCAGGTATAGATTTATCATTCAATCCAAAGAGTTTCATCTAGTTTCAATTACAAACGTGCTGTCCTGCCCAACTCTTTGCAGCCCATGGACTTAGCCGACCAGGCTCCTCTGCTCATGGAATTTTCCAGGGAAGAATACTAGAGTGGGCTGCCATTTCCTGCTCTAGGAGACCTTCCTGATTCAGGTATTGAAGCTGCATCTCTTGCATTTCCTGCAGTGGCAGGAGGATTCTTTACACAAGCGGTGTCTGGGAAACACTTTCATCTGGTTTATGACCCTATGTTATCACCTCGTCTCTAACTGGCATCATATGTCTTTATTTCTAAAGTAATCTTTGAAAGGTGAGTTTCTTACAGATGTATCAACTATTTGCATATCTCTAGTTCTCTGTCACTGGATAGCAGGAGAAATCTCATCACTTTATGTCTTAATGCCTGTGTGGGCATCAAATTGTTAGAGGTCACCTTAGTGAATAACTGACTTAAGAATTCCTTGCTTAAAAACAAGGTGATTTCTTTAGCAGAAGCAAACAGAATCCCAAAGAGATGATCATTCAAAGAGAACTGTTGAAGAACACTCCTTTTTCCCATGTCCCCACACACCTCCTTGAATCCTCACCAATCAAAAGGCATCCAGCAGGAATCAGAGGAGAGCATATTTGCTGCCCTCATGGAAGGAACTGCTAACCTTTCTTCAGCCATGCCCAGTGCCTGGAGTCACCTTAAAAAGCTTCGTCCTACAGGATCTGGGCAACTTTGAGCCAGTTCTTACCACTGACAGGAGGAGTTAGTTAGGCTGTGACCCGCTGAGGCCTGCTTCCCCCAAGGCCTCAGAATTTTAACCTAAACACAGCAAGTCTGCATGTCCATGTCCATGTGCTCATGCCCATTTTTTATTGCAACCAGAACGCAAGAGCCGAGTGAACACATAGACATGTGACTGTCCAATACCTGGTTGTGATCATCATCTAGACCTTTCTGTTTTACTAGTGTTGAATGGCTTGCTTGGAAGTCACAGAGTGTTCCACATTTGTACAGACATTTATGGGCTTTATATCTATGAACATACATCTGTGGATCATAACGTATATCTATGGATATATAGGTAAATAGATATAATGATATCTATGGTATATATAAATATAATAGTATACATACATATATATGGGCGTGTGTGTGTGTGTGTGTGTGTGTGTGTGTGTGTGTGTGGTGGGGTAATGTGTAATTTCCTCGATTCTGTCTCAATGCAGCAAAAATGTGAAGCAGCTGGCCAGTGTTACAGCTATGTTACAGGTCAATTTAAACAGCAGACCCGTATTACAGCTTGTTTATAGCTCAGTTTTATTTGGCAAGCAAAGGAAAATACATCCTTGAGGAGTGAGGGTGGACTGACCCAAAAGTAGCATGGGGCTCAATTTTGGCTCCTCTTTTTGAATGTTTTTTCCCTCCCCCTGAGCCTGCCCTATGTAAATTGGGCTAGCCAGGAAGGCTGTTTGCTTTACCTGAGGTTCTCATTCTGGTCCTCAGACCATCCTGTGTTCTATTTTCACAGGCTTTTTCCTTTCTTTGTCTTTTAGTCATCACTATTTTGGACTCCTTTTTCCTATTCTAACTACCTAACGTATATATATGTCTACATAAAATACATCATTGTCCATGATAGACTTTTTGGCCATTCAAGTCCTTTCGAAAGGCTGTAACATACTGGGCTTCTGGCCTGTGAGATTGTTTTTTCTCTTCATATGGTAGATTCAGTTGCAACCCAGACAAATTCATTTAAGAAGACTCATGAGAGAAATGGTCATCATTTTGCCAAGTCCCAGTTTGCACTTATCTCATAAGCACCGTAAATATTTTACCAGATTTTATTTCCACTAGATCAGGGTCCAGTTTAGGCCTTCGCCCAACAACTAGAAACCTTTTCATAGATACTTGCTGTAATTCAGTTTATTTCCATGAATTTAGTTCAGCTCAGTGGAAAATATAAATCGTAATTAAAATAAGATATTCAAATGCGGTTTGTTTTAGACCTCAGGTGTTAAGTATTCCTTGGTATGCATGTGATGAAACTAGAAAATACGTATGGGCGGACATATTTCTTAGGCTGTGAGTGACTTAACCTTCCTGAGACTCTTTTTTTTCTGTCCCCTTGAAGTGAGACAGTTTTAACTGGCTTCTTTTATGTCATGAAGACATCCTTGCTGCTGCTGCTGCGTCGCTTCAGTCGTGTCCGACTCTGTGCGACCCCAGAGATGGCAGCCCACCAGGCTCCCCCGTCCCTGGGATTCTCCAGGCAAGAACACTGGAGTGGGTTACCATTTCCTTCTCCAATGCATGAAAGTGAAAAGGGAAAGTGAAGTTGCTCAGTCGTGTCTGACTCTTAGCGACCTCAAGGACTGCAGCCTACCAGGCTCCTCCGTCCATGGGATTTTCCAGGCAAGAGTACTGGAGTGGGGTGCCATCACCTTCTCCATGAAGACATCCTTATGAATGGATAAGGATGAATATTTATACCATGACCAGTCATTTATTTCATGACTATGGAAATTTTATTTATCGTTATTGTTGTTCAGTTGGTAAGTCATGTCTGACTCTTTGCAACCTCCTGGACTATAGCTATTTATGGTAGCTATTAATTTTTAGCAGTTATTTTAAATTTCTTGGTGAAACACATTTAAAGATATTTCCAAAATTCATGTTTTACTACTAATCATGTGTCCTGCAACTGTACTGCTAAATAAAAGCTTTCAGTATTTATTTTTAAGGGAACAGGAGTTTGAGTTAAAGTGAGAATGGTAAAACCCAGGGTTTGTTACCATTATTTTCAAAACCACAAACTGTGGTGCTGGATATTTCTATGAGGTTGGGGAAGTTCTTTTCCTTGCTGGCTTTGTTATATATATCCTAGCATCAATATTGAGGCTGACCAGATCTCTGGGGAAGCCCATTATGAGGGTGGCTGGGGTAGTGACTGGCATATACTATATGTTTATTGAAAGGACATATTCTACCACTGACAATCCTTTACTTAGGTGGCATTTGTGCATGTCCATTTTGAGAAAGTAGTTTGAAGACTGAACTTCATTTAAAAAAGCTAATAATCAAGTAAACTTGATGTGCCCATAATGAAATGGCAAATTTTGAAATGAATAAATTTTATATAACTGTAATAGTTCTGAGTAGCCCTGTTTAGGAGACAATATATAAGAAGTGATTCCAAAACAATAATGATAACAATAATTTTGACCTTTTAATGTTTATACTTTCTGAAGTCTCCTTAATAAATGTGATTATATGTGTTAAGTGTATGTTTTAAAATTTTAAAAATAATATGGGTTTAAAATAATATAGGGCCAAAATATAGCATGCAGTTTAGAGCAAGGGCTTTGGGAGAAAGGTACTGACTGGTTGTTGCAGGATAGATTCCTTGGACAAAACCATTTTGCCCAATAACTTATTAATAAAAGGAGATAATCGTAGTACCTACCTTATGATGTTGCTTAGAAGGTCACATGAGAACATATTCAAAGAGCTTAGCATGTTGTCAGTAACAAAATGACATTAACTTACTTTCATATTATCATTAATAAATTTATTGTTTCTAAGGCAGGAAAAAAATCCCCAAATTTGGAATTTTCACATGAGATTTTTAAGAATTTACCAATAAAATAATGGTCTCTACTTTTTAATTAAAAGAGATAAATTAAGCTCTTTCTTTAATGAATTTGGTAAAATGTGTGGTGTTTTCTAGGGCTTCCCAGATGACTCAGGTGAAGAATATGCCTACAGTGCAGGAGATGCAGGGAATGTGGGTTCAAGCCCTGGGTCAAAAAGATCCTCTGGAGGAGGGCATGGCAACCCACTCCAGTATTCTTGCCTGGAGAATCCCATAATCCCATGGGCAGAGACTGACAGACCATGGTCCATGGAGTTGCGGGGAGTTGGAAGCAATGGACCGTGAACGCATGTGGTGTTTTCCCATATGCAAAGCAGATAGTGGTTCTGTTAAATCCCCCAAAGCAGTCATATTTTGATGAAAATATAGGTTAAAAGATATTCTTATTTTTATACGTATCCAGATACCACTTACTTTTTTTTTTTTTTTCCAGAAATTGAAGAAATGGCAAGTTGGTGGTTATTGATTTCACTATTCAGGGACAAGCTTTCCTAATTGCTCTGTGACCTTGAATGAATCAATTTGCCTCTCTGTGTCTCTGGATCAGAGAGGGAGCTTTCACCTGTGAAGTAGAGAAATTGCTCCTGAAAATGCCTTCAACAGTAGCGCATCAGAGACAGAGTAGTTCTGGGATTGGTTAATTCAGGGGCTCCAAGATAATATTTAAGACCTAGGTTTTCTCCCCAGACATCTGTCCTTCCATCCTCAGTATCTCAATTTTGTTTTCATCTGTTCCCCTTCATGTACACCAGTTGGCAATGCAGGACTAGGTATTATACACAGACATAACCATCTCCAATGCAGGGATCACAGACATGTTTTTTTTCTGCTGTATCCATCATAGGAATGGAGAAACTCTTTCCTACAACTCCACACCCCTAGGACTTCCTTTCCTGACATCACCCCAGCCGATCACTTGTAAGAATAGTAAGACTGCTCTGATTGATTAAAGCCGAGTGAGATCCTCTTTTTGGTTAGACAAATCCAGATTTACCCCTGAGCTGGAGATGGTGGTGTCTTCCCAGAAGGTTGGACGCATAGATGCAATCTTGTTCGGGACTTGGGTAACAGTGCACAGTAGCTGATGAAGCTTTAATTTCTTTTTTCTATAAAATACAGGACATATCAATTCTTCCTAAGTCGTGGTATTTTTTTTAATATAATTCTTTAAAAATGTTATTTGTTTGGCCATACTGGGCCCTAGTTGAGGAATCTTTAGCTGTGGCATATGTGTCTAGTTCCCTGACCAGAGATTGAACCCAGGCCCCCTGCATTGAGAACATGGAGTCAGCCACTGGACTGTCATGAAAGTCCCTCACAGTGTTTTTAACATCAGCACATCTGCCTGTAAGTAGACCTATGTCTCTCAAACTGCGGTATTTTTATGAGCTTCCTTTGCTAATTATGTTTAAACATAATTCTAGTCCCTCCTTCACCTACTTCACTGTTCAACCAGGACTCTGTAGAGTCATCACCTACTCATTGTTAGTTCCTGCATTGCTAACTATACTGATCTCCATAATCGTCATGTTCCAAAGCCATGGGACGACAAAAAGCACAAACTCAGTGACTTCTAATCCTCTTCCTTTCTTAGCTGTTCTGCCAGGAACCATTAACATTGTAGGGAAATACAATATCAAATATACATACCACCAAGATTCATTTTATGAAGGTGACTTAACTGGAGACACGTTCATCGTACGTTGCAAAACTACATATTCCTTTCTGAGTGAGAAAGGAGAATTCACAAGACTTATGGTTTGGCATTGGGGCTATCCCTGGTGGCTCAGAGGGTAAAGCGTCTGCCTGCAATGCAGGAGACCTGGGTTCGATCCCTGAGTTGGAAGATCCCCTGGAGAAGGAAATGGCAACCCACTCCAGTATTCTTGCCTGGAGAATCCCATGGACAGAGGAGCTTGGCGGGCTACAGTCCAGGGGGTCGCAAAGAGTCAGACATGACTGAGTGACTTCACTTTCTTTCTATATGGTTTGGCATGCGTGCTATCTTATCAAGCACTCTTCTCATCCCTTGTTCAGGTCACTCTGGCATGAGATCTTTTATGATAATGTGATCCACTAAGAAGTATTGATTTGCCCTCAGGCCTCAGCTGGTACCCATTTTCTTCTACCTGGGGATTTACTTCCTCCCTGCCTCTGGTTGAGACTTGTTGACAACTCATTTGTAACAGAGGAACACGTTCCTTTTTTCTTTTTCTGGGCTTGATTTCCCTTTGCATTTATCTGTTTCCATCAATGCAAAATACTGAAAGGTTCAAATTGATTTTCCTCGTCAAACATGAAAGGCCTGTTTTTAAAACTTCAGTATTTCCTAAGGAAATATCTCTGATCAATATGTGTAAGAATTAAAGAGAAAACTCCAGACTCCCCCTTCTGATTGTCAGTAACTCAAAGCAACCTGTTTACCCACTTGGAATCTTCCCAGCATAAAATGTTAACAATTGTAATTATCACCATTATGCAGTATGTTCAATTGTCCAATCAATATAATTGCCAAATGGAAATTATACAATAAATATAATTGCTGCTTTACTCCTGTGCAGTATTTCACTAGCACTTCACATTTTTTTTTGTCCTTTAATTAGTAACAGGTGTAACTATAATACTGTGCTCAGAACTGAAGCTGAGTAATTGGCAGGAGTGGGCACTAGGTATGACTATTGAGAGGGGCCATTGTGATTCATGCTCTGCTGGAATCGCCTGAGGATACCACACAGCCCACTGAGTGACCCACAGTCAAGCTGACTTGTGGACACTTTGGGTATAAACTCCAGGTCAAGGATGCCCTGAGTCTCTGAGTCACACAGCTTTGCCAACCCTCCCTCTTGACTTCTGGTACCACGTTGTACCTATTCTTTGTCTTCCCAGACAAACATATCCTTTCCTGGATGCCGTTTTATGTGCCAGGTACTAATCTGTATACAGGAGATATTTAAGGCACAGTAGACACATGAAGTTTATAATCTAGTGGATAAAAATGGATTCCACAGCAAAACAAACCAAGAGATAAGAAATGTGTGGTGCTAAGTGCTAAGAAGAAAAACCACTGTAATGTAATTAAGTTTTGTTTGGGTGGTTAGGGAGACCTATCCAAGACTTAACATTTGACTTGAGATGCTAATGATGGTGCAGATCCTTTTGTCAGTGATTGCGTCCACTGCAAAGGTCCTCAAGGGGTGATTAGCAACAAGCCTAGAGTATTTAGGGGGTGAGAGTGGGAGAGAGAGAAAAAGAGGGAGAGAGGAAAGAGGGAGAGAGACGGGGTGGGGGAGAAGTTGAGGGAGAGAGAAGGGGATTTGATTTTAGAGGTTCTTTTAAAATATTTGTTGATTTATTTGGCTGCATTGGATCTTAGTTGTGGCATGTGAGATTTTTTCTTGTGGTACATGAAAAGTTGAGGCACGCGGGTTCCAGAGTGTGCAGGCTTCAGCCAGTAGTTGTGACACTCAGGCTCTCTAATTGTGGCACGTAGGCTCCAGAGCATGCAGGCTCAGTAACTCCAGGGCATGTGGGATCTTAGTTCCCTAACAACGGAGTGAACCCATGTCCCCTGCATTAGAAGGTGGATTCTTAACCACTGGACTACTAGTAAAGTCCCTAGACGAACTTTAAGGAAGGTAGTGGAGAGTTTGGCGCAGGGTAGTGACATAACTTGATTTACATCTTGAAAGTCACTTCTACCTGATAATAAAAACTAAATTGTTAGAAGAGCAAGAACTGAAGAAGAGTAAATGAGGGAAATTCCAAGTAGGAGTTGTTGGTTTCTGGGCCTGTGATGGTGCCAGTGGAGATACAAAGATTGTGTAATCAAAAAAAATTGGGAAGATAGAGCCACATTGCCTATTGATGGAGTTGATGTGAGTGTTGAGATGGAAGACTGAAATCCTCAATAGGGAGGGCTTCCCAGGTAGCTCAGTTGTAAAGAATCTGCCTGCCAATGCAAGAAACATGAGACTCAAGTTCAACCCCTGGGTTGGGAAGATCCCCTGGAGAAGGAAATAGCAACCCATTTCAGAATTCTTGCCTGGGAAATCCCATGGACAGTGGAGCCTGGCGGGCCACAGTCCATGAGGTCGCAAAGAGTTGGCCACAACTGAGCATGCATGCACACTTGTCTCAAGGGGGAAGTCTGGGAAAAAGAACAGTTTATTAATGTAGGAAAACAGATCTTGTTCCATTTGAAATGCCACTGGAAATCCAGTGGCATAACTGAAGAGAGCAGTCACTGCTTGTAGACATAAATATGAGACTCAACAGTATTGGTACAGAATTATTTATAGAACAAGGTGAGATAAACATCAGAAAGAGAAGACATAAGAGGTCCTGGGATTGAACTGTGAGTTACTGCAGCATCAGGGGTCCCATGATGAGGAAGAGTCAGCAAGGAAAATTCAGGAAGAACTGCCAGTGAGTTAGAAGGAGAGTTTGGAAACTCTGGATGCCAGTCAATCCAAGAGAGTGTTAATAATATGAAACGTTGCATAGACACTAAGATGGAAAGAAGAAGACGTGGTCTTTAGATTTGGCATTGTGGAGGCTGCTGCTGACCTTGTCAAAACAGTTTTAATGGAGTGATTGGGATGTAAGTATATGTGTGGGCTGAAGATAAAAATGTGAGTTGAGAAAATGCAGACAGCATGCACAGATGACTTTGGGGGAGTGCTGTGACAAAGAGCAAAGAGTCCTCTGTAGGTGGAGGGACACAAGGGTCAGAGAAAGGCGACTCTATATTTTTCTATGTAGAAAAGCATGGAGGATGCGGAATGGATATTGCAAAGTGGGAGGTAGATTTCTATGGGAACCAAGTCCTTGAATAGATGAGACATGAAATCCAGAATATAAGAGGAGGGACTGCCACCAACAAAACAGAGGCTTGTCTTCTCTCACGGCAGGAAGGCAAGCGGGCGTGTAGGCACAGATTCACGAAGGTCAGTCCAGGTGGTGGTGGGAGGACTGTTGCTGCCTCCCAGTAGTTCGTGATCTAAGGAGACAGACATATTGTGCACATCTCGCCTCATGAATCAGACAGTGGTCTGAGCAAAGAGAAGCAAGCCCTGTGGGAGGGCAGTGGTAGGAGGAATTCTGCTCCAAAGTTTGATAGAGGATGTGGCATTTGACTTGGGCCTTCAATAATACGTATCATTATGCTTCTGTGAGGCTTAAACATCAACAGGTTTAGTGAATTTTTTTTTTTTCTACATGGTCCCCTGGTAAATGTTATTTTATCAAGGAAGATATGGGTTGATCTCTTGTTCCTAGAAATGTTAACTTTCCCCAGACTTTCCACCCCTTCTTGGGCATCCCTGCCCTTTAAGATCCCCTCTTCTCCTCTTGAAACTCTTTCCCCTTTTACTTTGGCTGATCTTTAATTATCTTTCAAGGCTAAGTTGAAGTGTCACCAATTCCAGAAAGCCTTTGTAATAGATCCTGCAACCCCCTTATCACTTTGGGTTGGATCCTTCATGTGGGTAGGTGGGGTAGGTATAAGAATTCTTATTTTGTGGTTATGTCCTTACATGTCTGCATATGTCCTCATATCATATGTGGGCAGTAATTTGAGCCACATAGCTGCAACGGAAGTGCCCATGTTGTGAGCCACCCCAGGCCTCAGGCGTTAGAGAACATGTGAGCTCCAGAGAGCTGGATTGAAGGCTTCCAGAATGGAAGGGTGTTGGCAAGCTTTGGAAAAAGTTCTTGTTCATGTCTCCATGTACATGTGCAGTCGGTCTAGCCTTGCATTTGACTTTGGTTAAAAACCATCTTTCTACTTATGATAAAATAAGCAGTTGAGAATCACAAACAAAACCGTCATTTTGTGGGTCAGAAATTCCACTTGACTGCCAAGGAGATCGGGTCCTCTCTGGACTGAGTTACTCAGGTTTTAAGACAGTCTCAGCAACCCTTGGTATAAAAACTCTTAGGGATCACTCTCCCATATTTTAGATTGATTCCTGGGAAAGTTGAACCCAACCCAGATTCCGTTCTGTTGCTCAGGGTTCCAAACATGGTTCTCTGAGCTGTCCAGTAAGTAGAAAAAGAATCCAAAGGTTCTTGGATGTCCAGAAATGTATCTTAAGCATTTAAGAAAATTCTGTCTTGAAAGGTGGCCATGAGTTCAAATGCCAGGGTGATTCTGTGTGACAGCAACCAGGATGAGAGCAACCAGTTTACCCTCAGCTCAACCTCTGAGAGGTAGAAACCACATTGATTATCTTGCCTTCAGAGTTTTACACAACACCAGTTTCCATAGTAAATGCTCAGTGAATGACTTGAGCATTGGAATGTATTGTTTTTGTTGTGGAAAATAAATCTGCCCCTTTTTAATAACACGGGTCTTCATTTCAAAGAGGTGTTCAATATTAAGGAACTAGATGAATTCAGTGGGTCAGCTCAATTCTGTGAGTTTTCATTTCTGTGATATGAGGACTCCAGGATACTTGCTTTGTAGATTGTGTGCCAGACACACAGGCCTCCTGCACAGGCCAAAAATTGTTCTGCAGAGAAGGAAAGTATTTAAAAGTTGGTTATATACATAAAGTGCTTGAAATGGTGCACAGAGCATAATCAGTACAATGTATTTGCTGTTTTTATTATTCTTTAGGATCTAGTGTGGGTTTATATTCTGACTGCTAATTTTACTATAAACTCATGTTCTGGATGTTGCCCCATCTTTTTTCCCTATAGGTAATGCTGTGGTTATAATCAGAAGGAAACCATGATACCTTGATGAACAGCACTGGAGGGCAAAGGGATCCATGTACTTTTTATCTAAAATAATTCTAGAAAAAGAAAGACTGTTCTATAGTATAATCAATTCTGATAAACTTTGAAAGAAAGCAAGGTCTTCAGATCTTTAGGCTATTCTTGTCTTCCTTTTTAGAAAAAAAAAATTGTCTTTAATTCTGTTGTCCCCAAATATGTAATTATAATAAACAAGACAATAAACTGTTCATTGACATAACTGTTTTGTTTAAATTGCTCTTGAAGTGTTTCCGAATTCTTCATAATATTGCATTGACATAGGTGGATCAAAAGAGAGAATGTTTAACTGCAAATATGTAAAACCCCTAGAGTTTGAAAGTCAGTGAATGTTTTGTCCCAAACTTACGTACTTGTTTCACTAAAAGCTTCTGCTTCTAATCACTTAGCTATCATTTCATATTCATTGAAAATATGGAAAAGGAACACTGAAAATATTGCTTGAAGAAATACAGCTTATCTGGCTACTTTCATGATTTTTCAAATGCAATATGGAAGAAGAAGATATATAAACACTATTTCCCTGGGTAACAGATCTAACAAAGGGCAGATTTTTATCTTTGCGATTGCTCCTAAGGGGAAAAATAAAATAAAAGACAGCTTAGAAGGAAAGAATAGCATTTGTAATTCTTGACTATCTTATTAGTAAGAAAGTAGAGAAATTCTTGACATATGGGAACCAACACTACATGTGCTGACTGTTTGAGTGGGATATAATTCCAGTATGCAATTCAGATTAGCATAGGAGATTTAAAATCCCCGAACTTTAACACAGCCAGTCCTTATCAACTTACTTTAATTTGGGGAAAGGCTATCTTCCTAGCTAAGGATTAAAGAAGTATTGGTTCATTTAATATTTATTCATTTGTTCTTTTTTTTGTTTTTCTAGTTTGAATTTGCAGATTATCAGTTGGGTGTGAAGTCCTGATTCTAACTGCAGTGTAATTAAATAATAACTCAAGAAAGGTTAAATAAAGATATATACTATTTTCTTAATCCATTGATTTATTCATTTATTCCTTAAAGCCTTGTTAGAGTATACAGTGCCAAGCTTCTCAAACCTAAACCGAAAATATGAAGCAAGTTTTTGACATTTCTTGGAATCTTCCCTCCCTAAAGTCTAATTCTGGGATGTTAGTTCCACTCTGCTTAATTCTTTATGATGGGACATGTTCTAGAAGCTGATTCACTGAATATAGTTCAAGGTCTAAGTACATAGGTTGGAAAATTCTTTTGTATGAAAATTTAACTCAACAGATAAACCAGTCTGTTTTACTGGTGATTGATCATGCAATTTATTTTTGTTTATGCAAATAAAAATGTTCACTTGTTTATGCAAACATATCAATATATTTGAGCTCCTTAAATTAGAAGTATTTGAAGGCATTTTATCTATAACCTTGATTTTCTCATCTATCTACTTGTATAATCTCACGTAAGGACAGACAACAATGATAGTGAATTCTTACCTGCAGTGTGTGTCTGTTATGTAATATTAGGACCACTACAGATAAAACTAGGATTCTAGATGGAAAATAAGGAAGAAATCTCTGCCTGCTATCTACAACATTACAAACTCTGCTGTCATCAATCTAGTTTTGAAAATATGCTTACTTTTTCTTTCAAATAGTTGAAAGACCAGTGTCCAGAATCTTGCCTTTTGAATATGTGCACGTGCGCATGGGGGCAGAATAATGAAAGAAGCATGCTCCCGTCATGACACGTAGGGAATTAGTGTGGCGGACAACTCCCTAAGCCTTCGTTTCCTTATCTGCAAAGTAAGGTTAGAAACTGTGAAAGAAAGGAAAATGGATGTGTCCTAAGAACCTGCAGTGGGAACAGGTTTCCTGACACTTGGATTTCCTTATCTGCAAAAACGTCAGGAACTCTTGTAGGTGTTGGCAGTACAGTTGTGAATAAGGTAAAAGGTCGCATAACTGGTGAATATGTGCATTCTTAGCACTATGCTTGTACAGTGCTTATTGTATTAGGACAGTTGGCGCTGCTGTTGTTGCGAGAGTGATCGCACTAGCAGTAATGGCATGGCATTAGAGGCAGCAGTTCAGTATACTGCCTTTTGTACCAGACGGGGTATCTCCTGACATACTGATGTCCCCTTCTGTTAAACAGTGCCTGACATATACCTAACACTGAGCAGATATTCACATACTACTAAATGGAAACATTGACTATATTTGTTTCTATATAACTGTGTAATTAACAACTGGAAGAAAGGTGACAGGCAGAAAGAGAATTTAGGCTAAGAACCATGGGATGGGATTACCCATCCTTCTTATTTCTCACATGAAATCATATGATAGGAAAGTAGGAGGAGAGGTGTGGGGAAAATTTCTAACATTCCCTGGAAAATATATCAACTGTGTGATCTAATACTGTCTTCACAACAGTCCCATGTGGAAACAGGAATAGAGAGGCTAAGCGACGCTCCCAAAGCCACACAACTCTTAAAGTTATGGGCTCAGCCATGGAATCAGACTTGTTGTTGTTCTCCAAACCCCTTTTCTTTCCTTATCCCCCAAGGTAAGGCTGAAAGCTTGTTTTAGGGTCAACTAACACTCAAGAGTTTAGAGTTTCAGGCTTCAGGGAAAGGGGTTGCAGTATCTTATGTTATGTTGTCATTGAAGGAGCAAAAGACACATCATGTTTAACTGAATCAAGTTCCATTTCAATTAAGCAAAAAAGTCAGGTTGGACTATAGGGCTGTGGTCAGGCTGAACTATATAGGCTGTGGTGGACAGCTTGAACTTGGCAATATCTAGGTATGTTTGCAGATGCAGCTATAACTGAAAGTGAGGTCTGGCTGCTCACTGTTCAAGAACCATTAAAGAGGCAAGGTTTGTGAAAAGTTTTCTTTATTTTGGATGCTGGCAACTGGCGGGGAGGGTGGATGCCTGTCCAAAGGCCGACTTCCCCCAACTGACAATCAGGGGACAAATGTTTTATAGACACAAAGAGCAGGCTACATGTAGAAACAGCACAGTCAGCTCTGATAGTCATCTTGAAATTGGTCATTAGTGGGCTGACCAGCATTGTCTTGATTGTTTTGGGTATAGTTAATCTTCAGTTCCAAGGTCAGCTTGTCTCCGTTTCTTTGAAGCCGGTTCTCACAATTGTGGCAGGTTATGTCATGCTATAGTCTGGTCGTCATGTAGCTAACTTCTCCACCGGGCGGGGGTTTCAGTATCTATAAGACAGCTCACGGGATATGGCTCAGAGTATTATCTATGGCCTTGGGAAAGAGCTAAAGTTCCTTAACTATGCTTAACGACTACATTATTATTATTGATTTGGTTTCCTGTGACTGCTTTCCTTGGTTTCTGCATTTTCACTTATCTGATTAACTTATTCTTTGGCTAAAGTTCTTTCACAGACAGAAGGCAAGCTGAGGCCAATTTAGGGGAGGTACCATGGAGTCTTGCTCTGTTTCACAGCCACTGGGTGCGGAATGACCCTGGGCAGAAAACCTAGACTACTTCCTCGGGAGGGAAATAGTATAATATACAGAATTTTGATCATGCCATCAGCTAAAGTTATTGGGGCTTTCACATTGTTTAGAATGATTTTGATTTCTCATAAGGAATTTAGTCTGGAGTTGCTGCTAAGTTGCGTCAGTTGTGTCCGACTCTGTGTGACCCCATAGATGGCAGCCCACCAAGCTCTTCTGTCCCTGGGATTCTCCAGGCAAGAGCACGGGAGTAGGTTGCCATTTTCTTCTCCAATGCATGTGTGCATGCTAAGTCACTTCAATCACGTCCGACTCTGTGCGACCCCATGGACAGCAGCCCACCAGGCTCCTCTGCCCACAGGATTCTCCAGGCAAGAACTAGAGTGGGTAGTCTTGAGTTATCTGAAGTCATTTCTGTCATGAGTCATCCATTCTCTTTTGTGGTATTTCAATCAGCTCTCCAGGATTTCTAAGTCTATACTTGCAATTAAAAAGAAAAATAGTAGTGAAATCTATTTAAGGAGATCAGCTAACTTCTTAAAGAGTAGTGGCCATTTTGATGGGAGACCTTTAAGTAATGGTTATGGAAGAGAAAACATTCAATTAGGCCTGAAAAAGTTTGCTTTTTCAGCAGGAAACTGGAAAAGAAGGTGCTGTTAGAAAAAAGAGTAATGTAAGTAGGAAACATCATAAAAGTAAGCAGGCAGGATACTTTTGAAATGTAACTGTTATGAAAGGAAAACCATAGAACCCCTTTCAGTAGATTTTTTTGTGATATGTATGAAGTGTTTTTCCTTAAAGAAATGCAAAGTACATTTTACTTCACATAAATTCAACATTAATTGATTAACTCAGTGTCTAGTATATAAGAAATTACCTTCAGTCTGCTGAAAATTTAGAAAAGAGTGAGATATAGGTTTCATTGGAGCATAAAGCTTACAGAGCAAGGTAATAAAAGTATAGTCATCCATATAGCAGTAATGAAACGTTGAGAACCAAATATTTCCTGAAGACCTTCTTGTGTTACCCATAGGTATGTTTGTTTTCATTTTGAAAAGGAGGAAACAGAGGTTTAGGTGGCTGTACAGTGTTCCCATGTTCACACAGGTACAGATTCAGAGAGAAGAATGAAAGTTTAATTCTGACTTATTCCAAGCCCATGTTGTATCCACTAAACCGCTTGATTCAAGCAAGACAGTTATTTGGAGGTGTAGACTGAGGTGCTACAACTTTCAGAAAGACATAGCGCTTGTTGTATGTACTGGAAAGAGTTGTGACCCATGGAATTTTGGAGTGTGGTCATTCCAGACTGGCAGCTTATAGGGTCGAGGAGCAAACAAAAGGGTCTGTGGTTCTTCAGTAGTTTTCTATGAATGGCTAGCTTTGAGAAACTGAAGGAAAACAAACCCAAATGTTAAGGTTAGCACAGGCTTCTTCGACCATTTTTGAGAAGACAGTTCCATATTACCTTTTCAGGTAATATTACAGGTAAAGATTTCAGGTAATCTTTACCTCCTTCAGTCAATAAATGCTACTGAGTGAATTCACATTCTTTTGTATTTTACAAATCATAATTACTTTGAAACCATATCATCTACATATGGTAGATGGAATTGAGCCTGTCTTCTGGTCAGGATGTCCTCATTGAATCCATGTGCATCATTTGTTGAATCAAGATTAGTGGTTTAAAGGTCAAAGTCCATACTGAAGGGGCTGATAGATTCCTGTCTTTTACTGAAGTCCCTTTGACAGATAAAGAAGGCATAGTCTTATAAGAGGGATGGACATGGATTGAGGTGACTAGAAGAAAAACATATGTCAGAATAGTTACTGAATGCTGTTTGACTATGTACAAACATCCCTAAATGTCCTTTAGTCAAAATCACACTTATGGGCAACAAGCTGTTCATTTTGATTGATGTGTGATTCGCACACAGGTCAATGTTTTAGATTAAATGAAGGCACATTGGAGAGGACTTGAATGTCAGAATGAAGAAGTTGGATTAATAGGGGATGATTTGATTATTTGGGAAAGAGAAAATAGTAATTGCAGCTGTGTTTTTGAAAGACCATCTGTGAGTCTTCTGTAGGGAAGATTAATAAAGAGAAGAGTGAAGACAGACGCTGGCCAGAAGGCTTTGGAAAAGTTCAAGCAAAGCTAGAAGGACTTCAGACGAAGTCAGTGGTAATGGAAAAGAAGAGCTGAATTTGGATTCTAATGAGAATTCTGTTTCCACAGAAGGGGTCAGGAGATTGGAAGTAGATGGTAAGTCAGAAGAAAACATTAAAAAATGCCTTTCAATATTTTAGGTTTCGAAATTCAGCTTGGTTTGGGTTTGGATATAGTAATTAACATTTTTATTATGTTTGATATTGAAGTATAGATGATGTACAATATTATATTAGTTACAGGTGTACAGTATAGTGATTGAAAATATAGTGAAATACAGTACATTTAAAAAATGTTAAATCCATTTATGGGCTTCCCAGGTGGCTCAGTGGTAAAGAATCCACCTGCCAAGCAGGAGATGCAGATTCTTTCTCTGGGTCAGGAAGATCCACTGGAGAAGGAAATGGCAACCTACTCCGGTATTCTTGCCTGGGAAATCACATGGACAGAGGAGCCTGGCAGTCTATAGTCCATGGGGTCCCAAAAGAGTTGGACATGATTTAGCAACTAAACAACAATTCCATTTATAGTATTATAAAATATTGACTCTATTCCCTGTATTGTGTAATATATCTTTATAGCTTATTTAGTTTTAGCCTCTTAATCTCCCAGTTCCTTTCCCCACTGGTAACCATTAGCTTGTTCTCTGTATCTGTGAATATGCTTCTTTTTTCTTATATTCACTAGTTTATTGTATGTTTTAGATTCCAAGTATAAAGGATACTGTGCAGTATTTGTCCTTCTCTGTCTGACTTATTTCATCTTACATAATACTCTCCAGGGCCATCCATGTTGTTACAAATGGCAAAATTTCATTTTTTATGGCTGAATAGTATTCCTCTGTGTGTGTGGAGGGGGGATGATATTTTCTTTAACCATTCTTTAACTATTAGCCTTTTGATAGACGTGGGTTTAAAGATGAAAGTAAGTTACTCTCTTCTGTGTAGTAATGGCAATATATGGACACTTTGGAAGGTCATGTCACTGTCTTTGGATATACTTTTTATGGTAGCACTGCTTAGACATACGACTTTGTCTGCAAATAAAGAATAATCTTTCACAAGTGGTCTAACATTAACAATGATTTTAAGAAATATATAGAATCAGTAGGCAGAATTAATAATTTAGAATATAAAATAATCAAATATATTAATATGGTTATGTTTAGCCCCCTTTCTTACTGGAGGTTGTACTACCATGGAAAATCCAATCATGAGAATCAAAAGTTGAAGATTCCTTGGTGAGCAATTAGGACTAAGAACAATGCAGATTAAATGGGTCAAACATTTAACAACGGGCGGGTGCATTCACCTGCTCACAGAAATGGCTCTGCTGATATGAAATGCGATTTTGAGCTCTCTCCAGCAGCCCGAGACGACTGAAGAGCTGAAGGGAGTAGGCTGGAGTGTTTATTTCTGCACTGGCCCCTCTGCTGGTAGTGTGCTCCTTTTAAAGAGAAATTCTATCCTCTTGTGACATCCTTCATGCGACTCTGTCTCTGGGTTCTGGAATCTCTCCCCTTCATTTGCCCCTTCAGGCCTGAGAGTGGGAATGCCTCCTCGCTGTTGAAGCCCTTGGGTCCTGCATCATCCTTCGCTGCTCTCAGTAGAGCGTTCTCACCTCTGTAGTTTGATCCTCTGCCGCCTTTTCAGTTCTCCAGTCTGTGCGAGTCACATGTTATCCACTAGGATTCTGATGTATATTCTCAAAGCAGGCTGGTAATTCAAGCTCCTTCCATCTTGTGATGCTACCATCTGAAAGATGTGGACTCTGAGATTGCTGCAGAAGTAAAGGCAGGCTGTGGACACTTGAATAGTGTTTTGTGGTCAGTCCTGTATGGGCAGGTACTGGAACCTAGTCACATGGCCCCAACATAACTGAAATGTATCTTCTTGAGGACCCAGAGGTGGGAAAGAAATGAGATTTGCTGAGCACAGCATTGTCTATGTCAGAGATGGAGCTGTGAATTAGGTCGATGTGATGTGGGCATTAACTCATAAGGATGATATTAAAGATGTATATATGAGAAGCTTGGAGGATACTTTACATTATGTCAAATGCAGCCATGTGCGTCACTTCACCTCTCAACCAGATGTGCTTACATTTACAGGTAACATCATCATTTTCCAGTTTGCTCAGACTCTGAGCTTAAGTATCGTTTTGGAGCCTCTCTCTTCCTCTACATAAGGAGTTGGGTCTAATCCTGCAGATTTCAGTCCTGTCATTCTTCTGCATTCCACCTGATCCTTTTCATTTTAACTAACAGTGACCTGGTTTAATGAGCCAGGTGTAGAGGAACAAGTAAGTAAGACCTGTTGGAAAGATGTTCTGTGGAAAAAAAGACAGCAAATGGCAGACTCTTAGGTATGTCCACAAACATGGAAACAAAAACAAAAACTCATAAAGGCGGACCAAGAAGGCTTAGTAAGAATTACCACAGTATCATCAAAGACAGCTCAGGAATGAAATTTGCAAGAGGGGCATGGTCAGAGGTGACAAATTCAGGCAGGTGTGAGAGATCATGAAAAAATAAAGTTGAGGCATTCATGCTCATGTTTCTACCAGTCTTGGAGGATTGGACTGAGGTTACCAGGAGGCACCGGATGCTGCATGGCCACTATGAAGAGAAGGAAGAGAAGGATGTTTTAGAGCAATGTGTTCCTGCTCGTCACTATATTATACTTGTTTCCTTTCCAACCTCAGCGCAACCGTTTAACTGGTTCCTTCCCTACAAATCTTTAGTTTCTACTTTCTTTCCTTACTTTCTACTACATCTGGTTTTCAACTCCAGAAATACTTTCTTTGCTCTTTCTGCCTTTGAATCAATCACACCTTACTTGTGTTCTGTAATCACACTTGGGTCTCAGACATTACTCAGTAATATTTTTATTCTTAGTGATTCTCTCATTGCACTGTTCTATTCTAAATCCTGCAGATTAAGCTTCTGTTAACCACACACATACTATTCACACATACTATTCTTCCTTCTACCTAAAACCTCTTTGTTTCTTTGACACCTTGTTATATCTAAGAAAGTAAAGACCTTCCTTCCTAAGGAATATGTTGCTGTTTGCTCTTTGTACTTCTAAGACACCTTAGTTTTTCTGGTTGAATTTGCGTGTTCAAATATTCAGTTTCTCCATTATTGCTCACTCTTTGCTTCAAGAATTAAGAACAAATTTAGAAGAAATAAAATCTCCATGACCACCTTTAGACAATACTTTGGCCTCTTCCCCACCAGAGCCTGACAGTTTGCTAAACAAATGATTATCATTGGTGTAACAGCCAGTTATTTTCATTTTCCCCAGCTGACCCTCTGCTGAAATTGCTAGTAAACTGCAGAAATGGACAATGGCAGGCAGAAGATATGGCTAGAATGAGAGGTCTTGATAATCCACAGGCAGCATGTCTAGAAATGAACATGTTGCAGGAATAGTGGTCCTGTCTCCTGAGACAGAGTCTCCCATCTCCTCTGATCTCCCCAATACCAGGGTTATTATGTACAGACTGATCCCCCCTTGAAGACGATTTACTGCTTTCTGTTTGGCTTTCCCTTTGGGCTGGCTGAAATTGTAGTTTGCCTCCCAGTGTCCAGATGCTTGGAACGTGTGCTCTGTTTTGTAGCCATTTCAGTGACCTTTACACCGAGACACATATTAAAATATTTTTGCCTATTTTTTGTGTATTCTAAATTTCTTCTTCATCTATAAATTCATGCTCATTTTTATGCCCAAAATAGAAGAATATTTGGAAACTAATCACATAACACATTTGCAAGATATATTCCCATACTTTGTCTAGTTTAGGCCTCAAACCAAACTGTGACATTGTCGTTATTAATTGCTTTTTAAAAAGAAAGAAATTGTGGCTGGGAGAGGTTCATGCCCTTGACTAGTTGGCTCATGTGCTTTGTAGTTGCTGGTCCTGGATGCTAATTCCTTTGATCTACATTTCTGCTTACCTAATTGCTTTGGACAAAAGGAAGGAGGGAACATGTTGAAGAAGCAATAGGCTTTCCAGATGAGGTGCTGGACTAAATGGCCTTTAAGGATTGCTCCAATATGGATGTTTCTGGTTCTCTCCTGATGATAGTGTGACAGCATTAGGCAAACAATGTACTTGTCCTAGATGAAAGAGAGAATAGCTGACTGAGTGAATTATTGGTTTCTGTTTTTATTAATTAGAAAAGAAATCCCAAGATCTCCAAGAGAAAATGTATATTTACTCGCACGTTAAGTTCAGTAGAATGAGAGGGGAGGTTTTATTGTAGGCTCAGATAATAAAGAATCTGCCTGCAATGCCGTGGACCCAGGTTCAGTTGCCGGGTCAGGAAGATCCCCTGGAGAAGGGAATGGCTACCACTCTAGTAGTATAGAGAATGGGCCGCTTGCTAGTGGGTGAGCTTGAGAAAGTTAATATCTCTCTCTGCCTCTTGGCCTCTTATTCATAATATGGGCTGTCTAACATAACTACCTGTAGAGATTTTGTGAGGTTCAAATGACTGTATACAAATAAAATGCTTAGAATGGTCCCTGGCATGTAGGAAGTTCTCAATAAACACCAGCTGGCTTTAATTTTTGTAAAACTAGAAAAGATGTTTAAGGAAATTATCACTTTAAAGAATAGTTAACATCTATTGATTTATGGCTTAAAATTGCTTTAATTTTTTGGTCACTGAGTTTTTGCAGAACACCTTATATGCATTATCTCATTTCACCCGAACTATAAGAGTGTAGGAAATGGCAACTCACTCCAGTATTCTTGCCTAGAAAGTTCCATGGATGGAGGAGACTGGTGGACTATAGTCCATGGGATCTCAAAGAGTCGAACACAACTGAGTGACTGAGCATGCACACAATCAGAGAGTAACAATTATCATTATCATTTAATAGATGAGGAAGCAGCCATAGGAACTTATTTAACTTACTTTAGTTTCATAGATATAAGTTACCTAAGAAAGAATCAAATAGTTTCATCTGAAGAAAGGCGATACTAACTAATATGCTAAGCCTTTCTGGTCTGTTTTAGATTAGACAATGCTTGAATAAAATTGAAAGCCTTTTAAATACAATTGGGAATGGTATCATAGAATTACACCTGTTTTCTATTCCTACTATAGTCAGATATTTATAATTGTATACTTTGATAAGTGATTGGCACGAACCACAAAATGGTAAATTATGAAAATGGATCCTTGCCACGAGTGTTTACTATGAAGCACTTTCATTTCATTTACTTTCATTCTGTCACCTAAAACTCTCAGAAGAGGCTGGAGCACAGAAAGGTACACCACGCCCTTAACTATAATACTTTCTCATCTTGCTCTTCAGCTTGTCAGTTAGATAAAAGAACATTCAAAAATACGTTTGAGAATCTTTGTTCTTTGGTCTTCCCTAAATGAATATCAGGAATAGGAGGAAAAATATTTAAAATACATATTTTAAAAAATGAGAAAGATTATTTTCAAAAACAAAACCTTCTAGCTCTTAACTAATTCATCCCAGAGATAAAGCAATACAGTTTCATGCCTCATAACAATTTAATAAATATTACTAAAATATGGCAACTGCCACCACGACTCATTAACAAGCTGTTTCTGTAATACAGAGTTTTCCAGAATTGTTTGGGGAAGTTGGTCTGTCAATGTAATACACACAGTAATCTCTGAAGAAAGTCAGGAACATATGGTCCCTGCTCATCAGCTAACCCCCAGGGACTGCACCAGAATTTCTCTTCTTACAGCTCCATGACACTGAGAGCAAAGATGGAGATAAGATAGGGGAGAAGGGCGGTGGGCTGAGAAACACTGATTACTTAAACTGTAAAATCGCACTTGGAAGTGTAAATCGAGAAATACAGAGTTAACATCTTCAAGGATTCTGTTAAAATGCAATTTGAACATTGCAGTATTGGAAATTTTAGGATGTCAATTCTGAATCTTGGCACACAGTTAAATTAATCATTTCAGCAACCACAGTAAAATGCTGCATATAGCAAGCCACTGGCCAACATAATTGAGTCAAATGCCATCTATTTATCAAAATCAATATTCCTTTGAACATATTTTCAGTGTTTTAAATTCTGAAGTTTGCATATATATTAAACCATCTCTCTTAAAAGGAATATGATATATTTTCTAATTTAAAGAGGCCTGTCTTATCCCAATTAAATCTGTTTGAATAGAAAACTGTTGAGTTAACAACATCTGTCAGTGATCATTTATGTATAAGTAGACTTATATACTTTAATAATTATGTTTATTTAATAAATCATCCTTACTCCCTGGAATTGGGTGATCTGAAAATTGTTTCACTCAAAGATACAATATAACGACTGAATTTTGAATAACTCTATCAGTGAAGTATAAGCCCTGTCTATTGGTTGGAACAATAAAGTATAAATTAGCACTTTATATTCTGGAGCATCTTTTAATGGAGTTATTATCTCAGGAGTACATTTTTAAGACAGTTCAATAGGCTTCCCAGGTGGCTCAGTGGTAAAGAATCTGCCTGCCATGCAGGAGCTGCATGAGACACGGATTTGATCCCTGGGTCAGGAAGATACCCTGGAGTGGGAAATGGCAACCCACTCCAGCATTTTTGCCATGGAAATCCCACGGACAAAGGAGCCTAGCAGGCTATGATCCATGGGGTTGCAAAGAGTTGGACATAGCAGTGACTAAATGACAGTTATTTTATCACTTTTACACTTGAGTTCTTTTGTTTTAATTTGGCCTAAAATCCTTTTAGTTTCACATTATTTCATGTGTCTAGGTAGGCTGAAGCTCCAAACCTTGCCCCAGGCAGTCAACCTTGGGTTACTTGAAAAGTGTGGCTTTATGACAATTTCTTAAGTAAATGTAGTTAATGAGAACAGCAGGAATATATACTTAAAATATATAAACATAATAAGATTTGGATTACTTCAAGGAGGAAAAGACGTACAATATATATTGATATATAATATGTATCATGTATATATGTATATATATACAATATGTATATGTATGTATATGTATACATACAGGTATATATGTACATGCATGTATACAATATGTATATGTATACATATATGTATATATGTACAATATGTATTGATATATGTATTATGATATATATTCTATATATTTAATATATGTATAAAGAAAATTTTCCTGAGAAAATGGAGAAGTAACAGGGGGAAAACTGAAATATGACTACAACATATCCAAGTAAGAGTCCTGGTATAGAGAAAAAGAACATTAAATTTACCAAATATAAAGATTTTAAAGATAGAGTTAGTATTACATTTATTTAAGCATCCAAAGCTTGGTCAGACTCTTCTCAATGAGTCTATTTTAAGGTGAAGTTATTGAAGGCTGACTTCCATCTCAGAAATTATTTGAAGTTGTTTTACTTGGAAACAGCCTGCCTCATGTGATTGCACTCTGAAGCACTCCAGCTAGGAGGCGGCTATGTGACTTGAAATTTAAATATACAACAAATTCAGCTCGGTGCCAGGGTGCCAGCCTGCTGGGTGGCCATTTTGGGAGGGGGGAGAAGTAAAGGGCAGGGGATTGAATGGGGACTGGAATGTGTGAAAGGGAAGACTTCAAACTTTGTGGTTGGAAGAGCACAAGGCGCTGCAAGAAGCAATGTGTCGAGCTGAATAATTCATGATGCAGTACTAATTTTGACTCTGGAGAAAATTGCTTTCTCACTGTGCCAAAAGCTAGGCAGTGAGACCAAAAATCAAAGAGGAAGCTAAATGCAAGGGGAGAAAACACCAGGAATCAACACAATATCAAATTGGCAACCTGTTTAAGGTTGCAAGTATTGTCAAAACACATGACTACACATTTTAAGCCTTCCCTAAAACTGAGCATTCAGATTTATGCACATACTGATTTGTCTGCAATAAGAGGCAAATATTTTATAATTATCTTCAAAAATAGCTCCTTGGTATTAATACAGAGACTTCTAGTAAGAAACTAAGTATTTGTGTTGTTCATTGGTAAAGACAAACTGCATGTCTTGGTATAGGGTAATGGATCCATCATCATTTTTTACTTAGACAATCATAGGAGTTCCAGAAATGACCTTTTGAGTTAATTAACAAACTGCCATAAATATGGAACTTGATAAATGTTAATATTTATTAGATTCCTAAAATCCAGATGGTCTTCCTTCCAGTTTCCTTAGTGGATGAAATTAAATAAGAATACTTCTAAAACACAATGTTGGGCATCCTGTCCATCACCTGTACTTTTAATTCTTTTCTTTAATGATTAGAATGAATTATGAATATTTCTAAAAGCAAACCAGTGTTTCAAGTTTAAGCCATTAAACCAAGCTTTAAACTATAGGGCTTTTTGCTCAAATGTAACACAATTTAGAAATTTGGTCCTTCATTTCCTTTTCTTTAATGAGTTATATAAGGAGTTCAAGGGATTCTCAAGTGGCGCTAGTGGTAAAGAACCTGCTGCCAATGCAGGAGACTTAAGAGACGTAGGTTCAATCCCTGGGTTGGAAAGATCCCCTGAAGGAGGGCATGACAACCCACTCCAGTATTCTTGCCTGGAGAATCCCATGGACAGAGGAGCCTAGCAGGCTATGGTCCATGGGGTTGCAAAGAGTCGGACACTACTGAAGTGATTTAGTATGCATGCACACAGCACATAAGAATTTCAAACAGCTGCTCAGTAAACGCAGGATGTTAAGATAACGAAGATGTTTGAAATGAAATCTTTCTTCTCTCATTTTGTTTGTTTTGTTTTCTAAGGAAAAGTCTAATTTGGCTCCAGAGAGTGGGAAGGCATCCTTGGCAGAAAAATGGCATCCCATGAGTGGGTGAATAAGAATGTGCGTTCTGCCTGCTCTCAGGTAGCCAAGAGAGTCTTCTGAGACTGAGCAGGGTTTCTAAAAATCACCTCCTGGCAGAGATGAGGGCTTTTGCTTAGCGGTTTTCACTCTTGTATGGGGCTGATGAGACACTATTCTTTAGGACTAGCTGGAAATAATACTTATCTAAATCCAGGAGGCCATCAGCAATCCAGTGTAAAATTCAGTTGAGTGTGCCCAGCCTTCTAAAATGCACTTAGCTATTGTGGTGGCACCTGGTATGACATAGTATTTAACTTTTCTTACTTACTTAATATAGATTTTGGAGACAGAACAGCAGATTGGCTACACAGAGCATACTTTGGAGGAACTGTTAACATGCCTCTTCCTCTGAAATGCAGAGCAGTGTGCCCCTTCAGCGAGGACCTAAGGGATGACAAAGAGTGCCGAGTTTGTCAGAATGTTTGCTGTCTACTTTTTAGGTCCCTGAAATTGCAAGATCATCATGTAGTCAGCATGCAGAAGGGGCGTGTAGAGACAGGTAGAAGACATGAGTTCTTATGTTAGGTCTTCACTATTGGGCAAGTCACTTCAATTTGCTTGGTTCCCATTTCCTCATGTGTAAAATGATCATTTTCCTATAAGTTATAACCATATAAAATTGCTGATGTTTGACTGACCTAGGAAAGCAGCAGTTTCTTACAGTTCAAACTGATACTTTTGAGATTTGTCCTAAGGATCAAATGAAAAGCACCTTGTGCATAAGCACACAAATGCAAAAGCATACTTGTCCTGCTATAGTCAACATTTGGTGGAGACTCAGTGAGGCAGTCTCTGAAAAGCAAATAGTAGTGTTCAGTAAGAATCAATTCCCTTCACTGTGATTCCAAGCACTTTCATTTCAGCCACTGGCTTAAACTTAACACATTTTATAATGTTTTGCAACTTAGAAACTTTCACATAAATTGTTTGTTTTTTATAGCCACCCAATCTGCACTCAGAAGCAATTAAGTCAGTGATCTTCAAATATTTTGATTACACAACCCCATAAGTAAAAATGCTACCAGTATGTAACATCAATACTTGTGTGCTTGTCTATGAATTGTCTATGCATGACAGAAGTAACATCTTGTGACTATTATAAAATATACATAAACATTAAATAATTTAAAGAAAAGATTTAGAAATGAATATATTACAAGTTCTATTATTTTCTTCTTACATCCCAAAGGATTGTACAATTAAAGCTTACGTGACCATGCTGGTTGATTTCTATGAATTCTGTGACTCCCAGGTTCTGCTGATGCCTCCACGACAGAGAAAGCTTTGGGATTTGTAATCAGGTCAGAATGACTTCTGAGCATAGTGAAGCTAGGGCCTGAACATGTGACTCATAAGGGATGAAGCAGGTATGGAGGTTTTGACAGACTTACTTAAAATCAGAAGTCTGATTGCTCAACACTCTAATTTTCTGCAGGGTGCAAGCTCCTTCAGCTTCAATTTCCTAAACATGGGTTTAATTTGGGAAAGGAAAATAATGAAATATTCTATGGAAAGTACTTTCCAATCTATATTCTAAAGGATAAGGCACTATCAATATGCTTATTTTTGTTTTCTAAAATGTCAGCATCTTGGGTAATGTAGGCAACACAGTATAGGTTTGTTGAATGAATGAGTGAGAAAAGAAATTAATTAATGAAATAACACGCTATCTTGTTATATGACTAAGGATATTTCCAGAAACAGAAAATGCATGAAAATATATTATCATATCAAGGTTTTGGGGGTTTTGTTTGTTTCTTTGATTGATTTCAAATGATGAGACTCCAGGGATAAGTGACTCCAGAATTACTGAATTTAATAGCTCACAGCCATTGGAAAGAACTCACTGAGCTGTTTTGAACAGTTGACTATCTTTGACTTGATCTACTCAGTTTCCAAGATGCTGCCACAGTTCTGAGCAGATAGGGAGATGACAGTGTCCACAGGCTCAGTGATGGGTGTCATGCCATAGGCCCATTCTTTCAGGATGAGGGTAACGATGCTGGTAGAATTTCTTTCTTTCAAGTCTTCATTAATTTTCGACCACACTGGCTTCTGTTGTTTATGTTCTGCTTTTTTGACCACAAGGCATATAGGATCCCAACTCCCAACCAGGGATTAAACCTGCATCACCCTATGACCAAGGAGAAGCAGCTCTGGGCATTGATTAGGTCATCAGTCAACCACATTGCTCCACTAGCCCGTCCTTGGCCTGGTGCTTTTCCTTGGAGGCAGCCCACTGTCTCTCCTGGAGTGTGTGACCGCCCAAGGAGTGCATAAGGTACCAGATCATACCCTATCATGCTTTTTAATTTTCATTTGTAACAAATACCTTATTTCGCAATGACTTCTTCACGAGTTTCTTCCGATACTAATAAAAACAGGGAAGTGAAAACGCATGCTTTCTGTTTCACCAGCTAGGGTGACACTCTGTTTTTTTTTTTTTTTTTTTTTTTTCATCTTACTGAAGTTGGTGATGGACAGGGAGGCTTGGTGTACTGCGATTCATGGGGTCGCAAAGATTCAGACACGACTGAGCGACTGAACTGAACTGAAATGAACTGAACTGAACTGAAGTTCGTGGATTCTTGCTCATGACCTCCCCTCCATGGCAAATATCAGTTGAGCACTTATGTCTAGGGAAGCCTTCCTTTATTAATGTGAAGTTAATTAAGAACATGTGCGTCTCCAACACTTATCATTACAGTGAGAAGAAATTAATTTTTTCAAGTCCAGTGAAATTTCATTAAGCAGAAAGCTTTTACCTCTTATAATAAGACATGTGAAGAATTATGAGAAATAATTGGCTGTATTTCTGGAACAGATGCATTTAATAATAGGTCAGATGAGTAAAATGACTATAAATCAAGTTTGAATGCAGGATTTCTCAGGTGATAACAAATGGGACAATATGGCTTATTGGTAATATTTTGACTTCAGATCATTTAAAATATTCAAGATTCATTCTTCTAGTTTCATTTCACAAGAAACTAGGAGAGACCTCTTGTGATTTTTTCAACATTCTTTTAAATTTCATATGTTAGAGGTCTTGCTTCCAACTACTCTTTGTTCATCTCCAATTCAAAATCTATTTATATTGTCTCAGTAATTATCCATGCTAACACCATGATTAATATGAGTATATCTGTGTATGGACGAGTGTGTGTCACATAAATTTTAAGACAATTTTATGCAGAATCATCTTCTATTTTTCAAGTCATTATCATGACCAGCCAAAGTCGTCTGAATAAATTATATTGTTCATGACTTTAGCAAGCATTTGTTTTTCAACAATTTTCATACACCTCAATTGTGCCAGACAGATAAACTTCTAGTTATGCCATCTGACTTATACATGGAATGTTGAAACTCTGTTTTACATTTTAAAAAGTGTGGTATTTCTAATATTCTGTTGGTCTAGTTTTCTCAGGCAGTATGTCTTGTATTTTAAAGAAATTTGATAATTATCTAGGTTTGGTGTGCTATGAACAATTAAATTAATACTTGATCACTTACAGAAAATGTGCCAATTCCTTACTGCAAACCATCTGACTTTGTGTGTGGTTTGGAAAATGTTTGGTTATTTCTGTGTGTTTTATGTTTCCTGCACAAGGCCACATGATTTCCTTTAGAACCATGGAAAAGAAACACTTAGAAAGTGTTGAAAATCAATTATCTTGTAATTTAATGTCTACTCTGGCTCAGTCTGAAATATCAGTGATGGTTTACAGAAAATTCTTTCACATACTTTTAACACTGCATCTTTCTAAATGTTTTATCCTGAATGCTTGCCTTTTTGGACTCAAAGAGTTTGTTTCAGCTTAATGATTATAGTTATAGAGAGTGACATGCTTTTCTTCACCAGAAAATTAATGAAAAACTAGACCCCAGAAATCAGATTTTCTAATCTCTGTCCAGTCTACCGTTTAGCATAAAAAGGATTCTCACAGTGTGTTTCTGCAGATCACTCAACACTGAGCAAACCTTGACAAAGCAATTCTGCTGCTGATTGTGAATGAAGATAGCCTTCACAATTCAAAGAGAGAAATTAATAGACAGGATTTTTTTCAATTAAAGTTTTTCTTTATTAAATTTCTTTCCTGAAATTGTTCGTCTTCCAGGAAGGCCTAGGGTGAGATTAAAAATAGAACTTGGAAACCGCTTCCAGCCTACCATGGCAGGGTTTTGGTGAGAGTGTCTGCCGGGGTGATTACCTTTGTCACGCGTGTAATATGGCCACGTTTCTGGTGGCTCCTAATGTGGTTAAGGAGCTTCCCTAGTGGCTCAGCTGGTAAAGAATCTGCCTGCAATGCAGGAGACCCTGTTCGATTCCTGGGTCGGGAAGATCCCCTGGAGAAGGAATAGGCAACCCACTCCAGTATTCTGGTGGCTCAGAAGGTGAAGAATCCCCCTGCAATGTGGGAGACCTGAGTTCTATCCCTGGGTTGGGAAGATACCCTGGAGGAGGATGTGGCAACCCACTGCAGTATTCTTGCCTGGAGAATCCCCGTGGACAGAGGAGCCTGTCGGGCTACAGTCCATGGGGTCACAAAGAGTCAGACATGACTGAGCAGCTAAGCACAGCCCAGCATAATGTGCTCAGGACCAGGGACTTTGCATCCTGATGGCTTGGGCTCCAGCACTCTTAGCCAGATCCTAGGTCAGATGTTCTCAAGTGCCATTCTGGGATCAGCAGCATTAGGATGCCTGGGAACTGCTACAAATGCAGATTCTCAGGCCCTACTCTGGATGTAATAATCAGATTGTCTGTGGGTTGGGCCCAGAATCTGCATTCTCACATGCCCTCCAGGTGATTCTGATGTTGTTTAAAGCTTGAGAACCACTGTCCTAGACCCTGCAGTACACAAATTGCTTAATGCCTTTGTGCTTCACTTTTCACAGTAAATGCGGATAATAATAGTGTTTATCTCATAGGGTTATTGTGATAATTAAAGAAAATCATGCAGTGATTCTGCAAAAGTGCCTGATGTGTAGTGAGTCATCCTTAAACACACAGATACGTGGCTTCTATGTACCCCAACATCTGAACACTGTTGAAAATCCAAAGCCTAATATCACATTTATTTCTTCAGTCAGTCACTGCAGAAGTAAGGTTGCAGATACTGAACACTAACGCACATTTTAAAAAGTGAAAGGTTATTAAAATTTCATTTCATAATGTCTTTCATTAGTTTTATATTCCTTAAAATGCCTATCTTATTTTACTTTCTAAATGAAATTCATTTTTCTTTCAGTACAGATACAATTTTTTTTTCCCTCAGCTCTCATCCTCATTTCTCACTTTTTTCATTTTCTTTTTGGTCTGGATATTTCCTTGAACATCTTTTCAGTATTCTAATAATGTAGATCAAATACCCAAAGAAAACACACTTTTGGAAAGATTGATCAGCTAAAGTTAATGAATATGAATGAGTATCCTGTGTTTAACACATAAGTAAGATACCACCATTTCTCTGTCATGCAAATGGGAAGGTAAATACAACATGGTTATTAATAATAATGAAATAATGCCATTTTGTATAAGCATTAGGTTGTGTCATACATTTTAATAAGGTAAAAGCATATAAGGAGTCTTCTTGGTATAAACATTTTCTATTTATTCTTTTTAACAACTGCATGAAAATTCACTGCAAAAATTCAGTCCAGATTAGAATAAGGACCTATTCCAGCTAATGTTTAATTGTGTTTCTAATCCATGAAGCAACATTTTTATTGTCTTAGATATATTCACAGGGAGATTTGAGATCCCTGGGCTTCCCTGGTGGCTCAGATGGTAAAGAATCTTCCTGCAATGCAGGAGATGCGGGCTTGATCCCAGGGTCAGGAAAATCATCTGGAGAAGAGAATAGCACTCAACTCGAGTATTCTTGCCTGGAGAATTTCATGGACAGAGGATCCTAGTGGGCCACAGTTCATGGAGTTGCAAAGAGTTGGACATGAATGAGTGAATGACGTACGTGTATGTACGTTGGGATACAGTTCAGTTCAGTCAATGAAAACACACTCTGTTTCACACTGTGGAAAACATGGCATCTCTGGCATCCTCCTTACTGAAGGATGCTTTCGTCTACAGACTTAGCACCACCCTGTGCCATCTTCGTCCAAATCACTACCCAGTCTAGCACATCTAACCTCTGTATGTGACTCTTACTCTTTCTTGACCTGACTTCTTTGCTGTGATTGGTATTCTCTGATTCGCTCTTGTGTTTTTCCTGTTGTGTATCTTTACTTATGCTTTCTTCTTTACCTGCAAATCCATCTTCTAGCTTTTTTATGTCATTTCCATAGTCTTGTTTATTTTTTGTATTTTTAATCTAAGTTTAATTAAAAGGTTTCCTGAAGCTTTGTATTATGGACGCTAAGATTAGAAATGGAGATTTGGTGATTTATGGGCTAAGTGCTCAGTGGTAAAGAATCTGCCTGCCAAAGCAGGAGACACATTGTTTATCCCTGGGACGTGGGTTCAATCCCTGGGTCAGAAAGATCCCCTGGAGGAGGAAATGAGAAATGACAACCCACTCCAGTATTCTTGCCTAGGAAATCCCATGGACAGAGGAGCCTGGCGGGTTATAGTCTATAGGGTTGTAAAAGGTCAGACATGATTGAGCAACTGATCATGCACAGCACACACACAGGCACAGCTAGGGAAGCGAGGACCTGGACTTGCATTGCAAAGAATAACTAAGAAAAGAACCCATTGGATATAGCACTAAAAAAAAAAAAAAAAAACTATTTGGCTTGAATATCTGAGTTTTCCCATTGTTAGAATTCTTTTTCTAAGTGCTTTTTGAAATGATCAAAGAAATGTTTGAGGTGTGAGAAAAACTTACAAATTGTCCTGTATATGTTAATGAAATATGCTTTATCAAAGAACATCTCATCTTGAATAATCAGTAGCAAATATATCCTTAGTAGAGTGATGTTAATCTCAATACAAGTTTCTTAACCTCAAAACTACTAAATTCAGGATTTGGATGCTTCTTTGTTGGAGCATGGGGCTGCCCTGTGTTGGAGGCAGCTCCCCTGACCTCTGCAAACTAGATGCTTGGAGTAACATGCCCCTCCTCTCCATCAAACTGTGACAATCAAAAATGTCTGCTGCTGCTGCTGCTAAGTCGCTTCAGTCGTGTCCGACTCTGTGCGACCCCATAGATGGCAGCCCACCAGGCTCCCCCGTCCCTGGGATTCTCCAGGCAAGAACACTGGAGTGGGCTGCCACTGCCTTCTCCAATGCATGAAAGTGAAAAGTGAAAGTGAAGTTGCTCAGTCATCTCCGACTCTTCGTGACCCCATGGACTGTAGCCTACCAGGCTCCACCGTCCCTGGGATTCTCCAGGCAAGAACACTGGAGTGGGCTGCCACTGCCTTCTCCAAAAGTGCCTGCAGACAGTGTCAAATGTCTCCTCTGAGGAAAAATCATCCTGACGTAAGATTCACTTATCCAGACTGTAAACATTTTTTGTAAAGTAATTAAATTCTTGGGCTACTATTCTACTGCTTTACTTCTGCAGCTGTGAAAGATGAATGTTTTAATGCGTGCATGCAAACTGACTACACGAACATCCGTTGAACTTCAGCAATTTTGACCCAATTTTGTGTTTCTTTCCAAATGATTACCTCTTGAGCCCTCCGTAGGTTAATTTGTTAATTCTGTTTCCTTGATTTTTAGATGTCTTTATCTAGCACAAATTATTTAACATAGGGAATTAGTTCTGGAACCTCAATTGTTTTCATAGTAATGGGTACACAAGATTCGAATGAATTAAAATAACTTGTCTTTAATGCTGTCACATGAATAAGAACATCTTCCTTGCCAAAGTTCACTCCAGTGTTGTGAATTTAAAGAAAGAAGGGAAAAATATTGTATCATGATACTGAGAGGAAAAAATTAGAAATACAACAATAAGATAAACACACACATAAGCCCATACACAACTTTAACTCAAAAGGATTAAAAACCAAATAGGATAATACATAAATGTATGAGGATCGTAGCAAAAAAATTCACAGTGACCAAGACAGTACAGGAAATGCATAGAGAAAAATAGAAAAACAGCAAGTACATATCAGTTGAGATGAGGTAGTCATTTTACTATTAAAATAGGAGGAAAGATATGAGAATGGGAAGACCTTATGATTCTTCAGTTACTTGGACATGCACATGTATTTCTGGTATCATTGAATATACATACCCAAGCCTGCTGAAGGCCTTTGAATAATCTTTCTCTGCCCAGGATATAGTGACATACAGCTTTTAATGCTCTGAACTATCCAGACTGTATGCTCAGGGATATAGTAGGCGAAAGCAACAGAGAGGAAAGCCAAAAGCAGGAGACAGCAGTTTGATCCCTGGATCTGGAAGATCCCCTTGAGAAGGAAATGGCAACCTACTCCAGTATTCTTGCCTGGGAAATCCCGTGGATAGAGGAGCCTAGTGGATTACAGTCCATAGAGTCGCAAAGAGTTGGACCTGACTTAGCAACTGAACAACAGCAGCAAGTAGGTGAAAAGGTTTTAAGAATGTGAGTTCCATTCCACGCTGGGAAATTCCAGCTGGAGGTAGAAGTGGATTTCTTACAAATGCAGGTGCAGAGTGAAGAACAGCTTCAAGAAACTGTCAAGTTCATATTTATGGCAGGCAATTTAAATCAAGGGTGTTACATTAAGGATTTGTGAAGGAAGAAGATTCAGAAGATACTCCTTGAGTTGGGAGGGAATAGCTGAGGGTGGGAGTTGGAGAGCTTGTGTAGGGCTTTTATTAGAAATATGCTTTCTTATCTTAAGAAGAAAAAAGATCCTAAACAGCACACCTGTTTCTCAATACCCTATGCTTGGTATATGCCATGTAACCATATTTGATTCCTATGCTTTATTTTGATCTAATACTGTTTTTAAGTTATAATTTTTCAAGATCTTTAGGGACACATTTATTCCACATCTTTTCATAAGTTGCCATTTAAAAATATTTAAAGCTCACATAGGGAAAATCCCAAAGTGGCATTTTTGTTCTGGTGCCTCTGCTTCCTTCTCTTTCCTACACATAGGATGAGGTGGTGAAATATTGCAACTGTGCCAAGGGAAGACACTTTCACTTTGTAACATCTTTAATATTTATAAAGTGATTATAGCTCTTGATTAGAGAATAGATTTGATTTGGAACTCTGTGTTTTTTTCTAGACATGTATTCTAACTTGAGATCCACTTGATGCCAAAAAATTGGCAAGACAGAAGAAGAAAAACATTAGGTCACAAAATATAAAAGTCAAAAATATTCCTTCCAAACTTGTGTTTTAGATGTTACCTTAGATTTTGCTTTCTTCTTTATGACTCAACATCTTTCAAATAGTGCCATCAAGATACAGCTTTCTAGGCCCCACAATAATGCAGGTATTTGATCCCAGAATTTAAATGCCTTCAACCAAATCTTCTGGCTATGCAAATTAAGATTCTCTAAAACCTAGAGCCCATTTTATTAATTCTAGAGGCAAACAAATAGGAATTGAGAGATTCTTCATGAGGCTCATAAGGACAGAAGAAAACCCAAACTAACCAACGAGTAAAGACAAAGAAAAATTTAGGCAGAGTTTTAGATTGAAAACAAAAGTAAGTAACATATACCGAAGAAACAGAAGTGGATGAAAATGAAGGAATTGAGTCAATGTATATGCCAGGAAATCTCTAGTTAACCAAACTGTGAGCTTCTGATCGATGATTCATTTTACCTGAGACACAGAAGTATCACGGAAATTATGTCCAGGGCAAAAGCCAGCTGTTTTGCTGAGCTGCTAACTTTTGTCATTGATACCATTTTGAAGTCGTCTTGCTTCTTGTCAGATAGCAAGAGAAACACAAATCCATTTTCCATGGTTTCATTGGAATGGACGCTTGCAAATGCGATCACTCCCGTGAGTGGCTTCCCATTCCCAAACCATCCATGGGGCACATCGTGTCTTGCTCTCTTCTGTTTCGTGTAGTTGCCTGATGTGACATTGCTTACCCATTTTTTTCTCTTAATCTTTACCTTTGTCAGTTTCTTACAGTGTCTAAAATAGAGTGGGAAGTATTTAAAATTATGTCAGGTAAGTGAGTTAACATCGAATGTCATGTCATTTAGCCCAGTGCATTTTATGGCAAGTGATGTTTCCTTTCAACTTTATCAGCAAAAGACTAATAATCTCTTTCCTTTGTTTTACATTTTTTTCTACAGTTCAAAATTAGCTGAAGATACAGGTGGAAACAGGGTCCTCCTTCAAGAGTGTGATTTGTTTGAGTAACGGGATAAAGCAGTTTCTTACATGAATCAATAATTAATTGTGATAAGAACTAAGAAGTGAAAGTTACTTTGGAAGCAGGAAGTATGACTTGGATGAGGGATTTAGGCAAACATTCCATGAGGTATAGACATTTCAGCCAGTCTTCAAGGAAGGGTTGAGTTTTCCCAAAGGTTGTCCCAAGGTCGGATTTCTGGAACTGACAGGATCTGGTTTATTAGTTCCTTGGGATACTCCTGTTGGGGATGTGACTCAGATCAGATCAGGCCCTGAGTATTTGGATTTGGTGGCTTTTCCAAGGGCACACCTTTTGACCAAGAAAATTTTCTCCTGTAATAGTTCTTGAATGTTTGGGTTCTTCTTTAAGAATAATGAATAATCGGATGTAAGCTTTCTATCCTACATATGCACCATTTTTTTTCTCTTATTTTTGTGTCTTGATTCTTTTCTTCTACATTGTAGACAAACTTTTAAACTTTGTCTTCCATATCCTTAGCATTTAATCCTGCTCTTCAATGCCTCCTATGTGGATTTTTAGAATTACTTTTTTTCCCATTATAATTGTCTTTCTGTTCCCAGGTTCCTTTCGTAACCTGTTGTATAGCTGTTTTGTGGTTTCCTGTTCTTTCTGCTTTGCTTTTGGTCAAGTTTTATGAAAAATCATGCTGTTTTTGCACTTGGATGGGAGCCAGGTTGTCTCTGATTTGTAATAACATGGAGATTTTCTTCTGGGTGCTCTAATAGATCATTTCCACAAAAATAATCTTTCTCCAGAAATCAGTGGGATAGGTCATCTTTTTGAGAATCTCAAGTAGTTCCTGTCAGATGTGTTTAGTTAAGAGTTCACTGGAAAACATAACCCCAAACAATACTTAGTGCTGATACTTTGTTGGGAAGTACCTCCCAGGACAGCCAGAGCAGGCTTTTCTTCTCTAGAGGGCAGGATGGCTGAATACCCCCATGGTCAGTCAGAGCAGCTGTAGCTGAGATGTGGAGAGAAATAAAGGGACTGGATCATGAATGAAATTCAGAGACTTTGAGTGAGTGAGTATGTGTGTGTGTGTGTGTTTTACTCTTAATTGATCAGAGGACAAATTTTCTCAAATGATAGGTCAAAAGTCAGGCTGTCTGTCCACATTTATGTCATGTTCTATACCCTAGAGCTATAGTTAGAAGAAACTTTTTCAAAACTCCAGGCCCATTTCTATTTCTACTTCTTGTTGTTCAGCCTCCAAGTGGTGTATGACTATTTGTAACCCCGTGTACTGCAGCATGCCACACCTCCCTGCCCCTCACCATCTCCCGGAGTTTGCTCACTCAAGCTATTTGTAGTGGCATTTACTGATTCACTTCTTTGCTACTTTGGCAACGTGTCCCTCTGCCCTACTGCTTAATTCTCAGGCGATCAGAACTGGGAGCTCTTGCACTGTGGAATATCTTTACCTATGAGATATACTGGGCCTACTTGGTGGCTCAGATGGTGAAGAGTCTGCCTGCAATGAGGGAGACTCAGGTTCGATCCTTGGGTCGGGAAGATTCCCTTGAGAAGGGAATGGCAAGCTTCTCCAGTATTCTTGCCTGGGAAGAATTCCATGGACAAATAACTACTAGGGTTTTTTTTTTTTTCCCTGCCTTTGCCTACTCAGAATACAATGAAATAGTATAGCGGCCATCCCCTCACACAGGTGTGCCTGCACGTACACACACACCACTCCACACACATGCCTCATCACACATGCTGCTCGTGTTTCAATACATGCTCTGCCCCTCTGACACCTACTTCACATATACACATCCCATATAGTCTGACTTATTTTCTCTTATGTTGTTTCTGATCTAAAAGTAGTCAACTAGCAGGAGGGCAGGAATGGTAAGGGAAGAGAACCAGAATCCCAACACTCAGAGAAAGCAGGACCCTAAGGCTATAGGCACAACTGTAGTTTTCTGACTCCAGCATGCACTGAGAGAGCTGCAAAGCCACTCCCTCTTTTTTTCTAATGGTCCCTGTCTCACGCTGACAGTCACAAAGGGCTCCAGGATTCTGGTATTAGGTTGATGATACAGCTGGGTTTTAATAGTTGTGAGCTTTCCTCTTTTTATTCTCTGTGTTGCTGTGAGGCTGCTAGGTAAGTACAGATTTATTTTGCTTGTTTTTTTCTTTGGCCTCCTTTCCCCCACAAAGTCCCTATATAGGTATACCTCATTTTGTTGCACTTTACTTAATGGTGCTTCTCAGATACTGCTTTTTTCACACATTAAAGTTTTGTGCAAGTGTATTGATGTCCTTTTTTTCAATATTATTTGCTCATTTTATGTCTTGGTGTCCCATTTGGTAATTCTCACAGTAGTCACAGCTTTTTGTTATTATATTTATTATGGTGATTTGTGGTCCTATTACTGTTGAAATTGTTTGGGGCAAACTTTGCCGATAACATGGTGAACTTAATTAATAAAAATAGTGTGTGTTCTGACTGCTCTATCAACCAGCTGTTCCCCCCTTTCTCATTCTCTTCAGATCTCCCGCTTCCCTGAGACACTGCAGTATTTAAATTAGGCCAGTTTAATAGCACTACAGTGGCCCCTAAATACTCAAGCCAGAGGAGGAGTTACATGTCTCTTGAAAAGTGAAAGTGTTAGTTGTTCAGTTGTGAAAAGGCAATGGCACCCCACTTCACTACTCTTGCCTGGAAAATCCCATGGATGGAGGAGCCTGGTAGGCTGCAGTCCATGGGGTCTCTAAGAGTCGGGCATGACTGAACAACTTCACTTTCATGCATTGGAGAAGGAAATGGCAACCCACTCCAGTGTTCTTGCCTGGAGAATCCCAGAGGCAGTGGGCCCCATCTATGGGGTCGCACAGAGTCGGACACGACTGAAGCGACTTAGCACCAGTAGCAGCAGCAGTCCTACACTTTGCAACCCCATGGACTGTAGCCTACAAGGCTCCTCTGTCTATGGAATTCTCCAAGCAAGAATACTGGAGTGGGTAGCCTTTCCTTTCTCCAGGGAATCTTCCCAACACAGGAGTTGAACCTGGGTCTTCTGCATTTCAGGCAAGTTCCTTACCATCTGCCGAACAGTTAGACTAGTTGGGAGTGCAGTGGAAAAGTTCTTGAAGAAAATGAAAAGTGTTACTTCAGTGGACACATGAATGATTAGAAGTGAGCCTTGCTGCTGAATTGAAGAAAGTTTTAGCGATCTGGATAGATCAAATCAGCTACGACATTCCCTTAATCCAAAGCCCAATCTAGAGCAAGGCTCTACTTCTCTTCTAGTCTATGGTGGCTGAGTAGTGAGGAAGCTATAGAAGGAAAGGCTGAAACTAGCAGAGGTTTGATCACGTGGTTGGAAGAAAGAAGCCATTTCTATAACGTAAAAGGGCAAGTTGAAGCAGTAAATGCTGATATAGAAGCTGCAGCAAGTTATCCAGCCAATCTAGTTAAGATTATTAATGAAGGTAGCTACATTAAGAACAGGTTTTCCGTATAGATGAAACAGCCTTGCATTAGAAGAAGATGCCATCTAGGAATTTTATAGCTGGAGAAGAGAAGTTAATGCCTGGCATCAAAGCTTCAAGGGACAGGCTGATGCTCTCACTAGGGGTTAATACAGCTGGTGACTTTCAGTTGAATTCAATGCTCATTTGCCATTCTAAAAATCTTATGATCCTTAAGAATTGTGCTAAATCTACTCTGCTTGTGCTCTCTAAACAAAGCCTGGATGATGGCACATCTTTTTACAACATGGCTTGCTAAATGTTTTAAGCCTGCTGTTGAGACCTACTGCTCAGAAAAAAAAAAAAAATTCTTTTCTAAATATTACTGCTCATTGGCAATGGATCTGGTCACTCAAGACCGCTGATAGAGACGTACAATAAGACTGATGTCATTTTCATACTTAGTAACACCACATCTATTCTGCAGCCCATGGGTTAAGTAATAATTTCTACTTTCAAGTTATATTATTTAAGAAATATATTTTGTAAAGGCTATAACAACCATAGATAATGATTCCACTGATGGTCCTAGGCAAAGTAAAAAGCTGTTGGTAAAGATTCCATTTTTTATATGCCACTAAGAATGTTAGAGATTTGTGGGAAGAGGTCAAATTGTCAACATTAATAGGCATTTGGAAGAAGTTAAGTCCATCCCTCATGAGTGATATGTAGGGATTCAAGACTTCAGTGGAGGAGAAAAGATACAGATGTGGGAATAGCAAGAGAGCTAGAATCGAAAGTGGAGCCTGAAGATGCAACTGAATTTCTGCAATGTCATAGCAGATTTCAGGGATGAGGTTTGCTTCCTATGGTTGAATGGAGAAAGTGGTTTTCTGAGATGGATCTTCTCCTGGTGAAGATGCTGTGAAGATCATTGAAATGATAACAAGGGATTTAGAATACTATATAAACTTAGTTGATAAAGTAGGGGTAGGATGTGCCAGGCCTGAGTCTAATTTTGAAAGGTATTCTACTGTGGGTAAAATACTATCAAACAGCATTACATGTTATGCATCCTAATGTCAGGCTAAGTCACTTCAGTCACATCTGACTCTGTGATCCTATGGACTGTAGTCTGCCAGGCTTCTCTATCTATGGAATTCTCTAGGCAAGAATACTGGAGTGGGTTGCCAAGCCCTTCTCCAGGGGATCTTTCAGACCCAGGGATTGAACCCGTGTTTTCTGCATTGGCTAGCGGGTTCTTTACCACTAGCACCACCATAGAGAAGTCTAAAGGAAGACTCTATCAAAAGGAAGAAACCAAGAATCAGTAGATGCAGCAAGCTTCATTATTGTTTTATTTTAAGAAATTGCCACAGCCAATTTGAAGCCAAACCTTCAGCAACCAACACTCTGAAGAGTCAGCAGCCATAACATTGAGGCAAAACCTCAACCAGCAAAAGATTATGGCTTGCTGAAGACTCAGATGATGGTTAGCATATTTTAGCAATAAAGTCTTTGAAAATTAATGTACATATGTTGTATTGTTGACATAATGTTATTGCACACTTAGTAGACTGGCTGTATAGTGTAAACATAGCTTTGCTTTGCCCCTTAATCCCTATAAATAAACATAACTTTTATATGCTCTGGAAAACCAGAAAATTTTTGTGACTGGCTTTGTTGAGATATTTCCCTTATTGCTGTGGTCTGGAACCAAAGTGGCAATTTCTCTGAGGTATGCCAGTAGATGTATTTATTTGTTCTGCTTTTCCAATATTAATATCTAAAAGGAGAGGCTCCAGTCTTATGGAATTATAAAATACTACAATATGATGCAGTATTGACTAGTTGAATTTTAAAATTATTCCTTTGACTTTTTATACAGAAAATATATTTTCTAACTGAGGAACAGTGGCAGACTCGAGGACTAATTTGTGGTAGTCCTGACATCACAGTGGAAAAGAAGATCCCAAAGCCATTTTAAGTATTGATTCACTATTAGGTGCTCAGCAAACCAAGTGGAAACCACTAAGCATGGCATTTGTGCACAGGAGATAGTGACCCAAGCCCACACCCACAAAAATGCACACTTAATGATGAGCTTATACCCTGATACTCCAAAACACGTGAAGAAATGTAATGCTAAACCAATCAATAAACTTTCTCCAAATGGAAAATTTTACTGAACATTCTGATAATTTTTTTCCTTACGGGTTATACAGATTTATTAAAGTGTCAATATTTAAGACAGTATGGTATCTGCATTATCAAGTGTAAAGGTAGTATATGAAAATGAAAAAATATATAAAATAACTAGAAGCAATCCACTGGAATGGAAGAGAGAGCCCCCAAAATGATGCCATGTGTGGTAAAATGGATGAACCTGTAGACTGTCATGCTGGGTAGGGTGATCCAGAGAGAGGGAAACAGATTCATGTGATGTCACTCATATGTGGGATCGAATTTAGAAAATGATATAGATGAACCTGTTTATGAAATAGAGCATTCTGATCATTTAAGCTTAGTGTGCCTAGGACATTCAAAGAGATGACTGAAGGTATTTACATGAATATAAAATTAGCTACTAATTATGGGATAATGGCATGCAGAATTGATATAAGAAAAGATCATTATTAAGTGAATCAGTTAGGGATCTTGGATATGAAAAGGACACTAGCAGTTAAAGAAGAAATTAGTGCACTGGAAGAAAATACTATTTACCCCGACCTCTGATGATTGCACTCCACACCTATAACGGTTTTGTTTTTTTTTTTTCCCTGTGATTCCCTTTGCTTTAAAGTAAAAATTAAAATTACCAGTTTGCATTGTCTGTTTACCCCTACACCTCCCAGCTGTGTTTTCTGCATCTTGGCCTCAGATCCCTCTACTCCCTTCTCCTCTGGGCTATAAGCTTTTGGGCTCTTTTTTCTGATGCTGTTTCATTTTGCTACCTTTGGGCCTTGCAATACTTAATATTCTTTGAAACATTAGTTGTGTCACCATCCCAGATAAGATTTCTGAGTGAGGTCAAGGGTCGCTATCATTTATACTGTCTGGCCTCAGTGCAGATGAGTAACACACTTAACATGACGCAAGAAAGTGAGCACCAAAGCAGCAGAGTTTAGACTGTTCTGTTTTTTATTGTGGCCTCAGCACTTAAAGCCTAGATTCTATGAGGCAACAAGTATTTTTTTTTTTTTTTGGTCAAATATGTGATTAGTGTGATCATGTGATCATTGGCTGTCTTCACCTAGATTATGAGTTCCCTGAAATTAGTCTTGGGCTATTTTCTTTGTCAGATTATCCTCTGTTTTGACTACAGTGTTTAGCACATACAAGAAGATCAATAAATATTCGTCCACGAATGAAATTACACTCTTAAGACGCACAAAGCAGGAGGCCTTGCGGTGTGACTGTGTTCATGTCCGCCCCCTGCAGTAGACTGGGTTTCTGGACCATTGTTCCTCTCATTCATGTTTGAACCTCTGCAGAGCCCAGCACAATCCTTTTCAGTAAGTGCTTGCTTACTAATTATTTGGTTGAATAAGCAAATGAATAAAAACATCCACAATAATATTAGTAAATAGGATGTAAGATATGAAAAGAGATTTTTATTAAAACTGCAGGACTTAACCCTAGAATGCTTAGCTGATATCACACCAGGAAAATTAACAGAACACATCAGAAGAAAACATTGTTTAAAATCTATGTAATTATCTCCAAAGCCAAGAAAGTATCTGTTAAAAAGTCAACATCTGTTTGACATAAGCATTCTGAAAAAAGAAAGAATGCTGCTCTTTTCATAAGGCAAAACTATCTTTCAGTAAGCATTGCCTTTAATGCAGAAATACAAGAGAATTTCTATAACAAACAGGAATAAAATAAGCATGGCTCATTGTTGCTGCTAACATTGTTTTAATAATAATGAAAAAGAATGCTAAAAATATAATTACTAAACTCAAAATCTTTAGTTTGCTCCTGGGATGATATTAAGGATAAATGAACAGGTGAAACCTTGCTTTAAATATGTCTACTAGCAATAAAAAGAAATACAGTTGTTTCTTTTGTATCATGACTGAGAAATCTAAGAGGTAAGTAAAATAACACACTAAATGCTAGTATGGGAAAATAGACAAAGAAGTAGCAAGTGAAAAAAATGGCGAGTTACAACTATAATATTAAAACCTAAAATCTGTAGACTGTAATTTCAAAGAAAGAACATGGATAACCCCCAAATAGCTGCTGTTTCTGTTATTACCACTAGAAATTGTATTAGACGCTGATACATGATAGGATGGACTATAAGCTTAAATTATTTCTCATAAACATAACACCTTAAATTGTAGGAACTATTGTCTTTTTTTTTTTACCAGTCAGAAACAGGGTGACATCTTGGCTCAGTAGGTAGAATAAATACCCTGGGCTAGATCAGGTGGTTTGGTCTCTAACTAAGGGCTCCTTTACAATACAACAGCAGGGCCGAGAAAATACAAATAGTAGTAAAACACTATGAGTGTATACACAAGCTAAAAAGTCATGATCAGTATGGCCTTAAGAAAGGAATCAAACCTATTCCAAAACATAACAGCAAAACTGACAATGAACAGCAGTTAGTGACAAAGGACAGTGGTTAGTGACAGTGGTTAGGAAGAATTAAAGGAAAATTGTCCCTTTTGATGATAACCTGCCTACCTGTGATACCTGGGGAATTTCTTCCATGTCTAGGAATAGACACTTTCTAAAGGAAACATTTTTATAAATAAAGTGGGCGTGGGGATGGCAATCAATTCTTGTCCAAGTTAACTTTATCTGGAATGCAGTAACTGAAAATGACAGGCACAAAAAGCACCATATGTGTAAATCAATATCATCCTGAGTGTTTTCAATCCTTAATGCACCATACATATACACATAATCATGTGTGATATGATTGCATGATTATATGCGTGTAATACTAACTGCAAAACATTGAGTAAGGTCCTGAGGATATTCCTTAGAATTGAAATCTCCCATCCACATTCCCACTTGTATGATCAGTGTGTCATGTTTAAGGTGAAATATCTGAGAGTTTGTATAGATTTCTTTAATGCCATTTAAGTCTATTTTAGCGTTTCTTTCTCTTTTGTTGAAAGATGTTGTGAGCATGCGGCATGTCACTGCCACATATTGTGTGAGCTCTCGCCTTACCTCTGTTATATGTTATTGCCTTACTGAGACTGCAATTTTATTTTTGTTGGCTCTTTAACTCGAGGCTTTTCAGTGGGGCCTTGTTTGTATCCTCAATAATATTTCTAAATTTTTATATTTTTATCACAATAATCTATCCATATAATACTCAAAACAGTTTAAAAAGGTGAAGACATTTGAACTTTATAGGAAAAGTAATCACACTTCAGTATCCAGTTTTCCCAGGAAGAGAAACAGTTACTTCTGGAATACTAACAGATCTTGTGTCTCCTCTGTGAGGTCAGTCTTCCTCACCAAGGAAGACTTATTCATGTGTATGGTAAGGAATTCTTAGTCTTATAACCACTTCTAGAAGCTGGGGGCATTTGGTCATGTGTAAGACTTCTCTGTTCTGAACTGTACCTCAGAAAATAGGCAGAGCTAAAGCCATCTTCAGGCATACAGAATTGCAGAAACGCTTTGTTCAGAGGCACATTCTACAGTGCTGTTTTTAGGCCAGATCCCTGGGAGGAGGGAGAGGCTACCCACTCCAGTATTCTGGCCTGGAGAATTCCATGGACTGTATAGTCCATGAGGTTGAAAAGAGGGACACGACTGAGTGACTTTCACTTTCTTTCATTCTATAGTGTAGTCATTTTATCTCCATTTATATGTAAGAAACAGACTCAAAATGTTCACGGACCTAATTTGTCCAAAGTCCCACAGTTGGTTGAATCAGATTTCAAACCCTGAGCTCCTGGACCCTTAGTGTCTGTATTTCTAGATTGAAGCTCACATATGATTCAGTGGTCAATAGTTGTTAGCTTTTATTGGGAAAACTTTGAAACACGTTTTCCTAGACATTCTCAATTGACAAACATGGAGACTGATCTCTTTGAAAGATAAGTAACTGTTCTTTTATTTTCAGTGAATGTGCTGTAACCTATTGCTTACATTCCCATGGATCCGTGGAGAGCCAGTTGTTGGAGGCACAACTGATAGATTCTTATCTGACTCCTTTGCCACCTGTCTCCTGGTTCAGACGTGAGACTGTCTTCTTCCCTTTTCCTGTCCATCAGTTCTGCCCTTTGTAAATTCTACCTGGACTTTTAGTTTCTCAGCAAGTGCAAGAGTGCCTCAGTCTATCATCACTGCTGCTTTTTCTTTTTCCTAACCACTGGGTCTTGAATTAATGACTTTAAATTGGGAACTATCTTTTCTGCCTTGGCTGTTCTTTGCTTTTCCCATCTTTATGGAGACACACTGCCAAAAAAATTCTTGCCAACTGACTCACCTTTGTATTTGGTGACAGGTCATTTTTATTTTTTTCATTTCACCACTGAGTGATTTTGAACTTGATACTTGCTTATTGAATATAGTCATTATTTCTCACATTTCTTTTTTTGACTGCTAGATCCAATCAGGAGGTGGTGACCTGAGATTCTATTTATTTTGCCATTTTCCTGGGTGATCTGTGACTACGCTAGCATAGCAATGAGTGTTAAAATTCTTATGCCTTTGAAATAACTCATAAATGACAGGGGTAATTGAGAGTGCAGTGAGAACCAAGTGAAGTTCTTATAAGGCTTCTGAGGAATGCTTCAGTATTGGATTTGATTGAGGGAAAAAAAAAAAGCTTAAAGGGTTGTCCTTTCTCGTTTTGATTGTTCCTTTACCATACACCTAATTTCATTCCATGACAAAGAAGAGATTTGAAATCGTGTTTGAGATAGTACACTAATGTTTTCTTCTGAATATTGCTTTTTCACTGTTTTGATTAGAAGCACTCAAATAATGTTGATGGACTCTGGAAATGATTTTTATAATGAAAGGGGATGCTGAAATGGAGAAGATTCAATGAAAGGTTCTTAAATAAAAACTCCTCTTGAATATAAAAAAACATGGCACTGGCAGATGACCTTGTAAGAAATGTTATTCCAAGAAAGACTGTTGGGCCTTTTATTCTTTCCACTTCTCTGTAACGTCTTGTATTTCTGGGACATCACACTGTTTTCCTTTATTAATCCCTATCCTTGAGCCCTGATTTTGGGGACAGCCTTCATTTTCATTTCAATTCAAGGGACTTGTATCTTAATTGTCTTTGAATATGACTGTCAGGCTGGGAATTCAGCTCATTTCTCTTTTTTGGACCAGAAACCACCTGTATACTAAGATACCTGGTGATGTTCCCTGTTGTTCTAGAGGCCCCCATGTGGATGTCCAGATGGGACTGTTAGTAGGACCTTCCTTGCATAACTCTAGAACAGGGGCACACTCAGACCCCCACAGGGGTCCAGAGAGAACTAGAACATTTTAAATTTATGAATGCAGTTTGAAAAAGGGTTTTAAAAATTATTTTTGATGTAAAACAATATAATATACCTGAGTGATAAACAAGAGAGTAAAATATTTATAAACACATAAATTTAGTGTGCCTTGTATAATTAAACCTAAGTGCAAACTTGAGGCTTTTTGTAAATATTGAGGGACAGGTTACATTGACATTGTTTTTTATCCTTGGCCCAACATTTTGAGAAATTTCAGAGGGAAAATGCCTTAATAAAGTGAGTATGTTCTTAATGGAAAGGAAACTTAACCTGGACGCAAATACAATGATTTTTCATTCAAAGTTTCTTTAACTGGAGGATAATTACTTTACAGTATTGTGTGGTTTCTGTGATACATCAACATGAACCAGCCACAAGTGTACATAAGTCTCCTTCCTCCTGAACCCCCCTCCCATCTCCCTCTTCATCCCACCCCTCTGGGCTGTCACAAAGCACTGAGTTGAGCTCCCTCTTTCACGCAGCAAATTCCCATTTACTATCTATGTTACATATGGTACTGTGTATGTTTCCATCCCATTCTTTCAAATTTGACATTCATTTGCCATGTGGCCATAGATAAATCACACAACTCTGAACATCATTTTCTTTATTTTTTTTTCTTTTTGTGGATAATACTGCTTACCAGATTACACATAAATGGATAAGTTTAAGGTACAGATTAATTTAAAAAGTATTTTTGAAATGTCAAAGACTTTTGAGTTTAAAATGGGAGAAGAAAGATAATAAAGCCCCTTCTCCATGTGAAGCTTAAAAGAAGCAGAGATCTTTAGTGAAACTAAGCTTCAGTCAAATATATAACTGGTATAACTCCAGATTCTAGTATGCAGTTTCAAAAGTAGATAGTATATCTTTCTGAGCAGACAATGTCTTATTTGGTACAATGGAGTATTACTCAGCCGTTAAAAAGAATTCATTTGAATCAGTTCTAATGAGATGGATGAAACTGGAGCCGATTATACAGAGTGAAGTAAGCCAGAAAGAAAAACACCAATACAGTATACTAACACATATATATGGAATTTAGGAAGATGGCAATGATGACCCTGTATGCAAGACAGGGAAAGAGACACAGATGTGTATAACGGACTTTTGGACTCAGAGGGAGAGGGAGAGGGTGGGATGATTTGGGAGAATGACATTCTAACATGTATACTATCATGTAAGAATTGAATCGCCAGTCTATGTCTGACGCAGGATGCAGCATGCTTGGGGCTGGTGCATGGGGATGACCCAGAGAGATGTTATGGGGAGGGAGGTGGGAGGGGGGTTCATGTTTGGGAACGCATGTAAGAATTAAAGATATTAAAATTTAAAAAATAAAAAACTAAAAAAAAAAAAAAGAGTAAGTTGGGTTGTCCCTGTAACCCACTGAACATAACAGAACAATCGGGGAACTTGAGGCTGAAACAGGACACGTTGAGGCTCCCCCTATTGCATAGGAAGAATCAGGTGGTGGGCCTGGCTGGAGGAGAAACTCCCATGGGAGCAGTCCTGAGTGGCTCATCTCTCTTGGCTGGGAGAAATAAAGACTTGACAAACCTAAACACAGAAGCTCATTTTAATGTATTTCACGGTCAACTAGAACAATTGCTTCTGTACTGGATCTTACCTTGACCCCTCCCAGCAGGAATTCCAGATACTCGCCATATTCGAAAAGATTCACCCTATTTCACTCTATGGGAAGATTCACCCTATTTCACCCTATGGGAAGATTCACCCTATTTCACCCTATGGGAAGATTCACCCTATTTCACCCTATGGGAAGATTCACCCTATTTCAAGGTGGTGAGAAGGAGGGAACCATTATAGGGTCAATACAAAGCTTCTGAAAGAATAAGTGGGACAGAATAGAAAAAAGATGAAACATACTCACCAGGAAAAATTTTCCACAGAGAAAATGAAACTGATGGCCAAGTATTACCATAATTAAATAATGTATCTTTTAAAACTATTTATTTTATGTATTTTTTAAAATTAATTTGACTGTGCCTTGTCGTAGTTGCAGCCTGTGGGATCTTCAGTCTTGCAGTGTGTTGGATCTTTAGCTGTGGTATACGAACCCTTAGTTATGGATGTGGGATCTAGTTCCCTGACCAGGGGTCAAAACATGGTCCCCTGCATTGTGGGCACAGAGTCTTTACCACGGGACAACCAGGGAAGTCCCTGAACAACATACCTTATTAAAGCAATGACCTTTTTAAAGTGTCAAAGCAGAGATCCCGAGCACAGAAATTCAGGAAAAGCATAGAAGAAAAAATAAAAGGAAACAAAAACCAAACCAAACAAAAAAAGAAAAGAAAAAAAAAAGAGATGGCATATAAGCAGATAAGGAAAATAGAAAAGAATATTAAAACTAACAACATAAAGTTATGTTTGAAATAATACAAAGAAGAATAGAAACTGATGAAATGTATCATAAAAGACATGGAAATTGAATAAAGTGAAACAAAATTTTTAATAAACAGTGAGTGAACCAAAATTTTTAATCAACAGTGAGTTAAAATGATCATAAGATTAGAAGAAAATAACTAATCTGGAAGACAAAAATGAATTTAAAAGTTTCAGCATGTCTGAATAATGTCCCTGAAAAGGAGAAATGAAAATGGGGAGAAAAATCGATTGAGAGTTATTTTTCCAGATATGAAGACATTTTGAGAAGAACATTTTTGACTTGAATCTGTGGTTTGGAAGAGAGCACTCTGGAAAAGTTGATGCACAATGATTAGCATCAATATCCTAATTGGCTTGACTTAATGAAATAAAAGAGTCCTTTGGAAAGATTAGAACAATATCAAGTCCCATGTAAGGGGTGACCTCAGAATTCCCCTCACCAATGTTCTGTATTAGAGGAGAGCAGATAAATGACTCCTGTGTCTTTAGGGAAAACCTTGTGTCCCAGCTTCTTCAACTTAGCCAACATATTGTTCAAACTAAAGGCAACTGACAAACGTTTTCTGACATGCAGTGATTCTGGGAGTCTGGTTTCTAGGTTCCTTTAAATGTATTCTCCCAACAAAAATGAATGAGGGAACTATGGCAAAAAGACTGGTGTAGGGACTTCCCTAGTGGTCCAGTGGTTAAGAGTCTGCCTTGCAGTGCAGGGGACATAGGCTTAATCCCTGGTAAGTGAACTAAGGGCCCACATGCCGTTGAGCAGCTAAGCCTGTGTTCCACAGAGAGTCGGTACACCCCAGTGAGAGATGCTGCACCATGGACCAACGTTCCCATGCAACGCAGCTAAGACCCGACGTAGCCAAGCAAATAATTTTTTTAAGAAAATACTACTGTTATTACTGTAGTAGTGATTGGTAATTATTACAATAAATGTTTGAATAATAATAATTCTCTCAATTATGAAAAAAAATTAGATGCTCAACTGGAAGAGATAGAAAGGGACAGTAGAATCCTCTCCTGGAAAAATTCTAGTCCAGTGGAGAAAACAGATATTTTATATTATAATAAACTGAATACTTAAGATAAGTCCTAGGGTGTATAGGGGAGGGGGACTTTGGTGGCCGCAGCTGCCATCAGAATCTTTTAAAAACATAAATTCCAATCTTATGATGCGACATGGATTGGGTGACCCACTTAGAACTCTAGAACAGTAATGACTGGTGTGAGTAAGTACTTTTCTGTGATCCTTTGAACAAAGTTGTGATAAAAATCTGCCTCCTTTCCTTGGGACACCCTCCTGACATCCTTTTTGTCCACTCTGTTGCCTGTGTTTATAGTGGAGCTGGGTCTTCTCCTAAGAGACATTTCCTTTCGTTCCAGACTTTGCTCAGGAGTCTCTGCATTTTGACTCTTCCTCTAGTTACTAATATACAGGCATTGTTGGTTTTTCCCTTTCCCTGAATTTATAGACATGATTTCTCGGAAACTCGTTCTGCGTGTTTTGTCGGCCCTTCTTCCCTAGGATATCATTCATTCCAATGGCTTAATACTATCTATATTACAGTGACTCCCCTGAGACACAGGTTTGTATATTAAACTGCCGCACTGTCCACCAGGTGATTTTCAGATATGTCTGCAACACAGTTCTTTGGTCTTCTCCCCACACTCACTCCTCTCATTCTTTCTGTTCATGATAAACGGTACCATCATCCAATCAAGTGGTCACACCAGAAACCTTGTGTTTCCTCTTGATGCCTCCACTGCCCTTCCTTGTCTGTGCCACCACCACCTACTCACCTTCACTTCTAAATCTTTTGACCTATCAACCATGAAACTTCTTTGTTCTGCCTTCTCTCCATTTCTACAACCACTGACTGATACAAGGCAAACCATCATTATTTTTAGTTCAGTTCAGTTCAGTCGTTCAGTCATGTCCGACTCTTCGTGACCCCATGGACTGCAGTACACCAGGCTTCCCTGTCCATCACCAACTCCCAGAGCATGACTGGGAGTCCACTGAGTCAATGATGCCATCCAACCATCTCATCCTCTGCCATCCCCTTCTCCTCCTGCCTTCAATCTCTCCCAGCATCAGGGTCTTTTCCAAAGAGTCAGTTCTTTGCATCAGGTGGCCAAAGTATTGGAGATTCAGCTTCAGCCTTCCAATGAATATTCAGGACTTATTTCCTGTAGGACTGACTAATTTGATCTCCTTGCAGTCCAAGGGACTCTCAAGAGTCTTCTCCAGCACCACAGTTCAAAAGCATCAATTCTTTGGCACGCAGCTTTCTTTATTGTCCAACTCTCACATCCATACATGACTGCTGGAAAAACCATAGATTTGACTAGATGGATGTTTGTTAGCAAAGTAATGTCTCTGCTTTTTAATATGCCATCTAGATTGGTCATAACTTTTCTGGTTATAGAGCAAGCGTCTTTTAATTTCATGGCTGCAGTCACCATCTGCAGTGATTTTGGAGCCCAAGAAAATAAAATCTCTCACTGTTTCCATTGTTTCCTCATCTATTTGCCATGAAGTGATGGAACCAGATGCCATGATCTTCATTTTATTTGGAGTGTTGAGTTTTAAGCCAGCTTTTTCACTCTTATCTTTCACTTTCATGAACTGAAGAGACTTCAGTTCCTCTTCGCTTTCTGCCATAAGGATGGTGTCATCTGCATATCTGAGGCTGTTGATATTTCTCCCAGCAATCTTGATTCCAGCTTGTGCTACATCCAGCCCAACATTTCACACGATGTACTCTGCATATAAGTTGTATTATATGTCACGCAGGGTGACAATATACAGCCTTGACATACTCCTTTCCCAGTTTGGAACCAGTCCATTGTTCCATTATTTTACCTCTTGTCTGTTTCAGTGATTCCTGCACTCTTTCCTCTTCTGTAACCCTTTTTCAAGGGCAATTTGAATGATCTTTATGAAACAAAATACATCACTCCCTAGTGCAAACTTTCTCACGGGTTTCTACCTGCGATCCAAAGGCCCTCTCCACGTAAGGTGGTCACTTCTTTGGTTTTTCCACTCTGATGTTTCATTCTTCTCCCTCTTCCCCACCCCCACTATCCCACTATGCCCAAACCCACTGGTTTGTTAAACTGTTTCTGGAAATGTTTCCGGTCTTGATTTAAAGGAAATTTAATTACATAAAGATCTCTATTAAAAAAAAAACAAAAAACCTTCTGGGTTGTTTATCTGCTTGAATTCTTCCCCAAGGGCTTCTCCATCTCAGCAGCTTGTTCATTTCCTCCAGAATAGCTAACCACAAGCTGTGGTTATGTTTATTTGTGACTGTTTGTGGCCTTGTCTTCAGTCCCCTCATCTGGACTATAAGTTCCAGGAGGGTAGGGAAAATGTGACTGGCTTCCTCGCTCTCTGAGCTCCGGTTACCAGCCCAGTGCAGTAACATAGTAGACACTCAAGAGTAGGTACATAGTAGGTACCCAGTACATAATTGTTGAAAGAATGGTGTAAGTTCAGTGTTGTTACACTTTTCTTAAAGATTAATCATTATAATATGTCTTATCTTTATTTTCTTAAAGATTAATCACTATTAAGAGAATCATTATTAACAAAAGGAACCATGAGGAAAAGAGAGGCAAGCCAGAGCCAGAGCATGCAAGGCATTGGAAAAGTCCACCAGGATTTGGGTTTCAATTATTGAACTTCGGTTTGACCTAGTTCTTTCCACTAAGGCAAGAGATGAGAGGCCAGACAGAGAGAGGGAGGGCTGAGGAGCCTAATGCTGACAAGGTGGCCCGCACAGCACTCCTGGCCACCTCACCTTGTCACTTGTGGTGCTTATTACCATGCCATGCACTGGGTCTCCAAACACAGCCTTCTTCCTGTGACTTTGCCTGCCACCTTGCTCTGTAATTGGAATTGTTTATATTTCTTCTGCTGGCAAGAACCCTCAAGAGAAAGGGACTTTGACTTGGTCTCACCTTACATTGATTCTTTCCCAGATTGTTTTTTCTGACATACCCTAATTAGGCTCAGTTTCTTCCCTGCATTCTCAGCAAGTTGAGTGACAGTAATTCTATTAAATTCGGGGAGTGATATGAGACTAGGTCAGGGGTTAGCAAACGATGGTCTGCAGGCCATATCTAGCCTGTTTTTTATAGATAAAATTTCATTGGAACACAGCCACACCCGTTCATTTATGTGTTGCCCGTGGCTGCTTTCTGGCTATAACAGCAGCGTGGAGCAGATGCTGTTGAGATTTTGTGGTCCAAAGCCAACAATATTTACTGTCTGTCTGTTTATAGGAAAAGATTACTAATCTCTGAACAAGGGCATAATCTCCTTTATTCTGAGCCTTTGATATAGTGTTAGAAGAGTTTAACTGTTTTTTTGATACCTCCGTTTATATGTTAATAATTACAGGAAAATCAGATTTTGTTTAGACCTCCCAGTATCACCTAGTTCAGACCCTATGATGTTCCAGGCATTTACTTAATCAATAAGTAAAGCTTTCTGTGACCTTTCCATCCCAGGTAGTTTCCTGCTGCTTTCAGCATCTATGGTGTTTTGCCTCATATAGCACTTTATCTCCCATAGTGCTAGAGCTCACCTGGGGCTTTATCTTCTGTGGCTGTCAGCATTTTGACCTTGTATGTGAATCATGTATGTGCATACTGCTGGCCTATGGGTGTGGTGTTCTGCAAAGAAAATTGCGCTTTGAGCATTTCAGACTGTTAGGCTCTGAGCTACATTGTGGTAGGTGCTGTGCCTCTTATGCTGACCCAGAAACTGGCCCAGTACCTGCCACGTGGTAGACATTGTATAATGCAGGAATGAGTCTGAAATGCACCTCTAGATTAATAAGGACTTGCCTTCTTGCTTTCTGTTGGTGATGATATAACTGGATGAAACCAAGCTTTATTCAGCATCCCCTACTGCAGGACATACATCCCTAGCCCTGAAACACACACACACACACACACACACACATTGCAAGAACTTGAAGATAAATTTTGGGCACTGTACTTTAATAGTCATTGCTCTATCATTTATCAAGGAATATTGGAGGAGATACAAAATACGATGTTTGATTTCATCATCTTTCATATCTTTCTAGCCACCTCCCAGATCTGTAGAAGGAAGTAAATGAGGTATCTGGAACAATCCTGCAAGCCTCTAGTTCTATCATAAAGGGTCAGTAGAGGTCAGTTGGAAGAAGACAATGGCACCCCACTCCAGTACTCCTGCCTGGAAAATCCCATGGATGGAGGAGCCTGGTAGGCTGCAGTCCATGGGGTCGCTAAGAGTCGAGCACGACTGAGCGACTTCACTTTCACTTTTTGCTTTCATGCATTGGAGAAGGAACTGGCAACCCACTCCAGTGTTCTTGCCTGGAGACTCTCAGGGATGGGGGAGCCTGGTGGGCTGCCGTTTAAGGGGTCGCACAGAGTCGGACACGACTGAAGTTACTGAGTAGCAGCAGAGGTCAGTTGTGTCCCAGAGGCTTATAGCTTCTACACTAAGCCATCAAGGGAAGTCCTGCCTCCCACTCATGTGCCCCCATGAACTTACAGTCTCATGGGATGTGGAGACCACTATTCTCCACTGAGGTGCATTTCCTGCTCCATGTAATTCCTGATCTCCTCATTCACTCTTTCCCACACAGCACATTGTCTTACAAGCTGCCATACTGCTGAAGCCAAAATTCTGAGTCATTATTGCTATTTCCTCCTTCCAGTCCTTTAACAAACCTCCCTAAATATATTTTTAGTCTATTCATTTCCCAGTCATCTATTTAGCCGAAACCACTATCATTTTTTCCCTGATCTGGTAGGGAAAAAACAAACAAAAAAGAACTTCCTATGGATCTTCTTCCCCTTTCTCCAAGTAAAAGCCTGGTGATCTTTCAAACACATGTATCAGGCAGTATCTTCTCAGAAACTCCTAATGATTTTCCTTGATGTGTGTCATGGTCTACAGAGCCCTCAGGATGATGTCCCTAACTCAGTTTCATATCCTGGAAATGTTTCACAGTGTACCAGGCTCAAGGCCCCTCGGACTGATGTCAGTGGCTTTGAAAACCAAACTTCCTGCCCAAGCTTCTTCCTGCACCTTCTATTCCTTCTGCTTGGAAACCTTTCTTCTTTTTGCATGGGTCACTCTATCTATTGGGAATCAGTTAAATTTTTACTGTCAGAAACCTCTGAGTAGCCTGTGCTTCCTATTATTATTTCTTTTCTTAGAATCCTGTCTCTCTACTTCTTCTTATCACAATTTGTAATTCTACATTTAAAAAAGTATTTACTTCTGTGTTTCTTTGGTGATCCTACTTCTTTATATATGTACGCTAGGGTCATTAGTTTCTGCCCGGCCCAGTGGATATATAGCAGTGCTAAATAAATTGTTTTTGAGTGAGTGAATAAATGAAGGGACCATGACTTTAAGGAGATTTACCCTTCTCCAGTATATTTCCTTCTGAATATAAACGGCTGGGTGAAATTCTGCCCTGCGTATTGAAATATATCTTTTCTAAGAAGGTTGTGATTATACCAGTGATTTTAAAAAATGAATGGAAGTCCTCACATGACTTTTACTCTAAGACAAGCCTCTTTCAAGATGATAGTTTTCTCAAATCTTGGAACAAGGAAAACTAAATGCATTTTGTTGCTTTGCTCTTCAGCATTTCAATTTTCCAAGAGCTTGGAGAATTCTTTTTGAGGTTTAGTGCACCAAAAAGTGTAATAAAATTTAGTATTCATACCAGGTTTCAATGGATAAGGAATGTTTTTAAATATCTTTCAGCAATCTCACAGTGTATTCTCTGTAACCTTAAATGTGGAGATATTGATTCTAAAATATTGAAAGTAGTCATAAAACTAAGATTCAGCATAGATACATATCTCAGGATGATTTAAAAATAACAAGGGTTTTGATTTTAAGTGGAATTATAAAATGTTTTATGACTTTTTTACAAAGGCTGCCTTTTCCAAAACTCATGAATATTCTCATTGTAGTATTGTTTCACATTTCAGAGTTGAGCAAAAGAAAGTTGAATTCAGGCTAAATTCTAAGTATCGCTGATCACATTGTGCTCAGTTGCTTCTGTCGTGTCCGACTCTTTGTGACCCTATGGACTGTAGTCCACCAGACTCCTCTGTCCATGGGGATCTCCAGGCAAGAATAGTGGTCATGGGTTGTCATGCCCTCCTCCAGGGGATCTTCCCGGCCCAGGGATCGAAACTACATCTCTATTGTCTCTTGCATTGGCAGGCAGGTTCTTTACCACTAGTACCACCTGGGAAGCCCCAGATAACATTAATACCCATAGAAAACATGTATATATGAATGCCTTTTTAGAAAAAGCTTAAAAAAGGGAAAAAATCCTTTTGAATATATATTATATTAATTGTTGTACCATGAAGTGACAGCTGTTATCCCAGTTTTGCCAGAGGAAAGAATCTTATAGGAAAGACCTTGCTTGAAGTCACTTAGAGAGTATATGGCTGTTAGCATTTGAACTCAAGCTCTCCGCACTTCACGGCAATATTCTTTCCATCGCTGGCTGCCTATTTTTTTTTTTTTTATCATCCAGTCTTATCTTTTTTGTTTCTTCTGCCACCCTCACTTTGTTCACTTGGTGTCATTTGCCGTTCCATCTCCTCTATCTCCTGGAAGCAACCCTTCAAATTTGTGTGATGTGTATGTTTAGGTAAGTGTGTATTCTTGCAGAAGGTGTATTATTTTGTATACATACATTTTTTATTTCCTTAATGCTATTTCTTGCTTTTTTGATTAAACCCTATATTTTTAAAGATTCCTCCGTATAAGCCTTCCTCTGTATGGGCATCCTAAGCCTTTTGATCTCACTGTTGCAAGATACTTCCTTGATGTGCATCCACCACATTTTGGTTATCCTTTATCCCAGTCATGGAAAGCTAGTTTTCTTCCAATTCCCTGCCATTGTAAGTGACTCTGTAGATAGCATGAATATTTCCATACAGTTATATAACTATGTTACTATTGAGATATATGTTAAGAATAAATTCCAAATTTATGCCACTTAATTTGGCTCATTAGTCCTGGGTTACATTATCTTATCTGATGGTTTCCCAGTGTCTTACACCAATTTTTGCCAATTTAATTGGTGTACAGTGATACTTTGTAATTGTTTTATTTGATTACTAATAAATTTAAACATCTTTATTTATTAGCATCAGGGTTTCCTCCTCTGTAAATCCTCTATTCATTTTGTTGACTAGCTTTCTGTTTTGGCTATTCTCTCTTCTTATTGCTCAGTGAGGGTTTCTTGTTTGTCAGTCTTAAATATTACAAGTGTCATCTCCCAATTTGTCATTTACTAGATTTTTTAGCATATATTTTCTGGTGCTTTTGCTTTAGGTCTTTTGCTTTCCCCATGTCACAAAAATATTCTCCTATAGTCTTTCCTGAAAACTCGGGTCTTACATCTTATATTTAGATTTTTAATCCACCTTTGCATGTGCTGCCAGCTTATTCCTAGATTTATCTTTTGCCACAGAATGAACCAGTATTTCCAATATCATCTATTAAACAATAGAATATCTAATATGTTTTCAGATACATCTATTAATGTAAGAAGACTTATTTTTACTTTTGGAGAAAGGCATCTTTACTATCAAAATGCCTTTCATATGATAGAAATTCAATCAACGTTTTTGCCTTAAGGATGCAGATCACATTCGATGTCTGTTTTGGATCCAATCAAAAATCCTTCTGGTATGTGTGTGAATTTATAAAGGCATAATTCCTTTTGTTCTTCCTGCTTTGGGCTAGAGTTCTCAGTAGAACTGAAATAGAATTTTAAGTTGACTATTTCAAAAAACTCTTCTTTGTTCCTAGCAATTTACTTATCATTATCAATATAATTGTACATGACTATGTCAGTTTAAATGGACAAACATTAAAAGAAGTTCTCACTGATTAAAGATAATTTATTTGAATTGGTAAATTATATGCATTTGAAACAAATGGTGATCATTCGCAGGCCTTTATTTCATCTCTAAGCACAAAGATGAGAATGTAGATTTAAGATCAGTTTAAAATAAGTTTGATAATAGCATTACATTAATTTAATAGATTTCTTTATCTCTAAATGATGACTACTCCAGTTGGAATTTTTGAAGCATGAACTAGAATTGAAGGGAAAAAAAGAAAAGTTGAAAGCATGTTCGAAATTCCATTTAGGGAAATAGACTTTTAGTCCATGGAGATCTCTGACAGTATTTTAGAGGAGAATCTAGTGAAGGAAGATGGGCTGGAGTGAAGAATTTAGCTGATTATGTAGTTCATTCAAGAATAAATAGGCTATTTACTTTGTCTGAAAGTTCAATAGATTTAGATTTCAGTGACATGAATGGCATTAGATCTTCCTTTATTAAGGTTGATATACGTATGTTTGGAGAGGGCTTCTATGAATTATTGCTACTAATATACTTATTGGTTGAATTTTCCTCTGTCTCATTTGCTCAGTGCTCCAATTTTGTAGAGATCTTCTGAATTTTTACAACATGCTGAGGTGGGCAAGTGTATTCATTTAATTTCATAATGCAAGCGTTTCACTCCTATAACCTTGTAATTCTCCTAAGCAAGTGGTGGAGAAGGAAGTTGCAAGAGGAAAGGTTTTGTTAAGGATACACAAATGTTTGGAGATGACATACTTTGAATTTTTGGTAGAAAATATGTGATCTGCTGATTCTCTGAGCTAGAATAGTTCATGCTTTCTGTAAATATTACAGCACCGTTAGAAATGATCTCCTCTAAGAAGTAGGTGCAAAAAACTCATAAAAAAGACAATGTTGCATTTGAATTATGGATGAAATCCAAATTGTAAAAATATTTAAATACATCCCTTGAAAATATAAATTCTTTGTTACAGTTTGAGATTCAGTGGGAGCAATTCTGTGTAAGAGTGTGACACACAGATGATCAATTGCAGCTCTGACATTCCTATTTTGAGACCATTAGGCAAGTTACAATTCTAAGCTTTTACCATTATCAGTAAAATGTCCATATTTGATATCAAATGAGAGAATATCTTTTGTACCTTGGGCCTCAGTTGGTTTGCCTTTCTTTGTCTTTACCAGCTTTCATTCCCAGATTCTTACATTAAAACACTAAGCTGAACTCTATCTATTGGAAGACACATTGTTTATTTAAGCTAGTCTAGCACTTAATACGTTTTTAATTGTCTGTCTTTGATTAATGGCAAAAGGGGAAAGCCCATATTTCTTTAGAAAAGTGAAATAATTTGCCTTTATTTGCATTGATCTTGCAATCTTTGTTCTTTTGTGCTGGTTGATAATTATATCAGTGTCAAACTAATTATCTTAAGTAAGGAAGTTAAATTCCCCCAGTGATTTAAAACAGAAGAATGGAAAATTTCGTAAGCATTACAGAATGGTTGTTTTTTTCAAAATACATCATGAAGTCTCCAGGATATATATATTTGTGAATTACCATCTGTGTAAAAAAAAAAAAAAACAGCTCCACTGTAGCATTCTGCTGAGTGGAATGGAAGGATTTCTCTTACCATGCTGCTTTCAAACAAGTTAGAGTATCACAGAATTGAAGTTTCAGGTCAGTTCAGTTCAGTCGCTCAGTCATGTCCGACCCTTTGCGACCCCATGAATCGCATCACGCCAGGCCTCCCTGTCCATCACCAACTCCTGGAGTTCACTCAGACTCATGTCCATCGAGTCAGTGATGCCATCCAGCCATCTCCTCCTCTGTGGTCCCCTTCTCCTCCTGCCCCCAATCCCTCCCAGCATCAGAGTCTTTTCCAATGAGTCAACTCTTCTCATGAGGTGACCAGAGTACTGGAGTTTCAGCTTTAGTATCATTCCTTCCAAAGAACATCCAGTACTGATCTTCTTTAGAATGATTAATAAATTCACAATACAAATCTGGTTGATAAAGCTTATACCAGCACGTTTATTCAAAGAAACAAAAGGAAAAGAAGTTTTATTTGTTTTCAATTAGGAAAAGTAGTCTTACCTGTTTAAGAAAAAAAAAAAAGGACAGCATGTGCATCATAAATGATGTTCTCTTAAATAATTGTTGCAAGTCATAATGGGATAGGAAAAAATCATTGGAAGGACTGATGCTGAAGCTCCAAAACTTTGGCCACCTGATGCAAAGAGCTTATTCTTTGAAAAAGACCCTACTGGGAAAAAGTAAGTACAGGAGGAGAAGCTAGTGACAGAGGATGAGGTGGTTGGATGGCATCACCAACTCAATGGACATGAGTTTGAGCAAACTCCTGGAGATAGTGAGGGACAGGGAAGCCTGTGTGCTGCAATCCATGGGGCTTCAAAAAGTTAGACGCAACTTAGCAACTGAACAACAGCAACAACAACAGGTAAGTAAGAAATGTTCCAGAAACATTTATTGAGAGCTCATCACAGACCAGAAATAGCAGTAAATGCTAAGAACATTTCCATGAACAGAACAGACAAGAATATTTACCCCATGCAGGCCTTTTATTTTTCTTTTGAGCAATTTTAAGTGCTAATCTGGATTAAGCATGATTTATTTATAAAATAAAATTAAAAGAGAAATGTTATTTAGATGTACAGCTTCTTTCTAAGGTGTGTAGATCTCAAAGGTATCATTCTGCTGAAAACATGGACATGCTTATATATTCAAAGTTGAGAACATATTTGGAAAGAACTGATTATTTGTGCAATAGAAGGTGCCTTTGGAGTTCTCATGGAGGAGATTAGGTATAAAGAGAAGATGGGACTGTGAGTGAGAGCAAGAGTGTGCTATCTAAACATTGAATTTCTACACATGTCAGCCAAAGACCCATTCCCCACCCCTTTAGGCAGTCCTACCTCGTTTGTAATGTCTGATTTTACTGGAAAGGGGCTCTAATGACAAATGCAGACTCTACCCCTCAGCTGATGCTGCTTCTCTGAGTTTTTATTTGTGCTTGAGCTTTCTGAGCAAGAAATGTTAAAGGTCTTTCATTAATCCCTGTGCTTAAACCTTTGGCTAAATGTATTTGATCCTCAAGCTGTAACAGTAAGGAACAAACCCTTACTATGAGAGTTTTTATGAAGTATTACATATATTCTTTGTTCAGCTTTTGCTTCACAGTAGAGCAGTCCTTTTCAAAGTTAAAGTGATATGTTGGCAGAACATAAAATCCAACCAGAATTAAAATCACAATACATGAAAAAGCAGCTTTCTAGAAAACTCAATGTATTACTGGTCACAAGTAGTCGTCACTGATAACTCTAGATATACCTCTAAAATAGCAGAAAAGAGAAAGAGAAAATGGAGACTTAATCAAAGAAGTAATAAAAGAAAACTTCCCCCACATTTACAACTAAGTGTTCCAGCACAATAAAAAAAAAATATATCCAAGATACATTGTGATGAAAATTCACAATACTAGGGTTAAAAGAAAACCATAAAATCATCTCAAAGGAAAATAGAGTCACATCCTGATGATCACCACTCAGAATGACTTTAGACTTTTAATAGATGCCGGTGCACTTAAAATTCTGAAGGAAAATAACTTAGTTTGAATTGTCACTGTCACATTAGGGTTAAAGTGGATAAACTATACTCTTATTTTCCTAAAATTTATTTTTTTTAAGTTTAGATCTTTAAAGACTTGATTTAAGCTACTATACTAAACTTTTGAGTTTGAAGAAGCTGCAAACTCAACTGTTATTGTGGGTAAAATTTATATTTATTTATTTTGCGTATAATATTTGTGCTGTTTATGGACAGGAAGAGAAATTTTTATGAGAGGTCAAATAGCATTTTCAAAGGTAACATTTAACAGGAGAAATTTCAATTTCAAATAAATATCTGCCTGAAAAGCCCCATTAAGCAGGTATATTTTTTAATGTTAATTATGCCACTGTATTCTTTCTGAATTTGCTGAATGAAATTAATAGATAAGATAGAAGGGGTGCAAATACATTCCTAATCAGGTCTTAAGAAGAAAACTTAGATTCTCATGGTCTTTTCATCATCAACAGCCTTTTAACCTAAAAGCATAGAAAGACCCCCATTGAGAATTTTTCCTTTTCTCCTTTAATACTTTCTCATGGTTTGGTCATTGACAATAGCATTCATGCTGTTAAAATGACTGAGAACCTAATTATGATTCTTTATCTGAAGCTCAGGTAACCTCAAAGCTCTTTAAGAAGATTATTGCCTTAATCTATCTGCTAAATTCTTCATTGCACTTATGAGATGTATGGTATCAACTCTCTAGATTGTAAGAGAGATTTAGAGTTTAGGAAGATGGAGCAATGAGTGAAGTGAGTACTGGATTAGACGTCTGAGGACCCAGGTTGTAGCACAGTCTCTGCAAAATATCCCTTTGGGATACACTGTCACTTAATTGGAAAAATAAAGGCAGTGGAATAGATTGTCTTTAATATGTGAACTCAAGTTAAAGTCTTTGATTCTGTAACTGTGACTCACGTTCCAGAGTCCCATGTATTCCCATATATTTCACTTTGGTGGGGCTCTATATATGGGTAGTGATATAAAGGGCTTAATATTTTTAGAAGTGTGGTATTAAGAGGGGCATTTTCTCATGGATAGATCGAATATGTTCATCTACTTGGATTCACATTTTGAAAACTGTTCAGATACCAGTGATCACAATATCCACCTGATTTTGCCCATCCTCCTGCTATTCAACATATCCTGTGACTCACTCAGGGATTTATTGCTGAGGAAAGCATGAAATATGCATGAGCACTACAGGATAGTCCTTGTGATAGTGATTTTTTTAAAATTGGTGACTTTATATCCTTTCAGTTTTCACATATGAGCACTTAATTCTGTGGAGTCTGCAGTTGTAAGTTGAAAGGCAGTCCCTACGCTAATTGGTTTATTTTAAAAGGAAATAGTTGGCTTAGTGTCCATCTTCCTTTTCTGAAGACAGTGATATTGGTCCATTCCCAGACTCCACCCTGTGTTGCTCTCACATACTGCACAGCCTCTCACATGCCCCACTTGTATGCCTCAGCAATCACTCAGGCTTTGACATGCGTTTCTGGAGAGTGTTACAGGATGTTTTTGAATTTATCTTCTCCAGGAAGCACTCCACAATGAATAATTTAACCGGATAACTATTTATTAAAGAGAAAACACAAGGGATGAAAAGTCTGAACAAACTTTTTTCCTGAAGATGGATGACAACAGCATCTACTCATTTGGCAAACAGTACAATTATCGCTTCCCTGGTTACCAAACTAGGTTATGCTAATGCTTTGGCATGAAAAATTGAAAATAAATATCAATAATTGATGTCTAACAAAAATACAAGTCAAACACAGTTGTAGCAAGAAAAAAATAAAGGAAAATTATCTTAGTCCAAATCATGACATGCTTTGTATTGCATTTAGTGAAAAAAAGAGGGTGTTGATATTGACAAGGATTTTGTAGAAGAGAAAAGGGTTCAGAGTATCTAGATGTGAATGATGACCCCGCTTACTAACTACGTGACCTTAAGTGAGATACTTGGACACACAGCCTCTAGGACAGGATCACATCTGTAGCCTTGGCTACCTCAGAGAATTGCTGTAAAATATACCAGGGAAGTCTGAAGTAAACTGTTGAATACAGTATATCAGGTGCTGTGATAATGCTGTTTGCCATTCAGCTGCAGTGCCAGCTGCTGGGGATTAGGAAAAGGCTGAGGAAGGTCTGATGGTGCCTTCAGAAGAGAAGGAAAGCATCTTGATAACATTGTTATTTCTCAGAGAATCTGCTCTTCCACATCTGCTCCATTCAGTCAATGATATTTAGCATCTGCCTGTGTTGTGCACCCAGTGAAGGGCTGTCCAAATATACTTTAGGGCCCAAGTTGCTTCACGATCCCCAAGCTTCCAAAATTTCATGCTTGATACACCTACGTCCAGAGAAATGTTAGAATCTCAGACATCTGTTTCATTTAAAAATAGAACACATAGAAAAGGGCTGTACCTGAACGAAAACTTAAGTTGAATTCTGGGACGTTCAAGTGCATGCATGCTCAGTTGCTCAATCATGTCCCATTCTTTGTGACCCCATGGACTGTAGCAGGCCAGACTCCTCTGTCCGTGGAATTTTCCAGGCAAGAATATTGGAGTGTGTTGCCATTTCCTTCTCCAAGGGATCTTCTTGACCCATGGATTGAACCTGGGTCTTCAGCATCTCCTGCATTGACAGGTGGATTCTTTACCACTGAGCCACCTGGGAATCCCTGCAATATTCAGACCAGAATCTAAATGCTGGATTCTGTTAATACTTGGATATTTATAATGATTCAATTAAAAAGTGCTTATTCAGGTATATCCTGATACTTGAACTGAGTTCAAATATCTAAATGTGTTTTCTTTTTCATCACTACATATTGTTGACTTTGTCTCTCTGCAGCCTCCCCCCAAAGATTTTTTCTCTTTGAATAATAACAAAAACATTAGTAACGATAGTAGTAGTAACAGTTGCAAAGCTATCATTTATTTAGTTCCATCATTGTTCCACACACTATTTGTTTTTCTGATTTTGTGGTTTACTTTACCATGAAAATGTTAGCAGCAGCATCTCTATCAGGTAGGTCTTCCTTATTACTCATTCATTCTGAGCCCCTTGCAATCTACTCTTTCACCCCGGCATTAAAACTGCTGCCCAGAGAAACACTCTGCAGTGACTCAATTCCCTAACTTTTTCAGAATCCTAATATGCTTTGATGTTTTTGTACCATTTGACTCCCTGCAAAAGCTCCTCTTTTTGAAATCTTCCATGTCTTGGCATCTGTAACCTCTGCTGTTTCTCTGAGAGCTGCTCCGTGGTCTCCTGTGTCTGTTCGTCCTGTCCTGTGGGTCAGGTCTCTCCCTTCATCCCCACTGCAGTTTCTCAGCTCTCCGCTCTCAGCAGTTCTCTTGAAGATGATGAGCTGGAGTCTCTGAGAAGGAGCAGAGTGCAGAGGTTAAGGGAGAATCTGGTGCCTGCCTTTGTGGCTCAAAACGGCTCTCTCTCCTTCCAAGCTGAGTGATCATGTGTATGCAAAGTCAGTTTTAGCTCTCTTAGTGGTAAAGTGGAGACGATATTGATAAGAACACCTACTTTATGAGGTGGTTGAGAGGGATCAATATTTTGCTGCTGCTGCTAAGTCGCTTCAGTCGTGTCCAACTCTGTGCGACCCCATACACGGCAGCCCACCAGGCTCCCCTGTCCCTGGGATTCTCCAGGCAAGAACACTGGAGTGGGTTGCCACTGCCTTCTCCAATATCTTACTATATGCAAGAAGGCTTAAAATAATTTTTGGCCCATGCTAAATGGTTAAGTGTTGCAATTATTGTTATTGCTTTCATATTAGCTATTATTGTCATCATTTTAAATAGTTTTTCCTATCATTGGATCTGTTGCTTTCAGTAGGTTCTGTACAGGGAAGCTAAATCAAAATGTAGTCAGTGTCATTAAGCTGTTTTATATTTACATTGTCTAAAAGGTTTAATCAGCTCCAGTCTGTTACGCAAAGCCTCTCGGTGGTGCTTGTTTGTCTGTCTAGCCTTATCTTCCAAAACTCACAGTATAATGTTCACTCCTGGCATCTCCTTTCCCCACTGTATTTTCCTTATTTTCCTTCTGCCTCCACGCATTTAAAATCCTACCTGCCATTCACAAGACTCAAAACAAAGGCTACCCATCCCTTGACGCCTTTTGTAATCCTCTAGATCAAGAATAAGTCTATCCTTTCTGAAGCCGTTAAGCAAAGCTCTTTATTTTTAGGTCTCATTTGCCCCTGTATCTCTGTATCTGATATTTTAGTTATTCATGTACATGTTGTTATCTTTCCTCTTAGATTATAACTCCCTGGGCAAGAGCTTTTGCTTTTGTACAGCCTTCCAGCTCCCAGCGCAGGACATTACATCCAGTAACATTCAATGAAGGGCTGCTGAATTCATGTTGATTTCAACATCAAAATAGAATGAATCTTCCTGCTCTGTCCTGCTCTGTTTACACAGGCCACTGGCCTGGTTAACTTGGATGAATGGAGGAGACTTACAGAGGTGCTCTCTTTTTTTTCTTCATCTTTTTGGGTTTTAGAGTTGGTCATAAACTGAGAAGCATAGTACTTGGTTCATTGTAGTAAATATCTGTTGGATGATGAAGAAAATAAATAGTAAATATTTGCTGAATGAGAAAGAAAAAAATAAATAGTGAATGATCCACACCTTATTCCAAGAATGGAAAAAAATGCAGGCAGATATTTTTTTGGACATAAAGCACACATCCACACTTGATTCTGAATAGAGAACACAGATCAAGTCTCAAGTGTGAAAGGCATGCTTATGTTTACTAAGTACACTAGACAAAACTATCAAAATACTGACTTTTGTAATACATTCTTTAATCTTTTTAAAATCAACCTTGTTTCTGTATGGCAGTGAGCATTGATTAAAATCCAAATCTATATATCCTTCACTTTATTCATTCATGTCAGTGTGATAACCTCATAAACAGTATAACTGCATTAAAAAAAAAAAAAAACTTGCTGCAAGAATGAATGAAATGCCCACAAGCTCAATGTAATGTGAACAGATGCTCAGGGATGAGGGTAGAAAGTGCTCTCAGGTGACCTGCCAGAACAGATCAGCTTATTCCTCTTTTTCAAAGGTCCTGGGCTGTGTGCTCATCTCCTGAGCATGTCAGGGGCTACAGGGTGAAAGAAGCAAACCCCCTGGTCCAAGGGGTGGAGTCGTTTGTGACTTTTGATTCTTTGCAGAGGCAACTCCAGAAATACAGATTTGGGAATTGAAAAGATTATTCACAAAAAAGGGAAATTAAAATGTATCATAAGAATTGTGGATTGCTATATTTATACCACAGCTTTCCTTTTTCTTTTGTTTGCACTTTCATGTGGTGTATTTAGCAATATGGGGAAATTGTGATTTTCAGCCTTTAGTGTATTAATCTGAGATTATTGGGAACCCTTCTGGGAGGGATGGAGTGAGGCCAAGAATACTAAGTCAAGTAGCCTCGGTGTATCCGGCTAAACATTAAAGCAAATGTTGACACATCAGAAGACAGAGTAAACATAAGAGTTTTGCTAAGATGTCAAGACCACGTTTATCTTGGCCACTGTTTCTAGGAAGCCTTACCTGACTGTCCATGGCTGAATTTAATATTGTCCCATAAGACATTGTATTTGCCTGCATTGTACTTGCCGTTACACAGCAGTGCTTGCTCATTTCATTATCCGTACTCCCCACTTACAATATAAGACATACTGAAGGCAAGTCACACTTCTCCAGCAACTTGCCAGTATCTGTTGCAACATATTTGGTGGACAGTATACTGAAAGGGAGGAATCTAAGGCACGGCCATTCATTGCTCCAGGTATGATGCTCTAGCTCAGAAGTTGCAATTGGACAACTTACAGGCTGCATTTCACCCACAGTCTTGCATATTTGACTGAAAAAGTTTTGGCGCACAAGTTTTTAAGAACAGCCACTAGCTTTAGTCACTAATAAATGTTTAGACACTGAAAGGTTTGACACATCTGTTATTGTTTATAGTCACTAAGTTGTGCCAGACTCTTTGCGACCCCATAAAGTGGAGCTCATGGACAGAGGAGCCCGGTGGGGTAGAGTCCACTGGGTTGCAAAGAGTTGTAGACAACTGAAGTGACTTAATACACTGACCTGTAGCCCACCAGGCTTCTCCATCCTTGGGATTTCCTGGGCAGGAATACTGGAGTGAGATGCCATTCCCTTCTCCAGGGAATCTTCCTGACCCAGGGATCAAACCCAGGTCTCCTGCATTTCAGGCAATTCTTTACCACTGAGCAATCAGGGAAGCCCTTGACACACATAGATATTATCCATACATATTTCCTGCTTCTCTTGAGGTAACTGAAGATCGGACAACACAGAGCTCCTGTTGTTATACAAATAAGCAGAATTTAATGGTAAGTGGAAGGATTCTCCAACACCTCCGCTTAAAGCTAGCTGATTCTCTATCATGGTTTTAAGTGAATATGAATTAGAAATCTAGCATTCTATTCATAGTATTTTGGCATCTACTATCGCTACTAAAAGTCTAGAAAATGTATTATCTTAATGTTTAAAAACATTTTTTTTTGAATGAGCCTTGAAACTTCGAATCCAATTCTGAATATACAAAGAAATACTATGTTGTTTAAAAAAAATGGAAATTAACAAATGATACAGTATTATTAGGGCTTCCCTGGTAGCTGAGCTGGTAAAGAATCCTCCTGCAATGCAGGAGACCCTGGTTCAATTCCTGGGTCAGTAAGATCCCCTGGAGGAGGATATGGCAACCCACTCCAGTATTCTTTCCTGAAGAATCCCCATGGACAAAGGAGCCTGGCCGGCTGCAGTCCATGGGGTCACAGAGAGTTGGACACGACTGAGCAACAAAGCATAGCACAGCACAGTATTAATAACTAAAGTACAGATTTTGTTCAAAGTTCACACACACATAGGCTCTTTCTCATCTTTCTCTGACCCAGCAGGCCTGCAAGCATTTGAGTTTGTTCCACTGAGCTGCAAAATACCTTCCTTCAGCACTGGGGAGGGCTGATCCCAAGCCTTTCCTCTCCCTCCTCCTACTGACTCTATAAAAGGGAAAAGGAGAACCCATGGTGCTTCTCAAGAAGGCTACTCTTCCAGTCCACCCTCCTATACAACAACAGGTGGCTCCACATTGGTGGACTCTGGAGGGGAAAGATCATGATTGGGATTTCTTCACAGACCTACAGGGCTTCAGACCTGCACCCTGGGTTGCCTTGGGAGTTGCCCCTTGTCCCTGGCCCCAGTCTGAGCCATGCTGTGGTCTAAGAAGCATGAAGGTGGCAGATCCTGGTGCTGTTCCTGACCACCCAGCAGAGAAGAATTTGATTTTTCCTAAGTAGAAATTGATCAGTGTGGGATTTAAAGATTTTTTCAAAGGTGCCTTTGTTTAAATTGAGAATTGGGCAAGTTAGGATCTTCATTAAAAAGCACCATGTGGTCCAGGGTTAACGAGGCATATCAGAGCAGTCCTGACACAAAATAAAGACCTATTAACTGCAATCACTGTGGCCTGGGTGCTCTCTGGCAGTTCATTCTCCTCATAAAGGAGGATGTTTGAGGCATCCATCTGGCAGAGGCAAGGAGGACTGGCTCCCCTAAATGGGCCCGGAGCCATGAGGCAGAGGGCAGGGCAGGTGAGTCCTGCCCTCTACCCTTTGTGTTACCCTCCCTTACTCCAGCTCCTCCCAGGAGGGTATTGCCCAAAAGCCACTGTGGACAGAGAATCAATGCTGAGAGCCTGGAGTCTCCTATGGTCCCCAGCTGACCAAGGGGCCCAAAAGAGATTCATACTCTCAATGTCCTATTTTGCCATCCATGTAACAAATGGATTAGAAGGGAAAAACCACTGACTCCTTGTAGAAAAGTTATGTAAACAAATCAATGGATGAAGGCAAACGATGTCAACACCAACACTGTTCGTTTGGGGACCAGGTGTTTTACCTTGTTCTTCTTTTAGGAATAAAAAATAGCCAGTGCTTCTATAACCTCCAATGTGTACCAAACACTGTTTTAAACCTTTCTTATATTGACCCAGTCAAACTTTACAAAATCTCTAATGAAGTGAGTGCTATTATCAACCTTATTTATAGATGAGAAAACAGAGGCAGTTGAAGCGTAGCGCTCTGCGGTAGATATTTTTCATGCACACTTCTTTGTGATTCTCGTAAAAATTCTCTGTGCAGTGGACATTGTAGCTCCATATAACAAATGAGGACACTGAGATTCAGAACATTTCCAGGACATGTCTGGGACATGCTGATAAGTGATAAAAAGAAGGATTTGAATTCTTTCTGTTTCCAAAATAACTGATTAGAATAACTGATTGCTCAGGGTGAGGTGAGAGATTTAAAATTCCTTCTTCAGATTTACTTATGATCCTTCAGATATTCTGTTCAAGGTTCCTGGAATAGAGAAAATAATAAGTACCAGATACTAACAGTGATCTTGAAATAGTGGTATAGGAGAATGCCTCTCTTTCTCCATTCAGATTTAGGTTTGGCTGTGCCACTTTCTTCTTCCTGGTTTCTCCCAACAACCAACACTTGAATGTTCCCCCTCATGCATTAAAGACCAGAGCCCAGTCCAAAGCCTTGTTCTTTAATACACATATTATTATTAGCATAAGGCAGGGGTCCCCAAACTTTGGGCCTCGGACCCATACCTCCTGTCAGGTTTTCTGTGATTTTAGATTAGAAATAAAGTGCATGATAAATGTAATGTGTTTGAATCATTGGGAAATCACTGCCCCCCTCTCCCAACTCCTTGTCTATGCAAAAATTGTCTTCCATGAAATTGGTCCTTGGTGCCAAAAAGATTGGGGATTACTGGCCTAAAGGGCTTCAGCATCCACAGAGACACTTCATCCAACACCCTGATTTCTCTCAGTCCCTTCATCTTGTCTCCTGTTCATCTGGACCACTCATTTCTTCATTCATCATCACACCTGGGCACTTGTCCTCACCAAGAACTACATCACATCTAACATTATGTGTTAAAATGCTCCATTTATGTGTCAACCCCTCTCTCTCACAAGGTGTTTAATTTAAGCACCTCCAAAATTCTTTTACTCCACCAAACTCTCCATTTCCCTTACCAATTAGCCTTTTATGCATGCCTGCTAAGTTGCTTCAGTCATGTTTGACTTTTTGCAACCCTATGGACTGTAACCCACCAGGCTCCTCTGTCCATGGGATTCTCCAGGCAAGAATACTGGAGTGTGTTGCCATGCCCTCCTCCAGGGAATACCACCTTTCTCTCTCCCCTGCTTGGCCCATTATTGCAACGTCACTTACTCTCTTCTCTCTCCATGTGTACACTCAATTCTAAATAAACCTCCCTGTCAACCATCTTCCAATTTGACAACCAAAGAGTTGGTGATAATCACACAATTGGAGAGCTGAGTTGTATTTCTTATGATATTTATGTACAGGTTATCATTAGCTCCTAGCACTGCCCATCAATCTCACTACATTTTTTCCACCCATTTTTTAAATTACTCTGTCACATAGATTGCTTTCTAATCCCATCCTTTCTTTTCACTCTCACTTCAAACATTCTGACAAAGGTACCATCATCTTACTTGAATGCCAAAATATTTTCCTAATTGGTGTGTCTGGATTTGGCCTTGCCTCCTTTCCTTTTTATTTCCACACAAAATCAAAGTAATTAGATATTCACAAATCAATTGGTTTGATACACTACATTAACAAATTGAAAGATAAAAACCATATGATTATCTCAATAGATGTAGAGAAAGCCTTTGACAAAATTCAACAACCATTTATGATAAAAACTCTCCAGAAAGCATGCAGAGAAGGAATATACCTCAACATAATAAAAGCTATATATGATAAACCCACAACAAACATTATCCTCAATGGCAAAAAAGTGAAAGCACTTCTTCTAAAGTCAAGAACAAGACAAGTGTGTCCACTCTCACCACTACTATTAAACATAGTTTTGGAAGTTTTAGCCACAGCAATCAGAGAAGAAAAGAAGTAAATGAATCAAGATTTTAAAAGAAGAAATAAAATTCTCACTGTTTGCAGAGACATGGTCCTCTACATAGAAAACCCTAAAGACATCACCAGAAAATTACTAGAGCTAATCAATGAATATAGTAAAGTTACAGGATATAAAATTAATACACAGAGATCCCTTGAACAGAAAAAAGATGTTAAGGAAACAATCCCATTCACCATTGTGACAAAAAGAATAAAATGCCTAGGAATAAATCTACCTTAAGAAGCAAAAGACCTATATATAGAAAACTACAAAACACTGATGAAAGAAATCAAAGACAATACAAAGAGATGGAGAAATGTACCATGTTCATAGATCAGAAGAATCAATATAGTGAAAATGAGTATACTACCCAAAGCAATCTATAGATTCAATGCAATCCCCATCAAGCTACCAATGGTATTTTCCATAGAACTAGAACACATATTTTCACAATTTGTATGCAAATATGAAAAACCTCGAATAGCCAAAGCAATCTTGAGAAAGAAGTATGGAACTGGAGGGATCAACCTGCCTGACTTCAGACTATACTACAAAGCTACAGTCATCAAGACAGTATGGTTCTGGCACAAAGACAGAAATATAGATCAATAGAACAAAATGGAAAGCCCAGGATAAATCCATGCACCTATGGACACCTAACTTTTGACAAAGGAGGCAAAAATATTCAATGGATTAAAGACAATCTCTTTAACAAGTGGTGCTGGGAAAACTGGTCAACCAGTGAAAGACTAAAACTGGAACACTTTCTAACACCATTCACAAAAATAAACTCAAAATGGATTACAGATCTAAATGTAAGACCAGAAACTATAAAACTCCTAGAGGAAAACATAGGCAAAACACTCTCTGACATAAATCACAATACGATCCTCTATGACTCATCTCCCAGAGTAATGGAAATGAAAACAAAAATAAACAAATGGGACCTAATTAAAATGAAAAGCTTTTGCACAACGAAGGAAACTATAAGCAAGGTGAAGAGACAGCCTTCAGGGTGGGAGAAAATAATAGCAAATGAAGCAACTGAAAAAAATTATACAAGCATCTCATGCAGCTCAATACCAGAAACGTAAACAACCCAATCAAAAAATAGGCCAAAGAGCTAACAGACGTTTCTCCAAAGAAGGCATATAGATGGCTAACAAACATGAAAAAATGCTCAACATCACTCATTATCAGAGAAATGCAAGTCAAAACCACAATGAGGTACCATCTCACACCAGTCAGAATGGCTACTATCCAAAAGTCTACAAGCAATAAATGCTGGAGAGGGTGTGGAGAAAAGGGAACCCTCTTACACTGTTGGTGGGAATGCAAACTAGTACAGCCCCTATGGAGAACAGTGTGGAGATTCCTTACAAAACTAATGAAAATAGACCCGCACCATGACCCAGCAATTCCACTGTTGTGCATACATACTGAGGAAACCAGAATTGAAAAAGACATGTGTACCGCAGTGTTCATGACAGCTCTGTTCACTATAGTTAGGACATGGAAGCAAGCTAGATGTCCATCAGCAGATGAATGGACAAGAAAGTTGTGTTACATATGCACAATGGAGTATTACTCATCTATTGAAAAGAACATATTTGAATCAGTTCTAATGAGGTGAATGAAACTGGAGCCTATTATACAGAATGAAGTAAGTCAGAAAGAAAAACACCAACACAGTATATTAACAAAAATATATGGAATTTAGGAAGATGATAACAATGACTCTATATGCGAGACAGCAAAAGAGACTCAGATATAAAGAACAGACACTTGGACTCTGTTGGAGAAGGCGAGGGTGGAATGATTTGAGAGAATAGCATTGAAACATGGATATTACCATATGTGAAATAGATTGCCAGTCCAAGTTTGATGCATGGAACAGGGCACTCAAAGCTGGTGCACTGGGACAACCCAGAGGGATGGGATAGGGAGGGAGGTGGGAGAGGGTGTTTGGGATGGGGAACAGAGGTATACCTGTGACACATCCATGTCAATATGTGGCAAAACCATTACAATATTGTAAAGTAATTAGCCTCTAATTAAAATAAATTAATTTAAAAAATACTCAGGTGCAACCATTTCTTTTCCACAATTAGTGTGGATTTTTTGTATTGTTTCCTTTGTATTTCCAAAACACCTGAAGATTCTAAAATTCTTAACCATTGTATTATGCTGTGAGTTGCTTCTTAACATGTAGCCGCTACTACAGATCTACACTGTAGTTCACACTGCAACAGATCTCTGCCCTGGCCTTCCCATCACACCATACGTGTGTGACTGTGTGATGAAACTATGCTGCATTGAATGCTGTGTAGATTGCAAAGTGTTGCACAGATAGACAGTCTTCTGTGACTGGCCTTTCCCTTAAGGTATCACGCTGGATGTTCTCCAGCATCTATGACTCTTCTTAGGCTTTTATCTCCCTCCAAGTCCTGAAGCAGTTTTCCAGGTTCCCTCTTCCTACGTCTCTCTTCCCTCTCTTCCCTCCCTTGCTCCCACTCTCCTCTAACTCTTCTTGTGGGAAGAATAGTCAGTGTGGCATCATGCATTGGTAAATATCAACTTCCTTTACTTCCTCTTCCTAACTTTGAAAGATAAATATATTCTCTTGGATTTACAAGAAATACATAAGGTCCAGTAAGAGAATGGTGTTTGGGATGCTTTCAGCAGTGGAAGAGAAGGGCCCCAGATCCCAGGAGGACCACTAGCTAAATTCTTACAGAGACAAGAAGCAGGGAACATGACGTCTCTATCTCTAGTGAGAGGCACCTTTTTCTATTCTCTAGGAAATGACTTTCTGCAAATGATAGCCAGATGAATCAGAGGTTGTGGTCCATGGAATTGCTATTTCTCTCAGTTGACAATGTGTAGACGATATAGTTTATAACCAGTACTACTTCTGGTACCATTTTCTCTTGTCCTATAACATAGAATTTAGTTCCAACAGTGGGCTCAATTGCAAGACAGTCTTAAATTCCTCAGAGGAGCTAGAACTCTCAATTCTATGTGAAAATTTCTGATTTTTAAAACACTCTGAATGCCAAAAAGTGCTGGTGGAGAGCTTGATTCAGTCTAAAGGCAACCACCTCCTTCTCTGAAAGTTTAGGGTTATAGGGAGAGGAAAACAGCAGGGAATGGGGAGAAGGAGGAGTGGAGAAAAATGTCTGTCTCTCTTTCTATTTTTCTTTCAAGAATCCAGCTACAGAGTCCAGACTGAATTAATGTACCAGTACTTTATTATATCTTTCATAAAAGGCCTTCAATTTATGTTAATTGATTGAATAAAGGGATATATTTTAAACAATTTTAATGCCTTTTTTGGAATGACTAGCAAATATTTGTAAATATTGAAGAAAAAGAAATCAGTAAGAGTTCTGATTTTTCTTAGAAAGTCTATATCCAACAAAATCAAACCACTCTGTTGTCTCTACCTCATCGTGAGAAGCAGAGTATTCACATGGGGTGAACATTTTGGAGTTTAGTAAACCCAAATTGAAACATCAGTCCTATTTATTACCTGCTGACTATGTGACCTTACATAAATGGTTAACTTTCTTCACCCCAGTTTCCACATCTTTTGAAAGTCCCTGGCTAAACAAGATGCTAACTCAGTATTTAGATCCCTGCCCCACCTCACCTAGCTGGTGCCTAAAACACAATCTTCAAGAGACTGCAAACTTAAGTAATCATCTCTTTTCCTTTTTATTTAATGCTAGTCATGTCTGACTCTTTGTGACCCTGTGGACTGTAGCCCACCAAGTTCCTCTGTCCATGGGATTCTCCAGGCAAGAATACTGGAGTGGGTTGCCATTTCCTTCTCCAGGGGATCTTCCCGACCCAGGGATCGAACCCAGGTCTCCTGCATTGCAGGCAGACGCTTTACCCTCTGAGCCACCAGGGAAGCCCCTAAATAAATAAATAAATAAATAAATAAATAAATATATTTAAAATATATATGTTGTGGGGAGCAGGGACTACTCTTCATTGCGGTACACAGACTTCCCATTGTGGTGGCTTCTCTAGTTGCAGAGCATGAGCGGTAGAGCACAAGGTCAGTAGTTGTGGACCACAGGCTTAGTTGCTCTGAGGTATGTGGGATCTTCCTGGACCAGGGATCAAACAGATGTTTCTGGCATTGGCAGGCAGATTCTTTACCAATGAGCCACCAGGGAAGCTCCATCTCTCTTCTTAATAGCTTTGCTGTTTAATGGTTGTCCAGATGTGGCAGTGCTCTCTGTACTATGAAAGAAAAAGAAAGTGAAATTATTAGTCTCTCAGTTGTGACTGACTCTTTGTGATCCCATGGACTAGCCCACCAGGCCCCTCCATCCATGGGGTTTTCCAAGCAAGAACACTAGAGTGGGTAGCCATTCCCTTGTCCAGGGAATCTTCCTGAACCAGAGATCAAACCCAGGTCTTCTGCATTGCAGGCAAATTCTTTACCATCTGAGCCATCAGGGAAGCCCTCTAGGTACTGTACCAGAAGAAAATGCAGCAGTTTAAAATTATTCCAACCTTGTTTATTTATAACCTCAGTTATACTGGCCATGGATGGAAAATAGAATGCTCCTAGGGAATAGATGATGATAATAGGTAGGCTCAATTATGGCTTATCATTTTAAAGCATCCTCTGTGTTTTGTGTGACTTGTAATTGGGATTCAACATTTCTATATTTGATAATTTTATTTTTCATATAGAGTCCATTATTTTACTGTGAGAGCTTGGGAGAGGGATGTCATATAAATTGAATTTGTGTATGTGATATGAGAAGTGTATGTTTGAGAAATTGGAAATATGAATTCACAAATTAAGTAGGCATCCTTATTGTATCTATCACATGGACTTTCATTACACAAACTAAATAATAATCATTACTAAAAAGGCCAGTACAGTAGGGTAAATGGTGAACTTATTTGATATTAATTAAGTGTTTTGCCAAATGATGTGAAATTTTCCTAATATTATATTAGAGGAAAAGGATCTGTTGAGTGCCTGCTTTCAATGGGGCTATGTGTTAGGCCATACATGTATCTATTGCCTCATTCACACTTACTGCAAACTAAAAGAAGAGTGGTCCTCATTTGATATAAGAACATTGAGGCTTGTGAAATGCCATTCACAAGGTCACAAATCCCTCTGTGATAGATCCAGCATTTAAAGTTGAGTATATTACCACCACAGACAATATCAATATCAATAGGTAAGACAGTCATCAATCATCAATGAAATCAGTGCTGCCCAGAATGAAAAGGAGCCTTTATATCACCACAGATTAATTTCAGACAGAGGGAACAATCAGCTAGTGAACAAAAATTCCAATGTTTGATTTTATAAAACAATTACTTTTTCTTATTACTTAATGTTGCTTTCCATATAAAACTGAAAATCAATCCATGTCAGAGTTTTTGTGTGTTCTGGGAGTTATGCACTACTTTTTGCTGCTGAAATATTTGTCTAATGTTGGAAAAATCAGTAGCAGTTGTAACAGGGTCACTAACAGAATGAATTCCTGGTTTACCTAATCTAAGAAGATCCAAGATCTCCTGAGTCCCAGTCTTTGCATGGTAACCTTACATTCAAGACTTCTGTGAAAATGTAAGAACAACACTGTTTTTTTGTTAGTGCTTCCCAAATGGTGCTAATGGTAAAGAACCCACCTACCAGTGTAGAAGGTGTAAGAAGCATGGGTTCCACCCCTGTGTCAGGATGAGTCCCTGGAGGAGGGCACAGCAACACACTCTGGTATTCTTGCCTGGAGAATCCCATGGACAGGGGAGCTTGGAGGGCTACAGTCCATGAGGTTGCAAAGAGTTGGACACAACTGAAATGACTTAGTATACACATAGGACTGTTCCTTGTTAACTATAAAATAGGCATTGTTGTGAACCATGGTAATGGACAAACATAGGAAAGGAATAAGTTCAGAACTCAGCATAAAATGGCAGCAGAATGACTGGAGAGACTGAGATTGCAAATGCTGAGCTCACTATTGAAGTCAATCAGGCTGCAGCAAAGTATTTCTTGTTGCTATAATGCCACATTTTCACTTTCTTATTTCACATCGTTCATACACATTCCCATGACTGAGAAGGTATTGTTGATTGATGAACTCATTTCTCCTTCTTTTAGTTCTAACAGAAAGATAGATACTTTATTTTAGCCATATTCTACATGTCTAACTCACCCCCTCCCCCAATAATACTGTAGTTGGACAGAGAGTTTAAATATGTATCTCTTAAACAAGCTAAGAAAATCACTGAGTTTGGAACTTGTACCCAGTGCCCTGGTTTTTGTGGAGCCTATGTTAATGGAAAAGTTAACACAAGGAACACACTTAAAATGCTAAGATCATCTAGAGATGTAAGCAAACCATTATGAGAATAGGATGAATTCACGTCTTTCTTGGACAATCATTAAATTGACATGTTCACTGGATTGAGCAGAGGTCTGAGACATCAAACATCAGTTTCTTTCCCCTATTCAGGAAATCTCAAGTGGGCAACATAGTTATATTTTGAAATAAATGTTGGGAAATACTATTGCAAAGATAGATTGGGTGAAGACAATGAGTGCGCATCCAAGAAGTCTGACATTTAGCTTCTAAGCAATTTTCAATATCTCTAAGCAATTTTCTAAGTATTTTCAGTGGCAATATAACAGCATCAGATATCTGGTTTCAAGATGACTATGAAAGCAGAGTGAGGATGGACTGGAAGGGTGGTGACTGTTGGCAGAGAGACCATTTAGTTCTCTCCATTTCACCAAATGGTATTAGGAAAATAGTAAATATAAAAGAAATAGTCTCAGCAGAGTTGGGGGAATCGGAGATGACTCTAAAAACAGTATATATTAGGAGTTATCTGGTGTTGTGCACTCCTCATGTGCTGATCGAGTTCTATGAAGTAGGTGAGCAGTGATATCTGGAGACAGCAAGGTCAAGGTGAGATTTGAGCTGACTATTAAATGGGGGTAGGGAATAGCATGCATTGTTTCATAGACAAGGATTGACTGGTGGGTCACAGGAGAGAGATGATTCTCATTTGCCTTGGATTTCTGCTTGGTTTGGAACCTTGCAGTACTCAGCCCCATGTTAACAACAATGGCTGTGTCCAGTAAAAAGAAACCATCCTGTCTGACACTTGTTATCTAGAGAGTTCTAGTTCTAGCTCTCTCTCTCTCTCTCTTTTTAATCAACATGTAACCATTTTATTTTGTTCTCATTGTCTCTTCTCAATTCCTACATTCAGGAGTTGGTTCTATCTGAGTTAATGCAAAATTCAGTTACTGCCCAAATTCAGCTCCCTGGGCTCAGAGTTGTCCTCAGATAACAAACCTAGACAGTGTGTTAAAAAGCAAAGACATCACTTTGCCAACAAAGGTCCATATAGTCAAGGTCTTCCCAGTAGTCATGTATGGATGTGAGAGCTGGATAATTAAAGAAGGCAGAGTACTGAAGAATTGATGGTTTCAAACTGTGGTGCTGGAGGAGACTCTTGAGAATCCCTTAGAAAGCAAGGAAATCAAGCCAGTCAATCTTAAAGGAAATCAACCCTGAATACTCTTTGGAAGGACTGATGCTGAAGCTGAAGCTCCAATACTTTGGACACCTGATATGAACAGCTGACTTGTTGGAAAAGACCCTGATGCTGGGAAAAATGGAAGGCAGGAGAAGAAGGGGTCAACAGAGGATGCGATGGTTGGGTGGCATCACCAATTCAATGGGCATGAACTTGGGCAAACTCTGGGAGATGGTGAGGAACAGGGAAGCCTGGCGTGCTGCAGTCACGAAATGCTGGACATGATTTGGTGACTGAATGACAACAACAGCATGGCATTTAGGCAATGTGTTTGTCCCTCAGTAACTGAGGGCATTTGGGTCCAGGATTCCCAAGGATATACCAAAATGTGCAGATGCTCAAGTCCCTATATTAAATGGCATAGTATTGATATTTGCATATAACCTATGCACATCCTCCCTTATACTTTTGGTCATCTCTAGATGAATGCCTAATGCAGTGTAAATCCTATCAGAATAGTTCTAAATACAATGCAAATGCTATGAAAAAAGTTTTTGGCTTGCAGCCAATTCACATTTTGCTTTTTGTACTTTCTGAAATATTTTTCTTTAGTGTTTTTGATCCACAGCTGGTTGACTCAATAATGAGGAACCCATAGACATGGAGAGCTGACTGTATTCCTGTCAGCCACATGTGGCCTCTGTGAGCTTTGTTGTTGGCATTGACTCTCCAGTGGAACTTCTACTGGACCATCTGCTCTCTCAGCTGGGACCAGGACATAGGTGCTATTTGCTGTGGGAAATGAGTTTGGAAAGAGATGAGGGTTGTACTTTATGTTAGAGAAAGGTGATGGTGGAATTATTAAACAAATATCTAAAAGACAAATAGAAGTTGCAATATTTGTTTTTAAGAAATATGGAGTCACTAATCATGGGTTAGGAGTATTTTGATGAAAGTGTCACTAGAGCAAGATGTGTCTCACTGAAGTACACATAAGATGGTTTCTAGAAGGGTAAGTTTGGGGATTTATCAAAGCAACTAAGAAGTTTCTGCAATAGCAGTAGCAGGAAGTGGGTGTACATCAGTAGGAGGTGTTTCTAAGGGAAAGACAGGGAGGCTAAGAGAAGAAGAACCAGAAGGAAAAATGGGCGTGTAAAGTAGACATGAACACAAAGTGACATTGAGTCTTGAATCCCTTATGGGGTGGGGCAGGAACAGATAGACCAGATTAGGGATTTTGTATCTGAACCCACAAAGTCTTTGCACTCTGAATGAAATTCTGGGCATTTTAAAACCTTTTATTTCAAGTTCTATTTTGAACATTTTTATCCTTCAAATCATTTTCTTCCAATGTGCTAAGATTATAGCCTTTAACTAATGGTTTTCTCTCTCTGTCATGCTCCCAGTATTTATAAGCATTAATTTTGCTGAACTGATATAGTAAATATGTTCAAAATAATATTTGGCATAGCATTTTAGTCTGACTACTCAAGTATAACCTATAATCTTTCCTTCTTACACTACATACACACACTTATATACACACATACACACTTATACCTGTTTTCTAGACTTTACCTCTTTACCTGAAATTGTAGAAATTTCTTCCATAACAAGCCAGGGTGTATAATTTTACTTTTATTCCTCCAAGAGAAGACATGTGACCCACCTATTCCAATAAGAAATTTAAAGATCAATATTATCTACAAATCAAAAACAGGTAACACTATACACTGTTTGCTGAATAAACTATTGCAACTGTTGTTGCTTTCAAAGTAGAGGTTTAATTTGAAATCTAGTTTGACATTACAGTTGACAGAATATGCTGATGATTTGCTTGTCAGGTGTATATAGTAATTGGTAATGGTGAGATCTAAGGTGTGAATAAGTAAATACAGAAATATTAGAGGGGAGTTGGTTGAAAACCTGAGAGACCGTTATGGTGAGTGGATGGTCTGTGTGCATACTGATATTACCAATACTGAGGGCGACAGCCTTGTGCTCTGCTCTGTATGCTCAGCCGCTCAGTTCTGTCTGACTCTTTATGACCCCATGGACTGTAGGCCTCCAGGCTGCTCTGTCCCTGGAGTTTCCCAGGCAGGAATCGCGGAGTGGGCTGACATTTCCCACTCCAGGAGATCAAACCCGCATCTTTTCTATCTCCTGCATTGGCAGATGGATTCTTTACCACTGCGCCAAAAGTAAGGCAATAACCTTACTTATAAAAGCAATGTCAGGTACCAGTATCATCTATGAATGGGAGGAGGCTATCAGAAGACTATAGATAACCAAAGTAAGGAGAGTTCGTTGATGATGAAGATTTTAGTTTTACAGTATAGGGGAGTACTCTGGAAAGTGGCAGTAAGCCATGTGGAGTATTCCTATATGAACTCCAAGATTAGATTGTTGGTATATGACATATAAGAGGAAGAGGAAAAAAATTATCATTTGATAGGACTTCAGAGAATAATTTCTAGGGGAAAATTCCTAATTTTCTGTTTCAGGAGGGGAAGGGCATATTCAGACTGCAAGAGGGTTTGGAGAATCTAGAAGGAGTAGAAGCTTGAGTCCGTTTAGGGCACATTCAGAACAGTGTATGTATGTGAATCCTGTGAATAGAGTTGACCTGGGGCACTCGGGCTCCCTGCCAGGATGGAAGAAAACAGATATAGAGTCTGCTGGGATTGGACCTGTTTTGATGAAATAAGGGCAGGAGGGGGATGATATCTTCTTAATATAACCCTATTTGGGGTGCTTGCTTGGATCACACAGCTGGGACACTCATCTCTGAGACCCTTTTCCTCAAACACAAAACTGTGTCCTGCACTTGTATAAAATTTGTGGCCCAGTGAGACCCAATTCAGGAGTAGGGCTATATACAGTAAAAAGAAGTTTGCCGAGGCTAGGACAGACCTTGAGGTCTTGTGTAGACTGAGGCTCCCTACAAGCTAAACACAGTAACAGGAGGTCTCCTTGCTTCTTCCCCTGATCTGGCTGCTGCCCCTAAACCTCTGTAGACACATTCATCATAGCTGGTTAACTCTCTCCTAGTCAGTTCTTAAAGGTGAGGCAGAGAGTGTTGTGGGATGGGGTACGCAGTAACTGTAAGGCTAGAAGCTCCATGAGTCCCATGGGGCCCAGAGCATTCAGAGTATAATAGGTGTTCCTTTGACTTCCAGTTAAACCTACATTGGACTCATCTGAGCAGTGGTGAAGACTGTGGAAGACCCACCTGAATAAATTGTCTGGGTCAGGACTAAGATTCTGAGCTCTAAATAGCTGAGAGCTTTTGCTCTCCTATGAGTGGTCGTGGTTTCACTTATAAGGTTTATACAGTATATCCCAGTCACCATAGTAAATAGGATCACTTGGGAGAATCTAGGATTCAGTACAATTTTCCCCAAGTAGAGCAGGGGTGAGGATCCCAGCTGTGTGATCCAAGCAAACACCTGGTAACCTGCCAAGATTTCAGCTATGTAGGCAGTGGTCACATGGAAGCTAAGCTCAAGTGATGCAGTGTCCTCACACAGAAAAAGGGTGTTGAATAGGTGGGTGTCTTGTTTCCCAGCAGCCATAAAGGTATTTATACTAAGCAATCGAATAGCAGGACCAGAAACCTCATATTCCTCTTAGTCTGGGATTCTGAAATGATCCTGTGAACTTACTACTTATGACGCCCTTGTTCTAGAGTCTAGAGGAATGATTCTTAAACCTGGCTACAGAGAAAATCACCTCTAACATCAATAATAAATATCCAGAGTCTATCTCAGATCAGTTAAATGAGAATCTCCGAGTCCCTGGAGTCAGTAATTTTCAAAAGTTTCCTAGATGATTCTTATGTATAACTCTGGTTAAGAGCTATATTCTAAGACTGTGATTCCGTCCAACCTCTTTGATTTAACAAATAGGTTGGCTGCTGCTTCAGGCCTCTGACACCTAACTCCTTTCTAGAATTCTGAAATTTTTTTTGGTGACATAGAGTTTCTGTAGACTGACCATCATGTGTTTGGGAATGTGCACTCACAAACACAAAACCGTGTCCTGCCCTTGTACAAAATTTGTGGCCTGGTGAGACCCAATCCAGGAGTAGGGCTGCATACAGTAAAAAGAAGCTTGCCGAGGCTGGGACAGACTTTGATGTTTTGTGTGTAGGCCGAGGCTCCCTACAAACTAAACACATCAGGCAGTCCCTTGCTTCTTCCCCTGCTCTGGCAGCTGCTTCTAAACCTTTGCAGGCACATTCTTCATAGCTGAGAAAGCCACAGATGGAATGACTATTATTGGTGCTTGTCAATTCAGAAACAAGCCATGGTTTGCCCAGCATTTCAATCTTTATTGCTGATGGGTTAGTTTAATTGAATTAGTTCTGTGCCGGATGAGGTCATTACATTTGTATCCTAGTGGAAGCCTATTACTGAGCTCTGTGCAGTGAGGGAGAGGAGTTTGGGACAATTTGCATTCTCTCTGGACAGAAGGTGAATTCTCTCTCTGCAGTCACGGTGGGCAGAGCATCCTTCTGCAGAAAGGCATTCAAGATAACACTAATTGAAGGAGCACCTGTCTCTTCAGAATTCTTTTTAAAATTCAATAGCAGATTGGCTGTATGCTCTGACAAAAAGATTAAAAGGGTCATACTTATAAAATGCGACTTTTGGAGAAAAGGTGTAACATCAGGGCTGAAACTGTTACGTGGATGTTAGTGATTTCTTTCTTGCACATTAACTGCTCTTCCTTCTGGAACTGAATTTGAAGACTTCTCCCCTCTACCCACTGCCTTCTTCCTGAGCTCATAGAACAGAAAGTGAAAAGTGGACATGGCATCACGCCTGTTTCCCACCTGCAGTAAATGCTTGCTTAATTTTTGTGGTAACACTTATGAGATTCTATGATTTTACAAGGGTATGATTATCATTCTCATTTTCAGGTGAGGAAACTGAGGCTTCAGCTGCCTAATATTGCATCGGCCAGAAAATCCATTTGGGCTCTTTTGTGAGATCGTACAGACACTCTGGTCAACCTAATACCTGGCCCACATCATTATTTGTAGTAAATAGCACATACAGACTCAGACCCCAAAGTGCTTGGTCTGAGTCTCCCATTTCCTTTTTAATACGGTATCAAGAAAAACATTTTCTCAGCCTGGTAAAATCTGTGCCCCTTAAATCTCAAAACTGTCATCACCCCTTATCCTTCCATTCTGAAATGCTCATTTTCCCTTACAAGGAACCCCTTTTTAAAAACTCACAACACTAGATTTTTTAAAAGTCGATCTTCCTTCCCTTTGTAGAGTTTGCAAAGGTTCCTTTTTCCAGATTCTGACTGTATGGCTAAAACAATCAGTCCGAGCACACTGAGCAAATGTAAATATAAAATTATTTTTATGTTGCCAGATTTGGTTGGTTTTGTCTCTTACTGTGCACGACCCTTTACTCTCATCTTAGAATCACCAACCGAAAGACCCTGAAAAGCTGAGGTGCTCAGGTATGTTTGGATTTCTTCCTTGTCTATCACCCCAAGCAGAACTAGACTTTAGGAAGCAAGGGCTGCTTGTAGTGTTTCTTTTGGGCAGTGGGACAGGGCTGATAAGTCACAGTTTTATAATCAAGACTTTCCCCATGGCAGATGACCAGGGCCATTTTCATGGGTGACGCTGTATGATATTTCTCGTGAACAGCGAACCTGAAGTTGTACAACTGGAGGTTTTTTGCAGATTTAACTCATCTATGCTTTTGTCCTGCTGTCAACGTTCCCCTATTATTTATTTTTACTGCAAAAGTTCACAAAACTATTGTCTGTATTTGTTCCTGCTGCTTCCTTCAATGTGCTTTCAGGACAATCCTTCAAAACCCTCCTTCCCTCTACATTTTTCTGATCCTGTTTTCTCTAAGAAATTAATTGAAGCTTTTTACAAGTTCAGTCATCTTAGTTTTCCTCTGGCGCTAGTCGCTGCTTGATCAGCTTTTTCTAAAAATCTCTTCTCCCTTGTTTTTTCAGTTTCACTTGAACCTGTAATAAGGGCCTGACAGAGTCTGGGTGACATGCATGGTGACAGCTGATTTCTTCCTAAAAGTCTCCATCTTTCCAGTTCTGAATATTCTTTCTATTCTATTCCCTAAGTAAACAAACAACAGACAATTTACTGTCCTTGGACTTTCTGTGGAAGGCTTTGGAGAGTTAATCAGCTTCTGATATTTCAGCTAATGCACTGGGTGCGTGTACGTTTATCTTTATTTTTAGCCTCTTACTCTTTCAATGCAGGAGACCAGTGTTCAATCCCTGAGTCAGGAAGATCCCCTGGAGAAGGAAATGGCAACCCACTCCAGTACTCTTGCCTGGAAATCCCATGGGTGAAGGAACCTCACAGGCTATAGTTCATGGAATCACAGAGTTGGACAAGACTTAGTGACTTCACTTTCTTTGTTATTTTATTTTATTTTATTTTACTTTACAATACTGTATTTCTTTCATATTTGTTCAGGTTCTGGCTTTTCACTGCTCACTCCCTACTCATTGATCATCTTTAACTGGAAAGTCCCCTGATGTCTCAGACTCAACAGGGATGATGACAAGCTCATGTTCTTTCAACTCTTTCTTTTGTGTAAAATCTGTCCAACCTTTCATCATCCAAGCATTGCATCTCAGATTAAACAAGCTGTAAAATATATAGACTAGTCTGTGGTGGCAATCATTTTGTGATTCATAAATATATCAGATAAACACATTGTACCCCTTAAGCTGACACAATGTCATGAATCAATTATATCTCAAGAAAGCTGGGGAAAAACAAGTAAAACTATATGTAGAGTGGCTTAGTTCAGCACTTCTCAGACTTTCAGTTCAGTTCAGTTGCTCAGTCGTGTCCGACTGTTTGCGACCCCATGAATTGCAGCATGCCAGGCCTCCTTGTTCATCACCAACTCCCGGAGTTCACTCAAACTCATGTCCATCGAATCGGTGATGCCATCCAGCCATCTCATCTTCTGTTGTTCCCTTCTCCTCCTGCCCCCAATCCCTCCCAGCATCAGAGTCTTTTCCAGTGAGTCAACTCTTCACATGAGGTGGCCAAAGTACTGGAGTTTCAGCTTTAGCATCATTCCTTCCAAAGAACACCCAGGGTTGATCTCCTTCAGAATGGACTGGTTGGATCTCCTTGCAGTCCAAGGGACTCTCAAGAGTCTTCTCCAACACCACAGTTCAAAAGCAGTGAGAGCAAAATGTCTTGTGTGAAAGCACACATTGGTTGATCCCCTCTCTAACAGGTTTGGATTCTGTTCGTCTGGGCTGAGGCCTGAGAATTTGGTTTAGAAAACAAGGTCTTAGGTGGTGCTGATGCTACTGGCTTGAAGAACCGCCTTAGGGCAGGCTTCTGCAGCCAGACTGAATTAGGCTGAAATTCTTTCTCAATCATATTCGTCACACATGTATCCTGCAGTTTTTACCTGATGTCTCCAAGTTTCAGATTCATATTCTGTAAAGTGAGGGTAATTAAAGTCTCTACCTCCCCAAACTCTTGTGACAACTGCATGAGTTAGTCCTCTCAGTGCCCACTCCAGTTTTTTTGGCAGACCCTTGTAAACTATATGCTGTAACTGCATGACTTTTATCCTCTCTTCTTTTCCTCATTCCTCATGGCTGATTACCTCTCATGTTCTAACAGTCCAGATTTTGGCTTTCACCTGTGTCCTTCCCATTATTGCCATGTGATCATGTGGACAATCATATGCCATTCATCTGACTAATCATCACCATTTAACTGGTTCGTACTGTCCGTTTTTCTCTCCCTTCTCCCCAGACTTCATCCTGTTGTTAGGTTCTACCTTAATCACTTTTAAGCAGCTATTATAAATAGGTCCTGTCTTGCTCAGAAAGCACGTTTTGAATATATTAACAGGTACCTTCCTTGGCATCTTGACTGTTCACTCTTTTCCTCTCACTGGTACATTTTTCTGAATTCTGCTTATCTGATTCAGTGTGTATATATATATAATATATTATTGTGCATATATATTATAATATATTTATTATTTATTAATTTATATTATTTATATGTTTATTATTATATTATTTATATTTATTATTAAATATATATTGATTATACATATTATATATTATTATATATGTAATATAATAATATATATAATTAATTTCATCTGCTATATCCTTTTCTTCATTACCACAAAGTGGAATCTTTTCTTTTTTTTTTTTTTTTTAGTATAATTGCATTCTAATGTTGCATTAGTTTCTACTGTACAAAAGGGTGAATCAGCTATGTGTATATGTAATCTCCTCCCTCTTGAACCTCTCTCCCGCGCCCCATCCCGCCCCTCTGGGTCATCACAGAGCACCGATGCCTGTGCTATACTTTAGCTTCCATTAGCTTTCCTTCCTACACACGGTGGGCCATATGTGTCAGCGCTGTTCCCCCCAGTACATCACACCCTCTCCTCCCATCCCCTCATTGTGCCCACGTGTCCATCCTCTGCATCTGCATCCCTCTTCTTGCCCTGAAAATAGGCTCAACTGTACCATTTCTCTAGGTTCCATATATATGTGTTAATATACAATATTTATCTTTCTCTTTCTGACTTACTTTTTCTCCCTGTGACAGACTCTGGGTCCAGCCGCATCACTATAAATGTCCCAGTTTCGATGCTTTTTATGGCTGATATTCCATTGTGTATATATACCATATCGTCTTTATCCATTTATCTCTTACTACACATTTAGATTGCTTCCATGTCCTGGCTGTTGTAAATAGTGTTGCGGTGAACACTGGAGTACATGTGTCTTTTTGCATTATGGTTTTCTCAGGGTATATGCCCAGTAGTGGGATTTCTGGGTCACATGGTAGTTCTATTTCAGCTTTTTAAGGAACCTCCGTAGTATTCTCCATAGTGACTGTATCAATTTACATTTCCATCAACAGGGCAAGAGGGTTTCCTTTTCTCCACAACTGCTCTGGCATAAATTGTTTGTAGATTTTTTGATAATGGCCATTCTGACAGGGGGAGGTAACACCTCCTTGTATCCTTGTTTTGATTTGCATTTCTCTAATGATGAGTGATGTTGCGCATCTTCTCATATTTTTATGGCCATCAATATGTCTTCTTTGGAGAAATGTCTTTTTAGGTTTTCCTCCCATTTTTTGATTGTGTTGTTTGTTTGATATTGAGCTGAATGAGCTGGTTGTATAATTTGGAGATTAATAATTTGTCAGTTACTTCCAATCTGATGATTGTCATTTCATCTTATTTATGGTTTCCTGTGCTGTAAAAAAGCTTTTAAGTTTAATTAAATCCCATTTGTTTAATTTAGTTCTTATTTTCATTACTCTAGAAGGTGTGTCAGAAGGGATCTTGCAGCGATTATATCAAAGAACGTTGGGCCTATGCTTTCCTCTAAGTTTTACCATCTTTGGCTTTACATTTAGATCTTGTGTATGGTGCTGAAATGGGAAACTGAGTTTGTGTTTGCAGAGTCGAAAAATGAACTTCACAAACAAGCTGTCACTCGGGCAGAGTTTTATTTTAGAGGATAGAGATAGAAAACTCTCAGCATAGACACAGAGAGGGAGTAAAGTGCCAATAAAGGCAAGAATAGTAACAGTTTATATCTTTACCAGGGTTTATATCAAGGCTTCCCTTATAGCACAGTTGATAAAGAATCCGCCTGCAATGTGGGAGACCTGGGTTCGATCCCTGGGTTGGAAGATCCCCTGAAGAAGGGAAAGGCTACCCACTCCAGTATTCTGGCCTGGAGAATTCCATGAACTGTGTAGTCCATGGGATTGCAAAGAGCAGGACTCAACTGAGTGACTTTCACTTTCATATCTTTATCATAAAGCCAAAGAATGCTCAAACTACCACACAATTGCACTCACTTCACATGCTAGCAAAGTAATGCTCAAAATTCTCCAAGCCAGGCTTCAGCAATATGTGAACTGTGAAGTTCCAGATGTTCAAGGTGGTTTTAGAAAAGGCAGATGAACCAGAGGTCAAATTGCCACAATCCACTGGATCATCGAAAAAGCAAGAGAGTTCCAGAAAAACATCTGCTTCTGCTTTATTGACTATGCCAAAGCCTTTGACTGTGTGGATCACAACAAACTGTGGAAAATTCTGAAAGAGATGGGAATACCAGACCACTTGACCTGCCTCTTGAGAAATCTGTATGCAGGTCAGGAAGCAACAGTTAGAACTGGACATGGAACAACAGACTGGTTCCAAATAGGAAAAGGAGTATGTCAAGGCTGTATATTGTCACCATGCTTATTTAATTTATATGCAGAGTACATCATGAGAAATGCTGGGCTGAATGAAGCACAAGCTGGAATCAAGATTGCTGGGAGAAATGTCAATAACCTCAGATATGCAGATGACACCACCCTTATGGCAGAAAGTAAAAAGAACTAGAGAACCACTTCATGAAAGTGAAAGAGGAGAGTGAGAAAGTTGGCTTAAGGCTCAGCATTCAGAAAACTAAGATCATGGCATCCAGTCCCATCTGCTGCTGCTGCTAAGTCACTTCAGTTGTGTCTGTGTACGACCCCATAGACAGCAACCCACCAGGCTCCTCTGTCCCTGGGATTCTCCAAGCAAGAATACTGGAGTGGGTTGCCATTTCTTTCTCCAATGCATGCATGCTAAGTTGCTTCAGTCATGTCTGAGTCTGTGTGACCCCATGGACAGCAAGCAGCCCGCCAGACTCCTCTGTCCACAGAATTCTCTAGGTCAGAGTACCGGAGTGGGTTTCCAGTTCCTTCTCCCCCAGTCCCATCACTTCATTGCAAATAGATGGGGAAACAGTGAAAACAGTGGCTGACTTTATTCTTTTGGGTTCCAAAATCTCTGCAGATGGTGACTTCAGCCATGAAATTAAAAGATGCTTACACTTTGGAAGAAAAGTTATGACCAACCTAGACAGCATATTAAAAAGCAGAGACATTACTTTGCCAATAAAGGTCCATCTAGTCAAGGCTATGGTTCTTCCAGTAGTCATGTATGGAGTGAGAGTTGGAATATAAAGAAAGCTGAGCACCAAAGAATTGATGCTTTTGAACTGTGGTGTTGGAGAAGACTCTTGAGAGTCCCTTGGATTGCAAGGAGATCCAACCAGTCCATCCTAAAGGACATCAGTCCTGGGTGTTCATTGGAAGGACTGTTGAAGCTGAAACTCCAGTACTTTGGCCACCTGATGTGAAGAACTGACTCATTTGAAAAGATCCTGATACTGGGAAAGATTGAAGGTGGGAGGAGAAGGGGATGACAGAGGATAAAATAACTGGGTGGCATCACCAACTCAACGGACATGAATCTGGGTAAACTGGGAGTTAGTGATGGACAGGGAGGCCTGGCGTGCTGGGGTCCATGGGATTGCAAAGATTTGGATACCACTGAGCATACTTAACTTATATGCAGAGTACATCATGAGAAATGCTGGGCTGGAAGAAGCACAAGCTGCAATCAAGATTGCTGGGAGAAATATCAATAACCTCAGATATGCAGATGACACCACCCTTATGGCAGAAAGTGAGGAAGAACTAAGAGCCTCTGAATGAAAGTGAAAGAAGACAGGGAAAAAGTTGGCCTAAAGCTCAATATTCAGAAGACGAAGATCATGGCATCCGGTCCCATCACTTCATGGGAAATAGATGGGGAAACAGTGGAAACAGTGTCAGATTTTGTTTTGGGGGGCTCCAAAATCACTGAAGATGGTGATTGCAGCCATGAAATTAAAAGATGCTTACTCCTTGGAAGGAAAGTTATGACCAACCTAGATAGCATATTGAAAAGCAGAGACATTACTTTGCCAACAAAGGTCTGTCTAGTCAAGGCTATGGTTTTTCCTGTGGTCATGTATGAATGTGAGAATTGGACTGTGAAAAAAGCTGAGCACCAAAGAATTGATGCTTTTGAACTGTGGTGTTGGAGAAGACTCTTGAGAGTCCATTGGACTGCAAGGAGATTCAACCAGTCCATTCTGAAGGAGATCAGCCCTGGGTGTTCATTGGAGGGACTGATGCTAAAGCTGAAACTCCAATACTTTGGCCACCTCATGCAAAGAGTTGACTCATTGGAAAAGACCCTGATGCTGGGAGGGATTGGGGGCTGGAGGAGAAGGGGACAACAGAGGATGAAATGGCTGGATGGACATGAGTTTGAGTAAACTCCGGAAGTTGGTGATGGGCAGGGAGGTCTGGTGTGCTGCAATTCATGGGGTCGCAAAGAGTCGGACATGACTGAGTGACTGAACTGACTGAGCGCCTTAACCGGAGAAGGCAATGGCAACCCACTCCAGTACTCTTGCCTTGAAAATCCTATGGATGGAGGAGCCTGGTAGGCTGCAGTCCATGGGGTTGCTAGGAGTCGGACAGGACTTCAGTTTCACTTTTACTTTTCAGTTTCATGCATTGGAGAAAGAAATTGCAACCCACTTCAGCATTCTTGCCTGGAGAATCCCAGGCATAGCGGAGCCTGGTGGGCTGCCGTCTATGCGGTCACACAGAGTTGGACACAACTGAAGTGACTTAGCAGCAGCAGCAGCAGCAGCAGAGTGACTGAACTGAACTGATCTGAATGATCTGTTCATTTTGGATGGCTTGGGGCCCCAATATATGTAATTTTTGAACAATCAAGTTTAAATACCACAACGTTCAGCGTGTCATTTTTATGGCTTTTTTTGATTCCCCAGTCCTTGGGTTTTCTTAGACACTGAGCCACCAGCCTACAATTCTTTCTCATCACCTCAGTCTATTGTTTAAGGACTAAATGTATGTTTAAGAGTTACTGGTCTACCTGGTATTTTTTCCTTGATGAATTGGATGGCAGTTACTGATTATCTTGTCACTGGTCTGGATGTTTTATGACCCTCCATACCAGGAAAGCATTCCTCTGAATTTCCAGAAACATGTATAGCTATAGTTTAATGGAGTGAGATGTTTATGTGAGGGAATAAGTCGGACTTAAAAACTAAAATTAAAAAAAAAAAAAAAAACAGAACCAAGGCCTCAACATTACGCTGGCTGCCTAACAATTTATATGCCAGTTTTGCAATTTGGAATCTAATTTTTTCTTCAAATCCTGGTTGACTTTCATTTCCTCCACCCAAAGATTTGGCAGATTGGTTTCATTCCTCACGACAGTGCTGAATCACTGATGTCAGCTTCTTGGGGAGGTTATAAGGATCCTGAAGCCAAGAGCTCTGTGGGTTCAGAAGAAAACAGTGTCATGATTCACGAGCAGTTTCTGCTATGGGTCCAGGGTGAGTGCGTAAGGAAGCATCTATATTGAGTATTATCTCTGTTGCCATGTAGTATATTTTGGCACTGTAGGTGTTTGATGCATTTTGGAAAATTCAAAATAAATAGATATACCTCAATTTATCAATTTTAATATTATTATGATTATATTGCCCACTTTCCCCTTCTTCATTCCAAGACTAAAGCCGAACCTTATCTTGGAGAATGATGTTAACAGGTAGAAAATCAAAACAGGAATGAAGACAAGTCTTCACTACTTAGATTTGAGAATGTAGTATCTGTATCAGGGTAAATAATCTAGTTTATACTGGTAGGTGCAGGCTTGGAGTGAGTTCTCAGAAATTGAGGCATCAGGTGCCAGATGAAAGGATGAGGAGGGAATTCTCCCACAAGATCAGAAACACAGGGTTCTTAAGGATATATATTCATGGAGTCCCTTCAACATGAAGAACTCTTGGTTTAATTTGTGCAAGCCAGACAAGTGATGCTTACCTCCCAGTTCCACCACTTACTAACTGTAGGTGCAGTTAATTAACCTCTATGAGCTTTGGCTTATTGTCTTAAAGACAGAGTTCACAAGGTTACCTGTCAGGGCTGCTGTAAAAATTAAAGGGGAATGTGTATATAGAAGATTTAGGATAGTATTTGGCTCAATAAATAGTAGCTGTTCTTATGAATATTGTATGGAATAGCAAAGAAGACAATCCCTTTAAAGCTGTTAAGATTCCTTTGCTTCTTATCCCTAATCTCTGTCTCCACTGTTACTTACAAACATATGAGATGATGAAATGACCCCTTGGCCAAATGTTATATATAACACCACAACTACTAACTAATTAAGTCTAATTGATTGGAGTCCTGTAGGTAATACTGCTGATTTATTATTCTTCCCCACCAACTAGCAGGAGCTGATGCTGTGAACACATCACAGCATCATTACTTGGTGCTTCTATTGCGCTTAGTGCATCCAATTTAAAAGTGAAAGAGTATGGCTATTATTTAGAACTCTGTACTTTTCTAAAGCTATTTATTCTCTTAGATTAACATAGTTTATACTTTAGGTATCTGAATCTATCTTATTCCTTTCCTGACGATCTTATTAAATACCTTGAAGTGCATGTAGTTCAGAAACACAGTAATTTATTCATTCAATAAATATTTGCATTTTGTTCTGGGCCAAGGTCTGTTTTAGACACTAGAGCCGTAACGGTGTACACAAGAGATAAACCAACGGTTCTTATGGAGATTTTCTTCTGGAAGTGGAAGTTAGACAATGGATAGTGAGCCAGCAAACAAACAACCATGCTGTAATTTTAGATGCTTGTGTTTTCTGTGAGGGAAATACCATAATAAAGCAAAGGTGATCAAGGTGAGTTGTGAGTGACCATCTTTGGATTGTGTGGAAAGCTGTGGTCACAGTTCTATCAGCACGTGAATGATGATAAAGAATGGGCCAGGCAAAAAAATCATTTCCATGTTCTCCAGGCAGAGAGAAGAGCAAGTGACTCAACTCACATGAGAATAGAAACAAGTTTCTAGCAGTGGGTACCCCGTGCTTGCGGGGAGGGGGGGGGAGGGGCGGAAACATACTGGAGATGCTGGCAGGGAAATCTTGGAGAGTGTTGTTTCTGGGGTAAGGAGTTTGGACTCTGTTTGATACAGTGGAAAGCCACTGGAGTTTAAAAATCGTATGAGACAAAGATTTTATTTGAAGTTGTATGTGAGCATTGAATGCTTATAGAGCTAACCATGTAAGGAATTTGATGGTTAAATATGATAAAGTAGGCAATCATTTGTGATTTATCTGTTTTCTAGACTCAGATTTTTGTTGTTGTTGCTTGTTTGTTTAGAAGACAAGATGCAGGATTTAATTGCTTCTAGTGTTTTGCTCCTAAATTCAAAATCCTTTGAGTTGGCTTTTATGATAACTTTACACAGATTTCCCCTATCCTGACAACCATTTTTAACATGATACTGATCTGCCAAATTATTTTTTCTTTCTCTTCCTCAAAACTGTACTGTGCCCATCTTTGTATTCTATGTTTCATGAACCTGAGATAAAATTAACATATGATTTTTGGTAAGTTACATCTGTTGTTTTGGGGTTACCTTTGTTTTACTTGAGAAGGTCTACTATGACCTTAGAACTGTTGTCCTGTTTAACGTTCTGAGTCAATTTGAGAACTTAAGGAGAGCAGTGTAATCCTCTATATTTATCATCTAGTTGAAGATTCTCTCATTGAAGTACTAAGCAGACCCAACCCTGCTGAGCTTTCTTTTTGTGAAAACAGGTGTACTTATTTCATATGAGAGCATGTTTCACAGGATATGTAAAGTATATTTATATACCACTGACATTAATATTGTATTTCTTTATGGGCTTTCCTGGTGGCTTAGATGGTAAAGAATCTGCCTGCAGTGCAGGAGACCTGGGTTCGATTCCTGGGTCAGGAAGATCTCCTGGAGAAGGGAATGGCTACCCACTCCAGTATTCTTGCCTGGAAAATCCCATGGACAGAGGGGCCTGGCGGGCTACAGTCAGACACGACTGAGTGGCTAATATAGATATGTGTTTACAAACATATGTATACATATATTTGGATTTACACATAAAGTATATAGTTATATTAATAAATATGACATGACACATAAGCCATAAAACTTTCATAAAAATAGCAATCTACTATAGAGAATAAAGAATTCTAAAGGATCCTTCGGGTCTATCTAGTTTCCGTTCTGCTTTTAACAGAACTGGTAAGGGCTTCCCAGGCGGCTCCAGTGCTAAAGAATCTGCCCGCCAATGCTGGAGTCCTGGAGATGCAGGTTTGATCACTGGGTCAGAAAGATCCCCTGGTGGAGGCAATGGCAACCCGCTCTGGTATGCTTGCTGGGATTGTCTCACAGACTGAGGAGCTTGGCAGGCTACAGCCTCTACAATGGCATAGAGTCAGGGACAACTGAACATGCAGAAACCAAAACCAATCAATATTTTAATAAGACACAGAATAACGGTTAGTTGTTTGCGGCAGAATTTTAACTCTCATAACTTTGTACACTTTTTCAGCAACTTGCCAAGTATCAATAGAATTTCCTAATAAAGCTGAACTGATGCATTATAGGTCTGATACCCGGTGTGTTAGACTATCTGGGTAAAGATTCTAATAGTTTCACAGCTGCCTCTTTGCCTCTTGCTCCCACATTTTTAAGTTGGAGTTGTCTTTGAATTTGTCCCACAAGCTCTGAAATTCCATTTGAAATTCTGTTTGAAATTTCATTTTAAATAGATGTTTCTAACCCTTGAGCAGTGTTCCATCTTTCATTACATTTATTGCATCTGTGTATTTTTCTGTGATTATATGTTACTCTCAAGTGTTCTTAAGTGGTATGCCTTTAGGCTGACCTCTTGATTTCTATCCACACACATTAATTGCTGTCTGCCTGCATACTTAGTCATATTCTAGCACATTTACCCCAAACCAGAAAAATTCTTTTGATGAGAAGACATTGATGTCAATTATAAAGGCTTCCCTGGTGGCTCAGATGGTAAAGAATCCACCTACAATGCAAGAAACTGGTGTTTGATTCCTGAGTCGGGACAATCCCCTGGAGAAGGGAATGGCAATCCACTCCACTATTCTTGCCCAAAGAATTCCATGAACAGAGGAGCCTGGAGGGCTACAGTCCATAGGGTTGCAAAGAGTGGGACACAACTGAGTGACTGACACTTAAACTTTCGCTTTCTGCACAAACAGTTCCAGATAAGCATAAGAATAATGTTTTGTTCACACCTTCTGCTGTCCTTCACAAAACCTAGTTAAATTATTTATTTGTAATAAATTATTTTTTTAATGTGCCTCAGGTTTTAAAAACATATCTTTAAAATTTAAAGTGAATGAAATTCAGTTTTATTAATTGTAAACCACAGAAACTGAGTGGTCCTTTGAAAGTGCAGCCAATTGAAGAAAATATTTCAAAGAATATCTTGAATGAGCTTTTGAAATCCCTAACACACATTTAGCATTTATAAACCCATTTAACACATTTTCCTTAATATGTTTATAATATATGGTTTATTTTACAAACGTACTATTTCTCGTGTAAATTCACTGGGTGAACTTTGAAAGAATGGTGACTATGAAAAGCCTTTAAATAAGTGGCAATCTGAAAGGAGAAGGAACTTAGCTCATAAAGTCCATGGCAGAGAAAGAAAAAAGTTCTTTGAAAGAACAGTGTGTCTTTTGCTCATTCCCTCACTCCTGCAAAGAAGAAAACTTGATGATAAAATGAGGCAAAAAAATCCTGAAGTACTCTTTTTGTTCACTCTCCACCAATATTATTCACCCCAAATGCTTATGATTGAGGTAAAAAGAACTTGTAAGTTTTTATTCAGAAAAATAAAATGGTAAGATTATTACAGCTTCCTCATAAACCAAATATCCATTTATGATTGTGTGATGACCATTACTTCAGAGTAGCTTGAGGAGAAATAATTAAGTTTTCAGAAATTCCATATTTAGTTTTAAATTTCTAGTAATATTTAATTTCCCAAATATTGTCAATGAATATAAAATAGACTCCAGAGTCATAGAGAGCATTGACAAATTGTCTCTAATAATATATGTATTATTAGACATTTAGTAGTATAGCAAAAAAAGATGAAGTGTTGAGAAAAGTCTCTTTCCCAAATCATAGAAGGCTGTTTCAAAATTTCAAGGCTTGCTGGAAGATTAAATGTACTATAGAAAAATCCACAAACTTTTATCTAAATCTTAATTCTATATCAAGGGAAAAAATTAGTTGTCAGAATTAGAATGAATCCTATTTTTATTGATGCCTTTCTTCTTAAAATTTTTGTATTAAGTAGTTTAGGAATAAAAATAAATGAAAATTAATTTTTTATGTCTGATTTTGATTCTTTCCCTACATACAAGAATATGAATATGGTGAGAAAATACAGATTACAAAAATAAACTAATATAAAAATAAGGAGATATTTCATTCATATCTGTTATTTGAAACACTTTCTAACAGAATATGCTAATATAAAGTGCTTGGCACTCTTTAGAGAACTAAACCTAAATCTAACCTTGTTGTTTAGTAGCTAAGTAGTGTCCGACTCTTTGCTTCTCCATAGACTGTAGCCCTCCAGGCTCCTCTGTCCATGGGATTTCCCAGGCAAGAATACTGGAGTGGGCTGCCCATTCCTTCTCCAGGGGATCTTCCTGACTCAGGGATCAAACCAAATCTCCTGCTTGGCAGGTGGATTCTTTACCACTGAGCCACCTGGGAAGCCTCAAAATCTAACCTGGTAATTAGAAAAAATGTTAAAAACTAAAATTTTAAATTATTTAGGTGTGCTTACTTGGGAAATAGATGGGGAAACAGTCTCAGACTTTATTTTTTGGGGCTCCAAAATCAATGCAGATGGTGATTGCAGCCATGAAATTAAAAGACGCTTACTCCTTGGAAGAAAAGTTATGACCAACCTAGATAGTATATTCAAAAGCAGAGACATTACTTTGCCGACTAAGGTCCGTCTAGTCAAGGCTATGGTTTTTCCTGTGGTCATGTATGGATGTGAGAGTTGGACTGTGAAGAGGGCAGAGCACTGAAGAATTGATGTGTTTGAACTGTGGTGTTGGAGAAGACTCTTGAGAGTCCCTTGGACTGCAAGGAGATCCAACCAATCCATTCTGAAGGAGATAAACCCTGGGATTTCTTTGGAAGGAATGATGCTAAAGCTGAAACTCCAGTACTTTGGCCACCTGATGTGAAGAGTTGACTCATTGGAAGAGACTTTGATGCTGCGAGGGATTGGGGGCAGGAGGAGAAGGGGACAACAGAGGATGAGATGGCTGGATGGCATCACTGACTCGATGGACGTGAGTCTGAGTGAACTCCGGGAGTTGGTGATGAACAGGGAAGCCTGGCGTGCTACAATTCATGGGGTCACAGAGAGTCAGACACGACTGAGTGACTGAACTGAACTTCATTGTTATTGTTAAGTCATAATGGTTAGCATTTCGTAGGCTTATTTGATCTGCTCATCAATCCTCAGCTACAGTTTCTATTTATATTCTTTGATCAGAAAAGAAAGAAAATTAAACCTCCTGTCCAAACTACCCAACTGGAAAGGAATGCAGCTCTTTACAAGGCTAAGTCTGTCCTTTTCCAGATTCCATGCTTTATACTGAGACTAGCCTCTACTGCCTGTCTCTGAACTTCAGTCAGCTTTCTTCCACTCCAGTCTAGTTTCCTCCATGGAATATTTTCTCTGGCTCCATCTAGAGTGTCATGATGCTTCTGGAAGATTGGTGTTTCATTCTCTTTTAAACCTTTTAACTGGCTCCAGTGGAAGCCTCCACTTTATCTAACTCATATCTTATTTCAATGGGTCTGAACATTTTCATTTGTCTCCATTATTAAGATTCAAGAAATATCTGAAAAACCACCTGCCAGTTAATGGATGCTGGATAGACCAGATGATTTTTCAGTGTCCTTTTCAGCTCTCGTATTATTTGAAAGCAAATAGACACTGATATGCTCTATTTCAAGCATAGTATTTTATTTAAATAAAAATGCAGCTTACTTATATGGCTTAAAAAATCAAATAAGTCAAACAATAAAAGAAAAGTTTCTCTGAAACTTTAATCCAACATCCCAGACATAACTCTTGTCAGATTTATTTCTGTGGTTTAAAAACCACACTTGTACATCTGCTTCTTAACTTATCAACACTATTCAGTGTAGCTTACATGAATGCTGAATCTTCTATTGAAAGTTATGGGTTTCTTTCTTACTGAAATCTTTCCAGAGTTCACATGTTCATAGAAATAGGAAATTTAAAAAATTTTATCTTAGACTACAGCGGGGTTGAAGAATTTGCACTCATCTTCTCCTGCGAGAACTCCAAAATTAAAACTCGCTGCTGAACAACCATCAACAGGAAAATGTTGGATCCTACCAAAAAAAGATACCCCATGTCCAAGGGCAAAGAAGAAGCCTCAGCAAGATGGTAAGAGGGGTGAAACTGCGTTTATAATCAAATCCCATACTCGCCAGAAACACTCAGAAGGCTCAAGCAAAACATTGTGCACACCAGAAAACCCCACAGAGACTGAGCCGGACCTGCCTTTGAGTGTTTCAGTGTCTCCTGGGGAGGTAAGGCTCAGCAGTGGCCTGACACATGGGGAGGGGCTCTGGGTGCAGCAGACCTGGTGTGATATAAGCCCTCTTGGAGGAGGTTCCCATTAACCCCACCAAAGAGCTGCCAGAATGTACACAGGACACAAAACAGATTCTTTGAGGGCATAGACAAAACCTTGTGTGTGCAAGCACCCAGGAGAAAAGAGCAGTGACCCCACAAGAGACTGACCCAGACTTGCCTGCGAGTGTGCAGGAGACTCTGGTGGAGGCGTGGGTCGCAGCGGCCTGCTGCAGGGTCGGGGGCACTGAGTGCAGCAATGCATGCATGGGACCTTTTGAAGAAGGTCACCATTATCTTCATCACCTCCACCATAGTTTGGCCTTGGGTCAAGCAACAGAGAGGGAATGCAGCCCTGCCCATCAACAGAAAATTGGATTAAAGATTTACTAAGCATGGCCCCGCCCATCAGAACAAAACCCAGTTTCCCCCTCAGACAGTCTCTCCCATCAGGAAACTTCCATAAGCCTCTTATCCTTATCCCTCAGAGGGCAAACAGACTGAAAACCACAATAACAGAAAACTAGTAAAACTGATCACATGGACCATAGCCTTGTCTAACTCAATGAGGCCATGAGTCAGTGTCATGTAGGGCCACCCAAGATGGAAGGGTCATGGTGGAGAGTTCTGATAAAACATGGTCCACTGGAGAAGGGAATGGCAAACCACTTCAGCATTCTTGCCTTGAGAACCCCATGAGCAGCATGAAACAGCAAAAAGATATGACACCAAAAGATGAACTTCCCAGGTTGGTAGGTGCCCAATATGCTACTGGAGAAGAGTGGAGAAATGACTCCAGAAAGAATGAGGAGGTGGAGCCAAAGCTAAAATAACATCCAGTTGTGGATGCAACTGGTGATGGAAGTAAAGTCTGATGCTATAAAGAACAAGATTGCATAGGAACCTGGAATGTTAGGCCAATGAATCAAGGTAAATTGGAAGTGGTCAAACAGGAGATGGCAAGAGTGAACATCAAATTTTAGGAATCAGTGAACTAAAATGGACTGTAATGGGTGAATGTAACTCAGATGACCATTGTATCTACTACCATGGGCAAGAAACCCTCAGAAGAAATGGAGTAGCCCTCATAGTCAACAAAAGAGTCTGAAATACAGTACTTGGGTGCAATCTCACAAATGACAGAATGATCTCTGTTTGTTTCCAAGGCAAGTTATTCAATATCACAGTAATCCAAGTCTATGCCCCAACCAGTAATGCTGAAGAAGCTCAGATTGAATGGTTCTATGAAGACCTACAAGATCTTCTGAAACTAATCCCCCCAAAAAGATGTCCTTTTCATTATAGGGCACTGGAATGCAGAAATAGGAAGTCAAGAGATAACTAGAGTAACAGGCAAATTTGGCCTTTGAGGACAGAATGAAGCAGAGTAAAGGTTAACAGAGTTTTGCCAAGAGAACGCACTGGTCATAGCAAACACCTTCTTCCAACAACACAGGAGATGACTTTATACATAGACATCACCAGATGATCAATACCAAATCAGATTGACTATATTCTTTGCAGTCAAAGATGGAGAAACTCTATAGAGTCAGTAAAGAGAAGACCTGGAGTTGACTATGGCTCAGATCATGAACTCCGTGTTGGAAAATTCAGACTTAAATTGAAGAAAGTAGGGAAAACCACTAGACCATTCAGGTATGACCTAAATCAAATCCCTTATGATTATACAGTAGAAGTGACCAAGATTCAAGGGATTAGATCTGATAGAGAGAGTACCTGAAGAATATGGATAGAGGTTCATGACATTGTACAGAAGACAGTGATCAAGACCATCCCCAAGAAAAAGAAATGCAAAAAGGCAAAATGGTTGTCTGAGGAGGCTTTACAAAGAGCTAAGAGAAGAAGAGAAGCTAAAGGCAAAGGAGAAAAGAAAAGATACATCCATTTGAATGTAGACTTCCAAAGAATAGCAAGGAGAGATAAGAAAGCCTTCCTCAATGATCAAGGCAAAGAAATAGAGGAAAAGTATAGAATGGGAAAGACTAGAGATCTCTTCAAGAAAATTAGAGATAACCAAGGGAATATTTCATGCAAAGATGGGCACAATAAGGGACAGAAATGGTATGGACCTAACAGAAGCAGAAGATAGAATACACAGAAGAACTATACAAAAAAGATCTTCATGATCCAGAAAGCCGCAATGGTGTGATTGCTCACCTAGGGCCAGACATCCTGGAATGTGAAGTCAAGTGGGCCTTAGGAAGCATCAGTATGAACAAAGTTAGTGGAAGTGAGGATTTCCAGCTGAGTCATTTCAAGTCCTAAAGGATGATGCTGTTAAAGTGCTTCACTCAATATGTCAGCAAATTTGGAAAACTCAGCAGTGGCCATAGGACTAGAAAAGGTCAGTTTTCATTCCAATCCCAAAGAAAGGTAATGCCAGTGAATATTCAAACTACTGCACAATTGCACTCATCTCACACACTAGCAAAGTAATGCTCAAAATTCTCCAAGCCAGGCTTCAACAGTACATGAACCATGAACTTCCAGATGTTCAAGCTGGGTTTAGAAGAGGCAGAGGAACCAGAGATCAAATTGCCAACATCTGCTGGATCATCAAAAAAGCAAGAGAGTTCCAGAAAAAATATCTACTTTATTGACTACACTAAAGACTTTGACTGTGTGGAACACAACAGACTGTGGAAAATTCTTCAAGAGATGGGATACCAGACTCCCTGACCTGCCTCCTGAGAAATCTATATTCAGGTCAAGAAGCCACAGTTAGAACTGGACATGGAACAACGGACTGGTTCCAAATTGGGAAATTAGTATGTCAAGGCTGTATATTGTCACCCTGCTTATTTAATTGATATGCAGTGTGCCTCGTGAGAAATGCTGGGCCGAATGAAGCACAAGCTGGAATCAAGATTGCTGGGAAAAATATCAATAACCTCAGATATGCAGATAACACCACACTTATGGAAGAAAGCAAAGAACTAAAGAGCCTCTTAATGAAAGTGAAAGAGGAGAGTGAAAAAGTAGGCTTAAAACTCAACATTCAAAAAACTAAGATCATGTCTTTACGTCCCATCACCTCATGGCAAATAGATGGGAAACCATGGAAACAGTGAGGGACTTTATTTTTGGGGGCTCCAGAACCACTGCAGATGGTGACTGCAGCCAAGAAATTAAAAGACACTTGCTCCTTGGAAGAAAAACTATGACCAACCTAGAGAGCATATTAAAAAGCAGAGATATTATTCTGCCAATGAAGGTCCATCTAGTCAAAGCTATGATTTTTCCAGTAGTCATGTATGGATATGAGATTTGAACTCTAAAGAAATATGAGTGCCGAAGAATTGATGCTTTTGATCTGTGGTGTTGGAGCAGACTCTTGAGAGTCCCTTGGACTGCAAGGAGATCCAACCAGAGAATCTTAAAGGAAATCAGTCCTGAATATTCATTAGAAGGACTGATGGTGAAGCTGAAATTCCAATACTTTGGCCACCTGATGTGAAGAACTGACTCACTGGAAAAGACCCTGATGCTGGGAAAGATTGAGGGTGGGTGGAAAAGGGGACGACAGAGGATGAGATGGTTGAATGGCATCACTGACTTGATGGACATGAGTTTGAGCAGGCTCTGGGAGTTGGTGACAGACAGGGAAGCCTGGTATGCTGCAGTCCATGGGGTCGCTAAGAGTTGGACACAACTGAGCAACTGACCTGACTGACTGACAGCTCCATACGGGCTTCCCAGGTGGCACTAGTGGTAAAGAACCCACCTGCCAATGCAGGTAGCTGTAAGTACGCTGGTTTGATCCCTGGGCCCGGAAGATCCCCTGGAGGAGGGCAAGGCAACCCACTCTAAAGTACTCCTGCCTGGAGAATCACCATGGACAGATCCATGGCAGGCTCCAATCCATGAACAAGACTGAAGAAACTTAGTACTCACACACGCACAGCTGCATAGACTGAAATTTCAGCAGATGACAGTATCTATATGAATTTCACTTTATCTGTAAGATATTAAAATATGGATTTTCTAGAAGGGTCAGGCATTGACAGGACTTGGGAAGTTGGATTGTGCTCTTTAATGAGAGTCCATCTTCCCTGAAGGCACAAGGCCAGAGAAAGATACTGAGGGCTGGATTAGTGTGACTTTCAGGCAAGAGAGATGGTGGCAGTTAGGGTCTCCAGAGTCTCAGGACCGTCTGTTTCAGATTTAGGTAAGGAGTTCTTTTTAAACAACAGCAACAAAAATGTGTGACTTGTGTTAGTTATCAACCCCTTCAGGTATTTTCACTTAAAGGTCATCTTTCAGAAATCTCAAAGGATATAATTATATTATACTCATTAGATGGAGAAAAAGTGATTTAAGTGATAGACTGTATAAAGTGTGCTAGAAGTGATTGTGCTTTAATTTTGAATTTAGGAATAACATCCCAATGTAACTCATCCTTCCAGTGATGCTATTAATCACATATGTCCCAGAAGAGAAAATGATCAGTTAGTATGTGTAGTTATTAAGACTTGAAAATGCAAATATTTTGCAAAAGTAAGTTATGATATACAGCAGTCCTCCATGAACTGAATATGTTTATGCATACTGTGTAAAAACCCAGTTTTACTAAGATGATGAACTATTTATTTAATGACAACACTAAGTTCATTTTTTTATCCAGTATTCAGTTTTCAAAACACGTTTCAGGGCTGAATATTATTTGAACATAATAGACATAAATAGGTAATTTGCCCTAATTCACATGTAAATCTATTAACTTAAGGTAGGAATATAAACTTGAAATATACTATAAATACCTCAAGAATGGCCACTTTTGTTTAAAACATCAGGGTATTTTGCATTTGGTTTAATGAAATGGCACTCTACTAGATTTGAATAAAGTGATTCTAAAATGTATTTCTTATTTTTAGTTTGAAATCTGGTTCATGAAAATTACTAAATACTGAAGGGAAATGAATTTTTCTATTTCCATATATTATATTATATACTTGGTGGATGCTTTTGTAAATCCCTTTCTCTAGGAAGGTGTTAAAAACCTGATCAGAGAACATTTTAACAAGATTTCACTTTGTATTTTCACATAGAAATGTAATACAGGATTATACTGATTAATGAAAACCAGTATTTTAAGTTTTTGCAGTAAATAGTTCAAAAGGTCTAACCAATAAATAGAGATAAATACTATATCTTTATTCTGAACACATAGGTAATAATAGATAATTTGCTCAAAATAGTTTTATAAGTTGGTTTGGTGGGCAGGTAAATAATATTATTCTATGGATCTTTGAGGGCAGGAAAAAAATGACATACTTCTCTTTATATCTGTAATGCTTGGCATTTAATAAGCACTCAAAATATTTTCAAATTGAATTTTGTATATGTTTAGCACAAAGCATTATTTTAAAACCCTTAAAGCTTGTAAGTTAAAAAAGATGGTTCATTTTCTTTGGTAACACTAGGCTAAACTTTAAACTTAAAATATTTTCCTAAAGTGTCTAACATACTTTTAAAATTACAAAGACAATAATGCATTTTATTCTTAATAAGAATCTCTCTTCCTCATTAGTGAAGATGAAGTCAGCATATAGTCTAGATAATTAAATTTCAGATTGCTTCATAGCAGATATTTATTTTCAACTTTCTTGCATGTCCTGCTTCTTCATTCAAATTGAGCATTAATAGATATGTTTATTAAAGGAACATGAGTTATTTTCATGTCCTTTTGAAACCCTCAATTCAGAAAGAACCTTGAAGTAATTAGTAATTCATTTTTGAACCATAAAATAAATGGGAAAAGTATGGATTCTTAAATAGGGAGGCATTAGCTTAGAAAAGAGTTCTATTTATATTTCTCACTGAAACACCTCCCTTAACATAATTGAAAATAGAGGTTAAGGCCACCCAGTTCAGATAATTCTTTTGCAGAACAGGCCATGTAATTTGAAAAATTGGAAAAAGCTACGCCACTGTTTGAATCTTGCTTATTTTACTTACAGATAATTCACACGTTATTGTGTGTTTGTGCTTAGTCACTCAGTCCTATGCTTTGTGACCCCACGGACTATAGCCTGCCAGGCATCTCTTTCCATGGGGATTCTCCAGGCAAGGTTATTGGAATGGGTTCCCATGCCCTCTTCTAAGGAATCTTCCCAACCCAGGGGTTGAACCCAAGTTTCTCACATTGCAGGTGGATTCTTTACCATCTAAGCCACCAGGGAAGTCCAAGAATATTGGCGTGGGTAGCCTATCCCTTCTCCAGGGAATCTTCCTGGTTGTGTATGTATATATGTGTGTGTGTGTGTGTGTGTGTGTAGATATACACATGTGCATATGTATGTATAGATAGCTAATATATATATTAGTTGCCAATGATTATTAAGAATCTCTCTGTTAGAGATAAATAATAATAATAATATTAATCATTTTCTTCTCACTAGGGAGTAACGTGAAATTCAAGAAATAGTAGTCACTAGAATGACCATCTTTGCTTGTCTCTGTGCATGTCCCTGTGCCCTGCCCATCACCCTCAATGTATTTCTCAAGCTGAGCTGCTGTCAAAAGGAATTGTGTTCTGTTACTCCATGATGGTATGCGTATATCATGGAAATCTGTTACTCCATGATGGTATGCTTATATCATGGAATTGGTGTTCTTTACACGGATCTCTCAGTATCTCTGTCTAAAGATCGTCACAGTTTAGCTTTCAAATACACAGTTTTTATGCTTTATCTGGTTTCTAGCCACAGTGTGTGATAACAATAATAATATTTTCTTCACGAGAATTCTGGGAAGTGCCATTCTGTTTTGTTTTTTTTTTTTAAGGGAAGCAGAGAGGAAAGCAAGTTGCTCTACCTTTGTCAGCCTTTGGAGAGGTTTGGGGGAGTCAATAAGATGATAAATGTGATGTTTTGAAATGTGATTTCTTACCGTATTACTTTAAGTCTTCAGTAAACGTCAAGCATCACCACATGCCTTTGAAGACAAAGAAGGAGGGGTTGAAGTTAGAACAGCACACGTATGTGAAGGCAGAAATGAAGAGGATGGAGATTTAGGAAGGTTTGGGGACAAACCTGGACTTGAGCATATTTTGAAAAGAAGATTTGCACTAAGGTTCTAAATCTCTGCATCTCCAAGGCACTGAACAGTTCCAAGTGACTCTCTCTCATATAATGTATACATACACTTAATTCTTGATTTCTTTATTTTTACTGAATGGGAATACAGAATCACACATCCTAAGACTGCAGAAAGTGCAGGTGCACTCATGAATATTTTGAAGACCTACACGTCTTGCTGAGACATTCTTTTCTGCTTTTGTAATGAGTGGTGCTGAAGGGATTGTTACGACTTTAGATAAAGACGGGCTCTCTGGGAGTTTTACGGGTGCCTGGGGACCAAACCTTGATGATTCTTTCACACTTCTTCCCTTTTTCCTCTCTTCCATTGAAAATGTCCTCTGGCAGAACCCTTGGTTCCACTAACAGCCAATAGCTTTTTCTCATGCAAGCTGAATTAATATAAGCGGAATGAGCAAGTGGTATTATGGTGGTTTGTTTAACAAATTGATTTAAGAACTGACACTGGTCCTGTGTAAAATAAGAAGCAGGTTCTTAAGTAACTAGCATTAATTCTTGATTTTGAGCTTGTTTCCCGCCCCCCCCCCCCCCGATCGAGCCCCATGTCCCTGATTGTTTTCATTGCTCTGTATTCCACACATGGATTGACAATTTAGCTGAGGGTGTCTCATGGCCAAATAATGTAAGAAGCCCTTCCATCTCTGATTAGAGTTATCCTCTCTCCTCTTTGCCTTGACAACATATGAATTATCTTTATATGTAAAAGTACTTCCATCGGAGCATCTTGCTTGCCTCCTAGTTAAGTGTCTGCTTTAGTCCCTCATATACTGCCCTGTACTGCTTCTATGATGATTCACAACATACTTTATTATAGTCATTTATTTAAAGGGTTGTCTTCCTCATGAGATTGTCAGTTGTGTGGAGACAGACCATACCTAGCTTGTTTATTGCTAGTCAGATGGAACCTAGCTCAATGCCTTTTATTTATTTTATTTTTTTTTTGTGACCATTAACTGCAGCCTGCCAGTATCCTCTGTCCATGGGATTTCCCAGGGAATAATTCTTTTTTTAAAAAAAAATATAAATTTATTTATTTTAATTGGAGGTTAATTACTTTACAATGCCTTTTAAAGAAGTTCTCATAAACAGTCATTTCAGAATAAAGGAACTTTTTTTTTTTTTTTAGAGAGGTTATTAGCAAAAAAAAGCCATTCGGTAGCAGTGTACATGCTGGTCATCTGACTCAAACTGTGCTAAGGGAAATATCCCCTGGCCTTAGAAGGCGACTCATTTTGATTCCAAGTCTCCACATTTTTCATCACTGTCAGTACCTACTGCAAAGACCATCTAACTGAAGCTACTGATGAGTTGCTTGCAGGCCTTTGTTAAAGTTTACCTAGAAATAAACCATAAAGAAATCCATCCCATACTTTTTGCTAAATTCACACAGACAATAAAAGCATTTATCTAAATAATGTTTTGGCTTCACACAACATCAATAAACATTTCATGGAGATTAAAGTGACTGAAAACCTTTTATAGTTGTCAACTGATTTCTGTTGGCTGTGTTGATTTTCTTTATAAAGAATGAAAAATAGTAAGGTTGTTCTCCATTGATACATTTGGGAATGCATAAATGATTTTCTTTAAATCACATTTTCCTGACAATGAACATGGAGGGAAAGATTATTAAAACTGATCTCTCCCAACATTGTTGCATACCTCAAACAAATGTGTGGGGCTGTCTCCATCAGTAAACTCTGTTTGTTTGTGTGATTGATGAATTATAATTAACCTTGGCAACTTGTTTGCCACTTAACTAGATCAATCGAAATTAGTTATCCTGAGAGACAGTAAAATCACTTCTATTTTCAGCTTACTGCAATAAATAATGGCCTTTCCCTGGAAGACTTCTCAAAGTATAGTGAACAAATACTTTGCTATTGAATCTACTTCTGAAAGTAAATGAGAGGTAAATGAGATTGAAATACTTTTATTTGAATGAGAGAAGTCTCCAGGCTGATACAACAGGGGTTCTCTCAGGAGCTGGGGATTGGAGTGGGGATTGGGGGCAAATGGTGATTAACAGTTGAAGTGTGTACCTAATTAAAGTAAGGGCTTCCCTGGTGGCTCAGTGGTAAAGAATCTGCCTGTAAAGCTGGAGACTGCCTGCAATGCAGGAGATATGAGTTCAATCCCTGGGTCGGGAAGATCCCCTGGAGAAGGAAATGGCAACCCACTTCAGTGTTCTTGCCTGGGAAATCCCATGGATAGAGGAGCCTGGCGGGCTACAGTCCATGGGGTCACAAAAGAGTTGGACATGGTTTAGCGACTCAATTACCAGAAGGGAAGGGGAAGGAAAAGGGAGAGAGATAGCATGTCAGAACTTCCCTTTCACCCATTCAAAGGGAAAAGTTTAGAAAAGTAGATTTATTTTCTAAGTGTGTATGAATGAATGTGTTGCTGTGTATATTAACACTGAACTTTATAGAATTATATTAATCAGTGCAAGAAATATAGATCATTTAATATAATATAGATAATATAATAATTAACATAAAATAATATAATTTTAATATAATATAAAATTAATATAATATAGATCAGTTGTGGCCCCTTTGGCTAAGCATGCCACATGACAGTTTCTTCTGGGTATTGTCCTTGATAATATGAGGCAATCTAGGAAAATCTCCTCATGGAAGTCTTTGTCCCCAGTGTTATCTTCATCGCACGCAATAACATTCATTGTCAAATACCAAATGATGACTTTTTTTCTTGGTCTATGCAAAGTTTGAAGAGATGCTTTGGAAGATGACCAAAAACACTACCCAACGTTTTACAGTCAACTGACCATAGCCCTTGTGCTTTTACCTGTGGGTGTGGGCATTTTGGAGGTTTCACTTAGGAAATTCTGCAGAGCCTTCTTTTAGCATGGTCTACCTGCGGATTGGAAGGACTGATGTTGAAGCTGAAACTCCGATATTTTGGCCACCTGATGTGAAGAGCTGACTCATTTGAAAAGACCCTGATGCTGGGAAAGATTTAGGGCAGGAGGAGAAGGGGACAACAGAGGATGAGATGGTTGGATGGTATCACCGACTCAATGGACATGGGTTTGGGTGGACTCCAGGAGTTGGTGATGGACAGGGAGGCCTGGCGTGCTGTGGTTCATGGGGTTGCAGAGTTGGACACAACTGAGCGACTGAACTGGACTGAACTGAACCTGCAGATTACGCAGTAATAACATAGCTTCTATACTCACTCTTCTTGCATAACCCCTGCTCCCAATAAGGCTCCCTGTAAGGCAGTTATTTATCTTTGTATTAGCAAGGAGTACTCTAAATGCTCTTTTGTGGGAGACACGGGCAATTAAGTGGAAGGAAGTTGTCGTGTTTATAGCCCTCCAATGACCATCCATCCTGTGTTAGCATGGCCACCCAGAGCAGACTCAGGCCTGCCTGCCAGGGAGACAACCTTGGACCCAGAAGCAGAAGCACAAAAAATAACTAGCATTGTCTCAAAATTGTAGATTGATTAAGTAGCTCTTATTTTTATTCTATTTTCCCTTTCTATATAAGACGTCTCTTATGGAAACTTTCTAAAATAGTAAACTATGGAAATAATTATGAGTTTAAATTGGTGCCTTTATGAACTGGAAAACTTGTAGTGACATCTTAGTATTCTTACCAAGCTCTAGATAGAGAAAGGAGAAGCTGTCTGAATATGTGGGTCCCCATAAGGGTGCTAGAAGGTGCTGTACTCAGTCGTGTCCGACACTTGCAACCCCATGGACTGTAGGCTCCTCTGTCCATGAAATATTTCAGGCTAGAATACTGGAGTGGGTTGCCATCTGTGTACAAATGCTGTAGCTCACTGGCCTTCAGACCATTAGTGCCTCAAGTATTGTGCACACATCATGCCCTGAGATACCTTGGAGGAACAGACCTAGAAATGCGGGAGAGTCCTTTCTCACTCCCACCTCACTTTTATGTTCTAGATTGGATTTCCAGAAGCATTTTCATTGGAGAGAGGTCACCTGGCTTCCTTCTCTTTAACTATTTGCATTCTCATTGTGTAGGCTCCCCAGGTAGGCTCTATCTGGGATGGAGGATGGGAAGTAGACATCTAGTTAACGGTCTAGATGGAGCATGGTTGCTGAAGGGCGTGAAGGAAGGAAAGGAGGCTTCATTCCTAGGAAGGAGATTTAGAGGAACTTGTTGGGGCATCAGAATTCCCTGTTGAGGTTAAGAGTGGAAGTATTCAGAGAAAATTTGGAGATCTAGGAATGATGCAAGGGCCATGCAGAAATAATGAACAAAGAATTCTGGTGCCCAGTTGAGCTGCAGTGGTTGGAGAGGGTGGCAAGATGTGAGGGTGGGTGATTACAGGGACACTGGTTGCCACTGGGCACTTAACTCTGTATGCAGTTTGTAGGAAGGGAAGTTGGGACACTCCGGAGAATCCTGGAACTGAGTCCTAAAAGTTTGTAGGAAGGAAAGTTGGGACACTCGGGAGAATCCTGGAACTGAGTCCCGAAACTGATTCTAAACTCCGTCTTCTATGAGTTCTCTAGTGGTCCTGTGGTTAGGACTTGGTACTTTTACTGCTGTGGCCCTGGATTTGATCCCTGGTTGGGGAACTAAGATCCAGTCCAAAACACTAAATATAAACAAACTGTCTTTTGCCAAGACTGTATGGATGGGGCACTCTGTGCATTCTTTAGTGTGGGCAGATGTGAGAACCAAGCTCTGATCTCATGAGCACTGAATACTAGGTTTCTCTTGCTCTTCTGTTGGTTTTTAATCTAGCATTATTTCATCTGTTGGAAACATTTAGAGATAGGTTTGAAATGCCTGTTGCAGAAGTCATGTTAGTTGGTTGGCTTCATTCTGTATTTTTTTGTAAAGTCTTGTGGTAGCAAGCAGGGTGGGCATTTATTTTCCTTATCCCAAGTACTAGATGCCAAGCCTAGACATGTATAGCTGTGGCTCTCAAACTCAACTCCCCACTGGGAACAAGTAGAAATGTAAGGATGAGGGCAGGACACGAGGACTGTGATGAGCTGAAGAAAGCACGCCTAGCCTAATGAAAGTTCCCAGTGTTGTTCCAACCGTACCCGCCCCCCGCCCTCCCCACCCCGCCAGCCAAGGAATGGATACATTCTAGGCAGATGACTGATTTTTGGTAAGAAATTTTAATTTTGTGAATTACAACTAATTTTTATAAAAGCCCTGGATCATGTAGCTGGCCTGTAATCTACCAGTTCCTCTGCTGGTGTAAGTGATCGGGAGCTGGTGAAAGTTGAGGATTCATGTTTGGAAAAGTCACTTCCTTGTCATTGAGATAGGTTCAATAGTGATGAGTCCCCTAGAGCAGTGGTTTCCAACCTTTTTGGCACCAGGAACCAATTTTGTGGAAGAGTTTTTCTACCGACCTGGAGGGTGGGGAGGGAATGGTTTTAGAATGATTCAAGCACATTACATTTATGGTACACTTTATGTCTAATCTAACACCACTGCTGATCTGACAAGAGGTACTGGACCATGGCCTGGAAGTTGGGGAAGAGGCTGGGACACTGTGTAGGATTTGGGGCAACAGAAATTAAAACCTCTGTAACGGAGGTTACAAAGACAGCTCAGTGCAGGCCTGCCGACCAGCTGTGCGACCTCGTCAAAGTGAAAGTGAAGTCACTCAGTCAAGCCGACTCTTTGTGACCCCATGGACTGTAGCCCGCCCTGCTCCTCTGTCCATGGAATTCTCCAGGCATTGATGTTAAGGTGGGTTGCCATTGACTTCTCCAGAGGATCTTCCCAACCCAGAGATCGAACTCAGGTCTCCCTCATTGCAGGCAGATTCTTTACTGTCTGAGCCACCAGGGAAGCTCATACAGTGTGACCTCATACAAGTCACTTAATGATTCTAGCCTTGGTTTCCTCATTTGTCCCCATAGAGAAAACACAAGCAGAGTTTCATAACGTTGTGATGCTTAAATCTGTGAATACACATCAGTGGTAGAGACACTTGCCTTTGCCATTAGGAGGAGATCTGGTCTCAATCTGGTGAGTCTTATCCTCAAGTTTGGGAAATACTCCTTGGGACACAGAAGAGAAGAATATGGGACTCCAAGTAAGAAGATGAGGTTCTTGGTGTGCTTAGGTGATTTCTGTGTTGGCCTCTGGTAAATCTGTCCCACGTGCCATTCAGGACTGTATCCATGGCCCCTTGTATTTCTTTGCACAAAAATATTTCTTGCACAGAGAGCAAGGCGGCACATGGTGGCCTTTGAGTGACAGCCTATGGAGCGTCTGTGCCAGGCCCCTGGGAGCTTTTCCGTCAACACTTTTCAAAGTTTCTGGTTCCAAAGGTAGGACCCAGGGGACTGAGTTTGCAACGTATGTCCCTGCTGCTTCCACATGTGTGGAACCACTTGTAGAGCAGAGAGAGCTTGGTTTCGGGGCTCAGATGCTGACTCATATGTTTAGCAGCTGTGTGACTTTGAACTGTTGTCTTATCCCTTCTTCATCTCCGTCTCTTTGTTATTCATATGTTCCCAAGTATGCCTCATTCTGTGAGGATCCAACATCTCCAGTATGGCTCATGGTACGTAACACATACTCCATCACACTGAGTTCTCCTGGTCTCAGTCCAGTGAGTCTTATCACCAAGTATGGGAAATACTGCTTAGGAAACAGAAAGGAAGAATCTAGGACTCCAGGGATGAAGATCAGGTTCTACATGTGCTTAGATGATTACTGTGTTGGCCTCTGGTACATTTGTTCCACATGCTATTCAGGACTGTATCCATGGCCTCTCATATTTCTTTGCATGAATGTGATTGAACAGCCTGAATTTAGGCTGCATTATTTTTTGAAAAAAAAAATATAGCCATATTCACATGTGATGCTTTCTGGCAGTACACAAAGTCAAGCTTTCATTGGAAAATAGCTGTTTTAACTCAGCAACCTAAGTTTTCTACATGCAACCTTGATTCATTTTTGCCAAATACAGTTCGGCAGATAAATAGTCAGGAACAAAGATGTGGGAGAAAGAAATCTCTAGCTCAGTCAATATGCAACATTGTTTGGATTCTAGGTAAACTTACACCCAGCAGCAGTTTTTCCATAATGAAGATACAATAATATCTATTAACATTGTGCTAGATATATTGATGCTTATGAATCTCTCATGCCAAGAAATGTGTTGTTCCTATTGCCATGAATCTGGAATGTGCCATGATGCCAGGACCTCAGACTGAGCTGTGGGAAACCATGTCCTGGGGCATCATTTGTGTGCCTCTCTCAGTTGTAAAACTCTTTTGGCTTGAGACTATTTTTATTTCATTTTTGCCTTTTTGACAACTCAGAGCATGCCAAGTCTCATAGTGTTGCTGAGGAAAAGGTCCCTGGATGAGTGCATAAGTGATACTAGGGTTATGAGTAGGCTTTGCAGTAGCTTATAGTTTGTATATGGTTTGCTTAAGAGGAAAAAACAAGAGAAGGAAAGAGAGAGGGAGGAGAGAGAGAGAGAGAAAGAGAGAAATAGAGAAGCATTACAGCATCCTAACATGGACTTTCATTATGAATTGTTCTAACACAAAATACATGCTCAGAACCTTGAATGAACTGGAACCCACTGTATGCCACTTGATGATAGTGACAAATGAACCCTCTTCAGAACTGGAGCCAATATCTGCGTATCAAGGAGCTGCAGAGATGACAGTGGAAAGATGCATGGCAAGTGATGAATGGTCAGATGTCTATGCCAGTGAGCTCCTTGCTCCAGAGATGGATAGTTTAATTGTTCTCAAGTTGAACTCACACCACAGACCCCATAAACAACTTAGTTTAATCAACCAGAAACATGGGCTGTCATAGATTTAAATTCATAGCAGGTTATGCTTCGGTATAGAAAACCTTGAAGATGTTTCACACAGACACAAGAGTGAGCAAGGAAGATACTGGAGTCATCCCACATTGAGACTGGACTGTTTATTCCCCTTGCAAAGTGGACATTTTATTAACAAGTAATGGTGCTTATCAGACTTTACATTCAGATTAGCCTATTTTCCATTTAATCTTTCTTTGAAAAGGTCAACTTTTCTATAGAAAAATGTTTCTGTTCCTTCTGTGGTTTTGCTAATACATTTCTGTAATATCTCAATTTATTTATAGGTCCTTTCTTTCCTGAGTTTTTTTTCCCATCTGTTTTCTACATACCAGTTTAATTTTAACACCTCTAAAGTGCATGACATTGAAAATTCAGGGTTCATGAGTGGACAGTTTTCATTTTCTTTCTTTTCAGTTCTTTGCTTAAAAAAATTATTCTCTTGCCATTTCATCGTAGGAGATATTGACCTGTTCAAAGAGGCATATGCTGTGTAAGCGACCCTTGTGTTTCTTGTGAACCTCACTTTGATATCAGATCTCCTTTCCATTTAAATCCTAGGAATGCATTGTTCCCCAGTTCTATAATGTATGCATTTTTCTTTCTTAATTGGTGCCTGCAGTTACACAGGAAAGCGCATTATGTTTAAAACCCATTTGGCTTTAATATTTTAGCTCTATCTAAAGAATCCCCCCAGGAGACGACATTTCAGAAATAGAATGTCTAAACTATTGTTTCTATCTTGTGTTTGGTTGGTTGACACCATCCCTTTGTTCTGAAAAGGACTTAAAAGTTGTTCTCTTCCACCCGCCTTGAACAGCAAAGCTTAGTCCTCAGCAGGAGAGACACCCTCTTTCTGTAACGCTCCACCCTGAGTCAGTGGATGCTGCCGCTGGAGGAGCACAGGGTCACAAAGTTAGGGAAAGAACATCTGGGTCTGGGGGTGGAAACTTGATTTAGCTAGTTGTTACAAGACAAAGTGGATCTTCTGACTTTAACCAACAAAGAGGAATTCATAAATGTGGATACTTTTATTCCTGGATAAATCTCTTTTCTTTTTCATATGGCCTGTGTTCTAAAGATTGCACTACCCACTCACCAACTTATAAGAAAAGGGAACTCGCCTCCTCATCTGACTTTTAAAATGTCCTTATTTTCTTTTCTTGTAACCAGTTCCCCATATATAGTGGTCTAATTAATAAACTGGTAGATTTTACAGTTCATTATGCAACATTATCCCAAGAAGGAAATGATAGATACTGTTTGGCCAGAGTAGAGGTCTTCCCAATAATTTCTTGCCATGAGAAAGTACAGTACCTGCCCCAGGACACATGCCAAGGATGGTGGCCAGAACAAAGGGAGTGAAGCTTCAATAGTTGAAGCCAAATTGCCACTCTTTTCTGATTACCATGCTTTCTGCCCAAAGAAGCTAGTATGTCTGCCTCCCAATCCTGGCATCCCAATGACTTCCTGCCGAATCACTCATCTTCTTTTCACATAGCTTTCCATGCACAGGTCTAAACTGCTCCGCCTTCAGGATGTATGCTTGTGCTTGTTGTGAGTCGCTTCAGTCATGTCCGACTCTGTATGACTCTATGAACTGTAGCCTGCCAAGCTTCTTTGTCCATGGGGTTCTCCAGGCAAGAATACTGGAGTGGGCTTCCCTGCACTCTCCTCCAGGGGATCTTCCCAACCCAGGGATCGAACCCGCATCTCTTATATCTCCCGTATTGGCAGGCAGATGCTTTACCATTGTGCCACTTGGGAAGCCCCTTACCTTCAGGATAGGGCTTCTTTATTTCCCAAATTCCTAGGTTTATTTTCACAGAAGGAACCGTGCTACTCCTGTGAGAAGAATTATTAGGAACTATCTGTCCTTGAGGTTCCTGAGGGTGGGACAGAGATCAAGTACTATTTCCTCGGTGGTACACTCTCCTGATTCTCAAAATAGGATGGCTATCCAGGGAGTGTGTCAGTTAAGTGTTTATTCTATACACAAAGAGCTAAGCTCACCCATATTCAGGTTTTATATCTTTATAGCCTTCATATTACCAGTGTGAGAGGGGGATGGGAGGGAAAGGGTCTAAGCAATTGTGCTGGAAACTCATAAACATTTGGCTTCAAAATGATTTTATAAAGGAACTGATCCTGAAAGACCTCAGTCTGGGGTAAGTTTCAAAGGAAGATAATGAAAGGGCAGCAGTTATAGATGGTTAGCTGCATTTAACAATCTATAATGATGATGGAGATGGTGATGTTGGCAGTGGTGGTGATGGCGTGTGTGTGTTTAAGGTGGGGGTGTTTTGCCCACAGGTTTTATCAGTATTCACAAAGAACAGAGGAACAATTCAAGTAAAATTATATCTAAATCATTTCAGATATAAATATATATAAATATTTATATCTAAATATATTTTAATGAATATATCTGATATTCCTAACTATGTCACAAGGCAACAACTTAATTCTTTCATCCCCTCATAAGAATATTTCTTATAGTAACAAATTGTCTTACTGAGAAATACTTTGAAAGACCCACTTTAGGGGAATCCTGAACCTCGGGAGCTCAAAGTTCTGGCACCAAAGGAGCAGAGGAGGAGAAGTATTGATAGTTAACAGCAGGAGAATTTGACAGTCTGAGAAGAAGGATGGGAAAGCATTGGCCAACAGAGCTTAGAGAGTGAGAATCAAACAAAAGAAGAACTTCTGAAAGTGGGGAAAGGCAGAGTGCTGTGGCAACATCTTAGAGATGAGGGGAGCATGCCTCTCTGAAATTTCTAAAATACCTTCTTTTATTATTCATGATAATATTTTGTATTAAGATTGATCTTGGTGGACTGAAATTCAGACTGAATTCTAGGTTCACATGCTGCTAAGTTGCTTCAGTCTTGTCCGACTCTGTGTGACCCCATAGACAGCAGCCCACTAGGCTCCGCCATCCCTGGGATTCTCTAGGTGAGAACACTGGAGTGGGTTGCCATTTCCTTCTCCAGTGCATGAAAGTAAAAAGTGAAAGTGAAGTCACTGAGTCGTGTCAAACTCTCAGTGACCCTGCAGACTGCAGCCTACCAGGCTCCTCCATCCATGGGGTTTTCCAGGCAAGAGTACTGGAGTGGGGTGCCATTTCCTTCTCCACTGGGTTCACATAGGTACAGATAAAAACTGAAGCAGGTGTAAGAGAGGCCAGAAATGGAGGAACAATGGGCCGTTGGATGGTCCATTATGAACAACCTGGGGAAGGACCTGTGTCTTCTGGTTTCCTGAGACTTTTCCCCAGCCCTAATGTTGACCCAATGGTCATTGTGTAAGGTGTGAGTATTGGTCATGGTGTTCAGGGCTAAACTCCAGGCCAGTAGAGTTGACTTGGCTTATTTTTCCAATTCAAGGTCAATACCCAAGGTTTCATTCTGGTTTGTTTCTGTGAACACAAAAGTACATATGTGGGATTTTCTATAAGGGGCATCCCAGCAGATTCCCATTCATTGGCTCATGATTCCTTAGAAAATTGAGAAATATCCATACTATCTTATTTGAGAAGCCCAATTCCACTCAAATAGATTACATGTATCTTTACTGAATATTGAAAAACTGTTATACACTTCCCATTTTGCTTACATTAATTCATTGAATATGCTCAACTCTCATGAGTTTCTGTAATCATTCCTACTTTATTTCTGAAGAAACTGAGGGTCTTGGGGGTTAAGTAACTTACCTGGTGGTCTTCTCTTAGTTAGGGGAAAGGGCTCAGATATGTGTAAGAGACATTAGACATTAGACATTTTTGCTGGACTGCTGTAGGCTGGGAGTGCTTCCACTGGTGCTCATGCAGAAGGAGTTAGGAAGGGAGGAGGAAGCAGCTGTACATAGGCCCAGGTGCCGCGCTGTGCAGGATGCATTCATTCAGTCAGCGCATTGATTGAGTGCCTACAGCATGCCAGGCAGTATTCCAAGTACTGTGGTTAAAACAGTACGAAAGGAATTCTTTACTCTCTGGAGCTCAGTGCCAGTAGAATGTCGCTGCCACAGGGGCAGTGATGCTGTGACTTGCAGTCATACCTAGACCCTTCCTCACTGAGGTATTTCAGGTTCACTTTGAGGGATGACACACTAGAGATGCTTGTGTCCTCACACAAGGTGTTGTGAAACACAGTTGTCAGGAAGGTCGCAGGGAACTTGTCACTTTCCAGTGACCCAAACCCCCTTGCTAGCCTGAAAGTCTATATTTGGTGACATTAGCATTAACAGACTAGAATGGTCCTGACTGTTCCCTGGACACCTCTTCCTACCCCAGACTGTGACTCACATGTACATGTTTCTTTAGAATAAGAGCTGTTCCTTCTTCCCTGAGGAAGTCTTTCTAGGAGCAGTGGACCCTCCCGATTTCATGCCAGTAGTTTTATTTCTCAGCTTCTCAGTGACTTGAGGTGCAGGGGAAAGTGGGGCAGTGTCTCCTTCTCCAACTCTGGGTCTATCAACCTGGACTTTGGCTGTCTCATTTTCAGACTCTATCCTTCACCCCATCAGCACTAGGGACTAACAGAGCAGGATGGATGGGGTGCAAAAGGGGGTAAGCAGCATTGCTCTCCCTAGTCTGCACCGTTTCTTCTCCCCAACAAAAACCTCTTTCTTCCTTTTTAATATAGAAGAGACACCAGAGAAGGCCAGCGGTTAACTAGTTCTCTTATGATCTGTTTAGGAAAAGAGCAAGCTAATCACACCACAGGTGCAATACTCATTATACACAAACTAGAATGTAAATTCCGATCTCTGTGAAAGATTTATTGAGGAAAAAAAAAGATAGTAGAATAGAGTCAAGGTTATCCTTATAATAACATGATTCTCCCTTGCATTCAAATTTGCTTTCTTAAGTTGGGATAAAAGATTAATTTATTGGAATTGCAATAACACTGGCTATATTCGTGGGAGTTTGTTGCACATGAAAATAATACTAATTTCCTCCAGGCTTTTAATTTTCTGCTGTGAGACTTCACATAATAAATGCCTTTATGCATTTCTGTCCTTTTCATATATGTGAAAGCATTAAATGAAGACATCTTTGCCTCAATATATGTTTAAAATCACAGTTCTCAAAAGAATTATTCCTCAGTTAATGTATACCTATATCTTTACAAAATGGGAAGTCCATTTAGTAATTGCAAAAGAAATAATGGCTTTAATAACCGCTGCTCCACTTGGCGTCCGTCTGCAAGCCTTACTGGAACAACAAGTATCACCCAGTTCCCAGTGGCCTTGTTTTCTTCGAAGGTTCTATTCATGCCTTTCTAATTTTGACTCTATTTTGACATTTTAAAATAAGTATATAGCATCTGTTGAATAAATGGTCACTCAAAATGAATTTGCTTCAATTGTCACTCTGATTTTATTCTCCTTGACTGCAAACTCACCTTTTCTCGCTTGTGCCAACTGGGACCCCTGCATTTTTGCTGTCACAGCGTCCTCTGGAAGACTGGAGAGTTGCTCTTTGTCCTAACCCCCTGATATTTTAATCCTTCTATTCCTCCTCTTATTGCATTTCTATTCTGTGCATTATTTTCCTCTCAGAACTGCCCTCAGTGTTTTAGGAGAATGGTATTCAGATGTAGCCCATTTTAACTGCTCGGATAAATGGCTAACAGTCACATTAAAGCAACCACATTATAATTACTTTGTCTAACTATGATTTTTCTGTTAGACTTACATTAAACTTCAACACCACAAGTTTTCAGATTGTTTTTCTATTGCATTCCAATGGTAAAATTTTCATTTTTTTCCCCATATTTAATCATGGAGAGCATTCTAGTATGGCCTATATTATCTATTTTCCCTGTGACTTTGTATTGAAATGAAAAGTTTGCTCAGAGACAATGAATTATGACCACCTGAAACTTAATTATTGCTGAAAAATATTAATTCTGGTTAATTTCCCAATGATTGCAGCATCTTGGATATACGCGGTCAAATTGGGGGCTACCCTAGAACGAGCACTGCTCAAAGACTCATATTTAACTATTTTCCAAGACTTTTTAATATAAACACGCGGACACACACACACAGACGCACACACAGGGACATACTCCTTTTGCTTCCCTTTGGGCCAAGATGGGCATCTGTTTTCAGAGGTTCTACATGTTTTATTTAAAATTTAAAATCTGCATCCGTATGCCTGCTCTGTCCTGGGTTCCTGTTTTACCACATGAATTTTGTTCAAACTGAAGCCTACACATTTCCTTGGATCCTTCTGTGGTTTTCCCTGTTGACTTATATATTTTTTATTTTCCACTTTTAAAATGTTTGAATTTTCACTTGAATGGAAATATCTGAGAATGGTAGCTATAAACCAATCAATAGTGGTGCTGTTTGTTCCCTTCTGGTTTTTTATTCTGTTTTCTTTTTTAACAATTCCTGAACAGGGTAATCCTTAGCCATGGGTTTTTACAAAACAGTGAAAGGTGGAGCTATAAATCCCTGATGAGTTTAAGTAACGTGCACAAATAAGAAACTCCAAAGTGAAATCTAAACAATAAAATGTAAACATGGTTCATGTGCTGTTGTTGTTGTTTAGCTGCTAAGTCGTGTCTGACTCTTTGTGACCCCATGGACTATAGCCCACCTGGCTAATCTGTCCCTGGAATTCTCCAGGCAAGTATACTGGAGTGGGTTGCCATTTCCTTCTCCAGGGGATCTTCCAGACACAGGGATCAAACCCATGTCCCTTATATCTGCATTGGTGAGCAGGTTCTTTACCACTGAGCCACCAGGGAAGCATGAATCATGTGCTATCCCATGACTAATATATATATATATAAAATGTTGCCATGTCCAACCCATTAATGACTAACTTAACTCTTATTTTAAAAAATGTACATGACCTTGGACTATTTTGTTTCACTAAGAATATGACTAATCCTTTCCAAACTTATTAGAGTTGAATTAATGCAATATTGACTATCAGCAGTCGAATTCCTAACACAAATAGACATTTCTCCATAAAAGACATACAGGTGGCTAACAAACACATGAAAAGATGCTCAACATCACTCATTATCAGAGAAATGCAAATCAAAACCACAATGAGGTACCGTTTCACGCCAGTCAGAATGGCTGCGATCCAAAAGTCTACAAGCAATAAATGCTGGAGAGGGTGTGGAGAAAAGGGAACCCTCCTACACTGTTGGTGGGAATGCAAACTAGTTCAGCCACTATGGAGAACAGTGTGGAGATTCCTTAGAACTGCCTTATGACCCAGCAATCCCACTGCTGGGCATACACACCGAGGAAACCAGAATTGAAAGAGACACATGTACCCCAATGTTCACTGAAGCACTGTTGATAATAGCCAGGACATGGAAGCAACCTAGATGCCCATCAACAGACGAATGAATAAGAAAGCTGTGGTACATATACACAATGGAGTATTACTCAGCCATTAAAAAGAATACATTTGAATCATTTCTAATGAGGTGGATGAAACTGGAGCCGATTATACAGAGTGAAGTAAGCCAGAAAGAAAAACACCAGTGCAGTATACTAATGCATATACATTGAATTTAGAAAGATGGTAATGATAACCCTGTATGTGAGACAGCAAAAGAGACACAGATGTATACAACAGTCTTTTGGACTCTGTGGGAGAGGGAGAGGGTGGGATGATTTGGGAGAATGGCACTGAAACATATATAATATCATATAAGAAACGAATCACCAGTCTAGGTTCAATGCAGGATGCAGGATGCTTGGGGCTGGTGCACGGGGATGACCCAGAGGGATGGGATGGGGAGGGAGGAAAAACGAAAACAAATGCAACTAGTTTCATTTACACATGTACGTGAGATTCTGTGGAAGAGAACAGAGATTGATGATGCTGTAATATAATTGGTTGTTCGCCGGCTATAAACTTAGTTTAAGAGCGGTAGGTGTAATATTGTAGTGGAGTGAATTTAGTGCCAAAATCTCTGTGTGACCTTGATGAAGTCTGTTTTTGTTATCAGGGATACATTTTTAATAGATGAGACAACTGGGATCTCAGGTAAATTGGTAAAAAGTCAAACAAATTTTGCTAACAGAATCTTAAGGAATGTCACTCTTACGCTGTCTTTCACATCCTGGGAGGTAGGCCATGGCGTCTCCAACCTAGTTCCTGAAATGGACACTCTAAAAATATGTCAGAGAAGAAATAAAGAAAGACTCTCTTTCCTCTGAAACCTTTCAGCTCTCTCCAGTTACCATACACAGTTATTTTATTCAAGAAGATTCATTATGTTATTTTAGCCTCTTAACTTAGTTTGGAGAAATTTCTTCTCAGATTCCTTCTATCAATATTTTCTTAGCATCTTCTATCAGTCAGTAGAATATCTTAGTGTTTATTTTTCTCTCCACATCTATTCAACAGATATTTATTGAATATGTTATGTGGCAGGTGCAATCCTAAGCTGGGATTCAGAACCCCAAAGTGAACAAAATTAGAGGGAAAAAAATACCCACCTGGCTTTAGGGAGCTTAAGTAATTAACTCCAGTTATTACATAGATAAACATAAAATTATCACTATAGTAAGTGCTATGGAGAAGAGACCGTGTGTAATTGATGCGTATAAGGGTGGCTTTTACCTAATCATGGAAGTGCACCAAGGTATTTTGAGGAAATTATCATTAACCTTGTTTCTAATGGATGAGCATCCTTACCTTGATGAAAGGTAGCAAGAGGCATTCCAAGTGAAGGGAATGACTTGCAAGTCGGTCTTGTGTTTAGGAAGGAGAAGGGATAATGGAGAGTCACTGTGGCTGGAGTTGGGAAAGGAAGCAAGAGTCTAGAGAAGCAGTGATGAACATGTATGTTGCCTAGCATTTTGTGCATTGTAGAGTTTATCCTCAAATCAACAAGAAGCCATTTAAGTTTATTAAGCAGAGTTGAGAGTGGGTGAGGTGGTATAATCTGCTTGGAAAAGACCATTCTACCTTCTTTGTGGAGACTGGATTAGAGGGCTCACTCAGTGGATGCAGGTAGACCAAGTCAAATACTATTGAAATTGTCTAGACGAGAGACATTCATAGATGGGGTGAGTATGGTGGAGGGAAGTAGATGCTGTGAGCTATTATTAGAGGCTAAATTTAACAGAACATGAAGAGTGAAAGTTGAGCAAGTGTTCATCAGCACCAGGCAGAATATGAATGTCAATATTGTTTAGAATATGAACATCAACCAGTAAAGAGGAGGATAACATTTTTAACATAATGAGAGTCATGTTAACAATTCTTTCCATTTAGTGGAAAGGAGAATTCAGGATGACCAAGAGTGTTTTCCCTTATTCTGACTACAGTTACCCATGAAAAAGTCCCCAAACATTTCTGACCTTTCAGCTTGCTGAAATAATGCACATGAAAATACTTTTTAATATATATGTGCATATGTGTACATATGTACTGGATTGGATTACATAAATACACATGGTTGTAACATATATTATAGCACATATATGCTATTTATTGCATTTTATATATTAATATGTATGCTATTACACTTATTTATTGTGTGTATTTTTGTCTTTCAAGAAGATCGCAGTCTGGTAAGTGTTGAGCCAATACACATACCAACACTAAGAAAAAATCTGGAATCTATTTCCTAAATCTACTTCTTAACTATCTAAAAGTGAAGCATTAGTGATTTGATGTGCCTTTTTTTTTTTAAGTCGAGTGGATCATAACCATGTTAATATATGGCTTTTAAAGTCTATTGAATATGAGTTCATCCTTATATGTAGCATGTTTAATATTTATAATTTTGCTAGGTTCCTTTTTGAATTCTCACCTTTGCCTAACCTTGATGACATTTATAAAATGAGGTTAAAATCCACTAAGAAGGAATATAAAAAAGAAAGTCCCAAGTTTGTATTTAGCTTTTGATACTCATCATTAGGGTATGCAAAAGGATAATAAGCCTTGTCAGCCAGGATCTGTGATCAATGTCTGTCCGACTCCACTGTTGGAATTGCTTTCTCTTTCTTTTTAAGATACTAAAACCACAAAGTATTTCTATAGTGTAGGCAAAATGCCCCATCTACTTAAGGTAACAAGGCTAACCCTAAGGATATTGTCTAGTGGGTGTACTAAAAAATATTGTCTTTACTTGAGTTTTAGGATGCTGTGAGAAGGAAATACTGAGACAGGGTGAGAGATATGTGGATTCTTTCTTTTGATATCCAGGTACCTACTGGGGATGTGGGAGAGGCCTTAGATAAGGAAGGGCTCAGATGGACTTCTCAAGGATACTGTAAACAGGCTTCTCGGAATTACCTGGGTAGGATCACCGCAAAGATGCCCAAGTGGATGAGAGTGGCCATCATCATGCAGATGGAGGCTTCCTTGGTTTTTCTGAGCCTTGAGGCCAGTTGAGATCCAGTGGCAAGTGATATGACCTAAAGATGGCAACCCCACTGTGGAGACTGGGTTTAGATCAATGGATAGTTTCTAGATAAATGACCTGGCAATTAAGACTTAAGTGAAGCCTGAGTCCATGAGGACCAAAGGGCTGACACTCCCTAGCATCATAATAATAGCAGTAATTGCTGATATTTATTATTATCCTAGCACTTTGCATGCATTTAGTAACTTAATCCTTATTTCACATAATACCTATGAGTTAATTACTTATATGATCTTCAGTTTACAGATGAGGAAACTGAGTACAGAAAAGGTATGTAACTTTCTTGGCATTACACATCTAATAAATGAAGAGCCAGGATTTGATGTAGACAGTCTAGTTCATTATTGTTTAGTCCCTCAGTTGTGTCTGACTCTTTGCGACCCCATGGAGTGCCAGCTACCAGGCTCATCTGTCCATGGGATTTTCCAGGCAAGAATGCTGGAGTGGGTTGCTATTCCCTTCTCCAGGTCTAGCCCATAGATAATGCTATACCCGCTGTTCGTGAGCAAGTCACCAGAGGCTACAGCAAAGAGGCCAAGATAATTTAAAATGGCCAAACATATCAGGGCTCCAAATCTGGCTCTCCACCTGTTTGTTGCTTTTGTAAATGTTTTATTGGAATGCAGTCATGATCATTTGTTTACGTACCATCAGTGACTGCTTTGGCCAGTGGCTGCTCTGATGTGATAACACCAGAGCTGTGGCAGGAACCATATGGCATGCAAAACCTTAAATATCCTCAGTCTGGCCATTAGCAGAAAAAAGTTTGCCAGCCCCTGCAGTGAACAAAATGTATTCAAAACTCCAACCAGAGGACATCCAAGAAGTGATATGGATTGAAGGAAATCCCCAACTACATGAGGATAAAAAAAAATACCTGTCTTTAATGCCTATTTAGATTCTATTATAGCTGAAAAAGCAGAAGGGAGCATTTTACTGAAGAAAAACCCTGTGCTGCCTGAAAATACTCTTTATTTATTGGCCTGGCCTAAACTGTAAATTATAAGCCAGATTAAGACATTTATTTAGGGGCTCTGGAAGAATGCCAATTAGTTACATACAAATAAAGAAGTCTACACATGTTAGTTTGAGGTTTAATAGATATTAGAAGTTATTATTCAGTTTTCTGTTAGTAAAAAGTCTTTTTTCCAAGATACCTGCTAATTATTTATGGGTAAAATGGAATGCTGCTTGTATTTACCTTAAATGCTACAGAAGAAAAAAAATGCATGGAGTATGGGGGAAAATATCCAGATTCATGACAGTTGTTGAAGCTAAGTGATGAATATACGAGGGTTTCTTATACCATTTTTTTAACTTTTGTTTGTTTGAAAATGTTCATAATAAAATGTTACAAAATTACTAAACTTATTAAAGCAGATCCCATATTTTCTTATGGGCTGAATGCATCATATGGTTCTCATGATATTTTCCCCTTATTTTCTTTGCCCTGTCAATAAAGTAATGATAGACTGACTGGAAACATCGATAGGAAAAGAGAGGAGAAGAAAACTGTTGGGCAATTAGAAATTATCTGACAACTTTGTTTTGTTCTGCTTGGCGTCACTGCCTGCATGTACTAAAGTATCAGAGTGGCAAACCGCACAGAAGGGTCACAAATGAATACTTAATTTCCTCCCTGATTCTCCAGTTTCCCCAGTGGATAATGAAATCAGCTCCTCTAAAAGGCAAGATACACTCTGACTTAACAAACAGCTTTTGAAGAAATTTTCCTGTTATTAAAAAGGGAGGTACGTGTGCGTAAAATAACTTTTATAGAAATTAATTTGAATATTAAATTTCATCAGCTTAGTAACTGTGTTGAGTTTTAACAATCATATCTGACACCTGTTAAAAACAAGGTTTCAGTACGTCAATCAAACTGACAACACTGGAAAAAGAATCACAAAACTTTTCTTTAATGTGCTCCTCTACCCATTCCTGACACTATAATTTTCATTTTGATTTCAAGTTTGATCCCCAAATTATATCTATTCATGCCTTCTTAATTTTTGCATATTTTAAAATATATAATCTGTATTTTTATGTTTGAAGGAAATAAGGTTAATTTATGTTTTGAATAATGACTGAGTTCCCTGTGCCAGGAATTATTACAGGCATTGACAGAAGTAGCAAGAAGCATAGAAGAGTCCTGCTTTTACCAACTCTACATTCTAGACTTTTAAAATAATATGTTTAATTCATCTACACCCTAACATATTTTTTTCTACTACTTCTACACATTCTGAAAGAAGGAAGTTAAAATGCTCTCTATAATTATATATCTTGTCACAGTCCCCTTGAAACTTTATTTTTGAATTCTACTACATTTAGTTTCTATTAGTAGTAGTAGTAGTAAACTCCCCGCTATTTGCAATTCGAGAGACCAGGTTCCATCTCTGGGTCGGGAAGATCCCCTGGAGAAGGAAATGGCAACCCACTCCAGTATTCTTGCCTGGAGAATCCCATGGACAGAAGAGCCTGGAGGGCTACAGTCCAGGGTCACAGAGAGTCAGACACAACTGAGTGACTAACACACAAACACACACAGTTAGTTCAGTTGCTCAGTCATGTCTGACTCTTTGCAACCCCATGGACTGTAGCATGCCAGGCCTCCCTGTCCATCACCAGCTCCTGGAGCTTACTCAAACGTGTGTCTATCAAGTCAGTGATGCCATTCAACCGTCTCATCCTCTGCTGACCCCTTCTCCTCCTGCCTTAAATCTTTTCCAGTGTCAGGGTCTTTTCTAATGAGTCAGTTCTTCGCATCAGGTGGCCGAAGTATTGGAGCTTCAGCTTCAGCATCAGTCCTTCCAATGAATATTCAGGACTGATTTCCTTTAGGATTCACTGGGTGGATCCCCTTGTAGTCCAAGGGACTCTCAAGAATCTTCTCCAACACAACACTTCAAAAGCGTCAATTCTTTGGTGCTCAGCTTTCTTTGTAGTCCAAATCTCACATCCATACATGACTACTGGAAAAACCATAACTTTGACTAAACAAACATTCATTGGCAGAATAATATCTCTGCATTTTAATATGCTGTCTAGGTTGGTCATAGCTTTTCTTCTAAGGAGCAAGCATCTTTTAATTTCATGGCTGCAGTTAACATCTGCAGTGAGTTTGGAGCTCCCCAAAATAAAGTCTGTCATTGTTTCAATTGTTTCCCCATCTATTTGCTGTGAAGTGATGGCAAAGGATGCCATGATCTTAGTATTTTTGAATGTTGAGTTTTAAGCCTACTTTTTCACCCTCCTCTTTCACTTTCATCAAGAGTCTGTTTACTTCTTCACTTTCTGCCATAAGGGTGGTATCATCTGCATATCTGAGGTTACTGATATTTCTCTCAATAATCTTGATTCCAGCTTGTGCTTCATCCAGCCTGGCATTTTGCATGATGTACTCTGCATAAAAATTAAATAAGCAGGGTGACAGTATACAGCCTTGATGTACTCCTTTCCTGATTTGGAACCAGTCTGTTGCTCCACGTTCAGTTCTTAGCGTTGCTTCTTGGCCTTCCTACAGATTTCTCAAGAGGCAGGTCAGGTGGTCTGGTATTCCCATCTCTTTCAGAATTTTCCACAGTTTGTTCTGATCCACATAGTCAAAGGCTTTGGCATAGTCAATAAAGCAGAAGTAGACTTTTTCTGGAACTCTCTTCCTTTTTGATGAGCCAGCAGATGTTGGAAATTTGATCCCTGGGTCCTCTACCTTTTCTAAATCCAACTTGAACATTTGGAAGTTCGTGGTTCACATACTATTGAAGCCTGGCTTGCAGAATTTTAAGCATTACTTTACTAGCATGTGAGATAAGTGCAATTGTGCGGTAGTTTGAGCATTCTTTGGCATTGCCTATCTTTGGGATTGGAATGAGAACTGTCCTTTTTCAGTCCTGTGGCCACTGCTGAGATTTCCGAATTTGCTGGCATATTGAGTACAGTGCTTTCACAGCATCATCTTATTAGTAGTAGTTATGGTAGTAATAGTTTGCTTTTATTTCTATTAATGCACCAGTTTATCCTGATTGGTAGTTGTAAGCTTAAATCTCACCTTCTCTAACATTGATATTGACAATTTTATTTTTACTAGTATTAATTAGAAGTACTACTGTTATTGTTATTAATTTGGGGATTTGCTTTTGCCTGCCATCTTGTTGCCCACCTTCTAGTATTGGCACCTATTGATGATGACATATTTATTCGTTTTTTTTGTTTTTTTTTTTTGCGAGGGAGGTGTGTGTAAATAGCATATGCTTGAGCCTCTTTTATAATCCTATCTGATACATTATCCTTTAATGTGAAAATTGACTTCACTTACCCTGAGTGTGATAATATGTGTTATTTTATTCTTTCCATGTTTATATTTACTATTTATTTTACTTTTTTATATTGTGTTTATTTTTATCCTTTTTTCTTTTCTTAAAAAATTATCAAGTCATTATTTACTTCTTTTTCCCATTTGATCATTTAGGAGTTCTATTTTGTAACTCCATTAAAGGTTACTTTCTGCAGAAGAAAATGTCCATTTTGTACTTTAAATGATGACTTTATTATAAACCACACCTATTTTACTAGTGTTGCTTATACAAGGAAAAAAAAAGTTATTCCAAGAAAATTTATACCATATTTACAGCTTCACGTGGCTATTTATATTCAAATTAATTAAAATTAAAAACTCTATTTCTCAGTTCCACTTGTCACATTTCAATTTATCGAGGGTTACATGTGGCTTATTGTTGTTGTTTAGCTGCTAAGTTGTGTCTGACTCTTTTGCAACTCCATGGACTGTAACCCAATAGGCTCCACCCTCCATGGGATTTCCCAGGCAAGAATACTGGAGTGCATTGCCGTTTCCTTCTCCAGGGGATCTTCCCATCCCAGGTACAGAGCCTGCGCCTCCTGCATCGGCAGGGAGCTTCTTTACTACTGAGCCGCTAGGGAAGCCCTGTGTGTGATTAGTGGCTACCATACTGGAGACTGCAAATTTAGAGAACACCACAGAAAATTCTACTAGACCACAATGGTTAATAGATTATGTATATATTTTCTATACTGCTTATACACATTTTGAATTATATATAATAAGTTTGCTGAGGTTATTTTTAGGTTAAATATTAAAATTGATATATTAATTCAGTTTTCTAACTCAAACATAAAAAGAGCAGAACAGCTATACACCACCAACCAGCTAAAATAACATCAGTGTCTTAAGTGAAGGGTTATTTAACAATAAATCGTTTTAGTTAAGTCAGGATGTCCCAGGAGAGCTTCTTGCAAACAAACTAGCCAAGATTCAATTTCATGATGACAAGATTTCGAATAAGTTTAAATCTGACAAGAAAGGATCTTTGCCCCAATGTGCCTAATGTATATAGACTTAATGTCCTTAAGATATCTGACTTGTAAATAGTCTGAAGCTTTTGCCATTATCTCAATAACGGATTGTAATGACTGACTTAATGCAATGTATTCTCAAAGCACTTGTGTCAACAGTCTTTCTGTTTTTTTAAGGTTATTCATTAACTTTCAATGAAACATATGGCCTTTGGGTTCAGTTTTATCTGAGGTTGAATCAAATAATTTGGAGACTCAACATTTTATTTCACTTTTCTAGAATTTACAATCAAACACAGATTTCTCTACCATATGACATGAGTAAGATGTATACTAGACTGTATTTTCTTCATCACGACACTATCAAGGCACTACTATTTTCTCCCATACTTAATAAAATACACCTTAGAATAATTCTAATTTTTCTTACCATGTATACACACACACACACACACATACACATGTGCAAAAGGACAGGTAATCTACCATGGTCCTCTCTTATCCTCTCCAGTTCAGCTGATGACTAATCATTATAATTTATTTGGAGTCTCATATCGTACCTTGAATATTGTTATCAGGTAGGGCATATGACTTACAATTTTCTATGTCATTCCAATATTCTTTGTAATGTCAAAATTAGGAAAGCATTTCAACACTCTTCAATAGGAGAGGCATACAAATGTACTGTCTCCACTTATAAATATTTAGGTTGTTATAAAGTTTGCTATTACAAGCAACAAAGTAATGAATTAACATTGTCCTTTCTCATGTAGTCATGAGTGTCTATGATGCATTTCCAGAAGTAGCACTGTGGCATCAGTAAAGTTGTAGTGTGTTTGTTTTGTTGCTGCTAAGTCGCTTCAGTCGTGTCCGACTCTGTGCGACCCCGTAGGCGGCAGCCCACCAGGCTCCCCCGTCCCTGGGTTTCTCCAGGCAAGAGCACTGGAGTGGGTTACCGTTTTGTTTTGTTAGATATTGCCAAATTGTTTTCCAGGGTTTCTACCCACAATCAGACCTTCTGTAAACGTATGGGAATACCTGCCTTTCTATAGCTTTAAAGATAGATGACATTGTCAAACTTCTTTGGGATTTATTTTCTGTGCCATATTGTTCAGGTCCTGAAATAATTGTTATATACTGTTCTTTAAAACTAATTTGAAAATAATTCTTTTATATTCTAGCACAATTTAAATACTGCTAGGATTATGTCTTTGAAAGATCTGATAGAAGTCTGCCGTGAAAACAAACTTCTGACCCTGTTAATTTTTTGACTAGGGGAAGTGTTCTTTGTCAGTTGCATCTATTTCGTCCATTTAGATTTTGAGTCTTGCTTTAATGACTTTGGTAAGTTATGTTTTCTTAGATTCTTATTCATTTTATCTAGCTTTACTGATATGAAGTTTCTGGTTTTCAATATTATCTTTAAAAAATTGTGCTTTAAATTTGCTCTTCTTTTTTCCCTGACACAAAGTTAGAAAGTTTTGTTTCCCTAGTTGGGAGAGTTCTTTGTCTTTTTATTTGTTCATTAATTTCATACCATATTATATTTTACATTAAATAATACTCTGTGCATTTATGTATTTCGTGTGTTATTATATGGTCAATTTTGTGGCTCTTCTATGAGCACATAAAATTATACCCTTATAGGAAAATGTTATTTTACACATATAAACACATACATATATATGCTTGTAAATACATACATATAGTTGTGTATTATATATTGGTAAGATCTGTCATATTTATTATGTTATCTAGACTTTCTGTATTTTAATTGTTTACTTGATCATTGAGCGACGAAGTCCATTGTCACTGAGTATTAATAGTATGTGCAGTAATGATATCAATATTAATTTGAATCTTTCATGTTCAAACATGTGTACTTTTATGATTAAGTAAGAGATGTGAAATCTTGGGTCATATTTATTTCCTTGTTCATACTTTTTACCTTCTAAGTTGTTGGTTGTGAAAAACACCTAAGACTAGTTTGATATTTTCCCTTTTAAACATTAAGAACAAAATATTTTGTGTAGAGGCAAAGAACTATTAAATCAGTAAGAAATTACAGTACTTTTTCCTGGATATTTCACGGTGTGACTATATTAACAAATTTTCTCTGATACTTAGCACTTTCTTTTTCAATTTTGAATTACTTCTTTATTTTAAATATTAAAAAATATATCTGTAATATTTAACTTAGTAAAAATAGTTATATCATTGTTTAGGTTTTATCCTTCAGAGATTTGAATTATATATATTGAGTTTTCTTAATTGATATTCTACACTTCTCATTTTTCTCTAAACCATTTTAAGTTTGTATTTTTTCCCCTGTGTTTTATTTTTTTCCTTCAAGAGAGGAAAATACTCTTTTTTTCTGTTGTAAATTTTAATCTTCCATTTATTTCCTAACTTTTGCCATCTCAAATTTTTATTTCATCTTTTTCTGCATTTATATTATCTTTTTTTTACTAATTTTTATATTTATTCTTTTTGGTTTTCCTTTCATAAGTGTGATTACTTCATATTCATTTTAATTCTGTACTAAGTATTTGATCATATTTCATCTGTTTCAGAGCGACAGTTTTTTCTTATGAGTGAATGCATTTTGTTGTTATGCTTGAGATTGTTTTTCTTATAATATCTTGAGCTCAACTTGGCTTGAGAGGGTACTTCCCCATGTTCCCATCTCTTATTCGAAATGAGAAGTGTAGTTTTGAACTTTGAGAGAGCCTCTTATTTTCAAGAAGGGCATTTTTGTTGGGATCCTAGAGAATTTCCTGCTCCTGGGCTCTTCAATGTATCTCATGTCTTCGTCTTGATCTCAGCTACTTATACAAGCCCTTATTTATATTTTTGAATTGAATATTATAACCCAATGTCCCTGAAAATGGAGTTTTTATGTTGTGTCTTTTATAGTTAATTCATTAAAATTATAAGAAGAAATAGAGGCAAAATTGTGACATATACAGCTGTATTCATATCAATATATTTTCCTTTTTATTGTTAGTTCATGTATTAATCAATTACTCTCAGAAGCTATAATTTATTAGGATCTCTCTTGATTATTTCACTTGGCTTGTTTTGTCTGGCTCCAGGATTTCTTATATGTGCTAGCAGTTCTTTTTATCTACTCACTGGGACTCAGGTTGAAGTCTGTAGTACATTAATTTGGAGCCATGTCATGAATGGTAGGAAGTTCTGTAGTCTTGTAGCAAAAGCATGGTGTCAGTTCTCTACTAAAAATATAGTAAAGAAAAAAAATACAGCCTTTTTTTTTCTCTTCTCTTTGAGATGTTCCAGACCCTGGTCTAGACAGGACTCATTACTGGTTCATCTCTCCCTCAGCTGTTCAGGAGCTAGAGGAATCAGGCCCACTCCTATGGACTTACATGACCCCTTTTTTTCTGGAATCCATACTGTTCTGCAGGTCATGTACTTGTCAGGATCCACAACTACTGTCCTCCCCTGGATCCTCTCAAGATCTCATCAGCCTCAGAGTAGAGAAACTCCTGTGCTAGTTCTGGATTTTAGAATCCTTTCAGTGTCTGCGGCTTCACCAGCACCTTCCAGTGTCGTCAGGGTTTTTGCTGGGGGTAAAGGAGCTCCCTTGACGTGCTCCTTTTCCTATTTGGAACCGGTCTGTTGTTCCATGTCCAGTTCTAACTATTGCCTCCTGACCTGCATACAGGTTTCTCAAGAGGCAGGTCAGGTGGTCTAGTATTCCCATCTCTTTCAGAATTTTCCTCAGTTTATTGTGATCCACACAGCCAAACGCTTGGGCATAATCAATAAAGCAGCAATAGATGTTTTTCTGGAACTCTCTTGCTTTTTCCATGATCCAGCGGATATGGCAATTTGATCTCTGGTTCTTCTGCATTTTCTAAAACCAGCTTGAACATCTGGAAGTTCACGGTTCACATATTGCTGAAGCCTGGCTTGGAGAATTTTGAGCATTACTTTACTAGCATGTGAGATGAGTGCAATTATGCAGTAGTTTGAGCATTTTTTGGTATTGCCTTTCTTTGGGATTGTTGCAAATAGGAAAAGGAATATGTCAAGGCTGTATATTGTCACCCTGCTTATTAAACTTATATGCAGAGTACATCATAAGAAACACTGGGCTGAAAGAAGCACAAGCTGGAATCAAGATTGCCAGGAGAAATATCAATAACCTCAGATATGCAAATGACACCACCCTTATGGCAGAAAGTGAAGAGGAACTAAAAAGCCTCTTGATGAAAGTGAAAGAGGAGAGTGAAAAAGTTGGCTTAAAGCTCAACATTCAGAAAACAAAGATCATAGCATCCGTTCCCATCACTTCATGGGAAATAGATGGGGAAACAGTGGAAACAGTGTCAGACTTTATTTTTCTGGGCTTCAAAATTACTGCAGATGATGACTTCAGCTATGAAATTAAAAGATGCTTACTCCTTGGAAGAAAATTTATGACCAACCTAGATAGCATATTGAAAAGCAGAGACATTACTTTGCCAACAAAGGTCCGTCTAGTCAAGGCTATGGTTTTTCCAGTGGTCGTGTATAGATGTGAGAGTTGGACTGTAAAGAAAGCTGAGTGCTGAAGAATTGCTGCTTTTGAACCGTGGTGTTGGAGAAGACTCTTGAGCGTCCCTTGGACTGCAAGGAGATCCAACCAGTCCATTCTGAAGGAGTTCAGGCCTGGGATTTCTTTGGAAGGAACGATGCTAAAGCTGAAACTCCAGTACTTTGGCCACCTCATGCGAAGAGTTGACTCATTGGAAAAGACTCTGATGCTGGGAGGGATTGGGGGCAGGAGGAGAAGGGGATGACAGAGGATGAGATGGCTGGATGGCATCACTGACTTGATGGACGTGAATCTGAGTGAACTCTGGGAGTTGATGATGGACAGGGAGGCCTTGCGTGCTGTGATTCATAGGGTCACAAAGAGTCCGACACGACTGAGTGACTGAACTGAACTGAACTGAACTGAACTGAAAGGAGCTCCCAGATACGTTTAAGCCGCCATATCCCATTTTTCCCCAGTGCTGCTTATGAATAGGTTTTGTACATGTTTCTATGAGATTGACAAACTAGGGAAAAATGAATTGGTACAAGGGTTTAAGATGTCTCTTTATATTTATAAGCTGCCATGGGTAAAAACTTTTAAAGAAAACATCTCCCACGTTGCCACTTGCTGTATTCCAAGGTGTCTTAGTTGAATTGAAAGTGACAGTGGTTCATTTCACAGATTGAATTAAAAGTGAATTGTGAGAAGTCCTTAAAGAAGCCTACAGTGATTGGATAATGGTTTCTGTTGCCCTGTAGGGTCCAAGTTTGAGCATATGGGAGAATTCAGGTTTCTATAGACAAGCTGTCCTGCTGCAGAGAAGGAAGATAGGCAATGGTCTGACTTCCAAGGAAACATGCTGTATTCAAAGTCATGGGCCAAGGAAGGTCAGTAAGAAAAGGGGGAGCTAAATAATTTACCAAAACAAAGGGACAAACAGGTGGCATTCATTAGGAGTAGAAGCATGGAAACGTCTATTAAAAGTGTCAGAGAGGTAAGTGCCAAGGGTGGTGGTTTGAACAGGTAAGTTGAAGGGGGCCCTAAGGTGCTAGCACATAATTTCAGCACCTTTCAACACAAATTGTTCTCAGTTTTGAGCTTTGGTTAATAATCATCATTATTGCATTTATCTATCTATCTATCTATCTTGGTAATGCCATTATAGGTAATTTCCCTTCTTGCTATAACTTCCTGGTCAGTCCTCCATTGTATCTCCCGAACAACTGCCACTGTCCCTTCACTAGCATGTTTGGAAGCCTCCAATTTCTCCTATGGATCCAGCCCTCCTCAGTGCTGTCACAGTAATCTTTTCATATGAGAGAGACCTCCGATTCTGAGAATGACATTGCTGGAATATCATTTATCTCCTTCATTTTTATACTTTCTATTTTGTGTGTAGAAGGCCAGAGCAGGCACCAAAACGGTGATGTTACTTGGTCTATGTTTCCTGAGTAAGTCAAAAAGGCGAATTATGGATTTTTTTCTATCAGGCAGACCCAGATTGAATGCTGTTCATTTCTGGGTTTATGCCTATTATCCGTCAAATAATGAGTACCCCCCAAATGTTACTGTGCTATTATGCTGTGCGGATAGAAGAATTCTCTACAACATAAAACTATTTTTATACAGCTATCAAAGCAGTCTGGAGATTTCAACTTTCATTCAAATAAAATTGAAAGAAAATGAGTAACATTGAGACAACTGAGCGCAAAAGAATAATATTATATTTTCCAAAATATACACATCAACCACTTGAGGCTATTGTATGTGAAAGGGCCATAAGGGTAGCTGAGTTGAATATGCCAGTAATTTCTTTCAATCATCTTTTTTTTCCACTTGCAAAGGGCTGTATGAAGTGTATCCAGGGAAGTCTACACTTTTGGGCAGAGGCAGGATACAAAAATGGGAGAGAAAGATGTTCATTCTTTGACCAACAATAAAAATGATCATTCATTTTCTACTCCTCCCTCAGGATCTAGATAAGAAAGAATTAATTTCAGGAAATGTTAAGTCTCAGACAAGCATCAACACTAGAATTTAGCTAGTACAGATATCATACGTGGGGACACTTTTGTGTTCCTTCCCCTAAAGATGGTCCAAATGTGGGTGAGATTTCTTTCTAATTCCTTCCATGACTACTGCTCAGATGTTACTCTATGAGTTGTCTGGTAGGAAAGAGTGTGGTATCTTCAAGGAAGTGAGATCATCTGACTTTATTATATGAATTCGAAGTGGGGTCTCATTGTTGAAGGCAATTATTTCTTTTTAAGTTCATCAGATAGCCATCCTTTAAATTTTTTATTTATTTATTTTATTTTTGGCTGTGCTGGGTCTTTGCTGCTATGTGGGGGTTTTCTCTAGCTGCAGAGAATGGCAGGGGCCACTCTTTTTGTGGTGCACGCTAGGCTCATGAGCTGAGTTGCCCCGAGGTATGTGGGATCCTCCTGGACCAAGGATCAGACCCGTGTCTCCTGCATTGGCAAGAGGATTCCCAAGCTCTGGACCATCGAGTAGGTCCTGGATAGCCATGATTTTCACTTAACTGCTCCCTCACGGCATAATGAAATGACCCCTTGGCTTTCTCTCTTCTGCATGTGTACAGAGTGGAGACAGATCAAGTAAATAGCTGTGAGATGATAGCATTTGCATGATGGATAAAGCACTCTTTGGCTGTGCCCCCAAATGGGTATTATTATTATTTTTATCACCGTTAAAACAAACAAACTGAAGGATATGCACATGCAAGGCCAAGTTGAATCAGGAAAGTAGATGAACAGGTGTGGGCTTGCTACTCAACAGTTACCAGAAATTTACCAAGTACTTTCCATGTGCCAGGTATTAGGTATACCCTTCTCTTATCTCATTTAATACTCACACCAAATCTATGAAGGTGGTACTATCATTTTCAATTGCTACCATATTTTATAGACAGGAAACTAAGGCATGGAGAAGTTAATCATCTTATCCACAGTCATTCAAGGAGTCAACAGGAGACCTGGTATTTGTCATGGTGATCATAGTCTCCTTGATAGTCTGAAGTCAGTTTTATAGGTTCTATTCCAGATACATCATCATGATTACAGGGCATTCTGATTGTATTATTTGGAACAAATATTTATAGCTTCTCTGTGAAATTAGGTTGGTAAAACATATATAGGTGAGGAGTCAGTGATGTATCATGTATAAAATGCCAAGGCAGGAAAAATGACTTACCTGTTTATTTCCAACATTCTGATACTGATATCAAAAAGAGATGGAAGACAAGAAAATACAAAATTTTGGGGAGGTAAGATGCCCAGTTTTTTGTACTACTTAAAAAAATTATTTTTTGATTTGGCTGCACCGCATCTTAATTGCAGCAGTGGGATATAGTTCCCTGACCAGGGATTGAACCTGGGCCCTCTGCATAGGGAGCATGCAGTCTTAGCCACTGGACCACCAGGGAGGTCCTGGTTCTTTTGTTCCTACCAAAGTTTGTGTCATTGAGTGTATCACTCTCAACTTTCTGGGATTTAATTTCCTCAACTATAAAATGATGAGTTTGGATTTGACTCTCTCTGTCCCTGACTGTATATGCGTGTGTGTGTATTTATCCAAGTTGAAATAATAGGTGCCCACAAATTGTTGTTTATCCATACATCATCAGCATAATGGAATTTCCTTACCAAGTATATGGTCCCTATTTTAAAAGATATGTATATACTTATGAAGTTTTAATATAACAGAGCTCATTAAAAATAAAAGCAATGAGAATTCTGTTATTAGCCATATGTGAGGTCTGTTAAAAGTAGATGCCTGGTGAGCCAAAGTGCTCACTGCTCTGAGCACTTCTGAAACTTGCTTTCGGAGCCCTCTGTGGAGCCCAGGGCACAGTTGGTCATGCCCCGGTTAGTGGACAGCAGAGGTCATCTTCATCTCCGAGGAATGATTTGAGTGTTTAAAGTGGCCTAAAGTAAAGTGAGCATGGTAGTCAATATGGGCAAAATCACATTTAGTCAAAAGCCAGCTGTGCCTAGCCGATAATAAGATTTGCTTATCTGGATCAGATGTTGAAGTTGGAAGGAAATGAAAAGGCAGGGACTGCTCCTGGAGGGATAGTGCCTCTTAATGTGACACCTTTGAACACTGACATTATTTTGAATACATGAATGGATTCTGTTGAACATGTATGGTTATTTACTTTATAGTCATACCTCTGTGTCATAAACAAAGCAATCGTATTTATGGCTTTTACCACTGCGTCCCTAGTGGTGGTAGGAGTGAGGGAGATTTGGGCATAGAATAATTATAACCTTCTACAGGAAATTCACTCAGTTGTGTCTGAATCTTTGTGACCCTGTGAACTGTAGCCCACTAAGCTCTGCCCATGGAATTCTCCAGGCAAGAAAAATGGAGAGGGTAGACAGTCCTGTCTCCAAGGGATCTTCCTGACCCAGGGATCAAACCTGGGTCTCCTGTAATGCAGGAGATTTCTTTACCCTAAAAGACTTGCCTGCAGTTCAGGAGACCTGGGTTTAATTCCTGGGTCAGGAAGATCCCCTGGAGAAGAATTCCATAGACAGAAGAGCCTGATGGGCTACTGTCCCTGGGGTCACAAACAGTCGGACATAACTGAGTGACTAACACTTTCACAAGAAGTTCAGTATTGGCCCCAAGTAATGATGATATCAATATAAGAACCTGGAGCCATTTTGGGGATATTTACTCAGAGGCCTTTCCTTCTGTCTCCATCTGGTTAAAATATCTCAGCTCCAATGAGAAGAACACACTGCACTTTTACATGAAAGACATTTAAGAGGAAATTATTTAAAATATTATTAAGAACTTAGAAGGTTGTTCAACATACTTCTATGATTATCATAAAACTCAGAGATTAATTTGCTGCTTTTATAACTGAAGCAGTGTGGAGGCCTTTGTAACGGGAATAACTGTATTAGCAGTCATAAAATTATAAGTAAATAGTGTGGTTTGTCTCCCAGAGTATTTTGTGAGGTGATATGAAAGCAAGTTCTGTTGAAAATCCAAGTGGGAAGTAAAAAGTGAGCTGACCTGGATTCTAAACCAAACTCAACTGCTGTTTTTAGATGAACAAATATTTATTGCCTTGATGGCCCTTTTTCTTTCTCTTGCGGATGCATTGAAGAGGTTGTACTAGGAGTCTCCTTTACGATTCACTCTGGGCCCCTGACGTAGCTTGCATTGTAAGTACAGCCCTCCCTCAGCCACACTTCCCTCATCTGCTTTATTTTATCTGACATAAATGGGATAAGATTTCATTTCATCAGAAGTTTCATCTCCTCAAAGGGAAAAGGTTGAAATCTCTGCCCAATTTGACTTACATACTTGTCTCTCTGTGGAGAATGTGGCACTTTCATCCTTCTTCAGCAGAGTTGTCAGCTCAGTTTGCTACAATTTCAGCCAAAGCAGAGCTGAATTTACCTATGGAACCTGTTTTCATGATGAACAAGGGAACTTAATCCAGATAAAACAATGGAACAGATTCCTGGATGCTTGCTCAGCATCGTTAGAAGTAATTGTTATGCTTCAATCAATTTTATCTTGACTCTAACCCATGTGTGCAGCATGAGGTCATTTTTTGTTAGTTACCTTACCTTTCTCATTAGTTGGCTGTGACCTCTCATTGTCATCACCTTCTGGAAATCAAAATGTTTTGTTTCTGAGATAACATTCCTATACATCCCAGAAAGGTAAACGGTACAGAATGTGTGTGTTGTCTTCTCTTTATACCCTGTAGGTTGTGTAATCCAAGTAAGCTTAGAAACAGATTTCAAACTCAGTATATCTAAGGCAGAACAGAATTTTTTTTTTCTGCAACAGACTTGAATTTCCTGTTTCAGGAATACAGCAGTAATCCAGTTTGCCAAACCAGAGATTTGGAAACTGTTGTATTTCCCTCACCTAAAAGTCAGATCCAGAAAAGAAAAAAAAACAAAGAAAAACCTGCCTCTTTTTTTTTGGTGGTTCTGTCCTCCACACCTAGAAAAGTATCTTGATATACAGTTAGCATTAAATGTTTGGTGAGTTGAAAAATAAATTAATATTCCTCTAGATCATGAAGAATGGGTGACATCTGATGACCATTTATTGTTGTTAGTTACCTTTCTTTTTATCCAGCAAATCCTTCCTTCCTCTCACTCTTTTTGTCTGCTCACCTGGTTCTGCTGTTTATTATCTCCTGTATTGTGTGCTGTGCTCAGTTGCTCAGTCATGTCCAACTCTTCCCAACCCCATGGACTATTGCCTGCCAGGCTCCTCTGTCCATAGAATTTCCCAGGCACGAATACTGGAGTGAGGTGCCCTTCCCTCCTCCAGGGGATCTTCCCAGGGATTGAATCCACACCTCTTGCATTGCAGGAGAGTCCTTTACCACTAATTTTCTCCTCAGTCTCTTACTTCCGATTTCTTTTGGTCAATAGACTTTCCACACTGATTCTAGAATGTTTGATTTAATAAAAACATGTAGTCATGTTTGTGGCATTACAGGTGGTTTTTGTTCTTATAGTTGATTTTCCATATTTCTTGTGATTTATGTATGTAAATGGCATCAACAGAAGAAAGAAAAGAGGTTTTAGGATCGTCATTTTTCATTTCCCTTTAAAATTCTTGTTTAAAATTTGTATTATTTATTTATCCTTGGCCGTACTGCGTCTTTGTTGCTGTGTGTGGGCTTTCTTTGGGTGTGGTGAGTGGGGGCTTCTCTCTTCTTGCACTGTGTGAGCTTCTCATTGCGGTGGCTTCCTTGTTGCAGAGCATTGGCTGTAGGCATGCAGGCTTCAGTAGCTGTGGCCCACAGGCTTAGTTGCTCCGCAAAATGTTGGATCTTCCCAGGCCAAAGAAATGACCCGTGCATTGGCAGATGGATTCTTAACCACTGGACCAGCAGGGAAGTCCCATTCTCCCATCCTGTAAAAATCTTAATAATGTCTTAAAGTAAAAGTGTTAGTCACTCAGTCACGGTCAACTCTTTGCAACCCCATGGATTCTAGCCCCTCAGGCTCCTCTGTCCATGAAATTCTCCAGGAAAGAATACTGGAAAGGGTAGACATTCCCTTCTGCAGGAGATCTTTCCTACCCAGGTTTCGAACCTGGGTCTCCTGAATTGCAGATTCTTTACCATCTGAGCCACCAGGGAAGTCAATAATATCTTTTGATCCTTGCTAAAAAATCTAGGCTCAACATGGCATTTAAGATTCTTTGTGGCCCAACTCCCTTGCATCCAACCGCCTTAGAATTTATATTCTGTCTCCGATAGCTTCTCACACATGAGCCCCCTCTTCCCAACCTTTCATATGTTTGCAATTAGTGAGCTCTGCCTTCTCAGTCTTTTTGGCAGGTTCACTATTCTTTCAAGACCCTGCTCAAATGTCATTGCTCTCCCCACTGTTGTTTCTGCTTAGTGCCCACAGCAAAGAACACAGTGTATTGTAACAGAATTGGCCTGTTTACTTCACAAACAGAAAGTGAACACCTTGAAAGCGGGGCAATATCTAGTTTGTCTATCAACTTCAGTTTTCAGCTGAGTGGCAACTCAATAATATTTGTTGAATGAGTGAAAAATTTATCCAGCAACAATATCATTCCTCTTGGGGAAAGTAACTCCTAAAGGATGCCTTTATAAATAATAAACACAGCTTTTTTTTTTTTCTTGGGTGGAAAAACAGACCTCTCACACACGTTTATTTTGGTTTAATACCAGAAAGGATATGTTACTGTGAGAACAAAAACAAAAAAAAAAATCCGCCAAATATTGTTATAGGAAACATCTCTTACTGTAGCCCAGCTGTGTGCATTGCTACTTTAGAATAGTGTTTTTAAATGTTTTGTAAAATTGCAGCAACTGAAAGAGAGGCCTGGGCTGCGGTGCTTGCAGTGCTGAGCCTGTGGTGCTGGCGGCTACAGGGAGTCCCCTCTGTCACATCTTTCCCATCTGTATAGGCAGCAGCAGGTGGAACCGGAGCCGTTCGGTCTGTGGATTAGTCAATCACTTTTTCTAAAGACTCTGAGAGGCAAGCTTATTCCATTTTGTCTTCAGATCCTTATATGAAAATACCACTGTGGATAATGAGGCTGTTGTATGCATAATTTAACTTTAGGAAGCCTAAATTTCCTGCAAGGCAAATTGGTACCTAGAGGCATGCAATTTGCATTGGGATTTCAAGCCCTCCTCACGTCTATTGTCCCTGGTGTGGTGGTGTTTCTCTCCTAAATTATTTTCCCTTGTTCTTCGAATGCCAGGTTCGGAGACTGTAACCAGATTACCAGGGTCTCCATAATGAAAAGTGGCTTCAGAAGCCCTGCAGTGCCTGCTTTGACCAGAGCAGAGACTAGTCCCAGCACTCATGGACAGTCTGCACCACGAATAGGCTCCTTTAGCTGCCGCCTACCTCCTGGAGAGGGTGAGGACCAGCCGCGCCTGCCTGTGTCCAGAGTGGGCAGTGCTGATCCTCCATGGCTGACTTCGTAGATCAATCTGTCAATCTGTTTAGAGACAGACGGCTAGAGAACTGTCTGTCTGAGTTGCCTCAGGAAGAATTTGGCATCTTGGCTGAATCTTCCAGTGACAGACTGCTTTGCTCTTCTCTGGGCTGGAGAAGGTGGCTGTGCTGGCATGGGTACTGATTCCATTTTTCAAAGCCTTGAAGGTAAAGTTTTGTGTAAATGGATCGAGGGCTCAGGAAAACAATCTGCTGATTGTCTTCTAATATTTCATTTATCATCTGATGGGCAATGTCTATTGCACCGACAATGCATAGAAGCTCACATGTTAGTAAAGTCTAGCTCTTCAGAAATGATTTCTCCCAGGTAACATGTTTTTATTTTACTAAGATAAACCTTGGAAGCATGGTTTGTCAATATGTTCACTGTAACATTTTTGGATAATTTTGGTATTTGCTGAACAGGCCAGTTCACAGATAACTGGAAAACTTCATGGTGCTTAGCACAGAACCTTAGTCATTTCCAATGTCATCCCTAATTGGAGAAGTAAATGGCAACCCGCTCCAGTGTTCTTGCCTGGAGAATCCCAGGGACGATGGAGTCTGGTGGGCTGCCGTCTATGGGGTCGCACAGAATCGGACACGACTAAAGCGACTTAGCAGCAGCAGCAGCAGCAATGTCAACTAGTAACCAAAGAGAAGAGAGAGAAGGAGTGAAGAAAAAAAGAGGAAAAGAAAGGCTAGACATACAGATGGCATTTTAGCTCAGTGATAAAACTGGAGATCAATTTCAGATCAGTTTTTAAATTAGGAGATCTAAACCAGGCTTTAGGGTTTATTGGCTATTAAGCTGGGGAGCTAGAACAAGTCATTGCTTCAGTCTTTAGAATAAATACATTGGACTGCACTATTTATTACCTCTTCGAAATCTAACATTCAGGAAACCTTTAATTTATCCTCTAAACCAGGTAATTGTGATTATTTTCTTAGCTGGTGGGGATGTGTATATTGGCCACAAACAGGATAGCATATCCTGGGAAGAGAGAGATCCAAGGTCCCTGCAGGCCCCAAATCAGCTATCATTCTTCGAGTTCATACTATGCCATAGCTACATCAAGGTCCTTAAGTGCATTGTCTTTTGTATTCCTTAGAACTATGAAGTGGTTGTTATTTTCCTTCTTTTGTAGTTTAGGAAATAACAAATTAACTTGCTTAAGCTCCTTCAGGTGAGAAATGGGAGACTTGGAATTTGAATGTAGAACCTGCATGTTGAATTCTACTCTGTTCTGCCTCTGTAACCTCCCATTTGCCTGCTAGTGATCCCAAAGGTTAGGTCTTGAGAAGATAGGGATCCTCCTGCTACATTCTTGACTCTTTCATAGTTGTATGTTGCTAGCAGACACTGAAAAAGAGTATAGTGTGTTATGCTGGGGAGAAAGCATTTTTGCATAGCTCACACATGAACACTAATTAAAACAGAGTGGCATCATGCATCAAAAGACAGGATTAGACAGGCAACAGAGATATGCCCATTGACTGATGATGGAAAACTTTTTCTCAGTCTAGTTAACGTGGCTCTTCTTTTCTTGTCCCAAGACTGACAGTTGTTTCCTTGTTGGGGCAGTCACTAAGATTTGTTCCCGTTGCTGGATCTCCCAGGGCATCCGAGTGCTATCTGAGTTGGAGATTAATGGCATGACAATACCAGTGACAGTTGTGGCAGTGATATGTTGCTATAGTGGCAAGAAAAATTTCAAAAAGATAAAGAATTCCATCATCATATAATATTGTAGTAATATGTATTCTCCTAGCATACTAGAGAACCACTTTCATTCTTCTAGAAATGTGAGTTATAAATTGAATTCACTTTTATCATTATGATCTAATGCATATAGTCATAATCCAAATAGGAATGATTTGCCAAGAATCACCTATGTTGTGAAATAAGAAGATGTAGTTATTCAGTACTCATGATATGTCAGACATTGTACTGGTTTACAATAAGGATAAAAATACTAGGACTAAAAATTAGAATATTTTCTTCCCATCATCACACTTCAGTATGACATCCAGATGGATATGTCATTGAGCCTAGGAAGGTGAAGAATGTGTAAGCAGACATTGTGATTTCCATAAAGTTCAAACAATCTGAGATGAAACCAAATCTTATAGAAAAAAGACAGGAAGATTTAAATATAAGGACCTATATTGTTTAGTTAGTTCTGGCTTTCTAAATGTTTTCATAGGATTTTATTGAAGAAATTGGGTTCTGTATTGGCATTTACATTTGCTTTGCAGACGTTTAAAGTTAAGTACTTCCAATATTCATCGGTGTATATAACTTAATTTATAATTTTAAGATATTCAAGTAAGAAACAAGATATTAATTTTTGAAAATCCATATTTTCTACCTATGAAAGCATGTGTTCTGTGACTCAGTGAGGAAGGCAAATATTTTGGTGAATTGCAACCTGTAGAGGAAAGAGAAATGTTGATTATATTTCTTTACTTTTATGTCACAGAGTTGTACACAGTCATTTGATGATATTTGATATGATAATATTTGGAATGTAGTATGTGCAGAATTGTAGAAATAAAAAATTAGTTTAAAATGTCTCTTCTTCCAGCTCCTAAAATAAGCACTTCCTTCTAGAACACTTTTATTCAGAGTCTTCTGGTTAATATTATAGTGATAATGTATAATAAGAAGCAGAAAAAAAAGAGTGATATGTCTTCATAATTAAAATGAGGAACACTGTGGGAAGTATTTTCTGGATGCTTTTTAAAGAGTTTATTTTACTCTCAATCTCTAAATTCTGACAGTGTTGCTTTCAACATTTTATGATCTTTGGTTCCAAATACTATTTAGCATTGTTTATGCAAGCATGTCCCCACTCCAGTACTCTTGCCTGGAAAATCCCATGAACAGAGGAGCCTGGTAGGCTGCAGTCCATGGGGTCACTGAGGGTTGGACACGACTGAACGACTTCACTTTCACTTTTCAGTTTCATGCATTGGAAAAGGAAATGGCAACCCACTCCAGTGTTCTTGCCTGGAGAATCCCAGGGACAGGGGAGCCTGGTGGGCTGCCGTCTATGGGGTCGCACAGAGTCAGGCACGACTGAGGCGACTTAGCAGCAGCAGCAGCAGCAACAGCAGCAGGCAAGCATGTGACGCTTCCCCAGTGGCTCAGTGGTAAAGAATCCACCTGCAATTCAGGAGACAGAGGAGTGAAGTCGCTCAGTTGTGTCTGACTCTTTGCAACCCCGTAGACTATAGCCTACCAGGCTCCTCTGTCCATAGGATTTTCCAGGCAGTGGTACTGGATTGGGTTGCCATTTCCTTCTCCGGGGGATCTTCTTGACCTAGGAATCGAACCTGGGTCTCCCACATTGCAGGCAGAGGCTTTACTCTCTGAGCCACCAGGGAAGCCCAGGAGGCACAGGAGACGTGGGTTCAATCCCTGAGTCATGAAGATCCCCTGGCGGAGGGCATGGCAACCCCCTTCAGTATTCTTGCTGGGAAAATCCCATGGATAGAGGAGCGTGTGGGCTACAGGCCATGAGGGTCAGACATGACTGAAACACACACACACACATATCCAAACGTGTACACAATTGCCATGATCACTTTTTATCATGCTATGATAAAAACAATAACTGTAATGTACTTATGCTTTTTAAAAATCAAAACTGCCTGAAATGGAGGACTCAGATACAAGGGAGGCTAGGACTTCAGTAGTGTCAGTTGGGGTGGGACTTAGCCCTAGATTTTGGAATGTTCAACAACTCTTGTAGAGCTGTGATAAATTTCATTTGGCCATCATGTTATTATACTTTTTTACATATTGTTGGATTAAATTTTCTAAAATATTATTATGCATTTTTGCATCTATGTTTATAAAGAATACTTGTACATATCTTCTCAGTGATGCTCTTGCCTGGTTTCGTTTTCAGGGGAATATTGGCCTAATAAAGTAAGTTCTAGAATATTCCCTCCTCTTCAATTTTTTGGACAAGTTTGTATAGAATTGGTATATTTCTTTCTAAAATGTATGGTATAATTGCTTACTGAAGTCAATGGGATGAAAAATTCTGTAGGCCAGTTTCAACAACAATTCAATTAATTGATGTAGAAAATTTAATAATTAGTTATCTTCAGGGTAATTAAAGTTGGCTATATCTTGAGTTAACTGATAGTTTTTTTCCTTTCAATTAATTCACTCATTTCATCAAAGTATTTGATTTTATTAGCATAAAGTTCATAATACATTTATATGTTTCCTTCTGATAGCTCTAGACTCTATAGTGATGTCTTCTCTCTCATTTCTGATATTAGTCATTTTGCATTTCCTTTTATCATTTTTCTCCTAATAACTCAAGGTAAGTTAGTGAAATTTATTGATCTTCTTAAGTAAACAAGTTTTAGTTTCATTGCTTTTTCTTTCTTGTCTTCCTTTTTTCTATTTTATTGATTTGTGACCTCATAATTGTTTTTTCTCTCTACTTTAAATTTTATTTGATTTTGCTCTCCTGTTTCTTAATATGGAAACTAAGATCATTAGAATGAGGACTTTATTCTTTTCTAATGCTAGTTTCTTTCTTTTCTTTTTGTACAGTTCTTCTGTGTATTCTTGCCACCTCTTCTTAATATCTTCTGCTTCTGTTAGGTCCATACCATTTCTGTCCTTTATCGGGCCCATCTTTGCATGAAATGTTTCCTTGGTATCTCTAATTTTCTTGAAGAGATCTCTAGTCTTTCCTATTCTGTTGTTTTCCTCTATTTCTTTGCATTGATCGCTGAGGAAGGCTTTCTTATCTCTCCTTGCTATTCTTTGGGACTCTGTATTCAAATGGGAATATCTTTCTTTTTCTCCTTTGCTTTTAGCTTCTCTCCTTTTCACAGCTATTTGTAAGGCCTCCACAGACAGCCATTTTTCTTTTTTTGCATTTATTTTCCCTGGGGATGATCTTGATCCCTATCTCCTGTACAGTGTCACGTACCTCCATCCATAGATCATCAAGCACTCTTATCAGATCTAGTCCCTTAAATCTATTTCTCACTTGCACTGTATAATCATAAGGGATTTGATTTAGGTCATACCTGACTGCTCTAGTGGTTTTCCCTACTTCCTTCAATTTAAGTCTGAATTTGGCAATAAGGAGTTCATGATCTGAGCCGCAGTCAGCTCCCGGTCTTGTTTTTGCTGACTTTATAGAGCTTCTCCATCTTTGGCTGCAAAGAATATAATCAATCTAGTTTCGGTGTTGACCATCTGGTGATGTCCATGTGAAGAGTCTTCTCTTGTGCTGTATATTGTCACCCTGCTTATTTAACTTATATGCAGAGTACATCATGAGAAACGCTGGGCTGGAAGAAGCAGAAGCTGGAATCAAGATTGTCGGGAGAAATATCAATAACCTCAGATAGGCAGATGGCAGCACCCTTATGGCAGAAAGTGAAGAGGAACTAAAAAGCCTCTTGATGAAAGTGAAAGAGGAGAGTGAAAAAGTTGGCTTAAAGCTCAACATTCAGAAATCGTAGATCATGGCATCCAGTCCCATCACTTCATGGGAAATAGATGGGGAAACAGTGGAAACAGCAACAGAGTTTATTTTGGGGGGCTCCAAAATCACTGTAGATGGTGATTGCAGCCATGCAATTAAAAGACGTTTACTCCTTGGAAGGAAAGTTATGACCAACCTAGGCAGCATATTAAAAAGCAGAGATATTACTTTGTCAGCAAAGGTCCATCTAGTCAAGGCTATGGTTTTTCCAGTGGTCATGTATGGATGTGAGAGTTGGACTGTGAAGAAAGCTGAGAGCCGAAGAATTAATGCTTTTGAGCTGTGGTGTTGGAGAAGACTCTTGAGAGTCCCTTGGACTGCAAGGAGATCCAACCAGTCCATCCTAAAAGAAATCATTCCTGGGTGTTCATTGGAAGGACTGATGCTGACACTCCAATACTTTGGCCATCTCATGCGAAGAGCTGACTCATTGGAAAAGACTCTGATGCTGGGAGGGATTGGGGGCAGGAGGAGAAGGGGACGACAGAGGATGAGATGGCTGGATGGCATCACCAACTTGATGGACATGGGTTTGGGTAAACTCCAGGAGTTGGTGATGTACAGGGAGGCCTGGCATGCTGCGATTCATGGGGTCGCAAAGAGTCGGACACAACCGAGCAACTGAACTGAGCTGAACTGAATACAAGTTTCTAATGCTATAAATTTCCCTCAAAATTCTTCTTTAGCTACAGTCCATGAAGTTTTTACATGCTGTTTTTCATTTTCAGTCAATTTAATATTCTTTCTAATTTATTTTTATTTTTTCCTTTGTTGAATTACTTAGAAGTGTATATTTAATTCCCAAATATTTGTGCATTTGCCAAATGTCATTTTTAACAATTTCTAACCTAATTTCATTGTAATCAGAGAATATATATTTTATGAGCCAACTCCTTTTAAATATATTGAGACATTTTTAGGTACTAATAAGTTATATATCTGATAAATATCTCATGTATAGTAGGGAAAAACGTGCTTATCTTCTATTGTTGGTTGAAGTGTTCCATAACTCAATTTTGTCAAGATGGTTGATGCTGTTTTTCAAGTCTTGCATATCTTTATTGATTTGCTGTCTTCATCTCTCAATTATTGAGGGTAAGAATTGAGGAATGGATAGTTATTGTGAATTTGTTGATAGAGTTCTGTCATACACATTTACAATTGTTATGGGTCCTTAGAGAGTTGTCCCACCCATTTATCATTCTGTGGTGGTGGTGGTTTAGTTGCTAAATTGTGTCTGACTCTTGCAACCCCTTGGACTATAGCCTGCCGGCTCCTCTGTCCATGGGATTCTCCAGGCAAGGATACTGGGGTGGGTTGCCATTTCCTTCTCCAGTGGATCTTCCTAACCCGGGAATAGAACCTGGGTTTCCTGCACTGTAGACAGATTTTTACCAACTGAGCTACATGGGAAGCTCTGTCATTCTGTAATACCCCTTAATTTTTTCTGCTTTTGAAGTCTTAAGTCTTCCCTGGTGGCTCAGATGATAAAGCGTCTGCCTACAATGTGAGAGACCCGGGTTCAGTCCTTGGGTTGGGAAGATCCTCTGGAGAAGGAAATGGCAACCCACTCCAGTACTCTTGCCTGGAAAATTCCATGGATGGAGGAGTGTGATAGGCTGCAGTCCATGGGGCTGCAAAGAGTTGGACACGACTGAGCAACTTCACTTTCTTTCACTTTTGAAGTCTGCCTATCTGAGTTAATATAATGACTCCAGTTTTCACTGGTTATTGTGTGATGTGTTTTTACTCATTTATACTTTTAGCCTGTCTATAAATTTTATGTTTAAAGTGAGCTTCTTATAGGCAGCCTGTAATTGGGTCTTGTTCTTTAATCTAATTTGATCATCTCTGCCTTGTAATTCATTTGCATTTGCTTTGTTGTCTCATTACCTTTAGTTCCTTGTTTCATTATTTTTATGGTGTCTTTATTAGCATTTTGTAGTTTGTAGGGTGTTTCTTTAACTTTCATTATCTATCTACAAGTGATGTTTTGCCACTTAATACATAGTATATGAATTGTACACAATAGACTTTCATTTCTCCTCTTTCAACCTTTATGCTGTCATTATCAAATAGTTTATTTCTAGATTTATGTCAAACTTCGCAATACTTTGTTATTGTTTCTGCTTTAAACATTTGATTATATTTTGAAGTATTTTTTTAAAGAAAAAAGAAGTCTTTATATTTACCCACATAATTGCTATTTCTAGTGCTCCATATTCCTTTGTGTAGACCCAGATTTCTGGCAGGTATTTCTCTTTTGCCTGAAGGTCATCTTTTATTATTTCTTGTGGTGCAGTTCTGCAGCTGATGAATTCTTAGCTTCTATATGTCTGAACATGGCTTTATTGTATCTCTGTTATCAAAATATATTTTTGAGTAAAGAATTCTAGTTTAATTATTTTTGTTGGTTTCTCTTTGCTTTTTCCTTTCAGTTTTTTAGAGATATGTTCTGATGATGATTGTTTAATTGCTAAATTCTGTTTAACTCTTGTGGTCCAAGAATTGTAGCCTGCCAGGATCCTCTATTCATGGGATTTCACAGGCAAAAATACTAGAGTGGATTGCCATTTCCTTCTTCAGGGGATCTTCCTGACCCAGGGATCGAACCCAGGTCTCCTGCATTACAAGCAATCTCTTGCATTGCAGGCAGATTCTTCATCAACTGAGCCACCTCCTCTACTGACAGAAATTTCACTGTTTCTGACAAGAATCCTGCTGTCATGTGGATCTCTGTTCTTCAGTACATAACTTACATTTTCTCACTGGACATTATTAAGATTTGCTATTCCTTGTGTTATTGTAGAAAGTTGACTATGATGTGCCTTTATATAAGATTCTTCATCTTCTTATGCTTGGAATTTATTAAGCTTCATGACTCTGTAGATTTATAGTTTTCATCAGAATTTTTAAAATTTGGCTATTAAAATTTTTTTCTGTCCTTCTCTTCTTGGTGAGCTCCAATTCATGGGCATTTAGACTCTCATCCCAGAAGCAGAATTGGAGTGAGGATAGCATACGGTATTACAAAACCCAGTACATGGGCTGAGAATCAGTGGTAAGACTGGAGAAGCAACAGGGACCAGATGGATGCCCTTCATAGGTAACCTGCTTCTCACTCCTAGTTTGTCTGTGGGAGAGGCTGACTCAGCAGTCGGTGTGCCTGGGCTTTCAATCTGAAGATACTGGGGGCTACAACTGAGAAAGTTTGAAAAATGCAGGGATTAAATATAATTTGCTCTGTCTTTCATCTTCATTAATACAATTTTCCTTCACTATTGTAATAATTATCCAAGCAATGGCACCCCAAATTGGTTAGCTTTGGAGGAGGTAGAGATATGCATGCATTATGGAGATTTAGAGACCATCATTTTCCAATCACAAAGCAGTTATGCCTCAGATATGCTGGCAAACCAAATTCAGTTGCCTTGTATATCTTTCTTCGTGTTCACATGATGGCTAACATTTACTGTATATGTCTCCTTACATAGACCAGTGTATAGGACAATGTATACGAACAGTCATATGGCATATTGATTACAATGGGCTTCCGTAACAAAATATGTGACTTCAGTCACACCCCTTAGTGGCTAGAGAAGCATTCTAGACACAAGTGTTAAATCCATGTTTTTTCTTTTCCGTTTTTTTTTTTTTTTCTTAAAAATTTGGCCAGAGTCTCCACCATCCATGAATGTAGAGGAAAATGGTTTTTAGACCACCACCCCTACAGTCTCTTGTCAAGTCTGTGAATGGATTGAGTAAATGTTGCTCAATTTCTGTTTCAGTTCAGTTCAATTCAGTTCAGTCACTCAGTTGTGTCCGACTCTTTGTGACCCCATGAATCGCAGCACGCCAGGCCTCCCTGTCCATCACCAACTCCCGGAGTTCACTCAGACTCATGTCCATCGAGTCCATGATGGCATCCAGCCATCTCATCCTCTGTTGTCCCCTTCTCCTCCTGCCCCCAATCCCTCCCAGCATCAGAGTCTTTTCCAGTGAGTCAACACTTCGCATGAGGTTGGTTAGGGGCCTGCACCTGTCTTGGGATGATTTCAGGAGGCTTCACTATGTCCAATCATCTCTTATTCTCACACATACCTTCCATGGTGCCTGGTACATCATTGCTCAATAAAACCATTTGAACAAATGAAAGAACAGATGACACCTATTCAAGTACCCATGCTGGAGGAGAATGTGTGGGTGCATGCTAGAGGTTGATGAGCCAGGAATTTAAAGTTAGAATTTATTTATTCCTGCAGATTGCTTTAGCACTGCCTATTTTTAAAATTAGTAGATTCCTTTGTTTGTAGTACTTTTTGGTAACCGATCTGTTTTAAGAAATCAAAGAAAGTTCATGCAGACTGAAAATTGGAGCCATTTTCTGCATACCTTCCCTGCCCTAAGCAGGGTAGATGTAAAGCACAGTGAAGGATAAAATGATTGGACAGCTGAGGGCCATGCAGTCCCAGAAATGGCTGTTCCAGGAGCATGGGAGGAAATGTCAGCTCTTTCCATTTTTACAGAGGTATTTTTAGAGTGGCTTTTTTTCTCCTTGGCTCATGTCAGGGTGCTGCTTTATTATTGTGAAGCTGAATTCTACTGAAAATATAAGCTTTTTAAAAAAACTGTTATTTCTATTAAGACAGAGTTTATGTTACTTTTTTCTGTTTTATTTAAAAAATTTAATTTATTTATTTTAATTGTAGGCTAATTACTTTACAATATTGTAGTTGTTTTTGCCCTACATTGACATGAATCCTCCATGGGTATACATATGTTCCCCATCCTGAACCCCCCTCCCACCTCCCTCCCCATCCCATCCCTCAGGGTCATCCCAGTGCACCAGCCCTGAGTGCCCTGTCTCATCCATCGAACCTGGGCTGGTAATCTATTTCACATATGGTAATATACATGTTTCAATGCTATTTTCTCAAATCATCCCACCCTCGCCTTCTCCTACAGAGTCCAAAAGTCTGTTCTTTGCATCTGTGTCTCTTTTGCTGTCTTGCATATAGGGTCATTGTTACCATCTTTCTAAATTCTATATATATGCATTAATATACTGTATTGGTGTTTTTCTTTCTGACTTACTTTACTCAGGTTCCAGGAGTCTATGTTATTTCCATATCCATTATACTCTCTTATGAAAGTCTCATCTTTCCTGGGAGTATAATTAACATTTCTATTGTAATTTTTTTTTAAATTTCTTTTGTCTCAGTTACCTACAGCAAAGGTAAGTGATTGCATGGACTTTTTTTTTTAAGAAATGATTTGAAATTACATTTTAGGGGCACATTATTAGTTTGGGACAGATTGAAAGAGAAGACGCCGTGAAAAGTGGAAGTGAAAGTAGCTCAGTCATCTCTGACTCTTTGGGACACCATGGACTGCATAACCATGAAATTCTCCAGTCCAGAATACTGGAATGGGTGTCTGTTTCCTTCTCTAGGGCATCGTCCCAACCCAGTGATCGAACACTGTTGTTAGTGTTCTGCTCTATGTTCAGTCATTTTTACCATCTTTGCCTTAATTTTTTCATGATCACAAGTACATCATGCACTTATTTTTTATCTTTAATATATCTACCATTATATTATAATTATATTAACAGATATTTCAAAATTATCACTTATCATAACTTCATACATATCATAACTTCATAACTTATCTATAACTTCATAACCCCAGCGTGTGACTCCAGTAAATTTATTTAATGATTCCATCATTGGAAATATGTATGATTTTAACATTTCTCTCCATATAGTTAATATGGCAGCACATACCTTTGGACAAAACATTTCTCCATATTTAGGATGCTTTTCTGTAGGCAGACTCCATCTAGAATTACTAGGTTAAAAATGAGAAACGTTTTGATGCCTTTTGATAAATAACGCTTCTTCTAATCTGTTGTCCTGTCATGGGCACCTGATTCCTGACTACAGTTGCAAGTTTATCCATCTGGCTTCTTATGCAATCAGTGTAAATATATACCAGCTTAACATCTGAGATATAGTGATGTACATTAGGATTCTTTGCATAATGTACCTTTATCTGAAAATAGCATTGGTGATGACCTTCAGCAGATTTGACTAACGAAATGAGCCTATTGTCCACCCCTCCATTTAACATCTTGGCTCCAGCCATGAGTCAGGTCAGTCTGTGGTGTTAACTGAACATCATCCCAAGCTTCTCTCTGTTGTCTCTTGGCTTTTGTATCTGTAATTAGACTTACATAAAAGAATCAACCGTATTCTTAAATGGTTCTAAAACTGGGCTAATTTTATTTTATTGCTGTCCTAGGGATTCAGCTTTGTTCCAAGGCAGATGTGGCAAAACCCCTGTTATCACTGCCTGTGCCCGGGAGCACCTGCTGGGCCTGGTCCCCCTTTGTTCATGCGTTGGTGTCCACCTCCTCCCACTCCTTTCACTTGTTCCCTTCTCTCCTCTTATTCTTAGCCTGGCATTTATGCAAGTAGAGGTGATTTTATAGCTTCCCTGAGCTTTTCACGAAAAAGGAACCATTTCCAGATTGAATGCTATTTTTACCAGTCTGAGTTGTGTAAAAAGCTTTAGTTCTCTGATACTTTCTGGACCATTCTATTAGCATTCCCCTATACTGTAGACCCCTGGGTTTGATTTTAACTCAGCATTTCGTAACCTATGCCTCTATGGAAATGAAATTTCAATGGAAGCCAGGAATAAAGGTTCCCATGGTCCAATAAGCTCTGAAATGTGCTTCCAGAATTTTCCTCTTAAAGATTTGCATTCACATTACCATATCTGAAGGGTTGGAAGCATGGGAGAGAAACGCTTTAACCTAGTCTTTCCCCACTGAAGACCTGTTTGTGGTCTTTTGTTTTTCATTTTTGTTTTTGTTCTCTTTTTTCCTTATTTGTTATAACTATCCCTAGAGTAAGTTTTCCTGAAAACCTTCTCAGAAAAAAATCTGCTTTGATCATTCAGGCTGTTTATGAATGTGGCTGAAAATAAATGTTCTCCACAGTTGGAGCTGGAATGTGTACATATTGCTGTTGAGCCTATCAGAACCCTTCAGACATTTGGATAATATAATATCCGTGCAGTACTGACTGACTGCAGTGGAGAAGGGAGCAAGCTGAACACAGATAGGGTGCACAAGCAGAAACAGACAGAAGCCTAGGACTTTGACCTCCGTGTGCTCTGTGGGCAGAGAGCCAGTGACTACCCATAGCTGAGAAGTACATGAATTTCATGGGCAATTGTTTGTCCACCCGTTGGAATGCTTTAGGTTTGATTTCTCTGAACCATGTTCGTGTAAAGTTGTCTGTCACCCAAAAGCAATGATAAGAATGTTTTAAGTACTAGAGAGGGCTCATTGATTTCGTGGGAGCCATAGTGCTCCTCCTTTCACAGCTGTGAAACTAGTTTGCTGTGAAATAGAATTTCAGTTGGATGCAAAATTAATCAGCTTTCGCAGCTCTAATTTTGACCAGGACACTGTGACCGTGTGTTTGGTATTCGCTGAGTCTGAGTTTGAAAAAGTCTACACCTTGCATTTGTGTAGCATCGTGACACTACCACCTGTCTGTCAGATGCCAGAGGGAACAAGAGAATTGGGGAGGTGACAGCTTCTCTTCTGCTAATCAGGCTCTTCCTTGTGGCTTAGATCCAGGAATACTGTAGAAGGGACCCTAGTGGCTGTCTAGTCCAACCTTCTGCCCCATGGAATAAATCCCTACAGACCCATGATTAGTGGCCAGACTGCCCTGTGCTTTCATATACCTGTAATCATGGGAATCTACCGCCTTACAAAGGAGCCCGGTACATTTTTCAATCATATCTAGGCTTTGTGTATTTTTTCCTTGCCTGGATAAGCCAAAAAAGGCACATTCCATGTTGCCTTAGCTCTGTACTGGCATGAGTTCAATATTGCAGAGACAGTTACTTTTCTTATCTTTGATGGCTCTGATGTGATCAATTTGTGGTATTTTGATTTTAGGTGCTTGAGAGGTCCATATATAGAGAAAAACTGACTTTCGTGATCTGATGCTATCTGCCAAAACCCAGTCTCTTTAGGCAACTTTAAAATAGAAAGATATACATGTCTTCACAAGAAAGAGGATTAGGCAAATGTAGGCATTTATATTTGGTACAGTATCCGCACCCTAACCAAAAAAAAGGAAAAGACTGTTTTTTGTTTGTTTGTTTTTCTTATATAGGCAATCATACAGAAAGGATCAACAATCAGCTTCTTTAATGTAATTTTTTAAAAAAAAATTTTCAAAATCCTGCTTGCAAAGGGGAAACAGCCTGTTTTCAAAGAAGCTTTCAGTTTTGTAGTAAAATATAATGGAATGAACATTCTCAGCTCTGTTTGTTGATGTGATATATGCCTGCTTTTGCTTCTATAGAAAGTTAAATGATCTGTGATGATGAGAGAGACAGAGTGAGTGAATCATGGCCCCTGCCATCAAGGAGCTCAGGATCTCCCTGGTGGGGAGCAGGAATCACAAACACCCACCAAAATAGCTGGCACTCAAGACAGAGAGTGATGCGTGTTATAATAAAGAAATCAGCTGAGTCCTGAGGAAGCAGGGAGGAGGCCAAGGCTAATGCCAGCTGGGAGGACTCGGGAAGAGTGCACAGCTGAACTGACCTCTGACTTGTCTGTGGGGAAATGGATGGGAATTCAAAAGGCAGAGCTTAATGGGAGAGCATGGCCACATGGATGCATTTTCCTAGAACAGCTCCCAGTTTGGGATATGGGAGCATTTTAGTCCCTGAAGTCAACATTTTCCTAGGACATTTTCCCCTGTGCTGGTCTTGATCCAGAGCTAAGGTTTGAGGGATTCGTGTGTTCACATTATTGGTAGGTTAGTTTCATTTCTTAAAATTTTACATTTGTTTACTCATTTTATTTTTGGCTGTGCTGGGTCTTCGTTGTTGCCCGGGCTTTTCTCTAGTTGTGGTGTGCGGGCTTCTCATTGTGTGCCTTCTCTTGTTGAGGAGCATGGGCTCTGGAGCACAGGTTCAGTAGCCGTGGCACATGGGTTTAGTTGTTCCGAGGCATGTGGGATCTTTGCGGACCAGGGATTGAACCCGGGTCTGCTTAATTGGCAGGCGGGGAAGCCTGATACCTATACCGGTAGGATAGTTTTAAGTAAATATCTCTTTCAGTTCAGTTCAGTCGCTCAGTCGTGTCCGACTATTTGCTTCCCCATGAATCGCAACACGCCAGGCCTCCCTGTCCATCACCAACTCCCGGAGTTCACTCAGACTCACGTCCATCGAGTCAGTGATACCATCCAGCCATCTCATCCTCTGTCGTCCCCTTCTCCTCCTGCCCCCAATCCCTCCCAGCATCAGAGTCTTTTCCAATGAGTCAACTCTTCACATGAGGTGGCCAAAGTACTGGAGTTTCAGCTTTAGCATCATTCCTTCCAAAGAAATCCCAGGGCTGATCTCCTTCAGAATGGACTGGTTGGATCTCCTTGCAGTCCAAGGGATTCTCAAGAGTCTTCTCCAACACCACAGTTCAAAAGCATCAATTCTTCGGTGCTCAGCCTTCTTCACAGTCCAACTTTCACATCCAGACATGACCACAGGAAAAACCATAGCCTTGACTAGACGAACCTTAGTCGGCAAAGTAATGTCTCTGCTTTTGAATATGCTATCTAGGTTGGTCATAACTTTTCTTCCAAGGAGTAAGTGTCTTTTAATTTCATGGCTGCAGTCACCATCTGCAATGACTTTGGAGCCCAGAAAGATAAAGTCTGACACTGTTTCCACTGTGTCCTCATCTATTTCCCATGAAGTGATGGGACCAGATGCCATGATCTTCATTTTCTGAATGTTGAGCTTTAAGCCAACTTTTTCACTCTCCTCTTTCACTTTCATCAAGAGGCTTTTGAGTTCCTCTTCACTTTCTGCCATAAGGGTGGTGGTATCATCTGCACATCTGAGGGTATTGATATTTCTTCCAGCAATCTTGATTCCAGCTTGTGCTTCTTCCAGCCCAGCGTTTCTCATGATGTACTCTGCATATAAGTTAAAAAAGCAGGGTGACAATATACAGCCTTGACGTCCTCCTTTTCCTATTTGGAACCAGTCTGTTGTTCCATGTCCAGTTCTAACTGTGGCTTCCTGACCTGCATACAGATTTCTCAAGAGGCAGGTCAGGTGGTCTGGTATTCCCATCTCTTTCAGAATTTTCCACAGTTTATTGTGATCCACACAGTCAAAGGCTTTGACATAGTCAATAAAGCAGAAATAGATGGTTTTCTGGAACTCTCTTGCTTTTTCCATGATCCAGAGGATGTTGGCAATTTGATCTCTGGTTCCTCTACTTTTTCTAAAACCAGCTTGATCATCAGGAAGTTTGTGATTCACATATTGCTCAAGCCTGGCTTGGAGAATTTTGAGCATTGCTTTACTAGCATGTGAGCTGAGTGCAATTGTGCGGTAATTTGAGCATTCTTTGGCATTGCCTTTCTTTGGAATTGGAATGAAAACTGACCTTTTCCAGTCCTGTGGCCACTGCTGAGTTTTCCAAATTTGCTGGCATATCGAGTGCAGCACTTTCATAGCATGATCTTTCAGGATTTGGAACAGCTCCACTGGAATTCCATCACCTCCACTAGCTTTGTTCGTAGTGATGCTTTCTAAGGCCCACTTGACTTCACATTCCAAGATGTCTGGCTCTAGATGAGTGATCACATCATCATGATTATCTGGGTTGTGAAGCTCTTTTTTGTACAGTTCTTCTGTGTATTCTTGCCACCTCTTCTTAATATCTTCTGCTTCTGTTAGGTCCAGACCATTTCTGTCCTTTATTGAGCCCATCTTTGCATGAAATGCTCCCTTGGTATCTCTAATTTTCTTGAAGAGATCTCTAGTCTTTCCCATTCTGTTGTTTTCCTCTATTTCTTTGCATTGATCGCTGAAGAAGGCTTTCTTATCTCTTCTTGCTAAGTTTCTGGACTGTTCTCTCACCTGCTCAGAATGCCCACAGGTAGGCCCTCCTGGTTAATGTTTACACCCTGCCTAGACTCTTCGTCTGGGGTAGAGTCTCAGTGTATGTCTTCTTTTTCTTTGTGGAACACTGTCTTGATTGAGACAGGGAGGGGAAAAAGAAAAACAACAGTGGTCTTTTGGATGGCTTCAGTCAACCTGCCTTGCTGAAAACACTAGGAGAAGGAACCAGAGGAGGAGGGATAGGCCTTTCAATCTATGAGTGCAAACAACAGTCCCTCCAAGCAAATAGGATATGTAAATAAGAGCAATAGTCTCTCAATGGGGAGATTCTCAATAGGCACTCATATTCATTTGTTACTTTTTCTCCAAAATATAAAAAGAGTACATACAGGTATCAGGAGTTGCTCTTTCAGATCTCACAGTCTGGGGAAAGGGAGAAGACCATGTAAACTAGCCTTTTCAATGAAGCAAGATAAGGGCTGGGGCAAAGGGAGGGTGGAATTCTGGGCCTGTGAAGGCAGGTAAGAGAGGCTGCAGATAATAACTTGAGAAGAGGATATCTGAGCCAAGCAAGAATGAGGGGGGCTAAGGAGGAGGACTTTTATTATTATTATTATTAATTATGTGCACTCAGTGAGTAATTTTTGTGAAGAAAATGGTACATTTACCTTAATGAAGTTTACTTTGTAGTTAATTCACTGATGACCTTGGTGATATATGTATTTGATACACAATTAATATGAGAGGGACACGGATCACACTGATACATGAGTGTGTGCTGCAACAAAGATGCGGAGATGTTAATGACGTTCATCCAGTCTCACTAGAGCCTGGAAATTTTTCAATCATCTAATGGAATAACATGCATTTCTTCTAAAACTCTCAAGGCAAATGAATTTGAGCTCACCTTACATTAAGGTATACATTTTGGAAGCAGTGAATCCAACAAAAAGATATCAGAGCTCAAAGGAAGGGCTAACATTTCTTGAATGCATATTTGTGTTTTCTGTGTGTTAGTTTACTGAGTCCTCATAAAATCTTGTCTGATGTTGTTGGCTACCTGCTCACGTTTTCTCCTCTGTGGCCTCTCCTTCTGACTGCATTCCAGTTTGTTCTGGCAGTCAGTCCATTCTCCGTGTGCCTGTGTGCTTTCCCTAAGCTGCTCAGAGGAATGCCAGTCCCCGTGCTGGAGACTGCTGAAGAGGTGGCCAGGTGATGCAGTTCTATGCAAGATTCTGTCTAGAAGGGATGTATAAAGTCATGGCAGCTACTTGTGATGAGGGAGCCTAGCTTAAGGAGAAAGCCAGTGATGGCTGAGCAGGATGATTCCTGGGTCCATCCTGCTTCCATTTAGACACTGAGTTTGACAGCCCAGGAACCATGTCTTGTTAAGTGGGATAATGTTATTTTCCTTTTGATTTAAGCCATTTTGAGTTGAGATTTTGGTACTCTCAGCCAAAATCACTCTAACTGGCACAGGTGCAAACTCTCATTATCCCCATTTCATAGATAAAAGGACTGAAGGTTAAAGACATTAAGCAACCTATCCAAGATCTTACAACTAGGTAAGTATCCAAATCAGGATCACATTGAGGTCTATCTTATTTCAAAATCTGTTGCTTTCGTTTTTGGCTGTACTTCTCCTGGATGTATATATTTATTTGAAATAGATAACACCAAAGCATCTAAACCCATGTCAAACATTTTGAACAGCTCAGATATATAAAATAAGTAATTTGTAAAAAAGCTACCATCTGCCATCTTTTGTTTAGCAGTTGGGGATCTTTCTCTGTAAAGGGCCAGGTAAGTAAATGTTTTTGGCCTTTTAGGCTTTGCTGTCTCTACTTAACCAATTGTAGCTCAGAAGCAGCCATAGATGATGTATAAACAAATGAGCTTAGCTGTTTCCAAAACAATTTCACTTACAAAAACAGGCTATGGGCTCAAATTTGACCCCTGAACCACAGTTTTCTGACCTCAGTTCTTTTTATTATTATTATTTTATTTACTTGGAGCATAATTCCTTTACAATGTTGTATTGGTTTCTGCTGTACAACAGCATGAATCAGCTATAAGTGTACATATATCCAAGTAAAATATATCCCCTCCCTCTTGGACCTCCCTCTCCCTGCATCCCACCCCTCTGGGTCATCGCAGAACACTGAGCTGAGCTCCCTGTGTTATACAGAAGCTTCCCACTAGCTCTCTATTTTACACAGAGTGGTTTATAGATGGCAATACTACTCTCTCAATTCATCCCACCCTCTCCTTCTCCCCTCACAGCTCAGTTGGTAAGGAATCGGCCTGCAATGCAGGAGACCCTGGTTCAATTCCTGGGTAGGAAAAATCCCCTGGAGAAAGGATAGGCTACCCACTCCAGTATTTTTGGGCTTCCCATGTGGCTCAGCTGGTAAAGAATACACCAGCAATGTGGGAGACCTGGGTCTGATCCCTGGGTTGGAAAGATCTTTTGGAGAAGGGAAAAGCTATGCACTCCAGTATTCTGGCCTGGAGAATTCCATGGACTGTATAGTCCAAGGAATCACAAAGAGTCAGACATGACTGAATGGCTTACACTTTCACTTTCACACTTTCTCCTTCTCCCACTGTGTTCACAAGTCCATGCTCTGTCGCTATACCTGCCCTGCAAATTGGTTCATCTGTACCATTTTCAGGATTCCACGTATACATGTTGACATATAATATTTGTTCTTCTCTTTCTGACTTACCTTACTCTGTATGACAGGTGCTAGATTAATTCACATCACTACAAATTACCTGATCATCCCTTTTTATGGCTGAGTAGCATTCCTTTGTATATATGCACTACATCTTTATCCATTCACCTATTGATGAACATTTAGGCTGCTCCCATGTCCTGACTGTTGTAAATAGTGCTGCAATAAACATTGGAGTACATGTGTCTGACCCCTGTTCTTTATGAACTAAGTCTGATTCTTGGTTAAGGGTCACCAATGGGGATGGATAAAAAGGGGTGTGTTACTAGGTGTATGCATGAAAATCACACCAGAAAAATGGGGAGACCTGGAGTCCCAGTGTGGGAAGGAAAAAAGATTTTACCCTGCCGGGAGCCAGCATGAAGAATCCCGCCCATGGCAAAGGTCATGAGGAAGGAAGCCAGACATACGCAAAGGCGTAAATCCGGCTTCAGGGGTTACCCCTGGATTTTCCTGAACATCTACCCCCCCCCCCCCAATCAGAGTCTGTCTGCCTTATTGTACTGTGCTTTCCACTCTTCTGCCTCTAAAAGGAATTAACTTAGGGCTCCAGTTAACAGTCTCTTGCATATAAAAAGAATGCCTCGGTCTAAACCCCTTTGATGGCTTTCTAACTTACCTGACCGGTCTGCCCAGACTTTTACAGCTTGTGATTGTTTACGGCCCCCAACTGCAAGAGGCAGGAAGCTTAAAACATCTTAAAGATACAGAGCCTTTTCTAAAGAGCTAAAGATTATATTGGTGATGGGTTTCACTGATGAGTCAATGACTGCTGCCAGGCCTCCATATTCTTTATCTTTTAGGCACCTGAAGGATATTAATCAATGTAATTGGGATATAGAAAAAGTAACATAGTAGTTTTGATGTTAGCAACACTAGACTTTTGAGTTAATTACTTTTCTCTTTGTTATAAGTCACTGTACTCCTTTTCCTTGTTATAAATTATTGTCTCCTTGCTATGTAAGAATGTAACTTTATTTAGTGCTTCCTGAGAGTGGCACCAGACTTTGGGAAGAATAACACAAATAAGTTCTCTGGTTGACAGACCCTTATCAGAAAAGGGCTGTAAAATGTTAATTGGCCTTCTGGCCAGAAGATGATGTAAATCACCTAATACTTGTGTACACAACTAGGTATGCAGAGAGAAAGCCTGGTCTCGATAAGAGTCAGGGCTGCTGACACTGCATAATTTTGTATTATCCATTGATCTCTATGTAAAATCAAAAGTATATAAGGCCTTTCTGGACAATAGAGGATGGGCGAGTCACGGGAAAGACAGGTTTCCCCATGTCTTCTTTACTCTATTTTCAGGCTGAATTCCCATCTGGAGTGTGGAGGCTCTCTGAGTCTACTTACTTGCCCTGGCCTCTAAGACCCACGCGAGAGGGAGCCTGAGGTGGGGCACCCTCCGCTATTCAAGTGGGCGCTGGTGGCCTAATGTAGATGGTGCAAGTTCCTTCTCTGGAACTTTATTGGTTTTCCATGTAAACCAAGTTAGTCAGCCTCTTTTCTCCACTAAATTTTCCTATTACACTATTTTTTCCTAATCTCTCTTTATATTTCTAAATAAATTAGTTTTTCCTCACCATGCCATCCCTGCTTCAAATTACCCTGGATCCACCAGGACAGAACCTGGCATTTCCCTTTTGTCAAAACTTGAGGTGTCAAAGAGAGTGATTATGTTTCTCTTTTTAGTGCTGGTTGGGGCATAGCTTAAGTGGTGCTAGTGATAAAAAATCCACCTGCCAGTGTGGGATTTGCAAGAGATGTGGGTTCAATCTCTGGCTTGGAAGATCTCTTGCACCGGCTTCATTATTCTTGCCTGGAAAATTTCATGGACAGAGGAGCCTGTCAAGCTACAGTCCATGGGCTCGCATAGAGTCGGACACAACTGAGTGACTGAGCATAAAGGTAAAGAGAGGGGAATCTCATGACTTCTTCCCTTAGAGAAGCAAAATTGGAAGGTGGCTAGCCTCTCATTTATACTTTATTTGGAGTTTATGTTAAAAATTCCAAATTGTCTCAGCATTGGTTTCATTATTGAATGATCCACAAACACTTTAATATATAGCAGCTCTTTCTGAAAATGAAGAGACAAGGGTCGGAAATGAACAGATGATTATAGCTATTTGATTTCAGCTTTAATTGCTTTCCAACAGGCACAGAGAATGGACCAATTTTCTCAAAACAATATTTGTTCTGAAACAGAGGTCTGAGAGTAAAGTTTTGTCAATACTGCAGAGTGATTGGGGAAGTGCATGATGGGTTTCCCTTCTTTCTCCGACTGCTTGCAATGTGTGCTCCCTCCCTTTCAAAATCATGGCATGAATTTGACTGACTTTTATGCAGGATCTAAGATATTGAACAATATTGTCTCCTTTTACCAATCGATGCACTGAAAACTAAAAGCCTGTATAGAAAGCCAAGGTGAAGAGACAGTGGTGTTTTTACTTCTTCTGCCCTCTGACAATTGGTGATTGACGTTATGTCTCCATGGATTTGTTTATTCTAGATATTTCATATCAATGAAATCATATAAGCTAGCCTCTTGTGTAGCTTCTTTCATTAAGTGTTACACTTTTAAGGTTCTTCTATGCTGTAGCATGTATCAGTGCATTATTACTTTTATTGGTGAATAGTATTCCTGGATATACCACGTTTTTTATCCATTCATCACTTAATGCTTTCATGTTGGGAGTATGCATATGTTTCTGTGAATATTCATGTACATGTATGGACATTTGTTTTTCATGAACATTTGTTTTCAGTTGTCTTGGGTGTAAACTTAGGAGTATAATTGCTGGTTCATGTGGTAACTTTGCTTAACATTTTGAGGAATTTCCTAACCATTTTTCAAAGCAGTTGTGCCATTTTTCATTCCTACCAGCAGGATATGTTTTCAGTTTCTTCAAATTCTCTTTGCCAACACTTGTTTATGTCATTCTAGTGGGTGTGAGGTGGTATTTCAGTTGATTTTGATGTCTGTTTCCATAATAACTAATGATGTTGAATATCTTTTCATATGTTTTTGGATATATGTATATATTCTTTGAAGAAATTTCTAATCAAATAGAAAGTAATATTTTTAAGGAGAAAATTCACAGGATGGAATTAATATTTACTGGAAGTCAGTGCTGCATTGGGTCCTTACAACTGTTATAAAAATTGGTAATGAGTAATTTTTAATATTTTAAAATAAAACAGAAAAATTAAGAACTGGTTGAAAAGCAGGTGGACATGGTTGAGCCAAAGAGTCAAACAAGATCAATAGACTTCTTTTGTGCCATGTGTATCCCAAGCATCTATCTCTTGTTTACATTTTCATAGATTAGTAAGAAAATCATGACTGAATGAATCTCTCTCTTCTCTGACATAAGAAAAAAAACATAAAAACTTTTGAGTAGTAATGCAAACAAATCTTTATTCTTTTCCTGAGAACTGTGTAATAGTGGATTTGTAGACTGCACTTGTGACATCATTGGGTCTAGTAATTGATGGAGACATCCCTCTCTTTATTAATCTAGCCTTTTTAGTGTGTGCTAGGTCACTTCAGTCATGTCCAGTTCTTTGCCTGCCAAGGCTCTGTAGCCTGCCAGGCTCCTCTGTCCATGGCATTCTCCAGGCAGGAATACTAGAGTGTGTTGTCATGACCTCCTCCAGGGGATCTTCCTAATCCAAGGATAGAACCCGTGTCTTTTATGTCTTGTGCATTGTCAGGCAGATTCTTTACCACTAGCACCACCTACCAAATGGGAAATATAAGAGCTGCCATTTGAGGAACATTTTAACCTTTGAAATTCTGTAGCCATATCCCGTCTCTAAACACATGCTAAGAAGTCAGGAAATTCTGAGTTTGTGAGCACATTTGCCACCCCTCTCCCCTGCCTGGCACTTAGTGCAATCTGGGTACTTGACAGTTACACATGCCTGGTAGTTCCTGGAGGCAGCCACATCCCTTATGATCTCTGAACTGAGTTCCTCACATCCACCCCAGAAATCAGTGCAATACTCAGGAGTCTTATAGAAGGAGCCCAATGACAGATTGTTAAATAAATAAATGATTTTAATTGGCATAATATGCAGAAGCATTGAAGAATTAGGCATGTTGGTACTTTATAAATATGTGTTGACTTACTTAGCAAAAGGTAAATGAGGGAAAGAAGTGCTTAGTACCCCATTACAAGACCCATTACTAGTCATCATTCCTATTTCTCATTCAGGTTTCATGGAACTCCATTAATTATACATTTTAATATATTTGATTTATTCAGAATGCTGATAAGCTACAGAGTTTGAATGAAAACTCAGATTTCCAAAGGTATGTTACAAACATTAAGAGACAGTTTAGGCTAAGCACACATAGCTCCACATACTGAAGCCAAAGCCCAGTGGTACAAAGAACCAAATCTTTCCCCTTTCACTTGGGATGGTCCCTACACTGTTACTAAGAAGCTGAACAGTGGTGGACAGGATGTCTTTTTAAAGACGTGAAATTAGTTATCTGTAGGAGGTTTGGGGAAAATGCAATTGTTTTATAACCTGATTACATATGCCTAAGACCTAAAGGTTGTCAAAATGATAAATGACTTAGTGACAATGAATTCTAGGTTGTCTGGTTTGAACAAAAGTGGTATTTTGGGGGCTAACTCTACATTATTGAGCACTTATATTTTGAGGCAGCAATTTTTCTGTCTTTTCCCTTTATCTTTTTTTTTTTTTAAGCTTGGATATGTTGAACTTCAAGTGCCTTAAGTTTCCAAGGACTTGACATCTAGTGCATATCTGCTGACCCTTCATGTCTTCTTGGTCCTGATACTTGGGTTGCACATTTGCATTTCTCCTCACTGCCGTGTGTTCTAGGAAATTGTAGCTGTTCCATCTGATTTAGCATTTCTTTATCATCTCTTGTGTTTCTGGCAATATGGTAACTGAGGTGGGGGCTGGAGATACAGGACAGCTTGAAGACACAGCCTTGGTACTTAAACATGAAGCACTTCAGCTTTTACAGCCCTTAATATCATTTTCATAATTTTTTATGTCAGCCAGAGTGGGTACTCCCTAAAGTCTCTTTGAAAGTTTCTTTGGGAAACTTCTCTTTCTTATTTTATTTTTAATTGGAGGATAATTGCTTTATGATATTGTGTTGGACATTGTGAATTGGCTTTAAGTATACATATAATCCCTTCCCTCTTCAGCCTCCCTCCCAACTCCACTTCCAACCCCTCTAGGTCATCACAGAGCACCAGCTGAGCTCCCTATGCTATACAGCAACTTCCCCAGCTTCGTAAAGTGAAGTGAACTCGCTCAATCGTGTACAACTCTTTGCAACCCTATGGACTGTAGCCACCAGGCTCCTCTGTCCATGGGATTCTCCAGGCAAGAATGCTGGAGTGGGTTGCCATGTCCTTCTCCAGGGGATCTTCCCGACCTAGGGATCGAACCCAGGTCTCCCACATTGCAGGCAGATGCTTTAACCTCTGAGCCACCAGGGAAGCCCAGCTTCCAGCTTCCTACTAGCTTCTGTCTTACATATGGTAGTGTATATATTGTCAATGCTTTTCACTCAATTCATCCCACCATCTCCTTCTCCCGGCTTCCCTGCAAGCTCAACTGGTAAAGAAGCCTCCTGCAAGGCAGGAGACCCCTATTTGATTCCTGAGTTGGAAAGATCTGCTGGAAAAGGGGTAGGCTACGCACTCCAGTATTCTTGGGCTTCCCTTTTTCAGACAGCAAAGAATCTGCTTGCAATGTGGGAGACCTGGGTTTGATCCCTAGGTTTGGAAGATCCCCTGGAGGAGGGAAGGGCTACCCACTCCAGTATTCTGGCCTAGAGAATTCCATGGACAGAGGAACCTGGCAGGCTACAGTCCATGCGGTCCCAAAGAGTCAGACAAGACTGAACGAATTTCACTCACTTTACTCCTTCCCCCGCTGTGTCCATATGTCTGTTCTCTACATCTGCATTTATATTCCTGCTGTGAAAATAGGTTCATCAGTTGCCATTTGAGAAATTTCTCTTGATTGACTTTTTTTCACCCTGAATTACAGGGAAGATTCCAATGATGGAGGTGGTGGCTGGGGTAGGGTCAGGATTGAGAGTACCAGGCTAAGTGAAATAAGTCAGGAAAAGACAAATACTATATAATATCTGCAAGGAGATCCAACCAGTCCATCCTAAAGGAGATCAGTCTTGGGTGTTCGTTGGAAGGACTGATGCTGAAGCTGAAACTCCAGTACTTTGGCCACCTCATGCAAAGAGTTGACTCATTGGAAAAGACTTTGATGCCAGGAGGGACTGGGGGCAGGAGGAGAAGGGGACGACAGAGAATGAGATGGCTGAATGGCATCACCAACTCAATGGAAATGAGTTTGGGTAAACTCCGGGAGTTGGTGATGGACAGGGAGGCCTGGCGTGCTGCAATTCATGAGGTTGCAAAGAGTCGGACATGACTGAGCGACTGAACTGATATAATATCACTTTTATGTGGAATCTAAAAATTCCAGACTTAAACTGAGAGTAGAATGATGGTTCTAATCTCCATCTCTCAATGGATTCTAGTTAAGCACACAGTGGAAGTAACATGTTTCCTATGCAAAGACAACATTAATGTTACATCTAGTTCTCATCTGAACTCACTCTCTAAGTCATTTTCACCAGAAAGGAGTGTGGAGCTCAAAGACACTGATGTTCTCTCTTTGGACTCTAACATTTGTTTTTCTGCTTCTGCCCTGACACTTGACATAATTTGCAAATGTTTAAGCAGGGATTCAGACCTAGACTTGCAGCGCCCAGGTAGCTGTACTGCCTATGCCTTCTTCATGATCCATACAGAGAAGGAAGTGCTTGGATTTCTGAATATGAACCAAAAGGATCTGAATAAAATCTAAGGTTTTTAGAGAGGGAAATATTTTAAATAAGTAAAATGAATGACATGCATTTTCATGAAGAAATCTGAAGAATCATGTCAATGTTTAGACATGATTTCAAAGCTGCAATAGCATGTAAAGGAAATGTGAGAGAAATAGAAACTCCCAGTGTCAAGCACTGTCTTTATTTCAGGTTTTATACGCACCTACCATTTTCCAATACTTTTCTTACAGTTTCAGTATGTGCTCAGAAAAATGGGTGTAGGGTGGATGGGGAAAAGATGAATGGATTCCTGAAAAATATCACTTCCTAATGTTCTTACATTGATTCATAATAAAGTGACTAACAGCATTTAGCAAGAAGAGCCTTGACTATACACATCATAAAAGAGTCTGGGACTCAGCAGGTGAGCTGCAGAGGATTGAAGGATGCCCGCTGTGGAGTTGGGCTTCTCTGGGTTTTAATTTTGCCTTTCCACTTACTGGCTGTGAAATTCTGAGCATATTGCATGATCCCTCTATGGTTCAGTTTCTCTTCTTCTAAATATTTATATCTGATTAATAGGTTTATTCCAAACATTATTATCACATGTTAACTTCGAAGGTCTCTGTTACGCTAAGACTGTCTGGGTTTCCAGTGTTGTACCTTTAACAGCTAAAGACAGGTCTAGACCATGAGATGGAGAAGGCGATGGCACCGCACTGCAGTACTCTTGCCTGGAAAATCCCATGGATGGAGGAGCCTGGTAGGCTGCAGTCCATGTGGTCGCTAAGAGTCGGACATGACTGAGTGGCTTCACTTTCACTTTTCACTTTCATGCATTGGAGAAGGAAATGGCAACGCACTCCAGTGTTCCTGCCTGGAGAATCCCAGGGATGGGGGAGCCTGGTGGGCTGATGTCTATGGGGTTGCACAGAATCGGACACAACTGAAGTGACTTAGCAGCAGCAGCAGCAGCAGACCATGAGAGGGTCTGATATATAGCAGTGTGCTTTGTTAGTTATATTGACTGTTAAAGTTCCACAGTGATTTTATTCTACTGGGTAAATCACCACTGCTCATATTCCCCTGAATAAAACCTCTCCATGACATCCAATATGACCTGCACAGAGTACCTAAACTTCCTCACTTATTATTGCAGAAACCAAAGAGTTATGATCTGGCCCCACAAGGACCCTGCTCTGTCTATGAAATGATTTATTCTGATTAGACTTGTCATCTCCATACTGCTTCTTAAATATTTTAAATATCACCTCTGTGTATTCTTGACAGGCAAGATATTTGAAATTAGGAGAAAGTTCTTGAATAAACATACAACTATTTATTGAGAAATAATAAACTATTTTTCACCTGAAACCAATGAACATTAAAAAAAAAAACCCTGATTATTAGCAATCAGCCTCAGGTACATTCACATAGGCATTGTATTTTTCACCATTTAGCTTCAAAAAGATTATGGTACAGTGTTACAAGGTGGTGTTTACCTTATCATGCTGAAGGTATGTGTGTGTCTCTGATGTTGGTATAATCATCACTTTTATAGCCATTAAAATACTTATTCACTCTGAAAGCATACATTAAGCATCTACTATATGTCAGGTCCTGGGATAAATTATAAGGATTTAGAGATGACCTTGCCAGGTCCGCAGGAGCTTGGAGTCTGGTTTGAGAAAAAAGTACAGTAGATATGTAAACAGTTGAATTGTAGTTCAGGAATTATTCATGAATTAGAGGGAGAAATGAAGTGTTATTGGAATTTCAAATACTTGTATCCTGAGAGATCTGGAGAAGGGTTCAGTAGGAACTCATATTTTACGTAGATTTTAAACAGTGAGAAATGTTTTGCCAGATGAAGCCCTATTGTCTGTGTATAGGTCAAAAGAATAGTGTGTATAAAGTCACAAAGTCGCAAAAGGCCTGATCTGTTCCCAGTGTTCTTGCAGCCCAGGGAATGTGAGAGGAACATGGGTAAGGGAAGCCCCGGGAAGCCTTTTGTGTTTGGCTTACATGGGGAATTGCAGGAGTGAGAAGCACTTGTTAATGAGATCACCAGGGGATTCTAGGCAGCTAGGGCTTGCTATCAGGTGGGTGCGTCACCTGTGGACTGAGCAGAGCACTCTCACAGGAGCACTGAGAGAGAAAACCAGAGGCTCTTCCTACAAGAACAAGAGGCTCTCACCCGCTACACACCACAGAAGAGTGCTTCAGGGCGATAAAGAAATCATAGAGAATGAACACTTCCCAATTTGAAAGTCATCCTTACAGGGAAAATCAAATCCCAGAGGGCTGTTTAGGGAGTGGGCATGGTATGGAAGGAGAGCTGGGTAATTGAGGGCCAAATTGGTCCCGCATTTAAATACCTCAATGTACCTGATTTGGAAGAGAGGCCCAGCTCAGAAACCAGTTTGCATTAGCTGAGGTCCTGTGCTCGAGAAGCTCGAAAGGCCTCACCAGTAGGCCTCATGGATTTAACCTCGGTGTTCTCCTTCCTTCTGGAAACCAAGATTGGATAACCACCTACAGAGGGCCATGTTCTTTCCTGGGCTGACAGTATCGGGAATTTCTCTCTACATGCTGCTGCTCCCGTATAAGTAAAGTCTGAAAAAGTGGGAAGCGGTCCTGCTGGCAGCCAGTGTACGATGTTTCCAAAAGAGCAGATGTAGTATTCCAGCCAGCTACCTGTGACTTTACTTGGTACCAGAGGGACCCAAGGCCACTCTACAAAAAAACTTCCAAATATCTCTGTCTTCTGACCCATGAGAAGAACTGACTGCAGCTCTTTGTCAGTGATAAATCCTCTTCTGTCCTGAGTTTTTAAGTGATGTGTTCATGGTAAGATGGCCCCTGTTTTTCTGAAGGTTAACTCAGCCCATGGGGGTAGTTGCTGTACAGTTCAAACTCCACAGCCAGGCTGTTTTTAGAAAGAATCAAGTCTCTATGGGGATTTTAAACACCTCATCTCTAAGGTAAAAGTCTCCAATTCAGGGTTGGTGGGAGGATATTGTCTGCTTGAAAAAGTGAATGACAAAGGAAAATGAGGGGAGTAGGGCCGTGACCTAAATGAGGGAATCACCCATGAGAAGAGCCCTGTGCTTGGTGATAAAACCCGAAGGATTTTGTAGAGAAGAACTAGCTAATGGGAGTTTATTTATTTATTTATTTATTTGCTGTATGTTCTGATGTCTCATAATATGTGCTCTGGATAGAATCTATGGATTACTTTGAGAATCTGTGGGGGTGCAGGGTAACCCCCTGCAGAGAGGAGCCTGTGCAAAGGTTTCAGGGGATGTGGAATCAGCCAAACAACTGTTGCCAATGTACTGAAAAGGCGGGCAGGTATTATGTATGAGGTGAGGACAGAAACAGACAAGGGCTCAGAAGGATTTTGATTGTCTTCATAAGAGCTAGGGATAGCCACTAAATAATTTTCCAGGAGGAATTTTTTTTTTTTTTTGCATTATGTGTTGTATACACATTGTGCAAACTGATTGTAATGTGGGTAATTCATTTTAGGGTGACAGGGAGGTATACAGTAGACTTACACTGAGTATTCCCGGTGAGATAAGATGGAAAGATGTCATAGCTTCTGGAGATATTTAGGAAGTAGAATCACCCACTGATATTTGATGATTCATGTGGAGGGTAAGAGGATGGACTTCTGGCCTGCCCAAGTGAATCAACAGTGTGACATGAATTGTGATTGAGAATCTTGAAGGAAGAATAGGGTTGTGGGGGAAGAATAAGAGTTCAGTTTTCTACCAGTTAATTTTTAGGTGTCTTTGGGATACCCATCAGGAAGGGAGAGGTAGGCAGATTGAGCCCAGAGAAGCCTGCAGGATGGCAGATTGAACTCAGGTGTAACTTTGAGAGTTATTGTCATGCAGATGATATCAGGCAGGATCACCCAAGACAGCTGTTCTGAGTTTAGAGTGTATGCAAATTACTTGGAGAGCTTGGTAAGCAGCATCTCACCACTCACCTCCAGAGTTTCTGATGTGGTAGGTCTGGAATAGGGCTCAGATAATGCTGATACTGCTGGTCTGGAATGAGGCTCAAATAATGCTTATACTGCTGGTCTAAGGACCACACTCAGAGAAGCACTCACCTAGAAACAAGTAAAAGTTGATTTTCCCCCACCCATCCTGCCAAAAAAAAAAAAGAAAAGTGGTCCATGGGAAGCAGTCTAGTGGAACAAGTCAGACTGTGTTGGTCGAATCCAGAGGCTTCCAGCTCAGAACCATGTGATATTGGGTTAATTACATAAATCTCTAAGATTTAACTTCCTCATTTGTAAAATGAGGATGGTAAGTAGTAGCATAAATTCATACTGTTATCTTAAGGCCAAAAGATAGCTAAAGGAAAATGCTTAGTGTCCCACTGAGTATATGTTAGTGTTATTTAAAAACAATTCCCTAAGTAATCTACTTTTAAATAGAAATTAGGTGACAGAAACCAAGAAGAAAGGGGAAGATCAGCATTATGTAATGGTAGGAGCCAATGAAAGATTTTCCATGAATATGGGAGTGACTGAGAGTATTAGATGCTTCTGAGAGTTCAAGCAAGATGGTGGGGGGGGAATTAATCTATTGGATTTAGAGATTGCTAGTGACATAGACTGAACCATTTTATAGGTTGATGTGGGGAGCAGAGGGATGGTGCTCCAATGGTACTAGCTCGTGTTGTGTGTGTGTGTCAGTTTAACTTTTTAAAAATTTATTTTAATTGGAGGCTAATTGCTGTATAATATTGTGGTGGTTTTTGCCATACATCGACATGAATCAGCCATGGGTGCACTTGTGTCCCCCTACCTCAACCCCCTTCCACTTCCCTCCCCATCCCGTCCCTCTGGGTTGTCCCAGAGCACCAGCTTTGAGTACCCTGCTTCATAGATTGAACTTGCACTGGTCATCACATATGGCAATATGCATGTTTCAATGCTATTCTCTCAAATCATCCCCCCCTCGCCTTCTCCCACAGAGTCCAAAAGTCTGTTCTTTACATCTGTGTCTCTTTTTCACTGGTATTTCTTTTTTAAACTATTGTAATTGAATGTAGTTTGTATAGGTATGTGTATATGTACACATAGAAGGGGATATATTCAGCTTTAGGGTAAATGCTGCATTAACCCTATAAATGCATGCACTTACCCTATAAATTTATTTACCTAAATGACATTTATTTACCCTATAAATAAAATCCCCAATAAATGCATTATTATTGAATAAACTGTGTCCTGTGTAGGTTTATTTAACTTGATACAGTTTTTAAAAACAAGATTTCAAGCTGAAAGTTGGCCCAGGTATGCCACACAGGTTTGGTATGGATCCTTTCTACTTTTTTTTTTTTTTTTTGCCAGAATTGATGGCTCTGGGACTCCTCAGGAACTGTCAGTTCTCACAACAGTGCTGTGACTCAGCTGAACTTTTAAATTCCTTGCCCAACACTCCCCAATTCTCCCACACCAGCAAAGTGAACAATTGTTTGATATTTGGCAGCAGGGAGAAAGCTATCTTTGCTTTTCGCCAGCTGAGAAATGGTTTGTTTCCCTTTCAAACACCACTGCATTCTTCTTGCAATTTTCCTTGACCGTTAATACTTTATGACTGTTTCATCCAGTGTGCCTTTCTGGGAGCCTGGTAAGTAGCAGATTCTAGAGAGGATTTTAATGTATGACAGCATGTCTCATTTACACAGCTTCCATCCACGGAAGACCTTGCCAGAGTCGACAACCGTATTTAAATGGCTTCTAGACTATAAAGGTATTTTGCTAATACTAAATCTGGTAGATTGTGTCACGACTCTTAATTTTTCTTAGAGAATTGTCATGTCATGAACTTAGTAGGGGAAGGAGGAAAGTGCTTCATGAATCTGACATTTGCAAGTCAGGCGTGGGAAGATGGATTTAGGGTCTAAGCTAAGCACTCTCTTCCTCAGGTTTTTCTGCTCTTCCTATCTAGAATTCATTTTCCTCTGCCAATTAAATCATGCCCATTCAAGACGTAGCTCCAATGCCAACCCTTTGGGAAGCCTTTAGAGATAACTGCAGCGTGAATTAAGCTCTCCCTTTCTCTGATTATCTGCTACAATTATTATCTGTAATAGCCCATTTAGCACTCTTGTTCCTGCAACAAAATCTGTGTTCCCACAGTATGCAATGTTGTGCTGGCAAAAGAGAAAACCCTCATAAGTGATATTCAGGTTCAAGTTAGTACTTAGGGGAGAAAACCAGTCATTGTTTTAATTCATTAATAAATTAACTTTCATTGCAAAGTCTGCTGGGATTTCTGTCTTCCAGCCTTACATTTTCTTCCCATTTTGCCTTTAATGAATTAACCACCACCATTTCCCACTGTGCGTTTAATTACCGTACTGATTGCTCACTATGTATGCTGTGTGATGTGGAAAGGATACAGAACTTAAAAGCAGAATACTCTTCCTGATCTCCAAAGAGACCAAAACCCATAAAAATAAAGGAAAACACATTGACTACATAAAAAAATGCCAGGTGAATGGTCCGGATAGTTGCATAGCCTTCGTGGTCCCAAGTGAATGGGCGCTGTTTATCAAACTAGCAACCACACATCCTTGACCTGAGACCTTGAACTTTGCTCAGGTGCTGGGAAGACCCATCCTTATCATCTCCATTCATTTTAAGCCTTCAGTTCAGTCACTCAGTCATGTCCAACTCTTTGCAACCTCATGGGCTGCAGCACGCCAGGCTTCCCTGTCCACCAACTGCCGGAGCTTGCTCAAACTCATGCCCATCGAGTTGGTGATGCCATCCAATCATCTCATTCTCGTTGGCCCCTTCTCCTGCCTTTAATCTTTCCCAGCATCAGGGTCGTTTCCAGTGAGTCAGTTCTTTGCATCAGGTGGCCAAAGTATTGGAGTTTCAGCATCAGTCCTTCTAGTGAATATTCAGGGTTGATTTCCTTTAGGATTGACTGGTTTGCTCTCCTTGCAGTTCAAGGGACTCCCCTTCATGCTCTCTCTTTCAGAATATTTTTCCTACTTATTTTTTCCTCCTCTCTTTGCCTCTAGTCTGTGGAGTTGATTTTCTGCTCTTATAAAATTCTAAGCACTTTACTTAAATTGCTTTTGGAACTCTTCTCATTTCCTAACTTCTAAACATTTTTTCGTTTAGAATTTTTCTTTTATGGTGATAACAAAGTGTGTACACTTGACAATATAGACCATTTAGAAAAACACTCATGTTATAAAAAGATCATTCTTCTCTGAACAACCATTGTGCACCTGTGTCAGTCCATCTGTGAAGTGAAGTGAAAGTCGCTCAGTGGTGTCCAACTCTCTGCAACCCCAGGGACTATACAGTCCATGGAATTCTCCAGGCCAGAATACTGGAGTGGGTAGCCTTTCCTTTCACCAGGGGATCTTCCCAACCCAGGGATCGAACGCAGGTCTCCCACATTGCAGGCAGATTCTTTACCAGCTAGCCACAAGGGAAGCCCCAGGCCACGTGTATGGCTGTGGATCAGAGATGTGAAGGATGGCTGTGCCAGCTCCTGGTCCAGTAAGATGTGGAATTCACGGCTAATGTGGGAGAGAGGTGCAGACGGTGAAAGCATCTGCCTACAGTGCAGCAGACCCGGATTCGATCCCTGGGTTGGGAAGATCCCCTGGAGAAGGAAATGGCAACCCACTCCAGTATTCTTGCCTGGGAAATCCCATGGACAGAGAAGCCTGGCACGCTACAGTCCATGGGGTCGCAAAGAGTCAGACGTGACTGAGTGACTTCACTTACCCTGGTAATTTTTTGAAGGCAAAGAGAACTCTGTAACAATTTTATTTACCAGATATCATTCCTAGAAAGAGAAGATGTACTTTTGAACTTTTAAAACATGACAAAATAGTACCATATACTGCAGCTATATATTTTATGTTTGTAATGTACTTAATATGTCAAAAATAAATGTAAACATATATGGATGGGCTTCGATATCTGTATGCTACATATATGGAGATGGCATGGTGGTAAAGAATCCACTTGCCAGTACAGGGGACGGAGGATTTGGGAGTTTGATCCCTGGGTTGGGCAGATCCCCTGGAGAAGGAAAAGGCAAGTCACTCCAATATGATTGCCTAGAAAATTCCATGGACAGCAGAGTCTGGAGGGGCTGTAGTCCATGAGGTTGCAAAGATTCAGACACAACTGAATGATTGAGCTTACATATATGTATATACTTATAAGCATAGCTATAAATATCAGAGGGTATCATCCAAATTGCTATCATCCAAATTGTCTCTTTGTTGCACTGTGTTTGTTCATAAGTAATAGAAAGCCTAACAGTGATTTAGACACAGTATACATATGATTTACTTTACCAAAGTATATAGGTTATCTTAAGAAAAAGTGAAGAAGCCAGTGATATCATTAAGGAAATTTTCTATCTTTCCACCCACATATTTGGTATGATGTCTTCAGTTCAGTTCAGTTGCTCAGTCGTGTCCGACACTTTGTGAACCCATGAATCGCAGAACGCCAGGCCTCCCTGTCCATCACCAACTCCCAGAGTTCACTCAGACTCACGTCCATCGAGTCCGTGATGCCATCCAGACATCTCATCCTCTGTCGTCCCCTTCTCCTCCTGCCCTCAATCCCTCCCAGCATCAGAATCTTTTCCAATGAGTCAGTTCTTCACATGAGGTGGCCAAAGTACTGGAGTTTCAGCTTTGGCATCATTCCTTCCAAAGAAATCCCAGGGCTGATCTCCTTCAGAATGGACTGGTTGGATCTCCTTGCAGTCCAAGGGACGCTCAAGAGTCTTCTCCAACATCACAGTTCAAAAGCATCAATTCTTCGGCGCTCAGCCTTCTTCACAGTCCAACTCTCACATCCACACATGACCACAGGAAAAACCAGAGCCTTGACTAGACGGACCTTAGTCAGCAAAGTAATGTCTCTGTTTTCGAATATACTATCTAGGTTGGTCATAAATTTTCTTCCAAGGAATAAGCATCTTTTAATTTCATGGCTGCAATCACCATCTGCAGTGATTTGGGAGCCCCCCAAAATAAAGTCTGACACTGTTTCCACTGTTTTCCCATGATGCCTTACAAGTATAAAATTTCACCTTATGGTGAGTTTGATTTACCTTTCCCAACACCTATGTGATTTTTAGGAGACTAGTGCTGTATGGATACTATATAGTGAAATGCACAGGTAAATTGTTACGATTTCAAATTTGTTGATGCCTGCATTTCATTTATCTATACAAGGATCAAGCCTAGTGTTGTTCTGTTGTGTATCAAATTATTTAAAATACTTAATGGTTTTTAGAATCTAGTTGAATCAGGGTGAGGAATAAGTGTATGTTGGTGTTGTTGGGTTGCTCAGTTGTGTCCAATTCTTGGTGACCCCATGGACTGCAGCATGCCAGGCTTTTCTGCCCTTCACCATCTCCTGGAGCTTGCTCAAACTTCAGATTCTCTAAGCTATGAAAAGAGAGAATGTGAGGGCACGTTATACCCGACATTTATGTCCTCTCCCACCTCAGACTTTTGCAGAGGTATTTTACTTGGTTCTGATCCTGTGTGTTGTACTGATGGATGGCAATGTAATGGGAAAAGCGGTTGGCAGAATTGGGCAGTAACCGCTGGAGACAGTAGTTGTCAGATGGAAACTAATTGATTGTAATTGCTTTGCCACTGTATTGCTCGTGGAGTCTGTAGCTTGTTAAAACCACTGATTGTAAAATAAGGATCTCACTTTTTATCCTATAGGTTATGTTAATGAAAAACTGTTCTTAGAGGAATGATCAGTGAAATCAATAAATAGATAATAAGAAATTAAAGGGAAAGTTAACTAACTGATCATGAATTAATATACTTCAGCAGTCAGAGTAGCAGTCAACACTGTGTGGTGGTTCATAATGAATTTTTGGCTCAGAGCTCTTGAATCTTAAATATTCCCATGGAAAGGGAAATTGATTCTGTGTAACTGTTTATCACAAACTGTCTGGAATAACAAATCTTCCCTGTAGAGGAGATCTCCTGGAAAACAAACCAAAAAAGTCTTTTGCACAACCTTTAATGCGAGCCAAAGTATGTTGACAGGCAGATATTTTGAAGTAGAAAAAGTTCCCATTTTAACACTAAGAAAAGATTACAAGTGGATTTTTCAAAGCTTATCGTATATGAATAGTATGAGTCGGGGTCTGTGTGAGTCTGAAGGCAATTTTTTTGTAATATTTATTAGTATTAAAATGAGTATACTAGAATGATAAAATTAATGTTAAATTATGTCTTTTTATTGTAAGATATGTATTACTTTTATATGATAATTTATTTTTTATGATCATATCTTTTGCCAGTGGCACTTAAACTTTAGTGATATTAAAGTTGTCAGATTTATTGAAGACATGTTTTACTGAGCACTAATTCTGATTAAGGCTCAACCTCTGACCTTGAGGAACTCAGGACAAAGAAACAGATAAATGTGTAAACAAGTGGCTACTTTCAGCATTGAATGCAGTGATGCAAACAATAAAAGGCGCTGAGGGCCACAAAGGGAAGATGACAGAAGCTCTAAGGGATTTCTGGATGTTTTCCAGCAAACAAAAAGATGGCCCAGGAAAAAGGATCAGTGTTATCGTTCTGGTATTGGGGAAATAGGATAAGAGTTGGAAATGAGGTTGTATGTTTTAGGATGCAAGATGAGGTTAGGCAGGCAAAATTCTACATGACCTATGTGTTTCTTTCCTTTTCTTAGGAATTTGGAGTTATTCCTGTGGGAAAGGGGCTCATTGAGGCTTTTTATGTGTTGGGAGAATATGCGTAAATTTTCTTCCTGCATAATAACTCTCTCCTTTATTTGGATGGTGGGCAGAAAGAGGCTCATTGTGACCTCCGGTTAGCAAGCTGGTACAATGGCCCTTGCTGTTGAACATTATTATTAATCTCTATCTATGTAAAGGAAGGCTTCCCAGGTTGCTCAGTGGTAAAGAATCTGCTTGCCAATGCAGGAGGTGCGGATTCAATCCCTGGGTTGGGAAGATCCCCTGCAGAGAGAAATGGCAACCCATTCCACTATTCTTGCTTGGAAAATCCCATAGACAGAAGAGCCTGGCAGGTTACAGTCCATAGGGTAGCAAAGAGTCGGACACAACTTAGCAACTAAGCACATACATATAAAGGAAATTAAGAGCTTATGTGCTGAATCACGTATTCATCTCTGACTTGCCACATCCATTTTTTTTCTTGAATGTTGCAGTGAAAATGGTGCTAATATTTCAGTTGCTTAAAACTCTGAGACAAGAATGTCTACATGCTCTGACAGATTTTTCATCCAGTAGAAAGCACATACTTATTAGTTTCATATTTATAAACCTGATATAGAGATATAACTTACTTTAAAATGAAAATGATTATGATTTTCAAAAAGCACATAGAAGATAATGCTAAAAAAAAATGGCAGTAATTTAGTCCTCTTAAATATTTACCAGAAACATTCTTTACATTTGAGATTCTGTTTCAGAATTTAGAACATTTGCATTTTAATTACATAATAAAAGGAGAAAGTGAAAGAATAATCGCCTTAGCTATTGGCAAATTACAGATGTAACTAAAAAATAAACAAAACACAGAAACTGGCATTGGTATCCGTAGAAGAGTCAGAGTACATGTACCTTGATCAGATGTTTAATGACATTGCAGAACAATAAAAGGAATACACTAAAAGGATTGTATTCAGTCCTTTAATACAACATGTTTCTTAACAATTGTAAGAATTAATGAAAGCTACTTTGAGGTTTTTGATTGTATGGTCATTCAGCTTTTGCTGTTAATGTATCCACTGATGGGACTTGTCTAGAGTGATTCCAGCTGTTAAAATCTTGTGGAAAAATAAGACAATTGAATCCAGTAATTGTTTTAGTCCTACCTGCTGTAACAGACTAGCACGGACATGGTGGCGTAAAAACAACAGAAATTTCTTTCTCGTAGTTAATGGATGCTGGAAAGTCTAAGATCAAGATGCCCAAGGATTCAGTGTCTGGTTAGGACTTCCTACTTCATAGAGGGCTATTTTCTTGCTGTGTCTTCATATGACTGGAATGGGTGAAGGAGCTGTCTGAGGTCTCTTTTATAAGAGCATTAATCCCATTCAAGACCTACTCACCTCCCAAAGGCCCCACCTCCTAATACCATCACTGGGTTTCAATATGTGAATTTTGTGGGGACATAAACATTCACTGTATAAAATGGTCATACTCGGTTGTGTTTTTATCAGTCCACTGAGGGCTTCATCCTGTCTGTCTAAGGTCAGCAGTCACAAGAAGGTCTCAGCGCACAGATCCAGGCCAGTGACAGGATCTGGGGTATCAGAATGAGCTGCTGACAGTATTTCATTGTGTTCTAATGACAGATACCACGACATATTCCACGGAGAGATCTGAGCACTTCAAACCCTGCCGAGACAAGGACCTTGCCTACTGTCTCAACGATGGCGAGTGCTTTGTGATTGAGACCTTGACCGGATCCCATAAACACTGTCGGTAAGTCCCTGCGGCGACTGACACTAAGGGCAGGTCCTCAGAGAGGCCTGGAGATGGAAATCAGTGCTGAGCTCGAGAAACATACAATGTGATACACATAGCCTGGTGCTGGAATGGCAGAATCAACAGTCTTAATGGAGGAAAAACAAGGCTGATATCTTTAGTATTTGAGAAAGATAAAACTGAATTTTTGCATGACAGAGCAAACTGCTCATCTAAGATCTAGAACCTCATTATTTATTGTGAACCAAACCCCAGAGGCCGTAACTGTGTCCAGAGAAAACCACATCTTATTTTGATTCTGCCCCTGTTGATTAATTTCAGTACCCTCCCCCCCTTTTTTTAACACCTCTGATGATGAAATACTCTCCAGCAAGATGTTGTAAATGAAATCATAGTCCTGTTATAGTCTAGGTAGAGAACTACTCAGGGAAAATTCCTGGTGGAGATCAAGAAGGTGTTTAATTGGTTTTTAGAGACATAAGGTTATATAACTGCTAAAAATAAAAACAGGCGGAGATAAATAGTTGGTCTTGTAGACACTGCAGCTTTAAGCCTCCATAGAAGAATCAAATTAGCATCCAAAAAATACTTCCCACGGAGCTTTTATTTTCAGCGCTACCCTGGTAATTTGTTTTTCCTTGCAATTGTATATGCTTCAGTGATTATATATATCCACACCCCTTTCCTTTTCTTTATTTACTCTTCTCATATGACACAGTTATTAAATTAATTATCCTGAATCGTGAAGCATGGAAAATTATGACTTTCTTCTCTTGCTATTGCTATTATAAAACTTTATTCCGTGTTGTTTTATTAAGATGGCACAGAGAAATGTGTCTTATGGTTTTGAACTTAGAAAATGTGTCAGCAAATCCTGCCTGGCTCCACAAGCCAGCTTTAGGGGGTGGGGGTATGAGGCGCCGTAGTGGCCCGTGACACAGGTTTGGAAGAACTGATCAGTGATAGTGGCTGGTCTCTGTACGAGCCACCCCACCATGTAGCCCAGGGCCTTTCATCACCCTTCACATGGTGGCTTTCATTACACTGACTTCATTTACAAAACTTACAGCCCGTTTATGTTCTCTGTAAACCTGAGTTAGGGATCAAAGGCAGTGGGAGAGGTTCCTTTCCACATTTCTCTTCTCTTGCTATGTTTATTAGATCCGTGCCAATACAGGTAGAAAAGACATGTCTGACCTGAAGACCTCAAAAGAAAAGCCAAGAATGAGCTATCATTTCAAATCGCAAAGTGCCTCCATACTCTTTTAAATATCCAACTATGTGTTAATGTTACCTTTGCCAATCCAGTGGCGTCATGGGTAATAGGTAGTGCCATCAAATAAGTTTGAATTGATAATTTATTGAAGGGATGGATCAGAAGTCTCACCTAAAGCGGTGATAGTGTTTTTCGATGGTGTTTCACCCCAGGGAAGCTTCAGATCTGGCCCCACCACTATGTGCAGGCAGATCTGATTCATCTTTTCCAATAGTGAGACTGTTGAAAAACAAACAAACAAAAATTCCTGTTGTCTAACATACAGCCTTGCTATATTCGCTATTAAGTTGGTGGATATGTTAGTTTGTTAGGGCAATTGTAACCTAGTAAAGCAGATTGGGTGATGTAAACAACAGAAATATTTTTTACCACAGTTTCTGGAGTCTTGAAGTCTAAGATCAGGGTATCGGCAGAGTTGTTTCCTTAAGGGCCGCAAGGGAAGGCTCTCGTCCAGGCCTCTCCCCTCAGCTGATAGATGACGAACTTTTCTTTCTGCCTTTGCACCTTCCTTCCCTCTGTACAAGTCTTTATCCAAATCTGCTTCTTCAAAAAGGACACCAGTCCTGTTGGATTAAGGTCTTCTCTAATGGCCCTATTTTAACCTAAATGCATCTGTAGACTTTTCAAATATGGTCACATTTTGAGGTCCTAGAGTTTAGCACTTCAGCATGAGTTATTTGGGAGACACAATCCAATCTGTGACAGTGGATCTCAGGTCCAGAAAAAAAAAATCCTTTTGCACGTCTGTACATGTCTAATTTTTTTTTTTTAAACATAGACAAGCAGAAGTATATCTGTGGTTTGGCTGGAAATGTGTAATAATTTTGGCCTCTGTCTTCATATTTTGTGCATATTTCAGCACAGACAACCTGTTATTTAACATAGAGTCACAGCATAGCTAATCATGACAAAAGGCCAGCCTAAGACAGGACTGGAACTCGACTCGGTTAATAGGTGCCTATAAATCTCCTAGTAGTGTGTATGAATAAATCACACATCGCATGTGTCAGCGATTCATCTCCCAGGCTTTGCTGAGAATAAAAGGCTTACATTTGTCCCTGCTTCAGCCACTTCTAAGAATTCCAATGTAGTTATTCATAATGTGCCATTGTGCACAGTGTTCTAATATGTTTCATTTATTCTCCTCCACTCGACAAATGTTTATTGAGCATCTCTTATCACCAAGGTACTGTTGAAGAAATAAATACAGAAATGAACTTCAGAATTAAATGGCACTGCAGTTTGTAATGCACTTGGAGTAAGTGAAATACTTCATCTCCAGGAAAGAAAGAAAACAAGAGAAATGACTTCCATGTGACTGGCATGCTACCAGGGCTATGTTACTGATGTATTACTGAGTGGATTATGTCATAGGTTAAAGAAACCCCAAGTTAGTAGATTGGAGCGACAGTGTTAATGGGTATACCTGCATCTAGCTCAGTAAGTAGTTTGCTTTTTACATGTATGCAAAGATTAAACATTCAAACCCGAGAGATGTTAAGATTATGTATGTATTTTTAGTATTTTAAAAAGTAATTGCAATCCCACTGATCTGAATCAAGGTATGTTTTTTCCCATGTTGTGATCATGGTGAAACAATTTTATGTTTCCTTGCCAAGGAAGAGTAGTAACAAAAAATGAAAATTATCTAAAATTTCCTATTCTCCCTGATAGTGATCCTGAAAGTCTACGCCCCAAACTGTTAAATCCTTGAGATCATGGTGAAGCAATTTTATGTTTCCTTGCCAAGGAAGTGACCAAGACCAAGGGAAGTCGCTCACAAAAAATTAAAATTACCTAACATTTCCCATCCTCCCTGATAGAGATCCTGAAAGTGTATGCCCCAAACTGCAAACCCTTGCCAAAAGGGGAGCTTCATGATTTTCTGTTTGTTATTTTCTCAGTCTTTAGAACATTTTCAAATCTTTGAAAAAACTATTTATGGTGAAGATAGTTAGAAATTATAGAGCAAACTAATGAAAATTTAAGAGGAATACCAAGATCCTAAAATAACTTGAGAGGTTTTAAAGAACAATAAATACATAGGCAAACCTGGTATTGCTAAATTTACAATTTAAGTCACAGATCATTGAGTGGCTGATTAGTAGAAGCAGAACCTTTTGTATTGTGGAGGTTAGTGTGGAATAAAGAAAGATTCATGAATTGGGAAAATGAGTCTGGTTTTTGTGTAAATGTGGTTGACTTATCAGGTAAAACATCAAAGTTGAATTTTTACTTCTTATATACCAAAAGTTGTCCTTAATGAATTTAAAAAGTAATATAATAAATAAAGTATTAGAGAAAACAGTAAATATATATTTCTTTACATCAGCAATTAAAAGTAAAAGAAAAAAGCAATGAAAGGAAAAATGAACAGCCTTGTTGCAAGTTTTTTGTTTTTTTTTTTTTATCTGAATGTCATAAGTCAGAAAGAAAATTGAAAGACAGACAGTGTCAGCAAACTACAATAAGCATGGCAAGGAAATGATATTTTGATGAAGTCAATAGATTAAGAGTAACACTAAAATTAAACCTCGGTGGGAAAATGGGCAAAAGACAGGAACATCCTCTTCCCTTGAAATGGAATCCAAATAACCAATAAGCATGAAAAATACTCAGTCTCACGGAGAAATGCAAATTAACGTGTTTGTTTGCTTATCATTTATTGTAATGATGTTTAAAAGTAGTTTGGCAAGGACAAAGTAAAAACCATCATCTCATTCACTAAACTCAATGGAGTGTACTTTGTTAAACCTCTTCTGTAGGTGATGCATCAGTGTGTTTCTGTATCTACATTTTTTTCTAAGAGTTAGCTTAGAGAAATGTATATGTATATTTGTTTTTAAGAGCATTCACTATAGGATTTGTGATAGCAAAACAAAACGTGAATTTTGATATCTATATAATTCAGATATATCTATACCATGGATGAATTCAACATAACTTGAATTTTCATAATTTTAAGACTATGAAAATGCTCATTATATCATGTTATATACAAAAATCAGGATGTAGAACTGATTTAAAAATCAGTTTTACTGATGTAAAAATGAACATGAATAGCAATCCAGTTCTGAAAAAGAACTAAATAAAAAAGCTAATAGGATTTATAGCTGTTGTCTTCTTTGAACCTTGAGGTTTCCAAGATCATTACATTGCACATGTATTGCATTTACGTAGTATCTGGTTAAGACACTTGACCCATGCTTCTCATTGTTCCATTAAGGAAGATAGCATCCCTATCTTTGTTAAATGAAGGTCATTATAATTCACTATTATTAGGCTGATAAGAGAACTTTCAATTAAGCCAGTCTAGATTAAACACTATAATGTCTGTTAGGATGTGTCTGCTCCTTTTATTAAACTTTCATTTATGCTCTTTATAATAATCATTTTTTATGCTGAATTCGTGTGTTTTGAAACATAAAAAAAAGATTGAATAATAGGATGATATATTCTGCAGAAATTAAGCTGAGTAGAGAAGGAAAGGAAGTACTAGAAACACCTTGAATCAAAGTATCCTGAATAAAAGCAGGGTATTCTCTAATATATTTATTTTTATACCATTTCTAGAAATTTTAAGAACTTTGGAAATGGTGCCATTTGTAGCATATTTCATTGGAGTTGAAAGTAGTAGCCATTGTAGCTGAAAAGATTGCTGGGCATTTGAGTGGACCAAATGTGTTTTGAGGCCAACTTCAAGTTAAAAGGATGTGTCTCTTCTGAATTGAAGCTCATTAAATGTTGCACCAGCCTTGCTACAGAAATGGATTTTCAAAACTTTGGAAAGAATAGCATTTGAGCTAAATTTGACCTGTAGTGATCATTTTGGAAATCTATCAAGCAATTCATTTGAAGATGCTTGAATCACTTGAAATATGGAACTGCTGGAAAGAGAGGCAAGCAGTCCAATAACAACCATTGCCCGAGGCAATACTTCCATAAAAGTGCTGATGGAATGTACAGCTAGCTTGGTAAAATGCTCATAGGAGTTGGTGAGTAGAAGGGGGAGCGTTTGAAAGGGGAGGAGAGCCCGACCAGGAGATGCTGTTCTTCACTGTATCTAGTTCTGCTTCAGTAGGTTTTGAAATCAAAGCTTCCATTTTTATGTGAATTGATTGGGCACAATGTAATGATATCCCTGTGACAGACTATATAAAATTACAGGGCCATCCCTATCAGTGCTTTGCTCCATCAGTTTGGAAGTCCATTAGCTCTTCCACATAGGGAAGGTCCTTGTTATCATAAGTTTCTCCAGTAAGAGTGACCACTAATAATTCCATGTGGTTGTAGCAAGTCAGAATGGAAATTGGGTTTTGGCATACATCCCTAAACTCCATTGATGGGAGAGGATGGAGGCTGAAATGTCTATAAATCCAAGCCTAGTGGCAGAGTCTCAGTGGAGTGGAATTGAATAGCAGGGTGAAGAACCTTGGAAGCATTTTCAAGTTTATCAGATAATTGTGCTCAGGAGAATGAATTAGCTACAGCCCAGACGTAATTTGAGTAATTTGCAGCAGTCATGTTCATACTAGGTGGTCTACTCACTGCCCTTGTTAAGAAGAAGTGAGCCAAGTAATTACCATGTATCTGTTTCTTTTCTGTGGATGAAGATTATCGAAATAGTTTCATTAACTCAGAAAGCAAACAAACCAAGAACAACAACACAGTGAATGAAGTTTTGCAACTTCATGATTCTTGGCAGTGGTTTACTTCTTCCAGTTTAAACTGTTTACATTCCACCAGAGCTGGTGTTACTAAAAGGGCGACTGAAACACCAGAAGACCAGAAAAGCACATTTGATAAAGAATAGCAGCACGTCTTTTAGTTGATAACCATAGGCTTTTTTTTTTAACTTTAATATTTTATTACTTGATTAGCAGCTCTCCTTAAGGCATGAAATGATTTCTTTAGGTAATTGTTTATGATTGGGTTTTTTTTTGTTGTTGTTGTATCAAAACCATTTGTGTTTTTAAATCGCTTCCTTACATGATTTAGGGTAAGAGGTACATGAGGCAAATGTGGGTGTTCAAGATGAAGACACTTGAGTTAAAAGCTCTACTCGGCTTTATGCTAGCTGTGTGTGTTTTTGGCTGGTCATTTAATCAGAAACTTCAGTCTTCTCTTTAAAAAGGAGAGAGAACATACATGTGCCAGCCAACCAGACACATTAAAACCTCCCCCCAAAATGTAGATGCTAGAATTGAGAGCAGCAGCCTATAGAAAAACACTGAATGTATAATAGACATTATACATTTAGAACATATCATTCTTCTTCCTCTCTTCTACTCATGCTGAAACCAAACAAAAGCATGTATGTTGGAATCCTAGGAGAGAAATTGGGTGGGTCTCATCTGCTTATTTCATTAAGAGAAGTCTTAGGCTCAAAAGGGGGAGATCACTTGACTTGTACCAGGGCTTCGAGGTGGGTATTCAGACTCCCAGCACACAGAGTTCAGCTTAGACCTACCAGTGTAAGTTAAAGAAAACTGAGAGACTTATTTAAAGACACAAAAATACCTGATCATGGGCAAGAACACTTTTCAGAATCAAGGATCATTGTAGCTATTCAAGCAGTAAATTTAGGAGAAAAGCAGGAAGAGGCCACTTTTTGTTAGGGGAATTCTCTCTGTTGACAATTCATGAAGAGAGGAATCCCCTCTTATTCTTCATACCATTCAGGTGGAGGACCCTTCATGTATTTTCTCTACAACAGCCCTGGTTCTGCCTCTCCAGGCATTTATTTCCTGCGGGTAGTGGGTCATAGTCCTGTTACGGTTGGGGCAGTCTGGGAGCTTGTGCACTGCCAGAATGCTGTGATTTGCAAATGCCATAGTTCAAGTGGAGGATAGATTATTTCACTAAGTTTATTTAAATAAATAAGAGCACATATCCATAAGTATCATTTTAAATAGTGATGGACTATTTGTACGGATGTGAACCACCCTAACCAGGGTACCACAGACCCTGCTGGGCAGAACATCTGAGCCATCACCATACTGATCTGAGAACGTTTTACGAATGTTTGCCTGAGGAACCTGCCCAGCAGGGTCTGTGATACTTTTGTCTACACTTATAACAAGATGTCGGTCTTTGTGTATGCCAATAATTATACTCTCTAAGTGGAAAAGCATATACAAATCTACCTGATAGATAAACCCAGGAAATGCCTATATGATGCATCCTATGTGTCGGGCACCCATAGCAGCCCTGGAGGGATGTAGCAATGACTGAGGCCAAGGGCATTTCTCAGGTTATACGACAGTGGAGTAAGGACTCAGACTAAGTAAGCTGATTCTAGGGTCAACGCACTTATCCTCTCCACTAACATCTTTCCTTTAAAATCCTCTTGGTCCAGGGATTCTAAAATTCCCACTGCTTAAAAATACCACCTGAGAAGCCCATATAAGCTCTAGTATCTTCTAAGATATCAGTATTAGTTATATATCAATAATGACATATAACTAATATATACATATTTAAATTCTCCAGCATATTATAATTTGAGTGACCGCATTATTACAATCAAAACCCCAAACTGTTTAAGATATAACTGGCAATTTTAATAATTTCTTATGTAAAATAAGCATAAAACCAACAATTCCCTGAGCTAACTGGGACATATGGTTGCCCTAATTTTAATTTCAGCAAAACTCAATTTGGTTGAAAAACAGACCACCATTTGCTACATAAATGCTGTATTTTCTTAGTATAAATTTCATGATATTATACAACCTCTGCATTGCTATTCCCACTTTCCCCAAGTTAGCTAACAGTTCTCAGAGTCACTAAATATCTGCAGGGTCTCTCCACCATACCCCAAATTTGTAATCTGTTAAATACATGCCAACATCCGATTACTGTTCTCTTCAGTATTCTTAGCTATTATTTGTGGAAACAAAAAAATGTGATGGGAGAACCGAGCCCTCCTTGTTTTATGGAAAGAAATCATAGACAGTGTTCCTGAAGTTTAACTTGGTATGCATCTCTACAACTCTGTTTAATTTTTTATATGATCACAGCTATTCTGGTAGTCCTATGATCACAGGAAAACAGCTTGAAGCTAAATCAATCCTATATACCTACAAGTGTGCATGCACACACCCATATCTTCTATACTTATTAGGCCGTCAATCCAGGACACTGAGATTTAATAGCAAACTATGAACAATGTTCCCTTCCTTTACAGAACTTGTTTTTTTAGAGCACCAGGCAGTCAACGCAGTCTAGCATTACAGGGTGCCATAATGGGTAAACACTGATAATCACTGGGAAGGAACCAAAACTCACACTTGGTTCAGCAAGGAAATCCTTACAAGACTGGTAAATTTGGAGGAAATATCTTCATCAAGTATATTTACATACAATCCCCTTTGCAAGTTTTAAAAAAATCAGAACATTAAAATAAGGAATGGGGAAAAATGAAAACAATAGCATTGTATGGAAATATCTTGTTTGGAGATACGTCACATTTGAGTGATATAGAATGTGCTTGTAGACATGTATGTCACATGTGAGTGGTACAAGAATGTATATTTGCCCTCTCCTTTGTCATTCAATCACCAAGTCGTGTCTGACTTTTCATGACCCCATGGACTGCAGTACACCAGGTTTCTCTGTCTCTCACCATCTCCCAGAGTCCTGAACTAAAAAATAAATGGCAGTTTTATGCATTATTCCCATCATTTATTATTGGGAATAAACATTATTCCCAATGTTTATTAAGCATAGTCAATGTTTCAGGTCCAGGTAATAGGAATACAGTGATGAATATTTTCAGAATAAATCAGAAGAGTTGAGAAGCTCAATTTCTGGTTCAACTCAATGTAACAAATTCTGTCATCTGTTAGCATCCAATCTATATGAACTATATGTACATAGCTCATATCTGCGGAGAAGAATCCAAAACCCAGTAGTCCTAAAGCCAAAAAGAGCTTCTGAGAGGAGCATATGAATTGCATTTGGAAAGATAAGAACCTACTCATTTCTTACTTTGAAGCCTGCTCTTGCTTGCCAACCATGGCATGGAGAATTGAGCTGCTGTTGGGAAAAGTTTGCTTCAAACCACAAGGAAGAAATTTCAAAATTATTTAAATGCAAGTAAGAATAATCAGTTCCATATCATAAATTCTTTATGCAATTGGTCACTTTTTTTCTGAATTATTTCCTTGAGTTACTTCCTCTTGTGTCCAGAGAGTTCTCAAAACTGTATCAAGGTATGATGAGTTTTTTTTAAGGCTCACTGAGATATAGGAATATTTCTTATTTACAAAGTGTTTGAATATTTTATACCTTACAATTTAAAATGTTATTATATATGTTTATTGATAAATTAGTATTTATAAATTAAATAGTCAATCTGGTCTGCTACTGACTCTAATGGAGGCCACATAATCTGAAGAATAATCAAGTAAAGTCATTCGCTACATAAAATGACTCCTAAGTTGCTGTATTCTTAGTGCTGGAGTAGATGAGGAACTTTAAAGAGCCAGTCAAATTGAAATATGGGAAAGTTAAATAACTCACATCTTGTAATTTTCAAAATCCTAAGCTCTTGGTTTTGTTTCAGAGAGACTTATCCAAGATCCCACATTCATTTCGGGCAGGTAGAATCCAGATTCCTCTCCTGTTAATCTCACTTGTTTATTTACCATTGTTGGGATAAATGGAAAGCCAGATAGAAAACCCTCTCTCTGACTTCTGTTCTGCTTTGCTTTGGTTGAGATGTAATAACAGAGTCCTTGCTTCCCCCTTGCCCTGCACCCTTCCTTAGATGTCCACACGTTTCTCAGAAATGACACTATTGACTTAGTACCTCTCCCTCGGAAAGGACCTGAATCTCTCATGGAAACTGCAGCCAAGCAGAACCACCTTCCATGCGAATGTCGAAAGAGAAGAAGCATGCTGAGATTACAGGGGGGAATTTATCTAAATTTAATATGCAATCTCTGTCCTCAAAGCAACAAGGGTGGCTGAACAGGACAAGAAGGTGTTAATATAAGATACTTTTTTCCTCTTTCTGACTTACTTGCCCCTGTATGAGTCTCTAGGTCCATCCATATCTGGGCAAATGGCATAATTTTGTTCCTTTTTATAGCTGAATAATATTGTATATACATGTATCATACCTTCTTAGTCCATTCATCTGTTGGTGGACATTTAGGTTGCTTTCATGTCCTGTCTATTGTAAATAGTGCTACAATGAACATTTTGGGGTGCGTGTGTCTTTTGGAATTATGGTTTTCTCCAGGTATATGCCTAGGAGTAGGATTGCAGGTTCATATGGTAGTTCTATTTTTAGTTTTTTTTTAAGAAACCTCCATACTATTCCCAATTTATAGGCCCACCAACAGTGTAAGAGAGTTCCCTTTTCTCTATACCTTCTTTAGCATGTGAGGTGGATCTCATGGTAGCTTGGATTTTCATTTCTCTAATAATTAATGACACAACATCTTTCATGTGCCTCTTGGTCATCTGTATGTCATCTTTGGAGAAATGTCTGTTTAGGTCTTCTGCTCATTTTTGATTGGGTTGTTTGTGGATTTGGTATTGAGCCAAATGAACTGTTTATATATTATAGAGATTAATCCCTTTTCAGTTGCTTCATTTGAATATTTCTCCCACTCTGAGGGTTGTCTTTTCATCTTGTTTATGATTTCCTTAGTGCAAAAGCTTTTAAGTTTCAATGGAAAAGACTCTGATGCTGGAAGGGATTGGGGGCAGGAGGAGAAGGGAACGAAAGAGGATGAGATGGCTGGATGGCATCACCAACTCAATGGACATGAGTTTGGGTAGACTCTGGGAGTTGGTGATGGACAGGGAGGCCTGGCGTGCTGCAATTCATGGGGTCGCAAAGAGTCAGACACGACTGAGCGACTGAACTGAACTCAGGTCTCATTTGTTTATTTTTGTCTTTTATTTTCATTACTCTAGGATGTGGGTCAAAAAAGATCTTGCTGTGATTTATGTCAGAGAGTGTTCTGCCTGTGTTTTCCTCTAAAAGCCTGTCCTTACATTTAGGTCTTTGATCCATTTTGAGTTTATTTCTGTGTATGGTGTTAAGTATTCTAATTTCATTTTTTTTTTTTTTTTTACATGTTGCTGTCCAGTTTTCCCAGCACCACTTATGGAAGAGACTGGCTTTTCCCATTGTATATTGTTGCCTCCTTTGTCAAAGATAAGGTGACTATAGGAGCGTAGGTTTATCTCTGGGCTTTCTATCCTGCACCATTGATCTATATTTCTGGTTTTGTGCTAGTACCATACTGTCTTGATTACTGTAGCTTTGTAGTATAGTGTGAAGTCAGGGAGTCTGATTCTTTCAGCTTCATTTTTCTTTCTCAAGATTGCTTTGGCTGTTCAAGGCCTTTTGTGTTTCTGGTTGTTGTTCAGCTGTTAAGTTATGTCTGACTCTTTGTGATGTAATGGACTGCAACACAACAGGGTCCTCTGGTCTTTACTAACTCCCAAAGTTTGCTCAGATTCATTTCCATTGATTGAGTCAGTGATGCTCTATAACCATCTCATTCTCTATTACCCCTTCTCCTTTTGCCTTCAATCTTTCCCAGCATCAGAGACTTTTCCAATGAGTCAGCTCTTTGCATCAGGTGATCAGAGTATTGGAACTTCAGCATCAGTTCTTCCAATAAATATTCAGGGTTGATTTCCTTTAGGATTGACTGGTTTGATCTCCTTAATGTCCAAGGGACCCTCAAGAATCTTCTCCAGCACCACAGTTCAAAAGCATCAATTCTTTGGTGCTCAGTCTTCTTTATGGTCCAGATCTCAAATCTGTACATGACTGCTGGAAAAACCATAGCTTTGACTATATGGACCTATACACATTGTAAAATTTTTCTAATTCTTGAAAAATACCATTGGTAATTTGTTAGGGATTACATTGAATCTGTAGATTTGATAGGGATTGCACTGAATACTATCCATTGCTTTGGGTAGTATAGTCATTTTCACAATACTGATTCTTCCAATCCAAGAACATGGTATATTTTTTCCATCTGTTTGTGTCATCTTTGATTTCATTCATCAGTATGTTTTAGTTTTCTGAGTACAGGTCTTTTGGCTCCTTATGGAGGTTTATTCTTAGGTATTTTATTATTTTTCTTGAAATGATAAATGGAATTGCTTCCTTAATTTCTTTCTGATTTTTTTAAGGCATGATGATATTTTAAATTCCATTCCCTGAAACTCTGAGTTTTTATGTTGAGTGGAAAGAATAGACAAGAGCATGGTTTTCAAACCTAATAAGTGTCACTTTGATAAAATTATGAAATCAAGATTAATTTTTTTTTTAGAGCACATATTTGTTTCTTTTTCTTTTTCTTTTTTTTTTAGTTTTTTATTTTTTACATTTTAAAATCTTTAATTCTTACATGCGTTCCCAAACATGAACCCCCTCCCACCTCCCTCCCCATAACATCTCTCTGGGTCATCCCCATTCACCAGCCCCAAGCATGCTGTATCCTGCGTCAGACATAGACTGGCGATTCAATTCTTACATGATAGTATACATGTTAGAATGTCATTCTCCCAAATCATCCCACCCTCTCCTTCTCCCTCTGAGTCCAAAAGTCCGTTATACACATCTGTGTCTCTTTCCCTGTCTTGCATACAGGGTCGTCATTGCCATCTTCCTAAATTCCATATATATGTGTTAGTATACTGTATTGGTGTTTTTCTTTCTGGCTTACTTCACTCTGTATAATTGGCTCCAGTTTCATCCATCTCATCAGAACTGATTCAAATGAATTCTTTTTAATGGCTGAGTAATACTCCATTGTGTATATGTACCACAGCTTTCTTATCCATTCATCTGCTGATGGACATCTAGGTTGTTTCCATGTCCTGGCTATTATAAACAGTGCTGCGATGAACATTGGGGTACATGTGTCTCTTTCCATTCTGGTTTCCTCGGTGTGTATGCCCAGAAGTGGGATTGCTGGGTCATAAGGTAGTTCTATTTGCAATTTTTTAAGGAATCTCCACACTGTTCTCCATAGTGGCTGTACTAGTTTGCATTCCCACCAACAGTGTAGGAGGGTTCCCTTTTCTCCACACCCTCTCCAGCATTTATTGCTTGCAGATTTTTGGATCGCAGCCATTCTGACTGGTGTGAAGTGGTACCTCATTAATTTTCTTTATCCAAAATCAATTTATAATTTCTATCTACATATATGAAATAGTTGCAGAAAACTTAGTAATTTAAAAAATTAATTTATTAATACTTTAAGTATAAGTCATGATTTTCCAGCACTAAAATTTTCCTAACAAATTAAACATATCCATTCAAGGATGCCTTGACCATGGATCATTGTTGAATTATTCGGGGAGAATGTAAGGAAGTTACATTTAAAGATACATACTGGCATGTTCAAGTAAAATGTCCTATATTTTCCCAATTTAAAATGTATTTCTTTTCTCTAGCAGAGCTGGTATGAGGTTAGGAGATCAAAGATAGCCATGTGGTATTTCCCTTACAATGGGTCAGGTAGATTTTGGCATAAATACTGACACTTCAGTATGGCAGAAACTAGAGAAAGAAAGGTTGCAAGAGTTCCTAAAACAGGATGACTTTCTAGATTACCAAAGACTAGTTTATCATTTAAACACATCATAAATGCAGTTATAGCTCACACTGGAGAAAGGAGTTGTTATTTCAACAGCAGACTTCATTAAATAAACAGACCCCAGGCTTTGAGGCTGGCGAGTGCTCCAAAATGGGACTGTGGAGAGACTAAAATGATGCCGAGGCCAGCATGCCCTGAGCCTGGCCTCCCTGGAGTCCTCTGACAGCACATTGATCCCAATGACCCTGTGCTCCTGAAGGGCAGAAATTCAATTAGGAACTCTCAGCTTTGAGCCTCAGGAAGGAGGGGTGTGTGTGTCAGTGGGAGGCTCCACAGCTGGAAGAAAACCATTCTCCAGCAGTTTTAAAACAGAGGCTAATAATAGAACAATGGAGAGTGAAAAACACTAAGTTTGAAAGAATTGGGCAGAAAGGATGAGCTGATAAAGCATCTACATTAAATAAGGTCATAATTTTTCTACAGTTTGGGTTGTTCTCTTGGGCTAATTTACAGTAACAATTGAAGTCACATGGGAGCCTTACTATCTGTGACAAGGTTTTGTTTTTAGTGCTCTGGAAAGTTCTTTTCTTTCTGCCTGGGTTAGCACATGTGAAAGGAATAATGATTATTTTAATGATATTAAATAGTAGCTTTGATCTCTTCCCCCCACAAGCTAACCAAAACATTATCTAGATGTATGAAATGATTCATTTGTGAACAAAACTTCTATTATAATATTCCTATGCACCTGCCTGACTCTCTCACTAGGCTGTGAGCTCATCTTTGCTTCTGGAACCTGCCACCTACTCATTAAAAAATAAATTTTATGAATGAAATAACCCTAGACTATACCTACCATCTGCATTTTGCAGAGGACAAATGTGAGGTGTTAATAGGGAGACAAAAATGCTAATAGTTATCTTCCATTTTACAGTTACCAAGTACAAGGCAGAAATCTTGAGCCTTTGTGTACTACTTCATAACTCCCTGTCTAGTCCTCACATTAAATCTGCAAAACAATGTCCTATTCTCATTTCATGGCAAGAAGGAACCTTGGAGAGGGAAGGTAGCTTCTTCAAAAACAGCTAGTAGGTGGCAGGGCTGAGCACCAATCGCAGTTCTGTTGGACTCTCAAGCTCTTTGTCTTCTAACCTTGTCAAACTTACACTGTTGTAAAATCATGAAGGTTGAAAGTTTAAAAATATAGATTCTCAGGCTCCTTCTCTGAATTTTCTAACTTAGGTCTTGAGACAGACCCCAAGAGGCAATGGTGCATTCAGATGATTCCGATATGGAGACAAATTAGGGAAGCAGTGAGTGAGACTCATAATTCTCTCACTTTAATGAGTGGGTGAATCCTCTAGAAATTCTGTTCAACTGAAGAATCATGTGGAGTAGGCCTGGGGTGAGGACTCAGAATCCGTGTTTCTAATAATGGTCCAGGTGATGCCTATGCTGCTGGCCTATGGGGCATACTTAGAGAAGTGAGACACTACTTCTGTTGGGCTACCCAGCACAGGATGCACCCCTATCCCCTGCCCTAGGGGGGCTTTTCAGAATTCTGCCAGTATGATATATCCTCCACCCATATGCAGCTTAGTAATTATATCAGAGCAAGATTTTCTGCATACACTTGAGAATATATTTGTGACACTTTAGAAACCCTTATGTATCTCTACTAGTTAGCTTATTAATTCACATATATGCTAAATGAGGGGTACCAGCAAAGTGATATCATCCTATACCCATCCCATCCACAGCCATTTTATAAGCCAATGTCTCGTCAGGTTTCTGTTATATCAGGGTGGCTTTATATACCACATCTGTGATTTCTAGGTTTAGGGTAGACAATTTATATTTTCTCCAAGGAGAAAGGTTCAAGTTGAAGGGGAATGTTCTTTGTATCATTCAGAGTAATGGATACAATATTTGTTAAAAGTTGACAATAATCACATTTACCCAGGAAATTGGTTCATCCATGATAATTTATCCAAGGCTTTTTTTTTTAAAAAAAATACTATTTTTCAAACTAAGAAATCCATCATGTGTAAACATGACAAGATGCTAAGCAGGTTTTATTAAAGGACAGCTCTGATTTATAGAAATGATATTCTGAATCTAGGCTGTGTCAGTTCCTCGCTATGTGACATTTGGTCATATCTTACCTTCTGTGAACCTTAATTTCTTCATTGTGAAATAGCATGATCGGAGATAATTTCTAAGGTCACTTCCAGTTTTGAGATCAGATGAAGAAACTGAGTGATCTCTTGCATTTTCACTTCTGGCAGTAACGCCATGTGTTTCCCTGAAGTTCTGCTGAAGAAAAGCAGAGGGATTTCAGAAGGAGCAAATATTTCCGGAAGAAAACCTAGCTATTCTGTCTTTTGAAGTACACAAGATGAAATTCTAAATTAAGGAGGACATGCATCTCACAGAAAAGGTGACACAAAGCAAACCTATTGCTTACCTGTGCCAGTGCTTTACAGACTGACATGTTCATGTGCTTACCTGTTCATTTTTAAAGCAAAAAGTCAATAGGTCAAGGGTGGGGCTGGAATTCTGCTTTTCTAATAAGCCTTTGGATCTCGTGGTGCTACTGGTTGTGGACACGGCTTTGGATGGCAAAGATCTATGTCCATGGGCTTGAAGCTTACCTGTGTGTAGAATCACCCAGGGAAACTCAGCATTCACAAGCAGAATAAGCATATCTGGATTTCTGTAAGTGGGACTTAGATATAAAAATATATATGTATGTATGTGTATGTATTATGTGCTAAGTCATTTTATTTGTGTCCAAGTCTGTGCAACCGCATGGATTGGAACCTGCCAGGCTCCTCTGTCCATGGGGTTCTCCAGGCAAGAATACTGGAGTGGGTTGCCATTTCCTTCTCCGTGGGATCTTCCCAACCCAGGGATCCAACCTGCATCTCCTGCATCTCCTGTGTATATATGTCTATATCTATATATATATATTTGACTTGAACAAGAGAAATTTACTGTCTCAGAGTTCTGGATGCTAGAAGTCTGAGATCAAGGTGGGCAAGGTGGATTTCTTCCGAGGCATTTTTCCTTGGCTTGCTGACGGCCATCTTCCTCCTGTGTCTTCACATGGTCCGTCTTGTGTGTGTGTGTGTGCATCCTTATCGCCCCTTCTTACAAGGACATCAGTCATGTTGGATGACAGCCCACCCTAATTACTTCATTTACCTTTCTTTGCCCTATAAAGAACCTATCTCCAAATACAGTCACATTCTGAGGTACTAGGGGTTAGGACAAATTTTGTGGAATCAGGGGGCACATTTTAGAACATAATCCATGGTAAGGGTGGGGGACAAAGGAAGAATTGTAGATAAAGAATACCCGAAGCACTTAGCCCTACTGCAGGTTGGCTTTCTCATCTTATAAACAGGATTGGCAAATCTATGTTAGGGGTTGGAGATTGGACGAGCTAATGCATCTGAAGCCGCAGGTAGTGGAAGTGAATGTGGGGGTGGTTCTGCTTCAGGTGGAAGGACCATAGTAGCCTTCTGGGGCCTCTCTCCCTGTAGAAATCTATATTTCTAAAGCTCCCAAGTAACTCACGTGAGCAACCAGCATTGAGAGCCATTGATCTATATACCTTCATAAGCTCTCTTCTTTGCGTCCCCTGATTGCTGTCAACTTCCACTGCCATGTTAGTAGAATTCAAAACAGGTGCTTCCCCCTCATTTCTACCATTCCAGTAGATCAGACTGCCCATGCCAAGAGGGTATGCTATTCCTCTGACAGCCTTCTTTCCAGTCTGTGCCTATAGACTCAGAGAATTCTGAGGGAGCCTCTATAAAGGAGTTCATCTTTATATTCTGTTCCCTTGCTCCTACCTCACCATCACTTATGGGCCTATTTCCATGTGGCTCCATGAGTTTCCACCATCTTCACTTTCAAGTTACGTACCATTGTCCTAGTAGTCACAGTACTTATGTTTAGCAAAGTGTTCCGTAGAGGCATGTTTAGAAATTTTCTAATGCTCTTCTGTCATCCTCTCTCTTTTCATTCTTTCTCTTCCATCCAGCCTTCTGTATACACCGATTGAACACTCACTCTCTGTCAAGCCTGTACTAGTAGCTTCAGTGAAATTCGTGCATAGATAGAATATTTGTCCTGTGCTGCTTCTTTGGAATTGAAAGAAGTGAAATGTCTTGGCCCAAGGGGATGACCATTTTTAAGGCTCTTGACCCAGGAATATCTTTCCTCCATTTGGGCTTCTGTTTGCTAATTTAATAAGTATAAGCTTGCCACTTATTGTCATTTAGTGCCCATGTCTTTGATTAATAGATGCTTTATATCCTTTATGTAGATATTATGTGAACTTTTATTTTTACCTAAAAAGTGAATTTTTGAAGGTAATGACAAGAGAATAAGGAATTTTAAGTTAGTAACATGTTCAGTTTATACATCTATTATATAAATCTGTAGAAGCTGCCAGTTTATTCTGTGTGAAAGCACAGTACATTCCTTTTTGGCATTTTTAAAAAATTTAAACTAGTTCTCTTAGTTTTGAAAGTATCAGACAGTCTGATAGGATGAGAGTAAATAACTTTTATGCATCTCTGTATGCTTGGGTGTTTGTGTGTGTGCATGTATGTGTGTCTGTGTGTGCACACATCCCTTCCCAGACCCCTTGGAATGCAGAATTCTCAAGAATAATCAGTCAGTGTAATAAGGAGCTAAAGGTATTTTACGAGAGGAGGGGTCAAGAACCAAAATCATGCTCCTTCAAATTCAAAGTGCGGGGGTCTTGTCCGGGAAGAACAGAATAATCTGATTAAGATTCTGAGAAGAAAGGGACACCAGAAGCTCCAAAGGTGAGCTCACAGTAGAAGGCAGAAGAGTGGAGTGGTGACACAGGCTCTAATTTCCAGCCTAGAAACTGAGCTGATTTTATATTGCTGTATAGAGGAACATTCACTTATGGCTTCTCCACTTTGCAATTTTGAGTGGGAGTTAAAAATCCTATACTCCTGCGGAGCATAGAGACTAACCCCTCTAGGTCAGGATTTCTGCAAACAGAGCTTCCAAGGCTTGATGGATATAGAATTCTTTTCAAGCATTACCACGTTCCTCAATGGTGCCACCTTGTGGCAAAGACTAGAGTAACAACGCTTGTAACTGATTGGACGTCTTCTTCCACTGATTGAATTAGAAAGGGGGGAAAAAGATTTGACCAATCGAATGAAAGGGAAAATCTTGAGTATTCAGCCACTGTTAGCAGACTTGAGAACTTTCTGCAGTTGTTTATGGAGAATTGTTTTGTTTTTCTAGTTTGTTTAGAAGGATCATTTTAATTGCAGGGGAGAGAACCGATGGAAGGAATAGTTAAACTTTGAACTTCTGGACTTCCCTTGTGGTTCAGTAGTTAAGACTTTCATTGCAGAGGGTGTGGGTTGGATCCCTGATCCTGGAACTAAGATCACACATGGTGTGACAAGCAAACAAAGCTTCTAACTTCCCTAACGTTAGCCTAGAGGAACTCTGGAAAGACAGCATCAACATAGGAAAAACATTGTGAGCAAAAGCTATGAAACACCAGTTGAGAGGAGAGAGAATTTTGAATGTCCCAAGTATTTACAGTTGAACACTTAGAGCAGGAGGCAGCTGGTACTGTTGTGGGGTAACCTGGGGAAGGAGCTGCTAGCTGCTTGCTCTTTCTTTTCCCCATCTGTGGTGTGGTCTGGTGTACTGGTATTCACGCCAGAGTGGCACAATCTGTAAGACTGAGGCCACCAATAAAGTCGAAGCAGTGCCCGTGACTGGGGAACAGAAGGAACACGGGTGAGAACGCGTTAGGATTAGGCAGTCATTTCCTCATCTTTCTGCCTCCAAACGCCTTAGAGGGATGGGTCACACTGAAAGGGCTTTTCTTCCTAAAGATTATGCTTCCCTCCTGGGGCACTGAGGATGAAGTCCGGATCTGAGGAATGGTTTGTTATAGGACAGAGTGAAGTTAACTGTGGGTTCCTGGCACCTAGAATTCTCACTTCAAGCTCATTTTACTTCCATTCTGTATAGGAAAGGTACTAATTTTTGTATTTTTATCTTATATCTGGATAACTATGAACTAAACATTTCAGTAGATTTGAACTAAGTTGTTGCCTTTTTCAGGCTTGTAATCATGCAGAATGAAAATAATTTATCTTTTGCTTTATTGACTTCCATTATTAAGTTTTCTTATTTTCCACATATTATTGTATTGATTTAGCAGTCCAAATAGATATTAAATAAGATAGTTTATTAAAAATATTTTTATTTAGTACCAGACTATAAAGAGTTAGTATATTTCGATGTATTTTTATTGGGTATGGATAAATATTTGTGCATATATCTTTTTAACAGAACACATCGAATGGAATGCTTTATGTTCATTAATATTCATATAGTGTACTAAAATAATAGTTTTGCCTGTATAGAAATAGCCTCACATTAATCTGCCCAGTCTCTCAATCATGTCTGACTCTTTAGCAGCTCCATGGACTGCAACCCAGTAGGCTCCTCTGCCCATTGAGTTTTCCCTGCAAGAATACTGGAGTGGGCTGCCAGTCCCTTCTCCAGGGGAGCTTCCCAACCCAGGGATTGAACCCAGGTCTCCTGCCTTACAGGATCACAGTAGCAATCAAATGAGCTATTTTGTTTCATCAGTTCTGGGATTTTTCTTTTCACATTTTTGCAACTTTGTGATCAAAGTTTGTCTTCTGATCAATATGACTGGTTAACCTATTTTCTGATCAGAGGGTGCCAGAAGCAAAATTTGTGGAGTGGGTACCCACATATTTTTTTTGGCAGAAAATGCTGGAAACCATAGTGGAACATCACCAGTGCTCTTGAATGCACGGAGAACAGTATTAGGTGACAAGCCATAGGCACCGACAGCTCAGCCAGAGTCTTTCCAAAGAACTAGGCTTGAATGGGAGGATGTGTTAGGAAAACCTTCACAAAATTACTTCACTATTTTTCTTATTATCTATCCATGAGAAAGATGATAATATAAATCTATGTGAAATAATCAGTGAACTGTTTTGTATGAATATAGTTAAGATTCTATATGACAGGAAGGCATTGTGTCATGGTTTAAGTGGTAACCTTTTCTTAGCTAATGATAGAATGATGATGTGACTTGCAATTGACAGTATCTTAGATTTGATGAAATACAGAAAATCAAGTGATACAGCACATTGCCTGACATGTTTCTTTACTGTAGACCTGAGTTTGATCCCTTGGTTGGAAAGCTCCCCTGGAGAAGGGAATGACTATCCACTCCAGTATTCTTGCCTGGAGAACTTCATGGATAAAGGAGCCTGCCAAGCTACAGTCCATGGGTAGCAAAGAGTCGGACATGCCCGAGTGACCATCATTTCACATTCATAGGATTAACTTAATCCTATTGCTTAATTGCAACTGCTAATAATGTACTTAAGATTTTAATTTAATATCCATTAATGAAATTGATCTGGCTTAAATTTTTATTAAAATTCTATTACATTAGATATATTTTAATTTTGTTTCACAGAATACCTTAAAAAGTCTCCAATCATTCCCCAAATTTCAGAAAAATTTGTGCAATGGATATATTAAGGTTGCTTTGTATGTTAAATGAATTTACCAGTAAGTGAACCTACCAGGATCCCTTTCAGTAGGATAGTTTTTTTAACAGTTTTGTCACTATCTTTTCTGTAACTCAGGAAAATATTGTCCATTTATTTTATCATGTGATTAAAATATATTTATGTATCTCCTTTTCTGAATGGTTTTTTTCTTCCAATTGAGTGCATTTATTAGGCCATTAAGTATAGTCTTAGAATTTCATTGAATTTTAGCTTTATTTTTTACTTATTAAAATTATTTATTTTCACTTAAAAAAATTTTTTTAGCATTCACGTCATTATGTGGGTAATTTTGGTTAAATTAGGCTAAAAGCTTTATTTTCATTTTCTAATAACAAAAGTACTACATACTATACCTTTTTTAATATGAGTTGCATGCAATTTTTTTTTTTAAGTAGGATGTTACTGTGCCCTAGATTTCCATCTTGAGTCAATTGTTATTTGGCAAAGAGATTAAAAGCATAAAAAGAGAATTATGTTCAAAACTGTATTTCAAAAGTTTACATCGCTGTTGTTTGAGATTGTGATCTATAAGCATATAGATCACATTTGTACATCTACATGGCTAAATACTCCTGTCTTGGAATAAGTAAAGATTTTCATCATGAACAAATTAGTAGGACTTTTTCCTAAATGTTTCATTAAAAAGGCAATCTGTTAACTCAAAGATGCAGCATTCAAAATCTTTCTATTTAATTACCCTTGTTAATGATGCTGTTTATATCCTTTATACCTTTTTGTTTTACAAGTCAGATATGTTTATAACAATTTATCACTTCTGTACTTAAAAAATGATTTTACAGCATAGCAAAACATTCATCTTCTATTCATTTCAAATAAAACCTTTTGACATAGCTAATTTTTAATATAATTTTATCACTATAAGCTGCCATCATTGATTTACTTAATACCTTAATCTATTATATTAATATTGACAGGCTTACTTAATTTTATTCACATTTGAGAGGTCTTTTTATTAGCATTAAAAAAGCATTTCTATTTTTTAGGTTTCTCTTTATATATGGCTCATAGTGGGATTTTGTTTTGCTTTAATAGACTTTGTATAGGTGTCTGTGTTTGTTATACCTATTTTCTTAATCAATCAGGACCAGCAGTGTGCGTATTTCTGCTAAGTCGCTTCAGTTATGTCCAACTCTTTGCAACCCTAGGACTGTAGCCCACTGGCTACTGTGTCCATGGGGTTCTCTAGGCAAGTATACCGGAATTGGTTACCATTTCCTCCTTCAGGGGGTCTTCCAAACCCAGGAACAGAACCAGTGTGTCTTGCAGCTCCTGCAATGCAGGCGGATTCTTTACCACTGAGCCACTGGAGAAGCCAAGACCAGCAGTGATGCTTAAAAATTCTTTTGGACAAAAGATGCAAAACCCTAATTCTGGAACAGAAAATATGGCGAAAAAGTGAGTGAAATGAAAGTCACTGATAGGCAACATCTCAGAAACCACGGGACCAGGCATCTCACTTTTACAGAACGTTGTGCGAAGCTTCCTCTCATCACTGAGCTGAGTTAGAAGAAGCATAATTAAAATGGAGAGAATCCATTCAAAGAATGAAGGGCAATGCTTCATAGGCAAGCAAATCATAATATTTATATTTGAAACCATAATATTGATATTGTTGCTATACATTTTAAGTTACTAATTTTAGATACAAAGGATAGGACACAGATTTTGTTTAAAAGTACTTAGTGATGTATGTTTAGAAGATAAATTGCCCTAATGGAAATTGTAAAGAGATAAGGATGGAAGTGAGGGAGAAAGGAACTGGAAGAAAGAAACAAAAAAAAAAAAAAAAAAGGAGAGAAAGGAAAGTAAAAGAATAAAAAAGCAAATATTATGTTTTAGGTGTTAAACCACATTTGTTTTCAAATTGTTTTTCACTGAACATTCTTTAATTTTTGTCATGATAACCATGATAACTATTTAATTTTAAAACTAATTAATTTAAATTTAAGATATGTTTTGAGCAATACTAGTGAGTTATGATTAAGCTGGAGGAAAAATTGTCAATAAAATCATTTTTCCATAAGACTTATACATGAGATATGTTATTATATATAGTTTAAGCACATTTGGTTACTTGTATCTCCCATTAATCTACCCTTTTCTGTTGGATAACAATAAATCTAATATTTTGGTGCATTTTTTAAGGTCATGAAAAAAGTTTTAATTAATAATTGTTTATAAGCAGCTAAATTTCAGTTACGTAAATCCTCAAGCATAGAAATATTTCTTTGGTATTTGGACAGATATACCATTATTTTTAAAATGGCTCCTTATTAATGGTCTTTTTATGCAAAGAGATAAGGAATGCAAACATTAACAATAAAATGACATGAGTTTGTTTGGGTATTAAATTGTTAGTCATGTATTTGTCTAATATAATTGAGTTATGTTGAGCTTGAGAGTAAGATATTCAGCTTGTTTTGTTATATAACAGTATAATAAATTGTTACATAGAATTGTTACAAAATGATAAATAATTTCTCAATTTTGGTTTAAAACAGAATAGAGCAAAGTCTTCATAGATGTATTTGCAATATTTTCCCTCTTATTGAACATTTTCCCAATTTTTCTGAAGAATTCTTGTAAAATGGTTAAATTGAGGTTATAAAATGTGTTATTGACTCATTTGGAAGATATTTTCACTATTTTCCTTTATGTTTCTGAAAGATATGCTTTTTCTATGTCACATCAAACAAAAACAAACTATCCAGTAATAATACATCTTATAAAATCAGTTCTTTGAAGCTGTTGTTCTAAACACGGGAGTTAGTTCAATTTGGAAGTCTTTTTCTAATACGCCACATCATGTTTCACCTTCTTCCCCAGTTACTTTTCTAGTTTTAGCATTTTTTTTCTTTGCTTATAAAAAATAAAAGCCATTACTTTTTAAACTTTAATATGTTTGACTTGTTTAAAACAATTTTATATTTTCTCATAAAACAAAAATATAAGTATGCTCATCATTCAAATCTCTTCATTGTCTTAAAAGCTGCAGTTTCAAGAAAGATTATAGCCAGCTGCTTTGACTGACATTCTGTTTCCTCTTATTCATATAATAGCACTGCCGGGCTGATTGGCTGACACTGTCATGGGCTGGTGCATGGATTCATACTGTATCCTCTGTCTTCCAGCTGCTCACACCAACATCCGTGCTTTTCAGAAGGTCATATGCAAGAAAATGAGTGTACCCCAATAAACAGGGAAAGACTGAACATTATGAAAATTCTCTTAGCTTGTAAATATATTCAAATTTGATCATTTTAATAGATGAACCTTCATATTTGCCTATGAATTGCCTTTTCCTGCAAACAATCAGGAAGGGAAGCTTAATTCTGGACATATATCAGCAATGTACACAGATCTCTGATTATATACTTTTGTGACTTATACTGCCATCATTTTTCTTCCAGAAAGATTTCTCATTTAAAAGTAAATCCATAGTTATATCAAAATAAGAGAAAATAATTTTCATGGCATTAATATAAAACCAGAAATTATGTGTGTGTTTGTAGGAAGGAAGGCTGTGTTTATTTCAGAAAAAAAGTCTCAATTATTTATAATGAGATATCAAATTTTAACCCATCATTATGACAAAGAACAGAATTTCATATGTTAATGAGAAAATAGAAAAATAAGAATAGGTGTACACAGTGGAAATATAAATTGCTACACTAGCAGGCAATTTATTTCTAAATTAGAAATGTACCTATCCTTTGATGCAGCACTCCCGTTTCTAAGGTTGAACCTTATAAATATCCTAGCACAATGAAAAGTAATTTTCCAATAAAGATATTCATCACTTCATGGAAATAACAAAAGGTTAGAAACAAATGTCCTTCAATAGAATTGTTGAATATGTTATGGGACTCCCATCAGTGCTAAAAAATGTGTCATAAAAATAGAAGACAGAAGTTTTTTAGGAAAAAATATGAAACATATTCTATGATTCTTTTTGGATTTAATATATTTTTTATTCACATAAAATTGATTTACAATGTTGTGTTAATTTCTCTTGTATGGCACAGTGATTCAATTAAGAGTCTTCTCTAGCACCACAATTCAAAAACCTCAGTTCTTCAGTGTTCAGCCTTCTTTATGTACCAACTCTCACATCCATACATGAATACTATAAATATTAGCTTTGACTATATGAACCTTTGTTGGCAGAGTGACATCTCTGCTTTTTAATATGCTTTCCAGGTTTGTTATAGCTTTACTTCCAAGAAACAAGCATCTTTTAATTTTATGTCAGTGGTCACCATCTGCAGTGATTTTGGAGCCCAAGGTAATAAAATCTGTCACTGATCCTACATTTTCCCCTTTTATTTGCCATGAAGTGATGGGACTGGATGTCATGATCTTAGTTTTTTGAATGTTGAGTTTTAAGCCAGCCTTTTCATTTGCCTCTTTCACACTCATCAAGAGGCTCTTTAGTTCCTCTTTGCTTTCTGCCATAAGGGCTTGTGCTTCATCCAGCCTAGCATGTCTCATGAAGTCCTCTGCATAGAAGTTAAATAAGCCGGGTGACAATATACAGCCTTGTTGCACTTTCCCAACTTTAAAACAATCAATTGTTCCATGTAAGGTTCTGACTGTTGCTTCTTGACCCACACAAAAGTTTCTCCGGAGGCAGGTAAAGTGGTCTGGTATTCCCATCTCTTTAAGAATTTTCCCCAGTTTGTTGTGATCCACAGTCAAACGTTTTAACATAGTCAATGAAGCTGATGTAGATGTGTTTCTGAAATTCCATTGCTTTTTCTATGATCCATTGGATATAGAGATCTCTTCAAGAAAATTAGAGATACCAAAGGGAACATTCATGCAAAGACGGGCACAATAAAGGACAGAAATGGTATGAACCTAACAGAAGCAGAAGATATTAAGAAGAGGTGGCAGGAATACACAGAGGAACTATATAAAAAAGAACTTAATGACCCAGATAGTCATGATGGTGTGATCACTCACCTAGAGCCAGACATCCTGGAATGCAAAGTCAAATGGGCCTTGGGAAGCATCACTACAAACAAAGCTAGTGAAGGTGATGGAATTCCAGTTGAGCTATTTCAAATCCTGAAAGATGATGTTGTGAAGGTGCTGCACTCAATTCTGGAAAACTCAGCAGTGGCCACAGGACTGGAAAAGATCAGTTTTCATTCCAATCATAAAGAAAGGCAATGCCAAAGATTGTTCAAACTACTCATCTCACATGCTGGTAAAGTAATGCTAAAATACTCCAAGCCAGGCTTCAATAATATGTGAACCGTGAGTTTCCAGATGTTCGAGCTGGTTTTAGAGAAGGCAGAGGAACCAGAGATCAAAATGCCAACATCCTTTGGATCATTGTAAAAAACAAGAGAGTTCCAGAAAAACATCTATTTCTGCTTTATTGACTATGCCAAAACCTTTGACTGTGTGGATCACACAAACTGGAAAATTCTCAAGAGATTGGAAGACCAGACCGCCTGACCTGCCTCTTGAGAAATCTGTATGCAGATCAGGAAGCAATAGTTAGAACTGAACATGGAACAACAGATTGGTTCCATAGGGGAAGGAGTACATCAAGGTTGTATATTGTCACTCTGCTTTTTTTTACTTATATGCAGAGTACATCATGAGAAACTCTGGGGTGGATGAGGCACAAGCTGGAATCAAGATTGCCAGGAGAAATATCAATAACTTCAGATATGCAGATGACACCACACTTATAGCAGAAAGTAAAGAAGAACTAAAGAGCCTCTTGATGAAAGTGAAAGAGGAGAGTGATAAAGTAGGCTTAAATCTCAATTCAGAAAACTAAGATCATGGCATCTGTTCCCATCACTTCATGGCAAGTAGATGAGGAAACAATGGCAGACTTTATTTTGGGGGGCTCCAAAATCACTGCAGATGGTGACTGCAGCCATGAAATTAAAAGACACTTGCTCCTTGGAAGAAAAGTTATAAAAGACAGCATATTAAAATGCAGAGGCATTACTTTGCCAACAAACGTCCATCTAGTGAAAGCTATGGTTGTTCCAGTAGTTACGTATGGGTGTTAGAGTTGGACCATAAAGAAAGCTGAGCATTGAAGAATTGATGCTGTAGAACTGTTTTGTTGGAGAAGATGCTTGAGAGTCCCTTGGACTGTAAGGAGATCTAACCAGTCCATCCTAAATGAGATCAGCCCTGAGTGTTCATTGGAAGGACTGATGCTGAAGCTGAAACTCCAATACTTTGGCCACCTGATGCGAAGAACTGACTCATTTGAAAAGACCCTGATGCTGGGAAGATTGAAGATGGGGGGAGAAGGGGACGACAGAGGATGAGATGTTTGGATGGCATCACCAACTCAATGGATATGAGTTTGAGTAAATTCCAGGAGCTGGTGATGGACAGGGAGATCTGGCATACTGCACTCCATGGGGTAACAATGAGTCGGACACAGCAACTCAACTGACTGACTGATCGGATGTTGGCAATTTGATCTCTGGTTCCTCTGCCTTTTCTAAATCCAGCTTGTATACCTGGAAATTCTCAGTTCATGTACTGCTGAAGCCTAGCTTGAGGGATTTTGAGTGATTTTGAGCATTACCTTTTTAGCACATGAAATGAGTGCAATTGTGCAGTAATTTGAACATTCTTTGGCATTGCCCTTCTTTGGGATTGGAATGAAAACTGACCTTTTCCAGTCCTGTGGCCACTGCTGAATTTTCCAAATTTGCTTGCATTTTGAGTGCAGCATTTTAACAGCATCATATTTTAGGATTTGAAAAAGCTCAGCTGGAATTCCATCACCTTTCCTAGCTTTGTTTGTGGTAATACTTCCTAAGGGCTGCTTGACTTCATACTACAGGATGTTTGGCTCTGGGTGAATGATCACACCATTGTGGTTCTCTGGGTCATTAAGACCTTTCTAGTATGCTGCTGCTAAGTCACTTCAGTCGTGTCTGACTCTGTGCGACCCCATAGATGGCAACCCACCAGGCTCTCCCATCCCTGGGATTCTCCAGGCAAGAACACTGGAGTGGGTTGCCATTTCCTTCTCCGGTGCATGAAAGTGAAAAATGAAAGTGAAGTCACTCAGTCGTGTCCGACTTAGCGACCCCATGGACTGCAGCCCACCAGGCTCCTCCATCTATGGGATTTTCCAGGCAAGAGTACTGGAGTGGGGTGCCATTGCCTTCTCTACCTTTCTTGTATAGTTCTGTGTGTTCTTGCCATCTCTAATCTCCTCTGCTTCTAAGGTAAGGTAAGTCCAGTCCTTATCATTCTGTCCTTTATCATGCCCATCCTGCATGACATGTTCCCTGAATATCTTCCCACTTTTCTTGAAGAGATCTCTAGTTTTTCCCATTCTATTGTTTTCCTCCATTTCTTTGCATTGTTTACTTAAGAAACCTTTCTTTTATCCCTTTACTCTTCTATGGAATTCTGCATTCAGTTGGGTATATCTTTCCCTTTCCCTTATTTTTCACTTCCCTTTTCTCAGCTATGTTTGAAGCCTCCTCAGACTACATTTCTTCTTCTTTGGGTTGGTATTGATCACCACCTCCCGTACAGTGTTATGAACCTCCGTCCATAGTTTTTTGGGCACTCTGTTTACCAAATCTAATCTCTTGAATCTATTAATCACCTCCACCAATCATAATGCATTTGATTTAGGTCTAGTGGTTTTCTCTACTTTCTTCAGTTTAAGCCTGAATTTTGCAATAAGTAGCTGATGATATGAGCCATAGTCAGCAGGAGGTTTTATTTTTGCTGACCATATAGAGCTTCTCCATCTTTGGCTGCAAAGGACATAATCAGTCTGATTTCAGTGTTGACTATTTCTGTGATATCCATGTGTAGAGTCATTTCTTGTGTTGTTGGAAGAGGGTATTTTCTATGGCCAGTGTATTCTCTTGGCAAAACTCTGTTAACCTTTGCTCTGTTTCATTTCATAGTCCAAAGCCAGACTTGCCTGTTACTCCAGGTATGTCTTGATTTCCTACTATTATATTCCAGTCTCCTATTATGTAAAGGACATCTTTTTTCTGATGTTAGTTATAGAAGGTCTTGTAGGTCTTCATAGAACCATTCAACTTCAGCTTCCTTGACATTGGTGGTTGGGGCATAGACTTGGATTACTGTGATATTGAATGTTTACCTTGGAAACAAACCAAGATCATTCATTTATTTTTGAGATTGCACCCAAGGACTACATTTCAGACTCTTTTTTTGACTATGAGGGTGTCTCCATTTATTCTAAGGGATTCTTAGATATAATGGTCATCTGAATTAAATTCACCCATTCCCATCCATTTTAGTTCACTGATTCCTAAGGTGGTGGTGTTCACTTTTGCCTTCTCCTATTTGACCACATCCAGTTTACTTGATTCATGGATCTAACATTCCAAGTTCCTTTGCAATCTTATTCTTTACAGCATTGAACTTTACTTTCACCAGCAGACACATCCACAACTGAGCATCATTCCTCTTTTGGCCCAACCGCTTTATTCTTTCTCGAGCTATTTCTCAGCTCTTCCCCAGTAGCATATTGCGCATCTTCTGACCTGGGGGGCTCATCTTCTGGTGTCATATATTTTTGACTTTTCATCCTGTTCCTGGAGTTCTTGAGGCAAGAATACTGCAGTGGCTTGCCATTCCTCCGCCACTGAAACACATTTTGTCAGCACTCTCTGTTGTGACCTATCAACCCTGGGTGGCTCTGCATGGCATGGCTCATAGCTTCATTGAATTATGCAAGCCTCTCCACCACAACAAGGCTGTGAATCATGAAGGCGACACACACAGCCACCCACCCATACACACACACAAACCCACAACACACACACACACCCACACCCCTACCCCTACCAGGGGAAGAATCTGCCTGCAATGCATGAGACCCTAGTTCAATTGCTGGGCTGTGAAGATCCCCTGGAGAAGGGATATGCTACCCACTCCAGTATTAATGGGCTTCCTTGGTGGATTAGATGGTAAAGAAAACACCTGCAATATGGGAGACCTGGGTTCTATCCCTGGGTTGGGAAGATCCCCTGGAGGAGGGCATGGCAACCCACTCCAGTATTCTTGCTTAGAGAATCCTAATGGCAAATGAGCCTGGAAGGCTACAGTCCATGGGGTCACAAAGAGTTGGACATGACTGAGCAACTAAGCACATACACACTGCAAATGGTGACTGCAGCCATGAAATTAAAAATATTTTTTTATTTATAAAAATATTTCATGAAACTTTATGAAAATTTTATTTTATTTATAAAAATATTCTATGAAATTTTATGAAATTAAAAATATTTCATTTTATTTATAAAAATATTTTATGAACGTTTATGAAAATTGTATTTTATTTATAAAAATATTTTATGAAGTTTTATGAAATTAAAAATATTTTATTTATAAAAATATTATTTCTATTATGGTTTATCATAGAATAGTGAATATAGTTTTCTGTGCTACTTAGGACCTTGTTGTTTATTCATTCTACATGTAAATCTTGTATCTGCTAACCCCAGTCTCCCGCTTCAGCCCTCTCCCAACCTCCTCCCTCTTGGCAATCACCAGTGTGTTCTCCATAGCCATGATTCTGTTTCTGTTTCATAGATAGGCTCATTTGCCGTAGTTTAGATTCCACGTGTGATATCGTATTTGTCTTTCTGCTTCAGACATACTTCACTTAGTGCGATAATCACTAGTTGCGTCCATATTGATGCAAATGGTGTTCTTTTCATGACTGGATAGTATTCTGTTGTTTATGCACCACGTCGTCTTTATCCATTTATCTACTGATGGATGTTTAGGTTGTTTCCACCTCTTGACTATTGTGGATAGTGCTGCTGTGAACACAGGGATGCATGTATCTCTTGAATTATGTTTTTGTCTGGATATATGCCCTGGAGTGAGTTTGTTAGATTATATAGTGATTTACATTTAGCTATTTGTAGTCAAAGAAAAGCAAGGTAAAGAGAGGTATACAATTATTCTGTAAAGATAGAGAGTATTTGTTTATATATATATACAGAATTAAATATAAGAATTATATCTCTAGAATTATTTATGAGAAGCCAGAAATATTGGTGACTTGTGGCACAGGAAAGTAGAGGGTAGAGTAAAGGTATGAGGAAAATCTGGCATATGTTCTTGGATAACCTTTCAAATATTAATGAAATTGCTAAAAATATGTAATACGGCAAATGTTTTAGAGGCCTGGTATTTCTGTAAGAGATAGTGAACTCTGCATGATGTACATTTGTAACATTTTGGCCTCTAAGTATGTTAAAAAATGGTAGGGAGCATATTAACAATAACAGGAGAATAATCCATGATTCTGTCTTAAAGAATCTAGAAACCTAGCCTGGCAGAGAGGCAAGAGTTGACCTTTACTTAAATGTGAAGTAACATATTCCCTGTCTCCACATCCCCAAGATGGTATCACCTTTCTAGCCTCCCAACTAAACGTTGATTCAGAGGAATATTTTAGACAGTGTCCCACAAAGTATGCTCTACAAATGACCTGCATCTGAGTCACCTGCTGGAGCATGTTAAAATAAATATATCGGAGCTACATCTCATATTTTCTAAGCCAATGGACTGGGGAAGGGGGTGCGTACATCTGCATTTTGCAGAATATCCAGGGTTTTTCTTACATCAAAGTTCTAACACCACTGCTGTAAGAGCTGGGAAGTGGAGAGGAGAAAACATAACTATTTTTGAACTGCCTAGCATATCATAGATTTTTCTAAACCTTCATGTGTACTCACTACCCTAACCACATAGCAAAGTTGGCATTAAAACTGCCCTTTAGAACATGAGAAAACTGAGTCTTCATGTCCTAGTGAGCTGTCACAGGCTTTAAAGCTAGTGAGTGCAAATCAGAATTGGAGTCACAACCTTTTCCAAGCTGACAGGAAGGGGGAGAAAACAGTATGGCTTTGAAGAGTCAAACCTCAATCCTTGCTTCATGGTGGAGGGTCATTCTTCATCTGGCTTTTCACCACCTAGAAGTCACTGGAGATCAAAACATTTATCACATGAGAGATTTTCTTTTTTTCATTTACATGCTTCTATATTTATTCATTGCTCTGATTTATTCTTCAGAAAACATCCTTCTCAGATTAATTTATAGAATCTACAAGTATTCCACATCTATTTTTCAGTGGCCAGCTGCTTGTTTTTAATAGACAGGATCAGTAAAAAAAACATTGATATGTACTTTTTATATGGCAGTAGATTAACTAACTGATAGATATGAAAACTAGTATTCTAAATTAATAAAATGCAAGTGGCTATTTAAACTCAAAATTACAAATAATGTCCAATAAATAGTTTTATGAGTATACATACATTCAGCCACATATATATGGGTGGTTTATGGACATGAAATAGATCTAGAAATGTTTCAGTTAGGTCAATGGCTGGTCTTATGGAAATGAAAATGTATTGATATTAAGAGTGTGAATTTCTAAATTTTTGACTTTAATATGGGGAGGGTGGTGGGAGGGGGGTTCAGGATTGGGAACTCATGTACACCCATGGTGGATTCATGTCAATGTATGGCAAAACCAATACAGTGTTGTAAAGTAAAAATAAATAATAAAAAATAAAATAAAATAGAATGGACAAACAAAAAAAAGTAATTATAATTTCCTTAACCACAAATTAAACATCAAATAAGAATGCTTTTAATATCTGCATACCCCCAACACAAGATAGAAATTCTGTAAGCCTACATTTGCAACACATATGTTGAAAGAATGATATCAAATATTTATTAAACTATTATAAATCAATATCAAAAATGTATTGAAAATTTCTCAGTCATAAGGAAGGAGTGCAATCATTTCTGGTCTCTGTTTCTCGAACTATCCTGACATTCCCCTGGACATGCGATGTTTGACTAGGAGCCTGTTGGTAGTAGGAGCTTCCCTGCTTGCTCAGTGGGCAAAGAATCCACCTGCAGTACAGGAGACCTGGGTTTGATAACTGGGTCAGGAAAATTCCCTGGAGAAGGAAATGGCAACACACTGCAGTATTCTTGCCTGGGGAAATCCCATGGACAGAAGAGCTTGGTAGGCTACATTCCATGGAGTTGCCAGAGTTGGATACAACTGAGCAACTAAATGAACACACCACATGTTGGGGTTAGAGAAGCCTCTTATATGTGACTCAGATGGGCATGGGAACATGGCTTCTTTAAGTATGTTCTCCACTGTCAAGAAATAATAAATTTCTTCAAATTAAAAAACATAACTATAATTCTCAGCTGTCAAAGGTACACCTGCTGAAAATTCTGTCTGGTAAGTACATTTGACTGGCTACTTGGGCCATTTATTGTCCTGTGAACTGTGTCCGGTCACATAGATCTGGACTGGAATCTCTGCTCTGCCAGTCAATTCACTTCACCACAATGAAGTTCATTTTCTTTGCTAAAATTAGAGATTTTTATGTTACCTACTTCAAAGTGATATTATGGTTTCGGCCCTGGCAAGATGGACTCCAGGGGTGAGCACAGACAGGATCACAGGGAGAGGCCATACTAGCCTGGCTCCTGAGGCCTTGGAGCAGCTTTCTTCCTGTACCCAGTGTTACTGCCCTCATTTTTTTGTAACCTTCCACCTCCTGATCACCCACGGGTTTTTTGTGTCGGACTATTTAACTGTAACCATACCTCTGGTTCCCGTTAAAAACCATCTTTAAAAAATAATAATAATAAAATAAAATATTTGTGAAACTCTCTATCTACAGTGATATTTTATATCTTAATTCACACTTTTTCCCTACCAGTCATGGAATCTGGCTCTTACTAACCTTTCAGGAGACCATTTAGAAAAATTTGCCTCTGCTTTCTTTGATGACATTTCCCTATGTCACTGGTTGGGTGAAATTACTTTTATTTGAGTTGGAGTTAGTTTTTTCAGACTTTTTCATTATAATTGATGAAAATTCCTCAGCATAAGCTTTTGGAATATTCTCAGAGTATCAATTTAAATATGAATCCTCAAGTAGAATTATATTCCTCACAAGTTATTTTAGGTTAAATACTTTACACAAAAGGGGGTCATATATCTGATTTGTCCAAGACAATCCTAGTTTACACCTATATAATCATTAAAAGTGTCTTTTTTACATCAAAAGTATGTAATCTGGACAAGATATAGGAGCCACTTAATTGCAAAAGGTGATTTCTTAAGACCCAGAATTCAGCTAGTACTGGGAGTTCAGAGAAAAGAAAGATAACTCTCTAAGAGACAAAATAATAAATTCATTTTTTTTCTACATGAGACGGTTGACAAAAGGCCTAATTTTGCCTTTAGGTTGTAGTTGGGCAAAAAAGAGTACAGTCAAGTGTGCAAGAACCTTGGGGAAGAGGGAGGTACTGGTGTGTCTTGAGACCCTTGTGCCCTATGGCTTTGCCTTGGTTAGGGTTATGGGAGTCAGTTCAGAGGAGGATGAGGTAGATGAGAGGGTCCTTGGCTTCTGGGTTAAAATGCATTTAGGGGGAAATATGATTTTGAATGTTCTGTGTGTATCTGTGTAATTACTACACAAGGTCATTTTTGTTAGCTTTTGGTCTTGCTGACAAATATTTTCCCTCGAGAAAGCATTTTGCCATATTGAAATCTGACCATGCACGTTTGACAACATTGCTACTTGCAGTTCATTCCGTGAGTCAATACATCTGTTTATCAGCTTGTTTCAAAGCATTGTCTGAGAATTCTCAGTTGGATATGTATTAGTTTTGAGAGGCTTCTCCTGAGGTCTTTTCTGTCTTAAAAGGAATATCCTGCCTACTTCTATCATCCTACTATGAAGGAGAACCTGGAAAACGAACACAAAATGGGTGAAAGAAGTGAGGTGGAACGTGGGATGATGTTTGAAACTGAATAATCAGTCTGAAAATATCTTCAAATATCAGTGAAAAATAAACAGACAAAGCCAAAGCTGGGTATCTGGCCACCCAGCTGTAGACCATATTACATGTCTTCTGCTGTAGCTTGATAAAGCTGTGTGATCCAGTTAAAGCCAATGGGACATGGGTGGGACTGAGATGCATAGTTTGGGGGCATCTTCACAGAAAAGAAAAGACATTTGCCTTGATTCTCTTTGTCTTCCCTCTTCCTATACATTGAAGCACAGAAATGACCATGAACCCACCTTCCAATCATGAAGATGACAACACCCAGGAGGGTGAACATTTGGAACAAAATTGGGTCCATTCATTCACCCAGATGGTTTGTCCAAGGATTGCTATACATTAAAAAAAAAAAAAAAAACAGCTGTTTCATTTCAAAAATCACTTTATTTGGGGACCTCTTTATTATAACAGCTAAAATTGATCTTTCCCAATTTGTACAGTTTGTAGGTGCCTATAATCTTCTACAAAAACAAGCGTAAGATCTTCAGGTTGTGACTAAGTTTCTCTTTTAAATTCTCAACCAATTTTGCCTTCTTTCTCTTTGTTATAACAGTTCTCATCAAGAGTGTTGAGTTCTTTTCAGACATATGCAAAAGATGAAACTAGGAAATTTATTAGAAATGCTCCATGTGAATTCCACTCACATTTCTAAGCCAATACATTTAAAAGATTAAATGAAAATATCTCATCTACTGTTATCACACTCTGCTGTCTTCACCAATGTGAAGAGAGAATATGAGATGGCAGCTTTTCAATGTATTGCCTAGATTCCTCTGGCTTCTACTGCTCCCACGTCATTTCTATTTCCTACCACGCTTCTGTGATAAAGCGAGAAATAATATTCCAAAATGCCACTAGCATTCAATATAGGAGATGCTGTCCCCCACAATTAGCATATTTTCCTGATAGACCAAGTGTTTAGAATACAATGATTTATGAGTCCAGTAAATACATAGACAGTTGCCTGGATATAAGAAGGATATGTGGGAAGTTGACTTTGTGTAATAATAAATGCCAAAAGGTGCACTCAGTTAAGAAAATTATGTGTGGAGGATACTGGTTATAAATTTCTGTTGCATTTTCTGAGTTGAATTGCTTATGTGTCTGTATAAATTGCTAAGCAGAAAATAGGCTAAGAGCATTAAAACTTTAGTTAACTCTATTTCCCCAGGTCTATATAATTTTAAACTTATTTAGGACAATAGCCCATTTGTTTTATAAATCACAGTGTTCATTGCAATATCTTTCAAGCTGAAAGCCTTAAATCACTTTATATTACTGAGCCCTGGAAGAATGCAACATTATAGCTTGGCTGGCAGAACATGTATCAGTGTGATATTGATCTAACCATGGAAAAGCAAAGCCCTGCTGAATGGACTCCAAACTGGAAGGGGTGTTATCTGCAGGCTGCAGCGCTTGTTCGTATCACGTATCACTTGGGGTGAAGTTTATTTCTCTTTTTTCAGGCTTTGTATGATTTTGGTGACAGTTATGACCATCTCTTTAATTTACAAGATTAAGGAATTTGTTAGTTGAGGAGTGCCTGGAGGGCGATTATTTGACATCATGAGTAGCTTAGGTTTCTGTAAAGAATGGGTTAACATGGAATACAGGTGAAACACTCTCACTTCTTAAGCAGAGTTTATCTATAGCTCCAAACCTCTTTCCTGGAACTCCACTGGACTGCTTTGGTGATGGTATGAAGAGCATAAGGGCTTCCCTGGTGATTCAGTGGTGAAGAATCTGCCTGCCAATGCAAGAGACACAGGTTTGGTCCCTGGATCGGGAAGAACCCTGGGAGAAGGGAATGGCCACCCGCTCCAGTGTTCTTGCCTAGGAAATCATTTAGACAGAGAAGCATGGTGGGCTACAGTCCATTGGGTAGCAAAACAGTCAGACGTGACTTAGTGACTAAAAACAAAAACCATGGAGAGCAAAGGTGTAAATATGGGTAGCAAGGGCATATTATGCCGTGAGGCAAGAATCTTGATGAGATTCTGCTAAGACTAGGGTTATCTCCCATCCCAAGACCTAGGAAGAAGCCCACCATCTGATTTGCATGAAATTCAGAAAGGAGCCCTCTGCGAGAGAATAAAAATCCTGTATACTGTTGGTATAACTTCCCTGGTGGCTCAGACGGTAAAGTGTTTGCCTACAATGCGGGAGACTCGGGTTCGATCCCTGGGTCAGGAAGATCCCCTGCATTGGCAGGCAGATTCTTCATCACTAAGCCACCTGCACCTGCCTTTATCCTATTTATAAATTGCACATATAACCACCCCCCAAACACACAATTCCTGGTACGCTATGTAAATTGTGGACTGCCATGCAAATATTGCCTGCTCTCCAGTTGCTTCTTTGAATCCAGGACCTCCTTCACAGCACGGTGCTATTTTTGCAATGTGCTGGCTGATGTCACCTCTGCAGACACAGAGTGCCAACAGGAAGCCCAGACAGAGTACTTGGGTTGAGAGTGAGGGGGCTTCTTCCTGTCTCATGTCACACTCTGCTTGGCAGGCTCTCAATCCTCTAAGGAACAGATGCAGGAGCATATTTACAAAGCAGGCCTGTGAGGAGCAGACACCCACAAGGCTCGTGGTGAGCCCCTCGTCCTCCACAGGCAGGCAGCTGAAGCCAGCGAGGCCCTCTTGTGCATCAGCTGGGCAGATGCTGAGACCACACAGGAGGAGCAAATGGGATGCAAGCACCCTGTGTGCCAGGTTCCCATTTAGGGGGTGGGACCTCCACAGTCTGGGCTGGTGAGAAGCATGTGGTATGGGCTTCTCTCTCCAGCCTTCTTTTCTTCTGTGTTATGCTTTGTCAAACATGGCCATGTGCACAGAGCTAGGAAAAGCAACAGAACCTCTGAACTGGCACTCGGCAGCAAATCCAGCCAAACTTTTCATTTTATTTAATTATCATACCAGTAGGATTTTATTAGAGCCATTAGGAAAATATAGAGAATATTTTTAGAATTCAAGGCACAAACTATTTGTTGCCATCTGACATGAGTCAATGTGGTTACTCATAATTGATGCACCTTTTTGATTTTACTGCCTCCATAACTTGCAAAGTGGCAGATGAGGGCCTGAGGCCTCCTCTCCCCAAACCTTCTGCTACCAGGTGCTATGTTACAGTGGTAATGGGGCTTAGCATGAGCTCTGCCATGCTGCAGTAGAGTGAGTTCTTGGCGTCAGTTCTTCAGTCAGGTACCACCTTGCCATGGCTTCATTGCAGGTGGGGTACTTCCCCCACTTTTGATTGGGGGTCACGTGCGTGCCTTGCCTTGCTCAGTGGGATATCTGTAGATAATTGGAGCGAGGCTGTTTTTTTGGCATCTGCCATCAATATAAGGAGAATAGATTTCAGGTAGCTACTGTAAATGCTTTACCAATATGAGACCCCAAGATAAGTCCCATGAAAGACAGGATCAGCCAACCCCCAAATGCCCAACAACTCCAGTGGGTCATTTTTATAAATAATTTATAGGCAGTATAACATCTGTATGTCTATATCTCTCTATCCATCCATCTATCCATTCATCCTGTTCATCTGTCCATCCATCCAGGCAGTCCTTGCTTTGCACAGCAGTGTAGAGCTGTAAAACAAGTATCCAAGCTGAAACTGTATACACTTATTAATAAATAGGATAAATTACTGTTGCCCTGTGTCCTTTAAAAAGTTTTGTCAAAAAAAACCCATTAATTTAAAACACTCTTAATCTTAGGTGTAAATATATAAATAAAACAGAAAGAAAAATATGCTAATATTTAATTTCAAACATTAAGCCTTTGGTTTTTTATCAAAATTTTATCAGAGGTAGTTGGATAGGGCTTGCTTTCTTCTAGTTATTTAACTTAAAATATGAAATGGATGACTTTTCTATGCCTTGGCAAATTGACATACTATTTTCTAAGTTTGGATGAACTTCTAATATTTTATCCTTTGTTTTCAATGGTATGAAGTATCCCCAAGAGTTCTGTTAATGTGAAGATGTTTTTTTCCCTTTTTGCTAAAGTGACTTCCTCTGGAAAATTTTTCATCCTTCTTATCGCAATCACTTTTCACACTTCTGTCAATGATTTTATCTTTGCTGAGTACCTTCGGCTGTGTAACAGTCTCTCAAATGGCAGATGTGTCAATATTCCCACGGTCAGCTGTAGCCCCTATCACTTTGTTTACATTCCACTTGAATGTCACTTCCAGCTGTATTTCTCTGTTGCACTTTTATCGTGGTTAACCAGTTCATTTTTGTGATTTTCAGTTTTTCGAAAAATGCCACTTGAGCTTATCAGTGGCAGAAAAGGAGGCCGCAGAGCTACAAACTTTGCTGTCTGTCCATGAACTGGTGTACTGACAGACTGTGAGAGGAGTGACGTCAGCGACATCAGTGATCGTGATGTCTGTATGTTACTCACAGGGTGATTTGTGGATTGCAGAGCTAGCAGAGAGGTTTGTAGTTTATGAAGATACTCATAGTTCATACTAATATTTGAGCTCTATTGGTGGGGTGCTGGTATTATTTCGTTAAGTCATGGTAATTGAAATTCTTGCATATTGGAATCCTGCACAGTGAGGACTGATAGTGCATGTATGTGTGTGTGTGCACGTGAGCACGGGCACATTTAAACCATGGATTTCCAAGGCTTCTTTGTTCCTATAAATGTAACAGGGATTATGCCTAGGTCGTATACTTTGTAAATGCCAGATGTAGTTGCTTGAATTTTCCATTAACCTCTCGCAATCCATAAGCCCTTGCTTGCCAAATTGCTGACCCTCAAACTTGTCTCATGTTTATCTTTCCGTGAGCCCCTGTAGGCAGAGGAGTGTCACTGATTGCCTCATGTTTATGCCTCTTGCTATGTCCATCGTCCCTCTAACTCAGTTGTTCCCTCAATGTTCCTTTTGATGGTGGTCGATGGTGGTTTGCTCATCCTAGAAGGTGATGACCTGCTTTTGTCTCCTTACTTCCAGTAGAATAGCTGTCTGTTGCCTTCCTGTCAATTTCCAGACTCCATGCCTACTACTTTCATTGCCTGAATGTTTTAAGTAGGTTTATCTGGTTGAACACATCTCACACTGGGGTAAGAATACTCATTGGGAAGAGAAAGATGCTTTCAAATTATGTGGCTTATGGTATGTTGATTCTTGAAGTTAAATTGACATTTAGCGGACAAAAAGTATTCATTAAAGAACAAAATCCTCTTGTAATGAAGGGAAACACTGTTTGAATTTCATAGTGAATGAGTGGTTCCAAATTCTGTCTTTGTCTAAGCAGGAAATAAAATTTAAGACAGTGAGCCAATTAGGAAGAAACAACCTGAATATGTACTGTTCTGACAGTATTCAGTCATGGCAGTTTCTGCTTATCCTATTTAGTATCTTTTAGACATGTGTTATTCAGAAGCAAAGTGAAAGCTACTGGCCAGCTCCTAAATGCCATGGTTTTAAAATGCCTGTCAAAAATGAATTTGCTACCTTAGTTTTACAAGGACACTATGTAAAAGGGCAAAATACCATTCTCTTTCAAGAAATATATGGTAAGGAGGCTAAACCAATATTTTTCTTTTTAAGATAGATAACATCCCTATTCCCAAAAGAAGAGTAGCTGCTGTCGCCTCTGTACTACCTTTCAGACAGTAAATGAGGACCATCTTATCCCAGAGAGTGGAAGGAAAATAAATCAGCCACCTTCTGATAGAGGGGCAAAGAAAGGCCAAGGAAGACCTCCTGTTGCCAGCTTTTGAAGAACCTGCTATTATCCTTACCCTCCAAAGGTCAGTCTGGCTTCCAGTACATATAGGAAAAGTGGAGAGAAGAGCCCAATTCTGACTTAGCACTCACTGACAGGAGTTCCCCCTGAAATTCCCCTCTGGGTAATGGTGCATAATCTGGGGAAAAAGCAGAGTTCCCTGCAGAAACTAGGGCATGGGCAAGACTTGCAATGCTGGCTGGGGTGGCTCTGGGGCCTCAAGACAGACAGAACCAAACGAGGGAGGAGAGACAAGATCGGACCCAGAGGCAGCACTCCTGTGAATGAGCTGAGCAAGAGGAGATAAAATACAAGCCGATAGAAGGCCCACTGGAGACATCAGGAGAAGGGGAATGGTTTGGGAATTAAGGGAGATGATTTAAATCTAGAGAACGTCCCTGAAAAGCTAGAGACTGTTTTCAGTACCTTTTATTGGGTCAACATGGCCTCCTCCAAGTTCTGAAAGGAGTCAAGAAGGTGACTAAGCTAATTTGAAAAGGTGAGTCCAAATCAATGACTTTAGCTCCAGTTGGTATCTACCAATAATTCTTTTTTGCCACCATTGTGAATTTAAGAGAATGACAAGTGCTTTTTAAAAGATAATTGATCTTAGGCATGGTAAGTAATGAAACGTATATTTTAAAATGGACTTTAGCTTTCAGGAAGGGGAAAATATCTCTTCTGAAAGGCCCCCCAGATGTGCCTTTTTACTGCAAAGCAAGGGAGAACAGAGCCGGAGCAAATAGAGAAGCAAAGGAGTCTGAGAGAGATGCGGTTAGGTCCTGCTGGTGCTCACTTTGGTCTCTAGCACCTGTCATAACACCTTAGAAATGAGGCAGAAGGAATCTGAATGGACTTGAACTGATTTCTCATTTGATGGTGGTGCTCCTCCCACTGAAAATTTCTCATCTGCCCCTGGGATTCAGAAGAAAACAGGATGAACCAGTTCAGTACAGTATTGCTAAGGAATGTAATGCAAGACTGCCATTGGGATATGCTTAAACAACCTACCCCAGCGTCTGAGATTGTGACAGGTGGTGGTTAATTTTGACACTGATGCCTGTTTCTGCATCCTATTTATTCTCAGCACAGTTTATTCATCTCACTATCTGGGATTCAGAACTTCTTTTGTAGTTTAATTAGAATTAACCTTTACCAAGTTGATTTATTTGAAAAATGCACTTAACTAATAGGTAAACAATAAAAATAAAGGGCCAAAACAGCTATGGTTGTGTTTGTTCAACAGCAGGGTAATCCTTTTTTTTTTTTTTTCCTGCAAATACTAAATAGAGTAGACGTGTGTGTGTTAGTCACTCAGCCATGTCCTGACTCTTTGTGACCCCATGGACTGTAACCTGTCAGGCTCTTCAGTCCATGGTTTCCTCCAGACAAGAATAATGGAGCGGTGGGAGGGGGAGGGAGGTGGGAGGGGGGTTCAGGATGTTGGCACACAAGTATACCCATGGCTAATTCATGACGATGTATGGCAAAAGCCACCATGATATTGTATTTAGCCTCCAATTAAAATAAGTAAATAAAAGACTACTGGAGCAGGTTGGCATTTCCTTCTCCAAGGGGGTGTTCCTGACCCAGGGATCAAACCGAGGTCTCCTTCTGTTGCAGATTCTTTACCACTGAGCCACCTGGGTGGTACACTAGATAGAGTAGCTTTATACCAATTCAAATTCAGGACATATGTAAATGAATACAAGTACAACACAAAATGATTTTATTAAAACATTCAGGAAATTTTAGTTATTGTGCAACTCAACAAAATATTAAAAAAAAAAAATCTTCCTTGCTATGAGTGTTAATGACCAGGGAACTGAGGCTGGGGATTTATATGAGGTAAAAAAAAAAAAAAAAAGAAAAAAACGACTGATGAAAAGTCATGATATTTTGCTAGATGCACATCGATGTTTGTTAATTGTTTGGTGCATTTAATTTACCATTTGAAAATTTATAGGACTGTCTGCAAAAATAGGATTATGGAGGCATCTACAATACCCCAGTTGTTTCTGTACCACCCTTCAAATACCTGCTCCCTGAAAGCCACTGAGGGTGTGCAAAGAGGCTTCTTATTGATGTCCACCCCTAAGGGGAAGAGTTGGGAAAAGATAATGAACATTGTACCTCATATTGATAGTTTACAGATATTAAATAATTTAATCCACAGAAAAGGAAATCATAGAAAACATAATTATCCCAGTTTTAGAGATGTGTCTTAGAAAATTTAAGTGATAAAACTATCTAGTGGTATACAACATTGTCAGTAATATTAATAAGAAAAAATACACTTACTATTCATTAATCCTGAAACATGCCAGGTACTGAGGTGAGCATTTTACCTATACTTGATCCTCCTAGTCCCCCTGGAAGTTAGCTACTGTTATGTGGATAAGGAAATTTTGTGGATAAGGAAATGGAAGTTTCCTGAGAACAGTACTTCTCCTCACAATGTAATCTGCATACAAATCAAAGATGGATTTTATAAAATGCAGTTTCTGATTCACTAGGTCAGGATGAGATCTGAAGTTCTGCATTTCTAACAAATTCCCAGGTGAACTGATGCTGCTGGTCTATAAACTACACTTAGAGCAACAAGACCTGCGAGGTTTAAACAACTTGCTCCTGTGTAACAGGTTGATTCTCAGTGGAGCCAAGCTCAAACTGAGTTGAGTCTGGCTCAAAACTCCAAGTCCATATCTCACCTGTGCTCTTGCTCCTGAAGGTCTAGCAGTTCTGACCCAGTGGGGGAAAAGATATGCATGAAGATAACTGTGAGACCAGGTACTAATTACTCTGCCCTCTCAGCGCAGAGAAGGGTTCCTTCATGTCCTTGCCACCAAGTGCTTTCCTAGAGAAAGAAGGGTATCAGTGAATTATCTCAACAGGATTAACCAGGGTGATTCCTAGAAAGAGTTGGCATATAAGCTAGACCTAGAAGACAAGTGATATATATGTATACATATGATTTCCAATATGAGATTATGTATATCAAGCTTTTATCTATATTGAGGACTTAATACTCACAACTTAAAAGTTAAGACTTATGTTTTATTCAGTGGGAATTTTTAGGACTTCAAGCCTGGTAGACAGCATCTCAAGCAACCCTGCAGTGCTTCTCAGAGAACTGCTCTGAAGAGGCAAGGAGAAGAGCCAGGTTATATAGAAGTTTTGCAAAACACACAAACAAAAAAAAGGGCAGGTAGTCATGACCACGAGCGACCTTGGCCCGCAATGGCTTGGAGCAGGGCTTGGGGTCCCAGCCAGAGACTGAGGCCGGGTTGTAGTGGTGAGAACACCAAATCCCAACACTAGACCTGTGGCCACTGACAAGGACCCTGTCCCTTCGGCTTTGCCAAGAGGAATTTCCACAGACAGAAAAGTGTGAAGCAAATAAAGCACTTATTAATAGGGAGAAGGGTACAGTACACGTGACTATATTACTGGCCAAAATCTTGTCTTTTTCTGCCTGCCAAAGCCAAATAAAAAATGCAGAGTTGCAGGAAATAGCAAAGTGGCTTTAATTCTCAGCCGGCAGGGACGGAACACAGTAGTCTCATGCCTCAAGAATTGTGCCCCCAACCTTCACCATGAGGAGTCGAGGGGTTTATATAAGATGAGGACTCGCAGTCAGGAGTCGGTGATGAGGAACAACGGTCTCTTCCTCTTTCATTGTTTTAAAGACGGTCGTAGGCTGGTGTCAGTGACCCAGGAATTGAGTCAGGCAGTTGGGTGGCTTTGCAGCCTTCTTTCTGATACGTAACTACAAGGGGAGGGGTGTTGTAAGGGTAAACGCCAGATACAGGCTATATTTAGCATACAGTCAAAGGAAAATAGGTGTGAACCCAGTTGGCATTAGTGGTAAAGAACTCGCCTGGCAATGCTGGAGACATAAGAGACATGGGTTTGATTCCTGGGTCAGGAAGATCCCCTGGAGGAGGAAATGGCAACCAACTCCAGTATTCTTGCAGAGAGAATCCCATGGACAGAGGAGCCTGGCAGGCTACAGTCTATGGGGTCACAGAGAGTCGGACATGACTGAAGTGACTTAGCACACACAGTAGCTCCTGCAGTGTTGGGGGCAGAAAGCAAACTTAGTTACAGACATATAGAGGTAGGAGCAGTTAAAATTTTAAAAAAAAATCAAAAGAAAGAAAACTAAGACTTTTCAGGCTTGCTCGCTGTTTTCTTTATCTTCTTCATTCTCAGAAAAGGCAAAGAAACATGCACACACACATTGCTCTTTTTTTTCCTTTTCACTGCAACAGATAGACACATGGGCAGTTTCAGAGGAACAGTTCCTGAGTTGAACCCTCGCGGTAGTTTAAGTCACTTATTTGGGGTATTTCTTCCAGTTTTCCGTTGGCCAGTCATTTTGATTTGCCTGGTTCACAGTTCATATTTGGTATATCTCAGGACCCTTCCACGTGTGTGCATGCATCTCTTAGCCAAGATGGATTCTACCACATATGGGTAGAACATCCGTTGGCATTACTCCCCCTTTGACCTACAAGGAGCCTTTCTGTGTACGTGTGGTGTAGGAGGTCTTCTGACTTCAGAAATGAGAAATGTCTGGGCAGGGCTTGGCCTCCTCCCTTAGTTGTCCTGCTATTCCTTGTCTTGGAGAAGTCTACAAGAAATGAATCTCCAATTGCCTTACCCTGGGGCAGCCCATCTACCTCCTGCCACAGTCTAAACATCAAAGTGAAAGTTGCTCAGTCGTGTCCGACTCTTTGCAACCCCATGAACTACACAGTCCATGGAATTCTCTAGGCCAGAATACTGGAGTGGGTAGCCTTTCCCTTCTCCAGGGGATCTTCCCAACCCAGAAATAGAACCCAGGTCTCCCTCATTGCAGACAGATTCTTTCCCAGCTGAGCCACAAGGGCAGCCCCTAAACATCAAAAGGTTATTGTAAATTAAGGAAAGCCAGATTTCCCACATTAAGGAATTTAGTGCTTTCTCTGTGGGAAGATGGGATGTTATGGGCTCATTGAAATCGTTCCTTTGATATGCATTTCAGCTATCTTGGCCCAATATCCTGTTTTTCCACATCTTGAGCTTCCTTAGAACTCTCTGTAGAGTGTGGCTGCATTGTGATGGCTGCTGGATTACAGGTATTCTTTCCTTCCTGAGTTCCCTTAGGGCTCATCAGCTCCCCATCTGTGGGAGCTACAATTTCTGATGACTGTGACCTCCTTTGTTTACTGATATGGCAGGAAATAATCCATTTCTTTTTATAATTTTTTAAATTATATGCAGAGGGTAGAGGGGGCACAGATTCCACACTGTGCAAGGCAGGATTGGGATAACTTGCTATTTTGATTGACTTCTAGTTTTACACATCACAGAATATTTTCACTCCCCTTCTCTTTACATGTGGGTTACACTTGGGAGTGCCTTATTGATCTGCTTTCAAGGGGTTTCTTTTTGTATTTGTAAGGATTCTACAACTAGAGCTCTCAAAGCTTTTGACCTTAGGACTATGAGAGCCGTAAATCTAATCAGTTAACAAGCGGAATTTATTTGGATTGTTCAATATTCCTATTTTCTGTTTTACTTGAACTACGTTACCTTTTATATTTGCCTCTGAAGAAGGAAATGGCAACCCACTCCAGTACTCTTGCCTGGAAAATTCCATGGACCAAGAAGCCTGGTAGGCTACAGTCCATGGGATCGCAAAGAGTCGGACACAACTGAGCGACTTCACTTTCACTTATCTTTGCCTCTAGATAATTCTGCCCGCTTTTCTTGAGGTTTTGTAGCCAGTTTGGAAAAGCAGATACTAACAGTCATTTAAAATTATGGAAAGCAAAATATGAAGGAGAGAGTCTGAAAGTTCTGTTTGCTTATAGACTTTACTCAGTTGTGTTTTTTAAGAAGTGTTATTTATTTGGCTGCATCGGTCTTAGTTGTGACATGTGGGATCCAGTTCCCTTAAAAGCGATTGGATCTGAGCCCCCTGTATTGGGAGCACAGGGTTTTAGCCACTGGACCACCAGAGGAGTCCTTACGCAGTTATTTAAAATGCTGTTCATATGGAACAGATTAAAAATTCTAATATAGTGGATACTGAGAAGTTTCAGAAATCGACTTAAAGATTTCTATGATGAAAAAGTCATTACTAATTCATGATGATATACAGCCTTGTTGATACTTTTCAAGAAAGTATTTGAAATCTTCTGATTTTGCTTATAGTCTTCTATTTTGCATATAAATCTGCCTTTTAAGTTATTATTAGTTATTAATCAGTATGCTGCACATCTATTTTAAAAAGAGACAATTTTGAGGATGTTCATTAAGAAGAAATAGTCATAGAAATAAATGATACTGGTAGTTATTATTTCCCCAAATTACTTCGATTAACATTGTATTTAGCCATAGAATTCAAGACCAAGAGGAAAATAAAACCGTGTATGTAGTTGTGTTTATTGGGCTGTTGTAAGAAGGTAAATCAGAGAAGGTGATGGCACCCTACTCCAGTACTCTTGCCTGGAAAATCCCATGGACAGAGGAGCCTGGTAGTTGGACACGACTGAGCGACTTTCCTTTCACTTTTCACTTTCATGCATTGGAGAAGAAAATGGCAACCCACTCCAGTGTTCTTGCCTGGAGAATCCCAGGGACGGGGGAGCCTGGTGGGCTGCCGTCTATGGGGTCACACAGAGTCGGACACGACTAAAGTGATTCAGCAGCAGCAAGAAGGTAAATATGGTGGGGAGAACCAGTGCTTCTCCTGTTATAACTGAACAGATGGCTTTTGTTCTGTTCTCTGTTTTGTTTATTTTCTGTTATTGCTCAGGCAGGCCCCCCAGGCGAAGCTGTCCCAACTTAGTGCTCATAAACAGGCTAGATGTTATGATCTTGACACTTTAAGTGATGTTTTCTAAGCAAGAAATGTTTTTATTCACTTCTTTCTCTCCTTATATTTCCGGGCACTGCCAGTGAATTGTGCAGTGTAAAACTTCTTTCAACATCATTAACCTGAAGCTTTTTCTACATATCCTCCTCTGCCTACAATGTAAAATATATCAATAAAACTTTCCGTCATTATTCCACATTCAGTATAAAGTGCAAATATGGATGTATCTGTGTTTGCATGTATGAGTGTGCCTGTGTGTACAGGCAGCAGAAATGACATCCCAAATAAATCATTACACAGAAAATTGATCTCTGTATTTGCTCATGTTGGTCCCTGGCTATTTTCTCCGAGATTCTCTCTCCGCTTTTTGCTTTTGATTTTGACAAAGATGACAGTTGAATTGTACCTCAGTAATTTAGTTTTTCACTGTTTTTAAAAAAGATAACTGACTCCAAGTATATGTTGTCCATATCTATTGTTGTTATCTAAAGGGATCTGTGTGATCTTTGACAAAAGTAATCTTCCCAGCTTGAGGTCAAGAGATGGTAGTGTAACCACGGGAAAGGTCTGATGAACCCTCTCATCAGAAACATATGGGAACATGCAGAGGCATTCACGTTGGGTAATTATTTTCAGAGCAGTTGCCATGGGACTTCATAAAACTATTTCCTTAATGATGAAATATTGACCCTTTTCTCCCAGTGAAAACTCTATTCATTGGCGCCTCCCATCAATCAAGCCCTATAAATCCTCTTACAGTCTGTTTAGAGTCTTCAGATTGTTATCAGCAGCAAAAAGAACACACCCCTCCCCGACTCAGAAAAACTGCCCTTTAGCCGACATTTTATGCCATTTAATTGTTTGCAAGATTCATTATTTGGCAACAGCCCTAGATACTCATTAGAATTAACAAGATTCTACTATAATTTATAGATTATATGTCACTCTTCCCCTTCAGCTGCAAAAGGGCATACATATTTCAAAATCACTTTTGAATCTTGAAATTTAAACATTTTTCTCCAATGACATCTATTTTAATGCGCATGATTTAAAACATGAGCTTTTAATATATTATGCATATAAAAGATAATTTTTAAAAAGGAGTTTACATATCATACGTTTTCATATGACTTTTGCCATTGGGGATATTTCTAGAACCTAGGACGCTTAAAAGTGCAGAGTTCTTTGCTTATATGAAAGAGGGGAGAATAGCAGAAAGAACTAGAGAATGTTGATCATAAGACTTTCATTCTAGTGTTCATTTTTATTTCTTATCAGCAGTGTGGCTTTGGACATAGTATGCCAACTCTGAAAGTCTTAGCTTTCCCTTCTATGAAATGGGAATGATGATACCAACTTCAATCTCAACAAATTTTTTTTTTTTTAGGATTTAAGTATTAACCAATACTTGAGAAAATTACCTTTTATGCCTTGAATTATATATAGAATTTTGTGACCTCAGATTTGCCACCCTAAGTTGACTTCAGGGTTTGGATACAGGCCAGAATCATATGAACCCATTAATGCTTAAAATTGCCTTCTGATATTTAAGAGTTTTTTTTTTTTTCCTAAGAATATGTCACAGCTAGGGAGAAGGCATTTAAACCTTGGTATAAAAGTATAAGTTATTAGTCTGAGTGCAGGAAAGGGAGAGGTGTTGGGTCCTTCCAATTTACCAACCCACTTAGGACTGCAAAGCTTACCCTTTCAAGAGGATCCTGTTGGACCTTCCTGGACAATAGGGGCTGTTGGGGTCCCATGCTGCCTCACAGGAACTCAGTAAGAGGCCTGGCCAGGATAAAGTTGTTCAGGGCTTGGCTGGTGCTAGACACCATCAGGGCCTAATGTAACTCTTACCTAATAACACACTTTTATTGTTCGGTTTTACAACCAGGGCATCTGAGGCACAGCCTTGCTAAAGTCACACAATGTAAGTAAACGTGGAAAGTGAAGAGCAAGTAGCTCAGTTGTGTCTGACTCTTTGCGACCCCATGGACTATACAGTCCATGGAATTCTCTAGGCCAAAATACTGGAGTGGGTAGCCTTTCCCTTCTCCAGGGCATCTTCCCAACCCAGGGATCAAATCCAGTCTTCTCCCACATTGCAGGCAGATTCTTTACCAGCTGAGCCACAAGGGAAGCCCAAGAATGCTGGAGTAGGTAGCCTGTCCCTTCTCCAGCAGATCTGGACCCAGAAATCGAACTGGGGTCTCCTGCATTGCACGTGGATTCTTTACCAAATGAGCTATCAGGGAAGCTAGGTAAATATGGAAGCTACAGTCTATCTACACTGTCTTACTCCAGAGCCTACTGTCTTCACTGTCTTACTCCAGAGCCTACTGTCTTAATCCCTGTTTTGTGCCCTATTTGTTGGATGGATGGATGAATAGAGGAAGAGAGGGCTGGATGGAGAGCTGGACAGATGAATTATTAAGCCGGAGTGAACATTGTTACTAAGGGCTGTATGACTCTTTCTGTACATTTTAGTAGGAAATTAGTGACTTTGAAGGCTAGGATGCCATTTGCTGTAGTGAAGTCTAACAAAATTAATTTTATAGGGTCTGAGCTGATGTATTATAACAAGCATGGCGATAGGGGAGAGGGGGCCAATGTTTGCATTCAGTATCATTACCAACTGTGTGAGCTCCTTGATGTTCTAATAGGCTCCTCATTTTTCCGTCCCTGTCAGCACAGAGCACAGGTTCTGGCACAGAGAGGGTGCTTCATAAAATTTTGCTGTGGATGGTGAATTAAAGTTTTCTCTCATCCATCCAACAAATCCTGCTAAAGTGTCTGATGCACTGAGTTAGAGGCTGGATCAATAATGGTAAGTGAGAGAGACAACTCCATCCTTAGGAAACTTAGAACCAAATGTTGAGGTTTTCCAAAGGAGATCATGATGGTATTGTGGGTGAAGATGGAGATATTCCTCATTGGGAATATCTCTGTCTTCCGGAAAATTAGAGTGAAACAAAGAGAAAATAGTCAAATAGCAGCAACAATGATAATACCTCATATATCTATAGTACATTGCTGCTTTTGGAGTACTTTTGATGTCACTTTACAAACAAGATGAAAAGAGATTGACCCAGAAAAGTTAAAGACACGACAAAGTGCATGGCAAAGTAGGTCCTCTGTTAATTTTGTCTTCACTTCATTCAGTAACGTGTGCATTCTGCCTCTAGTGCTCAGAGAGAATCCTCACCTAAGGGAGAGCAACAGACTCTTAAAGGTTTCACACCTCACTGGATGCCTTGATGCATTCTGTACTTGGAGTCCTGTAGTAACCCTGGGAGACAAACAGTAAACAGGATTGCCCAATTTATTGCCAAAGAAAACTAGGCTCAGAGAGATAAAGCAACTTGTTCTACGTTCTGCACCCAATTAGAGGGAGGATGGGATACTGTGTTCTAAAAAAACCTAACTTGAAGATTTTTTTTTCTTATTAGTATTTGAGTATATAAAAATTGCCATCAACTGTATGAGCTTAGAAATTTGTTGACTTGGCAGTTTGACCTATTTTACATTGAAATAGGTACTTTTTTTTATCTAAGTAGTAAAATGGAACTATTTTCTCCTATGACTTCTCTCTAAGACACAACTATTTTTCATGGACAGTACATTTCCAGAACACAAACGAGGATCTTCTTTTCATTATTATTGTTGTTAATTTTTATGTTCAGTATATCAATATATCCTCTTCTTTTTACTTGTTTGCTTTCCCCAACAGCCTTCTTCAAAAATTCCCACTGTTTTTTTGTTTTGAGAATCACCACAAGAAATAGTTTGGGGAAAGCAGCTTAGATATTAGCTGGAATCCCTCATTTAGATGTGAAAGGGAAATAGAAGAGAGTAGATAAAATTGGAACCTCACAAATATGAACTATTTCTATATACTTCTAAAAGTCTTAGCCTTTTTATCCCTAGATTGTCTTGAGCAAGAGTTATCTTCTTGGAGTACATGCACCTTGGGGAAAATGCAGGAGTAATGTGCCATAATAGAAGGATCAATAATGATGAAATTGTTTTTGAAGCAGATGACCCTGAGTCCAGAGTCACACCTTGTCACTTATTAACTTGTGGTTGTGTGAAAGTTAAATAATCTATGTGAGCAGTTAACTCATTTGTAAAATGTGGAAAATGGTTTCGTGCCTTGTGACGCAGGGCTGAGATAACCCATTAACATGCTTAGCTTAGCTCCATGATTGACTTACGTCAACCCTGTAGATCTTCCTTGACTTATGATGCAGTTGATAAACCCATCTAAGTTGAAAATACTGTAAATCAAAAGTGCATTTGATGTGTATAATCTACCAAGCATCATAGCTTGGCCTGCTGCTGCTAAGTCACTTCAGTCGTGTCCAACTCTGTGCGACCCCATAGATGGCAGCCCTCTATCTTAAATTCCTCAGAACATATGCATTAGCCGATGGTTGGGCAGAATCATCTAGCAGAAAGCCTATTTTATAATGAAGCGTTGGAGAGATCATGTAATTTATTGAATACAGTACTGAAAGTAACAAACAGAATGACTTTATGGATCCAAAAGTGTTGTTTATCCTGGTGACTGAGTGGCTGCTGGGAGTTGTGACTACTGCTGTGCCCAACATCACAAAAGATAATGTATTGCATATTGCTAGTCCAGTACTCTTGCCTGGAAAATCCCATGGATGGAGGAGCCTGGTAGGCTGCAGTCCATGGGGTCGTGAAGAGTTGGACACGACTGAGCGACTTCCCTTTCACTTTTTACTTTCATGCATTGGAGAAGGAAATGGCAACCCACTCCAGTGTTCTTGCCTGGAGAATCCCAGGGATGGGGGAACCTGGTGGGCTTCTGTCTATGGGGTCGCACAGAGTCAGACACGACTGAAGTGACTTAGCAGCAGGAGCAGCAGCAGCCTAGAAAAAGATCAAAACATTCAAGTACAGTTTCTGCAGAATGCATATGGCTTTCTTACAGTCTTAAAGTCAGAAAATCTTGAGTCAAACCGTTGTAAGTTGGGGGCCATCTGTAGATACTTATAACTGTTCTCCTATTGTTAAAACTGTTTTATGTGTATTGAGTGCTCACTCTCTGCTCAGTGATCTGAATGAAGCTGTGGATTCAGTGGAGAACAAGAAAAGCTCCTCAGGAAACTCATGCAATAGTGGGGAAGACAAATTAAAATAGGGAAAAATAATAATGAATTTTGAGAGGCTGGGAAGGAAACAAATAGAGTGCTATTATAGAGAATAGAGGGCTTCCCAGGTAGCACTAGTGGTAAAGAACCTGCCTGATGATGCAGGAGGTGTAAGAGATGTGGATTTGATCCCTGGGTTGGGAAGATCCCCTGGAGAAGGTCATGACAACCCGCTCCAGTACTATTGCCTGGAGAATCCCTTGGATATAGGAGCTATAGTCTATAGCGTTGCACAGTCCATAGGGTTGCACAGTCTGTAGGGACATGACTGGAAGATTGCAGAGCATAGGGACACGGCTGAAGCAATTTAGCATGCATGCATAGAGAATAGAAAGCACAGGCAACTAGAGAGAGTGATCATGGAGAGAATATTTGCGATCAACCCACAAAAGAGCACCCATCAAATCAGTGAAGATTTTTGGCAGGGCTGTTCTAGCATAGCCCATGCAAGGACTTTGAGACATGGCTAAGAACTCACTCTCCCTCAGTCTCCATATTAACTGCAATTTTGCTGTGCTATGTCCTAACACAGGTTCTGGATTTGTGGCTACTTATGGCACCAGTCAGTTCCTCCATCCACTAAAAAGTGACATTCATGTGTTATAGCAATAATTTACATTGGAGGGGATGTAAGTTTTATTGAGGTACAATTGATAAATGATGAACTCCACATATATAATGTTTACAGTTTGATGTGTTTGATAGAGGCTATTTAATCCTTTAAACTTAACAAGAATACAGAAATCAAAGGAAAGTCTGTAAAGTCTTTACTCTTCTCAGAGATATTTTTCCGATGGTGGTGGGACCTTGATTGTTTGATCTAATAATTGATGAAAAATAAGTAAGATGAATGAGAATCATTGCTCTGAGTCAAGATCGTCTTTTTCTAAAAGCCTAATTTAAAAGCTAAATAAGTGTTTTCCTTGTTTTTCTAAAGCTCACTTGTGTTTGCACAAGACTGATGTTTCTTAAGGAGTTCATGATTATAAGCCAGTCCTCTTCAAAGGATAATGGATGTGTCTTTGGCAGTCATGATCCTTTAACTAGTTCATGAAATGGGTTAATTTAGTGTAAGAGCACTCTTTTCACCCAAAGAACGATACATTTACATTTTTAGTACAACAAAGTTATATATTACAAAATTTCATTCATTTCTTGATGAAAATTTTAGAAATATGTTGACTACTCTTATGGAAGGTGATAGAGAAAACGAAATTCAACATTTTATTAACATATCCCTTTGCATTTATTCTTTTGTGGTTTTGTTCAGTGGTATTTGCTAAGCATCTCTTCTAGGAAACCTTTTGGGACAAATATTTATGTAGAATGATAGAAATAATGCAAGAGAAAAATTCATGCGTGTTAGGATTGTACTCTATTTCCAAGGAGGAAGATGCTGTTTATAATAACTAAGAATTCATAGGAAACTTTAAAGATTGGAAATCTATAAGCTGATGATATCTTAGTCATGCAGATATGGTAAAGACACTTTTCCACACATGGAACTTCAATGTTTGGAAACAGAAATAAGTTACTGCATATGATATCATCTGCCCAGTTTTTACTGAAATTGATGTATAGGGTATTGGGAGGGAAATAATAGGAAATGGGAAGACTACGGTGGCACCATAAGATAGGGGACCTTGTATATTGAGAAGAGAAATTTAGGCATTTTTTTATGGGTAATAAGAATTCAGTCTAAAAACTGTGGAAGGCTTATTGTCAGAAAAAAAAATATTCAGCATTAATAAGTCTACCAATTACTACAATATTTAGGTCTGAAGTAAAGCAGTTCCAAGTTAGATAAGTCCCTTTTTATTTGCAGTGAATCACACTTCATTAACTGTATATCAAACACATGACAGGTTTACAATTTAATAGTGGCATATAAGCATGCAGCAGTTGAAAGAAACCAATGGTGGTTTAGACAATGCTTGTATTTATGTTTTCAAACGTATTTATAAATAATAAATTAGGACTCCATTAAGAATACATAAAAGCATGTCTTGATGGAGGATAAAGGAAAGAAACCAGAGCCTGGATAAATGAAGAGCTGAGCTGAATTTAAAAAACAAGTCTGAGCTTATTAGTATATAGTAGTCAACATTCTGTTGTGAAGCATGTGCGATGAAAATGTGCCCTTGATTTGTGTCAACTGCTGAGTTGCCTGGATGGGTCATTATCAAAGAAAAGATGACCTTCTTCACTGGGTCTTGCCCTAGTTACTATTGCTACACAACAGATTACTCCAAGACTGAGTGTGTGAAACAACCTCTGTGGAGTTTTGCTCATGGTTTTGGGCCTGCAATTCTGAGAGGCTTGCTCGGGTGATTGGCAGCTGGTGCCATCAACCAAACACCTGCATGTGGTGTTAGTTAGCTAATCTTAAAATAACCCAACTTCTTATGTGGCAATTGGCTTTCCCCAGAGCAAGCATCTTAAAAGAACCAGGGCAAGCTTCATGACTTTCTCTGACCTTGGAATTCACCCAGTATGATTACCTTCACTCTCTGTTGATAGAAGCATTTCCATCCCACCCAGACACAGGAGAAGAGGGAATATAAAGCCTGGTTCCTATTAATAATAGTGTTAATGAATTTGTGGCCATTTAAAAATCTACCACAGTTCTCATCTTTACCAAACAAAAGCTTATTACATAGAGTAGACTTAGTTTAAATATTTTACAGTGAAAAGCTACAGTTGATTTTTTTACCAGTGAAATTTCTTTGAAATGTAGATTTTCGCCAGTTTCTTCACATTTCAGTTCAGTTCAGTCGCTCAGTTGTGTCTGACTCTTTGCAACCCCATGAATCGCAGCGCCCCAGGCCTCCCTGTCCATCACCATCTCCCGGAGTTCACTCAGACTCACGTCCATCGAGTCCGTGATGCCATCCAGCCATGTCATCCTGGGTCGTCTCCTTCTCCTCCTGCCCCCAATCCCTCCCAGCATCAGAGTCTTTTCCAATGAGTCAACTCTTCGCATGAGGTGGCCAAAGTACTGGAGCTTCAGCTTTATCATCATTCCTTCCAAAGAAATCCCAGGGTTGATCTCCTTTAGAATGGACCGGTTGGATCTCCTTGCAGTCCAAGGGACCCTCAAGAGTCTTCTCCAACACCACAGTTCAAAAGCATCAATTCTTTAGAGCTCAGCTTTCTTCACAGTTCAACTCTCACATCCATACATGACCACAGTAGTGATATTTAAAATCAGAAGTATACCATACTTTATTGACTATAAGATGCAGTCAATTTTATGACACACTAGTACTTTGTTAACCACCAAGAGGGAAAACAATCATACAACTTTGGAAACTAATTCCATGGTACTAATATATGCAAAAATGTTATTAGAATTGATAAAAAAATATTTCTAGGTTTCAAAACTGTATCTATGAACTCTTTATATTGAGATATAATTTACTTCTCATGAAACTGACCCTTAGAGTATACAATTAAATAGTTTTAGTATATTCACATGATTGAACTAGCATCAAAACTATTTAATTCTAAACTACTTTGTCAACCCCAGCCCCCAAAAAACACACCCATTTGCAGTCACTCCCCATTTCCTTCTCTTTCCAGCCCCATCAACCAATAATCTACTTTTTATTTCTGTGCATTTGCCTTTTCTGGACATTCCATGTAAATTGATTTGTATAATATGTAGCCTTTTCTGTCTGGCTTCTTTTAGTTACTAGGATGGTTCAAGGTTCACTCATGCTCTAGAATGTATCTATTTATCCTCCTGGTCTTCATCATCAATTCTTCTGTTAGGAAAACAGTCTTCTCTATGTAAATTTAGATTGCAATAATGGATAAGAGCCAGACATCCTGGAATGTGAAGTCAAGAGGGCCTTAGGAAGCATCACTATGAACAAAGCTAGCGGAGGTGATGGAATTCCAGTTCAGCTATTTCAAATCCTAAAAGATGATGCTGTGAAAGTGCTGTACTCAATATGCCAGCAAATTTGGAAACCTCAGCAGTGGCCATAGGACTGGAAAAGGTCAGTTTTCATTCCAGTCCCTAAGAAAGGCAATGCCAAAGAATGCTCAAACTACCGCACAACTGCATTCATCTCACACGCTAGTAAAGTAATGCTCAAATTTTTCCAAGCCAGGCTTCAACGATATGTGAACCATGAAATTCCAGATGTTCAAGCTGGTTTTAGAAAAGGCAGAGGAACCAGAGATCAAATTGCCAACATCCATTGAATCATCGAAAAAGCAAGAGAGTTCCATAAAATCATCTATTTCTGCTTTATTGACTATGCCAAAGCCTTTGACTTGTGTGGATCACAACAAACTGTGGAAAATTCTGAAAGAGATAACCACCTGACTTGCCTCTTGAGAAATCTGTATCCAGATCAGGAAGCAACAGTTAGAACTGGACATGGAACAACAGACTGGTTCCAAATCGGGAAAGGAGTACATCAAGGCTGTATGTTGTCACCCTGCTTATTTAACTTATATGCAGTGTACATCATGAGAAATGCTGGGCTGGATGAAGCACAGGCTGAAATCAAGATTGACAGGAGAAGTATCAGTAACTTCAGATATGCAGATGACACCACCCTTATGGCAGAAATTGAAGAACTAAAGAGCCTCTTGATGAAAGTGAAAGAAAGTAAAAAAGTTGGCTTAAAGCTCAACATTCAGAAAAGTAAGATCATGGCATCTGGTCCCAGCACTTCATGGCAAATGGAGAAACAGTGGAAACGATGGCAGACTTTATTTTGGGGGGCTCCCAAATCACTGCAGATGGTGACTGCAGCCATGAAATTAAAAGACGCTTACTCCTTGGAGGGAAAGTTATGACCAACCTAGACAGCATACTGAAAAGCAGAGACATTACTTTGCCAACAAAGGTCCGTCTAGTCAAGGCTATGGTTTTGCCAGTGGTCATGTATGTATGTGAGGGCTGGACTGTGAAGAAAACTGAGTGCCGAAGAATTGATGCTTTTTAACTGTGGTGTTGGAGAAGACTCTTGAGAGTCCTTTGGACTGCAAGGAGATCCAACTAGTCCATCCTAAAGGAAATCAGTCCTGAATATTCATTGGAAGGATTGATGCTGAAGCTGAAACTCCAATACTTTGGCCACCTGATACAAAGAGCTGACTCATTTGCAAACACCCTGATGCTGGGAAAGATTGAAGGCAAGAAGAGAAGGGAATGACAGAGGATGAGATGGTTGGATGGCATCCCCGACTCAATGGACATGAGTTTGAGTAAACTCTGGGAGTTGACCATGGATATGAGGTCTGGCATGCTGCAGACCATGAGGTCTCAAAGAGTTGTACACGACTGAGCAACTGAACTGAACAGAATGGATAAGATGATAGGCACATGACTGTACTCACTAACTGTTCACAAAGCTTAATTTGAGTGGAAAGAGAAGACAGAATTAACCCATGTGGCAAAAATAGGGAACTGAAATAGAAGGTAGTTTGATCCCACATAATAGGAAACATTTTATTCTATGAATCAAATGAAGGGAAGAAGAGAAGTGAGTGCAACTTACCTTTCCTAAAGTGTTATAGGAAACACCAGCCTGGTATCAGATTTCATGTTAATGACCATTTTAAAATGTCAATAGTTGTGTATTTATGTATCATAGGAAAAAAAAAAACTAGCACATAAAATTTGTGACTTTATGGTTCAATTCTTAGAAATAGGCAAATAAAAATGAGTTACTTTAAACTCAAGGAAAGATATTATATTAATATATAGAGCCAAAATCATAAAGAGAAGAATGTATTAAATATGGGTATATCAGCAAGGGTCCTCCAGAGGAATACATCCAATGGCTTATGTGTGTGTCTTTTTGTGCATGTATAAAAATATATATTAATATTTTAGTAATTAACTCCTGTGATATAGGGAGTGGCAAGTCCAAAATCTGAAAACAAGCCAGCAGCCTGGAAACTTAGACAGGATTTCTGTTTTACAATCTCGAGCTAGGATTCCTTCCTTTGGGAAACTTCACTTTATGCTATTAGGACCTTCCACCGACTGGATGGAGACCCACCCACATCTTTAAGAATAAACTCTTTCATTTAAGTCAACTGATCATAAATGTTGATCACATCTATGAAAGATCTTCACAGCAACATCCAGACTAGCATTTGACCGACCAACTGGGTGCTGTAGGCCAGCCAGCTTGACATTGTAATTAACCATAACTGTGAAAACCAATTGTAGATCATGGGGAGTTTGGATTTACAAATGTTGAATTGCATTTATTGGTAGATCATAAGGTGGGGATATTGAGCAGAGTGTTAGACATGAAAACAATTTATAAGTAATCAGTTGGCCTTCACATATTCACCCATTTATTTTCAAAAAATTACTTAGTCGGGAAATTTTCTTTCATACAGTTGTATGTCCTGTTGTTAAGGGAAGAGGTATTTCAAGGATTTTCCCATTCAGTTCATTTTACATAGTTCTGTTGCGGTATTACATTGTAAGCACCTACCATAAAGGTTTGCTAGTGATTACCCTTAATTTACATTCAGATGAAAGAGAAGAGAAGGAAAAACACACAAGCAGGAGTCTTGTAATTATGGTACATAAAATTATTAGGCAATTTAGAAAATTGTTAGTGGGAAACTGCCCATCATGTATAAAAATAATTTTAATTGTGACCTACAGAGTTTAATGTAGGAATGATTGTAGGGAGACCACACTACTATTTTTTTCCCTTGATTATTCAAGCACATTTGAATTTGTTTTAAAGAAAGTGATATCTTTATGAAGTTGAATGTTTCCAGTCAAGAGAAAACTTGTTTTGGCTCTGTGACAAAGTTTATTTTGCAAGACTTGCTGTGAACTGTAAAATTGTTAGAACATAAAGAACAATTAATTATGTCCTTTTTCCTTCTTGATTATAACTAAAAAACAACAACAAAAAAAGATATTTTCCTACAAGCTGAAATCTATATGCTATAGTGTACTCAGATAACTTCTGGGCTTATGTCTTTCCTAAATATAGAAATACCATTAGCTCTCTCTTTTGGTGTATGCAATTGTTAATTCTGATAATGGTAAATATACTGACAAATGTATTCTATTAAAAGATCACAAGCATGTTACCTCCCAGTTTCTGTGTTAGATGGTTTCTTGCAAATTTTAAGCTAGATGCAGTCAATATTTAATCAGGGCGCATCTTCCAAGGAGTCAAAGAATACTACACTGACAGGTAAATGTGGTTAATTTGCATAAATCAATCGCAAGACAATGTTCAGCAGTATTTTAGGAACTGTTAAACATAGCTTTCATGATAAAGTTCAAGCTCTGCAGTAATGCATATCTAGTTGACCTGTTTTGGAAGGTCTATTCTAGCTCAGAGCCCCCAAGTTGAATCCTCTTTGTACCATGTGATTCTGCACCATCTGGCATAGCAGAGAGGACCAAGGAAGTATTTCCTCTAACAAAAGTCCCAACTAACTGTAAGAGCAAGGAATTGCAGTCCATTTGTGTAGCATTCCGACCTGGGAGGGCTGGCAGACATGTTTGTTCACATGTAGGTATGAACAGGTTGTCTAGAGAGTGGAGAGAGAGGGGAGAGGGGAGGGCCATCTGGTTTCCCAAAGGAAGTGAGTTCAGTTCATGTTGGGCCCAATTCGTAGCACACCTGTCCTTTGCTTGACTTGCTTTGATGAGATTCTTTGCTCTCTCTGGGAACATGGAAAGTTCTTTATAGTTTAGTCTTGATCTGTCTTCTTTGCTTCTCTTGCCAATATTACTTCTAGCCTGCTTCTACCTATCCTGCCATGTCACTGGTTTCTCAGTGAATCTTCTTTCAACCCTACCTGTCATTACATATGGAATGATGCCTTTAGTGCATAGATGATGTAGGGAAATCAGATCTAAATTCACTTCCAGACTCTGTGTTTTTTCAACTTATACACACTACTACAACCTCAGATTTCTCACATCTATAGTGGAGAAAATAGTATTTGGAGTTTCTCAGGACTTTCAAATGAGATATTATCCTCATAACCTCCATAATCATGCCCAACGTTTTGATTGTCAGTGACTTCCATCTTCATGTTTGCTTTTTGAGGCAGATTCCAATTCATCTTTTCTAAAACCAGTTCAGTCATTCCCTGCTTTAGCCTCCAGAGTAATTAATTTTTTCCTCTTAGTTCCATAAAAATCCAATTATAAATATTATATACACCAAATTCCCAGGTGGCACTAGTGGTAAAGAATCTGCCTGCCAAAGCAAGAGATATAAGAAATCCCAGTTTGATCCCTGGGTCAGGAAGATCCCCTGGAGGAGGGCATGGCAAACCACTCCAGTATTCTTGTCGGGAAAATCCCATGGACAGAGGGGCCTGGTGGGCTACAGTCCATAGGCTCACACAGAGTCAGACACAACTGAAGCAACTTAGCATGCGCATATACTGAGTTGCATCAAGATTATCTGTTTAAAGATTTCTCCAAAATTAAAATACCAGCAGTTTCTTGTTTTCTGAAGGTATAGGTAAAATAAATTTATAAAATTACCCAGGGATGGAGCTAGTTCAGTCAGAGAGAGATGCCCTAATAAAGTGAAAGTTGAATGGATTGAGTAGTGGCAGAGGAAGAATAGACAGTATCTCAGACAAAGTACATGGAAATACAGGAAAAACATGTGCAAAGAAGGAATTTAGTGAAGATAAATCTCTGAAATAAGGCCACCATGGCTTAGAGGAGGGCTTTCTCTTGAGATTTACTGAACCAAACACACTGAATTGGATACTATAGAGATAAACTAAAGACATCGCTGATGTTTAAAAAGAAGCACAAGTAATTATTTCTTAAACTAGACTATTTTCCACTTTTAAACTACCCAGAATTTAATGTAATAATCTATTTTTAAAAAAAAGGAATTCATTTTTTTTTCTATTATACCTTCAGAAACAAGCCAGAGATTCTGAATTTTTCCTCCTAATTTTGAGGCAAACCCGGCCCTAGGAAGTTAAAGAGAGTGTCTTTGGATGATTAAAGTAGAGTCTAAACATTCCAGAAGCATCTGTTTTCAAATGTTGAGCCTCGTTGGGTTTGGAAAATGCATTTTCTTTGACCACATGCCTAAAATAGGAACTGAGAACCACAAAGCCCACTCCCATTCTTCAGATGTTGATGTGTAGGCTGAGAAAAAACTAAATAATTTTCTGTCTGTATACAAGTTATAAAAGTCAATATTCTTTCAGTTGAATAATTTGGTTTTAATTTTTTTTCTTCACAAAAAGGCATTAGCATTCAATAAGTTATGATTGGCTTGCTTTGATCATTCCATCATTGTGGAGTTAAATGTTTTTAAAGCAGTACAGTTCTTTCATGAAAACACATATATTTTGAAATAATATAGCTTTATCTATGTGTCTATTTAAGAAAAGAGGTACACTTTCATAAAATAAAATGTGGAAATAAGAAAATTTTAAAATAGGACACAGTCATATGTTTCTACTACCCAAACACATTAATATTTAACTTTATTTCTAGCCTGTTGGCCCTGATTTCTTTCACTGTATTTTGTGTTATTTTAAGTTTGCTTAAATAATTTTAATATAATCTCTATATTAGAATAGTTTATATGGCAAGTGACAGAAACTCAGCTCAAACAGACTAAGGTGTTTACAGGAACTATTGGACCAGGTTGTTCTTTTGGCAAAGTTTTATACAGTATCTCAAAATAAGTCATGGAAAATTCAGTTTCTTTGCACATTTTTCTTCCTTTCTAAGCAAATGACTTGTAAACCTGTTTCTCCTTTCCCCCTCTCTCCCTGAGCAACCCAGTGGAGAACGTACCCACTGAAATAGCTAGCTGCAGTTGACCTGTGGCCCAGTCATGGTTTCTGATTTGATTTTTGCACTTGTTTTCTGTGCTGTCTTGGGTTCTCTTTGCTACTATGTCCTGGAAATGGGAAGAAACAAATCCCAGTGATCCTTTCTTGCTGAATCTGTTGCACAATTTAAAACATTCAGTAATACCAGCTGTTCTTAGAACAGAAGTCATAATTAGGAATGCAATGATTTCACCCTAAACTGTAGTTATACAACACATAACTACATTTTTGTGTTTATCCATTTTTATTTTATACTGTATTTATCTTCAAGGAACAAATGAACCAAGTAAGTTGTGTTTAAGATACACAGAACTCAATTTATTTAATGTGTACTTTCTCTTCTTTTGGCTGTTAAAGTATCATTTCATCTTATGTAAACTACTTGTGAAAAAAATCATATCCTCTCTAATATGATAGCTTTGCCTGTTTGTTCAAATTCAAATGACTCAAAGTGGTTCGACCACTCTGGAAAACAGTTTGGCAGTTTGTTATGAAGTGAAACGTACATTGCCGTATGATCTCATGAGCTCACTTCCAGTAAATTAAAGAAATTAAGTTTATGTTCTTATACTAACCCACACAGTAATATTAATATCAGCACAGTTTCCCAAAACTGGAAAAAATAAGAAGCAAATGTCCTTCAGTGGGTAGATGTATAAAAACTATAGTGTATGCATACAATGAAATAGTATTCAGCAATAAAAAGAGACATTTTTGTAAGGGACAATCGCCAGATTAAGTATTTTGTGATTCCAGTTAATGACTTTCTAAAAGTGCAGGGGACAGATCAAAGATTGTTAGAGGTTGGCAGTGCAGGGAGGAGGTTGACAGTGGTTTTTAAAGTACAGCACGAGGGGATTCTTGGTAGTCTTGAGATTGTTTTGTGAGGGTGCCTACAAGGATCTCTGCATTTAAAAAAGGTCATACAACTGTATGCCAAAAAATTGAATACTAGTGATTATAAATTAAAAAAAAATACAAGCTGAGTTATCAGTGAACAAACTTTCACTAGTTTTATCACATGGAAATAAATATATAGTAACAGTTGCAAAACTCCTATTGGTTAACATTTCCCAAAGCTTGAAAGCTAGCGTGACATCATGTTTTGTTTTCCAATTAAATGGTGCTTTTGATTTTTATGTAAGACATACGAAACATGGGAGTTGTTTAAAGAAGGAGAAAATCAGTTTAGAATACTGTGTCAGGATAAGCAAATGTCTGCCTGTTAGATGTTACACAGAAGGAAACAGACAAGGTCATGTGGCAACAATGATATAATCTTTCATGAAGTACAGAGGCTGATGGGACTGGCCTAAATGGAAAATTATTAAAGTCTTTGAATGTGGTTACAAAAATAAGACTATTGTATAAGAGATCTGATCACCTTGGATCAGATTGGATCTGATATAATCACCTTGGATCACCTTGAACCACCGTTGGATACTGTCCACCTGTAAAAATTGAATTTCCCACATGCTTCTGTAGTATTCAGCTTTGCAGAGGGTTTTTTCATTCCACATAGTTTTTTTTATTTCTTTTAATGTCCAGAAATAAGGATGTTATTAATGGCCTTGCTGAGCCCTAGTTCTGTGTTCACTTGCTCCTTTAACTTAGAACATGCCCAGTCCATGCTAGTCTTCAAGTACCCATGAGTAATGCTTTGTGGGATTAGTGTAATTTTCAGACAGAACCCCTCCTTCTTTTGGAGCACCTTTAAACTTCCTGGAAGAAAGCATGTAGCACTTTCCTGGAAATTGAGTTACTTCTGGGTATGTTATGGCAACTATTGTCAGTTTAAATTCAAACTTGCGGAGGAAAACATTAATTAAATCATTCCATCAAGCAGTGTCTGCATTGCTAGCCTGAGCACCAGAAAGAATTTCAGCCACGTTTGCTTTTGAGGATATAATTACTTACAGGTCATGCATGATTCCTTGACCAAACAACAGTGCTACAGAAGATCTCCAGTTTGGCCTCATCTTTTAATTAGCGTGCAGTTTCAGTGCACTTGTTTAAGCATCGTGGAAGTGTTATTTGTTCAATCAGTGAATGTTTACTTTTGCCTGTCCTAAATCAGACATAACTTAGTATATTCAAAGTTGCTTTGTGTGTGTGTTTTGGAAAAGGGATAGGAAAAGATAAAGAAAAAAAAAGAGAGAAATGTTGATATAAATGTGTTTGCTAAGATCTGGATTAAGCAAACTTAAACAGGATTCCTCCCCGGGTGAAGTGGAGGCTGAGAACTTGTAACATACATACATGTGCTAAGACCTTGTAAGGATGAAATCTAATGTGTGCTAGTTTCCAAACCTCTTTGACCTTAGAAGCTATTTTATAGTTTTATATTAGTTTTATATAGTTTTATATAAACTATATTTATATAGTTTTATATTTTAGTTTATATTATATAGTTTTATAAAGTTTTAAAGGCAACTTTATAGTCCTAGTGTTTTGCTCTACACACTTTATAAAATGCTGGCTTAGATGATCATAAAAAAAGATCATCTTTCATGTCTTACCTATTTAGTATTGATTATTATAATCACCCATGTTGCATATTACCTTAGATCTAGAGAAACTACAAGCAGTGACTGAGGTGCTATCTGCTAAGCTGCTGTAACATACAGCCATTATTTTCAAATTGGAATAACATTGCCAGTGGTAATCTCTAGAGAATGTTGGAGTTCTAGAAATAGTAAAGATACCAATTTGTTTTAATTTTTGGAAGAGCTAGATAATGAAGGCAGCTTTGCTACATTGTAAATTATTTTCTATGCTTGGGTAAAAATTGTCAATTAAAAATGGCAGATTTGCAGCCAGAATTTGGTGAGAATGATGTGTGCACTGCATAAATATGTTCTCTGCCCTTGCTAAACTGGATATATGAATCATATAAATTATATATGGATTTTTTAGTAGTCTGAAGAGAAACCTTCAATGTAAATATGTAAATACAGGCTTATTTCTGTAAATACAATTTTCTTCCTGTTAATTATCCCATGTGTTTGGGATGTATTTAGTGTTAGATATATAGTAGTTGCTCTTCGAGTGAGTTTTCAATTGCAGATAAAGACTGTGCATATCATTACCACTGTGTTCAGGGAAAATAAATCACAATCAACTGAATGTTCATCTTTTCTAGGGGCTAGTGACATGTGGAACAGTAATTTTCTTGTGATTCTGGGCAGTGGCAGTAGACTGCAGCTCCCAGCAAGCTATGTGATCATGAGTAAACATTCAATACATTTACAACCATCTGTATTTCACATTCAGTACAATATTCAATAAATTACATGAGGGATTCAACACTGCTTTATAAAATAGAATTTGTGTTAGGTGATTCTGCTCAGCTGTGGACAAGTGTAAATGTTCTGAGAAGGTTTAAGGTGGGATGTGCTAGACTATGATGTTCAGTTAAGTTAGTTGCATTAAATGCATCCTTGACATTGGATATTTTCCACTTATGGTTTAGCAGTGGGTTTGTGACAATATAACCCCACCATAAGTCAGATAATCTGTATTTTTATCAAAAGTGAATTTAGAATGCATAACTAGTTGTATACTCATGCAACTAGTTGTATCCTTGGCTCATTCTGGAAGAATTTAAAACCTAATTGATCATTTAATTGAGATGAAACATAAAATGAATATTTAATTTTTTTTTCAATTTGAACAAAATGTCAGTTTTTCCTGAATCTTTCTTGTGGGGGGAAAACACACATAAACATACATACACATACACGCAAAGAGTAATTGTTCTGGAAGATTCATGACATTGTGGTGGCACTTATTTTTAGTCTATTTTTTAAAGAGGGTTATAGAGATACAATTCACATATCATTAAATTCATCATTTTAAAGTGGACATTTCAGAGGTTTATATTATACTCATCCCATGCAAGGACTTCCCTGGTGGCTCAGACGGTAAAGTGTCTACAATGTGGGAGACCAGGGTTCAATCCCTGGTTTGGGAAGATCCCCTGGAGAAGGAAATGGCAATCCACTCCAGTACTATTGCCTGGAAAATCCCACGGACAGAGGAGCCTGATAGGGTACAGTCCATGGGGTTGCAAAGAGTCGGACACGACTGAGCGACTTCACTTTCACTTCACCCCATACAGAGTTGTACAGCCATCAAACACTATCTAATTTCAAAATTTTAGCCTTTTGTGTCTGGTTTCTTTGAGTTAATGTAATGTTTTTAATTTTCATCCCTGTTGTGGCATGGGTTAATACTACCTGACATTTGATAATTGAGCAACATTCCATTATGTTAGACATACTAAAATTTATTTATCAATTGATTGACATTTGCATTGTGCCTACTTTGGGGTTGTTATAAATTACGCTTCTATGAACATTTGGGTTCCAGTCTTTGTAGGACATATATTTTCAGTATATGGGGCATATACCTAAAAATGGAATTTCTGGGACATATGGTAATTCTTTTTACTATTTTGAAGAACTGCCAATTGTTTTTCAAAGTGGATGTATAATTTTAGAAGCCAACCAGCAAAGTGTGAGGGGGCCAATTTCTGTAAGTCCTCAGCAACGTTTGTTTTATGGTCAGTCTTTTAGATATTAATCATTCTATTGGATGTGAAGTAGTACCGTATTGTGGTTTTGATGTTCATTTCCTTGATGGTGGATGATGTTTAGCATCTTTTCATGTGCTTATTGATAATATGTGTATTTTTTGAGAAATTTATCTTCAAATTCTTTATAATTTTACTTGGATTATTTTCCTATTTATTAATTTATGAGATTTTAAAAATATATTCTGGATATAAGACCCTTATCAAATATATTTTTCAAATATTTCTTCTATTTAGTGAGTTACCATTTTAATTTTTAATATTACATCTTTTAAGCACAAATATTTCAATTTTAGTAAAGTTCAGTTTTTACTGTTGTTGTTGCTGTGCTTTGTTATTTCTGGTAAACCCCTGCCTAATCCAAAGTCACAGAGAATTACTCCTATGTTTTATTTTAAGAACTTTATTATTCTAGCACTTGTATTTAGGTCTGTGATTTTTTTTTTTTTTTTTTTTTAGTTAACTGTTTATGTAGTGTGAGGTTGGGTTCCAGATTTATTTTCTTTTGCATGGATATCTATTTCCCCTTTTCCAACATCATTTGTTGAAAGAACTGTTCTTTCCTCTCTTGAACTGTTCTATTCTCCATTGAAATACCCTTTTTGAAAAGTCACATGATCATAAATGAGAGGATTTATTTCCAGACTTTATATACATATGCCAGTACCCCAAGTCTTGATTTTTGCTGCTTTGTAAAAAGTTTTGAAATCAGGGATTATGAATCTTCCAACTTTGTTCTTTTTTTTTCCCCTCAAGATTGTTTTGTCTATTTTGGATGTCTTTCATTTCTGTATGAAATTTTAAGATCAACTTATCGATTTATGTAAAAAGTCCAGCTGACATTTTGGTAGAGAATGCATGGAATCCATACATCAGTTTGGGGACTGTTGTTATCATAACAGTATTAAGACCACTGATTCATAAATGTGGAAATCACTCCATTTATTTAGGTCTTATTACATTTTTTTCAACAGTGACTTGTTGAGAAGTGGACTTGTACTTTTATATTACCTTTATTTCTAAATATTTTATTTTAATGCTATTTTAAGTGGTATTATTGTCTTAAATTTTCTTTCTGTTTTTATTATACATGTGTTTTTAGATGTTGTCCTTTTGTTCTTCTTTTTTAGATCTCTTATCAAATTAATATAGCTGTTTTAAATTCCTAATCTGATTATTTCAAAATCTCTGTCATCTCTGTGTCTGGTTCTGATGCTTAATTTGTCTCCAAAATGTTTTTGCTTTTTAGCGTGTATTAACATTTTTGTTTGAAAGTCAGGCATGAGGTACTAAGTAAGAACTGAGGAAACTGGGTTTTACTATAAGATTTTATGCTCATCTGGCTGGGAGTTATGCTTTGTTTGCTCTTTGCTCTGTGATGTTGGAGACAAAAGTTTCCTCTTGTTTCCTTACTTGGTCTTCCCTATGGTTTTGGGTTTCCCTAGGGTTGTTGTTGCTTTAATTAATTAATTATTTTAATTGAAGGATAATTGCTTTACATAATTCTGTTGTTTTCTGTCAAACCTCAACATGAATCAGCCAGAGGTGTGTGTGTGTGTGTGTATATATATATATATATATATATATATATATATCCCTTCCCTCTTGAACCTCTCTCCCATCTTTCCCATCCCTATCCAACCTAGAGCCTATTATACAGAGTGAAGTAAGTCAGAAAGATAAATATTGTATACTAACACATATATATGGAATCTAGAAAGATGGTACCAAGTGAAGAGGAACTAAAAAGCCTCTTGATGAAAGTGAAAGAGGAGAGTGAAAAAGTTGGCTTAAAGCTCAACATTCAGAAAATGAAGATCATGACATCTGGTCCCATCACTTCATGGGAAATAGATGGGGAAACAGTGGAAACAGTGGCTGACTTTATTTTTGGGGCCTCCAAAATCACTGCAGATGGTGACTGCAGCCATGAAATTAAAAGATGCTTACTCCTTGGAAGAAAAGTTATGACCAACTTAGATAGCATATTCAAAAGCAGACATTACTTTGCCGACTAAGGTCCGTCTAGTCAAGGCTATGGTTTTTCCAGTGGTCATGTATGGATGTGAGAGTTGGACTGTGAAGAAGGCTGAGCGCCGAAGAATTGATGCTTTTGAACTATGGTGTTGGAGAAGACTCTTGAGAGTCCCTTGAACTGCAAGGAGATCCAACTAGTCCATTCTGAAGGAGATCAGCCCTGGGATTTCTTTGGAAGGAATGATGCTAAAGCTGAAACTCCAGTACTTTGGCCACCTGATGTGAAGTGTTAACTCATTGGAAAAGACTCTGATGCTGGGAGGGATTGGGGGGCAGGAGGAGAAGGGGACGACAGAGGATGAGATGGCTGGATGGCATCAGGGACTCGATGGACGTGAGTCTGAGTGAACTCAGACAGGGAGGCCTGGCATGCTGTGATTCATGGGGTTGCAAAGAGTCGGACATGACTGAGCGACTGAACTGAACTGAACTGAATGGAGAAACAGACGTGAACAGACTTAAGGACATGGGAAGAGGGGAGGAGAGGTGAGATGTATGGAGAGAGCAACATGGATACTTACATTACCATATGTAAAATAGATAGCCTATGGGAATTTGCTGTATGTCTCATGAAACTCAAACAGGGGCTCTATCAACCTAGAGTTGTTTTTTAGTCGCTAAGTTGTGTCTGACTCTTTTTGTGATCCCATGGACTATAGCCTGCCGGGCTTCTCTGGCCATGGGATTTCGTAGGCAAGAATACTGGAGTGGGTTGTCATTTCCTTCTCTAGGGGATCTTCCCAAACCAGGGATCAAACCCACGTCTCCTGCATTGGCAAGCAGATTCTTTTCCACTGTGCCACCAGGGAAGCTCCCTTCTTAGAGTATCCTTCTTTAAAAAGAGTCTGAGTCTTGAGTGCTTTCAGCTCTAATTCCCTATTATATTCAGGAGTCTTATTGATGTTGTGATAAAGTATGAGGAATGGGAAGCATTCTAACATCCTGTTACTAGGTCTCATACTTGTAAAGAACCTATGTACCTGGGCTGTGTCCTTCACAAATATTTATTAGCATAACTCTTCTCTCAGATGAGACAGAAAGTCCAGAGTGGAATGGAGTTAGTATTTCAATTCCCAGAGTTTAGTTGCTGCTGCTGTTGCTGCTAAGTTGCTTCAGTCGTGTCCGACTCTGTGCGACCCCTAGATGGCAGCCCACCAGGATCCGCCATCCCTGGGATTCTCCAGGCAAGAACACCGGAGTGGGTTGCCATTTCCTTCTCCAATGCATGAAAGTGAAAAGTGAAAGTGAAGTCACTGAGTCATGTCCAACTCTCAGTGACCCCATGGACTGCAGCCTACCAGGCTCCTCCATCCATGGGATTTTCCAGGCAAGAGTACTGGAGTGGGGTGCCATTGCCTTCTCCGAGAGTTTGGTTAGGCTTTAGTAAAAATCAAGTTACCTAAGCTCCAGTGAAATAATTTTCCTTGAGGACATACTTTTGTTAAGTATACCTGAGTATATTTCAAAATACTGCACAAGTGGATATTTCTCCCATCTTCACCTTAAGAATATGGTGAGTTTGTGAAGGTAAAATTCATGAAAATGTGAGGAAAGCACCTAAGTCTGGGACATTAGGGGTTTTTATCTCTCAGTCTCGCTTTAGTCCCGTCTCTAGCAGTGAGTCAGCTCTACTTTATTTGTTCATAAGTCACTCCCTCCAGCAGTGACTTCTCCTCCTAGGGTGTTGTGGTTCTCTGTATTGAGTATCTCTCCAGTTTTCATGGTGGCAGTTTGCTCTGTGACTTCTGTTCTCTGATGGACCTAAGAAGAGTTGTTGCTATTCAGTTGTAAGTACTGAAAAGCTCTTTTCTAAGCTCTTTATATATTGGACTGAAAAATGGGAGTCCTTAATGGTAGTGCTTTATTTCATTTTCAGATCCTTCATGGCTACTGTATAGAAAGAAAGCTAATTCTCTGTCTCCTGGAGACTTGCTGAGCTGATTTACTAATTCTATATGGATTTTGTGGATTCGCAAAGATTATATATATATAATCATGTAATCTTCAGAGAGAGAGTTTTACTTCTTTGTTTCCAAACTGTATACCTTTTTTTTTTTTTTTCCCCTAATTGCCCAAGATAGAATCTACCCTACAATGAAAAAGCAAGGGCGGGCATCTTGTCTTCATATTTCTTATTTTAGGAGAATAATTTTCTGTCTTTTACCATTAAATATGATGATGTGGGTTTTTCATAGATCCTCTTGATCAGGCTGTAGACGCTTTCCTATGTTCCTAGTTTAAGAGCTTCTGTCAGGAAAGGATTTATCCCAAATGATTTTCTGAACACCATTGAGATAATCAGGTGTTTCTGACCTTTAGTCATATGTTTTACATTAATTGATTTTGGAAGAGACTTATGTTCAGCACTGTATCACCAAACACATTTAATTGATTGATTTTGGATGTTAGACCATCCTTACATTTCTGGGATGATTATGGCTTGTTCACACAATGTAATCTTAGTTACATATGGCTAGATTTGGTGTTCAGGTATTATGTTGAGGTTCTTTTATGTTGATGTTCACAAAGAAAATTGGTCCACAGATTTTGTTTTATGGGCTTTGTTTTTGTCTTGGTATTTGGATAATACTGGCATCACAATGTGAATTGGAATGTGTTCCCTCACCTCTTTCACTTCTTCCACGTGATTCTCTTCCTCTTTTTTTTTTTTTTTGAAGATATTTTGAAGGACTGGTATTGACTCTTTTACAGACATTTGATTTACTTTGTGGACAGCTTTAAAATGGCTAAAATGAGTGTTTTATTCATTTGTTATCCATCTAGTCAGATACTCTGTTTCTTCTTGAGTCATTTTCTATAGTTTGTGTGTTTATAGGAGTTTATATCATTGAGGTTACCTATTTGTTGGCAAAGTTGTTCATAGAATTTCTTATCTGTTTTATTTCTCAAAGGTCTGTAGTGATTTCTCTTTTTATTCCTGAACTGGTGATTATATCTTCTCTTGCCTTTTTGTTTTCCCTCTGATTAGTCTAGTTAAAAATTTGTCAATTTAATTGACCTTTTTAAAGAACCAACTTTTGGATTTAAGTTTACAATCTAATCTCATTTTGAGTCTGCTCTTTATTATTTACTTGTTTCTGCTTATTTAAACTGCTGTTATTTCTCTAGTTTCTTAAGGTGGAAGTTTAGATTATTAATTTCAGATCTGTCTTCTTTTTTAATATAGGCATTTAGCACTGATAAATTTCTCAATAAGCACTACTTTAGTCACATCTCAGAGTAGTTGGTATGTTGTCTTGTTTTTAATTTATCTCAAAATATTTTCTATTTTCCCTTGTGATTTTTCCTTTAATCCTTTGGTTATTTAGTTTATTTCCACATATTTATGAATTTCCTAAATGTTTGTCAGCTAATGGTTTTTTGTTTCTTTCCATTGTAATCAGGTAGCATACCTTGTATGATTTCAATACTTGAATTAACCATAGGTTAATTCATTGATTAACCTATTTGTCAACAGATACATACAGTGATGATACACTAAGGTGTGAATTCCTTTGTGTATCCTTCTTAGAGGAATTTGAGCTTCTGAAAATGTAATTTGATGTTTTTCATCAAATTTTAAAAGTTTCAGTTATATCTTCAAATATTCTTTTTGCTATATTTGCTGACTTCTCTGTTTCTAGGACTGACTTTCATTATCCATATATTAGTGTGCTTCATAGTGTTCCATGAGTCTCTGATGTTCTGTTCATCTTTATTGTTTTTTCTCTCTGTTCCTCAGACTGGAAAATAATCAATGGATTTATCTTCAAGTTTATCGGGTCTTTCTTCTTCTTTTGGCTCATTTTTCTTAAAGTTCAGATATGCTATTTTCCTCCTGTAGTGAATTTGTCATTTCAGTTATTTTTAACTCTAAAATTTATATATGGTTCCTTTTTATAATCTGTATTATAATTTCTTATTAATAATCTCAGCTTGAAAAACTCATTCTCATACTTGGCTTTATTTTTTTTAGACATGGTTTTCTTTAGTTCTTTACACATATCTATGATACCTCACTCAGTCCAGTAGCTGATCCTCCCCAGGCACAGTTTCTATTGAAAAACCCTTACTTATGTTTTGGCCATACTTTCTGGTTTTAGTTGTATCTTAAAAAAAAGCAAAAGAAAATCCCACATTTTAAATATTTTATCAATCCTGTAAATCTAATCCTATTTCCTTTAGCCTTTGTTGTTGCTACTTTTTCTTATCATTGATGTTTGCTTTCTAGTGGCTTTTGTAGACTAGTTCTTTATAGTCTGAATTTTTTATCTCATGTAGCCCCTGAATTCTGGGTTTATTTATTGGTTAGATATTGAATTATTGATTTCCTTATCCACCTTGAATCAATACATCTCCCACCCTAAGTCACAAATTTCTGTGTTTGTGTTGGGGTGTGCCTTGAAGATATGACCATTTATAAATCTGTTTTAGCCTTCACTTCTTATATGTGCAAAAGAATCAAAAACGTCAGCTAGGGTGAGAGGTTAGGGCTTTCTCGGATCTTTGTGGTCACGTTGTTGCTGTTCAGTTGCTAAGTACTATCTGACTCTGTGACTCCGTGGACTGCAGTATACCAGGTTTCCCTGTCCTTCATTCAAACTCATGTCCTTTGAATGGTGCCACCCAACCATTTCATCCTCTCGTGCCCCCTTCTCTTTTTGCCCTTAGTCTTTCCCAGCATCAAGGTCTTTTCCAGCGAGCTGGCTCTTCCAATCAGGTGACCAAGGTATTGGAACTTCAGCATCAGTCTTTCCAATGAGTATTCAGGGTTGATTTCCTTTAGAATGGACTGGTTTGATGTCCTTGCTGTCCAAGGACTCTCAAGAGTCTTCTCCAGCATCACAATTCAAAGGCATCAGTTCTTTGGCTCTCAGCCTTCTTTATGTTCCAACTCACAGATCTGTGCGTGACTACTGGAAAAACCATAGCTTGAATATATGGACTTTTGTTGGCAAAGTGATGTCTCTGCTTTTTAATATGCTGTCCAGGTTTGTCATAGCTTTTCTTCCAAGGAGGAAGCATCTTTTAATTTCATGGGTGCAGTCACCAACCACAGTAATTTCTTTAGGCAGCCCTATATTTGCATGTCTAAATCCCCAAGAACATGTTGGAGGTTTTCAAAGTCCTCCGTTTTGAGTTTCCCCATATTTAAGTTTTTTGGCTAGCCTTTTGTTTGCTCTACTTTTATGAGATATCACTATCTCATAAAATTGTCATTTAAATAATTAGTTTTGATTGTTATAGCATATGAACTCTGAGTTAGGGACTGTAAAGATCAAAACCTTATAAATGGAACTTGTCCATGAAGAAAAGCTGGAGGTCGAATAATGACAGTGTTATGAGTTTGGAGCTTTTGAGGGAAACACCAAGCCCCTTTAGTCCCTTCCCGTATCTCCTACGTTGATGTTTTCACAGTTTTTGCTCCTACTTATTTTCAAAGCAACCATGTAGCTAAAGAGAGGGGAATGAGAGTAGACTGAATTAAAACACTGTAAAGTTCACTTTTCTTACAAATATTTAATTTTCTTGAATAAATATTTCTAGCAATTCTGCAAGCCATTAGTGAATTTCTAGAGTTATGAAAACTTGATTTTCCAGTGTTTTTGTACCTTTTAAGAAGGAGTGGATTTTCAGATATACTTACTCCACCATTCTGGAGATGCTTCTAAGACTTTATTACCTTGATACTAGCAATCAAGTTATATTTATATTAATAGAATAATTTTTGACCTACATTTAAACATTTTAGTTAAATTAAAAAAAATTTTAAATGCTACTAATACCTCTTTTACTCTGATATAATCATTTTAGTATACTGGTATTTATATTTCTGATCAAAATATAATGGGTATTTTTAAAAGAAATAATAGTGCATATTATTCTACAACTTGGATATTTTCCATAAGAAATCATGGACATTCCTCCATGGATAAACACACATTTACATATATGTATCTCCATATTGACCTGTATGCGGGTCAAGAACCAACATTTAGAACTCTGTATGGAATAGCTGATTGGTTCAGGATTGAGAAAGGAGTATGACAGGGCTGTCTGCTGTCACCCTGTTTGTTTAATCTATATGCTGAGCACATCATGAGAGATGCTGGGCTGGATGAGTTACAAGCTGGAATCAAGATAGGCAGGAGAAGCATCAGGAACCTCAGATATGTGGATGATACCACTAATGGCAGGAAGCAAAATGGGACTAAAGAGCCTCTTGGTGAGGATGAACTCGGAGAGTGAAAGAGCCAGCTTAAAACCAGAAAAAAAAAGGGGGGGGGGGGCAAAAACCCAGCAACTAAGATCATGGCACTGGCCCCATTATTTCATGACAAATAGAAGGGGGAAGATGGAAGTAGTCTCTGACTTCCTCTTCTTGGGCCCTAAAGTCACTGTGGATGGTGACTGCAGCCATGAAATTGGAAGATGATTGCTTCTTGGCAGGAAAGCTATGAAAACCCAGACAGTGTGTCGAAAAGCAGAGACATTGCTCTGCTGACAAAGGTTCGTATAGTCAAGGCTATCGTCTTCCGAGTGGCCAGGTACCATTGTGAGAGCTGGACTGTAAAGAAGGCAGAGCTCCAAAGAATTGATGCCTTTGAAGTGTGGTGCTGGAGAAGACTCCTGAAAGTCCCTTGGACAGCAAGGAGATCAAACCAGTCAATACTAACTGAAGTCAATCTTGAATACTCATGGAAGGACTGATGCTGAAGCTGAAATTCCAGTATTTTGGCCATCTGATGTGAACAGCTGACTCATTGGAAAAAAGTAACTGATGCTAGAAAAGATTGAGGGAAGAAGAAGAGGGTGTCAGAGGATGAGATGGCTGGATGGCATCACTGACTCAATGGACATGAGTTTGGGTAAACACCAGGAGTTGGTGATGGACAGGGAGGCCTGGCGTGCTGTGATTCATGGGGTCGCAAAGAGTCGGACACGACTGAGCGACTGAACTGAACTGAATCACTGAAAACAGCAAGTCAATTTACATACTATTATTCCTACAGGGAAGATTCATTAGCATGAATCAAATATGTTTCCCAGCTCATATTCGGAAAAAATCTTGAATCTACAATTTTGTGCCTTTCAATAAACCTGATCCTAAAAAACTTTATATATTTTAAAAATAACATTGTTTCTGCTTGAAAATAAGAATGAGCATTTTGTTATTTATCTCTTTATTGACCATTTACATTTGTTTCAGCCTCCTTCCTTACCTGTTCATATCTTACACTCACTTATGATTGATTAGCTTCCTTTTTTTTTAATCAACTTATAGAAATGTTAAAATCGCTTCATCAGTACCATTGTTCTAGATTCCATATATATGCATTAGTATGCAATGTCCGTTTCCTCATTCTGACTTACACTTTGTTTAACAGACTCTACGTTCATTCTCAGCACTAGAATTGACTCAGATTTATTCCTTTTATGATAGTAATATTCCATTGTATAAATGTACCACATCTTTTTTTTATCAATTCATCTGTTGCTAGATATCCAGGTTGCTTCTGTGTCGTGTCTGTTATAAATGGTGCTGCAATGAACTTTGGGATAAATATGTCTAATTGTGATTTTATCAGGGTATATGCCCAGTAGTGGGATTGCTGGGTTATATGACAGATTTATTACTAATTTTTTTAAGGAGTCTCCAAACTGTTCTCCATAGTGGCTGTTTAAATTTACACCCCCCGCCCCCACCAGTAGTACAAGAGGTTTGCCGATTCTCCACATCCTCTCCAGCATTTATTGTTTGTACCTTTTTTGATGATGGTCTTTCTGACTGGTATGAGGTGATACCTCATTGTAGTTTTGATTTGCATTTCTCTAATAATTAGTAATGTTGAGCATATTTCCAAGTGTTTATTGGCCATTTGTATATCTTCTTTGGAGAAATGTCTGTTTAGGTGTTCTCCCAGTTTTTGAATTGGCTGTTTATTTTTCTGATACTGAGATATATGAGCAGCTTATGTATTTTGGAGATTAATCCTTTGTCAACTTCATTTGAAATTATTTTCTCTCATTCTGAGAGTTGTCTTTTAATTATGTCTACTGTTTCCTTTGCTCTGTAAAATCTTTTATTTAGGTCCCATGCTTTATGTTGTTCAAGAATAATTATTAATTTTATTCATTGCATACTGGTTGCTTTCATTTAATATGTTTGCTTAATTTTGGCTTTAGATTTTATAAGGTTGAATCAACCTTCTGTGCTTGGGATAAGATCTGTTTTATCATGGTGTTTTATTATTTTAGTACAGTATTGGATTGACTTTAAGTATTTTATTTTGAATTTGGTGTTTATGTATACATGTAATTGATATATAAGTTTTTGTATTATGTTTAATTAGTTTTGGATGTGAGAAATTCATTTTTGGTCCATAAAGTAGGTTTCACAGCTTTGCATATCATTCAGTTGTATAATGTTTTAATTATATAAATAGATTTAATCTCTTATGAGCTTCCCTGGTGTCTCAGTGGTAGACAGTCCACCTGCCAATGCAGGAGACACGGATTCAGTCTCTGAGTCAGGAAGATCCCCTGGAGAAGGAAATGGCAACCAGCTCCAGTACTGTTACCTGGGAAATGCCGTGGACAGAGAAGCCTGGCGGGCTACAGTCATGGGACTCAAGAGTCAGACAGGCTTTAGCGACTAAACAACAACAACAACAACAATCTCTTATATTAAGGTTCAGTTCAGTTCGGTTCATTCGCTCAGTCGTGTCCGACTATGCGACCCCATGAATCGCAGCATGCCAGGCCTGCCTGTCCATCACCATCTCCCAGAGTTCACTCAAACTCACGTCCATCAAGTCGGTGATGCCATCCAGCCATCTCATCCTCTGTCGTCCCCTTTTCCTCCTGCCCCCAATCCCTCCCAGCATCAGGGTCTTTTCCAGTGAGTCAACTCTTCACATCAGGTGGCCAAAGTACTGGAGTTTCAGCTTTAGCATCATTCCTTCCAAAGAACATCCAGGGCTGATCTCCTTTAGAATGGACTGGTTGGATCTCCCTGCAGTCCAAGGGAACCCTCTTACATTGTTGGTGGGAATGCAAACTGTACAGCCACTATGGAGAACAGTGTGGAGATTCTTTAAAAAACTGGAAATAGAACTGCCGTATGACCAGCAATCCCACTGCTGGGCATACACACTGAGGAAACCAGAATTGAAAGAGACACATGTACCCCAATGTTCATCGCAGCACTATTTATAATAGCCAGGACATGGAAGGAACCTAGATGCCCATTAGCAGATGAATGGATAAGAAAGCTGTGGTACATATACACAGTGGAGTACTACTCAGCCATTAAAAAGAATACATTTCAATCAGTACTAATGAGGTGGATGAAACTGGAACCTATTATACAGATTAAAGTAAGCCAGAAAGAAAAACACCAATACAGTATACTAATGCATATGTATGGAATTTAGAAAGATGGTAGTGATAACCCTGTATGCAAGACAGCAAAAGAGACACAGATGTATAGAACACTCCTTTGGACTCTTTGGGAGAGGGAGAGGGTGGGATAATTTGGGAGAATGGCATTGAAACATGTATAATATCATATATGAAATGGGTTGCCAGCCCAGGTTCAATGCATGATACTGGATGCTTGGGGCTGGTGCACTGGGATGACCCAGAGGGATGGTACTGGATGGAGGAGGGAGGGGGGTTCAGGATGGGGAACACATGTATACCTGTGGCAGATACATGTTAATGTATGGCAAAACCAGTACAATATTGTAAAGTAATTAACCTCCAATTAAATAAATTATTTTTTTTAAGAGTCTTATCTAGCACCACAGTTCAAAAGCATCAATTCTTTGGCTCTCAGCTTTGTTCACAATCCAACTCTCACATCCATACATGACCACTGTAAAAACCATAGCCTTGACTAGACGGACCTTTGTTGGCAAAGTAGTGTCTCTGCTTTTCAATATGCTATCTAGGTGGGTCTTAACTTTTCTTCCAAGGAGTAAGCCTTTTAATTTCATGGCTGCAGTCACCATCTGCAGTGATTTTGGAGCCCCCAAAAGATAAAGCCTGACACTGTTTCCACTGTTTCCGCATCTATTTCCCATGAAGTGATGGGACCGGATCCATGATCTTTGTTTTCTGAATGTTGAGCTTTAAGCCAACTTTTTCACTCTCCTCTTTCACTTTCATCAAGAGGCTTTTTAGCTCCTCTTCACTTCCTGCCATAAGAGTGGTGTCATCTGCATATCTGAGGTTATTAATATTTCTCCCAGCAATCTTGATTCCAGCTTGTGCTTCTTCCAGCCCGGCGTTTCTCATGATGTACTCTGCATTTAAGTTAAATAAGCAGGGTGACAATATACAGCCTTGACGTACTCCTTTTCCTATTTGGAACCAGTCTGTTGTTCCATGTCCAGTTCTAACTGTTGCTTCCTGACTTGCATACAGGTTTCTCAAGAGGCCAGTCAGGTGGTCTGGTAATCCCATCTCTTTCAGAATTTTCCACAGTTTATTGTGATCCACATAGTCAAAGGCTTTGGCATAGTCAATAAAGCAGAAATGTTTTTCTGGAACTCTCTTACTTTTTCCATGATTCAGCGGATGTTGGCAATTTGATCTCTGGTTCCTCTGCCTTTTCTAAAACCAGCTTGAACATTAGGAATTTCATGGTTCACATACTTCTGTAGAATCTAACTCACCTAATCTAAAAAGCATCTGGAAATGCTTTTGAGCCTTGAACCACTTTATGGGGGCAGACTATTTTAATCATATCCTCCTCTTTTCTATGATCACTGGTCTCTAAAGTTCTCTACCTTCTGTCAGTCCATTGTGGACATTATAGTCTGTTGAGAATCATCTTTTTCCTCTACATTTTCCAAACTTATTCTACCAAATTTGCCCATATATTTGTCTGTAATTTTTATAAGTATCTTCTCTATACATCTTTTTCATATTTATTTTAACACACACACAATGTACATTTTTGCTTCCTTCATTAAAGAAAAAAAACAAAAAACGATTATATCTAGGAGTTTACCTGTTTTGTTATTTTCTCAAAAATTACCCTGTCAGTTATATTTTGTGTTGTTTTTCGCTTCCTTAATTATCCTTTCTGTTTTATTGCATTTGTTTTAATGCCTTCTGTGTCTCAGAGGTTTTAGCATGAAGCATATTCATTAAAAGAATTGGGGTTTAGAGGCAATATAGTGTGACCAATACCTAGACCTGTAATCTTGCTCAAAACTAACTTTATGGAACTCTTGTGAAGGTGCTGTCTTTTTCCTGAATGCTTGAGTCAGCTTGGAACCAGTGGAATCCACTTGACTTAAGTGGCTGTAAGAATAAAGTTCCCTTGGCGAATGGTTCCAATTATTCCATTAGCGGTTATAGAATTAATGTCCTCAACACTTAGCACAAGAGATCATATATTAGCTTGCAATAAGCAATTGGGTTTTCCATATTGTCTCACTCTAATTATTTAAGCCTCTGTTGCAAATGTATTTTAAATTTCAAGCATGATTAAAATGGCATTTTTATTGTTTACTGCGGTCATTGCTGACTATAGTAAATTGCTTGCTGATTCAGCTGAAATATAGAAAATGCACACATATTCTGGATTTCTTCCTGGAAAGGAATGTGACTTCAGATCATATAAATGCAGAGCAAATCCCTGTAGATTTAGAAATTTGTGAATTTCCTTAAGCACAGCAGATTAGCAGTTAACTTTTCTTTCTTCCTGGAGAAGGAAATGGCAACCCACTCCAGTACTCTTGCCTTGAAAATCCCATGGACGGAGGACTCTTGGGGTCGCAAGAGTCAGGCACGACTGAGCGACTTCACTTTTCTTCCTTAGCAAGGCTTACACCTGGAGCAGTTTTGTAGACTCTCAGAGTGACTTTTGCTTGGACACTTGTTGTTTTGCTGGAGTACAAGAATTACAGACCACAAAAAGAATGCTTGACGTGGCTCTAAGGACAGGAGTAGATGAGAACTTTAAAAAACAAAAGACTAGGCTAATTCATGTCGATGTATGGCAAAAACCATCATCATATTGTAAAGTAATTATCCTTTGATTTAAATAAATTAATTAATTAAAAACGAATAAATTATATAAGTTTTATTTTATTGAGGCATGAATTCTATGTACACAGCTAGTATTCAGATGAAAGCAATAAGCCACTGATATACATGGAAAGGTTTTCAGAGAAAATGGTGTTGGGAGCAGATTCCTGTCAAGGTACCTATGGTTGAAGGAGAATGATTCATTGGTCAGCTGGACTGCAGTAAAAACAACACTGGTTTTGGTGTCAAATCTAGGCCCTACTATTTAGTATTTCTGTGAACCCGATAGTCACTTAATTGAACATCTATTTCCATAGGTATAAAATATTTTATAGATGTCAGGACACAGTTCATAGACTCATGATGTGCAGTGAAACAGAGTATCCTATTACTATGGAATTTGGAGAAGGAACCTGGCAAGTCTTTATCAAGAAGAGATAATTTTGTTGAAATGAAAACATTACCCAAAGTGTTCTACATTTTTAATGCACTTCCCATCAAAAGTTCAATGTCATTCTTGATAGAAATGGAAAAAAAATCTAAAATTCACATAGAAAATTCACAAAGGGCCATGAATAGCCAAAGCTAATTTGAGCAAGAAGAATCTACTAGAGCCATCATACTTTCTGATTTCAAGGTAGCATAGTATAAAAAAAATACAGGGAAAAAGCTTCTTGATGTTGGTCTTGGCAATGGTTTTTTTCATATGACACAAAAGCGAAAAAAAAAATACAGAGAAAAAGCTTCTTGATTTGGTCTTGGCTATGGTTTTTTGCATATGACACAAAAGCAAATATATATATATATATATATATAGACAAGTATGTTTGCATCAAACAAACATCACTAGTCATCAGGGAAATGCAAATCAAAACCATAATGAGATATCACCTTCCACATCAGAATGCCTGTTCTCAAAAGTATGAAAGACAATTGTTACTGAGTATGTGGAGAAAAGGGAATCCTTGTACACTGTTGGTGAGAATATAAATTTGTATAGCCTTTATGGAAAACAGGATGGAATATCCTCAAAAATTAATAATAGAACTATCATACGATCTGGCAGTGCTGCTCCTGTGTATATATATCCAAAAAATTGTAAACAAGACCTTGAAGTGATATCTTCACCCTCTTTTTCATAACAGTATTATTCACAATGGCTAAAATATGCAAGCCTCCTAAATGCTGTTTGTTACAAAATGAATAGAGGACACACATATACATATAATTGAATATTATTCAGCCTTATCAAAGAAGAAAATTCTCATATTTGTGATATCATAGATAAATATGGAGGGCGTTATGCTAAGCAAAATAAACCAGACATAGTAACTGCATGCTTTCACTTACATGTGGAATCTTCGACTTGTAAAGCAGCAGTAGAGTAGTGGTTGCCAGTGACTGAGGGTGTGGGGAAAACAGGGTCATGAGGTACAAATTTTCGGTTATGCAAGATGAATTAGTCTGGAGATTTAATGTGCAACGATATGACTATAGTTAACGATACTGAGTTGTATACTTGAAATCTGATAAAAGCTAAGAATCTTAGGTGTTTGTATCATGAAAAAGGAGATAACTGTGTGAGATAATTGATATGCTAGTCAGCTTAATTATTATTATTTCACCAAACATATGTATACCAAGACATCAGTTGTACAACATAAATATAACTTTTATTTGCCAATTACATCTAAGTAAAACAAGAGAGGGAAAAAGCATAAAATTCATAATTTTGTGATTCAAGAATTATTTAAATATAAACATAGCTGATATATTTTTAAAATAGTAAAAATTATCAATAGTGTAGTTTAAAAAGAATGATTAAATTTAATTCTAGATGGGGAAAACAAATGTGATATTTTTATAACAGAAGAAAATTAGGAAAGGAATTAACTTACATTGGTAATTCTCAGAAAAAGGAAACCTTCAGCATTTTGTGAGGATGGCACACAGACTATAGTCAGGATTGGTCACACATACCAGTGAAACTGTTCTACTAACTTTTGAGGATATTCACAGATTTTATTCACAGATGCTTGGCATAAGAGTAGAGTTTCTGTCCTTAAAGTATTCTTCTCTTTCCTGGTTGGAGAATTTAGCTCTAATACCTCTTATCCTGGGCTTACCCAGTGGCTTAGATAGTAAAGAACCTGCCTCCAATGCAGGAGACCCAGGTTCAATCCCTGGGTTGGGAAGATCTCCTGGAGAATGGAATGGCAACCCACTGCAATATTCTTGCCTGGAGAATTCCATGGACAGAGGAGCCTGATGGGCTACAGTCCAGGGGGGTACGAAGAGTCGGACATCCCTGAACGACTAACACTTTCGCACTTGACCTCTTATCCTGGGATTGCTGTTATCCTGTAGAAAAATCATTCACTTTTTTGTGCCTCTGTTTTCACATTTGTAACAATAGGGTAAATGACACCTTCTTGTTAGTCAAAGTGAGAATCATGAGACCGTGTGTTTACCTTCTCTAACATGCTGCCAGCTTTAATATGTGATTGATGCATGTGAATTACCTTTCTTTACTCGTTATGTCTCCCTGCAGCATTCACTCAGCAAATACTGTCACTGGTTCAATGATAGAGACATAGAGACGGTGCTGAGCACTACAAAGAGCCTTAGTTTCAGAATTATGGACTTTACAGGTGAGCTAGACATGAATCCAACCATCATGTGAATAAATTTAATTACAAACTGTAATCTGAGCTGTTAAGAACTGATAGAAGATGCTATGGCCTGATATTAGGCTCTAAGGATGCTTTTAAGGAGAAATTGCACTTAATAGATTGCAAATGTCAGTAAGTATTAACTTGGCAAAGGGTGGGTACAGAGTAGAAAGAAGATTTCCAGGTAGGGGTAATAGAAGAGGTATCATGGTAACTTTGAGTTACTGAGGAACTCCAGAGTGGTTGGAGTTCACAGAATAATTGGGAGCATGGTGCAGCCCAATCTTTATTCTCTTTGGTTTTACTGTAAAAGCTTATTGTTGTCTGTTGAAAAAAAATTGTCAAAATCTTCAGATTATGAGGTTCAATAGGCAGAAGTGATCATATCAGAAACAGAGTAAAAGCATCAGCAAGTATCAAAGATTTCATTTCTTTGTGAATTTCCTATGAAATCAGACATGCCTACGAGGGATGCGCATAGAAGTTGCTTTGAAGCATCGTTTAACAGGACTTGCTTTTGCCAGCTGGATTTTGGTGTTCTAGCCTGAACCAGAAGTTGATGTAAATTAGGCTTAGTGTAGAGCTTCCCTGGTGGCTCAGATGGTAGAGAGTCGCCTGCAGTGCAAGAGACTTGGCATCGATCCCTGGGATGGGAAGATCCCCTGGAGGACAGCATGGCGATCCACTCCAGTGTCCTTGCCTGGAGAATCCCAGTGGACAGTGGAGCCTGGCGGGCTACAGTCCATGGGGTTGCCAAGGGTCAGACACAACTGAGGGGCTAAGCACAGCCCAGCACAGGTCTTTCTTCGTGGGGAGACAAGTCACTAGAATAGTAAAACTCCTGTGGAGTTTTCAATAGATAATGTTAAAATAAATATCTTTGACTTTTGCATATCTCCTTGGCATTTACATTTGGATATGATTCTTAGGAAAATAAGGGTCTATATTGTAGGGTGAGCCTCAAACATTATAAATCTGAGAGAAGAGAGGGAGGAGGGGCTGGGGAGTGGGGAGAGAGAGAGAGAAGAAATCACCCTGGATAGGTGATATTAGGATTCAGTGGGTGCTCTTGGGTTTTCCCTTCTCTATGATACCCCACTTGACATAGCACTATTACAAATGATGAAGTGATGAATAACTCAGAGTGAAGCTACCAACCTCCATAAATGGAGTTTTCATTCATGTAATAAATGCTTATTGGATAGTTATATTGTTCTAGGTGTGAAAAAACATTATATCTCCTACTTTTGAGTAGTTCATAATCCATTGGAATACTAGACAGACACATGCATGATAAAACTGTGTTGATTACCAGTTTTTGAGAACACACAGTGCCATGTGCTTTGGTTAGTGACTTACGCCCATGGCCTCATCAATCCTTTTATCAACTGTATTTTCAGTTGTTCAGTCACTCAGTCATGTCTGACTCTTTGTGACCCCATGAATCACAGCACACCAGGCCTCCCTGTCCATCACCAACTCCCGGAGTTCACTCAGACTCACGTCCATTGAGTCAGTGATGGCATCCAGCCATCTCATCCTCTGCCGTCCCCTTCTCCTCCTGCCCTCAATCTCTCCCAGCATCAGAGTCTTTTCCAATGAGTCCACTCTTCACATGAGGTGGCCAAAGTATTGGAGTTTCAGCTTCACCATCAGTCCTTCCAATGAATATTCAGGAATGATTTCCTTTAGGATGGACGGGTTGTATCTCCTTGCAGTCCAAGGGACTCTCAGGAGTCTTCTCCAATACCACAGTTCAAAAGCATCAATTCTTCGGTGCTCAGCTTTCTTCACAGTCCAACTCTCACATCCATACATGACTACTGGAAAAACCATAGCCTTGATTAGATGGACCTTTGTTGGCAAAGTAATGACTCTGCTTTTCAATATGCTATCTAGGTTGGTTATAACTTTCCCTCCAAGGAGTAAGCGTCTTTTAATTTCATGGCTGCAGTCACCATCTGCAGTAATTTTGGAGCACCCCCCCCAAAAAAAAGTCTGACACTGTTTCCACTATTTCCCCGTCTATTTGCCATGAAGTGATGGGACCAGACGCCATGATCTTTGTTTTCTGAATGATGAGCTTTAAGCCAACTTCTTCACTCTTCCTCTTTCACTTTCATCAAGAGGCTTTTTAGTTCCTCTTCACTTCCTGCCATAAGGGAGGTGTCATCTGCAATCTGAGATTATTAGTATTTCTCCCAGCAATCTTGATTCCAGCTTGTGCTTCTTCCAGTCCAGCGTTTCTCATGATGTACTCTGCATAGAAGTTAAATAAGCAGGGTGACAATATACAGCCTTGACGTACTGCTTTTCCTATTTGGAACCAGTCTGTTGTTCCATGTCCAGTTCTAATAGTTGCTTCCTGACCTGCATGTAGGTTTCTCAAGAGGCAGGTCAGGTGGTCTGATATTCCCATCTCTTTCCGAATTTTCCACAGTTTATTGTGATCCACACAGTCAAAGGCTTTGGCATAGTCAATAAAGCAGAAATAAATGTTTTCTGGAACTCTCTTGCTTTTTCCATGATCCAGTGGATGTTGGCAATTTGATCTCTGGTTCCTCTGCCTTTTCTAAAACCAGCTTGAACATCTGGAAGTTCATGGTTCATGTATTGCTGAAACCTGGCTTGGAGAATTTTGAGCATTATTTTACTATCATGTGAGATGAGTGCAATTGTGTGGTAGTTTGAGCATTCTTTGGCATTGCCTTTCTTTGGGATTGGAATGAAAACCGACCTTTTCCAGTCCTGTGGCCACTGCTGAGTTTTCCAAATTTGCTGGCATATTGAGTGCAGCACTTTTACAGCAGCATCTTTCAGGATTTGAAATAGCTCGACTGGAATTCCATCTCCACTAGCTTTGTTCGTAGTGATGCTTTCTAAGGCCTGCTAGACTTCACATTCCAGGATATCTGGCTTTAGGTGAGTGACCATCCCATCATGATTATCTTGGTCATGAAGATCTTTTTTGTACAGTTCTTCTGTGTATTCTTGCCACTTCTTCTTAATATCTTCTGCTTCTGTTAGGTCCATACCATTTCTGTCCTTTATCGAGCCCATCTTTGCATGAAATGTTCCCTTGGTAACTCTGATTTTCTCGAAGAGATCTCTATTCCTTCCCATTCTGTTGTTTTCCTCTGTTTCTTTTCATTAATCGCTGAGAAAGGCTTCCTTACCTCTTCTTGCTATTCTGTGGAATTCTGCTTTCAGATGCTTATATCTTTCCTTTTCTCCTTTGCTTTCCACTTCTCTTCTTTTCACAGCTATTTGTAAGGCCTCCCCAGACAGCCATTTTGCTTTTTTGCATTTCTTTTCTATGGGGATGGTCTTGATCCCTGTCTCCGGTACAGTGTCACTAACCTCCGACCAGAGTTCATCAGGCACTCTATCTATCATATCTAGTCCCTTAAATCTATTTCTCACTTCCACTGTATAATCATAAGGGATTTGATTTAGGTCATACCTGAATGGTCTAGTGGTTTCCCCTACTTTCTTCAATTTAAGTCTGAATTTGGCAATAAGGAGCTCATGATCTGAGCCACAGTCAGCTCCTGATCTTGTTTTTGCTGACTGTATAGAGCTTCTCCATCTTTGGGTGCAAAGAATATAATCAATCTGATTTTGGTGTTGACCATCTTATGATGTCCATGTGTCGAGTCTTCTCTTGTGTTGTTGGAAGAGGGTGTTTGCTATTTTAGATAGGATTATTAAGACTTCATGATCTTTAGTAACTTGGTCTAGAATTCACAGTTTGTAAATAGCAAGCCTATGATTAAACCTAGTTTTCTCTTCTCTGACAACTCATGCTCTTAACACCACTGCAAATTGTTTAAGAGAAATAATTAATAAATACAAACACCTGCAGAAATGTAAGGGAACATCTGGGAAGCATTATGTGAGTCTGACTAGAAGAACTAAATAGGCTTTAGGAAGAAGTGATGTCTGAACTCTGGCTCACTCTTCTTCATCTGAGCTGATTGTCTTCAACTCTGGATGGCCACAATGATGTTAAACATAGAGACTCCATCTGTGGTGGTTTCATTATCAATAAATGTAAGTGAATCAGTCATCTTTGGAAACTAATAAGGGATACCCTTAGTATCTTAAAAGCTGATAAATAAAAGGAAAAATTCAAGCATCAGTGTAGCTTTTTTTGTATGAAAGTATTCTACCTCATAAATGAAAGAAGAAATAATAAACACCATTTTGCCACTGCCCAACAAATTAACATGCACTTCCTCTCAAAAAGCTATTCTGATATGATTGAGTAAGTAAGAAATACAGGGAAATTAATGAGCTACAGCCTGGGGGATGAGATAATTGACAAACAACAAACATATAATTTTAATTTGTGATTAGTAGTGCAAAGAAGACTCTCTGATAGGAAATAATATGGTGTGGGTGGTGGTGGAGGGAAAGGGAGAATCTTCTTGCATAGGTTGTGCTAGAAAGGCCTTTCTGATCAAAATGAACCAATGAAAAGTCACTTTCCATGTAAAGAGCTATTGAAAAAGTTTCCAAGGCAGAAGGAAAGACAAAGTGTATAAACCCCAGGGCATGTTCAGAACATGGAAGCAGAAAAGTTTTTATTGGAAAAATATTGCAAAAAGCAAATATAATAGAATTGAAAGATTGCCTCTGTTTTTGTGTATCTTAGTCCATTTTCCTGTTCCCATTTTTCATGTATCTTAGTCCCTTTTCTTTCAGAGGTTTAAAATGAAGAGGGCTACAGGTCAGATTCTTTACTGATGTTATTATTGGAACCTTTTCAAAATTGCTTAATGCAAAATTAACAAAGATGAATTTGCATAAGCAGTGACCTGGATGCATGTAACATGTGAAATAACAAATGCTATGTAGGATGGTTAAATATTTAAGAAGAATAAAGGATCTGATTTAGTTTCAAAATGCTACAGGGGCAGCTGAGAAAGTGAAAGTAAGTCTTTTGGTTATATCTGACTCTTTGCAACCCCATGGACTGTAGCCTACCAGGCTCCTCTGTCCATGGAATTCTCCAGGCAAGAATACTGGAGTGGGTTGCCATTCTTTTCTCCAGGGAATCTTCCCAACCCAGGGGTCAAACCTGACCCAGGGATCGAACCTGAGTCTCCTGCATTGCAGCAGTTTCTTTTCCATCCCAGCCACCAAAGAAGCCCCTAATTAGTATATCTGCTGTGTGCTATGCTTAGTCCTCAGTTGTGTCCAATTCTGTGATCCCATGAACTGTAGCTAGTCAAGCTCCTTTGTCCCTGGGGATTCTCCAGGCAAGAGTACTGAGTACTGGTGTGGGTTGCCATGCCTTCCTCCAGAGGATTTTCCCAACCCAGGGATCAAACCCAGGTCTCCCACTTTGCAGGCAGATTCTTTACTATCTGAGCCACCAGGGAAGCCCAATTATTGTATCTGTCTCATTCCAAAAAATCAGCATTCTTCACAGGTTTGATTTCCCTCTTTTCTTAAGCAAGGTCTTCATACAAGCTGTCCTGAGACTGATTTCCTTTGCCATCCTACGCATTCTCTCAGAGTTACATGGTCAGTTCCCACTATTTGAACTGCCTTGGCAGATGACTTCCAAACTGTATTATGCCTTCTAGACATACATGCAGAGAAGGCAGTGGCACCCCACTCCAGTACTCTTGCCTGGAAAATCCCATGAATGGAGGAGTCTGGAAGGCTGCAGTCCATGGGCTCGCTAAGAGTTGAACACTACCAAGCAACTTCACTTTCATTTTTCACTTTCATGCATTGGAGAAGGAAATGGCAACCCATTCCAGTGTTCTTCTTGCCTGGAGAATCCCAGGGACAGGGGAGCCTGGTGGGCTGCCGTCTATGGGGTCGCACAGAGTCGGACACGACTGAAGCGACTTAGTAGCAGCGGCGGCAGATATACATGAGGATGTCAACCAGGAGTGGCCAGTGCAAGAGACTTAAAGTACCTAAATATTTGCAGGAAGCAGTAGGAAATCACAGTATTATATGTGTACACCTCACATAAAGGTGTTCCCGGTTGTCTAGTTTACTTAACTTTTTTTTGTTTCCCTGTGCTGATCAAATAAGACATAGTTTGAGCTTTACTTGGCAGCAGGATGCTAGTCGGTCACTCTAAGACCCATCAAGTGAGTGGTGCAATGAGCAAGCCTTTTTAGAGATCTTACTGCATCTGAAGTAAAAGGATTTATCGCATTAAATACCTTCCTCCTGCCATTTTCTATGGTTCAGTGAGCGGTGTGGCCATTCAAGTAGTTTCTCCAGCTGAAAATGTGGGACCTATTTGGGATTCCACAGTGTCTCCATCTGCCACACAACTCACTAAGGCTTATGGATTCTCTTCCGTAAGCGTGCCCCTGAGAGCCAGGTTCTTCTCTTCATCCTCTCTGAATCCAGTGAAATCAGGTCTGGAATATCCCTTTCACTGATCTGAGGATCCCCGTTCATTCTCCATGTGGTCACTAATTTGAACTTAATAAAATAGTTCACACCACTACAATGGGTAAACTTTTTCTATTAAGCGTAGAAAAATTCTTAACTTTATAATAAACTTATCTCTCTCTCTGGCTTCAACCTCCAGAACTCAAATATGAATTTTCAACCTTTAATATTCAAACACGTAAATTGGAATTTAAATCCTTATGAAATAATCAACGTCCCTGAGACTGCTCTCTGTTTTGACAGCAAGCTTTTTGGTGGCTGTCCTTTTGCTTGGAAGTGTCATCATCTCCCCCCTGGCCACCTCCAAAACATTCATTCATGATCCATCTTAATGTCAGCACCTCTGAGAAAATGTCCCCCATATCTCAGGCTGATAAAATCACTTTCTTGCCTGCACCTCAAATGCTCTGTATTAATAATTCTACCTTAACACTTACCCAACTGAACTCCAATTATCTGCTTAGGTATCTTTCTTATGGCAGGACCCTGAACTTCCTTCCCTGAGGTCTGTAACCATGGAGTGGATTTTTCATAATGAGTGAATGAATTGATACACAGATGGGTTCCAAAGGTTTCACTAGCATTGTTTAATGCCACTTTTCTAAATCAGTTGTGCCTCAGGATTACATATATCTGTTCTTCCTACCCACTAGTCTCTGCTTCCCAGGTGGGTCAGTGGATAAGAGTCTGCCTGGCAATACAGGAAATGCAGGTTTCATCCCTGGAGAAGGAAATGGCAACTCACTCCTGTGTTCTTGCCTGAAAAATCCTATGCACAGAAGAGACTGGTGGGCTACAATCCATGGAGTTGCAAAAGAGTCAGATATGACTCAGCAACTAAACAACAATACCAACCCTCTCCCCTCACCCCCAGACACACACACAGACACACAGACACGCACACAGAGAACGGTGTGCCCTTTGATCTCAAGAAATTTTGTAGTCTATGTGCCAATAAGCAGAGTTATTCTCTAAATAGTTGTTGAGTTGAAAATTACAAAATTGTCACTGAGTTTTGAAGATGTCTAGGGCCTCTGTGTTTTGGGAGAGATTAAGGTCCTTCTAAGTATAGTCCTCTGCTAGACAGAATTGTTCTGAATTTCAGAGCACTCCAAGGCCTTCGTTACGCAGAATATGAAGGATTTGTCTCCTTGTCACTCAGTCTTCTGCACCCCGACTTGGTGCAGGACTGTGTCTGTTGTTGTTCAGTTGCCAAATTCTGTCCAATTCTTTGTGACTTCATGGATTGTAGCACACCAGGCCTCCCTGTCCCTCACCATCTCCCAGTTTGCCCAAATTCCTGTCCATTGAATTCGTGATGCCATCCAACCATCAAATCCTCTGCTGTCCTCTTCTCCTTCTCCCTCAATCATTCTCAGCATTGGGGTCTTTTCCAATGAGTCAGCTGTTTCCATCAGGTGGACAAAGTATGGGAGCTTCAGTTTAGCATCTGTCCTTCCAATGAGTATTCAGGGTTGATTTTCTTTAGGATTGGCTGGCTTGATCTCCTTGCTGTCCAAGGGACTCTCTACAAGTCTTCTCTAGCACCACAGTTCGAAAATATCAATTCTTCAGTGCTCTGCCTTCTTTAGGGTCCAATTTTCACATCTAGAAGTACATGACTACTAGAAAGACCATTGCACTGACTGTGGCTAAGTCTGCTAATAAATGTAATTCTGTCATGTCTTTTAAGTGGAGATTAATGATAAAGTTTCCTTGAGTGATAGATGGTATTTCTAAAAGGATTTCTTCTAGCTGTAAATAAAGGAGGCATTCAAAGACTGTCTAGTTTCCCTGAGAAATTTCCCATGAAATTTTATCAATAGGAGGTAGATCCGCAGAGGAATTCCAGTCTGTATTTGGGGATATCTATAGCCAATATCTTCATAATCTGCTACTGATATATTTTTGAAGCCTAATGAGTGGACTATATATTTTATGCTGCGATTTTCCTGGGGGGGGGGTGTAGTATTCAGTATTTTCCAACAGATAAGCCTCTTTGTTTGTACAGCCTCTAGAAAAGCTGCACTTTATTTAACTAGTAAGTAAGAAAACCAGAAATGAAACCCTGTTTGAACTGGAGTATAAGATATGTGTATTTAAAAATTATTTTTCATAAATTTTGCATTTTCAATTCTTCATATTCATCTACAGATTGTTTTCCGTGAACCAGGAACCGAGTATGCTGCAGTGAGCAGTTAGAGAAAGTCTTTGCCTTTGAGGGTCTCACATCTTTAAATATTAATGTACTTTGATGGTTGTAATAAATTTAATTTTTAAAGATATATATGAAGAGATTTAAAGTTTGTGTTCAAAGCACCCTAATCCTTCTCTCCTATATATGGCTGCTTCTTTTCCCAGTTACCATAGATTAAAATGATTTCACCTTCATCACAAAAGTGATTACTTGATAGGTCCTATTAATGAGAAGCTTTTTAAAAAAAAATGAGATCTAATTGACATGAAACATTATGTCAATATAAGGTGTACATCATATTGATTTGATATACTTATATTTTGCAACATGATTGCCATTGTAGCCTTCAGGTCACACAATCTTTTTTGTGGTGGTGTTAAGATCTAGTCTCTTAGCATATTTAATGTTTATAATACAGTATTGTCTACAATCAGTACATTGTGTATGACATCTCTGGGACTTATTTATCTACTAGTTTCAAGTTTGTGCCCTTAAATAGCATCTCTCCTATTCCTCCATCTACTAGCCCCTGGGAACCATTTACTCTTTGCTTTTATGAGTTCACCTATTCTAGATTCATATGTAAGTGATATCATACAATATTTTAATGGTTATTTAAAAGTTTTGTTCAACCTGTATTACATTGTACTGCTATTCAATGTATGTATGTGTGTGTGTGTATATATATATACACACACATATATACACCCCACATATATTTTATACCCACACACACATGGATACTTCTTTTCCCCCAAATTGTACCATCAAAGGAACCAATACTTTATTAAACTCTAGGCTCTGTCCTGAAAGTCAACTGTCTAGTCTTAGCTCTGCAGTTTCTCAAGAGTAACATTAGGTTGGCCAAAATGTTCATTTGGGTTTTTCAGTAACATCTTATAGAAAAACCAAAGTGGATGTTTTGGCCAACCCACTGTGAGCCATGCTGTATCATTCATTGTGTAATTAATTACCTTGCATCCTGAATCAATAGGGAAAATAGCAAGAAAATGAGGAACACTGGAATGCTGCAGCCAGCAGACTCTTTATCCTGTTCCCAAGGACAGGGAAAGCACCTTTCCAAAGCACCCTCTGTGAGGCTGGGGAAGCTGAGAAGGAGGTGGAGCCATCTGGGCCACAGGCTGCTGTTTGGAGCAGCACTCCCAGATGATGTTATGAGCTGAGCCTAGGGAGCAGCCAGCTGCTCTGGGAGTAGAGAAACCTTTCTCAGAGGAGATGTGAAGTGAACTGGGGTTCAAGAAAGGAACGCTTGTCAAGTGGACATGCTGCAAGGACAGGAGGTGAGGTGACAGATGATACCAAGAAGAGCTGGTGAGATCTTGAGGAGTAAGGCCAGGTTTTCATTCTCCTTGCTTCCCTGCACTGGCACAGGGCCTAGCGCATAGTGAGTCTTTCCTCGCTACTGGCCGTGTAAATGATTGAAGGAAAGCCTACATTTTCCAAGATGAGATCATTTTTGTATTTTCCCTAGCTTGGAGCTGATCTAGCTCCCCAGATCACTGGGGATACTGAGGAAGAAAACAGGAAGAAATAGATAAATGCAATCAATAGCGAAGAGTGAATAGATGGCAGTCTACAGTGGATCAATCTGTGAAGGCATATTTGTGCCTTTTCATTCATCTCAGGTAAGAGAGACTTGAGTGGCCCCAAGAAACCAAAAGTGTAAATGGTGAAAAGTAAAATAGTAAATAAGGTAGGATTATAAGAACTCCATGACCTAGTGAGAGAGAGGGACACACAGGAGAGAATTCTATTTATCATAGAATAGTGACTCTTTGCACCAGTTAGAGCAGAACTTAAGTTTCTGATTTCCAGGACCATGTGCTAGAGATAAGTTTGGAAAGAAGATCTGTGAAACTGGTTTCTGTGTGTTTTTTATTGTTGTTTGTTTGTTTCTTGGTCTAAGAGCAATAACTCTGCAAGATGCTATACAAAAAGCATTTTGGAGGGGCCTGTAGGCAAATAAGTTTGAGAAACACTGAATATAATATCCCTTGCCTATAAGTTAAAAATACAAATATTAGCACACTACAAGTTCTGAGAAATCGTGCAGTAAATAAACCTATTTACTTAATCATCTTCCCAGATCTTTCTTTGGGGAATACTGGTCTGCATCAACCAGGAGGGATTTCCTTAGTTGTTGAGGGTGCATCATTGGCATGGTGGGAACCAACCTCAGTGGTCGTTTTGGTCAGTCTTTTAGCCAACAAGTTAAACACTCAACAGTGGTCTTGGCAGTTGGCTACCCACCTTTTCCTTGATGGGGACCTCAGTTCCTTATATGTTACACTAAAGTTGATAACCCCTGACTTCTGTCCTGGATGCTGCCTTCTGAAGAAATCTGCCCACACTCTCTTCCAGAAGATATATGAAAGTATTCATCAAGGTTCTCGCTGTGTCTTCTCAGAACCTCAACTCACTAAGACCCATTAATGCTGCAGAGTCAAATTTTTCCTCATCCTCTGCTTAGGTAGATTTTTTTTTTAATGCACTTGAAGTGCATTTATTGATTGAATAATTAGTGTGGATTTAATTTGGTCAATGTGAAATCATTTATCCAGTTTTATTATCATTGATTTTTTGGTAAATCTTATACAGTCCAACAGAGATTGTTATGTGAGGGCAGCCTGAGAAAGTACTCTCCAGGTGACCTGCCACAACCACAGGCATCGCTTTCCATAGTCACTCTGTTAGAGAATATGACAGTTGACCTGTGTGTTTTCTCCAGTGTTCAACTCAACACTATCTTTCAATTGGTATCAGTTATTTTTTAAAGATTTTTAAAAATACAGTTATTTTAATTGGAGGATAATTACTTAATAGTATGGTGATGTTTTTCCCAGACATCAGTATGAAGTAGCCATAGGCATCCATGTGTCCTTTCCATCCTGAAGCCCCCTCCCCATTTCCCTCCTCGCCCTATCCTCCAGGTCTTCACAGAGCATTGGCTTTGGGTGCCCTGCATTCTGTATCAAACTTCCACTGGTTATCTATTTTACATATGGTAAAATACACGTTTCAGTGCTATTCTCTCAAATCATCCTTTCCTCTCCTTCTTCCACTGAGTCCAGAAGTCTGTTACGTCTGTGTTTCCTTTGCTGCCCTGCATGTAGGATTGTTGGTACCATCTTTCTAGATTCCATATATATGTGTTAATGTGCTATACTTTACGTTTCTCATTGTGAGTTACTTCATTCTATATAATAGGCTCTAGGTTCACCCACCTCGTTAGAACTGACTCAAACGTGTTCCTTTTTATAGCTGAATAATATTTGGACGTGAGTTTGAGTGAACTCTAGGAGTTGGTGATGGACAGGGCGGCCTGGCGTACTGCAATTCATGGGGTTGCAAAGAGTTGGACGAGACTGAGCAATTGAACTGAAATGAATTGACTGAATATTCCATTGTATATGTTATCCACAGCTTCCTTATCCACTCATCTGCCAGTGGACATCTAGGTTGCTTCCTTGTCCTAGCCATTGTAAATAGTGCTGCAATGAACATTAGGGTACATGTGTCGGATATATGCCCAGTAGTGGGATTGCTGGATTGTGTTGTAGTTTTATTTCTAGTTTTTAAAGGAATCTCCATACTGCTCTCCATAATGGTTGTATCAGTTTGCATTCCCACCAAGAGTGTAAGAGGGTTCCCTTTTCTCCACACTTTCTCCAGCTCATCAGTAGCTGTGCAGTTAACGTGACAAATAAGGCTTAAGATGAAATATAACTGATACCATTCAACCACAGTCAGCAACTGCTGATGAACTTTGTTCTTTGCACAAAAAGAATAACAATATAATAGCCAATAGTTTCAATGCTATTTACTATGTGCCAGACAGTGTTTGAATGCTATAAACAATTTAGCTCATACAATTCTTAGGACAAATCTGTAGAAAGATAAAATTGTTACCTCACTTCATAGAAGAGAAACTGAGATGCAGAGTTTAAATACCTTGCCCAGATAGCTCAAGCAGCAAGAACTGGAGCTTGGGTTTGAACCCAAGCAGTCTTGCTCTCAAGCGCACTTTCCTAACAATCATATAGTATTACTGTCTTGATTGAATTAATATAGACTTGATCCCAGAAGGGCCCCCACTACAATTTATTTGCCTGTCAAATATTTAAAGAAATGAAGGATCATCTGTGGATGTGAAAAGTAGGGTGAATTTATGTAGGCAAATATTAACATTAGAACATTTACCTGATAAATGCAAATAGTTGAGCAAAACCCATGAGTGATGGTGAGGGAAGCTGGGGTGTTTGTTTTCCACCTCACAAAATAGGGCAGCCAACCTTGTGTTTGTCTCAAAAAGTAGTTTGTTTAACTTCTCAGAGGAATGGCAGTGAATGTAAATAAAATCAATAACAGTGACTGAGTAATCTTAATAAGTGATGGATATCAGCTTTCTTCTGTGTGCCTCAGCTTGTCTATTTTATTTCAAGATACTGCATGCATGATTTCTCACTTGGGCTCTGGGCTGTAGTTCTGTGCTTTTGTAATATATGCATCAAACATATTGAAAGTTTGCCCCAAGAGGCAAAGATCACCTAAATTATACACTGCGTTGCAAGGTGATGACAGCTCAGACCTGTGTGTATGATTGTCTCTGAAGAATTCCATCCAGGATTGAAAAAATAATTTTTTAAGTAATTTAAAGAGAGCTCTTTGCGTTTGACAATTGAGAACAAAACTCTTTAGCCCCATGAAATATTACAGTGGGCAAGTAGGGCGCACCTTCTCTATTCAGTATCCAGCACAGCCTTTTCTGGTATTTTCTCCACCACACCTGTGAGTGTCCCCAGACCTAAGATGTTTTGCAAGGTCAGAGTTGTTAGCCTTGCCGATATTTTGTAATCCTATTTATGGCCCAGCCAGCCATGATGGAAGTAATTATTAGTATTCAAAGCCTTGTTCTATACACTTGTAATAGTGTGTTTCATTGTTTGTGGCATTAGCCTTGGGCTGTTAGGCATAATTCTGTTTACTGCTATAAAGTGAGGCTGTCCATCCAGAACATGACAGATTATAAATTTGCTGCATCTGCTGAATCAGCTGGGTTTGTGCCATGAATACCACGTATTCATTTACAGAGCTCAGTGGGCTTCTGAGTGAACATCTATATAGGCTTTGACTTGTGGTGTTTAGAACACAGTTTATTTAATTTTCCTCAGTTTAATTTATCCCTTATGGTTCCCGTTATCTGTAACTTGTATTTTGCTTTATAGGTTGAGATTCCAGTTTCTTTTCACCATGGTATAATATATGTGTGAGAACACTCTTTTTGTACACTTTGGATCAGGAAATGCAAACAACTCTTTTATCTATCCATTGGAGACCAAGAGCACATTTTTCACAAAACAGGATCAGACCATTTTCACCACCAGTTGTGTGTGTGTGATTTTTTTTTTCCTCACTGTTGAAGTTCTAAACCCCTCATAACAAGCACATGTGGTAGTGTCTTGATTAAAGAATCAGATTTCTTTTATCTTTGGCTTTGCCATGTCCATCATATATCTTTCAAGTCTCCCTATTTTCAACATCAGTTGGCAAATGAGGCAGAGAAACGTGGAGGATCCTATAGGCCAGGTTTAGAGAGATGTCCGTCCCTTCTGTCCACAGTCTTTGGCCAGAGAGTTTCACACTAATGTAGTTCCTGGCTTAGGTTTATTCAAGCATAATTCTATTCTGTAAAAGAGGAGTATGAATCTTTCCAGACACCACCTCTACTGTGTGATATTTGAGAGCTTTTCAGAGCCTCAATTTTTAAAATGAAGAATATGTAATTACCTCACAGATTATTATCATTAGATGGGATTACATAAATAAAAATAACATGTGAAGAATAAAGTGGTACTCAGGTTTATAGTATTTTATGTTATAATAATAATTATTTTTAATGCTATTAGTGTAAAAAAAAAAATGGAGAAGGAAATGGCAACCCACTCCAGTACTCTTGCCAGAATCCCAGGGACGGAGGAGCCTGATAGGCTGCCGTCTCTGGGGTCGCACAGAGTCGGACACGACTGAAGCAACTTAGTAGCAGCAGCAGCAGTGTAAAATAGATTTAAAAGTGCTGAGGAGCTAAGCTATATGATCAGTACAGCTCAGTTCAGTTCAGTCACTCAGTCGTGTCTGACTCTTCTTGACCCCATGGACTGCAGCACAGCAGACCTCCCTGTACATCACCGACTCCCAGAGATTACTCAAACTCATGTCCATTGTGTCAGTGATGCCATCCAAACATCTCATCATCTTTTGTCCCCTTCTCCTCCCACCCTCAATCTTTCCCAGCATCAGAGTATTTTCTAATGAGTCAGTTCTTCCCATCAGGTGGCCAGACTATTGGAGTTTCAGCTTCAGCATCAGTCCTCCAGTGAATATTCAGGACTGATTTCCTTTAGGATTGACTGGTTGGATCTTGCAGTCCAAGGGACTCTCAAGAGTCTTCTCCAACACAACACTTCAAAAGCATCAATTCTTTGGCACTCAGTTTTCTTTATAGTCCAACTCTCACATCCGTACATGACTACTGGGAAAACCATAGCTTGAACTAGATGGATCTTTGTTGGCAAAGTAGTATTTCTGCTTTTTAATATGCTGTCTAGGTTGGTCATTGATTTTCTTCCAAGGAGCAAGCATCTTTTAATTTCATGGCTTCAGTCACCATCTGCAGTGGTTTTAGAGCCCAAGAAAATAAAGTTAGCCACAGTTTCCACTGTTTCCCCATCTATTTGCCATGAAATGGTGGGACCAGATGCCATGATCTTAGTTTTCTGAATGTTGAGTTTTAAGTCAACTTTTTCACTCTCTTCTTTCACTTTCATCAAGAGGCTCTTTAGTTCTTCTTCACTTTCTGTCATAAGTGTGGTGTCTTCTGCATATCTGAGGTTATTGATATTTCTCCTGCCAATCTTGTTTCCAGCTTGTGCTTCATCCAGTCCAGCATTTCTCATGATGTATTCTGCATATAAGTTAAATAAGCAGGGTGACAATATACAGCCTTGACATATTCCTTTCCCAACTTGGAACCAGTCTGTCGTTCCATGTCCAGTTCTAACTGTTGCTTCTTGACCTACATACAGATTTCTCAGGCAGGTACAGTGGTTTGGTATTCCCATCTCTTTCAAAATTTTCCACGTTTGTTGTGATCCACACAGTCAAAGGCTTTGGCATAGTCAGTAAAGCAGAAGTAGATGTTTCTCTAGAACTCTCTTGCTTTTTTGATGATCCAACAAATGTTGGCAATTTGATCTCTGGCTCCTCTGCCTTTCTAAATCCAGTTTGAATGTCTGGAAGTTCACAGTTCACTTACTGTTGAAGCACACTATGATAAGCACACTGTCTTTATTTTCAGAGTTTTCTTTTTTCTTGAGAGCTTCTTTCATGTGTGTGCAGAATATGCTAACATAGCTCACAGAGTCAAATATTACAGCAAGAAACAAGAGTGTAGGCAAATCTATAGAGTTGATCACCAGATCTCCAAATCAGTTTTCATCCCTTCCTAGAATAGTCTTCTATAATCATTGCATTAATTCAATGGTAAAAATTATGAGCAAAAACAAAAATCCTAAATTAAGCATCATACAATATTGCCTTCAAATAACAATAGCTCCATGTGAAGTGAAGCCAATATGTTGCATATAAATGGTACCTGGCTTCTGTACTGTGAGAATGCATGTACGTCAAACAGCAGGAGCCTTTGAGGTCAGAGAAACCTAATTTGGACTTGGCTCTGCATTAACCACTTGCAGGAATCTCACTGTCTGGTCCTCTGTTTTCTTATTTATTTAACAAAGAGAAGGTTTAAAGCTCAACTGCTTTTGGTGGGAATTGAATTTGATAATTCTAAGATATGAGCTGCAGGGGAGGGTCACTGTGGGGATTTCTCTGTGTTCTAGCTATTGTCATAGGCATACTCATCACAGAAATGCTGCTGCTGCTTCTGCTGCTGAGTCACTTCAGTCGTGTCCGACTCTGTGCGACCCCATAGACGGCAGCCCACCAGGCTCCTCCATCCCTGGGATTCTCCAAGCAAGAACACTGGAGTGGGTTGCCATTTTCTTCTCCAATGCATGAAAGTGAAAAGTGAAAGTGAAGTTGCTCAGTCGTGTCGAACTCTTTGCGACCCCATGGACTGCAGCCTACCAGGCTCCTCTGCCCATGGGATTTTCCAGGCAAGAGTACCGGAGTGGGGCACAGAAAGGCTATAGATCCCTAAAGTCAGACAGCTGATTAGGAATGAAATTGGGACTGGAACCCAGGACTATCTGAATCCAAAGCTCATTCCCATAATCACTACATTTTATCACCTTTTGGGGCTTGATGCTATGCCTGGCCCATAGTAGCTGCTCAATAGATCACAGTGATTACTGTTATCTTCATGTTTATGCCTGAGTCAGTTGCTAGGTAATAGTAGGTTTCTGTTCCTGTGATCCAGGTATTATTAGGCATGGGTATATCCACAGTGTTAATGGAGTCTTGACAGCTCCACATCCTCTGAGCTGATGCCTCTTCTGGGACCCTCTCTTCACTGATGTCAGCTCTTAATGGAGAGAGATCAAGGAAATCTCATTTTATAGATATACAGATGGACAGGTACGTATTTCTATATTTGAAATGGATAAGCAACAATGGATCTACTATATAGCACGTGGAGCTCTGCTCAATATTTTATAGCAGCCTGGGTGGGAAGAGAGCACTGGGCAGAATGCTGCTGCTGCTACTGCTAAATCACTTCAGTCATGTCTGACTCTGTGCGACCCCATAGACGGCAGCCCACCAGGCTCCCCCATCCCTGGGATTCTTCAGGCAAGAACATTGGAGTGAGTTGCCATGTCCTTCTCCAATGCATGAAAGTGAAAAGTGAAAGTGAAGTTGCTCAGTCGTGTCCGACTCTTTGTGACCCCACGGACTGTAAACTATCAGGCTCCTCCATCCATGGGATTCTCCAGGCAAGAGTACTGGAGTGGGGTGCCATTGCCTTCTCTGTTGGGAAGAATGGATACATGTATATTTATGGCTGAGTCCCTTTGCTGTCCACCTGAAACCATCACAACATTGTTGTGCAGACTGCAATATGGTTGTCCACACTTCAATACAATATAAGAAGTTTAATAAAAAGAAAAAAAGTTATGTGCTACATCTTTCATCTGTAATATCTGTTTTCATGTGCTTGTAATAGTTTTGTTTTTCTGATTATGAAGTTTGAATAATGAGCTATCTCCTTTTGTAAAATTGCTTGTGAGAAACAATAAAACAGAACAGACAAGACCATTTTGGAGACAAAGAATGGAGAATAGTACCTGCTATACAAATATTCAAAAAGATAAAATCATACCAGGGTAATTTTAAAAACAGATCAAGGAGATAGAATATAAAGCCTCGAGTGTACAATAAAATGTCTTAAGATGGGTTTTCCAATCAATGAAGAAAGGATCAATCATTTGGTATATGCCACATGGCCATTCAGATGGAAAAAAAATTAGCTCTTTTTTTTCATCTCACACCATTTGGCAAACTTGGCTAAACAATTTCGGATGGAATAAGCATTTAAATGAATAACATGAAACTACGGAGGAAGAAGAAGACACGGGTAAGTATTTTTTTTGACCTCAGGGAAGGAAAATGGTGTTCTAAACAAAAAAGCAATAAAAGAAACTATAAAGACAGATTGTATATTTGGGTATTTCAATATTAAAAGAAATCTGTATGTCAAGAGGCATACTAAAACTTGAAAGGCAAACACAAAACTGGGGAAAACATTTGTAACATACTCTTCATCTAATTTTCACAATATTCCTGCAGGGTAGATAATATTATCTTCATTTATACACGAGAGAATCAAGACCTAGACACTTTAAGTAATTTAGTAACTTACTCAAGATTCCATTTGTACCCTTGAAAACTGAACTATGACAGCTCTTCACATCACACTTTGCGGCCGACTAAGAAAATAGCCAGGAGACATAGCAGTGAGAAATATGCCTAATAAAGGAATCAGAGACTTATTAAAGGAGTGGAATGAGGAATCAGACAGGTGAAGAGGTAATTATGATCTGTTGTGATTTGTTTTAATAAATGCACAGAAGCTTTGTATAAGGAGTGATTACTTCACTTGGGAGTGATTTCAAAGAGATCCTAATACTATCTCAATTTTTGAAAAATAAATACATTCTAGGTACCATGATGGTCCAAGGTATTCTAGGGGGAAGACATGATACATTCCACAGCACAGACTTCTGAAGCAGCTAGCTAGAGGGAAGGGGAAGAGTAGGGTGTCTGCAAAGACGTAGATGCTGGTGGGAACCTCCGCTCCAGAGGAAAACATCAGCAGCACTTAGGGGTGGCCAGACCAGAGAATGACCAAGTACCCAGCCAGGAGGAGCCCCAGGCAATCAGGCTTACCAAAGCATTTCTAATGGTGTGTTTTTATTTTCATGTACTAATTTTTAAATGTTTTATAGTTTTGTTTTTTCATACTAAAAATTGAACTTTCTTTTATTCTAGTTAGAAAAGATTCAAGCAAAAATTCCCAGATGATATTGTCTGAAATTAAATGGCTGCTTATTGTGGGAAAGAAAAATCCAAAACACAGTATCCATTTTTTGGAGGTATTTTCTTAATTGAGGTAAAAATGAGAACTTACCAATATGCTGCTGCTGCTGCTAAGTCACTTCAGTCATGTCCGACTCTGTGCGACCCCATAGGCGGCAGCCCACCAGGCTTCCCCATCCCTGGGATTCTCCAGGCAAGAACACTGGAGTGGGTTGCCATTGTCTTCTCCCTACCAATATGAACACTCAGCATTTTCAGCAGCATGTCTCCAACATGAGAAAATGGAAGGCCCTTAGCCTCCTGAGTTGAGTCTCTCCGTTTACCCTAAGTATCTCATAGACTGATACAGTCTGTCTCATGGTAGCCAAAGCACCATTGCCCATATCCATGTCTAGGACTGCTACTGAAATGGCCCCTGGTCCATTCTCTTATACTGAACTCTGAGGTTGCTGAGGCCACTGAAGAATCACCATCTCTTGCTTTTCTCCTGCCATGATCATGTCACCTGTGTACCATCCTGAGCCACATCTGCCATTTATTTCTCTGTTCAGTTGCTCTGGCATGAATGTGAGCCTTTACCTGCATCTCTGTGGGCTGTGGATCCTGCCACACCAGGCTGAAGGCTCCTCTGCAGGGTTGCACTGGTCTCTACTTGGTGTTGCTGCTACTGCTATAATTATTATGGTGGTTGTTATCAGAATCACCAGACTAACAGGATTCAGTTGTAACAAGTACAAGGGCAGGCATGCATTTACTGCAGACATCTGTTAAACACCTACAGTGCATCAAGCATCATTTCAATGGGATTACAATAGTGAGTAAAGCTGACCCAGGCCCTGTCCTCATCCAGAAGTTTATGGTCTAGAAATCTCCCTTCTCTCTCACCTTCAACTTCCCTTCTGTTTGTGTTGAATTCTTTCTCAAGATCTCTGCAGCACCATTGACATTTAGAACCTACCTCCCCATAAGTACCCTGCAACAGCACCTCCTTGATCCTAGGCAAAGAGAATAACACCTCCCTCAAAATAGCAAAGGCATCTACTCCAGCTCCTGCCAGTCCTGATTTTCTGGGAATGTCATTTTGCTGGGGGCCTGGACCACAGCATACATCCATAAGAGTTCCTCTTGGTCCCAACAAGATCCAAGGGGGAACAGCTTTGTTTTCATTGGCTCACTCCTATGGTTTTCAGGAGTGTGATCCTGACGGAAAAGACAAGGGATAATTTTAGAAAGAGTAGAGGAGTTGACGAATGGCAAGGTCATTATTTCCTTTTTCTTAATGGAATCTCACCCTTGTTTCTCTCCAACAGGTGTAGAGGACATCTTTTACCCTTTTTGATGTCCCCACATTCTAACTTGTATAAGCCCTCTCCCATAACTGTCTTTTTCTTTGTCACTCTTGTTAGTGTTCTCATCTGTAAAATAGGAACAATGGAAATATTAACTATAAAGTATGAATTATAGACTGAACTTGGTACATTGGATTATGGAAGCCTATACACAAAGTGGTCAAGGGTGCCAGCTTTCAAGATTAGGACTGACTCCATCCTTTGCTCTGAGTGACATTAGGCAAAGCAGTCTCTCTGTGGTTTGTTTCTGTAAAGTAAGGAAAATAATACCCACCTTAAACATTGTAATAATGACTTACACATCGTGTTTGTGAAATACATGCATTCTATGCAGTCTCACACATAGCCTGTAGTGACCATGTACAGGATAGCTGCTGATTACTCAGGGGTTATTACTTCTTTTCTCCCCTTTGCCTCAATGGTCCTTCTTATTGATTCTGTTTTCTCTGCTGTGCAGGGGAAGACTGAACCTAAGATGATGCAAAATTAAGAAACAGGGTGTTTCCTGGATCTGTATGTTGCAGGATCACGGCACGGTGGGGGATCTGTTGGGGAGCAGGCAGGGTCTCTGGCTGGGCAGGAAGTTTCATAGGAGCAACAAGCCTGCTCTGAGGTGGTCATGGTGGCCTCTGCAGTCTCTGTCACCCTGGTAGAGCTGTGCCGTGGGAAGCGCAGGTGTGGAGCACCAGTGCTCCTTCCCAGGAAGGGTCCACTGTCTTCCCATATACGCATCCCTTAAGCAGTCCTCATCTGTGCTGGATAAGAGATGTTCCTGTCTTCATTTGTCATACAGATTGCCTGCTGTGCATCTCTGCTCTTTCTCACATTGCATGTTGCTAAGTTATGCTTTTGTGTGTGCGCTTGAATTGATGGCTTACACCATTCTCTACCACCTCTACTGAAACATTTTCCCAGTCTCTGGCTGGAATTTCCTCCCTCCTCTGTGCTCCCTTAGGTCCCATATTTTCATCATGGTACTTGTCATACCCACTAACACTGATTGTGGATTGAACCCTGTGGAATGTAGATCCCACAGACTGAACTATATGAGATTGCTGATAATCTGACCATTTCATTATTTCACATAATTCAGACTAGTATTTATCTGTATACTCTCTAAACCAGTAGTGACATGAGACGGAGCAGGGAGAACTTTTTACTCTGTTTTGGCAATGCCAGGCATAGTGCTTGGTGCATTGCTGATACTTGACTAGTGTATGAAAGTGCTTAATAAACTGTGAAGCTCTATTCAAATGTAAGAGATTTCTGCTGTAAAACAGCCAATTGTATCATATGTTAGCATTAAAATATCCTTAGAGGCTGAGTTGGAGATGAAGGGGAAACCAACATGAGACTTTACATCATCTAAGCTGAAATATGTTCTTGAGTTCATAATGGTAATTCAGCAACAGTCCTGAGGGATGAGCAGGTAACACTTTAGAGAGTACCTTTTCTTTCTTTTACCTTTGCATTTCTACCTGTGTTAGTTTTCTATACTGATGCTCCAAAATTAAAACAAAAAATGTTTCCGCTGCTTACAAGAAATTATAAATTTGCCTTAATAGATGTTGCAGTTCCACTAAAGGATCTCAGACAGGGCAATGTCCTGTTGGGACTTATAGTTTATGGGGAGTACCCTAGCAGCAAACATGAGTGATGGGATGAAGCGGTCAAGGCTGGAAGCTGGGAGACCAAAGAGGAGGTGATGCCAGAGATGCTGAGTCATGGAGGTGGGAGCTGAGAAGAGGAGATGGACTGGAAATACTGAATGGATATTTCATTTCATGGGTAGAGGGGCGGTGGTGAGTAAAAGAGGTGGGCTGTACTGATCCCCAAGTTGGGGATGATTGGGAGACCAACTGATAAAGATGCTTTAGGAAGGGCAGCTTTGGGGAGAAAGATGATGAATTTTATTTTGAGATATTGAGTGGGAAATATTATTATAGAAGTTTGAAGTTGATCTTACAAGATAGATAGGCTGGTCACTGTCTTTGTTTTTGATTTCCTTATTGTTTGATATGGAAATTATCACTCAGGGAAGTTGCCTAAATGGCCAAAATGGGGGAAAAAAATCAGGAAGAGGTTGGGCTGCATCTTGAAGGTAGGACCACTGCATTCTTTCATCTCTTCATTGTCTGTCCACCTACGAAGTCACTACTGGATTTTCAGCTTCCCAGCCATACTTGGCCTCCTACATTGAATGCTCTCAGAAAATGACTACTGGGCACTACTTTTAGGATTTTAATTAATCTTTAACTGGCTTGCCCTCTGAGCAGTTTTTGCTCCTGCTTTGAAATTTCAGACAGATGGCAGGCAGTTATTTCCTCAGCCTTGTCATCTATTCACATGGCAGCTGAAATACCAAGCACAGACTTGGAGAGGGATGGGACCATAATTCATTATAATTAGTCTTCTTTGATCGCTGTCCTTTGTCCTAAGTACAGGAGCAACATTTAATTGTAGCTGAAGTATTTGTCAAGAGCAGCATCCAGACTGTTCTCCCTCTTTACATAAATGCTAAAGGACATTGCTAGAAGGGGAAACTCACATTCCCGATTCTCTTTTGAAATAGCTACTGAGTAGTAGTGGAAACCCAGGATTTAGAGACAAAGGCCTGTGTGGGGGCCTTCCTTTGGTCATGTCTGGTAGTATTGTTAATTAAGCAGCAGCACTGTGAGGATTTAGAAAGATAAGGAACTACATAAAATGAGGGCCTACTGTGTGTTTTATAAACCATTCCGAGGCTGAATAGCTGGACATCATACAGTTGCTGCTAAGTCGCTTCAGTCGCTTCGAACTCGTTGCGACCCCATAGATGGCAGCCTACCAGGCTCCCCCATCCCTGGGATTCTCCAGGCAAGAACACTGGAGTGGGTTGCCATTTCCTTCTCCAGTGCATGAAAGGGAAAAGTGAAAGAGAAGTCGCTCAGTCATGTCTGACTCTTAACGACCCCATGGACTGCAGCCTACCAGGCTCCTCCGTCCATGGGATCTGCCAGGCAAGAGTACTGGAGTGGCATGCCATTGCCTTCTCTGCATCATACAGTTACCTCATGGCAAAGCCAGGAGACAAAACTCCTCATCTGCCTGAATCAGAGCCTGTGCCTCTGCACAGTTAGTTCAGCAGCAGCCCCGCAGGGCAGATTTATTTGGCAAACCAATTTAGATAGTAAAAATAAATAAGATATCATCATATCACTGGGTGAATCTTGTAAAGGGTTTCCCTGAAGGGTGACATTATGAGGAGCCATTGCTGGGTAACTTATTACAAATTAATTCCCTGTCTTGATAAAAAAATATTTTATCAATAAATAATACTATCTGATATCTGTAATGTGATATAGACTTTAATATTTAAAATAATTATATGACTTTACTGTCCATCTTTATTCTCACTCCCATCAGTTTTGTTAATGAGCTGAGGAAAGGGGTATTAGAACCATTTTATAGATAAGAAAATTGAGACTTAAAGGGTGTTATTACTATCGAGAGTCTGATGGCTTTTAAATCATCAGATTTTAGACACATAGATTTCGATGTCCTTTGAAAATAATATCTAAACAGCAGCAAATATATATGAGGGATCAGTTTCAGGAACATTTTTCTTAGAGCTGACATTCAGCTCCAAGTTATACGGTTAGAGTTGCTTCTTTTCACTTTTCCATTTTTGACACTAAGTCATAATTATGGAGCCTGAGAAGCACCCAGTCCATTTGCAGGAGCTCATTGACTAGATGGAGGAAAGGCTGATTGTGCAACAGAACCCAAACTACCAATTAAAGGAGAAAGAGTCCACACTCACATGATCTCCAGGATATTTATGTCACGGGGAACTAAAAGGGCCAGCCTTCCCTGCCACTGTGGGACAGCCTATAAGTCAAAGGGCCGCAGAGTGGTCAGTGTGAGCCCTAGGGCCAGGCTAAGATCACAGCAAGGATCAGGAAGCCCACCCTCTCAGCAGCCTCTCAGGCACTAATGCGAGTTTCAAAGGCTTCCCCTCTCTAGGGTAAAATGGAAAATCTTGGTAAATGAGATTAGATTCAGTGCACAATGAGAGAGGAAATCAGGCAAACGTGAAACGTGAACTACATCCATCAATTAATTCTCAGAAAATAGGGCTCAGAATAGAGTAATGATACTAATAATCCTCACTTTCGTACAGTGCTCTAGACACTACAGAGTTTATGACCCTCACATCAGCAGCCACTTAGAGGCAAAATTATTATCCTTCCTCAACTTACAGAGGGTTAAGTGCTGGCCTTACATGCCACCAATCCTGGTGCTGGAGGAGGGGCATGCATCTAGGTTTCTGACTACTGCTCTCAGCCCCATAGGGCTGCCTAGGTCGGGGGGGGGGGGGGCGGTGGTGGTGCTGGGGACAGCGGTGGGGAGTGTCCTGCACTGTGGTCTGTGGTTTATTCTCCTGGGAACCCTTTTAAACTGTTCTTTCTTACTGATGAGTGTCTCTGCAGTGGCACACAGGAGTGGTGGCCTCAAGGCTAACAATAATGGGCCATTAACTGAATAACAGCCCTGGCACAAAGTCACAGCCACACTAGGGTCTTAATTAGGCTCCAGCAGAAGCAGAGAAGGATCACATTCATGGGAGATTGCTGGTTGACTAATTAGGTGTCAAGTTAACAATTTCCCTCTGGGATAGCTCAAGTCAGTCCCATTGTGACTCAAAACATTGACCAAACTGGGAGTCCCAACTGGGCCAATTTCTTGGGAGAAGAGAGGACATGCTTCCCCAAGGACTAGCTCCCTGTAGTAGATTAGTACAGGATTCCTTTATTTTCCCTGGCTAATAGTTTAACTTCAAAAACTTAGCAACTGTCAGTCCAGTGTTTCTGTCCCACTGACAAGAGCCGAAGGGCAGTCGTGCTTGGGTGCCCGGAGCTGAAAAGCAGTCAGCAGTCCCAGCTCAGCTGTTTCTGCAGCAGATGTTAAATAGTGCTATGGAAGAAAATAGGATCAAGGCCCAGCCCGAGACTCAAGCCCAGAACCTGGGAGAGAGGCTAGAGGACCATTCCGGAGTGAGTAAAAGTCGCTCAGTCACATCTGACTCTTTGCAACCGCATGGACCATACAGTCCATGCAATTCTCCAGGCCAGAATACTGGAGTGGATAGCCTTTTCCTTCTCCATGGGATCTTCCCAATCCAGAGATCAAACCTAGGTCTCCCGTATTGCAGGTGGATTGTTTACCAGTTGAGCCACAAGGGAAGCCCAGTCTGGAATGGGGGTAGGCAGCACTGAAATCACTTGAACCCTGTGTTAAATGTAACCTCTGTGTTCCATTCATTAGTCATGAGGGCAGGGCCTTCATGTTAATTTTGCTGAGCCCTTATCAATACCTCTACATGTGCACAATCATCTCCTCCTCGAAGAGAAGTTGTATAGATTAGTTGATATAGAGCGTGTGACATAGAGCCATGTGTGCAGTAAGAATTCAGGAGCAAGACCTGCTTCTGAATCCATAGAGCCTGAGGGGCTTCTGCAAGGGCTGATGCTGTCCACCAAGACAGACCTCATCCACTCAGCATGGTCGTCCAGGCCCATATATCCCCACTTAGACTGAGGTCCCCACCTGCCTGACTTCATTCACCCTGCCCGCTATTCCATTCCCTTGACCTGCCTTGTTCTTGCCTTCACTGCTAGGCACCTGCCTCCGGCATCTCTGTTTGATGCATGATCCAAGCCCTTTATCCTCTGTCTTGTCCTCCTCTTCTCCAACCTCTGTCTCTCCTGTTTGGTACAACAACTCTGACTACCTTTGGAATAACATTCTTTTCAGCTCAAATACCACCCCTTAGATCATGGACTGAGAGATAGAGCCCCCCAGCTTGTCTTCCCCGAAGAAGGTATGCATCATGAGAAGCACTTGGGTGTGGGGGAAGAGGGTCCATGAAGCTATTCCTAGGTTCCTTTCTTTGACCCTTTGACCCTTCTGTTGGGAAGAAGTCAGTGCCAACATCTACCTTCTAATGGAAGTGGACTCCTCTGATTGTGACCAGCTAGACACAGGGCTACATGAGATAGAGAATTACCGGACAAGGCAAGCCAGGCCCTAGAAATAAACTGAAAGGAAACAGGTAGGCAGTGGAGGCTAGGAAGCTGGAAGAAGTTGGATGATGAATGGTAATCCAGCAGGCATGTGGGGTCAGTGGATCCCAGACCTGGAAACCAAGAGATGGCATTAAGGAACAGGCAGAGTCTCAAGGTGGCAGACAGGAGTTTCCTGTGGAAAGAGTTGTCAGGGTCTTGAAGAAAAGCTCCTCAAGAGACCCAGGGAGGACCACGGTGTGGCCTCCTGGAAGGACTTGAGACTTTAGCACAATGTTGGTGTATCAGTTTAGGCGCAGAACTTAGAGCCATTTAACAGAGCAACCCATGCAATGAGGGGGTGGGACAGGGAGGGGAAAGGAGTGTGATGCTGGGGTGTGGATTCTTACACCATGACTTGGACCATTTGACCACAGAGGAAGCCCAGATAGAGATGTGTCTTTCAAGAGCTCCAGGGACATGCAAGCTGGCAAGCCCACAGATTGACTACGCAGAGCCTTCAAAACTTATCACAGACAGGGACCATTGTCCCATTTGTGCTTGCTTCCCAGAGGACGGAACCAAGTGAGATGGTGTGTGAAGGAGCCCTTTAAGCATAAAGGTGCTTGACTTTGTTGTTAAGTTTAGTCACTAATTGTAGAACTGCTGATATTTTTCTGAGCTTATCATGATGCTCACTAAATGTTAGCTATTCAAATATTTGCAATTACTATTATAGCAGGAGAAACTCTGAGATGATTTATGTTTATGCATGTCCTCTTTTCCTCACTTGAGAAGGTCACAGGCTCTGGACTTCCTGACCTAGAGGATGCTTTTGTTCCTAATTTTATCTTCTCCAAGCTGCCAAATTTGTGATGAAGATTTGTGAGGCAGAGTTCCTCTGAGGGAACCAAGTAGAAATAGGAGATGCTTTCCCTTGATCCAAAGGCAATTTGCAATCCTGGGAGGTAGAGGAAAGATTGTGGGGCCTAAGGAAGAGGTGTACCCAGGAATCGTCCCAGGAAGGTGGCTTGCCTTCAGAGGGGGAAGCCCGTGCACCTACAGCAGAGGCCCCCAGGTCCCGGACTCTCTGATCTAAAGGAAACAGGAGGTCAGGACGGCAGAGCACACATTGGTGACCCACGTGACTCATAAGTTGGTGTGTTTTGCCACTAGAGAGCCCTGGCCCTTCCACCATGATGGGGCTCAGTGTATGTTGAGGGAAGAATTTCTCCTTAATTGTGGGTATGTTTGATTTCTTTTTTTCCCTCCTTGGCAGAGAAGGATAATTGGAGTTAAATTTAACTAGATTTCAAGCAAACAAGCATCAATAATATGATCTTTCTGTGAATATATGTGTGTCTTGAATGTCATACATTTTTTAAAATAAAAAAAATGAACATTTTAATTTCGTATGGGGGTATAGCCACTTAACAATGTTGTGATAGTTTCAGGTGAATAGCAAAGGGATTCAACCATACTTACATATGTATCTGTTCTCCCCCCAGAAAACTTCCCTCCCATCCAGGCTGCCACATAACACTAAGCAGAGTTCTATGTGCTATACAGTAGGTCCCTTTAATAATTGTTCTGTGACCACATGGAGCTTCCTTAGTGGCTCAGAGGATAAAGAATCCAGCTGCCAATGCAGGAGACTCAGATTCAGTCTCTGGGTGGGGTAGATCCTCTGGAGGAGGGCATGGAAACCCACTCCAGTATTCTTGCCTGGAGAATTCTGTGGACAGCTGGCGTCTGGCCAGCTACAGTCTGTGGGGCCACAAACAGTTGGATATGACTGAGTGACTAGCAACACTGTGCCCATGTAACTCCTAAGGAAAATGGTGAACATTTTCCCAGTAGCTACTGTATGCTGCTCCTGGTTTTAATGTATAACTAAGGCAATCACATTTAATCCTCAGAATGATCTATGAAGTATTACAGTCCCCTTTGTATAGATAAGAAACCTGAACTAAATAATGGTCCTGTGGCCTTGCACCAGAATTTGTGGCTAGTATCAGAACCGAGATTCAAGCCTAAGCTATGTGATTCTAAAGCCTGCCTCCCTCCACCAGCCTGCACTGGAGAGGTGTGACAGTGCCTAGCTCTTATGAAGGAAGGGCTGATGGCTGTGGCAGCAGGTTTAATAACTGAGCTGTGATATAAAGTAGCTCTCGTGAATGTACATGTCCGACTTTCAGAGAGAGGACGGCCGAGGGACTGAATTATTGCGGTTACCTTTTAGAAACCTTCAGTGTGACCTAGACTTGCTTCACTTTGAAAAACAGTTATCATCCTCTCCCTCCTTTTTTAATCTCCACATTGGGAAGGGAATTTCTATGGATATGTTGGCATTGTCCAACAGGAGACAAGTGATACAAAAAGACCTGACAGATATCTCCCAGGCAGAAAATTATGTGAGAAGGGTGCTGAATTATAGCCAAGAATAGAATGACATCAGGCACTGCAGCTACTGGGAAATGCTTTGCGGAATATCGGATGGAGCTTTAGATTTATTGCATCTAATTGAATCTTTAGCAAGCCTAGAAGAAGTAGCTATTCTGATCACTATTGTTCTGGTGGAACTGCAAGGGCATGGGGAAGGGTGAGGGAGAGATGAATAGATAGATGGTGGATGGAGAAATAGATAGGCAGGTAGGTAAGAGATAATACCCATATATTATCATCTATGACTCATTACATCAATTCTTTGATAAGTTTGTAAGGCAGCGGGTCATTCATTTGTTCTGTTGAGTTCTTTTTCATTTTGCCTTTCAAAATCAGTTCTGAAGTAGAAGGAGACATGTCCCCTTGCTTTATTCCTGCCCTCCTGCCCTCCTTTGTTCCTGTCTTCATTTCTAGGTGGTTTTTTTCCCCCTCTTTTGTTTTCCCCTTCTTTTTGTGCTGTGCACGTTAATTGACCATCTGTGTGTACCAGGTACTGAGATACCAGAAATATAACACTTATCAGACACAAAAAGCCTGTGTTCTATGCTTTTAAGAAACCCAGGCCCACAGAGTAGGTCAAAGAAGGATCCAAAATGTCAGATTCAGAAGCATTTAAAATAGGCCTTCAAAGATGGGTAGCATTTCAAGAGGCAGATACTGTCTCTCTTGGGGGAAATGTAGGATATTCTATGAAGAACCTGGGTGACTAAACTGATCAAGAAAGAGGCTTCATGGTATGGCCATTTCTAGGCCATAGTTAGAATAGGAGTTAGTGTGCACAGCAAGTAATGAGCTGGTCACGAGTGCAGAGATTGTGGTCCTTGAATGCTTAGGAGTCTCGCTGCCTTCTCTGGGCACCTGGCCTTGGCTTCCTGAATGGACAAGAAGCATGGCTAGCTCTGGCATGGGGGCATGTGCTCTCGTATGTTGCATACATATTGGTTCAAAGTGTTTACTTACTGGATATGGTAGTTCAGATTAGAAAGTGAAAAGAATGCGTGTCATCACTATTACTACTCTCTCATACTTACTTTCTTGGTTATGGTTAAACAAAACAGGAGTTCTCTCCTGGTATCTTTGACTGTGCATACTAAGAAATGCAATGAATGGCAAGGTAATTGCTTTCATCCCGTTCCATTTAATCAGTTGTGTAAAACTGGGCCCTGGTTCTGCCTTTTCAGGATGTTGAAGCAGAAGTCCCTAGAGACGTGTGTGCATTCTGCTCTGAGCCAGCCTCCCTCTGACTTCTTTACAGCCTGATTCTAAGATGTAGGCCTTAAATTCTGTGGCGTAACAAGGCACAGCATAAAACAAGGCCCATGGGTTTCTGAGATTCCTTCTAAAAATTTGTCTTTCAATGTTTTTAGAGTTAACTTATTAATATTTTCAGTAAAAAAAAATCTTCCAATAAGATCCAAGTAGATTGGTAGAAATCTTCAAGCCTTGGAGCCAGATCAAGCTGGATGAAACTTCTAGCTTTTGGGGTTCACTTCTCAAGGCCTGGGGAACTTAAGTGGCTGAATCGCTTAAGTCTTCAATCTTCTTGTCTCACCAGAAAGTATTAAAAGGATAATATGAGATGGTATGTATAAAGCATATAGCATGTATTCAATAAAAAGGAATGGCCATTATTTAATAGTGGTCATGACAAAGACAGGACTTCCCTGGTGGCTCAGATGGTAAAGCGTCTGCCTACAATGCAGGAGACCCGGGTTCAATCCCCAGGTCTGGAAGAACCTCTGGAGTTTTAAAGTACTGCTGAACTCTAATTGAAGAGTTCAGCAGTACTTTAAAACTAGAAGGATTTTGCATCCCCAGGGTAGGGTTTATCGGGAGCCTGTGGGCACCAGATAGTGCTTTACAGAGAAAGCTCATAATCTTGTGGCAGAGGCAGATGGTGCATAAAATCCAGCTGGGTGGAGCTAAGCTCTTTGTCAGAGTCAGAGGGCTCGGTGACATTTAGTACAGTCATTATTCCACCCTTAGCCTGAGGCTCATTGGCCGCCTCTGCTCAGTGTCAGCTTCCACAACCCTCCTTTTCACCATAGTTATGCTTCCTGAAATTGCCTTCAGTTCCAGGAAATTATACTTATTAGCTGATACGAGAGACTCCAGGCTCCCTACTTGGTTCCCCCTGCCCTGTTCAGCTTATCAGGGGCCTCTGCTTGGATAGCAGGGCCTGGCGCATTCCCAAAACTGCTGCCCGCACAGTTCCTAGCCTTCCAGTACCCTGGGTCTGCAGCTGTCTCTCTTCTGCCATGATCCCCAGACCTCTCTGTTCAGAGCTGACAAGGCCTCCAGGCTCCTTCAGGAACCAGAACTCAGCTTTCTCCTTTCCTCCCTTCTGCTCAGCCTTGCTAAAATTCCTCTCTGGAACCTAGTTGCCCACGGATTACCACCCCACCTGAACTACTGAGAGAGCATGGAGCATTCTGAAGGCATTTGCTAATGTTATTCCTCTGACCCCATTCAGATGGCATCTTATCCACAAAATATGTGTACATCCACACACACACACACACACACACACACACACCAAGTAAGTCTAATCTTGTCCCCTCAAAAGTTGCTAACATAACATTAGGGGAAATTAAAACTGAGAGGATTTTATAAATAATTGAGTTTTACATATTTCTTAGAGTTTGGAGCCAAATTATGATGTATTCATTCAGCAAATAAATTCTGAGCACTTGCTGTGTGAGGCAGTATGCACATGTCAAAAAGGGCAACCTACTTAATAAGAGTGGACGGCAGGAATAAAATCGTATTTGAATTTATACACACACACACACACACACACATATATATTTACTAGAACAAATACCATCTCTCACTTCCATGTAATTGTAATATTTTACATTTTAAAATTAACCTTGGCCTAATTCTTCATATGTCTTTGGTAACTATAAAAAAGGAGTTGCTAAGTATTGGAAAAATACTGGGAATACCAAAACCTGGGACTTAGAAAACAAAATATTCAACATAATTTATGATGGGTATGTGCCTGACACAAATAGATACAGACATAACAAGGTGGATATGAAACACAGGAGATTCTTAAAATACATTAGTTCAGTGATGAAATTCACTTTCTGGAAAAACAGGTCCAGAGTGCATAAGTGACAATTAACAGTCCAGTTATTTTTGTTTTAGAGGGAAGAGAGATACAGAAAGAGATTACGACAATTTATGCTGACTTTCAGTAAGTCTTCTTCGTTAAAGATATTGTCTTATTATAGAGGCTACTTAATACAGTATTTTCTAATGGGTTATCGGACATATCCACTTTATAGCAATTCCTCTTGGGTATCCGTGTCCAAATAACCTGCATTTCTACTTGACTAATTCAATTAGGAGGACAACAGACACCTCAGGGGAGACATTTAACGTCTTTTTTCAGAAGGACTCCTGTGAGTGGTAATGAAAACCAAGCATGTTATCCCTTTCACTTTCTTTTCTCCCTAGTATCTCAGATAACAGGAATTAATTTACATCCAACAATCTTTTACTTTAAAGTCTACATTGAAAGACTCATGTATTTAGTGCGTTTTGTGTTTTCCCTTATTCTTGAAAATGCCAGAGCTGTTTCTAGAATCTCTTGGATAAGCCAAATCAACAATAGGAGCAATGCTACCTTCTCTCTCTGCATAAATATCCACTTTTCACTGAGGGAAGGGGTGTGGTTACAGGCATTGTAGAGAAGCGGTGCTCATTTTCCTTCTGAGCGGATGCACAGTGCCTGCTGCAATTTCCAAAAACAGTCTGCTAACATAACAATACACCAGCTACAGAATTTCAGCAGGATCACTGTGGGGTTTTCTGTGCACATACCCAACTATTGACACACAGTCCAAAGCAATGCTGTGATTGTACAGTTGGGAAAATGGTGACGGTACTCATGGTGCTAGTTGATGGAATGTCTACACACTTAGGCTTGCTTTTCTATTGTGCTCAATTCATCAAGCTAAAATTGAGTGCCTAGTGAGAGTCCAGCATTGAGTTATATGTTGTGTGAAGAAAGCAACTTTTCTGTGCTTTTGAAGCATTTAGATGGTGACAAGAGTAATAATAAAAAATAGAAGATGAATAAATTATAAGATGAAAGATAGCCAGTGACATGGAGAGATGCATCAACTGTGTTAGGTGTGGGAAAAAAAAATTTTTTTTCAGTACGTAAGAGTCAAAAGGTAGAATGAGATCAACAACATTCCTCCATAGGATTTAAAAAACAAATAGAAACTAACTAAACTGTATAGGAATTTTAAAAATCAGTCAAAGATCTACAGTAACTAGGTGAACACCCAATCATGAAAAGGCCAAGTTTGAATGGTACAGAATTTTGTGGCAGTTTTATTTGCCCTTTCCTACCCATTCTCAGCATAGTGCAGAAGCATACTTGGGAGGAAATGGTGGTTTAGTCTCCAGTTGCCTTCAATGAACCAGAGAGACCAGAGAGGACTGAATTTGCACCATTATAATCTGTAAACTGCCTTAGGGATTGGTCTCTTTAACCTACATTGGAGTTGTGACAGCCAAAAAAAAAAAAAAAAGCAGCTTGCATCTCAGACAAGAAGCAGCACAGGAAGCAGCAGGCATGGCTCATGAAAATTACAACATAGTTACAGACATGTAGACTCCTGAGACAAGAAATTCCTCATTGAAGAATACAATAGACAGCGAAAGCCCCAAGAAAAAACAAGGATGGGACTCTTAATATATTATATTTAAAAATACTTGTGTATATAAGGGAATTGTAAAACACACACACACACATACGTAAAGAGTACAAATACCTGGAAAAGCCACCCCCCACACACACACATACACACACGTAAAGAGTACAAATACCTAGAAAAGTGTGCACACACACAGTACAAATACCTAGAAAAGCCCATAGAAGAACCTACGCCTTCATACTAGGCTGATGAGTGACTTTCTTCCTCTGCATGGAATCAGTTTGTAAAGACCAGGAAAGGTAACTGTTTTGTTGTTGTTTTGTTTTAACAAGTATCTCTGTCCAAGACTAGTAGAGTTTACAGTGATTCTGAGGCATCTGAAACTGTATTAAGGCCAATGATTCAGTGACATAAGAAGGGATAAAGAAAGAACTATTGGTTAAACCTAATTGCAGAATTCTCCAATCAAATTTTCTTTGGGGTTTGAACCATACATTTTTAAATGCATAATTAATCTAAAGTGATAACATGAATTCTAAATACTTAGGAAGCTGTGTACTACCATGAACACTAAGCTCTTTAATAGAGCACAATAACCTCTATTGACTGAGAATAATGCTGTTCAGAGATCACAGGGATGCTCCAGCCGTGTGAGATCAGACTTGTGCTCCTGAAAATTAGTTTGAGATTCTTTAGACTTATCCTATTATGTCTTTTTATATGTCGTACCAGTGTAAACTTCAAAATAATTAAAAACAATAGGCAAGAGCTTCTAATCTTTTTTAGTATTCTTTTATGTAAGGAATAATTGATTGGGGGAAGTGGATTACATTTCAGTATCCAGACAGGCTCCTTTTGTTAACTACTTTTGACTTTTTCTGTGCTTTTTAAATGTCCTTGCCTATTGAGAAAGCACAGGGCCATTCTCTTGTGTTTCTTTTTTGGTGCAAGACAATGGAGAAAGGCACATGGCATAAAGTTGAAGGATATCCACCATCCAATTTAATATCCTTAGATAACTGACATTTTTAGAGAAATAATCCTTTGAAATCATATAAGGTAATGTGAAAGGAAAAAAGCATGGAAGCTGGAGTCAAACTGACTTGGGTTTTTATACTGATGCTGGTACTTAATAGCTATGAAACATTAGGAATTGAATTAAATCATTGAGCCTTAGTTTCTTGGTTTGAAATATGGGAATAGTAATACTTCTGGCTCAGATAAATATATATGTTACCATATATATGACTATATCTATATCTACCTATCTATATACAAGCTTGACAGATAGTAAAAAAAAAAAAAAAAAAAAAGACTACCATCAAAAAAGCTGTGTCTGTCTTGTCCTAAAAGAGAGTTCCTAATGTTATTGAGGTTCATCTATTAGGATTAATGAAAGAAACCAGGCACAGAAGACCACATACTGACATATTGTCTATTTCCATTTATATGAAAGGTCAAGAATAGGCAAATATACAGAGACAAAAATTAGATTAGTGATTGTCTAGGACTCGGAAGCAGAGGGAAAGATGGCTGTTTAAGAATACAAGGTTGCTTTGAGGGATAAAAATATTCTGCAGTTAAGCAGTGGTAGTTGTTGTACCACTCTAAATACACAGAAAGAAGGAAATTGAATTGTATACTTTCAAAGGATGAATTATATATATGTTAATAATATCATACACTTTCAAAAGGTGAATATTATGATACATTAATAATATCTCAGTAAAGGCATTTTGTATGCTGACATGAATATCCTAAGTAAAATAATCTGTGCCTATGGAAAAATGGGAAATTTTATTTGTGCTAGGGGGAGGTGGGAAAGGAGGCAGGATCTCTTGTAAGTCTTTCCGAGTATCTGTCTTTGAGTTGGCTTAAAGATCAATTTTGTCTGTTAATTACTCCCCAAATCACAGTGGCTCATGATTTTTTTCTTATTTACGTTGCACAATGGCATCTATTCACATCTGTTTGTTTCTTCTCCTCTCTGCTGTCTCTGCTCTACACAGCTCTGCTTAGCTCTGTCTACATGTCTTCTCATTCCTAAAGCAGCTGCTATAATGGGACATGCTGATCCTCCTGCCATAGGGAAAGAGAAGACGGATTCAAACCTGTTAGCTTTTTTTTTTTTTTTTAATTTTGTGCCAGGTATGTTAAGTATATAACATGGATTATCTCATTTAAAAATAAATAATAATTTATTTTATTATTGAAGGATAATAGCTTTACAGAATTTTGTTGTTTTCTGTCAAACCTCAGCATGAATCAGCCATAAATTTACATATATTCCCTCCCTTTTGAAGCTCCCTCCCATCTTCCTCCCCAAATCCCACCCCTCTAGGTTGATACAGAGCCCCTGTTTGAGTTTCCTGAGTCATACAGCAAATTCCTGTTGGCTGTCTGTTTTACATACGGTAATGCAAGTTTCCATGTTATTCTTTGCATACATCTCACCCTCTCCTCCTCTCTATTAGCTTTTAATGCTTCTCTCAGAGTATATAGCTGTTCACATGTCATTGGGCAAAGCAAGTCACATGGTCAAACCTAGTGAACATGCATTCCTTTCATGGAATAAGGTGACTGTGAATATCTGTAGTCGATCGATAAGACAGTCTACTGTTGTTGGAAGAAGACCTGTCTAGCATCCTCACGAGAAAGTCACTCAGTCACATTCGAGTCTTTGCAACCCCGTGGACTATACATGGATTCTCCAGGCCATAATACTAGAGCTTAACCCTCCATAATTGCCTTTCACCCCTCTGCTTGTCCCCCAATCCACGTGTTTATCTTGTTTCCTTTTTCCTCATTGAGATCTTTCCTTTGGTTTTTATCAAGGGTAAATTTATAAATAATTTTCCTTTGCCATGAAAATCTCTTTGAAGTATCTATTGAGATGTCTTATGCCTTCCACTCCTTCCCCTCTTTGCCAGACTTTAAAATTACAGCCAGTTAGTGTCACTAATGGTTCTCTATCAAATTTAACTCTTTACAGTCTGGCTTGAACTCTCTCAGTCCATTGCAATTTTTCTTTTTAAAAATTTCAGTGGCCTTGATTCCCAATACATTTTATTTTTTCAGCCATTATTTATTTTGATCTTGGTGACATTTAAAATGTAGAATATCTGACCCCCCTTGCCTAACAAATTTCACATTCTTTCCCTACACTCCTTTCCTGTTGATCTAAGTTTTCAGTTTTTACTTCTGAGCATGTGACTCCCATATTTACATGTTTATTCAGCTTTCCTTGATTAAAAAAAATAAGAGTCAAAAGTGATTACTATGTTTAGTTAATCATGTTCATTTGCATAATAATATAAATCATGTTTAAATAGAATGGACATAGAAAGTTTTTTTTCCTGAAGAAATTAAAAATAATCTTAGGCTTAATGATTCTACTATAAGTATTATCTTGTGTGGCCAGAAGTTGTTTGCAAATTTAAAGTACAACTCCAGTGTGCAAATCATAGAATTCAAATAATCTTAGTTAGATGTAGAGCTTAGCTTAAGTATCCAGGAGTACAGTATCAAGCTGATAAAGAATCAGTATTTGTGGATGTATTTTGTAATATGTATTAATTAACCAGGGAAAGAAGGGAAGAAATTGGAGTAGTAATGATCAGCATCTTGTATTTCACAACCAGCCACTTTATAAAACTTTACGATTTATTTCTTTAACAAAATCATAGTGTAACTAGAATACCTTCCATTTTAAAATAAGGAAATAGACAATTTGAGAACTGAAGTAATATACATGAATCTATTTCAGTGTAATTGGCAGAGCTCTATGTCTTCCCAGGGCTGTGTAACTTGGTGCTGCGTGTGCCTGTGTGTGTTGTGCAGGGTGTATGTCTGGCCTTGTAGTTGTGTCACTAGCAACTAGACTTCACATGTAAGAAAAATCCATCATAAAAGGAAAGTTGCAAAATAATCACCTATAGGACCAAAGCAGAAAATCTTTTAAATGAAACAGAGTTGGGGTGACAAACTGAGAAGGTTGATTAAGGGAAGGAGCATTCAGTCTCAGGGGTTCCAGAGCTGAGATGGGGCTTGTAAAACACACCTGTCGCCCCCTCTGATAGGAGACCCTCAGCTGCAACGCAAGCCATCAAGGTTTTTCCATTCAGGAGGCCAAACCAAAAATTCAAGGCTTCAGTTCAGTTCAGTTGATCAGTCGTGTTTGATGCTCTGCGACCCCATGGACTGCAGCACACCAGGCTTCCCTGGCCATCACCAACTCCCAGAGCCTGCTCAAACTCGCGTCCATCAAAACAGTGATGCCATCCAACCATCTCATCCTCTGTTGTCACCTTCTCCTCCTGCCTTCAATCTTTCTCAGCATCAGGGTCTTTTCCATTGGTCAATTCTTCCCATCAGGTGGCCAAAGTATTGGAGTTTCAGCTTCAGCATAAATCCTACTAATGAATATTCAGGACTGATTTCCTTTAGGATTGATTGCTTTGATCTCCTTGCAATCCAAGGAACTCTCAAGACTCTTCTCCAATACCACAGGTCAAAAGCATCAATTCTTTGGTGCTTAGCTTTCTTTATAGTCTAACTCTTACATCCATGCATGACCACTGGAAAAACCATAGCTTTGACTAGACAGACCTTTGTTGGCAAAGTAGTGTCTCTGCTTTGTAATATGCTGTCTAGATTGGTTATAGTGTTTCTTCCAAGGAGCAAGCATCTTTTATTTCATGGCTGAAATCACCATCTGCAGTGATGCTGAAGCCCCGCCCCAAAAAGTCTCTCACTGTTTCCACTTTTTTCCCATCTATTTGCTATGAAGTGATGGGGATGGATACCATGATTTTAGTTTTTTAAATGTTGAGTTTCAAGCCAGATTTTTCACTCTCTTCTTTCACTTTCAACAAGATGCTCTTCAGTTCCTCTTCACATTCTGCCATTAGGGTGGTGTCAACTGCATATCTGAGGTTATTGATATTTCTCCTGGCAATCTTGATTTCAGCTTGTGCTTCATCCAGCCTGGCATTTTGCACAATATACTCTGCACATAAGTTAAATAAACAGGGGACAGTATACAGCCTTGACATACTCCTTTCCCAATTTGGAACCAGTCCATTGTTCTATGTCCAGTTCTAACTGTTGCTTCCTGACCTGCATACAGATTTCTCAGGAGGCAGGTATGGTGGTCTGGTATTACCGTCTCTTTCAGAATTTTCCACAGTTTTTTATGATCCACACAGTCAAAGGTTTTAGAGTATTCAATAAAGCAGAAGTAGATGTTTTGGGGAGACTCTCTTGCATTTTTTATGATATAACTGATGTTGGCAATTTGATTTCTAGTTCCTCTGCCTTTTCTAAAACCAGCTTGAACATCTGGAAGTTCATGGTTCATGTACTGTCGAAGCCAAGCTTGAAGGATTTTGAGCATTACTTTGCTAGTGTGTGAGATAAGTGTGATTGTGCAGTAGTTTGAACATTCTTTGGCATTGCCTTTATTTGGGATTGGAATGAAAACTGACCTTTACCAGTCCTGTAGCCACTGCTGAATTTTCCAAATTTCTGGCAAATTTAAGTGCAACACTTTAACAGCATCATCTTTTAAGACTTGATATAGCTCAGCTAGAATTCCTTCACCTGCACTAGCTTTGTTTGTAGTGATGCTTCCTAAGGCCCACTTGAGTTCAGACTTCAGGATGTCTGGCTTTAGGTGAGTGATCACACCATCGTGGTTATTTGGGTCATGAAGATCTTTTTTGTACAGGTCTGTGTAGTCCTGCCGCCTTTTCTTAATGTCTTCTTCTCTCAGTTCCATACCTTTTCTGTCCTTTATTATGCCCATCTTTGCCTGAAATGTTCCCTTTGTATCTCTAATTTTCTTGAAGAGATCTCTTGTTTTTCCCATTCTATTGTTTTCCTCTATTTCTTTGCATTGATTACTGAGGAAAGCTTTCTTATCTCTCCTTGCTATTTGGAATTCTGCATTCAAATGTGTATATCTTTCCTTTTCTCCTTTGCCTTTAGCTTCTCTTCTTTTCTCGGCTATTGTAAGGCCTCCTCAGACAACCATGTTGTCTTTTTGCATTTGCTTTTCTTGGGGCTGTTCTTGATCACTGCCTCCTGTACAATTTCACAACCTTTGTCCATAATTCTTCAGGCACTCTGTCTATCACATCTAATCCCTTGAATCTATTTGTCACTTTCACTGTATAATTGTAAGGGATTTGATTTAGGTCACACCTGAATGGTCTTGTGGTTTTCCCTACTTTCTTCAATTTAAATCTGAATTTTGCAATAAGGAGTTGATGATCTGAGCCACACTCAGTTCCTTGTCTTGTTTTTTTCTGATTTTCAGAGCTTCTCTATACATATGTATATATATATATATATATATATATATATATATATATATATATATTTGGCCAAACCAATGATTAAAGGCTGGGTTAAGGCTCTGTCCAAGCTGTCAGAAGAGTAGACTGTGACACTGTATTCTGAACATCCACAGTGACGGTCCCTTTGCAGATGAGCAAAGTTTGGCCAGTCTGCCCTTCTCTCCACACAGTGTCCGCTGCCAGTTTCAGCACAAGTAACCTGCTTGTTTCGTGAGATGGCTGTGCTACTTATAAGAAATTCTTTGGTTGTTGTTAATATGGTTTAGCTGTGCTTTAGCATCTGGCCTACGCTTCTTATTTATAGTCTCTATCTGATGTCAGTTCTTGGCTCTTGAACCCAGGATCTCAGTGAGTGGAAGCAAAGTGTCCTCTTTACTCCTGTCTTTCCGCAAGACACAGCTTCACTGATGCCACACGCCTCCACTTCTAACAGGCTGTGTGCTTCCTTGTGTGTGTTAGCTGCTTAGTCATATCTCGCCCTTTGCAACCCCATGGGCTGTATGTTGCCTGCCAGGCTCCTCCATCCATGGGATTTTCCATGCAAGAATATTGGAGTGGGTTACCATTTCCTGCTCCAGGGGATCTTCCCGACCCAGGGATCGAACCCAGGTCTCCCACATTGTAGACAGACACTTTACCATCTGAGCCACCAGGGAAGGCCATGCTTCCTTGTACAATGACTTATATTGGGAAGTGCTGGAGTCTTGCAATTATGAACCTGGACTCTGTTTGTGATTATGAACTTGGACTCTTTTGTCAGAAAGACTAGAATTGACCCTCTGTTTAATCATGATAACCTTATCTCCCTTGCTGGTAAACAATACTCCACTTCATCAGGTTGTGGTGAAGACTCAATTCTTTCAGGAAAATAAAGCATGATCACAGTGTTAAAAACATAGTGAGTTGTCAATAAATATTAACTTTTATTATATTTATTACCATTAGGACTCTGTGCAAGTCTTTGTACGTTTTTTCCCCAAGAAGCTATCTTCCTGTGTTTACTAGCATCAGTTATATTTTTGCCTTAGGCAGTCTCCTGACTTGGCTCTAGAGTAGACTTTTTTCTCTCTTTTTCATCTCTCACTTCCAATTCTACCAGTTTTACTCCCAAATATTGTACCCCTTAATGTTTCTTCTCCTTAATTGTTGCTGTTTTTTGTTTTTTTTGTATGTGTTCTTAATGGTAATTTATCTGTACTCTTAACTGATATATATATATATATATATGTATATGTATATGTATATATATATATATATGTATAAAACATGGCCTCCCTGGAATACTGTTATGAGTAAAATGCATCATAGATTTAAAATGTTCTTTATAAACTCTTAAGTGCTATTTGGTTAAATGAACGACAACCTTATTTTACGAGATATTATAGATTTAAAAGATTGAAAACATTCACTCCCAGAAATACTGTGTACTCATCTTTATTTTCCTCTTGGCCTATACTGCTAAAGTTCTTTTTTTCCTATGGAAATGGAAAAAAAAACCTAATTACCACAGATGAATGGAAATGCTCTGAAAAGATTAGTCATTCAGTATTGATTATTCCTGGATCAGGATCTAATTCATATTGGCGTCATCCCTAACTGGTTGCTGTGCTCTCTTGTTTGCTGAAATGGGCATCACAGTTTCCACTCTTGGCCTTACATTTGCTGCTCGGTTTCTATACTTTCATCCCTAAAGTCTTTGATGTGATTGCTCTGAGGGGAAGCACTCAAAACCACAACAAAAATGGATACATAAAGTTTAAGCATCCCTTCAATGCCATGGTTTCCTCTACATTTCTAAAGTAAAAAAATAGAAATAGGAAATATTTAGAGATTGTATGGAAAGAATCAGGAATATCCTGTTGACAAAGAATCCATATGCAAAATTCTGCAAAAGGATTGGGCAAATATAAGTATATAGTACCTGTGGTTCTTAAATTATGATTTTTGATTGTCACTGAGCCTTTGTGAGCATTAATCTTGCTTAGTAGGAGGGTAGTCACACTGAGCCCAGCCTTGCCATCCTGGGCCGGCATTTCTATTCCTCAGTAGACTGATGCCAGGATTGATCCTATAATAGTTCTGAATTTTCTGTGTATGTCCTTAGTTCTAACTATGTCCCAGTAATAGCTGTCCCTGTTTTCCCATCTAGTATCATTTAGCTGAAATTATGAGGATTTTGCAGCTTTAGCATCAAGAGTTTGGAGGCCTAGGTTTCTAGTCCTGGTACTAACCTTCAAGCTGAGGAACAACTTGGAAGAAATGTGGTATGGGGAAATGCTCTTGTTCAGAGTTTTACAAATTGTGGTCCTCAGGCAGCCCCCATGACACCAGGGAGTCTGGTAGAAGCACATGCTCCAAGGCCCTTCTGAGACCTGCTGAGTCAGAGTCTCTGGGGGTAAGGTCGATCCATGTATGTTTTAATGAAGCCTTTTAGTGATTCAGAGAAGCACACGCTTAGTGCCTAGACAGTGAGATTTTGTTAACCTTCCTGAGGATGCAAGCATAGGATAAAGTGGGTAATGAGTAGGGAACCACAGTACATAATGAGGCACCCATGGTATTAGGGCTGGAGGGCAAGTGTGGGACAGTCATAAATCAAGAGTCCAGGTTCCCTGAAATAAGCCCTGGAAGGAGAAGACCTTGCTGTAAAAAAAAAAAAAAAAAAGGCATCAACTTCATTATCCAGCTATCCAGCACAGGTCTTAACAGCTGCAGATGTGCAATGATTTCCTTAAATGAATCAATGAGTAACTTAAGATACATTTCAGATATCAAAATTTCTGTCTTGGAAGGGCAGGGCAGAAGGGCTCCGACACAAAAAGAAAGTAAGTTGATATGAGGGATTTCTAGGAATATGTTCACAACCTATCTGGGGGTTTAGAACTTAGGACAGAGATCAGCATGGGCTATACTCAAAACTTGGACTTCACAGTTTAAAGAGATTAACAGGAAGATGTGCTTCCATTGAAACAGAAATTATGAGCTTATCGAGTCAGGTCACAGCAGGCAGGACAATGGTGAGTGGGTCTCCCAGATAAAAGACATCTATTTGCTCTGCCCCATAAAGGATGCAGGGACTTCTGACTCCAGGCTCTCAAGGCAGCTTACTGATTAGCTGTCTCAAACTCCTTGGACCTTTGTAAATTGGAGCCAACAACATCTGACCTCACATGAGAATCTTTGTTCTTAAAATTGATGGTGACTATGTAAGAAAAGGGATACCAGGAATAGATGATTCTCTCTCTCTTTTTTGGCTGTGCTGAGTGGCCTGAGGCATCTTAGTTCCCCAACCAGGGATCAAGCCTGTGTTCCTTGTGGTGGAACAGGGAGTTTTAACCACAAGACCACCAGGAAAGTCCCAGATTGTTCTGTTTTTAATGCAGTTGTCGTCCCAGAAAGCTACAAGGCAGCTATAGCTTTGTACAAAAAATCAGGTTCCATTCCCTTTTTAAGAGGTTTCCTTCCGTGTAACTAATAGACATTTCCTAGAATCTTGAGTTGCAATGTGTGGACAACACTTATTCCTCAGGGTCAGTTTATGACAAATGATCTCTAACTCCCCCAGTACCTGAACAACATGGTAGTTTTGTGTATAGTGTCCACAGCTCTCAATTTGCCTGTTAGTGTTTAGACAGAAGCAGTGCTCTGGAATTTAGAGACAGGACCAAATCCTACCTTTTTTCTCTTATGAGTATTTCTAAGAAAAATTTTAAAAATACTATCTGCACTAGGTTTTAATTTGCTTTTCATACCTGAAGACCACCTGTAAATGTAATTGTACTGTAAATTTCTAACCTCTAGCATGTAGTAATTTTTTTTCATGTATTTCAATCCATTAGCATACATGTTAGTCATTTATAATGGCTTTCTGGTCAACAAAATGCAACGTATTGAAAGAGTCACATGCTTGCTGGTTTCCACCTGGATTGACAGGGTGGATCTTGAATATGGTTTGGGCGTTTAGTACATGGTTCACCTGCCGGTTTTTTCCACTTTTAAAAGCAAATTTCAGAATCAATCTGATATGTTTCTAACTCCAGGCACTGCCTTGGCTTTTTCTTTGGCTTTGTGCGCTCGGGCAAGTTGTTAAATTTCCTTGAGCCTTAGTTTTGTTAGGTGTAAAATGAGAGTTATAATAGCTCTATCTCAGGGTTGTTTCAAAGATTAAATAAGGTGATGTGTATAAAGAATTTAGCCCAATGTGTAGCACATGTCAACACTTAATAACTATGAACTTTTATTATAATTACTCCTACCACTATTTTTAAAATGATTGCTATTTATAATTATTATTATAGTCACCATTATTATGTTCAAGTTCTTGCATTAATAGCCCTTAAATTTGTCACCTTCGGTGTGACTACTGCATGCTGACCCCCGGTTTTCCCTTGATCTGATTTTCCTTGCTTCCGATTGTTGACTTACAATATATTCACAACCTAGAAGTTGAGAGTTATGTTTTATTCTGTGGGAATTTTCGGGACTTTAAGCCCAGGAGACAGCATTTCAAGTGACCCTGAAAGGACTGCTCCGAGAAGGTGAGGGGAGAAACCAGGTCATACAGAATTTTTGCAACACAGGGCAGGTAGCCTGAACATCAAAAGATTGTTAATTTAAAAAAAAAAGCAAGATATCCCAAGATAAGGAAATAGGGGCTTTTCTATCTATGTGCTAAGTCTCTTCAGTTGTGTCTGACTTTTTGCAACTCTTTGGATCATAGCCCACCAAGCTTCTCTATCCAAGGGATTCTCCAGGCAAGAATACTGGAGTGGGTTGCCATTTCCTTCTCCAGGGGATCTTCCCAACCCAGGGATTGAACAGACACCTCTTAGGTCTCCTGCACTGGCAGACATATTCTTTTACCATCAGTGCCACTTGGGAAGCCTATATATGGAATGATGCAAGAGTCTGGGCTCACTGAAATCATTCCTTTGACACGCTCCTCAGCTAGCTGAGGCAGTAACCTGTGGTTTTTGCCTCCTGAGCTTCCTTGGGACTCACTGTAGGGAGTGGCTGCAGTCTGGTGGCTTCTTCAGTTCAGTCACTCAGTCGTGTCCGACTCTTTGCGACCCCATGACTCGCACCACGCCAGGCCTCCCTGTCCATCACCAACTCCCGGAGTTCACTCAGACTCACGTCCATCGAGTCAGTGATGCCATCCAGCCATCTCATCCTCTGCCGTCCCCTTCTCCTCCTGCCCCCAATCCCTCCCAGCATCAGAGTCTTTTCCAATGAATCAGCTCTTTGCATGAGGTGGCCAAAGTACTGGAGTTTCAGCTTCAGCATCATTCCTTCCAAAGAAATCCCAGGGTTGATCTTCAGAATGGACTGGTTGGATCTCCTTGCAGTCCAAGGGACTCTCAAGAGTCTTCTCCAACACCACAGTTCAAACGCATCAATTCTTCGGCACTCAGCCTTCTTCACAGTCCAACTCTCACATCCATACATGACCACAGGAAAAACCATAGCCTTGACTAGATGGACCTTTGTTGGCAAAGTAATGTCTCTGCTTTTGAATATGCTATCTAGGTTGGTCATAACTTTTCTTCCAAGGAGTAAGTGTCTCTTAATTTCATGGCTGCAATCACCATCTGCAGTGATTTTAGAGCCCCAAAAAATAAAGTCTGACACTGTTTCCACTGTTTCCCCATCTATTTCCCATGAAGTGATGGGACTGGATGCCATGATCTTCGTTTTCTGAATGTTGAGCTGTAAGCTTCTTAGATGACAGGTACTCTTTCCTTCCTGAGCTCCCTCAGGGCTCACACCTCACCTTCAGTGGTGGCAGCAATTGCTGATGACTGTTACATCTTCTATTTACTGATATGCCAGGAAACATTTTATTTTTCACAATAAAAGCAGTTCTTGCTCTGGAACCTCCAGGACCTCATTTGTCAGTTATTTCCTTGTGATGTTTCCTTATGTCAAGCCAGATTTTAATATGAGGACCTTGCCACAAGAGCTGTGTTCCTGGTAGAACCATACTTTGGTCTGACAAAGAGTTCGATTAGAGGACTTTTCAGGTACGTCCAGATTTGGGGTCCTCAGACTCTAAACTTTCTAAGGAGTGTGGCAATATCTTGTCTGGGGGTTTGTATCCAGGTGTGATTCATGTGACTCTTCCAGTTTTTCCTAGAATACCTTCTGCTAGAGACCTCAACTGCATTTAGTTGTACTCATCTAAAAAAAAAAAGGAAAATCATGTCAGTTTACTTATGTAGAAAATGAGAATGATACCCTTGAAAGGATATGGTGCAGTACAAATAAGATAATGTGGTTATAGCATCTTTCACAATTCATCTTTTGTCCTGTATCTAACAAGTATAGGCAGGTCATCTCTTGGATGCTATTGTGGTACTTGTCTTTTAAGACCCAAATGTTGCACCTAGAAGAACTTAACTCCACAGCATCCCCATATATAACCCTATACTGTCCAAGTATACTGCTCCAAAGCCTCCTTAGTTAAATCCAAAGATAGCTTAATATTTAGATAAACATGAAAAAGAATACATGTTAAATGAATTGCCTGTTTGTAATTTATAAAACACCCTTATACAAATTGATAACGATGTATGTTTGAATAATTCAAGAAACAGGATGTCAATAGCTTTTAGCATTAGGTACCAAGAGAGCTTGTGCTTTTGAATATTAATTTCACTAATTTGAGATATTAGGCCATTTAGTATGGCAAGCACATAAACACAGTGTGGTAGGATTCTTGAAGGGTAATCTAATCAGCAACAGGGGCATCTAGCAGTTCTTTAAAATGTAACAATTATCCTAAAGTCTCATAAGGAATATTCTGCAGCTGAGGAAGAACAAGATACCCCACGTAAAATGTAAACAAGCATGAAGTGCTTTAGTGGGAGTAATTCTGGGAAGAATCAGTACCAGTATGCTTTATTGATTTTGTTTTTTAATTTTCTTCCCATTTGTTCTTATAGTTTGAGTCTTTTCTTAAAAATAATTTTATAAGTTGGTATAAGACCTAAGAGTTTTTACACTGTAAGTGTGTAAATAAATTTAAAGTGAACATGTCAGAAAGTTGATTTGTGGATTTAGAGTTTTCAATGACTAATTTATAACCAATTGGATAGAGTATGTGTGTCTAATACATCCCTTCCATCATTTATTCATTTTAGTTTTCAAAATTAACATCGGGGATACTATCATTATTACTTTCTTATGGATGAATAAATGGAGGGTCAGTAACTTTCCCAAAGTCACGCTGCAGCTAATGAGTAGAGCTTGTGTGTAAAGTCAAACCTCTGACATCACAAGCCCACGTTTTGTGTACTATCAGCTTATGAGAGAGATTTATTCATGCCAATAATAGTTATATGGTGTTTACACGTCAGACTTTGGAATCCACGTTAAGCATGTCAAAAGACCATGACTGATTTCACAGTTCATGTAGTTCCTCATTTAGGCTTCCCACTCAGGTGTGATTATTTGAAAATGGGTACGACTACAACTTTTATAAACCATTTATTCCAAAAAGAAGTATTCACTTTTATCTCAGTGATTCTTCTACTTGTGTTTGCTGTAAGAGAAGAGGAACAGGCAGAATATAGAACCAAAGTAATATCATTTCCTATCACATTCCCCAGGGTGTCTTATGAAAATCTTTCACACTGAATTTCAAAATCCAATTTGTGGAGCCCAGAATTACATTTTAGTATATTGTAGGTTGGATCAATATATGGATTGTAGCCTTCTTAGACTCACAATAATTAAGGACTATCATGTGGTTTCAGTATTTGTTTAGCAGATAATTTTCAAGATTTTCATATATGATAATGAAGCCCTAACTATTGTAATGTATGTGAATTAAATCTATTTCAAGTCTAGTGAAAATAATAAAATTTAATTAACATGGTGTGAATTCATTTAAATTTATGTAAAGAGAATCAGGGACATAATTATGAGCCTATTTTTCTAATTTTTTATATACACTATGAGGTTTGCCAATTGATAACTTGAGCCCAAGGTAGATAAGGGTTATTTAAAAGTTATCAGAGTGTGAAAAAGCATAAAGTATACTGGAGAAGAACTTTCAGTTCTTACACACTTTATATATGCTGGATGCATACAATCATATTTAAATTTTTACCACCAAAACGTTATTTCCAGATGTGGAAATGGAGACCTGCAGAGGACATGTAAGTTGCTATTTGTTGTTTAGTTGCTAAGTCATGTCCAGCTCTTTGCGACCCCATGGACTACAGCACACCAGGCTTCCCTGTCCTTCACCATCTCTTGGAGTTTCTTCAAACTCATTTCCATTGAGTCAGTGATGCCATCCACCATCTCATCCTCTGTCATCCCCTTCTCCTCCCGCCCTCAATCTGTCCCAGCATCAGGGTCTTTTCCAATGAGTCAGTTCTTCACATCAGGTGGCCAAAGTATTGGAGTTTCAGCTTCAGCATCAGCCATTCCAATGAATATTCAGGGTTGATTTCCTTTAAGATTGACTGGTTTGATCTCCTCACTGTCCAAGAGACTCTGAAAAATTGAAAGCATCAATTCTTTGGCACCCAGCCTTCTTTATGGTCCAACTCTCACATCCATCTGTAACTTGCTCTAAGGCTGTACAGATAGTAAGACTAATCTTAGCATGAGCTCTCCCAAACTCCAAATGAAATTTAAGTACAAAATAAATTACTTTTGATTAAATCAGGGAAAATTTGGAAAAGCCCTTATTCTTTTTCAGAAAATTCAACTTTTTTTGGCATTAAATTATGGTATGTATAAGACAGTAGCTTTATCTTTAGTTTGAATATACAATATCTACTGAGGGATTTCTTTCCAAAATTAGGGTCTCGTGGAAGTGGCGTTAGTGTCATGGTGGAAAGTAAAACTGGTCTTCAGAAGAGAGACTTCCTCCTATGGTTCACTACAACTTCAGCATTGTGGGGCCAGCACCATGATCAGCTTTGTCTTGGGTGGAGAATTATGTACTACGTCAGGAATTAATGATGTTGCACCGTACTTAGAATTATTTTTTTCACTGGAGAACTTCATAATACAGGGTTTCAAATATTTAGAAAAGTGTTTGTATTGAAACCTCTATGCCATTATTCTCGTCTTGAATTGTGAATTTTTAGTATAGAAGTCTTCTTTGCCCAAGTACCTAATATACAGATAACCTACCCAGTAATAAACATGATTATTCACTCATATCAGGTGCTCTGAAGGGAGATTTGCTAAAATTATCTCAATTTTCATTCACATAGATCACATGAGATGTTGCAAGCCCCACTGACAGGCTGAGATAACGGAGATTTAGAGAGGCTCATTAACTTGTCTAGTTCACCTAACTAGTGTGATTCAGACTGGATTTGACTGAAGATCAGAAACCAGTGCTTTCACAACTCTAATTACCATACACCCTCACATATTCCCCTGTGATACATTTACATGTTCTTAGAGATAGGAAAATATCTCCAAGAAAGTGGTCTGAACATTTGTACCAGGGAATGTGTAGTGTAACTTTAATGTAGGTCCACTTGGTATTTCCATTGGTATTTTTCATAAATAGCCTTCCTTGTGCCTCACATTGCTTTGGCAGCACACTCCATAGGGTGCAGCCCGTGTGGCTGGAGCCCACGGCATCAGAACCTGGGTCATGGGAGGATGGACAGAGACTGAGGCAGCACAGTACTGATAGCAGTAAAGCAGTAATCTTAGCGAATATATGGTCTCAGGAGAGCCTCAGGCTATGCTGCTGTTACAAACAGGCGGGAGACCAGATCCATGAAAGAGCAAGGTTGGAGCTGATGGTGCAAATGTCCATTCAGAGAATCTGGGTCTTCCTCTGAGACACCATAGAGCACACAGGGAAGACAAATCTCATTTATCTTGTAGTTGATACATGCCAGATGCTATTCCGGGTAATTCATTTGCTCCATTTTACTCAATTCTTAACAAATCCCAGGGCCACGAGCATTGTTTTCCCATTCCAAGATGAAGATGTTAGGGATCCATAAAGAAGGTTTCTAACCTGCAGCTTCTAAGAGACATCAAATATAAATCTTTATCTCTGTGAGTCTTTATATAATCCAGTTCTATCTCCCTCGAGATTGCTAACTAAAGGTAATGCAGCCTTATGTCTGGTAAGATAAAAAAATGGAAGTTCAGAGAAGTTGAGTCATATGTCAGGGGGCATAAAACAATTAAGTGACAGAACCCCATTTCACACCCAAGTCTTCTGATTTCAAAACTCTATGGATCCTTCCCATCTCTATATTAATGTGTTAGTAATTGTCACAAAAAGAAAAATCGTCACTTTACCAAACTTCCCTACCGCCTACCACCCTATTCTTTGCTCCTATTTGCTACAAAACTCTTCAAAGATGTGTCTACACTCAGGCAGCCAATTGTGATGAATTTCTCCAGTTTGACTTTCCCCTCACACAAAGGTAACACTGACCCCATGCTGCTTAACACCATGGACAGTTCCCAGTTCTTAACCATCTATCAACAAGGTCAACATTCTTTGATTTCTGAACTTGGACCCCACTCTCTTACACGCTCTGGGTTTTCTCCTGCCTTGCTGGTCACTCATTCTCACCTTTCTCCAACCTCTGAACACGGGAGCATATCAGTCCTTGATGCTCTTGTCAGTCTGTCTGTCTCCCTCTCTCCTTATGACTGATGGATTTATCCCAGCGTCATGCCTTTAAGTACCACTTAAATTCTGATAACTTCCAAAATGATGATTTCAGCCCATACCTCCTTTCCAAATTCAAGACTTGTACTTCCAAGCATGTGCTTTATATCTCTATTTTGATTTCTAATAGATATTTCAACCTCAACACTTTTATCACTTAATTCCTGTTCTCCTCAAAGCCTACTTCACAAGCTACTTTTCCCGTCTCAAAATCTACCCATTTCTTATTATTTCTACTAGTATTACACTTACCTAAGCCACTAGCATTTCTTGCCTGGAGTCTTTTTATAATAAATAATAAAACAAATATTTAATAGGTTTTCCTGCTTCTCATCTATTTTTAATATGGCAGCCAGAATGACCAAAACAGGTCAGATCATATTATTCTTATAAATAAAATTTCAGTGAAGCATTTCGTCCAGAGAACAGATGTTCATTGCGTCTTATCTCCTCTCTCCTTCTCTCTTCGTGCTTTCTCTGCCTCAGGCATACCATTTCACTCCAACTGTGGGCTCCAGAAGCTCCCCCTGGGCATTTTGCTCTTTCCTCAGAGGTCAGCAGCACTAACTACTGCATCCCTTTCAAGTCTTTGCTCATATTTTACATTCTCAGTGATTCAGTTTATTTAACACTGCAACTGCCTGCCACCTCACTTAGGGTTCCTGATTCCGTGGCCCTATTCTCAATTAAAAAGTCTGAGGCTCTATTACCTTCTTACACACTAGATGATTTATTGATTTAGCATGATTAGTGTTTATTGGATGACTTTTTCCACCAGGATGTAATGTCAGAGATGTGGTCCTTTTCTCACTGGTGTATTCCCAGCCCCTAGAATAGTGCCTGAGAGATAGCAGCTTCTGGAAATACTTGTCTAATGGGTGAATGAAAAGAAGTAGGAAGCAGCCTTTTTGTGCCTGTTTTGAATTTGCAGAAATTTCAGGCCGTTCTCTGAAGTACTTAAGGGTGTAATTGTTGTTTTTAGAAACGAGTTCAGCTCTGTCACTAGGCTCTCACTTCCTACCTACTAGTCACAGGTTTATGCAAATTTATTTCTGGCTACATATAAATTACCAGGTAGTTCAATGGTATTGATCTGTGCTGCCATTTAATGGGGCTGATCTGTTATCAACTCCAGGCAAGGTCCTGATTCAGCTTTTACTTGCAAATAAATGGTAGAATGGCCTTTGACTTTGCTTCTGCAAACTCAGGAGCCTTCTTCTATCCCTTAAATGTCATCATATGCCTATCTGTGCTCTCTTTGCTTTGTTTAAGAAAATGAAAGAAATGGAAAATCATTGAGATCTCAGAAAGAATCAAGCTCATTCTTAAGCCTTTTCCTCAAGTTTGCTCTAATTGCCCTGAGATTAATCTCATATTATGACAGCAAGGCCTGGCCCTTCTAGGATTCTTTGAACACTGGATTTCAGTAATTTGATCTTCATGGACAGTGAATCTATCTGTCACACTCAGTTGTCCTTTCGCTCTTTGCATCAGCTGGCATTTACCCATATCAAACTCCATTTGTCCATCGCTTTAAAACCCTCACTAATTTCCAGTTGCTCTCACAGAGCTGAGTTTGGAGGTTGACATGGATCATCCATTCTTTCCAGAATGACAAATAGCTTTACACGGTGATTCTCACATTTTATCTTAATTTCTTGGCAAACTTTAATTTAATTTTCTGCTAAATGGTTTCAGTCTCATGCAGAACCAAAGTGAACTGAGTGACTATCTCGGAAATAGTCCCTGTCTTGTCTGGATAATTCTTTCTTCCATTTAAATGAAAATTAGGTAGCACTTAGGGGTGATTTTTTAAAAATCATCAACATAATTACCAATGTCACTGCGAAACTCTGAGAAATCTTAAGCTTGAATTTCCCACTAGTCTCAGAGTGGTTATAAAAATTTATTTCTTCAGGACAGATTGGATAGAAACCTAATATAGGCTGAAAACATCTTGGAGCTAGAAATAGTCTTAGATATTATCAATCCCAGTCATGACAAAGTTTGTAAATAAAGAGATTGAGGCTGAGAAATGGAAGATGAATGTTTAAATTCACATTCTGTCAAATTGGTCAGATGAACTACAAAGCTTGGTCTTTTAATTTAGTCCAGTAGCTCTGAAATTATATGCATAGATTGGTGAGCATTTACAGAACATTTGTTTGAGGAAAGTGCCCACTGCAATTTATCAGAAAGGTTAGTGATCTCCCAGGTTAAGCACCAGGGTCCCCCTCGCTGCTCCACGGGCACAATTGATTCTTTTTGTGCATTTAATCCCAGGATCCATGTAAAAGTATATTGAACTTTGTGCTTAGTTTCAGACTATAATAACTCTTCATGTGTGCCCAGTCAGTCAGTTGTGTCCAACTGTTTGCAGCCCCATGGACTGTAGCCCCCCAGACCCTTCTGACAATGGAATTTTCCAGGCGAGAATACTGGAGGGAGTTGGCATTTCCTACTCAGGGGATCTTTGCAACCCAGGGATCGAAACCATGTCTCTTGTATCTCTTGCATTGGCAGGTGAATTCTTTACCACTGAGCAACCTGGAAAGCCTCTTTCCCCTGCTGAAAAACATTCATGGATTACTTTGTGTCATCCCAGGGCATTGCATTGCTGTGACTTCAGCATTCTCTAAACTCAAGTGCAGCCCTTGGAATAACATGCTAAATGTATTTCCAGGTACCTCTGTGGGATTTTGTGAAAGTGAAAGTCGCTCAGTCGTGTCTAGCTCTTTGCAACCCCATGGACTATACAGTCCATGGAATTCTCCAGGCCAGAATACTCGAGTGGGTAGTCTTTCCCTTTTCCAGGGGATCTTCTTAACTTAGGGATCAAACCCAAGTCTTCCACATTGCAGGCAGATTCTTTACCAAGTGAGCCACAGGGAAATATGAGAGAGCATCTTAAGTTATTTCTAAATAGAGAAGAAAATTAGTTTTGTATCTTCTTCAGACTTCTACCGCTTCTCTGCACAATTTACAAGTAGTAAAATGAGAGCAAAGACACACATAAGGAAGAAAATTCAAACACAGTCTCTCTTTCTAAAACCTGTATTGATATTAAGGGACTTTGAAATAATAGGACATGTAATAAAATATAATTTTCTTCCACTAAGCTTGTATGTGTATGTATGTGTGCATTTGTGCAAGGGAATCAAATAATAACATTAGAGAATTTTAATTTTTTTTCCTTAGCATATCAGAAAACTGACTTTTCTTTTTAAAAATAGTATCATCTGATAGGCAAAGATGGGTTATATGGAAAAAGCCTTGATAAATCCACTTTGCCACTAAACCCATCACCCCAGGCATGCCATCTCTTTCTAAGCTCTGTTTCCCTCTATAAAAGAAGAAACTGAAGTAGCTTGTTAAGCCACCTTGTTAATAATCATTGTCTCTGATGATTTCTATTAAACTGCAAGTCCCTCCCACTATTTTGTGAAATGAAATATTTTTATGAATCAATTTTCAAGTGCTTCAAAATAACATGCTCATCAGAGATCTTGGCAACTAAGGATTGGCCATAAGCGTATCAGACACAGAGATAGGCTAATTCCTGTTCTTTCTAATCTGAGTTTTGAATAATTTTAGAACCAAGGGCATTCCTCCTATGGTCCTTGAACTGATGTCCTCAGAGTCATGTTATATCACAGGGCTGGGCTTTTCCTGGTGGGATGCCACCAAGCCTTGATTTTCATCTCAGTTCTTAAGGATCAACAAAGAGCATTTTGATAGCCTTGGGATCCTCTTCTGTCTCACATCCCTTCACCCTCTGTTTCTCTTCTGCTCTCCTGTCGCATGATGCTCTCCTTCCATTTGACCCACTAGGTCTCACGTTTCAATAGGTAGTATCAGAAGAAACAGAATCTGTGCCCTCCAGAGCATTATCTGGGGAAGTTGGCCAGGTCCCCAGGTCGATCAAAATTGTATGGGACATCCATCTTACCCAACTTGAGGGGTCTTTGTGAGATTACAAATTCAAAACATACAGAGCTTCCAAGGAGCCCCAGGCAAGTGGGGGGTCCTTAAGCCCTGACCACCTCTGGCCAGCTGGTTTACCTTCATATGTCCCAGTGTTTCAGCTCAGAGGAGAAAATGCAAAGTGCTCGGGTTCTGCCATTTCCCTTTGGAGGGATACAAGAATAAAAACATTCTCAATGACATTTGCCTATAGAATGCAGGACTATTGTGAAGGCTCCAGAGGGCAATGGATAATATTTTATTCCTTCTTTGTTAGAATTTGTATTTCTTGAATTCCATAAAGGAATTAAGAGCTGCTTAGAATACAGACTCAGATGTGGTCTCCCTGACAAGATGCCCTTGTAGACAAAATGGTGCCATTAGCATAAGGCATATAATTTTTGTATTATATTCAGAATTATTCTGAGACAAAAGAAGAAAATGCTTTAAGAGGGAGCTTGATTCATTGAAACAATTTTGAGCTTACCGAGTGGTACATAGTGGCAAAATTTGGAGAAGAATTAAAGGTGAAAGAAGAAGTAATTGGCCTCCACTACACACCATTCAATGTCAGTACATGGCAGGGAGACAAGGTCAACATTCATATTTCATAAGCCTGATAATAGCACCACTGTAATCTACATAGCTGCTTTGCATGTGAGGTGATATTCTATTTCTGAAAGACTCAGCTTTTCTTTATGTAAGGTATCCTTCCCTTCCCATTTAAAATTGATTTGTATTCATCTTGGAAGAAAAGAATTACAAAACTATTTTCCTTATTGGCACAAATGTTTATTTTCTTCTAGTCTTTATTATCTTTTTGATATATTTAACATATCTGAGTGCATGCTCTCTGTGTATTTTTATCCTGTTTTATTCTCTTCACATATTCCCGTGTGAACATAATCTCCTTGTAAATAAGATATTTTGCAAATATTTACATTAAATACAAAACACCAAATAACGAAGTTTGCGTAACCTTCCCTCCAGTGGTTGACTGTTTAGATTAATTTCAAATTTTTCCTTTAAACATACAGTGCAATGAATATTTTGTGCATAAACTGTTTCTCTGTTTCAGATTATTTTCTTAGGATAGATAACTTTCCCAAAGCAGAATTGGAGACTCCAACATTTTGTTTTTTTGTTTTTTTGTTGCTTTTTATTTTTAAGGATTTCTAGTACGGGGTGCCAAATAAACGTCAAATGGAATGCATCAACTTTCATGTAAGAATTGAAATTTATGAAGCATTCTGTCACATTAGCTTTGGTATCCCCACCCCCACCCCCCACCGCCTCAGGCTCTAGATAAAGGTTGCTTTCTCTCTCAGATATAGGACCAGCTAACAGATTGGGACTGAACGCAAGTCACTAGGTAAAATTACTCACTTTCTCCTAATTTGTTTGAATGAATATCTCACCCAATGTATTATTATATGGGACAAATAATCAACATCAAATGCAAGGTGGACTTTCCCATTCTTCCCATTAGCCCTTGCATATCATTTTAGTGTAATCATGTTTTTCTTCCTAATCCTTGAAAGGCAAAATAGACACACAAACAAAAGTCAAAATAACAATCTTATTTATAACAGCTTAGTATTTCACTAAGCTTACATTTTGGTGTGGTGCATACACATGAGCAGAATGAGGTTTAAAATTCCATTTTTAAGGTGAAATAAATCAGTGATTTTTTTTCTCACTTTGTGTTGATGTTTCTTATTTATTTATTTATTTTTTAAATTTTATTTTTACTTTATTTTATTTTACAATACTGTATTGGTATTGCCATACATTGACATGAATCCACCATGGGTGTATACAAGCTCCCAATCCTGAATCCCCCTCCCACCTCCCACCCCATATCATCTCTCTGGATCATCCCCATGCACCAGCCCCAAGCATCCTGTATCCTGTATCGAACATAAATTGGCACTTCGTTTCTTACATGGTAGTATACATGTTTTAATGCCATTCTCCCAAATCATCCCACCCTCTCCCTCTCCCTCAGAGTCCAAAAGTCCATTTTTACATCTGTGTCTCTTTTGCTGTCTCGCATACAGGGTCATCATTACCATCTTTCTAAATTCCGTATATTTGTGTCAGTATACTGTATTGGTGTTTTTCTTTCTGGCTTACTTCACTCTGTATAATTGGCTCCAGTTTCATCCACCTCATTAGAACTGATTCAAATGTATTCTTTTTAATGGCTGAGTAATACTCCATTGTGTACATGTACCACAGCTTTCTTATCTTTTTAGTTCTACAGTACTAATAAGACTTGAGAAAAAGAAAAGGGGAGAATATATCTTCTTTTACCATATCTTTGGTATAAGCTCATGGGCAGGAATAGTATGTGAAAGTTAGAGAAGGCATCTTGCCTTGGTTCTGAGTCTGTACTTGATTTATCTCAGGGTCATTCTGTGTGTGTGTGTGTGTGTGTGTGTGTGTGTGTGTGCACGCGCGCGTGCATTTCTCAGCCAGGTGGATTCTAGTGCAGAGAGCTATGGGTAGGTTGACATCACTTACTATGGCTGTCACCCTGCCCCTTTTTGACCTCTAAGGAATCTTTTTGCTCATGTGTGGTCTGGGAAGTTCTCCTTGACTTTGAGAATGAGGAATATGTGATTTTGTATCTGTTTTCTGTGTAGAGCTCAGCTCTTCTCTTGCTCCTGCTATTTTGGAGTATCTGTCCACAGGGAACAACTCCAGTTGCTCATCCTGCTGCTGCTGCTAAGTTGCCTCAGTCTTGTCCAATTCTGTGCAACCCCAGAGATGGCAGCTTACTAGGCTCTTTAGTCCCTGGGATTCTCCAGGCAAGAACTCTGGAGTGGGTTGCCATTTCCTTCTCCAATGCATGAGAGTGAAAAGTGAAAGTGAAGTTGCTCAGTCATGCCTGACTTTGCGATCCCATGGACTGCAGCCCACCAGGCTCTTCCGTCCATGGGATTTTCCAAGCAAGAGTACTGGAGTGGGGTGCCATTGCCTTCTCCGAGCTGCTCATCCTGGGACCCATCTATTTCTTGCCTCAGTGGGGATTTACTTTTAGTGGGTGGATGAAATCCATAACTTTAAAAGTGCCAGAGGGATGGTGTGGGGTGGGAGGTGGGAGGGGGGGTTCATGTTTGGGAACTCATGTACACCTGTGGTGGATTCGTGTTGATGTATGGCAAAACCAATACAGCATTGTAAAGTAAAATAAAGTAAAAATAAAAATTAAAAAAAAATAAAAGTGCCCGTCACCTTTATGATTCTCTCATGGGTAGGAGACAGACTTACTTGAATTGACAAATGGCTGAGACAAAAAGGGTTTTCCCAAGAGAGAAGAGTCATTCACAGAGGTCTGACTCAGGATCAGTTTTTTATTCCCAATAGAGAAGAATAGTTTACAAAATTGACTGTTGCTTGTCACTTAAAATTGTCTCAGCTCAGGTACCCATATAACACTGTTTGAGTTCTTGAGGAAAAGATGTATACAAAATAATTAGAGAACAACTTTCAATAAAAACTTGTAAGACATCAAGGTTCAAGACATTCACAGAATGTTATGCCATAAGATGGGGACAGTTCATTTCTGAACCACAACTCAGTTTGGGGAAAACTCGAGTAATCTATACAAGGGTCCAGGGCATCAGCAAAAGTAACGAAAGCAGCCCAGTCCTCAGAATTGATGGGAACACAGTGACTAATGGGAAAATTAAAACCCACTTGAAACATGTTTGGAAAGTGAGAATTACCCGCTTCTCCTCCTAGTTCTTTTGGCTGGTTGAATAATTAAAATAACATAAAACAGACTGATAAGAGAAAAAAATAATTACATATAGGGCATACACATAAGCATGGGGGAGTTCCAAAAACAGGCAAAATGAGGTATATATGTTATACTGGATTTGAAGGGGGAGGAAAGGTCTGCAGCTTCATAGAAAGTGAAAGTGAAGTGAAAGTCACTCAGTTGTGTCAGACTCTTTGGGAACCCATGGACTGTAGTCCATGGAATTCTCCAGAATGCTGGAGTTGGTAGGCTTTTCCTTCTCCAGGGAATATTCTTAACCTAGGGATCGAACTCAGGTCTCCTACACTGCAGGCAGATTCTTTACCAGCTGAGCCACAAGGAATGTGACTTCACAGAGAAGGAAGGCAGTTCACAGGAAGGTGAAAAAAGACCCAACATTTGGTTAACAAATGTTTGCTGGGCCATGTCGGAACAATGGGACACAGAGAAATTTTAACAGAGGTTATTATGTTCCTCCCTGTCTCCCACATCTAGTTCATATTATGCTATAATAACTCAGGTGATACTTTTCTTTCCTGGGATGGCTCCTCTGTCAGAATTCTTTAAGGCAATTAAGGAGGAGGTGAAAAGATAAAAATTCCTGAGTCTTCTGTTTCTTCCTCATGCCAAAAGAGGCATTACCACTGATGCCAACATCACCCTCTGTAGACCAAACTAAATCTCAGAGTTTGGGGTGGAGTTAAAAAGAATAGCTTTATTTCATTGCCAGGCAAAGAGGGACACAGTGGGCTCCTGCTCTGGAAAGCTCCAGGAGGATTTGATGAGGAGTTTTATCGCAATCCCCTGGAGAAGGGAAAGGCTACCCACTCTGGCCTAGAGAATTCTACGGACTGTACATTCCATGGGATCACGAAGAGTTGGACAAGACTGAGCGGCTTTCACTCACTTCATAGCAATATTTCAGAGGTGGGGCTGCTGACAAGATAAGGGTGTGTGTTTTGTCTCAAGAGGTATGTCTCCTAGTCTTGATGAGCTTCTGTGGCCCCTTTAACCTCAGCTCAGGTAGTTTCTTGGCTACTCCTTCCCTAATTAGCAACAGTTTGAATCTGCCCTTTGGGATTCAGAGCAGGTCATGGAGGCTGGAGTCTGGCCTATTAAAAGCAGAGACTGGGGGTACAAAAAGGCTTTCCTGCCCAGGAGCCCCACAGAGTCCTTCTTGGTTTCAGTGTGGCAAATTTTGCTTTCTGCAAATGGAAATACCAGTAGATGGTAATGGTTCTCAAAAGAAAGACAGTGACTTTCTGAAAGGGAGAAGGGCCCAACCTAGTGATGTTTCAATGCAATACTGTGAATATATTCTTTGCACAGTGGTCATATAGCAAGAGCATTGAATTCCACTGGAAAAATGATTCTCTTCTTGGTAAAATCCCTTACCAGTGGAGGCAAAGAGCCAACCTTATTAACTCCCTACAAAGCTGAGCTGTAACTCAGTATGATTTTGTTTTTACAAACAGTTAAAAGAGGTTTGGCTGATACTTTCAAAGGGGAAATTGAGACAGCAAACAGTTCTGGAGAAGGAATATTGCATTTTTCAGGTTCATTTACTATGACTGCCTACCAAAGCAATTACAAACAAACCTTCCTTCTTTCCAAGATGATAATAAAAATGATAATTAGCAATCTGCTTCTTCATTTCTTCACATGTTCTTGACCTTGTCTTGCTATTTAGGGCTTATCATTTTACATATGGGCTTCCCTGGTGGCTCAGAGGGTAGGGCATCTGCCTGCAATGCTGGAGAAAATGGGTTCAAACCCTGTGTCAAGAAGATCCCTTGGAGAAGAAAATGGCACCCCACTCCAGTAATCTTGTCTGGAAAGTTTCATGGATGGAGGAGCCTGGTAGGCTATAGTCCGTGGGGTTGCAAAGAGTTGCACATGACTGAGCAATTTCACTTCTCATTTTGCATGATTTTTAGAAAGAACACAATTTGAATGATTTTATTTCTTCATTAGAATCATTGCTTTCTTAAATATAAATGTTTTCTACAGTGTTCTCTAAATAAGAAGTAGGAGAATAGAAAAGATCCCTATTACTCATTTTCCTTCAGTTCAGTTCATTTCAGTCACTCAGTCATGTCCAGCTCTTTGTGACCCCTTGAACTGCAGCACACCAGGCCTCCCTGTCATCACCAGCTCCTGGAATTTACTCACACTCCTGTCTATTGAGTTGGTGATGCCATCCAACCATCTCATCCTCTGTTGTCCACTTCTCCTCCTGCCTTCAATCTTTCCCAGCCTCAGGGTCTTTTCAAATGAGTCAGTTCTTTGCATCAGGTGGCCAAAGTATTGGAGTTTCAGCTTGTTTCCTTACTCTCCAGGAAATCATATAAGGTGATGAATTTGTGAATTGATGACATATTTGAAATATTTATTAGATACTTATAAGTAATAAATTCACCCATGACAGTTTAATTCAACTTCTCTTACCTTTAAGATTATGTACGGGGCCCAGCATAGGTTTTTGGCGTCTGACAAACCTGCAAGTAAAGGCTTACTCTGACCTACAGGCTAAGCCTCAGCTTTCCCAGCTGGGAATTGGTGATAATCTAACAAGGGCTTTTTGTTTATTTGTTTTTTGTTTCTTATTTTTAAGAATAAATAAAATGAAGATCAGAAATTGTCTGTTTAATTAGCTCTCAGATTTTAAAGAGTCTTCATGTAAGTATAAAGCTGAAACAAATGACCTCAAAAAGTATACATAAATACGGCTGAAAGTCCCAAACCAGCCTGAACATACCTCTTTAAAACTCACTGAATCAATCCATTTCTCTCCATTTTAACTTTTCCTGCTTATGGTTAATGCTAGCTTTTTTCAGCTTGGGTTATTTCAATAGTTTCAGTTGTCCTTCATCTACTATAGTGCATTGTTCATATAGACAGAAACAGCACTTTCTCATTTGCATCTAATGTGCTAAAATCCTTTCACTGGCTTTAGAATGTGTGTTCCCTGGCAATAAGAGGAAATACTAGAGGAAAGAATGTGTCTGTTGCAAATGATTATTGTGCTAACTTGGGTAGAAATAATTTGGTGTTTTGTGGGCCTAGGCTGAACTTTGGGATCTGTTTATTTATGTGGATCCAATCTACATATGAACAGTTGGGAATGACCTTATGTTTGTACCTCTGGAAAAATAGAATGTTCTAAACTGAGGCAGCAGTAATAGGAATAATACTATAGTAAGAAATTTAAAGGTATAGAAATGGTAGATGGTTATTTGTTGAGGTGTAGAGTTGCAAAGAATAGCAAGGAGAGATAAGAAAGCCTTCCTCAGTGATCAATGCAAAGAAATAGAGGAAAACAATAGAATAGGAAAGACTAGAGATCTCTACAAGAAAATTAGAGATACCAAGGGGATATTTCATGCAAAGATGGGCTCAATAAAGGACAGAAATGGTATGGACCTAACAGAAACAGAAGATATTAGGAAGAGGTGGCAAGAATACACAGAAGAACTGTACAAAAAAGATCTTCATGACCCAGATAATCATGATGGTGTGATCAGTCACTTAGAGTCAGACATCCTGGAATGTGAAGTCAGGTGGGCCTTAGAAAGCATCACTGCGAACAAAGCTAGAGGAGGTGATGAAATTCCAGTTGAGCTATTTCAAATCCTGAAAGACGATGCCGTGAAAATGCTGCACTCAACATGTCAGCAAATTTGGAAAACTCAGCAGTAGCCACAGGACTGGAAAAGGTCAGTTTTCATTCCAATCCCAAAGAAAGGCAATGCCAAAGAATGCTCAAACTACCGCCCAATTGCACTCATCTCACACGCTAGTAAAGTAATGTTCAAAATTCTCTAAGCCAGGCTTCAGCAATATGTGAACCATGAACTCCCTGATGTTCAAGCTGGTTTTAGAAAAGGCAGAGGAACCAGAGATGAAATTGCCAGCATTCACTGGATCATCAAAAAAGCAAGAGAGTTCCAGAAAAACATCCATTTCTGCTTTATTGACTATGCCAAAGCCTTTGACTGTGTGGATCACAATAAACTGTGGGAAATTCTTCAAGAGATGGGAATACCAGACCACCTGACATGCCTCTTGAGAAACCTGTATCCAGGTCAGGAAGCAACATTTAGAACTGGACATGGATCAACAGACTGGTTCCAAATAGGGAAGGGAGTACGTCAAGGCTGTATATTGTCACCCTGCTTATTTAACTTATAGGCAGAGTGTCAGTAATGCCTAATACGGCTCCCATGCCATGCTGAATTTAAATGGATGTGTGTTACCCCTCTACAAGTAAATGGTTCCATACATTCTTGGGAATGCATTAGGAATCATATTTTAGGAATTTGGAATCATTCAGATTTTAGTATTGATATTTCTAAGTTACATCGGGATATTCAGAATATGAAGCAGGCGGAGTCTGACTTTTCCTCTCAATGGCTTTCCAATTCCCTTTTTGAAAATCTGGAGGGATATCTTTCCCACGGATCCTTTTTTTACAATAATGATTAATGCATCCATGTGCTTATGCCTGTTGGTTCTGATTTATGTAATAGCCCCATGCCTTTTCAGAATACTCAACCAAAGTGTTTCTGCTTTATCGACTGAGTTTCATACTTATGTAAAAAATAAGAAAGGAGGGGATGTTGGGAGCCGTGTTAGGCATTACTGACAAAATGGAGGCATGGCCCCCACCTGCTCTCCTCATCCCACAGGCACAGTCCCGGGATGAAGGAGTTAAGTTTTGTGATTCTGACTTGTTCTTCCCTTTCTTCAGTTGAGTTGGTTGGAAAGAATGTTAAGGTGCTTATTATTCTTGAGAGAAACATGAGAAAGCACAAAGCCTTCTGCAGTTGTGCCCAGAAAATAATCTATAAAGTAACCATTGACATTTGTTCAAGGATTTTTACAAAGAATGTCCCAGGATGAGCACGTAGGCCGCAGCTTGAGGCCATGGGAAGGATTGTTATCTGAGACCTGTTTGTGAGGGAAATGTTTATGGCAAAGGAAGTTTGCTGAGTTTGGGGTTTAGGAATAATTAAGAATAGTTAGAAGCCATTTTAGGAGATACTGAGCTTAGGATACTAGGGGCAAGCAGGATTTAAAAATATGAGAAACTGAGGAATGTGGTACGCAGCCCAGACATAAGCATGAGTCACAATGTCATCACAAGTAAATGCGATTTTGAGAGAATCACTGAAGCAGAAACTCTGAAGGGCAACAATGAGACAATGAATCTGGGTGAGGGGGAACTGAAAATGTAAAACCTCTGACCTAATGCTTTTGAAAAAGTATAAAAGAAGACCTGATGCTTGAAATAAACATGTAGTCCCATACCTCGAGTCAGAGGCTACATCATTCCCCACCGACACCGCTCATCCCTTCAGGCTGATTCCCTGGCTACTGGAGCTGGACTCTGGCAGCAGAGTATATGATGAGAAACGCTGAGAGGATGAAGCACGAGCTGGAATCAAGATTGCCGGGAGAAATATCAATAACCTCAGATATGCAGATGACACCACCCTTAAGGACAGAAAGCAAAGAAGAACTAAAGAGCCTCTTGATGAAAGTGAAAGAGGAGAGCGAAGAAGTTGGCTTAAAGCTCAACAATCAGAAAAGTAAGATCATGGCATCTGGTCCCATCACTTCATGGGAAATAGATGGCGAAACAGTGGAAACAGTGTCAGACTTTATTTTGGGGGGCTCCAAAATCACTGCAGGTGGTGCAGCCATGAAATTAAAAGACACTTACTCCTTGGAAGGAAAATTATGACCAACCTAGATAGTATATTCAAAAGCAGAGACATTACTTTGTTAACAAAAGTCTGTCTACTCAAGGCTATGGTTTTTCCAGTGGTCATGTATGTATGTGAGAGTTGGACTATAAAGAAAACTGAGTGCCAAAGAATTGATGCTTTTGAAGTGTTATGTTGGAGAAGACTCTTGAGAGTCCCTTGGACTGCAAGGAGATCCAACCAGTCCATCCTAAAGGAAATCAGTCCTGGGTGTTCACTGGAAGGACTGATGTTGAAGCTGAAACTGCAATATATTGGCCACCTCATGTGAAGAACTGACTCATTTGAAAAGAACCTGATGTTGGGAAAGATTGAAGACGAGAGGAGAAGGGGACAACAGATGATGAGATGGTTAGATGGCATCACCAACTCAATGGACATGAGTCTGAGTAAACTCTGGGAGTATGTGATGGACAGGGAGGCCTGGAGTGCTGCAGTTCATGGGGTCACTAAGAGTCAGACACGACTGAGTGACTGAACTGAAACTGCAACAGTGGAATAAAGTTTAGATTTAGAGGCACATAATTGGTTATAAGATGTCATGAAAATACAAAGGATTCTGAAAGTATTAAGGTGAGAATATGTTTAACATCAACATGTTATGCTTGGGCATAGCTATCTAGGCTGTTGTAAAATATATAGTGCTATTGAAAGGTGTTTTAACCAGAGATAGATTTGAAAGTGATCAGGACACGGAAGGTGTGTGAAGGAACCAGGTGAAATGAATGGGATCGTTCAAGCACAGCAGTGGAGAGCAAGAAGTAGACCAGTGATATATTCATCATTATACCATTATCTCTTGTCTGGACTGTGTATTTATCTGCTGCTACAGCCTTGCTGCTTCTACCGTTGTCCTGGTTTAGTATAGTCTCAGCCCAGCCACAGATGAAAACAAATTAGATTACCTTCATCCCCTGCTCAAAACCTCCCAAGGGCTCCTGATCTTACTCGAGTTAAAAAAGCCAGTGTCCTTTCAAAGTACCCCAGGTCTTTGTGATCTGCTAGCTCCTCCCTCATGTGCTTTCATCTCCTCTTTGGATACCTGCCTCCTTTTCTTCCAGAGAGTCATCTTCCTTCTCTCCTTCCAGTGAGCCATCTTCCTTCTCTCCTTCCAGTGAGCCATGGACAGCCTTTGCAGAGGCTCTTTCTTCTACTTAGAATATTATTTTCCTTGAAAACTGCATCTCTTTCTTACTCTATTCCTTCCTTCAGATCTTTGCTCAACTGTTGATTTTTTCCAGCACATTTTAGTTTTGACATTTTGAAAACTGTCAGTTCCCCAACCAGCATGGGACTCCCTAGCCTTATTTCCTGCTTATGTTACTCCATAAATATTATGACCTTTTATTATGCATGTATAATCATTGATGTGTGTATTGGATATCTCTCTCCATCAAATTATAAACTTGATAGAGACAGGGATTATGCTTCCTTCCTTCACTACTATATTCATAACATTTCAAACAGTGCCTGGTAGATAATAGGCAACCAGTAAATGATTGCTGAAGGACTGAATGAAGAAATGAATGAGTGAAATCTGGAGACAGCCAATGTCTTGGTGATAGCTGAAGGAGAGGTTTTCTCCATTGGAAAGACAATTTCAAAAAGTACATGTCAAAAAATACCTTGCTGGAAGTAGACACAGTGTAGGTAGCTTTCTTCAATTCTATTTCCCCCATTTAGTCAGCAATCTAAAAGGCTCAGTTGTGAGCTTACTGTGTCTGGAACCTTGTTTCTCATGTACTAGGTGTTTGTTTGGCTGGCAGGATTACATGAACCTGTTCAGGTCAGCAGTGTCCTTTACTTGCTCTGATAATACAGACTCTTGAAAAAAATCAACTTAGCAGCATAACTTTCCAGCTTCTCTTGGTGTTTGTATTAACCCTTAGCTAAATTGTAAAAGGTTTTATTGTAGGAACTAACTATTTTCCTTCTTTTCATACACTCTGGTTCTAGGCACATAAATAAAGATGGATTGGCCGAAAATTCATTCATTCTTATAATAAATATCTGTTCTTTATGATGTTTCAATGAAACTGTTATAGTAAAAATTATGTTTCTGTTTTATCAGGAACACTAGAATTAAAGTCAGAAAACCTGGCTTTCCATCTCCAGTGATCTACATTTTATTTTAAATTGAAGTATAGTTGGCTTACAATATTTTACTAGTTTCAGATGTATAGCAAAGTGATTCAGTTTTATATATGCATTGCATTCAGATTATTTTCCACTGTAGGTTTCTATAAGATACTGAATATAGTTCCGTGTATGTGTGTGTTAGTCGCTCAGTTGTGTCTGACTCTTTGTGACCCCACGGATTATAGCCCACCAGGCTTCTTTGTCCATGGAATTCTCCAAGCAAGCATACTGGAGTGGATTGCCGTTCCCTTCTCCAGAGGCTCTTCCAGACCCAGGAATCGAACCCCGGTCTCCTGCATCAACCAGCAGATTCTCTACCATTTGAGCTACAGGGAAGTCCTAAAGTGAAAGTCGCTCAATGGTGTCTGACCCTGTGACCCCATGGACTATACGGTTCATTGGATTCCCCAGGCCAGAATACTGGAGTGGGTAGCCTTACCCTTCTCCAGTGGATATTCCCTACCTAGGGATCAAACCCAGGCCTCCTACACTGCAGGCAGATTCTTTACCAGTTGAGCTACAAGGGAAGCCCAAGAATACTGGAGTGGGTAGCCTATCCATTCTCCAGCAGATCTTCCTGACCCAGGAATTGAACTGGGGTCTCTTGCATTGCAGGCAGATTCTTTACCAACTGAGCTATCTGGGAAGCCCATTTTGTTGGCATCCCTGGGTGCCCTGGGCTATACAGTAAAACCTTGTTGTTTATAGTGGTGTGTATATTTTAATCCCATACTCCTAATTTACCCCCTCTCCTTTGATAACCATAAATTTGTTTTTTACGTCTGTGAATCTGTTTCTGTTTTGTAAATAAGTTCATTTATGCATTCTTTTTAGATTTCACATTCAAAGAACATCATATTTGTTTTTCTGTCTGACATACTTCACTCAGTATGTGATAATATTTAAATTCATCCGTACTACTGCAAATGGCAATGTTTCTTTCTTTTTTGTGACTGAGTAATATTCCATCATTCTTGGGCATGAATGTGTGTGTGTGTGCATGTGTTGGTGCACGGGTGTATATATAGAAATATATAATCTCACACGTTCTTTATCCATTCATCTGTCGATTGATGTTTAGGTTGCTTCCATGTCTTGGCTATTAAGAATCATTCTGTTATGAACATTTGAGTGCATGTATCTTTTCAAATTAGAGTGTTCATCTTTTTTGGTTATATGCCCAGGAATGGGATTGCTAGATTATATAGTAGCTCTCTCTTTAGTTTTTTAAGCAACTTCCATAATGTTTTCCACAGCAACTGCATCAATTTACATTTCCACCAATCATGTGGGAGGGTTCCCTTTTCTCCACATCCTTTCTAGCATTTATTATTTGTAAACATTTTGATAATAGCTTTTCTGACCAGTCTGAGCTGATATCTCATTGTAGTTTTAATATACATTTCTAGTGTCACTAAGATGCTCAATAGTAATGCTGAGTGATACTGATCATCTTTTCATGTGCCTGTTGGCCATCTGTATCTCTTCTTTGGAGAAATGTGTATTAAGGTCTTCTGCTTATTTTTTGATGATGACTTTGGAAGAGACACATATTTCTTTGTGCCTCAGTTTTCTCACTTATTCAATGCGGTCATAATATCAGTCTTGCCTTACTTGACACAGCTAGTGTGGAATTTAATGACATAATTCTGAAATGACTTTGTGACTTGTAAAATCTCATGAATTGTATATATTATATAAAACTGTGTACAAAGAAACTGTTTCCTCTAGAATTCTTCAAATCCTCTAAATCAGACAATTCTGGGCTTAGTCTGTGAAAGATCCATCATAAAAATATCCAATCGATTGTAAAGTAATTAGCCTGCAATTAAATTAATTAATTTAGAAAAAATCCAATCTACCTAAACTGTAATTTTGTTCCAGAATTTTCTTTATTTTGTTTTCCAATATGATTTGTTTTGAGACGTTGAGATGAATATGTGATTAAATGATTTTCTGGAGTGACTAAAGGTGTATCTGGTGTTATTCAGAGGTGCTGCTTGTCTCAGAGGAGATAGTAGTTTCATTTTATAATGTATCCATTTCTCCAAGAAGAAGGTCTAGGAATGAATCAAGATATATATGTGTGTGTGTGTGTGTGTGTGTGTGTGTGTGTGTATCTGTATGTATATGTCCTGTACCTCCTTATTGATTTTGAAGATGATGTTCTTAGTTATCTCTGAGTGAAACAGAAGAGAAGGAATGGCTTAAATGTGAAAACTGTGTAAATTGTTGTGTAAATATTTTATTTTCTCTTAAGAAAGAGAGTTGTGAACTTCAATAGAGGATGAAGGAGAGGGGTACTTCAGAGACAGGATCAAACAGATAGGAAAGATCAAAACCTACAGACCAATGTGGCTCAGTCCTTGGCATGCGGCTCTTTGGAAAATCTAGTTAATAAATTCTTCTGAAAGAAGGAAATTTGGTATTATAAGGGAGTATACTATTGGGGTGAGGGTTGATACATTCAACTGATCAGTGAAAACCTCTGAATACTCTAATAAAGAAGCCTGCAACTGAGACCAAGTTCTGTATTATTGTTGTCTGCATTGTCTCACAAACCATCAATTACATATCTCTTCAAGAACGTTCTGAAGATTTCTAAGTGTTTTGCTTCTGACTTTCTAGAAATAGTCCTTTTCTTCTTAGAGTGAACTACATTCCCCTTACACATCATGTGGCAATTGGTGACTCAAAGTATGGAACCATAGCAGGCCACTGCATTTCTGGGTCAGGGCCTTTGCCTTAGAGGTCCAGTAATGTCCTCATGTGACTGCCCTCAAATTCCATGGAATGAACTACAAAATCTTCACATGCGCAAGGGGCAAGAGAGCGACTAATATGCAGGTGCTATCTTTAGTTGGGAAATCAAACCACCAAGAAGAGAAAGTATGTACAGTAGCAGGTCTACACACTTTGCCTCTGAAGAAAAATAAGTGGGACACACACATAATAATTAGGCAGCGCCCTGGGCAGCCTGAATTTAGGGCTAAGAGAGTAAGGAGGGGAAACCAGTGCTGTGGAGCTGTGGCGTCTGATGCAGCCACCTGTGTCGTTAGAGATCCATTTACTGCTGCTACTGCTGCTAAGTCACTTTAGTCGTGTCTGACTCTGTGCGACCCCATAGATGGCAGACCACCAGGCTCACCCATCCCTGGGATTCTCCAGGCAAGAACACTGGAGTGGGTTGCCATTTCCTTCTCCAATGCATGAAAGTGAAAAGTGAAAGCAAAGTCGCTCAGTCGTGTCTGACTCTTTGCGACCCCATGGACTGCAGCCCACCAGGCTCCTCCGCCCATGGGATTTTTCAGGCAAGAGTACTGGAGTGGGGTGCCATTGCCTTCTCCGGATCCATTTACTAGGTCAAAGTATTTTCGTCAAGTTGTCTGTTTCCTTCTCCTATGGACTGAGTTGGAAATTGACTACTCAGTTAATATTTCGAGAGGTGACCTGCACTGGGCTAAGTGTGGGGATTTGGGTAAACAAAACATTATGGAGGAAACTTCCACAGAACTCTGTCTATTCCGAAAGGTGATTCTCAGACAAATAATTTTATTAGTGTTGAGTATGTGATGGAAGACTCTAGGATACACTAGGACTGGCCAACAAGGGTACCTATCCTTTGTTTGAGGATTTCAGGAAAGACACTGTGCCAAACGCAGGATTTAAAATTTGAGCTGTCTACTTCCATGGTTTACTAAACCTCAGGCGAGTGCTCTCTTCAGATACAGCAATACTGCTGATGGTAAGGATGCATTCATTGGCATGTGGTCAAGCTTTGGTATGCTATCAGACTCTTCTTGCTTTTGAATTAATGCAACGGGACGTAGTTTAGAGGAACCAGGCAGCATAGCCAGTGGCCACATATAGTGCAATCTCTGACCTTATCTGTTAAATGAAAACATGGTATCCCTACTTCCCAATTTAAGTGTGGACCAAAATACTATTTATAGAATATAAAACCAGGGGTAGCACTTACTAATGTTAGTTCTGATTCCCTGAGTCCTTTAATGTAACACTCTAGTAAGCTCTTATCTATGAATTTACTTGGTTCATTTTTATTTATGTACTTTTTATCAAAGTATAGTAGCTTTACAATGTTCTGTTAGTTTCTAATGTATAACACAGTGAATCAGCTATACATATATATATATCGCCTATCTACATAAATAGCTACATATATGTATGTGTGTATATATATATATATACACACATACATGCATACATATATCTTCTCAGGTGTCTCAGTGGTAAAAAAAAAAATCCACCTGCCAAGCAGGAGACACAAGTTTGATCCCTGGGGTGGGAGACCCTGGAGAAAGAAACAGCAACCCACTCCAGTTTTCTTGCCTGGAAAATCCCATGAACAGAGGATCCTGGCAGGCTACAATCCATGGAGTCGCAACGAGTTGGACACAACGACTAAATAACAACCCCCTGTTTTCTGGATTTCCTTCGTATTTAGGTCATCACAGAGCATTGAGTAGAGTTCCTTATATTATACAGTAGGTTCTCATAGTTATATATTTTATACATCATCTCAATATTGTATATCCATCCATCCCAACCTCCCAATTCATCTCACCACTCTCCTTTCCCCTTAGCATTCATGTGTTTGTTCTCTGCTCATGTGTTGGTTCACTTTTCAGAGAAGGCTAATTTCTAGGCCTCTCTGCCCTCTATGAATGACCCATCAAATGACTTCTAATAAGGCTCTCACTGAGTTATGCTTCAGGCTCTCAGCCGAATGTTTGTGTGCTGAGAAGAGCTAGCCAAGAAACTTTCAGATAGAGCAGTGGCTCACACCAGGATGGACGACACTGATACCAGCACATCTGTTGGTGGTACTTTCCCCCAGGATAACATGTTTTCCTGAGTTTATGGATGAGTTCTTCAGCCTGTGATGTAGTCGAAGCTATCCTGTTCATGAGAGGCAGAACACTTCAGATGGCAAGGCACGACAATGCATTTCTGAGCAGCATTCTTAACGTGTGAAAGATAAAACAAGGTGACCCCAAGGGCAAATTGATAATTGTGGCAAGCTTAGTGCTTCCCACTAATGTACAGAGATAGGTTAATTTATATTTCCCCACAGGTGTCTGTCTGATAGACTGATGATGTTACGCATAATAACAAAATCTGCATTTAAATGAATGTATTATAACATGGAAAAGTGGAGCTCGAATACAAAGCAAGCACCCTCATGTTTGGGAAAATAATGAAGCACAGTACCTTGGAGTCTGCTGGGACACGCTTGCCTGAGATCTATGGTCTTCTTGGTGAGTGGCTCTTACAGACCCTCCTGGGTTCCAGCTAATGAGGACAGATAATTCTACCCCACCATACATCACATTTCTTCTTTTTTTCTTCTAAGGCATAGACACACACTCACTCTGACTGGATTAATGTTTCTAATAAATTAGGAAGAATGCTAAGGAAGAAAGGGCACCAAAATGGAAAATTCAGTAAGGCACAGACCCTGTGGGCCCAGAGGTAAACTGCTTTTATTATTATTGTTGTTGTTTTTAGTGAAAGTAATGACCTAGCTATCTTTGTTATAAATATTGCACAGATAATTTTGGAATATAAAGTAAACCCCACTACTTAAGGGCCTACTGTCTTCTTCCCTGGACTTAAATAGAAACAGAGGTAAAATTCAAAATATTTTGGTGTGAAACTGATAGCAACTAATGAGGAAGGATGGCAGAATCCTTGCAGTCCCCGGATACACCATGCGTTAAGTCATTCGTTGAATAATGTGGAAATCCGAGGACCTAGAGAAAGGGCCAGAGTGGCGGTCATGGGCATCTTGAGAGCCTGTGGCGGTTTACCAACTGACTGGGAAGTACTGGGTTGGCCAAAAAAGTTCGTTATGATTTTTCCATGAAATGTTACAGAAAAATCTGAACAAACTCTCTGGACAGCCCAGTATGTCATTATTTTAACAACTGGTATCACTGTGATATGCACGCTGCTGCTGAGTCACGTCAGTCGTGTCTGACTCTGTGCAACCCGATAGATGGCAGCCCACCAGGATCCTCCATCCCTGGGATTCTCCAGGCAAGAACACTGGAGACACCAACCCTGACTAGGAAAACTGTTGAGTTCTACTTTCCTGTCAAGTTGGGAAACAGAAAGTTTCAGGCAAGTGATCAAATCATATTAGATTAAGACAGAAGCCATGCCAAGATTCAGTCTGGGCTCTCCTTGACTCCTGCAAGTCAGCTCCTCTCCCTGGTTTTCCTTTTTCTTAGTATTGGCTTGAGAATACTACTAGTGGAAAGAAAAGTGAAAGTGGGAGTCACTCAGTTGTGCCCAACTCTTTGTGACCCCATGGGCTGCAACCCGCTAGACTCCACTGTCCAGAGAATTCTCCAGGCAAGAATGCTAGAGTGGGTTGCCATTCCCTTCTCCAGGGGATCTTCCCAACCCAGGAACTGAACCCAGGTCTCCTACACTGCAGGCACATTCTTTACCACCTGAGCCACCAGGGAGGCCCCAAGGATGCTCAGTTCAGTTCAGTCACTCAGTCGTGTCCAACTCTTTGCGACCCCGTGAATCGCAGCACGCCAGGCCTGCCTGTCCATCACCAACTCCCGGAGTTCACTCAGACTCACATCCATTGAGTCGGTGATGCCATCCAGCTATCTCATCCTCTGTCATCCCCTTTTCCTCCTTCCCCCAATCCCTCCCAACATCAGAATCTTTTCCAATGAGTCAACTCTTCGCATGAGGTGGCCAAAGTACTGGAGTTTCAGCTTTAGCATCATTCCTTCCAAAGAACACCCAGGGCTGATCTCCTTTAGAATGTGACTACCTGCTTGATAAAGCGGATGGGAGGAAAAGATGAGATGACGGCATGGGACGCTACAGTGCAGAGTGTGAAGCTTGGTGCAGTGCAGTGCCTGTAAAGGATACCTCCTTCACAGTGACATTTCAGTGTGGAGGATTCCTTTCCCACTCTCACTTTGGAGCATCTTTGGAGGCACTGAGCATCTAGATGCTTTACATTCTATGGCCAGGGTGTGGTTAGGAAACCCAAGGTAGGAAGAAGCCATGCTGACACATTACAATTTAAATTCTTACGAATACCATAAGTATATTTAATGGTTGGAGTTCATTTCTTTTAGATAATCTGTTACTAAGAGACTGTGCAATAAACCTTAGAGCCTGACTCCCCAGCTTTGCCTTGATTTCTCTTTTTCAAGACAAGTGACTCCAGTTTTCTTTTTTCATGCTTTCCAAACACTTTCTTCCAGCAAGTTCCTTTTTGCTTGGATCTACCAGAGCAGGTTTTCTTCCATGAAATCACAGAACCTTAACTGACACAACAATTGATTACTGTATTTACAGAGACATGACCTGATGGTTTTCAGAGAAATACAATTATCACTGCACGGGGCTATTCTCTGTCTGATTGGAATTTATTCTCTTTCTTTCTTCCCCTCCCTTCCTTGCTCGATGTATCCTTTATTTCTACTTTCAACCATATTATCAGTTAATCCTGTGTCTTCTCAGCAAGTCAACTCTGGAATAACCCACCAGTTTCATAGAATTTGCATGCTTGGGGGACAGATTTGAGGAAATGATCTGTACAATGTTGTATATGTTAATCTGCAAACCAGGACGTGAAACCAGAATAAACAGGTCACATACATACATTCTTAGGTAAAGCTCAACTTCTGTGTAAGGGTTTACCATGCTCAATAATGTCTACTCCCAGTGAAGTACTTTTCTTGATTCGAGCCATGATCAGGTCCCAGGGCTTTCGCCCAGCAACCCAGGCGGTGCTGTCTCTTGACTAATTTTGGTGCCTCTGTGAGGTTATCAATACAGTTACACACAGTAGTGCAGGTAAGATAGGCTGTAAAGACCACTGTTCATGTCAAAATGTAATCGTGAGGTGGAAATTATGTTCAGAACAATGCTGTCCCAAGTCTATTAAAAAGAAAGAAAAAGAGGATAACAGGGGGAAAACATGTTGTCATGATACCTTGTGCAATGGTCTCAAGCCATGCTGGGTCCTGACAGTTGATGGAGAGGGATTAAACTGGGACTATGCCTTTGCTGACTTGTACAGCTGTTCTCAGGAGAGATACTGGTTCTCCTGGGATGACAAGTCTGAGGAAGTTGGGAAGATCTGGGCATGGCTTGGTTCAAAGAAGTACAAACAAGGGGGAAAAAGGCTGTGGACAGAGCAGACTATGGGCAAACAGCCCCAAGCAGGAGGCTTTGGAACTCAACACTTCCATCTGTGAAGAAGGAAAAGAGGATCAGGTCCCAAGTCAAAGAATATTGGAGCAGGCACAGCCCGCAGCTTTGGAGAGAGCTGGTGTGGGATGCCCACGTCTAGTCAGCAAGAACAGACTGCAGTGTAGACACAGGTGGCAAATCCTGAAATGGGGGTGGTTCTGCAGGTGCTGCCCCTTGCTCTGCCACACCGCTTGTCTGGCTAGGTGGCTGTCCTGGGAGCTTCCACATGACCACTAGGTGATCCTAGAGACCACAAGCGAAATATCTGGGGCTAGGCTTACAGTGTATTCCTTATGTGTTCCAGATTTATGCTTCTTTCTCTTCTGTGCAGAAACAACTCTATTTTGAAAGGAAGAAAGGCACATATAGAAGTGGCTAGTTTCTTGTAGTATGTTTCTCTGACCACGTGCTAAGAGAGAGAGAGAGAAAAAAAAAATAGAAGCTCTGATAAAGCCAACTTAGATTGTGATAAAGGACTTTACTAGAGAAAACATTGTCAAATTATAGTGCTTTGCCTATCCAGTGGCTTTGTCTAATGATATATTTTCTCAACAACATTATTTGGGAAGCCAATTAAATAAAAGGCTTTGTAATTAAATGTTCTAAGGTTTAAATTGGGTTCCTATGGGGTTTCATGGGCATTTAATAGTTTGAGTATTTTCCCACAAGAAATCAATATTTCCCTGAAACATGTAGGAATGTACTATTCATTCAAATAGAGTCAATTAAAATGTTGACATGTTATAAACTGTAAACTAAGCATAGGATACATTGTTTCCAGCCAAGGCATGAAGATCAGAATTTCACATTGGCCATTACTTATGGGGAGTCAAAGTATGTCAGAAATGACAGATATATGACTATCCTCTGGTGAGATCAATTTTATTCTGCTGACACCAACATTATTAGGGACTTCAATTTGAAAATGAAAGAAAAAGGGATGTACGATAGAAGTTAAAACATCATCACCCCAAAACCAGTAGTAAAATTTAAAAAGCTGAAAAACAGCATTGAAACACCAAAAATCCAAATAGTCAAGTTGAAATACTCCAAAGAGGCAATCAGTATCTAAGATGTTAATAACAAATCATTGAAAATGAATACCAAGTAATATGTTTGAGATTCATGGCAAAGACTGCATCTGAGGTATGATCTACACTTAGACCATAAGTGTAGGCTCCTCAAGGCCAGTGGGCTGGAAGGTTTGCATAGACCTGTATTTAGTGCTGTTAAGTGAAGTGAATGTCAGTCGTGTTCGACTCTTTGCGGCCCCCTGGACTATATAGTCCATGGAATTCTCCAGGCCAGAATCCTGGAGTGGGTAGCCATTCACTTCTCCAGGGGATCTTCCCAACGCAGGGATCAAACCCAGGTCTGCCACACTGCAGGCAACTATTTACCAGCTGAGCCACCAGGAAGCCCTACTGCTCTTAACCACTCACTAAATATCCTACTCACTTAAATTCAAACCACAGATTTTCTTATTTGAACAGGACACTCCTGTCTAGGTCAAATGATGAGGATAGGATGTTGGAATCCAGATGAGATGTTAGAATGATAAGCATAAACTGGAGCTATCCCAGGCAAGTCCTGACAGTGGTTGCCTTAATGACAGTCTATTGGTTATCCTTGGGCCACCTTTCAAATGAAGAGTTTTCTGTGTGGAATGAAAACCGGAATGATGAAGTATTCTTTCTTTGTTTTCTCTACTGACAAACTTTTCCTGGTGACCTTATATGCATACTCACAAGTTAACTTTCTGGTTTCTAATGGCATCTAAAGATTCATCTCAGCCTTCTCTCTGTTAAGCTCTGGCCCCATGGGTTTTCTAGGTACTCTCCCAGGTTTTCCATCAGTAGCTCCATCTCAACACTCCTGAACTCAGACTCTTTGTCTTTATCCCCAAAACTCCTTCCATGCCTTTGTTTCCTGTTTAACTAGTTCCGCCTCTCCTTATCACCCTTCCACTTCACTAAGCAAAAATGACAAGAAAATTAAACATTTCAATTGTGAAGAGTGAGACTCAAAATATTTTGAAGTAATTATGATGCTAAAAGTAGTTCTGTGTTTTCAGTTGTGAGTTATAAGAGGCCCCATTCAGTGATCCCAGCTTGTCATAATTGAATCCTCAAAGGGGAGCCATACCACAGTGATTTCCACAGAGCAAGGTATAGGCACAAACCAATCAGAACACATGCCACAACAAATTACAGCAGGGGGTAGCCACAAACAATCAGTGTGCCCTTAGGGATCATAACAGCTGAACATTATCCTTGAAGTTGATAAGAGTTACTTACAGCTTAGAAGGGGCCTTCCCTGGTGGCTCAGTGGTAGAGAATCCGCCTGTAATACAGGAGACTCAGGTTTGATCCCTGGTTCAGGAAGATCCCCTAGAGGAGGAAATGGTTACCCACCCCAGTAGTCTCGCCTGGAAAATCCCATGGACAGAGGAGCGTGGTGGGCTACAGCCCATAGGGCCACAAAAGAATCGTACATGACTTAATGACTGAAAAACAACTGCTCAGAAGAGGTACTAGGGAAGAGGAAGGACACTATGATACTAACTGGTCCTTCAGTGCCCTCCACTGATTTACATTTCTGAAATGCACATTATATTCGTTAATTCCCTGTTGAAGAATTACAATATGTATGGTCAGGCTCTGCTCCTTCCTCATCTCATGTTCTTACATCCTCCACCTCCACTGCCCTGGCTGTTCTGTACTGTGCACTAGTCTTTCCTCCTACCAGCCCCATTTTCCAGGCCTCCTTGCTCCTGTTTCCTTATACACATGGTTTATTACTCTTGCAATGCCCTCCCTGCCCTGTTCACCAGTCACTCACTCCTGATCTAGCAGCCCCTTTCTAGTATAGTGAATTCTAACTCATCCTTCAAATTTTAGCTCATATATACAATTTTCAATTGAGTATTCCTTTACCCTAAACGCCTTCCCCCTTTCAGCAGGATTAATCACTTGCTTCCATTATTCCCTGTACATACATCTTACAGCCCTCGTCATATGCTCCTCCAATTATATCTGTGTCTCCCTCCATCATCAGACAGTGAGCTCCCAGAGAGCATCAGATGAGTCATATCGTTTTCTCCATAGGCATCTGGTAGATGTCAGCCAGTATTTGTTTAATGCATTTCAAATTCTCAGCAGTATGTTGCTGAGAGCCCAGTGCCCATGGACCTTCACTGAGGCAGGCCCTGCTGGTGAATCATGGCCCTGTCTCCGCTTAGACATTTAGGTAGAGGACTGCATCCCGCCCCTTCCCTTGATAGTGGTTTCAGCCAACTCTGATCAGGCAGTAGATGCTTCTTGAAAATGGGACTTTTGGAGAAGCTTTCCATGGGAATAATCTGATTATGTGCCATCTTTGTGTCAGACCCCCAAGCAGCAACAGGAGACATGGCTGCTGTAGCTGAAAGAGGCAAGGAGGAGAAACGGTGATACCTGGAGTCCAATTGACATGGGAGTCACAGAAGAGAGAGGCCATAGAGTGAAGCAGACCTGGGCCCTCCTCTTCTCCTTTTGTTTTCCTCTCCTCTCATCCTCCCATCTCTCTGTTGTCTCCCATTTACCAGATGCAACTGAAGACAGAGTGCCAGGAAACCCAGGGTAATGTACCCTTTAAGGTCAGCCTCCTGGGCACAGAACAGGGCAGAAAAGAACAGAGAATAAATACAGGTAAAGAGAAGATGGTGAAAAACTGGCACAGAGACAGGGTCTCCAGTGTGCTCAGGATGTTTTGATACGGCTTCTGTTCTGAATGGCCTGTGCCTTTCTACTATAAAAGACTGGTTTGTCTCTAGGTCATTCTAGGACTGTCTCTACTTAGTAGATTGAGTTGCTAACACCAGATTTGAGGATCCATGAGGGAAGGATCTTGACTGGCTTGTTACCCATTGAATGCCTAACATCTCAAACAGGCCTGGGACACATGGAAAATAATCATGTATAACATGATTGAATGTGTATAAGTAAATGTGAATCTCCTACCATTCACTATTCCACAGACTTTTCTATTCCAACATTCTTTGCCAGTTAGTCTATTGCAAAATCAAAAATCTTCTGCCAAAAATGTGACACTGGATATTTAGCTCTCTTGTGACCAGAAGAAGATTGACCTAAATTTTGGAACACAGTGTAAATCATTTTTTGATATCCAGATCATTTGGAAGCGTATAACAGTCAAAGCTATTCTACATTTTCTTGGAAAAAGTGAAACAAAATAATAATAAATGCAAAATCAATAAGGACAACAACAATAAATCCCAGAGAGTATAAATTACTTCTTTTATCCCTAACTTTTGTACAGTTTTCTGTGGTGGCTCATTTATCCCGTTTTCACCTAATGTTGATGACCAGTTTTTTTATTCTTGCCTGCCTGTCCTCTGTATGACACACAGTAAGAGGTGTAACTCCCTACACTGACAATATCAAAAGCAACCTTAGTCTCCTCCACTAGTCACTTCTCATCCACACAGGGCATTTTTTTGGGAAATGAAGGTCCAGCTGAAGAAGCCATTGGGCTGGTGAACAAGCCAGCAAAGATGTGAGGAAGGGTAGAACTAGAATAATACAGATGCTGGCCATTTTATTTCTCTTTACAGATGCAGGAAATATGCAGTCAATAAGAAGCATGAAAAAGCCAAGGGATTTGTTAATAAACACCAGTGTAGTGGAAAGAAAGGACAGAACAAATCCTTCCCATGGGCTTAGCTGTCCTTGTTCTGACCTGCAGACAGAGTAGGGAAAGGAATGGGATGAATAGAGCCGTTAGGACTCTACCAGACACCTAAAATCTTCTCATGTCTAACTCAGACTCCAGTTTGGGAAAAAAAAAAAAAAAGTTTTCTATTAGCCTTTCTTAGTTGAGCTACTGTTAGAAGTTACAATGGCCGTGTTCAAATTTCAGATGGAAGTGACTTTGAGAATTGCATTCTTGTTGTGATGTATTGTTGATTTTTTTTTAATGAGATAAGTGACACATAGCTTTGTGTAAGTTTAAGGTGTACAATGAGTTGGTTTGATACATTTATATACTGCAATGTGGTTACCAGTGTAGCTCTAGCTAACACCTCTATCACATCAGATAATTATCATTTCTTTTTATCTGGTGAGAACATTTAAGATCTAGTCTCTCAGCAACTATACAGTATATAATATTAACACATTTTTTTGTGGATGGTAATCACTAGACTGTGGATGAGATCTCCACAGCTTAATTATCCTCTAACTGTAAGCCTGTATACTTTAACAGCATTTCTGCATTTGTTTCAATTTTGAGACCATAGAAAGCATGTCTTTTAAACCACTGTGCTCCATTCTTCAGTGAATATCTGAGAAAATTTGCTGGTAACATTTCTAACAAATAAAAATTAAAATAATAAGGTAGGTACTAGTGTGTATATGCAAGGCTGAAGTTAACTATTGTTCCTTATATTTGAGCTCATTGTGAAATTGATGAAATCGTCAAATGAATATAAACCATAGATGTATATTTTATAGGATGATAACAAAATTGCCAAATTTCCAAAGTCCCCTTTGAAAGGACACTCCAGTCAATTACAGCTCTCACACGGTCCTCCTTCATTACCTTCCCCATTTACCACCTCTAGCCTGAATTTTTGATATTACCAGATATTTTCCCCTAGCTTTCTCCCTTTAGCTTTATCATGTATGTATGTATAAGAAAGAATGAATGGTATCTTTTTCTTTCCACAAATGGAATTTGTATTCATTCATGACTATCTTTTTTGTTAAATATTATTTATTTTGAAATGCATTTATATCAATGACAGTAGTTTATTTCATCATGATTATTATTTTATAGTGTTTCACTGTGTGAATAAGCTACAATTATTGATATATACTAGTGTATATTTGTGTTATTTCTAGTTTTATTATTATTGTTGTCATTTGCTATGACAAATGAGAAAACTAAAATAGAAATTGCTGGATCCTAGGGAATGGTTCGGAGAAGGCAATGGCACCCCACTCCAGTACTCTTGCCTGGAAAGTTCCATGGACGGAGGAGCCTGGTAGGCTGCAGTCCATGGGGTTGCTAAGAGTCGGACATGACTGAGCGACTTCACTTTCACTTTTCACTTTCATGCCTTGGAGAAGGAAATGACAACCCACTCCAGTATTCTTGCCTGGAGAATCCCAGGGACAGGGGAGCCTGGTGGGCTGCCGTCTATGCGGTCGCACAGAGTTGGACACGACTGAAGCGACTTAGCAGGGAATGGTTATCTGTATTTTTTTTTAGATAATTCCAAACTATTTTCTGATGTGACTGCACAGATTTACAGTTCAGTTCAGTCGCTCAGTCGTGTCTGACTCTTTGCGACCCCATGAACCACAGTGCACCAGGCCTCCCTGTCCATCACCAACTCCCAGAGTTTACCCAAACTCATGTACATTGAGTCGGTGATGCCATCGAACCATCTCATCCTCTGTCATCCCCTTCTCCTGCCCTCAATCTTTCCCAGCATCAGGGTCTTTTCCAATGAGTCAGCTCTTTGCATCAGGTGGCCAAAGTGCTGGAGTTTCAGCTCCAACATCAGTCCTTCCAATGAACACCCAGGACTGATCTCCTTTAGAATGGACTGGTTGGATCTCCTTGCAGTCCAAGGGACTCTCAAGAGTCTTCTCCAACACCACAGTTCAAAAACTTCAATTCTTTGGCACTCAGCGTTCTTTATAGTCCAACTCTCACATTCATATACAACTACTGGAAAAACCATAGCCTGGACTAGACGGACCTTTGTTGACAAAGTAATGTCTCTGCTTTTTAATATGCTGTCTAGCTTGGTCATAACTTTAGCGAACACTATATGGGTGACCTCGTGGTTTAACATGTGCTAACATGTGGCAGCAAATAGTATTGTCAAGTTTTTAAAAAGGTGGTTTTTTTTTTTTTTTTGCCACTTTAGGGTTTTAGTGGTATCTTTATGTGGGTTACTTTGTAGTTTCCTGAAAATGGCATAAGAAAAGCTTCCAGTTACATCTAATTTCAGAGGACAAAGTGAAACATTTAACTAAGCAAAATACAAAATAGACCAACAATGGCTATTTTTAAAACAACTGGACTACATGTTGATCTTCTACTTTTATCTAGTTTGTCTCACTTTTTGTATTTCATATTCAGTGCTCTTATTTCATTTGGTTTACTTTTTCCAGTTTCTCCATCTTTTTTCTTTTTTTTTTAATATTCTTTCTCAAGCTTCTATCAATTGTAGTAGAAAAGCTTTTATATATATATATATATATATAAATAGTATGTATTATATATATATATATATGTTAGAAAACTTATGAATTTTTGCCTAAAATATATGGTATTTTGATTCTACTCTTTTGACTTAGGATAGAATGCTGGATTTCTAATTAAAAAACTAGAGTTGTAACAAGCAATAAAGGTTTACTCTATAGCACAGGGAAGTATGGTCAATATCTTATAATAACCTACAATGAAAAATACACTGAAAAATAATATATGTGTATATGTATATCTGAATCATCTTCCTATGCCCCTGAATCATTGTAAGTCAGCTATACTTCAGCAATATATGTGTGTGTGTGTGTGTGTGTGTGTGTGTGTGTGTAAAGGGAAAATACAGACCAACCAAACAACATACATAAAAAATGAATATTCATTGTAAACTTGTGTCCATTTTAAATGGCCAGTATGCTGTGTGCTAAGTCACTTCAGCCCTCTCTGACTCTCTGCAACCCCATGGACCATAGCCTGCCAGGTTCCTCTGTCTATGGGATTCTCCTGGGAAGAGTACTGGAGTGGATTGCCATGCCCTCCTCCAGGGGATCTTCCCAACCCAGGGATCATGCCCGTGTCTCTTACATCTCCTGCTTTGGCAGGCAGGTTCTTTACCATTGGTGCCACCTGGCAGTGGTTAAATGGTTTGAATATTGAGTGTGTGTGATTGTGTATTTATGGAGGTAGAATAAAATGATAGGAGACAATGAGCTCTGTCTCTGACCCTCTCACTTTCCCCAATTTATTTTTTTCTTCACAAAATTCAGAGAAGAATAAGTATAATAATCTTTTTTATGGTGATGATGACATTCCTAATAACTCTTCTGTGGTCTTTCCCCCCGCCCCATGTGTTTTTTAATTGGAATATAACAGCTTTACAATTGTATTATAAATTTGTACAATGTATTGTACAATACGTGTTGTACATATTGTCCAGTGGAATATTAGTCATAAGAATGAATGAAATACTGCCATTTGCAGCAGCATGGATAGACCTGCTGCTGCTGCTGCTAAGTCACTTCAGTCGTGTCCAGTTCTGTGCGACCCCATAGACGGCAGCCCACCAGGCTCCCCTGTCCCTGGGATTCTGCAGACAAGAACACTGGAGTGAGTTACCATTTCCTTCTCTAATGCAGGAAGTGAAGTGAAAGTGAAGCCGCTCAGTCATGTCTGACTCTAAGTGACAACATGGACTGTAGCCTACCAGGCTCCTCTCGTGGGATTTTCCAGGCAAGAGTACTGGAGTGGGTTGCCATTGCCTTCTCCACATGGATAGACCTAGAGATTATCAAACTGTAATATTCTTTTACTAGGCTTTCCATCTATCCAGGATGTACCACCATTTATTTAGGCCAGAATAGACTTCTCCATCCTTACTCCTTCCCAGTGTGAGCTTCATGACCAGTGTTAGTGGTTGGTAGATGGTGGAGAAACTCAACCTTCCAATATGCTAAGTAATATAAACTAAATTAGATAAATTTAAAAGTATATTATCCACATATGCAAAGAACACATAACCACCTTATTGATTGTCCATTTATATTAGAATGAATGAAAGTGTAGAACCTCAAAACAGGTTTCCAAAAAAAGCACAACAAAATAACCAACATAAAAATGCCTCTGATATCATTCATGGTATTCAAAGTACACTTCAACCAGCAATGTACTTTTTCTTTATCAATCATTTATTTACCTTTATATCAAGGTGATTCTTTATTTTTTACCTGTTTGGCTCAGAAATCACAAGGCTGTTTTCAAATTTCTTTTCTGTTTTTAGGATTTTTCAAGTATCCAGTGAGTAAACTTATTTTCAAATACTCCTTGCAAGTGACCAATGTTATCTCAGAATATATATGTGTGTGTGTGTGTGTGTGTGTGTGTGTCACAAATACCACCCATGTAATGCTAAAAATGAGAAAGTCTTCATCAGAGTCTAGTCTTATAAACAGGCAAAAATGCAAATGATAATAAAAATTGTCAGTGAAGCATATTTGAAGCAACACTCTTTTTTCATTTTATTTTTTATGAATTTGTAAATTCTTTGAAAATATCATGATATCTAAAATACTACCTATGCAAGTACTCCCTATGCAAATGCATACTAGTTAATTTGAGATAAAAAACCTTTGGTTCTGCCCCAGAATCATCACACTCTTTCTATATGACAGATTCTTCCAATTGAACATTGGAGTGATTTTGTCCAATAATTTTTCTTAGATCTCCATGGAAATTTCTTCTTTTTATAGATACCATCTGGCCTAATGAGATTCTAACAGCTTCTACACACACTCTTTCCTTGCATTTGAATTTTTTCATTAGAGTCATTGTTGGAAGTGAAATGTATAAGTAAGGAGAGGAAGTGTGTATATTAAATAAGCTTGGTACTTTCATTCTGTCATTTAAGAAAAGTAATCATGATGATTCATTTGATTTACTGAATGTAAGTGTTCAGTTTGAACATTGTCCAAAGGATGTTGCCTTACTTAAGTATCCAGTAATTCCTAAGCTAAAACTACTGCCATAGCCACTGCTAGAGTTAGTCTGGGAATATATATAACCTTCTCCTAGAACAAGTGTGTGTCCATAAGGTTATCAAGAAATTGTCTTAAGTGAAGTCTGATTTTGTGTTTTTAAGCATCACTAATCATCATTCCTTGTGTTGAGTGGGGGAGTGTGGAGTGGGATGAGAATAAATGTGGTTTTACACTGCAATATAGTGGCTAGAGAGACAAATTTGAGGCAGTTGTTCTAAGACTCACATTGTTAATTCCTCACTGACCCAATGTATAAAGTGGTCTTATAACAAATTATCACTTTTATGCAAAACTTTATATAAGGTTCATACTGAGCAGTGAAAAGAATAAGAACATGAGACAGACTTATGTCAAGACATATCTTGGCAATATGTCTCTCATTTCCCAGGAATTCTATCCCGTAGAATAGGGCTGTATATGTGGACGGAGAGGCACTTGGGGTCTGAGGATAAGACAGTGGCTCTTGATAATAAAGACACAGATTCATGTTTAAATTCCTCAGTTGACTTGTGACATAGGACATGTTTCTTAAATTTTATTAGCCTATAAATGAAAATGAATGAAGTAAAGGCAAGGAGATAAGAGGGCTAAAAATGTTCCTAGGAGACAATAAACATTAGCTAATATTATTTGTAGTGATATCGTTCGATTTTTATGGTCATGTTCTTTGATGTCTAAATTGTTTCCGTGTGAGAAAGAAAATGACCAACAGAGTAAACTAGGTGTTTGCACGCTTTCCTTAGTCATTCATTTGGTGAAAGCTATTTTTCTGCTGTGTGTCCCTCAGGGGCTGGTGCTGGGGCTATGTCAGTGAACAGATCAGGTAAAATCTGCCATTGTGGAGCTTTCAATCTAGTGATTAATAAGCAAATCACAACCTGGCAAAATAATATTTTCATTAGAAAGAAATATTTCCCTCCCACATACTTACTATTCATTTATGAATGAAATAATAAAAATTAATTTCTGTTTCTCTTTGCAGACTTGAACATACAAGTAATTTTTTTTTATGATCAGGCTTGTATTTTTTATTATGATATGAGAAAAAACTAACAGCTCAAATTAACCCCAGTAGGGGTTTTATCTTCAAGGGCAACTGGTGACAGAGCCATCAAGGTCTGCAGGGAGAGGCAGATGGAAGGTTGGTCTGAATGGACAATTTCCTATTTGTTGAACTGATCCTTGATTTTATCAGCAAGCTCACGTTCAAAAAATCCCATTGTGAGATATAATAGATGACACCTGATACTAAAAATCCACATACCAGCCTGAACAGTTCAGAAATTAATGCCTGCCATAACACCGGGGGATTTGATAATGAAGCCAGCTCAATAGAGGTCAAGGGGAAATGATATTATGTGTGCTCCCCTGTGAATCCTTGTAATCCTATTGCTTTCCCCCAGATGTTCACTCCTGGCACGTGCAGCTGCAATGTGATCTCAGTGACTTTCATAGGAATCTTGTTGAACAATTCTGCACTGACTTGTGAAATTGTTTATGGATATAATGGGCATAGTTTATGTCTCAGGTCCCTCTGTGCTTTGAGATCTAGTAAAAGTGATGCATTCTCCCCAACCCATATTCCTTAATTGTCCAAAGCACTCCCACGAGTTCTTAGAGTTCTGAGAAGGACTTATTGTATCAAGGCCATTTCCGGTTTCAGACTTTGGCTTCCTCTAAATTCATGTTGCCATTGCAAAAGCTCTTGTGCATGCTAGAGCGTAAGATACATGGGGGAGAAAGCCAAGAACTGGATCTTGAGAGGGAGGATAGGATCAAACTGGGAAAGGATTGGCTGGCTATGGGGAAGCACTAGAACTTTATACCCAGCTGATAGCATGCAGTGTTGGTAAGATCTCCTGGAGAAGGGAATGGCAACCCTCTTCAGTATTCTTGCCTAGAAAATCCCATGGACAGAGGGGCCTGGCAGGCAGAGAGTCGAACACGACTCAGTGACTGAGCACACAGAATTTTAAAAGAAGTGAAACCATTGCCAACACTATATCTTTGAAAGATTAGTATTGAAAACTATAGGGAGGCAGCGGAAAGGCAATGATTAGGAATTAGAACAGTGGTAGTTTAAACAAAAGTCATGATATTTTCACTGTGTTTTAGGAGTATTTCTTAGATTCTACCTCCTGAACAGATCTATAAGATCTTTGAGAAGATTGATTGTCTAATTCACTTACAAATTTTCTTAAAGCTAATTTTGGACTTTGCATCTAGTAAGATTTCTGTAAATACTGAATATATGAAATGGTTGTGTTCACATCCACGGTGAGACATACAGGCCAAAGTTAATATATGGAAATGGTTGTTTAAAGCCTTTCCAATGTTCCAATCCAAGTGGTCCATATCCTCTAGTTTCTTAGGACTCCGTTTTTTTTTTTTACCAAGTTCAATGATAGGCATCACTGTCTCAAAACATAGACATTTCTCTAGCGTTCTTCCTCTCTCACCAGGAAAAAAAAAAAAAAAAAAAAAAGATGTGGTTGAGGAGCAGTGACAGGTCGAAAGGCAAGTGAAAGGTTGATTTTTTTCCTGAAACCCTTTTCTCTCATCTCGCCCAGCTTCTCAGGTCTCAGCCTGTCTCTCCCTACAACTTGCCTGTGAATTTGGTTCTGCACTCTGCGCTGGGCTTATTGGATTGAATGCCCTCAAAAAACCAAATTCTGCTCCACCAGTGAGTCCTTCATTGCCTCAAGCACCATAAGCCAAGGCTTTTGTGTGTAACACATAGTCATGTAATTTTACTGGAAAAAGAAAATTGATTATAACAAAGTAAAATAGCAACTGAATGTTGGACCATGGTAGTCCCAAGACATTGTTCATTCCCAAGTTTTGAAAAATTATAAATGGTTTGGATTACCATTACATATAAGAAACTTTAGTTAATAATTTCCCTTCATCTTCTTTCCAGATTCTAATCTTCTTTTGGCTTTAAGATATAAACTCCAAAATTTTCTGACTCTATTATAAAGACTTTAAAAATTTTCTTTCTCTAAGCTTTTTTTTTTTATTTATCTATTTTGAATTGTGAATAGGATTTCTAGTTAAAATACAGGACTCTATTAAATTTAAATTTCTGATGAACAGCAAATAACTTTTAGTATACAACTTTAGCATGATATATATAAGTAGATTAAAAGTTACTAAATCTGAATTGAAAATGTAATAGGATGTCTTCCATTTTTAACAATTTCATTGATATATAATTAGCATACCATGTAATTCATTATTTAAATTTAAAATGTACAATTCGGTGGATTTATCTTTACAGATTTGTACATCTATCACCATCATCAATTTTAAGACATACTGTTACTTCAAAAAGAAACCTTGTACCCCTGAACTGTATCCTCACAAAACTCACCATCATCCCCTGACCTAGGAATCACTATTCTATTTTTTTATATAGATTTGCCTATTTTGAATATTTTATATCCAAATATTGGAATCATATGTACAACTTTTTATGACTAATTTTTTTCACTTAGTGTAACATTTTCAAGGTTCATTTATATTATAGCATGGGTCAGTACTTTCGTTTTATTGTAATAATATTGCCTTATGGATGAACTGCATTTCTTTTATCAGTTCATATCACTTGACATTTGATTTATTTTCATTATTTTTTTCTTTACCGTGAGTAATGCTGCCATGAAGTTTTGTGTACAAGTTTGGACATATGCTTTAGTTTCTCTTGGATGTATACCGAAGAATATGTAAGTAGTGACTTTATATTTAACAATTTGAGGAACAGCCGGGCTGTTTTCCAAAATGGCTGCACCATATACATTCTTGTCAGCAGCGCATGAAGATTCTGATTTCTTCATACCCTTTTTAATAACATTTATCGACCCCCCTTTATGATTTTGATTTTGTGTTTTCCTAATAACCAATGATGGGGCTTCCCAGGTGGCTCAGTAGTAAAGAATTTGCCTCTCAGTGCAGGGGACACACTATCTATGGGCTCACACAGAGTTGGACACGGCTGAAGTGACTTAGCAGCGGCAGCAGCAGCAGCAGGGGACACAGGCTGTATCCCTGGGTTGGGAAGATCCCCTGGAGAGGGAAATGGCAACCCACTTCAGTGTTCTTGCCTGAGAAATCCCATGGACATTGGAGCCTGGTGGGCTATAGTTTATGGAGTTGCAAAGAGTTGGACATGACCTAGCAACTTATCACACATATGCACAATAAATAATGATGGTGATCTTTATATACGTTCATTGGCCATTTCTGTATTTTTTGATGAAATATCCATTTGGAGCTTTTGCTTTTGTAAAAATTTGGGTTATTTATCTTTTTATTATTGAGTTTTACATATATTAAGTTGATTTTATGTATAGTTGTATGTGTGTGTGTGTGTATCAGAAGTATTATTTGCAAAACCTTTTCTATGTGTGGCATCCTGTACTTTTATTTGCTAAATTGTATTTCTCAATTGTGTACCAAAGGGCGTCAGCTTTATATAACTCAAAAGGCCCTAGAAGCTGTTTTTCCAAACAGAGGAGCAGTGCTCACCCTGAGAGGCATTCTGTCTTCCTCCCAGGCCTGCTGACTCCAGTTATTTGTGTTGGTACAGGGAAAAGAGCTGTTCTGCACATCAGAGGATATTTAGCAGCATCTCTGGTCTCCAGCTACTAGATGCCTGTAGTACCCTCCACCTTCCCAGCTGTGACAACAAAAATGTCTCCAGGAATTGCTGAATGTCACCTGTTTAGGAGATGGCAACAAAAATCACCACCTTTAGGAACAGCTGACTGAGAGCTATGGACTAAACAAGTCCTTAACATCCACTTATTTAGTAAATGGATACATATTAAGACAGTATGTATAGATGCAAGGTTAAGTTTGAGAAGAAATGGCTTGGAGGAGCATGACTAAATACATGGAGGCTGGCCACACTGAGGGGGATTCCATATTCTTCTGGGTCCAGATATGAAATGAGAGCAGTAGTGAGGTGGGGGTTTTAATCGGGTAAATTACAACAAGAAAAAAATTTTGAAGTCCTGATGAGTGGAATGATATATGAATAGAATAAAGTAGGGGTCTTGCATCGTAGTTACTGTCTGAGCAGAAGCTGCTTTATTTTTATTTATTTATTTATTTTTTACTTTATTTTACTTTACAATACTGTATTGGTTTTGCCATACATTGACATGAATCTACCACGGGTGTATACAAGTTCCCAATCCTGGATCTCCCTCCCACCTCCCACCCCATATCATCTCTCTGGATCATCCCCGTGCACCAGCCCCAAGCATCCTGTATCCTGTATCAAACATAGATTGGCACTTCATTTCTTACATGATAGTATACATGTTTCAATGCCGTTCTCCCAAATCATCCCACCCTCTCCCTCTCCCTCAGAGTCCAAAAGTCCATTCTATACATATGTGTCTCTTTTACTGTCTTGCATCCAGCTGCTTTAAATCCTCAGGATTACTGAAGAGTGTGTCCCTAATTCATAGACTGTTTCTGAGGTTTGGCTTCTTAAGGCCTCTTCTGCTGTCGGGAGAATGACCTTCACATGGCCTGCTCACAGGCTTTCAGGGGCAATTGCTAGTTAAAGCCAGCCTCTTTCTCTGCTCTCTTGGAGATGAGTATGCTGTTAAGGATTTCTCAATGGTTTTTTGATTGTACCCTTCAAACCAGTGCTGAGTAAAAATACATTTTCATTTTTCCAGCATTTCTGAGCCATTCAATTACTACTTAGTTTAAAAAGAAGATTGACTTTTCTAGGAGATGTTAAAAAAAAGTTATTGTCAATTCCAGAAAATGCAGAGAAACTGTCACTCACCTTTGTCACTATGTATTTGACTAAATACCCCCTCTTTGTTTTGGGGGACCACACGTCCCGTGTGACCCAAGAATGACCTGGTTTGCCTTCTTTCTGGCATCCCATTTGGTTTAGTATTTGTTCTGAGTGTTTTAACTTTTCAAGAAATGTTACTAATCATAGAACGTATTATATGTGATTGTCTTACAAAATGGAACAGGATTACCTCCCTCTTTATAAAGATGCACAGTGTAGGGACTTGCTGATATAACAGTCTTCCTGGACACAAGGAACTAGTTGCAGCTAATTCCTCTGGCTTTGGGTATCTATGAGAGAAGTTTGGGGTGAAATTACCCCTCCCTGGACACTTGGAGCATTAGTCAGTTCTGTGAGGTATGCTAAGCCTGCATGGTACAAAAGAACGCAAGGTCCCAAGTGTGAGAGGTGTTGGAGTGAAGCATGAGAAATTATTGCTTTGTAGTTTGTGAAGTAGGTGAGCGTAACAACACTCCAGTTGTTGAATATATGGAATGTAGCACAAATGCTGTCAGTACAGTGGTTTTGCTATTTATTGTATGGCATAAGTCTATGATTTTTTTAATTTAGTTTGTTGTTTGACATCACTTCTTTTTTAAACAGAGTTCTGCAGCAGCAGTTATTCAGAAGTTCATGCGTAAGGAAATTCCAGTTGCTAAGAAAGTTGATGGTATACATGTAACTTGTACAGAATGTTGATCAAGATTTACCCATCACCCTTTGGAGGTGTAGTAATATAACTGTCAGCACAAAAGCCAAGAGATTCAAATCTACAAAAGAAACACCAACATCTACTTGAAAAATTATTAGTTATTTTGAGACCATGCCTGAAGATGCCAAACATAATTAGCTCTGAAGCATGACTCTGTGTCAAACGATTGTTCTGTTAAATTAATTTTACTCATTTTTCTATTGCAAGTATTATTATACATTTTAAAAAAGTTAAGCTATAGTAATTGCAAATGTCTTGGCTTTATTAACAGAGATGATTTGCAAGCAGGTAAAAAGATGCCAGTTTTTTATCTGTGCTATCAGATGTTTTAAAGAGCAAGTTAGTTACCACCAGTAAGTGGAATTTCATCCAATTCATGGAATTAAGCTAAAAGTCCTGAAATTCCTTCCAAATATGATAAATTATCTCACAGTAATTTGAAATCAGCAAGAAATTTAGTTTACTGAAGTTCAACATAGAAAAATGTATTAAAAAAATAGTTTCTTTTTACAGTGGTAATCCACATACAAATTTTGAAGAAGTCTTGTATCCTAGGAAAGCAGTGTTCTTATTAAACTAGGGAATCTAGGAAGCAGAAATAGACTGATGTACACAATTCATAACTGGGTCCAACTAATTTTCGATCATCGACCAATAGAAAGGAATGCTATACTTGTCAAAATTTACAAATATGTTAAAAAAAATCACTTTGGTGACAAAGCTAATGCATTATAAAATATACATTGTAGCCTGTTTGTCCTGCTTTCTCTCTGCGATATTCATCAATAGTCATTGTTAGAGATCTTGAGCCTTTAAAGAAATATTTTGTAAATCAACCTAAGTATCCTTCAGTCACATAGAGGTTTTTTTGGTAAACATGTCTCCTGTTTTATTACAAAAGAAAAATTCATTTGCAGTTAACAGAAAAGAATGACATTGAAATACATCCCTGCAAAAACAAGGGAAAAACTGAAATAATTAAGCAAGAATCCAAAGATTAGATTATATTGATTTTTATAATTATTCCTTATTTTTAAGACTATCATGACACAGGGTAAAACTTTGTTGATGGAATTTTATTTTTAATTAGATAACTATAGGATATACTATGGGCTTAAAATTATATATCTTGGCTTAGTGAAATAGTTAAAGGGATGATAAAGAGAGAACTTTTTGTTGATTTGTGTCTTCTAATAATATTTAGTAAAGAGAGCCAGTGTAAACTCAAGCAAAAAAATACACTAATGAAAATAGTTGAGATGAAACATTTGCAGAGTAATTTATTATGCACATAAGAGGATTGGCTCTGAACTTACTTGAGCTCTTTCAATGAAAGTACTTTCTTAATTAAAGTTATTATGGTGGACAATAGAGATATCAATTGAAATTATCAGCAATTTGGAATCAATTATCCATAAAATGCAACCTATACATTGTGGTGGTTGTTTTTCAGTCTCTCCGTCGTGTCCAACTTTTTATGACTCAATGGACTACAGCACGCCAGGCCTCCCTGTCCATCACCATCTCCTGGAGCTTGCTCAAATTCATGTCCATTGCATTGGTGATGCTATCCAACCATCTCCTCCTCTGTTGTCCCCTTCTCTTCCTGCCTTTAATCTTACCGAGCATCAGGGTCTTTTCTAGTTAGTTGGCTCTTCCCATCAAGTGACCAAAGAATCAAAGCTTCAGTATCAGTCCTTCCAGTGAATATTCAGGGTTGATTTCTTTCAGATTGACTGGTTTTACCTCCTTTCAGTCCAAAGGACTCTCAAGAGTCTTCTCCAACACCACAGTTCAAAAGCATCAATTCTTCGGTGCTCTGCTTTCTTCACAGTCCAACTCTCACATCCATACATGACTACTGGAAAAACCATAGCCTTGACTAGACGGACCTTTGTTGGCAAAGCAATGTCTCTGCTTTGTAATATGCTGTTGAGGTTTGTCATAGCTTTTCTGCCAAGGAGCAAGTGTCTTTTAATTTTGTGGCTGCAGTAGCCATCTGCTGTGATTTTGGAGCCCAAAGAAATAGTCTCTCACTGTGTCCATTGTTTCCCCAGGTATTTGCCATAGGTTCAGATGCCATGATCTTTGTTTTTTGAATGTTGAGCTTTAAGCCAGATTTTTCACTCTCCTCTTTTACCTTCATCAAGAGGCTCTTTAGTTCCTGTTCACTTTCTGCCATAGGTGTGGTGTAATCTGCATATCTGAGGTTATTGATACTTCTCCAGGCAATCTTAATTTCAGCTTGTGCTTCACCCAGCCCATCATTTTGCATGATGTACTCTGCATATAAGTTGAATAAGCAGGGTGACAATATACAGCCTTGACATACTCCTTTCCCCATTTGGAACCAGTCCATTGTTCCATGTCAGGTTCTAACTATTGCTTCTTGACCTGCATACAGTTTTTTTAGGAGGCAAGTTAGGTAGTCTGGTATTTTTTAAGAATTTTTCTTTAAGAATTTTCTTTAAGAATTTTAAGAATTTTTTAAGAATTCTTTAAGAATTCTTTAAGAATTTTTCACAGTTTGTTGTAATCCACATAGTCAAAGGCTTTAGTATAGTCAATGAAGCAGAATTAGATGTTTTTCTGGAATTTTTGTCTCTAGAATATATACATGCTAATAGGTAATTAAATATAATGATATATTTTCAAAGATACATTCTTCAGTATACCAGTGATGTGATACTAGAAATGGATATAAACAAAATTGATTAATTCATATGAATATATGCTAAAAATGATTATTTTGATGTCATTATTTTTCAAACATCTTAAAGTCTTTTATCATATAACAAGAGGAGATATTTTGTCATATTTTATAAAGAATTTAACTCTTGAACATTGTTTGAATAGAAATATTTTATGTATACCAATTTAATCCAATTAATTATTTTATATGTAATTATTACAAAGTATATCATTTATTTTTGGCCCACCGTTTCACTCTCAAGAATATCTCAATTTGCACATTAAATCATAGAGTCACTATCTCTGATTATTAGGGCAAGGCTGTCTGTCTACACATTCACACATGCACATGTGCTCTCAACAAATAATACCATTTTTAAAAATAGCTTATATGTGCTTTTCCCCTCATTAAATCAATAAATTATAAAATATTTGGATTTTTATGATGTGTTCAGGTGCTCCCAGGCCTTTCACAAAAGATAGGAATATGAGATGCAACCTTTATTTATCAAGGAGCTATCTTTTAGATAAAATTATAGACACTATATAACAAATTTATCTCAACAAAAAATAATTTTATCATGGTGTGCAAAGTGCTGTATTAGAAATCTGTGCTCGGTGTAGCTGTGTACAGATGATAGAGTAATTAATTATTCCAAGAACAGGAGGGTCTATTTGGGGAACACATGCTGGATGAGGTGATGTTTAAACTTCTTTCCTAAGCAATTCCCAGACATGGAACTATCAAACATAAAAGGAAGGGAGTTGTGCAATAACATGGTTGCATTTTGCTTAAAGTACTTGGTGTTAGAAAGACTGAAGAGATAATAGGGGTTCACATCATGGACAGTGCTGTATTACAGTGTAATGGCTGTAGGTCTTTTGTTTACCACGTGGTCAGAAAGCTTGTTCTTCTCAAAGTGTGTTTTCCAGCAACATGAGTTCTACACAGTATAAATAGTCCTTATTATATAAAGAAAACAGAAAAGTATGGTTCTGTGGTCAAACAAGTGTAAGGCAATGCTTGGTAATAAAGGTTTAAAGATAGGTGCAGCCCTTGTTCTTGCTTTTGTTTTCCTAGCAACGCTTCTCAGAGCCTCCCATATTCCTGTCTGCAGTATTATTTGTTTTAGCACATAATTCTTTCTTTAGGTAGCATCTCATGGAACTAGAATGCTACCAAAGACTTTTCAGGGAATCCAACTCTGAATGGAAGGAAATATTTAAAGGATTTTTGATAAGTGAATGTAAATCAGAGTTTGCATTTTAAGTGATAAGGAGTTTTTAATTGGAGGGTTGTGGAATTTCTGAGTTCCCCAGTTAAAACTAGATACCATGACTACAATTAGGGAAAAATGATGATGTTAAGAGAGAAATGGAGAAGGTCTAGAATTATTTTATATTTAGTCACATCAGTGGGAATGGAGAGACCCTTATGAGAAACTGTATCTGAGAAATGGCAGATTGGAGAAAGAAAATTTGTAGTGGGCTGGATCTTTATGTAGAGCTGGACCCCATAAACACTACTGAAATGCCTAAACATAATTTGGGTGAAATTATGGGTATTTTGAAATTAATATATTGCTTTGGAAGGCACCTGCATGTTTCCTTTAAATGATGAACTCTATATTCTGTGCTTAACCTAAATATAGTTTACAAGAATTCAATGTGCAAATCTGTTTGAAAATCTATTTGTTGTAAACTGACATTCACAGCTGTAGCAGTTCTGTATTAGCCAGTACAGTTTGGACTTAAATAATCTTTGAAATCCCCTGATCTGAACTGTTCAATGAGCGGCACTGTGCTTTCTTTGTAAATGTTGATCCCAGGCTCAACCTACTTTCAGCACTCAGTGTGGTCTGTCCCTGGTTCTGAGCTTATTTTGCTAAGCAATCAATCACAGTCTAATAATTGATCAGTCTTTCTGTGCTTCTTACCAAGTAGACATATCACTCGGGAAGATTTTGTAACACCATTTTCATGAAGTCTGGATCTACTGAGGATTTGATGGATTCTACAAGACAAACAAAATGACTTGTGGGCTACTTCAGGGTAGAAAATAGCCTTTGATAAAAGTACCAGAAGTTTGAGAAATTGAAGCTGGAAGGCAGCTCACTGAAACTAGCTAAGGGATAGGGGGATTAAAAAAAAAAAAAAAGAATGACATTGTTTTTCATTAGACAAGGCTGACTTAGACTAGAGCTCTTTCTCATAAGAAATAAATTTTCACTCACATAGAGTTAGGGGTCAAGATTTCTTTAATCAGCACATATTTCTTTGTTTTTATACTTTTTAAAGAAAATACATTTTGGGAGATGAGAGCAGAGAATGACTTTGACTTGTAACTAGGAAGTTATGAAGAATTTTGTCTGCATTTTGCTATTTTCAAGAGGTTAAAATTTTGTCAATGTAGTGTGGACTGAGTTTTACTCTTGCCTAGATCCAGAGATAACAGATTAGTGACTTAATTACCTAGTATGTTATTGTGATAGAATAATTTACCATGTCGGTGGAGCATAAACTTTGTGATCTGGAAACTCAGAGTTATTAAATTCATAGAGTTTTTATCAGGGTGTAGCATGATTTGCTGATTAGTCAGAGGAGAGCATGGAGAAGGCAATGGCACCCCATTCCAGTAATCTTGCCTGGAAAATCCCATGGACAGAGGAGCCTGGTAGGCTGCAGTCCATGGGGTCACTAAGAGTTGGACACAACTGAGCAACTTCACTTTCACTTTTCACTTTCATGCATTGGAGCAGGAAATGGCAACACACTCCAGTGTTCTTGCCTGGAGAATCCCAGGGATGGCGGAGCCTGGTGGGCTGCCATCTGTGGGGTCGCACAGAGTCGGACACGACTGAAGCGACTTAGTAGCAGTAGCAGCAGCAGCAGAGGAAAGCATCAAGGTTGCAAAGGCACTGTTTGGGATCCAAGAGTCCTTAGTTAGAATGAGAATTATTAGATAATTAACTATAAATTTATTTGATTAAACTATCAAGGTACTGATTAGACAATTTATTAAGAATTAAGAATTATAAAATTTTTTGTTGCTAAAGATTATTAAAGATATCATATGACATCTCTGATATGTGGAATCTAAAAAGAAATGATACAAATGAACTTACAAAACAGAAGGAGACTCACAGACTTAGAAAACAAACTCATGGTTGCCAGTGGAAAGGATAGTTAAGGACTTTGGGAAGGTCATGTACACACAGCTATATTTAAAATAAATAAGCAACAACAACAACAACAAAAAATACCCTGACTCTCCAAAAAATGGCTGACTCCCAAAAACATGGGGAAGCAAGCACTCTGAACTTGAAATCAGAAGAACTAGGAAACAGCTTAGAACCCTACACTGATTGACAGTGTAGAATCTTCTTGGAGCCTCTGGTTACTCATTTGTAAAATGCATGCATGTGTCTTCATCTCTGTTAGTGTGTTCTGGCTGCTGTAATGAAAATTCCAGAGTGGGTGGTTTATGAACCACAGACATTTATTTCTTACAATTCTGGAGATGGAAAGTGGGGATCAATATGCTATCAGGTCAGGTATCTGGTGAGACCTGCTTCCTGGTTCATCTTCTTCCTGTGTCCCCACATGGTGCAAAGATGGAGGGAACTCCTTGAGGTCTCTTTTAAAACAACACTAATCTTATTCATAGGGCCTCCACCCGTATGACCTAATACCATCATTTTTGAGGTTAACATTTCAACATGTGAATTTTGAAGCATTTGAAAAGGAAAAACAACAGCAACAACAGATTGTCAAGAGCTCTTTCTACTCATCCATTAAAATCCATCTTCCTTAAAAAAATTAAAGTCACAAATGTTTTTCTTGGACTCAGATTCATGATTATGATAGGATTTATGGGCATATGGAGAGCGTTACTTGGGAGTTAGAGAAGATAAAACTCAGGGCCATGAGGTTGTAGGATCTGTGATGACTACTTTCATCCATATTATATTATTTAAGTTCATAATGTTTCCAAGAGGCAATTTTTACATCTGCATGTTACAGATTAGCAAGATGAAGCTCTGAGGCTTTGGATGACTTGTTCATTGAATTGTTCAACTTCTGCATGCCAGAGGTCAGAATTCAGTGTCTCCTGCAATCTAGCTTTCTTACTGATAAATCATGGTAACTTCACCTAGCAGTGGGTTCGATTTTAAGTCAAAGAGTAAGATTCTCTGGAACCTCTTTTTAGTGAGAAAGATGAGATAACTCAACAAAAGAATGCTGAGATATTGCCCAAGGAGTCAGTACATTTCTGTGGAAAGAGGCTTATATTGGTCATTCAAAAATGACAGTTCCTGTCTTTATTTTATCAGATATTTTCACCTTGTGATTATTTAAGCCACTCGGAGACCCAATTTCCTATCCCTAGAGTGGTTATAACCACCTGGTCCAGAGTTGCATTAAGTGGTTTAAAGAATAGATTAGATGATGAATTAATAATTGTTTTACATCTGTATTAACATTTCATAGTCATGCTTTTATTCAGGCATGACTCGTTTTTACAATGGGAGTCTAAGGAAGACCTCTTTCCTCACGGATGGAGCCATCCATAGTGTACTGGTACTGCTTACTCTGACAAATCTTTTCTTTTTGCTGTAAGAAGAGAATGCCCAGGTGAGCAGCCAGTCCCAGGAGGAGGATGAGAGATGTGGAATGATATCAGTTTGCTCAAACTTGACATCCCAGTCATTGCCATCCTAGATGAGGTGAGAGAGCTGCCCCCAGCAATGTAAGTGTGCCCCAAAGCAACTGAAACCAAGTCTCAGTTATGGGGAGCTAAGCTCAGTAAGTCAATATTTAAAATCCCTAAGTAATACTTCCTTTTTATATTAAAGCTTGCATATGAAGTGAAAGGCAACATTTGGATAACTATATGATAAAACAAGAGACTTTACAATTACTTTTATGTCTACTCCCTTCCAGTGGGAGCATTTCCTTTAGATTCCCCTGTACCTAGAGCAGTTTGGGATGTTATTGCAGAAATAATGGGCTAGGACATATAGCATCTTCAATACTGAACTTCCACTTGAAATCTATCCCACTGCACACATCTCTAGGGCTCAGTATAAAAATAAGACTAAGCATGTCTATGACCTACAATTTGACTTGTAAGTGAAAACAATTGAGTCATGTAAGAGCTTTTCCTGTGGGATCATGGCGACTGGGTTCCTTTGGGGTAGGTTAGACAAGGGATTTGATTTTTAATTGTAAATCTCCTTTCAGTATAGATTTTGAATGTTTTATTTGCCTCTGACAACATGCACACTTCAGTATTTCTTAAATTATTGTTGTAATCATAATAAGTAATGATGTTGTAAATCTCCCTTTCAAATTTTAGAAGTAATTTTGCCAAAAACACTTCTAAAATTTCTGTGCACTCTTTTTTGTGGTACTATCTTTCTAGCAACAAAATGAATGAGCTTTTCCTTGAGTATAAAATGTAACATTAACTTTTAAATCCCATTCCTCAGTAATGGATTTTGAACAGCCGCCTTGCAGGTAGAATCACAAATGTTGCAGTGCTCCTTTTGAAAGCTTGTGTTCTGACTAGCCTCCATCCCTCACAATTGCTTTCTAACTACAGAATTGCTTATACAGTTTGAACTGCGTCAAATTTCTTTGTCTACCAGTTCTTGATTAAGAATTGCAATGATGGGGATAAGAAATTTATTTAAGAATACCAAGGTCATTTATTTTTAAAAATTGAACCCTGTAATAAGTATCAGCGAATTTAAACAAACAAACATTGGACAAAGAACCCGGATGCCTCTGCCTGGCTCTATCATCAACAAGCTGTATGAATTTGTCCATTACTTTGCCTCTCTGATCCTTGCCTGCTTTACATGTATTATATTGAAGCATGCCTGGCATGTGTTGAGTGAAAAAGTGAGACAGAATAGTATTTATACTTTAAGTGTGTGATGTTATTAATATACATGGGCTGCTGAACCGTTTGTGTTACTAACGTTAGGAATATATATATGGAAGTGAGTCTTTATAACATGAAAGTATTCACTAATGCATTAATACTTACATAATCAGCCTTCACTGAATATCTGTCTCTACTTAACCTTCCCAAACCTTCCCAACTTATACATTATGTCTGTGCAAGTCATCTCTAGTTGATTTCCAGCTGTTACGTCATACAGTACAATATAAATGCAAGGGAAATCAATCATAAAATGAAACTGCAGATCTTGCAATATTTCATGGATCCTTGATAGTAATATTGGATAAATAATCAGATCACACACCAAACTATTGACAGTCAGGTACTGAAAATAAAGAAAGAAAGAGTGAAGGCAAGAGAAGGATGGGAGACAGCAAAACGATAATGACCGGACTGGACTGCAATAAAAGTCGAATACGAAGAGATGAAGCAAACCTTTCGACACATCGTGGTACTACTAATTGTTTTTTGTGTCTTTGCTTAAGTTATTGGTAATTTAAGATCTGGCTGGAAAAGACAAATATGAGGTAAAGATGACATACAGTGCAGTTCTAAAATTTGTAAAGAAAAATTACACAAAAATGTCACTACTTGGGGACTTCCCTGGTGGTCCAAAGCTTTGCTTAGGTATATAAACACGGAAACAAGAGGAGCTAAAGCTAAAGGAATTGATGGAGTAGCTCTGAGTGAATTGTTAGCAATTCAGACTCAAAGATTGATTTATTAAATACAAAGCACACCTGGAAATAGAAATGGAAAGAGCAATTGGCCCGTGGTATGAACTGTGTGGGGACAAGGAAGACCAGATAATAATCTGGAAATCTGGAACCTGGAGATCAGAGACAGTAGCCCACCTATTATTGTTATTATTTTTTTAATCACTTGTGGGATTCTTGAGCATGATAATGAGACCATGCTCTGCAAAGTTTGTAATTTAGAAACTAGGCAGATAGAGTATATTTAAAGGTTAAATTTTTCTGTCTAGTAACATCTACCAAGTTCTCACTTTCTATTGTGGGAGCAAATAAGTAAGTAATTATATCCATTTTGGGACATCTTAACAGGCCTAAATGAAAAAGATTATTGCAGGGTTATTACAGGTTTCTGGCCACACCAGGGGAGCCATCCTTGACTCATGTAAGCAGTATTCTGGTGCCAGAAGAGCCTGAACAATGTGTTTTGTTTTGATTCATTTGCTTTTTCCATGTTGTCTGTTGGTCTTGGTTTTGGTTGGACAGTGCTGGGCTCAGTTATCTAACATTTGCTCGTTGTGTGACTGAGTAAGCCTCTTAACTGCGTCCTTTGTAAAATGGTCTGATAGCAGCCCTCTACTTATATGAAGATTAGATGACGTAATATATGTAAGATGTATAGTATGTAAACATGTAACAGGTGTTTATGGCTTTATTCTGTATTAGACCCAGGGGAATAGAAAGTTTGATAGCAGATCAGCAGCAAGATACTTATTAGTGAGTCTTGGTGTGGATCCTCAGCTGCTTGAAATTGCTCTCGCCCATATGTGCAGAGATGTAGTGAAAGCTGGTTCTGGTGTACAGCCAGTGCGATACCGAGCAGTTTCAAGTACTCCTGGGTTCACACAGGGAGGCGGGGAATAGACACAGCCAGACACAACACTTAGTCTTGTACAGGAAATATAGGCAAGATTGATTTTCTAAAGAGGAAGATTTTTTCTTTAATTCCCTTTGCACCTGTTCCTCTGCTTGGGCTTCTGTTACATTAAACTCTAAAATAGCCATTATCACCATTTGTTACAAAGCTGATGTAGAATAATTGAGCGTGTCCCTGGAGAAATTATACAAATTCCCTATTTCTGTAAAATTATTCAGAGTCCAGACGGGGATTCCACATGCTCCCCCACTTTCTCATCAGTGTCAGTTAGTTTTCTGGCTCAGGTACATTTATGACATCAGGGGAGGTAGGGGTGGTGGGTGGAGTGGAAGCCAGGGTGCCGGTAATGGGGAAACTTGGCATTTTCCAGAGCAATGTCATACTCAGTGTTGATAGAAATACGCAGTATGATTCAGCATTTTTTGGTCACTTATTTTTTGGGGGGCGGGGTGGGGGATAGTTCAGTGGGAAACAAGCTGAGATAATATAGGTTGCTGCTGTCGCTAAGTCACTTCAGTCGTGTCCGACTCTGTGCGACCCCATAGACGGCAGCCCACCAGGCTCCCCCGTCCCTGGGATTCTCCAGGCAAGAACACTGGACTGGGTTGCCATTTCCTTCTCCAATGCATGAAAGTGAAAAGTGAAAGTGAAGTCACTCAGTCGTGTCCGACTCCTAGCGACCCCATGGACTGCAGCCTACCAGGCCCCTCCACCCATGGGATTTTCCAGGCAAGAGTACTGGAGTGGGGTGCCAATGCCTTCTCCTAATATAGATTAGAAGAGACAGAATCCAGGAAAGAAGGGAGATATGAAGCAGACAGAAGGAAAAACAGGATTGTGTTGCTGGAAGTTCCAAAACATGGCTTCCTTCAGCTAAAGCAATTTCCCCAAAGACGAACCAGAATGCGAATGATCTGAGCTGAAATGTTCCAGTGGACCTTACAGCTGGGATTGCTTGTTTGGTATTCCCATTTCCTTCTTAGGTCTACTTCTTTCCTATGTACCCGGTGGCTTTACTCAGAAAACAAGACAGTCACAAAAGGGGATGGAAAAAACATGGGCTTATAAGGAAGAGCTTGCCCTGGTTTTAAATCCCTCTTGAACTTAACAATGTCCCCCCAGAATACAACACAGATTTCACTTTGTGTTTTAGGTCCTCACCTCTAATGACACTTACTTCCTTGGGTTGTCACATAAACTAACTGAAACAAAAAAGTAATAAATGTGGAATTATGACAGACCCAAAGTTGGAAACATCAGTTAGGAGTTAGGTGCATGTAATACCTACGGCAGGATCACTTCCATCAGATAAAAACGAAGAGCACATCTTGGAGATGCTTGGCAGGATTCAGTTCAAGTCAGTTCAGTCGCTCAGTCGTGTCCGACTCTTTGCGACCCCATGAATCGCAGCACGCCAGGCCTCCCTGTCCATCACCATCTCCCGGACTTCACTCAGACTCACTTCCATCGAGTCAGTGATGCCATCCAGCCATCTCATCCTCTGTCGTCCCCTTCTCCTCCTGCCCCCAATCCCTCCCAGCATCAAAGTCTTTTCCAATGAGTCAACTCTTCACATGAGGTAGCCAGAGTACTGGCGTTTCAGCTTTAGCATCATTCCTTCCAAAGAAATCCCATTAACATTCTAAAATTCTGACATTCTAGTTCAGAAAATCCAGGACCTCACTACAAGCATTTCACTCAAATGGTGCAGAAACACAGAGGAAATTGCGCCTCCATACCAAGGATTTATTAACATTGTATCTTTGTTTCCACCCAAGTCTGGAATGTACCTCAAAAATACAAGTATCTTGCATTTCTGAAACATTGTTTTTGTTACTATTGAAAAACCCCAAAGGCTGTTGTCTTTAAAGATTCATTAAATATCCCATGATATATTATCTGTCTTGGATAACACGAGGCAGAATATACCATTGCATATTACTTAAATCAGAGGAAATGATTCTCATGAGATTAAAATACAGTATTTGCAGAAGTAGTATATATAGAGAAATGTAGATACTTGTGAATGCTTACTAGAGATAAAGGATTTAAAATACCATTTTAAGTAATGGAAACAAGATTCTGGGGGAATAAATCTTCTTTCTCAAATCTGTTGCATGCATTCTGCAGTTTTAAAAAATGTGTCATTCATGAACAAGTAGTATGTTGCAAAATCTTTCTGTAATTCTCTGTTAGAGCAGAAAAAATAAATCTGTAACATTTCACGGAGATAACACTGACTGTGGTAATATGAAGTGAGTTTGTTACCCTACTGGTAATAGTTGTTGTAAACAAACTTTTGATTGTGATTTTTTTCCCCCTTATTTGGTTACACATTGGATGATGATAAAAGTATCAAGGTTTGTGTGTTCGTTTTTATTTTAAAATATTGTAATTTATTTTTTAAAGCTGATACATGAAGCCACCTACCAAAATTTTGGTTAGTTCATTGGGTTAAGGCAAATATGCTTCTAAGAAGTGACCATGCCTGCCACCCAAGAAACCCTGTCCCCGTAGACATCCTAAACATACTCACCACTCTCCCCCAACAGACTATGCTGACCTTATGGTAATCACTGCCTTGATACCCTTTTATCATTCAAGTGTGTATCCCTGGACACTCTAGTTAAGCCTGCTATTTTTTCTTCTAATTGGTTATACATTGAAAAAATATTCAATATCCAGGCTGTTTTACCCTCCTCCTTTAAAAATTTTAGTGACATTGATTTGCTGAGAGGTCAAGACCATTGTGCCTATGCAGTTTCTCATAGTGTGGAATGCATGATGGTAGTTTCAGAACTAGGCTCACCCTCTGTCACTCTAGTGAGACTGTAGTTGGAATTGTGCTTTGTCAAGAAGCACAGAAGGACTGGTTTTGTGCTTTCTTTGGTGTTAGCCAATATTGATGCTTAATGCCCATGTCCATTAAATAATTTAAGGCTACAAATAGTAACATCATTTATATATTAGTTGATATAACTTCATAAAGAGGCACTTTGAATTCTTCTATTTTGTTACCCAGTAATAGAGTTTATAGAGGAAAGACAGGATAAAGCTTAATAATTTCTTTTTACTTACCAGTTTTCAAGATAAAAATTTTCCTATACTCCTTTAAAGATGGCCATTAAAAAAGAACACTGTGAACTCATGAATTTAAATGTACTTGATGGGTTTTAATCCATTGTAATTTTAAACGTTGTGAAAGATAACTATTGCGTGTTTTCAGTATAACATTTCATATGTGTTATCCAACATAATGCTCTCAAAAGATGAGAAAGCTGAGGCATAAAAAGTTTAAGTAATTTGTCCAAATTTCCTCCACTAGAAACAATAAAGCTACCATAAAAATCAAGGTTACCTTGTTCTTTAAGCATTTTGCTACATCCATTATGGTAGAAGTTTACAAATTGGCATCTTAGACATTGTCTGATTTAGCAAATGATTTATGTGAATTAGCAAATTAACTTTATTCTCATTTTATCAAAACTGATACTAAGAAAAGTTAAGTGGCAAACTCAAAATTTTCTATGTGCTTCGTTAGGGACAAAGCACAAACTCTAGCCATTGGCCTGATGCTTTTGAAGCAGTTCTGTCCTTCCCAAGGTGTGGTCATTGCACTGAAATGGAAGCTGTGTACCTCCATCCTTAAGTCTGAGGGTGACAGACCACAATTTCAGGTGGTGAATCTGTTTGATAATTCATTTTAGGAAGAGTAGAGAGGTCAGTTTTACAACAACAACACTACTTTAGGAATATTATAATTCTAAAGGCCAAGTCAGGACTCTTTGTAAAATAGAAACAAATGGAATTATGGACAGGTTAGCATCCACCTGCTGTCGTATTATCTCAAGGCTTATTTTTCCCTTTGAGACTTAATTATTGCAGTTTCTACAAAATTCCATCAGTTTCCTTGCCTACAAAAAAAAAAAAAAAAGGATAATTTGTGAGACCTCTGCTATTACCAACACTTTTGTTTATAATGAAATGGGTGTGTATGTATGTATATGTCTGCATGCACACACATATAAAACAGATATATATCTATGCATCCTCTCTTAGTATACAGAGGCATCTCCATCTCTCCTTTAACTCACAGTACATATGTACTCACTGTGTACCCCTAAGTAACAGTCTTCTCTAATAAACAGAGCTGTTTGCTGGAGAGAAATTTTAAGTATTGAATTCTGCAAGTTATACCTGTTATTTAAGATGTAATGTTGGCAGCATTTTTGGAAGTATTTTTGGTGAGGTCAGAAGGAAAAATATACAGTCTTGAATGTTCTGAACAGAACTGCCTAGAGAGCCAAAGGTGAAACAATCCATGGAATCTTATTGTATACCCGGGGAACTGGAGCTAGGAAAACCTCCATCATTCTCTGAGCTATAATCCTGTGAGCTATTCATATGTACCTCGGAAAATGACTCATAGAAGTCTGAGTGGGATGGTCAGGTCCTTGCTAAAAATAAAGTTTCTTATTAGTTATCTGAAGTAATAAAAGCTTCACAGCCACCTAGTACTAACATTGAGGTAAGGCACATCTCCATCCCCCTCACCTCATGATATTTAAGTATATGTACACCTGCCTACATATTTTCTGTTTATCTACAAGATTTAATTAGGCCTCTAAAAAAAGCCACGGCTCATAAGACAGTTATGATATTTCAATTTAATGCAAATCTACAGACTTAATTGCTTCCAAAAGCAACATAGGCTGCATTTCAAAATCCTGAGGATCTGGGATCAGCTGTTTAATGTTAGCTCATTTTTTTTCACAGGGCGTTGGAAATGTGGGTTTACACCCAACCAATGCATCAAAATGTTGTACTGCGTAAAGTGTGGAAGTTTTCAAATGAAGGTGAATTATAATTGAGAAGTAGATGAGCATCTTGATTCCACAGTAGGTTTTAAGTGGAATTATTTAAGGAATGAAAATTAGCCTCTAGAAGTCAAACTAGTTACTCTAAAGCATCCATAATGACCTCCTGGTATAAAACTGGGATGGAATCTTAAACTACAAAAGTGCGAGGGGTCTGTTCCCAGGTCGTCCTTGGAGCAGATGGTCTCTCCCGAAACCTGTGACATGTTATTTATGTTCCCTTCCTTCAAAGGCTCTCATGGCCATACAAACGGTGTTCTGAGGATCCCTGAGGGAGCTCGGACGTGCCCAGAAATACTGCATGAGACTGTCTTCCAGTGTGAATGTGTAAGGAAGGTCCTTACAATTCTAGCTGTAATTTACCATTGTGGAGTCAGCATACAATCCACCAGGAGAGGCTTAATGCAGGTTGGGTATTATGAAGCCATTAGAAGCAATGCTAGATACCTGTATTCATTGACATGCTAGGACTTGAATGTGTCTTTTTATGTGAAAAGACAAGTATAAAGATGGCATCTGTAACAGTTCAATTCTTTCTCACATAGACTGTCCTTATGCTGCAGCTGCCGCATTACATCTGCCACCCAGTAGCGGTCTGTCCTCCAGAGTGTTCCTCCTGGCTCTTCTCCTCACTGTATTGGTCCTCTTGCTTAAAAAATTCAAATGTTTTAACTCCAGGTATTTGTTATTTGATAAGCTGACTGAGATCAGGCCAGTCATCCGTAGGTTTGATGAGATCGCCAGCCTGTTGCTACTGCTATTTCTCAATAGAACAAAGATTCCTCTTCCCATTTTTAATCTTTGTTTATCTTAGTTATATCCTAAGATCTATCATTATAATCATATATTTTCAAAGACCAATTGCTTGTTCCTTTTTAGTTCTATAATGTAAAAGTTCCATTATGGTTGAATCCAACTGTCCAGTATAACTTTTCCACACCCAAGGGGGCAGAGTATTGCTGAGGAGTCGGTGGGGGGAACTTTTAAGCCAGATTAGCTTAATTTATACAAAATGATCCAACCTTGTCTAATAGTCTTACCACAGTTGGCTAATAAGTTTATTCTAGGCTTTCAAACTTTAACTCTCAAACTTGCTTTATAATTCATTGAGAAAATAGAAGACTTCAAATGAAAAACTCCCCTATTCTCCCAACAACAAACCTAAAAATACACTTCTTCAACATGTTTTCTCTTTTTTTACTCTTCTGTTAAAATTCATTCATTGTCCTGCCTCTTACCAATGGCCAAACCCTTCCGACTCCAAATGTTTCCTTCGTGCTTTCTCAGGGATTTAGTCACTCAATTGACCACTCTTTTTTAGCTGAAACATAAATAGCACTTTCTGAAACAGTCATTGATAACATTTTATAAACATAATTTAGAATTTCTCATTCTTAAAGAAAATCAGGAAACTCATCTGCTTCTCATATATCTCCAGCTTCCACCCTATTTCTTCTGGCTGTTGTTCCTATACCAGTACTTGAAAAAATCATTTATATATTCTGTCGCTAATCTCCTCTCCTCATTCTTCAACCTTTGCAGTTGGGATTTCATCCAAACCGCTGCAGAAAGCTGCTCTTGTCAAGGTCACTAAATTCAATTGCCCTGTATTTGTCTTCATCTTCTAATCTTGCAGCTTCATTTGACACATTTGATGGCTTTCTCCTATTTAAAAAACTGTCTAGTCTTGAGTTACATCTGACTTTTGTAGATCTTTTGTGGACGTTCCCTATCTCTCAGGCTATTGCTTCACAGTATATGTTGAAGGCTACTTTACATCTTCCTAATCTTAATTTTTAAAAAATTCTACAGCCTCCTTCATTTCCTCGTATATCAGCCTCTCTTATAGTGTTATAACTCTTATTGTGTTATATCTCAGGGCTGTAAATAGAGTTTTAGACCTAATAAAGATACTTTTGGTTGTATGGTCCAATGCTACTGCTAACATCATTCTGGTATGCTGGTTGCCTCCAACAATAAAGTCAAGGTGGGAGTCAAATATTCATAGTGCTATTTGGAAAGCTAGTTAAGAGCTATTTCATTTTTTATAGACACCAAGGTAATGCACAGTTATCATTGTGACAGGGAATATGTGGGCTGCACAGGTGCCAGTCCTGTTTTGAAATATGTGGTTGATGGCTTTAGCTGTGTGTGGCCTGAGCTTGGCCCTTCCTCTTTCCTCTGGTAAAAATGTGCCTTTGCTATTGTGAGTTTCATTCAGCATATTGCCATTGATCACCAGCAAGGCATTGAGTTGGGCTTTGAGGATAGAGATAATAATAACAGCCACCCTGGTATAGAATTTACTCTGTGTAAGGCTTATTCCTAGGAGAAGGCAATGGCACCCCACTCCAGTATTCCTGCCTGGAAAATCCCATGGATGGAGGAGCCTCGTAGGCTGCAGTCCATGGGGTCACTGAGGGTCAGACATGACTGAGCAACTTCACTTTCACTTTTCATTTTCATGCATTGGAGAAGGAAATGGCGACCCACTCCAGTGTTCTTGCCTGGAGAATCTCAGGGAAGGGGGAGCCTGGCGGGCTGCTGTCTATGGGATCACACAGTGTCGGACATGACTAAAGTGACTTAGCAGCAGCACCAGCAGCAAGGCTGATTGCTAAGCCCTGTCTTGGATGAACACCACATTTTACATGGGGCTTCTCCCTGTGTCTCAATGGTGAAGAATCTGCCTGTCAATGCAGGAGACTTGGGTTTGATCCCTAAGGTGGGAAGACTCCCTGGAGAAGGAAATGGCAACACACTCCAATATTCTTGCCTGGAAAAATCCCATGGACAGAAGAGCCTGGCAGGCTACAGTCCATGGGGTCACAAAGTGTTGAACATGACTGAGCTACTAAACAATAACAACGTTTTACAGATAAGGGGACGAAAATTCAGTAAGACTTTCATTAGCTTCTGAAAGTCTAAAGACTGGAACCTGACAGAGTTGGCTTTGGACCAAGAAGATCTGACTCCAGACTCAAGGTTCCTAGCTGGTGAGAAGAGACAGGGCAAGTGCCACATTAAGATGTGAGAGGCACTGGAAGAGAGGTTTAGAACATGTGTGAGCCCAAGGGAAGGAGGTCATTACTCTGCCTGGGAAGGAGTCCCAGAGGTGGCGCCACCCCTTTGCAGTAGGTGGCGGTTGTTGTTCAGTCACTCATCTTGTCCAACTCTTTGCAACCCTGTGGATGACAGCACGCCAGCTTTTCCTGTCCTTAACCATCTCCCGGAGCTTGCTCAAACTCATGTCCATTGAGTCAATGATAGCATCCAACCATCTCATACTCCTCCATCCCCTTCTCTTCCTGCCTTCAACCTCTTCCAGCATCAGGGTCTTTTCTAATGAGTCGATTCTTAGCATCAGGTGGCCAAAGTTTTGGAGCTTCAGCATCAGTCCTTCTAATGAATATTCAGGATTGATTTCCTTTAGGATTGACTGATTGATCTCCTTTCAGTCCAAGGGGCTCTGAAGAATCTTCTCCAGCACTACAGTTCAGAAGCATCAATTCTTCAGCGTTCAACCTTCTTTATTGTCCAGCTCTCACATTCATGTATGACTACTGAAAAAAACCATAGCTTTGACTAGACTGACATTAATCAACAAAGTAAGATCTCTGATTTTTTAATACACAGCCTAGATTTGTCATAGTTTTTCTTCCAAGGAGCAAGTGTCTTTTAATTCTGTGGCTATAGTCACCATCTGCATTGATTTTGGAACCCAAGAAAATAAAGTCTGTCACTGTTTCCATTGTTTCCCTATCTATTTGCCCTGAAGTGATGGGACTGGATGCCATGATCTTTGTTTTTGAAATTAGATCTCTAGAAGGATAATAATACATTTCTGTCAGTGGAGTAGGAACACTTTCAGCAAAGGAGAAAATACACATTGCAGAGGCAGGGAAGCACGGTAGTCATGAGGCACAAGATGAAGTTCAGGATGGCTAGAAATTAACCTGTGTTCATGCTACCGTGAGGAGATGGGTCAGTGTGATGCAAAGACATAGACTCAGCTACAGAGCCAGCTTTGTCCAACTCAACATCCTTGCTAATCTTAATTACAAAATGTCCTTCTATGACAAAAATCTCTCAGGTTCTTCTTGGCTCATAAATTTTGTGGTTATGTAAAACTCCAAAGAAATCAAAAGTATTTTATGCCCATTCCAAAGCAAGACTCATGTATGCTGTAGAAGAACCCAGATGGCATAACCCTGGTTCTGTGCCCCATGACTCAAAGCCTCAGGTCCTACTAAATATCATTTGAAGATAGAGTAAGCAGTGATCAAGTCATCTGGGACTGGGGTGTTTCTAGGGCTGTGCTATTTTTAGTGCAAAAATGAAAGTCCCAGGCAAACCAGGATGAGTTGGTTACTCTTTCTGCAGTCCAGTTAATGTGCTATGAACTCATAAAGCAGAGACAAGGTTCATGGCAAATCATGGTACATAGGACTCATCAGTATATCTGTATAGAATGATTTTGAGATATAGCCATACTATTTCAATATTTTCATTAATTTTAACACTACTGTTTGACTTCTTTTAATCAGGTCTATGATGTCTGAGAAGCCTGATTCTGAGCTTTCTACCTTTCTTTTTTTTTCCTCCTTATTTGATATATTTTCTTACATTTTAATTTCTACAAAGGAGACCTTTTGTGCATTATCATCAGCCTTCCTATTTATCTTTATCTTCGTGTATTCAAATTTTAAAAATATCTTCACTTTCATTTTTATTTTGAGGAATAAGTAGAAATGTGTCAATATATCATATCTTAAATTTTATTCTTATAGATGAACTATTAGCTTATGTATTCAGTTCACAGAAGTTAATATTCTATGAGATTACATATTAAGAAATTAGTTACTTTTTAGGTGGGTTGGCATTTGTATTATTTTGCCATTGCATCTAAGAATGACATTACTTACATACAGACCTTGTTTTCCGTCTTTCAATAAGATTTAATAATTTCTTCCTTAATGGTGCCAACTTTCTTATTAAATTAATTTCTACATAGTTATAATTTTGCCTTTTGAGGACAGAATGTTCCCCATTACTATTTATGTCTGGTTCTTGCTAGCATAGACAAAAGTTATTTTGGAATTGTACCTTATATCCATCTACTTTAAATAGTTTCTCTACTAATTATTGTTTTTAATTTGCTATCTTGTTTTCTCAATATTTATTATTATATATTCTATAAAAATAAAGTTTTACTTTTGTTCCGATCTTTATTTTTATTCACGTAATAACAATACCAGTGAGCATCTCCTTCCTATCCAGATTTCAATGGAAATGGCTTTAGTGTTTGCTTTAGAAAAGGTGTGTGTGTGCTGTATATTTGTGTGCATGTGTGTGAGAGATATCCCTGAGTTCAAAGGATTTGTCCTCTCTTGCTATTTTAATTTTTTTAAGTAAGAAATGGCTACTTAATTTTAGAAAACATTTTTTCATTTATTGAAATATTTGTATGACTCTTCTCCTTGAATTTTTCAATGCTCTGAGTTTTGTATGCCTTTAATATGTTAGCTTCTAAATCATTATTGGGTTCTCTCTGGTAGTATCTTATTGAAGATTAGTACATCTGTGTAGGCATATATCTATTTCTGATGACCCAGAGAGATGTTATGGGGAGGGAGGTGGGAGGGGGATTCATGTTTGGGAACGCATGTAAGAATTAAAGATTTTAAAATTTAAAAAAAAAGACATTAAAAAATAAATAATTAAAAAAATAAAAATAATAATAATAAAAAAACTAAATATGTCAATATCCCTGCTCTATAATTTTTTTATACTATCTTTATTTGGGTTAGTTGTTCATTTCATTCCTACTGTATCGAATGAATTGATGAGGTATTCATCTTTCCTAGTCTATAAAATTTTAATTATCTTTGTAATTGTAAGCTACTTAGAAGAATTCTAGACCTAGAACAAAAAATGTATCTTGCAGTGGTGCCTTTTGGGAGAGAAAGGAGTGGAATCTTTAATCACTTTGCCAGTATCATCTATAGTAACTAATCCATTGAAATTATCTGCTTTTCCTTTGGTAATTCTCATGCTTTAAAATGCTAGTATGTCATCCTTGTCTTCGATACTTTCAAATGTGTTGCTATATTCATACTCTCTCTCATTTTAAAATGTATTTATTTGCACCTTTATGTATTTATTACTGTGCTGGGTCTTTGTTGTTGCCTACTGGCTTTCTCTAGTTGTGGAGAGTGGGAGCTGCTCTTCACTGAGGTGTGTGGACTTCTCATTGCAGTAACTTCTCTTGCTGCAGAGCAACAAGCCTCTAGGGTGCAGGCTCAGTAGTTGTGGCACAGGGCCTTGGTTGCCTCATGGAATGTGCGATCTTCTCAGACCAGGGATTGAACCAATGTCCCTTGCATTGCAAGGTAGATTCTTAACCACTGGACCCATGAGGAAAGCCCCACATTTTCTTTTATAAAAACATAATTTTTATTAGAGTTCAGTTGCTTTACAATGTCACATTAGTTTCTGTTGTACAGCAAAATGAGTCAGCTGCGTCAGCTGCATCTCTCTCCCCTTTTGGATTTCCTTCCCACTCAGGTTACCACAGTGCGTTAAATAGAGTTCCTTGTGCCGTATACTATATTCTCATTAGTTATCTCTTAATAATGTACATGTGTCAATCCCAATCTCCCAGTTCCTCCCAATCACCTTCCCCTTGATATCCGTATGCTTCTCTGCATTTGTGTCCCTGTTTCTGTTTTGAAAACAAGATCATCTATACCATTTTTCTATTATATTACCCCATATATGCATTAATATGCAATATTTGTTTTCTTTTTCTGACTTGACTCTGTATGACATTCTCTAGGTCTATCCATGTGTCTACAAATGACCCGCTTTTGTTACTTTTTATGGCTGAGTAATATTCCATTGTATATACGTACCACATCTTTATCCATTCCTCTGCTGATGGACATTTAGGTAACTTCCATGTCCTAGCTGTGGTAAATAATGCTAATCACATTTTTCTTTTTAATCAAGAGACTAAATCAATGACTAATCGGACATCTATAACTTGGAATTTATGGATGGCCATGATCTGATACATGATTCAGGACTATACAAAGTAGGGCTCAGGATGAAACAAAAGGCAGACAAAACCAGGTAGACAAAATTACCCAGAGGGAAATTATGCTTTCTTTATTTCCCCACAGCAGTTGTCCTTGGTAGAAGGCCAGCGTTAGTATGCATACCAGCACTTGAATTTCAAGCACTGTACTAGATTCTTACCAAATTTCTCACTTTTTACAGATGAGTCGGTCCCAAACCCCATTCTATTCTATGTCTCTCAGACAGTCACACATGTAAAATAGTCTTAACTCTTGTGTTTAGAGAAACTGAGAGGAAAGACTATAGGAGTATAGGCTGAGTCAGCTCATGAAAGATCTTTAAATCATGAAATATGCTGTTTGGATTTTAGTATGAGGGCAATTAGAGTAGAGTACAGAATTATATTAAGCATGAGTTTGCTTGATGAAACTGACTTATTTAGATTATCTAATTGCTTTCTCTTAAGGTGATAGCTAAGAGCACAAGTTTAAAGTTGACTGACCTTCCTACATTTATTAGCTTTATTTTTTTAAGCTTCAGTTTCCACATCTTTCTAATGAGGATACTATGTTTCCTATAGGACATCTAAAATAATAAAATGATAAAGTATGTGTGGAATGCTTAATACACAGTAAGTGAACACTCAGTAAACTGGTATAGTCAGTCATCATTGTGATCAATTATCTTCATCCTTGTCATCATTTCTATTTTCCTAATGTTAGAGACATACATGAATACAGTCTTGTTAATGAGACATGGGGAATTTTCCTGAAGACTTCACAGGGGAGAGAACGAAGGGCATAGCTAGCTGGCTAGCAGAGCTCAAGGTCTGTTCTACCAACTGATGGAGACTGTTCAGTTTTTGGTTTTGCTTTGTTTCCCTTTTAATTATATTTGTTAAAAGGTCCCTGTCTTGCCTGTTGTGAATGCTACATTCAAATCACTATCATTTCAGTTTTTCAGATAAAAAGGTTAATGGAATCAATAGAGATAAAGAAACTAAGAAAGATTTGGCATTGCATTTTCTGAAACACAATCAGACCTCCTAGAATATGTGATAACATCTACTTCTAAAAGATGGCAGTTCTGTTCATCAGGATAGCTCTCATTAGCAGCTGTAACAAATAAACCACCAATTCTATGGGTGAACATGAACGTGAAGTCTCTCAGTCGTGTCCGACTCTTCGTGACCCCATGGACTGTAGCCTACCAGGCTCCTCTGTCCATGGGATTTTCCAGGCAAGAGTACTGGAGTGGATTGCCATTTCCTTCTCCAAGGGACCTTCAGCATAATAAAACCTCCCCCCCCCACTCTATCAGTTTTTTAAAAGATTTACTTATTTATTCATTTGGCTAGGTATTAGTTGTAGCACCTGCATTTTTGATTTGGAACGCAGGATCTTTCAGCTGCTGGCACACACTCTCTTTTAGTTGCAGCATATGGGGTCTAGTTCTCTGACCAGGGACTGAGCCCAGTCCCCCTGCACTGCTGGTGATGAATGTTAGACACTGGGCCACCAGGGAAGTCCCGCAGCAGTCTTCTGGGCAGCTCCCTTTTGGTGTGATGTGGGGGGATATCTCTTCTATTCTGTTGCTCCGCTGTCTTAGATCTCTCACCTCCAGCTGCAAGGAAGAGGGATAGAATGTGTGGGGGGACACCCTGGCTCTTCACCCACTCAGTCGTAAAATGACACACTTCAATTCCAGTAACATTTCAGTGGTCAGATCTGAGTCACAGATCTGTGAATATCAACTTTCTAATAACCCCACTCAGGCTTCCTGTGTGTTCAGGAGGTACAGAGGCAAGTTCATACCCATTTATATAAAAAGCAAGGAACAAGTAAGGATTTAAGTCATAACATTCAAGTCTGGAGATAATCATTTTTTTAACTTTAACAAAATTTAAAGAAAGAATTGTACATCCTCATTGAAAACAGACTAAGTCAAGATGATTATATATACCATTACATTTTTTGCTCATGTGTAGGAGGGAGAAAAAAAAGAAACTGGGATAAATATATATGTGCTTAGTAATGGAATGCTATTGACCAATTTTCACCTCAGGATCCACTGGGAATTCTTAACTAAAATAGCATGTGTGCATGTTAATTAAAATATGATTTAATTAATTAGAAACCTAATGCTTCACAACAATGATCGTTATCTATGTGAGTTTTTATTATATTTAATCATCTATGTGATATCACCATTTCTACCTCTATGATATCAGCTGGCTTTTCTCAGTCTGTTTTCTATATCATCCTGTTGATATTTTGATAATTTCAATTTAAAAATTTATTTAATAAGTGAAGTGTTATTGAATTGATTACCTTAAGGTAACATTTTGAATAGAGATCATACAATATGGTAATGTTTCTAACTTTTATAACATACATTCAGTAATATCAAATAAATTAAAATGTACCTCTGCTTTTCTGAACTCTTAAATAATAAACAAAAAGTTATTTTTAGAGAAGTCATTTGTTATTTTAATTCCTCAGGTATGAGGTAACAGTTTAAAAGTTTAAGTGATGAATGAAAGTTACTAATCCTTTTTCATATATATGTAGCCTTTGGATAAGCAACTGATTGATGATATCTCATCTTTCAATCAGAAAATCATTTAGAGGAAGGAGAAAGCCTTTGTGAATGCTTGAGCTGAAACTGTCAGTGATATTATTTTGCATAATTATATTGTCTGTTGATTCATTTTCCATATTTCTTTGGATGAAGCTTCTCTTGAATTGATTAAAACTTCCATTTTATAGTCTATTTGAATTCAAATTTTGCTTCAGAAATTCTGCTTTGATTGGACATCCTGGTGCATCATTTCCCAAGGGCATTCATAAGAAAAAGGAAGAAGACAGGGTGGGAGATGTGGGTTTTCCATTCGTGTTGATCCCTGTACCATCTATTAGCTCTAATAGTAGAGTTTATATTCCTTGGTATGTATTGGGAGAGGGTTAGAGTCTTGTAACAGGTAAATGCTCTAAAGCTGAGAACCTCTTTGAGAATTAATAAAATAGAATTAACTTCTGAAGCTCAGGATTTCCCAGAATATCACTGGAAATTGCATCCAAGTGAAAAGTAAGCTGCTAAATTTCTCTCAGCTCTAGACTTGTCTGCATTTTCATTTTGAACATTCAGAAGTGAAATTTCTTAGCTCCTAACTCCTCCTGCTTGTTGCTCCTAAGATTATGAATGGCTCCAGACAGGAGTGCCAATTTTCCACAGTAGGATCCATTGTGCTAAGTGTGTCAAACCATATCCTGATACTTCAGAATTATCACTGCTAAAGGAGAAAAATATGGGGATGACTTCTTTGTTGTGAGATGTCATCCTCTGAGTGCTCACAGTCTTCATAACACAGCAGGCATACTCTCTGTCATCCCGAAAGAATGCAAGATAAAAGGCACTTTCCTAATTTGTGCCTTCTTTCTTTCATTCCTGACTCAGGTATTGAGGCTTCTTGGTGCCAGCTTCTAGTAAGGCCCTGGAAATACAATAAAGAGCAACTCCCATCCTGTGGGCTAAGATGACTGTGATGCAATGTGATGAGAAGACATAGGAAACATTGCTGGGAGCAAGGTTCCAGAAGATTCCACAGAAAGTCAGTGCCTCACTAGGAAATGGTTCATAGAAAGCTGATAGGTTAGAAGTGGATGGTCATTTCAGACAGAGAAGGCATCATCAAGAGTAAAAATAATATCGAGTAACATGAGCATATGGGAAACCACAAATTGTGTGGAAATCATGAGTGTAAGTATTGGATAAAATACCGGTTAGGCAGAACATGTAGCCAGACCTTAAATACAGAGGACTCTTGTTCCTCTTTCTTTACATCTTTGGTCTTCTAGGCTTGCTACCCTGAGTACGTGGTGGGCTAATACTGGTTCTCACTTGGTTGTTGACAGCCAGCAAATGACTCCATTAGGTCTAATTCCAGTAAATCCAGCTACTGAAACTTGTGAGTAGTTAATGAGAGTCAGGCTGCAAGCAGCTTTCTTAGGGTGTTCATACTGGGGATCCAGGCCATAGTTCCTGTGAACTATGGTTAACAGCCTTGCACTCTCTTCCCAGCCCCTCACCAAGAAAAACAAGCAAACAGAACACACCTTATCTTTACGGAGCTAACGCTGTCCCTGCACCCATCCCCAGACTGTGCTTTCTGAAAGCATGGGCCATGGACTTGACTGAGCTATGTAGTCACCATGTTACTTCCCCATCCAGAAAGAGGAATGCTGGTACATAGGGCACTCACGAGTAGACCACTGCAAACCGTGTAGCAGATACCTATCAGCTTCACTTTTTTCTGTCTGATTTTTTACTTTTGCTGGGTAGTGGTGCTCAGGCTCAGTAGATTGGAGACCTTGGGGACATGTTTGTCCTCAATCCCAGGACACTAGGGAAGTCCTTAGCCTGGCTCCCTAAGGTGATTTGATTCCAGCCAAGGCAACAATGCCATTAATACCTGATCCAGGACGGGGCTCCCAGAACTGGGGAAGTATGGAACTCTTGTAATATCGAGTTGGAACTGTTGTAATATTAAGGCATTCCAGACCCTGGAGCCTAGGAGTTTGGATTTGTCTCAAAGAAAGCAAGCAAACAGAAAAATAAAAACAAACTGAAAACCATGACTTCAACTGATAGGTAATACAATGCAAATTTTCAAAGCATGGGCTTGAGAGTAAGATCTAGGTTGGAATTCCTTTTGTTCTGCTACTTATCAGCAATGGAGTGTATTTAGCAAGTCATTTAACTGGTGACTTAGTTTCTCATCCATAAAGGGAGTTTAATGTTTCTGTTATAAATAAATAACACATGTAAAACTACTTATTGTAATACCTAGTACTTAATAATCACCTAATCTTTATTATTTTTATTTTTATTTTCACGACTTGGTTTGTGATCTTAGGAAAAGATGGCAAGAATGTTTCTCTTGGCTTTTTTTTTTCTGTTTCTTTAATCTTTTTTTTTATTTGTTTGTCAACCATTCAATAAATAACAATCATATTTTATTTAAAATTTTAAACATCTTGTTTTGGGAGATACATGTACATAATATACTCAATATGGTAAATTATCAGGAAGGAAAAAAAAGTATACATGTAAAAATGGAACATGGAATAGCATATGAATAATGTTAGGTGTTGGAACAGTTAAAGGAAACTTATCCTGTACATTTTTAAAAGTTCTGTGAAAAAGAAAGAAAGAAAGGTCTGGCAATAGAGTCTGAAACAAATGTTTTAAGAAAGTCTTAAACATGTAATTTCGTTTATAAAGTTATAAATTACCCACTTAGTGGGTAAGAAAAAAAAGGGAAAAATACTTGAAAAGACTGGTATTTCTACCCCAAGTACTCTGATCAACTTAGAGTTTAAGAGCAAAGACATTGTAGGAATAGTTGCATGAATGTTGTAGTTTTTTTCCTTATTATGATGTATTTTGATTTTGCCAGAGAGCTAAGATGGATGCATTAACTTACCTGGTGCTGGATATTAAATCAATGAAATGAAGAACTTTCTAAAGAAATAAAAAATAAAACAGCTGCCTGAAAACATAATAGGCTTTATTAGCAGGAGGTTTTTAGGTCGATATAAGATAATCACTCAAGATGGTATTTTGCCCTGCTGTGGTAACAAATTCTAGCATTTTCATGGCTTAACAGTAAGGCAGTTTATGTCTTTTTCACATAGAGTTGCTGTAGGTCTGGTGACTCTTTGCACCAAATATCCTACAAGCAGTTCCTGAAGGATTCATGCTATGCTTATCTCTTGACTTCTTGAGTTACCTTTGCCAAGTAGATGGAGATGGAGAAGGCCCACTAGCTCTTCATACCTCATACTGGAAATGAGACATTGCTTGCTGTCACATTCCTGTTTCCCAGGATTTATTGTTATGGTCTTATCCTACCTATAAGGAAGTCTTGGAAATATAGTCTTCCTATGGTAAAAGGTGGAGAAGGCAATGGTACCCCACTCCAGTACTCTTGCCTGGAAAATCCCATGGACAGAGGAGCCTGGTGGGCTGCAGTCCATGGGGTCACTGAGAGTTGGACACAACTCAGTGACTTCACTTTCACTTTTCACTTTCATGCATTGGAGAAGGAAATGGCAACCCAGTCCAGTGTTCTTGCCTGGAGAATCCCAGGGACGGCGGAGCCTGGTGGGCTGCTGTCTGTGGGGTCGCACAGAGTCAGACACGACTGAAGCGACTTAGCAGCAGCAGCAGCATGTTAAAGGGAACACAGAGCATTCTCTTGACCACACAAGGATCAATGTAATTGCTTGGACTAAAGTACAGACCTGAATCTGGTGTCTGCAGTTCCAATGATTAATAATTGTGGTTTTTGAAATTGACCTAACAAATGTTTACCTGACCAGTGCCTGCAGTAGGAGTGCTTAAACTGGAAAAGTCTACACTGAATACAGTTAAACTTATATGTGTCTGTGTGTGTTGTATTATGTAAGCATGCCTTCCCAGAAATGTATGAGCAGCAGGATGCTTCTCTTGTAATTGTACTCTATATAGACAGGTAGTTACACTTGACATTTATCTTGCTTGCTCAAAGTCATCTCTAATAGTTCAGAAGGGAGATAATATATTGAGACAAATATATGAAAATCATTCTTCTGTGCATGATATCTCTACTTCTATCAATATTTCCACATCTCCCGTTGCTATCGCTGGGACCTTAATCCCCCTTCCCTCTTAGTTGAATCATCCTAAATCCTGTTATTACTGCCTCCAAATATTTCATTACACGTAGCTGTTCTTTACAGTTCCAAATACTTTCTTTTTCCTTAATCAAGGACCTCATATTTCTTCTTTCCACTACATAAGCTCATGTGTAGTTTGCCTTCCTCTCCCACCTCTTCTTATACAGCTACCAGAATCATCCACATAAAGCCAGGGACAGTAGACTATAAGTGTACAAGTTCTGGAGTTAGACAACCTATCAATCACCTTGGGAAATGTTCTTAAGCTTTATTCCTAGTTTTATCATTCATTAAGTGAGAGATAATAAGACCTCGTGGGCTCCCCTGCTAGCTTAGCTGGTAAAGAATCTGCCTACAATGCAGGAAACCCTGGTTCAATTCCTGGGTCAGGAAGATCCCCTGAAGAAGGGATCGGCTACCCACTCCAATATTCTTGGGCTTCTCTGGTGGCCCAGAAAGTGAAGGATTCACCTGCAATGCAGAAGACCTGGGTTCGATCCCTGGATTGGAAAGATCCCCTGGAGTAAGGCAACCCACTCTAGTGTTCTTGCCTGGAGAATCCCCATGGACAGAGGTGTCTGGAAGGCTACAGTCCATGCGGTCACAAAGAGTCAGACATCATTGAAAGACTAACTTACAGCACAATAAGACCCCATAGGCTTAAAAGAGGATGATGCTGGAAATGAAACTGGTGTATCATGGCACAAATGAATTAGAAGAGATACAGGCCATAGCTGGACACTTGAAGTATCAACTAAGAGAATTTAAGGCCTTGGTCATGGGGGATTCTGGCATCATGTCTGAGAATGGATGAAGGAGGCAAAGGCATGGAAAAGACTACACTAGATTTGGACAATAGTTATTTGTCAACAGTTAAGGAGGCGTTTAATATTTTAATATTAATATAAGCTAACTACCAGCTGAACATCCGCTTTAGTTAACTCATTGAAAACACTGAACTCAGTGTACAGTCAGCCTAGGTGAGGTAATACTGTGGTAGCAAATGATCCCGAATCACTAGGTGTTAACAAAATTTTCACCCACATAAAATCTGTGAATAATTTCAGCCAGCTCTCCATTCTCAATGCATGCACCTGGCTGGGGAAGGGAGCCTGAAAGTTTGTCCATCAGTTCTAAAACACTTTTCCCTGAAAGCAGCACCTCTCGCTTCTGCACATGGCTAGATCCCCAAAGCAAGTTGCATGGCCATACCTGTCTTCAAGGGATTGGAGAAGTGCAGTCTTTTTATGTGCTCAGGAGAGATGAGTTGGGCATATTGGTTGGCATGGTAATGTCTTTATACACACTCTTACACATTGCTAATTGCTCTAATAATTATTAAGGGGTATTCTGATCATTCCTTTTCTGTTCAAGTTATTTTATTGTCTCTACTCTTCCATTCATATAAACACCCAAACTCCTTATTTTCATTAATACCATTTATGATATAAATCCTGTGTTTTTCTTTATATCATCTATTTCTCTTAACTTTACTTTTGGTCAATACAAGCTGAATTATTTACTTTTCCTTTCAACTACTGCTTGTTTCTATATCTTTGTACTATTACTTCAACTTAAATGCCTTTACACAGTCTTCACAGGTCATATGCCTTCTCATAATTATAATCATCAAGTTCAAAAGTTCTCAATTCCAGAAAAATGAATGACCCAATCAAAAAATGGGCCAAAGAACTAAATAAAAATTTCTGCAAAGAAGACATACAGATGGCTAACAAACACATGAAAAGATGCTCAACATCACTCATTATCAGAGAAATGCAAATCAAAACCACAATGAGGTACCATTTCATGCCAGTCAGAATGGCTGTGATCCAAAAGTCTACAAGCAATAAATGCTGGAGAGGGTGTGGAGAAAAGGGAACCCTCCTACACTGTTGGTGGGAATGCAAACTAGTACAGCCACTATGGAGAACAGTGTGGAGATTCCTTTAAAAACTAGAAATAGAACTGCCTTATGACCCAGCAATCCCACGCCAGCTGGGCGTACACACCAAGGAAACCAGAATTGAAGGAAACACGTGTACCCCAATGTTCATCGCAGCACTGTTTATAATAGCCAGGACATGGAAGCAACCTAGATGTCCATCAACAGATGAATGGATAAGAAAGCTGTGGTACATATACACAATAGAGTATTACTCAGCCATTGAAAAGAATACATTTGAATCAGTTCTAATGAGGTGGATGAAACTGGAGCCTATTATACAGAGTGAAGTAAGCCAGAAAGAAAAACACCAATACAGTATACTAATGCATATATTTGGAATTTAGAAAAATGGTAACAATAACCCTGCGTGCAAGACAGCAAAAGAGACAGAGATGTATAGAACACTCTTTTGGACTCTGTGGGAGAGGGAAAGGGTGGGATGATTTGGGAGAATGGCATTGAAACATGTATAATATCATATATGAAACGAATCGCCAGTCCAGGTTCGATGCATGATACTGGATGCTTGGGGCTAGTGCACTGAGATGACCCAGAGGGATGGTACAGGGAGGAAAGGGGGGGGGTCCAGGATGGGGAACTCATGTATACCTGTGGTGGATTCGTGTTGATGTATGGCAAAACCAGTACAATATTGTAAAGTAATTAACCTCCAATTAAATAAATTTATATTAAAAAATTTCTAAATTTCCATTCCCACTTTGAGTTTCCATAATAGCAGTGTTCTATTAACTTTTATAACACTATGAAGTCCAACATTATATTAACAGAATTTTGTATTATTCTATTCAGAAAACTCTTTGAAGGTGGGGTCCATGCCTGATTCATCTCTGTAGCTCCTCTTCTGAGTGTCTTACTCACAGCAGTTCAATAAATAGTGTTGAATTAATGGAGGAGACAGTCACTATATAAGAAATTCTGTCATTTACTTGCTGCCCAGTTACTAACAATATTACAATGAGCAAGTTGCCTCACCAGTTGGAACCACAGCTTCCGCATCTACAAAATGAAGGTAATTATAACTCCTTCTCTTTTAGTTTCTTAAAACATTAGGTCATAGTATGACAGCACTTTGTATAAATTGTCCTCATTATTATATGTGGAAGTAGAACTCTGATTTTAAATCTTCAATTGATCAGTTCTTCAGCAGTATTTAATTGTGATTACCACCCCTTTCTTCACAAAACATCGAGCTAGCCTTTGGATCTCAGGGATTTTGTGCTCTGGGTTTTTTGCTTACCTCTCCTTTATATGGTCATTGTATTTTGGAGTTTCTCAAAGCTGGCTTTAGCCATCACTACCTTTCTCTCTCTGTGTTTCTCATTTTCTCACATATTATTCTATACTCTTGTTAGATGAGTTGTTTCTTACTGATGACATCAATTTCCATGTATCTACTTATAACTCACAAATGTCTACTGCATGTTCAGATTTCTCATATGAGCTATAGACCTTTAAATTCAGCTGCCTCTTTGATCTCTCCACTTGGATTTGTCAACATATCTGAAGCACAACATTGCCAAAACCATACTGTTGATTCACATTTGCTTCCATAAATGTTGAGAGCAATAGGAAATAGCAACAGAAAATGCTATTTTCTGGAACTTATTTTTCAGCAAGAGGTATCACCATCTACTTAGTTTTCAGTGTCAAAATCTGGGTTACCTTCTTCTTCTGCAATATCAGCAAGTACTGGAATGCTACACACCCTTCTATAGCTATCTCTATTAACAGTATTTTGACAGAAAGCCCTGCCATGTCTCACAGGTTCCATAGAAATACTTCACTAAGTGGTATTTCTATCCCTTGTAAATGTATTACCTCGACTACATTTTTCAAACTGTATCTTATTTGTTGTTGCTAGGTTCACTGTCCTTCACCATCTCCCAGAGCTTGCTCAAACACATGTCCATTGAGTCGGTGATGCCATCCAACCATCTCATATCATCCCCTTCTCCTTCTGCCTTCAAACTTTCCCAGCATTGGAGTCTTATCCCATGAGTTAGTTCTTCGCATCAGGTGGCCAAAGTATTGGAGCTTCAGCATCAGTTCTTCTAATGAATAATCAGGATTGATTTCCTTTAGGATTGACTGGTTTGATCTGTTTGCAATCCAAGGGACTCTCAAGAGTCTTCTCCAACAACACAGTTCAAAAGCTTCAATTCTTTGGCTCTGAGAGCCTTCCTTATGGTCCACCTCTCACATCCACACATGACTACTGGAAAATCCATAGATTTGACTAGACAGACCTATGTTGGCAAAGTGATGTCTCTGCTTTTTAATATGCTGTTTAGGTTTGTTATAGCTTTCCATCCAAGGAGCAAGTGTCTTTTAATTTCATGGCTGCAGTCACCATCTGCAGTAATTTTGGAGCCCAGGAAAATAAAGTTTGTTACAGTTTCCAGTTTTTCCCCATCTATTTGTCCTGAAGTAATGGGACTGGATGCCATGATCTTAGTTTTTTTAAATGTTGAGTTTTAAGCCACCTTTTCCACTCTCCACTTACATTCAGCATGAGGCTCTTTCAGCATAGTTCAGTTGCTCAGTCGTGTCCGACTCTTTGCAACCCCACGAATTGCAGCATACAGGCCTCCCTGTCCATCACCTACTCCCAGGGTTCACTCAAACTCATGTCCATCAAGTCAGAGATGCCATCCAGCCATCTCATTCTCTGTTGTCCCCTTCTCCTTCTGCCCCCAATCCCTCCCAGCATCACAGTCTTTTCCAGTGAGTCAACTATTTGCATGAGGTGGCCAAAGCACTGGAGTTTCAGCTTCAGCATCATTCCTTCCAAAGAACACCCAGGACTGATTGCCTTTAAAATGGACTGGTTGGAGCATGAGGCTCTTTAGTCTTACTTCAAAAGGTTCCCATTGTTTCCAGATAAAGTTGAAGTCATTTAAGATGGTTTTCAAGAATTTGCGTGATCTTGTTATATCTGTTCCTCATAGTTATTTGTCTCTGTGACAGGGTCTCTTTCAGTGACTACACGTTTTACCATGTATGTTTCATTTTTCACGTATGTCTTAAGAATTTTAGACAAATTTCCAACAATATAAATTTCCCTTTTCTGTGTTCAGAATGATTGGTGTAATTTTTTCTTCATTTGTGGTTTTGTATGTACCAAGCATTGTGTTCCTTATTTTCAAATGTCATTCAATTTTTATAAACTTACTATAAGGTAAGAACACTAAGGCTAAACTTAATTAAGTGACTTTCTCAAGGTTATTTGACTAGTAAATAGGTCATATTTACCAATGAATAAATGTTCAGTGGTAAATAATGAACATTTATTGTTCCTGCATCAATTGTAAAAATTATATTCCTCTTGCCTGATATTTAGTATGGCCATGCAGATTGTCATTTCATTTTTACTCATACTTAGTTCATATATGCATCAAGGATGCAATTAGAATTACTATTTTCCCACCTTATGACTCACTTTGGCTATTCTGTGCTTTATAGAAAGATCTAGTTGGTTCATTACCTTTCTGTTTGATGGCTTTCAAGCTGTGATTCAAAGGACTCTGTGGGTTTGAGATAATGCCTGGGCCATTGCAAAGATCAACATTTAAGAGGAACCATCTATCCTTACTTCTACCAGAGCAATAATCCATTAATTAATTTTAAATATTAATTATTTTTAGACAAGATTCTCATTTGTGGCAAAGTTTGTATTTCAAAAGATAAAACTTAAAAATACTAACAGCTGATGATTTAGACTGTCAGATAAAGACAACAAAATATAATTAGTAACATCAAGATTAATTATGATGATTAATTTTTGGAAATTGTATAGCATTTTGCCTTGTACATAGAAAATTCTTTAAAATTGTTTTATTTTCTTTGTGATTAAAGAATACTCTTTATATAGGTATGTGTGCATGTGGATGTGTATATGTGTGTGTTTGGATGGATAGATGCATGTGGATTTATCTTCTTCTTATGCTTTTTTGAACTTTTTAAAGTGCATTTTGGTCTTTGGCTCAGGTTATTATAATTGTTGGTATATATATCTCAGATCTATTAATATTTTCTTTATGGCTTCCAGGTTTAAATATCTGTTAAGGAAAGCCTTCCCTAAAATATATTAATTGGCAACATTTAATGTAAGGGATAATTTCCTTATCTTACTTGGATTTATACTATATAGTAGAAAATATATACACAGACCAAGAAATTAGACAAAGGATTAAACAGAAAAAGTAATTCAAATAATAAATAATTCTAGAAAAGAAATGTTTCATTGTACTCATGATTAAAGAGGTATAAATCAAAAGAACAAAAGATTTCTCATCTGCTCAGGTTATAAACAAATGTTTCATGTAGATTTTTGAGAAATATTTATTATACATTATTCTTCAGACTGCAGATTAATATAGAATGGTGAAAGTGAAAGTTGCTCAGTCACGTCCTGCTCTTTGCAACCCCATAGACTATACAGTCCGTGGAATTCTCCAGGCCAGAATATTGGAGTGGGTAGCCTTTCCCTTCTTCAGGGGATCGTCCCAACCCAGTGATGGAACTCAGGTCTCCCACATTGCAGGCAGATTCTTTAGCAGCTGAGCCACAAGGGAAGCCCAGAATAGAATAGAATTTTGAAGAATACATTAAAAATATCTGTCAAAATCTGTATATATTTCTTTGTATAAGCCATTGCCTGGTTATGAATTTATCTAGCAAATATATATTCAAAAGCACATCGAGATACTTCTGTGTGGATTTCTGTTTTATTGCTCTTTGAACTACCAATAAAAAAGTTGGAAAAATGCTAAATAAGCATTAGTAGAGATATAGTTGGGTTAAATCATATAGATTTGGTCAGTAAACAATATACAGATGGTCAGATAATTGAAATAAGAAAGTGTGAGTTCATGTAGAGCTAACTAAGAAACAGGAATATAGGAAAAGCCCATGGTAACTAATATGTGATCACTTTATATAAATAAAATATACACATATTTATGTAAAAATACACATGAAATAATGATTCTTGAAGGATACATTATTAAAATATATTGAAAATGACTACCTTTTGGGGAGAAGAAGTTAAGGTGGAAAATAAGGGAGGAATAGCTTATTTTTTCACTTTGTAAATATCTTTACACTTTTTTTTTAACTAAGTATAGATGTTACTGTTTTGTTTTTGTAAAATAATTTTTAAAACCTTGATATTAGCTATTTTAATTCCTACTTTTTCATGAAAAAAATTCTAAAGCTAAAGAGTTAAAATTCTCCCCTATTTTATAAAAGTGGATCCTAAACTTACACATATTTAGTATTGTAAACATTCTCCACTTTTATTGAAATGTTACTCTCAGCATTTTTATTTTATTCCTTCCTGCATCTCACAAACTGAATACATCTGTATTAAGATGCTAATTCTGCTGTGAGGAAGTCTTTGGTATTTTAGAATTGTGTATAGTACTTTGGCCACCTGATGAGAACAGTTGACTCATTGGAAGACTCTGATGTTGGGAGGGATTGGGGGCAGGAGGAGAAGGGGATGACAGAGGATGAGATGGCTGGATGGCATCATGGACTCGATGGATGTGAGTCCGAGTGAACTCCGGGAGTTGGTGATGGACAGGGAGGCCTGGCGTGCTGCGGTTTCTGGGGTCGCAAAGAGTTGGACACGACTGAGCGACTGAACTGGCTGACCGACTGACTGACTTAAAATTGAAGGCAGCCTTTTTCACAAAAGGATTTTCCTGATTATAGTATTATAATATTCTCTAAGGCTGATGATTGGTTTTGGAGGTAGTCGACCAACTTATAGAATCTGAAAAGGAATAATTGTCCTCTCTCGTCTTTCTTTGTGATTTTTGTATGATCTCTGCAGTAATAGTACATATCTATACCCCTTCTAAATTCAGCATTATTTTTTCCACCACCCTTGACATTTAAACAAAGTACCATGCTTTAAAATGGTAATCACTGCTTTAAGAACGAGTGACCAAGTGATACACAGCCAGAAATAAACTACTTAAATCCTGGAAAATGTTTCCTGTCCTTTGAAATTAAAGCATTCACTTAAATCAGAATCTGTTTCTTTCCACATTACATTAGACCTTTTTTATATGTTTTGTTTGTATTTGTCCCAGTTTCTCTTTTCTTTTTATGTTTCCAGAGATTCTGATAAAAGGTCATGTAAAAATGTAGAATACCTGATCAGAGGAGTTGCTTAAGAAATGTCTCAGCTGAAACCACCACTTTGGTGTAAGTGCTAGCTGCTTAACAAGTCAAGGGTGTGAGGATCTATGAATAAAGAGAGAACATTTTGCCATGAATTATTCAGCTAACCATGGGATGCTGTTATCTCCACTCCAGTGGCTTTTAATTGCACATGTTAGAACTCTGCTTATCTGGCATTCAATTTGATGCCAAGGTGCAGCTTGTCCAAGCAGAGTGGGAGGTGGGAAATAAGGATCCCATCAGATAGGCAGCTGTCATTCAAGAATGCATTAAGAATGTTTTTGTCACCAGAAAACTAGAAAATACGTAGACATTGGCAATGGAAGGACTTGAGAATATGTAACATGAAATTGTGTTTTTCTTTGATTTTGATATATATTGCTGAATATCGAGTGTAAAGTAAACTTGTGTGTTTGCTACCTAAATCTGTTGTATCTCCTTTGCTAGAGACCCAAGATTGATCAATCCTGGAGTAAAGATGACACTTCACTCTTTAAGCCAGCCCCTCAGAGGACCTAATATTCTGTCATTCTAAATGGAGTCTTGTGGCAATTTTGAGAAGTTGCTGGTTTTAATTTTTGAAAGCCTGTTTAAGATAGTCTTGTTAATCAAGCTAAATGATTTTTCCAAAAACATTTTCCTCATCTCAGATTCCCAGAGGAGGTGTCTTTAGGCACCTGTGCTTTTCTCCCCACAACAATTTATGTACAAAATATCATTTAAAATATTTTGAGAAGATTTAATTTAGAACCTCTTATATATATATCTCTCTCCCCATAATAGATAGCTTTTTTGTATTTCATATATCCATTTCCAGATTCAATTGCATATGCAACACACACTTTTAGTCACTTACCATCTGTTGTATACTGTGTAAAGTGTAGGGGATGTTGAGTTTACAAAGATCCACAGATAAATATCCTTACTTTATACAGCTCAAAGTCTAGAGGAAAGATAGATAATATGCCTCTATAGTACAGTTGAGTATACTCTATACTGTATACTCTATATACAGTACACAGTATAGTGTAGTTATCACACATGAGCAGGTCATGCCAGACACAATGGCAGCACTGTTGAGAATGGGAGTTCACAGGCTTCAGGGAAAATGGAGCAAGTGACAGAGAAGACATCACTTGTGATGAAACTTGATGGGTGCGCTTGCATTTGTAAAGGTAACAAAAGAGGAAAGGTCAGGCATTCCAAACAGAGAGCAAAGCCCAGATCAAGATTCAGAGCTCTGGCAGGCTTTGAGGTCTTGAGAGAATTGCAAGCCTTAAATGGCTTTGGGGGCAAAAAAGATGCATAAGTGAAGATGGCAAACAGTAAGTACAGAGTGTACACAAGGTCAGGTACCAGATTGTGAAGTGCTGTGTGAAGTTGCTCAGTTGTGTCCGACTCTTTCGACCCCATAGACTGTAGTCCACTAAGCTCCTCCATCCATGGGATTTTCCAGGCAAGAACACTGGAGTGGATTGCCACTTCCTTCTCCAGGAGATCTTCCTAACCCAGAGATCGAATCCAGGTCTCCCACACGGCAGGCAGGCCCTTTTTACCGTCTGAGCCACCAGGAAAGCCCTATGAAGTGCTGTGTATTTAGATATTATTCTGAGAGCCATTTGAAGACTTTCAAGCTGAAGTGATAGGATCAGATTTGATCAGATTTCTGATGGAGAAAAATTGTTCTGATGATTTCATTCCTTCAGCAGTTGCTTTATGGGTTGACACCTTAAAAACTTCATGTGAGCATTCCCTAAGGTGCCAGACCTAAAAAGAAATGCAGAAAACCAGAGAGCTTGAAGTCAGAAGAATTGGGTCTTCTTTCATGTTCTCTCATTTTTGAGGTATGTGATATTGGGTAAGGTGCTCCTTTCCCATTAGATGTAAGTTCATGTATGCCAAGAGCCTCAAAGAATTCCTCATGTATAGGCGACTCTCTGTAATGTTTCTGGAATAAATGGATGGATTTCCGAGCCTCTGTGTTCTTTTTACTAAGATGAAGAAGATTGAAATCTGTTCTGAGGGTTATTTGGGCGGTATGAAGAAAGCCACATGAATCTTCGTTAAGTGTAAGAATACACTGTCCTCTTCAGGGAAAATATTACGGTTGTTTGAACCAATATTGTGAGTCTGAGAAAACTATAGTAAGAGAGGAGAAGCCATGAATCAGCTTTCAGGAAATTTCTTCTCCAGTGCTTTATTTTCTTGATGTTAATGGACTTTTCTTCATTGTTCTTCTACTTTGCTGTATCATTTTTTCCCTACATTTTAAATGTAGGGAGTCAGTCCCAGGTCTTTTTTTTTTTTTTACTTTGTGGATTCCTATAAATAACTATCACATTAGAATTTCTAGTTGTAATACTTCTCCAGAGCTTAAGAATGACAATTCAGCTGTTTTCTGAGTTGAATTAAATTGAATTGTATTAAACTGAATTTTTATTCCAAAACTTATACAGGAATAGGAACAAGGACCAATGTTACATTCACAATACTCTTTTAAAAACAAATATAGGATTTACTGTATAGTATAGGGAACTTGGCTCAATATTCTGTAATAACCTAAATGGAAAAAGAATTTGAAAAAGAATGGATACTTGTTCGGGTATAGCAGAATCACTTTGCTGTATACCTGTAACTAACATATCCTTTTTAATCAATTAGACTCCACTCCAATATAACATTTTTAAAATTTGTAAAAAAGAAATTGATGTCATAGAAATCATTTTCAAATACAAGTTAATCTAAGAGTTATACAGTCAAACATATCCACTAGAAGAATTTAGAAAAAGTCCTTGGAAGAAAAAGTGAAGTGAAATATAATATTAATACTTGGATATTATTTGTTTGGGAAGGAAAGCTTTTTCATATCTGAAGTGTCCTCAAATTTAGGTGACAGTAATTACATTGACTTCTTAGGATAAGTTAAAAACAAAATCTTTCCATGATGTTGAACTTGGAGAATACTGGTAAATGGGAAGTGTTTCCTTTCAAAAGCCTCTCTCAAGGGGTTTCATCGATATTTGGGATGATGTTGTTCATTTAAGTGTTAATGTAATAGAAGAGCAATGATCTTGGGTCCTTTCCCTTTGCTGCATAAACTACATCTTAAGCCTCCTTGTTCTGATTAGGAAAAGATAAATATGCAGGACTGGTTTTGACCTAAGCTTTTGTTGTATCTGTAGCTTATTTTCCTCCGCTATTTCTTGTTTGGACCTTTTCTCTCATGGTTTTATTAAATTAGATAGTTTATTACAAAATTTCTTTGCCAAGCTTTTAAAAAACAGTCACAGTAAATTGATGACAGCAACCTATAGTGCCAGTCTCTATTTCCATGGCAACCATAATAAGATCTACACATTCTCATAAAAAGGTAGAACCATTGCTACCATATAAACACAAACAAAGACCAATAAGGAACTAATGCACAAGCAAACAGTTATTACAGCAAAAGTGATCAGGGCTGCAGTAGTCTTGCACTGAATATTTAATTTATTAACACAAACATTTTTATATCCACTGTAAAAATATAAGAAAAGCATAAACTATATAGTGATATAATTGTTGATTTAGAAATAAATGTTGCATGTTACTTAGTTTACACTCTTATGAGAATGTTTTCTCTGAATAAAATTGGTATTTTAGTCTGGGTGTCAGTGAATGTTTCTATACAAGACCAAATAGAAAATATCTCCGCATTTGCAGGGCATATGGTCTTTGTTGTGACTAGTCATCATCAGTAAAACAAATGAATGTTGCTATGTTACAATAAAACTTTATTTTAAAAACAAGCAATGGGCTGGGATTGCTCCTAGTCTAGCTTCCAACATATTTTTAGGTAGTTGGAAATTTTTGCATATCATTCAATTTGATTTTTACTCTAATGTAAAGTAAAGGTAATAATCATACTGTGGTTGCTCAGTCGTGTCTGACTCTGCAACCCCATGGATTGTAGCCTGCCAGGCTCCTCTCTCCGTGGAATTCTCCTGGCAAGAAAACTTAAGTGGGTGGCCATGCCCTTCTCCAAGGAATCTTCCCAACCCAGGTCTCCTGCCTTGCAGGTGGATTCTTTACCCTCTGAGCCACCAGAGAAGCCCGATATTCATTCTAAAGATGAGCAAATGGAGATTTGGAGAATTTAAATAGCCCAAGATCAGTCTGAATTGGAACACAAACTCAGTCTCCCTCTTTCTAGAGCCTGACTGCTAACCACTATTAACCATTACCTGATGATAATAATTAGCATAATAGGAGTTTAATGCAACAGCAGTATGCTAAACTGTTTGTGTCTATTACTTCACTTACCTTATAAGATTGCTGTGACATAGGTACAATTAGCATTCACTGTTGCAAATGAGAAACCCACACCTGGGAAATCTAAGAAAATCTTCTGAGGCGAACCAAAAAAGTAATTCTTTCTCAAATTAACTTATTCTATTTAATTCAATGACTGAAATAATAAAATCATTCTTTAAATGTGACCCCATTGACATCACAAATACGTAAAGGGCCATGATTGCTTAAAGAACTTCTGAATTCCGGTGGATGCTTCCAGATTTGCAATGCTTATTTGTTAATCTGCAGTCTTACTTTGATTGTAACTTCGTTTCCATTCACTCTACTTTATGAGGAGTAATTTCATGAAGAGGCAAAAAGCGTGATTGTGGTGTGCAGTTAATTAGAATTTCTAATTAAAATCATCCTAAAAACAGCAACCAATGCCAATAGAAGAGTAATTACTAATCTGTAAATTAAGGAAATTGTATAGTGCAAGTCTTGTTATTTTTTTCCTATTGGATTGAAAAATACCTAATTTAGATCAGCATACCATGAAGAAAAGTATTTACCTTGAATGAAAGTAAAATGCACATGGCAATATGGTTGAATTTAATCTGATCAAATATATATAATTCAGTTAAATCCGGGAGATTCTATAACTGATAATCTTGACTCTTTCCTCCTGCCGCTCACCCCTTTGATTCCTCATTTTAAATTTTGTGACATAAATTTGATTATCTCAAATAAGGGCTCAGTAAACCTGAGGCCTTCACATTAGTATGCCTGTATGCAGGAGCACGTGTGTGTGTGAGTGTGTGTTTGTATGCATGTGTGTGCATGCACACCTGTGAGTGTGAGAGTGTGTGCTCCATGAAATATGGATGGGATTCTTAGCATGATGCCTGATACTTAAGTGTTCAACTCTTGCTTCTTCCTTATATTTTAATAACAATTATTTCCCTCATAATGTGATTTCATAGGTCTAGGAAAGACTGGGAATTTACCTCACGGAGAGGAAGCATCTGTCAGGAGCATTTTCTTCCCTGATACTTAGTTCTAAGCCTTATGAACCCACTTGTAGATTTGTTGTTGTTGTTGTTTTAAACCACTCTCCAGGTCATCTCAGGTGAGACAACCTCTTCTAACTCCTCTCTTCATGGACTTCTCCAGGCAAGAATACTGGAGTGGATTACCATTACCTTCTCCAGGAGATCTTCCCAACCCAGGGACTGAACCTGGGTCTCTTGCATTGCAGGCAGATTCTTTACTGTCTGAGCTACCAGGAAAGTCCTCTACCTTCAAAATTAGTTTTAATGACATGAGCATTGTTCTGAGTTTCTGTCTCTGTTCATTCTATATTAGTGGATATGGTTAGAAAAATAATAATTTGGGAAAGAAATCCTTTGCCTTCACTTTATATCAGGCAAAATACTGGGTTAAGCAGTTAGTGAAAAAGAAGCTAAGCTCAGTGATAGAATATGAACATCATATTTACTTCTAGGCATGCTAAAACATATTTTCACTTTTAAAATTTAATATACTTTATCTTTAGAACAATTTTAGGTTTACAGAAAAATTTAGCAGCAATTGCATAGTTCTATACAATCTACCTCCGATACAAACGCACAGGTTTCCCTATTATTAATATTTGAATAATTATTTGAAATATTATTAACTTGAGTCCATTGTTTATATTAGGATTCAAGCTTGGTGCTATACAGTTCTATGGGATTTGTAAAATGCATAATGTGCCTACTTATTCCTACAACTTCCTTACCCTCAACCCTCAATCATCACTGATCCTTTTGCTCTCTCTCTAGTTTTTCCTTTTCTAGAATATCATATAATTCAAATTATGCACTATGTAGACTTTTCAGTGTTGCTTCTTTCAATCAGATATGCATCTAAAATTCCTCCATGTCTTTTTTTTCCAAAATTGAATTTTATTTTATTTTAATTTTTTAAATAAATTTATTTATTTTAATTGGAGGCTAATTACTATACAATAGTCTCTTGGTTTTGCCATACATCGACATGAATCCACCACGGGTGTACTCATGTTCCCCATCCTGAATCCCTCTCTCACCTCCCTCCCCATACCGTCCTTCTGGGTCATCCCAGTGCACCAGTCCCGAGCACCCTGTATCATGCATCGAACCTGGACTGACAATCTGTTTCACATATGATATTATACAGGTTTCAATGCCATTCTCCCAAATCATCCCACCCGTGCCTTTTCCCACAGAGTCCAAGACTGTTCTATACATCTGTGTCTCTTTTGCTGTCTCGTATACAGGGTTATTGTTACCATCTTTCTAAATTTTATATATATATATATATATATATATATATATGCATTAGTATACTATACTGTATTGGACTGGAAGAAACACAAGCTGGAATCAAGATTGCTGGGAGAAATATCAATAACCTCAGATATGCAGATGACACCACCCTTATGTCAGAAAGTGAAGAGGAACTAAAAAGCCTCTTGATGAAAGTGAAAGAGGAGAGTGAAAAAGTTGGCTTAAAGCTCAACATTCAGAAAACGAAGACCATGGCATCCGGTCCCATCACTTCATGGGAAATAGGTGGGGAAACAGTGGAAACAGTGTCAGACTTTATTTTGGGGGGCTCCAAAATCACTGCAGATGGTGATTGCAGCCATGGAATTAAAAGACGCTTACTCCTTGGAAGAAAAGTTATGACCAACCTAGATAGCATATTCAAAAGCAGAGACATTACTTTGCCAACTAAGTTTCGTCTAGTCGAGGCTATGGTTTTCCCTGTGGTCATGTATGGATGTGAGAGTTGGGCTGTGAAGAAAGCTGAGTGCTGAAGAATTGATGCTTTTGAGCTGTGGTGTTGGAGAAGACTCTTGAAAGTCCCTTGGACTGCAAGGAGATCCAACCAGTCCATTCTGAAGGAGATCAACCCTGGGATTTCTTTGGAAGAAATGATGCTAAAGCTGAAATGCCAGTACTTTGGCCACCTCATGTGAAGAGTTGACTTATTGGAAAAGACTCTGATGCTGGGAGGGATTGGGAGCAGGAGGAGAAGGGGACAACCCAGGATGAGATGGCTGGATGGCATCACTGACTCAATGGACTGAGTCTGAGCAAACTCCGGGATTTGGTAATGGAGAGGGAGGTCTGGCGTGCTACGATTCATGGGGTCGCAAAGAGTCGGACACGACTGAGTGACTGAACTGAACTGAACTGATACTGTATTGGTGTTTTTCTTTCTGGCTTACTTCACATTGTATAATAGGCTCCAGTTTCATCCACCTCATTAGAACTGATTCAAATGCATTCTTTGTAATGACTGAGTAATACTCCATTGTGTATATGGACCACAGCTTTCTTGTCCATTCATCTGCTGATGAACATCTAGGTTGCTTCCATGTCCTAGCTATTGTAAACAGTGCTGTGATGAACACTGGGGTACATGTGTCTCTTTCAATTCTGCTTTCCTCGGTGTGTATGCCCAGCAGTGGGGTTGCTGGTTCGTATGGCAGTTCTATTTCCAGTTTTTTAAGGAATCTCCACACTGTTCTCCATAGTGGCTGTACTAGTTTGGATTCCCACCAACAGTGTAAGAGGGTTCCCATTTCTCCACACCCTCTCCAGCATTTATTGCTTGTAGACTTTGGAATCGCAGCCATTATGACTGGTGTGAAATGGTACCTCATTGTGGTTTTGATTTGCATTTCTCTGATAATGAGTTATGTTGAGCATTTTTCATGTTTGTTAGCCATCTGTATGTCTTCTTTGGAGAAATGTCTGTTTAGTTCTTTGGCCCATTTTGTGATTGGGTCATTTATTTTTCTGGAATTGAGCTGCAAGAGTCACTTGTATATTTTTGAGATTAATTCTTTGTCAGTTGCTTCACTTGCTATTGTTTTCTCCCATTCTGAAGGCTGTCTTTTCACCTTGCTTAGAGTTTCCTTTGTTGTGCAAAAGCTTTTAAGTTTAATTAGGTCCCATTTGTTTATTTTTGCTTTTATTTCCAATATTCTGGGTGGGTCATAGAGGATATTGCTGTGATTTATGTCGGAGAGTGTTTTGCCTATGTTCTCCTCTAGGAGTTTTAGTTTCTGGTCTTCCATTTAGATCTTTAATCCATTTTGAGTTTATTTTTGTGTATGGTGCTAGAAAGTGTTATGGTTTCATTCTTTTACAAGTGGTTGACCAGTTTTCCCAGCACCACTTGTTAAAGAGATTGTCTTTAATCCATTGTATATTCTTGCCTCCTTTGTCAAAGATAACGTGTCCATAGCTGTGTGGATTTATCTCTGGGCTTTCTATTTTGCTCCATTGATCTATATTTCTGTCTTTGTGCCAGTACCATACTGTCTTGATGACTGTGGCTTTGTAGTAGAGCCTGAAGTCAGGCAGGTTGATTCCTCCAGTTCCATTCTTCTTTCTCAAGATTGCTTTGGCTATTCGAGATTTTTTGTATTTCCATACAAATTGTGAAATTATTTGTTCTAGCTCGGTGAAAAATACCATTGGGAGCTTGATAGGTATTGCATTGAATCTGTAGATTGCTTTGGTTAGTATACTCATTTTCACTATATTGATTCTTTGGATCCATAAACATGGTATATTTCTCCATCTATTAGTGTCCTCTTTGATTTCTTTCACCAGCGTTTTATAGTTTTCTATATATAGGTCTTTTGTTTCTTTAGGTAGATATATTCCTAAGTATTTTATTCTTTTCTTTGCAATGGTGAATGGAATTGTTTCCTTAATTTCTCTTTCTGTCTTCTCATTGTTAGTGTACAGGAATGCAAGGGATTTCTGTGTGTTGATTTTATACCCTGCAAATTTACTGTATTCACTGATTAGCTGTAGTAATTTTCTGGTGAAGTCTTTAGGGTTTTCTATGTAGAGGATCATGCCATCTGCAAACAGTGAGAGTTTTATTTCTTCTTTTCCAATTTGGATTCCTTTTATTTCTTTTTCTGCTCTGATTGCTGTGGCCAAAACTTCCAAAACTATGTTGAATAGTAGTGGTGAGAGTGGCACCCTTGTCTTGCTCCTGACTTTAGGGGAAATACTTTCAACTTTTCACCATTGAGGATAATGTTTGCTGTGAGTTTGTCATAGATAGCTTTTATTATGTTTAGGTACGTTCCTTCTATTCCTGCTTTCTGGAGGGTTTTTATCATAAATGGATGTTGAATTTTGTCAAAGGATTTCTCTGCATCTATTGAGATAATCATATGGCTTTTATTTTTCAATTTGTTAATGTGGTGTATTACATTGATTGATTTGCGGACATTGAAGAATCCTTGCATCCCTGGGATAAAGCCCACTTGGTCATGGTGTATGATCTTTTTAATGTGTTGTTGGATTCTGATTGCTAGAATTTTGTTAAGGATTTTTGCATCTATGTTCATCAGTGATATTGGCCTGTAGTTTTCTTTTTTTGCGTGGCATCTTTGTCAGGTTTTGGTATTAGGGTGATGGTGGCCTCATAGAATGAGTTTGGAAGTTTACCTTCCTCTGCAATTTTCTGAAAGAATTTGAGTAGGATAGGTGTTAACTCTTTAAATTTTTGGTAGAATTCAGCTGTGAAGCCGTCTGGACCTGGGCCTTTGTTTGTTGGAAGATTTCTGATTACAGTTTCAATTTCCGTGTATGTGATTGGTTTGTTAAGATTTTGTACTTCTTCCTGGTTCAATTTTGGAAAGTTATACTTTTCTAAGAATGTCCATTTCTTCCAAGTTGTCCATTTTATTAGCATATAATTGCTGATAGCACTCTCTTATGATCCTTTGTGTTTCTGTGTTGTCTGTTGTGATCTCTCCATTTTCATTTCTAATTTTATTGATTTGATTTTTCTACCTTTGTTTTTTTTTTTTAATTTTAGTTTTTTATTTTTTAAATTTTAAAATCTTTGAGTCTGGCTAATGGTCTGTCACTTTTATTTATTCTCTCAAAGAACCAGCTTTTGGCTTTTTGATTTTTGCAATGGTCTCTTTTGTTTCCTTTGCATTTATTTCTGCCCTGTTTTTTAAGATTTCTTTCCTTCTACTAACCCTGGGGTTCTTCATATCTTCCTTTTCTAGTTACTTTAGGTGTAGAGTTAGGTTATTTATTTAATTTTTTTTTCTTGTTTCTTGGGGTATGCCTATATTGCTATGAACCTTTCCTTAGCACTTCTTTTACAATATCCCACAGGTTTTGGGTTGTTGTGTTTTCATTTTCATTCGTTTCTATGCATATTTTGATTTCTTTTTTGATTTCCTCTGCGATTTTTTGGTTATTCAGTAGTGTATTGTTCAGCCTCCATATGTTGGAATTTTTAATAGTTTTTCTCCTGTAATTGAAACCTAATCTTACTGCGTTGTGGTCAGAAAAGATGCTTGGAATGATTTCAGTTTTTTTGAATTTACCAAAGCTAGATTTATGGCCCAGGATGTGATCCATCCTGGAGAAGGTTCCATGTATGCTGGAGAAAAAGGTGAAATTCATTGTTTTCGGTTGAAATGTCCTATAGATATCAATTAATTCTAACTGATCTATTGTATCATTTAAAGTTTGTATTTTCTTGTTAATTTTCTGTTTAGTTGATCTATCCATAGGTGTGAGTGGGGTACTCAAGTCTCCCACTATTATTATGTTATTGTTAATTTCCCCTTTCATACTTGTTAGCATTTGTCTTACATATTGTGGTGCTCCTATGTTGGGTGCATATATATTTATAATTGTTATATCTTCTTCTTGGATTAGTCCTTTGATCATTATGTAGTGTCCTTCTTTGTCTCTTTTCACAGTCTTTGTTTTAAAGTCTATTTTATCTGATATGAGTATTGCTACTCCTGCTTTATTTTGGTCTCTATTTGCATGGAATATCTTTTTCCTGCCCTTCACTTTCAGTCTGTATGTGTCCCTTGTTTCGAGGTGGGTCTCTTGTGGACAACATATATAGGGGTCTTGTTTTTGTATCCATTCAGCCAGTGTTTGCCTTTTGGTTGGGGCATTCAACCCATTTACATTTAAGGTCATTATTGATAAGTATGATCCCTTTGACATTTACTTTACTGTTTTGGGTTTGAGTTTATACACCCTTTATGTGTTTCCTGTCTAGAGAAGATCCTTTAGTATTTGTTGGAAAGCTGGTTTGGTGATGCTGAATTCTCTCAGCTTTTGCTTGTCTGTAAAGCTTTTGATTTCTCCTTCATATTTGAATGAGATCCTTGCTGGGTACAGTAATCTGGGCTGTAGGTTATTTTCTTTCATCACTTTAAGAATGTCTTGCCATTCCCTCCTGGCCTGAACAGTTTCTATTGAAAGATCAGCTGTTATCCTTATGGGAATCCCTTTGTGTGTTATTTGCTCTTTTTCCCTTGCTGCTTTTAATATTTGTTTTTTGTGTTTGATCTTTGTTGATTTGATTAATCTGTGTCTTAGGGTGTTTCACCTTGGGTTTATCCTGTTTGGGACTCTCTGGGTTTCTTGGACTTGGGTGATTATTTCTTTCCCCATTTTAGGGAAGTTTTCAACTATTATCTGCTCAAGTATTTTCTCATGGTCTTTCTTTTTGTCTTCTTCTTCTGGGATTCCTATGATTCAAATGTTGAGGTGTTTGACATTGTCCCAGTGGTCTCTGAGATTGGCTTCATTTCTTTTCATTAGTTTTTCTTTTTTCCTCTCTGTTTCATTTATTTCTGCCATTCTATCTTCTACCTCACTTATCCTATCTTCCGCCTCTGTTATTCTACTGTTGGTTCCCTCTAGAGTATTTTTGAACTCATTTATTGCATTATTCATTATATACTGACTTTTTAAAAATTTCTGCTGCTGCTGCTAAGTCACTTCAGTCATGTCCGACTCTGTGCGACCCCATAGACAGCAGCCCACTAGTCTCCTCTGTCCCTGGGATTCTCCAGGCAAGAATACTGGGCTGGGTTGCCCTTTCCCTCTCCAATGCATGAAAGTGAAAAGTGAAAGTGAAGTCACTCAGTTGTGCCCAACTCTTAGCGACCCCATGGACTGCAGCATACCATGCTCCTCCATCCATGGGATTTTCCAGACAACAATACTGGAGAAGGTCACCATCCTGGTTAAATCTTTCTTGCATCTTCTCAATCCTTGTCTCCAGGCTATTTATCTGTAACTCCATTTTGTTTTCAAGATTTTGGATCATTTCACTATCATTATTTGGAATTCTTTATCAGGTAGATTCCCTATCTCTTCCTCCTTTGTTTGGTTTGGTGGGCATTTATCCTGTTCCTTTACCTACTGGGTATTCCTCTGCCTCTTCACCTTGTTTATATTGCTGTGTTTGGTGTGGCCTTTCCTTATTCTGGCAGTTTGTGGAGTTGTCTTAATTGTGGAGTTTCCTTGCTGTGGGTGGGGATGGATGGGTGGCTTGTCACGGTTTCCTGGTTAGGGAAGCTTGTGTCAGTGTTCTGGTGGGTGGGGCTGGATTTCTTCTCTCTGGAGTGCAATGAAGTGTCCAGTAATGAGTTATGAGATGTCAGTGGGTTTGGTGTGACTTTGGGAAGCCTGTATATTGAAGCTCAGGGCTATGTTCCTGTGTTGCTGGAGAATTTGCATGGTATGTCTTGCTCCGGAACTTGTTGGCCCTTGGGTGGTTCTTGGTTTCAGTGTAGGTATGGAGGCGTTTGATGAGCTCCTATCGATTAGTGTTTCCTGGAGTCAGTTCTCTGATGTTCTCAGGATTTTGACGTAAGGCTCCTACCTCTGGTTTTCAGTCTCATTTTTACGGTAGCCCCAAGACTTCTCCATCTATACAGCACCATTTATAGAACATCTAAGTTAAACATGAAAAGTTTCTCCACAGTGAGGGACACCCAGAGAGGTTCACAGAGTTACATGGAGAAGAGGGAGGAGGGAGACAGAGGTGACCAGGATGAGACGAGGGGGAAACAGAAGAGGAGAGAGCAAGCTAGCCAGTAATCAGTTCCTTATGTGTGCTCCACAGTCTGGACCACTCAGAGATGTTCATGGAGTTATACAGAGAAGAGAAGAGGGAGGAAAGAGACAGAGGTGGCCAGGAGGATAAAGGGGAGAATCAAAAGGAGAGAGAGCAGGTCCAGCCAGTAATCGGTCCAGAACACACAAAGAGGTTCAGAGTTGTGTAGAGAAGAGAACGGGGAGGGAGGAGATAGAGGCGACCTGGTGGAGAAAAAGGAGAGTCCAAAGGGGAAGAGAGCAGTCAAGCCAGTAATCTTGCTCCCAAGTAAAAATGGGTACTGAAGATTGGGGTCTTAAAGGTACAAATACCAAAAAGCAAAGTAAAAATCTAGAGTAGAGGTTGGATTTTCAAAAATACAATATGAAAGAAAACAAACAAACAAAAAAAGTCACAAAAATTATAAAATATATATATATATGAAGTTTGCTTTAAAAAATAGGGTCTTTTTTTTGCAAAGTAATAGTAGGTTATAAAAATGAAAATTAAAGGAGTAATAGAGGATTTAAATACATAATTGTTTTTTAATTAAAGAATAATAGTAAAAATATATCTAGGGCTTTCTCTGGAGATGTTGTGGACAGTGTGGGGTCAGTTCACTTTCAGATAGTTCCTTGATCCGGCTTATACTTCTCAAGATCTATAGTCCCCTTCCTATGTAGTTAGTGCTAGCTATAGAGTTTTAATCTATTGCACCTGTCATTTCCAGGGTAGTTCCCTCTGTTTTAGCTTCTTCTGTTTGCTGGTCTCTTCAGTGTCTAATTTCCACCCTGACACAAGGGGTCAGTGATGGTCATTTTTTAAGGCTCACGTGTTCACTCATGATGTGGGGAGGGAGGAACACTGCAAACAAATATCACTGGCATCTGTGGGGAGTGCTCGCAGTGTCTTGGCCACACTGGGTTTGCCCCCGCTCACGGCGTGTGTGGTTTCCCTGTCTACACTGCTTAGGCTCTAGGTTGCTCTTCCGGGAACTGTCTGAGGCCTGCCCTGGGTTGTATGCACTTCCTAGGTCTAAGCTGCTCAGGTTCAGGTACTTGGGTACTCCTCAGAGGCGCAGACTTGGTTGGGCCTGCATTTTGTGCCCTTCCCAGGTCCGAGCAGCTCAGGTGACCAGGTCTTTGGCGAGCGCATTCTCTGCAACTATCGCCTCCCCTGTCCCTGCTGCTCGGTTTTCTGGGTGTACAACTGGCGCACTTTTTCAGGCAGATGTTGACCATCCAGAATCCCGTGAAGTCTTGGTTAGCAACAAAACCCATTTGCAGTTTGTTAGATACTGCCTCTTTGGGGCTGCGATTGTCCCCTTCCAGCTTTGGCTGCCCTCGCCTGCCTGTCTCCAGAAGGGCATGGACTGGTCCGCAGCCAGCTAGCTCTGCTTAGTCCTTTGTTCTGTGAGTGGGCCTGGTGGTGTCTTAGGTTAGGGCTTTTTGGGTAGTTCTAGTCAGTCCTTTATTCTGTGAGTGGGCCTGGCGGTGTCTTAGGTTAGGGCTTTTTACAATGTAGCTATCCCACAGTCTGATTTGCTATCTCAAGTTAGTTCCCTTAGATTGCCCTTGGGGCATTAAGGCCTGGTCCTTACTCTAAGCAATGCAGCCCACGCCTCCCTGCCCAGCCCCCGCTTGCTAGTGGCAGATGCAGGCATCTGCACTGCTTCTCTGCTGGGAGTTACCGTTGGGCATGTAATCTCTGGGTTTTAATTATTTATTTATTTTTCCTCCTGGTTATGTTGCCCTCTGTGGTTCCAAGGGTTGCCACAGACTCGCCAGTGAGAGTGTTTCCTGGTGTTTGGAAACCTCTCTTTTTTAAGACTCCCTTTCCGGGACAGATCTCTGTCCCTACCTCTTTCGTCTCTCTTATCTTTTATATTTTTTCCTACCTCCTTTCGAAGACAGTAGGCTGCTTTTCTAGGTGCCTGATGTCTTCTGCCAGCATTCAGAAGTTGTTTTGTGGAATTTACTCAGCGTTTAAATGTTCTTTTGATGAATTAGTGGGGGAGAAATTGGTCTCCCTGTCCTATTCCTCCACCATCTTAGGACCGCCTCTGTGCATCTTTTTTAAGTCAACAAGACTGTTAGGGAAAGCACACTGATTCCCTCCATGTCTTTTTATAGTGTGGTAGTTCATTGCTTTCTATCACTAAATAATATTCAGTTGTAATGATGTAGTACATTTTGTTCTTTGAGGGAGGAAGACATTTTCCTTTATCCTTAAGTTATTCTGGCTGGACCAAGAATGAAATTGACATAAAACAGATTAACATGAGAAAAATCAAACAAAAGGTTAATAACATATACATGGAGGAGACCCAGGAAAATAGTAAATTGCCAAAATCAACTGAAACCCTTAACTTAAATTTAAGTTTTAGCTAAGGACAAATGAAGATGTTGGAGATAGTTCTTTGGGATTTCAAAGGGGAGGAAGATGATTCATGTGAAAATGGAAAAAGCAAATGTTTCGTAAACAAATGTTAGTTGGATGCTCAGATAAAATGGGACAGAGGATGGAATGGAGTCTCTATTCCCTGCAAGCCTCCAGCAGCACACCCAGTGTGGTTTCTTCATGGACATCTCTAGTGATTCCTCTATTCTGAGAATAAGCCCTTTATCTAAATTCTTTTTGGCAATCAAGCCAGAAGTGACAAGAGAAACTTCTTGAATCTTCTGTTTCTTAAAATCTAATCAGACTAGATTTTCATGCCAAAGAGAAATATTTGGGAATAACTAATTTTGCTTCTCTATAGTTAACTGTTTATTATTTCACTTCACCTGTTGAACATCTTGGTTACTTCCAAGTTTTGACAGCTGTGACTAAAGCTAAAGCAAACAGTTTATGTGCAAGTTTTTGTGTGGGCATGCATTTTCAACTCATTTGGGTTGATAGCTAAACAGGTGAGTGTTGGGTCATATGATAAGGAGATATATATAGTTTTGTAGGAAATTACTGAGTGTTAGTCACTCAGTCGTGTCCAACTCCTTGCAACCCCATGACCTGTAGCCTGCCAGGCTCCTCCATCTATGGGATTTTCCAGACAAGAATACTGAAGTGGGTTACCATTTCCTTCTCTAGGGGATATTCCCAACCCAGGGATCAAACCTGGGTCTGCTGCATTGCAGTCAGGCTCTTAACCACCTGAGCTCTTTACCAGCTGACACCAAACTGTCTCTCAAAATGGCTGTGCCATTTTGCATTTCTACCATCAATGAATGGAATTTCCTGTTGCTCCGCAGGCTGGCCAGCATTTGATATTGACATTGTTTTGGATTTCATCCATTTAAATAGGTATATAATTATATCTCATTGTTTTCATTTAATTCCCTGATGACATATGATGTTTAGGCTTCCCTGGTGGTTCAGATGGTAAAGATTTCACCTGCAATGTGGGAGACCTGGGTTCGATCCATGGGTTGGGAAGATCCCCTGGAGGAGGGCATGGCAACCCACTCCAGTGTTCTTGCCTGGAGAATCCCCATAGACAGAGGAGTCTGGTGAGCTACAGTCCATGTGGTCACAAAGAGTTGAATACGACTGAGCAGCTAAGCACAGTAAATGTGATGTTTAGCATTTTCTCATATGCTATTTGTTATTTGCCTATCTCCCTTGAAGTGTCTGTTTAGATCTTTTTTCCACTTATTAATTAGGTTATTTGTTTTCTTATTGTTGAATGTTAAGGACTCTTTGTGTAGCCTGAATTCAAGTTGTTCCCCCGCCCCCCTACTTTCTGGATTGCCTTTTCTTTCTCTTAGCAGTATGTTTCACAGAATTGAAGATGTACATAATTACATTTAAATGATAGGTCCCACTAATCAATTTTTCTTTCATGGATCATGCTTTTGATACTTTATATAAAAACTCATTGCCAAACACAAGGTCACTAAGATTTTTTCCTGTGTTATCTTCTAGAAGTTTTATAGTTTTGTGTTTTATATAAGATCTGTTATATATTTTGTCCTAATTTTTGTGAAAGATGCAAGATCATCTGAATTTTTTTTTTTTTTTTGGAGTGTGGATCTCCAGTTATTACAGCACATTTAAATTCACTTTTTATTTGCTACTTTATTTGTTGATGTTTATAGTTTCAAATCAACATTTCCAAATTGAAAAGCACACAAGATGCCTATGTCTAAAGGTCTTTTCACCATATCCTTACTCCTAGGAATTTAGTATCCAGGCAATAGTTTGGAGGAATTTAGTATCCAGGCATTTGCCTGAACATTAACACTTGTCAGCAGAAATTTTTCTTTCCCAATCCTACTCCCTGGGGGTGCTATGAACGGGATGGATTTGAGTGTGTGAAAGTACTTGAATTCATGGATGGAAGAGCTTCATAATCTGGGTTCCATATCAGAAGAAAAATGATAACTCAAAAGGAAGTCAAGGACATACAGCTACATTATAGCAGCTGCAGGAGAAGATGAGCTTATCATGTGTAACATGCTGTTTTCACAAGGTTGTGGGAGCTGTGTAAGCAAGTGGATATGACTACAGCCTCTTCTTTAGGGCTGCTGACCATTTCCTTCAAATGGTACAACTCCATACATGCATTATTATTTTTCCCCGTTAGATAGTCCTCAGCAATCTGCTCAATTTAAAAATCAGATGTTTGGGAAGGAATACTTGGCTATATCTCTAATGATTTCATCAAAGATAGTGCAGTTTTTTAAAATAGTTACAACATATACCTGCATCTGGACTATAAAGGGGTACCAAAGAGAAAAAAAATATATATATATATATGTATATGTGTTATATGCATATTTGTACACTTATCAGTTCAGTTCACTCAGTTGTGTCCAACTCTTTGCAACCCCATGGACTGCAGCATGCCAGGCTTCCTTGTCCATCACCAACTCCCAGAGCTTACTCAAACTCATATCCATCTAGTTGGTGATGCCATCCAACCATCTCATCTTCTGTCGTCCCCTTCTCTTCCCACCTTCAGTCTTTCCCAGCATCAGGGTATTTTCACATGAGTCAGTTCTTCACATCAGGTGGCCAGAGTATTGCCATTTCAGCTTTAGCATCAGTCCTTCCAATGAATATTCAGGACTGATTTCCTTTAGGTTGGATCTCCTCACAGTCCAAGGGACTCTCAAGAGTCATCTCCAACACCACATTTCAAAAGCATCAATTCTTTGGCTCTCAGCTTTCTTTATAGTCCAACTCTCACATCCATACATGACTACTGGAAAAACCATAGCTTTGACTAGACGGACCTTTGTTGTATATAAATGTTTTGCATTTATATATGCATATATTTGTTCTTTCCTGTCTTAGTAATATTTATGGTAAAATAGCTGGCATTTATGTAGTATTAAACTCAAAGTGCTTTTACGTTTAATAATTTATTTAATCCAGTGGGGCAAAAAGCTCCCTTTTTTAATTTAACATCAAAACAGAAGTTTATTTTGGAATAGGAATGCAAATATTTGAACATATTTTTTACCTGGCAAGTCATTTTCTCCTCTAGGACAGATAAGAAGCTATTAAATCTAGCCCAGCAGACTGAGAATTCAGCAAATCGAATGGCAGATAAGGAACTGAAATATGAATGGTATACCAAATTCTGAACTTAGCTGTTATGGGGAAAGAAATATTTGAATGGGTTTGATGGGGAATTTGTGTTTTTAAAGCAATTGTTTTACAAATACCTGGAAGAGAGAGGAGGAGCAGTAGCCAAAGTGGGTTGAGAAGACCTAGTACAACATTGATCATTAAGGCAGTACCTAAAATATCTGTTCTTTTCAGTTTGACAAAATAATCAGTAGTAGGTGATATGAAGACATTTTGCTTTAGAACTTACTCCATTAAAAAAGATCGTACTCATTCAGTGACAATCTACATCCCAAATGAATTTTTCCTACCATTGCCATCAATAATTCACTCCATCAGGGCACATCACTTTTCACCATGGAAAATTAGCAGTGATGTGTGGGATGCTGGCAAGAGAGGAAAGAAGCTGATATTTTATACTTTGGTCTTGTTAATTCTGTGTTTGTATTTGACTGGATTTGTTCGAGTCTCAAGTGTTTGGTCCCATGATTCTCATAACTGCTTGTAAGCCAAATGTCTTACAGTTTGGGTTCAGACACTCTGCTTATTATTTCTGTAAAAGCTTTATGTTCTGTAAAAAATGAAAAATATCGTATTATTCTTCCTACAGCATGGGACTCTTGAGTGGGTTTACTTCAGGTTCATGGGCATGCTACTCATTCGTTGCCCAGGGCCTCATGCTCAGATAGCCTCAGATAGGTTTGGTGTTCTGCTATCAAAGTTTTGCCATTCTTAACAATTTTTGAACAAGAACCCCATGTTTTCATTTTGCAGTGGGCCTCACAAATCATGTAACTGGTCTTGTAGGTTGGAATAAAAAGTTCAGTGACAAATAGACCAAGATTTCAATTTCTTCCCTGGATCTTATACCCGCATGAACTTGGACAAGCTAGTTGGCCTTAGAGAGCTTGTTCCATTTAATAATAAAATGAGGATGAAAACTATTTACCTCATAGAACTGTAATGATGATTGGATACTAAAACATGTAAAGAGCCTAACAAGGATAAGATAAATACAGCTTTAATCTCAGCAGCCAACTTTAGGCGCTTGTCTAGAAGAATGCGTGAGGGATGCTATTTAGGCTGAGCTACCCTGTTTAGGCTCAACAGGAAACACGCCAAGATTGAAGCACAGCTTGAATTCATCTGTAAATCATGTGACCCCAGCCTAAGACAATGGCTGACTCTTGATAAGCATACAATAAACCTAAAACTTTATCCCTTTTTTCCTCCTGCTTCCTCTTAACCACTTTAAATCTGATAGCTTCCTCTTAACTTTTAGCCAGAAAAACCAAGGCTAAATTCCTTCTAGGCAATAGATATCCTATGTGTCTAAATTAGGCTTCAAATTCTCAGTTGGTGATTAAAGAAAGCCTCACTTTGAAAGACCCAATATTATACTTAGCAAACTCTAGTTTTCATTTGTATGAAATTGCATATGTTTTATTTCCAGAATTTTTGCCAATTATCAATATTCATGCCAGCCTCAATATTCATGATTTTTTTTAAAGTTTATTTACTTAAGCCAACTCCTACACCCATAATTAAAACATAGGTTGTTTTGCTGGAGAAAGACACTCAGCTCAGAGGAGTGTCTTTGCACACCATTTCTATAAAATGCCAGCTATTCACTTGTAACAATATTTTTTTAACGAATCAACTTTCTCTGCTATCATTGCCCTTCTTAGAAGCTATCCTCTGTATGGAGGATGAATACACAGTGCTCTTTTTTCCTTTTCCTTGGGTGAGTTTTTTTTTTTTTTTTAATTGAGGTGTAATTAACACATTTGTTCCAAGTGTGCAGCATAATGGTTTGGTATTTGTGTATATTGTGAATCAATTACCACACTAGATGTAAATCTAGTTTACATCTGTCACCATGCATAGTCACAAGCTTTATTTTTTTCTTGTGATGAAGACTTCTAAGATCTATTCTTAGCCACTTTAAAATATACAATACAATATTATTGACTGGGGACTCTTTACCAAAACTGACATCTATGGCCATAATGTACCTCTGGTTAGTAATGTGTTAACTATAGTCACTATGCTGTATATGACATCCTTGTAACTTATAACTGGAGTCTTGTACCTTTAAGATATAAGGATCAGGGGACTCATCACATAGTTATAAAAGACCATGCAATATCAAGATTTACTAGGTTTATTAGGGGCTCTCATTCCCACAGAAGCAGTCTGATCTCCCAAAGACATTCCTCCATTCAAGCTTCCTCATATTTAGTTATTGTTGTCAGTACTATCAGCCAAGAATTGGATGCATGCTTGTTTCCACTCTTCACAACTCAGTATTTCCAGTGTTCATGTTGTAAAAGGGGCTCACCTCCACTACCCCTTATCCCGGGGCTTCCTTAGGACCCTGGTCTCTCCCACACACAGCTTGGACAACAATCTTCATCTAGAAACCATGTGTGAGTTTCCAAAATTTAGGTAAGAAATGGTGAACAAAGTCCAATCCAACATGGCATGCGTTAATTATGAGGTTAGTACACCTCTTCATTAGGATGCTGAGCACACACCTGGGAAAAACAAAGTACAAACTCAAACCCTGAGGAAATGGCACAAATTGAAGGTGCATCACCCAATTAGGGATTGAGGCATTGCCAGCTGCATTCTCCACCAGATGTTCATTTAGGCACATAGAGCTGCTACTGGGGAGGCATTTCTCTAGTTTTGATTCTCATAATGAACCTATTGAAACATCAGGTGGGGAGCTTTCCAGGTGTGAGATCACATTGTTGCTGAAGGACTGGTAATGAGGGATAATTCTCCTTGATTTACATATTTATATAATATGCTATTAGAACCTTTGGCTAAAGACACCCCTCTGTGTCTGAGAAAAAAAAATGTATTAACTTGATGGGCAAAGGGTTTTAATTTTCCCTTCATTTAAATGGAAGCTATATACCAACTCCATAAGCCTGGAAACACTTTCAGCCAGGTAGCTGAGAGACCATTATTTTCAGCACTGACACTACCTCGGGATTCACTTTTTCATATATTGTAGGTTTGCAGTTTCCCATTGACTGGGGTAATTGGCAATTCCACTGAGCGAACCTTAAAAAATCTGTTTTGCTCCTTAACTATAACATAATATAAAATCAGTATCAAATTTCTGTTCTGCAGCCGTTGAAATGGCTTATTTCCAGAAATGTTTAGAGAGTATAATAGTTTGCATCCAGATGTAGTTGCAGAACAGTCACTGAAAAATGCTTGTTTTCTTGCGTATAATTCCAGCCTTCCACCTGTGTTAATTGCTAGTGACATTTTAGGTTGTTTTTCAATATTTTCATGAGAACTGAAGCTTTACCAAGAGTATTATTGTGTCTTCCACTAAAGTGAATGCCAACTAGTGATGTCTACGCTGATCTGTGAAGGAAATCTGTCTCCAGTGGAAGGAATAGTAATGAGGTGAGGTATTTAATTGTAGGCTCTAGCAGCACTTAAGAGGGATCATCAGGAATCTTGTAAGTATGAATTATGACCCTTTAGTGGGCATGTTCATAGAAAGAGTTCATGTTTCTGTATCTGAGCACATCAACATTTGCGTGTAACTTCTTATGAGACATGCCAGAACTTAAGCTGTGAGTCAGTGAGTCACCAGAAGAAGCTAAGAGAGCTCCATATGGAGCTGAGGTATGAATTCTGCAACCTGAAGGATACCAAAGAGGGAAGTCACAGATTTACTGGCTACTCAGAATGTGGGCCGTGGACCTGCAGCATTGACATCTACTCAGAACTTGCTAGAAAGTAGAAGCTCACTCTCTACCCCAGTCCTATTGATTAATTTAACAGTCTGCCTAGGTGGTTTGCATAGTGCAAAACTCTGTTCACAAGGTTTTATGGTATATCGTTGCTCAAACTGAACTGGAGTGGAGCACCAGCTTGCTAGCATGGGGCACCTGGGATTTTGGTACTGTTGATGTTTAGTACCAGGTAGGGGCCAGGTTGGTGTTTCACTTGGACTTTGGACTGAAAAGTTTTAATGAGTTGTCAAGGGGTTGGGAGAGTCAGTGTCAGAGAAAGAGGTCCCATACCTGTAGGGGCCACACAAAGGCTAGGAACCCAGTCAAGCTGTAGTCTACCAGAATGAGAATCAGGGCAGTGGCACATCCCAAAATGTGTGATTCAAAAGTGATCAAGGCATCAAAATAAAAGTGGCTTCAAGACTAAAGCTACATAGTCTGAGTTAGGGCTAGAGGATGCCTGGGATTCACCTGAGGTACCTGCATTTTCAACCATGGAGACCGCATTATAGACTTTTCTCACTGGGGAAAGGCATTCTCAGGCTCTGCTGGAATTATAGCCTGGGTGATGGGTTTTCATGAGTCATGAAAGCTCACTGGCTGCTGCCAGTGCTTCAGGCTGCTCTTGAGTGGTGGAACGTGGTGCATGCAACCTAAGAAACAATAGCTCCAAAGTAGAAATAGAAATAAAAATAATTGACCCCAGTTATAGCATTTTGTAGAGAACAGGCTTCCCACCCTGCCATTTTCATAAATTAAATGGACAAAATGGTGCAAAATATTTTAAAATGAGGTCCAAGTTGGCAGAATCCCATGATAAACATTTATAATTTCAATAAGATCTTAACTATGGTAACAACCAAAAAGTTAGCAAAGCCTGAAATCGGTAAACTCAATTCTATCCAAAGTCACATCCTGAGCGATTGTAACACTCAGTGTTCTTAGGAGTGTTCTAATGCTCTGTGTGTTTTGTTCTTTTAAATAAGCCACAGTCTTAGTACTATTGACTTTCATTGATTATATCATTTCCTTAAACCCTTTCGACCACACTGTGGGCGAAAAGTCTCACATTTCACCTGAGACTTATGGAGATTAAGGGACTTTCCCAAGGCCATAACATCTCCGGTAAAACTCAGCTTTTTCAAAAATTTTTCTAAAGGTTTTCCAGAATACTACCATTTCTTAAGAATTCCGAATGCTATTATGAAGACATGTGTGAAGTAATATATGTTTAAATCAGGAACATTCCTTTTACTAGTCACTCTTCCATTCAATCACTTATATCGTACAGGTCCTAGGAACCTGTAAATAAAAATAGAGTGATGGAAATGGTCAAATAAACTGCTTCTCCAGCTTTGATCCCATCTGCCTTTCTGCAATGCTAAACAGGTATTCCAGGGGCATACTAGAGGACTTATCCACTGCACCCTATGATTAAATTCTGTTCACTGCTATGGACTGTGTGACTTTCCTTTCCTTTTATGCTCTGCTTTTCTGTGGCTACTATGTGACTTAATAAGTATAGACAAAACTATGGGAGTAAATACACCCATGTATTTAATGGCTTAATAATATATGAGATTGCTGCTGCTGCTAAGTCGCTTCAGTTGTGTCTGACTCTGTGCAACCCCGTAGACGGCAGCCCACCAGGCTCCCCCGTCCCTGGGATTCTCCAGGCAAGAACACTGGTGTGGGGTTGTCATTTTCTTCTCCAGTGCATGAAAGTGAAAAGTGAAAGTGAAGTTGCTCAGTCGTGTCCGACCCTCAGCGACTCCATGGACTGCTGCCTTCCAGGCTCCTCTGTCCATGGGATTTTCCAGGCAAAAGTACTGGAGAGGGGTGTCATTGCCTCCTCCAAATATATGAGATTATTTCTCCATAAAAATTCTAAGAGGTTCCAGATAAAGCAGAGGGCAGGGAAAATAGGGACCCTTGTCACACAATTGTTCAGGGGTTCTGAATGATGGCAGCTCTGCCATCTTTAGCATCTGATTGTTAAGGTCTCTCGAAAGATCATCAGCGCAACCAGTAAAAAGAAGAAAATAGTGGCTGAGCGCGTTTAGGGTGCTTTCCAGCGGCCAGTCGGGGAATGATATGGGTGATGTCTCCTCACTTTGTATTGGCTAGAACTCAGTCACATGGCAAGCCAAATTGCTAGGCAGGCACAGGAATATAGTCATCTTGTTTCCAGCAAAGGAGGAACTAGATATTTTGTATCTGACTTTAGTTTTTATTTATTCTTATTGAAGTATAATTGATTTATAATGTGTTACATTCTGCTGTACAGCAAAGTGAATCAGTTATACACACACACATAGGCACACACACATACATATGTCCACTCTTTTTTAGATTCTATTCCTTATTCATTACAGAGTATCAAGTTCCCTTTGCTGTATGCTGCTGCTAAGTCACTTCAGTCGTGTCCAACTCTGTGCGACCCCATAGATGGCAGCCCATCAGGCTCCGTCGTCCCTGGGATTCTCCAGGCAAGAACACTGGAGTGGCTTGCCATTTCCTTCTCCAATGCATGAAAGTGAAAAGTGAAAGTGAAGTCGCTCAGTCGTGTTCGACTCGTCGCGACCCCATGGACTGCAGTGCACCAGGCTCCTCCATCCATGGGATTCTCCAGGCAAGAGTACTGGAGTGGGGTGCCATTGCCTTAGGTCCTTATTAGTTATCTATTAGCAGTATGCTATGTCAGTCCTTATATCCCAATTTATCCTCCCCTCTTCCCTCCTGGTAACTATAAGATTGTTTGCTATGTCTGTAGCTCTATACCTGCTTTGTAAATAAGTTCACTTTTACCATTGCTTTATATTTCACACATAACCAATATCATGTGATATTTGTCTTTCTTTGTCTTACTTTACTCAGTTTGAAAATCTCTAGATCCATTCATGTTGCTGCAAATCACATTATTTTGTTCTTTTTATGTTTGAATAATATCCCATTGTGTATACTCATATGTATACCAGTCTTTACCCATTCCTCTATTAATGGATATTTAGGTTGCTCCCATGCCCTGGCTATTGTAAACAGTGCTGCAGTGAACATTGAGGTACATGTGTCTTTTTGAATGATGGTTTTATCTGGATAAATGCCAAGGAGTGGGATTGCTGGATCATATGGTAACGCTAGTTTTAGTCTTTTGAGGAACCTCTATACTGTTCTCCATAGTGGCTGTGCCAGGTTACAGCATTTTTGATGAACTGGTGTTCTCTCTGATGCTGTCAGTATCCAGTTGGAAGCAATGGTTCCAAAACCTATCAAAGGCAGTGACTGATACTGCTCATTCCCACAAGACAGCATCCACTGCCAACAGTGACCTGGGCAAGACGGTGATGCCCAGTGTCAACGATAAGATGATCTTCACACAGCTCATCATACAGTGACAATAAACCTTCACCACATGCAGCTGAACTTTTGGCGACTGAAGAAAACAGGTCTTTGAACTCACACTGCTCTTTCACTGAACACCTCTGACCTATGTACATATCTGACTGTACATATGTTGGGGGGTGAGGTTTGGCCTAAAGAAAGAGGCTTAAGGATAGAAATGTACTCTGTGCTGTATTCTAGCTCATCCTTTCCATCTAGTGCTGAGATTTAGTGGGTTTGGCTCAGACTTAAACACTTGCTTAATATCTTCTAGCCATTTGAAGAGCTTGGGGCCAGTGGGACAGACTGATGCATACACAAAAAAATTGCAAAGCTAAATTTCAATTTTCTATCATTTTTTTTAATTCCCTCATGTCCAGTTTTCTTGAATTCTGCCAAGTCCATCTCTTCTGTCTCTTAGTTGCACAGTCTAAGCTTGGATCCTACTGGTAGGGTAAAGATCAAGCTAGTTACATAGAGTGGAAGAGTAGTAACTAAAGAAGACCATGACGAAAGCACCCTGCTGAAAGGCCGGTAGAAGTTTGTTTCCCCGTGAGACATGGCCCAGAAACCTTGCTATTGATCTTACTGGATGGGATCCCCCTTGGCCAAATAAATGCCAATGAGGATTCGGTTGATCCTGACAAACTCATATTGTTTATAATCTGAGCTTATAATATTAGATATGTCACATAGGAGAGTAGAAATGACACAGTCAGTATTTGCATTTAGTAACAACTCCCTTTATTTATAAAGAGAAACATTCTGTGGTAAAAATATTTATAGGGTCACAACTGGGCTCAAGTTAATATGAATCACACTTCCTGAGTGACCTTGAATGGATTAATTAACATTTCTGGGCTCAGTCTTCATGATTTAATATATGTAAAGCACTAGTCCATTATGATCACTATTATTATTGACTCTCAGTGATTTGAAAAAATTGATGGACAGATGCTTCCAAGAGAACTTCTGTTTTTGTCTTCTTTCCCATATATCATTAGATGCCACTAAATAATATATATAATTACATATTGAGTATATTCTAATTCATGTAATCATTTTATGAACAGGACTGTAATAGGACTATACAACTCTCTTAAGTTTCTACTGCTGATGAGTCTACCCTGAAAGTTATGAAACTTTTTCATTTCTAAGTAATTTAGATATTTAAATCATATTTTTTAAGATTTTAGAAAATCCACTTTCTTAGAATAGACGATTTTCATTCCAGAACTAGTTTTTGTTTTATGTCAGATTCAGTACACCTTTGATTTATGCTCAGGTTGTTTTCTGAAGCTTTAAAGAATCACAGCTGGGTAGGAAAATGACTCTTGGCAAACTGATTTTCCAACTAAGAAACCCAAAGTGATGGATTGCTAGAATAATAGCCATAATATATGATGAGAATATGAAGGAAATACATGATTCTTCAAGATGAATTTAAGTTTGTAAGAAGCAAGCCTGTGTTTTATTAACTTTCTGCATACAAGTAAAGTTAAACTATAACACCATCTCTACATAAATTCATGGTAGCCAAGTATAGCCAAAGGAGTTTCCAAGGTAAGCCATTCAACTTCACAGTAATCCAAGTCTATGCCCCAACCACTGATGCCAAAGAAGCTGAAGTTGACTGTATGAAAGCCTACAAGACCTCCTAGAACTAACACCAAAATATATAAATATATATATATATTCTTTTCATCCTAGGAGGAAGTGAAGAGATACATGGAATAACAAGCTAGTTTGGCCTTGGAATATAAAATGAAGTAGGGCAAAGGGTAACAGAGTTTTGTCAAGAAACACACTGGTCATAGCAAAGGCCCTTTTCCAGCAGTTCAAGAGAAGACTACACATGTTCATCACCAGATATCAATTATGTTTTTTGCAGCTGAAGATGGAGAAGCATTGTACAGTAAAGAAAAACAAGATTTGGAGCTGACAGTGGCTCAGATCATGCACTTCTTATTGCAAAACTCAGATTTAAATTGACAAAGGTAAGGTAAACCATGAGGCCATTCAGGTATGACCTAAATCAAATCTCTTATGATTATACAGTGGAGGTGATTAATATATTCAAGAGATTAGATCTGGTAGACAGTGCCTGAAGAACTATGGACAGATGTTTGTTACATTTTTTCAGGAAGCAGTAAACAAAACCATCTCAAAGTAAAATAAATGCAAGAAGACAAAGTGGTTTTCTAAGGAGGCTTTACAAATAACTGAGGAAAGAGAAGAAGCAGAAGGCAAGGGAGAAAGGGAAAGATACACCCAACTGAATGCAGAGTTCCAGAGAATAGCAAGGAGAGATAAGACGACCTTCTTAAGTGAACAACTCAAAAAAAAAAAAAAAAGAAAGAAAGAAAACATTAGAACAGGAAAGAATAAAGATCTCTTCAAGATAATTGGCAATATGAAGAGAATATTTCATGCAAGGGTGGGCATGATGAGGGACAAAATTGTAAGGACCTAACAGAAGCACCCTTATTGCAGAAAGTGAAGAGGAACTCAAAAGCCTCTTGATGAAAGTGAAAGAGGAGAGTGAAAAAGTTGGTTTAAAGCTCAACATTCAGAAAACAAAGATCATGGCATCCGGTCCCATCACTTCATGGGAAATAGATGGGGAAACAGTGGAAACAGTGTCAGACTTTATTTTGGGGGGGGCTCCAAAATCACTGCACATGGTGACTGCAGCCATGAAATTAAAAGACGCTTACTCCTTGGAAGGAAAGTTATGACCAACCTAGATAGCACATTCAAAAGCAGAGACATTACTTTGCCAACAAAGGTCTGTCTAGTCAAGGCTATGGTTTTTCCAGTGGTCAAGTATGGATGTGAGAGTTGGACTGTGAAGAAGGCTGAGTGCCGAAGAATTGAAGCTTTTGGACTGTGGTGTTGGAGAAGACTCCTGAGAGTCCCTTGGACTGCAAGGAGATCCAACCAGTCCATTCTGAAGGAGATCAGCCCTGGGATTTCTTTGGAAGGAATGATGCTAAAGCTGAAACTTCAGTACTTTGGCCACCTCATGCGAAGAGTTGACTCATTGGAAAAGACTTTGATGCTGGGAGGGATTGGGGGCAGGAGGAGAAGGGGACGACAGAGGATGAGATGGCTGGATGGCATCAGGGACTCGATGAACGTGAGTCTGAGTGAACTCTGGGAGATGATGATGAACAGGGAGGCCTGGCGTGCTGCGATTCATGGGGTCACAAAGAGTCGGACACGACTGAGCGACTGAACTGAACAGAAGCAGAAGAAATTAAGAAGAGGTGGCAAGAATGCACAGAAGAACTGTACAAGAAAGGTCTTAATGACCTGGATAACCATGATGTTGTGCTCAGCCACTCACCTAGAGCCAGACAGCCTGAAGGGTGAGATCAAGTGAGCCTTAGAAAGTATTACTACAAACAAAGCTAGTGGAGGTGACAGAATTCCAGCTAAGCTATTTAAAATCCTAAAAGATGATGTTGTTAAAGTGCTACACTCAATATGTCAACAAATTTGGAAAGGTCATTAGTGGCCACAAGACTGGAAAAGATCAGTTTTCATTCTAATCCTAAAGAAGAACAGCGGCAAAGAATGTTTAGTCAGACTACCATACAGTTGTCCTTATTTCACATGCTAGTGAAGTTACATTAGAAGTACTTCAAGCTAAGCTTCAACAGGCCATGAACTGAAAAATTCCAGATGTACAAGCTTAGTTTGAAAGAGGCAGAGGAAATCAGAGATCAAAATTTCAACATTCATTGGATCATAGAGAAAGCAAGGGAGTTCCAAAAAAACATCTACTTTTGCTTTATTGACTACGCTAATGCTTTTGACTGTGTGGATCACAAAATGCTGTGGAAAATTCTGAAAGAAATAAGTGTATAAGACCACCTTACCTGTCATGAAGAAATCGTATGCAGATAAAGAAGCAACAACTAGAACTGGACGTGGAACAATGGCCTGGTTCAAAATTGGGAAAGGAGTACGTCAAGGCTGTATATTATTACCCTGCTTAATTTCTGTGCAGAGCACATCATGTAAAATGCCAGGATGGGTGAATAACAAGCTGGAATCAACATTGCTGGGAGAAATATCAACAACCTCAAATATGCAAACTAATGGCAGAAAGTGAAGAAGAACTAAAGAGCCTCTTGATGTAGGTAAAAGAGGAGAATGAAAAAGCTGGTTTGAAAGTCAACATTAAAAAAAAAAAAACTAAGATCATGACATATGGTCCCATCACTTCATGGCAAATAAAAAAGGGAAAAGTGGAAGCAGTGACAGCTTTAATTTTCTTGGGTTCCAAAATCAGTGCAGATGGTAACTGCAGCCATGAAATTAAGACATTTACGCCTCAGAAGGAAAACTATGACAAACCTAGAGAGCATATTAAAAAGCAGAGACATCACTTTGCTGACAAAGATCTGTAGAGTTAAAGCTTTCAGTTCTTCAGAGTCTCTTGGACTACAAAGAGATCAAACCAGTCACTCCAAAAGGAAATCAACCCTGAATATTCATTGGAAGGACTGATGCTGAAGCTGAAGCTCCAATACTTTGGCCACCTGATGCAAGGAGCCAACTCACTGGAAAAGATCCTGATGCTGGGTAAGATTGGAAGTCTGGAGGAGAAGGGGATGACCAAGTATAAGGTGATTGGATAGCATCACTTACTCATTGGACGTGAGTTTGAGCAAACTCCAGGAGATAGTGAAGGACAGGGAAGCCTGGCATGATGCATTCCATGAAGTCACAAAGAGTTGGACATGACTCACTGACTGAATAACAATAAAACATCTAAGAAATACCATATTTGTAAGGCCTTTATGTTCCTCAGTAAAGTATTGTTCCCATAATGTATCTTATAATTATTGAGGTACAAAAATGTCTCAAATTTAGTTTTAAAATTTTATGATGTTTTGTTAGCTGTATCTGGGCTTCCCAGGTGGCTTGGTGGTAAAGAGTCCACCTGCCAATACAAGAGATGTGGGTTCAATCCCTGGGTCAACAAGATTCCCTGTAGGAGGAAATGACAACCCACTCCAGTGTTCTTGTCTGAAAATTCCATGGACAGAGGAGCATCACAGGCTACAGTCCCTAGGCTGGCCGAGAGTCAAACATGACTGAGCACACACCCATATCCATATTAGACGTATCTAATTCTAGTATTCAAATATTTCTAATGTCAGTGGTTATTTTTTATGTTTCCCATGTATGGGTCATGACTTACAACTCCAAAAAAGAGCATACCAACTATTATGTTAACCTCTTCAAATTAATTAGGGTAACTTCCACATCTTTCTGAGCTGTGTACACATGTACACATATGTATATATACACAGGATACATACATACATACATGTATTTATATATCCTATTTAATCCCTTTTTATAGATGGAACAAAGGTTATATTGTGAATTATATTGTATGTGATTTGGTGAAGGTAGACAGCAAATCCAGGATATCTACCTTCGGAAACTGAGCTCTGGATCTTGATGTTGTCCCACCTCTACTGGCAGCTATGATGTGCACAGATTATGTACATTTTGTATGATTTCTCTTTCAATAAGAGTGATTAAACAGTTTCAAGTCAAAATTATATAAATGAGGCACATAAATGTGAGGTATAACAGGTAGAAGAGGCTCTGGGCATTAAAGACTAGCTCAGTCTTCTTAGAGCATGGCAGAAGGAGGCATCTTCAGAAAAATGGGTATAATTGAAGTCATCTTCATCATCAACAACATCATGTGTTCCATAAATGTTCAAAATATTTTCTAGGTATAGAAATAATATAAAAAATAGCAATTGGATTCTATGTGGTTATCTGCCTCATTCTTGTGTTTAGTGATAGAGAAAATGATTCTTGTCCAGAAATGCCAGAGCCTTTACCCTTGAGGTGATAATAAAGCCCTTACTAAATTGGAGTGTAGTGTATATGAGCAAGTCTTTAAGGAGACTTGAACTTAATCCTAAAATTTTGATAATGCGCAACATCTAATCGTCTTAGGCTGAGGGCGGGGCCCAGTTCCTCTGGGTTAGCAAGATTTCCCATGTCAAATAGGGTCTTCTCTATACAGAGAAGTGCTGTAAGGCAAAGTGTTAATCAAGGAGCCTTGGAATGCAGGTGAATAGAGAGCAAATTCAGCAACAAAGTCATTATAATGGAAGGCTGAAAAGAATGAACCTGAAATCAACCAGACCAGAAGACAAGCTAGTCTATAACAGATATGCATAATAAAGTCAGAATAGATCAGGAAAAAGAAATGCAAAGAGGCAAAAAAAAAAAATGGTTGTCTGAGGAAGCCTTAGGAATAGCTGAGAAAAGGAGAAAAGCATTAAAGGCAAAGGAGAAAAGGAAAGATATATCCATTTGAATGCAGTTTCAAACAATAGCAATGAGATAAGAAAGCCTTTCTCAGTGATCAATGAAAAGAAATAGAGGAAAACAATAGAATGGGAAAGACTAGAGATCTCTTCAGTAAAATTAGAGATAGCAAGGGAACGTTTCATGCAAATTTGGGCACAATAAAGGACAGAAATGGTGTGAACCTAACAGAAGCAGAAGATATTAAGAAGTGCAAGAATACACAGAAAACTGTACAAAAAATATCTTCAGGACCCAGATAATCACAATGGTGTGATCACTCACCTAGAGCCAGATATCCTGAAATGCAAAGTCAAGTGGGCTTTAAAGCATCACTACAAACAAAATTAGCGGAAGTGATGGAATTCCAGTTGATCCATTTCAAACCCTAAAAAATGATGCTGTGAAAGTACTGCACTCTATGTCAGCAAATTTGGAAAACTCAGCAGTGGCCACAGGACTGGAAAAAGTCAGTCTTCATTCTAATCCCAAAGAAAGGCAATGCCAAAGAATACTCAAACTACCACACAATTGCACCCATCTCACATGCTAGTGGCAGTGGCAACCCACTGCAGTACTCTTGCCTGGAGAATCCCATGGACTGAGGAGCCTGGTGGGCTGCAGTCCATGGGGTCACTAAGAGTCGGGCACGACTGAGCGACTTCACTTTCACTTTTCACTTTCCTGCATTGGAGAAGGAAATGGCAACCCACTCCAGTGTTCTTGCCTGGAGAATCCCAGGGACAGCAGAGCCTGGTGGGCTGCCGTCTATGGGGTCGCACAGAGTCGAACACGACTGAAGCGACTTAGCAGCAGCAGCAGCAGCAGCAGCAGCACATGCTAGTAAAGTAATGCTCAAAATTCTCCAAGCCAGGCTTTAGCAATACGTGAACCGTGAACTTCCAGATATTCAAGCTGGTTTTAGAAAAGGCAGAGGAACCAGAGATCAAATTGCCAACATCCACTGGATCGAAAAAGCAAGAGAATTCCAGGAAAACATTAATTTCTGCTTTATTGACTATGCCAAAGCCTTTGACTGTGTGGATCACAATAAACTGTGGAAAATTCTGAAAGAGATGGGAATACCAGACCACCTGACCTGCCTCCTGAGAAATCTGTGTGTAGGTCAAGAAGCAACAGTTAGTGTTGTAGGCATCCATTCCGGGAAACAAACTCACTCAGAAGGACAATGCAGATAGTGGAGTGCAGTTTATTACACCAGTGGGCCCAAGGCAGAGTCTCCTCTTAGCCAAGGACCCCGACAAGTTTTTGTGAAAACCTTATATATATACCCTAAGTGTACTTGCTCAAACCCACCTCCCCAAATTCCTTGAAACTAGTCTGGAAAGGTAAAAGAGAGATACAATCAAAGTTAACCCATGATTCATGTGTCACAAGACTAGATAAACAGCGGACATTTATCAATAGGACTGTGGTCATATCCCAATAAACATAATGGAATTTATGACTTTGTTCTGTTACAGAGATAATTAGCATATTCTTTTAGGCAATGGAGAGTCCAAGTCCTGAGGCTCTTTTATCCAGAGGGGTCTGATTTCCCATTGGTATGCCATTTCTATAGACACCAGGCACAAAGTTCAGAGTCCACTGGGTGAGTGACCATGTGTGTCCCTAATGTTCGCAGCCTGGCTTAAGATGGAGTCCAGCTCTGTTTCCTCCTTCATTAGAACTGGACATGAAACAATACACTGGTTCCAAATCAGGAAAGGAGTATGCCAAGGCTATATGTTGTCCCCCTGCTTATTTAACTTAGATGCAAAATACATCATGAGAAATGCTGGGCTGGATGAAGCACAAGCTGGAAAGAAGATTCAGTTCAGTTCAGTTCAGTTCAGTCACTCAGTGTGTCCGACTCTTTGGACCCCATGAATCGCAGCATGCCAGGCCTCCCTGTCCATCGCCAACTCCCGGAGTTCACTCAAACTCACATCCATTGAGTTGGTGATGCCATCCAGCCATCTCATCCTCTGTCATCCCCTTCTGCTCCTGCCCCCAATCCCTCCCACTGGTTTCAGCTTTAGCACCATTCCCTCCAAAGAACACCCAGGGCTGATCTCCTTTAGAACGGACTGGTTGGATCTCCTTGCAGTCCAAAGGACTCTCAGGAGTCTTCTCCAACACCACAGTTCAAAAGCATCAATTCTTCGGCACTCAGCTTTCTTCACAGTCCAACTCTCATATCCATACATGACCACTGGAAAAACCATAGCCTTGACTAGGTGGACCTTTGTTGGCAAAGTAATGTCTCTGCTTTTCAATATGCTATCTAGGTTGGTCATAACAAGATTGCTGGGAGAAATATCAGTAACCTCAGATATGCAGATGACACATTTATGGCAGAAAGCAAAGAACTAATGACCCTCTTGAAAGTGAAAGAGGAGAGTGAAAAAGGTGGCTTAAAATTCAACATTCAGAAAACTAAGATCATGGCATCTGGTCCCATTACTTCATGGCTAATAGATGGGGAAACAATATAAACAGTGAGGCTTTATTTTGGGGGGCTCCAAAGTCATTGCAGATTGTGACTGCAGCCATGAAATTAAAAGACACTTGCTCCTTGGAAGAAAGATTATGACCAACCTAAATAACATATTAAAAACAGAGATATTACTTTGCCAGCAAAGCAGTCAAACTGTGTAGTCAAAGTCTGTGTAGTCAAACTTTGGTTTCTCCACTAGTTATTTATGGATGTGAGAGCTGGACTACAAAGAAAGCTGAGCGCCAAAGAATCAATGCTTTTGAACTGTGGTGTTGCAGAAGACTTGAGAGTCCCCTGGACTGCAAGGAGATCCAATCAGTCCATCCTAAAGGAAGTCAGTCCTAAATATTCATTGGAAGGACTGGTTCTGAAGCTGAAACTCCAATATCTTGGCCACTTGATGCAAAGAACTGACTCATTGGAAAAGACCCTGATGCTGGGAAAGATTGAAGGCAGGAGATGAAGGGGACAACAGAGGATGAGATGGTTGGATGGCATCACTGACTCAATGGACATGAGTTTGAGTCAGCTCTGGGAGTTGGTGATGGACAGGGAGGTCTGGTGTCCTGCAGTCCATGGGGTCGCAAAGAGTTGGACAAGACTGAGTGACTGAACTGAACTGAGGTCAGGATAATCCTTGTTAAATAACCGCACATCCTTTTATCAAGATTATATTCTCTCACCAGGTCCACTCAGTTAAGTTCAACTAAAGGGTATTAAAGAGGCAAGCCCCCTTCATTCAGGTAGGATCTAGATAGTAAAGGAGAAAATGGTTGAAATTTTTGACAATAATATTAAAAAGGATCAAGACTGGGAGGTGGAGTTTCTAGAGGACTTTCACCAGATTTTCAAAGCACTGTAAAGATCAGGCATAGGAGAGTCATTTATTATATGCCCAACAGTGGTTATCATCACATTTTGTGTTCGTATCATGTAGATGTCAGACATCTTATTAAAGGTAATTTGTGGAATGTAGCCTATGAGGCTCCTCTGTCCATGGGTTCTCCAGATAAGAATACTGGATTGGATACCCATTCCCTTCTCCGGAGAATCTTCCTATACTGAACCCAAGTCTCTTGCCTTGCAGGCAGGTTCTTCACTGTCTGAGGCCCCAGGGAAGCCCCTAACTTACACGTAGACATGTTCTACAGTAGTTAGAAAACCTTTTGTTTTATGGCTTAGAACGCTCTTCAAAATACATGATTTGCTGTACTTTATGGTGAGCAGAATACTTGTTCACTTTTGAAAATACCTTTATTTGAGCAGAACATTGGCTGCATTATTTTATCCCAGTTCATTAGTGGTTCCCAAAGAAGTGTTCCCAATTGCTTGTCCAAGAACTGTTGAAGCCAATAGTTTCTGCCTTGTGTCTGCTGGTCATTCCAACTCTTCTTGTAGAAGAAGAACTAAAGATTTCCTACATCTTTTTCCCTCCCAGTGTCCCCAACCCTGTAATCTAAACTCATTGAGATCCATGCATACAAAGTACAGACAGATCCAATTTGAGAAACATTTAAAATAATTTTTTCCACATATTTCAGATATTCTTTCCTTCTACAAGCCTTTCGTATGTCTAGCTAGATTGCTGGATCCTAGTTACACAGTTTTCCTCAGTTCCTGGATCTATGAAAAATACATTTTATCTACCTGTGGCCCTGATAACTTCTTGGATCCATCTGTGTTCTTAGTTTCTGGTTTCATCTGCTTTTGCCTTTGGACCCTATAATGGTCAAATGTCTTCCATAACAGAAGAATAATTATATGTAAGAGACACTCAGTTTACTTTTCATGACTCCAGAGTTTATTGAGTAGCTGCTCTAGGGAAAGAAAGAAAAAAATGCTTTCATTTGTGGGTTATTAATTGCATTTTAATACTATCTTACCATAAATACTTTAATAATACTTACTTTGTAGAAGGAACCTATTAAATACTCAGCAAATTAACAAATGAATGAATGAGTAAATGAATGGTATTAAGATTATCCTTATGTTTAAATACCTGTGATTTCCTTGGGTTCCTACACTTGATTAAAATAAGCATGCTTGCCTGCAAAATGAATCTTCTGCTACCTCCTAGAGAATCCTGTACAATTGGTAAGAGGCTGAGACCCTTTTATCACAGGGTCAGGAGCCCCATAACTAAAATACTACTGTTTTCCATTTAGTGCTTCAAGTTGAGGAAGTTAGACCAGAGTAGAATTGAAATGGAAGACTAAAGGGCCGCGTGCTTTGGGGGAGATTCATGATTGGCAGTTGCATCATGGTAGGTATTACTGAGCAAAAAAGATGAAGATCTTGGTGAAGCAGGGAAGAGATGTCTGTCTGATGTCTGTTCCTTGAGGTGGGAGGGGAAGGTTTGACTCCTTCATGATGACTGGGCTCATTTTAGTCAGGAGAAGTCGGTTGGATGAAAAATTCAAGCCCTGGGTTAATGCACTCAAGTAGTCCCTGGAAAGGATGTGAGTTGGACAACTTATTTAACTACAGTCCACACAGAACAAAAGGAAATAATTTAGGAGTTTGATTTTAATCTATTAAAGGTATCCAGCCCACATATCTTCTTCCTGCCTCTCCTCATAAATACATACCCTCCTTAGGGGATATAAGATAGATAATCAGAGAACAGAGGTCAGTTTATTGCAGTACAAATCTGACTGTGTCTTCAAGAAAGCAGTGGCAGTAGTCCAGAGGAAGAGACTACGAAAGTCAAAATACAAGTATAGTCAATGATTTCAAATTCCTTTGTTTCCCTCCCTTTAGTTATGTTTCTGATTCCCGAGGAAGGCTTTGTGGTGCCTTAACTAGCTATTGAATTTATTGTATATACTTCCTGGCATTCTTTCCTCCCATGGCTCTTTCTGACATCAGAACAGTATCATCTTTCAGCACTTTTGGCTTTGTTTCTGAGCGTGATTTTCTTCCTTTCCCCCTCCTTACCCTATAGGTCTTAACAAAATAATTTCCAGCATTCAGTTTAGAGTCTTAATTTAAAGTGATGAAAGGGATTGCCCCCAAATCTTAAGCAACCCTAAAGAAACAATGAGACCTACGAAAGTGTGTTCTCTTCTATGTATATGTTTGTGTGTGTGATGAATGGTAAGGGAAATGTAGAAACAGGTTGAGTAGGAGGGATTTGGCAATATGCATAAGACTAGTGTGAGAAGATAAATTGAGCTCATAATAGATTTCTAACAATTTCCAAGTAGTGTATTTGAATAAATGCAGACTTACAGAGGAAATCATGGAGAAATTTCCTGTGGCTCTTTAAATGTTTTATGTATTTTTTTCACTAAATGAGAAGGTAGATTAGCTTTTTGGGCTTCTCTGTGGCTCAGAAAGCAAAGAATCTGCCTGCATTGTGGGAGATCAGTGTTTGATCCCTGGGTTGGGAAGATCCCCTGGAGAAGGGAATGGCAACCTACTCCAGTATTCTTGCCAGGAGAACTCCATGGACAGAGGACCCACGTGAGCTACAGTCTTTGGGGTTGCAAAGAGTCATACATTACTGAGCGACTTTGAGAGAGAGAGAATAGCTTTTAAACTTTTTCAGTGGGGGAAGGTAGGATTATGAAGAAGTTTGTATACATGTGAAAAGTTTTGCTGTGGAATAAGTGATTGAGTGTCTTTTCTACTCAAGACCATGGAGAGGGGCTGCAACGGAACCACTCTGTGAATGTCCTTGCTTGATATTTGTCCTCTGTGTTTAGGGCCCATGAGGAAATTTGTCTGACTTACCCTTGAGAAGGCTGAACATACCCTGACCCCAGTATACAAGGCTGATTGCAAATAGGAAAGTCACTATATGCAATCAATTCTGATGATAGATTGAAGGTTAAAATCTCATGCCAGAAGTAAATCTTGGCATAGGTTTTATCAGCCTGGCATTATTTTTAAGAAATTATATTTATGAAAGAGATTGTGTTAGGCTAATGAAATTCCAGCAGTAAAATGCTAAGAAATGAATACCAGAGGAAGAGATTTTGGGGCGACCAGGAGAAGCAGCTGAAGATGAGGAAATGTCCATGTCATGGAAGAATGGTCAGAGAGGAGTCAGCCAGAATACCTCCAAAGACTTAGGAAAGTTCCTACAGAAGAAATGAGACAGTTTTGAAACTTCTTGGCAGTAACTGCCAAGCACATGATTCTCTACTATCTGCAACTTACCCAGCCACTCTTCTTGCCTTTCAAACTCTGGTAGTGTCAGAAGGATAAAAGCAGTTGCCATGAGAGGGAGATGCTCAGCAAGAGTAAGTGATGACAGAGAGTAAAGGATAGGTTGAATTTATAAGCAAGGTATTTCATGGATTCAATATAGCTTCATTATTGATTAGATGTGAGAGATATAAGAGGAAAAGGGTAGGGGCAACACACAGATGTCTGTTTGGGTCCACTGGGTAGATGTTGTTTCTGTCCAAGTCACTAAGAGAATAGTTTTGGTAGGGATGATAATGCATTCCATTTGAATCATGGTAAGTTTGATCTGCTCCCCGAGTTTGTGGTGGACAGGGAAGCCTGGCATGCTATAGTCCATGGGATTGCAAAGAGTCAGACATGACTGAATGAACTGACTGACTGACTGAAGTTTTACTATTGGAGGGAGAATCCAACAGGATAGAAAATCTGCCCTACTGATATCATTTTAAGATTCAATGATAGGTACTTCCCTGGCAGTCCAGTAGTTAAGACTCCACTCTTAAATACCATAGGAGGCATGGATTTGATTCCTGGTCGGGGCACTAAGATCCTGCATGCCATGCAGCATGGCCCCACCCCCCCAAAAAATATATATATATATGAGTCAATGATAATTGAAAACTATTCCAGTGAATTAAATCATCTGGAGAGACAATCAACAGTGAACAAAGAAAAGACTCTGCCTGAACGTTGTGGAAAGCCTCTGTTTAAGATGTGGGCAGAAGAATAGAAAAGAATACCTATTTATTTACATTATCACAAGTTTTATATATACATTCTTTTATATATATATATATATGTATATATATATATATATATATATATATAAATATAAAGTTTTGGGCTCCTAGGCAAATTATAGGTGGCAGGTTTCTTCATAAAACATATCTTTAACCAACTATTTCATGTACTTTGCTACTAAAATGTTCTTCTTTTGCTTCTTATCTCATCATGTGCTCTTCAAAACTACTTGCTTTAATCTATGACAGTGACCTTACAATGCACTTTGTAATACATGTACTTTGATGATAAGTTGTGATTTGTAGTATTTCTAGGCTTGCACATGAATCTCCCAAGAGCCATGCTGTGTTAACACAGTGGTCTGAATCATTAAGATTGAAAATTATTTAAATTCTTCATTGTTATGGACAAGCCTGAGCAACTTGACAGTATATATTCTTTGAAATTTTACTCACAACTAAAGATCTTGTTTTGAAAACTGTCCTTGGACCAAGATATCTAGCAGACATCTCAGTTACTTCTTGTTCAGGTATATAAATCTATAAGTTCTCTTGGGATAATATGCATGTAAATATCTACAGGTGAGCAATCAAACTAGGTTTAATAGAAGGCAGTCACATGGAGTTATGCCTGACTCTCTTCTTCCCAGAGGATGGTTCATAGCAAAGGAAAACATATAATCTATGAATGGGAAAGGACAAAACGTTGTGCCCATGGAAGTGAAGCTTCCTCTAAATCTTTAGATTCTCTAAATAACTCTCATCTCTTGAGCACAGGACATTCAGGAAGTTGGTAGGGAAGAGAGTGCCTGCCCCGAGAAGTCGTAGACAATGAAGTATGAAGAGAACCAGACACAGAAGCGAAGAGAGGATGGCTTTACCTCATTCAGTAGATGAATGGACAGTAGACTGATGGCTGGTTGGAGTGGTCATCTGTATCAAGTGCTGCAAAGAAAAAAATTAAAAAATGAGAGTGGGTCAGAGATGATTTGTTTTGGCAAAATATTGTCTTTGGTAGTTTTAATAAGAACTATTATACTGAAGTTGTGAGTCTGGAAGTCCAATTGGAAATGGTAAGAAAAAAGCCAAAAGGCAGTAAGCACAGGAGGGTATAGTTGAGTAATTTTTCTGAAGATAATTAACAGATAAGGTAGCGGCTGGAGAAGGAGATAAGGCTACATTTACACGCACGAACATGTGAAAGAACAAAGGTAATGTTTGGCCTTCAGACGGAGCACACATATTCTTTCATTTTAGCATGATAAAAAGTAAAGTCAGTAGGAGGAAAGGCATGTAAGCTGGTAGAACTGGTGGTGGAAAGATGAGGTTGTTCTTGCCTGACTCTTGGTGATAGTTTCAACAAGGTCATCAGCAGGAGGGAGACCTGAAACAGCTGGAGTTTTAAAGAGAGTGTGTGAGTGATGCAATTGTCGTCTCTGAGAGTATTATAGTACAAGCCAATTATAACCACAATTATAACATTAACCACAAAGACAGTAGACATATATTTGCAGAAACGTGAGTAGAAAGAACTAAGAAAGACAAACAAGATGTGAAAGGGAAAAGCAATGATATAAAGAATGACACTGTTGATTTAACTAAATGTTTTTAAGAATCATAGTCATAGAAGCAAAAATAAACCATGATGATGTTGGGACTTTCCTGCTGGTCCAGAAATTAAGAATCTATACTTTCACTACAGAGCAAGTGAAAATTTTAGTCGCTCAGTTGTGTCTGATTCTGCGACCCCAAGGACTGTAGCTGGCCGTGTTCCTCTGTCCATGGAATTATCCAGGCAAGATTACTGGAGTTAATTTCCATTTCCTACTCCTCCACAGGGGGCATTTAATTCCTGGTTGGTGGACTAGAATTTCACATGCCACATGGTACAGCCAAAAAAAAAAAAAGAACCACCAACTTAAAATATCATGACAACATTGAATTAATAATAAAACTAACAAAAGTCAGGATATTATGATGACAGGGGGAAAAAGGATAAAGTATAAGCACACTGACTTTTTTTTAACCTTTAATATTGAAGGATTGCATATTAAGTGAGAGAGGTAAATGTTATCCCCTTAAGTATAAAGTTAAGTCCTAGAAAATTTATAACAAGACAAAATAAACCAAAATAGGATTTGGTGTTACACTTAAAATAAGTGTATTTTACTGAATGTTAAGTTTTACATGGAAAACGTATGCACAGCATTAAATTGTAGGTAATTATACGAACCTTGAGTAAAAGCAAAGTATGCTGTTTGCAATTTACTTTGAAATTCATTAAAAATTAAATAAAATGATAAAATAAGGGATATGTGTATGTATGAATTGTAGAGTCCAGGTGATGTATAGGTATTCAATGTGAAGTTATTAGTTCTATATTTAGATTTTTCACAAGGAAAATCTGGGCCAAAAATCAGATGAGGACAGGTAGGAAAGAGGAAAAGATGCGGAAAATTGGAAATGTAGCAATTCCCTTGTCTTTTAGGATGGAAAGTTTATGGATCTATGTAAATACATTGACTCAGTAAATTGGGGTTTGGGGTTTGTAATTTAGTTATACATTTAATAAATATAATAGGACAGATTCAGTTCAGTTCACTCAGTCATGTCCGGCATTTTGTGACCCCATGAACTGCAGCACACCAGACTTTCCTGTCCATCATCAGCTCCCAGAGCTTGCTCAAATTCATGTCCATCGAGTCAGTGATGCCATCCAACCATCTCATCCTTGGTTGTCCCCTTCTCCTCCTGCCCTCAATCTTTCCCAGCATCAGGGTCTTTCCCAATGAGTCAGTTCTTTGTATCAGATGACCAAAGTATTGGAGTTTTCAAATTTTAGGGGGAAAAATACTCAAACCTTTTGAAGTGTTAGAATTTACTACACAGTTATATGTTGTATCATGTTTTAATATTCCCCACATTCTTATATTTCTGTTGACACATGGTGGAATTGGGACGGTGAATCCAAGCTGATATTTCATCCAAAGGTTATGTTCTTTTGTCTCCCTGTCCACGTGAATCCTGTGAGAAGTCCCATGTCAAATAGTAAATAGAAAGAAAGAAAGATACCACTAAGTCATGTCTGACTCTTGCGATCCCATGAATTGTAGCCTGCCAGGTTCCTATGGAATTCTCCAGGCAAGAATACTGGAGCAGGTTTCCATTTCCTTCTCCAGGAGAACTTCCCTACCCAGGAATTGAACCCAGGTCTCCTGCACTGCAACCAGATGATTTGCTGACTGAGCTATGCAGGAAGCTGTATATAGATAGTTGCTCTATGGATTCCCTTATTAATGGTTCAGTTGTCAAATCACTTGATAGAAACTGGTGCTGTAGATTTCATATGGAAATTTTATGTCTTCCTCTACTCTCCCCTGCATTAAAACAAAAACTTTGGGAACATTGTGGGTAGAATCAATCCTAGTTTCTGGTTCCTTAAAGCATCCACTATCTATACCCACCATGGTGATGTCTTCTCACTTCCAGGTATGTTGCCCCAGTGTTGGATTAAGCCCTGCTATGGCAGGGAGGAGGCCCTTTGTCTCACAGTTTCCACTTGGTATAGGTGCCTATCCTCATAGACCTCCTTCAGCAACTGCTTCAAAAGCCTAATCTTCTGGTTCAGAGAGAGAATCTCCATCAGATCCTTCAATAACCCAGTGTTCTATACAAGTTAGGAGATGCAAACTCTGTCAATACATTCTTAAAAAAAAGAACAACAAAACAACTTTTTATTCTATGTTCAGTTCAGTTCAGTTGCTCAGTCGTGTCCGACTCTTTGCGACCCCATGAATCGCAGCACGCCAGGCCTCCCTGTCCATCATCAACTCCCGGAGTTCACTCAAATTCAGGTCCATCAAGTCCGTGATGCCATCCAGCCATCTCATCCTCTGTCGGCCCCTTCTCCTCCTGCCCCCAATCCCTCCCAGCATCAGGGTCTTTTCCAATGAGTCAGCTCTTCGCATGAGGTGGCCAAAGTATCAGAGTTTCAGCTTTAGCATCAGTCTTTCCAATGAATATCCAGGACTGATCTGCTTTAGAATGGACTGGTTGGGTCTCCTTGCAGTCCAAGGGACTCTCAAGAGTCTTCTCCAACACCACAGTTCAAAAGAATCAGTTCTTCAGTGCTCAGCTTTCTTCACAGTCCAACTCTCACATCCATACATGACCACTGGAAAAACCATAGCCTTGACTAGACGGACCTTTGGAATATAGCCAGTTAACAATGTTGTGATAGTTTCAGGTGAATAGCAAAGGGATTCAGCTATACATAGATATGCATCCATTCTTCCCCAAACTCCCTTAGTTTAGTGCTTTGTGAAAAAGAAAAATGCAATGTGCAGGTATCTTCTGATGAACACCATCTTCGTGTTTGCATCATTGAATTGATTGCAAGCCATCTAGTATAAATTACTTTATGTTGTTGGCATGTGGATCATGTTTCCCTCATTCCCAGCACAGACACAGATTTATCCTATTGTTAAGTGCCTCTGGCATTTAATTACAATTCCCTTACCGTATTTCAAATAATTGAATTGTTTATTTATATTCTTAAAATCTTATTTGAATGTATTTTATTATATGTTAAATTTTTGAAGTTTTAAATAAGTTACTATCCTGTTTCTGGGGCATCCCTGTTAGCTCAGTTGGTAAAGAATCTGCCTGCAATGCAGGAGGCCTCAGTTCAATTTCTGGGTCTGGAAGATCTGCTGAAGAAGGGATAGGCTACCCACTCCAGTATTCTTGGGCTTCCCTTGTGGCTCAGTTGGTAAAGAATCTGCCTGCAATGCGGGAGACCTGGGTTTGATCCCTGGGTTGGGAAGATCCCCTCGAGAGGGAAAAGGCTACCCACTGCAGTATTCTGGCCTGGAGAATTCCATATATTGTATAGTCCATGGGGTTCATCATGTTTTTTCAGTTAGCACTATATTGTAAATACTTTTCTGGGTTTGTTCATAGATATAATAGTTGCTGTTGTTGTTTAGTCACTAAATTATGTCTGACTCTTTCACGACCCTATAGACTGCAACCTTGCAGGCTCCTCTGTCCATGGGGTTTCCCAGACAAGAATACTGGAGCGGGTTGTCCTTTCTTTCTCCATGGTACCCTCCTGACCTGGGGTCAAACCTGTGTTTCCTGTATTACAGGCAGGTATTTTAGCACTGAGCCACCTGGGAAGCCCAGATATAATACTTACAACTCTGATATACTTCATTTTGAAAACATTGAGGTTTACCATTTGTGGCTGTCACAAAAAGGTAAAACTAACACTTTCAGGCATTAAACTTTTTCATCTTGACATTATTATTTGGTTAGTGTTTTCTTTTAGAAATGGGAGTGCAAAATCAAATGGCATGGCTGTTTTCCTGCACTGAATGCATTTAGTCAGATTGTTTTCTGAAAGTTGTACCAATTTACCTCTACTAGCAATCCATTGGAATACTGATTTCACTGCATTCTTATGAGCATTGGACATTTCGTCATGTATGTTAAGTCTATAGGGTGATCATTTCTTTCTTGTATCAGTCTCTTTTGCTTTCCTTCCCTTTGTAAGGAATGCATTTTAAAAGTAAGAGGTGATATCTGATCTTAGTATGTACAATTCCTTTTCTAGACGTTTTGTTCTTAACTAAAGATTAAATGTCTAGTTCACTGTCTGCTGTCCACTCTTTGAAGTCTGCCTTCTAAAATACTGTCTTTTCTGGCCTGCTGGGTTTGCAGTAAGATTTGTTGTAATGATTTTGTACCTGCATTCTTGCTATTATGTTCTATCTCCATGCTTGCTCAAGATTTACTAGGGATCAAGGAATATGGTACGTTTCCAGTCACATCACAGGAGAATGATGTCATAAGAGAATGTAACATGTTTACTGTTAGAGAATGACCCACTTCTTAAATTATGTGTAGAGGCACTTATCATGTGTAGGTTGTATTTATTGAATTTAGATTTTTTTTTTTTTAGCATAGCTTGAACTTTGAAGAAAAAACACATTTCAGATATACACTCCACCACTACCTAGATTCAGTTCAGTTCAGTCGCTCAGTCATGTCTGACTCTTTGAGGCCCCATGGATTGAAGCACTTCAGGCTTCCCTGTCCATCACCAACTCCCAGAGCTTGCTCAAACTCATGTCCATTGGGTTGGTGATGCCATCCAATCATTTAATCCTTTGTCGTCCCCTTCTCCTCCTGCCTTTGATCTTTCTCAGCATCAGGGTCTTTTCAAATGAGTCAGTTCTTCACATCAGGTGGTCAAAGTATTGGAGTTTCGGCTTCAGCATCAGTCCTTTCAATGAATATTCAGGACTGATTTCCTTTAGGATGGACTGGTTGGATCTCCTTGCAGTCTAAAGGACTCTCAAGAGACTTCTTCAGCACTACAGTTCAAAAGCATCAATTCTTCAGTTCTCAGCTTTCTTTATAGTCCAGCTCTCACATCTATACATGACAGCTGGAAAAACCATAGCTTTGACTAGACAGACCTTTGTTGGCAAAGTAATGTCTCTGTTTTTAATATGCTGTCTAGGTTGGTCATATCTTGTCTTCCAAGGAGCAAGGGTCTTTTAATTTCATGGCTGCAGTTGCCATCTGCAGTAATTTTGGAGCCCCCAAAATAAAATCTCTCACTGTTTCTATTGTTTCTCTATTTGCCATGAAGTGATGGGACCAGATACCATGATCTTAGTTTTCTGAACGTTGAGCTTTAAGCCAGATTTTTCACTCTCCTCTTTCACTTTCATCAAGAGGCTCTTTAGTTCTTCGCTTTCTCGAGATAGGGTGGTATTATCTGCATATTTGAGATTATTGATATTTTCCCCACCAATCTTGATTTCAGCTTGTGCTTCATCCAGCTTGGCATTTCATACGATGTACCCTGCATATAAGTTAAATAAGCAAGGTGACTGTATGCAGCATTGATATTCTCCTTTCCCAATTTGGAACCAGTCTGTTGTTCCATGTCCAGTTCTAACTGTTGCTTCTTAACCTGCATACAGATTTCTTAGGAGACAGGTCGAGTGGTCTGGTATTCCATCTCTTTAAGAATTTTCCAGAGTTTGTTGTGATCCACACAAAGGCTTTGGCATAGTCAATAAAGCAGGAGTAGATTTTTATTCTGGGACTCTCTTACTTTTTCTATGATCCAATGGATGCTGGCAGTTTGATCTCTGGTCCCTCTACCAGAAGCTTAAGATAGATGCTTTTAAGTTTTTCAAGGCTCCCAACAGTTGATTGTGGAAAAAATATGTCCACCTAATATGATTGTTTTGAGAATTAAATAAGATTTTATAAACATTTGTTATTACAGTTTGTGGGACACAGTAAATACTTGATACATGTTAGTTTCCTGGTGCCTCAGACAGTCAAGAATCTGCCTGCAATGCAAGAGATACAGGTTTGATCCCTGAGTCAGGAAGATCCCTGGTGAATAAAATGGCTACCCACTTCAGTATTTTTGCCTGGAGAATTCCATGGATAGAGGAGCCTGGTGGGCTACATTCCATGGTGTCTCAAAGAATTGGACAGTACTGAGCAACTAAGACTTAAACTTTTCATTCTCTTGATATGTAATGAACAATGCCCATCTCCCTAGGGAGTAGAGTGAGTGAGCAGTGAGTGAACTGAGATACACCTGAATGACATCCCCCCTGCCAGCCAATGCATCATGACCCTTTGACTATGGAGGATGGCCATTCATCCTTCCAGAAGCCAAACTGGTCTACAGAACTCAAGGAGGACAATTGAGTTTGATATGGATCTGCAATCTTTCTTTAAGGAGAAAACAGGAATGTCAGTGAACCATTTCTTGTTCCCATCTGATGCAAAAGGTTAAAAAACTGATCACTTGGGGTGACAGGTAGGAGATAAGAGGGCAAGCAGTCAAGCACATTGATAAATATTGGTAGCTTTGGGGGTCTAAAGTCAGAAACTGGCTCTTGTAAGATATGTCTATTATGGTATTATTTTTATGTTCATTGCTTTATGTGTTCTTCTTTGATGTAGTAAATGTTCTATATTTCAGTGTTTTCTTAGCTGTGGTTAGTGGAACAAAGGCAAAGAATTGTGCAATATTTCTTGGAAGTTTAATATGAATCAGCCTTTGTGAGTTAGCATGTGTCATGAAGAAGGTGAGTGAGGCAGAATAAGTAATATTTACCTAGCTGATTGAAATAAAAATAGTTTATCATTCTTTTTTATGCTCATCATTGTGTACCATGAGTGTGAAGGGTGGTTGTTTCCTTTTATGTTTGGAAAGATTTTCCTCATTTGTATGATTCACAAAGTAAAGGGTCTCACAACTGGGCATCTTTCAATATCACTTAAACTTTCTTTATTGAATGGCAAATAAGTGTGAGGCAATATGTGAACTTTAATTGCAGTCCAGAAAGAAATCCTGAGAAAAATTGAGGGCAAGAAGAGGGCAATGGAGGCTGAGGTGTGTGGATAGCATCACCAAGTCAATGGACATGAGTTTGAGCAAACTCTAGGAGATAGTGAAGGACAGGGAAACCTGGCACACTTCAATCCATGAGGTTGCAAACAGTCAGACACAACTTGGTGACTGAACAACACAGCAAGAAATCCCAGTCTCCATGTTTCCCACAGCGTCATCCCTGTGTTAATACTCTCCTCTTAATTGTAATCATCCACAGTTGCATAGCTAAGTTGATAAAGAATCTGCCTGCAATGCAAGAGACCCCGGTTTGATTCCTGTCCAGGTGGGGGGGGGGGGGGAAGATCTGCTGGAGAAGGGATAGGCTACCCACTCCAGTATCTGTGGGCTTCCCTTGTGGCTCAGCTGGTGAAGAATCTGCCTGCAATGTGGATTTAATCCCTGGGATGGGAAGATCCCCTGGAGAAGAAAAAGGCTACCCACTCCAGTATTCTGGCCTAGAGAATTCCATGGACTGTATAGTCCATGGGGTCACAGAGTCAGACACGACTGAGAGACTTTCAGTCACAATTTCATCTTTTAAAGTCAGTGTTTGTTGTTCAAGTCTGGACTTAAGAGAAAGTAACAGCAGATGCTATAATATAATTTGCTTCTGAAAAAGAGTGTAGGATGAGGTTACATTTTTTTTTAATTATTCACCTAAGCTTTATTAGAAATAATTGTTTGTCTATTTAGAATTAATTCACATAATTAGATAAAGTAAATGAGATGCAACATAAAGATGAAAGAGTTGCTAAGTTTCTAAATACACCTGAAACTGGGTCTCATACAAATGGTCTATTTGTGAGGAAAGGACATGATTTGCAGTATAGATCTACAACTTATCCAAGTTCTCTGTCAAATGTCATTACACTGCTTGCTGTAGCTGTAGGTGTCTAGGCTACAATGTCCTCTGGTGTCCTTGACTTTTTCTCTTTTTGTGTAAGATTTACCCCCATCGATGTGGTGGTGAGCGTTGGAGAGGGGAAGACTTTGGTAGTCCCATTATTGGATCTCAGTCTTTAGTGAACTTGTACCTCTGAGCTATTAATTTCACAAATAATTCTCAGTTCCTTTACTCCTCAAGGAAGGTTATATTGGTGTTAGGTATCTTCCTTCCACCAGATAAGTTAGGCTCTGGAAAAATAGTTTCCCTTGAGGGCAGATATTAGTAAGAACAGAATGCTCTGCATATATTTGAAAATGGCTAAGTTTCTTCTCTTTCCTGCTGCAAGTATCAAGCAATTTTTTTCTAGTCTTTGCTATAAGAACGTATATAAATCTTGTAGGTAAAACACAAAAGTATAGAAACCCCATGACTGGACCTCCCTCACATCTTTAACTCTTAGATTTGTCCACACTGAGCCGCAAACAGTTCATCTGTTATAGTTGAATATTTCCTACCCAGGCAGTCCTATTGCTTTTAATTAAGAAAAAAATATATTCTATTACAATGTCTCCTTCCATTTTTAATGATGGGGGCTCATTATCTTTTTTGTCCTAAGATGTTACTATATGCCATTTTCAGATGTACAGCATTAGGGAAAGAAGCCAACTCTGAAGGTGTGCCAGGAAATAAGATTTGAAGAATCATCATGACCCATTCAGAAGCCTTTATAATGAGCTTCACAAATTCCTTGGCTTTTCCTTTGTAATTACATGGGAAGAGATGAGATTCTATCAATGAAAGTAGTCCGTACCTTTCAAAGTGTGTCAGGCCCTGGCCCAGGCTTTCATTTGCATTGATTTGGCATGACATCACAGTACTGAGTGTTATGACTTACCCTTGTAGGCAAGTCTGAGGGGCATTCGTGACACTGTCTGTTACTCAGGACAATGCTGTATTTAGAAAGAAATGTTTATCTTTTTCTACTTTATAACTGTGGAAGTGCCAGAATTTTCTGTGCCAGAATAATGGTGATAAATCAATTGGGAAAATTACAAAACAACTTTGATTTAAACATTGAAGGGTTATATTATGTCAATGGACCATAGTTCCAGAAAGAGAACAGATTGCAAAAACTTTATTTGAAAAGCTCACCTGCTAAGAATCATAGTTGATTTGGTAATGGAATTTCCATAAATGTACTAAACCTTATCTCAATGAATAGCCCACATAGTTTAACTGAGTTAAAATTCATTTTCCCCTCATTTTACCTTTACAAAAAGTCAAGAGGATAAAGAAGAAAATAAAATTGACTTCCTCTCATAACCCTAATATACCTACAATATTAGTTTTCTATTAATACTGTGACAAATTACCACAAATTTAGCAGCTTAAAACAAATTCATTATCTAGTAGTTCTTTAGGTCAAAATTCTGGGTGGCCTTGCCTGGCCCATCTGCTTAGAATCTCACAAGGCTTGAATCGAGGTGTCTGCTGGACTGGGCTCTTGCTTCAAGGGTCTGGAGGAATCTCTGCTTCCGGGTCTTTTTCAGGTGGTTGAAGATTCAGGTCCTCTGTTACTGTAGGGCTGGGTTCCCTGCATCATTGCTGTCTGTCAGCATGAGCTTCTCTCAACCTCTTAATGCTCCTGCCTTTCTTGTTGTATTGCCCCCTCCATCTTTAAACCAGAGATGGTGATTTCAAATCCTTATTCTTCAGTCACTCTAACTTCTACTGCTTCATCTCTTCTGCCTCTAATTTGAGAAAGTTCTCTGCTTTTAAGTGATCAGGCTTTTATGTGACCAGATTTGACCAACTTGGACAATCTCTTTACTTTAAAATCTATGAATTCTACCTCCAAATTTCTTTGTTGTGTAAAAGTAACATTCACAAATTGCAGGGAATAGGGCAGGACTGTTTGGGGGGCACTCTGCCTAATGCCGCTTCTTTTTCTGTATGACTGCTTAGAGCCTTGGTTGTGGCATCAGGAATCTTCACGTGTCATGTAGACTCGCTAGTTGTGGTACAGGGCCTTAGTCTGCCCCTTGAGACCAAGGATTAAACCCACATCCGCTGTATTGCAAGGCATATTCTTAACCACTGGACCATCAGGGAAGTCCTCTAACACCACATTTTAATGTTTTGAAATAATCTGTTCAGTCCTCATTCTTGGCCTTTGTCCCAAGCACCTAAGTGTGTTTTGGTTAGGAGTGAAGAGTACCACATAATTTCATACCCATAGGTGCAGAAAACACATGAGCTATTTGGAATGATTCACCATCTTAAAAGTTCTATGGGATTCAAGGTTGGTGATACACAGTCACGTTGACTAAATTATATTTCTTTTTTTTTTTTTTTACTTTCTTGAGAGGGAGGAAAGGGCACAGCTCTCATGCTGGGAGCCATCCTTGACTTTTGTCTGAATGTTATTCAGGGTATACCCCTTGACAAGAAAAAGACTGAGAAATTTTGCTGTAGTCTGAAAGAGGTGTGGTTTTTAATGACTGTGTTGTATTCCATTGTGCTGAAGGACAGACATTTTAACAAAATCTATGTTTGTGAAATTCTATTTATTTGTGTACAACTTAGTAATGTTTTGCACACACATCTTTGAGTAGGAGAACTGCTAAGACTAGAATTTAACTATTTTATTGATTAGTAATATTTATTGTCAAATTGCTACCCAGAAAGAATGTTCTACTATACATTCTCATCAATCTTCTACAACGATGTCTATTTCACTTTGTCAGCCCCAGAGAAAAAAAATGATGAATATACTTTCATTATAATGCTGCCTAATGGTTTTTTAAAGATATTTTATATCTTGTTAAGCAGCCATTTGTCAAAGAGTTTTATCTGTTTTCAATAAGTTTTCATCTGGAATAGACTTGTCTTCTTTTAAAATGTTTAACATTTTCTCTTTTCCCTTTCCTCTTTCTTTTTCTCTCTTTCTGTCTCCTCTCTTCCTCCTGTTTTTGTTTGTCCTCTTCTCGCCTTTTTGTCTTTTTCCTTTAGAAAATAGTGTAAGATACACACACACACACACACACACACACACATGTATAACACTGATATTAAATGAGAGTCAATTTGCTTCTCATTCTGGATCCCAAAATAGAAGCAAGTTATGTCAGTGAGATCTATTCCAGTAACATACAGATATTTTTGAATCAGTGAAGAAAGATTCGTGGCACTAATTTACCAGGATAAGCAATGCCACAGATTCTGGAAGCTGTCAAAATTGATATTACTAAAAATTTCCCTGTGCACAGAAGTTTAAAATAAATATCTTTTGGGAGAAAACTATCTGATGTTTAGTGAGATACATTCTTTTATTTATGAATTATTGGCATTTACCAAGAGCATTCAGAATTCTGTTCTCAGGCTATAAGATTTGTGTGGTCATATTCTTGCAATGTATATTTCAAACAAGTACACAGCACTGATAAAACTACATTTCTCGGCTGAAGAGTTTGACATTGAAAATATGTATTAATGTTCTAAAATATGTTTCTGACTCCAAAGGTACTGCATAGCAATGCTGGGTGCTGTGAGAAATGTTCTATGGGCAAGAAGCATGAAGCGTTACTAATATCTCTTAGAATATGAAATGAATTTGTTTTCAAGTGTCCATGTGATTCTAGGTCCCCGAAATTTCTCTGTCTATGTAAATCATAGTTTGAGCTCAGTGATTTAAAAATTAACATTGAACATCCATAGTATTCATATTGCTGTTGATTCACAGATTAAAACCAAGAAAATTTGGCATCCAATTAGAGATGAATACACTTCAAGAATTGTGTTTCAGTCTTTGAGAGACTGCAATTCAGGATGTAGTTTGTGAAATGTTCAAAAACATTTTATGAGATGATTTTATATATATAATACATATTACAGAAAATATTTCTATTTTATATGCATGCAGTTTCTTCCTATAATGCATTTAATATTTTGAGGATCTTGTATCTATAAGTTGAGCCCTTGGTATAGTTAATTTGAATATTTAGTCAATCATTAAAAAAAAATAGAAGGAGCACCATGATTTTATTTTAGAAGACTACCTTGGGCCACTTTGTGGAACTCTCATGTTCATAGGAGCCAAGTTTGAAAACCTTTCTTTTAGTGCAGATGAATAGAACAGCACTTTCCAATGAGTTTGGCATGTTTATGCTCTTTTCATTTTAATCCTGTTTATTTCACAAATTGTGGGCAGAGCAATATAAATACTAGAGCTTTATGCTGATAGAATTAATTTTTACAAATTGGAAAATGTGAATAAATTGATTTTTAAAAAGTGAAATTGAATTTAATAAGCATTTGCCAACTCTAATTTTGTGGCTTAGAAAAATCATTAATAAAATAATCGGTACTTACTGAGCATTAACTGTGTGCAGTTAATGCTTTATTATGATTTTTTTTAATAGGGAGGGAAACTAAAACTGAGGAAAAATAAATGACTTGCATGAAGTTCAGAAGTCTGTGATAGAAGATTTGAATCCAGTATTTGTTCAGAGCTCACAGTCTTAACCATTATTCTACCTGCCCTAAAAACGCCCATTTTCTCCCCTCCCCTTTTATAACATTACCTATCAGCAGTGATTTTCAAACTTCAGTCTGCATCCAGATCTCCTAGAAGATCTTTACTTGAAACACAAGATTGTTAAGAGAGCAATCCCAGAGTCTGTGATTCAGAAAGTGTAGACCAATCCTGATATTTATATTTTTTAACAAGCACAGGTGATCTTAATGCTACCTATCCAGGGACCATATTTTGAAAATCGCTGCTGTATAGTCTCTAGTGTTTATTGATAAGCAGGTGGTAGCCTTTGTTTGGAATCTATTATTATTCTATACACCTGCTTTAGTTAAGCTAAATCTGGAAATCTGTGAGTCCAGATGTCATTGATTTGAAGATGATGTTAAATATTCTAGTACCTTCTTAAGCTCTTGTTAATTACCTATGACATAAAAGTCCTAATTGATTAATTTATTATTCATTACTGTAGCTGTGCAGAGCTGTTTAGTCAGTCTAGACATAGTTTGTGAATTTAGAAATGTATCCTAGAGAATTCACTGATCTATTACCTGATTATAGGAAGAAGGAAATGGCGACCCACTCCAGTATGCTTGCCTGAAAAACTCCAAGGACAGAGGAGCCTGGAGGGCTACAGTCCATGAGGTCGCAAAGAGTTGGCCATGACTGAGCAACTAAGCACATAGGAAGATAAATAAGGGGAAATGTCTGGCTATGAATATATTTAGAGTCTTCCACTACAGATGTTAAGAACTCTACTTAAGATGCATACTCAAATTAATTTTATTTTTATATTTTTATCTCTTGTTCCTTGTTGTCAGTTGGATATTTCTTCTTTATTATGTCACCTATAGATTATTCAGAGTATACAGAGTTTTCCATATTGTCCTTTTTATTTTATACTTTTAAATGTATCTATTTCAACAACAACAAAAAAAACACTTTCCTATAGTGTTTATTTACAGGTTCAGTTAACATCCCCAACATTAAACATAACTAAGTAGTTTGCTACCAATCTATCTAGGCAAATTTTAAATTATTTTAGTAGGAAACACAATGTTACAGGACCTCAGTAGATAATATTAGAAGTGGTGCTTCTGTGATGGGCAGGATCCTTGACTTCCAAGTGTGCTTAATGTATTTCAGGCATTAAGACGCATCACAACTGCAAAAAGAGATAACAAAATTTTGTGTGTGAAGGGATCTGATAAAAGCTAGCCTTTTTATCCTTGAAGAGGGAGATGTAAAAGGGTCAAGGAGACAGATGAGATGTACCATTAAATAGACAAATATGCAAACATAAACAACTATTCAGTGCTGATTACCTGAGCTTTCCCTATGACTATTCTTGAGAGATAAAAAGACTAAGGAGAATACCACGAATGTGCTTTAGATATTATTTATTATTTTAAGTACTAGGGTACTTAGCCTCAATGACGGTCATTTTAAATAGGTACCCACGTGCTACATTCATTCACATGACTTATACATCCAGAGGCACACACATCGACGAGTGTCCACATGCACGCACAAAGTGAAAAACTTCTCCAAGGCAATGCACTTCAGCATGTTTTGAAAAATCTGTTATAATCTCCCGGAGAGCACTATTGCCACAGTAACTTGAAAGGGATTGATATTCAAAATTAAAACAACCTCCTCTTACTGTCTATGGTATTGATTATTTTATTGTCCTATTACATAGATTTAATTAGATGCATTCTTTCTGTTCTTATTTAATATTAAAGAGATGCGACTTTGGATATAAACACTGAGGAATAGATATCAACATTTCATTCATTCAAAAGAAGTACTTCTTTATATTGTTCATTTGCATGCAGTTTTTTTCTACATTTGCCCAACTCTTTAAAAACCCATATGCTCACAATGTAGACTAACTAAATGCTGCTTGTGGCCAGAGTAATAGTTAGCGCTTTTCCCCGCCCTCTTAAACCCAGGCTTCCACAAACAAAGGAACTTAACTGACATCAGGTCACAGACTAAACATGCTTAATCTTCAGCTCTGTCTGCCCAGACTGTCTCATGTCCCAGCTCAAAGCACCACTTCCCATGTGAAACCCTCCCTGATAAATAATTCTACCATTCTGCACATATGTTCTCCATTCCTTTTGAAGCATTTTCATAAAGTACTCATTAAAAATGTTATCATAATATGTAACAGTTGACATGAATTGGTTGTGTTTTTCTTGGATGTTTCCTTCTATTTCCTGTAGTCTCATGCCTCTTCCTCTTTCCATCAATAGGGCAGAAAGAATGCTGTTTTTCAGTGAGTACTATTGCTGGCCCAAGCCCTCTGTTAGACACATGTATAGATTATCTTAATGTCTGCTAGAGTTATGAATTGTTTTCGCTTTGTATATGGAAAGACTGAAGACCTGAGGGACTAAGTAGATTGTTTAGGTTATAAAATTGAAGGTAAAATGTATTCTGTGAATATCCATTGGGGGATTGGAAACCCCTGTTTTTTCCTGAGTATCCTGGTAGAAGAGCATCCTCTACCACCGCTGTAATGGGTGGGGGCTCTGCCTGTGCAAGACTGGGAGAAGATGTTCTGCACACACACACACACACACTCACACATGCATGGAGACACCCAGTCAGAGTTCATGGAGGTGGATGAAGCATGTATGAGAGCATAGTCTGACACCAGGGAGCAAGGAGAGGCTCAGGACCTCTGGGGAGCCTGCAAGGCTGGGGCAGAGACTGGGAGTTAGTAAAATCCTACCCCATGTGATAGGTTTCCCTTGACTGCTCTCTCTGTGGAATCTGCCTGTGAAGTCTAAAAAGAAAACCATAAATTGCTAAGAGAAATGAGATTTCTTATGAAAAACAATGTCAAAGTGAGCTTCGTGTACCGCTTGGCAGGAGGCCAAGGCAAAGCAAAGGTAGAGAATTTCAGAAGTACGGGGGCGTTGTGTAAGTCACAGGCTGATTGGCAAGGAAATCACAATTTCTTCCTCTGCACCATCCATGTGTGTCCTCAGGTCTTCAGCGGTGCTTGGGGGATTTGTGATGCAGGGAGCTAGGGCCCCTCTGTCTACACTGGACAAACAGGTCTAATGTACAGTGAGGTTGCTTAATTCTGATTATTCACCTCTTCTAATTAAGCAGTCAACAAAAATAAAACACCATTATGGGAGAGAAAAAAATTTCTCAGGCCTCCAGTGAGGCCCCGTGTCCTGGCCAAGAAGTGCACCTGTGATCTGTGTTTCCTGCCTGTCAGGGCTGCCGGAGTTTCTGCAGTTACACAGTTCTCCCAATGTTTTAGACAGATTTCCTCCAAATTGCTCTATTTTCACTGCAGGCCACAACATTATTGTGATTAATTTGGCTATAATTGAGTTTTATTACAAGAGTGACATTTGTCTTTGACTTTGGCAGAAAGCTTGATTCTTTGTCGTCATCTCCAGTCAGCCAGCTAGAGCTACAATGCCAGGCATTACACAAATGGCAATCAATCCAACCAGATAGAAAATCTGTGTGAGTGTGTGGGGTGTGTGTATGTGTGTAGGGGCTCTGGAAGGGACAGTGATGGATAATGCAAGAAGAGGGAAGGAAAAAGAGGTCCTTATGCACCAAGTTGATCCAATGATCATTCAGAAATTGTCAAGAGATAAGAAGAATCAAGTACTAATATTGCTTCCTGATTGCCAGGTAATTTCTATTAATTGGTTTAGGAAGAAATATGCCTATATCACCTTGGACCTGTTTCCCACTGTTTACCTGAGGTAACAAGTTAAACATTTTAAAAGAAAAATATGGTCATATTTCCTTAAGCATATCAGTATATACATTCCTAGGCTTGATATCAATATATACATTCCTATATGTGTTATCACCAAACATAGCAAAAATGAAAGGGATAAAAATACATCACCCACCTTGGAAAAGATATGCACATAAAAAACAAATATGAATTCTTCCAGTGGCAAACTTTAGAGAAATGGTGGAACAAATACACTTGTATTTATACCATGAAATGTTACTCATTAAGGTCACATTCTCAGTGACCTGTAGTGTAGTAACTATATTGTTACAATATTGAGTATAAAAAGCATGATATTAAATGGTGCAATGCCAGTTTTTGCACACCTTTAATACTACAAGAATATCCATGTACATGTTTGATGTTTTTTCTAGAATAGTGCATAATTTTAACAGTGTTTTTTTCTAGAAAGAGAGATTAGGAGTGATACTTAATATCTTATTTATTTTACTATTGTTTCTAAATGTGTGCTATATATCCTAAATTTCTATATTAATAAAGGTATAATCATTTATAATCAGAAAAATAAACTATTTAAAGAAATTCTAGTACAAATCAAAGAATGAGTAAAGTTGTGGGCATTAATGTTTAAAAGGCACAATCTACAAGGTTGAGCCAAATAATTGTCGATATTTTTTCCATTTAGATTTTACTATGGCTACAATATTTAGGAACTCCACCAATGTCGGTTAGAGGAGATGGTGGGGGGCTCAATATTTAGGAAAAAGAAAATATAGAGTAGAATATTTTTAAATGTCTCCTCCAAAAATTTGCAAATCCTGTGTCACCACATGAATAGTAAGGGGCAGAAGCACATTAGCTCCCAGCTGTCCTTTGAAGGGATGAGTGGAGTCTATTGAACTCAGGAGAGCTGGAGCCTTGAAAAGAACTAAGACTACGAAACATAGGTCCTTCAACAAGATTTCTTCCCGTCTCTATGCTCCTAGGGAACATGAAAACTACCCAGATAACTGGGATTGGTCTTTGGACATATAAAGTGGAGATTTCTCCTAAACCTTTAAAAAGAAAAATACCTGAAGACAATGTGAAACTCCTCTGTCTACCAAACTTCCATATGCTCAAAAGCATCCTAATTAATGCCCCTTCATTGGTTGAACCCCTCAAATTCATATGTTGAAATTCTTAACTCCCAGCATCTCAGAATGGGACTGTGTTTTGAGATGGTCTTTAAAGAGGAAACTAAGTAAAAATGAGGTCATTTAAAGTGGACTCCAATCCAATATGACTGGTGTCCTTACAAGCACAGGAGATTGAGACAGATACTGGGGAGGGAAGGCCACATGAGGGCATGGAGAAAAGACTATACCTACAAGTAAAAGAGGCTCAGAGAAAAGCAGCCCTGACAATACTTTCATCTTGAACTTGTGGCCTTAGCCATGAAGGGTCTGTAGTAGTTTGTTTTCGGAACTCTAGGATACGAATACAATCACCAAGTCATCCTACTCACCACTGCCGTATAAGATTAAGAAACACTCGCCTTCCTCCACCTCTGTATGGGCCTTTGATCATCTTTTTCTCTTCTTCTTTTTTTTTTTTTTTTCACTTAAACAGACATGTATTTCTCCCAGTTCTGGAGGGAGTCCACCATCAAGGTGCTGGCAGGCTTAGTTTCTTCTAAACCTTCTCTCCTTGGCTTGCGGAGGGCTGCCTTCTCACTCGGTCCTCACGTAGCCTTTCCTTTGTGCCTGTGAATCACTGGTATCTCTGTGTGTCCAAATATCCTCTTTTTGTAAAGATACCAGTCAGATTGGTTTCAGACCTCATTTTAACTTAATCACCTCTTCAGAATACAGTCATCTTCCTAGGTACTAGAGGATAGGACTTCAACATTTAAATTTCAGGAATAGGGATGCAATTCAGCCCATAATGGATAATGACTTTGTGATGGAAGCAAATAATACATGGGGAGGCATAGAGGAGGAATAATAGATTAATACTAGGCAAAAAAAAAAAAATCTTGAGCTCTTATTCTCCTCTAATAGTAGCCATTTTTTATTTTTTTAAACATTTATTAGAGTAGAGTTGCTTTATAATGTTGTGGTAGTGTCTACTGTACAGCAAAGTGAATCAGGTTTATGTATACAGATGTACCTTCTTTTGTGGATTTGCTTCCCATTAAGGTCACCACAGAGCATTGAGTAGAATTCCCTGAGCTAGTAGGTTCTCATTAGTTATCTATTTTATACATAGTATCAATAATGTATATATGTCAATCCCAATTCATTCCACCCCCATCACTCCCCTCTCCCTTTTGGTATCCATATGTTTGCTCTCTATGTCTATGTTTCTGTCTATGCTTTGTAAGTAAGATTAATTGCCTACACCAGTGTCTTCAGATTTCATACATGTATGGCACCCCACTCAAGTACTCTTGCCTGGAAAATCCCATGGATGGAGGAGCCTGGTAGGCTGCAGTCCATGGGGTCGCCAAGAGTCGGACATGACTGAGCGACTTCACTTTCCCTTTTCACTTTTATGCATTGGAGAAGGAAATGGCAACCCACTCCAGTGTTGCCTGGAGAATCCCAGGGACAGGGGAGCCTGGCTGCTGTCAATGGGGTGGCACAGAGTCGGACACGACTGAAGCGACTTAGCAGCAGCAGCAGCAGTGGGAATATACAGTATTTGCTTTCTCTTCTGGCTTACTTCACTTCATATGATACACTTTTTGGTCCATCCATGTTTTAACAAATGACCCAGCTTTGTTCCCTTTTTATGGCTGAGTGATATTCCATTGTATGTATGTACCACATCTTCTTTTTCCATTCCGCTATTGATGGAAATTTAGGTTGTTTCCTTGTCCTGGCTATTGTAAATAGTGCTGTAGTGAACCTTGAGGTATGTGTGTCTTTTTGAATTATGGTTTTCTTAGGATAGGTGTCCAGGAGTAGAATTGCTGGGTCATATGGATTTCTCCTTTTAGGTTTTTTTTTTTTTTTAAGGAACCTCCATAGTGTTCTCCATAGTGACTGTATCAATTTACATCCCCACCAATATTGCAAGAGGGTCCCCTTTTCTCCACACCCTCTTCAGCATTTAATTGTTTGTAGCCTTTGTGATAATGGCCATTCTGACCAGTGTGAGTTGATATCCCCTTGAAGTTTTTATTTCCATTTCTCTAATAATTAGTGATGTTGAGCATCACTAATGTTCATATGTTTGCTGGATATCTGTATGTCTTCTTTAGAGGAATGTCTATTTAGGTCTTCTGCCCATTTTTTTTTCAGTTTTTTAATAGTGAGCTGCATGAGTTGTTTGTATATTTGAAGACTAATCCTTTGTCTGTTACTTCATTTGCAAATATTTTCTCCCATTTTGAGGACTGTATTTTTGTCTTGTTTATGATTTCCTTTGCTCGGCAAAAGCTTTTTGGTTTCATTAGATTCTATTTATTTTTGTTTTTGCTTTCATTATTTTAGGATGTGGATCGAAAAAGATATTGTTGCAATTGCTGTCAAAGAGTGTTCTGCCTATGTTTTCCTCTAAGTTTCATAGTTTCTGGCCTTACATTCAGGTCTGTAATCCGCTTTGAGTTTATTTTTGTGTATGGTGTTAGGAAGAGTTCTAACTTCATTCTTTTATATGTAGCTGTCCATGTTTCCCAGTACCACTTACCAAAGAGGTGTCTTTGTTCCACTGTATATTCTGGGCTTACCTGGCAGTCCAGTGGTTAAGACTGTATGCTTCCACCACTGGTGGGGACCAGATTTGATCCTTGTTTGGGGGAACTAGAAGCACAAGCTGAAATCAAGATTGCAGGGAGAAATATAAATAACCTCAGATATGCAGATGACACCACCCTTATGGCAGAAAGTGAAGAGGAACTGAAAAGCCTCTTGTTGAAAGTGAAAGAAGAGAGTGAAAAAGTTGGATAAACGCTCAAAATTCAGAAAAAGAAGATCATGGCATCCGGCCCCATCACCACATGGGAAATAGATGGAAAAAACCGTGGAAACAATGTCTGACTTTATTTTTGGGGGCTCCAAAATCACTGCAGATAGTGATTGCAGCCATGAAATTAAAAGACGCTTACTCCTTGCAAGAAAGGTTATGACCAACCTAGATAGCGTATTCAAAAGCAGAGACATTACTTTGCCGACTAAGGTCCATCTAGTCAAGGCTATGGTTTTTCCAGTAGTCATGTATGGATGTGAGAGTTGGACTGTGAAGAAGGCTGAGCACCAAAGAACTGATGCTTTTGAACTGTGGTGTTGGAGAAGACTCTTGAGAGTCCCTTGGACTGCAAGGCGATCCGACCAGTCCATTCTGAAGGAGATCAACCCTGGGATTTCTTTGGAATGAATGATGCTGAAGCTGAAACTCCAGTACTTTGGCCACCTCGTGGGAAGAGTTGACTCATTGGAAAAGACTCTGATGCTGGGAGGGATTGGGGGCAGGAGGAAAAGGGGACGACCCAGGATGAGATGGCTGGGTGGCATCACTGACTCGATGGATGCAAGTCTGAGTGAACTCCGGGAGTTGGTGATGGACAGGGAGGCCTGATGTGCTGTGATTCATGGGGTCGCAAAGAGTCGGACGTGACTGAGCGACTGAACTGAATTGAACTGGGGAACTAAGATCCCATATGCTGCATGATGTGGACAAAAGTTTTTGAAACAAAATAAAGAAGTAAAGGACTTGGGAGTCCGCCCTCCCTTACCTGTGTTCCCACTCAACTTTCCATATTTCCATGGGGACCAGATGCCATGGGGTGTATTTGTGTGAGCCTGAAAGGGACTTTGTTATATATATAATTAATTATTTACTTATTTATTTAATATATATTTTGTATATCTTCATTTGTTATTGTCTGCAGGTTAATAACAATTCCTTATGTGCTTATTGCAATTGGCAATATCAAGGGCATTTTATATGTATATGTATAAATATATGTATAAGTATAATTGTTCAATATTTATAACCTCTCAGTGAGATGGATATTCTTTTAACTTTTTATTTTTATTGGATTTTATTTTTAAAATTGAAGTTTATTTATTTTAATTGGAGGCTAATTACTTTACAATATTGTATTGGTTTTGCCATACATCAACATGAATCTGCCACAGGTGTGCACGTGTGCCCCATCCTGAACCCCCTCCCACCTCCCTCCCTGCACCATCCCTCTGGCTCATCCCAGTGCACCAGCCTCAAGCATCCTATATCCTGCATCGAACCTGAACTGCCAATTCATTGCTTGTATGATATTATACATGTTTCAATGCCATTCTCCTATATCATCCCACCCTCTCCCTCTCCCACAGAGTCCAAAAGACTGTTCTATACATCTGTGTCCCTTTTGCTGTCTCACATATAGGGTTATCATTACCATCTTTCTAAATTCCACATATATGCATTAGTATACTGTATTGGTGTTTTCCTTTCTGGCTTGCTTCACTCCGTATAATCGGCCCCAGTTTCATCCACCTCACTAGAACTGATTCAAATGTATTATTTTTAATGGCTGAGTAATACTCCATTGTGTATATGTACCATAGCTTTCTTATCCATTCATCTGCTGATGGACATCTCGGTTGCTTCCATGTCCTATTATAAACAGTGCTGCAATGAACATTGGGGTACACGCATCTCTTTCAGTTCTGGTTTCCTTGGTGTGTATGCCCAGCAGTGGGATTGCTGGGTCAGAAGGCAGTTCTATTTCCAGTTTTTTAAGGAATTTCCACACTGTTCTCCATAGTGGCTGTACTAGTTTGCATTCCCACCAACAGTGTAGGAGGGTTCCCTTTTCTCCACACCCTCTCCAGCATTTATTGCTTGTAGACTTTTGGATCTCAGCCATTCTGACTGGCATGAAATGGTACCTTACTGTGGTTTTGATTTGCATTTCTCTGATAATGAGTGATGTTGATATAGCTGATTAACAATGTTGTGATAGTTCCAGACGGACAGAAAAGGGACTGTCATACATGTATCCACTTGCCCTCAAACCCGCCTTCCATAGAAATTCTTAATTTCATCTTAGCTCATCTGAGCTTAATTAAATTGCCCATTGTCACTGAGAATGGGTGCTCTAGTTTTGAGATGACAATTCTGCTTAAGTTTTTACTATTTCATGAGTAAATTATGAGAGTTGAAATCTTGAATATTTTTTGAGAACTTAAAGGATTGCCTCTTCAATCCTCCCCTTTTGCTCTGGTTAAGTCTTATTGATCACAATAAAGTGAAACCTGCTGAAGATGACATCATAATTGATGGTGAAAAATGGATTCATAGGTTTAGCTCATCCTAATACCCTCAACACAACTTAATACAGGGGCCTTTAGAGTTGGGGGGGAAATGTCCAGCTCTGACAACTGACCAGCTCTATTTTCTGGTTTAGAAGCCTCAGGTTTTCTCTTTAAAATGAGGATAGTAACTGCTTTATGAAGGTGTGATGAATGAATGATTAGATGCATGAGTAATAGCAGAGTGGCTGACACAGAATAAATAGTACGTGTCAACTATTAGTATTAACTGAGATTACATAAGGTTCGTTGTTCTCCCAAAAGGGAGAGATCCCACTAAAAGCCATTAACACTTTCTCAGTGACTATGAAATAAAATTGATCTGATTAACTTGAAACAGTTTACATTAGATTGAAGTAGTAAAAATCTCATTTAATCTTCATGAAAAACCTAAGATGAAGCTATCCTTATCAACCCCCTTTCAGAGATGATTGAACTTCAGCTAATTCCCAAGGTCAAGCAGCTATTAGATAGTACAGTAAAGTTAGAAGCTCAAATACCTGATACCAACATTCATATTTTTCACAGCTAGTGCAGCCAAAGCCTGGCGCAAGTCTGTACCTCTCAGCATGTCCGTATGACTGTCTCGGGTTCTCAGAGCCTGTGCCTGGAGTAGGTGAAGCAGAACGCACACATTAGCCATTTGCTAGGCTTAAGTCTTCCTCTCTCAATGCATATGTCAGTACAAATGTGGGAGGGAATATAGAATTTTTCTAGCTCCTTTTTTTACCTGGGGCAGCAGACAGCCAAAACATGGCTATTTCTGAGAAGGAACCAAACACATTTAGCATCCTTTCAAAGCCTTCTCTGTAAGGGGATAGAACTGCATATATATTATCTCTGGCATTTCCTTTCACTAAAATATAATTTCACATTTAGAAGGCTAGAAAGGACCTAAAAAGTTAGCTATGCTATTTGTCATAAAGCCAGTGCCATTTCTGTGCAGTGGTGGTCCTACCTCTTCTGACTTAGAAGTAAATTGTCTTTCTTTTTTTTTTTATGAGTATTAACATTTTATTTTATTTATTTTTTTTTAATTTTAAAATCTTTAATTCTTACATGCATTCCCAAACATGAACCCCCCTCCCACCTCCCTCCCCATAACATCTTTCTGGGTCATCCCCATGCACCAGCCCCAAGCATGCTGCACCCTGCGTCAGACATAGACTGGCGATTCAATTCACATTTGAAATAAGTTATTTTATCCATCTGAAATTCACAACAACATGGTCTTTGAGGGACGGGTGTTAATTTCTTTGGAGGAAAGACACAGAGAGTGTGTAACAGTGTAGTTTATAAAAATCATTTATCTGAGACAGATGCCATGTTCATTCTATTATCTCTACCCCCTTTTCTACTGATGGTTCAAACCTAGAATGGAAAATGCTGCATGTGTCATGGTTCTACTCCATAATCTCTGCAGGACTTTTCCTTAGGTTTGGGGATTCCTCATTGCTTTTGAAGGAGACTGCAATTCACCGAGTTCCAACAATCATAGCGATAACATGAATTGGAATCCCAACATTCTATTCCATTATTTGTACTCCTTCACCAGATAAAGAAGGAAGGGGAAATTTGTCACTTTGGGGAGTCCTCCTGGTAAAGTTTGGGGGTAGGCCTTGAGAATTCTGAAGCTCAGTTGTTAACACTGAAATGCCCAAACCAATCCCTTGGCCCCAGGCTCCTACCATTTCATAAAGGGGCTCTGCTTCTGTGTATTATTGCCCTTGGGGGTTTGCTGAGGCAACTCCTCCAAAATCTGCTTAGTTCATTTGTCTCTCCTCCAATGCAGACTCTCAGTCAGATTTGTTCTCCTCCTGGTTTCAGGGATTTTCAAAATTTGACTTGCTTTTCATTTATCCATCCTTACATCACCCTCTGTTCTGGCATTTTCTTTGTCCCAGGCATTGTGTTAGGTTTCTGGGATAGAGACAGGGTTCAACAAAGAAGACATGGGCTCAGCGTTCCTGGAGTTCTCAGTCAAATCATAGTACTATCATAGTGAAAGAGAAAGGCCTAGCACTTCTTGCAAAGCAGGAAGGAAACTGGAAGAGACAAGCATTTGCAAGGTGAAACGTTTTCCTTCTAAAATGAGCAGTGTGTGTGTGTGTGTGTGTGTGTGTGTTAGTCAGTCAGCCATGTCTGACTCTTTGCGACTCCATGGACTGCAGCTTGCCAGATTCCTCTGTCCATGGAATTCTCCAGACAAGAATACTGGAGTGGGTTGATCTCCAGGGGATCTTCCCAACCCAGGGCTTGAATCCAGGCCTCCTGCATTGCAGGCAGACTTTTTACCCTCTGAGCCACGAGGGAAGCTCATATGGGCAATAGATTTTAAATAATTGTGAACATTATTTGTAATCCTATACTCTCTGAGCTGTGTTTTGGGAATGCATCTGCATACGCAGAAGATAGACGTCTCAGCTCCAGTCAAAACAACTCATTACTATGGCTCTGCCTGGACTATTGCCTTTTTACCCCCATAGTTATGTGATTTTTTTCAGAGACAGGTGCAATAGGGATGAAACCCCAGAAAGCTTACTGCAGCCACATTAAAATTTTCATACTCCTACTTGGTATTTCCTGATGACTCCTAATAAGACTCCCTTGGAAGGCACTGGGCTATTCTGGGGTTTGAGACAGAAAGATCTGGCCCGTGTTACTACCTTCATGACTTTAGTTAACAACGTCTTGATTTATTTTTTTCATATTAAGTGTGTATATGGATAATTGACATACCTTTACAGCATTATTGTAAAATTTAAATGAGATCATATATGTAAAATCACTCTAGCACTTCATATGTATGAGTATTATTTCTGTATTTAGTCTGACTTTGAAAAAAGTCAGCTCTTAGTGTTTCATTAAAAGCAACAGCAAGAAAAATCACCTCTTTCATAAATTTTCTATTTTCTTGAATTGCTATGCAGCTCATATTTGACACCACAGTGTTTCACATTTGAAATAGAAACTCTTTTGCTATAATTATTACCAAATTTCCTCTTCCCCCCTTTTTCTTTCTTAACTGTTTTCAGTTCTCATTTTTCCCTGTTGGCAAATCTGGTGATTCCCATATTTAATCATAAGCAATTAATTTACAGTGAAAAATCTCTGCCTCTGAAATGCATACTAAAGTCATACTCTGCCTTATCCAAGTGATAACATAAATTACAAAATAAAATATTTATCAGTTAAAAATGTTGAATCAATTTTTAAAAATTCAATATTTTTAACATTCATTCTATGAAATTATAAGCCTATATTTGCTATTATTTCTACTGTTAAATATATAAAACAAACTCATATTAAATGTTTAATACAAGGTTAATTTTAAAAGAACATGATCTACCAGCTTGACACATTTTTTTTTTTTTAGTTTTTATAAGGAATAAATGTAATACACTGCTTCATAAATTCATGGAATATTAGACCCAACTTATTACTTGGGAACCACAAACCCCTCATTAAATTCAAGAAAGGGCAATATGTATAATATGTACATTTGATGAAACATTTTTGAGCCTGAATATATGTCAAGGAATTGCTAGATCATTGAGCTTCAAAGGACCTTAAAGATCTTTCTCACTCTGTATAGACCAGAAGTGATGTCGACCCATGTTGAGTGCCTGTGATACTCTCTGGATAGTGTTCTGGTTGCTTCAGAGTCTTGGTCTCCTTGAATCCTGCTGAAGCCCCATTTTTAAAATGTTAATATGCTCACTTAAGGATAAGGAGCCTGATCTCAAACATTACTTCCGCTCTCATTGCTAGTAAGTGGTCAAAAGAGACTTATATGAACCTAGCTCGTGTACTTTTCTATTTCCCACACTCCTTTTAGTTTTAAAAAATGTGTCTCAAATCTATAACAACCATCGATAACAATGAACAGTACTTTAATTATCCAGAATTCAATTAAACATACAAATAAGTGTCACATTACTGAGCTGGTTTATGTGACAGTCTAACTAATATGCCCTTTATGAATAGTGTCTTACTTAAAAAACAGTGACAAGCTAAAACTTCAGAGTTATGTTTTATTTGGTGAAAATTTTTAGGACTTCAAGCCTGGGAGACAACATCTCAAGTAACCCTGAGAGAACTGCTCTCAGGAGGTAAGGGAAGGAGCCAGGTTATATTGAAGTTTTGCAACAAGGAGCAAGCAATCTGAACATCAAAATATTATTGTTAGTGAAAGAAAATGAGATATCCCAAGTTAAAGAGTTTAGCACTTTCCTAAGTATGGGAAGATGCAAGAGTCTGGGCTCTCTGAAATCATTCCTTCCCTATGCCCCTCAGCTATCCTGGGCCAGCACCCTGCATTTTTCACAGCCTGTGCTCCCTTGGGACTCACCGCAATGAGTGGCTGCAGTCCTGATGGCTGCCAGATCACAGGTATGCTTCTCCTTCCTGAATGCCCTTGGGGTTCGGGAGCTCACTTTTGGAGGGTTAGAATCACTGATGACTGTGGCATCTTTGTTCACTGATATAACAAGAAATACTCCATTTTTTAATAGAAATACAGAAAGACCAATGTCTAAAAATAAGTTTTTGTAAAACATGGAATCGCATCCTTGGAAGCAAGCATTTAGTCTAAGGTGATCCTTTTAAACAAAAGGCCCAGTTTTGCTCGGGCACTTTAGAAACTGAGTGTTTCACCCTCCATCCTTGTTTTCTATCTATCTGGTCTTTGCAAAGCAGAGCAGATGTAACTGTAAGAGTTCCAAGCCATTCAGTTAGATTTCATGCACCACTGACCCAGCCATTTCTCCTCAGTCTTATCTGAGTTGGTGGCAGATGCATGGTATGTCAAAAGCATTTCTGAATTAAAGAGGAAAACATTCTGAATGTTACTTAATAGGGTCACAATATGTATAAATGGTGAAATGTGTTATCACTGTAGCAGCAATGATGATGCAAAAGCGGACCATGCAAATGTGAATTTTCAATTTCCTTATTGTGACATGTTTGGGCCCACAAGATAAGGAAGAGAAATTAGAGGTTGTCAAATATGCATTGGAAATTATGGGCATCCTGATAGGTGATAAAACACCATTGCAAAGCTAATTGGATTGGACTTTTCATTCTGTCCTTCACTGGCTTTAATATGCTGTCTTAGTGATACAGCTGAGTCTATGATGATTTCTGTAGATGGAGCATTCACATCGCTGAAACTGATGGGTGCTATATTAGGGGCCTTCATCATCACCAGTTCACTCAGACTTACCAGTGGTTGAATGACTCTACTTACACTGTGAATCAGCTATCTGAAAAGGAGATCTTTGCAAGTTGTAGATAATGAATCAACACTTGTGAATTGATTATATATTTTTGATGGACTCCAGCAGTTTTCTTTGTGAGATTATTCAAAATATAAAGTTATGAAAAAGAAAAAGGACCAAAATATACCAGTGGGTAATCTGCAAACTGTGTGAATCCTGGGAATGTTTGAGATATGGGTGTGCCCTGGGGAGGGGAGGAGCCCAGTAAAGGCTTCCATAGTGACAGTGAAGAGTGTTGTGAACTTCTTCAGTAACCCACAGCCTCCATTATTATCAGGGAAAGTATGCAAAAAAGCAGGAATAAAGAAATATCCCCATGCACATAAATAATTTTCAAAATTCTTTCCTTGGTCTATAAAAATGAATTCACTTGAGTGAAGAGCATTGACTTTAAAAATCATAGATTAAAAGAGTTATAAAGGAGATTAGGGAGAATTTAGTATGAGTCTTCCTCCATCCAGTTAACTGGTAACTCCTTCTTTCGAGTTACCACTCCACCTCACCACATCTCCAAATAGACTAACTTCTAAATCCATTTATTCCCAGAATACTAAACTTTACATCAGTTGACATCAACCAGTTCTTGACTCATGACAGTCAAGAACTGAGGCCTGCTCATTCTCATTCCTTAAGACATTTTTTGCTAGGTTCTGCCAATACTAGGAAATTCTCTATCAGACTCAACGTTGAGCTATTGGTGTCAGTTTTACTATATCTCTGGCATAGTCCCGTACTGCTTGCTGCTGCTAAGTCATTTCAGTCGTGTCCGACTCTGTGCGACCCCATAGATGGCAGCCCACCAGGCTCCCCCATCCCTGGGATTCTCCAGGCAAGAACACTGGAGTGGGTTGCCATTTCCTTCTCCAATGCATGAAAGTGAAAAGTGAAAGTGAAGTCACTCAGTCGTGTCCGACTCTTAGCGACCCCATGGACTGCAGCCCACCAGGCTCCTCCAACCATGGAATTTTCCAGGCAAGAGTACCAGAGTGGGGTGCCATTGCCTTCTCCCCCATACTGCTTAGTTCCCTTGTATTATGCACATTTATTTTATTACCAGGTACCTTGAGAAAGACAGAAGACAATTCAAAGATTGGTTTAGCCGCTGTTAGGTCATACTGCTATTCATCATAGTTTAATAACTCTGCAGTGATTATATTTTTATAAGGCTGCTGCTGACAAAAGTTCTGAGTGTTATGCCACAGTTAAAATGAGGAGCCTTAGTAGGTTTTTGGACTCTGCCATTGGAGCTGAACTTTGCTTTTATCAGTGCATTTCCAGCCATGGTTACCCTCCTGCACTCAATGTACTCTACCAGGCATAGAAGCTGAAAATGCTGGAGTTCTCCATTTTAAATCATTTTAAGCAAAATGCCTGTTATTTGATCATATCTTGTGCATCCTCCATGCCCAGCAGTAATTTTGCAAAATTACCAGGCATATATTTCAGGGCAAACTTGGCATTTAAATTAAATGGTTGTAATTAGCATCTTGACTGCATGTGGTCAACAATGTGAAAGGAAGAACAGGGAAAAATTACATTGGCCTATTTATGCTGTAGAAAAAATAAAAGAATAAAAAAGTAGTACACTGGGGAAAAATACATAGTTTGAAGTCAAATGGCATGCAGTTTCTTGGAATCAAAACAATAAACTTTTTCACATATTCAAATGATTTTGTACTGAAAGAATCTTTTTAAAGCCTGTTTCCCAGAACATTCACAAAAAAGTTACCTTTCTTTTCCAGAAAAGCCCACAGAAAGTGTCCTGGTCTTGAAATTATTTTAACACAAGTGCCAAATGAATGTTCACACTTATTTCTTCCTCCAAGACCCTATACATTTCGTCCATCATTTAAGCCATGACTCAAAACTCACTTCTAGCTTATCTAATGATAATCTTAGTCCAAACAGGATGGGACCCCTGATGGTTTCTCCTGCCCATCCCTCTGGTGATGCTACTGCCTTGAGCTGAGCTTGAATATTGACTTTATTGCAAGGAAAGTAGTGGTTCCATACACACACTGCCCCATACTCACCTGTAACATCTTGTTGAGTTCTAGGCACCCTTTGGGCAGCACTCAGAAGTGATGAGCAGCACAGACAAGAAACTGAAATTTCTGTCATCTCAAAGAAGCATTGAAAAAAGTGAGAGTATACAGGAATCTTTGGGGACATTAGTGACTACTGTAGTTCAGTTATTTGAACAGCTCTTTTGTGGCATAAGAATGAGGCTTATTTTGTGCAGGAAAAATAAGAGAAATAGGTCTGGCTTGTTATTAAGAACCTAAAATGGTCGAGGAGTGTACTTGAAAGGGCACAGGAGTTTTATTTAGGACTCTTGATGCTGAGTTGGGACCCTAGCCCTGCTGCTGTCTTCCCATGATGTTTCCTAGGAGGTTTAGCTGTTTAGCCTGCCTGAAAATTACTTTATTGGTATTGAATGGGGATAGTAAAGCTCTGCTTTATAGTTGGGAAGAATAAAAATACTGAAAGATATGGCATTTAACACTCATACTAACATTAGGGAGGAGGACTCGAGAGAAGAGTAGAGGCTGTGCAGCCTTTTTCTTGGAATGTCGAATGGGAACTCAAAGGACAATAAACCTATAGAATAATTTCCAACATTTGAGCTTTATGAAAACTTTATGAAAAACTAAAATATCTACTCTCTTCCCCATAGCCTATTAAGGGATTCACACGATTACAATGAATCAAATACATTTTCTCAGTCTAGATTTTAGGAAGCTGGAGCTGGAAACATAACAATCAATTGAGGAATATGTGCATTTAAATGTTACCTCCTAGAGACAATTTCTTAAGAACCCTGGCCAAAACATGTAGACACAAATCTGGTCAGTGAGAGAGAGATTGTTTTAAATATATAAATTCTTAAATGAAAATTTTACCAATAAGCAGAAGATATAGGAGGGCCAAAAGTCTTTCAGTCCATGGAAGTATTGAAAAAATGTGCGCAGTGTAAGAGGTGTGAGTTAAGTTTTACTTGGGTTGAAATGAGGACTGCCACTTGGGAAACAGCATTTGGAAAGCTCTGAGAAAGTGCTCAGAGGCAGCAAGAGGAGGGGCCAGGTTATACAGGAGTTTTGCGACAAAGGGCACATGGTCGGGAACATTAACAGATTAGTGTTAATTGAAAAAATAGATATGTCAAGCTGAAGGACTTTAGCACTTTTCTGTGTTTGGGAAGGCACAAGAGTCTGGGTTCACTGAAATCATTCATTTTTATATGCACCTCAGCTATCGCCAGTATCCTGTGTTTTCATATTCCTGAATTTCCTTAGGGTTTGCCGTGGGGAGTGGCTGCAATCTGATGGCTGTTAGATGGAAGGTATTTTTTCTCCCTTGCTGGGTTCCCTGAGGGCTCACCAGCCCAGCTGTGGTGGCTGCAATTGCTGGTGACTGTGACATCCTTGTTTACTGATATGGCAGGAAACATTCCATTTCTCAGTAGAACTTCCCAACCAAGTTGCTCCCCCTAAAAAGGCATCCTCATGGGGTAATGAGATTCCTACTGTGGATGCATCCTGGAGTTGGTTAAAGATCTGTTGAGCCATCCCTGGGTGAGGATATTGCCAAGAGCATCCCCATTTGCATTGGGGAATTGAACTAAAAGTAGATTTTAAAAGTTCCTCTCTACCATGATTCCATTATATTTCAGGACTTAAAAACTGGGGGAAGTAGAAATCTATCTGTGACTAATCACATTTAAAACTGAGAGTATTCTCAAAGATCAGCTTGATAATGGGGACAGAAACAGAATAAAACGATTTTCTCAAGAGTGTCTTTGCCTCCTGGGTAGTCTGAAATTAATATTCCCCTCTTTGTCAGTGACGAGAAATGGGGTGAAAGGTGTTTAACCAGCTGTCCCAATGGAAGATGTGCTTTTTGCATGATTCTGGGAAATGAAGCCAAAAGGAACCCACAGAGCAAGAGCCACAGATCACCCTATTTTACTAGCAGAAAATGGGGGGAGGAGACTGGTAACAATCAAACCAAAGCCCCAGCAAAAGCCAGCACAAATGGATGGCCCTATTCCAGTGTACATTTCAGCAGAAAGATTTCTGAAGTGGGAAAAAAAAATGTACAATATTATATTTGTGAGTTAGGTTTTATTCAGGGCAAAATGAGGACTGTATCCTGGGAGACAGAATTCTAGATAGCTCCAAAGAGGCATGGAGGAAGGTCAGTACATATGTGATTTGGGGAAAGGAGGTATGTGCACTCAAATACACATTTTTGCAGAAGAAGGCTGTTGGTTACAAGGAGCATATGTCACCATTTATGATTGTAGAGCTTTTCTAGATTTGGGAAGATGCTGTAATTGGTCTTAAAATTTTTTCTCCTAAAAGTATCTATCTCAGGGCCTGTTCTGCCAGTATTTCCTACAGCACAAAGGGCCTCCCTCCTGGTCTCACACTGAACTCCTTTCAGAAGATGTTGAGGGTCAGCTACTGCAGTGACTAGTGACATAATCCTTGCAGAGGCAGATAGCAGGTGACAGTTTTCAGTTGGCAGACTTGAACTCCAAATCTTGTATTAGTTAGGAATACGAACAAGAAGAAATTGCAAAGGGCCATAAAGTCAAGTCTAAGAAAAGCAAAGAAAGAAGTAATCTTAAGAAATAATAGCAATATGGAAACTCTTTCTACTTAGGAACATAGCCAGACTCTGTGGTCAGAGAGAAAATGGACGGTGTTCTTATTGTTCTTTTTTTTTTTCCCCCTTAATAAAAATAGTCAGAGTAACTTATTAAGACATTTGGACCAGAAAGAAAAGTAGAAACAGGATATGTCAATTACAGTCCTATCGTCCGAACAGCACCTCTTTGTACTCTTGGTGTAGTTCCTCCCTCTATTTTCAAAGAAAGAATTTTTAGTTAAAAATAGCTTTAGCAGCCAGTTTCATATTTTATTTTCAACTGATTCTAAGGCAGTTCTCATGGTTATTATAAACCCTTTAAAATACAATTTTACAATATAAACTCTTAAAAAATACTGGTGGTTCAGTGGTAAAGAATCTGCCTGCAGGGGATGTGAGTTCATTTCCTGGGTCGGGAAGATTCCCCTGTAGAAGGAAAGGCAACCCACTCCAGTACTCTTGCCTGGAAAGCCCCATGGACAGAGGAGCCTGGCAGGCTACAGTCCATGGGGTCTCAGAGTCGGGCATGACCGAGCAACTAAACAACAACCGCCTTAACTAGACACACTAATTTATCTTCCTATCTTCCTATCAGACAATGAAGTTTGCGTCCATTATTTTTATTACTAAAAAACAAAAACAAACAAGAAAACACCTAAAACCTAGATTTTAACTTGGAAGCTCTTTTTTTATTCCTTGATTTGTACTACTGTGAATGGAGTTTTTGGGTATGAACATAATCAAAGTTTTGGTGTATAATGTTACAATGAGCTTTCAGATTGCATTCAGGTAAGCAAATACAGTGCATGACTTTTTAGCACCTCTCCAAGGCAGGATTTCGGTAGTTACTGTAACCTTCCCTTCAGGATAAATTCCGGGAGGTACTCATTAGTCTTTCTCCTGAGGAAGAGAGCAAAGATGCAGCACTTTTCAGAAAGCAGCTAATTAATCCTCCCGACACCCTAATGAGAGCCAGACCAGAACTGTCCCTACTGTAGACTAAGAAATGTTATTAATCCGTGTGACAGACACCAATTCACATTCCACAGATGCAGGAGTGCGCTTCTGCTAGAGATTATGGTATCTTCTAAATATGATACAGCCCCTCCTGAGGTTTACTGGAGGGTTTGGGGCCGCTGCATCTGCCATGCCCCATATTTCTCATGTCTTCGCTCATGAGAACATTTGGTTCTAATTTGGGATTCCTCCTCCAGTTCTGTGTGTTTTCTAGGCATCAACCTTTTGGTGTATGAATTCTACATAGTCTCAAGGTAAAGATAAACGTTACATAATCATGACAATGATGTTTGAAGCTCCTATGTCTAATTCCCCTTCAGCTTTTTCTCCCATGTATCTGGAGGCATCAGTAGCTGCCTTCAGCTTGTTCTTTAGTCTTCACATACAGTACAATTAACAAGTAACACTAATTTCCACTTTGGTTTAGCATTTCCTTTTAGATTTAAAATTCTTATAAAACAGGATAGTTTGCTATAGCTCTGATAGTGTTCACGGTTTTTGCTTTTGGATTTGCCCTTGTCATTTTTTACTTTTGTTTTGGGAATGATTTCAAACTTACTCAAAGGTGCAAAAATAAAAGCATTTGAGAACCACTCATATATTCTTACATAGAATCAGTTATTGATAACATGTTGCCTCACTTTACCATCTGCAATCTATCAATCGATTGATAATGCATAATTTTTTGTTTCAATCCATCAGTGGCCTTGTATCTCTCAATATTTCAGTGTGTATTTCCTCCCATGTGCTAGTAATGTACATAGTGAAATATCAACGTAAAAACCAGATGGATGTCCCTTGATGAAAAATGGCCTCTAGGCCTATAGTATATACACTGTAGCTACTGTTTCAAGGACTTAGAGATATGCTTTGCTCATGTTTAGTTAGATAAAACATCCAGAGACTTTCTTTGAGGCATCTGTTTTACCTGGGGAACTCAAGAGATTTTACACCTGTATGTTTTTCCCTTTACCTTGAATGTTCTTCAATGTCTCCACCTCCTTGATGTCACGCTTTCTCTTACTAAAAGCATTTATGTTTCAAGGATCTGTTCAAATATCACATTTTTATGACTTTTTATGAACTTTTCACTGTCAAAAACTTCCTTTACAAAGACTTATAACATATGACTGTTTTCCCCTTGTGTGTTCCTTTGTGTCAGGTGGTGAGCTTCTCAGAAGAAAGCCTACATAATATTACATTGTAATCTAACAATTAAAGTGGGAGTCACATTTCATGGACTCAAAACTGCTTTTCAACCATACTAATACAAGCCATCTGCTCTTATCAACTTACTTTGTTATTATTTATTTTGTTTAATCTTTTTCTTGATGATTATGACTGGTTACATTTAATACAGCTAATTCAGCTTTTGCTCTGTGCAAGATATTGTTACAGTGACTTGAGGGAAACTTACACCAGTTAGGGATGCTTTTGGCTGCAATACCAGAAAACCTGTAGCTGAGATACTTGGATATAGGTTATTTTGTCTTGAATGTGGTGGCTCATCAGTGTCATTAAATTCTTAGACTCATTCTGTCTTCTCACTCTGCCATTCACAGGCTTATCAACTCATGATCACAGGATAGCTATTACAGCTCCAAGTATCACATCTTTATGTAATTGTGTTTAAGGAAGAAAGAAAAAAATTCGGGGCAGAGGAGGTTTCATTTTATTAGGAGAATACTGTTTTCTAGAAACTTTAGAGAAGGCTTCTTACAGTGCATTTACTGGAAATGAGTCACATAAATATACTTAGTGGCAAAAAGGGGCATCAAAGATTAGAATCTTCATGACTTGTTTAAACCAGTCATTAATTGTATCCAGACTGAGCCCAGTATCATTATAAACAAAACCAAGTTTCTCTTAGCAAAGCAATGAAGGGATTAGCTCTTGGTTAGTAAGTGTCAGTGTCTGAGCTGATAGGCCACTGTGTCCTGTAGGTCAAGTTGTATGACATATTCACAAGTCAATGGACCAGTGCAGGAACCCAACACAAAACCCAGATACTCTAATAAAGTTGAGAAGGTGGGTAAAAATAGACAAATGAAGCACCATTAACCATTGCCCAGGGAATGAGAAGAGAAGGATAATTAGTATTACTGAGGTCCAATAAAGATTTGAAATATGGCCCAGAGAACTGGAAATGGAAACATTCAGATATGCAAGCATCAAAAACATTTCAGCAGATTGGTGTTTATAAAAATGTAGAACTTTTAACCAGCTTATCCAAAGTGTTCATGGACCATTCTTTGCATATATGTTATTAGGAAAATGGAGGCTATGGCTAAGGGTGGGAGAGGAGCTCTTTGGACTTATTAATGTACCAATATGTACTGTGAATTTACAAGGCAAGTTTGTAGTGGTCAATATTTCCCAAACTGATTTGAGCATAGATCAAGTACACAGAGAAGCCAACGAGCATAATCCAGCTTAAATACCTTTTGGTGAATGTTGCTCTAAATTGTAAAAGAAGAACTGGCAAGAAAAAAGCAGGAGTTCAATCCTAGAAAAGCTGCATTTCTAGTTAGCCTGTTTAAGAATGATAGTGAAAAATACTGGTAACAAAACCGCAGTGATTGGAACTTGGGCAGAAATGAAGAATGGTCATAACACACAATTGGTTGCTGATGCGTTAGTAGTAAGGCTGTTTGGTGTTGAATCATCTGAGTATATTGGACTAATAGTCAAGATAATTCCTCAAAATTATAGGAGGGCTTGCCCACAAATGAGTCATACTCAAGGTAATGGTGGAGCTGTCTTTCTTATGGCAACAGTGCACTGGAGAGTCATAGCTGGGTGATCAGTGTAAAGCAAGATACAAAGCAAGGCCTGGCAATGCATATGCAAAACTATATATACAAATACATTCACTCTCAATATGTCAGTATGGGCTTCCTAGGTGGCTCAGTGGTAAAGAATCTGCCTGCAAGCCCTGGGCTGGGAAAATGCCCTAGAGAAGGAAATGGCAACCCACTCTAGTATTCTTGCCTGGGAAATCCCATAGACAGAGAAGCCCGGCAGGCTACAGTCCAGGGGTTGCAAAGAGTTGGACATGATTTAGTGACTAAACATCAGCAGAAGCATACATAAGTATGTATGTGTTACACATAAAACAAATTATGGAGTCCCTTTATTATTATTGTCTTCTTTGGAAAGAAGAAAATTATGGTGTTCCCTTATTATTCTTTTCTTCAATGGGAAATTGTGATCTTCCCATATTTATCCATGAAGTTGCTCAGTTGTGTCTGACTCTTTGTGACCCCATGGACTATAGCCCACCAGGCTCCTCCATCCATGGGATTTTCTAGGCAAGAATACTAGAGTGGGTTGCCATTTCCTTCTCCAGGGGATCTTCCTGACTCGGGGATCGAACCCGGGTCTCCCGCATTGAGGGCAGGTGCTTTACCATCTGAGCCACCAGGAAATCCCTCCCATATTTATAGGTGTTTAAAACAGAATATCTAATTTCAATTCAAACTGTGACATACATATAGAAAGTTGAAATAAAATAGGCTTCTTCAGTAGATTTCAGTCCCCCCACCCACCATGAAATGGACCCAGAAGAGAATCATAATTTCCCCTCAATATATGAGAATCTCAAAATACAAGAAAAAATTTGAAAAATTTTTGAAATATTTCAAAAATATGAAAATGATTTCAAAAAATATGATTTTCAAAATATGAAAATATCTTACTGAGAGGAATATACTCATTAAGTCTGGCAGAAATCAGCCTGAAATTCTATCCTAAAAAGAAGAGCAAACATTAATCAGTGCAAAATACTTTGGAGAAAGTGTTAAGAAACCACTAAATGAAAACAGAACATATTTCACATTTGTTAATCAACACATCTTTAATTACTCATTTGTCTTTAGTATGCAGAGCAGATGGAGGGTGTGTAAAGTGCTATATGTTAAAATGTTACATTGTTACGCATCATAGGGGATAGAAAAGAGAAGCAATCACAGGCACCTTTCTATAATATAAATGTGAGTTGAGTTGAAGAAAAAGGATGGGGTCAGTCATGTTCTGCTCATTTGTGCCCTGGAAGATCTGAACTGGTACAGGATTTGCTTCTTAACCAAATTAAAATGAATATGTGCATCTTTGATATATATCAAGGTGATCATAAGATCAGGACTTCCATTTTATGACTTTATGTGCAACAAACCCCAAACAGTTCAGGGACATGAATCTTAGGAGAGGCTATGGTTGTGCATTGAGTCTTAACCTCTTCAGAGTCCCTAACTGTGGCTTTCATTTGACCCTTATCTTCTCCTTTGTCCAGTGATTCTATCTTATCTTGCATTTTCCTTGTGTAAGAACCCTTATTCTTGTTTGAAAGGCTTTGTTGAGATTCTGTAGAAATGCATGCCCTTGTTGGAGCCATTGGGGTGTTTCTTATCCCCCAAGAGGGATCCTGTCTCTGTCTTCTGAGGAGACTCCAGAGCTGAGGAAGTGTCCTTCTGTTGGACACATATATGAAGCCCAGATAAAATAGGTTTCTGTGCTAGGGCAGGATTCACGGTCTGTCTTTTGGTGGAGAGCGTGTCCCTTCTTGGCTGCACTTTACACTCCCTCATAATCTCTGAATTGCTCCATACACATATGACACCAATACCAGCAGTAAAAACTGTTACCTTCAAACAACAGACTAGACATACATAGTATTACTTGTAGAGTAACTACATGAGCATTACAAAACAAAACTGGAACTTTCTCGTCTTTCCCTTCCTTTCTCAAATGATTCTGTTCTGAAACCTTAAGTTGGAACAGGGCAAAGAATGAGGCCCTGTCCAAGATGGTTGGGGGAGGGGGCACCACAGTGGGCTAAGGTTGGGTTTTGGAGCACAAGTGGAAAGGAGTTCATACAGTGGGAAGGGGGGCTTCTTTGTATTGGATGTCAGAGCCAAAGGGGTGAGGAGTGGGGTGATAATAATAGATGGTAGCTCATTGAATAAAATAGGAAAAAAAATTGAATCTATTCTGATATAAATAACTGGCATATAAATATTTGATGAGGAATAGGATATTTATATAGTTTTAGAATGACTTTTCACAAAATATTTTTAATCACAAAAGGAAAGAGTAAAGTTACAGTAGAGAAGCCTGTTGTGCACCATTTTAATCAAGTAATCAATGTGAACATCATTAGCAATTGGGACAAATTCCGCACCCTATAGGATGTAATCAGAGAAATAGAACATTACATCCATCTATAATGTATAACCTGAATCTAATCATGAGGGAACATCAGGAAAACGCAGATTGAGAGATATTGTATAAAATAACTGGCCTGAAATCTTCAAAAGTGTCAATGTCTTGAAAGTTAAGGAAAAATGGAAGAAATGTCCCTGACTGAAGAAAACTGAAAGAAGTATGACAGTTAAGTGCAATACTTAATTCTGACTTAGGCCTTTTTGTTACAAAAGACAGTTGTTGCAAACACTGGTAAACCTTGAATCATGTCTGTGGATTAGAAGATAATGTAGCAAATTATCCAGCCAATGTTTCCAGCTATGTTATGGTATGTACAAAAATGCCCTTGTCTGTCAGTAACACAGTAAAGTGCTTGAGGGTGGCAAAGAGCATATCAGCAACTTCCTCTCAAATTTTTTCAGGGAAAACATATTCTTTCTTCTGTTATGGCAACTTTCCTGTAGCTTTAGAGTTGTTTTATTATTAGGGAAAAAATAGAAGTGGGAAAAGATACAATGCTGAATTAAGCGCAGGCATCACATTACAAGTGCTGTTCTGGGCTGACATGCTCTTGCTATAGATACTGACTGTGCAGTTCTTTCATAATGGTTAATAGTAGCAACATACCCATTTTCCACACCACGTTCAAAGGTGAGATTGATGATACAGTATATGATATACTACATCTAGGTTGGAGACTTGGAATTAGTCCAAGCATAAGACAATTAGATGGACTTAACTTTGGAGTTTGGTTCTGTTTTGAATACAAATACTCATGAAAAGTAAAATGTTCCATTGCACTGTGTCCTTGGAAATACTTTGAAAATCTTTAAAACACTCACTATTAAAGGTAATTATTATTAACACAGGCTTGCATTTGCCCGCTCTGACCTGGAAGCTGAAATGAATTGTGACTAATACCCCAGCTGGTATTACCATATTCTGGCAAAAATTGGATTATATCCATTGCTGTGGATGGTTTCTTGCCAGATACTTGCGATCTGAATATCCAAAATCATCCACTAAGGGACTCTTGACACCAGACTTTTTTATATTGTTATTATTATCATATAATCATTACCTTGGTAAGCCGGTCATAATGAAATATTTTATTTGGAGTCATTCCCTTGCATTATGTTGTCTTCTTATGAAAAGATCATATCGAATAAGCTACTCAGTGTATCTTCATGTATGAAGACCCCCTAAGTTGACTGTAGGATATGTCATTTACCTATCTAAAGAGCAGACTGGTAATTATGAAGGAAGTCACAATACCTGCCAGTCACAACCTTTGTAGAAATTCAATGGGATATTTAGCTGAAAGAATTTGGGGATATATGTCTCAATTTTTGGTGAAATTGTTTAAAGCTGCCAGAAGTCCTAGACTTTTTAGTGCTACCGTTGAAAACTAGAGAAGTTTACTTACATTGCCATGACATTTCTTAAAATCATTTTCTGAGCCCTACCAATGTTTAATCTAGAACTCAAATCCAGAATCACATAGTAGTAAGTTTCCTCTAGAAACGGAAAAAAGCAGATTGTTCAGCTCACCTTTTGTCTAGACCAGACTATTAACAGAAATAGAGCAGGGATAGCTTAATTTCATTTTACCTAAAGATAGCTGTATTTAATAACTTGGTATTTGCAAAATACGTTTCAAGGAACAAATGAAATAAAAGTGATAAATGCAATTATTATTACAAAAATTATAACAGAATCATTTAGATGAGTCATTTGAAAAGTCTTCATTAAACATGATTGGATATTATGTTTATTAATTCATTAAGCTCTATTTAAAATGCCAAATAAATAAAATGCATTATTAATATGTCATAAACTAAATGGAATAATACCACACAGACGTATTATTTTTAAAGTTCCTTGCAAATATCAATTAATTCATGTTTATTATTCTTTCAAGGACAGCTTGTATGATTTAACAGGAATAGTTATGGTAATTTTATTTGCCATGATACAAAATCCTTACTATAACATCTGAACTGTTTTTATTTTTCAGTCTGACTTTCCTTCCTTGAAGTAACATGCTTATCATAAGATATGGGTACCTATAAATATGAAAATAAAATCATTGATAATCATTACAAATCAGAGCAAACCTATGTTAACACTTTGGAATTTTTCATTTGGTCTCCTAGGCTCATATCCGTGAACTGTGTGTGTATTTCTTTTACTAAATTGAAGTCTTAGGTTATGTTGCCGTATATGTCATATTCACTTAAATATATTAAGTGTTATTAATTATGAGTCTGAAATATTCTAGTGGCAGGTAGTAAGGAAACCAGAAACTACAAGAGCCCATTAAGAGTATCCACAAGTTAGTTTAGAGCTAAAGCTACAGCAGAGTCAGAATCCAACTGGCCTAATGTCAGACAATTTGAGCATTAAGTGAATAAGCTGTAATCAATCCAAACACATCAAATGTGTTTAAAATCCATGGATTCACAATCCAAAAAATGTATTGTGTGTCATTGCAGGGTGCTTGTGAATCAATTCATGGTTTTTAAAAAACTCATGGAGTTTTTTTATCTTGTTCTATCTGTTATCTCCTTAATCATGGGGCAACCAAACAGTATATGTTCAGATCTTGACTCTTCTTTCTTATAACAGAATAATCTTTGAGGATATGATTGCCAAAGTATCCCATGACATGAACAGTAATCTAGCAAAGCTCTTTGAAGGTCTGCCCTGGTGGCTCAGACAGTAAAGAATCCACCTGTGATGCAAGAGATACAGGATCAGTCTCTGGGTCGGGAAGACCCCTGAAGAAGGAAGTGGCAACCCACTCTAGTATCCTTGCCTGGGAAATCCCATGGACAGAGGAGCCTCATGGGCTACAGTCCCTGGAGTCACCAAGAGTCTGACACAACTGAGTGAGTGAGCGCACACATGCACATCAAGTGGATACTAAGGTCTAAGACCTATAAAGGGCATCACCTTGGAAACGACTTGAATCCATTCCGAATTTGTGTGTCCCAATTTGTTGCATTTTTCTCCAAACCTATCAGTTTCCCAAACTCCAGTTATTAAATAATCTACCTTTTTCATTATAGTGAAATAATTCTGTTGCTATATTCAAACACTGTGTGCAATTTGTGTTCTCCATTATGTCCCTGATCTCCTCTTGCACTAAGTTGCTTCAGTCCTGTTCAACTCTGTGTGATCCCGTGGACTGTTGCCCACAGGCTCCTCTGTCCATGGGATTTCCCAGGCAAGAATACTGGAGTGGGTTGCCATTTCCTTCTTCAGTGATAATCTCAGGTTTCACCTATTTGTCAGTTAACTGCCTCCCTCATTTAGTTCCTCTATTTTTTTTTAATTTGTTTTTTTGCCTCTCCATCTCTCTTTCTCATTGGAGAATTTCTCAAATGTCTGATCCTTGATTAACCATTTGTATATAAAATCACTAAAAGAACTGATTGGATGCTCTGCATGTAGGGTCAGTTGGGTTTCAGCAGCAGCAGCAGCAGGTCTTTCCTCTTTGATGGATCAGCTTCTACGGGAATAAATCTTCCAGTCTTCTGCCTTATGTGGTTGGGTGCCAGCTTTCTAGAAGCTAGCAGAAGAGCTTTCCTTGAGACTAGGGGCGAGGTATCCCATTCTCCTTTCACAAGCTTTAAGCCACCGTGTTTTCCACTCTACTCCATCTTCAGAGGGTACCTAAATTCCTTCAATTCCTGATGCTTTTCATTTACATATAGGAATGTGTTTTTTTTTTTTCTGCTTTTTCTTTTTGGCTTCCCTTTCTATGTGCATAGTTGTTAAATTTCTAAGATGTTCACTTCCTAAATCAGATATAACTAGAAAGTTTCTGCTTCCAACCAACTGTTATCTCTGCTTATTTTTGTTAAAGTTTGAGGTCTCATGCCTTTCCTTTCTACTGTTTAAAACTGTTTGCTTAATTAGGTTTTGTGCTGTTAGATATAATTTGTAAAATAAGGTAAAATCATGATTTTCAACTAGTTAACGTTCTTATTTAACTTGTTAATGAGGAGACTAGTGAGACTTTACAACCAGTTGGAAGAACAAAGGAACATATTTATAATTAGGAGTATTGAAATAAATAGCAAGTAGAAGTAAAGCTAGTTTCTTCCACAGTGGGTGAGGAAAATCAATGGAACCTCTACCAGACAGGACAAAATGTGCATGCTTACAAACCAGAATCATTTTGTATTGCCATTAGTTATCTGCAAGTTTACAGAGCTGTAAAACAACCCCCACAGAATCAGGAATTGCAGAAGTGTGCTAAAAAAAAAATGTGTTTCCCAATGAAACACAGTTTTTCCCTTATTTGGCATAAACAAGGATAAAGGAAAGAATTCAACCAAGTTGTTGTTGTTGTTGTTGTTGTTGTTTTCAAGATAGGCTTAATATGATGAAATGAATCCTGCATGTTTTCCTCTCAATCCAAAATAATAGATTTGAAGTTTTAGTAGAGCCTATTAATATCATAATAAAACTGACATGACTTCTATTTCTCTGCCATGTATTTTCATATTCTCCCTATTATTTTAATGAATCAGAGGTGCCATAACAAAATTATTAAATTAGAAGTATCTAAATTCAAATACTCTTAGACATATCTCATCTACGTGGTTTTACCAACATTTGAACCATGATTGAAAAGCTTTTCACTTGTAATTGAAGGCTCTCCTTCACTCAAGACCTCTCACAGCTAGAGAAGAATAATTTTTCCAGCACCTTTGGCAAGGTGTGGGATTATTCTATCTGTGTACCAGATCAAAAAACTAGATGAAACACATCACTGAATTGTTTTTATTCCTGAAGTAGCTGGTGAAAGTCACTGTCCTGGCCCAGTCAGAATTATTACTTGCCTTAACATGCCATACCTATATGGTCTGCTCATCCTTCTCATCTATTTTGATAGCCCAGCCTGCCATCATTGTTCCAGCTCTTTTCAGGAATTATTCATCTGTAGTTGCTCCAAAGTTACTCTTCAGTGCAGAAAACTCTTCCTGCCTCCACCATCACCAGAGGAGCAAATATATTTCTATTGTTTGCGCTACTTCCTTTTCTGATTGCCAGTACACAAATTCAGGGCAAAGCAAAGCTTACAGAATATGTGAAAATAGAGTTTTAAAAAAATACTTATACTTTTTACAGTCCTCTCCTTGAGTCTTCTACTAAGGCTGCAAAAGAAGTTTGCAACCCTTCATGGTTTTACATTAAAAAAAATAAATAAACAGGCAAATAAGTCTTGTGCTGAGCTGTGCCTCAAAGTCTCTCTGATTTTTCCAATCCGTTTCCTCTGTGATAGTTTTCCTGTCTCACGGAGCAACTTCCCTTCCCTCAGCTGTAGCACCTGATGGTAAAAGCTGTCATCTTGCAACAAAATGCAGTTTAAACATAGTTCATTGTCTGCTCCAAAATTTCTATAAAATCAGGGCTTAAGGTTTACAATTTGGCTGGAATGAGGCTTGAGGAATATTAAAATAGTGCTTATAATGACACTTTTACATATAACAGAGGGGAAAGAAACAATTGTTGATAACAAAGAGTGGGAGGGAACCAGGCAGTGAGTAGTATTGGGAGCTGGGATGTATGTTCCTCTCCTCCTCCCATCCCAGCCACCTCTAGGCTCTGCAGCTGACCTTATCCTTTGAAGCGCAACTCAGAGAAGAATGTGGCTGGAGTTGTCTAGAGGCCAGTTGACAAGGAAATCATCATCAAGTCTATGGAAGTAGTGAGGACAGATGTCATCTTGGAGTGGGTCTTATCTTCCAATATGCGAACACAGAGTTGTCATGTGCACTTAGCCATTTCTCATTTTTAGGAACGAAAAAGAAAGTGGAGAGGGGGGAATTCTCAACCTTCACTGCGTCCCAACTTCTGGGAATACAGAGCCCATATGAAGTTTAACATTATTACTGTTCATGTGTGGTTTATATACATGGTCTTTTTAGAAGGACACCATAACCCATCCCTTGATTTTCAAGTGTAATAAGACAAACAGGACTGAGTAAATGTGCTGTCAAAGACAAACAAAGATGGGCACTGGTTAAAGGCAGCCAAGACAGATTTTTCTTTTATTTTTATTTTATATTGATGTCTAGTTGATTAATGACGTTCTGTTCTTTTCAAGTGTATGTAAAGTGATTCAGTTGTACATATACATGTATCCTTTTCCCATTTAGGTTGTTAAAGAATGTTAAGCAGAAAGCCCTGTGCTATCGAGTAGGTCCTTGTTGGTTGTATATGATAAATATAGCAGTGTTTATTGCAGCAGGGAAGAGTCCTATGGAAACTGAGATGAGCTTCACCAGACTAAAAGGCAGGAAACTTTCTTTTTTTATTTTTTTTTTAAATTGAGTATAATTGCTTTACAATGTTGTGTTTGTTTCTGCTTTACAGCAAAGTGAATCAGCTGTATGTATATGTATATCCCCTCCTTCTTGAACCTCCCTTGCACCTCACCCCCCATCCCACTCTATAGGTCATCCCAGAGTACCAAGCTAAGATCTCTGTTAGGTATTGTGTCATTCTAGTCAGAATTGGCATCATCAAAAAATCTACAAACAATTCTGGAAAGGGTATGGAGAAAAGGGAACCCTCTTGCACTACATGTGGGAAGGTAAACTGATATAGCCACTACAGAGAACAGTATGGAAGTTCCTTAAAAAAACTGAAAATAGAACTACCATATGATTCAGCAATCCCACTCCTGGGCATTTACCCTGAGAAAACCATAATTCATAAAGACATGTATATTCCAGTGTTGAATGCAGCTCTATTTACAATAGCCACGACATGGAGCCTTTTTAAATGCTAGGATATTCTGAAGGAAAGACACTGAAGGGCAGTAAGCAGGAGGTGGTTTGGTCCATGTAACTGGGCCATCTGGGTATGACACTTATCTGGAGGAAAACAAATTTTCTGTCTTTAAAAACAGGAAGTGCTAAGAGTTAGAGCAAGGTGCCCACGAGGATAGGCTCTTACCTTCCCAAAGGAATGAGAAGAGCTATTTCCTTGAACGTTTGCATCTGAAAGAGAGAAGCCTCCTCAGTCTTTGAGAAGACTGTTTAAGTAGTAGATTTACATCTCAAAGGGCAGATGAAAGATTTACAGATGTTCCCTGACTTACAATGTTTTGACTTAAAATTTCTTGACTTTAGGATGGTGTGAAGGTGATGTGTATTCAAAAGAAATTTTACTTTAAATTTTGAATTTTGGTCTTTCCCAAGCTGAAAATATACAGTAAGATACTCTGTCCTGATACTGGGCAATGGCAACCAGCCACAGTTACCTGTCAACCACAAAAGAAGCAATTCAAACACTTACAGCCATTCTGCACCCATACAACCATTTGGATTGTTGTTGTTTAGTTGTTCTTTTACCTTTAGTATAGTATTTAGTAAATTGCATCAAATATTCAACACTTCATCATAAAATAGGGTTGATGTTAGATGATTTTGCCCAACTGTGAGCTGAATGTAAGCATTCTGAGCACTGTTAAGATAGGCTGTGCTTAGCTATGACATTCCTTAAGTAAAGTGTATTAAATGCATTTTTGACTTACAGTATTTTCAATTTTTGACAGGTTTACCAAGATGTAAGTCCATCTAAGGCGAGGTAGAGCTCTGTAATTAGAAGCTTTCTCAACTATATACTCTAACTGGGAGTTCAGAGGCCTATCAGCGTATTCTTATGCTTTGACTAGAACAGATAAATAGTTCTCCTAGCATCATTGAGTTTTCTTAGACAGGCATTTTAAGGGGGGCTGGGTTCATCCTAGGGACACAGCCTTAAGCTGCTAGAAACCATGCCAAAGTTCATAGTACAGGAGACTGGATAGACTGGTTATGTGCTAAGAGTATTTTGCAATTCTCAGTAGAAATGCTTTTTTAGTCTAACCCACAGATGACCTCATTGAGATAATGGTGGACATTTGCAGTGAAAGAATATCTTTCAAGCACATTACATCCCTGTAAGCTTTTCAAAGACTCAACTAAGCCCAAAAATTCCCAGAAAATTAACCCTGTTCAGTGAATCAAACCACATAAGCATTGGATGAGGTAGTACCCTAAGATTACATGGAGCTCAACTCATTAAAAAAAAAAAAAAAAACTGGTATGATCTACTTTCCCAAATTCCAAACTTCTCCAACTTCATGATGTCTGTGTGTGTGTGTGTGTTTTCATTTCAGGATGTACAGTATATACCCAACCCTTAGTGTTGTTCTAACAACCTTGACTTAGGGGTTTGCCTGGACTACTGTATATAAGGATATTGGCCCTGGGCTACACTGGGAGCTGATATCTACTCCCAAAGAGCTACTAGTTCCTTTAAAACCGTGTGGTATTTAATATGCTGTCTCTTGATTTGTAATATTTCATTAAAAGCAGTAACAACAACAGCAGCGAAATGCCTAGTGTTGCTTGTGTTACCTCCCTCTGTCAACATGAGAGAGTCATCTCTGTCTCACTAGCAAATAAAAAGGAAGTCACATACGTGAGGTCCAAATTTTGGTGAGAAGGTGTGTTCATAGTTGGGCACGTCTCCAGTGATTCTGCCTTTGAGTATCATAGCCACTGTAAGATTCAGAACATTAATTGCTGGGCCCTGCATCTACTTTAATTTATGTAGCAGTCATTAACTGGTCACGTCATTTTCAGAGGCAGAGTCTGATATAGAATTTTTTTTCTCTTAGAATTCCAGAAGAATATCTTCATAATCATATAATCGTTTATTTGATATTGTTATTGAGAGAAAACCAAATATTAAGTAATTGTTTAGCTTTTATAAAAGGGAGGGGGGTTTAGGATGGGGAACACACGTACACCAGTGGCGGATTCGTGTTGATGTATGGCAAAACCAATACAATATTGTAAAGTAACCAGCCTCCAATGAAAATAAATAAATTTAAATTAAAAAAAAAAAAGTAGATGCTGACACCCCACCCACAGATAGGTGAGACTGTCCAGACTGTGCATAATTTCTACATTTCATCCAATGATTTGGATGCAGACATTTCAAGTCCACACACTTGGAAAAAACTCTTTCAGACCCTTTTCCACCTCTGACCAGAGAAGCTTTTGCTCAAATTTGCATACAAACACCTCTAACTGATGTGTGTGTGCTTAGTCACACAGTCATGCCCAACTCTTTGCGACCCCATGAACTGTAACCTGCCAGACTCCACTGTCCATGGAGTGTTCTAGGCAAGAATACTGGAGTGGGTTGCCATTTCCTACTCCAGGGCATCTTCCCGACCCAGGGATTAGACCTGTGTCTCCTGCACTGGCAGGCAGATTGTTTACCACGACACCACCTGAGAAGCCCTCTCTAACTGATTCTTGTTGTTCAGTAGCTCAGTTGTGCCCAATTCTTTGTGACCCCATTGACTGCAGCACCTCAGATTTCCTATCCTTCACTATTTCTTTAGTTCTTCCTAGCTTGCTGCCATTAGAGTGGTTATTCAAATTTATTGAAAGATTTTTACATCTTTATAATATTTCTTCCACCCATTTAAAAATATTGCAAAGCCCTTCTTGATTTATTTTTCCTAGTAAATATTTATAGTTTTTAAAATGCAAGATCTGAGGATATCTTATTTATTGCTATATATTTTAAGTTTTGATGCAGTCACAAAGGAGTCCTTTTTAATTGTATTTTAACCAGCTATTTCTAATAATATCCAGATTTTTAAAATATTTATTTGTATTGGAGTATAGTTGCTTACTCAGTTGTTTTCATCTAGGGGTGACTTTGCTGCCTGGGAGACAGGGATTTCTGTTCATGTGTTGGTTGCCACAATTGGGAGGGGATGTACTGTTGGCATCTTGAGAGTAGAAGCCATGGATGCTGCTAAATATCCTATCCTGGTGAAGAAATCTCCTAGCAACAAAGGATTATTCAGCCCCAGATCCCTGCTCTAGAGCCAGTCAAGCCTTCAGATGACTGTAGCCCTGCTGACAGGTAGACTGCCATGTCACGAGAGATTCTGAGCCAGGACCACCCAGATAAGCTGCTTCTAGATTTCTTACTCCCCAGAAGTCTGTAAGCTAATCAATATGTCTTGTCTTAAACTGCTTCATTTTGGTGATAGTTACACAGCAATAAATATCTAATACATCCCCCCCAAATATGTCTCAGGGCAAGGGAACTCATATCTTAAGGAGCTGAATCAGGCTGAGAATGTAAGGGTGGCTGGAGGTCACAAAAGCACAAGAAGAACATGAGTAACTATTTCTGCAAAATAGTAGATTTGGTGACAGAGTTAATTATCATAGCTTCTGAGTCTTACCAAAACCTCAACTACTGGTCATTATAACATTGGTATGATAGAATTGAAACTTGTATGTTTAATAGATCTTGGGAGAAAGATAGCTTCCAAGTAACTTCCAAGATTTCCAGAAACAAGTTAGGGGGTTGAAGGAGGCTGAGAGATATCATAGAATCAGTAGGTAGAGATAAGTCATTATTAACAGATGAAACAGTGAAATGAGATGGAGAAGCTAGCAGGACAGAGGAAAATTTCTTTAGAGATGATGCAGATATCTTTGTAAACTTCAGTGGAGGGTTCAATCAACAGTAAAGTCTTCGGTGAGCAAAGAGGTCCAGGCCAGAGCTCTGACAATGTGATTGCAGACAAATTCCATTAATAGCTTACATAAATGCAGATTCAAATTCAGAAGGTATAATAAGAGGCCAGAGATTCTGCATATGAGTAACAAACTGCCAATAGGAGATGGAAGCCCCCCCCCCTTTTTTTTTTTTTGCCTGGCAGCATGTGAGATGTTGAAATTCCTAGGTAATTCAGTGGTAGAGAATCCTCCTGCTAATGCAGGAGATACAAGTTTGACCTCTGGGTCAGGAAGATCCCCTAGAGTGGGAAATAGCAACCCACTCCAATATTCTTGCCTGAAAAATCCCACGGACAGAGGATCCTGGTAGGCTACAGTCCATGGGGTCACAAAGAGTTGGACATGGCTGAGCACGTGTGAGACCTTAGTTCCCTGACCAGGAATCAAACCTGCACTCCATACCCTGGAAGCCCTAAAAATACAGAGTCATAAACACTGGACTACCAGGAAAGTCCCAGGAAATGGAAGCGCTTGATTCTGTAGGGTAACATTTTTTTCTCATAAGACCTCAGGGCTGGGAAGAAGTTACATTAATAAAACTGATAATTAGTGAAAGGAAAGAAGATTCCAGTCTAATATGGGCTGTGTAGGAAAAAAAAAAATTCTAAAAGGGTCACACATAATTCTACCAACATTGAAGATACTGGGAATGGAGGATGAAAGTAACAAGGGAAAGGAAACAATTTGTAATACCTGCAAAGAATGAACAATATGGTAATGACATGTGTCCTGACAGTGAGGGTCCCATGGACTGCATAGATAGGGTTGCTTTGAGCCACACCACAGTCATAGAAACAAGACTGGTAGCTCTAGCCCTTAAAAATGCATAACATACAAAGATACATACATACATACATGCACACACATATGTAGTAGGACAACGGGATGTAGTGCCAGAAATTACATACTACCGTGAACTTCTATCTTTCAAAGAGACCCTGGGGCAGCCAAGATTGGCAACTAGAGAGCAAGTTGCATAGAACAATTAGACAGGGAAGTACATTATTTGTGTAGTTTTTAGGGCTTGTGAAATGAAACTGCAAATACTTTTTTTTTTTTTTTACCAAAGTATAGTTTATTTACAATGCACTGGTAATTTCTGCTGTACAGTGAAGTCATCCAGTTATACATATATATGTGTATATATATACACACACACACACACACATTATTTTTTATATTCTTTGCCATTCTGGTTTATCATGGGATACTGAATATAGTTCTCTGTGCTGTACAGCAGGACCCTGTTGTTTATCCATTCTATTTGTCATAGTTTACATCTGCTAACATCAGCCTCCCACTCCATCCCTTCCCTAACCTCCTCCCCCTTGGCAAGCACAAGCCTGTTGTCTATGTCCGTGAGTCTGTTTCTGTTTTATAAATGGGCTCATTTGTGTCATATTTTGGATTCCACATGTAAATGATATCATATGGTCTTTGCATTTCTCTTTCTGACTTACTTCACTTAGTATGACACTCTCTAGTTGCATCCATGTGGCTGCAGATTAATTCCCTCTTTTTATGCCTGAGTATACAAATAGTATTTTCCCCCAGGTTTTATGGGATGTGATTTTAGGTGACGTGCATCATGGTGGCGGACTGGACATGACTGTCTTCCCTCTTAAAGGAAGCTTAGAGAAGCTATGTTGAATGAGAGGATTTAAAATGCATTTTATTATTCTCAAGCATTTTATCTCTCATTCCAGGCTTTTGGCAGGTAGTTAAGACTCCATGCAAATCATTTTAAAATAAAGAGAGTCATGTGCTCACTGACTGTGTAGTGTGCAGGCTTAGGAATATAGCTCTGTGTCATTTTCTAATATAACGGGCAAGAATATGGTGTTGACTGAACGCTGGGCTAAAAAGAATTCAGAAATACCTGTTGTTTCATCCTTACTGCATGCAATGTTTAACCTTTCGAAAAAACTTTCGTTCCAGACAAGTATGCTTAAGGTATAAGTAAATTTTGTTTCTATATCATCATTTTAAACTTTTTCTAAGTGACCAGAGCATGATAAATACGTGGCTAGATATCATTTAATGTGTCTATCGGAGATTTCTATAAATTCTTTTATTATATATTGATTAATTACTTGTTCTGTGTGACTTTTTTTGTTGATATTGAGATAAATAAAATGTGGTTACTTTCCTGAGAAATTTAAAATCTATTAAGGAATCAGCACGGAAAAATTTACACAGCAATGTAATAAATGGTATGTTAAAGACAAACACCATGGGGGATAATTCCTCTACAATAGAAGAAATTTTGGGGTGGCTAAATCTTTGCCTAATACAGAAGCCTATACATGAAAAAAAATATGTTTTACATATTAATACTTACCACCAAAAACATGTTGCTGGGGTAATCTCAGAAAGATCTAAAGAGTATAAATAATTATATACTGAAAACAGATTATTATCTACTTGAGTAGTATGAGATTATTTGTTGCAACTATTATATAAAATATATTGAATAAAATAGTCATTTAGATTTAAAATGCCTTATTTCTTATATACCACAAAAAATTTCAAATGGATTTAAATTGTTAAAAAACCATATGAAAGGACATGGTGAAATAATTGAATTAGTTTTATATTTTCTTTGCGAAGGAGACAATTTTAAGGGAAAAGGCAAAAAAACAGATAAAATGAAGTTTAGTGCTCTGCAGTGTAGGGAAATGTAAAAGACCTTAAATAGCTAAAGCAGTCTTAAAAAGATAGATTCCACAAAATTAAATAAGTAAGCAAGCAACACAACTTAGATGATGGGCAAAAGATTGTAAGAGATGTTTCACTAAAGAAGATATGTAGGTGGTGTCTCATCTATTCCTATGACAGCATAAAATGGCATAGTAACTTTGCAAAATATTTTGGTAATTTATTAAAATGCTAAATTTACGCCATGGTCTCGTAAGTATTTACTTAGACATTAAAGTTTATGTTTATACAAAAGATTGTCATGAACATTCATACAAGTTTTATTTGTAATAAAGAAAATCAGCAAATAAAGCGAATAGCTTTACTGCTACACAATACAAATAGGTGAATCTCAAGGAAAATAACACCAAAGGAAAGAAACCAGAGGGGGGAAAAAAGGGTATACGCTTATGATTCCACTTAGATTAAACACTGGGACATGCAATCTAATATATAATAACAGGAAGTAGACCAGCAGTTGCATGAGAGAGGGGGACTGGGGAAGGGTGGGAGGAGGAATTACAAAGAGATAATTAGAAACTTTTGAGGGTGATTTATATGCTCATTATCTTTAAAAAAAATACTAAATTCATTTTATTGGAAAATAGTTGATACCCAATGTCATATTCATTTCTGCTGTAGAGAAGGGTGACTCAGTTTTATGCACACATACATTCATTTTCATATTATTTTTCCATTGTGATTTATCAAAGGATACTGAATATAGTTTCCTGCTATACAGTAGGGCCTTCAGTTCAGTTCAGTTGCTCAGTCATGTCCAACTCTTTGCGATGCCATGGACTGCAGAGCGCCAAGTCTCCCAGTCCATCACCAACTCCCAGAGCTTGCTCAGACTCATGTCCATTGAGTTGGTGATGCCATCCAACCACCTAATCCTCTGTTGTTCCCTTCTCCTTCTGCCTTCAATCTTTCCCATCACCAGGGTCTTTTCCAATGAGTCAGCTCTTCACATCAGGTGGCCAAAGTATTGGAGTTTCAGCTTCAGCATCAGTCCTTCCAATGAATATTCAGGACTGATTTCCTTTAGGATGGACTGGTTGGATCTCCTTACAGTCCATGGGACTCTCAAGAGTCTTCTCCAACACCACAGTTCAAAACCATCAATTCTTCAGTGCTCAGCTATTTTTATAGTCTAACTCTCACATCCATACATGACTACTGGAAAAACCATAACTTTGACTAGATGGACCTTTGGTGGCAAAGTCAAGTCTCTGCTTTTTAATAGACTGTCTAGATTGGCCATAGCTTTTCTTCCAAGAAGCAAGCATCTTTTAATTTCATGGCTTCCGTCACCATCTGCAGTGATTTTGGAGCCCCCAAAATAAAGTCTGTCACTGTTTTCCATTGTTTCCCCATGTATTAGCCATGAAGTGATGGGACCAGATGCCATGATCTTAGTTTTCTGAATGTTGAATTTTAAGCCAGCTTTGTCACTCTCCTTTTTTACTTTCATCAAGAGGCTCTTTAGTTCCTCTTCGCTTTCTGCCATAAGCATGGTGTCATCTGCATATCTGAGGTTATCCGTATTTCTTCTGGCAAGCTTGATTCCAGCCTGTGCTTCATCCAACCTGGCATTTTGCATGATGTACTCTGCATATATGTTAAATAAGCAAGATGACAATATGCAGCCTTGATATACTCCTTTCCCGATTAGGAACCAGTCTCTTGTTCATCTCCAGTTCTAACTGTTGCTTCTTTATCTGCATATAGATTTCTCAGGAAGCAGGTAAGGTGGTCTAGTATTCCCATCTCTTTAAGAATTTTCCACAGTTTGTTGTGATCCACACAGTCAAAGGCTTTAATGTAGTCAATGAAGCAGAAGTAGATGTTTTTCTGGAGCTCTCTTGCTTTTTCTATGCTCCAGCAGATGTTGGCAATTTGATCTTTGGTTCCTCTGCCTTTTCTAAATCCAGTTTGAACATCTGGAAGTTCTCAGTTCAAGTACTGTTAAAGTCTGTCTTGAAGGATTCTGGGCATTACTTTGTTAGCGTGTGAAATGAATGCAGTTGGGCAGTAGTTTGAACATTCTTTGACACTGCCTTTCTATGGGATTGGAATGAAATCGCATTGCCTTTCTTTGGGACTGAAAACAGTGACAGATCTTTTTTGTATATTTCTTCTGTGCTTCTAGGCCTTTTGGCTGAGATCACAGGCGGTAAAGCGTCTGTCTACGATGTGGGAGACTTGGGTTTGATCCCTGGGTTGGGAAGATTCCTTGGAGAAGGAAATGGCAATCCATTCCAGTACTATTGCCTGGAAAATCCCATGGACAGAGGAGCCCGGTAGGCTACAGTCCATGGGGTCGCTAAGAGTCGGACACGACTGAGCGACCTCACGTTCACATTCACGTTCTGTGTATTCTTGCCACCTCTTCTTAATATCTTTTGCTTCTTTTAGGTCCATGCTGTTTCTGCTCTTTATTGTGCCCATCTTTGCATGATATTTTCTCTTAGTATCTTTAATTTTCTTGCAGAGATCTCTAGTCTTTCCCATTCAGTTGTTTTCCCCTATTTCTTCGCACTGATCTCTGAGGAAGGCTTTCTTATCTCTCCTTGCTATTCTTTGGAATTCTGCATTCAGATGGATATATAATTCCTTTTGTCCTTGACTTTTGCTTCTCTTCCTCTCTCAGCTATTTGTAAGGCCTCCAAAGGCAACCATTTTGCCTTTTTGCATTTCTTCTTATTGGGGATGATTTTGATCACTGCCTCCTGTACAATGTTATGAACCTTGTTTTTTATCAACTCTATGTATGTTAGATTGTATCTGCTGCTAAGTCGCTTCAGTCATATCCGACTCTGTTCGACCCCAAAGACGCAGCCCACCAGGCTATGCCGTCCCTGGGATTCTCCAGGCAAGAACACTGGAGTAGGTTGCCATTTCCTTCTCCAATGCGTTAAAATGAAAAGTGAAAGGGAAATCGCTCAGTCGTGTCTGACTCTTTGCGACCCCATGGACTGTAGCCTACCAGGCTCCTTCATCCATGGGATTTTCCAGGCAAGAGTACTGGAGTGGGTTGCCGTTGCCTTCTCCGAGACTGTATCTGTTAATCCCAAACTGCTAGTCCATCCCACCCTCACCTCCTTCCCCTTTGGCAACCACAAGTCTAATCTCTATGCCTATGAATCACTTTCTGTTTCGTAGATTCAGTTAATTTGTGTCATATTTTAGACTCCACATATAAGTGATATCAAAAGATGTTTGTTTTCTCTTTCTGACTTACTTCATTTAGTGTGGTAATCGCTAGGTCCATCGTTGTTGCTGCAGATGACTTATTTCCTTATTGTTATGGCTGAGTAATAGTCCATTGTATATATGTACTGCATCTTTTATATCCACTTATCTGTCAGTGTTTAGCTGGTTCCCATGTCTTGGCTGCTATGAACAGTGTTTCTATGGATATTGTGGTGCATGCTTCTTTTTGCATTATTGTTTTGTCTGTGTATATGCCCAGGAGTAGGATTGTTAAATCATATGGTAATTCCATATGAGGCTGAAGCTCCAACACTTTGACCACCTGATGTGAAGAACTGACCCATTGTAAAAGACCCTGATGCTGGGAAATATTGAAGGTGGGAAGAGAAGGGGACAGCAGAGGATGAGATGGTTAGATGGCATCAGCAACTCGGTGGACATGAGTTTGAGCAAGCTCTGGGATATGGTGATAGACAGAGAAGCCTGGTGTGCTGCAGTCCATGGGGTCGCAAAGAGTAGGACATGACTGAGAGACTGAACTGAACTGATGGTAATTTTATTTTTAGTTTTTTGAGGAACCTCCATACTGTGTTTCATAGTATGCACCAACTTACATTCCCACCAACAAGGTAAGAGGGTTTTCTTCTCCCCATACACTCACAGCATTTCTATTTGTAGAATTTTTAGGGAATTTCCTGGTGGTCCAGTGGTTAGGATTCCAAACTTTCACTGCAGGGGGCCCAGGTTCCATCTGAGGTCACAGAACTAAGATCCTGCAAGCCACTTGTTGCAACCAAAAAGAAAATTTTTTTAAATTGTAGCTTTTTAAAAGATGCCATTTTAACCAGTGTGAGGTGGCATCTCATTGTAATTTGTAGTTCTCTATTTTTTGGGGGTTCCAAAATCACTGCAGATGGTGACTGCAGCCATGAAATTAAAAGATGCTTACTCCTTGGAAGAAAAGTTATGACCAACCTAGATAGTATATTGAAAAGCAGAGACATTACTTTGCCGACTAAGGTCCATCTAGTCAAGGCTATGGTTTTTCCTGTGGTCATGTATGGATGTGAGAGTTCGACTGTGAAGAAGGCTGAGCGCTGAAGAATTGATGCTTTTGAACTGTGGTGTTGGAGAAGACTCTTTAGAGTCCCTTGAACTGGAAGGAGATCCAACCAGTCCATTCTGAAGGAAATCAGCCCTGGGATTTCTTTGGAAGGAATGATGCTAAAGCTGAAACTCCAGTACTTTGGCCACCTCGTGCAAAGAGTTGACTCATTGGAAAAGACACTGATGCTGAGAGGGTGAGGGATTGGGGGCAGGAGTAGAAGGGGACGACCGAGGATGAGATGGCTGGATGGCATCACTGACTCAATGGACGTGAGTCTGAGTGAACTCCACGAGTTGGTGATGGACAGGGAGGCCTGATGTGCTGTGATTCATGGGGTCACAAAGAGTCGGACACGACTGAGTGACTGAACTGAACTGAACTGAAAAATTACCAGTGTTGGAACATAATTTCATGCTTGCTTGTCATCTGTATGTCTTCTTTGAAGAAATGTCTATTTAGGTCTTCTGGCCATTTTCAATTGGCCTGTTTGTTTTTCTGTTGCTGAGTCGTATGAGCTGTATATTTTGGAAATTTAAACCTTGTGGTCAGATAATTTGCAAATATTGTCTTCCATAGACTGTCGTTTTGTTTATGGCCTATGCTTATTGTTTTCGTTGTGGCCCATGATTTCATCAGATCAGATCAGATCCGTCGCTCAGTCGTGTCTGACTTTTTGTGATCCTATGAATCACAGCACGCCATGCCTCCCTGTTCATCACCATCTCCCGTAGTTCTCTCAAACTCACGTCTAGCGAGTCGGTGATGCCATCCAGCCATCTTATCCTCTGTCATCCCCTTCTCCTCCTGCTCCCAATCCTTCCCAGATTCAGGGTCTTTTCCAATGAGTCAACTCTTCGCATGAGGTGGCCAAAGTACTGGAGTTTCAGCTTTAGCATCATTCCTTCCAAAGAAATCCCAGGACTATTCTCCTTGAGAATGGACTGGTTGGATCTCCTTCCAGTCCAAGGGACTCTCAAGAGTCTTCTCCAACACCACAGTTCAAAAGCATCAATTCTTCGGTGCTCAGCTTTCTTCACAGTCCAACTCTTGCATCCATACATGACCAATCGAAAAACCATAGCCTTAACTAAACGGACCTTTGTTGGCAAAATAATGTCTCTGTTTTTCAATATGCTATCTAGGTTGATCATAACTTTTCTTCCAAGGAGTAAGCGTCTTTTAATTTCATGGCTGCAGTCACCATCTGCAGTGATTTTGGAGCCCCCCAAAATAAAGTCTGATACTGTTTCCACTGTTTGATACTGTTTCCATGATTTTATAGGTGTATACATATTTCAAAACTAATCAAATATTTATTTTAAATATGTGGATTTTATTGTATGTCAGTTAAACCTAGATAGAACTATTAAATTATATTTTTTTATTCAAAGGTTTTTCCTATAGCAAATATTATATGTGTTAGGATATATATATATATGAGTATATGGAGAGATAGAGATACATGTTTTGAATTACTTTCACTTTTATGCCTATTAACTGTGCTACTCAGTAGGGGTAGATTTTTAACTTATCACATGCATTTCTATTATTAGGTACTCTGGTAAGTATGTATATGTATATATGTATCAGACATATATACAGTCTGATTTATATGGTGAACCTCAGGGCATAGCCATATTCATCAGGCAAGCAGTAACAGCAGCACAGTTAAAAATTGTTGCATTTCACTCAATTGTCAATTCTGTTTACTTTCAGTTGTGCTCAGATCAATAGGAGTTGTAGGAAGGAGGATCTCCAGAGCTTACATGACTGATCATGTGTGTGTATGTGTGGTGGGTAGGAGTTGAATGATTTTAAGTCTCTAACCAGAGCTAGAACTATGTATGTGGTATACTTACATAGGCAGGTCTGTGGGAGTCACAGTGGTCTGCTGATGTGGTATGGAAATTAATACAGTGCTTTCCAAAACAAAACACACACATACTTTAATCAGATGTTTGTCTGTGATAAGCGAAAAGAGATGATCCAAATAAGAGCATTAAACAAAGACCCCAGGGCCATTAATGCTTCAGGCCTTTCAACTAATAAACACAGACATACAGAAGCCTCATCAGCAGGCAGGGCTAGGTTTTCTGTCTGCTGCAAGGGGTGTTTTGTAGAGGGCTTGGAGAACAAGCACCTCCTTCTCTCCATACTCTTATTTAAGCAGGTTTTAAAAGCTAGGAAGGAGAGCACAGACCCAGATGTGACTGGTTTTGCTGGCGATATGGATGTCATGTTTGCTGTACCTACATAGCTCTGTTTCTGAAATAACAGACCTGCAGTGCGTGTTGCCATGGCTGTCTCTTTCCCTCTCTTTCATTTCTTTTATTATGTCTTTGAAGGGACTTTGATGTGGGAATGCAAAGGAGCATATGAAGAGGAGTGGAGGGGGTTGTGGTATTGAGTGCCCTGTACGCAATGGGTTGTTTGTCCATCAGACAGAATCACACTCTGCCTTAGAAAACTTGCAAAGCCACCAGCGAGGTTCTAAAAGACTTTTTTTTTTTTTTAATCATCAATACACGTGAGCCTTTTCACAGAGTGTGTTTGTAATTAATGGGAGGCCTATGGTATCCTTAGAAAAGGGTTTCCCTGGTGGTTCAGATGATAAAGAGTCTGCCTGCTATGAAGGAGATCCATTTTCGATCCCTGGCTTGGAAAGATCCCCTGGAGAATAGAATGGCTACCCACTCCAGTATTCTTGCCTAGAAAATTCCATGGACAGAGGAGCCTGGCAGGCTACAGTCCATGGGGTCTCAAAGAGTCAGTCATGACTGAGAGACTAACACTTAGGGTGTCTTTCCTCTAAAAGATGTGTATCCATGAAGCTAGACCTTGGAATTGCCAAGGTATTTGCCTTAAAACCACTCATAGAAACAGCTTCAGTTCTCAGGCCGGGGACAGAGCCAATCACAGCTCAAATGGCCACGTGATGTTTCAGAAGAGCCAGGCTGAAACTGTGGGCCAAGGACATGTGCAGGGTCCCAGAGTCCCAGCTACTGCCTTAGTGTATTTTCATATACAATCACATTTCACCCTCATCCCATCACTGGGAAGGAGCATATCATTTAGAGCCTCATGATTTGATCAAAGATCCTTAGGATAGAGGTGTATTTCTTTCTCATATAGGGTTCTTGGTAAGAGTTCAAGGCAAGCATGAAGGCTCCGTCAAGTCAGTGGAGTTAAAAGTGATTTTTAACTTTATATTTTGCTTTGCCTAGCACATGGCTTCTATCCTCCAAGTCACACAATAGCTACTAGAGCTCCAGCTATTATAACTGCATCCCAGGTAGGAATAATGAAAGGATAAGTTGGGCAAAAAGAGCTTCTTGAAGCCCCATTTTGTGACTTCTACCTGTAGTCTCTTAGTTGCAATTATTATCATTACAAATTAAAAGATTATGTTCTCTGACCAAACAACAGGGGGTGGGGGGGAAGATAATGAATAGATATGTAGCAATCTCTGGCCAGACAGGAATAAGCATCCCCATTAAAAACTGAGTTGTGGTGAGATTAAAAAACTAGACCAAGGTCATCACTGAGCCAGAAAATGGTGACAAACTTTTCCATGAGGAAAATCAGTGTGTGAATCGCCAAGGTCAGAGCTTGGATCTAAGCGGGCCTGATGCTTGTTTGAGCTCCCCTGCCATTGCGTTTAACAGAGGCTGAGTTACATAAGCCAATTAGAATTAAAATATTTGGATGGAGACAAACCAGACAGCCACTGTGTGCGGAGAATGTGGACCGAGTGGATGTGCAAAGAGAATGTGACCAAGGACTGTCACCTGTCTGGAATATCTTTCCCCCCAAATAGCCCCATAAGCCCACAACCACACCTCACGTCATACAAAGGTGAAGATTTGACAAAGGTGAAGAGGAATTCTATGAGTGCTAAGCTGGTTGGCCTACATCAGCATGGAATGGGAAAGAGGGTACCTAAGCGACCTTTTGAAAACCCAGTGTGCCTTGAGCTCAGTGAGACTGTCACCACAAAACTTAGAAATGTGAGGTCTGTATGAAGATGCTTGAAGCTGCAGTCACATCATCCCATGCTTCAGGTCAGCTACCAATGATGAATGTGTTTATAGCCGACCTTCCACACCCAAATCCTAACTGGACTTTGAAAAATCAATGATAAGAGGGCTAGGAACTCTATCCAAGACAACTGACCTGCTAGGTCACTGACCTCAGTTGAATGTAAGGTTTCACTGGACGCTTAAATCATCAAGCTGGTCAGCTTAAGCTAACCCATGGCATGCCCGTTCCCTGGGGATGCTTTGCTTGTGGTGGGGCTGGTATTTGTGCTCACATCCCGTTCTCTCTTACACCTTTACCCACAGACTTCTAAGTGAAATTTTAGGGCCACACTATAAATTGCCACTGATGACAGTTGTACTGGAGCTGCTTCAATCTTTGGACTGGTAAGTGCTCTGAGTATTATCGTCATAAAAGTTTTTAGCATTACGTTCTGTGCTACACTTTCTCCTTCACGTACTTTCATCCTGTGCATCAGTTCTCTTGCTGCTGCTGCTGCTGCTGCTGCTAAGTCACGTCAGTCGTGTCCGACTCTGTGGAACCCCATAGACGGAAGCCCACCAGATTCCCCCATCCCTGGGATTCTAGTTCTCTTAGTACTAGATAATTAAAAAAAAAAAAAACCCTGCCAATAAATCTGCTAACCAGTGAAACACACTCCCTAAGTTGTTTTTTCATCAGTGGTGGATTAGTAACAGTTTGCTAATGAATACTTTCCTTTAATTATTGGGGAAAAGACAGTTCTTAATTAATAAAAAGGAGCATTGGTTTCATCCCAGTTAATGACTGTTGGGAATGTGTCCCAAGCCCACCAGGCAGAAGCTATTTAAAGTGAGCATATTAGCAACAAAGTTAAGCAGCACAGGGTCCTAATAAGGTAGAAAGAAAGAAAGAAAGTGAAGTCACTCAGTCGTGCCCTGCTTTTTGTGACCCCATGGGCTATAGCCTACCAGGCTCTTCCGTCCATGAAATTTTGCAGGTAAGAGTATTGGAATGGGTCGCCATTTCCTTCTCCAGGGGATCTTCCCAACCCAGGGATCAAACCCAGGTCTCCTGCATTGCAGACAGACAGGTGCTTTGCTTTATGAGCGACCAGGGACTCCCCTAATAAGGTCGACCACGGAAATTAAATTGAGGGCTGTGGATGGGTATCTTTCAGGGGGTCCAGGAACGCATAAAGTTTCGGTACAATCTATTCCCTAACTTTTTCAACAGTGCGCGTGATGATTGACATGTGTAATAAGCAGCAGTCTCAGGCGTCACTGTCAGCTGAGACCTCGGAGTGCAGTGCCTGCTGGGACCACACGGCAGTGCAGCCCCGTCCTTATGTGGGTCAGGCCCACGGCCGAGTTGCAGAGACACCTGGAGTAATGCAACCCGCTCTCTCTTTTCATCTCTTATTATTGCTTCCTTCATCTCCTCAGTCCTCTGATGCTCATGATTCACATTTTCTAGCTGCTCACCTTGACTTATGCTTCCTTCCCTTTGTCTCAAAATCATCCATGGGGATAGAATTGTGCCTTTGTATTTAACAACTGTCCTTCTGTTTCCATTCTCAGACATTTTTCTGAGTGTTTTCTCAACAACCTCCTCCCTTCTTAAAATGCAAGACAGCAAAAAAAGACACAGATGTGTATAGCAGACTTTTGGACTCAGAGGGAGAGGGAGAGGGTGAGATGATTTGGGAGAATGGCATTGAAACATGTATAATATCATGTAAGAATTGAATCGCCAGTCTATGTCTGATGCAGGATACAGCATGCTTGGGGCTGGTACACGGGGATGACCCAGAGGGATGTTGTGGGGAGGGAGATGGGAGGGGGGTTCATGTTTGGGAACGTATGTACACCCGTGGTGGATTCATGTCAATGTATGGCAAAACCAATACAGAATTGTAAAGTAAAATAAAGTAAAAATAAAAATTAAAAATTAAAAAAAAATGTGACTGTCCACTGTTTGGCATACCTTCTCCGGAAAAAGCTGATTTTTGTGTTATTGTCCATGCCTCTTATGCTCTGAAAGTGGGTTTGGTGTCCTGCTGATAGCCCCTTGCCCTTCTGATAATGTTTACTCTTTCAGTTCTTGAACAACAAATTATTTTTTGGGATACATTATAACACAATGAATCTAATCTTGGTTACTGTTATTTACAGACTATTTCATCCTTCATCTTTTATTGCAATGTTGACATTCTTCCGTTTCTACACTGTGGCCTTGGCAGCCTCATTTCCAAATATTTTTCCTGTCATTCCATCATGTCCAGTCATTTCCATGGTCACACCCCAGACATAAGCATCACCTCTGTATTAATTCCATTGCTCAGAACACAGAGATCTTCACCTCCTCCTAACTGGCTTATTCAGTTACATATACGTTGATCAGCTTTCATTAACCTCATGAGCCTCTCTGTTCTCTTAATCCCCCGCTTTTGTACACCAGGCAGACAATCCTAATATCTTCATTTCCTTCTTTATCTTGCTGTGATTGTGGGTGCATCAGTACAATCGTGCCATGTGTCTCCATATCACAGAGTATAAAAAAAAAAATTCTGAGTCCTCATTTCATTTGACATCTCAGCAGTATCTTATCCATGACTTCCTTCTTCTCTGGACATCCGTGGTATACTGTACTCCATCCACTGTCTTCCTCTCCTCTGGCTACTCCTTTCTAGTCTCATCTGCAAGCTCAGCTGCTTCTTCCCAGCCATTAAATGTTAGAGCGCTTCCACTTACACTCTCAGGTCCTTTCTTATATCACTTTATACTCTCTTCCTTGGCAACATTTTTGTTTTTACCATCTATGTGAGCAAGACTTCCAAATCTTTATCTAGAGGTCAAACTCTCCTGTGAACTCTAGACTTTCATAATATAGTCCTGTGAATGTCTCAACGCCACATTAAATTCAACTTGCTGACATATGAAATCCCAATGATCCTATTTAACCTGGTTATCATCCACTGTTCACTTCTCAAGCTAACACCCATTCCCCATCAAGTTCCGTAGGCTAAAAGTTTAAGCTTCCTCTTTGACACCACTCTCCGTCTTATTTGTCATCTTAAAAATTTAATTTTCAGTCTGTTGGATCCATCCATTTCCTTTCCTTTCTGTTTCTAACCTAATAGTCACAGTTACCTTTTATAATTTTGTGGACTAATGCTTAATAATGTCCAGTCCACTGATGCTGCTGATAAGTCGCTTCAGTCATATCTGACTCTGTGCGACCCCATAGTCAGCAGCCCACCAGGCTCCCCCATCCCTGGGATTCTCCAGGCAAGAATACTGGAGTGGGTTGCCATTTCCTTCTCCAATGCAGGAAAGTGAAAAGTGAGAGTGAAGTCACTCAGTCGTGTCCGACTCCTAGCGACCCCATGGACTGCAGCCTCCCAGGCTCCTCCGTCCATGGGATTCTCCAGGCAAGAGGACTGGAGTGGGGTGCCATTGCCTTCTCCAAGTCCAGTAATGCCACATGTTTAATCCTTTTCATCTTTTCTTCTCTGTTGCTAATGTTCATTTCAAACCACAAGTGTGATATGAACCTCAGACTCTCACCCTTCCCTCTCCACCATTAAAACCCATCTGTGGCTTGTGGTTGGTTACTCAGCTATATTTTCCAAAGGCAAATCTTGCCATAGCTTTTTATTCTCAATACTCTAGGTATTTGTTCACTCTTAGTTTTACTTAAGTATGCGAATACATATTTGTGTATTGACTCAATAAATGTGTCGTTTCATGAGGTTCTTGCAAATCATATAAACACTTTAATGCAGCAGGGATGCTAGAGAGACATCCTTTCCATGGCTAGGAGGTTTGACAGTACCAAATTGAAGTGAAAAGTGAGTTCTGGGCTTCTGAGTCCATGACACAGTGTCCCTGCCTCTCTGTGCAATCTCCTCAACTCAGGTTTCAACACTGACACAAAGATGAGGAACTACAGTCCTCTGAACTCAGGGTGGTCAGAGCATAGCCTCAGGCTCAAAGGAAGCTGACAGGCTTGTGAGAAGATTCTCACAGCCACCCCCTGCCTGTGTGGCACACAGATTTTTTTGTCTTTCTACAGAAACACGCAGTAGCCTGGGGCAGTGTGAGGATTCAGAGTATGAATACTATCCGGAAGTGGCCCTTTAATGCCTCAGGTCCACGGTGGACATGAAGAATGACATCCTCACCATAAGGGGTGCAGCTGATGGATCTGAAGCTAAAGTTGCCTCCCAGCTGTGGCTTAGATTTCTCCATGGTGGAGGGTTCAGCCCACGGCTTCCACGGACTCTGTCAAGCTCTTTAGCTCAGATGTTTTAACTAAGCACCACTGGCTGGGAAGAAAGGCTTATCTTTGTCTAATTCACAGACGGGAGAGAATCTCAAAAGCAGAGGCAAATTAAAAAAGGGAGAGAGGGGGCCTAGCTGGTGGTCCAGTGATTAAGAATCCACCTTCCAATGCAGGTTCGATCCCTGGTCAGGGATCTAGTATCTCACACGCTGCAGGGCAATTAAGCCTGCACACGGCAACTAAAACCAGAAGCAGCAAAAAAAAAAAAAAAAAAGGTGAGGGGTGGCAGGAGACTTGAGAGAGAAGGAGGAGAAAGTATATAGCCAGTGGCTCAGGCCTCACTCCTGGAAAGGGAACCAGAAAGCTGATGTGTGGCTGTTTCCTGCTCTTCCTTGGAAAGACAGGACTCAGAATCATTGATGAGTTTCATGGTTCCACTCACAAGTCTACAGTCACCTCCAGAGTCCCTCTCAAGAGACATTATGGTTGTAACACCCAAGATAACTTAACATTTATATGTGCAAAGGTTCACCTGCACACCCACACACACATAAGCAGGAAGTTTTAGAGACACAACTGGTAGCATTTCAAAAATTTGAGTACCCACTTATTTTAGATACTTGTTTGGAAGTAGAAATATGAATATAAAGTTACTGTGACATTAAGATACTTGGGGATGCATCCCAGAGCTAAGAGTTCTTTGATTTAGAGCAATATATAACCTTCTAACGATCTTTTTTATTGTTGTTGAACAAAGAGTGAACTTTTCATACTTAATTTTCCTGGTTCTTCAGTTTAACTGCTAGAAGGCAACTTCCAAAACATAAAGTTTGCTATTGGCAGAAAAGGTCCATATTAGACATACTTATCAAAGCTGTGAAATAATAATGAAAAGGTTGTAACATATGGCTTGTTGGTTTGTTGGGGTTTTGCTTTTAATTTTTCTCTTTTTGGTGCCCTGCTAAAAAGAGAAGACTTTTCCAAGTAAAGATTACTTTACTATGGGTCATTTTGTCACAATCGCCGTAAGAGTTTTTTAAGTGAATACATTTGTCTCCTAAAAGGTTCGAGATAACTTTGCTTTTGGTGATTAAAAAAATCTTACTCGTTCTCCTTGGCTTCTTCCATTCCTCCTTCCCTTCTTTCCTCCCTCCCTCCATCCATTATTTCTTCCCACTCTCCCTTCTTGCTGCTGCCGCCGCTGCTGCTAAGTCGCTTCAGTCGTGTCCGACTCTGTGCAACCCCATAAATGGCAGCCCACCAGGCTCTCCCGTCCCTGGGATTCTCCAAGCAAGAACACTGGAGTGGGCTGCCATTTCCTTCTCCAATGCATGAAAGTGAAAAGTGAAAGTAAAGTCGCTCAGTCATGTCCGACTCTTAGCAACCCCTGGACTGCAGCCTACCAGGCTCCTCCATCCATGGGATTCTCCAGGCAAGAGTACTGGAGTGGGGTGCCATTGCCTTTTCCTTCTTATGACTCACCATTTCTCCCTCTCTCTGTCTCTTTGCCTTGATTGGTCATATCTCTGTTTAAATCTCTCTTTGCGTCCAGCTCTCCTTCACAAATCAATAAATGTTCTTCCTAGTCCCCACTTCTGCACAGTGTACAAACGCACAGAAATACACACAGCACAACACAGATATATACAGCAGAAGTGCGCAGGCACACACACACACTCACTCTCTCCAGATTCTTAGTGAATTGTTAGAGATGGAGTGATACTTGTAATTGTTAGAGAGCTCAGTAATGCTTGCTGTTTGGGTCTGTGTCATTTTTGTGTTCCCAAATGTCCAAGCACGGTTGCAAAGATTTGGGGACAGAATTCCTCCTTTTCTTGAAACCTGTAGAAAGATCCCCCACTCTCACTAAACACTCCAGTCACTGCTTTCCTCCCTCAGCTTGTTAGTCTAGCAGTTGATTTCAAGACGATATTAAATGTGAAACTGAAGAGAAACTTAGGGTCATAAGACTCACAAATAGGGCTCTTCCCCTGTGGATCCTGAGGCTTATATAATTCTGTGGTCCTCTTTAGGAAGAGAACATAGATTTACTCATGTAGAAAGGATTCACATCACATTACCAGAGATTTGGAGATCCAGGTCTCCTATTTTTGTACTCTTTTTAAGTAATGTATTTTAAAAATGCTTACATAGGAAGTTTCCTAAATGCAACCTGGCTTCTCCTCTCCATCTGGAACACACTGCATTCCCCATCAACTCCCAGGCTCCTCAGGGGATCATGCAAGAGATGGGTCCTGAAGCAGGTTCATTCCCTGCACAGTAAATCCACCTGAAATTGGGGGTATGCCCAAATTCCTGGTTTCCTGCTTAGCTGGAGAGTGGCTGTGATAATGGGTCTGTGGCCACAGATTATTGTTAATGCGTCAGACCAGCTTCTTGGCAGTGCATGGTGCCCATGTCCTGAGTCTTCTTCAGGGTCTTGCAAACCTGTCATGTTCCAGGGCATGGCAGCTTCCATTTTCAAAACCTGGGATGTCAGCACCTCCCTCTCAGTTACCTCACTCTCGGTAAGCCCCATGGTTTTAGATGAACATCTGGCTGGGTACGTACCCTGGGTGGCATCAATCCCATTAGCTGTGGTATCTTTGTGTGACCTGAAATATCAGCAAATTCTGGCCAATTTGTATCAAAATAGAGATTAGGTAATTTTCAGAATCTGCCCAGAGCAAGCATCTTTGACCACTAATTCAGCAGCAGATCGCCTTGAGAGCTTTTGCCTTAAATTGTCATTTTTCAAACTCTGAGACCACAGAGAGTGCAAAGGGCAGGGACTTGGTAAGTCCTATGTTTTGAGGATTCTGCTGTACAGAGTTGAGGGCTTGCACTTGGGATTGGTTACAAAGATCTGATTTCCTATCCCACCCCTGCCCTTCACTGGCCATGTGACCTTCCTCTGTCAGGCATATGACTGCACTTTTCTCATCCTTATTTTGGTCCTTTGTAAAGTGTGGTTAGGGACACTTCATGGGTAGTGGAGGAGCTGATCAGACTGGCAAACCAACTCAGCTGAAGATGCATACCTGTTCCAAGGTAAAGCTGCCTTAGGATGCTCCAATGCCACATGTATGACTGCTGCACCAGATGAGGTGGGAATCATGATTAGGCAGTATCTGGAAATAACTTGAACAAGCGTCACCCATTGCTGCTGCTGCTGAGTCGCTTCAGTCGTGTCCGACTCTGTGCGACCCCATAGATGGCAGCCTACCAGCCTCCCCTGTCCCTGGGATTCTCCAGACAAGAACACTGGAGCGGGTTGCCATTTCCTTCTCCAATGCATGAAAGTGAAAAGTGAAAATGAAGTCGCTCAGTCGTGTCTGACTCTTTGCAACCCCATGGACTGCAGTCTATCAGGCTCCTCCGTCCATGGGATTTTCCAGGCAAGGGTACTGGAGTGGGGTGCCACTGCCTTCTCTGATATCATCCATTCACCATAGGTAAACTTTTGATGAGTTTAATTAAATGAATGTGATCTCTTTCTTGCTTACCTCTAATCTCCTCTTCCCTCTATCTTTCTGTCTCACAGCTGAGTAGGGATGTTGCCCAAATTTCAAACTTGAATTACTGTTTTTTTTTTTTTCCCCACGTATTCTCACTTTGCCTGTCTGTAATATGATTGACACTTGCAGATTTACTTTTCCAGTTCAGGCCCACTTAGGCCATAACCTCCATCTCCAGATGACGACCTCCTTTTTGCCCTCTTTCCCTCATTCTACCTAGCTTGTGTATTGCCAATAAGACTTGATTCTGTAAATTTGTAAAATAGAGACAATAACATGGTTAAGAAATTCAAGACACTGTCTTCTAAGTATGGACAGTTTGGGAAGAAGTAGGCCTTGGCCAGTTGAAGAGTTTCAAAGTGGGAGAGATTCCCAAGATGTCAGATGTGAGAATTAAGGAAAGCAAGGGGTCAAGGCAGGTTTCTGGCTTGGGAACTGGGTAGGACAGGGTAAGACTCACCAAGATAGGGTATGTGTGTATGCGTACTAAGTGGCTTCAGTTGTGTCTGACTCGGTGCCACCCTAGGGACTGTAGCCTGCCAGACTCCTCTGTCCATGGGATTCTCCAGGCAAGAATATGGAGGAGGGTGGCCATTCCCTTCTCCAAGGGATCTTCCTGACCCAGGGATTGAACCCAGGTCTCTTATGTCTCCTGCATTGGCAGGCAAGTTCTTTACTGCTTCCCAGGTGCTGCCTGGGAAGCACAAGGTAGACAGTTCAAGGTTTGGGGGAATAGAGGTGGGAAGAGGCAGCATCAGCTATAAATTTCCATTTGGCTTTCAGACAGGAAGAACTTGAGGTGACTTTGAGGAATCTACGTGAAGATGATAACTAGAAAGTTAGGTCTGGAACTCAAAGGAGAGGTTTTCCCTGAAAATATGAATGGTCTCTTTCAGGTTGGTGACAGTTTCAGCCAGTGGCACGAATGCGAATGCTCACAGTGAAAGAATACAGAGCCGTAAGAGAAAGAGTCTAGGACTTAAGACCCAACCGTGGAACGTTAACGATAAAGGGGAAGTTTAGGAGAATGATTTCATAAGTGGAACGTGTAATCACTTGATAGTGACTGGCGGTCATTAGGATGGCCATGCGATTTATTGCCCAAACTGGGAAACATTTAAGGATTAAAGAGTGCTAACAAGATACAATAGCATATTCAAAAGCAGAGACATTACTTTGCCGACTAAGGTCCATCTAGTCAAGGCTATGGTTTTTCCAGTAGTCATGTATGAATGTGAGAGTTGGACTGTGAAGAAAGCTGAGCGCTGAAGAATTGATGCTTTTGAACTGTGGTGTTGGAGAAGACCCTTGAGAGTCCCTTGGACTGCAAGAAGATCCAACCAGTTCATTCTGAAGGAGATCAGCTCTGGGATTTCTTTGGAAGGAATGATGCTAAAGCTGAAACTCCAGTACTTTGGCCACCTCATGTGAAGAGTTGACTCATTGAAAAGGACTCTGATGCTGGGAGGGATTGGGGGCAGGAGTAGAAGGGAACAACCGAGGATGAGATGGCTGGATGGCATCACGGACTCGATGGACGTGAGTCTGAGTGAACTCTGGGAGTTGGTGATGGACAGGGAGGCCTGGCGTGCTGTGATTCATGGGGTCTCAAAGAGTCGGACACGACTGAGCAACTGACCTGAACTGAACAAGATAGAATACGAAAGCAACAGGTACAGATTTGGACTCTAGGCTGCAAATCAGGGAAAGAAGGTAGTTAGATTTATTCAGGTTGGAATTATACATCCTAGGAAAGCAGGGAGACAAACAGGGAGACAAAAGACCTTAATGTATTGAATTAATAAGAAAATGCCATCTAATATGCATTCTGCCTATCAATCTTTTGTTACATGCTGCTACATAAGCTTTCCACACTATATTTTTTCTTCGTTTCACCACTTTTATGCTCAGAAACATTTCAGTGGCTCTCAGTTATCTAGGATAAAGTTCAGAATTCTTAGCTTGGGATTTAAAACTCTTCTTGGTCCATGTGCCCTATCTTCTTAGTCTATCACTGACATGTGAGTTCTCCTGTAGAGTTACACTTGCCTTTTCAGTGATACCCAAATAGGCCTTAAACATTCCCATCTCTAGATTTTTAATAAGTGGTGGAATACAATCTCCTTCATGACCTTAGCAATGAATGCTCCTTTTGTGTACCACTAATTTGAATCTAGGACTTCCCATTTGGCATAGTGGTAAAGAATCTGCCTGCAGTACCCAAGACACGGGTTTGATCCCTGGGTCAGGAAGATCCCCTACAGGAGGAAATGGTAACCCAGTCTGATATTCTTACCTAGAAAATCCCATGGACAGAGGAGCCTGGCAGGCTACAGTCCATGGAGTCACAAAGAGACTCAGTCATGTCTATGACTGAGTGGCTGTGCACTGGAGCACACTTTGAATCTATCAATATTAAGAGGCTGGCTCATCAGTAAGTCTCCTCACATCTGCTGCCTTTAGAGCACCAGTTCTGAGGGAGATGTATTCATGAAAGGTGCTGATTCTGTTCTTGATGGAAAGTCTCACGTCTCAGATGAAGTCCAGTTTGTTCTCCACGGTGAGTTCTTCACTCCGTGCTGTACCATACTTCACTTGTGAACAGGCAGAGAAGTTCATCTTTTGTCTGCATGCCTAGGCAAGTCTAAGTAGGTGGCAAAACTTTATGGATCCAAAATTTCATTCCCATGAAAGTTTCTGGAACTCCCTCATTCAGTCGTATTGGAAAGACTTTCAAAGGAAAATAAAAAACATATAGGCAATGAAGATGTGTTTATCTTTTAATAGTATGCATCAAAATATCTCGATGTTGTTCAAATCAGTAGCAAAGTTCTTTAGATAGTCTGCGTACATTTTAAAAATGACTGTAATAGCAAAATTTAATTTGTCTCTTCATTTGGAAAATGAGTAATTATAGCGTATAAAGTACTACTCTGACAGAAAACTAAAACATCCATTTAGATCACCTTATAAAAGACTAAAGCTTTCTCTTCCTGCTAAGGGTGTTTGCATTCCTTGTTGCTCTTAAGGTGACAAGCATCAGAGGACCCCATGCAGTCCCATCAGACCACAGAAGAGGATGAAAATCCTCTTCTCTGCCATTTCCATCTGTTGTTCTCTGGTGTAAGTCCCTGAATTTTGATTTTGTCTTTGAACAGTGTTTCTTTTGTAGTTTGGAGATGCTTTTAGGGAGAGTTAATGCACTTGTTGGCCTCTGTGTCATCCAAGGGCGCAGGGAGCTTCGATCAGGCTTCTTTGTTTTCTAACATCTCCCAACTCTTCGATTGTGTAGTGTTTATTTTCAAGAATTCTCTAGTCAATGTCCCTTTAATCTTTTCCTTCTTCATCATCATTTCGTTTGAGTTTGCATGTAGTCACTGAGAGTTTCATTTTGTTTTGTGTTTTGTTTCATCTTCTCCACAGTGGATTTCTGACTCTGTACTTTTTAAAATTACGGAATAGGACCTTGAAAATGAACATCTTCTGTTTTTGACTTTTCTTCCCTCAAGGGCCATCTTCTTCCTATTATGATTTCCCCTCAAATGTCTTTCCATGGAGTTGAACATTGCTTAAATTATAGAAGAACAGTGGAAGCACTCAGCCTTCTTGTCTAGATCAGTCCTGGTTTGTGGTGCACGTGGCCCTGACTCAGCCAGGACTGTGGACTCTAGTACCTGGTGGCGCTCTCAGAAGTTGTTTCATCAGAAGAATGTTCAAGAAATAGAGACGTTATTTCAGAATACAGTTCTATCATGTGTTCTTCTGGACACTGGGCTATTCTCAGTTCTTATGTAATAGCTTTTTCAAGAAATTTCCTTTCACATTATAAAATCTGATGTATGTGTGTGTGTGTGTGTGCGTGTGTATAAAATGTATGTGTGTACACACATGTTTACTAAGTCATGTCCAACTCTTTGTAACGCTACGGGCTGTAGCCTTCCAGGCTCCTCTGCCCATGGGATTCTCCAGGCAAGAGTCCTGGAGTGGGTTACCATTTACTCCTCCAGGAGATCTTCCCAGCCCAGGGACTGAACCCACATCTCTTGAATTTACTGCATTGGCAGGCAGTAAATGGGCTTCTGAGCCGCCAGAGAAGCCATATATAAAATGAGGGACTTATGAATATGCCACTCACTGACATACTCTCTAAGATGGACAGAAATGGAAATTTGGTAGTTACGGTAGAATGACCAGGGTTAAATGTTGACATTCTTGTTTTTGTGATTCTGGCTGGGTTGCATGGAACTCCTTCAACTTAAGTTTCATTACCTACAAAAGTAGGATAATGATACTTTATAGAAACACTGTAGGGATGGGAAGAGATGGTAGTTGTGGTGTTTTACACATCGGAGATGCTCAGTAAGTTCCCAGGACCCACCCTGTTTTCCACTCCCCAGTTTGATCTGAACAGCCTATGTGCTGGCATAGGCAAGAACTTTGTGACCAAATCTATCATAAAACTAGCACGTTATTCAGGAAAAGTGACATTCCATAGCAGGTGGCATAGCATGTTTAATGCCAGCGTAAATAATCACTTAAGGAATGTACAAATATAATTTTTTGTTCCAGTGGAAGCAGAATCTTGGACTTTCATAATAACTTGGAAATAAGACTCTCTAATATAAAAATACAGAGAACAAAATAATATAATAGTTAACGCATAGCACTTTTTATCCATCAGTCACTATTTCAGTCTTTTACATAATAGTCCATTTAATTCTTGCTGTAACTGGCTACATAACGTGGGGCTCAGTACAAAATAAAAGTTTAAAGCCCTTGTTAAAAAATTATTGGTAGTATATGACGATGTCAAAGCATTAAGCAAAGCTCAGGGCCCTTCAAAGCACAGGACCATGTATAACTGCATAGGTCACATGCTTCAATCACCCCATCAGCCTCTTGAGATAGAAACTATCATTTCACTGTAGATAATGGAATTGAAATACACAGGGAAAAGTTAATTTGTTGAAGGTTACAGTGACAGGAAGTAGTGAAGCTGGATTCCACTCAGGCAATATGTGTCTAAAGATTATGTCTTTGTCTACTTAAAAAATGTTTTTCATTTATGTGCTAACTTTTAGCTTCAAAATCATTTTAGCCACATTATTTCAGAGCTGTAAAAATCTGTACTTTGACATGGTCATGTAAGGTACTATATTCGTCTACTTGATTATCAATGCCCTGGCTTGTCCAAGTAGAGAAAGAGCTACTGGAAAGTATTATCCATATAGCTTAAAATACCAGGACGATATGGAACTTACCAAGTACTAAACAGTGCTATTCCAGCATCCTTATATGTGTTAATATCTTATACATTTCCCTAATGTGCTATGAAGTTGGTGCTAGTATGGTTATCATATTTTAGATGAAGAAATTGAAATATAAGTATTTGAGCAAAGCCACATGTCTAACAACTTTTGAGGCTAAAATTTTAACCCAGGTAGACTGATGCTAGAGGCTGGATCCTAAGACAACCATCTGCTCCTCTCTTGACTATGAGAGGCATCAGATATTTCATTCTTTTAATCTTATCCATTGCTGAATTATGACCAACAGACTGCCTGACACATTAGATAACGAATCAGTATTTGACGAAGTAATAATAGTGATGAAAAGTTTAATTTTGAAATTTAAACTTTTATTTATGCAAGTAATACAGGAATACATACATCTTTTAAAATGCTTAAAAAATATTTATGGGAGGGGGGGTTCATGTTTGGGAACGCATGTAAGAATTAAAGATTTTAAAGTTAAAAAAATAAAAAACTAAAAAAAAAAATATTCTAAGGAATGCTAAAACTTCTTCTCAATTCTGAACTCCTTCCCAGACCACCTTTTCTTCCTTTGAAATAATTTGAGTCTTTGTGCTCCGGACTTGCTTAGTAAAGACCAAGATATTCCGAGGTATTCAGTGTTTATGAATTACCATTGATCATAGTGTGAACTAACAAAGTTGATGTTTGCACTGAATATTCAGATAGCTCAGTCTGATTGTGTCTGTGATGATGCTTTATTTAGAGCCATTCCTTTTACTAGAAACACATAGTAAATACTCTGGCTTCATGATATAGTGTCTGTAGAATTAAACTTGAAAGGGTAGTATTATGCAGATAATCACAAGCAGCTTCAAGTTTAGTTATCATCCAGTCCGTGGCTGAAAGTTCCTTACCGTGGGGTGTTAGCCACGTGATCACGGTGGCTGCTGGAGTTTAAGCTTTAAGGTGTTCCGGGCAAGATTAAAGTCCTGGCTATGGGACAAGTATACTTCTTTTTAAGCTGTTCATGCTATGTTCTCTGTAGCCTTGCAACCTAGGTTTTAGATAAGATATTACCAGACTATATATTTTAAAGAAGGCTATAATGTCGAAACATAATTGGGGAACTATTTTTAGCTGGTAAGTTTTACTTGGGATAAGAGACGCTGTGGGCAGAAAACCGCCTTTTGGGTAGCATTCAGTACAATAATTAAGAGCTTCGGTTTTGGAACCAAATTGCCTGGTTTGAATCCTGTTACTACCACTTACTGGGGAACTGACTGATGCCAGGCAATATACTAGTCTTTCTGAGACTACGTTTCCTCCTTTGTAAACTAGAGATTATAAGAGTGCCTACATCCAAGGACTGTGGTAATATGGCTATGATGTTATCAATGTGAAATGCCTAGAGTGATTGAAGTTTCAGCAAGTATTAGCAACCAAAATCATTTTGTCAGCTAAATGAAACTGAAATAGACAGGAAGAACAATGTCTGAATAAGCGGAAACTTCTTTTCCCACTTCAGTCTAGTTGGAAATCTTAGGCCAGTATTTTTGGTGAGAGCTGTTGAACACCTCAGTTGGGACTAGTATAATATTGGTCCCTAGTATAGTATAGTATACTATACTAGTATAGTATAATCTGTTATCCTTTTCTAGGACCTAATAGTATCCTGAAATAGAGAGATGTTTATCCTTTGTCAATAAAAAGTGATATACTCTAAAATGAAGGAGTTACTCTTTTGGTTTCCTTGCTATTACTGATATGTTCATAAGCGAACTGACTTCATAACTAACATGAATCTGGGTGATTTCTGGTAGATATTCTCCTCCATGGCCGATGGAGTGCTTAGAATACCGCTTGGTCTACAGTAGGCACATAGTAAATATCTGGTGATGTACAATCCTCTCTTCCCATTGTTTGCATCTCCTGTAATACACCAGGGCTTGTTAGGCTCCTCAGAATAAGATGCTAGTCCCCCTTTTTCTCTTTCCTGCGTACCCAGCACAGGTTATGACATGACCTCGATTATCAGTGACCATCTGCTGAATAGGATACAGGGAAGGAGAAGCAGGGCTTTCAAAGATAGGGACAGCTTTTAATGGTGATGACAGCCAAGCATTCAAAAGAAACTTTAAGGAATAAAAGATTTAGAAAGGTGACTGGAGTAGGAGGAGAGAAACAAAAAGACATTGAAGTACCCTTCTGTTTGAAGCGTTTCCTCTCACCATTCATGGTTTATCATAAAGCACTGGTTTCAAACTTAAGCATGATCTGTCCTCGCAATCCTTGTCACATGCCTTTTCGGAGCTTGCAGTGTGTTTGGGAACATCATATACTGTTCACTTAGATAGAGACAGGTGGATAGATAGAGAACAGTTTTACATTGATCTACTGATAGGACACCTTAAAGTTTAGAATCCGCCGGATTTAGGGTGAACTAGTGGCACTGCATGTTCTAGTTGAGTGATGCTGTACAACTTAGCAGAGACACCCCCCTTTATGGATGAGGACTGCTGGTTAGTTGATTCATTGTTTGTTTGACTTTTTAAAAAGTATACTAAGCAGGAAAAAAAAAAAAACCTCTAAAACTTATCTCTCAAATATTTTATGTTTTCTTGAGACATATAAAATTTAGTTGTCAGTCTTTTGAGGTATATGTAAAGCTTTTCTTGAGTATTGACCTACTCTGTGGATTCACTATATATCTATATAAATGGTACACATTATGTAATCTTTATACATAAACTATAATTTCTAGTTTCAGTTTATTTATATAGGACAAAAACTGAAAATCTTTGCAAAGATGCTATGGGAAGAATATAACAGATGTTAAACACACTGCCCCTCCTAAATAGTTAGTTCTGTGAAGGTACAGACCATGTTTTAATTTTACCTTTCTCCCTTTCTCCCTTCCCTATCCTTTCCTTCCCTGCTTATCTTTTTTTTTTAACCTTGATTACAATGCCTACTAAATAACTTTGCATATGCTAGCTTCATGAAATAGACACATTAAATTAATAATGGATAAAAATTCCCTACTGTAACATTCATTGAAAGTGCCCTTTTTATTATTGTTATTATATTTGTTTTGTTCAGTTCAGTCACATGGTCGTGTCCGACTCTCTGCGACCCCATGGACTGCAGCACGCCAGGCCTCCCTGTCTATCACCAACTCCCAGAGTATACTCAAACTCATGTCCATTGAGTCGGTGATACCATCCAATCATCTCATCCTATGTCGTCCCCTTCTCCTGCCTTTAATATTTCCCAGCATCAGGGTCTTTTCAAATGAGTCAGGTCTTTGCATCAGGTGGCCAAAAGTATCGGAGTTTCAGCTTCAACATCATTCCTTCCAATGAACATTCAGGACTGATTTCATTTAGGATGGACTGGTTGGATCTCCTTGCAGTCCAAGGAACTCTCAAGAGTCTTCTCCAACACTACAGTTCAAAAGCATCAATTCTGCGGCGCTCAGCTTTCTTTATAATCCAACTCTCACATCCATACATGACTACTAGAAAAACGATATCCTTGAGTAGACAGACCTTTGTGGCAAAGTAATGTCTCTGCCTTTGAATATGCTGTCTAGGTTGGTCATAACTTTTCTTTCAAGGAGTAAGCGTCTTTTAATTTCATGGCTACAGTCACCATTTGCAGTGATTTTAGAGCTCCAAAAATTAAAGTCTGCCACTGTTAATTAATTATTTTGCTTTTAATATTATTATGTTTCTACAGACTCAAATTGATACCTCTAAACTAATATTAGAGAAATTGCTAAAATGGCTTAAATGAGGAGACTTAAAATAATTTCTATTGTACTTTCATTTTTATTATGTCTAAAAATCAATGAAGAGACGTTGAGCAAAAGTTCCATGAATGGAAGAACTATAACTAGTTGATCCAATGTAGACTTCTACATATCCATAGAGTGATTAAAAAAAAAAAGACACTGTAAATTAAGTTTTCTGGCCCATTCTCTTGAAATACACATTCTCATACGTAGTTTTGTAAGTAGCTGTTGTGTTCTGGTGGTGAAATTGTTATGGTCTCAGAAAAGAATGAGATGCAGTTATTTTAGTGCATAGCTGCTATGGGATTGAGCTAGAAAACCAGCTTGCTTGCTTGCCTTATTTTTCTTTATTTTTTCTTAATCTAGGCACAGGCAAATAGGTATTGAGGAAAACACTAGTTATGGGCAAGAGCCCTGAGGTACAATTTGTCTGCATACAATTGAATTGAGTTCACATCTTTGCAAGCTGGTTGCTTCCTGCAAAATTGCTTCCGTGTATACATTTAAATGTCCCTCCCCTGTGCTCATTGCTTTAAGTATTGGACTAGAGATCTCAACAAGCAGTAACGTAACATTAGCTCCCCATAGATGGGTAATCCTATTATATTTGGATACAAGAATATATTTTAATAAGTGCAGACACAGAGATTAAAGCAGAAGATTTGAGGAAGCAGCCTGTTCCCTCAGGTCTAATGGGTAATCTAATCATTCTCTCAAAAAAAGTAAATAAATTAGAAGTTTTATTGCAGCACGGTGGATGAAATTCGCATTTTCATTTCTACCAAATGTGATGGTTGCATGATTCCAAACTAAGTCAATTTAATATGTCTTTTTACATCATTCCTAATTCTTGAAAAAATATTAAAATTGAACCAAGAGGCAAGTGTATATGTTAGTAGATGCTTTAGGGGATTGCTGTTTAAATAGAAGTCTACCTTTCATTGCCACTGAAAACCAAATTTCAAGTTGAATTCTAGAAGTAAGCCAATAATTAATTATCATTAATGGAGCAGAGGAAACAGCAAATTTTGATTAATAGTACTGTTTTTCATTCCTCTAGCTTTGATAATTAACTCCCATCATGTATGATTCTCTCTAAGCCAAAGAGTAGGTTAGGAAAACTCTCGACTGTATTCCAAGTACATCTTCTAAGGAACTGATGGAGAAAAAGATTGTCATCTTGATAAAAGTTCTAGAAGAACTTGAGAAGACAGAGATGTTCCATAGAGGAGGTGGGCTCAAATTTGTGCCCTGCGCTAAAGAGAGGAATGAAGGGACATGAGGGAAAAACAAACAAACAAACAAACAAACAACACGTGTAGCAAAGATAGAGAAGTGGTTCCAGAAACAATTTGACTAAACTGAAATTGTAGAAAGTATCCAGGAAACAGAATTGGGTAAATTCTTAAGGGCCTTGAGTGTCATAATAAGGAATCAGACTTCAGAACAATTACAGTATTTTTCAACAGGGGTATGACTTGATGGCAGTGGATTTGGAAAAATTAATATGAGGAGGGGAAGGAAGTTCATCTAAGAAATTAGAGTCTTTAATTTTGAATATTAAAAGATAAATGAACAAAAGAATATGAAAGATGAATGGACAAGACTATAGATGACTGGATAGATAGAGGCTCCCAACCTTAACCAGAGTGTCATCTAGCAAGAGCACAGCTGTTTTCCCTATTCATCATCTCTGCTTCTCAGTGGCTCATGCAATTTTAAAGCAAGAAGAAATAATAAAAAAATGATGCCGCAGATGCGCCATGTAAGTGCACCCTAGGATGCGTGAATTATAGAAAGTACACTGCAGTGGGAGAGAAGGAAAGGAATTAGTGGGAAAAAATGGCCACATGTGTTTCTTGTTGAGTTCAAACTCAGTTCTGCTTTAATTCAGAGGAAATAGGTACTCTTGGGCTGGTGGGCTGAAGAGGGCATTAGGAACCTGTAGTACAGAGATTCCAGAAAGGACAAGGTAAAAAAGACCTCATTGGCCAGTCACCAGTCCCTATATAGGTCACCTCCCTACTTCTGGTCCATGAATACTCTCTCTCCAGTGTAGTACCCTGGCAACAAGAATATTACTTCTACTTCTCCTGCTTAAAAACCTTTGATGACCCTTCTCCATGTCCTGCAGTTGAATTCTGTGTCCATTTCATGGCATCTGGGATTTCCTGGTACCTGCAGACCTCTCCTGCCCTGGAACTGAGTCCAGCTAAACTGAGAGACTTGCTACTTTCAAAAGGGCCATGCACATATAATTTCCTCTGCTCATCATTCTTCCCTTCTCGTCTCCTGGTCACCCTTGACCAGACACCAGTGCGAGCATCTTCCCAGCAAGCCTTCTTTGATCCTCTCCTCTTCAGACCAGTTATACCAGCTTAGCTGATATTTATGATGGGATTACTATCCAGCAGGTATTGTCCAGAGTGCTTAACAAATACCTTGCTTTGCTTGGCTTGGCTGACAGTCCTCTTTGGTAATGCCACCTTGCATTGACTCTGTCTCTATCGGTGTTCAAATGTGCTTGTACATGTACCTGTGCTCGTCTGTGTTCCCTTCCAAACCAGGAGAGTTCTATTCCAAACCTGCAGAATAGAAATGATCACAACTATATTAATAGCGCTTATATTTTAATACGAACTTTGTGTTAGGCATGGTCCCATCAGACTTATGTTTCACCGACCCTTCACTTTCTGAGACAGTTCAGTTCAGTTCAGTCACTCAGTCGTGTCCGACTCTTTGCGACCCCATGAACCGCAGCACGCCAGGCCTCCCTGTCCATCACCAACTCCCGGAGTTCACTCAGACTCATGTCCTTCGAGTCAGTGATGCCATCCAGCCATCTCATCCTCTGTCATCCCCTTCTCCTCCTGCCCCCAATCCCTCCCAGCATCAGAGTCTTTTCCAATGAGTCAGCTCTTTGCATGAGGTGGCCAAAGTACTGGAGTTTCAGCCTCAGCATCATTCCCTCCAAAGAAATCCCAGGGCTGATCTCCTTCAGAATGGACTGGTTGGATCTCCTTGCAGTCCAAGGGACTCTCAAGAGTCTTCTCCAATACCACAGTTCAAGTACTACTATTATCTTCCATTATATATAACATGGAGAAACAATGGTGACTATCACATAGGATCATGTGAAAATTAGAGAGAATTGAACATGTAAAGCATTTAGCTGAGCACATGAGATATTTATAGAGCCTTCTATTATTATTCATACAGGAGAGATCAGTTATATATATATATATATATATATATATATATATATATATGCACTGTGTGCTTAGTCTTTTCAGTCATGTCTGACTCTTTGTGACCCCATGATTCATAGACCACCAGGCTCCTCTGTCCATGGGATTCTCCAGGCAAGAATACTGGGGTGGGTTGCCATGCCCTCCTCCAGCGCATCTTCCCGACCCAGGGATCCAGCCCTTGTCTCTCTTATGTCTCCTGCATTGGTAGGCAGGTTCTTTACCACTAGCATCACCTGGCAAGCCATATATATGTATATATGTTTGACTCAATGTGGTCAGCTCAGGATTTGAAATGCCTGTATTTGAATCCTTAGAGCCTTTCATGTTGATGTAGTTTCTTTTTATTGATTTTCCACACAATAAGATGCCTTTTCAACTTGATTTGGGGAAACCCCTACAGTCTCATCAATGTATATGTATCTTGGATGTATAAAAGAAGTAAATATTTTGATTCCTAAGAGAATAAGTAAAGCTGGCTGGGAGATGTAAATTTCAGTGAAGAATGGGTGATGGAACATAAAGCATATTCTTGGATTCCCAGAAAACCAAGCACTCAGATCCTGATGGCTTCATGTTAAAGAAACAGGTAGAATCAATTTAGCATTCCTGCTGACAAGCTTCCATTCTCAGTAAGTAAGCCATCATACCCTCTGGAGCAGCCATCTTAGGTCAATTGAGACATTTGGACTCATTAACCACTTTGGATTCATCTTAAGACTTTCTTATTTATAGTCTTCCTAAGGCTTAATGGGCTTCAAAATGTACTTTGCCCAGGTTCGCATCGAGTCTTACCAAGCTCTGTGCTTTTACTCAGCAGGCAACCATTTGACTGTCAGCTTTTATATTTTTCTCTGCAAGGGAAGGAGAGCCTTACGGCTGCTCCTAAATGCCCAATTAACATTTCCACGTTGCTTTATTCTTGCTTATAATTATTCTTTATTGTCATCTTTGTTTCCTTGACCATCAGGAATAAACCAGATCATTTTAATAATTCTGACCTAACTCTTCAATATACTTCACTATTATCAGACTTAATTTTTCATCTATAATTCTGATCTTTTACTGTGTTCTTTTTTTTTGGTCAGTAGAAAATGGACTAAATCTTACAGAGTGGTCATGATTTGGAAAGATAGAAGATGGAGCTGCTGCAGTGCAGGGGAGTCTTGTGAGCAAAGATAAGGCAGGAATCCAGTTGTGTAGGATGCACGTATGTGGATTGTGTATGTAGAGCATCAGGGGATTCAGAGAGTAAAACAAGGGCAGGGGTGAAAGAATAAGATTCACAGCTGTTGTTCAGCTGCTTAGTTGAGTCTGACTCTGCAACCCCATGGACTGAAGCATGCCAGACTTTCCTGGCCTTTGCTGTCTCCCAGAGTTTGCTCAAACTCGTGTCCATTGAGTCAGTGATGCCATCCAACCATCTCATCCTCTGCCACCACCTTCTCCTCCTAACCTCAATCTTTCCGAGCATCAGGGTCTTTTCCAATGAGTTGATGCTTTGCATCAGGTGGCCAAAATATTGGAGCTTCAGTTTCAGAATCAGTTCTTCCAGTGAATATTAAGGGTTGATTTCCTTTAGGATTGACTGGTTGGATCTCCTTGCAGTCCAACGGACACTCAAGAGTCCTCTTCAGCACCACAAGTTAAAACCATCAATTATTCAGGGCTCAGCCTTCTTTATGGTGCAACTCTCACATCTGTCCCTAACTACTGGAAAAATCATAGCTTTGATTATACGGATTTTTGTTGCAAAGTCATGTTTCTGCATGGAACAACAGACTGGTTTCAAATAGGAAAAGGAGTACATCAAGGCTATATATCGTCACCCTGCTTATTTAACTTCTATGCAGAGTACATCATGAGAAACGCTGGACTGGAAGAAACACAAGCTGGAATCAAGATTGCTGGGAGAAATATCAATCACCTCAGATATGCAGATGACACCACCCTTATGGCAGAAAGTGAAGAGGAACTAAAAAGCCTCTTGATGAAAGTGAAAGTCGAGAGTGAAAAAGTTGGCCTAAAGCTCAACATTCAGAAAACGAAGATCATGGCATCCGGTCCCATCACTTCATGGGAAGTAGATGGGGAAACAGTGGAAACAGTGTCAGACTTTATTTTTGGGGCTCCCAAATCACTGCAGATGGTGATTGCAGCCATGAAATTAAAAGATGCTTAGTCCTTGGAAGAAAAGTTATGACCAATCTAGAAAGTATATTCAAAAGCAGAGACATTACTTTGCCGACTAAGGTCTGTCTAGTCAAGACTATGGTTTTTCCTGTGGTCATGTATGGATGTGAGTTGGACTGTGAAGAAGGCTGAGTGCTGAAGAATTGGTGCTTTTGAACTGTGGTGTTGGAGAAGACTCTTGAGAGTCCCTTGGACTGCAAGGAGATCCAACCAGTCCATTCTCAAGGAGATCAGCTCTGATTTCTTTGGAAGGAATGATGCTAAAGCTGAGGCTCCAGTACTTTGGCCACCTGATGCGAAGACTTGACTCATTGGAAAAGACTCTGATGCTGGGAGGGATTGGGGGCAGGAGGAGAAGGGGACGACAGAGAATGAGATGGCTGGATGGCATCACTGACTCGAAGGACATGAGTCTGAGTGAACTCCGGGAGTTGGCGATGGACAGGGAGGCCTTGCGTGCTGCCAGGGCTTCATAGGATCGCAGACAGTCAGACACGACTGAGCAACTGAACTGAACTGAACTAGGTCTGTCATGGCTTTTCTTCCAAGGAGCAAGCGTCTTTTAATTTCATGGCTGCAGCCACCATCTGCAGTGATTTTTGAGCCCACAAAGTATCTGTCTCTGTTTCCCTTGTTTCTCCAACTATTTGCCATGAAACGTTGGAAATGGAGACTATGATCTTTTTTTGAATGTTGAGTTTTAAGTCAGCTTTTTCACTCTCCTTTATCACCTTCATCAAGAGACTCTTTAGTTCCTCTTCGCTTTCTGCCACAAGGGTGGTGTCATCTGCGTATATGAACTTATTGATATTTCTCATTGATATACATTAGAATATGCTGATCTACACACCTTTATTTTTTAATCCGTTTTTATTTTTATTAGAATATAGTTATTTTACAATGCTGTGTTAATTCCTATCAGGTAGCAAATTGAATCAGATATATATATATATATATATATATATATGTCCCTTCCCTTTTGAACTGCTTTCCTCTTTTCCCTCTTTCCTATACCACAGTTCATTACGTAGAGCTCCCTGTACCATATGGTGATCGTTCTCATCAGTTATGTATAAAATAGATAACTGATGAGAACCGTCTCTGTACCTTTAACTCAGACTCCAACCACCAGCCATCCAGCAAACAGTTTCCTCTCCACATATGATCTTTTGTTTTTCTGCTACTCTGGAGTTTTCAGTGAATCTTCCGTGCTATCAGCTAAATTTCATGTTATTTTCCCTGCCATTTTCAACTTGGTAGGGCCCCACACAAGTGATTTTTCTAAACTAACCATCAGTCATCCCTCTCTCACCATGCATCTCACATTTTAGCCCCATCTAACACCATGTGAATCATTGAACTCACCATGCATGCTTATCCCCATATCACCACCCTTGTATGTCCTCCTCTGATCTTCCACCTCTTGAGTGCACTTATGGACTCCTACAGAGGGTTTAAGATACATATAAAATATCTCATAGTGTGTATAGCTCTGCAGGCATAATTATTCACCACCCCTGCCCCCACATCCATATCCAGTGTCATTGACCATACATATCTGTATTATAGCACCTACTGCAGCCTATTCTATTTATACACTTACACGTCTAACCTGCCACCTAGACTTGAGCTCAGTGACATGTGTATTCATCCAGTTCATCCACATTCCCCTTCAAGTTTCCCGTGGTGCTGGAAGGTAGCGGTACTCAGTCAACATCAGTCCAAGCGCTTTGAATGGAGAATCACTGCAATTTTTTTTTTTTTAACTGTAGAAAATCTTGAGAATTGGTGGTATAATCAGACTGGTTATTGTTTAATTAATGTTTTCTACTGAAGAGTTTTCTTTAATTAGTATTCAAGGTTTTGTTGTTTAACTAATACTTTTGAAGCTCCTTAGGGCCAGAATTATTTATAGAAAATCACTCCTGTGATTGTTGGTCATTCACTGAGAAAGGATTTACTGAATGCTTCCAATTAATGAGCTAATTTCAGTTTCCTGAATCACAATAATATTTATTTCCCAAGAAGTAAATAAATTTCTGCATATAAATTAGAATTTTATTAAGTAGCAGGTTTATAAATCAAGTGATTTAGAATGGCATTCACCTAGAACTAATCCATAAGTCTTTTTTAGTGAGAAATGAAAACATAGCCTCAGTAATTTTAGTTACAATTTCCATACACTTTTTTGTTGGTAGATATTATAGATTGATTTCTGCTGCTGATAGACTTTGAAGTTGTTTAAGCATATAAAAGCCACAGTGTAATTTTCTACACACAAAAAGAGCTCTAAACACGACACTCTAATGTGTATGTTTGAATCCCTGATCCTTTAAAACCCTCGCCCGTCTCCGTTCAGCAGAGAGAATGTTTTTGATTGTTGAGAAGGGATCCAACGTGCTTAGATAAAGTACTGATAAAATGCTTTATTTTTGAAAATAAAACAGGTGAAACTTTGAAAAATTATTAATCAAAACTGGTCAAATGTTGGCACTTTTATATGATTCATTCTGATATTTATGGCTCAATTCTTTGGGAGGAAAAAAATCAGTCTTAAAATCTCTAGGTAAGTGCAAATGATACCTGAAAAAGAACTGGGATGTGGATGTTGCCATACTGAGTATGTAGTGTATGTTTATAACAGCACTTGCAATTAGAAAAAAACAAAGGTATGTTCTCCATACTCTCCACATCATGACAGAATAAACAGAATGGTTTACATTAATCAGTTAATGCGTGTAATTTGAATCACATTTGGAATAAGGAAACTCTGCCATTAGATCTGCTATTAATGACAACTGTGAGAGTCCACCAGCTACTCAGGAATGAGCCTCAGTTGAGCACCTGTACTGCTCACGTGCTTCCCAGGTGGTGGTAGTGGTAAAGAACCCGCCTGCCAGCGCAGGAGATGCGAGAGTTGCTGGTTCACTCCCTGGGTTGGAAGATCTCCTCGAAGAGGGCATGGCAACCCACTCCATGGCAACTTGCCTGGGGGATCCCATGGACAGAGGAGCCTGGCAGGCTACAGTCCCTAGAGTCACACAGAGTCGGGCACGACTGAACGACGTAGCACGCATACATGCACTAGTCAGGATAGGTTATGCCTCCGTAACAAGAAAGGCCCCACAGTCTTAACAGCCTAACACTATTAACATTTAAGTTAGACTTAAAATTTCATTGTGGGTTGAGTGACGTTCCAGGGCAGATTTTGGAAGAGAAGAATATTGGAGTGTCTATGCAAGTTTTCATTGCTTCAGTTGGAAATGACATATGTCAGTTCCAGTCACATTTTATTGGCCAAAACTATCATCTGACTTAATTGGAAGGGAAATACAATGAATAGAGAAAAAAACAAAAAATCAGGCAGGTGTGAGCACTAGATATCCCTATCAGAGATTTTAAGACTATAGTAAACTTTGTACTTTTTTTTTTTTTTAAACATTCTTCATTCTTGCTTGCCAGCATTTTCCCATGATACGTTGCCAACTGGGGCAGATCAGGATGCAAGTCTGAAATCCAGTGTCTGCCCTTTCCTATAACTATTTCAAAAGATGAAGCATTTTCCTCATGCTGTGTACCACAAGAAGCATAAGTCCATATAGCAGCATTTTGCCCCATTAGTTGTCTTCATTTTCATAACACAGCTCTGCACATGTAAGGAGAATGGGCTACTATGTCAGAGAGAAAGCTTCAGCTATACAGTAGGATGACCCAGAAGAAAGCATGTACATGAAGAGAGAGAAAATATATTTAGAGAAAAATTAGATCTCAATAAAGTGATATCCTTACATTTGGTATTTGCCTTTTTTTTTTTTTCATTTCACAGGAACATTAGGGAATCTTAACTCCAGAAGCAATTGTCAACCACTCTGTCTGCCTGGATGGGTGAGAATTGCCTCTCTATCTGCTCCCCCAAAGACTTAATCCTCAAAAACTGACATCATATTTTTACATGCAGATGGAGAGAGAGTTGGTTCTATCTTGCAAGTTCTTCCCCTAGCAAATGTGTAACTATCAAAAATATGAGAGAAAAACGTCATTATGTATTATATCATTATATAAGGCAGAAGCTATGGTTCTATTTTTTCTGTCATAATATAAACTGAACAAAACTTTTGTGTGTATATAAAAACAGAAATCTTATGGAATCTGTGCAAAATGAAACTGACGACATTCCATCTCACCACCGTAATGGGGCTGATCTGTTTCTTCCATATTTGTTGACCCATCTGGAAAGTTTTCATCATCTGAGACATATTTCTCACTTGACGTTCAGTATTTTATTATCTGTCATTTTTATTGCATGTTCCCTATTTCTTCAGTTACTTGAAAAATGATGTCGAGATAGAACTCATCTCTTAAATTCCTGTTATAATCGCGTATACCACCATCTCCCTCAGAGTCTCTACCCATTCACCCATTCCTTCAGTGTGCCTCTTTTTACTTCCCCTGTTCCGCCCCCACCAGCTCTTCTCTACTCCCTCCCTTTTTCTGTTCTCCCTCCCCTTACCTGAAACTGGCTTATCAGTCACTTGAATTCCTGGGAATGAGAAGCCTGGTAATGGGAAGCATGATCAACTTCAAAAAAATAAAAAATAAAAATAAAAAAACGCTTTTAAATAACCCTCAGTGAAAGTACTTATAACATTTTGAAGATATACAAATTTTTCCTGATTTCCTACTGCACTCATCCCAGGAAATCCCAAAATAGTATAAGGACTATGAAGGATTGAAGTGTAATTGTTAGTCACTCAGTCACATCTGATTCTTTGTGACCCCATGAACTGTAGCTCACCAGGCTTCTCTGCCCATGGAATTCTCCAGGCAAGAATACTGGAGTGGGTAGCCATTCCCTTCTCCAGGGGATCTTCCCAACCCAGGGATCAAACCCAGGTCTCGTGCATTGTAGGTGGATTCTTTACCCTTGAGCCATCAGGAAAGCCAGTAGTTAGTAATTCAACTGATGAGCTCTTGGCCCTGGTCCTGCCTGTTGTCTTATGATGTTATATCCATTCAAATATTATTTTCTTTTTTTAAAAATATATTTAGTTGGCCATGTTGGGTCTTAGCTGCAGCATCTTCCTGCAGGAGGCATCTTTCCTTGTAGTGTGTGGACTTCGATGCCCCAAGGCATATGGGATCATATTTTTTCTGCCAGGAATTGAAGCTGTGTCCCCTGCATTGCAAGGTGCATTCTTAACCACTGAACTGCTAGGGAAGTCCCTAATTATAATTTTATTGTTCTAAAATTAAGTATTACCTTTTCTCTAGCATCTCTTTCTCCCCTACATTCATACTTGTGATGACTTCCAGATTCAAGTCCTAGCTGCTTACAACTTGTTAGATCTTACTGTAAGCACGGCTCTGTCTCAGTGATAGGGCCAAGACTCATATTTTGAGATATAAAGAGCAGACCAGAAATAAAATAGAGATATAAAGAGCAGACTGGAAATAAATCAGAATCTCAATAAATTTCAGGGGTTTTTTGGTTTTGTTTGTTTTTGTGGAGGACAGTGAACTCTCCATTTTCTTCTTCTCTCTCCAGTACCTGTATTAAAATATGAACCATCTTAAGAGGATGAAACATGATGCTCTCATAATCAGGGTTAAGTGCTGCTCCAGGCCTTATTACCTACTACTTAATTCTCACACAAGCTTATAGAAAAAATATTATGATCCTATTCTATTGCTGAGGAACCAAAGTCCTGAGGAGTCACGTAAGTTGCAAAGGCACACAATCTTGTAATAGAGCAGGCATTTCAATCTAACCACATTATTACACCTAAACACATCCATGCACTGTAAAGCCTCCCCTGGAATAAGATATATCCAGTACTTCTCCTGAACCACATACACTTATCCAAACGAGGAAGGATAAATGCCAATGGTTCTTTCTATTTTTAAAGTTGAGGAAACTGGATTGTAAAGAATGTGTATGGCTTGTTTATCATCTCTTGTTAAAAAGAAGACATAGGACCGGAAAGCAGATGTAGGAACAGATCTAGTTTAACATTTTAAAAAATATAACATGAGATTTAGAACTAAGAGAAAAGTGTGTGGGTATATGCTTTCATAATTAATTATTGACATATTTGATTTTCCTAACTACTTTCTAATTGATCATATTCTCCTTTGTCACAATTGTATTTTCCTTCTGATTACTCCTTGCAAAAAATCCTGCTACAGAACTTTTTACACATCCGCTAACGTAAATAACGCAGTACATGATATCAAGCCAAAGGGATATCTTCTAGTATGAAAAAATTTACAACTGGAAATTCTATTTTTTAACCAAATTTCCAGACTCAAAAAATGAAAAGGTCTTTTTCTTTAATGAATGTTGATTATCATTTAATTTGTTTTGAAAAAGGAGCCATCATTATGCATTGCCAGTTTTCCAACAACACCAGATAGGAATACTTCTATTTTGAATATGCTATAATTTTTTAAACATGGAGGGTGCTGACACAGGAGCCAACCTTTCTCACTTCATATCCTGGTTCCATCTTTTATCAGCTGTGTGATCATGAGTAAGTTACCAAACAATTCTGTGCTTCAGTTTTCTTACTGTAAAATGGAAATAATCCCAATTTTATATGGTTATGAATAGGTGGAAATAGGGATATAAGTAATGAATTTCTCATAATTCTGGCAGATGGTAACTGCTTACTAAGAGTTAATTTTTCTTGTTGCTGTGTTTTATTTTAAAGATATATGTTTTCTAAAAAATGCACACATTCTTTGAATAAATTTGTTTTTCTAAACTTAAGTGGTTATGCACAAAACTATGAACAAAGATAAATATTTACGAAGGTTCATAGAACCTTATTTAATATATTAAAAACCTAAAAAAATAAACAGAATTATCCCAGTAGGGACATATACAGAAAATATATGGTACATCAACAAGATTTTAAATCAACCATTGTTGTTTTTATTGGTTGCCCAATCATGTCCAATTCTGTGACCCCATAGACTGTAGCCCACCAGGATCTTCTATCCATGGAATTCTCCAGGCAGGAATACTGGAGTGGGTTGCCATTCCCTTCTTGAGGGGATCTGTCAAACCCAGGGATTGAACCTGAGTTTCTTGCATTGTAGGTGGATTTTTACCATCTGAGCCACCAGGGAAGCCCAAAGCAGCCATTAACCACTATCATCTGAAATAATAATTTTATGAAATAGGAACATTTTATAATATTTAAGAAACATAATTTATACATACATACATACATATATATTTTTTAATCTCCATTGAACAAGAGCTATATGTACCTTGGAACTCTGATATATCCATTTGAATGAAGAAAGGCAATGCCAAAGAATGCTCAAACTATCGTACAATTGCATTCATGTCACACGCTAGTAAAGTAATGATCAAAATTCTCCAAGCCAGGCTTCAACAGTATGTGAACCATGAACTTTCAGACATTCAAGCTGGTTTTAGAAAAGGCAGAGGAACCAGAGATCAAATTGCCAAAATCTGTTGGTTTATCGAAAAAGCCAGAGAGTTCCAGAAAAACATCGATTTCCGCTTTATTGACTATGCCAAAGCCTTTGACCTAGTGGATCACAACAAACTGTGGAAAATTCTGAAAGAGACTGGAATACCAGACCACCTGACCTGCCTCTTGAGAAATCTGTATGCAGGTGAGGAAGCAACAGTTAGAATTGGACATGGAACAATAGACTGTTTCCAAAGGGAGAGAAATATGGCAAGTCTGTGTATTGTCACCCTGCTTATTTAACTTATATGCAGAGTACATCATGAGAAACACTAGGCTGAATGAAGCACAAGCTGGAATCAAGATTGTTGGGAGAAATATCAATAACCTCAGATTTGCAGATAACACCACCCTTATGGCAGAAAGAGAAGAAGAACTAAAGAGCCTTTTGATGAAAGTGAAAGAGGAGAGTGAAAAAAACTGGCTTAAAGCTCAACATTCAGAAAACTAAGATCATGGCACCTGGTCCCATCACTCCATGGAAAATAGATGGGGAAACAGTGGAAACAGTGATAGGCTTTATTTTGGGGGGCTCTAAAATCACTGCAGATGGTGACTGCAGCCATGAAATTAAAAGACACTTAACTCCTTGGAAGAAAAGTTATGACTAACCTATACAGTATATTAAAAAGCAGAGACATTACTTTGCCAACAAAGGTCTATCTAGTGAAAGCTATGGTTTTTCCAGTAGTCATGTATGGATGTGAGAGTTGGACTATAAAGAAAGCTGAGCACCGAAGAGTTGATGCTTTTGAACTATGGTGTTGGAGAAGACTCTTGAGAGTCCTTTGGATTGCAAGGAGATCCATCCAGTCCATCCTAAAGGAAATCAGTCCTGAATATTCACTGGAAGGCTTGATGCTGAAGCTAAAATTCTAATACTTTGGCCACCTCATGTGAAGAGCTGACTCATTTGAAAAGGCCATGATGCTGGAAAATATTGAAGGCGAGAGGAGAAGGGGACGACAGAGGATGAGATGGTTGGAAGGCATCATGGACTCAAAGGACATGAGTTTGAGTAAACTCTGTGAGTTGGTGATGGACAAGGAGGCCTGGTGTGCTGCAGTCCATGGGGTCACAAAGAGTCGGACACAACTGAGCGACTGAACTGAACTGAATATATACCTTGGTTAGACACCAAAATATTATCATTGATTATAATTAAGTGGTAGGAATGTGAATGACTTTATTCCAGTATTTTCCAAATTTCCTGCACCAAGTTTATATTATTTTATGATAAAAATTATATATTTTTTAATTATATAATTAAGATTTTTCTATAACTGACCTCATAATCCATAATTATTTTGTATCTCATTCAGTTTTTAACTGATGGGTAATTGTGACAGTCCCTTGGACTGCAAGGAGATCCAACCAATCCATCCTAAAGGAAATCAGTCCTGAATATTCATTGAAAGGACTGATGTCAAAGCTGTAACTCAAATACTTTGGCCACCTGATGCAAAGAACTGACTCATTTGAAAAGACCCTGATGCTGGGAAAGATTGAAAGCGGTAGGAGACGGGGACAACAGAGGATGAGGTGGTTGGATGGCATCACCAGCTCAATGGACATGAGTTTGAGTAAACTCCAAGAGTTGGTGATGAACAAGGAAGCCTGGCAAGCTGCAGTCCGTGGGCTGCAAAGACTCGAACATGACTGAGCGACTGAACTGAATTCTATTTCTTATATTTTAGCTTCAGAAAATAATAAAGAAAAATATAGCAAAATATAAATTCCAGCATTATATATAAGACCAAAAAACTGAAATAGTACAGAGGAAAAGTATTAATGGGAAGCCTAAATATAATAATGGATAAGGAAATGGCAACCCACTCCAGTATTCTTACCTGGAGAATCCCATGGACAGAGCAGCTTGGTGGGCTACAGTCCACGGGTCGCAAAGAGTCGGACACAGCTGAGCGACTTCACTTTCACTTGAGATATAATAAGGCACTGTGATTCAGTCTATTAGTATGGAAACTGCATGTGTCATTTGTATACACACACATACATACACAGAAATGATTTCTAGAACTCATGCTTGAAAATCTGTCACTAAATATAAAGTCTAAAGAACATTTCCGTAAGTTTAATACTAATTACTTCTGGAGGATAACTTGTCTCAGTTTTGTTCCTGTGTTTCTTCATTTTCCAAATTTTAAAGTATATTGCTTATTTTTTATAGTAAGAAGATAAAGATACCCTACTAAGTAGATAAAATGTTTAATAAGTGCTTTCTTAAAGTCCCCAAAGTAGATGTTTTCTGATCCTTCCTAAGTCATGGGGCTGCCACTTTGTTTTATTTAATAAATGACAACTCAGCTTACATCATTTTGAAATGATGCATTCTCCAGTATTTGTAGGGGGACACTCTCCCTGAAAACCTTTACCTGTGAGCTTCCTCCTGAGCCTTTTTGAGTCAGTATCTCCCACTGTGGTCCAGCTTGAGCAGCTCTGTACTAAATCACCTTGACAGTTGTCTGTTCCCATTACATCATCAGCTCCTACCTCGCATGCTGACACCACATCCCTCACAGCCATTACTTGCCTCTCCCAAGTGTAGGCAGTCTCAAAACAGAGAATCACTTTTCTTTGCTAAAAAAAGATACACCAAGTTAGAGATATCTTCCCGAATTTCCATGCAATATTATTATTTTTAGAACAGGATTAGGACTCTCAAGAAGTAAGACCAAGCCATGCCCTGTTTTGTATCACTGGACCTTTTGATGCAAAGTATTTTCCCCAGAGACCATCCCAGTGGCAAAATGTCTCCATTATACAAAGAGGAGTCATTGACAAATTCATAATAAGAATATACCTGCATGTACTTAAAATATATGACTAACATGGTCATATCATTTGACCTTATAATTCATTGTTATCTACAGTGAATTATGCTGAAAGGAAATTCTTTGAGGTGAATTAGGAAATGGAATGAAGGTTGGGAATAAACCCAGAAGCAATGAAGCACAATGGGGAAATGTCATTTGGGGAAAAAAAAAAAATTCCTCTTTTACGAATTCCCATATTCTCTGGAGCTACCCGTGCTCAGGCTAAAGAAATACCTTTTTTTCTAAAGGTTTGATCAGCATTTCTAAGGGTCTTTTAATGATAGGCATGATGTGTAGAGTTGGCAGGCAGGAGAGGGCCAGCCACGTGTCACCTTAAGGAACTCTCAGTCAAGGAGGGAGAACAATGCCGAGAACCAAGCAAAAGGTCTGTGGCTTTGAGAAAGTGTTCAGAGGAATGTATCCAGCTTTGCCTGGGTGAAAGAAAACTCACAAGCAGAGAGACTTGGCCCTATCTTAGTGAATTTCACCATCTTTAATTAAACTGAATGGCGCAGTTTTGTCCAGTGTGATTGCTGACACACTACAAATTAAATGGATTACTTAATGATCATTACCTGTGACGAATCTATGATGACCTTCTTTTCAGTGTGTCGTTCCATGCCCTAGGTGCTTCCATCAGCACGTCTTACTCTATTTGTTTGTTTACATGTATCCCTCTTCTAAGCTGATAACTTCAAAGGCAATGGTCCAATTACCAGGTGCTGATACCTAGTAAATAGTAAAGATGGATTAAATGAGTAAACACACTATTTCATATTTTAAACCTCATATAACTCTTCTTTTTAAGGAACATTCCAAAAACAGATTTTATAAGAGGCAACTTTATTTTTTGTTGAATTCCACTGATGTAAAATAACGCAAGCACAAGTGTAAGATGATCAAAATTATTGGATGATGAAGCAGGAGAAAGTGTTAGGGCAAGCCAGAAAATGACACCAAAGACTGCTGAAGGGAACCAGAGTGGGAGAGGTGATCAGATTGAAGAAAAGATGTATTAAAAATTGGGATTGACATATATACCCTACTATGTGTAAGCTAGATAACTAGTAAGAACCTGCTGTAAAGCACAGGGGACTCTACTCAGGGCTCTGTGGTGACCTAAATGGTAAGGAAATCCAAAGAAGAGGGGATACATTTATACATGTGGGCTTCCCAGGTATCTTAGTGGTAAAGAATCTACCTGCCAGTGCAGGAGATGCAGGAGACATGGGTTCAATCCCTGGGTCAGGAATATCCCCTGGAGGAGGAAATGGCAACCCACTCTGGTATTCTTGCTTGGAGAATCCCATGGACAGAGGAGCTGGTGGGCTATGGTCCATGGGTTTGCAGAGTCAGATGTGACTGAATGAGCACACACACATGTTTGTATGCAGCTGGTTCGCTCTGGTGTACAGCAGAAACTAACCCAACATTGTAAAGCAACTATACTGCAGTAAAAATTGGCAAAAAAAAAAAATATATATATATATATATATATATATATATATATATTTGTCATGTTCCCAAGTTGATCTGATTCTCATGTAGGAAACCTGGGCAGCTAGCCATCTTGTTGTGACCCCGGAGAGTTCATTCCTAGGCTCTCTCTCTCTTCAAAGAAGATCATGCATTTTCATCTTTTATACCTGACTTAAGGGGTATAGACAAATACTTCACCCAGTTTTATGTTACTTTATAGTCTGAAGTATTGGAACATTGGATGAATAAATTTGTCCAGTTACCACCAAACCACAGAATTCATGGGAACTCCAACAGCAAGTGGAATATCGTCATTTTCAACATGACTTTAATGACTATTAAACTGGTTTGGCAGTGTCTATATGTGGGAAGAGATGGGGAGCAGAGAAAAGAGGTCCCTTAGTGATGGTGGGGAAGGGATTGAGAGGGAAAGAGGACTTCAGAGCTGATTTCAGAAAGTCGTTAGTAATGCATCACTCTGTAATTGGCTGAGTTGCAGGGAACCATCAGTATCTGCCCTTTTGGAACAATCTGCAACTTTGTTGAGGCTGTGATAGCCTGGCACTGAGTGAGTTGTAGGTGAAGTACACCTCCCTTGCCTTTTGAAAGACAGGACTGGCAAGGAAAATCCACCTGACATTGTGAGCAGCCAAATTAATAAACAACCAGTTTTTCAGCTCTACAGAACTGTACTTCAGTAGCTATTTTTTAAAATATCTTCAAGTAATTTCATACATTTTTCCCACTTCCTACTTCCAGCATGTAAATAAGGGGAACCATCGAGTATTTAGATTCATAGCACAACTGAACTTTTCCATTTTTTTTCCCTTCCCCTCCTGTTTAGAAATGTTGCAGTATGCACCATTTGTACAATACCAGGATAAAGTCAGCTGCACAAATATGAATTTCTGGTTTGAGCATGAAAAACAAGGGAAAAGTAATTTGATTGTAAGACTGATTAGTGTGAGAAATGGTGCTTAAGGAGACACAAGATATATATATCACATCTAAGAATCTAACAGGGAAAATTTTTACTTTGTAAGATAGGCCCTAAAAAATACATTTCTAAAAAAATAAGTGTAAAAATTTGTGAGGAAATAGCATTTTCCCTTATCTGCATAAGTACTATTATACACATTAGTTGTGTGGAGACATAGTATAGTGATTAAGAAAAGTTTTGTTCACTATACAGACTTGGGTTCAAGTCCTAGCTCCACCTCATTCTTGTTCTGTTCCCAGGCAAACTTGAACCTCTCAAAGTCTGTGTGTCTTCATTTGTAAAATAGGGAAATAATCATATAAGTATCTCATAGAGTGGTTGTGGAAACAAATGAGAATGAACATATAGTACCTGGTTCATAGTAAGCATACAGTGCGTTTGCTATTAGTACTGTTTATAATTTGTTCAGTCACTCAGTCATGTCTGACTCTTTGTGACCCCATGGACTGCAGCATGCCAGGTTCTCTGTCCTTCATCATCTCCTGGAGCTTGCTCAGATTCGTATCCATTGAGCTGGTGATGCCATCCATCCATCTTGTCCTTTGTCATCTCCTTCTCCTCCTGCCTTCCCTTTTTCCCAGCATCAGAGTCTTTTCCAATGAGCTGGCTCTTCACATCAGGTGGCCAAATTTTTGGAGCTTCAGCTTCAGCATCAGTCCGTCCAGTGAATATTCAGGGTTGATTTCCTTTATGATGGACTGGATTGATTTCCTTGTAGTCCAAGGGACTCTCAAGAGTCTTCTCCAACACCATAGTCTGAAAGCATCAGTAATAGTTTTGATGCTTATAAGAAAGGGAAGGAAAGTTCAGTCATGTCCGACTCTTTGCAACCACATGGACTGTAGCCTACCAGGCTCCTCCGTCCATGGGATTTTCCAGGCAAGGGTACTGGAGTGGGTTGCCATTTCCTTCTCCAGGGGATCTTCCTGACCCACGGATCAAACCCAGGTCTCCCACATTGCAGGCAGATGCTTTATTGTTTGATCCACCAGGGAAGCATGCTTATAAGTAGTACTCAAAAATTGCTCCAAATTCCACAGTATGCCTCAACGCATTTGGCAGCAAGATCTGTACTTTTTTTTTTTTTAATATGCCATAGTTGCATTGCATACTACTTAAAAAATTTTTGGTCTCATAGACATTTCTGTCTAGAGGTAACTTGAATGAGATTTTGACCATAAAACCTTTGTGACATCTTAACAAAAAAAAAAGTGGGTTTGTCAAGAACAAATGCAAATCCAGTTTCCTGAAATATGACAATACTATAGGCATCCTGAAATGTCACTGAGATAAACTTGTAACGAACTTGAAATGATTGTGTAGTCCAGGAAAGTTCCTATTGTGTGCTCCTTTAATGCATTTGGAAGAGAGAGGAAAAGGGAGGGAGAAACAGAGGGAAGGAGGGAGGGAGGAAGGAGCCATAAGTAGGCAAGGAAGTTTCATCAAGAAATTAAGTACTAATTATAATACCTGGAACCTTCTTGCTCAAATTGTTTCAAGGTTCTTCTCAATCTAGCTGCAGCCAAATATCATCTTTATCCTTTATCCTCCCTCTATCACCCACATTTGTAGGTGCATCCTTGTTTCATTGTTAAGCTAGAATTAACACACTGCCCCTCCGTCCTAACTCATTGGACAATTCCTTTTTTTTTCCTACTTGAAAAGTTGCTCTGTATCTAATACTTAGCTAGGGAAATGCATGTATTTCTAATAGTCCTAAGCAAATGCCCCACTCCCTTAAGTAGAGTGAGATTTTCCATTCATTTACATTATCTGCTCATATTTAATGCTTTATATGGTCCTTCTCTCTAGTCCCTAACCCCAGTAAGAAGGCAATTTTTTGTGTGTTATTCTCCAGCACAAAACACTATACACAAAAGTGTTTGCTGAGTTTTCAAACATTTAGGCATACTTGTATGTATGTCTATGTGAATATATTTGTGTATATGTGTATATATTTGAATATATTGTGTATATTTGTGTATATTTTTAGCACATGGCATGGTTTCTAACAAGGGCAGAAGAATTCATACCTTGGTCTATGCATCAGTTCAGACACAAAGAATAGGATCGAAGACAGAGAAGTATGGTCGGTGAAGCATGATAACTTCAACATGCTTTGCCCATCTTCAAAAAAAAATTCAACAGGATAAGTGCAATTAGGGATGTGGTATTTCACCTGTGGAGGCCCAGCTGGCTATGGCTCATGTGAACCTGCTTTCAGCACTTGGAAGTGAAAATCATTTTGATCAAAGTCCCAAGTTAGACTGCACACTGGAAATTGATTCATCTATGTTATATCATAGACTAAGAAATACTTTGGCAGTTTCTACCTGAGAAAAACCAACTTGGAAATCATATAAGGCTTGTCACACCAGGAGACTAGATATATGAAAGGAGTTTCATGTGGAAAATTGGAAAGTACTATACTAGACTGAACTATTGCCAAGATTATTAATGCATCACTTTGATGAGCCAAGAATTTCCATTTTTCCCTATGGTGGGGGTTGTCTTAGATCATCTGAGGTAGAGAGAGGACATAGCTTTTTATTTTAAGAATAAAGAATTTCAACTTGAAGAAAAGAATTGCAGCTAGGTTTTGACAGAGGCTGTTGGGAAGTGGAGGCAAACATGATGTTTTATAAATGTTGGTATTACGATCAAATCACTTTTAGTAGGTGCCTTCTGATCATCTAATTAGTATAATGTCAGATGGGCTTGAGAATCATTTCTTTTTATAAACCATCTGTTTCATCATAAAAGTTTCTTTATAAACCACATCAGGCAGAGTGTTTGTTCTTTTTCCCAACATTATCTTCTGTTTGTTTCTACATCCTATGTCCTGAAATATAGTATTAACCTGTCTAGGGAGGGAATAGGGAGTGGAACAGAATAAATAAAGAAATATACAGCAGTCAGTTGAAGATATACTGTAGAAACAGTGATTTGTGGACACTGAAGAACAGATCATCTCCAGCCACTCTCTTGAAAAAGCAATTCTGTTTCCAAAATAGTGAGCTTTAGGTCACACTGGCTTTGGAGCTTCAATTTTCCTTTATAAAAATGGGAGATTTTTGTTGTGAGCTAATTAGATTTAGTGAAAATATAAAAGGAGAGTACAGGAGAAACTACATGTTATAATAAATGACATAATAAGGATAATTTTATAAAATCTAAAATACAAAAGAAATGAGGGTAGTAACAGTTAGATACATTTTAATCATCACAGTAAACAATTATTAGCCACTAGAAAGCAGGTTAGTGTTAGTCATTTAATGATAATTCTCTACCGTTAGTGATTTGCCAAATTCCTCTTCCCTAGCAGGTCCTTCCTGCATATCTATAAGTGTAGTTGGTCTTTTGCAAGCTACTAAGGTTGATGGCTATAAAATACTATTCAGGATTCTTTTTTCCTTTGCCATAGACTTTAACCTATATTCATAGTACAAATCTGTCACACTCCTATGTTCAATTTGATCAGAATTACATGGTGTACTTGAGTCTTTTGGGATGCCAAGAATCTGGCTACATATTCATAGGTCAAAATCAAACAGAAGATCAAGAGCATTGATATTAGTTTTGGAATGTATAGATATAGTCCTGTGAAAGCAAGGAAACCATTGAATGCTCATAAACATTTCAATAGACTCTGTGGATGATGAACATTTTCAAAAGCAGGCAACTCACATAAGGAAAATATAGCATTTTATTCATTGGAAAAATTTTTGATTGTAATAGTAAATGGGGAAACAATGCAAACAGTGAGAGACTTTATTTTTTTTTTTGGCTCCAAAACACTGCAGATGATGACTACAGCCATGAAATTAAAAGATGCTTGCTCCTTGGAAGAAAAGCTATGACCAACCTAGACAGTATATTAAAAAGCAGAGACATTACTTTACCAATAAAGGTCCATCTAGTCAAAGCTAGGGTTTCTCCAGTAGTCATGTATGGATGTGAGAGTTGGACTGTAAAGAAATCTGAGCACCAAAGAATAGATGCTTTTGAACTGTGCTGTTGGAGAAGATTCTTGAGAGTCCCTTGGACTGCCAGGAGATCCAACCAGTCCATCCTAAAGGAGATCAGTCCTGAATATTCATTGGAAGGACTGATGTTGAAGCTGAAACTCCAATACTTTGGCCATCTGATGAGAAGAACTGACTCATTGGAAAAGACCCTGATGCTGAGAAAGATTGAAGGCAGGAGGAGAAGGGGACAACAGAGAATGAGATGGTTGGATGGCATCACCAACTCAATGGACATGAGCTTGAGTAAACTCCCGGAGTTGGTGATGGACAGGGAGGCCTGACGTGTTGCAGTCCATGGGGTTTGCAAAGAGTCAGACACGACTAAGCAACTGAACTGAACTGAGTGTCAGTGTCAATGTCATGAATTCATATTTGTACAGCACTTTATACAATCCTAAGTGCTTTAAAGCAGATTATCTTACAACAATGTTTAGTTTCATTCATTTCATGTTAACTTGCAGACATTAAGCTTGAAAACCATGGCAGAAAACAACTCAAGATTCATATCGGCTTAAACATTTTGAGTGCCTATTCAGTGCAGAACTTTCTCATTCTTTTTAGCATGCAATATTGCAGCCTACTGAGACATGCTAGTGTCTTCACTTATAAACATAGTGAGATGAGGCTAAGAAACTTGGCCAGCCTCACAGAAATATTAGTGATAGAGCTAGGATTTCACCCAAGTCTTCTGACCTCTTGACCAGCATGGTTGCTGGCCATGCATTCAGCCCGAGTTACTCTGTGAGACTGATTCTGACTGAGAGGGGAGAGAGAGGGAATGAAACTGGCCATAGGACAAAATCATGCTGTGTTAAAGAGAAAGTCACACTGCAGATTGTGATGTATTTCATGTGGTAAAAGTGGATAAATACTAAGTATATTGTTCCATGGATTTCCATATTTCCTCTGTTCACATGCCGACCATAACAACTGAATTGTCTTTGTGAAAACAGGTCAGATGGAGACAATCAATTGTCTGAAAATGCGGACGAAAAAATTATTTGAAAACAGTCTCTGAAAACAAATTATTTTCAAATTTTATCTATAATTTCAGAGTCCAGAGACCTGATTTTGGAATTGAGGGCAAAAATGGCATCCACAGAATTTTATACTTTCCTAGGATATAGCCATCATGGTCAACAAAAGAGTCCGAAATGCAGTACTTGGATGCAATCTCAAAAATGACAGAAGGATCTCTGTTTGTTTCCAAGGCAAACCATTCAATATCTCAGTAATCCAAGTCTATGCCCCAACCAGTAATGCTGAAGAAGCTGAAGTTGAATGGTTCTATGAAGACCTACAAGACCTTTTAGAACTAACACCCAAAAAAGATATCCTTTTCATTATAGGGGACTGGAATGCAAAAGAAGGAGGACAAGAAACACCTGGAGTAACAGGCAAATTTGGCCTTGGAATATGGAATGAAGCAGGGCAAAGACTAATAGAGTTTTGCCAAGAAAATGCACTGGTCATAGCAAACACCCTCTTCCAACAACACAAGAGAAGACTCTACACATGGACGTCACCAGATGGTCAACACTGAAATCAGATTGATTATATTCTTTGCAGCCAAAGATGGAGAAGCTCTATACAGTCAACAAAAACAAAACCAGGAGCTTAGTGTGGCTCAGATCATGAACTCCTTATTACCAAATTCAGACTTAAATTGAAGAAAGTAGGGAAAACCACTAGACCATACAGGTATGACCTAAATCAAATCCCTTATGATTATACAGTGGAAGTGAGAAATAGATTTAAGGGCCTAGATCTGATAGATAGAGTGCCTGATGAACTATGGAATGAAGTTCGTGACATTGTACAGGAGACAGGGATCAAGACCACCCCCATGGAAAAGAAATGCAAAAAAGCAAAATGGCTGTCTGGGGAGGCCTTACAAATAGCTGTAAAGAGAAGAGAGGCAAAAAGCAAAGGAGAAAAGGAAAGATGTAGGCATCTGAATGCAGAGATCCAAAGAATAGCAAGAAGAGATAAGAAAGCCTTCTTCAGGGATCAATGAAAAGAAATAGAGGAAAACAACAGAATGGGAAAGACTAGAGATCTCTTCAAGAAAATTAGAGATACCAAGGGAACATTTCATGCAAGGATGGGCTCGATAAAGGACAGAAATGGTATGGACCTAACAGAAGCAGAAGATATTAAGAGGTGGCAAGAATACACAGAAGAACTGTACAAAAAAGATCTTCACGACCCAGATAGTCATGATGATGTGATCACTCATCTAGAGCCAGCCATCTTGGAATGTGAAGTCAAGTGGGCCTTAGAAAGCATCACTACGAACAAAGCTAGTGGAGGTGATGGAATTCCAGTTGAGCTGTTTCAAATCCTGAAAGATGATGCTGTGAAAGTGCTGCACTCAATATGCCAGCAAATTTGGAAAACTCAGCAGTGGCCACAGGACTGGAAAAGGTCAGTTTTCATTCCAATCCCAAAGAAAGGCAATGCCAAAGAATGCTCAAACTACCACACTGTTGCACTCATCTCACATGCTAGTAAAGTCATGCTCAAAATTCTCCAAGCCAGGCTTCAGTAATACGTGAACTATGAACTTCCAGATGTTCAAGCTGATTTTAGAAAAGGCAGAGGAACCAGAGATCAAATTGCCAATATCCACTGGATCATCAAAAAAGCAAGAGAGTTCCAGAAAAACATCTATTTCTGCTTTATTGACTGTGCCAAAGCTGTTGACTGTGTGGATCACAATAAACTGTGGAAAATTCTGAAAGAGATGGGAATACCAGATCACCTGACCTGCCTCTTGAGAAATCTGTATGCAGGTCAGGAAGCAGCAGTTAGAACTGGACATGGAACAACAGACTGGTTCCAAATAGGAAAAGGAGTACGTCAAGGCTGTATATTGTCACCCTGCTTATTTAACTTATATGCAGAGTACATCATGAGAAACGCTGGGCTGGAAGAAACACAAGCTGGAATCAAGATTGCCGGGAGAAATATCAATCACCTCAGATATGCAGATGATACCACCCTTATGGCAGAAAAGTGAAGAGGAACTAAAAAGCCTCTTGATGAAAGTGAAAGTGGAGAGTGAAAAAGTTGGCTTAAAGCTCAACATTCAGAAAACGAAGATCATGGCATCTGGTCCCATCACTTCATGGGAAATAGATGGGGAAACAGTGGAAACAGTGTCAGACTTTATTTTGGGGAGCTCCAAAATCACTGCAGATGGTGATTGCAGCCATGAAATTAAAAGACTCTTAGTCCCTGGAAGAAAAGTTATGACTAACCTAGAGAGTATATTCAAAAGCAGATACATTACTTTGCCAACTAAGGTCCGTCTAGTCAAGGCTATGTTTTTTCCTGTGGTCATGTATGGATGTGAGAGTTGGACTGTGAAGAAGGCTGAGCGCTGAAGAATTTATGCTTTTAACTGTGGTGTTGGAGAAGACTCTGGAGAGTCCCTTGGACTGCAAGAAGATCCAACCAGTCCATTCTGAAGGAGATCAGCCCTGGGATTTCTTGGGAAGGAATGATGCTAAAGCTGAAGCTCCAGTACTTTGGCCACCTCATGCGAAGAGTTGACTCATTGGAAAAGACTCTGATGATGGGAGGGATTGAGGGCAGGAGAAGAAGGGAACGACCGAGGATGAGATGGCTGGATGGCATCACGGACTCGATGAACGTGAGTCTGAGTGAATTCCAGGTGTTGGTGATGGACAGGGAGGCCTGACATGCTGTGATTCATGGGGTCGCAAAGAGTCGGACATGACTGAGCAACTGAACTGAACTGAGGATATAGTACTTTCCACTGAACTAGTGATACAGATACACATGAAATCATTCTTTTTAGGAATACCAAACCACCCCTCCAGGGCACACACTATGTGATTGAAAAACAAGATTTGAGAAAAGGAGGAGTTATAATGAGTGTGATGAGGCAGATGTCGTGAGAACTGGAAAGAAGCAAATAGGATCCCAGAACCATAGGGATCCTGAGAGTTCCGGCGTAGCATGAGGCATTCAAAGTATCCTGAAGCAGCAAATTCCAGCCAACACAGATGTTTTGCTTGTTTATCTCTGACTCAAACACTGATAGAATGGATGGCTCTCTTGATGATCCCTTTAGTGATCAGGGTGTACTAAGCTAGGTATCTTTTGCCAGAGTGAACCTTCTGGGTAAATAATGAGAGATATAAACTTTTATCAGATATAGGTATATGTGGTAAACATATTTTGAATGTAGCCGAATTCCTAGATTGTAATAACTGACATAGTATTAAGAATGATGGTATATGTATAATAATGATGTGTTCAGGTTCCACTCCATATCTACCACTGAGACTTGTTGATTTTTCTTGTAATTTTACTTTCTTTTCTCTGTTTATTTCTTTACAGGCATCTGAGTGAGTAGAAAGACAGTATATGCAGAAACTTAACGTGTCAGGGAGCCTAGAAAATTTCTAGTTAAGTGTTTTCTAAACTGTATTTTATAATAAATTAGTTGCACAAAATATGTTTAAAGGGGGATTTCTTGGTTATGTAAGCTAGGAAAAATACACCATTTCATATTTCTTCTTAAAAATTCACAGTATACATTGCCAGAGTAAAGACCCTGAGACATTTTACAATTAAAGATGGCTGCTTCATTTTGTTTGACTCAGTTTTTCCCCCCAAATTTGTACTAATTGACCCTAACTTACATGTTATTAACACTAATAGAAATCAAGAAACTAGTATTCTCTAAATTACTCTTAGGGGAAACCAAGTTTCTTGTAACCCTTTATTCAGTGGAGAAATAGCATGGCAGAACTAATGACAAACATTGGTAAATGTGTGTTTTGGGTCCTGTCAGTCTTATTAATGAAGTGCCAGGTGACCCTTCTATGGGTCAGATTTTACTTCTTCAGTGTGCACTTCTGGAGAGTTTTTATCATTCAGTTCATATCAAGAGATTTGCTCTGGTATGTTGCTTATGAAATTCATAAGTTCCCTGGCTGAGGCAATTGGCCCAGCTACCTAAGCAAGGAAGTTCTCTCTGAACAATGCCTAATTGTTATGGTGACAAATACAGTTATCACAGTGAGTCCTCATATGGGAACTAAAACTGAGAGACCTTTTTTTTTTTTTTGACTCTGAATGTCAGATTTCTGTTTAGGCTTCCAGCTTCCAACAGCCTATTAATCAATGCACAGTGACTATTCACTTACCACCATCAATAAGGGAAACATATATGTCTTAATACCAAACAAGTTGTCCTTTAAAAATTGTTTTAAATCAATGATTTATATGTCATAAACCACTAACTGAACCCCAGAACTATTTTTAATTGAAGAATAATTGCTTCACAACATTGTGTTGCCTTCTGCCACACAACAATGTGAATCAGCCGTAAGAATACACAAATCCCCTCTCTCTTTAATCTCCTTCACCCACAGCCTACCCCTCTAGGTCATCACAGAGCACCAGGCTGAGCTCCCTGTGCTATTCAGCCTCTTCCCACTAGCTAGCTATTTTACACAAGGCTGTGTATATATGTCAGTGCTATTCTCTCAACTGGTCCCACTTTCTCCTTCCCCCACTGTGTCCACAAGTCTGTGCCTTACATCTGCATCTCTATTCCTGTCCTGCAATTAGGTTCAGCAGTACCATTTTTTCTAGATTCCATATATATGTGTTAATATGCAATATTTGCTTTTTTCTTTTTGACTTACTTCACTCTGTGTAACAGGTTCTAGGTTCATCTGCCTCAGTTCAACTGACTCAAATTTACTGATGCAAAATCCAAAGAATCTTTTCCCCACCTTTGCATAATTGAGTTATCCAATTGAATGTGGTATTGCGGGGAAAAAAAAAAAACAATCCTGTGAAATGTCAACTTTTATCCTTTGATCCTTCTGTTTAGATTCTGTTGCTGAGAATATGTTTGAAAGTTGTCATGTTAGCTCTTCCTTTTACATTGCTTTCATGCCATCCTCGATATTCCCTGCACAGACACACACCCCAACACACCATTCAGGCATTGACCCAATTACTAATATAAAAGTGATGAAGGACAAGTGCAAGGGCAGAGTCTGTAGCATGCTGCTCAAGGCTTCTGTCCGACTTGATAAATTAATCCTGAAAATCAAGGGCATATTGAACTAGTTTGGTGGAGAAACAAGAGTGGGAGAAACCATAATTCATGTTAAGTAGAAAACCATAGTAAAGGGAAAGGCAGGTTCTGTGGTGTTTGAATTTCATGGTCAATAATACATGATAAGCCCTTTGGGACAGTGCTTCTGACACCTCTGTGTGCATCTGCCTTGGCTAGAGAACTTGTTCAAGCGCGGAGTCTGATTAGAAGGTCTGGAGCGATGGCCAGGAGTCTGCATGTCGTTCCAGACAGTGCTGAGTCTTCTGGTTCTTGGGCTTCGATTTGAGTAGTGGGGGTCTTGATCAGAGGCTCTCTGGAGTACCCAGCAGTCTGTTTTAGCAAGTCCTCCAGAGGATGCTGATAGAGGCTCAAATGTGAGACCCACTATTAATTAAGTGAACGGGTACCTCTGGTTCAGCTGACCTGTTTCTCACCCTTTACCTTTTCTTCCATTTCCTCCTCTATTCCAAGTTGCAAGCTCTATACGTGTGTTTTCCAGAGATTAAAATCTTACTAACTTTACTCTCAAAAAGAATTTATCAGTTTGCTGAGGATGGCTTGTATTGTTAATTTGAGGTAGAACAAAGCAAACTCAAAAATGGAAACAGTGACAGACTTTATTTTTCTGGGATCCAAAATCATTGCAGATAGTGACTGCAAAAGATGCTTTGCTTCTTGGAAGGAAAGCTATCATGAACCTAGACAGCATAGAAACCAGAATTGAAAGAGACACATGTACCCCAATGTTCATTGCAGCACTGTTTATAATAGCCAGGACATGGAAACAACCTAGATGTCCATCAGCAGATGAATGGATAAGAAAGCTGTGGTACATATACACAATGGAGTATTACTCAGCCATTACAAAGAATACATTTGAATCAGTTCTGATGAGATGGATGAAACTGGAGCCTATTATACAGAGTGAAGTAAGCCAGAAAGAAAAACACCAATACAGTATACTAACACATATATATGGAATTTAGAAAGATGGCAATGACGACCCTGTATGCAAGACAGCAAAAAAGACACAGATGTGTATAACGGACTTTTGGACTCAGAGGGAGAGGGAGAGGGTGGGATGATTTGGGAGAATGGCATTGTAACATGTATACTATCATGTAAGAATCGAATCGCCAGTCTATGTCTGACGCAGGATACAGCGTGCCTGGGGCTGGTGCACAGTGATGACCCAGAGAGATGTTATGGGGAGGGAGGTGGGAAGGGGGTTCATGTTTGGGAACGCATGTACACCTGTAGTGGATTCATGTCAATGTATGGCAAAACCAATATAGTATTGTAAAGTAAAATAAAGTAAAAATAAAAATTTAAAAACAAAACAAAAAAAACAGTAAATTCAAAACAGGTTCCATGTTAAATTAATAAAATGAGTTTTTGGACAAAAAAAAAAAAAAAAGCAGAGACATCACTTTGCAGACAAAGGTCCCTATATCAAAGAGACTGTTTTCCTAGTAGTCATGTATGAATGTGAGAGTTGGACCATAAATAAGGCTGAGTGCTGAAGAATTGATGCTTTTGAAACATGTATAATATCATATAAGAAACAAATCGCCAGTCCTGGTGGGCTGCAGTCCATGGGGTAGCAAATAGTCGGACACGACTGAGCAACTTCACTTTCACTTTTCACTTTCTTGCATTGGAGAAGGAAATGGCAACCCACTCCAGTGTTCTTGCCTGGAGAATCCCAGGGACGGGGGAGCCTGGTGGGCTGCCGTCTATGGGGTTGCACAGAGTTGGACACGACTGAAGCGATTTAGCAGCAGAAGCAGCAGGATACAGGATGCTTGGGGCTGGTGCACTGGGATGACCCAGAGGGATGGTACAGGGAGGGAGGTGGGAGGGGTTCAGGATGGAGAACACGTGTACACCCATGGCGGATTCATGTTGATGTATGGCAAAACCAATATAATATTGTAAAGTAATTAGGCTCCAATTAAAATAAAAATTTAAATTAAAAAAAATTGATGCTTTTGAACTGTGGTACTGGAGAAGACTCTTAAGAGTGTCATAGACTGTAAGGAGATCAAAGCAATCAATCCTTAAGGAAGTCAACCCTGAATATTCATTGGAAGAACTGATGCTGAAGCTGAAGCTCCAATACTTTGGCCACCTGTTGCAAAGAGCTGACTTGTTGGAAAAGACCCTGATGCTGGAAAAATTGAGGGCAAGAAGAGAAGGGGGTGACAGAGGATGAGATGGTTGGATGGCATCACTGAGTCAATGGACATGAGTTTGAGCAAACGCTGGGAGATTGTGAAGGACAGGGAAGCCTGGTGTCCTGCAGTCCATGGAGTGAGACACAGCTGAGTGACTGAGCAACAACAAAGCAAACTCCCAGATAAATTTTATCTCTACCACCTACGTGAAAGGAGACTGAAAGAAAAATCTGTTCAAGTGATCCACCCAAAGCTGAAGAATTTCTTACTTTAGCATATGCATGACAGTGTGAAATCCCACTCATCTTTCCTAGAGTTAGCCTCCCAGTTGACACTCAAACCACCAGTTATATGGAGCTTATGCTAGTTTCGCTCTTAATGTTTTTAGGGACAAGCCAAGGACAACCCCAGAAGCCAAATATTTGTTAAAAAATTTGAATGTTACTATTCAAGCAATGGCACCCCACTCCAGTACTATTGCCTGGAAAATCCCATGGACGGAGGAGCCTGGTGGGCTACAGTCCATGGGGTAGCAAATAGTCGGACACCACTGAGCGACTTCACTTTCACTTTTCACTTTCTTGCATTGGAGAAGGAAATGGCAACCCACTCCAGTGTTCTTGCCTGGAGAATCCCAGGGACGGGGGAGGCTGGTGGGCTGCCGTCTATGGGGTCGCACAGAGTCGGACACGACTGAAGCGACTTAGCAGCAGCAGCAGCATTCAAGCTGAAAGCTATTAAGTAACATGTTTACCCTCCTACCTTGTTAATTATCTGGAAGGTCAGGTTCATATTTAGAATTTGAGATCTTTCAGGGTTCTACATGGGAACGTGGAGTCATGGGACACCTTGTACCCGGCCCCCAAGCCCACCACTTCGACCCTGGACAATGGCCCACTCCCTTTATATATTTTTTCTGTCTACACCTGTTGATCTCAACCTCTTGCCTGTAGGCATATCTTAGGGATTTGAGACAATCTCTGCAGCTGTGATACCTAACCAGAGTACAAAGTTAAATGCTGCCAGTGACTGGTAAAGGCAACAGAAAGCTTGCCTCTCCAAAATGAAACATGAAAATCTTATAGGATATGTAAAATTTGATAAATTTATGATTGTCTAGTGAGCATTTGGAGATTTGAAATCATTTTATATGTTTCCATTCTCTTCTCGATTATTCTTTAGAATAGAGTAATTATTTATAAATATCAATAATTCTTGCTTTAGAAATCGTTGTATTAAAAAAATAGACAAAGCTAAATCCTCTTAAACATTTTCTTCCTTCACTGTGTAAATTACTTTCCTTCACTGTGAATCTTTATCCTGGACAAGACTTTATTTACATTTTTGCCCCGATGCAGGGCTGGTGCTCAGCTGATAGGCGCCATACAGAGTTAGCTTTCTTTATATTTTTCCATACAACAGCATGGTTTATAAATCTAACAATTTATATATGATATGTGTATATACAGTTCGTTTAATCCTATTTTATTCTAAACACCCAATCTACAGGAAGTATAACTTTGAAATGCTAAGATATATAACCTATTTTAGAAATCACAAACTGAATGGCACCCATCACCGTTCCATCATGTAATTATTTGTATATTAAGTGCAGAACTTCCTAGGTGGCGCTAGCAGTAAAGAATCTGCACCAGAGACACAAGAGATATGGGTTTGATCCCTCGCTCAGGAAGATAACGTGAAGTAGGAAAAGGCACCCTACTCCAGTGTTCTTGCCTGGGAAATTCATCGGCAGAGGAATCCGGTGGACAACAGTCCATGGGCCACAAAGAGGTGGACAGCACTGAGCAAGTGAGCACATGCACACACAGATACACACACACATTAACTGGAGGAGGTTGTTGTTGTTGTTGTTGTTGTTGTTAATTGAAAACCAGAAACAATTGATAACTTTTTGAAAATTACCCTTTTATTTCATCCTTTCTCAAAGTAGCCATCATGATCAATTTAGGATTTCATATTCTATGAATTTTTTTCTTAATGCAATCTCTGATTGGCTTTGATATTTTTTTCCTAATCCTTGATATTCTTCAGTTTTACTATATTCTAGCTCAGATTGGTTTATTTTATAAGTTATATATTTTGATATGTTTAGTATGTTGTTTGATTAGAGAACAATTACCTTTTCTTCAGTCTTGAAAATCTCTCAGCTATTATTTTTTCAAATATTTCTTTTCTGTAATTTCCTCTACTTTTTTTTCATTTTCCTGGGTTTACTGTTGAACATATGCTCCAGCCTCTCCATCTGTCCTACATGTTTTGTACAATTTATCCCTTTGTCCCGCTGGGCTTTTTCCTGGGTGAGTTTCCCAGGACCATCTCTCAATTCACTAACTTGTGTTTTAATTATATCCAGTTATGTTTGCCCTTTCTAACATATTTAAATACTGTTATATATTCCCAATGATTTCTAATTAATCCTCTTTCATAAGACATAACTTTTGGGGTGTTTTGGGTGCTTTTGTTTTATGTTTATTTTTTTAAATTTGAGTTAGTATTTTATCTCATTGAGCATTTTAAACATATTGCCAAACATTTGTTGGTTCCATAAAATTAATTTTTTCTGGAATTAATTTTATTGACTGTCTTTTATAGGACTCAATTTTTATATGTTTTTAATATTTTCTTTGATTCTCCTTCTGATGAGAGAATTGCATATAGCTTTTTCCTTTTTCTCTCTCTCTTCCTGCCTTCATTCCCTCCTCCCCCTGCTTACTCTCCTTAATGCTATCCATCTCTATCATGCTGTTGCCAATTACTTCTGATTGACCCTGGATTCAGAAAGTCCAGAACTGGATTAATAAGGTTGTGATATTGAGGTTAAGTAGATTCAGTCCCCGCAGAAGGCAATGGCACCCCACTCCAGTATTCTTGTCTGGAAAGTCCCATGGCTTCAGTCGATGGGGTCGCGAAAAGTAGGACACGACTGAGCAACTTCACTTTCACTTTCATGCATTGGAGAAGGAAATGGCAACCCACTCCAGTGTTCTTGCCTGGAGAATCCCAGGGGCGGCGGAGCCTGGTGGGCTGCCTTGTATGGGGTCGCACAGAGTCGGACACGACTGAAGTGACTTGGCAGCAGCAGCAGCAGATTCAGTCCCCAAACCAGCATAAATCTATAATCAGCTCATGAGTTCCATGTCCATGTTCTTTATTCTCCCTAGACCTTTTTATTCCTTAGAACAATATTGTCCACTAAGTACTTGTGACTATTTAATTTCCAACCAGCTAAATTAAATGATATTTAACATCCAGTTTCCCAATAACACTGACCGTTGTGTCTAATGGATGATTTAATGGGCAGCTCTTCCCATCATCACAGATGGACAAACAGTTCTATAGTATGGTGCTACTCTAGGGTTATAATCTCAGGCTTTTTTTTTCTTCCTCAGCAGCAGTTTTTTAAGCTGCTTCTCTTTGGAGGGGTACTATCCATATATTATGGTCCCCAAGTATCAAGCAAGGAGCCTGAATCTTTCCCTCTGTTCTGTGAAGTCACTTTTAGCCCTTTTTCCTGAAGGAGGTAAACTCTAGACTTACAGAACCTGCACTTGGATCCTGAACCTGGCAAGTCCATGGTTGCAGAACCACTCATGCTCTGAATGTCTCTTCCTTTTCTGATATTCAGATTAGAAGCTGCTTTTAGATTTTTATTGTAACCACTGTGTATAATTATTTTAAGCAGAGGAATGTTTGAAACAAGAACTCCATGCATCTTGACCTAAAAAGAGTTCTTTCACTTTTACAATAGGTTTCTGTTTCATTATAATTTGGAACAATCTATCTTTATTTATACATATCCATTTGATGGCCATTTTGACTGCTTCTAATTATCACAATTAAAATAAATGCTGCTATTAACATCCTTGCATATTATCTTCTGCATAAGTATGAGAATTCCTTTGTGGGCTTATATCAAGCAAAAACATGGAACCTCTGGGTCATAAGAAGCGTGAACACTTAATTTTATTTTATGTTGTTCTGCAAAAGTGTTGCAACAGTTTAGACACTATTCCCCATAATCCACTAACAATTTAGAATTAAAGAGAAAGGATGTTGGAACCATTCAAGGATACAACACCCCTGACTATGAGTGTTTCTCTCAAATGAGAAAACTTTCATAAAGAAATCAAACTGTTCTCACAGTGCATTGGGCATGAAAATTGCTAAGAATATCCAAAAGAATTCTAGTGGATAGAATTTATCAAGTCCATTCTGGGGACCTGGTGTTTTTCATTTTTTGTGTGTGTGTGCACCCTTGTACTCTTCTCAGTTGTGTCTGCGTATTTGTAACCCCATGGACTGTAGCCTGCCAGGCTCCTCTGTCCATGAGATTTTCCAGGCAAGAATACTGGAGTGTGTTGCCATTTCCTGCTCTTGGGGATTTTCCTGACCCAGTGATCGAACCCACATCTTTGAGTCTCCTGCATTGGCAGGCAGATTCTTTACCACTGTGCCCCTTGTTTTTCATGAAGCATCATTGAAGGACTAGGGACCAGTATGGAGTTCCCTGTGAAATTTAAAAAAAAAATGATTAATTGTATTTTAAGACTGGCTAGTGTTAAAGCTGAGCCTTTACACCAGACCCATCAAGTGGATATGGCTACACTAAGGTTTGTCACGGTTTAGATTTGTTTAGTATTCTATCTCTTGATTCTTACTTCTGAAAAACAGTAGGCATTTCAACTTGCACTTTTTTTTTTCCCTGAAAATGAAAATGGAAGTCTTCTCTGACAAAGTGAACTTTCCTTCCCACACTAAGATGCCTGCTGTGAGCAGCTGCACAACCAACTCCATTTCAGGGACAAAAAAAGCATATTGTGAAGGTTACCATGCCTTATGTTTCTTTATTAATTATTTTTCTTTGCATTTATGTTTATTCTTCCTAAGTGCCAAAAATATTTTTTCTTCTAATTTACATCAATTCTTTGTCTCATGTAAAACATGCCCTATACTTTTCAGTTTAACTAGGATTACCTTTGATTATCCCTGGATATGGACTATATCATGCTCTAATTAAAAGATTAGGGTTTCACACAAGGTCAGAAAATAACCCAGTATAAACAGGAAGTGATGTCATTTATAGATAGTCTAATAGGAAGAACATCATACTATGTCTGAGAAGGGTTTTTTAAGTTATCAATGTATACAGTTGTTATTAACGAGCTTTTAGGTACATTTATTTATTTATTTTTAGTATTTATTTATTTGGCTGCACCATGTCTTAGTTGTGACGTGCAGGATCTAGTTCCCTGATCAGGGATGGGACCCAAGCTCCCTGTATTGGGCGCACAGAGTTAGGGAAGTCCCTAGCTCGTAAGTGTATTTGAATGATTCCTTTTCTTACCATTCAAATCAATGGCTCACTCTCATGACATTGAGACAAGTCCACATTTCTTGTTACTAACACTATGAATTATGTTCTCGAGTATTTCCCTGGTATTCTTAAATGCCAAAATGAATAATAAGATGTAGCCCTCTTACTCTCAGTGCTCACCTTTGATTTTCTGAATAATAGCTAGAATGGAGAAACTCATTCTGTAACGCCCTGCAGCAGCCTTACCACTATTTAGCTTCTCAATAATGAAATGAAATTTTTTATAAGAGTGAGAAAAAAGGACAGATTCAGAAGTTTAAAGACCTGAGTGTGAATCTTGACTTCTTCCAGTGGCATGCTTACAAGTTGTTGTCCCGTGTCTGCTTGTGAGTTATAGTAACAGAAAGTACATTACCTCCCAGAGAGCTGCCCTGCATCTTTGCTGCTTCTAGCTGTCATTTCCATTCTCAACAGGTAAGTGGAAGTTAAGATGGAAGTACCACAGGACAGAGGCTTAACACTAATATATGTTAAATGCCTATTTTGTTGTGATTGACATTCCAAATGTCCAGTTAGTATTAGTCTTACTATATTTAAAGAATTGTGTCAAATCTTTGATATAAAGGAGATTCAATGTCACTGGGAAGTTGACATGGAAACAAACAAAAAATATTGAACTTGAGAGTAAGATGTAAACAAAAACGTGAACTTGAGGTTGTTTTGGTGTTTGTGTGTGCTAAGTCACTTCTGTTGTGTCCGATTATTTGCGACCCTGTGGACTGTAGCCCACCAGGCTCCTCTGTACATAGGATTCTCCAGGCAAGAATATTGGAGTGGTTTGCCCTGCCCTCCTCAGGGGATCTTCCCAACCCAGGAATTGAATTCGTGCCTCTTATGCCTCCTGCATTGGCAGGTAGTTCTTTACAACTTGTGCCACCTGAGAAGTCCCAAGGTATATGTGCAGTTATTTAGAGAAATAATACAAGAACCTGATTAATTGGCAGAAGAGTGATATAGGAAGAACTGCAGGAAAACCTCAAGGTGAATAGAGAATATTTTAGATAATTAGCATAAAAGTAAATGTGTGAATGGAATTAAGCATGTATATATTCTAAGAAGAAGCATTATCATCTCATAATTGTATAGCACTGAGATAAAGTGACATATATACATTTTTTAAAAAAGAGCAGCAAAGCTGGTGGGAATCAGCTAGTCTCTGGTTTCTACTGTAGATGGGGAACTGTGGCGACACAGTCTGGTGTTCTGCCAGGACAATTGTAACCACCTCAAGCTGAGTTCCTTGCTTCCAGCCTCAGCAACATCCCACCAACTATCAAACCACTGCAGAAAAAAGTGCTAAATACACATATATCATAGACTTATGCTTATATAGACTTACATGCATATATAGACTCATGCTTTCACATGAAAGTAGTTGTTTGCACCCAAACCCAAGTATGTGCATGCACACGCATGCACACACACACGCACACACACACACCCTTCCATATACCTTGCAATAACACAGATGGAAACCTCAGAGAGAGAGAATCACGTATAGCCTTCTTCACAAAAGCATTGGTTTTGAGACTCAGAATACACCCGTTTCTAGGTGATTGGTCACCTCATAGAAGTCCTTTAAGAGAGGTATAGACATAGAGGTCTAAATGTGTTTTGCTGATGATAACTAAAATTGAAGTCAGCTTCAGTGACACCTGATGAAATTAACTTTTCTTTGTCCAAATGAAATGGAAGATAATTAATTTCGTGAAAGGCACTTACAATTATTGAGGAAAGCTATTAAAAATAAATAATAGGTTCACGATATTCCAGCACTGTATAGGAAGCAAATTAGTTTGGAAGCTGGTTACTACTGATTGCAAAGGTGTTTTTATTTAATTTAAAGGATCCATAGAGAACAACTAGTGGACTGATCATTAAAATAACTTATTCTGTAACAGGAAATTTAAAAGGTGTGTACACTAGAATATAAATGCTCAAATTATGAAATTTTAAAGTAAATATATTTTAAAACATTTGTATTGAGGAAAATGGTTTCTATTTAATCAGTCAAAATAAATTTATGATCTAAAATCACATATTTTAAAATTGCAACTTTTTTTTTTCTTTTTTGCTAATTCTGTTATTGGTTAATGTGGGCTAAATTCAAGAACAAATCCTAATCAAAATAAAGGGGAAAATATGGTACTTTAAAAATATAGAAATGTATTGAAATTCAGTAAGTTTTGCATCTAGAAGTTGTTTGGTCTCTTTGATGCTTCATCCTAAACTATGAGCTTTGTCTTTGGTAAATAATTTCTCATATAGAACAATGATTATGATTGTTAAACACTGGTATACCGTAAAAGCAAATGTTTTGGCATCAGCTGCTTCTTCATTGTACACATCCAATTTCATTGGTTTGTAGAAAAATATTGAATTATGCATAAGAGAAAAGTCTTAGATAGTCTCCAAACAGAGCATATTTTGAGTAATTTGAGTATGCAGGAACACTGCATTCTTCAGCCAAGGGGTCCTCAGGCCTCTGAAGTAACATTCCAGTTTTGTAGGGATTTGTTTGATAATCTTTCCTTACTCTGAGTCAACATCTTAGTCCCTTCCACTCCAGCTCACTGGTAGGTTATTGTCTACATCAAGGCCTCCCAGAACAAGTGTCCTAAGCTGTCATCATCTGTGTGATGACAACATCATACTTTCCTCCCCTCAGAGAAGACTGTCTCTAGTTGTGCCATTCAGCAACATGTTCTTCTAAATAATTTCTTTTCAATGTCTCTATTAAAGGGTGCTATCTGTAAGTAAACCTATTATAGATGTGGCTTTTTTTTTTTTTTTTTGCCAGAAGCAGAGCAGTCTTCTTGATTCTGCTTATTTCTCTTTCACAGTACAGTTTCTACTTCCTGTTCATAGCAAAAGTTACTATTGACACTAAGGGTTCTAATACATGAATTCACAGTTGTAGGCTCAGGAAAAGTAATTTATAAGCTGTCCAGTGTTCAGCAATGAAGAGTCACTGGCAAAATGCCCTGGACACAAACCACAACTTCAAACCTTACTAGATTGTGACTTGATGAAATTACTTAATCATTCCAAACCTCTATTTTTCGCCTTTAAAAGCCCCACACAAAACAATGCTGGCATAACAATGTTGGGTGGAATTTATAATTATGTAAAGTGTCTAGTGCAGAATCTGAAAAACTGTAGGTACTCGATAAATATGACTTCTCCCTCTTCTACATCAAATAATGTAGATTACTTCCAGGAGTCCCAGTCACTTCTTCTTTACTTCTGACAAATGATTTTTTTAAGTGCTAATTATAAAATGGACTAATTATGGTGTGTAGCCTTGGGAAATTTTACTGTAGGTCATTAAAGTTATAATTGTGATGCAACTATTTTTTAGATAGAGATCTGATAATAAATCCCCCAGAAACCTTTATATAATGTAGCTTTTTTTAATTTGAAGCCAAGGAACAGAATGAGAAAACTAGAGCTTTTCATCTTCAAAAGAGTTTATGAGTTTTAAGTAAATTAGTAGGCAGAGCTCTCTCTTGTGCACCAGGACAGGACGATTAGCCCTATTGGCAAAGCAGGAAATGAGTGCCCAGAGGGATAGATTATTCTACCCAAGGTGCTGTGAACAGAGTGAGAATGTGAGGATTTGTGCCCATGAATGTGCAGTAAATTGCCCATGAGTTTGTGTGTTAGAGGTGGGTGTGTGTTGGAAGGAGCTGGGAAGGTTCCTAGTGAAAACTGATGCAAAGGCTTAATAGGATAGCTTTTACAAGCTTAGAAAGATTTCTGCTGTCTAGAGTTATCAGGGATAAGGATCTCCTGCTGCTGGTGTTAAATTACATGAGTGTTTATGTTATATAGATATGGATGTGTAGATATATACCTAATTCTGTGCTATATAAAGTTATTGTTTTTAGTCACTAAGTCGTATACGACTCTTTCATGACTCCATGGATTGTAGCCTGCCAGGCTCCTCTATCTGTGGAATTTCCCAGGCAAGAATACTGGAGTGGTTTTACATTCCCTTTTCCAGGGAGTCTTCCCGATCCAGGGATAGAACCTCTGTCTCCTGCTTTGACAGGTGGATTCTTCACCACTGAGCTACCAGGGAAGCCCTGCTATGTAGAGTGCATGCCCTGTTTGTAAGCGAAATCCATCCCGTCAGATACCTGTTCACTCTACATCCCTACTCTTCCCTTCTTTAGTTCTGTTCTCTGTGTGTACCTCGGAACCACGTTTCTTAGGCTCTCTTGACCAGTGGCTTCTGAGTGGAGTTGGCTGATACGAAGCACTAAATTGGAAAGCAGAACTCCATTTCCTAGTCCTCTCCCCACCCCCCCACCCGCCCCCGCCACCGCTTTCTATTTTCTCTGTTTCTTGGTTCATTTAGGGTTCCAAATCCCAAAAGAACTACTGGATCTGTCCATTTCCTGGACTCAGGCTTTGTCCCTTCCGTCTTGGGGTGAGAGTGATTTCATGTTGTTGTCAATCCTATGTGGCTCTGTTGTTCTTCCTTTAGCTTCTTACCCTTTCTCCACTTGTTCAACCAGTTGTCTATTAAATCTCCTGGTTTCAAGTATTTCAAGAGGTTTCTGTTTTTAGATACACCAACTTTTTCTTTTTCAATCTATTTCATTTTGAATGAACATGTGAACTAAGAGATTAGACTGTTGATGGTATGTTATTGAGTCTAAGGTCATTAAATATCATACATTTTTCTTTTAGGCTTTTTCTAATTAATTAAATTATGCCATGATATAACTGTGGGCAAATCACTAAACTCTTAGTTTCACTTTTATCTTTATCTGTACAGTAAGTATAAATTGATAGGTCCTCTCTTCCTCAGTTAATGAAATGAAGCACTTTAAGTATATACATAATGCAATATGAACAGTCACGATACAGGGTAGAGAAATCAATGTGACCTAGTATTAGTTTAACTTGTGAAATTCATGGTCTAACACATGCTTTCCATGTGTCCTGGGAAGAGAAGTTAATTTCTCTAAAACCTTGGTCTCCTTATCTAAGAAAATGTTCAATTCATCTCCTTTTTTTTTTTATCAGTTTCATGAAGATTACTTTGTCTAACCTTTATAAATCTCTTAGCACTGTTCTTTCAGTAAAGGAGGTCTTCAAGGAGACTAGATTGCTCATCTATTATACTGCGAGATGTAGAAGTGTTTTCTGATAGCACTTTCTCCCTGATTTACTCCTAGGTAAAACACGTATGTTTGCCTTGGAGACAAACAGAGATCATTCTGTCGTTTTTGAGATTGCATCCAAGTACTGCATTTCGGACTCTTTCGTTGACCATAATGGCTAATCCATTTATTCTGAGGGATTCCTGCCCACAGTAGTAGATTTAATGGTCATCTGAGTTAAATTCACCCATTCCAGTCCACTTTAGTTCGCTGATTCCTAGAATGTCGACGTTCACCCTTGCCATCTCTTGTTTGACTACTTCCAATTTGCCTTGATTCATGGACCTGACATTCCATGTTCCTATGCAATATTGCTCTTTACAGCATTGGATCTTGCTTCTATCACCAGTCACATCCACAACTGCGTATTGTCTTTGCTTTGGTTCCATCCCTTCATTCTTTCTGGAGTTATTTCTCCACTGATCTCCAGTAGCATATTGGGCACCTAATGACCTGGGGAGTTCCTCTTTTGGTATCCTATCATTTTGCCTTTTCATACTGTTCATGGGGTTCTCAAGGCAAGAATACTGAAGTGGCTTGCCATTCCCTTCTCCAGTGGACCATGCTGGATGAAATCTCAAAAACAACAGAATGATCTCTGTTCGTCTCCAAGGCAAACCATTCAATATCACAGTTATCCAAGTCTATGCCCCAACCAGTAACGCTGCAGAAGCTGAAGTTGAACGGTTTTATGAAGACCTACAAGATCTTTTAGAACTAACACCCCAAAAAGATATTCTTTTCATTATAGGGGACTGGAATGCAAAAGTTGGAAGTCAAGAAACACCTGGAGTAACAGGCAAATTTGACCTTGGAATGCGGAATGAAGCAGGGCAAAGAATAATAAAGTTTTGCCAAGAAAATGCACTGGTCATAGCAAACACCCTCTTCCAACACCACAAGAGAAGACTCTACACATGGACATCACCAGATGGTCAACATCAAAATCAGATTGATTATATTCTATGCAGCCAAAGATGGAGAAGCTCTATACAGTCAACAAAAACAAGACCAGGAGCTGACTGTGGCTCAGATCATGAACTCCTTATTACCAAATTCAGACTCAAATTGAAGAAAGTAGGGAAAACCGCTAGGCCATTCAGGTATGACCTAAATCAAATCCCTTATGATTATACAGTGGAAGTGAGAAATAGATTTAAGGGCCTAGATCTGATAGATAGAGTGCCTGATGAACTATGGAATGAGGTTCATGACATTGTACAGGAGACAAGGATCAAGAGCTTCCCCATGGAAAAGAAATGCAAAAAAGCAAAATGGCTGTCTGGGGAAGCCTTACAAATAGCTATGAAAAGAAGAGAGGTGAAAACCAAAGGAGAAAAGGAAAGATATAAGCATCTGAATGCAGAGTTCCAAAGAATAGCAAGAAGAGATAAGAAAGCCTTCTTCAGTGATCAATGCAAAGAAATAGAGGAAAACGTCAAAATGGGAAAGACTAGAGATCTCTTCAAGAAAATTAGAGATACCAAGGGAACATTTCATGCAAGGATGGGCTCGATAAAGGACAGGAATGGTATGGACCTAACTGAAGCAGAAGATATTAAGAAGAGGTGGCAAGAATACACAGAAGAACTGTACAAAAAAGATCTTCACGACCCAGATAGTCATGATGATGTGATCACTAATCTAGAGCCAGCCATCTTGGAATGTGAAGTCAAGTGGGCCTTAGAAAGCATCACTACGAACAAAGCTAGTGGAGGTGATGGAATTCCAGTTGAGCTGTTTCAAATCCTGAAAGATGATGCTGTGAAAGTGCTGCACTCAATATGCCAAGAAATTTGGAAAACTCAGCAGTGGCCACAGGACTGGAAAAGGTCACTCTTGTGATATTACATTCCTTTGAATTCTATATTGAATTTGCTGATTATGGATAGTTTCTTAATTTTGGTTAACTTACCTGTACCAGATTGCATTTTCTTTTGTTTTAATTAAAGGTCAAGAATCTTATCATGTCACTGTTAGAGTTTTCCATCATATGCCTTCTCTAGCTTACCCAGACTCACCCATGTTATTGTGTTATTTTCCCAGTTTCTATATGACATTCAAGTTTAGAATAATACACTTTCTGATCTTGTGCAAGCTAGGGACAGAAGTGTCACCACCTTCTTTAGACCTTGCTTGGTTACTAGAACTCTAGCCAGTTGAACTGTGATGATTGATCTCCAACAAAACCTGTACTTTTGCTGGAGTGACTGAAAAGTTGGGCATCAGAAATAGCACATGGATTCAGGAATGTCATTGTTTTTCAATAGGAAATGTGAAATGGCAGAAAGAGCACTGGATTTACAAATAGAATCTGTGTATTCTAATCCTTATTCTATCAGTTATGATCTCTGATAGCTTAGGCAAGTCTCCCATCTTTGTTTTAAATATTGTTCTCTGCAAAATGAGGTGGTTGGTTTCAATGCTGTTTATATTTCATCTAACTCCACAGTGATACAGTATCAAATGCATGTAAGAATTAAAGATTTTAAAATTTAAAAAAATAAAATAAAAAAAAATAAAAAAATAAAAAATAAAAATAAAAAACATTTAGATTTGGTTCCAATCTCTACTTAACATCTAGCTGAATTTTGATTATATATATGTGTGTGTGTTTCTTACTAAGACTATATTTTTAGGACAGTTTCAGGTTTACAGCAAAATGATTATACAGATATTTCCCATATACTATCTGCCCCACATATGCATGCTTTCCCCTTGAACAATATCCCCACCAGAGTATTCCATTTGTTACAACTGATGAACCTACATTGAGGCATCATAATTTTAGAGCCCATAATTGACATTAAGGTTCACTCGGTGTTGTGTATTCTATGGTTTTGGATAAATATATAATAACATATGTCCATTATTATGGTATCACACACAGTATTTTCACTGCCCTCAAAATTCTCTATACTCTGCCTACTAATTTCTTCACCCTCACCCAACCCCTGGCAACCACTGATTTATTACAGCCTCCAAAGTATTTGCCTTTTTCATAGTGTCATATAGTTAGAATCATACATATGTAGCCTTTTCAGATTGAATTTTTTCACTTAGTAATATACACATAAATTTCCTTCATGTGTTATCATGGCTTGATAGCTCTCTTCTTTGTTATTACTTAATAATATTTGTCTGGATGTACCATAGCTAATTTATCCATTCACCTACTGAAGGACATCTTGATTACCTCCAAGTTGTAGCAATTATGAATGAAACTGCTATAAGCATCTGTGTGCAGGCTGTTTGTGGATATACGTTTCACCTCCTTTGGGTCAATACCAAGGACATGATTGCAGAAGTGTATAGTAGGAGCAGGTTTAGTTTTGTGAGAAACTGCCAAGCTGTCCTCCAGAATGGCTGTACTATTCTGCATTCCCACCAGCAGGGAATGAGAGTTTATGTTGTTCCACGTCCTTGTCAGCATTTAGTGTTGCCAGTGTTCCGGATTTGGGGCCCTCTCAAAGGTGTGTAGACATACCTCATTGTTTCCATTTGCATTTCCCTGATACTCTGAATGTAGATCATTGTTTCATATGATTATTTTCCCTCCGTATATTTTCTTTGGCAACATGTCTTTTCAGGTCTTGGCCTGTTTTTTAATTGAGTTGTTTGTTTTCTTATATAGAATTTTAAGCTTCCTTTGTAGATTTTGGATAGCCCTTCTGTATCAGATGTGTCTTTTTTGAGCATTTCTCACAGTTTTGCCTTCTCATCTTTACACATTGCCTTTCATGTTATATCTTTTTGTTTCTAAGACATACTATAGTATTAGGGAAATTCTTGTTATTGAAAATCAAATGAAGATGTGATGTAAGAACTGGATTATGGAGCCAATGAAGCTAAGAACTGGAATCATTTTTAAAATTAAATAATTTGCTCTACTTCCATACTTAAATTTCTTCATCATGTAAGTATGCATGTGTATACACACACACACACACACACACACACACACACAGTAAACAAACAATAAAAATGTAATTGTGCTTATCATGAAAAGCCACCAGCCTTGGTCTTATCATTTTGCACTAATTCCCTGCTCTCATTCCACTAATATTTGGCATTTTCCTAGTTGTTAACTTTGTATCTCTAAATAATATATTAAGCCCCTATTTCTTTCTTTATCTATTTTAGTTATGATGCATTGACTTTCCATAATGATGGAAATTTAAGTCATTTACACAACCCGCCATTTCTTCCCACTCCTCTCTACCTGGTTCTGTCATTATTTGCAGTTAGCAAAGTTAGACTTAATGATACATTTCAGTAAGTAGAATAGCATGGTTAAGAAATTGGGGCTTTTTTGTGCAAAACTGAGGGTTGATCTAGTCACATATCTCCCTGGTTTCCTCCTAACAGATTTCCAGACTTACAGTAACGATTATATTTGACTGAGCATCCATTTAAACTTACAAGTCTGTGCCTTTTTTTGTTGTTGTTCAAGGCAAGACCTCACTTTCATCTCAGTCTGAGTTGCATGAGGCTTTTAATATGAAATCATTTTCCATTCAGTCCAACGCTTCCTTGTTGCTGATGAATGTCATGCATAATGAAAGATTATATCCATTTATCCTCAGCAGTAAATCATTTATCACTCAAGGGAGATATATTATTGTGAATTCTGATCAAAGCTGCCCACTTCCTTTAGCCAGCAGAAATGCTGCACCCTGTTAGATGATTGTACAATATCCTGGAGGAACAGGAAAAATTATGCTATTGAATGAGGGTTTGGCAAACTCTAGGGGTTTCTAAAATGGCTTTTTTTTTTTAATCATGTTTCATGTAGAATTTTCTATGATCCAGGCATGTGAACTGTATGAGTCTCTTTTTAGCTTTCTTCACTTAATTAAATCTGAAAGCAGTGGGACTTTTTGCAGCTTGCTCTGTGATGTCTACAAACAGATTTGTGAATGACATTGTGTGGATATTTTGCCCCCTTTCTTAGGCAATAATTATTCCCACTTCTTTTTGAAGCATGCTGTGCATGGTTTTATCAGTTCATTTGCTAATGAGTTCCTTCTCTCCTTTATAATGCCAATCATAAAGATGCCTTTTAAATAAGATTTATCTCTCAGATTTATTTCCTTTTCACTCTTCCTTATCAAGCTGTGTACTGCTTTGCTTCAGGGAATCACCCACAGTATCCAGGCAAGAAACAAGGTTGGCCCGTTTGATCTTTTGTTGATATAATATTCACTCACTGTCTCCTGAAAGCATTCAGTTCCAGAAAGGACCTCACAGTCCTCCAGAGGAGTCTCTTCTTATGTTGTGTCTTTGATTGGAGGTATCATTGCCCTATGTTCCACATCTCTATTCACTGCCTTTCAAATTCAACAGCATGTGAGTGCCTCAGTATTAAAGTGATCCTAAGTAGAGTGAATTGCAGAAATAAGGAGAAAGAATGGACCGTACTTCTTCCTTTGGTCTTACTTGGGCTCCTAGCCAGGATGCTCTTACAATTTATTCAGACTTTATGCAAAGTGGTAGCTAGTGATCCACACAATTGAGTCACAAATCTGTACCTAACATCTACAAACAACATTGCTTCATTTGATGTTCATCACATTCTAAAAGTAGCCTTTCAATGTTTTGGCCATTGAAGAACTAGCAAATCAAGAACCTTAATTTGCCTCCTCCCGACTCTATGAACGCATTATCTTCCTTGCTTGGTTGATAAAAATAAATATAACACCCCAAGCTCCTTATACTTAAAACAAGAGATTACTAAATTTATCAGAACAAATTATAGTGATAGCAAAAATATTATACATTAACTTTAATCTAGGTGTTCCTGTTGATGCTTCTTTCTTCTTTGACTAATCAGAAGTTCACCTACATACAACTGCCAGGTCTAGAGAATAAATTTAGGACACCCAGTTAAATTGAAATGTCAAATAAAAATAATGCATTTTTAGTGTAAGTATATACATGGGCCACGCTATTGCCAAAAAAATGTTTATTTGAATATCAGATTTAACTGGGTGTTGTATATTTTATCTGGAAACTCTAAACATGGGAGAATCCAAATTCTGGTCTTTGCTATGCTATAGATATAAACTACCTAGCTTAGTAACTGTCATGGACCGAACTGTGTCTTCTGAAAACTCATTACATTTAAGCATTAAATTTCAGTGTAACTGGATCTGGAGAGAGGGTCTTTAGGAGGTAATAAGATTAAATGCAACCATATAGGTAGGGTCCTCTTCTGATAGGATTGGTAGCCTTAGAAGAAGAGGAAGAGAGAGATTGACAAGGGAGAACTATTGATAGGTCAATCTCTCTCCACCATGCAAGGTAGCAGAAGCAGCCATCTGCAACCCAAGAAAAGAGCCCTCACCAGACCCAGGCCTTGCTGGCACGTTGATCTTGGATCTCTAGGCTCCAGAACTGTGAGAAAATGATTTTCCATTGTTTAAACCACCTAGTCTATGATACTTTGTTATGGCAGCCCTAACAGGCTAATATAGTAAGTTTAGAATGTTTTATTCTGGCTCAGTTTTACATTTCTTGCTGAACTGTGAGCTGATAAGGATGATTGCCACTTCTCTTCCATTGACTAGCCTGAACATGTGAGTCAATTACTCTCCTAATTTCGAGTAGAGGGAGAAAAGTGAAGGAATCTGCTACTAGCTGAACCTTGAACATCAGAGAAAGTCTGTGATTGGCTAATTTCACTATGTTGGTGAGATTGAAAATCAAAGTATTAGCTGCTCAGTCTTGTCTGACTCCTGTGACCCCATGGACTACAGCCTGTCAGGCTCCTCTGTCCATGGAATTCTCCAGCCAAGAATATTGGAGTGGGTAGTCATTCCCTTCTCCAGAGGATCTTCCTGACCCAGGGATCGAACCCAGTTCTCATTACAGGCAGATTCTTTACTGTCTGAGCCACCAGACAAGCCCTGGTGACATCTTACATGAAAATTTTAAGAAGGAGGGATCATAGGGGGTAGTCTATGAGCTAGTTGTTCAGTCATGCTCAACTCTTTATGACCCCATGGATTATAGCCCTCCAGGCTCCTCTGTCCATGGGATTCTCCAGGCATGAATACTGGAATGGGTTGCCAGTTCCTTCTCCACGGGATCTTCCTGACCCAGGGATCGAACCCAGGTCTTCCATATTGCAGGCAGATTCTTGACTATCTAAGCCACCTGGGAAGCTCCACAGGGAGTAGATGTAATGGTAAATCCTGGTCTGGTGTTCGCTGAGAAATATCAAAGGCAGTCATGGGAACTTTGAATTAAGGAAGTGGGGGAAGAGAGCATGACTCTCCTCTGAATTTAATATTAGAACCTAAATTTTCTTACTATTAAGCATATTTATAAGGATGAAGGGCAATCTAGGTCCATGCAATGTGTACAGAACACACACTAAGTCAAGACTCATAACTCCACTTAGAGGTGGGCCCCTGACGCCGTGGAGAGGTCTATCACCAACCTCTGTCACGTCTCTCAGTGGCAGCAATAGGAGTCTTTCTGCATCCACAGGACATTCCTTTTCCACCATAGTAGGCTACCTCCCTTGAAAACTAGAATCTCACATTTGTCATGATAGATTTTGTGTATACAGGAAATTAATAGCATAGCATTTTGTTAATTTGAATTGATAAAGCAAAAATCCATCCATCTTCTGCTTGTCACTATTACCCCATAACCCTTTTGTTCTTGATAAAGGCGACTATTACTGTACTACCTCTAATGTGATATTGAATTTGGGAAGTCTTCTTGCAAGAAGGCCAATAAATTACTTCTTAATTTACCTTTTTACCCTAAAAAGAGTTGTGTTTTTTTTTTTTTTTTTTAAGATGCAGTAAAGCCAAAGCTAAATTAGATAGAATGGCTTATTTTGCCCACATGGCTGCTCTGGATAATACTGCTATGTATTTTAATCTGTGTAGTACCTTCATGCCATCCTATGTGTTTTAATTTTGTTAATGTGGTAGCAAAGGTAAGTGAGGCTCTTGACCAAATAGGGACAGAAATTTCTATAAATGCCAAAAATTTATTCAAACTAACATGAGAACTCAAAAGTGTTCAAAAGTGAATGTGCCATATATGAGACTAAGATGACAGTGTAAGCAGGTTCTGTCTCTCTGGTTCTAAAATTGACCAGTGAAGTGTATGGGTGACTGCTGGACCAGGTACCTAATATTTACACATGATTGAAAGGAACTTGCATTTGAGAACACACATGGTTTACATATATATGTATGTATGTATGTATGTATGTATGTGTGTGTGTGTGTGTATATATATATATATATATATATAATTTATCAGACTTGAAATCATTTTTTCCTTTTTGTCTTTAGGGCTCAAGTATTAACTGAACGCAGCACACCTCCTAAATTTGAGCAGATGCTTTCAAATTTACTTCTGAAATCATATCAGTCTCATGATGAAGTAATTTGCCTCCATCTACTTTATCATTTTCAGTTAATTTCTTTATTTTAATTGGAGGCTGATTACAATATTGTGGTGGTTTTTGCCATACACTGACATGAATCAGCCATAGGTGCACATGTGCTCCCCATCCTGAAGCCCCCTCCACCTCCTCCCCACCCCAGCACTCAGGGCCATCCCAGTGCACTGGCTTTGAGTGCCCTGTTTCATGTGTCGAACTTGGGCTGGTCTATTTCATGTATGGTAATATACATGTTTCGATGCTATTCTCTCAAATCTTCCCACCCTCACCTTTTCCCACAGAGTCCAAAAGTCTGTTCTTTATATTTGTATCTCTTTTGCTGTCTTGCATATAGGGTCATCATTACCATCTTTCTAAATTCCATATATATATGTTAGTATACTGTATTGGTGTTTTTCTTTCTGACTTATGTCATTCTGTATAATAGGCTCCATCCACTTTACAATCCAAACTTGGTTAAAGGGAAATTTTTAAAAAAAAAATCCTTATATATTTTTAAAATTGCAGGTATAATTTCGTTAGCAAGAATAATCATAGTTGTAAGATAAGTGACATTATAGGCAAAAATTGCCTCAGCCATGGAATTTGTGATATGTTGATAACACTTCAGAAGATCTTTATGAGTTCAAAGACAGCTGTTGTTCTACAGTTTAAAAGAATTCAAATCTTATCTTCCATTTATAGTTCAAAGGATTTTAGAAAGACAGTACCTACAGCTAGACTATAGGTAAATTTAATTCCAATTTTGGTTAACTTAAATATCTTGCTGTCTTAATTAGTGTTTTTTAAATAAGAACACTTAATTAAGTTCTAAATTCAGCTAAAGAAAGCTTACACCTTAATCAGTGTCACAATATTCTCCATAGCAAAACCTAGATCTCAGCCTCAGCAGTGAGTGGCAGGGAAGAGAATGGGTTCTAACATCATAAGTAATTGTTGAGCCTATAGCTCTGGGCTGCAGATGCTTACCTTGAGAAGTTTCTAGTCTTTCCAGCACACATCTGCATTCAGATAGAGACCTAGTTTGGGATTCTAACTTCAGGACTCCTCATTTCTTCAGTGCTGGGCAGTTTACTCACCTTGGTCAAACTGTATCCTCTGTGCTTTTGCCTTTTTTTTTTTTTTAAACTGAGAACAGTCCACAATCAAGAAAAGTCATTTTTAAGAGTGGTACTCCTATTACAGAGCTTTCCCATCCATAGCTGGTGAATATCCATTAAATTAATCCAAGCTTAGGAAGTTTGCCTTTAAATCAGTAACCAGCCTCTGTGACATGGTTTGCTTAAGAACATTTTGAAATTGTCTAGTAATGTTTAAATCTAGGTCTTTATTTCTAACCATGAATCATGGCTTCTTTTCATGATATTTGGACCATATTTTTAAATACTAATCTTGGGAAAGATAGCTGAATGAACAGTGGTTTATGTATCTATACAATTTCCATGAAGAATGCCAGAAAGTGCCACAGATCAAACAAGGACTTTAAAGTCAACCCTAGTTGAGATTGTTCAAAGACTTACTGGCTGTATGATTTTGAAACAAGAGGCTTAACCTTTGTGAACCTCCATTTCTTCACTTGAATAGCTAGGATGATGATTTCAAATTCACAGAATATTAAAAAAAAAATGTCACGCATTGAGTGCTTACCAAAACAACAAGTATTATTTATTCCTAATAATAATTCTAGGAGGGAGCTACTATTGTTATCTCCATATTACAGATAGAAGGAAGAAGGTAGAGGAAGGCTAAGCAGCTAGTAAATAGCCAATCCCAGATTTGGAAACCAGGCTGAGCTCCAAACTACCCTGCATCTAAAATGTAAAGTTTAAATGCCTGATGATTTTTCCATTTTGCCTAACCAAGGGCTGACTTTGAGGCTGGGGAGAATTGGCAGGAGATAAAGAAGAATACCTGGAGGGAGTGTTTTTTATTTTTGTCAAATCAGTGTTTAATAGGCCCCTACAAATTGGCAGACTTATGTATCACTGACAAAGTGACTCCTTTCCTGTAATATCAAAGAGTAATTGCCATTTTTGTCTATGAATAAAAGTTGCCACAGTCAGGAAACAAACCATACAGTTCACTACCATTTCTCTTGTGAAGTTAATTGATTTCTGCTGATTGAAATTTTATGTTTAAATCAAGTTTCCAAGAAAGAAGCATGCATTATTTCTCTAAAATGCATGCAGAGACCAGACCCTATACCACAATTGAAGCAAACATTTCTAAGCTTCATGCATTTCTCTCTGTAAATTATGTAAAATGGATTTTTGCAAATATGTGCAGTAGAAGGTCTCTAGGTATAAAAATGGCTGAAATGAATGTATCTAATATAATAACCACATGAGCTTGCTCATTTTTTTCCTTCCTGGTATCATTCCTAGGGTTTAAAGTGGAGAACAGGAATATAGTAGCTTTGTGTAAAGTTCAGTTCACTTCAGTTCAGTTGCTCAGTCGTGTCCAACTCTTTGCGACCCTGTGAACTGCAACACGCCAGGCCTCCCTGCCCATCACCAACTCCTGGAGTTCAGCCAAACTCATGTCCATCGAGTCGGTGATGCCATCCAGCCATCTCATCCTCTGTCGTCCCCTTGTCCTCCTGCCCTCAATCCCTCCCAGCATCAGAGTCTTTTCCAATGAGTCAACTCTTCGCATCAGGTGGCCAAAGTACTGGAGTTTCAGCTTTAGCATCAGTCCTTCCAAAGAATACCCAGGACTGATCTCCTTTAGGATGGACTGGTTGGATCTCCTTGCAGTCCAAGGAAAGCATCAATTCTTTGGTGCTCAGCCTTCTTCACAGTCCAACTCTCACATCCATACATGACCACTTGAAAAACAATAGCCTTGACTAGACGGACCTTTGTTGGCAAAGTAACGTCTCTGCTTTTCAATATGCTATCTAGGTTGGTCATAAATTAAATGTCTTTTAATTTCATGGCTGCAGTCACCATCTGCAGTGATTTTCGAGCCTCCAAAAAATAAAGTCTGACACTGTTTCCACTGTTTCCCCATCTATTTCCCATGAAGTGATGGGATCAGATGCCATGATCTTTGTTTTCTGAGTGTTGAGCTTTAAGCTAACTTTTTCACTCTCCTCTTTCACTTTTATCAAGAGGCTTTTTAGTTCCTCTTCACTTTCTGCTGTAAGGGTGGTGTCATCTGCTTATCTGAGGTTATTGATATTTCTCCCAGCAATCTTGATTCCAGCTTGTGTTTCTTCCAATCCAGCGTTTCTCATGATATACTCTGCATAGAAGATAAGCAGGGCGACAACATACAGCCTTGACATACTCCTTTTCCTATTTGGAACCAGTCTGTTGTTCCATGTCCAGTTCTAACTGTTGCTTCCTGACCTGCATATAGGTTTCTCAAGAGGCAGGTCATGTGGTCTGGTATTCCTGTCTCTTTCAGAATTTTCCACAGTTTATTGTGACCCACACAAAGCCTTTGGCATAGTCAATAAAGCAGAAATAGATGTTTTTCATGATTCATGTATTGCTGAAGCCTGGCTTGGAGAATTTTGAGCATGACTTTACTAGCGTGTGAGATGAGTGCAATTGTGTGGTAGTTTGAGCATTCTTTGGCTTTGCCTTTCTTAGGGACTGGAATGAAAACTGACCTTTTCCAGTTTTTGTGTAAAGTACACCCATGCAAATGCTAAGCAGAGAACAAGGCTATAAACTCAACAGCTGAGCATTATGATATAATTGAGGAACATGTGATGGAAAGTTTTATGTTGGCTGAGCCATCCATGCAGATAGCAGAGACTGGCAGTGAAGACAGAGTACGAGTGGAGAAGAAGGCTGTGAAGCAATGATCACATCTCCCATTATTAAGTAAATGACCAGGAAATCAGAGGATGGATAGTACCGTTCCCCAATGGGACAGTTGTGTGTTGTTTTTGTTTTACTTTGCTTTGCTCTCCTGACAGGAGTAAGTGAGAGAAATGGAAGAATAATCTGAAAATGTAGCGAGGTTGTTGGTCACAAGTGAGAGTTCTTTCATTTTCACTCGAAGTCATTATTATTATTAGTTCTAATAGTTACTATTCAGAAAAGAGTTCAAGGAAATAAACTGGCATGAGTATTGTAACAAAACAGATGGGCATGGTCTGAAGCTAGCCATGTGGGCTGATGGCCGAGGTAACCACTTTTTGCTGGCCAAAGAATGCCCATTCTTGTGGGAACATCAGCAATTGAGCTAAACATTAAAAAAAATCTCTTTGCAGGGGTTTTCTGCACCCAGGTTGAGTGCTAGTTTCATTGCATCTGTTTAAACACCCAAGACAAATCAAGTATTTGCTTCTAGCTGACAAAAATGCATATTGTAATTTCTCATCTTTGTCAGTTTGTTCTCTTCTCCTTTGTCCAAAGATTGCCTTTTAAAGCTTTTCTCTAAAGCTGGGCCTTTCTTCAGGGACTGTGTATAAGAAGGAAATGAATAGAACGGGTGGCTTGTTATTATAGATACAGCTGAATAAGTGGGAGGGGGATGAGGGCGAAACTAGAAGGATGTATTGAATAGGAAAGTGAAGTCTGCGTTTGAAACCATACTACTGGCCCTATCACTGTAGAAAGTGAGGGGCCTGGCCCCGAAACTCACCAGGAGAGACACTTTGCTGACATTTTAAACCTGGCTCAGAATCTGTGATTTCTTTCTGTCACTTCATTGCCAGGAGCCAGTCTCCCCTATTCAGGGTTTTCATTGTTGTTTAGCTGCTAAGTCTTGTCCAACTATTTTGTAACCCCATAGGCTGTAGCCTGCCAGGCTCCTCTGTTCATGGGATTTCCTAGGTGGGAATACTGGGGTGGATTGCCATTTCTTTCTCCAGGGGAGATTGAGTTTACACTGTGGTTGTTCTGCTGACAGTAAGACTCTTCCCATTTTGTTTACACACCTGTTTATCCACTGTGGCTGTATTTCCTATTCTGAGCCTACTTTTTGGCCATCTAGCTGTAGGAAGAAAAAAAAAAAGGCTTATGTGTAAGAACACCAGGGAACGTTGATATATTTTAATAAAATTGCTATCATGATGCAAGGCTTTCCAGGGATAAATAAATTCAGAGAACAAGAGTGAATGAATTCAGTGGAGCTTTGAACCAATGCATAGTAGAAAAATGATAGAGTATTAACCTGATTACAACTGAGCAACCTTCACTTCCACTTTTCAACCTGATTAAGGCAAGATATATGCTTAAAAAATGTATTTACCATTAAAGATTACATATGTACTTTTAAAATTTTATTAATTCCATCATGCTTTACTGAGATGAACAAGCAGAAAGAACTTTTATTATATGAATTTCTTTTGTTCTTATACCTGTATCTCTCAAGAGAGCAAAAATCTTAAAAAGCAGTCTCAAAATTCACCCCTCCCTGCAACTAACACAAACCACAACAAACATGCCGTGATATTTCTCGAAAAGATACGCTGTTTATCACACTGTCAGAAGGTCTGCCAAACTCAATCTATGCCATAGAGGTGCATCCTAAGACATTTTTTCCTTTGCTTTATGTGTTTAATAGTGTCATAAATTCAATCCACCTCACTGACTTTACCAGCTAGGCATATTTTGTCTTCATATCTGGATGGATTTGAACTTATCAAGGTGACATGTGTGATTTTTAAGTGGAAACTTTAATTTGTTATTTCTTAAAACCCAGCACCAATTAGCAGGGATACATCGCCACCTTAACAAAGGAGCAGAGCTTGCCTCTACCTAGTCACACAGCCCTTGGTGGGTTTCCGAACTTGAGCCAGGCTACTTCAATCTCATCACACCTTATTATCTACAGCAGGCTGATAGGAAGGCAGGGTGAAGCCACGCACTGTCCAATTTTCATGGTAACCCATGAGGCCTGAGCACTTCAGAGTGGGCTCAAAGCCACAGCAAACCAGTTGAAGACTAGAACAGTATCAAACATCTTTCCTTATTTTCTTTTCCACACACAGATGCTCCTTATAAAGCAAAACAAAACAAAGGCACTTCCCCTTAAAAGCAGCAATCTCCCTAGGATACCATTGTCGTATTAAATTAAGATACAAAGAGTGAAGTGTGCTTAAAATCTCCCACATATGTTGGAAATAAAGTCCTCAGAAGTGAATGCATGCAAGCACCTAGCACCTAACTCATCATTAAGGAAAATTAGAATTAAAACACTGTGGATCAAGTAATTCTGAATAAAGATGATGATGTTAGGGCAGCTTCAGAGAACAGAAATTTATTTTTTCATCACAAATGTGCTTCTATCTTAAGTATTTTCTGACTTTGTACAATTATTGAATCAGTAATATGCCTGCTTAATTTCAAGTGCAGTAAATGAATTTCTTAAAGTTTATGAAAATATGTGTCTGCTTAAACAAATTCTCTTCATAGCCTGTTGGGTATTTGAAGTGTCCACGTATCAGAAGTCTTTGTTCTCAGTCTATAGGGAAAATTACCAAACACACTCCAGTGTGCCAGGTTTGAAAAGGTGCTAAAGAGAGCCTGCCTCATTACCTTTATTCCACTTTAGCTCACAGTGAAAGGTGGAAAAATTACCTGGGTGCCTTTCACTGTGATAGCTCCAACTGCCATAGACCTTATCTAATAGTTTATTACACTCAGAAAACAAAGCGTATTCTAGAGAAAGAATCCACGGCTCCTGTCTCTGACAGAATGGTCTCTTTGAATTCTTTTGTCAATTTCATAGATCTCTAACAACCAGAGGATTGTTTTTTAAATCTGCTTTTTATGCCAGCAGCACAATTTCCTCCTCAGTAAGTAGGACAGATTCATCCCAGGAGCACCAATGGATGCCTATCTGCTTAACTTGGGCATGACAGATTAAGCTTCAAGCGTGTGCACTAAATGCCGCCTCCTTGCTTACACCAATTGTTCAGAGGCAGGCGAGTGGGGCCTCAGCTGCATTGTTCCTTGAACTGTCAGCTGATGAGCCAATACTGTCCTGAGACGGCCAACCAGCCTTGATTGAGCAAAGACCGTGGACAGGCAGGGCTGCCTAGACATGCCTCACTGCAACGGCTTTCAGGTAAATATCTCACCTCCAAATTGCACCTGCCTTAGGAAAGTTTCCCTGGACAATGCCTTGCAGGAAGCGTGCACTTGTTTGCTGAATATAAAAGAGAAAAATGAGGAGAGAAAAATGTGAGTTTAGAGAAAATGCAGAGACCTTTCATGTAGAGATAGATACTTTTCCGACCTGGCCAGATCTGAAATAAATGCTGTTATTTCTGGCCCAGCAGTTAGGCGGCACTGACTGGAAAAATTGCTAAGTAAAAAATAAAAGTAAAATTAGCAAATGAACAAACTAGGAAAACATGAGGGAATGAACAGTAGGCTAGATCTACCGATAATGTTTGATCAATTATGTTAGAAAATGATTTTTTATTAGAAAAATAACACTTGTAATATGATGCTTTCTGAAAGAGCATTTGCAGTCTTTTAGAGACCAGTATGTTGCATAAAGAAAACTGCAGAATTATAGTATGAGGATAACAATTATTCATAAACCATGAGGGCATCTTAAATTGCAGTTGTTTGTTCACTAGATATTACCTATAAAACTACAAAAGAAAGGTGGTGCTGCTGTTGCTTTTTTTCCCCCCACAGACATAAGACTCTAGAATCCATCTGTCAATGTTAGATTGAGCCGAGCATCACAAAAGCATGAATGTACTGTTCTCATGGTGATGTAATTGGTGGCTATTTTGCTCGTTGAAATCTCGAACCTTTCACAACCACATGCGTATGTTTGTCATTTATCCCTTTTCTCAGGTGCAAAGAAGGCTACCAAGGAGTCCGTTGTGATCAATTTCTGCCGAAAACTGATTCCATCTTATCGGATCCAAGTAGGTCATGCATTTTTCTTCTGTCTCTAACACAATATAAAGCTCGGAGTCACGGTTGCTAACTCACTGACCACCGGACCTCAGTTTTGTGTCTCCAAATGCTGCCGAGGGTGGGAGCTGGGGACAGGCGTTCACCTTCAAGGTTTGTTCAGAACTATCTCTGCTGAGGTGCAGGTCTTCTCCGGGGATGGAGCCTGGTTTCCAGATTCATCTCCACTGCTATCCTCCCATGGGAACTGCAAAAACTCCTGCTCCCTTAGCTTTCAGGCTCCCTTCCTGCCACTCTATCATGCAAACAAGGATATAGAAACATCAAAGACCTTATTATTTATCCAAAAGAGTGTTAAGAGAACTGTTATGTCATACTGCTTCTTACCTTCTGGTTGGTAATTTGTGAAAACATTAAACCCTATTAACTTTAACCTTCTAATGTAAGGAAATATACATATAAAATTAAATAAGAAGTTTTCAGACTAACTGTGAAAACCCTTTTTTTAGCAACCCTATTCGCATATCAGCGATTACAGTACCAACAACAAATTTTTTTTTCCGTTCATGAAAGAAGACAATTTGCTGCTAAGAAATATTGCCATTTATTTCTGTCTCTGTGGAGTAAAAAATAATGTTCTATACGAATATGCTCAGTTCTAGTCAAATGTGAAATTTTTCCTTTATCTGTTAATAATCTGATCTTTCAGTGACTGCTACAGTTGAATCACCACTAAGAAAGGGACTTTTATTGAATCAGCAGTTTAGTTCAGTGAAGATAATGACAGCATTTTTAGATTGTAAAAGCAATGTTTTGGTTTCCTGAATACCAAACATGCATAACATAAACTAGCAAAATACCATGTATTGATGGCAGCCAGTGGTCACCCTGTCTGTGTATGTGCAGGTTGCTGTATAATGAACATGTTAAGCCATCCTTCAACACTTTTCCAAGTGCTTATTTTTATTGCCCCCCCCACCCTGAATTTTTAAGTATGTTTCCCTGAGTAAACAGAATATTTTTTAAAGAAAATTTTTGTGTAATTCAATTTGCTTGTGTTTTATCTTGACAAGGCAAGCTGCCACCATACAGCATTAACTATTCTTTTCTTAGCAAATTTAGCTCTCATAAAGAAAAGGTTACTGCCTAAAAGCCAGTAACCAAGCTGGCCATGGTTGATCTCTGTTCTCTGAAATGTGAGGCTCTGGTCTCTAGGAGTTTCCCAGGTAGGGGACAGTTACTGGAGTGTGTGGTGTCTTTTCTATCTTGTAGTTTTAGCCACTTGCTCAGCTGATGTCTAAAAGGTATGAGTGTGGCTGGAGACATGTATTTGCTGCATTAGAAAGCATAAAAAGAAGAATGGGTTTGTTGATTTCATTTTCTTTTTATTCATTTTGATGTACTTAGTTTTCCTTTTTTTTTCTCTTTCCTTCTTCCTTTTTCTTCCCTTCTCTTTCCTTCCCTTTTATTTTCCTTTCTTGTTTTTATTATTTTCTTTCTTACCTATGCCCCCTGTCTTCCTCCCTCCCTCCCTTCCTTCCTTTTTTCTTTTCCTATATAGCTGTAGAATACCTGTTCGGTACAGGGTACTGGAGCAGGGCTTGCATGCAGAACAAAGTAGGTAAAATAACCTTTCTTTATACAATCTAATAAAACCTTTGCCATTCTATTAAACATAATAGTCCATCACTGCAAATGTTGCGAATGAGAGCACTGTACGTGTTGAAGAAACCAGGACTTGAGAAACCAAGCACGGCACTCAGAGTTGGAGAATTCAGGTTTTTTATGCCTGTGGGCCCAGAGGAGTTAAGCCTCCAAGCTCTGAGCTCCGAACAAAGGGGTTACAGAGTTTTTATACATGGACAGGCATGATTGAGCGGGTTTGCAGGGATTGGGCGATTGCAAAGAGCAGGACAAGGGTGAGTGAGATAAGGCCTAATTCCTAGCATTGTGAGTCCCCACTTTCTGAGACTACATGGCCTATGTGATCCGGACTTTGCAAGGAGCAAGCTGAGTTACAGAGGCAGAAGGAGCAGGAGGTTTTGTAAGATTTTAACTTTTCCTCTTCACTCCCTCCTCTTGATGCTTCTATCACTCATTGTAGAAAGCATCATCTCATGTTTTGGTAGGACATTCAGAACTCCCCTTCATTTAGGGGGCTATATTGAGTTATTATCATTTGTAACTTTATGGATTCAATTTGAGAGGTTATGAACTGGGTAATAGCGTTGAGCATACAAGGGCCAAAAAGGAGCGCCGCAAAGAACATGAAGAGAGGACTGGTTAAAGGGAAAAGCCACGATGCCCAGCTCCAGATATTGTTCCAGTTATCCCAGGCGTTTGCTAGTCCCTCTCTCCTTTTGATGATTTGTTCCCTTAGCTGTTGGGCCATGTCGCTAACTATTCCTGATTGGTTTACATAAAAGCAGCATTCTTCATTCAAGAAGAGGCAGAGTCCTCCCTTTTCAGCTGTTGGTGCATTTAGCCCTCTCCTATTCTGTAAACTCACCTCAGCCAGGGAATCTAGTTGGTCCTGTGAGGCCACTAATGATTTGGCCACTCTCTCAATGTCGTCTGTGAAGTCCTTGGATAGTGTGTGGTAGAAGGTGGTTGATGAAACAATCCCTCCTATTCCCATACTTATCCCAGCCATAATTCCCAGGCCAACTAGTAGGGGTATAAACTTGATGGCTCTTTCTGACTACATGTGTGCTGTCAGAGTAACAGTGACAGTCTGGTTGGTAGGGACAATATTCATCCGGGGAGTGAGGAAAGCTAAGGGGCAGATACCCCTCCAATTGACCAGTAGACATAAGTAAACAGCTGTGCCACAAAGAGGCCTTGATGGGGGCAACACCATATTGTATTTGTGGGAGGATGAGTGAGCCACTCACCTTTTAAAGTTTGATTACATTTGTTCCTGGTTAAATTGCCTACAGGTTCAGTCCCTCCATCATTTGTAATGCATTCTGGAGCCTTCTGAGTTAACTCAATTGCCCTTAAGACTGGCTCTTGTAGGGGGGGATCTATAGGAGTTCCCATGGCTGCTGCATTATTTCCTGGTACTGGTGTAGCTAAGTACTTTGTAGCTCCTAAGGGTAAGCAAAGCCAGCAATCCCTGGGCAGCTCGGCTCTGGTGTCATTAAGAAGGCAAAGACTTGCATTGATAACCGGGTACAGACGAGGGTCTAAGAGGGAGTTAACTCTGGAACCTGGGTCATACAGCCAGCAGGCAGAGCCTGATTTTTTAGAGCAAAGATGATCCATGATTTCGTTTGTCTGCATTATTGTTCCTGTCCAATAGGTTTTTCCGTTTATTTGGCAGACAGACACTTGGTCTGGGTTGTAACATCTGTGTGGCATTTGGGGGTAGGTGGAGGCACAGTGGCATGTTGGCAATGCCATGGTGTTGGGATACCGCCTGGGGTCTGGATCCTCTGGTGGAGGGAAGATAGTGGCAGTGAGGAGTATAACTGGAAAGCATTTTTGGCACCCAGACCTCTGGACATGCATCTCCTGATTATGAAGGCAGTAGGTGATTGGCCTACAGGATTGGCTATCTATACATTGTTCTAGCTGATGGTTAAGTAAGTGATTTTCCAAGGGTTGACTGTAATGTTGACAGGTACATGATGGATAAGGACCGGCACCATCTGTTACAGCAAGGGACACCAGAAGGCTGCAAGCAGCCTGCACATAACAGATAACTGAACACTAACAGAAAGTTTTCTCCCCATATTTGGGTGGCCACAGCTACAGCAACTGAGCCTGTTTTGAAGAGGGGTCAACTATACTGTGAGCAATTTAGTTAAGTAGGGAGAATCAATCATAAGAGACATCTAATAAGAATGAGGCTTCCCACTACTGTGAGATAACAGACAGCTAACCACAGCTTCTGACCCAAATGCCAGTCCTGGAGTGCTACTGAAGCTAGTCCTGTAGTGAAGAGCACAGCAATAATACCAATCAGTGACAGAGGCCAGAGTTGACAATGAGAATCCATCTATATTTTGATAATCAGATCCTCAAGCTTCCACCATGCATTGACCAGCCAGCTGCTGGAGTGTGGCTGGAGCAAGGCTGAAGAATCCTCAAGCTTCTGCTGTCCTTTAACTAGTCAGCTTCTGGAGTGACTACAGCAGGGCTCAGCTTCCTTCGTGGCTGACGGCTGTTGTTTTTGGAACCAGACCTTAAGGGGATTTTTGGGGTCCCGAACTGTTTTCCAGGTGTCCGCACCACAGGAAGCCACTGCCTTCTTGACTCTGGTGTGGTGGATGCAAGGGATGACGCCTGTAACTTTAATAGCAGTAGGGGTTGCCAGGATGACCATGTGAGGCCTGTCCCAACTGGCTGAAGCGGTTCCTTTTTCCAGTCTTTTACCCATACCTCATCTCCTGGCTGATAGGGATGAACCCAATTGCCCAAAAGAATGGGTGGCCTTTCTAAGATTTCTTGGGTGATATGGTGGAAGACTTTTCCCAGGGCCTGGAGGTGTCGGGACATCTCCAGGTCAGCTAGTTGTTGGGGGTCTCCCTTGAGTTTTCCTATCACTGGGGGTGTTCTCCCATATAAGATCTCAAAGGGAAAGTAGCCTGAGGATCTCAGGGTGTATTGGGCTTGGAGTAAGGCTAGGGGTAACATGTTGAGCCAAGATAACTGGGTCTCCTGTCAGAGTTTAGCTAATGTAGTCTTGAGGGTCCGATTCATGTGTTCAACTTTCCCTGAGCTCTGTGGCCTGTAAGGGCTATAAAGCTTCCATTTGATTCCCAGTGTCCTGGATAAACTCTGGATTATCTCAGACACACAAGCTGGCCCATTGTCAGACACTATGGAGAGAGGCAGCCCATATCTGGGGATTATGTCTCTTAGCAGGGCCTTGGCCACTGTTCATGCCCATTCAGTGCACGTGGGATAGGCTTCAGCCCATCCCGAGTACATGCAGACTATCACAAGTAAATATTACAGCCCTGTAGGGCTTGACTTCAGTAAAGTCCACTTCTAGACCTTCAAATGGCGGTGTCCCAACTGTCTGCACCCTGGGCTGGCTCTTGGTCCTTGGCTGGCATTTTGTGCACAAGTCACACATCTAGCGCTAAGCTGGGCGCACAGGGTTGGGAGCTCAGGAGTGAAATAGTCACCGCTCAGTAAGCTTTCCAGCTCAGTTTTTCCTAAATGAGCTGTCTCATGGTGTTGTTTTACCAGCTAGGCTGCTATATTGCTGGGGACAAAGAGTCTTTGGTTTCAGAGCTTCCACCAGCCCTCTTTTGTTTTTGTTTTTTTTTTCCCCCTTATTTAGAGCCCATTGATCTTCTTCCTTGGTATCTCTTGGAGATGGAGGCAATTCTGGTGCCAAGAGGACGTTGAAGATTGAATTGGGGTCCACTGTGGGGCTGGGTTGGGTCACTGCCTCCTTGGCTGTCTGGTCAGCCAACCCATTTCCTTTGCTGATTGGATCAGTTCCTTGCTGATGGCCTTTACAATGTATGACTGGCACTTGGGAAGGCTTCCAGACTGCTGCTAACAGCTGAAGGATTTTTGTTTGTTTGTTTTTAATCTCTCTTCCCCCTGCTGTCAATAGCCCCCCACACACACACTTTTTTTTTTTTTTTTTAATAAATGGCTCCATGAACATGTAAAGTAGCAAAGGCATACTTTGAATCAGTATAGATGTTGACTCGTGTCCCTTCGGCGTGCCTTAGCACCTGGGCGAGTGTCCATAGCTCAGCCCATTGTGCTGACCACCCTTGTGGCATGCCTCAGCCTTCACTATCTCATCAGTTGTTATGGCATAACCTGCTTTGCATTGCCCATCTTGGATGAAACTACTTCCGTCAGTGAACAGTTCCAGTTCTGGGTTCTGGAGGGGAATGTCTGTCAAGTCCAGCCTGCATGAATAAATTTCATCTATGACCTCCTAACAGTTACAATCAGGGGTTCCCACTTCCATAGGTAAAAAGGTGGGCAGGGTTCAGTGTCTGCACAGTCCTCAAGTTGGACCCATGGTTTTTCTCAAAGCAATCCTTGATAGTGAATCATCCTGGAGCTGGTCAGCCACTTATGCCCCTGGCTATTCATCAGGGCAGTAACACCATGGGGAACCTTTACATTTATATTTTGTCCTAGAGTAAGTTCACCTGCTTCTCTGACCAAAACCGCAGTGGCAGCTAATGCCCGGAAGCATGGCAGCCATCCCGCAGCCACTGGATCCAGTCATTTGGACAGTTATGCGCCCAGGCACTGCCATGGCCCAACTGTTTGTGTGGGAACCCTCAGTGCAGTGTGCTTTTTCTCATGTACAAAGAGGTTAAAGTCCCAGGTCACTTCTAGAAGCCCTAATGCTGGCTCACTGGTCGAGCATCTATCTCCTTGAAGGCCTTTTCCTGTTCAGGTCCCTACTCCAGGGGGCCCTTAGCAGATCCTGCTGTGGCTTTAAACAAAGGCTTGGCGATTTCAGAGAAACCTGGTATTCAGATCCGGCAGAATCTAGCAGCCCTGAGGAACTCATGGACTTCTTTCTTGGTGTCCCGCCAAGGTATTGAGCAGGTAGCTTGCTTGCTCTCATGTCTGAGCACCCAGTGCTTTTCTGTGATGACAGACCTGAGATACTTGACCTCCTGTCTGCAGATCTGAGCCTTTTTCCCTGACACCTGGTATCCTGTGGTGGAGAGTAGAGCCAATAGGGCTTTGGTGCCTCTCCAGCAGCCCCCTTGGGTGGGACTGGCTAGCAACAGGTCATCCACATACAGGAGCAGGGGGTAGTTGAAAGTTTCTCTGGGAAAGGCAGCAAGGTCTGCAGCCAGGGCTTCACCAAACATGGTAGGTGAGTTTTTGAAGCCTTGGTGGCAGTTGGATCCAAGTCAGCTGTGTCTTGCCCCTAGTGAGTGGGTCTTCCCATTCAAAGGCAAACAAGGGGTGGCTGGTGACAGCTGGAGGCAGAAGAATGTGTCCCTGAGATGGAGGCAGGTGAACCAGCTTGCCTGAGTGGGTAAGAGACTCAGGAGAGTGTAGGGATTTGGGGCCACTGGATGGACAGTGACCACTGCACTGGTGATGGTGTGGAGGTCCTGGATGGGGCAGTAGTCATTCCCTCCAGACTTTCTGACTGGTAAGATTGGAGTGTTCCAGGGAGACTGGCATTCAGTTAGGATCTCAGCATCTTGTAGGCACTGGCTGTGGTCCCAAATTCCCAGGCATGCCTCTTGTGGTACTGGATATTGTTTCTGTCTAATAGGAGTGGCTCCTGGCCTCAGGTCCACTACAATGGGGATATAGGTTTTGGCCAAACCTGGGGGCCGCTTCTCTTCTCAGACATCAGGGAATTCTTTTAACAGTCTTGGGGGATTTATTTGTTCCCTTCCTGAGGAATAGAGGCACCATTCATCTTCCCTGGGCATGGTCACAGCCGTCATCAGAGCCGATTGGCTCCCCAGGGTGAGGCTCGCAGACTTTCCAGGGGCAAAGGTGATTTGTGCCTCCAGCTTTGTGAGTAAGTCTCTACCCAGCAGAGGAATGGGGCATCCCAGTAGGTAAAGAAATTCATGAATCACCAGATGGCTCCCTAGCTGACACGAACAGGCCTTGCAAAATAAGTGGGGTGCCATGTCCCATGTGGCCCCAACAATATTGCTGTTTGGCCTGTGAGGGGAGCCACAGGTGTGGTTGACACAGAGTGTTCAGCTCCGGTGGCCACCATAAAAGTCATTGATTGGCCCCCTACTTTCATCGTGACCGTGCGATCCCGGGGGCCCAGGATCAGGGAGCCCAGTCTTCCCTAGTCTGATTCTGCTCTGGCCAGGCCAGTAAGGTTTTGGATGGCCGGCTCAGGCTGGTACCTTTCTTTGTTGGGTTGACTGAACTTCTTCAACCTTTGGATGTCCCGCTGCAATGGGGGCACTCATTCTTCCAGTGTCCGGTCTCTTTGCAATAGGCGCACTGGTCATGGCATAGTGGGAGTCTCTTCTTCGTTTCCCTGTGAGAGGACAGTCTGTTTCACTTGGTCAGAGCTCCTCAATGCTGCTGCTAGCAGGGCTACTTTCTGTTTCATTTTTCTGTCTGCTTCTCTTTGGGCTTCACGGTCTCGGTTCACAAAGACTTTATTTGCTACCTCCAGGAGCTGTGTAGCATTCATCCCAGTGAAGCCTTCCAGTTTTTGGAGCTTTCCTTGGATGTCTGCACAGGATTGAGCCCCAAAGGCAGCATTAATCATTCGCTGATTCTCGTGTGTCTCAGGATCGAATGGGGTCTATGTCTGGAACACTTCACACAAACTGTCATAGAAATTGGTGGAAGTCTCATCTGCTTTTGGGATTATCGTTGTAATTTTGGACATATTGGTGGGCTTTTTGGCTCCTGCTCAAAGTCCATGTAGAAGGACATTACGGTAGTGACCAGGGTTTCTTGTCCTTCTCTGGTATTGAAACTCTGATTAGGTCTCGTCTCGGGCATTGCATCTCGTGCCCATCTTTCTACATCTAACACCTCTGTGGGGATTTGTCCTTGGAGCCATTTTTGGGCCTCTGTTGCGATGTGTCACCTTTCTTCAGTAGTCAGGAGCGACATAAGGAGCTGGCAACAGTCGTCCCATGTAGGCTGATGGATGTGGGAAATGGACTCTAGGAGGTCAGTCATAGCCTGTGGTTTATCAGAGTATGATGGGTTATGGTGTTCCCAGTTTAGGATATCAGCAGTGCTGAAGGGCTGGTAATAGAGGATGGAGCAACCTGGCTGGACTGAGCCATCCTCATTCACTTGTTGAGGACCTTGAGCTTCTCACAGTGGCATCTGATGGGTCACGGCCAGCTGGCTAGATTGTTCGGCCAAGCAGAGCTGCTTCCGTACTGGCTTGGGGCTGGAGTCTTGCTTGTGAGGTGGTGCAGGGGACATGGAGGGAGGTGGACTGTCTGGCAATGGCTCTGGTGCTGGCTGTGCCGAGGCTTCTGTAGTCAGGGGAATGTTTGGCAGGGGTAGCAATGGGTCTTCCACTGGATATCCCTGGAATATAGATTTTTTCCCCTTCTTTCTTTTTTCTGAGTGGTTGGACCACAAACACCCTACTCTGTCCCTGTCCACTGTGCTAAATCTTGCCATAGGGGCAGGGTCTGTGTTATTAGAAGCCAGGAGTCTATGTGTGGAAACTGATCTGGATGTCCTGGAGTCCCAGTGACTACCTACTGTACTACTTGGACAGTGGGCAAGGTCAAGAGTGCCCTCTGGCAGCCATCCAACATCAAAGGATGGCCAGTTGAGCTCATATAAGTTATGAAGCTTCCTGGGGGTCATCTTGACTCTGTAATACCCTACAAACCCCTTCTTAAAGTTCTTTATCATGGAATCTAAAACTGTTGGCTTAGAGGAACTTCCACCCATGTTGACAAATGTAATCTACCTGGCAGTGTTTTGAGGAAAATTTAATCTCTTAGATGTCGGCTCATGGAGTCAGTCAACAGAAGAATAACCAGAATAACCATTAATTTCTCCCTCCCTGTGTTTCCTGCCCCGAGTCAGCGGTGCAGAGACAAACAAGGATGGGTGCTCCCTCAAAAGAGCAGACCATTCAGGTCCCCCCTTGGCTGCATCCCTGGGGGGAATGTAGGTGCCTCTTAGCATTGGCAGATCAGTATAAACCCCTGATCTGGATCTGTCTCACAGGGAGGGATTGGGTTCCCCCCAGAGGCAGACACTGCCTTGAGCCACATGAGGCCACCACGGAACCACAAGATAGGGCCCACTCGGACTCCACAGCCATGAAGTCCATGAAGCCACACAATCAAGCCTGAAGCACAGGCGAATCAGGCCACACACTTGTTCACATTCATTTTTTTTTTTGTCTGCCTGGTCACTCTCCCGAGGGAGGTTTAAGATGCCTCTTAGCATTGGCAGGTCAGTATAAACCACCGACCTGGACCAGCGAAGGGCGGGATCAAATACCCCAGAGACTGGCACTGCCTTTCAGTCTTATGAGGTTGTCATGGACCCGCAGGTTTTGGACCTTTTCAGGCTCTATAGTCTTAGGACTGTGGAGCTCACTTTCACTTTCTTCGATCAGCAATTATGCATACACAGTCACTCAGAGCTTATCACAATGCTTCCCTTTTCCCAAGTCCCCAGGTCCTCTATCTGATACTCCCTTCCTGGGAGCTCCAAGGAGGTGATCAGTCTCCTCTTCTACCCACTGGGGTAGGACCTCACTGGGGACTGGACCCAGGGCCTTACCTGATCCTGTGGCCATTCCTGGTGAGTTGGTCCATCCCTCCAATGAGTCTGTTTGGGGCTCGTCTGTCCAGAGAGTCGGAACCCCAGTCCAAAAGAGAACCTGGAATACCATCAGGTGGTGCTCCTCCTCATTCGTCTCGGGGCCTCTCCACTCCAACCCCAGCCCGGCTGAGCCACCAGCCTGGCTGTCATGGTTGGAATCTCGCCGGGGCCTCCAGAAATGTTGCAGAAACCAGTACTCAAGAAACCAAGCACCACACTTGGAGAGCTGGAGAACTCAGGTTTATTTGCTGGTGGGCCCAGAGGAGTCAACACTCCAAGCTCTCCGCACCAAACAAAGGGGTTACAGGGTTTTTATACATGGACAGAAATGATTAAGCTGGTTTGCAGGGGCTGGGCAATTGCAAAGAGCAGGACAAGGGTGAATGCGATAAGCTCCAGTTCCTAATATTGTGAGTCCCCACTTTCTGAGACTATATGACTTATGTGATTCAGACTTTGCAATGAACAAGCTGAGTTACAGAGGCGAAAGGAGCAGGAGGTTATGTAAAATTTTGACTTTCTTCTTCATGAGGACTGTGTGCTCCTAAAAGAAAAATGATCCTGTGATCAGTCACTAACGCTGAAAACCTTGGTCCTGCTGCCGACTGAAAAAAGATGCACAACTTGAGAGTTGCTAGTTAAGTTTTATTGGGGGCAAAATGAGGACTGCAGTCTGGGAGGCAGCCCCTCAGCTCTGAGAGACTACTCCAAAAAGGCAGTGGGAGAAAGGTCAATATATAAGGTTTTGGTGAAGGGGGAGTTCAATACCATTAAGCACTCATTTTAACCATTTTAATAAAAGGTTTTCTGCTAGCCAGGAGGATCTGATGTTACCATGAAGGGATTTGGTGCCTTTCTAGATATGAGGAAATGCAAGGACTGAGATCATAAAAGCTATTCCTAAAAACATCTAACTACCTGAAGACCTGTCCCAGCAGATTTTCCTGGAGCACAGAGCACCTCCCTTCACCCTGAGCTCCTTCAGGGGGCATTGAAGGTCAACAGCTATAGCAGCGCAGGGTTCAGGCTCAGCAGGGGCAGTTGTCAAATGCTCTTGTTGTTCAGTTATTGGCATCGCTCTTGGCAAGTGCCAATTTGCAGTTGACACTATATACATAAAAATATTTAAGGCAACCATATTTAAAATGGTGAGAAAATAGACAGTTTAAAAATTATGTTTAAGTAGAACATCATATGGCATATTGATTGTGTTCTAATAAATTATCATTAAAATAAGAGCTGTATGAAATAGTCCTATTAAGTGAAACAGCAAGATAGAAAAATATTTTCATTCAAGATTGCAGTAAGGACTTCCCTTTGTCCAAAGGTAGGGGGAAAAAACACACCATAATGCTAAAAGGGAATTTTAAGTTTTGGGGTTATAGAAGTATGTGGGGTTTTTTTTCCTTTTTATTTTGTTTTCTGTAAAATGATACATCATTAAGTGAATCAGAATGATAGAGTGCCCTGTGTTGGGCTGCATTAAAAGAGGCCTGCAAGGCTTATGCTTGCCCAGCTTCAAGACCAAAGAAAAGACAACCTCAGAGTCTATAAAAAAAGAAAAAAAAATCAATGGTTTAATGAATGGTTTAATATTTAAAGCAGGGCCTAAGAGTGAGGCCTCCACCCTATGTGTCAGATGGTGAACGGGACTTAGCAGAAGACTTTGTTGAGAGAAGAAATGCAAAAAGGCAAAGTGGTTGTCTGATGAGGCCTCACAAATAGCTGAGAAATGAAAAGAAGTGAGAGAAGGAGAAACAGAAAAAAGGAGAAAAGGAAAGATAAATCCATCTGAATGCAGAGTCCCAAAGAATAGCAAGGAGAGATAAGAAAGGCTTCCCAAGAGATAAATGCAAAGAAATAGAGGAAAACAATAGAATGGGAAAGACTAGACATCTCTTCAAGAAAATTAGAGATACCAAGGGAACATTTCATGCAAAGATGGGCATAGTAAAGGACAGAAATGGTATGGACCTAACAGAAGCAGAAGATGTTAAGAAGAGGTGGCAAGAATACACAGAAGAACTATCCAAAAAAAAATTTTTCATGACCCAGATAACTATGATGATTTGATCACTCACCTAGAGCCAGACATCATGGAATGCGAAGTCAACTGGGCATTAGGAGGCATCACTATGAACAAAGCTAGCAGAGGTGATGGAATTCCAGCTGAGCTATTTCAAATCCTGAAAGATGATGCTGTGAAAGTGCTGCACTCAATATGACAGCAAATATGGAAAACTTAGCAGTGGCCACAGAACTGGAAAAGTTCAGTTTTCATTCCAATTCCAAAGAAAGGCAATGCTAAAGAATGTTCAAACTACTACACAGTTGCACTCATCTCACACGCTAGCAAAGTAATGCTCAAAATTCTCCAAGCTAGTCTTCAACAGTATGTGAACTGAGAACTGCCAGATGTTTGAGCTGGATTTAGAAAAGGCAGAGGAACCAGAGATCAAATTTCCAACATCTGTTGGATCATAGAAAAAGCAAGAGAATTCCATAGAAAACATCTACTTCTGCTTCATTAACTACACTAAACCCTTTGCTTGTGTGGATCACAACAAACTGGAAAATTCTTAAAGATATGGAAATACCAGTCCACCTTACCTCGCTCCTGAGAAATCTGTATACAGGGCAAGAAGCAACAGTTAGAACTAGATATGGAACAACGTACTGGTTCCAAATTGGGAAAGGAGCATGTCAGGGATGTATAATATCACCTTGCTTATTTAACTTATATGTAGAGTACATCATCCACAGTGCCAGGGTGGATGAAACACAAGCTGGAATCAAAATATGCAGATGACACCACCCTTATGGCAGAAAGTGAAGAGGAACTAAAGACCCTCTTGATGAAAGCAAATTAAGAGAGTCAAAAAGCTGGTTTAAAACTCAATATTCAAAAAGCAAAGATAATGGGATCTAGTCCCATCACTTCATGGCAAATAGATGGGGAAACAGTGATAGACTTTATATTTAGGGGCTCCAAAATTACTGCAGATGGTGACTGCAGTCATGAAATTAAAGACACTTGCTCCTTGTAAGAAAAAGCTATGACCAACCTAACAGCATATTAAAAAGCAGAGACATTATTTTGCCAACATAGATCCATCTGGTCAAAGCTATAGTTTTTCTAGTAGTCATGTATGGATGTGAGAATTGGACCATAAAGAAAGTGGAGTGCCAAAGAATTGATGCTTTTGAGTTGTGGTGTTGGAGAAGACTCTTGAGAGTCCCTTGGACTACAAGGAGATCAAACCAGTCAATCCTAAAGGAAATCAGTCCTGAATATTAATTGGAAGGACTGAAGCTGAAACTCCAATACTTTGGCCACCTGATGGAAAGAACTGACTCATTGGAAAAGACCCTGATGATGGGAAAGACTGAAGGTGGGAAGAGAAGGGGACAACAGAGGATAAGATGGTAGGATGGTATCACCGACTCAATGGACATGAGTTTGAGCAAGCTCTGGGAGCTGGTGATGGACAGGGAAGCCTGGCGTGCTGCAGTCCATGGGGTCTTAAAGAGTTGGATATGATTGAGCACGTAAACTGAACTGAGGGGAATGGGAGAGAGTATTACCAGTTATAAGGGGAACTGACCTCAGGTTGGCTCATTGGTTACCAGGTAAACCAGTAGAGCAGCATGTGTTCCTTACTGCTCTTTGAATAAGATATCAGAGTGGAGACATTCTGATCTAAAGCTAGAACAATCATTACGTGAGGCCTGGGCAAGTGTGTAAGAACATCAGTCATGAGAGTATAGGTGAAACAGACATTGGTTGAGTAGAGGATGCATGGAGAACAGCCATCTTGAGGGTACTGAACATACACCTTGAAATTAAAAAAAAAGAAAAAGCTAAACTAAAAAACTTGGAGAAACCTATAGATGAGTCCCTGAGACAGTTTAAATAGGCAAAGCATTTATCTCCCATTCATCCACAAATACATCCATTGACTTATGCAATCACTTATTCTTTCCCCAAATACTTTTGATCTGAGACCCACAGAGGACCACTATTGGTCAGATTATGTTCATATTAAGGTGTACAAGGACTTCCCTGGTGGCTCAGATGGTAAAGTGTCTGTCTACAATGCAGGAGACCCAGGTTCGAGCCCTGTTTGCCTGGAAAATTCCATGGATGGAGGAGCCTGGTAGGCTACAATCCATGGGGTCGCAAAGAGTCGGACACGACTGAGCGACTTCACTTCACTTCAAGGTGTACAAACTGAGTTTAGCTCTGAGCCCCCCAAGGCTAGTGAGGGAGAAAAACATGGAGATATATAAGCGTGGGCATGATTCTAATGGAATCAGTATTCCTTTGTGACCTTGGCAGATTTATTAAACCCCTGAATCTCAGTCTTATTATCTGAATAATACCAATAAAACTACCTATAGGCATCTATTACCATGACTGACAAGAGGTCATTTCCAGATGAATATTAGCCCACATCCTTTGCTCTTCACCATCATCATGCTGACATGTTTAGAGTTTACATGTGTCAGGCACGGAGCCAAAGGGCTTTACCTAGATTATCTCATCAAACTTTCATAATCATCATCCAGCAGAGTTACTGGCATTTGATCACAGTTTCTAGATGAACAAATTAGGCCACAGAGATGTTAAATAAACTTCCTCCAAGGTCACACAGCTAGTTGATGCTGGGATCTAATTTATAATCCAAATGGCTTTAGGGCCTGAGCTTCCAACTGTGGGACTCTTTCCTTTCGTCCCTACGCCCTTCCTTCCTCTAGTTATTTTCAATATGACATTTATCAATCTAACTTTCATTGCCTGAAACTCAATGACCTGCAGCAAACATTATTCTAAGGAGCAATATTTGCACAATTTTCATATCTTAATGCAGCAACTTGAGCTTCTATCGAGATTTAAATCCCTAATGAAATTTCCTTGTCAAAATTCTTGCTGAAGGATCGTTTAATTTGCTGCTTATGATATCTTGGAATGACTCTATGCCCTGGAAATGAGTCCCTCCAACATCCTCCCCTGCTTTTCCTGCTTCTTCTCTTTCCTTCTCTTTTCTTTTTTCTCTCCATTTTTTGAATGCATGCTCCATTTAGTGAAATCCCAAGAAACAGGGAGTAGAAATCTCTGCTCTATTATTCTCCCCCAGGCAATGCAGATGATCAGAAGTGTGTTCTTTTGTCAATTAATTTTAAACAGTAATAATATCTCAAGTTGCATGCATTTAGGAAATGAAGCCAGGATGTCACTCTGAAAATCTTAATGCCTAATAGGACCAGTGGCCTCAGCCTGGGTCCTCAGGCCTGTTGATCTAAACACTCCCCAAAAACCTGCAGTCAGCTCTACTCAGAAAGAGTATTGGTAGGGAGTTTCCCAAAGACACCCATACCCCATCCTCTTGCCTTTCAGGATTTCATGTAGTATATGGAAAAGTGTGCAATATAACAGCTACTAGATGGACGGGCATAAGGAAAGTTTCTCTGAATTGAAAGTGTAAAAGATCTTGATTGTAATCCTGTGACCATTTGCTCTTAGTAATGCGGCCTTGAGTAAATCACAGTGTATTGAGTCACAGTTTCTTTATCTATAGAAGAATCCTTCAGGTACCCTGGTTGAAAAAAGAAAACAACCCTCAGTACAGAGCAGGCTGTCCTGCAAGTCATTAAAAAGTGGGGTCGAATGCATAGCTGAAATAATCCATACTCTATTCATCACTCACTTATCCCCTAAATAATTAAGCACATATAAAGTACACCATGCTGTGGATTCAAATAGTAATGATTAAGAATCCTACTATCAATAAACTCATAGTCTAGGAAGCTGCATTTATTTAAATTGAATTACAGGCTCCAAAGAATGTGCTGTGTATAATGTATTAATTTTTTTTTAATTGACTCATTCACTCAAACTCTTACTAATAGTTTGATGTGGGGCAAGTTGCTTAACTTTGATGGGTTCTAGTTTTCTTCTTTATAAAATAAAATAGTAATTGTCTTTAATGCAGACAGCTTTTGTTGCATTAAATAAAATCCATTCAGAGTAGTTTGTGCTTGACACATAGTGAAAGCTTAATAAATGTTGTCTAGTATTATCATTATTTTTTATCTTAACGGTTATCATTACCTTTATAACTACATGGTGTTGCTGCATGAAACATTATCTGACCTCAACTATCTTTAGTTGCAGAGAAGCAAGAAAAAAATTGTACAAACAAATGCAAATAAGGAAACACATTAAAATACAAGACAGTTGAAGGAACTTTTGTCAAAATGGGGGACAATAAAAATTCACCTAAAGTGGAAGGAAGGGTATGGGTTGTTCAGGTAAGGCTTACTTAGGCAAGAACAATGTAGTGAGTTTTTCATATGTAGTTCTGTGGCTGTATACTGTTGCACAGGCTGAACACTGCCCAACATGACAAGTATCAATCATACAAAAGTGTGAAGGATTCTCTATAGAGGTGCTCTACATGGCCTTGGGTAGGAAATTTCCATTAATAAGTTATATGGAGAAAGAGACGATTCTTGAAGGTACAAAGCATAAACTAATAACCACTTGCTCTTGGTCCATTAATTCTTACTAATGAGAGAGGATGTCTTCCTGACTGAAATCTGCTCAGAATACTTAAGTTCTTACATTACTCTGTTCTCCAAGTAGTCGCAAAAACATTGCTAGTAGAATATGTTAATGTGTAAAATTTTACGTATTATTTTCTCTGACCTTGAAAGAAGTGTAACAATTAATCAGATTTTGATCATGCCTCTTTGAATCTTACAGAGTCCACCAACTCTATCAGATCTATTTTGTTTTTAGATATTCAATCACTAATATCTTCAAGTCTACCCATTTAAATTGTACTAAATACTTAACTTTTACCAATTAAACATGCCAATGCACACTGTTTCTAGAACGCTAGGAAGATACATATATTTACAAGAAATCAAACATTTATAATGGTCACAACACTCAGAAATAACTACCAGTATTCGTTTTAGACCATAGCATTCCAACTGTTCTGTAATTTTTATGTGGAATGCATAGTCACTCAAATTTGGAAAATATGTATGTTTACACTTAATATATGTTATTTAAAGAGTAATTTGAAGTCCATGCATTGCAAAATGTGATATGATTACACATTGCAAAATGTAATAAAATGTTTCTGTTTTCCTAATTTTTCTTATCAACATTTTTGTTTTCCTTATTTTCTACAATACATACTTACTAACAATAATTATGTGAAAGGATGATAGTAATAAACATTTTTTGATGTGTCTACATGCTAGCCACTGTTCAAAGCATTTTTCAGATAATCCTCATATATGTATGTGTGTGTGTATGTGTATATATATATATATATATGATTCACTCCTAGGCATATATATATTTGTCTCTATATTATATATATATATATATATATATCTTCTTTTCCAGTTTATTTCCCCGTATAGGTTATTACATAATATTAATTGGGCTTCCCAGGTGGCTCAGTGGTGAAGAATCTGCCTGCCAATGCAGGAGCCACAGGAGATGCGGGTTTGATCCCTGGGCTGGGAAGGTCCCCTAAAGGAGGAAATGGCAACCTACTCCCATATTCCTGCCTAGAGAATCCCATGGACACCGGAGCCTGATGGGCTATGGCACACGTGGAAAAAATATTGATAACATTCCCTATGCTATACAGTGGGTCGTTACTGTATTTTTTATATATAGTAGCATAAATACGTTAATTGCAATCTTCTAATTTATCGCTTCTCCCCCATTTCCCCTTTGGTAGCCATAAGTTTGATTCGGAGATCTGTGAGTCTGTTTCTGTTTTGTAAACAAGTGCATTTGTATCATTTTATTAGATTCCATATGTAAGTGATATCATAGGGTATTTGACTTTCTCTGTGTGACTTACTTTGCTAAGTGTGACACTCTCTAGGCGCATCCGTGTTGCTGCAAATGGCCTCATTTTGTTCTTGTTTATAGCTGAGTAATATTCCTTTGTATATATGCACCACATCGTCTTTACCCATTCCTGTGCCAATAGACATTTACTTTGCTTCCATGTTTTAGCTGTTATAAATATTGCTGCGGTGAATATTGGGATGCATGTGAATTTTTGAATTATATTTTCTACAAATATATATGCCCAGGAGTGGGCTTGCTGGATCATGTGGCAGTTATGTATTTAGCTTTTTAAAGAACTTCCATACTGTTCTTTATATTGGTTGTACCAATTTATATTCTCACCAACAGTGTAGGAGGGTTCATTTTTCTCCACAGTCTCTCCAACATTTACTGTTTGTAGATCTTTTAGTGATGGCCATTCTAACCAGCATGAAGTGATAAATCTTATTGTAGTTTTGATTTGCCTTTCTCTAGTAATTAGTGACGTTGAACATCTTTTCATGTTCTTTGGCCATCTGGATGCCATCTTTGGAGAAATGTATATTTAGATCTTCTGCCCATCTTTGATTGTTTTTTTTTTAGCTGGAAGAGGATTACTTTACAATATTGTGATGGTTTTTTACCATAATCAACATGAATCGGCTGTATGTACGCATGTGTCCCCACCCTCTTGAGCACCATCCAGCCGCCCTCCCCACCCCATCTCTCTAGGTTGTCACAGAGTTCCCTGCTTCATACAACAAACTCTCACTAGCTGTTTTACATATGTTAATGTATATGTTTCAGTGCTATTCTCTAAAATTATCTCACCCTTTTTTCCCCCACAGTGTCCAAAAGCCTGTTCTTTATGTCTGGGTGCCTTTGCTGCCCTGCATGTAGGATCGTCAGTACTATCTTTCTATATTCTATATGTGTGCATTGGTATGCTATATTTGTCTTTCTCTTTATGACTTACTTCACTCTCTATAATAGGTTCTGGGGTCCAACACCTCATTGGAACTGATTCAAATGCATTCCTTTTTGTAGCTGAGTAACATTTCATTGACAATATACAGCCTTGACGTACTCCTTTTCCTATTTGGAACCAGTCTGTTGTTCCATGTCCAGTTCTAACTGTTGCATCCTGACCTGCATACAGATTTCTCAAGAGGCAGGTCAGGTGGTCTGGTATTCCCATCTCTCTCAGAATTTTCCACAGTTTATTGTGATCTACACAGTCAAAGGCTTTGGCATAGTCAATAAAGCAGAAATAGATGTTTTTCTGGAACTCTCTTGCTTTTTCCATGATCCAGCGGCTGTTGGCAATTTGATCTCTGGTTTCGCTGCCTTTTCTAAAACCAGCTTGAACATCAGGGGAAACGCTGGACTGGAAGAAACACAAGCTGGAATCAAGATTGCCGGGAGAAATATCAATAACCTCAGATATGCAGATGACACCACCCTTATGGCAGAAAGTGAAGAGGAACTAAAAAGCCTCTTGATGAAAGTGAAAGAGGAGAGTGAAGAAGTTGGCTTAAAGCTCAACATTCAGAAAACGAAGATCATGGCATCCGGTCCCATCACTTCATGGGAAATAGATGGGGAAACAGTGGAAACAGTGTCAGACTTTATTTTGGGGGGCTCCCAAATCACTGCAGATGGTGACTGCAGCCATGAAATTAAAAGATGTTTACTCCTTGGAAGAAAATTTATGATCAACCTAGATAGCATATTCAAAAGCAGAGACATTACTTTGCCGACTAAGGTCCGTCTAGTCAAGGCTATGGTTTTTCCTGTGGTCATGTATGGATGTGAGAGTTGGACTGTGAAGAAGGCTGAGCGCCAAAGAATTTATGCTTTTGAACTGTGGTGTTGGAGAAGACTCTTGAGAGTCCCTTGGACTGCAAGGAGATCCAACCAGTCCATTCTGAAGGCGATCAGCCCTGGGATTTCTTTGGAAGGAATGATGCTAAAGGTGAAACTCCAGTACTTTGGCCACCTCATGTGAAGCGTTGACTCATTAGAAAAGACTCTGATGCTAGGAGGGATTGGAGGCAGGAGGAGAAGGGGACAACAGAGGATGAGATGGCTGGATGGCATCACGGACTTGATGGACGTGAGTCTGAGTGAACTCTGGGAGTTGGTGATGTACAGGGAGGCCTGGCGTGCTGCGATTCATGGGGTCCCAAAGGGTCGGACATGACTAAGCAACTGAACTGAACTGAACATTCCATTGGCAGAACTGTCTTATCTATTCATCTGTCGATGGACATCTAGATTGCTTCCATGTCCTAGCTATTGCAAATAGTGCTGCAATGAACACTGAGGTACAAGTGTCTTTTTCAGTTGTGATTTCCTCAGGGTATATACCCAAAAGTGGGATTGCTGGGTTGAATGGTAGTTTTATTCCTTGTTTTAAAGGAATCTCCATACTCTTCTGCATAGTGGTTGTATCAATTTGCATTCCCACCAACAGTGTAAGAGGGTTCCATTTCTCTACACCCTCTTCAGTAAATACTATTTGTAGACTTTTTGATGATGGCCATTCTGATCAGTGTGAGATGATACCTCATTGTAGTTTTGATTTGCATCTATAATAATGAGCAATGTTGAACATCTTTTCATGTGTTTATTAGCCATCTGTTTGTCTTCTTTGGAGAACTATCTGTTTAGATCTTCTGCCCACTTCTTGATTTGTTTGCTTGTTTTTCTGGTATTGAGCTGCGTGATCTGCTTGTATATTTTGGAGATTAATTCTTGGTCAGTTGTTTTCTTTGCTGTTATTTTCCCCCATTCTACAGGTTGTCATTTCATCGTGCTTATAGTTTCCTTCATTGTGCAAAAGGTTTTACATTTAATTAGGTCCCATTTGTTTATTTTGTTTTCATTTCCCTTACTCTAGGAGGTGGGTCATAGAGGATCTTGTTGCCATTTATGTCAGTGTTCTGCCTATGTTTTCTTCTAAGAGTTTTATAGTTTCTGGTCTTACGTTTAGGTCTTTAGTCCATTTCGAGTTTATTTTCTGTATGGAGTTAGCAAGTGTTCTAATGTCATTCTTTTACATGTAGTTGACTAGTTTTCACAGCACCACATGTTGAGACTGTCTTTACCGCACTGTATCTTTTTGCTTCCTTTGTCAAAATAAGGTGCCCATAGATGCATGGATTTATCACCCTATTTTCTATCTGTTCCGTTGGTATACATTTCTGTTTTTGTGCCAGTACTACTGTTTATACACACACACACACACACACATCACACACATATATATTGAACTGTTTATACATTCTGGAGATTAATCCCTTACTGTTCATATTGTTTGCAAATATTTTCTCCCATTCCGTGGATTGTCTTTTTGGTTTATGGTTTCTTTTGCTGTGCAAAAGCTTTTAAGTTTAATTAAGTTCTTTTTCCTTATTTTTCTTTTCATTTTCATTATTCCAGGAGGTGGATTTAAAAAGATACTGCTATTATTTATATCAGGGATTGCCATACTGATTTTCTGCTAAGACTTTTATAGTATATGTCCTTACATCTAAGTTTTTAATCCTCCACTCTGGAGGCAAAGGGGCCTCCACTCTAGAGGCAAAGCCTCCACTCTGCCCACACCTACCTCTCTGAATAGGAAATCCTAGCAGTGCTCTCAATCACTGCCTACAGGGCACCTACACCTGTGGTTGGTGTAAACCAGAAGTTGAGTAGCCCATGGGATAATCTGCTCTGGGAGGCTTCAGCTCAGAAAGGGTGCTCTGGTTCCACCCTTCCCCATTCTCTTCGGTTTGAGGGATTTTAATAGGGTTCTTGCTACTCACATAAGCTGTTGATAGCTTGAGCAGGTTCAGTCTTTAATAGAGTATAGTTTTATATACACAATATTTTGCTATTTATTTCTACATTTGTCATATTTGGCTAATTATTTATGCATGAGGATGGCACTCCACACAACAGATTTATAAATTGATGTAGCGTTCTTCTACTATCCATAATGTATTGCCTTTTTCACTGAAATCTATGTGCAGATAACCTTTAGTGAATATTCCAATGGCCTTTTCATTTGGAAACTTCCAAGTGGTACACTTTGAGTGAGTGTAATGAAGAATTGAAAGGAAAATGTTGGAAAAAATTGCCAAGAGTATCTGAAGATTAAAAGCAAAGAAATAGTTCAGTTCAGTTGCTCAGTTATGTCCGACTCTTTGTGACCCCATGGACTACAGCACGCCAGGCTTCCCTGTCTATCACCAACTTCTGGATCTTGCTCAAACTTATGTCTATTGAGTCAGTGATAACAAACAGTTACCACAAGACTAAATCGGACTTAACCCAAGGGTATACAGGGCATCTGACGTTACCTTACTCACAGCTGTTCATACTCCCTCCTCATACTCTATTTTGGATAAATTTAAACCACATTGAATAGCATTACATGCATCAATAGAGAGTTATCACTACCTCCTGCAAAATACAGAATGAGATACTGATTTTCACCTATGTTAATGAGACTTTTCCTAAATGCATCTATTTATTTACCTTCTGTGCACATAAGCTGTTATATTTTGGAGATAAACAGCAGTATTACTTCTTTCTTTGAAGGTGTTTTGTATGATGCTGCTGTTAAGAGATGACCAACACAATACTACACCCAGTTGCACACCCCTCATCCTCCTTTCCTTGAGCAAGCTATTATGTTTTGAGAGAGCAGGATAGAGCAGTTTCACTCTTGTGTAACTGACATGAAATGGAATGATTTTAGCTATTACCATCTTCATTTCTAATTTGTTTTTGTAACTATTTCATTTTTTATCTAGTTTAAAAAATTGGACACACCAATTTTAAATAGCCTCTCATAATGTGGGTCATAAAGGTGAGGCAGAAAAGTATAAATATTGACCACATGGTTGACAGTAAGCAGAGACTCAGAGTTCTGGGTTTTCTCTTAATATTAAGGTTATATCTTTAATTTCAACTGAGATGTTCTTATGCAAGGAGAACACAGCATGTGGCAGACATTGACTGTGCCTCTATCTCTGTTTCCTCATTGTTTATCCATCCTTATTCGTGGTCATTCTATAGTTGAAGAAATGATTCAGAGAATTTAATTAGCCCATCAAAATCACTCAGTGTGTAACAAGTTAAACTCAAATCTGCTGCTTATACCCTTTAACTTTTTAAGTACTGATACTTTATCTTAGGGACCAATAAAATGTTTTTATTATTAAGCCAAGGAACTGACATTTCAAGGACCAAGTAACACACAGTAGGTGGCTTTAGAATATTTTTTGCAAAAAGAACCTTTTTAATTTTTTTATTCATTCATTATCTAGATGGATTTATCTATTCTTTGTTTGCTTGAGCTTTCATGAGGAGTTAAAGGCAAGGCATTCTCCATCATGGCTAGCAGTATGATTAAAGATTCAACTTAAAACAGGTGAAAAGATGGGTGCATAGTTACTACAGTTTGGGATATAATGCTGTGTTAAGCCATACAATACAAGGTGCATAGTCTACTTACTAACAACAAGTACTGAAGAAAATTCTGAGCAGTTAAAATGAATTTTTGATGACTTGATGATTCGTTTTATGTGAGAATAAACCTTTGAGATCAGCACTGGATCTTCTAAGTTTCTGGCTCTCTTAACTTTTCAGTCTCTCCCTATGAATAGAGTTTAACTGTTCATTTATACTGGATAGTATGTACATTGTCTCCATTTTCTTTGGAATCTTAAAATCTTCAGTCCTTTTAAGAAATTTGATGGGCAAATTAATGTGGAATTGATCTGGCCGATAAACACTTGATTCCCACTGTGTTTAAAACCATGAGGAGATTATCAGGCTTTCAGTTTTCCCGGATTTATTGTCTTCACAGCAATGCTCTATGATTATGCTGCTGCTGCTGCTGCTAAGTCACCTCAGTCGTGTCCAACTCTGTGCGACCCCATAGACGGCAGCCCACCAGGCTCCCCCATCCCTGGGATTCTCCAGGCAAGAACACTGGAGTGGGTTGCCATGTCCTTCTCCAATGCATGAAAGTGAAAAGTGAAAGTGAAATCACTCAGTCGTGTCCGACTCTTAGCGACCCCATGGACTGCAGCCTACCAGGCTCCTCCATCCATGGGATTTTCCAGGCAAGAGTACTGGAGTGGGTTGCCATTGCCTTCTCTGTCTATGATTATACCTGCAGGGAATTTCCAAATGTTGGGCATAGCCCACATCAGTGGTCCAGGAACACTTTCCAGGCCCAATAGGAGTGTTTTATGGATAATCTGTGAATACTGCCCCTTAATTAAGAATGAACAATGAGGAACTGAAAGCTCAAATATTTCTATAATACAAGCTGATTCAGATATAAATAACATTAAGGACCTATTCTAGGTCACACAAGAGACTTTACCAGGTGCATTCATATACATTGTATATGTTGTCATTTAACTCTGACAAATACATGATAAAATAGTTGTTACTATCCCCATTTATTTTTGAACAATATGAATGAGACTAAAGTAGGTAATATCTAGATGAAGAAAACTATGGAGGTTTATTGTAGAAATAAGACAAATTGATAAATATGGCATGATATAAAATATTTTGTAAAAAGCCATTTTCCTTGAATATATTTCACCATAGTTCCAAATAAAATCCTCAGACTACTTCTGAAACTTTCATTTTAATTTTTCCTTGTAGCAGTTTGTTGAAAAATAAAATACAAACACTACAGGAGAATGATTGTTTTGGGTTTGGTTGATTACCACTATACCCCAAGTACCTAATATGCTTCCAATCATATTAGACATATCAAATATATCAGTATATTTTGATTGAATTAGTGAAACAGAAACATGTCCAAGTTAACATATTTTTCTACTTATCATTTTATTTTTTTCCTTTATTTTAATTTTTTTTTACCTTACAATACTGTATTGGTTTTGCCATACATTGACATGAATCCGCCACGGGTGTACATGAGTTCCCAATCCCGAACCCCCCTCCCACCACCCTCCCCATATCATCTCTCTGGGTCATCCTCATGCACCAGCCCCAAGCATCCTGTATCTTGTATCGAACCTAGACTGGCGATTTGTTTCCTACATGATAGTATACATGTTTCAATGCCATTCTCCCAAATCATCCCACCCTCTCCCTCTCCCACAGAATCCAAAAGTCTGTTCTATACATCTGTGTCTCTTTTGCTGTCTCACATACAGGGTTATCATTACCATCTTTCTAAATTCCTATATATGTGTTAGTATATTGTATTGGTGTTTTTCTTTCTGGCTTACTTCACTCTGTATGATATGATAGGCTCCAGTTTCATCCATGCCATTAGAACTGATTCAAATGTATTCTTTTGAACGGCTGAGTAATACTCCATTGTGTATATGTACCACAGCTTTCTTATCCATTCGTCTGCTGATGGACATCTAGGTTGCTTCCATGTCCTGGCTATTATAAACAACATGCCCCTTTTCTTTGTATAAGTAACAACTGATAATACACACTGTTCTGTATTTTGCTTTTCCACTTAGTAATGGATCTTCTAAAATCAAGATTATTTTATTTTAGTATCTATAGAGCATTTGCATACTTCTTACAACTGTATAGCATATTTCTTTTTCCATAGATTGCAGGTAACATAATATGACAATGACATCTCTGCTGTGGATCTGCACTTAGGTATTTTTTGTTTACTTGTTTACAATATGGTATTTAAACAGTATGTGTGATAAATCTCCAGAAGGGAAACATCTGAGTTTGATATATGTACCTTTGTAGATTTGGAGGCTGTCTTTGTCACTCCCCAAGTAGTACCATTTTAAATGCTTAAACTCTCTCCACAACTTCTCTTTCTCCAGTCTCTTTGATATAGCATGTTGCTTAATCAAACGAATTTATCTTTGTTTGGACTTAGAAGAGAAAGATGCTAGTCCTGTACTTTTTAATTTATTTTATGGTGAATGACATGGAGCATCTTGTCATATGTTTAATATCTGTTTTTCTTTCCCTTGGACTCGTAATGTCCCTTCATGAGTTTTCTATTCAGTTACTGATCATTCTTTTAATGGTTTGTAGGAGTTGTTTATATATAAAGGAATTTAGGCCTTTGAGGTTCAAATAGTTTTTTTTTTCTTTTGACTTTTGCATTTTGCATCTTGCATTTTATTATGGTAGTTCCTGCCAAACTGGAAATCCTCCTTTGCTTCCTTCCTTCCTCCCTCCCTCCCTCCCTTCTTCCCTTCCTTCTTTCCTTTTTTCTTTCCCTTCTTTTTTTCTTATATTAGAATGAATCAAGTATTTTCTTTTGTGGCTACTAGATTTTATGTAATACTTTGAAAAGATCTTTCTCACTAACTTTATTCAATAATTTTCCATTTAAATTTGTTTTATTATTTTATAGTTAAATCTTCAAAATGATACAGATTTCTTTTTTCCTAGATGGTTACACAGATTCCAAGTTGATTTAATTAATATAATTATCAATAGGATGTCTATTCATGGCTTAAATGGAATTTATTTATTAAATATCATATTTGTCAATATAAAAGACAAAAAGTGAAAGTGAAAGTGAAGTTGCTCAGTTGTGTCCGACTCTTTGCGACCCCATGGACTGTAGCCTACCAGATTCCTCTATCCCTGGGATTTTCCAGGCAATAGTACTGGAGTGGATTGCCATTTCCTTCTCCAGGGGGTCTTCCCAACCCAGGGATTGAACCAGGGTCTCCCGCACTGTAAACAGACGCTTTACGGTCTGAGCCACCAGGGAAGTCATAACTAAGTAACAAATATTTTTTTGATTCTATTTCTGATCTTCCTGTTTTGTTCATTTGACCTATTTGTGCATCAATGTTATATTCTCAATTATTACACTTTGCTCTATGTGTTAAAATAGGTAGGAAAAGGGAGGTTCTCCTTCAACAGAACTAGCCAAACTCACTGGCCCCCCCAATGAATTTGCTGACTATTTGTGTCTTATTAACTCATTATCTGTCCACAGCTTATTGGTAGTATAGAATTGGGAGGGGATTGTTACATTTAAAGGTAGTTCTGATGGGCCAAGAATTAATGAAGTAGAAGAAGCCAGGTGACAAAGTTAAAAATCAAAATAAACAAGGGAGATAAAGGAGCAAACAGAAGGAGAGAGATTGCTTCTGAAAGTGGCCTCTAAAATACCTCTCTTTTCCTTTCAAAGGATCAACCTTAACTCCAGTAAACTGACAACTACCTTGTGATCCTGAGAGCATCATGGATTGACAGCACGGTTTCCTTCATAGTGTCCCTCCATCTTTACCTTTTTTAGGAGGTTTCATTTTCTAAAGCAAATATATATTGCTTTAACGTAAACTTTTATATTATTGGGGGTGACTCGTTATTGGTCTATATCATAATACCAGAAGTTAGTGTTTCTCTTGACTTAATATGTGATGAGCAGAAGCATGCCAGCAATTGTATAACTGCAGACTGTTATGCTACTAATAATCTTAGAATTGAACTGTTCAGCATCCAGATTGGTTCAGCACAATCAAGAATGCTGAAACTCACATCTGTTTTCTGTTTATAGAGAAAAAGCAAATGATATCTTAAGTTGGAATCCTGGGTTTCTTAGAAAAGAGCTTTACATAAGAAAGTGGTCAGGGGCAGGAGGATATAGCTTATGAATAGTTCAGGTAATTTGATTCTTCCTAGTCCATTCTTAATAAGCATGACTCAGGACAATGTTTAAGGCATTATCAGTAAACAAAAATTTGAAGCTCACTCTTGTTTCCCTTTTTTATGTGTACATTGCTATTGTAATGTCTCTAAATTTTTTTATTGGTGTTTGCTTGACTGACTCTTTCTCTCTCTCTCTCTCTCTCTCTGTGTGTGTGTGTGTATATATATATATATATATATATATATGTGTGTGTGTGTGTGTGTGTGTATATATATATATATCTCCATTCTTTTTCATACTCTTTTCCCATGTAGGTTATTACAGAATATTAATTAGAATTCTCAGTACTATATAGTAGATCCTTATTTGTTCCTATTTTTAGATAGGAATAGTAGATCCTATTTTTTATATATAGTAGTGTGCATGTGTTAATTGCAATCTCCTAATTTATCACTCCTCCCCTCCACCCCATACACACACATTTCTCCTGTGGGAACCAGAAGTTTGATTTTGAGGTCTTTGAGTCTGTCTCTATTTTGTAAATAAATAAATTTACTTGTGTCATTTTAAAATTAGATTTCATACATACATGATATCTTACAGTATTTCTACTTCTCTGTCTGATTTACTTCACTAAGTATGATAATGTCTAGGTCCACTCACATTGTTACAAATGGCATTATTTTGTTCTTTTTATGGCTTAGTAATACTGTATATATGTACCACATTTTCTTTATCCATTCTTCTGTCAGTGGACACTTAGACTGTTTCCACATCTTATTCTTTTAAATAGTGCTGCAGTGAACATTAAGGTACATGTATCATTTTTTTTTCTCTTTTTCAATTTGATTTTTTTTTTAAATTTTTTTTATTTTTAGTTTTTTATTTTTTAAATTTTAAAATCTTTAATTCTTACATGCATTCCCAAACATGAACCCCCCTCCCACCTCCCTATCATTTTGAATTATAGTTTTCTCTGGCTAAATGACCAGGAGAGGACTTGCTGGATCAAATGCTAGTTCTAGATTTTTTTTTTGTTTAAGTAACTTCCATACCGTTCTCACTTTTCTACAAACCCTCCCCAGCACTTGTCATTTGTAGATTTTTTGATGATGGCCATCATGATCTGTGTAAGGTGAAATCTCATTGTAGTTTTCATTTGCATTTCTCTGCTAATTAGTGATGTAGAGCATCTTTTCATGTGCTTTTTGGCCATCTGCCACTTTCTTTTTATGTACCCCAGTTTGCATGGTGCCCAGAAGCAGAATATGCTCTCAGATGTACCCGTTTCCCCTTGTCTTAAGCAAGCAGATATTGCTACACTTTTTTGTAGTCATAACTCCATTGAGGGAGTTATTTATGCTCTTCTATAATCTCAGAGAAGTTTGTATATTCTTCTCAAAATGATCAGCATGGAAAAGGATCTCCTATTTACTGGCCATCTCATTATCTCTTGTTTTTCCATACTTAATTTCATTTCATTCCAGCCTCTCTGCCCTAAAAGCTTCTGAGATTGATATTATTGCTGCCATTTCACAGGTGAAATGCTAGGTCATAGTTTTATGTGAGACTTAGGCAATAAGCTTCACTCCCAGCTGTATTAGGGGCAAGGCAGCTCTGACATCCTTGGCTTTCAAAAGAGGAGATTCCTTAAAAAAGAGAGAATTACCTCAACCATAGCAGAGTTAGAAAGAAAAAATACATAGAAAAATGGAGAAGATCATTCTACTGTTAATGAACTACTTGCGCTACATATAAACAACCACAAGTTTTGTTCCACAGAACGAAAGTTAATATATAGTTTATTTTCTTCTTATCCTTAAGGTTGGGATGTTGGGTCTAAATGTCTCCTCTATTTCACATTTCTCTGATCTCACAGAAAACTATTGTAATTAAAGAAGAAAACACATTAACTCGACTTTGCTCAGTGAAAGTGAAAGTCACTCAGTCATGCCTGACTCTGACCCCATGGACTGTCCATGGAATTCTCCAGGCCAGAATACTGGAGTGGGTAGCCTTTCCCTTCTCCCCAGATCATCCCAACCTAGGGATCAAACCCAGGTCTCCCATATTGCAGACAGATAGACCCCTTACCAGCTGAGCCACAAGGGAAGCCCAAGAAACTGGAGTGGATAGCCTATCCCTTCTCCAGGGAATCTTCCTAACCCAGGTATTGAACCGGGGTCTCCTACATTGCAGGCAGATTCTTTACCAACTGAGCTATGCTAGTTCTTCATAAGCCCAGGTTGTCCCTCAGTGATGTCAGCATCTTCCACTTGTTAACGCTAACCAGTATTTCATAAATGTGTTTTTGCACTTTGTTGTGTTTAATGAGATCACTGATTTATAGTCTAAGGACTTGTGTATATACTTCTCTAAAAGTGAAAATATAGTGTTTATATTTTTGTTTTCAGTCTTGCAGTGAATCCCCGAGAGAGCAGATGTTAGATCAGGTTTCAGTCCAAAGTTCTTTCAGGATCTGGGATATAGTCCAACCAGCCTGGGACCCTAAAACTCATTTGTACTGTAATGTTCTCTGTCCATCATTCTGTGTCTCAATAGCTGCTCTCTTATGTCTTGTTCAGCTTTTTGTAAAAATTTTCTTCTCCTTGGGAAAAAAAAAGAAAGACTGTACTTAACACACTGATTTTTAAAATCTTAATCTTGAATAACTTTATACAGGTATCAGTTCAGTTCAGTCCCTCAGTTGTGCCTGACTTTGCAGCCCCATGGACTGCAGCAGCCAGGCTTCCCTGTCCATCACCGACTCCCAGAGTTTGCTCAAACTCATGTCCATCAAGTTGGTGATGCTATCCAGCCATCTCATCCTGGGTCGTACCCTTCTCCTCCTGCCCTCAATCTTTCCCAGCAACAGGGTCTTTTCCAGTGAGTCAGCTCTTTGCATCAAGTGGCCAAAGTATTGGAGCTTCAGCATCAATCCTTCCAATCAATATTCAGGACTGAACTCCTTTAGGATTGACTGTTTGATCTCCTTGATGTCTAGGGGATTCTCAGGAGTCTTCTCCAACACCACAGTTCAAAATCATCAATTCTTCAACTCTCAACTTTCTTTTTAGTCCAACTCTCACATCCATACATGACTATTGGAAAAACCATAGCTTGACTAGATGGACCTTTGTTAGTATACAGGCAGCATAGAGACAGCATATATAGGTATACCTGTATACAAATGGCATACATATACATATACAGACAGCATACAGACAGTATACAGGTATGTCTCAGAAATATCACTAGTTTGGTTCCAAACCACCACAATAAGACAAATTCCATAAGAAAGCAAGTCATATGAACTTTTTGCCTTCCCAGTGTACATAAAATTGTTTACATTAAACAATAGCCTAATAAGTGTATATTATCTTTAAAACATAACCTACATATGTTAATTAAAAATACTTTATTGCTGAAAAATCCTCAACATCTTCTGAGCTTTCAGTGAGTCATAGTAGTAACATCAAAGACCACTGATCTCCATAACAAGCATAATTATTATGAAAAATTTTGAAATATCGTGACAGTTACCACAATATAATAGAGACATGAAGTAAGCAAATGCTGTTGGAAACATGGTACCTATAGACTTTATTTATACAGGGTTGGAATACACTTTAAATTTATGAAAATCGTAATATCTCTTGAGCACAATATGTTTAAGGGCTGGGACTTCCCTGATGGCTCAGCGGATAGAGAATTTGCCTGCAGTACCGGAGACACACAAGACGCAGGTTCAGTCCCTGAGCTGAGAGGATCCCCTGGAGGAGGAAATGGCAACCACTCCAGTATTCTTTCCAGGATAACCCAATGGGCAGAGGAACCTGGTGGGCTACAATCCATGGGGTTGCAAAGAGTTGGACGCGACTGAGCGACTGAGTGCACAAGCGCAAAGAAGTGAAGGGCGATAAAGCAAGATATGCCTTCAAATGGCAGATGAATCCTTCCCTGCTTTTCTTCCCCTCCCCGATTCAGTTATTCATTTAGTCTTTGCATGTTTCCCGTTTTAAGATTTAATGTTCATGTTTCTGGACCTATATTTACAGGTCTTTGCCAACTGCTTTTGTCATTAAAATAGTATAGTTTTAGTAAACCTGAGAGGAAAATAATCAGCTGTGACTGGAAATGGGTCATGCAGGAGCAAGTGTGATGCCCACTATACCATAAGGACTCTGAGGTCCTCTTGTCATTCAGTCATGTTCACTGAGGAGAGCAAGCCTGTCTGTGAGGGATGCTAGGGTGTTTGTGGCCTCCTGACTGATTTGAACCTGGTCGTCTTCTCTACTTCTCACGTGATATCAGAGAGTGGAAAACTGTAGTATTTGTAAGGGAAATTCAGTGTAAGGACTTAAGTAAGCACATGTTTTCCCTATTGTTTATAATTACCAATGAAGCTAAGCCTTAACGATGTTCATAAAATCATTTGGGAAAGGATAGTAAAATAATCACACATATGACTGGAATTTTATGAAATAATGTATGTGAAATTCTTCTCAAGTATAAGTATGTGCTTACCTTGAACAATTTGCATTGAACTTTATAGTCAGATCATGTGCTTTCCCAAGGATGTCCCAATTATGCACTATATACCTGTGAACTGATTGTGATTCACTGATTCATTTGATTGTACATGTAAAATACATAAGTAGTGCATTCTACAAAGGTACAAATTCTCCCTTTCAGAGCTGAGAAAGATAGACACAGATCCCATCCTCATGGAGTTTATAAGAATAAATAATTATACTAATAAGTAATATTTGTGAAAAGTGCCATGAAATAAACATCTAGAATGTGATAATGATACAAAACACAGAAGTTGAACCTCATTGGGAGGAAGGCTGTGGACCAACTACTGTCTAAGCAGGTGAAAGTGAAAGTCACTCAGTCCAGTCCAACTCTTTGTGACCCCATCGAATTCTCCAGGCCAGAAACTGGAATGGGTAGCCTTTCCCTTCTCCAGGGGATCTTCCCAACCCAGGGATCAAACCCAGGTCTCCCACATTGCAGGTGGCTTCTTTACCAGCTGAGCTACAAAGGAAGTCCAAGAATACTGGAGGGGGTAGCCTATCCTTTCTCCAGTGGATCTTTCCAACACAGGAATCAAACCAGGGTCTCCTGCATTACAGGCAGATTCTTTATCTACTGAGCTATCAGGGAAGCCCCTCTAAGCAGACAGGCAAAGCATCTATTCTAGTCTACATGGTTGGTGAGAGACTGATTCAAAATAATATGCTAATGCACAATCTTATCAGGCAATGATATCCTAATTGAGTAGAGAATGATTGTATTGCTGTTTTATTTTGAATTTGATCACAAAAGGAATACCATAAACTGAGATCCAAATAGAGAGAGAAAAAAAGGCTTTTGAGGGAAGTTAGACCCTAAGCCTGGGATAAACTTGGTAAGTTCAAAACAAAACATATGCATACATACAATGATGAAGCATAGGATGAAGAGTAAGGTGACCATACAATTGTCCTCCTAATCAGGGCACATTAAGAGTGAAAGTAAATGCTGTGAGTAATAACAACTGGACAATTATCTTACTACTTGTAGGACAGCAACCCAGAACAAAGAATTATTTGGCCCAAATTGCCAATGGTGCTCAGGTTGAGAACTTCTGCTTTAGCTGAGCAAGTGTAAAGGCAGAGACTAGATCATGTGTATATTTTTAATGTAGGGTGAGTTACTTATATTTTATTCTAATTGTGATGTGAAGGCATTGGAGGTATTTAAGTCAGAGTGATACAAGTCACTTACAGTTCTCTTTGGCTTTTATGTGATAAATGTAGGAGGGAGGGGCAAGGATGAAATTATGGAGATTTGGTAGAAGAGAAGGAATTTTGGTGCTTTGAACAGGATTGTTACTAATGAATGTAGAAGGAAGTGTGATTTTGGAAAGTCAACAGGACTAGACAATGGAAAGGTTATGGATAATAAGGGGGAAACAGAAATCAGAAATCACTTCTAGTTGCACTTGAAAAACTGGATGGATGCTATTCCCAATCCTGAAGCTATAACAGCTTGAGCAGATTTAGCTGGAGAGTGAGGAGAATCAATAGCTCTGCATCAGTAAGCAGATTTGAGATCCTTATTTGTGTGGAAGCTAGAGTTTTGGAGAGACGTGAGGGTAGGGCTTACAAATCTGCTACTCATCAGCATCTATATAGGTAATGATTAAAATCAGAGGAAAGATATTATCCCCCAAAAGAGTCTAAAAGTTAGAAAAATACTGTTAAAAAATTAGACTGATTCCCATGAGATCACAAGAGTCAGACATGACTTATCAATTAAACAACAAGAACAACAAAGATTCTCTGACATTGTGAAGTAGAATAGAGTAGGAAAATAAAAAGTGTAAAACTGAAGTGAAACAACACAGAGTGTGAAGAGATACAGGATGAATGGGCTCACAGAAGCTAAGAGAAAGAGAAGGTAGTCAACCATCTTAATGGTACTAGGGGATGAAGTAATATAAGAAAACAGATTTGAAGATGAGATTTGCATTGTTGTACAGCAGAAACCAACATCACATTTTAAAGCAATTTTTGTGTCTAGTCTCTGTTGTGTCAACTCTTTGAGACCCTGTGGACTACAGCATGCTAGGCTTCCCTGTTTACACTATCTCCCAGACTTTGCTCAAACTCATGTACATTGAGTCGATGATTCCATCCAACCATCTCATCCTCTGTCACCCCCTTCTCCTCCTGCCCTCAGTTTTTCCCAGAATTGAGGTCCTTTCCAATGAGTTGGTTCATTGTATCAGGTGGCCAAAATGTTGGAGCTTTAGCATCAGTCCTTCCAATGGATATTCAGGATTGGTTTCCTTCAAAATTGACTGATTTGACCTCCTTGCTGTTCAAGGGACTCTCAAGAGTCCTCTCTAGCACCCCAATTCAAAAGCATGAATTCTTCAGTGCTCAGCCTTCTTCATGATCCAAATCTCAAGGCTGTACATGACTACTAGAAAAACCATAACTTTGACTAGATGAATCTTTGTTGGCAAAGTGATGTCTCTGCTTTTTAATATGCTGTCTAGGTTTGCTATAGCTTTTCTTCCAAGGAGCAAGCATCTTTTAATTTCATGGTAAAGCAATTTTCCTCCAATTAAAAAAAATAAAAAAAAGTTTTAAAAAGAAGATGAGGTTTAGAAATATGGAATATACTTATGATCCTGATAGAAGCAATGCCTTGGAGTTGATAGGGAAAATAAGCCCCATTGAAATTGATTGAGAGAAGTATAAGGAAGTAGAAAGCAGCCACTACATTTAGTTTAGTCAAATTTTGTTTAGTTTCACTTATGAAAGTGAAAGTGAGTCACTCAGTTGTGTCCAACTCTTTGTAACCCCATGGACTGTATAGTCCATGGAATTCTCCAGGCCAGAATACTGGAGTGGGTAGCCTTTCCCTTCTCCAGGGGATCTTCCCAACCCAGGGATCAAACCCATGTTTCCCACATTGCAGGTGGATTCTTTACCAGCTGAGCCACAAGGGAAACCAAGAATACTAGAGTGGGTAGCCTATCTCTTCTCCAGCAGATCTTCCTAACTCAGGAATTGAACCAGGGTCTCCTGAATTGCAGGTGGATTCTTTACCAACTGAACTGTGAGGGAAGCCAGTTTTACTCATACATTTACAATTTTGTTGTTAACTGATCCTGGTACATTTTAGTTCTTTCTGTGGCTTTCATGTCCTCCATCCAAAGTACATGCTTTGGAAATCCCAACATAAAGGTCTTTAATAATAAATACAGTTTTGTTTGCAAGAGAGAGAGAGAGAGAGAGAGAGAGAGTGAGTGAGCGAGCAGTCACTATAGAAATTCACTATGAAACACTTAGTTCAGTATAGGACCAAGAAATGAAGTGGTAGTTGATGGAGGACTTGAGTGTAAGACTTTTTTTTTTAAGAGAAACATATTTCTATGTTAAAAATAATAATAATTATATATATATATATATATATATATATATATATATATAGATAGATAGATATATATAGAGAGAAAATTATTGCATAAGTAAAATTCCAAAGAAAGCAGATGGGATGGAAGTTAGTGCATAAGTGGGAGGGTTGCCTTTTTGCCTTTTGATAAAAACATGAGGAGGATAGCCTCAGCAGTATTAGCAAAGACTGCAAGATATTGTGTATAAAGATATGCAAAGATTGCCAAGGAAATAAAGCTTGAGCAGATTTAAAATATGTATATAGTGCGTTTACTAGCAAGATGCTGCTGCTGCTAAGTCGCTTCAGTTGTGTCCGACTCTGTGTGACCCCATAGACGACAGCCCACCAGGCTCCCCTGTCCCTGGGATTCTATCAGGGGCAAATGTTGGAGTGGGGTGAAGGAGATCTTTCATTCAAGGTCTCTAACAGGAAGTGCTTTAATAAAAATTAAAAAAAAAAAAGATTCATTTGAATAATTGAGAAAGGGAAGAAAGCAAGACTCAGTAAATATTTATTGAACAGAGGAATAATTATCAGTTGAATGGAATGCATGTTTTATTTCTTAAAATTGTCTTTAATTAAACTTAATTCCTATTGACTTTTAATTTCAAAGTAATTTTATTGGGGAGATTTTAGCTCAAATGATATTAGTCAGTGTTTTTATCTCTAAGCTGTAAATCTCTCCGAAATTGCTTTTTCTCAGTCTTTCTCTTTGCTAATAGTATCAGTGAAGCCAACATGGACAAAATGTCCCATAAGAATTGAAATTATTTCACCTCAAATGGTTTGTCATACCATGTCGAAATGAAGCAGTTTTGATTTATTGCAGTTGAGGTGGAAGGGAGATGGCTGAAGGTTACAAGCTTGATTCTGCTTTTATTGTCTTACTTGACGTTAACCTTAATGCTCCAGAAACCTCCCAAAACCCATGTTTTTTCAAGTGTCTAAAATGTTCAGTGTTGGGCATACTCTTGAATGACACTTTCAGGTGAGGAAGTTTATAGAACATGTGGTCTGAAAACAAGTTTTTAAGAGACTTTAAAAATTAAAACCCAGGGACGGTCCCAAGATGGTGGAAGAATAGGACAGGGAGACCACTTTCTCCCCCCAAAATTCATCAAAAGATCATTTGAATGCTGAGTAACTTCCACAAAACAACTTTTGAATGCTGGGAGAGAATATGAGGCACCCAGAAAGGCAGCCCATTCTCTTCGAAAGGAGGTAGGACAAAATATAAAAGACAGAATGAGAGACAAAAGGGACAGAGACCCAGCCTGGGGAGGGAGTTGTGAAGGAGAAGTTTCCAAACAGCAGGAAACCCTCTCACTGGTGGGTCAGTGGGGAATTCTAGAATCTCAGAGGGCAAGATAACTGGGAGAAAAAAAAAATAGAAAATATGCTCCTAACCTCAACTCCCAGCAAAGAAGTAGCCCAGACGCTTGTGTCCACCACCAGAGAGCGGGGACTGAATGCCCTGAGGACAATCTGAGGGAGCTAATCAGATAGCAACCCAAACTGTGGGATAGCAGAGAGAGAGAGAGAGAGAGAGGAAAAAAAAAAAAAGTAGACAACTTAGAACAAAGGATTGAGAGAATACCAAAGGAAGGAGAGCTAGCCGGCTACATACATGCCCCTCCCCAACAGCGGAGGCAAAGAGGCAAGTGTGTGATTGCTGGAGCCCAAAGCCAATAAGACTGGCCCCAGAGACTGGCATCTTCCATCAAAATGTGAGTAGGCTCCCCATTGCTAACCAAATCTTCCTGGGATCCTGAACGGTTGACATGTGCCAGGAGGGTTACAGCCTGGGATCAGCTCCCTAGAGAAGACACAGGGAACAGCTGAGATGGTACTCTCACAGCACACCTGGAAACTGAGCAGCTGGGACCAGGGAGGTGGTTAAGATGCACAGCCCACCTGGGACAGTGCACTCACCAAGCACCTGGTCACCTGAGCTCCTCGGACCTGGGAAGGGGACAAAATGCATGCCCAACCGAGTATGTGCCCTTGTGGAGTACCTGAGAACCTGAAGCTGAGCGCCTTAGACCTGGGAAGTGCATGAAACGCAGGGTCTGCTTTGGACAGTACCCCTGCAGAGAAACCTGGAGCCTGAGCAGTGTAGACCTGGAAGGCACACGCTGCCGTGAGCTGGGGCAAACCCAGTGGGGTCCATACACTGTGAGCATTCTTTACACACGCCAGTGATATTTGCAGTTTGTTTCCTCCCTCCCCACAACACAACTGAACAAGTGAGCCTCAGTAAGTGACCACCCTTACACCCTTGTGTCAAGATGGAAATTAGACACTGAAGAGACCTGCCAACAGAGGAAACCAAAATAAACAAAGAGGGAACTGCTCTGGAAGTGACGGGTGCAACAGACTAAAACCCTGTAGTTAAAATTAACTGAGCATTGGAAGGGCCTATGACCTTGAGAAGAAGTACAATTTGGAACAAGGAACTATCTGAAACTGAACTGACCCCACACTGCCCACAACAGCTCCAGAGAAATTTGTAGATATATTTTTACTATTATCATTTTTTTATATTTTTATTTTTAAGTTCTTTATTTCTCCTTTAATTTTCACTTTCATAACCTACTATTACCTTGCTAAAAAAGACCCTATTTTTAAAGCAAATTTCATATATATATATATATATATATATATATATATATATATATAAAATCAGTTCAGTTCAGTCACTCGGTTGTGTCCGACTCTTTGCGACCCCATGAATTGCAGCACACCTGGCCTCCCTGTCCATCACCAACTCCTGGAGTTCACTCAGACTCATATTCATCGAGTCAGTGATGCCATCCAGCCATCTCATCCTCTGTCGTCCCCTTCTCCTCCTGCCCTCAATCCCTCCCAGCATCAGAGTCTTTTCCAATGAGTCAACTCTTTGCATGAGGTGGCCAAAGTACTGGAGTTTCAGCTTTAGCATCATTCCTTCCAAAGAAATCCCAGGGCTGATCTCCTTCAGAATGGACTGGTTGGATCTCCTTGCAGTCCAAGGGACTCTCAAGAGTCTTCTCCAACACCACAGTTCAAAAGCATCAGTTCAAAAGCAGTTCGGCATTCAGCCTTCTTCACAGTCCAACTCTCACATCCATATAAAATTTTGTGATTGTTTTTGTTTTGTATTTTTAGTATTATATTTTTGAGAGTCTAACCTCTACTCCCGATTTTTAATCTTTGCTTTTTGGTATTTGTTATCAATTTTGTACCTTTAAGAATCTAATCTTCAGTATCCATTTTCACTTAGGGGTGTGATTACACTGGCTTGACTACTCTCTCTCCTTTTAACTCTCCCTTTTCTCCCCAGGTCACCTCTATCTCCTCCCTCCCCCTTTTCTTCTCTGCTTAAATCTGTGAATCTTTCTGGGTGTTCTGGGCTATGGAGAACACTTAGGGAACTGATTACTGGCTAGACTGGTCTCTCCCCTTTTGACTCCCCCTCTTCTCCTGGTCACCTCTATCTCCCTTCTCCCTCTTCTCTTCTCCGTGTAACTCTGTGAACTTCTCTGGTTATCCTTACTGTGGAGAATCTTTTCACCATTACCCTAGATGTTTTATCATCTGTGCTGTGTGGATGAAGAAGTCTTGAGGCCACTGTAAGACTAAGACTGAAAGCCAGAGACAGGAGGCTTAAATCTAAAACTTGAGAACACCAGAAAACTCTTGACTTCAGGGAACATTAACGGACAAGAGCTCATCCAAAAGCCTCCATACCTACACTGAAACCAAGCTCCACCCAAGAGCCAACAAGTTCCAGAGCAAGCCATACCACACTACTTCTCCAGCAATGCAGGAACACAGCCCTGAGCATTAAGATACAGGCTGCCCAAACTCATGCCAAACCCATTGACACCCCAAAACTCACTATTGGATACTTCATTGCACTCCAGAGAAAAGAGATTCAGCTCCACCCACCAGAACACAGATGCAAGTTCCCTAACCAGGAAACTTTGACAAGCCACTAGTCCAACCCCACCCACAGGGAGCAACCTCTGCAATAAAGAGGAACCACAAACTTCTAGCCTACAGAAAGGCCACTCCAAGCACAGCAATCTAAACAAAATGAAAAGTCAGGGAAATATTCAGCAGGTAAAGAAATGTGATAAATGCCCATCAAACCAAACAAAAGAGGAGGAGATAGGGAGTCTATCTGAAAAAGAATTCAGAATAATGATAGCAAAGATGATCCAAAATCTTGAAAACAAAATGGAGTTACAGATAAATAGTCTGGAGACAAGGATTGAGAAGATACAAGAAATGTTTAACAAGGACCTAGAAGAAATAAAGAAGAGTCAGTAATGAATAATGCAATAACTGAGATCAAAAGCACTCTGGAGGGAACCAACATTAGAATAAGATATATATCTATAGATAGCTATATATAGATAAGATATATATCTTATAGATATCTGTAAGATATAATAAGTGAGGTAGAAGATAGAATGGTGGAAATAAATGAAGCAGAGAGGAAAAAAGAAATGAGGACAACCTCAGAGACATCTGAGACAATGTTAAACACCCCAACATTCGAATCACTGGAGTCCCAGAAGAAGAAGACAAAAAGAAAGGCCATGAGAAAATACCTGAGGAGATAGTAGTTGAAAACTTCCCTAAAATGGGAAAGGGAATAGCCACCCAAATCCAAGAAACCCAAAGACTTCCAAACAGGATAAATTCAAGGTGAAATACCCCAAGACACACATTAATCAAATTTACAAAGAGCAAATATTAAAAGCAGCAAGGGAAAAGCAACAAATAACACACAAAAGGATTCCCATAGGGATAAAGCATATCTTTCAGTAGAAACTCTTCAGGCCAGAAGGGAATGGTTGGACATACCAGCTTCAACAAATGCTGAAGAATCTTCTTTAGACAGGAAACACAGAAGAGGTTTATAAACTTGAACCCAAAACAATAAAGTAAATGGCAATGGGATCAAACTTATCAATAATTACCTTGAATGTACAAACCAAAAGACAAAGACTGGCTGAATGGATACAAAAACAAAACCTCTATATATGCTGTCTAAAAGAGACCCACCTCAAAACAAGGGACACATACAGGCTGAAAGTCAAGTGCGGGAAAAAGATATTTCATGCAAATGGAGACCAGGAAAGCAGGAGTAGTAATACTCATATCAGATGAAATAAAGGCCATGAAAAGAGACAAGGAAGGACACTACGTAAGTATTCATCAAAGGATCAATCCAATAAGAAGATATAACAATTAAAAATATATATGCACCCAACAGAGAGGAACTGCAATATGTAATGCAAATGCTAACCAGTATGAAAGGGGATATCAACAGTAACACAGTAATAGTGGGAGACTTTAATACCCACTCACACCTATGGATAGATCAACCAAACAGAAAATTAGCCAGGAAACACAAACTTTAAATGATACAATGGACCAGTTTTAGACCTAATTGATATCTATAGGACATTTCACCCCAAAACAATGAATTTCACCTTTTTTTAAATGGACACAGAACATTCTCTAGGATAGACCACTTTCTGGGCCATAAATCTAGCCTTGGTAAATTCAAAAAAATTGAAATCATTGCATGCATCTTTTCTGATCACAGTGCAGAAAAAAACTGTTAGAAATACAAACATATGGAAGCTAAACAACACGCCTTTGAATTAACAAACAAATCATGCAAGAAAACAAAAAAAGAAATAAAAAATGCATAGAAACAAGTGAAAATGAAAATGTGACAACCCAAACCCTATGGGATTCAGTAAAAGCAGTGCTAAGGGGAAGGTTCATAACAATACAAGCTTACCTCAAGAACAAGAGAAAAATCAAATAAATTGCCTAACTTTATATCTAAAGCAACTAGAAAAAGAAGAAATAAAGAACCCCAGGGTTAGTAGAAGGAAATAAATAAAAATTAGGGCAGAAATAAATGAAAAAGAAGCAAAAGAGACTGTAGCAAAAATCAACAAAACTAAAAGCTGGTTCTTTGAGAAGATATATAAAATAGACAAACCATTAGCCAGACTCATCAAGAAACAAAGGAAGACAAATCAAATATACAAAATTAGAAATGAAAGTGGAGACATCACAGCTCACAACACAGAAATACAAAGGATCATAAGAGACTACTATCAGCAACAATATGCCAATAAAATGGACAACGTGGAAGAAATGGACAAATTCTTAGAAAAGTATAACCTTTCAAAATTAAACCAGGAAGAAATAGAAAACTTTAACAGACCCATCACAAGCATGGAAATTGACATTGTAATCAAAAATCTTCCAACAAACAAAAGCCCAGGACCAGAGTGCTTCACAGGTGAATTCTACCAAAAATTTAGAGAAGAGCTAATACCTATCCTACTCAAACTGTTCCAGTAAATTACAGAGCAAGGTAAACTTCCAAACTCATTCTATGAGGCCACCATCACCCTAATACCAAAACCAGACAGAGATGCCACCAAAAAAACAAGCTACAGGCTAATATCACTAATGAACATAGAAGTAAAAATCCTCAACAAAATTATAACAAACAGAATCCAACAACATATTAAAAGATCATACATCATGACCAAGTGGGCTTTTTCCCAGGGATGTGAGGAATCTTCAATATTCACAAATCAATCAATGTGATACAACACATTAACAAATTGAAAGATAAAAACCATATGCTTATCTCAATAGATGCAGAGAAAGCCTTTGATAAAATTCAACACCCATTTATGATAAAAACTCTCCAGAAAGCAGTCATAGAAGGAACATATCTCAACATAATAAAAGCCATATATGATAAATCCACAGCAAACATTGTCTTCAATGGTGAAAAATTGAAAGCATTTCCCCTAAAGTCAGGAACAAGACAAGGGTGCCCACTCTCACCACTACTATTCAACATAGTTTAGGAAGTTTTAGCCACAGCAATCAAAGAATGAAAAGTAATAAAAGGAATCCAAATTGGAAAAGAAGAAGTAAAACTCTCACTGTTTGCAGATGACATGATTCTCTACATGCTGCTACTGCAGCTGCTAAGTCGCTTCAGTCATGTCCAACTCTGTGCAACCCGAGACGGCAGCCCACCAGGTTCCCCCCATCCCTGGGATTCTGCACACAAGAACACTGGAGTGGGTTGCCATTTCCTTCTCCAATGCAGGAAAGTGAAAAGTGAAAGTTAAGTTGCTCAGTCGTGTCTGACTCTTAGCAATCCCATGGACTGCAGCCTACCAGGCTCCTCCATCCATGGTATTTTCCAGGCAAGAGTACTAAAATGGGTTGCCATTGCCTTCTCCAGATCCTTTACATAGAAAACCGTAAAGACACCACCAGAAAATTACTAGAGCTAACCAATGAATATAGTAAAGTTGTAGGATATAAAATTATCACACAGAAATCCCTTGCATTCCTATACACTAACAATGAAAAAACAGAAAGAGAAATTAAGGAAACAATTCCATTCACCATTGCAATGAAAATAATGAGATATTTAGTAATATTTCTATCTCAAGAAACAAAAGACATATATACAGAAAACTAAAACACTGATGAAAGAAATCAAAGATAAGAAAAATAGATGGAGAAATATACCATTGTCATGGATCAGAAGAATCAATATAGTGAAAATGAGTATACTACCCAAAGCAATCTATAGGTTCAATGCAATCCCTATAAAGCTACCAATGGTATTTTTCAGAGAACTAGAACAAATAATTTCACAATTTGTATGGAAGTACAAAAAAAAAACTCAAATAGCCAAAGCAATCTTGAGAAAGAAGAATGGAACTGGAGGAATCAACTTGCCTAACATCAAACTATATTACGAAGCAACAGTCATCAAGACAGTATGGTCCAGGCACAAAGACAGAAATGTAGTTCAATGGAACAAAATAGAAAGCCCAGAGGTAATTCCACGCGCCTATGGACACCTTATCTTTGACAAAGGAGGCAAAAATATACAATGGAGAAAAGACAATCTCTTTAACAAGTGGTGCTGGGAAAACTGGTCAACCACTTGTAAAAGAATGAAACTAGAACACTTTCTAACACCATACACAAAAATAAACTCAAAATGGATTAAAGATCTAAATGTAAGACCAGAAACTACAAAACTCCTAGAGGAAAACATAGGCAAAACACTTTCTGACATAAATCACAGCAGGATCCTCTATAACCTACCTCCCTGAGTAAAGGAAATAAAAGCAAAAATAAACAGTAGGACCTAATTAAACTTAAAAGCTTTTGCACAATGAAGGAAACTATAAGTTCAAAAGACAGCCTTCTGAATGGGAGAAAATAATAGCAAATGAAGCAACTGACAAAGAATCTCAAAAATATACAAACAGCTCATGCAGTTCAATACCACAAAAATAAATGATCCAATCAAAAAAATGGGCCAAAGAACTAAACAGACATTTCTCCAAAGAAGACATACAGATGGCTAACAAACACATGAAAAGATACTCAACATCACTCATTATCAGAGCAATGCAAATCAAAACCACAGTGAGGTACCATCTAATGCTGGTCAGAATGGCTGCTATCAAAAAGTCTACAAGCAATAAATGCTGGAGAGGATGCAGATAAAAGGGAACCCTCTGATACTATTGGTGGTAATGCAAATTAGTACAGCCACTATGGAGAACAGTGTGGAGATTCCTTAAAAAACTGGAAATAGAACTGCTGTAGGACCCAGCAATCCCACTGCTGGGCATATACACCAAGGAAACCAGAATTGAAAGAAACACATGTACCCCAATGTTCAGAGCACTGTTTACAATAGCCAGGACATGGAAGTAACCTAGATGTCCATCAGCAGATGAATGGATAAGAAACCTGTGGTACATATACACAATGGAATATTACTCAGCTATTAAAAAGAATGCATTTGAATCAGTTCTAATGAGGTAGATGAAACTGGAGCCTATTGTACAAAGTGAAGTTAAGTCAGAAAGAAAAACATCAATACAGTATATTAACACATATATATGAAATTTAGAAAGATGGTAATGATGACCCTATATGTAAGACAGCAAAAAAGACACATATATAAAAAACAGACTTTTGGACTCTGTGGGAGAAGGCGAGGGTGGGATGATTTGAGAGAATAGCATTGAAACATGTATATTACCATATGAGAAATAGTTCATCAGTTCAAGTTTGATGCATGAAACAAGGCACCCAAAGTCAGTTTCTGGGACAACCCTGAGGGATGGGGTGAGGAGGGCATTGGGAAGCAGCTTCAGGATGGGGGAGACATGTACACCCATGGCTGATTCATGTAAATGTATGGCAAAAAGCACTACAATATTGTAAAGTAATTCACCTCCAATTAAATAAATTAATGAATTTTTTTTAAAAATAATAAAAACCCAAAGTCAAACAGTTTTCCAAATCATAAATGACCAGATCAGCAAATATAGAAGATTATTTTATGAGTCATAAAGTATGAGGAAATGGTTCTAGAGAGAAAAAAGCAGAGAAGGAAAATACTTCAGTGAATTTAAATTCTCCCTTTCAATACTAAAATGTATTAAAATATTAATAAATGTATGGCAACCCACTGCAAGATCTGGTATGATTCAACTTTCCCTCTCAATCCTCATCAAAAACCTAGAAAAAATGTTCTCAAGATTTCTGGATTTAGCAGAAAGGAAATAGGTGATTTTTGATAGCTTTCTTACTGATGAAGATCCAGGTCAGTAATCTATAAACATTCATTTTATTGTGAACTAAATTCATCTTGCCTTGGCAATAGAGCAGTACAGTTACTTCTATCTCAGCCTGAAGGACTAGTGAAAAGCTGTCTTTCACATAATCTATAAACAGAGAGAAATCTATAAAATAATAAGCAGGTGAGATTGGTTTTGGCAAAGGACTGACCCACTTAATTTCTTGTTAAAAAAAAAAAAAGTCCTGTTTAGTGTAAGTAAAAGACCACCTCTACCTTCTGTCAAGCCATATTAACCTCTTTAACTAACAGTGGGAATGAATGGAAATAAGAGTATTTCATGAGGACAGAAGGGTATAATGTATTTTACTAAAAGGTTTGAAAGTCCTTCACATGCCAGAGCACTCATATCACAAAAAAATTTAGCATCACTAAATATTGGAACAATTCAAATCGAAACTGCAGTGAGGTTTCACCTTGCACCATGAGAAAGGCTATTATCAAAAAGTCAGTAACTAACACGTGTTGGTAAGGATGTGAAAAAAAAAAAAGACAACTCAGTATTGTTGATAGGAATGTAAATTGGTGCATCCACTATGGAAAACTAATAGGGAGGGCCTCAAAATAAAAATAGAATTATAATACAATCCAGCAATTCCACTTCTGGATATTTTTCTGAAGAAAACAAAAACACTAACTTGAAAACATATATGTTCATGGCAGCATTACTTACAATTGCTAAGATGCTAAGGTATAGAAGCAACCTAATTGCCTATCGATAGGTGAATGGGTAAAGAAGATGATTCATAATTCAGCATGATGAAACTGTTGGAATTATAATAGAAAAGGTTATAAAGAAATAAATGGAGGATGAAATAGGACAAGTTGTTTAGCCTCAAGGATAGTGAGAAAAATATAAACTAAATGAGGCTAATTGCTTAGAAGTAGAGAGAAACCACTCTTCTTTAAATGATCACTCTTTCCTGAGAGAGATAAAATAATACCCAATAGAGCTTTACAGTAAAGTTAACAAAAAAAGGCATGTCAGGCTATCAGTTAATTAATTGAATTTATTCTCTTTGCCTCATGCCAGTTCCCTTTGAAGGAAAATTATATTGAAGGAACTTAGAATGTATCTTGAGATGAAATACTAACAATATGGTATGCATATGGAAGTTTACTTTCTTGTAATGTGGGGCAAGGTTTGCAGACTAAATTTTAGTTTGTGAAATGAATAAATATCATCTATTTGAACATGATTTCTGAATTATTTTGAAATGTCATCTCTTAACCAACATAGGAAGTCTTCTCTAAGTAATGAAATTTAATATCAGATTTGATTTCACCTCAGATTTTGTGTGTTCAAAGTTTTCATTTCAGAAAGGATATTATTGCTTTGTAGAAGTTAGACATGATTACTTCCTATTCAATTGCTTTGATGTGCCTGTTTCTTTGAACAAAATTCTCTTTTTAAATGCTCTTTTGATATATGAGCCCATGGTTCCAGTGAAATTACTTCTGAATGCAAAATGTGATACAAGCTTTACAGTTTTTTAAAAGTAGTTATTTTGATACATTTATTGATATTTTTTGGTAGGGAATGAACCAAAATTTGCTTTAAAATTTTTTCATTGTGAATATACAAAAGGAAACAGCAGGCAATACCCAATTTCCAAAGCAGGAAAAATATTTTGTTGCTAGTGTATCCTTTTACTTTTTGGGACTTTCTCATTTTTATTGTGATACTGTCTTTTAATGTGGATACTGAAGTTTGAAAAGGTCAAGCTAAAGATTTAGAAAAATAACACATTATATACTTTCTTCCATATTTGCTTATATTGAGTGGAAATTAACCAGAAAAATAGTTTAAAGATGTGGATGGATTTTATGATTTGCTTAAGGTTGGTTGATACAGCAATAGCTGATTTAAATATAGGTCTAAATGTTCTGGTTCAACATTTTTTCCCTTATTCCAGGTCAATAATGTGATCTTGGCAGTAGAGTTGAGAGTGGGAGTATAGTCTTCTTGTAGTAGAGCTCTTAATAAACTATTCTTTCTTATTTTGAGAATAAAGCTTCAATATTAAGTAATTCTCTGATATCCTTCATGATTAAAGAAAAGTATTTGAGATCATTTAATATGGCCTTTGAAAGAAATTCAAGTATAGAATACAGTATTAATCATACTCACATAACTGTACTATAAATCTTTAAAAGTTAACCGTCTTAGTGTTTTCCTCACACACACAACCATAAAAAAAAAGGTAACTATAAATTAAAGGCTATGCAAATTAGCTTGACTATACTGATTATTTCACAATATATCAAAATAGCAAATTGTGCCCTTCAAATACCTAGGTCAGGAAGATCCCCTGGAGAAGGGAATGGCTATCCACTCCGGTATTCTTGCCTGGGAAACTCCATGAACAGAGGAGCCTTTCAGTTCAGTTCAGTCACTTAGTGGTGTCCGACTCTTTGTGACCCCATGGACTATGGCACGCCAGGCTTCCCTGTGCATCACCAAACCCTAGAGTTTACTCAAACTCATGTCCATTGAGTCAGTGATGCCATCCAACCATCTCATCCTCTGTCATCCTCTTCTCCTCTCACCTTCAATCTTTCCCAGCATCAAGGTCTTTTCAAATTAGTCCGTTCGTTGCCTCAGGTGGCCAAAGTATTGGAGTTTGAGTTTCAGTTTCAATATCAGTCTTTCCAATGAATATTCATGACTGATTTCATTTAGAATGGACTGGTTGGATCTCCTGGCAGTCCAGGGGACTCTCAAGAGTCTTCTCCAACACCACAGTTCAAAAGCATCAATTGTTTGGTGCTTAGCTTTCTTTATAATCCAACTCTCACATCCATACATGACTACTGGAAAAACCATAGCTTTGACTAGGTGGGCCTTTGCTGGCAAAGTAACATCTCTGCTTTTTAATATGCTGTCTAGGTTGATCACAACTTTTCTTCCAAGGAGCAAGCGTCTTTTAAATTCATGGCTGCAGTCACCATCTACAGTGATTTTGGAGCCCCCAGAAATGAAGTCTCTTACTGTTTCTATTGTTTCCCCATCTATTTGCCATGAAGTGATGGGACTTGATGCCATGATCTTAATTTTCTGAATAATGAGTTTTAAGCCAACGTTTTCACTCTCCTCTTTCACTTTCATCAAGAGGTTCTTTAGTTTCTTTAGTTCTTTGCTTTCTGCCATAAGTGTGGTGTCATCTGCATAGCGGAGGTTATTGATCTTTCTTCTGCCAATCTTGATTCCAGCTTGTGCTTCATCAAATAGCATTTCTCATGATGTATTTTGCATATAAGTTAAATAAGCAGGGTTGACAATATACAGTCTTGACATATTCCTTTCCATATTTGGAAGCAGTCTATTTTTCCTTGTCCAGTTCTAACTGTTGCTTCCTGACCTGCATATAGGTTTCTCAAGAGACAGGTCAGGTAGTCTGGCATTCCCACCTCTTTCAGAATTTTCCACAGACTGTTGTGATCCATACAGTCAAAGGCTTTGGCATAGTCAATAAAGCAGAAGTAGATGTTTTTCTGGAACTCTCTCACTTTTTCAGTGATCCAGTGGATGTTGGCAATTTGATTTCTGGTTCCTCTGCCTTTTCTAAATCCAGCTTGAACATCTGAAAGTTCATGGTTCGTGTACTATTGAAGTCTGGCTTGGAGAATTTTTAGCAATACAGAGGATCCTGGAGGGCTACAATCCATGGGGTCGCAAAGAGTCAGACACAAATGAACAACTAGCACTTTCCCTTTTTTTTCCTTTCATACTTCAAATATTAATTTATTAATTTTACCCCAGTAAAACTCAAAAACAGGAAAATAAATGGATGTATATATATATATAGGTATATACTAATATGTGTGTTCATTATTCAAATCATTTGTTTGACTCTTCGCTTTATTAAATTAGGATAGTAGCAACCTTCTCCATTTTATCTCTTCTCTGCTCTTCTAAGTTCCCATGTTCATTTTTAACGCTTGAATGTTCTGTATCCATAAGCATAGCTTCCTCACCCTATACCCTATGGGTATATTTTAAAAGCTGGGACTCTAGGAAGTATATTAATATTTTCATGCTAATAGTCATACATTTTCATGCTTATAGTACAGTGAAGTGAAAAGTGAAGTCGCTCAGTTGTGTCTGACTCTTTGCGACCCATGGACTGTAGCCCACCAAACTCCTCCGTCCATGGGATTCTCCAGGCAAGAATACTGGAGTGGGTTGCCATTTAGTACAGTAGTCATGTACAAATGTGAGAGTTGTACCATAAGGAAGGTTGAGTGCCAAAGAATTGATGCTTTCAAATTGTGATGTTGGAGAAGACTCATGAGAGTCCCTTGGACAGCAAGGAGATCAAACCAATCAATCCTAAAGGAAATCAACCTTGAATATTCATTGGAAGCCCCAATACTTTGGCTGCCTGATAGGAAAAGCTGACTCATTGGAAAAGACTCTGATGCTGGGAAAGATTGAGGGAAGGAGGTAAAGGGGGTGACAGAGGATGAGACTGGCTGAATGGCATGATTGACCCAATGGACATGAATTTGAGCAAACTCCAAAAGATAGTGAAGGACAGGAAAGACTGGTATGCTGCAGTCCATGGGATCACAAAGAGTCAGACACAACTAAGCAACTGAACAACAATGCTAATATACTTTCCACCTAGGAGCCAAGTAGAGCATTTCCTTTCTGTAGACTTTTTGGGTTTTCTTACATATCTAACTCTGTTAGTCCATGCATCCACAGCTTCTCTAATGGCCAATTATTTTCATTTTCTCCTGGATCCCTTTGTCTCCAGTACCCTTCTGCCTCTCAATCTGCTACCCAGCTGTTCTCCTGGGACTTATGATCTCTGTTGTCCTGGGTAGCGAATGTTGCTTTCTGATTTTCTGGCCTTCCTGTTTAAATTTTTATTTTTTCAACTGGGAAAGGAGAATACATTTTTTAAGTATCACTAGTGTGTTTGAATACGTCCTTACTCTATGCTCATGCTAGCTGTGATATTTTTAAATTCTTTTGATGAGCCCATGTAATTTAGAGATTTAGATCTGTCTGCTCTGTGCAACATTTTTTAAAAAATTATTTTCCAGGTAATATTCATCTGTTTTTGTTTTCTGTTCTCTATTCTTAAAATTCTGTTTGTTGGCTTTTAGATTTTCTGAATTGATTTGTTTCTTTCATCTTTTCCTGATACGTGTCAATTTTCTTTATTTATTAAGCAATCCCTTTATCTTCCTGCTGCAGTTTTAATTCTTTTTTATTTCAAACACATTTGAATCTCCAAGAGTTCTTTCAGTCCACCAATTTTTCCTTTCCTCAAGAATTTTACCACATTAAATGAATAGGATAATTTTTTGCATCTCTCTAAGGGTAATATGTTTTCTTATTTTCTGTGAATCTTTTCTGTGGTATCTGTGAATCATCTTCCTCTCTCTCTATGGTCCTCTGTTTGGATCTGAAAGGAAGTGATGAGAAGCTCATTTGGAACTCTGTATAATTGTGTGCTGCTAGTTGACTTGGGATCTTCATTTTGGGATGCTTGGCTTGAGCTGGTATCATTCTGAGAGCACTTAAATGTCAGAATGTCATTGAACCCACAATTTCTCTGTGAAATTGCCTTTGCCTCTTCTATCTAAAGGATAAAGGCATATGACTCTTCCAATCAGAAATTGGAAAACAGAGTAGGGAATGTTCTCTGTTCCATATGTGGCATTCCCCCTTTCTTGTCATGATTGTGTGTTTGATCTCAGGTCCCCCTCACTCTCCTGTGTGCTAGGGACTTTTTCAGTCCCACATGCCTCTGTCCTTTTTTTTAAGTTTTTTTTTTTTTTTTTAAATGTGGACCATGTTTAAAGACTTTATTGAATGTGTTACAATATTGCTTCTATTTAACATTTTGGCTTTTTGGTTGCAAGGCATGTGGGATCTTAGCTTCCTAACCAGGGATTAAACCATCGCCTCCAGCATTGCAAGGAAAAGTCTTAAGCATTAGACTGCCAGGGAAGTACCTCTTTGAGCTCTTCCTGGGAATACTCTCAGTTCTCAATCGTGTCCCACACTGCTGCTTCTTGCATCCCAGGGCAATAGCCGCTGCCCTTCCACGGACTTACTACCTTCCTCATTTCATAGATATTCCTCGTACCAGGACAGTTCTTTACCAGTCTCCTATTTGTTGTTGATTTAGGACTATTGGTTTTCATACTTAACATATTCACTGGATTCCAGGAAGAAAAGAAAATATACGCAAATTGTCAATCTCCCAGCTTTAAGCAGAATTATCCTAGCGGTTTATAACTCCATCTTAAATAACCTGCCTAGCAGTAATTGTAGATATTTCTAATCTCTTCAAGCATCCAGACTAGATGTTCTTTTTTTTCACCTGTAGTGCCTAACATCACTTTCTGAATTTATGGAAACAACATATTCACTAAAAACTGTTCTATTGTTGGTAACAACTACTGTTGTTAACTATTTAATGATATAAAATGCTTCTTTGTTTTAAGTGGAATTTCATTGTATCTTTCTTTTGATTAAAATAGATTTTCCAAGATTCTTAAATCATGTAAAGCAGAGACAAAAGTTTTTGACAGAAAATCCATGCTGTGAGAGTAGAAATAGCTTTTGCTGTTGAGTAGTTGCATTGCTGAAGTTCAAGTTTGCTCCCAAATTTCAGCTTAACTCTCAAGCAATTTAATCATGGAACAAAATAAATTGTGTATAACTGTTGTCTTGTTATGTGTTTAAGATTCTATACCTAAAGAAACACTACTAATAAAATGGACATTCCAACAATAAAAAATGACAGGAGCCCTTTATCATCATCTTTGTTCATTTTTAAGGACTAAAGCTGAAATGTTCCAAAGTGTATCTAGATTATTCAGAATATTTTAACACATACATTCTAAATCGCTTTAGTCCAGTCCAGCTCTTTGCGACCCCTAGAGTTGTGTCCAACTCTTTGCAACACTATGGACTAGAGCCTGCCAGGCTCCTCTGTCCATGGATTCTCCAGGCAGGAATACTGGAGTGGGTTACCATGCCCTCCTCCAGGGGCTCTTCTCAGCTTAGGGATCGAACCTGCATCTCATGCCTCATGCATTGGCAGGCAGGTTCTTTACCACTAGTGCCACATAGAAAATGGAAAATAAATAGCTCTTGAGATAAAATTATTATTACCAAACATTGTGGATTTTTGGAGATAATTCTGATTTGGGGTACATAAGCTACTGGAATGGTATGTAATTTGCATATGGCTTCTATCTTTGTGCTCCTACCCTTGTTGTTTTCAGTTGCTAAGCTGTGTCTGTGCTCTCACCCTAGAATACCTCAAACACTAGTGCTCTACTAATATATTCCACATTCCCATTTCTGTATTTCCTGCCTGTCTTGACTAATAACTTGAGAAAAATATACTTGAAAAGCTTAATCATTTGGTTTAAATTTCAAATGTGCATTCTTGAATTCTGTGCTGAATTGTGACTCTTGTCTTAGTCCCTTTGGACTGCTATAACAAAATAACACAGACTGGGTAACCTGTAAACAAAAGAAACAAATTTCTCACAGTTCTGGAAACTAGAAGTTTGAGATGAGGGAGTCAGTATAACTGGATGAGGGCCCTCCTCCTGGCTGCAGACTTAGTTTTCTCACATGGTGGAAGGGGCTATGAAGCTCTGTGAGGTCCCTTTTATAAAATACTAGTCCCTTCCTGGAGACTTCAACTTCCTGACTTAAAACCTCCTAAAGGCTCCATCTCCTGATACCGTCACGTTGGGAATTAAGATTTCGACATACGAATTTGGGGAGAATGTAAATTCAAATATAGCAACTGTCAGTTTTAAAATACCTTTATATAATTCTGAAAAACTACACAGATTATTGCCATATTGAAAAAGATATTTTGCAATTTTTGCTTAAATGCAATTTGAGTGAAATACTTCTTATCACTGTGAGGTTTATTTAAGATACATCTGAATTGTATTGTTGGTTTCTGACATACCTTTATTCCTTGTAGGTAAAGAGCAGTAGGCTGGAATTAGAAGCCTAAAATTTAAAAGTCCCAGCTCTGCAAAGTTGGAAGCATGAATATTGCTAGCATTAAGTAAAAATGAAATTGAGTCGCTCTTTTCCCTTGTCTGGAATTAAATAATGCTCTCCAAATTATACTAATATAACCAAATATAGCATTTTTGTATACACATTCATACACAATGCAGTGCTTGATAATTTTCTTTCCTTTGATTTGAAGAATTTTTGCTTGGTATTATAAAAGAGTTAATTAGACTTAGCCTTTACTTCTGTAATGTTTTAATCTTTAGATTATAACTTGGCAAATGTTAAGACTTTTAAAAATTGAAATATTCTGCAGCTAGTGCAGGTGTAAATCTATATAAAGCAACCATGTTCTTTAGTTCTTTAATGAATACAATAAAAATAAATCATTATATTACTCTTATTTTATTTATATTCCTTTTAAATATGAAAATCAAATAGTGGCATGAATATGCATGGTATTTTAACTATATTAAATTATGCATGTGGAACTTTTAGATTTTAACAATTATGATAATTTAGAAAAGCTCTTCAAAGCGTCCATTCTTTTTTGTTTCTGCTTAAGTACTTTAGAAAAATGGGTGCATGTATCAAGAATCTGAGCACAGTTTACAAGACACTATCCCCAAAGATGACCCTTCATGTCAAAACCCTGATAGAGGCAAAAATCACATTTTTAACTCTAGGCTGTATTGCTGCAGCACATCTTCTGCATGCCTGGTATGATAATCACCCAATAAATGGCCGATAGAAATGGAACCCTAGTTTGTGTTAGAATATGTTTCTTTTGGGAGGTGGCTTAGGTCCCTCTGCCAGATGAGCTGAGGGACATTCAAAGCAGAATTTGCCACAGGAAGACTGAAAAATCCCTCAGACCAGAGGTGGAAAGCAACAAACACTAGTATTGTGTCTTGGCAATTTGAACATCTCCCAAGCAAGTGATGTCAGAATGGAACCAAAGTAGACAATAAATTCAGAAGGGCTGACTTCATACATTGGGAATTAGGCTGAGAGCAATGCCAGTCTTGAGACAAGGGCTCACAGGAAGCTCTGTGTCCTTTGTGGGGCTAGCTGGGATAGAAATTAGGACTCTCCTCTGGATGCCAAGGTGAAGAAGTAGGATACTCAAGAGCTCCAGGGAAGTGGTGTATAGGTCTTATCAGTGGGACATTTATGAGAACTAGGGACAAAAAAATAGATGACTGTTTCCCAAAGGTATCCAGTGATACACTGGCATGGACTCCCTGAGAACCAGATCTAGTAGAAGGACTAGTACCCTGCTGGTTTGTAGGGCATCCATTCTTGACGTGATGACCCAAAGATTTATCCCTGGTTCCTGGATAGCAATGGAAGATCATGCAAGTGTCTCAATACATCTAACTGAAGTGAATTAGGATGGAGCAGAGAGTACCAGAGGGCGTCCATGGTGGCTCAGCGCTAAAGAAGCCACCTGATCCACCTGCCAGTGTAGGAGCCATGGGTTCGATCCCTGGATCGGGAAGATCGCCTGGAGGAGGGAACAACAAGCCACTCCAGTATTCTTGCCTGGGAAATCCCATGGATAGAAGAGCCTGGTGGGCTATAGCCCTTGGTGTCACAAAAGAATCAGGCACAACTTAACAAAGCAACTAACAACGAGAGTGCCAGGTGGATTAACATTCCAGAATCTGGTATACTTTTCTCAAAGCTTCATTCTTTTTCTTCCCAAACAAGTTGTTAATCGTTTATGAAATTAACTGTGATATGTGGCTGATGATGATTTAGTCATATGTGTGAAATATTCTTTCTAATGTTAAAAAAATTTATGAAAAAAAATTAGGCCATTGTTTTATTATGTGGCCTATAGTGTCTGAATGTAAATGCTAGATACTGCAACTGATGAGCTTGAGTTCCATTTTGGGATATGCAAGGATATCCCATATTAATTGGCCCTCATTTACCAGTCGACTCTTGATATCTCAGCAGCATAGATGATCCTTAGAAGTGTGCCACACATGTAAATTTGTCTGCCTAAGCTCCTCTGTGCTGAAATGAAAATGTTCTTATAATTTAGAGGAAAATAAACATATTCTCTTATTCATTCCACCATTCATGAAACTTACTAGTACCTACTAAATGCCAGGTTCTCAGTTAGGTTATTTTGATTCAAAGGAGAGATCATTAATCATCGTGGTAAGTGGCTGCCATATAATGAAGAATATCCAAAACTATACTCATATTTTTTCTCGCAAACCTATTCTGTTTCCTCTGTCATATATGTCAACATACACTCTGTTGCTTCAGCCAATTTTGATTTCACCTTTGATTTCTCCCTTTTCTTACACCTGTGTCCAAATAAATCACTGTTTTATTTATAGTCCATCCAAAACTAAAAAAAAAAAAAAAATCTTTTTCTTTCTGCATTGCCACTACCTCCTCTCAGACCACCATCCTCTCTCACTGGATTATTACTGTAATATCCCTAGCAACCTCTCTATTTGTAATCTCTAATCCATAGGCAAGAATATCTGTCTATTCTGTCTTTGCTTACTGATTCTTCCTAATGGTGTGTTCATTTTCCTATGAAACTCCTCAAGTGATTTTTTCAAAATTTGGTGATTGCATTTTTCAGTTCCAAAATTTAATTTGATTACTTTTATATTTCTATTTGTTAGTAAGATTATCTATTTTATATTTGATTCCAAGAATATTTGTTATTGCCTATTGAATCAGTTTTATGTTGGCAACTTTAAAATCTTTGTCAAATGATTCTACATCTGTGTTTTCTCAATGTGTCTTCTTTTTCTTTCACTTAACCTGTGTGATTTCCTTGCATCTTGGGGTAACAAGTGTTTTTCAGTTATGACATGGGCTTTTTGGCAATTATGTTGGAAGACTCTAGATAAATCTTCTATTTGAACAAACGATCTCTCTTTTGACATTCAGTGCACAGATGTTGACCTACTTTTTTATGCTAGAGTTCTAATGACAACTTAATTTCCAGAGCCTTTGAGATGCTCTTTTTATCTGCTTAGTTTGTCTGGTGTTACCAGATCTTTTGCCGATTCTTGTTTGTGTGATCAGTGAGGCAGATAGTATTTCCCCAGACTAAACATCCCTGTTCTCTAGAGCCTGGGAAAACATTTTGCTTGGCCTCTGGGAGTCCATGGATTTTTGCTTAGTCCTTGTCTAAACTTTTGGGCTATTTGGGCTGCCTATTTTCTCTGGAAAGGAGGGAGGTGAGAAGGGACTGCAGCTGCCAAGGGCAGAAGGTGCTTTCTTTGGCCTCCAGTTCAATCAGTTTCCTGGGAAGTAACCGATCTGGGCTGCTTGTCCCTGCCAGTTTGGGATTCAGGGAATGCCAGTTCTGGGCCACCTGTGGGTGTAGGGAGCAGAATGGGACTTGGAGGATGTTAGGGCACAGTGTCATTCCTCCAGTCCTGAAATCCCTAGCCAATCTACCTTCTTTTTCCTACCTTTCAAGTCCTGTTCAGTTCAGTTGAGTCACTCAGTTGAGTGACTTTGCAACCCCATGAATTGCAGCATGTAATAATAATAATAATAATGAGTCAATTCCATCTTATCCACACCAGCAATTATGGCTATCCTTCTAAGACACTCTCTTTTACTCTCCCGCTTGAAATTCCTCACTTAATTCCCATTGCTCTCAGATAAAATCAATGCCCCTAATCTGTAGTTATTAATTAGCACCGTGTACTGTGTATAGGTCCGTCTAGTCAAGGCTATGGTTTTTCCAGTGGTCATGTATGGGTGGGAGAGTTGGACCATGAAGAAAGCTGAGCGCCAAATAATTGATGCTTTTAAACTGTGGTGTCAGAGAAGACTCTTGAGAGTCCCTTGGACTGCAAGGAGGTCCAACCAGTCCATTCTGAAGGAGATCAGCCCTGGGTATTCTTTGGAAGGAATGATGCTAAAGTTGAAACTCCAGTACTTTGGCCACCTCATGCGAAGAGCTGACTCATTGGAAAAGACTCTGATGCTGAGAGGGATTGCGGGCAGGAGGAGAAGGGGACGACAGAGGATGAGATGGCTGGATGGCGTCACTGACTCAATGGAAGTGAGTCTGAGTGAACTCCAGGAAATGGTGACAGACAGGGAGGCCTGGCGTGCTGCGATTCATGGGGTCACAAAGATTTGGACATGACTGAGCAACTGAACTGAACTGAATGTGTATAACATAAAACAAAATCAAAAAAATGATCCCTAAATCTGGTGTTTTGTCTTTTATAGCAGTATATTTCAGAGTCATCAGGAAAGGCTCTATTCTAAGCTCAGACCACACTGACAGTTGCTGGAGTTTGCTTCTGATTGGCTCGCTCAAGGTGTTTGTAAGATGGTTGCCAATTGTTCTTGGGGCTATCACACTCAAGTTCATGCCTGGAGGCAAGGACAATATTCTCACATCTTCCCCAACTCCCACAGATACCAAGAAAGATGTCTAAAAGTCCTGGATTTCATTTCAGTGTGATAACTTTGACCACGTTTTAACTCTTGAGTGTGGGAGAGTCAGATGCACGTATGCCCTGTCACTCAGTAGTGTCTGACTCTTTGTAACCCCATGGATTGCAGCCAACCAGGCTCCTCTGTCTGTGGAATTTTTCAGGCAAGAATAGTGGAGTCAGTTGCCATTTCTTCCTCCAGGGCATCTTCTTGACCCAGAGATCAAACCTGAGTCTCCTGCATCTCCTGCATTGGCAAGGCAGATTCTCTACCACTGCACCACCTGAGTTCAGATAGGGCTTGCTTTTACTCACCTTCCCTGAAGGGTGGGTTAGAATTCATCTTTCAATGGACAGGGAGGCCTGGCATGCTGCGATTCATGGGGTCGTAAAGAGTCGGACACGACTGAACTGAACCGAACTGAACTGAAAGTAGATGGACTTAAGAAAAGAAAACAAAGTTTCTGTTATTTAAAGAAAGGAGGAATGGATGCATCAGGACAAAAAAAAAAAAAAATAATAAATCCCTGCAAATGTCTTTATAGTGGTTTTCAAATACTGTGCTTATCTCATACTGCCTGCTTTGCTAAAACTTCAGCTCTGCTGGTTCATCTTCTTATACTACAAATAAGTCACTCAGAATTGATTTTGAATTTTTAGACTTTTCCCATCTTTGAAACTATGGTCATGCTGCTTCGTTTGCATGAAACATCTAACTTCTCTAGCCGTCTCTTCTAAACTCACACTCTCTCTAGACCTCTTTCTCTGTCCCCCTCTGTGTGTGTGTCTCTCTCACACACACATACACATCTTCTTTGCATGTTTACTTTTTACTTTTCCCCTCTCGTCTCAGGACTCAGTCTGAAACTAACCCTCAAACTCAGAGCTAGGTGATGCCATATTGATTTTGTACCCTCTTGTCTTTCACATCACGTGTATCATACTTTGGTACAGTGGCCAGTTACCTTAGCTATGTCCCTCACTAGCTTGTAAAAGGTAAATTGACCTTCACAACTTTATCCTTATTACCAACCAAAATGCTTCTTGAATAATTCATTTTCTAAGGCCCTAAGTGAGTGTGCCATGCTATGAATGCGTAAACATTAGACTAATTATAATGTCTAGGCAAACAGGGAGTTGTGTATGTAGGAGATGTACGTTGAAAAGAGAGGAGGAATTCTCTTAAGATTTACAAGTTGCAGAAGGGCATTCCAGACAGTAGAAAATTACTTTCTGGAGACAGGAAGTTATAATAGATATACTACCTATTTTATTTATTTATTTTTTCTCCTAAATTGAGCCTGAACAGGTTCCTCTGTCTCCATGGACATTATCCATCTCCATTCTCAATCCAAGCTGAAGCTGCTTCTGCAACCCTAAGAAACTGGCATTTTGCAGCTCCCTGGGGTCCATATGACACAGCCTGGTCTTGTTTGTTACTATACTCTTCTCAGTGTGTATGAATGAAGAATGAGAATCACTATATCTGAATGTCAAAACTCAAATATACATGTCAAGGCCATTTCACATCACTGGTTGTTTTGAATTCTGAACCCAACTTTTGCAGGCTACAATGCTGGAGAGAACCACTTGACCACATCACTATTTTCTTGTCGAAGTCCACTCCCGGCACAATGAACCTAGATTTGAGGAAAATAGCTTTATTCTTTCGCCACAGAGCCACATCATACAGCTAAAGAAATAGACTTGAAATTTCCTTAATAATTTTAAAATTATTTCCTGTTAAAGGAGTTTAGAAAATCACTCAAGAGTAATTGTACTTTATATATTTATACATTTTACGCTTGTTGTTTTCATTTTGGTTGAAATTGGAGAATCCAAAATTGTCATTGCTCCCTTGTTTGGGAGTAAGAGAAACTGAAGTTACCACTAGGTGAAAAAGTTTTTAGTTGATCTTATGTGATTGCCTGGAAAATCCCATGGATGGAGGAGCCTGGTAGGCTGCAGTCTATGGGGTTGCTAAGTCGGACATGACTGAGCGACTTCACTTTCACATTTCGCTTTCATGCATTGGAGAAGGAAATGGCAACCCACTCCAGTGTTCTTGCCTGGAGAATCCCAGGGACAGGGGAGCCTGGTGGGCTGCCGTCTATGGGGTCATGCAGAGTCGGACACTACTGAAGTGACTTAGCGATAGCAATGTGATTACTGTCAGCTAATAGAATTATATAAAGGTTAGAAATTACTAGAGCTTCCTTGATGCTGTACTAGCGAAAGAGAATGAAATATCTGTCATTTGAAAAGAGAAAATAATCTCTCTTAAATTAGGTCACAGTTTGAACCAATAACTTTAAGGATTGATATGTTCGTTTACTTAATCCTCACTGAAAGCATGCATATGCACCTACCACCTAAATTTATCAAGTGTTAATATTTTACCATATTTATTTCAGGAGGATTATTTAAGGGAATACAAAGTTGTAGCCATATGTGGAGCTCCTGCCGTGCCTTATTATTAATTTGTTTCCCTATTCCCTGTCTCCCTTGGTTATCATTCTCATGTAGGTTTTCAGGTGATTAACTATAAATGGTGTCACTCCATCTTTTTCAAAGATTGTTTATAGCTACCCTTATTATGTATTCTTTATAGGCACTATTAATTTGTGATCTATTCTTTTTAGGCTATATTTTATTTTACCTCTATTATTATCATACTTATGACTTTAACACATAGCTTAATATTAGGTAAGGCAAGTCTTCTTCATCTACATTATTTATTATTGACCTTTGCTCTTTCATATACATTTTTGAGAAATTTATCAAGTTTTGTGAAAAATCTTGTTGAAATTTTCATTGGAATTGTATTGGAATTATTAATTAGTTTAAGGGACATTTTTATCTTCACAAAATTGATTCCTCTCACTCATGAACCTATTATATCATTCTGTTTAGGTTCTTTATTATAAATCTCTCTTTTTATATATTTATGTGTTTTCTCTGTAACAATTTTGCCCATCTTTTAATTTTATTCCTAATATGTTAGAAATATATTGTTACTGTAGTGAATGGTATTCATTTTCCATTATATATTTCAGTGGACTATTTTGGGTATATAGGATGTTTTAAAGTCAATTTTATATTCATCATTCTTTCAACAGTCCTATTACACTAGGCTCAATGTTTTTCCTTAATAAAAGGCATTTTTTTGGTGAAAGTTCAAGATTGGTAAACTGGTAGTCTCCAAGAATCTTACAAATATGTTTTGTGTTATTCTAGATGGTTTTTTGTACAGTTTAACAATGGTAATTGCTTTCTCAGTGCTTTAAAAATATTTTATACTGTGTTCTAGAATTTAATATTACTAGGAAATACTCTACTATTCCTTTTATCTTTTTTGGAAAATTATATTTCCTCTATGATATTTTTGTAGCATAGCTTTAATAAGATATAATTTATATATTGTGATATTCACATGGTATGTAAGTTCAGCCTGTCCAATTCATTTATTTTTAGCATATACACAGAATTATGAAAACTATCACCACTATCTAATTGTAGAATATTTTTATCATCCAAAATGAAATCCCAGATCTATTAAAAGTCACTCCCAGTATCCTCCCCGCTTCCCCTAATGGTCTCTAATCTACTTTCTGTTTTTATGGATTTGCCTGTTCTGGACATATTATATAAGTAAAATCATACAATACATGTTGTTTTGTGTTTAACTTCTTGCATATAGCATAATGTATTTAAAGTTCACTTATATGGCATTCTTATTACAAAGCAATATCCCATTGTATAGATGTAACATTATTTATTCAGCAGTTAGTAAATATTTGGCTGATTGTAATTAACCTCCAATTAAAATAAATAAATTTATATAAAAAATAAATATTTGGGTTGTTTTCAAATATATACTTTTATGAAATAATGCTGCTATGAACATTCGGTACAGGTTTTTCTGTATATGTATATTTTCATTTCTTTAGCATTTATACCTGTAGAATTGCTTGTAACTCCATGTTTACCATTTTGAATAACTACAAAGAATTTTCCAAAGCAACTGCAACATTTTACATTTCCACCCGCAATGTATGAGGTTCAAATGTCTCCACATCTTCACCAATACTTTTTAATCACTTTTAAAATTTAATTTTGGAGAGCAAAAAGCTATTACTTATTGTGGCTTTGATTTTCAGATTTTCATTCCCATAGATTTTAATGATTTTGAGCATCTTTTTGTTTGTTTAATGACCATTTGTATAGAAAATATGCCCAACCAAACCCTTTGCCCATGTGTTAATTGAGTTCTTTTGTATTACTAAATTGTAAGAGTTCTTTTATCTATTCTGTATGCAAATAAGTGCCTTATTAAATTACATGATTTGGAAATATTTTCTCTTATTCTGTGTATCTTCTTTTTGCATTAGTGAGGGTTTATTTTGCCTGGTATTAGTATAACGATTCAGATCCTATTTTAATGTTTCATGGTAATGAAATGTTTCATGTTTCATGTTTCAAGGGTTATTTTTGCCCTTTTAATCCATTTGGTTCTTTGAATCTAAAGTGTATTTCTTGTAGATGACACAAGGGATCATTTTTTTAAAAATCCCTTCTGCTAATATATGCCTGTTAATAAGAATATTTAACCCACTTATCTTTTATACTTTTTATTGGAGTATAGTTGATTTACAATGTTGTGATAGTTTCAGGGATACAGCAAAGTGTATCAGTTATACATATCCATATATCCACACTTTTTTAGATAATTTTCCTATATAAGCCATTACAGAATATTGATAAGATTTCCCTGTACTATACAGTAAGTCCTTATTAGTTGTCTGTTTTATATATAGTAATGTGTATATGTCAATTCCTATCTACCAGTTTATCACTCCCCCTCATTATCCCCTGGCAAACTTAAGTTTGTTTTCTACATCTGTACCTCTACTTCTGTTTTGTAGATAAGTTCGTTTGTACCCTGTTTAGATTCCACATAGAAGTAATACCATATGATAACTGTCTTCGCCTGACTTCACTCGGTATAAGTCTCTAGGTTCATTCATGTTGCTGCAAATGACATTATTTCATTCGTTTTTATGGCTGAATCGTATTCCATTATATACACATATGAAGGCCATTCTGACCAGTGTAATGTGCAATCTCATTGTGGTTTCAATTTGCATTTCTCTATAGTGATTAGCGGCTTTCCAGTTGGCACTAGTAGTAAAGAACCTGCCTGCCAATGCAGGAGACAGAAGAGATGCAGGTTCAATCCCTTTGTTGGGAAGATCCCCTGGAGGAGGGCATAGCAACCCACTCCAGTATTCTGGTTTCCCTGGTGACACAATGGTAAAGAATCCACCCGCAATGCAGGAGACCCAGAGTGAGTCCCTGGGTCCGGAATATCCCCTGGAGGAAGAAATGATGTGGGGCATCTTTTCATGTGCTTTTTCAGCCTTCTGTATGTCTTTGGAGAAATGTCTACTCAGGTCTCCTGCCTATTTTTGACCGGGTTCTGTGTTCTTCTCTTGTTGAGTTTTATGAGCTTTTTGTATATTTCAGAAATTAACCCCTGGTTGGTTGCATTGTTTGCAAATATTTTCTCCTGCTCCACAGGTCCTCTTTTTACTTTTTAATGGTTTCCTTTCCTGTGCAGAAGTTTAATTAGGTCTCACTTGTTTATTTATTGTTTTTATATTCATTAAGAGGTGGATTGAAAAATATCTTGCTGTAATTTATGTTGGTATTTTACCTGTTTTCCTCTAAGAGTTTAATAGTATCCAGCCTTACGCTTAGGTCTTTAACACATTTTGAATTTATTTTTGTGGATGATGTTAGGAAGTGTTCTAATTTCATTCTTTTACATGTAGTTGCCCAATTTTCCCAGTGCCACTTCTTGAAGAGACTATCTTTTCTCTGTATATTCTTGCCCCCTTGCCACAAATTAAGTGACCATAGGTGTGTAGGTCTATCTCTGGACTTTTTGTCTTGTTCCATTGATCTATATTTCTGTCGTTGTGAATATACCATGCTGATTTGATTGCTGTAGCTTTGTGTTAGAGTGTGAACCCACTTACATTTAATGTAATTACTGTTCAGGCAGAATTACTTCTGCTTCTCTGTTATTTGTTTTCAGATATTGTATGTCTTTATTTGTTCCTTATACTTCCACCACACTCTTCTTTCTTTTCAAAATAATATATTTAGGGTATCATTTTAATTTCATCTTTGTGTTTTAAATTTTATTTTTTTAGTCATTGCACTGTATATTACAATAAATATCTTAAAACCATCTAACTTGTGTTAATAACAGCTTACTTTCAATTTTGTACCAAAACCTAGCTCACATATAGCTCCATTTCCTCATCCTTTGTGTTGCTATTATCACATGAGCTACTTCTTTATGCATCATAATTTCACTGATAAAATTTATTTTATTGCTTTATATGGACTTCCCTGGTGGCTGAGATGGTAAAGCGTCTGCTTACAATGAGGGAGCCCTCAGTACTGTTTTTAATATTTCTTGTAGAGCAGCTCTGCTAGTGATAAATTCTCTCTCTCTGCCTGTCTCTCTCTTTCTCTCACATGTAGAAACACCTTAATTTCTCCCTTGGTTTTGAAGAACACTTTTGCTAATATAGAATTTTTGATTGTGTTTTCCTTTCAACATTTTGAGAATGTCATCTCACTGAATCCTGGCTTTGATGGTTTCTGATGAGATGACTGTGTATAATTTTATTAAGGATATCTTGATGTGATACCTCACTTTTTACTGACATTTTCAAGAATCTTTTTTTTTAATCTTTTGACCATTTGATAATAGTGTATCAAGAATAAAATCTCTTTGAATTTATCCTCTTTGGAGTTCACTGAGCTTCTTTGATGTGCCAACTGTTTATCATTAAATTTGGGGAGTTTTCAGTTGTTGTTTCTTCAAATATTTTCTAATTTGTTTTCTCTTTCTTCTTCTGGGATGTCCATTATGCACGTCAGTATGAGTTATCCTCAAACTAGATAATCTCATTAGATCTGGTTTTATTTTCCCTGTTTTGTTTTGTTTTGTTTGTTTGTTTACCTGCTGAATTCTTCTTCCTGATGAAAATTATTTAAATGGTTGCACATTTCAGTGACATATTTTAATCATTATTTTCATAATTTCCACATTATTACTGACACCCTCTATTTTGTGAGAATGTCTTCCAATTCACTTACCTCTCTTATACCATGACTTTTTAAATAGTCATTTCTTAGTCTTCTGTATATTTAATTCTTCCTGAAATTTATCTGTAAAATCAAGTTTTTGTTATTTATTTATTTTTATTTCACAATCTCTTGCATTTTGAAAATTAGACTTTCAAAAGAAAAAAATAAATAAAACTTTTTCCCCTGAAGCATAATTTAACTTCTAAAAATTTTGTCATTCCATCTCGAGTCAATTTGTCTTCTGTGTTGGATGCAATGTTGTAATTTTAGCATTTGATTTCAACATGAATTTTGGAATTTGGACTTGCTGGTTCATTTTGACTAAAATTTTTGTTTGTTTGCTTCATTCTGAGTTTCTCTGTTTATGCTGACTTTTTCCTGCCCAAGATTTCCTGGCCCACAGTCCTTAAAAGAATCACTAAAATATGATTGGGCCTGTCTGTGCTGAGGTAGTATTAAGGATATGACAGAAATTGTTCACTAGCCATGAGGCATCTTATTTCAGGGTCTCACTGTGAGTCTCCCTAGGCCTGCAGCTACCCAGAAGCTAGAACTCTGGAAAGTTCCCACCCTTCCCATCACATGATTTTCTGTCATGAGATCCAGATGTTAGTCAGCATAAGGCAGGTTTAAACATTAAGCCTTCTTAGATCCAAGCACTTGTCAGAGTAAGATTGGTTATATTGCAATAGCCAATGACTCCATTACCTCTGTGTCACATACACACACAAAACAAGTTTTATTTCTCACTCATGCTCGATGTTGACCGGGAGTGCTGTGGCCATTCTTCATTGTCACCTGCATTCTGAGACCTGGGAAGATGGGGTTTTCTCTTTCTTGATCAGAGGATATATAGAATCCGGTCACTCTTTCCTAAATCCCCATGCATAAGGAGTCAAATTACTTTGCTCACATGTCATTGGCTTGAGGGAATCATGAGGCCAAGCCTAACATCAGTAGCACAATAAAATAGATTATTCCCTCAATGGAGTTAATGAGAATTTTACACTATATTGTAATACAGTCCACCGCATTCTCTTTATTATTATGTTTTTTAGCATGTAATAGCTTAACCCTCAGCTACCACTTCTGCCACAATTCCCCCAAGCTGCCTGGAGTATGACTTAGGTTGTGAAAATCACTCTGTATTTCTACTTTATATATTTGTTTCCTTCATTCTAGCCCAGCTATCTTTCTGGCTTTCTGTTTTTCACTTTTGTGCCTCATTGTTGTATGTATGTTCATAAGTGTAGGAAGATACCTCATATAATGACTTCAGTGTCATCTTACTCCGAATGTTATCCATAAATTCTTTTTTTTTTGGTGAAAAATAATCAAACTCCACAGACCCATGATTAAATCTCCTCTCTCTCCCACAAATCATTTCTTAGGATCAGTGTTAGTTTCAGAACACATAACTAGTATCATTGAGTCTGGTAGGACATGGAATCTCTCTATTTTCCAAGGTTTCTGTATTAATCTATCAGGTGAAATTCCATGTTACTGAAATGGATTGCTTGGCCTGAAATGTTTTCTCATTAGTAAGTATAATTGGTGCTTATTCAGCTGAGCCACGCAATTTGGGGTATAATAAAAGCCCAGTCTGTGCATTTGTTTACTCTGTTTACTCTCTAAAGGCTAAGCCTTTTGTGACCAAATACAATGCTTAATAAACAGAAGAAAGACTATTAATTGTAGGCATGCCATGCTGCCATACTCCTAAGAGCTGGACCTGGCTGCATACCATATGGCTCTTGGGATAGAACCAACCAAGTTGCCCTCAAGCTTAGGCTTCCAGCTGTCACAAAACAGATTTTGGGCTCAGACAAACACATTTTGTAGAATAATCTCCTGTTTTACCACAGTGGATCAGTGGAGCTTAGCTAACATCAGTCTGCCCTATAATTCACTTCCCCATCATCTTTTATATCCTGGGTACTTTCTAATACGTGTGCCCCAGCTATGGAATACTGGCCCTCACCCAGATGTGTCATTGGTGCTGGACAAAAGGAAACAAGTCTCTACCTCTTTCCCCACCAGAAACTCACATTTATAAAGGCAAACATAGAAACTGATTTCTTCTCTGACTGGTGCTGAGAAAAAGATTGAAACTCATGTGCAAAGCTACAGGAAGTAAAATGCCCTCCAACCAATAAAATAAGCATCTCTCTGTACCTGAGTCTTGTCTGGAGTAGCTGGCTCCTCATTACTGAAGATTGTCAGACAAAGTCTGGTAATTCGGTATTGCAAAAGAGGGAGGTATTCTCGTGTGTCCGTGAGTGTATGTGTGCATGCGTGTGTGTGTGTTGCAGAGCTAATCCTTTTATAAAAAGCCTTTCTTAATTACTTTGGACTTTGTTCTTTTGGACTGTATTCTTTACTCAGCATTTGCCTTTTTAATATCACCTCCCCCAATTCTTTCTCATGGTTAAGAAACATATATTAAGGCATCCTTCATTCTAAAAGAAGTTCTTTTTATCACTCGGTTCTGTTTCTCTTTGAACTGGCATATCTATTATTTCCTTTACCAAAGGATTCATGTTTAGTTATGTATATTATTAAAAACAGGATACATAATGATGTCTTTTGAGGTCTGCCTAGTGTCCACACAACTGCAGTGAAACTTCTAAGACAGACCTATAAACTGGTACAACACAGTTATTATATATGTACTCTGACTCACATGAGGTCATGGTTTGTGGCACATTCTCCTGAAGGATGGATTTTACTCAGTAATAAAACATTAAAAAGCTATTTTATTGTTAAAACAAACACAAATTACAGAGTACCCTGTACAGATCTTCATAAGATCCTCAAAACCCAGTAGCACCCCAGGTTGCCCCGCAACTCCCCCTGAAGCCTGGTAGGTCCACCACGGAGAGGCAGCCTAACCACTGGAAGAAGAAAACCCAGATGTATCTGAATAGAAGCAAATGGAAAAAGTAATTTAAAAGAACAGGGGAACAGAGCAGAAGCTGCACTATCAGTAAATGTGAGGTCAGTTTTGGTCGCTGTTATTACTTTGCAAAAATGACAGGAGAGGGAGCTCTAGAGCCATAATGCTAAGAAACTGTTCTGACCCATCCCCACCTGCCTTCCTAAAAGTACAGAGGAACTCCAGAGAAGGAAGAGAAAAAGGAGAAGGAAGAGAGGGGAGAGAAGAGAAAAGGGAAGAGGACCAGTAAGAAGAGGATGAGAATTAATCATGGTCAATTTCCATCTAAAATTATTGTGAGTTATTATTAGGAAAGAGAATACAAGCAGAAGGACTCAGGCAATGACATTATGCCAGAAAAATGTCCCCCAAATAATAATTTTAAAAAACTGATAAGCTAGTACCTAGATTTTTAACATAGCTCAAATAAATTAAAGGAGCTATGAAAGAACAACAAAATTAGAAAAACTCCCAGGTTAGAGGATTAGAAAAATTAAGATATAAAAAAGAAAAATAATTCCAAAGAAAATGAACATTTAACATCAGTCTTGACTTTTGTTCTGCTGCATGTGACGCTGCTGCTGTCCTGGCACTCTGCTTCTCTGGCCCCTAGGTGATGGTAGATTAGAATGCTGAGCCCCCGTGATTCTCCTCCAGCAGCCTCTGCCTGCTCTGATTCAGGCACTTGTCTTCATCTCATCACAGAAAGGGCACATTTCCTGTGGCTCTCTCTCGGTCAGTTCTTTCAGTTGACTCTACTCTATAGCTGTAGCGACTTCTACTGCATTCCAAATATGCCACTCTACTCTTGACCTGATTTACCCACAACCGCCTTTCTGGGTGTCTCACTGGCATCTAGGGTAAACCGTGTTTTAAGCCACCTATTTAGCGTTTCAATCTATACCCCACCTAAAATTCTATGACTCGGAAAACATGGCGTTTCTTCTCTTTCGTTCCTTCAGATTAAAAACTCAAAAGCACCCATCAGTGTTTTCTTTCTCACACTACCATTAATCAACTGCTCTATTCTGCTCAGTTTTGCTTTCAAAAGATTTCTCAAAACTGTAAAGTATTCTCAAAGTATTTCTCAATTTCTCCTTCCACTCTCAGCTCCATCCACATCTCAGAAAAGGATTCTGCTTCCTCTAACTCTTCTTTCCCATTTGCAAGTGACGCTGCAGAACCTAACCACACTTACTGGGCTTGGGGGCTTCCATTTACACAGAAAATAATTTTGGTGGCTGTTGTCACTCAGAGTTGTGCTTGATTCTGCCTTCTTTAAGGAAAATGGATCTTCAACTTGTTTTTGTTCTGAGCACAGTGGAAAGATTAAAAGTTTTTAAATAACAGTAGCCAGTAGGAATTATTAAACAGGTACCATTATGACAGTTATAACTGTATTAAAAGGTATCAAAGAGTACCTAAAATTGTTCCAGGCGTCACCCTCTAGGAGTGTGTTGCTGTTTGCTATCCTTTCAACACTTTTATATACGGAAGGCAATATCTTGGAGTATCTACTTGAAAAAGAAAAGCTACATTTTCCTCTTTTTCATAGCAATTTGTCCCCTGATGTTTGCCACATCACATAAACCACTCAGATCAGAACTGACCAACATTGGAGTTACTGGTGTTGGGTAAATGAAATAATGCTGTCCAAAAAAAAAAAGCCACTTTGTACCAATAGAGAAGAATAAAAGAAGATAATTCCACTGTGAGGAAACATCACCAGATTTCCATGTATATGGTAGCACATGCATGCATGCATACTCAGCTGGACACAACTCTTTGTGACCCCATAGGCTGCTCTGTCCATGGGATTTTCCAGGCAAGAATACTGGAGTGGGTTGCCATTTCCGACCTCATGGGATCTTCAAAACCCAGGGACTGGGCTTGCATCTTTTGCGTCTCCCACATTACAGGCTGATTCTTTACCACTATTCCACTTCCCATTCCTTGCAGAGATAAGTGAATGTACCCTGTCGTCTGCTGCATTGGGAAGAGAGCCCTGAGCTACTCTGTAGGTTCATGTTTATATGTCCAAGTAATATTCTATTTGAATATATATATATATATTTTTTATATTGAAATACCCCTGAGAAACAATGCATTAGTTTCAGATGTACAGCAAAGTGATTCAGTTATACAAGTTACTCTTTTATCCCATTATTGGAAGAATTCAGATTATTACGGATTTTGGACAATGTTATTATTAGATTATTACAGAATATTGCCCAGAGTTCCTTGTGTTATACAGTAGTTCCATGTTGGTTACCTGTTTTAAATATAGCAGTGTGTATATGTCAATCCCAAACTCACAATTTTTTTTTTACAAAATAAAAATGAAGTATATTTTATATATACATATACACACAGTTTGGTAGGTAGTATTAAATGAAATATATAAGTCAAATAGGAGTGAAGACTGGAGTAAGATGTTCAGAGCGGCCCTCATGTTCAATGTAGTACATCTGACATGCTTGTTAGCCATCAGGTGTATTTGTCAAATAGGCAGAGAATGCATGAGAGAAGGCAACGTAGAGGTAGTGAGGGGGCTGGACAAGCAGATATCTAAGGGACAGGCACTTAAAGGAGAATCAGTGGTGAGTATAAAGGTCCTGAGATGGGAGCTGATGGGCCTGAAGTTGAGTGAGAAAAGGGAAGAGCTACAGAAGATGAGATCTGGATATACTGCTGGAGGGCGCAGGTAATATAGGACCTTGTAGTTCACAGTCAGGCCTTCGGCATTTGTTCCAGATAAGAATTTTGATCCTAGAGGGACATGTTTTTAACAGGATCCCTTCAGCTGCTATCCTGAGGACAATCTGAAAAAAGGAAGCAGGGAGACTGGTTAGAACATATCTTCATATGACTGTGATAACAGTATAAAAGTGATAAGTTGTCAGATTCTCAACATATTTGAAAGCAGAGTCAACAGGATTGCAGATAGAGTGAATACAGGGTGTAAGAGAAAGAGAGGAGTCCAAACTCCTAATTTATCCCTCTTCCCGCCCTTTCCCTCTGATAACTGTAAGTTCCTTCTCCAAGTCGGTGAGTCTTTATTATGTAAGTGACTTCATTGTATCATTTTTTCTGGATTCTGCATATAAGCAATATCATATGATATTTGTCTTTCTTTGTCTGACTTTCTTCCCTTAAGATAATCTCCAGGCCCATGCATGTTGTTGCAAATGGCATTATTTCATTCTTTTTAATAGAAGCCTACTATTTTAAATACAAAAATCTGACTTCTTATTGTATCTGTTGTTTTCAAGAAGACACCCTAAAAGAGGGAGTGGTGAGTAAGAAGCACCTCTCTCCTTTAAGAAAATTTAGTAATTCAGCTCAGAGAAGGCAATGGCACTCCACTCCAGTACTCTTGCCTGGAAAATCCCATGGATGGAGGAGCCTGGTAGGCTGCAGTCCAAGGAGTTGCTAAGAGTCAGACACGACTGAGCAACTTCACTTTCACTTTTCACTTTCATGCATTGGAGAAGAAAACGGCAACCCACTCCAGAATTCTTGCCTGGAGAATCCCAGGGATGGAGGAGTCTGGTGGGTTGCTGTCTATGGGGTCTCACAGAGTCGGACACGACTGAAGCGACTTAGCAGCAGCAGCAGTAATTCAGCTTTATGAAAGCAACTGGCATCACCTGTAACAACAGAGACCCAGATTTTGTAGACACTGGAAGCACAATTAGGAAGAATGCTCAGTACATCTACAAACCACCATATGCAAACTGAGAATCACTGGCCTGCAGAGGTGTGGTCAAGTTTGTAATTGTGGAATTTAAGGTCTTTTATAATCGGGTACCAACTTCCTTGTAGTCATGTTCCCATCCCTTCACCCTTACACAGTGCTCTTCAGAATGTAGAGAAGGACTGCCTCGGCTAAGATGAGCCAGAACACAGAGAGGCCATCCCAGTCACTGGGGGGATAAAGAATGGGGATAATTTGATGTCACTCATTGTTCTGATAGTGGAATTAAACAATACAGACAACAGTCGTGCAGAAAATATGTCGTTGGGCAATCTGACAATCATTCATTAAATGCCTGCCATTGATATATCTCAGGGAGTTGTTATTGTTTAGTCGCTAAGTCTTGCCCAACTCTTTGCAACCCCATGGACTGCAGCCTACCAGGCTCCTCTGTCCATGGGATTTTCCAGGCAAGAATCCGGAGTGGGTGCCATTTCCTTCTCCAGGGGATCTTTCCAACCCAAGGAACAAACCTGTGTCTCTGGCATCTCCTGCATTGCCAGGTAGATTCTTTACCATTGAGCCGCCAGGGAAGCCCATCTCAGGGAGTAGGCAAGTGCTAAGGACAGAATTAGTCAGCATCAGAGATCTAACAAAAGAAGCAGAAACTTGGTCTTTGGAGCTCTATTATTTTAGAAGAGCTGTCTGTTGGCTACAAAGTCAGAGAGACAAAGAGATTTTTGATCTAATAGAAGAGCAATCTTTCTAAAAACTGGAGTACCATGTAGGAGATAGAATTTTGAGAAATTCAAGAAAAAGTCAGGAAGCCCTTATTGACAGTAACTAGTGGAGGATTCATGTACTGGGCTTAGTGGTGGACTGGTTTTCTCTAAGGCTTCTGCTACTCCCAGAAGCCAAATGGGATATTGTACAGCTGATGCCCATGTAGGACTCTGAGCTAAGAGGACAATGAAACACAGGCTGTTCCAGCTGGCGGCTATAAGATCACTCCCTGCAATACAAATATTCCCATGCCTTAGCAACTGTTCACTAGAAAAGTGATTTCTACAATTGCCCTTTATCGTCTTTTGCCATGGGGCTGGCTCTATGAAGGCACTGATACCCAAGGACAGGGATGCAAGCCCTGATACACTGTCAAACTTCTAGGCCCCATGCATGGCAGAGAAGACTTGAATTTCTCGTATCCATGTTTGTATGTGTCCTTTGACTTCAGCACCTTCCTTGAGGTCCTTGCCTCCCATTCTCATCTTACCCTGTTGTCTAGGTCTCTTGTTTTTGGATATGATTTCTCTGCCCTTACCACTCTCTACACTGAATATTTATGTATAGTAGCCCATTACTGAAAACTAAAACAAACTGTATTAAACAGTAACTTGAGAACAAGTAAACATGAGTAAAACTTATCTACCGTATGCTTGCCTTCTATTAATATATATTTACTTCCCCAGGGTAAAAATCACCTAACATTTGGTTAGCATTTTTCTAGGTTTCTCTTTGTGATTTGGGGTTTTAACAAACGAGTAAACATCAGATAACTTACTGTCAAATCAATTATTTTTATCTATAGGCAAGAATATGCTCAGTCAGTTGTGCCCAACTTTCTGTGGCCCCATGGACTGTGGCCTTCCAGGCTCCTCTATCCATGGGATTTTCCAGGAAAGAATACTGGAGTGGATTACCGCTTCCTCCTTGAGGGAATCCTCCTGAGCTATGGCAGAAAGATTCTTTACCACTGCACCACCTGGGAAGCCCATAGACAGGAACGGAAAGCTTATTTGACCACTACCATTGCCCTGGCTTAAATATTAAGCATCCTAATCAAAATATAATTAATTCATTTAGCAATTATTAAATTTCAATTCTGAGTCACAGTGGTTTAATTTGTGGGAAAGGAGAAAGAGGAGGTTGCAAATTAAGGCTGTTGCCTTGCTTTTAGTAAGTGTTCAGTGAAGGTTAGCTATCTTACTGGTGAGGATGACAAAAATTATGAGAGTGCCATAAATATTGCTAACAATATGTTTTCTGTATCAGAATACTTTGAAATCATTGGAGATTAACAACCAGAATACAAAGCACCAAGTAAGATATATCAAAACAAAGAGAAAAATGTAAGGTGAATAAAAGGATTGAAATACCAACCAAAGAGGTTTGTGTGACTAGGAGTCTACCTGTTTGAGTTTTTACTTAAGAGTGAGCTTCCTAACCATGGAATAGCTCCTCTTGGCCCTCCTGCGCCCACGCAGCCACCACCCATATAATAAGTAGACTACTTCAAAAATTCCCAAGGACACCCAATGGGACTGTAGGTCAGGGCAACCTCCTGTGCTGGAGCAGCCAGAGCCTGTCCTGGAGAGTCCCTCCCGGCTCCAGGAGCATCAGTGTATTGGGTGGTGACGGCTGAAGTGCGGGTGTGGTTAATGTAGGTCAGAGGACCCTGACCTACACCCAGACTTGTCAGTCAGATCCCTGAGTGCTACATGCTCTCAAAATGGTGCCAGCTCTCAAAATCTATCAGCCTGAGCACTCTACTCTCCGGAGGAAGGAATGGTGCTGAAGCTGAAACTCCAGTACTTTGACCACCTCATGCGAAGAGTTGACTCATTGAAAAAGACTCTGATGCTGGGAGGGATTAGGGGCAGGAGGAGAAGGGGACTAAAGAGGATGAGATGGCTGGATGTTATCACTGACCTGATGGATGTGAGTTTGAGTGAACTCCGGAAGTTGTTGATGGATGGGGAGGCTTGGCGTGCTGCGATTCATGGGGTCACAAAGAGTTCGACATGACTGAGCGACTGAACTGAACTGAACTGACCTTCATTGAAAAGACTGATGCTGAAGCTGAAGCTCCAATACTTTGGCCACCTGATGTGAAGAACTGACCCACTGAAAAGCCCCTGATGCTGAGAAAGATTGAAGACAGGAGGAGAATGGGACAACAGAGGATGAGATGGTTGGATGGCATTACTGACTCAATGGACATGAGTTTGAGTAAGCTCAGGGCATTGGTGATGGACAGGGAAGCCTGGTCTGCTGCAGTCCATGGGGTCTCAAAGAGTTGAACACAACTGAGCGACTGAACTACTGACCTGAAGCACAGTCTGGATTCCTTAGACTTGATGTGGTGTGGACAGTTGGTACACAGGGGAATTGGGGGCAAAATCAGGTTTTAATGACCGTGAACTAGGGTTCTTGTGACCATGCCTAACTACGGGAAAGAGATTTGGAGAAGCTAGAAGGTGGGAAAGATTTGGCTGAATCTTTCTGAAAGGGGGAGGGGAAGATATTAGAGTAAATATGCATTGTGTTTATAGGACAAAATAGTGAAATAAAATAAAGTAAGTGCAACAATGGTATTTCAGGAAACTAAGTTCTGGGATACTGAGTGTGTGCTGAAATATTCCTATTATGTAGAGACTGGTGTGCTTTGCTAGAGAAGTTTTTCTTCCAAGATGTGCCAACTGTTTGGATGTATATATATTAAACCATTTAATATATTCCAACCACCATGTTTAATTTCAGGGCTTTGGAAAAATGTATCTATGGTGTTGGGATCAGTACAAGTTGAGAACTAGAATATAGGACTGAAATATATATAAAATATATATATATATATGAAAACTGAACAGTTGAAGTGGTGACTCTCTGTCAGCTCCCTTACACATTGGAAAGACAGTGTTATAAAATTTTTATTTTTATTTTTATTTTTGTCTTCACAAAATGATCTGACACATTCCAAATGGAATGACGACTGTTAGCAGGTTTCCAGGTCGTCCAACAATGAATTTCTGGCGTCAAGCTGTGGCATTAGGGAAGTGAGGGTTAATTGTTGTGTCATTGGTATCCACAGATTTCATAATTTAGACTTTGTGCAAATGGAAAATTGTAATCTTCAACTGTCTTTTGCCACGCTGCTGAGTGGCAGCACAGTCAAATATGACAGATATATTGTGGATGAAAAAGCCTGTTTACCTGGGGCAAACAAAGCTTATCTTTTAAGACCGTGTTTGAAGAGTGCACAGAATTTATAGGGAAAGTAATAATCTGAAGGATGGATATGCTCAGGAGCTCCTATGACATTTGTTTTCTCCACATAACGTCCGTGGGATGTGATGGTAAATTCAGATTATCTGTTCCAATAGACACGTTCAATTTAACACTCAACATGATTCATTGCTATCCCATACCCTGCTTTTTCTAAGTCCTTTTAAATTACCAACGTCTCATATGTAAGCTGCACTGACTAGTTTTTATTTTAGGAATATGAGGAAAGCATCTCTTTGCAAATATGGGGAAAGTTCTACCGTTAGATATAGATTTAATTTACTATCAAACTACATGTTAAAAATAACAATAATCTGGATAAAAACAAAAGTAAAATCCACTAGAGATTACTTGTACTTATTGTGAATTTTTAAAATCAAATTCCTTAAATAATGTTTAATTAGACGTTAGGAAAAGGAAAGGTCATTCAGGACTGAGAGAGAAGTTTCAGTGTGTTGTCACAAGCGAATGGCATCTTATATAACTGTAAATATCTACAAGTTAGAGCAGGAAGTTGTGTGCAGCAGCAGAAAATGAAGCCACAGGAGGGTCTGAACATATGTACCTCATTCTTTGTAAATCAGTCTGAAGCTACTCTGCATGATCTAACTGCAGTGCAAACAAATGTTCCATTCAAGGTGATCAAATTGGGAAACTCAGATTTAACGGACCAAAACTAAAAAACTAGAGATTATGGTAACTGCTCAGAACTTTGCATGTCCTTGTCAATTTAATTAAACAATTTATCTTGTTTACTCAGATATATTGATTTCAAGCTAGAAACATGTATCTTCTCATTTTGTTTATGTAAAATACCAGGGTTAATGTGGAAGAAAAGAACCATCTGTGATGCAGTCCTATTCACTAGATTCCTTGTGGTTGTGTTGAATCTTCACAACAGTCCTCCACAATAACCCAAATCATTGCTCAATGTGAAATAAATTGTAATTTAGAGAGCATGAAAGAACTTTTCTGAGGCCATGTGACTATTAGTGGGGATTTGGGATTTAAACAGATTTGTGTGAAGACCCAAACCCTTTCACTTCCTCTAAATCATTCTGCTGCTGCTGCTAAGGTTGCCATTTCCTTCTCCAATGCAGGAAAGTGAAAAGTGAAAGTGAAGTCACTCAGTCGTGCCCGACTCTTAGCGACTCCATGGACTGCAGCCTAACAGGCTCCTCCGTCCTTGGGATTTTCCAGGCAAGAGTACTGGAGTGGGGTACCATTGCCTTCTCCATTAAATCATTCTACCTGGCAGTAAAGATACCTGTGTTGGATGGATGTAGAGACATCCACTGATTTTGTTATAGTGTGACTGGGTAATGAGATAACTTGATAAATGGATGTGGGGGTTAGTTTAGAAGTTTGTTTTGAAAATGTATAGTTAATGTCTTGTAAATTGCATGTAAATATTTCTGCGCTTATTATTTGTGTGAGACTTGACATGACAGAATTGGTTGGGAAAATCAAGTTACCCATCCTTCTCTTTGTAAATCAATGAAGACAACTGAAGCAAAAGTGTACTTATTTCATCTTTGCTGAAAGGCATGTTTTTACCAAATGTTAGTTCAATAATCTGATTTGTAAATCTTAGAAATCTTGCTCTATGTAATCATTCACCTGGAACGATCTCCTTTTCTTTCTTTCTCTCTTTCTTTGAAAAGTTATGAGAGAATTGAGAATCTCTCTTATGCCATTTGAAAGTGAAAGTGAAAGTCACTCAGTTGTGTCCGACTCTTTGTGACCCCATGGACTCTACAGTCCATGGAATTCTCTTGGCCAGAATCCTGGGTGGGTAGGTGCCTTTCCCTTCTCCAGGGGATCTTCCCAACCCAGGAATCAAACTCAGGTCTCCCCCATTGCAGGCAGATTGTTTACCAGCTGAGCCACAAGGGAAGCCCTTTTAAGACGATTATGCCATGAAGAATATGCCATTTGAAGAAGATTACAAATGAAAAAAAGATGGCTCTTGGAGTTATTTTGATGCTAATGAAAGAGTGTGGGCTTTTGAGTCAAGCACACCTATGTTCAAACATAAATAGTGTTAAGATAGTTTTAAGTTATATCACCTTGAACAAATCACTTAAACTGTCTACTTTTCCAGCCTTAATTTGTAAAATGGAAGCAGTCATATTTTCTCATAGGTTTATGGTGAAAATTAGAGAAGATAATGAGCACAGAATCATTTAGGCCAGTATTTTGAACATAGTAAATACACAGTATCACTTCCCTGGTGGCTCAGTGGTAAAATAAGATAAAATAATCCACCTGCCAGTAAAGAAGGTACACATTTGATCCCTGGATTGGGAAGATCCCCTGGAGGAGGAAATGGCAGCTCACTCCAGTATTCTTGCTAGGGAAATCCCATGGACAGAGGAGACTTCAGACGATAGTCCATGGAATTGCAAAAGAGTCGGTCATGACTTAGCAACTAAACAACAATAGCAAAGTGCAAAGTAAATGCTAGTACTTTTATCTATCACTAAAACTATCAGTATTATTGCTACAGTCACACCTAGGAAAATTAAAATATCCTTTTGAAGCCCCAGATTCCTCTTTATTTATTTATTTAAAAATTGGTGTATAGTTGATTTACAACATTATGTTAGTTTCAGGTGTACAGCAAGGTGATTCAGTAATGCATATACATATATTCATTCTTTCTTAGATTATTTCCCATATAGGTTATTATGGGATATTGCGTAGGGTTCTCTGTGCTGTTCAGCAGGTCCTTGTTGGTCATCTATTTTATATATAGATTCCTCTCTTTTAAGTGAGTCTTAAATGAGAAAGCATATGTAAAATGTTCACCACAACACAGAGCCTTAATAAATGTGAATGACTCTTCTCAATCCATTTTCATACAGACACCCTTTTTGTCACCAAGTAACTGCCCTTTGTTAGGCTTGGGACTGCAGATAGTCAAAACTGATATAACTTACAGAGCCCTGGCATTTCAACACGGTCTGTAAGTTTTCTGGGGAGATACACATTCTCAAATTTATCTTCCCTCACCAAAGGAGTCACCAAGTATGGAAACTTTAGCCACACTTAGTCTGATTAGATAACAGTTAGCTTGCTATAATCAATAGACTGCCTTATTGGGATGACAGTATCCCAAGTATATTGAAGTCAATCATATAACTTTACATCAGCTTCTCTTAGAGTTTATTGTTTTGATCTAATCAGTGTTCTTTAAATGTAATGTGTACACACATCCTCTAGTGATATTGAGGAAATGAAGCTTCCGTTTCAGTAGGTCTAAGCCATCAGAGGTTTTGAATTTTGAAGGTCCCAGCTGATGAAGACACTGCAAGATCACACTATGAGAGAGTCCCAGTGACTTGCAAATGGTGGTTACTGAACACACCCTCTATTTAGACCCGATCTTGTACTAGCAAGTATTAGCAGACCTTCCTTTTCAGTCATAGATTCTTTCCGCCGAGCTCTGTGTCTGCTCTTTCCAACACCCTCTCTTTATTTTTTATTTTATTTTTTATTTTTTTTTAATTTTTTTTTAAATTTTAAAATCTTTAATTCTTACATGCATTCCCAAACATGAACCCCCCTCCCACCTCCCTCCCCAGAACATCTTTCTGGGTCATCCCCATGCACCAGCCCCAAGCATGCTGCATCCTGCGTCAGACATAGACTGGCGATTCAATTCACATGATAGTATACATGTTAGAATGTCATTCTCCCAAATCATCCCACCCTCTCCCTCTCCCTCTGAGTCCAAAAGTCCGTTATACACATCTGTGTCTCTTTCCCTGTCTTGCATACAGGGTCGTCATTGCCATCTTCCTAAATTCCATATATATGTGTTAGTATACTGTATTGGTGTTTTTCTTTCTGGCTTACTTCACTCTGTATAATCGGCTCCAGTTTCATTCATCTCATCAGAACTGATTCAAATGAATTCTTTTTAACGGCTGAGTAATACTCCATTGTGTATATGTGCCACAGCTTTCTTATCCATTCATCTGCTGATGGACATCTAGGTTGTTTCCATGTCCTGGCTATTATAAACAGTGCTGCGATGAACATTGGGGTACATGTGTCTCTTTCAATTCTGGTTTCCTCGGTGTGTATGCCCAGAAGTGGGATTGCTGGGTCATAAGGTAGTTCTATCTGCAATTTTTTAAGGAATCTCCACACTGTTCTCCAAAGTGGCTGTACTAGTTTGCATTCCCACCAACAGTGTAGGAGGGTTCCCTTTTCTCCACACCCTCTCCAGCATTAATTGCTTGCAGATTTTTGGATCGCAGCCATTCTGACTGGTGTGAAGTGGTACCTCATTGTGGTTTTGATTTGCATTTCTCTAATAATGAGTGATGTTGAGCATCTTTTCATGTGTTTGTTAGCCATCCGTATGTCTTCTTTGGAGAAATGTCTATTTAGTTCTTTGGCCCATTTTTTGATTGGGTCGTTTATTTTTCTGGAATTGAGCTGCAGAATTTGCTTGTATATTTTTCTTTGACAAAGGAGGCAAGAATATACAATGGAGTAAAGACAATCTCTTTAACAGGTGGTGCTGGGAAAACTGGTCAACCACTTGTAAAAGAATGAAACTAGATCACTTTCTAACACCGCACACAAAAATAAACTCAAAATGGATTAAAGATCTAAATGTAAGATCAGAAACTATAAAACTCCTAGAGGAGAACATAGGCAAAACACTCTCAGACATAAATCACAGCAGGATCCTCTATGATCCACCTCCCAGAATTCTGGAAATAAAAGCAAAAATAAACAAATGGGATCTAATTAAAATTAAAAGCTTCTGCACAACAAAGGAAAATATAAGCAAGGTGAAAAGACAGCCTTCTGAATGGGAGAAAATAATAGCAAATGAAGCAACTGACAAACAACACCCTCTCTTTAAAAGTGAAGGCCCTTAAAGTAAAAATTCTAACTTCTCCTCAAATAAATCATTTATATTTGTATCTGAAAAATCTTTGCTCTGTGTTTTTGCTATTCTTTTTAGCATCCTCCCCTCTTCTCAGCTTGGCAAACATCTTCTCATCCTTCCAGATCCACTTCAGGTTTCTCTTCTATGAACTTTCCCTGGTTCACTTCCCTCCCCAAACAGTACATTTTTGCATGTTGCACATGTAAGTTTAGCAATTATCCTTTTCTTTTGTAGTTTATTATATTTCACAATTTTTCTCTTTTTTTCTGTTATAATCTTGTTGATAATAGAACACCATAAGGAAATATCAGATCCAACTCTAAGCACCTGATGCTGTCTTGGCAGATACTAGGCACTAAAAAATTTACTTTAAGACTGAAGCTTATAGTAGAACAAGCGGAGTCTGTTGGAAGCGGGCAGGCCTGGGTTTGAATTCTTGCCCCTCCAAGATGAGGTACATGTATACCTCAGTGTAAAGGTATACAAGCAGCCTAACTTTTCTTGACCTCTGTCTTCACATGAAAATTAAAATATTTCATCTTTCTCTAATATGGCTGATATAAGGATTATATGAGACATCTGTGTTGCATCTAGCCCCAGGACCTAAGAAGTAACCAATAAATATTAATATCATGGTTAATTATTATTCTTAGTATTATTGGACTGTTTTGAGAAGTACCTCAAATCACATCAACAGATATTAGAATTCAGCTCTTCATCTTTCAATTTAGACTGAATAAGTTAATGTTATATTTATTTAATCATGGTCTCATAGTGTCCAACATTATTATTAGGACTCTCAAATTTTCATAGAATAAGAGCTATCTAAACAAAAATGAAATATGCAAATGCATGTTATCTTGCATTTCACAGATTAGGCCCTTGAAAGATGTTTTTGAACTAAGTCATGAGAAAGCTTCCTTTGAGCAAAACTTCTTACATATAAGCAACTGTATGACTGAGAGCGTTCTGTACTTCCAAGGTCAGCCATTTACTAAGATACTTAATTTGCAAATTAGGATATAGTCTGCTATGTCTGGTGTTCTTTTCACTTCTGCTTTTATGCCACAATTCCTCCTGATCCATCTGGCCAAGAATTTGCCTGGGATGTAGTCTCCCGCCCTGTGTCTCACTCTTTGCAGCAGAGATAAATGGATTAAGAACATGAAATAATTGGAGCACGTCAAGTGGAGAAGACAATCCCTTTCCATAGAGTTGCCTGCATTGATTGCAGTTTGAATGCATGGTTTCTTTCCCATGAGGGTGAAAAAGAAATAGTTTATAAAATACCCAGGAAGTCTCTGAAGGAAGGAAACTAATTAATGGCATTATTATCTTAAGCACAGCAAAGATTATTGAAAAGTTTCCTCTTACTCAAAACACTCTAGAAAATAAACTATGATTACCTTGGATACTGTAGTTTAATGAATCTTCTATTGATTTCTTGTGTGTTTACAGAGAGGTTTCAGACTTTATTTTCAACAATTTACACAGCCCTTCAATGAGAAGCCTCCACAGACACTGGAAGGAGAAGCCGTTTTCTGATATTGCATTGTCCTAAGGCAAAAGCCAAGAACTTGAAACAAGGGAAAAAAATATCAGACCTGTCCTGAATATAGTGTTTCTCTAAAATATATAGCTGGAAATGGATTGACTGACTTGAAGGGGGTTGTACATGCCCAGATGTCCTAGGCAATGCCACAGGTTTAGCAAGGCGGCAATAGCAATTGACATTCCAGTTGCTTTGTATCCTTAACAATAGGTATTATTTTGGAGTTTTTTATTTCACCTCCTTGCTCTCTATATAAATGTGTCTTGTCTTAGACTTAATTTATATTTCCATCGCCATGTTTCCTTATGTATTATGGTCATTTGGATCCCCTTACTTTTTTGTTTTGAGTGCTTCCTCGAGTCTTCTGCCCATTTTTCTCTTTGGTTACCAGTTTTTTTTTCTTACTGAGTAATAGTACTTCTTCACTATTGAAAATATTTGGCCGTATGCTTAAGTGTATGTTGGTAATATACTATGATTTCAGCTTTCACTGGGTTTCTGATGCTTTTGGTGATTGAAGTTAATTATGGATTTTAATGTAATGCTTACCTATGTTTTCCTATCTTTTCCATTTTAGTTTGTGCCTTTGGGATTGTGTATAAGAGGTCCATCTCAACCTTGAATTTTTGAAAGTATACTCCTATATCACTTTCAAAAACATTTGTATTTTTGCTTTTTGTATTTAGATCTTTAATACACCTTGAATTAAATTGTCTTGCTGTGCTAGTTATAACAATCAGGCCCAATTAGGAGACTGAGATCAGACAGTTTTTCTTAACAATTCTTTATATTAAATTATTTTAACTAGACACTAACTACATCCCACATGTAATTATGTGACTAGAAAAACAAAACAAACAACCAAGAAATCCTTGAATTATCACAGAGGTGGCAGCTGCAGGAAGCAACTGTCATATATGTTTTTCATTGTATGATCTGGGAAACAAAAGGAGAGATTGTTGCTATTAATATTTGCTCACTCAGAGGAAGGGATCCCAGTGCTGAAACTCACTGGAGGAGGTTCTGTGCAGTTGGTTCTGAAGTGTCACTGGCTAATGTGTCGGAAATGTCACTGGCTACCGGAGCCATGGTCTCCTGGGAGAGAGCAGTGAGGTTCTGCAAGTGTTGGGAAACCTGTCTTTAACTACCATGATGGGGAGGAGCCACCTCTGCTATGTTGACCCTCACAGAAGTAGAAAGCAGACTGGAAGCCAAAGGGAAGCCATGATTTTGAGCTGCTTTGGTTTTTCAACTTCTGTCTCTGTCTCCCCAATTTAGTGAAATCACGTGTTTTGCTTGGGATACCCCAGCCATGGTTCAGAAGGCATCTACAGGTGGAAAGCCAGAACAATCAGCAGGCTAACCTCATTTGATTCCCCTCCAGTCTCCACTCTGATAACACTTCTGCACTGCTTGACTTCGAATGTCTGATAATATTTGTATTTTAGTTGTATGTAGCAGGAAGGGTAGGTCCCAGGTAACCAAACATGATTAGAAGCAAAGCTTTTCGTATTTTTGATTCTACCCAATTTTTATTCCTGATTAAGAAAAAATTCTGCAAGTTTTACATTATTACTTTATTCTTTTAGCTGGTACAATTTCCTGACATAGTTTGTTATATATTTTAATTATATATATATATAATATATATTAATTTTATTTTTAAGTGGAATGTAATGCAGCTGATTAGTAATGTTTTGCTGGTGACAAACTCTCTCTTCTGTTTGGTTATCCAGAAATGTCTTTATTTGCTTCAGACTTAAAAGATAATTTCATTGGAATATAAATTCTAGCCAAGAATCTTTTTTCTTTAACATAATGAAAATATGTTCTACTTTCTCTACTTTCAGTGGCTCCCATTGTTGCTATTAGTCTGTTATTTCTCTGGAGGTAATCAGTGTTTTTAACTGATGTTAATCTATTGTTTTTAAGTTCTGGAGTTTACCTATAATAAACCATGTACAGGTTTTTTTTTAATTTTTCTATTTGGAATTCTTTGAATTCTTATATCTGTGCTTATTTCATCCTTTTGGTAATTTCTTATCTGTTATGTTTAAATGTTGCCTCTATTTTATTCCCTCCCTATTCTCTTTTAGAAACCTTGAATGCATGTTAGATCCTCACTATCTTCCATGTCTATTTTTCTTGATTTTTCTCATGTTATTTGATCTCCGCTGAATTCTAGATAAGTCCTATTCCTTATTTCCAGTTTACTATGTCTCTTTGGCTATTTCTCATCTGATAATTCTATCCAGTTTTAAAATCTTGATTTCTTTTTTCACTCAAGCAATTATGCTTTTCCCCAAAATACTAGGTTGTATTTTGCTATGCTATGTTACATACAGACACTTTCTAGCTTGACTTTTTCTCTTTTTTAAAAACATGGTTCAGTTCAGTTCAGTTCAGTCTTCAGTTGTGTCTGACTCTTTGCAACCCCATGAATTGCAGCATGCCAGGCCTTCCTGTCCATCACCAACTCCCAGAGTTTGCTCAAATTCATGTCCATCGAATCAGTGATGCCATCCAGCCATCTCATCCTCTGTCGTCCCCTTCTCCTCCTGCCGCCAATCCCTCCCACCATCAGTCTTTTCCGATGAGTCAACTCTTCGCATGAGGTGGCCAAAGTACTGGAGTTTCAGCTTTAGCATCATTCTTTCCAAAGAACACCCAGGACTGATCTCATTTAGAATGGACTGGTTGGATCTCCTTGCAGTCCAAGGGACTCTCAAGAGTCTTCTCCAACACCACAGCTCAAAAGCATCAATTCTTCGGCGCTCAGCTTTCTTCACAGTCTAACTCTCACATCCATACATAACCACTGGAAAAACCATAGCCTTGACTAGACAGACCTTTGTTGGCAAAGTAATGTCTCTGCTTTTCAATATGCTATCTAGGTTGGTCATAACTTTCCTTCCAAGGAGTAAGCGTCTCTTACTTTCATGGTTGTAATCACCGTCTGCAGTGATTTTGGAGCCCCCCCCAAAAATAAAGTCTGACACTGTTTCCACTGTTTTCCCATCTATTTGCCATGAAGTGATGGGACCAGATGCCATGATCTTTGTCTTCTGAATGTTGAACTTTAAGCCAATTCTCTCACTCTCCTCTTTCACTTTCATCAAGAGGCTCTTCAGTTCCTCTAAAACATGGTAAGCTACACTAAAAACCATGTCTGTATCGAAATTTGTGTTTTATTTTTCCACTGATGACTTTTATTCATAGAAACTTATTTCCCTGTGTGTTTCATGTGCATGTGTATACTGGAGATTTTCTTTAGAAATTACTGGTGTAAATTATTTTGCAAATTTGTGAGGAGTTCAATGAAAATGCTTTTTTAAATTTTAGTTACCAGGAGTTCTGAGTGCCTGGAAATCCTTAAAATCATGCCTTGAAATTCCTTGGCCCATTCAGGTGAATTTAAACTACATCCATGTAAGAGAAAGCTTTGGTGTTATGACTTTTTCAGGGAATTTTATTTTCCCTTTGCTAATCAGCTCCACTAGTTTTTCATGCTGTTTCCTTGAATGAAGAATGGTGGTTTTATTTTTCTGCTTAAAATTTATCTCAAATATTTAGCTATTTTCAGGTCTAATTTCCTTTTTTTTATTAGTCTTGAACCACATTTAATCTGAATACAATAATTTTGCACTTTTGCGCATCCAAAAATGGAGAATAACATATTGCATCTACCTTCACAGATACCATCTATCCTTCAAGACTGACTTTATTTTTTTTAATTTATTTTTTTTTTAGTTTTTTATTTTTTAAATTTTAAAATCTTTAATTCTTACATGTGTTCCCAAACATGAACCCCCCTCCCACCTCCCTCCCCATAACATCTCTCTGGGTCATCCCCATGCCCCAGCCCCAAGCATGCTGCATCCTGCGTCAGACATAGACTGGCGATTCAATTCTTACATGATAGTATACATGTTAGAATGTCATTCTCCCAAATCATCCCACCCTGTCCCTCTCCCTCTGAGTCCAGAGACTACACTTACAGTTTTAAACTTGGGTACGCTCTGGTCATCCAAGCCAAAGTTCAATTTTATTGTTACTGGTGAGATTTCTTAGGATACAAATGACTTCCCTGATCTGTTTACCACTTTATATATTCTCATTTATCTAGATATTGGCCTGACAAATCCTTTTTATCATCTCTACCCTACAATGCTTTTAAGAAGATTTTTAATGTACATTTCCCTTAGTTTTACACTAATACTTTATGTTGTTGTGGTTGTTCAGTCACTAATTCATGTCTGACTCTTTGCAACCCCAAGGACTGCAGCATGCCCAGTTTCCCCATCCTTCAGTATCACCCAGAATTTGCTCAAATTCACATCCATTGAGTTGGTGATGCTATCTACCTATCTCATCTTCTGCCACCCTCTTCTTTTGCTGTCAATCTTTCCCAGCTTTTAATATTTTTTAGTGAAAAAGGTGGTCTGAATTACATAGTTTACCATATCCCCTAAAGCAGAAATACCCTAGATAAACTTTCATGGGATATGACTTCTCCTTTGATTAAAATCTATACCTTTGTATTTTTGACAAGTAAATTCTTTTTAGTTGACATCTTTTACCTTTAAACATACAGCATTTCAACAGTTGGGGGGAAAAAAGACTTTGGGGCAGATAATTTCATAAAAATTTCCTTTTCAACTGTATCTTTTCAGGATGCTTATACTAACAGCATCTTAGTATGCAAATTTTTTTCAAAACAGTTAATAAATGTTGTTTGTTCTTTCCCTTAAAATTTGTCTTTAGAAGATCACTCTTGAGTTATATGAAAACTTAGTGTTTAAATTAACCTATTTTTAATGTTAATGAAGCAAATGAATATGTAAATACAAGTAATAAGAGTGATAATAAATTCTGTATCCAAATATGTGGATGTTTCCCTATAGAATAAGGCTTGTTGTTGTTATTGCTCAGTTGCTCAGTTGTGTCCGATTCTTTGCAACCCCATGAACTGCAGCATGCCAGCTTCCCTGTCCTTCACTATTTCCTGGATTTAGCTCAAACTCCTGTCCACTGTATCAGTGATGACATCCAATCATCTCATCCTCTGTTGCCCCCTTTTCCTCCTGCCCTCAATTTTTCACAATATCAGGATCTTTTCCAATGAGTTGACTCTTCACATCAGGTGGCCAAAGTACTGGAGCTTCAGCTTTAGCATCATTCCTTCCAAAGAAATCCCAGGGCTGATCTCCTTCAGAATGGACTGGTTGGATCTCCTTGCAGTCCAAGGGACTCTCAAGAGTCTTCTCCAACACCACAGTTCAAACACATGAATTCTTCGGCGCTCAGCCTTCTTCATAGTCCAACTCTCACATCCATACATGACGACAGGAAAAACCATAGCCTTGACTAGATGGACCTTAGTCGGCAAAGTAATGTCTCTGCTTTTGAATATACTCTCTAGGTTGGTCATAACATTTCTTCCAAGGAGTAAGCGTCTTTTAATTTCATGGCTGCAGTCACCATCTGCAGTGATTTTGGAGGCCAAAAAAATAAAGTATGACACTGTTTCCACTGTTTCCCCATCTATTTCCCATGAACTGATGGGACCAGATGCCATGATCTTCGTTTTCTGAATGTTGAGCTTTAAGCCAACTTTTTCACTCTCCTCTTTCACTTTCATCAAGAGGCTTTTTAGCTCCTCTTCACTTTCTGCCATAAGGGTGGTGTCATCTGCATATCTGAGGTGATTGATATTAGTGGTAATATTGATTGTTAATATATCACTTAGCCCAGAGGACAGAGTACCTATCCACAGGGTTCTGTAAAGAGTTGGTTTAGTGTGTGTGCCAAGTTCCAAGCTAAGCACTGATTGGTGAGTCCTTAGAAAGCAAATATATGTATGTATGTGTATATATATATATATATATATATTTATAAAACCCTAGCCTTTTTATTTCAGAAAAAATACAAGACCCTTGTCTTTTTTATTTAAGACAATTGTCCTAATGATATTGTTTTCATGCTAGTGTAATAATGGTGATAAACTAATAGGTAATAAATAAAATGTAATTGAGATTCCTTGGCACTATGGATACAATAGTAAGAATCTGTGGAAGAGGATAACAAAGCGAGCTTCAATGAAGACACATATGTGTGGTACAATGTCGGCTGAAATGTGAGCATGAGAAAGACCAGCAACTTGGAGAACCCAAGGAGAATGCTAGGAGAAGGAATATCTTACCTGTGTCTGTTGTGGGAAAGATATGAGCCTGTCCTAGGTATGGGCTGAAGGAAAATGTGTTTGGAGGATAATGAGTAAGAATCAAGTTGGCTTGAAGGAGAGATTTCCTGTTGCTGGATGAGGCAGGTCCTTTCAGCGCCAGGTATGAAATCTGTTGGAAAGTGGAGCGGTGGCTGGAGAGTAGAAGCAGATCCATCAGTTACAAAGCTAACATATTCGAGCATGAAGAAGTTGACATGAACCTGAGCCAGTGTGGTCTCCATGGAGATGCATCTGATGAGTTTATTATGATTGGGGGAAATTGGTTAAGCTCCTTGAGCCTCATGGTCTTCCTCTAGAAAATTAGAGATAGCTCGGTAGTAACTAAGCTCCATTTCAGAATAAATTCTCTGAGTTTAGTGTGCCATAGGCAAGTGAACACAGGCCAAGGACTTCTGAGTTCAGATCAAAATGTTTTAATTTTTTACTACTCTTGCTAAAGATTTTTATTCTCAAATTTGTCCTGGAATATCCAGTGAGAGGAAAGGAAAAAATGTAGCTTTGGGGAGACTTTATGGAATGGTGATTTCTTAAAAATATTTTTTAAAAAAATAGAACTCTATCCTGTTCTGTTGCTAGAGAACCATTTGTTTTACAGAACCACTGGGTGGCTCCTGTTACGTTCTTTGGAAGGCAAATGGTATCCCCTAAAACACCAAATGTGGCCTTTGGGCAGGCATGGGACCCAAAGAAGTTTGAGACTCCCATGAAATCTCATTGCCGCCTTCTTTTGTAAGCATGACTTATAAGTATTTCCAACTATTGCAGATGACAGTTGAGGTTTGGACTTATGCCAGGTGTCTGAATGTTTGGATGACACTATTGTTTTTTTTCATTCTTTAATTTTAAGTTATTTAGTTATTTCTGGCTGTGCTGGATCTTCATTACTACTCAGGGGCTACTGTCTAGTTGTGGTGCATTGGATTCTCGTTGTGGTAGCTTCCCTTGTTGTAGGGCATGGGCTCTAGAGGGTGTGAGCTCAGCAGCTGTGGTGCAGTTTGTAGGCTCATTCCCACATCACGAGTTAGCAGAGGATGGGCAAGGTGGTAGATAGTAAGTCAAGATTCTTCTCAGGGACCCAAAGTTGCTGTAAGGGATGCAGCTAAAGGAAGCCCTACTTAAACCTGATAGAGACTTTTCAGAGTTTTCGTTTCTAGAAAAGACTTTCATTATAAGATGTTGTCTCGCTTTTCTGACTGTCAGAGTTGTCATGTGCCATAGGCACATCATTTCAGAGTAGCTAAACAGGAGGAGAAAAGAGAATCATTATTGAATCGCAAACAGAAACTTAGACACGAATGATGTAAGTGGTCTGATAGGGCTTCTGGAACCAGGGAACAAAATTAGACAAATCTCACCTTCCTCTTTAGTTGATCCTAAGTGTTTCTGATAGAGTCTGTCATAGTAAAGTTTAGTACATGATTTAGGTAACCTCTCAGGCATAATATGAAAATGTTATATTTGTTTATAACATTTTCCGTTCCTATTTGGCTGATGCTAATCATTTTATTTTTGAAATATTTCTACTTATTTTCTACTTACGCTTGAAAGACTCAAGCTCCCATTTTGTTTCAACCTTTCTTTACTTTAATTTGATGGAATTTAAGCTCTCCTGAAGACTGTTTGCTGCCAAGGCCCTAATTGGTTGTCAGACAAAAATGTCATGGGAGGAAATCGCCATCTCAAAACATGTTTTAACCTCTTTCTTTTCTGAATGTTTGCAATACCTTTCTAACAATTTATTTCCTTCTAATCCTGTTCAGCTTATAAATGAGACATTTGTTAAAGTACAGGGAAATATAAATGTTCTAAAAATGAAATTGCATCTAATTTTGACTTATTCAGGTGATATATTGACCTATTTATTTTTATTACACTTGAGATATAATAGTTGCATTTTCAGTAACACCAAGTTGAACAAATATTTTTTAAAGCATTCAGTAAAGCAAACTGATAGTCCTGCATACCTTCTTTGTGCTTGAGTATTTACTGACATCCTCGTAATATCTCACAACAAGATCAGCAAAGTATTATTTATCTACCTAACTAAGACTCAGAGGCTGCCATACATCCAAGTGCCATGATTATATGTAGCAGAGCTAAGACTTCAATGGGACTACAAGGTGGAACTACAATTCAATTTCTTCTGTCTCTGGAACTTAATTAAAGTGTGGTCCAGACCAGCAATATCAGCATCACCCAGGAACTTGTTAGAAATGCAGACTCTCTAGTGCCACCCCAGACCAAATGGCATCCGAATCTTTCTTTTAACAAGATCTCTGAATGAATTCTTTTAATTTCATGGCTGAAATTCAAAGATGCCTGCTTCTTGGAAGAAAAGCTATGACCAACCTAGATAGCATATTAAAAAGCAGAGAGATTATTTAGCCAATAAAGGTCTGTCTAGTCAGAGCTATGGTTTTCTCAGAAGTCATGTATGGATGTGAGAGTTGAACTATAAATCAAGCTGCATCCTGAAGAAATGGTGCTTTTGAACTGTCGTGTTGGAGAAAACTCTAGAGTCCCGTGGTCTGCAAGGAGATCAAACCATTCAATCCTAAAGGAAATTAGTTCTGAATATTCATTGGAAGGACTGGTGCTGAAGCTGAAACTCCAATACTTTGGCCACCTGATGTGAAGAGCTGACTCAGTGGAAAAGACCCTGATACTGGGAAAGATTGAAGGCAGGAGGAGAAGGGTGTGGCAGAGGATGAGATGGTTGGATGGCATCACCAACTTGATGGACATGAGTTTGAGAAAGCTCCAGGAGTTGGTGATGGACAGGGAGGCCTGGCGTGCTACAGTTCATGGGGTTGCAAAGAGTCAGACTGACTGATGACTGAACTGACCAGATGAATCCTATGCGTAAGACTGAGAAGTGCTGATTTATACAAGATATCTCTGAAGCAGGGTGCTTTTTTTTTTTTCCTTTTCTTTTCCTATTTCTCATCTTCTGTAACTGCAAAGACAAACATGACATACTTTGAACAAGTTTATTTTTATTTCCTTACAAAACACATTTAATTTTTATAAGAATATTCTTAAGGGATCTCATAGCACTAGCCCAATTCTTTTTCTTTCTTTACTTTTCTCTCAGACCATTTTTTTCTTCTTTATCTTCTAATATCTATTAAAACATTCTCCAATAAATTAACTCTCATTATTATAAGGTGCAGTGGACCTGGTGTTTTCTGTTTGTATTATGAAGAATGAACAGTTATAGATTAAGCCATACATTCCAATTCATTTTTCATGTCACTTAAGTACTTGCTGTTTACACACTTTGAGCATTATTATTTGTACATGTAGTAAAATGAAAAGAAAAAAAATAAACTTAAAAAATCAAGAGGTTATTTTGAATGAATACTTTAGAATTTCTTTTTTCATTTTAGCCATTTCTAGATTGTAAAACACATTTTCTGTGTGCAGTGGGTACCACAAACTGAAATCAGAATGATATAAGATTTATTTGGATCATTGTAGTAAATTGCCCAGAAAATAAATATAAAAATTGATTTAAATCTAGTCAAGAAATTGACTCATTCAATTTTGCCATTTTGAATTATTTATTACTTTTGATAGACAGCATGACATTATAGAATTAAATGTATATTTCATTTGTTTCAACTTTATAATATTCTTAGGGTGATACAGGTATGTGTATCCTTTCATAGGTAATTACAAATATATATTTATATAATCTTAGAGTAAGAAGATATTGACAATTAAACCATATCTTTTTTTCCAGAATACTTCATTAGTTTTTCTGCAAAAAAAATTCATCTATTCATGATTAATAAACTTATACATGCTTTATTTAAAAAAAAATCCGACCCAGAAGTGGAGAACTAAGGTTATTTCAAAATTATGATTTTATCCTTTCAGTGGATGTCTATTGATTGTTTATATTTTGCATGTTGTTTTGTTTTGTAATACAGTGATGAAAAATATAATGCCTATCCTCATGTAGCTGACAGTGCTATGGTAATGGAGACATATAAACACTAAATTACTTCATCAGGAGTCGGTTCTATAGTAATGTATACTTCACAGTAGAAGAGTGATTTGTCTCAAGATATGAGGGTTAATGGCAGGTAAATGGGCTTGGACCTGAAGGGAGAGAGATACAGAATGATGACACATGGCTGGAGCAGCAGTGAGAAGAGACAGTGATAAGAAATGAAGCTGGACAGGTTGGCTGAGGCCAGTTTAAGGCAGCACATAAGTCATGCAAAGGGAACAAGCTATGAGAAGTCACTGAAGAACCTTCACCCATAATATTCAATATTTATTCAGTACATGCCAAACATTCTAATCTTCCATTTCAATTTTATATGTGAGGGAGAGAAATGGTGAATCTTCCTGTGTGTTACACCAAGTAAAGCATCTGGGATTTGTGCTCAGTATTTGCTGTTTCTAGCACTCACTCTGCTTCTTTGTAAATTATGAAATATAACATTTATTCAAAGAGTAAAAACTATGTACATGTAAAATATAACCCTATATATATATTACCTATTATATATATATACCCTATTATATATATAACCCTATATATATACACACACACACATATATATACACACATATATATATACACACATACACACACACACACACACACACACACACATATATATATATATATATATATATATATATCGTGCTCCCACCTACCCAGTTTAACATATCAGATCATTAGTAAAACAACTGAGGCTTCCATTATGCACCTCAAAAATCTTAATACTCTCCAGGGGGATAAATAGTGTTCTTAAATTTATACACATCTCTGCAGTGGCACCCCACTCTGGTACTCTCGCCTGGAAAATCCCATGGACTGAGGAGCCTGGAAGGCTGCAGTCCATGGGGTCGCTGAGGGTCGGACACGACTGAGTGACTTCACTTTCACTTTTCACTTTCATGCACTGGAGAAGGAAATGGCAACCCACTCCAGTGTTCTTGCCTGGAGAATCCCAGGGATGGGGGAGCCTGGTGGGCTGCCGTCTATGGGGTCGCACAGAGTCGGACACGACTGAAGCGACTTAGCAGCAGCAGCCACAATATATGGTTTGTTTATTTATTTATCTGTCTTTTATTGTGAAAAGCACGCTTGGCATCAGATTTACCCTCTTCACCAGTTTTTAAGTGCACGATGAGTACGGTTGCCTATAGGTCCGATGCTGTACTGCAGAGCTCTGGAACTTATTTCTCTTGTATGACCAAAAATGCTTATTGATGAGCAGCACCCTATTTCAGAAACTAGTTTAAACAGCATAACACCTAACGTCTATTTTGGTGACTTTTTAAAATTCAATTTTATGTTAGTGAGATTTCTCTCTCTCCGTTAATGCAGCTGTAGAGAACTTAGCTCCCATTTCATTTATATTCTAGCCTTTTGATAGCTGATTTTGTGTTTCTTTTTGCTCTTATTGTCAGTGTTGTTCTATGTTTTATCTGTGTTCCATCACGTAACTATGCAAAACTTTTTCTAGAATATTGATTGTATCTAGGATGTTATTTCTTGGTTGCAGTAAGTGTCCATTTTAATTTTAAAAGGTAATACTAAACAGTTTTTCAAATTGATTTCACTGATTTACAACCCACTTCTTACATCTGCTTTCTGTGACCTGGTGAGTCAGTACTGAAAAAGAAATTCAGTCTGATCTAATAGGTTGTAAATCGCTTTCAATAATCTAATTAGTTGGTGAGAGTTTTCTTCTCTTAGAATGTATTTACTTTTATACTTCTGTGAAAAGCTCATGTAGCTTTTGAAAGTTTTTCTTGTCAATTTATAGGTGTTCTTTTCATATACTGGATACTCATTCTTTTGTCAGGTAAATGTATTGCAAATTATTTTCCCTTTTTATGGCTTTTGTATTGATGATTTTTGATAAATACAAGTCCATAATTGTAGTTAGAGCTGTTAGACACTGCCTTTATTCTTTGTGTATTTCGTGTCCTTTTTGAGAAAAACAACCCTAGCCTGGAGGTCATGGATCCATTCTGCTTTATTTTCTTTTGAAAACTTCTAAAGATATGCTTTGTAGATTTAAAAATGAAGCCCATTAGGAATTTACTTTTGTGAATGAGTGTGTGGTAGATCAGCTGTGCTGTTTTTCTCCATGTGGATAGTTCTGAAGAACTTTCAGCAGAGTTGCATGAGTACATTTTTGCCTAGGGATAGACTTCATTAATATGTGGCTAAATGGAGAGACGGCAAATGAAGCTACTGCAGTAGCCCCAGGAGGAGAAACTGAGGGTCGAAACTGGGACAATGGCCGTAGGGTGAACAGGGAGACAAAAAGATCCTTTGAAGCCACAAACAACAGGACTTTGTATCTGATTCTAGTGGGCATGATTAACTTTCTGGTCTTTAGTTTTGTCTTTATTTTTCCCTTGAATTTTTAAAAATAAAATATGTTACTGCCCTAACATGGACTGTTGTCTCTGAGTTTCCTCTACTTTCAATGCTCATCCTTTAAAAGTTGATGAGTTTCCTTTCCTCTCTTCCTTCAAGTCTGCTGAAATTCACTTTTCAATTGATGGCTCCTTTGAGTATACTGCTTATAAAATACCAATATCTTCCTTCTGAGCATAGACATACAAGTACCAGGCAATCTCCAGGGTTTCACGACTTAGTCCCATCTTGGCATGATGATCTTTATAGTGCCTGTGTATTTTCCCTAAATGTTAAGCTCCTAAATGTTAAATGTTGAGGGGAAAAGCTTCATCTGTTCATTCACTGTCGTATCATCAGGCCGATGCAAGTGTCTGTTAGTCAGTGAATAAACAAATGGGCAGAAAGTAATTTATGCCAATGAGATGTATTCTCTTTTCTAAAAAGAGGGGGATTTTCTAGACCTAATGTGTTTGGAATCTTAACACATTTTCACTCTTCCTATAATGGCAGAATTCTGGGGAGGTGGCAAAGACCACATTAGGCTGAGAATCACCTTCCTCCCAGATCTCGTGGTAATACTTATAACACAACTTCAGAATAAAGGTGACATATAGAAGGAATCGTTATGAATATCCCAGTTTGGCCTGCACTTATCTGGATAAGTACATCCATCATCTTTATTACGCATTGATAATAAAAGCAATAGCCTCTAAATTAACTGAACCTTTAGAGATAAAATAGAACTATGAACAGTAATTGGCCTACATCTCAACATCTGCCTCTACTGAGGCAAACCCTTACTGGTCGGTTTTCCCTTCCTTCTCTGCCACGGAGCTGCATTTTTGCCAGCCGTCTTCCACTGGACTAGCTTTGAAATGTTCAGTTAATGTGCTGTTTCTGTTTGAATCCATGCTTTAGAGAAGAAACCATGATAGGTAATTAAATAAACATGTAAAGCTGCTTGTGGGTTAAATACCATGCCCTCTTTGGTCACATTAGAGTTTGGTGAGCACATTTTCCCCATTCTACTCCTTAGGGACAGAAACTTAAAAAACTGACTTGGGTATTGGTATCTTCTCTGACTTAGATGACCCCTAACCAAGAACCTGCCATCTATGGGGTCACACAGAGTCGGATACAACTGAAGTGACTTAGCAGTAGCAGCAGCAGCAGCAACCAAGTACCTAGCTCCTCTAGACCAGGTTATTTCCAAATGTTCATATGTCCGTGCATTACCAGGAGATCCTGGAGTGGTCTAAGATTCTGCATTTCTAACAAGCTCCCAGTTTATGTTGAAAAACCTAGTTAGTGCACCATACTTTCTAAAGCAGTATCTCTCGAGTTCTGGTCAAAATACTGAATATTATCAACCCAACTTTAAAAATGAGTTTTAAGGAAAATTATTGGAACAAACTAGGTGATGAAGAGGTAATCTTCCCTGGTGGCTCAGGCGGTAAGGCATTTGCCTGCAATGCAGGAAACCCAGGTTTGATCCCTGGGTCAGGAAGATCCCCTGGGGAAGGAAATGACAACCCATTCCAGTACCCTTGCCTGGAAAATCCCATGGATGGAGGAGGCTGGGAAGCTACAGTCCATGGGGTTGCAAAGAGTAGGACACGGCTGAGCAACTTCACTTTCACTTTCACTTTCAGGGAATGAAGATGCTTAGGTTTGGAATAAAATCTACTTTGAAATATATAGAGAGTTAAATAAAATATCAGGATGAGATTTTTTTTTTCTTTTAATCCTCAGTTCAGTTCAGTCGCTCAGTCATGTCTGACTCTTTGCAACCCCATGAACTGCAGCACACCAGGCCTCCCTGTCCATCACCAACTCCTGGAGTTCACTAAACCCCACATCCATTGAATCGGTGATGCCATCCAACGATCTCATCTCCTCTCGTCCCTTTCTCCTCCTGCCCCCAATCCCTCCCAGCATCAGAGTCTTTTCCAATGAGTCAACTCTTCGCATGAGGTGGCCAAAGTACTGGAGTTTCAGCTTCAGCATCATTCCTTCCAAAGAACACTCAGGACTGATCTCCTTCAGAATGGACTGGTTGGATCTCCTTGCAGTCCAAGGGACTCTCAAGAGTCTTCTCCAATGCCATAGTTCAAAAGCATCAATTCTTTGGCTCTCAGCTTTCTTCACAGTCGAACTCTCAGATCCATACATGACCACAGGAAAAACCATACCCTTGACTAGATGGACTAGATTTGATGAAAAAATAATTGATAGTGCTTAAAGCTATAGTGGAATGTGGACAAAATATAAATAAGACCTTTACTGTATATGGAAGAAAAGCAGCTTCAACCTTGCTAAAATCAAATTAGAGAACCAGAAGATGAACTTACAAAAGATACTCAGGATGCATAAGAGATGTCTCAGGGGATAAACTTAACATAAGAGTACATGGATGACACAGAACTCAGGACCTGTAAATGCTGCAGAAGCTGACTCAAGAAGAGGTGAAGGGATTGGGATCAGTAATTATTAACAGAAGTAAATCTTCCAGAGCTGTAAAGACTCTGGAGGGCTAGAAGGCTTACCTTATATAGGTAAAATTACGAAGTAGAAACTATCATATAGACAGTCTCTTAAGATCTTATTTTTAAAACCTCGAAACAAAAACAGGGAGCTTAATGCTGCCAAATACGTATTAGTCCATATTCAAAGTAAAACCAACTAGCTTCGAATTTCTCCTCTGCAACAGTCAAAACCAGAAAGCACTAAAGAAACATGTAAAAGTCATTAGAAAAATCGAATGTAAACCAAGATTTTACAACTTGATGTGTTCCCCTTAAATGTACTGACAACAGAATCCTGCTAAGATTCAAGAAAGTTATTAGCAAGTGCCAGTCACTCTGACCTGTGCTCGTATCACTAATGTCAGACCACAGAATGAACTCCCGTATCTGAAATGTGTACTTTTTTTTTAATGGTTTAGTCAAATTACAGAGGTTAATAAATAAAAATACAAAATATATGATCCATACTACTTTTGTGTATTATTATACATTGTATTAATGTTATTGGTTTATAGTTATTTCCTTTCCTCCATAGCATGATAATCCTGAGGGCAAAGGTTTTTCCCACATGTTCATCCCTTTATCTATTTTAGCTGGTATATGGTATATATACTAGATATGGTATATATATGGTATCTCGTATCTGGTATATGCTCTGGAAGTATCTGTTAATTAAGTATGTTGTCTTTTGTGTTATAATCTCATTTAAATCTATTCTCTTGCCTCCTAGACCTGATCATGTTGAAAACTTTTGTGGAGGGAGGGAACTACAGAAATCATTACCAAATCTAATTTAAAAATTTTTTGTTGTGGCAATCTTTTCCAAACCAAATTTTAATTTTTAGAGCAACTTTGGAGATGGGATTGCAAAGTGTTTTTGAGGTATGATCTGGAATGTACGTGTACACAGGTTATAATGAAAGAAAAGAGTTTGGGAAGAAAATGGGAAATGGTAGCTAGCCTAATGGCGACACTCTAGTCTCAGACATGTGGAGTGACAGAGCTGATACTTAGGAAAAGTGACTGGTGTTCTGCCCACGTGACTCAGAAATGTTGCCAAAAGGGGGCTCCCTTCCAGGGCCCAAGGCTCTTATCTAACACTTGGAAATAAACTGTCCAAGGAGGCACGTGGGCTGACACAGCAAGACTTTCCTGGGAAGGGGCACTGGGGTGGAGAGCAACAGAGTAAGGGAACCCAGGAGAACTTCTGTGCCATGTGGCTTCCAGTCTCAGGGTTTATGTGAATGGGGTTAGTTTCCAGTTTGTCTTTGGCCAATCATTCTGACTCAGTCCTTCCTGGTGATGCGTGCATCACTCAACCAAGATGGATTTCGGCGAGAGGGATTCTGGGATATTGATAAGACCTATGGACTGGAGTCTCCTCTCTCCTTTTGACCTTTCCTGAATTGTTCTGGTTGGTGGTAGCTTGTTAGTTCCAAGCATGTTAGGAAGACCTACTGTTGTAAGATGACTTATAGTCCCGGTTACGATCTTGCATGGCGGGCCATTTTGGTCAGTGGTTGCCCTAACAGAAATGTTCATCTTTTCCTTGCAAAACATTGATTGATTGCTCACTATTGTCTGCACAGGCTTAACTGTATCTCCTTTGATGTAGTTTGTAATATAATTGACTTTTAGCAGGTGAAAACATTTTATTCCAAGCACTCTTGTTAGTTGCTCAGTCATGTCTGACTTTTTGCGAACCCATCGACGATAGCCCACGAGGCTCATCTGTCCATGGGGCTTCTCCAGCCAAGAACACTGGAGTGAGTTGCCATTTGCTTCTCCAGGGCATGTTCCCAACCCAGAGATCGAAACCGGGTCTCTTGCATTGCAGGCAGATTCTTTACCATTTGAGCCGTCAGGAACTCTCTTTCTAAGCACTCATAACCAAGTGGTTTTCAATTGTATCAATATATAGCTTTACAGATGGGGAATTTCATTGGCCATTATTTGTTTAATTATAGATTTAAAAAATAATCTATAATTCATAGGGTACCATGAATTATATTAAAATAAAATAAGATATTAATATATTAAAAATTAGAACTAGGTAAGTGTTTAGAGATTGGTCTATGATTAATTTTACAAATAATATTAGTTTGGAAAACTCAGCAGTGGCCACAGGACTGGAAAAGGTCAGTTTTCATTCCAATCCCTAAGAAAGGCAATGCCAGAGAATGCTCAAACTACCACGCAATTGCACTCATCTCACACGCTAGTAAAGTAATGCTCAAAATTCCCCAAGCCAGGCTTCAGCAATACGTGAACCGTGAACTTCCTGATGTTCAAGCTGGCTTTAGAAAAGGCAGAGGAACCAGAGATCAAATTGCCAACATTTGCTGGATCATGGAAAAAGCAAGAGAATTCCAGAAAAATATCTATTTCTGCTTTATTGACTATGCCAAAGCCTTTGACTGTGTGGATCACAATAAACTGTGGAAAATTCTGAAAGAGATGGGAATACCAGACCACTTCACCTGCCTCTTGAGAAATCTGTATGCAGGTCAGGAAGCAACAGTTAGAGCTGGACATGGAACAACAGACTGGTTCCAAATAGGGAAAGGAGTACATCAAGGCTGTATATTGTCACCCTGCTTATTTAACTTATATGCAGAATACATCATGAGAAACACTGGATTGGAAGAAGCACAAGCTGGAATCAAGATTGCCAGGAGAAATATCAATCACCTCAGATATGCAGATTACACCACCCTCATGGCAGAAAGTGAAGAGGAGCTAAGGAGCCTCTTGATGAAAGTGAAAGAGGAGAGTGAAAAAGTTGGCCTAAAGCTCAACATTCAGAAAATGAAGATCATGGCATCCAGCCCCATCACTTCATGGGAAATAGATGGGGAAACAGTGGAAACGTGTCAGACTTTATTTTGGGGGGGGCTCCAAAATCACTGCAGATGGTGATTGCAGCCATGAAATTAAAAGATGCTTACTCCTTGGAAGAAATGTTATGACCAACCTAGAGAGTATATTCAAAAGCAGAGACATTACTTTGCCGACTAAGGTCTGTCTAGTCAAGGCTATGGTTTTTCCAGTGGTCATGTATGGATGTGAGAGTTGGACTGTGAAGAAGGCTGAGTGCTGAAGAATTGATGCTTTCGAACTGTGGTGTTGGAGAAGATCCTTGAGAGTCCCTTGGACTGCAAGGAGATCCAACCAGTCCATTCTGAAGGAGATCAACCCTGGGATTGCTTTGGAAGGAATGATGCTAAAGTGGAAACTCCAGTACTTTGGCCACCTCATGTGAAGAGTTGACTCATTAGAAAAGACTCTGATGCTGGGAGGGATTGGGGGCAGGAGGAGAAGGGGACGACCAAGGATGAGATGGCTGGATGTCATCACTGACTCGATGGACGTGAGTCTGAGTGAATTCCAGGATTTGGTGATGGACAGGGAGGCCTGGCGTGCTGTGATTCATGGGGTCACAAAGAGTCGGACACAACTGAGCGACTGAACTGAACTGAACTGAACTGAAGTGTTTATTGATTTGTCTATGATTAGTTTTATAAATAATATTAATTGCTGTCATTATTAGTAAGTGGTTTGCACATTCTGAAACCTAGAGGCTGCATGTGGCTTCTCCAAGAATATTTCTAATAGGGAGGACTCGGGAGCCAAGGAGAGATTTATTGATCCTTGTGATAAATATTTTGGTGTTCTCTAGTCCTTACCATGATGCCTTTAAAACAGATAGGCTCAAAGCTGCTTCTGACCCATGAGGAAACACTTCACTCTGTAAAATCCTTGGAGATAATTATTTTCTGAGTTTCAAGATAAAAAATTTAGGAATTTTATTTTGCATTTCTGCTTTTTTGATTTTTTTCTTTGAATTTTTGTATTTGTATAACCAACGCTAGCACATGTCCTTAAATTTTAGAGAACAGTTTCATGTATACCATTTTATTTCATTCTTAGCAATAAACCTGAGCAAGTCACCATGAATGCTTATGAGTATTGTCCTAGTTGGTATTTTGATGTGCATCTTGCTTGAATCCTTACAATTCTGTAGTATGGAGTCTATGCCTTTATCTGCTTTATCGGGTAATAGAAAAAGTGGATACACACTTTCTAGAAACCACATAGCTAATAAGTGCTGGAGTAAAAGTTCAAACCCACCATATTGACCTACTTCTAGATAACTGTTTTATCATTATTGCTCTGGGATTGTATGTTACAGTTATCCCTATCCTCCTAGTTTAATTAAGATTCCTGCAAAAGTCATATAAATGACTTATTAGCTTTGGTCATACCATCCTTTGAACTTCTCTTTTTTTAATATTTTAATTGCTGTGACATATTGAAGAAATGTATCATGCCTTCCCCAGAATTTCAATAAAAGGGCCTGTGCTTCTTTCTTTATTTCCTAATGTAGTTAAACTCAAGGTCTCCCCTTCATCTTGTCTTGAATGACGGCTCCCTACTCTTTAGCCCAGATATGGGGCATGACCCCTTTTCTTTGATTTCCTCACATTTTCCAAAGGAATAACAAAGGTTTGGGGGTGATCTAGGTGGTGTTTGCTATAACTGCATCAAAAATTAAACATTTTACACTTTTCTTCTTCATTGCTTTCTGAGTCCACTACCTAACCTCATCAAAATTTTCTCTTTCTAATCTTTTTTCTTGGCCTCTCCATCTGCCCCCATATGGCTAGAACTCTGTTGCTTCTCCTTATGATGCCCTGAGCATTTGAATGCCATTCTCTTTGCTTTTTAAAAAAAAAAATCTCAATATTCACCTTACTGTAACCTATAGATAAAAATAAGCTCTTTCATGCAGTTCTGTTTCCCCAATAAGCTCTGAGAGTGTTCATTTTGTAAGGTAGACTGTCTAGATATTTTCGTAAATGAAGACCCTTCTACTAAAAAGTAATGAAGCATTTTCCTAAATGAAAATGTACCTCCTTTGGAGGTAGAAGGGATTGTTATCAGTGTTGTTTTTAAAGAAGGAATGTTCTTCCCTTTTCTGTACTGATGAAAAGATTGCCCAGCCTTAAGTGTTAGTTTGTGCTTTTGTTTCTGTCCCTTTGATTCAGCAGTTCTACTGATGGCTTTTTCAAGTCATAGCCCCTCCTGGATCTTGGTAGTCTCTGGAGTCTTTTGCTTTCTGAATCAGCTTCCACCTCTTTTCTACTCATTGCATCTGACCTAGGATGCAATAGAAAAATTAGATTTAGTAGCTGATATAACTGAAGCCCCCAAATCTTTAATAATTTGCTGAGTGTCAAGTGGTACCTGAGCTTGGTCTAAAATCTCATGGACTAAGGCTTTTAGGGAGGAAAAATGTAATTGTTCCTTCCATATAAATCTCACCGTTCTCAGAGCTCTGTGGCCTATTTTCTGGCACTTGTCTTAGTCTTTTCTCTTTTTTCCCCCATGGACATTTGTCTTCTGTTACCTCTGTTCCTGGACTGTTGTGCTCAAACTGGCCCAAGTCTGATTCAGTTAAGCCTAAATTCTGAACTTGTCTCCAGGAAGAATGAAGATCTATGCCCACAATACCAGGTGAAAATGAATTAAATGGGGATAAATAGAACCTCTTTTGGTAAGGAGGAGAGCCAGGGTATTATGCTGGAAATTCATTGTGCCACCCATTCCAGGATCTGTCTCACTGGGAACTTCCAAGATGGACAGATTCTTCCTCATTGAATGGCTTTTAATATGTCTTTCTTGCTATATTCTCTACAGAAGCTCTCTGAAGCAGAATATAGCTGAACCTTACAGAATCACTGTAGGCCGAGCTTGCTCAGATTAGGACAGGGCTGAGTTAACAAAAAAGATCTTCATGACCCAGATAACCATGGATATTTAATCACTCACCTAGAGCCAGACATCCTGGAATGTGAAGTTAAGTGGGCCTTAGGAAACATCGCTATGAACAAAGCTAGTGGAGGTGATGGAATTACATTTGAGCTAGTTCAAATCTTAAAAGATATTGCTGTTAAAGTGCTGCACTCAATGTGCCAGCAAATTTGGAAAACTCAGCAGTGGCCACAGGACTGGAAAAGGTCAGTTTTCATTCCAGTCCCAAAGAAAGGCAATGCCAAAGAGTGTTCAAACTACCAAACAATTGCACTCATTTCACATACTAGCAACATAATGTTCAAAATTCTCCAAGCAAGGCTTCAACAGTATATGAACCATGAAATTCCAGATGTTCAAGCTGGATTTAGATAAGGCAGAGGAACCACAGATCAAATTGCCAGCATCCATTGAATAAAAGCAAGAGAGTTCCAGAAAAAACATCTACTACTGCTTTATTGACTATGCCAAAGCCTTTGACTGTGTGGATCACAACAAACTGTAAAAATTTCTTCAAGAGATGGGAATACCAGACTACCTTACCTGCTTCCTGAGAAATCTGTATGCAGGTCTAGAAGCAACAGTTAGAACAGGACATGGGACAATAGACTGGTTCCAAATTGGGGAAGGAGTACGTCAAGGCTGTATATTGTCACCCTGCTTATTTAACTTATATGCAGAGTACATCAGGTGAAATACCAGGCTGGATGAAACACAAGCTGGAATCAAGATTGCCAGGAGAAATATCAATAACCTTAGATGTGCAGATGACACCACCCTTATGGCAGAAAGTGAAGAAGAACTAAACAGCCTCTTGATGAAAGTGAAACAGAAGAGAGAAAAGTTGGCTTCAAACTCAGTGTTCAAAAAACAAAGATCATGGCATCCAGTCCCATCACTTCATGGCAAATAGATGGGGAAACAATGGCAACAGTAAGAGACTTTATATTTTTGGACTCCAAAATCCCTGAAGCTATGGAATTAAAAGATACTTGCTCCTTGGAAGAAAAGCTGTGACCAACCTGGACAGCATATTAAAAAGCAGAGACTTTACTTTTCCAGCAAAGGTCCATCTAGTCAAAGCTATGGTTTTTCCAGTAGTCATGAATGGATGTGAGAGTTGACTACAAAGAAAGCTGAGAGCTGAAGAATTGATGCTTTTGACCTGTGGTGTTGGAGAAGACTCTTGAGAGTCCTTAGGACTGCAAGGAGATCCAACCAGTCAATCCTAAAGGAAATCAGTCCTGAATGTTCATTGGAAAGGCTGATGCTGAAGCTGAAACTCCAACACTTTGGCTACCTGATGTGAAGAACTGACTCATTGGAAAAGACCCTGATGCTGGGAAAGGTTGAAGGTAGGAGGAGAATGGGATGACAAAGGATCAGACGGTTGGATACCATCACCGACCTGATGGACATGAGTTTGAGTAAACTCTAGGAGTTGAGGATGGACAGGGAAGCCTGGCATGCTACAGTCCACGGGATCACAAAGATTCGGACCTGACTCAGCGACCAAACTGAACTGAGTTAACAAAGAGTAAGGACCTTTTATGATGAGTAAGAAAGGCCCTGGAAGAGGGCAGCTAACTGCCTAGAATAGCTCAGACACTGTAGGACAGGAGCCCTGTAAAACGGCAACCAAATGGGAGGGCCCAGGTTATCTTCAACTAGACATATGGGTCACGGTGCTTCCCTCATTAAAAAGAATACATTTGAATAAGTTCTAATGAGATGGATGAAACTGGAGCTGATTATACAGAGTGAAGTAAGCCAGAAAGAAAAACACCAATACAGTATACTAACACATATATATGGAATTTAGATAGATGGCAATGATGATCCTGTATGCGAGACAGCAAAAGAGACACAGACGTGTAGAGCAGACTCTTGGACTCAGAGGGAGAGGGAGAGGGTGGGATGATTTGGGAGAATAGCATTGAAACATGTATACTATCATGTAAGAAACGAATCGCCAGTCTATGTCCGATGCAGGATACAGGATGCTTGGGGCTGGTGCACGGAGATGACCCACAGAGATGTTACGGGGAGGGAGGTAGGAGGGGGGTTCATGTTCAGGAACACATGTACACCCATGATGGATTCATGGCAATGCATGGCAAAACCAATATAGTATTGTAAAGTAAAATAAAGTAAAAATAAAAATTAAAAAAAAAAAGGTCCGGATACTGAGACCAGACCAAAGACACAACTCTTGATTTACATCTTTCTTTTAATTTATATATATATATAAATACACACACACACACACACACACACACACACACACACACACACACATATATATATATATATATATATATATATATATATATATATATGTTCTATTTTATAGGGAATCTTCAGGCTTTCCTGGTAGCTTAGTGGTAAATAAATCCACCTGCAGTCCAGGAAACCACCTGCAATGCAAGAGATATTGGTTCGATTCTTGGGTTGGGAAGATCTCCTGGAGAAGGAAATGGCAACTTACTCCATTATTCTTGCCTGAGAATTCCCATGGACAGAGAAGCCTCACAGGCTACTGTCCATGGGGTCACAAGTGTCAGACACGATTTAGCAACTAAACCATCACCATAGGGAATCTTCAATTTCTTCTGGGCATAAAACTTCAAACTAATATCCTTTATGTGTATGCTAAGTCACTTCAGTCATACAGAACTCTTTGCAACCCTATGGACTGTAGCCCTCCAGGCTCATCTGTCCATGGGATTTTCCAGGCAAGAATACAGGAGTGGGGTACCATGACCCCTTCTAGGGGATCTTCCAGACCCAGGGATCAAACCTGCATCTCTTATGTCTCCTGCATTGGCAGGCAGATTCTTTTACCACTAGCGCCACTAGGAAATCCCTAACATTTTCTGTTCTGTGCTGTGCTTAGTCGCTTAGTTGTGTCTGACTCTTCGTGACCCCATGGACTGAAGCCTGCCAGGCTCCTCTGTCCATGGTGATTCTCCAGGCAAGGAATACTGGAGTGGGTTGCCACACCCTTCTCCAGGGATCTTCCTGACCCAGGGATCAAACCCAGGTCTCGTGCACTGCAGGCACATTCTTTACCCATCTGAGCCACCAGGGATTATTAAATATAAATTCCTGGACAGGGCAGATCTTTCTGAGTATTCCTAATTCTAGTGAAGGGAAAACTGTATATCAGCTCCCATTCTCTTCCAGTCTGCTGCTTCTCATCCTGCCTTGTCCAGACCCACCCACTTTTCAGAATAGCAGGCTCTCCTAGATCAGCTTAGTGCTCTAAATGTTAAACACATCTGATTTTCCCTCCAAAACTATTTCAAATTCAATTTTGCTTTGGACAGAAATGGTTGGTGACCTCTTCTAACCACATGTCATTCATTTACTTTGAAGAAAGTGGATATATTCCCATGATATGTTTTTTTATCCTAAGTAATCATGATAATGCCTTTATGAAAAGTTAAAAAAAAAACCATAATTAAGAAAGGCTTTGTAATTAGGGTCACTTATACTGCCAGATTTTCATGTTCAAGCTTGTTTGAAGTAACCATTAACTTCTTATTATCATTAATAGGGAATTTAATCCTATTAAAATTAGAGTAGATATTATTGTATCTCTCTGATTCAATGAGTTTGCTGTTCACTAGAAGTTATTGTGATACATTACAAAGCCAGAGCAGTGTAAACCATGCTGGGGTAAGACTTCAGGAGGAAAACCTAAACAAACATATACTGTCAAATACATCTTTCTCGATGGTGTGTTAGAAAAGTTTGGAATTAAAAGACCTGATTTAAATTCTAGTTTGTCCATTTACTCATTCATCAAACAAATATTGAGTGTCAATTATAAGTGAGGCATTAAAGACAGGCACAGTTCCCAAAAGGTATATCCTTAAGCTCACAATTCAGTTCAGTCCACTCGCTCAGTCGTGTCCGACTCTTTGCGACCCCATGAATCGCAGCACGCCAGGCCTCCCTGTCCATCACCAACTCCCTGAGTTCACTCAGACTGACGTCCATCGAGTCAGTGATGACATCCAGCCATCTCATCCTCTGTCGTCCCCTTCTCCTCCTGCCCCCAATCCCTCCCAGCATCAGAGTCTTTTCCAATGAGTCAGCTCTTCACATGAGGTGGCCAAAGTACTGGAGTTTCAGCCTTAGCATCATTGCCTCCAAGAAATCCCAGGGTTGATCTCCTTCAGAATGGACTGGTTGGATCTCCTTGCAGTCCAAGGGACTCTCAAGAGTCTTCTCCAACACCACAGTTCAAAAGCATGAATTCTTCAGCACTCAGCCTTCTTCACAGTCCAACTCTCACATCCATACATGACCACAGGAAAAACCATAGCCTTGACTAGACGGACTTTAGTCGGCAAAGTAATGTCTCTGCTTTTGAATATACTGTCTAGGTTGGTCATAACTTTTCTTCCAAGGAGTAAGCGTCTTTTAATTTCATGGCTGCAGTCACCATCTGCAGTGATTTTGGAGGCCAAAAAAAATAAAGTCTGACACTGTTTCCACTGTTTCCCCATCTATTTCCCATGAAGTGATGGGACCAGATGCCATGATCTTCGTTTTCTGAATGTTGAGCTTTAGGCCAACTTTTTCGCTCTCCACTTTCACTTTCATCAAGAGGCTTTTTAGTTCCTCTTCACTTTGTGCCATAAGGGTGGTGTCATCTGCATATCTGAGGTTATTGATATTTCTCCTGGCAATCTTGATTCCAGCTTGTGTTTCTTCCAGTCCAGCATTTCTCATGATGTACGCTGCGTTTAAGTTACGTAAGCAGGGTGACAATATACAGCCTTGACGTACTCCTTTTCCTATTTGGAACGAGTCTGTTGTTCCATGTCCAGTTCTAACTGTTGCTTCCTGACCTCCATACAGATTTCTCAAGAGGCAGGTCAGGTGGTCTAGTATTCCCATCTCTTGAAGAATTTTCCAGTTTATTGTGATCCACACAGTCAAAGGCTTTGGCATAGTCAATAAAACAGAAATAGATATTTTTCTGGAACTCTCTTGCTCTTTCCATGATCCAGCAGATGTTGGCAATTTGATCTCTGGTTCCTCTGCCTTTTCTAAAACCAGCTTGAACATCTGGAAGTTCACGGTACATGTATTGCTGAAGCCTGGCTTGGAGAATTTTAAGCATTACTTTACTAGCGTGTGAGATGAGTGCAATTGTGCGGTAGTTTGAGCATTCTTTGGCATTACCTTTCTTTGGAATTGGAATGAAAACGGACCTTTTCCAGTCCTGTGGCTACTGCTGAGTTGTCCAAATTTGCTGGCATATTGAGTGCAGCACTTTCACAGCATCATCTTTCAGGATTTGAAACAGCTCAACTGGAATTCCGTCACCTCCGCTAGCTTTGTTCATAGTGATGCTTTCTAAGGCCCACTTGACTTCATATTCCAGGATGTCTGACTCTAGATGATTGATCACACCATCATGATTATCTGCATCATGAAGATCTTTTTTGTACAGTTCTTCTGTGTACTCTTGCCACCTCTTTTCAATGTCTTCTGCTTCTGTTAGGTCCAGACCATTTCTGTCCTTTATCGAGCCCATATTTGCATGAAATGTTCCCTTGGTATCTCTAATTTTCTTGAAGAGATCTCTAGTCTTTCCCATGCTGTTCTTTTCCTCTATTTCTTTGCATTGATCTTTGAAGAAGGCTTTCTTATCTCTTCTTGCTATTCTCTGGAACTCTGCATTCAGATGCTTATATCTTTCCTTTTCTCCCAAACACAAATAAGATAGTAGGTGTTGCAAGAGGGCATCAGAGGGCAGACACACTGAAACCATACTCACAGAAAACTAGTCAGTCTAATCACACTAGGACCACAGCCTTGTCTAACTCAATGAAACCAAGCCATGCCCACGAGGCAACACAAAATGGCCGGGTCATGGTGGAGAGATCTGACAGAATGTGGTCCACTGGAGAAGGGAATGGCAAACCACTTTAGTATTCTTGCCTTGAGAACCCCATGAACCGTATGAAAAGGCAACATGATAGGATACTGAAAGAGGAACTCCCCAGGTCAGTAGGTACGCAATATGCTACTGGAGATAAGTGGAGAAATAACTCCAGAAAGAATGAAGGGATGAAGCCAAAGCAAAAACAATACCCAGCTGTGGATGTGACTGGTGATAGAAGCAATGTCAGATGCTGTAAAGTGCAGTATTGCATAGGAACCTGGAATGTCAGCTCTATGAATCAAGGCAAATTGGAAGTGGTCAAACAAGAGATGGCAAGAGTGAATGTCGACATTCTAAGAATCAGAGAACTACAATGGACTGGAATGGGTGAATTTAACTCAGATGACCATTATATCTACTACTGCGGGCAGGAATCCCTCAGAAGAAATGAAGTAGTCATCATGGTCAACAAAAGAGTATGAAATGCAGTACTTGGATGCAATCTCAAAAACGACAGAATGATCTCTGTTCGTCTCCAAGGCAAACCATTCAATATCACAGTTATCCAAGTCTATGCCCCAACCAGTAACGCTGAAGAAGCTGAAGTTGAACGGTTTTATTAAGACCTACAAGACCTTTTAGAACTAACGCCCAAAAAAGATGTCCTTTTCATTATAGGGGACTGGAATGCAAAAGTAGGAAGTCAAGAAACACCTGGAGTAACAGGCAAATTTGGCCTTGGAATGTGGAATGAAGCAGGGCAAAGAATAATAGAGTTTTGCCAAGAAAATGCACTGGTCATAGCAAACACCCTCTTCCAACAGCACAAGAGAAGACTCGACACATGGACATCACCAGATGGTTCACACCGAAATCAGATTGATTATATTCTTTGCTGCCAAAGATGGAGAAGCTCTATACAGTCAACAAAAACAAGACCAGGAGCTGACTGTGGCTCAGATCATGAACTCCTTATTACCAAATTCAGACTCAAATTGAAGAAAGGAGGGAAAACCGCTAGACCATTCAGGTATGACCTCAATCAAATCCCTTATGATTATACAGTGGAAGTGAGAAATAGATTTAAGGGCCTAGATCTGATAGACAGAGTGCCTGATGAACTATGGAATGAGGTTTGTGACATTGTACAGGAGACAGGGATCAAGGCCATCCCCATGGAAAAGAAATGCAAAAAGCAAAATGGCTGTCTGGGGAGGCCTTACAAATAGCTGTGAAAAGAAGAGAGGCGAAAAGCAAAGGCAAAAAGCTCACAATTATATCTTCACTAATTCTTTGTTTATTTAAGAGTACATGAAGAATCATATCATATTATAGTATAATACTTACAATGATAGTGAAAGTGAAAGTATTATTTGCTCGATCATGTCCGACTCTTTGCGACCCCATGGATCAGAGCCTGCCATGATCCTCTCTCCATGAAAATTTTCAGACAAAAATACTGGTGTGGATATCCATTCCCTTCTCCAGGAGATTTTTCCAACCCAGAGATTTCAGGTCTGCTGCCCTGAAGGCAGATTCTTTACCCTCTGAGCCATCAGAGAAGTCCAATACTTACCTTCAACTACAATAATATTTGTATAAGCTTCTTATCACTGTTTAATTAAGTAAAATATTAAAATATATGGAACATCAGAGATGGAAGCATTTTGTAAATTCTGAATTAATGATTATCAGTACTGTTGTTTGAGCTTATCATGGAAAATATTTTACTCTGGGTCCTATATTGAGTTCTGCAGGGAAGAAAAAGTTATGCTGACTTAGCATCTGCATCAATGGCATGATCTAGAAAAACACAAAGTGCATGGACAGTGAGTCCCCAGGCTGAGATCAAGTATTGCAATTGGCAAATGAGGTTGTTAGTGATAAGAACCATCTGTGGATAAAAAGGAAGAGGCATTTGGTGAAGGCAGAAGCACCCTGCAAGGATATTATAGGGAGGGACATGCAGAACTGAACCTTGAGATGTGGAGAAATTCTGTGAACAAAGGTGGGGCAACTCTAGGAACATAAAGAGGACATCAGTCTTGTCAGAGGATGGCTTTGAGAAAATTAAGGTGGGTCATTAATAATTAAAACTCAGAGTTTTGAATAGCAGAGAGAAGAATGCAATGGGTCTATTTGAAGAGCTGATTTCACTTAACGTGAGATGGATGCGTCATTGTTCATTTGCTCAATCATGTCCAACTCTTTGTGACCCCATGGACTGCAGCATGCCAGGCTTCCCTGTCCTGCATCATTTCCCAGAGTTTGCTCAAACTCAGGTCCATTGTGTTGTTGTTACAATCTTATCAGTTATTATTATACTTCACAATATGGACAACTTACAAACTCTAAGGCTTTGTTGCCTTATCTATGAATCTCATTATTGTTATGATGGTTAATGAGATAAAATTCATCATATTATCTGGCACAAAGTAGATTCTTAATCAGCTTTAGCTATTTTTTCTACTTTCCTTTCTCTTCATAGTTTCAATGAGCTTTTTGCCTTTATATTAGTTTAAATGCACATGATTGTCTCCATGCACATTTTATGACTTTTATGTCTCCTATATTTGTACTGTCTGCTTCCTACAGTGTCTGAGACCTGAAATTACTATCTTCAGAATGTCTCTAGCAAGCTATACAAATAAGTTCATGTTTAGCTTAACTGTAGCCCTTAATTTTCCTCTAATCAGTTGAAACTGCTTCTTCATCTACAACAAAATTCTTTAAAATATTTGAATTATGTGAATAATATCCAGAATAGAATATTACCAGTTAAGCATTCTCCACTAGCTATTGTCTGCTCTCTTCTTATTATAAGAAACAAGCTGTTTCAGAGTGTTGATAGTTCCAGATTTAAGTTCATTTTGTTAAATAGCTCAAGACATCAGCCATCACCATATATTTCTTTAACCTAAATAAAAGGTGACCTTTCTTTTAATCTTTTTCTGTGATTTCTCATTAGAGAATAGATCAAGATGATAAAAGGGGAAGAGTCTTCCCTTGCTTCAATTTAGCTTCGTGTTATTGTTTTGCTTTAGTTCTTTGCAGCTACAATATCAAAAACAGTTTTTTGATGCATGTTAAGAAGAGAAGCAATTGTATACTACTTTCAGTGACTGAGAAAATCTTAAAAATGACTTTGATTCTACTGTCTTCTTCAAGCAAGGCTCTTGTTTCCTATTCTTTCTCTATTTTTTGTGTCATGACCTAATTTTATTCCAAGCGCCATCATACTCCCAGTGGTCCCAGGACTCATCTGAGCAAACGAGATGTACTGGCTGTCCCATCAGAGCATCCACCCGCCCTACAGTATGTCCCTGCATTCTCCTCTTTCCAGCCCTACCGACCTTCCTTGTGTATGTTAGTCACTCAGTCATGTTTGACTGTTTGCTACCCCATGGACTGTAGCCCACCAGGCTTCTCTGTCCCTGGAATTCTCCAGGCAAGAATACTGGAGTGGGTTGCGATTTCCTTCTTCAGGGTATCTCCTTGACCCAAGGATCGAACCCATGGGTCTCCTGCATTGAAGGCAGATGCTTTACTGTCTGAGCTATTAGGGAAGACCCTATCAACCTTCCTTAAAGACCTCATTTCCTCTCAGCTGCTTGCTGGAAATATTCCCTGAAGGAATCTCTTTGTTCTTGATGACTTATGTCTCCAAATTATACTGCATATGGAGAGGGAGGTGGGAGGGGGGTTCAGGATTGGGAACATGTGTACACCCGTGGTGGATTTATGTCAATGTATGGCAAAACCAATACAGTATTGTAAAGTAAAATAAAGTAAAATTTTTAAAATTAAAAAAATATACTGCATACTGCTTCCAACATCATCTTGTCTCTGCTTTAAGATTTAGAAATGATTTTTTTTTTTTTCTGGCCATGTGGCTTTTGAGACCTTAGTTCCAAGACCAGGGATTGAACCTGGGCCCTGAGCCCCTGGCAGTAAAAGCACCAAGTCCTAACCACTGGACTGATAGTGAATTCCCTGGGAGCAATTTTTGAACCAGAAGGTAAGGGACAGCATCTTGGCCAGGCTGCAGGAAGTGCTCTCATAGTTAACTTGGGAGAAAAAAAAAAAAAAAAAGATTCCTGGACTCCCTTCTAAGAAGTGCTGAATCTGTTTTGAGTAACAATCCTGGAAAGTTGTGTTCTTAGTAAGCACAAGTGATTCCTACAGGAGGTGTGTTTAGAAAGCCATGCAGAGTGCACAGAATGGAGGTCTGGGGGTCTGAGAATCCCAGGTTAGAATTGCAATAGCACACTTCATATCAACAGAGAGCTGGGAAAGTCATTTAGCCTCCTTAACTGTGTTTTCCCATTCAGAAATGGAGATGTTATCAACTTACACTCATCATTGTTGTGAGACTAAAATATGAGAAAATACATGAGAATACAAACACTTAAATATCCTATATCCTTCTGTTTTTTTCTGATCCAAGTAATGACTTTTTGAAAACTTAGCGAAAAGATTGACTTCAGCATTATTTCCCTTTTTCCAAATAAGCTTGAGAAAAACAAACCTGATTTCTAGAACCATAGCTGTGGCTTTGGTTCCTCTGCAGACATATGAGTCAACAGAGACCTGCAGGACCAAATATGAAGGCTCTAGGGGTCTCTTGAGAAGTAAGAGGACTGGTAGAAACATTTGTGTTCTCATGGACAGGAGGACAGTCTGGACCTATAATGGAAAGCCATAAGGACATACTCAGGAGAAGGTCCAGGAGGAATGCCTGCCCAGCTGTGATAAGGGTCCATTTGTTAGCACTCAAAACCCTACATCCAGTATCCAGTAGAGCTTGGGCATAGTCTAAAAGTCTATTTCCAAACAGACCCAGGGCTCAGAGCAGCTCTAAGATGATGAACATGTCAAAGTCGGGTGGGTTCAGAAGCAGGGAAGGCCAGAACTGATGAGTGGACCAGTCAGGCCTGGCTGTCAGCAGTTCCCTGAGTGACCACACCCACGATGGGGGCATGAAGGCAATGGATCAACATCCGGGGTATGCCACAAAATTCCACCTGTTTTCTGGTACTATAGTGTGCTCTCGCCTGTGTGTGAGTGCCAAGTCTCTTCATTCATGTCCAACTCTTTGCATTCCCATGGACTGTAGCCCACCAGGCTCCTCTGTCCATAGAATTCTCTAGGCAAGAATACTGGAGTGGGTTGTCATGCCCTCCTCCAGTGGATCTTCCCAACCCAGGGATCAAACCCACATCTCTTAGGTCTCCTGTGTTGGCAGGTGGGTTCTTTACAACTAGCACCAACTGGGAAGCCCTGTGCCCTGACCTGTGTTCACCTTGATTCCTCAGAGGATCGGTGGGATCACAACATGGTGTATGAGATTCATTTCTAGGCTGATTGCAGGTCAGCTTGCAGAAGTCGCCTGTGGGGGCAGGCTTAGGTGGGTTACAAGCTGTTTGTCCCTAGAAATGAGAGTCGTGTATTCTGGTTGTGTGAGCAGAGATCTAATGTGGAATCTAGCCCATGGCATGGTGAGTACCCTGGTGTTTTATGGATCTCTTCACCACCCCAGGCCTGGGTCTGTACAGGTCAGCTCCAGTTGTCCCCAGCCTACCTCGACCTGGGATCTAGAGAGCTCGATTAGGATTTGCAGCCATGAGGAACCCAAACAGATAGAAAGCGAAAGTTACTCAATCTTGTCTGACTATTTGAGACCCCATAGACTGTAGCCCTCCAGGCTCCTCTGTCCATGGAATTCTCTAGGCAAGAATACTGAAATGTGCTGCCATGCCCTCCTCTAGGGGATCTTCCCAACCCAGAAATCAAACCCAGGTCTCCAGCATTGCAGGCAGATTCTTTACCATCTGGGCCACCAGGGAAGCTAGAACTAGACCATAGTATTTTCTTGGAACCTATTTATCTGCAAATCCCAGTCCAGCATCAGTGGCTACTCAGGCCTCTTTCCCTTGCTCTAAACCCTTGGACTTCATAATAGTGGGAAGTTGGACAAGTCACTTGACTTGTACTCACTGTACTCACAGAGAGTACTCACCTCAGTACTCTCAACTGTATAATGGAACTAACAGGTCGGTTAGTCAGCTTAAATGCCTCGTAGGCCTGTCACATAATGTAAACCTCATAATTATTAATTTCCTTTAACTTATCTTCCCTTTGCCATAGAGAGCCTCTAAATATTTATTTATATGCTCATTCTTGCAACCCTTATATTTATGTAATAAACTGTCACTCCAGCTCATTTTGACCCTCTGAGAGCCATGAATAGCAAAATCTTTGTCAAGGTAATCCCAACCATCAATGCAGGTGTAAGAGCACACGGTGTTTCCTTTGTTTGGTAGGTTTGGGGTTATGAAACCATTGGAATGAAACAGTGAGCATTCCTAGAGCCTAGTTTCTTGGAGAGTAAGGCAGAGATCCTTCCAATTTAGAGAAACTCTCAGAGTATGGTACAGATAGGTTTATAAGGACCAGGATATAGGATCTGAAGTGGAAGCAACTGAAGAAACATCATTCAGGCATTTAACATGTTTATCAAGCACTAAGAGTATGAGATGCCCAAGTATCCTGGTGACTACATCAGATTTGCTTTAGGGACTTACAGAGCCGAGAGATTATTAAGGAAGACTGAGGCTCTGTGGACAGAACATGTGCCATCATACCCACTCATACAATTAGGACCAAGGCACACGTTCTCCCAGCTGTTAGAGGCTTGTCCACTGATGGCTGGTGGCTGAATCCATCTCAAAGAATTGCCTTTGTCAAAGTGGTCAGCCAGCATCCTGCAGCTGATGGACAGGGGGCCCAGTCCCCTGACCCCATCTAGAGCAATAATATCTTCAGAGCAACCTGAGAACTTGGCTGAGGTCTTCATTACAACTGCATTATAGTTCAATTGCTCTTTCTGCTCATTTTCAAAATGTATTTATTCAGTTCAGTTCAGTCGCTCAGTCGTGTCCGACTCTTTGCGACCCCATGAACTGCAGCACACCAGGCCTCCCTGTCCATCACCAATTCCCGGAGTCCACCCAAACCCATGTCCATTGAGTCAGTGATGCCATCCAACGATCATCCTCTGTCATCTCCTTCTCCTGCCCTCAATCTTTCCCAGCATCAGGGTCTTTTCAAATGAGTCAGCTCTTTGCATCAGGTGGCCAAAGTATTGGAGTTTCAGCTTCAACATCAGTCCTTCCAATGAACACCTAGGACCTGATTAGAATGGACTGGTTGGATCTCCTTGCAGTCCAAGGGACTCTCAAGAGTCTTCTCCAACACCACAGTTCAAAATTAGCAGGTAATTAATATATCATAGCACACTCCTGTAAAGTATAAAATGTAATGGTTTTTGGTGTATTCCCAAAGTCATGAAATTATAACCATTGTCTAATTCATGAACATTTTATCACCATCCTAAAAAAGCAAAAACAAAACAAATTCATGCTGTTGGCAGTTGCCCCCCATTCATCCTTACCCCCAGTTCCTGGCAGCCACTAATATAGCTTCTGTTCTGAGTATCCAATATATTGACTCATACAATAGGTGGCCTTTTGTGTCTGATTTCTTTCACTGAGCATAATGTTTTCAAGGTTCACCTACAGTATAGCATGTATCACTATTTTATTTTTATTGCCAAGTAATACTTACTTGTATGAATATTCCACATTTTATCTTTTCATCAATGGAGAGATGTTTGTATTGTTTCTTACATTTAACATTTTGTGTGTATGCATGGTCACTTCAGTCATTTCCGCCTCTCTGTGACCCTGTGAACTATAGCCCACCAAGCTCCTCTGTCCATAGGATTCTCCAGGCAAGAAGTGGGTTGCCATGACCCCCTCTAGGAATCTTCCCAACCCAGGAATCGAACCTGCGTCTCTTATGTCTCCTATATTGGCAGAAGGCTTCTTTACCACTAGCACCACCAATTTGGTATTTTGGGTGACAATAAATAATATGACTGCTTTGAGCGTTCATGTACACGTGTTCATGTGCTTGCCTCTTTCCACTTCTGTCCTGTGCTTACTCAGAAGTGGTATTGCTGGGTTATGTGGTAGCTCTATGTTTAACATTTTGAGGTAATGTTAAGTTGTTTTCTAAGGAATTGCAGCATTTTACATTCTTACCAGCAATGTATGATAGTTCCAATTTTCCCTTACCTTCATCAATACTTGCTGTTATATGTTTTTTTTTTTTTTTTGGTTCTAGCTATCCTAGTGAGTGGGAAGTGGTATCTCATTGTGGTTTTGATTTGTAGTTTCCTAATAACTAATGGTATGGAGCATCTTTCCCCCATACCTTTACTGCATATGTCCATTTCTATATATTCTGTGGGGGAAATGTCTATTCAAACATTTTGCATTTTTAATTGAAATCTTCCTTATTGCCACAGGTAAGAGTTATGTATTCTGAATACAAATCTCTGATCAGATATATGATTTAAAAGTACTTTATTCTATTCTATAGCTTGTCTTTTCACTTCCTTGATGATTTTTTTTTTAAGTGTAACATTTTAAAAAATTTTGTTCCCGTTTCATCCATCTCATCAGAACTGATTCAAATGAATTCTTTTTAACGGCTGAGTAATACTCCATTGTGTATATGTACCACAGCTTTCTTATCCATTCATCTGCTTATACAGAGTGAAGTAAGCCAGAAAGAAAAACACCAATACAGTATACTAACACATATATATGGAATTTAGGAAGATGGCAATGACGACCCTGTATGCAAGACAGGGAAAGAGACACAGATGTGTATAACGGACTTTTGGACTCAGAGGGAGAGGGAGAGGGTGGGATGATTTGGGAGAATGACATTCTAACATGTATACTATCATGTGAATTGAATCGCCAGTCTATGTCTGACGCAGGATGCAGCATGCTTGGGGCTGGTGCATGGGGATGACCCAGAAAGATGTTCTGGGGAGGGAGGTGGGAGGGAGGTTCATGTTTGGGAATGCATGTAAGAATTAAAGATTTTAAAATTTAAAAAATAAAAAACTAAAAATTAAAAAAAAAATTGTATTTGAAGAAAAAAAATAAAATAAAAAAATAAAAAAAAAAAATTTTGTTCCCTATACTTTTGGTGTCCATATCTGAGAAATTGTTGCCTCACCCAAGATTTATTCCCATGAAGATTTGCTCCTATTTTATTCTAAGAATTTTATAGTGTTTTTTTTGTTTGTTTTACATTTAAATCCATGATCCATTTTGAGTTAATTTCTGCCTCTGCCCTTTTCTGTTTGCCCCAATCCTCAGAGATTTTGTTCTCAAGTTCATTCCCCAATAAATCTACAAACTTTGAGTTTATTTCCCTGGAATCAGATAGTTGACTCATAAATATGAAAATAGAATGTGATGACTGGGCGCATCGTGGAAACTGTAAACACACCTGTCCCTGGTGTGGATTTCTGAGGGCTGACACTTCCCCCAAGGTGAGGAAGGCCTGTAGAATAGAAGCTCCTTTGTGGACTAGCAAGGGCTGACTTCTCCATTTGCCACTGCTTAGCAAAACCCATTCAGACTGCTTAACAAAAATGCCACAGACCAGGTGGATTATAAACAACAGAAATTTATTTCTCATGATTCTAGAGGCTGCAAAATCCAAGATCAAGATGCTAGCAGATTAGGTACCCACTCCTGGAGATGGTTGGATCTCCAACCATGGAGATCCATGGTTAGCATCGCCATGAGATGGCATCACCAGCTTAATGGACATGAGTTTGAACAAACTCTAGATAGTGACGGACACGGAAGCCTGGCATGCTGCAGTCCATGGGGTTTCAAAGAGCCGGACATGACTTAGCGACTGAACAACAACCTGACTCAAAGACAGCCTTCTCTTCTTTGTGCCCTCTTATGGTAGAAGGAACAGGGGAGCTTTCTAATATCTCTTTATAAGGAACACTATTCCCATCCATGATGTCCTAATCACCTCCCAAGGCCCTATCTCTTAATACTGGTAGCTTGGGTGCTGAGGATTCAACATATGAACATTAAGGGGATACAAATATACAGTTTATGCCACCTGCTTTGCTTCCAAAACCTTATTACTTTATAGAAGACAGTTTTCAGTCACAGAGATCAAAGCATAGGCAAGTTAATATTCAAAACATGACATTGCTTCAAGCTACATATCCTTTTATGTATGTATTACAGCAGGAGAAAGATAATACATATTCTTTAGCAGTTGTTATTATGTTACATATAATTAAATGTTATAAAGATGAACCTATTATGTGAAAAATAAATACAATTATGTTTGGTTCATGCTATAAAACTTACTTCCTATATATTATATGCAATATGGAGTGGATTTATGCTTATTTATTAAAAAAAACCAATTAGTATATTTAGCATATATTATATGGTCTGGAGAAGGAAATGGCAACCCACTCCAGTGTTCTTGCCTGGAGAATCCCAGGGACGGGGGAGCCTGGTGGACTGCTGTCTATGGGGTCGCACAGAGTCGGACACAACTGAAGCGACTTAGCAGCAGCTGCATATGGTCTTGATGTTTGCAGCTTGATTGTCACTTTGGAGCTATTTCAACTTATTGTGTTGAATCGTGGAGTAAGTTTCATGCTCAGAAAGTCAAAAGTGAAAAAGTCAAGAGAGGGCAAGATTTGGTCAACAATTTGCTGGAATTTAGTATTTTTGCATTTGTACATCTAAATTGAAGTTTGATTAGTTATTCCAAGCTTCTTCAAGCACAAGGAACACTGCCTGGGCTCTCACTTAAATGGAAACTGAGTCTCAAAAAAGGAGGGGTGGTAACTGGCCCTAGGTTGCAGATGAATTAGCAAAAACAGCTTCTGTAGGACACAAACCTGACCACTCCCAGCCCCAGGATGTAATTCTTGCAACAAACTGCTTGAATGTTTTCCAGGGTAGCTTTATACAGTTAAGATGTGTGTGAGTTTCTCAAAGACATCTGTGAGTGCGGGCAGAGGAGGAAAGGGGCATACAGCTTTTTCCATCAAGTTGTGACAACACCTAGGTATTAGAAAGCAACACAAAGATGAATATGCCCCAGCTTATTCATTTGCAGACATTAAAGCCTTGGGAGTCAGACACAAGTCTTTTTCATGTCGTAAGGACATGGTCCTGAGCAGCCAACTCCTAGGGAGGCATGAGTCCAATCACTGCTTGGGAGCCTGGGGCTACACCCAACCTTCAGCTCCACTGGGAGGAATCACCCAAGGGAGAGATCCTGTAAGGTACTTTAATGGTTGCAGAAATAAAAGGAAATTTTTGTTCTGAAGCAGAATATGGATTTAAAAATTTAATGGTAACTAATTGTCCATATCTGTGATAATCCTGCTGTGTTTGATGCTCTGAAAGACTTACAAACAAAATCTCAAAATAGCTTTCATAAATCAATTTCACCTCACCCAGAAATCAAAATAGTTCATTCACTATTCAGATATAACAGGTTCAAATGGCAAAATATCTCCAAAGTCAATTTAAACAAGGTAAATCAATAATAAAGTATTAATAGTTCATATTTTCTATTAAAAGAAATTTTATGGGTGTCTCTTTGTTTCACTGAATTTAAATATGTCATTATAAACTCTATGCATTCCCAGTAGTGTCTCTATGCAATGACAGCCGCTGTTAATATCATCCTGTTTTCTTTGAGCTTTTTAAATTCTTTGCATGGCTTTTTTAAAAGGGATGATTTGGGAGAATGGCATTGAAACATGTATACTATCATGTAAGAATCGAATCGCCAGTCTATGTCCGATGCAGGATACAGCATGCTTGGGGCTGGTACACGGGGATGACCCAGAGGGATGTTGTGGGGAGGGAGATGGGAGGGGGGTTCATGTTTGGGATCGCATGTACACCCATGGTGGATTCATGTCAATATATGGCAAAACCAATACAGTATTGTAAAGTAAAATAAAGTAAAAATAAAAATTAAAAAAAATGGAAAAAAAGGGTACTTAGATTCTATTATATCAAGTGGAAGACATTTCTCTTCCTCCCTGTGAAGGAGTGTTACCAAACAGTTTTCCTGGAACTCTGCACTCCCTTGATAGGGGGAAGATTGGCTGTTTTCTGCAAAAGCTGCTCCTAGACCCACCACAGTTGTCCATGGGCATGCACAGCCATGAGAGGAGCCAGCCTAGCCAAATCTTGGGCAGAGCATGCATTAATGAAATAAGCTTCTATGAAATATATTTATTTATTTAAAAAAAAATCCTGCTAGAAATGTACAAAGCTCATTGTCATCCAGAAATCCAAAACCAAATGAAGAGGCATACAATTAGCATTTTCTAACATAGTTTACTACTCTCCCGGCCTAAACAAAGGATGAGAAAAACACTCAGTAGGAAGGGCAGGTCCTTTTTAAGTCCCTTTTTTTTTTTTTTTTTTTTTAATGAGCTACAGAGATTAAGTCATGTGTCCTAGGCCCCATGGCTAGTAAACTGACCAGATCGCACATGCCTTACTGGGTGCCCGTTGATCCTCTGTTTTTAGAATGGGTGCATGGATGTTTTTCTCCTGGCTTTCTGGATCTAAAGTAAACATGAGGTTATCACAGCTTTTGCAATTATAAGAATATGAATATTGTACTACAGATATTAGTTTGACTCTTGCCATTATTTCAGGTTTCAAATCACAGGTGATATTTCTCACTTGAGTGAAATGTGAATTTTCCAAATCATGAAAGCTTATATGAGGCCGCAGAATAAGATTGTGAGCAGTTCTCTAAGGGGAAACGGATGTAAAGTTTAACTGGCAAAGGAATAAAATTAAAGCAGACAGCAACATAACCCGGGTTCTTCCCTGTCTCTTCAGATGACAGTCCTGTGGCTTGCTGCTCTGAGCATTTGATGGGGAGTAAAAGGCATTAACACTTTGCATAACATGACAAGAAATACACCTGGTAAACAGTTCCCTGGTAGTTCAGTTGCTCAAGAATCCGCCTGTAATGCAGGAGATCCCAATTCAATTCCTGGGTCAGCAAGATCCCCTGGAGAAGGAGTAGGCTACCCGCTCCAGTATTCTTGTGCTTTACTGGTGGCTCAGCTGGCAAAGAATCCACCTGCAGTATGGGAGACCTGGGTCCAATTCCTGGGTTGGGAAGATCCCCTGGAGAAGGGAACAGCTATTCACTCCAGTATTCTGGCCTGGAAAATTCTATACAGTCCATGGGGTCACAAAGAGTCAGACACAACTGAGAAACTTTCACTTTTACTTTTCCCCATAGATGAAAATTCACCGTGAGGTTTAGTTCTATAGAGAAAACTAGATTTTTTTTTTTGGTAAATTTTATAAAGTTTTTAAGTTTGAGGGTGTCTGCTATAGAATTTTAGATTTTAAGCATGTGTTCATGATTTCACTGATAATCAAATTTCAAAGTCAGTTTTTTTTTTTCTTTCCTTTTATGTAGTTTTTTAAAACCCTGTATTGTTGTGAAAGGCTTACACAGATTTCACTGACTGTAACTCTAGTGACTTTTAAAAAGATGTGCCTGAGAGGATGCAGAGGGAAAGAGCAGGATTTGGGAAGTTCTACAGTCCTCGACACTCACTCTGTCTTTCCCATGTGTCTGGACTCTGGCCTTGAATGAATAATTGAACTTCTCCTTGGGTCACCATTTACTTTCCCACCAAGCTGGATCTGAAATCATCAGAGATGATTTTGTGTAGTAAATTCAATGTGGGTTTTGTATGATCAGAGAGAAGAAGATGGTGGATCCCAGGTTGGGGGAAAAACATGACCAAAGCCTTAAAGATGAAATAAGACGAGTCAGACTGAGTAGATATTTTGAGACATACAGACTAAACAGTTGAGCAGGTAAATTGGAGTCAAATGAAGGTTAGTCTTAAATTGGCTGAAATAACCTAGTGTTGACTTGGTAGGGACTGGGAAGAAATTAGAGATATTTGAAACATGGTTTGAGAAGCTGAGAAGCAACTGCTGGAAGACAGGTTAACAGATAGATGAGAGACATTGGTTTGGATTACATTTTGGAGTCTGGGTGTCACCTGGAGATTAATACCTCTGGATCCATAAGATCTTTGGTTGTGTGATCACACTAACACTGATGGTTATAATTTTGGCAGAACAGTCTATTTCCAAGTTCATGAATTATCCTAATTTCAAAGGTAGTCAAAGGCTGCATTTCGGTTGGTTTGTCTGCACGGTTGTACCAAGGTTGGAAAGGAGTGATCACTGTGCCCAGCCGATTAGGGAATTGCCTCTAGGTGGACAAGAGAGAGTAGGAGGCCACAAATGAAACCAACACCCCAATCCACAAACCCACAAATGTGCTTATATTTCACATCAGAGGGCTGAGTTTCGTATTGTCTAATGGTGATCTTTGATCAAAATAAAGGTGGCATTAATGGTAACAAGGTATTTCCCCATTTTTATTCCATGGCTTGTTTTTGAGCTGTCAAAGAGGCCAAAACTGGAACCTCATATTTTGAGAGCCATACATCCCATTAAAATATTAGAAACTCAAGATCATCCTATAGTAAGAGGCCATTATTTAACTTTGTATCAACCCTCAGATTTCTTAAACTTCTTTGTCTATGGACCCATTTCTCTTGTAGGTTCCGTTAACATCTAATGGAACTACAGCTGCCCCAAATGATGTATAAAAACCACCAAGTCTAGGATATTGAACTTTAACCAACATGATTAACTCAGGTGTTTTCTCTTGTAGGGCAGTAGCTCAATATTTAGTTTCAGTGGAAGCCATATAAGGAATCTAAATGTGCTTATGAGCTATATTTCAAGATGTATAGATGATTGACAACATGAGAGTTTAGAAGCAGTAGACAATTTGAAGTTAGAAGTTACAAGCCACTCATTAGACAGCTTTTTCATGTAGTCATTGTAGTTTCCTCATCTGTAAATATCATATTATCCATCTATAAGGGTTATGATGCTCAGAAAGATAGTGTACACAAGAATCTCTTGTAATTGCAAGGCTTCATTTGAATCTGTATTCTGTTTTGAAATATACTTGTGTCTTCTAGTTTGTGTTGCCTCGACAAATAAAGAAACTTCTTAAAGAGAATTGAAAGGACCCATTTAAGCAAACTGTCATATGAAGTTTGAGTCCTCAAAGGTATGGTATTGTTCAAATTAAGGGACAGGAAGAGGCAGGGAAAACAAAACAAAACAAAACAAAACAAAACAAAAACCAGCAACAACTTGTAACAGAGCAAAGCCACAGTTGTATTCAAATCTTTAAAAGAAGTTGCAAATGGCTGGATCCCTGGGCTGACTGCTGAGGTACTCTTTGACCAGAACAGTGTTTGCAAAGCAAATAGAAAAACAAATGCATCTCTGTTGACCATAGAACCCATTGCTTATTTTTTTTGTCTTCCATCAAGGCTCAAGACTTACATGTATGTCCCTGTCCTGTCCCTGGGAGTTTTTTGTTGTTGTTGTTGTTTTGAAAGGACATATTTTGACCTGAGGGCATCCAAATTGTTTTATTTCCCATCTGATGCTCAAGAAGTCTTGCCTCCTAGATGTGGCCTGATTGCTCTTATTTCCTCCCTTTGCAGTCCATCGATAGGAGCAGGTGTTAGAGAATTTTATAAGGAACATTCTGTTAGAAATGTGTACATTTGGATTACCACTGGGAATGTTTTTTAAAATTAAATTCTACTAAAATATGGCCCTGCCTAAGATGCAGGTTCTCTGACCTTCCATCAGCCTAACCTTGGGTGGGGTGGAGCTAGTCTAGTCAGTGGAGATAGAGACCTACATAGTAATATCTGAACTGGGACCTTGCGCCAAGGTCTCAAACTCATGCTAAAATCATTTCAGCCTAAATATCCCTCCTTCTTTTGCTCATTAGCTCAAATATCCTGTTTGCCTTAAACCCAACTGAAAGTTACTGTCCTTTAGATGCTGTCAGTGGCAGGAGTACCAACTGGCATAACTTTTTTTTTTGAAAACAAATGGGCAATATACATCAGTATTAATATATGTCAATATTAAAGGAGTCTATACTTATGGTTCAGTAACCTCCACGCTGGGAAAGCATGGTCAAAGATTTAGATGTGAGAGTGTAATAACATTGCATAGTTATTTATTACAGCATCTCTTTAAAAAATATATGAGGAGATTATTTATATAAGTAACTGTGTAGCCACATCATGGACTATTATTCTATCATGGTAAAATGATACATTAAAAATAAAACAAGACAAAAATGTATGTGTGTAACTGGTGTGTGTATGCCATGGGGTGGGAGTGAGAGTGAGTGTGTTTGTTTATATGTTGAACATTGCAGATCTCCTAAGCCTGTGGATACAAAGAGGTCACATCAAATTCCACATTACAATGGTCTTACAACCCTGTTTCCCCGATGGCTCAGAGGGTAAAGAATCTGCCTGCAAAGCAGGAGACATGGGAGACTCAGGTTCAATCCCTGGGTTGGGAAGATCCTCTGGAGAAGGAAATGGCAACCCACTCCAGTGTTCTTGTCTGGGAAATTGCATGGACAGAGGAGCCTGTTGGGCTACATCCCATGGGGTCACAAAAGAGTCGGACACGACTAAACAGTGGCAGCAGTACAACCTTATAACCCTCTCACAAAGGAATATAAACCTGTGCTCAGCACCAGATCCAAAAAGACCATTTTCCCTTTTCCCTGGCCTCCTTGCCAAGGCTCTTTCCACTGATCCCATTGTGGATGTTTCATTAGAACTTTCTGGTAACTGGTATCCTTGGACATCAGGGTTACCATTCTATGAGAAAGGAGATGTTCTCCATTCTAAAGCTTTCCTTGGCCTTGACTCTGGGATGCAGATATTGAGGTAAGGAAGTCAGGAAGGAAACAAATGCATCAAACGTCTAGTAATTGGTAGGCCTTTGGTAGGTCATCCATTCATGTCAACTAGTGATTCTCAGCTATTCTTATGCTCTCTTTTTAATATGAAACCTCAGCACATCTAGATAGCATTCTACTCAGTCATTTCAGGCCTGTGGTGCTATTTAGTTCCTCAACATTCAGAAAAAGAAGATCATGCCATCACTCCATGGGAAATAGACGGGGAAACACTGGAAACAGGGTCAGACTTCATTTTTGGGGGCTCCAAAATCCGTGCAGGTGGTGACTGCAGCCATGAAATTAAAAGACGCTTACTCCTTGGAAGAAAAGAGACATTACTTGGCCGACTAAAGTCCGCCTAGTCAAGGCTATGGTTTTACCTGTGGTCAGGTATGGATGTGAGAGTTGGACTGTGAAGAAGGCTGAATGCTGAAGATTTGATGCTTTTGAACTGTGGTGTTGGAGAAGACTCTTGAGAGTCCCTTGGACTGCAAGGAGATCCAACCAGTCCATTCTGAAGGAGATCAGCCCTGGGATTTCTTTGGAAGGACTGATGCTAAAGCTGAAGCTCCAGTACTTTGGCCACCTCATGCGAAGAGCCGACTCATTGGAAAAGACTCTGATGCTGGGAGGGATTGGGTGCAGGAGGAGAAGGGGATGACCCAGGATGAGATGGCTGGATGGCATCACTGATTCGATGGACATTAGTCTGAGTGAACTCCAGGAGATGGTGATGGACAGGGAGGCCTGGAGTGCTGCGATTCATGAGGTTGCAAAGAGTCGGACACGACTGAGCAACTGAACTGAACTGAACCCTGCAAAGCTAAGGAATCTTAATCCTGACCCAGACCCAGTACTCAACTAGTATACTGTTGTGCACTGACAGAGCTACTAACATTGTTATCTGCCTGGATCTCTAGATCATAGTGCCACTGGCTGTATTCCTTCTGCCCACCTGTCTGGGCTTCTCTGAGGCCAACTGCTTGCCTGGCCTCCAGTTGCCTGTTAATGCTCTACTTGCTGGAACCCATGTTCCACCTGCTCTCCTGGATGGTCTCCCATAAGCAACAGCTGCAGTTGAATCCTCAATCCCAGTCCCACCACAGCAGCCCAGTCTAGTTCCAAGCCCAAAGCTCTCCCAGTCCACTGATGCCCTGCTATGGTTAACCTTGCCGTGCCTGGACCTATCACCTCGATGATTCTTAAAACAGTACATGCCATGGAAGACATGTGATAAGATTTATATTTTTTTAGGATATTCCATTTTTTATATTTAAGCTGTTCCCTTTTCTCCAAATTAAGTTTTTTGGAAGGAATGATAAGCTAAAATGTGAGCATATTTTTTGAAGATTAAGGTTTTTTTGAAGATTTTTTGAAGATTAAGAAAAAACACAGCTGGTTTAATATTCCTGTCCTTCAATCTGCTTTACCCGAGAAAATGGAGGTGAATCCAGGTTGTGAAAAATAATAAAGCCAATTACTTTGTCTGTTCCTTTGTATGATATACTGCACCTTTAAAAAAAACAAAACAAAACATAGATCAGCAAGTACAGATTGGTAGTTCTGTAGCGCTGGGTATACCATGCCCCGATCATCAATTATGGTTACAGCCTTGTGTATTTGCTCTTACAGAGAGAGAGAGAGAGAGAGAGAGAGAGAGAGAGAGAGAGAGAGCGAGCGAGCGCACGAGTGAGAGCGAGAGCGCTATGCTATGGTGAAGGGGAGCCCTGGGCTCTCAGGCTGTGCCTCCTTTGCATGTCTCAGCTCTGCCTGTTCCTGAATCCTGAGCCAGATAATGTCTAGTCTATCTTCAGCCTTGCCCTGGCGCACATAGCCAGTTAGGTCTGTAGCTGGAAGAACTTCAATTGCTAAGCTGTTTGCTGGTGAGATTCATATTGAGTCCTCTCCTGGTCATCAAGCTTTTTCTTTTTTTTTGGCCTTGGTCCCATGGGGGTACTCCCAGGGAGATGACTGCAAGCCACCCTCCCGCCACCCCAGGTAAACATCACGGGTACAGTAACAGGGAATTGTGTATAAAGATAGCCAAGAGGCATTTGGTATTCAAGGGAAATCACAAGCAGCGCACTGAGCTCAATACAAAACCAAGTTAGGAGAGCCAAAGACACATCATGAATAGCCTAATCTTTGCAGTATGAGAAGTCTTCACTCATCTTGAAAACTGTTGACTCCCCACGGTGTGGCCATGCTCCTCTGACCAGACGCCCTCTCTTGTCTTCTACCTGAGAAGAAGCCCCCTTACTACTTTGCCAATCAAGGGTATGAGTAAGGCAGTTAGGAGGTGCCAAACGTGGGGTTTCTCTGCTGCCCGCTGCAGTGTTCCTGTTATTGGTGTGGTCATTTTCCCTTGGGCCCTACCTGCATCAGGCTGCTCATGTTAAAAACCCAATCAGGGCCATTCCTGTATTTTGAAATTTTCCTCCGGTTGTCTGGAGCTACAATTTCCACCTTCAATCTGTTCCTTCTTTGCTTCAAAAGGTGTTAAGGATTTTAAAAAATAATCTGATAGGTTATTAAGAGGGGTTTTTCAGCAGGAGGAGACTGTCAACTTTTCTCAGGAAGCCATCTTGTTTTGAAACTTGGATTTTTCTATCATCAGTGTCGTTTTCATCTGACTTCCTGGTGGCTACCTTTGGCAGTTGCAGTCAGAAACATTTCACACACTTTCTTGTATTAGAGAAAACATATGGCCTTGATGTAAGATTGTGCTAAGATGTTCAGCAAACAACTCTTCAGTCCCCAGCCACAGTCCCTGACAGGCGAGATAGTCAATTTTGTACACCTGGATTGTCTCTGAGCCAAATCAGTGCATCCCAGGATAACATCCTCCATATCCATGTTTGTTGTCTTCCATTTTCATTTCTTAAAAATTCAGTCTTTGATTGAGTATAGAAAATGTTAAACACCAAGTATTATCAATGGAGACAATGAGGAAGTTTAAAAAGAAGAGCGCCAACCTGGAGTCAGAATAACTGGTTAATGTCTGGACTCCGAATGAGGAACATTTTGCCAAGCATTGCAGAGCCACGGAGATTGGATGCCTCCCCACCCAGTCCACTCCTACATTTCACTCTGCACAGAGCCAGGTGATGACAGAGGCAGTCGATTTCATAGGCACAGGATTGTCCAAGTATATTAAGTTATATACCTGCTAGTTCTGTATTTCCTCAGAGAACTTCCGCAGAGAAAAAAAGAGATTTGGTAGCATTTGTGATGACATTCAAAGTGGGCACTTTAAAACATCTCATCATGTGTGATAGTCAATGTCCATCTCTTTATATTGAAATGAGAATTAGGGAGCATCTGTCTACTTCATGATGACAGATTCATGTTCAACCAATTTAGAGGAGTTGGTGCAGAAGGGAAAACTGAGATATAAAATATATGACATCTTATGACATGTCTGATCATTAATTTGTTTTTCATACACTTTTTTTTAGTTTTTTATTTTTTTAATTTTAAAATCTTTAATTCTTACATGTGTTCCCAAACATGAACCCCCCTCCCACCTCCCTCCCCATAACATCTCTTAAAGAAGAATACTAAAGTATATAAAAGATTTATGGACATTTACTTCATTAATACCCTAGCACTGGATGCATTTAGTCTCTGCTTTGACAAATACATTTCTTTTTATATTCTACATATTTTGCCTAATCTCTGAGCTCATCCAAAATTAAAGTTATATTCAGTTCAGTTCAGTTGCTCAGTCGTGTCCGACTCTTTGCGACCCCATGAATTGCAGCATGCCAGTCCTCCCTGTCCAACACCATCTCCCAGAGTTCACTCGGACTCACGTCCGTCAAGTCCGTGATGCCATCCAGCCATCTCATCCTGGGTCGTCCCCTTCTCCTCCTGCCCCCAATCCCTCCCAGCATCAGAGTCTTTTCCAATGAGTCAGCTCTTCACATGAGGTGGCCAAAGTACTGGAGTTTCAGCTTTAGCATCAGTCCTTCCAAAGAAATCCCAGGGCTGATCTCCTTCAGAATGGACTGGTTGGATCTCCTTGCAGTCCAAGGGACTCTCAAGAGTCTTCTCCAACACCACAGTTCAAAAGCATCAATTCTTCGGCACTCAGCCTTCTTCACAGTCCAACTCTCACATCCATACATGACCACAGGAAAACCATAGCCTTGACTAGACAGACCTTAGCCGGCAAAGTAATGTCTCTGCTTTTGAATATACTATCTAGGTTGGTCATAACTTTTCTTCCAAGGAGTAAGCGTCTTTTAATTTCATGGCTGCAGTCACCATCTGCATGATTTTGGAGCCCCCAAAAATAAAGTCTGACACTGTTTCCACTGTTTCCCCATCTATTTCCCATGAAGTGATGGGACCAGATGCCATGATCTTCGTTTTCTGAATGTGTTATATTAGGATTTGCATTAACAAATATTTGAAATTTGACTTGTTGCTTAGGTACTAAGTCATGCCTAACTCTTTTGTGACCCTGTGAACTGTAGTCTGCCAGACTCCTCTGACTATAGGATTCCCCAGGTAAGAATACTGAAGTGGGTTGCCATTGCCTTCTCCAGGAGATCTTCTTGACCCAGGCATCGCGACTGCATCTCCTGCTTTGGCAGACCGATTGTTTACCACTGAGCCACATGGGAAGCCCAAATTTGAGTTATTTTAAAGCTTTTATATATATATTATATATATTTACATATATATTATATATAGTCAGAAAACTAAATTGTACACTCTTAATTATGAGAGCCATTTATTATCTAAAGAGAGAGAAGTAAAGCTCAGGTAATTGTCCCCACCAACCACCCCCAATTTAAGTTAATTTCCTGTTTAATGTTAATTTTATTAGCTTTATGTAAAGGCACATGATACCATGTCACTTCTTCATTCAGTTCAGTTCAGTCGCTCAGTCGTGTCCGACTCTTTGCGACCCCATGAATCGCAGCACACCAGGCCTCCCTGTCCATCATCAACTCCCGGTGTTCACATTTACACACATGTTTTTAAATATATACTTATAACAACTCTAAAATGGAACTATTTCTTACAGTCAATAACAGATCATTTAATTGAGGCCTGAACTTATGTCAGCACTTGCCATCAGTAGTATTCCAGGTGTGATAAAGCAGGTTATATGATTTCCTGTTTCTTTTATCTACTTTTTATCTTATTGTTTTAGAATGAGGAAAGCATCAAACCAGAGTTATTACAGAGAATATTCTGTATCCCTAAATCTCAGTGGATTAACACAACAAGGGTTTATTTTTCTCTTGTGTCAGTAAGGACTCTCTGTTTCATTTGGGGCTTGAGGGTCCTCAGTTAGATCCTGAACCTCCAACCAGCTTAAAATGATGAGGGTGGAAGATCACTTAAGTATATAGGACCAAGCCTGAAATTAGTGTTCATCATTTCTGCCTGGCATCTATTTCTGTGTTAATCATATTATGTTAATAGCTATGGGTTGAATCTTACCCACCCCCCTGCCCGGAGATATGATAGTGAAGCTCTGGTACCTATAACTATAATCCTGTTTAAAAATAAGTTCTTTGCAGATGTAATCAAGTTAAGATGAGGTCATACAGGATTAGGATGGACTGTAAATCCAGTGGTTTATAGCCTCCTAAGGAGAGAGGTTTGGAAATACAAAGGAGATGCAGAGAAGTGAATGTGATAGGGGAGGTACAGATTGGAGTTATGCAGCCACAAAGCATGAAATGTCAAGGGTCACTGGCAACAGAAACTAGAAAGGACAAGGAAGGAATTTTTCGTAGTCTTTGGAGGAAGCTTGACCCTATCAACACCTTAATTTTGGACTTGTAGCCTATAGACCTGTAAAAGAATAACTTTCTATTACTTCATACCACCCAGTTCATAATAATTTATTACAGCTGCCATAAGAAATGAATACCCCAATTTTGATACCAATATCTGTATCTGTCAGGGTTTGACAGAGAAACAGAACCATCAGATAAGTGGGGAAATAGAATATATATTATTTCAGAATGGCCTTAGCATTCTCTGCTAGAGTCACTATTTCCAGCCAGTTTGAATCAATGAATATAGTAAAGCTGCAGGATATAAAATCAACACACAGAAATCCCTTGCATTCCTATATACTAATAATGAGAAAGTAGAAAAAGAAATTAAGGGAACAATTCCATTCACCATTGCAATGAAAAGAATAAAATACTTAGGAATATATCTACCTAAAGAAACTAAAGACCTATATATAGAAAACTATAAAACACTGATGAAAGAAATCAAAGAGGACACTAATAAATGGAGAAATATACCATGTTCATGGATCAGAAGAATCAATATAGTGAAAATGAGTATACTACCCAAAGCAATTTACAAATTCAATGCAATCCCTGTCAAGCTACCAGCCACATTTTTCACAGAACTAGAACAAATAATTTCAACATTTGTATGGAAATACAAAAAAACTCGAATTGCCAGAGCAATCTTGAGAAAGAAGAATGGAACTGGAGGAATCAACTTGCCTGACTTCAGGCTCTACTACAAAGCCACAGTCATCAAAACAGTATGGTACTGGCACAAAGACAGACATATAGATCAATGGAACAAAATAGAAAGCCCAGAGATAAATCCACACACCTATGGACACCTTATCTTTGACAAAGGAGGCAAGAATATACAATGGAGTAAAGACAATCTCTTTAACAAGTGGTGTTGGGAAAACTGGTCAACTACTTGTAGAAGAATGAAACTAGATCACTTTCTAACACCACACACAAAAATAAACTCAAAATGGATTAAAGATCTAAATGTAAGACCAGAAACTATAAAACTCCTAGAGGAGAACATAGACAAAACACTCTCCGACATAAATCACAGCAGGATCCTCTATGATCCACCTCCCAGAATTCTGGAAATAAAAGCAAAAATAAACAAATGGGATCTAATTAAAATTAAAAGCTTCTGCACAACAAAGGAAACTATAAGCAAGGTGAAAAGACAGCCTTCTGAATGGGAGAAAATAATAGCAAATGAAGCAACTGACAAACAACTAATCTCAAAAATATACAAGCAACTTATGCAGCTCAATTCCAGAAAAATAAACGACCCAATCAAAAAATGGGCCAAAGAACTAAATAGACATTTCTCTAAAGAAGACATGCGGATGGCTAACAAACACATGAAAAGATGCTCAACATCACTCATTATTAGAGAAATGCAAATCAAAACCACAATGAGGTACCACTTCACACCAGTCAGAATGGCTGCGATCCAAAAATCTGCAAGCAATAAATGCTGGAGAGGCTGTGGAGAAAAGGGAACCCTCCTACACTGTTGGTGGGAATGCAAACTAGTACAGCCACTATGGAGAACAGTGTGGAGATTCCTTAAAAAATTGCAAATAGAACTGCCTTATGACCCAGCAATCCCACCGCTGGGCATACACACCGAGGAAACCAGAATTGAAAGAGACACATGTACCCCAATGTTCATCGCAGCACTGTTTATAATAGCCAGGACATGGAAACAACCTAGATGTCCATCAGCAGAGGAATGGATAAGAAAGCTGTGGTACATATACACAATGGAGTATTACTCAGCCGTAAAAAAGAATTCATTTGAATCAGTTCTGATGAGATGGATGAAACTGGAGCCGATCATATAGAGTGAAGTAAGCCAGAAAGAAAAACACCAATACAGTATACTAACACATATATATGGAATTTAGAAAGATGGCAATGACGACCCTGTATGCAAGACAGCAAAAAAGACACAGATGTGTATAACGGACTTTTGGACTCAGAGGGAGAGGGAAAGGGTGGGATGATTTGGGAGAATGGCATTCTAACATGTATACTATCATGTAAGAATCGAATCGCCAGTCTATGTCTGACGCAGGATACAGCATGCTTGGGGCTGGTGCATGGGGATGACCCAGAGAGCTGTTATGGGGAGGGAGGTGGGAGGGGGGTTCATGTTTGGGAATGCATGTAAGAATTAAAGATTTTAAAATTAAAAAAAATAAATACATAAAATAAAGAGTGAGAATTGAAAAACTCACTAAATGTTTAGAAATGATCAGAGAATAACAATAATATTTAGAAATAATAATGTTATTAGAATTAATATTTAGAAATAATAATACTTAGGAAGAATAGAAAGAATAATACTTAGAATTGTATGAAGTAGACAAACAGAACCAGGAGATATATATGATTATATACCTATTTATAATATTATATAATTAGTCATTTCTAATTTATATATTTCTAATTTAAATTTAAATTGCATTCTAATATAAAGTGAAGTCACTCAGTCATGTACAATTCTTTGTGACCTATGGACTGTAGTTGGCTAGGCTCCTCATTCCATGGGATTTTTCTGGCAAGAATACTGGAGTGGGTTGCCATTTCCTTCTCCGGGGGATCTTCCTGACCGAGGGATCAAACCCAGGTCTCCCACATTACAGGCAGACTCTTCACTGTCTGAGCCACCAGGGAATCCCTTTTAATTTATATATACATATACACATACATATATATATATATATATATATATATATATATATATACATATATATACACACATACAGTTTTTGAGATTTATTTTAGGAAATTGATTCATGTGACTGTGGGGACTGGCAAGTCTGAAATCTGTAGGGCAGGCTGGCAGATGGGAAATTCAGGCAGGAGCTGATGTTGCAGTCTTGAGGAAGAATTTTTCCTTTTGTAGAAAATCTGTTTTTGCCCTTAAGGCTGTCAGCCAACTCTGAGATGAGGCTCATCCACCTTACTGAGGATAATCTTCTTTACATAAGGCCAGCTGATTGCAGATGTTAACCACCACATTTACAAGATAACATTCAAACATGGAGATTAGTGTTTGATTAAATAACTGGGTACTGTAACCTAGTCAAGTTGATACATATCACTTGTAACAAACTATATCAAAATTTATACTACTTGACACAAAATAAATTTGTTTCTCTCATCATGATCAAATACTCTGCTTACTGGCAGGGATGGGAAAGAGTTCTGACCTCCACAGGGTTACAGAGCAAATTTGGAACTTATTTAGGAAATCAGAACCCATCTAGCAGAGAACTGCTTAAAATAGGCTAGGGACTAGAATACATCCCTTTTCTTACATTAGTCAGAACTCAGCAATATGGCTCCCCTTAACTGCAAAGGTGGCAGTCTTCAATCTGTGTGACCAAAAGGAAAATGAGATGGTTTGAATAAATGAAAATCCCTGACATAGAGGGATTTTTTTCCCCTGCTCTGTTCACAGACATATCCCAAGCATCCAGAATATCAGACTCTGAAATGTATTTTTTCAAAATCCTAATAAAAAATATATATATCAGTATAAAATAAATAATAAATATAAGAAATTCTAAAGCTTTAACATTATCTATTAAAATTTATTTGAATAACTGAATTCTCCCATTAAAAGATAGAATCAAAGCACAGCTATATACTTTTTAAAAGAAGTACACTTCAATGATAATTGAAAGTAGAAAATAAAGATGTGGAGAGACTGTTCAAATATACTTTAAAAAAATAAAAATGGAAAGCATAAAGTTAAAGTCTCTGCATTAATGAGAGGCAAGGTGCCAGGTAAAGTTAATGGGATGAATCAGGATAAAGAGGGACACTAAGTTATGATAAAAGGACAATTTATCAAGATGATAACCAACCATTAGCCAATATAAACCAATCTACATAGCAACTAAATATTTAAGGTTAAATATTTTATTTTAGACTTAAAAAGAATTGATACAAGTACAATTATATAATTATAATGGAAACTTCCAATATATCTTTTGTCATGGTTGAGGATATCTGTAGAGAAATATGCATAAAGCGGCGGATAAATTAACTAAAAGCAACAATACCATGACTAACTGAGACTTCAGGTACATTTTCTACATATCAGTTTAGTAAAATAAATCACAGACAATGGCAAAAATTACAAAAGCGAGCTCAGTAGCTAATATGTTCTGGTGAGTGACTCTCTATGTGCCTCATTTGTTTGCTTCAAAATCATTTACTTTAGTGCTTCTTTCTAATTAAGTCTCATTATACACAATGATGGACTCTGTGTTTAGGCCCTGCTGGTACAGTACTGCCACATGGTATATTCACTCAGACATAAAGAAGCTCTCGGAATCTGAGTTCTTTGCTAGGAAAAGGGATATCTCTATGTATGGATGTGAGATTTAGACTATAAAGAAAGCTGAGTCCAGAAGAATTGATGCTTTTGAACTGTGGTGTTGGAGAAGACTCTTGGGAGTCCCTTGGACTGCGAGGAGATCCAACCAGTCCATCCTAAAGGAGATCAGTCTTGCGTGTTCACTGGAGGGATTGATGTTGAAGATGAGACTCCAGCACTTTGGCCACTTGATGAGAAGAGCTGACTCATTGGAAAAGACCCTGATGCTGGGAAAGATTGAGGGCAGGAGAAGAAGGGGACAACAGAGGATGAGATGGTTGGATGGCATCACCAACACAATGGACATGGGTTTGGGTGCACTCCGGGAGTTGGTGATGGACAGGGAGGCCTGGTGTGCTGTGGTTCATGGGGTCGTAAAGAGTCGGACACGACTGAGCAGCTGAACTGAACTAGAGACCAAAGACGAGGTTTGAGTTCTGACCTTGCCCTCACTGGAGTGGATGAACACCTCTTATAGATACAAAATGTATCTGGACTCACAAACCTGAGTTCAGAGTCATACTATTATTTGCCAGTTATATGATCTTAGGCAAGTGAGTTAACCTCATTGAGACTCAATGTTCTTACCTCTAGATGAGAAACAATCTCTAGAGTTGCAATTCTCTAACATCCATGAGTTTATACGTAGTAGTACCAATAGTGTATTTCCTAAGATCCAAAAGTCCTCTGCAACCCACATTTCAAATAAAGAACTGTATTTGTGTTAGAATAGCTAAAAAGCCGATTGAGACACTTTCTGAAAAATAAAGGAACTGTTTCCTCAAAAGGAGAAAGAGGAGTTAATGAAGGCAGATTCTGTCACTTTTATTTATCAAATTTCTCAAACATAAGATAGAAATGGAAAGAACTTCGAGTGTTACAGGCTTGTTCTGAGTTTTATATATACACAATTGACTGTGCTTTAGGCAGAACTTGCCTAATGGATGATCAGTGCTTATTAATGATCTTCTTTCCTTTGATATCTGGAAGTAAAATTAAGTTGATGGAGCTGCATCATTGCCTTTGCTGCCATGAACACTGACAAGAGTCCACTGCGAGGTTCCTACTCAATAAATGTCTTCCTGACGAGGCTACATGCTTTCCTTTCTCACATATATAATATGACTGATAATGGGGAATTTTTAATCTACAAAATAAGGTGTGATGCGGTAAGAAAAAAGTCAGTAATGTGTGTCTATATGTAAGGTACAAGGAGGATTAAAACATGCCTCAGCAGGCAAAAAGAGAGTAATGGTATTAAACATCCTAAAAAAACATTTGCTAGAAGCACAAAAACTGAGGACAATGAATATACTTGGAAAAGGAAAAAGCAAGAAAAGAATAAGGAAATATGCAACATTTGTCTCAAGTCTTTGACATACACAAGAGATAAAAGTTGATATAGAAGAATGTGAATATTTTAGCAAAAGAAAAAATTTTGAAATGAAAAAGACACAAGATAGTAGATGATCTGTTTTATCCACTTTGAATGTTTCTGTGAGAGTCAACCATAAAAAGTACTGAGAAAGATTATCCCAGATCCCAGTTCAGTTGCTCAGTTGTGTCCAACTCTCTGTGACCCCATGAACCACAGCACACCAGGCCTCCCTGTCCATCACCAACTCCCGAAGTTTACCCAAACCCATGTCCATTGTGTCAGTGATGCCATCCAACCATCTCATCCTCTGTCATCCCCTTCTCCTTCTGCCCTCAATCTTCCCAGCATCAGGGCCTTTTCAAATGAGTCAGCTCTTCACATCAAGTGGCCAAAGTATTGGAGTTTCAGCTTCATCATCAGTCCTTCCAGTGAACTCCCAGGACTGATCTCCTTTAGGATGGACTGGTTGGATCTCCTCGCAGTCCAAGGGACTCTCAAGAGCCTTTTCCAATACCACAGTTCAAAAGTATCAATTCTTCAGCACTCAGCTTTCTTTATAGTCCAACTCACATCCATACATGACTACTGGAAAAACCATAGCCTTGACTGGATGGACCTTTGTTGACAAAGTAATGTCTCTGCTTTTTAATATGCTATCTAGGTTGGTCATAACTTTCCTTCCAAGGAGTAAGCATCTTTTAATTTCATGGCTGCAATCACCATCTGTAGTGATTTTGGAGCCCCCCAAAAATAAAGTCAGCCACTGTTTCCCCATCTATTTGCCATGAAGTGATGGGACCAGATGCTATGATCTTCGTTTTCTGAATGTTGAGCTTTAAGTCAACTTTTTCACTCTCTTCTTTCACTTTCATCAAGAGGCTTTTTAGTTCTTCTTCACTTTCTGAGTAAGGGTGGTGTCATCTGCATATCTAAAGTTATTGATATTTCTCCAAGCAATCTTGATTCCAGCTTGTGCTTCTTCCAGCCCAGCGTTTCTCATGATGTACTCTGCATATAAGTTAAATAAGCAGGGTGACAATATACAGCCTTGACATATGTACTCCTTTTCCTATTTGGAACCAGTCTGTTGTTCCATGTCCAGTTCTAACTGTTGCTTCCTGACCTGCATACAGATTTCTCAAGAGGCAGGTCAGGTGGTCTGGTATTCCCATCTCTTTCAGAATTTTTGACAGTTTATTGTGGTCCACATAGTCAAAGGCTTTGGCATAGTCAATAAAGCAGAAGTAGATGTTTTTTCTGGAACTCTCTTGCTTTTTCGATGATCCAGCAGATGTTGGCAATTTGATCTCTGCTTCCTCTGCCCTGTCTAAAGCCAGCTTGAACATCTGGAAGTTCACAGTTCACGTGTTGCTGAGGCCTGGCTTGGAGAATTTTAAGCATTACTTTAATAGTGTGTCAGATGAGTGCAGTTGTGCAGTAGTTTGAGCATTCTTTGGCATTGCCTTTCTTTGGGATTGGAATGAAAACTGACCTTTTCTAGTCCTGTGGCCACTGCTGAGTTTTCCAAATTTGCTGGTATATTGAGTGCAGCACTTTCACAGCATCATCTTTTAGGATTTGAAATAGCTCAACTGGAATTCCATCACCTCCACTAGCTTTGTTTGTAGTTATGCTTCCTAAGGCCCACTTAACTTCACATTCTAGGATGTCTGGCTCTAGGTGAGTGATCACATCATTGTGATTATCTGGGTTGTGAAGATCTTTTTTGTACAGTTCTTCTGTGTATTCTTGTAATCTCTTAATATCTTCTATAGGTCTATACAATTTCTGTACTTTATTGAGCCCATCTTTACATGAAATGTTCCCTTGGTATCACTAATTTTCATGAAGAGATCTCTAGTTTTTCCTCTTCTATTGTTTTCCTTTATTTCTTTGCATTGATCACTGAGGAAGGCTTTCTTATCTCTCCTTGCTATTTTTTGGAACTCTGCATTCAAATGGATATGTCTTTCCTTTTCTCCTTTGCTTTTTGCTTCTCTTCTTTTTGCAGTTATTGGAGAAGGGAATGGCAAACCACTGAAGTATTCTTGCCCTGAGAACCCCATGAACAGTATGAAAATGAAAAAAGATAGAACACTGAAAGATGAACACCCCAGGTTGGCAGGTGCCCAATATGCTGCTGGAAATCAGTGGAGAAATAACTCCAGAAAGGATGAAGAGATGGAGCCAAAGCAACAACACCCAATTGTGGATGTGACTGCTGATAGAAACAAGGTCCAATGCTATAAAGAGCAATATTGCTTAGGAACCTGGAATGTTGGGTCCATGAATCAAGGCAATTTGGAAGTGTTCAAACAGCAGATGGCAAGAGTGAACGTTGACGTTCTAGGAATCAACAAACTAATATGGACTGGAATGGATAAATTTAACTCAGATGACCATATATCTACTACTGCAGGCAGGAATCCCTTAGAAGAAATGGAGTAGCCATCACAGTCAACAAAAGAGTCCAAAATGCAGTACTTGGGTGCAATCTCAAAAATGACAGAATGACCTCTGTTCATTTGCAAGGCAAACCATTCAGTATCACGGTAATCCAAATCTATGCCCTGACCAGTAATGGTGAAGAAGTTGAAGTTGAACAGTTCTATGAAGACCTACAAGACCTTTTAGAACTAACACCCGAAAAAGAGGTAATTTTCATTATAGGGGACTGGAATGCAAAAGTAGGAAGTCAAGAAACACCTGGGGTAACAGGCAAATTTGGCCTTGGAATGCAGAATGAAGCAGGGCAAAGGCTAATAGAGTTTTGCCAAGAGAATGCACTGGTCATAGCAAACACCCTCTTCCAACAACACAAGAGAAGACTCTACATGTGGACATCACCAGATGGTCAACACCGAAATCAGATTGATTATATTCTTTGCAGCCAAAGATGGGGAAGCTCTATACAGTCAGCAAAAACAAGACCAGGAGCTGACTGTGGCTCAGATCATGAACTCCTTATTGCCAAATACAGACTTAAATTGAAGAAAGTGGGGAAAACCACTAGACCATCAGGTATGACCTAAATCAGGTGCCTTATGATTATACAGTGGGTTTGAGGAATAGAAAGAATATCAATGAAGTCTAAACTTCAGCTACCAGGGTCCCATGCACACAGACATACATTCACTGAGGATTTAGATCTCAGACCTCAAGTACATAGGAATAACTCTGAGAGTTTATTAAAAATACAGCTTATAGAATTTGCCTTTTTACATCCACTTTGGCAGATTCTAATGTAGATGTTCAACAGATCACAGTTGAGAAATCCTTTCTAGTTATTCTACAATTCAGCGTTCCCTTAGAGAGATGGATTTCCAGCTAACAATTTCATCTTGTTTCCTGAGTGGTGTTATAGATTCAGAACAATTTAGAGAACTGAAAATAATCTTTTCAGTTATACAGCAGAACCCACTAAGATTTGAATGAGCAGTCTTTATTGAGCAGAACCTTGATGGGACTTTTTCTAACCTGTGGATTGTAGTTACAAGAGAAGAAAGAGATAGCATGCAGACTTGGCACAAGATTCAAAGGAAGAGATTTGAAGCATCTCTAAAAGAAAAGATAATCCAGTCCACCAAGCTAAATAAAATATTCAATTTCAGCATTTTAAAATTTGGGGAATTATAGCAGCAGATGCTGCTGCTGCCTTCCAAAGATCTATTAAAATGTATTTGCATGAACAAATAGAGCTCACTTGGAGGGATTTCTGGATCATGATTATTCTTCAGTATCAAGTTGAATTGGAAAAAGAAGGCTGTTTCATATTAATTCATGAAGTACCTAAAAATTCAATAGTAGAAGATTCTCTACTTGAAAAAGCAGACTAACCAGTAGAAATTAAAGATTATAAGAATACCAAAGTGATATATGTGTATGTATATACACACTTATATACATATACACAAACATACATACAATATAAAGGTTATAAAATAATAAATAATTCTAAGAATTCCATATAATATGGCATAACAGCTCATACTTAGTTTCTAGGGGAAAAAAGTGTCCATTTATAAGCAATATAAATCTAAAATTATCATTAAGTGGATTCTACAATAGTTTGTTGTTGTATTTTTTTATGATTCAAATACAACCATATAGAACAAATACATGCCTACTATCTATGAGAGACTGTGTTTTTAACGATAAAGATTGTGTTCAGCTGCAAGTAACAGAACACCCAATTAAACAGTTATTTCAGTAAACTAGGGGTTTTATTTGTCTGAAGTGATGAGAAGTGCAAAGGTGTAGGGGTCTTGGGCTGGTCCAGCACTGCAGAATGTCCTCAGAGTCTTAGATTTTTAAAGTTATTCTCATCAACCATGTTAGCATGTGGTTCCCATCTTCATTCTGGCTGCCTTCTAATTACAGGATGGCTGTGCCATCCACCTCTGGGCTGAAAGAAAGTGGGGGGCACATAACAGTGGACTACATTTTTAATAAAAGATGAACTAAGTCTGTTCCCCAAGAAAGTCATTTGCTGAAAGACAACCTAAACATTCTCTATTCCAGTGCTATAAGAGCTACCATAAATGGTGCAAGGAAGGCTGGAAAATTGAGTGTTGAATGAGGACATTGACAGTCTGAAAAAAAATATGATAGTTGGAATAGGTATCAAGTAGGCAAATAGACATGAGTATAAAATTGTATATGTTACCTGATTTTAAGCATTTTATAAATCATGTGCATTTCATTTCTTAAATAGGTGAAGACATTGAGACATATTATAGAAATGTTAAGTAACTTGCCTAAGGTCAAATGAGGTTACTAAAGGACAAAAACAGGAATTAAGCCCATGTAAACAAATGTTGGGATTCCCTACTGGTCCAACAGTAAGAAACCCAGCTGCCAATGCAGGAGATGTGGGTTTGATCCCTGGGTCAGGGAGATCCCCTGGAGAAGGAAATGGCAACCCACTCCAGTATTATTGCCTGGGAAACACCATGGACAGAGGAGCCTGGCAGGCTACAGTCCCTGGGGTTGCAAAAGTGTCAGACATGACTTAGCAACTAAACAACAACAATCAGACATTAATATCTTCTTCTACCATGCCACATTCTCCCAGGTACCACCAAGCAATATATTTCTTAGAGAGTCAATCTTAAAAAATTGTACCTCATTTGTCAGTGACATGATCAGTGCCTTTTGATGGTAAAGGCTGCATTTTTTTCATCCTAGACTGAAAACATTTTTTTTTTTCAGGGCATAACTTCAACATTTTTGTATCCCCAGTGCTTAGTCCATGGATTTGGTTGGTAGAAACACAGATATACAGATGAATAAATCTGGATTTAGAGACTATATTTTTGGCTTATATAATTCAGGAGAGACAGTTTTGTTGTTGTTAATTTTTCTAATACCCACACAAGGCTTCATAAAACATGTTATAGAGTAAGCATTTAGTAAATTCTTTTTAAAGGTTTAAATAAATAATTAGAATCAGATTTCATATCGATGTGAATATATATATATATATATATATATATATATATATATATAGTGTAAGAAGAATATCAGTAAAAAGAGCAGTGCTCTTTTTTTATGATTTATGATTCACTTGGTTAAAAGGTCAAACAGACCTGGAAAACTATTAATTGATGCTCTTGACCTGAGTTTCACTGTGATGAATTTCATTCATTCACTCAGAAAATATTTGTTGAATACCTCATTTGTACCAACCATTTTCCTCAATATCATGGATACAATGAATAGAACAGTAAACATATTGCTATGGGTTGAATTGTGTCCCCAAGATCCATACATTGAAGTCTTAACCCATAGTACTTCAAAATTTGGCCTTATTTGGAGATGGAGTCTGTAGAGGTAATCAAGTTAAAAGGAAGTCATTAGTGTGGGCTCTAATTGAATAGGACTTATGAAAAGGGAAAATTTGGACACAGTCATTCACAGAGAAAAAACATGTGAAGATGAAGAGAGAGTCAGGGTGAGGCCTCTTTGGCTAAGGAATGTCAAAGAGTGCCAGACAGAAACAGCTACCAGAAGGTTCCAGGAAGGCCTGGAACGGATTCTTTCTCACAGCCCCAGGAGAAACCAAACCCTCTGACACCATGATCTTGGATTTTCAGTCTCCAGGACTGTGACACAATAAAAACCACCCAGTTTGGTCTACATTGTTTTAGCAGCCCTAGCAACCAGCATACAAGTGAAGTCCCTCCCTCCTGGAACTTCCCATTCTAGTCGGGAGCAGAGAGGGAAATAGAAAATTAATGAAGAGTTAAGATATTACTGCACATGGTATTAAACTCTAAATAGAAAAGTAAAGAAAAGTAGGGTAAAGGATATGAGACATGCTGTTTTACATAATAGGATCTCTGATAAAATGACACTAGAACTGAAAGGAGGTTGGGAATTGAGTTGTACTGGTATCTGGGGGAAGAGCATTAAGAGTCGAAGGAACAGCGAGTCCATAGCTCCTGAGAAAAAGAGTGCTTCTGGGTTAGAAGAGCCTCCCTGACGTCAAGGTGGTTCAGTTGGAATAAGGGGAAGAGAGAGAATGATAGCAGGAAAGTCAGAGACGTAAAGGGGGAGCAGATTGTACAGGCCCATTTTTTACTTTGATGATAACTTTGCTTTCTATTCCAAGGGACATAGAAAGCTACAGGAGGGATTCCTAAGAAAAGCAATAATGCGATCTGACATAAAACTTAAAAGGATCTCTCCAACTCCTGTGTGGGAAGAGACTGTAGGTATGGGCAAAGTTGGAAGCAGAGATATCAGGGAGGAGGCTACTGTGGTGAAACCTTCCAGGTGAAATATGTAGCTGGTTTGTTGCAGAAAGATGGTGAAGGACAAGATGAGACAGGCAAGTGAAGGGCTACGTGAAGTATCACAAATACAAAGGAGAGCTTGATAGATAAATGGAGACCAGGTCTTTGGAGGATTCTACAGGAACTTTCCATTTAAGAGAAGTGGAAAAAGAGAGGGAATTGAATGTTACTACTGGAAAGAATAGATGGAGTTAGTGTCCAGGAGAATTCAGCTTGTGGCCGTCATGAAGCCATCCAGAGCAATGGGGTCATCAGCTGTCACACAACGATTCCTCCTATTCATATCTTTGAGTGACATTTCTAAACTTTAGTGAGCTGTGGTCACAACTGAGTCCCTGCCATGGGCAAATTAATTTCATTTTCCTTAGAGAAGGCTCAGTTTGAACAAGAGGGGAAATGCCTTTATTTAAATCTCTTATGGCTTTGAAACCTTTTCCTAGGATTTATATCTGTAGTTTAGTCACTAAGCTATGTCCAGCTGTTTGAGATGTCACAGACTGTAGAAAGCCAGACTACTCTGCCCTCGACTATCTCCCAGAATTTGCTCAAATTTACTGAGGCAGTGATGCTATCTAACCATCTCTTCTGCTGCTGCCTCGTCTCCTTTTGCCTTCAGTCTTTCCCAGCAACAGGGTCTTTGCCAATGAGTTGGCTCTTTGTATCAGGTGGCCAAAGTATTGAAGCTTCAGCATTAGTCCTTTCAATGAATATTCAGGATTGATTTCCTTCAGGATTGACTGCTTTGATCTTGCAGTCCAAGGGACTCTCAAGAGTCTTCTCCAGCAACAAATTCAAAAGCATCATTTCTGAGGCACTTGGCCTTTGTTATGATCCAACTCTCACATCTGTATGTGGCTACTGGAAAACCATAGTTTTGACTCTATGGACCTTTGTTGTCAAAGTTATATCTCTGCTTTCTAATATGCTGTCTAGGTTTGTCATAGCTTTTCTTCCAAGGAGCATGTGTCTTAATTTCATGGCTGCATGCCGGGAGCCAGCATGAGGAGTCATACCCATGGCAAAGGTCATGTGGTTAAGGGGACCGACAGGCAAACGTGAGTCAGGCCTTAAGGGAGCCTCGCTGGATCTGCTCCTGCATCTGCCCCAAAACCAGAGTCTGAATTATGCTTTTCGCTTATGCTTCTGACATTAACAGGGGCTGTCCCCCACCACCTTCCTCTAAAAGGAATTAATTTAGAGCTCCAGGTAATAAGTCTCCTGGGCATAAAAAGAATGTCTCAGTTTAAACCCTTCTGATAGCTTTCTAACTTACCTGACCGGTCTGTCCGGATTTTTACAACTGCTCATGTGAACTGTTTACAGCCTCCCAACCGAGAGGCACTGAAAGCTTAAGAAATTCTAGGAAAAATCATTAGAATAAAACTGATTAAGGGTTTCATTGTTGAGCCAATACTTGCTGCCAAGTTTTCATATCTTTTAATGTAACTTTATTTAGTACTTTGAAGGTGATGCAGATTAAGGAAAAACACTACAGGGAAAATGAGATTAACATTCATTAAGGAAGAGAGCCATAAAATGTTAACAGGCCTTTTGGCCAGAAGATAATGTAAAACACCTGAGACCCTTTGTATACGGAAAGATTTGCAGAAAGAAAGCCTGGTCTTGATAAGGGTCGGGGCTGATGCCCCTGCATTACTTTGATTTATCCATTGATCTCTATGTACAACCAAAAGTATAAAAAGCTTTCCTGGAAAATAAAGGACAGACCAGTTTCTCAGACCAGTTTCTCGAACTAGTTTCTTGGAAATCTGGCTCCCCCCGTGTCAACTCTTTCTCTCTTTCTCCCTCTCCCTCCCTCTCCCTTTCAGGCTGATCCCTTGGAACGCAGAGGCTCTCCATGTCTACTTACTTGCCCTGGCTTCTAAGACCCACACTAGAGGGAGCCCAAGGCAGGGTACCCTCCGCTATTCAAGCAGGTGCCTGTGGCCTAACATAGACAGTGCAAGTTTCTTGTCTTGAGACTTTATTAGCTTTCCGTGTAAACCAAGGAATATCAGCCTCTTTTCTCCTCTATTTTTTCACTACATTATTCTTCTCTAATCTCTCTTTAAATTTCTAATTAATCTCTCTTTAATCGCCAACACCGTCCCCGCTTTGAATTACCCTGGATCCACCAGGGCTGGACCCCGGCAGCTGCAGTCACCATCCACAGTGATTTTGGAACCCAAGAAAGTAAAATCTATCATTGCTTCCACTTTTCCCCCTTCTGTTTGCCATGAAGTGATGAGACTAGATGCCATCATCCTTTTTTTTTTTTAATACTGACCTTCAAGCCAGACTTTTCACTCTCTTATTTCACCCTCATCAAAAGGCTGTTTAGTTTCTCGTCACTTACTGCTTACCATAAATAAAAGGGAAATTCCTTAAAACAAAGTTCAAGCTAATTTAACATCAACTAAATAAAAATGTTTTGTTTAATAATAGCTAATGCCCATAGCAAGAATAATTCAATAGTAAGTGCTTAAACAGCTTGAAGTCTCACAAAAATTGTTGAAAATTTCTTTGCACCTAGCTGTTTGCATATTTTGACTAGTTGCCATGAAGATTGCCTTATTTTATATTACAGTTTTTGTGAGTGCAAGAAATGCCAACTTAATAAAATTTAAATAAAATAAAATTTGGGTTAACATGATAATATTGAGTTCAGCGTAACTCTATCTAATACTGCAGTATAATAAGTCAATCACCCTTCTTAATTTTGTAGCAGTAAAAAATATCAGTCTCACAAATGTAGAATGACATGTATACAAACCCATTTGTGCTGTGGGTTCAAAGAGTAATTTCTTGAAACCTGGTTTGAATCACAGCACTGCTTGTCACAAGTTGAGCACCTCTATGTGTCTCAGTTTCATCTCTAACATGGGAATAAAAACAGCAGCTACTTATAAAATTGTTCTAGGTTTTAAATGAATTAAGAAATATAAAGTGTATAGATAAATGACTGCTCAGAATAAGCCCTCAAAATTCTAAGTTATATTAATTATCTTTATTATTTAACTTCCTGCATTTTCTATGTCAAGTTCCATTTCACTGAGTTAGGGTAAGTGTAATCACAGCTCATCTTTGACTCCTGTTCCCTGAGGGTAGCATTGCAGCTCTGTAAAGAGGTGTGATTTATCCCGTGCCCAAGACCTGGTCCAGCTGCAGACAGTGGTCAGGGGGGCATCTTCTGTGCCCCTGTCTACCCATGCTGGCATCTGCCAAGCTGACCTCAGTAGTGGCGTGTTTGTAGTCCACAGAGATCATTTCTGCAGACTCAAGTCTTCCCAACCTCCTCGTTCATGTCAGGCTGTCAGTCTATCAGATGCACCAGGAATAAATTGGCCTGCCTAGCTCTTTCACCCCAGTATATCTGAGGGTCATCTCTCTGGACTCTCTAGGCAGTACATCCTTCAGTGTAAATTGAGGCTGGGAGAGCAGTGGGCATGGGGTTCTCTGTGGTCTTGGTGCTTCCAGGGACTGTAGTTAGCTCAAGGCAGCCCTGTTTGGGAAGATGCTTCACTTCCTCTATTTGGAGCATGGGATGGTGAGAAGTTCATGATTTGGCAGGAGCAGTATGCATGCTTGTTTCTGAAGATCACTTCACCAGTTTTCTGGCTTTCATTCATTTCTTTCCTTCACTTAGAAACTCTTTAATGTATTATTCTGCAGAAAGAACCTGATTCTTTGTCTATATTATCAAATCTAATATTTTATATTTCAGTTCCTTCTTAACCAAAGATTTTGGAACTCACACACCTTTTTATTTTAATTACTAAGACTTCCCTCCTCCAAGACAGCAGAAGAAAGGACAGAGGATAGAAGGAACTATCAGTAACAAGTCTCGTTGAGCAAAACTTCAAAAATCCTTGCAGTTCATTTTTGTTTAAGTAAGTGCTCTCTCTGTGCCAGAAACTGACCGAGAATCTAAAATATGAAGATACACTAAGCCTGGATTAAAAAAAAATTAAGTTGCTTATAGTTATTGGGGGGAAGATGAGCAAGAAAACAAAGAGCCACAGTAGTTAGAGTGCACATGAATATAAAAGATGATATGAAAGACTATTTCATTGGAGATATTATACGGGAAAATGTCTTCCAGTGCAGGTTGGGTTTGAAGTGAGTTGCCATGAGTGATGGAGAAGGCAATGGCAACCCATTCCAGTACTTGTGCCTGAAGAATCCCATGGACGGAGGAGCCTGGTGGGCTGCAGTCCATGGGATCGCGAAGAGTTGGACATGACTGAGCGAGTTCACTTTCATTTTTCACTTTCATGCATTGGAGAAGGAAATGGCAACCCACTCCAGTGTTCTTGCCTGGAGAATCCCAGGGAAGGGGGAGCTTGGTGGGCTGCCATCTATGGGGTCACACAGAGTTGGACACGACTGAAGCGACTTAGCAGCAGCAGCAGCAGCCATGAGTAAAGTCCACTGAAGTGCACATAAGCAAAGTGATCCTTTGGAATTGGAGGCAAAATGTGGAGGGAGGACTGCGGAAGCAGGTTGGGGCTGAATTCTTAATGTCTAACTCACATAGCACACTCAACATGATAGTAGAAGACGGTTTTCTGCAGGGGAGGAGGGGCAAGTGGCATGATTTCATTAAATGTGATGCTTTCCATCTTGAGCAAATTAGTCTACCTCTCTGAATCTCAGTTTTCTCATCTGTAAAATATCATCCATAGAAAGGATGCTATGAGGATGGGTGAGCCAGATGTCATATAGACTCATTTGTATCATTTGTAGATGGTTGTTTAGACACTGCAGACTTGATTCATTTGCCTTGCTAATGTCTAAGTGATGTAAAATTAGAATTTCCTAAATTCATCCATACTCAACTTTTGACATCCCCACAGCATTTTGAAAAGGTTATCTCACTGATAGAATGCCCAGCAGAGTGACTATTATTATACAAATACATAGAAAATAGAGTTATCAAGACTATAGAAGAGCAAGAGAATGAGGGTGAAAACATGTAAGAACCTGGATTCCACAGGGTCTCCAGCTAATAAGAGACAAAATTAGATGATAGTTTCCACCATTATTTTAATAAAGACACTTTCCCTGGTTTTCCTACACTATGAAGAATAATCCAGCTACTCTGGAGGAAGCCATTAATGGGAGAAGACTCTAGCAGTTTAGTTTCCATTTCTTTATTTCTATTAAATAAAAGAAGCTTGCATTAGTCCTATGTTATTAACTACTTAATAGATTTAGGAAGTAGGTAGCAAAAGAAGAATTGTTCTTTGCATTCAAATGAGGCAAATAACACCCTCAACTGATTATGTATTTAGCAGAAGAAAAGTTTCATCCTATTGCTACATTTTAGGTCCACAGAAGTAATAAATTAATCCATTAGTGAGCCCATATATCATCTGTTGCACTCATTATCGAGTATTCCCAGGTGTTCAGAATTTATAAGTCTAAATTGATGTGACTTTTAAACTTGGTAATAGAAATATTCAGCATAAGGATCATAAGCTATGAAACTATTCCCATACAAATGCTTTTTACCAAAAATTTATAGCATTAAATACTAAATTAAGATGTTACCCAAAATTGGAATATGTTAACATGTCAGAATGAAGGAAAAAAGAACAAATTAATCATAAAAACCATAGGGTTGTCAAGTTTTCTTCCCAGTTGCCTGAATTTACATATCATTTTAAGAGCATATCATTAATGCCATTTTCCCAAATCTCATTGAAACATGTATAATATCATATATGAAATGAATCATCAGTCCAGGTCCGATGCAGGATACAGGATGCTTGGGGCTGGTGCACTGGGATGACCCAGAGCGATGGTATGGGGAGGGAGGAGGGAGGGAGGTTCAGGATGGGGAACACGGGTACACCCGTGGCAGATTCATGTTGATGTATGGCAAAACCAATACAATATTGTAAAGTAATTAGCCTCCAAATAAAATAAATAGATTTAAATTTAAAAAGAGCACATTATCAAATATTAGGTACCATGAGTATGTGGATTTAAACAAATAAAATGATTGATTTATCCAGATGCTCTTTATGCATCTCTTTGTGGATTCAGTCAATAAAAAATGCTTTTAGCATTTACTGCGTGCCTGATAGGTACATAGTCTGGAAGGAGGAGGTGAGATTGCCAGACAAATAACCACAAGATAGAAAGGACAAAGTGTTACTGGAAAGGACACCTTGTAGGGGATTGTTTGAGCTGAGTCTGAAAAGAGCAAGAAAACACAGTTCTTCCAAAGATCTGGAGCTCTAAAAAGTGTATTGTGTTGAGGCACTTTCTTTCAGTCCATTTCACTCCATTTCATTCATGGAAATGAGTTTGTGTATGGAACAGAGGCAAGGGATTAGCACAGGCATGGACGTGGCTGACATAGATGACGATGGATAAAGGCCTTGCTGATGCTTTTCTCTGCACTGTGGTGGCTACCAGTGCTTCCCTCTTTTCCAAAAAGACACTAAAATAAGAACGTCTTATATAAGTAGTCACTCACTGAGGTGGTAGAACTGGAAAAGACTTTACCTCGTTCTTTCTTTCTTTTCTTTCCCTGCAGGCGATTCCCAATTCAGTGAGGAATAAACTATGTAACTGCAAATATAATGTGTGTGTGTGTGTGTGTGTGTGTGTGTTGTAATGGAAGCCTCTTGCAAATGTCTAGAAAATCTGGAAGACTTGGGTAGAAAATATAGCCTGAGAGAAAGCGTGCTTATAAACATGGTTTACATTTAAAAAAATTTCACAACAGTGCACTTTCAATAAGGGAAACAAAAGTAGTGGGGTTATGAAAAAGATTCAGTAAAAATTTACTTGCTGTCTTCCTTTTGAAAGACAGAAGGGGGAGTGAAGAAGGGGCAGGGTGAAGATCCTAGTTTACCTAGTTAGTCATGATATCTCTATCTGCTATAGACAGTTATAAGTCAATGCATGATAATACTATTCCTAAATACATATCCCATTTTCATCCATAGAAAAATGGAACAGGTAATGTTTTTACCTGCTTCAAGAAGAGTTGGTTCTTGAAAGACGGAATGAATTTGTTAGGCTGACAACTTGTTGAGTCCATCAGGAAAGATATTCAAGGCTAGTGCAATGGCTGAAATAAAGACATGAGATGTGTTGTGGGTTTGGGCCTATTTGAGTAAGTACTTGTAGAATGTTTATAGGTAGGAGAAAGGGGTGATTTCTTTCTCATATTTTAAAAGACTTCCTACAGAAAAATTTTAAATAGCTACCTTCTGCATTTGAAGAACTATTTATAGTGCAATATATTTTCCCATACAAATCAATACCTTTACATACAACAAAATATAGCAAAGCCAAAAGCAATGGCAATGGGCAAGTCTGCTATTCAGAGACCACAACTGCCTGCCACGAAGTAGGAACCTAACCTACCAAGTGATTACCAAAAGGAAAGAATGAAAGTGTAAGGTCTGTCTTGTCTTGTACCACATCATTTCTCAGTAGCATCAGGCATCACTTAAGAATAAGCTTCCTGTCCATCAGCAAACAAATGGATAAGGAAGTTGTGGTACATATACCCAATGAAATATTACTCAGCTATAAAAAAGAACACATTTGAGTCAATTATAATGAGGTGGGTGAAACTAGAGCCTATTGTACAGAGTGACTAAGTCAGAAAGAGAAACACCAATACAGTATATTAATGCATATATATGGAATTTAGAAAGATGATAATGATGACCCTATATGCAAGACAGCAAAAGAGACACAGATGTAAAGAACAGACTATTGGACTCTATGGGAGAAGGTGAGTATGGGATGATATGAGACAATAGCATTGAAATATGTATATTACCATATGTAAAATAGATGACCAGTGAAAATTCAATGCATGAAGCAGGGCACCCAAAGCTGGTGCTCTGGGACATACCAGAGGGATGGAGTGGGGAGGGAGTTGGGAGGGTGTTTCAGGAGGATGAACACACATGGCTGATTCATGTCGATATATGGCAAAAACCACCATGATATTATAAAGTAATCATCCTCCAATTAAAATATTTTTTTCAAAAAAGAATAAGCTTCCAATGCACAAGCTTGTTTTATTTTTGCCTTAGCCCTGAAACAGTTACCCCAGCCCATCATAAATTGCACTTTCTCAGTTGCTCCCCACTTTTCTGAGTCCAAACTAAAAAGGATGTATTTCTGATTACTATCTTAACTTTACTCCTAGTTTGAATTATCTTTGCTGTTTTGGCTTGGACTCTTACTTCATCACACATGAGGCTGAGGCTTTTTGTCACCTCCATTTCCTCACTGCCTTTGGATGTTCCAGATAAATACCTCGGGTAGTTTGTCCAGGCCCAAGAATCTTCTGCCTCACGCAGACCACTCATCTCCTCTTTCTCTGTCTTTGGCCTATGGAAGCAGAAGAGATATTTTGTGTGATCTCCAGTCTACCAAAGCTATTCTCTGTTGAGGGGTGGGAGTTAGTTGTCTTTGCCCTTTTCTTAGGGTAGGGGAGTGCATTTCAGAGGAACATTTCTTAAAATGTGTCCATCACTTTCTGAATTACTGTTCATCATCAAGCTATTGTAATTTTGAACTTAGGAATATGATTAAAAGCATAGTACTAAAACAATTTGTTAACAAAGGCTTTAATTAATTAGCATATACTGATGCTATTTGCCATGTACTTCTTTCTTTCCTTTCTTTTTTGAGTAGACTTTCCCCTATTTTATTATAATCTTTACATATACTGACCTTAATCTCCTCTATATGTCTTCATTGATATTAAAATGGATTGCAGTTGAAAAGTTATAATCTGTAAAGTGTACAAAATGACTATTTCAAAGTTTGCTTAGGAGTAAATCCTTAAGTAGCATTTATAGTAATATTACCATGGAAAATTGAATACTTTTTTCTGATAATTGACCAATTGTTCACAAGAATCCTAAATTACAGGCAGATTATGTGACAAATATATGCATGTGCTGGACCCTTTCAGATAATAATCTGCTATGTTTTGGACTCTAGAAATGTATACTTATGTAAGTAGTATTTAAATGTAGTACTTTCATATGCAGGGGTGTTCTAGAAACATTTATGGATATTGTTTTTTCAGTATCAAAAGTGACACCAAGAAGTGTTATATTCCTTGGAATCCTCAAAAAATGAGGTGACAGAAAACAGACTGGATGTGCTCTGTAGAAATTCAGACTATCACATTCAGCGGGCAAAGGGGCTGACTCAGATGCATTTCCTCCACTCATTAAATATTTATTGAGCATCAGCAAAATGTCAGACTTTGATAGGCTGGAGTGATAAATCAGTGAGCAATAGAAATAATGACCCTTCACTCCTGGAATTTGGGATAGTTTTCCACCATCAGGATATAGGCATCTATAAATATGGCCTTTAGTTTTTCAAGGAAGCTTATTTTCTTCGGCTATTACACGGAAGTCAGGAGCATCACTTTACAGGCTACTTTGTGAAGTTACATGAAATAATGTGTATGGAAGTGCCCAGTGAGAAAATATGAGAGGTTGAAAAGTTGATAAACTGTGAGAAGTGGGGAATTTCAGGAACAAGAATTCTTAGTGCACTTACCTGTACAAACTTATTGTCATCAATTATATAACCAAATTAGCAGTATTTTTTGAAAGAAGAATTCTTCTATACAATGGTAATTCTTATTTAATTCTTCAATCAGTCATTGTGAACATGAAATCAGTGTTAAGTCTAATGCTACAAAATGTTTTCACTGGAAAATTGTACAATATTTTAGGTAAGATTCGTCTTTGAGGAACAGATGTCCTAAACAGAGTCACTCATAAGCCTCAGTTGTAACTCTGGTTTAATATGATTTTATTACATGATTTTATGATTTGATTTTAAGAGCAAAGTGCCCATCTTAGTTTGCACTGCATGAACACATGGCAGTCTCCATGGCTGCTTCCTTCTCTTCCTTTGATACAAATGAATGTATTTTACTTAGAGGATGATAGGGAAAGGTGAAATAGAAGTGTCTCCATTTAAGAGGAATCCATAACAGAGCTTTTCAGAAGAAAAATTAAGAGGTCATACTTCATTACAAGGCCCATGGAAGAAAGAATGGGCCCGTGCGCTTTTCTGGAAAAGTGATTTTGCTTCATGATTGATGACCTGTCTGGTGTGAGGCTGGTCACAGTAATAATGTCAGGACTTACTCTCAACAGTTGGAAAAGCTGTCAGTTCTGAAGTTCTGATGTGATAGAGGGGGGACTGGGATTATAAAGCTGAAATGGCCAAAGAGCGTCCTCTGATTTAGGCCCGTGATGCAAGGTGATTTTGTGTAAAACTGACTTTAAACTCATTTTACATGTAGAGAGAGAAGACTGAAAAGAACTCAAATAAAAATTTAACAGAAATTACTTTTCAAATATAATAAACATTTTCTTTTTACTACAATGATTTTTTGGCTGTCCAAGTTTTATTTATGAACATGCAGAAATTTTAAGATCAAATATATATGTGGGCTGATAAAAATAAAATTAAGTGTTTGAGAGAGTAGCACGATATAATGAAGGGAGTATGGAGGTTCGATTCTAACCTGCATTCATATCCAAACTCTCACACTAAGTAGCTGGAAAAAAAGATAATCCAGTTCTGTCCTCTCCTTTTTGGACAACATGATAGAATGAAATGCGGGGGCTGGAAAAGCCTTTCCTGTCTCACCCTGCAGGAATGAGCTCATACTTTTGCCAGCTCTTTTTCCTCCTTTTTGGGAGATCCAGCGTCTGAGAGATCGAGGTCTGACTGTTCTTTGCTCCCAGTCGTCAGATCCTCTTAGTGACTGCCAAGTGTCACTTCCCCCTAATGAATGGTTATATGCTCTGGGAGCCTGTGGTGAGCTTTATTCCTCCATCATTTGACCACTTAATATTTTTGAAAGGTATATATTCTGTGAATCCCTTGGGTTTCTTCTTGACTGTAGCTTCCCACAGCTGTCCCAGCCAGGTCCACCCTCAAGTTCTTGCCCTCCTAATCAGAAACCTTAGCGTCTATTCCAGCCTTTCCTAGTTTGTCTGTCTTTTTATAATAAACTGGAACATACATGACAATGCTTTGACTTGTGACATCTCGTCACCCTGTCCATGATCTTCTCTGAGAGTAAGCAGAATACAAGGACCCACTGTTGAAGCATGAGACAGTTAACATTTCTTTACAGCAATTTTGAAAATACTGAATGGTCACTATGAGAATGGTCAGTTCTGGTGTCACAGGTCAGCAAACATTCAAGACCCAGTTTTCTATCTTTATAAATACAATGTGGTCTTCTTAGTTGAGATGGACTACCTCATCCTAAAGTCTCACCGTTGAAAAGTCATTTGACGTGGACCTGAATGTGGAATCTATACAGTGACAGATTTCTTCAGTGAGCAAGAGAAATCGTTTATAACTGATGTGTTTTGTAGTTGAGTGGCTAATTTCTTCCACGCTTATATGGCGCTTATTTCCCGGTGAGGAGGGTACCATCACAGATCACTACACGGAGCACTACACACCAAGGTGGTTGTTTATATCAAGTTAGGAAATACTGCCTCCTGAGCCACCACCAGGGCACTCTCAGCACACGTATGAAGGCCTCTAGGGTTTCCCACAGTGGAGAAGCCTGTTGAACTTTAAGCCAGTGTTCCAACTTTTAAAAACATAGTATTTTCATATAACATGTTTTTGTACATCCCATGAAACAAGGGCTTAAGTTGTCGCATTCGGAACTACTCTGTGATAGAATTATCTTGTTCAGTTGCTTTTAATATAGGAGTAGTACTCTTGCCTGGAAAATCCCATGGATGGAGGAGCCTGGTAGGCTGCAGTCCATGGGGTCGCGAAGAGTCGGACACGACTGAGCTACTTCCCTTTCACTTTTCACTTTCATGCATTGGAGAAGGAAACGGAAACCCACTCCAGTGTTCTTGCCTGGAGAATCCCAGGGACGGCAGAGCCTGGTGGGCTGCCATCTATGGGGTCGCCCAGAGTCGGACACGACTGAAGCGACTTAGGAACAGCAGCAGCAGAGCTGAAACCTGTATTGATGTTGCATCGTCCTGGTGGTGTGTTGTTGGGGTTTCTCATACAGGCTGCACGACAACTTGTCTCATCTTGCCCTCAGACTGGAATCAAGCCAAGGGTTATTTTTATTTGCTTTTCTTCATTCTGCCCAGATGGATGGAACTGTTGGTAGCCCCTAATTGTCTGTTTGTCAGCATAAAAATCAGAAGCTTTGAGTTGCTCACATTTCAAAAGGAATTATGGATACATTGGAAACATGTGGGCCCTGAATTTTCTGGAGCTGTTGACTTTGTAACATATTGTTTGTCTCCCTGGTTACTTCCCTAGCCTTTAGGTTTTTTTTTTGTTGTTGTTGTTGTTTTGTTTTGTTTTTTTTTTTAATTGGAGGATAATTGCTTTACAGTATTGTATGGATTTCTGCTATACAACAACTATAACTTATTGAATCAGCTATAAGTTTACATATATCCCTCACATCTTAAGCATGTTTCAGGCAGGTCTCAGCAGAACTGCTGGCATTTGTTAAGTATATTGCCAATGTGAAGATTATTTGGTTCAATGTCTGGCACATATTTAGACACAACTCCCTGTATCCCTTACTATGTGTATAAGCAAATAACGTCAATCAGGCCAGTCTCATTATGAAGAAAACTCCCTGGGAACCAATGAAAAGATGTTAATGATTCTCCAGTTTGGTTCCTTGGAGAGAGGGACTTCCCCTCCACCTCACTAATATTGGGCACTTCATCAATAAACTAGGGGCAAGCAAGTAACTAAGTGGTGCTTCTGCAGTGCCTAAGGACACTTGAAAGCAATTTGTTGTCTTAAGTGGATTAAATAGCTCCTCCCTGAACATCTTATTACCTGATGAGTTTGTAAAAATTAGCTTTTTCTTCATAGGGAGTACATAAGTAAACTCTCAAAATGACTTGTGGCTGAAAGTCAAGCAGCTTAGGCTCAGTTGTGTTTCTGCTACTTACTAACCACATGGTTTTGGGAAAGTTTGTTCACTTCTGTGTGCCTCTGTTTAAAATGAGGATCATGACAATCTTATCAATTTCTGTGAGTTAATACTTAAAGCAGTTCTTGGCACATAGTAAATGACAGGGACTTGGCCACTATTGTATAATCAAACAGTGCAATATACCAAACAGACTGCAGTTTTTACATAGAGAAGTTCATCACACTGTAAAAATGATGGGAATTGTACATTCTAATGCATGGCATAAGGAAGATCAAACTGTTTTGTTTTGTTTTGTTTTGTTTGCTTAAGCTATGTGCCTCCTTTTTCATCCCACTGTCTGCACTATTCTTGGCACATGGATTGTTAAATGAATAAATGAATTATTAACTGATTTATGTTCATCACTTTCCTTTTGATGTTTTTGTGCAGGCCAAAATGGTCTGTGTATCCCCAAGAAACTATATTGCTTTAAGAAATAGCCAGTGAAGGGGGTATGAGAAATATGGGGGTTTATGTGCTGTATATGTCTTAATTGCCAAAATTAATTGCTGCAATAATAATCAGTGTTTAGCATTTTAACAAAAGAATAAAAATGTGTGTGTGGTGAGAGTGAAAAAGGGAAATTTTAAATAAGATGTAATTTTTTATATTTCAGTAGTGTCAGTTTTCATGAATATTATTATTTATTGATTATGCCAAAGCCTTTGACTATGTAGATCACAACAAACTGTGGAAAATGCTTAAACAGATGGGAATACCAGACCACCTGCCCTGCCTCTTGAGAAATCTGTATGCAGGTCAGGAAGCAACTTTTAGAACTGGACATGGAACAACAGATTGGTTTCAAATCAGGAAAGGAGTACGTCAAGGCTGTATATTGTCACCCTGCTTATTTAACTTATACACAGAGTACATCATGAGAAATGTTGGGATGGATGAAGCATAAGCTAGAATCACGTTTGCCAGGAGAAAAATCAATAATCTCAGATATGCAGATGACACCACCCTATGACAGAAAGCAAAGAACTAAAGAGCCTTTTGATGCAAGTGAAAGAAGAGAGTGAAAAAGTTGGCTTAAAGCTCAATATTCAGAAAACTAAGATCATGGCATCTGATTCCATCACGTCACGGGAAACAGTGGAAACAGTGAGAGACTTTATTTTTGGGTGCTCCAAAATCACTGCAGATGGTGACTGCATCCATGAAATTAAAAGATGCATGCTCCTTGGAAGAAAAGCTATGACCAACCTAGACAACATATTCAAAAGCAGAGACATTACTTTGCCAACAAAATCCATCTAGTCAAGGCTATGGCTTTTCCAGTAGTCATGTATGGATGTGAGAGTTGGACTGTAAAGAAAGCTAAGCACCAAAGAATTAATGCTTTTGAACTGTGTGTTGGAAAAGATTCTTGAAAGTCCCTTGGTCTGCAAGGAGATCCAACCTGTCCATCCTAAAGGAAATCAGTCCTGAATATTCATTGAAAGGACTGATGTTGAAGCTGAAATTCCAATACTTTGGCCATCTGATGGGACGAACTGACTCATTAGAAGACCCTGATGTGGGGAAAGAGTGAAAGCAGGAGGAGAAGGGGACAACAGAGGATGAGATGGTTGGATGGAGTCACTGACTCAGTGAACATGAGTTTAAGTAAACTCTGGGAGTTGATGATGGACAGGGAGGTCTGGTGTGCTGCAGTCCATGGGTTCGCAAACAGTCAGACACAGCTGAGCAACTGAAATGAACTGAATTGATTATAGAAAAGGAAATATAAAATTGAAGTATATAATTCTACCTTGCTTGACAGTATTTCTGAGAATTACAACTATAATAATTAGATGTAACAGTTCTGCTATACTAAAAGCAGACAGACTTTCTTAAGACATCTACTTAGATGGTTTAGTGTTGAAATAATTTAAAAATTCTTTTTTTCTGTTGCTTTTACTGGTTATGAATTCATTCTGATTTAAATTATCTAGATTGCCCTCAAACTTATCAAACATGACACTCATTTATTGCTGCAACTTCTAGACTCGCAAAACTTGAATCCCCATCTCCCCTGTCACATGTAGAGATGGAACGGCCAAGATAGTGGGAAGAATGAAGAGTGACCATTAGCTGTGCTTGCCAGCAAAACAGACTATAGCCAGCCGTTTCTGAGCCATCTAGTTCTACTGGAAAGGTTTTGTTTGTTTGTTTCTTTAATTGAAATATAGTTGATTTACAATGTTGTGTTAATTTCTGATATATAGCAAAGTGATTCAGTTATGGATGTATATTCATATGCTTTTTCATATGCTTTTCTATTATAGTTTATTATAGGCTTCCCAGGTGGCTCAGATGGTAGTTTATTATAGAACATTGAATATATAATTCCCTGTGCTATACAGTAAGATCTTGTTGTTTATCTATTGTATGTGCAGAAGGTTGTATCTGATAATCCAAAATCCCTACTTTATCCTTCCCTTTTCCTCTTTGGTAACCATAAATTTGTTTTCTATGCCTGTGAGTCTGTTTTTGTTTCATAAATAAATTCATTTGTGGCATATTTTAGGGTCAACATATAAATGATATCATATAGTATTCTTTCTCTTTCTGATTTTCTTTACTTAGTATGATAATCTCTAGGTCCATCCATGTAGCTGCAAATGGCATTATTCTTTTTTGTGGCTGAGTTATATTCCATTGTACCACATCAATTTTATTTTATTTATTGTTTTAACTTTATCACAGTATAGTTGACTTATAAAGTTTTAGGAGTATAGCAAAGTGACTCATTTATACATACATATATATGTGTGTGTGTATGTGTGTGTGTGTGTATATTTATACACTTTTTCAGATTTTTTTGTCATACAGGTTATCACAGAATATTGAGCAGAGTTCCCTTTGGTATAGAGTAGGTCTTTGCTGGTTATCTATCTTATAAATTCTGCTAGAAAGTTCCTGTTCAATCAGACTAGGGCTAATAGCTGTTCTGGTTGTAGGCAGAAGTTTTTTGTTGTTTTTTTAATATACTCTTATTCTCAGGGTAAGTGATTTCACCCATATCCCTACTTTAAAATAGCACAATTCTAGTCTCTCTCTAGTGTCCTAAGTGCACATAATCATGAAGATTTTATCCACACAAGAACCCAGTTGTGGTCCAGCCACCTTTTCTATAATCTCTATTCTTCCACAAAGCACATTCTCTTTCCCCAGGAGCAAGCTTATGGGTCCATGGCCACTCGATCTTGTGCAGAATTTCTGGTTTTCAATGATAACAGTATCACAGAGAATTTCCGGAGCTTTTCCTCTGTGGGCTCCCACTGATTTGTGAATTACTTGTAGGTAAAAATCCTGTATTTTTATAAAAGTATGCTAGATATCTATCCTAAACTATATTAAGCAGGTAAAAAAAAAATCCCATGGAAAGGATAAATGCATCTACTTTTAAAAAATCATTTCAGTAGTTCCTTATATGAGATATTTCTCAATTAAACTATCTCTTAGTCACTAAACAAAAATAAACTCTGTATAGGCAGATTAATAGCTATGTAAAGTGCATCAGAGGTTACCAAGGCAAAGGAGGAGGAGAAAATTGGAAAATATTGCCTAATGGGTAGAGTTACCTTTTGAACTCATGGAAAAGTTTTTGAAATCTGTTCATGATTATACCACATTGTGAATGTAATGAATACCAGTGAATTGTGCCCTTGAAATTTGTCAAAATAACAAATTTTATGTATATTCTACCACAATAGAATTTTAAAATGAGTCATTTGCAAGAGAAAGGCATTGAAATATTCAAGATAACTAAATGAATATTTTCTAAAAAGAAAATCTTTCCCAAATAGAGAAGTCATAAGAGAGAGCCTAGAAATTAGTCTTGGAAACAAGTATGATTGTAGCAATATATTTTTTCATTCATTCTCATTTAAGAAACATACTACTACAACAGAAATAATCATTAGATAATGCAGCAAATTTAAAAACTGAATAACTGAATGATTGTAAGAAAGCTCCATAAAATAAACAAATCTCCAGAGTTGAAATGTTGGACACATCAGGGCCCAGTTCTCCCTGTTGATCACAGATATTCAGTTCAGTCACTCCGTAATGTTCAACTATTTGCAACCTCGTGTACTGCAGTATGGGAGGGGGCCCTGTCTATTACCAACTACCAGAGCTTACTCAAACTGATGTCCGTTGAGTCGGTGGTGCCATCCAGCCATTCAACCTTTGATGTCCCCTTCTCCTCCCACCTTCAATATTTCCCAGTAGCAGGGTTTTTTCCAATGAATCAGTTCTTCACATCAGATGGCCAAAGTGAGTTTCAGCTTCCGCATCAGTCCTTCCGATGAATATTCAGGACTGTTTCCTTTAGGATGGACTGATTGGATTTCCTTGCAGTCCCAGGGACTCTCAGAGTCTTTTCTAACACCACAGTTCAAAAGCATCAATTCATTGGAGCTCAACTTTCTTTATAGTCCAATTCTCACATCCATACATGACTACTGGAAAAACCATAGCTTTGACTAGGTGGACATTTATGTGCAAAGGTTTCTGCTTTTTAATATGCTGTCTAAATTGGCCATAATCTTTCTTCAAAGGAGTAAGCATCTTTTAAGTTTATGGCTGCATTCACCATCTGCGGTGATTTTGGACCCCCAGAAAATAAAGTCTCTCACTGTTTCTGTTCTTTTCCCATCTATTTGCCATGGAGTGATGGGACCGGATGCCAAGATTTTAGTTTTCTGAATGTTGAGTTTTAAGCCAACTTTTTCACTCTCCTCTTTCACTTTCATCGAGAGGTTTGTTAGTTCTTCTTTGATTTTTGCCATAAGGGTGGTGTCATCTGCATATCTGAGGTTATTGATATTTCTCCTGGTGATCTTGTTACCAGCTTGTGTTTCATCCAGCCTGGCATTTCACATGATATATTCAACATATAAGTTAAATAAGTAGGGTGACAATATACAGCCTTGATATACTCCTTTCCCAGTTTGAAACCAGTCTATTGTTCCATGTCCAGTTCTAACTGTTGGCCCTCTGACCTGCATACAGATTTCTCAAGAGTCAGGTTAGGTGGTCTGGTATTCCCATCTCTTTCAGAATTTTCCACAATTTGTTGTGATCCACACAGTCAAAGGCTTTGACATGGTCAATAAAGCAGAAATAGATGTTGTTCTGGAACTCTATTGCTTTTTCAATGATCCAGTGGATGTTGGCAGTTTGATTTCTGGTTCCTCTGCCTTTCAAAATCCAGCTTCAACATTAGAGGTTCAAGGTTCACATACTGTTGAAGCACAGCTTTGGGAATTTTGAGCATTAGTTTTCTAGCATGTGAGATAAGTGCAGTTGTGCAGTAGTTCGAACATTCTTTGGCATTACCTTTCTTAGGGATTGGAATGAAAACTGACCTTTTCCATTCCTGTGGCCTTCTGCTGAGTTTTCCAATGTGCTGGCATATTGAGTGTAGCATTTTCATAGCATCATCTTTTAGGATTTGAAATAGCTGAACTGGAATTCCATTCATTTATTCCTAGTGATGCTTCTTAAGGCACACTTGATTTTGTACTCCAGGATGTCTGGCTCTAGGTGAGTGATCACACCATTATGATTATCTGGGTCATGAAGATCTTTTTGTATAGTTCTTCTATTTATTCTTGTCACATCTTTGTAATATCTTCTGCTTCTGTTAGGTCCATACCATTTCTGTCCTTTATTGTGCCCATTTTGCGTGAAATGTTCCCTTGGTATCTCTAATTTTCTTGAAGAGATCTCTAGTCTCTCCCATTCTATTGTTTTCCTCTATTTCTTTGCATTGATCACTGAGGTAGGCTTTCTTATCTCTCCTTGCTATTCTTTGGAACTCTGTATTCATATGCTTATATCTTTCCTTTTCTCTTTTGCTTCTCTTCTTTTCTTAGCTATTTGTAAGGCCTCCTCAGACAACCATTTTGCCTTTTTGCATTTCTGTTTCTTGGGGATGGTCTTGATCACTGCCTCCTGTGGAATGCCATGAACCTCCATCCATAGTTTTTCCAGCACTTTGTCTATCAGATTTAATCCCTTGAGTCTATTTGTCACTTCCACTGTATAATTGTAGGGATTTGTTTTAGAACATGACTGAATACTCTAGTGGTTTTTCCTATTTTCTTCAACTTAAGTTATTTCTACACTGATTTCCAGTAGCATATTGCACACCTACTGACCTGGGGAATTCATCTTTCAGTGTCCTATATTTTTTCCTTTTCATACTAAGGTGGTTGAAATGGTATGCTGAACAGAAAAATATAAAACAGACATGGATGCATCTGCCATTCATTTTGAATAGGAAGCACTGTCAAGTTAGCAACAATCACAGGACTCAAGGATCAGATAGACTGGATTTGTGCCCAAATCATCCTCATGTTTAGATTTTTAGTCTCACTGATGCAGTTTCCTCATCTAACAAATAAAGGGGGGAAAGATACAGCAGAATTTATTTTTTTGTGAAGGGTAGAGAGTTTCTGGTTAAGGCCTTTCATGCAGATGTTCTTTCAGTCCAGTTCAGTCACTCAGTCACGTCCAAATCGTTCAGTTCAGTTCAGTTCAGTTCAGTCCCTCAGTCATGTCTGACTCTTTGCAAACCCAGTAACCGCAGCATGCCAGGCCTCCCTGTCCATCACCAATTCCCGGAACTTGCCCAAACTCATGTCCATCGAGTTGGTGATGCCATCCAGCCATCTCATCCTCTGCCGTCCCCTTCTCCTCCTGCCCTCAATCTTTCCAAGCATCAGGGTCTTTTCCAAAGAGTCAACTCTTTGCATGAGGTGGCCAAAGCGTTGGAGTTTCAGCTTTAGCATCAGTCCTTCCAATGAACACCCAGGACTGATCTCCTTCAGAATGGACTGGTTGGATCTCCTTGCAGTCCAAGGGACTCACAAGAGTCTTCTCCAACACCGCAGTTCAAAAGCATGAATTCTTCAGCACTCAGCTTTCTTCACAGTCCAACTCTCACATCCATACATGATCACTGGAAAAACCATAGCCTTGACTAGACGGACCTTTGTTGGCAAAGTAATGTCTCTGCTTTTCAATATGCTATCTAGGTTAGTCATAACTTTCCTTCCAAAGAGTAAGCGTCTTTTAATTTCATGGCTGCAGTCACCATCTGCAGTGATTTTGGAGCCCCCAAAATAAAGTCTGACACTGTTTCTGCTGTTTCCCCATCTATTTCCCATGAAGTATTGGGATCACATGCCATGACCTTAGTTTTCTGAATGTTGAGCTTTAAGCTAACTTTTTCACTCTCCTCTTTCATCAAGAGGCTTTTTAGTTCCTCTTCGCTTTCTGCCATAAAGTGAAGGTGGTGTCATCTGCATATCTGAGGTTATTGATATTTCTCCCAGCAATCTTGATTCCAGTTTGTGCTTCTTCCAGCCAGGCATTTCTCATGATGCACTCTGCATATAAGTTAAATAAGCAGAGTGACAATATACAGCCTTGACGTTCTCCTTTTCCTATTCGGTACCAGTCTTCTGTTCCATGTCCAGTTCTTACTGTTGCTTCCTGACCTACATACAGGTTTCTCAAGAGGTAGGTCAGGTGGCCTGGTATTTCCATCTCTTTCAGAATTTTCCACAGTTGATTGTGGTCCACAGTCAAAGGCTTTGGCATAGTCAATAAAGCAGAAATAGCTGTTTTTCTGGAACTCTCTTGCTTTTTCCATGATCCAGCAGATGCTGGCGATTTGATCTCTGATTCCTCTGCCTTTTCTAAAACCAGCTTGAACGAATGAAAGTTCATAGTTCACGTATTGCTGAAGCCTGGCTGGGAGAATTTTATGCATTACTATACAAGTGTGTAAGATGAGTACAATTGTGCAGTAGTTTGAGCATTCTTTGGCATTGCCTTTCTTTGGGATTGGAATGAAAACTGACCTTTTCCAGTCCTGTGGCCACTGCTGAGTTTTCCAAATTTGCTGGCATATTGAGTGTAGCACTTGCACAGCATCATTTTTTAGAATTTGAAACAGCCCAACTGGAATTCCATCACCTCCACTACCTTTGTTCATAGTGATGCTTCCTAAGGCCCACTTAACTTCACATTCTAGGATGTCTGGCTCTAGGTGAGTGATCACACCATCATGATTATCTGGATTGTGAAGATCTTTTTTGTACAGTTCTGTGTATTCTTGCCACCTCTTAATATCTTCTGCTTCTGTTAAGTCCCTATCATTTCTGTCCTTTATTGTGCCCATCTTTGCATGAAATATCCCCTTGGTATCTCTAATTTTCTTGAAGAGATCTCTAGTCTTTCCCATTCTATTGTTTTCCTCTATTTCTTTGCATTGGTCGCTGAGGAAGGCTTTCTTATCTCTCCTTGCTATTCTTTGGAACTCTGCATTCAGATGCTTATATCTTTCCTTTCCTCCTTTGCTTTTTGCTTCTCTTCTTCTCACAGCTATTTGTAAGGCCTTTTCAGACAGCCATTTTGCTGTTTTGCATTTCTTTTTCTTGGGGATGGTATTGTACCCTTATCTTCTGTATAATGTTATGAACCTCCATCCATAGTTCATCAGGCACTCTATCGGATCTAATCCCTTAAATCTATTTCTCACTTCCACTGTATAATCATAAAGGATTTGATTTAGGTCATACCTGAATGGTCTAGTGGTTTTCTCCACTTTCTTCAATTTAAGTCTGAATTTGTCAATAAGGAGTTCATGGTCTGAGCCACAGTCAGCTACCGGTCTTGTTTTTGCTGACTTCATAGAGCTTCTCCATCTTTGGCTGCAAAGAATATAATCAGTCTAATTTCAGTATTGACCATCTGGTGTTATCCATGTGTAGAGTGTCTCTTATGTTGTTGGAAGAAGCTGTTTACTATGACCAGTGCACTCTGTTGGAAAAACTCTGTTAGCCTTTGCCCTGCTTCATGTTGTACCTCAAGGCCAAATTTGCCTGTTACTCCAGGTATCTGTTGACTACTTACTTTTGCATTCCAGTCCCTTATAATGAAAAGGATGTCTTTTTTGGATGTTAGTTTTAGAAGGTCTTGTAGATCTCTGTAGAACTGTTCAACTTCTTCAGCAGTTCTGGTCAGGGCATAGCGTTGGATTACTGTGATACTAATGGCTTTCCTTGGAAACGAGCAGAGATCATTCTGTCTTTTTGAGATTGCATCCAGGTACTGCATTTCAGACTCTTTTGTTGAGGATGTTGGCTACTTCACTTTTTCTAAGGGATTCTTGCCCACAGTAGTAGATATAATGGTCATCTGAGTTAAATTCACCCATTCCAGTCAGTTTTAGTTCACTGATCCCTAAAATGTTGACGTTCACTCTTGCCATCTCCTGTTTGACCACTTCCAATTTGCCTTGATTCATGGACCTAACATTCCAGGTTCCTATGCAATATTGTTTTTTACAGCATCGGACCTTGCTTCCATCACCAGTCACATCCACAACTGGGTACTGTTTTTGCTTTGGCTCCATCTCTTCCTTCTCTCTGAATGTTCTTTACCTACCTATTATTAACATATAAGTTCAAGTTAGTTTATTGTTAAATGAGTGTTATTCTACATAAAATATCATAAATTCCTGAAGTAATTTAGCTCCCGATATGGTTTGTATGAATAGTTTTTTTTTTCTCTTTCTTCCTTCCTTCTCTGCTCTCTTCCTTTTCTGCCTCCCTTCCCCCCCCTTCCTTTCTTTCCTTTTTTATGGGCTAAATTTATTCTTAGCATGTTGTTTTTGTTTAGTTCCTAAGTTATGCCTGATTCTTTTGCAATCCCATGAACTGTAGCCCAGAAGACTCGTCTGTCCATGGGATTTCCCAGGCAAGAATACTAAGGTAGGTTGCCATATCCTCCTTCAGGGTATCTTCTTGACCCAGGGATAGACCCATGTCTCATACATTAACAGGAGAATTCTTTACCACTGAACCACCAGGGAATAATACTTAGCATACTTGCTAATATTATTCCATCTCTATTCCAGACTGTTGGGAAATACCAATCAGTGTTCAAAGCACCCCTAATTGTGGACAAAGTGTAAATTATCTTTTGCAAGCAAACATTGTTATAACTGAGACACAGTCTTTGCCTTGAAAGGTTAATCTGATAAGCATTGATTTCTGTGTGGAATTTTCTCTAACCTTTTTCTCATTTTCTGTTTTCCTTCCTTATGTGCTGACTTTGGTGTAGCAGACCACTTGGGGATTGAATTCATGGGTAAGACTAAACAATTTTCTCCTTTATATCCAGAAATGCTAAGTTTGATAATGTGTATATTGTTCTTCTTCCTCATCTGATTATGATTGAAATGCCTCACTATCAGATGCTATTAGTAGTAAAAAACAAATGTTTTTGCCAGTTTTTCACTAAGTGGCTCAAAATGAATGAATTAACTACTTATTGAGAAGGCAATTTAATGTTAAGTGCTGCTTTGAAAACTGACAGAAGTTGAATTTGGCTTCTGGCTTTTTTTGCTTTCTTAATTCTCAATTTTCTTATGTGTAAATAGGGGTAAACTAGTTCCTATTTTATTACACACATATATTGCTTAACACAATGTCTGTAAAATGACATACACTCAATAAATGGTAGACAATAATGGTGATGGTTTTAAAATATCAGTTTTTGTTACTTTCTGGTTTTATTTTTCCTTTTGCATAGTGGATAATTTGGATGCATTTTGGTCAATCTTAATTCTGGAGTATGGGTTCTATTAATGTTTTCATTTACAAAGTGAAAAAATTATTTTGAAAGTATTTGTAGTCTATGGTGTGTTTTTAAAAAGATTAGAATACCTCCCACAGTAATTATTTTCTGTACTCATAGATAATTACATTAAGAATTGTACATAATTTTCTGAGTCTATATTATAACAAAATGATTTAAAAACACATTCCATAGGGCTGATAGGCATCATGGTACTAGGATGGAAAGATACCTAGGAGTTAAAGTTAGTGAAATTGAAGATCCAAATTTGAATCTGAATTTATAGTTTCTCCTTGATTGGCTTTTGTTGAACTTTTAGGTTTTTCTCTTATATAATATAGATATGAATGCTTTCTTCATACATTTATGTTTATTTTGATAATACCTGTAAATTTGCTTGTAATCATGTATCCATTCATCCATTAATTCAGCAAATATGTATCAATTGCTCACTTTAAGCAAAGAAAAAGTGCAAAATGCTACAGATCATATAATGAGAAAAAACGGGGATAAAAGCTGATTTGCTGGAACTTACAATCTAGGAAATTTTCAGATGATAATTAGGGAATAAAACTGATAAATATAAAATTAAGGATTTCTAATACCTATTCGAGGCAAAATAATATTAGTTCATAATAGTGTGATGATATCCAGTTGAGATTCCTTAAAAAACTAGGAATAAAACCACTATATGACCCAGCGATCCCACTCCTAAGCATATACCCTGAGGAACCAAAATTGAAAGAGACACATGTGTCCCATTGTTCATTGCAGCACTATTTACAATAACTAGAACATGGAAGCAATCTAGATGGCTACCGATAGATGAATGGATAAAGAAAATGTGGTATATATACAAAATGGAATATTACTCAGCCATAAAAAGGAATGCATTTGAGTCAGTTCTAATGAGGTGGATGCACCTAGAACCTATTATACAGAGAGAAGTGAGTCAGAAAAGAGAAAGATGAATACCATATTCTCACACATATATACAGAATCTAGAAAAGTAGTACTGAAGAACTTATTTTCAGGGCAGCAGTGGATAAACACACATAAAGAATAGACTTATGGACATGGGGAGAGGGGAGGAGAGCATGAGATGTATGGAAAGAGTAACATGGAAAGTTCATTAGCATATGTAAAAATAGATAGCCAATGGAAATTTGCTGTATGTCTCTTGAAACTCAAACGGGGGCTCTGTATCAACCTAGATGGGTGGGATGGGGAGGGAGATGGGAGGGAGGTTCAAAAGGGAGGCGATCTATGTATACCTATGGCTGATTCATGCTGACGTTGACAGAAAACAGCAAAATTCTGTAAAGCAATATTCCTTCAATAAAAAATAAATTAATTAAAGAAAGAATAGTGTGATAATAGAAGATGTGAAAATTGATTGATATTGGAAACATGGCAACAAGTATTTGAAAGGAATTGATGTTGAAAGGTAGATAAGGGTGATTATCAGGGATGACTACAAGATTTATAGTTTGTATGTTTAGATAAAATGTGGGTCCATTTTATGAAAAATAAGACTAAAAGAACAGATTTATGGGAGATTTTTACTAGATTAGATTTGGAAATTTTGAATTCTGGGAAATTTTGAATTTGTTTTGTCTGGTAGAAGATATTGATAGTTATATTTTGTAAGTTTTGAGGGTTAATTAGAAATCAGTGATTACATATTTATATTAACACTGATATTCCTATTGTATGATATTACTTGTTAGTTCTTTATTATCTAAGTATTAGATCACAGAAAAAACAGACAGCTTAGTTTCTGCAGATTTGGAGTTTTGCTAGATAGATGTGATGAAAGCTTGAAAGGGCAATGAAATTCAAGATAATTTTGAAATGTAGCATCACAGTCTATAAGATAGGTATGCTACTGCTAAGTCACTTCAGTCATGTTTGACTCTGTATGACCCCATAGACAGCAGCCCACCAGGCTCCCCCATCCCTGGGATTCTCCAGGCAAGGACACTGGAGTGGGTTGCCATTTCCTTCTCCAATGCATGAAAGTGAAAAGTGAAAGGGAAGTCGTTCAGTCGTGTCTGACTCTTAGTGACCCCATGGACTGCAGCCTACCAGGCTTCTCCATCCATGGGATTTTCCAGGCAAGAGTACCCAAGTGGGGTGTAAGATAGGTATGTAATGAAATAAATAAGGAATGCATAATTTGAATGGAATTAATGAATAGTTACCATGTGCGCCCTCAAACAAATTGTTGGCATGAAGAGGTTGTAGTCATATGGACAAGGAATTACAGGGAATTGTGGATAGCAGTGATGTGGTAGAGTATAAATTTTAGAGAAAAAATATGTGGTTTGTACTTTCCTCTTTTACTGATGATGATGGAAGACAGTATCAACAGTCATTTGAGGATAGCAAGTCCTTAATGTAATCAATAGAGAAGTATTCTCCATTATATGGTGATGATTGCTGGCTCCAGAAGTTATATAGTAGAACGACTGTAGATATAAGAAACAAGGCCTGGTGGTGTGTAGCACTGGCATAGCCTTAAACTCCACAATCAGTGTGGCCATGGTTATAGTAAATTAAACTTGCTATACCACTGATAATTATTGTTATTGAAAGAAACAGATGAGTCATTATCCTATTGAACTTTTCCTGCAGATTTTCAGTGACACTGATACCTTACAGTATAAAGATTTGCTGTGGAATCAAGATATGTATTACGAGGTCTGTTTTAAAACATTCAAAATCATTTAGTTACCAGTAGGAAAAAATAAGAAGCTCTTGTCTCATTCATCTATATGAATCTCAAGTCTAACTGGTGTTATAATGAGTCTTACAAAAGTTGAAGTCAAAGCATAACTTTAAAGAAAGGGTGCTCAGGGCTGGAGCACTGGGATGACCCTGCGGGATGGGATGGGAAGGGATGTGGGAGGGGGTTCAGGATGGGGGACACATGTACACCCATGGCTGATTCATGTCAATGTATAGCAAAAACTACCACAATATTGTAAATTAGCCTCCAATTAAAATTAAAAAAAAAAAAAGACTTACAGGGAATGGATTCTCAATATGCAAATATCTGACTTGTCTTGGAGGGAAGTGGTTGCCTAAAGGCAGAGTTAAAGTGAGTACTTAGTATGCATATGAAAGTGAAATGAAAGTGAAGTCAGTCGTGTCCGACTCTTTGTGACCCCATGGACTGTAGCCTACCAGGCTCCTCTGTCCATGGGATTTTGCAGGTAAGAGTACTGGAGTGGATTGTCATTTCCTTCTCCAGGGGATCTTCCCAACACAGGGATTGAACCCAGGTCTCCCGCATTGTAGGCAGACGCTTTACCGTCTGAGCCACCAGGGAAGTCCTTAGTATGCATATAGATAATGGCAAATAATGGAGTATTCTGAATGGTGAATAGGTTTCCAGACTTAATGAATAAAATGTTTTCAGTGACCTCACTAATTCTAGACACTATTCACGTCCCACCCCCCAGATTCCTCTAACTGAATGTGTAATATTCTGTGCATTGCTTTGGGAATAAGTATTTTTGAGATTTAACTCATAATTTTAAAATCCACATGGGCAAAATTGGCCCATGGAAGATGATATCATCATAATATGACAGCATCTCTAGGTATAAATTAAACTGGTTAGCCAATATATAGGCATACTCTCTAGAAATTTAATTATGTCAGTTGATTGGTGTGCCTTACAAATAATCAGTGCCAGTTCTGTATTAATGAATTCCAGAATACCTTTGTTCTCAACTTTCATCATCCTTGCTTTGGGTAATACAAATTTCATCTCTCCTTGGGTTGCAACGTAGATCATAAGGTGATAATCCTTAAAAAATAAAAATGAAAAATGGGATTTGGCTGCACCACATCATAGTTGTAGCACTTCGGCTCTTTGATCTTTGTTGCGGCCTGTAGGATCTTTAGCTGTGGCCTGAGGCATTATCTTACACATACATCTTTTCCCCAGTTCTTTGTATTCCTAGTGGCCATGGCATGTGTGCACTCAGTGATCAGACTCAAAACCCGAACACATCAAGTTCAACAAATTCTTATTTATATCAGAGAGCTACAAAATCATATTCTTCAAGAATTCTATTATTAGTTAATTATTATACATTTATCACACTTACTGTATGCTAAATGTATAATGACCAAAGACTCTGAAACCAACAATAGAGAAAGCTACACATAACTGAGATGATATAACAAGTGCTATTAAGATGCAAAGGCAGAAAAAAAAATGCATAGGCAAAATACGACGAAAGGAAAAAAAAACATAAAAATGAAAGCCACTAAATGGGCTTAGGAAATTTAGAAACATCTTCTGAGGATAAGGGGGAGGAATTCAAGCTGGATACAAGCCAAAGTGGATAAACTGTATTAAATGTTTCTCTAGTTCAAATCTATACTAGCTTCACTTTCCTTCTACTTAGTGAGAACCTTTCTATTTCGGTCTCTCTATCTGGGCCTCTGAGCTCCCTAGTGTCACTACTTTATAACTGAAAAGAGGATGTTAACTTCAGTAAAAACACTTCACCAAAAAGCATCTTGGATTGATTTTTAATATTGAAGAATAATTATCCTGTTGAATATGCCATGCCAAACCTAATGTGCATAAAACTGTTAGCACTCAAAAGTATTTTTCTGCAAATATATTCATGTTTTTCTAATGATGCAACTGGGGCTGGAACATGGAAATTTCAATAGATACTGCTTTAGAATGTCAGTCATTTCAGTCACTCAGTTGTGTCTGACTCTTTGTGACCCCATGAACCACAGCACGTCAGTCCTCCCTGTCCATCACCAACTCCAGGAGTCCACCCAAACCCACATCCATCGAGTCGATGATGCCATCCAACCATCTCATCCTCCATTGTCCCGTTCTCCTCCTGCCCTCAATCTTTCCCAGCATCAGGGTCTTTTCCAATGAGTCAACTCTTCGCATGAGGTGGCCAAAGTATTGGAATTTCAGCTTCAATATCAGTCCTTCCAATGAAAACCGAGGACTGATCTCCTTTAGAATGGACTGGTTGGATCTCCTTGCATTCCAAGGGATTCTTGAGAGTCTTCTCCAACACTACAGTTCAAAAGTATCACTTCTTCAACGCTCACCTTTCTTTATAGTCCAACTCTCACATCCATACATGACCACTGGAAAAGCCATAGCCTTGACTAGATGGACCTTTGTTGGCAAAGTAATGTCTCTGCTTTTTAATATGCTGTCTAAGTTGGTCATAACTTTCCTTCCAAGGAGTAAGCATCTTTTAATTTCATGGCTGCAATCACCATCTGCAGTGATTTTGGAGCCCAGAAAAATAAAGTCTCTCACTGTTTCCACTGTTTCCCCACCTATTTGCTGTGAACTGATAGGACCAGATGCCATGATCTTAGTTTTCTGAATGTTGAGCTTTAAGCCAACTTTTTCACTCTCCTCTTTCACTTTCATCAAGAGGCCTTTAGTTCTTCACTTTCTGCCATAAGGGTGGTGTCATCTGCATATTTGCGGTTATTGATATTTTTCCCGGCAATCTTGATTCCAGCTTGCACTTCTTCCAGCCCAGCGTTTCTCATGATGTACTCTGCATATAAGCTAAATAAGTACGGTGATAATATACATCCTTGACGTACTTCTTTTCCTATTTGGAACCAGTCTGTTGTTCCATGTACAGCTCTAACTGTTGCTTCCTGACCTGCATTCAGATTTCTCGAGAGGCAGGTCAGGTGGTTTGGTATTCCCATCTCTTTAGAATGTAGTATCAATTTAAAAACTACAGTTAACTGACATAGTTAGGAAAGGAGTTTGAAGGTGTGTAAAACTGCAAAGTTGTTTGTAAAAAATTAAAATACATAGTAAACTAATAATTTAAAATATTTCTTGAATTCATGATGTAACCTACTCATTCATGCATGCATGAGGGAGAAATTTATAATTTTAAAGTCAGATATTCAAACTTTTTCTCATAACATGGGTAGATTAGGAGATGTTATAGACAAAGTTTTTTGTTAGCACAAGTGCTTGTTGAGTTTTGTAAGAAATGCACCCAGTCATCCAGAGGAGACAGCTGGCCAAAGGGCATGTCAGGCTGGTCAAGTCTGGAAGGTGCATCTATCATGGAGAGGGATTTCTTAACCGAGAGATATCCTGCTGCTCTGTCAGGTGCTCTGTCATGGAGCATATCTCATTACAGCCATTTGAGCTCTTTGTTACACAGCCATGCCTCTGACAACACCCTGATGAATCTGATGCTGTAGGCATAAAAAATGCTCATATAAAAGCAAATGTAGTGCCACTTGCAAACATATTACCAAACCACCGGAAGAGCTAAATATTGTGTTGGGAGCTCTTTTTTGCAATTTTTTTCACACTCATATGGAAAAATGAAGTCTGTCAGTTAAATGTCTTGTTTGTGCTTTGATATTGTGTTTAGGAGAGCATAATATATGTATGTAGTCTAAGTGAACACTGGTATATTTTTTTAAATCAAAAGATTTATAAAATTTGGGACAAGTAAGTTTTTTTTAACTATAATCTTAAAAAGATATTCTAAAATACTCCTATATTTTGAAGCTAAAATAAAAAGAAAACAAAAGGAAGAAATACTGAGTTTTCTATAAGCAGAGAGTTAAGAAATGTCTATCGTCTAAAGTATGTGTGTAGGTTCAGAATTGAGAACATTGTTACTTCAAACTTTTCAGTTCAGTTCAGTCACTCAGTCATGTCTGATGCTTCAACTGCAGCATGCCAGGTTTCCCTGTCCATCACCAACTCCCAGATGGAACTACGCAAATTTATGTCCATCGAGTTGGTGATGCCATCCAGTCATCTAATCCTCTGTCGTGCCCTTCTGCTCCTGCCTTCAATCTTTTCCAGCATCAGGGTTTTTTTTCCAATGAGTCAGTTCTTCACATCAGGTGGCCAATTCAGCTTCAGCATCAGTCCTTCCAGAGAATATTCAGGACTGATTTCCTTTAGGATTTCTAAGTTCAAACTTTACTATTGAATATCTCTTCATCCCTTCATGTAAAAAAAAATAGTTTTAGAATATTTTAATAATCTCTAAAGAGGATTTCCTGAGAAACAACCAGTTTCTGATTCTGTTTAGATGACATAAATAGGGATACTTTCTTTAAAGCTATGCTGCTTTTTCTGAATGACTTGGTGTGTGTTCCTTTAAATCCTTGGAAACAAACTCATATGTCAGTCAAATGAGTTCACGTGTATGCCCTAATTTATAAAATGGCATTAGACATATAGTAGTGAGGAACCACTTCTTTGGGCTGAAATCTCTGAATTAGACTTATTTGGGACAGAAATGTTTATATTCATTTGACTATATCATCAGTTCAGTTCAGTTCAGTCGCTCAGTCATGTCCGACTCTTTGCGACCCCATGAATCGCAGCACGCCAGGCCTCCCTGTCCATCACCATTTCCCGGAGTTCACGCTTATAAAATAAAATGGTAATTTATGGATAAATGTGTTGTAGAGGGTGTTCATTCAAAAGAGTATTTGTTTAGTTTTATCTTATATTAAGTCACAAGAAAAAGCAGGTATCTCAGAGTACTATATTACCATTATTTAATGCTTGACGTGTGCCACCAAATTTATATTAGTTCACTATACTCTCAAAAACTTGCGTAAAGTAGAAACTGTTTATATCTTTAACTTATAAATGACAAACTGATGTCTGTTTAGGTGAAATATCTCATCCAAAGAGCAAGGAAGTGGCAAAACAGGATTTGAATCAAAGTCTTTCTTCCTCCAGAGTTTTTTTCTTTTTAATTTTTTTTTATTGTGGTAAAAGTCACATAGTACAAAACATGCTATTTTAATCATATTTAATTGTTCATTCAAGGGCACTAAGTTGTGCAATTCTCACCATCATTCATCTCACAAATTTTTCACCTTCCTAGACTGAAACTCTGTCACCATTAAACACCAGCTCCCTGTCTCCCCACTCACCCCCAAGCCTCAGCCCCTGGCATCTACTAATGTATTTTCTGACTCTATGAATTTGACTATTCTAGGTATCTCATATAAATGGAATCAAACAGCATTCCTCTGCATCTAATGTATATTGGAATGAACTTTTACCTTAATATGTATCCTACAAACAGATAGTACTCTTTTTTACCCCTATGCTATACAGCAAGTTCTCAGTTGTTATCAATTTCTACATAGTATCAGTAGTGTATCTGTGTCAATTCCCAATTTGTCCCACCCCTCCTTCCCCCCTCCTTGGTGTCCATACCTTTGTTCTCTACATCTGTGTCTATTTTTCTGCTTTGCAAACAGATTCATCTATACTATTTTTCTAGATTTCACATATATGTATTAATACACAATATTTGTTTTACTTTCTGACTTACTTCATTATGTATAACAGTCTCCAGATCCATCCATATCTCTGCAAATGGCACAATTTTGTTCCTTTTTATAACTGAATAATACTCCATTGTGTGTGTGTGTGTATACCACGTCTTCTTTATTCATTCCTCCATTGATGTACATTGAGGTTGCTTCCATGTCCTAACTATTGTAAATAGTGCTGCAATGAATATTGGGATTCACGTGTCTCTTTGAATCATGGTTTTCTCTGGGTATTTTCCCAGAAGTGATATTGCTGGGTCATATGGCAGTTATATTTTATTTTTTTATGGCACCTCCATAATGTTCTCCATAGTGTCTGTATCAGTTTTCATCCCCACTAACAGTGTAAGAGGATTCACTTTTCTCCACTCCCTCTCCAACATTGTTTGTAGATGTTTTGATGATCACCCTCTGACCAGTGTGTGGTAGTACCTAATTGTAGTTTTGATTTGCATTTATCTAATAATTAGTGATGCTGAGCATTTTTCATGTGCCTTTTGGCTATTTGTATGTCTTCTTTGGAGAAATGCCTATTTAGGTCTTCCACAGAGTTCTTGAATTCTACTAGTGGCTTGCTGTTGAATACTAACACAATGAGGGGTTCGTGATAACTGAGAGAGGTTGTTCTCCAGCAGTGTATCACCTGACAATGAAATTTTGTATCTAGCCCTAAAGTTTAGAGGAAATGTTTTCCAAATACCATGAGGTCATAAGAATCTTAGGTAATAATTCACATTATATAAGTGACAAACAATGAAAATGAACCAGATGCCAGTTTATAGTTTTACATTCAGAATTTTAACTGCCGTGTGTAGCAGAAGGTTCCCATTGGCTGATAGTTGGCTGAACTAACCATGAGATGGTTCTGTAGCTCATGGAAAATAATCTACAGAAGTTGTATTATATTGGAAGGTTTCTTGGTGATAAAGACGATTGAGTGGCATTACTTCAGTACCTCTACTATTGAATGCCATTGTGATATAAAAGCCTTGCACATCCATCTCTGACATGTGCCAAATGGAGTAGTGAGCTGAACCATCTTCCCAATGATTTCTCAAAATGCTGCTTAAGAAACAGTCTTATTTTCTCATTTATTTTTCTCTTCAGCAATATGACCAATCCTTCTCTTTACACTATTAATTTTTAAATATAACTTTCATTAAGAGCTAATAATTCAGTTCTCTTAAACATCTCCAAGTTTCCTTCCTTCCTTTCTCTCTTCCTTCCTTTTAATAGAGAGATACCTTGATTTGACTTGTTCTTCCTCAAAACTTCCTAGCCATGTGTGTAAGGATAATATTTTGGCTTTATATGTATGATTAATTTAATAGTCATTAGTACATATTGGTACCTCCAGTGGTTAGAAGTAAAAGTCTTTAAACAAAATCAGACTACTTCATTGAATAAACTAAATTCATAATTTCAGTTTAAACAGATTTTTCAGATGGGGTCAGATTCTTTCAGTTATCTTCCATGAGGAATGGCTATAATCATGAGATACACTAGAAAAATATATAGGTATATTAGTATGGTTTCTACAAAGGAGAAATGGGCATTTATGTAAATATGTACATTTGTAGACTGGATTTGACAAATGAAGTTTTGTACATAGACACTGAGGAATGTATTTGTTGTGAACTGTTGGAAAAAGCAGGGCTGTTCACTGAAAGATGGCATAGGGCTATGTTAGGATAATTTTCATAAAGCTGCTGAGTGACTAGATGGGGAGTTTCTGTGCAGGTTAAGCACAACCTTGGATTGATTCTCATCAACTTTTTGTAATATAATGAAGCACGAGTTATATCAATTTAATGGTAGGTGGATTTGGGACCAAAAAAATGCTATATGGAAGATCCAGATCAGCCAGGAGTGAAACTTCTGGTTGCTTCTATGGAAATATTTGTATAGGTTAGAGACTCATAAAATTACTGAACTTCATATGAATTATGATTGTATTTAATCAGATAGAATTAAAATCTAACCGAAAGGGCTGGATTTTTGAATCGTCAAACTGGATTCAAAAAAATTTAAGATCTTAATCATAATCTAGTTAATTACATTTATATACCAATTATCTAAAATATTCAGTAGTTGATAGTTGGTTCTAAACATCTTCTGAAATGCTCTAGAAAAAAGAAAAAAAGTTTTTTTAAAAGTTCAGATTTTCATTGGAAAGTACATGCCAAAGTGGTTAAAAAAAAACAAATGAACTTTTATACACAGTTTTTCCTGACCATTGCTTCAGGAGCCAGGATGGATCTGCAGAATAGGAGACAGGGGAAACAAATGGGTGGTGGATGGAACATCTGAAGATGAGGCATAGTGAAGATGACACTGCTGCTTCTCAATAAACAAAGAGTCTATTCCATGGGCTCTCAGTGGTTCAGCTAATCAGACATCACGGAGCCACTTTAGAAGGTCAGGCTGTGCGCCAGCCCACAGCAACACAAAGACACATACAGAAGACCCTGAAGAAAGTCTACATTCAGTGTGTGGGACAGACTTGCAAAACTAATCATTGCAGTTCAGTGCAAAAAGGACTTTCATGTTTAGTGATTTATTTATTATTTACAAAAAATATAGAAATTTGCTGAAACATCTGCCAGATGTTAGTAAGTGGTTCATATTCACACATGTAAATAGGGTTTGAGTTCACATACACCTGGAGAATATGAGGTTCTATACCTTTGTTGTACAATTTCGCAAAACCTTTGTTATACTTCTATTCATAACTCTAGCAGAGAAGATTATAGGAGGCAACCTTTTCTGAATTATTCTTCCAGAGAAGTATGTTTCTTAGAGCTAGGATCTTAGGGATCATACTCTTGGTAAATCTTGGGAGAAAGAAACAGAGAGGGAAGAGCACCCACATCTCACTGGGACAGTTGGGAACATCTTTACATGGAAGAATAAACAGTATTCCTGCAGGGGGAAAATTGTAGAAGGGAACATGAAGGAAAGGAACAAGGAAGAACACAAATAAGAAAAAAAAAGAAAAATGAGACATGGGGTGGGAGGTGGGAGGGAGGTTCAAGAGGGAGGTGACATAGGTACTCTTATAGCTGATTCATGTACATGCATGGTAGAAACCAACACAATATTGTAAAGCAATTATCCTTCAATTAGAAATAAATATTTTTAAAAAAAGAGATAAAAGAACACAAGGGTTTTAGGAAATGACAAGAAGACCCAGGTAATTGGAGAAAGTAACACACATGAAAGGCAGTGTGGTAGGTAGATGGTGTGATTGGCCAATTAGGTCAGAGCAGATTATGATGACCTTATGATGCCCTTCCAAAGAAGTACAATTTTATCTCATTGTGAAAGAGAGCTGCAGAGGTTTCATGGAGAGAGTGATCAGATTTCATTTAAATAGCATATTCTGTCAGTAGCTGTGCGTAGAGGTTGCCTAAAGGCACTGCATGCAAAATCCCAGATATTGGGCCAAGCCTGGGATTTTACTTCAAATATTCTCCGGAGGCTTACTCTTTGAACAACACTGAACATTATGTAAAGGAATTTCCATTTATCTGTGTCAAGCAAAGAGAAACGACCAAAGGCAGACACCTGGGGTAGGAGGGGCATGAGGTGCAGTGAGCAAAGCCATGGGCATAATGGACTTTGAACTGTGCTTTGAGGCAAGGGTAGGATTTCAGAGATGTGGCTTGTAGCCCATTCAAGTGTTCTGTGCAATTTTAGAAGTGGCCCAGGGTCCTAGAGCAGCAGAACCTCTGGGTTCTGATGCCTGATGATCTGAGGTGGAGCTGACGTAATAATGACAGAAATAAAGTGCATAATAAGTGTAATGTGCTTGAATCATCCCGGAATCCATCCCCTCACCATCTCCCCAGGTCTGTAGGAAAATTGTCTTCCACAAAACTGGTCCCTGGTGCCAAAAAGGTTGGGGACTGCTGTCTTAGAGAATGTTAATTGGCCAAGTGTCTTCTCATAGACTAGCTCCTGAATTGGTTGTTATCACTTATAAATCTGTGCTTTCTGTTAGAGTCATCATTACAGTTTGAGAAACAGAATAATGGAATAATTTAAGTCATCAAAATAACATAATTCAAGAGCTTTCAACTTTAACTTTCATTCCAGGCACTGATTACAAATGTAAATTTCTGTTTTCAGCCTTAGATATCTGATGAAGTAGTTCTGGGATGGACTCTGCACTCTTAGTTTTTAACGTTTGATGTAGGAGATCTGTCTATGGGATTCCCAGGTGGCACTAGTGGTAAAGAACCCATCTACCAATGCAGGAGATGTAAAAGAAGCAGGTTCAGTCCCTGGGTTGGAAAGATCCCCTGGAGGAGGGCATGGTAACCCACTCCAGTATTCTGCCTGGAGAATTCCATGGACAGAGGAGCCTGGTGGGCTACAGTTCGTGGGGTCGCAAAGAGTCTGACACAACTGAAGGGACTTAGCACACATGCACATATCTCTGTCTACACAGTGAGAAACTGACATAACAGGACAGGCAAACTTGACTTAATTATTTTAGTAAATGTGTAACCTACAGCCTGGGATCCATCATTTCAAATCTTGATGCTTCCAATCTGTGTAAGAGGGATGATGGCCTTATCAATCTCAAAGGATTGTTGGGAAGATCAAATATTAATACATAGAGCATATAAAGCATTTACTGCAAACCTGGCACTTAACTGCTCAGTCAAAAGAGTTACTATGACTATTGTTCCTCCTTGGAGTAACTTCAGTGATGTGGATTTCTGACCAAATGATGAAGTTTCCCTTTAGTCTATCTCCGTCACTCTGATTCTTCTGGAAAGGAGAAACTGAATGTGAATGTTCTCTTTTTTTAAACGTATAACTCCATAATAACCTGGGGTTCTTTACTTTTATAAAAGATTTTAATTGAGTTATAATTTATATACTATACAATTCACTTGCTTTACTTGTACAAGTCAATGATTTTTGGTATATTTACAGAGTTGTGTAACTACTACCACAGGCATAGAGTTGGCATAGAGGTGTGTGTGTGTGTGTGTGTGTGTGTATGTGTGTGTGTGTGTGTGTTTGGCCACATGTGGCATGTGAGATCTTAGTTCCATGACCAGCGATCAAACCCATGTCCCATGATTTATAATAACAGAGTCTTAACCACTAGACCACTAGGGAAGTCCCAACATTAATATTATCTTGAAGAATGGGAGCCATTGTCCAGGGCATTCCAGGGAATGCCATCTAAGTTTATAGTTTCAGTTCTCTAAAAAGAGCAAAGTCTGTGAATTCTGGAGATCTCTTTTCAGAATTTTGTTCTAAAGAGATGTCGTTATACCTTGGGCCTGTTTATGCCGGATGGCTGCATTCCCTTTATTAGTGTTTTCAACAGGACTAGACACCAGTGGAGGAAATCAAGTAAACATTGCTCGTCTAGTCAGACAGCCCCCTTATATGTGTCCTTCATTCCTCTCAAGAGGATTTCATTCACTGTATTTCTTTGGATGAATCTTGAAGCACAAGACTGTACTAAGCTAAAAGCATACAGAATATAGTCTCTTTGTAGTGATAAAGCTTGCAGGCACTTATGAGAAATGGGAAAAGGAAATTAATAACATTTGCTGAATATTATGTCTTATGGGCATACTGGGCAATTTCACATGAGTCGCACTGTTTTGTCTGTCAAAGTTTTCTGGTCATGTAGAAAACCATCATAATCTGAGTGGTTGCATTTGTGGTCTGGAAAAAGATAACTCTGTATTTATTTTTAGTGGGGTTCTGCAGGTGGCTTAGTCAGAAAAGAACCTGCCTGCAGCTCAAGAGACCCAGATTCAATCCCTGCAGAGAAAAATGGCAACCCATTCCAATATTCTTGCCTGAGAAATCTAATGGACAAAGGACACTGATGGGCTACAGTCCACGGGGTCATGCGTGGGCATGGTGATAGCATATTTGAGGAGCTACTTGGTATGTACGCAAGAAATCTGCCCTTATATAGGCTAATGCATCAGTGAAACCACTGTTAATGAAAACCAAAGACAAGTGTAGGACAAAAAAATAAAAGTCTTAAAAAGCCTTGCAGGATAGTTTTGTTTTTTTTTTTTTAATTCTCATTGCACACATGAAGAAACAAGATCAGTGCAAGTTAAATCAATATGCCCAGCTGATAAATAGTAAAGAAGAATTTTATTGCAGATTAAATGTCTCCAAAGCCCAAATTCTTCCCTGGTGCCTCACTGTCCAGATCTAGAAGATGCTATGCTCTCTGTAATTGTGATGACTGTCTCTTCCCTTTCTATGTGCTGGGCTCCATGCATGCTGGGTTAAGGACATACATATACCCAACTAGGGCCTCAGCAGTAGAAAGCACATCCTGACTATGGTTGCCAGGCTTACCAAATAAAATTCAGGTTACCCATATAAATTTGAATTTCAGATACACAACAAATAATTATTTTTTAATTAATTTATTTTTAACTGAAGGATAATTGTTTTACAGAATTTAATTGTTTTCTGTGAAACCTTAACATGAATCAGCCATAGGTATACATATGCCCCCTCCCTCTTGAACCTCCCTCCTATCTCCATCCCCATCCCACCCCTCTAGGTTGATGCACAGCCCCCATTTGAGTTCCCTGATGCATACAACAAATTCCCGTATTGGCTATCTATTTTACATATGGTAATGTAAGTTTCCATGTTACTCTCTCCATACATCTCACCCTCTCCTCCCCTCTCCCATGTCCATAAATCTGTTCTCTCTGTCTGTTTCTCCATTGCCGCCCTGTAAATAAGTTCTTCAGTACCATTCTTCTAGATTCCATATATGTGTTGGAATATGATATTTATCTTTCTTTTTCTGACTCATTTCACTCTGTATAATAGGTTCTAGGTTCATCCACCTCTCCAGAACAGACTCAAATGCATTCTTTTTTATGGCTGAGTAATTATGTATATGTATCACGACTTCTTTATTCATTCATTCATCCATTGACGGACATCTAGGTTCTTCCTTGTTCTTGCTATTGTAAATAATGCTGCATGAACATTGGGGTACATATGTCTTTCAATTTTGGTTTCCTCAGGGTATGTGCCTAGGAGTGGGATTGCTGGGTCATATGTTGGTTTTATTCTTAGTTTTTAAAGAAATCTCCATACTGTCCTCCATAGTGGCTGTATCAATTTACATTCCCACCAACAGTGCAAGAGGGTTCCCTTTTCTCCATACCCTCTCCAGCATTTATTGTTTGTAGACTTTTTGATGATGGCCATGCTAATAAGTGTGGGGTGATATCTTATTGTAGTTTTATTTTTTCCATTTATTTATTTTTTATTGAAGGATAATTTACAGAATTTTACTGTTTTCTGTCAAACCTCAACATGAATCAGCCATAGTTTTAATTTGCATTTCTCTCATAATGAATGATATTGGCATCTTTTCATGTGTTTGTTAGCCATCTGTTTGTCTTCTTTGGAGATATATCTGTTTAGGTCTTTTGCCCACTTTTTGATTGGGTTTTTTCTGGCGTTGAGTTTTATGAGCTGCTTCTATATTTTGGAAATGAATCCTTTGTCAGTTGTTTCATTTGCTATTATTTTCTCCCATTCTGAGGGTTGTCTTTTCACCTTGTTTAAAGTTTCCTTTGCTGTGCAAAACCTTTTAAGTATAATTAGGTCCTACTTGTTTACTTTTGTTTTTATTTCCATTACTCTAGGAGTGGATCATAGAGGATCTTGCTTTGGTTTATGTCATTGAGTGTTCTGTCTATGTTTTCCTCTAAGAGTTTTATAGCTACTGGTCTTCAATTTAGGTCTTTAATCTATTTTGAATTAGTCTTTGTGTATGGTGTTAGAAAGTGTTCTAATTTCATTGTTTTACATGTAGCTGTTGAGTTTTCCCAGCAACACTTATTAAAGAGCCTGTCTTTGCCCTATTGTATATTCTTGCCTCCTTTGTCAAAAATTAGGTATCGATAGGTGCATGGGTTCATTTCTGGACTTTCTATCTTGTTCCATTGGTCTATATTTCTGTTTTTGTGCCAATACCCTATTGGCTTGATGACTGTAGCTGTGTAGTATGATCTGAAGTCAGGAAGGTTAATTCCTCCAGTCTTCTTTCTCAAGACAGCGTTGGCTATTTGGGGTCTTTGTATTTCCATATGAATTGTGAAATTTTTTGTTCTAGTTCTGTGAAAAATGTCATTGGTAATTTGATAGGGATCAATCTACAGATCATTGAATCTGTAGATTGCATTTGGTAGTATAGTCATTTTTCACACTATTGGTTCTTCCTACCGAGGAACATCTCTCCATCTGTTTATGTCATCTTTGATTTCTTTCATCAGCATCTTATAATTTTCTGTATACAGTTCTTTTGTCTCCTTAGGTAGGTTTATTCCTAGATATTTTATTCTTTTTTGTTGCAATGGTGAATGGGATTGATTCCTTAATTTCTCTTTCTGATTTTTCATTGTTAGTATATAGGAATGCAAGTGATTTCTGTGTATTGATTTTGTGTCCTGTGACTTTGCTAAATTCACTGATTAGTTCTAGTAATTTTCTGATAGTATTTTTAGGGTTTTCTATGTGTAGTATCCTGTCATCTGCAAACAATGGAGAGCTTTACTTCTTTTCCAATCTGGATTCCTTTTATTTCTTATTCTTCTCTGATTGCTGTAACTAGGACCTCCAAAACTGTGTTGAATAATAGTGGTGAGAGTGGACACCCTTGTCTTGTTCCTGAGATACACGATGAATAATTATTTGAAGAATTATAGACATATTTGATGAATTTCATGGGGCATATCTATATAAAATCTTCTTTGTTATTTACATAAAATTCAAATCATCTCAGTTTGAACTGTTTTATCTGGTAATGCTAGCTTTAGGGCTATAAACATCGTGAGGCTCGGCCCTTTACTGATCTATGTCTATCTCACACTTCAGTCCCCAGAAAGGCTGAATTAAAATGATTACAGGGAGTGCAGAAAGATAAGAAGAATTAATGGAGAAGATGAGCATGGGAAATTGAAATGAGTGTTATGTGTATCTCCATGGGTAACTCTGCTTGTTGCATGATGAAAATTAGACAAAAATAATACTAATATCTGTTTTCTAATTATCTCTGGGCAGCTATAATCATTTCACATGGCAAATGCAACCTGTAAACTTGATGCTGAGCATGATGGGTCCTGCCATCAGAGCAGTCATTGAAGTATTTTAAGGCAAGGTTGTTACTGCAAGTGAAATAGCTTAACACTTCAAATATGGATGCTTGAGAAAATGAATGGTAACATGATAACTTAGTTAATCAACTTTTGAGAAAGAGAACAGCATTTAACTTACCAAAAGATGCCATTCAAGGCAGTATTAATGAAGTAATAACAGCTGCCTCTTTATCTGTTCACTACCTATTCATTTCCCCATTGTATTCAGGCTACTAACTTCTCTCATAAACATGTTTGTATGAGAGTATGAAGCTTTTTGTTCCTACCAGAAAAAAAGTAGGTATTTATTTTCTGGAGTTGTCCTATGGAATCGAAGTGGTGACAAAGTGATTAGTCTTTCCTATAGCTTTGAGAAAAAAGAGATGCTATGGGATTCAAGCAGTATAATTGAAATATATATATATATATATATATATATATATATATTATGAAGCCAGGCATATGTGCATCAAATCTTGACTTTATCTTATATATGCTTTGGGATTAAGCTGTCTATCTTCCCATCCATCCATCCACCCACATGTATGTAGACTAATCTCCTTCGCGCTCTCTTTCTTGGTTCATTAATATAAAGATGGATGTTAGAACACACCACATGTGTATTTATTGACATGTATTAAATATTTTGATTATGTCCTCCCTTTCTGCGTTGCTTAATGGGCTGTATTGTGTTTGCCTGTTTACTGATCTGCGAATCTGTGTGAATGCGTGTTCATAAACCCTCAAAATTAAAGGATATACTAGCTGTTTCCTTTGGCAGTCCTCCCCAGCTCCTTCCCAATGCCTGCCGTTTAGTGGGTCCTTGGTTGCCTTCTGAGGGCATTGCTGAGGAGATACAGATGAGGGGGAGCAGCTGCTCCAGATGTGGGCTTCTGTCCCTCCTAAACCCCACATAGAATCAAACCTTCTGCCTAGCATAGCCCAGGAAAATGACTAATATTCTGCATGGATAGAATCGGTATTTATGATATTATTTCCAGGGTCATGGAAGCCCTGCTGTCTAAGGAAATCTTAACTTGTTCCCTAATCATTTTCTCCGATTCCACCATGGCAGCTTTTGATGCAGGGATACCATAGCAAACCAAGTACCAGTGGGTTTTAGGCCCATGTTGACTCACTTCTCTCACTTCGTCTCATTTACCCATGCCAGTCTCAACCATTCAAGCCACACTTGCTTCCTTGAGCACAGCATCATCTTTCTGGCTGAATCTGTCCCTTTTGACTGATCAGTTCTTTATATTGAAAGGAAATCTGGCTCTTTGTACCAGTACCATTGTCATAGATTTCTAGGACTTAATCTTCATTCTTTTAATTACTAGTGTTGTGACTTTGGGTTCATTAACAGGCTCCATCCTGTTTTCTTGTATAAAAACAGGGACAAACAGGACACATTCAACAACTGTTGGAATGGATGAAAATAGTTTGTTTAGTCAACCTATGTCTGTCCTCTAAACTGTTCCTTCACCTAATATTCTATCTAATACCTCAAGACAGTTATCTTGGCCTATCTCTAAGTCTTATCTCCTGAATGATACAGTCAACCTTGAACAACAGTTTTGAACTGCAAAGGTTATACTCAAATTTTTTTCAATAGTAAATATTCTAGTACTACATGTTCCTCATTGTTGAATCTTCAGATACAGAGAAGTTGTGTATATGGAAAGCTAATTATCAGCGCTGGTAGCTCAGCTGGTAAGAATCCACCTTCAATGCAGGAGACCCTGGTTCGATTCCTGGGTCAGGAAGATCCCCTGGAGAAGGGATAGGCTACCCACTCCAGTATTTTTGAGCTTCCCTGGTGGCTCCCTTATGGCAGAAAGTGAAGAAGAGCTAAAAAGCCTCTGGATGACAGTGAAAGAGGACAGTGAAAAAGTTGGCTTAAAGCTCAACATTCAGAAAACAAAGATCATGGCATCTGGTCCCATCACTTCATGGGAAATAGATGGGGAAACAGTAGAAACAGTGTCAGACTTTATTTTTCTGGGCTCCAAAATTACTGCAGATGGTGACTGCAGCCATGAAATTAAAAGACACTTACTCCTTGGAAGAAAAGTTATGACCAACCTAGAGAGTATATTCAAAAGCAAAGACATTACTTTACTGACTAAGGTCCATCTAGTCAAGGCTATGGTTTTTCCTGTGGTTATGTATGGATGTGAGAGTTGGACTGTGAAGAAGGCTGAGCGCCGAAGAATTGATGCGTTTGAACTGTGGTGTTGGAGAAGAGTCTTGAGAGTCCCTTGGACTGCAAGGAGATCCAACCAGTCCATTCTGAAGGAGATCAACCCTGGGATTTCTTTGGAAGGAATGATGCTAAAGCTGAAGCTCCAGTACTTTAGACACTTCATGCGAAGAATTGACTCATTGGAAAAGACTCTGATGCTGGGAGAGATTGGGGGCAGGAGGAGAAGGGGATGACAGAGGATGAGATGGCTGGATGGCATCACTGACTTGATGGACGTGAGTCTGAGTGAACTCTGGGAGATGGTGATGGACAGGGAGGCCTGGCGTGCTGCGATTCATGGGGTCGCAAAGAGTCGGACGCGACTGAGCAACTGAACTGAACTGAACTGAACTGGTAGCTCAGACAGTAAAAGATCCACCTGCAATGCAGAAGACCTGGGTTCAATCCCTGGCTTGGGAATATCCCCTGGAGGAGAGCATGACAACCCATTTCAATATTCTTGCCTGGAGGATCCCCATGGATAGAGGAACCTGGGGGGCTATCGTCCGTTAGGTCCCAAAGAGTTAGACATGACTGAGTGACTAAGTACAGCACAACTATCAGTTACATACAGATTTTCTCTTGTGTGATAGGTCAGCATCCCTAACTCTCATATTGTTCAAGGGTCAAAAGTACTTACTTTGCTATTATTTTCAACTCTTTCCTTCCTGCACATTTTTTCTGGAAAAACGATGGCTTGTCAGAATCTCTTCAGAAATCTAAATCTATTTCCCAAGGAGGTATTTTGAAATTTGTGTAAGATAATGTATATCATCAGTGTAGAGTAGCCCATGTATAGTAAATGCTTCAAAATATCTTAATTTATCTTGTCTTTCTTTCTTGGTATGCTGTAACTTTACTCATTCAATTTATAATATCATTTGCTTATTTTATGTCATTCAAAGAGCGTTTTGTAAGCAGTTTCCTGTAGTTTTATTTTTTTTCCCTCCAGCCACTTTCCTAAATATATGTGCACATTTTACATGGAAGAGAGTATAGTGTGCAATATTTTTCCTAGTATTGTTGAGTTTTATTGATATTGTAATTTTGTTGAGATTTATTTTGTAATTTATTTTGACTTTATATTTGTGTAAGAGATATGAACATAATGGGTTTATGCCAGTTTTAAATTATCTACCATTAAAAATTTCCATTAAAAATTTACTGAAATTAAAAAAGCACTGATGTCATAAAACTATAGTTGTCTAATGTAGTTTTTAGTCTGCAAAAATATCTTTGGGTCACTTTTAGGGAGTTACTCCAGGGCTGCCTTTTACCAGTCTCTATTTATAGGATAATTTACTCTCCAAATGTAAGACTTTGCATTTACTTCTATCATTTGTCATATCTGTTTTAGCCCATTTTTCTGTCCACCAGGTATAAAATACACAGTTTTTTTTTTTATGTATTGATTGTATCTTATAATAACTTGTACTCGTTCAGTCATTCTGATTTTTAAATACACACACTGACAAGTAAGGACAGAATGAGACAGGTATGGATGTTTTTTAATGTGCATGGTTAGTTGTAAAAATGAGATTGTAATATCATAATTTTAGTTGCAAATTTCAAAATCTTATTTCTTTGGCTTAGTGCTATGATAGAAAAATGTCTTAGATTTGGAAAGTCAATCTTCTATCCAGGAAAAATAATCTCTTAATTATAACTTTTTATAATTGTTTTTGCCCCCATGTGTGACCATTTGTATATTTTACTACTGAGAAATCATTGAGTTTTCCAACAGAATTATGACAAAGGTTGCAAAGTCATGATGTTCCAGTAGCTAAACCATGCTGCTGCTGCTGCTGCTGCTAAGTCGCTTCAGTCGTATCTGACTGTGCGACCCCATAGGTGGCAGCCCACCAGGCTCCCCCTTCTCTGGGATTCTCCAGGCAAGAACAGTGGAGTGGGTTGCCATTTTCTTCTCCAATGCATGAAAGTGAAAAGTGAAAGTGAAGTAGCTGAACCACGAGTGTTAAAGAATTTATCCTTGGAAAAGCTAGAGTTTTCTCTGAAGACTACAAGTGCAAGGGAAGATTGCATTATTATACTCAATATCCTAGGAGGCCAGTTACAATTATTGAAAGAACAGGATATGAAAACTATTATTTATTAAATATATTATGAACACAATACTATTTCTGCTAGTTTATAGTTACTTCAGTTTGTAGAACTGCCATTTATGTAAAAGTGAGACTAAATGATTAACACTAAATACAAACTATAGTTTGTCAATACAACTTCAGAAATATTAATACACACACACATATACACACATATATAGGAAGCCAACTGCAATATGATCACTGTAACATCTTGATTTTGACAAAATCAGGAATTACAGAGCTCCTTATGGGGAATTTTTCCTGGATATCACTTGAAAATAAATCCCCCTTTTAAACTTCAAAAGTGGTTAAGATCTGGTTCAGTCAGAGATTCTGTCACACAGATGCTAACTCAAATGTATGGATGTCTTTTATTAAAAATGCCATAAGAACTTTTTTTTATCCTTCTTCATTTTCCTGTCAAAGATATTTTTTCATGAAATAAAGATGATTTCATTTCCCTGGTTTCAACATTGTTTCATAGAAGAATGAATTATTTTTTTTCTCCTACCATCTGTTTTCTTTTCATATGCTCTCAATTTCCCTTACTCATTTATCTTATTTTGTAAAAGCCTTTTTTTAAAAAAAGACTTGAAGCTCAACTCTTACCAGTAACACTTCTCATATATATGAGTTTGAAAGTCCTTTGTTGGAAGGGGGATATGTGTATATGCGCTTAGTAACTCAGAAGGGGGATATACTTTTAACAATTCTGAACTCTTTTTAAAGTTCAAATCGGATCAATATGTTCCAAAGATTTTTCAGTGAAATGAAAACCATTTTAAATGTGTCATGCTGTCTTTTCCAACTGACCTACTGAACTGAAGTAACAATGGAGTTTGAGAGTTAGTCTTGTCAGTGCCACATCGATTTATTTAGAATATTTCTATGACTAGTTATAGTAACTTGGGTCAAAGCAATCTTTGAGACATTTGAGTCTAGACTCCAAACTCAAATAATCTTATTATGGTATGACACCCATCAGTGTTAAAGACTTGCTTGTACTCAAGTATCTAGAGACAAAGATGAGAATCAACAGCAAGCATTTATTGACTATCTGCTACTAGGAACAGTCTCATTATTCCATCCTTAGTGCTGTTATCTTTCCATTGCAGCCTATTTAAATTTCCCATCCTTTTAATTTTACTATTTACATCTAGATGGCTAGTTGTATTCTTTCTTCAATGAGGATTTTGTAAGATCCCATTGAGGTTTGATGACACCTCTGTAAAACCATTTTAATTAACAAAAATACTTTTAATACAGATGTAGTTCCTATCCTTCAGAAATTTCTTGGAAATTCAACTTCCTGGAAAATGTCTTTTCATCCATTGTTTTGATCTGGCTGAAGATAACGGTGTAGCAAAGAGTCAGTTCTTCCTATTATTAGATCCTGATATTTCATTGCTATTTTCATGGAGAGTCAGTGCTACATTTATCTGTGGGTCCCCTGTGCCCAGCTCAGAGATGAAGATATAACAGGTCCTTATTAAATGTTATTGGAAGATTAGATTTCCATTAAGTAGCTTATAATGTCTTTACATACCCTAGCATCACCTTCTGTTCCACTGGAAGTTTTATTCTATTTTTACCTAGATGATGTTTAAAATTCTTTCGTATTGAAAAGCAAAACTAAAACCTAAGCTAAACAAAAAGTATGGTTGAAAGAGTTTACAGCAAATTAGAAAGAACTTGGCTTTGAATTAAGTTTTCCAACTCTTGCTGTATAGAGCAAATTGTTAGAATCCACATACATAATTGAGCTTCAATTGAAGGCTTTGTTCTATAATTTGCTCTAAGGTAATTAGAAAAATGTGCATGAAAGCATGACACATATAAATCACAGGTACATTCATCAGAATGTATTTTGTGTACTTTATATTTATAGCTCACTTTGTGAAGCTAAATTTACTGTATTGAAACAGACAATTAAGGGAAGGTAAAGGGACTAGTATTTTCCCAGCAACTGCAGGAGCAAGGCACTATGCCAGACTGCACAAACTTTCCCGGTTAATCTCCTCTGATGCAAGTATTACCACCACTTCACAAATAAAGAAACTGGACTATGTGAAAACCTGAGCATGTGGGTAATCGGCAAACGTACTCTTCTTTGCTGAACACAGGCAAAGACTAACCCAAATAATTAGAACTTATATCAAACTAATTTGTGGTAGAAACAGAAGTCAAAAAGCCCAGTTTACCTGGTGGGCACTTCAGTTATTTTTACAAGGGCAGTTAATATTTTTGAGGTATTTTAATAAGCTGCATTTATTTAAAATTACAATTTAACTTGCAGTGATAAATCTACAGATTGTTTTTTAAAGAAATACTAACACATTGTGGCATTACTGTACAGTGAATGAGGACTATTTTTAAGACCTTCTTTTTATTGCTGTTTTCCTTGGCTAAATGGAGCCAGATGATTAGATATTATGAAGAGCATAAACTGGTTCAATAAAATTGAACTTGGAGACAAATCCAATTCTATATTCTAACATAGAGTCTCTTAAGGTGTGTTCTCTAGTGATGTTAAGTAGTGTTTTATACATACACACACACACAGAGGCACACACTTAAATGATAGAAAATTCAAAAATAAATAAGTGGTTCCATATAAAAGAATTCCATGGTCAACCATGTTGAAGAACTGCTATGTTAAAGAAAATTAAACATATGCTTTTAAATTATATACATTCTTATATCCATTACTACAAAAATGTTCTTTCAAAACTCCAAGGGCAAAATAGAATTTGCAAAGTCTCCAAACCATTTTGATCACAAAAAATCCTTTTTACAAAGAACAATTGTTAACTCTTGAATAATAAGTGATCATCATGATGCATTTTGGGAAATATTTAGTCATTTATTTAACAAATATGTATTTATAATTATATTAATATTTACATAATATTAATTAATATTATACATTATATTAATATTATAGTATTTAACAAAAGTGTACTAGCACCAAGTGCCAATCATTGAATAGGCATTGGGAATGCAGAATGATTGAAATAGAAAAAAGATTCCTGCCTCTTTGGAGCTAATATGCTAGTAATGGAAATAACATATATAAGACAAAAAAGCACATGGGACTCTAATAAGTCTTAAGGAGTGCAAAAATGTAGAAGAGGGCAGGAAATGTCAGTAAGGAGCTTACTTTCTAAATAGAATACCAGGGAAAGACTAACTGAGAAAGTAACATAAAAGATTGAAGTGAAAGAGCAAGCTATGTGGATTTCTGGCAAGTTTTCCAAGCAGAAGAGAGCCCAAATTCAAGAAGTAATGATCTGTGTGTCAGCAGCAGAGTGGGCAAGGAGATCTATCATAGGATATGAAATCAGAGAAGTTATAGGGATCCAGATCAGCTATGTCCCTATGGGTTATAGTGAGGAATTTGGCTATGAATGAAATGGAAAACCCTTGGAGAATTTTGAGCACCAGAATGACCAAATCTGTATTATGTTTTTGTTGTTGTTGTTGTTTTGTTTTGTTTGAGAAAATGCAGGAATTATCAAGTAGGAAAGCAGACAGATCAGGTATGGGGCTGTTGCAAGGGTCCAGGGGTCACAAGATGTGACCTGCACAAAGCTTTCAGAAGTAGGATAGATGAAATAAAGTCTGGATCTGTACTGAAGGGAGAGATACACTGGATTTGTTGATAAATCAGATGGTGGGTATGGCAGAGAGAGAGCAGTCAAGGATGATTTTGGCATTTAGACTCAACCATTTGAAAAGATGGTTGCCATTTATCAGAATGGACAAGTCCATGAGAAGAGGAAGTTTGAGGAGGGAAGGTTAAGTACTGGGTTAATTTTTAAATGTAGTAATTCTGAGATACCTTTTCGGTGTGCACATGCAGAGGCTGGGTTAGTAGTTTAGATGACTACTAAAGTAGGTAGTCAGTGTCACCCAATGGCAAGTTGTTTGCATAGAGCACATGGAAATTCCAAAATTAGAATGGGTTAGATTTAAGGGGCCATCGCAATTTATAAAGTTCTCAACATGAACTAAAATTCTGTAAGATTCTTTAGTGTGGACATGCTTCTGGCAGAAACAAACAAATAGGAAAAAAAAAAAAAGATATGAGTAGAGAGGTTGCAAAATCACAACCTCTAACTCTAAAGCAGATCTCATTCATTGTGTTTTAGAGACTAAGCATTGGAGTTAACCATAGAATCGCAAAGGTGGTTACTGGGTGCTTTGAGATGGCTCAACTCTTCCTCTGAAGGAATCTCTGTAGGAGGTTTTCTCAAGAGTCCTGCTGATGAGAAGCACTCTGCTCTCAATATCTTCAATTAATTCAGTCTAAGAGGAGTTGTTGCTGGTCTATAGATCTTCTGTTTTGACAAAGATAGCTTGTGACATCACTCTGTCAGTCTGAACGACTTCTATTTTGAAACTGATGACAGCTAGCCAGAAAAGCCAATACTCTAAGTGAATTCAATAGACTCTATTCAACTACTTGAGTTGCTATGGAAACTTTATTAGAAAATATTGGGAATATACATGATCTTCTTTCTAGGCAATATTTTTTTCTAAATAATTTGAGTGCCCTTATGTGTAGAAACAGTCGGGTTTTTTTTAAATGTGACTATATAAAATGTATGAAACATTAAGGGTAAAGTTTAAATATTTAATATAAAGCGCAGACCCAAGTAACCACGCATTTCAAGGAAAAAAATACTGCTGGCTATTGAGAAGCCAATCACTTACCCCTTCCAAATCACAACATTCTTTCAGAAAGAAAAAAAAATCAACCTTCTAAGATGGTGTTCATTTTCTTGCTTGTGTTTAGCATTTTACTACCTAAATACAATAGTTTAGTTTAGCCTGATTGCTGCTGCTGCTAAGTCACTTCAGTCGTGTCCGACTCTGTGCGACCCCATAGACGGCAGCCCACTAGGCTCCTCTGTCCCTGGCATTCTCCAGGCAAGAACACTGGAGTGGGTTGCCATTTCCTTCTCCAATGTATGAAAGTGAAAAGTGAAAGTGAAGTCGCTCAGTCATGTCCGACCGTTCGCGAACCCATGGACTGCAGCCTACCAGTTAGCCTGATTAATTGTATATTAATAAACATATTTGAACATATATTCATTATGTGAATATATAATAATTGACTTACCCGTTTCCAAAATCACTGCAGATGGTGACTGCAGCCATGAAATTATCACATTCGTCTTTTTTTCCCCAATCTTATAATATTAAAAATAATTCTGTCTTGAGCATTTCAGTAGCCATAGTTGTACAAGTGTTTATCCATTTCTATTTAATATTGTCAGGCCTTGGAGTGTGCTTATCTTCATATTTAATAGATATGCAAACTTCTTTCGTTTCAGTGGTTTTGTCGTCTTGTCATTATTTTCCCAAAGAGGTTGCACCAGTTTACATTCCAACCAGAATTGTGTAAGAATTTCTGTTACTCTGTATTACCTCCCACATCTGAAATGGTCCCAGATTTAATACTTTGCCATTCTGCTCTATGTAAATAGTATCTCATTGTCTCCCAAGTGGGAGCTTGAGCACATTTTTGTGTTTATTTGTCATTCAGATAATTTGTTTGTGAAGTTATTTGTTAGATATCTTACTTATCAATGGATTTTCTTATTTTCTTATCAGTTTCTTATAGTAATTATTTATATAAGGTATAATTTACAGCTTTATAATAAATCTGTATTTCTGATAGATCAAGTAGGTAAAACTTAATATTTTCCAAGGATGTCCTTTTTATCCTGGGCTATTTGTGTTTCCATATACATTTTACAATCAACTTTTTAAAGTGGGGAAAAATTAGCTTATTTTTATTTTCATTGAAGTTACATTAAATCTACAAATGAGTTTGTAAAGTACTTGTAAACCTTTGAAAATGAAATCTAATTCTATAATGATCACAGTATAGCTCTTGATTTGTTTAGATCTTCTTTAAAGTTTTTCTCAATAATGTTTTAAAGATTTCTGCCCAGAGGTTTTGTGCAACTTTGTTAGATTTATCCTTTGATATTTAAAATGTTATGTTACTATAAACAATTACTTTTAAATGTTTTTGTTGCTGTAGAGAAATTTGATTTCTAATACATTGACTTTATATCTAATGACCCAACTGTACTTACTTATTACTTCTAATAATTTATCTGCAGGTCTTTTGGATTGTCTATTAAATCATATCATCTGAATAATTTTTATCCTTTATTCTTAAACATAAATATTTTTTCTTCGTGTTGTCTTTTTGTACTGGCTAGAACCTCCTACACAGTACTGATTGGAAATAGTTGTACTGTGTTTCATTTTCTTATTCCCAATCTCCAGTCTCACACTGGACTCTTTTGACATTTCATCAGTAATTATGATGTTTGCTTATGACTTTGCTGGCACCTGCTATCACAGTAAGAAAGTAACTTTCTATTTCCAGTTAGCAAAGTTTGTACAGTTAACATTAGCATGCATGTGTCTTCTTGAATTATACTTTTCTTCTTTAATATGCTCAGGACTGGGATTGCTGGGTCACATGGTCATTCTATTTCTAGATTTTTAAGGAAGTTCTATAGTGTTCTCTATAGTGGATGCACCAACGTATCTACATTCCAACCAACCATGTAAGAGGATTCTCTTTTCTCCACACCATTTCCAGCATTTACTTTCTATAAACATTTTGATGATGGCCATTCTGACCAATATGAGGTGATAGCTCATTATAGTTTTGATTTGCGCTTCTCTAATAATCAATGATGTTGAGCATCTTTTCATCTACTTTTGGCCCGCTGTATTTCATCTTTGGAGAAAAGTCAATTTAAATCTTTTGCCCATTTCTTTTTTTTTTTTTAATTGGATTATATGTTTGTTTTCTGCTTTGAAATGGTTCCAAACCAGAAAGGGAGTACGTCAAGGCTGTATATTGTCATCCTACTTATTTAACTTATATGTAGAGTACATTATGCAAAATTCTAGGCTGGATGAAGCACAAGCTGGAATCAAGACTGCTGGGAGAAATATCAATAACGTCAGATATGCAGATGGCAACACCCTTATGGCAGAAAATGAAGAAAAGCTAAAGAGCCTCTTGATGAAACTTAAGGAGGAGAGTGAAAAAGTTGGCTTAAAACTCACCATTCAGAAAACTAAGATCATGGCATCTGGTCTCATCACTTCATGGCAAATAGATGGGAAAATAATGAAAACAGTGAGACTTTATTTTCAGTTCAGATCAGTCAGTCAGTCATGTCCAACTCTTTGCGACCCCCATGAATTGCAGCACACCAGGCCTCCCTGTCCATCACCAACTCCCAGGGTTCAGTCAAACCCACGTCCATCAAGTCGGTGATGCCATCCAGCCACCTCATCCTCTGTTGTCCCCTTTTCCTCCTGCCCCCAATCCCTCCCAGCATCAGAGTCTTTTCCAATGAGTCAACTCTTCGTATGAGGTGGCCAAAGTACTAGAGTTTCAGCTTTAGCATCATTCCTTCCAAAGAAATTCCGGGGTTGATCTCCTTCAGAATGGACTGGTTGGATCTCCTTGCAGTCCAAGGTACTCTAAAGAGTCTTCTCCAACACCACAGTTCAAACGCATCAATTCTTCGGCAATCAGCTTTCTTCACAGTCCAACTCTTGCATCCATACATGACCACTGGAAAAACCATAGCCTTGACTAGATGGACATTTGTTGACAAAGTAATGTCTCTGCTTTTGAATATGCTATCTAGGTTGGTCATAACTTTTCTTCCAAGGAGTAAGTGTCTTTTAATTTCATGGCTGCAGTCACCATCTGCAGTGATTTTGGAACCCCCAAAAATAAAGTCTGACACTGTTTCCACTGTTTCCCCATCTATTTCCCATGAAGTGATGGGACCAGATGCCATGATCTTCGTTTTCTGAATGTTGAGCTTTAAGCCAACTTTTTCACTGTCCTCTTTCACTGTCATCCAGAGGCTTTTTAGCTCTTCTTCACTTTCTGCCATAAGGGTGGTGTCATCTGCATATCTGAGGTTATTGATATTTCTCCAAGCAATCTTGATTCCAGCTTGTTCTTATTCCAGCCCAGCATTTCTCATGATATACTCAGCATATAAGTTAAATGAGCAGGGTGACAATATACAGCCTTGACGTACTCCTTTTCCTATTTGGAACGAGTCTGTTGTTCCATGTCCAGTTCTAACTGTTGCTTTCTGACCTGCTTATAGGTTTCTCAGGAGGCAGGTCAGGTGTTCTGATATTCCCATCTCTCTCAGAATTTTCCACAGTTTATTGTGATCCACACAGTCAAAGCCTTTGGCATAAGCTCAAAAATCACTGCAGATGATTTTTACAGCTATGAAATTAAAAGACGCTCCTTGGAAGAAAAGCTATGACCAACCTAGACAGCATATAATAAAGCAGAGACATTACTTTGCTAACAAAGTCCCATCTAGTCAAAGCTATGTTTTTTTCCAGTGGTCATGTATAGATGTGAGTGTTGAACTATAAAGAAAGCTGGGCGCTGAAGAATAGATAATTTTGAACTGTGATGTTGAAGAAGACTCTTGAGAGAGTCCTTTAAACTTCAAGGAGATCCAACCAGTCAATCCTAAAGGAAATCAGTCCTGAGTACTCTATGTAAGGACTGATGATGAAGCTGAAACTCTAATACTTTGGCCACCTGATGTGAAGAACTGACACATCTGAAAAGACCCAGATGCTGGGAAAGATTGTGGGGAGGAGGAAAAGGGGACGACAGAGGATAAGATGGTTCGATGGCATCACTCATTCAATGGACAGGAGTTTGAGTAAGCTCCAGGGATTGGTGATGGACAGGGAAGCCTGGTGTGCTACAGTCCACGGGGTCACACAGAGTCAGGCATGGCTGAGCAACTGAACTGAACTGAACTATTAAGATGCATGAGCTGTTTGTGTCTTTGAGATTAAGCTCTTGTCAGTCACATATTACAACTATTTTCTCCCATTCTGTGGATTATCTTTTTTTTTGTTTATGGTTTCCTTTGCTATACAAAAGCTTTAAACCTTAATTAGGTCCCATTTATTTCTGTTTTTTTTCATTTTCATTACTATAGGAGGTGGATCCAAAAAGATATTGCTGCAGTTTATATTTAATTATTAAATAGGGCATAAAAATCCTACCCATTAAGTGAAAGCTTAATAAAAATTACTGTATTAAAATTAATACCTTGTTTATATCAAAAGACTATATAAGAGTGAAGTGACTATACAAGTGAGTGACTATGCAAGTCAAAAATTAGGACAAGACATTTTCACTGCATATAACAAATATCTGATTTGTACTCTAGAGATCAATACAAAAATAGCAAAAAAGTCTAATAAGAAAAGTAAGCATTGATAAGGAAGAGAAAATGCACATAGTCTGTGAGTATATGAAAAGATACTCAGTAACATTTTTGTTAAGAAATTCAAATTAAAGTCATAATGATATATTTCACAATCAATTGACAAGCAAGATAGAATAGAATAGATTTAACTAGACTAAAATCAACTCAAATCGAACTCAACTTGACTAGACTAGAATAGAATAGAAATTTTGATACTGTCTGGTGTTGGCTAGATTTGAAACAAAAGGAAATCTCATTCACGGCTGGCAGTGTCATGCCATTCCTACTTATATGCCATAAAAATACTCTTGCACAAGTGCTTTAAAAAATGGTATGTGAATATGCATGATATTTTTCATAGCAGTCAAAAAAATCCAAAAGACCATAATTAACAGAATGGGAAAATAATTTTTGATGTAATCAAACATTTAATAGAGTATCATACAGCAACCAAAATGAAAAACTAGAAAAACATGAACCATTATGGAAAAATTTGAAAGAAAAAGAGTATTAAATGAAGCAAGCAAATCACTGAGAAATCTAAATACTAGTATTCCATTTATTTATTTATTTATTTATGACTGTGTATATATAATGTATACACTTGTGTGTGGTTAACAAATGGAAAAATGAACAATATCTTCGCTAGGTGTAGTTGTCTGGGGCCATTTACATCAATGTTGAATTCTTATTGATCATTATCTGATGAAACACACATAGCTATCATTTACACATTTTAGGCAATTGATCATTTCTGTGTGGGAAGTAAGCATGTGTGATCAGGGAATAGCTGACAATATCCAGTAAGAAACTAGCGATGTTAAATTTCTTAAACTGGACACATGTAGTTGTTAATTTTACATAGTAATTATATGCTTATCTTTTATGCATCTTCACATGTGTAACACAGTTTTCAATAAAATTTTGGAAAAACTTGAAAAAAGAAAAATGTATTAAAATGAGGCAATGTTGTACAAAATATTACAGAATTCCTTTTAAGTGAATGAGGGGGAAATGTCCTACGAGGATAAAATCCAAGCTGTCACATATACATACTTGTCTGTGTCAACATCTCCAATTATCTCTGGGTTTAGCCACAGTTGATTTTGGCTCTTAGATCAATATATCATTACTCCCCTTTGGAATTCTTTCTGTTTATGTTCTGCTCAGAAACCTTTACTTCTTCGGCCATTCTCACCTCTTTTCCTGTACATTTGTATTTTCCTTTAAGATTCAGTCCATCCACTGCCTCCTCAAAGAAAGATTGCTAAGAATCCCTTCTCCTGGACTGGTCCAACCTCCTGTTTGGCCCTACTAGCATCCTGATATATTTCTTTCATTGTATTTTCTGTATGATCTTGTTACTAGTTGGAGAAGGAAATGGCACCCCTCTCCAGTACTCTTGCCTGGAAAATCCCATGGATGGAAGAGCCTGGTAGGCTACAGTCCATGGGGTCGCAAAGAGTCGGACACAACTGAGTAGCTTCACTACTACTACTACTTGGTATTAATGTGTGGATATTCTTCCCACCTGACCATGAACTATTTAAGGGCAGGGAGCTGCATCATTTTTTCGTGTATTCCCAGCTCTTAGCTCTGTTTCCTCACGTCCTGCAGGCATCCAATACGCCCTTGTCAAATGAGGGAAGGAGGGCAGGCAGATAGTGACTTTATGCCAGAGAAGCGTGATGGTAAGATGGCATAAACATGAAAAATTAAATGAGATTTTAATAATAGTTTAAGACAATTTGAGTTAAAAATATGAAAGACAGTCCAGTACTATAAAATTTTGTTTCTCAAATGAATGTCATAAAATGAAAATTTTATAAAGGTTTAGAGAAGGTAAGTGACAGTGAAGATTTGAACCTCAGCTGGGCTATTTGCTTGCTGGATGAATTCCATTTCCTTATTTCTCTGTAAACACAGATCACTATTTTACTGTGCCATAGAGTTGTTGGCAGGATTAAATGTGATAATGCTATTTAAGTACTCAGCACAGGGCTTGACTTGTGGAAGTGCTCCCATGTCCCATGGATATTATTTTCCAAGCGTGAGTGTTGGTGGACAACTATAAAGAGCTGGAGTTTAAACAGACTAACAGACATAGAGGTCAGGCTTGTCCTCTATGCCTTGTCCCTTTGCCAAGGGAAAGGACGGAAGGAGAGGGATAGACTGGGAATTTGAGGTTGGTAGGTTCAAAGTATTACATTTTGAATGGATAAACAGTAGAGTCCTACTGTTTAGCACAAGGAACTTTATCTAATCTCCTGGGATAAACCATAATAGAATGGATATTAAAAAAAGAATGTATGTATGTATAAAATTGAGTTACTTTGCTATACAGCAGGGATTGACACAACATTGTAAATCAAGTGTACTGCAATAAAAAGTAATTAAAATTTAAAGAAAAACGAATGGCCACTATTTGAATAGGAAGCAATCTGGGAGTTTGCCAGTATAGTGTTTGTGAGAGAAGGTGAGAAAGGAATGAAGCTGGCATTAATGGAACTTCTTCAACACATCAGTCTATTGACCAGGCAACTTGTTGACATTCTATCAATAAATATTCACAAGCAGCCCCCAGGGAAATCCTACCAACCCCATTTTTCAGGTGAGAAAACTGAGCCTTAGAAAATGTGAAGCACATGTTTGGCTGCACCAAGGCAAGAGAAGGAGTCAGGGGTTTGTAGAAACTTTCCTGTGTCTGGCAGAGAAGGATGAAGCCGTGTTGTGAATGGATTTGTGCATCATGTCTTCCATGAAATGCCTGTCTACAGTTGTACGATATGTGAGAGTAGATTTTAATGAGAGGAATGATGTTTTGATTTCCTACATAGAGATGCATGTGAACTTTGATGTATTTAAAATACGTAACTGAAAACAGCTGCTTGTCAAAAAATCGAAGTGACTACCTCTGAATGTGGTTTGTAAGTCTGCTAACAACCTTAAACTAGATTTAATGTTATGTTTTTACAACATACTGTATGGAGAGTAATCAGTATGGAAGGTTGTCTCTTTCTTCCCAAAGGATTGTAGCAGGAATGAAATTCATTAAGTCTGAGAAACCTTTCCTGCTGGGAGCTACACTGGACTCCCTGCCTCAGAGTAACAAATCAAATTGCATTTTAAAGAAACCTGGAGTCTTTATTCTTCTTGGCATCAGGTCCCACACTCATGATTAGCAGGGGTCAGTCATCCGCTGAAGTCAACCTGGTCTTCACTGACTAGTTTGGTCTGTTTCCATCCATCTGCTTATGTGAGATGAAATTTGCTCTGGTGAAGGGCAAATGCAAAGATCACCAGCTTGGGCTGCTTTTACCATCACAATGTGCTGTTTACATTTCTGAAAAAAAGACTTGATTAAGATGTAGCAAAATAGAGTCTTTAAAATGTGTTAAGTCTTTAAAATACTTGTATGAATGTGTTAAGTGCTTATGGAAGAGAAAGCATTTGAAGGTCTGAATGTTCGAGTCAGAATTTTAAATTAGACTCGAGTTAAATAGCTTTTGAGAAACACATAGATGCTCTTAAACCATAATCTAATGCTTGAGAGAACTGAATAATTTTTGATACAAGTAAATGTAATTGCTAAATGGTGTAAGATGGTTAACTGTCCAAATAAAAGGTAAAATGTATTGCTCCATGACTGAATTCACAGCAGAACACAAAAGATCCATCTGGAACTTAACAAGACCAGAAAACAAACAGATCTTGTTTCTGATGTCTGCATTTTTTGAATGGCTGGTGCTTTTAAGTAACTTTTTGTTCAGTCGCTAAGTGTCCAACTCTTTGCAAACCCATGGACTTCAGCACCCCATGTCTTAATGTATAAGAGAACAATGGAAATGTTTCACGCTCAGTAATATTGTAATGATACATTGTGGAGTATGTTCACTTAGCACTTTCCATATAGAGAGAGACCCCTCTAGGCCTTCTAGTCCAGCAACCAGAGCCCATTTTTTTGGCACCACATACAGCTTCTTATCTTGCTTAGCAAATTTGCTTAGCCTTTTTGGCGGAGGCCAAGAAGTACCAGAGAGTCAAAATCCCAAGAGCAACTCTGAACCAATGAGAGATGACAATTGTGGTGTAAGGACCCCAGCATCTTGTGCCACGGGGGCACCGTCCTGAGAAGCTTTCTGCATAGCCTCTCAGAGAGTTCAGACTGGGGCTGAGCTGGGGCATCCACAGCAGTAAAGTGCTCGTTAACCCGCCCTCTATTGATTTCTTCTCTTTCTGCTCTCATTTCTGCATCCCCTCACAGTGCTTCTGGGATCAGTTCTCAACTGGTACTCTTAGATGCCCGTTTAAAACATGGATACTGGGCTAACAGAGCTCAGGCCTCTCTTTCAAGACCACCATGCAGGAGTCAGGGATCCAGAGTTCCCTATTCTGATGCTCCAAGGGCTGGTGCGGGTCCTTCTCTCCATCAGCTCTGGCATCTTGAGAGCAGATTGTGCACTTTTATGCACACCTCTAGCCCCTGAATTTGAAATGAGCTTGGACATGCAGACTGCTTATCCATACCCATATACACATGCTCTTGTCCAGAAGGAATAGGGTGAGAAGAGAAAAGGGGGCGGGCTCTTTGGGGCCTCCCGTTGCACTCTTGGTTTGACTTCTTAAACCCTAGGCATGGGAGGAACGGAAGGAGCACCAACTGGGAGTCATAGGCTGTGAGTTTTACTCTAGATGTCACAAGTTAGATGCTGTAAATTATTGGTAGGTGATCTAACTCCTGGTTTTTAACTACTTCACGGATGCAGTGAGAGACGTATATAAATTTATGTATAAGATCCCTTCAAGATCATAGATTCCTACAGTCGAAGTCATCAAGAGCAATTCTCTCATATATAAGGAACACTTAAAATGTCTTCCTTTAATTTCTGCCTAGAAACTCTGATTGTTCGCCCACCCTAGATGAGTTATTGTCCTCATGACACCTGCTCTAGTTCTCTTCCTGCTCTGGAACACAGCATCCAAAGCAATGTGGATAATGGTTCTTATAATGTAGGTAAAATATGGAGAGAAAAGCTGTGTTTGCAATATGAACACAACCATGAATTAAATGCATATAAACTTTATAGTTGATCCTTTTTTCTCAAATGTTATCCTATTTAACATGCTGGTAGTATAAGTTAGGTCTTAAAAATATTAATTTTAAATGCATGCTGTAATCTTTTCGAAAATAACCATGAACTTTCTTTAACTGATATGTAGGTATGGGGAGAAATAAAATCTAATTCTTAGCCAAATATTAATAACTATTTTAAGAATGTAATAAATAGTATGTGTGCTGCATCAGTTCAGTTGCTCAGTCATGTCTGAATCTTTGCGACCCCATGAATCGCAGCACACCAGGCCTCCCTGTCCATCACCAACTCCCAGAGTTCACTCAGACTCATGTCCATCGAGTCTGTGATGCCATCCAGCCATCTTATCCTCTGTCATCCCCTTCTTCTTCTGCCCCCAATCCCTCCCGGCATCAGTCTTTTCCAGTGAGTCAACTCTTCGCATGAGGTGGCCAAAGTACTGGAGCTTCACCTTTAGCATCATTCCTTCCAAAGAAATCCCAGGGCTGGTCTCCTTCAGAATGGACTGGTTGGATCTCCTTGCAGTCCAAGGGACTCTCAAGAGTCTTCTCCAACACCACAGTTCAAAAGCATCAATTCTTTGGAGCTCAGCCTTCTTCACAGTCCAACTCTCACATCCATACATGACTACTGGAAAAACCATAGCCTTGACTAGATGGACCTTAGTCGGCAAAGTAATGTCTCTGCTTTTGAATATGCTATCTAGGTTGGTATAACTTTTCTTTCAAGGAGTAAGCGTCTTTTAATTTCATGGCTGCAAGTCACCATCTGCAGTGATTTTGGAGGCCCAAAAAATAAAGTCTGACACTATTTCCACTGTTTCCCCATCTATTTCTCATGAAGTGATGGGACCAGATGCCCTTATATTCGTTTTCTGAATGTTAAGCTGCATCAGATACTCTTAAACATTTTATACATATATTACCTTATTTTTTAATCACAGTGACCTATAGGGTTTGTGTAATTATCTTTCATGTTACAAATAAAGAAAATGAGACCCACAGGCATTATATGATTTGATAAAGCCCCTCAGATAATAAGCAGTAGAGCTGAAAATATATAGTCATATCCTAAAGGCTAATGCCATCATAATGCTAAAACTGTGAGAACATTCTGATGACTGGATTAGTTTAAAAGAGGTTTGGTTTGTTTTGTTTCCTCATGGATTTTGTCTTTGTTTTGCTTTCTATTACTAGTAAATTGGTATTACTGACCAGGATAACAAAAATTTAGACCTTAGGTCTGAAACTATGAAAGTTATATAATCATTGAATCAATTAAGGAAATACAGATCTTTCCAAAGTATCATGGGAGTTAATAGAAGTATTTAAAATATTAATTATTAATACTACCAGAACTATCCATTAACATACATTATAAAGTCTGTTTCTTCAACTTAATTTTATTTTATATTAGAGTATAGTTGATTTACAGTGCTGTGTTTGTTTCAGGTATACAGCAAGATGATGCATTATACATACATATATATCCATTATTTTTCAGATTCTTTTCCTATATAGGCTATTACAGAGTATTGAATAGACTTTCCTTGCTATATTTAGTGTTAGTGGCTCGATTGTATCCAACTCTTTGTGACCCCATGGAACATAGCCTACCAGGCTCCTCTGTCCATGGAATTCTCAGGGATCTTCCTGACCCAAGAATTGAACTGGGGTCTCCTGCATTACAGGCAGATTCTTTACAGTCTGAGCCACCAGGGAAGCCCTCCTTGCTACTTAGTAGGTCCTTATGATATATTTTATATATAGTAGTGTGTATATATCAATCACAAATTTCCAATTTATCCCTCCCCCTCTTCCCTCCTAGTAACTGTTTTTTACACCTGTAAGTCTATTCCTGTTTTGTAAATAATTTCTTGTGCATTATTTTTTAGATATCACAGATTAGTGATATCCTGTTATATTTGTCTTTGTCTGACTTACTTCATTTAGTATGGTAATCTCTCATTCCATCCTTTGTTGCTGCAGATACCTTTATTTCTTACTTGTTGTGGTTGAGTCATATTCCATTGTATATGTGAACCACATCTTCTTATCCATTCATCTGTCAATAGACATTTAGCTTGCTTCAATGTCTTGACTACTGTAAACCATATTTCAGTAAACACTGGAGTCCATGTATTTTTGAATGGTGGTTTTCTCTGGCTGTATGCCCAGGAGTGGGATTTTTGGATCATATGGTAGTTCTATTTAAAGTTTTTTAAGGAAACTCCATACTGTTCTCCATAATGGTTGTACCAGTTTGCATTCTCACCAACAGTGTAGGAAGATTTCCTTTTCTGCACTCCTTCTCCAATAAATACTGTTTGTAGACTTTTTGATAATGGCCATTCTGACTGGAGTGAGGAGATACCTTATTGAGGTTTTCAGTTACATTTCTCTAAAAATTAATGATGTTGAACACCTTTACATGTGCCTATTGGGCATCCATATGTCTTCCTTGGAGAAATGTCTATAAAGATCTTCTGCCAGTGTTTTAATTGGGTCATTGTTGTTGAGTTGTATGAGCTGCTTGTACATTTTGGAGATGAAGCCCTTGTCAATCACATCATTTGCAAGTATTTTCTCCTATTTCATAGGTTGCCTTTTCATTTTGTCTATGGTTTCCTTTGCTGTGCAAAAGCTTTGAACTTTAATTTGATCTCGCTTTTTTAAAATTTTCGTTACACTAGGAGATGGATTCAAAAAGATAATACTGTGATTTATGTCAGAACGTGTTTTGCCTATGTTTTCCTCTAAGAGTTTTATCATGTTCAGTTTACATTTAATTATATAATCCATTTTGAGTTTGTTTCTGTTTGAGAATGTTCTAGTTTCATTCTTTTGCATGTAGCTGTACAGTTTTCCCAGCACCACTTATTGAGAGACTGGCTTTTCTCCATTGTATGTGTTTGTCTCCTTTATTGTAAGTAAGTTGATCATAGGAGTGTGGGTTTATTTCTGGGCCTTCTATCCTGTTCCACTGATCTCTATTTCAGTTTTTATGTCAGTACCATATTGTTTTAATTACTGTACCATTGTAGTACAGTATGAAGTCAGGGAACCCAATTCCTCCATGTCTGAATTTCTTTCTCGAGATTGCTTTGACTGTTCAGAGTCTTCGGTGTTTCCATACAAATTAAAAAAAAAAATTTGTTCTAGTTCTATGAAAAGTGCTATTGGTAATATAATACAGATTGCATTGAATCTGTAGATTACTTTGGATTTGAATTTATTTAAACTGAACATTGATTTTTTTATTATGTCTTACATAGAGGGGCTTATGTTGGGTCATTTTGATATGTCAACTTTAATTTTTAATCTCAACAAAATATACTATATTTATTGAGTTTTATTCTTCATCTTTCAAACGCATCTTAAATATGTATAATTACAGGAAACTTCCATTCTTTCAGTTGAGTTCCATCTCTCAGATATGTGACCCCATGGACTGCAGCATGGCAGGCTTCCATGTCCATCACCAACTCCTGAAACTTATGCAAATTCATGTCCATCAACTCAGTGATGCCATCCAACCATCTCATCCTCTGTCATCGCCTTTTCCTCCTGCCTTCAATCTTTCCCAGCATCAGGGTCTTTTCTAATGAGTCATTTCTTCACATCAGGTGGCCAAAGTATTGGAGTTTCAGCTTCAACATCAGTCCTTCTAAGGAATATTAAGGACTGATTTTCTTTAGGATTGACTGGTTGGATCTCCTTGCAGTCCAAGACAAGAGTCTTCTCCATCACCACAGTTCAAAAGCATCAATTCTTCAGCACTCAGCTTTCTTTATAGTCCAACTCTCACATCCTTACATGACTACTGGAAAACCGTAGCTTTGACTAGACAGACTTTTGTTGGTAAAGTAATGTCTTTGCTTTTTAATATGCTGTCTAGGTTGGTCATAGCTTTTCTTCCAAGAAGCAAATGTCTTTAATTTCATGGCTGCAGTCACCATCTGCAGTGATTTTGGAGCCCTCCAAAATAAAGTCTCTCACTGTTTCCATTGTTTCCCCATCGTTTGCCATGAAGTGATGGGACCAGATACCATGATCTTAGTTTTCTGAATGTTGAGTTTTAAACCAGCTTTTTCACTCTCCTCTTTCACTTTCATCAAGAGGCTCTTTAGTTCTTCTTTAACGTCTCTCTTAAAGCTGAAGAACTGTGTGTGTGCATACGTGTGTATTTGTGTGTATGTAAGTGTGTGTGTATGGAGAAGGAAATGGCAACCCACGTCAGTATTCTTGCCTGGAAAATCCCATGGACAAAGATGCCTGATGGGCTATAGTCCATGGAGTCACCAGAGTTGGACATGAGTTGGTGACTAAACCACCACCACCATTCATGAGTATAAGAAAGAGATTTGTTCACTACCACACTGTCATGACCCGCAGCCATACCCTATAGGATAAGTTTAGGCTCTCAGAGCTAGGATTCACTTCATCTTATTATTATTATTTTTAATGAAGCTGGTACAGGAGCTGGGAAAGCATGAGTAAACGTAAAACCAGTTTTTGTTTGCTGTGGATCTCTATGTGTGTATGTGTTTTATTGGCCATTGTTCTAACTTCCTCAAATCTCAAAGTGATGGAGAATATGGCTAGAATATGGGATGACGGGAGGCCAGAAGGATGGGCACCAGAAAGACTGTTCATAGAAGGTCCTGGAGCTCTTCCTACACAAATGCCCAGAGCCTCCTCATTCTCAAAAATGCCAGTGCTGCTGTCTGTATGTTGAACCTCTAACTTCCACTACCACTGAGTCCTTGGAGTATTTTTCAAGAAGAATAATAAGGGCCCTTGATGGTTCCTTGTAGCTGATAGTTAAATAGCAGAATGGAACATACAGAACAGGTTAAAATTCTTAAGCTCCAGCTATGAAGTAAACACAGTGAAATAAGGGTATACAGAACAGCAGATGGTTAAAATTATATGTGGAAGTCATTTAGTACTTTGAAGGAACTTGGCTGTGGTATACATATCCATGCTTAAGTTACTCACATGCTGTGTTGTGCTGTGCTTAGTCGCTCAGTCATATCTGACTCTTTGCAACCCCAATGGACTGTAGTCTGCCTGGCTCCTCTGTCCATGCAGATTTCTCCAGGCAAGAATACTGGAGTGGGTTGCCTTCTAAGTTACTCACATACTGGCTGTCAGTCCTCCCACTTTGGAAGACTAATGATTGCATAGTTTAGTAATCATTATGTTTCTAAAATGATACTTGCTTTTATTTAGAAATACTCTTATAAAAGTGACCCATGATTTGATTTAAAGTAGACCCCATTATTGGGGGTCGTGTATCCATTATGGGCTTCCCTGGTAGTTCAGACGGTAAGAATCTCCCGGCAGTGCAGGATGTGTGGATTTAATCCCTGGGTCGGAAGATCCTCTGGAGAAGGGAACGGCAACCCACTCCAGTGTTCTTGCCTGGAGAATGCCATGGACAGAGGAGCCTGGTGGGCTACAGTCCAAAGACTGCAAAGAGTTGGATATGACTGAGCAATTGCCACATAGATATACGCATATAATATTGTACATGGAATAATGTAGAATAAAATAGAATTCATCTTTTTTAAACTGATAATATATATTATCATATATGGGCTTCCCTGGTCACAGAGATAGTAAAGAATCTGAAATGCAGGAAAATGTTGGGAAAATCCCCTGGAGAAGGGAATAGATACCCACTCCTGTATTCTTGCCTGGAGAATTCCATGGACAGGGGAACTAGGCGGGCTATAGTCCATGGGGTCACAAAGTGTCAGACATCATCATATATATATATATATATATATATATATATAAAATTTATCATACATATGCTAACAGAAAAATGTGTTACTGTAAATGGTCTCATCTGTGTCCTTCAGTTGGTTCTGTCTATCTATATATTCACCTATACTTCTATGCATTCAGCTATAGCAGCAAATATGACTCTTCCTGTTATGCTCAGTCATGTCCAACTCTTTGTGACCCCATGGATTACAGCCTGCCAGGCTCCTCTGTCCATAAAATCTTCCAGGCAGTACAGAGTGGGTTGCCCTTTCCTTTTCCAGGTGATCTTCCCAACTCAGGGATCAAAGCCATGTTGTCTGCATTGGCAGGCAAATTCTTTACCATTGAGCCACCTGCTGCTGCTGCTAAGTCGCTTCAGTCGTGTCCGAGTCTGTGCGACCCCATAGATGGCAGCCCACCAGGCTCCCCCATCCCTGGGATTCTCCAGGCAAGAACACTGGAGTGGGTTGCCATTTCCTTCTCCAATGCATGAAAGTGAAAAATAAAAGTGAAGTCGCTCAGTCGTGCCCGACTCTTAGCGACTACCAGGCTCCTCTGCCCATGGGATTTCCCAGGCAAGAGTACTGGAGTGGGGTGCCATTGCCTTCTCTGAAGCCCATAATGGGGTCTGAAAGTGAAAATGAAAGTTGCTCAATCGTCATGACACTGGTCATGTGTTATAAAGATAAGCAAGATTTCAGACAACAGGAGTGAAGTCTGCACTGTAATATTGGTTAGCTTTGATTTATGCACACATTTTGCATCTCTATCCCACTCAAGTTTGCCACTTTTACATGGTCAGCTTGTGTCTTAACTACTTTCTTTTCCACATGCATAGTAGAATTTCTAGAACTCTAGATATTCCATAACAGATGGTGGCATGGTAATCACACTCCTCTTTATTGTGTCACAGATGTCCATTAATCATTTATAAGTAGCATTTAAGCATGAAGAAAAGGGAGAAAGGTGGGAAAGATTTTTGACGCAAAAAGCATCAAAGTGACAGTCTAAAAAGACAATATATTGAAAGAGTGTTCCTCATTTTTTTAATATCAGCATAGAAAAAAAATATTGGTAAGATGTTCAGGTATACCCTGGGAGCTTCCTTGGTGGCTCAGATGGTAAAGAATATGCCTATAATGCAGGAGTTGCAGGTTTGATCCCAGGGTCAAGAAGATCCCCTGGAGGAGGAAGTGGCAACACAATCCAGTATTCCAGCATGGGAAATTCCATCCACAGAGGAGTCTGGTGGATTACAATCCATAGAGTTGCAAAGAGTCAGACACAGTTCAGTTCAGTTCAGTCATTCAGTCTTGTCTGACTCCTTGAGACGCCATGGACTACAGCACGCCAGGCCTCCCTTTCCGTCATCAATACCTGGAGCCTACTGAAACCTACGTCCATCGAGTCATGATGCCATTCAACCATCTCATCCTCTGTTGTCCTCTTCTCCTCCCACCTTCAATCTTGCCCAGCATCAGGGCCTTCTCCAATGAGTCAGTTCTTTGCCTCAGGTGGCCAAACTATTGGAATTTCAGCTTCAGCATCAGTCCTTCCAATGAACACCCAGGATGGATTTCCTTTAGGATGGACTGATTGGATCTCCTTGGAGTCCAAGGGATTCTCAGAGTCTTCTCCATCACCACAGTTAAAAAACATCAGTTCTTCAGTGCTCAGCTTTCTTTATAGTCCAACTCTCATATCCATACATGACTACTGGTGGCTCAAATGGTAAGGCGTCTGCCTGCAATGCAGGAGACCCAGGTTCGATCCCTGGGTTGGGAAGATCCCCTGGAGAAGGAAATGGCAACCCACTCCAGTATTCTTGCCTGGAGAATCCCATGGACAGAGGACCCTGATAGGCTACAGTCCATGGGGTCGCAAAGAGTTGGACATGACTAAGTGACTTCACTTTCACTTTCACTGGAAAAACCATAGCTTTGACTAGATGGATCTTTGTTGGCAAGGTAATGTCTCTGTTTTTTAAATTTTCTCTCCACGTTGGTCATAACTTTTCTTCCAAGGAGCAAGTGTATTTTAATTTCATGGCTGTAATCACTATCTGCAGTGATTTTGAAGCTCCAAAATATAAAGTCACTCACTGTTTCCATTGTTTCCCCATCTATTTGCCATGAAGTGATGGGACCAGATGCCATGAAGTGATGGGACCAGATGCCATGATCTTTGTTTTCTAAATGTTGAGTTTTAAGCCAACTTTTTCACTCTCCTCTTTCACTTTCATCAAGAGGCTCTTTAGTTCTTCATTCTTCACTTTCTTCCATAAGGGTGGTGTCATCTGCATATCTGAGGTTATTGATATTTCTCCTGGCGATCTTGATTCTAGCTTGTGTTTCATCCAGCCCATCATTTAGCATGATGTACTCTGCATATAAGTTAAATAAGCAGGGTGACAATATATAGCCTTGACGTACTCCTTTCCTGATTTTGAACCAGTGTGTTGTTCCATGTCCTGTTCTAAATGTTGCTTCCTGACCTGCATATAGGTATCTCAAGAGGCAGGTCAGGTGGTCTGGTATTCCTATCTCTTGAAGTTTTTCCACAATTTGTTGTGATCCACAAAGTCAAAGGCTTTGGCATAGTCAATAAAGAAGAAGTAGATGTTTTTCTGGAACTCTTTTGCAGAGAGACACAAGTGAATCAGACACAAGTGAGCATCTCACACTTTCACTTCTCACTTTTTTTCCAGGGATACCCTGCAAGCTGTCTGAGGCATATGAATGGGATTTGTAGCAACATTCTTTATATTATATAATTATAATATAATAATAGAATATAAAATATTGAAATTATATAACTATAAAATGTCCTGGGGTAAGTTTGCTGCTCTTCTTTCTATTATACTTTCTTCAGAATTGCTTCTCACTTTGCTTGCTTAGTGAATTTCCTTCCTTTTTTCTCACCCCTCCTCCTTTACTTTTTTCCTTCCTTTTTCTGTAGAATTTGAATAGCTGTTGTCTTAGTCCATGTGGGCTGCTATAACAAATATACTGTGCTAATCACATGGACCACAGCCTTGTCTAACTCAATGAAACTGAGCCATGTCATATGGGGACACCCAAGATGGGCGGGTCAAGGTGGAGAGGTCTGACAGAATGTGGTCCACTGGAGAAGGAAATGGCAAACCATTCAGTATTATTGCCTTGAGAACCCCATGAACAGTATGAAAAGGCAAAATGATAGGATACTGAAAGAGGAATTCCGCAGGTCAGTAGGTGCCCAAATTCCTACTGGAGATCAGTGGAGAAATAACTCCAGAAAGATTGAAGGGATGGAGCCAAAGCAAAAACAATACCCAGTTGTGGATGTGACTGGTGATAGAAGCAAGGTCTGATGCTGTAAAGAGCAATATTGCATAGAAACCTGGAATGTTAGATCCGTGAATCAAGGCAAACTGGAAGTGTTCAAACAGCAGATGGTGAGAGTGAATGTCGACATTCTAGAATCAGTGAACTAAAATGGACTGGAATGGGTGAATTTAACTCAGATGACCATTATATCTACTACTGTGGGCAGGAATCCCTTAGAAGAAATGGAGTAGCCATCATAGTCAACAAAAGAGTTTGAAATGCAGTACTTGGATGCAATCTCAAAAAGACAATGATCTCTGTTCATTTCCAAGGCAAACCATTCAATATCACAGTAATCCAAGTCTATGCCCCAACCAGTAATGCTGAAGAAGCTGAGTTGAATGGTTCTATGAAGACCTACAAGCCCTTTTAGAACTAACACCCAAAAAAGATGTCCTTTTCATTATAGGGGACTGGAATGCAAAAGTAGGAAGTCAAGAAACACCTGGAGTAACAGGCAAATTTGGCCTGGGAATACGGAATGAAACAGGGAAAAGACTAATAGAGTTTTGCCAAGAGTATGCCCTGGTCATAGCAAACACTGTCTTCGAACAGCACAAGAGAAGACTCTACACATGGACATCACCAGATGGTCAACACTAAAATCAGACTGATTATATTCTTTGAGGCCAAAAATGGAGAAGCTCGGTACAGTCAGCAAAAACAAGACTGGGAGCTGACTGTGGCTCAGATCATGAACTCTTTATTGCCAAATTCAGACTTAAATTGAAGAAAGTAGGGAAAACCACTAGACCATTCAAGTATGACCTAAATCAAATTATTTATGATTATACAGTGGAAGTGAGAAATAGATTTAAGGGACTATATCTGATAGATAGAATGCCTGATGAATTATGGACTGAGGTTCGTGACATTGTACAGGAGACAGGGATCAAGACCATCCCCATGGAAAAGAAATGCAAAAAAGCAAAATGGCTGTCTGGGGAAGCCTTATAAATAGCTGTGAAAACAAGAGAAGTGAAAAGCAAAGGAGAAAAAGAAAGATATAAACATCTTAATGCAGAGTTCCAAAGAATAACAAGGAAAGATAAGCAAGCATTCCTCAGCAATCAATGCAAAGAAATAGAGGAAAACAACAGAATGGGAAAGACTAGACATTTCTTCAAGAAAATTAGAGATACCAAGGGAACATTTCATGCAAAGATAGGCTTGATAAGGACAGAAATGGTATGGCCCTAACAGAAGCAGAAGACATTGAAAAGAGGTGGCAAGAATACACGGAAGAACTCTACAAAAAAAGATCTTCATGACCCAGATAATCATGATGGTGTGATCACTCACCTAGAGCCAGACATCCTGGAATGTGAAGTCAAGAGGGCCTTAGAAAGCATCACTATGAGCAAAGGTAGTGGAGGTGATGGAATTCCAGTGGAGCTATTTCAAGACCTGGAAGACAATGCTGTGAAAGTGCTGCACTCAGTATGCCAGCAAATTTGGAAAACTCAGCAGTGGCCACAGGACTGCAAAAGGTCAGTTTTCATTCCAATCCCAAAGAAAGGCAATGCCAAAAAATGTTCAAACTACCGCACAATTGCACTCGTCTCACATGCTAGTAAAGAAATGCTCAAAATTCTCCAAGCCAGGCTTCAGCAATACATGAACTGTGAACTTCCAGATGTTCAAGCTGGTTTTAGAAAAGGTAGAGGAACCAGAGATCAACTTGCCAATATCTGCTGGATCATGGAAAAAGCAAGAGAGTTCCAGAAAAACATCTACCTCTGCTTTATTGACTATGCCAAAGCCTTTGACTGTGTGGACCACAATGAACTGTGGAAAATTCTGAAAGAGATGGGAATACCTGACCACTTGACCTGCCTCTTGAGAAACCTATATGCAGGTCAGGAAGCAACAGTTAGTACTGGACATGGAAACACAGACTGGTTCCAAATAGGAAAAGGAGTACGTCAAGGCTATATATTGTCACCCTGCTTATTTAACTTATATGCTGAGTACATCATGAGAAACGCTGGGCCAAAAGAAGCACAAGCTGGAATCAAGATTGCTGGGAGAAATATCAATAACCTCAGATATGCAGATGACACCACCCTTATGGAAGAAAGTGAAGAGGAACTAAAAAGCCTCTTGATGAAAGTGAAAGAGGAGAGTGAAAAAGTTGACTTCAAGCTCAACATTCAGAAAACGAAGATCATGGCATCTGGTCCCATCACTTCATGGGAAATAGATGGGGAAACAGTGGAAACAGTGAGAGACTTTTATTTTGGGGGGCTCCAAAATCACTGCAGATGGTGATTGCAGCCATGAAATTAAAAGACACTTACTCCTGGGAAGGAAAGTTATGACCAACCTAGATATCATAAAAAAAAAGCAGAGAAATTACTTTTCCAACAAAGGTCTGTCTAGTCAAGCTATGGTTTTTCCAGAGGTCAGGTATGGATGTGAGAGTTGGACTGTGAAGAAGGCTGAGCACCGAAGAATTGATGCATTTGAACTGTGGTGTTGGAGACGACTCTTGAGAGTCCCTCTGACTACAAGGAGATCCAACCAGTCCATTCTGAAGGAGACCAGTCTTGGGTGTTCATTTGAAGGACTGATGCTAAAGCTGAAACTCTAGTACTTTGCCCACCTCATGCGAAGAGTTGACTCATTGGAAAAATCTATGATGCTGGGAGGGATTGGGGGCAGGAGCAGAAGGGGACAACAGACGATGAGATGGCTGGATGGTATCACTGACTCGATGGACAAGAGTTTGGGTGAACTCCAGGAGTTAGTGATGGACAAGGAGGCCTGGAGTGCTGCAATTCATGGGGTAGCAAAGAGTCAGACAGGACTGAGCAACTGAACTGAAATGAACAAATATACCATAAACTCATTGGCTAGGAAGTCCAGAATTAAGGTACCAACAGATTAGATTTGGTGTCTCATGTGGTTATTTCCTGGCTAGTAAATGGCTATCTTCTTTCTGTATCCTTACAAAGTGGAACTTATAGAGGATTCTCTGGGGTCTCCATTAAAAGAGCACTAATCTCTTTTGTGAAGGCTCCACCCTCATGTCCTAATCACAGCCCATAATTCCCACCTACTGTTATTCTGATGAGAATTAGGATTTTAGCATATACATTTAGGGAGAATACAAACATTTAGTTCCTATCAGTCAAGTGGTTTCTTTTCACTTGAATATTTAAAGGGCAACTTTGAAACGTCTATCTTTCCAGATGCACTGAGGATATCAAAAGATTGATAATGTTTCTATCTTTTCCGTGAATTGCATCTAAATGCGGCAAACTTTGTTCTATTGGCATTCTTACAGCCTAAGGGCGATGGACTGGGGGGAAGGACAGTTTATCCGTGGTCTCTTGTAATCCATGCTGGAAATCAAGGCTAGATTCTCTTTACTGAAATCTTATCAATATTATTAAACATGGTTGCAACACCCAACCATGAGCTGGCGTTACTCCTGTGAGCTTCACCTCATTCTCTAATGCAGTATGTTGTCATAGTAATTTTTGCCTCTCTTGATGGTATATATTGGCTTGTATTTATAAAAGCATTGCCTTACATGTTCTCTTCAAAAATTAAGCAGGGCATCTAGTTTTTTGTTTGTTTAGTCGCTAAGTTGTGTCCAGCTCTTTTGTGACCCCGTGCGCTGTAGTTCCCCAGGCTCCTCTGTGCCTGGGATTTCCCAGGCAAGAATACTGGAGCAGGTAGTCATTTCTTTCTCCAGAGGATCTTCCCGACCCAGGGACTGAACTTGTGTCTCCTGTACTAGCGGGAGGAGTCTTTATCACAGGGCCACCCTTACTCCTTTTCTCATCAGTCCTAACTCTAAGGAGAGGACATGGGGTCTCAGGCTTGACGCATTGTACCATAATCTAAGTTTCTTTCCTTGGCAGCAGTGTTAAAGTTATAGTGTAAGACCATACCCTATTCCTCATTCAGTTGTTGCTAGTGAATTTTTGGCTTTCATTAAAATATTAATTTCTGTAGGTTTTGAGGAACATGATTTGTGTTATGGCCTTCCTCAATCATCTTTATCTAAAATTTTATTGTATTTTAAAGTGGCTGAACATTTTGTTATACATGTATCATCAGGATTTTAAACATTTGGAGAATAAATACATCACAAATTTCGCTTGTTTCTGTGTTACAAACCAGAATTTCGAGAGCACAAGGAATCATGAAATTTAAAACATATTCAGTAGGAAACATGATATTGTTACTGAGATAGCATAATTACCATTCTTCTAATGTGCTAACATTTCCATACACAAGGCAATACATTAACCAGAAAACCCAGGCCCTTCCTTATCCTTAAGTGACTCCCTTCTAGATTGGGTGAGGCATATAAAATCAACTTGCATCTGAGAAGTTAAGAAAGAAGCCTGCAGAAATAATTGGTTCCTGTGCTTTGTTCTTTCATAGAACCCATGGAAGATAAGATAGTGATTATACACAGGCAAAAAAAAAAAAGGCGAGGAAAAGAGAGAGTGACTTATAAGGTCTTAATTAGTCATCGTAATAGAAGTGAAAACAATGTAAATGGATAGATCCTAACATTACACTGCACAGAAAACTCTAAACTGCAATCAATGCAAACTAACCTGGGTTAACAATTCCACTACTCTCAATTATCTCAAGAACTAAGGTAATGTTCCTGATCCCATTATTGAGAGCAGCGCAGAGTTCTCCTGTGGGCACCATCCACCCTTCATACTGTCATTGGGGTTCTCTATTGTCTGCTTTGGTTCCAGTCTAATGGGGAAATAAGTCCTTAAGGTGACTTTTTTGAAAGTTTGTAGTACCTGCCTATATTTATATTACATTACACAGAAAGGTTTCGGAAGATTTCCTTATCTAAAATTCAAGCTTTGTGGATCTGGAGCTGAATTCTGACTTCTTAATATACTAGAACATTTAATTACATCCTACTTTTTAACACTTTAAGGATCATGGATTCTATTGTAGTTTCCTCCTTCGGAAGTCAGTTCATAGCATGCTAAATCTTTTATTAATCAGGATATATTACATTGATGTAGTCTGTCTGGAGGCTATTAAGAAGCATTAATGGAATCAAAGTGATACTACTATATCATGAATTATTTAAATGGCTCTGTTGCTTAAACTAAAATCTCTATTTTAGTAAAAAGTGAGCCTATGGAATCTTTGCAGTTACTATTGAATAAGAAATATATGTATATTATAAATGCATGTATATTATATAAAATACATGTGTTATGTGAATCATTTATACACTACTTTTTTCAATACAGAATATTTTCCCTTTAATTCCACAAATGTCATTTAAGCTGTATTTACTAACTGTCTGAATAGGAACTGAATATAAATAGAGTAGGGACCATAGCCTTCACTTTGGAGGGCATAGAATCTAAAGTATAGAGAAGATATGTGAAACTATGTGAAGCTGTTTAAATATGCTTTGATCAAACTATGTAGGCAATGTTATAGCTTTGAATCTTGGCCTGACTTCAGACATTTATGTACTTTTTGCAAGCCAAAACCCTTCCTTGAGCTGAATTTCTCATCTTCAAAGGACTCACAAGAAGAGTTCCTTTCAGAAAGACATGATAATTATAAAAGTGTCCATATGGTGCCTGGTTTGGAGTAGTGTCTTAATAACAGAGTTACCTGTCTCCCTCCTTTCCTCATCCTTGCTATAGTATCACACAGGAAGCTTTCAGATTCCTATGTATTTCATTGGAAAATCAATTCACATCCCTGTACAAGGCCATAGGCAGAAGTTGCAATAGGAAGGCTGTCTCAACATGGTCTGGGATATATAAGCTATTAACAAACTCACTCGGGAGGAACGAGTTGCCAGACGGTGCCGAACAATGTCTCCGAGAAGACCAGGACATCAGTGGTTAAATTGACAAGTGTGTCTTCATGACCATGATTCATATCAAGGAATCTAGAATATTTCCTCCGAGTAGAAATCCCCTTGGATCCCTTGTGTATTGCAGTACACCTTGACCTGAAGGGAAGATGCCCAGAGACCTGCCAAATTCTGGGCACACAAAGCTCTAATTCATTGTGTTAAATGGCAAAACCAAGGAACTGGTAATTTATATCTGCAAATTATCGTGTTGTTCATTAGCAGTAATTACTGCTCAACCCTGAAATGGTAATCAATATGCTAAAATGAGGATACCCACACTGGCTCCTTGCTGTTCATCTGCAAACCTTTCTGCCTGCCTCACTTTCCAGGACAAAAAAAGACTGAGGGAAGCCACGTGAGCTCACTGTAGAGAGAGGAGCTTTGGGTCATGCTGGTCTGCTATAGCAGCTCCTGCCAGCTCCAAGCCTAGATGCTCTCTGTTCCCAAAGAGATAAAGGGTTCTGTTTGGATGCTCTCCAAGAATATTCAGATTGTTCTCAGGGACAGGAACTGTGGCCATCAGGAAAGTCAAGGAGCCAGCAGAGACAGCATGGTGTGGTATGCCCTGAGGGGCAATAGCCACCACCGTGCAGCAGTGTCCCCAGGGAGCCCCAGTGCTCAAGTCGCACACCTAGCTTTGTCTTGGGAAACTGAGTCTCATATCCTGCATTGTGCATCATGAGACTGAGTTTCACTTTGCAACCAATGGCTAGAATATCATGAAATTTCAGCTTCTTTGCCAATACTATACTAAAAATCTAGGAAGTATTAACTGCCAGGCAAATGGATTTCCATTTCTTTTCTGTCACAGTCATTGCCTACTGGAGATGATTGCACATACTGGAAATGCATTTCTGACTTTGACACAAGGGTCTCTGTTAGCTTTAACAGCAGGTTTACTGTTGAGTTCCTTTGCAGTGCCGTGGCCACTCAGGTGGTAGTGACAACAGTGAGATTTCCTTACTGTTTCATCATAAGGAAAGAAAAAAACACCAGAGCTTTCAGCCTTTCTTGAGCAGACAGACTGACTTTAAAATATCTATTAATGGTAGCAGAGTTAAATCCTTATACAGATATGATGATACCACTCTTACTGGCAGAAAGTGAAGAGGAACTAAAGAGCTTCTTGATGAGAGTTAAAGAGAAGAGTGACAAAGCTGGCTTAAAACTCAACATTCAAAAAACTAAGATCATGGCATTCAGTCCCATCAGTTCAGTTCAGTTCAGTTCAGTTCATTCGCTCAGTTGTGTCCAACTCTTTGCAGCCACACATATTGCAGCACACCAGGCCTCCCTGTCCATCACCAACTCCCGGAGTTCACTCAAACTTACGTCCATTGAGTCGGTGATTCTATCCAGCCACCTCATTCTCTGTCATCCCCTTCTCCTCCTGCCCCCAATCCCTCCCAGCATCAGAGTCTTTTCCAATGAGTCAACTCTTTGCATGAGGTGGCCAAAGTACTGGAGTTTCAGCTTTAGCATCATTCCTTCCAAAGAACACCCAGGACCAATCTCCTTTAGAATGGACTGGTTGGATCTCCTTGCAGTCAGCGGGACTCTCAAGAGTCTTCTCCAACACCACAGTTCAAAATCATCAATTCTTTGGAGCTCAGCTTTCTTCACAGTCCAACTCTCACATCCATAAATTACCACTGGAAAAACCATAGCCTTGACTAGACGGACCTTTGTTGGCAAAGTAATGTCTCTGCTTTTGAATATGCTATCTAGGTTGGTCATAACTTCACTCCTATCAGTTCATGGCAAATATACAAGCAGAAAAAGTGGAAACAGTAATAAATTTTGTTTTCTTGGGACTCCAAAATCACTGCACATGGTGACTGCAGCCATGAAATTAAAGGATGCTTGCTCCTTGGAAGGAAAGATTTGACAAAACTGGACACCATATTAGAAAGCAGAGATGTCACTTTGCCAACAAAGGTCTGTATAGTCAAAACTATGGTTTTTCCAGTAGCCATATATGGATGTGAGAGTTGAACCATAAAGAAAGCCAAGCACAGAGGAATTGATGCTTTAGAATTGCAATGCTAGAGAAGACTCTTGAGAGTCCCTTGGACTGCAAGGAGATCCAACCAGTCAATCCCAAAGGAAATCAATCCTGAGTATTCCTCGGAAGGACTGATGCTGAAGCTGAAGCTCCAATACTTTGGCTACCTGAGGCAAAGAGCCAACTCATTGGAAAAGGCACTGATGCAGGGAAAGATTGAGGGCAAAAGGAGAAGGGGATGAAAGAGGAGGAGAGTGCTGGATTGCATCACTGACTCAATGAACATGAGTTTCGAGCAAACTCTGAGAGATAGTGAAGGACAGGGAATCCTGGCATGCCACAGTCCATGGGGTTGCAAAGAGTCAGACATGACTTAGTGAACTGAACAACAGCAGCAGCAACAGTGATTGTCATTCTTTGGGTAGGATTGTGGATTTGCCTGTTGAACGTTCCTGTTAGGATGAATAAGAGAGGTTAACATAAATGGGTGCACTACTGCTATGGTGAGAGCACAAGGACAATTAAGAGCTCTTTACATCTGCCTAGTTTAGATTTATGAGTCTTGAAATAGCTCTACTGTTTAGGATACGGTTCCTTTTTAAAAATAGTTTTTAGTTTTAGAACAATTTTAAGAGCAAAATTGAGCAGAAAACAGAGTTCCCACATAATTTCTTCCCTTACTTCACATACATGATTTTATCCTCCTAACATCATGCAGAGGATGAGATGGCTGGATGGCATCACCCACTCTATGGACCTGAGTTTGAATGAACTCCAGGAGTTGGTGATGGACAGGGAGGCCTGGCATGCTGCAATTCATGGGGTTGCAAAGAGTCAGACATGACTGAGTGACTGAACTGAACTGAACTGATTAGCTACAACTGATGAGTCAATATCAATGCAAATTCATAAGTAAGGTCCATAATTTACACTGAAGTTTACTCTTTGTGATGTGTATTCTGTGGGTTTTGCCAAATATGTGTCACATGTCCAGTATTGCAGTATCACATAAAATAATTTCACTGCCCTAAAAGTCACCTGTGCTTCACCTATTTATCCTTTACTTCCTCCCCTAAACCCTTAGGCAACCATTCATCTTTTTCCTGTGTCTGTAACTATGCCTCTTCCAGCATGCCATATATTTAGAATCATGCAGTAGGTAGTCTTTTCAGACTTGTTTATATCAGTTAGCAATATTCATTTAACATTCTTCCATGTCCTTCTGTGACTTGCTAGCTTATTTTTTTTATTGTTGAATATTCCATTGTATGGATGTACCACAGTTTATCTATTTATCTGTTGAAAGACATCCAGTTTGGGGTGATTATAAATAGTTACTATAAACATTTACATATAAGTTTTTGAGTGTAAAACTTTGACATATGTTTTCAACAAATTTGGGTAATTACCTAGGAACAAAATTTCTGGATTGTGTGGTTCGGCTCTGTTTAACTTTGTAAAGTTGTCAGACATTCTTCTAAACTATTTATACTGTTTTGCATTTCCAGTTATTGAGAATTCCTGTTATTCTGAATCCTTTACAGCTTTCCATGTTGTCAACATTTTGGTTTTTTGCTCTCCTAATAAGTGTGTAGGATTATCTCACTGCTGTTTTACTATGCAATTTTCTAATGACACATGACTTTGAGTACATGATTTTTGCCAAATCTGTACAGTTCCTTTGGCTTTTCAGGTCTTCTGTTCATTGTTAAAATGAAATTGTTTTATTACTGTTAAGTTTTAAGATATTTTTAAAATTTTGGCCACAACTTCTTTTCAAATATGTGTTTTGCAAATATTTTTCTCAGTCTTTGGCCTGTCTTTTCATTCTGTTCCCAATGCCTTTTGCAGAACAGATATTTTTAATTTTAATAAAGCTGAAGATTTCATTAAAGCTGAAGATTTCAAATTTTCTTTTTATTGATCATACTGTTAATGTTCAATCTAAAACTAATTATTACAATTTAGGTCACCTAGATTCTTTCTTGGAAAGTTACTTATTATTTGTTCAATGTATTTTAATAAATGTAGGCTTATTCAGGTTGTCTGTTTCTCCTTGTGAGAGTTTTTGGAGATTTTATCTTCCAAGGATTTGATAAATTTCTTATAAATTATCAAATGTATTGCCATAGAGTTGTTCATAATATTCCTTTATTTTTTTAATGTCCACAAGATTAGTTGCAATGGTCCCTCTTTCATTTTTATATTAATAATTTATGTGTTCTCTTTTTCTTGGTTAATCTGGTTAGAGATTTATCAATTATATTGATATTTTCAAAGAACCAGCTTTTGATTTTATTGATTTTATTTGATTTCTTTCTTCAATTTTATTAATTTCTGTTCTAATATTTATAATTTCTTGACATCTACATATTTTGTATTTAATTTTCTCTTCTTGTACAGCTTTATAAGGTAGAAACTTTGGTTATGGATCTTTAGATTATTCTTTTCTAACATACATTTAATGCTATATAAATTTAGTTCTATAAACAGTTCTGGCTACATCCCACAAATTGTGATAAGTTGTTTTTTTCATTTCTTTAATTTAAAAAAAAAAATTCTCTTTCCTCTTAATTCTTATTGGATTCATATCTTCCTTTAAAAATGGGCTGTTTGATCTCCAAATATGTTGAGTTCCTTGCGATTATCCAACTATCTTTCTGCTATTCACTCAAATTTTAATGCCATTGTGATCTAAGTAGGTTTGTATGCTCTTTGTTCTTTAAATGTTTTAAGATGTGTTTGATGACCCAAATGTGGCCTATCTTGGTAAATATTTTATGTGAATTTGGGAAGAATGTATATTCTGCTATCATTGGATAAAGTCTTCTATAAATATCAATTAGATCCAGTTGGTTAATGTTATTGTTCAGCCGACTATGTCCTTACCAATTTCCTGCCTGATGGATATATCCATTCCTGATAGACGGGTGTTGAAATATGCACTTAGAAGAGTGAATTTATCTATTTCTCCTTAGTTCTGCAAGTTTTACCTCATGTATTTTCATGTTGTTTTGTTAAGTACATATAAATTAAGGACTTTGTATCTTAGACAATTGACCTCTGTATTATTGTGCAATGTCCCTCTTTATTCCTGATGATTTTCCTGCTCTGAAGTCAGCTTAGGCTGAAATTAACAGCTACATAAGATGTCCTTCTGTGGTTGTTCAGGAGTGGAGGATGAAGGAAAGTAGGTAAACAAGGAAGAAGTGTAAGTTTATATTAATGCTAAAAATTCTTATGTAGTTGGACACTAGTGTGAGTGGTAAACAAGACTGTAAGACATTTTGAGAAGTTGTATGACTGAGAAGCCAGAACTGTCCACCTAAGAATTGAAAAAGGGACATATCTGACCATTAGCTCACTTCTTTATTGTAAAGTTGGCTATGTGAGCATAAACTTCTTGCATTACTTTGGATTGCATGTGCAAGAATCAGAAAAGACCCAGAGCAGCAAGTAAGAGGCAAGTGGCCCAGGGCCAAGACCCAAGGGGAGACATTGTCAAGCTGCACCTGCATGAATCTGTTCATATTCATAGCTCCACCCCAGACTTCCTAAAATAAAAACTCTGGAAAATGGGGATCAGCAGTCTGGATTTTTTCCCAATTTATTGGGAAGTAATCTTATGTTACCTCTTGTCTTTTTTATATCAGTCATTCTAACAAGTGAGAGGTGATAATGGACTGTGGCTTTAATTTGTATTTCCTAAAGATTAGCAATGTTGAATATCTTTTCATGTACCTTTGAACTCTGTATGTGTTCTTCAGAAAGCTAACTACTCAGTCCTCTGGCCATTTTTAAATTGGATTGCTTGTTTCTTTTGCCACTGAGTTGTATGAATCCTTTATATATTTTGGATGTTAACTCCTCATACATATGATTTGCAATTTTTTCCTCCCATTCCTTAGGATGACTTTTTATTTGATTTATTATTTCTTTGCTGAGCAAAGCTTTTTAGTTTAATGTAGCCCCACATGTATATTTTTGCTTTTAGTGTCAAATCCAAAAAAATCATTGCCAAGACTGATATTAAGAGCTTACCCCCTATGTTTTCTTCTAGGAGCTTTATGATTTCAGGTTTTTTTTAAAATCCATTTAGAGTGGATTTTTGTGTTTAGTTTCATTCTTTTGCACATAGCTGTCCAGTTTTTCCAATGCTGTCTATTAACAAGATTATCTTTTCCCCAGTAGGATGACTCCTTTGTCGTATTTTTGTTGTTCAGTCACTCGGTCGTGTGCGACTCTTTGTGACCCCATGAACTGCAGCACACCACGCTTCCCTGTCCTTTACTGTTTCTCAGAGTTTGCTCAAATTTGTGTCCATTGGGTCAGTGATGCCCTCCAACCATGTCATCCTCTGTTGCCCCTTTCTCCTACTGCCTTCAGGCTTTCTCAGCATTAGGGTATTTTCCAATGAGTTGGCCCTTTGCAACAAATGGCTAAATTATTGGAGCTTTAGCATCAGTCTTTCCAATGAATGTTCAGAGTTGATTTCCTTTAGGATAGATTGCTTTGATCTCCTTCCTGCCCAAGCAACTCTCAAGAGTCTTCAGCATCAGAGTTCAAAAGCATCAGTTCTTCAATGCCCAGCCTTTCTTATGGTCCAAGTCTCACATCCATTCATGACTACTGGAAAAACCATAGCTCTGACTAAACGGACCTTTGTCAGCAAAGTGATGTTTCTGCTTTTTAATATGATGTTTAGGTTTGTCATAGCTTTTCTTTCAAGGAGCAAAGATCTTAATTTCATGGCTGCAGTCACCATATGCAGTGATTTTGGAGCCCAAGAAAATAGAATCTGTCACTCTTATTGTTTTTTCCCCATCTGTTTGCTGTGAAGTAATGGGACTGGAGGCTGTGATCTTAGTTTTTTGAATGTTGAGTTTTAAGTCAGCTTTGTCAGTCTCCTCTTTCACTTTCCTCAAGAGGCTCTTTAGTTCCCTTTTGCCATTAGGGCTGTGTCATCTGCATATGTGAGGTTATTGATATTTCTCCTGTCAATCTTGATTCCCGCTTGTGAGTCATCCAGCCCAGCATTTCACATGATGTACCCTGCATAGAAGTTTAAAAAAGCAGGGTGACAACTCATAGCCTTGACATACTCCTTTCCCAATTTTGAACCAGTCCATTATTCCATGTCCAGTTCTAACTGTTGCTTCTTGAACTGCATACAAGTTTCTTGGGATACAATTAAGGTGGTCTGGTCTTCCCACATCTTTAAGAATTTTCTACAGTCAAAGGCTATAGAACAACAACAACAAAAAGATTGATGAACAGAAAAGTGTTACAAATATGGTAAATATTAACTATATTTACCACACAGTCAAAGGCTTTATGTTATCAATGAAGCAGAAGTGGATGTGTTTCTGGCATTCTCTTGCTTTTTCTATGATCCAATAGATGTTGGCAATTTGATCTCTGGTTCCTCTGCCTTTTCTAAATCTAGTTTGTACATCTGAAATTTCTCAGTTCATGTACTGCTGAAGCCTAGCTTGAAGGATTTTTAGCATTACCTGGCTAGCATGTGAAATGAGTGCTATTGTGCAGTGAAAGAGAGTAAAAGTGAAGTTGCTCAGTTGTTCCGACTCTTTTGAACCCCATGGGCTGTAGCCTACCAGGCTTTTCTATCCATGGGATTTTCCAGGCAAGAATACTGGAATGGGTTGCCATTTCCTTCTAGATTATCATAAATTAATTCGCCATATATGTGTGGGTTTATTTCTTGACTCTCTATTCTATGATCTATATGTTTATTTATATGATAATACCATACTGTTTTTATTATTATAGCTTTGTGATATAGCTTGAAATGAAAAAGTATGAGGATTCCAGATTTGTTCTTTCTCAAGTTTTGTCGTTCCATACAGATTTTAGGATTATTTTTTCTATCTCTATGAAAAAATATCTTTGAAATTTTGATAGTGATTGCATTGAATCTGTAGATTGATTTGGGTAGTATGGACACTTTGACAGTATTAACTATACCAATTCATGAATAAAAAACATGTTTCCATTTATTTGGACCTTCTTTGGTTTCTTTAATCAGCGTCTTGTTTTCAGTGTGTAGCTCTTATACTTCCTTGGTTTAATTTTATCCTAGGATATTTTGTTTTTAATGCAATTATAAATGAGCTTATTTTCTTAATTCCTATTTCTGACAGTTTGATATTAGTGTATAGAAACATACCTGATTTTTGAATTAAATATATTGCTACTATATACCACCACTTTACTAAACTCATTATAGTGCTATTATTAATAATTTTTTTCAATGAAGTCTTTAGGGTTTTCTACATATAATATCACATTATCTGCACATAGAGATAGTTGTAATTCTTCCTTTCTAGTTGGATGCCTTTTATTTATTTATTTTTGCCTGATTACTCTTGCTAGGACTACGAGTGCTATGTTAAATAAAAGTGGCAAGAGTAGACATCTTTGTTTTTTATACCAAGTTTATTTAAATTGGTTTTGACATGGGATATTTAACTCTACTTCTCTACTTTTAAGCTATTTGTAGTTGTATCTTTTAAGTTGGTCTCTGATAGACAATGTATTGTTTCATCTTAATTTTTTAAAAATATAAATATTCTTTTCCTTTTAATTGGTGTGGCTACCATTTTCGTAGTTAAAGTGATTTTTATATATTTGGGGTTAATATTTACCACATTTGTAACTCTTTTCTGTTCATCAATCTTGTTGTTGTTGTTGTTCTTTTCTTTTTCCTTCCATTCTTCTTTGGTTCTAATTAAGTATTTTATGGTGACAGCATTTTATCCTTTCTTTCTTAGAGCATTGATTATACTTCCTTGTTAAATGTTGTTAGTGACTGCTCTAAAGTATGATATACATTTACAAGTAGGATAAGCCCAGTCTAAAATGCAGTTTACCATTGAAAACACAGATTTGAACTGCCTCAGTCCACTTATAGGAGGGTATTTTTCAACAGTGAATACTACAGTACAGTACTACATGGTCCTTGGTTGGGTGAATCCATGGACACAGAGGAACTATGGACACAGAAAGTCAAGTATAAAACATATGTAGCTTAACCCTCATATTGTTTAATGGTCAACTGTAACACTTCATCACTTCATGAATACTGTGGATAAAGTATTCTCAGTCACTTATTTTAATCCTTTATAATATCCTTGTTATTCATTTTACTTATAATGAGCTATAATCACTTAATAAATTGTTGCTATTACTTTTCGGACAGTTACCCATTAGTTCAACTAAGAATACAAAAAATGTGTATTTCACCTCATTTTATTCTTTCGTTAGAGGTCTTCCTTTCCATATCTTATGTTGATCCTTCTCCCTGAATTAACTTCCAACATTTTTTGCAAGGCTCTTTAACTAGCAACAAAACCCTTAATATTTGTTTGTCTGAAAAAGCATTTCTACTTCATTATGAAAAAATAATTTCACTGGATACAAAATTCTTGTTTCATGGTCATTCTATTTTGTTTTGTATTTCTTCAACATTTTAAAATACTCCATTCTCCTCTTGCTTTCCTGGTTTCTGAAAAGAAGAATATTATAATTCTTACCCTTATGCTTCTATTGACATAAGTAAAATGTTTCCCCACCCTCCCTCAGGATTTTTTCAAGACTTTGTCTTTGATGTGCGGTATAATGAATATTGGTCTTCCCTGGTGGCTCAGATGGTAAAGAATCTGACTGCAATGCACGAGATCCCTGGATCAGGAAGATCCCCTGGAAAAGGGACTGGCTACCCACTCCATTATTCTTGCCTGGAGAATTCTATGGACAGAGGAGCCTGGCAGCTTACAGTCCACGGGGTCTCGAAGCGTTGGACATTACTGAGTGACTAACGCTTTCACTTTCACTTCACATACAAATATATCATTATACAAATACTTGTATAACATTATATATATTAGGTAAAAATACAAATATTTGTATTTTTCTTGCATAATGTTCCCTGAAATTTCTGGATCTGTGCTTTTGTGTCATTCACAAATTGTGGAAAATTTTCAGTCATTATTACATCAAATATTTTGTCTACATTTCTTTATTTCTTATATTCGCATTGCACATGTTATAGCTTTTTAACTGTTCCTCAGTTCTTGTATATTCTATTTTTTAAATTCTTTTTACACTTCAGTTTTAAAAGCCCCTATTGACAATTTCCAAGCTTATTGATTCTTTCCTTAAACATGTCGATTGTTAATTCTACCAGAGGCATTTTTAAAAATTATTGTTTCAGTGGGTATTTTTTTTTAATATTTCCACTTTATTATTTCTTAGACTTTCCATTTTCTTGCCTATATTCCCCATCTTTTTTTTTTTAATATTGTCTACTTTTTCATTAGATTCCCTTAGCATATCTGTCTGTCTGTGTTAGTCACTCAGACAAGTCCAACTCTTTGCAACCCCATGGAGTGTAGCCCGACAGGTTTCTCTGTCCATGGAACTCTCCAGGCAAGAAAACTGGAGTTGGTTGCCATTTCCTTCTCCAGAGAATCTTCCCAACCCAGGGATCAAACCCAGGTCTCCTGGATTGCAGGCAGATTCTTTACCATCTGAGCCACGAGGGAAGACCTTAGCATATTAATCACTTAATTTAAATTATTGATATGATAATTCAAAAATCTCTACCATAATTAAATCTACTTCTAAATCTGGTGAGACAGGAAGGCTAGAGGAGTCTATAATTTCCCCATGCCAAAGGCTAGAGGGGACTAGATTTGTTTATTTTTCATGTTGAATCCACTCTGTTACAATAGTTTTCTCTGAGGATTGTCCTTTTTTAAGGCTAATAGAATACTCTGGGGATATTTAAATGATAACTTCTCCTCTCCCCATCAGATACATAAGAGGGATTTTTCCTAATCTTCTCCATGAGATCCTGGAGCATCTTCTGTAGCAAAATCTCACAAAATTATTGGGGTCCCCCTTAGGGCTGTGTCCCTGGGAGTTTTTCACTCTTAAGCGAGCCCGTATTCAGCCTCAGGCTATTAGCTACTATTTAAATGTTATTACCAGTTTCTACCTTCCCTTATGACGTCAACTCTATAATGGTTGTAAATAGTGTTGTTCGCTTGTATTTTGCCCAGCTTTTTCCTTGTTGGGAGATGAGAGTAATGCCTTCCAAGTTTGGTACATAGCAGATAGGAAACTGGAAGGTCTATGGACATCCTTTTGACAACCAAATATGAATTGATAAAAATTAGGAATAATTTGTTTGGCAATAATTAAGTGAAATGCCATACACAAAATTTTAGATTTGAAATAAAGATAATTAAAATTTTTGAAAATCAAACTTTATATATTTTTAATAAATAATATTCTTAGCACACAGCAATGTTGCATTTGCATATTTTCTTAAAATGTATACAATGTAATAAATTTTCTAGTCCCTGTAGTGATAATTCAATTGAGTGAATTTCTCTGTACTTCAAAGGAAAAAATTACATGCAAAATTTCCCTGATGAAATTTTAGCTGGTCTGATAAACTTATTCTTAAATATGCCATATGAATATCTGAATATTTTTAGGTAATTGATGCATAATATCAATTTTAGGCTGGTTCTACACTTTAAATGATATTCACTGAGCCTAAAATGGAAGGGTGATAATTTTATCATAAATACTGGGAAATATATAAAGTTACTTGGGTTTCCCTAGTGACTCAGGGGTAAAGAATCTACTCCCAATGCAGGAGACCCGGGTTCAATCCCTGGGTCAGGAAGATCCCCTGGAGGAGGAAATGGCAACCCACTCCAGTATTCTTGCCTGGGAAGTCCCATGGACAGAGGAGGCTGGCGGGCTACAGTCCATCAGGTGGCAAAAAAGTCAGACACGACTTAGCGACTAAACAGCAACAGCAAAATAAATTATTTTCCAGTTTTTCTCGTGTTTTAAATTCTCCTTATTCTGAAATGAAGAAACTTTAGGTTAAAAAAGTCATAAATTTTCAGTATTACAGATTCCCTGATTAAGGCTTTTTCTAATTTTAAATCTAGTGTCCACACACCCCCCCCCTCCCCATTTTTAAAAGACAAATAAAGAAGCAAAAGTCTGTATAATCAGGCTTTGTTCCAATTTTATAAGACTTTAAAGTGGATAAAATAGCATTTTTAATATTGAATAGTTCTGTTATAATTTACTGGTTGTTACACTCTTTGTTTAACAGGGCAAAAATTAAAACTTCTGTGCAGCACTGTGGCAATATTCCAATAGCCTTTATCTCAAGTCAACTAAGTTTGTAAGCAGGGAAAAATTTCTTCCAGTCAGATGTATGAGTAAACACATGCTTATTAAACATGACTGAACAGTTTAAAAATCTTAGCAATGACATCTTTTCAAATGACCATTAAACCATAAAAATTAACTGCACCACTGTAAATTCTACACTTTGAATCACAGTTGGAATTTCTCCATTTCAAGGTTCCATTCTTGTAGAAATCTCCATTTCTACAAAGCAATGATGCTTATATGTTCTTCAGGGAATATAATCATATTGGTGAATTAATTGTGATTTAAAGGACTTTGTCAGTAAGGAATGTGATAAGGTGGGAGAAAATTAAATGTGGGCCTAATGTTAGCCCACTGGAGAACTGAAATAATTACAGTGCAGTTCCTGATTCCAAAATAATGTATTATAGTGGCTGAACAAGCTCACAGAGCCATCATTTCCAAACTGAGGCTGAGATCTTAGTAACTCTGCTGTGAATATGACATATTGACGAAAACCAGTCCCTGTGGCTGTGAAGAATGCTTCATAAGAAAGGCACAGAAATGAAACCGTAAGTGGCAGTCTAAGTAGAAAAGTTACACTGGCTAGGCTCCCACTAGGGAGAGTATTTTCCCACCCTGTGCAGAGTCTGGTATGAATCATGGAGGGATGCTGACTTCCTATTTAATCGCCAACAGGTGATACACCTGGATACCTGGTCCATGTAGCCATAGTCTTGCTGCCTTTCTGACCCCTGTCCTTCTCCCTTGCCTCCAATTCCTCTGACCGTTCTGGAACTTTATCACCTGTCTTGGTGCTTAGGGTCATGGTTGGCCCATATTTCTGGTATGTTTCACAAGGTCTCAGATATCCCAGATTAGCTTCCTAAATAACTTGTTGCTGACGTCTGCTGTGCCTATAAGTCTTGGAGTTGAACTCTAAGTCTCTCTAAACAAAATTAAAAATTGGTGTGTCAGATTTAATTTAACAGAACAAGTCCCCTATCTGTGACTCTGATTAGACTGTAAGTGAACTCTAGTGACCTAGCCTTAACATGAGATCAACTTATCATCTTTTTTTATTGGGTTGAAATTAGAATATATATATAAAGAATTTTCCCTGAGTCTTTCTAAAGTCATATGACAAACTAAGGAACTGAAAGTTGACATTCCACCCTCCTCTCCGAAGTATGCTCTAATCACCAGTGACAGATTTAAAAATAAATGGCTGAGTTACTTAACTTAGCAAGATTACACACTCAAGAGCAGGTTTCATAAATATTTAACTTTGTATTTCCATATGTTATGGGTAGCAAATGTTCATAGAAGCAGTGATGTGCTTGTGGAGAGAGCAAAGGTTTTATATTTACACAGCCCTGATTTTGAATCCCAGTTCAATGCCTCCCTTACCAGAAGATTATCAGCAGTTTCATCTTTCTGAGCCTTGTGTTCCTGTAAAGTATGCAACAAATCCACAAAGCACAAGGTTATTTGAAGGTTAAATAAAATATCAAATAAACACCATTTATGACAGTGTCTGACACATGAGGGTTGCTGAGGAAATAAGTTATTTCTCCTTTATGGATATTCCAGATACTCTGGAGAACTCTCACATTCTGAATAGTGCTGAGATTCTAACACCTGATGATTGCTGGTGTGACCTGGGGCCTTCAGGTCTCTGGGGCATCTTTTTTTCTTTTCAAATGTCTTTATGGGACCCAGCTTCCCTGCCTTGGTGGCTTCTCACCCACAGTGGATTCTGTTTCTGTCCTTGCCTTGCTGTATCCCAGCTTTGATCTCTGTGTAAATGGTTTTGCAAGACTGAACTCTGGAAAGAAAGTGAACCAGAACACTTTAGCCATGAATGTACATAATGCACATTTCACAGGTGGAAGAGTGTTGCAAATCCACGGGGTTGCTGTGGAAATTAGCTAGCATTGTATCACTTAAGTTCTTAGTATGTGGCGCACGGTCAGTTCTCAGTAAGAGAACCTTGATCTCCATACCTCTAAAACAGCCGATTGTTGCTGCTGCCATTCAGTCACAGGGTTGTATCTGACTCTTTGTAACTCCATGGACTGCAGCATATCAGGCTCCTTTGTCCTCCACTATCTCCTCAAGTTTGCTAAAATCCATGTGCATTGAGTTTGTAATGCTGTCTAACCATTCCATCCTCTGCTGTTCCCTTTTCCTTTTGCCTTCTACCTTCTGTCTTTCCCAGCATCAGAGTCTTTTCTAATGAGTCAGCTGTTCCTATCAGGTGGCCAAAGTACTGGAGCTTAAGCATCAGAACTTCCAGTGAATATTCAGGGTTTCTTTCCTTTAAGATTGACTGGTTTGATCTCGTTGATGTCCAAAGGACTCTCAAGAGTCTTTGCCAGCACCTTTCAAAAGCATCAGTTCTTCAGTGCTCAGCCTTCTTTGTGGTCCAACTCTCACATCCATACATGACTAATGGAAAAACCACAGCTTTTACTATACAGACTTTTGTCAGCAAAGTGATGTTTCTCTGTTTTAATATACTGTCTGGGTTTGTCATAGCTTTCCTTCCAAGGAGTAAGTGTCTTTTAATTTCATGACTATAGTCACCATCTGCAGTAATTTTGGAGCCCAAGGAAATAAAATCTATCACTCTTTGCACTTTTTCCCTCTCTATTAATATTTGCCATGAAGTGATGGGACTGGATGCCATGATCTTAGTTTTTTGAATGTTGAGTTTTGAGCAGCTTTGTCAGTCTCCTCTTTCACTTTCATTGAGGGGCTCTTTAGTTCCTTTTCACTTTCTGCCACTAGAGTGGTATCATCTGCATATCTGAGGTTGTTGATATTTCTCCTGGCAATCTTGATTCCAGCTTGTGATTCAGTTAACCAGTAGCAAAGTGAATACATTCTGCCAACTCATGTGGCAGGTTGCTGAAGGGATGTGAACATTGTGACCTCTCTCGGAGAGGGCTGGAAGTTTAGTTTCCATTGTGACAGAAGCCAATCCCCTGCCTCTGTGGCCTTCAGAAAAATCCCTATAGTCCATCAGCCATGGTTTTCCAACTCCTGAGAGTCCTTCCTTGTGGGGATTATTTGTTAACTTAGTCTCTCAAAATCCAAGAAAAGCTGAATTCTTAGAGAAGAAAACACTAGCCCTTCAGGTGAAATTATTTTAAGGGAAAAGGAGGCAACTAGATTTAACATATTAGTGCTAAAAAATATTCAGTGTTTATTTGTAATTCAGATTTAAATGGGCATCCTGTATTTTATCTAACAACCTTACCTGCCCTTGGTCTCTGAAGTCACAGTATTCAGGCAGGCACAAAGTCACTGGGCCCTAGTAAGATTTTTCTCTGCTGGACAAGACTCATATAGTGTGTGTGTGTGTGTGTGTGTGTGTGTGTGTGTGTGTGTGTACGCGTGTGTATCTGTTCCTGTTAAAAGTCAAAAGTGAGAGAAGTATCTCCATATGCTTAAAGCAGTGTCAACATTTAGAATAGGAAAACTATCTAATTGCAAAGACAAACTACTGCTGTTCTTCAGGCCCAGATAATACACATTTACTATTGTACATACTTGCGTGCTAGACTCCAGAAAACCCTGAGATTTTCAATAAACAGAGACTTCCTTCAGGAAAGGTAGTCAGTTTCTTCTTAAGGCCACATCTAACCTAGTTTCCTGGCTGCCTGTTAATATTTTTCTGAATTTTTGCACTGAGTGACATCAGAGTGAAATAGGCAAATGATGATTTAGAGTATAGGGAGTAAAGAACATGCATATTGGAAACATGGGTGTGATTTAAAAAAAAAAAAAAGACTAATCTTCCCAGGCACAATCACTGAGTTGCTCTGTAATATGAATAACATTTCCAAGTCTCTCTGCCTCTCTCAACTTTAAAATATATTTTTCAGATGATCTTTAGGGAAAAAAATGTGTAGAAGCGCAAGCTATTTTGAAAATCTTGTTATGTACACATGTAGGAAAGAAAGGCACCCTCAGTGCATTTCATGGCAGATGCATCTCTGGTTCTGAATAACTTGTACTGAAGTGTCTACAACTTTGAAACTAGGTGCCGAATGTCACCAGTTATACGAATATCCATGCTAGCACATATGACTGTGCTTTGGCTAGTTGAGAATCTCTTGATATTCACTTGGTTAGAAATGAACTTAACTTCTGGGAAAATCTGAAGTTGACAGAATGCAAACACAAATTACTGCAATTGCTGTCTTGTGATATAAGAATTTTTTTTAAAATGTGCAGATTGATACTAGATCCAAAAATGGGTCTGAATAGAGGATGCAAACCTCTCTGAAAATGCAAATAGGGAAGTTTCTAGTTTCAGATTTAGTGTGTAAAGAGCTTGGAGGTTGTCACTTCTGTCCTTATAACAAGGAAAGCATGGACAGATTGCCACTCAATGGTTTTTACTGGATTCACAAGCCAACTAAAAATGCAAGGCTGACTATCACATGAACAACTGGTTGTTGCTGTTCAGTCTCCACTCATGTCCACGTCTTTGCGACCCCATGGACTGTAGCATGCCAGGCCTCCCTGTTCACTGGAGGGACAGGTAAATCCAGAGACTCATATCTGACGTGTGCTTACTTGGCACAGAAGACTCTAGAGCTATTACTGAAAGAATATGTTAGATGGTAAATTTGACCAGTTGCTGGAAGCTGAGGGTGGACTAACATGAACATGAGAAACTTCTGGGGGCTGCAATCTTAGGGATTGCACACTTTCTGCAATCTTAGGGATTCCACACTTTCTTGGGCTTTTTGCTTCCAGAAATGACATGCAGTTCTTCTGGTGAAGATCCAAGAAAGATCCCCTCATGACTTCAGCAGAGGAAGGAGTAATAATCATTGGGGAGTTATACTCAGAGCCTTCTCCATAAGCAAGGCCCACTCTCCAGAGGGAAATGCTTGACCTGAGCTTTGTCTCCAACCTGCTCTAATTTTTCTGTCTTGGAAAAGGAGTGAGAGAGGAGGGAGGTATCTATTCAAGAAGAATGCTGTAATGGTCACAGGTCAGAGACACATGCCCATTAGAAGGCTGAAGTTTAATCATTTGATCAGAGAATATGTTTCTTACTCTATACCTTTCTATGACACAAGCAGGGCCTCAGTATAATACTAGCAGCTGAAAGGTACAGCTTCTTTGTGAAAACATTTAATTGGGGAAACCCAAAGTGAGGAGGGGGAACAAAAACGAAACTGATGAATTTGAATCCTCTGGCACCTATAGATGAAACAGTGAACAAGGCCCAGCTCCTAGCCTGATTGACATGGATCCTCACACTGGAGGCCTGTTTTTGTATTTCCCAATATATGATATAATTTGCCAAGCTTTCAAAAACATTCTAAGACATACCAAAAGGCCACAAAAACACAGTCTGAAAAAGATAAAGCAAGCCTAAGAACTAGACTCAGGTGTGACACAAGTGTTAAAATTATCCAAGGGAATTTAAAGCAACTATGATGAAAATGTTAAGGCCTCAAAATGAAAAAAAAAAAAGTAGGACAGTGTGCAGAAACAGCGTGCAGAAGCAGATATAGGCAAGGAGATGGACTTCTAAGAAAGAAAATAAAAAGAGAACCGACAAAACGAACAGGACTGAAAAGTGCCTTTGCTCGTCTTACCAGTATTGAAATGATTAAGAAAAGAATCTGACTATCAAGAAAGGTCAACCAAAATTTCCCAAGCTGAAATGCAAAAGAAGGAAAAAAAAAAAACTCAAAAAACCCAGAATATTCAAAATTATAGAATAATTTTTAAAAGTGTAATAATCAATCCTAAAGGAAATCAAGCCTGAATAGTCAATGGAAGGACTGATGCTGAAGCTGAAGTTCCAATACTTCAGTCACCTGATATGAAGTATCTGGAAAAGACCCTGATGCTGGGAAAGATTAAAGGCAAAAGGAGAAGGGGGAAGCAGAGGACAAGAGGGTTAGATAACATCACGACTCAATGGACATGAATTTGAGCCAACTCTGGGAGATACTGGAAGACAAAGGAGCCTGGTGTGCTGCAGCCCATGGGATCTCAAAGAGTCAGACATGACTTAGTAACTGAACAATAGCAACAACATACACATAACTGGAATACCAGAAGAATTAATAAAGCAGAATGAAGTAGAAGAAATATTTCAATAGTAATGGCTGAGAACTTTCCAAACTTAATGACTGATTAGTATGTGAGTTGCTCAGTTATGCATGACTCTTGGTGACCCCATTCACTGTAGCCCTCCAGGTTCCTCTGTCTATGAGATTTCCCAGGGAAGAATACTGGAGTGTGTTGCCATTTCCTTCTCCAGATAATCTCCCTGACCCTGGGATTGAAACCAGGTCTCCCGCATTGCAGGCAGATTCTTTACTGTCTGAGCCATGAGGGAAACCTCTCTTTACATCATTATATAGACAGGTGCCTATCATTATATACTTTGTGATTCCGATTATACGCCATTCTGGAAAAGGCAGAACTGTAACGACAGTTTAAAAAGATCATTGACTGCCAGGGATTCTGAGAGGAGGAAGCGATGGATGACTAAGTGGAACACAGGGGACTTTTAGGGCAGAGTAACTGTTCTAAATGCTACTCTAATGTTGAAAGTGTGACATTATGCACTCCTCAAAACCCACAGTGCTCCACAGCAAAAAGAGTGGAGTCTAATGTAGGCAGACTGAAAAAAAATAATTGTTTGGGAAGTTGGAGGATCCCCAGATCAAATGCAAAAGGTGAGAAAAGAAACTAAAGGTGTTACACGTGTAGAGCAAGTTCACTGAAGAGAATGAGGTGGTAAATAAGTGACAGTGAGTAGAGTCAGTAAAAGTAAAGGCTAAAGGAATCAGTATAAGTAACTGTACTCTAGTTAATAAAGTCTTTTTTCCAACAGAGGTACAATTCTGAAATCCTATACATGTGTAGTATAATTGACCATATAAATAAATAGATGGTAGCTTGTGGGAGCCCAGAGAAGGCAATGGCACCCCACTCCAGTACTCTTGCCTGGAGAATCCCATGGATGGAGGAGCCTGGTGGGCTCTAGTCCATGGGGTCGCTGAGAGTTGGACACAACTCAGTGACTTTCACTTTCACTTTCACTTTCATGCTTTGGAGAAGGAAATGGCAGCCCACTCCAGTGTTCTTGCCTGGAGAATCCCAGGGACGGGGGAGCCTGGTGGGCTGCCAGCTATGGGGTCGCACAGAGTTGGACAAGTCGCTAAGAAGTGACTTAGCAGCAGCATGCGTATGTATACACATGCATACAGGCTTTCAAGGGGACACAGTGGTAAAGAATCTAACTTTCAATGCAGGAGGCATAAGAGACCAGGGTTCAGTCCCTAGGTCAGGAAGATTCCCTGGAGTAGAAAATGACAACCCAGTGCAGTATTCTTGCCTGGAGAATCTCATAGAAAGAGGAGCCTGGTGGGCTACAGTCCGCGGGGTCACAAAGAGTCAGACACAGCTGAGTACACACGCATGCAGGCAGTAGTATCCTTACATGTATATCCTTACTCTGTCCGTTGAGACGACCTAGAAGCAAAAACATTGTAATAGCTATAAGCACACCCAGGACCCAGATCTGGGTTTCTAACACTATTCTCCAATTCTTATTGGAAACGGACTCCTTGGAAAAATAGCTGATTCTAGGACTAGGGCAGGAAATATATAAAATGGGTCTAGAATAACACCTTTTAGCATCACAAAGCAAAGAAGCACTTTGAAATTTTTTTAATCCCCACAATATAGGTACATCAAAGTATTCCAGAAACCTTGTGAAAGAGTTCTCAACTGTCAAAGCTTGAGCAATTTGAGTTACAAAATAAATACAATTGTATCAAACTATGATCCAGTACATAAAGTAAAAGCTTATGTATAATGATATAATTATTAATAAGTAAATAAATATGGAGAATAGACTAATATTCCTAGCAGAAAAATTACAAATAATTTGTGTAATTAAGAGATGGGACATAACTCCTTACAACTTAAATGATGGCTGCATTAGTGACTTCTTCCAAAGATTACTGTATAAAAGGAGAAAAAAGAGAGCAAGTTTTCAGTTGAGAATCCTGACAGATGACAAACATTACCTCTAGTCTGGTGATCAAGGTGAGTGTTAGTAGTGAAAAGTCCTTTGATGTGATATGACTATAATGATATTTTATCTCTGTGGTATCCTCCCAGAGATGAATTTTCCAAGTGTAATCATGAGAAAACCATCAGATAAATCTCAGTTGAAGGATATTTTACAGAATACCTGAACAGTAATCTTCCAAACTATCAGAGTCCTCAAAAATGTAGAAAATCCAAAAATGGTCATACCACAAGGAACATAGGGAAATGACTCATAAATGTACTGCAGCATGTTGGATGGCATTTTAGAAGAGAAAGGAGAATTAGGGGAAAACTAAGAACATATGACTATAGACTTTAAAAATATATCAATATTAATTGATTAATTGTGATATCTAAGTGAGATATCACATGAGAGTCGTGTCCGACTCTTCATGACCCCATGGACTATATAGTCCATGGAATTCTCTAAGCCACAATACTGGAGTGGGTAGCTGTTCCCTTCTCCAGGGGATCTTCCCAACCCAGGGATTGAACCCAGGTCTCCTACATTGCAGGTGGATTCTTTACCAGCTATCAGGGAAGCACTGTGATATCTAAATCTACTCTAAATGTAAATGTTTATTTAAAACTACAAATAAGATAAAATATTTATCTCATGCTTTATGAGTTTTCTTGTTTGGGAAAAAAATTTTGTATTTCTTTCATCTCCTACATTAAAAAAGAAAAATGAGCAATAGTACTCAACCAATTCAGACCAGAAGATATTCACTCTTCATCTTCTTTAACTCCCCAAATTCATGGACAGAGGAGCCTGCAGGTCAGTTCATGAGGTCTCAAAGGGTTGGAGTTGACTGAGCAAGAATTTAATATTATTTAGTTTAAGAGAATCAATTTAGTTGAGGCAAAATGTATTTTGAATGTTGATAAATTGATTATAGGTTTACGTGGATTCTCTAACATAAACCAAATGATCTGGAAAATAGAAGCTGCTATTGAAGTTTTGTGATTCAGAGATTTAAATAATTTCATGGACATGAGAGCATTTTTTAAGCTATAGATTTCAAGATAAAGTATCATCACTATTTGTGGACTCATTAATTTTTCCTTTCACTTAAAAATTAGCTTCTATAAACACTTTCCATATGTCAATCCCTATGTATTTTATAAAACTATACTTTCATTTTTGAAATTATCCCCTCAACTGTTTTACTTTTAATCCTCAGGTTGGAACTTTATTTAATGGGGACTGTATAATTTTTACTTGGTATTATTCCAAATAGATAGATTATAGAGTGGCATTGAGATGTCAGAGCCTTTAAAACCATCTGAATTGACTCAATTCTTCAGACTCTTTTAGTGTCTCTTATGCTAAGGGTAGTTCTCTAACTATGCCTGTCTTTCTAGAAGAGATTCTAGCATCAGATCAGTTTTGAGAATTTTTGAGAAACTGTTTACTCATTTAGGAAACGGTTATAGGTCCTGTGTATCGAGATCCTACTGGGAGTGTGAGATCCACTCTGAGGTCCAGGAGATCTAGGTTCTCCTGCAGATGACTGAGGTCATGTGGTTTTACAGACAGAATATGTCATCTGGAAGATATAGTCATGAGCAACTGTGATTCATCTGAGTGCTTGGTGTCTTGGGGAAAATATTGAAGGGCAGGAAGCCCTGAAATGTCACCACTAAAAGGTACCAAGTAGGAAGTATATGCTCCATATCACTTCCTAATGGACATCGGCATTCATGTGCTCCCTGAACACCTCACACTCAACACTGCCAAACCGAGCTCATCGCCTTCCTTCTGTCTTGTGCTAGCCCCTGCTCTGGATGAATAAACCACCATGCATCCATTTGTTCAAGTCATAATCCTAAAAGTCACCTTTGACTCCTCCTGCTCTCTCGCATCCAGCTGTCAAATCCAGTTGATTACGCTGTTCTTAAATACCTGTCCAAGTTTCCATTTTAGTTTGCCTACCTCTTGTCTGGTGGCTTAGTGTTAAAGAACCCATCTGCCAATGCAGGAGATGTGGGTTTGATCCCTGGGTCAGGAAGGTCCCCTGGAGAAAGACCTGGGTTCGATCCCTGGATCAGGAAGATCACCTGGAGAAGGAAATGGCAACCTACTCCCATATTCTTGCTTGGAAAATCCCATGGACAGAGGAGCCTGGCAGACTACAGTCCATGGGGTCACAAAAGAGTCAGACAGAACTCAGCTACTAAACAACAACCTTTTGTCTACACAGAAATGTTACTTATAGCTTCTGTAACATTTTTCTAACTTTGTCTCCAGTCAGTTCCCTTGCAATCCATTTTCCACAGAACAAAATTATTCTAAGATAAAAAAGTTATTTTTTTCCACTTCTTTATAACCCCAGCCATGCTCCTTAAATGCGTGTTGTGTAAAATGACTTTCAGTTGCTATACTGCTGCATGCTCTCTTTCTCACTATGGGCTTTGCAGATGCTCTTTCTATACCCTGTACACTCCATTGTACCCTTCTCCTCTTGCCCTTTCTGTCTGTCCAGGGATTGAACTTGTGTCTCTTGTGCCTCCTGCATTGCAGACAGATTTTTAACCACTGTGCAGTCTAGGATGCCCCTTCCATCTGTCATACGCTACCTTATCTCTACGCTCAGAGTCATCTGGGGATGACCACCTCTTACAGAAAGCTTTCCCTGCCTTCCAAACTCTTGTCTCCAAAGTTTGGGTTATAACTTACCATAGGTCCTCGTGTTGTGCCAAATATATTGTCTCTACCTCCTCCTAGCGTGGTAAAATCTATGCGAGCAGGGATTATATTCATGTTATAGTTACCTCTAATGCCTAACGCAATGCCTGACACATAATAGGCACTCAATAAATATTTTTGAGTAAATGAAGGAAAGAATGCTTTAGTTATAAATGAGGAATTAATATGTAAATGTATATATAAAAGAATGAGCTCTTGAAAAAAGAAAGTATTCCTAAATGTTGATTAAGCAGTCAGAATCCAAAAAGCTCTTTTTAAATTTTTTAAAAATGTAAATGGATTTTAACAGGGTTTAAAAGGTAAAAATAGATTGAGGATTAGGATCTCTTGTTCTCCTTTTTTTCCCTTATGTTTCTGTTTGTGGATGTGTGTGTCTGTGCACAGAAGAATACTCGTTAAAAATAGAGGAAGATGGTAAGGAGAAATCATTAGGAAGAGCTTGATTTCTCTTGACTGGGAGGTAAAAAGCACTGAATAAATGTCAAGGCAGGAACCCTGTTACCATAACCAGAGAGGAATATTTGGATTTCGACACTGACACTCATGGTCTGGCCCAAAACCAGGGCTAGACCATCAATATGCAGACTCAATGTTTAATGAATCAGTAACTTCAGGGGTGCCCAAATGCTCCCAGTTCCCCTCCACGTTTAGTTGGCATTGTCTGCCAAGCCTGGGTCAGACTGTCTAATGGTCTGTGTGATGGTGGTGAGCATGGGCTTGGAGGTTGGGATCCAATGGGTTTACCATAAACAGAAGGCATGAGGGAAGAAATCAGACAAATGTTTATGATATTATCCATTTGCTTTACCAGTATCTGATTTTTGAAGTCTTAAAGCTCAACATTCAGAAAACGAAGATCATGGCATCCAGTCCCATCACTTCATGGGAAATAGATGGGGAAACAGTGGAAACAGTGTCAGACTTTATTTTTTTGGGCTCCAAAATCACTGCAGATGGTGATTGCAGCCATGAACTTAAAAGACGCTTACTCCCTGGAAGAAAAGTTATGACCAACCTAGATAGTATATTCAAAAGCAGAGACATTACTTTACCGACTAAGGTCTGTCTAGTCAAAGCTATTGTTTCTCCAGAGGTCAGGTATGGATGTGAGAGTTGGACTGTGAAGAAGGCTGAGCGCCGAAGAGTTGATGCTTTTGAACTGTGGTGTTGGAGAAGACTCTTGAGGGTCCGTTGGACTGCAAGGAGATCCAACCAGTCCATTCTGAAGGAGATCAACCCTGGGATTTCTTTGGAAGGAATGATGCTAAAGCTGAAACTCCAGTACTTTGGCCACCTCATGTGGAGAGTTGACTCATTGGAAAAGACTCTGATGCTGGGAGGGATTGGAGGCAAGAGAAGAAGGGGACGACAGAGGATGAGATGGCTGGATAGCATCACTGACTTGATGGACATGAGTGTGAGTGAACTCCAGGAGTTGGTGATGGACAGGGAGGCCTGGCGTGCTGCGGTTCATGGGGTCACAAAGAGTCGGACACGACTGAGCGACTGAACTGAACTGAACTGATGCACTGAAACAGATATCTCAGACTTAAAAAAAAAAAAAATTAAAAGCAATTAAAAGTTCTAGGTTGCCACTGCATGAAATAGTCCTTCTTTCTTCTAGACCACTAGCATTCAAAGCTGCCTGGTAGAATAATTAATATTTTAAATGTTTTAAGCTTCTTCACTTTCACTCAAAGAAACTTGGAAAACAGAACAATGTTTCATGAAACTGATCTTTATCTTGACGCTCCAGGCTGTTCTCTGAGGTCATGGACAGCTCAGGTTTTTCTAAGAGAATTCTTGGCTGGTTAGTAATTCAGGCAATGCATGAGATTATTTGCTCTGTGTTGTATAATAGCAAAGGTCTTCCATAAACATAGTGTTAAAGAGACCTAATGCTTTAGAAAAGAAGAAGTAAAGCATACTTTTTGCAATGATTATTCATTATGTATCAGACATTATATTCTGGGGACTTTGCATCCATTGTTTTTTTATCTTTACAAATAAGGTATTAGCATCCTTATTTTCCAGATGAGGGCCCTGAGGCTAGGGGAGAACAAGGGATTTCCTTAAAATTATTTTGCTTAATCCAAAATAGAACTGATAGTAACCCAAGACTCTCTGATTCCAGAGTATGATCTCTTTTACCCTACCCTATCACCTCTCCAACATTATTGGATTAAGGACTGATTTTCTACTTACAGAAGTGGAGAAAGACAGGAAGTTGTCTCCATTTCAATCTCTGTGTCTTAAGCTCTTTTAATTAAAACAAATAAACAGACAGACAAAACAAAAACCTGGGGACATTGATTAATACTATAGGGAAACATAAGGAAAATAAAATTAAAGTGGTTTTGACCCAGAGGCCTGGCCTTTCTCAGAGTCTCAGAGAAAGTTAAACTGTGGCTCTTCTTGTCAGAAAATAGCTCTTCTTGTGACTTGTGGAAAAGTCTAGGTGGATCCTCCTTTGGAGTAGACATACATTTAACATGACTCCACCATCCTTTGTCTCTCTTTTTCCATTTTTGTTTGTTTGTTTTTGTCTTCTCTATTTTATTCCCTTTCCTACTTGACCTCTCCTAATTTTGTGCTTCCCAAGTAGCTTGGATGGTAAAGAATCTGCCTGCAATGCAGGAGACCCGGGTTCGATCCCTGGGTCAGGAAGATCTCCTGGAGAAGCAAATGGCTACCCACTCCAATATTCTTGCCTGGGGAATTCCATGGACAGATGAGCCTGGTGGATTAGTTTGTGGGGTTGCAAAGAGTCAGACACGACATGACTGAGCAACTAAAAATTTCACTTTTTTTTTTTTTCCTGGTCTCTGGTTTAGTGTTCTGATGTACAGCCCAGATAATTAGTATCATCACTACCTCAGAACTTCTGTGCCGGAAGCCCTCACAGGACCCTGCCATCTGTGTCTGCTCAGGGGTCCATACTGAACCTCAACGCTGTTGCCTTAAAACTGAAGTCCTAAGCTCTAGTCACGGAAGCCACACTGGCCTTTGTTAGCCAGTGCCAGTGCCTTTGTTAGCAGTTCAAAAGCATCAATTCGTCGGCGCTCGGTTTTCTTCACAGTCCAACTCTCATATCCAAACATGACCACTGAAAAACCATAGCCTTTACTAGACGGACCTTTGTTGGCAAAGTAATGTCTCTGCTTTTGAATATGCTGTCTAGGTTGGTCATAACTTTCCTTCCAAGGAGTAAGCATCTTTTAATTTCATGGCTGCAGTCACCATCTGCAGTGATTTTGGAGCCCCCCAAAATAAAGTCAGCCACTGTTCCCACTGTTTCCCCATCTATTTCCCATGAAGTGATGGGACCAGATGCCATGATCTTAGTATTCTAAATGTTGAGCTTTAGGCCAACTTTTTCACTCTCCTCTTTCACTTTCATCAAGAGGCTTTTTAGTTCCTCTTCACATTCTGCCATAAGGATGGTGTCATCTGCATATCTGAAGTTATTGATATTTCTCCCAGCAATCCTGATTCCAGCTTGTGCTTCTTCCAGTGCAGTGTTTCTCATGATGTCTAAGCTGATATAATTGCCTTCTAACAGGACTCTGCATTTACTTTACCCTTCCTAATCTTTTCTGTAAGTTGCAGGAAAAAAATGCAAATATCATCACACCACTCTCCTCTGTCAAATTTTTCGGTGCCTTCCTGCTGTTGTAAAGACATGCTCACTGTGAACCATGTTCCCGTTGTGTCTGTGTTGCTCTGCTAAGCTGGGTGTGCATTGTGCACTTGCTCGCTCAGCTGTGTCTGACTCTTTGCAACCCCATGGACTGTAGCCCACCAGGCTCCTCTGTCCATGGAGTTCTCCATCCAAGAACACCAGAGTAGCTTGCCATTTCCTCCTCCAGGGATCTTCCAAGCCAGGGATCAAACCTTTATCCCTTGTGTTGCCTGCCTTGGCAGGTGGATTCATTACCACTGGCACCAGCTGGGAAGCTAAGCTGGTGGGGAATAGAAAATAACTTTTGCAAAGGCCCAGTGGTAGAGTAAAAACCTTCCAGATTCTTGAACCTGCCAGTTTATATCCTAGCAAAGAGCCTTTGCACAACTTGTCTTCTCTTCCTGGACCACTTTGCCCATCCCTATTCCTCTTGCCTAATTGGATCCTGTTTTATATTTAAAATCTCTGTTCTCTGGACTCTGTGAACAGGTCAATTTTCCATGTGATATCTTTTGTCAGATTATATACCTCCTTGTTACAATATTTATTACAGTCAGCATTTTATATCACTGGAAATATCCAGTATTCTTGCCTGGAGAATCCCAGGGACAGAGGAGCCTGGTGGGAGGCCATCTATGGGGTCACACAGAGTCGGACATGACTGAGCAACTTCACTTTCACTTTTCACTTTCATGCACTGGAGAAGGAAATGGCAACCCACTCCAGTATTCTTGCCTGGATAATCCCAGGGACAGAGGAGCCTGGTGGGAGGCCATCTATGGGGTCGCACAGAGTCGGACATGACTGAAGCGACTTAGCAGCAGTAGCAGTAGCAGCAGCCTTTATTTAGGTAGAAATTAAAATTTATAAAGGTAAAGTAATATATCTTTTGTTACTCATATTAGAGGTGGCTAAAATGAAAGTCAAACGCAAAAATTGCCAGGCTTCCAACTCCTTGCTTCCTGTCCTTCTCCAAGCTTGTTCTTGTGCAGCCCTCTGAACCAAAGGCATTGAGAGTACCAGCACTGTAACTCCATCTGGGTCTATAAATCCATTCACAGTCTTTGGAGTTTTAATTTCACTCTTGATTTAAACTCAGAATTGATTTTGTGCATTTTCCCAAGCTATATTTGACTAGATTCAAAAAATGAACAAAAACACCCTGTTAATTTTATGCAGAAATCATTCTTGTAGTGAACACAGTCTTACCTCTTTTGTTTTCATAGGTACTATAATCCACCATCTGCATAGTTCTTTTTATTGGCAGAAGCAGGGTGGAGTAGATTATTATCTGTAAGTCATACTTATTCCATTAGAGTCACCAACTCAGAGCAACTTAGTGAAATGAAATTCTTTATAACTTGGTAGATCTACCTACTTGTTTCCAAGTTCACTTCAAAGATTGAAAAGAATGACATTCTTTAAGATGGTATATGTCCAAACAAGGTCTCAATGACATACTTTTTTTCTCTTTAATTTGAATCTTTCCAAATTTAAATGTCAACCAAATCTTGCCAGGGCCACATAACTGCCCCTTTTCATTTATTCAAAAATGTGGATAATGTGATATTCTCTTAGGTTTGCTTTCTGTCTTTATTTTTTTTGATAGTCCAGTCTGAATAAAGACATTAAAAATGGAAATAAAGCCTAAGAGGGGAAAGGAGAGAGAATAGTTCTTTAGTACATTGTTTCCTAACATACTACTGAAGGATCAACAGCAACAACAACAACAACAACAACAAAACTTTAAAATGTACAGTCATATCCAAAGAGAAATACAGTGCATGATGAGTGGATGGATGGAAGGGAGAAAAGAGAGAAGAAAGAAGGGAAAGGGGAGAGAGGAATACCGAAAGGAAGAAGAAAGGAAAGAAGGAAAGATGAAAGAAAGAGAGGGAGGGACAAAGAAGGAAGGAAGGTAAATAGACCAGAGTGTCTTGTGCAATGTAAAGAAATTAATGAAGACAAGAGGAGGATAATTAACAGAAAGTTCTGAGACCTATGGATGAAAGGTCTTGATGAGATAAAAGAACTGTTGCAGTAGACATATTTCAGCAAGTGTGCTAGAAGTATAAATGTTAATGTCCAAAAATTGAAATGGTTTGTTTTTGAATTCTTGTTTTTCTACATTAAGAAGCTCTACGATATAACCGTGGTAGTAGAGGTTGAGGTTATTTTGCCAGATTATTGGTACTGAGGAGGTCACAGGATGACTAAGTAAATATTCACATGGACATTGAAGTCCTTTCTCATTCATGTCAGTCATAGTGGTGGGTGGATGAATGGGAGACTGACAGCCAGGGACCAAATCAGAAAACACAGTCATCAGTATCACATAAATTGGAGGTCATCACTGGAGTAGGAAGTTTCTGATAGCAGATTATTTGGGACCCCCACCATCATGTTTAAATGCTCCTACTATGTCTTAAAGTCATGAAAATTCTTTTGATAAGATTTGTAATTGTGATATCCATACATGAGTTCTATTTGCCCAGGCAGATACAAAAAAAAAAAAAAAAAACCCAGCTGTCCTGTAGACCACTGCAAAGACACTGAATTGTAGTAATGTCCTCGTGTTTTCCTATTGATGACAGGAACAAAAAAACTTGGCTTTGAAAGGCTCCTACCAGCTCAAAAATACAACTATGGAGATTGTGTCTGCTGAGCCATGCTAACTTCCATTCTAATTCTCTTTTTTAAATTCGCAGAGAGTGAAGAAGTTTATCAAAGGCAGGTGCTGTCAATTTCATGTATCATCTTTGGAATTGTCATCGTGGGCATGTTCTGTGCAGCGTTCTACTTCAAAAGCAAGTAAGACCATTTCTCTCAAGTGTTCAAAGGTTACTTCTCAGAGGAAGCACTTTGTCTTTAAGTTCTCAGTCTGAGCTCTAGGCAGAAGGATTTTGTGCACATGGGCCCATCAGACATCCTTAAATGACTCTGAATCTTTGGTAGCCTGTGGTGAGTGTGTACAGCGTGTGCATAAGTGTATGTGTGTGTGTGGTTCATCTTTGATGCACATAGTGATCATTCTTCTCTGTGATCATGAACACTCTGTGTTCTTTGCATTTTTTGATGGCCTGCCAGAATTAAAGGCTCAACATCAGCCTGTCACTAAGGAGTTAACTCTTCTGAAAAGAGAGGTCACTGCTGAACATCTAACCTTTAATGAAAAAAAAAAACAACAACAAAACTCTATTCCTTTTATAGTATTTTATTTGATACCCATAAAGGTTCTAGCCAAATGTGAAATATGAACACTATAAAATCTACCTTGGTTCACCAGTTAGTATGGACATCTAGAATATGCCCTATGCTTACCTTGCCAAGAAACCAAATCTTCTACCAAAAGCATTTTTTTTTTTTTTCTGAAGGACTTCCGTGGTGGCTCAGACGGTAAAGTGTCTCCCTGCAATGCAGGAGACCCAGGTTCAATCCCTGGGTTGGGAAGATCCCCTGGAGAAGGAAATGGCAACCCACTCCAGTACTCTTTGATCTTCCCTGGTGGCTCAGAGGTTAAAGCATCTGCCTGGAATGTGGGAGACCCGGGTTCGATCCCTGGGTTGGGAAGATCCTCTGGAGAAGGAAATGGCAACCCACTCCAGTACTCTTGCCTGGAGAATCCCACGGAGGGAGGAGCCTTGTAGGCTACAGTCTATGGGTCACAAAGAGTCGGACACGACTAAGCGACTTCACCAAAGTAGAATTAAAAATATACACATGTATTTATAAGTATGCATGTGTATATACATATATGTTTACATATACATGTTATAAATAACATTGGCAAAGGTATTTTATTTATGTAAATGACATGATCTGCCCTTAAGAAATACAGATAAAACTATTATACTGCTTGGTTTCTTGTAAGGTAGACAGGCCTTGAGAAGCTGGCATAGATTCTGTTCCTACAGCTTGTCTGGAATCCAAGCCAACAAGTAATTGCTTTACTTTGGACTTGTATTTTTCTACCCACTTGCCCTTCTAAAAATGGATCGGTTTCCAAATATAGTCTGTGATACTTTTCTGCATGTTGTGTGTCTATCTTCAAAAAGAACAGCACTTTTAAGAAATAATAGAGCCTCAGATATGAATCCAAAATTAGTAACTATTATTTTTAATAAACTATTTCAGAATAGGTTTAGATTTTTGAAATTGCCATGGAAATAGTACAGATAGATCCAATATAGCCCAGACACAATTTCCCCTATTTTTAATGTCTTTCGTTAGTATGCTGCCTTTGCCACAAACAGTAGGACAGTGGTGGAATAGTGTTACTAACTAAGTTCATATATCCTTAGTTTTTACCTCATGTGTTTTTTTGCTGTTGTTTCCCCCCACCCCCAGGATACTACATTATATTTCATTGTTGTGTCTCCTAAGCAACTCTTGACTGTGGTAGTTGTTAGTGTTCAGTTTTGAACACTTTATCAGGGATGCTGGGCTTTTCATTCATTATCTCCCAATCCTCACAACAATGGAAATTATGCATTATTGCTCAATTTTTCAAATCGCATCAGAATTTGATTTTAAAGTATTGATTTGTCAAAGCCCCACAGTAGGAAATTGACAACGGGTCTTTGCATCTCTACAATTCTACTTTAAATTGCATGCTGTTCACCACCCAGCTGTTGACTCATGTGGTCCTCCCCCTAGATGGTGAAACTGCTTGAGGTGAATCAAGAATGTTGTGCCCTGCTGCAGTCCATAGCTCTTTATGTTCTTAACAGGCTACATGGTTTCATGGTCAGGATTTTACATGCATCAGCCTAAGCTGTATTCACATCTTCAGTCCGCCACTTGCTTATTCAGTATTATTAGGGAAATTACATTCAGCCTTGATTTCCATTTTGGTAAAATATAGCTAAAATATGGCCAAAAATAATGTCTACCTTAGAGAATTTAAGGATTAGTGGGATAATACTGTAAAGAAGGCAGCATAGTGTTTAAAAAGTAAATACTCATTGAAGCCTTGTTGTTGTTAACACCTAGGATGTCTACACACTGGAACTTACAGGCAGGGTAGCTGCAAGGTGAGTAGAGTTCCCTGAGCACAAGAGGGTTAATCACACTCAGCAGGGCATTAGGAGAGTCACCTTGCAAGTGCTGTGTGGGAGAAAGCTGTGTATTTAACAATATGCAAATTACTATGAAGAAGTAGTTAAACACTTATTTTTGGAATATAATCTGTAGTTGTACCACACTTAAAGAAAAGACTGATAACAACAGTCACAAGAACAGAGAACAGCTGGGTAACTAGAGGATTTCTGTCTTCAGAGCTGTTAGCCTCTCCTTCAGTGGGCTGCAAGTGGGCTCAGTGATGAGCACATCCTCCTGGGGCTCAGCAAGGTGTCAGAGGTTTTCATGGAAACACTGTTCAACTTTCTATGCATAATGGGAGACTCAGAAGACTGAACCAGTGGGAGATGATTAATCAGGAAGCTGTTATTTTTCTGCCTGCCCAGCCAGGACACATATTTATTATATATATATATATATATATATATATATATATATATATATATATATATATATATATATATATGTCTAAAAATAACAAAGGAATAATGAAATTTGAAGACTCTTCCAACTGGAGCTGTAGTTCTCATCAGAGACTTAGAGAATATTACCTTCTTCTAGGACAATTTCCAAGCATAGTTTTCCTTTATTTTTCTCTGAGAGGAAGGCCACATTGCACACCAAGCATCTAATTTATATAGCTGAAAGTGATGTAAAATTTTTTTAACACCTTGGCACAAGTTTCTTTGCCCTCATTCCTGGGATTCTAATTCCCTCCAGAAAACTTAGGGATAGCAGAATAAACAGGCTCTACTTTTTCTTTGCTTTCAAACATTATAAGATTTTTTTTTCAATGTGTATACTTTTTTTTTTTAAACTCATCTTGGAAGTCCTAAGTCTTCTAGGATTCTGGGACATGTCTATCATTGGTTTCCTGATAAATTCACTTGAAACTCCATCCTATACACTGGAATTTACTGTGCCCAGAGAGAATCAGGACTTAACCAAAACATTCTCTTGGTTATTTGTTCTACTTCCCATAATTATTCGGGTCCTGCCACTCTGGTCCTTTCTCCATTCTCTTGCCATCTGTGATATGGCATGACCTCACCTGATAGAATATTACAGCACATTATTAGCCAATGAAAGTTTGAACATAGGTAACAAGAAGAGGTAGAAGTAAGGAACACCTTCTTGAATTCACAGAATTTTCTGAGTTAATTGAACCCCAACCACTTTGAAGGTCACAGTGAAATAAATTCTTTTCTCATCAATTCCAAAAAGTTCAAGTATTCCGATAAGTAGTTAATGGAACCATTAATTGAGCCTTTCAAATCTGGCTGATACGGCTCATATGGCAACTATAAATTTTTTCTAGATTTCCCTTTTACTTTTAACTCGTATGGGCTAAGAAGTATAAGGCTGGCAGCGGGAGTCCTTATTAGACTTAGGAAATGAAAGACATAATTGAACTCTGAAAATGAATTGAAATAGGAAAAGAGATACATCGGTGGGGGGTGGGGGTGGGGACGTGGAATAGATGGGGGAAAAGTGGAAACAGTGATTTTGGAGGTGATTTTGCGCTCCAGATGGTAACTGCAGCCATGAAATTAAAAGACACTTGATCCTCAGAAGGAAAGCTATGACAAACCTAGGCAGCATATTAAAAAGCAGAGATATCATTTTGCCCACAAAGGTCCATATAGTCAAAGCTATGGTTTTTCCAGGAGTAATGGTGGATGAGAGTTGAACCAAAAAAGGCTGAGCACCGAAGAATTGATGCTTTCAAACTGTGGTGCTGAAGACTGCTGAGACTTCCTTGGATAGCAAAGAGATCAAACCATTCAATCCTAAAGGAAATCAGTCCTGAATATTCATTGGAAGGACTGATCCTGAAGCTGAAACTCCAGTTACTTTGGCCACCTGATGAGAAGAGCCGACTCACTGGAAAAGACTCTGCTGCTGGGAAAGATGGAGGGCAGGAGGAGAAGGGGGCAACAGAGGATGAGACGGTTGGATGGCATCATCGACTCAATGGATATGAGTCTGAGCAAACTCCAGGCAATAGTGAAGGACAGGGAAGCCTGGCGTGCTGCTGCCCATGGTGTTACAAAGACCTGGATGTGACTTAGTGACTGAACAACAGCAACAGAAGGATGTTCCAGGAGCAGGAACTGGGACAAATAATTATCACAACTAAGAAAGCACAGGAGGAAAAAGGGGAACTGACGCTAGGGGTAGAAAACAGATATGCTACAACTTGCCCTGACTGTATCTCATCCCCTGAAGAGATTTTAGATCACAAAGCAAGGCACTGAAGGACAGGCAACGGGTGTTCTGATATGATGCTATGATTCTCTTCCTCTGTGGTGGCCTTAGTCCCCACACAGTTGTAAGTTAGTACACATAAGTACTAATATAAGCTAGTACACAGTTATAAGAGTTCCTTGACCTGAGACAGCCAGCATCTGATGACAGGTCAGTGTGAGGCTTTGAAGGCCTAGACCACTGCCCCACCTTGGGGTGAAAGCCACACCAGCTTCAGAGCTCCCTGTGGGATTTGCTGAGGTTTTCTCCGGAGGCTGCATCACATTCCAACTCCTTTTGCCCCTTCCTGCTTCCTTCGCTTAGTTTCCACAGGTGTCGATCTTAAGAGACCTCACTAATAAAAATCCTGCACACGATCTCCGTCTCAGGGTCTGCTTCCGCAGGGAACCAGACTGCAGCATCACAAACAGCATCTCCTGATGGACTTGTTGGGTCTGATATCCCACCCCTGTACGTCTCATTTCTTCCTGATGAATTGACCCAGAGCAACTTAAAACTCACTGAACTCTAGAAATCGCACTGACATTGTTAGGCTAGTGTGTTCCAGTGTGCAATACTTGTATCTTGTCTTCCCCAGAGCCACTGCTCTCCTGAGAGCTGATGGCATTGCAGACAGATGCTTCTCACTTCCCTTTGTTCCCATCTGCTGAGGGGAGGACGAAAGGGCAAAAATGTGTGCCTTGAGAGAGCTGAGGGATGATAAAAAAGGAGGCAGGTTAGAAAAGGAAGCCCATATGTTCTGGAGTATTAGTGAGTCAAGACAAGGTAAGAGGGGGCTAAAGGAAAGCAAATTATTAAAAGGATTTAGGAAATGCAATCAGACATTTCTATGAGGAAATTCCTTTAGATGTTTACACCTCCCAAATGCTGAATTAGGGAATTACTGAAAAGATCATTAGTATTTCTACAGCTAATTCTTGGAAAAATGATCATGTTCTTCCTCTGTGTGAAGCCCCCTTCACTGCCTCCTGATGACTTATTCCAGCAGAAATTCCTCATCTCCCATCTGCTTCATCAGTGAGTCCCTGACAGGATTCTGTGGCTTTCCTGTGCTTCTTAAAATGCTGATAGCATAGATTTGTTTCTAACAACAGGCTACAGATTAGCTGTTAGGAAGTAGATAGACTATTACAAGTATATTAAAACAACTAAGAGTACTAGAGATAAAAGCCCCCCAAATAATTGAAAAGATAAATATTTAAACAGAATGACATCACATGAGTATTTTAAATTCAGAGGAGATGATAATGCATAGACCTCCAATTCTTGTAGCAATTCTGTGACTTGCTTGTGAGAGAGGCAATTAACAAGATCCCTTCTTTTATGTCTGAACCAGTGTCCTGATTCCGTCATCTGCCCATATAACTAAGCTTACTAAGTGATGAGGAGTGTAACTGATTAATACTGAGTGTAACTGATTAATACTCTCCACATGTCCACAGTATTTATGGAAGAGAGCTTATCCAAACTCCATTGACAGAGGAGGAAACTGAGGCTCACAGAAGTTTGGGGAATCAGTCATTTTGATCTGAGGAATCAAAGCAAAGCTGTTGGGACACAGAGCTGGAATTCAAATCTCAGTCCCTCTGATACTCAAGCCCATAGTGTATAGAGGGATGTCTACCTCAAAAAACTCACTTGGAGAGATGGTGAACAGTCGCCACCAAAGGCTCTATCCTTGGCGTGGACCCTGGGGAAAGAGGCAGAAGTCTAGGGCATATGATTCTGTGAAGTTTGTTTGCTTGTTTGTTTCATGGGTACTGGGTCTTTTGTTGATAGTTAATTTCTATAAAGCTCTTAGGAGAGCAGCTAATAAGGCAGTACTTTGTACAGTTCAAACAGTCACTCCACATTTGCAGGCAGGGGTAATTTACTTGGAATCCAAAACCTGAGACTAGTCTCAGCCTTCCCACCAAGAAGCAGTGTAGCCATGGGCAAGTGGTTTGACAGTCGTGAGTAGTGCCTCAAAATGAGGACTGTGCAGCCAGATTCATTCGGTTCTAACCCAGCTCTACCACTGTCTAGCTGTTTGACTTTGGACAAATTATTTAACTTCTCTGTGCCTCAGTTTTCTCATCTATTGAATAAGCATAGGATTAGTGCCTTGTCATACAGAATTATTGTGAAAAATAAGTGAGCTAAGACATGTAAAACACTTCAAATGATGCTTGGCATCTTTCAAGAGTTTATTTTTATTACTTATAAATTATTCCTTCAGGAGTTAATTTTTTTCTTATTATTTACAAAAGTTCTAATAAATTCTGCATTGAGGGTAGATGGTAAAAATAAATGAAGTGTTTTTAAACTGTAAAAAAGAAAACAGACCCCTGTTATGGCATGTGTGCAAGTTATCCAGTCAAGCTATACCTATCTGAAATGGACAGATATAAACGTAACTTTGCAAAAATGTTATATGTGGCTGCTAGGTCCAAGTGTCAAAGTTGTCTACTTGTAACTTCAGAGCATTCCTAATTCTCTTTAGCTGAGCACTCAAGGTTAAGGACCTCTTACATCCAGTAGGGTGAGGACCATGCATTACATTTCTGCCTTTAGAGTGCCATGGGGTGTGAATCCGGGTTATTAATGGGTTATGCCAAGTATTTCTTGGTGGGGTTGAAAATGAAGGGAGGACTCTCTGTTAACTGAGTTTATCTTGCTATAGAAAATGACAAGTATAGATGTTGGGAGTGAATGAACCTCAAAAAAACAGGCATAAATTTATGTGACTATTTATACATGGATTTATTTAAACTTGCAGGAAACAAGCTAAACAAATTCAAGAGCAGCTGAAAGAGCCACACAATGGTAAAAACTACAGTCTCAAAGCATCTAGCACAATGGCAAAGTCCGAAAACTTGGTGAAGAATCATGTCCAGCTGCAAAATGTAAGTGACATGCCCATACATCCCTTCCCACAGCCACTCTCCCTGCTCCCAGTCCAGAGGGGATGCAGAACCTGTGATCAGACTTGCCTATTTTTTTCAGTATTCTGTAGATTTTTCTTTAAATCATGTTGCATTTTTGTGTGTGCACACAATACTGGAAAAAGGAAAGAAAAATTAATTCTCAGCTCTTGATTACAATCTGTAACATAATTAATCTCTGGAAGCAAAAAGAGCTTCAATTGTTTGTTCCATAATAACTTACTGAATTCTTCCTCGTGTCAGAGATTATGCTAGGCACTAGGGGTACAATGTTCCTTACTGTATGGAAACTGGCATAGTGAAAAAATACAGACACCCAGAAGAGGGTTGTGGGATGAGCGGGTTGCTATTGCAACAGAGGTGGGAGAAGACACCAAAGGGAGGTGGTGGGGGCAGAAGTGGAGGCAGCAAAAACTGCAGGCTTGAACTGGATTTTGAAGAATAGGAAAGGTTCATCAGGGAGTCAGAAAGCCAAGGAGTAGAGACTAGAATAAGCAGAAAGAATAAACCCAGGGAATGCTAAGAATACATACTGTATTCACACGACTCAGAACTAAAGGGTATGAGGAAAATCAAAGCTCATAAACATGGGAAGGGAGAGTTGCATTCCCGGGATTGGTGCTTCCTAACACCACACCTTAAACAGATACCAGAATTTGAAGTTAAATACAAGCTCTTTGAATCCTGCTTTCTTTCTTTCTTTTCTTTTCTTTTTTTTTTTTGTTTGTTTGTGGCTGCTCTGGGGCTTAATTACAGCATACAGGATCTTCAATTGAGACAACTCTTTAGTTGCAGTGTGGCTTAGAGGATCTTTAGTTGCACCATGTGGGATCTAGTTTCCTGACCAGTGATCCAATCCAAGCCCTTTGCATTGGGAGCATGGAGTCTTAGCCACAGGACCACAAGGGAAGTCTCGAATTCTGTATTCTTTCTAAAGTAGTTTTTCATGATTTCTGAGATATATTGAAAAACGCTAAAGATAAGCAAATATTACTGAAGTCAGGTTCTGCTGCTCACTGTTCAAAACCCAGTACTCCAGAGACAAGTGTAACTTAACAAGATTCTGCTCTGTTTTAAAGAGCAGTTTTAAAGGGTTAATCGAATTGTTTGGGGAGGAGATCAGGGTTTGTAATCTTCCACTCTGTGCAGACTGTCTTCTGATTGTGTTGTACTTAATCACTCAGTCGTGTCCAACTCTTTGTGATTCCATGGACTGTAGCCCACCAGACTCCTCTGTCCATGGAATTCTCCAGGCAAGAATACTGGAGTGGGTTGCCATTGCCTTCTCCAGGGCATCTTCCCAACCCAGGGATCAAATCCAGGTCTCCCGCATTGCAGGTGGATTCTTTACCATCTAAGCCACCAGGGAAGTCTGTTCTTCTGATTGGTCTATGGTGAAATGACAGGTTGGTGCTTCAGAAAGCTGGTGTTCAACCTGAAGTTGCCTTCCTTTCTCTGGGTGGGGGTCTTAGTTCCTGCAGAACTGAAAGAAATTGTTATGTGTATTTCATGAAAAGGAACCAGGACTTTGCCCCATGCTGCTCTATCCTTTACTGACTGTTCCCCCTTCATTTCTGTATCCCCTCCCTCCTCTGATTAGTAACTGTTTGAATCTGCTCTTTACAACTAAAGGATGGTCAAGGAGGCTGACTAATGCCTATTTCCTAAACATAATAAATGAGGACACAGAAAGGATGTGTACCCAGGAAGTCTCCATGGGTCCTGCTCCATTTCACAAAAGCCATCTAAGACATACTGGAACATTCCCGTCAGGGTAGCAATTCTTTGCCCCCATGCAAGACTGCACTTCCAGATTCTGAGACCCAGAAGGAAAGCACAAAGGTGGTGGTATAAACCTACTATTTGAGTTTAATGCACAATCACCCAAGACACACTCACACCCTTCCAAATGTGTAAATCACTGGGAATTTAAACATCATTTGCGATTTTGGGAAATCATTACCCAGAAAGTCGCCGTTATGCTGTGTGTGACAGATGTACTTAGATGCTTAATACAGAATTCATAAATCATAATCACTTCCCAGGAAAGTTTTGTTACGCTTGTAATCACGGCTGTGTGTAGGGATTGTTCTTTTCTGAAACAGAGCAAATGTTTTTGTTAGTGATTTCTAATGAGTATTATCCCATTGCTGTAAAACAAATACTATAATGGAGGGCTTCTTAGCTACTGAACCTATCACAGATAAAGCCAGAGGCTAGTTATGGTAATGAGAACAGATTTTTGATTAGTGATATACTGTTGCATTACAGAAGAGAATCTTGTTTGAACACAGCTTCTATCCTTACAGAGGTGACTGGGTGTTTGAAAAGGAGAATGAGGGTGATCTTGGCTGGCTCAGCCTGCAGCAGCTTGAAGCAGGATTTGGTTCCCGGCCAGAGACTGAGGTCGGTCTTGGGGTGAGAACACCAAACCTTAGTCACTGCACCAGTGGCCAATGACGAGGTCTGGCCCTTTGGCTTTGCAGAGAAAGAATCCCCACAAAAATATAGAAAGCAGTGAAACGGAGTGTTTATTAGGAGGAAAAAGAGTCTAGAATGTATGGAAAGATACACAGCCAGACTTAGAGAGAGCCGTGCCCTCAGGGTAGTTTGAATTACTTATATGGGGCATTTCTTCTGGTTATCCTTTGGCCAACTGTTTAGATCTGCCTGATTCTGAGTATTTGGTAGGATCCTACTATATGTGCATCTGTATCTCTTAGCCAAGATAGGTTCCCCTGAAGAGGACTGTGGGTAGGTAGACTCAGCATCACTCCTCTTTTGATCTCCAAGAGCTTTCTATGCATGTGTGTTTCTCTAACTGCAAGAATGAGAAATATGTGCTTTGTTATCTTTAATGTGGTCAGGGCCAAGCCTCCTCTCTCTCCATTGGCCTGTTATTCTTATCTTGGAGTTTCAGCCCACAGGGAACTTATCTCCAATTTCTTTATCCTGGGGCGCCTAGGTACCTCCTGTCTCAAGGGAGTTCAGTTCAGTTCAGTTCAGTCGCTCAGTCTTGTCTGACTCTTTGCGACCCCATGAATCGCAGCAACCAGGCCTCCCTGTCCATCACCATCTCCAGGAGTTCACTCAGACTCATGTCCATCGAGTCTGTGATGCCATCCAGCCATCTCATCCTTGATCATCCCTTCTCCTCCTGCCCCCAATCCCTCCCAGCATCAGAGTCTTTTCCAATGAGTCAACTCTTTGCATGAGGTGGCTAAAGTACTGGAGCTTCAGCTTTAGCATCATACTTTCCAAAGAAATCCCAGGGCTGATCTCCTTCAGAATGGACTGGTTGGATCTCCTTGCAGTCCAAAGGACTCTCAAGAGTCTTCTCCAACACCACAGTTCAAAAGCATGAATTCTTCAGCACTCAGCCTTCTTTACAGTCCAACTCTCACATCCATACATGACCACTGGAAAAACCAAAGCCTTGACTAGACAGACCTTAGTCGGCAAAGTAATGTCTCTGCTTTTGAATATACTATCTAGGTCGGTCATAACTTTTCTTCCAAGGAGTAAGCGTCTTTTAATTTCATGGCTGCAGTCACCATCTGCAGTGATTTTGGAGCCCCCCAAAATAAAGTCTGACACTGTTTCCATTGTTTCCCCATCTATTTCCCATGAAGTGATGGGACCGGATGCCATGTTCTTCGTTGTCTGAATGTTGAGCTTTAAGCCAACTTTTTCTCTTTCCTCTTTCACTTTCATCAAGAGGCTTTTTAGTTCCTCTTCACTTTCTGCCATAAGGGTGGTGTCATCTACATATCTGAGGTTATTGATATTTCTCCCGGCAATCTTGATTCCAGCTAGTGCTTCTTCCTGCCTAGTGTTTCTCATGATGTACTCTGCATATAAGTTAAATGAGCAGGGTGACAATATACAGCCTTGACGTACTCCTTTTCCTATTTGGAACCAGTCTGTTGTTCCATGTCCAGTTCTAACTCTTGCTTCCTGACCTGCATACAGATTTCTCAAGAGGCAGGTCAGGTGGTCTGGTAGTCCCATCTCTTTCAGAATTTTCCACAGTTTATTGTGATCCTCACAGTCGAAGGCTTTGGCATAGTCAATAAAGCAGAAATACATGTTTTTCTGGAGCTCTCTTGCTTTTTCCATGATCCAGCAGATATTGGCAATTTGATCTCTGGTTCCTCTGCCTTTTCTCAAACCAGCTTGAACATCAGGGAGTTCACGATTCACGTATTGCTGAAGCCTGACTTGGAGAATTTTGAGCATTACTTTACTAGCATGTGAGATGAGTGCAATTGTGCAGTAGTTTGAGCATTCTTTGGCATTGCCTTTCTTTGGGATTGGAATGAAAACTGACCTTTTCCAGTCCTGTGGCCACTGCTGAGTTTTCCAAAGTTGCTGGCATATCGAGTGCAGCACTTTCACAGCATCATCTTTCAGGGTTTGAAATAGCTCAACTGGAATTCCATCACGTCCACTAGCTTTGTTCGTAGTGATGCTTTCTAAGGCCCACTTGACTTCACATTCCAAGATGTCTGGCTCTAGATTAGTGATCACATCATCATGATTATCTGGGTTGTGAAGATTTTTTTTGTACAGTTCTTCTGTGTATTCTTGCCATCTCTTCTTAATATCTTCTGCTTCTGTTAGGTCCATACCATTTCTGTCCTTTATCGAGCCCATCTTTGCATGAAATGTTCCCTTGGTATCTCTAATTTTCTTTTTTTTTTATTTTATTATTTTTATTTATTTATTTATTTTAATTTTAATTTTTACTTTATTTTACCTTACAATACTGTATTGGTTTTGCCACACATTGACATGAATCCACCACGGGTGTACATGCATTCCCAAACATGAACCCCCCTCCTACATCCCTCCCCATAACATCTCTCTGGGTCATCACCGTGCACCAGCCCCAAGCATGCTGTATCCTGCGTTGGGCATAGACTGGTGATTTGATTCTTACATGATAGTATACATGTTACAATGCCATTCTCCCAAATCATCCCACCCTCTCCCTCTCCCTCTCAGTCCAAACGTCCGTTATACACATCTGTATCTTTTTTGCTGTCTTGCATACAGGGTCGTCACTGCCATCTTTCTAAATTCCATATATATGTGTTATTTTACTGTATTGGTGTTTTTCTTTCTGGCTTACTTCACTCTGTATGATCGGCTCCAGTTTCATCCATCTCATCAGAACTGATTCAAATGCATTCTTTTTAACAGCTAAGTAATACCCCATTGTGTATATGTACCACAGCTTTCTTATCCATTCATCTGCTGATGGACATCTAGGTTGTTTCCATGTCCTGGCTATTATAAACAGTGCTGCAGTGAACATTGGGGTACATGTGTCTCTTTCAATTCTGGTTTCCTCGGTGTGTATGCCCAGAAGTGGGATTGCTGGGTCATAAGGCAGTTCTATTTGCAATTTTTAAAGGAATCTCCACACTGTTCTCCAAAGTGGCTGTACCAGTTTGCATTCCCACCAACAGTGTAGGAGGGTTCCCTTTTCTCCACACCCCCTCCAGTGTTTATTGCTAGCAGATTTTTGGATCACAGACATTCTGACTGGTGTGAAGTGGTACCTCATTGTGGTTTTGATTTGCATTTCTCTAATAATGAATGATGTTGAGCATCTTTTCATGTGTTTGTTAGCCATCCGTATGTCTTCTTTGGAGAAATGTCTATTTAGTTCTTTGGCACATTTTTTGATTGGGTCGTTTATTTTTTTGGAATTGAGCTGCATAAGTTGCTTGTATATTTTTGAGATTAGTTGTTTGTCAGTTGCTTCATTTGCTATTGAGATCTCTAGTCTTTCCCATTCTGTTGTTTTCCTCTATTTCTTTGCATTGATCACTGAAGAAGGCTTTCTTATCTCTTCTTGTTATTCTTTGGAACTCTGCATTCAGATGCATATATCTTTCCTTTTCTCCTTTGCTTTTCACTTCTCTTGTTTTCACAGCTATTTGGAAGGCCTCCCCAGACAGCCATTTTGCTTTTTTTGCATTTCTTTTCCATGGGGATGGTCTTGATCCCTGTGTCCTGTACAATGTCACGAACCTCATTCCATAGTTCATCAGGCACTCTATCTATCAGATCTAGGCCCTTAAATCTATTTCTCACTTCCACTGTATAATCATAAGGGATTTGATTTAGGTCATACCTGAATGGTCTAGTGGTTTTCCCTACTTTCTTCAATTTAAGTCTGAATTTGGTAATAAGGAGTTGATGATCTGAGCCACAGTCAGCTCCTGGTCTTGTTTTTTGTTGACTGTATAGAGCTTCTCCATCTCTGGCTGCAAAGAATATAATCAATCTGATTTCAGTGTTGACCATCTGGTATGTCCATGTGTAGAGTCTTCTCTTGTGTTGTTCGAAGACAGTGTTTGCTATGACCATTGCATTTTCTTGGCAAAACTCTATTAGTCTTTGCCCTGCTTCATGCTGCATTCCAAGGCCAAATTTTCCTGTTACTCCAAGGGAGTAGGGAAGGGAAACAGTGGGGCTTGACAGAGTCAGGGAAGAGAAAAATGACCAAGAGTTGGTCATAGAAATGAGGTTAAGCCATCTGTGTCTATTAGCTGGCCATTATTAAACTTTGGATCCTGTCCCGGGGACTCACTGAAGACCAGGGGCATGACTAGCCTTTGAGTGTCCACATTCACTGCTGGAAAAATAGAGCACAAGAGGAGAGTCATGCCCTAAGTAGTGGGTGAGTCCCTGGGCCTAGCTATCAAGTGAGGGTCCTTGGCTTTGCTCAGAAAAGAATTAAAGGGCAGTCACAGTAAAGAGAAAGGAGGTTTATTTAGAGAGATATACATTCCATAGACAGAATATGGGTCATTTTGGAAGACAGTAAACTGCCCCAAATATGGGGTAGTTAGTTTTATTGGCTCGGCAGTTTCACAGGCTAATGAGAGGAGTATCCCAACTCTTGGGAATTGGGCCACTGCCCACTTTTTGAACTTTTGTGGTTAGGCTTGGAAGTGTCATGGCCCTTGTGCATAGTGTCATTTAGAAGTTTTGTTGTCATTGTTCAGACACTCAGTTATGTTCAGCTCTTTCAATCCAACAGACTGGGCTTTACTGTCCTTCACTATCTCCCAGAGTTTGCTCAAGCTCATGTCCATTAAGTCGATGATGCCACCAATCATCTCATCCTGTTGTCCTCTTTTCCTCTTGCCTTCAATCTTTCCCAGCATCAGAGTCTTTTCCAATAAGTAAGTTCTTCACATCAGGTAGCCCAAGTATTGGAGCTTCAGCATCAGTCCTTCCAATGAATATTCAGAGTTGATTTCCTTTAGGATTTACTGGTTTCATCTTTTTGCAGTCCAAGGGACTCTCAAGAGTCTTCTCCAGTACCACAATTCAAAAGTATCAATTCATCAGTGCTCAGCCTTCTTTATGGTCCAACTGTCACATCTCTACATGACTACTGGAAAAACCATAGCTTTGACTAGATGGACCTTTGTTGCCAATGTGACATTTCTGCTTTTTAATGCACTGTCTAGATTTGTCATAGCTTTTCTTCCAAGGAGCAAGCATCTTTTTTTTTTTTTTTCAGCAAGCATCTTTTAATTTCATGGCTGCAGTCACCATGTGCAGGGATTTTTGAATCCAAGAAAGTTAAGTCTGTCACTGTTTCCATTGCTTCCTCATCTATTTGCCATGAAGTGATGGGACTAAATGTCCTGATGTTAGTTTTTTAGATGATGAGTTTTAATACAACATTTTTCACTCTCCTCTTTCACCTTCTTCAAAAGGCTCTTTAGTCCCTCATCACTTTCTGCCATTAGGGTGGAGTCATCTGCATTTCTGAGGTTACTGATATTTCTGTCAGCAAACTTGATTTCAGCTTGTACTTCATCCAGCCCAGCATTTCACATGATATATTCTGCATATGAGTTAAATAAACAGGGAGACAATATACCACCTTGATGTATTCCTTTCCCAATTTTGAACCAGTCTGTGGTTCCATGTCCAGTTCTAACTATTGCTTCCTGACCCACATACAGATTTCTTTGGGGGCAAGTAAGGTGGTCTGGTATTCCCATCTCTTGAAAAATTTTCCACAGTTTGTTGTGATCCACACAGTCAAAATCTTTGCTCTAGTCAATAAAGTAGTAATATATATTTTCCTGGAATTCTCTTGCTTTTTCAATGATCCAATGGATGTTGGCAATTTGATCTCTGGTTCCTCTGCCTTTTCTAAATCCAGCTTGTACATCTGTAAGTTCTCGGTTCACCTACTCTTGAAACCTGGCTTGAAGAATTTTGAGCATTACCTTGCTAGCAAGTGAAATGAGCGCACCTGTGTGGTAACTTGAACATTCTTTTACATTGCCCTTCTTAGGGATTGGAATGAAAACTGACCTATATAAGCCATGTAGCCACTGCTGTGGTTTCCAAATTTGGTGGGTTATTGAGTGCAGCACTTTAACAGCATTATCTTTTAGGATTTGAAATAGCTCAACTGGAATTCCATCACCTCCACTAGCTTTGTTCATAGTGATATTTCCTAAGACTCACTTGACTTTACACTCCAGGATGTCTGGCTCTAGATGAATGTTCACACCACCAGGGTTATCTCGGTCATTAAGATCTTTTTAGTATTGTTCTTCTGTGTATTCTTGCCACCTCTTATTAACATTTTCTGCTTCTATAGGGTCCATACCATTTCTGTCCTTTATTGTGCCCATTTTTGCATGAAATGTTTCCTTGGTACCTCTAATTTTCTTGAAGACTATAGTCTTTCCCATTCTATTGTTTTCCTCTATTTCTTTGCATCACTCAATTAATAATGCTTTCTTATCTCTCCTTGATATTCTTTGAAATTCTGCATTCAGATGGATAGATATTTTCCTTTCTCCTTCGCCTTTTGCTTCTCTTCTTTTCTCAGCTGTTTTTAAGGCCTCCTCAGACAACCATTTTGCCTTGTTGCATTTCTTCTTCTTGGGGATGGTTTTGATCCCTGTCTCCTGTACAATGTCATGAAATTCCATCCATAGTTCTTCAGGCACTGTGTCTATCAGCTCTAATCCCTTGAATATATTTGTCCCTTTCACTGTATAATTGTAGGGGATTTAATTAAGGTCACACTTGAATGGCCTGGTAATTTTCCCTACTTTCTTCAATTTAAGTCTAAATTTTGCAATAATGGTCTCATGATCTGAGGCGCAGTCTTCTCTCAGTCTTGTTTTTGCTAACTGTTTGCTTTTCCATATTCAGCTGCAAAGCATATAATCAATCTGATTTTGGTATTGACCATCTGTGATGTCCATGTGTAGAGTCCTCTCTTGTGTTGTTATAAGAGGGTGTTTGCTATGACTAGTGCATTCTCTTGGCAAAACTCTTGTTAGCCTTTTCCCTGCTTCATTTTGTACTCTGAGGCCAAAGTTGCCAGTTACTCCAGGTATCTCCTGACTTACTACTTTTGCATTCCAGTCCCCTATGATGAAAAGGACATTTTTTTTTTTAATGTTAGTTCTAGAAGGTCTTGTAGGTCTTCATAGAACCATTCACCTTCAGCTTCTCCAGCATTAGTGTTTGTGGAATAGACTTGGATTACCCTGATATTGAGTTGTTGGCCTTGGAAACAAACTGAAATCATTCTGTCAATTTTGAGACTGTATTAAAGTACTGCATTTCAGATTATTTTGCTGACTATGAGGCCTGCTCCTTTTCTTCTAAGGGATTATTGCCTGAAGTAGTAGATATAATGGTCATCTGAATTAAATTTGCCCATTCCGGTCTATTTTACTTCGCTGATTCCTAAAATGTCAACGTTCACTCTTGCCATCTCTTGTTTGACCACTTCCAATGTACCTTGATTCATTGACCTAATATTCCAGGTTCCTATGCAATATTATTCTTTACACCACTGGACTTCATTTTCACCACCAGACACATCCACAGTTTGGTTTTGTTTCTGCTGTGGCTCAACCTATTCATTCCTGCTGGAGTTATTTCTCTGCTGTCTTCTCCAGTAGCATATCGGACACCTACCAACCTGGCCCCAGGGAGATGGGGAGGGTGATAGGGAGGGCTCATCCTTTAGTGTGATATCTTTTTGCCTTTTCACATTGTTCATGGGATTCTCAATGCAAGAATGCTGAAGTGGTTTGCTATTCCCTTCTCTAGAGAACACATTTTGTCAGAACTCTTCACCATGACCCACCTGTCTTGGATGGCCCTACGGCATGATGTATTACAATGAGCATATAATGAGGTTCAAGGTCTAGTAGAAAATCAATGCAAAGAAACAGAGGAAAACAGTAGAATGGGAAAGACTAGAAATTGCTTCAAGAAGATTAGAGATATCAAGGGAAAATTTCATGCAAAGATGGGCACAGTAATGGACAGAAATGGTATGGACCTAAAAGAAGGAGAAGATATTAAGAAGCAGTGGCAAGAATACACAGAGGAACTATACAAAAAAGATCTTCATGACCCAGATAATCATGATGGTGTGATCACTCACCTAGAGCCAGACATCCTAGAATGTGAAGTCAAGTGGGCTTTAAGAAGCATCACTATGAACAAAGCTAGTGGAGGTGATGGAATTCCAGTTGAGCTATTTCAAATCCTGAAAGATGATGCTGTGAAAGTGCTGCACTCAATATGCCAGCAAATTTAGAAAACTCAGCAGTGGCCACAGGACTGGAAAATGTCAGTTTTCATTCCAATCCCAAAGAAAGGCAATGCCAAAGAATGCTCAAACTACTGCACAGTTGTACTCATCTCACTTGCTAGTAAAGTAATGCTCAAATTTTTCCAAGCCAGGCTTCAACACTACATGAACTGTGAACTTCCAGATGTTCAAGCTGGTTTGAGAAAAGGCAGAGGAACCAGAGATCAAATTGCCAACATCTGCTGGATCATGGAAAAAGCAAGAGAGTTCCAGAAAAACATCTATTTCTGCTTTATTGACTATGCCAAAGCCTTTGACTGTGTGGATCACAATAAACTGTGGAAAATTCTTTAAGAGATGGGAAAACCAGACCACCTGATCTGCCTCTTTAGAAATCTGTTTGCTGGTCAGGAAGCAACAGTTAGTCCTAGGCATGGAACAACTGACTGTTTCCAAATAGGAAAAGGAGTACGTCAAGGCTGTATATTGTCACCCTACATATTTAACTTATATGCAGAATACATCATGAGAAATGATGGACTGGATGAAGCAAAAGCTGGAATCAAGATTGCCAGGAGAAATATAAATAACCTCAGATATGCATATGACACCACCCTTATGCAGAAAGCGAAGAAGAACTAAAATGTCTCTTGATGAAAGTGAAAGAGGAGAGTGAAAAAGATGGCTTAAAACTCAACATTCAGAAAACTAAGATTATCACATCTGGTCCCATCACTTCATGGCAAATAGATGGGAAAACAATGGAAACAGTGACAGACTTTATTTTGGGAGGCTCCAAAATCACTGCAGATGGTGACTGCAGTCACGAAATTAAAAGACCCTTGATCCTGGGAAGAAAATTATGACCAACCAAGACAGAATATGAAAAAGCAGACATTACTTTATCAACAAAGGTCCATCTAGTCAAAGCTATGGTTTTTCCAGTAGTCATGTATGGATGTGAGAGTTGGACTGTAAAGAAAGTTGAGTGTCAAAGAATTGATACTTTTGAACTGTGGTGTTGGAGAAGACTCTTGAGAGTCCCTTGGACTGCAAGGAGATCCAACCAGACCATCCTACAGGAAATCAGCCCTAAACATTCATTGGAAGGAGTAATGCTGAAGCTGAAACTCCAATATTTTGGCCACCTGAGGCAAAGAACTGACTGATTGGAAAAGACCCTCATGCTGGGAAAGATTGAAGGCAGGAGGAGAAGGGGACGACAGAGGATGAGAAGGTTGGATGGCATCACTGACTCGATGGACATGAGTTTGAATAAATTGGTGATGGACAGGGACTCCTGGCGTGCAGTATTCCATGGTGTCGCAAAGAGTTGGTACACATTCTATAGACAGAATGAGGTCCATCGCAAAAGGCAAGAACAACCTTGGGAGAAACACACTCCACAGACAGTTTGGGCCACCTTAAAATGTGAGAGTCCCTGCCAAATAAGGCATGGTTAGTTTTTATGGGGAGTGGGGGGCGGTAATTTCACAGCCTAATGACTAGGAGGATTTTTCCAACTATTTTAGGAAAGGAGTGGGGATTTCTAGTAATTGGACCACTGCCCACTTTTTGGTCTTCTTTTGGTTACTCTCTGAACTGTCTTGTCACCAGTGGTATGTCAGTTAGCATGCTAATCTATTACAATGAGCATAAAATCAGGCTCAAGTTCTACTGGAAGTCAGATCTTCTGCCATCTTGGACCTAGTTGTTTCTAACCAGTTTTTCTCATGTCCTATGACTGTATTATTCTTTTAAGGGTTATGCCCTGCCCCCTTCCCTCCTGTTTCATTAGGATAACACATTTGAAGGGATACACAGCCTGAAAGGCTATACAGAATCTTGGAGTTCAGGCAGAGAATAGGTGAGAGGAAAGCAATTAAGGACCTTGAAGAAAGAGTGCAAGATGCGCTGAGAAAGCCTATGCATGCTAGCCACAGCATTCTACATGTTGTCGGCTAGGCTCAAGGGATTTCTGAGAAGATCCCTTTAACAAGACTAGACTAACATGAACAAGTTGCCTTCCCAAAGGCACATATCAATTTCCATTCTAGAAAAAAAAATATGGGTCACTACCAACTTTGTTATACCTTTGTCAAGATTTCTTTTGCTAATTTAATAGAAGAAAATTATATCCTATAATTAAATTTCATTGTTTGAGAGGGTAATGTAATCTCTGCATATATTTCTAGTCAGATTTCCTCTTTGGTGAATTATATGCTGATACTCTCGTTCGTAATTTTATTATAAGAATCAAATAACAGTTTGACAGCAATTTTTCATGACATATGTTATGGGAGAAAATAGTAATAGAGAATACATATCATTAATCCCTTAAAAAGAAATTGAAATGTGTAAGAACATTGCTTTCTTACAATGCTATGCTTAAGATATATAAGAAGCATATAGGACATCTAAGCAGCTGGTCAAATAACAAGTAACCCTAGGGAAAGAAATAACTTGTCATAGGGCTAAGAAAAGTCTGCATGTATATTAAAATGCAAATGTACCAAAGAAAATTTGGAAAAGCATTTTTCTTTTGTAGGTCTATATTTTTTCCTTTGGAAAAGAGCTATAAGGAAATAGCAGTGTCAATGATAATAACAAAAATGATAAATAAAATAATAATCATAGCAAATAATGTGTACTGGGTACAGACATAGAATCATGCTAAGTAATACAAATGCATAGCCTTATTTAGTCCTAATAGCAGCTCCTTAGAGTTTACACCCACAATGTGCAGAAGAGGAATCTAGGACTCAAAGCTTGAGTCAGGCAGCTAGCAAGTAGCTGAGAATGAAACCCATATCTCAATAGCTCAGTGGTTCTCAATAGGGGGCGCTGTTGCCTCCATGGAGCATTTGGCAAAGTTGAGAAACACTTCCGGTATTACAACTTGGGAGGGAAGTGCACAGGCATCTATGACAAGACGGTGCTGACAAATATCCTATAATGCTTGGGGTAGTCTTCCATGACAGAAAATGATCTTTCCTAAATGTCAAGAGTGGTGAAGAAGTTCAGAGTCCAAGGTCAAGCTGCAAGGTGTGACCACTAGGAAACTGAGAAAGCCTAGCCATGAAGTTCAATCACAGCCTCCCCACTGCAGGCATTCACTTCTACTGCATGGATGGAGACAGGTAACCCAGGCACACTGCAGTCCTTAGGAGGGAAAATTTCTTACTTTGCTTACCATATCGGGCAAATTTGTCTTTATCTTGGAGCCCAGGTTAACTACTTGATATTCTTTGCAAATTGTAATGTTTAACAAATGAATTGGCTGTGTCTGGCATTCCCTTGAGTTCGTTAAACATTCATGGGGAAGGGTTTCACTTTACAGTCATTGAACAAGATGTGAAACACCAGTCCGGTGAAGCAGCATGATACCCTGGCAACACTAGACTCACAAGCTGCAGAACTAGACCTGGCAGTACCTTGGAAGCACTCAGCCCCAAACCATCATTTACAAAGGCAGCACTTGTGACTCAGAGAGAGGATCTGACCTCATTCCCTGTGTCCCTGGTGAGAGAGAGAGAGAGAGAAAGAAACAGAACTGGGATTGGAGTTAAAACATCCAGACCAGTCAGGGGAGTGAAACTTCTCAGCACCTAGTCCAGGGATCAGAAACAGAAGTCATCAAAAGATAGAAGATCTATCCTCCTCTCTTAAAATCAAGGAAAAAAAAAAAAAAAAGCTATACATGAGTGAAAAATGAAGGAACAAAGAATACCCCTTCCCATAGATTTTCAATTCCCATCTTAGGAAAGACAAGTTTGTGGAGATAACATTCAGTGAGAAAGAACTGGAAGACAATATTTGCATGCTAAAGGAGAATAATAAAAATTTAAGCCCTTGATAATTGGTATTGATAACTGGAAGAGAGAAGCATTTATTCTGTTTTGATAATTGGTAGAGTCTACCAATATTTTTTGGATAATTTTTTGATGATTGCTATAGAGATGCATTTATTCTGTAATGCATTTTGAACACTTTTCTATACTAGACACTACACAGAGAGCTTAAAAAAATACAAACAGGAGAGATTGAGCATGATTTCCGGGAGCTCATGCCAAAGCCTTTGACTGTGAGGATCACAATAAACTGTGGAAAATTTTTCGAGAGATGGGAATACCGGACCACCTGACCTGCCTCTTGAGAAACATGTATTCAGGTCAGGAAGCAACAGTTAAACTGGACATGGAACAACAGACTGGTTCCAAATAGGAAAAGGAGTATGTCAAGGCTGTATATTGTCACCCTGCTTATTTAACTTCTATGCAGAGTACATCATGAGAAATGCTGGACTGGAAGAAGCACAAGCTGGAATCGAGATTGCCGGGAGAAATATCAATAACCTCAGATATGCAGATGATACCACCCTTGTGGCAGAAAGTGAAGAAGAACTAAAAAGCCTCTTGATGAAAGTGAAAGAGGAGAGTGAAAAAGTTGGCTTAAAGCTCAACATTCAGAAAACTAAGATCATGGCATCCAGTCGCATTACTTCATGGCAAAAAATGGGGAAACAGTGGAAACAGTGACAGACTTTATTTTGGGGGGACTCCAGAATCACTGAAGATGGTGACTGCAGCATTGAAATTAAAAGATGCTTACTCCTTGGAAGGAAAGTTATGACCAACCTAGACAGAATATTAAAAAGCAGAGACATTACTTTGTCAACAAAGATCCGTCTAGTCAAGGCTATGGTTTTTCCAGTCGTCATGTATGGATGTGAGAGTTGAACTATAAAGAAAGCTGAGTGCTGAAGAATTGATGCTTTTGAACTGTGGTGTTGGAGAAGACTCTTAAGAGTCCCTTGGACTGCAAGGAGATCCAACCAGTCCATCCTAAAGGAGATCAGTCCTGAGTGTTCATTGGCAGGACTGATGTTGAAGCTGAAACTCCAATACTTTGGCCACCTGATGCGAAGACCTGACTCATTTGTAAAGACCCTGATGCTGGGAAAGATTGAGGGCAGAAGGAGAAGGGGACAATAGAGGATGAGATGGTTGGATGGCATCACCGACTCAGTGAACATGAGTTTGGGTGAACTCGGGAGTTGGTGATGGACAGGGAGGCCTCCTGTGCTCCAGTTCGTGGATTTGCAAAGAGTCAGACATGACTGAATGACTGAAATGACTGACATGGGCCATTGGTAGAAACAAATATGTAAGCATCACTTTTTTTAAATAATGTGGATACATTAAGTCAAATTAGTATCAAGTAATGGAACAGGGCATCTAAAATTGAACAGGGGAATCTGCAAAGCCTTCCCTGAAGTAGGTGGCATTTACACTGAGTCTTGAGACTGAGTTGAAGTGCATCAGATAGTTTGATAGGAGTTGGTCAGAAGAGGTGATTTCTTTGAACTGTAAATTGAAGCTAATTTTCAACAGTTTTAGTATAAAACCTGATCTCTTATTTAATATCAAATTCTAAGATACAGATTTGCTGTAGATTCTTAATAAATCACCTGCGGATTCAAATATGCATTAAACATTTCATAAGGACCAGGGATATAATGGTCACTGAAAATGACAGTGTTCCTACTTTCAAGGAGCTTACTGATGACTGTAGGTGATTGATAGATATTAATCAAAGAATGCCACAAACAAATGTGCCAAGGCCTACGGCCAATAGTGAACAGAGCTATTAGAGTTTACAGAAGGCAGCAGCGGGAGATAGCCTGGCAGGAGGAAGATCTAGGCGCTCTCAGTTCCCCTGGTTGAACCAGGCGTCTGGATGAGGCAAGATGGTGGAGGGTGGGTGACGGGGGTCGGCAGGCACGCTCGTTGTGCCGGGTGTCTGGAATGATGTCTAGCTCTATTATTCCTCTTCAGCGGGATGTGTTAGCGTTTGACAGCAGTTGTTGCAGTTCTTCCAGCTCTGGTGCATGGTGCGAACATTCTTAAAATAACCACGACTGTCAAGTTGTTTTTAATTACTCACATTTAGAGATCCAGATGAAACCTCACTCTAAAATATGTCATAACCACTTACTCTAACCATCTTCTGGGCTCACAAGTCAGGTTTGCAATAAAGAACTTTTTGATACAGACCTAGGTGAGCTGAGAGCAAGGTGGAGACAAGACCTTGAAAACTGCAGAAACCATTTAACGATATCCTCCTTCCTGTCTTTGTTGCCTGGGATCCCAGACCAGGCGATTATCAGTGCTGTCAACATTGCTTTCTAACACAGACACCGCTTTCACTTAACCTTCTAACTCCAACTGCTTGAAGGGGACAAACCTGGAAACAGCGTATCTTCCTCGCCTTTTGATATGTTTCTACTTCAGCTGACAGGCCTGTCAATTTCAGGGCACCACTAACAGCATGCTAGGAGCAAGACAGGTGATGGTGCAAACAGCGCCGGGCATCCTCAGCACCCGGCGGCATCTCCACAAGGAAGGCTGTCAGAGAAGCCAGTCAGGATGGGTGCTTCCCCGAGAAATATGGTACTGCCTGGTGTCTAAGTGGGCTTCTGAAAGAAAACCAGTTGAGTTCATGCTGAAAGGATCAGTGACTGGTCTTTGCCATCTTCTCTTTCATGATTAAAGAGACATTTTGTACATTTGTACAAATGGAGTTTTAAGAAAGCATACATATATACACAGGAAGTCAAGATCTAAGTACAGGGAAAAAAACATAGAATCAACTGCCATATTTTGTAACATTGTATAGAAATGTTAAGATTGGAGAGCCAGGCATGCCGCTGGCCTGGGCACTTGAACTTCACTGGGGACACCATCAGATGGATGAGATAAAATTTTGCCCATTTTAACTCCTCTCAGGGAGGAACTGTATACATTTTGGAAGGAACCATATAACAAATGCTGTAGGCACAAGTATAAAACGTCAAAGGCGATCATCCTGGTCAGTTAAGCTGCCCTTAAGGAGAGTTGTGCAGACTCTGGCTGACTAAGTGGGTTTTACACCTTGCCTACAGCTGAGCTACTCAGAAAACTAAAGGAAAAATGAATACTGCCTTTGTCTCTAAATTACTATTATTATTATTATTATTATTATTATTATTGCTGTGTAGATTTTGCTTAAATTAAAAAAATTAAGTGGACTTTATTTTTTAGGATGGTTTTAGATGTACTGAAAAGTTGCAAAGTTAGAGAAATTTTCAATATACACTGTACCCCAGTTCCCCTATTATTAACATTGTACATTGATGTGGGACATGTGTTCAACTAATGAACTCATACTATGTATATTATTATCTCAAATCCATGGTTATTCACAAGTCCTTAGTTTTTACTTAATTGCTGTTTCTGTTCCAAGACCCAGTGCAGGACACCATATTACATTTACTTGTCATATCTTTAACTTCCTCTTGGCTGTAACAGTTTGTCAGAGTTCTCTTATTTTAATGAGGTTGATAGCTTTTAAGTCAAGTATTTTTTTAGGATGCTCCTTTACTGGGATATTTTCAATGTTTTTCTCAAGATTAGATTGGAATTACGAGGTTTTGTGAGAAAGACAATAAGGTAAAGTGCCAATTTCTTCACATCCTATCAAAAGAGCGTACTATCAATATAATTTGTCACTTTAAAAATATTTCCGTATTTATTTGGCTGTTCTGGGTCTTAGTGATGACATGCAGGATCTCTCATTGTGGCATGTGGGCTTGGGCTCAATAGTTACAGCTTACAGGCTTAGTTGCCCCATGTTATGTGGAATCTTAGTTCCCTGACCAGGGATCAAACCTGCATCCCCTGCATTGGAAGGTGGATTCCCAACCACTGGACCATCAGTGAAGTCCCAATTCGTCACTGTTGACGATTTCTTTTGTCATATGCAGTGGTAAATGTCAGACATTTCCACTGTGATGTTAATCCTTCTTGCCCCTCACTTTCTACAGAGTTCTGTTTGGAAGGCAGCAATCATGTGTAGACTACACTTAAGGATTGGAGAGTTGTGCTCACCCTTGTGAAGGCAGAGTATCCACATAAATTATTTGGAACTCTACTGCAAATGGTTTGTCTTTTCACCTTCAATCATTTCTTGAGGGAAAATATCTTCCTGTAGGTGAGATCAGGCTCTGGTCGAGTCTCTTTTCACAGAAAAGTAGACAGTTTATAATGGGGAGCACTCTGCACGCATTTCTGAATGGTTATTTTCTCCTTTTCTCATCAGAGATATGAGGGTTTTTTTTTTTTCTTTTTTTTCTTTTTGGTTCTTTGTTGTGAGAATCTGGTTTGGTCCTGGAGATTGAACTCATAAAAGCATGATAGCAGTCCCTAACTTCAGCCCTCAGATAATTTTTACTTTCCCTCTAGTCTACATGCAAGTTTCCAAAAATTATTAAACTTGCCACTTAAGTGTCCCTACCCAGTTAATGTTTCTGGCAGATTCTCCCACAGGTAAGCTTATTACTAATCAGAGTTCTTGGCTTCCCTTGCTCACCCCCTGAGGGGGAGGGGACAGGGGTGAACTGGTTCCTCACATGGGGCAAGTATGGGGTGGGTCCAGGGTCAGGCCAGAAGAGTGGTTTAGGTGGGCACTTGGTGCTGCTGTATGCAGGGCTCACGCCTAGTATCCTGCTGTTATCCTGGGCATCTCAGAAGCAGCAGTGGGGTTTGGGTGTTTTTCTATGTGGTTGTTCCTGACTTGCTCCAACTCTGCAATGTTGTTGTTCAGTAGCTCAGTTGTATGGGACTCTTTGCAACCCCATGGCCTGCTGCACACCAGGTCCTTCACTGTCTCCCAGAGTTCACCCAAACTCATGTCCGTTGAGTCAATGATACTATCCAAGTATTTCATCTTCTGTCTCTCTCTTTCCCTCCTGCCTTCAATCTTTCCAGCATCAGGGTCTTTCCCAATGAGTCAGTTCTTCCCTTCAAGTGGCCAAAGTATTAGAACTTCAGCAACAGACCTTCCAATGAATATTCAGGGTTGATTTCCTTTAGGATTGACTGGTTTGACTGGCTTCCTGCCCAAGGACTCTCAAGAGTCTTCTCCAGTACCACAGTTCCAAAACATCAGTTCTTCAGTGCTCAGCCTTCTTTGTGGTCCATCTCTCACATTGGTGCATGACTGCTGGAAAAAGCATAGCTCTGATTATATGGACATTTGTTGGCAAAGTGACATCTCCGCTTTTTCATACACTGTCTAGTTTTGTCATAGATTTTCTCCCAAGAAACAAGTGTCTTTTATAACTTCATGGCTGCTGCCACCATCCACAGTGATTTTGAAGCCCAAGAAAATAAAATCTGTCACTGTTTCCATTTCCCCATCTATTTGCCACGAAGTGATGGGACCAGATGCCATGATCTTAGTTTCTTGAATGTTGAGTTTTAAGCCAGCCTTTTCACTCTCCTCTTTCACCTTCATCAAAACGCTCTTAAGTTCTTCTTTGCTTTCTGCCAGAATGGTGCTGTCCTCTGCATATCTGAGGTTATTGATATTTTTCTCGGCAATCTTGATTCCAGCTTGTGAGCATCCAGCCTGGCATTTCACATGATGTACTTTTCACATGATGTACTCTGCACATATTTTAAATAAGCAAGGTGACAATATACAAGCTTGGCATACTCCTTTCCCAATTTGGAACCAGTCTGTTGTTCCATATCCAGTTCTAACTGTTGCTTCTTGACCCAAAAACAGGTTTCTCAGGAGGCAAGTCACGTGGTCTGGTATTACTATCTCTTTAAGAATTATCCAAAGTTGTGATTCACACAGTCAAAGTCTTTAGCATAGTCAGTGAGCAGAAATAGATGTGTTTCTGGAATCCATTTGCTTTTTCAAATAGATGTTGGCAATTTGATCTCTGGTTCCTCTGCCTTTTCTAAATCCAGCTTGTACATCTGGAAGTTGTTGGTTCATGTACAGTTGAAGCCTAGCCTAAAGGATTTTGAGTATGACTTTGTTAGCATATGAAATGAGTGCAATTTTGGGGCAGTTTGAACATTCTTTGGCATTGCCCTTTGGGAACTGAATGAAAACAGACCTTTTCCAATCCTGTGACCACTGCTGAGTTTCCCAAATTTGCTGACATATTGAGTGTAGCACTTTCCAAAGCATCTTCTTTTAGGATTTGAAGTAGCTTAATTGGAATTCCATCATCTCCACTAGCTTTGTTTGTAGTAACACTTCCTAAGACCCACTTGACTTTATACTCTAAGATGTGTGACTCTAGGTAAGTGACCACACCATTGTGGTTATCTGGTCATTAAGACCTGTTTTGTACAGCTCTTCTGTATATTCTTGCCAACTCTTCTGCTTCTGTTAGGTCCTTACTATTTCTGTCCTTTTGCTCTTTTCACATCAAATGTTCGCTTGGTACCTCTAATTTTCTTGAAGAGATCTCTAGTCTTTCCCATTCTGTTGTTCTCCTCAATTTCTTTGCATTGTTCACTTAAGAAGGCTTTCTTATGTTTCCTTGCTATTCTTTGGAACTTGGGATTCAGATGGGTACCCTTCCGCTCTTTTTTTTTACTTTTCACTTCTCTTCTTTTCTTAGCTATTTGTAAGTCCTCCTCAGGCAACCATTTTGCCTTGTTGCATTTCTTTTCCTTGGGGATGGTTTTGGTTACCGTCTCCTGTACAGTGTCATGGAGCTTTGTCCATAGTTCTTCAGGCACTCTAGATCTAATTCCTTCAATCTATTTGTCATTTCTACTGTATAATCATAAGGATTTGATTTAGGTCATACCTGAATGGCCTGATGATTTTCCTTATCTTTTTCAATTTGTCTGAGTTTCACAATAAGGAGCTCATGATTTGAGCCACAGTTAGCTCCCAGTCTTGTTTTGTTTTTTTTTGTTGTTGTTTTTTTTTTTTTCTGGCAATATAGAGCTTCTCCATTTTCAGCTGCAAGGAATATAATCAATCTGATTTTGGTATTGACCATCTGTGATGTCCATGTGTAGAGTCATCTCTGGTGTCGTTGCAAGAGGGTGTTTGCAATGATCTGTGAGTTCTCTTGGGAAAACTCTGTTAGCCTTTGCCCTGCTTCATTTTGTGCTCTAAGGCCAAACTTGCCTGTTATTCCAGGTATCCCTTGACTTCCTACTTTTTCATTTCAGTCCCCTATGATGAAAAGGACATCTTTTTTGGTTTTAGTTCTAGAAGGTCTTGTGGGTCTTCATAGAGCTGTTCAACTTCAGCTTCTTCAGCATTAGTGGCTGGGCCATAGACTTGGATTACTGTGATGATGAATGGTTGGCCTTGGAAATGAATCAAGCTCATTCTGTCGTTTTTGAGATTGCACCCAAGTACTGCATTTCAGACTGTTTTGTTGTCTGTGAGGGCTACTACATTTCTTCTACAGGATTCTTGTGCACAGTTGTAGATGAAACGGTAATTTGTATTAAATTCACCCATTCTGGTCCATTTTAATTCACTGATTTCTAAAATGTCAGTTTTCACTCTTGCTATCTCCTGTTTGACCACTTCCAATTTACCTTGATTCTTGGACCTAACAGCCCAGGTTCCTATGCAATATGGAACTTTATTTCCATATTGGACTGGACTTTATTTTCACCACCAGACACATTCACAACTGGTCATCACTTCTGCTGTGGTTCATCCTCTTCATTCTTTTTGGAGCTATTCCTCTGCTTTTCTCCAGTAGCATATTGGACACCTACTAACGTGTGGTGTGTGTGTGTGTGTGTGTGTGTGTGTGTGGTGGGAGGTTCATCTTTCAGTGTCATATCTTTTTGCCTTTTCATACTGTTCATGAGGTTTCAAGGCATAAATGCTGAAGTGGTTTGCATGTATGTAGTTATTTTTAGTCTCTTTTAGATTCTTTGTATTTTGTTGCTGGAGGAAATGTTTGTCCAGGTTCAAACACTTCAGCAAAGTGTCCCAGGACCCAGCCAGTCTTATTTCCTGCCTTGAGTGATTCGACAGCTCTTTTTCTTAAGGGTTAAGAGGCTGAAGGTCTCCTCTGAAACTTCTTCCTGTTGGAAAGGGGCCACAGACCCTCGTCCACCCAAGAGGCATATAATTCCTTTGCTGACTGTTCCAAAGACCTCTAGGGGCCTGGGATACCCTCCACTGGAATAGGTTGAATTCTCTGAGACATCATGACCCTTACTTGAAACTGTTGGAGCCTAGAAGATAGAAGCTTAAAGAAAAGGTTAAACAAACAAGGGACCAGAAGGAGAATAACAACAGACACTAAACAGCCTAGATGATAATGGCTCCACTGTTGACCAGACAGTGGAGGCAATATCATCCTTGTCAAAGTTGTGAAGCCATTCTGCTTGGGTGTATACTTCCTTTGTTTGGATGCGTACAAGACAGCTTGTGGGATTTTAGTTCCCTGATCAGGGATTGAACCTGAGGGCCATGGCAGTGGAGGCATGGAGTTCTTACCACTGGACCACCAAGGGATTCCCTTTATTCCCTTAATGCAAACTTCTACCTGTCCTGTAGCATTGGTCCAGGTGCAGGAAGTGTTAGTTATTACACAAGCTCTACCTTGTTCTGCCAGGAGGTAATCTAGGGCCAGATGACTGTCAAGGACCACAGTAGTCAAAAGAAGCAAGAGAGGTCATAAGTCCTGTCAAGGCCTGCTCTGTCTTTTTCATCATATAATCAAGCTGTATGGTGAGATTTTTCAGTGTCATTTCATGACAGGAAAAGCCTTCCCTTGGAGCTGCCAGAATATCACCAGCCCTGCCCTGCGAAGATCCTTCCTAGTGCTCTTTGGGTTTGGTGGTGAGCCAGAGTGATCCTGTTATAGATAAAAATTCTTCTAGCCCTATAGTGCACTATATGAAGTGGACATTATCAATCCATTTATAGGCCATCCTGACAAATGAGTTTCTTGCCATTCTTCCCGAGTTAGCAGGACTAGTAATATGGACAGTCGATAGGAGGAGCTTTTCTGTGGTGGAGCATTTCCCTTAAACCAAGCGCAGAGAGCTGCTTCCCTGGCAAGAAGGGCTGAGCAAACCAGAGCACAGCGGCAAGAATGGCACACAGAAGTCAAACCAGCATTTTTCTTAGCTGTAGATGGTGCCTGTCTTTTGGGTGGGTTTATCTCAGATTTTTCACTGGCTCACAGATGGGTTGTTCTGCTTTTGTAACCGGCCTGATCTTTGGAGGCAAAAGCTTTAGGTTGGACAAATGTACCCAGCTGTCAATAGATATATCCCTTGCAGTTTGATGCAGCTGGAGTTGCTTCTATTCCTTTATAGGGGCCCTTCCATTTTGGCAATAATTGGTCTTCAGGGGACCCCTCTTTCTCAGGTTTTAAGAAGAACTTAGTCCTCGTGGTTAATTTGTGAAGAAACTGCCCCCTTCCATTATATTTTTAGTGGGAGCTGGCTGTGCCTTGTGGGCGCAGTCCTGGATTGCTTCTGAACTGGTCCTCGATTACTAATGTATCTCAGGTCTGTCTCACCTCATCATCTAGAAGAATGTCAGTAGTAAGAAAAGGCCTGTCATAGGCAACTGCAAATGGGCTAAGCTTCAGACCACTCCTGAGGACTACCTGGACCAGGGGGAGTGCCATAGAAAGCTAGTTGTTCCAGGGTTCATGATTCTCTTGGCAGAGCTTTGCTAAGGTTTTCTTTAATGTATGGTTCATTTCTCCACCTTCCCTGAAGACTAGGGGTGCAAGAGGTATGTAGCTTGTTGGCTATCCCTAGGGCCACAGTAAGCTCATGTGTAATTCTGGCTATAAAAGAGAGCCCCTCCTCCAGAGGGACTTTGGAAATCCACACTAAGGGATTCTTTCTTTCAAAAGGAACTTACAGACTTCAACAGCCTTTTCAGAACAGGTGGGGAAAGCTTCAACCCATCCTGTGAAAGTAATAGCAAATGCCAAAAGCTACTTATATCCTGATTGTGGGGGCATTTGGATGAAGTCTAACTGCCCAGTCTTTACCTGGGTATGTCCATTGGTATTGAATTGGCCTGAGTAACGAAGAGGGGATTAGATGGGTCTGTGAGTTATAACAGGCACATAAATCATAGAAAGCATTACTTGTATTAGTTCTTTTAAACCCCTTTCCTAAAAGAGTCTTTGGCATCAAGCCCCACAGTGCATCCCTCCTAAAGTGGGTGGCATCGTGCAAGCTCTTATTGAGTTTTCATCGTTGGGCCTCAGGGGTCAGAATGTTATCCTTCTTTCTATACCAGTCTGTGTTTCCCTTCTCATAGCCCCATTTCTCAGCATTTTCCTGTTCCTGTGGGGAATACTGGGGAAGGCTAGGGAGGTCAGGGGGCCAGTCACTAGAGCCATACCTTGTTCAGGTTCCTGAAGTTGGGCTGCCTTTTTGCAGTCTGTGATCAGCTTTGGTGTTCCCTTGGCTCACATTAGGTCCATCCCTAATGGCCCCTACAGTTGATGACTGCCACCTGGGTCAGGAGTTGCACTGCTTCTAAAAGAGCCAGAGTAAAATCTGTATGTTTTATGAGAGAATTTCTATCAGTCAAGCTTTCTCTTTCCTTCCAAATGGTGGCATGAACATATAGTACATGGAATTCATATTTGAGTCAGCAAAAATATTTAATTTTGTATCCTTCCCTAATTGAAAGCTCTCATTAATGCAGCTAGCTTGGCCTTTTAGGCTGATGTCTGACAAGGGTTCTTGTCCTCTTTAATCAATAGAAATTGATAAGAGGCCAGAGGAGATTCAGACAGTGTTTTATGAGGATTTGTGCTACCACAGGAGGGAGTGAAAACAAGTGACAGGTTCCCTCGCTCGCTGCCTGAGGTGGAGTGAGCTGGCTCCTTACATGGGGTAAGGGCAGGGAGTGGGTCCAGAGGTGAGCTTAGGTGCTCTGCCCATCCCCTTGGTGGTGCTCATGCAGAGATCATGCGTGGTATCCTGCTTTTATTCTGGGCGTCTCAGAAGTGAACATTGGGTTTTGGTGTTTTATATCTTATTCATAATTTGCCCCAACTGCCCATGCATGCAGTTATTTTTAGTCCCTTAGATCATTTGTGTTGCTACATCACCTCAAGCAACAGGCAGTGAAGGATCCCATGTCCCAGCCTGTCTTAAGCTGATCTTGACTGATTCTCTGCATGAATTTCTCTGTCCAGATTTTGGAATGCTGTTTTGCCCTGCACTCTGATGGATATAAGAATAGGCATTGATTTTGTGTGTTCAGCTTTTTTTTTCTTTCTTTCTTATTTTAAGGACAGGAAGCTCTTTATTTATTAGAACTGAAAAATAGAATCTGTCTATAAATTCATCTCAATCAATATATATGGAATATTAGTTTGAATGATTGCCAAGTTATTAGGTTTTTTGTGTTCCCTCTTGTCTCAACCAACCTTGGATAGGGATACCAGCAATTTAAACCTGCATCTTAGGCTAAATGCAGCCACTGAAATGAAAATGATTCACAAAAAGGCTACAAGAGAAAGAGCCACAATAATAAATTTTGGAGGCAAATTTGTTTTAATGGACCAAAATAGTATCATTGGAAGCAACTGTATAGTATAACAGCAATCTAAGCGTTTAAAAGAAAAGATGTAAAACTTAATATCTATTATGAATGTTATGAATAAGGAGAACAAGTAAGAGGTTGATTCTATTCAAGCCTTTTTTTTTTTTTGCCAGATTTTGAATAAGGCCCTCTAGCTCTCATCATCAAAAGTCTCAATCTAGGCAGAGGCTCTGAACTAACAGCCCCAAACTTGAATTAGGATTGACATAAATTGTATTTTTAAAAAAGGAACAGGCTGCTAACGTTCAATGATTTGGAAAGTTCTCTAGAAACTCTTGACCTTGCTAGAAACACTGGCCCTCTACAGAGGGCTCTACTGACAGCCCTCTATAGAAACAGCACATAAGTTACCCCTTTCAGTTTGCCACAGATGTCTCCAGATACTTTCACCTCTGTCTATAGCTGAGCCTTCTCGGCACCTGAGTTTGTCTTATAAAGCAATTTTTTAGAAGTTGGGAGAAAAAAATTCCTATTAGATCTTTTATAGAATTTGAAAATCAGGTAGAAATTCAGGATGTTATTTACCTTTCAATAGCATATTGATTCAGTTCAATTTTCCATGGATGATTTATGATAAACAACTTTAATTAGTCAGCAAAGAAGTACATGTGAAAGTACTTCCGTCATATTTTGTAGTTTTGTAATTTTGGGGTTGCTGAAAACAACCACCTTTTCCACCTTATCTCTGTATCTTCTTTTTGTTCTATGTCAGCTCAACAGTTTTGCAAGAACTCTTAATAGCTTCTCTTAAGCCCATTTTGTAGAATTCATATTTTGATTCAAGATGTGGTCATTATTAACACGCTATGGTTTATTTTGGAGTACTTAAAAATAGAGATTTTGAACATAAAGTTATATAACCTTGACAGTTTTCCTAGTTTTCATAGCCCATACCCACCAATATAGTTTTTCCAAAGGATAACACCTTAATAGTTTGTTTTTTTTCCCCTCATCTGTATCCTATGTGGTTGTGTGCACACACAGAAACACATGTATCAGTCAGGTCGTTTCAGCTGCTCAGTTGTGTCTGACTCTTTGTGACCCCATGGACTGCAGCACACCAGGCCTCCCTGTCCATCACCAACTCCCATAGTTTACTCAAACTCATGTCTATTGAGTCGGTGATGCCATCCAATCATCTCATCCTCTGTCGTCCCCTTCTCCACCTGCCTACAATCTTTCCCAGCATCAGGGTCTTTTCAAATGAGTTAGCTCTTCACATGAGGTGGCCAAAGTATTGGAGTTTCAGCTTCAGCATCAGTCCTTCCAATGAATATTCAGGATTGATTTCCTTTAGGATGGACTGGTTGAATCTCCTTGCAGTCCAAGGGACTCTTAAGAGTCTTCTCCAACACCACAGTTCAAAAGCATTGATTCTTCAGTGCTCAGCTTTCTATATAGTCCAACTCTCACATCCATACGTGACTACTAGAAAAACCATAGCCTTGACTAGACAGACCTGTGCTGGCAAAGTAATATCTCTGCTTTTTAATATGCTGTCTAGGTTGGTCATAACTTTCCTTCCAAGGAGTAAGCATCTTTTGATTTCATGGCTGCAGTCACCATCTGCAGTGATTTTGTAATTCAAAAAAATAAAGTCTGTCACTGTTTTCATTGTTTCCCCATCTATTTTACATGAAATGATGGGACAAGATGCCATGATCTTAGTTTTCTGAATGTTGAGCTTTAGGCCAATTTTCTCACTCTCCTCTTTCACTTTCATCAACAGGCTCTTTAGTTCTTCTTCACTTTCTGCCAAAAGGGTGGTGTCGTCTGCATATCTGAAGCTATTGATATTTCTCTTAGTAATCTTGATTCCAGCTTGTGCTTCCTCCAACCCAGCATTTCTTGTGATGAACTCTGCTTATAAGTTGAATAAGCAGGGTGATAATATACAGCCTTGACATACTCCTTTCCCTATTTGGAACCATTCTGTTGTTCCATGTCCAGTTCTAACTGTTGTTTCCTGACCTGCATACAGATATCTCAAGAGTCAGGTCAGGTGGTCTGGTATTCCCATCTCTTGAAGAATTTTCCAGAGTTTGTGATCCACACAGTCAAAGGCTTTGGCAAGTACATACAAAATCTATACATATGTATATACACACACAGAACTAAATATATTCATATATAAACACATACATACACTTAGATATATATCTGTTTACTACATTTCCCTCATTTACACAAGTGAATTCATATTATGGATACTTCTTGTACCTTGATTTTATTCTCTTCAATGACTGTATAGTATTCATTTGCGGCTATTTCTCTTGTTTCCAATTGCTTCTCTTTAGTGTCTGTTTTCTGATATGTTATTAACAATTATACCGGTGACATACTCTGGTGATTATATCATTTTGAACTTTTACAGTTAATTATGGGAACCCCTAGAAGTATTAGTCTCCATCTAAGAGTAGGGTGATTAAAATTTTGGAACATTTTGCTAATCTGTACCCCAGCAAGTTAGCAACAAATCTTATTTTTCTTGAACGTTTGTGTTTAGGATGTACTCCTGAAATTTAACATGCCCTATTCTGATTTTCCTCTCTTTACATGAGTTCAGTTATGTACCTTTTCATATATGTATTCTGCAGATATATACTTTTTATGTGAAATTCTACATTTACATGTGAATATCTGGATTTCAAAATCTCTTCTTTGGTTATTAGCATTCAAAAAATGTCATTTCTCAACATAGTTTCCATTGGAGCTTCCAGAAAAGAAGCCTGCTATTCCTTGTTGCTTGTTCAAGTGCCAGTGCCCAGGGAATGTTAGACTTGACAGCTGCTGCCTGGTTGAGATGCTAAGCAATATTTCTCTAGGGGCAAAGCTTTCCTTAATGGGCCACCACTATATGGCTTCCCCTAGGCTACTGTGCCCTGTGATATCTCAAAGGTGAAACCAATGGTTAATAACTATAAAGAATAAACTGTTTGCACACTTCTCTTATCAGACATGGTAATTACCTGGCAACAGGATGAAAGGGAAACGCTGGAGAGTGGCGAGCAGACACTCTAAATCATCTTTTGTAATTCTCAGAATTATGAAGAACTTCTGTTGTGAACTTCACTCATTTAGTCAGCATTTATTGAATAAGTCAGCATTTATTGAATCCCTACTTTTAGTAATAGAACAAGTTAATTTTTTGATAAAATGTACATTGAATTAAAAAATCCTTTTATTAACTTAAATGATATTCTATATCAACTATAATTAAAAAACTACTGGTGGTTTTGGCTTAAAGGCATAGTGTGCCATGGGTAAAAATTGAAATGAAAAGATAGGATTCTAATGTGTAAAGCCCTGTTGAATGGACCTCATCTAATCACAGAGAGTTTGGGGAGCAAAAGGTTGAGAGCATTGTGAGAAAGGGGATGAAAATGGTGTCTTTTTCATTCTCCTGATCCAGTGCAAAGTGGAAAAGTTACTGGTAAGTTCTAGTAACTTTTTGATATCCAGCTATAGTGTCAGAGGCCCTCCTCTCATAACTTCTCCTCCAGCTCAACTCTTTGCATGTGATTTCCCACAGTATTCAAAGGCGGAAAGGCATCCTGTGACTGCATTGGAGAAAATGATGGAGTCAAGTTTTGCCGGCCCCCAGTCATTCCCAGAGGTCCCTTCTCCCGACAGAGGAAGCCAGTCTGTCAAACACCACAGGTACAGGTAGCTAAATCGTGGTGGGAATGGGCGTGTTGACACAGTGTGTAATGCTGGACGGCACATGCCAAGGAACAGCAACATTTTTCAGGAGAGGTGATCATTCTTGCTCCTCCTCTTACTGCCCATGGAGTGGATGCTCAGGCAGCTTACAGCAGGCCGAGAGACCAGTAGGCAGCAGGGTAACTTGAAGAAGCCTAAGGGACTTATTAACAATACCCATCAGGGCTGCAGATGCAGACCAGTGAATTAAACAACTGCTATCTGAAAAATCATTAAAAACATGGTTTTTCCTAGCCTGCCTTATCACTGCAGATTTAATGACTCATTCTTCCCTAGGCAGCTGATAGCACATGTTCCAGATCTTCACACATAGTTCTCACGGGGGAAGAATCCTGCTAAATCTTCTCTTGGTTTAATAATAGATCTTCCATTATCAGTGGAGTGGGACTCTTTTTTTTTTTTTTTTTTTTTCACATTCTAACCATAACATTGGCTATTTGGGGAAGAAAGCCAAAAATAAAGTTATCTTGTAAAAGTTTTCAATTTTATAGCATTCTGAGGCTGAGCACATTCTCAGCATCTTCTAGTCACATGCTATGTTTACACATAAGGAATCTGGAACTCCAGAAATTGAAAGCTTTGTTCTAAGGTGCCAACAGTTGAGACCTGCTAGAACAGACATTATGTTTATGTACATCCAAAAATACATTGTCCATCTTTGTGGAAGTTGTCCAAAGATTTAAGCTTTCTTTTCTTAGTAGGAAAGTACAGTGTTAAAAACAATTCTTAAATTATGAAGAGAATAAAATTTTTTTTTATGGAAAAGGTAAAAAAAAGAAGTTGTTTCCAGCAATGAAAGAAAAATGTTGTTGACCCTTGGTTTTCACATATCTGAACCACATTTTAGAAACGACAATGAGAGAAGTATGCATTGTTCAAAGAAGCTAACTTCTCTATCACCTCTGAAGGAGTCCCCCCAAAAGATTTTACTGATGCTGACCACATTTACTATGGGATTTTCATGTCGTTCTGGATACTAATCATTGGTACTCGATGGTGATTTTTATTCTTAATCTACATGAGTAGAGACTGAGATATTAAGGGTTTGCTAAGTTTAAAAAAAGGGGTTAAATATTTTCAACACAGGATGAAATATGTTTGGCCACTGGATAACTGCTTTAGCTACTGAGTATAACTTTTGATTTATATCAGTAGGGGAATTTACAAATATTTCCCTATGAAAGAGCATTTTAAGTTCACTGGACTTAATGGATGTTCTTCAATTAAGAAATTAGATACAAAATCATCAGCCTTTTAGAAGAATTTTTTTTTCCAAAAGCGTATTTCCCTCTGCAGATTGTAATCCGTATTAAAGCAGCATTTCATCCAGTCAAGTAAAATAAAGTATAATATTAAGTATCATATTATGTCATACATGTTTTAAAGTTGATAGGATAAAGAATGACAGCTTCTAACGTATTTGACCTGCAATAACCCTGTCCCTATTTTTGTCTGTTGATACACCCCCTCCTAAACTTGGTTTCTACCATGGCTTCTAGGAATCACTCACAGGTCAAATAAGGAACTCTCTAAGAGACCTTCTTTTTTGTTTGGTTCAATGACTCTGCAGTATTTGTTGGCATGCATTGTGTCCTGATAGACAGGCAAGGGTTGATTTATAAAGTGCTTTTAGAACTTTGTAAATTACAGTTCAATATATCATAGCTTTTGTTTTGTAAAACATGCAGTAGACTTAAACGTTTTTGTGATTAATAACCTAGTCACTGATTTATACATCCCGCAAACTGCTCCATAACTTCCTGAATGCCACTGGGTTATAAAGCTTGAATAGTGGATTGATCAATAGGTATAGAACTGTTTTTTAAGGTGGGTTACTAGTTCATACCTGTAGACTTTGTTGTTGTGCCATTTTGGCTAGCTATGAATAATTCATTTCTTTTGGTGTACTGCAAATCTGACTCATTTGGATAACTCATTTATGAAACAAAAGCTATTAATTCAAAGCCATTATTTCTCATGTTTAGTCCAACACACCCCCCCTCCTTTATTTTAAAGAAGCCATCTATTATGTCATATCATACTTAGTGCATTAATTTTGACGATATAACTCATTTATAGCCAGGACATATATAGGTTTTTTAAGGTAAAATAATTCCAGGGTTTTCAGTGATTAGTATGAGCCTTTGAGTTGTCAGTTTGGGCAGAGGAATTGGGGAACTTATTGTGCTGAGCACCTACCAAGTGCCAGATTTCCTGCTAAACACTACATATTTGAGCTCTTTAATCCCCACAGCAATACTATGAAAATGCCTCAAAACATGCACCATGTCTAGGCTTTACCTTTTTCTGCCCTGCCTTGTGCACTAAAACGGGCAGCACTTCTCTTGCCTTTGGACTTCTGTTGTTTCACTGTGATGCACAGGCAAGTGAGGGAAGGGCAGGGCCAGTGAGGTCCTAGCACTCTTTGCCTTCCCTCCCTGTCTGGTGGCCTTAGCTACGGCCCCTCTTCTGGGGGCCGCAGCACCTGCCAGGTGGCCTCTGCTTACAACCATTTTCTCTCCTCAGTCAGGTAACTGCTCCTTCCCCCCTGTCCATTCAGTAACAAGGATGGTAACAGCTTCCCATTGTCATCATACAATAGTATCCTGTTGTGTGTTTTTCTTTTTTTTCCCCTCAAACAGTGAACATACATTTCTAAAGAGCAAAATCTTCCCAAATGATCCAATTTCTGGTGCCATTTATTTCCCTCCAGGACTCTGACTGGCACAAGTACTATCCCCAGTATTATGCTGCTAGTAACATACAGACCCAATGCAGCTAATTCTAGCATCCAAGCCCGAGTGCTCTGTGAACTTCATAATTGCCACTGGACAGTGTATATAGAAACTGGAAGGCAGAGAAACGAATCAGTTATTATGGAGCTCCTTAAACTTGCTGGCTTAGTGACCTAGCTAGATGTCCCTTGTTAAGCATTTTAGGATTCAACACATTAGAAATATTATGCTGAAGAATGAAATTGTAATAACCATGCTAGGTATAATCTGGTATCTGCACAAACTCAGGAAGTTAGGGATAGGCTTGACAAATATGAAGTTCTAAAGTGTGGTCGCTTTCCCTAGCCAAACCCAGGAAGATGGCTACTAGCACTCATATGTCAGGTTTTCAAATGGGGGAAATGTTATGGAACTCCATGTAATGTAGTAATATGGGTAAAATTCCTTTGGGAGAATTGGTTCCTTTAGAACTTGATGACATATTGAAATTTTGAAAATGCTTTTGCTCTGTATATGGTTTTATTGCTATTTTCAAAGTTAAATGAGAATGTAACACAAACATTCTAAATTATCTTACAGGCATTTCAGGGAATGTTTACACAGGAACAGAGTTCTTACAGTTCACACAGTAATAGGGTAAATTCAGTGGCGTGGAGAGAGGAATAGATATGGATGGAATTAGTAATGTGGCAAATTAGTAAGTGATTCCTGTAGAGAGTCTAGTTCTTTTTATTTAATATAATCTATGTAGGGATCTTACTTGAGGTATATCCCATGTATGCTATTTGCCCCTTAATAGCATCTGATCAGTTCAGTTCAGTCAGTCATGTCCGACTCTTTGCGACCCCGTGAATCGCAGCATGCCAGGCCTCCCTCTCCATCACCAACTCCTGGAGTTCACTCAGACTCACGTTCATCGAGTCAGTGATGCCATCCAGCCATCTCATCCTCTGTCATCCCCTTCTCTTTCTGCCCCCAATCCCTCCCAGCATCAAAGTCTTTTCCAATGAGTCAACTCTTCTCATGAGGTGGCCAAAGTACTGGAGTTTCAGCTTTAGGATCATTCCCTCCAAAGAAATCCCAGGGTTGATCTCCTTCAGAATGGACTGGTTGGATCTCCTTGCAGTCCAAGGGACTCTCAAGAGTCTTCTCCAACACCACAGTTCAAAAGCATCAACTCTTCGGCACTCAGCTTTCTTCACAATCCAACTCTCACATCCATACTTGACTACAGGCAAAACCAAAGCCTTGACTAGACAGACCTTAGTCTTCAAATAACATATGTTATTTGGCTATTTGGATGTATGAATCAAATGAAATATATGATCAGACATGTATTAAAAGTAAACTCAAAGGGTTGATATGGGACTATATAAAATTGTGTGAATCTTTTGAAAACTGTAAAACACTATAGAATTTAAAGAATCTTTAGTTCAATAAAAATGTTAGGAAAAAGAAACCTCAAAAGAAAAATAATTTAGGTTCTAAGGATTTATGAAAATTTGAGATTGTGAACTGGAAAAGTAGATGACATATATTTTAAGGAAACAATGGCAATTAAAATAAGGCTTGTTTGTTTGACCACTAACCCCATTGACATGTTCCCCTTAAGGCTTCTTGGGTTTAGTTCTCATCACTGTTTAATAACAAGACCATGTTTATTTCTATTAGAGGCCCTGCTGGAGCATGGATGGATGACAAGGGAGGATGGGAATCAGGAGCTGGAGCATTCTTTAAGCTCACCTCTCAGGCTGGAAAGCTGCCATTATTTTAGTCCATTGTGCTCCAGACAGGAATGCAAGAAACAGAGGAACTGAACATCTCTTCTTCATCTGTCCAAAGATAAAATAGATTCAGCAACTTTCAGTCCCTCCTAGCCGATATCTTGCAGGCATGGATGAAACCTGGCCTGAAACTCTGAGGATCTGGGGTGCAAATACAGTGCTTAAAGAATCTGAGCAGCTACCTGTGAGGAAATGGCTATGATCAATTTGTTTGTTGATTTTCTTTCCACCAGCAGGACCCTCTCCTCTTGCTGCAGTCCAGGGCAAAGGAGTGGTATGCTCCATAGGAATGCCTTCCGAAAGACACCCCCATCACCCCGAAGTAGGCTGGGTGGACTTGTGGGACCAGCATATCAGCAACTGGAGGAATCAAGGATCCCAGACCAGGATACGATACCTTGCCAAGGGTAGGTCTTAAGAGCAATGGAATTTAGGGTGGGTTTCCTAGAGTTTTAAATGGAGTTTTTAATGTTCTTTGGGGTTTTATTCACTGATTTCCATCACCAATTGGCTATTTATGCTTGCTTCCATCTTTGTTCCACAAAATAATAACTATAAAGAATAGATACAATGGAAGTAGATATTAGGGAAATGTTAGGTGGAAAAGAAATGTAACATTAAGAAGTATATAGATATCTACACTATGTTTTAGTGCAGTTTCTAAAATAACTGGGAATGTGTCTTTGACTTTAAAAACTAGGGATTTCTTAGGAGGACAAAAGTATTCCTTCATCCTTAGGTTTTGGGGAAAAAAAAGACTTAATTCTCTAATGACTATTGTGGAAAATACCATAAGCAGTTACTGGTAATACAGAAGTAGCATCTGCTCCATAGAGCATTCTTGAACGTGTCTCAGTCAATGCTGACGGCATATTGTCAAGGCACAACTAGCTGAACTCAGATCTCTAGTTTCACTCACAGTGCAGGGGTGGAAAAATGGGCTTCGGACTCAGTGGCTGTTGCCCATCCTTGCAGTGCAAAAAGTGCCCCCTCTATGAGCGGACATGGACCTGCATGGGGCTCACAGAATGGTGAGTAGAGTGTAGATTGAACTGTAGACACCACCTACCCAACTGGCATAAGCTCTCCAACCAAAGATGGCAGCCCTTATCAAAACCGATAAGCTGGATGACTACTTGTTTGAATTTGAGAAAGTTTTATCATTTAAGCTTATGTTTTCTAGTCTATAAATTGAACAAAATAGTGTGAGCCTTCCTGAGGATTGTCAGGCAGATTAAAAAGAAATGACATGTGTCAAGAGCTTGTGCCTGACACACAGTAAGCAGAGAAGGGGTACTTGTATTTATTGCCATGGGAACTATTAAAGTATTGCTACTAATTTCAAGAGCAATGTAATCAGGGTTTACTTTAGAAAGTCTAAGAATCCCTTCCCTCACTCAAGCCTGTTTCCTGCTGCATCAAGTTTTCTTTTCTCTCTCTGAATAAGCCAGGCTACATTTCCTTGGTCTGGGTGATTTTTCTACCCAGTCTGTAGCAAGTTGAAAGTCAAAGCAGGTTTGAGGTCCCAGATTCTTAATTTTGTCTTTCCCTCTGGGCAAGATATACGTGCAACAGTGCCGTGTCTGACAAATCTCAGCAATAGATTTCTGTAGGAAGGCTAGAAGATAATAAATAAATAGCCTGTGTCTCAATTTTGTAATTGTGAAGCAATTCCAATTGGACTGTAAAATATATCAGTACAGATCTGGGGTGAGATTTACACATTCAACATAATAGCTAAGTTGTCCAAAATACATAATACAAGTTTCAGGAAGCAGTTTGCATCTCTATTTGCGTTATGGCTGGAAAAGGGGCTTGCATTAGCCTATAGTTAATTATGTTTCATAATTATTTTTCTTCTTAAATCACTAACAATGTCTGTTATTTAGGTATTCCCCCAACCTTCTCCCCACTGCCCTGGGATGAATGTTAGAATGAGAATGAGGTGAAATCAAGCTCAGAGATGTTGTGAGTAGAGAGAGAACCCAGTCCATGCTTTCTTTCCTCTGCTGGGTACTACCATGGCTATCGTTCCATATGTATGAGTAAGAGGATGCTCTGACAGGCATAGGGTTGAACTAAACATACACAAATCTCCAAGGGCCCAGAGATTTCCAGGGCATGTTCAGGCACTGTTTTGCTTTTTAACTCCTGGGGGACTTAACACTTATCCTGCCTGGTAGCAGTTTTGTTTTGGTTCAACCATCATTGGGTTTGGAATATTCTCTTCAATTGGCTGGCCACATGCATTTTCCAATGTGATAAGCACACAGTGTTGATAAATGATGACTCTTAAGTCACTGTGTGCTCAGCCCAATGAATCTCAGGGAGCAATCTCATTCTCAGTTCTCGAGAACAGCTATTTCCCACTCCTGGGGGACTGACCATCTCACCGGACTGGAAATGGAATTGGTAATAGAATTTCACAGCTAAAAGCCTTTTTCAAATCTGGCCCTTGCCTGGAGGGGGAGTGAATGAATTTATAAGAGCCGTCAGCCATTTGCTGCTTGTTTATCAAGCACGTGGGTGCTGTCTGCTAGTTAGACTCCCAGTGTATATGATGTCTCTCCTTGGCACTAATTTCAGCCCAGCTTGAACCCAGTGTCTAACTTGGTGAAGCCTGAGGAGGGAATCAGGTGGAAAGGAGCTTCTTCAAGAGCCTTTCCCCTGATCAGTGGGTTGGTGTCGACTATGGCTAGTGGCTCACAAAGCTCTGAACTGCATTATGTCAGGCAAATCAAACTGATGGATTCATATACTAAACAGAAAGAGCTAGACTCACAAGAGACTGCTACCTTCAAAGTAGAAGGGATCTGAAACATACTTATCATCCATCTCACTTAAATAGCAACTTCACAAACTTATATTCAGTTATTCTTCATGAAGTTTAGAGATGAATCCGTGAAAGATAAAAGAATTTCAATGGTGAACCCAAAGATGAGATATCCCATGTAAAAGAAGCGTTGAATACCAACCTTTCTGACTCAATAAACCACTAAACCAAGAAAGGAACGTGAAGAAAAATCTGTCATGAATGGCAACGTATAAATGTGGAATCTCTAATTGTATGGCTCCAGAGGGAAAATTAGATTCCTTCAATTTAGTCTGTTCATTCTAATGCCATTTGCACCAAGAACTGGGCCCTAGAGTCCTCTGGGGAAACACATATTTCTTAGCCTGACCCTTGAATTCCTGGGAATCAAACGAAATGACTAGTTGTTGAAATCTTCCCTCTTTAAAAGGAGGCTTTGTTCACATAGCTACAAAGGAAATGGCACATGTGCTTACTTTGCTGAGGGATCATCGGAAGAAGGGCAGTCCAAACTGGTACTTAACAGTCAATGAATGATGAGCTTATGGATAGAATGTGACAGTCATTGACTATGATGGAAGGTAGAATTCTGAGTATCGTCTAATCAAGAATCACATCTAGAAATTTACCTTAAACTTCTGGAGAGCAGTGTCCCCTCCTACTCAAAGATCAGTGCTAGAACACTTGCAGCAACTCTAGGAAGAAAGGGAGGACCACCAGTGTGCCTCTACTCATTCATGCAGAGGCATCAGTTCAGCAAGTCCTCAGAGCAGCCCCCAGGTCAGCATTACAACCTGACAGTTTTAATTAATGAGAGAATTAAAGTGAGGCTTCCGTGTTTGTCTGAGACTCCAGAGAATGTAATGGTGGTAGGACTTTTGAAATCTTTTCTGATCCAAAACAAAGTCACATTTTTGGAGCGTTCTAATAGTTTAAAGTATACCTTCATGTTAGGGCAGCATTTTAGATTTCAGTTGTTGCCAGCGTGTGACCCATAGCTGGCTTGTGAGATGACACGTAAGTCAGCTGCACTTCCTTTCTCGTCTATCAGCTGCTCTTTGGTCACTAACTCATGTCCAACTCTTTGTGACCCCATGGACTATAGCCTGCCAGGCTCCTCTGTCCATGGGATTTTCCATGCAAGAATACTGGAGTGGGTTGCCATTTCCTTCTCCAGGGGATCTTCCTGACTTGGGGATGGAACCCAGGTCTCCTGCATTGGCCGGAGGATTCTTTACCGCTGAGCCACCCAGGGCAGCCCACAGGCGTATTGGAAGATAGCTCCAAGTCTGGCTTGAATTGCCTTTACTTCTCAGTCATGTCACATTGTGGACTTGTTAAAGTGTCATTTGACTAAATCCTATAAGATATTTACACCTTTAGCCATCATTTTTACAAATATGTTCAGATCCAGGTATTAAAAATTGACATCTGTCATCACTACTTTTCAACCTGTTAGATTCTACTCATGGATCTACTCTGATGATATCCATGTGAAAGATGATTTTATCCTAATAAAATTTCATGGCCCTGTGCCATTGGTGAATCTGACATCAGGCATTCTCTACCTTCATACACATTAATGGTGCTAAGAAGAGACCACAGAAGCCTTGAAGTTGGCACCTTCCTTCTTGTTGAAAGTGATTCATTGATCAGAAACTTTAAAGGTTCAGATTTTCAGTCATCTAACACTAAGGAGAAAGCAGTAAGATCCCTTAGGGAATTTCCTTCTATGTGCCTATATAGTTTCTGCAGGTAAAGATTTTCCATCCCAAAAAAGGTTGGGATGCACCTTGAGATGCCCACTCATGTAAGGCCTTGATAGTAACAAAATAAGACAACAATAGCTTTAACTGCTTCCTCTGCTGCTTACCAAGAGCATAATTTGGGGCAAGTCATTTGGGTATTCCTTAGTCCAGTTTTTTCGTCCATTAAATGGTAATAATAATAAACCACACAGTGTTATATAAATCAATAAAGTAATTAGAGGTGAAAGTGCCTTTTGAAAGCTCTGTGTGAATGTTAGCTCTTGTTGTGTTAACTAGGATATTAAGAGAGTGTTTACCTTAAAGATCTGTTCATGTAGTCCTGTGTCCATTCCGTCAAAATGTATTGATTGCCAACTCCATGTTGGGCACAGTGAGAGAGGATGGAACTGCAACCTAAAGCCATTCCTCATTTTTCGTGCTTTCTGGCAGAAAGAGAGATCTCTAAATTTCTCCTAGCTTGTGTTTACAATAAAGGCTTCTATTTAGTATGCAACACACTTTGTTGCAATTATTCTTTCCGTGTATAAACATGATTTTTATTTACATTATAATGTAAGATGAGGAGAATGAGATTTATTATACTGAGGGTGAAAATGTTTAGATTATGCTTAAATTTTAATTTAAGGTTAAAATTAAGTAAAAATAATTGAGAAATAGGATAAATACTACTGCTCATTTCTGTGAATCTACCATATCTCGGCTCCAATCTTTGGCTTTAGAGAGTTCAGAAGCAATGGAAAATTCACCAACTCTGAACAACCAAGAAGGGGGCCAGCTAGATTCTTGCATATTAAATGACTTGGAATGTCATGATGGCATTCTGGACAGGTCATCATCACACACCCACAAACTACCCTACTTGGCTCCTGAAACCATGTGAGGAACATTACTAACTTGATTGAGGCCCTGTGGAACTTCCCGCATGTTCTTCTTGGGCAGACAGGGGAATTGTATGCCTCTCATCCCATCTTTTAGGCTCTATAAACTGGCAGTGAGGGAGTTCCTATAGAACAGTCCATTGGAAATTGGACTTGGTCTCCCTAAAGTCAGTGTGAAGCCGAGAAACTTAGGACTGTAGTATTCTGACACTGAAGAGTGGGCTTCGTGATTGCCTCCACCTAGGGTAGCCACAAGGAGTCTACTGGACTACACCAGGGCTGAGAGGGTGGTCAGGTTGATGGAGTGGAGTAATGCCATTATGGGTTTCCTGTTTGTCGCTATGGAAGGGCCACACTCTTACCTGCTCAATCCCCATTTACTTTGTATTCTAGGATAGAGGTCAGGAAGACTATATCCCACCTGCCTATACAGCTGTGGTGTGTTGAAAGATCCCTGGACGTAAAGTAAGAAGATCTGGGTTTGAGTCTCAGTCTGTCACTTATTTTCTGTGTGACCTTGGGCAAGTCACTTCACCTCTATGAGCTTCAGTTTACTTCTCTGTTTAACTGGGAACATAGTATGCGTCTCATGGGGTTGCTGTGAGAAGTCAGTGAGATGATGCATGTGGAAAGTGCTTTGTTGACTGAATAGTGTGGGGCAGGGAGCAGAATATGTTACACTTTGTTTCTTTTTCAGGTACTCAGCCAATGGTTTAACAACCCAACAAAATGCATCAATAAATATGCAACTGCCTTCAAGAGAGACAAACTCCTATTTTAATAGTTTGGAGCAAAAGGACCTGATGGGATACTCATCCCCAAGGGCCAGTTCCGTGCCCATCATCCCTTCAGTGGGTCTAGAGGAAACCTGCATGCAAATGCCAGGGGTTTCTGAAGTCAAAAGCATCAAATGGTGCAAAAACTCCTACTCTGCTGATATTGTCAATGTGAGTATTCCAGTCAGCGATTGTCTTACAGCAGAACAACAAGAAGTGAAAATATTGCTAGAAACTGTCCAGGAGCAGATTCGAATTCTGACTGATGCCAGGCGGTCAGAAGACTACGAACTGGCCAGCGTAGAGACCGAGGACAGTGCGAGTGAAAACACAGCCTTTCTTCCCCTGAGTCCCACAGCCAAATCAGAACGAGAGGCACAATTTGTCTTAAGAAATGAAATACAAAGAGACCCTGCATTGACCAAGTGACTCGAGATGTAGAAATCTGTGCATTCTATGCTTTGCTCAACAGGAAAGAGAGGAGATTAAATACAAATTATTTATATGCATTAATTTAAGAGCATCTACTTAGAAGAAACCAAATAGTCTATCGCCCTCATATCATAGTGTTTTTTAACAAAATATTTTTTTAAAGGGAAAGAAACGTTTCAGGAGGGATAAAGCTTACAACTAAAGCTTTTGGGTAGAATTCTGAATACAATTTCAGTTAGTCCCAACACTGTCCTCTTTGGCTCTTAGTAGATGTGGGCAATTCAGACCCTCAGCCCCACAGTGCCAGTGGCCTCATAAAAAGTGCTGGCAGTTACCCAGTTTCAAAGAGAAGAGATGTATGCTGAGGGCGGACATGCCAGTGAGCAGGTGGCCCTTGCCATGTGGCTTGCCAATCTCAAACCCTAAATCTCTATCCACTCGACAGCCTCATCACAGGTTATGTCATGTCAACCAATGTAATGTTTTCTACTTACTTTTTGAAGAATGGCACAAAGACTCTGGAAGGAGAGGAACAGAAGATAGAGGGCATCATGGGGCAATCTTAGCCACTCTTATGTGCCAGCTTCCTCCAAAATTTGAAGGCACAGAATCTCAGAGGGAGGTAGGAAATTGCTATAGAAAAAGAGACAAAAACATCACAAATGTCGTGTCACTTAAAATCATGCTAATAGAAATGTTTTTCTTTGAAATTGTTTAGGGGCTCCAAAGGAGCATTTCTCAGTGTGTGTGCCTGTGTGTATGTGTGTGTATGTGTGTGTGTGTGTGTGTGTGTGTGTTTGTGGGGGCCTGCTCACTCGAGCACTGGTATGCTGTATGCACATATGTTCATTGTGCGTATGTGTGTGCATGTGCGTGTGTATTCAGCTTGCTAAAAATTTGTTCTGAAACATCAGGGAATCTAATATTCAGAAGAAAAAAAAATTTCCCTCGTAGATCTGTTCACTTTAAATTTTTTTTCCATTAAGTAGAAAGGTCAGTTAGTAAATCAAGATCACTTGCATGGTGGGGTCCTACAAAACTCTTGACAATGTCTAGACCATTTTCTGATGTGAATCTTTTTGAGAGGAACAACTATTGGCTCATTAATGATATCAGTATCACAAGGCAAGTTGGGGATGTGTACTTATTCTGAGTCACGCATACTTAAATTATACAAGCCAATGATCAAATTGATGGTTACCCTTTGCTTTCTCATCATCCTCATTACTATTTATTTTATAGAGAGTCTACCATGTGTGGACCAAGACATTGGCTTCTGTGGTTAATATGGAAAGAATAAATTGTTGAAGTCACAAAGCCCAGCCTATTCAGTTCACAGGAAGTCCCCCAAAGAACAGTAAATTGTGCTGTATGTTCATTTGGAATAAAGCAATATTTTTACCACTGCTAAGGTGAACTGAAACTTCTCCTGAAGATTTGTCTGTTTTATTTACCCTTCTTTTCATGGGGCAATCAAGGAAATTAGTGTTTGCATAACCAAGTCTTTTTCCAATTATCGGTGGTGTTGAGTTGTTATGTTTACACTGTTTAAAATAAAAAGGCACAGTATTTGAAAGTATATAAAAGATTTCTTTTACTGAAGTTTGGGAAAACTTTGATTAAAATTTCTTTGTGGAAGATGCACATTCCCTTGAAAAGGAATGTAACTCTTTCTGAATCAAATATTGAATATATACAGTTCTTATTTAAGATTAAGCTGTTTCTGCTTAAAATACAGTGCGAATTGCTCTTTGAGAATATTCTTTGATAATAGACATAATGTCATACAGGGAAAATAAAGAACATTGTGTTCTTAACACTGTTTAGTGGAAACTCAAGTCTCAAACGTTGAAAACATCTTGGTAGAAACACATTTTATATTTAACAAAATGCTTTGTGGTAGTCACTAATTGTTTATTTTGAATATAGAGGTAATACTGTTAGACTCAAAAGATTATTATATGTTTTTAATATCTCAATTATCTAAATTCTCATTTAGAAATAATATCATCTTTGGGGAAATTTTGAGAAAGATGGTCTTAATTAACAGGTATATTAAAACCCCATAATTTGCATACCCAATGTGTCATTATATTTAAAAATTTCACAATTATCAAACTCATTGGAAGTCTTCTCAAGTCTGTTGAAGTCAAGCTTGTCTTGGGTTTTTCACTAAAACGTTACCTGTTGCATATCTAAATGAATTCATACAGAATCTACCTAATTAGGAGGTTGTATGTTCTGTATGAAGTGAATGTATCATTTACTCTAAGAAGATCAAAGGTTGTCAATCAAACTTAAGTCCTTATTTAGTTAAAGTAGAACCATGTATTCTGTGATTATAAACAGCCTCATGCCTTCTAAAGGGTATGAACATCAAGCATGTCCACCAGCAGCCTGATGTAAAGTTTAGAGATACAGTTATGTCAAAATTGATAGTGGAGACAGAAATCCTCCAGAAAGAGAAATTATTAAATGACCACTGAAGGTGACCATTATCTCCTTTTGGAATATGAAACTCTCCTATGAAAAGCGTTCAGACTCGAAAAGCACCTCTTTGGGCACCAGCAGACAAGTGCTGATAAGCATCAAGATTCTCAAAGCTGATCTAATGTGGCCAACACCTGGAGACGTCAGTACCTTGTCTTTCAAGCTCACATGCCTACACTGAAGTGTTTACTTCTACAAGACACTATTGATTTTGCTTCATTTTACCTGTATTTGTTATGAGGATAGATATTTGGAGATTTGGTAATTGAGTAAGTTGCAATACATTATTTATTGGAGAATGAATGTCACTCATTACTCTCTCACTCTGAATCATTTCCTGTCTTATTTTATATAAAGTGTACGTTATTCTGATTTGCCAGTGACTTCTATAGAATGCTGTTTAAAATATATGAACAATTTTATGCTAATGAGAAATAGTGGAAGTTATGTTGGAGAATTGGCATCTAAATTTTCTCCAATTTTCTTGTGTATATTAATTGTTCAATGGTTTACACTCTTTTCCAATATCTACCTTGCTATGCGTGAAGGACTACATATTTGTAGATTGATAAAATCCCCAATGATTTACATTATCTCCAAGTATCGATAGCCAAGTCCTCTAGAGGAGAAATGGTGCAGTTTTTCAGGACTCCACAGTTAACTTGTTTTGATCATAACACAGCAGACCTACCAGAGAACAGAAGGGCCAGGTAGATTTCCAGAGAATGACCACTGGCTTCTGGACTCACTGACAGGTACGAGTTGAGTGGGGCTTCTAAGGCTTTCAGTAACCAGCTGTCCACCAGAATATGCTTGATGTATGCAGCAGTCACTCACACTTACCTTGCAGTATGGTGCTACAGGAAACCATGACTCCCTGAGTGAGTGGGGGGAAATGGTGAGTCCTCTAATTCCAACCCTGTAAACAAGAAAATATTTCCCTTAGACAAGTGCTATGAAACATTTCCCAGCTGAGTACATAGTATACCTAGGAACACATCAGGAGGAGGGATGAGGTTTTTATTTGAGCTTTTGGTATCCAGGAAACATTTTATATATAAAGAGTACTTTTGAAATTATTATCCAATTGTATAGATTCAGTACAGTGTTATTAAATATTGGCATGTCTGTAATATGTTTGTATTTTAGTCTACACAAATTCAGTCTTCATCCAAGAAAGACCAGCACAAAGTTTCTGAGCTGTTCTCAATTTTAAATGCATCCCAGTGTCATGGGAAATGAGGCCTTTAAATAAGCTTTATCTCTTCCTCTTTTATTCTTTCTTTCCCTTTTAAAGAAATAGTGAGGGTAAAAGAAGAAATTCATTCCTTAAGCTCAACATTGTTCTCTTATAATAATCTGTTTCCTACTGTGACTACACACATACGTATATAAGCATATATGTATGTATAAAATATACATGTATTACATTTAGGTGTTGGATTATTTTGGTAGCTTTATTTTTGTTTCATTGACAGACATTAAAGTGATTGCCTCATGGAATACCAATGAAATAAAAACCTTAGAAATCAGCCAGCTTGGCAATGTTTAGGTAATAACGGGCATTTTCTGGTTCTTCCTCTTAGGTAAGCAGAAATTTCCTTGAGTTGGAAAAAATTCAAAAGACCCTGGAGTAAACCGTCTGCTAGATTATCTCTTAGAAATGAAGAATAAACTATGGGTATATATGATTACTCGCCCTGTGATGTATAAGCTCAAATATATTTTTTACAATTTTAAATATTTAGTTCTCTCAAAGGTGCCTAAACAGGCATCTTTGATGTCTAGTACCCACTGTACTCTAGTGAAGAGCTATGGTGAGGGCAGAATGGTGGTGGGGAAGCTGCGTGTTAATGCTGATTACCCAGTGAAGACACTAGTAGAGATGACCAGACCGAGACATGCTTGGCTTCTGGTACTTTAATGCCTTTGTCATAAAAACCTGTATTGACGGCACATGTATTGTTGCCTATGAAAGAGTTAATGGTGTGATAACAAATAATTCTTATTGTTGAAAATGAATTAGAAAATCTTTATGTTGGAAGATGACATTGTGAAAGCTTCTACTTTATGTATACATAATAGTAGCTCCATGATCCCATCTTCAAATGAGAAGGATGATCTAGCTTATCTTGAATTTCCAACTGGATGGAATGTTATGCAGTCATTCCAACAACTCAGACATTACATTATTTGTCTTCTAGTAACACAACCCTTACCATTTTAGCCATCTGGATTGGGAAGATCCCCTGGAATAGGGAACAGCTACCCACTCCAGTATTTTGGCCTGGAGAACTCTGTGGACTATACAGTCCATACGGTCACAAGGAGTTGAACACAACTGAGTGACTTTGACAACACCACCCTTTGGAGAGATCATGGCTGTAAGACTCCAAAATTATTGGAATCGTATATTGGCTTGTCAATAAGACATTTACAATGTTCCATTTAATTTCCATGGAGAAATAGGATCTCTTGTGGGTGTTTTTAAAGTAAATTTTTGTATGCCAAGTAATAATGAAGGGATGGCCAAGTGAAAGTTGCTCAGTGGTGACTTTCAAAACCTGAACATCAAATTGCCCCAGATTTTTAAGTCTGAATTTGCTGCAGATTTTTTTAAAAGAAACTATAAGCTGTGAACCTTTACTGAAGCCAGAGCAAAGGGTTCTACAGAGAAAGCATGACACCTGGAAGCTGTTCTCCTCTCACAGAATCCATGACCCGCACTCATTGGATACACAAGGTATTTGCTGATATTTCTAATTATTTGCTTCTCAAACTTCTTAACATAAACTCTCCAATTAATAGAGAATAAGTTCTCTGGAGAATTTCAGAGAATTTATGTTAACATTATAGTTGGAAATAATCCTGTCTTTGGGGGACACAATAGAACATAAAAATGCAGAGTTTACATACAGAATGTTGGTTGCAGTCACTGTTCATGACAAATCAGTCTCTATTTCCGCTTCCAACAGCTACCTGAGTAGCGTCAATTTTTCCATCTATAACTGTATCTTTTCATTGAGATCTCAACATCTGAATTCCTAAGTATTTTATAAAACAATACAGAATTTTGAAAACTTGAAGCAAAAAAAATTTATATCTCTTTAAACTCTGTTGGTTTTTAAAGTTATATGGATTCGATGTAGTTGTTTACAACATTGAAAAAGAAGGGGGAAACTCCACCATTTTTTAACTTTTTAATGTATTTAGAGTTCTGCTAAACCCCTCACATAGCCTTGGTACATTTTACATTGATAATTTTTTTTTCTGAAATAAATGTAAGGGCTTAAATAATCACACATACACAGCATAGTACACATAGTGTGTTAAAACTAAATTTTGTATCCCTTTTCCTTAGATTTTTTTCCTTCATAAGTCACCCACGTATGTGAAACTACAAACTCCTGTGACAGGAAATACCTTGAACTCAGATGTCTTTTCAAGGAAATATAGCAAGAAAATAGTGATTATCTCTAAAGTTTTGTTCTATACAATCTGCTTTTGAATTTTGTCTTTACCAATAAAAGTCTAGAGAATAGACACATTTGTTCAAGCTGAAAGAAATAAGAGCATGGAAAACTTACCTTATAATCACTATACATTTTCCAGTAGCCAATGTATATATTTTAAAGGTAATTAAAAGGAAATTACTTGGCTCTTTCTTACTTTTTCAAGGGTATGATTGGATACATTAAATCTAAATAAAAAATGAATTCCCTTCTTAATATTTGACAATCATATTTTAAAGGATGAAAGTCACACGGAGAATACATGTAAAATGTTTAGCAGAATATTTTTAGTTGTTTAAAATAAATTTACCAAAACTGATCTTTTTTGTGCCTGTGATAATAATTTTGCTTCAAGGAGTACATATGTATGTGTCTCCTTTGACTTTTTCCAAGAAAACATTTCAGAATGATGTCCACCACTGTGTGGGATATGAAGGCTATGGGAAATCATACGAGCTGTATGTCCCTTGACATCCTAGTAAAGTTCCATCTTACATGCACTTTGTTTCCAGGGAGATAAATCATACTGCTTATTAAAAATGAAGACATGAACTTAATAGTCAATTTAATCATAATCTTTGACTTCACGTAAGTTTCCATCTGTGGAGGAAATCTTTGACTACCATATCCCTATAATAGCCTTTGATGACGCTGGACACAGATTCCCTTAGGTTAGATTCTTACTGCATGTTCCTTTTATCTCACTTATCTTTTATTAAACAGGGAATTTTTCAGCTAAAATGAGAGACTGATGTGATTTTGTAGAAAAAATACAGCTTTGTTCTTTTGAGTTGTGTTACTAGGGGGAATAAACTAGGAACATTTTAAATGTGATAATAAGGTTCATGACTTTAACCAATATCTTTTCATATACAGACATACCCAGGGCCCTTTAATTTTCCTAATATTGTTAACGAAATTTTCAACCTATTGTTTTTTACAACAGTATTTTCCATTTTTTTAAAGGAGAAAGACAAAATCAGCCATTCCATAAAAGAACAGAACAATAAGTGAAACAAAATAATCATGCTTTAAACAACTGACCAAGACAGAAACCAGTAATGATATTTGTAAATATTTTAAATAAAATACTGAGTAAAAATCAAATCGAAGGTTAAAATAATACAGAGAAATATTGGTTAAATAGTTTGCATCAAAAGATTTTTTCGTAATTCTCCATAAATGGACTCTTCTTTGCATAATAACATTTAATTTTTTAGATTTAATTTTTTAACATTTAACTTTTCTTGGGCATTAATTATACCCATTTAGTATATTCCCTTGTGGTTCAGATGGTAAAGAATCTGCCTGCAATGTGAGAGACTGGGATTCAATCCCTGGGTTGAGAAGATCCCCTGGAGAAGGAAATGGCAACTTACTCCAGTATTCTTGCCTGGAGAATCCCATGGACAGAGGAGCCTGCTGGGCTACAGTCAATGCAGGGCTACAATCAATTGGGGTCGCAAAGAGTTGGACACAACTGAGCGACTAACTCTTTCACTTTTAGTATATTTAAATGCACATGTACTTAAATGTGAACCTTTAAATATACTAAAATGTCCACTTTGCTATTTCTTCTAAATTAACACAAAGCTTATGAAAATTTGCACACAAATCAGATGGAAATTAAATGGGCAGAATTATAAAAAGGAGTTATTATCTATTAACCTCTCATTTTCTATGAACACCCATTGACACCTTTCACTGAATGCTCCCACATTTTAAGGTAAACATAGAGGAAGCTACTGAATCAGATACAGAGACAGGCGTAGACATTTTGAAAATTAAAATGTCTGATGCAGATATGAAGAGTTGTGGTCTTCCTTGGATCCAAATAAAGCTGAAAACTATTGTATAGCACAGAGTATGAGAAACGGCAATTTTTATTTTTCAAAAAGTAATTTGTCCTTTAGTGTCCATGCATTCCAGCTTAAAAAAAAAAAAAACTGAATAAGCATCACTGGGTGTCTTTTTTCCAGTGAAAAAGAAGAGCCAGGCATATGATGCCACAAACATTTATACAACAGAAAGATTTAACTAATAAATATCTCTGCTTTGCTTTCTTTAAAAATGTTACTGAATTTGTGAAAAATAAGGAAATAATATGGCATGGATTCAGCTATGCTAAGACCAAAATTACTAGTGTCTTTACATATTTTCTTCTCATTTTATATATATATATATATATATATGCATTTTTCACAGATTTATTTTCCTACTATGGTTTATTATGACTTAAAAATAGTATATCATACTGAACCATGGTAATTCATTGTAAACATTTAAAGCCTACAGGAATTCTAATTTGTTCTATTAGGACTTATTTAGACATTCTGTTACTATTTGATATTTAAATTGCTCCATTCATTCACTACCATAAGTAATTCTACAATTACTATCAAAATATATATTATACTTCCTTTCTTTTGAAAGTAAACTGTAGGTCCATAACAAGTGCCATAGTTCTGTATATACTCAAAATTGTAAGTAATGCTTGTCCATAGGTTAGTATGTGCATTTTTTGGTAGGAGAAGGTGGTCTATAACTAAAAATTTTATAAGACTAGTAAGGATATTTATGAACTTGACTGGTTAAGAATAATTTTTTTGTTACACATTGTAAAAAATTGTATGGCTAGGTCAATGAGTATGACTTTATATTTTTTGCTATTTTTTTCCTTTTTTTTTTCAGAGCAGCTTTTGGTTCACAGCAAAACTGAGACGAAGGTACAGAGATTTCCCATATACCTACTGTTCCCGCAAATTCATAGCCTTTCCCCTCATCAACCGCCAGAGCAGTACATTGCTTACAACGGAAGAACCTACATGCACACATCACAGTCACCCAGTCTTCATAGTTCATATCATGGCTCCCTCTTGGTATTGTACATTCTATGGGTTTCAACAAATATATGACATATATTCACTGTCTGGCTCAGCAGGTAAAGAATCTGCCTGCAATGCAAGAGACACAGGAGACAAGGGTTTGGTCCCCGTGTCAGGAAGATCACCTAGAGAAGAACATGACAACCTACTCCAGTAGTCTTGCCTGGAAAATCCCACGGACTGAAGAACCTGGTGGGCAACAGTCCAAAGGATGGCACAAAGTCAGACACATACATTCACTATCGTCATATTTATTAAACAGAGGATTTCACTGAAAATCCTCTGTTCTATACCTATTCATTCCTCCCTCCTCTCCCACTCCTAAGCAACCACTGATGTTTTTACTATCACCATGGTTCTACCTTTTAGTATGGCCATTTTGAAAATTTATTTTAGACATTACTCAGTTGATTCCTGGAAGTGGTTATTATTGGGTTGGCCAAAATGTAAGATGGAACAAACAGAAAACCCCAATGAACCTTTTGGCCAACCCAATATATACAGTTTTAATATCACTTGAATTTTTATTTTCTTATTTGACCTATCAATATAATTGTAACTGGTTTAGATCTGATAAGAAATAAATCATTTTAATGAAGCTGAATTTTAACTTTTGATTAGAAAAATTGTTACATGCTCACACATAAAATATATAAGAAGAAAGAAACACCACAGGAGGTAGCCAGTATTAATATTTGATTATATTTCCTTACAGTATTTTTAATTGAATATATACATTCCATATGTCATTTTAAAAGTTGAAGGCATCTAATATTTAAAATATTTTATCCTGATTTATTGATTTCACATATGGTCTCTAATAACTTCCTCAGTTTGTAAAGTATCTTTACACATGACATTTTTAATGGTTATACAAGCCATTAAATGGATGAAACACGTTCATATTGTCACAAAGACTTTTAAATATTTATCATATATATTTAATTGAGATTCAGATGTTTACCTACCTTTGACTTGTGTCAGTGTTTCAATATTATACATACTCACATATGCATTAACAACTTTTTGGGATTAGCATATTTCTATGTACAGATAGAGATACTGAGTTCTCTCACAGAATTAGTTCTATTTTTTGTAGCAGCCTCCTTGGTGGATTTTAACTATCAAAATCAGAATATTTTGCTCATATAAACAACTGGATAAAAAGACATAAGCCCTAGAGAAAACTCTATATAGGTGACTATATTCATATCTCTCAATCCACACTCAAAAAAATGAGTGTCAATGGAGATAATTTAAAAACTACCATCAGCTTTGGAACCTGGTGGGGGGGGGGGGTGACATAAAATAAAAGCACACCATTATAAAGAATTGAGAATATGCCTGCCACTAGGTTTCTTACATGTATTAACTTATTTAGTCTTCATAATAACCCTGTGAAGCAGATATGAGTATGATCCCCATTTTAAAGATGAGGAAACAAAGGCACAGAGATGTTAAGAAACTTACCCAAGAGTTCCCAGGTAACTAATTATATGGGACTGGATTTTGAATCGTTTCTTAAAGAGTTACCTTTTATTTCCTTAACTTCTATAATCATATTCCTGGAAGAGTTTCTGATAATCATAGTCCAAACGTCCAAGATAGGGTAGACTCTCCAAGCTTAAGCGAGGATGATCCTGACTCTAATTCATCAACGCAGATGGGCTATAACTAGTGCTAGAAATGAGGACAAAGCAAAGAACTAATGAATGGGAGCCGCACCCAATTTTGTGCATTGTTTGAAATTCTCATATATGAAGTGCAGTGATCAGATATTTAGCAAAATTGCTATTTCTCATCCTAAATATATCTCATCCCAAACATTCCTATTAGTGCCAGGAAAGAGGCCAGAAGGACCATACACATTGCCATGGCCATACCCACTGTATTCATCCAGTGAAGAATGTGTACAAAATGGTGATTCTCAGGTTATCTGGTTCAACAAAGCAAGAGTTAGTGTGTGGCAGCACTGTCCTGTCCATCCACTTCAAGGGACCACACCATGGAAATTATAAATGTGTTTATGCTTGCCAAAGTGAAGAGGAACTAAAAAAGCCTCTTGATGAAAGTGAAAGTGGAGAGTGAAAAAGCTGGCTTAGAGCTCAACATTCAGAAAACGAAGATCATGGCATCTGGTCCCATCACTTCATGGGAAATAGATGGGGAAACAGTGGAAACAGTGTCAGACTTTATCTTTTTGGGCTCCAAAATCACTGCAGATGGTGATCGCAGCCATGAAATTAAAAGACGCTTACTCCTTGGAAGAAAATTTATGACCAACCTAGATAGCATATTCAAAAGCAGAGACATTACTTTGCCAACTAAGGTCCGTCTAGTCAAGGCTATGGTTTTCCTGTGGTCATGTATGGATGTGAGAGTTGGACTGTGAAGAAGGCTGAGCACTGAAGAATTGATGCTTTGAACTGTGGTGTTGGAGAAGACTTTTGAGAGTCCCTTGGACTGCAGGGAGATCCAACCAGTCTATCCTCAAGGAGACCAGTCCTGGATGTTCATTGGAAGGACTGATGATGAAGCTGAAACTCCAATACTTTGGCCACCCCATGGGAAGAGTTGACTCATTGGAAAAGACCCTGATGCTGGGAGGGATTGGGGGCAGGAGAGAAGGGGACGACAGAGGATGAGATAGCTAGATGGCATCACTGACTCAATGGATGTGAGTCTGAGTGAACTCTGGGAGTTGGTGATGGACAGGGAGGCCTGGCGTGTTGCGATTCATGGGGTTGCAAAGAGTCGGACACGACTGAGCAACTGAACTGAACTGAATAGATACTTTATGCAATTCAGGATACAACCTGACACCAAGATAAGGGAAGTCCCACTTTGGGTGTCTCCACCTCCCTTTGCTAAATCCAGATCCAGTGGCTGCTGAAGCCAGAAGGGGCTTAAGGTAGAGTGTATGTGCTTAATAGAAAAATCAGAGAAGCATTCATTCAGTCTTTCTCACACACCAACCAGTATTGGGCAGAGACAAGCCTGAGAGGAACCTCTGTGTGGTCAAGGCAGAGAAATACAAATAATTCAACAGGAGCATTGTGAAGCAATTTTTAGGGAAAAACAAAGGCCAAACATACAGCTTTTAATAGACTGAGGTCATGACTGTCTTCAGAGTGAGATTTGTTCTACTGTTACACCTTAGAAATTATCCAAATGATAAGAAAATTTACAGTTAGAAATGAGATAAAAGACTAAGGGTAATGGCTGAGAGTCAATAAAAGAGAAAACACGTTATAAAGAAAGTCAAGAAAAAAAAAAGTTGTTTAAAGAAATAGTACAGAACTGAAAACTGTAAGAATTATTAAATAGGAAAATACCAATGTTAAAACACTATTGGAATAAAAAACACAAAAAGCTACTTTCCTACTCTTTCTCTCTAAGATAGTTTTGTTTTGTTTTGTTTTTTAAAGCTTTGGAACAAATAAACAGTTGGAAAGTAACATTTTTAAACATTAAAAAAAAGCAAACAAAAATAATTCTACTCTTCTAAATAACAAGTGTCAAAGAGGAAATAAAAGTTTCAGTGAAAGAAAATTTAGAATATAGAAAGCAAGACATAAAAAGTATTTAAAACCAGCCAAAGCTAGACTCAGTGGTATCTGCATAACCTTAGATAAGTTCAACATTAAACAAGAAATATGTATTTTAAATTAAGAATTCAACTGAGAAAATTAGAAAATAATATAATGTACATTTTAAAATAAAACGTTTTCCATAAATGTTTGGATCACAAAATCTTTCCCTCTCCCTAAGTACATTTGACCTCTCATTAATGTTTGGCAGAACTGTCTTTGGGAAACTGATATTTTCAATGTCACTTATAAATAAATATGCCAAAAAAATCCAAATAAAATGCTTGCAAGGGCTTCCCTTATAGCTCAGTCGGTAAAGAATTTGCCTGCAGTGCAGGAGACCCAGGTTCAATCCCTGGGTTGGCAAGACCCCCTGGAGAAGGAAATGGCAACCCACTCCAGTATCCTTGCCTGGAAAATCTCATGGAAAGAGGAACCTGGTGGATTACAGTCCATGGGGTCGCAAAGAGTCAGGCACGACTGAGTGACTAACACACAAATGGATTATACTCATATAATAAAAATTACCATAATGGCATGAGGTTTATTTCAACAATTTAAATTTATTTTAATATTATCATATTTAGTAATCATGATGAAAAAAATCATCATAGAAAAGAAATCAGGTATGACTCAATTTATATTCCTGAAAAAATTTTTTTAATTAAGGGGAAAAATTTCCTTAACAATGAAAAATCAGTGGTCAATATTAGACACAGCAATTAAACATTAGATTCATCGTCCTTGAAAAATAAGGTCACTCTTTCACTATTATTACTATTAACTGAGCTAACATATATAAACATTATCTAGTGATAAGAATAAGAAAATAAAATAGATATAAATATGGCAAAGGAACATCACAAGAATCAGAAAAAAATTCAAGAATCAACAGAATGATACTATAAGCAATTTCAGTTACAAGCCTATAAACAGAATATATGGCTAGGAAAAATAAGCTAAAGATCCAATGTGCAATATTAATGTAAATATATATTACCTTGAAATAAATCTAAGGGAACTACCAAATAAAATAGCATTAATGAATATTTAAATAAAATGGGAATGTAATTTTTCTCTTCCTGGGAAAACTTCATAGTTTAAACTTCTCAAGAATTCCTAGTTTCATTTATAAATATAATGCAATCAAATAAAAATCATAGCAGGAATATTTTGAAGAATACATGAATGACAATAGCCCAAAGCAGTTTGGAAGAATAAACTATATGGAAAGAATAGGGCGATTTTATTATAAAATCAAAGATGTTATAATGGTACAATTATTAAACCTATTGTGTTTATGCAGGCATAGAGAGAAGAGAAACATAATCAACAGGTCAGGAACGAACTCATAAATTTTAAAAATATGAATAGAAATGAAGGACATTTTACATTATAACTTCACTTTGTTCAAGAAATGTTGCTAGAAAATTGGCTAATTTAAAAAAGGGAAATATAGGTTCTTACCTTATACAACATACTATAATAAAAATACTGATGAAATAAAGAGTTACATGTAATAGATAAAACCATGAAAGACCTACAAGAAATGTAGTTGACCAAGAATTTTCCTGGAGAATCCCATGGACGGAGAAGCCTAGTAGGTTACAGTCCATGGGGTCGCAAAGAGTCGGACATGACTGAGCGACTTCACCTTACCTTACACCTAAGAATTTTCCAGGAATGAAAGCAAAGAGGAAACGCCAAATTGGACTATATATACAGAATAAAATTTTAAATGGATGTTTATCAAAATATAAAGTATATCATGAAATTAGGATAGTATTTATGGTATATGTTATGAAAGTCTAAATAAAGAGCTCTTAAAATAAGAAAACACCCACTATTAACTGATTATTTCAACAAATTTTAACTGCATGTCTACCTTTTACTAGGCAGTGTTCTAGAAGGTAGCAGTGAATAAAATGACAAAACGTGATGCTTCAGTGAGGACAAAATAAAATGGAAATAAGAGCTAATGGACAGAACATGAATATCTGCATAACCATCCACCCAACCGCATACACACACACACAGAAAGAATTGCCGTGTGTATGTGATAGCTTTTATGGCTGAAATATTTCATAATAGAAGTTATATACAGATAATTATTTGATGGTTTGTATATAAGAATGTTTACTAGAGCCTTTATTTAAAGTAGAAAATAATAAAGTCAAATGGTCAAACAAATCATGATATATATAATGATGAAATTCTATTAAATCCTATAAAGTTGAAATACTCTCAGATATTTTTCCCAGTATTACAGTGAATTAGGTTATTGGATGAAACTGAATTATAATTTTATAACAAATAATAAATTTATATACCCAGTGTTTCTTCCTATATTTTCCCTACAGATATGCATACATACATGACTATAACAAAAATAAAAGCAATTGAAAGATAGCCCAAAATGCAGCTATGGAGAATGCTTAATTAAATTATAATAGTAAATGGACAATATTGAATTATTAAATACTGTGCTTTCAGAGAATATTGATTGCTTTAGAAAATGTTCTCAATATAAGCTAGTGGAAGGAAATATTAAAATATTAAGAATGGTTATATCTGTGCGGTAAGATGTTGAGAATTTTATACAATTTTCAACATGTTCTATTCTTTTTATAATGGATTTTACTTTTATATTCAGAAGATGTTAAAAATAACTTTCAACAGTCTAATTTATGAGACCCAATTCAGTGTTTTGTAAAAAGTAATGATTTTGCCTCCTATCCTTACAGTCCTAATTAGTACATTGTTTTATGATGTTTTCTTTGACTGGATTTGCCTTTTAGTTTTGGGCATGCCGCTTTGGTTTGATTAACTGGGGCTTCTGTTCTGCTTCTCTGCATCACAATTGAGTGTTTGTTGTGGAGGAGGCAAAAATAAGCAGAACGATATTATTATATTCTCCCCCGAGGCTTCCTATTTTCCAGAGATTAGACGTATTTGCTCAACAGCACCAAGTCACTGTAACAATTTCTCTCTCATTTCCCTTAAACCTGGGGGCAAATGGCAACTTCCTTGTCTGTCACTTTCCATCTCAGGAAGCGGAGGCATATTTTTCCGTTATTTAAAACTTGACAGATAGCTCCCAGCATCAAATCATCCATGAAAACTGTTGGCCTCTGGCAGAGAAAGAGCATTGTAAGCTTTCAATATTCTGTAATAGTTGCTCAGAATGGATTTAGGTTGGTTCAAAGATTTCTTTAAAATCATAGGTGATACTGAGCTGGTTTGCAGAATTTTATCTGTCATTAATAAAATGACATTAATAATTACTGCTCCTTGGAGCAAAGGTAAAGTGTGTATATATATCCTTTAATAACATGATGTCTGATTACAGAGAAAGCAAAGAGCGAGTCAATCGTTAAGTAACATAGCCCATGTAACATGAGAGATAAAACCTTGTCCTGCCAATGACAGTGTTTTCTGTGTGGTGAGGAAAAACACACTGCCTCATCCTGTGAGCCCACTCACTTTCCCCTTGAAAACAGTGGTGACTGAGTCTTTCCTTTGTGGAGAGACTGGGGGGACAGAGCGGGTGAGATAATTCTCCACATAGACGTCCATGTGTTTTCAACCTCCTTCCCGCTCTCCCTTTCTTAGACATCTATTAAGTGCTTGCTGGGCTTCTCAGGTGGTGCTAGTGGTAAAGAACCCGCCTGCTAATGCAGGCGATGGAAAGAGGCAAGTCTGATCTCTGGGTTAGGAAGATCCTCTGGAGGAGGGCATGACAACCCACTCCAGTACTCTTGCCTGGAGAATTCCCATGGACAGAGGAGCCTGGCGGGCTACAGCCCATAGGGTCACAAAGAGTCAGACGTGACTGAAGCGACTTGGCATGCCCAAACGCTTACTCTGCGTGAGAGGGGTTCTAAAAGCATGACACCATGGCAAACCGAGCAGACAAGGTCCTTACTTTTCTTGAGCTAGAGTTCTGTGAAGAAGACAGACAACAAATAAGAAATTAAGTAATCTAAACTCAGCTTGTGGTTTAAAAACCTAAGGGGATAAGGAGTGGATGAGTGGAAAAGCAGGGCAGGGAGCTATTTTAGATTGGGACAGGGGAAAAACACCTTTGAGACGATCCTGCATGTATCCAAATAGGACCGAGTACTGAAAAGGAGTCACCCAAAGACCTGGATAAGGATGATGCAAGTAGAAGAAACTGCAAATGTGAGGCTCTGAGATGAGAGACAGGTTAACACGTTGGAGCAGGAACAGAGAGGTCAGAGTGCCTGCAACCGAGTTAAGCAGGATGAGCGCAAGGCGATGATCACAGGGGACAAGCTGCCTAAGCCAGGTCATATTGGGTCTAAGGCAGGGTATGGAGTTTTGATTTTAACTTAAGTGCAATGATGCACTTAAGAGAGTCATGAAGAGGGGGAGTCTGTTCAGATTTTCTTTAAAAAGATGACTCAGGCTCTGGTGTAGAAAACTATTTCAAGGTGGTAAGAAAAGAGGTCATGGTGAAAGGACAATGGGAAATAACACTGGTGAGAGAGACAATTGGCTGGATTGGGGTGTGTGATAACAATTACACAAGACTGGAAAAAATGATGATTCGTTTAATATTTTACATTTACAGTGAGATTTCTTATGCTTTATCTCTAATAATCTTTAAAGTCCTTTCCAACACTAAAAATCTAAAGGTTAATGATTTATGATCTTAGGATAATTCAACAATAACTTTTCATTCTCTAAAATCATTATTATATATTTGATAGTGGAACTGTACTCTGTATATCTATCTCAGAACATATCCATTTTAAAATGTTTTCAAATTTTTAATTTCGGAGAATTACTCTGTGAATATTAGGCATCTTTGCTGTTTCAGAATCTAGAGGTCAATTTTAGATTGGAATTACTTGGTTTTAATTTATAACTCAAATTTTGCTTTCAATCCCATACTCCCTGGAGCTAGAATGCATGGCTGTCTTCTGAGCCAGGATAAGTCTGAAGTGATAATAATCTGTGTAAGAGAGCTGACTGTTGTGATATGGGTAATAAATATTGAGGAGCAAAATTTCAGATTCCTTCCTTATTGTTCTAAACAACTGATCTTTGCAAAATTATATGATGATCTTTTAAATTGTAACCAACATTTATTCCTTCAACAATTTGGTAACATTGGTTAATAAAATAGAAATCGTCCCAAATCTTCACTGCTTATAGTAATTTTCTGAGACTCCCCCCCCCCCAAATAAATAAATAAATAAATAAACAAACGTGTGTGTAAATGTGCGTGGGTGTTGACAAGTGTCATGAAGGATATGAATGGACCATGATGGTGCACAGCAGGGGTGATCTGGCACCCACTTATGAAGATGGTTATGAAAGTCCTGTCTCAGGAGGACATTTGTAAGTCTACACATGCTTTAGCCATGTGACATAGAGTGGGTGCAACATTCCAGGCAAGGGGGAATTATGTCCACAAAATTTCTTAGCTAACAAAAGGCTTTAGCAGTTCACAGAAGAGAAAGAAGGCCAAGGAAGCTCCAGCCAAATAGGTAAGTGAACCTTTGAAGAGAAGTCAGGAGTTCGATCAGAGCAGAGATGGGATTGGTGTTGAAACTCTCTAAATCCTGTGCTTGTTCCTACTATTCCTTTCATAGTTCCCAACTCAGACAGCATCTCAACTACCTGGGAATTAACAGTGTGTGAGACGGCAATGACATCCCACTCCAGCGCTCTTGCCTGGAGAATCCCAGGGACGGCAGAGCCTGGTGGGCTGCCATCTATGGGGTCGCACAGAGTTGGACACGACTGAAGCAACTTAGCAGCAGCAGTAACAAGAAGTCAATCTCCTTTGAGTATTTACACTAAGATGGGTTCCAAAACAGGAAAATTGTTTCGACTCTGTTAGAATGGTGGTAAATTTGAATAGAAATGATAAGTCTTTTAAATAAAAGATCGCCTTAAGTGACTGCATTAATTACTGCCATCAGAACCATTAAGGTTACTAAAAACGTGTTTATACAAATGGATGTACAGGGAGCATTTTTTTCTTTCCTAAGTATCTGCTCATTAGTTTTCAGAGGCAGCAGAAATGGTTCCAGATATTCTTTGTAAACAAAAGTTGGAAAGAAATAGCTACTGAAATTTTATTAAATGCCTACTTTATAACAGTACTAAAAAAAGGGGGCAAATTATTCATAGGTTAATTAATTTGTGTCACCTTGGGCGGAGCTGTTATAAACTCATCAGCAAAATATGTGTTTATAGCAAGTGAATGTCACCTGTTAAGAGAACATCAGGCATTTTGTTTTTGAGATCCAGACTTCCTTTTTCCCTTGAGTAGAATCTTCAGAATCCTGTCCTCTGAAGGGACTGGGATGACTTTCCAGGGGATGGTGGGCAGATGTTGAAAGCTTTGATGGTGGAGGGAGAGGATGCAATCTGAGAAAATGTGTTCAAATTAGAAGGCAGGCAGGATTTTGTGGGTGCATGGAGAACTAATTATGTGCAAAGGGTTTTTTAAAGGAATCCTGTCCATTCCTGCTGGCCAAACCCCAGGCTTGGCCATAGGAGGAGAGATGACAGAGCCTGAGTGAGGTGAGAACCCTCCTTGGGACAATTAAGGAGGCAGCTCAGAGCTGAAGGTTGGAGCCTCAGAGTGGAAGAAGGACAACTCTTAAGTGGGGCAGTGGTGGGAGTAACCCAGACAGAAAGTCAGAGCAGAAGGGAGATAAAGGGACACATAAGAGAAGACAGGGAGCTCCTAAAAGGAGACTCATTATATACAAGGGGAGTGATTAAGCAAGGAAGTATTTTAGAATAATAGGAGCCAGCGACCTTGTATTTTGTGAGAGGAGGTACAATTATGAAAAAAGAAAACAAGAATGGATTCTATTGGGTTGCACTGGAAACAAATATTGGTGTGAACTTACAGTTTTCAGTTGAAATAAAAATATAACTAAATTGAGGTGTGTGTGTGTGTGTGTGTGTGTGTGTGTGTGTGTATACATTACTTCCCCAGCTCTCTCCATTGAGAGGGCCTGGGACTAGACATGCTCCAGTATCTATGAGCATACATATTGCTCAGGTCTTGCTTTCCAAACAGTGGGTTGACCAAAAAGTCTGTTCAGGTTTTTCCATAACATCTTATGGAACTTTTGAGCCAACCCAATATGTTCCTCTAAAAGAACATGGATTCCTTGGAGAAAGGACTGAATATAAGGCCCAGTAAGACATATTCCTGAGTGAGCACATACAAACCTATCTCCCTAATTCTGTGTAATCTTGCATGGTATACCATTATAAGAATGAATTGTAATACATTTAAACAAATTCCTGTTGATTAAAAAATTAGGTTTCATTCAGATTTTTGTTACTCTAAATAATACTGCAGTAAAAATTAATATTTAAATAACTCAGCATACTTTGTATTAAATATATCTCAGGCATATCTCATAAATATCATACTGTACATTAATTGTTCAAAAAATCCAAATATAAAAGGGTAATATTTCGCAAAGGGAAGATTACTATTTTTACTTTCTTTTACTGCTTGCTCATAAAATACTATAATTATCAGCCAAAATCTAATGCAACATCAGAATAAGGGCAATATAAACTGGATTCAAATGTCATAAATATTTTATTGGGCATTTAATTTCCCATTTATGTTTTTATAACATTTACTTCAGGGATATGGGCATCAAGGACTTGCCTTCAAATGGGAATACTTTTCTTCAGCATGTAAGTGCAGATTAATCATGAAACTGTAATGAAAATTGAACCTTTGCATTTCATAGATGAGAATTTTAAATATTGACAAGGTAAGATAAAATATTATAGTCATAGCATTTTAGATATAAAAGAAATTGAATACTACAAATGTGTCTACTCTTCAAACCACAGTAGGTTTGATTAATATTCATAGAATATTAGAAACAAGATTAAGAAACAAAGGAGGGAAATTTCTGAATTTCCTGGAAGCTAAAGCCAAAATGGAAACACAAGCAGTTATAGAGTCAGTCACACATGCTTGCACGTATGCACAGATGTATTTTCTATTTAACAACCAGGAATGTGCTCTACTTGCTTCTATCCTCTTGTGTGTGTGTGTGTTTCAGAGACTGGTATGAAAGTCTGAAGAGCACATTTCCCAAAATGTATTCCCAAGAAATTCTAGTTTACATTCCATCAGTGAGAGCTTTAATGCCACAAGTTTTAGAAGCGGGGAGAGTGGTGGAATCCTTAGTACAACTAGAACACTGGGTTTGGGCAGTCCATATACTGGATCATTGCAGCAGCTCCTCCAAACCTCCCAGGCAATACCTGCTTTAGGACGACAGGATCTGGTGGTATCCTTGCACATCATACAACTGCTTGCTTCTCTGAGTTCAGCGCTTTTTTTTTTTTCTTTCTAATTTTCACAATATATCCCTTAGAAGTATTTTGTGAGTACCTAATTTCTTGTATTAAATCCGTGAAATATTTTCAGGAGCAAACCTTGACTGATGAAACAGGTGGGGCTATAAAAGATTCAATAAATAGTCACTAAAAACTTGGAACCTCAGATTGACTATATGGCAGATATATTTAATGTTCAGTTACTATCCAGGTGCTCCTACGTGCTTTCTATCTTCCTTACAATTAAGTGGAGGCTGAGGTCTAATCTGTTCTAATGGGCTCTTGAGAGGAAGTTACTGACAACTGCTCTTCTGGCATAAAACCCAAGGCATTAAATGGCTATTAAATCATTGTGTTGTCCAGTTCCTATATTTCTATGGGCAAAGCAGGGTTTTGTCCTCAGGGAGCACCTATTTAACTACTTCAGTACTTTGAACAATGCTGCACTGAGACCCTGAAGTTAGAGCCCAATGCATGTGAAGGGTGATTCTTTTACCCTTTTTTATTTTACTTACACTTTGAAAGCAAGATAAATGCATTTCATACTACAAGGATTTACTCTTTATAGCTGCATATGCATAGTTACACATGTATGAAAACCAAATGTGCACAGCTTATAAGAGAGCATAAGATTGTTTCATCTGATGTTATTGGACTAGGTTCAATGGATAATAAATAAGTCCTTGAGATGTGAAGTTAAGATTACTGAGTACTGAAAACTCTACAATTATTCCTTTACTTGACAAATATCTTTTTAACCCCTTTGTTGTGCCAGACATTGTTTTAGAGATATTAACGTACTATCACATGTATTAGTTGGCCTCAGCTACAATAACAAAATACAAGTCCAAGAGAAAGTTTCCAGAAGGGTTTGTTTCTCGTAAGACCTTTCTTTTGGGCTTGTCGATGGCAACTATGCGCTGTGTTCTTTCATGGTCTTTACTTTGTGTTTACAAAAAGAGTAAACTCTGATGTTTCTTCCTCTTCTTACAAGGACAGCAGACCCATAGAATGAAGGCCTCATCCTTATGACCTCACTGAAACTGTATTACCTCTCTAAAGGTTCTATCCCTAAATACAGTCAGTGCGGATTAAGTCTTCAACATATGAATTTGGGGGAGGCATATAATTCAGTCCATAATACCCCACAAGCAAAATTATCAGAGTTTTATTTTCTCAAAAGATGTCTACACTAAGGAAATTGTAAAATGTTTGCTTTCCAGAATAAAGTAATATTTCAGAAAAGCGAGGTTTCTAACATTTTAAATACCACTGCTACAAACAGAATTCCAAATGCAGGTCTTCTAATTTTTAACATTAAAATTAATTTACATAAATTCTATAAAAGTAGCTTTGTGAACTTAATGATGCAATGTTTGTCTAGTTTTTGCCTTCTAACACAATTTTATTGCTGCATTTTCCTCTCAATCTCAAGGTTTTAAATATATTTTCAAAATATATTAGGTCTTTAAAACCTAAGAAGTATTCAACATATGAAAAAGTAAAAACTCAGCACTTAAAACTTACTTGAGAGGTCATGCACTTGTAATCTTTGATATTAAGCAAGTACTGAAACAAAGTGAATCTGACATTTTGTTGGACAGGCATGTATTAAGTAGCATCTACTCTTTTGACTTTACATATTGTATCAGCTGGATTCATTAATTATGCCTGCAGTTTGGGAAGTTTCCAATCCACTGTTATTCTGGCACATGTCAAAGAATATATACATTTTTAACTACAATGTCAAATAAAAATCTGCAGAAGAAAAATTTCAGGTCCCAAGAGAACAGTGATATTTTAAAACAGAAAGATTTATTATAAAATGAAATGCCCCTTACTCTATACAGATTTTAAAAATTGATTGCTTTATATATTATCTAATTATTTTGCGACCATTTTGTGACGAATTTATTTATGACCAATAAAACAAAGAGAAAATATTTCTTCATAGGCCCCCTTTTTAATCCTCTTCTATACAATTATCTTTAATTCTAGGGAATCTGAACTACTACAAAAAAACACCATGGACTGGGTGACTTAAGCAACAAACATGCAATTCTTATAGTTCTAGAGGCTGGAAATCCAAGATCAGCATGAAGCAAGGTTAGGTTATTGGTGAAGGTCCTCCCGGTTTAAAGATGGCTATCTTTTGGTTTTATCCTCACAAGTTGAAGGAAGGACTCTCTTCCATGTCTCATAAGGATATGAACAGTGTCTTGGGACCCCAACTCCCATAATCTAATTACCTTCTAAAGGCCAGTCTCCCAATACCATCACATTAAGTCTTCACCACATACATTTTTGGGGACACAAACATTTAGTTCATAACAACTCCTAACATAAAGTTTTAGGTGTGCTTATAGTTTGAATGGTATATTTAATGAGCATATTATTTTCTTTTCGTATTATTGTGAGAATAATAAGATTAAGACTTTTAAAATAGTCTATTGCTTTTTAAAGTCAAATGTCATCTTTTACCTCTTCTAGTCTTTACTGGTGATTCACAAACACTAGAGTACATAAGAGTCCTTTGTAGGGTTTATGAAAATACAGATAGCTATGCTCCTTCCCCAGAGTTTCTCAATCACAGATCTGGAGTAAGAAGTTTATTTTCACTTTTCTACATTTTCCATCTTCTTTGTCTCATTCTAGGTAATTTCTTCATATTTAATTCATTTATTCTTAGTTATATCATCAATACATTTTAAAAAATTACCTGCAGTCTATTTTGTTTTCTCTAAATAGATAATCACATCTGCCAACAACAGGATTTTTGTTTCAGCCCCAAACCCCAGTTCCTTACAACTTTTTGTTCTCACATGTTGGCTAGAATTGCCATTGTTGTCAGTAAGTTGCGTCCAACTCTTTGTGACCCTATGGACCATGACCTGCTAGGATCCTCTGTCCTTGGGCTTTCCCAGGCAAGAATACTGGAGTGTGTTGCCATTTCCTTTTCCAAGTAAATATTTCTAAATGAACAAAGGTTTGGCTCATTTTGAGAACTGCTTAACTCTCAATCCATACTCATATATTGTGCTTCTGTGTAGAAAACTCAAACCCTACATTTTTCTTGGGTCATTTCTTTTCATGCCTTCTTTACTCCTGTACTTCCAGGAAAGAAATTCTGTCCATCACCATCTTCCTGTCATGTTATCTTGGAACTGAGTTTCCTTTATACCAACTACTTCACTAGTTGTATCAGATCTCTATTGTCAGGTAACAAAATACTACAAGCTTAGATTCAATCAACCCACTCTTACTGGCTCACAGTTTTCATTAGTCTGAAGTTTGAGCATGAAGAGCTAGATGGTCTGCTCAAGATTTTACAAGGTTGCCATCAAGCTGTAAACTGGGTTATAATCTCACCTGGAAGCTTGACTGGACAAAATACTTGCTCCCAAGCTCATTCAGGTTATAGGCAGAATTGATTTCTTATGTCTGAGGACATAGCACTAAGTCCTCAGATGTTAGGAGCTACCTGCACTTCCCTGTCTGATGGTCCTCTCCATAGGCAATTCAGAGAGCAGCAGATGGATTCTTCAAGGCAAGAAGGAAACTCTCTTGCCCTGTTATACAAGACTCTGTACAATATATACAGGATATATACTATAGTATATACAATCATAGATGTGACATCCTCTCACAAATGCTACATAATGTAACCTAGCCAAGGTGGTGGAATCTTATTACCCATACAATATTCTATTGGTTGGAATCAGTAACAGGTTCTTCCCATACTTAAGATGGTTGGGGGTGGTGGTGGTTATTCAGGGTTTCATGTCAGAGGCTGACAATCATGGTGGCCATCTGAGAATTTTACCTGCTACAAAAGACTTCCTCCAATAGCATCTTCCATATATTTGGCTCTGCATGATAAAATCATGTTCCTGGCAGCACTAATGGCTGTCCTCCTGGTTCCTGTCCCACCTCAGGGTATAGGCCTAGTTCTTGGTCTCAGTCCCCTCCAAAATGTGCCTGTCTAGCATTAGACCAAGCAATATGTCCCAAGCCCCCCTCTGTATGGTAAATCTGAAGTAGTAGACAAGAACACAGAATTCAAATCAGACAAAACTGCTTTCTCATTCTGGCTTGAGATTTGAGATATATGAAAGTTTAGCAGTGATTTGCTCTCTCAATCTCAGTATAATAATCTACTCTAAGTGAGGAAAATATCCAAATCAGAAGGATATATTAATGCAGTAAGAGCATTTAGCACCTGACATTTACCCCATCACTGACAATTTTCTTCTCATTAATTTTCCACCTTCTATATATGATAAAGGGTTTACTTGGATCTAAAGCAAAACTAGAGCAAAAAAATCACATGAACATCTAGAGTTGTATTACACCTGGGACTTGATAACATGTTCTTTGCCCTTTATAAGTTAAAATCTAAATATGAGTCCCCATTATATTTTACCCAATGATATTTATATATTGTTTCATTCTCTATTTTAACTATACATAAATCCACATCTTTACTAATAGACTAATTACTTAGTAGATTGATTAGGACATTTGTTGAGATGCTCATCAAGGTAAGAAGAGATGTGTATTGGGATGTTAAACCTTAATATTAAAAAATAAAAATGCACAGGAATTATGGTCAACTAGTTGTTACTTTTATATTAGAGAAACGCAAATCAAAACTACACTTGGGTACCACTTCACAACACTGGTCAAAATGGCCACCCTTAAAAGGTCTACAAATAATAAATGCCAGAGAGGGTGTGAAGAAAAGGGAATGCTCCTACACTGTTGGTGGAAATGTTAAGTTGGTATAGCCACTATGAAAAATCAGTATGGAAGTTCCTCAAAAAATTAAAACTGGAACTATCATAACATCCAGCAATACCACTCCTGGGTATGTATCCAGACAAAACTCTAACCCCAAAAGATATATGAATCCCTACGTTCATAGCAGCATTATTCATAATAGCCAAGATATAGAAAAAATCTAAATGCCCTTGACAAATGAATGTCTAAAGATGTGGTATACTTCTTAGAAGTAAAAAAGAAGAAAATAATGCCATCAGCAGCAACATTATCAGAGAGATTATCATCTGAAATAAGTCAGAAAGAAAAAGACAAATAACATATGCTATCACTTATATGTGGAATCTAAAATGACACAAATTAATTTATGAAATAGAAACAGACTCACAGAAGAGAGAACCAACTTGTGGTTGCCAAGGGGGAGGGTCTTGGAGGAGAGGTAGAGTGGGAGGTTGGGATTAGCAGATGTAAGCTATTATACACGGAATGGAAAACCAACCCAGTCCAACTGTATAGCACAGAGAACTATACTCAGTATCCTATGATAAATCATAATGGGAAGGAATATAAAAAAGAATGCATAACATGTATAACTGAATAGTTTTGCTGTACAGCAAAAATTAACACAACATTGTGAACCAACTATACTTTAATAAATACCAGTTGTTAACTTTATATACTTGTGATGATGGTTGAATATGGTAACTTGCCCTGATGAAAATAATAGCAGACAAAGGGTTAAATTCAGTAAGAAAATAACTATAGTTACTAGTAACAGAAAAGAAAGTTAAAAGTGGCTCCTTTTTTCCTTCATGTGAAAAACTGTCTAGCATTGGGCAGCCCCAACAATGACAGATAAATTTGTGGTCGTCAGGAATCAGAGTTCAATTAACAAGGTAACAGGAAACAATTCCTGATACAGTGACCTATAAGATATAATTATCTCTGCCGAGTGCACTCAACATACCATGATAGGGGGGTGGTGCCTAGAGTTACCATATTAAAAATGCCCTCAGAAGAAAAGAGATTGGGAAACATTCTCAGTTACTAGCTCCCCCTAGTAACAGCCTGATGGGGATTGAGTAGACACTGCCTGGGCTTGCCCAAAGCATGGCCTCGTACTCTGTTCTCTTGGGATAAATTCTCTCATTAATTGTCCCTGTTTCTCCTGTGTTTGCTTTTTGGAAGTTTACTTGTATATATATATAACATGCATGTCTTTTATACTCCAAAAATAACAGAAGCATACATCCATTTCTATTCTCGGTTATGAAACATCTCTGAAGTCAGACTACCATATCCTCCTATATCTCAGTGGCCAGAATATAGGCACATGGATATCATGCAGTGGGAGCTAGAAAATGTAGTCTTTCAGTTGGGCACGTTGTTATCTTTAATAAATGAGAGCCCCCTCATTAAGGAACAAGAGTAGATTCGATATTAGGAAAATAACAGTTGTTGCCATAGAGCTCATTATGTTATCAGAAATTCTTCATAAAAATGGATACAATGTGATGGAATATAGTTACTAGGATAGAAACATGATTAAGATAATCATTATAGTTGGAATAATTCCCCATCCTCAGGAGCAAATTACTTTATTTGGAAGAATTATACAGCTATTATGGTACAGTTCCACACAGTATCATCACTATTTGGCACCCTTGAATGTGTAGACCACAGTAAAACCTCAGTGACACTCATGGAGAGGAACAAATTAAGCTAGAGATCAGAGATGGATGCTCAAGTAGAGATCCCAGTGGGAACAGCATAGATCAAATTGTAATGCCTAATGTATCTTGGTAAGTTATAGGTTGATCTAGGGAAGTTATGATCATCATGTATTTTTGTGAATATGGTTCATTTATAGTGGGCTCATACTAAGTCAAGTGAGGCTACTAATTTTTAGATGGTTGTAGAAATCCATCATTGAAAATATCCAGAGGTCCAGAAATGTTCAGTAAAGAATAACAAAGGTTAGCTGAGGATTAGTGCCCAGGTCAATCAGGGAGACTGAGGTCCCTGCAGATAAGCTAGGATAGACTTAAAAAAAAAAAATCAAGCTAAATCTAAGCTATGAGAAAACACAAAGATAGTGTCAGTAGGGCATCAGCTCAGTTTTATAAAATATTCCTAGGTGCTTACCATTGAAAGACTAGACATTCCATTTATGATCTAACAAAATTCAAGTCCTCTACTCTCTATTCTTCCAGTAAAGTCACCTCACAGAGGTAACATTATTTGTAACTTCATTTATTTGCTCCCAAAGAATATATAGTCTATTATTGCCCACTGCATTTATTCATGGTTTTAACACTCACCTAGAAAGGGAAAATATTGTAACCGAATGATAAGTGAAACCAATGCAAAGCTGTAGGTTATGATACCTCAGTTCTCCCTCTGACCATTAACTACTGAGATTTATGTTATGATGTCCCCTCATTGGATTCTTTATTTTTCATCTATAAAATAAAGGGTTTTGAATTTATGACTTCTAGTTCTCTTCTCACCTGAACCTTCCATAAATCTCAGTATTCAAAAAAACAAGAAAATATTTTCAGTTCTTTTTAAAAAATAGGATTCCTTTATACAGTTCTCTTTATATTCTATTCTCTTATGTGGTGAGAGTGCACTACTTCACATTATACGAATAAACGCTGTGTTTGTAGGAAAGGGCCCCAGAGGCCATTTCTATAATTACATAAATGTGGTCTCATCTGAACTTTCAATGGCCAGATACAGTAGAGGTCCCTACAGCAAGAGAAGATTCTTGAGAATCTCTTGGACAGAGAGGATATCAAACCAGTTAGCCCTAAAGGAAATCAACCCTGAATATTCACTGGAAGGACTGATGCTGAAGCTGAAGCTCCAATACTTCAGCCACCTGATGTGAAGATGCAACTCATTGGAAAAGATCCTGATGCTGGGAAAGACTGAGGGCAGGAGAAGGGGATGACAGAGGATGAGATGGTTGGATGGCATCACCGACGTGATGGACATGAGTTTGAGCAATCTCAAGGAGATAGAGGAGGACAGGGAAGCCTGGAATGAGCAGTCCATGGGGTCCCAAAGAGTCAGATATGATTTAGTGACTAAACAACAACAGAGATCCTAGACTCAATGTATTCAGGCATAAAGCAATAATGTACTTGCTTCTTGAGCCACTCTCATTTACATATAAATGCTGCCTGTTACAAAGGACAATGTGACTTTTGCATCTCTGGGAAAATAATGAAGGCATTTGTAGATGTCATTTATGCTTTACTTTTGATTCAGTTACTTACAAACTAATGGAGTTCAGGCTAGGTTTCTCTGAACTTTGGCATTTTCCCTCTTCTTATTTGAGCAAACAATGGAAGTTAAGCACTAATCACAGTACAAAATTGGTGAGTTTGACCACCAATTTTCACTTATCTCTACCAGTACAAAAGAGAAAAAGATACTCCGTAAATGGATATTCTCTTAATTTTGAAAACAACAGGGAGGTAGGAGTGCTTTCCACTTTTAGAAATAAGTAAACTTGGGCACAAGAGGTTAAAGAATGTGTCAAATCGCCACTGAATCTGATTCAATTTTTCTGACTTCAAGCACACAAAATGAAATGGAGTGTGGAGATAAGGAATACAAAAAAGAGAAACAATAACGTTGATGAAATCTGGGATTTTCAAGCAGTTGTGGGATAAAAGGTAAATTTTAAATTAAAAACACAGGCTCATCTTGTGAAATATGATTAATGTGAAGATGAAGAGTTAATATGAGTTCCCTCAGAACTTTTTCATTTCCTGAGCTTATCAGGAAAGCTTATAGAAACTCAAAATCTATATTGATCAGAGTTTATACAGTATAGATTTCGTTCATAGGGGACTGTGCAGATAAGTAGTTATTCAGTGGATAAAAACGTCTGAAATGCATAGCTAAGGAAATCAGTGTTTCATTTGTGGGTGTGTCTTTCACTACAGATATGAGGATTATCATGCAGATTCTTAATAATCACATGAATTTATTGTCGGTATCTGTAACACTTTAAAATTTATTTGACCTTTCAAAACATTAACTGAGATGATTCAGCCATTTTAGTAGGTACTCTATAATTTAGAAACGCTTTTCTGACAAGTAACTGGTGCTGGTGACAAGTAACTGAAAATGGCTACACTAGCTTAAATAGAGATTTGTTTGTCTTAAATATTAAGTATAGTGCTTTGTGGCTGATGACACTGTTCAAGGCTTCTATATATCAAGCTTTGTGCTGATTTTAAACTCCTGGACTTTGCTTTTTTTTTTTTTTCCCATCCTTACGGTTGCACAGCAGGATCTGCTTCTATAGGCATCATGTTTACATTCTAGGAAGAGGTAAAGACAAGGGGCAAAGATACTTTCCAAGTACTATGTCTCATTTTGTCAGGAAAGAAAAATATTTTTGGAATTCTTACCTAAAGAAAATATTTTTAAAGTTATCTCTTTAGCCAAAATCAGTATTTCACATATACATATGCAGCTGGAATGTTCTTTGGTAGAAAAGGGTCATCAATTGTGAGGTAACAAAGCACCCAGTTGCCAAACCACATATGGATGAGAAATCTTTTCCAGTATGAAGCTTTATTTGTAATTTTAAGGACACAGAAAATCAAGAAATTCAGAAATAGATTAAGGTCTTAGAAATCAAGGTAATTGCTCAGGTCTTTTTTTTTTTTTTTTTCTTCTTCTCTGAACATACACATTCTGGCCCACAGTAGGTGAAGTCTCTTAAGTTAGACACGAGAATAGAAAGAACTGAGTCTATGAATGATCTCCACTCAAAGCCCTAGCTCTGGTGATATAGTCCATGGAAGCATGCCTCATACCTCATAAATCCACAAGATTCTTTTTCTTCTTCTTCCTCTTCCTGTTCCTTTATTGCAAGAATTCCTTTATTGCAAGAATTCCTTTAAAAGAGACATCCTCTGGGCTATTGGGCCCCAGTCACCACTTTGGGGACTCCTATCTCCATGGGCTCTCATGTCACAGCTGTGGCCTTGGAATCTCCAGACATTTCCTGCACACCTCTTGTACCCTCGATGCCACCATTAGGGTAGGGATACCTCAGGGAGGGGGGAATTCCCATGACCTAGCTGCCACTTTGGTAGGCTCTTCAGCAGATGTTAGCAAGTTGCACACTTGCAGAGGTGGAGCTGAAACTGCAGCTAAGCCTGATGGGCTGTGAAACTTAGGAAGCAAGGCTGAACTCTCTCCTGCAGCTGCTCAAGCCACACATTTACCCTTCCCCTGCCAGCTTCATAAGCTCAGCCCTTGCAGGACATTCGAGTGGACACCAGGTGCTCCTACATCTAGAACAGGTTTGGCATTAGCAGCTGTGAGCTTTGTGTGCAGGGACATTTGGGGCCTGGGTCGGGCCAAGTTCGGAGCTGCCTCCACATCTCCCATGGCAGGTCCAAGTGCACGACCACCACAACCCTGGGATCTGACTTCAATGGATCTGCACTGGTGTCTTTACAAAAACAACTCATGAGGAACAGGGCTGCTTGCTGGCATTCCCAAGGTTGACAAATGGCCGAGGGCAGTGCCAACAATAGTGTGCTGTGTGGATCCACTCAGTGGATGGCAGGAGACAAAATAGAGCATGCTGAGTGAGCTGATCAGTGAAAGGCAACGCCAAAGAGTGGTCGAACTACTGCACAAGCGCACTTTCTCACATGCTAGCAAAGTAATGCTAAAAATCCTTCAACAGTACATGAACCAAGAACTGCCGGATGCACAACCTGGGTTTAGAAAGGCAGAGGAACCAGATATCAAATTGCCAACATCAGTTGGATCATAGAAAAAGCAAGGGAATTCCAAAAAAACACCTACTTATGCTTCAGTGACCACAGTAAAGTCAGTGATTGTGTGGGTCACAACAAATTGTGGAAAATTCTTCAAGAGATGGGAATATCAGACCGCATTACCCTCCTCCTCAGAAACCTGTATGTGGGTCAAGAAGCAAGTTAGAACTGGGCATCGAAAAATGGACTGGTTCAACATTGGGAAAGAAGTATGACAAGGCTGTATGTTGTCACCCTGCTTATTTAACTTATATGCAGAATATATTATGCAAAATGCCAGACTGAATAAAGCACAAGCTGGAATCAAGACTACCAGGAGAAATACCAACAACCTCAGATATGTAGATGATACCACTCATGGCAGAAAGTGATAAGGAACTAAACACTGTCTTGATGAAAATGCAAGAAAAGAGTGAAAAAGCTGGCTTAAAACTCAACATTCAAGAAACTAAGATCTTGGATTCCAGTCCCATCACTTCATGGCAAATAGATAGGGGAAATAGATAGTGACAGATTTTCTTTTCTTGGGTTCCAAAATCAATGAGGAAGCTGACTGCAGCCATGAAATTAAAAGACACTTATTCTTTGGAAGAAAAGCTATGACAAAACTAGTGAAGTGAAGTCACTGAGTCGTGTCTGACTCTTTGCGACCCGGTGGACTGTAGCCCACCAGGCTCCTCCATCCATGGGATTTCCCAAGCAACAATACTGGAGTAGGTTGCCATTTCCTTCTCCAGGGGATCTTCCCTACCCAGGGATTGAACCCGGGTCTCTGGTATTGCAGACATATGCTTTTAAAAAGCTAGAGACATCACTTTGCTGATAAAGGTCCATATAGTTTTCCAGTAGTCATGCATGGCTGTGAGAGTTGGGCCGTAAAGAAGGCTGAGTGCCAAAGAACTGATGGAGAAGACTCTTGAGAGTCGCTTGGACAGCAAGGAGATAAAATCAGTCAATCTCACAGAAAATCAACCCTGAATATTCATTAGAAAGACTGATGCTAAAGCTAAAACTCCAATACTTTGGTCACCTGATGTGAAGAGCTGACTCACTGGTAAAGATACTGATGCTGGGAAAGGTTGAGGGCAGGAGGAGAATGGGACGACAGAGGATGAAGATGTTGGATGGCATCACCAACTCAATGGACATGAGTTTGAGCAAACTCAGGGAGATAGTGAAGGACAGGGAAGCCTGGAGTGCTGCCGTCCATGGGGCTCCAGAGTTGGACACAACTTGGTAACTGAACAACACCGCCACATGTGAACAGCTCTGGCAGAGGAATATGCAGCGGCTTCTCTCCCAGTCAGAGTGCTCTAATCCCATCTGTCTTGCACTGCAGCTCAGAAATGGATCTGGGCTTTCTACTCAAATAACCAGGAAGCAGACCCAGTCCATCTCAGGACAGTCACAACCACAGAGCAAAGAGGAGGTCCTGCTCAACACGCAGTGCAGGCTCTGGTCCCTACAACACCCATCACACCTCCAATAAAAGACATAATGGTCAGCATACACTGAGCAAAGAGGTGGCAAGCATCCATGCTAAAAACAAACCTCCCACCCAAAACATATTAAACTCATGGAGGCTACACTGAGACACTCCCCCACAAAAATAGTCTTCCAGCACCACAGTACCAACACAATGGACATGAATTTGAGAAAACTGCATGGGACAATGGAGGACAGAGGTGCCTGTTGTGCTGCAGTCCATGGAGTTGCTAAGAGTCCGTCAGGACTTAGTGACTGAACAACAATGACAACAAAGGGCCACAGTAGATAATTGTTTTTCAAAACTCAAAGAGCAAGAGAAATTTAAGTAAAATGGAGCAGGAACCACTCCTAATTAAAAGATTAAGAGAATCCTGCTGAGAGAACAAAAATTAAACAGACTTCTTTAGTCTAAGAGACACTTTGTTCAAAAAGAAGATAATGAAAATACTGAAGAATTTGAGAATTATTAGTAGAAATGAAAATTACTATAAGAAATATCTTAAAACTCTTAGGAAGAGCCAATAAAAATTAGAAATTTCATCTGCTGAGACAAAACCTGAGCTAAAGGTAATAAATAGCAGGACAAGTAATGCAGAAAAACAAATAAGTAATCTGAAAGATAAAATAATGGAAATCACCCAATCAGAACAGCAGTGAAAAAAAAAATGAGTTATATAAGAGATCTACGGGATAATATAAAGCATGTCAATCTATGCATAAAAGGGATAGCAGAAGAAGAATGAGAAAGGAGGACTGAAAATACATTGGAAAAGATTATGGCTGAAGACTTCCCAAAGCTAAAGATGCAAAGAGATATCCAGGTACATGAAGAACAGAAGATCACAAACAAGATAAACTCAAACAGCCCTACACCAAGACATATCATAATCAAAATGGCAAACAACAACAACAAAAAAAGAGGATTCTAAAGGCAGGGGGTTGGGAAGCAAAGACTTAATTAAAAGGGAATTACCATAAGGCTATCAGCTACTTTCTCAACAGAAACACTGCAGGATACTCTAGCCAGCAAGATTATCATTTAGAATAGGAGAGATAAAAAAATTTTCTGAAAAGAAAAAGCTAAAATAATACAGCAATACTAAATCTACCCTTAAAGTAATATTGAAAGGTCTTCTTTAAATAGAAAAGATGTAAGAATGTATAGGAAAAGAGAAAAATCACAATTGGAAAGTAAATCACTTAAATAAGCCAGTACACAGATAGAATAAAAATTGAATTGTTTGCGTGTGAAAATGATGATAATCACAATGAACACCAAAAGAATGAACATGAAGATGTAAACGAGGACATCAAAATCATAAAATGTGGGGTAAGAGTGTAAGGAAATATAGACTTTTTTTTTTTTTTTGGTAGATATATTCAAGCCTATATGACTACCAGTCTAAAGCAAGTAGATAAAGGAAGGAGTCAACATAATTGAAAAACAGGGTAAGCAGAAATGAAAAAAACATACAATAGATTAACAAAAACCAAAAAGAGAAACAAAATATGAAAGAAAATCATCAAACTACAAAATAAAAAAAAGGATAAAATCAATGGGAAAACAAAATTTAAATAATAATAAATACATATCTGCCAGTAATTCGCTTTAATTTCAAAGACTACATGCATCCAGAGAGATGTTATGGGGAGGGAGGTGGGAGGGGGGTTCATGTTTGGGAATACATGTAAGAATTAAAGATATTAAAATTTAAAAAATAAAAAGCTAAAAAAAATAAAAATAAAAAAATAAGAAAAAAAAAAAAACAAAGACTACATGCATCCATCAAAAGATACAGAGTGGTAGGTTGGAATTAAAAAAAAAAATAGAGCCTACAATATGCTGCCTAGAAGCAACCCACTTTAGGGCAAAGGACACATGTAGACTGAAAAAGATATTTCATGTAAGTGAAAATGATAAGAAATCAGGGTTTGCAATACTCATATCAGACAAAATAGACTTTGAAAGAAAGGCTATAAAAGAGAAAGATGGACACTATATTAAGATAAAAGAATACAAGGAGAGGGTATTACACTCATTAAAATATATACACCCAATTTGGGAGCAGCCAAATACATTTAACAAATATAAAAAGAAAAAAAGGAATTGATGACAATATAACAATAGTACGAGATTTTAATACTCCACTCACATCAATGGACAAATCTTTGAAACAGAAAATCAACAAAGCAATAGAGACCCTAAAGGATACAACAAAATAGTTAGACTTAATTGATATTTTAAGGACATTACATTCAAGTAAAGCAGAATACACATTCTTTGCAAGTGCACATGGAGGATTCCCTAGTATTATCTGCATAGCAGGCCACAAAAGAAGACTTGATAAATTTAGGATAATAGAAATTATTTCAGGCATTGTTTCTGACCACAGTGGCATGAAACTAGAAATCAACAGAAAAACACACAAGAAAACAAAATTATGCAGAGACTAAACAAGATATTCCCATCACTTCATGGGAAATAGATAGGAAAACAGTGTCAGACTTTATTTTGGGGGCCCCAAAATCACTACAGATGGTGATTGCAGCCATGAAATTTAAAGACGCTTACTCCTTGGAAGGAAAGTTATGACCAACCTAGACAGCATATTAAAAAGCAGAGATATTATTTTGCCAGCAAAGGTCCATCTAGTCAAGGCTATGGTTTTTCCAGCGGTCATATATGGATGTGAGAGTTGGACTATGAAGAAAGCTGAGAGCCGAAGAATTTATGCTTTTGAACTGTGGTGTTGGAGAAGACTCTTGAGAGTCCCTTGGACTGCAAGGAGATCCAACCAGTCTATCCTAAAGGAGATAAGTCCTGGGTGTTCATTTGAAGGACTGATGCTAAAGCTGAATCTCCAATACTTTGGCTACCTCATGTGAAGAGTTGACTCGTTGGAAAGGACCCTCATGCTGGGAGGAATTGGGGGCAAGAGGAGAAGGGGATGACAGAGGATGAGATGCCTGGATGGCATCACCAACTCGATGGACATGAGTTTGAGTGAACTCCGGGAGTTGGTGATGAACAGGGAGGCCTGGAGTGCTGTGATTTGTGGGGTCGCAAAGAGTCAGACACAACTGAGTGACTGAACTGAACTGAACTAAAACCAGATATTATTAAAAACCTAATGGGTCAACAATGAGATCAAAAAAGAAAGTTAAAAATATATTGAGGTAAGTGACAATGAAAACCCAGTCATATAAAATCTATGGGTTGCAGCAAAAGCAATTCTTAGAGGGAAGTTTATAGTGATACAGGCTTTCCTTAAGAAATAAGACAAATCTCAAACAAACTAACCCACCACCTCAAAGAATTAGAAATGAAGAAATAAAACCTAATATCAGAACAAAGAAGTATATAATAAAGATCAGAGGGCAAATAAATAAAATAGAGATTAGAAAGAAAATGTGAACAAAATTGACAAACTTCTGGCTAAGCTTACTAAGAAGAAAAGAAAGATAACCCCAACTAACAAAACAAGAAATGAAAGAGGAGAAATCTCAACAGACAGTGTAGAAAAACAAACGAAAAGGCTGTAAGAGAATACTATGAACAATTAGATGCCAACAAATTCAACAACCTAGAAGAAGTGTACAACTTTCTAGAAACATACAGCCCACCAAAACTGAACCAGGGATAAAACAGATAACTTGAAAAGACCAATCACTAGAAATAGAATAGAATCTATAACAAAAAGTACCTCAAATGAAAGTCCAGGACGAGATGTCTTCACAGGTGATTTCTACCAAACATACGAGGAAGAACTTTTACAAATCGTTTCCAAATTCTTCCAAAAGACGAAGAGGGAAAAACACTCCCAAAATTTATCTATGAACAACCATCACCCTAATGTCAACCCCAAAAAAAGGTACTACCAAAACAGAGAGTTACAGGCCAATTATTGTTGTTCAGTTGCTCAGTCATGTCCGACTCTTTGTGATCCCACGGACTGCAGCACCCCAGGTTTCCCTGTCCTTCACCATCTCCCACATTTTTCTCAGACTCATGTCCAATGAATTATGATGCCATCCAACCATCTTGTCCTCTGTCATCCCCTTCTCCTCCTACCTTCAGTCTTTCCCAGCATCAGGGTTGTCTTTGATGAATAGAGATGCAAAAATCATCAACCAAATTTTAGCAAACCAAACCCAACAACAAAACTACAATGAGGTACCACCTCACACTGCTCAAAATGGCCATCATTAAAAAGTCTACAAATAGATAAAGACTTAAATGTAAGGCCAGAAACTATAAAGCTCTTAGAAGAAAACATAGGCAATATACTCTAAAATAAACTTCACCAAGATTCTCTTTGACCCACCTCCTAGAATTATGGAAATAAAAACAGAAATAAACAAATAGGACCTAACTAAATGCTGTAGCAATAGCAAAGGAAACTAAACAAATTGAAAAGACAACACCCAGAATGGAAGAAAATAATTGCAAGTGAAGCAACTGACACAAAATATACAAGCAATGCATACAGCTCAATATCAGGAAAACAAACCACTCAATCAATAAATGGGCGGAAGACCTAAACAGACGTTTCTCCAAAGACGCACAGATAGCAAATAAGCACATGAAAAGATGCTCAACATTGCTTATTATTAGAGTAATGCATACCAAAACTACCATGAGATATCCATTAACGCACACCAATCAGAATGGCCGTCATCAAAAAAATCTACAAACAATAAATGCTGGAGAGGGTGTGGAGGAAAGGGAACCCTCCTACACTGTTGGTGGGAATATAAATTGATACTGCCTCTATGGAGAACAGTATGGAGATTCCTTAAAACAAAACAAAAGAAATGACCCAGCAATCCCACTACTCAGCATATATCCTGAGAAAAGCACAATTCAAAAAGACACATGTACCCTGATGTTCATCATGAGAAACACTGGGCTGGAGGAAGTACAAGTTGGAATCAAGATTGCTGGGAAAAATATCGATAACCTCAGATATGCAGATGACACCGCCGTTATGGCAGAAAGTGAAGAGGAACTAAAAAGCCTCTTGATAAAAGAGAAAGAGGAGAATGAAAAAGTTGGCTTAAAGCTCAAAATTCAGAAAACTAAGACCATTGCTTCTAGTCCCATCACTTCAGGGCAATTAGGTGGGGAAATGGTGGCTGACTTTATATTTCTGGGCTCCAAAATCACTGCAGATTGTGATTACAGCCATGAAATTAAAAGATGCTTACTCCTTGGAAGGAAAGTTATGATCAACCTAGACAGCATATTAAAAATCAGAGCTATTACTTTGCCAACAAAGGTCCATCTAGTCAAGGTTATGGTTTTTCCAGTAGTGATGTATGGATGTGAGAGTTGGACTATAAAGAAAGCTGAGCACTGAAGAATTGATGCTTTTGAACTGTGGTGTTGGAGAAGACTCTTGAGAGTCCCTTGAACTGCAAGGAGATCCAACCAGTGCATCCTAAAGGAGATCAGTCCTGGATGGTCACTGGAAGGACTGATGTTGAGGCTGAAACTTCAATACTTTGGCCACCTGATGTGAAGAGGTGACTCATTGGAAAAGACCCTGATGCTGGGAAAGATTGAGGGCAGGAGGAGAAGGGGATGACAGAGAATGAGATGGTTGGATGGCATCATCGACTCGATGGACATGGGTTTGGGTGGACTCTGGGAGCTGGTGATGGACAGGGAGGCCTGGTGTGCTGTGGTTCATGGAGTCACAAAGAGTCGGACACGACTGAGTGACTGAACTGAACTGAACCCTGATATTCATTGCAGCACTATTTACAATAGTCAGGACGTGGAAGCAACGTGGATGTCTATTGATAAGTGAATGGATAAAAAACATGTGGTACATATACACAATGGAATATTACTCAGCCATAAAAAGGGATGAATTTGAATCAGTTCTAGTGAGGTGGATGAACCTAGAGCCTGTTTCATAGAGTGAAGTAAGTCAAAAGAAAAAAACCAATATTGTATATTAATGCATATATAGAAACTAGAAAAATATCACTGACAAACCAATTTGCAGGGAGGATATGGAGATACAGATGTAGAAAACGGACTTGTGGACACAGTAGGGAAAGGAGAGGGTAAGAAAAATTTAAAAACTAACATTGGCCTATATATATTATCATGTGTAAAGTAGATAGCTAGTAGGGAGCTGCTATATAACATAGGGAGTCCAGCTTGGTCCTCTGTGATGACCTAGAAGGGTAGGATGGGAGAGAGGAGGGGGACTCAAAAAGGATGGGATTATGTATATATAATTAGTACTGATTAACATTGTTGTACAGCAGAAAACAACACAACATTGTAAAGCAATTATCCTCCAATTAAAAAATAAAATAAAAGTCTAAAAAATAAAAAGTGTTGTAGAGGGTGTGGAGGAAAGGGAAGGCCTACTCTGCTGGTGAGAATGTAAGTTGGTACAACCACTATGGAAAACAGTATGGAGGTTCTTCAAATTACTAAATGTAGAGTTGCTGTATGATCCAGTAATCCCACTCCTTGGCCTATACTCAGACAAACCTATGATTTGAAAAGATACATTCACTCCTATGTTTATAGAAGCACTCTTTACAATATCAAAAACATGGAAACAATCTAAATGTCCATCAACGAATGGATAAAGATGTGGTGTGTATATACATATATATGTATGTATGTATACACACACACATATACAATGGAATATTACTCAGCCATAAGAAAGAAATAATGCCATTTGCAGCAACATGAACAGATCTAGAGATTTATCATACTAAACAATGGGAGTCAGAAAAATACTGCATGTTATCACTTATATGTGGAATCTAAAATATGCACAAATGAACATATATACAACATAGAAACAGACTCATAGACATAGAGAACAGACTTACTATTGCCAAGGGGGGCAGTGGGTGAGGGAGGCATGGATTGAGAGTTTTGGATTAGCAGATGCAAATGAGTATATAAAATATAAACAACAAGGTCCTCCTGAAAAGCACAGAGAACTATATGCAATATTCTACAGTAAATCATAATGAAAAATAATATGAAATATATATATGTATATATAACTGAATGACTTTGCTATAGAGCAAAAATGAACACAACATTGCAATTCTATTATACTTTTTTTTTTTGAGAGACATTCTTATTCAACAGATTAACCTTTCCTAACAAACATTGCAGTTTCTTTGCTCACAAGTCCAAATATAGTGATGTTAAGGATACCACACTGTGTCACCTGCCTTTCTTTTCCTTGCCCCAGGACTCCCCACCTGGTAAAGGGAGTATATAAATTACAGGCTTTAACTTCTTCCTCTTTAGATGCAGTTTCACATACAAAAACAATAAGTTAATGACACTGACTGATATGGAAGCTCTCTATAACCTTTTCCCCAGTGGAACAGCTATTTATAAAACAACCAATTTTGGACTCAATATGATTATTTTTTCAGTGAAATTTAGGTTGTATAAAATGAATACTACCCATATAATCACCTTTGTCTCTAAGGCTTGACTTATCCCTTATACTTTGTCCCTTCCTTTCCATTATTAAATACAAAAAATAATTTTGCTGGCTGCATACTTGAAGGTCTTGTGTTCTACATTAAAAGGCCATTTACTTACAATTAATAAATTATTTTCATTTATGCAATAAATATTTCCTGGGCACCTATTTACAGAAAGAAATGTGCTACATGCTAGAAACACAATGGTTAATGTGACAGATGTAGTCTTAGCCCCTCATGGACCTTATAAAGAGTGATCAAAACCTAAGTAATCACAAAATTAGTAATCATACATTTTGATTAGGTCTACAAGGAAACATATGGTGTAATATTAGAGCCTAATGGTAACGTCCTCTTAGGAAGGGGCCAGGATATTTTCCTTTGTGGGAGGAGGGGGGGTCCTTAAAGCCAAGATATGTAAGATGAAAAGAGAATGTTTGTTTTAATTGCTAAGTAGTGTCTGACTATTTTGCAGTCCCATGAACTGTAGCCCACTGGGTTCTTCTGTATGGCATTTCCCAGGTAAGAATACTGGAGTGGATTGTCATTTCCTTTTCCAGGGGATCTTTCCAGCTGAGGGATTGAACCTGCCTCTCCTGCATTGGCAGGTGGATTCTTTACCACTGAGACACCAAGGAAGCCCAGAAAAGAGGCAGCCATGACAAAAAGAAATCCACGTCTTAAAAAGTGGAAAAAAACAGTGATTTGTTATCTTAGGTACTTTTCTTACTTCATCAACATAATGACTCTGCAAGCCAGGTATAATTACTCCATTTTGCAGGTGAATAATCAGTTTAGATAACTGGCTGATGTCAATTGGTTAGTTGTCCAAAGTTGAGTTCAAGCCCACACATATATTTTGGATTCAGAACTCTCCATTTCCACAGGGATTCTTTCTGCAGGCCATGTCAGCAGGGTCTCTGAACTCAGTGGTCTTTAAAGTTCCCTCTGTCTCGATGTCCACTGATTGAAGCATGCAGCTTTTTAATGCTTATTTTAAAATAACTTTAAAATTGTAACTTTAAAGTTGTATAGCCTGTATGAATTTTTGGTTGAAGTTTCTATTCAATTTTAGTTCACTTTACTGCCTTTAATAGTTCCAGCAACAACAGAATGGAGAAAATACTTACAAATGAAGCTAAGGATAAAGAATTAATCTTCAAAATACAGAGGCAGCTCATACAGTTCTAAAAATACAGTCAAGAAGTAGGCAGAAGATCTAAACAGACATTTCTCCAAAGAAGACATAAAGATGTCCAAACAGGCACATGAAAAGATGTTCAACATCATTAATTATTAGAGAAATGTGAAAAAACTACAAGGAGGTATTGCCTCACACCAGTCAGAATGACCATCATTAAAATGTCTACAAACAATAAATGCTGGAGAGGATGTAGAGAAATGGGAACCTCCCTACACTGTTGGTGGGAATGTCAACTGGTGCAATCACTATGGAGAACAGTAAGGAGATTTCTTAAAAAACTAAAAATAAAACTACCATGTGATGATATAGCAATCCCATTCCTGGGAATATATCTGGAGAAAATGATAATCTGAAAAAATACATGCATCCCAATCTTCACTGCAGCACTATTTACAACAGCCAAGACACAGAAGTAACTTAAATGCCCATCAACAGAGGAATGGATAAAAATGTAGGACATATATACAATGGAATATTACTCAGTCATTATTAAGAATGCAATAATGCCATTTGAAGTAACATGGAGGGACATAGAGGTTTTCATACTAAGTGAAGTAAGACAGACAGAGAAAGACAAATTTTATATGATATCACTTGCATGTGGAATCCAATTTTTTAAAATGACACAAAATGAACTTATTTACAAAACAGAAACAGACTTACAGATATCAAAAAACAAACAAACTTAATGGTTACCAAATGGGAAACTTGGGAGGGGGAGGAATAAATCAGGTACTTGGGACGTATATATACTCACTACTATATATATGATAGATAACTAACAAGGACTCTGGAGCATAGAGAACATATTCAATATTCAGTGATATCCTATATGAGAAAATCTGAAAAAGAATGAATATATGGTATGTATAACTGAATCACTTTGCTATACACTTGAAACTAACACAATATTATAAATTTACCATACACCAATAATTTTTTTTAAGTAACTTCATTGGAATTAATATTTTGAAAATTTTTATGAACAGTTCCAGACTCATGACCTGTGTTAGTAGCAACACAGAGGTAGTGAAATGAGCAGTTTGGAGTATTTTATTGAACAAAACATCTTGTGTGTGTGTGTGTGTGTGTGTATGTATAACGAACCTCACACAGTTCCAGACAGAGAAAATGTTCAATTTCTACAATATGGAAATATTTGGAGGGAAATTTTTAGAGGAACTATTTAGAACAATGTATTTTGCTAGATTAATGTTTTATTTAAACCTCACACTAATTTACTTATTTATTAAATAACCATTTTTAATGATCTAATATATGAATCCACTCTACTTCATACAGACTTCATTATAAGAAAATTTATGTTTGTTTAAAAGGAAACATTGAAATAAATAATACAAAATCTCTGCTCACTTCCTAGCACTTAGAATAAAACACTTCATATTGACTCCTGATAGCAGAGTATAGGCCTTCACCAATTATTACCTATTTTTCCTCAGATGATTTGAAATTATACTCAGCCTTCGCCTCCTTATCTGTAATTTGGGAATTTATTTGTTGGATAAATGGTTTTCATTTTTGAAACTGTCCTTTTACTGTCCCAGTTGTCCTATACCCTAGGGTTATTACCTATTATATGTGAATGTTTCATGAGGATAAAGCTAAACATGATTCTGAAATGAAGCAGGACCCTATGGTCCTTCCCTGGAATGTCCTCTGCCTGCCTTTTATCTGTAGAAAACAACAAAGAATAAATTTAGTCAGAGAAGTGAGAAAATGCAGAAGCAAAATAACACTGTCAAACAGGACAAAATAATAATAATAATCATTAAGCAAAGCCAAGGACCTTCAGTTCCTCCTCAAGGGCTGTAGATAATATTTTGAGCCATATTCTGGAGAAACAGTGATGGACTTTATTTTCTTGGGCTCCAAAATCACTGCAGACAGTGACTGTAGCCATGAAATTAAAAGATCCTTGCTTCTTGGAAGAAAAGCTATGACCAACCTAAACAGCATGTTAAAAAGCTGAGATATTACTTTGCCAACAAAGGTCCATCTAGTCAAAGCTATGGTTTTTCCAGTAGTGATGTATGGATGTGTGAGCTGGACATGAAAAAAAAGCTCAGTGCCGAAGATTTGATGCCTTCAAACTCTGGTGTTGGATAAGACTCTTAAGAGTCCCTTGTTCAGCAAGGAGATAAAACTAGTCAATCCTAAAGGAATTCAATCTTGAATATTCATTGGAAGGATGATGCTGAAGCTCCAATACTGTGGCCACCTGATGCCAAGAACCAACTCATTGGAAAAGACCCTGATGCTGGGAAATATTGAAGGCAGGAGAAGAAGGGGAAGACAGAGAATGAGTTGGTTGAATGGCATCACCGACTCAATGGACATGAATTTGAGCAAACTCCAGGAGATGGTGAAAGACAGGAAAGCCTGGCGTGTTGCAGTCCATGGGGTCACAGAGTGGGACACAACTGAGCAACTGAAGAACAACGATTCTGTGAGCTGTCCTGTAGAGATGGAAACCCCCACTGGCGGAAGAAGTTAACTATATGATGACCAGACCATAGCCATGATATAAGTTGCCACAGTTCCAAGAACTGGCCTCAAAAAATGAAAAATGGGAACAAACCAACCCTGGAACTGAAGACTAACTGTAATTAAAACAATTAAGATTACACTGATCAGACTACTGAGTGACCGATTTTTAAGATGACTGTCAGACCTGACTCCACTGTTCTGCACATAGCCCCCTCTCCTGTGCCCATACATCTCTGAAAATCCCCTGTGAAAGATTTTGCCCACTGGTTGTCAGTAGGGGGAATCAGCTTTTGGCTATAGTGTGCCATTCCCTTTGGCTGCCAGTCTCCGAAATAAAGCAAGCTTTCTTTTCCAACAACTAGCCTGGCTATTGACTTTCAAGCAATGAACATTCAGACCTTACCTTTTTTATTTTTATTTAAATTGGAGGCTAATTACCTTACAATATTGTGGTGGTTTTTGCCATATATTCACACGAATCAGAGAAGGCAATGGCACCCCACTCCAGTACTCTTGCCTGGAAAATCCTATGGATGGAGGAGCCTGGTAGGCTGCAGTCCATGGGGTCGCTAAGAGTTGGATACGACTGAGTGAATTCACTTTCACTTTTCACTTTCATGCACTGGAGAAGGAAATGGCAACCCACTCCAGTGTTCTTGCCTGAAGAATCCTAGGGACACGGGAGCCTGGTGGGCTGCTGTCTATAGGGTTGCACAGAGTCGGACATGACTGAAGTGATTTAGCAGCACATGAATCAGCCATGGGTGTACATGTGCTGCCCATCCTGAACCTTCTTCCCACCTCCCTCCCCATCCCATCCCTCAGAGTCATCCCAGTGCGCCAGCCCTGAGCACCCTGTCTCACGCCTCAAACCTGGACTGGCAACCTATTTCACATATGATAATATACATGTTTCAATGCTATTCTCTTAAATCTTCCCACCCTTGCATTCTCCCACAGAGTACAAAAGTCTGTTCTTTACATCTGTGTCTCTTTCGCTGTCTTGCATATAGGGTCATCATTACCGTCTTTCTAAATTCCATATATATGCGTTAACATACTGTATTGGTGTTTTTGGTGGTTTTTTTTTTTTTTCTCACTTACTTCACTCAGTATAATAGGCTCCAGTTTCATCCACATCATTAGAACTGATTCGAATGTGTTCTTTTTAATGGCTAATATTCCTTTGTGTATATGTACCACAGCTTTCCTATCCATTTGTCTGCCAATGGCCATCTAGGTTGCTTCCATGTCTTGGCTATTGTAAACAGTGCTGCGATGAACATTGGGATACAAGTGTCTCTTTCAATTCTGGTTTCCTCAGTGTGTATGCCCAGCAGTGGGATTGCTGGGTCATATGGCAGTTCTATTTCCAGTTTTTTTAAGGAATCTCCACACTGTTCTCCATAGTGGCTCTACTAGTTTGCATTCCCACCAACAGTGTAAGAGGGTTCCTTTTTTCTCTCCACCTTCTCCAGCACTTATTTCTTGTAGAATTTGGATAGCAGCCATTCTGACCAGCATGAGATGGTACCTCATTGTGGTTTTGATTTGCCTTCTCTGATAATGAGTGATGTTGAGCATCTTTTCATGTGTTTGTTAGCCATCTGTATGTCTTCTTTGGAGAAATGTCTGTTTAGTTCTTTGGCCCATTTTTTAAAGGGAGAAGAATCAGCAAAATTAGAAATGAAAACGGAGAAATCACAACAGACAAAACAGAAATACAAAGGATCATAAGAGAATACTATCAGAAATTATATGCCAATAAAATAGACAACTTGGAAGAAATGGACGAAATCTTAGAAAAGTATAACTTTCCAAAACTGAACCAGGAAGAAATAGAAAATCTTAACAGACCCATCACAAGCACAGAAATCGAAACTGTAATCAGAAATCTTCCAACAAACAAAAGCCCAGGACTGGATGGCTTCACAGCTGAATTCTACCAAAAATTTAGAGAAGAGCTATCACCTATCCTACTCAAATTCTTTCAGAAAATTGCAGATGAAGGTAAACTTCCAAACTCATTTTATGAGGCTACCATCATCCTAATACCAAAACCAAAAAATGATGCCACACACACACACACACACACACAAACAAACAAACAAAAAACTACAGGCCAAAATCACTGATGAACATAGATGTAAAAATTCTCAACAAAATTCTTGCAAACAGAATCCAACAATATATTAAAAAGATCATACATCATGACCAAGTGGGCTTTATCCCAGGGATGCAAGGATTCTTCATATTTGCAAATCAATCAATGTGATACACCACATTAACAAATTGAAAGATAAAAACCATATGATTATCTCAATAGATTCAGAGAAAGCCTTTGACAAAATTCAACATCCATTTATTATAAAAGCCTCCAGAAAGCAGGCATAGAAGGAACATATCTTAACATAATAAAAGCCATATATGATAAATGCACAACAAACATTATCCTCAATGGAGAAAAGTTGAAAGCATTTCCCCTAAAGTCACGAACAAGACAAGGGTGCCCAGTCTCACCACTACTATTCAACATAGTTTTGGAAGTTTTAGCCACAGTAATCAGAGAAAAAAATGAAATAAAAGGAATCCAGATTGGAAAAGAAGAAGTTAAACTCTCACTGTTTGCAGATGACATGATTCTCTACATAGAAAACCTTAAGACTCCACCAGAAAACTACTAGAGCTGATCAATAAATACAGTAAATTTTCAGGATATAAAATTAACACACAGAAATCCCTTGCATTCCCATAGACTAACAATGAGAAAACAGAGAAATTAAGGAAACCGTTCCATTCACCATTGCAATGAAAAGAATAAAATACTTAGGAATAAATCTACCTAAAGAAACAAAGTACCTATATAAAGAAAACTATAAAACACTGATGAAAGAAATCAAAGAGGGCACAAATAGATGGAGAAATAGACCATGTTCATGGATCAGAAGAATCAACATAGTGAAAATTAGTATACTACCCAAAGCAATCTATAGATTCAATGCAATCCCTATCAAGCTATCAATGGTATTTTTCAGAGAACTAGAACAAATAATTTCATAGTTTGTATCAAAATGTAAAAAATCTCGAATGGCCAAAGCATCTTGAGAAAGAAGAATGGAACAGGAGGAATCAACCTGCCTAACTTCAGGCTATATTACAAAGCTATCATCAAGACAGTATGGTACTGGCACAAAGACAGAAACATAGATCAATGGAACAAACTAGAAAGCCCAGAGATAAATCCACACACCTATGGACACCTTACCTTTGACAAAAGAGGCAAGAATATACAATGGAGAAAAGACAATCTCTTTAACAAGTGGTGCTGGGGAAACTGGTCAACCACTTGTAAAAGAATGAAACTAGAACACTTTCTAACACCATACACAAAAATAAACTCAAAATGGATTAAAGATCTAAATGTAAGACCAGAAATTACAAAACTCCTAGAGGAAAACATAGGCAAAACAATCTGATGTAAGTCATAGCAGGATCCTCTATGACCCACCTCCCAGAGCAATGGAAATTAAAGCAAAAATAAACAAATGGGACCTAGTTAAACTTAAAAGCTTTTGCACAATGAAGGAAACTAAAAGCAAGGTGAAAAGATAGCCTTTAGAATGGAAGAAAATAATAGCAAATGAAGCAACTGACAAAGAATTAATGTCAAAAACATACAAGAAACTCCTGCAGCTCAATTCCAGAAAAATAAGCGACAGACTTTACTTTTGATAACAATTGTGTTTCTGTTATTATCAATGTTTTATTACCATGAGGATCTCATTTAACTGTTTTTTCATCTCTAAATTGTCATGATGATATTAGGTAAATATTTTTAATACTTACTTTGTGCTTAGAGCGTCATGCACAGCATTTCCTTGAGCCTTACAACTAACTTGAGTTGTGCATTATTACTTCAGAGATGAGAAAACAGAAATAAAAGAATTGAACTTTGGCAGTGTGACTCACGTTCATTTGCTTTCACCACTATTTATACTACCTCAGCATCATACTGAGCTCTCGTGCTACTGCTATTAGACTGGCCTTTTCCACTGTGGTATTTTAATAAAGAGTGCTTGTGGGATAAATTTTGAAACTATGAGTATATGTGTGTACATATTGCTGTGGAGGGTGTGTGCATATTAATTCTAGAGCCTTGGAAATTGTCTACAGATCCTGAAGCTCTAGTTTGCATATCTTCCTCAGAAGTTTTGGCATGTGAGTATATGCATGTCATTTTCCCTGTTTTCATGAAATCATAAATCTTTCAAGATGCACTGTACATCACTTGCCAAAGAAAGATAGTTTAATCTCTACATGATCATGGAGTCTTTAATGTGAGCCACTGGGCATATAATATATACTAAATATATATGCTAGAGTCCCTTGGACTGCAAGGAGATCAAACTAGTCAATCCTAAAGGAAATCAACCCTAACTATTCACTGGAAGGACTGATGTTGAAACTGAAGCTCCAAAATTTTGGCTGCCTGATGCGAAGTATTGACTCACTGGAAAAGACCCTGATCCTGGGAAAGACTGAAGGCAGGAGGAGAAGAGGACGAGAAGAGGAAAAGATGGTTGGATAACATCGCTGACTCAATGGACATGAGTTTGAGTAAGCTCCAGGAGATGGTGAAGTATCGAAAAGCCTGTCACACTGTAGTCCATGGGGTTGCAAAGAGTTGGGCATGACTGAGCAACTGAACAATAACAACAACACTATATGCTATCCTGTCTCTCTAAAAACAGTCCCACTCCCTCTCCCACTATACATGGCCATTCTTATTTTGAAGATGACTAGAACATTTACTATAATTTCTCATGCTTATAAGGTAGGCGAATAGTTAATGTTAAGAGAAGAGCTAACAAATGATCTAGATGCACTTTGCTGTCACATGTTGCCAGGACTGTGTGACACTATGATTGTAAGCCAAAGAGTGAGTGTAAGCAATTCTTATTACACATATCATGATTCTGTACTCTTCAATCAAGGCCCTTATTACCTTTTTATCTCTATATTAAATCATTCTAATTGTTTTATTCTCATGTGTTAAGTTTTGCCTCATTCCTGACAATGTCTGTCCTCCTTCCATCATGTTAACAAGGTTACTCACTTAAAGAAGAGAGGCACCTGGATCAGGAACTGGGCCTAAATTAATGGAATTCTCTTGTTTTGCATTCCTGAAAGAGTTTGCTCTTCTCCCATGTTAAAGTCTAGGTTTGGAATGGAACAAATGGGGTTCAGACACATGAAGCATCATCATTCAAGAATCATCTGACATGCCAAGGTTTTAGTTGACCCCACAAAGGTCCGTCTAGTCAAGACTATGGTTTTTCCTGTGGTCATGTATGGATGTGAGAGTTGGACTGTGAAGAAAGCTGAGCACCGAAGAATTGATGCTTTTGAACTGTGGTGTTGGAGAAGACTCTTGAGAGTCCCATGGACTGCGAGGAGATCCAACCAGTCCATCCTAAAGGAGACCAGTCCTGGGTTTTCATTGGAAGGAGTGATGTTGAAGCTGAATCTCCAATACTTTGGGCACCTGATGCAAAGAGCCAACTCATTTGAAAAGACCCTGTTGCTGGGAAAGATTGAGGGCAGGAGAAGGGGATGACAGAGGATGAGATGGTTGGATGGTATGACCGACTCAATGGACATGGGTTTGGGTAGACTCTGGCAGTTGGTGATGGACAAGGAGGCCTGGCGTGCTGCCGTTCATGGGGTTGCAAAGAGTCGGACAAGACTGAGCAACTGAACTGACTGACTGACTGAATTAGGTGTGCTCTTTATTATTTCTCAGGAATAGTAACTCATTTTTCCTACATGTTATTTCTCTTTACTTTTATTTTTCTGAGTTAACTATGTAAGGCATATCTGTTTTCCCACATCCAGTAATATGAGTGTTCAAGAAGTATAATTTATGAAGTCATTAACTAGATTCATCATTAGTCTTCAGTTTATGTTCAACTCTCCTTATTATATGGTATTTCCATAATAACCAGATATCTCAGTCAACCTTATACTTTTCAATAAATATTGTGAAAATTATTAGGTTGGTGCAAAAGTAATTGTGGTTTTTGCATTGCTGAAATATCCATTTGATATTGGAATACATTCTCAATAAATGTAGCTATGCTATACATCATTCTAATGCGCATTTCTCACTTTATATTGTTTGCTAATGACTTATTACTTGCTGTATATTTATTGTAGACTATGGAAATGATGCTAGGTACAGAGCAAATTTGAATGATTTTATTATTTGAGTTCAAAATGGCTGTAAAACAGTGGAGACAACTCACAACATCGACAAATTTGGCCCAGAAGCTGCTAATGAATGTATAGTTCAGAGGAGGTTCAAGAATTGTTGCAAAGGAGACTAGATCTTGAAGATGAGTAGCCTAGTAGCCAGCCACCAGAAGGTGATAATGACCAATTGAGAGCAATCATCGAAGCTGATCCTTTTATAACCACATGAGAAGCTGCCCAAGAATTCAACATCAAACATTATAAGGTGGTTCAGTATTTGAAGCAAATCGAAGAGGTGAAAAACCTGAAAAGCGAGGACTTCATGAGCTGACTACAAATTTTTTACAATGGCTGTTGTGAAGTGTCATCTTTCCTTATTCTATGCAATGATGAGTCATATCTAGATTGTATTGTGACTGCAATGAAGAGTGAAATTTATATGACAACCAGTGGTGACCAGTTCAGTGGCTGGACTGAGAAGAAGCTCCAAAGCACTTCCCATACCCAACTTACACCCCCAAAAGGTCACAGTCTTTTTTTGGTGTTCTGCTGACTGTCTGATCCACTACAGCTTTCTGAATTCCAGGGAAACCATTTCATCTGAGAAGTAAGCTCAGCAAATTCATGAGATGCACCAAAAACTGCAACCCCTCCAGCTACCATTGGTCTACACCAAAGGCCTAATTCTCCATGACAACACCCGACTGCATGTCTCACAACAACCACTTCAAAAGTTGAATGAATTAGGCTATGAAGTTTTTCTTCATCCACCATATTCATCTAACCTCTGGCCAACCGACTATCACTTCTTTAAGCATCCCAACAGCTTTTGTAGGGAAAACGCTTCTACAACCAGCAAGATGCAGAAAATATTTTCCAAGAGTTCATCAAATCTCAAAGCACAGATTTTTATGTTACAGAAATAAGCAAACTTATTTCTCATTGGCAAAATGCATCGATTGTAATGGTTCCTATTGTGATTAATAAAGATGTGTTTGAACCTTTAGTTATAGTGATTTAAAATTCAATTTCTGAAACTGCATTTACTTTTGCACCAACCTAACAGAAAACAGCTTTGTTCCTGAACAGGACTTTTTTTTTTTTTTTTTTTTTTTGCCTTTTGCCTTTTCCTGCCTGTCTTTCAGATCTAAGAAGCTGGACAGGAAAATTATGAAAGAAACTAGGAGACCTCATTAACTAGTTGACGGTTACTCCTGCTTCATCACTGCTGACTTCATCCTGAGTTTTCAAGAACCACTGAATCAAAAAGTTTTGAGAATACCACTCTGATTGTGTCCTAGGAATGTCCTAGGAAGAAAGAATGCAGAGTCTGCAGACTTAATGCTCCAACTGCCCTCCTCTCAAAAAAGCCTAAAATATGCAGTTTTTCAAGTATTCATTCACACATACATTTGTCTGACTATGTGTTTATTTCTTCAGTTAGCAGTTGGAGGTACTTAACTGGTATATTCTCCTCGACTCTTGTGTCCTGCAATCTGCTTTTGCCAGAATGGCCTTTTCCAAGTACAAACTGGATCATGTTAATATCCCTTATGTCCCACCATGCCCCAACTTCCTTTAATGAAAAACACCCAATGTACTGTATTTTTAACCTGAGCTGCAAGACCTGACAATCTACGCTCTTATTTTGGTACATCTAACTGTATTTATATTAGAACTTTTATCTTATATATCTATTGGTAACCTGGAATGCAGAGAAGCTGCAGAGGACACAGGTGCAAAGTATCATTCTCTTCAGCATCAACATCCACATCTGTGAAACTGATACTTTATTCTATAGCAAACACATCCAAAGTGTCATAAGTAAATGAAGTACAATTCTAAATACAGAGCACCTCAAATGCTATGTGTTTAGGTATATATGTGCATGTGTGTATATAATATTTTATATAATAATAACATAGTAAATATATTTATTTAGTGATTATATAATATGAAGCACATTGTTCCAAGGAGATTAACTAAGTAATGATTGCCTCACAGTGAAAAGATCCCTTATATTTGTGACACAAACACTTTATATCAAAATATAACTTATATGCCTAATTAAAAATAAATAGACAAATTATTTGTTTTTCTCTCAGTCCCATAGATAGCTCATGTATCATTCTTTAGCCAATCCTGTTTGATTGGTATTGCCTGATTGAAATACTTCACTGGGAAGGGATATGATAGTAATTTATGGAAGAGTCACTATCATGGGGGCAGAAGAGTGGCAGCTTAAGCATTTATTATTGCTAGCTATATTTATTCTGCAAGTTCTTTGAAATTAGAAAACTCAGTCATTACAACTACATGTCTCAAAAGAGAAGGAGGACCTCCTCCTGATGGCTTAAGCAAAACTCCAGGGCTGATTCTAATTGGTTCCATTCAGATCAAATGCTCACCTCATGTGACTGAGATCCTTATCAAATCAAAGAGGAGCAATACTCCAAAAGGACATTAAATGCTGTTGGATAAAAAGTAACATATCTATGGCCCCTGACCTTCAAAATAACCTTTGGAGGCAATGTGTGAGGGAATAACCTTAACCATGTGTGTTAGTGCTAAACACTGAATCCAAGGCCCCTCTCTTCCAGCCCAGAGCAACTCACTACTTCTCATTTATCTCCTGTTCTTCTCATTCTTCTAACAGGAATCTGTGGGAGTTCCTAGTTCTTACAAAGAAAACCTGTCATAACAAGATCTAAATAGTCAGAAAGATATTCATCAGAACCACTTAGCATGACTTTAGTCAAATTAAAATCAGAAATGTAAAATTTTTACTTGATTTCCCAGAATCAGGATGACTCAGATAAATGCTGTCAAAGTGATTAAAATATGTTCTTAAAGTGCTTTGCTCCCATATATAAAAATTAATAAATGAAAGCACAATAAGAACATTTACATTTGGGGGACCTAAGGTTATTTTGAGGAATTGTGTTAATTAATGTAACTATGATGAGACAGTCCACAATTCATCTCAAGATGGATGTGATATGTTCCTCTTCCTTATAATTGCACCTGCCACAGCAATAGGGGATAGTTTTAGAGACATGTCCATGAATGTACAGTTCTCTGACTTGTTAGGATGGGTATAATAATGTTCACACACATTGGTCCCCTCCGCAATTATAACTCCAGCTCCTTCACCCTACTAGGGCAGGAGAAGAAACAGCATGGGTTGCTGACAGTGTACCTTCTAGATTCCTGTGACTTCTGAAGGTTTCACATTTTCTCCCTTCCCTGAGGGATTTCAGATTTCATATATTTTCTCTGTGGCTTTGCTGCTGCTGAAGGCATCTGTTCTTTGGCTTCTTGAGTTTCACCTCTCCCCCTATTTTTTCTCTTTTTCTCGGCTGCTCTTTGTATTCCCTCCTTCAGAAAACTTTGCATCTCTCTGGGTGTTTTGGAGAGTTTATTCCCCATGGAAAAGTATAATCATATCAGACAATCCTTTTTTTTTTTAGTTTTTAATTTTTTTAATTTTTAAATCTTTAATTCTTACATGTGTTCCCAAACATGAACCCCCCTCCCACCTCCCTGACAATCTTTGAAATACAGGGATTATCAGTGGAAAGACAATTTTATAGCATGCAGTGAAGAGCTTGGTTTGATTGTCAACTTTCTCACCAGAGGGCAAGTTCCTAATTCTCTTATAGGTCCTACTTCCTTCAGTTAACCTGCCCAAAATTACTGCCAAGTTTTTACTTCTCATTTTGAAACATCATGAGTTCACTTGAGCTTTCTTCTCAGATTCCCAAGGATATCCTCTGAGGAATAACAATTAAAAAAATCCAAATTATTTATTTACCAGGGGCTAGTTTAATCCCTGTACATATATCAGCCCCTTTCCTCTGCCCAACAACCATATATGGTGGTTGTTATTATAAGCCTCAATTTCTGATGAAGTAAGTTAGGCTAGAGAAATCACGCAACTGTCCAAAATGACAGAAGTATAAGCGGAGGAACTAACTGTCAAAACCAAATATCTATGGCAATGAAGGTAGGCTATACTGCTTTAACAGCCTCCCAAATGTATAATGATGAGAACCTATCAGGTCATTTATTTTTTCCATATTGCCAAGGTGGCATTCTTCCTGTTGAATGAGACACTTTCAACTTCTCAATAGTTAAGGGATCCAGGATCCTTCATCTCTCAGGACTTTTCATCATCTGTATCCAGTTAGTAGAGGGAAAGGAATGTGGTGGCACACAAGTGGAAAGTTTTCATAGGTCAAGCACAATCACTGATCCTCATACTCCATTGTCCAGATCTCAGCAACTAAGCCACAACTAATTGCAAATAAGGATGAGAAAGTAACCCAGGGGTATAAGAAGAGACACAGCTAGCCGTCCATCACAGGGACCTCACAAGATCCCACATTTTACAAAATGAATTTTTTTGAAAGCGAATCTCACCAATAAAACAAATAAAAATAAATTAATATAAAAAAACTTTCAAGGAGACAGTGACCATCCAATACAATGCATGACACACAGGCTGATCAATACTGACTGAATGAAGAAATACAACCCTCTGTATCTACCTCTAAAGTCATATGGGATCACATATCATTTGCATGTTTCCTCCATTTTTGTTGTAAATTTTGATATAAGTGATATTTTAATATTTGTGATTAGATAATGTATCTGTGACTATCTTATGAAATGCAAATTCAGTAGTTTCATATGAAATAGTGGTTCCCATGGGTGACAAATTAGGCTTATTAGAACAATGTCCTACCTTCTTTTAACTTCAAATACCCCAAGGGGAAAAATATGTTTGTGGGGTAATTTGTTTCTTCATTAAGAGATATGCTATGCTGTAAAATGTAACAACAATTTGATTTGTATTGTGAAGTGCTACATAAATTAAGCACACAACGTATAACACAATTTTTCTTTGTGCAGTGGCCTTTCTCTTTAAATAGTTCTTAGTTTTCTGTAATAAAAGAATATTATGATTTCATAGGCACAGCCTAAGAAAGAAATTTAATTAACATGAGCAATTTCAAAATTCATTTAAGTCTCACAATGAAATATTTTATGGACAGTTAAGGTAGTAAATTATTGATTGGCTAATCAAATCCTCAATTACTGAATAACTGATAAGTTGTCATCACTCCAATAACAGATATTCTCTGAATGCAACTGCTAACCTGAATCCCCATCAGCATCCATCACAGCCGTTACACACTTAGGATTTCTTAAATCTCTGCCATTCATTTCTATTCATAGCCTTGGTTTACAAGATTCTGTTTGCAATCACACCCACTCTAGATCAGGCTCCTTTTCCTGGATGTCTAACACGCCTGGAGAGTCAACAAGACACCATCAACAAGTGCAAAGACTCCGAGAGTAATTATCATCAGGCTGGTTGATTTTCTGTCTCAGGCCCAACAACATGTTTAGTATGATAAGATTTCTGGTGACTCAGCTCAGTCAAACCTTGAGTTTGGGGACTCTCAGGCTGATAGACTATTGGGAATCCCCTACCAGCTAGTTAAGTCAAGTGTGTTATTAGTTTACTCCTATTATACCCATTGTCTACTGTTACAATAATAAAATAATTATGACTGACAGTAGTGTAAAAAAACATTAAGGAAAACCAAGTCTTGAATAAGACATAAGACCAACAATTCAAGTCCATGTTTTAGAGAACTAATCATGATAATTCCACCTTTTTCACAGCCTTCATGTTTGTTCATCCAACTTCTACTCTTACTGATTCAACAAATAGTTACCACATGACATATTGAATGATATCTGCCTTTACAGAATTTTATACAGGGATAAAGGCAAATATATAGGCAATTTATAAAAAGGAATAAATCACTTGATAGATGATTAGAGGGAAATGGGGAGTAAATAAAAAGGGGAATAGAACCAGATGAGTTCTATCTAGAGTCAAAGATATCTTTCTGACCAAAGTGATATTTAAAATGAAAACTGAGGATATAGAAACCGTGTAGAGAAGAATATTGTCAGAATTTACAAAACTTCACTTATATGCCTACCAAATTCATGATTTTTGAATATTCACATATAAAATATTATCAAAAATACTTATTTTGATGAATTCGCTTTTAAAATTTAACATTGTTTTAAAAGACATATCATTCCCATAAGAAGAAAAATCAAAATCATCTATATAAGCAGAAGGAATTTCTGAAAATAAGTACATTGACACTAAGCAAACAATTAAATCTTAGCTAATTACTACCTCCTACAGAAACCTCTGAGCCTCAGACCTTTTCTCTCCTAGTATAAAGGGGATATTAGCAATCTCAGTGTTAAGCCAAATAAATAAGTAAATTCACTAAATATGGAAGTAGGACTTATTAAGTCTTACTTAATAAGCTATGACCAACTTAGACAGCATATTAAATAGCAGAGACATGACTTTGAGAACCAAAGTCCATGTAGTCAAAGCTATGGTTTTTCTAGTAGTCATGTATGGATGTGAGAGCTTGACCATAAGGAAAGCTGAGCACCAAGAATTGATGCTTTAGAACTGTGGTGTTGGAGAAGACTCTTGAGAGTCCCTTAGACTGCAAGAAGATCAAACCAGTCAATCCTAAAGGAAATCAATCCTGAATATTCATTGGAAGGACTGATGCTGAAGTTGAAGCTCCAATATTTTGGCCACCTGATGTGAAGAACTGACTCACTGGAAAAGCCGCTGATGCTGGGAATTATAGAAGGCAGGAGGAGAAGGGGATGACAGAGGATGAGATGGTTGGATGATATACCAACTCAGTGAACATTTGTTTGAGCAAGTTCTGGGAGTTGGTCATGGACAGGGAAGACAGGCATGCTGCAGTCCATGGGGTTGCAAAGAGTCAGACATGACTAAATGACTGAATGGAATTTAAGACTTTTCAAAGTGATCTAATTAGGATATAACTTTTCTTATACTATCATACGGCAATATTCAAAGCTCTGTGGGAACGCATGTAAGAATTAAAGATTTTAAAATTTAAAAAATAAAAAACTAAAAATTAAAAAAAAATGATTTCGTAAACTACTGGTGGTACATGTCTTATATCTACAGAGATAGAGCTCTAGACATAGAAGAGACCAGAAGTTTGGGTCCAGAAGCAGGACAGAAAAAGAAACTTTTTAAAAACTTGGAATCATAGATTAGAACTTGAACATAATTAGGCAAGAGTAAAATGCCGGAGTTGGAGATAAAAAGAGTAAAAGGTGATGTGATCATTCAGGGCTTTCTAAACTATGTTCAGAGACTTCTTGAGGATCAGTGGTGTATTGCTGCTGCTGCTAAGTCGCTTCAGTCATGTCCGACTCTATGCGACCCCATAGAAGACAGCCCACCAGGCTCCGCCGTCCCTGGGATTCTCCAGGCAAGAACACTGGAGTGGGTTGCCACTTCCTTTTCCAATGCATGAAAGTGAAAAGTGAAAGTGAAGTCGCTCAGTCGTGTCCAGCTCTTCGCAACCCCATGGACTGCAGCCTACCAGGCTCCTCAGCCCATGGGATTTTCCAGGCAAGAATACTGGAGTGGGTTGCCATTGACTTCTCCATCAGTGGTGTATTAGGGCAGCACAATTCTGATTAAGAAGATGGTTTGGATTGGGATAAGGAGTCATTTTCCCAGCGATTCTCAATGTGCCCATCACCACTACACCTGCTTTGGTCATGCCATGAGTTTTTGACTAATGGGCATACATTTTATAATTCATTTAACATGTGATGGATGTTCAGGTTCAGACTACAGAATTAATGTGCTATAAGCTTGTTCCTAGGCAAAAAAGATTATAGACATCAAATCTATGAAAAATGAATGGTCTCATTTAAATCTAAATAAGGAATATTAATAGAAAGATATCCCTTTCAAGGGCCTAATTCTCAAAATGTTTTCTAAATTAATTAAGAAAGGGTATTTTTAAAAACAATATATACAAGAAAAATAAGTTGAAATCTAAGAATAATTCACTTAATACAGAATATATATATATATATATTCTGTATTTGCAGCTATATATATATATGAAAAAACTGAAAGTGTATGTCACTCATTTGTGTCCAACTCTTTGTGATGCTGTGGACTGTAACCTACCAGACTCCTCTGTCCATGGAATTCTCCAGGCAAGAAAACTGGAGTGGGTAGCCATTTCCTTCTCCAGAGGATCATCCTGACCCAGGGATTGAACTCGTGTCTCCTACATTGCAGATAGATTTTGTACCATCTGAACCGCTAAGAAAACCTTATATATATTTAAATGTCTTGAGTGTACTGACACCTGCTCTTTTTTCTCTTTGAGCTAAGAACTTCTTCCTAGAAACATGCTGAAAACCTTGGAATAAAGTGAGGAAAACTCTACAACTTTATTCTAGTTTTATAAATAGTTGTGTGCTATACAGGGGTTCAGTGGTACAAAAGAGACTTAACTTTATGCCCATTAGTAGTTTCGTTGCAGAAACCCTAGTTAGTATAAAGCAGGGCTCGGTAATAGAAACTAGCTTTTTCAAACTAAAATTTAAAATGAATGAAAGAACAAAGATCCCAAATCTATGGGAGGCAGCAAAAGGAGTTCTAAGAGGGATGTTTCAGTTCAGTTCAGTCGCTCAGTCATGTCCGACTCTTTGCGACCCCATGAATCGCAGCACTCCAGGCCTCCCTGTCCATCACCATCTCCCGGAGTTCACTCAGACTCATGTCCATCGAGTCCGTGATGCCATCCAGCCATCTCACCCTCAGTTGTCCCCTTCTCCTCCTGCCCCCAATCCCTCCCAGCATCAGAGTCTTTTCCAATGAGTCAACTCTTCGCATGAGGTGGCCAAAGTACTGGAGCTTCAGCTTTAGCATCAGTCCTTCCAAAGAAATCCCAGGGTTGATCTCCTTCAGAATGGACTGGTTGGATCTCCTTGCAGTCCAAGGGACTCTCAAGAGTCTTCTCCAACATCACAGTTCAAACGCATCAATTCCTCGGCACTCAGCCTTCTTCACAGTCCAACTCTCACATCCATACATGACCACTGGAAAAACCATAGCCTTGACTAGACAGACCTTGTTAGCAAAGTAATGTCTCTGCTTTTGAACATACTATCTAGGTTGGTCATAACTTTTCTTCCAAGGAGTAACCGTCTTTTAATTTCATGGCTGCAGTCACCATCTGCAGTGATTTTGGAGCCTAAAAATAATAAAGTCTGACACTGTTTTTCTACTGTTTCCCCATCTATTTCCCATGAAGTGATGGGACCAGATGCCATGATCTTCATTTTCTGAATGTTGAGCTTTAAGCCAATTTTTTCACTCTCCTCTTTCACTTTCATCAAGAGGCTTTTTAGCTCCTCTTCACTTTCTGCCATAAGGGTGGTGTTATCTGTGTATCTGAGGTGATTGATATTTCTCCTGGCAATCTTGATTCCAGCTTGTGTTTCTTCCAGTTCAGAGTTTCTCATGATGTACTTTGCATAGAAGTTAAATAAGCAAGGTGACAATATATAGTCTTGACGTACTCCTTTTCCTATTTGGAACCAGTCTGTTGTTCCATGTCCATTTCTAACTGTTGCTTCCTGACCTGCATACAGATTTCTCAAGAGGCAGGTTAGGTGGTCTGGTATTCCCATCTCTTTCAGAATTTTCCACAGTTTATTGTGATCCACACAGTCAAAGGCTTTGGCATAGTCAATAAAGCAGAAATAGATGCTTTTCTGGAACTCTCTTGCTTTTTCCATGATCCAGCGGATGTTGGCAATTTGATCTCTGGTTCCTCTGCCTTTTCTAAAACCAGCTTGAACATTAGGGAGTTCACAGTTTACGTATTGCTGAAGCCTGGCTTGGAGAATTTTGAGCATTACTTTACTAGCATGTGAGATGAGTGCAAGTGTGCAGTAGTTTGAGCATTCTTTTGCATTGCCTTTCTTTGAAAGTGGAATGAAAACTGACCTTTTCCAGTCCTGTGGCCACTGCTGAGTTTTCCAAATTTGCTGGCATATTGAGTGCAGCACTTTCATAGCATCATATTTCAGGATTTGAAACAGCTCACCTGGAATTCCATCACCTCCACTAGCTTTGTTCGTAGTGATGCTTTCTAAGGCCCACTTGACTTCACATTCCAAGATATCTTAGAACTGTACAATCAGGAAACAAGAAAAATCACAAAGAAATAATCTAACCTTACACCTAAAGTAACTAGAGAAAGAACAAAGAAAACCCAAATTTAGTATAAGGAAAGAAATCACAAATCCGTTCAGTTCAGTAGTTCAGTCATGTCCAACTCTGTGACCGCATGGATTGCAGCACACCAGGATTTCCCTGTACATCACAAACTCCAGGAGCCTACTTAAACTCATGCCCATTGCATCAGTGATGCTATCCAACCATCTTGTCCACTATCATCCACTATCATCCACTTATCCTCTCGCCTTCACCATTTCCTAGCATCAGCGTCTTTTCAAATGAGTCAGTTCTTCATATCAGGTGATCAAAGTATTGGAGCTTCAGCTTCAGCATCAGTCCTTCCAATGAATATTTAGGACTGATTTCCTTTAGGATGGTCTGGTAGGATCTCCTTGCTGTCCAAGGGACTCTCAAGACTCTTCTCCAACACCACAGTTCAAAAGCATCAATTCTTTGGTACTCAGTTTTCTTTATAGTCCAACTCTCACATCCATACATGACTACTGGAAAAACCAAAACTTTGACTAGACAGACCTTTGTTGGCAAAGTAATGTCTTTGCTTTTTAATAAGCTGTCTAGGTTGGTCATAACTTTTCTTCCAAGAAGTAAGTCTTTTAATTTCATGACTGTTGTCACCATCCACAGTGATTTTGGAGGACCCCCCTCCAAAATAAAAAGTTTCTCACTGTTTCCATAGTTTCCCCATCTATTTGCCATGAAATGATGGGACAAGATGCCATGATATTAGTTTTCTGAATGTTGAATTTTAAGTCAAATTTTTCACTCTCCTCTTTCATTTTCATCAAGAGGCTCTCTATTTCTTCTTCACTTTCTGCTATAAGGGTGGTATCATCTGCATATCTGAGGTTGTTTATATTTTTTCCCTGCAATCTTGATTCCAGCTTGTGCTTCACCCAGTCCAGCATGTCTCACAATTTACTCTATATATAAGTTAAATAAGCAGGATGATAATATACAGACTTGACGTATTCTTTTCCCGATTTGGAAACAGTCTGTTGTTCCATGTCCAGTTCAAGCTGTTGCTTCTTGACCTGCATATATATTTCTCAGGAGGCAGGTCATGCGGTCTGGAATTCCCACTTCTTTAAGAATTTTCCACTGTTTGTTGTGACCCACAGAGTCAAAGGATTTGGCGTAGTCAATAAAGCCAAAATAGATGTTTTTCTGGAACTCTCTTGCATTTTATTATGATCCAACAGATGTTGGAAATTTGACCTCTGGTTCCTCTGCCTTTTCTAAATCCAGCTTGAACATCTGGAAGTTCATTGTTCATGTACTGTTGAAGCCTGGCTTGGAGAATTTTGAGTATTACATTGCTAGAATGTAAGATGAGTGCAATGATGTGGTAGTTTGAGCACTTTGTGGCATTGCCTTTCTTTGGAATTGGAATGAAGACTGACCTTTTCAAGTCCTGTAGCCACTGCTGAGTTTTCCAGATTTGTTGGCATATTGAGTTCAGCACTTTCACAGCATCATTTTAAAGATTTGAAATAACTCAAATGAGATTCCATCACCTCCACTAGGTTTGTTCATAGTGGTGCTTCCTAAGCCCCACTTGACTTTTCATTCAGGATGTATGGCTCTAGGTCTATCTATGATCAAACAATTGTGGTTATCTGGGTCATGAATATCTTTTTTATATAGTTCTTCTGTGTATTCTTGCTACCTCTTCTTAATATCTTCTTCCTCTGTTAGAAGCAGAAGCATTTCTACCCTTTATTTTGTTCATCTTTTCATGAAATGTTCTCTTGGTATCTCTAATTTTCTTGAAGAGATCTCTAGTCTTATGGACAGAGGTTCAGGACACTGTACAGGAGGCAGTGATCAAGACCACCCCTAAGAAAAATAAATGCAAGAAGGCAAAATGGTTATCTGAAGAGACCTTACAAATAGCTAAGAAAAGAAGAGAAGCTAAAGGCAAAGGAGAAAAGAAAAGATATACCCATTTAAATGTAGAGTTCCACAGAATAGCAAGGAGAGATAAGAAAGCCTTTCTCAGTGATCAATGCAAAGAATTAGAGTAAAGCAATAGAATGGGACAGAGTAGAGATATCATCAAGAAAATTAGGATACCAATCATAAATATCAGAGCAGAAATAAATGAAATAGAAATGAAGAAAGCAGGAAAGATTAATAAATCCAAAAACTACGTTTTTTAAAGTTGTTTTCATATTCCTTTATTAATTATCCATTTATATGTGTGATTGACTTAGTAGACTCTTAATAAAAGTTGGTTCTTCACTTTTTAACACCACACACAAAAATAAACTCAAAATGGATTAAAGATCTAAATCTAAGACCAGAAACCATAAACTCTTAGAGGAAAGCATAGGCAGAACACTCCCCAACATGAATCACAGCAAGATCCTTTATGACCCACCTCCCAGAGTAATGGAAATAAAAATGAAAACAAATAAATGGGGCCTAATTAAACTTAAAAGCTTTTGCATAACAAACGAAACTATAAACAAGGTGAAAAATCAGCCTTCAGAATGGGAGAAAATAATAGGAAACAAAGCAACTGACCAAGAATTAATCTCCAAAATATACAAGCAGCTCATATACCAGAAAAATGAACAACTCAATCAAAAAGTAAAAAGTGAACCAAAGAACTACCCAGACATTTCTCCAAAGAAGACATACAGATGGCTAATAAACACATGAAAGATGCTCAACCTCACTCATTATTAGAGAAATGCAAATGAAAACCACAGTGACGTATCATCTCATACCAGTCAGAATGGCTGCCATCAAAAAGTCTAGAAACAATAAATGCTGGAGAGGGTGTGGACAAAAGGGAACTCTTTTACCCTGTTGGTGTGATGCAAACCGGTGCAGCCACTATAGAGAACAGTGTTCAGTTCAGTTCAGTTCAGTCACTCAGTCGTGTCCAACTCTTTGCGACCCCATGAATCGCAGCATGCCAGGCCTCCCTGTCCATCGCCATCTCCCGGAGTTCACTCAAACTCACGTCCATCAAGTCAGTGATGCCATCCAGCCATCTCACCCTCGGTCATCCCCTTCTCCTCCTGCCCCCAATCCCTCCCAGCATCACAGTCTTTTCCAATGAGTCAACTCTTCACATGAGGTGTCCAATGTATTGGAGCTTCAGCTTTAGCATCAGTCCTTCCAAAGAAATCCCAGGGTTGATCTCCTTCAGAATGGACTGGTTGGATCTCCTTGCAGTCTAAGGGACTCTCAAGAGACTTCTCCAACACCACAGTTCAAACGCATCAATTCCTCAGCACTCAACCTTATTCACAGTCCAACTCACACATCCATACATGACCACTGGAAAAACCATAGCCTTGACTAGACAGACCTTAGTCAGCAAAGTAATGTCTCTGCTTTTGAACATACTATCTAGGTTGGTCATAACTTTTCTTCCAAGGAGTAAGCGTCTTTTAATTTCATGGCTGCAGTCCCATCTGCAGTGATTTTGGAGCCTAAAAAAAATAAAGTCTGACACTGTCTCTACTGTTTCCCCATCTATTTCCCATGAAGTGATGGGACCAGATGCCATGATCTTCGTTTTCTGAATGTTGAGCTTTAAGCCAACTTTTTCATTCTCCTCTTTCACTTTCATCAAGAGGCTTTTTAGCTCCTCTTTACTTTCTGCCATAAGGGTGGTGTCATCTGCATATCTGACGTGACTGATATTTCTCCCGGCACTCTTGATTTCAGCTTGTGTTTCTTCCAGTCGAGTGTTTCTCATGATGTATTCTGCATAGAAGTTAAATAAGCAGGGTGACAATATACAGCCATGACATACTCCTTTTCCTATTTGGAACCAGTCTGTTGTTCCATGTCCATTTCTAACTGTTGCTTCCTGACCTGCATACAGATTTCTCAAGAGGCAGGTTAGGTGGTCTGGTATTCCCATCTCTTTCAGAATTTTCCACAGTTTATTGTGATCCACACAGTCAAAGGCTTTGGCATAGTCAATAAAGCAGAAATAGATGCTTTTCTGGAACTCTCTTGCTTTTTCCATGATCCAGCGGATGTTGGCAATTTGATCTCTGGTTCCTCTGCCTTTTCTAAAACCAGCTTGAGCATTACGGAGTTCACAGTTTACGTATTGCTGAAGCCTGGCTTGGAGAATTTTGAGCATTACTTTACTAGCATGTGAGATGAGTGCAAGTGTGCGGTAGTATGAGCATTCTTTTGCATTGCCTTTCTTTGAAAGTGGAATGAAAACTGACCTTTTCCAGTCCTGTGGCCACTGCTGAGTTTTCCAAATTTGCTGGCATATTGAGTGCAGCACTTTCATAGCATCATATTTCAGGATTTGAAACAGCTCACCTGGAATTCCATCACCTCCACTAGCTTTGTTAGTGATGCTTTCTAAGGCCCACTTGACTTCACATTCCAAGATATCTGGCTCTAGATTAGTGATCACATCATCATGATTATCTGGGTCATGAAGATCTTTTTCGTACAGTTCTTCCGTGTATGCTTGTCACCTCTTAATATCTTCTGCTTCTGTTAGGTCCATACCATTTCTGTCCTTTATCGAGCCCATCTTTGCATGAAATGTTCCCTTGGTATCTCCAATTTTCTTGAAGAGATCTCTAGTCTTTCCCATTCTGTTGTTTTCCTCTATTTCTTTGTGGAGATTCTGTAAAAAGCTGGAAATAGAACTGCCATATGACCCAGCAACCCCACTGCTGGACATACAGGAAACCAGAACTGAAAGAGACACATGTACCCCAGTGTTCACTGCAGCAGTTTTTACAATAGCTAGGACATGGAAGCAACCTTGATATCCATTGGCAGATGAATGGATAAGGAAGTTGTGGTATGTATACACAGCGGAATATTACTCAGCTGTAAAAAGAATTTGAGTCAGTTCTAATGAGGTGGATGAAACTGGAGCCTATTATAGAGAATGAAGTCAGAAAGAGAAACATCAATATGGTATATTATTGCAATTATATATATGGAATTTAGAAAGATGGTAATGATGATCCTCTATGCAAGGCAGCAAAAGAGACGATGATGTAAAGAAGACAGTTTTGGACTATATGAGAGAAGGCAAGGGTGGGATGGTCTGAGCGAACATTGAAATATGTATATTACCATATGTAAAATAGATGACCAGTGACCAGTGCAAGTCTGATGCATGAAGCAGGGCACTCAAATCCAGTGCTCTGGGACAACCTAGAGGGATTAGTGGGGAGGAAGGTGGGGGGGTTCAAGGTAGGGGGACATGTGTACCTATGGCTGATTCATGTCAATGTATGGCCTAAACCACCTCAATATTGTAAAGTAATTATCCTCCCATTAAAATAAATAATTTTTTTAAGGTTGGTTCTTTGGAAACATAAACAAAATTGATTTATTTCTTTTGGGGGGAAAAATGGGGAGAAGGCTCAAATCAATACAATTATAAATGAAAAGGAGGAGGCGGTCCTAAGATGGCGGAGGAATAGGACAGGAAGACCACTTTCTCCCTCACAAATTCCTCAAAAGAACATTTCAACGCTGAGTAAACTCCACAAAACAACTTCTGTAGGCTGGCAGAGGACATCAGGCAACCAGAAAAGCAGACCATTGTCTTCAAAAACAGGTAGGACAAAATATAAAAGACGAAAAAGGAGACAAAGGAAGTGGGGAGGGAGCTCTGTCCCAGGAAGGGAAGCCTGTCCCAGGAAGGGAATTTTAAGAAGAGAGGTTTCCAAACACCAGGAAACACTCTCCCTGCCGAGTCTGTGGCGAGCCTTGGAAACACAGAGGGCAACATAACAGGAAGGAAAAATAAATAAATAATTAAAACCAACAGATTACAAGCCCAACAGTAACTCCCCCAGCGGAAAAGCAGCACAGACGCCTGCATCCGCCATTGAGAAGTGGGGGCAGGGCAGGGACGCGCGGGAGGCGCAGGCTGCAGTGCTTTGTAAGAATTGGGCAGGAATGCCCCACACACAACCAGAACAATCTAACTTGGGCTAGCAAACCAGACTATGGGATAGCTACCACGCGAAAAGCTCGAACATAAGACACTGCCAGGACTGCGCACAGAACAAAGGACGGAGCAGAAATAGCCAGCTGCAGACCATCCCCCACCGGGGACAGGCAGCCAGAGCCGTAAGGACTGGAAAGGGGCAATTGCAGACCCGGAGAGACTTTACTTATCTAACTGCAAGCAGGCTCCTTTGCTAAGACTTCTGGGGGTGCTGGACAGTCACCATCTGCCTCACAAGGGGTGCCAGCGGTACACCCAGAAAACTGAGCAGCAGAGACAGAAAAAGCGACAAGTCACAGCGATCGCACTCACCAAACTCCTGAGCTACTCGGACTTGGAAATTGCACAAAACGCAGTCCCAACCGAATCTGAGCCTCTGAGGGCTACCTGAGTGCTGAACCTGAGTGGCTTAGACCAGGGAAGTGCACGCAGCCTAGGGCCGGCCTCAGACGGTTCCCGGCTGAGCATCGTAGAGCCTGAGCTGTTTGTGCGCCACGAAAAGGGACAGGTCCAGCAGGGCTGAGACACTGTGTGCACACAACAGTGTATTTGTTTGCAGCATCCCCCCTCCCCACAGTGCGACTGAACTAGTGAGCCTAAAAAAACCAACAAACAGAAGAAGTTAAACAGAGGGAACCGCCTTGGAAGTGACCCCACACTGTCCACAACATCAGAGAAGGGCCAGAAATATTTTTACTATTTTTAAAATCATTCCTTTTTTTTTCTTTTTCCTTTTTTTTCTAACTTTTTTTAAAATTGTTAAGTCTTCTATTTCTCCTCTAATTTTTATTTCTATAACCTACTATTACTGTTAAAAAAAGAAAGACTCTTTTTTTTTTTTAAGGCAAACACCATATATAGTCTATGGGTGGTTGTTGTTGGTGTTTTATTTTAATAATTCTTGTGGCTTTTCTTTTTTCTTTTTTCCTTTTTCCTTCTGCTTCTTTTCTTTTATATTGTATTTTTGAAAATCCAACCTCTACTCTAGTTTTTTAATCTTTGCTCTTTGGTTTTTGTTGCCAATTTTGTACATTTAAAAACCCAAACTTCACTACCCAATTTTACCTGAGAGCGAGATTACTGGCTTGACCACTCTCTCCTCCTTTGGACTCTCCTTTTTCTCCACCAGGTGGCCTCTGTCTCTTTCCTCCCCCATCTCTTCACTATCCAACTCTGTGAATCTCTGTGTGGTCCAGACGGTGGAGAACACCTAAGGAACTGGTTACTGGCAGGATTTGTCTCTCTCCTTCTCATTCCTCTCTCTTATCCTCCTGGCCACCTCTGTCTACTTCCTCCCTCTCCTCTTCCCTGTATAACTCTGTAAATACCTCTGAGCGGTCCAGACTATGGAGCACACATAAGGAAGTGACTACGGCTAGCTTGCTCTCTCCTCTTTTGATCTCACTGCATCTCATTCCAGTCACCTCTAACTACCCTCTCCCTCTTCTCTTCTCCTTGTAACTCAGTGAACCTCTCTGGGTGTCCCTCAATGTGGAGAAACTTTCCATCTTTAACCTAGAAGTTTTATCATCGGTGCTGTATAGATGGAGAAGTCTAGAGGCTACTGTAAAAATAAAAGTGAAAACCAGAAGCAGGAGGCTTAAGTCCAAAGCCTGAAAACATCAGAGAACTCCTGAATTCAGGGAACATTAAGCAATAGGAGCTCATCAAATGCCTCCATACCTACACTGAAACCAAGCTCCACCCAAAGGGCCAACAAGTTCCAGAACAAGACATACCACGCAAATTCTCCAGCAACACAGGGACACACCCCTGAGCTTCAATATACAGGCAGCTCAAAGTTACTCCAGAACCTTTGATGTCTCATAACCCATTAATGGTCACTCCACTGCACTCCAGAGAGAAGAAACCCAGCTCCACCCACCAGAACTCCAACACAAGCCTCCCTAACCAGGAAACCTTGATAAGCCACTGATACAAACCCACCCACAGTGAGGAAGCTCCATAATAAAAAGAACTCCACAAATTACCAGAATATAAAAAGCCCACCCCAAACACAACAATATAACCAAGATGAAGAGACAGAGGAATACTCAGCAGGTAAAGGAACAGGAGAGTTGCCCACCAAACCAAACAAAAGAGGAAGAGGTAGGGAATCTACCTGAGAAAGAATTCTGAATATTGATAGTGAAAATGATCCAAAATCTTGAAATCAAAATGGAATCACAGATAAATAGCCTAGAGACAAGGATTGAGAAGATGCAAGAAAGGTTTAACAAGGACCTAGAAGAAATAAAAAAGAGTCAATATATAATGAATAACGCAATAAATGAGATCAGAAACACTCTGGAGGCAACAAATAGTAGAATAACGGAGGCAGAAGATAGGATTAGTGAAATAGAAGATAGAATGGTAGAAATGAGTGAATCAGAGAGGAAACAAGAAAAACGAATTAAAAGAAATGAGGACAATCTCAGAGACCTCCAGGACAATATGAAACGCTCCAACATTCGAATTATAGTAGTCCCAGAAGAAGAAGACAAAAAGAAAGACCATGAGAAAATCCTTGAGGAGCTAATAGTTGAAAACTTCCCTAAAATGGGGAAGGAAATAATCACCCAAGTCCAAGAAACACAGAGAGTTCCAAATAGGATAAACCCAAGGCGAAACACCCCAAGACACATATTAATCAAATTAACAGAGATCAAACACAAAGAACAAATATTAAAAGCAGCAAGGGAAAAACAACAAATAACACACAAGGGGATTCCCATAAAGATAACAGCTGATCTTTCAATAGAAACTCTTCAGGCCAGGAGGGAATGGCAAGACATACTTAAAGTGATGAAAGACAATAACCTACAGCCCAGATTACTGTACCCAGCAAGGATCTCATTCAAATAGGAAGGAGAAATCAAAAGCTTTACAGACAAGCAAAAGCTGAGAGAATTCAGCACCACCAAACCAGCTCTCCAACAAATTCTAAAGGATATTCTCTAGACAGGAAACACAAAAAAGGTGTATAAACCCGAACCCAAAACAATAAAGTAAATGGTAACAGGATCATACTTATCAATAATTACCTTAAACGTAAATGGGTTGAATGCCCCAACCAAAAGGCAAAGACTGGCCAAATGGATACAAAAACAAGACCCCTCTATATGCTGCTTACAAGAGACCCACCTCAAAACAAGGGACACATACAGACTGAAAGTGAAGGGCTGGAAAAAGATATTCCATGCAAACAGAGACCAAAAGAAAGCAGGAGTGGCAATACTCATATCTGATAAAATAGACTTTAAAACAAAGGCTGTGAAAAGAGACAAAGAAGGCCACTACATAATGATCAAAGGACTAATCCAAGAAGAAGATATAACAATTATAAATATATATGCACCCAATATAGCAGCACTGCACTATGTAAGACAAATGCTAACAAGTATGAAAGGGGGAAATCAACAATAACACAATAATAGTGGGAGACTTTAATACCCCACTCACACCTATGGACATATCAACTAAACAGAAAATTAACAAAGAAATGCAAACTTCAAATGATACATTAGACCAGTTAGACCTAATTGACATCTATAGGACATTTCACCCCAAAACAATGAATTTCATCTTTTTCTCAAGTGCTCATGGAACATTCTCCAGGATAGATCACATCCTGGGCCATAAATCTAACCTTGATAAATTCAAAAAAATCGAAATCATTCCAAGCCTCTTTTCTGACCATAATGCATTAAGATTAGATCTCAATTACAGGAGAAAAACTATTAAAAATTCCAACATATGGAGGTTGAACAACACACTTCTGAATACCCAACAAATCACAGAAGAAATAAAACTATGCATAGAAACTAATGAAAATGAAAACACAACAACCCAAAACCTGTGGGACACTATAAAAGCAGTGCTAAGAGGAAAGTTCATAGCAGTACAGGCATACCTCAAGAAACAAGAAAAAAGTCAAATAAATAACCTAACTCTACACCTAAAGCAACTAGAAAAGGAAGAATTGGAGAACCCCAGAGTTAGTAGAAGGAAAGAAATCTTAAAAATTAGGGCAGAAATAAATGCAAAATAAACAAAAGAGACCATAGCAAAAATCAACAAAGCCAAAAGCTGGTTCTTTGATAGGATAAATAAAATTAACAAACCATTAGCCAGACTCATCAAGAAGCAAAGAGAGAAAAATCAAATCAATAAAATTAGAAATGAAAATGGAGAGATCGCAACAGACAACATAGAAATACAAAGGATCATAAGAGACTACTACCAGCAGTTATATGCCAATAAAATGGACAACGTGGAAGAAATGGACAAATTCTTAGAAAAGTACAATTTTCCAAAACTGAACCAGGAAGAAATAGAAAATCTTAACAGACTCATCACAAGCATGGAAATTGAAACTGTAATCAGAAATCTTCCAGCAAACAAAAGCCCAGGTCCAGACGGCTTCACAGCTGAATTCTACCAAAAATTTCGAGAAGAGTTAACACCTATCCTCCTCAAACTCTTCCAGAAAATTGCAGAGGAAGGTAAACTTCCAAACTCATTCTATGAGGCCATCATCACCCTAATACCAAAACCTGACAAAGATACTACAAAAAAAGAAAACTACAGGCCAATATCACTGATGAACATAGATGCAAAAATCCTCAACAAAATTCTAACAATCAGAATCCAACAACACATTAAAAAAGATCATACACCATGACCAAGTGGGCTTTATCCCAGGGATACAAGGATTCTTCAATATCCCCAAATCAATCAATGTAATTCACCACATTAACAAATTGAAAAAGAAAAAACCATATGATTATCTCAATAGATGCAGAGAAGGCCTTTGACAAAATTCAACATCCATTTATGATAAAAACTCTCCAGAAAGCAGGAATAGAAGGAACATACCTCAACATAATAAAAGCTATATATGACAAACCCACAGCAGACATTATCATCAATGGTGAAAAATTGAAAGCATTTCCCCTAAAGTCAGGAACAAGAAAAGGGTGCCCACTTTCACTGCTACTATTCAACATAGTTCTGGAAGTTTTGGCCACAGCAATCAGAGCAGAAAAAGAAATAAAAGGAATCGAAATTGGAAAAGAAGAAGTAAAACTTTCACTGTTTGTAGATGACATGATCCTCTACATAGAAAACCCTAAAGACTCCACCAGAAAATTACTAGTGCTAATCAATGAATATAGTAAAGTTGCAGGATATAAAATCAACATTCAGAAATCCCTTGCATTCCTATAGACTAACAATGAGAAGGTAGAAAAAGAAATTAAGGAAACAATTCCATTCACCATTGCAACGAAAAGAATAAAATACTTAGGAATATATCTACCTAAAGAAACTAAAGACCCATATATAGAAAACTATAAAACACTGATGAAAGAAATCAAAGAGGACACTAATAGATGGAGAAATATACCATGTTCATGGATTGAAAGAATCAATATAGTGAAAATGAGGATACTACCAAAAGCAATTTACAAATTCAATGCAATCCCTATCAAGCTACTAGCCATATTTTTCACAGAACTAGAACAAATAATTTCAAGATTTGTATGGAAATACAAAAAACCTCAAATAGCCAAAGCAATCTTGAGAAAGAAGAATGGAACTGGAGGAATCAACTTGCCTGACTTCAGGCTCTACTACAAAGCCACAGTCATCAAGACAGTATGGTACTGGCACAAAGACAGAAATATAGATCAATGGAACAAAATAGAAAGCCCAGAGATAAATCCACACACATATGGACACCTTATCTTTGACAAAGGACGCAAGAATATACAATGGAGTAAAGACAATCTCTTTAACAAGTGGTGCTGGGAAAACTGGTCAACCACTTATAAAAGAATGAAACTAGATCACTTTCTAACACCACACACAAAAATAAACTCAAAATGGATTAAAGATCTAAATGTAAGACCAGAAATTATAAAACTCCTAGAGGAGAACATAGGCAAAACACTCTCAGACATAAATCACAGCAGGATCCTCTATGATCCACCTCCTAGAATTCTGGAAATAAAAGCAAAAATGAACAAATGAGATCTAATTAAAATTAAAAGCTTCTGCACAACAAAGGAAACTATAAGCAAGGTGAAAAGACAGCCTTCGGAATGGGAGAAAATAATAGCAAATGAAGCAACTGACAAACAACTAATCTCAAAAATATACAAGCAACTTATGCAGCTCAATTCCAGAAAAATAAACGACCCAATCAAAAAATGGGCCAAAGAACTAAATAGACATTTCTCCAAAAAAGACATATGGATGGCTAACTAACACATGAAAAGATGCTCAACATCACTCATTATTAGAGAAATGCAAATCAAAACCACAATGAGGTACCACTTCACACCAGTCAGAATGGCTGCGATCCAAAAGTCTGCAAGCAATAAATGCTGGAGAGGGTGTGGAGAAAAGGGAACCCTCCTACACTGTTGGTGGGAATGCAAACTAGTACAGCCACTATGGAGAAGAGTGTGGAGATTCCTTAAAAATTGCAAATAGAACTGCCATATGACCCAGCAATCCCACTGCTGGGCATACATACCGAGGAAACCAGAATTGAAAGAGACACATGTACCCCAATGTTCATTGCAGCACTGTTTATAATAGCCAGGACATGGAAACAACCTAGATGTCCATCAGCAGATGAATGGATAAGAAAGCTGTGGTACATATACACAATGGAGTATAACTCAGCTGTTCAAAAGAATACATTTGAATCAGTTCTGATGAGATGGATGAAACTGGAGCCAATTATACAGAGTGAAGTAAGCCAGAAAGAAAAACACCAATACAGTATACTAACACATATATATGGAATTTAGAAAGATGGCAATGATGACCCTGTATGCTAGCAACAAAAAAGACACAGATGTATATAGCAGACTTTTGGACTCAGAGGGAGAGGGAGAGGGTGGGATGATTTGGGAGAATGGCAATGAAACATGTATACTATCAAGTAAGAATCGAATCACCAGTCTATGTCCAACGCAGGATACAGCATGCTTGGGGCTGGTTCATGGGGATGACCCAGAGAGATGTTATGGGGAGGGAGGTGGGAGGGGGTTCATGTTTGGGAATGCATGTACACCCATGGTGGATTCAAGTCAATGTATGGCAAAACCAATACAGTATTGTAAAGTAAAATAAAGTAAAAATAAAAATTAAAAAAAAGAAAAGAAAAGAAAAAAATAAATGAAAAGGAGACATTACAATGGATATCACAGAAATACAAAGGATATATTACACATTGGTGAAGCCACTATGGAAAACAGTATGGAAATTTCTCAAAAAGTTGAAATAGAAGTACCACATAACCCAACAATTCCATTCCTGGGTAGATATCTGAGTAAAACAAAAACATTAATTTGAAAATATACATACACCCCAGTGTTCATAGTGGCATTATTTCCAATTGCCAAAATATGGCAATTGCCTAAGTGTCCATCAAATAGTGAATGGATAAGAAGATGTTGTGTGTACTCACACACAGACACACACACAATGGACTACTGCTACTGCTGCTGCTGCTGCTGCTGATGATGATGATGCTGATGCTGCTGCTGCTGCTGAGTCGCTTCAGTCGTGTCCGACTCTGTGTGACCCCAGAGATGGCAGCCCACCAGGCTCCCCCGTCCCTGGGATTCTCCAGGCAAGAACACTGGAGTGGGTTGCCATTTCCTTCTTCAATGCATGAAAGTGAAAAGTGAAAGTGAAGTCGCTCAGTCGTGTCCGAATCCTAGCGACCCCATGGACTGCAGCCTATCAGGCTCCTCCATCCATGGGATTTCCCAGACAAGAATACTGGAGTGGGTTGCCACTTCCCTCTCCCAACCATAAAAAAGAATGAATTTTTGCTATTTGCAGCAACATGGATGGGCTTCAAGAGCACTATGCTAAATGAAATGTCAAAGGAAAACAAATACTATATGATGTCACTTATGTGTGAAATCTAAAAAGTATACAAATCTAGTAAATATAACAAAAAAGAAGCAGGCTCACAAATACAGAGAACAAACTAGTGGTTACCAGTGGGAAGGGGGAGAGATAACACAGAAGTAGGGTAATAAGAGGTACAAACTACTAGGTATAAAATAAGGTATAAGGATATAAAGTAAAACATGGGGAATAGAGCCAATATTTTATAATAATTATAAATAGTGTGTAACTTAAAAATTATAAATCACTATATTGTACAAATAAAACTTATATGATACTGTCTATCAACTACATCTCATTTTTAAAAATGGGGAAAAACAAAACAAACAAAAAAAGAGACCGGTACAAGCAAGTATATGCCAAAGAAATGGACAACCTGGAAAAACTGGACAAATTCTTAAAAAGTATGACCTTCCAAGACTGAACCAGGAAGAAATAGAAAATATGAACAGACCAATGACAAATACTAAAATTGATACTATGATTTAAAAACTCCCAGCAAGCAAAAGTCAAGGATGAGACGGCATCACAGGCAAATTCTATCACATTCACAAAAAGTTAACACCTACTTTTCTGAAACTCTTCCAAAAAATTTCAGAGGAAGGAATACTCACAAATTCATTCTATGAGGCCAACAACAGCTTGACACCAAAAACAGGAAAAGATACCACATAAAAACAAAATCACAGGGCAATATCACTGATGCGTATAGATGCAAAAATCCTCAACAAAATTCTAGCAATCCAAATGCAACAATATATTAAAAGGTTTATATACCATATCAAGTGGGTTTAAACCCAGGGATGTAACAATTTTTCACTATCTACAAATCAATCAGTGTGATACACCACACACCCCCCAAAAAAATGAAGAATAAAAACTATATGATCATCTCAACACATGCAAAAAAATCTTTTGACAAAATTCAACACTCATTTATGATAAAAATTCTACAGAAAGTGAACATAGAGGGCTCATTCCTCAACATAATGAAAACCATATATGGTAGATGTACAGTTAATATCATACTCAATGATGAAAAGCTGAAAGCATTCCTCTAGATCAGGAACAAAGCAAGGATGTCAACTGTAATCACTTTTACCCAAAATAGCTTTGGAAGTCTTCATTACAACAATCAGAAAAGAAATAGAAATAAAAGGAATCCAAGTTGGAAAAGAAGAAGTTGTCACTGTTTGCCGATGACAAGATACTACACATAGGAAACCCTAAAGATGCTACCAGAAAACTACTAGAGCTATCAATGAATCTGTAAATTTGCAAGTTACAAAATTAATACCCTAAATCTGTTGCATTTCTATACATTAGCAAAAGATCAGAAAGAGAAATTCAAGAAACTATCTCATTTACCTTCATATCAAAAAGAATAAAATACCTAGGAATAAGCCTACGTAAGGGCACAAAAATCTATACTCTGAAACTATAAGACACTGATGAAAGAAATCAAAGATGACACAAAAAGAAGGAAAGATATATTATGCTCAATACTGTCAAAATGACTATACTACCCAAGGCAACCTATAGATTCAATGCAATCCCTATCAAAATACCAATAGCATTTTTCAAAGAACCAGAACTAAAAACCTTCAAGTTTGTATGGAGACACAAAAGACCCTGAATCAGCCCTAGGGAAGCCAGAGGCAATGGTAAGGCCAGGGAGCCCTCCACACCGCACAGCTCCTGGGTGGTGGACTGGCCCCAGGGCAGCCAGTAGAGATGCCAGGAAACACTCCACTCCTGGCTTCTGGGCATCCTCCAACATTGACTTGCTCCAGCCAATAACCCAGCAAGGCCTTTGCCCAGGGCCCTGGGCAGCATGTTGACCAACACCCAGTGGCCAGAGAAGATTTACACACTCAAGAGGACAAGCAGTGGGACAACCAGTATGCCAGGCATGTCCTATGGCTACATGCAGCAACTGATGGGCATGTCCCTACTAGCCAGGCCTGATGAAACATGGTCCATTGCAGTATTCTTGCCTTGAGGACTCCATGAACAGTATGAAAAGGTAAAAAGACATGACACTGAAAGATGAGCCTCCCAGGTTGGTAGGTGTTCAAAGAAGAGCAGAGAAATAGCCCCAGAAAGAATGAAGAGGCTGAGCCAAAGTGGAAATGACGCCCAGTTGTGGATGTGTCTGGTGGTGAAAGTAAAGAATGATGCTGTAAAGAACAAAATTGCACAGGAACTGGAATGTTAGGCCCATTAATCAAAGTAAATTGGTTGTGGTCAAACAGGAGATGGTAAGAGTGAATGTCGAAATTTTAAGAATTAGTAAACAAAAATGGATGGGAATGGGTAAATGACTAGTATATCTATAACTGTGGGCAAGAATCCCTTAGAAGAAATGGAGTAGCCCCATAGTCAACAAAAGAGTCCAAAATGCAATACTTGGGTGCAATCTCAAAAATAACAGAATGATCTCAGTTTGTTTCCAAGGCAAACCATTCACATCCCAGTAATCCAAGTCTATGCCCCAACAACTAATGCTGAACAAGCTGAGGTTGAATGGTTCTATGAAGACCTACAAGACCATCTAGAACAAACACCAAAAAAAGATGTCCTTTTCATCATAGGGAAATGGAATGCAAAAGTAGGAAGTCATGAGATACCCGGACAGGCAAATCTGGTCTTGGAGTACAAAATGAAGCAGGGCAAAGGCTAATAGAGTATTGCCAAGAGAACGCACTGGTCATAGCAAACACCCTCTCCCAACAACACAAGAGACGACCCTACACATGGTCATCACCAGATGGTCAATACCAAAATCAGATTGATTATACTGATTACAGCCAAAGATGGAGAATATCTACACAGTCAGCAGAAACAAACCTGGAGCTGACTGTGGCTCAGACCATCAACTTCTTATTGCAAAATACAGGCTCAAGTTCAGGTGTGACCTAAATCAATTCCCTTATGATTATACCATGGAGGTGACAAATGATTCAAAGGATTCGATCTGGGAGACAAAGTGCCTGAAGAGCTATGGATTTAGCTTCATAACATTGTATAGGAGGTGGTGACCGAAACCACCCCCAAGAAAAAGAAATGTGAGAAGACAAAGTGCTTGTCTGAGGAGACCTTACAAATAGCTGAGAAAAGAAGAGATGTGAAAGGCAAAGGTGAAAAGGGAAGATATAGCCATCTGAACTCAGAGTCCCAAAGAATAGCAAGGAGCAATAAGAAAGCCTTTTTAAGTGAGCAATGTAAAGAACTAGACGAAAACAATAGAACAGAAAAGACTAGAGATCTCTTCAAGAAAATTAGAGATACCAAGGGAACATTTCATGCAAAAATGGGCACAATGAAGGGCAGAAATGACAAGGATCTGATAGAAGCAGGAGAGATTAAGAAGTGGCAGGAATAAACAGAACTGTATGGAAAAGTTCTTAATGACCCAGATAACCATGATGGTGTGGTCATTCACCTAGAGCCAGACATCCTGGAGTGTGAAGTCAAGTGGGCCTTAGGAAGCATTACTACAAATCAGGTTAGCAGATGCGATGGAATTCCAGTTGAACTATTTTGAAGGCTAAAAAAGAAAAACAAAAAACAGCTGTTAAAGTGCTTCACTCAATATTCAAGCAAATTTGGAAAAGTCAGGAGTGGTCACAAGACTGGAAAAGATCAGTTTTCATTCCAATCCCAAAGAAGGGTACTCATTTTACCTGCTAGCAAGATTATGCTCAAAATCCTTCAAGCTAGGCTTCAATAGTATGTGAAACAAGAACTTCCAGATGTACAAGCTGGTTTTAGAAAGTCCAGAGGAGCCAGAGATCAAACTGCCTACATTCGGTGGATCATAGAAAAAGCCAGGGAATTCCAGAAACACATCTACTTCTGCTTCATTGACTATGCTATAGCCTTTGACTGTGTAGATCACAACAAACTATGGATAATTCTTAAAGAGATGGGACTACCAGACCACCTTACCTGCCTCCTGAGAAACCTGTATTCAGGTCAAGAAGCAACAGTTAAAACTGGACACAGAACAGACTTGTTCAAAATTGGGAAAAGAGTAGGTCAATGCTGTATATTGTCAGTCTACTTATTTAACTTATATGTACAGTACATCACGTTAAATGACAGACTGGGTGAAGCACAAGCTAGAATCAAGATTGCTGGGAGAAATATCAATGACCTCAGATATGCAGATGACACCACCCTAATGGCAGAAACTGAAGAGGCACTAAAGAGTTTCTTGATGAAGGTGATAGAGGAGAGTGAAAAATATGGCTTAAAACTCCTCAACATCCAAGATACTAAGATCATAGATTCCAGCCCCATCACATCATGGCAAATTGATCAGGAAACAGTGACAGGATTTATTTTCTTGGGCTCCAAAATCACTGTGGACAGTGATTGCAGCTATGAAATTAAAAGATACTTGCTCCTTGTAAGAAAAGCTATGACAAACCTAGACAACATATTAAAAAGCAGGGATATCACTTTCCCAATGAAGTTCTGTATAGTCAAAGCTATGGTTTTTCCAGTAGTCATGCAGAGATGTGAGAGCTGGACCATAAAGAAGGCTGAGCGCTGAAGAACAGATGCTTTCGAACCACCGTGAGGGAGAAGATTCTTGAGACTCCCTTGGACAGCAAGGAGATCAAACCAGTCATTTCTAAAGGAAATCAACACTGAATAGTCATTGGAATGACTGATGCTGAAGCTGATGCTCCAATACTTTAGCCACCTGACGTGAAGCACCAACTCATTGGAAAAGACCCTGATACTGGAAAAGATTGAGGGCAGGAGGAGAAGGGGGTGACAGAGAATGAGATAACTGGATGGCATCACCGACTCAATGGACATGACTTTAAGCAAACTAAGGGAGATAGTGAAGGACAGGGAGGCTTGCTGTGCTGCAGTCCATGGGGTTGCAAAGATTCAGACATGACTGAGCTACTGAACAAGAGTAACAAAAGATCCTGAATAGCCAAAGCAAACTTAAGAAAGAAAAACAGGACTGGAGAATGAACTTATGGTTACCAGCAGGATGAGGAGGAGGGATAATTACTGAATTTTGGATTTATATGGACACAATACTATATTTAAAATTGATAACGATAAAGGACCTACTGTATGGTACCTGGAACTCTGCTTAATATTATGTAACAACCTAAATGGGAAAAGCATTTGAAAAAAATAGATACATATACAACTGAATCACTTTGCTGTATACCTGACATTAATAGAAAACTGTTAACTAACTCTTCCAATATAAAATAATAAAATGGAAAAAAGAGAACAGATACACATCCATATATTGTTCTCATTGTTTTATTTTATGGTAGTTGGGGGAAAAGTTTATCTTGATTGTCTACATTTATTACACAAACCACTCAAGAACTTGGAAACACAAGAAAAACACTGCTTTATATGATAAGAACTAGTATTTTGAAGCTGGACATCTACCTATTTGATTTTTAAAGTGTTAAACCAGTGATTTGAAATGTGTATGCATGTATTTATTTAATGCATAAGAAATATGTTTACTATGTATGTCTATATGTGTATACCATGCTGAGCTGTTACAGTTTCAATCTCAACTGGTTAAATTAACAAATGCTATGAAGACCACTGGTTATAGTTTTTGGCAAAGGTAACATTATTAAACAATTTCATACCTTACTGTGAAATGCAAATTAAAACAGCAATGAGATACTTTTTAAAAAAACTATCACTCAGTCACTGTTGGAGTGGATTTAAATGTGTATAGACTTGGACTATTTGCAGGGTAATTTGATTATGTGTATCAAAAGCCTTAACAATATGTATAAACAATGAACTAAAAATTCAATTACTAGAAATTTATCCTAAGGAAATAATTAAGCATATGGTCAAACTTTTAGTATAATTAACTGCAAGGCTGTTTGTTTTACAGTTATTTGTAGGAATGAAAAATGTGAAACAACCAAGTTTTTCAACAACTGAGAACTGGTTGAAAACCACAGTGAACACTCATATAATAGAAGATCTCTATGCCATTAAAATATCATGTGAGAGATGATTATAAACATTGTGTTTAAAATTTGCATGCACAGAGAGAGAGATAGACAGACATATGTTTAAAGTATGTGATGAAAAGAAATCAATTACTGTATTAGATTATAAATCAGACTTATCAGTTGAAATTTGGGGAAACAGAAAAGGATGGGTTGCTAGTTGTATCAAGAAATTCTATTAGATTAGGGTATCAGGGGCATCTTCCAGAAATGGGAGATGTGGGAGTTCAGCAAAGCCAGAAGAAAAAGAAAGGCAGTGGAAGAAGGTGTAGCGGTGATGGGAGAAAGATGAGCTGGAGTGTGAGAATGTGGCAAGTGGAGGCTTAAGGTATTCTCTAGCTTACTGTCATAGAGGAAGAACAGAACTGACACCATGTGGAATGTGACTCCCTCATTCTTTAGGCTATGTATTCTATTCCTTTAACCCTGCACATCATGAGCTAAGCATTAGACAAAGGTTGCTTGTGCCCAAATAGCTCATTAAATTCCCTTAAGACTGTTCACATCCCAGCCCTGGGTTAGTTATGGATATTATTTGTTGTCAATCAGTTTTCTTTCAGCCTAGCAACCTTGTGGATAAGCAGTAATAAGAGTGATAAAGCAAAAATAACTGCTAACTTGAAGTTTTGTAGGAGTCTTATGATACCTACATGCAAAGAGGAAGAAGAAAGGTTTTGTTTCCCTCGAAGGCAAGATCACTCCAAGAAGTCTGCCATCTGCCTTTATCCTTTAACCTTAAACTCCCTCCTGCTTCCCCCTTTCCCTTCACATCAGAAAAGCGTGAATTCTACCAGTAATTAAGATGGTTCGTTAGGACATTAGTTCACCATCTTCTCGGTTTTCTGGCTTCACAAATAAAGTCACTGTTCCTTCCTCCATCACCTTGTTTCTCAACTTATTGTCCTGTCATGTGGATTTGGTAAGACTATTTTACTCCATGTGTCTGCTTACAGACCTCATAAAGAAAATAATAGGAATGCTAACATTATTCACCAAGGCTTTATAGGTTGGCTTTCATGTTTACTGGACTAAAACTCTGTGCCCAATATGATTCATGAGGTATCCAGTTTTATTTGTGTAAGTGTAAAAATATTTAATAAAGTATACAGGATGTAATGTATGATTGACATTTACTATTTCATACTTAAAATATTTCCTTGCCTTTTGCTAGGATACAGCTAGTAATAAGCCGTTCAGTGCCCCTGTTTTCTTATGTCTTCACCTATAGCATAAGATAGTAACAAATCACCTAACTTGCTGTAATGGTTAAAAGACTACTGGAATATCTAAGAAGATATGGCATACACACACAATGGAATTACTCAGTAATTAAGAAAAATGAAAAATGCCATTTGCAACAACATGGACAGACCTGGAGACTGTCATACTGAGTGAAGTAAGTCAGGAAGAGAAAGATAAATATGATATCGCTTATATGTGGAATCTTAAAAATAGATACAAATAAACTTATTCACAAAACAGAAACAGAGTCACAAATGTAGAAAACAAATTTATGGTTACCAAGGGGATTGGAGAGGGAGGGATAAATTGGGAGACTGGGATTACATATACACACTACCATGTATACCATGTACACCATGTACCTATAAATAGGTAACCAGCAAGGACCTACTGTATAGCTCAGGTAACTCCACGCAGTACTCTGTAATGACCTGCATGGGGAGAGATTCTGAAAACGATTATTCATATATATATATATATATATATATATATATATATATATATATATATATATGTGTGTGTGTGTGTGTGTGTGTGTGTGTGTGTGTGTGCGCGTGTGTGTGTGTGTATGTATATATGTATATGTATATATATGTATATATGTTCCTGCTGCTAAATCACTTCAATCATGTCCTACTCTGTGCGACCCCATAGACGGCAGCCCACCAGGCTCCCCCACCCTTGGGATTCTCCAGGCAAGAATACTGGAGTGGGTTGCCATTTCCTTCACCAATGCATGAAAGGGAAAAGTGAAAGTGAAGTCACTCAGTCGTGTCCGACCCTCAGCAACCCCATGGGCTGCAGCCTTCCAGTCTCCTCCATCCATGGGATTTTTCCAGGCAAGAGTACTAGAGAGGGGCGCCATCGCCTTCTCCGAGATATATATATATGGATATGGATATATGTATGTATAACTGATTTATTCTGCTGTACAAACAGAAGAATCTAACACATTGTAGATCAACTAGACTCCAGCAAAAATTAATTTTTAAAAAGCCTGCTAGAATATCTGACCTATATCAAGCCTTAATCCATGGTACTGGGTATCACTAATGTTTTAATGAATCTCTACAGAAAGTTCCAGGGTTATAATTCTATTAATACTCCCAATATCTTTCCATTTTATCTAACATTGTACTTAATAGCTCATAATAATAGGTATATTTGGCTGTTTTTTATCGTGCCCTTATTATTCATACTTGTTTTTAATTTATTCAACTTTTAAATTACTGTTTTACATTCCAAGGAAAATCCTTTTGAGTTTGGAATTCACTTGTGAAATATTAGCATTTTCAGGTTTTACACAGTATGAATAACTGATGAGCTCATGTCATTGTTATTCTAGGCAGTATTATATGTACACAGTATTAATGCATCCCAATTCTTTACAATGTTATGGGGTATATGTTATTAATACCTGGAATTTACAATTGAGGAAACTGAGACACAGTGGTCATGTGATTTCTCAAGGGTCACAGAGCTGATAATGGTCAGAGGTGGGCTTTAAGCCAGGCACTGTGGCTCTGTGTCTGCTGTCATCTGTTATGCTTATCCCTTCCCACTTTTATAACCCAAGTTTACTATCTCAGTGAATTTGTGTGGATTTTCTTTTCAGGTAATACCTATTTCACAATATGTGTATTTCAAAATACATTCAGTTGACAGGATGTCTCTTATAATTTCTTTCATTTATTTTCACTATTTTCTAGCTGGTACTTGCTGGAACATATATTAAACAGTAATTATTTCTACACTTACCTTGTAACAAGACACTAAGTTCCTTTAATACTTAGTGTTCATAAATAACCCCTTTATTTTTAAAGATATACAACTATACAATGAGTACATAATGAAGTTACTGACCATTTTTTCATATAATGAATAAATGATTTATTAGCTATAATTTTGCTTTCTTTCCATCTAATTAAGACCAGCAATAACAAACTTGAAAATTTAAAAGGAAGAAAAGATTATAAGCAAACTAAAATTTAATTTAGATAAGAGTAAATTGACAACAATCAAATAAAACCTTAACAGAAAAAAACCCTGCTATTTTAATATTAAAATATTTAAATCTCAATTGAAATTTCAACAAAATTTTTGAGAAACTGGGTTAAGCATATATATGAAACTTTATAGATGCTATAATAATCAAGAGCAAAGAGGTCAAACTACTACCACTATAAAAATATGTTAGGAGCTGGAATAACATGTTTGTATTGGCACAGGAATGAATAAATATCTGTATAATATTGAACAGAGAAGAGCAATGTATCCGCTGGCACAAAAGAGTGACAACAATGATAGTTCAAATCTTTGTGGAAAGAATGCTTTAATAAACTCCATTGAGAAAATATGTTAGCTTTATTATTTACACTGACCATAAGTCTTATTAAGAAATGATCAATGGGTAAGAAAAATGTTTCATAGAAAAAATTAATATGCCCAATAGGCTGGATGGTCAACTTCATTAGCAACAAGCAAAATGCAAAATAAAGGATGTGAATATTTTTTTCCTCATTAACCTGGAAAAAATAAAATATCATAGTGCTGGTTGATGTGAATATATATATTGGAGTAGGATATTTTTTCTATTAAGGTTTTACTTGGTTCTTGTTAATCTACTCTTATCTAAATTAAATTTTAGTTTAGTTATAATGTTTTCTTTCACATTTTCAAATTGGTAATTGCTAGTCTACATCAATTAGATGGAAAGAAAGCAAAATTATAACTAAATAGACATATGGTTGGTGGGAATATAGGTTATATTATGTTAAGCCTACATATGGAAGAAATAAAATTATAATACATAAATTTATATATATTTTACACTATTATGTTTAGATAAAGATTTAGATATATAGATTCAAACAGTATGGAAAATGTTTCAAAAGATATACATACTTAATCAGACACATACAGATCTAGTGTCACACAATATAAAACTGGGAAAATCTATTAATAATAGGCAAAGAATCCCACAGAGAGTTATGTTTAGTCCTAGTGTTGATGTTCCATGGGAAAGAGTCCAGGAGAAGAAATTATACTCAAATCTTTCTACGTAAGCAAGTTGGAAAGTGTTGCATTGGGATATCTAGTCAAACAATAGGTTACAATGAAAATCCCTCAGTGGCATAACTGGTCTTGTTAAAAGGGGGAGATTTTTGGGGCTTATCAACCAATAATAACTCCTATTTCACTTGGAGCTGGCTAAGATCTGCTGATCTAAATAAACACCATAAGAAGAAAGGCAGCAAGCCTTCAGAGCTATGAAAATATGTCTCTAACTGATACTGCTAGTTATCTCTGGAGAAAGGTGAGAGATAATGTGTGGGGAAGTGGGTGCTGATAACTTGTGCTTCGTAGAGTTTGTATTCTCTATCACTGCAGATGGTGACTGCAGCCATGAAATTAAAAGACGCTGACTCCTTGGAAGAAAAGTTATGACCAACCTGGAGAGTATACTCAAAAGCAGAGACATTACTGTGCTGACTAAGGTCCATCTAGTCAAGGCTATGGTTTTTCCTGTGGTCATGCATGGATGGGAGAGTTGGACTGTGAAGAAGGCTGAGCGCCAAAGAATTTATGCTTTTGAACTGTGGTGTTGGAGAAGACTCTTGAGAGTCCCTTGAACTGCAAAGAGATCCAACCAGTCCATTCTGAAGGAGATCAGCCCTGGGATTTCTTTGGAAGGAATGATGCTGAAGCTGAAACTCCAGTACTTTGGCCACCTTATGCGAAGGGTTGACTCATTGGAAAAGACTCTGATGCTGGAAGAAGGGGACGATAGAGGATGAGACGGCTGGATGGCATCACTGACTTGATGGACGTGAGTCTCAGTGAACTCCAGGAGATGGTGATGGACAGGGAGGCCTGGCATGCTGCAATTCATGGGGTCGCAAAGAGTCGGACACGACTGAGCGACTGAACTGAACTGAACTGATGGTTTAATTCATTTACCAGAAGAAAGAAATCAGTTTATTGTTTGTGTCATTCAAAACTAATACAAAATAAGCTATTGTTCTTCTCCTTAGAGAGGTGGGAGGGAAGAAAGTATGATGCTGTTTTTAATAACAACAGTACAAATTTAAGGATATTTTAAATGTCAGGGTAGATAAATGTGATGTGATTTATAGGATGAAGTACATGCATTTGTTCTTCAGTTGACCAAATATATATATATATATATATATATATATATATATATATATACACACACATATATATATATGAGAAATTTAAGTATATTCAGCTTCATATTTATCATCATAGCTCCCAAAACACTTGGACTTTCCTGAGAGAGAAGAGAAGTGGGATAGTATTTGGTTTCTTGTCCTCAGTTCATGGAAATTCTCAGGGAAGGTGACTTTACAGTCCCACCCAAAGATAGGGGCTGGCTACCAGGAGAACCAACCACATGATCAGATTTTTTAAACTTTCAGTCTTACCACATGATTTCAGGGAGGGGCAAGGGGCTAGAGGTTGAATCAGTCATCACTGACTGATAGATTTTGTTAGTCATAACTATATAATGATGCCTCCATCAAACTCCGAAAGGACAAATTTTTGGCCCAGTGTGGATCACACTGGGGAGCCAGAATGCTTCCATGTGCCAAGAGGACAGAGGTTCCTCTTGGTTCAGGACCTCACCCTGTGTATCTCTCTGGTTAGCTTGTTGATTCATGTCCTTTAATATCCTTTTCTAACAGATCAGTAATCTAGTGAATAAACTGGATTTCCTGAGTTCTATGATCCATTCTAGCAAATTAATTGAACCTAATGGGGGCATCAAGGGAACTTCTAATTTGTAGCCTGCTAGTCAGAAGCACAGGTAGAAACCTGGGCTTGCAACTGACATCTTAAATAGAAGGCTGACTTAGGAGATTGAGTCCTTTACCTGCGAAATCTGATTTCATCTCTGATAGCATATGTCAGAAACGCTGGCACTTCTTGTTGCTTGTTGGTGTGGGGAAGCCTCCATACATGGACTTTGGAATTGAGTCCAGGATCACTTTACAATTAGCAAATGTTTAAATGTGAGAAAATGCATACAAAATAAATTTTTAAAAAGCTTTCCTTGGATGTTAAACAGGAATTCTTTCATGCTCTCAGCTCAAGTTGCTCAGCAAAAAACCATACAATAACCTCAGTTTGCTTCTGTAAGGGAGCAATCACAGTCATTATGTTGACAGGCTGGGCCTTTTGCAACTATTTTGTCCTACAAATAAATTTATGCTGAATATTTGGCATCTCACCAATGGAGAAGCACAGGAGCTGAGAGACTATGACAGAAAATAGCCCCTAAGCACATATTCAAGTCACTGCCTTTTTTGCAACTGACCACAAACACTAGACAGAAGTGTTTACTAAATCTGGCAGAATATAAAACCTTTATGGCTTTTACTGGAAGCTGCACAGAGAGAGAAGTATTTGCAAACACATGTCCACTTCTTTATACCTTTGACTCAACAAACTAGGTGTCTCCTGTTGTGTTCCTGCCACATCAGTAACCTGGTGCAAAAAAGACAATTTCCCCCTCTAACTCATTTTGAAAGGAAACCTAATTAGTGTGTGATTGCTGAATTCATTTTACACATGTAATATCTATTTTGCTTCATGGGCTTAACAGTTCTGACAATGGACCTGCCATCCTGCTCAGTAAGTGGGGCATCTCATGAATACTGTGAAAGAGACCCAACAAAAGCCCCATAACAAGTGCTGTTTTGTTGCAAAGGTCCAGATTAATCAATTGTTTCCCCTCTCCTACCTGAATCTCTGACCACAGTATCAACTTTGTGTCTCACTGAATCCTGCTATTTTTTTCTTTCCTTTTTAAAGATGTTGATTTACAAATAAACCAATTATAAAAGGGAAGAGGATGAAATACCTGTGTGAGTATCAGAGCAAGACAGTGTCCCCAAATGATTCAATTTGCTGAAGCTCAAACTCCAAAAATACCAATTATACGACAGACGGGGTATGGTATATTATTCAAAAACTGACACTCAACCTATTTCATCAATAAGTGGTTTTGCAATAAACAAAAATAGTAATGGCACATTGTGGTAAATGCTATTGCTAATTGCTTTGCTCTAATTACCCAGAAGTACAATGAAGCACAGTATCTTTTTTTCCATATAATTTCCTGCTATTCTTTTTTTATAAATTGTCTCATCTTTAACTCTCTGCTTATGAAACTCTTACTAATCTTTCAAACAATGGATCCTCAAGAAAACCAACTGAATTTCCAATCCTTGAGATGTATTAATGAGCTCTTAGGGTCTATGCATCTTGTATCTCCCTCTACCATAGCAAGGATTACAGCTGGGCTGGATATCTTCCCTAGACTCTATCAGAGTTAAAATTCATTCATCTCTACCATCCTTTCTGCCCCAGAAGGCTGACTTCTATAAACCACAAGGGACTTTCCCAACCTGTGCTTTCCAGAGTGTTGACCAATTAGAAGCAGGAGATCAGAGGGAGAAAAGAGAATAAAGTCAGGGGGTTTATTCCTATATATTATTCCTTGCACTTGAGACAGGAAGTAGGTAGGGCACAAATTTAAGAGAATGACATAGCCCAAGGAGATGATATAAATTGATTAGAACCAAATAGATCCAAATAGAGTGCTGAAGAATTGATGCTTTTCAACTGTGGTTCAGTAGAAGACTTCTGAGAGTCCCTTTGACAGCAAGGAGATCAAACCAGTCAATCCTAAAGGAAATCAATCCTGAATATTCATTGGAAGGACTGATGCTGAAACTGAAGCTCTAATACTTTGGCCAACTGATGTGAAGAGCCAACTAATTAGAAAAGATTCTGATGCTGGAAAAGATTGAAGGCAGGAGGAGAAGGGAACAATAGAGGATGAGATGGTTGGATGGCATCATTGACTCGATGGACATGAGTTTTAGCAAGCTCCAGGAGATCGTGAAGGACAAGGAAGCCTGGCATGCTGCAGTCCATGGGGTCACAAAGAGTCGGACACGACTTAGCGACTGAACAACAATAAGATCCAAGATAGCAGATGAGTCTACTTTCATTGTAAGCTAGATGACTTCATCAGTAAGCCAGATGACACACCCATAGGCACCATGATGGTTCCAATATCGACCATAAAGGTCAAAACATGGCGGTGGCCGAATTTCTAGAAATACCCACCCCTTCCCAAAATAGCTGGAAGATTGTTCCCATTTATTAGCCTATAAAATTACCCATCCCTATAAAAACTGACAACCCCATGCCCTTGTGCCTCTAGAATCTCTCTTTCCTTTCAAGATGGCCCACACTCTGTCAATGGTAGGTTTTTCCTCCCTGGATAAACCTCATTCACTTTACTATCTCTTGCTCTTGAATTCTTTTCAGCATGAAGCCAAGAACCCATACTTGGTGGCTGTCTTAGGGACTCAGACATGACTTGGGATGTAACCATCCTCTTGCATCCTACTCTCTTTCCTGCAACAGACTGACCATGATCTTCAACCTCAAATCTGTACTTCTTTCAAGATGGTCTCCTATAAAACACCACCCACTATGTCTGTCCATTATCTGACTCTTTGCAATCCTATGGACTATGGCCTGCCAGGCTCTTCTGTCCATGGGATTCCCCAGGCAAGAATACTGACGTGGGTTGCCACGCCCTCCTCCAGGGGATCTTCTCAACCCAGGGATCAAATCTGCATCTCTTATGTCTCCTGCATTGGCAGGCAGGTTCTCTACCACTAACATCACTTGGAAAGCCCATTCACCCACTACAGGGTTATAATAAACTTCTTTCCCTTTTTCTCTTCAGTATAGCAGTTTTACAAGTCTGTCATTCACTGACTTTGGATTATGGTTTGATCCCTTATGGTAATGCCTCATTCATAGGGCTGTAAACAGTCCCCCTCTTCAAGGTATCCATCCAGCACAGCAAACTTCTCCAAAAAATTTTTCAATAAACATTTTACTTTTTCTCATAATGTTTGGGTTAAGAATTATGCCAGGACTTGGCTGACCAGTTCAGCATTGATGTGGTTCATTTAGTGGCATTCAGCTGAAAACTGCACTGCTTTGGAATTTCCAAGATGGCTTCATCTATATCCCTGGAACATTGCTAGGGCTGAATGTAAGGTTAGGCTCAGGTGGGCCCTTGCCCTTTACCATGTAATCTTTAACCACACTCAAGGGAAAGGGACTACAAAGAAATATACACCAAAGAGCAGGAATCATGGAGACCAGCTTAGAATTTTGCTTATCACAGTCCTTCCAAGGGCCCTAATGATTCAAATCTCTCCAAAATGAGAAATACATCCACCTCTCCAAAGGTTCTCAAGAGTCTCATACCATAATAGCATCAACTTCAAGTCCAAGAACTTGTCTTCCAAAACATCTAAATCAGGTAAAGATGAAAATCTGGGGTATGACCCATTAAATTTGGTTGGTTGGGCAAAATTTTTCTTCCTCTGTGCATCTGTGAAACTAAAGGGACAAGTTATCTGGCCTTAACACTCCCAATACATGATAATGAGACAAGTATAGTTAACAGTTACAGATATTCCAGTTCAAAAGGGGGAAGAACAGGTGAAAGGGATTACTGGTTCCTAGAAGTTCTATAATACATCTAGGCAAATAGTGAGATTTTCCTCAACTCAGTTTCAAAGATTAGGAATAATCCTTTGGGTCTCTAGGCTCTGCCCTCCATGCTGTTGTTTCTACTCCGAGTCATCTTCCTTTTTCTTGAAAAGCAGCAAGTATTTGAAGCTGAATAGCTTTAGCAACCTACATGCTGCTGACACAGTTTCAGTGGTCTGAAAGTCTTTCATTTCAGATTCTTTCTGTTCCTCTAGTCCAAGTTAGCAGTATTTCCATTGAAAAAAAACTTCGCAAGAACACTGAGGGTCTTCAATAGATTTCACTGGGTTTTACTCCATTAGGCAAAAACTATACCCCAAAATAGTTTTAAGGCTTTAGCAAAAGCGTGTAGAGTGCATTGTTCATATATTTCATTTTCTGAATATTGTGATGTTTTGACATCTTAAAAACCTTTCTGGCTAGAGAGAGACTTCTCTTTTCAGAGTAGTCAGTTTTAGAGTTGGCAAAGGGCTCAGCTAAGAGCATGACTTTGATATACAAACTAACAATCCATATCTCTTCTATCTGGCCCCCATACTCCAGGAAACAATATTCCCTTGCCTCAACCATCCCAGGACCAGGTACCAGGCAACCAGAGATCACAGCTATAGCCCAAAGTTCACTGGAATTATTCAAACTAACTCCTCCCAAACTGTTTACATTGTTCTACTTTGTCTTTCCTGAAGAACTCTCAATAGAGTTCCCCTTGCTCCTCACTTCTACCTGTTGACCAAAACTTGGTGCTTCTGTGGGAGCCTGGGTGCCATGTGGTGCCTCCCCTTTTGAGGGCTAAATATAAGCAACTTTTGTTTTCCTGAGTCTCTCCTGCATCTCCTCTTGTGACCACAACCAACTGACCATCACACAAAAGAACATTCAGCCTTTACTTTATGCCATACTATTGGCAGCAATGTTTTGCTTTTAGTGTTTTTGTCATCTAGAGAGGCTGAGACTTTTCAAAACAATTAACTCCTGCTTCTCTTTTTATTTAACAATTATTCCTTCAACTTATGTCTCTCATATTTTCTTAGAAGCATCAAGGAGAAACTAGGCAGAATTTCCAAAATATATTTAGCACTCTCCTCTGTTGTATCTTTATATTCATTTCTTATGAATTCTGCTGTCAGCATAATTGCAGGAACAATTCTACTAAGATTTTTGATGTTTCATGTCAAAGGTCCTTTTTCCTTCAGTTTCAGACATATTCCTCATTTCCTTCAGAGACCTGACTGGCAACATCCTCAATGCCTGTATTTCTATTAGGTTTCTGTTCAAGATATTTAAGAATTTCACTTCACTATTCCTTCCATCTCCACTTGTTATGCAACTGCAAAAGCTGCTAACATATTACAATCATGTGTTATATACAGCAACACAGTTTTTATAAACTGTGTTATTATTTTTCTATTGCTATATAATAACAAATTACAACAAAATTCACAGATGTATAGGTCAGAAGTCCAGGCCCATCCTGGCAAATTCTCTGTTCAGGGTCTCACAAGGCTGAGATTCAATAAAAGTACAAAATGAAGTACTTGGGTGCAGTTTCAAAAACAACAGAATGATCTGGGTTCATTTACAAGGCAAATCATTCAACATCACAGTAATACAAGTCTATGCCCAACCACTAATGCTGAAGAAGCTGAAGTGGAACAGCTCTATGAAGACCCACAAGACCTTCTAGAACTAAAACCAGAAAGATGCCCTTTTCATCATAGGGACTGTAATGAAAGAGTAGGAAGTCAAGAGATACCTGGAGTAACAGGTAAGTTTGGCCTTAGAGCACAAAATGAAGCAGGGCAAAGGCTAACAGTTTTGCCAAGAGAACACACTGGTCATAGCAAATGCAAACACCTGCTTCCAACAACACAAGAGATGACTCTACACATGGACATCACCAGATGGTCAATACTTAAATCAGACTGATTATATTCTTTGCAGCCAAAGATGGAGAATATCTATACAGTCAGCAAAAACAAGACCTGGAGCTGTTTTTTGAGCTGGAGATCAAACCATGAGCTTCTTATTGCAAAATTCATCCTTAAATTGAAAAAAAGTAGGGAAAACCACTAGTCCTATCTGATATGACCTAAATCAAATCCTTTATAATTATACAGTAGAAGTGACAAATAGATTCAAGGAATTAGACCTTATAGAGTGCCTGAAGAACTATGGACAGAGATTCATGACACTGTACAAGAGGCAGTGATCAAGACCATCCCCAAGAAAAAGAAATGCAAAGAGGCAAAATGGTTGTCTGACGAGGGCTTACAAATAGTGGAGAAAAGAAGAGAAGCAAAAGGCAAAGGAGAAATGGAAAGATATACCTATCTGAATGCAGAGTTCCAGAGAATAGCAAGGAGAGATAAGAAACCCTTTCTAAGTGAACAATACAAAGAAACAGAGGAAAACAACAGAATGAGCCAAGAACCTAACAGAAGAGATAAAAAGAGGTTGCAAGAATACACAGAACAACTGTACAAAAAAAATCTAATGACCCCAATAACACAATGGTGTGGTCACTCACCTAGAGCCAGAAATCCTGAAGTGTGAAGTTAAGTGGGCCTTAGGAAGTATTACTATGAACAAAGCTAGCAGAGGTGATGGAGTTCCAGCTGAGCTATTTCAAATCCTAAAAGATGATGCAGGTAAAGTGCTGTACTCAAATACACCAGCAAATTTGGAAAACTTGGCAGTGGCCACAGGGCTGGAAAAGTTCAGTTTTCATTCCAATTTCAAAGAAAGGTAATGCCTAAGAATGCTCAAACTACTGTGCAGTTGCACTTATTTCACATGTTAGCTCAAAATCTTTCAAGCTAGGCTTCAACTGTACATGAACCCAAAACTTCCAGATGTGCAAGCTGGATTTAGAAAAGATCAGACAAACCAAAGATCAAATTGCCAATACCTACTGGATTATGGAAAAAGCAAGGGAATTCTAAACAAAATCTGCTTCATTGACTATGCTAAAGCCTTTGACTGTGTGGATCACAACATACTGTTAAAAATTCTTAAAGAGACTGGAATACCAGACCACCTTACCTGCGTCCTGAGATACCTGTATGTGGGTCAAGAAGCAACAGTTAGAACTGGACATGGAAAGATGGACTGGTTCAAAATTGGGAAAGGAGCACATCAAGGCTGCATATTGTCACCCTGCTTATCTAACTTATATGCAGGGTACACCATGCAAATTGCCAGACTGGATGAATTACAAGCTGGAATCAAGATTGCTGGGAGAAATATCAATAACCTCAGATATGCAGATGACACCACCCTTATGGCAGAAGGTGAAGAGGAACTAAGGAGGCTCTTGATAAAGATGAAGGAGGAGAGTGAAAATATTGGTTTAAAACTCAACATTCAAAAAACAAAGATCATGGCATCTGGTCCCATCCCTTCTTGGCAAACAGATGGGAAAAAAGTGGAAACGGTGACAGATTTTTTTTTTCTTGGGCTCCAAAATCACTGCAGACACTTACTGCAGCCATGAAAATAAAAGATGCTTGCTCCTTGGAAGAAAAGCTATGACAAACCTAGATAGCACTTTAAAAAGCAGAGATATTCCTTTGCCAGCAAAGGTCTGTATAGTCAAAGACATGGTTTTTCCAGTAGTCATGTATGGATGTGAGACCTGGACCATAAAGAAGGCTGAGTGCCAAAAAACTGCTGCTTTCGTTCTGTGGTGCTGGAGAAGACTTTTGGGAATCCCTTGGACAGTTAGGAGATAAAACCAGATTATCCCAAAGGAAATCAGTCCTGAATATTCACTGGAAGAACTGATGCTGACGTTGAAGCTCCAATACGTGGTCCACCTGATGCGAAGTGCAAACTCACTGGAAAAGACCCTGATGATGGGAAAGATTGGGCAGAAGAGGGTGACAGAGCATGAGATAACTGGATGGATAAATGTCCATCACTGCCTCAATAGACATGAGTTTGAGCAAACTCTGGGAGATATTAAAAGAAGGGAAACCTGCCATGAAGCAGTCCATGGGGTTCCAAAGAGTCCAGCATGACTTAGTAACTGAATAACAAGACTGAAATTAAGCTATTGGCCAGGCTGGGGTTTCATATGAGGCTGGGTCCTCTTCCAAGCTCTAATAGGTTTTTGTCAGAACTTACTTATTTGTGGTTTTAGGACCGAAATTCCTGTTTTCTTTTCATAGTCATCTAGGTGCTTCTCTGAGCTCTTAGAGCGTCACAGTTCTGGGTCACTTATTTCATGCCATAGCCCACCTAGCAAGGTAACTCATCATAAACTCAACACTAGCAAAAGTTCTTAAATGTTTTGCAACTCTTCTTTCAGGAAACACCTCTTCCTTTACAGAATTTTCTGATTAGTTTAGGTTCACCAAGGAAAATGCTCCTTTTGGTTAACTCAAAATCAATATACTTGGTATATTAATTACATCTACAAAATTCCTTTCCTTCAACATGTAACACAATGATGGGAGTGATGTACCATTATATTGACAGTTCTACTCTCAATTAAGGGAAGGGGATTATATACAAAGGGATGTATTCTTAAAATCTTGACTGCCAGTAGAAATAGTATAATTTCTATTTTATTTTTCCAGCTAAAACAATCATAGTTTTCACACATTCAAGGGAAAGGGGAAAAGACTTCACTTCTCAATGAGAATTTGTCTGAAAGAATGTGTAGCCAATGCTCATCTACCTCAATCTCTGTTCTGGCAGCAAATTACTTACGTACTTGTAATAAACAAAGTACATTTAGTCCCTTCTCAGGGCCCAAAAGGCTCACCCTTTCTGACACTGGTTTGAAGTTCAAGACCTAAATTAGGTCCAGGTAAGCAGGGCTCCTCAAGTGCAGTTCGTTGAATATGATTCCTCTTGGTATAAAAAAGGTAAATGTTTTACTCTTCATACGTCAAAACATGCAATGGGGTGACCGAGAAAGGATAATCATCATAATTCCTCCATTCCAAAAGCAGAAAAATGGAAAGCACACAGCAGTTACTGACTCATGCCCATTTTAAAACCTAGCTGGGCACATCTGGTTAACTCTTAATTAGAGCCCAGTCTTTCTTCCTGGGAGTGATTCCCTGTGGCTTTTGTCTCCACCCTGCAAATATCTTTTTTTTGATGGGAAAAAGTGTTTTCAGCTGAGTATGTTTCTCAGCTTATGACCTGCCCCTAGCTGATTGATGGTCTCTCTCTCTTCCCCCCCCCCCCCCCCCCCCGCCTCTGTCCTTTTCAGTCTCAGTTTTAAAAATGTGCTACTGCCTTTAGGTCAAATTGTAGTTTGCTCCATCAGACAAAATCACACTCACAAAACTCTTCTAAATATGCTTTCCTGTCCTTGGGAATGGTGTGAGGCTGATAAGGGGCTATATTGATCTGCTAGGCCTCCCTTAACAGAGTACCGCAGACTGGGCAGCTTAAACAATAGACCTTGGTTGTCCACAGTTCTGGAGGCCAGAAGTTTGAGATCAAGGTGTTGAAAGGGTAGTTTCCTTTTGAGGGCTGTGAGGAGAAATCTGTTCAGTGCCTCTCCCCTAGATTCTGGGGATTTGCTGGCAATCTCTGGACTTCATCAGTTTGTAAAATCATCATCTTAACATCTGCCTGGACATTCACATGCTCTCTGAGTGAGTCTGTCTCCAAATTTCCCCTCTTATATGGACAAGAATCATAATAATCATAATTATTAGGACCTAATCTAATGATATCATTTTAACTTGGTAAAAATCCTTTCTTCAAATAAAGTCACATTCTGAAGTACTGTGGGTTAGGAATTCAACATAGGAATTTGGGGAGAACACTATAACAGAAAAACTGTCTGGTATTCTTAGAAATCCCCATTTATAACTGAAACCACCTCGTGGCATACCCCACTATTTTTTTTGGTGTATTTTTTAAATTTTATTTTTAATTAAAGGATAATTGCTTTATTACATTGCATGAGTTTTTGCCATACATCAACATGAATCAGACTTAAGGACACGTATATTCCCTCCCTTGTGAACCTGCCTCCCACCTCCCACTCCTCTAGGTTGTTACAGAGCCCGGTTTGAGTTCCCTGAGTCATAAACAGTAAGATGGTACTGATGACTCTATCTGCAGGACAGCAGTGGAGGTGCAGATGGAGAGAACAGACTTATGTATGTAGTGGGTCGGGGAGAGGAAGGAAAGGGTGAGAAAAATGGAGAGAGTAACATGGAAACATACATAACCTTAAATACTTTTAGAAAGCTGAATCTTTCTTAGGTCTTAATGAGAGTCTTATAACCATGCCCTGAATGTATCTTTCCCCTGAGGTCATACTTAACTGCTCTGAATTGGAACTTTGCCTTGAGGTCAATTCTTTGAGAGCCTTTTCAAAAATAGGAAGGCCATCCCTGACTTTCTATATGCTTATGAAATTCTGCTTATAAATTAAAACTAAACTTTCTCTTTAGTAACCTCTCTCTTCTTGCATCTCTTTTCTCATAGATAGCCAGACAAACTCAGTTATAACTTTCTAGAAATATTTCCATCAAGCTCCACAAGTATATTAAGTGCTTTGGATATTTTCCGTGTTTCCAAAGGCAGCAGGGTTGCCTGTTCACAACATAAAAATAGTCTTTCTTTCCTCCAGCCTTCCACACAAACGTTCTTTATATTCTCAAAGCCTTCAACATCAGGCTCCATGAGGTCCTTCCAATTGGCTGAGATTCTCAGTTACTTCTAGCTTCCATTCTTCAACTTGCCCCAAGTCAGTGTCACATAGCCTTGTTTTCTGTTGGAACACAGAGACCTATTTCCTGGTACCAACTTCCACTCCAATTATCTGTTGCTGCATGTCAAACTACCCATAGCATTAGCAGATTAAAACAACTGTTATGTGATACCACTTAATTTTATGGGTTGGGAACATGGGTAGGGCTTAGCTGGCCAATTCTGCCCCATATGGCTTTCACCAAATTTAAATAGATTTTTACAACATTCCTGGCACTTTCCTTGGGATGGTTGATGAACTGGGCTAACAGGGCCCCTCTGCCTCTTATTGTGGTCTCATGGCATCTGGTTTCTTATAGGTTAGCCCTCTTACATGGTGATTTAGGGTTTGGACAGACCAAGACGGAAGCTATGAGCCCCTTTAAAGACTAAAGCAAGAACTCAAATAATGTCATTGTTAGTCTCCTGGTCCAAGCAGCCACAGGTTGATCAGGGTTCAAAAGGAGGGGATACTCTCTTAAAGGAGTTTCAAAGAAACTGCCAACTCTCTCCACTGCATTCCCTTATAAACAAACCTTTGAAAAAAGTGATCCTAATTTGAATATGCCATCTGTTTTTTGTTGACAGCTTGACTGATAAAGTAATGGGGAGCATAAGAGGCTTCAGGAAACAGACCTTTAAGGTAAGATTTCTGCATTTGAATCAATCATATATTCAAGGGTACAGAGTTAATCTACTTTCAGGGGTAGAAATGGAATATGAATTATCTAATGCATACAATGATACCATGATTAATCATAGTACACCAGTGGTGATATCAGATACAAAAGAGGTAGAAGACAAGGTATTAGAGGATCACTGAATGTGACAATTAGTTGCTATGGCAAAAATAGTAATTATAAAACTTGCAAAATCATGTCTTTTCTAAGAATCCTAGTGAGCATCCATAATGGCAAAGAGAGAATAAATCTAAGAACATATAGCTAAGAACATATATGAAATTTTAGGATTCCATAACAGCTTCCTAGAAGTCTGCTATTTGTCTAGTCCTGTGATTTAATTTAAAAAAAAAAATGGCTTAAAGTCCAAGACCTGGTGATAAGAGTTGCAGACAATAAGACAATGATATTAAAAACCAATCCAATCCTGCCAGGTCTTTTATACTAAGTCAGGAAAAAACATGAGATCCTAAGAAAAAAGATGGAGATATTTGGGCAGATATAGATATGACTGGACGCTTGAGTCCCCAGATTTCTCTGTAAACGCCTTGCTGGCAGAATAAGCTCTTTCCCTTATTAGAGGAAAGCAGTTCTCTCTTGCAAAAGAGCCTTCCAAAATCTGCAACTGGGAATCTGGTTCACAAGTTTACCTGCATCGGGTCTTGTTTCCTTACGATGACTTAGATTCCAACACAGCCTAGATGAAGCAGTACAGGAAGAGATAGCCTGACCACCATAAGAGTTATGAGATCTTTGTAGTGCTAGAGGGAAAGAATCTCCCTGACGAAACAGGAGACTAAGAGACAAGGGTTTGATCCCTGGGTCAGGAAGATTCCCTGGAGAAGGAAATGGCAAACCCACTCCAGTATTCTCGCCTGGAGAGTCCCATGGGACAGAGGAGCGTGGCAGGCTACAGTCCACAGGGTTGCAAAGAGTGAGATATGACTAGAGTGACTTAGCTCACACCTTAAGGAAGGAAATTTAGAAGTAATTTTCATCTTAATGAAAGGGACAGAAGTACACCATTTTTTATCATGTCTCAGGGCTATTTCAAAATTTTAACTTGAATGTTCTATCAAAGCCTGAAATGACCTTAATCTTGACATCTCACAGAACTTAATGCTAGCCCATGTCACTGATGACATTATAAACCATTTAGATCCTTGTGGTAGATTACATCATTGGCCCCAAATTTTGCTCCTCCATTTTTCTAAGCCTTTTGCTATATGACTTTTGTATTCTTCCCAGAAAGATGGAATAGTTTTTACTACCTATTGACTAGACTCAGCCATGCCTCTTACCCTGGCCAACAGCAATGGAGGCAGAAATGACCAAATGTCTGTTCTCTTGTCAGTTTAAGAGGCTCTATGTGCTGCCCATGTTTCCTCACCCCTCTGCCATCACCAACACTCTCCCAGACACACTAGATACCAGGAGAAGAAGGTAACACTTGTATAGCAGAGGCTGCACCTCTGAAGATTATACATTCAAGCTGACATAGAGTAAAACAGAGTCATATTTATTGTATCATGCCTGGCTACCTTGTGATTATTTGTAAAGCAGCATTACTAAGCAATGTTTTACTGAGAAACTCAATGGGTGGGAGACAGACCTAGAAAAAGTAAAGAGTGCTTTCATGATAGTAACATCTCTGGGGATGCAGAAGTCTGTGGCATAAGGGAACTCCTTTTCAAAGTGAAAAACAAGTTGCCACACCTCCCACTCCATACACCATAAAGGTATATGTAGGATCGACCTCTTAATATTTTAGTAGCAACAGACACAGATGTTTCCCATATATGATGGTATATGTGATTCTAATAAAATGCTCTAAAAGTCATGCACTAAATACAGCAGCTACATTCTTCATGACTGTCTCTATTCCTCTTTTCTCCTACCCTCATTCCCATGATTTTCTGCCAAAAGCACCATTAGTACATGAGTTAAGTTTCAGGTAACTGAGAGAAAAATGCTTCATCTTTTGTAATACGAGGGCTGATGTAGGCACAGAAAACTTTCCCCATTCACTGGTCTATGTTGTTTGTCTGGTCTAATAACTAATTAAAATGATATAATATAAATTAACAGAAGAAAAAAAATTCAATTACACATGTATGGGATCCCTAAAACACCAAAGGCTCAAAGACATTCAGGCAATCGAGGCTTTTATGCCTTCTTGAGCTAAGGAGACAGAGGTAGGAGTTCCAACAGGAGGAAGACAGTTCACAGGAAGAATGAGAAGAACAAATGTCTGGTAAATGAATTCTTACCATGCCATGCAGTTAGATTTTTCTGACATAAGAATATTATCTCTGATGTTAGCTCTCTTCTTTGTTCAAGCCCTCTACATAAATTCTTTTAGGCAGTTAAGGGAGAGGTTAAAACACAAAACTTACCTAAATCTGCTGGTTCCTAATTACCTTTAGCTCAAAACAATCCATGGGCCAAAAGTGGGCTCACTTGGGGATGACATTCTCTGTTCCTCTTCACAAGAGCATAAATTTGTTTACTTATAACAGGGTTTTCCCCAGATAAAGGGAAAGAGAGGATCATTAGATTTAGATCTATCCTGGATCTACTCTTGCCCTTTCTTTCTTCAGCTCACCACCTGCACAGCTGACTTGCACAGATCTATGGATGGTCTCTCTTATCCACTGTCTTCTAGTTGACTTCAGCCAATGGGGAATCACTTCAGGAGACTGGAGGAAGAATGACACCTTTTTTGTTTCCTGGCTTCCTCTATTCAAAGTCATTTTGGATTTGTTTTGCTTTTTGTCTTAGCAAAGGCTTTTCTAAAGACTGCCTGTTCTATGCAGAATTCTTTCCTTCAGTTTTTGGCAACACTAACTCCCATCATTTTTGGGGTGAAAGCAGTTGTGCTACTACTGGTACTGACTATAGAATATGGAACTATCCTTGTTTTGTTTTTACCCTCACTGAAAATGAGAGTGTTACATATCTCAGTCACTGGACTGTTTGCAGTCCCATGGACTGTAGCCCCCATCAGGCTCCTCTGTCTATGGAATTCTCCAGGCAAGAATACTGGAGTGGGTAGCCATTCCCTTCTGCAAGGAATTGAACCTATTGCATCTCTGTAAGTACTCCTTTTCTAAAAAACCCTAAATTGATGGTGCCAATCATTTTTTTAGAGTAACTGGCTGACTCAAGAGTCTACGTGTTTTGATAAAATTGCTGCTAGATATCTTGACTGCAAGATTTTTATAGAAAATAATCCTCAGAACTAGAACAAATAATTTCAAGATTTGTATGGAAATACAAAAAACCTCGAATAGCCAAAGCAATCTTGAGAAAGAAGAATGGAACTGGAGGAATCAACTTGCCTGACTTCAGGCTCTACTACAAAGCCACAGTCATCAAGACAGTATGGTACTGGCACAAAGACAGACATATAGATCAATGGAACAAAATAGAAAGCCCAGAGATAAATCCACACACATATGGACACCTTATCTTTGACAAAGGAGGCAAGAATATACAATGAAGTAAAGACAATCTGTTTAACAAGTGGCGCTGGGAAAACTGGTCAACCACTTGTAAAAGAATGAAACTAGATCACTTTCTAACACCGCACTCGAAAATAAACTCAAAATGGATTAAAGATCTAAATGTAAGACCAGAAACTATAAAACTCCTAGAGGAGAACATAGGCAAAACACTCTCCGACATAAATCACAGCAGGATCCTCTATGATCCACCTCCCAGAATTCTGGAAATAAAAGCAAAAATGAACAAATGGGATCTAATTAAAATCAAAAGCTTCTGCACAACAAAGGAAAAAATAAGCAAGGTGAAAAGACAGCCTTCGGAATGGGAGAAAATAATAGCAAATGAAACAACTGACAAACAACTAATCTCAAAAATATACAAGCAACTTATGCAGCTCAATTCCAGAAAAATAAACGACCCAATCAAAAAATGGGCCAAAGAACTAAATAGACATTTCCCCAAAGAAGACACACGGATGGCTAACAAACACATGAAAATATGCTCAACATCACTCATTATTAGAGAAATGCAAATCAAAACCACAATGAGGTACCACTTCACACCAGTCAGAATGGCTGCAATCCAAAAGTCTGCAAGCAATAAATGCTGGAGAGGGTGTGGAGAAAAGGGAACCCTCCTACACTGTTGGTGGGAATGAAAACTAGTACAACCACTATGGAAAACAGTGTGGAGATTCCTTAAAAAATTGCAAATAGAACTGCCTTATGACCCAGCAATCCCTCTGCTGGGCATACACACCAAGGAAACCAGAATTGAAAGAGACACATGTACCCCAGTGTTCATTGCAGCACTGTTTATAATAGCCAGGACATGGAAACAACCTAGATGTCCATCAGCAGAGAAATGGATAAGAAAGCTGTGGTACATATACACAATGGAGTATTACTCAGCCGTTCAAAAGAATACATTTGAATCAGTTCTGATGAGATGGATGAAACTGGAGCCGATTATACAGAGTGAAATAAGCCAGAAAGAAAAACACCAATACAGTATACTAACACACATATATGGAATTTAGAAAGATGGCAATGATGACCCTGTATGCAAGACAGCAAAAAAGACACAGATGTGTATAGCAGACTTTTGGACTCAGAGGGAGAGGGAGAGGGTGGGATGATTTGGGAGAATGGCATTGAAACATGTATACTATCAAGTAAGAATCGAATCACCAGTCTATGTCTGATGCAGGATACAGCATGCTTGGGGCTGGTGCACGGGGATGACCCAGAGGGATGTTGTGGGGAGGGAGGTGGGAGGGGGGTTCATGTTTGGGAACACAGGTACACCCGTGGTGGATTCATGTTGATGTATGGCAAAACCAATACAGTATTGTAAAGTAAAATAAAGTAAAAATAAAAATTAAAAAAAGAAGAAGAATATAAATAAATAAATAAAAGTTAAAAAAAGAAAATAATCCTGAGAGGTGGTCCTAAGACAGTGGAGGAATAGGATGGGGAGACCACTTTCTCCCCCAAAAATTCCTCAAAAGAACATTTGAATGCTGAGCAAATTCCACAGAACAACTTCTGAATGCTGGCAGAGAACAGCAGGCACCCAGAAAGGCAGCCCACCATCTTCGAAAGGAGGTAGGACAAAATATAGAGACAAAAGAGGTAGGGGCGGAGATCCATCCTGGGAAGGGAGCCTTAAAAAAGAGAGAGGTTTCCGAACACCAGTAAACACTCTCTCCAGCAGGTCTGTGGCGAGCCTTGGAATCTCAGAGGGCAAAATAACTGGGAAGAAAAATAAATAAATAATTAAAACCCACAGATTATGAGCCTAACAGCAACTCCCAGTGGAGCAGCAGCCCAGATGCTCGCATCCCCCACTAGCAAGTGGGGGTGAGACAGGGGGGAACCAGCTGTATTGCTTAGGGTAATGACCAGGCCTGAATTCCATGAGGGCAATCTGAGGGAACTAGCTTGAGATAGAAACCCAGACTTTTGGATAACTACCCCGCAAAAAGGCGAAAAGCTCTAACCTAAGACACCATCAGGAACACTCACAGAATAAAGGACTGAGCAGAGCAAGCCTGCGGTGGACCAGCCCATCCCCCACCAGAGACAGGCAGGAAAGGGAAGCCAGAGCTGGAAGGGTCAATCGCAGCCCCAGAGAGGCATCCTATACCAAACTGCAAGCAGACTTCATTGCTAGCCAAGACTTCTTGGGTTTCTGGATGGTCGACATCCGCCTAAAGGGTCACAGCCAGAGATCAGCTCCCCAGAAGAGACACACTGCACACCTTAGAAGACGCGCCCATTGCATACCCAGAAACCCGAGCAGCTGGGACCGGGGAGGCAATAAGACGTAGCCTCCAACTGGGGGTTACTACGCACACCAAGCACCTGGTCACATGAGCTGCTCGGACCTGGGACAGTGCAAAATGCAGGCCCAACCAAGTCTGCACCTTTGTGGAGTACCCAAGAATCTGAACCTGAGCAGCTTAGACCTGGGAAGTGCATGCAAACCAGGGCCTGTATCAGAGAGTTCCCAGCAGAGCAACCTCGAGTCTGAGCAGTGTAGACTGGGTAAGCACACACAACCGAGAGTAGGGGCAAACCCATTGTGGCTAAATCATTGTGAGCACACGCTAGTGATATTTGTTTGTAGTGTTCCTCCCTCCCCAAAGCACGACTGCACAAGTGAGCCTAAAAAAAATGACCACCACCACGCCCTTTGCATCAGGGCAGAAATTAGACACTGAAGAGGCTAGCAAACAAAAGAAGCTAAAATAAACAGAAGGAACAACTTGGAAGTGACAGATGCAATAGATTAAAACCCTGTAGTTAGCACTGACTACATAGGAAATGGCCTATAGACCTTGAGAAGTACAAGCCGGACCAAAGAACTATCTGAAATTGAACTGACCCCATACTGTCCGCAACAGCTCCAGAGAAAGTCTTAGATATATTTTTACTATTATCATTTTTAAATTTAATTTTAAAAAGTTACTTTTAAGTCCCCATTACTCCTTTAATTTTCATTTTTATAACCAATCACCTTGCCAAAAAGAAAGAAAGAAAGACCCCCTTTTTAAAGCAAACTTCGTATGTATATATTTTATAATTTTTGTGTCTTTTTTTAATATTGTATTTTTGGTAATCTAACATATACTCTATATTTTTAATCTTTGCTGTTTGGTATTTGTTTTCAACTTTGTACCATTAAGAACCCAATCTTCAGTACCCATTTTTACTTGGGAGCGAGGCCACTGGCCTGATTGCTCTCTCCCTCTTTTGACTCCTTTTTCTCCACCAGGTCGCCTCTACCTCCCTCCTCCCCCCTTTCTTCTCTACCCAACTCTGTGAATCTCTTTGTGTGTCCTGGGCTGTGGAGAACACTTAGGGAACTGATTACTGGCTAGATCTATCTCGCCCCTTTTGATTCCCCCTTTATTCTGCTGGCCACCTCTGCTCTTTCCTCCCTCTTCTCTTCTGTGTGTAACTCTGTGAACATTTCTGAGGGATCCAGACCGTGGAGAGTACATAGGGAAGTGATTATTGGCTAGCTTGCTCTCTCCCCTTTTGATTCCCCCTCTTCTCCTCCTGGTCACCTCTATCTCCCCCCTCCCTTTCTCTTCTCCATGTAATTCTGTGTACCTCTCTGGGTGTCCCTTACTGTAGAGAAACTTTTCATCATTAACTTAGATGTTTTATCATCGGTGCTGTATAGATGGAGAAGTCTTGAGGCTACTCTAAGAATAAGACTGAAAACCAGAGGCAGGAGGCTTAAGTCCAAATCCTGAGAATACCAGAGAACTCTTGACTCCAGGGAATATTAATCAACAGGAGCTCATCAAACATCTCCATACCTACAAACCTGAAACCAAGCACCACCCAAGGGCCAACAAGCTCCAGAGCAAGACATGCCATGCAAATTCTCCAGCAACACAGGAACATAAACCTTAGCCTCAATATCAGGCTACCCAAAGTCATACCAAACCCACTGACATCTCAAAACTCATTACTGGACACTTCATTGCACTCCAGAGAGAAGAAATCCAGCTCCATCCATCAGAACACCAACACAAGCTTCCCTAACCAGGAAACCTTGACAAGCCACCCGTCCAACTCCACCCACAGTGAGGAACCTCCACAATAAAGAGGAACCACCAACTAGCAGAATACAGAAGGCCATCCCAAACACAGCAATATAAACGAAATGAAAAGGCAGAGAAATACCCAGCAGCTAAAGGAACAGGATAAATGCCCACCAAACCAAACAAAAGAGGAAGAGATAGGGAATCTACCTGATAAAGAATTCCAAATACTTATAGTGAAAATGATCCAAAATCTTGAAAACAAAATGGAGTTACAGATAAACAGCCTGGAGACAAGGATCAAGAAGATTCAAGGAAGGTTTAACAAGGACCTAGAAGAAATAAAAAAGAGTCAGTATATAATGAATAATGCAATAAATGAGATCAGAAACTCTCTGGAGGGAACCAACAGTAGAATAAAGGAGGCAGAAGATAAGATAAGTGAAGTAGAAGATATAATGGTAGAAATAAATGAAACAGAGAGGAAAAAAGAATTAAAAGAAATGAGGACAACCTCAGAGACTTCTGGGACAATGTTAAATGCCCCAACATTTGAATCATAGGAGTCCCAGAAAAAGAAGACAAAAAGAAAGACCATGACAAAATACTTGAGGAGATAATAGTTCAAAACCTCCCTAAAATGGGGAAGAAAATAATCACCCAAGTACAAGAAACACAGAGAGTCCCAAACAGGGTAAACCCAAGGCAAAACAGCCCAAGACACATATTAATCAAATTAACAAAGATCAAACACAAAGGAAAATATTAAAAGTAACAAGGGAAAAACAACAAATAACACACAAGGGGATTCCCATAAGGATAACAGCTGATCTTTCAAAAGAAACTCTTCAGGCCAGAAGGGAATGGCAGGACATACTTAAAGTGATGAAAGAAAATAACCTACAGCCCATTACTGTACTCAGCAAGAATCTGTTCAGCAAGGATCTCATTCAAATATGAAGGAGAAATCAAAAGCTTTACAGACAAGCAAAAACTGAGAGAATTCAGCAGCACCAAACCAGCTCTCCAACAAATGCTAAAGTATCTTCTCTAGATGGGAAACACAGAAAGGGTGTATAAACTCAAACCCAAAACCATAAAGTAAATGGCAACAGGGTCATACTTATCAATAATTATCTTAAATGTAAATGGGTTTAATGCCCCAACCAAAAGACAAAGACTGGCGGAATGGATACAAAAACAAGACCCCTACATATGTTGTCCACAAGAGACCCACCTCGAAGCAAGGGACATATACAGACTTAAAGTGAAGGGATGTAAAAAGATATTCCATGCAAATAGAGAGCAAAAGAAAGCAGGAGTAGCAATACTCATATCAGATAAAATAGACTTTAAAACAAAGGCTGTGAAAAGAGACAAAGATAGACACTGCATAATGATCAAAGGATCAATCCAAGAAGAAGATATAACAATCATAAATATATATGCACCCAACATAGGAGCACCACAATATGTAAGATAAATGCTAACAAGTATGAAAGGGGAAATTTACAAATAGTAGGAGACTTTAATACCCCACTCATGTTTAAATGATACAATAGACCCACTGGGGCTGGCTGGGGGAGAAGAGGAAAGCTTGTTCCAGAGGGAACTGTCTAAGGGATCATGAGAATTTCTAAACAAGGCAAAGAGGGGAATAAATGACTGGTTGAAAGGCAGATTTTTTTTTTCCTCCCTAGATCTGAAGAAAGAACAAAGCACACATAATGGAATCCAATGTGGAAGATATCAAAACTGAAAAATCTTTGTACAGATTACCTGTTCAAATTAGCATACAATCATTTCAGCCTTTCTAAATAAAAAATTTTTTAAACCTTCATTGAAAAAAGGAAAGAAAGATATACATGTACCCCAATGTTCATCACAGCACTATTTATAATAGCTAGGACATGTCCACCAGCAGACAAATGGATAAGAAAGCTGTGGTACATATACACAATGGAATATTACTCAGCCACTAAAAAGAATACATTTGAATCAGTTCTAATGAGGTGGATGAAACTTGAGCATATTATACAGAGTGAAGTAAGCCAGAAAGAAAAATACCAATACAGTATATTAATGCATATGTATGGAATTTAGAAAGATGGTAACAATAACCCTGTATGTGAGACAGCAGAAGAGACAGAGATGCATAGAACAGTCTTTTGGACTGTGTGGGAGAGGGCAAGGGTGGGATGATATGGGAGAATGCCATTGAAACATGTAAATTATCATTTGTGAAATTAATCACCAGTCCAGGTTTAATGCATGATACAGGGTGCTCAGGGCTGGTGCAGTGGGATAACCCATAGGGATGGGATGGGGAGGAAGGTGGGAGGGTGGTTCAGGATGGGGAACACATGTACACCCACGGTGGATTCAAGTCAATGTATGGCAAAACCAATACAGTATTGTAAAGCAAAATAAATAAAGAAATAAACAGAAAGAGGAAATCAAAAAAAGAAAGAAAGAAAGAAAGAAAAAAGCAAATAATCCTATCCTTGTGTCTTCAGTGTGGACTTGACATTTAATATATTACGACTGACTAAATAAAAGAAGAAATACATGAAGACAATTGTCAGTAGACACTAAAAATCAATATTAAATGGATAATTTAAATGAAGGAGTACACATATTTTATCCAAGGCACTGGCTGGTATTTACACCATCCAAATAAATAATTTCTTTGTATTTCTTCTCTTTGTACCCCCTGTCCTACTGGATAATCCTTGGCTACACTGTCTGAGTTGAGCTTGCACACCAGGTTCAACTTTAAATAGGACTTAGGAGCAAACCTAGAGAAAAGGTGGATCATTTTGATGCTAAAATCTGCAAAAATTGCAGGCTAATTATGGCAGACTGACTTTTCTTATTCCTGGAAATAAAATGGAGCTCAGCAGTGTGAAGGCTTTCCATTCTAGAAGATGTTAGACATAACCTTGTTTATACCATCACCAAATCTTTGGAAAATAGAGAATGTATAGTTTACCAGTAAAGATATTCATGTGAGGACAGGTAATCAGCTAACATCTTTGGGGAGCCAAAGACACAGTTATAATTGATTTTTCCAATAAATATGTTTCCAGAATTGGAGATAGCAGAAGACCTAGACTTTTTTTTTTTTTTCTGATGCTGAAAAATTGCCATGCCAGAAGTAGAGTTCAGACATTTGCATTTGCAGGGCTTTTGCTCACAGAAATCTTCCCAATCTCCCTTCAAAGAGTCTAAAGTTTTGGGGCTTCTGGCACTGAATGAAGCTGACTCTGGAATATGATGGAGATCAAATATGAAGATGTACACTCTCTTCTAGACAGAATGCACAAAACTCATACTGCCAGTTTGAGGCTATAAAAGTACAAGTCTGTAGTATACACAACACTTTCAGGAAGTGCTCCTGCATTTTCTTTCTTTTATATTGTCATTGTGAGAGTCCAGTAAGGACAGAACAACTCCTTGGGAAACTTCACCCTGTTTCAGAGGACTATACAGACCCAAAATATTTCATATCGATACCTGAGCTATTTGGGATTAAAAAATAATAGCAACCGCAACACAAGAGCTACAGAGCCCTAGAATAATAGCACATATATCATATCCATTGTGATGTGTCACACTTTTTTCCAAACTTCACACAAGTACAACCTGTGCTGTTTCTGCTTCAGAACATGCAGCTAGAAGAATAAAAGCTTTTGAGATGGTAGTGCATTTACACTACACCTTTTACTACCTGAACCAATTGGAAGTTAAAAAAAAAAAAATCTAGAGAAAAAAGGAGTGGGTGGAATTGGATGAGAGAGAAAATAGAAAAAAGTGTTATCAAAAGAAAAGATCTTTTCTTCCCACGTAAGAGAAATCCAAGGCAGAGAGACTGATCTGACTCAGATATTACATAATCAAACTATTTTAATCACCTTTTTAGAGATCTAACTACTGGAGGATAAACCCCAAGGAAGCTGCAAAGCGCCACTGCTGAGGGCAGGGATTGGTGATGGGAATTCAGATGGCAGCTTGATTGAGAGGACAGAGTTAGATTCTCCCTGATTCTCTCATTCTCTTTTTCTTTTTTAAGTTATTTGGAGACTATGCATCTCCTCTCTTAATTCTTTCCTGTTTAGTGTGTGTTTGCTGCTTATACGAACCTTTAATGATCTCAGGTATGGCTCTGAGATTGATAGCCTTACTGGAATGGCAAAATCCAACAAACCACTGCTAGTAAATTATGAAAAGTCCAAGAAAATGTTCCCTTATAAGAGGATAAGATAAACTACACAAGAGGATAGTCAGATACTTAAAGAAAGACCCAGGAACAGGCAGTGAACCTCACAGCCAACAAAAAGTAACTTACATAGAGCTTGGAGTCATTAAATGCATTAATTAATTCATCAGGAATAACTGGCTCTTCTTTACACGTTAGTCTCCAACCAGAATAAGTCTTTAACTGTGGAAATGCTATGGAGAGATGAGAAGGCAGAGGCAGCAAAGATGAGTTGGGGATTCATGGGCTGGATGTGGGAAAGTGAAAACAAGTCTAGCTAACATAGACTCCTCTGAAAAAGTTGAGGTGAGAGAAAAGGATGGAGCTAGAGCCATAATATATATCTAAAAATACATAGAAATTATTCAGGAAAGAGCTTGGACCAACACTTGAGGGAGGTCAGAAAAAAAATTTTTCCTTGTTTATTTTCATAATAGGAATGGTAAGTGAAGGGGTCCCTCCACTGAGATAGAACCAGTGATGAAAGATGTGGACTGAAGTGCTGAGAGACAGAGGAAAGAAATCAGCCCTACCAACCATTTAATAACATTTAGGAAATTTTCAAGTCTCTTTGGTGGAGATGGTCCACAGATTTTTTTTTTTTAATAAATTTTTATTGGCTTTAGTTTTCAAAGAGGGCATTTTCTGTTTTCATTTCTGCTTTAGTCCATGGTCAAGAATACAAGAGAAAGACATCTTATTTATCATCCTATAATTAAAATAAAAATTAAAGTATACCTGTAATGCAGCTACAACAACCATAATTGTTCATGGAGTTTAGTTACGGACCAGTACATATACTAATGGAAAATACTGAACAAAATGTGTGTATGCATATACACACACACATACCCAAACACACTATATGGTTAAAAGTAAAAGTGTTGCTGCCATATTTAAAAAATAAATTAAAAATACATCTTGTAAGTTGTTTTGACAATATTCTGCTTTTAGCCTTATATCATCGCCAATAAGCATTTCATTTACCTAATGAAAAACATATTTACAGTAATGAGTACACAGGGTTTTAATTTGCATATGCAAATGCATTTAATCACTAGGAATAGCTGGCAAGTAAAGAGTATGTATGTAATTATTTCAGTGACTGCCCACTTTTCCAAGTTCATAAAAATACTTTGCAGCTGGGATTAGAGATTAATACTTTTCAAGGGAAAGAGACCAAATTCTTTACTGTGTGAAATGACCATGATGACAATAATAGCTACCAATTATTGAACCTTACTTAGTGTTAGATGCAGTCCACATATTATTTCTATTCCACACAATACCTAACAAGGTAGACATCATTATCCTCATTTTAGAGGTGACGAAATTAAAGTTCAGTGAGGTGAAGAAATCTGCTGAAGGTTGCACATTAAGAAACAAACCTGGGATTCAAAACCATATCTGTTGATTCTAAAGCCTGACCTCTTTCCACTATAAGAAGATCTTCAATTACCAATTCATGCTACTACATTCAAACAAGTTTTCACTTTCTAATGTTTTATATTTAGTTTAGAGATGGGGAAATAAAATTGGAACAGCAAGAGGTATTTCAGAGTAGATGAATGTTGGGTTTCCCATGTGGCTCAGTGGTAAAGAAGCTGCCTGCCAAGCAGGAGATGCAAGTTCAGTCCCTGGGTTGGGAAGATCCCCTGGAGAAGGAAATGGCAACTCATTCCATTATTCTTGCTTGGAAAATCCCATGGACAGAGGAGCCTGGAGGGCTACAGTCCATGGGGTTGTAAAGAGTCTGATACAACTTAGCAACTAAACAACAAAATCAACATTTCGTAGAGTAGGTAAATGCTGGTAATACCACCTGTTTACATGGATAGTAGGAGTATAGTGGCTTTGCCTTCAGTAAAGTATATAGAAAATGCCAATATGACTTCTGAGTGGGACTTGAAATTATTATAAAACAATAAAAATAGTGTTTATCAGCTTCAAGAGTTTGTTCTTTCCAGGTATCAATCCAATGGAAGTAAATGAAAATTTTTATGAATTGAGATGCAACTAAAGCTCCAAGACAATGCAGAATGTACTATGAGGATTAAAGGAATGTTCTAGTGAGTGACTTTATTTGGAAGGGGGGGGGGCACCAAAATCCCTGTAGATAGTGATTGCAGCCATGAAATGAAAAGATGCTTCCTCCTTGAAAGGAAAGTTATGACCAACCTAGATAGCATATTCAATAGCAGAGACATTACTTTGCCAACAAAGGTCCATCTAGTCAAGGCTATGGTTTTTCCAGTGGTCATGTATGGATGTGAGAGTTGGACTGTGAAGAAAGCTGGGTGCCGAAGAATTGATGCTTTTGAACTGTGGTGTTGGAGAAGACTCTTGAGAGTCCCTTGGACTGCAAGGAGATCCAACTAGTCCATTCTAAAGGAGATTGGTCCTGGGTGTTCTTTGGACAGACTGATGCTGAAGCTGAAACTCCAGTACTTTGGCCACCTCATGCGAAGAGTTGACTCATTGGAAAAGACTCTAATGCTGGGAGGGATTGAGGGCAGGAGGAGAAGGGGATGACAGAGAATGAGATGGCTGGATGGCATCATGGACTCGATGGACGTGAGTCTGAGTGGACTCCGGGAGTTGGTGATGGACAGGGAGGCCTGGCATGCTGTGATTCATGGGGTTGCAAAGAGTCGGACACGACTGAGCGACTGAACTGAACTGCTATGGTTCTTACTGACCAGCGTGATTTAACCCACCCTCACCATACAGTTTTTTCCAGTCATCCACAATGACAACAGATCTCCAAGCTTATATCCTCATTGACTTGACTCCACAGCTCTGTACATTACCATTCTCTGTTTAAGAAATCTTTTCTCAACCTCAACTGGAGAATCACTATACACTCTTTAAGGTTTAACTTTTTGGAGGATCTATATCTGACATCCCAGTCTTTATTGAAAGCTCCATCTTTAATTTTCAATTATACCTTTATGTGGAAACCTTCATAAAAACTCAAACATTGTATAATTGCTGTTGTTACTCTGTTGTAATTGTTTTAAAATTGTTGTTCTCTAGCCTGGTAATTTGCCAGTTTCCTGACAGTAGAGGTCATATATTTTATATCTGATTCTTTAGCATCCCATCCTAACATATTGCACTTTATCAGGAGCCCAATAAGGATTCTTGAATTAAAAGTCAAATGAGTACACAGAGGCAAAAAATTCCTGCTATGCATCCTATGTTCATGTTGCTTATTTAATTTCTGTCCCATTTCTATGGTGGTGCAGATTTTTGTATAGCTGCAACTAGATGCTTTTGCTTTCATATTCCTCTGTATTGTGTTCATGTATATGCTCCTAATTCTGATAAGGTTATAGCAAATCAATTTGACAACTAGATGGCTATAAGAAATTATTAGGAGGAGGGCAATAGGCTCCAGCAGAGTTGAGACACATGGAATTACAGGGGTAAATGTGGTAACTTTTTGCTGCTGAGTGTATCACAGTTATAAATCTGAACATCTTGTGATCATCAGCATCTTTCACTCAGAAAAGATCTGGATAGTTTGGGACCTTGATTGCTAATACTAATTCCTAGGCTAGAGTCTAGGAATTGTCTGTGAAGTTTTTATCTTATTATCTGTAGATTGATAGTTTCTATTTAGGACTATTTGAAAAGAGAAATAAGTGGAAAAGAAACAGTTGTCCACAGAGTCAAATAAGCAAAGAAAAATTTCCTTATCTAATTTCTCCATAACCACCAAAGGAGATCAAATCACTCATAAGAATGTGGCTGATTACTTCATTAGATTAGGGTCATTATCTTATCCCCACCTGTCATTAAAAAAAAAAAAAATCTTACAAGGCAAAGGGGACTTTTCAGAAGTGATTAGAGTAAGAGTCTTCAGATATCACAGTGGATATTATCTTAGTTATTCAGTACAATCAAAAAGTTCTTTATGAAATAGAGAGAGGCCAAAGGACCAAAGATAGAAAGAGATGTAAACACAGAAGCAAAATGTAAGAGTGATGTGACAGAAGACTTGAAGGTGTTGCACTGCTGCTTTTGAGATGGAAGAAGGGGCCACAAGCCAACAAATGGAGGTTGCCTCTAGGAGCTGAAGAAGGCAAGGAAAAGATTCTCCCCTGGAGACAGCAGAGCCTGAAGCATTGGTAAGGCTCAGATAACAATTCTTGGTATGTTTAACAGAAAAACATGTACCCTGAAGTCAAGGGAATCTGCTTGGGTGAGACTTCAACCTTCCTCTGTGGCAAAATACTGACACTGGACTTGCCCTTCTTCCATAAACACTATAAAACTGGGAGAAAAAAAAAAACCTATGAGACTACCACTTTCATGTGTTGGAGGGGAAAAAACAAACAAACAGGAGGCATATATCTATATTCCTTGAGAAAAGAGAAAGTCAGGACTAAATCCCCTATTTGCCTTGGTTCTCTAACTGGAGACACACTCCCTATTGTGGTGCAAGGTAGAGAAAACTCAAGTTAAGGGACACTTTTCCTAGCTGGAGGAGGAAGAGATTTCCAGGATGATGAACCAGTTTGAATATATGGAAAAGGATCTAGGAAACCAGGGAGCTTCTAGGCTGTTCATGAGCAGGGCACCACCCCATTAATTCCAGAAGAAAGGAGCCCTGTGGAATTGAAACCTCAGTGGAAGTGCCAGAAGTCACTGAGAGGCTCTGCAGTTCCAGCTCAGGCACAGTAGAGAGGCTACCCTGGCCTTGGTCAATCATTTGAAATCTCAGATAGGTCATCTCTTTGGAAATAAAGAATATGTCACAGACTAAGAGCCATTTTCTAAGACTGAGAACAAACCAAAAGAGACCAACACAACACTAAGAAAAATAACCATCGAGGGACTTTCCTGGTGGTCCAGTGGCTAAGATTCCATACTCCCAAAGCAGGGGGCCCAGGTTCCATCTCTGGTCAGAGAACTAGATTCCACATGCTGCGTGCCACAACAAAGATCAAAGATTCTGTGTGCTGCAGCTAAGACCTGGTGCAGCTAAACAAAGAAATCAAAATAAATATTTAAAATGTAGATGAAACCATATAAAAATTACCTTTGAGAAATAAAAGAAACCAGGGATACAAAGGCTTGCCAGAATATAACATAATACTCTTTAAAGGAAACACTATAACCCAGAATTTCTATGAAGTATTTCAATACTAAACATAAAATAATACATTATTAGACATATATTCGTAGGTTAAAAATATGCAAAAATCACAGAGAAAGTAATCAATAATCAAAAGAAAAAAAATCAGATGATAGCAACACCCCTAGTCAATTCAGAAGTTGAATTTAACAGTTAAAAAACCACTTTAAACAAAGCATTTTTAATATGCTGTAGAACTTTAGGAAAATATGATTATAAAGAGTAAAAAGGCAGATAATTTTAATTGAGAAATGAAAGCTGTAAGAAAACACTCTATAATGGAAAAGTACAATACCTGAAAAGATAAATCCATTGTATTACAAAAGAGACAGTGAACTTGAAGATCAATCAGTATAAATTATCTAATCTGAAGAAAAAAGATAAAATAATTTTTAAAAATAAAAGGAACCCGTGGCATTTATTGAGGAAGTTGAACAGTTTATAGTGGAGGGAGACGTTAAAATACATGACAAGTGCAGAAAGGACAGGAGGGTGATAATTAGAAGTTCACTACTCCAAATTTCTTCCACTGTTTATTAGTAAAACATTTTTGAAGTGATATCATGAAAATGTTGAATATACTGGAAAAGGCAATAAAAGATTAAAAAAAATAAAATAAAAATACTTGATTGACCCAAACAATGCAGAAAATAAAGAACAGACGAACAAAGAGCAGAAGTAATAAGTAGAAAGTGTTTCCCTGGTGGCTCAGTGGTAGAAGAATCTGCCTGCAATGCAGGAGACACAGCAGACGTGGGTTCAGTCCCTGGGTCGGGAAGATCCCCTGGGGAAGGAAATGGCAACCTACTCTAGTATTCTTGTCTGGAGAATCCTATGGATAGAGGAGCCTGGTGGGCTGCAGCCCATAGGCCCACAAAGAGTCTGACTCAACTTAGTGAGCAATAAATAAAAATCAAATACCAAGTTGGCAGAATTAACAAACCTCACTTCTTTAAGAGAGAAATTACAAGACTGGGTTAAAGTAGTAACTAACAGTTTTGGTTAACTATTACTGCTTAACACTTATAAGTTGTTACTTATAAGTAAAAACACAAGTTGATAAGTAACAACTTATCATAAACTTAAGGGCCTAAGACAATACAGTATCTCATGGTTCTGGAAGGGAGAAGTCTACAGTGGGTTGCCAGGGCTGTGTTCCTTCTGAGGGTCTATAGGACAATCTGTCTGTCTGCCTTTTCCAGCCCCTACAGTCAGCCCACATCCCTTAGTTCTTGGCAGTATATCACCTCAAGCTTCTGTTTCTGTCCTCACATCTCTTTCGACCCTGTCTCATTCTTTCTTTTGTGGGGACTGGACCTCCTAGGATAATGAAGAATACTCCTCCAATCTCAAGATCCTTAATCAGAGTTGCAAAGTCCTTTTTGTCATGTAAAGTGACACATTTATATTCACATATTCATGAAATGCTGGAGACCTGGGTTCAATCCCTGGGTCAGGAAGATCCCCTGGAGAAGGAAATGGCAACCCACTCCAGTACTCTTGCCTGGAGAATCCCATGGAGGGAGGAGCCTGGTAGGCTGCAGTCGATGGGGTCTCAGAGAGTCAGACATGACCGAGCGACTTCACACCCCACACACACTTCATTCATATTCTTGGGACCTTCAAGGACATCCTTTGAGGGGGACTTTTGAACAAGAGACTTTATTGACCTCTCTCCCCTTCTCTCTCTCTTTCCTCTCCTTAACCCTTCCTACCCTTCCCTGTTTTTCTAGTCCCCCAGTCCTGGACGCAGGAATCTGGCCGAAGGGCCCTCAGCCTGAGCTTAGATTGGAGGCTGATTACCTCCTCTTGGCAGAGAACTCAAATTCTGGCTCTGGTCTGGTCTGATTTCTGGTAGGGCCAAGTTCCAGTCCTCCCTTCTCTGGAGGCCCAGGGAAAAGTCCGATAACGCCTGGGTATCTGTAGGTGGCAGGAGACGTCTGTAAGGCCACCCCTTTCGCCCCACCTCTCCCGCCTCCTCCCCCTTCTTCTTTCAACCTGGCTTCCTTTCCTCCCTTGGTGAGCTACAGTCCAAGGGGGGCAAAGAGTCGGACACGACTGAGTGACTTCACTTTCTGTCTACTGTAACAAACTAATATGAATTGTTATAAGAAACACACCTTAAACATAAAGATACAAGCAGGTTTAAATGTCATAAAAACACTAAATATGACATAGTTTGTAAGGCTATTCTAATATCAGAAAATACAGACTTCAAATGAAGAGTATTACCAGAGACAGGGCAGTCATATATAGCAATGAAAGTGATGACTGTGTAAAATAGATAGCTATTGAGAAGCTGTCTAGCACAGGGTGCTCTGTGATGACCGAGAGGTGTAGGAGGTACAAGAGGGAGGAAATATATGTATACACATAGCTAATTCACATTGCTGAATAGCAGAAACTAACAGAACATTGCAAGCAATTATACCATAATAAAAAGATAAAAAGATCTTATATGTCTATTAAATGATGTGCATGTGGGCTTGCTAATTTGCTTCAGTTGTGTGCAACTCTTTGTGATCCATGGACTGTAGCCCACCAGGCTCCTCTGTCCATGGGATTCTCCAGACAAGAATACTGGAATTGTTTTCATGCTCTCCTCTATACTCCCAAATACATGAAACAAAAATTGTCAGAATTAAAGGGAAATACATACATATAATAATACTGAAAATGTAATACTACTCTCTCTTAAACTGAGAGAACAAGTATATTAAAAAAATTAGTAATGATTTAGAAAACTTAAACACTGTAAGTCACTGGTCTCATTCTTATTTAAGGAACACGTCACCCCAAAACAGAAGGACAGATTCTTTTCACGTATCTAGTGGGAAAGAACCTGTCTGCCAGTACAGGAGAACTAAGAGACATGGATTCGATCCTTGGGTCAGGAGGATTCCCTGGAAGAGGGCATGGCAACCCACTCTGGTATTCTTGCCTGGAGAATCCCCATGGGAAGAGGAGCCTGACAGGCTACAGTACATATGGTTGCACAGAGTCAGACATGACTGAAGTGAATTAGCATGCATGCAACTATTATTTTAGGCTATGAAACAACTTCCCCCAAATTTCAAAGGACTGGAAATCATACAAGAGTATATTCCATAATCAAAATGGTCTTACACTGGAATCAATATATTTAGAAAAGCATCAAATATTGGCAAACCCTTATAAGGCCATGAGAGAAAAACTGCAAGAGAAGTTTAAAAATATTAAGCTAATAAATACAACGTATCAAAAGTTGAAAAATGCAGAAAGTAGCACTCAGAGGAAGTTTACTGTTTGAAATGCTTATGGGAGAAAAACAGAAAAGCATAAATTCAATGATTTATGCTGCCCCCTTAAGAAGACAGAAAAAAAGGGGAAAGTGAAATCATAACAAATAAATGAAAGGAAATCATTAAAAAGAGAGCAAAAATCAACATCATATAAGAGAGACAAACAGTAGAGTCAATGAACCACATTTGTTCTTTGAAAAGTATTTTAAACTGTTAAGCTTCCAGCAGGGGCTTCCCAGTGGCTCAGTGGTAAAGAATCCACCTGCAGTCCAGAAGACACAAGAGATGCCAGTTTGAACCCTGGGTCTGCAAAATTTCCTCCTCCAACCCACTCCAGTATTCTTGCCTGGAGAATCCCATGGACAGAGGAGACTGGAGGGCAACAGTCCACGGGGTCAAAAAGAATCAGACATGACTGAGCATGCACATGCAGAAGCTTCCAGAAAGATGAAGGAAGAAAGTGATATTAAATATCAACATTAGAAATAAAAGATACTACTGTTCCTCAGGAATAAAAAAGATAATCATTGGATATTATAAACAATTTTAGGTTAATAAATTAAAAACTATATGAAATGGACAGAAGTTTTTAAAACAACTTATTGAAAGGAACATACCTAGAAATAGGAAACAGAAATAGCTGCATACCAAAGAAATTGAATTTGTGATTAAAATAAGTTCCAACACACCAAAAGGCCTCCAGGGCCAGACAGTTTCACTGGTGCAATGTGTTCAGCAATAAAGAAGAAATAATGCTCACGTTACACAAATTTTCAGAAAATAGAGGAGGAAGTCCACTGGTCAACTCATTTTATGAGGTTAATGAAATTGATACCAGATATAGCCAAAGACACTGCAGGAAACGAAAGAGACATTACACTCTTTACACTCACGATTGCAAAACATTTTTAAAAAGTTAAAATATTAGAAAATCAATTATGCAATATATAAAAAGGATGCAAGATATTTATGTAATCAAGTTGGGTTTATCCTAGGAATACAATTGATATTAGAAACTTATTCAGTAGCGTTGACCTCATTTACAGGTTTTTAAAAAATCATATAATACTCTAGATTCAGGAAAAAAATGTTCAACAAAATTCAACATTCTTTCAAAATAAATTATCTACAGAGATTAAGAAGTGAACTGAAATTTCTTCCATCTTAAACAGTTATTTATGCAAATACTATACATCATGAAGGTTTTTTGTGTAAGGTCAATAATAAAACAATGTACACTAAGTCACTTTTATGCAACATTGTACAAAAAGTTCTATCTAGTTCAATAAGGCAGGGAAAATAAAGAAATTGAGGTTGGAAAGGAAGAAGTAAAACTTTCAATTTGTAGATTGTATGATAGTATAAGTAGAAAGACTTCCCTGGTGGCTCAGATGGTAAAGCGTCTGCCTACAATGCGGGGAACCTGGCTTTGATCCCTGGGTCAGGAAGATCCCCTGGAGGAGGAAATGGCAACCCACTCCAGTATTCTTGCCTGGAAAATCCCATGGATGGAGAAGACTGGTTGGCTACTGTCCATGAGGTCGCAAAGAGTTGGCCATGACTGAGCAACTTCACTATCTATCTATCTTTAAGTAGAAAATCCCAAAGAGTCTAAAAGAGGGGTGGGGGAGGGGGGAAAGTGCTAAAACTAATAACAGCATTTAGCAATGTTATAAGGTACAGTGCTCATATACAAAAATCAATTGTCTATAAAAACTAATTATATCTCTACATATTAGGAATAAACAAACTATAACAAGAAAGTTAAAACTATAGCATTCAAAAACATTAAATATGTAGAAATTTAATAAAACACTTCCAAGAACTCTATATTGAAAGTATAAAATATTTCTGACAGAAATTAAAGAAAATCCAACTTAATAACAAGGTACACCATATTTATAGATTGATGTCCCAACAATATAAAGGTACCAATTATCTTAAATTGGTCTTTAAATTAAATGAAATGTCAATCAAAATTGCAGTAGGATATTTTTCTGGAGGTTGGCAAGTTGATTCTAAAATTTATATGGAACTCTAACACCCAAATTAGACAAAACAGCTTTGAAGAAGAAAAACAAAAGACTTAATACTATCTGACTTCAATACCTATTATAACACTACAGCAATCAAGATTAAGATGTGAATTACACAGCTCATTATAATTTACTCTTATCTGTAGTTCACAGCTAGATTCTATCTCAATCAGAAAAATCTTGAAAGTCATAAAAAGTAAATTATAAAATCATATCAATGGCTATCTGCACTCTATTTAATGTATATATTTGGATTCCAACATGCTCAGTCATATCTAACTCTTTGCAACCCATGGACTATAGCCTGACAGGCTCCTCTGTCCATAGACACTTACAGGCAAGAATACTGGAGTGGGTGGCCATTTCCTCCTCCAGGGGATCTCACCAACCCAGAGATCAAACTCACATTTTCTGCATTGCAGGCAGATTCTTTACAACTGACCACCTGGGAACACCATATATTTGGAGAGTCACCTAAATTTCCTGAGGCTTATTTCTTAATCCAGGATAAAAACGCATACTACCAAAACTGCTGATGTATACTCAAAGAATTAGCAATGAAAATCCTTTTCAGTCCTCATCCAACAATACATTATTATTAGATGATATTTCCTTCAAATTTAAACCAGGATATCGGATCATAGACATGATCAACAACCTTCCAAATTGTGCCTTCCATTAAAGTTCTAAATAAATATGAAACTTCTGGGTCTTAGTTTCTGAGACTTGGCTATCTTTTCTATATGGCTCTATCTGCAGCCATGAAATTAAAAGATACTTGCTCCTTGGAAGAAAAGCTATGGCCAACCTACATAGCATGTTAAAAAGCAGCACATTACTTTGCCTACAACGGTTTGTATAATCAAAGCTATGATTTTTCCAGTTGTCATGTATGGATGTGAGAGCTGAACAATAATAAAGGTTGAGCACCAAAGAACTGATGCCTTCAAACTGTGGTGCTAAAGAAGACTCTTGAGAGTCCCTTGGACTGCAAGGAGATAAAACCAGTCAATACTAAAGTAAATCAACCCTGAATATTCATTGGAAGGACTGATGCTGAAGCTCCAATAATTTGGCCACCTAATGCAAAGAACTGACTCACTGGAAAGGAGCCTGATGCTGGGAAAGATCGAAGGCAGGAGGCAAAGGGGACAAAAGAGGATGAGATGGTTGGATGGCATCACCAACTCAATGGACATGAGTTTGAGCAAACTCCATGAGATGGTGGGGGACAGGGAAGCCTGGCATGCTGCAGTCCATGGGGTCACAAAGAGTTGGACATGACTGGGCAACTGAACAACATGGTAAGTGTCAACTGCAGAAATAGAGGAGAAACTTAAAATCTTACTAAGATACTAACATCAGGTAGGTGGTAAAAATGGATATGAAAACTATTAGAAAGTCTGAATCAATACGACATTTATTAGGAGCTAGAATTGGATAGTGATAGCAAGAAAAAGGTTTACAAGTGCCATTGTCAGCTTAAGAACGAGCCAAGACGATCAACTTACCTATGGGCAATTTTAATTTTTAGGTCAAATCAACCTGGAAGTCTCAAGTCTTTAAATGTGAGCCATCCAAGGCAAGGTGTCCAGCAAGAAAATAAGAACATGGCTAGAGTTTTGGAGTAGATTCAGAACTGTTCATATTAATTTTTTTTTTTTTTGTAATTAAGCTGCTTTATGCTTTAGCTCACCAATGAACTCATGAGCAGGACACATCATCTACTGTCTGGCTTCTGCCCCATTTCTCTATTGAAACCTCTAAATCCTACACGTATATTCCTGTATTCTAAGGTGCAATTGCTGCTGATGGGGGAACAGGTCACCCAGCCGCCTGCTCACTCCCAATTCTCCTCACAAGTATTTCATAGTCTCTCTTTGGGCCTGTGTTGAACTGGGATGTTCTTATTCTTATCTTTCTTTATCAATGTATACAGCTTTTATCGCATCCACATTTTCAGTAATAACATATACTACTATAGGTTTTAACTTCTGCCCAGTGCTTTTGCCAAAGTTATAAATTCAAACTGTTCCCTCATGAGTTAGCACTTCTTCCTGTTTTTCAGGCTACAGCCACCTCACATCTAGCTTATCTAAAATTGAGTGTGCAGTCATTGCCCAAACTATCTACTCCTAATGGTTTCCCTAATCTAAATTAATAGAATTTTCCTAGCTGTCTGAGATAGACATCTCAACACTCATTCATCTCCCTTACTTCCCACGGGACATTAAGTTTCTATTTATTTCACTCCTTAAATCACTGATTTAATCCTTGACATCAACACACTTTGAAATAGATTCTTAACTCGTCTCTGCCTCAAAGTCAACTTCACAATTTTTAAAATGTGATTCCTCAATCAGCAGCAGCAGCTTCATTTGAGTATTTGCTGGAACAATACTAAATCAGAAACTCTGTGGCTCCTTCCCAGTAATCTGAATTTCTGGTGTTCTGATTCACGTGGTTCTCAAGCACAAGCAAAGCAATGATTAGCAGCATAGTGCATCTGTGTCCTGGGTTAGTGTTCAGGGTAACCTGGATTCAGTGTATGTGAGTGTGTGTAAGATGAAGTGTCTCTTTTCATTATTTCCTGACTGATAACTGAGTTCAACTACATTTTCTTGAGGATAGCTATAGGAATGTTTCTGAAAGCCTTCTACATGATAAGTCCCATACAAAGTGTTTGCAGGCATGAACTCATTTAGTATCAAACAGAACACACTGTAGCTATTATTTTCCCCCCATCATATATACAAGTACAGAGAGATTACTTCCTCAAATCACACAACCACTAAATCAGTGCATGATTCAAATGAAAACTAAAGCAAATAAGCCTTCTCTAAACCTCTGCATTCCCCTGCCTCTAAGACTGCTCTGTGCAGAGTGACAAAAACAAAACCAGTTGCTGAGATCAATAAAACATATATTATACAAGGTTTTATTGGGAATTCAGAGGTTAAGGCAATATACATATATAGGGCTTCCCAGGTGGTGTAGTGGTAAAGAACCTGCTTGCCAATGCAGGAGATAAAAGAGATGCAAGTTTCGATCCCTGGGTCAGGAAGGTTCCCCTTGAAAAGGGCATGGCAACCCAATTCAGTGTTCTTGACTAGAGAATCCCCTAGACAGAGGAACCTAGCAGGCTACATATAGTCCATAGGGTAGCAAAGAATTGGAAATGACTGAGTGACTTAGTGTGCACGTGCATACATACACACACACACACACACACACGTATATCATGTGTAATATTGTATCACATTCTTTCAAGTGAAACAGTCTCATGTTTCCAGGGGCACTGAACTCAGAAAATTGGACCACAGATGATGAGGGGCATCACGGGGTTGATTCTCATTATATTCCCCACAGGTAAATGCACTTGAAGAGAATTTCTTTGGATAAATATGTCTCATCCTGCATATTTTAAAAGTACATTTAATCTCTTCTAGTAATTAGTCCGCAGATGTGTATTTCAGGATTGAGTGAGTAAGTAAGTTCATAGAGGTTACTAATTTTTGTAAAGCACTAAAGGCAAATTTGTAATTTTCTGAGGCTGAAATATAATATACTTTGTAGCTCAAAATAAAGAATTTTTTGAACAATTTAACAGAAGTATTTAGAAAGGCATTTGTAAAAAGTATTTTTCCTCACAAGCACTATAATTTATTCACCTGTGTATACTTTGTATATGTATACTTTACATGCACATATTTATATAAGTATATATAGTATATTTTATATATGCATATATAAAGCATATATATACATATACTTTACCTATATATATTTTTAGTTAGTTAGTTGAATGGAAGAAAAGCTTTTCCTCTCAGCCTGTTGTTTTCTCTCAAGCACTTACTCCTTTTTCCTTGGTTGAAAACAGCACACAGCAGTTCCAAAGCCTGGTACCTAAGACTAATTGTGGACCTATCACTTTCCCTTTCCTTGAATATCCGATCCATCACCAACTTGGAAGCTCTTACTTCTCGTTGATCAAGCCCAAACACTTTTCCATGTCTCTTAATGTCACCATCTTAATCCAGAATACTGTTACCAGATCCCACACGGTGTGTGGTAGGGCAAAAACATTAAAAAAGAGAGAGAGAGAGAGAAATAAAGTTAAAAAAAAAAAATAGTGTCAGGACTTCCCCGGTGGTCTAGCAGTTGAGATGCTACACCTCCACTGCAGGGCCATGGGTTCAATCCCTGATTGGGTAACTAAGATCTCACATATCATGTGGCATGGTCAAAAAAGAAAAAGTTTCAAAATCCTGTTACCACTGGCTTAGACTTCTGCTGTATTCCTTAATGTTCCCTTTGAGAATTACATTATCGTTAAAAACACAGACTGAACAATTTATTCTCCTGCATAAAACCAGGTGGTTAGCAAATTAGATCTTCATTGTTTTAAGAAATTTTCAGTGGCTTAAAACTATACAAAACTATTCTCTCACACTTTTTGTTGGCCAGAAGTGCAGAAGAGCTCAACTAGGTCCTCTCCTCAGGGTCTCTCAAAGTTGAAATTAAGATGTTTGCAGAGGCAGAATACACTTACAGTTACCCAGGTAAAAAAAATTCTAGTAGTCTAAGCTAATGTAGAGGCAGTGGCATAAAGGAAAATTGATAAATATTTTACAGGAGAGGATAGAAATCCCAGGAACTTGTAAGAAGATCATTTATTACAGGTAAATTATCAACCAAGCAATGATGCTCAGTTTCCTAAAAAAGTAGGTCTGATTTGATGAGGTTCAAGCATGACTTGCTTTCCTTATGGAATATGATACAGTCATTTTACTTTGCAAATGTCCCATGCATCTTTCTGACAGATATGGTGTAAAAATCAAGCCATTCTGAAATTGACACCATTCTTTGAAGAAATTGATAGTGAATGACTCACATTTTTTTGCCTTCTCTTTCCAGGCCCTGGAACATAATATCCTACCTTCTCTGCTTGGAGAAATAAAAAGAGCCAGCTCAATGTTATCTCCTCCATGAATCCTTCCCTTACTGACCCCTCAAATAATGCAATCATGTCCATTTATGCATTCCCAAACCACTCTATTGTGATGTGACTCACAAATAATAATTGATGTAGGGTTAAGATTGTGCACATCATACTTCTCCTTTGTGTTAGTCCGTGTTTCCTAGAGAAACAGAATGAATGAGATAGAGATAGATAATTATAAGGAACTGTCTCATTTAATTATAGAAGCTAAGAAGTCCCATGATCTGTGATCTGCACTTGGAGACCCAAAAGGGCTGAAGGTTTAGTTCCAGTCTGAGACCCGTGCCTGAGAACCAGGAAAGCCAATGATATAACTATCAGTCTAAATGCTGGAAAACACCAATGTCCCAGTGTGAAGACAATCAGATGGAAAGAGGCAAACTCTTATCCAGCTTTTTGTTCTATTCAGCTTCCAATGGTTTGAATGAGACCTACCCACATTGAGGACAGCCTCTACTTTACACAGTCAACCAATACAAACAAATATCCTTGCAGACATACTCAAAAATAATGTTCCACCAACTATGAGCATCCCAAGTTGAGACAAAATTAACTATTACATCTATCTATACTGTGATTTTCAAGTTAGGGATAATATTTTATTCCTGACATTCCCAAATACATAGGAAGTGCTCAGCAAATATTTCTTAAATAAAAAATACATCTTATTAAATCACCATTCCAGCCATTTGGGGTTTAAAAAAAAAGGTATTGTAAAACGTGAACTCAGTGTGGTAAGGAAATCATCCTAGCTCTGAATTGCTTGCTGGTTTCAGGGTTCCCCATGTTTCCAAATGCATCTCAGCTGACAAACTTAAAAGAGAATGGGGAGACCAGCTAAGCTGTTCTACAAAAGATATTCAGAGAATGTGTACATGAAACCCCAATAAGGAAGCATCTGCTAATGCAGAGGCAGGTCATATACTGGGTTGAACTTCAGCTCCTTCACCAGTCCTTTGTTTTCACTGGAATGTTAAGACCTGGTATGCAGAGCTGCTTCAAAGGGTTATGGAATCTCCCACGGGTTCCAGGTAAGTTATCCTCCAGTTGACTCATTTTAAGGAATCTTGAGGAAATAATAAGCCTTATTGTTTTTATCTTCCTCTTTCTCCTCTTCTTCCCATCCCAGCTTGTTTATAGAGATGATTGTTACAGGGTGTTCTATGTACCAATTAAATCAAAGCAGAAAAAAACTCAAAAACCTCAGGAAAAAACTAACCATTAACTGTTTCCCCATTTTGTGCAGTCTAAATACTCTCAGGAAGGTATTTTCCAAGCTATAAAACTGTCATTAGGTAAAACTGGCTTTTGGAGATTTGATTTACAGTGAAGCAATTGGCATGCATTATGATCCTGAGACTTAGGGATATAATTATAATCTGGGGTAGACATTCAAGAATATAAATAAAATGGAAAAAGAGAGGTAAAAATCTATGAACTGTACATTAATATGCTAGGTTAATACACCGCTATATAAAGGGAACTGCCAACCAAGACTCTACTGAGCTCCAAATAATGAGCCCTTTGAATCTTCCTATAGATTTGCAAAACAAAAATGTCATAATATCCCCATAAGACCATATCAAAATAACATAGCTACAACTCAGTCCTTGTTTGAACAATATAAAACATTGAGTTTCATTACATTGAGCAAATAACATTGATGAATTTTCAGAATGAATTGCCTCTTCAGTAACTGGTAGTTTTCCTAAAATACACACATATACTGGATAGAAAGGGGAGGGGAATAAGGCACTATAGCTTCCTCACAATGTACTAAGCTGGAGAAGAACTTTATTTCTTTATTGATGAAAAAGTTAATATTTTACCATAATACAGAGAACTACAGAACTTTGAGTTAGAAGATAAATAGCAATGAATTTTTCCAAGTACAGTATTTCATAGATGAGGATTCTGAAAACTAGAGCTAGAATAAGAGTCACTATAAGTACTGTGTGTATTGTGTGTATGTGTGTATATATATATATATATATATATATAGAGAGAGAGAGAGAGAGAGAGAGAGAGAGAGAGAGAGAAATCGATTAAAACTCAGTCCCTTTGAAAAAAATCTAATGTGTTTAATTACTCAAATACTACCTTAATTTTGCTTTTCTAATAAAAGGCAGACTATTATGTCCAGAAACACAGGATCAGTATACAGTTGACTCAAACAACAGGGCTTGAACTGCGTGGGTCCATTATACAGGTTTTTTTTTTTTTTTCAATAAAGACAGTACCTATATTTTCATTTTACAGATCTTTAAATTAAGTGTGGGGAAAGGCTAGAGTTCAGCTAGAGATCACAGTATATGAACTCAAAAGAATTAGGGTTAGAGTCCTGATTCTGTTGAAACTGTTTCAGCTCCCTGCCCTTGGGTGAGTCATTTATCGATTCCTTTGTTTATGAGGCAGAGAGAGCAGGATATGAATTTTTAACTGCGGAGATGATGGTGTCCCAGATGTTGTTCGAGGGTCAACTGCATGAACACTCAGGAGATTCAAAACTCAGGTCCCGACAGACTGGAGCATGCTGCATCTCAGAGTAGTGGGGAGTGGGGGTTAGGTTTTGGTTGATTTAAACTGAGTGACTAAGCATAGCACAACACAGAGCTGGAGAAAGAAAGAACAAAAAACCTGGCTATTCATGTCTAATAGATGAGAATATACTGTACATCTACTATAGTTTTCATGCAGCAAAAGAAATACACAAAACTAAAAAAGGCCACAAAGAGTATTCATATGCTATTTTCTTAAGATGGACACACACCCGGTCCTAATTCTTTAGCCGGACCTACCAACGAAATCATTTGATGTTTTCTTGTGACTTCCCTACTCCAAAGCACAATAGAAAGTTCGCTGGCAAAGTGCCTTCACATGGCTCCAACTGGTTAAAACAGAAACCGATGAATCACAGAAAACCAGCAGCTACCCCCGAGTGCCTCCCATCTCTCAGCTCCTCTCTTACCACCGTTATGAGAGGACACCCCATGAGCCATGAAATAGAGAGCTAAAACTAGCAAAGACTCCACCCCACTGTTCTGGCCATCATCTGTCCTGACTGATAGTCAATAGCTATACCATACCAGCTGGAGTAACAATTTTGAAAATTCCTCTAAGTACCAGACAACGGGTGGTCTTTCAGAGGAATGTTATGATGGGCTGTCTGTCTTAAGCTATAGTGAGGTTCCATTTCAGTCTTTCTGAAGATCCCCAAAGTGCATAAAGTTGTACAGGAAATGAATCTGTTTTTGCAGAAGGTAACACTATCCATTAATTTCCACCAGTACCAAGGATCTTCTGTGCTTTGAGCACATTAGCTGTGATTATCACAATGTATACCAGCTCTCAGTGAACAATCCTTCCAGAGTACCAATGACAGAAGCTAACCTTCTGGCCCTAGTTCTTACTGGTTTGACTGACAGTAGTGTCCGTTTCATTGTGGGAGAAAACAGTGGCCAATGAGAAGGGAGGATCAGGTACGGAGAAGGACTCAACTAAAACTGATTTATACTCCCACATTGATGAACATTCCCTCAATTAGATCACAGAATCTGGAAAGCTTCCAGACTAAATTGCTTGGAAAAAGTCAGGTGGGATGCTAGTAGGAATTAATTACATATGTTTCCTATTCAAGAGTCTAATTATTGAAATAGTATTTCCCTCACTCATGTTACAATATATTATGAAATGTCAGCGGTACAAGGAATAATGGAAGTGATTTAGGCAGATCTCTGATCTTTTCAGGAAAATTTTCTGTAGCATTCTTAAAACATAGTTATCTACTCACATTAAGTAATTCTGTAAAGAGCAAGTAATAATTTTACAAAGAAATGTTAATTTTTAGATACAGGTATGCATTAAAAAAACTTCTTTTGTATTTCCAGTGTGCTATAATGCACAAAATGGGTTCACCGACATTATCTCATTGTCTCATCATTACAGCCCACGTTGGGATTCAGGGTCATCATTTAGGACATCTATTCCAACTGCCAGAACTTGGGACATAGAAAATGTAGGCAATTAAGTGACTTTATTCTGACCTCAGCACAGCACTCCCAAGAACTGAAAAAAGGATCTTCCTGTGGCTATTTTGTTCCCTTAAATTTCTTACTTTTTTAATAAAAGCCAAAACATGGCAAACCTTACTCCTTGCCACTAACAATTCAGATAATTGATGGTTCAATTAAGATTCTTCTTTACTACTAGCCACTATCAACCCATGTCCTCTCACTACTCCTTATTCTTATTCACGTTTCAGAGTTTACTATTGGAAAAAGAGAAATATGTTTTCCTATGGAAAGTGTGCCCACACACACACATTTATTCTTCTACCTCATCAAACTGTTTGGAAGCTATCAATTACCAGTGCTTGAACATTTACTATATAGAGATGTATTTTGTTTGCTGCTGCTGCTACTAAGTTGCTTCAGTCATGTCCAACTCTATGCCGACCCCATAGACAGCAGCCCACTAGGCTCCCCCGTCCCTGGGATTCTCCAGGCAAGAACACTGGAGTGGGTTCTCATTTCCTTCTCCAATGCATGAAAGTGAAAAGTGAAAGTGAAGTCGTGTCCAACTCTTCGCGACCCCATGGACTGCAGCCCACCAGGCTCCTCCATCCATGGGATTTTCCAGGCAAGAGTACTGGAGTGGGCTGCCATTGCCTTCTCTGGTATTTAGTTTAACAATGGCTTTAAAAAAATAAAATAACTTCCTTTTTACCATTAAATTTTTTGTGAACTTCAATGATTTAATCAAATTCTTGGAATTTGGGTTAGGAAGTAAAATAGGAAAAAATGGAGAGTACAGAGAGACAGATTTTCTATGTGCAGTCCTCTGGGAAGGAGAGGCCAAGTTTGGAGTATGTTTAAGCTAGAAAAAAGAGGAGGCACACAGCAGTACATGAGAGGGGAAGAATCAAAGATAATCTATCATCTTGACAATGATAACATGACCAGTTCTGGGATAAACGTTCTAAACATTCAGCAGCATTCACTGTGAATGTTTCCCTCAAGGAGCTTTAGGTCTAGATGGCTGCTAGAAGCATGAAGGAAAAAATTTAAAAGCACATAGCTTCAACCATACATGCAAACACTTTGAACAATAGTTTGCTAAATTATAACATGTTAGAATTAAAAGAGAAGTTCTAGTTAAAAAGATGAGTGTTCATAAATAGGAAGAGGGAACATACTCTGTGTAAGGAGCAATTCATGAGTAAAAGCTTGATCCCATTTATTTTCCATCATTTATACATCCATCTGATCTTTATTTACTGAGTGCATACCATGTACAAGACACAGTAGAATCTGAAGAACTGTTGACCTACCAGGAAGAAATGGAGAAAGTTTCTAGGGAGATGGTGAAAAAGATTTGGGGGTGGTTATTTTCAGGCTTCTTTTCAAAGAAAAGCCAGATTAAGCACTTTGAATTTCATCCACTAGACATTAGGAAGCCATTCCATTTTTATTTTTTTCTCTTTTGAGAACAGACTCTATACCTAAACTTCCACTCTTAAAAGAGCCCTGTTTTGAAAATACTGACTTAAGGCAGAGACATTTTCAAAGAAATCACATTGCCTTCTAAAAACTTAATGTTCCACTCTTTAAATGGTATTTCCAGAGAAGATTTCAGTAAAATGAATGTTGCCAAAAGGAACCTGTAATTCCCTAAGGAAGCAATATTAATTAGAGAAATATGTGCCTCTGAATTCATCCAATTTGCATTTCATTTTATGGCTTATTTTTTGCAAACAGTTTACTAAATGACTGCAGTTGCAGATGGTTAAATTATTACCATCAGATGGCTGCCATGACTGATATTACAGAAAAGGATAGAATCTGGTTCTTCATAAATAGCAGAAAATAAGTCTTCAACATTTTTTTTAAAGAGATATCTTTCTGCTGTGGCTGACCTTCTGAGAGCAATGATCCTAATACAAGGTCACAAGGAATTAATTTTGTGGAAGGGTAGATTGGACAGGAAAACTTTCCAACTCAAATATCTAATTTTTATCTAGAAGGCAGCTATCCCAGTTATTGTGACTTCCTTAAACAGGCCCAAGGCGGAAGTTGGAGCTAGGCTGATATTATAAGAGAATGGTAGGTCCCAGATTCACCCAACATTGGCTCTTATGACCAACCATCCTAATTTGCCAAAGAGTGTCTTGGTTCTAGCACTGAAATCCCATGTCTTAAGAAACCCTTAAAGAGATTAAAGTGAAAGTCACTCAGTCGTGTCTGACTCTTTGTGACCTCATGGACTGTAGCCAACCAGGCTCCCCTGTCCATGGAATTCTCCAGCAAGAATACTGGGATAAGTTGCTATTTGCTTCTCCAGGGGACATTCTTTCTCCAGGGATTGAACCCAGGTCTTCTGCATTGGAGGCAGATTTCTTTACTGCCTTAGCCACCAGAGAAGCCCATAAGAAGTCCTTAGTGAAAGTGAATGTATTAGTTGCTCAGTTGTGTCCAACTCTTTGTGATCCCATGAACTGTAGCCCACCAGGCTCCTCTGTCCATGGAATTCTCCAGGCAAGAACATTGGAGTGGGTTGCCATTTCCCTTCTCCAGGGGGTCTTCCCAACCCAGGGATTGAACCTGGGTCTCCTGCATTGCAGGCAAATTCTTTGCCATACTGGGCAAACTGGTATAGTTGATTACTTTACTCTTTGCTTCCAATCTTCATGACCAGCTTGTGTCAGCATTCAGCACAACATTGTATGTGAGCTTGTGTGAGTGAGAGCAAAGATAAAGAAGATTCAGAAAAGCACGTAGGTTCACTAAAGGATCACTAAAAACTGCTTCAGTACAATCTTTTAAGATCTAAAATATGTTGAGGTGTGATTATTATTATTATTATTATTATTTTTGGTTAAGAGTGAGAGATTTTGTTTATGAATGCTCTCCACTAACATTATTCAGGTTAAAGCACCATTTAAAAAGATTTCAAATATTAATAGAAAAAGTCAGTTTTAATGATCTCCACTTACAGAAAAGCATTCCAAATTGGAAAATAAAGTTATTGGGACTTTATTGAAGTCTCCAGTTGGGCTTCATTCCAAGTGAACGTCAATGTAATTCACCTAGATAAGGACAGACAATACTAAACCAAGCACAGGGTTTTTTCTATATTTACTAAATATTCAACAGATTTTTAAAATTGAAGTATAGTTGATTTACAATATTATATTAGTTTCAGGTGTATAGAATAGGGATTCAGTATTTTTACAGCTTAAACATCAACAAAAGTTATTACAAGAAAATGGCTGTAATTCTTGTGCTTTGTAATATACCCTAGTTGGGTATCTACTTTATGCATAACAGCTTGTATTTCTTAATCCCACACCCCTCTCTTGCCCCGTCCTTCAAAGATTCTTATTAGGTTCTTCTCTATATTCTAGACTATCTTCTGGGACTAGGGGTGATGATGGATGAAGAAAACATATAAAACCTCTATAGTAATAAATATGCTAAGATGAAGAGAGGAGGTGCATGGGTAGCTCAAAGAATTGAGCATAAGGGGTCAACTGGTTAGGTGTAGCTGTGGTTGTGGATGTGGATGGTAGGAGAAGTAGGAAGGCTTCTTAGTGAAAGTAATCTTTAAGATCTGTAGTGTGTGTAATGTGCTATGTGCTCAGTTGTGTTCAACTCTTTGCAACTCCAGGGACTATATAGCCTGCCAGGCTCCTCTGTCCATGGAATTTTCCAGGGAAGAGTATTGCAGAAGGTTGCCATTTCCTTCTCCAGGGAATCTTCCTGACCCAGGGGTCAAACTTACATCTCTTTCATCTCCTGCACTGGCAGGTGGATTCTTTACTACTGTACTACCTGGCAAGCCCTATGTGTAATACTTCAAGCTACTTAGGTAGTATAATCATCTGGTCTTGGCAATAAAGTGATTGACTAAGAATATGAAATGAAGGAAATATCAAGTAATTTCCCAAAGTTTCTATTTTGTGAACACTTGCTGTATGGTATTGCCATTCCTTGGAGATAAGTTTAGTGCCAGAAGATAGTGAATTTTACATTAAAATTTAAAGCCTAATTGGCACCAATTGCAAAGGAAGTAGTTTTGTAAGTAACCACCAGTTACCAACCAAAATGTTCCAATGGTTGTCCTGAGTAACGAATGATGATGAGATATTTACCTTAGTAGTAAGGTTTATGTTCTTGAGAATATACAATACTGCTAAAACAAAATGAATAAATACATGTATTTTTTAAACAACCCTAGTACCCTGGTAGCTCAGACGATAAAGCGTCTGCCTACAATGCGGGAGACCCGGGTTCGATTCCTGGAAGATTTCCTGGAGAAGGAAATGGCAACCCACTCCAGTATTCTTGCCTGGAAAATCCCATGGATAGAGGAGCCTCATAGGCTACAATCCACGGGGGTCGCAAAGAGTCGGACACAACTGAGCGACTTCACTTCACTTCACTTTCACTACTGCCCAGGAGTCTAGGAAAGGTGATGGAATTCTTTCATATGAGTCAACAAATGTGTGTCTTATGCTGCATTCACAGATGAATAGTACTCGGAATGAGGAAATTAATAATATATTCTACTCTGCATCGCTAGACCATAGCTACTCAATTAGTTGTTGGTTAACTAGCAGCTTTAGCATGCTAGAGCAGTTTGCTTGAAAAAAAAATTTAGAGCCTCACATACCTAGCAAAGCAGAATCTGCACCTTAACAAGACTTCCCATTGTGTATTCTGGCCCCCTTTATCAAAGATTAATTGACCATAGGGGTGTGAGTTTAATTCTGGGCTCTCTATTCTATTTCATATATCTGTTTTTATGCCAATACCATGCCATTCTGATTACTGTAGCTTTGTAGTATGTTTGATCTGGGATGATTATGCCTCTGGCTTTGTTCTTTTTCTTCAGGATTGCTTTGGCAATTCTGGCTCTTTTATGATTCCTTAGGAATTTTAGGAATTTTGCTCTAGTTCTGTGAAAAAATATCATGGGTAATTTAATAGGGATCTTGTTAAATCTGTAATTTGCTTTGGGTAATATGGCCACTTTAACAATATTAATTCTTCCAAACAAAGAGCATGGGATATCTTTCCATTTCTTTGAATTGTCTCTAGTTTCTTTTATTAATGTTTCATGGTTTTCAGTGTATATAACTTTCACCTGCTTGGTTAGGAATAAAATACTTGGTCTATTTCTAAGATTTTATCTTCTGGAGTATATTTTTAAACAGTATTGTTTGTTTACATTCCCTTCCTGATATTTCAATGTTAGTGTAAAGAAATGCAACCTTTGTATGTTGATCTTCTATCCTGATATCTTGCAAAATTCATTTCTGTATTACATAATTTTTATAATATGAATTATATAATTTATATCAGCTCTAATATTTTTTGTGTGAGATCTTTAGGGTTTTCTATGTATAGTTTCATGTTACTTGCATATAATGACAATTGTATTTCTTCCATTCCAATTTGGATGTTTATTTCATTTTCTTGTCTGACAGCTAAGTCTAGGACTTACAATACTATGCCAAATAGGTGAGAGTGGGCATCCTACCTTGTTCCATATTTTAGAAGGAAGGCTTTAAGTTTTTCACCATTGAACATTATATTGGTTGTGGGTTTGTCTCACATAGCTTTGATTATGTCGAGTTATGTTTCCTCTGTGTCCACTTTGGTAACAGTTTTTATAGTAAATGGATGTCAAAACGTTGTCAAATGTTTTCTTCTGCATCTGTTGAAAGGATCATGTGGTTTTCCTCTTTTGTTGGTGTGATGCATCACACTGATTGGTGTGCATATGCTGAATCACTCTTGTGCACTTGGGATGAATCCCACTTGGCAAGAATATACAACGGGAAAGTCTCTTCAACAAGTGGTATTGAGAAAGTAAGACAGCTTCATGTAAATCAATGAAGTTAGAAAACACTCTCTCACAACACACAAAATAAATTCAAAATGGCTTGAGACTTAAAGACATGACACCATAAAACTCCTAGAACAGATCAGACAAAATATCCTGATATAAATGATACCAATGCTTTCTTAGGGCAGCCTCCTAAGGCAATAGAAATAAACAAAAATACACAAATGGGACTTAATCAAACTTACAAGCTTTTGCAAAGGAAAACCATAAACAAATGCAAAGACAATCTACAGAATGGGAGAACACATTTACAAATGATGTGACCAACAGGGCTTAATTTCCAAAGCATACAAACAGCTTATACAATTCAACAACAACAACAAAACAACCCAATCTAAAAATGGGCAGAAGAAAGACATAGACAGGCATTTCTCCAAAGAAAAACTACAGATGGCTCTTAGGCATCTGAAAAGATGCTCCACATCACAAATTACTAGAGAAATGCAAATCAAAACCACAATGAGGTACCAACTCACACTAGTCAAAATGGCCATCATTAAAAAGTCTACAAGGGGTTCTCTGGTGGTTCAGTGGTAAAGGATCTGCCTGCCAATGCAGGAGACACAGGTTCAGTTCCTGATCCAGGAAGATCCCACATGCTGCAGAGCAACTAAGACTGTGCTCGAGAGCAGGGGAACTGCAACTGCTGAGCCGCTGTTTCCTAGGGTCTGTGCTCCACAATAGAGAGGCCACCACAATGGGAAGCCCATGCCCCACACCTAGAGAGCAGCCACGACTTGCCGCAAATAGAGAAAAGCCCATACAGCAATAAAAACCCAGCACAGCCAACGGTAAATAAAATTGTATATTAAGAAGTCTGCAAGTGACAGAGGCTGGGGACAATGTGGAGAAAAGGGAAGCTTCTTACACTGTTGGTGGGAATATAAATTAGTGCAGCAACTATGGAAAATAGTGCAAAGACTCCTCAGAAAATTAAAAATAGATAATATATGATCCAAGATTCCCACTTCTGAGCATATACCCAGACAACATTATAATTCAAAAAGATACATGCCCCACTATGTTTATAGCAGCACTATTCAAACAGCTAAAACATGAAGACAATCTAAATGTCCATTAACAGAAGAATGGATAAAGAAGAAATGGATATATTTCCATTGCGAATATAATGCAATGGAATACTACTCAGCCATAAAAAAGAATGAATAATGCCATTGTGGCAACATGGATACAACTAGAGATTATCATCCCAAGTGAAGTAAGTCAGAAAGAGAAAGACAAATGCCTTATTATATCACATACATGCAGAATCTAAAATATGACACAGATGAACATATTTATGAAATAGAAACAGACTTACAGACATTGAGAATAGACTTTTGGTGGCCAAGGGGGAGGAGATTGAGGCAAGGGTCAGTGAGAGGTTGTTGGTTAGCAGGTGTAAGCAATTGTATGTACATAGCATAGATAAGCAAGACCCCACTGTAGAGCACAGGGAACTGTATTCAATATCCTATGATCAAATATAATAATATTTTAAATGTACATATATATGTATAATGGAATCACTTTGCTGTAGAGCAGAAATTAACACAACATTGTAAATCAATTATACTTAAATGTAAAGGAGACCGTCCAGTGATTGGAATGCACATTTAAAGTTAAGAAGTACCGCTCTAGGCCACCCTTAAAACCCTTCTTTTACTTCAGAGTATGATTGTCCTAAGAAAATATGAAATACCTGGAAAAATTTGAAAATACAGTCAGCACTTGACCTATCACAAGGAACCCGAATGTTTAGCCAGGAGAGAGGATAATGTACCAGGAATATGGATTTTTTCTACAAATTACTCAAGTTCTGTCATGTGAAGTCAAGTGTTAAAAATAGGACCAATGAACAGAACAGAAACAAACAAAAAAAAAAAAAACAAGAAATATGTTTTAGCTCATTATAAGGTATAATTCTTAAGGGGAAAATGTATCTATCTAAATACTTACAGGAGGTGATGGCAGTGGTATCTAAATTCTCTAACCCTAAAGATCAACAGAAACGGAAGGAAAACAGAAATTCATTAACAAGCATTTTGTCAACTAATAATAGTAGGTACTTCATATGTTTTTCCTGTTTCTCATTTTCCTGGATGTCTGTCTTCATAATCATTACAGAAGATATAAAACAAACTAAACAGAGTGGAAATAGCAAAAGATGAAACACTAAAACTCAGGCTGGTTTCATTAACCCCACTGGCTTGATTCCATGGCAATTAGATGGGCTACAGTGAGCTTTTCCCTTATACTTTACTGCTGGTATCTGGTACTTCATCTTGAGCTCCCCTGCCCCCATCCCCACATCCCAGTGCTAACCACTGCATTTTTCAACCAATTTTTATCTTTATTTCCTGCATGTGGATGCACAGTTTCTCTTCTATTTTATTGGCTAGCAATTTTGAAATCTTTAAGTGGTAACAGGATTTGAGCATGGTTTATGTTGACCATTACCCCTTGTTTGAATTCAAAACTGCAAGGTGTGGGGATGTCTGTGAGGTCAAGCTGCAGAGCTTTTATTAGCCTCGACTTTCATTTGATTTCTACCAGCACTCTGATAGTGCCTTTCCTCTCTGCAATATTTCCTTTTGAAACAAGATGCTTTCCATTATTTCAGACCTCAGAAGTGCACTGCATGAAGTAACACAGAGGAATGAATCACTGCTGGCTCTTTTATTACTAAGTCTCATTACATGAATAATATGGGGTTTTATACAAGTAAATATGTACAATGGTGTTTATAGAGCATTGACCAGTAAGCATGTCAAACTTCTGTGTTACTAACTGTTGCAAATGCCACTAAAGTAATGATCATGTAAAAATCAAATGGAAAATAGGATAGGAAATGTTTTTTTTTTTTAATTTTCCTATAATTCATGCCTTTAAGTCTGGAACTGTACAAATTTTATTCCAACATGATTGATTTAATGCAATTCATAAGCAGTGTCTTGCAACAACTGAATGATGAAAAAATTTCTCATCTCTAGGGATCCAAGCATTTCTTTAGGTTGTGCTATGGTACTTTTTCTCAGTAGTTCCTTCACTACCTAATCACCTATAAGGATCAAGGTTCTGTCTTGAAGATTAATGAGAAGGGAAGAAAAAAGTGGCTCATACTTAACATTACCTACTGTGTGCTGGGACCCCCAAGCACATTTTATTTAATCCTCACAGTGATTTTACAATGAAACATTATTTTCACCTTATATAGCCAAAGAAACTGAGCCACAGTGAAGTGAACTGTTAGTTCACTCTCTTTGGCATTTTGTACACCTGTTGAGTCTTTAATCTTCTCAACAATGCTATAAAGAAGGAATCGTTACCTCCGTTTTATAGACATTAGTTGTGGTTTAACATAAGTGGTTAAAATGTACAGTTTTTACCTATGGTAGTCTCATGGGCTTCCCTGGTGTTTCAGATGGTACAGAATCTGCTTGCAATGTAGGAAACCCAAGTTCAATTCCTGTGTCTAGAAGATCCCCTGGAGAAGGGAACGGCTATCCACTCTAGTATTCTGAGTTATGTACATAAAAGGGTTTCTTAATCTTTACAATATTAGCATCTTGGACTGAACAGTTCTCTGTTGTGGAGGATATCTTATGCATTGCAGGAGGTTTAGCAGCATCCCTGGCCTATATCAGGTACTAATTACTTTTCTATAGACCTCTTCATACTCCTTGATGGTTGTGGCAACAGAAGACATTGCCCCTTAAGGGATATACTCAATCCTTCAGTTATGTCTGACTCCGCAACCCCATGGACCGTTCCCTACCAGACTCCTCTGTCCATGGAAATTTCCAGACAAGAATCCTGGAGTAGGGTGCCATTTCCTTCTCCAGGGAATCTTTCTGACCCAGGGATCAAACCTGTGTCTCCTGCATTGGCAGGCAGGTTCTTTACAACTGAACCACTTGGGAAGCCACATCTCTTAAGGGATATCTGACAATATCATCGTGGAGTAAGAGTATGTGTGCATACGAATAGCTACTGCAAATAAATGTCAATCTTGGAATTCTAATGGAGAACCAAAAGACTACAAACCCCTCAACTGCTTAAATAACAGTAAGAACAACCAACATTTATTCAGTGCATGTTTACGAGGTGGACATTATTACTCATTTCTCAAAGATGTGGAAAATAAGGTACAGAAATGTTGAAACATTTCCATAAGGTTGAAGGTCTGTAAATGGTAAACTGATGATTTTAACTCAAGTACTATAAGGCTGACCATTCTTTATATACTCTATTTCCTCACCCTCATAGGGCAGATACTCTAGGTGACCTCCCAGGAGCTATTCCCACCCACTTCTGCCTTTTAAAAGAAAAAGTTTCTGTCAGAGGGGCTGCCAACCTCCCACATTAGATTTGCTTTCCTCACAACTGTGCCTTGAGTCTCTAATCCATCTTGAGTAAAGGGTTTGATCTGAGTTTACAATGTAATTGCTAGTGGTGGAGATTCTGGACATGTTTTCCTCTTGGTTAAAATACAGATGTCCTGACTGCTCTCCTTTCCCTACCATTTGGACCCTGAGGTATGGCATCTCTTATGATGTGGACAGCAAAGTCAGAGAGACTGTGAAAGCCAAAGCTTTAAAGACTGGAGGCAGAAGAATAACAGCACTTGCAACCCACTCCAGTGTTCTTGCCTGGAGAATCCCAGGGGCGGGGGAGCCAGGTGGGCTGCCACCTATGGGGTCGCACAGAGTCGGACACGACTGAAGCGACTTAGCAGCAGCAGCCGAACTAAACTGAGTCTGGGACTACTACCTCCAAATGTCTATTTTGAGTGATAGTAACACATCCTTTAAGTCACTTTCAACTGGACAATATTCCACTTAAAGCTGAAATCACCTTTAACATACATGCTCCCAATAAGCAAACCCTTTAATCTTTTAATCTTCTTGGAACTCTGGTGCACAGTTTATTGATATTCCTCAGTCTCTGACACATGACCTTCTCTTGTGATAGCTATGCCTTTATCCCTATTTAATCCCTATTTCCCCCTCATTCCACAGCAACAAATCTGAGGGGGTTGATGTATATTATTTTTATTAGAATCCATTTATGTCAAGCGGCACTTTATTTGCATGTGTCACTAATTTGAATAATAAAAATGAGTAATAACTAGTGTTAGAGAGCATTTACTATTTCCCAGGCATTTAGCTAAGTGCTTTTCATGCAGTGACTCATTTAATGCTCACAGAGTCTCTGTAAGATAGGCGTTATCCAAGCGTTGCAGTTGGTCATGCACGTCTTTCACGTGGACTCCAATTTCTACCGTTAAAGACAAAGGGACGTTGAATATTTATTTACATTCACTAAGAGACTCCTGTCCATAGGAGATATGAAAGCGATATATCCAGGAGCAGGACCGAATGTCTGAAGAGGATATATGCAATGTATTGATACTTTGCATAAGGTATATAAGCTGACTGGCTACACTAGACTTCATGACCACCAAACACGCTCGAAGACTCTTAAATGCCCACATCCCTGCCAACATTTGGCAGTATCCAGCACTGTAATTTCTGTCCACTATTCAGACTAAAATAATCTCATTATATTTACACTTCAATTTTTCTAATTACTAATACATTTGAACATCTTCCTATGATTTATAATGGCTATTTTTTATTAAGACTTTATTCCTTAGAATACACCCCAGAATATCCTCCTTTTATTCAAGAGGCATACCATTTTCATTCTATACAATGATCAAGTGGGAAAAATGCTTTCCCATTTTATACATCACAGCTTATTTGTGAGCAATCAACAGATGAGAGAGACTTGATGGTAAGAAAAATCACAATATAAAGATAACTCCCGTTTTGTTTTATTGGTTTGGGACACTAAAGAGAAAATACAGAAAAAGTATCAGGTATTTTATTAGTAGGGAGTTGTGCTAAGATTCTTCAGATCACTGGTGTAGTTAAGATCTTTTAGTCATTTGAGTTTCATTTATCTCTCCACTCTTATTTGAAGCTCTACTCTATAACCTGCATGGTGTCTGGAAGAGCTTAGGCTTATAAATTGTTCAGGCTGGCATAATTATAATACAATAAGTAAAGATAAATGAGCCACGAGCTAGGGCATCTAACCCAGCTGGGAAACTGGAGTTTGGAGGTATCTTGAATGAGGCTCCATTTTGTCTCTTTATCCTGTGTTCAGTTGAAAGCAAGTTAAGTGACTTCACTGGTGATCCAGTGGTTAAGTATCCATCTGCCAATGCAGGGAGCACGGGTTTGATCCCTAAAATTCCATATGTGGAGTCAGTCTGTCAAGAATACCTCCAAGCTAAGCCCGTGAACCACAACTACTGAGCCTGTGTTCTAGTGCCCACAAGCCGCAACTACTGAGCCCTCATGGCTCAACTGCTGAAGCCCGTGCACCCTATAGAGCCCACACTAAGAGAAGCCACCACAGTAAGAAGCCTCTCCATCACAACCAGAGAGTAGCCCCTGCTAGTCATGACTCAATAAAGCCCTTGCAGCAAGGAAGATCCAGCACAGCCAAAAATACATAAAGTGAAGATCTATCCCTGCCTATGAAATCTATTTAATCACTGTCACTGAAAAAATTACAGATGCAGGAGATCAACTAGGTGTTTGTAAGGAACTTCAGGAAGCTCAGGGTTGCTGGATCACAGAGGGGGAAACAGGTTGAGTGACAGGAGATAGAGCTTTTGCTGCAGTAATGAGGAGAGAGCGCCACTGAGGGCACCAGACTGAAGGGCAAGACACACAAGGTCCTTGGCGGCAGCTCTTTGGCAAGGTGGCGAGATTTCAGAGGCAGTGAATAGACAATGGTCAAGGAGAAGCTGAGCAGGGACATGGGAGGTCCTGGCAGCCCCCAGGTATCCTATGACTCAAATATGTTTCATACGGGGCCCAGGCAGCAGTGTTGAAGTGACATACAATAGATTGGAACAATCTCTACCTTGAGAGTTTCCAGGGAGGACCTAGTAACCACCAAACAGTGGGAATTCTCCAGAATGCTGATCCTCTATTAGATCTCAGGGTGGGGGAATTCAGGTCCCAGTGATGACCAACAACAACAACAAAAAAAAAATTAATTTGCATTTGTTTAGTGAAATGTAGGGGAAACTCAGTCATTCCCTGAAGCAGTTTCATACCTAAAAGGTAGAAAATTCAATAAAAGTAGATGTCACCGCTCTTTTTCTCTGCAAGTGGCTATTGGAGTTCTCTGAAAACAGAAAACTTTTCATGTACATCTAACGAGGAAAGCACTATGCCTGGTGTCAATTAATTATTAGATTTTGGTGAAAAGGGCACAATAGAGAATGGTTCTATTTGGAAATTGTGTTCTCAGATCCATAATTTTAATGAAAAACATGTTAAGAATACTAGTTCCTGATTCTAATATTCCTCTCTTTATCTATACAAGTTGTATTTGCACTGAGCTCATAAGCTTTGTCCTATGGGGACAGTGACAGAGTTAAGATCTTTTGTTGCTTTAGGATATTGTTCTTTTATTACCCAAAGAGAGTATTTACCAAGATAGTAAAGATTTTCTTGAAAATGTGGTAGGAAATACAGAATGTGTAGATATTGAAGCATTTCTCTAAACGTCTCAGCAGTTAATGTGATTATGAAACCCCAGGACAGGTTCCAGGGAAATCCATATGAATTTTGTTTTCATCAACCAATAGATATTTGAAGAAGATGATTCATCTCCTCTTAGTTTAGTGCCTTAGGTCTGTCTTTAAAAAGGCATACCATCTAGTGAAATTGGAATTACTTTTGTCCTATTCAATCGTGGTTCAATTTTATCAGCAAGTGCTTTGAGATATCTGGTGAAAATACAGCTATTCATTTCTTGAAAAATGCCATGAATGCATTATTTATTTTCAGTTGGAAAACAAAATGCAGTGTGTCTAAAGCATTATAAAAAAGCAGAATTTCATTTAGTTGGAGGATATTAATTGAGAAAACATCTACTTTCCTGAAACACGCAAAATGTTGATCTGTGAATACATAAGTACCTTCAAGAGATGGCCAAGTTGCTGTCTTTATTTGAAAATCTTTATGGAACAACAAAAAGAAAACTAAATGGCTTCCATAATTTACTTCTATTCCTTTTATTTTTCTGCACTAACATTTTTGGGGTATTTGCTTTTCCCAGCCCCACACACATGATAGCTCAGAGCAAGCATGGAAGACACTGCTTGTGTTCCCACCAGAGGCTGCTATCCAAGCTGGTGCACTCATCTGACAGCTGCTATAAATATTTGTTGCTAAGAACTCAGGACTTTCCCCTTTTTATGAGCATGCCCTCAGATTATAGGTCCTGACTTAGCGAGGTGACTTCCCATAGCTAAAGGCTGACTGCTCTGAGAATTAAAAACAAAAACAAAAACAAAAAAAATCAGAGTCCTCGTCTCAGGTGGAAATGGATCCAGAGGCCCCTGTGCATCAGGACTTCCTAGATTATCCAAGATCATTATCACTGCTCTAATCTTTCACTTTCACTCCACCACTTTCCTCACTCTCTTCCAGATTTTCCTTAAAAAAACAAACACTCCTTTAATAAATGATATGCAACTGACCCTTTCCTCGGGGTCTGGTTCTAGACAACTAGAGTTGTCATGCTGTATTTAACAATGAGTAGGTGTTCTCTGGTGGCTCAGAGGGTAAAGAGTTTGCCTGCAACACGGGAGACCAGAGTTCAATCCCTGTGTCAGGAAGATCCCCTGGAAAAGAAAATGGCAACCCACTCCAGTATTCTTGCCTGGAAAATCCCATGGATGAGGGAGCCTGGCTGGTTACAATCCATAGGGTCACAAAGAGTTGGACATGACTGAGCAACTTCACTTTCACTTTTAAGAACAAGGCAAGGAAAGGCATTTTGAGTAGGGGAACAGTGTCTGCATAAATCCAGAGACAAAAAAGGGAAAAGCTGAAAGCTGTCGTGCTCAGGAAGATGTCATCTGGGACTTGTTTTCAACAGTGGGAAGGCAGGAACTGGGGTCCTGACGAGAGGTTATTCTGTAAAGATGGATTCCAGCCAACTTAGAAGGGGGCATCTGCACCTCATCTTCCTGAGAAGAAGGTTTGTCTTGCAGTCTGGAGTCAAGATGAACCTAAACCTCCTCGATCAGTGCTAAATCCTCTCTTCAATGTGATTCCCTGTGCTTTCCCCTCTTTCATGAATGGGTCTTAGTAACTGCACCGCCAAGTGGGGTTCAGTTCAGTTGCTCAGTTGTGTCCTACTCTGTGCGACCCCATGAACCGCAGCACGCCAGGCCTCCCTGTCCTGATATTATGTTATCTTAAAGCAAAAGAAGTCTTTCTCTTTTCTGTAACAGTGACAACTCAGAACCAAACCATCACTCTCCTTCACTGTTTGCTCAGGTTATTTTGGCCCCTGACTCTTGATAGTAGCATGCATGTCCATAAGACACATCCTGAATGATGGATATAAATATAAGCCAGGGGAGTCACTGTCCACAATGTAAATAATAAGTTCTGCAAAGTACCTCAGACATTCTCTGACTTTTCCTGAACAATTCCTGAAAATGTCTTAAAATTTCATATCACCTTCAGCATACCCCACTCAATGAAATTTCATGTGTGTTGCTTATATCTGGGCTTCCCTGGTAGCTCAGCTGGTAAGGAATCTACCTGCAAAGCAGCTTGGGCTTCCCTGGTAAAGAATTTGCCTGCAATGTACAAAGCTTGGGTTCAACCCCTGGGTCGGGTAGATCATGTGGAGGAGGGCATGACAACCCACTCCAGTATTCTTGCCTGCAGAATTCCCATGGACAGAGGAGTCTGGTGGGCTACAGTCCATGGGGTCACAAAGAACTGGACGTAAATGAGCGACTAAGCATAGCACAGCAGAGCACAGCAACTTACAGCCATTTCTCAGACTCCTCCTCCTCCGAGCTCTCTGAGGAGCCTGAATGGACAGTTTTTAAGAGAAGCAGACCTGTGACCCTCTCCTTGTGTCTAAGCAATGGCCACTTGTCCAATCTGAGAACTGGCTGGGAAATTCTGTGGGAGAGGCATTACAGATTAGATCAAAATATACAGATTATATGTCAGTTGTTTACAGAGGTTGGGAAATGAAAGGTAACAAATACTAGCCTGTGTACCAGCTTAGCCTGAAGCCTCTACAATCCCTCAAACTGAAGCTCTATATCATAAAGATACTTAGATATAAAGCCAAACTTACCTATGATTACTTAAGCAGATCATCCTTCAGAGTCTTGGTGGGTGAGAGGGGTTGTAGAGATCAGAGTTGACTAGCGACTACTCATCTAAATCTCCAAACTGTGTCTTCACAATCTTGCATTTTTATTGCAATGCGTTTTTCTAATTATGATAATAATACATGATGAAAGCAGTGAAAATGCAAAACACAGTACATCACAGAGAAAAGAAAATTCATAATAATAATGCTAACAGCAATAATAGTAACTATTTATATTGACAAATTAGGATGTTTTGATGTAGCTGAACTGATGCAGTCATTTTGGGGGGGGGGGCTTTTTTATTGCTGGAGACATTCTAAAGAAGCACACAATGAGAGTGTTTTGCTATAGCTTCATGGAAACAGCTACCTTAAAATGTAAAAGTCATGTACTCCATACATATTGCCATATACAGACATGATCTTTATCGCTGTTCTGAATTCCATTCCCTCGCCCATCTTCATTCTAACACATTGAGGGATGGAAAAGAAACAGAACTAAGATAAGCAGATCTTTTTTCTACATTTCTTCAAAATAAAGTCTCTTAGGGGCAATGTGGCAATGAGAATCCATGATCTTAATATTATCAATTTTAAATGTGAAGTCTGAGATTGAAATGGATCCTTGGAATTAAATTGGCATTTTCTAGGTATATGCGTGAGTGTGTATGCATACACATTTAAATATTTGCACACAAAACCATTTCTGTCTGGATATAATGTTTATGATACAAAATGTTGGAAATTACGTAAATGACAATCAAAGGGGAACTGCTTTAACAAATTCATTGTAAAAGTATATTAAAAAAATCTATGTAACAAATTCAAATTATTATATATATATATGCATGTGTATGTTTATGAAAAGTAAAAGTTACAATATCATATTTATACTTATTTTAAATTTTTATTTAAATTGTTTATGAAACTGAGATAATCTAATATATACTAAATGTAATAGCTAATATTTAAAAGAGAATAACAAGGGATATATGAATACACCAAAACCAAACTAAAAAAGGTTTAACTAAGAAATGTAAAACAAATTTTGAATAAACAGAAATAAGTAATATTCCTGAATTTAAAATTTTAAACTTTGTAAAAAATAAATAATCCACCAATTACATGTAATCTCTTTAAAAATACCATAATATGTATTTTTGGAATTTAACAAAATGGTTTTAAATTTTATTTAAAACTTCAAAATAATATAAACATTAATACTTTGTTTATTGAAAACTGTGACTACACCTTTTTATGAAATGTATAGAGTATTAATAAATTTGACCAAATAATAAGCCTCAAAGAATAAAGCCTCCATATATATCAAAGTAGAAATAAGATACTATCTTATTTCTTCCCTGGTGGCTCAGATGGTAAAGCATTTTTGCCTGCAATATGGGAGACCTGGGTTCAATCCCTGGGTCCAGAAGATCCCCTGGAGAAGGAAATGGCAACCCACTGCAGTACTCTTGCCTGGAAAATCCCATCGACACAGGAGCCTGGTAGGCTGGAGCCTGTGGGGTTGCAAAGAGTCGGAAATGACTGAGCGACTTCATAGTCTTTCTTTCTGATCAGAAAGCTGGAAAAAGAATGCAATAATAAAACAATATAAAAGTCCCTAAAACCTGGAAATCACAAAAAGAAATCTTTCTGAAACAATTTAAGAAAAATCCAAACCCAAATTGTAGAATACCTAAAAATGTCAATCAGTAAAAGCCATTCATAACAGAAGCTTTGAGATGAAGGCATGAAGTTTAATTGAAGACAGTAAAACAAAATAAGCCAAGACAGAAGGATAGACTTAATAAAGATAAAAGCAGCATGTAATCAACTATAAATAAGAAAAATGGCCGAACTAATAAACCAACACCAAATCTCTGAGCAAACCAATAAACCAGAAAGCACAGAAGTCGGAAGCACAAATTCATAAAATAATAAATGAGGGAAAAATCATGATATTTGGAGGAAATTAAAAGATTGACAGGAAACTATGCTGTTCAACTATGCAAAAGCAATTGAAGACCCAGTGAAAAAAGGAATATTTTTAAAATTTTTCACTAAATTAAATTAATTCCAAGACAAACAGAATATTTATAGACCATTCACTATGGAAAAACTGAGTTGTGAAAATGCTAATCCTATGTCAAAAATCTAACTCAGACATTTTCTCAGGAAAGTGTTAGCAAAACTTTTAACAGATTAAAAAATTACAAATCTATTTAAAATGCTCAATAACATAAAGAAAACCAACCAAGTCTCCTTTATGAAGCTAATCTTACAATAACATAAAAAACCAACAAAGAATTTGTTTAAAAATGCAAAACAAACATTATTATGATATTATGAAACACAGTTCAGCCACATATTAAAATAACACCACATAGCATAACCAAGTGAAATTTATTCCATCACAGTAAGAATGTTTCATCATTAAACAACCTAGTCATTTTTTTCTTAATGTTGATGGACTATGCTAAGTACATGCTAAGTCACTTTAGTCATACCCAACACTTTGTGACAGCCCTTTGGACTGTAGCCTGCCAGGCTCCTCTGTCCAGGGGATTCTCCAGGCAAGAATACTGGAGTGAGTTGCCAGGGGATCCTCCTAACCCAGGGATTGAACCTGTTTCTCTTACATCTCCTACACTGGCAGGCAGGTTATTTACCACTGGTGAGGGACTACAGGAAAAAGATATAGATTATTTCCATAGGTGTTGAAAGGCCTTAGATAAAATTTGTACCATTTTTTGATTAAAAATAAAATAAGGATACATGGATGCTATTTAAGCATGATGAAATATAACTATCTCTACTCCATACTTAATATTTTTCTTACCAAGGAAACATTAGACGCATTCTCATCAGAATTCTAAGACAAGGATGGCCACTCTTACCACTGTTATGATACCATTTTGAAAGTATTGGCTATTGTAGATAGACACATAAAAGAAATTAGACATGAAAATGAGAAAGAAAATAATAGTTTTCACTATTTGCTATTGATGTGAATTTATATTTAGAAAACCCATGAATCAGCAGATGAAAGGAGTTATGAAGAAGAAATTCAATTAGATTTCTAGATACAAACCCATATGCAGAAATCAGTAGATCTCCTTTCATGAACAACAACAAAACATAAATTGAGAATACATTCTACTTGAAATAATTTAAACAGTGATAAACTACTTCTTAATAAATAATACACTCTCTGAATATGAAGGATTTTTGAAAACATTCTTAACAGACTCAAAAAAGACTTGAACATATAGAAACTATTGTATCTGGGATAAGATGACATATTTATACAATGCACAAATGTCAATTCTCCCTAACTAAATATGACTCCAGATATAATTATTTACTTTTAAATTGAACAAAACTAAGCTAAATTTCATATGAAAAAATAAAGAAAATGAGAAGAATAATATGAAAAAGTAAAAAGAGGGGTACCTAATGAGCATATTTAAATGCACTGTAAAACTAGAAAAAATAAAACAACATGATACAAAGTCATCAACAAATATAAATTAGTAGAAAAAATAAAACCAAATACATACAAAATGTTATTAGATATAGGTAGAATTTTAAATGAGGAAATGATGAATTAAATAATAAATGCGCATTTTTTTAAGTTGAATGTAATCATCTAGAGAAAAAAGATTTATAGGGTACTTACCTTATACTAAGATAAATTTCAAACAGATCAAATATATAAACATTTAAAAAAACACCAGTAAATGTAGGTATGTTGAACAGGGAAAACTGTTTTAAGAGTAGGAAAGTCTTGTCCAATTATCACAACAAAACACAGAAAGCTTAAAAACTTGATAAATTTTATTACATTAAAAACAAATTTATGAATGTAAAACAGAAGAAAATTAAATTATGAATGATCAACTATAAAATATTTCACAAATCATATTACAAAGAATTACTTGCCTACTTACAAGCAGAAGTTCTATTAATCAATAAGAAAAATGAACAGCTAAATGGAAAAATGGACAAAAGCTAAAGTTTCAGTGAAAATAAAATTTAGGTGACAATCTCACTGATAATAAAAGAAAAGCAAAGTGAAAACTCTCAAACAATGGGGCTTTGTTAATAGGCTATAGGGGCTAGTATGATGAAGCTCAATAAAGTCAAATGTAGGACTATTTGATCAAAAAAGTAAAGAAAATAATGAACTGCTAATCATACAACAATATAAGTTTCCATGTGTCTAAATTGATATCAACAAGTAAATCAATAAATAAATAGGAGAAAAAGGAAAACTCTTCCTTAGGTTTCTCTCTACTCAGTGTATTAGGTTGGCCACAAAGTTTGTGACATTACGGGAAAGCCCAAACTTTTTGTCCAACCCAATAGAATGAATAGTAGAAATAATCATAATTTACCTTCATTTATAGATTTTAAAATTAGTGGATGAATGTGTGATTTAAAACATCTGCATAGTCTCAAGGTATCTCCCAGAAGACACTCAATAATTACAAAGGGAAAATTACCATACAGTGGAAACCATGCCAGGTACCATCTGAAGCAAGCGATCGAATTTGAAATTATAAGCAGAGGAACCAAATCCACATCACATTCCTAGTGATGCAATGAAAGACACACCATTGCTTCTAAGGTACTCTTACCCCATATTTAGTCATAAAGAGATATTAGGCAAGCCTAAATCATACAAAATAACTGTCTAGTCCTCTTTAAAAATGTCAAGGTGATAAAAAGGGGGGGGGGGAATATATAGAAACTATTCCAGATTAAGAGACTAGGGTATCAAGGCACAGTGTACAATTCTGAAATTAATCTTGAAAGTGAAAGTGTTAGTCACTCAGTCATGTCTAACACTTTGTGACCCCATGGACTGTAACCAGCCAGGCTCCTCTGTCCATGGAATTCTTCAGGCAAAAATAGTAGAGTGGGTAGCCATTCTCTTCTCCAGGGGAAATTAACTGATACAAAGCTGTTTTACATACATTATCTAAACTTCAACAATGCATTAAGCAAATATCTTTACACTGATCTAAGATTAAATTCTGTTTTGGTAAATGTACTATGTTTATTTAAGATATTAATATTTGAGGAATACTATTGATATGTATAGCAGATTTAGCAAATCTTTGCAACTTTTTTGTACATCTGAAATCTTAAAAATGAATATCTAAGTTTTAATAATTAAAATGCCAGATAATATATATTTTTTATTATAACACTGGCCCAGAACCAATAGTTTTATATACAGTGTTGGCCAGTGTATAAGAAAACAGAAACCTAAATATATTACATTCAGGGTAAAAACTGGTACAATCTCTATGGGCTGCATCAAAATTTAAAATTCTGTGCAAAGCAAATAAAAATTTTAAATTCATATATCTTTTCACTAAGCCTTTCTACATATGGGATTTTGTCCTCTCATTTACACTCAGATATGTGCAAAATGGTAAAGTGCACAGGATAATCATTGCAATATCACTTATGATGGGAAATAACTGGAGATCATATCATTTTCATCTATACAGGACTGGTTGCTTCAAACAACAAAATTAACTTTTTCTACTGAATACTTTAAAAAACAAAAGAATAAAGAAGTGCTTCAATCAATAATATTGGATAATATCTAAAATACATATAGTTACACAGAAAAGGCAAGGCTCATAAAATTTTATTATGTGTCATTATACCTATATATATATATATATATATATATATATATATATATATATATATACTTCTTTAAAATGAAATGTAAGAAACACTGTTTGGTTTGATGATATGTTAAGAGGTATGAGAGCCATGGAATTCTCTAGGCAAGAATACAGGAGTGGGTAGTCATTCTCTTCTTCAGGGGATCTTCCCGACCCAGGGATCAAACCCAGTCCTGAATTGCAGGCAGATTCTTCACTGTCTGAACCACCAGGGAAAGTCAAATTTAACATAAGTGCCCCGATTTTCTGAGTTCCACTCCCAACACCGTCACTGCCAGTCCTTGAATAAATTACAGTAAACCCTCCCTGTCTTCTGACATGGAATTCACAGATATGGAAAGCCAAGAGTATCATGCTGTTTTGTAGAAAGAACTGAAGCATCTACGGGTTTTGGCTTCCACCTAGGATCCTGGAACCAATTCCAGGTGAATACCAAGGTAGACTAGACTTGGCACAGAGCCTGTTACCTCATCTGTGAAATGGGGAGTAACAGTTGCCAACTGAAAGGTTGTGTTGAGGGATAACTGAGGCAACTGACATAAAAGATTCAGGACAGTGCCTAGCACTTAAAAATAGTTCAGCAACTGTTGTTTTTCTATCAAAGCTTTTAGGGAGAGGATATCTGAGTGCAATTCCAGAGTATGAGCAAGTCCTTTCTCTACACACATGTGAATATTTTAAACATTGAGCTATGTGACTGCATTAGCTATTTAAATATAGAAGAGATGAAAAAAATACATTCAAATAAAAAGTAAAATTATAAAATTCCACGTTGATGTAAGACAGAACCAACACTACATTGTGAAGCAATTATCCTTCAATTAAAAACAAATAAAATTTTTAAAAATAAAAATGAAATTTCATTATTCTATAAAATCTCAAAGGTCTCATATTTCTTATCCAGTTATGTCCCTCTGATAACATGAGTACAAATATCTATCCTTCTGGAGATGAATTTATACATTAATATTATATCAAATTACTTCTGTCAATATTTATAATTATTGCTTTTATAGTTTCATTATAGTTATGATACTGTTGTTTTAATTGAATGATCTAAATTTTTAAGATGTTGATTGTATTAATTCAAAATAAAATACATTGTTATTTTTTTCTGTAACAAGTGTTTTGGAATCAAACCCTTTTTTATTGGTAAGCATACAAAATATGTTCATTAAATAAATATAAGATTTTCAATATTCATACTAGGTTAGCCTCATGGGATTTATAAGTATATTAATGGTTACAGGTAAGATACTGGCTCTAAATTTTATTAAAACTCTGTAATTTTAATTTAGAACCTTATCTCCATATTATCTGCACAAACAAATTTCATGAAATTATTATCTTCTGAGTAATCATTTAAAGTGGGGAGACTCTGCCAAGTATGACCAATGATAAAGTCTGGGTTGATGTAATAAAACGCACTTAACTAATTTAGCTAAGTTAAAAAGCTTTATTATCCTTAATCTTTGATTCTAGAAATGGAAAATGAAGCATGAATTTCAATTTGCATAAAAAGCTATAGGAGTATGTGTATATACTCACGGGGCTTTAATCTCATAAATTCTACACTCTCTGCCAAGATCAACACTATCACTGAAAATTAATTTGATATCAAAAGCTCTAATTGTGTTGCAATTAAAACCCATCATTACCTCCCTTTTTAGGAAGGGAAAGTATCCAAGCCCCGTTCTACAAGACTTCGTATTAGACTGAATACTAGAGATACTTAATAAAACTTGAAAATAAGAATTGTAGCCTGAAGCAACATGTCTTCTTAGTTGTATTTTAATATCTTCTCCTTGCTTTAGGACTATAAAGCCACCAAATATGTCCCTACACTTTCACAATAAGGAAAAAGAAATGGTATTAATAAGGCTTTTTCTCCTATACATCACATACACTGCTGCATGTTCAACACTTGATGCTCAAAATATTCATAAGATACAGGCACACCTTGGAAATATTATTTGGGAGTTCAATTCCAGACTATAGCAATAAAGGGAATATCACACTAAAGAGTCACACAAATTTACTGATTTCCCAGTGCATATAAAGGTTGTGTTCATACTAAACTGTACTCTAGTAAGTGTGCAGTAGCTTTATATCTGAAAACCAAAATATGCACCTTAATTTAAAAACACTATTTATTGCCCACAAATGCTAACCATCATCTTAGCCTTCAGGGAGTTGAAACTTTTTTTTTAAATAGTAACCTTGCCAATCACTGATCACACATCCCTGTAACAAATGTAATAATAAAAAGTATTACATACTGTGAGAATTACCAAAATGTTACACAGAGACAAAAAGTGAGCAGATGACTTTGGAAAAAAAATGGAGCTGACAGGATTGAACAAATTAATGTTGCTGCAAAGCTTCCATTTGTTAAAAAAAAAAAAAAGCAATATCTGCAAAGTACAATAAAGCTAAGTGCCATAAAACAAGGTACGCCTGTATAGAAACTGTTAACCTCTACATATCAGAAGACTGTCAGACAAAGAAATCATATAACCTAGGCTAGGTTAGAAATGTAACACAAGCCTCCTACGCCTGTATTTGTATTTCCCCAGTTCTATTTGTTACACACTCTTTTTTTCCCATGTCTTTCCTCCATCTGCCTCCTCAAACTCAATCAATGATGTGATTCAAGTCATGTCTGTGTTCTAGTTTAGAACAGCGATTATCAAACTATCATGTGTTTATGAACACATTAACACAGAGACCTTTTAAAATGCAGAATCTGATTGGCAGGGCTGAGTTCAGAAATTCTGAATTTTTAGCCAGCTCTTGGGTAATGCCCATCCTGCTATTCCAGGGACCACACATTGAGTAACAAAGCATTAGTGCCCTCTCTCTTCCCTGTGGGGCATTCCAGCTCTAAGCAAAAGCCCTATTAAACATCTGCCATACAAATTGCTTTTCCAAAATTCATCTCACAGTCTCATTAGCTTGACCAGTCTAAACTGACCCTAAACTTTGCTAATATTATGGGTGATAAGGAATCCAATATTCAAATATATTTTGTCTTCCTCTATTACACAAGTAATACATATTTGTTATTGTTAGACGTGCAGATTTAATCAGAAAAGAACAAGCTAAATTGAACGATGAACTATAAAACATTTGCCTGAAAACTATGTTGAGAAAAGGACTCAGAAAAAGATTATAGCATCTTTCCAGTATTATAATCACATACTGCCTAAATCTTTGTGGAAATTTATTTTGTGTTAATAAATATGCATCTACTCCATCATAAAATAGAATAACTTACTTTTCCATGTAAGCTTACAACATGTGAGTCACTTTCTCATCTGTTAAATTAGTTGAACCAGGTGAAGCAGAGACATTACTTTGCCAACAAAGGTCTGTTTAGTCAAGGCTATGGTTTTTCCAGTGGTCATGTATGGATGTGAGAGTTGGACTGTGAAGAAAGCTGAGTGACGAAGAATTGATGCTTTTGAGCTGTGATGCTGGAGAAGACTCTTGCGAGTCCCTTGGACTACAAGGAGATCCAACCAGTCCATCCTAAAGGAGATCATTCCTGGCTGTTCTTTGGAAGGACTGATGATAAAGCTGAAACTCCAATACTTTGGCCACCTCATGCGAAGAGTTGACTCATTGGAAAAGACCCTGATGCTGGGAGTGATTGGGGGCAGGAGGAGAAGGGGATGACAGAGGATGAGATGGCTGGATGGCATCATCGGCTCGATGGACCTGAGTCTGGGTGAACTTCGGGAGTTGGTGATGGACAGGGAGGCCTGGCGTGCTGTGGTTCATGGGGTCGCAAAGAGTCAGACACGACTGAGTGACTGAACTGAACTGAATGAAGAAGTGACAGGGTATCATGTGCCTTTACATGAAGCTAATAAAATTAACATTAAACAGGAAATTAACTTAATTTGGGTGTGGTTGGTGGGGACAATTACCTGAGCTCTACTTCTCTCTATGTAAATAATAAATGGCTCTCATAATTAAGAGTGTTCAATTTAGTTTTCTGGAGTTTCCTTTGAGAAGACAGGCTTTTTACCTATTTGTTTTATAATTTAGAGTCTCTCTCCAAACACATGACTGATATTCTGGACTCTACCAAATGAACACCAACTGCCCCAGTCAGCCCCATCTTTACCTCCTGCTGGGGAGGATTTTTGTTGTTGCTAAATCATGTGGCTCTGTATCTCCAATTTCCTCTATAGATATACCAGTTATTTCCAAGGTTTAAAAGGAGGGAATTAACTTTCATTCATTTTTCCTTTCTTCCTTCCTTCAATTTACTTGTTAAAGTTAGTACACAAACTTCTAAAAATTTCTGATATATCTTGCAATTTTAAAAAATTAGAAATCATCTCCTTAATTCTTATCTAATAAGAAAGCTGTCTTAATTGAACAGTGCAAAGAAATAGAGGAAAACAATAGAATGGGAATGACTGGAAATCTCTTCAAGAAAACTGGAGACAGCAAGGAAACATTTCAAGAAAAGATGGGAACAACAAAGGACAGAAACGGAAAGGACCTGACAGAAGCAGAAGAGATAAGAAGAGGCAGCAAGAATACACAGAAGAACCATACAAAAAACATCTTAGTGACCCGGGTAACCAAGATGGTGTAGTCATTCACCTAGAGCCAGATATCATGGAAGTCAAGTGGGCCTTAGGAAGCATTACTATGAACAAAGCTAGCAGAGGTGATGACATGCCAGCTGTGCTATTTCAAATCCTAAAAGATGATGCTGTGAAAGTGCTGCACTCAATATGCCAGCAAATTTGGAAAACTCAGCAGTGGTAACAGGACTGGAAAAGGTCAGTTATCATTCCAATCCCAAAGAAAGGCAATGCAAAAGAATGTTCAAACTACTGCACAACTGCACTCATTTCACATGCTAGCAAGGTAATGCTCAAAATCCTTCAAGCAAGTCTTCAGCATTATGTGCTAAGAACTTCCAGACATACAAGCTGGATTTAGAAAAGGCAGAGAAACCAGAGATCAAACTGCCAACATCCATTGGATCATAGAAAAAGCAAGAAGAATTCCTATATATGTGTGTATGTATGTATATATACACACATATATACACACACTTCTGCTTCACTGACTACACTAAAGCCTTTAACTGAGTGGATCACAACAAACTGTGGAAAATTCTGCAAGAAATAGGAATACCATACCACCTTACCAGTCTCCTGAGAAACCTATATGCATGTCAAGCAGCAACAGTTAGAACCAGACATGGGAAAAATGGACTGGTTCAAAACTGGGAAAGGAGTACATCAAGGCTGTATATTGTCATCCTGCTTATTTAACTTACATGCAGAGTACATCATGTGAATGCTGAGCTGAATGACTCACAAGCTGGAATCAAGATTGCTGGGAGAAATTTCAACAATCTCAGGTATACAGATGATACCAATCTAATGGAAGAAAGTGAAGAGAAACTAAAGAGCCTCTTGATGAAGGTGAAAGAGAGTGAAAAAGCAGGCTTAAAACTCAATATTCGAAAAACAAAGATCATGGCATCTTGTCCCATCACTTCATGACAAACAGATGGGGAAAAAGTGAAAACACTGACAGATTTTATTTTCCTGGGCTTCAGACGGTGACTGCAGCATGAAATTAAAAGACTGCTCTTTGGAAGAAAAGTCATGACAGCCTAGACAGCATATTAAAAAGCAGAGACATCACTTGGCAAACAAACATTCGTATAGTCAAAGCTATGGTCTTTCCAGTAGCAGGTATGGATGTGAGATTTGGATCATAAAGAAGGCTGAGTGCTAAAGAATAGATGCTTTTGAACTGTGGTGCTGTATGGAGACACAAAAGACCCCAAATAGCCAAATAAATCTTTAGAAAGAAAAATGGAGCTAGAGGCATCAGGCTCACTAACTTCAGACTACCCTAAAAGCTATAGTCATCAGAAAAATATGGTACTGGAACAAAAATAGAAATATAGATCAATAGAACAGGGTAGAATGTCTAGAAACAAACCCTCACACCTATGGTCAAACTATGACAAACAAGGCAAGAATATACAATAAAGGAAATATGGTATCTGTAATACATAGTGCTGGGAAATTGGACAGCTACATGTAAAAAAAATATGAAATTAGAACATCTTTAACATCATACACAAAAATAAACTCAAAATGGATTCAAGACCCAAATGTGATACCAGACACTATACAACTCTTACAAGAAAACATAGGCAGAACACTCTTTGACATAAACCACAGCAATATCTTTTCAATCAATCTCCCAGAATAATGGAAATAAAACTAAACAAACGGAGCCTAATTAAACTCAAAAGCCTTTGCACAGCAAAGGAAACCATAAACAAAATGAAAAGACAATTCACAGGAGGGGAGAAAATATTTGCAAATGTGACCAATAAGGGAGTATTCTCCAAAATTTAAAAATAGCTCATGCAGCTTAATATCATCTAATCAAAAACAACAAAAAAGGCAGAATACCTCAACAGACATTTCTCCAAAGAAGACATACAGATGGCCAATGTGCACATGAAAAGATGTTCAACATTGTTAATTTTAGAGAAATATAAATCAAAACTATAATGACTTATCACATCACATGAGCCAGAATGGCCTTCATCAAAAATTCCACAAACAATAAATGCTAGAGAGGGTGTGGAGAGAAGGGAACCCAGCTATACTGTAAGCGGGAACATAAACTGGTTCAGCCACTCCAGAGAACAGTATGAAGGTTCCTTAAGAACGCAAAAATAGAGCTACTATCTGATCCTATAATCCCACTCCTGGGGATATGGGTGGAGAACAAGACGGTCCAAATGGATATATGCACATTAATGTTCACTGCAGCACTGTTTATAATAGCCAAGACTTGGAAGCAATGTAAATGTCACCAGCAGAGGAACGGATAGAGAAGGTGTGGTGCCTATGCACAGTGGAATATTACTCGGCCATTAAGAAATGAAATCAGGCCATCTGCAGCGACACGGGTGAACCTCGAGACTGTCATGCTGAGTGAACTAAGTCAGACAGAGAGAGAATTACTGCATGGTATTGCTTATATGCAGAATCTAAAAAGAAATTACATAAATGAACTTATTTACAAAATAGACTCACAGACTTAGAGAATGGACTTACGGTTACCAGGTGTAAGGATGAAGGGAAAGGATAATTTGGGAATCACACGTACACACCTCTATATTTGAAACAAATAACCAACAAGGACCTACTGTATAACACAAGGAACTCTGCTCAATATTAACTATCTATTAGTAAAGAATTTGAAAAAGAACAGATACATGTATAACTGAATCACTTTGTGTACACCTAAAACTATCACAACACTGTTTTACTCCAACATAAAATAAAAAGTTTAAAAAAAGATAATGTATGTCATATGTAATATCATTTTCTTAAAGGCACTTATCTCTGCTTATGTTCCCTATACACTTACCATATTTAATGATTCTCCAATGAGGATGCCTTATCTTTAATAAAGATACCTTCCAAGAAATATATCCAAGGATATTCTTCTTGCAGTTAATTGAGACAATGATGATTGATCACCTGACATTTTCTGACTACTCTGCCAAATTCATTCACAAAGTGTTTTATTTGATAGCCACATCAAGTGTTTTACACTTTTTATGAACTAACCACTCCTTATTTTATAGGTTAAAAAAGTTAAATTAATTTTCTGAGGTTCTGTAATTAATTAGAGAGCCAGAATTCAAAAATCAGATCAAAGTACAAATTAATGTGGCTTCATATGAAATGCAATAAACTTACTCCCTGCATTGGGGTACTATGTATGAATTTTGTCAAACTCCATATATGCCCAAGGTCTTCAGGTTAGAATTTTTCTTTTTTGGCTGGTTTCTCTTATCACTTGTCCAGGTGTGTTTTTATCAAACAGATTTTTAAAAACACCAATATCTTTTCACTACCAAAAATGTTTTTCATCATCATATGAGCTATATCCAATGCTTAAATGTACTAAACAGTCAAAACATTTGGTTCTGAAATAGGAGCTCCTTTCCCACGACAATGATTAAAAGCCCTTATTTTTCAAATGGTGCTCTTTAAGAATGTAAGTGGTGCACATTTATACCCTGGCTAGTTCTACAACATCGTCATGTTGGTATTCTGGGAATCAGAGAACAAGTTGTTCAGATGGAAATTTTATAGAACACCACTTGGTATTTCAGGGCATAGAACAGAATGTGAGTATGTAAGTCCATTGAGTTCCATGGGCCGGGCGTGGGGGCTGTGGCGGTGGTGGTGCACCTGAATGTAAAAAGTAAGAGAAAAGTAACTTAGAGAAGAATTCAGGAAAATATGAGACCTAGCTCAGGGACTATATAGTGATGGTTACCTGAAATGGTCCTCAGTATATATGGTGTTTCCTCCTGTGATATGTATACAAAAATATATACTGTAATATTATTCTTTGCCAAATACTGTTTAGAGAGCAAAAAGTGTACTATATGCAGATGGCACTAACAAATATTTCAATCAATTTGTGACAAATGAAACTATGATTCATGCATGCCCTCTTAAGAGTGTGATGAAGGAATTAAGCTAAAGAGATGCTGCCTGGATGATGGTATAAGTGCCTAAGTGCTGGAGTTGCGATGTGATGATATACCAGAGTTGGAAAATAAAGGCAGATATACCAAATGGAGTAGGAAGGGGGTTTTCCCTTTGGACCATGCACCCCATCAGCTTTAAATAGCACTGTATTAGTTATCTATTGCTATGTAACAAATTACTCCAAATTCAGCTCCATCTTGCAGGGTGACTGAGGGCAGTAGTGAATGGCCAGTGTCTAGCCAGGAAGCTGCATGCAGCAAGGCAAAACTGTGAAGACAGTTGTAAAAACTGCTCATTTAGAAAGGAAGCTGAGACCTAACTTTCTTTCCTCCTTAGTTTTCTCCAGAACAAATGACCAGACAGATACAGTGTGGTCAGGGATAGATCAAGAGGACTGAAAAACTTAGAGGGGGAAGGTGCCTATGGTCCATATATCTCATCTGTGGAGATAGGAGAAGAAGATCTATCAGGTTCCTTGTCTCCTTATACTTTTTCTTTATTTGAACAACTTCAGTGTAACGGTGTTTGATATAATTTACTTTGATTTAGTTGTCGAGAAAACAGAAAAAATTATGAGTCAATGCTGAATAAAAGGATTTTAATGGAAATTCAGTCTAATTCAGGGTCCTCAGAATCAAGGCAAGATTCAGGTAAGGAGGACATAATGTGAAACCTATGGCCTGCTGGGAGGAAGGCTGACCCTATTAGCAATATATAAGCTTTGGTAGAGAGATGGCATAAGTGGTAAAGAATCCTCCTGCCAATGCAGGAGATGTAAGAGACAAGGGTTTGATCCCTGGGTCAGAAAGATCCCCTAGAGGAGGGCATGGCAACCTGCTCCAGTATCCTTGCTTGGAAAAACCCATGGACAGAGGAACCTAGTGGGCTATGGTCCACATGGTCTCAAAGAGTCAGACATGACTGAATGTCTGAGCAACAGCACCATCAGGGACTCCATCGGCCTTACAGGGTGATTACCCAACGAATACACAGCTGAATAAGCAGCTGTGAGGAACAGAAAAGGGCAAATTGGAAGTCAGTGTAAGAGTTTGAAGTTTAAATAAAGTAATATGAATAGTCCCCAAAGTTATGTAGATTTAGGAGTATCTCACCAGGGCCGTGAGATTGAGTAAGACACCTATAAGTCCTTATGAGCCAAATTTCTTAATAGGAGATCATCTTTATGATTACTCACCCAGTCCAAAATTAGAATATAAATATTCCATAAAATTAAGGTGAAGTGCCCTGTTCAGAGGTGTTATAGGTGCTTAAGTACTGGGGTTGCGATGGTAGGTTGCAATTTTGAAGGTCTCCATATAATGGTCAGGGCAGCAAGTTTCTAGATTACTCAGTAATATGTCATCTTTACACTAAATTAACAGTTATCTATCTAAATATTCTCCCTTAACCCAACTTCTGAATCCTGATAATTCACTTTAGACAGAGACAAGAACATGAACCAGGAGCCAGGAAATCAGTTTAAAAAAAAAAAAGTCACGTACTATGATAAACTGAGAGATATAAATGAGCAAAAGTCCAGCAAACACAGCAGCAAGTGGTAATTAGGAGAGCTCTGTGGAGACAGGAGGAACATTGGTGAAAAAATATCAAAAACATTAATGATGTGTTTGAGATCAAGGCCTGAATCCTACTGCCTTGCTGTACCCTATAATCATTCAGATATTCAACAAATAATTACTAATGTAAAGTTCGGGGGTAGGGATACTAAATACTAAATACTAAACTATGATAGTGAAAAAATGTCAGTATTTCAGCCCAAGGAGTCACATTCTATGAGGAAATACACACAAACAGATGCAGAATCATATGATGATTCATTCTTGGAAAATTATAGAGCACATCCAAAAAGTTCCTGCTATAGCCTCTGGGGATGGGCAGGGATGAAGAAGGAAAGACCAAAAGAAGTGGACTGGAGTGAGTAGGTGGCCTCAATAGAGAGGTCAGTCAGTTCAGTTCAGTTGCTCAGTCATGTCTGACTCTTTGCGACCCCATGGACTGCAGCAAGCCAGGCCTCCCTGTCCATCACCAACTCCTGGAGATTACTCAGACTCATGTCCATTGAGTTGGTGATGCCATCCAACCATCTCATCCTCTGTCATCCCCTTCTCCTCTTGCCTTCAATCTTTCCCAGAATCAGTGTCTTTTCAAGCGGCTGCTATAATAGGCTAGCATGAACCTCAAGCAATAGAAACTATTGCATAATATAAAGAAATATGTGGTCCAGAAAAACAGCACAGTGGATGAAGATGGCAAACTTTACTCTCAATTATTTTAGCAGTGTAACATGGTTGTGATTTATCTGAGAGAGCGGGAAAGGAATAGTATCTTCTGTGGAAGATCTTATCTAAAGCTATGGTTTGAGTTCAATTCTATGCAGAGATTATAGTAAAAGAGAATATTATTGCCACACAATACTGGGCTCCAGGTTCAAAAATGATCACATAGCTGGATGAAAATAAAGGATTATCAAATGTGATGAAGGTGACATAATCAGAGATGACATCTAAAATTGACTAGGACTAGTAAAGAATAATGACAATCTGAATGATAATAATATCATGTTATGATATAATGATAATAACCAATAACAAAATTTCTGAACATATTATCTCCTGCAAGCTATTAGACTGTAAGATTTTCACTTGTCTGGGAGAAGTCATCCACATCCTGAATACATCATGCCTTTGAAGAAGTGCAATCCTGGTGCTTGGCCAGCACATCACAAATCTTGGAAGCTGTTTGTAAGTTGTACAAACTAAATGTTTTTCATCTACTGTCTTTTGAGAGTTGACACTTTGTGCACGTGTGCTCAGTCATGTCCAACTGTTTACCACCCCACGGACTGTAGCCCACCAGGCTTCTCTGTCCATGGAATTTTCCAGGCAAGAATACTAGAATGGATTGCCATCCCTTCCTCCAGGGGATCTTCCTGACCCAGGGATAGAACCCATATCTCCTGCATCTCCTGCATTGGCACGAGGATTCTTTACCACTGAGCCACCTGGGAAGCAAATGACACTTAGATCCCTGATTAACTTACTTTTAAGAGACACTCTCTCCATATAAAAATGAGGCAATGGGAAAAAAAGAAAATTGCATGAGAGATTTAAAAGATAATTTATTCACATTTAAACAGGCTAACTGTTCTAACCAGATTCTATTCACTTCTTCCCCCATTACGTCTTTGAGAGAATATTCTAAGTGTCACTTCCATATCAATTTCTTGAGTTCCTTCTACATTCTTTCTCTCCTTTCCCAAGAATATTTTTAAATTTATTTATTTTTTATTCTGTAATTGCTTTACAGAATTTTGTTGTTTTCTGTCAAACCTCAACATGAATCAGCCACAGGTATACATATATCACCCTTTTGAAACTTCCCTCCCATCTCCTGCCCCATCCCACACCTCTAGAGTGATACATAGCCCCTGTTTGAGTTTCAGGAGACATATAGAAAGTTCCCACTGGCTATCTCTTTTCTGTATGGTAATGTAAGTTTCCCTCTTACTCTTTCCATACATCTCACCCCCTTCTCCCCTCTCCCAATGTCCATAAGGCTACTCTGTATGTCCATTTCTCCACTGCTGCCCTGTGAGTAAATTCTTCAGTACCATTTTTCTAGATTCTGTATTTATATGTTAGAATATGATATTTATCTTTCTCTGACTCACTTCACTCTGTATAACAGGTTCTAGGTTCATCCACCTCCTCAGAACAGACTTAAATGCATTCCTTTTTATGGCTGAGTAATATTCCACTGTGTATATGTACCACAACTTCTTTATCCATTCATCTGTCGATGGACATCTAGGTTTCTTTCATGTTCTAGGTATTGTAAATAGTGCTGCAATGAACAACAGAATACATGTGCCTTTTTCAATTTTGATTTCCTCAGGGTATATGCCTAGGAGTTAGATTGTTTGGTCATATGGTGGTTTTATTCCTAGTTTTTTAAGGAATCTCCATACCATCCTCCATAGTGGCTGTATCAATTTACATTCCCACCAACAGTGCAAGAGTGTTCCCTTTTCTCCACACCCTCTCCAGCATTTATTGTTTGCAGTTTTTTTTGATGATGGTCATTCTGACCAATGTGAGGTGATATCTCATTGCAGTTTTGATTTGCATTTCTCTAATAATGAGCAATGTTGAGCATCTTTTCATGTGTTAGTTACCTATCTGTATGTCTTCTTTGGAGAAATGTCTGTTTAGGTCTTTTCCCCACTTTTTGATTGGGCTGTTTGTTTCTCTGGCATTGAGTTGTATAAGCTGCTTGTATATTTTGGAAATTAATCCTTTGTCAGTTGTTTCATTTGCTCTTATTTTCTCCCATTCTGAGGGTTGTCTTCTCACTTTGCTTATAGTTTCCTTTGCTGTGCAGAAGTTTTAAATTTAATCAGGTCCCACTCGTTTACTCTTAGTTTTATTTTCATTACTTTAGGAGGTGAGTCATAGAGGATCTAGCTTTGATTTATGTCAGAGTGTTCTGCCTATGTTTTCCTCTAAGGGTTTTGTAGTTTCTGGTCTTACATTTAGGTCTTTAATCCATTTTGAGTCTATCTTCATGTATGGCCTTAGGAACTGTTCTAATTTCATTCTTTTACATGTATCTGTCCAGTTTTCCCAGCATCACTTACTGAAGAGGCTCTCTTTGCCCCATTGTCTATTCTTACCTCCTTTGTCAAAAATAAGGTACCCATGGGTGCATAGCTTTATTTCTGGGCTTTCTATCTTGTTCCATTTGTCTATATTTCTGTTTTTGTGCCAGTACCATACTGTCTTGATGACTGTAGTTTTGTAGCATAATCTGAAGTCAGGAAGGTTGATTCCTCTAGCTCCATTCTTCTTTCTCAAGACTGCTTTGGCTATTTGTGGTCTTTTGTGTTTCCGTATGAATTGTGAAAATTTTTGTTCTAATTCTGTGAAAAATGCCATTGGTAATTTGATAGGGATTGCATTAAATCTGTAGATTGTGTTTGGTACATTTTCACAATATTGATTCTTCCTCCCCAGGAACATGGAATAGCCCTTCATCTGTTTATGTTGTCTTTCTTTCATTAGTATCTTATAATTTTGTGTGAATAGTTCTTTAGTCTCCTTAGGTAAGTTTATTCCTAGATATTTAATTCTTTTTGTTGCAATGGTGACTGGGATTGACTCCTTAATTTCTCCTTCTGATTTTTCATTGTTAATATATAGAAATGCAAGTGATTTCTGTGTATTGATTTTGTATTCTGCAACTGTGCTAAATTCACTAATTAGCTCTAGAAATTTTCTGATACCATCCTTAGGGTTTTCCATGTGCAGTATCATGTTATCTGCAAACAATGAGAGCTTTACTTCTTTTCTGATCTGTATTCCTTTTATTGCATTTTCTTCTCTGATTGCTGTAGCTAGGATGTCCAGAACTACATTGAATAATAGTGGTGAAAGTGAACCCCCTTGTCTTGTTTCTGACCTTAGGGGGAATCCTTCCCATTTTTCACCATTGAGAATAATGTTTGCTGTAGGCTTATCATATATGGCCCTTACTATGTTGAGGTAGGCTCCTTGTATGCCCATTTTTTGAAGAGTTTTAATCATAAATAGGTGCTGAATTTTGTCAAAGACTTTTTCTTCATCTATTGAAATCATATGGTTTTTATCTTTCAATTTGTTAATACAGTGTATCACATTGATTGATTTGTGTATATTGAAGAATCCTTGCATTCCTAGAATAAACCCAGCTTGACCTTGGTGTATGAGATTTTTGATGTGCTGCTGAATTCTGTTTGCTAAAATCTTGTTGAGGGATTTTTCACATATGTTTTTCAGTAATATTGGCCTATAGTTTTCTTTTCTTGTGTTGTCTTTGTTGGTTTTGGTATCAGGGTGATGGTGGCCTCGTAGAATGAGTTTGGAAGTGTTCCTTCCTCTGCAATTTTTTGAAAGAGATTTAGAAGAATAGGCATTAGCTCCTCTCTAAACATTTGATAGAAATCTGTGAAGCCAACTTGTCCTGGGCTTTTGTTTTTTGGGAGATTTTTGATCACAGCTTCTATTTCAGCTTCCCTGTTGGCTCAGATGGTAAAGTGTCTGCCTGCAATATGGAAGACCTGGGTTCGATCCCTGGGTCAGGAAGATCTTCTAGAGAAGTAAATAGCAACCCACTGCAGTACCCTTGCCCGGAAAATCCCATGGACGGAGGGGCCCGGCATGCTACAGTCCATGGGGTCGCAAAGAGTCAAACACGACAGCGACTTCACTTTCAGTTTCTGCGCTTGTAATTGGTTTGCTCATAATTTCTATTTCTGCCTGGTTCCATCTTGGAAGATCGAACTTTTCTAAGAATCTGTCCATTTCTTCCAGGTTATCCATTTTATTGCCATATAGTTGTTCATAATAGTCTCTTATAATCCTTTGTATTTCTGCATTGCCTGTTGTAACCTCTAATTTTTCATTTCTGATTTTGTTGATTTGATTCTTCTCTCTTTCTTTCTTGATGAGTCTAGCTAAAGGCTTGTCAATTTTGTTTATCTTCTCAAAGAACTAGGTTTTAGTTTCATTAATCTTTACTATTGCTCCTTTCATTTCTTTTCCATTTGTTTCTGCTCAGATCTTTATGATCTGTTTCCTTCTACTAATTTTGGGGGGTTTTGTTCTTCTTTTTCCAATTGTTTTAGATGTGAAGCTAGGTTGTCTATTCGATGTTTTCCTTGTTCCTTGAGGTAGGGTTGTATTGCTACAAAGTTCCCTCTTAGAACTGCTTTTGCTGCATCTCCTAGGTTTTGAGCCGTAGTGTTTTCATTGTGATTTGTTTCTAGAAATTTCTTTATTTCCCTTTGATTTCTTCAAAAAAAGATGTATTGTCATTTAGAGATGTATTGTTTAATCTCCATGTGTTTGTGTTTCTTACAGGTTTTTTCTTTATTTCTTTTTCTTTTATGTTCTTTATTTATTTATTTTACTTTACAATACTGTATTGGTTTTGCCATGCATTGACATGAATCTGCCACATGTGTACATGAGTTCCCAATCCTGAACCCCCCTCCCACCACCCTCCCCATATCATCTCTCTGGGTCATCCCAGTGCACCTGCCCCAAGCATCCTGTATCGAACTTAGACTGGCGATTCATTTCTTACATGATAGTATACATGTTTCAATGCCATTCTCCCAAATCATCCCACCCTCTCCCTCTCCACAGGTTTTTTTCTTGTAATTGACATCTAGTTTCATAGCGCTGTGGTTGGAGAGGATGCCTGATACAATTTCAGTGTTCTTAGGTGTACTGAGGTTTGATTTGTGACCCAAGATGTGGTCTACCTTGGACAATGTTCCATGTGAATTCTTCTGCATTTGGATGGAATGTCCTGAAGATATCAATGAGATCCATCTCATCTAATGTGTCATTTAAGACTTGTGTTTCCTTATTAATTTTCTGTTTTGATGATCCGTCTATTGGTGTGAGTGGGGTGATAAAGTCTCCTACTATTATTGTGTTGCTGTCAACTTCTCCTTTTATGTCTGTTAGTGTTTGTCTTGGGCTTCCCTGGTGGCTCAGACAGTAAAGCGGCTGCCCGCAATGCAGGAGACCCAGGTTTGATTCCTGGGTTGGGAAGATTCCCTGAAGAAGGAAATGGCGATCCACTCCAGCACTCTTGCCTGGAAAATCCTACGGACAGAGGAGCCTAATAGGTTACAGTCCATGGGGTCACAAAGAGTCGACACGACTGAGCAACTTCACTTTCACTTTCAGTGTCTGTCTTATGTATTGAGGTGCTCCTATATTGGGTGCATAGATATTTACAATTGTTATGTCTTCCTCTTGGATTGATCCCTTGATCATTATGTAGTGTCCTTCCTTATCTCTTGTAATCTTCTTTACTTTAAGGTCTATTTTTTCAGACATGAGGATTGCTACTCCAGCTTTCTTTTGCTTCCCATTTGCGTGGAATATATTTTTCCATCCTCTCGCTTTCAGCCTACATGCATCTTTAGGTCTGAAGTGGGTTTCTTGTAGACAGCATATATTTTGGTCTTGTTTTTTTGTCCATTCAGCCAGTCTGTGTCTTTTTTTTTTTTTTAATATCTTTAATTCTTACATGCGTTCCCAAACATGAACCCCCCTCCCACCTCCCTCCCCATAACATCTCTCTGGGTCATCCCCATGCACCAGCCCCAAGCATGCTGCATCCTGCGTCAGACATAGACTGGCGATTCAATTCTTACATGATAGTATACATGTTAGAATGTCATCAGTCTGTGTCTTTTGGTTGGAGCATTTAGTCCCTTTACATTTAAAGTGATTATTGATATATACATTCCCATTGCCATTTTCTTACTTGTTTGGGATCTTTGTAGATCCTTTTGCTTCTCTTGTATTTCTTGACTATATAAGTCCTTTTAACATTTTTTGTAAAGCTGGTTTGTTGGTGCTGAATTTTCTTAACTTTTGCTTGTCTGAAAAGCTTTTTATTTCTCCATCAATTTTGAATGAGATATTTGCTGGGTACTGTAATCTTGGTTGATGATTTTTCCCTCTCAATACTTTAAATATATCCTGCCATTCCCTTCTGGATCCCAGAGTTTATGCTGAAAGATCAGCTGTTAAACATATGGGGTTTCCTTTGTATGTTACTTGTTGCTTCTCCCTTGTTGCTTTTAATATTCTTTCTTGTGTTTAGTCTTTGTTAGTTTTATTAGTATGTGTCTTGGTATGTTTTTCCTTGTGTTTATCCTCTATGGGACTGTTTGTGCCTCCTGGACTCGATAAACTATTTCCTTTTCCATGTTGTGGAAAATTTCAAGTATAATCTCTTCAAAAAAATTTGTATACCCTTTTTTTAAAATTAAATTTTTATTTTTACTTTATTTTACTTTACAATACTGTATTGGTTTTGCCATACATTGACATGAATCCACCATGGGTATACATGCGATCCCAAACATGAACCCCCCTCCTACCTCCCTCCCCACAACATCCCTCTGGGTCATCCCCGTGCACCAGCCCCAAGCATGCTGTATCCTGCATCGGACATAGACTGGTGATTTGATTCTTACATGATAGTATACATGTTTCGATGCCATTCTCCCACATCATCCCACCCTCTCCCTCTCCCTCTGAGTCCAAAAGGCCGCAAAAGAATACATTTGAATCAGTTCTGATGAGATGGATGAAACTGGAGCCGATTATACAGAGTGAAGTAAGCCAGAAAGAAAAACACCAATACAGTATACCAACACATATATATGGAATTTAGAAAGATGGCAATGATGACCCTGTATGCAAGACAGCATACCCTTTCTTTCTCTCATCTCCTTCTGGGACCCCTATAATTCAAATGTTGGTGTGTTTGATATTGTCCCAAAGGTCTCTGAGGCTATCCTCAGTTCTTTTCATTTTTTACTTCAAAAATAAAGTTTGACACTGTTTCCCCATCTATTTCCCATGAAGTGATGGGACCAGATGCCATGATCTTTGTTTTCTGAATGTTGAGCTTTAAGCCAACTTTTTCACTTTCCTCTTTCATTTTCATCAAGAGGCTATTTAGTTCCTCTTCACTTTCTGCCGTAAGGGTGGTGTCATCTGCATATCTGAGGTTATTGATATTTCTCCCGGCAATCTCTTGATTCCAGCTTGTGCTTCTTCCAGCCCAGCATTTCTCGTGATGTACTCTGCATATAAGTTAAATAAGCAGGGTGACAATATATAGCCTTGACGTACTCCTTTTCCTATTTGGAACTAGTCTGTTGTTCCATGTCCAGTTCTAACTGTTGCTTCCTGACCTGCATATAGTTTTCTCAAGAGGCAGGTCAGGTGGTCTGGCATTAAGTGAGATTAAAATAAATATGCAAAAATGAGAGACAAAAGATGAACCCCAGACAAATGGCAGTTACAAAATCAGGCAAATAATAATTAAAATAATGGAATATACACATATACATATATACCCATGAGTAAAGTCAAAACAATCCAACAAAAATAAATTGACCTGGCAAACAAAGGAAATCAAAAATTATAGTTACCAGTTAAGAACAAAACTAACTAAAGCACAAACTGGAAAACAAAACTAAAGCAAGGTGCCAAATAGGGAATAAAGCAATGAAAACAAAACTAACAATTACATTGAGAGGGAAGGAGAGAAAGAATAGATATGCAAAGTTAAATAGAGGTAGATAAAGAAGATTTATATACACTAAAGATTAACTGCCAGGGGAAAAGAACAGTAGGAAAAGCAAACAAAGGAATAAATGTATAGAAAATAATAATAGATTTTAAAAATTAAAAAAGAGAAAAGAAAAAAATGGAAAACCCCACAGAACTGTAAAAGTTCATCATAGAGGCAGAGGTTTATAACAATAATAAATAATATGACTGAGAAAAAAAAAACTCAGAAGCTTAATTAGGTTTCATAGTATCAATGAAATCAACAACTATAATAAAGAGGAGGAGGTAAAAAAATTTAAAAGATTCTACAGAACCAGTCAAAACATAAGAATAATAAATGTTTTCCTTGAGTCACTGCTGTCAGAGTCCTTTCCCTCACTGGGAGTCACAGTCCACCTCACCTCCCTAGGATGCCCTCCAACAGCGTGCTGATCTCTGGACCTGCTGTGGGGGCAGCTCAGGTTCTAATCAGGTCCTACTCCTATATGTTCTTGCTTTCAGTGTCCACAGCTATCAGAACTAGTGTGTTTCCTTTTGCGGAAGCTCTCCCTTTTATATATTCCATAGACACAGAGATCATGTGGATTTAATCTGCAGCTTGTACAGCTGGTTGGAAGGTTTTGGATCTTTTTCCTTAGCCATACTGCCCCCAGGTTTCAATTGTGGTTTTATTTCCACTTCTGCATGTGGGTCGTCCACTGGGGTTTGCTCCTGAGGCAGTCCTGGAGGACTTGGGTTTGTCCCTGGAGGACAGGTGTGGAGGTGGTCTGCTGCTTGGGTAGCAGGGGTTCTGGCAGCACCAGGTACTCAGGGGAGTTGGAAGCTAGGGCAGCAGGAAATACAGTGTTCTAGAAGGGTACGGCAACAAGTACTGGCCAATACACTCCACTATTCTCACCTGGACAACCCCCCTCCCTGACAGAGAAGCCTGGCAGGCCACAGTCTACAGGGTCACAGAGTCACACACTACCAAAGCAACCCTGCGTGCATAGTGCAAGACTTTTTTTGCCTGTGGCAGCCCTGTCCTGGTGACAGCTGAGTGTGAAGGTAGCACAGCTGCTTGGCTTGAAGGGGACCCTGGTGGCACCAAGCATACAGGGACACAGACTGCCTCTGCTGCAGGAGTTATGGCCCTTTCAGAGTCTTTTTTCAAGCCTTTTGTAGCTAATGATCGGAAGGCCTCTTTGGCCAGTCTTTCTCCATAGCTCCACCCATTCAGACACTTAGAGGGCTCCCTTGCCTGGGGTCCTTCTCTGTTGTTTTGTGCAACAGGCACACAGAGGGGGGCCCCTGGCTGGGGTCCTCTGTAGATCTGCACATCAGGCACTTAAGGGGCACCCTGGGTGGGGTCCTACTCTGTAGTTCAGTGCATCAGGCATTTGATGGGCTAGCCTCTGTACTGTTCATCTGCTAATGCTGATGTGTGGGGAGAGAGAGGCTATGGTAATCACTCCACCCCCCACGCATGACTCAGCAGTATCACATTGCTCCCATGGCTGCCCAGCTTTCCTCCGCAGGCATTTCCCACCACAATCTCCTCCCTCACCTCCTCTCAATCTGTCTCTCCGCAGTCAACAGCAGCCCTCAGCCTGGGATTGCTTCACAATCCCTAAACTTCAGTTCCCAGCCTCTGCACCTTCCAGGAGACCGGCATCCTGGTCCAGGGTATGTATGGCTGTGGCAAGCACTGTCTGATGCTCATTCCACTTAGACTGCCACAGATGAGTTGTTTCACTCTCAACCTCAAGCATTTCTCCTCTGACTCAGACAGTTGCCCCAATGTGTGGATCGGATTCCTGCTTCAGTTCCCACACCCACCAAGGGCAGTTCCAGTCCTACTAACACTCCTGTTTTTCTCCCTACTTTCTTCGTCTTACAGGGTTTTGCATGGTTCTCTATATTCTTTACTGCTGGCCAGGTACTCCTGTCTGCTCTCAGCTGGTGTTCTGCATGCACTTTTGTGTCTGAAGATGTATTCCTGATGTATATGTAGAGAGAGCTGCATTCCATGTCCATCTACTCGTACGCCATCTTGTTCTCCCCTCCCCAGAATTTTAAATGGTATTTCTCGAGCATGTTACATAACAAACATGGTTTTAAGCATTGCAGATGCAATTATAAATCAGCCATAATTCCTGTCATTGTAAAATAACTTAGTGTGAGAAATGTATAAACAAAAGATTTTAATATAATTGTGCATTAATTCTAGGAGGACACATATTATCCACCCATCCACCCAGTAGGCATTCAGCACACGTTTATTGAATTCCACCTATAGGCCAGGTACTGGTCAGTCATTAAGAGTGAACAGGACAAATAGTGACCCAGCCTTCAAGTAGCTGAGATTCTAACTAATTAGGATCTTCTCTAGTGGATGAGAGTGCCTCAGGTAGTCCACACAACAGAAATAACATATTAAATTTCTTTAGAAGCATGGCAAGCTTTACTCAACATGGGTGACAGATAGTACAAACCATGGAGCCATAGTAACTTATGAAATGTTTGACGATGGGCAGTGGCTAAAATTATAACTAGAGGGGTAACTGAAGCACATCCACAGTGTTCTGTACTGTGGGAAGTCTACTAGGAGCTCTGTACGCAAAAAACTTCATGAAAAAACAAAAGGGAAATGCTAGCTAAATAAAAATTTAATAGGTTTATTTACTGCAGAATTTTCTGTCTTTAACATGAAGAAGCAGGTGTACATCCAAGAGAGATCTATAGCTTGCATAATTGATAGATCATTTGACTAGAGAGTACCTTTTTATCAAACATGATTCAAGGCTACCCTTCTGTGGAGCATACCTTTGAAAACGATGGGACAGAGCGAAAACCAGGCCAGTATGGTGCTGTCGATAGAGATAATTAGGTTTGTTTGACTCATGCTGTGCAAGGCTCTTGGGCAGTACAGTGTGAACTCTCCTGACTAGATGAGTGTAGGAGGAGAAAAACAAAGATTTCCTTGCTTTTATTTTTTTCTCTGAATTAAACTAGTTTACTTTCTAAAAATACACGTCCCTGACACAGTCAATATAAAGAGGTGTACAGAAAACCACCTACCAGATGTGAATGTGCCTTCATTTTAAATTTACCAGCTGTTAATATTTTCACATTTTGCCATAGTTAATATTTTATAGAGTTAATCATATCAGCAAGTATATATCCCAAGAGCATCACCCAAACAAGAAACAATAAATTCTTCAGAGGGTGCAGAGAAAAGTGAATCCTTCTATACAGTTGATGAGAATGTAAACTGGTAAAACCACTCTGGTGAAGAATATGGAGGTTCTTTAAAAATGAAAAGTAATGCCACCATATGACCCAGCAATCCCACTTCTGGGCATATATCTGGAGAAAACCGTAATTCAAAAGGATACAGGCTTTTGAATTATGAAATATTATGAATTATGAAATATTAAAGGATATACAATAGCCAGGATACGCAAGCAACCTTAATGTTCATCAACGTAGGAATGGATAAAGAAGATGTGGTAGGTATACACCACAAAAGAATGAAGTAATGCTATTTGCAGCAGCATGCATGGACCCAGAGACTGTCATATTGAGTGAAGTAAGTCAGGCAGACAAAGGCAAATACAATATTGCTTATATGTGGAATCTAAAAAAAGGGTACAAATGAACTGATCTACAAAACAGAGACAGAGTTACAGGTGTAAAAAAACAACTTATGGTTACCAGGGGTAAGGAGGGGAGGGATAAACTGGGAGGTTGGATTGACATATACACACTACTATATATAGTTAATTAATAAGGACCTTCTATAACACCCCACTCCAGTACTCTTGCCTGGAAAATCCCATGGACGGAGGAGCCTGGTAGGCTGCAGCCCACAGGGTCGCTAAAAGTAGGACAGGACTGAGCGACTTCACTTTTTTTCACTTTGATGCACTGGAGAAGGAAATGGCAACCCACTCCAGTGTTCTTGCCTGGAGAATCCCAGGGACGGGGGAGCCTGGTGGGCTGCCATCTATGGGGTCGCACAGAGTCGGACACAACTGAAGCGACTTAGCAGTAGCAGCAGCATTATAATATATAGCACAAGAAACTCTACTCAGTATTCTATAATGACTTATATGGGAAAAGAAAGGAAAAAAAGTGAATATATATGTGTGTATGGTTGACTGACTTTGTCATACACTTGAAACTAATACAACATATGAATCAACTATACTCCAATAAACTTTTAAAAAAAATGAAATGAAATGAAAATAAGCAAACCTGAAGAACAATTTTAATACAAACAAAAATCGAGTTGCAGAATGTATTCTACAGTACCATATGTGAAGTTTCAACATCTTCAAAAATTATTAAACAATGTTTTGTGGATTCACAAATAATAAGCTAAACTACAGATGTGTTCCTAAAAATTATACATACTGAGTTTTAGATTGCAAATTTCTTTAGAAATAATGGGCAGGAGGTGTTTTCCATTGTGTCTAAAATATTTAATTCCTCAATGAAAATATAAACAGTATATGAAAACTGTAAGAAATAATGCCTATTTATAAAGGTGGGTGATGACTTTCTTAGGTCCATTTCCCAGGGAATAGAATTTGAGACTGTGATTTGTGGACATTCAAGAGGAACATCTAAAAGAAAATGAGGAAGAAAGGATTGGACAGAGGGAAATGTGACCGGAAGAGGGGTATGTACCATCTGCTCCTTCAGGGATGTCTGAAGCTGGGACGACTCTTCAGAGACTTCCCAAAGTGAGGCCAGCACCTTGACTATCTATAAACTGCAAAAGTAGACAGGCTTTCAGCTGACCCTGAGAAGAGGTGAAAGTCTGGGCAAGACAGTTCACTTAGCCAAGAGCATGTCAGTTCACAGTGCCAGCCTTCAGCTGTGGGGGAAACCAGGCCTTGCTTTGCTCTGCAAGGCAAATCTGTTACTTATCAGCCACAGTTTCCACTACAATGATGTGCCTTGTGTCATTTTAGTACTGTCTACTTGTATGTTTGAAATAATACTTCATACTTTTTCAAACTTCAGCATTTAAAAAATAAAAAGAAAAACAAACTTCTAACCTCAAATTAACAGAACTTCCCAAAGTATTCCCCCAACACACAAACACATACACACACCACAACATAAGCACTGGGTGTAACCAGGTCATATACTTACTATTTTGATATTTTTTCTGTTTTTGGCAACTGGAGATTCTCTTCTCTCTCTCTCTCCCCACCTTTCATTGGTTTGGAATGCCTTGTTATGTTATTTTTTAAAGTACAGTTTATTCAGCATATTTACCTTTATGTTATAGGAGAGCTTAGTTGGCCTTCATGCTGGAACATGGCTGTTTTCCTTAAAGTGTCAATTCTGAAGTGATTCTAAAAGAATAAAATCAAGATAATTATATTATTGGAATATACCACTCTCCCTTAATCATCTAAATTTCCCTCCCTTTACCCCAGTACAAAAAGTTCAGTTTCATATAAAATTGTGTCTTTTTCTTTTGCTTTATTATTTTCGGTCAGTACCATAAAGTCCACTAAGATCCATACACTCACTAAGTCAGGATCCACCAACTATGATTCAAGAGACGAATCAGAACCGTGCCTGTTTCTGTCACACAGCAATGATGCTCATTCTTTTACATATTGCCTGTGGTAGCCCTGCCCTGCAGTTGCAGAATTGATAGCTGTGACACAAACCATATGGCCCACAAAGCCTGAAATATTTACTATCTGGCTCTTAACAGAAAATGCCTGCCATCCCTGCTTTAAAAGCCTCGGCCATTTCTATATTTTGCTTTTAGAAAATTCATACAAGGTGAACACAGCAGTGGCCAGGGTTATCACATTTGGCCACTTGACCTTACTATACTGCTTTTCAAACAGAAACTAAAAAATGTATGAACGCTTGTTGTAGGCAATGCTTTCTTGTATCTCTCCAAGAAAAATCTGAACTGCAAGAGGTCCCAGTGAAGAAACCATTTCTTATCCTAAAATATGTCTCAGCTATAAGGATAGAGACAGGAGAAAACACTGTTTAGATCTACTTTTGCAGCTTATAGATAATCACAAATTAATGACTTGGGAAATAAACAACAGTGGTTTATATTTCTACATAGGCATACACACACACACACACACACACGCACACGCACACACACACACATATATTCAGAGTCAATTCTGCAGTAGGTTGATAAGATGTCCAGGGTTCCCCAGGAGGAGAAAGAGGTCTGGGGCTCTCAAGGAGAAAAGGACAAACATTCTTTGCTACATTGCTAAGTCTTAGTCAATATAACAATGTATCTTGCTCAAGGACATGTTTCTCCTTAACAAGAACCTTCTGACTAATCCTGTCATCTTAAAATGTATATTATAGGAGTGAGTCTGGTAAGATATTTCTGTTTTTCATTCTAATCTTGTTATCTTAAAATAAAAATTACGGGAGTGGGTCTAGTAAGATCTTTACAACCTTGAGACATTATTTGATTTATTGTAATAACATTATAAAAGTATATAAAAATGAAAGTGAAATTGCTCAGTCATTTCCAGCTCTTTGCAACCCCATGGACTGTAACCTACCAGGCTCCTCTGTCCATGGGATTTTCCAGGCAAGAGTACTGGAGTGGTTTGCCATTTCCTTCTTCAGGGGATCTTCCCAACCCAGGGATAAAACCCGGGTCTCCCGCAAAAAGTATGTAACTCCCTTGCTAATGCTAGCAAGGGGGGCATTCTCTGTCCCCCTTCTGATATCTATGCCAGAAGCTTTCTCTGTTCCTTTTCTTATGCTAATAAAACTCTGCTACACAAAAGCTCTTGAGTGATCAAGCCCGGTCCCTGATCCTAAGCTAAATCTTCTTCTTTGGAGATCACAAATCTGACATCATTCACCATAAGCTATCAGCTTAGGGGCTTGTCCAGGATCTTCAGGACAAGATAAGAACACTCAGAGAGCTCTAGCCCCTCTGCTTTCTCAGTATGCACATTTCCTGCTTTACTCTACTAACTCTAAGGTGTGCTTGTGGCAATGAATGACACACCTGCGTGAAGCAAGTGATGAGCCCTGCTCCATGGTTTCATGGTGCCTCGTTATGACTGAAGGCAGCCCCCAAAAGGGGAGCCTTTGCAGGGGGTGGGGGGTGGGGGGTTATACCAACCTGCCAGTGCCAAGAGATACCCAAGGCCCCTGCGAGGGGAGTGACCAGAAACGGGCAAAGTGTGTGGACTGAACTTTCCTTTCTCTGTCACCTTTTCCTGGTCTCTTTGGCCATTTCCTAACTGTGTAGGGAATTAGAACTACTAACCTAATCTGTTGGATCATAGACTTTCAAAGGACTTGTGATTCATTCTGTTACTATGTACTTTTACTTAGACCCCGTGTATGGAAGCACTTAGCCTTGCTAGACTAGGCAAGCCTTGCTAGAAAGTCACTAACAGCAAGTTTGGGAGGGATGTGGAGCTCCAGTTCCAGCAGCATGTTTGGGAGTGAGGCAGAACTCTAGCTCCAGGAACATCTCTCAGGCTAGAGGTCCCTCTCTCGGCTACCTGCCTCAGGTTCCAGCGATCTGAGTCTTTGTCATCGCTGTGTCTCCTATCTATGTGGATAGAAGCACTGCTGGCAACCATGAGGTTTCTGAGGACACAGATGGGGAACTGCAGAATCTGGTCAGATTGGAAATGCAATGGACTTCCTCCTTGGGTAGCGCTAGCTCTTAGCAGACCAGAGAAGGCCCTCTGATGGCTTCTGTCTCAACTCCTTAGGTATTTCTTTTGTGGAAGCTGTGGAAATGAACTGGAAGGACTGGCCCTAGTAGCTTGAGGACAAAAATCACTCTTCCCTCGCTGGCCAACCCTCCAGAACCTCTTTTGCTATTGCATATACTGCTGTGGTATGGTGACACTCAGAAGGGACATCTTGGTTGTTGTCCATCCCTTTATGACTCGCCACCTCCACTGCAGTCAGGACTGTATTCAGGAATGTGGATAGGCACTAGGGATGCTTCCCCTAGTGGTCCTAGCTTGGTAGGCATTCCAAAAAGCTACTCTGCTCCACCCCGAGTGGCATCAGAAGAAAAGGGCAAGTCAAACAGAGGTCTTAATGGTATGGAACTAAATCAATCTGGGATGCTATCAGGTCTACCCCTGGTGCATCTCCACCCCACCTCAGCGGTAGGACCAGGAGGGATGAGAAAGATGCCTGCATTGGTAAAGGACAGACTTAGTCTGATCAGGGAAAGCTTTGGTGGAGAAGTCTGTCTACAACCCCATCTAGAGCAGGGAAGGACGCTTCCAGGGGAAAAAAGCCATATCTGTGGATGCCGCTTCTTTTTCTCTTACAGATGAGAGCTAGCAGTTCCAAAACCACTCCTTTGAAATGTATTTTTTTTTAAAAAAATGCTGGGACAAGTTTGATCGCCAGAGTTTCAAAAAGTCACTCCTGATTTTCTGTGATACTGAATGGCCACAATAGCCTTTGGAAGATAGGTAACACTGGCCTGTTAAAGGGTCTCTCAATTACAATGCTGTTTTATAATTAGACCAGTTCTATAGAAAACAAGAGGAATGGATAGAAGTGCCTTATGTGTTGTTCTTATCTCTCTGCAAGACATGCCTGACTTATGTCCTAAAATAAGGACATAAGTGAAACATTATGGGGTATGAAACATTCAGCTGCCTCCTGTTCTTTTACTTTGCCCCTTTATCTGGGGCTCCCAACTGAACAGGCTGAGAGTTAGGGTGTCCTTCCAGGAGGGGCTGCCTCAGTCTTGGTAGAAATTCAAACAGTACCAATTGTGGTTGAGACTATCAAGAGGATCCAAAAAGTACATAGAAGACTTTATGGGATTAACTTTACTGCATGACCTTAGTTGGAGAGATGTAATGCATGTCTTGGGACAGACACTGACTCCTGACTAGAGCACTTGAGTTTGTGGGGAAGCTACCACGTTTGGAGATAAATGGCTTGAACTTGAGACAAGGGGAAAGAGGAGTATGACATAGCCCTCCTCCCTACTGGGAGCCAAGCAGTTCCTATGACAGAGCCACTTTGTCAGATATATTCTTGAAGGACTCAAGTGAGCACATGCCAAGGCTTAAAACTGTGCTGAGTTGACTGCATAGAATAGGGAGAGAAGGAAACTTCTGGTAAATTCCTAGATAGACTATGGAGAGCTCTCCACAAGTTTACTGATGTTGATCTTGAAAGTGCAGAAGGAGGAATGATCTTAAAAGATAGATTTCTCACTCAGTCAGCTCCAGATATCTGCCATAAGTTACAAAAACAGGAATTTGGACCAAATCAGTCTTAATGTGGTTTAATGACTATTTCGCCTTACATCTGTAACTGTAAAATGGGGCTTGTTCCTAACTGTTTGAAAGTCTTTAAGTTAGGCTCCTATGATGCCACAGCCTCCTCCAACTATTACTTGGGGCCCCTGGATCAGAGACCTTCAATATGAAGGTTAGGAGAATTTGTTGCTTCAACAATTTACAGACAATACCCCTCAACAGCAGAAAGTAGTTAGGGAATGAAAATGATGCCCCTTTCCCTAGGCAACATAATTCTCCTAAAAGAAAAGCAGAGAATGAGAGAGTTAATTCCTAGGTAGGTTGATAAGATGTCCAGGGTTCCCAAGGAGGAGAAAGAGGTCTGAGGCTCTCAAGGAGAAAAGGACAAACATTTTTTTTTTCTACATTGCTTTGTCTTAGTCAATATAACAATGTATCTTGCTTGAGGATATGCTTCTCCTTAACATTAGACAGAAGAACCTTCTGTCTAATCCTGTCATCTTAAAATGTATATTATGGGAGTGGATCCGGTAAGATCTTTCTATTATTCATTCTAATCTTGTTATCTTAAAATATAAATTATGGGAGTGGGTCTAGTAAAATCTTTACAACCTTAAGCCTTTTTCTGATTTATTGTAATAACTAATTTAAAAAGTAATAATACTTGCTAACACTAGCGAGGGGGACATTCTCCATCCCCTTCTGATGTCTGTGTCAGAAGCTTTCTCTGACAGTAAAGCGTCTGCCTACAATGCAGGAGACCCAGGTTCAATCCCTGAGTTGGGAAGGTCCTCTGGAGAAGGAAATGGCACTCCACTCCAGTACTCTTGCCTGGAAAATCCCATGGATGGAGGAGCGTGGTAGGCTACAGTCCATGGGGCCGCAAAGAGTTGGACACGACTGAGCGACTTCACTCACTTCACTTAGCTTTTTTTACTTTAATAAATCTCTGCAGCATAAAAGCTCTTGAGTGATCAAGCCTGGTTCCTGGTCCTGAAGCTAAATTTTCTTCTTCAGAGATCACAAAACTGACATTGTTCACCGTAAGCTATTAATATGACACTACTTCTTCATGTGATTTGGCCACTTGCCTTCCATAAGGACTGAACACACTGGGTTGTCACCCAGGAGCATGTTGTCTGATGCCAACACATTCGTCTCTTAAAGAGTCGGACACCACTGAGAGATGAACACTTTCACTTTCACTGGGTCTTTTATTAATAGTCTCAAAATTGCACTTTAAAATGTAGTTCAAGAAATCTCATCAGCACACAAAACCGGAATAAGGTAACTTTTATAGATATATAGAAATAGATATATAAATATAGATAACAGAATAGAGATGTATATGTGTGTGTGTGTGTGTGCGTGCATTCTTCTGATTCTTACTAGTGTATTTTTCTTCTTTCTTATTTATGTGGACATTTCCATGGGTCTCATGCCAGTTTTTATTTACATAATTATTCTGAATGAAAAATACCCAACCAGATCATGTCTGTCCATAAATTGGGTAGACTCACTTCCTTGTTTTTTTTTTTTTTTTCCTCAGTACTGCTTGATTTCTGACAGCATCTTGTGATCAGACCTTAAGCTCAACAGTTGGTTGATATATTAATAAATTTACACGGTGAGTTCTGAGGTCCAGGAATCATGTGCTGAGATAGCAGGACATGTGGGGAGCAGAGCTAGGCATATGCCTCTACTGCTTCTCTTGTTTAAAAGATCTGAGCTGGAATCATTTCTCTTACATGTCTTTTTTTGCTTGACTAGGAATACAGCATCTCTTCTGGTCAATTGCTGCCATAACTTGAGAGAAAATTCTCATCCTAAGAGTCCTTCCCACGGCTGAAAATGCATGTAGTTGGAAACAGGGGCTGACCCAAAATAAGGACTCACTAGTGTTATCCATCAGCAGTGTCAAGAGGGGTTTCGGTGCTGTTCATTCCACCTGCCCTCTCCATTAGCTCTTGGCCCTCTAGATTAAATGCCACATCAAGATTTTTTGGTATATATGATAAAATGTTTGAAGTCTTGACATGTATAATACATCCACTGACAATATAAAAAAAAGTTTTTTAATCTATGGGTGGATTTTAAATGGGGAAGAGTAGGGAAGCATATGCTTAGATATTTTATTTATATTTTTATCCTATAATATAGACTTTGATTCAGAGATTTCCTCCTATATCTGACATATAAGCCCAGTAATTTTCAAAGTATAATTTCAGATGGAAACACAAAATTAAGCTATCTCATTTCACAGTTTGCTATAGGAAACACAATAAGGAGAGAAGGAAGGAAAGAAAAAGAAAATAGCCTTTAGAGCCTTTTTCTAAATTCAAATGTAATATACAGTGACCTCTTTTTGATAACATATTTACATGGCAATGCTTTGAATGACAGGCTGGAAGAAATACATAGAACATATATTCTCATGTGATTCAGCAGTACTCCTAGTTATTTTAACAATTCACATTTTACTTTGTGCTTTCTTAATTTCTCGGTGTGACAGCTCATTTGTGCTTTTTAAATTATGAATAAAGTATTTATGATATAATATTTCCTCTTTCATGATCTCAATATTCAGATGTTTGTTCTCACTCAGTCTTTAATTTTCATTTAGTCAATCAAGGTAATACAGCTGAATATTTACTTATGAATGTAATATAGTCACATGCAACCATACTAACACTTATTAACAAACAAAAATACTAAGATCTACCAAATATACACTGGAAAATTAAATGAACACATATTTCTGGTTTTCAGGTAAATTTTAAAAATGATAATATTGCTAATTATTATCAAAATTAAATTCTACTCCTTAAGTATTTTCTACAAGTCAGCACCATACTAGATGCTTTGCATATGTTTTGGGTTATCTTTGATAATTTATTACATTATGCTCTTTTTCCCCATTTTCAGATGAAATAATAAAGAATTAGCTTATATCACTCATCCAAGGTAGCTTACTAAAAAATGGCAGAATTAAGATTTCAATCATGGTCTGCTATACTCCAAATTCTAAACTCTGAACTACTACAGTACATGATTTTACTCAATTAAAATCCTAAAGGATACCACTTTCATAGTAAACATACCAAGTGCCATTTATCAAATCCTCCAACAGAAAAATCACAATCAGACCTCCAGGGATTGGCAGCAAGTTTCTGCCTTAAAGTGCATAACTATATACCATTTGACAAACAGCTACTCTTCTGCTTCTGTACCCTGACAGAATGTCTAACCATAGACATCATTTGACCACATGGCCATAGCTATGTACTGTCAAACTCATGATGTCATAGGCTGGACTAGTCCAAGAGCAATTCATTGTAATATGAAAGTGGTATGTTCAAACATAAGTAAGGCACCATCCTTGCATAAGCAGATAGCTCAGTTCTTCTCTCTCAGCTTATATCTATGACCACATTAGGCATTTTTTTTTTTACCAGATAATAGAGAAATAAGAAGGGAAAGCCTCAAACACCTGGTTCTACACTTTGCATAGAAAAGGAAGCAATCCAAGATAACAATGCAAATGGACTAATGAGAAATGGCATATGACTGGCTGAATTTCCATGGGCCTAGAAGGAGAGAAAAGACTGAGAACAGAAAGGTCTGGGAAAGACGCATATGGATGTACCAGTAGAAGTAGTCACAGTATTTGAAGATGTTGTATTATGTAATAATGTTAATCCAGAAACACACTCAATGAAATAAAGTACTGAACTACCAAACAGTCAAAGCAACTCTGCATTTTCCCATCAGTTTCCCTGTTGTCTGCCACCTCATTCTTTATACAGTGACCTCATGAATGGATCAGGCATTAAGTCAGAGATAGAATATACGCATGTGTTCCCTCTCACCAAGACTGATATAGCTACGGCTTCTGCCAAATGGTGAACCTGCCACAACTCAAACCAGCATTACACCCTAATTATCATCCAACAAGAAAACTTATCGGTGGCAAGTTTATTACACTGGATTTCTCTTACCTTAAAATACAGCTATGCATCTTAACTGGAATCAGCATATATTCTAAGTTTGGCTTTTCCATTCTTGCCAACAGGGCCCCAGCTAACATACCATGCAAAGATATTCAGAATGTCTGATATATCAACCCAGAATCCTGCATAACAACATCACAGACCAAGGGACCACCATCATACCAAAGGAGATATGGTGGACCCATGACCATGGTCATCCCACTACAAATGATACTACCCCAGAGCTGCTTCCTTGACCCAGCTGGGGTACCAGCTCAAAGAGAGCAGCATGTGAAAAGTCCCCAATTAGTAGAACAGACGAATTCGGAACTGAAGGGGCAGGAATAGGGGCACCCTTAATTACTGCAACTCACAATAACCCATCTAGGAAAACTGTATTTCCATTCTCTATGATCTTAGGACCTCGAGTTTCTGGTTCCCAAAGGCAGAAAACTTTCATCAGGAGACACAAACTTTCATTAAACTTAATTTTTCAGCTTCCATCTATTCATTTTGAGTTTTTTGAGTCAAGAGACCAGAGGCAAAGAAAGGAGTCCAGGAGTAACTCACACTGACCTAGCGATTATGGGGCCAGAGATAAGTAAATCTGGCATGCTGGTGATCCGTTTGGGAGTCGTTTGGCACTGTTACGGCTTCCCTGGTGGCTCAGACAGTAAAGTGTCTGCCTACAATGTGGGAGACTCAGGTTCTATCCCTGGGTTGGGAAGATCCCCTAGAGAAGGAAATGGCAACCCACTCCAGTACTCTTGCCTGGAAAATTCCATGGATGGAGGAGTCTGGTGGGCTACAGTCCATGGGGTTGCAAAGAGTTGGACATGACTGGGCGACTTCACTTTCACTTTGGCACTTTTATGAAGATGAGGTTCACCCCATCAGACATGCCACCCAGGCCAACAAAAGAGGAATATACAAGGGGTTGTGAAAGAGAGAAAAAGGAAAATGACGAGCATAGTATCTGGCTTCAAGGTCTACTAACTAATCTTCATCTTCTAAGTAACCCAAACAAGAGGGGGCACTTGAAGTCTGGAAGACTCTCAGATGAGGTGATCTTACCGTACAAACCAAGTGAATGTGGGTGATAAATCATGTGGGACTGTAGCATTGTCATGCTGTACCCAAGTCTCCCCTTTAACGAAGGTGATACTCATTGCTTTGGCCTCTGGGATCATTGCTTGCTATGGCTCACAGCTACATCTATCTCTGGGTATTAACTTAGAGAGGTATGCACCCAGGGAGGCACCCAGTATTGTGCTGCTAGACTGGAGCTCCAAAAGCAAAACCCTGAAATAATTAATTCCATGATGGCTGATACCAAGGTATCAACAGTTAAATAACCAGTTTGCAAAATTCTTGGATAACTAGCAGTTGGCTCATCACTCCACTGGCTCACAGGTTTGCCCTCCCCTCTGGGGGTGGCCTGAATTGAGCAACAGTAATGGTCTACTAGGATCATGGCATCTGGTCCCTTCACTTCATGGGACATAGATGGGGAAACAGTGGAAACAGTGTCAGACTTTATTTTTTAGGGCTCCAAAATCACTGCAGATGGTGATTGCAGCCATGAAATTAAAAGACACTTACTCCTTGGAAGAAAAGTTATGACCAACCTAGATAGCATATTCAAAAGCAGAGACATTACTTTGCCAACAAAGGTCCATCTAGTCAGGGCTACAGTTTTTCCAGTGGTCATGTATGGATGTGAGAGTTGGACTGTGAAGAAAGCTGAGTGCTGAAGAATTGATGCTTTTGAACTGTGGTTTTGGAGAAGACCCTTGAGAGTTCCTTGGACTGCAAAGAGATCCAACCAGTCCATTCTGAAGGAGATCAGCCCTGGGATTTCTTTGGAAGGAATGATGCCAAAGCTGAAACTCTAGTACTTTGGCCACCTCATGCAAAGAGTTGACTCACTGGAAAAGCCTCTGATTCTGGGAGGGATTGGGGACAGGAGGAGAAGGGGACGACAGAGGATGAGATGGCTGGATGGCATCACAGACTCGATGGACGTGAGTCTGAGTGAACTCCGGGAGTTGGTGATGGACAGGGAGGCCTGGCGTGCTGCGATTCATGGGGTCACAAAGAATCAGACACGACTGAGCGACTGAACTGAACTGAGGACACATATGAAGGTCAACCCACCTTCAGAATGTTTCTGCTACATTGCTTCAGCAGTTTAACTTCTCCTTCTGCCCAAACTTGCTTTTCTCCTTCTTATAGACACTTTCATAGAAGAGCTCTAATAAATATCTTAAAAATAATTTTTATCTGAGTCTGTTTTCAGGGAACTAAGGTCAGCAGAGGCACTGGGGGAGAAAAACAAAAAACAAAACTTTGTTCTCTTCCCTCCTTAAACATTTTTCCTAAGAATGATATTTATATTTTAAGAAGCAAAAAGTGAATATTTTCCACAAGCTTAATATGCCATTAAAGAGTAGAACAGAAAGGATTAGAAAAGCAATAGACAAAAAGGGTAATAAAAGGTAATTCCAACACCTATGTTAACAGTGCAAACACGCCACGTGTTTGTGGTAGAAACACTCACTGTTTAAGATTTATAATGTTACCCGGACAAGATGACAATTCTCTTTCTATGTAGGTTTATATTAAAAGATTTTAAGATATTTTTGGAGCTACTTTTTTGAAAATGTTTAGTATCATCACCTAAAATGGAATTTGTGATCTGGCCATCATGTTTATTGCACGACAATATAAGAACAAGTTTTATAGAATCCTCATTCCAAAATTCTAAGGGAGTCCAAAAAAAAAGTAAATAATTGCCCTGCATTTTTTCCCATCAATAAGAATCTAATTTTGCCCATATTCTATGAAATGCAGGATTGTTAAGTCTTTTTGAAGCATTTGACTGGCAGATCAGGATGAAAATTGTCAGATGCCTGATGGCTAATCTCATGTTTCAGCTGTACATTCAGTTAAATGTGACATTAAATGATTTCTGAGGAAAATACATTTTCTACCCATCTGCTTTGAAGATACCTTCTAACTTCTCATTGTTTAAAAAATTTCCCAGGATGTTGCACTCAGAAAAAAATATATACGATTGGATAGAAATTTTTCCAACAGTTAGAGAAAATATTAATGCACATGAATAAAACTAAAACCTAAATTATTTGGTAGCTAAGTCCTTAATCTGCTCCTTCCCCAGAAATATTCCTTACAAATAATTCTAAAAGTACAGATGCATATTTTGATAAGATAACATTCTTTTGCTGGCCTTGGAAAATGGATTTTAGAATGCACCAATTTAAAGAGAAAGGAAGATATCTACAGAGAGCATAGGCAGCCTAATTTTGAAATAATTCTGAAAATTTGACACACTTCATGATGTTCATCTGAACTTCTGAGATCCTGCCCTGTTAATGATAATGAACGTCTAAAACTTTAGTAAGTAGAGTATAAGAAAAAAGGAAAATACCAATTGATACTGTATAATGTTGCAGACACTATATTACACCCATTACAAACATTATCTCATTATTCTTCACCCACATCACTGTAGGCTATTTTATCTCTATTTGATGGAGTGGGAAAATAAATGCCAGCTAATTGACCAGAGTTATACAGCTGTATCTTTTCCACTGTTTCTGATACTTAAACACCAGCAGGATTCAGGCACCAGTTCCCTGACCACGTGTCTTCCCTCCCTCTATCTTTACTTTCTAGGTGATCTCTTCAAAACAATGGCTTTAAATAGCACTGTATTAGTTGTCTATTGCTATGTAACAAATTACTCCAAATTCAGCAGTTTGAAAAAACAGATATTTATTATCTCACATGGCTTCTGAAGATGAAGTATTCATCAGTGGCTTAGGTGGATGGTTATGATTCAAGGTCTCTCCTGCAGTTAGAATCTAGCTGTCAGCTATGGTGAAGGTTATCTGAAGCCTGGATTCAAGTTGGAGGATCTGACTCCAAGATGGATTTCTTAGGTGGTTACTGAAAAGAGGTTTCCGTTTTCTTCCTGGATGGTGGAAGAAGGCGTCTGTTCTTCTTGATAAGGGCCACTCTGCCGTGCTACCTGATAGCATGACACTGGAATTCCCCAGAGCAGTACTCCAAGAGAACCAGGCAAAACCAATGTCATATAACATGGCCGTGGAAGTAACATGCCAAGGCTTTTGTCATTTCCTGTTGTTCACACAGACTAACCTCAGTGTAGAGCGTGAGAAGTCTAAACAAGGGTGTGAATACCAGGAGGCAAGATGGTGCCCAGTGTAAATGAAGCTTTTCTAATTTAATTTCTTAAGTAGCTCTTTCCTCAAGTGCAATTGCTCTCTAAATCTGAAGGTCTGTGAAACTCAAGAGATAAGTCTTCTGCCCTACATACTGGACAGAAACTTACTAAATGCCTCTCTGAAATAAGCTCTTCTCCACTTGGGTTTATCCTAAGCCAGGTGAGCAACAGTGCTCTTCAGCTTCTTGGAAGCTCGTGATTAGGAGGACCTACGAACTACTCAATTACTGCCTTTACACGACCTGGTGTCTGACCAGAATGACACTCTGATGTACAATTTTGATTTCTCTGAGGCCCTAACAGAAGATTTTTATAGCCACACTTTATGCCTTATCTTTAGCCCATGTTTCCCAGCAGTGTGTTGGGTTTGATCATTGTTTAGAAGCCATCTCTTATTTTAGCATCACTTTCGCACAAGAAAACCTAAAAATTTTCAACGCCATTAAGTCTTAACTCCTTCAGGCTTAACAATCCTTCTAGTTCCTGTCTCATATGTTACTTATAAGCAATAAGATAAAAAAATAAATGGGCTCTCTAAAACTCTGGCTGGAAATCTCGTTAGTGACACCATCCGATTCACTAGATACATTTTCCTACTTTCCTCTTTAATGTAGGAAATGGTGTTGCTGAACATTCCATCACTACATCAAAGGATTGCCTTCACTCCAGTTTCCAAAAAGATTTTCCTTACTTTCATCAATCATAGATTCCTCAAGGGCCATGATGTTGCGACCACATTTCCTCAGGGTTCTACAAGCTTTTATAAATGCCCTCATCCAGGCTTCTCACATCCACTCACTGACTTATTCCAAAACCACTTTCACAATTTTAAGTTTTAGTTAATCCTTACACATTCTCAGCAATAATCTGTATTAGTTAGCAATGGCTACATGAGAATTTACCTCCAAATTTTGTAGCTTGAAAACAACATATCTTATTTGGCATGTTTTCTGAGGATTCAGAAATCCCAGAGAAGCATAGCAAGGTGGTTTCAGTTGGGCTCTCTAATGAGGCTGTAGGAAAGCTCTTGGCTGCAGCTGAGGTCATCTGAGAATTTGACTGGGGCTTAAGGACTTGCTCCCAAAATAACTCTTCTATGTGGAAGAAGACTCTGTTCCTCACCACGTGCACTTCTCCACAAGGCTGCCTGAATATCCTTACAACACGGTAGATGACTTCCCCCAAAGAAAGTGATCCAACAGAGTAAGAGGCCATATGCCTTGTATAACTGCAATAATTAACATTATGAGTCAACATGGCTAGGCTATATGTGGTCCAGATGGTGGGTCAAACATTATTCTGGATTTTTGTGTGTGTGTGTGTGTGAAAGTGTCTTTGGATGAGATTAACATTTAAAATTGGTGCACTTTGATTCAGATGGTTGATTAAAGGGACCATCTTTGACTCAGATGCAAACCCTCCCCTCCCATCACAGATCCTTTTCATGGAGAGGCAGTTTCTTTACCAGAAATCTCTAAATATCCAAATGTGTCCTTCTTAGTGGGTTGCCAGATAATAAACCAGAAACTTAGGGGCAGAAGAAATGCTGGGGGTGCTCATTACTCCCTATCTTATTGATTTTGGTATCACCAGATCCTGGCACAAAGTATTCTCTCAGTAAATGTCTATTGAACAAATGATATCTCTTCTGCCAACTTCTTTTTAGATGGCAGGCCATGAACTATTTTTAAACTTAGCATCCTCTAATAGGGCAGTGTACTTCCCTGGTAGCTTAGATGGTAAAGAATCTGCCTGGGTTCAATCCCTGGGTTGAGAAGATCCTCCGGAGGAGGGCCTGGCAACCCACTCCAGTATTCTTGCCTGGAGAATCCCCATGGACAGAGAAGCCTGGTGGGTTACAGTCCATGAGGTCGCCAAGAGTTGGACATGACTGAGTGACTAAGGAAACATGCAATAGAACAAAGAGTAACTGGAATCTTGTTTTAAGGAATAACTCACAGAACTGGAAAAGGTCACTTTTCATTCCAATCCCAAAGAAGACCAATGAAAAAGAATGTACAAAATACTATACAATTGCATTCATTTCACATGCTAGCAAGGTCATGCTCAAAATTCTCTAAGTTAGGCTTCAACAGTATGTGAACTGAGAACTTCCAGATGTAAAAGCTGAATTTAGAAAAGGCAGAGGATCCAGATCAAATTGCCAACATTAGTTGGATCACAGAAAGCAAGAGAATTCCAGAAAAACATCTGCTTCTGCTTCATTGACTATGCTAAAGCCCTTTAAATCCACTATGTGGATCACAAAAAAACTGTGGAAAATTCTTCAAGAGATGGGAATACCAGACCACCTTACTGCCTCCTAAACAACCTGTTCAGGTCAAGAAGCAACAGTTAGAACCAAACATGAAACAACAGACTGGTTCCAAATTGGGAAAGGAGTATGTCAAGGCTGTATATTGTCACCCTGCTTATTTAATGTCTATACATCATGTGAAATGCTGGGCTGGATGAAGCACAAGCTGGAATCAAGATTGCTGGGAGAAATAACAACCTCAGTTATGCAGATGATACCACCCTTAAGGCAGAAGGCAAAGAGGAACTAAAGAGCTTCTTGATGAAAGTGAAAGAGGAGAGTGGAAAAGTTGGCTTAAAGCTCAACATTCAGAAAACGAAGATCATGGCATCTGGTCCCATCACTTCATGGAAAATAGATGGGGAAACAATGGAAACAGTGACAGACTTTATTTTCTTGGGCTCCAAAATCACCATGGATGGTGACTGCAGCCATAAAATTAAAAAGACACTTGCTTCTTGGAAGAAAAATCATGACAAATCTAGATAGCATATTAAAAAGCAGAGACATTACTTTGCCAACAAAGGTCCATCTAGTCAAAGCTATGGTTTTTCCAGTAGTCATATATGGATGTGAAAGTTGGACCATAAAGGAGGCTGAGCCCCAAAGAATCGATGCTTTTGCAGTCCATGGAGTCACAAAGAGTTGGACATGACTGAGCTACTGAACAGCAACAACAATCTGTATAAATGCATGAGCCAATTCCTTAAATGAGTTATGCATCAATCAATCAATCAATCCCTCAACCTCCCTGCCTCCTTCTTCTGTTTCTCTTGAGAACTCTAACTGAAACAGTGACCTGATCTCAGAAGTGGCAAGCCATCCTTCATCCTTTTGCATATTCTATTAGTCACACAGACCTAGCCTGTTAAACGCAGGGAGGGGGCCTAACAAGATCATGACTACCAGGGGCCAGGAATCATTTGGGGCCTCTTAAGAGAGACTGGCTGTGAATCCTATGGAAAGAGGAGTCTGGCGGGCTACAGTCCACAGGGTCTCAGAATCAGATATGACTGAAGCTACTGAGCACAGCATAGGAGCATAGGAGGATGGCTGTCACAGCTATCTATAATCTGGTGATATTCAAATGTATCTTTTCAGTGACAATGTCTCCCTTGCATTAGGGATTTGTAAATCTGACTGGATATTCAACATCTATACTTAGGTGTAAATAAGCAATACAAGTTAAACACAACTCATTACTCACTGAGTATCAGCACCACCTAACCTGTTAATTCATTAAAGTTCTCACTTACAATTACTAGCACTACCAACTATCTTGCTCCTCAGATCAAACTCTGATTTCAACCTGGGTTCTTCTGTCTCACACTCAATATCAGATAGATGAGCCTGTCAACTCTAACTTTAAAAACATTCTGATATCAATATTTTTCACTTTTCATAACCTTCATAACTCTCTCATCCAAGCCACTACATGAAAATGCAATTATAGAAAAAGAAATACTTTCTCTTCTTTCTGCTACCATCAGCAAGGACCTAAATTTGCCAGTATATTTTGAAATATTTTTAAGATTAAATACATGCTCTCTATGACTACATACTTAAAATTCATAATGCCTGATGTATGGTTTTGGGGGAAGCACTGATTTTGATCTCTTAGCAAGAGTTTCTGAATATGGCCTCAGCATGTTCTGATGGGGCTTAAAATTTTTTACACAGACTTTTCTTTTGCTTGTTTTAGTCCCTCTTGAACTCTTTGTGAACCACTACTTGGCATTTTAAATGGGAAGGTGTCACCATTTATCAAATTAAAATGCACATACAAATGCATTTTAATGTGCAATGTACCCTAAAAAGCCTCCTTCGAAAATTATATGACCCAGCTTTACAATGTAATTATAGCATTAAGACATTTTATCACAATAGAATTACCAGTCCTAATTTGTTTATTTCTTTTCTCCCTATCAATTAGTCTTCTCCCAGACCAGCTAATACTTTTTTCCTTTATTAATGGTACAATGGAAAAATAATTACTAAGATGGGAGTGGTTTGAGCTTCCAAGTTTTCAATAAATAGAGTAAATGGAGTAGAAAATGTTTCTTATGTCCCCATATCAAACTCCATATGGGGCATAGAGAAAGACCCTCCTAGGGGTCTTTATGAAACTGCAGCCTCTTAAGGACTCCTTTAGAGAAATGGATGTTCATACTTTACTACGTAGACTAACCTTATCTAAGAAGGTAGAAAGCAGTGTCACAGAGAAGGTTGCCTTTCTTGAGTTCATGGTTACATCTCCTTGAGATGATTCAGTCAGCATTTAATTACATTTCCTTCTCTAAATGACTTAGGTTGGTATTTAGTTATCTATACAGATACGCAAAAATTACTCCAAACCTTTGAATTTTAGTACAACACTGACTGTCTCACTATGTGTGGCCTAGGAGTCTGAGAGCAGCTTAGAGAGATAGTCCTGGCTCAGAGTCTCATCAAGCTGTTAGCCAGGCTTGCAGGCATGGGGAGCTCACTCAAGTGGTCTGGGCAGGCCACAGTTCCTCACTGGCTATTAGCTGAATACGCAAGTCCCTTACCATAGACATTTCTCCACAGGGCTCCACGCAATGTGGCAGCTGGCTTCCCCAAGGCAGGTAAACCCAGAGAGAGTCCAAGGCCTGAGCCAGTTATAATCTCTCAAGTGGTATATCATTAGTGTCCTATATTTCATTCATTACAAGTGAACCATAAACTCAATTCACATTCCAACTGGTTATAGTAAATCTCCACTTCCTGAATGGAGGAAGCACCAAAAATTTTGTGTGAATTTGCTTAAAATCACCCCGGTCAGATAATTATTTCCTTCAGGTCATCCCTGGCCCAGATATGCTGTCAGTCCTGATGGACTCACCAAGCCCTTCTCCAGGGACTCATACCCGCTCTGGAGGAAGACAATCTACTGCTCTGGCTACAATACCAATATAAAACTTCATGCACATTTGTTTCATTCTGAAACAACAGCAAACAACAGAAGTAAAATGAAATGCCAGACTTATCTTGTAGCCATTTTCTAGTGGTCCTGAGAGTGAACACCAGAGCCAAACACTTTAGTTCCCATGCTGCCTCCATCACTCAAGTTTTGTACAACTTCAAAAACTGATTTAAACGTTACATTCCTCAAATTTCTCATCTGCCAAATGCAGGTAATAACAACACCTACCCAGTAGGTCTGCTGAGATGATTAAGAAAGTTATTAGATGCAAAGTGCTTAGATTACTGCCTAGCTGATAGTAAATCTTTTGAAAGTATCATTATCTTAATTATCATTATTATTTTAATTGAAGTAGTATCTACCCACTAGTCCCCATCATGATCTATAAAAAGGATATTCATTTCACAAACATAAGGACTTGCTAATAAGCCAGAGTCTGTTTCAGGCACTGGTGGTTCAGTAGTGGAGAAAACAGACGAAAATCCTGCCTTTCGGGAGCTTTTATTTTTGTAAGTTTTGCTCAGTCACTCACAAGTTTCCGCTGTAGCCTTAGTAAAAATATGAAAGGAGACAACAGCAACTGATAGGTCTGGAGAGCAAAACTGAAAATATAAATAGGGTGCTGCTTGAAAAAGTGTGTCTTAATCATTAGAAGAGTATTACACTACCCTGCTCTATGCATTTCCCTGCTCTATGCATTTCCAAGAGTAAGTCTTGGCCTTACCAGTAACCTGCTGCGTCAATCCAAGCATATCACTTGTTTCTCAGGGTGTTTCCCATCTACAAAGGCTGTTGATGGGGTTGTACTACATTCATGTTTTTTAAATCTTTTAAAAACCATCTTCAAAAAATGACCAGAATACCTCTGAAATGCTTCCAAGATTCTGCAAGCATTTTCCTGGAATTTTACCTAATTTATTCACCAATATTTTATTTTAAAACTTCAATAAAAAGCTCATGTAATCAAATGGACGATGTGTGTGGGGGCTCAGTCATTTCCGACTCTTGCGTCTCCCTGGGCCATAGTCCTCCAGGTTGCGCTATTCATGGAATTTTCTGGAGTGGTTGCCATTTCCTACTCCATGGGATCTCCCAGATCCAGGGATTGAACTCACATCTCTTGCATCTTCTGCACCGGCAGGTGGATTCTTTACCACTGAGCCACCCGAAAGTGAAGTGAAAGTGAAGTCACTTAGTCATGTCTGACTCTTTGTGACCCCGTGGATTGTAGCCCACCAGCCTCCTCCATCCATGGGATTTTCCAGGCAAGAGTACTGGGGTGTGTTGCCATTTCCTTCTCCAGGAGATCTTCCCAACCCAGGGATCGAGCCCAGGTCTCCTGCATTGTAGGCAGATGCTTTACTGTCTGAGTCACCTGGGAAGCCCCAAATGAACTATACCAACTATTAGTATGTTAGAGTCTACATGGATCAAGATTTTGCCCTAATAATGTATCTACTAAGAAAAAAGTCATGCAGATGAACTTATAAAATAAACAGATACTACGTTTTGCTTTGATCTGTTTTCTATATTGCAATTCTGCGTAAGAGGTGAATTGAAATAGGGTGTCATAAGGTGATTTTGAAATTCATTTGTCTATTAATGACTAAAATTTTGAGCCACTATTACTTGTCAGAATGGGTCTTAAGTATTCCATGCATAATATTTCACTTAAATTTTAAAATAATTCTATGATGTCATCATGCCTATCTTTCTATTAGAAAGTGAAGAAACTCAAGCTAGACAGAATAAGTAACTTTTCTAATTTCATATAACCTGCTATAGCACAGTCAGAATTTTATTTGAGGTCTCAACATATGTGCTTTTTTTTTTTTTAAACCACCACACTGCTGTTCTTTTCAGGATCTTTTATTAAGATAATCACTGTATTTTCATTCCATTAAATAAAAAATGAGCTCATATTTTAAAGGGTGAGTTTGGTTGTAAAAGTTTCAACATAATGACTTCCCAAGGGGCGTGTCACATGTATAACTGTACTTCCAGACAATCTACTCATCTTTTTCTATTTCAGTCTGCTAGCCAGTTGCAAAACTACACCACCCCTCCATCCACATGTTCACTATTTATGTCCTGTACCGACTCTAGAAGATGAAATTCTGTACTCCTTGTATCCAGTCTCATTGCTAATCTGGGCATCCTTTATTCTGATCAAAATGACAGTTCTAAAGCACATATAGACTCCTAAGTCTCTCACCTGTAGAAGGAACAAAGGAACAGTCACGCGAGTGTGTGTTCCTCGATTCTTTGTCTCGTCACAACAAAGATTTGGAGTGACAGACATTAAAGCCCCCTCGGCGTGTCACAGCTCTCGGGTCTTGGATAGACCGTGTGATAGCTCTCAGGTCTCGAAAGGACCATGTTATAGCTCTTAGACAAATCAGTGTTACAGCTCAGTGTTACAGCTCTATTTTATTTAGAAGATAGCAGGAAAATCCATCTTCAAGGTGTGAGGGCACGTTGATACAAAGACACGAAGAAAAGAGTGCCCCAGCGCGCAGGAGAGAAAGAGAGAGTGAGAGAGCTAGCTTTGGCTCTTTTTATATGTTTTTCTCTCCCTGGGCCTGTCCTATGTAAATTGGGCCAGCCAGGAGTGTTGTTTGTTTTATCTGAGGTCCTCGCTCCGGTCCTTGGACCTTCCTTTGTTCTATTTTTGCAGGCTTTTCTCTTCCTTACCTTTTAGCCACCGCCATTCTGGACTCCTTTTCCCTATTCTAACTACCTAACAGAACCATTGTTCCTTCGACATCTGCATCCCTTGACCTTGTCTTCAACGTTTTTCAAATCTAGTCCCAGTCTAGTTTTCTAGAACATTTTACCACTATATTAACAGTCCTTTCACTTTAAACTCTGGTACTTCTTTAAAACCTATACACACAAATCCAAAATTACCATTTCATATTGCAGTGCCTGAAATACTGTCTGAAATGGCATGAACAAATGCTTGTTGAAGAAAACTGTCCATGATTATGTTCAGTAATTGTCAAAAATTATGTACCAGTTCTTATTTTAACATTTAACACGTTAAACCAGAGTACAAAAACACAACATTAAGTTATAATGCTGCAGTAAATCTTACTCAATGGCCTCAAACTTTTTTTAGAACTCTATTTCATTCACATGAAATAACTAAATACAGTAAATCAAGAGACCTAAAGGAATTTGATAAATATTCCTAAATCTAAAATTTAAATTATGAATTAATGACTAGAAGTGAAAGAATTGGCTCCCAAAACTGTAAATGTCACTTTTCCTGTTTTCTCCCACTTGATCAGCTTATGGTTGAGCAGCACAATTAATAGCCACTATTTTTGTAAAGTATATGAAAAGCAATATTTTGTCTGTCTCTGTGGGTGGCATTAAGCTAGCAAAACATCCTATTTGGCATTATCCTGACACCAGTCAATGAAGCCATCAGGCAAATGAAACTGCTTTTGTGATAAGCAGTACAGTAATTGAAAATTGTTATTTTTTTCTCCCCAGGAAAACCTGAAACTTTCATTTCAACATTTTTCATATCACCAGGAAGAAATGAATATTTATCAAACAAGGAAAAGGGCATAACTGGGGTATCATTTTTCTCAGTGAATTACATACAATGAAGAAAGATAGTAAAACAATCACTCAAATTTAAGCCTAAGTTTCTGCAGGGTCAGTGACTGTATAGGCATTGATTCAGATCTACAGGTAAAGGTCTCTACAATGACGTCAAAGAGAAACACCTTCAGAGACATTTGTGAGGTTTACTAAACAGAATGGGCAGTTGCTCTCTTAGAATCCATCAGTTAGCATGTTAGATGAAAACAGTGATCCAGGCCTGTGAACTAAACCAGTTGCTTGGAACCATCAACCGGTTAGGGATAATCCTGGGCTACAAAACAGGATCAACTTTACCCCAAAGGTTAAAAGCAGAATTCTAGATGAAAATGGAAAACTAAGCATGTAAGTTTCACTGTGTTCTCTTCCCAAATCAAACTGGATCACAAAAGAAGTAAATGAAAAAAGAGTTAATTTACAATTGTGTCAAATTAAGGAGAGATTATCATTAGAAGACTGAAATAAATGTTGAAGAATCTCTAGATGATACAAATCGGACCATGTGATGAGCAAAGAAATTAACTAGGGATCAACTGATATTTAAGAAACATACAAAGAGAAGAACCACTGCTCTATTTAAAATGGATAACCAACAAGGACTTACTTACTGTTTAGCACAGGGAATTCTGCTCAATGTTATGTGGCAGCCTGGATAGGAGTACGGTTTGGGAGAGAATGGATACATCTATATTCATATGGCTGAATTCCTTTGCTGTTCATCTGAAACTATCATAGCATTGTCAATCAGCTATATTCCAATACAAAATTAAAAAAGAGAAGAACCAAAATGAATAAACCAAAATCTGACTCTGGAGAACATAAGAAATTCTGCTGAGAACCAATGCAATTTTAAGTAATTCTGCTTTGTATACTCAAAATTACACAGGTGTTAAATTAACATAATAATATTATTCAAAATAATAAAAATAAAAAATTGCAGTCTGTGGAATTTTAAAAAATAGCATCAAAATTCTGAAATCAATAAAAAAACATATGGAATAATAGGTTGAAAATGATTTCAGATGAAATTAATGATCTAATATATAAAGTCATGGAAATTTTCTCACTGTAGACAGAAAAGATATGAGAAAAGACAGGTTCAGAATCATCTGTTTGTAAACTAGCCTAAAGTCCATACCCAACTCTTTTCTACTTTAACAGGCAATGTGCTTGAGATAAAATTTGTTACTTTTTACTTTAAATTTCTAAGTAGTTTTATCTTTTGAGTTGATGAAGTTGTCCTTTTCTATTCATTTTTTCATGTTATATGATCAGATTATCTGTACATATGGCAGTTTAGGCTTTCTATGTTGTTATTTTATGATGATGATTATGTAAAGATTTATGACTGCCACACTCTTGGTGTGACTGATCAACATAGAAATTTTAAATAAAGCTCTTATTTATCAACTGAACTAAAGGAAAAGGAATGCCATGTGAGTATCATTTCAATAAAAGGCTGAGGAGTTACACGAGTAACACCTTTACCTAACAGCACAAAGAGCCAGGCACAATGCACCTTTACCCCATATATAAGCCCCAGAGGAGAGACGAGAATTCTGAATACAATACAACAATCACCATCAGCTTTCCTCCCATTAATAGTCAGATTCACATGCCAAACCTATGGATAAGCGAAGTTTTAACTTGAATAGTAAAGCACTGGTTTGCTAAATGGTCAATATTGTATTGGACTGATCAAATATTTCATTGTGTTTTTCCAAATCCAAGTGAACTTTCTGGCCAACTCAACATGTAGCACAATACTAATAAATATTTACAAATACAGTGCACGCAAAATGGGGCATCAGTTCACAAAAAAAGCATAACACAGCTGTGTGTTTACATCTCTTTCTCTGCTAAATGTTTTTGTTTTTAAACTATTCTTTCTTTGGCTATGATTTTGTACTAAAAGCTGCAAAATAATAGCTAACATTTAGTGCATATCTATTGGGTGCCAGCCATGTGGTTTGATGCATTTCTTACATTGCATCATTTTCAGACTTTCATTCTACCCTATAACATAATTATGATTTCTGCTTTAAGGATGAGAATCCTGAGACTTGATTTTATCTCCCTATCATATTTTATATCATGATTTTGCATAAGATCTGACACCAAAATCTCACCTGGCCATTTTGCTCAAGGTATACAGAGGTAATAGCCAAAAATAAAATGCAACATAACCAATCAAGTATTTCAATGTTTTGAGTTCTGCTCATAGAATGCATTAATTTCAGTTGTTCTTAAAAGTTCTCTTGGAGTCACAGGCCTTAATTTTTTTTCCAATTATGCATATGGGAAAACAAACAAACAAAATCTAGCTTGGATTGCCTTTGTGAATTTAGGGAACACTATTATTTCCCTAAATATAAAACATAATTATTTTCAGAGCCATATCTATGTTTGATCTATCTAGATTTCCTCAGTTAAAAACCAGTAACAATCTTTGGTTTCCTTTTTCCAGGTGACTTTCTTTGAGATTATGTGTTAGTTATGTTGGCAACAAGCCCAACGCTATCATATTGTTTATTTTGTTTGCTATTCCATTGTCATTGCTAGGAAGACTTCACAACTTGGATGAATGCAACATCTGGTTCAGTTTTAAAAACATTTCATGCTTCAAATGCTAATATGACTTTTTATTCAACAAAAAATCTTAGATTTTCATTCTAATGAATGCTGATTTCCACAGTCCAATTTATAAATGACATGTCATTGCCCTATTTTCTTTTTGTTGAGCTTGTAAAGAAGCATGAATATATGTTGCAAGCATATCCCATACTGCTATTTTCATTTTGTCATAATGTTAACTAATCTGTCACTTGCCATGCCCTTCATTTGTCAGATTTCAGGGACTCTAGGCAATAGGTATTTATATTTAGATCTTATATATTGAGATATATTAGGACAATGTATGTCATGGCATATGATTCATCTCTCATCCAGAAAATCAAAATCACATATCATGATAAAAGTCATACTTGGAAAAACTTTTGATCACTCATGTACAATAAAAGCTTTTAGTGGGCCATAAAAGAAGTTTCAGAGATTAAAAAGAAAACACAAAATACACCTGTTGTGATGTTTAGTGGAGCCAGGGTTAAAGGCAGAGTTAGCATCCACATATACAATTCATCAAACCAGGTATTTTCTCCTACAGGTAATGATGCTAGGACTCATTGAACCATTCTTCACACACAACCAGAAGTTGAAGGTAACAGGTTATAAAATAACATTCTCAAAAAATATTTCGTGTCTGTTATAGGCTATGTCCTATGAACAACTCAAAGATGTATAAGTACAGGCATTTCCTCTAAGAGTTTCACTGAGTTGGGGAAAAGAAAACTGTGTATAAAGAAAAATAAAAACTAAAGTCAAGATATGAGGGCTAACTAGTGAGATATTTGCAAGCACTGTGGAAATTTAGAAAGCAGAGAAAGCACGCATGGCCAAGTATTCAGAAAGAAACTGAAAAATAAAAATTGAAGTTGCATTCTGTATGTTAAATTGATAGTCCAGGAATGGAGGGAGACAGTCTCCAAAAATAGACATTCCCAGAAGTATTTGTGTTTGTCTTCCCTGTTATCTTTCAGCTTCCCTGAGAATTCTCTTTAAATAGTTTGTAACTTGCAGCTCTTTGGCTATACTCCACTGTAACTACATTGGAGACTTGTTTGTATGGTTATATGTGTGGGGAGGAATGTTCTATAAGTGTAAACTCCTCCTTTTAAGCGGGCTGGTTCCCTGGGCTGTGATTTAAATGTGTCTTTCCCTCCTTTCCTTTTGGGTGCTTAGGAAGGCTAGAGGGGATTAGAGTAGGGTAACTGCTTCACCCAGATAGGTGAAGGTTTTGTGAAGGGTTTCCCCCTGCCAGGTAGGTCTTTGTTATGGGAATACTCTGGGTTTAATTCACAGTGACCACCCTCCCCTCTCCCAATCAGATCCAGGAAAGGATCTTCTTCTCATCTACACTGTGATAAGGCTCCTGGCAGGAAAGCCCATAGTCTTCTTCTAAGACTGCAGGTTTCACTCAGCCACCAGTAATTCATTAAAAGTAACTAAGTTTATCTAGAAGTTGGTGGTTTGAAAGTTATCACCTGGTGTCAAGTGCCTGAAACAGATTAGGATTGTGATTATTCCTCTTTCTAAGACTCATCATCTATAGTTTCAATGGGTAGAAACTCAAACTTCACATAAGAGAATAAAAGGAAATAGTGTTTTGGATGGAGTATGAGTCACTCTGAGGTTTGGATAAAGATATATCAAATGCTAATTACTTGCCCACCATCCAGAAAAACAGCCCTTTATTAGAAAGTCCAGAACTCTGCTCACACATGCTCCTGATATAAGATTGTAGAATGAAGTTTTGGTTCAATTAGTCTTCTGCTATATTGGATTAGGGCTGTCACTTTCAAATGGTGGTCCTCTTATAATTGTCACCTAGACACTGCAGAGGTGCTTAAGCACAGGAAAGGGGCCCTTCTCTGCTCCCCTCCTCTTCATATTTCCATCACCTGAGAAGGAAATGGCAACCCACTCCAGTATGCTTGCCTAGGAAATCCCATGGACAGAGGAGCCTGGCAGACTACAGTCTATGGGGTGTCAAGAGTCAGATACAACTTAGCAACTAAACCACCACCACACAAATAAGGAAGGTGTCTCCTGGCCCATGCACTCGCCTCGCCAATTTTTAGTTCTCAAACACATTTGAGCTGGGGGATGGAAGTTATCTGAAGCACTTCTAAGTTTCAGGTTTACGGAGAGGGCTCTAGTAGCAATATTTCAAGAATGCATTTTGTTGAGAATTGGGGTTTCATCTTCCTTACTTTAGGATCCTTCTATCAAGGTTAAGGTCATTGTTCTTGGGTAAAAGAAAATCAGTTGATCATTATGGGTGAAATAATTTATGATGAGAGACCTCTGGCATCAGAGCTCATAATAATCCAGTCACACTAGTACAGATTTTTGCAAGGCTGTCACCCTCTGATTGTGTCAGCCATGACATATGCTATACATTGAACTGTTTCCCCCTCAGTCCTTTTTAAACTATAATTATGTTGCCAAGAGCAATTTCTTCCCAGCAATAAATTTACATCATGAAACAAACTACACTTGAGAGCACCGTTCATAAAGCTTTTCCTCCTGACTGATGCAATGAACCAAGTATTTAACCTGCAAGTGACAGGGAGTATGCATTTAATTATAACTGCCCTGGTTTGCATTGCTAATTAATAACCAGATGAGTCCTCATTTGCTCACAAGGCCCCAGATCGGAGATCTTATAAGGCAAAATACATTTCTCTAAAAATAAAGCTTCCTCTTGATCCCAATGGCAAAAAAGAAAATCTTATTGTTATACCATGTTGCCCAATATGTTTTTATACATTTTCATCTAAATTAACAACACACATCCCAACAATATTCTAAGATATGTATTACCATCCCCATTTTACAGATATTAAAAAAAACAGATGAGACAAAGAGTGTAGCAAATATATAAAAGTTAAGATAATCAGCAAGTTTGCTATAACATACACATCTAGGGCATTACTGAGAAACACTTACATGATAAATTCTTTTTCAAACACGTATTGTAGGGAACAAAATGATTTGCTCTCTCGTCCCCCATCTTCACGCTCAGCAATAAACTGGCTTCTATTTCATAAAAAAAAAAGCAAAGTCATAAGAATTTCCTCAAGTTTTCACTTCTATATCTATACATCCACAGGGCTCTGTGTTCACAAACTTGATTTCCATTCCTGTTATTGTCAATGATTTACACAGTTTTCTCCATCTGCACACTATACACCATTCCTTGCAGGTTTTATCCTTCCTTCAACATCACCACATATTTCTTACTCTTTCTTTTCTGTCAGCAACATATAGGCATGCATTATTTTCTCTTTTTTTTTTTAAGGTCAAACACTATCTTGGGCACCTTTCTTTTTTATCTACTAATACTTCCCTACTTTCTCCCTGAGTGTGAAACTTTCAGAAATTGTTGCCTATCTGTGTTTTCTTAAATTCCTCCCCTCCCTTTCTAAAATCTGCTCTAGTTGGGTTTTTTATAACCATATGTCATCTGAAACTATTTTGATCCAGGTGACCAACAATTTCCACTTTGTTATACTATAACCAATCTTCTCAGTCCTCATCATGCTTGACTTATCAGTATCATTTGACACAGTGGATGACTTCCTCTGCTTTCAAACACTTTCTTCATTTGGATTTCAATTTGTCACCTCCCTTCCCAAACTTTTCTCATTTGCTTTCTGCCTCACTGGTCATTCCTTCCCAGTCTCCTCCTTTCCTTCCTTCTGTTCCAACTTATAAATGTTGCCATGACCCATAGTTTCAACTGGAAATTTTTCTTTCTGTATATTCTTTCTGAACTGATTTCATCTACTCTCATTTTTATGGTAATGATTTCAAATGTTATAGCAGCATCTCAAATAATCCTGAGAACCTGAGATTCCTACATTCAAAACCTACTACATATCTACTAAGATGTCTCACAGACATCTCAAATTAAGTAGATGTAAGACTGGAATTCTGGCCTCTTCCCAAAGCCAGATCTCTTTTATCTCTTACCATTTCACATACTGGCAACTCCATCCTTTTACTTGCTCAGGAAAACATAACTTTAGATTTAACCTTAATCCTTTATCTCAGATCATGTCCAACAAAGAGTTGGACATGGCTTAGCAAATGAACAACAACAACAACAATTCATCTCAGAACTTAAATCCAGTCTATTGATAAATTCTATTGATAAATTGGTCTTACCTTCAAAACATAAATTCTAAATATTTTCATTAACAATTTCCTTCAAATGATCCTTTTGTAGTTAGGATGCTGGCCAATTCTACTCCATACATTTATACAATAAAATCCACAATTCTGAATATTTCAGAAATTATGGAGAAATAAAATGTAAAATTGGAAAATATTTAGAATTTAGCAAAATTGAAATAACTTTATATCTTGATTTTACTTATAGGTGTACTTCATATATTAAATTTATCAAGACCTATAGAGTCCCCTGTAGAAGACAATCACTGTTCTATATTTCCCCCAGCACTCTATAGTCAGCAGTATTACCTCCCTATGTTTTGCTGTTATTACCTAGAGTCTGTCCTGGTTTGTTACGAATACATTTTACATAAAATCTTAAAAAATGATGTAAGTCATAAGATATACTGTTATCTTGTCTCCTTAAAAAATATCTAAAAAGTACTGCCAATTAATCTACAAAAGTCCCTTTGATAATTCCTCAATGTTGCTCTCTGATTTGAAATTCTGTTCAACATTTTGAGGGAACTGACAATTTCTCAGGCTTTAGTGACAGACTAATCTTGTAAAAGTCAATACCTCTGCGTACATCTCAGTAACAAAAAGTAATAAAATACTATTTAAAAGTCTTAATACTAATAAATAAAAAAATAATGTAGCTCCTTCTACTAGTGATTAAGTTCCCTTCTTATGTCCTATAAAACTCTCACTTACTGCTTTGAAAAAGGGAAGTATGAAATTGTTGTTAGGCTTCCTATGATGGATATGTGCTTTAACAATATCCAATTTATAACTTAATGCTGTATTTCTACACCTTTCTGAATACAACTTTTCATTTTGACTTAAGATCACATTAGTCTTGCTCGAAGACATTTCAAACAACAATTTAACTCTCCACATGTAGCATCAACAATGCATATAGCTCAGCTGAATACAATGATAGCATGAATAACTATGTCCAAGTTGAACAGAAGCCAGAAGTGACAACTCTGTCATAGCTGCTGCTGCTGCTAATCGCCTCAGTCGTGTCTGACTCTGTGCAACCCCATAGAAGGTAGCCCACCGGGCTCCACCCTGGGATTCTCCAGGCAAGAGCACTGGAGTGGGTTGCCATGGCCTTCTCTGCTGTCATAGCTACTTCTTGGCTAAAAACAATTATGAGATGCCAGAGCAGTCAAGGTGAGTGACTTCTGACTTGAGCCTTTAGTGTGCTTTGAGAAATCCTCCACCAGATAGACCATATGTTCTGCTGCACTATCAAGTTGTGGGGACTGAGGCCCAGAAAGGTAAAATTTGCCAACATAGGTTCATACTACTGTAGCTTGGAGATTTCCTGACAGAGTTCTCTCTCTTGGAGCCCAGAAAGGATTATAAAGTGTCTTCACCTGAATACTTAAAATTACTTCCCAATCTCCATACCAAAAATTTCACTGCCCTCCCCATTCCTGGAGGGCATGGGGAGCAGATGCCCATTCCAGACTCCAGAACAGGCAGCAAACTCCACCCCCACTGTAACAAGAGTGTGCAAACAACAGCCCAGCCATTTCTAGGAGATGTAAGAGTAGATGCTAAGAGTTGTCCCACTGTCCCAGGAGTGCATGGATAGCAATTGCCCCTGGAAGACCAGTGTGCAACTGTGGAGCCCTTTCTGTGCTGTATTGGGAATATGCGGACCAAAGCTACCTGTAGGAGACCTGAAATCAGGCACCAAGCTCTGTCTCTGCCACCCTGGGAGCGTGCAAGAGTTGCTATGCCTACACATCTCATATCAAGTGGGTTACAGCCAGCACACAATGAGGAAAAAGGCAGCAAACATCCAAACTAAAAGCAGCCCCCTCGACTCCAGAAAAGATGGCAGAATAGAAGGACTGGAGCTCACCTCCTCTTGCAAAAACACCAAAATCACAACTGTTGAACAACTATTGACAAAAAAAAAAGACTGGAAGCTACCAGATAAGATTTACATCCAAAGACAAAGACGAGGCCACAACAAAATGGTAAAACGAGCACTTTCACGACATAATCAAACCCCATACTCGCCAGGTGGGTTACACACAAACTAGAAAATAATTGCAATTCAAAAGTTCTCCACAAGAGTGAAAAGTCCTGAGCTCACTGATGATCACAGACACAAAAATCCTCAACAAAATACAAGCAATCTGAATCCAACAATACATTAAAAGGCTCACACACTGTAATCAAGTGGGATTTATCCTAGGGATATAAGGATTTTACAATATCTATAAATCAATCAGTGTTATACACCACATCAACACACTTAACAGGGAAAACCATATGATCATCTCCATAGAGGCAGAAAAACCTGACAAAATTCAATACCCATATATGATTTAAAAAAAAAAACAACTCTCTACAGAGTCGACAGGAACATTCCTTAACATAATAAAAGCCACATATGACAAACCTACAGCTAACATCATATTCAGTGGTGAAAACCTAAAAGCATTTCCTCTAAGACCAGGAAGAAGACAAGGATATCCACTCTTGCCTTGTTTATTCAATATCATTTTGAAAGTCCAAGCTATGGCAATCAGAGAAGAAATAAAAGGAATCCAAATTGGAAAAGAAGTTAAACTATCACTGTTTGCAGATGACATGATACTATACATAGAAAACCCTAAAGATGCTGCCAGAAAACTACTAGAGCTCATCAGTGAATTTGGTAAAGTTGCAGGATGCAAAATTAATACACAGAAGTTTCTTGTATTTGTATGCATAACAATTCATAGGAATACAATGAAAGAGCGCAAAGAGAAATGAAGGAAACAACTCCATTCATCATGAATCAAAAATAATAAAATACCTAGAAATAAACCTACCTAAGAAGACAAAAGACCTGTACTCTAAAATCTACAAAACACTGACAAAAGAAATTGAAGATGACACAAAGAGATGGAGATATACCATGTTCTTGGATTGGAAGAATCAATGTTGTCAAAATGACCATACTACACAAGGCAGTCTAGATTCAATGCAACCCCTATCAAATTCCACTGACATTTTTCACAGAACTAGAACTATTTTTTTTTAAATTTGTATGAAAACACAAAAGACATCAAATAGCCAAAGCAATCTTGAGAGAGAAAAGTGGAGCTCCAGGAATCAGACTCCCTAACTTCAGATTACACTAAAAAGCCACTCTGTTAATCAAAACAGTGGGGTACTGGTGCAAAAACAAATACAGATCAATGGAACAGGATAGAAAACCCAGAAATAAGCCCATGCACCTATGGTTAGTTAATCTACAACAAGGGAGACAAGCATATACAAGGTAGAAAAGACAGTCCCTTCAATAAATGATGCTGGGAAAACTGGACAGCTACATTAAAAAAAAATGAAATCAGAATATTCTCTAACACCATACACAAAAATAAACTAAGAATGGATCAAAGACATAAACCTAAGACCAGATACTATAAAACACTTAGAGGGAAACACAGGCAGAACACTCTCTGATGTAAATCTCAGCACTTTTTGAATCAACCTCCTAGAATAATGAAAATAGAAACAAACAAATGCACATAATTAAACTTAAGAGCTTCTGCACAGGAAAGGAAACAGTAAAAGAAGAAAACAGACAGCTCACATAATGGGAGAAAATATTCACAAATGATCAAATGACAGGGGATTAATCTATACATATACAAACAGCTCATGCAGTTCTATGTCAAAAAAACAACCCAATCAAAAAATGGGCAGAAGACCTAAACAGACATTTCTCCAAGAGATGTATAGATGGCCAAGCACATGAAAATATGCTCAACCCTATTATCAGAGAAATTCAAGTCAAAACTACAATGAGATATCACTTCATATGGCTCAGAATGGTCATAATCAAATAGTCTATAAACAATGCTGGAGAGTGTATAGAAAAGGGAACCCTCCTATACTGTTGGTAGGGATGTAAATTGGTACAACTACTATGGACAACAGTATGGATGTTCCTCAAAGAAGTTAAAATAGAACTACCATACGATCTAGCAACCCCACATCTTGGCATTATCTGGAGAAAACTGTAATTCAAAAAATACATGCATCCCAACGCTCATTGCAGCACTATTTGACAATAAGCAGAAGATGGAAGAAACCTAAGTGTCCATCGAAAGAGAAATGGATAAAAAAGATGTGGTCCATATATGCATTGGAATGTTACTCAGCCAAAAAGAATGAAATAATGCTATCTGCAGCAGCATGGATGCCCTAGAGATTATGATATCAAGTGGGGTAAGTCAGAGAAAGACAAATATCATATGATACCACTCATATGTAGAAGCTTATTTCTCAAATGATCCAAGTGAACTTCTTTACAAAACTGAAACAGACTTACAGATATCAAAAGGAAACTAAGGTTACCAAATGGGAAACACAGGGGAAAGGGATAAATCAGGAGCTTGGGAGTAAAATACACATACAATTTTACATAAAATAGATAACCAACAACAACCTGCTGTAAGCACAGGGAACTCTACTCAATATTTTGTGATAACCTATAATCAAAAATATGAAAAAAATGAAGGTATATGTACAACTGAATCACTTTGCTGTATATCTGAAATTAACAACATTGTGAATCAACTATCCTCCAATAAAATTTTTAAAAAAATATTTAAATGATCTTAAAACATTTAAATTTCAAAATTTTTGATATGTGAACATTTAATCTTAGACTCTGTGAAATATGGTACTTTTCCCTCTTCATTCCTTTATTCACAGACACCAATTAATTTTACTGTTGTTTGATCACATTAATGACCAAATCTTACATTCTAATACTCATGATTTTTATCTCATTATTGGAACTGTTAGATTAATAATGTTTGTAATTTTTGCACCCTATATGGCAAAATGTATGTGGCATTATGTGACAAAGCATATGTTTATTTTTATTCCATATTTAGATGATATTTTTTAATATATCATTTTGGGTATCTAATAACACTACTGTTTAGGTTTGGTTTTTCTTTACTTTTGGTATACTATTTGGCTTTCTAAATAGGATGAACATACAGTTTACTATATTTTTTGAGTAAACATTTCCACAGATTTTAAACAAGTTTCAAGCAACGTATATGGAAATCACATAAAAAAATAATTTAATGCCATTTTAAGAAATGTAGGCTGCTTTACAGCTGATTTTTGAAGATTCGAATTATTTTAACATACTGGTGATAATGGGCAGCAAAAGCAGAACGTATGCACTGCTCTGCTAATCTATGTTTGTGTACTCATTTGCATCATCATGAAATTTTTAATGTTACTGTACTCTGTGCATATATAACAATATGCAAATTTCTACAATTATAACTTCCATTTGGATATAAAAAGATTGTTTAGATACAATTATGAATTATATGTGTACCATAGCTAATTCCAAAAATGTTTTTTGCTTGAAAAATTTCTTAATTAGATATGAGCTTTCTGTGTACCATAATACTGTGCATCACCAAAATGTGTTTGTATCAACACACACAAAAATATCATCTTATCTTTAATGCAGGACTTACTAACCTTCATTTGCAAGAGTATAAACAACGTCAGATATTTCAAACTTATCAGACTTGAATTCCAAACTTTCTTCAGATGCACTATACTAAATGAAAACCATTACTGGAATTAATTTTAGTAATTTGTTGTTGTTGTTGGAAGCAACTGCTAACAGTACATCAACTGGGACCAACCAGTAGTGCCAAATTCCTATCCTACTTACAGAATCAGTTCCAAGCTCCATCCCAGTTTGCTGGCATATTTCTAAAAAAAAAAAAAAAATCACCCTTTGGGAAATATCCTTTACACCTGTCAATTAAAGCAGCACTAGAGATAAACTAAACTGAGGTCCACTAGTCAATGGGTTAAGGGTAGGAGAGATGAGAGCAGGGGGTGTCCCAGAAGTCTATTGGTCTGCCCAGTTCCTCTCTAGTAATGATAGATGGCACCCATGACTTAAGTTGATTCTATTAGGAATACATGAAATATTTCATCATCAAACATGTTATAGAGTACTGGCATGAGTGCTACATATTATCATTTCAGGAAATACTTCTCTTCCTGGCCTACTGAGCACTTTTTTTCTCTTCATATGGACATTAAATTTCATCAAAATTTTGTCAGAATATATGGCTATGATACAGTGTTCTTTCTTGGATCTTGAGATATACTGCTTGTTAAAAAAAAAAGAAAAGAAAACAGCTGTAATTATTATCCTCCCTGCGTGGACCCCTCTCTCAATCTAACAATGTGTAAGCACAAGAAAAATAGTTTGAACAAGCCTAAGCCAGGAACTCCCCAAAACATGCAAGAAATCCCTGAGTTCAGCAGCGCTGCCCATCCTGGCAACCATGGACCCACTGACCCCTGAGCAATACAACAATGAATGTATATCATTGTACACAACTAAGTTTGCTGTGGGTTTTTACAGTGAAATCTAAATAATTACAGAATCATTGACCATATATTGCTACAGGTACATGTATATATGTTTCACAAAAAATTATCTAAAAATACACATAACAAATTGATGTCAGTAGCTACCCCAGGATAACAAATGAATATTTTAGAGTCATATGTAGTCAATTCTCTCAGTATCAGGTGTAATTTAATGTTATAATATAATGTTTATTTCTGGCACCAGGGTTTTATAAATAGCCTTGTTTCTTAACTCTTAACTGTGATGAATTACATTAATAGAATAACCAATGTCAAGCCATATGTGCATTCTCTGAATAAATCATATTTGCCTTATTCTTTTAATATAACGCTTGACAATATTTGATATTTTATTGGGACGTAAGGTCTTGACATGAAAAAGCACTAATCTTGGGTTTCCTTATACCTTGATTTCTTCATCCCATTTTGGATTTTAGTATTCCCAACTAGGAAATGTTGCACCTTCCTCTATTCTACATCTGGTAACTATTCCTCCCTGGATCATTTGTATTTCTTTTTGTTCTTATTTCTTTTTAAAGGATTGTCATCGATCTATTTTATTTGATTTTGAAAATGAGTAGGACTTATACCATCTATTAGTTTTACTCTATTTTTCTTTCAAGATAATCTGCATTTATATGAAGATGTGTTGTAATTTTGGGTTCAGAGTGTAGGTGTTGAGTAGAAAGGCCTACAATTTGGGGCAAAATAAGTTTCGTAAGATCTTCATGAACATATGAAGCTGGATGACCCAGAAAGAAGAGATCGGAATATTCTGTAATCTAAACAGATGGTGCTGTGTAGGAGCAATATTCTGGGGTGGTTCTTAACTCCAAGAACAGCCATAACATTAATAAAATGATCAGCCTGTACTCATTAAATAAATATATGTCAAAGACTTAATATCTTCAAGTAGCTGTGATAGCACCAATGGAAAAAACATCCAAGATGCATAAGAAAAGTTTCATTTTTCAAGGAATATATATTTTAATAAGGAAATTAAAGTGACATTGTCACAAATTTTCTTCTAAACTTGTATTCTACTTAGACACACATAAAATCTAACATGGAATGTGTATAAACTACATTCTAATAGGAGTTTTCATCTGAATCAGTTAAAGTCCCAGAAATTTGTCTCTATTTAAATAACAATATCTTAACATCTGGCACTGATATTTGGGAATGCTGTATGAACTTTGGACCCCTGCAAAGTATATTTCTTCAATATACTTGAAGGTGTCAATAGTTCTCAAAAAAGATCTGTGTATGCTACTTCCTTTTGGGATCCTTTCACAAAAGGAGGTTGTTCCTAAACCTTCGAAGAGGTAAGATCCAGTAGCAAGAGGTAAATCTTCCAATCAGCAAGATCTGGGCCTGGAGGATAAGAATCAAGGTGGATGCAGTGTGCTGAGCAGGAACAGAAGGCAATTCATAACCAAAGTCACAATTTCTACTCTTGTGATTTTTAGCCTGGGTTTCACCATATCAGTGGGGACAGCTGGTCTGTCCCCCACCAGGCCTGGCCCAGGCTACACCTGGGTTCCATCTACTCATCACACTAGTCACTCAGGGTTTACTCCTCTGCAGCTCCTTGTGCCCTCTTCCTACCAGTGGATGCTGCACTGCCAGCACCTCAATGTGAAATATGACTGCACATCTTCAGAATATCAATAGAGCTCCAGCCTGGTAAGTAAGTACAAACACTGGAAGGGCCCATTGCTCACCTAAGAAGCAAAGAAAGGCCAGAAGAGATATGAATTATGTACAGAATAGGTCTCATAGGGGAAAAGAGCTAGTATTTATTGCTGAGGTGTTTTGTATACATTATCTCTAAGAACCATTTACAGATTAAATCAACTGCACTCCAGAAAGGCTGAGTGACATGTTGGTTATTTGTTGAAAAAAACACTGAATTAAACCAAAGTCTATCTCCTTTCTGATCTCTCTGATATCTTATCCTGCCAGGAATTGGAGAGTATTCACTTAGTCCTGAGTTTGCTTCCAAAATGAACTTTGTGGCCCAGCCAGGCTCCAGGCATGCAGAGACACACACGATGGGAAGATTCTTTGTGGACCACTGCAGACTTTCCAAACAGTTCTTTATGTCTAACGAGGTCAGCACCCAACTACTTCCTGAGCAACACTTTTTGTGTTCATTGACAGAATTTTAAAGGCTTGAAATCAGTATAAAAAGCAACATGTATATATCTGTATATATATAAATACACATATATATGTGCTGTACTCTGTTGAGTCGCTCAGTCATGTCTGACTCTTTGCAACCCTGTGGACTTTAGCTCACCAGGTTCCTCTGTCCATGAGGATTCTACAGGCAAGGATACAGGGGTGGGTTGCCATGCCCTTCTCCAGGGAATGTTCCCAACCCAGAGATCTTCTGCATTGCAGGCAGATTCTTTACCATCTGAGCCACCAGGGAAGCCCACATATGTGTGTGTATAAAATAGGAGTTTAGGATTAACATACACACACTACTATAAATAAAATGGGCAAACAAAGACCTAAACAGGGATCTATACTCAATATCTTATAATACCCTATAATGGAAAAGATTCTGATATCTATATCAGTATAGTGTGAAAGTCCCTCAGTCATGTCCGACTCTTTGTGATCCCATGAACCGCAGCATGCCAGGCCTGCCTGTCCATCACCAACTCCCGGAGTCCACCCATAACTGAGTTACATGGCTATACACTTGAAATTAATGGAACATTGTAAATTAACTACACTTCAATTACAAAAATGTTTGAAAAAATGTTGAACCATCAAATAAAACTTACTATACTTTGAAACTTGCTATTCTTTCCCATGTGGCTCAGCTGGTAAAGAATCTGCCTGCAATGCAGGAGACTTGGGTTCGATTCCCGGGTTGGGAAGATCCCCTGGATAAGAGAAAGGCTACTGACTCCAGTATTCTGGCCTGGAGGATTCCATGGACTGTATAGTCCATGGGGTCGCAAAGAGTCCAACACAACTGAGGGACTTTCACACTATACTTTAAAAGAGGACTTATTAGGCCTCCAGAGGAAAAGACAAATGAATTACTGGTATGTTTAATAGTCTATGAAACTCAATGTATCCTGTATCCCTGGTCTCCAGCCAGGCAGAGTCCCTCAGGGTGATTCTTACCCAAAATTCTCCAAGCTTTCTGTCCTGTGGACCTGTTAACATAGCTGGGATGGCATGTATCAGAACTAAGAGTGCACTCAGACTCAAGAGGAGTAGTGATGGCTCAGTTTTAAGCAGCAGTTTAAAGAGTCATTTGATACAAGAATGTCTAGTGGGAGTGCTCTGACAAAGGATAGTGAATAATATGTCTCATCAGATTCTCTCTCTTGGGGAATCTTGATTCCAAATGAGAGGGTGGAGGGAGATGGATGAGAGAGAGAGAAAAGAAGGAAAGCAGGAGAAACTAACAGAGCAGAGTTGGAGAAAAATAGAGTGACAAATAAGGTAACATTATCAGACATATAGGAACATCCTTTCAACAGTATGCTAAAATGAATGCATAGCTCAATAAAACCTGCTGTTAAATTCCTAGAATTTCTGTTGTTGTGATAGAATGCCAGCCATATATTTCTGAGTTCTTTCTGTGTGCTGGGCACAGTGCTTTGCTTTGGCAGACATTATCAAATCTGACAAGTCTCTAGTTTTTGATGAGTGTCCATGGAGTTGCTCTGGTACCTGAAAGGTGATAAATACCACCTCCATTCCATTAAAACCTGACCTTGACATTATTGAGACTGATCTCTGTGCTTTCTGACTTTCTAGGGCAACCTGATAAGTCTCCATGATCTGAAGCGAGCATATTTTTATTCTTAAAGCCTGAAATCTCCTAACATACTGGAAACTGACAACAAAAAAGAAAAGTAAGCCAAAGCATATGATGCTGAATTGGTTATCATCACTGTTCCCTACATGAGTAATGAATCAGTTAAAATCTTCACTATCTCAAGAAATCACCATCTGTTCTTTAGTCTTTAATTGATGTAAGAAATGTTTCAGGAAATCTCCAGGAAACAATTCTGGTGCTCACAGAAACAGGCTGGCAGATTAGTGGGCCAGCGAAGCAGGTGGCACCAGGGTGACTCAGCATCCTGGACAGCTGCTCTCCTACCTGGGCAAGGTGGCCATTCCCTCCACCCACAAATCGCAAACCTTCAATCTCCCCTCATATTCTCAATGCCTGTACATCAAATAGAGTTTCCTCTGGATGCAGAATTCAGGAGCTGGGAAATAATGTAGCAGAAGGCACTACATACTCTTCAAATTCAACAGTTCAGAGAGAGAGGCCAGGGCAGAAAGAGTCTTTTTTTTTTTTTTTTTTGCTAAAACAAAACAAAATTTCAGCAATTAGCCAAGAATTCCAGATGGCAAGTCTACACTTCTTTTTAGTCATTTGGATAAAATTGAAAGGTCAGAGACTTGATTCCCATGAGTAGGAACATTTCATTTTTGCAGGAAATTTCAGTTCTTGAGGACAAGATCTATGTCATATTTATTTCATCTCATTTCTTGGCTCTGCAGAATAGGTGGAGGACACACCCTGATTCCTTGTTGATCATTTAGGAATTTTAAAAAAGCCTATGTTGAAAGCACTGTGATATCTTCACCAATTCTTGGAATAGATTTGACCCCAGGCAAAACTGTGATGTAAATAAAGCTGGATTTAAAGCAATTTATAGTCCCTGTTCTGCTGCCTTATTGCTAACATGTGTAGGACTCTTGGCATGTGGACAGCATGATTATTGCATGTTATTACTGTGAGCCCTCCTGTGAACATCTGTGAGTTCATGCCTACTGCATGACACTCCTTATTCTGGGGGTAAGAGTGGGGCAAAAGAACAGATGCTGTTCCTCTTCTTGAAAAGGTCACATTCTAGTGTGAGGACACATATTAAATAATTGGCCCCAGGGACTTCCTAGTGGTCAGTGGTTAAGATTCCATGTTTCAGCTACGCAGGGTCGGGGGGGTGGGGGTGCAAATTTGCTCTCTAGCGGCAGAAGTTCCACATACCAAATGGTTCAGCCAAAAATAATAATTATAATTGATCTAAAAAATGACTGAATAATTCCAAACTGAGAAAGGCCCTCTGAGGGAAAGAATTAAAGCTCAGGGAAGCACAGAAACACTAGGAACTGTCCTTTGGCATTAGAGTGGGGGCAGGGGAATTTAGGGGATGGGAAGGCAGAGGGTTAGGGAAGGGTAACCCAAGGAACTTGAGTTGAAATAAAGCAAGATAAATAGTAGGAAAATTAGACAAATTGCAGAAAACATTGTTCAAAGGAAAGGAAATAACATCTACAGAGGTCCCATTAGAAAATAAGTGGATAAAAAGAGGTCCAAGTGCCTAAGCTCTGCAGAGTATTAGAACTATAAACTCCTTTCCTGCTTTGTCCTTTCAGAACATATGGCGCTATTTACATATCATGTATATAATTATCTGTATGCTTTGCTACCTGTTTCCCTTCACCTAATTGTAATTAAGATCTACGAAGAAGTGGATTTCTCTGCTTTATACACTTCTACACTCAATTCCTGGATATAGTCTTTTCTGATATATTGTAGGTGTAATAAATATTTCTTGGCTGACTGTATGAATAAGTGATTGGATAGTATATGCTGATGCAGAGCTGTTACAGTGACTTATAGGCCATGTTACAAACTTGTTAATTCCCTTAGAACAATGAGGTGCTGCTGAAGGCTTATAATAGAGAGATAGTAGTCATTTCTACATTCATGTGTTTATATAATTACTGAGCACATCTTTTAACACAGATATCTTACTGGAGGTGGGGTTGGGTAGCATTCAAAGGCAAACAGCATTTTTTCCATCCCTGGATTTTTGAAGTACAGGTATGCTGACAAGTCTGAAAAGGTAAAGTTATTCAAGTAGGGAAACTGCTGGAGTCACATGTGGAAAAGAGATGGGACTTTTAGACAGTAAGCCCAATAGGAATGAGAGGACCCCAGGAAATCAATGGACTTAAGACAAAGTATTAGCTTTGACTGTAGCACTAAATAAATAAGCTGATAGGCAAAAAGAATGTTCATTTCAAAGGGAAGCTAGAAATTTGAGATTCCAGAAAATGTCATCATGAATTTGTACTACACCCTCAAAGAGCAAGTAAGGCTAGTACAAACTAGTTGTGTTGACATTAGTGTGCAAAAACATTTTAACACACTTATATGTTGTATGTGTTGCCGACTAGGAGAATGGGAAAGACTATGGCATTTCTTAAGTAACTACTACAGGCCAAGAACTCTATAAACATTACCTAATCTAATCTTCAGAGCATTGTGAGAGTAATGCACAATATTATACTCATTTCTGAAGAGGTCTTAAAACAGATGAGAAAAGAAGAGAAGCAAAAGGCAAAAGAGAAAAGGAAAGCTATATCCATCTGAATGCAGAGTTCCAAAGAATAGCAATGAGAGATAACAAAGCCTTCCTAAGTGAGAAATGCAAAGAAATAGAGGGAAAAATTAGAATGGGAAAGGCTGGAAATCTTGTCAAGAAAATTGGAGATACCAAGGGAACATTCCACGAAAAACATTGCCACAATGAAGGACAGAAATAGCAAAGACCTAACAGAAGCAGAAGATATTAAGAAGGGGTGGCAAGAATATATAGAAGAACTATACAAAAAAGATTGTTATGACCCAGAAAACCATGATGGTGTGATGACTCACTTAGAGCCAGACATCCTAGAGTGTGAAGTCAAGTGGGCCTTAGGAAGGATCACTACAAACAAAGCTAGTGGAGGTAGTGGAATTCCAGCTGAGCTATTTCAAATTCTGAAATATGATGCTGTGTAAGTGTTGCACTCAATATACCAGCAAAGTAGGAAATCTCAACAGTGGTCACAGAACTGAAAAAGGTCAGTTTTCATTCCAACCTCAAAGAAAGACAACACCAAAGAATGATCAGACTACCACACAACTGCACTCATCTCACATGCTAGCAAAATAATGCACAAAATTCTCCAAGCCAGGCTTCAACAGTATGTGAACCATGAACTTCCAGATGTAGAAAATGGATTTAGAAAAAGCAGAGTAACCAGAGGTCAAATTGCCAATATCCGTTGGATCATAGAAAAAGGAAGAGAATTCCAGACAAACATCTACTTCTGCTTCATCAACTATGCTGAAGCCTTTGACTGTGCATATCACAACAAACTGTGGAAAATTATTCAAGAGATGGGAATATCAGACCACCTTACCTGTCTCCTGTGAAACTTGAATGCAGGTCAAGAAGCAACAGTTAGAACCAGACATGGAACAAATGAACTGGTTCCAAATTGTGAAAGGAGTATTCAAGGCTGTATATTGTCATCCTGCTTATTTAACTTATATGCAGGGTACATTGTGAGAAATGCTGGGCTGGATGAAGCACAAGCTGGAATCAAGATTGCGAGGAGAAATATTAATCACCTCAGATATGCAGATGACACCACCCTTATGGCAGAAAGCAAAGAGGATCTAAAGAGCCTTTCGATGAAAGTGAAAGAGGAGAGTGAAAAAGTTGGCTTAAAACTCAACATTCAGAACACTAAGATCATGGCATCTGGTCCCATCACTTCATGGGAAATATATGGGGAAACAGTGGAAACAGTGACAGACTATTTTGGGGGGCTCCAAAATCACTGCAGATGGTGACTGCAGAAATGAAATTAAAAGACACTTACTTCTTGCAAGAAAAGTTATGACCAACCTAGATAGCATATTGAAAAGCAGAGACATTACTTTGCCAACAAATGTCCATTTAGTCAAGGCTGTGGTTTTTCCAGTGGTCATGTATGGATGCGAGAGTTGGACTGTGAAGAAAGCTGAGTGCCAAAGAATTGATGCTTTTGAACTGTGGTGTTGAAGAAGACTCTTGAGAGTCCCTTGGACTGCAAGGAGATCCAGCCAGTCCACTCTAAAGGAGATCAGTCCTGGATGTTCATTGGAAGGACTGATGCTGAAGCTGAAACTCCAGTACTCTGGCCACCTCATGTGAAGAGTTGACTCATTGGAAAAGACCCTGATGCTGGGAGGGATTGGGGGCAGGGGGAGAAGGGGACGACAGAGGATGAGATAGCTGGATGGCATCACCAACTCGATGGACACGAGTGTAAGTGAACTCCAGGATTTGGTGATTGACTGGGAGCCCTGGCGTGCTGTGATTCATGGGGTCGCAAAGAGTCGGACACAACTGAGTGACTGAACTGAACTGAATCCCATCATGATGGGATTCCCTCATGAACTAATTAACTTCAAAAAAATAAAAAACTCATCTCCAAATACCATCACACTGGGAATTAGGTTTAAACATGCGAATTCTCAGAGGACATAAACAGTCCATAGCACTGGGCATCCTGATTTTCTCTGGCAACTCCATTTATAGTACATCTGAATTTGGAGCACAGGAGTGAACATCCTCACAAGGATCAATCTAAATGTGGATGGGAGATAGGACAGAGTCCTCCTATTTGTTCCAGCAAGTGGCAAAGCCCTGTGTGGTTGATTTCAGAGAAGAGATTAAGAGGGAAAGTGGGATACATATTGAGGAGTATAAGAGAAAGAGGGACTGCAGGCTGAATCTAGGTCTGACTGGTCAGATGGCACATCTAAGCTTCATTCATCAAGATTCAGAGGGTAGGCAGAGAATAAGAAAGGTATTTATGCCTGGTTTAGGGCATTTGGGAGACAGAAACTTTCTTGGAAAGCAACTGGAAGGACATCAACAAAGAATATGGGAGTTTTGATTTGTTTTGGTTTTAAATATCTTGCTATTATACTTAGCCCTGAGGTGGCCTTGAAGTTCATTGAGTTGGTTTTAACAAGAAGATTCAAATATAATTATAGAGTAATTTCCCATAGGTATACCAGGCTCTGAGTTTCCACCATCCCTAAGTGTGATGGGACTGGAGCTGACAGTAGAATCACCCCATGTATTAATTATTCATCATGAAGCAGAAGTAAATTGAAATTAAATGCATTCACTTCATCTCCTTATTTTGAACTCAGGTATTAAACAACTGATGCCTGGTTTTTCATTCTGGAGTTTCAGGTTAAATGATATCTTCTGGTATCATCAAGGAAAGGAACCCAGATTACCTGCACCTCATAACGCCACTGAATCAAAAATTATTTTGCCAGACTGACCAAGTAGTAAGGGGTTACTTTTACCTAATGCACTCACACAAAACGTTTTCCTCTCTGATGTGTCTTGTGTATTTCCTGCTTCCCTGCTTGTTCAGTGGGGCTCAGGCAGAGTGACTTTTATCTGGTTGATGCATACTACCCAGATGACATGTGTATCATGGAGGGAAAATATAGGATTCTAAGTTATGCTTAATGGCAGGATTTTTTAAAAAACCAAAATGTATAAATGAATAATAAGAGCTCATTAAATGTTTAGAAGATTATTATTTTATTTTATGGGGCAAAAACCAGAATAAATACCATGACTCAAAACAATTATGTGGTTAACATCTTGCAAAAATAGTTTTTCTTCTACTGATAGAAGTTTTTCTTTTACATTACTCTAACTTGTGAGCTTGTCTTTAAACCAATGCCAAATCACTCTTAGGAAATTCAGTGATAAAGCCTGCTAAAATATGTAGACATCCCCACACCAGCAGAGGTGGCATTCAGAAACAAACAAATCAGAGACTGTCTAAAGGTTCTGAAGATAAATGCTATCTTTAGCACACTCTGCCCTTACATTTCATGTAAATTTTTGTTAATTAACTTGAAAATGAATTCTACAAAAATTTTAAATTTAAAAAAAAAACAACATGGAGTGTAGAGTCCAAACAAATGTTGTCACTAACAAGCTAAGATGCCACCTCACACACATTTACCAACATGTCCAACTGTAATACACTTCACAATTTAAAATGTTACCTGTTTCTATTTACTTCCAAAGTAAGGTGAGAGGTTAGCAGATGACGACTTGGGGTCCAACTTTGGAGCTTTGGCTCTAAGCTCCCCCTCTCAGTAATAGCAGCTAACATCATTAACTGAGCAAATGGTAAGTGCATAGGCAGGTCCTGTGTGCTACACATGACTAGTAATCTAATCCTTCTCACAGTGCCAGGAATTACACACTATTTTGTTCCTCACTTCAGAGGTAAGGAAACTGATCTTCAGAGAGGATATGTCACTTTCCTGAGGAAATCTCCCACTCTGTTGGGAAATAATAGAAATAGGAAAGTCTCTCATTCTTTCCAGATCTCAGCTCCTTTATTGATAAAATTTAGAGAAGAAAAATAGAAGTAACAATCATGGGCACTTATTGCATAGTTTTAGGGTTCAGGACAGGTCACCCCAAGATATTCCACAATGGCATATTGATTACTTTAACATCACTTGAAAATCGGCTGGTGGAAAGTGATTTAAAAACCACTCTGATCACCTAAAAGAATTAGAAAAAGGACAAGAAAAACCTAAAGTCATCAGAAGGAAGGAAATGAAGATCAGAGAAAAGAAATTTTTAAGAAAGATTTAAAAATTGAAAAATCAATAAAAATAAGAGCTGGTTCTTTGAAAGGGTAAACAAAATAGAAAAACCTCTGGCCAGGAAAAGAAGAGAGAGGACCTAAATAAGTAAGAAATGAAAAGGATAAATAACAGCTGATTTCACAGATTTTTTAATTTTAAAAAAAGAGAATATTATGAACAATTATATGCCAGCAAATTCAATAACCAAGAGGAAACTGACATGTTTCTAGAAACATACAGCCCATCAAAATTGAATCAAGAACTATATAATTTGTACAGACTGATCACTAAATGTGAAATAGAATCTGTAATAATAAGAATAATAAAAGCACACTCTACAAACAAAAGTTCAGACCAGATGGCTTCACAGGCAAATTCTACCAAAAACACCAGGAAGAATTTATACTAATCCTTCACAAAGTCTTCCAGAAGACTGTAAAGAAACACTTTCAAAAATGTTCTACGAAGCCACTGTCATCCTGATACCAAAAGCAGACAAAGATACTATCAAAAAAGAAAATTACAGTTCAGTATCTTTGATGAATATAAATGAAAAAATCTCAACAAAATATTAGCAAACCAAATCCAACAGCACATTAAAATGTCACACATCACAACTAACCTATATTCATCTAAAGTTCACAAGGATGGTTCAATATATGCAAACCAATGTGATACACCACACAAGCAAAAGACAAAAACTACATGATCATCTCAATAAATGCAGAAAGCTATTTGATAACATTCAACTTCCATTCATGATAAAAACTTTAACCAAAGCGGGTATAGAGGGAACAGATCTAACATAACAAACGCCATTAATGACAAACTCACAGACAACATGAAAAGCTGAAAGCCTTCCCACTAACATCTGCAACCAGACAAGGATGCTCTTTCTCACTGGGTGCATGTTAAGTCATTTCAGTTGTGTATGACTCTTTGACAAACCTCAAGGACTATAGCCCAGCAGGCTCCTCTGTCCATGGGATTCTCCAGGCAAGAATAATGGAGTGGGCTGCCATGCCCTCCTCCCGGGGATCTTCCTGATCCAGGGATCAAACCTGCATCTCCCAAGGCTCTTGCATTAACAGGCACATTCTTTACCACTGAGCCACTGGGGAAGCCCACCCACTCTCACTACTTCTGTCCAATACAGTACTGAAGTCCTAACACAACAGTCAGACAAGAAAAAGAAATAAAAGATATCCAAGTTGGAAGGGAAGGGGTAAAATGTCATTACATGCAGATGACATGATACCATCTGAGCCACCAGGAAAGCCCAATACAATATATAGAAAACTCTAAAGACTTCATACAAAAACTGCTACAACTGATAAAAAATTCAACAAGGCAGCAAGATACAAGATGAACATACAAAAATTGGTTGCATTTCTTTACACTAGCAATGAAATATCGGAAAGGAAATGTTTAAAAAAAAAAAAAAACTTCTTGAAATTGTACCAAAAAAAAAAAAAAAACTTAGGAATATACTCGACCAAGGAGCTAAAAGACATATCCTAAGAACTATGAGACATTAATAAGGAAAATAAAAGAAATGGAAAGATACCCCACACTCTTAGATTGGAAGAACTAACACTGTTAAAATGCCTATACTACGCAAAACAGTCTACAGATTTAATGTGAAAATGAAAGTTGTCAGTCATGTCCAATTCTTTACGACCCCATGGACTATACAGTCCATGGAATTCTCTAGGCCAGAATACTGAAGTGGGTACCCTTTCCCTTCTCCGATCTCCTCAACCCAAGGATCAAACCCATATTGCAGCTGGATTCTTTACCAGCTGAGCCACAAGGGAAGCCCCAGACTTAATGCAATCCCTATCAAGTTACCCAGGACATTTTTCACAGAACTAGAAAAAATAATCCCCAAATTTATATGGCACTATAAAAAATCCAGAATTACCAAAGCAATCCTGAGGGGAAAGGACTAAGCAGGAGACATAACCTTCCCAGACTTCACACAAAACTGTAAAACTTCCACAATCAAAACAGCATGCATAAGCAAAAAACAAAAACAAAAAAACACATATGTGAATCAATGGAACAGAATTACAGAGCCCAGAAATAAATCTACACACCTATAGTCAATTGAGGCTTCCCTGGTAGCTCAGATGGTAAAGAGTCTGCCTGCAATGCAGGAGACCTGGGTTTGATCCCTGAGTTGGGAAGATCCCTTGGAGAAGGGAACAGCTTCCCAGTCCAGTATTCTGACCTGGAGAATTCCACTGTACAATCCATGGGGTCACAAAGAGTCAGACACTACTGAGCAACTTTCACTTACAGTCAATTTATCTTCATCAAAGTAGTTAAGAATATACAATATGGAAATGGTAGTCTCTTCAGCAAAGGGTGTTGGGAAAACAGGAGAGCTGATGTAAATCAGTGTAGTTAGAACACACCCTCACACCATACACAAAAATAAGCTCAAAATGGCTTAAATAGTTAAACATAAGATATGACACCATAAAACTCCTAGGAAAGAACAGGTAAAACATTCTCTGACATGAAAGAAAAGAGTTAGTTGCTCAGTCGTGTCTGACTCTTTGAGACCCCATGGACTATAGCCAGCCAGGCTCCTCTGTCCATGAAATTCTCCAGGCAAGAATACTGGAGTGGGTTGCCATTTCCTCCTCCTCCAAGGGGATCTTACCAACCCAGGGAATGAACCCATATCTCTTGTGTCTCCTGCATTAGCAGGCAGGTTCTTTACCACTAGCACAACCTGGGAAGCAAAAATGGCTCAAAGAGTTAAATGTAAGATACGACACCATAAAACTCCTAGAAGAGAACAGGCAAAACATTCTCTGACATAAATCGTACCAATATTGTCTTAGCTCTCCCAAGGCATCAGAAATAAAAGCAAAATGAACAAATGGGACTTAATCAAACTTACCAGCTTTTGCACAGCATAGGAAACTATGAAAAAAAGAAAGAAAAGACAAACTATGGAATGGTAGAAAATACTTGCAAACGATGAGACTCATAAGGGCTTAATTTCCAAAATATACAAATAGCTCATGTAACTCAACAACACAAAAACAAAAATGCCAACTGAGAAATGGGCAGAAGACATAAACAAATATTTCTCCAAAAAAGACATACAGATGGCAAATAGGCACATGAAAAGGAGCTCAACATTGCTAATTATTAGAGAAATGCAAATCAAAACAACAATGGAGATACCACCTCACACCAATCAGAACGGCCATCATTAAAAAGTCTATAAATAACAAATGCTGGTGAGGATGTGGAGAAAGGGGGACCTGCCTATACTGTTATAGGGAATAACAATATAAGTTGGTACTTTTCAGTATAAGCTTGTACTTATATACTTTTCAAAATAAGTTAGTAATTATATTGAAAAGAGGATGGAAAAAAAGAGAGTGGAGCAACCTCAAAAAGCTAAAGCTAGAGTTATCATATGACCCAGCAATCCCACTTCTGGGCATATATACAGACAAAACTATAATTCAAAAAGATATATGTACCCCTATGTTTATAACAGCACAGAACACGGAATCGAACTAAATGTCCACAGACAGGTGAATGGATAAAGACGATTTGGTACATATATACAACAGAATACTACTCAAGCATAAAATAATGAAATAATGCCATTTGAAGCAACATGGATGTAACTAGAGGTTACCATACTAAGTGAAGTGAGAAAGACAAATGTCAGGTGATGTCCCTTATGTGGAATCTAAAATATGACACAAATGAACTTATCAATGAAAAAAAATCAGACTCAGACAAACAGAACAGACTTGTGGTTGCCAAGGGGGAGGTGGGGTCCAGGTAGGAATGGACTGGGAGTTTGGGGTTAGCAGATGCAAAGTATTATATATAATACTTTGGATAGACAACAAGTTCCTACTATTGAGTACAGGGAACTATATTCAATATCCTGTGATAAACCATAATGGAAAGAATATTTTTTTAAAAAATACATGAGCCACATTTTTGTCTGTACAGCAGAAATTAACACAGCTTTGTAAATCACTTATACTTCAATAAAAATAAATCACTCTGACACCACTTTTTGCACCCTGAAAGTGGAAAATAAATCTCAGATGGAAAAGTATTTCCTCTAGACCAGGAGGATAGAAAGCATCCTTATCTCCAGAAGCAGGGAAGTCAAGGCTCAGAAAGCTATATAGACAAACTTTGTTACTTCTTCATTAGTTCACTATACTAGGTGGCTCAGTGATAAAGAATCTATCTGCAATGCAGGAGACGCGAGTTTGATCCCTGGGTCGGGAAGATCCCCTGGAGTAGGAAATGGCAACCCACTCCACCATTCTTGCCTGGAAAATCCTGCGGACAGAGGAGCCTGGCAGGCTACAGTACATGGGGTTGCAAGAGTTGAACATGACTTAGCAACTGAACAAAAGCCAAGCAAAAACCCCTTTGTTTTATTAAATCTTCACACAATCTTTTTAAATCTAAAAACATAAACAGTCTATTAATTATATATTAATCTAACATATAAACAGTCTACTTTGGTCACTTCATTTTGGTCAGTTCATAGATTCCAATTCTATAAGAACTCTGTCCTTACAATTTTTCTTCCTCCTGTTATCTGCCCTGCATTGCCTTAATTACTAGCTCAGCTGAAAGAACTAAGGGCAGGGGGAAATTTCCTCCCTCCAAGAGAATTGCAATTTAAAAGTTTCAGTTTCCTTAAAATGCACTTTAAAAAAGAAAAAAAGGTGAAAATGTGTGCCCAGAGACCACGACTACAGCACAACCTACCACATCACACAGTGTTTCTGGGAGGCTCAAAGAGAAACCAAAGAGATCAAAAGATTAAAAAAAAAAAACAAAAAACACCAGTGGAAGTTCCCAACTTGTCCTCACTGTCTTCCTTCTGGTTTATTTCAACAGCACGTCACAAAACAGAATATCCCTAAAATATATGGGACATTATTGGTACCCCTCATCATGTTTAGTGCCTATGCAGATTTTCTCATATTTCTATGTATTATAATAATTTTAGTAGTACTTTCAGTTCACTTTGGAATTGAGGGAGGTAAAGCCATCAGAGAATCAGCACAAGGAACACATTTTTGGTCACTCAGGCCAACAGTGGTAGGTCTAGTAAGTTGCTGTTACAGGCAGAATGATCAAGGGGAAAGATGGAGTATGTTATAAGGAAGAGGCAGGAAGATTTTTCTGAGTTTTAAACTTGTACTGGGTGATTCTAACAACAGGGAAGTGAGGATTAGCTCTGATTTGGGTACATTCATCAAGTAATTTTGCAGCTATCCTTTAGCCTTCGGAGAATCACTGTTTTATGTTGGTTTTCACAATGGCCTTTTCTGTGTTTGCTGTGGTCTGCTTATCAACAGGGCTGGTTTTTTCCTTTCTCAATTCTAGGTAGTTTTTGCTTTTTCAGGTAAGAAGAATGTCATTCAAGTTATATTTTTCATGAATTCACTTATGTACATTATACACTGTCCTGTTGCATATATGATGACACTAATTCTGTATTAGACGTGAAGAGTCTCAATATAATTAAATAGAAATTTTAGAACCTTATGCAATGCTTAAAATGTTAAGAAACAATGAATGAGTATAATAATTTAAACTTTAATTTCTACAATATTTTTAGCAGATATCTGTAAGTAAAAAATGGGAAAAGAGAATCAAAACAAAAATGCAACATATTTTTTAAAAGAACAATAAAAAACACTGCATAACAAAATGCAAGCTATGTAGGCCAAGTCTTCTTAGGTGGCTAATCCATAAATCATATAAACAATTTATTATTAAACATGAAAAGTAAAATAAAATGGACTAGGAATTTGATGCAAATCTTTTCTGTAAAACAAAACTAAACGATTTTATAAAATCCAAAGAGAGGGATCAATAAAAATAATGGCAGAACATAATAAGTTAGAAAATAGATATTGAGTGAAAAAATTAAAATACCCAAGAGCAAATTTTATGGGAAAACCAAAAAAAAAAAAAAAAGAAAATCACTTACAAGACTAATTAAGAAAGAAGATATAATCATAGAAGCCTTTAATGTTAAAAAAAATATTGAGTTAATAAACAGTATGTTCTACCGTGGAGAATACACAAGTATCTCAAAATGTGGAAGAAAATTTAGATCTTTAGAACTGCCTTACATTTGAGATACTCTTCCAAAAAGTTTATTTAAATCTTAGAGTTCAATATTTAGAAAATTAAATGTTTATCATTTATATGACTTTATCTTATACACACTTTTACACATCCAAAATATATGTTTATATATGTGTTGTTTTAAATAGGAATTAAACTATATGCTTAATAATTTGTCTGTATTATAAACATGAAAATATGGTGAGGTATAAAAGCAGGTATATGCATGGTACTTCCTATTTAAAGCAATATATATGTGCATATTAAAATGTCTGTTAATATATGCAATACAATAACAAGACAATAGTAATGGGTACTTATGCAAAATTATAAATATACATAAATTTTTAACAAATTGTAGACTTCTGAAGATAACTGTTTCAATATCCTTAGCTTTGGTCTCATGGTGTGATTTTTCTCAGTGGCAATAGCAAGAAGTGAATTGGATGGAGAATGAGGTTGGTTTTAACATGCTCACAGTTTGCTTCAGGAAGAAATCATTCTTCCTTGAAATGTACAATTAGATTTTTCTCAATTCTTCTTAATATATACATATGACTTCAAAGCTGCTCCTCACTTCACCTTTAACCAGGTAAAACTTTTACTACATAGAAATTCTACCTCTGCATTTTGGTTCATTTTTGTTGATTATTTCAGTGTTTTACAGATGTGCGGAGAAGGCAATGGCATTCCAATCCAGTACTCTTGCCTGGAAAATCCCATGGACAGAGGAGCCTGGTAGGCTGAAGTCCATGGGGTCGCACAGAGTCAGACACGACTGAAGCGACTTAGCAGCAGCAGTTACAGACGTGACCAACACACTGCCCTTCATCAAGAACTCATGTAAAAACATGTGCTTAACTAGGTTATGAGCAAATGAAATATCAATAACTTTTCTCTGATAGAGATGCCCATTTTTTCTTCTCCCTCCACTTTAGTCAATTTCCAAAGAGTATTTCCATCTCCTCTCCCACATTCTGCAACCACAGTCAGAGCTGCAAGTACAGTTACATAATCCAACCACCTTGGATAAAGTTGATCAGTCCAGGCCTGGGCATCTGATCCGTGCTAAACCAATCAGATCTCACTGACAATTTAGATCTATGACCTGCTTATATATTGAGGCTGGTTTCTCTCCTAGGCAGTTGAAACTTGAAATTAGAAACTGTTGATTGTCTTTACTCCATTGAATATACAATGGAGTAAAGACAATCTCTTTAACAAGTGGTGCTGGGAAAACTGGTCAACCACTTGTAAAAGAATGAAACTAGATCACTTTCTAACACCGCACACAAAAATAAACTCAAAATGGATTAAAGATCTAAATGTAAGATCAGAAACTATAAAACTCCTAGAGGAGAACATAGGCAAAACACTCTCAGACATAAATCACAGCAGGATCCTCTATGATCCACCTCCCAGAATTCTGGAAATAAAAGCAAAAATAAACAAATGGGATCTAATTAAAATTAAAAGCTTCTGCACAACAAAGGAAAATATAAGCAAGGTGAAAAGACAGCCTTCTGAATGGGAGAAAATAATAGCTAATGAAGCAACTGACAAACAACTAATCTCAAAAATATACAAGCAACTTCTGCAGCTCAACTCCAGAAAAATAAACGACCCTATCAAAAAATGGGCCAAAGAACTAAATAGACATTTCTCCAAAGAAGACATACGGATGGCTAACAAACACATGAAAAGATGCTCAACATCACTCATTATTAGAGAAATGCAAATCAAAACCACAATGAGGTACCACTTCACACCAGTCAGAATGGCTGCGATCCAAAAATCTGCAAGCAATAAATGCTGGAGAGGGTGTGGAGAAAAGGGAACCCTCCTACACTGTTGGTGGGAATGCAAACTAGTACAGCCACTATGGAGAACAGTGTGGAGATTCCTTAAAAAATTGCAAATAGAACTACCTTATGACCCAGCAATCCCACTTCTGGGCATACACACCGAGGAAACCAGAATTGAAAGAGACACATGTACCCCAATGTTCATCGCAGCACTGTTTATAATAGCCAGGACATGGAAACAACCTAGATGTCCATCAGCAGATGAATGGATAAGAAAGCTGTGGTACATATACACAATGGAGTATTACTCAGCTGTAAAAAAGAATTCATTTGAATCAGTTCTGATGAGATGGATGAACCTGGAGCCGATTATACAGAGTGAAGTAAGCCAGAAAGAAAAACACCAATACAGTATACTAACACATATATATGGAATTTAGGAAGATGGCAATGACGACCCTGTATGCAAGACAGGGAAAGAGACACAGATGTGTATAACGGACTTTTGGACTCAGAGGGAGAGGGAGAGGGTGGGATGATTTGGGAGAATGACATTCTAACATGTATACTATCATGTGAATTGAATCGCCAGTCTATGTCTGACGCAGGATGCAGCATGCTTGGGGCTGGTGCATGGGGATGACCCAGAAAGATGTTATGGGGAGGGAGGTGGGAGGGGGGTTCATGTTTGGGAATGCATGTAAGAATTAAAGATTTTAAAATGTAAAAAATAAAAAACTAAAAATAAAAAATAAATAAATTTAAAAAAAAAAAAAAAAAAGAAACTGTTGAAATTGAGAGACTTATTGTACTCAAATTGCAAAGAGAAACACACAGAATTAGGAACTTTAAAAAGTCAAGAGGTCATGAAACACCAGAAAAAAGAAAAACAGGAGATGCTATTATTTCATTTTGTGTACAAGCATTCCTCATTATATTGTGCTTTACAGACACTACATCTAGAAATAGATGCTTTCTGGCAAACTTGCATTAAGGAAGTCTATTGGCACCATTTTTCCAAAAGCAATTCCTCTCTTCAAATCTGTGTGTCACATTTTGGTAATTCTCACAATATTCAAATACTCAGCAAAAGCATTACAATACACTTAAGGATCAAGTTATTGGTAGCTTTTTTATTTTTAATAATAAAGTACTTTTTAATTAAGGTATGTACATTGTTTATATCAGACATAATGCTATTATACTAATTAAGCTACAGTATATTGGAAGCACAATTTTTATATGCACTGGGAAATTAAAAAGTTCTTAGGACTCACTTTATGGCAATATTCACTTTACTATGGTGATATGGAACCAAACATGCAATATCTCCAAGGTATGCCTATTAACTCTCACTATTTCTGTTTCAATTCCTCTTATGTCCTAGCTGTATTACCTATTTTTTGGTTTACAAAGGATATCACTTTACCAAAATAAGTTTCCACTGAGAGCTGCAAGATGAAATAAACTTCCTGTTGTCTCTTCCAGTGACCAGCCATTGCCCTTCCATATTTATCTTTCTGTTTTATTGACTATGCCAAAGGCTTTGACTGTGTGGATCACAATAAACTGTGGAAAATTCTGAGAGAGATGGGAATATCAGACCACCTCACCCGCCTCTTGAGAAACCTATATGCAGGTCAGGAAGCAACAGTTAGAACTGGACATGGAACAACAGACTCATTCCAAATAGGAAAAGGAGTAATCAAGGCTATATATTGTCACCCTGCTTATTTAACTTCTATGCAGAGTATATTATGAGAAACGCCGGGCTGGAAGAAGCACAAGCTGGAATCAAGATTGCCGGGAGAAATATCAATAACCTCAGATATGCAGATGACACCACCCTTAAGGCAGAAAGTGAAGGGGAACTAAAAAGTTTCTTGATGAAAGTGAAAGAGGAGAGTGAGAAAGTTGGTTCAAAGCATAACATTCAGAAAACAAAGATCATGGCATCTGGTCCCATCACTTCATGGCAGACAGATGGGGAAACAGTGGAAACAGTGGCTGACTTTATTTTTGGGGGCTCCAAAATCACTGCAGATGGTGATTGCAGCCATGAAATTAAAAGACGCTTACTCCTTGGAAGGAAAGTCATGACCTAGACAGCATATTAAAAAGCAGAGATATTACTTTGCCAACAAAGGTCCATCTAGTCAAGGCTATGGTTTTTCCAGTGGTCATGTATGGATATGAGAGTTGGACTCTGAAGAAAGCTGAGCACTGAAGAATTGATGCTTTTGAATTGTGGTGTTGGAGATCACTCTTGAGAGTCCCTTGGACTGCAAGGAGATCCAACCAGTCTATCCTAAAGGAGACCAGTCCTGGGTGTTCATTGGAAGGATTGATGCTGAAGCTGAAACTCCAGTACTTTGGCCACCTCATGCAAAGAGTTGATTCACTGGGAAAGACCCTGATGCTGGGAGGGATTGTGGGCAGGAGGAGAAGGGGACAACAGAGGATGAGATGGTTCGATGGCATCACTGACTTGATGGACGTAAGTTTGGTTGAACTCCGGGAGCTGGTGATGGACAGGGAGCCCTGGCATGCTGCGGTTCATGGGGTGGCAAAAAGTCAGGCACGACTGAGCGACCGAACTGAACTGAAGGAGAAGAAACCTTTTCTTGTTGAACATTTGCTCTGTACCCTATTTGTTCTAATCCTATTTCTGGGGTTAGAAATTTTAAATACATTATCTTTTCTAATTACCACAATAACCCTGTTAGGTACTGTTGGTATTTTACTTGTTATGAAAATTGGGACTCAGAGCTAGGAAACAATTTGCCTAAGTCACATTTCTACCCAAGGATGGAGCCTGAAATTTAGCTTAGGTGTGCTGAATCCAAAGTCAGTGTACTCTTAATAAACTCCCTTTATTTCCTAGTCTAGTGACAATAATTACAGAAAGTTCAGTACCCACATCCATATTACCCTATCCCTAGCAGTACTAATCTGTGAATTTGTTTGAGAGCCAAGAAATTTATTAATAGAAAATTTGGGGACTTGCTATGATCGCTGAAACATAGCCTTACCCAAAAGGCCTATAGACTCCTTAGAATCTAAACAGAGCCTAAGACAACAGTCACAAATGAAAGTGAAAGTCACTCAGTCATGTCCAACTCTTTGCCACCCCATGGACTATACAGTCCTTGGAATTCTCCAGGCCAGAATACTGGTGTGAGTAGGCTTTCCCATCTCCAGGGGATCTTCCCAACCTAGGAATCAAACCCAGGTCTCCCCCATTGCAGATGGATTCTTTACCAGCTGAACCACAAGGGAAGCCCAAGAATATTAGAGTCAGGGCATCCTATCCCTTCTCCAACAGAGCTTCCTGACCCAGGAATCAAACTGGGGTCTCCTGCATTGCACATGTTTTCTTTACCAACTGAGCTCTCAGGGAAGCCTAATAGTCACAAGCTCATATCCAAAAGGATCTTAGGAGACACATGGAATCATTCTTAGATACAAATAAAGCATATAACAATTTTAGGGGCCTGATACCATGTAAGATTACAGTTGACCCTTGAACAATGGGGGTTTGAAATACAAGTACTCTGTTCCACTTTTTGTGGATTAAAAAAAAAAAAATCAGTCTATCTTCACTTTGCCTGTGTGCTCACTCATTCAGGCATGTCAGACTCTTTCAACCCCATCGCCCACCAGGCTCTTCTGTCCATGGAATTTTCCAGGCAAGAATACTGGAGTGGGTTGCCATTTCTAACTCCTGGTGAACCCAAGTCTCTAGCATTGGCAGGCAGATTCTTTACCACTGAGCCACCTGGGAAGCCCACCTTAAAGTAACTAAATGTGACGGGGAAATTTTGTGTTAGACTGGAGATAAAAATTTGTTAAATCAAGAGGACAAGGGTTTGAGTCCTAATTCTGTGCAAATGGTTTCAGTTTCCTGTACTTGGGTGAATCATTTACCCATTCCTGTATTTTTCAGGTAAAGACAGTAGTGCAGGAATTTTTATTTTTCTCTGAGTGGGGGATAGAAGTGAAGGAGAGATTGCAGCTCCTGACCCCCACATTGTTCAAGGGCCAGCTGTAGTTTTCTCCTCCCTGATACATCACCTTCCTCTCATTCTTGTTGCTATTACTGGACACTTGAAGTTGTTTTCAAATGGAGTTAGAAGAATATGACTTTGGATATGAGCTTTGAGGAACCTTGGGTAAGAACTCCTTCTATACCCGAACAATTCAGACCTGGGGGCAGCAGGTGGAGGTGAGATAAAGCGAGATGGGAAAACAGGAGCACCTGGCAACCTAGTCTGCACACAGGGCTGATTCCTAGGCCACATTCTTGAGACCCTTGAGTGGTCCAGAAGGACTGTGCTGGTTACCCTGGGCTTGGTTCAGGCAAGTGCCCATCACTGAAAAGATACCCATGAGTGCTAAAATGAGACTTTGCCTCATGCTGTCAGGAGCTCAGCCAAGACAGAGAGCCGCTAGGTGTTGAAGTAGCCTACTGAGGCAACAACGAGCCGAAATGAACATAATGGTGAAGATTTTCATCACTTAATGACATAAGCGCAGTTGTCCCTCAGAGCACTGGTTCCAGGGGCCGGCACGGATAGGAAAATCTGCTGATGTCTAAATCCCTTATGGAAAATAGCATCGTACAATTAAACAGTCAGGCTTCGGTACCCTTGGTTTCACAACAGTTAACTCACCAACCAACCGAGGATCCTCCGTTATTGAATCCGAGTATGCGAAACCACAAAGGTGAAACCTGTGAGTCCACAGAACGGCTGGGTAAACCACTGGCTAAACTGAGAAAGCACTGACTTCTCCCTTTTATTCTCCTCCTTGCAAGGGCTCATGGGTCCAGAGTCCAGGTGGAGGTTGTCTAACTGATGAGAGAGCTGAGCTCCAAACAGCAGTGCTACAGTTTTCTAGACAGAGGCCAGGGGAGATGGAGAAGAGGTCAGATTAGGAGTGGAAAGTACTGAGTCCTGAGTCAGAGGGAGGGAAAAGGTTTCAAGGTTCTCCTGGCCTCCCTGGCCCCTATAAGGAGATCTCCGCAAAGGCACCTAAGGAGAATCTGTGTGAAGCATCAAACAAAGAGACCCAGCAATGAAGAGGACTTGCCTGTAAATGCAAAGATGCAAAAAGCATGACTAGTTGGAAGGGTTTGAGTCCTTGATGACACCTCCTGTCAACGATTTCAGTGCATTCTTGCACCTTGCCTGGCACAGGAGGGCAGCTTGCCAGGTGAAGCCTTTGTATTGCCTATGGTTAAGCATGGAAAACAAAGAATTCTACATAGATTTTTAACAGGAACTAGACTCCTCAAACACAGTGCTTATGTCAGTCCAGGGTAAATAATCAGGGCTGGCACAAAAATGAAACTAATCTACCATCCTGTCCCAAGGAAAATTCAACCATGAGGGAAGATGAAGTTTTGACAGTCTCATATTTTATCTTCACTGTACGCCCACACTAGTATGTGCCCTGGTCAAACTCTTCCTTCCTCATAGACATTTCTGTCATGGTTTTAAATGTATTTAATTATTATGTACTGACTTTCTAAAATTAACTTTTAAAATTAATCTGTATATCTTATACTGTCTCTGATGATTCTAGTTCCTGAATTTTGATGGTTGGCACAAGTAAATGAATTGTGTGAGCCTATGGTGAAAGTAGGCTTCTTTTAAATTCATAGTGATTGGATTTTTATGAGGTTCACTGGAACTGCATCTGACTTTGATGGAAGACTAGAGTTTCTAAAGTCCACTTGTAGAAACTAGTTGCACAGTGATATGAAATTATCACTAATATAACAAGTATATTACATGTTTCTTTTGTATTTCTTTGGTGTCTCCCACCATTAGACTTTATCTTGGTTTTGTTTTAATCATTACAGTATATAGGTGTTCGATTCATGTTTGCTGAATGAATAAATGAACAAAGTTGGTATTATATGAAATAGATTTTAGTTGCTCTCAGTGAAAAGCTAAAATACACTTTAATCAGATATCACAGGAAAAATGAGAAATACTTGCTGCACATACACATTGTAGAGTGATGTTTGAATGCAGGAGAAACAAACTCAAGCATGTTCATATTGGAAGGCATATATTAAGACACATGATCACAAAAGCTTCAAACAATCAGCTATGGTGACACAGCAACCTCTGGTAGAGGGCTAGCCTGGGACCCCTCACTAGCCATCCTACTAATTACTACAACTCTACTAACCTGTAGCCACTTGAGAGGAAGGCACAGGTTTTCTTATTTTCAAGGGATACCCTAGTTTTTCAAAAGACTTCCCAGGTGTCAGTGGTTAAGAATCTTCCTGCAAAGCAGGAGACACTGGTTCAATCCCTGGGTCAGGAAGATCCCCCATGGAAGGAAATGGCAACCCACTCCAGTATTCTTGCCTGGGAAATCCCATGGACAGAGGAGCCTGCTGGGCTAAAGTCCATGAGGTTGCAAAACTGTTAGTGACCAGTTTTTCAAATCATGAGTAAACACTCATAAGAACACATACTCAATACTATTTGAAGGAGAAATTGTGCAAGATTATTCTTGGACTGGCCTGAGTCTTCGAGGCTCATCCAAATTGACTCACAAATTCCTATTTAGCTTTTTTACTTCAGTCCAAGGATGTTATAACCCAAAGAATGGAAATAGCAACACCTCACTGTGATTTTATCTTAGGACCCTCATGGGGTCACTGTGTTTATGTGAACAGGCTTCACATTGAATGGCTCTGAAACTTAATCTTTGAAAATTCAGTCCTATAACATTTTCTTATAAAAGTTGTGTATCCCTATTTCCTTTATAGTGCCAGGCTTTCTTAGTGGCTAGTTTTAGAGTCTTAGTTATTTAAGAGCAGTTTCCCAATCACTGATATACTCATTTCTGCAGTATGAAGACTTTTCAAAGTGAAAGTGAAAGTGAAGTCACTCACTCGTGTCCGACTCCTTGTGACCCATGGACTGTAGCCCACCAAGCTCCTCCGTCCATGGGATTCTCCAGGCAAAAATACTGGGGTGGGTTGCCATTTCCTTCTCCAAGACTCTTCAAGGGCAGTCTAATTTCTGGGTCTTGATAATATAGTTACTAACATTACTAGATAATATCAAACAGAATTCAATATTTTAAGTATAGCAGACTTTAATAACATTATAAAAAGTATTTACAATATTTTCTAAACATTTGTTGATTATTTAGATATACAATTGATTTTGATAGAACATTCAATCTACAAATCACAATGAATTCATGATTAATTTTAATAAGTTCATATATAGATTCTTTTGGATTTTCTGTGTATATTCAATTACTTAGTCCATAAAGAATGAGTTTTATGTCTTCAATTCCAGTTCTTAAAAGTGTTTATTTCTTTTTCTAGTCTTATTGTACCATCTGTGTTTTCCAAGAGCATGTTGATTAAAAGTGGGCGATGTATAGAATGTGTATTCTTCCTCATTTCTGAATTCAAAGAGAAAGTTTTCAACATTTAACAACCACAAATAATATTTACTATCAGTTCAGTTCAGTTCAGTCGCTCAATCATGTCCGACTCTTTACGACCCCATGAATCACAGCACGCCAGGCTTCCCTGTCCATCACCAACTCCTGGAGTTCATTCAGACTCATGTCCATCGAGTCCGTGATGCCATCCAGCCATCTCATCCTCTGTCGTCCCCTTCTCCTCCTGCCTCCAATCCCTCCCAGCATCAGAGTCTTTCCAATGAGTCAACTCTTCACATGAGGTGGCCAAAGTACTGGAGTTTCAGCTTCAGCATCATTCCCTTCAAAGAAATCCCAGGACAGATCTCCTTCAGAATGGACTGGTTGGATCTCCTTGCAGTCCAAGGGACTCTTGAGAGTCTTCTCCAACACCACGGTGCAAAAGCATCAATTCTTCGGCACTCATCTTTCTTCACAGTCCAACTCTCACATCGATACATGACCACAGGAAAAACCACAGCCTTGACTAGACGGACCTTAGTCGGCAAAGTAATGTCTCTGCTTTTGAAGATGCTATCTAGGTTGGTCATAACTTTTCTTCCAAGGAGTACGCACCTTTTAATTTCATGGCTGCAATCACCATCTGCAGTGATTTTGGAGCCCCCCAAAATAATGAAGTCTGACACTGTTTCCCCATCTATTTCCCATGAAGTGATGGGACCAAATGCCATGATCTTCATTTTCTGAATGTTGAGCTTTAAGCCAACTTTTCCACTCTCCTTTCACTTTCATCAAGAGGCTTTTTAGTTCCTCTTCCCTTTCTGCCATAAGGGTGGTGTCATCTGCATATCTCAGGTTATTGATATTTCTCCTGGCAATCTTGATTCCAGCTTGTGCTTCTTCCAGCCCAGCGTTTCTCATGATGTACTCTGCATAGAAGTTAAATAAACAGGGTGACAATATACAGCCTTGACGTACTCCTTTTCCTATTTGGAACCAGTCCATGTCCAGTTCTAACTCTTGCTTCCTGACCTGCATATAGGTTTCTCTAGAGGCAGGTCAGGTGCTCTGATATGCCCATCTCTTTATTTTTTTAAATCAAATTCAGTTCAGTTCTGTCACTCAGTCATATCTGACTCTTTGAGACCCTATGGACTGCAGCATGCCAGGCTTCCCTGTTCATCACCACCTCCGGAGCTTACTCAAACTCATGCCCATTAAGTCAGTGATGCCATCCAACCAGTTCATCCTCTGCCCTCCCCTTCTCCTCCTGCTTTCAATAATTCCCAGCATCAGAGTCTTTTCCAATGAGTCAGTTCTTGGCATCAGGTGGCCAAAGTATTGGAGCTTCAGCTTCATCATCGGTCCTTCCAATGAATATTCAAGCCTGATTTCCTTTAGAATGGACTGGTTGGATCACCTTGCAGTTCAAGGGACTCTCAAAAGTCTTCTCCAACACCACAGTTCAAAGTATCAATACGTCACTCAACTTTCTTTATAGGTCACCTCTCACATCTATAGATGACTACTGGAAAAACCATAGCTTTAACTAGATGGACCTGTGTTGGCAAAGTAATGTTTCAACCTAGACAGTAATATGCTGTCTAGGTTTGTCATAGCCTTTCTTCCAAAGAATAAGTGTCCTTTAATTTCATGGCTTCAGTCACCATCTGCAGTGATTTTGGAGCACCTCAAAATAAAGTCTCTCACTGTTTCCATTGTTTCTCCATTTATTTGCATGAAATGATGGGACCAGATGCAATGATCTTAGTTTTCTGAATGTTAAGTTTTAAGCCAAGGTTTTCACTCTCTTCTTTCACTTTCATCAAAAGGCTCTTTAGTTTTTCTTCACTGTCTTCCATAAGGGTGGTGTTATCTCCTTATCTGAAATTATTGATATTTCTCCCGGCAATCTTGATTCCAGCTTGCACTTCATCCAGCCTGACATTTTGTGAGATGTACACTGCATGTAAGTTAAATAAGCAGGGTGACAATATACAGCCTTGACATACTCCTTTCCCGATCTGGAACCAGTCTGTTGTTCCAAGTCCAGGTCTAACTGTTGCTTCTTGACCTGCATACAGATTCCTCAGGAGGCAGGTCAGGTGGCCTGGTATTCCCATCTCTTGAAGAATTTTCCACAGTTTGTCATGATCCACACAGTCAAAGGCTTTGGCATAGTCAATAAAGCAGAAGTAGATGTTTTTTTGGAACTCTCTTGCTTTTTCTATGATTCAGTGGATGTTGACAATTTGATCTCTGATTACTCTGCCTTTTCTAAATCCAGTTTGAACATCTGGAAATTCACGGTTCACATACTGCTGAAGCCCTGCCTTGGAGAATTTTGAGCATTAGTTTACTAGCATGTGAGATGAGTGCAATTGTGCTGTAGTTTGATCATTCTTTGGCATTGCCTTTCTTTGGGATTGGAATGAAAACAGCCCTTTTCCAGTCCTGTGGCCACTGGTGAGTTTTCCAAATGTGCTGGTATATTGAGTGCAGCACTTTCACAGCATCATCTTTTAGGGCTTGAAACAGCTCAACTGGAATTCCATCACCTCCACTAGCTTTGTTCATAGTGATGCTTCCTAAGGCCCACTTAACTTCGCATTCCAGGATGTCTGGCTCTAGGTGAAATTTCTAGGATGCATCTTATTCCATGTCTAATTCTCAATGAATGTATTTAATTATAGGATTAAACCCCTTTCCTTCTTTTATTTGGAGGGACTCCTTCATTATATGCAGACTGCATCTTAGCCCAAACTATTCCTTATTTAGTTTCCAGAAGCTCAATCTTTAAAGCATAGCTCCCAGTCTAGCTAAAAGGTCATCCCTTTCCTGAATTTGATCATCTGCCTTACCTGCCCATACATTTGCATGTTTCCTTAGACATTCAGTCATGTCTGACTCTGTGACCCCATGGATTATAGTCTGCCAGGCTCCCTTGTCCTTTGGATTTCCCAGGCAAGGATACAGGAGTGGGTTGCCATTCCCTTCACCAGGCTATTTTCAGCCCAAGGACTGAAGCCGGGTCTCTGCACTGCAGGTGGATACTTTACTGCCTGAGCCGCCAGGGAAGCCTGGCCATGCATCTAGTTTTGGCAAAATATATCTTCCTTTCACTACAGAGGAGAAGCTTATTTTTCTTAGAAATTGAACTCCTTCAAAGTTGCAAGTAACAAGCAGCAAAAGACACTTTATTTTGAATAAAGTATAAAAGCAAATATTGATACAGGTCATTTTAAAAATAATAGGTAATTTTTGGCTGATGCCAGATGAAACGGCAGAGTAGAGGGAACTGAGCTCACCTCCTCTCAGGAAACACTCAAATCACAACTAACTACTGAACCCTCATTGACAAAAAAAGGTCTGGAACCTAATAAAAAATATACTCTACTTCCAAAGACAATGAAGAAGCACAATGAGATGAGATTCGCAAAGCACTCACATCCCATACCCATTGGGTAGGAAGCTCATAAACTGAAAAATAATTACATCACAGAAGTCCTCCCACAGGAGTGAGAGTTCTGAGACCCACATCAGGCTCCCAAGTTTGGGGGTCTGGCATCGAGAAGAGGCACCCCCAGATATTTGAGTTTAAAGGCCAGTGAGGCTTGATCACAGGAACTCTTCAAGACTAGAGGAAACAGAAGCAATACTTTTGGAGGGGTCTACTGAATAGCACTGAGAATTCTACTCAATACTCTAATAACCTACATGGGAAAATAATCTGAATAAAGAATATATAAAAATACATATATATATTTAATTTTTAAAAGATGAATGAGATGGAAAAGTAAACATCAGATGGCTGATTAAAAATAATAATAATAGATCATTTTAAATCAAATCTAGGATCTCTGAACCTCTACAACAATAATTTTATTAAGGTCATTATGCAGGCCGATCTGTTTCAAAATATGAAACTAATATAGCCCACCAGGCTCCTCTGTCCATGGAATTCTCCAGGCAAGAATACTGGAGTGGGTTGCCATTCCTTTCTCTAGGGGCTCTTTCCAACCCAGGGATAGAACCCAGTCTCCTGCATTGCAGGCGTGTTCTATACCGTCTGCACCATCAGGGAAGTCCCTAATATGATGAAGGTGAGGTGAAGTCACTCAGTCGTGTCTGACTCTTTGTGACACTATGGACTATAGCCTACCAGGCTCTTCCATCCATGGGATTTTCCAGGCAAGAGTACTGGAGTGGGTTGCCATTTCCTTAAACATCCATGAAAACAGCAATGAGAAAGCAATAGAAAACTTCACAAATTCAGGAATCCTATAAAATGCACACTTACTGTAAATGTCAAACACTGTTCTAGAGGGGAAAGATTTAATCAATTAGGTTCTTATCAGTAGCAGAAAAAGAAAAGTTTTCAATTATAATTTGATAGACTTAGGATTCATAATTAGGTAAACAAAGTTGTGAAGAATATCTGTGCTCAATTCAGTATTCAAAGAAACAGAGAAATGCAGAGATTTATCTAGGCTAGCATGCAAATTGTAGCACCTAAATTTTCTTGATTCACCAGTTCTTTTTTACTTTCCACTCAGGAAAAACTGCCAGAGGTAGAAGCTAAGAAAACAAAAGTTTCCCTTTTGTAATTCACAGAAAAAAATATTGGACATGTATTGACTTTTATATGATGGGAGTGCATAGTCCTATTCTCAGTCTCAAATCTGAATGCATTTACCTGGCCCATAAGAGCCCCAGATAAATTTTATTATTATTATTATTAGCTATCAAAAGTGATATCTTTCCAAGCTTTAGCTATTTCTTCAAACACTGTTTGATAATCTTGACAATAAATACAGAGTTGGTCTAAAGATGTTTCATTCAGCCTTGTAGTAGAGTGAAAAATCTTTAGTCCTTGTCCCTGGCTCCTAGAACAGAGCTCCTAAAATGCTCAGAATCTCCTGAAGGATAGAAATAGTTTTCGTCATTCATAATGAGCTATTTTCAATCATATCTGAGTTTATACTAGTGAAGTCACTATTGGTGGACTCTAAATAGCACAAGATGGGGGCTGATTCTCGGAGGCAAAAACCATGTCATTAGAGGATGGAATTTCAACTCCACCTCTGACCTCACTGAAGGTTGAATTCAATTGCCAGTGTCAATGATTTAATCAAGTGTATCTATGTAATGAAAACTCCAGAAAAACACCCACAGGATGGGGCTCAGAGAGCTTCTGGGCTGGTAAACATATCCAGGTTCTGTGAGACTGGTCCACCCAGAGGAAACATGGAAACACACCTCTAAATCTTCCCCCATACCTTACTCTATGCATCTCTTCCATCTGGCTGTTGTTTCCTTTGTAATAGGTGTATTGTATTCTTAATATTAAAGTGAATTATATTCTTTACAATAATCAGTAGGCTTCCCTGATGGCTTAAATGTTAAAGAATCTGCCTGCAGTGTGGGAGACCCATGTTTGATCCCTGAGTCAGGAAGATCCCCTGGAGGAGGAAATGGCAATCCACTTCAGTATTCTTGCCTAAAAAATCCTGTAACAGAGGAGCTGGTGAGCTACATACAGTCCATGGGGTCACAAAGAGTTGAACATGACTGAGGTGACTTAGTAGATACTTAACATATGAGACAGAATGAACCAAAAGAGGCTGGGCTAACTCCAGTTAATCAGTGTCAGAAATGAATTGCATTTCTGTACATCCATGTTGGTGTTGGGGAATCAGAGAACTGGGATAAGGAAAAAAGCTTCAAGTCAACAACTATTAAATATTTCCCAAACACATGGCTAAATAGCAAAATTATTCCCATTCTTTCCATAAGGAACTATTTTCATTGTTTAATAGAATGTCCATCATACAACTTACTTTGCCTCTGCTCAAATTTTATAATAAATGGTGACATAGCAAAGGGCAAGTGATCCGACAGGTTTATTCTCAGTGGGATTTTTGTAAAATATCCCAATTGAACCTACAGAATCTATTTTAGGTCCAATCAGGTTGACTCATCAATCAATTACTGGGAATTATTAACAGTGTCTATCGGTCTTTTCTCACCAGATCGTGTATCTACTCCTTGAGGTGTTTACGTATCTTTGCCATCCACCAAGGACCTTATTGTACTAGAATATAGTAGAAATCACTATGTCTTTATTAAATGACTTAGTGTGAAATGTATATAATGAAAAGTGTTGTCTTCTATTACTGCCCTGTTTTTTGCAGTGTCAAATTGAGCTTAGTCCACTGGCCCATAATGCACTAAAACTCTTACGGGTTCATCTCCATCTTCTCAGGTCCAGTTAGATGTAGAATATGTTGCTGATGCTGACTTCAGGATAAAGGGAAACCTGATAGGATAAATGATATCAATCAAGTTACTTAAACTCCTGGATACACAGTTCCTTAGCTGTCACATATGGCATCTGGTCCCATCACTTTATGGGAAATAGATAGGGAAACAGTGGAAACAGTGTCAGACTTCATTTTTCTGGGCTCCAAAATCACTGCAGATGGTGATCGCAGCCATGAAATTAAAAGACGCTTACTCCTGGAAGGAAAGTTATGACCAACCTAGACAGCATATTCAAAAGCAGAGCCATTACTTTGCCAACAAATGTCCGTCTAATCAAGGCTATGGTTTTCCCTGTGGTCATGTATGGATGTGAGAGTTGGACTATGAAGAAAGCTGGGCACCAAAGAATTGATGCTTTTAAACTGTGGTGTTGGAGAAGACTCTTGAGAGTCCCTTGGACTGCAAGGAGATCCAACCAGTCCACCCTAAAGGAGATCGGTCCTGGGTATTCATTGGAAGGACTTATGCTGAAGCTGAAACTGAAATGATGGTATACCTCAATAGTATCAAATTCATGAATTCTCATTACAGCAAAATGACAATCCATAAATAAATCTGGACTATTTCAGTTCAGTTCAGTCGCTCAGTCATGTCCGACTCTTTGAGACCCCATGAATCGCAGCACGTCAGGCCTCCCTGTCCATCACCAACTCCCGGAGTTCACTCAGATTCACGTCCATCAAGTCAGCGATGCCGTCCAGCCATCTCATCCTCTGTTATCCCCTTCTCCTCCTGCCCCCAATACCTCTCAGCATCAAAGTCTTTTCCAATGAGTCAACTCTTCACATGAGGTGGCCAAAGTACTGGAGTTTCAGCTTTAGCATCAGTCCTTCCAAAGAAATCCCAGGGCTGATCTCCTTCAGAATGGACTGGCTGGATCTACTTGCAGTCCAAGGGACCCTCAAGAGTCTTCTCCAACACCACAGTTCAAAAGCATCAATTCTTCGGTGCCCAGCTTTTTCACAGTCCAACTCTCACATCCATATATGACCACAGGAAAAACCATAGCCTTGACTAGATGGACCTTTGTTGGCAAAGTAATGTCTCTGCTTTTGAATATGCTATCTAGGTTGGTCATAACTTTTCTTCCAAGGAGTAAACATCCTTTAATTTCATGGCTGCAGTCACCATCTGCAGTGATTTTGGAGCCCCCAAAATATAAAATCTGACACTGTTTCCCCATCTATTTCCCATGAAGTGATGGGACTGGATGTCATGATTTTCATTTTCTGAATGTTGAGCTTTAAGCCAACTTTTTCACTCTCCTCTTTAGTAGGTATTAAATACTTTCTCCATTGAGAAAATAAATCATTTTTGTTATTGGTGTGGAGATGTGCTGATGGCTAGCAGGAAACAATTTTTATACTAAATGACCAAAAGTTTTCTCTATTTATATTACATAGTAATTATTTTATTAAAATAAATAGGTATAATCATTAATATTTAACACCTTTAGAAAGTATAAGCTCCAAGATTCCATTCATAAGTTCTTCATGGGAGTATAAAAAACAATTTACTCATCATTCATATTTGCTTTTTTTCTCTCTTCTGATGAAAACATTGAAGGGACGTTAAAAATGGATTACAATGTTGAAAATAAGCAAAATTTCAGTGCTGTTAAATTTGGGCAGAAGAAAGGGTTTGGGAAGAACAAAGATGATATAGAAAGAACCACGAAAAGGGTGAAATAATTGTAGAGCTTAGCATTCTAGAAACTAATGTTATACTTTTCAGAATTTAATTTCTGAAATCAAATGCATTTTGTGTAATATATCAGACACCAAGTAATAGTATTTATTTGGAATTACTATGAGTGTTCAACATAAGTTCTGTCAAGCCTTTTTATGAATAGTTCCCGTTTTAAGCCCCAGAGTTATTTATAAGAATAAAGTCTGTAAAACAATCTCAGTAACTAATTCACTCTGTTGAATGTTCCATCAGAAGACCTTCATTTTCCTAGTGGATTATTGTGTGTCCTTACACTAGATCAGATAAAAGAACTGATATTTTTTTTTAACGTTAGATGGTTGAAAAAAAAGTAACGGAGACAAATTTTTGATAGAGCTCATTTGTGGTTGGGACTTATTAGGTAGCACCAGTGGTAAAGAACCTGCCTGCCAATCAGGAGACATAAGAGTTGTGGGTTTGATCCCTGGGTTGGGAATATCCCTTGGAGGAGGACTTGGCAACTCACTCCATTATTGTTTCCTGGAGAATCCCATGGACAAAGGAGCCTGGTGGACTGCAGTCCATGGGATCATAAAGAGTTGGACATAACTGAAGTGACTTAGCATGCATGCACACATATTTGTGGTTACAAAGACTGAAATATTTACTACCTAGCTCTTTACAGTAGAGTTTGCTAATCTCTATGCTAGAACATTACATGGGTCAAAAATTTTTCAGAGATCTTTCATATTTGCAATATATAATTTTTGGTCTTCAGATTTATATATGATACTGTAAATATATCATAGTTCTAAATAAAATTAGGGAATCTTACAGTCTTAATTATGTATCTCCCTAAGTTGCAATGATCTGATGCTCAAAAACAGCATGGCAACATTGGAGCTGCACTGGGACTTAATTGATTAAATTTATTTCTTCCCCTAAAGTTGTGTCTTGAAATTTGTCCTCCTTGAGATGCATTGTACTCTCTCATCTGAACATATCATACTGCATTTACCTTATGAAGAATATTAAAAAGTAATGACTACTGTTGTGTGTATGTTTTAGAATATGTATATTGTAGATGTTAAGATAATCACTAAATGGTTTTCTAAACTAGAATAATTTAACAATCTCAAAATTAAGCAGAAAGTTCATTATAGAAATAATGCCAAGGGAATTCTGTTCTAGTACTCCTTAAGGTAGAAATTTGACTTTTATCAAATGCCTTTTCTATGTATGCTGAAACAGTTATGTTCCTTTTCCTTTATTCTAAATTCTATTACTATATTACTGAGGTAGAAGACATTAACAAGAGACGACAAGAATACACAGAAGAACTATACAAAAAAGGTCTTAATGACGTGGATATCCATGATGATGTGATCACTCATTTAGAGCCAGACATCCTGGAGTGTGAAGTCAAGTGGGCCTTAGGAAGCATCAATATGAACAAAGCTAGTGGAGGTGATAGAACTTCAGCTGAGCTATCTCAAATCCTAAAAGATGATGCCATGAAAGTGCTGTACTCAATATGCCAGCAAATTTGGAAAACTCAGCAGTGGCCACAGGACTGGAAAAGGTCGGTTTTCATTCCAATCCCAAAAAAGGGCAATGCCAAAGAATGTTCAAACTACCACACAATTGTACTCACTTCACATGCAAGCAAGGTCATGCTCAAAACTTTCAAGCTAGGCTTCAACAGTATGTGAACCAAGAACTTCCAGATGTACAAGCTGGATTTAGAAATGGCAGAGGAATCAGAGGTCAAATTGCCAATATCTGCTGGATCATCGAAAAAGGAAGAGGTGAAGTGAGGTGAAGACGCTCAGTCGTGTCTGACTCTTTGTGACCCCATGGACTGTAGCCTACCAGGCTCCTCTGTCCATGGCATTCTCCAGGGAAGAATACTGGAGAGGGTTGCTGTTTCCTTCTCCAGGGGATCTTCCCACCCCAGGGATCAAACCCAGGTCTCCCGCATTGGAGGCAGACACTTTAACCTCTGAGCCAGCAGGGAAGCCTAGTGGATCATCAAAAAAGCAAGAGAGTTCCAGAAAAACATCTACTTCTGCATTATTGACTATAATAAAGACTTCAGATGGTGATTGCAGCCATGAAATTAAAAGACGCTTACTCCTTGGAAGAAAAGTTATGACCAACCTAGATATTGAAAAGTAGAGACATTACTTTGCCAACAAAGGTCCGTCTAGTCAAGGCTATGGTTTTTCCAGTGGTCATGTATGGATGTGAGAGTTGGACTGTGAAGAAAGCTGAGCGCTGAAGAATTGATGCCTTTGAACTGTGGTGTTGGAGAAGACTCTTGAGAGTCCCTTGGACTGCAAGTAGATCCAACCAGTCCATTCTGAAGGAGATCAACCCTGGGTGTTCTTTGGAAGAACTCATGCTAAAGCTGAAACTGCAGTACTTTGGCCACCTCATGCAAAGAGCTGACTCATTGGAAAAGACTCTGATGCTGGGAGGGATTGCAGGCAGGAGGAAAAGGGGATGACAAAGGATGAGCTAACTGGATGGCATCACTGACTCGATGAACGTGAGTTTGAGTGAACTCCGGGAGATGGTGATGGACAGGAAGACCAGGCGTGCTGTGATTCATGGAATCGCAAAGAGTCAGACACGACTGAGCAACTGAACTGAACTGAACTGAAAGCCTTTAACTATGTTGATCACAGTAAACTTTGGAAAATTCATCAAGAGATGGGAATACCAGACCACATTACCTACCTCCTGAGAAATCTGTATACAGGTCAAGAAGCAACAATTAGAACCAGACATGGAACAATGGACCGGTTCCAAATTGGGAAAGGAGTACATCGTGGCTGTATACTGTCACCCTGTTTACAAAACTTATATGCAGAGGACATCATGTGAAATGCCAGGCTAGATGAATCACAAACTGGAATCAATATTGCAGGGAAAAATATCAATAACCTCAGATATGTAGATGACACTACTCCTATGGCAGAAAGAGAATGGGCACTAAAGAGCCTCTTGAAAAAGATGAAAGAGGAGAGTGAAAAAGCTGCCTTAAAACAGCATTCACAAATCTAAGATCATAGTATCTGATCTCCTCATTTCATGGCAAATAGATAGGGATGCAATGGAAGCAGTGACAGACTTTATTTTCTTGGGCTCCAAAATCACTGGGATGGAGACTGCAGCTATGAAATTAAAACACGCTTGCTCCATGTAAGAAAAGCTATGACAAACCTAGACAGCATATTAAAGATACATTACTTTTCCAGTAAAGGTCTGTATAGTCAAAGCTATGGTTTTTCCAGGAGTCACATACAGATGTGAGAGTTGGACCGTAAAGTAGTCTGAGTATCAAAGAATTGACACTTTTGAACTGTGGTGTTGGAAAAGACTCTTGAGAGTCCCTTGGACTGCAAAGAGACTCAACCAGGCCATCCTAAAGGAAATCAGTCCCGAATATTCATTGGAAGGATGCTGCTGAAGCTGAAGCTCCAGTACTTTGGCTACCTGATACGGAGCATGAAGTCCCTGGATGAGATCCTGATGCTGGGAAAGATTGAAGGCAGGAGAAGGGGACGACAGAGGATGACCTGATGGGATGGCATCATTGACTCAAAGGACATGAGTTTGAGCAAGATCCTGGAGATGGTGAAGAACTGGGAAGCCTGGCATGCTGCAGTCCATGTGGTGGCAAAGAGTCAGACACACTGAGTGACTAGACAACTGTTTCTAATTTTAAATAGCCCTTTCATATGTGAGTGACTTAAAGTTGGTCATGAAAGAAACTACAATACAAACAAACCTCTAATTCCATGGGTCTTATTATTTTATGCTTTGGTCATAAATTTTCTTATAGGTGTTATAAGTTTCATCTGCTGGCCATGATGCTTACACATTTTTATATCATGTTAAGAAACAGAAGCACAACTGCTATTTGGATCCATTCATTAATTTGTGTCTTACTACATATCACTGGGATGTCTTTTGAGAATATGGTCCTTATTTTATAATCACCATTGGTTACTACATACATATATATTTTATTTGCTCTCTTTATCTTACCTTAATCTATCTATTTCAGCATGTTTCCCAAATTTAAACTGGATGTATTTTTCCATGATCACTTTAGCTATTTGTCAACTTGTCCTTTTTAAACAAATTAAATTCCTTGTAGATATTCCTAAAATGTTTATCCTGTACATGAGGGCAATTAATTTTTACAGCAGTCCTTTTATTAGGTTACATTACCCTTCCCATTTTAGTGATATGAAAGCTGGAAAATACTGTTTTTTTAAAAATGTGTGTGTTATACACATCTGTATAACGGACTTTTGGACTCAGAGGGAGAGGGAGAGGGTGGGATGATTTGGGAGAATGACATTCTAACATGTATACTATCATGTGAATTGAATCGCCAGTCTATGTCTGACGCAGGATGCAGCATGCTTGGGGCTGGTGCATGGGGATGACCCAGAAAGATGTTATGGGGAGGGAGGTGGGAGGGGGGTTCATGTTTGGGACTGCATGTAAGAATTAAAGATTTTAAAATTTAAAAAATAAAAAACTAAAATTTAAAAAAAAAAATAAAAAATGTGTGTGTGTATATATATATATATATATATATATATTATATATATGGCTGAGTCAGTTTGCTATATAGCAAACATTAGCATAGCATTGTAAGTCACCTTATGCTCATAGCTATGGAATGATTGTGGTTTTGTGGTGGTCATCTAGGCTCAGGGGCAATTGATTCAAACTACAGATAGGGTCTGGTTTTGTTTCACATACTCCTTATCTTTGCTCAGTGCATGCCACATGACCATCCAAAATCAATCTGCAGGGAGTACAATGTAACAGTATGAAGCTAGGTTAAGTGTACTGTGTTCAGCTCTGCTAAAAACCAGGTGCTAGAAATGGATTGGAATTGTAAGAGATTCAGTAGGGGAAGGCCAGTGAAGGACGATGGGTATAGATACTACTAGGCAGAAGAATTTTCATTGCAAAGTTGCAATCCAAGTCTGATAATTTTATAATGAGGGGAGGAAGAAATAGGTAGTGTGAATATCAGATTGCAGTGCAGTTCTAAGAAAGTTTCAGCTAGACTGATGTGCAATCTTTTGAGTTTAAAGTACCATGCAAGGGAGATTACATTCCACAAAAATGATACTGGTGCTCATGCACAGGCAATGAACAGTAGCTGGCCGAGAAAGTCCAGTAGAAGTTTTGTCTCTGTGTGAACACTGTAATGTATCAGAGGGACCACAATAGAACTGGAAGTTCTAGTTTCAGTTATGATGGTTGAAGCAGGCTTTTCTGAAGAAGATCTGAGCAGCATATTTATCAGTTTCAATGCCAGTTACATTGCCAAATCAACAAAATTGGAGAAAGGAAGTATATCCTCTCATGGAAGTAGGGAAGGGAGTATTATTAAAAAATAATCTAACAACTGCTTTCTTTTATTACCACTTTCCTCTCATTAAATCCCTTCTAGTCACACCATTTCATTTGTGCCAGAGTACACCATACATTCTTCAATCAGATGAATTTTGCCTAGAATACATTTTGCCCAGATGATTACATGCCTCTCCTCTTCATTTCTTTCTGATGTTTATTCAAATGTCAATTTGTCAGCAAACCTTTCTCTGATCACCTTTTCTAAAATCCCAAACCCCATCAGCATAAAGCACACTCCATAAATTGCTTTCAGAGTTTATCATTTTCCCATTTCAAAATACAGGATAGATTAGTCAAGGAAAAATGCACATAAAATATTATAAATCTCAAATTTCAGTACTACAGTCTCCTAGCTGATGTAGGCAGCAGGTAATCGAATTATTCTTAGAAAGAAGCACTATGAATAATTTAACAAGTGTTTGCCTTCAAGAAAATATTGAATTCAAGGCATTTTGCAAATAATTCAGTAAGTAAGAACAAATACTACAATAGCTACTTTTTAAGGAAAATGTGCAGACTCAAGGAAAAGCAATGCCCCTTCCTCTATTGATTCCCCTATCCCCATGGAGATAATCTAAAAAATAATAACAGCCTGGATCTTTGATTATCAAGTGTGATAAAATGATTCAGACAAGTTTCCTGCTGTTGCACAGTGAGGCAAATAAGTACTGTGATAGATAGTCTTATGTGTTAATTTTGTAGGCAATAGTACCCAAATAATTAAACATTAATTTAGGTATTGCTATAAAGATATTATGCAGATGTGGTGAATACTCTGCAACCAATTGAAGGTTATTCTTCAATTGGTAATCGGGGTGGACTTCCTCTGATTAGGTGAAAGATCTTGAGGGGAAAAGTAAAGTACTCCAAGGAAGAAGAAATTCTGCCTGTGGACTGTAGCCATGTTACATACAGCTATAACATTATAACTTTCATATATCATTGTAATACTATAACCTTATAACTTATAGTATTATATTTGTAATACACAGTAGCACAGCACACATACGTATACACATCTGTGCATCTGTTGGTCTACGTGTGTACTTAGTCATGAAGAGTCTTTGCAATCCCATGGACTGCAGCCCACCAGGCTCCTATGTCTGTGGAATCTTCCCGGCAAGAATACTGGAGTGGTTTGCCATTTCCTCCTCCAGGGGATCTTCCTGACCCAGGGATCAAATCCATGTCTCTTAACGTTTCCTGCACTGGCAGGCAGATTCTTTACCAGTGAGCCACCTGGGAAGCCTAGAGTGTACCTATCTCCAAGCTACTTGTTCTTTTTCTCTTGTACAACCCTGACGGACACATGCACCAAATAAAACCATTAAGGTTAAAATATATGTACAGTATTATATTATTATATATCACATATTACATAGAATTAATAGCTCCTTACTAACTTAAAAATCTAATAATTTGCATTCCTTCTCTACTTTTCAGTGTCAGGAGACCATTAGGAACTTTGATGGTTTTCCTTAGTACTCTGGTCATAGATCTCCATAAAATGGAAATGAGTACACTTGGTAAAACAAACAAATAAAAAAAGAAAACAGAAATAACAAAACTTCCTCAAACATGCCAGACATTATACTGTACACTTCACATATGTTATCTAAAGTTAATCTTTTCAGAAAATGCATACCCCCATTTTACAGGGAAGTTAGTAGAGGGTTAAGTGAAAGTCACTTAGTTGTGTCAGACTCTTTGTGACCCCATGGACTATTCAATCCATGGAATTCTCCAGGCCAGAATACTGCAGTGGGTAGCCATTCCCTTCTTCAGATCTTCCCAACCCAAGGGTCAGACCCAGGTCTCCTGCATTGCAGGCAGATTCTTTACCAGCTGACCCATCAGGAAAGCCCAAGAATACTGGAGTGGGTAGCCTTTCCCTTCTTCAGGGGATCTTCCCAACCCAGGAACTGAACCAGGGTCTCCTGCATTGCAGGCAGATTCTTTACCAGCCGAGCTACCAGGGAAGCCCTAAAAGAGGGTTAAGATGCTAAGAAAAGGTGCTGCAATGTACAGCAGCCATAAGAAGCTATCAGGCAATTACGGATGTATACCTTGGTAGCTCCCCATATACTGTACTCCATAGGTATTTTAGACAATTTCGATTCTCTGAGACTATTTCCTCATTCTGAAATGAGGACAAAAACTGCCTCACTCTGGTGGTGGTTGTGAAGACTGAATTCGTATATGTGAATGCTTAGTCATGGGTGTTCAAAATGTCAAGGGTGTTCAAAAATGTCTGCACCTTTAATATTTTAGATCACAACATCATACTTCAACCACCATTAAGTGTCCTGAGTACTACTTTTACTGCATTTCCCATAGTGTAGCAAAAGGTACAGAAACATCCCTGTAGCCGCATTTCACCATCAGAATAAATGGATTTTCCATCTTAAATGACCAAGGACAGTTCAAAGGAGTTCTGTCCACAACTGTCTCTAATTTCTGCCGTTCTAAAAGTAGATTTATAAAGAATTGATTTAATTCCTGTGAGATTTTGACCAGATCCTGGCAAGAAAAAACAAGATCTCTGAAAAAAAAATTCAGTTGGATTTGCAATGAAACAAAAGGAAACCAATCCATTACTGCTGTTTGATAGTAAATAACATTTTTCCTCTTTATTATCTGCCAAATACAGTTAGACTTTACCTTTAAAATAGTTGGCGATTTTTTTTTCTTTTCTTTTTGCTTTTATTTCTCCAAGGGGCAGAAAAATCCCAAAGATAGCCAAGTTTTCACTTGTACTCTTTTTTTTTTTTCCTGTCAACATGAAACTATTGGATTTACTGGTGAAAGGAGAGTACTTATGAATTGCAAAAGTGGTGTGCTTTCTGATAAATACTTTATCATATCTGAAAAATAAAAACAATGAAGAAATGCAATAAATTCTGGGTTTGGAGGAAGAAGCAGATTAATATCTTGCAATATTAACCTCAGAGAAATGTGCCAGAGAGCTGAAGTGGCCACTTCCTGCCTACTGCTCTGGCATCTTATGTGGGCAGGTACCTGATGTTCCTCAGAGCTTTAGGGGTTTTTATAAGAATCTCTACATTCAGCTTTCCCACATACTCTCCCTTCCCCCACATCTAAGAAGGGATATACACTGAATCCTTAGTATAGAGAGGCCACTTGGCATTAGTTGAGCAGACTGCTCTGTGCAGTGTTGAGTTGTGAGCCAGGCTTCCAAGTGTGTGAGCTGATTGCCAATGGAATATGAACAAGTCTCTACTTTCTCATTTGTGAAAGAAAGATAACACGTGGACAACTTCCAAGTTGTAAGAAATAAAAGAAATACTGTACTTGAGGAAATAAAAGATATAGCATGCTGTCCAATGTTAGCTACTACATTAATATTAGTATGATTATTATTATTTTTACAGTTTTCAATGAACCGTTTGGGGACTTGGGTTCCTGTATGAGACAGATCTGATTTCAAATCCCATATCTGGCTCTTTATATGACCATTAACAAATTCTGTAATCCCTTCATGTTTTAGTTTCCTCATCCATCAGTTCAGTCAATCAGTCATGTCCAGCTCTTGGTGACCCCATGGACTGCATGGACCCCACGGACAGGCTTCCCTGTCCATAACCAACTCCCGGAGCTTACTCAAACTCATGGTCATTGAGTCAATGATGCCATCCAACCATCTTATCCTCTGTAATCCCCTTCTCACGCCCTCAATCTTTCCCAACATTAGGGTCTTTTCTAGTGAGTCAGTTCTTCACATCAGGTTGCCAAAGTATTGGAGATTCAGCTTCAGCATCAGTCCTTCCAATGAATATTCAGGACTGATCTCCTTTAGGACGGACTGTTTGGATCTCCTTTCTGTCCAAGGAACTCTCAAGAGTCTTCTCCAACACCACAGCTCAAAAGCATCAATTCTTCAACCCTCAGCTTTCTTTATAGTCCAACTCTCACATCCATACAAGACTACTGGAAAAATCATAGCTTTGACTAAACAGATCTTTGTTGGTAAAATGATGTCTCTGCTTTTTAATATGCTGTCTAGGTTGATCATAGCTTTTATTCCAAGGAGCAGGCATCTTTTAATTTCATGGCTGCAGTCACCATCTGCAGGGATTTTGGAGTCCATATGATTGGAATAACATCACTTCTCTCATAGTGTTGCTATGGAAATTAAGATGTCAATATACAGTTTAATCCAGTTATAGTTATTATTTAATTTAAACCTTGAAGATAGTGTATCTTATTAGTATAATTATTAGTGAGGTATGGGCTTCCCAAGTGGCACTAGTGGGAAAGAACCCAGCCTGCCAATTTAGCAGACATAAGAAATGCAGGTTCAGCACCTGGGCCAGGAAAGTCCCCCCAGAGGAGGTCATGGCAACCCACTCCAGTATTCTTGCCTGGAGAATCCCCATGGGCAGAGGAGCCTGGCAGGCTTAGTCCTTAGGGTCGCAAAGAGTCAGACCTCACCAGGTGACTGAGCACACAGGCGCACACCTTTGGAGAAACTGAAGCTCATATCATTTAAGAAAACCACTGACAGTGTGCAGATTTGAATCCTGTTTCCTCTCACTTCTAAACCTGAGATATAGTCCCATAGCAGATCTCAAGACAATGATCTGTAGAACAAAACTGAGAGTCTTCTTTATCTTTTCTCATGCCACACTCAATCCATCATCTAATTTCTCAGCTCTGTTTTCAAAATTACTCCAGAATCTACCTGCTTGATACCACCTGCGCCCCATTTCCCTAAACCAACCCATCATCATTGCTCACCTGAACAATACGGGAAGCTTCTGAGCTGGCCTCTCTGTCCCAACAACTGCTTGCAAAGCTATTCTCATCACAGAAGCCAGACTGATCCTTTGAAAATAATAACGAGGTTATACCTATGGCTGATTCATATTGAGGTTTGACAGAAAACAACAAAACTCTATAAAGCAATTATCCTTCAATAAAAAACTAAATTAAAAAATAATAATGAGGTAATTCAACAGCCTCTTTCAGAATAAAAACAAAATCCTTATCATAACCTACAGAGACTTAATGACCTATTCTTTGTGGAGCATTTGAACTTTCTTTCTACAGCCCTGGTCCTTCATCATTCTATTCCAACCATACCAGCTTTCTCACTTTTCCCCAAACAGACCAAGAACTCTGCGGCCTGAGAGACTTTGCACACTATGTCACTACTGCCTTGAAAACGTTTCCCCAGATTCCAGCTTGACTGATTTCTTTGTTTCTTTACATGCTGCTCAAATGTGACTATACCAGAGAGAATTTCCTGACTACCAGATATATAACAGCACTTTCTCCCTCCCTCTGCCCATTACCCTCTGTGTTTATTCCACAGTAGTTAGTGCCATTTGACCTTTCTCTGTTAGTTCAATCCTAGAAGCAAAGTCTTTAGTTAATTTCTCATCCCTAAGGCCTGACAGTGCCTGACACATAGTCAGCATTCATGGATATTTGTTGGGGAAAAAAATGAATGAATGTGACATTTACCTGATACTCTAGGTGATTATTTAACCAGGAAGAAAGATTGACATACTGGATTTTTCCTGATTCCCCAAAGAACTACTTCAGGGAGACTGCAGCAGTAAAAATGTATATTTCTTAAGGAGATGACCAGACAGAATTCTATTCTCCTTCCAAGTAATTCAGATATTTAATGAATATAATTTTTCCTTCCTAGAAACTCCCCAGAGGCATAGAAAAAATATAAGTCTGCCTCTTTTAAATACCTAGCCAGTACTGACAGCATGGCCCCATGAGTCTAATTCCAAGTTTTAGTTAGAAGAACTGCAAAGAATGAGAAATGTGATGCATAGAATTAAGGAATTTGTAACCAGTTGATTAATTTAAAGTTATTCATTCTAAGCTGTAAAGAGATAGATGAAGAAGATTAAGACTGGTTGCAGTGCATTTGGTAAAGTCAAGCCAAAATAAATAACAAAGCAAATTCGTTATTAGAGTTTTTTATCTACGAGAATTTTATAAACAATGACATAGAAAAAAAATCTATCCACCAGGTGTCAATTTGAGCACGTTATATAGCAATGTTTTATCCACCAATCACAGCTTCCCTACAATTTGCTAATCTCCTGAGATGGATGCTGAAGGCTGCATTAATCCAGACTGTCAACTCAGACTCTCATCATCAGAATATAAAATGGTATATGCCCCAGGTTCTTTAGTAGGAGAAATTGAGAAATCTCTTATATGTGGGTTGTATGGTCTTCACAGGCACAGTTCATAAACAACATAGTATAACCAAACTAATTTATTTTTAAAGATACAAGAGAGAATTGTGGTCATTTTCCAATAGGAAATAACTGTTCTGTCAAATAGTCATCTTTTATTCCCAAAGAAATTTTTCTATCAGAACACTCAGGAAAAGGCCAAATGACAGCCACGTCTATCCCATCCCATTTGCCAAATAACTTTGTTTTTTTCTGTGACTGAATTCAGCTCTGAAACCTGAAGGAACCTCAGCACTGTGCTTTCATGCTAGGGAAATATTGATTTAAAATTTTGCCTATATGTATAACTGAATCACTCTGCTGTACACCTGAAACTAACACAATGTTGTTAATCAACTGTATTCCAATGTAAAATACAAAGTTTAAAAATAAAAAAGCAAACAAAACACATTTTAAAAAATGTTGCCTGGTTTTATAGCGGAACATAGAGGATTACATTGTCACACATCATGGTAAGTTAGTCAAATAAGAAGGAAAAAGAAAATAAGTAGAGGGTGGAAAATAAGGCCTGGTGGAAAGAAATACAAGGTGAATGGAGGGCAAGTCCCCCACCTGCATTAAGTAGCAGGCAAAGGTTCTTAGGAATCATCCAAGGTAGTGGAATTAATCCTGGCTTCCACTGGACACCCGGGAGACATTTTAAAAATATGAATACTCAGGTCTCCCCTACAGAGATTCTCACCAAATTACCTGGAAATAAAGCAAGCATTAGTGTATTTCACAGATTCCCATGGTGATTAGGATGTACAGCAAGGGTGGAGAGCACTGCATAAACCCCGCTTAGGAAATCCAGAGAAACTGAGTGAGAGTCCAGAGGTATAGAAAGTCAAGACTAAACCCAGTTTTCATCTCTTAATTTATGGTTCTTTCTCCCCATTCATGCAGGAGTGGCTGCGTGGCGCTATTGCACTCATCTCACATGCTAGTAAAGTAATTCTTTAAATTCTCCAAGCCAGGCTTCAGCAATACGTGAACCGTGAACTTCCAGATATTCTGGTGGGTTTTAGAAAAGGCAATGGAACCAGAGATCAAATTGCCAGCATCTGCTAGATCATGGAAAAAACAAGAGAGTTCCAGAAAAACATTTATTTCTGCTTTTTTGAGTATACCAAAGCCTTTGACTGAGTAGGTCACAATAAACTGTGGAAAATTATGAAAGAGATGGGAATACCAGACCACTTCACCTGCCCCTTGAGAAATCTGTATGCAGGTCAGGAAGCAACAGTTAGAACTGGGCATGGAACAACAGACTGTTTCCAAATAGGAGAATGAGTATGTCAAGACTGTATATTATCACCCTGCTTATTTAACTTCTATGCAGAATACATCAAGAGAAACTCTGGGCTGGAAGAAGCACAAGCTGGAATAAAGATTGCCAGGAAAAATATCAATAACCTCAGATATGCAGATGACACCACCCTTATGGCAGAAAGTGAAGAAGAACTAAAGAGCCTCTTGATGAAAGTGAAAGAGGAGAGTAAAAATGTTGGCTTAAAACTCAACATTCAGAAAACGAAGATCATGGCATCTGGTCCCATCACTTCATGGGAAATAGATGGGGAAACAGTGGAAACAGTGACAGACTTTATTCTGGGGGGCTCCAGAATCACTGCAGATGGTGACTGCAGCCATGAAATTAAAAGACACTTACTCCTTGGAAGGAAGTGTCCAACCTTCCTTCCTTCTATGACGAACCTAGACAGCATACTAAAGAGCAGAGACATTACTTTGTCAACAAAGGTCCATCTAGTCAAGGCTATGGTTTTTCCAGTGGTCATGTCGGATGTGAGAGTTGGACTATAAAGAAAGTTGAGAGCCAAAGAATTGATGCTTTTGAACTGTGGTGTTGGAGAAGACTCTTGAGAGTCCCTTGGACTGCAAGGAGATCCAACCAGTCCATCCTAAAGGAGATCAGTCCTGGGTGTTCATTGGAAGGACTAACGTTGAAGCTGAGGCTCCAATACTTTAGCCACCTGAGGCAAAGAGCTGACTAATTTGAAAAGACCCTGTTGCTGGGAAAGATTGAGGGCAGGAGGAGAAGGGGACGACAGAGGATGAGATAGTTGGATCGTATCACCGACTCAATGGACATAACTTTGGGAAAACTCTGGGTGTTTGTGATGGACAGGGAGGCCTGGTGTGCTGCAGTTCATGGGGTCACCAAGAGTCATACACGACTGAGCAACTGAACTGACCTGAACTCCCCATTCAATGCTACTATGTCTGAATCTAGGCTTCCCTGAAGGCTCAGATGGTAAAGAATCAGCCAGCAATGCAGAAGACCCGGGTTCCATCCCTGCATCAGGAAGATCCCCTAGAGAAGGAAATGGTATCCCACTCCAGTATTCTTGCTGGGAAATCCCATGGACAGAGGAGCCTGGCAGGCTACAGTCCTTGGGGATCGCCATGAATCAAACATGACTGAGTGACTAACTCTCTCATTGAATCTAACCTAATGCTTAATTAAGATTATACGGCCAAAATAAGGCAGCCATGACATGGTCATCTTCTTCAAAATTTGGATGAAAGCCCCAAAGAACAAGTATTCCTGGGTATATCATTCAGTGATCTGTGTCCTCATTGTTAAGACAACAAACTACAGGGGTTCTAATAATATAAAGGTAAACGAGCCACAAATTCTTTTTTACTGGAACCAAAAATCTTGTTCTCAATAGTCTGAATTATAATCATCACAAAATTTTGCCAGGCACTTTTTCTAACTCCCCGCAATGCCAAGGCTGTATGTTGTATATAGTGGTAACTCAGTAGAGAAACACAAAATAATAGACAACCTGACAGAATAATCCTAACAGGTGGTAGTCACTTCCTGTAATGGCCCTGGACTTTTACTGCCATGTCCCTGAGCTTTATTTGCAATGAATTGTAAATCCTCATTGGTATGCAGCTACACACCCCCAGATCTACTTGGGAAGCCAGATGATCTAAGCCACAGTCAATCTTAAAATGTTAACTCAAAAGCAGAAATGTGCTAGAAATGAATCTGATCTGCTTGCAAAGACGCAAGCATAGATGTGGCTGGAAAATTAGTCAAAGAAGCAGACAGGCCGCTCTCCCAGCAACCCACCTATAACTTATCTTTCATTGCTAAACACGTTTTTGTTTTTGTACCACAGTAACATAGGATTTCTTCCATACACAGTCATAGTAATAGAAAGTTATTGCTATGTGATTTCTCCCCTTTATAAATGCAGTCAGTTTCCAAGGTCTATCTATTTATAATAATACGTATTTATATTCATGACAATCTAGAGTATAGGGGAAAACTGCGTTTTCATTTTAACTAATATATAAGGTGCTCAGAGGAAATTTTAATGGGAAGGTTGATGTAAGTTTTGGTCTAGGGGAATAAATATTGAAGTCAGCTAAAGTGTTGTTCATTTATCTTCTTTAAATATTTCACAAGATTTGTTTTAACTTCTCTCTACAAATGCTGACTTCAACATTACCTTATAAAAGTATTTCTGAACCCCCTAAACAGCTGCACTGATTAGCTTGCTGTGTTTATACATGTTAAGTAAAATGTGTATTAAGCCCAAGCCCTGCAAGAAAACAAAAATATCAGACCACTGAATTTAGATAGTAGTTGCTAGGAGCCTAATACCACGTGAGATATATCCTAGCAGCACTTTTTCAAGCATGTTGTCTATGTGGACACTGTGAGTTACTTTGCATATGTTATTCCATATAATGACAAGTTATCAATAAGGAACATGTATCTTTATTTTATAGGTAGGTGAGAAAGCTCAGACTACAATGCTATCCACTGAACAATTGACTGAGGCTGTTTTAATTTTATGAAGTCATAAATTAAACTTTTGGCCAAGTATTAATGAACTTCAATGCTGCAATTTCCTACCAAAATGCCTAATAAGACTTGCCTTCAAGCAAACAAATGAATAAATAAACAAAACTGCTCCACATAGTTATCTACCTAAACATTCAAGCTAGAAAAGAGGTCAACTGCTTTATTTTACAGCAATGAACCAAAGAATATCTTAACTTACCTAGGACTGCACAGTTACTTACTACTAAACTATTGGTGATGACTAGGCTATATAGCATTTGCTGAGCTAAAATTTTCTAAATACTTTCTAAGGTGCCTCATGGTTTGTTTTATTAGAGCATTTGAAAGTTGACTTTAGGCATTTCACTAAGATGCAGAAAGAGGAATTGCAAATGGGTATCTGTTATTTTCATTAATATTTTAAAATAGATTATAACATGCATAATGAATAAATTGCTGTATTTTTTCTGTATAGTCCTCAGCCTATTTTTACCTTTCTTGTCTCCTCTATAAGTAAGTAAAGAAATCTATTCCTAAAACCCATGGACAAGGTATTCTACAGTTTCATTTTATGTTCAGGTAAAACATTCCCCAGCATTGGCTATATATACTAAGAGCCTCAGAGAACAACATGGCACCACAAATAGATTACAGAGGGTACACAACCATTAAGATCACAGATGTAAGTTTCAAATCCCACCCCACCGCCCCGCCCCGCCCCAAACACACACACATGCACCACTGTCATCTGTGTGAATTTGGGTTGTTTTACCTCTTCTTATCTTGGTGCTATTTCTGAAAAAAATATATTAATAGATGATGCATCTCATAGGATATAGGGGGATATAAATGGAATAATTATACCAAAGAAGTTCTTGCACTGCTGTGAAAGTTCTAGGTCTCATAACAAACTTCCCAACCTATGGATCCAGCAAAGGGACTGAGAATCCCCAGGGAATCTGACTTTGAAGTTCAGCAGGATTTGAATATATAACTTCCAAAGGACTGGGGGAACAGAGACTCTTGGAGGGCACAAACAAAAACTAGTGTGCACTAGGACCCAGGAGAAAGAAGCACTGATCCCAGAAGAGAATGAGCCAGACTTTGATGTGAGTGTTTCGGAGTCTCTGGTGGAAGCATGGGTTAACAGTAGCCTGCAGCGGGGTCAAGGATACTGACAGCAGCTGTCCTGGGAGGTGCAGCATGCTGGTATAAGTCCTTTTGGAGGAGGTGGCCTCAGAACCAACTACAGGAGGGAACACAGCCCCAATCAGGAACAGAAAATTGGATTTAAGTTTTACTAAGCATGGACTTGCCCACCCAAGCAAGACCCAGTTCTCCTCAGAGCCAATCCCTCCCATCAGGAAGCTTGCACAAGCCTCTTACACACATCCATCAGAGGGCAGACAGAATGAAAATCACAGTCACAGAAAACTAACCAAAATGATCACACGGATCACAGCTTCGTGTAACTTAACAAAACTATGAACCATGCTGTGTACAGCCACCTAAGACGGATGGGTAATGGTGGAGAGTTCTGACAAAACCTGGTCCACTGGAGAAGGGAAACACAAACCACTTCAGCATTCTTCCCTTGAAAACCCCATGAACAGTATGAAAAGGCAGAAAGACAGGACACTGAAAGATAAGCCCTTAGAAGGTGTCCAATATACTACTGGAGAAGAAGGGAGAAATAGCTCCAGAAGGAATGAAAACAGAAACTATGTCTAGCTGTGGACATGTCTGGTGGTGAGAGTAAAGTCCAACGCTATAAAGAGAAATACTGCATAAGAACCTGGAATGTTAGATCTATGAATCAAGGTAAGTTGGAAGTGGTCAAACAGGAGATGGTAAGAGTGAACATCGACAGTATAGATCAGTGAACTAAAATGGACAGGAATGGGTAAATTTAATTCAGATGACCATTATATATATATATATATTACTGTGGGCAAGAATCCCCTAGAAGAAATGGAGTACCCCTCTTAGTCAACAAAAGAGTCCAAAATGCAGTACTTGGGTGCAATCTCAAAAATGACTGAATGATCTCTGTTCCTTTCCCAGATAAACCATACAATATCACAGTAATCCAAGTCTATGCCCCAACCACTAATGCCAAAGAAACTGAATGGTTCTATGAAGGTCTACAAGACCTTCTAGAACTCACACCTAAAGAAAATAAAATGTCCTTTTTATCATAGGGGACTGGAATGCAAAAGTAGGAAGTCAAGTGATACCTGGAGTAACAGGTAAGTTTGGCCGTGGAGTAAAAAATGAAGCAGGGCAAAGGCTAACAGAGCTTTGCCAACAGAACACACTGGTCATAGCAAACACCTTCTTCAAACAACATAAGAGAAGATATACACATGGACATCACCAGATGGTCAATATAAAAGTCAGATTGATTGCATTTTTGCAGCCAAAGATGGGGAATATCTATACTGTCAGAAAAAATAAGACCTGGAGCTGACTGTGGCTCATATCTGAACTCCTTATTGCAAAATTCAGACTTAAATTGAAGAAAGCAGGAAAAACCACTAGGCCATAGAGGCATGAACCGAATCAAATCCCTTGTGACTATGCAGTGGAAGTAACAAATAAATTCAAGGGATTAGATCTGAGGGAGTGCATGAGGAACTATGGACAGAGGTTCATAACATTGTACAGGAGGCGGTGATCAAAACTACCCCCAAGAAAAAGAAATGCAAAAAGGCAAAATGATTGTCTGAGGAGGCCTCACAAATAGCTAAGAAAAGAAGAGAAGCAAAAGGTAAAGGAGAAAAGGAAAGCTATACCCATCTGAATGCAGAGTTTCAAAGAATACCAAGGAGAGAAAAGAAGTCTTCTTAAGCAAACAATGCAAAGGAATAGAGGAAAACAATAGAATGGGAAAGACTAGAAATTCCTCCTTGAAAATTAGAGATACCAAGGGGACATTTTATGCAAAGATGGGCACAATAAAGGACAGAAAGGGTATGGATTTAACGGAAGTAGAAGAGATTAAGGAGAGGCGGCAAGAATACACAGAACTGTACAAAAAAAGGTCCTAATGACCTGGATAACCAGGAAGGTATCACTCACCTAGAGCCAGACATGCTGCAGTTTGAAGTTAAGTGGACCTTAGGAAACGTTACTACAAACAAAGCTAGTGGAGGTGATGGAATTCCAGTTGAGCTGTTTCAAATCCTAAAAGATGATGCCACGAAAGTGCCGCACTCAATATGCCTTCAAATTTGGAAAACTCAGCAGTGGCCACAGGACTGGAAAAGGTCAGTTTTCATTCCAATCTCAAAAAGGGCCACATCAAAGAATGTTCAAACTACTGCACAGTTGCACTCATTTCACATGTTAGCAAGGTCATGCTCAAAATCCTCCAAGCGAGGCTTCAACAGTATGGGAACAAAGAACTTCCAGATGTACAAGCTGAATTTAGAAAAGGCAGAGGAACCAGAGGTTAAATTGTCAATATCTGTTTAATCATAGAAAAAGAAAGATAATTCCATAAAAAAAGTCTACTTTTGCTTCATTGACTATGGTAAAGTCTTTGACTGTGTGGATCTGGATCACAACAAACTGGAAAATTCTTCAAGAGATGGGAATACCAGATCACCTTACCTGCCTCCTGAGAAACTGTATTCAGGTCAAGAAGCAACAGTTAGAAACAGACATGGACAAATTGACTGATTCCAAATTGGGAGAGGAGTATGTCAAGGCTGTATATTGTCAACCTGTTTATTTAACTCATATGCAGAATACATCATGTGAAATGCCAGAATAGATGAAGCTCAATCGAATCAAGATTACTGAGAGAAATATCAATATCCTCACATATGCACATGATACCAGCCTAATTGCAGAAAGTGAAGGGTAGCTAAAGAGGCTACTGATGAAGGTGAAAGAGGAGAGTGTAAAAGCTGGCTTAAACTCAGTATTTGAGACTTCCCTGGTGGTCCAGTGGCTAAGACTCTGTGCTCCCAATACAGGGGTCCTGGGTCAATCCCTGGTCAGGAAACTAAGATCCCATACGCCACAACTAAGACTTGGAACACCCAAATAAATTCAGTAAATAATAGTGTGCATTTTTTAAATCGTATGACAAATATCATCCAAAGTGTTTTCATTCATTAGCCTCTGATGCTGAAGCTCCTATTTTTTTATTTTAATCACTGTCCTAAACTGTTTCCAATTGTTATCAATTGTAGCTCTTGAATAGGACAGATCGATGTTAGCATCATTGCTCTGTCTCAGAATCAGTGTGAAAAGGGTTGACTATTGCTTGTATGGAGAGAGAGAGAACAGGGTTCTGATCTTCGCTTATATCTGCCAAATGTAATTATTTATATCTATAAGAGTTCTGAATTTACTGCCTATCCAGGGCAAGTACATTCAGTTCAGTTCAGTCGCTCAGTCGTGTCCTACTCTTTGCGACCCCATGAACTGCATCACACCAGGCCTCCCTGTCCATCAACAACTCCCGGAGTTTACTCAAACTCTTATCAATTGAGTCAGTGATGCCATCCAACCATCTCATCTTCTGTCGTCCCCTACTCGTCCCACCTTCAATCTTTCCCAGCATCAGGGTCTTTTCAAATGAGTCAGTTTTGGGCATCAGGTGGCCGAAGTATTGGAGTTTCAGCTTCAGCACCAGTCCTTCCAATGAATAGTCAGGACTGATCTCCTTTTGAATGGACTGGTTCGATCTCCTTGCAGTCCAAAGGACTCTCAAGACTCTTCTCCAACACCACAGTTCAAAAGCATCAATTCTTCAGCACTCAGCTTTCTTTATAGTCCAACTCTCACATCCATACATGACCACTGGAAAAATCATAGCTTTGACTAGATGGACCTTTGTTGGCAAAGTAATATCTCTGCTTTTCAATACGCTGTGTAGGTTGGTCATAACTTTCCTTCCAAGGAGCAAGCATCTTTTAATTTCATGGCTGCAGTCACCATCTGCAGTGATTTTGGAGCCTTCCCCCAAATAAAGTCTGTCACTATTTCCACCATTTCCCCATCTATTTCCCATGAAGTGATGGGACCAGATGCCATACCTTAGTTTTCTGAATGTTGAGTTTTAAGTCAACTTTTTCACTCTCTTCTTTCACTTTCATCAAGGGGCTCTGTAGTTCTTCTTTTCTTTCTCTCATAAGAGTGGTGTCATCTGCATATCTGAGGTTATTGATATTTCTCCAAGCAATCTTGATGCCAATTTGTGCCTCATCCAATCCAGCATTTCTCATAATGTACTCTGCATATAAGTTAAATAAGCACCAGAGACACTCAGAGGGCTCAAATGTACCTTGTGTGCACCAGGACTCAGAGACCCCACAGAAACTGAGACAGAACTGGTTTGGGTGTCTCCTGAGGAGATATGGGTCAGCAGCGGACTGCTGTGGGTGCAGGGGCTCTGGGTGCAGTAGACCTGGGTATGGCATAAGCCCTCTTGGAGGAGGTCGCCATTAACCCACCATAGAGCTGCCAGAACTTACGCAGGACTTGGGAAACAGACTCTTGGAGGGCACAAACAGAACCTTGTGCGCACCAGGACCCAGGAGAAAGGAACAGTGATCCTTCAAGAGACTGACCCAGACTTGCCCATAAGTGTCCAGGAGTCTCTAGTGGAGGTGTGGGCTGGTGGTGGCCTGCTGCAGGGTTGGGGGCACTGAATGCAGCAGTGAGTCCATGGGACCTTTGGAAGGAGGTCGCCATTAACTTCGTTACCTCCACCATAGTTTGGCATCAGGTCAAATAACAGGGAGGGAACACAGCCCCACCTATCAACAGAAAATTTGATTAAGATTTATTATGTATGGCCCCACCCATCAGAACAAGACCCAGTTTCCCCCCTCAGCCAGTCTCTCCCATCAGGAAGCTTCCATAAGCCTCTTATCCTTCTCCATCAGAGGGCAGACAGACTGAAAACCACAATCACAGGAAACTAACAAATTGATTACATGGACCACAGCCTTGTCTAACTCAATGAAACTATTAGCCATGCATGTAGGGCCACCCAAGATGGACAGGTCATGGTGGAGAGTTCTGACAAAACGTGGTCCACTGGAGAAGGGAATGGCAAACCACTTAAGTATTCTTGTCTTGAGAATCCCATGAACAGTGTGAAAAGGGCAAGTACATAACAAGCATTTAATATGTTAAGTTGTCCAGTCATATCTCACTCTTTGCAGCCAGACCCATGCCTGCCTGCAATGCAAGAGACCTGGGTTTGATCCCTGGGTCAGGAAGATCCACTGGAGAAGGAAATGGCAACCCACTCCAGTACTCTTGCCTGGAAAATCCCATGGATGGAGAAGCCTGATAGGCTATAGTCCATGGTGTCACAAAGAGTCAGAGATGACTGAGCAACTTCACTTTCACTTTCACTTTCCATGCCTGCCAGGCACCTCTGCCTACAGAATTTTCCAGGCAAGAATACTTGAGTGGGTTTCCAATTCCTGCTTCAAGGGTTCTTCTTGACTCAGGGATTGAACCCATGACTCTTGTGTCTCCTGCATTGGAAGATAAATTCTATATCACTAGCGCCACCTGGGAAGTAAATGTCATTAAATCTATACACCATCAATAGCAAGGGACATCATTATTTCATGTTCTACTGGAATAAAAAAAAAATGCCAACTAAAGTATAATATAACACTTTCTGATTACATTGATCATAAAATATATTGTTACCTCAGAAATGTTAGAATGTGGAAAAGAAGTATGCATCTTACAATCAAATAAATTCAATAATCCCTTCTTAGGAAATAAACACATTACCCATCAAAGATTTGTCTACATTCTTTGAAAGGAATTTTCCATTTTTTACCCACTAATGAGTGAGATAAAATTATCCATTTGATTCTTCTTCACTCCCTTTGTAACAGTAATATATGTGTAGACCGTTGCCCTAGCCTCCTAGTGGGTCTTTCTTAACCGTTTGACATTGTCCTTGTCCATGGGACTTGATTAATTAGCATGGGGTTCCACAGTGTCAGCCTTAAGCTGAACTAGGGGCTGGGTAATTTATTGTGTATTTATGTTTACAGCATCTGTGGCTTCTACATTACTTTGGCAACAAACATCCATCTAGTCAAAGCTGTAGAATTCACACACTTTTCCAGCCCCAAACCTGAATCCAGCTTCTCAGAACCTCTGGTGCCTCCAGTTCCAGAGCCTCTCTAAGATTCTACATGGGAACATGGTTATTTCTTTTTGGTAGCCATCTCTGCAAGTAAAGTTTCTCTCCCATAACTGTCATTTAAGCAGACTTTCAGAAAAGAGAAACCCTACTCCTGGGCATATATCTGGACAAAACTATAATCCAAAAATATATATGCACTCCAATGTTCATAGCGTTATTATTCACAATAGCCAAGACATGAAAACAACATAAATGTCCATCAATAGATGGATGGATAAAGACAATGTGGTGCATATATGCAATGGAATACTACTCAGCAATAAAAAGGATGAAATGATGCAATTCAGCTACTAACTGAAGTAAGTCAGAGAGAGAAAGACAAATATCATATGCTATCACTTAGATGTGGAGTCTAAAATATGACACAAATAAAGTGTCGATGAAACAGGAACAGACAGACAGGGAGAACAGACTTGTGGTTGCCAAAGCTGGGGCGGGGCGGTATGGACTGGGAGTTTGGGGTTAGCAGATCTATTATATACAGAATGGATAAGCAATAAGGTCCTACTGTATACCACAGGGAACTACATTCAATATCCTGAGATAAACCATAATGGAAAAGAATATAAAATAGAATGAATCACTTTGTTATACAGCAGAAATTGACACAATGTAGTAAGTCCACTATACTTCAATAAAAAAGGAGAAAGGAGCAGAGATAATTCTGTTTAATTCATAAGACTCAACTAGAAGTTGAGGACAACATTTTTATAAATGACATGAAGATATATGGCATGCTTATAATTCTTGAGGATGACACTTTCAAAGGTGGAAGAACTGTGTAACAGTGAATGAGGAAATCAGGAATCCATAATTATTAAGCTGTTTGAAATAGCTGAATCTGATAAATGCAATTTAGCCAAGGTGCAAAATATACAAGAATGTGAAAAACTCCAGAGGTTTGGGTAACTGAAAGCTCACTTTGTGCCACCAGTGTGCCAGCAGTGCTGAGAAGGCCAATATGCTACTAAAATGCATTAAGTTCAATTACACCATGTATTTTTAATTATACTTGGAATATTCTGGGTGATACAATTTAATAAGGTACTGATACACTAGAAACTATATAGATGAGAGGGCTTCCCTGGTGACTCTGCGGTAAAGAATCTGCCTGCCAATGCAAGAGATGCAGGCTCTGTCTCTGGGTTGGGAAAATCCCCTAGAGGAGCAAATGGCAACCCACTGCAGTATTCTTGCCTGGGAAATATCATGAACAGAGGAGCCTGGCAGGCTACAGTCCATGGGGTTGCATATAAGTCAGACATGGTGACTAAAAATAACAAACAATAAAGATGAGTACTTGGTAGTTTTCTTTTGAAATAGTGAGTCATTTTACCCGAAAAGGATGAAAGCTTATGGTGGAAGGATAGAAGGATAGAAACTCATGTCTTCAGGTATTTTAAAAGCCAACATGTGCAAAAGGGCAAACTCACCAGGGCAATTGATGGCAGAATTCATGAATAAAGTTAATGAAAGGCAATGTCTGGCCCATTATAAAAGTAAATGTTCATCAAACATAGGTTGCTGATGGATTAATAATTAAAAATGGAGGAAGAAAAAAATTCTCAAGAAAGAATCACAAGAAAAAAATTCTGTGTATGCTGTTAGATGTTAACTAGACTCATTGTGATGATCATTTTCTAATATATACAAATATTGAATCATTATATTGTACACCCAAAACTAACATAATGTAATATGTCAATTACATCTCAACGAAAAAGAATGGAGGTATGTCATCGTTACTGTGCTTAACATTAGAAGGCTATGTATCAAGAGATTTTCCAAGGGTGCTTACCTTGTACCAATTATAAGGCTAAGTGCTTCTCAATTAGGCCATCAGGCAGGAACTTTCATTATTCACACTTCACATTTAAGGAGAAACAAGATTCAATAATTTACCCAAGGTCATAGAGCTAGTTAATTAGGACTAAAATTAAGACATTTCTTTCTTAGGCTTCTGCTCTTAACCCGTAAGCTGCAGGGCTCTCAGATGAGGAAAGCTTTCTGACCATTCTCTACCCAGCCCAGACCATCACCAAGTCCCACCTTTATCATCCCCTGTCCCTAATGCCTGCGAGGTCTGTGTGCTCAATAGCTCTGATAGGAAACTCCTGCTAAAGCTTGCTTATCCCAACAATACCTGAGAAGATGGGCAGCGAACAATGATGTCTCTCACCAGAGAGAAGGGGTAGAAAATCAGCAGTTCAAAAGAGCACAGCCAGAAGCCTGGAGTCCCAGTTATAGCCTCCAACAGGGCAAGGGGTGAATGGAACCTCAGATACCAGAGGAATAGAGATCCCCACCCATGGTGGATAAAAGGACGTCTGGGGGCCCTACAGAGGCTGGTGGATAAAAGGACGTCTGGGGGCCCTACAGAGGCAGGCATCTGCTCCCCTGCCACACATTCTCCCTGGAGGTGGGGTCAGTAAAGGAGCAGGGTACAGAGAAAGGCTGCATTTAGTGTTAATCAAACAGAAGGGCTTTGACGCATTTAAATTTAGAGCTTAGCTGCAGTTTTGCTATCTTCCCTCTCATTGGTGAAAACGACCCACCAAATATGTTTCTATGTATCTCAGCCTCAGTTATAGATTCAAATTCTCTCCTAGAGAGAAAGATCTTGAAACAAATCAAAGGCTGTGGTGTGGACTTGGCTGATATTCTTTTGTATTCCATAAAGTTTAGAAATGTTCACATTCTCCAGGTTTAGAGTTGATCGTCCCAAGACACCAGCAGCTTTCCCAGGCAAATGCAGCTTAATTCTCCTCTCTAATCTGTGGCCCAGCTCTACCCCAGACCAAATACTTCAGTCAGAAATATAAGATGATCACATCTTCTTCAGTCTGAACAATAATCTTTTTCTATAACCATTTCCAAGTTTACTGTGGAGTTCTTTCTGTTCATAATGGAGTACATGAAATGTTGATTCAATGTATAGTATTTTTTTTAACTTTTTTTTTCATGGCTAAAAAGGGCATTCCAAGGAGTCTATGGTGAGTTAATATCTTTTGAAATGTATGCCATGCTTTAAATATTAATTCAAGATTTATGTTTTCCTGAACTATGTTTTGCCCCTCTAAGAGACTTCAGTGTTTTATAAATGACTGTCTGGCTTTGTTTTGGTAGGAAATGGTTAAACAAAAAAATCCTGGCTTTTGCAACAAGAAGATAATGAAAATTATGACTTAAGAAAGGATAGTGAATTCAATGACAACTGTCTGATGGCATGTAAGGTAGATTCCTTTCCACTGAAAGCTAGAGCAGCCCAAATGACCTTCCTGACAGCCACACAGCAGAAGAAAAGCAAAAAGGTGCCCATCTCATCTCTGCTGTCTCGAGAGATTATTCTTTTCACATTGAAATAGAATTTACAGTTCTTACAGGCTGCTTCATCAGCACTTATTCACTTCCTGCAGGGAAAGAGCAGTATGAGAGATGCTGATACACAGGCCCCGTGCGACAGTCTCCCTTGACACATGCCACTGAGGGAATAACGCACATAGACATTTGGAGAGGCAAATCTACAGTGTGGGAACAGTAGAGTGAGAAGAGAGAGAACAAACCAGATGGAAAAGATTTGCGGTATTATGTGGAAGAATTAGGCTTCCCTAGTGGATGAGTGGTAAAGAATCCACCTGTCAATACCGGAGATGCAGGTTCGATCTGTGGGTCAAGAAGATCCCCTGGAGAAGGAAATGACAACCCGCTCCGGTATTCTTGCCTTGGAAATCCCATGGATAGAAAGAAGAGCCTGGCAGGCTACAGTCTATGAGGTTGCAAAGAGTGGGAAACAACCCAGAGATTGAACAATAACAAATGGAAGGACTAGGCCCTCGGTGGGAAGCCACTCCAGAAGGGGAGTGTTGCATCCTAGAGCGTCACTGTCTTTCCACAGTCCCATGTTGCAAACTGTCGAGCCTGCATGTTATCATCAATTCTAAAATAGTTACTGAAGACTCTCAAGAGCTCCCTCAGTTAACTCCATTCCAAGGAAGAGCTCCATTTGACTGATATATGAGGCATTGATTCTTGATTCCGGGGTCATCAAATGAGTAACAGCTCTGTCATAGCCTCCAAAGGCAGAGAAATGAGCAGGTGTTTTTACTGTAGTTACCTCAGCGCCTCTCTTCTATTAGCAATTCAGAAGTGTTCTTAGGTCATTCTAAGGTCAGTGGAAAGTGAGACTGAGTGGTGAAAAAAAATTCGGATGGCTAATTACATGGTTTAACATTCCCTTCCTTCTGCAAGAAGCAAATCGACACTTGTCTTAAAGAGCTCTTTTTCCAGAAGACAACATCAATGATCCTTCTGGGAAATTTACTTGGGTTGATTTGACTCCAAAACATGGCTTTTCCATGTATGGCTAAGTCCCTATGCTGTTCACCTGAAACTATTACAACATTGTTAATTGTCTATACTCCAGTATAAAACAAAAAGTTTTTTTTTTAAATATGATATTTGCAAATATGGTTAGATTTAATTTCATATGTTTTATCTCATTTCTACTCAAACCACTTATTGGTCATGAGCAATTATTATTTCTATTTTATAAAAGGTGGAGACATGATACTTGGAGGGATAAGTTACTTTTCATTGGAGAAATAGAATTAATCAACAGAAATCGGACTTGAATTAGTTATCTACTGACGACAGGGCTCATAATCTTTCTCCTAAAGATCAGTGGCACACAGCACTATTTAAATGCCAGCTGTTCACATTCACATGCAAAGAAATTATACTCCACGATGACTGGCAAGTGCACACGGCTTCTGAGACACCAAAGCTTGTCTGTTGTTTTCATAGCTTAGTTTATAGTTTTTATCTGATGGAACTTTGGCTGTAGAGAGTGGCATAAAGGCGGTGTGGTATCCAAAACTAGGAAATAAACAGACACTTTTCCAAGGACAAGTGCATTTCTGTAATAGAAGGCGGTGTACAGGAACAGAGCAAGGTGTTCCATGGCCTTGTCAGGCCCCTGGTGTGTTTATCTAATTCTCTCTGCTGTTTTTGAACTCAAAGTGAGGATATAAATATGTCACCCTTACCCAAGTGGAAGCAGGAGGAAAAGGCACAAATGAGAACAAGAGTTTGAAATATAAAATTACACAGAATTTTATACCAAGGAATCATTTTAGGAAGCAGGCGAGATGATTTTCATTTGCAAATGTGGAACATTCTGAGTGCACAGGGAGCTGTCACACATGGTATGTTGTGATGTGGTCTCTGAACACTTAACGGCATTTTATTTAACATTTTATTACCATTTTCCTCTGGAGCAGAATGACATACTAAACTGATAAATGGAAGACTTTGGCTTCCTTAAGATGTTTACAGAGATTGTTGAAATTGAATAACATGAAATGTTCTTTTGTTTTTCTGCTGACTGTTACATTGTCTGACTTCTTTGGATGTTTTAAGACCTTGCCAGGGTTTACTTCCTGGTTCAGAGTTTACTTCCTTGTGGTTCAGAATGTGATACATGATCACAACTGTTAAGAAAAGGTATGAAGCTACTCAGAAAGAGGAAAATGTGGATTCTTGGGCAAGGAAAATTATCAAAAAGACCTCCTTTTATATTTTTCTTTTACAGTGTAAGACTTGATTCAGGTGAAACCATACTGGATCCCCAACTACAACATTCAGAGAAAAGTCTTTCTTAGAGGATTGAAAGTAAGAACGGGACCTTTGCTAGGTGTCTCTGGGATTTTACTCTGTTCTTTCAGCAGGTGGTTGGAGAGGAGTGGGAAGGGAAAGGTAAAGATAACTGATTTCTGATCGCTATTCCATTCTATAATTTCTTGCCAGACACTGAGGTAAGAATTTTCTCACTTTTTCCTGGTAATGTGCTGGTATTGTTATCACCATTTTGCAGGAATGTCTACAGTACAAATTTCCAAGGTTGGAGACAGGTCTCTAACTCAGATCCTCTGATTACATGGTGAGTGCTGTTATTACCTGGGACTCTGGTCTGGAAGTGACATATGTTGTCTATTTACTAAGTCATGTCTGACTCTTTTGCAATTCCATGAACTGCAGCCCACAAAGCTTCTCTGCCCATGGGATTTCCCAGGCAAGAATCCTGGGGTGGGTTGCCATTTCCTTCTCCAGGGCATCTCCCAACCCAGGGATCACATTCACGTCTTCTGCATTGGCAGGCCAAATCTTTACCACTGAGCCATCAGGAAAACCAAGTGAGAGAGACCCATTTCTAAGTATTTCAGGTGAAAAGGAATTCACTGGCTGCCCAAGAGATGGAAATCTAGATATACTTTGGTGGCTAGGTCTCAGAAATTTGACACACCCAGGACATTTTCTGAGTCTCATCCCTTCTCCTTACTCGGCGGCATCAGTTGTCAATTGGATTCATCCACAGAGCAGGAAATACAGTTACTGATGACTTCTCTATCTCACATTTTCAACTTTGATCATTATAGAGACTGGGATGGAAGTTCTGCCTCTTTGTAAATGTCCTGGTAAATTTCTGATTGGTCCCACTTAGATCAACTGCAAACCAATGAACTGTGCCTATCAGGTGAACTTTTATGATGGGCCTGTTTTGCTTAGGCAGATGCCCAGTAATGACAGAAAGAGCAGTATACGCTACATGAAATAATTTGGAAGCCACAGTGGCAGGAGGTGGGAGTGGAACTTCCATCTCTGACACTATAAACATGTATGTGTCCTGTACCTACATAGCAAGGCTGCCACTGTTGGCAGCGCCTTTACCCTTGTAATAGACCATCCTTTGGGGATGAACCCATGTTTTCTGGTTTCACTGGTCACATACCACATACCACTATTCTGCCCACCTGAACTGCTCCATCAAAAGCTGAGGGGACATGGGTAAATCTATGGCTGATTCATGTTGCTGTTTGGTAGAAACCAACACAATACTGTAAAGCATTATCCTTCAATTAAAAATAAAAAATTTTTTTTTAAAAAAAGAAAAAGTTGGATCCACAGTTATTTTCTGACTCTTTGATCGCCACAGAAATGAACAAGATAGGAGTTAAAGAGAATCTTCATTGGCATTAGCAACAAGGGAATCTTCGCAGCCACGTACCAAAATTTTAAAAATGTTGACTAGAAACGTGCAATTGGATTAAACTGAAGAAAGTTCTGCAACTTTCCCTAAAGTCATAATAACCATCTCCACTAATTTCTCCGAAGTAATGCCAAATTAACACTTGAGATTAGTGACGACATCATGTTTGCTGTATGTGAGAAGACACAAGAGAAGAGCTCTAGTGCCCTTTCAGTAGAAAGATTGTCTTAAGTTTTTCCAAAAGGAAAATCCTGAAACCATGTCTGTCTTAGATAATCAAGCAATTAAATGGATGCAAGCCTAGTAAAAAAGAACTTTTCTAGTCTACAGTCTAGAAGAGATGCTGATAAACAAGGGGGCCATAGGAGGGTGAGGTGATGATAGACTTGAAGAAGGGAGTTCCTTAAAGCAACAACCATTTAGAATCTCTCTAGACTTGGGATCAATACTTATGCTGCGGCACTGGCAATAGAAAGTCCCTGGTTTCCCTGCACTCAGGGCAGGAGTACAAAGCAATGACTGGTGGTACAGATGGATAGCCTTTTGGAAAACAGGGAGCACCTGCAAGAGTTAAGAGCATGCAACTTCCATCTTTCAAATAAAACACAGAGAAAAGGAACCCTTCAGAAGAGAAACAGAGCCCTCTATTGGGTTTATACAGTGATTTTTTGTGTTGTAAATTCATTTTTCCTCTTGTATATGAAAGATTCAAAAAGAACACAACACACCCCAATTGAATAGCTGATTCTGCCTGTGAATTAAAATCATCCAGGATGACTTCATAATTCCCAATGCCCAGGCCACACCAAAGTCTAATTAAATCAGAATCCCTGGAGGTGAGATCCAGGCCCCTATATTGTCTTTAAAGCACCCTGGATTCCACTGTGCAGTCATGGTTAAGAAGCACTGCTCTAAATAAACATGAGGTAAATAAATGTCTCTTTCTGCAAGAATAAGCAGAGAGGAAGAAAAATCACTAGAATTAAAAAAGCTACTGCAACACAAAACTGTAGGGGTTCCTGGAGGAAACAGGAAAAAGCTAGTAGGGGTTCTTGATTTAAAAAAACAAACTAACAAAAACATTTAACTTGTATGTATGGTATTCTTTTAAAAATGCATTGTTTGCTCTGAAATACCTTTTTCAAGTCAATTATGGTTTTCATTCTTCTTCTGATGAATATTTCAAGGTGAAATGGCCAGTCTGTCAAACATACATTTTAGCTGCAGCACTGTTGTCTTTATCTGAACAGGGTTTTTCCAGTTATTTGAGAGCTTGATTTCATTTGGATGTGATTATTTTAATTAAAGTCATAGAAAGAGAAGAAAATTAAAAATGAAGTTACTGGTCATAGCCAGCACAATCATAATATAATACGATAAAACTTAGAGATAAAAAGTATTAAGGGTATATAAAGAAATTGAGTCTTTAGTCTTAGTCATTGAATAATCATAGTAAACTATGTGTGAAATTGTCAAGAAAAGTTAAGTTTAAAAATTAAAAATCAGTAAAATCTAAAATATATATAGGTATAAATATGTAAAATGCATATAAAATATATGTATATATAAAAGATATATACAATATGCCCTTGAAATTAGCGACTAAAGGTTACCGTAGGGAGAAATTTTTAAATGATACATTTGGCTCTCTGAGAACTTATAAAATGTAAATCTATCTTCTCAAATTATACATATTTAACTTGTACATGTTCTCAAGAATTCATTATGTATGAAATTAAGTACTGGGTAAAATTCAAGGAAGCAGAAAAAACAGAAAAGAGCATTCTGAAGACTATTTTAGGCAATGGCACATGAACTGTGAGTAGAGTGAGAGGTAATACCAGCAGAGAGCGGCAGCGAGTGGTGGAGTGGGTCAGGGAACAAAAGAAAGCCAGGAAATATCAAGTGACCACTGCCCTGGTCAGCCAGAGCTTGATTCCTCTGGGCACTGTGAACTCGCTTAGAGCAAGTGCCTTAGAACCCTCTCTTGAAGGGCAAGAGATGTTGTTCAGTTGCTCCGTCATGTCCGACTCTTTGTGACCCCATGGACTGCAGCACGCCAGGCTTCCCTGTCCTTCACCATTTCCCAATTTACTCAAACTCAGGCCCACTGAGTCAGTGATGCCATCCAACCATCTTAACCTCCGTTGTCCTTTTCTCCTCCTTCCTTCAGTCCTTCCCAGCATCAGGGTCTTTTCCAATGAGTCAGATCTTTTCCAATGAGTCGGCTCTTCACAAGAGAGTGGATGTTTATCCACCAGTTAAGAGTGAGTGCTGACGGGGCATTCATTTCTTGACGAGCACAGATGTGGAATGGAACCCCTGCTCTCTAAGTCAAGAGGTACATGTGCCAGCGATCGGATAAGCAAAGAGACACTATGAGTAGCGTGACAGCATCTGCTGAAAAGTATGTTTTGAAATAAAACAGAGCAGAGGTCAGCAAACCTTTTTTGAAAAGTACCAGCTGGTAGATATTTTAAGCTCTGTGTGCCACATATGGTCACCCTCACATATTTTTCTTTTTCCTTTCTTTCTCTATTTAAAAATGTAAAAACAATCTAGCTCATATAAAAATAAGTGCCAGAACACATTTAGTTCACAGGCTGTATTAACAGATATCTAAAAGAGAGAGTATTTTTTGAACATTAAAAATCAGATTTATCAGTTAATATGAGCAATCAAAATGAATAATACCTTCTAAGATAGAACTATCTTTGCATGAAAAACATTTATCACATGTTATTTATGTAACACATTTAAAAGTATTTCTTTAGAAATACAGCTTTGCAGACATGTTAGATGATTAAAAACAGATATAGGACAGGCAGGGACAAACAAGGTAGAATTTAAGGCATTAAGTTTTCATTCAAGGTTCTCTGCTTGAAAAACAGGCCATTTAGTCAAAGCCAAAAAACTCAGTTATCCTTCTCTTTCTTTTCCAGCATTAGCAAGACAACAGAATACAGCCCCTCTTTAAAGGAGAAGAATCCTGGACTTCTTTCCCCCTTCTCCCAGGCTCCAGTTAACTTTTTCATCTGGAAGAATCTTTCTGTCTCTTCCACCTCCTTACAGACGCTCACTCTATCCTGAATTACATACCTGGATATTCAATATAATCTCCTAACCAGGTTTAAGATTTTGAAACAAAAGCAAATAAGAGAAACAAGCATGCTCATAGGCCCAATCCTACTTTTTGCCCAATATTTTTCTTGGTGTTATACCAGCTTTTTTTTTCCTATTTTCCATACTCCATTGTATATGTGAAGGCAAAATTATTATAGACCATTCTCTTTAAATATAGTGACACTAAATTATAAATAAAATACAAAAGTGATAAAAACAAAATCAAAACTGTCAAGCTCCCATACTCTCTCCTGAGTTAAGAAACCAAATCACACTAGTATATTATTTTCAAAATAATGACTGAGAAAAATACATATCAAAATATAGAAGGTATATCCAATGAAGTGATATGAAAAAAGTTTTGAAGCTTATTCCAAGTTTTGACATAGACATTTTCTTACAAGTTATATAAACTATTGTGGAGCTAGGGAAAAAATTAAAGCAAAGCCTCTAAACAATTAAAACTAGGAAGAGATGGGCATACCAGATCACCTGACCTGCCTCTTGAGAAACCTGTATGCAGGTCAGGAAGCAACAGTTAGAACTGGGCATGGAACAACAGACTGGTTCCAAATAGGAAAAGGAGTACGTCAAGGCTGTATATTGTCACCTTGCTTATTTAACTTCCATGCAGAGTACATCATGAGAAACGCTGGGCTGGAAGAAGCACAAGCTGGAATCAAGATTGCCAGGAAAAATATCAATAACCTCAGATATGCAGATGACACCACCCTTATGGCAGAAAGTGAAGAAGAACTAAAGAACCTCTTGATGAAAGTGAAAGAGGAGAGTGGAAAAGTTGGCTTAAAGCTCAACATTCAGAAAACGAAGATCATAGCATCTGGTCCCATCACTTTATGGCAGATAAATGGGGAAACAGTGGAAACAGTGGCTGACTTTATTTTTCTGGTCTCCAAAATCACTGCAGATGGTGATTGCAGCAATTAAATTAAAAGACGCTTACTCCTTGGAAGGAAAGTTATGAGCAACCTAGACAGCATATTAAAAAGCAGAGACATTACTTTGCCAACAAAAGTCCATCTAGTCAAGGCTATGCTTTCCAGTAGTCATGTATGGATGTGTGAGTTGGACTATAAAGAAAGCTGAGTGCCAAAGAGTTGATGCTTTTGAAGTGTGGTGTTGGAGAAGACTCTTGAGAGTCCCTTGGACTGAAAGGAAATCCAACCAGTCCATCCTAAAAGAGATCAGTTCTGGGTGTTCATTGGAAGGACTGATGTTGAAGCTGAAACTCCAATATTTTGGCCACCTGATGAGAAGAGCTCACTCATTGGAAAAGATCCTGATGCTGGGAAAGATTTAGGGCAGGAGGAGAAGGGGACGACAGAGGATAAGATGGTTAGATGGCATCATCGACTCGATAGACATGGGTTTGGGTGAACTCCAGGTGTTGGTGATGGACAGGGAGTCCTGGCGTGCTGCAATTCATGAGGTTGCGAAGAGTCGGACACGACTGAGTGATTGAACTGAACTGAAAAATCAATCAATCAAGAAAGTCTTCTCTTCCATGGAATACTATATGAGAAATACTGTATGAAAACAATAAAGAATACAAATTCTCCATAAATGAGAGATCTGAGAAACTGGTAAATTCATACTAGGAACTAGATTGCTCTCATAAAGCTTTCTGGTTATCATAATAATAAAGAAATGGAGAACCCACCTCTATAAACATTTTATGAAGGCAATACAACAGTCAAACACTATGCCTAAAGCTGACAAAGGAGTTCCAGAAGTTTTAAGTTACAGACCAGAATTAGTCATGAACATAGATTCAAAAGTTCCAGATCAAATATTAACAAATGAAATCCAGACTTCCAATAAATAATATGGTGGTATTTTCATACAATTAAATGCTACTCAGCAGTAAAATGAGTGAACACATACATATAAAAGCAAACACGAATGAATATCAAAACAGTATGCAAAATCAAAGAAATCAGACATAGAGTACTTATACTATCTGATTTATATGAAATAATAGAATCCATAAAACTAATGTTTAAAATTAATCTATGCCTAATGTATACATAGTTTATACATACATGTATAAAACTACTTCATAAGTTTGGAAGTCACTGATTGCCTGAAACAGCAGTAAGGGATGCTTTAATGCAGAAGCCACAAGAGAACATTCTGAGGTAACGGAAATGTTCAGCATCTTGAATGGGGCTATGGTTAATGGGTGCCTAAGTTTATCAGTTCCCAAATGTCAGCTTCAAATGACTGGCCTTTTCTATAAATTACACCTCAATAAAGTTGATTAAAATTGTATATTAAATAAAATCTAAGTTACAGAGTCTATTTAACATACATTACTTGGTGACTCAGACAGTAAAGAATCCACCTGCAGTGCAGGAGACCCAGGTTCAATCCCTGGGTTGGGAAGATGCCCTGAAGAAGGATATGGCTACCCACTCCAGTACTCTTGCCTGGGAAATCCCATGGACAGAGGAGCCTGGTGGGTCCCAGTCCATGGGGTCGTAAAGACCTGGACAGGACTGGGTGGCTAATACTACAATACAGAACAATGTGTTCTTTCTGGTCTAAATTGTGATACATTGTATTATATAATAGATGATAGACAGATATAGATACATGTGAGTGATGTCAAAGAAACAGTTAAAAACAATATGACATGATATTAATGATGATATAAAAGAGATTTCAGGCAAGTTTTATCTCTGAATTATAACTGACAAATGTAATTTACAAATTTGCTGAAAATGAGCATGCATTAACTTTTCTGTAAGCTAAAGAAAGGTTATGAAAGGCAAAAGATCTATATATAATGCATGTCATGTGGTAGATTTTCAGGATGTTTTACAACTTCTTTTCAGCTCTTTTTTTCCCCTTTTTTATACTCTTTTACCAGCTCATTCTATTTCTAGTCTCTTGTGCATTTCCTTCTGTTTTCCTTTTTCACATTGTATTACACATTCATTCCTCTATATCCACAGCCGACGATGTTTGATGAAAGTTGTTTTCCTCAATTTAATTCAAGTCAGTACCAGAAATCTTCAAGGAACTAATTATCAAGTTTGCACAATACTAAAGTGAACACAGTCATACACAAAAACAAAATGATAAGAAAATAGGATGTGTCTCCACTGTAATTGCATTTTTCATTTCTTCTTAATTCAGCCTGGACCACAGTTTCTCACATGCCTCCTGGGATATCAAAGCCTGCCAGCACTAAGAGAAACTCTGGCTATGAACCACAATGGTAAACTTATAAGCCAGGGACCCTCTCAGAGGCAGCCTTAAAGAAAGCACTGTTTTACGAAAACTTGTAGTGATTGGCCAAATCCTGCTGCTGTGTTCTTTCTCTTTTGGAGACCAGCTGAGAAGCCTCCCCTTTTCTCAGCTGCCTTCTAATGAAAGAAAACCCTTGCAGTCCTACCTTTGGCAATTCAGGAAATCACTCCATCCATTCTGGTAGACACAGTGCTCCCAGAGAGGAAAAAGACAAGAATGGACACATTGACTGATTGTAGTCAGTGCTGGTTGATATTGAGAGAAGACTAGAAAGGAAAAACAGCAAAAATACTTATTCTCACTTTATAAGTTGTTTCCTCACTTAATTTTTATAACCCTCCCTTTGGGAATGAGTTACTAGAAGAAAACAGATATAAAGTGCACAGATACAAAGATGTCTTTATTTGCTGACTGCTTGATGGTTTAGGTTTAAAATCCTAAGAAAGGAATCCATCTAAAAGGAATAAATTTTACTATTAGAATTACTATTATTATTGAAAGTTAAATTGCGAATATAGTAAGATGAATTGTATTTCTATATGTTGTTATTGTTCAGTTCCTAAGTTATGTATGATTCTTTGTGACCCCATGGACTGCATCCACCAGGCTTTCCTGTTCTTCACCATCTTCTGGAGCTCACTCAAATTCATGTCCACTGTGTCATGTCAGTGATGCCATCCAACCATCTTATCTTCTATTACCCCCTTCTCCTCCTGCCCTCAGTTTTTCCCAACATCCAGGTCTTTTCCAATGAGTAGGCTCTTCACATCAGGTAGCCAAAGTATTAAAGCTTCAGCTTTAGCATCAATCCTTCCAATCCTTTCAGGGTTGATTTCCTGTGTAGGATTGACTGGTTTGATGTCTCTGTAATCCAAGGGACTTTCAAGCATCTTCTCCAACACCACAGTTTGTTTTTCTTTTTTTAATTAATTATTTCTTTTAATTGGAGGCTAATTACTTTACAATATTATACTGGTTTTTGCCATGCGTTGACATGAATCAGCCATGAGTATACATGTGTTCCCCATCCTAAACCCCCCTCCCATCTCCCTCCCCATCCCATCCCTCAGGGTCATCCCAGTGCACCAGCCCTAAATGCCCTGGCTCAAGCATTGAACCTGGACTGGAGATCTGATTCACATATGATAACATACATGTTTCAATGCTATTCTCTCAAATCATTCCACCTTCACCTTCTCCCACAGAGTCCAAGACTGTTCTTTATATCTGTGTCTCTTTCACTGTCTCATATATAGGGTCATTGTTACAATCTTTCTAAATTCCATATATTTGTGTCAGTATACTGTATTGGTATTTTTCTTTCTGATTTACTTCACTCTGTATAATAGGCTCCAGTTTCATCCACCTCATTAGAACTGATTCAAATGCATTCTTTTTAATGGCTGAGTAATACTCCATTGTGTATATGTACCACAGCTTTCTTATCCATTCATCTGCCAATGGACATCTCGGTTGCTTGCATGTCCTGGCTATTATAAACAGTGCTGTGATGAATATTGGGGTACATGTGTCTCTTTCAATTCTGGTTTCTTCGGTCCAACGCCACAATTTGAAAGCATCAGTTTTTTGGTTTTTTTTTTTTTTTACTATTTCTATATACTATATTTCCATATACTAATAAATGATTGGGAAATAGCACTTTACCAGGAGATCAGTCCTGGGTGTTCATTGGAAGGACTGATGCTGAAGCTGAAACTCCAGTACTTTGGCCACCTCATGCGAAAAGTTGACTCATTGGAAAAGACCCTGATGCTGGGAGGGATTGGGGGCAGGAGGAAAAGGGGACGACAGAGGATGAGATGGCTGGATGGCATCAACAACTTGATGGACATGAGTTTGAGTGAACTCCGGGAGTTAGTGATGGACAGGGAGGCCTGGCGTGCTGCGATTCATGCGGTTGCAAAGAGTAGGACATGACTGAGCGACTGAACTGAACTGAACTGAACTGAAGATAACTCCAAAATTTACATGGAAATCCAAAGTCATTAGCAAAGTGTAAAAAGATTTGGAAAAGAAGAAAGAGGACTCAAGACAGAGTATATTGGATCAAGGGTTAAAAAACATAGTAAAACATAAAGTAAAAGATTAGAGAAATGAACTTGAACATTCATGGTCAACTGATTTTTTTTTTAAAGCATCTAAAATAGTTCAGTGAGGCAAGGATAATTTTTTAATGGCAATAAAACTACTAGATATTTGTATGAAAAAAAAAAAACCTGACCTGTATATGATACTATACACGCAAACTAATGTGAGATTTACAATATAAATAAACATAAAAGCTAAACTAATTAAAATTCTAGATAAAAATACTGATGAATATTTTTATGAACTTGGAGTGGATAAAAATTTCATGGATGCACAAAAAGTGAAGAAGTGAAGTGAAGTCGCTCAGTCGTGTCCGACTCTTTGTGACCCCACGGACTGTATAGCCTACTATGCTCCTCCATCCATGGGATTTTCCAGGCAAGAGTCCTGGAGTGGGTTGCCATTTCCTTCTCCAGAAGATCTTCCTGACCTAGGGATCGAACCCAGGTCTCCCTCACTGTAGGCAGATGCTTTACTGTCTGAGCCACCAGGGAAAACATCAAATAAAAATTCAGTTAATTAGACAGCATTAAATAGTCTCCTCAAAAGACACTTGTAAGAAAATAGAGTTGGTATAGACTTGGAGAAAATATTCTCAATACATCTGACAGACATCCACCATTACACCTGCTGACATATATATATGTGAGCAAGGACTGTGTGTGTGTTTGTGTGAACACATACAGGTCTGTGTATAAAGCACTTCTACAACATAAAAATAGATGAAATAACCCACTATCCAATTAAAATAGGGGAAACCTTGAACAGACACTTCACAAATAATGTTCTCCAAAAGGCACATGGTAAGACGCTCAGTGCATTAGTCATCAGATAAATGTAAAACAAACCTCAGTGTGATACCACCCTACACCCACTAGAATGGCTCTTCCATTCCAATTGTTGGCAAATTTGCAAAGCAACCGATATGCTCGTGTATTGCCGGTTGGAATGTAAAATGGTACAAATGTTTTTAAAACCAGTTGGATTCTTATAAAGTTTAACATATGCTTACTACACAATCCAACAATTTCACTTCTAGAAATTTTCCCAAGAGAAATGAAAACACATTCATGAAAAGACCTGTATAAGAATGTCCACATTTTACTGATGTTTTCTCAAAGTTGAAATCAATCCATGTGTCCATGAACAAAAGAATGGATAAAGAATAATATAGTATATTTGTAGAATGGAATACTATTTAGTGATGAAAGAAGACAGATGACGAATAGTTGAAAAAGCATTATGCTGAATGAAAGAACCTGGAAACAGAAGAGTACACACTGCATAATTCTCTTTCTATGACATTCAAGAACAAGGAAAATCTATGATGATAAAGATGAGAACAGCTGTTGCCTATGGGAGATGGGATAAATAGAAAAAAGACAGGTGAGGAAACTTTTTGAGATGATGACTTGGTGGTTAGAGAGAAGCATAGATTCGAAACAGTTTATTGAAATGTACATTTACAATCTGTATATTTCATTTTATGTAAATTACAGTTCAGTTTTAAAAAATAAAACATAAGGAAAAAAATGACAAAAGCATAACCTACAAATCAAATCCAATGGACGGATACATCAAAACAAAACAGAGACAAATGGATGAGGCTACAGAATAAGATTTAGGGAGATACATGTATACATTCTCAGTCACTGAGTTGTGTCCAACTCTTTGCAACCCCAGGGACAGTAGTCTACCAAGCTCCTCCATGGAATTTTTCAGGCAAGAATGCTGACGTGGGTTGCCATTTCCTACTCCAGAGGACCTTCCTGACCTATGGATTGAACCTACATCTGCTGTGTCTTCTGTATGGGCAGTAGATTCTTTACCACTGAGTCTGCGAAGCCTTGGGAGTTACACTTGTATGATAAAACTAAAGCAGTGCAAGGACATGTTTATTAAAATTCCAGGCAAGAATATTGAAGTGGGTTGCCATTTCCTCCTCTAGGTTTGAACTGATTGGTCAACTGCTAACAAAGATGTTAGTCTCACAATAATTAATTGTATATGCGTTCTATACTAGTTGTCTATATCTATATTTTAGTTTAAAAGTGAGAATAAATAAGTAAGTTTAAAAATAAATCAAAGCAATCTGTTCTATATGTTTGAAGAAGACTCCAAGAGTGTGAGATTTAAAATGAGGCCTGAAGGATGAAAAGGAGCTAGTCATAGGAAGAATAAGGAAAGAGAGAAAAAACACATGGGAGAAATCTGAAACCAGGCCACTGTGACTGCTGCAGAATGAACCCGGGGAACGGTGTCATGCAATTATGTCGGCAATGAAAGCATGAGCCACAGCGTGCAAGACTGTAGATTAAGATAAGGCATTTGAGTATCATTCTACATGAATTAAGACATAAAGAACAGAAGTAGCAGAGGAAACACTTTTTCGTTTGACATTTATAAGAGATCTGACTGTGGTTTTTGTATAAGAATTTCATTAAAGGACAAGAGAATGGAAGTAGGGAGAAAGGATGACAACAATGAAGATTAGGTAAGAGTCACAGTAATTGGACTCAGGCAGTGACAGTGGAGACAAGGAGAAGTGAATGTGTTCAAGGGTTTTGGTTAACTGGGTGACAAGAAGTGAGAAACTAATAATTCTGGTTCAATTCTCAACTGAGCAGGTGAGAATGTCACACAAATATATATATATAGACAGACAGAGAGAGAGAGAGAGAGAGAGAGAGAGAGTAATAGATTAATGTAGGAAAACACTAGGGGAAAGAATATTCACAACTAATTTTAGTGGTTAAAAACCAACACTCTTGGGAATTCCCTGGAAGTCCGTGGTTAAGACTCCATGTTTCCAATGCAGGGGGCATGGGCTTGTCCCACATGCCACATACAAAATTCAGCACTCCTACCAAAAACCTGAACACTTATATCCACTTCCTGCTACCCCATTGCACAGTTTGGCAAGAATCTGTTTGCTTGACTATTAATCCTCACTTCTCAGACTAACTTTTGTCCTAACCACACTACCATTGTCTCTTCCCCTTGCCACCCATATTTGCATACATCTATTTAGAATACATTACTTTTCCTGAATGGAAGAACTTTTCCTATCATAAGTACATGGTTAAGTTTGCATCTCTTTGCCAAGGCCCACCTCAAATTTTTACCATTTTCTTGGAAGTTTATTGCGAGAGTTCCTCAGTGTAGGAGTTGCCTGGCCTATGTCTACATACTTCTGTACCACAGTTTTATCATATTGTGTTTATTGATTTTTTTCTGTATTCCCCATTAACATAAAAGTCTATTGAAGATAAGAATGATATCTTTCTATCGTTACTCTTAACACAGTGCATAAAGAGGAGCTAGTAATGAATAAACATTTATTAAATGGCTCTTTTGAAAGAAGTTCAACCAATTCATGCTTTGCAAAATTTGAGAAAATCTACATGCTTAAAGCTACTTGTGATGAAAGCACATAGCAATTCAATTCACAAACTATATTAATATATTGATCAACTATTATGGGCCAGAGTTAGATATTAGGACTAGAAAGAGGAATAATAAATGCTGCTCTGCTTAATATACTCCCCAACTAGTCAGTGGGTGATATTTGAAAAGGAAATTAAAATGAAATGTGGTAAATGTCATAATTTAGTTAAAACAAAGTGAAATAGGAATGCAAATGAAGGAGAAAATTATTCTATGCAGTGGGGATTCTCTTAAGAAGTCACTTTTGATCTGGCTTGTGAATATGGAGTAGTCATTTTATTATTTTTAAAAATTCAATATATCTATCAAGTGAATATCTCTTGGTGCGTTCAGGTTTTGCAACATGTGGTTGCTGTTTCTGTCTGTCACACACCTTATTTACACATACTGTGAGTCAGGAGAGGCTTGTTAGAGCCACTAACCCACCTACACCCTCACTCCCTTTCTATCTGTTGAAGAGAAAGCTACCTGGACGGGAAGAACCCTCAGTGAGTTTCAGCCTTGAATGGTCACTGGCTGCAGGAGCTTGGGTATGTCACTGCTCCCTGAGGGGCCTCATTCCCTTCACCTATAAAATGACAGGAGCAGACTAGACCTCTAACTACCTTGTTATCACATCAAGGTCCAGTAAAATGGTACATTTCAAGAAATGCACATCAATATTTGTTAGAGGAAATTAGTTTAGAAAAAAGTACAAAGTTATACATAGGACTTGCAGCTTCTAGTTTCAAGTGTAAGGAGGTTGGGAGTCACCACTCCATACTAATAACAAGTAAAAAGCTGAACAGACTGAAAAACCAACTGTTCTTGGATCCATAAAGCAGGGAAGACACAGGTCAAACTACTGTGCAGGAAGTGGGGAAAGGGAATCATTTTAAAATACACTAGGGAACTCTGTTATTCTTAACAAGGCCTGTACTCAGGGGAAACTATAGTTAACCAGAACCTAAAATGGGGCAGTATCAGAATCTAAATCCCCTGAGAAAGGCAATACCTAACAACCTAATCTAGCTAACCTGTCCCATTTAAAGTGGGAGAAAAACCTGAGAAATGCATGTGAAGTCCACAGTTTAGAGGCAGAGGCCCTCTGAGACTGAGCTCTAATCATAGGACTGTAGAACTTCCCCTCCCACACCTCGCAACCACATGACTACAGGCCTATTCATAACAGTTCTTTTTACCTGGTACAACACAACATGTCTGCCTATCAAGAAAAAATTATAAGGCATACCAAAAGCCAAAACCAAAATTTGAAGGGACAGAGCAAGCATTAGAACCAGACATGGCAGGGGTGGTGGAATTACCAGACTGGGAAATTAAAGCATCTAAGATTAATAGACTAAGGGCCATAATAGATAAACAGATAGCCCGTAACAGATAGACAATGGAAGCAGAGAGATGGAAATCCTAAGAAATAAATAAACAGAAATGCCAGATAAAAATCACAGTAATAAAAATGAAGAATTCCTCGGATGGTCATATCAGTAGACTAGACATGGTTGATGAAAGATTCTCCGCACTAGTTGTATAATAATAGAATGGTCAAAACTTGAAAAGCAGTGAGAACAAAGATGGAAAAAAGTGAACAGACTAGCCAAGGGCTTTGGGACAGTATAAAAGGCATAACATACCTGGAATGGAAATACCAGGAGAAGAAAAAAGAGCAAAAAAGAAAAGAAAAAGCATTTGAAACAATAATGACTGAGAATTTTATCAAATTAATGCCAGGAACCAAACAACATATGCAGGAAACTCAGAGAACACCAAGCAGGAAATAGTCCAAAACATCTACACTTAGGCATATAATTGTCAAACTACAGAAAATCAAAGACAAAGGAAAAATTCTGAAAGAAGGCAGAAGAAAAAAAAAACAACTTTCTATAAGGGAAGGTAAAAGTTATACCTTGCAGAAACTATGAAACAAGAAGAGAGTAGAGGGAAATGTTTAAAGTGTTCAAAGAGAAACTCACTCACTTAGAATTCTATAAACTACCAAATTACCCTTAGATTGATGAAGCTGAAACTCCAATACTTTGGCCACCTGATGCAAAGAGCTGACTCATTTGAAAAGACCCTAATGCTAGGAAAGATTGAGGGCAGGTGGAGAAGGGGACAACAGAGGATGAGATGGTTGGATGGCCTCATTGACTCAAGGGACATGAGTCTGGGTAAACTCTAAGAGTTGGTGATGGACAGGGAAGCCTGGCAGGCTACAGTCCATGCGGTGGCAAAGAGTCAGACAACTGAACTGAACTGACGTAAAGGAAAATAAAGACTTTCTCAGAAGAACAAAAAGAGACTGAATTTGTTGTCAGTTATATTCAAAAGCAGAGACATTACTTTGCCAACTAAGGTCCGTAGACGGCATCATGGACTCAGACGTTGAGTCTGAGTGAACTCCGGGAGATGGTGATGGACAGGGAGGCCTGGCGTGCTGTGATTCATGGGATCACAAACAGTCGGACACGACTGAGTGACTGAACTGAACTGAACTGAACTGAGACTTGTTTTATAAGACATGTTAAAAAGAAGTTCTTTAAAATGTAGGTAAATAACACAGGTCAGAAATTTGGGTCTACCCACAGAATGAAGGAGTATTGAAGAAGAAATAAATGAAGGAAAAATTTTTTTAAAAAAACACCACTTTTTTCTTATTAATGATCTGGTAACAATTTATTCAAAATAACACCAACAGTGTATTAGAGCATGTATGCTTATGCAAAGATCAGATATAGACACATATATCTCTCTCAAACACATGCACACTCCTATATTCAGTTTCAACTATTCCAGCTGTGGTCATGGGCCAGTCTAAACAGCCTTGGGACCTGACTGGAGATACATCCATTTATGCCTTTAGAACTAGGCCTGCAGACTTCAAATGTGTCCATGGAACTTGAAGCATCCCTCAGTGCTTGGTCTCAGTTTCTGTCAGCCACAGCCCAGGGCCAGTATTAGCCTCCCAGGGGTTTGGTGGGAGCCACACTAGTCATACATCTGGTAACAGATGCACTGTCAGTCAACTGAGTACCTAACCACGGACCGGGAACCAGATCATTGTCCAAGTGCCACCCTACTGAACAAGGTACTGGAGGCAGTTCCAGTTGCCTGACTTCAAGATTTATTGTGACTATACAGTAAATGAAGACAATGAAGACAATGTGATGTTGGTGAAAGGACAGATAAATAGATCAATGGGACAGAATATAGATCCCAGAAATAGGCCTACCATCAATGCACTCAACCGATCACTGACAAAGGAACAAAGACAATACAGTGGAGCAAAGATGGTCTCTTCAACAAACAGTGCTGGACTAACTGGACATTCACATGCAAAAAGAAACAATCTATACACAGACATACACCTTTCACATGTAGGACTTTTAAGTCATACGCAAAAATAACTTAAAATGGATCATAGACTTAAGTGTGAACCATAAAACAATAAAACCCTTAGAAGAGAGCAGAGCAGAAAATCTGCATGACCTTGGGTATGCTGATGCCTTTTTAGATATAAAATGCGTGTGTGCTCAGTTGCTAAGTTATGTCTGACTCTATGTTTCCCCATGGACTGCAGTCCACCAGGTTCCTCTCTCCATGGGATTTTTTCCAGGCAAGAATACTGGAGTGGATTGCCATTTCCTTCTCCAAACGATCTTCCTGACCGAAGGACTGAACCTACGTCCCCTGGTTTCCTGAGTCTCCTGCACTGGCAGGCAGATTCTTTACAGCTGAGCCACTGAGGCAGCCCTTTAGATATCACACTGAAGACATAATCCATGAAAGAAACAATGAAGAAGCTGAGCTTCATTACAATTAAGAATTTCTGCTCTGGGAAAGACCATATCAAGAGAATGACAAGACAAGCTACAAACTGGGATAAAATATTTTCAAAAGACACATATCTGTGTCTGTTATCCAAAAATGCAAAAGACTCTTAAAACTCAACAATATAATCATACAGAAATTATGCTTACTTTTAAGATTAAAAAAATCAATAGAGAATAATCATCTACTATAATAAAATTTACCAAGAAAAGTTGGATACAAGCAATAGGGTAGCAATAAATTTCCTTTATTTTTGCAATTGCCAGAATTACTTGTAAAGTGTTATATCACACAACATAAAAATAAAATATGTAAATATAGTAAGTCCCCTCATACAAACAAGATCCATTCTGAGAATGCCTTTGTTAAGTTCAATTTGTTCAAAAACCCAACAAAGTTATTCTAGATACCCAAATCACACAACTAGATATGGTACTGTACTGTAATGGGTTTAAAATTCCTTTCACACAATAACACATTAAAAAAAATAGAAAAAAAACTTTAAATCTTACAGTACATTTACCTTGAACAGTTCAGTACAGTACAACAGCTGGCAGACAGGGGCTGGCTTCGAGTGAATAGGCAAGAAGAGTTACTGACTGGAAGAGGGAGAGGTGGGAGATGGTGGAGTTGAAGGGTCATCACTAATAGGGACAGAGGGCAAGCTGCAAGCTCCCTTACACTCGATATTGATGGAATGCATATTCACATCTTTGAAAGTTCACAGCTTGAAGGCTCACATGTAGAGAACTTACTGTAGTTTTCATTCCACTTTAATATTCTATAAATCAAGTTCTTTTCACTGGCTTATTCTACTAACATTTTAAAAGAAGATAGTACAAAAATCCTTCCCCTCAATTTGTTAACAAGAATGGCGAGATAAGAGAAAGTACTTCTACAGTCATCCCGGCTGATGTATAACAAGATAAACAAGCCCAGTCAGAAACCCGCACCCCTCCAGTCTGAAATCTCTTCCTAGGAGGAAAGCCTTTCTACCGATTTGAATGTATATTTGGTTTTTGAATGGGGCTCAGCAGGGTCAGCTGGAGTGTGATAATGACATACTTGAAGGTCTTAATCTTCAGAGCCTGCCTTGGCTTGCTCTAGCCTTCACCCTAGAGGATTTCCTCGACATCATTCTCAGATGTGTTTCACAATACCCTGGACTCTAATATGTAGTGAATGTGTCTACACATTTATTTATATACAGCTTGCTTACAGAAAAACTTGCTGAGACGTTTTGAAATGGAAACCAGGATGAGAAAAACAAGCAGGAAATTTCCCTGTAAATGTAGACTCTGAGCCTAAAGGGAATTGTATTTCCACTTGTAAAGCAGAAAAAATGGGCCAGCTATCAGGAAGTATAACAGGTGCTTTCCCAGCCTAGAGGAGCTAGGAGGTACAAGGAGTTCATAAAAGCAGAAAGAAACTTACACTTTCTACACTCCACCTCTCAGCCAGGTAAAGTGTTGGCTGTCTCTTCTTGTCCCTCCCCAGTTACAGCAGAACCCGAGGGTGAACACAGAAAAGGATACCGACAGGAGGCATCACAAGACCACAGCAGCTGGGCACTGAGGCACGCTCCATGGGCAGGGCATGGACTTCGGGGGCCTTTGTGTGGCCACCACCAGGGTTCACAGGAAAGACACCGGATCTGTACATTTTTACAACAGCTCCTGGGCTGGTTCTAGTCACTACCTTCAAATTGGGATGCACTACGCCAGTGAGCAACCTCTTGACCAACCTGTGGGTTTTCCTGCAGGTGCTGATTTTCTGACCTTGATCTTGGGAAAGGAAATGAGACAGAAAGAGCTGTGGTGCATATATGCTATGGCATATTAGTCATAAAAAGGAACAAAATTGAGTCATCTGTAGAGATATGGATGAAACTAGAGTCTGTCATGCAGAGTGAAGTAAGTCTGAAAGAAAAAATAATATTGTATACTAACGCATATATATATGGAACCTAAGGGCATCCTTGGTGGCTATGTTGGTAAAGAATCTGCCTGCAACGCAAGAGGTATGAGTTCAGTCCCTGGGTCAGGAAGATCGCCTGGAGAAGAGCATGGCAACACATTGTCGACTAAAAAATATACTCACAACCTGAGAGTAGAGAGTTATTTTATTTGATGGGAATGTTTAGGACTCTGAGTTCTGGAGGCAGCATCTCAATAGCTCTAAGAAAACTGCTCCAAGGAGGCAGAAGAGGAAGTCAGGCTATATACAAGTTTGCAACACAGGGAGCAGGCAGTCTGAACATCAAAGATCAGGTACCAAGTTAAGGAATTTAGCATTCTACATATGGGAGGATGCAAGCCTCTGGACTCATTGAATTCATTCCTTTCATATGCACCTCAGCTATCTGGGGGCCAATCCTTGTTCCCCTTGCTTCTTGCATTCCCTCAGCTCTTCAGCAATCATCATGGGGGGCGGGGAGGGGCAGCATGTGCTGGATCGCAGTTTGGGGGGCCCTCATCCACATTTGGAGGACAGAAATCACTGATGGCCGTGACATTTCTTATTGATTGATATGGCAGGAGATATTTTCATTTCACACCACTCCAGTCTTCTTGCCTGGAGAATCCCAGAGACTGATAGAAGACCCTGGCAGGCTACAGTCCATAGGGTTGCAAAGAGTCAGACACGACTGAAACAAATGACCAGACACACACACATGTAATCTAGAAAAAAGGGCACTAATGAATCTATTTGCAGGGCAGGAATAGAGAAACAGACGTAGAGAATGGACTTGCAGACATAGCAGGGAAAGGAGAGAGTGGGCAGAACTGAGCGAATAGCACTGCCATATACACACTACCGTGTGTGAAAGAGACAACTAGCGGAAAGCTGCTGTGGGGCCCAGGGAGTTCAGCCCCAGGCTCTGTGATGACCTGGAGGGGTGGGATGTGGGAGTGGGAAGGAGTTTCGAGAGGGAGGGAGGGATGCATATTTATAGCTGATTCGCTGTTGTACAGCAGAAAGTAACACAGCATTGTAAGGCAATCATCCTCTGTAAGCAACAGAAACTTGAAGCAATCCATTTTCAAGACAAAGTAACTAGCTCTGAGTGGAAAAATTACTAGCAGATACACTTGCAAACATAACAAAGCTGAGGCCTGGACTCTTTAGATAAAGTTAGGGTTCGGTAACAAATAGCAAGGGCTATGAGGGGAGGGGGTCTTCACAGGTGGCGCTAGTGGTAAAGAACCTACCTACCAAAGCAAGAGCTGTAAGACATGTGGGTTCCATCCCTGTGTCTGGAAGATCCCCTGGAGAAGGGCATGGCAACCCACTCCAGTATACCTGTCTGGAGAATCCCATGGACAGAGGAAACTGGTGGGATATAGCCCATGGGGTAGCACAGAGTCAGGACTGAAGTGACAGCACACAGGGTTGAGGGAGGGAGATCAGACTGGATCCTAAAGAGACAGGACTCCACCCATTGCCTGTGCCCTGGCTCTAAACTTGCCTAAGGACTTGCAGATATGACAGTTCCTGCACCTGGAGGGTCCCTAAGCAAACGGGATGTTGGGCGAAGGGATAAACCAGTAATAAAGTCTTTGTTGAAAAATGCAGATGTAAGTTGAGACAGGAGAAAAAAGGATACCCTATAAGGAAATAATGAAACTTAGGCGATGTCTGGGAAGATTGTGGGGCTTCCCTGATAGCTCAGTTGGTAAAGAATCTGCCTGCAATGCAGGAGACCCCCAGTTCAATTCCTGGGTTGGGAAGATCCCCTGGAGAAGGGAAAGGCTACCCACTCCAGTATTCTGTTCTGAAGAATTCCATGGATTGTATAGTCCATGGGGTCACAAAAGAGTTGGACATGACTGAGTGACACTCCCACTGTACTCAGCCAATGAGGAACTGGGTGTGAGGGACCTGTGTGTTAGGGAATAAACTGCTTGTTGTAACCACTCTGGGTGTGCCTGCCCACCAGACACCTGAAAACCATCATTAAAAGTCTCCTTTCCTCTGTACTTCGTGTCTTCGAGTCCATCCCTTGGTTTTGGGCTGGTGAGCATGTTTTTCACATCCTCCAGTTGAAAATAAATGAAAGAAAAGAAAAAGAAAGAAAGAGCTGAAATGACCCCTTGCACAGCACAGGACTTCAATACACCTTCTTACACACGTGTTAGCCACTCCTGTCTGACTGCATCCTCACACCAGCACATTTCCTAGCCTTCCACAGTGCCACGTGAGATACACAAGAAGTAAGCTCTTCTCCTTTGCCCTTCATGTATTGAGTAGGGACATATCATGGGCCCGGCATTGCTCTAGGAGCTTGAAATAGATAAAGAAGGTCCTTATCCTCAAGGAGCTTGCACGGCAAGTGAAAAAGACATAAGAAGTGAGACAGGTTCCAGATTCATCTTTACTCTAACTTCAAGGGCTCAGAGTGTATTTGAATTTCCATTCCAGAAGTCTGCTCTTAAATTTTAATCTTTATTAAAAATGGTTGCTGCTACTGCTGCTAAGTTGCTTCAGTCGTGTCCAACTCTGTGCGACCCCATAGATGGCAGCTCACCAGGCTCCCCTGTCCCTGGGATTCTCAAGGCAAGAACACTGGAGTGGGTTGCCATTTCCTTCTCCAGTGGGTGAAAGTGAAGTCATTCAGTCATGTCTGACTCTTGGAGACCCCATGGACTGTAGCCCACCAGGCTCCTCTATCCATGGGATTTTCCAGGCAAGAGTATCAAGCTAAATCCAATGGGTGTAAGACCAAGGTCAAAGATCATATTTTTCAAAATCCAGTGATAGTCATCCTTACCTAAACAAGGTTAAGTTTGTGAGATAAAAATTATTGCTCTTCACTAATTTTAAAAAATAGTGCAAGACAGCAAATAAATTATCCTACTAAATGCCAGAGTTGATAAAACAGATTTATGATAAAAATCTTCATAATGGATCATGGTATTAGCCCCCTCTTATAGGAAAGTGTGAATTTAGCCTTTAGAAGTACAGTTGTATGCTCTTGTATGCTCAAAGTATACAAGACCAGAAAATTCTAATAGGGCTTAGTATCTGTAAGAACAGCTCATACTTTTTATTATATTATTACTTTAAAATATGAGAATTCTACAGCATTTATCTTTCAAAATGAATTTTTAAACTGCTTATTTCTTTAGAAGAAACCTGATAGTTTTCATAGGTAAGTTTTATGAGAACATATATCTTAAATCATGTTTTCTAGATTTATATCTTTGTATTATATGTGAGCCAGTCATTTTTTTTCACATAGTTGCTATAATTTTCTTTTAGAATTTATTCTTACATATTTACTTAAATGCTATCACTGATTACTGCTATACAAAGAAAGATAGCTGTTCCGTTTTCTTTATTCATAAGCTGACACTTTACTAAAATTTCTTATTGTAATTAATAATTTTTGTCAGTTTAAGCTCTTAGGTTTCCATGGTAAAGTCATATGATCTGCAAATAATGATGAATTTCCCAGACTTTTCCAATTATATGCCTTCATTTTCTTTTTGCAAATTGGATTGATTACAATTTGCAGAAAATTCTTATGGAGTTTTTTCAGAAGAGTGGTTTACATATGACATTATTATAGGTTTGATTTAATGGGACTGTTCTAAGAATTAAAATGATTATGGTATTTGTGATTATTGGGTTTTTTTATTATCATGGTTTAAGAGTGATATTTATCATCTTAAAGTAGTATCATTCTAGTCTTAGTATTACCAGCAAAAATAGATATTTTACTTTGAGTTTAATTAAATGTTTGTTCATTGTAAAACTGGATAAACATGTTTTAGTCCATTAAAATATCTTCAGATATTACCAGATATCTAATGTCAACCATCCATATATTTCCTATTTATTGGACAGACACTACTTTATAGTGTTTTGCTATTTTAATTTATTATAAAAATCTTTGGCTTACTTTTATATAAACATCTGACCCCTAAAATAATGAGAAATGTATTATAGTTATCTATTTTGTGTTATGTGCCTTTTTAAAGTGGTGTTTTAGTTCCTTAAATTAAATTGAGAAGTATTGTTTTTATTTTGTAATTTGTAATGTCTTCTAAAGTACTGAAATCTTTGTTCTTTAAAGTTATAAGCAATTTTTGTCTGAATTTACTATTTTGACTGGACAGTAGAAAATGATCCTATATTGAAAATTTTGGAAATTACTCTTATGAGTCTCTGGTAAATTTGAGGGGGAAAAAAGAGCTGTTAATTAAGATTCCTCTTTCTAACCATGTAATACTTCTGGATAAATATAATAAAGTGTGTTGGTATACAGAGTGGCATTAAGAATTGAAAGGGGGCACTGGCCAAGCATTGTAAAAGAAGAGGAACCTTAAAATCAGGGCAAACACTGGAAGTTGAAGACAAGATGGCTCATAGGGTTATATATTTAGAAGCTGTAGAAACTACAGATGGAGATTTACAATGTAAATTAAATAAACTTAGACAACAATATTAAAGAATAAATTCATTTTTTAAAGACAAATGTAACATTTCACAAAGAAAATGACTACATTTCAGGCTATCAGTGAAATCTCAGTCAATTTCAAAGAATCAACACTATCTCAACGTTTTTTATTACAAGAAAATTTTAGAAATCTTCAATTTAGATTAGATGACAATCTAAGCTCTATATAATGAGGACCTAAAATAAGGGAGGGACTTCCTTGGTGGCGCAGAGGGTAAGACTATGCACTCCCAGCGCAGGGAGCTAGGGTTCAATCCCTGGTCAGGGAACTAGACCCCACATGCCACAGCTAGGACCGGCCACAGCCAGATAAGTGTAGTTTTTAAAAGAAAACAAATATAAAATAAAGGATATCTTAATTATTCTATGGTTTAAAAAGAAAGTATAACAGATGTTATAAAAGTTTCCATTCTAAACAGTAACATAAATAGTATATGCTAAAACCATATGACTGGTAGCTAAACTAATATATAAACCTTTCAGCATTAAATTCAGATAATACAAAGAACAAAAATAGTATATCTGAAACAATCAACTAAGTATATCAAAAGGTGCTACATTCATTACCCACCTTTTCCCAACTTCAAAAAGAAGAAAGAAAATATAAGAAACTATATGAAAGAAATATAGAAAAGAATGGACTTCTAATACAAAATTTTTAAAAATCATAGAAATTTAAAAGTCATAAACTTCTTTAAAAGATAGAAGGGATACACAAAACTAAAAACTGGTTCTTGAAAAAGACTGCAAATAAACATAGCAAGACTGAAGAAACAGAATAGAAATAAAGAAAACACTGTGAATGAAAACAAGATCCAAAACCACATACAGTGAACATTATTTAAAATTAGAAATGCAAACATAATGTATTGACAAAAGGTTCACTCAGGTGTAACGTCTTATGAAAAAACATGGACAAACTTTTTGGTAACCCTGTATTTTAAAATTGACTGAATGCATTAATTTTTTGGAGAATATAACATGAATCAAAATAATAAAAATGGGAAAAAATTTACTACTTATTTTGTTTTTTTTTTATATTTATTTTTCTCCTATGTGCATGTGCACAGGCACTCATGTGCACACAGACGCATGCATAACCATGGAGGGAGGTCATTGCCTTAAGACAGCACTTCACTGAATTTCTAAATAAAATTGCCTCAAGAGTAGACAATTTATGAAACTGTCCACTTCACTTCATAAGCTAGTAAAACCAATATTAGGAAAGTTTAAAGACTGTTAAATAAATGTATATTTTCATTATAAGAGATCAATTATAAAATGGATGAAAAATTCTAGACAAAATATTAAAAAGGAAATTTGACAGTGAATTAAAATAAAATATTGTGATCAATTCATAACAGAAGTTATGAAGAATGGCACAGTATCAGAATATATTGATGTCATTTACCTCATTAAGATTTAGGAGAAATAAGTGTGATAACCAGAGAAGAACATGATGTTAAGATACAGAAAAAAATTATTATATGGGGCAAATCCATGTTCACACCCAAAATAACTAATCTGGTCCTCTCTCCCACACCACACACAAAAACTGATTCAAAGTGAATCATGAACTAAATTTAAGAGTAGAGCTACAAAACTCTTAGAAGAAATATAAGAGTAAATCACAATCTTTCATTAACAACAAAAGCAAAAGGTATAAAATTGAAAATCATAGTTAATCAAAACTAAAAATATTTGTCCTTCAAAGAATATCATCAAGAAGATGAAAAGACAACTCATAGAATGGAGAAATTATTTGCAAATCATGTATGTAATGAGATAATTATATCCATATTTATTTAAAAATATTATAACAATATTTTAATAGCAATCAATTTAAAAATGGACAAAATATTTGAGTAGACATTTTCTCAAAGAAGATTTTAAAATTACAAAGACATCCACTAGTCATTCATCTCCAATGACAGAGGCACCACTGGAGAAAAAAATAAAGTGAGATACTGCATCACAAACAGTAGAGTGGCTATAATCAAAAGGACAGATGATAATAAATTTAGACAGGAATTGGGAACAATTATAATCCTTATACACTGTTGGTGGGAATGTAAAATGGTCCAGCCCTTTGGAAAACAGTTTAGCCATTCCTCAAACTGTTTAACCATGAGTTACCAAGTTGTTGTTGCTTAGTTGCTCAGTTGTATCTGACTCTTGTGCAACCCCATGGACTTCAGTCCACCAGGCTCCTTTGTCCATAGGTGTTCCCAGGCAAGAATACTGGAGTGGGTTACCCTTTCCTTTCCTATGAGATCTTCTTGACCCAGAGATCAAACCCACATCTCCTGCTTCGCAGACAGATTCTTCACCATCAGTTCAGTTCAGTCGCTCAGTCGTGTCTGACTCTTTGCAACCCAATGAATTGCAGCACACCAGGCCTCCCTGTCCATCACCAACACCCAGAGTTCACTCAGACTCACGCCCATCGAGTCGGTGATGCCATCCAGCCATCTCATCCTCTGCCATCTCCTTCTCCTCCTGCCCCCAATCCCTCCCAGCATCAGAATCCTTTCCAATGAGTCAACTCTTCGCATGAGGTGGCCAAAGTACTGGAGTTTCAGCTTTAGCATCATTCCTTCCAAAGAACACTCAGGGTTGATCTCCTTCAGAATGGACTGGTTGGAACTCCTTGCAGTCCAAGGGACTCTCAAGAGTCTTCTCCAACACCACAGTTCAAAAGCATCAATTCTTCGGTGCTCAGCCTCTTCACAATCCAACTCTCACATCCATACATGACTACTGGAAAAACCATAGCCTTGACTAGACGGACCTTAGTCAGCAAAGTAATGTCTCTGCTTTTGAATATGCTAACTAGGTTGGTCATAACTTTTCTTCCAAGGAGTAAGCATCGTTCAATTTTATGGCTGCAGTCACCATCTGCAGTGATTTTGGAACCCCAAAAAATAAAGTCTGACACTGTTTCCACTGTTTCCCCATCTATTTCCCATGAAGTGATGGGACCGGATGCCATGATCTTCATTTTCTGAATGTTGAGCTTTAAGCCAACTTTTTCACTCTCCTCTTTCACCCTCATCAAGAGGCTTTTTAGCTCCTCTTCACTTTATGCCATAAGGGTGGTGTCATCTGCATATCTGAGGTGATTGATATTTCTCCTGGCAATGTTGATTCCAGCTTGCGTTTCTTCCAATCCATCGTTTCTCATGATGTACTCTGCATATAAGTTAAATGAGCAGGGTGACAATATACAGTCTTGACGTACTCCTTTTCCTATTTGGAACCAGTCTGCTGTTCCATGTCCAGTTCTAACTGTTGCTTCCTGACCTCCATATAGGTTTCTCAAGAGGCAGGTTGGGTGGTCTGGTATTCCCATTTCTTTCAGAATTTTCCACAGCTTATTGGGATCCACACAGTCAAAGGCTTTGGCATAGTCAATAAAGCAGATATAGATGTTTTTCTGGAACTCTCTTGCTTTTTCCATGATCCAGCAGACGTTGGCAATTTGATCTCTGGTTCCTCTGCCTTTTCTAAAACCAGCTTGAACATCAGAGATTTCACAGTTCACGTATTGCTGAAGCCTGGCTTGGAGAATTTTGAGCATTACTATACTAGCATGTGAGATGAGTGCAACTGTGCAGTAGTTTGAGCATTCTTTGGCACTGCCTTTCTTTGGGATTGGAATGAAAACTGACCTTTTCCAGTCCTGTGGTCGCTGCTGAGTTTTCCAAATTTGCTGGCATATTGAGTGCAGCACTTTCACAGCATCATCTTTTGGGATTTGAAACAGCTCAGGAATTCCATCGCCTCCAGTAGCTTAGTTCGTAGTCATGCTTTCTAAGGCCCACTTGATGTCACATTCCAGGATGTCTGGCTCTAGATGAGTGATCACACCATCATGATTATCTCGGTCATGAGATCTTTTTTGTACAGTTCTTCTGTGTATTCTTGCCACCTCTTCTTCTTAATATCTTCTGCTTCTGTTAGGTCCATACCATTTCTGTCCTTTATGGACCCCATCTTTGCATGAAATATTCCCGTGGTATCTCTAATTTTCTTGAAGAGATCTCTAGTCTTTCCCATTCTGTTCTTTCCCTCTATTTCTTTGCATTGATCGCTGAAGAAGTCTTTCTTATCTCTTCTTCCTATTCTCTGGAACTCTGCATTCAGATGCTAATATCTTTCCTTTTCTCCTATGCTTTTCACCTCTCTTCTTTTCACAGCTATTTGGAAGGCCTCCCCAGACAGCCATTTTTCTTTTTTGCATTTCTTTTCTATGGGGATGTTCTTGATCTCTGCGTCCTGTACAATGTCACGAACCTCATTCCATAGTTCATCAGGCACTCTATCTATCAGATCTAGGCCCTTAAATCTATTTCTCACTTCCACTGTATAATCATAAGGGATTTGATTTAGGTCATACCTGAATGGTCTAGCGGTTTTCCCTACTTTCTTCAATTTAAGTCTGAATTTGGTAATAAGGAGTTCATGATCTGAGCCACAGTTAGCTCCTGGTCTTGTTTTTGTTGACTGTATAGAGCTTCTCCATCTTTGGCTGCAAAGAATATAATCAATCTGATTTTGGTGTTGACCATCTGGTGATGTCCATGTGTAGAGTCTTCTCTTGTGTTGTTGGAAGAGGGTGTTTGCTATGACCAGTGCATTTTCTTGGCAAAACTCTATTAGTCTTTGCCCTGCTTCATTCTGCATTCCAAGGCCAAATTTGCCCGTTACACCAGGTGTTTCTTGACTTCCTACTTTTGCATTCCAGTCCCCTATAATGAAAAGGACATCTATTTTGGGTGTTAGTTCTAAAAGGTCTTGTAGGTCTTCATAGAACCATTCAACTTCAGCTTCTTCAGCGTTACTGGTTGGGGCATAGACTTCGATAACTTTGATATTGAATGGTTTGCCTTGGAAATGAACAGAGATCATTCTGTCGTTTTTGAGATTGCATCCAAGTACTGCATGACCTACCAATTCCACCCCTAAGTCTCTACTCAGGAGAAATAAAGAGGGACATCCCTGGTGGTCCAGCGGTTAAGAATCAGCCTGCCAATACCAGGGACACAGGTTTGATCTGCGGTCCAGGAACATTCCACATGCTCTGAGGCAACTAAGCCTGTGCACCACACCTACTGAGCCAGAGCTCTAGAGCCAGCATGCTGTAGCTACTGAAGCCTGGCAGCCTAGTGCCTGAGCTCTGCAATGAGAGCTGGGCACTGCAACTGGAGAGAAGTCCCTGCTTGTGCAGCTAGAGAAAACCCACACACAGCAACGAAGACCAGCACAGCCATAAAAATAAATTAAAAAAGAGAAATGAAGATATAGTTCCACATACAAACTCATACTCAAAATTCCATCAATAGATGAATTCATGAATACACTACATGTAACATGTCCATATAATGAAATTTATTTCACAATAACAGAGAATGAAGTCAATACTGCTAAGACATGGATGGATAGCAAAAAGATAAACTGTTTATGCCAGGAGAAAGAAGCCTGTCACAAAAATACTGCGCATTATGTGATACTGTTTATATGAAATGTCCAGAACCGACAACTTTGTAGAAACAGAAAATATATTAGTGGCTGCTTAGAACCAAGTGGGAATTTGTAGGTGAAAGAGCAAGAGCTTGTTTAATTTACACAAATTAAAGTGTTCATTAATGGGTACAAGACAAAAATGATCAAAAATGACTGTGGTGATGATTATACTACTCTGTGAATATATTAAATAGTATTAAAAATCACTTTAAATGAATGAACTTTATGGCATTAAATTATGTATCAGTAAAACTGTTTATTTTTTAATTAAGATCTATTTTGAGACATTTGTTTCACAGATAGTACTTATTAAGAATTCCTGCTGTAAGACACCAAAAATGACCATCAGTGGTACTTATACTTGATCAAACTGCTAGTTATCTTTGTTATAATAATAAATTAACATAATTAAGGAAGGTGAAGATTATATATATAAAATAAAATTTATGAACCACTTACAATTGAAAAATATTCTCAGATAAATAGGAAAGAAGAGCAATTCCTCATTCTGATATAATATATCTTGCAAAACATTGCAAACCTCCTTGTTGCTGGCAAAAAGAACATCAATGGAGGGACAGATAAATGTGCTATGTTCAAAAAGAGAACATATCAGGGCTTCCCTGATAGCTCAGTTGGTAAAGAATCTGCCTGCAGTGCAGGAAACCCTGGGTTGATTCCTGGGTTGGGAAGATCCCCTGGAGAAGAGAAAGGCTACCCACTCTAGTATTCTGGCCTGGAGAATTCCAAGAACTGTATAGTCCATGGGGTCGCAAAAAGATCTGGACATGACTGAGTGACTTTCACTTTCACTTTCTTTTACTTTCAGAGAGTGAATAAACCTAACACTTAAATAAGTAAAATAAAACTATTGTATTAACTTGAATTCATGTAGAAAAATAAGATTAAATGTAAAAGGGAAGTTATGCAAGTTTTTATAAATCAATACACAGACATAAGCATGCTCTTTAAGGATAAAAAATATATAGCAATAGTTTAGAACTTGGACCAAAATTATGCAAAACCAGTATACAACAGTGTTTGCTTTGAAGGAAAATAAGAACTAAAAAAATAACAGAGAAACTTTAGATTTATTTGCATGTTCTATCTATTTAATTAAAAAAATTTAAGCTACACAGATAAAAAAGTCAACATTAATCAATTTCTTTAGTGAATACATGGGTATATGTTATTATCTGTAGTTTACTGTGGTTAAAGGGGGCTTCCCTGATGGCTTAGATGGCAAAGAATACATCTCCAATGCAGGAGACCCTAGTTCTATCCATGGGTTGGGAAAAGCCCCGGAGAAGGGAATGGCTATCCACTCCAGTATTCTTACCCAGAAAATTCCATGGACAGAGGAGCCTGGCAGGCTACAGTCCATGGGATTGCAGAGTTGGACACAGCTGAGCAATTAACAGATAAGGGGTAATTAAAATTTTACAAATTAATTTCTGGGAAATTTTAACATTATTAAAATGTCCTTACAGATTGCTAAATTAAATATTTTAAAGAATAATGCTATTTAAAATTATTAAATTTCCATGTTAAAAGTTTACAAAACAATACTATTAATCCAAGTATCTGTGTAGATCCATTTACTCTTATAAACATTTTAAACATTTTAGTTTTATCATAGTAAGTTACAAAGATATTCAGAAATTATAGAATATTTACCACAAGGCACATTAATGGCACAACTGTGTTAAAGCCTGTGAATAATATCTTAATAGCACATACTATGAAGGAGGCAATGGCACCCCACTCCAGTACTCTTGCCTGGAAAATCCCATGGATGGAGGAGCCTGGTAGACTGCAGTCCATGGGGTCGCGAAGAGTTGGACACGACTGAGCAACTTCATTTTCACTTTCACACATTGGAGAAGGAAATGGCAACCCAATACAGTGTTCCTGCCTGGAGACTCCCAGAGACGGAGGAGCCTGGTAGGCTGCCGTCTATGCGGTCTCATGGAGTCGGACACGACTGAAACGACTTAGCAGCAGCAGCAGCACATACTATCCATTAAAGATATTTTTCGTCGTTATCACCCTGCCAAGTTTTCTACTTTTTCCTGAGAAAATGTTGGCACATTATATATTTCAAATTTATGTAGTTCCCTAATATTATTTGCACTTTATTCTAATTTTTATTAAAATACATCTTCCATGTAAGAAACTTTATTTTTTTAAACTCTGTATCCAAAGGTTTCACAAAAGAACCTTAAGCAGATGTAAGGTTCATAAAACAACAAATATCTGTTGAACTGATGAATTAATACATGGAATTCCATAAGCAATTTCTTTCTTGATATTATGTATTTTTATTAGTATACAGGGGTTCCCCAGTGGATCAGTGGTAAAGAATCTCCTTGCAATGCAGGAGACAAGGGTTCTATCCCTGGGTGGAGAAGATCCCCTGGAGGTGGGCATGGCAACCCACTTCAGTATTCTTACCTGGAGAATTCCATGGACAGAGGAGCCTGGTAGGCTACAGTCCATGGGGTCTCAAAAAGTCAGACAGGACTTACACGACTGAGCAGGCAGTGAAATTAAGTGGTTCAATGTGGCGTTCTGCTTATCTGTTCATTCAAATCATGCTTGCCTTTGCTCCTTACCCTTGCATACTAATATTGTTCTTTTAGGATAGTCTTCATTTATTTCCCCAATCTCTACTGCTTTGTTTGGAGGAAAAAATATCTGAGCCCTGAGTCTATCCCATCATATCACATTTTCTCAACAACACTACTTGAGGCAAAAACATTTTGATGCTTGTGGCATATGTAGACTCTTTTAAAAAATGATATAATGCAATAAATCATTTTAATAGTACTTAGCTTATAATAAGCAACCAATAAAAGCTTGTTGCTATTACTTTATGAATTGCTTGAGTGAAGATCAGGGAGGAAGGGGAAAGATATTCTGTGTAGTTCAAGTTTCTTCTAATAGAGAACTCAATAGATTATTTTAAAGTAGCATCTCATACAAAATATTGTTTAAAGTAACATCTCATAATATTGCTCATGTGTCTTAAGTCTAAAATCCCTACAAGTTTATTCATTTTAAAATGCAGATAATGGAATCCTTATTTCATATTCTTGTCTGGAGAATTCTTGATTAAATAAATGTAGATACATCACTGTGAACTTTCCATCATACTGGGAGGAAAACCTTATACTCTGCCTTTACTTAATGGGGGATGGAAAAGTGAAAAAGTAACTTGTTCCTAAATATCTTTGGATTTAGGAGTAATATAAGTAATTCATACTTGGACAGAAATTTAGTGTTAAAGAATGCCAGCATGTATTTAACCTCTGATTGAATAGATAAAATAGAGAGGAGGACATAAACCTCCACCTCCTGGCATTTTCCATCACATTTCATTGGCTCCAAATCTATTTCCTTCTTTCATTATCAAAAGAAACTAAAATGATTTTCCAAATTCTACAAAGATTCAGGCTATAGTGTTCCTACTGTTTTGCATTTACCCCTTAAAGTAGTGTATCATGGATACTTAAGTAAATGAGGATCTTCCTGGGTGGTGCTAGTGGTAAAGAATATGTCTGCCAATGCAAGAAATACAGGAGACATGGGTTCAATCTCCAGGTTGGGAAGATGCCCCCCTGGAGGGGGACATAGCAACTCACTCCAGTATTCCTCTCTGGAGAATCCCAGGAACAGAGGACCTTGCCAGGCTACAGTCCATAGGGTTGCAAAGAGCGAGACAGTACTGAAGCAACTTGGCATGCATACAGCATTAGGCAAATTAATGGCAAAATACAAATTTTCAAAGATTTTTAGTTAAGTTTAGCATATGTATCCTTTTAAAATGCAACTCTGTTCTGTGTATTGAAAAACATTGCTGAAACATCAGCAACTCTGCTAGAAGTTCCTAGGGAAGAGATTCTATAAAATACCCTGAGCTATGCACAATCACATCCAATTCTATTGCTGCCCAACTGCTGTGTGTTAAAAATAAAAGTTCACTGTTATTAATATATCTTCAAAAATAAATATATTCTGCATATGGCTAGGTATATTGGCATCTAAAGTCAAATTACCTAAGAAAAGTTCCAGTTACTGCTGAGTCTTATTGTCAAAGTCCATTAAAAATCATAACATAAAATTATCTAAATATCTGAAGTAAATGTAATTGAATTATATGCCAAGAACCAGAAGAGATTTGATTACTCATTTTTATGACTCACCTACCCAAATGCCTACCTAGTACTTCTTAGATTCCTTTACACCTTCCCTTTTATCTCTGAACCCAAGATATATAAACATATATGTGCATACATATATATATATATATAAATTTAGATTTGTGATAAAGTACAAAACTAAAGGTTATTAAAGGTAAACTCCTTTCTCTGCCTTTTGTTCTATTAAATCTGAGTTCCTGCATGAAATTACATAAAGCCAGGGAGGTGGTGAGAGATAGAACCCTTGAGGTGAAGTCAGGCTAATCCAGATGGGAAAAGAGAAGTCATGTGGTCCTTGCACAGAAGGAACCAGAGATCCACAAACGGGAGGGTGGTACACACACTCCTGCATGCACCAGAGGAAGGTCCAGCTGCATGGATATCCAGGGAGATAACAGCCCCAGAGCACCCAGGAGCCGCAGGGTGCTGTGCTCATAATTCTTATTAATTATGTAAGCATAGAATATCCTATGTGTGTCCCAGAGAGTTAAAAAAAAATCAATCATTCATGTTAAGCCAAAGCTAACAACTCCTGCAAATAATTATTTTAAAAGTGAATTTATGGTTGGATTATGTGTGGGAAAGAGAAATGGTTAGTAGAAAAGGAATAGAGATTGTGCAATACAGTTATAAAAAAGAGACAGAAAATTGAGGGAAAGCCCAGACAGACAGACACGTGAGCTCAGGTATGTGTCAAGAGAACTGACTGAGTCAGGTGGGTGTATTTTGTTGAGGTCTAATGGGCCAGCTCAGACAGTTAAGCGTCTGTCTACAATGTGGGAGACCCGCGTTCGATCCCTGGGTCAGGAAGATCCTCTGAAAAAGGAAATGGCAATCCACTCCATTACTATTGCCTGGAAAATCCCATGGACTGAGAAACCTGGTAGGCTACAGTCCATGCAGTTGCAAAGAGTTGGACATGACTGAGCGACTTCACTTTCACTTTCACTAATGGGCCATGGTGGAGAAATCATGGAGGAGCTTGGTTTGGCAAAGTAATACTCCCAACCCCTGTGTGCATGGAGAATCTCCAGATACAGGTTCTACTAAAAAGGTTAAATTACATTATTCCAACCTCTTTTTTCACATGGAGCATACAATATACTTTGAATTTTTGAATTATAGAGTGACTAGGAGGTAAGTAGTTAGAAAGAAAGAAAATCAGTACAATAAAATATTAAAACTGTGAGGGCAAAAGAACCCCTCAAAGAATCATTTTACCTGTATCCTATCCAAATTGCCTTGCCAAAACCATCTTACATTTTCAATTCTATGAAAGCCTGTCTGTCTCACTGGGTGGGCTGGTTTTTCTTGACCTCCTCTGGCTACATTTGATAAGGAAAGCTGTGTTGGTATCCTGGAATCAACTTAAGAGAAGCTTAAAGAAGCTCTGAAGGCATTTCTCTTTTCAGCTCTAAAAATACTCTCTATTAAACCTGTTCAATTTTCTAAATCATATTGCCCTTGTCTCTTCTTCCCTGTCAAAGCTACCCTTTATCAGTAAAATCTCTTGCTTGGGAACTGGCAGCTGAAAACTAGAAATGAAAGATTCTAAGCCCCATTAATGCTGGAGCAGCCAGACATTTAATAAATATCTGTCATTTTAACTTTGTTCTGTGGTTCTCAACATGTCAGACTTATGGAAAAAATGGTGGAATGGATTTTTTATCATAGACAAGTATGATGTATAGTACAGATATTATGGGAGTACAATACCCTTGGTTTGATGTTGCCTGTAAAATTCCAGTTAGCTTTGTAAAGTCTGACCTAAAATATACCTCAGTCAATCATGACCATCCACATAGCATCAAGAGTGAACCATTTCATATAGAATTTGAAAACATAGACTTCAACTGATTTTTTCACTTTGCTTTCTACCTCTTTATTGTAAATAAGAAAATGACAACATTTAATAATTATTAACTTTTAAAAGTTTAAATAAAAATGAAGAACAAAAGACTTAAAAGAAAAGAAAGAAAAATAAATACCACTTACCTACTGCCTTTGGAAGCAGTGTGAATATTTCAAAATTATGTTAAAAATCATTGTTGTTGTTTAGTTGCAAAGTTGTCTTCAGCTCTTTCCCACCTCATGGACTGTAGTACACCAAGCTTCCCTGTCCTTCACTATCTCCCATAGTTTGTTCAAACTCATGTCCATTGAGTCAGTGATGCCATCCTACCATCTCATCCTCTGTCTTTTCCCTTTCCTCCTGCCCTCGGTCTTTCCCAGCATCAGGGTCTTCTCCAGTAGGTCAGCTCTTCACATCAGGTGGCCAAAGTATTGGAGCTTCAGCTTTAGCATCAGTCCTTCCAATAAATATTCAAGGTTGATTTCCTTTAGGATTGACTGGTTTGATCTCCTTGCAGTTCAAGGGACTCTGAAGGGTCTTCTCCAACACCACAGGTCAAAAGCATCAATTCTTCAGCATTCAGCCTTCTTTATGGTCCAACTCTCCTATCCATACATGACTACTGGAAGATCCACAGCTTTGCTATATGGGCCTTTGTCAGCAAAGTGATGCCTTTTTAATACGCTGCCTAGGTTTGTCATAGCTTTCTTTCCAAGGAGCAGGCATCTTTTAATTTCATGACTTCAGTCACTGTCTGCAGTGATACTGAAGCCCAAGGAAATAAAATCTGTCACTATCTCCACTTTTCCCCCTTTTCTCTGCCACAAAGTGATGGGAGTAGAAAACATAATCTTAATTGTTTGAATGCTGAGTTTTAAGCCAGCCTTTTTGCTCTCTTCTATTATTCTCATCAAGAGGCTCTCTAGTTCCTCTTTACTTTCTGCCATTAGAGTAGTATCATCTGTATATCTGAGGTCATTGGTATTTCTCCCAGCAATCTTGATTCCAGCCTGTGATTCATCCAGCCTGACATTTCACATGATGTACTCTGCATACAAGTTAAATAAGCAGGATGACAGTATATAGCCTTGTCATACACCTTTCCAAATTTTGAACCAGTCTGTTGTTTCATGTCTGGTTCCAACTGTTGCTTCTTGACCCGCATACTGATTCCTCAGGAGACAGGTAGGGTGATCTGGTGTTCCCATCTTTTTTAAGGATTTTCCATAGTTTATCATGATCCACACAGTCAAAGGCTTTAGTGCAGTCAATGAAGCAGAAGTAGATGTTTTTCTGGAATCATTACATAGATGAATTTTGAACTATTAAAAAGTTAGTATATTGGAAGTATACAAAAGATTAAGGGGTGCTCATTGCTAGGTGGTAAAATTGCAGTTTATAAATAATTGCAAATTATTATTTGCAAAAATATAAATATTGTTGCAAATATTAATTACAGTAATATAGTCTTTATATTTTGCCATATTTTTTAAATTACTGTTAGTAAGTAAATAAAATCTGTGATCAGAAAAAATGCAAAACAAAAAATATACCTAATAAGTGATGAAAAGGCATTTGAGTGGGCTTTAAAGATACTATTCTATTTCTTAATTGGGTAACCAATTATACTTGAGTAGTTATTTCTGTTATGCTCATGATAATTTTTATGATTTACATGTATTACTTAAAGCGTTTGAATCAGTTAATAATATTTGGGGGAAAAAGTCATTTCATGAAAGTCATCATTCTAAGAATAAACCTCTTGCAAAAATAGAAAAAGCAGACTCTCTGGTGATCCAGTGGCTAAGGCTCCACGCTCCCACTGCAAGGGGCCCAGGTTCGAGCTCTGGTCAGAGAACTAGATCCCAAACAGTACAACTAGAGTTTGCATCCCACAGCTAAGACCCAGTGCAGCCAAATAAATAATAAATATTAAAAAATAGTCTATATGTCTTTAAAGGTACTACTAAAATTAATATAATGAGTATTATTTTTAAGATAAAATGTTAGTAAGTATTATAGCTAATAATATGGTACTGCATATTACAGCTGCTAAGAGAGTAGATATTAAAAGTCCTCATCACAAGAAAAAATATTTCCTTTGGTATGGTGTTAGATGTTAACTAGACTTATTGTGGTGGTCACTTTGCAATATTTACAAATAATGAGTCATTGTGTTGTACACTTTAAACTATATACCTCAATAAAAAATTAAAAATTTAAAAAATTATAAATGACATAATTTCTCAAGCCAAAAGCAAGTTATGAAGAACAAACAGGAATGGTTATTCTCTTCATTAACAGAAAAGCATACATACTGAGAAAGATAATGGAAATTTTTCATTACTGAAGATGCTATGAATGGACATTTTAAAACTTAGGGAGAATTAGTTGAAAAACTCTTACAATAGAAGATCAGTAAGAAAACTCAATAAGTTGATTGCTTAAAATTTTAATATCATAGCCATTATGAGACCTCTCTGAGGTACAACTTTTTAATTTGAATCAGAATCTAGACAACAAAAACTACATTTTTGAATTGTATAATAGAGTTCTTAAATCTCTTTTAGTTTATAGATCTTTTCAGAATGAAAATCTCTAGCAATTTAAAAAATTCTATAGAGACTGTAAACTGTTTATATTAAGTGTTATTTGATATGTTCCTCTGTGTATTTATTTCCTCTAGTACTTGGGCCTAGAGGTTTAAGCTGACTCAGTTTTGGCATTTGTGAGAGAGTAAAAATACTTTATATCTATAACTAGTGTTGTATTCCTCCATCAGGGTATATATAATGTCCAGTTATCTCTCTTTTTGTGGTAACTGCTGCTGCTGCTAAGTCGCTTCAGTCGTGTCCAACTCTGTGCAACCCCATAGACAGCAGCCCACCAGGCTCCCCTGTCCTTGGGATTTTCCAGGCAAGAACACAGGAGTGGGTTGCCATTCCCTTCTCCAGTGCAGGAAAGTGAAAAGTGAAAGTGAAGTCACTCAGTCATGCCCGACTCTTAGCGACCCCATGGACTGCAGCCTTCCAGACTCCTTCATCCATGGGATTTTCCAGGCAAGAGTACTGGAGTGGGTTGCCACTGCCTTCTCTGTTTGTGATAACAGCTACCATTTAAACATAAAGCTTAGGTCCATGAATAATTTATTGTGTGGCAAAATAGTGATAAGCCAGTTAAATCATTTTTTCTCCATGAATGTTTTTATAAATAAAATTTTCTTCTCAATTTCTATTTATTAATCTACTGATATATATATATTATTTTACTTATTATTTTTGGCTGTGCTGGGTCTTCGCTGCTGCACAGGCTACGTTCTAGTTGCAGTATGCAGGATTTGCATTGCAATGGCGTCTTTTGTTGCAGAGCACAGGCTCTAGGGCACATGGGCTCAGAGAGCATAGGCTCTAGGGCACGCGGGCTCAGAGAGTGCAGGCTCTAGGGCACATGGGTTCAGTGCTGTGGCTACAGGGCTCTAGAGTGTGGGCTCAGAGAGCACAGGCTCTAGGGCACGTGGGCTCAGAGAGCACAGGCTCTAGGGCACGTGGGCTCAGTGCTGTGGCTACAGGGCTCTAGAGTGTGGGCTCAGTAGTTGTGGCTCGTGGGCTTAGTTGCTCTGCGTCATGTGGGATCCTCTCGGATTAGAGATCGAACCCGTGTGTCCTGCACTGACAGGTGGATTCTCTATCACTGAGCCACCTGTGAAGCCCTGCTGGTATATTTTTAACAGAAAAAAACAGACAAATGTTTCATTCTTGCCATTTAGTTCTCTAGCATCCTCCCAAATTGACCAGTTTATTTTCTTTAATTTACATATGATAACATTACTTTTTCAAACTCTAGTATATTCCTAATATTCTTAATATGAGTTAATAGTTAAATTTCCCATTTCACGTCTTGTTTTTTTCTTTTAATATGTTGTATTTAAGTGTCTGCCATTATTTATTGAACTAAAGTATAATTATAAAAGCTTCACCAAAGTAGATTTAGGAAATATATCAATGCTAAAAGTTTTCAAGATTTAATTAATAAAAGTAATGATGAAATGAAAATGATTTAACACAACTTTCTTTGGTCATTTTTCAAGATTTTTTTAAAGAATAAATTAGAGAAGAGTTTGTTTCTGAATCAAATAGTATAAGTAATTTTTGACAAATCCAATATAAAAAATTTTTTTCCTTAAGAAAGCATATACTACTTTTAATTGTTAGCTGTAGGGCTCAGGTTTTCTTAGGGTATACATGTTTCCCAGTACCAGTTTCTAATTATTGTCTTTGTGATATGGCTTTTTGCAGAAATAGCCTATGCTTCTTCATGAGTCTTGCCAATGGAAAGGTAGCTATAGAGGAACAATTCCCAGATCAGATACAGGTGAAGAAGCAAAAATAGTAGAATGTTATTAATTGGAGTGGAAATAACTAGCTCATCTAACACAGGTACTTAATTCTCTATAGTGTATAAAAAGGTATATGCCTTTCCCAAGCTCTCTATCTGCATGCAACTCACAATATAAGGTTCTTCTTGCATGGCTCACTACATTGTCCATGATTAAACCAGGCCCTGGATAAATCCACTGGTGCTGACACAAAGTGCTCAGCGCCTGCAGACAGACAAGAGCAAGGGTAGATTGTCTCTTTCTACATATTTTAAACCCCTTGTAAGTAGTCATTCTCTAGCACACTTTATCAGTAATTATCCCAGTAGAAAGCAGATGACAGAGTCAAATTAGATACTTAAAGAGTGTCTAATAGAAAGCCTGTGAGCAGATGTGTAATGGAGTTTTAGAGAAAACAAAAAGAAATGGTGCAATATCCCAGGGCTCATGAGAGCAGAGACCTACTGTCATTTCCTAAACCTGAGGAAGTTTCCTTTTCTCAGTGACATGCACTAATAATTCTGAAATTAATTTCCATGTATACTAGAATTGGACAATCAGGTTTCTAAGGGTTGGAGGAAGGCATTATATGGAAATGAGAAGACTAGAATTCCGAGTGTATGCATGCTCAGTCGCTCAGTGGCGTCCAAGTCTTTGTGACTCTTGGACTGCAGCCTGTGGACTGCAGGCCTCTAGGCTCCCCTGTTCTTGACATTTTCCAGGCAAGACTACTGGAGTGGGTTGCTATGTCCTCCTCCAGAAGATCTTCCCTACCCAGGGATCAAACTCATGTCTCTTGCATCTCCTACAATGGTAGGCAGATTCTTTACCACTGAGCCACCTACGAAGCCCATAACTTCATGGTATTAGATTAGATACAGAGTTACCAACATAAACTGAGAGACCCTCTATAAGTCTGTGTACTGAGAGGCCTAGAAGCAGCATCAAAAGAGCAATGAGCATAACTTGAACCATTGGGAGGAACTAGATCTCCATAGAAAAATGGTGGATAATCTAGGGCTGAGCCACTAAAACTACAGGAAACATCTCAAATGTTGTGTTGAGCCTCAGTGTAAGAAAATACTTAAAGAATGGTGTAACACAGCAATTCCACTACTGGGCGTATACCCTAAGAAAACCATAACTGAAAAAGACACATATACTCAAAGGTTCACCACTGCAGCACTATTTGCAAGAGCTAGGACATGGAACCAACCTAGATGTCCACTGACAGATGAATGGATAAAAATGTAGTGGTAAATATATGCAAAGGAATATTACTCAGTCATTAAAAGGAATAAAGTTGAGTCAGTGAAGTGGATGAACCTAGAGCCTGTTATATCTCGTGAAGTAAGTCAGAAAGAGAAAAACAAATACCATCTATTAATGCATATGTATATATATAATCTAGAAAATTGGTATTGTTGAACCTATTGGCAGGGTAGAAACAGAGACTCATAGAGAACAGACTTATGGACACCGTGGAGGAAGGAGATGGTGGGATGAATTGAGAATAGATTTGAAAATATATGCATTACCATAAGTAAAATAGATAGCTAATGGGAAGTTGCTGTATAAGACAGGGAGCTCACCCTGGTGCTCTGTGACAACCTAGGGGGGTGAGATGAGATGGGAGGTGGGAGGGAGGTTCACAAGGGAAGAGACATATATCTATGGCTGATTCATATTGATGTGTGGTAGGAACCAACACAACACTGTAAAGCAATCACCCTGTGATTTAAAATGATTTTTTTTTAAATGAATGTGGAACATGTCAAGAGAACATTAGAGTCAGCTTGAAGAGCCAAGACTCTGACAATATGACTTGAAAATAAACGTGATAGTAGCTGATTATAACCCTGTTTTTAAAAATTAAAATGCCTGAGTCTAGCCTGGTGTAAATAAATGATAAATTAAAATGCCCGAGTCTAGCCTGGTGTAAATAAATGATAAATAAATAAATATATGAGAAAGAAATAAAAGGAAGAAATAAAAGAACCTGGGAAGAAAGTCATACAGCCGGAACCATGGCCTTTGCTACAGAGATGCAGTTCACCAGTGGTGACCCAGAGGGAGAAAGCTGGAAAGCAAAGAATTGCCCATCAGACCTCTCTTCCACCCCCATCCCACCAGCCTCGTGCTGGTGCCTCCCACTGATGGCTCCTTACCAGACTAGAGGTCACGGCAGCACATCAGTGCAATATGTGCAGGTCAGATTCCTGGAAGACAGGAAACAGAATGACAGGAGGGTTTGTGGACCCGTAGGAGCAAAAAGAGGTGATCCAGAAAATTCTTTGATGTGGTTGCCACAGATGCTTTTCCAAAACTGACATTTTAGCTATTTTTGTTTGCTCTAATCATGTGTGACTCTGCAAACCCCATGGACTGTAGCCTGCCAGGGTCCTCTGTTCATAGATTATTGAAGTAAGAATACTGGAGTGGATTGCCATGCCCTCCTCAGGGAATCTTCCCGACCCAGGGATCGAACCCACATCTTTTATATCTCCTGCATTGGCTGATGGGTTCTTTATCATTAGCACCACTTAGGAAGCCCATTTATGAAATAATTATTGCCCCAAAGATAGAACGTCATGAAAATCAAACTCTTCACAACTCGGTCCTAACCTGTCTTTTTAAGCTTTTCTCCACCATTGCCTCTCTCATAGGAGAAGGAGATGGCACCCCACTCCAGTAGTCTTGCCTGGAAAATCCCATGGATGGAGGAGCCTGGTAGGCTATAGTCCATGGGGTCGCAAAGAGTCAGACACAATTGAGAGACTTCACTTTCACTTTTCACTTTCATGCATTGGAGAAAGAAATGGCAACCCACTCCAGTGTTCTTGCCTGGAGAATCCCAGGAACAGGGGAGCCTGGTGGGCTGCAGTCTATAGGGTCACACAGAGTCAGACACGACTGAAGCGACTCAGCAGCAGCAGCAGCAGCCTCTATCATAAACTGAACTCCAGTCTGATCAGACTATGTGATGTTTTTGAAGCCACTCTCTTACAGCATTGTGTCTTTATCTACCTAAATTTCCCCTTGCTTGAAGTATTCTTTTCTCACTCATTTAACACAACATTTCCTACGAATCCTTAAAGGTCTGGGTCAAATATAACTTCATTTCTCTTCTTTCCAAATAATTCCTTGTTCAGTCGCTACACCATATCCAACTCTAACCCCATGGACTGCAACATGCCAGGCTTCCTTGTCTTTTGCTGTCTCCCAGAGTCTGCTCAAACTCATGTCCATTGAGTCAGGGATGCCATCCAACAAGTAAAATTTTACTCTGCTTTTATTAGGTAAAGGTATTTGATGAGAGATTTGTGCTTCAATAGTCTCTATTCCAAAATCAATTATCAACATATACCATGTAATGTATTTTTTTTAACCTCTGTCTCAGCTAAATTGAGATCTTTGTATTTTTGCCCTATTCCTGATATAAAATTTAGGAATTTTATAAATAGTTGTTGAGATGAATATATGATGATTCAAGTTGCATAGAAATCTGATTTTCACACACTATTCTTCATAAAACCCTACATTCAGTTACTATGTTCTAAGAGTCAGCTCCTTAAATCAACAGGCACCTTCATTACCACACAGCTAATTCAACCAAATCACCAGTGCTTATATATTTACTTAATATACAATATTTTCTTTGAACAAAAATTTCACTGTTAAAACATTTTGAAAAAGTATTAAGACACCATGGAATATTTTAAGAATATTTTCTGTTTATATAACTCACATTGAAAATTACATATACATTTGGTCCATGTTTCTGCAGTTGGTTGAATCTGTAGATAATGGAACCTGCAGACATGGAGGGCAAATATCCAAGGATGATATAGATAGACAGATAGACAGATAGATAATTAGATTTGATTACAGCATAGCATCATATAGGAGGAATGACTGGGTTTTTATGTCCTCCTTTTATGAAAAATGAAATGAAGATTCAAGAAAGTTAAATAACTTGCTCAACATCAAATAGCTTGCAATGAGGCAGGACAGAGTGTTCATGACGAATAGTATTCTGTTTTAAGGAATTTATAAAAACAAAGGAGGAAATGTCAATAAACAGACGCTCCTAATAATGGCTGCAATTCCCTGTGTTGTACCATACACCCTTTTTGTCTGTTGATAGTAGTTCATATCTTTTAATTCCACACTGATAGCTTACCCCTCCCCCATCTCTCTCCCAGCTGTATCCACTAGTTTGTTTTCTGTATCAGTGAGTTTGCTTCTGTTTCACTATATAAATTTGACCTTTATTTTTTAGTTTTCACATATAAGTGATAATGTACATTATTTGTCTCTCTCTGGCTTGCATAACTATTATTTTGCAATAACTTTAAATGGAATATAATCTGTAAAAAATACTGAATCACTATGTCGTACACCTGAAGATAACAGAATTCTGTAAATCAACTATACTTCAAAAAATTTACATAGGAAAAAAAGAGTGTCTCTCTTGGCAAAGATCTTGGGAAAAATTCAAACCTTCTGAATTTAAAACTGGAAAGTCTACATCAAACCCCCTGTTCTCCCTAGAGAAGCATCAGCAAAAATTACCAATTTGCCTGTGAAAAGGGAGGACAATTCTCTCTTGATGTTGTTTCTTTCCTCCTTTTAGGTCAAGTAAGTGATCCTTTTCTGTACAAGGAATGTCATCCTGTTCGCCTGAGGAGATTAATGCAAGTCTTAAATGACAGTGATCTGTTTTTCCCTCACTGGCCAGGTCTGGCTGAGGAGATGAATTGCTGCCAATTGTTTTTGCACAAGAGAAATGTTGCTCTTACTAGAATTACTAAATTGAATTGGAGATTTCCTCACATTAACTCCTCAGTGATCGCTATCACAAGAAGTATTTCATTTTGGCAACTTTTGTTATAGGAAACAGAATTTCAAACTGGTTCCAAGAGGAAGGAAGTTAATTACAAATACATGAAAGATGTGATTTTCATGAAAATCTAAGAACAGAGACATTGCAGGAGGAATTTGAACACCTGTAACTTGTGGGACAGAATAGACACGGGTTAGTGACAGGCACTTCCGTGTAAAAGGAGTCACGAGGTTTCTGCTGAGGTAATTGGTCTTGAACATGGACACAGTCATGCTTTGTATGTCTGTTTATTTCCAGGCTACCAATCACTCCATAATTTTAATATTTCCTAACTTAAATTCTCAAGACAGTCATGCCTGCTAGTCTAGAGCTGTGTTTCTTAACATTTAATATGGATACAGATCAACTGGGAATCTTGTTAAAATGCAGATTGATTCAGGAGGTCTTGGGTAGGGCTTGAGATTTTGCATGTCTGATTAACCACCTGGTGATACCAGAGATACTTGTCTATACATCATGGTATGTGTGCAAGGTAGAGAATCGTACCAAGTCAGGAAATAGGTGTACTAGGCCAGTTCAGGGGTTTGATTACCTTTAGGTCTTCTGCCTATGATTTGTCCAATCACTTGGGGCCAGAGTTTTGGGATAGTTTCCTCATTGTATCAAATACACAGGGACTGTGAGAGGGGAAGCTTACCAAGAAAGAGACTGGGATTAAGGTGGCACTTAATGCCTCCAGTAAGCAGTTACTTTCCACTGAGTACTGGATTTAGTTCAGTAACTTTGTCCACTGGTGAGTATCACCACTGAAGATCAAAAGAGAGCCAGACACTCAGAGACTCGCTACTCACCATATTACTTCTTGCTTTAATTTCAAGATATGAAGAAGTGACCTCATTTTCTCATAGCCTACTTACAGTGGGGAGAATTGTACTCACTAGTAATTTCACTAAAAAGTGTGCTCCTCTTAAAAGCAACAATGTTGGTAATTGGTATGTATTAACCAAAGTTGTGGTCTCAAATATTTTTTCTTCATGTTGCGGAAAAATTTAGAAACTGGGATTTTTAATGCAAATTCTCTATCCTGAAAATGGAGTGATCATTCTAGAATACACCCTTTATCTGATCACCATTGTTGATGATTTACCTCCAGAATAAAGACCAGGTTCTTCTGCTCTCAGAATTCTTTAGAATATGATTTCAGTGTATCTTTCTGTATCATCTCTTATCACGCTGAAGCAAGTCATATCCTTTGTCATGCTATAACTATTTGTTTGCCATTGCTTATCTCAGAGAACATTTGAGACTCTGTGATTTTTAGCCCAGGTCTTTTTACCTAAAAGATGGTTCCTTATATATTTGCAACTCCTATTTCTGCCCATCCTCTGATGATTCCACCCACAATTAGTTACATCATATTCTTTGTTCCAACAGCCTAAAATAGCACTTTGTTTATGCAAGTCTACTATAAAGAGCCTCTTGATAAAAGTGAAGGAGGAGCATGAAAGAGCCAGCTTAAAACTAAATATTAAAAAACTAAGATCATGGCATCCAGCCCCATTATTTCGTGGCAAATAGAAGGGAAAAGGTGGAAGTAGTGAGAGATTTCCGCTTCTTGGGCTCTAAAATCACTGCAGATGGTGACTGCAGCCGTGAAACCAGAAGACGATTGCTTTTTGGCAGGAAAACTATGACAAGCCTAGACAGTGTGTTGAAAAGCAGAGACATTACTCTGCCAACAAACACCCTTATAGTTAAGGCTATGGTCTTCTCAGTAATCATGTAAGGTTGTGACAGCTAGACCATAAAGAAGGCGGAGTAACAAAGAATTGATCTCTTTGAACTGTGGTGCTGGAGAAGACTCCTGAAACACCCTTAGACTGCAAGGAGATCTAACAAGTCAATCTTAAGGGAAATCAACCCTGAATACTCATTGGAAGGACTGATGGTGAGGCTGAAGCTCCAGTATTTTGGTCATCTGATGTGACAGCCAACTCATTGGAAAAGTCCCTGATCCTGGGAAAGATTGAGGGCAGAAGGAAAAGAGGGTGTCAGAAGATGAGATGGCTGCATGGCATCACTGACGCAATGAACATGAACTTGGGCAAGCTTCAGGAGTTGGCGAGGCCTGGCGTGCTGCAATCCATGGGGTCACAAGGAGGCAAACATGACTGAGTGACTGAACATCAACAACAACACTATAAAATTTATTTTAAATATTTTATCTTTATAGATCAAACCAGCCACTCCTAAAGGAAATCAGTCCTGAATATTCACAGGAAGGACTGATGCTGAAGCTGAAACTCCAATGCTTTGGCCACCTGATGCAAAGAGCTGACTCATTGGAATAGATCCTGATGCTGGGAAAGAATGAAGGCAGGAGGAGAAGGGGTTGACAGAGGATGAGATGGTTGGATGCCATCACCTCCTCAATGAATCTGAGCAAACTCTGACATGCCACAGTCCATGGGGTTGCAAAGAGGTGGACCCAACTTAGTGATTGAGCAACAACAATAATCTTCATAAATGAGCAATGTTTTATTAAATGAAGAGAATGAAGGATTCCGCTGGTCTGCAGAGGTGGAGCTGAAGATGCAGCAGCTGAGGGCATGTGGGTGGGGGTGGGGGTGTGAAAGCAGGGCAAGAAACAAGGAAATAACAAGCGGTAAGCCACACATGAGCCACTCACCCCATACACAGTGAACGGACGTGCACAAGTATTTCCGTCATTTGCTTCTCTTGACTCTCTGCTGGGTCTGTTTGTTTTCAGCAAGTTAGAATGATTTTTAAACCCTGAGTTCACAGCTGCTGGAATATTTACTTCTCCTAAATGAAACCACTCTTTTTTCTTCTTAATTCAGGATTTTGGTGCTACAACACCAAAAGGTGACTCATGGAAATGGCAGGGAAAGTAAATCAAATATCAAATAAAGCCAGTTCCTTCACTCTCCCAAACTGATTATTGTTCCTTAGAAGATAAAATATTTAATCCACCCTAGAGCTATGGAATCCAGGGGCTCTTATTACTGAACAGCTTTATTGCAACAGGTTAGATGTGTTCATCTTAGCACTTTATAAGTTTGTCTGGAAAACATTTATACTCATGAAGTCATTTGGCTGAGCTTTATTGGCTTATATTTATTCCAGAGAAAAGCAATTTATTTTTCTTTGCAGAAGTAGCTCAGTGATTTCCTATTTTCTCATGCCATCCTTGATTTTAAGTGATGACAGCTTTAACCATCTGACTCAGAGATTTTATATATGTATGCTTCCCTTTTGCTCCAGAGGGCATGATGTGAATGTATTTACTATGTAACATGTAGTCTATTATTATAAAGAATGGTTTATTCTCGTCAGCTCAAAGACATGTTAATAGACATTATGAGTTAACAGCAGAGAGAGAGAGAGGTATATGAGTGTTGTGTTTCCGTTTGGATAGTTTGTCATTATTTCAAAAGATCAATCTCTTTCCCCTGGCGGGGGGGGGGGGGGGGGGAATATATATAAATAGAGAAGAAAAGAGAAAGTTTTGAGAAGGGAAGTGACCCAGGGCGAAACACGGGACAGAATGGCTGGCTTGGTAGCTAGGGCCAGCCTACTTCTTCTCTTGTCTCCCTGGTGGTTCCTGGCAGCCTTAGCAAGCTTAAACTCCATGGTGGTCTTAGAGCAATGTTTCTGAAGGCCATGGAAATGGCCTATCCACTTAGGACAAACACATTAAGAAACATCAGAACATGTTACACCCCTCCATCTTTCACTGCATGCAGTAGTCCCTGTGGCCCCAGGAGCTATGCACATGAAATAGGAGGCATTTTTTCTGTAGTTCACATCTGCAGCTGTTTGCATCCAGAACCTTAGATCTCCCAGTAGACTCTACCTGCTTGCGATCTTCATACTCCAAGTAAAGGAGAGTGAGCACCACTTTGCCTCTGGAAATTCTTTTATAATTGCCTCTGTTGCCCACCAGGTGAAGTTTGAGGTGAATGTCTCCACTAACTCTGCAGGTCCTGTCTGTTGCCAGAGGAAGAGGCTGGATTCTTCCCACAGGGCACATTCTGCTGGTTGTATATATGGGACAGCTGTTCAGTATGGAAGGAATTTCCTGTCTGGGGCTCCACAATGGTGGGAAGTCACCTTGGAAAAGACCCTGATGCTGGGAAAGATTGAGGGCAAGAGGAGAAGGAGGAAGCAGAGGATGGAATGGTTGGATGGTATCACCGACTCAATGGACATAAGTTGGAGCAAGCTCCGGTAGACAGTGAAGGACAGGGAAGCCTGGCGTGCTGCAGTCCATGGGGTTGCAAATAGTCAGACATGACATAGCGACTGAATAACAACAGGGACATGACATGCTGATGCAATGGGGCAGAGGCACCTCCCCATTCTTTGCACTGGGAGGCCTGGCTGGGCTGCACCAAGGCTGCCACAAGAGGCCCCAGAACTTAGCCTGGCTCAGCTCTTTGCTTTCTGTCCGAGGCTGGCCCTCTCCAAATTTGAGGAATTACTGTTTTTATTTCTGTTAATAGAGAGACTGCTCTCTGTGGAGGTGATAGGAGTTATTTTCTTCTCTAAGACAAGCAGGGAGGTGGCCAGCATGTTGATTGTGCTGCCAGCTTTTTGTTCTGGCTCCTGATCATTCTAAAGCTGCTGGTTGTCTGCACTGCTACTCTGAAAATTAGAGATAGAGTAGATGGGAGTGGCAGGACCAGCATTATTGCTAAAACTCCATTGGTTGGGGTTGGCAGAGACTATTTTCACGTGCAATGGGAAAGGAATGCTGTTGTTGGTCAGAGTAGCTGGGGCCTCAGAGTAATTGCACAGCCCTCCAATTCTGAGCGCGTATGTCCAGGAGCAGATGGGTGGCTATCACCTTAGACTTCTGGCCCATCAGTGAGTCCTTGAGCTCTTCTTGTGTGTAATCTATTAACACCATCAACTCAGCCCTCTGGGGGTCTTTGTAGTCAGGAAGTAGTTCCACATAAGGCTTTAATTCCTCTTTATGACCCAGATTTATCCATGAATATTTCATAATTTGATCAAAAGTGACTCTCCTGGTGGGACTGAGAAAGAAATTTCTTAAGCAGGTTTTCACACTCCATGGACGAGTACAAGGGACTATGGTACTTTTCACTCCATAACTTCTCTCGTGGCTCCTTGAGATCCGAAGACTGGAATCAGATGACCCCTGCATATAGGATAGCTCTCAGCCTTCACACACACACCCTCACTTGGGTCTATCTTAAATTTTGCCCTGGAATAGTTCTGGACAGCAAAATTCTGCCACAAAAGTTGCGCAACTAGTTGCCAAAGGTGAATTTGTCGCTGACGCCAAGGTCTACAATCCTGATTTCATGTCAACATCCAAGACTAGGTTTTCTGCCTTTAAGTCAGTAAACAACCCACTTCTGTTGGCAGTACTCACACACAGCAGATACTTTCTGGTGGAATTTTCTTTAAATTTATTTTCCTTTCATGTGCCATGAGCCTCTAGGTAATCTAACACATCTCTTCCACTAGCATATTCCATGACGAGGTAAATTCTCAGTCTTGAAATTAACTTGCTTTTCCTCTCTTGGTGAAAAAAAACCCTGAATTTTCTTAAGTTTAATACTAAGCTTCATACTCACTGTCAACTCACTCTTAAAAACACATACCTTGAAATTATATAAAAATAGGGCCTAGAAATTTCAACCTTTACCTTAAGGTAACAGATTTATAATCCACTTGTAAAAGTGCTTAGTTTCCTTCTAGTTCATTGTATCTGATAGTTTTTAAGGGATTTGTGAGGTGCACAAACATTCACTGTTGGTGGCTGTGTAAATACCTTTTGGTGGGGATTTTACAGTGTCTATGAAATTAAAATATGTGTATGCTTTTAACTTGCAGCTCTATTTTTATAAGTCTATTATGCAGAAATGCTTATATGGACAGAAAGATATGTGTACAAGGAAGATCATAGCAGCATTATTTATAATAATGAAAAATGATCTATAATACATTCATATTTTACTTAATGGATTCTTACCTTTTGTTCATCCAGATAACTTTTATCCTTGTGATATTTGTTTAGAGACCTAAAAAGACCATTGTTAAAACCCAGTTCCTGCTCCCAACCACATAGTTTAAGCTGGAAATTGGCATATTTTAAATTCCCTGTCCTGTAGGCCAATGTTGAATGTCCCAGACTTGGGTAATTGAACAAAGATATGACAGTCATAATTCCCCAGTCTTATAGATATGCTGATTGATCCAGAGATAGATACCTAACCCAAACTGAATCGAGAATCGCCAGTCTATGTCTGACGCAGGATGCAGCATGCTTGGGGCTGGTGCATGGGGATGACCCAGAGAGATGTTATGGGGAGGGAGGTGGGAGGGGGGTTCATGTTTGAGAATGCATGTAAGAATTAAAGATATTAAAATTTAAAAAATAAAAAGCTAAAAAAAAAAAGAGTGATAACAGATTTTTGAAGTGCAACTAAGAAAGAGCACTGTGGGAACTTGTTGGTAGCTTCATTTCCCTTCCTGTAGAGATGTTTTGCTTTGCAAATCTAGCTGACAATATGCAAGAATCTGAGTTTAGAGAAGAGTGTTCAAAATTTTGGTTTCAGGAAATACTGAGGCCCAACTCAACCTTCTGATCCTATAGTTCAATCACTCAACCCTTCTTTGGAATTCATGACCAATAAATTTCTCCTTTAAATCTCCTTAAATTTCTCCTCAAACTTAAACAGATCAAACTGAGTTTCTGTTTTGACATTATATTGGTGAGTAAAAAGGCATATTTCATAACAATATGAATAATTTGGTATAATTTTCTATAAAACTTGTACCTTATTTGTATATGAATCTAAAAATCTTCATAGAAGAGATACAGTCAAGTCCTGGCACTGACAAGCTGGAATCATGACTGCTGGAGAAATATCGATAACTTCAGATATGCAGATGACACCACTCTAATGGCAGAAAGTGAAGAGCACCTAAAGTGCCTTTTGATGAAGGTGAAAGAGGAGAGTGAAAAGATAGCTTAAAATTCAACATCCATAAAATTGAGGTCATGGCATCCAGTGCCATTGCTTCATGGCAAAGAGATGAGGAAAAAGGGGAAGTAGTGAAAGAATTTATTTTCGTCAGCTCCAAAATCACTGCAGACAGTGACTGCCGCCATGAAAGTAAAAGACACTGCCTCCTTGGAAGAGAAGCTATAACAAACTTAGCATATTAGAAAGCAGAGACATCACTTTGCTGAATTAGGTCCATATAGTCAAAGGTATGGTTTTTTCCAGTAGTCATGTATAGATGTGAGAGTTGGACCATCAAGAAAGCTGAGCACTGAAGAATTGATGCTTTCAAAGTGTGGTGTTGGAGAAGGCTCTTGAGAGTTTGTTGGACTGCAAGGAGATCAAACTAGTCCATCCTAAAGGAGATCAGTCCTGAATATTCATTGGAAAGACTGATGCTGAAGCTGAAGCTCCAATACTTTGGTCACCTGATGCGAAGAGCTGACACATTGGAAAAGAACCTGATGCTGAGAAAAACTGAGGGCAGGAGAAGGGGACTACAGAGGATGCGATGGTTGGATGGCATCACTAGTCAGTGGACATGAGTTTGCACAAACTCTGGGAAATACTGAAGCACAGGGAAGACTGGCATGCTGCAGTCCATGGGGTCGCAAAGAGTCAGACATGACTTAGGATGGAACAACATCAACCCTTGGAGTAGTGGGCAACAAGAGGAAGAACCTCTGTTGTTTTTTCTATTATATATTTTTATATTGACTAGCATTTTAACAACTAACTGCATGAGTCTAATAGTTGAAAAATAATTTTAAAATCCCATCAACTAAAACTTTTTATAAAGAATATGTGAAGAAAAACAATCAAATGCCTTGCACCACTCGCTCTCAAACATTGATACCACATGCACCTGCTTTGGTTCCACAGTGAAGCCAATAGAGAATCCTAATTTATTCTGATAGAAAGCCAGAGTTGTGGACTGACTTCCCAACTCACAAATGCCTAATTTATGAACACCTGGTACATAAAGAGAAAGTTACTGGCCCAGTTCACTTGCCAGAAGACAGCATAGCTGTATGAGAAATGCTTCAGCTTGGCATTTTGAATTACACCCTTCTGTTTACAAGCTATGGAATACCGAGTGAGTTATTTTGCCTTTTTGCACCTCTGTTCTTCATCAATAAAATGTGCTAACAATGATTTTTAACTCATTTGATTTCTATGAAATTTAGAAGAAACAGTGCGTGACAAAACCCATCTCTCACGATGCGCTCTATCCAGGCAAACGTTAGCCATTAAAAGGCAGTTTGTCCTCAAGGTGCTCAAGGTTTCATTGCATTTCCGTTTTGTTTTGTTTTTCTCTAATGGCAAGCTTGGTATCTGTTACCAGGTACAGAAAGCAAATCCCCTGGAATAACGATTTTCCTGTCATGGTGACAAATTTCAACATGTTAGAATCAATTTCTTCAGAATTAATTCTTGTCCCACATATCTGCACATCATTTGATTGGAGTAGAGCTATGCTTACGTTTATTAAGTCCATCACAATCAAAACAGAAAGCATGTTCTCCTTCATCTATACCATTTCAAAAATAATAAGATTCATGCTATTTTTCACATACTACAAATTCCTGAATTCTGAAATCCCTTAGAATTGATAGAGTGTTTCGATAGGCACCATCCAAGCAGCAGGTCAGTAGCTAACTGTGTGGTAGACTGTTACTGCCTCAAATGGGCAGGCTTGGCCATAATTGTACATCCATTGTACAATAGCTTTGTGTGTTATTTATATTGCTAGTATAAGATGTATTGAGTTTAGCTGCCTTTTTAAATGTCCTCAAAAATAATACACTAAGAGCAAGCAGCAAAACAGACAATATTGTGTATTCAAAGAGTTACTGAACAGAGCAGCATGATATATATTAAGACTCTATATATCTGAGTATTAATTCATTTAAAATAAAATCTCTACATCAGAGAACAGTGTGTTGGAAGTTGACTACACTTTATAGTCCTTTGCTGTTTGTAAGATAATAACACTAGGATAGATGGTAACTTAAATTCAAATAAATATAGTAATCAACATCAAGAAACATGTAGACTTCTTTACCCTTGGGATTTCCCACTTCACGCTGGCCTGTGGTCCTTCAACACAGAATCTACTGACCACATTCTATATGCCAGGCCTATTGATTTTGATGGGTACTTGCTTTCCTTCCACCAGAGGTCAAAGCTTTTTCTATAGCATCTTATCCAAAACAAAGCCCATTTTCCTACCATCATTTGCAATGGCTGTAATTTAATTTCTACTCTGTATATTTTTGCTGCCATTATAAGCAAACAGATTCAGAGATTTAGCTGAAGTCTGCTTTTGATACAGAGGCCTTTACAAGTGGACCCTGCCACTAAGGATCCACTAAGTTGACTCTCGTGGAAGAATAAATTTACTTGCAGAAAGGATGCAACTTACTATGAGTTACAAACTTCATGTAGTTCTCAGATAGCTATTAAACTCATGACGTAGTGTTAATGTCAAGCCTTTAGCATTTGAGATAATACCAGCTTGGGCACATAAGGTTAAAGAAAGCACATAGGAAAAAGCTGAACAACACTACCCCTGGCTTCTGTCAGTGAAAAGGAGAGAACACCCGGGAGCACTTAGAGAACTGCCATAGAATTTTGGTTGGACTAAGAATCCAGATATGAGAATCAGGAAATGTGCGTCATCAAGGAGGGAAGCGGGAGTTTTCAGGGAGAAACAGATTTTCTTATTAGAAAACCCATTATAATTGGAGAGGAGGTAAATAACTTGCAAGAGATGAATCAAGAGGCAAGACAAACCTTGAGTCTGTCACATAGAGTGGAGTTAAGTCAAAAAGAGAAAAGCAAAGATCATATATTAACGCACATATGTAGAATCTAGAAAAATGGCACTAATGAACATCTTTGCAGGGCAGGAATAGAGACGCAGAATAGACAATGGGCCTGTGGACATGCGGCCAGGGTGGGTGATGCAGTGGGGCAGGGGAGGGTGGAGCAAACTGAGAGAGTTAGCTTCAACATATATACACCACCTTGTGTAAAATGGGTAGTGGGAAGTTGCTGTATAGCACAGAGAGCTCAGCTCGGTACTCTGTGATAACCTGGAGGGCTAAGATGCAGGGAGTGGGAGGGAGGCTCAAAACGAAGGAATGCACGTATACATAGAGCAGATTCACCTTGCTGTGCAGCAGAAACTACACAGCATTGTGAAGCAAGTATATTCCAATAAAAAGAAAGATGCAAGAAGTTCCTAGGAGATGCAACAATATCTCTGTCTTCTGTAAAGAGAGCTTTCCCAACTCAAAAAGCCTATTGTATATCTTTAACTCAGATATCACTTTCAGAAGCAAGAGACATTCACATGATGAAAGGGAGGCGCATGGGGATGAGACACACTGAGGGCACCACAGCCGTAAGTCACCATCTCATGTGCCCTTTGGACAGCACCTCTTTCAGTAAAATGTCACATGGCAACATTTACTATTTAAAACATTTCTTTTTCATTTTTGCCCCACTCTAACTTTTCCCCCTGTGTTGTTTAGTTGAATCTCCACAGTTAAATACAACTATAATATAATCCAATTAAAGCTGTATTTCTGAATCAGAGCCCTCAGGATATCATGGGAAGATTCATTACATACCTGTACTATGCTGGTAGTTTTATTCCCTGCCACACTGGGGATTAATGAGGTATTTATGGGAAAAACATTAGAATTATGTACCATGCATGGTATTGTGTTTTTGAGGAAATATGATTTAAGTTGCAAATAATTTATAACCAGGCTTTATAACCAATGCTTTTTTAAAAAGTGAGTTCTACTTGGGTGAGAATACTACACTCAGAGAAGCTCATGTAAGCCTACTTACTTCATATTCAGGTACCTCTGAAAATGGCTTCAAATTCTTGCATTTCCTACATTTTAGGTCACTCCCTTGCTCTCATACTGAAATTTTGTCGTTCCTTGTTCCTAGTTTTCCTATCACCCAATATCTAGCAAAAAAGCTTTTGCAATATCTTTGACCTTGCATATAGCTGTTGTTCAGTCACTAAGTCTTGTTCGACTCTTTGTGACCCCATGTACTGCAGTATAGTAGATTTTCCAATTTTACTTATTGATTAAACAAATAAAAGTATAAGCCAGTGAATACATGAGTAAATAAGCAATGAGTCTAAAAGGTGGTTTTCTGATTTAATTTACAATCATAGAGAATGGACTTGGAGACATAGTGGGGGAAGGAGAGGGTGGGAGGAATCGAGATAGTCACATTGACGTGTGTATATCACCGTGGATGAAACAGACAGCTAGTGGGATCACTGTGCAACACAGCGAGCCCAGCCTGGTGACGACCTCAAGGGGTGAGATGGGGAAGGGACAGGAGGGCCACTGAACAGGGAGAGGATATACACACACACACACATATATAATTATGACTGATATGTGTAGTTATACGGCAGAAACCAGCATAACATTGTAAAGCAATTATCCTCCAATTAAAAATAAAATAAAATCTACTCTTAGTTCTAAGCATTGATGAGCAGAGTTCTAATGACATTGTCATGGCCAATAGGTGACATTCTTCCTCCCTTCATCTTCTAGGACCCTCCTTTCTTAAAGTGCTGTCTCCAGGAAATTGATGAATCAAGCCACTCACCTGATTACCTGGTTCTTCTGCCTCACTTCATTGGCTTTTGGATAAACACGACCTTGCAGCTTTCCATGGGGGTCACAAAGAATCGGACACGACTGAGAGACTAATACTACTCGTGTGGCCTCAGGAAAGGCCAGTCCCCGTGCGAGTTGCGAGGGGCCTCTCGGGATTCCTCTCCAGTCAGTGCCGGGGCCTAAGACCTCGTGTGGAGTCGAGGCCAGAACCTGAGGATTCCTTTCCAGTGCTGACATGGATTTTGGGGTACCTCTGGAGTCCCCACAGGGGAGTCAGTCCTCGTCTCGAGCGGGGGCACGCACGGCCGCTTTCCTCCCGAGCGAGCTGTAGCAGCAGTGTCAGGCTTCCCATCGCATTGACACAGGGATCTGTGGCTTTCCCTCGAGGCTTTCCCACAGGGCTGTCACAAGTGCCACCGTGGTGTGAGTCGATACTCGGCGTGAATGTCGAGGCAGTGCAGGCCAATCAGGTTCCTCTGGAGTGGACTGAGACATTTGGGGGACTTTGGGAATTGTGGCACGACCCCTGGAGTTCCTCTCGACTTTCCTGTGGAGAGCGCCTCCTCTTGAGATGCGACGAGAACGCCGGGAATCCTTTCCCCAAGGAAAGGAACCCTTATCTCCAGCTACTTCTCCCGCTCTCTCTCCGTTTTCCTCTTCCACACCCCCTATCCTTCTCCTCATTCTTCAATATGGCGCATCACTCTGCTTCTGACTTTTTAACCATAATCTCACTATCCACTTACTGATCAAGTCACATACCTCCTCAGCAACTTCTTCCTGAATCCTGTGGATGGCTTTCAGATCCTCCTAAAATTCTTCATCACATTTCAAAATCTATTTCTGAATACACACTGTGTTGTGAATGAACTTGCACTTACACCATCAAAGCACAGGAAAGCTTTGCCATTCGTTTCACTGCTTGTTTTTATTCCAGTTTTCACTTCACTGGCGTGAGGACGAACTCCCAAAGGGAGTCGCTTTCCAGGGGACAACTGCTGGGCAGTCGATGTCCCACCCACCCCAACTGTACTTTAGGCTTTGGGTACAGAAACCAGTGGTTTCTGCGTTATGTATTAAATGTCCCATTTAATACACTGACCATTTAGCACACTGATATGTATTAAATGTCCCATTTTGGGATAAGTGACACATACACCTACACATATATAATTTGGTTTTAGCATCACAAGCCTCTAGTTTTTACTCTAGTATCTCATTTTATAGACTGTGAAATTAAGCCTTGAGAGGTTATCTTAAACACAGGGGCAGATCTCATTCTTGGAAAGGCGGTATTAGATGTCAGCCTCTTCACTCCCACTTTACCCTGCTCTCTTTCAAGACAAACTTTTGCCTAAAACACATTCACTGTTACCTAGTTCCAGAACTTTATTGTTCATGCTAAATGGAAACTCTGTACCCATTTAGCAGTTACTTCCTATAGTGGGGTTTGTTGTACACTGTTAATATAGTTAATGCCCCGAATGTACATTTCAAAAAAAAATGGTAAATTATCTGTTATTTGTACATTACCACAATAAAAAACCACACACACACATTTATAATCTTCTTCTTCCCAATGTTTTTCTTAACTCCCTTTCCTTAAAAGTTATGTCAATAATTACAGAGTCCAGGATGAAATACCTAAGCTGGTTTTATTAAGTTAATATCTTGTGTACTATATTTTTTATTATCTCCATTTTCACTTTACCTGGTTAAATATCGATTTTATGGCACAGGGACAGAGGTAGCATGATCACTTATCAAAAACTGTACTTCACAAGGGGACTGCAAGGAGTTTTAAAACACTAAAGTTTTCTGCTATAGGAATGCTATTTCTCAGAGAGAAATGCACCATTTGCACAAAGAATTTCCTGGTATTTTATTTGGTCTGTTGAGTATAAAATGAATCTTGGGGCTTTCACTTGAGTTTCCACTTGACAAGCGCTTGATGTGCTGTTGATGACTTCCGAATCTCTTTTCCAGCCCACACTTCTCTCTTGAGCACTAGAACATATATCCAACTGCCTACTGGACATCACCTTGATAGCCTACAGACACTTTCAACTCAGCTTGTCCAAGGCAGTACTCATTATTTTGCACTCTCAGACCTGCTCCTGCTTCTGTATTTTTTTATTTCATTGAAAGATATAACTATCCAACAAGATGTCCAAACAAGATGTCCAGACATCATTTTCAAATTTTCCTCTCCACCCACATCTTATGAATCATCACGTTCTTTAGAGTCTATCACAGTATCTCTTAAGGTCTATTTCAAAGGATCAGCCTGCTTACACCTATACACGCATGCACACGCAAAGCCTTCCATTTTGATTGCTCACTATGACACGTTCATCTATCCATTTGCTCCGAAAAATTGATCTCTGTAGTCACAGAATCTCAACCAAAAGAAAACTTGGGAAAATAAATCAACAGAAGATAACAAAAATGGACCATTTACTTTACTGCAAACTTTAATTTTCTCTCTCTTTCTCACTCTCTCTTTTTCTTTTCTGGTAGGTCAGTGAATGTTTAAATGGCAGTAGGCGAGTTGATTCTCTTTCTTACTTAGATCAGGTCTAAATAAAAGCTTTCCCTCGACACACTTGGAGAAGCAAGCAATTGTGTTCATCACCTCTGGGAGAAGCAATTGTAGGCAATAGGGAGAAATTATTTTAACGTATAAAAAATGTGTTTACCTGACATCACACTTGCTTTTGTGCATGCATGGTAAGTCACTTCTGTTGTGTCCAACTCTGTGCAAATCTACGGACTGTAGCCTGCCAGGCTCCTCCCTCCATGGCACTCTCCAGGCAAGAATAATGGAGTGAGTTGCCATCCCCTCCTCCAGGGGATCTTCCTGGCCCAGGGATAGAGTCTGTGTCTCTGGTGTCTCCTGCACTACAGGTGGATTCTTTTATTTTCTCTTAATGTTCAGCACATCTTTATTATTGTTACACGCAGATACTAAAATATCAGTAAATAGGCACAGAGTTGTAAGGAAATGATCAATAATGAACCAAATGCATTTTCATAGCTTTTCAAGAATGTAAGCACAAAACATGATTACTGAAATATTTTAACAATATCAGATTTATATTTTAAAACCAAGCAGCACCAATGCATTTTGCCTCTTTCAAATATTAATATGTAAAAAAACTCAGCCATTCTGTCTTTGAAGTCAGTTATTATTAATTTATTTTTTATTTAATTAATTTACTTATTTTTATTGGAGGCTAATTACTTTACAATACTGTAGCGGTTTTTGCCATACATTGACATGAAGCAGCCATGGGCGTACATGCGTTTCCCATCCTGAACCCCCCTCCCACTTCCCTCCCCATCCCATCCCTCAGGGCCATCCCAGTGTACCAGCCAAAAGCACCCTGTCTCATGCTTCGAACCTGGATTGGCAATCTATTTCATATATGGTAATATACATGTTTCAATGCTATTTTCTCAAATCATCCCACCCTCGCCTTCTCCCACAGAGTCCAAAAGTCTGTTCTTTACGTCTGTATCTCTTTTGCTGTCTTGCATATAGGGTCATCATTACCATCTTTCTAAATTCCATATATATGCATTTATATACTGTATTGGTGTTTTTCTTTCTGACTTACTTCACTCTGTGTAATAGGCTCCAGTTTCATCCACCTCATTAGAACTGATTCAAATGCATTCTTTTTCATAGTTGAGTAATATTCATGTACCACAGCTTTCTTATCCATTCATCTGCTGATGGACATCTAGGTTGCTTCCATGTCCTAGCTATTGTAAACAGTGCTGCAATGAACATTGGGGTATATGTGTCTCTTTCAATTCTGGTTTCCTCAGTGTGTATGCCCAGCAGTGGGATTACTGGGTCATATGGCAGTTTTATTTCCAGTTTTCTAAGGAATCTCCACACTGTTCTCCATAGTGGCTATATTAGTTTGCATTCCTACCAAGAGTGTAAGAGGCTTCCCTTTTCTCCGCACCCTCTCCAGCATTTATTGTTCGTAGACTTTTTGATAGCAGCCATTCTGACTGACATGCAGGTGGATTCTTTACTAATAGCACTGCCTGGAAAGCCTCTTAACTTAGGTATGCTACTCCAAAAATCCAGAATACTACAGTATCAAAATTTTGACTCCTACATTGCAAAACATGTAGTCTATGCATATTTGTGAAAAAAAAGAGGATAATTTTTTCCAGACTATATTATTTTTGAGAATGTTGGATTTAAAGTTGGATATGTGAAAAATAGCTGTCCCCCCTTCATTGTCTACTGGGAGATCATGCTGAAACAAGATTAATGAAAAATAGCAACTCAGTATTATCTTCCAAAATTTTGACATTCCTGCAAGGATGTCAGAAGAAACGATAAGAAGTAATATATGATGAGTTCTTCAACTTCCTGCCTGTCTCTATTTACTAGTGAGATACAAAAGCCAAAGTCAGCCACAGGTGGCGGGATTCATGATGACATCTGTGGTGCAGCACGTGGAAACCACATCCTTTTAATGCCCTCTTAGAGTCATCACAGTGAGGCCTGGCGTGCTGTGATTCATGGGGTCGCAAAGAGTCGGACACAACTGAGCGACTGAACTGAACTGAACTGAACTGAACTGAATTGAGAGTCCTCATACTCTCCCAGTCTTTTCTCAGCCCTAGTCATGTGACTCATGACTACTAAGTATTAGATCCAGTCTCTCTATTCCCACTCTACCCTCTTCTTATACAAGTCAAACTTTTGCTTAAAACACATTCACTGTTTACCTAGTTTCACAACTATTTTTCAATGCTAAATGGAAACTTCCCATAGTGGGGTAGGTTGTACACTGTTAACATAGTTCATGCCCTGAATATACACTTTAAAATGAATAAAATGATAAATCATATGTTATTGTATTTTACGATGGTAACTCTGAACTCTGGATGGTGTTCAAAGTGAAGCGGACCTCCTTGGCATCTTCCTGCACAGCTGGGGAAGCTGGGCACTCGCTCAAATTCTTTTTCCTCGGAGGGAGCAACCATGGGCTAAGAAGATCTTTCTTGTCACTAAATTGTGCCACTTGGGGAAGCAGTAATGCAGGTAAAGTTGTTAGTTTTGTTTCTTTTACCTTCTCCATGCATACAAACTTGTATTTTTTGCCCCAGAGGAGTGTTCAAACTTCAAATCTGGAAACCTGGACATCCACAAAGTCTCTCTTACTCACAAATGACTGTCTAAGCAAGTGTTTTCCAGGGGCTCCCAGACCACAGTCAAGAGGGACTGGAGTTTGTTCATGAGACACTGCAGGGTCAGAGTCCAGTTCAGGCCCCACAACCAGGATCAAATATTCCTATTACACAAAGCATAGGTTGGCAAGACTCCTCCTGGATCCCTTTGCATATGATGTGGGATCGCACAGCTCAAACAAAAGCAGTTTTTTCCATGGATGGATACCAGACTATTGTTACTGAAGGGGGAAAATGAACAGGGGACATCTATTTCAGCCATGTTGCTGATGTCACTCCAAACTTAAAATCTTAATTAAAAACAAAAATCAAAGTATACCTCAGTATAAGGTAAAATAATAACATAGCAATGTATTCATTTTTACTTATTTAAATTTAATACACATGAAAATTCTAGAACAAAATATTAATGGGTGATAAATGGTCATGCATGGTTGCAAGTTTTATCTAGTTTATTTGAGGTGGCTTCATATTAGTTCTAAGTAAGCTGAAAAGTTTATAATATGTACATTAATATCAATTAGGAAAATAATGCATAAAGGCATATCTAAAATGCCAATGAGTAACATAAAATGGAACCTTAAGAAAAGTTTAAAAAAATCCTAAAGAAGATAGGCAATCATAAACAGAGAATTTAAAATTATGAAGACTAAGATAAATCAAAGAATAAAATGGTACATCTAAATCCAATCTCATTTCTATTTATTTTAAATGTTACTGGAATAAACACACATAAGGAAATGTAGAGATTGTTCAACTGGTTAAAAAATGGCATATATTTTCTATATCATGCATATGCATCTCAAATACAAAAACAAATATAGATTAAATGTCAATGATGAAAAGGAGATACCTCATGCAACTGTAAGCATAAGAAAGCAAGAATAGCCATATTAATAAATTATTCTTTAAGTCAAAGATATTTACTTTGATGATATGGAATATTTCATGATAAAATGGTCAATTCAAGAAAAAGACAAAGAATTATATCCTTTGTATCAATCACATGAATTGAAAATTAAAGTAATTAAAATAACCAATCTATCATCATTTTTAAAAATTTAACAATTCCCTCTTTCAACTGATAGAACATCTAGATAAAATACCAACAAAGGCATAGATGACAAAAGTGATATTAAAAAAAAAAAAAAAGAAAAGAAAAGATACAAAATGCCAGAAGTGTAAAGAGGCAAACTTTTCTTCTGGGGCAGGCAACATGACTTTTTATATAGAGGAATCTAAGAAATTGATAAAACAATTATTTGAATAAGCACATTTAATAATGTCAGAGAACACAAGCTTTATTTACAAAAATAAACTTCTGTGGTTATATATTACCAGTAAAGAAATGGAAAAATCAAATTAAAAATTTCATTTTCTTTATACCACCAACCATCCAAACTAAGAGATGTATTTAACACAAGATATATAAAGAAACAGTTCAGTGTACTGAAAGATACAAATACTACTGAGAAATATTAAAAAGAACTAACGAATGAAAAAATATACTGCTTGGAAGTCAATATTGTTATGATACTGATTTTTCCAAATTAGTCTACAGGCCTTTATTTAATTTCATTCCTCATTTACAAGCTTTTATTGTAGCATTTGGTTAGCTAATTCTAAAATTAATACAGATAGGAAAATGACATACATAGGTCTACAAATCCAAGAAATTCAATAAATTTAAATAAGATAAACTAAGAGATTCATATTAAGATATACTATTATCAAAGTAGCCAAAGACAAGAAATAATCTAAAAAGCAGTGAGAAAAAGGAAGCAAATTTATCAAGCACACAAGAGATCCTCAGTAAGGTTAGCAGCCATTTTCATCAGAAACTATGCAGGCAGGAAGGCAGTATGATGACATAAAGTGTTGAAAGAAAAAAAAAAAACTGGCAAGAGATAATTCTATATCTAGAAAATTTGTCCTTCAAAAAATGAAGGAGAAATTAAAATATTCCCAGGCAAACAAACAAACCCTAAGGGTGTTTATTAACACTAAATCTGCCCTACAAGGAATCCTAAAGGGAGTCCTTCAGATTCTAAAGGCAGAACACTAGACAATAATCTGAAGCCATATGAAGAAATACAAACTCACAATAAAAGTAAAAACACAGGCAATATAACGGCCAATGTGACTATATTTTTTGAACTTCAGATTTTTATTTTTCACTCAAATGCATAAAAATAATTATAAATCTATGTTTGAGGGGCATATAACATATAAATATACCTTTATCAAAAAAAGATATAAAATTTCCCTAAAATCACAAGAACTGATATTAAACATCAATTGTCTTTAGGAAAATGCAAATCAAAGCCACAGTGAGATATCACTTCATAACTACTAAGATAGTTGTAATTTTAAAAAGAAAAACAAAATAACGTGTGTTGGTGAGGATGTACAGAAATTGGAATACTTATACATTGCCAAAGGAAATGTATAAGTAAAGAAAGAACTTGGCAGTTCCTTGGATAGCTACGTATATAATCATCATATGGCCCATGGTTCACAGCAATTTCATGACAATGTTGTGAGACCATCACATTCTGGAACCCATTTTTTCTTAATGATACACATTGTGTTGTCATTGTTTAATTACTAAGCTATATCTGACTCTTTTGCATCCCCCATGGACTATAGCCCACCAGGTTCCTCCATCCATGGGATTTCCCAGGCAAGAATACTGGAATGGGTGGCTATTTCCCTCTTCAGGGCATCTTTTTGATCTAAAGATTGAACTCATGTCTCTTGCATTGCAAGTGTAAAAGAAATGTATGTTTATTCTCCTTTAATAATAAGGTTTTAATTTTTTCTATCTGACAAATCTACAAAGACAAAAAGTCAGATCCTATGGAGTGGAAATGAAGGACTAGTCAGATACTGGGAAGCAGCAATAAGCAATCAGGTGGTGAAATCTGGTCTATAAAGATCTATGAACAGACACTCACAGTCTATTATTCCATCAGACCTTTTCCTCGCCATCATAAAGAATGATTTCAGCTGTAATCATCTCATGTCAGGAATGTTGCCATACTTCTGTTCTCTCTCCATTCTGTCTTTAATATTGCACCAAAAAGATCTTTCTGGAAAATAACTCTGATCATGTCACTTCCTTGTGCATATTTATTCACCTTTCCTGAAATAAAACTAACAGTGTCTTAACATGAGAGAAAAAGCCTTCTATAATGTGATAAATCACATAATTATCCACATAGTTGGTTTTTAGTAAATAAAAACTTAGTCAGTGGATGATCAGTTGTTTCTATCAAGGAAATTAAAAGAAAAAGCAAGCATAATGGTGGGAATAAATTCCTTTACTTCACACATATTTTCTGGGTATCATCATATCTGTGAAGGATATTGAAAGGGGAAAGAGGATTTTCAAACCTCGAATATGTGCCTCTTCTGCCATCTCTTGCCTCAAGCTTTAAGTATCTGAGAATCTAGCAGGGAATACAAAGCTTATACAAAAACTGTCCTGTGGTTGGAACTTGATAAATGTGCTAAAGCAATTCAGTAAAAGCTTTCCGTTTTCACTTTGGAGACTTAGAAAAGGCTACAGACATTTGATCCAGGCCTTGATGGAGGAGTAGGGCAAGAGGGAAGAGACAGATCTCCATACCCTGGAAGAGAAGCATGTTGTCACGTTCCTTAAGTGCAGGGCATGTGAGACTCAGCAACCAGCATGAGCAATAGGTTGGAGCAGTACGGTGGGCTTTGGAGGCTTTAATTGATAGTAAGAAAAATTAAAAATTGGGCTTTCTACATGAATACCTAGAAGCCTCAGCTAATTCTTCACAAAGCCTGAACCCTAGATGTTTTCTCTCCCAGCCAGCCCTCCCAACCTGTAATTAATTAGAAGTACCCTCTACTCCTGAAACCCAGCAGGACTCTGTGGGGCTCCTGGGCACAAAAGCCTTTCTGTGTCCTCCATTTACTGATTATAGGAAATAGGCTTCATTCAGCCTCCATGACCTTCCCTGAGTTCCAATGAGCAGGTTCAAATAGTTGCTAATTAGGGAAGAAAGAAGATGGAGAGACAAGGTTTCAGTTCAGTTCAATAGCTCAGTCATGTCCGACTCTTTGTGACCCATGGACTGCAGCACACCAGGCCTCCCTGTCCATCATCAACTCCCAGAGCTTACTCAAACTCATGTCCATTGAGTTGATGATGCCATCCAACCATCTCATCCTCTGTTGTCCCGTTATGCTCCTGCCTTCAATCTTTCTCAGAATCAGGGTCTTTTCAAATGAGTTAGGTCTTCGCATCAGGTGGCCAAAGTATTGGAGTTTCAGCTTCAGCATCAGTCCTTCCAATGAATATTCAGGACTGATTTCCTTTAGCATGGACTAGTTGAATCTCCTTGCTGTCCAAGGGACTTTCAAGAGTCTTTTCCAACACCACAGTTCAAAAGCATCAGTTCTTTGGCGCTCAGCTTTCTTTATAGTCCAACTCTCACATCCATACATGACTACTGGAAAAATCACATCCTTGAGTAGATGGACCTTTGTTGGCAAAGTAATGTCTCTGCTTTTGAATATGCTGTCTAGGTTGGTCATAACTTTTTTTCCAAGGAGCAAGCATCTCTTACTTTCATGGCTGCAGTCACCATCGGCAGTGATTTTGGAGCCCCCCAAAGTAAAGCATCTCACTGTTTCCATTATTTCTCCATCTATTTGCCATGAAGTGATGGGACCAGATGCCATGATCTTGGTTTTCTGAATGTTGAGTTTTCAGCCAACATTTTCGCTCTCCTCTTTCATTTTCAACAAGAGGCTCTTTAGTTCTTCACTTTCTGCCATAAGGATGGTGTTATCTGCATATCTGAGGTTATTGATATTTCTCCCGCCAATCTTGATTCCAATTTGTGCTTCAGCCAGAGTGGCATTTCACATGATGTACTCTGCATATAAGTTAAATAAACACAGTGACAATATACAGCCTTGACGTACTCCTTTCCCGATTTGAAACCAGTCTGTTGTTTCATGTCCAGTTCTAACTGTTGCATCTTGACCTGCATACAGATTTCTCAAGAGGCAGGTCAGATGGCCTGGTATTCCCATCTCTTGAAGAATTCTCCACTCTCTGTTGTGATCCACACAGTCAAAGGGTTTGGCGTAGTCAATAAAGCAGAAGTAGATGCTCTTCTGGAACTCTCTTGCTTTTCCAGTGTTCCAGCAGATGTTGGCAATTTGATCTCTGATTCCTCTGCCTTTTCCAAATTCAACTTGAACATCTGGAAGTTCAGGGTTCACATACTGTTGAAGCCTGGCTTGGAGAATTTTGAGCATTGCTTTGCTAGCATGTGAGATGAATGAAATTGTGCAGCAGTTTGAACATTCTTTGGTGTTTCCTTTCTTTGTGATTGAAATGAAAATGGACCTTTTCCTTCCCTGTGGCCGCTGCTGAGTTTTCTAAATTTGCTGGCACATTGAGTGCAGCATTTTCACAGCATCATCTTTTAGGATTTGAAGTAGCTCAACTGGAATTCCATCAGCTCCACTGACTTTGTTCCTAGTGATGCTTCCTATGGCCAGGAGCTGTCAAAAGAAACAAAAGTGTAGCCTTGGGGCAGGGTCCTGGCCACCCCTGAAGGGATTTACATAACACTATCTTTGAGCTCTTTTGCAGATAGTGAAACCCCTGCCAGGTGGGATAAGGTAACTGTATGCTGCCCACAAGCTCATAGACCCCAGATCACTGGAGCCAGAAGGTTGATGATGCTGACTCCCACTTACCTCACCACTAACCAGTAAGAAGAATGTCCATGAACTGATCACATCCTCTTTGAACCACTGCTGTGGAACTCCTCACTACCCCTTCCAAGTTGGGACTCAGTTTTGAGGACATTAGCCCACTGTGGCCCCCTTTGCCTGTCAAAGTAATAAAGATTATTCTTTTCTACTTCACTCAAATCTTTGTTTCCGAGATTTAATTTGGAGTCAGGTTACAGATGCCAGATTTGACTTCAGCCCCTTTCCATATTCCGCCTCCAACCCCATGATAGCAGGCTTTAGTCATTGTCTTGCTACCAAAGGAAACTGATTTCCAAAACCATTCTTCCTGTTTGTTGCCTTATATGTCCCTAAGCTCAGTTTTCTCCCCAGAAGGCTAGAAACAGGGGAAAAAAAAAAAAATGCTGGCCTGAAAACAGATCTGCATTCTACTCATGGATCTTCTACTTGTAGATATGTGACCCTGGACAAATTACTTAACCTCTCTGAGTAACCTGTAAAATGGCGATAACAATTCTTATCTTAAAGAGATGCCATGAGGGTAAAATAAAATGTTTAAGCCTCTAGTTCTTAGATGCTTCATGGAGTGTTAGTTGTCTTCCTTCTCCAGTCTTCAGGCTCAACCAGGTCAAATTTTGCATCCTCACTTCCCCCTCACTTCAGCCTTCAATTAGGGCAGCTTAATGAATTCTCTGCTGTGATCATTACTAACTCTCCTGGTTTCTTGCTCAGAGGCCAAAAGACAGCATTATACAGCAAGGCTTAAAGGCTCCTTTTTAAACTTAAACTAGGCTCATTGAGGAGGCTAAAAGCCAAAGCTTTGACCTGTCCTGGCATTTGAGCTGATTCGTATTAGTGCTGCCTTTGCAACAACCGGAGGAGAAAGAAGAATGCTCTAATCAGTCTAAGCCTGGAGGAAAAGTAATTGCAAATTTATGGAGACAAAAACAGGTGTGTGAAGGACATGGTTCCTGGTTGGGAGCCCTCTTGCTATGGGAAAAAAAAAAAAATTAGGAGTATCTTGGTAAGTTTGTGTCACAGGAAGTGCAATATTTATTCAGCACATAGATAGCCGGTGGATGCATGACAACCGCAATCCAGGCTTTCTGATTTGAATTCGGCTGGAGTGTTATTTAGAGACTTAATCATATAATGTCCAGTGGCACCAAGTACTCAGGTGGATCTGATTAAAATTTTTGCTCCCGCTGGTTTCAGGGTGTAGATAACTGAAGATGGCCAGCAGAGCATCTGCTTACTTGAATCAGGAAATGTTGACAACTCCCAGCTTCCAAGATGCCAACAAAGAACATCTCAGCATCCAAATATAGAAACGCTGCTGGACTCTGCATATCTCATCATTCTTTGTACCAGCTGGGCCTAAGACCAATCTCTTCTGCCAAGATTTGTCAGTTACCTTTGAATCCAACTATTTCATAGACTCAGACTATTAGAGATGAAGGAATGAGTAATTCTGAGTATCCTCTTGGCCACCTCATGTGAAGAGCTGACTCACTGGAAAAGACTCTGATGCTGGGAGGGATTGGGGGCAGGAAGAGAAGGGGATGACAGAGGATGAGATGGCTGGATGGCATCACTGACTTGATGGACGTGAGTCTGAGTGGACTCCCGGAGTTGGTAATGGACAGGGAGGCCTGGTGTGCTGAGATTCATGGGTTGCAAAGAGTCGAACACAACTGAGCAACTGAACTGAACTGAAGTGAAGTATCCTATTTCAGAGATGAGGAAAATGAGACCCAAAGAGAATGTAGCTTATCAAGATCACAGAAACAGTTATAAAAACCAACGTGAAAGGAGAGGCTCCTGATTCTCGGTGTTATTCTTTCCATGGCATTTATCAAGATACAGTAGACAATAATGCTAAATTTAGTTTTCTTCCCTCAAAGCAGAGACGACCATTTGCCCATTTTTTCCAAAGCGCTAAGCTATGTGTGTGGAATCTAAATTGTGGTTTTCTAAATGTTGCTTGCACTTTAAAATTTCAATCCCTTAGTAGTCAGTTGGTACCATGTTCTTTATAGCTTAACTTTAATAGAGTTAGTAAGAATAAAGAACATGAGATGGCTTTGATATTCACTGAGGAAATAGGCATAAGACTCTGTTACAGACACATCTTAATTCATAAAATAGTTAAGGGGCCTAGAAAGACTAAATTCCAAGCATAATCAAATGTATAAGAAATCCATTTAAATTATTTTTCAAGTAATTGGAATTCAAAGTCTTTTGTTATATCCCTAATCTTCTACTTTCACACTATATTTAAATTTTCAAAAATTGAGGAGCTCTTATGGGTTGCTTTTGATGAACAATTGTTTTTAATGATTCTTTAGCCAGGTAACTCAAATATTTCCTTTTACTTTCATCAAAATGCTTCTGACCTGCCTGAGCTAATTTTTTCTCATATTATTTTTAGTGTAGTCAAAGAAAAATATAATAGTTTTGAATATATTTAGGTATGAAGAACTTAAGATATTAAAATCCCCAGATGACTTCAGAAATGCATAAGATACTGAGAGTAGGGGGACTTCCCTGGTGGTCCAGTGGCTAAGACCCCGTGTTCCCAACGCAGAGGGCCTGGGTCCAGTCCTTGGTCAGGAAATTCGATCTGCATCGAATGCTGCAACTAAGACTTTACGTGGCACAACTAAAGATCCCGTAGGCTGCAACTAGCAGCCAGCACAGCCACACACATACATACATAATATAAAGGTAGTTCACAGAATAAACATCCAACACAAAAAAAGAAAGAAGATTGGGAACAGGGTAAGGAGGTAATAACACTTGTGTCTGATCAGCTATCTACCTAACCTCTCTCTGTCTACTTTATTTCTGTCTAACAAGAAACTGTTCAGAGAAAGAAGTAGCCAGCTTCCTGTAGTTTTGTCCATCCATAGTTTCAAGGAAGAAAATCCCCAAATACCAGAAACTTGCCCTTGTTGTGACTGCTTTTAGACCATTGGTTCCCAGCTGCTGAGCTCCTGGCCCAGCTGCTTTCACAAGAGAAGATACCAATGCACATGAGAATATTGAAGCAGATACTAATGTGTATTTCAAATCAGCTGGACATGAAAGACGATAGTCCTGTTTATAAGTAATCCTGGTCCTTTTATGAGCAATCACTAAGAGTCGCCTCACCCTACCATCTCGCCTCATCCATTATCAGTACAAAAAAGCTGCTCCATACTCATTCAGTTTTTCCAAACAAGTAATGCCATACTTGCTGACACATCCCCTCCTAAGTGTTGCTACATCAGAACTGAAAGCTTATTTCTCCTGGATTTTAGCACATGACAATTAGAAATCAACACACTTTGTAGTTCAGTGAAGCATATTTTTGCCTAAAATTAACTTTCATAACTTTTGTATAAATATTCCCTGCCTGTATCTTTTATGTACCTTGCAACTGGAAACACACACATTCATTGAATGAAGGCCTGCTATGGGATCACATTTCCCCATTTGATAAGTTGAGGCCATTGTGGCAGAATTCAAAAACTTTCCTCTAAGAAAATGATATTGGTTTGTTGTTGTTCTTGTTCAGTCACTAAACCATGTCTGACTCTGCAGCTCCATGGATTGTAGTACACCAGGCTCCTCTGTCCTCCACTATCTCCCAGTTTAGCTCAGCTCAGTCATTCAGTTGTGTCCAACTCTGCAACTCCATGGACTGCAGCATGCCAGGCTTCCCTGTCCATCACCAAGTCCCATAGCTTACTCAAATTCATGTCCATAGATTTGGTGATACCATCCAACTATCTGATCCTTTGTTGTCCCCTTCTCCTCCTGCCTTCAATGTTTCCCAGCATCAGGGTCTTTTCCAATGAGTCAGTTCTTTGCATCAGGTGGCCAAAGTATTGGGCTTTTAAACATCAGTCCTTCCAGTGAATATTCAGGACTGATTTCCTTTATGATTGACTGGTTTGATCTCCTTGCAGTCCAAGGGACTCTCAAAAGTCTTCCCCAATACCACAGTTCAAAAGCATCAGTTCTTTGGTTCTCAGCTTTCTTTATAGTCCAACTCTTACAACCATATATGACTACTGGGGAGAAAAAAAAAAAAAAAGCTTGACTAGGCAGACCTTTGTTGGCAAAGCAATGTCTCTGCTTTTTAATATGCTCTCTAGGTTGGTTATAGCTTTTTTTCCAAGGAGCAAGGGTCTCTTAATTTCATGGCTGCAGTTACCATCTGCAGTGATTTTGGAGCCCTCAAAATAAAGTCGTTGTTTCCATTATTTCCCCATCTATTTGCCATGAAGTGATGGGACCAGATGCCATGATCTTAGATTTCTGAATGTTGAGTTTTCAGCCAACTTTTTCACTCTCCTCTTTCACTTTCATTAAGAGGCTCTTTAGTTCTTCTTCACTTCCTGCCATAAGGATGGTGTTATCTGCATATCTGAGGTGATTGATATTTCTCCTGGCAATTTTGATTCCACCTTGTGCTTCACTCAGCCTGGCATTTCGCATGATATATCCTGCATATAAGTTAAATAAGCAGGGTGACAATATACAGCCTTGACATACTCCTTTCCTGATTTGGAACCAGTCTGTTGTTCCTTGTCCGGCTCTGACTGTTGCTTCTTGACCTGCATACAGATTGCTCAGGAGGCAGATAAGGTGGTCTGGTATTCCCATCTCTTTCAGAATTTTCCACAGTTTGTTGTGATCCACATAGTCAGAGGCTTTGGTGTAATCAATAAAGCAGAAATAGATGTTTTTCTGGAACTCTCGTGATTTTTTGATGATCCAGCAGAAGTTGGCAATTTGATCTCTGGTTCCTCTGACTTTTCTAAATCCAGCCTGAACATCTGGAAGTTCACAGTTCATGTACTGCTGAAGCCTGGCTTGGAAAATTTCGAGCATTTCTTTGCTAGTGTATGAGATAAGTGCAATTGTGTTGTAGTTTGAATTCTTTGCCATTGCCTTTTTTTTGGGATTGGAATGAAAACTGACCTTTTCCAGTCCTGTGACCACTCCTGTCTCCCAGAATTTGTTCAAATTCATGTCCATTGAGTCAGTGATGTTATCCATATCATCCTCAGCTGGCCCCCTTTCCTTTTGCCTTCAGTCTTTCCCAGCATCAGGATCTTTTTCAATGAGTCAGCTCATCGCATCAGGTGGTCAAAGTAATGGAGCTTCAGCTTCAGTATCAGTCCTTCCAATGAATATTCAGGGTTGATTTCTTTTAGAACTGACTGGTTTGATCTCCTTTCTGTCCAAAGGACTCTCAAGAGTCTTCTTCAGCATTAATTCTTCAGTGCTTGGCCTTCGTTTTGGACCAACTCTCACGTTCTTACATGACTACTAGAAAAACATAGCTTTGACTATAGGTGCTGATTAAATAAAACCATTTTGTCTTTCCATTAAATGTCCTTTCTGTGCACTCTCTTGTAGTGTCACGGCTTTCAGTCTTATCTGTATGACTTTTCAGTCATCATCTTCAACCAGAACTTCAGTCTTCATCTGATGACTGTGCATCAACTTTCCTGCTATACAGCTCTACCTAAAGGACCCAAAACTAACATGTCCAAAGGTGAACCCATCAGCTTACCACTTTATCCCTCGCCATCGTGCATACATACAATACATACACTCTGGACCAATCTGCCTCCAGTGTTTTCCATCTCAGAGCATTTACCTCACCATAATTCATCTAGCCAGACAAGTTGGAAAGCAGCAGACTTGTCTCGTCTCCTTCTCTCTCTGAAAATTTAGTGAAGCCTTTTCTCTCAGTGGCCCCAGTCTCTATTCCTTCAGGACAGAGTTTGACTTCTCCTTAAGTTGAAGTCTACTGCCAGGAGCCGGGTTAGGCATTACTGGCAAAATAGAGGCACGGTCCCCAGCCCCCTCTCCTCATTCCACAGGCAGGGATCCCAGGATGAAGGAGTTAGGCCTTGTAATTCTGACTTGTCTTTCCCTCTCCTCAGCTGAGTTGACTGAAAAGGAATATTAAGGTGCTTATTGTTCTTGAGAGGAGCATGAGAAAGCACAAAGCCTTCTGCAGCAGTGCTCAGAAAATAATTCATGAAGTTAATCATTGACATTTGTTCAAGGACTTTTACAAGAGTGTTCCAGGATGAGCACACAGGCCATAGCTTGAGGCGATGGGAGGGATTGCTATCTGAAGCCTATTTGTCAGGAGAATGTTATAGCAAAGGAGTTTACTGAATTTAGGGCTTAGAAATAATTAAAATACTTAGAAGTTAAAGATTTAAGGAATGCTGCGAAGTTAGCATATTTTACTATAGCTTATAGAAGTTAGGAATTTTTAGAGACACTATAGCTAGAAGCCTTTTTAGGAGACAGTGAGCTCAGGATGTTAGGGGCAAACAGGACTTAGGAAGATAAGTAGTAAACTGAGGAATGTAGCATGAGTTACAATGTAATCACAAGTTAACCATAGGACACATTAGAAGAGGTAGATAATAGGTGATAAGGCTGATTCCAAGAGAATCACTGAAGCAGGAACTGTGTTTAAAGAGCAACAATGATTTACGGAGATAATAAATCTGGGAGAAGGGGAACTGAAAATATCAAACCTCTGGACTAATGCTTTTGTAAAAGTATAAAAGAGAATCTTAAACTTGAAATAAACAGGCAGTCCAAAAGAAAACTGGGAGAGGCTGCCTCATTCACCGACACCGTTCACCTCTTCAGACTGAATCCCTGGCTGCTGGAGTTGGACTCCGGCAGCCTACCTCTTCAGACATTTCGCCTTTGAATGAACTTCATTTTCTTAAGCATATTATATTCTAGCACATCTCTCTTCTCTTCCATAAACATTTTCTTTCCTCCTCGCAAGTGCTGCCATGTGAACTTAGGTCCTTAAGATTTAACTCAAATGCTATGTTCTCTATGAGACTTTTCACCTTCGGCTTTCCTGTGTTTCTCTTGTGGCATTTTCTACATTATACAGTGATGATCCCTTAATTTTTCTATCTCTTGCATCCATGACAAGAGGTGATATGATGCCCTTTTCTTTTCCATTTGGCCAGCAACTAGCATTTCTGTAATGTAGGGATCGAACCCAGCTCTCCCGCGTTGGAGGCAGATGCTTTAACCTCTGAGCCACCAGGAAAGCCCAGTAGGCATCCAGTAAATATTTATTGAGAATCAACTGAACAAATGATTTAAGGTAAGAACAAAGTCCTTAGAAGAACAGGTCTAGCAGTCACTGGGGCACAGAGTAGGGAACCACCTTCTCAGCATGACCAGCTCAGACAGACTGAGGTGCACAGTTAATTTAGAACCAATACCCTCAACAGGCTCACTCAGTCCTGTACCAATCTAATAAATGGTAAGCTTGCCATACTTAAATGAGAGTTGGTACCATGATTCTAGTAAAGATTTGACACCAAAATTCAGACTAAAATACTGTACGCTGCTGCTGCTGCTAATAAATTGACTCACTGCATCAAACATGTTTAACCTATCATGTGAGGAATTGGTTTAAAGATAAGCATGCCTTGGCTCCAGGGTTTCTGGATAAAAAGCCAACTCATGGATTCCCCCATTGGCCTCATTCATCTTAACATATCATCATAGTAACATTCATGAATTAATATGAACTTTCCAAAAATATATCTCTATTTTAAAACGTTTTACTTTATTTCCCTTAAGTGTAACGTATATTTCACTCAAGTTTCAAAGCTATGGGTTAGGAAGAGTGCCTACTAGTTTTACTGTTCTGGGATTGGGTGAACTAGTTACCATTCATCTCATCCATATAATTTTATAACTTACACCATATGGCCTTACCAATTAAATGCTGGGCCAGTAGTTTCTCATTTTCATCCCTGAGTACCTTCCTAATACTTGGGTGGACGCTAGTTCACCTCCCCTTGTAATATTTCTATAATTTCTTTATTAGTTAGATCCAGATTACCCTGAACGCTACCTTCTGGTGAACTGGTATAATTTTTTTTTTTGTAAATAAAGGTGAAAATCTTACATAGTAAAGATGAGAGTCATTCATTTAATTGGTGCTTATTCTTTTATTATCTTTGAGCAGTTTGTTGTTTTTTGTTTGTTTAAATTATGGTTTAATGTGTTCTATATTTTTTTGCTTTCATCTAATAAAAAGGCTGTTTAAATGGCCTGCATTTTTGGAGAAAAATAATCAAGTAATCCAGAAAATCCTCTCTGAAGAAATGGCATTAATTTGGAGATATGCATGGGGATAACAAAGGGAAAAATAAGAAGAAAAGACTTTCCAGTCAGGGAACCCCATGGAAAGAGACCATAGTCTGGAAAATTCTTGATCCAGCCAAGTTCCTGAGAAGAATTCTGTATGGGTTAAGCCCCAGGACAGAAGATGGAAGAGGCATGAAATGAAATGAGACGAGATAAAATTTAAAAGGTAGATTGTCATTACTTGTATATTTTATTCATAGTAGTGTATATATGTCAATCCCAACCTCCCAGTTTATCCCACCTCCTCTTCCCCCTTGGTATCTATACATTTGTTCTCCAAGACTGTGCCTCTATCTCTGCTTTTCAAATAGATAACTAATGAGAACTGACTGTATAGCACAAGGGGAAAAAAACCAAGAAGGTACAATCTCTTTAGGACATATATTAAATTAACCTTAAAAATGCATTCCAGTATACGGTAGGTGCAGACAAACACTGTTTGAATCCACTTATACGAAGTACCTAGAATGGGCACATTCATAGTACATTGAAATATATACAAATTCATAGTACATAGTACATACATAAACTATGGAATTAACTAGGAAATCAGTGATAGTAGCCCAGACAAGAAATGCTACCACAGCAATGACAATGAGGCAAATTACTCAGCTGTATAAAGTGGATAATAAAAGTACCCACCGCATTAGATCAAAAAGATTATATAAAACAGTGCCTTTAAAAGCACAAAGGGCAGTTCTGGCACACAGAAAACCTCCTCATGCTCATTACTGTCACCACAGCTATTGTGGCTACTGCTATTGGGAGTTACTTGTTTGCTTTTAGGGTAGCGTCTGGATGGCAATGAGGGAGAGAAGTTAGCTTGGTGTACTATAATTAACTGGTTTAGAAAGAAACTTGAGGAGACTTCCCTGGTGGTCCAGCGGCTAAGACTGCACTCCCAATGCAGGAGGCCCACGTTCTATCCCTGGGCTGAGAACTAGAACCACATGCCACAACTAAGAGTTCACAAGCCCTAACTAAAGATCCTGCATACCGCAACAAAGGCCTGGCACAAACAAATAAACAGAAAGCAAGGGGTGGTATTCAAAATGATGATAGGTGATGCTTCACGGGTGTTGCAGAGGAAAAAGTTGGCTTTCAAAAATCACTAGATTTTTAAAACCCAGAGACAATAGAACCTCACCATCCTTTTTTCTTGACCTCTCTTCCTTCCAAGAAGTTTCTTCAGCATTTCTAAGCCTTGAAGCCTTATCCTCTAAGAATAGTACCAATATCACAACAATTCTTTACTAATGTTAGAACCATCACTTGCATGGAAATTTTCTTACAATCTCCCCGGAAGTCAAAGCTAGAAGGAAACTCGAGGGTAATTTGTCTTAATTCTGTTGGTTACAAATGTAGAGGCAGCATCTGAGAGAGGGAAATGCTGTGACTCTTAGATTGATTACCATGGACTGGGTATCAGAGTGAACTAAGTTTGAACTCTGAATCTATCATTGCCATGTTGGAAACAAATCACTTAACCTTCTGAAGCTTGATTTCCTCGTTACAAAGAAGATCCTACTATCTGTCCTGCTTCACTAAGGATCTGCCATGAAGAATGAATGAAAAAATAAACATAAAAGCATCTTATGAATAAAAAAGTGCACTTGTCATCAATCCTTTGCCATGCTTACAGTCACTAAACCAACAGATGGGTGTGTTGATGCAATAGTTTGCCTAGAAGTAGTTACTGTAGCTCAAAACCTCTTGAGGTAAATTTATTGGGAGGCTATGTTCTAAGATCACATGTAACTTACATAAGTGAGCTGAAAATTCTTCAAGTACATATTTCATGGATTGTTAGGATGTTTAACTTCAGTACCACCTGGTACTCTATGGTGCCATTATTTACATTTACCATAAGAAAATAAGCCCAGTTTAAGTAACCAGTGCATGTGTGTTCAATTGCTCAGTAGCATCTGACTCTGTGACCCCCCATGGACTGTAGCCTATCAGGACCCTCTGTCCATGGAAATTTTCAGGCAAGAATACTGGAGTGGGTTGCCATTTCCTCCTCCAGGGGATCTTCCTGATCCAGGGGTCAAACCTGTGTCTCTTGTGTCTTTAAGGTCACAAAGCCACTAGGCAGCAGAGTCTAATTCCAAACCTTTGTCTGCCTTATTCAGAAAGCCATAAAATTTTAACTACTAATAAGGAGGCTTATACCATAGTCACAGAAATAAACTGGCATTGTTTCTGCCAAAAAAGAATCCTTAAATTGACCAAACTTGATTAGGAAACCAAAGGCACATTTTTGTTTTCCAGCAGGGACGTTATTCAAAGATGCAAATGAGATATTTTGAGCACTTTTATATTTATGACTTTATTACTCTGAGATGGTCGGGAGTTTTAATTTTGTGGTTAGCCCACCTGCTGTTTCTTTATTAAAATCTTAGTTCTGATTAATCAAAAATTCTCTTTACAGTCAGGTCACATAGATTCCATAAAAAAAGGATGCACTAGTTCGCCCTGGATTTGGAGTGAGATTTATCTTTTAAAGATGCACCCTGATTTATATGTGTGCTCACAAGTGTGGCAGCGAATTAAAATATGATAGTAAGTGGGAAAGGTTCATGGCTTTCTGAATGCAGTCATAAATAAGGAATTTCATGACCAAGTTGCTCTGTATAATAGCCATGTCTTGCTTCACTCATGGGCATATTGAGGTTCCTCTATTGGTGGCAACGGTGGTAAGCCAGAATTAGGTTTGCATTACCCTCATAAAACTGGCATCAAAAGTCCACAAACCAATCAGCTGCCATAGCTTTTTATACACACGACACCAAAGCATGTGAATTCTTTGAAGCAATAGAAACAATGATTGTCTTTCTGCTACTATTCAGAATTTCATCAACTAGCAGTGGCCAGGAAAGCTGGCTTTGAGATTTCTTCTACAGAGCTTCAAAAAGTAGCAAGCACAGGACCTGGATATGAGATTCAGAGACCAAGTATCACAGCACTGAAGCTGTTCTATAGAAAGAAATGCAGAGACTGTCTAAAATGAAAGTAAGTGCTATTCTGATACACACACACACACACACACACACACACATATTCAAAGTACACTTTGGATTCTATTATACCTGCAGATATTACTAAATACCCACATGACAATCTCTTGGAGATTGGACATTTTGCTTTAATATATAAGTCTCTTTTATGGCAACTTCTAATATCTGCCCCCCCAAAAATCTATTATTTCAGACATACACATAATGAAATATAATTTAACATCCAGAACTATGAAACAGATGAGACAGCCAAGGTCAAAAGAGTGCTGTTATTTACACTGAATACAAAAATTTCTTTATGAGATAAACTTCACTGTCAAGATGCCAAAAGACTCTAAAGGAAGAGATTTCTGTAATTATAGAAATAAGCAGAAAGCAGCAGAGCAGAGGAGACTAACATCTCTCAGGAACCGTGTCTCTGTTTATCATGTATCTGCGGGCAATTTCTTGACCTGTCTGAGCCTTGAGGTATTATGGGCATGAAATGCCAAGCACATAATGGACATCACAAAATGTTAAAGTCTCTTTCTTGAGCAAACTTAGTTGGCACTATTACTCTGAGTGGTTTGGTATGACTTCCCCCCACCTCAAAAATTTTCATGCATACCACAGGCAACACAATTATACCTTTCTGGTGATTGGTAATCTCTTCAGTTTTGTGTCTTTTTAGCTAAGTACTCTTGTCTGGAAAATCCCATGGACGGAGGAGCCTGGTAGGCTACTGTCCATGGGGTCGCTAAGAATTGGACACGACTGAGTGACCTCACTTTCAATTTTCACTTTCATGTTTTGGAGAAGAAATGGCAACCCACTCCAGTGTTCTTGCCTGGAGAATCCCAGGGATGGTGGAGCCTGGTGGGCTGCCGTCTATGGGGTCGCATAGAGTCGGACACGACCAAAGTGACTTAGCAGCAGCAGCAGCTCAGTTAAGCTGCTCTGATGGAAGCCCGGGGTAGATGGTTGCTAGCCAGGGACCAGAAAAAATATGGCTATGATGCTGACCCATGGAATCCAAGCCATGTGAGTGAACCCGAGGCACAGCCCTGTGGAAAGTGGAGCAGAGGGGAGTGGTAGTTATGAAGTTAAAGAGGAATTTACAGGAAGCGGTGCAGGCAGTTAGAAGGTGGGGATTTTAGGACATAGGCAGTAAGTAGGGTAGAAGGATGTGATCATGGACTCTGTGGGTGAGATGGATTGAAAAAGGAGGATACTGCTGATGGTCCTGTGACAAAGTTCTAGAATGACTGTGCACCTGTAGATTGAGTTCAGTCTGGAGGGGGTATAATGGTTAGGACTGAGAGGAAGCTGATGAGTTAGGTGATAAAGTGCAAAAGAAAATGAGAATGCACAGTCAGGGTCTTGGTAAGTGACAGTTAACCAAATAGATGGAGAGAGTGACACAGTCAGAGATGTGAGTCACAGAGAAGCAAAGCTATTTATGAGGGAGGAGGAAAGAAGCTTAGGAAGCATTATAGGAAATTCAAAAACACTCCATACTGCCTTTTCCTCAAATGTTTTTAGAATACCTTGTCCACTGGCCCCAAGTTCCACTCTTTCCACAAGCCTAAATCAAATCCACATTTCTCATAAAGGCTTCTTTCTCTTCTCTGTCCTGGTTTCACTTTTCTCATTCCTTAAAATTAAAAGATGCTTGCTCCTTGGAAGAAGAGCTATGACAAATCTAGACAGAGTATTAAAAAGCAGAGACATCACTTTGCCAACAAATGTCTGTATAGTCAAAGCTATGGTTTTTCCAGCAGTCATGTACAGATGTGAACGTTAGACCATAAAGAAGGCTGAGTACCAAAGAATTGATGTTTTTGAACTGCAGTGTTAGAGAAGACTCTTGAGAGTTCTTTGAACTGCAAGGAAATCAAACCAGTCAATCCTAAAGGAAATCAATCCTGAACATTCATTGAAGGACTGATGCTGAAGCTGAGGCTACAATACTTTGGCCACCTGATGCAAAGAGCCAATTCATTAGAAAAGACCCTGATGCTGGGAGAGACTGAAGGCAGGAGGATAAGGGGAAGACGAAGGATGAGATGGTTTGATGACATCACTGGCTTAATGGACATGAGTTTGAGCAAACTCCGGGAGATGGTGAAGGACAGATAAACCTGGCGAACTGCAGTCCCTGGGGTCACAAAAAGTAGGACACAACTGAGGGACTGAATTACCACAAGATGCTAGCATATTTAAAACAAGTTTTTGTTTCTTTAACATAAAGCAAGGAACACTCCTAGAGCACAGCAAGCAACAGAAGCAGCAGCCAATTCCCCTCTGGCTTTCTCTCCTTCCCAAGTACCCCTTCTATTACTCTTTGTATCTGATGAAATTTTTGGTCAAGCAAATGTGCGTAAAAAGCCTCGTCTTAAAATGTTACATTGTGTATCAAACCACTTTTAAGATATGCACTTGAAAATCATCTCATGTAATACATATATCAACAGGCTAAACATAATTTATCAATAAATACTGAAAAAGCATTTGACAAAATCCAAAATTTGTTCATGATAAAAGCTCTTAGAAAGGTAGGAATAGAGGAAATTTCCTTAAAGATATATATATATATATATGAAATTCTTCGCCAGGGTTCTTGCCTGGGAAATCCTATGGACAGAGGGCCCTGGTGGCCTACAGTCCAGTCCACTGGGTCACAAGAGTTGAACACGACTTAGCGACTAAACAAGAAAATATACAGAACTCTGCAGGTAATATACTTAATGGTGAGGAATCAGATACCATATCCCTGGCATCGGGAGCAATACAAGTATGTACTGTCTTACAAAAAGTGCTATTCAACATCATTCTGAAAGTCCTAACTAGCACAGTAGGAAAAAAAAAAAAAGGAAAGGAAAAACATAAAGACTAGGAAGAAAGAAGTAAAACTCTCCTTGTTCAGAGATGGCACGATTGCCCAAGTAGAAAATCCCAAAGAAAAAGAAAAATGCTCCTGAAACTAGTAAGTGATTATAGCAGGTTTGCAGGATACATATTAATATGTGTGCTGTGCTAAGTTACTTCAGTTGTGTTTGACTCTTTTTGGCCCCATGGACTCCAGCCTGCCAGGCTACTTTCTATGGGATACAAACAGCAATTGTTTTCCTATATGCCAGAATCAAACAATTGGAATTTGAAAGTAAAAACACAAGACCATTTATATCAAGACCAAAAATTAAATACTTAAGGATGCTGCTGCTGCTAAGTAGTTTCAGTCATGTCCGATTCTGTGCAGCTCCATAGAGGGCAGCCCACTAGGCTCCTCTGTCCCTGGGATTCTCCAGACAAGAATAATGGAATGGGTTGCTATTTCCTTCTCTGATGCATGTGTGCACGCTAAGTTGCTTCAGCTGTGTCTGACTCTGTGCTACCCTATGGACAGCAGCCCACCAGGCTCCTCCATCCACAGGATTCTCTAGGCAAGAATACTGGAATGAGTTGTTATTTCCTTCTCCTGATGCTTTTGAACTGTGGTGTTGGAGAAGACTCTTGAGAGTCCCTTGGACTGCAAGGAGATCCAACCAGTCCATTCTGAAGGAGACCAGTCCTGGGATTTCTTTGGAAGGAATGATGCTAAAGCTGAAACTCCAATACTTTGGCCACTACATGTGAAGAGTTGACTCATTGGAAAAGACTTTGATGCTGGGAGGGATTGGGGGCAGGAAAAGAAGGGGATGACAGAGGATGAGATGGCTGGATGGCATCACTGACTCGATGGACGTGAGTCTGAGTGAACTCCAGGATTTGGTAATGGACAGGGAGGCCTGGCGTGCTGCAATTCATGGGGTCACAAAGAGTCGGACACGACTGAGCGACTAAACTGAACTGAACTTAAGGATAAGTCTAACAAAATACATATTGTTGTTGTTGAATCGCTAAGTCATGTTTGACTCTTTTGCAACCCCATGGACTATAGCCTGCCAGGCTCTGTCCATGCAATTTCCCAGGCAAGAATACTTGAGTGGGTTGCCATCTCCTTCTCCAGAGGATCTTCCCAACCCACAGACTGAACCTGCATCTCCTGCATTACAGGAAGATTCTATACTACTGAGCCACTGCACAAAATATATACAGGATCTATATGAGAAAAACCAATAATACTCAGAATTTTTAAAATCAAAGATATAAATAAATGGAGAGAGTGTCCATGTTCATGGATAGAAGATTCAATACTGTTAAGATGTCAGCTCTTCTAAACTTGGTCTACAAATGAGAATCAATCTAAATCAAAACCCCAACAAATTATTTTGTGAATACTGACAGTTGGAGTCTAAAGTTTATATACAAAGGCAAGAGACCAAGAATAGCAAACAACACACCAAAGAAAAAAGTCACAAGACTAATGCTGTTCATTCTGAAGGCTGTCTTTTCACCTTGCTTATAGTTTCCTTTGTTGTGCAGAAGATTTTAACTTTAATTAGATCCCATTTGTTTATTTTTGCTTTTATTTCCAGTATTCTGGGAGGTGGATCATAGAGGATCCTGCTGTGGTTTATGTCGGAGAGTGTTTTGCCTATGTTCTCCTCTAGGAGTTTTATAGTTTCTGGTCTTACGTTTAGATCTTTAATCCATTTTGAGTTTATTTTTGTGTAAGGTGTTAGAAAGTGATCTAGTTTCATTCTTTTACAAGTGGTTGACCAGTTTTCCCAGCACCACTTGTTAAAGAGATTGTCTTTAATCCATTGTATATTCTTGCCTCCTTTGTCAAAGATAAGGTGTCCATATGTGTGTGGATTTATCTCTGGGCTTTCTTTTTTGTTCCATTGATCTATATTTCTGTCTTTGTGCCAGTACCATACTGTCTTGATAACTGTGACTTTGTAGTAGAGCCTGAAGTCAGGCAGGTTGATTCCTCCAGTTCCATTCTTCTTTCTCAAGATTGCTTTGGCTATTCGAGATTTTTTGTATTTCCATACAAATTGTGAAATTATTTGTTCTAGCTCTGTGAAAAATACCACTGGTAGCTTGATAGAGATTGCATTGAATCTGTAGATTGCTTTGGGGAGTATACTCATTTTCACTATATTGATTCTTCAGATCCATGAACATGGTATATTTCTCCATCTATTAGTGTCCTCTCTGATTTCTTTCATCAGTGTTTTATAGTTTTCTATATATAGGTCTTTAGTTTCTTTAGGTAGATATATTCCTAAGTATTTTATTCTTTTCATTGCAATGGTGAATGGAATTGTTTCCTTAATTTCTTTTTTCTACTTTCTCATTATTAGTGTATAGGAATGCAAGGGATTTCTGTGTGCTAATTTTATATCCTGCAACTTTACTATATTCATTGATGAGCTCTCGTAATTTTCTGGTGGAGTCTTTAGGGTTTTCTATGTAGAGGATCATGTCATCTGCAAACAGTGAGAGTTTTACTTCTTCTTTTCCAATTTGGATTCCTTTTATTTCTTTTTCTGCTCTGATTGCTGTGGCCAAAACTTCCAGAACTATGTTGAATAGTAGCGGTGAAAGTGGGCACCCTTGTCTTGTTCCTGACTTTAGGGGAAATGCTTTCAATTTTTCACCATTGAGGATAATGTTTGCTGTGGGTTTGTCATATATAGCTTTTATTATGTTGAGGTATGTTCCTTCTATTCCTGCTTTCTGGAGAGTTTTTATCATAAATGGATGTTGAATTTTGTCAAAGGCCTTCTCTGCATCTATTATCATATGGCTTTTATTTTTCAATTTGTTAATGTGGTGAATTACATTGATTGATTTGCGGATATTGAAGCAAAAGAGACACAGATGTACAGAACGGACTTTTGGACTCTGTGGGAGAGGGAGAGGGTGGGATGATTCCGGAGAATGGCATTGAAACATGTATACTATCATGTAAGAAATGAATCGACAGTCTGTGTTTGATACAGGATACAGGATGCATGGGGAGGATCCAGAGAGATAATATGGGCTGGGAGGTGGGAGTGGGGTTTAGGATTGGGAACTCATGAACACCCGTGGTGGATTCATGTCAATGTATGGCAAAACCAATACAGTATTGTAAAGCAAAATAAAGTAAAAATAAAAATTAAAAAAAAGACATGCTATTCAACTTGAAGACTTACTGTAAAGGTACAATAATCAAAGCAGTGTTGTAACAGTGAAAGAATAGTGAAATAGGTTGATGTAACAGAATAGAGAGCCCAGAGATAGGCCAAAAGAAATATAATCAATTGATCTTGGACAAAGAGGCAAAGGGAATTCAAAAGAGAAAGGATAGCTTTTCAACAAATAGTGCTGGAACAACTGGACATTCACATATTTAAAAAAAATTAATCTAGACACAAACCTCATGCATTTTACAAAAGTTAACTCCATATTAATCACAGACCTAAATGTAAAATACAAAAATTTAGAAGATAACATAGGAGAATATCTGGGTGGCCTTGGGTTTGCAATGAGCTTTTAAACAAAACACCAAGAACATAATCTATGAGAGAAACAATTGATAAATTCCACTTTGTAAAAATTAAAAAATTCTACATTACAAAAATCACACCCCAGGGAAACAAAAGTTATACCATAGAGTGGGAAAAAATATTCAAAAAACATATATCAGATAAAAGACTTAACCAAACTCAATAATAATACAAATAATCCAATAAAATGGGCCAAAAAAATCTGGAAATCTCACCAAAGAAGATATACAGATTGAAAATAAGCATATGAGAAGACCCTTGACAAAATATGTCATTAGAGAATTGCAAATTAAAACAAGATACCACTATATACACATTAGACTCATGTAAGTTCAAAACACTGACAGCACCAAATGTTGTAAAGAATGGGAAGCAACAGGAACTATAATTCTCTGTCAGTGAATTGAAATGGCCTGTGAAGTGGCAGAGCCATCTTGGAAGACACTTTGGCAGTTTTTACAAAGTTACACATGTGCTTGCTATATGAATTAGTAATCATTCTCCTAGGTACCTGCCCATATGAATTGAAAACTTATGTTCACAAAAAAAATTGTACCTGAATATAGACATCAGTTTCATTCATAATTGCCAATAACTAGAAGCAAAAAATATGTCCTTCCTAGCTGAATTCATAAACAAATTAATGTGCATCCATATAAGGGGATATATGTTGTTATTGTGTAGTTGCTAAGTCATGTTGGACTCTTTTGCAGCCCCCTAGACTTTAGCCCACCAGGCTGCTCTGTCCATAGGACTTCCCAGGCAAGAATACTGGAGTGGGTTGCCATTTCCTTCACCAGGGGATCTTCCAGACTGAGGAATCCAGCCCATGTCTCCTGCATTGCCAGGTGGATCCTCTACTACTGAGTAACCAGGTAAACCTATAATGGGATATTAACAATAAAAATAAATGAGCTATCAAGCCATGAAATCTTACATGCATGTTGCTAAATGAAAGATAGTCCAAAATATTGCAAAAGATTGCATTCTGTATAATTCTGACCATAAGACATTCTGGAAAAGGCAAACTGTAGAGATATGAAAAATTAGTGGTCACCAAGACTTGGGCTGATGTGAAGAACTGACTCATTTGAAAAGACCCAGATGCTGGGAAAAATTGAAGGTGAGAGGAAAAGGGGATGACAGAGGATGAGACGGTTGAGTGGCATCACCGACTCAGTGGACATGAGTGTGAGTAAACTCCAGGAGTTGGTGATGGACAGGGAAGCCTGGCGTGCTGCAGTCCATGGGGTCGCAAAGAGTTGGACACGACTGAGCGACTGAAATGAACTGAACTGAACTGAACTGAACTGAACTGAAGACTTGGGTGAGCAGGAGAGATGTATAGGCAAAGCACAGACTTTTAGGGCATAAAATCTCTGTATTATACTGTACCAGTGAATGTGTGATGTTGTGTATGTGTCAAAACCCATAGAAATTACAATACAAAAATGAACTTTAATGTAAAGTGTGGATTTCAGCTAATATAATTTATTATTATTCATTCAATAATTGTAACAAATGCACTCCACTAATGGAGATGATAATAATAAGTGGAACTGGAGGAGAGGTATCTGGGAGAGAAAGTATATGGGAACTTTGTACTGCCTGCTCAATTTTTCTGTTACCCTAATACTGCTATAAAATGAAGCCTATTCAAAAAAATGTCTTATTTCAAATGATATTCTGAAAATCTCTGGCAAATAAGGTTTATAGTATCATACTACAGATAGCAATACTGAACTGAAGCTCAAATATCAGTCAGAAGGAATATATATCGAAGAAGGATATATAATATATATATATATAATACAGAAATATATATATAATATATAATATATATAATATATAATATAGAAGAAGGAAGTGTACTAAATTACTTGTACTAAATTACTAAACTTAGTAATTAAAGTACGAGCTTATACTAAGTTACTCATTTGAGCTATAATGTCTCAGAGAGGGCCATCTAGTAAAGGATGAAAGACTAATGATACATAGACAAGCATGTTCTGAGTTTCTAGAACTGTTCTATCCAGTATGGTAACTACCGCTCACATCTTTATGGCCTCTCTTATGTTGGTATTAGAATAGAGGGGTTAAAGAGATCTCCGAGGAATATAGCTGACAGGAAGAAACTTACAAGAGATACAAAACACAGATGAAAGACACTAGCTACAAGATTAAGTGAATTTATGTACATTTATGACTTTCCCATTATACTGCTTCTATTATCCCTCCTATTGCAGTCTTTCTGTCTTGAAAATAACTTGAATTATATTCTGCATTCAGTTCAGTTCATTCACTCAGTCGTGTCCAACTCTTTGTGACCTCATGGACTGCAGCATGCCAGGCCTCCCTGTCCATCACCAACTCCTAGAGTTTATGCAAACTCATGTCCATTGAGTCAGTGATGCCATCCAACCATTTCATCTTCTATTGTCCTCTTCTTCTCCCGCCTTCAATCTTTCCCAGCATCAGGGTTTTTACCAATGAGTCAGTTTCCAATGGGTCTTTTCCAATGAGTCAGTTCTTTGCATCAGGTGGCCAAAAGTATTGGAGTTTCAGCTTTAGCATCAGTCTACCAGTGAATATTCAGGACTGATATCCTTTAGGATGGACTAGTTGGATCTCCTTGTTGTCCAAGAGATTCTCAAGAGTCTTCAACACCCCAGTTCAAATGCATCAACTCTTCGGTGCTCAGCTTTCTTTATAGTCCAACTCTCACATCCATACATGACTACTGGAAAAACCATAGCTTGACTAGACTAGTCAACCATAGCTTGACTTTGCCAACAAAGTAATGTCTCTGCTTTTTAATATGCTGTCTAGGTTGCTCATAACTTTTCTCCCAAGGAGCAAGTGTCTTTTAATTTCATGGCTACTGTCACCATCTGCAGTATTTTGGACCCAAAAAAATACCGTCTGTCCTGTCCTATCTCCATTGTTTCCCCAACTATTTGGAGATGCCATGATCTTAGTTTTCTGAATTATGTTGAGTTGTAAGCCAACTCTTTCACTCTCCTCTTTCGCTTTCATCAAGAGGCTCTTTAGTTCTTCTTCAGTTTCTACCATAAAAGTGGTATCATCTGCATATCTGAGGGGATTGATATTTCTCCCAGCAATCTTAATTCCAACTTGCCCTTCATCCAACCCAGCGTTTCTCATGATGTACTTTGCATATATGTTAAATAAGCAGGATGACAGTATACAGCCTTGACATACTGCTTTTCCTATTTGGAACCAGTCTGTTGTTCCAAGTTCATTTCTAACTGTTGCTTCTTGACCTGCATAGAGATTTCTCAAGAGGCAGGTCAGGTGGTCTGGTATTCCCATCTCTTGAAGAATTTTCCACTCTTTGTTGTGATCCACACAGTCAAAGGGTTTGGCATAGTCAATAATGCAGAAGTAGATGCTTTTCTGGAGCTCTGTTGCTTTTTCGATGATCCAACAGATGTTGGCAATTTGATCTCTGGTTCCTCTGCCTTTTATAAATCCAGCTTGAACATCTGGAAGTACACAGTTCATGTACTGTTGAAGCCTGGCTTGGAGAATTTTAAGCATTGCTTTGCTACCGTATGAGATGAGTGCATTTGTGTGGTAGTTTGAGCATTCTTTGGCAATATCTTTCTTTGGGGTTGGAATGAAAACAGACCTTTTCCAGTCCTGTGGCCACTGCTGAGTTTTCCAAATTTGCTGGCATATTGAGTGCAGCACTTTCACAGCATCATCTTTTAGAATTTGAAATAGCTCAACTGGAATTCCATCACTTCCACTAGTTTTGTTCATAGTGATGCTTCCTAAGGCCCACTTTCTTCTGCACAGTACTTATAAAAGATACATATTTCTGAGTCCGAAATGAAGACCAACAGAGCTTCATTTTCTAGGAGCAGATTGTAGGAACTAATTATCTTAAGTTCTTCAAATGATTCTTACATAAGATTTAAAAATGCTTCCTTTAGCTGTATAAAAAAACTTAAAAATTATAGGAGGGAAGGAGGTTCAAAGGGAGGGGATATAAGTATACCTATGACTGATTCATGTTGAAGTTTGACAGAAAACAACAAAATTCTGTAAAGCAATTATCCTTCAATTAAACAATAAATACATTTTAAAAACAGTACATTTATTTATTTTCAAGGTCAGTTTGGTGATGAGAGGTGTCCATACATCCAAGTGTAGAATAGAGGATAAGAGCATTAATAAGATGAATAATTCTTGCATACCTAGGACCTACTATAATCAAAGAGAAAGTTTCCTGTTTGTGGTTGGGGGGAATAAATGTGTATTTATGAAAAAATAAATGGAAAGGGGCAAATGTCTTTAAAACTATAGGATAACATATTCCACTAGGTTACCTAAAATTTCTTTATGTTATTTTTCACACTTACATGTACACTCAGCACTATGTAGCAGGAAAACTCTTGTTTTAATGACTCTGTCTCTTCAAATTCAGGTAATAATGGCCCAATCATTTAACCTCACTAAATGTTGTCTACCAATATAACATCAGTATGAGATGAGCTTCCTACCTCACTGGGTTAGACTATTGAGGTCAGGCTAGGTAACTGATGAAATACCATATTTGGAAGTTGTAGAGTAACACCTGAATAACAGCTTTCATGAGAGTTTCAGGGCCAAAATGATGACTTTGTATGGGAAAAGGGAGAGCAGCAGGGTTTGAAAAAGGATGAAGAGTAAGATTTTGACTTTCCCTAAACCCTGGTGGCTCAAACATTAAAGAATCTGCCCAGAATGTGGGAGACTGGGTTCTATCCCTGGGTTGAGAAGATCTCCCGGAGAAGGGAATGGTTACCTACTCCAGTATTCTTGCCTGGAGAATTCCATGGACAGAGGAGCCTGGTAGGTTACAGTCCATAGGGTCACAAAGAGTCAGACACAACTGAGCAACTATCACTTTCACTTTCAAACCCTTTCATGGACTTCTGAGGTGGCGCTACTGGTAAAGAACCCACCTGTCAATGCAGGAGATAAAAGAGACCCAGGCTTGATCTCTGGCTCAGGAAGCTTCCTGAAGGAGGGCTTGGCAACCCACTCCAGTATTCTTGCTTGGAGAATCCTACGGACAGAGGAGCCTGACAGACAACAGTCCATCCAGTCACGAAGAGCCATGAAGCGACTTAGCCTGCAGATGCAAACTCTTCCATACTGGACCCTTGCGCTTTGTTTGTAACTTCTTAGTTCACAACCATATCACAGGAAATCAGATTATGTTTCTAATTACCTCTGACTTAATAATACAATCAAATCATCCGCCTCCATTCCTAATTATCCTTTGTTTCTAAGGGAATAACTCTACTGTATCACAATACCTTCACTTTAGTGGGATAAATGAAGCCTGGAGAAGCCATCCTACAAAGCTGCTTTTCTTTCTACTCTTTCCATAGATCTGGAGCTCTCTTAGTAGAATTCAACAGAAAGCGTCTATTCAGCACTTCTCACTCACAGAAAGAAAAGAAAAAAGTGAATTTCATCTAAATGACCCATGAAGCTGTTTTATATTAACTGCTTTTCTCTGTCGAATCTGCTAGAGGACACATTATGGGACCATTACATACCAATTATTCTAGTCAGGTGTAAACAGTAACCTCTTGCCTATTTTAAGGAAGTATTATGAACTTCATTTCATTCCCCCCTACCAACGTCAGGTGTCACCCCAGCCCTTCAACATGGACATTGCCTGAAAGAGTTAGTGCTTCAATCCCTGGATACCTTGTATTGATAAAATCTTAAGAGGAACAGGACTGTTTATGGAGGAGGATGGTGTTCTCAGATATAAGTCTGCTAGACTTGGTTTGCTCCTTGAGGGGTCAGGTGACATTCTCAAATATTTTCCATATATACTAGCATCTACCATGGCACTTTTGCTCATTAGGATAAGGTGTGTCTTCAGAGTCCTCAAGACCGGACCCTATTCATCCATCAATAGCAAATCAAAATTGGCATGAGAGGTAAAATCTTTTCACCATTTTGAATTGTGGAAATCTCACTAGACATACAGAGTAAACTTTAATACAAAACAAGAAATATAATGTTAAGGTAAAAAAATGTCAGATGTTTCATAAAGGAAGGAGACTTCATTTTCAAATGCAACTGAGAGAGTAGTTAAGAAAAGAACTGAGAAGCAGTCATTGGGTTTAATCAAAAGGGACTAATTGATAACCTTAAGGAAATAAATTTTAGGAGAGTGATCAATAGATTTGAGAATGTCGTAGATTGATATGAGTAGAAATATAATGTTACATAACCTACAATCCAAAAACAAGAATGCAAATATTACTGTATATGGTTTTTGGATTTCACATCAGCATCTCAAAAATCAATATATTCCCAAACCATACTCACTGTCTCTACTTTTCTCCCCTCTTTCTCCCACCAAATCTCCCCATAATATTCTATATACTGGGCTTCCCCACTGGCTCAGCAGTAAAGATTTTGCCTGCAATGCAGGAGCCTCAGGAGACACAGGTTCTATCCCTGGATGGAGAAGATTCCCTCGAGGAGGGCAAGGCAACCCGCTCCAATATTCTTGCCTGGGACACCCCATGGATAGAGGAGCCTGGCGACCTACAGTCCATGGGGTAGCAAAGAGTCGGACATGACTGAAGCAGCTTCACATGCATGCATTCAGGTTTTCATATAAAAACTGTTACTTAAAGGTGAGAGAAGTTGGTGAGGTTTTGATAGCCTCAGTCACTCATACAAAAAGGGACAGATGTTCCATTTCCTATTTGGTATAAGACCTCAGTTTCTGGAGATGAAACAACTTGCAGAGGCAGAGAGGAGGAGAAAAATCATTTTGTTACATTTTTCAAGCTACACAGGCTCATGTGAGACACTGATTGCAATCCTCATCTGAGTTTCATGGTTTGAAAAGTCAATACTCTTCCCAGATTCAGGCACACAGTGTAGTCTTGCTCTTGGGAGCTTTTTCATTTTTATTTTTTTCTAATGCTTTAGAAATATTGGAGTGAAATGAACATTTATGGTCAGCCAGCTAGATGTTATTGTAAACCAGAAGTCATATCTCTGATTTATCTCTTTGCTCCAAAATTTATAAATATTTTTAGGTTTCCAAATAAATTAATTAAGATACTGATTGCATATGCACTATATCATAATACAATTTTGGAATGTGTGGTTATCAAAATAGACTGATGATGTCATTGAAGAAAATTCAGCATCCCAGATACAATGTAATTTTGTAGCAGTAATGGAATAAGGAAAGGTATGAAATCAAATGAACAAAAAATAAAAATGAAAAATCCTAGGATGGAAGTTAAGAATTTTGCTTTTGGTGATTATACACAAATAATACTAATTTTGAAACACCTGTTAAACATTAAAATCCAAGTTCTTCTTTCCAATGTGTAAGAGTGAACATATTCCATTTGTAAGAAAAGAGAAAAATGCTGAAATGAAAAATTTGAAAAACTAATTTAAAAAAATCTTTGCTTGAGAAGTAGTTTCCTAACTTAGTAGAAATATGATAAATGATATATACAGATAGATAAATTAATTATATGTAGCTTTTATAACTGTAATGGAATCACTAATGTCAACTGAATTTTAGTGAAAGAAATGCATTGTGGAAGGTTGTATTTTTTAATACAACCTTGCCTTTTTTGCCTTTCTTCCACCAAGAGGTTGAGTAAAATTCACCTGCCTTGAATCTAGCAAACTTTAGACTTCTCTGTTGGCAGAGGGGACAGTGCCTGATTTCTAAGGTAGCTCATAAAAAAGAAACTGAGCAAAATATTCCAGGCAGCTAGAGGAAAGAAGGCCTGTTCTATGTGGTTCTATGTGGTGATGTAAAGGTTAGTAAAACAACTGCTTATGGTTATTATGTAAAATAGAAAACTTTCTGAATGAACTGAGAATCTACCTGAGAAGTTTCCTGCAGTTTTGAGGGCCCTTCTTGGCTTCTTCTTGCTGCCTGCAATACAATGAGAAAGCAGAGAGATGGTCTCAAGAATAAATTGTTCAGTTCCCACGTGAAATCAGAAGGAAATAGAAAGGTGCCAGTATCTTCTTCGTCCAGCAAAGGATTCTTAAATTAAGAAATGACTTCAGAGCCAAGATCAAGTCCAGGGTGAAACTGAGATCTTTTGTTAATATCTCTGAATAATCTAAGGCAGAGTATTATAGAACTTTTCACATAGGCTAAAGGCCCTCTGAGAATCTTCAGGTAGTGCCTCAAGACACTAATACTGAGCAACTGAACTTCTAATCATCTTAAGAACATGGTCTTTCATCAGTCTCATATAGAGCTCTAGATAGAGAAGTTCTTATTTATAAGATCTCTGGATGTGACTTTTGTCTAATTGAGTGCACCCTACTAATATTCAGAGATACCCACACATTTTTTAGATAAATGTTCAAGTGAAAACACTACCAGCTTGGGCTAAAGAGACAAAGATAGTCCAAATGAAAGCACAGGTTATTAGGGCAGGGGCTTTAGATTCTCAAACTACTAGAGGTAGAATACAAGCTAAGAAGAATATTTTGTTGAATCACAGGCAACTTTTTATGTAAAGGGAAGGATAACTTAGAGAAGAATAGCCCAATGTATACCCCAACAATGGAAATGAGTTCTAATTTAAAAAAAAAAAAAACCTGAATATGGAGAAAAAGGGAAACTTATGCACTGCTGGTGGGAATGTAAATTGGTGCAGCCATGATAGCAAACAGTATGGAAGTTCCTTAAGAAATTAAAAATAGTGCTTAATGATCTAGGAATTCTACTCCTGAGTATTTTTCCAAAGAAATAAGAAACACTAATTCGAAAAGATATATGCACCATTATGTTCACTGCAGCCTTATTCACAATAAGTAAGATATGGAAACAAACTGTCTGTTGAGAGATTAATGGATAAAAAGAGACGGTATGTATCTATGTTATGAAGTCTAAGAAAAAAAAAAAACAGAACAAGTGAACAAACAGAAAAGAGAAATGAAGTCACAGATACAGGAAATAAACAGATGATTGCCAGAGGATAGTGAAGTGGCAGAGATAAGAGAAATAGATGAGGGGGACTAAGAGGTACAGACTTTCAGTTACAAAGTGAACGAGTCAAAGGGATGGAATATGCAGCATGGAAAGCCAATAACGGTGTCATATCCTTGTATGGTAACAGATGGTAATTTATTGTCGTGACCATTTTGCAATGTATAAAAATATCCAATTACTCTGGTGTGCACCAGGAACTAACACAGAGTTGTAGGTCTATTTTACTTCAAAAAACAAACCAACAAAGAAAAGTGAAGTGCAAGTCGCTCAGCTGTGTCCGACTCTTTGCAACCCCTTGCACTATACAGTCCATGGAATTCTCCAGGCCAGAATACTGGAGTGGGTAGCCGTTCCCTTCTCCAGAACTAACAAAGTCACAGTAAAAGAGTTCAGATTGCCGGTAGGTGGGGGAGGAAAGGCTTGAATGAAGGTGGTCCAAAGTAGCAAACTTCCAGTTATAAGTACGTACTAGGGATGTAATGTAGAATATGATTAATATAATTAACATTCCTTTATATTATACATAGAAGTTTTTGAAGGAGCAAATTCTAAGAGTTCTCATCTCAAGGAAAAAGATAATTTTCTCTTATTTTGCATCTCTACAACATGATGGATGTTCACCAAACATTGTCAAAATCTTTTCACTATGTGAATCAAATCATGCTTTATACCTTAAACATATGTAGTGCTGTATGTCAATTATATCTCAATAAAACTGGAAGAAAAAAAAAACTGGCAATATATGACCAGTTGGACATCAAAGCTATAGTGCAGCGGTAACTGCTGTGTGCCGCCTACGTGTCTTCTTAGAAGAGTTTGCAGCAGTAATCCTATGCCAACTATACCACTGTATGCTGCATATATAGGAAGATAATTTTTCTCTTATGCTCACAGGTTTTCAGATTTTGAAAAATTCAAGGCCCTGCACCTGAGGAATTGCATCTAAAGAACCTCATCCATCATTTCAGTTCAGTTCAGTCGCTCAGTCGTGTCCAACTCTTTGCAACCCCATGAATCGCAGCACACCAGGCCTCCCGGTCCATCACTAACTCCCAGAGTTCACTCAAACTCATGTCCATCAAGTCAGTGATGCCGTCCAGCCATCTCATCCTCTGTCATCCCCTTCTCCTCCTGCCCCAAATCCTTCCCAGCATCAGAGTCTTTTCCAATGAGTCAACTCTTCGCATGAGGTGACCAAAGTACTGGAGTTTCAGCTTTAGCATCAGTCCTTCCAAACAACACCCAGGACTGATCTCCTTTAGAATGGACTGGTTGGATCTCCTTGCAGTCCAAGGGATTCTCAAGAGTCTTCTCCAACACCACAATTCAAAAGCATCAATTTTTCAGCACTCAGCTTTCTTCACAGTCCAACTCTCACATCCATACATGACCACTGGAAAAACCATAGCCTTGACTAGACGGACCTTTGTTTGCAAAGTAATGTCTCTGCTTTTGAATATGCTATCTAGGTTTGTCATAACTTTTCTTCCCAGGAGTAAGTGTCTTTTAATTTCATGACTACAATCACCATCTGCAGTGATTTAGGAGCCCCCAAAATAATAAATTCTAATACTGTTTCCACTGTTTCCTCATCTATTTCCCATGAAGTGATGGGACCAGATGCCATGATCTTCGTTTTGTGAATGTTGAGCTTTAAGTCAACTTTTTCACTCTCCTTTTTCACTTTCATCAAGAGGCTTTTGAGCTCCTCTTCACTTTCCGCCATAAGGGTGGTGTCATCTGCATATCTGAGGTGATTGATATTTCTCCCAGCAATCTTGATTCCAGCTTGTGCTTCTTCCAGCCCAGCGTTTCTCATGATGTACTCTGCATATAAGTTAAATAAGCAGGGGGACAATATACAGCCTTGACGTACTCCTTTTCCTATTTGGAACCAGTCTGTTGTTCCATGTCCAGTTCTAACTGTTGCTTCCTGACCTGCATATAGGTTTCTCAAGAGGCAGGCCAGGTGATCTGGTATTCCCAGCTCTTTCAGAATTTTCCACTCTTTGTTGTGATCCACACAGTCAAAGTCTTTGGCATAGTCAATAAAGCAGAAAGAGATGTTTTTCTGGAACTCTTGCTTTTTCGATGATCCAGCGGATGTTGGCAATTTGATCTCTGGTTTCTCTGCCTTTTCTAAAACCAGCTTGAACATCTGAAGTTCACAGTTCACGTATTGCTGAAGCCTGGCTTGGAGAATTTTGAGCATTACTTTACTAGCGTGTGAGATGAGTGCAGTTGTGCGGTAGTTTGAGCATTCTTTGGCATTGCCTTTCTTTGGGATTGGAATGAAAACAGACCTTTTCCAGTCCTGTGGTCGCTGCTGAGTTTTGCAAATTTGCTGGCATATTGAGTGCAGCACTTTCACAGCATCATCTTTCAGGATTTGAAATAGCTCCACTGGAATTCCATCACCTACACTAGCTTTTTTCATAACGATGCTTTCTAAGGCCCACTTGACTTCACATTCCAGGATGTCTGGCTCTACATGAGTCATCACACCATCATGATTATCTTGGTCGTGAAGATCTTTTTTGTACAGTTCTTCTGTGTATTCTTGCCACCTCTTTTTAATATCTTCTGCTTCTGTTAGGTCCATACCATTTCTGTCCTTTATTGAGCCCATCTTTCCATATAATGTTCCCTTGGTATCTCTAATTTTCTTGAAGCAATTTCTAGTCTTTCCCATTCTGTTGTTTTCCTCTATTTCTTTGCATTGATCACTGAGAAAGGCTTTATTATCTCTCCTTGTTATTCTTTGGAATTCTGCATTCAGATGCTTATATCTTTCCTTTTCTCCTCTGCTTTTCACTTCTCTTCTTTTCACAGCTATTTGTAAGGCCTCTCCAGACAGCCATTTTACTTTTTTGCATTTCTTTTCCATGGGGATGGTCTTGATCCCTGTCTCCTGTACAATGTCATGAACCTCCATCCATACCACATCTATCAGTCAGTCAGTCAGTTCAGTCACTCAGTCGTGTCCAACTCTTTGCAACCCCATGAATCACAGCACACCAGGCCTCCCTGTTCACTCAGACTCACATCCATAGAGTCAGTGATGCCATCCAGCCATCTCATCCTCTGTCGTCCCCTTCTCCTCCTGCCCCCAATCCCTCCCAGCATCAGAGTCTCTTCCAATGAGTCAACTCTTCTCATGAGGTGGCCAAAGCACTGGAGTTTCAGCTTTAGCATCATTCCTTCCAAAGAAATCCCAGCTCATCTATACTTGGACCTAATTTGAAGGTGAAATTCTGATCAGTTTTAAGCACCTTGGGTGGGAGTGAATATATTTTGCAAGTAACAGAAATACACATATATAAATATACATCTGTGGCCAGACAATGGGCTGGAGCACATCATATTCCCCAATTCTAATCACATTATTTCTCATCCCATTTGGTTTTCTAGAGCCTTGCCACTTCCACCTTGCCATCAAGAAAAGGAGTCTAACTTCCCTCTCCTTGAATACATGCAGGCTTGACTTTCTTGTAACTAACAGAGTATGGTGGAAATGACACTGCATGTCTTCTGAGGCTAGATCACAAAAACAGTCCAACACCTGCCATGAAAACAGGAACACTTGCAATTAGAGCTCTGAGACACCATGTAAGCAATCTGAAGCCACCTTCGTGTTAAAAGAAGCCCAACTACTCAGACTAGACCATGTGCAGAAACCATGTAGAGAGGCTCTTTTACTGCATAAAAAGAGAGAGGAATATTGCCTCTTAGCCTGCTCTCCACTGCTCCAGCCCCAGCCCACTCTGCTGTTGGAGATCCATTCACATGGGACTTACAGTTTCTTGAGAGACTCCAGACCCAAACTACCCAGCCAAGACTTTCCCAAATTCCCAGTCCAGAAAAAAACACAACAAATCATAAAATTATCCATTAAGTTTTGAGATGATATGTTAGCAGCAATACATAAGTGGAATATATACAAGATAATATGTAATGTTTGATCCTATCTTTATATATACAGATATATGTATCATATACATACACATATATAATTAATGTAACTAAAATGAAGTGACAGAAATAATTAATATGGAATAAAAATAAATAATGTGGAAGAAGATAAGGGCATGAATACTTTAGGAGAAATTGGGACTAGTAATTAGGAAGGATCTGAAAGGGCCCTCTAAATTACGGTAATATTCTAGTTCTCTACCTCAATGATTACAACATATTCATCTTTTCCCAATTCATTGAGCTGTAAACTTATGATGTGTATATGTTGCACTAAAATAAAAAAGCTAAAAGGAAAAAATGAAATTTAAAAATCCACAGGTCAGTGATAAATCAGTGAGGCCAAAACACCTGCAAATGGTATAAACGATGACAGGCACTATTTAGAGTTGATCCAAGTCCAGAATCAGTAAGATTGCTGTAGAGGGTGGTATCACTCAGTGACCCATAGCCATCCATATCCAGACTCTTGAATGACAAGAAGAGGAATTCTGCCATTTCCCCAGTTAGATGTACAGACACAGAGGAACATTATTACATATATTCTGTTTTACTCATATTTTTGCTTTATAGCAAGGACTTTCGCCAAGCACGAAAGCAAGTATCTACTGTGTCTGTCTCCTTCCACTAACTGACAAACTCCATTCAGGCAACTCTTCAATAGGTGAGTTATTTTATGACTTTTCTTGCAAAGTATCATTGGCATTCTTCAGGCCTTTTTACAATAATATTTCATTGTTAACTTATAGTATTTGTTTATTGCATTATAGGAGAAAATATAATTCATATTTGATATTTTCAGTGCATTTGTAACACTATATGCAAAACTGCACATTAATGAACTCATTATTTATTAAATAATTAGGTAATTACTTTCTAAATATTTTATATTGTGCATATATATTTCATGACTTGTCAAATGAATATGTAAAAGTGTTCTGGTAGTATCAAGGAAAAAATTTAATAGCATAACAATGCATTACTATTTTTCTCACTGAAAATAATCAGAAGTTTACTTTCAAAAATTTAACATATATCATATTTCAGTAACGGGTTTAGTTTGTATAACAATGGAGACCTCTGAAAAAGCATCTCCTAAAGTTAGTAAGAAAGAGACTGTCGAATAGAAAAATGGGAATTTACAGGCTCATAAATATGCAATTCACAAAAGATATGTTGTTAGGTTGTGTTATAGGTAAAACAATGCATCCCTAAAATGCCTGCACAAATCTACGGAAACTACAATACCTAACCTTACATAGCAAAAGAGACTTTGCAGATGTCTTGCCCAAAGTCATGGGTAGTTTGCATCTGTGATTATTCAATGAAAGGGTACAAAGTCTCAGCCCACTTGACCTAATTCAGATTAACACTGAAAGGCCATTAGAGCTATAGAGATCCCTATGGGTTGTGCTGAGGACTTTGCTAAGAGCACAATAGAAAGTAACATTTAAAAATCTATAAAAAATAAAATTTAAAAGAGTTTATCACAGCTCTTCTTCTACCTCTGCCTATGCCTGCATCCTTTCCCTCCTCTCCACAGGCATTTAACTCAGTGCATCCACGTGTGCTAAGTCACTTCAGTCACGCCCGACTCTTTGCAAGTCTACTGACTGCAGCCTGCCAGGCTCCTCTGTCCATGGGATTCTCCAAGCAAGAATACTGGAATGGTTGCTATGCTCTTCTCCAGGAGATCTTCCCAGCTCAGGGATCAAACCCATGCCTCTTATGTCTCCTGAATTGGCAGGGGGGTTCTTTACCACTAACACCACCTGGGAAGCCCTTTAAACTCAGGGACACTCCTAAATCAACTTCCTGTATGTTCATCTCTATCACAGGATTTTCTTCCTGGGAAATCAAATCTACAACAGCTGGTATGAGTGATGTGTCTTGGAAAAGAAATCAAATGAAAGTCACATCTGTGTTGGTAGACACAAGACAGAGGGGGACAGCGGAAGAAAACACCGACAGTCCTGTAGATTCAGAAACAATAAACCTGAAATGAGACTGAGAGCCTAAGCATATAAGACAGTGTTATTACTGAAAATGGCAGAGCTAGAACTTCTAGGAAGGTAATCCTCAAATTACTAGAATCAAATTTTTCAAAACTCTAGAAATTGACCAAAGGTTGCAGCAACTGGGGGAATATTTATTCATGACAAAGAGCTGAATCTCAGAACAGCGGTCTCTGCACCACTTTAACTTGATCTGGTCACATCTCCCACTCTCAAGGTCAGTAGCAACCTGCAAAAGCCTTATACTCTCACTCAGGTTAACCAGGTTAACCGTGAGACTCTGCATCAGTGGGAAGGAAGGACTAATGAAGAGTTCCCAACTGCCACATGCCGAAGCGTGAGTTCTACATGTTTAAGGAAATCTCTCTCCAATCATTCGTTGAGAACTAAAGAATCTGTCTGCCAGTGCAGAAGACATAGAGACATGGGTTGAGAGGATCCCCTGGAGGAGAGCAAGGCAACCCACTCCAGTATTCTTGCCTTGAGAATCCCATGGACAGAGAACCTGGTGGGCTACAGTCCATAGGGTCGCAGAGTCCGACATGTCTGAAGCGACTTAGCATACACACAGACTGAGCAGATACAGACTTCAGTGGCCATACCTGAAAAATAGAGACTCTACAGAATCACTCTATGCGCTGTGCTTAGTTGCTCAGTCATGTCCAACTCTGCAACCCCGTGGACTGTAGCCCACCAGGTTCTTCTGTCCATGGAATCCTCAAGGCAAGAATACTGGAGTGGGTTGCCATGTCCTCCTCCAGGGGATCTTCTCAACCCAGGGATCAAACCCAGGTCTCCTGTATTGCACGTAGATTCTTTACTGTCTGAGCCACCAGGGAAGCCCAAGAATAATGGGGTGGGTAGCCTCTCCCTTCTCCAGGGGAACTTCCCATCCCAGGAATCAAACCAGGGTCTCCTGCATTGCAGATGGATTCTTTAACAGCTGAGCTCCCAGGGAAGCCCTGAATTACTATATAGTATAGTGAAGTCACTCAGTTGTGTCCGACTCTTTGCGACCCTGTGGACTGTAGCCTACCAGGCTTCTCCATCCATGGATTCTCCAGGCAACAATACTGGCATGGTTTACTGTTTCCTTCTCCAGGGGAATTACTATACATGAGGTGTTAAAGGTAAAAACAACAACAACAGCAAGCAGCAAAATAACAAATCCTGGGAAGGAGGAAGGTCTGATATTTTAGAGCTGCAATTATGATATTTACAATTTCCATTTGCTTTGTTTTTCCAATAACAACAACAACAACAAAATGAGCCATGTAAGGAAACAAGCACTGCCCATAAACTATACACAACAATCAGTAAAATGTTCCCTATGGAAAGCTCAGACACTGCAATTGTTAGACAAAGATTTACTCAGATACGTTGATATGTTCAAAGAGTGAAAGAAAATGATGTTTAAAGAACTAATAAGAAGTATGAAAATGATCTGTAACCAAATAGAGAAAGCAGTGAAATGAGAGAATCAAAGAATAAGAAGGTAAGAAGGAGAAGGGGAAGGAGAAGAAAGAAAAGGGGAAGAGGAGGAAGAAGGAGGAAAAAAATAGAAACTCTGAAGTTGAAAAGAATAACTGAAAATATGAGTTCAGAACAGGGACTCCTTATGGGTTATTTTTCCCTCCAAAATAGATGTATGGAACTGGAATAAGGATAGACATATAAGTCAATACACAGGAAATAATGACACAGAAGTAAATTCAATACTGAAAATACTGGTCTACACATAACTTGTATGTAAATGTTCATAGAATAATATACTTACAATGCCCAAAAGATGGAAACAACTCACATGTCCGACAAAGGATGAACAAAATGTAGTATATCTACGCAATGGAATATTATTATACCATAAAAAGGAACTGCGTATTGATCCATGCTACAACATGCTAAGTGAAATATCCAGCCTCAGAGACCATATACATGATTCCATTTGTGTGAAATACCCAGGGTAGACAAGCCAATGAAGATAATAAATATATTAGTAGCTGTTTGGGAGAGCGGGGATGAGGAGTGACTGATGGGTATGTGGATTCTTTCTCGGTTGCTGAAAATGTTCTGGAAAAATATGTTCAGTTATAATAGTCATGCAACTTTGTGGCTATAACAAAAACCATTGAATTGTGCACTTTATGGTGGTGAATTCTGTGATGTATGAATTATACCTCTATTTAGATAAAAGAATGTAAGGCAGGTTTATAAATTATCAAAATGACAGGAGTTGTAGTCCTCTTAAGACAAAAAGATTCCCTTTGAACTATAATAGTGCATTTGGAAGAATTTTAGGATTTCCTATTTTATCTTCATGGATTTATGGATTATTAATTCTAAATCTGCTTCAAAATGATTGAATAAAGATAGGGTGGAAATAAAACCCAGCAACACTTACTCTTTTGTTTCTCCTATAACTTGGAATCAGTTTAGGAAGGGGAACAGCATTCATTTAGCAACTGCTGTGTGAACGTCATCGTCATACATACCCCACAGTGCATAGTGCAGGGAAAACACTTTCCTGGCAGAGGTCCATTTACATTTCTGTGTTTCTCCTTTCCTTGCATGTTGTTGTTACTATTGTTTTATTTCCCAAGATTCTGTTTGACCTGTTTTTACACTTTTCAGTTCCAGAAAATACATAGAATTGTGGTTTTTCACATATGATGGACAGGCATAACTCAGTTTTTGTTTTATAAAGAAGATGATTATGCCTCTTTCGCTGGTAAGAATTTGCCAGAGAAGTTAGTAAAAGAATAAAGACTGGCAACACCATAAAATAATGCACTCAAATTCTTAATAGCTTTCCAAATAAGCTACCAGAGAAAATCGAGAAGAAAGTAAATAGCTATCGGCTGAGACGGTTGGATTGAATGAAAAACTAGAGAATAGATTTAGAGAGAGAGTTTCTCTGAGGCATAGTGAAAGGTGTTCAGAGTTCCAGAAAGTTAATACCTGGAGTGTCAATAACTTACACCAAAAGAAAAAGGGGAAAGGAAATGAAATACCAAAATCCCTTCACATTATTAATCTATGTCACAAGTCAGTGTTCAAAGGAGTGGAAGATTTCAGATGTTTATGATGGAGGCTTTAAAACAATATAATTAACTTCAATTATTGTTGTGCTACAGATACCATATTATAGGGTAAGATAGCTCAGATGTTCAGAAACTTTGACAACAAAAACTGTTTTTAGGGCTAAATGCTTCTCAGTAAACATTGAGCTGGAAAACAAGACATGCAAATACAAAGCGGCCGCCTTAAAGAATCAACTTCTAAGTGATCAGAGAATTGCACTTTACAATTACAAATTATAGAAATTACAAAATAACCACTCGAGAGGATACTGACATTTAGTTAGGCAACTAAAGATGAAGACCCTAAATACATCCCCAAACCTAAGCATTAGAAATATGGATGTATCACTCACCAAACAAAGCTGAAAAAGGATTATGAAAAATTCTAATGAGCCTACGAGGTTCTGCCTATGAGCTCCATGGGCAGGTTTATCCACAGGTGAGAGATGTACCTAAGGAGCAGTAGATACAGTGTTTCTTAGGTGATAGAATGGCAGCTGAGTTTCTTGGATAGAGCTGCCAGGTCAAATATTCAGTGCCTTAAAATCAGCGGCATAGGAAAATCTGCCACTATTACAGCCACGATTTGGGGGGTTGACCCTGAAGCTTGGAAACTATTACCAACAAAAATGAGGTCCTGAAGGTCACTTCCTATCCATGCTTGCATATTCTCCAATAGAGGCTTCAAACCTCTTGCTTGAGGAGGATCAGGGATCAGTTAGTAGTGGAGGTAAACTATTAATCATTTATAGCTTATCATTATGTATCAATACAAACATGTCTTAATGGGTCTTAATAAATTTTATCATTTACACATTAAAGTGCCATTCAAAACTTGAAGCAAAAAAAAAATCACTCTCAAAACTAAAGAGGAGCTTGAAGACTCTCCACACTAGTCCCATATAAGACTTGACTTCCTTCTAGGATATCATAACCAACCATAAAAATACACCATTCTTCCTGCATTTCTAAACAAATGAAGGTGGAAACTTAAAAAGTCATCACCAAGATTTGTGACTGCCTGATGACTAATAATGGCACTATGCGATCATCAGATTGTACATGCATCAATTTGTACATGGATGGAATAATGTAGATGGAAACATCTTTAATTTTTAAATTTTATTTATTTTAATTGGAGTGTTTTTTAATTGGAGTAGAGAAGGAAAGATATATATATTGTGATATGTATATAGTGAAAGATTAGAATGTATTAAAACTGCAAGACTGGAGAGTCATTCTAAAGGTTATATTAATATAAATTAATGTTTTACATTCATTCTGATAAAGAAGCAAATGTCATATTGTATTTAGTGAAAAACTGAGTCTAACAATGTAGATATTTAAGTTAGTGCTCTCTGATGTTCTTTAGTGATTCGTTTCCTAGATTCTAATAAGAGAAACAGCAAATGAATGAGACATGTGAGGGAGGCCATAATGCTGGCAAATATCTCTGAAGTACTAGACTACACAAAGTACTTAAAAGTACTTTAAGGAATGGTAATCTAGTTTATATTCAATTTATTTCATTTCCCTACAAAGCCCTGAGGAACATACTCCATTTGTTGTACAAAAGCCAATTACAGTAATGGGCTGTTCATAAGAGTTTCCAGCTTTCAGAATTAGTTCTTACTATTTAACAGTACATTTTCAGATGGCTGTGAGGCTAATCATTTCTAATTCGTCAGTAACTATGTTTATAGGATCAACATAAAAACAACACCATTCTGTTAGTATTCTGTGTAGACCAACAAGAACACATGAATAGGAGAAAAAAAAAGACCTTGGTTTATCATAAAAACAGAATCACAAAAATAATTTCACGGTAACGAGGTCCCCTGGCAGGAATATAAATTGTTCAAATACTTTTATAACAGTCCCATTAGAAGAACAACTCTGCTTCATAGCTATTTTGCATAGACAAAGAAACATGGTCCAATGATAACTTCCTAGCCCCGGGGCTCCCTTTTCACTTCTTTAAATGAGACTCACTTAGAAGTGCATTATGTTAAGTAGGGTTGCTCTGGTTGAAAAGGGGAGAAGTTTCTAAAGAAAGGCGATAGATTTTGCCTTCTCAGCCTCCTGGGATATACGACTTATTAGCCCTGTTGTTGCTGCTGTTCAGTCGCCTAGTCATGTCTGACTCTTTGCAACACCATGGACTGCAGCACGCCAGGCCTCCCTGTACCTCACCAACTTCCTAAGTTTTCCTAAGTTTTCCCAAGTGCATGTCCATTGCACCGGTGATGCTGTGCAACGATGCTACTCTCTGACACCCTCTCCTCCTTCTGCCATCAATCTTTCCCACCATCAGGGACTTTTCCAGTAAGTCAGCTCTTTGCATCAGATGACCAAAATACTGGAGCTTTGGCACCTCAGCATCAGTCCTTCCCATGAGTATTCAGGATTGATCTCCCTTAAGACTGACTGGTTTGATCTCCTTGCTGTCCAAGGGACTTTCAGGAGTCTCCTGCAACACCACAGTTTAAAGGCATCAGCTCTTCAGTGCTCCCTCTTCTTTACGGTCCCACTCTCACAACCGTACGTGACCACTGGGAAGACCAGAGCCTTGACTGCAAGGACCTTTGTTGGCAGAGTGATGTTTCTGCTTTCCAACACACTGTCTAGGTTTGTCATAGCTTTCTTATCAAGAAGCAAACGTCTTCTGATGCCATGGCTGTGGTCACCGTCTGGAGCGATTTTAGAGCTCAGGAAGAGGGAGTTTGTCACTACTCCTGCCTTTTGCCCCTCTACTCGCCATGAAGTAATGGGACAAGATTCCAGGATCTTAGTGTTTTTTTTTTAATATTTAGTTTTAAGCCGGCTCTTTCACTCTCTTCCTTCCCCATCATCAAGAGGCTCTTAAGTTCCTCTTTGTTTTCTGCCATTAGAGTGGTATCATCTGCATATCTGAGGTTGTTTCTCCCATCTAGTTTGATTCCAGCTTATAACTCATTCAGCCTGGCATTTCTCATGATGTGCTCAGCATATAAGCTAAACAAGCAGGATGACAGCACACAGCCCTGTCATACTCCTTTTTCAATCTTGAACCAATCAGTTGTTCCATGTAAGGTTCTGGCTGTTGCTTCTTGACCCACATACAGGTTTCTCAGGAGACAGGTAAGATGGTCTGGTATTGCCATCCCTTTAAGAGCTTTCCACAGTTTGTTATGATCCACACAGTCAAACGCTTTAGCGTAGCCAATGAAACAGAGGTAGATGTTTTCCTGAAATTCCCTAGCTCTTGTACCCTTGGGCAACTCATTCTCTTTTCTATCTCCAATTTTGTCTGTAACAAAGAGAGCAACATCCCCTTTCTTATAAGGTTGTTGTTGAACAGATAGAACTCTTCAAGGTGGAAAATTCATCCAGTGTATCCAACAGATGATCACCAGATGTTCCTCTCTTTTCCAAAAGTCTAGGTCCCTGAAGCCCTAGATAAAGACGATGTTTTTCTTTTTGGGAAAACATCGTCTTTATCTAGGGCTTCTCTAGACCATAGGGCTTCCCTCATAGCTCAGTTGGTAAAGAATCCACCAATGCAGGAGAACCTGGTTTTCTTTCTTGAGTCAGGAAGATCCGCTGGAGAAGGGATAGACTACCCACTCCGGTATTCTTGGACTTCCTTTGTGGCTCAGCTGGTAGAGAATCTGCCTGCAATGCGGGAGGCCTGGGTTTGATCCCTGGGTTGGGAAGATCCCCTGGAGAAGGGATTCCAGTATTCTAGCCTGGAGAATCCTGTACAGTCCATGAGGGTCACTGAGTGACTCTCACTTCATTTCACTTCTAGACCATACTAGACTATTACGATATGATCAGATGAGGTATTTTAGACACTTCTTTGGCCCTTGGGGTTTTCTTAAATCTCTCAGTATTTCTCAGTAGGGACATTGTGGGCACTTGAGGTGGGAATCTTAATTATGTAGGACAGTTCCAAAGATATCAGGTGCTTGCATCTCTAAGTGTTTTCCATTAAATGCCAAGAACAAATCAGTCACTGTAGCAACCCAAATGAAAAACTCAAAAAAATACAGCTAAACATTTCTGATCACTCATCCTTTCTTCTATAAAGGACTACTAGACCCCCTTAAAATCCTGAAAGAGCTCTTTTCACTTTATCTGTGAACTTACTCAGTTGAATGAAATATATTTACTAACCAATTTTAATAGGCTAGATTCAACTTCAGGTTATTTAAGATAAAACATATCTTCTTCACCTATTATTATAAACCAGATTTGGTCCAGGTTAACTAGAAGGTATGTGAACTTGAGGCAAGATTAATTCTTTAGACTGATATTTAGTTAGCTCTGAGAATTTTTTTTTTTTTTTTTAATTAAGGAGTCCCATGATCTGCATCTGGAAGAAACCTGTAAATTCCACCCGGCTTTCCAGGATGTGACCCACTTGTAAACTGAACGTGGGTCACAAAATCAAACACAGAATCCCCACCATCCATAGATCCCTTTGAACAAACTGTCAGATTTACCCAGTCAGCTTTTTTGATCAGAATACAACCAGAATCACCTTTCATTATAGTGACAAAAGTCATCCTCCCCCAATCTCAAATAACCCTGCACATCATTTTATTTAAGGGATATCCACATTTCTTTGCACTGAGTTTCTCAATCCTTGCAGCTAGAAGTTGGGATAAAGTCCGTTTTGGGCTCTTCAGATTGAGTAATTTGTGATTTCCTTTAACAGTTTCCTCCTTTGTCCTAATGTTGATTCCTGTGTCTTTTTATTTCCAAGTGGCCTATTTTGCTCCTGGCTAATTTTCCATTTCTGATCTCAAACAACTTCTACTTCTCAGCTGATCTGCAGAGCAGATGACTGTGTAGATTCTCTGAAAGCAGTAAATAAACACAACTTCCTGACTCAGCATTACTACATCCCCGTGTCATCTCTGAACACATACCGATCCAATCCCCCAGGTGCTCGTATTCTTGAATTGAACTCTTCATTGTTAGGACAACCACAGGCCTGCACATACACTATGAATCACAACAGAGGTTTTCACTTGCAAGGTGTGGGTAGTTGGTGTGTGGAAACTTTATCGCATCTGCATTGACAATGGAAACTGCCGCTCTCCCTGCTGCTGCTGCTGCTGCCACTCTCCCTAGATACCTCGAATCAGAAGACTGTGCAGGCCCACTCTGAAAAAGCAGCTGAGCCAGACTCCAACAGCTCGAGGCGATCACTAAGCAGCTGCCAGAGGGAATCAGAAGTGCTTTCTCTTTGTTGTATTGGCGACAGTGCCTGCTCTCTGATTTGGCTTCTGGTAACAAACAGAGCCACTGAGAGCTTTTCAACAGGTCTCCCAACCTTCACAAATGAGTCCCTGCAGACTTAAGTAGGGTGAGGTCCTTCAGTCCCTGACCCAGACAGCCTGAAAATGAGGAAACCTTATGGCTGGTGTGAAGTCCTGCAATCCCTGAACTTAGATAATGCATCTGTCTCCTCCATCACCCGGCTCCCAAGGAAAAAGTAGAGAGTTGTTATCAAGATAAAGGAATGTAAACATGCAAAAAATAAGCTAACACATAGAATATACTCTTCCATAATCCCTAAGATGAGTTATGACAGGGATACTTACTTACAAATTTCCCTCTTCATTGTGATTCATGGTCACTTAAATACTGTTAACAATGGTGTTCACGAAGAGAAATTTTGTGCATGTTTGCCCCAGCCATAGAGGGGAAAAATATCAACATGCCTCCTATCACTTCCCATTGTTTTTCAATTTTGTTTATTCTCTCTCACAGGGGATTGTTTATTTGTTTAAACTCGGGGAATTTTATGTTAATCCATTTTGAAAGGTAGCAAATGAAGCAAATCACATGATCCACAGGAAAAACGTAATTCAGTACTGTCCTTTCAATTATGTAAAGAATTGCTCTTCTTATCCAATGAGCCTATCATGCAAAATGTGGGTTCTTGCCTCACACTAGCAGGTCCTAGCTCTATGAGGGAGGTTGAAGGGATATTACAACACTGTTGTAATGACAGGAAGTTCAGGATCAGAGAGAGGCAGCAGTTTGGTGTTTTACTCACGGTACAACACTCCTATTGGTTTGAATATGCAGACAGTTGCAAGATAGCCAATGTCCTAAAATGTGTGTGTGCACGCTGTCACTCAGTCATAGCTGGCTATTTGTGGCCCCCATGGACTGTAGCCCGCCAGGCTCCTCTGCATAAAATGAATCGGAGTCCAAAAAGGGTAGAGTCAGCACCTGACCATCCAGATTCCAGTGCTGCTCACCCTCCGGAGGTGTCTGGGACCAGAGTACCCTCCCAGCAAAAATTCCACACTCTCAGCTCCAATGTATGGTCTTCATTTTTCAGGCTCTTCAACTATTGTTTATCCCCACTTCACTTTAGCATAAATAACCATTATACTAGTAAATGGTAACGTTCCTTTGAGCCCACCCTCGTTTCCACATTAGTCAAATGTATAGTGTCCCCCTTGGCAGCCCTGATGGGACAGATTCCATCCATGCACTATCATCCTGAACAATAATTGTGCAGAAAAATATGTGATAACTCACAACTTGGTATAAACTATTGAGCTTACATTTAGAGAAGATTCTGAATTATACTCCTAGTAGGAGAAATGATTTTCATTAAATCATCTGCATTCTCAGTCTTGTTTCCCCCTTGTTAGCAAGAGATGGCATATAGAAAATGAAAACAGAAAGAAATTATATATATTTTTATGATCTATGCTGTGCTATGCTAAGTCGCTTTAGTCATGTCCAACTCTTTGTGACCCTATGGACTGTAGTCCACCAGGCTCCTCTGTCCATGGCATTCTCCAAGCAAGAATATTGGAATGAGTTGCCAGGCCCTCCTCCAAGGGATCCTCCCAACCTAGGGATTGAACCCTTGTCTCTTATGTCTCTTGCATTGGCAAGTGGGTTCTTTACCACTAGCACCACGTGGGAAGTCCCATATATTATCCATACAAACACAATAAAGTGGGTACCCTTTCACTTCTACAGGGGATCTTCCCAACCCAGGGATTGAACCCAGGTCTCCCACATTGCAGGCAGATTCTTTACCAGCCAAACCACTAAGGAAGTACAAGAAGACTAGAATAGGTAGCCTATCCCTTCTCCAGCAAATCTTCCCAACCCAGGAATCAAAACAGGGTCTCCTGCATTGCAGGAAGATTCGTTACCAATAGCAAACATAGCTTGAAAAGACTACTTTGGTTTTCTGATAAGACCCTATGTATTCCTGTGTGCAATTAACACAGGATTTGCCCAGTAGAGGCTTTGCCTGGCAGACTTTATGAAAACATTAACGTTCAAATGGATCAGAAATAAATTGTATTTTTCTTGTATTATTTCCTAGAAAGGAAATGTTAATTGTGAATATAACATAAAGTTTTACTATCATTACCACATTTTAAGGGACTAAATTGAAAGGAAAAACAAAACACCATTATCTTTCAACTTACTGGACAGTTTCTAGGACATAGTAGGTATTCAAAAACAATTTTTAAAACTCACCTAAAGTAGGCTATGCTTGTGTGTACACATAAGCAGATGTGTTTCCCTGCTGGCTACATTTCTTCAGAAACTTAAGATTTTTCTGAAACACACAAGCAACTAGTGGAAATTAGCCTCATAGACTAATTATTCTCACATAAATATTTTTTTAACTCAGTAGAAAAAGTAGCTCTATTGTTAATTGCTACTAACTTCAGAATTCAGTTATCTTTGACCTCCTCCATAATTCCCCAAATTTTATCTCATTAGCTCTCATTATATTGCCATAAACAGTGCTACCCACTTCCACCCACTTGCATCAACCTGGTGTTCTGGATTTGCAACAGGTACCACCTTTAGAACTCTTAGGCAAGGATTCACTGTGATGATACTAAATGTTGCCTATATGTCATTTCCTACTGAACGTGTTAATGCCTTATTTTTTCTTAATCCATGGACACTGAAATGATAAAGGTATTATTTTCCACATATGTCTTTGATAAATAGTTCAGTATTAGTTTCCTTATTCGAAAATGAGGAAAATAGTACTATCTTTCAGGCTTTTTTCCTCCAGTTAGATGTTATAGTACATATCTGTATATCCCCCACCAAAAACAATGCAAAATATTATTATCATCATTATGATTATTTTTAATATATGTATAAAATATCAGGTTCCTCGAGTGTTAAAACATCTATCAACCTCTAATTTTAGGGTAAGCATTCCAGTGAGGCTGTCCAGAGCCATAACACAGAATCAAGCTGAAAAAGTGTGCAGTTATTACAACCTGAAACTTTGGTCTAATCCTCAGTGCGTCTCCTACATATTGAGTTGATTTGTACCATCTGCTAACACTGGAGGACACAGTTCCTCCCTAGCAGCCTAAATGCATACTTAAGCATTACTCCCAATATTCCCTTATACTGTTTGGGCCAAGGATGGGACTCATACTAACTGATTTCAAGAAAATATAAGCAACAGTAATCAAGACAGTTTTATGTTGGAGAAAAGGTAATGAAACAGAACAACCCAAAGTAAAATCACATTAAATATGGCAAATTAACTTTAGACAAGGTTGGAAGGTTAATACAATGGAGCTAGGATAGTCTTTTCAACAAATGGTACTGGGATGTAAATAAGCAAAAAAATAATAATAAATAAACCTCATCATAATCCTCTTATTTTATAAAATTATAATTCATAATTGATCACAGACCTAACCATACACTTTAAAACTATGGTATACCTTGGAGATATTGAGGGTGCTATTTCAGACCACTTCAATAAAGCAAATACTGCAATAAAGCAAGTCACAAATTTTGTGGTTTCTCAGTGGTTATAAAAGTTATGTTTATACTATATTGTCATCTTTTAAGTATGCAATAGAATTCTGTCTAAAATATTTACATATCTTAATTTAAAAATACTTTATTTAAAAAAATGCTAACTATCCCCTGAGCATTCAACAAGGCATAATGTTTTTGCTAGTGGAGAAATCTGCCTCAGATGTTGATGGCTAGTGACTGATGAGGGTGGTGGATGCTGAAGGCTGGTGTGGCTGTGGCAATTTCTTAAAATGAGACAACAAAGAAGTCTGCCACACTGTCTGACTCGTCCTTTCGGGAATGATTTCTCTGTAGCAGGCAATGCTATTTGACAACATTTTATCCAAAGTGGAACTTCTTTTCAAAATTGAAATCAATGCTCTCAAACCCTTCTGCTGTTTTACCAACTAAATTTATATAATATTCTAAATCATTTGTTGTCATTTTAACAATCCACATAGCATCTTTACTAGGAGTAGATTCCATCTCAAGAAACCACTTTCTTTGCTCATCCATAAGAAGCAACTCCTCATCCGTTAATGTTTTATCATGAGAATGCTTCAATTCAGTCACAGCTTCAGGCCCCACAGCTAAATCTGTTTCTCTTGCTGTTTCTATAATATCTGCAGTCACTTTTTCCACTGAAATTTTGAACACCTCAAAGCTATTCACAGGGGGTAGAATCAACTTCTTCCAAATTCCAGTTAATGTTGATATTTTGACTACTTCTCATGAGCAATAAATGTTCTTAATGGCTTTAAGAATATCAAATAGTTCCCAGAAGGTTTTTAACTCACTTTGCCCAGATGCATTAAGGAATCACTGTCTATGGCAGCTATAGTCTTCTGAGATATATTTCTTAAACAATAAGAATCCCATATAATTTACAGTTTGAATGATTGAATGGTTTTTCTAAATTTTTAATTTTTTATCAAGTTTTCCTTTTAAAGAAAATTAGATTCTCTCTAAAACAAAATAAACACTGTCAAAAAAGAGAAAATCAGATTTGCTCATTGTATAATCTTATCACAGAAATAACTTCTGACTTTTTAGCTTTTATATTTTTGAAGGAGTGTCAGAAGGACATTACATGGATAGTCTCTTTTGTTTAGTATTTTTCTCTGAGTTGGCAAATACATGATAATATTTCTGGTAAGAATAAAAAATTAATTTCTTAAAAGTGGTAATATAAATCCTAGCAATTTGCTCATTTTAGAGTGCATTATGGTATTATTATTTATTTTTTATGACTGGAGTAAAAACTTTCCATTCTCCATTAGGGCTCACAGGTCTGATAATCTGGAATGTGATTAGTATATGTGTTTTATCTATATTAAATGTAACCATTCCTCAGATTTTCTTATAAAGATGTCAAAACAAACCTTCACCAGTTTGGCCACAAAGAATACAACCCATAGCCAGTGTAAGTAGTGAATCCTGGGAATCACAGGATTTTATTTTCCTTGTTAGTCTTGGGCCTATTCTGTTCTCTGGGATCTCTGAGAACTTCCAAGGAAATCTCTAATCCCTTCAAAATGAGTCCTCTAAGACTGCAACATGAAAGGGTGTGGATTCCCAAGCCTGAAAGACTCGACATAGGAAAACACATATCCTTAAATGTGCAGACTGCACAATTCATGAACTGACCAGGCATTAGACGGAGGCTGAGGACTAATTTGTTTTGGGGTTACAGTCTTCATGCAATTTACCTGTTCAGTATGTTAGAAAACCACTCAGTGAAGAAGGAAAATGATCTGTATCTGTCAGACAAAATTGAAACAAATGACAGCTCTCTAGGAACAGAGAATCCTGCCAGGAACTATGTTCATTAACCTACTTCTCAATTGCATCTGTGAGAAGGATTTTATCCACTACTTTGATCAAATCATATACCATATTACAACAATAAATACTAAATCTGGTTCATGTTCATCATTTGATTCATGTTCATACATATATACATATATACACACATGTATACATATGTATATTAACACAAAAATACACACAAACACACATACATATACATGCATATGTGTGTATATATTATATATATACCAGTTTGTATATAAAATAGCATGAAATAAATAAAAATATGGTATCAAAATATATTTAGCTTATCTTCAAGATTCAGTTACTATCACTCCAAATCTACTTTAGTAACCCAAAGTAATTTTAGAAAATATTTTTATACTCTTTAATAATATTTTAAAACACCGTATTAAAAAAAGGTTGGGAATTTTAAAAATTAAAATGAAAATGAAATTTTAAAAGAAGTAAAATTTATATTGAAAGTGTAATTATATCAACAGGACTCTGGAAACTTGAACAAGTGACATGAAAAACATTCTTGAGGTGTTTTTCCATAATGTAAAGGAGCAGGACAAAAATTTGCAGGAAAAGAAACAATACTAAGAATTTAGAACAACCATCCAATCTATAAGTTTTATGGGATTCTTTGGAAGGAACCATCATGGTAAAGAAACTGCCTGCAATGCAGGAGACCTGGGTTTGATCCTTGGGTTGAGAAGATCCCCTGGAGGAGTAGATGGCAACACACTCCACTATTCTTGCCTAGTGAATTCCATGGACAGAGGAGCCTGGTTGGCTACAGACCATGGGGTTGCAAAGAGTTGGACATGACTGAGCAATTATCACTTTCAGTTTGGAAGGAACCATGAAAATTATTAAAGGAGTCATCAAAATACAATAAAGAGTAAGTTAAAATGAAGAACATAATTAGTAGATGTGAAATGAAACTATACAAATATAACAGTGTTGTTATATTACTATTATATTAAATTGATATAGAAAAACTATCCAAATGATGATGATGTCAGGTTTCTAATAATGTAGCAAAACTCGTACTGAACATGGATTTCTTTGCTACAGTGCTGAAAATCAAATGTTAAAAATGCATTTTTTATAATTAAAATGTAATTCTGGTTCTTGTAGTATGGAAGTAATAAGATCTCTTAAGACTGGCTCACTCAGAGAAAACCATTATAAAATCTGAACATAACACAAACAGGTACCTAAAGACACTGGAGCAAGAACAGAAGTAGACAGAATCTTGTGGCTGTACATACTCAAAGGACAGGTATTTTACAAATTGATTTCATGTTATCATAGCTTTTAGATTTGAGCCAAATCATTCAACATGTATGGGAAGCAACAAGGATGTCAATGGGAAAAACCATAATCTTCTGGCCCTGGCTATTCACATCCTCTAAGAAGTAGGAGAAACCTGGAAGGTAAAGAGACAGAGAAGGGATGTCCTAATTCTATCTAGAGATATCTCTGAACCACACACATGGAGGAAACTCAAAGCAACTTGGTTGAAAACAAAACTTCTGAATTAAAATGAGACCAGTAGGCCAAGAAACAACATTTGCCATCCTCTTAGGACAAAAATCACAGAATTCAGATTATCCAAGCTTAGCATACAAGAAAACTGCCCAACATACAAAACCTAGGAATTTGGAACATATTTTCAAGAGCAAAGAAAATCAACTGAGACTGACTCAGAGATGCTCAAACTGTTAGAACTAGCAGCCAAGATTTTTAAAGTGATTATTACAACTATCCTCAGTAAAGTGAAACAAAATGTACTTTCAAAGAACAAAAAGGTAGGGGATCTCAGCAGAGAAACAGAAAAAACAAATTCACAAAAAATAAAAAATAAAATTGCTAGTTTAGAACAATCAAGGCATTATCTACAATAACAGCCATATGTAAGTGGCATAGGCAAGAGTAAGGAAACTTGATAGATCAATAGGAAATATTTAATGTCAATAACAAAGAAAAAAGATTCTGAAGGGTGAATCTTAAGCACTTTTCAGATGATATTAAATGGTTGAAAATATATACAACCAGAGATCCATAAATAGGGTAGAGAAAAAATAGTGTAGAAAAATATTTGGAAAACAATGGCTGAAAAATTCCCAAATTTGATAAAAGACAGAAACTAGTCAATTGGAGCAAGCATACAGAAGTCACACCAAGCCAGAAGCCACATTGTAGTCATATTTTGAAAGCTAAGTATAAAAATCACCTAGAGAAACAGCACATTACATGCAAGGGGACAATGATATATCAACAACTGACTTCTCAGAGACTATGGAGAAAGGAAGAGAGATTGAAACAACATCTTTAAAGGGTTCCCCAAAAAGGTTCACCTGGTAATCAATGTCCAGCAAAACTATTCTTACAGAGTGAAGCTGATGTGGAGGCATATTTAGTTTAAAGAGAATTTACTGCCAGGAGATATAAACTGTAAGATATGTTAAAGAATTTCTTCAAATTGAAGGAAAAGGTTACTTAATAGAAACCTGGATTCTGAGAAAAGAATCAAATGCACTGGGAATGGTAAATATTTGAATAAATGCAAAACAAACTTATTTTTTATTTCTTAATTTTCATATAGTTCATATAATTAAAAAAATTGCAATATTGTCTCAAGGACGTTATCACATATGTATACGTGAAATACATAAAGCAACTCTATATAGAGAGCTGAAATATTTTAATATTTTATGTAAAATAAATCAATATTCACTGTAAATGAATTGTAGAAAAATTGAGGATGTATATTTTAATCCCTGCAGCAACTACAAAAACATAAAGCAAAGGACAACAAAAGAGCCACTGGGAAAATTAAAACTGAGTATCAGTATATATTCAAATAATTAAAAAATTAAAGAATAGAAAGAAAAAGTAAATTTACAAGAGAAAATAAGAAATAAAATGATAGATTACTCAACTAAATCATTGATTATGTTAGAAATTAATGGAGTAAACCACATGCATGTCCCCAATAAGAGTTTCAAAACATATGATGCAAAACTGACAAAACTAACTTAAAAATTAGACCACCCCATAGTATTATGTATCTTTTAACATCACGCCAACAATTCATAAACTGAGACATGAAAACTGAAGCAAAAAAAAAAAAAAAGATGACCAGAACATCCCTACCAAATTCATTGATATAGTTAATATTTATAGAACATGACATCCAACTGCATCTGAATATACATTCAAGGCACATAATTATTTTACCATGGTAAACTATATGTTGATATATAAAACAAATAAAAATATATTTTAGAAAGCATATTCTCTGAATATAGAATTAAATTGGAAAAACCAATTAGCAAAAGCTTCAAATAAGCAGATATTGAACAACATTCTTCTGAATGATTTATAAGTGAAAAGAGAAATATCAAAAGTAATTAAAAGTGTTTTACAGTGAACAATAATGAATATATACCATATCTACATTTCTGGAGTGCTGCTATAGCTGTACATATAGGGAAAGTTTTATTTTGAAATATGTATATTACAAAATGTAAATTTAGTGATATAAGGTGCTATTTTAAGAAATTAGAATAAAAGTGAAACATTAAATAAAACATAAATATAAATAAATTATCCAAATTTATCTAAGTACATGATTAAAGTTAGTGAATTTTACTTAAATACATAAATTGCATTTCAATAAAGCTGGAGGAGAAGAAAACAAAAACCAAAAAGGCTACATGCTGTAGAAAAATGAATGTATGAAAAAGAAAATATACCCACAGAAATAGCTGCAATTTCATTGCACATAAATGCAATACTTTATTATTTCACTTTATGCTTGTTAGGACTTTCAATGTTTGTATATATTAAGATAAACAGTAATATGTATTTCTCTGTATAAATATGTTCTAAATATTATGCAATATTTAAAGATATTTAATAGCAATGAACACAGTGGAAAAAAGTCTAAAATTATAAAAATAAGATAATTTTCCTATGACTTATTACAGTTATCTGACAAATCAGTTGAAATTAATAACTCAAAGATATGGAACAAATGGCATATGCTTCCCTTCTTTGCCAACCCTAGAAAACTAGAAAAAGTATTGTTTGTAATATGGTCTTCACCATCCAATGAAATGCCTTTACTTGCTCAGCTTCATGACCACTTAAAAAAACAGATCATGCTTCTCTCTTCAGCATTTATTAACAAAAAATTCAAACTTTTTATATACTTAGTGCATTGTGTCTCTAGAATTACTAATTCTAAAGAAAGGTTTTCCAAGCAGAAGTAATTGTGCAGAGCAGCATAATGAACACTGTCATTCCAAAGAAATTTGAGAAATAGTTTTCTGAAGCTTCAAATCGAATGACCTGAGTTAACTTTGTTTTCATATTGGTAAATTTATCATTTGTCAGCAGACTTTTTAGAATCTTTTTTTAAGTACCCGTCAAACTGTATGGTTTACCTATGAATATAAAAAGCAAAACACTACACTTAATATATTTTCAACTACAGTAATAATTTAAGCAAAATTATTGCATGAAAAGTATCCAAATAATAAACTGAGTCTAAAAGATGGCATGCTAATGTTCCTGAGGGCTTCCCTCACAGCTCAGTTGGTAAAGAATCTGCATGTAATACAGGAGACCCCTGTTCAATTTCTGGGTCAGGAAGATCCCCTGGTGAAGGGATAGGCTACCCACTCCAGTATTCTTGGGCTTCCCTGGTGGCTCAGCTGGTAAAGAATCTGCCTGCAATGCAGGAGACCTGGGTTTGATCCCTGGGTTGGGAAGATCCCCTGGAGAAGGGAAAGGCTACCCACTCCAGTATTCTGGCCTAGAGAATTCCACGGACTCTATAGTCCTTGGGGTCACAGAGTGGGACTCGACTGAGTGAATGTTACTGAAGTGTGAATAAGCTTTATTAAGTGTTGGAATGCGTACTTTACTTGACGTGTCTGTAGTACTGAACATTTAAAGGGCACTTTAAACTTTTGTTTTTTGTTTCTAAGCACTGTTGTGGTATTTCAGGTAAAGTCTACCAGAAACCAAAATATATTTTTTTTCCACTGCCAGAGTTGTCCATATCAATAATTCTGCTTAATCTTCTAAGAGAGAGCATTGTCTGAGATTGCTACTGGTTGGCTCTCTGACAAATGGGCATTTCCACACAGAGCAATAAACTGCAAAATATCTGACTGTTCATTCACCAGTCAAAAATCTTCCTGACAGATAGCACCCAAACAGTATTGGAGGCCAAACAAGAATATACATGGCTTTAACAAGCTGAGGGAGAATGCCATGATTCACATCCAAGGTCTTTCCGCAGTTTGCTTCTTCCATTAGCAAGGTACAGGACTTGGTGCTACTCCTCTGGAATACCAAATGCACGAGAATGGTGAGCCTGCTGTGATTTTCATCCATGAAACTTAGATGAAAGCTGAACTCAGTTGTCTGGATAAATTTACACAGGATGGCCAGCTGCAAAGCAGCCTAACTGGTAGAGGTCAAATGATAGGCACCTTTAAACATTCTTCCAAAGAAAGAAAAATCCCACACAATGCTGACCATTCAAGGAGAAATAACCTTTATGTAAAAGTCTTGTTTGAAAAAGCACCTTTCCTAAATCTAAGGGTCTTCCTGCAGAAAAAGCAAAAGCTTGACAAAAAGAGTATATTACAATCTGATCCTTGAGACTTCATCTAAAATTGATGTCTGGTTAATGGAGTGGTTTAGGAATTTTAGTTTTTAGTTCTTTCGAGACAGAGAGCTTCCCACTGGATTGAGATTCTTTGTTGCTGTAGCTTTATACTCATTCCACACTGTATGGAAATGTTTGTGGGCTATATAGGTGGTTGAAATAGGGAGTCATCATATTAATGGGTTGGAAAAAATAACTTGTGGTGAGCTTAAGATCCTTGATCTACAACTTGGTAGCCTTCTATGAGATTCAACTTTCTCCTCTTCAGTAGTAAATCTATGACATTGATCTTGGAGGATGTTGGAGAAATTTAAGACTTGGTGTAACATCCTTCTCAAATAGAAGACCCTCATTGTTGTGCCAATTGCCTTCTCCCTTTACTTTTCTCAGAACAGATTCTAAGCCCCAGATAGTCAAGTTGAAATTCTTCTTTATTGGTTTTATCATTTAGCCCCATTTTATCCTTTTATCTCATCCACTTGATTTATATAATCTTTTATATTCATTGTTTTTATATTCATTTTACAATCCTATTTTAATAACCCTATTTAGTAGTCCTATTTTAATCCTCCATTCCTACACACACACAAATAATTCCCCCCCCACCCCCAAACAGACACACATCAATACATACCAACACATAAATCCAGCCAGGATACCTGATTTACAACGGAAGTTCATCTTTCCCATTTTCTAGGTTGAAGCCTTTCTTAATCAAAGGATTTCACATGAAGAGTCCAGCTTTGATTAGTTCCCACAATATATGGCTTGTAATCAACTTATAACCAGTTCCAACAGACTCTATTTTTTTTACATATCTTCTATTTTATTTCTTGTATGATAACAACACTTCTCCCACCTTATAAACTCAAGGTGCATATGTACCACAGCTTTCTTATCCATTCATCTGCTGATGGACATCTAGGCTGTTTCCATGTCCTGTGGATGGTCCTAAACAACCTAGATGTCCACCAGCAGATGAATGGATAAGAAAGCTATAGTACATATACACAATGGACTATTACTCAGCCATTAAAAAGAATACATTTGAATCAGTTCTAATGAGATGGATGAAACTGGAGCCAATTATACAGAGTGAAGTAAGCCAGAAAGAAAAACACCAATACAGTATACTAACACATATATATGGAATTTAGAAAGATGGTAATGATAACCCTGTATGTGAGACAGCAAAAGAGACACAGATGTAAAAACGGACTTTTGGACTCTGAGGGAGAGGGAGAGGGTGGGATGATTTGGGAGGATGGCACTGAAACATGCATACTATCATGTAAGAAACAAATCGCCAGTCTATGTTCAATGCAGGATACAGGATGCTTGGGGCTGGTGCACAGGGATGATCCAGAGAGATGATATGGGGTGGGAGGTGGGAGGGGAGTTCAGGATTGGGAACTCATGTACACCCATGGTGGATTCATGTCAATGTATGGCAAAAGCAATATAGTATTGCAAAGTAAAATAAAGTAAAAATAAAAATTAAAAATAGAAAAAAATAAACTCAAGGTGCGTTGACTAATGAATTTTTTAAAATATATAATCCACTTCTTGGCAGAGGTTTTAATGCTTATACCATGCAGTTTTTCCATCTTCTTTATGATTAAAAATGGCTTAGAAAATGACTGCTCTGTTAGCCCAGGCCCCCAAAAGAGGGCAATGATGATAACACAGATTGGAGGCCCAACCAACTATCAATGAAACATATCACAAACAGGAAATAAGTATTTCTAGGCCAAAGAAATTTGGGATATTCTTTATCACTATAGCTTAATCTACCTTACAGGAGTGGTATACTATTCCAGCCTGAACTAGATTGTTTAAGTATTTAGATTTCAGGCTTGTTTCCTGTTCTGTAATATAATTTCTATAAGCTTTTCTAATATGAGAGCTTCCCTGGTGGCTCAGATGGCAAAGCGTCTGCCTGCAATGTGGGAGACCCGGGTTCGATCCCTGGGTTGGGAAGATCTCCTGGAGAAGGAAATGGAAACCCACTCCAGTATTCTTGCCTGGAGAATCCCACAGATGGAGGAGCCTAGTAGGCTACAGTCCATAGGGTCGCAAAGAGTCGGACATGATGGAGCGACTTCACTTTCACTTTCAATTTTCTAATATGATAATAATTTCACTTGACTGGATCAGTTTTATAATTTCAGTTCCACACTAACAGACTATAGGTCTATCCTTGATTATAATTTGTTGGATTTCTATACTGAATTTGCCATGGGTTTTCCATCAGTATAATCCTCCCATCTGTTGCAAAACCATTGATTCATCCTGGGTATCTTAATGATAATTGCTTTCATAACCTGTGATCTGATAATGCCACCCCTCCTTATGCAAAAGACTTGATACCCTTAGCCCTAGTGTCTTTTTTCAGCAGCATCATCTGGATGGAGTTCCCCTACTGTCTATTCAGCTGCTATTGCTAGGCAAGATTTGCTTTCTATGTCACTCCCAGTCTATAATAAAATGAGTAACTTTGACTAAACCACACTTTGATCAATAATGAAATGTCCACTCTGAGTTACTGACTTTGTAACATTATCATTTTGAACTTTAATTCTGATTATCTTGTGATTTTTGTGAGCATTTAATAAAACATGTTGCATTAGATATTTTGACTAATTGTGTGTGCCAGGTTCATCTATCTCAGGGGGGCTAGGAAAATGATTCGGAAAAGTAAATGCAAATTTTTTACCACTTCTGTATGTGTCTGTATGCACACATCCATTCATTGCTTAGAGCTAAGTGAATTGCCTTCTCAATATATATTTTTCCTTGATCCTGTGGTTGATAAGAAATGAATCATTACATTTTGGAGGGAAAGAATACTGTTTCCTGAATAATTTTCAGAATTTTATAATCCACTCAAAGAATAAAATGTCTGTAGAGTGCCCAAATACCATTATTCTCCAGTAATCTGCAGTAGCCCTCTCTTCTGACACTCAATTTTTTTTTTTAAATATTGGGAAACCATATTAATAATCCAATACAGTAATTATCTACTCACCACCAATTAAACTGCACCCAAAGTCATCGGCTTTATGGCATCGAGGCAGGTCTCTAGAAAGTCTGTGTGTAGTGGACTCCTGACATTTCGTCTGTGTCCACACCTCTTGGTCCAATTCTGCCTACTCTCACACTTAATACCTATTATGGACTGAATGCTTGTGTCTCCCCAAAACTTTCATGTTGAAGCATAAGTCCCAATGCAATAATATTTGGCAATAGGTCCTTTGGGAATTGAGTAGTTCATGCAGGCTCCACCCTCATAATGGAAAAGTGCCCTTTAAGAGATACCCCAGGGAGATTTCCTGTTCCTTCCTCCACATAAGGATACAGAGAGAAGATGGCTATCTCAAAACCATGTGGTGAGACCTCACCAGACCCTGAACCTGCCATGCCTTGATCCTGGACTTCTCAGCTTCCAGACCTATTAGAAATACATTCCTCCCAGTTTATGGTATTTTTGTAATAGAAGGCAGTGGCATCCCACTCCAGTACTCTTGCCTGGAAAATCCCATGGATGGAGGAGCCTGGTAGGCTGCACCTCATGGGGTCGCTGAGGGTCGGACATGACTGAGTGACTTCACTTTCACTTTTCACTTTCATGCATTGGAGAAGGAAAAGGCAACCCACTCCAGTGTTCTTGCCTGGAGAATCCCAGGGACAGGGGAGCCTGGTGGGCTGCCGTCTCTGGGGTAGCACAGAGTAGGACATGACTGAAGCGACCTAGCAGCATTAGCAGCAGCAGCTTGAACAAAGACAGTGACCAATCATTGGTTTGTGCTTGGACTCTAGTTCAATCCTCTTATCAGTAAAATCACCAATCCTCAGATCCCTTCCAGAGAGGAACAAGCTTTCCAAACTCATGTTCACCTACACCAACCACAAGGGCAATTCCTCAACTTTGAGCACACCAATCATGGCAGTCATGCTGCCCTCTGCCCCCTACTTCTGGTAGGAAACAGGGAAAATGCTTTAGTGAGGAGATGAATCTGAAGTCCAGGAAAATGTCAAGCAATTTCCTTCATAAAAAAGTCACATAACACTGAGGCCCAAAGATCAACAAAAGTGAAGTGAAGTGAAGTGAAGTGAAATCGCTCAGTCGTGTCCGACTCTTTGCGACCCCATGGACTGTAGCCTAACTGGGCTCCTCCCTCCATGGGATTTTCCAGGCAAGAAAACTGGAGTGGGTTGCCATTTCCTTCTCCAGGGGAATTTCCCAACCCAGGGATCGAACCTGGGTCTTCTGCATTGTAGGCAGATGCTTTACCATCTGAGCCACAAGGGAAGCCCCAGAGATCAACAAGGTGTACATTATCATACAGAAAATAACTAGGAGAGAACTGCTTGACTCATAAGGCCTTGCTGCTACTGCTGCTGCTGCTAAGTCGCTTCAGTCATGTCCGACTCTGTGCGACCCCAGAGACGGCAGCCCACCAGGCTCCCCCATCCCTGGGATTCTCCAGGCAAGAGCACTGGAGTGGGTTGCCATTTCCTTCTCCAATGCATGAAAGTGAAAAGTGAAAGTGAAGTCACTCAGTCGTGTCCGACCCTCAGTGACCCCATGGAGTGCAGCCTACCAGGCTCCTCCGTCCATGGGATTTTCCAGGCAAGAGTACTGGAGTGGGGTGCCACTGCCTTCTCCACATAAGGCCGTAAGTACTTATAAAGAAATTGTGTTTGTTTTTATACATAGGAAAGAGTAAAGCAAATGAATAGTTGCTTGTAGCCTTCTGTCTCAAGCAATAAACTAACTGAAGAAGATTAAGAGAGAGAGAGAATGGTAACAGATTTCAGGAGATAAATAATGACATAATTTTTAGGGTGAACATTGGTAAATGTTGAGGATTATTAAGGAGAATAATAATCTCCCTATTAGTAATGGAGAGTGGTAGCCTGGTCGGAACAGAATAAGCATTCTAGACCCCTAAGCCACAATTTCCATTTCCATTCGTCATCCACTGCAATGCCAGGAATCACTGTTTCTTAATAAATTTCACTATTGCAGAAGTGCTATTGTGGGATGATGACTGACAGAGAGATGTCAAGAGAAGCGCAAATATGGAGTTGGATGGCAGACAGTTTGATTTTACACATGCATCATGCTTCCCATTTCTCTCCCAAATCACCATAGTGATTTATGATTGTACCTCATAGAAGTACCTTTAAGAAATGAAGGTTTGACGAAGCCTGAGCAACACCCTGTGTGTTATCCTCTTGAAGATGTTAGACTGCCCTAAAATTTAATTGTTACTGGAGACTCTGGCAATGAGCCCAACCTATTTCTAAGGGTTTTATTGTGAAGCCTGGTAACTGAGGGGTCATCTTGGGCATGCCTGGGCTTGGCTATTAGACAATATCTAGGCTCCAGCTGTCCCCAAAAGTGCATTCAATCAGTCCATTCCCTTGGTCTTCTTCAGTTTGAAAGGTAATGATACTGAGATTGGTCTAGAGACAATGAGTTAACATTTATTTCCTTATATTTTTGTCCTAGAAAAATGCCATGTCTTGATTTAATGTTATTTATAATTCCAAAATGAGTTAAAGTCATGACTGAAAAAAAAGATGATTTTAGAATAAAATTTATGTCAGTAGACACAAGCAGGCCATATCTAAGGCTGGGGCAATCTTTAAAAAAATGCAAGTGATATAGTTTAGAAATCTCCTTCCTTGAGTGAGCGTGTGTGTGTATGTGTATGTGTGTGGGTACATATGAGAAAGAATGAGAGAGAGAAAAGACTCTTCCAAGACTTACGGAACTTCTATACTCATAGAAGTATCCATACTTTCAGTTATTTCCCATGTGGAGAGCACAGACTCTTTGTTAGGCCAGAAAAGGTTTATTTCAATGTCTTCCTATATTTCCCAAGCAACCCCCTACCCAACCCCCTATATGTATACTTGTCTGGGCCTCAGAGAGCTACTATATATTTCCAGAGTAAGTCAGATCACGGAAGCAAAAAAATCAGAAATAAAATTAATTTTTTGCATTGCTATTGGGGTAGTAAAACTTAAAAGCACAAGGAATTTAAAAGATGAATAAGTTATTTCTTGTTTCAGCTCCCACATGTAAAAAGCATAGAAGTTGTTACTCCTATCCTTGCAATAAGAAATAGCAAGACAAAGTGAAAGTCAATTAAAAAAAAAAAACCTGTCAGAGAAAAGAGAAAATTCAATTATTATCTAAAAACTGTTAGAGAAAAGACATCACAGGACAAACTATTACCCCAACAGTTAGAGTCAATTACATTCAGAAGGTTACAGCACCCAAGACTCCCCCACCTGATGCCATAAGCAAATAGGACCAAGTATTATTGGTACTTTTGATAAATGGTAGAAGGTGAGTGAGGACTAGCGTAAGAGTAAGAAGGTGCTGGGCACCACCGTTGTGTGAGGATTCTCACACTTTCAGGTGCTTTTCTTCAGAATTCTCACCAGGTTCTCCCACATAGGATCTAAGAAAACGTCCCACATGAACCTGAGATGGGATGAGAAGGACAGCCATTGCAAACTCCCACTCAGACCATCCCTTCTATCAAAGGCTTAGTCTCCAGAGGGATGCTAGAAGGAACTTAAACTAATTTGAACCAGAGAGCAACTCTGAAATCCTTTTTTTTTTTCCCCAGTTGTTTCACATCTGTTTCACTTCAGATACATCCACCCTTTCTGACTCACCTCAGCAAAAATAATTAAATAAAATTCAGAGTCAACAGAAAACAGGATTCAAAAAAGTAGACTGAGAATGTTGTCTCTAGAGAAAGGGGACAGGGAAGAAAAGGAGTTGCCAAAGTGTCCTTTAAGAGGCGAATGGATAATCAGAGTGTAATACATCCATCCATACTGTGAAATGGAGAAGGAAATGGCAACCCACTCCAGTGTTCTTGCCTGGAGAATCCCAGGGACAGAGGAGCCTGGTGGGCTGCCATCTATGGGGTCTCACAGAGTCGGACACGACTGAAGCGACTTAGCAGCAGCAGCATACTGTAAAAACTATTCAGTAATAAAAAAGAAGCCATCAAGTTACTCAAAGACATAGATGACTCTTAAATACATATAGATAAACATAAGAAGCAAGAATGAGAAGGTTGCATACCCTATGATTCCATAATGTGACATTTTTGGGGAAGGTAAAACTAGAGATATAAAACATATCAGTGACTGCCACAAGTTTAGGGAGTGGGGAGGGTAGAACAGGTAAAAACAAGGAACTTTTTAGAAGCAGAAACTAACCATGAAATTAGACATGCAACTCTTCTCTGTGGTATCGCAGTGGTGAATACACGACACATTCTGTTTTTCAAAATTCATAGATTTTCACAGCATAAAAGTGAGACCTAATGCATGTAAAAAAAAAGACAAAATAGAATTCTAAACAGAAACTGTCACAAGAGACAAAAGACATTATATAATTCCATAAAGGTCAATTTACTGGGAAAGTGTGTCTATGAAACACGTGTGTGTGTGCACATGCACACACACATGTATAAACATATATCTTTAATATACATATATGTATTTTACATATATGTGTATAAACATATATCTTTTATATACATATATTTTTTTACATATATGTATATAAAATATCAGAGAACTCAAATATATAAAGCAAACCTTAAAAACAACTAAAGTGAGAAATAACAAAACAATAATAGTAGGGAACTCCAGCGCCTCACTTTCAGTTATGGGTAGTACAGCCATATTGAAGATCAGTAAGCAAATAAAACACTTGAAAAACACTAGAGACCAGCATGAACCAACAGACATATAAAGAACACTTCACCCAACAAGAGCAGAGCTCACATTCTTCTCCAGTGAACATGGAATAACCTCTAAGACAGATCACATGTTGGGCCACAAAATAAGTCTTTACAAAGTTCAGAAGACCGAAATCAAGCAAATTATCTTTTCTAACTACAATGGAATGAACCTAGAAATTAACCGCTGAAGGAAAACCAACAAATGCATGGTAATTAAATAATTCAGTCTTAAATAATGAATGATCCATAGAAGAACATACAAGGGAATTTAGAAAATTATCTCAAGACAAATGAAAACAAAAAAACACAACATTAAAAAAAAAAAAAACTTTGGGGATACAACAAAAGCAGTACAAAGAATCTAGAGTAGAAAATGCTTGCATTAAAAAAAAAAACAAAAACACAGTGCTCGCTTCGGCAGCACATATACTAAAATTGGAATGATATAGAGATTAGCATGGCCCCTGAGCAAGGATGACACGCAAATTAGTGGAGCATTCCATATTTTTTAAGAAAAAAGAAGCAATTATTCATATAAATGTGGGAGGAGAACTCCTCCTAACCAATCATCTAAATGAAATCATATCTTATAGCCAAGAGAAGAGATGGTGTTAAGTGGAAAATACAAATCTGGGGGAAAAATTCTTCTTCTGGCCAATGAGAGATTTGCTGTTCCAGAAATATTCTTTAATCCTTCTGATAAAGGCATTCATGAAATGCAGATTCCAGAAGCTATTGTCTATTCAATTCAGAATTTACCTGAAGAAATGCAGCCACATTTTTTTGCAGGAGGAAATTCCCTTTACCCAGGATTTAGGGATCAAGTTTACTCAGAAGTTCGATGTCTCACTCCAATAGATTATGATGTTTCTGTTGTGCTGCCTGAAGACCCATTATTTATGCCTGGGAAGGTGGAAAATTTATATCAGAAAATGACGATTTTGATGATATGGTGGTAACAAGAGAAGATTATGAAGAAAATGGACATAGCGTCTCTCCATAGAAAAATTTGATATTTAAGAAACATTTCTGGAAGTTCTGACTATGCCAAAGGTTTAATTTTCAGTGTCTTTTTAAAGCAAGTTATGGACCTGAGTTACCTTTCATCCTAAGGTAATATCTTGAACTTATATAATTACTTTGATCCATGGCTAATTTTCGAAGGTTTCTTAGCTAGGCTACTAAGTAAACTGTAACTCACCCCATATTTTCATTTAGGAGTAGACTTACTATAACAATGCTTATGCTGCTTCTGAGAGTAAGTTATCTTTCATTAAAAGATGAAAGAGTGCATGTAATTTAATTCTTTATAGCCAAAAGCACAAAATTAACTGTCTCACTAGTCTGGTTTCCTTAGAAGGTAGATTTGTGTGATTGACTCAGAATTGACCAGAGTGTGTTCAGGCTGATACAGTTTCTCTCTTTTAGAACTAAGTATATTATTTTTAAATTGTCATTTTTATTTATATATACTAAAGTTGGAAAAACTAAAAAAAAAAAAAAAACTCAAATCAATAACCTAACTTTATACTTCAAAGAACTAAACAAGAAAAAGTAAAGCTAAAGTTAGCAGAAGGAAGAAAATAATAATTAAAATGGAGCTAAATGAAATAGAGAAGAGACAATCAAGAGGAAAAGAATCAACCGAATTAATACCTGGTTTTTTATAAAAGATAAAATCAACAAAATTTTACCTAAAGAGAAAGAGGATATTCAAATAGTGAAAATTAGAACTGTAAAAGGATATACATTACAACTGATGTCACAGAAATAAAAAACATTATGAGATTACTATGAACAATTACACCTCCAACAAATTGGTTGATCTCAAGATTGCTGGGAGAAATATCAATAACCTCAAATATGCAGATGACACCACCCTTATGGCACCCTTTTTTTTTTTTTCCTTAAAAAGCTTCTTGATGAAAGTGAAAGAGGAGAGTGAAAAAGTTGGCTTAAAGCTCAACATTCAGAAAACAAAGATCATGGCCTCTGGTCCCATCACTTCATGGGAAATAGATGGGGAAACAGTAGAAACAGTGTCAGACTTTATTTTGGGGGGCTCAAAAATCACTGCAGATGGTGACTGCAGCCATGAAATTAAAAGACGCTTACTCCTTGGAAGAAAAGTAATGACCAACCTAGATAGTATATTGAAAAGCAGAGACATTACTTTGCCGACTAAGGTCCGTCTAGTCAAGGCTATGGTTTTTCCAGTGGTCATGTATGGATGTGAGAGTTGGACTGTGAAGAAGGCTGAGCACCGAAGAATTGATGCTTTTGAACTGTGGTGTTGGAGAAGACTCTTGAGGGTCCTTGGACTGCAAGGAGATCCAGCCAGTCCATTCTGAAGGAGATCAGCCCTGGGATTTCTTTGGAAGGAATGATGCTAAAGCTGAAGCTTCAGTACTTTGGCCACCTCATGCGAAGAATTGACTCACTGGAAAAGACTCTGATGCTGGGAGAGATTGGGGGCAGGAGGAGAAGGGGACGACCGAGGATGAGATGGCTGGATGGCATCACGGACTTGATGGATGTGAGTCTGAGTGAACTCCGGGAGATGGTGATGGACAGGGAGGCCTGGCGTGCTGCGATTCATGGGGTCGCAAAGAGTCGGACACAACTGAGCGACTGAACTGAACTGAACTGAATAGAAATGGATAAATTCTTAGAAGCATACAACTGATCAAGTCTGAATCATGAAGAGACAAACAGTTTCAAAAGATCTATAACTAGCTAAGAGATTTAAGCAGTATTCAAAACCTTCTGACAAAGAAAAACCCAGGTAACTTCACTGGAGAATTCTATCAACTATTTAGAGAAGAATTAATACCAGTCTTCCTCACAGTCTTCAAAAGTATCAAAACAGGAAGGAACACTTTCAAACTCATCCTGAAAATATTAATAGCAGGGAATGTTTAGATGACAACATATACTAGTTACTAGTAATACTATTTTGCCAGGAGTAAACTTATTTGAAAATAAGAAATTGTTTGGAAATTTTCTGAATTATATGGGTGTGACTTTGATGTTCTGCTAATGTATTCAGATATTTGAAAACAGGACACATGTGTTATTTAGGGTTGTGCACGTGTGTGTGCCTGGTCACTCAGTCATGTCCCACTTTTGCAACCCTGAAGACTGTAACAAGCCAGGTTCCTCTGTCCATGACATTCTCCAGGCAAGAATACTGGACTAGGTGCCGTTTCCCCCTCCAGGGGATCTTCCTGACCCAGGGATCAAGCCTAAGTATTTTGCATCTTCTGCATCGGGAGGCAGATTCTTTATCATTGCACCAATTTAGGGTTAGATTACTCTACCTTTGGAAGTACAGTTATAGCTGTAATAGATACAGGGAAAGACACCTTCAGGCTGAAGCTACTGAACAACACTAGCTCCCAACAAGATATACTTTCTGAGAGAGAGCTGAGTAAAATATTGGGGAGAAGACTGCTGAGCTGCAAATTTTTTTTTTTAATTTTCTGGATAGGGAAATGGTCTTTCACTTTATACTTTAATTTTGCCAGGAATTTGATCATGTTACCCATATTGTTCAAATTTGGGCTGTTTCTGCAGGCAAAATATTTGTGTTATGTTGTCACATGGAGCTCACCACCTAACTCTCCAGTAAGCAGGGTTGAAGTGAACAACAGTGTGCTAGGTGAGTATTTGACCTGGCATACAGTTTAGGCTTGGATTTAACTGTTAGCTCTCTGACAGAGTTCACCGTTACCCATCACACTAGATGAAGATTTAAAATGAAGAAGAAACATGCTCATACAGAGAGAAAGCAACTTTGTTCCTTATCTTTTCCTCCAGTGGTCAGCTGCCTCTCTGATGTTCAAAGACTTAAGTCTTAAGCGAAACCAGTGAGTTAAGAGAGAACAGACCAACAATGCAAGGTAACATAAGAAGAAGAATACATTTTTTGAGAGACCACTTGGGTTCAAGCCTTTCCTATGTACCAGTTGTGTGACTGTGAAGTACATCACTTAATCCTGGGAAATCACATTTTATCATCTTTATAATAATGATATATATCAGCACTTACCTCAAACTATCTTCATAAGCCTTTAATGAATAATATATGAAAAGTATTTATCTTGGTGTCTGATACATAGTTTCAATAAAATCAGCTGCCACCACCATTATTATTTTTAACCACAGCATATAGTCATGCATTAGACTCACCCTCTACTCATGTCTTGCCTAGCTTTCCTTATATCCAAATCATCCTAATTTTGTGCCTAGCACATTCATGATTTCTGTTTTCTCCTGTTCCTCCATGCTGTCAAAGCTTACAAGCATTATATATCTGTGTTTGTCTAAGAAAATAGGCCCTCTTTGACTGTGAACTCCTAACCTCTCCCCTTCTGCCCCTTATACCTCACCATATGTCTCATCCTTTCAGTACCCAGCAGGTCATTAATTACTGGATAAGGGTTTTGCCATGCTAACCTACCCTTCAAAGACATTTAATAAAATTTTAATGTCAAAGCTACTAAAAAATTAAATACTGTGTGTGATCTCCTCTAGAATTATGCAGCAATAACTCTGACAGCATACAGTTGTTGCCCAAACAAACTCATAAAGTAAACAATGCAAGGGTCAAGGAGGTGGCTGTACCAAGGGCGTACATTTTTCTCATCTCTCTATTTTCATTATTTGTCAAGCAATGTCCTTAACAACACCAGGTCTGGCTGGTGAAAAAAAAAATGTGGCAAGAACTTTAAGGATTTATTTCTCCTTGCGAGTCATGAGGACAGTATCTGAACAAGTTGTTTGAAGGCTGGGAGGATCATCTGGTTTTCCCATCCTTTTGTGTGCTCTTTGATTGTACAAATGAGAAAACTGAAACCCAAAACATGGTGACTTGCCCAGAATCTTGTATCGAGTAGTATATTAAGCAGTTTCTCAAAGTCATCCATCACCCTCTTTATTCTTTAATTTCCTCAAATATTTCTTCTAGGCATTTTATCTTCAACAGCATGCTTTTATGCTCTTAAACCCTGGTTGCCCCAAGCATACTAAATACTGAAATGTTTTTTCATACCCTCCTTTTCTTCCTTACTTTGTTTTCTGTTGCACAATTTCTATTTCTTCTGAAAACTCCAACCCCAATCCCCTTTATCAACACCAGTGCTCAACGATATACTTAACACTTATCAATGTTGGTTTCTAGGTCTTTTATTTCCAAGCATCGTATGCACTCTTTGATGAAAGTTTCATGTCTTTTTAAAGGAGACTTTCTAAATTAAGAAATACTTCTTACATCTAAATAAATTGCATATAAGTCCAGATGGCACAAAGAATGAAAAAGTGAACATTCAACTACTCAGTACTAGCTTACGGGACAGAACATTATAAACCTTTTAAGGCTCCTGATACCTCTCACTGTGAGAATATGTCTCCCTCTCTAGTCCTACTTGGGTGTTTAATATTTCCTTGTTTTTCACTGTAGCTTCACTATAGATATCTATCTATCATTGTTGATTTGAAGGGTATCAGAATGAAAGGGCCCCTGTCTTTTTTGTTGTTTTACTGTTAATTTTTAGCACAATGCCTGAGAAAGTGGAAATAGTACTTTTTGTTTGTTGTTTTGTTTTTATTATTTGAATTGGCAGAAGAATGCATTATCTCACTGAATAGCCACATCTGCCCTGTGAGGTGCCTGAGAAGGACCAGTATGTTCTCCATTTGGTTGATGGGGGACCCGAGGCTCTGAGAAGCTCTGTTCAGGCCATTTATTCCTGGCTGGGTAGACAGAGGATAAGAGACATTTCATTCCTGACTGCTCCGCCATGGTCCTGCTAGCACAGCAGGCCACCTTGCAATGTCACTTTGGTTTTACTACCTACAGTAAGAACCACATTTGCGATTTTTTGAAGCTTGACCATTTCTCCACGTTTACATTTTCTTTATCCCCCCATAACCACTGGAGTGCTAAATTCATGTTTTAGGAGAAACAGAGAAGTCAGATGCTGAGAAAGATTGCAGCTTTCCTGTTTTCCAGTGGTGATCCCTGAATTACTTTACTAGCAAGAAATAGAAAAGTTGTGTAGGGGGATAGAGGAGAGGCTGGCACTCTAAGGGCAACAGATGTGGCTGAAGCATTGCCCACTCAGTTCAAATCAGCACCCTGTGAACTACAGCAAACTTCTGATGGAGTTTGCCTTCGTCCTCAGGTTTGTTAATTTTCAGTCAGTAAGTCGTGCCTGATTCTTTTGCAACCCCATGGACTGTAGCCCACCAGTCCTGGGACTTCCCAGGCAAGAAGACAGGGGTAGGTTGCCATTTCCTACTACAAGGGGTCTTCCCAACCTAGGTACTGAACCCACGTCTCCTTTGCCACTGAGCCACCGGGAAAACCTTTCATCCTCACGACCAGCAGAGTGATCTCCCACTTCCCGCTCATGTTTGCTCTTTGTTGGAATTCTCCATCCTGATTTTGTCTGGGTGTTGTGTATCTAAACCACAGGCTCTAGCTTCTGTCTAGTTGCTTCTGTTGCAAGATCTAGGCCAGATCAGCCTCTGCTTATGTTGGCATCTTTTTTCCCCCTTTCTAGCAGCTTTTCCTTACTTTTTCATGACCTTCCCAAACAGTTATGACATTAGTCAAAGTTCTGGGTGGTAACAAGTGAAAAGAAAGAAACAGGAAAAGTAAATGCAAGGCTAATAATCTAGTTTGCTGCTGCTGCTACTAAGTCACTTCAGTCGTGTCCAACTCTGTGTGACCCCATAGACTGAAGCCCACCAGGCTCCCCCGTCCCTGGGATTCTCCAGGCAAGAACACTGGAGTGGGTTGCCATTTCCTCCTCCAATGCAGGAAAGTGAAAAGTGAAAGGGAAGCCACTCAGTCGTGTCCAACTCTTAGCGACCCCATGAACTACAGGCTACCAGGCTCCTCCATCGATGGGATTTTCCAGGCAAGAGTACTGGAGTGGGGTGCCACTGCCTTCATGATTTTAGAATGTAGATAACTAGATTTAACATCTAGTTTCTGTCAAGTATGAGCTGTGTCTCCTTGTTTAAATGATTTACCTTGTTTGTAAAACAAGATGGATAAGATTTGCCTCACATTGTTACTGTGACTTTTTTCCCAGATGATAAGCTTGAATGCACTAAGTTCTGAAGGCCTAAATGATGATGGTTTTTTTCCAATAATTATTTTGACCAGAAAAAATTATAAACATGTATAGTTAAACATCAGCTATGGTAAGGTTTTGACAGTACTTTTTAAATACTAATTTTCTTACAAAAATGAATGTATATGAAAATGAACAATATGTACTAAATATAAAGAAATGAAATATATTCAAAAGATCTGAGAAGCAGTTAAAAAGCAGAATAAATACATTATTGCAAAATTTTCTTTTAGTTTCCAGGTAAGTTATTAAAATCAGAAATGTATTGGGTTCTTTATTTTTTCATTTCTGATAACAAAGGAATCTGACAAGTATTTCCAGAGAGATTTGATTCAGGGACAGATGTCAAAATTTCCTAGATATAACTTCTCTCTTTTTGTTAATATTATAATTAGGCTTCATGTAAAGCTACCCACTTCCTACTAATCTCTTTGCTATGCTTCAGGTAAATTTCTACACATTTAAAAATATGAAGCAGTAAGTTAATATTTGAAAGTCTCTTTCACAGTAAGATCACTTGTCTATTGTTTTACAATGGCAAGTTACAATAGCAGAAGAAATTCAAATGTCAAAATCATGAACTTTCAGCTGGGTTCTTAACAATTCCACTGGGAACAAATTTATCCAAATAAAATTATCCAACAAGGCCATGAGGATCATGGTGCTGACAATGTATATAAATAAAAATTATATTTTCTTTCTGTCCAGTGACTTAATAATATAATTTTCATTAGAAAATATTGAATTATTTCTGGAGTATTTAGCAAGGGTAAACAATAGTCATAAAAATTTTTCTGATTCAAAGCTGCTTTTTTTTTCCTGTCACTATAATGATACCCATGTGAGCTGATTAACCTTACATTTTGTCAAAATACTTTCAAAGTGTTGCCAAAAAGCCGCCTCTTTAGTAAAGCAGTTCATTCTGGTGAAATGGTTTTTCCTCATGACTTCATGGTCCTTTTCTCTTCTGTTCCCTGGACATCTCAGCTTTCTTTGGATTGAAGGATTTAAGTTCCTTTTTAAGTCTACACTTCTAAAAATAATTTACAACACACTGAATTTAAATATCTCCTTGGGACAACTGTTTTGAATTCAATTTAATGGAATTTATTATTTCCCTTGAGAAATTTTATCTTCCTCCAAGCTTAATTTATTTTTCCTCTATATTACATATACTTACTCCTTTATATTCCCAAAAATTAAAGCATTTTTTCACTCATGCAAAAAAATAATTAAGGAAAAAATTGCAGCTGCTTGGCAACTTTTGATGCAGTCTTTCCCTACTTCACATACAATGATGATGAAAGCAGAAAAATATGAAGTTATCCATGTGTTTCTAGAAATTAAGGTTTTCTCACTCACTGAATGACAATTGAATGACAATTATTACCACTAAGGAGCTCCATCTGTAGCCTATCTGTGCAGAGCCTTAGGAAAGAATTGGCCTGGTCTGCAAGAATGAGGGATGTTTACCTCCTGGCTTCACTCTTCCCGGTGCTCTCAAATGCAAGGTCCCACTGAACAGAAAACATGGTGGCTGTAATTCTACTGGAAGGCTGTCCCTCTGTGAAGAGCACAGCTGCTGTGCTGTCCAAGCACATCCACGTGGAGACCATGAAATCCAACAACAGACCAGCCAGAACAGTTCGAGCTGGTGGTGGCAAACAACACTGGCATACAGTCTCTGTCACTCATATGTGGCAAAATAGTATAAACGCAATGAACCTCAGGAGCTGCAAACTACAAGTTTTACTCTTTACACATTGGAAGTGGATTCAGAAAGCCAGAGAACTAAGCACAGGAGGTAGAATAAATCTCTCCTTGGTCTAACAGAGCTGCATATTATGAAAATTAAAACCTGCTTACATGCAAAAAAAAGGTTGCATTAATGGACTAACTGGCCTTCTCTCAATATGTAAATGGGAGTTGACCATCACTCAAATGAACTGTATAAGCACAGGCAATTCACTCATCATATATCTAAAGGAAAAGATAAATATATAGATCTATTTGTTTCCTTTCAAGAATGACTAACCAGAGGAAACACTTGACATACATATAATTTATCCATTTATTGAGCATGTGTTATGCCAATATTTTTTCTCGTGCTTGTAGATGCTTTTAGGAAAAAAGGGAGGGAAAATGAAAAGGTAAGATTAAAAGCATCCATAAAGCCAATACAACATTGTAATTTTCCTCCAGTTAAAAAAAATAAAATTATAAAAACATCAAAGATATAAGATTAAGAAAAGATGGACACCTTATCTTCGACAAAGGAGGCAAGAATAGACAATGGAGTAAAGACAATCTCTTTAACAAGTGGTGCTGGGAAAACTGGTCAACCACTTGTAAAAGAATGAAACTAGATCACTTTCTAACACCACACACAAAGATAAACTCAAAATGGATTAAAGATCTAAACGTAAGACCAGAAACTATAAAACTCCTAGAGGAGAACATAGGCAAAACACTCTCCGACATAAATCACAGCAGGATCCTCTAAGATCCACCTCCCAGAATACTGGAAATAAAAGCAAAAATAAACAAATGGGATCTAATTAAAATTAAAAGCTTCTGCACAACAAAGGAAAATATAAGCAAGGCGAAAAGACAGCCTTCGGAATGGGAGAAAATAATAGCAAATGGAGCAACTGACAAACAACTTATCTCAAAAATATACAAGCAACTTATGCAGCTCAATTCCAGAAAAATAAACGACCCAATCAAAAGATGGGCCAAAGAACTAAATAGACATTTCTCCAAAGAAGACATATGGATGGCTAACAAACACATGAGAAGATGCTCAACATCACTCATTATCAGAGAAGTGCAAATCAAGACCACAATGAGGTACCACTTCACACCAGTCAGAATGGCTGCGATCCAAAAGTCTGCAAGCAATAAATGCTGGAGAGGCTGTGGAGAAAAGGGAACCCTCCTACACTGTTGGTGGGAATGCAAACTAGTACAGCCACTATGGAGAACAGTGTGGAGATTCCTTAAAAAATTGCAAATAGAACTGCCTTATGACCCAGCAATCCCACTGCTGGGCATACACACCGAGGAAACCAGAATTGAAAGAGACACGTGTACCCCAATGTTCATCGCAGCACTGTTTATAATAGCCAGGACATGGAAACAACCTAGATGTCCATCAGCAGATGAATGGATAAGAAAGCTGTGGTACATATACACAATGGAGTATTACTCAGCCATTGAAAAGAATACATTTGAATCAGTTATAATGAGATGGATGAAACTGGAGTCGATTATACAGAGTGCAGTAAGCCAGAAAGAAAAACACGAATACAGTATACTAACACATATATATGGAATTTAGAAAGATGATGGTAAGGATAACCCTGTATGTGAGACAGCAAAAGAGACACAGATGTATAAAACGGATTTTTGGACTCTGAGGGAGAGGGAGAAGGTGGGATGATTAGGGAGAATGGCATTGAAACATATATACTATCATGTAAGAATCAAACCGCCAGTCTATGTTTGATATAGGATACGGGATGCTTGGGGCTGGTGCATGGGGATGAGCCAGAGAGATGATATGGGGTGGGAGGTGGGAGGGGGGTTCAGGATTTGGAACTCATGTACACCTGTGACAGATTCATGTCAATGTATGGCAAAACCAACACAGTACTGTAAAGTAAAATATAGTAAAAATAAAAATTAAAAAAAATTTTAAACACAGAGAAGAATAAGATCTTCATTACAGACAGTAAACAGAAGGTATGATGTGGCCCTCTTCTCAACTGTTCCTTTCAGTCTTTTCATGTCCCACTTACTACTATCATTCTTTTAGGAAGTTGTTTCCATGGAAAATTGTCTCCTCTCTCATTTCTAGGTAAAGTATTAACCTCATCAACATCTCTCAAGACCATCAACTAGGGCTCGTCACCATCCAAGATCAACAGGGAAAAGGCTCTGTTCTTACTATGTTCTCACTATAAGCTTTTTAAAAGGGTTTCCTTCAGCAGAGTTTTGGGATCTTAACAACAAAAGGGAAGATGTCTCTTATACTATAAATGTACATAAGATCTTTGGGAAGGGAATTTGTTATAGGTTGACTTGTATCCTCTCCCAAAAGATATGTCAGAATCCTAACCATTAGTGCTTAAGAAAGTGATCTGACTTGGAAACAGGATGGTTGCAAATATAATTAATTAAGATAAGTCATACTGGAGTAGGATGACCCCTTAATCAAGTATGAGTGGTATCCTAATGAGCAGAGGTAGAGGACACAGAGGGAAGATGCTTACAAGAAACACAACAAGATGCCACATGAAGACGGATGCTGAGACTGAAGTGAGAGATCTACAAGAAACACCAAGGATTTCCAACCATCACCAGAACCAGGAGAGAGCCACGGAACAGAGTCTCCTAAGAGCCCTCTGAAGGAAGCAATTTTGCTAACACCTCCATTTCAGACTTCTGGTTTCTAGAACTATGAGAGAGTATATTTCTGTTATTGTAAGACATCGAGTTTGTGGTACTTTGTTATAGCAGCCCTAGGAAACTGATCATCGTTTTGCCTTTTCATACTCTTCATGGGGTTCTCAAGGTAAGAATGCTGAAGTGATTTGCCATTTCCTTCTCCATATTCTAAAGGAAATCAACCCTGAATATTCATTGGAAGGACTGATGCTGAAGCTGAAGCTCCAATACTTTAGCCACCTGATGCGAAGAGCTGACTCTCTGGTAAAGACCCTAATCCTGGGAAAGATTGAGGGCGGAGGAGATGGGCAGATAGAGGATGGATGGCATCATTGACTCAATGGACATGAGTTTGAAAAAATTCCAGGAAACAGTGAAGGACAGGGAAGCCTGGCATGCTGCCGTCCATGGGGTCACAAAGAGTTGGACATGACTGAGCAACTGAAAACAACAAAAAAGAAACTGATATAGGATCTATACCTAGAACAAGGGCTCCATCCTACCTGCCATCCCTAGTGATCAGTCTATACTATTTCCATGTTTCTTTTTCACAACAATCTTTCAAGGACCCCAGTGTCATTTCTTCTAATCTTTTCTCCTGCAGATAGTCCTAACCACAGATAAGACCCAAACTTCTACCCCATAAGAACACGGACTTCATTGAAAAGTTATTTGGGTATCAATTTAAGTATTCAGACAATAAGAAGCTACACTGGGACCTCCCTGGTGATGCAGTGGTTAAGAATCTGCCTTGCAATGCAGAGCTCCAGCAATCCCACTTCTGGGCATACACACCGAGGAAACCAGAATTGAAAGAGACACATGTACCCCAATGTTCATTACAGCACTGTCTATAATAGCCAGGACATGGCTATTATAAGGACACAGAAGCAACCTAGATGTCCATCAACAGACGAATGGATACAAAAGCTGTGGTACATATACACAATGGAATATTACTCAGATATTAAAATGAATACATTTGAATCAGTTCTAATGAGGTGGATGAAACTGGAGCCTATTATACATAGTGAAGTAAGTCAGAAAGAAAAACACCAATACAGTATACTAACGCATATATATGAAATTTAGAAAGAAGGTAACGATAATCCCATATGCAAGACAGCAAAAGAGACACAGATGTATTGAAGACTCTTTTGGACTCTGGCAGAGGGCGAGGGTGGGATGATTTGGGAGAATGGCATTGAAACATGTATATTATATGTGAAACGAATCACCAGTCCAGGTTCAATGTATGAGACAGGGTGCTCGGGGCTGGTGCACTGGGATGACCCAGAGGGATGGGATGGGGAGGGAGGTGGGAGGGGGGTTCAGGATGGGGAACACGTGTACACCCATGGCAGATTCATGTTGATGTATGGCAAAACCACTACAATATTGTAAAGTAATCAGCCTCCAATTAAAATAAATTTATATATTTTTGAAAATCCACTAAAAAATATAAAAGAATCTGCCTTGAAATGCAGGGGACAAGTGTTCAACCCATGGTTAGGGAACTAAGATCCCACATAGCATGGAACCACTAAGCCTGCACATCACAACTACTGAGCCAGCTCACCACAACTAGAGAGTCCATGTGCTGGATGAAAGACCCTGAATGATGCAACAAAGAACCTGCATGTTGCAACTAAAAACCAATGCAGCCAAATAACAAACAAACACATAAATAAATAAATATTCTATAAAAGAGAAGCTACGCTGACCAGAGTACACAAATGCCTTCAGTGTAGACATGCTTATCATCACCAAGCAGTTAAACTCAGACACATCCCTGGTGCAAACAAAAGATTTGTTTTATATATATATTCTTAAAATATGTATACATATAATATGCATAACATTTTAAATTTTTGTATATTTTCACAATTATACATATTCAAAGGTAATATCTTTTTATTTTTGTTTTCCATCATACTTACAAAAAGAAAATAATAACCAAACATCTCCAAAGTGTTCACTTTTAATTTTAATGTGTGTGAAAGATGCTCAGGCATATCCAAGTCTTTGCAAACTCATGGACTATACAGCCCACGAAAATTTCCAGGCCTGAATACTGGAGTGGGTAGCCTTTCCCTTCTCCAGGGATCTTCTCAACCCAGGGATCAAACCCAGGTCTCCCACACTGCAGGAGGATTATTTACCAGCTAAGCCACCAGGGATACCCTAAATTTTTATATGCTGTCACAATTAATATACACTGAAAGATAATATCTTTTTATTTCTGTTTTCTATCACACTTAGAAGAAGAAAATAATAACCAAACATCCCAAAAGACTCATGGTTTCATCTGTAAAGTTTTTAATTTTTTACTTCCAAATTTAGTTTTGAATTAGTGTCCCACTCCAGTATTATTGGACCTCCCTTGTGGCTCAGCTGATAAAGAATCCACCTGTTATGTGGGAGACCTGGGTTCCATCCCTGGGTTGGGAAGATCCCCTCGAGAAGGGAAAGGCTACCCACTCCAATATTCTGGCCTGGAGAATTCCATGGACTGTATAGTTCATGGGGTCGAAAAGAGTCAGACATGACTGAGCACCTTTCACTTTCAGTTTGCTTAAGTGTTCCAAACATAAAAAGTGAATCTTGTCCTTTTTAACTTAAAGTGATATCTAAAACTCGAATAATTTAAAAAGTTATATATCACCTCTCAAAAAGTTGTCTCAGTTGAAATTGGAGAGAGCAGAGTGACACTGCAAACTATAAAAATTCCTTTTAGCCACAAGAAGGGGAAATTCTGGTTATCGGGCTACAGATGCCAGTCTTGAATTAGGTGAAGAAAGAAATCTCTTTTACTAAAGTTGCAACCTAACAACTTTTATTTCTATCTTGGATCTTTCTTTGTTTAAGCCCCATCTCTTGTTCTTCCTCATTCCATATAAGCCAATGTTACTTATCATTTCCATAAATTCATGGGCTCAAACATAGGCAGTGAAACAAACCAACAGTGTGTTCTTAGGTGGGAGTGGGGTTCATGTTTGAGATCGCATGTACACCCATGGTGGATTCATGTCAATGTATGGTAAAACCAATACAGTATTATAAAGTAAAATAAAGTAAAAATTAAAATTTTTTTTAAAAAAAAAGCCAAGCATTTATTTATTTGGCTGCGCCAGCTCTTAGTTGCGGCATGTGTGATCTAGCTTCCTGGCTAGGGATCATACCCAGGACCCCTGCAAGGGAGCACAGAGTCTTAGCCACTGGACCACCAGGGAAGTCCCCTAATAGTGCATTCTTGTTATCTACAAGTAACTTGTAAATGTTAGGCTGTATATGGGGGGAAGGTGGGGGGGGAAGTGCAGCATTATACTAGAAAGTAGCCTTCAGTTTTAAAAGGTGTGTGTGTGTATGTGTTGAAATATCTTATTTACCAAACCAGGGAGTTTCCATTTTATCTTGAAGGCACTAACTATTCATTAAAGGATTTTGTAATAAAAAATGAATATATCAGACTTCTAGCTTTGAAAAGCCATTGACTAGATGATAGAGAGAGTATGAATTGGGGACACATGATTCTAGCTCTTAGCTGTTAAAACTGATTAGGTTCAAAGTAACTATTGCACTGGACAAAGGTAAACAAGCAAGGAAGACTTTTTTCATGACTACAGCAGAGAAAGAGATTAAATCATACTGAAGTAAAAGATGAGAGAGATTTTAAGCAACGAGTTGAGCCAGTAAAAGAGCGCTGGTGGACTTTAAGGGTGAAGATTGAGCAATGGAATGTATTTATTCCTTAGTTTCTAGTGCTTTTTCTCTGTGATACGGCCATCTTTTCAACAAATAGTACAGCAACGACTGGATATATGCATGGGGAAAAATGACCATTACCTCATTGTATACACATAATTTAATCCTTTAGGGTAGTTTCTAGGTCAAAATGTAAAAGCTGTATCTCTGAAACTTCTAAAATAAGATATAGGAGGAAAAATTTTGCTACTTTATAGTAGATAAAAGATTTTGTAGGTCACAAAAACCATGACATAAAAGAAATATATTGATACATCATATTTCATTGAAATTTAAAAATCTGATCTTCAAAAGACTCTGTTAAATAACTGCCTGGTTTACTACTTATTTCCTAAACCTTACATTTAAAGTTTTATGCACTTTTCTACGTGCTTCTACATTATATTTCCAAAACCTAGAGTTTAATGAGTAGTTTTTATTTTATCTTCAAGGGTTAACATGTATCTGGAGCAAATATTATTTCAAAATCTTAAGTTAATTCTACATCTTGTCATATTTGTGATTCAGTTCAGTTCAGTCGCTCAGTCGTGTCCGACTCTTTGCAACCCCATTATAACTAATTTTTCAGCCAAAATTTTTCATAATCAAAATATATATGAAGATCATGTAGCAGCATTATAAATTTGATGGGATATTAAGAAAATATTTAAAATTATTTATATACTATTACTATCATCTGAATAAAACAAAAGATGCACATAAAAAAGATCTAAAAATGAAAATGCCATCAGTTATTTTTCTATGATGGATTTTTTATGTCTTGTTAAATTTTGTTCTTACTACATGTACTCCAGATAATGATCTATCCTTAAGAAAACAAGCCCTACGCATTTTTGTGAGGACCATCTTAAGGCTGAAAAGTAATGACCTTTCTTTGGGATCTAGACAGACAAACAAGAGATTCCTGATAATAGAGAAGAACAAGGCTGACTCCCCATTGGCTCTGTTCCTTGAGCTCTAATCCTTATGCTCTGTTGTCTGTGTTTAGTATTGCTGGCTCTGCATTTTTGTGAAAGAGTATTGCCTATAGCCTGAAATGTACAGTATAGCCCATTCTCAAGGCTCCGACCTTTAAAAGTATAATACTTTCCCATTCACATACAGATAAAACACTACAGAACAGAGAATAACAGACGTCTTTTTGGAGGCTTATAGAAACGTTGTGAACAGACCTACATGGGCAGCTAGAACAAAGGATTCTGGAAGGAAGAACTTTGCAACAATCAACCACATCCCCTCTTCTAAATTCTAACTCAGATAAGATGGTTCTTTGGTACACTAGTCAATCATCTTCTCAATCTGCTGGCTTTCTGAATAAACTCATGATTCCTTGCCCCTAAAACTCATCTCTCAACTTACTGGCCTGCCACATAGCCATCAGTACAAGCTTGGACTCAGTAACAGTGGCAAAGAAAGAATCAGACTAAGGAACATCAGCAGATTCGCATGTTACTAACAGTCAATTCAGTATTCACTGGTGGTGCAGTGTGGCTGTCATTAAACTAATTTTAATCTTTCATACAGGTAGCTTTAAACCAACAGCCAGTGAGCCTCATATTTATTTTTGAGTGACAGATGGTCATTTGTTTTTAATACTATTCTCATATTCTTCTTTATTAAAGTGTCAATTCATTAAAAAATGGATGGATGAATAAAATAGACCTAAAATTTTCGTTAAAGTATTCAGTAAGAATCCCAAGGTTAAATTAAACATCAGCTAATATCAAACACTGAATGAAAAAAATCTATGGTAAAGTAAAAATGAGAAATCCATTCATATGGATTAGAATAGTATACTATAAAGTACAGGTTTTGGTTACAAAATAATACCTAACAACCTAGGTAAACAGGGAACTTTCATCTAATAAAAGATTTTTAAAGTACCAGTTAGTAAGCAGCCACTGTAACAAAAGTCGTACAGGGCACATACACATTCAGAGATGGAAAAGATGCAGGCCTTTCACTGAGAACACACTTCTCATTTGCATTCTTTGTAGTTTGTGATGGGTTCCTATTGAAAATATCAAATGTAAGATCAAGTAGCCTATATCACTTTCCCAAAATGAAATCCAGCCCAGCTCAGTTTGGCCTCAGGAGCACACAATTCTTAGCTGTGTGTAACTTTCAGAACTCATACACAAAGATCTCCAAAATCATCTATTCTTGCTTGAAATGAACAAACTCTGAGGAAAAACCAGAGGCCAACATCTGTTACTAAACTGAGTTTGTTTTATTTATTGGCAAAGTCTGTGAACTCTGGGACAATGGGTTCTAAAAAAAAATCAGAAGGGGAGGATAAAAGATTAAGAATCCTTCTCACTGATTTATTAATTAAAAACTAACATGGAAGTTGAACTTCTGGGAAGATGGAATAAACATATTTTTTCCTATTCCCTCTACTAAAAATGCAAAGAGTTGCCTCATTGGAAAAGACTCTGATGCTGGGAGGGATTGGAGGCAGGAGGAGAAGGAGACGACAGAGGATGAGATGGCTGGATGGCATCACTGACTTGATGGACGTGAGTCTGAATGAACTCCAGGAGTTGGTGATGGACAGGGAGGCCTGGCGTGCTGCAATTCATGGGGTCGCAAAGAGTTGGACACGATTGAGTGACTGAACTGAACTGAACTACTAAAAATGACTGAAATAAACTCAACAATTTTGAAAAATTACAGAAGAAGGCAGATTGACTAGGGGGGTCTCAGAACCTGAGGAGCAACATGAAGATAAGTAACTCTGAGTTTTCTTTTTGTCATGTAGATCCCATATTTAGAGTCTGAAGAAGCCAGAAACCAGAAGATGCCAACAGGTTCAGGCCCCAAACAGCCTCCTCTCTCCACCAAAGGATCCAGACAAGATAGAAAGCTTGAAGGCAATAACTGTTTTACTTCAGCCAAATACCACAGAAACAACAGTGGTCCCACCCCATTCAGGCCAGCAAAGATCAAGGGAGAAACCTAGACTTCTGCCCTCTGAAGAGTGTAATGAGGTCCACTACCTCTGATTCTTCACCGGGGTAATGTCAGACAAAGATGAGACGAGAGTACCTTCATCCCTGATGAGTGGTAACAAGCCGCCAAGCCTTAATGAGATGTCAGTGAAGACCATGAGGGGAACTTGGACTTCTACCACCACCAACAGTCATCAGCCACCCTTTAATTTTTCTGTTGGCATGGTGTCATAGGAGGCCAAATGGAGAGCAAGGATTTTCATCACTTTCCAGCTGTAAGACTAAGTGACTATCCACATGGCCTTCAGACTCAACTCAGAAGAAGGCCACTTTGGGACCAGTAACAAGGAATCGGAGAAGGCAACAGCACCCCACTCCAGTACTCTTGCCTGGAAAATCCCATCGATGGAGGAGCCTGGTGGGCTGCAGTCCATGGGGTCGCTAGGAGTTAGACATGACTGAGCGACTTCACTTTCACTTTTCACTTTCATGCACTGGAGAAGGAAATGGCAACCCACTCCAGTGTTCTTGCCTGGAGAATCCCAGGGACGGGGGAGCCTGGTGGGCTGCTGTCTCTGGGGTCGCACAGAGTCGGACACGACTGAGGTGACTTAGCAGCAGCAGCAACAAGGAATCTACAGCCAGGGCAGTATCACTGGAGAACTAGTGGACACCCGTCTTTCTACTCCCCACACAGCAGGTATCGACACCTGCTCAGTTCAGTTCAGTTGCTCAGTCAAGTTCCGACTCTTTGTAACCCCATGGACTGCGCACACCAGGTCTCCCTGTCCATTGCCAACTCCTGGGGTTTACTCAAACTCATGTCCTTTGAGTGGGTGATGCCATCTAACCATCTCATCCTCTGTTGTTCCCTTCTCCTCCTGCCTTCAATCTTTCCCAGCATCAGGGTCTTTTCAGATGAGTCAGTTCTTCGCATCAGGTGGCCAAAGTATTGGAGTTTCAGCTTCAGCATGAGTTCTTCCAGTGAATATTCAGGACTCATTTCCCTTAGGATGGACTGGTTGGATCTCCTTGCAGTCCAAGGGACTATCAAGAGTCTTCTCCAAGACCTGCTCAGGTATAGACAAAGGACAAATGGGGAACCTGTACCTCTATCCTCACCTAACAGAATAAAATGGGGCCCCTCTTTTTTCAGATCTTCCCTGGTAGCTCAAGTGGTAAAGAATCCACCTGCGATGCAGGAGATCCCACTTCAATTCCTGGGTCAGGAAGATCCGCTGGAGAAAGGATAAGCTACCCACTCCAGTATTCTTGGGCTTCCCTAGTGGTTCAGCTGGTAAAGAATCCACCTGCAATGCAGGAAACCTGGGTTCAATCCCTGGGTTGGGAAGATCCCCTAGAGAAGGGAAAGGCTACCCATTCCAGTATTCTGGCCTGGAGAATCCATGGACTATTTCATGGGATTGCAAAGAGTTGGACACCACTGAGTGACTTTCACTTCTTCCATTTTCAATAAAGCTATTTATAAGCAGGCAGCTAAAAGAGAAAGTTTAAATCAGATCCAGAGCCCCATAATGTAATAAATCAAATTTCCAACTTTCAGTATAAGATCATTCATCAAACTGATAACAAGGAAGATATCAAATTGAATTTTAAAAAAACAATTAATAGATGCTAACAGTGAAATATAAGGGCTTCCCTGGTGGCTCAGAGGTTAAAGCATCTGCCTCCAATGCAGGAGACCCAGCTTCGATCCCTGGGTTAGGAAGATCCCCTGGAGAAGGAAATGGCAATCCACTCCAGTACTATTGCCTGGAGAATCCCATGGATAGAGAAGCCTGGTAGGCTACAGTCCATGGGGTCTCAGAGTCGGACACAACTGAGCGACCTTAAATAAATAATAAAAACAGTGAAATATAGATTTTAGAGTTACCTGACAAATATTTTAAAGCAACCATCATAAAAAAATGTTTCAGTGAGAAATTATGACACACATTTTTTTAAAATATCATCTCAGCAAAGAAATAAAAAACCTTAGCAAAAACAGAATTTACAAAGAAGTAACAAATGGAGATTTTAGAAGGTTAAATAAATAAAATTAAAAGGGTAAATTAAAAAAAACCATAAGTAAAGTTGAAAAACTCCCCTTTCTCAACAGTTATAGAACAACTAGTTAAAAATTAGCACAGATACAGAAGAACTCAATAACCCCAAAAATCATTACAATCTCATTTCCATTGTACAGCACTCCACCCAACAACAGCAGAAAACTCAAATACACACTATTCTCAATTTCTCATTAGACACATACCAAGACAGACTACATCGTGAGTCATAAAATAAACCTTGACAAATTTAAAAGAACTGAAATCATAGAAAGTGTGGTCTCTGATTACAATAGAGTCAAACTGGAAATTAGATACAAACAAACAAACAAAAAAAAAAAAACAGGAAAATCTGCAAACATTTGGAAACTAAGCAACATACATCTCTACAATCTATGGCTCAAAGAAGTTTCAAGGGAAAAACAAGTAACTGAACTGAATGAAAATAAAGAGATTATCATATTAAATGAAGTAAGAAGGAAACAAACACTAGATGATATCACTTATATGCGGATCTTAAAAAAGGACAAGTGAACTTATTCATAAAACAGAAGAAGATTCGCAAACGTGGAAAACAAGCTTATGGTTACCAAGGGAAAAGTGGTGGGAGGGATAAATTGGAAGTATGGGATTAACAGATGCACACCACCATACACAAAATAAACGACAAGGATCAATTGCATAGCACAAGGACCTTATTCAATATCTTATAACAATCTGTAATGGAAAAGAAGTTTTAAAAGAACCTAGATATATGCATATATATGTATATATCTACTCTTTGCAACCGCATAAACGATAGCCTGTGAGGCTCCTCTGTCCATGGAATTCCCCAGGCAAGAACACTAGAGTGGGTTCCCTGCTCCAGGGGATTTTCCCAGCTCAGGGAGTGAACCAGGGTCTCCTGCATTGCAGGAGAATTCTTGACCCTCTGAGCCATTAAGGAAGCCCCATATATATATATATATATATATATATATATATATATATATATATATATATATATATATATATCCAAATCACTTTAGCATAGGGAACTGTATTCAGTATCTTGTAATAACCTATAATGGAAAAGAATTTAAAAAGAATATAGAATATAGATATATACATATACCCAATTCTGGCAGGCAGAGATCACTTTATCTTCTGGCCACGTAAGAGGAACCTTATAAGTAAGTTCCCTTACCTGTTAAACCTGCCACCACCCAATCTGGAATGGTCTGCCTCTTTCTTTCATCCCTCCTTGCCCTCTGTGTATGGCGACCAGTTTGTGAACCGCAATATGGAAAAACAGGATCACTCATACACTGCTGGTGAGAATGGTACAGCCATTGTGAAAAACTGTTTGGAAGTTTATTAAAAAGTAAACAAACATACAACTAAAGCATGTGTGTGTGTGTGTGTGTGTTAGTTGCTCAGTCATGTCCAACTCTGCCACCCGATGGACTGGAGCTCACCAGGCTCCTCTGTCCATGAAATTCTCCAGGCAAGAATAGTGGAGTTGGTTGTCATTCTCTTCTCTAGGGATCTTCCCAATCCAGGGATTGAATCCAGGTCTCCCACATTACAGGCAAATTCTTTACCACAGCTAAGATAAGACCTAGCAACTGCACTCCTAAACATTTATCCCAGACTAACAGACACTTATGTTCACACAAAAAGAAAACCCTCTACATAAATATTTAGAGCAGCTTTACATATTTATGAGTCCCCAGATGGAAACAACTCTAATGTCCTTCAGTGGATGAATGGTCAAATAAACAGTCATGTATCCACACATAAATACTACCAAGGAAAAAAGAAAAAGAAGATAATATTGACACACAACAATCTGGATGAATATCCACGGAGTTATTCTCAATGGAAAAAAATCCTAAACTACATACATTATGATTCTGTTCATGTATCATTCTTGAAATGATAATATAAACAGAGAAGAGGTCAGTGGTTACAAGAGGTTAAGGAGAGGTTGGGGGTAAAAGGTGGATGTTGTTGTTAAGCAGGCAGCATAAGGCATCCTTGTGGTGAAGGAAATAGTCTGTATCTTGGCTGTGTTAATATCAATATCCTGGTTGTGATGTTGTATTAGAGTTTAGCGGACTTTACTTTGGGGCAAAACTGGGTAAAGGTACACGGAAATTGTGCATATTATTTCTTACAACAGCAGAGAAATCTATAATTATCTCAAAATAAAAAAATTAATTAAAAAATAAACAGGGGACAGTCCATATAAGTTAAAAGGTAGTATATGGTAGTAAAATAATAACTATATAAGCAAAGCATTATTGAATGGAGGAATTCTAGTTCAATTTAGATGAAATTTAAGGAATGTATCTAAGAAGAGTTAGCATAGAGGTAGGATTAGGATCTAACAAAATCCTGAAAGATGGAGACCCCTGGCCTAAAGATATTATAAACCGCAGCATCAGAGGAGCCTGAGGGTTGGCAAAGCAGTGAAAGGGGAAGGACTGGTTGAGGACACTGTCTAGAGAGGAGGATGGTATGGAGGGGGAGATTAACAAAGGCATTTCTGCGAGGCAGCTTCCACAGAGGACAGAAACTGGAAATTGTACAGACCAAGTGTTCAGTGTTGAAAGGTATATCAGAACTATGATATATGAATGCCTTGAGGACAAGGACTTATTCAATACTGTGTCCCCAAACTGCTGTCTGATATCTGATGCATAAAAAGTACTTCATTATATGTTGTTGCTGATTTCACTAAAAGCAGTTTCAATACAATGACGGAGGCAATAGACAGACTTCAGTGGACTGTAAGAGACAAAGGGAAGTGAGAAAATAAACAACTCTTTTAAAAGTCGTGGTTCTGAAGGTAAGAGCCAAAAAAAATTACAAGGCAGGGACAATCATTAAGTTCTTTTCACGGCGTTAAGACACGAGAAACTTGCATTTACATCTTTGCTAAGAAAAAGAGCCAGAGATGGGGAGAAATTGAAAATCCAGGAGAAAAGATAAAAGGTGGACATGGAAATGAGCTTTAATGAAGTAAATAGATGCAGATGTTGTAGGTGGAGGGGTAGGAGTGCATGCCTGCTGCTGCTGCTAAGTCGCTTCAGTTGTGTCCAACTCTGTGCGACCCCAGATGGCCTCTATTTTCAACTAGGTGGGAGGTGAACTGCTCTGCTGGGAGAGTAGAAAAAGAATAAGGGCCAGGAGAAAGGCTTGCATTTGGAATAGATGGGAAACGAGAGTACAAACTGAATGACCAACATAAGCTCATTTCTCATAGACATTTGGCACCATGTGGGCTGCGGCTTTATTCACAGAAGTGTGCAGCCTCACTTTGACACTGGTATCTCCAACCCCACATGACGCATGTCTTCCCTGAACCAGCTTTCTGCTCACAACAACTGAAGACCGAATGGGCTATGTGTAAAGGTCTATGACTACTTCTCAAGTCACATTTAATCAGCACACTATGTTCTTGAATTTATACAAACATGTTATTTTTTCAGAGACACATTTAAGCATTATGCTTTGTTCAAGGACAAAATAAATGGAGGAGGCTGGAGATGGATTTGCTCACTTACCTTTGTGTGTACACTCTACTGAGCACAGAATATCTCATGAGTCATGGAGAGCGTGACCTATTTTTAGACAAATGCTTTTGCAAATTTTGTATGCAGTGGTGGAAGAATATTTTAAATCCTAATTGAACTAAGCCATCTCATTACCTGGCTATTCTGACCAATGAGCATTGCCATGGTGATGAAGCAATCAAGTTAGCAGGTCCTACTGTGAGAATTTTCCATTCCGGATGCTTTATCAAGTTCCATCTTGCTCATCTCCAAACACAATCTAATCAGCAGGAATATAGAGACAGTTATTTAGTGACATAGAAGCAGATGCCACAAAAGAGAGAGAAAAAAAAAAAAAGGTTTTCTCTAACAATTATAATGCCAAAGTATATTGACATAAAGTTTACAAAGAAAATTTCTTTTTAAATTTAATTAGAAATATTTAGGCTGATCAACAACAAATTAAAACTTCAAAATATATGTATCCATTTTAATGTTTTTAAATTTTTATACATATTGAGGTGAAAATCAAAGTTCAAGCAATCAAACATTCTGTTGTCTTCACAATTAGTCTCAAAGATAAGTATTACTTGGGTTATGGATGGATTGTGTCCCCCTTCAAATTCGTATGTTAAAGTCTTAACCGCCAATGTAATGGTACAGTGGAGATGTAGCCTTTGGGAGATAAATTCAGATGAGGTCATAAGGATGGGGCCTCATGATGGAATTAGCGCCTTTATAAGAAGAGGAAGAGGCACCAGCTGCACTCTCTCACAGTTGCTCTCACTCTCTCTCCCTCCGTCTCTCCTTCCATCCCTCCTTCTCCCTCAGTCATGTGAAGATGAAGTAAGAAGTCAGTTATCTACAAGCCAGGAGTAGAGCGCTTACTGAGAACCAAATTAGCTGGCACGTTCATCTTGGACTGCCCAACTTCCAGAAATAAATTCCTATTGTTTAAGCCACCAAATCTATGATATTTTGTTATGGCAGCTCCACTGGCTAATAAATTTTGTTTAAATGGGACCTAAATACATCTTACAGCTTGGTGGAGGTCAGGCATTGAAAGAAAGATAAGTAACTTTCACGGTCAAAAATAAAACCTAAGAGCAAGAGTTCAAAGAGGTTTCAATTATATCTCAAAATGGGATCACAGAAGTATACTCTTTTTTGAGACTATAAAAAAGTTAAAATTTTTATCACTTCTGCATGTTTGCTATTGTTATGTTCTTAGCCTAAGTGGCAACACAAATGCTCAAGTAAGAAGGCATTATGAAATTGTGTTAAGGAGCAGAAAGAACCAAGAGAGCTACATTCTTTTTTGTCATTTGCAGCATGGGAGGAAAACTTCACGGAATAAAACGTTTTTAACAAGATTTAAGGAGAAAATGAAATTTTGGATAAAAGTGGCAATAGACCAATCATGTCAATACATGTCTTTTAAATTTATCATTAAAATTTCCATGAAGATATACTAAAATCTTCCCTGGTGGCTCAGACGGTAAAGTGTCTGTCTACAATGCGGGAGACCTGGGTTCGATCCCTGGATCGGGAAGATCCCCTGGAGAAGGAAATGGCAATCCACTCCAGTACTATTGCCTGGAAAATCCCATGGACAGAGGAGCCTGGTAGGCTACAGTCCATGGGGTCACAAAGAGTTGGACACGACTGAGCGACTTTACTCACTCATATGCTAAAATATAAAGATGAACAAATTTACTACATTTGGGCTTACTATACTGCAAGCCCAAAATAATACAAGATAAAATACCAGAACCTGCCATTCATTTATACTGTTTTATATGCAGAGGTTAGTGTCATAATTGTTTTAGCTCACTAGCATGTGCCTAGAACCTAAGCTAGCCCTTGGTATTCATTAGGTGCTCAGTAAATGTTTATTATCATCATTGTTAGCTAGATATTTTTTGATAATTGATTGAGACTAACCTTTTGAACCACACACCTTATGCTTTTCCCTTAGAAAGATAATGTCTTAGATAGCTTCCAAAGAAAGTAGGCAGACACGATTTCCCACCTTAATATATATTCAGTGACAAAGGGGTCGCACTGACCAGAGGAAAGCCGACTACATAACTGCTATCATCTGAGCAAGTCAGAAGAAGAATAATCTTCCTGTCTGTTTTTTTTAAACAACTCTTCTTACAGATATTGGGCCCCACAAATCAGGATTTCACGTCACAGTACAAGAGAAGAGTGTAAGGTCATGTGCTGTTTTGTGGCAAATATAGGTAAGAAAATTTAAGAGCAATTCATCTTGAGTTATTTAGACTTTCATATCCTATTCAATACAAAGAGACTTATAAACAGCATTTGCTTCTCTGGCTTATTCCTAGAACTGAACTGTCAGTGCAAAGTAGATTCAATTGGAATTAATTCCAAAACACACACACAAAAAAACAATGCCTACTGACACAGCAAACCAGAATGAAGTGGAATACAATAACCTTCAGAATTATGGGAAAACGTGCCAGCATCTAAGTGGAGAGTGAGCACTAAAGTTAAAGCCCATGGTTTTTCAGTATTAGAAGCCAATATCAGAATTGAAGACTATGATTTAAACAGAAAACTGATCCAAGTAATGATAAATGGGACTTACGAAATGCTACTTTAAATGTGGAAAGATGCTCAAGAAAAACATGATTGGAAATAATTTTTTAAAAAAAGGAAAAGAAATATATATATATATTTTGTATTATTTGTATTATTTTCTTCTAGCTACGTGTATTATTTCTTCTAGCTCCTTTCATCCACTAAATATAAATGAGCTTATTCAGTAGTAATTAAAATTATAACCTTCAATGTAAAATTAAACTTTCCTCAAAATATTATTTTAGCAAAAACTAATAATAGTAATTTGTATCTTTTTTTAATAATCCTTTAAATTTGTTTCACTCATTTCAGCAAAACACCTTTAGTAAAATGCAGTGCATTTTTAATAAAGTGAAGTGGAGATTTCAGTGAGAAATTGAAGCTAGTAGAAACATTTGTATCACTAATGTATTTTACCAATGATGAGTCTACGGCCCTGTGAAAGTGAAAGTCTATCAGTTGTTTGTAAATCCACGGACTATACAGTCCATGGAATTTTTCATGCCAGAGTACTAGAGTGGGTAGCCGTTCCCTTCTCCAGGGGATCTTCCTAAGGTAGGGATCAAACGCAGGTCTCTCTCATTGCAGGCAGATTCTTTACCAGCTGAGCCACAAGGGAAGCCCAAGAATACTAGAATGGGTAGCCTATCCCTTCTCCAGCAGATCTTCCCAACCCAGGAATCGAACTGGGCTCTCCTGCATTTCAGGTGGATTCTTCACCAACTGAGCTATCAGGGAAGCCCCCATGGCCCTATCGCTGCTGCTGCTAAGTCGCTTCAGTTGTGTCTGACTCTGCGCGACCCCACTGACTCCACCGTCCCTGGGATTCTCCAGGCAAGAACACTGGAGGGGGTTGCCATTTCCTTCTCCAATGCATGAAAGTGAAAAGTGAAAGTGAAGTCGCTCAGTCAGGTCCAACTCTTAGCGACGCCATGGACTGCAGCCCACCAGGCTCCTCTGTCCATGGGATTTCCCAGGCAAGAGTACTGGAGTGGGGTGCCATTGCCTTCTCCATCATGGCCCTGAGAGGGACATATTTATCCCCACAGCTCTACTGATTTTCCACTCCCTTTATGGCAGTGTCTGTGTCATGTTCTTTCCTCTCTTCCTTTCTCTCTTCATTTCCTATCTTACCAGCCAAATGGAAATCCCATTTACAGTTCAGATTAAGAAATATATAACTCTTGTAAAGATGAATACAGTGTTAACTAACCAAATCAATCAACAGATTTTTTTGCTTTGATCTTCTGTTCTATCTGGGCTCCCTTTTCCCCCTTCAACTCATACCTCCTGTATACTGTAAGCTCTTATCAACTACTTCTTTCCTTTTTCTTTTCTCTATCTCCTCACAAGTCTGCATAATTTGGGTTTTCTGCTAGGCTTACTAATGTTTTTATTTAGATGACCACATTAACACATGAAATAATCTTTTCAAAAATTTCTGTAACAAGAGTCCAATTTACTAGGATGTGAGATACAATTTACTTTTCTTCTTCTACCCTGGAAAATGTCAAAAATATTCCTACAAAAATTGAGAGATATAAAAAGCTGAGAGTTAAAGAAAGTTCCATTTCCTTCTTTTCCTTATTCCTTTCATCTGAACTGAACAATCTCTTGAGCTGAACAGATCTCACAACACAGACCCTAACACTGCAGTAAATAAAAATTTGAAAACATTTCTAGAATTAGTTTTATGAAACATAATATTGTAAGGGCTAAATTCTTGGGAATCATTGCGGCCACTCAAAATTTCTGATTTAGGAAATATTCCCATCTAATTTCATGATTTAAGGTAACTCTGTGGTAGGAGCCAGTTCAGTTCAGTTCAGTCATGTCCAACTCTTTGCAACCCCATGGACTGCAGCACACCAGGCCTGCTTGTCCGCCACCAACTCCTGGAGTTTACCCAAACTCATGTCCATTGAGTCAGTGATGCCATCCAACCATCTCATTCTGCTGCCCCCTTCTCCTCCTGCCCTCAATCTTTCCCAGCATCAGGGTCTTTTCCAGTGAGTCAGCTCTTCACATCAGGTGGCCTAACTACTGGAGTTTCAGCTTTAGCATCAGTCCTTCCAAAGAAATCCCAGGACTGATCTCCTTTAGGATGGACTGGTTGGATCTCCTTGCAGTCCAAGGGACTCTCAAGGGTCTTCTCCAACACCACATTTCAAAAGCATCAATTCTTTGACGCTCAGCTTTCTTTATAGTCCAACTCTCACATCCATACATGACCACTGGAAAAACTGTAGCCTTCACTAGATGGACCTTTGTTGGTAAAGTAATGTCTCTGCTTTTGAATATGCTGTCTAGGTTGGTCATAACTTTCCTTCCAAGGAGTAAGCATCTTTTATCTTCATGGCTGCAGGCACCATCTGCAGTGATTTTGGAGCCCCCAAAATAAAGCTGGCCACTGTTTCCATTATTTTCCCATCTATTTGCCATGAAGTGATGGGACCAGATGCCATGATCTTCATTTTCTGAATGTTGAGCTTTAAGTCAACTTTTCCACTCTCCTTTTTCACTTTCATCAAGAGGTTCTTTAGTTGGCAAGAGCCAAAAAATATATATTAATAATTAACCCACTTGTCGTAAGTGTATTCTGCGGACAACCAACCATGGTAAGTTTATACAGTATGGGTGACTTACAGAGATAGAATATGTGACTTTAAGGGATGTGAACCCATAAGGGAATTCTCTGTGAGACTGCCTACCACATTAGAAAAATGCAAACAAATCTTGCTTATGACCCAATAGAATCTATGAAACCCTATTTCTGACTTGCAGTACAGTCCCTAATTCTCCAGTTTCCTTTTGTCTGATGCACACACTTCTTCCATTCTTTATATTAGCAAACTATCCACTGCATCAGAGAGCTGACCTGTGCCAACCACAGCTTTTTCAAAGCTGTCTCCCTGCTGATTTGTCTTTCCTGACTAGATTCAGTGGCTTTATAAAATGCTGTCCACATAGTTTTGAACTTGATCGATTTCCTTGAGACGTGAACTCACATTAGAAATGTATCCTTCTCAGATGCTGAGACACAGGCTTCCTCTTTCTGGTTCCCTGTGAAGTATGAACTTTAGTGACCCAGCATGGCTAGTGGAGTTTCTGGAACAATATATCACTAGCTTTCTTCAAGACATGGTAGAATCCAAATGCTCAAGGATATGTCCACCAGAACAAATGTAGAAATGTCCCTTGCTCCATCCATATACTAGGATGGCACTCATCAATGATGTCTTTTCCATGAAGTTGGAGAACACAGTTTGTGGTCCCAGACTGAGCCTCTGGTTGTTACAGAACCACTCATGATCGTGGCAATGTTCTTCCATTAGCTACAGCCAGATGTTACCCTCAGGACCTCCTGCTGTTGAGACCATAAGCCTTTCAGTTAAAAGCTTTAAGAGCAATTGGTGATTATTACCCAGAGTGATTGTTTCATTAAAAATTGTACTATGGTTATATTCAATTTGCAACATTCTTTCTGTATTTTTTGAACAGAATTATTTAAAAAGGAACTTTGATACTTGATACACTCTTAGCATTAGTAACGGCATTTCTCAACAAATAATGGAAGGAAAGAAAACTATTCCTCCTGAACATATACTACACATCAAGTACATTGAATGAGCCATATACTTGTTAACACATTAACATCAATGACCTTTGGAAAAATATGATTATGTTTTTACAAGTGGAAAAACCAAGCCTCAATGGAGCAAATAGTTGACTCATAACCACATCACTCATTTTGAATATAGTTTAACTTTTGATCATTTGTAAGGCTCTTCAGCACACATTGCAGTCTTTAGATTCCCATTAACTATTTTCATTTCTGCCTCAACCCCTGCCATATGCTGGGATATTTTACCTCTTGGGATGTTTAATGATTTACCCTCCAGTCTAATTCTTACAGCCCCTTAATCTTTTCAAATCTAGAAACCTTCATATGCATTCCTTAAAAATTCACCATGTCAGCACCTGGATATGCTCTACCTTTGAATTTCAAATTGAATGTTTCATGCTTGGCCTCAGCCTCTTATCCTGCCCATTTACCTCTTCTTTACTCACAAACATGTGCTCATAACTGCAGTGAGCCCTTAAGCACCTCAACTCCTGACTCTTAGTCTCCTCAGATACAAGTTGATCCCACGTTTAATACCATCTCTCCCTGGAACTGCCCTTTCTTGAGCCCTGTCACCTTCCTTATATGCTTATACCTGTGCTTGCCCTATATGAACCCCTAAAGTTGGCTCTGTGCATTCTACATTCCTATTCTCTACTCCATCTGGGATATACAGATATCCTGGTGAAAAAGATTTAATTGGAAATCTAAGCCCTAATATAAACCCATGGATTTCAAGTCTCTCGAATCTTAAATTAGATTATTTTATTCTTCCTCTTGTAAATTTATCTTCTCCCTTTTTAATACATCCTTCCAACTGGTATGTAAGCCAGTTGTTTCTCCCAGAAGCCCTTTGTTTAAAAAGCCATAAAAATATCAGAATCCACAATACTCTCTAGACTCTGCCATCTCTCTTCTTTGCTCTACATCCAAACTTCTCAACTAGCTATCTAAATGCATGTATTCATTTGTATCCTGTATTTCACCCCTACCACTCCAGTAATACAGCTCTTGATAACATCCATCACCCATTGCTGAATCCAGCAGGCATATTCCATCTTCACTTTACTGACCTGGCTGGAGAATTTTGCAGTACTGTGAAACATTCCTTTTCGTATTCCTTTGGACATCACTCTACTGAGTTTCTTCCCATTCTTCAAACTCCTCCTTCTCTGCTTCAATTTTCAGGATCATGGTATTCCTCACAGCCATTAAATACGGGAGTTTCTCAAAACAAGGTCATCTTCTAACTCTCCTCTCTCGTGACAAGCTTGTCAATGCCTAAGTTTCAGTTTCCACTTGTATATACTTGGCTGATAAATGAAACCTCTGTAGAAAAATAGTCCAGTGGACCTTTCTGCAATGTTTGAAATGCTCTATCATCTATGCCATCTAAAATGGTGGTCATATTGCATAAACCTTTCTGTTTCTCCTACTGTTTCCAAGATACACAGCTTAGCATACATTCAAGACCCTGTAGGGTCACGTCTCTTAACACGCTGTCTTGCTCTGGCACCTTATAATAATTTTTCATTATTTCTATTTTATTCTATGTTTAGTGCTCACTTTCCTATTTGTGTCTGACTCTTTGCGACCCGGTGGACTGTAGCCTACCAGGCTTCTCTGTCCATGGGATTCTCTAGGCAAGAAGACTGGAGTGGGTTACCATTTCCTTCTCCAGGGGATCTTCCCGACCCAGGAATTGAACCCGGGTCTCCCGCATCAGAGGCAGATGCTTTAACCTCTGAGCCACCAGGGAAGCTTCCTATTTGTAGTCTCAGTGTATACTAAATGTTGACATATATTATTTTATAATGTTCAACAGATAATAATTACCAATCTGGCATCTGAAAGCAAGCATGCATGACTCCATAACCTATGTTCTTTCATAACATGACAATACCCACTACTGTATATGTGGGAAACAACTTGCTTATTATAGAATCAGGGTTCTTCAATTTAACAATGTCTAGTTTGAAATGGTTGAATTTTTTAAAAAGAAAGCAAACAAGGAATCAGATCTATTACAATTCATTTCTATGCTTTTCCCCAACTGTGGTCCCATCTCATAGGACACTTAAAATAGCAAAAACTTTGACATTGTCATTTATCCCGAGGGAAATGACAAACCACTGAAAAAACTTATCAGAGCAAGAGAAAAAATAATCATATTCCACTTTTCAGAAATTAAACTGAGAGTAGTGGTGAGGTAGATTAGAAAGGGCAAGACTAAAAGTAGAGAGAACAAGTAGAATTTATTCAGTTAACGCTGATAAAAGCCACTAACAGCTTCAATTATAAAGCGATTCGAGAGGGCTTCAAGACAAATTCATTTATAAATAAATGATAAAACATTTTAAAGATCGTGAAATTTCCATTCAGAGAGGTGATGAGAAAACTAAGAAATATAAAGGATATTAAATAATAACTCCCAAAAAATGTGAGTTGAACTAGATGATATTTTAATGTATATCATTTTTGCATAAGATTTTTAAAAGTTCTCTGGGATCTAATAATCAGGAATCTATTACATCCACATATACTGCTTGAAAATGTTATCCCTAGATGTTTTGTAAGTTACTGGTAACTTAAAATATTCATGGGTTAAGGAGTATAAAAGATAGTATAAAAGAAATCATATAGAATTAGAACATGGGAAAGATCAGTATTTCTAATATATAAATATAATATGATGATTACAATTGATATAATACACATTATATTAATTATTTCTTATTAACAAATGATAATCCAGGTTTAAAATTCCACTTCATTAAAAATTGGGGGCAAGGGGAAGAAAGAAATAACATGTTCTCCTACTGTGTGGTCTGGAGAAGTAAATGGCAACCCACACCAATATTCTTGCCTGGAGAATCCCGTAGACAGAGGATCCTGACAGGCTCAACCCACAGCGTCATGAGAGTCGGACACGAATTGGTGACTAAATCATCACCAGCACCACTATGCGGTAATGTACATCCTATCATAGATAGCTATTATTCCATCAAGATATTGTTCTTTCTCAAGGTAAAAAGGAAATTTCAAACTTGTTTATTTTTGAGGGGACAGTAACTATACTTAGTATAATTAATATGCATAAGATTCAAGTCACTGAAGAAAAATAGCGTAAAGAACTTGTTTGAAACAGAACGATCTAGGACAGAGGAGTAATAAAGCCTAAAAGTAGAAAGCATACAATAAGAGGGAAAAAGTATGACAAAAAATACCAGTTATTGCAGTTTTTGTGAAAGTATTAAATTCCTCTCATATCGGTAAAACAACCTCAACCAATTTTATGGTGTGAATAACAGACACAATAAAAGGGAATGAAGCAGAAAAAGTAAACATAAAAATGAGGACAATTATATACCAGGAAACTGCAAGTGAAAAGAAAGCAGCCTTGGAAATATCAGTATTGCAGATATCTATCAAGGCAAGAACATCAAATGGGAAATGAGTATGCCTTATATGAATAACAGGAGAAGGAAATGGCAACCCACTCCAGTATTCCTGCCTGGAGAATCCCAGGGAGGGAGGAGCCTGGTAGGCTACAGTCCATGGGGTTGCAGGGAGTCGGACACAACTGAGCAACTTCACTTCTTCACTATATGAATAACAAATGAATGAATGAATATATATACTTAGCAATTACAAGCAATTATGTTTCACATAATTTGACATTAAAATATTTAAAGCCAAAATGAAGAGATACAAGGTAGAGTTGATAAAGTTAAAGCCACATTGAGGACCTGAATATAACTCAATTTTTAACAAAGAAAATAGAAAAGAATTGATAGAGATAGATGGCCTGAATAAGATAATATAATGAAAACACTTATAGTATTTACTATGTGTCAGGCACTGCTATATTTATCATATGTATTATATATTTATTGACTCATTTACTGCTCATAGTGACCCTCTAGAAAGATGCTATTATAATTTCATTTACAGATGAGGAAATTAATACAAGCAAGATTAAGTAGTTGGACTAATGCTATACAGTTTGAGATTGGTTGAGCCAAATATTGAGCAGAGGCAACCTGTCTTCAGAGATTTAGCTCTTAAGTGCTTTGTTGCAGTCTCTTAATTAATAAGTCTGACTGAAAAGGCAGAAATATATCTTGCACCTTCTTTTAAATGTCTATAATACATTAAATGTCTATAATACATTCACATACATAATCAATAAATGTCAAAACAGAGAAAATAGGCAAACAATTCTTTTGCCTCAAAGTAATAAACATAAAACTAAGAAATACCAAAAGATCATGGCACCTGGTCCCATCATTTCATGGCAAATAAATGGGGAAACAATGGAAACAGTGAGAGATTTTATTTTGGGGGGCTCCAAAATCACTGCAGATGGTGACTGCAGCCATGAAATTAAAAGATGCTTGCTCATTGGAAGAAAAACTATGACCAACCTAGACAGCATATTAAAAAGCAGAGACATTACTTTGCCAGCAAAGGTCCCTCTAGTCAAGGCTATGGTTTTTCCAGTAGTCATGTAGGGATGCGAAAGCTGGGCTGTAAAGAAAGCTGAGCACTGAAGAATTGATGCTTTTGAACTGTGGTTTTGGAGAAGACTCTAGAGTGTCCCTTGGACTGCAAGGAGAGCCAACCAGTTCATCCTAAAGGAAATCAGTCCTGAAAATTCATTGGAAGGACTGATGCTGAAGCTGAAATTCCAATACTTTGGCCACTTTGATACGAAGAACCAACTCATTGGAAAAGACCCTGATGCTGGGAAAGATTGAAGGCAGGAGGAGAAGAGGACGACAGAGGATGAGATGGTTGGATGACATCACCGACTTGATGGACATGAGTTTGAGTAGGCTCCAGAAGTTAGTGATGGACAGGGAAGCCTGGAGTGCTGTGGTCCATGGTGTCACAGTCAGACACAACTGAGTGACTGAACTAAACCGAATAAGCATCACAAAAATACAATATAACTAAGAATATAAAATAAAATTAAAATATGTTTTGATAAATATGTTAGGAGGTAGGCAAAAATAAAATTAAAACTGGTATTATAGGCATTTTACAATAAGAAACCAATAAAACTTCAGAGATCAGTCAAAAGTGTGCAGAGAGAAAAATGAATTAACATGTATATATCATTGTATAAGAGAGAATGTGAATGAAGGAAAGGAAGGAAGAAAGAAAGAAAAAAAGGAAACAAGGAAAGAAGACTATTCATAGGTCAGTGTAGGAAAGGAAAAAACCTGGATAAAGCCTGAAGGAATGAGTATTTAATGTTTTGGTAAATAGTCACAGTGTAACGTCAAGAATGTAAGAATGTATGTAAGTCTGTAAATGCATGATTCTTATTATGTTTCTATAAGCAAATAATATAGTTTTTTAAGTAGGAAAGAAATACAGTAAATTATGGCAATACTCTTAGTAAAATTATTAGTAATCACCGTTTTTATGCTCTAAAATATATTTTAAATGTTCTGTGATTAATAATCTGTCTCATATCACTACCTATATAGCACTGGGATGAGCACTGAGAGATGTAATGATGAATAAGAAGAACAACAAAAACTAGAATCCGAAGAAAATGTCAAAGAGAAAATCAATAAACTTAAAAACAAAAACAACGTGTACACACAACAGGATGGATCGCTTTGGAAAACACTGTTAGGCAAAAGAAGCAGAAATTAATTCACAATTCTGTTTATCCAAAAACATACTAAAATGGTTTGCAGTCTTAGGAATCAAAATGTGGTTTCCTGAAAGAATAGAGTGGTAGGAAAGAAAATCGGCAGGAAAGCGATATAGGAAAACGTTCTGGGTTGATGCAAATGTCTTATACCTTGTTTGGAAGGGGATTACCAGGCAGTATACAATTTTTGGCAGAACATCTGTTTTCTCATACCGTGAATGTGAATTGGGCTTGTTATTTGCTTTAGTCAAAAAAATGAGGCAGAGGAAAATTCCCTGGTGGTCCAGTGGTTAAGAATCTGCCTGTTGAGGCAGGGGACCCAAGCTTTATCCCTGGCCCAGGAAGATTCCACATGCCATGGGGCAACAAAGCCTGTATGTCACAACCACTGAGCCCACACACCACAACTGCTGATGCCCAAGTGCTCTCGAGCCCTCCTGCCACAATGAGAGGAGCCACCCACTCGCAACTAGAAAAAGTCCAGCGCAACCATCATAAATGAACGAGTGAGACCGAAAGGACACGATGCCCCTTCGGAGCCTAGACTTCCAGAGACATTATCCGATTTAACCAATTGGATCCAGGACTACTATCTCATTTACTCTGGGGATGAGCAACTTTTCACACCAGGATTGACTGGACAAAGCCAGCCCAAAGGGCTTCTCAAGGTCTCTTGACCTCAGAACACAACACAATGTTCTCTTAGTCTTCAAATCTGGAAGGGATGAGCTCTGAAGTAAACCATTTAAGTGTATTATTCTCAGCTGCCCATTTTAATCATAGATGAGAAAGAGCAGGCCTTTCAGGTCTATCTCATAGTCTCATGCCGGAATAGCCTCATTCATCAAAGTTACAGCTTTCAGGTATGATGATATCAAAGGGGATTTGTGGGCCCCGTGGCAGAGCCATGAGCACATTTCGTTGAAGGGATCCGCCAACAGGTGTCAGAAGTGTTCAATGCGTAGCTCTAGCATTCACTCTTGTTCTTGCCTGGGCCTCGGTAGATGTTTATAATTCCCCAAACTGAAGTGATAGAAACACTATCCATCTGGAATTAAGCAGACTTGGGTTTAAGTCTGGCTCTGAGGAAAACTGTAACTTCACTCAAGTGTATTAACCTCTTGGAACTTCAATTTTCTCATTTTTACAGTGTTGGAAAATTCTTCATAGGGTTAAATAGTTAATTCCAGTCAATGAATTAAGTAATAAAAGTAATCAATGCATAAGACAGATGTCTAACACATATTACACCCTCAGTAGTGTCAGTGGTCTTCCACCTAGAAGGCAAAGATCATGCCTCTCCCATCGTTGTTCTCAATGACCCACCAAATGTGTGTTTGTGTTAGTCGCTCAGTCGTGTCCGACTCTGCGACTCCATGAACTGTAGCCTGCCAGGTCCTCTGTCCATGGAGTTTTCCAGGCAAGAATGCTGGAGTGGGCTGCCCCTCCATTCTCCTGGGGAGCTTCCCAACCCAGGATTGAAGCCAGGTCTCTCGCATTCCAGGCAGATTCTTTACCATCTGAGCCACCAGGGATAGAATAGAAGGTATTCAATAAATGATAGAAAAAAAACTGCTGTCTCTATTTCTAATATTGATACACTCATTTGAACTTGGGAGGTTTTTAACTTTCATCTTCATGAATCTCTTACTGATTATAAAATAAGTCAGATGGAGTTTCACCTTAAACTCTAATTGGACAAACCACTGAACCCCCATCGGGCTATACGTGTCCAGGATATTTATTGTCATTGAATAGTAAAACTGTCAGCCTCTGAGAACACTATAAATGTTTTGCTATAAAGGGAAAAATCACCTTATAGTTTTCTGGGCAGATAAGAAATATCAGCAAAAGATGGTTTATAAAAATAAAGGGAAGACATTTTTTCCAAACATATTACCTTTTATAAAATAAAAAACTCATGAGAACCCATGGTATAGCACAGGGAACTCTACTCAGTGATTTCTGGTGACCTAAATGGGAAGGAAATCTAAAAGAGATTGTGTGTGTGTATATATATATATATATATATATATATATATATATATATATATGTATATAACTGATTCACTTTGCTGTATAGCAGAAACTAGCACAACATTATAAAGCATATGATATAAATTATATAAATATATAATTATATATATATAATATAAAGCATTATAAAGCATATAAAGTATAAAACATTATACTCCAATAAAAAATAGAAAGAAAACTTAAATATGCTTTGAAAAACAGACTAGAATTCATCCTGTCATAGAGTCTCCCACTGTGATAGTCTCTTTTATCAAAGTTATGGATTTAGACATGAAAATATCCAAGAGAATTTGCAGGCTCCTCATAAGAAGCCCTGGTGGCTCAGACAATAAAGAATCTGCCTACAATGCAGGAGACCTGTGTTCAGTCCCTGGGTCAGGAAGATCCCCTAGAGAAAGGAATGGCTACCCACTTCAGTATTCTTGCCTGGAGAATTCCATAGACAGTAGAGCCTGGTTCGCTACAGTCCATGGGGTCACAAACAGCTGGACACAACTGAGAAACGAACACACATAAGAAGCCAATTGTGTGTTACTTAGTATATGTATATTATGGTGGAAGAATACCTCAGTCCAGCATGCAGAGCAGAGTAAGGCAGAAGAGCTGCTAGGCTAGCATTTTTCAAAGACCTGGGCCCCTGAGACCAGGAATCCTTCCATACCTCCCACCTAATGTCCTCCCCCTGCTAGCAGTAGCCTGGAGTATAGCTGATAACCATGGGGATAAGGAAGGATGATGCTAACTACACAAATGAGGCCAGATTTAAGATTCATGGACTCATCTTTTCTCTCATAATTTTAGTGGTCACAATGAGTAAATCAATTTATCTGATCTGAAACAAATCAATTTACTTTTCTGATTCTCAATTTCCTCAAATGTAAAGGAAGGGAGGAAACTAAATGAACTATTTAGCAATGGATCAATTCTAAAGCCTTTTATGATTCATTTTCATCTTTTTTTTTTTCACAGCTCCACTTTCTTCATATGGAACCAATTCTTTATCTACGAAAGCAGACACAGCTGCCAGCCACAGACAAATAGTTGCAGGTGGGCGTAGAAAGGCAATTGTAAGATCATTTCTTCTTGGCATCAGCTAGCCAATCCCATCAAGAAATTCCAGCTGCCACATTTCTCAGAACCCAGCTACTCTTCCCTTCAGTAACTTCAGTCCATTCTGAAATTCTGGGCTTTGTCCACACTTTTGTTTTCTCTTAGGTTGGTCACTACTCTTTTTGGCTCTGGCTCTTTCTTCCAGGTTGCACTTAAAAACTGTTTTGAAAGCTCTGAGTCCACTATTCAGGAACAGCTGTTAATGAAAACAATCTGAGTTGACCTCGCTTCTATTCCGCAGCAGTGATTTAGCTCAAACTAACTTCTCGCCCCACAGTTAAGGGCTTGCCGCAGTCATCCTGCGAGGCTTGTGTCTGGCAGGGGAAGGGACGTGGACAGAACAAGGAGAGGATGTGGGATAAGCCAGCAGCCCCTGGATGACAGGTCTCCCCAAGAGAGCCTTCCCCAGCTGGAGCCAGCTAAGCCGGGCCTTTGTGCTGACCCCCCTGCTTCCAACCATGTATCTCTCGACATGTTGTTTGAAATCATCTGCAAGGTATCTCTGTGGTCTCATTTCTCTGAGGATCTCTGAGGAAGCTGGCTTTCTTGGAGACTGTAAAATTGATGCCATTCTCCTGTTTAAAGGCTCTCACAGACTCCCTATCACCTTAAGAGTAATATGTAAAATTCTATAACAATATCTTACAGGCTTGTTGTAAAATTAAATCATTAAAATCAAATAGCATATTAATATTCCATAATGAGTGGGAATACACAAGAATTACTAGCTTCTTTCACCTTCTTCCTACCTGATCCAATCCTTACCTATTTTATAGGCTTATCTTCTACTATTCTCATCTCTCATGTTAGTTATCCAAACTACTTGAAGTCTCCATTTTTCAAATTCTTTATCTTTGCACAAACGATGACTCGATCTTGAAACTGACGCTGCCCTTTCCTTGTTGGGACAGAATTCATTCTTCTTTAACAACACCCTCCCTGTCTGTCAAAAACAGATACTCCCCCCACCCCTTGGAGGCCACCACTGGTCCTGATGCATCCCCACTACTGTGGGGCCAAAATTTTGTCATTAATGATAATGATGATGATAACTATTGTTCCTTAAACAAACACCTATTATTTATCAGAAACGGAGCGGCTTGTTCACTTTACAAACATTATCCTTACTCTTCAAAATCATCCTACAATTGTTGATATTTAGCTTCCATTTCAGATGAGATAAATGAAGTTAAAAGGGGATTGTGTTGCCATAATATACAGCCTACTTTCTTATTTGTCTTCTTGTCTAGACTGTGCTTAAATAATTGTATTTATTTGTATTTATATTGTATTGTGTTTGTCTTTATATTGTATAATTGCCCTCAATAAATGACTCCTCAATAGAGTTGCGAAGGATGCAGAAAACTCTCCTTCTTGGTCCATGATTTTTTTACCCACATCATGGGTTTTTCTTTTCCTTTAAAGACACGTTTCTTTAACCTAGCAGTGTTTCAGTACATATCAAAGAATTACAGAGGATCTTGATAGATAATTCAAGAAAAACATTTATTTTTGTAAATCTATTTACATTCACATGCATTAAATAAATCATAAACAATATAACACTGTGTTCTTTGTGATCCTGACACAACCTCGTATCTCTCTGTTAGAATCTTCAATGCATGGAGTAATTGATCTAGGTAATGGGTCTGCCTCTGCCACCAGAAACTTTTAGTTATTTTCATTCTCCTAAGCACCCAACTAGCACCATGGCTGGTATAAAGTAAACATGCAATAAAAGCATATGATCTTTAAACAGATTACAATAAGCAGCTTTAGGAGTTATCATGTGGATCAGTCAGCTCAGGATGCTTAACAACAGACATTTATCTCTCATAGCTCTAGAAGCTGGAAGTTGATCAAGGTGCCAGCAGATTCTGTTCCTGATGAGAACTTCCTTTCTGGTTTGCATATGACTGCCTCCTCTTTGTTCTCAGAGGGCAAAGGGAGAGAGACAGAGAGTGCTCTGGTCTCTCTTCCTCTTTTAAGGACACTAATCCTACTGTGGGAGCCACCCCGTCACAACCTAATTTAAGTCTAATTAACTCTCAAATGTCCAGCTTCCAAATACCATCACAGTGGGGACAGAGCTTCATATGTTAATCGAAGACACAATCACTCAAACTATAACACCACTGTGCTACCTCTGCTATGATCCCTCTGACTGAAAACAAAGCAAAGATGGTAGGGAAGGTATTCCCCCCTTAGAAACAGACCATTACACAGAAACGGATGAGAAAAACTAGTTTTATATTATAAGATTCCACTTGTATCTGACATTCTCTTCCATCAGAGAGGCTAATATGCCCCTTGAAGAACCAGTCATTTAAGCTGACCTCCCAAGGGAAGGAACAATCTTTGTGGTCAGAGACAACATTCTGGACAGGGGCAGAAAGGGGCATCAAATGAGTAGATAATTTGCTCATCCCAAACCAGCTTGGGGCTTCCTTGGTGGCTCAGACAGTAAAGAATCCGCCTGCAATGTAGGAGACTGGGTTTAATCCCTGGGTCAGGAAGATCCCCTGGAGGAGGGCATGGCAACCAACTTAAGTATTCTTGCCTAGAGATTCCCCATGGACAGAGGAACCTGATAGGTTACAGCTCATGGGGTCACAAAGAGTCAGACACGACTGAACGACTAAGCACGAACCACAGACCAGCTTTGCCTGTTGTCCCTTCTTTGTTTTATATCAAGAGGTTTGATTCTATTTTCATCCAGCATAGAAACTGGCCTTTAGTGTTTGCCACTTATTCTGAAAGGGAAGGTTCTCACTGTCTATTTGCCTTGTAATAGATACACAATTGATTCACAAAATCTTCATGCTGCTCAACATGACAGATGAATCATTTGCTTCCAAAATTACAGGGATCTTTGGGGTCAGGCAGTCTAGGTAAACATAGAGAGTCTCCTCCAGAAACAGAGAAATGCAGGCAAGCAGCGCCTGGCTTTGGGAGCCATCTCCATAGGAGTGGTCAGTGCCATCATCCTCTTACAACCCTCAAGGGAGGGTTGTAAGTGTGCCCAAGCCAGCATATGGTGCATATCTTATTAACCTAATCTCAGGACTCCAGTAAGCTGCTTTCAAGATAATTTGGGCCCCTGTGAATAGTCATCCCTCTTCCTAGCCCCTGCTCAGCCTTGGAAGGGATGATGCGTGCACATCTCCTCTGCCCAATGGACTCCAAAGAAATCTTGCCAGTGTTTATAATATCTGCAAAATCCCTCTGTAAATAACACCCAGGCCACACAGCAGGTTGAAGCCAAGAAGCTCAGTTCTGCCTGACAGCTTTCCCCCAAGGTTGTTATTTTTACAGCTGGAAGGGAAGAAAGACCCCCTGAACAAAAGATTCATGGCAGCCTTAACGTAGACATTTTATGGTCGTTTTATGGAAAGGTTTTTTTTTTTTTTTAATATATTTTGAAGGATAAAGTGAACACAGCTTCTCTACTTGGAAACCTATGCTGGTCAGTGACAAGTGGGAAAAAAAAAAAGATGATAAAAGTAGGCATCGTTTACAAAACACACATGTAACTTGGTCTCCATTCAGGCAAGGACCACCCTTCCCAATCTTAAACCCTGTCTCTCCAACCCTCCCAACCACGAATACTAACATCTGGGCGAGACTCTTTAGCTAACAGTGTCCTGGGAAACATCTGGTCTGGAAAATCAGAACTGTATCTTTAAGATATAAAAGAGAGGTTTCCTTCAACCTTCAGAAGTATTTGTGACTGATTCCTAAGTAAAAAGGAAGATCTAAAAAGAACATTTTAATGCTCATAGGTAGAGGAGAAAAGGGAACACAGGGGAATAAAATAATATTTATTATATAACTACTTGTGAAAGTAAAGATCACTGAAAAGAAAAGAAGGAAAGGCTATTTATTCATAGCTCATTAAAGCATAGGAGTCAGCTACCAACCACTTGTGTTTGGTAAAGACTCAAAAACTGGCAGAGGAGGGGCTTCCCTGATGGTCTGGTGGCTAATTCCTGTGCTCTCAATGCAGCAGGCCCCAGGATGGATCCTAGGTCAGAGAATTAGATGCCACATGCCACAGCTAAGAGTTTGCATGCCACAACTGAAAACTATGCATGCCACAATGAAGACTGAAGATCCCACATGCTGCAACTAAGATCCAGCACAGCCGAATACATAAATAAATATTCTTTAAAAAACAAACAAACAAAAAAAAAAGCAGGCATAGAAAAGTGGGACAAAAGGAAGTTCATTGGAAGTTGTTGGTGTAGAAGCTGGAGGTGGCTAACAAAGTGGATGCATCCTCTGTGTTAGACTGGGAAGCATATTTGGCTTTCCCTGGTTGCTCCTGAGTTGGAAGCAGAGGCAAAAAATAGGAAAGATGGTATTTACTGAGCAAGGTCTGACCCTTGTGGATTGACTGCTGCAGAAGCTATGGTTTGATACCCTGGAATGGTTACTGAAGAGGTTGGGAGTCAAGGCTCTATTGTTTGACATTTTTTTTCCACTTGCCCTGCCATGTCCTAGCTGTCATATGAAAGTGAAAGCTGCTCAGTCATGTCCAAGTCTTTGTGACCCCATGGACTATACAATGGAGAATTCCAAGGCCATGGAATTCTCCAGGCCAGAATACTGGAGTGGGTAGTTTTTCCTTTCTCCAGGAGATCTTCTCAACCCAGGGATCAAACCCAGGCCTCCTGCATTGCAGGCAGATTCTTTACCAGCTGAACTACAAGGGAAGCCCAAGAATACTGGAGTGGGTAGCCTATCCCTTCTCCAGGGGATCTTCCTGACCCAAGAATTGAACCGGGGTCTCCTGCATTGCAGGTGGATTCTTTACCAGCTGAGCTATCAGGGAAAATATTCTCTATTTATACATATACTCTCTCATACCAAGTGACAGGTACCATCATTTCATCTCATCTTCACAATAATACTATAAAAAGAACATTGTTTCACTGTCTTTCAAAAGAACAAACTGAGGCAAGTTATTCAAGGTTCCAGGGCTTGTTACTGGCAGGACCAGGTCTTCAGTGTTAAAAAGTCTGACTCAGAAATCCCTTTACAGTTGTAAAGTGGTATCACATTGTGGTTGTGATTTGCGTTTCCCTGATGACTAATGGTAATGCGCATTTCTTGATGTACTTATTAGCCATTTTTATATCTTCCTTGGAGAAATATCTTCCTTTCTAGGTGTTTGAAAATTTTCAGTTGGGTTATTTGTCTTTCTGTTAGTGAGCTGTAAACTTTTCTATTAGTCCTTTATTTATTCTAGATACAAATCCACTATTAGCACATGATTGAAAATAATTCCTCCCATTCTGAGGCTTCATATTTCACTTCTTTAATAATGTCATTTGAAGCACAAAATTTTTAACATTGATGAAGTGCAACTTAACTATTCTTGATGCTCATGGTTTTGATGCTATATCTAAGAATCTTTGCCAACTTTGAAAGCCTGGATATTTATCCTTATATTTTCTTCTAACAGTTCTATAGTTTAAGCTCTCATACTTAGTTTTTAATCTGTTTTGAGTTGATTTGTATATACCATGTGAGGTAAAGTCCAACTTCATTCTTTTCTATGTAGTTATCCAGTTGCCCCATTCTGTTCGCTGAAAAGATAACATCAATAGCCTTTTCTCATTAATAGTCTTAGCACCCTTGTTTAAGATCAGACTACCATAGATTTATGAGTTTATTTCTAGACTTTCAACTCTATTCCTCTGGTTATTTTTTATTCTTTTGATCTTTATGTCTGCCTTCATGTCAGTCCCAAATTATCTTGATTATTGTTGCTTTGTAGAAAGTTTTGAAAGTCCTCCCACTTTGTTCTTTTTTGAGATGGTTTTGGCTATACTTGGTCCCTTGCAAATCTATTAAATACAAGAATTTTATTTTATTTTTTTAATACAAGAATTTTAAACTCAGCTTTTAAATTTCTACAGAGTCACCTGAGATTCTGGTAGAGATTGTGTTGAATCATAAATTGGTCAGGGGAATATTGCCATACTAACAATATTAGGTCTTCCCATCCATGAACATAAATGTTTTCCTTTTTTTAGGCCTTTTAAAATTTATTTCAACAGTGCTTTGTAGTGCTCAGAGTATAAGTTTTACACATTCCTTGTTAAATTTCTTCCTAAGTATTTTATTCATTTCGATGATATTGTGAATATAATTGCTTTCTTACTAACTGATTTTGTGCATGAATCTTATATCCTGCAACCTTGCTGAACTCATTTTTTAATTCTAGAAAATTTTCAGTGGCTTCCTTGGGATTTTCTAACATAAAAGAGCAAGTGATTTGGGTTCCCCAATTCTTTCTTTACTGCATAATTTTTCATTAAGTGAATATTTTCTAATAAAATATTTTTATTTAATTAATTGTATTTGCACTAGAGTTTTTGATATCTATTTTAGTGGTTGCTCTAGGATTTACCATACACATTTGGTCAAACTCAGCTTCAGATTTATACAAGCTCAAGTGATACGAAGAAATGCTACTCCAAATGGCTCCATTCGCTTTGCCTCCTTTTGTGGTATTATTTTTATACACTTTATATCTATTATTACCATAAGTAATATATAGATATTATATCACATTATAGCTAATATTACTAGTTTGCTTGGGCTGCCATAACAAATTAGCACAGATCGAGTGGCTTAAGCAACAGAAATTTGCTCATAGCTCTGGAGGTTAGCAGTCCAAGATGAAGATAGTTTGATTTGGTTTCTCCCCAGGCCTGTCCCCGTGGCTTACAGTTGGCTACCTTCTTCTTCCCTCTGTGCACACACATCTCCAAGGTCTCATGTTGTGTCAACTTTCCTCTTCTAGTAAGGACATCAGTCAGATTAACTTGGAACCCATGCTAATGGTCTCATTTTAACTTAGTTACCTCTTTAAAGGCCCTATCCCCAAATATATAGTAACGTTCTGAGGTAACAGGGGTTAGGGTTTTAACATATGAATTTGGAGGGGATGCAATTCATTTCATAACAGCCATGTAAACCATGCCCCACTCTATATTGCCCATCAAGCCCCACTTCAACCAGTCTATACTCCAAAGTGTAGTTAAAGTGATCTTTTAAAAAATGGAAATTTGATGAAAACAGCGGACGTGCATAAAACCTTTACACAGATTCTATTTACTTTTGGACCAAAATATGACCATTACAACCTCTGTGCATGCCAGTATAGTATAGTGTTTAAATGAGCCAACTCTGAAGCCTACTAGGTTAAAGTCTGAACCTCCCTATTTATCTGTCCTTAATTTCATAAATTAACCATTTCATTTCTCTTAGTCTAAGTTTCTTCATGCATAAAAAATAGCTTCTACTATAGGTTGGAATGGTTGTGAAACTTCTTTGGTAGGGATTAAGTGAGATAGCCCATGGAAAGTGCTCTCTTGTGGTTCAGTCGCCTAGTCATCTCCGACTCTTTGCAGCCCTGTGGACTTCAGCATACCTGGCCTCCCTGTAAAGTGCTTAGCACTGAGTAAAAGTTGAAAAATGATCATGTATTAGTATTTAGCTTGATACTGACTTCTCTTATTGTGTACTTCCCTCTTCCCTCTTTCTACAGTCTCTCCACACTCATCTTGTTTTAATCCTTACAATGTCATGTCAGAATACATCCTCGAATATCATATAAATGGAATCTTACAGTGTGCAACATGTTGAGGCTGGATTCTTCTGTTTACTATAATGCACTGAAGATTCAGTCAGGTTGTCCTGCATATCAGTAGTTTCTTCATTTGTGCCATAGGCAATATTTTCAGTGTAGGTTGTACCACAATTTATTTGCCCATTTAGTCACCGAAGGTCATTTGGGTCATATCATTGTTTGGTGATTATGTGTAATGCTACTAAAAACATCTAAAAATGTTTATATACAAGTTTTTGTGTGAACATAAGTTTTCATTTCTCTAGTATAATTATTTAGAAGTAGAATTGCAGGCCCATATGATAGGTGTGGGTTTAATTCTATAAGAAACTGTCAAACTTTTCCTGAATGTAACAATGTACTATTTTTTATACCTACCAGCAAGGTGTACAAGAGTCCCTATGAATCTGTATTCTAACCAGCACTCATGTCTTAATTTGAATTTCTTTAATGACTAATAATTTTGAACACTTATAATATGCTCATTTGCCACTTAAAGACCCCTTGTGGTGAACTGTCTCCAAATATTTTGCCCATTTAAAAAACTAACTGATTTTAAAATTTACTTTACTTTATTTATTAGGTGATTTTAAAATTTAATTTAAAAATTAAGCTATTTTCTCAGTCGTGTCCGACTCTTTGCAACCCCACAGACTACACAGTTCATGGAATTCTCAGGCCAGAATACTGGAGTGGTAGCATTTCCCTTCTCCAGGGGATCTTCCCAACCCAGAGATCAAGCCCAGGTCTCCCACACTGCAGGTGGATTATTTACCAGTTAAGCCACAAGGAAGTCCAATAATTTTGAACACTTATAATATGCTCATTTGCCACTTAAAAACCCTTTGTGGGAAAGTGTCTCTTCAAATACTTTGCCCGCTTTAAAAATTAAGTTATTTTCTCATTTTCCAGATTTGAGAGTTGTTAACATATTCTGGGATTCCCAGGTAGCTAAGTGGTCAAAAATCTGCCTGCCAATGTGGGATATGTGGGTTCAGTCCCTTGGTCAGGAAGATCCCTTGGAGAAGAGAACAACCCATTCCAGTATTCTTGCCTGGAAAATCCCACAGACAGAAGAGCCTGGCAGCCTACAGTCCATGGAGTTACAGAGTCGGACACGGTTGAGCATGCACAATATGTTCTGACATACATTTCAGATATTTTCCTTAGTCTGTGGTTTTCTCAACAGGATTTCAAAAAAGTGAATATTTTAAATGTTGATGATATCTATTTTATCATTTTTTAATCAATTATGATTTTTGTCTTATGTCTGAGAATTGTTGCCTACCTTTTTCCCTATGTTTTCTACAAAGGGTCTAATTATGTCTTCACTCTTAATTATTCTTTCTTCTTCAGATCATATTTCACTCTCTCAGGGAAGCCTTCTCTAACTTCCCAGAGAAGACATGATCCCTGTGTTACATATCTTTAGAGCATTTTAAACATTGTTCCCATATCTACTTCAGTTTACAGCTACACATGTTGTGTGATTGTTTGCTAAATATCTGCCATCTTCCAGATTTTTCCTCATTCGAATCTACCTTTGCCTACCATTATATCACTGAGTCAAATACAGTTTACTTCATAGAAACTGAATGAGTAAATGAATAGAATTAGCAAATGTGTGTCACTGTATACCATGAAAAAGTATTAAGAGAAAGTGCTGTCATTCCACATCCTCCAGGTACTTGAGCTCAACAATTTGTCATGAGGGAATGAGGTCAAGCTGAAGTTATTACCACATGTTTGCTCCAGGGTCCATTCTAGAAGATAAAATATAGGAAGAGGGCTAACATTAATTTAGGATCTATTACATCTCAGGCAGTTCATGTAAGAAAAAATATGAGGCTCAAGGTTGTTAACCTTGACCTTGAACAGTGTCACTCTTCTAAAGAACTGAGAAACTCGGATATAGCCCAAAGTTTGAATCCACACTCGATATTTTCTTCCTATTCTGTGCTGCCTCCTCACCACTCACCCTCACAAAATAAAGACTTGAAAGTTATTTTTCAAAAACGTATGTGGTTGTCAGAAGGTACCAATCTGCAGGCCTATCAGATGCATCTTGAGAGGGTTATAGATTTTTTTTCTTTTGAGGTATTCCTTCAGAAGATAATAAAACAATTTTATACAAAAAGCTCATCCTCTCCTATCTTCTAGGCAAGATGCTGCTGTAGTCATCTTGAGTTATCTAATGATGAAAAGACCTGAAAGTTGTATCAAAAGATGAGAGAACCTAAAAAAAAAAAAACAAAAAAAAACAAAACTGCTTCTCATAGATGGAATATGGATAAGCTCTTAAACTTTGTATAAATTAATCAGTTAACAAACAGTGTCCATGTTATAGGATGTTTATAAGGAACAAGTATCATCTTATAAAGAAAGAGCATAATGCCCTACACATAATAGAGCTCAGCAAATGAGAGCTTTCCTTTACCCTGCTCAACAGCAAAAGGGGATGCATTCACTGATTAAAAAAAAAAAAAGACTGTAAGAAAAGCCTACACTATGGGAAAAGGGGTATTACCCAGACTGCCCGTCTCTGAGCCAACTCCTACTATCTTAGGAATATATCTGAGTCCAGCAACAAGGAGCCTTCTCTCTCTGGTTGGAAAGGTATTATTGCTCAGGCATCTTTAGGCCATTCCAATATTCCAGACCTGAGCCTGGTTTATATCCTAGGAATGGTAGAGACTATAGGTTTTTCCAGGTAAGGTTTTTAGACTGGAGGTTCAAGCACTGACTCAAGCATGGCTCAGTTCTGTTAAGGGCCATATCCTCTTTGCATGAGAACACAGCTAAGTTCTCTACATTGCCTACTTTGCAAGCACATCAGTTTTGAAGGCACTACCTATAATCTGGCATGAAGATTCTAAGCCAATGCTTCTCAAATATTAAGTGCACAGGATCTATCTGGGAATACTGTTAACAAGCAGATTCTAATTAAGATTAAGTGTATTTTTAACAAGCTATGTGGATTACATTTTGAGTAATGAATATCTAAGCCACTGGTTCCTAAACTTCAGTGAGCATCAGAGTCACCTGAAGTCTAATTAAATGTCAGCCCTACTCCAAGGGTATGTGACTCAGTAAGCTTAGGGTGTGGCTCCAAATTTTTCATTTCTGTTAATTTCTGAACTTTGAATACCTCAAGGACTTCCCAGGTGGTGCCAGTGGTAAAGAACTCACCTGCCAACTCAGGAGACATAAGAGACGCAGGTTTGATCCCTGGGTTGGGAAGATCCCCAAAGGAGGGCATGGCAACCCACTCCAGTATTCACGCCTGCAGAATCCTATGGACAGAGGAGTCTGGCAGGCTATAGTCCATAACATCAAAAAGAGACGGACATGACTGAAGCAATTTAGCACACACACAAACACACTCTAAAACAGACACAGAAAGGCCACTACGGTGCAGAATCTCATGCTCACGTGATTCACCTGAACTGATAGGCCGTGACTGGCACATTGTTCTGGGTTCCTGTGACAACTGTGCTTTCAATCTCGTACTTTTCTTTGTCACTTTGGTCTTCTACTGTAGTGCCTCAATTTCCTAACCACTGTACCTTCGGCCTATGAGATCCATCTCCTTTGCTTCAAGTCAACAAGTAGGAAGGAGCACAGAGAGCATGGATACTGAACGGTGTGGTTCATTGGAAGGCTGCCTTTGCAGACTAGCTACCATATTGCCCCTCTATTCCAACAAACTGGGTCTGACAATACAATTCATCACAGACACCAGTCATAAAGCACCACCCTGTGTTCTGAAGAGGAAGGTGGAAAGGACTCCTAGAAGAGGGACAAGAGGGCTAGTTGTGTCGTTTCACCCACCAAGGGCTCTGACCTCTGTCTCACTCTCACCAAGAACCACCCTCCCCACCACCCCCATTTTTACGTTCTTTCTTCATTTTATCAGTGATCCTGAAACCCAAGTAAAACAGTAAGCACTAAGAGAGGGCATCAGAGGGCAGACAGACGGAAATCACAATTACAGACAACAAGCCAATCTGATCACACGGACCACAGCTTGTCTGACTCAATGAAACTAAGTCATGCTGTGTGGGGCCAGACAGATAGGTCATGGTGGAGAGGTCTGACAGAATGCAGTCCACTGGAGAAGGGAATGGCAAACCACTTCAGTATTCTTGCCTTGAGAACCCCAAAAACATTATGAAAAGGCAAAAAGATAGGACACTGAAAGATGAACTCCCCAGGTCAGTAGGCACCCAATATGCTTCTGGAGAAGAATGAAGAAATAACTCCAGAAAGAATGAAGAGACAGAGCTAGAGCAAAAACAACCCCCAGTTGTGGATGTGACTGGTGATAGAAGCAAAATCTGATGCTGTAAAGAGCAATATTGCCTAGGAACCTGGAATTGTCAGGTCCATGAATCAAGGCAAAATGGAAGTGGTCAAACAGGAGGTGGCAAGAAGAATGTCAACATTCTAGGAATCAGTGAATTAAAATGGACTGGAATGGGTGAATTTAACTCAGATGACCATTATATCTACTACTGTGGGCAGAAATCCCTTAAAAGAAATGGAGTAGCCATCATAGTCCACAAAAAATTCTGAAATGCAGTACTTGGATGCAATCTCAAAAACAACAGAATGATCTCTGTTCATTTCCAAGGCAAACCATTCAATATCACGGTAATCCAAGTCTATGCCCTGACCAGTAATGCTGAAGAAGCTGAAGTTGAATGGTTCTGTGAAGACCTACAAGACCTCCAGAACTAACACCCCAAAAGATGTCCTTTTCATTATAAGGGACTGGAATGCAAAATGAATGAAGTCAAGAAACAACTGGAGTAACTGGCAAATTTGGCCTTGGAATGTGGAATGAAGCAGGGCAAAGACTAATAGAGTTTTGGCAAGAAAATGCACTGGTCATAGCAAACACCCTCTTCCAAAAACACAAGAGAAGACTCTACACATGGACATCACCAGATGGTCAACACCAAAATCAGATCGGTTATATTCTTTGAAGCCAAAGATGGAGACACTCTATACAGTCAGCAAAAACAAGACTGGGAGCTGACTGTGGCTCAGAACATGAATGCCTTATTACCAAATTCAGACTTAAATTGAAGAAAGTGGGGAAGATCACTAGATCATTCAGGTATGACCTAAACCAAATTCCTTATGATTATACAGTGGAAGTGAGAAATAGATTTAAGAACTAGATCTGATAGAGTGCCTGATGAACTATGGACAGAGGTTCATGACATTGTACAGGAGACAGGGATCAAGATCATCCCCAAGAAAAAGAAATGCTAAAAAGCAAAATGGCTGTCTGAGGAGGCCTTACAAATAGCTGAGAAAAGAGAAGTGAAAAGCAAAGGAGAAAAGGAAAGATATACACATTTGAATGCAGAGTTTCAAAGAATAGCAAGGAGAGATAAGAAAGCCTCCCTCAGCAATCAATGCAAAGAAAGAGGAAAACAATAGAATGGGAAAAACTAGATATCTCTTCAGGAAAATTAGATATATAAGGGAACATTTCATGCAAAGATGGGCGTGATAAAGGAAAGAAATGGTATGCACCTAACAGAAGCAGAAGATATTAAGAAGAGGTGACAAGAAAACACAGAAGAATTGTACAAAAAAGGTCTTCACAACCCAGATAATCATGATGGTGTGATCACTCACCTAGAGCCAGACATTCTGAAATATGAAGTCAATTGGGCCTTAGGAAGTATCACTATGAGCAAAATGAGTGGAGGGATGGAATTCCAGTTGAGCTATTTCAAATCTTCAAAGATGATGCTGTGAAAGTGCTGCACTCAATATGCCAGCAAATTGGGAAAACTCAGCTGTGGCCACAGGACTGGAAAAGGTCAGTTTTCATTCCAATCTAAAAGAAAAGCAATGCCAAAAAATGCTCAAACTAGCACACAATTGCACTCATCTCACACGCTAGTAAAGTAATGCTCAAAATTCTCCAAGGCAGGCTTCAGCAATATGTGAACCATGAACTTCCAGATGTTCAAGTTGGTTTTAGAAAAGGCAGAGGATCCAGAGATCAAATTGCCAATATCCTCTGGATCACTGAAAAAGCAAGAGAGTTCCAGAAAAACATCTGTTTCTTCTTTATTGACTATGCCAAAGCCTGTGACTGCGTGGATCACAACAAACTGTGGAAAATTCTTCAAGAGATGGGAATACCAGAGCACCTGACCTGCCTCTTGAGAAACTTATATGCAGGTCAGGAAACAACAGTTAGAACTGAACATGGAGCAACACACTGGTTCCAAATAGGAAAATGAGTATGTGAAGGATATACTGTAACCCTGCTTATTTAACTTACATGCAGAGTACATCATGAGAAATGCTGGGGTGGATGAAGTACAAGCTGGAATCAAGATTCCAGGAGAGATATCAATAACCTCAGATATGCAGATGACACCACCCTTTTAGCAGAAAGTGAACAAGAACTAAAGAGCCTCCTAATGAAAGTGAAAGAGGAGAGTGAAAAAGTTGCCAAAAGCTCAACATTCAGAAAACTGAGATCATGGCATCCAGTCCCATCACTTCATGGCATATAGATGGGGAAACAGTGGAAACAGTGGCTCACTTTATTTTGAGGGGCTCCAAAATCATTGCAGATGGTGATTACAGCCATGAAGTTAAAAGATACTTACTCCTTGGAAGGAAAGTTATGACCAATCTAGATAGCATATTAAAAATCAGAGACATCACTTTGTCAACAAAGGTCCATCTAGTCAAGGCTATGGTTTTTCCAGTGGTCATGTATGGATGTGAGATTTGGACTATAAAGAAAGCTGAGTGTAGAAGAAATGATGCTTTTGAACTGTGGTGTTGAGAAGACTCTTGAGAGTCCCTTGGACTGTGAGGAGATCCAATCAGTCCGTCCTTAAGGAGATCAGTTCTGGGTATTCATTGGAAGGACTGATGTTGAAGCTGAGGCTCCAGTACTTTGGCCACTTGATGCAAACAGCTGACTCATTTGAAAAGACCCTGATGCTGGGAAAGATTGATGGCTGGAGGGGAAGGGGATGACAGAGGCTGAGATGGTTGGATGGCAACACCAACTCAATGGACATGGGTTTGGGTAAACTCTGGGAGTTGGTGATGCTCAGGGAGGCCTGGCATGCTGAGTCTATGGGGTCACAAAAGGTCAGACAGAACTGAGAGACTGAACTGAACTGAACATGAGGGAAAAGATGGAGTGGGAACAGCACATGTTCATTTACAAAACTGAAACAAAAGGTGCTCTCTGCCTTTAACCTCTCCCATTCTCTCACCCAGAAGGGCCGCTCCTGAGCCCCATGCGCAGTTCAGCTCTGAAATGCCCAAAGAGACATGTCACTGCTGCACCAGAGACAGCTGCTGGCCACCACTGGGAGATGTGATAGACATTTCTCTCTAGGCTTTTCATGTGGAGTCACTCTTCCTGTCAGATCTGTCTGTTTGCACTTGACCTTCCAGCAAAAGCGTGGAGCTCCGTTAACAACTCTTCCTAAAGCCACAGCCCAGCTTCCATACTGTGGGTGCTCTACTCTTCAACACCTCAGGATACCACACGGGGTTCCGTTTCAGGTGCACTTGGAGGCAAGTTTTCTTCATCCTTGATGTACAATTTCAGCTGGAGGTGGGTTTCACCATCTGAGAAGCATTTCAAACTATAATATTCAGTTCTCTGCTGCCTCTCATTAATATTAATTATTCTCCAGTGAGCCTAATGTAGCTGGTAATTATAGAAAAAAAAAGTGATAAACATCAACTACTTATTTTCCCAACAAACCTTCTCAGCCAGTTGATGATTAAATCTTTTCTAGGATCCCAAGCTATGGCACCATCATACCAGTTTTGAAGGGATTATATATTAACAAAACTTATGTTAGTAATTTCTATGAATTATTAACTTTGTAATGAGAAGGCAAATGCCTGTATTTCACCTTTTACGTGCCAGGCAGTGCTCTAAGTGCCTTATGAATAATATTACCTAAATTCTCACAACAAACAAGTAAATTTGGCACTATTTTTAGTACTACTTTACAGAGAGATTAAGTACTCTGCCAAGATCTCTCAAGTGCTAGAGGCAGGATTCAAATTCAGACTCTCTGACTTTTTTACCTTTTGCATTTTGCATTTCCCAAATGCAAATTTGCACACAATCTACCTGCTTTGAAAGGCAGGGAGTATTCTTACATCATACAGTTAAGGAAGGTGAGACAGAGAGGCAGTGTGGCATCTGTGAGTTTTGCACAGGGCATTGCTACAACTAATTCAAACCTTCTCCTTACGAGCCATTTTAAGAGAGTCCAGGATTTTTTGGCCACAACTCACAGCATGTAGGATTTCAGTTCCCCAACCAGGAATGGAATCCATGCCCCCTGCAGCGGAAGCCAGGTGTCTTAAGCACTGGACGACCTGGGAATTCCCAGTCCAGAATGTTGTGTGTCTCCTCTCCTTTCAGTACAGGACAGATGTCACGAAACGTCAGACCCGACCAAGGCATCCTGCTTCCTGTGAGGGCTGTGCATGGTTCTGTGCACAGTTAGGGCTAGGAAAGCTCAACAGAATACAATGATTTTTCCCTAAAAGCTTTGAATTTTTGATCACCCAGGGTAGGTGGATACATATATCCATGAGAATTTTCTTTATATTCTGACACATCTAGCCCCTAGGTCCCTGGCCGCTCTCTCATAATGTGATTCCACACAGTCTCAGAACTTGCAACCCTGCCCCCATGACACTCTAGCACAAGAAACCAGTCGAGGCTAAGGGGGTTGGGTCTGGACTTCCTTGTTGTTGTCCAAATTGCTCAGCCATGTCTGCCTCCTCAACCCCATGGACTGCAGCACACCAGGGTTTCCTGTCCTTCACCATCTCCCAGAGTTTGCTCAAACTCATGTCCATTGAGTTGGTGATGCCACCCAACCATCTCATCTTCTGTCACCCGCTTCTCCTTTTGCCTTCAATCTTTCCCAGCATTGAGGTCTTTTCTAATGAATTGGCTCTTCGCATCAGGTGACCAAAGTATTGTAGCTTCAGGTTCAGCATCAGCCCTTTCCTGATTCCCCTCTGTCCGCCTGATGGCCTGTCCTCACTTTGAAACAGTTCATTGATAACACTTAAACATCACTGGCAGCCTTCTTGGAGAACTAGAAAAACCAGTGGGAGCCAGCAATGTCTGCCCTCTGAGCCAGACTGGGTGGGCCCTTATACCAGGGTCAAGGCCTGTGACACAAACGGCCTACCCTCCCTAGCACTTGTTGCTGATAACCTACCAGATAATTTACTGATTATGTTTGCTGTTTATTTCCTCCCCTCTAGTATAATGAAGGCTCCACAAAGGCAGGGATTTAGTCTTTTTCATAACTGACACTACTACCTAAGAGCCCTAAGCACATCCCAGAGGCAAAATACATATAGGAAATTGATAAGTAAATGAGCAAATGAATTTTATATTACCTAAATCTCCCATAAGCATCTCATATTACTAAAAATTAAACTGAGGACTTCTCTGGTAGTCCAGTGCAGAGGGCATGAGTTCTATCCTTAGTCAGGAAACTAAGATTTTATATGCCACACAGCACAACCAAAAAAAAAAAAAATTAAACTGATTATATTTTTGCTAAAACTACTCACATCCATCTATCCAAGACAGCCAGCTAGAACAGGCCTGGTATCATCGCAGTTACCCACTTCACCACCGCCGCTTGTTTTGTCTGCTCACCATAGACACTGCCAGTTCCTGCAAACTGGAAACTCGTGATCAGATCTTTGACTGAATCATTACAAAGTTTCCCATAAGTTTTCTTGCTTCTTCTCTACATCCATTCAATGCTTGGTTTCTAAAGGAAGGCTCTCTGGCTTAGTCGATGTGATCCTAGATATCACAATACAAGAAAATGAACTGGCTGCAGGCCTAACATTTGTCTCCAGTAAAGCCCTGCGCAAGTAACAAGGGTAGCTTCAAAGCAAGGGTAGGTGCAGCTGGCTGCGTGCATACCAAAGGGATAGTTCTTTGACCAAAGGTAGAGGCAAAAGTACTTTCAAACACAAGTATTTTCTCAGCAGTGCTAGCTCCTCCAAAGTCAAAGGAGTATACTCTGGCTGGGCGTGTTTCTGGTGTTTGGACAGAAGATGAGACTAGAAGTGTCTTACTAAAACTGCAGGGAATCTTCCCCTCAGACTGAAGGAGATGAGCCCTGGCTATAGCTCCCCATGTATTCTGAATACTAGTATGAACAGTGGTGTCTCCAGGCACAGATACAATGCTGGCTCCTCCTTATGCACCCTCTGTGCTTCGAAAACGTGGGTCCTGAGTGTTCTGATGCAAGATGGCAGGAGCATAGTGGACTCCAATAGAGATATGATACAGCCAATTCCCACTGCACCACGAATCCTCTGGACAGGTGAGCTCAGGTACTATGACAGAAGTGGGGACTAAATGCAACTCCAAACACAGGTATGGTACTCTCCCCTCCTATTGCAACACCTGTCTTCTGGACAGGTAGGCCCCAGGTGCTCTGACTTTAGGCAAAAAGAATAATGGCTCCAAGAATAGTTATGGTGCCAGGCCCTCTGAATGCATCAGATGTGCAATGCTCAGGGAGGCCTCAGGTCTTTTGACAAAAGGCAGAAGAGAAGTATCTCCAAATACCAATATGGAGTCCACCCCTCTGACTAGAAGTGTGCTCTGACCAAGAAGGAAAAGAACCATCTCCTAGAACTTGTTTCTTTTCAGTAGTATTGTCTCCTCCACTAGTATCAGGCATGCTCTGAAGGGTCATGGAGAGATGAGAAGGGAGCCCAAAGTGCTCTGACCTTAGGCAGGAAGGAAAGTGCCTCCTGAGACAGGTTTTCTTTCCATAAAGCTGGGCTCTCCAACTGCAGTCACTGCAGGACCTGACTAAGGCCAAGCCTTCCCCAACATGAGCAGTGGTGCAGGGTGACCCCCTTAGTCCCGGATCAAGCTAAGTGCTCCAGACACGGCGCAGGGACCCAAGGCAGCCACACTGACTCCAAGCTGTTGCTACTCACAGGAAGTACAGATCCCATGGCAGAAAATGGGTGTAGGCTAAAGGTTGGCTCCTGCCCTCAGTACAGGGTGTTTTGATAGCAGCCCCAAAGCCAGAAGTAGTGGCTGCACCAATGAGGAAAACACATGAAGCGTTACAAAAGGTCAGCTGGGTATTGACAGGGATGCCAGAGGGGAACACAGGAAGTCCAGAGACTGACAGAACCGTGCTGCCAGTGGGAGGCTGGGCTGCAAGAGAGGTCAAGTCTGGAGCTTCCGCTGAGGCTGCTGAGGCTCCAAAAGGGAAAGAGCTGTCACAGTTGGTGGCTTCAGGCCTGTCAGGACACCTAAATGTGGGACACTCTCCTGGGTCAAAGGAAAAGTTGGAAAGTTGTATTTAGGTCACTGACTCACTGGGCAGACAGCTGGTGAAGCCTAGCACTGAAGCAGTGCAGCCACTGGGCAGCATGTTCTTGGAACAAGAAATTCCATGGCCAATGGAAAGAAGTTCTCACTGGAGCCAGGGGGAGACACCTGGAGGTGGCAGCCTTGGGGCAGGGAGTGGTATCCATATCGATTTCATCAGAGTTGAAGGCAGGCTTGGATGCAGAGGTGTGGCTATGGAGTGGAAGCAGCTGGGGACGCATTGATGAAGACCTCTGTAGCTACAGAGGCACTGAGCAGAGGGACTCCTGCTGGTGCCCATCAGGGGCCCCCAGCGTGGGCCAACAGTATGATGGGGCTGCTGACTGCAAATGCAGGTAGGCTGGGGTGGGGAAGGCAAGCAAACATGGGAAGAAATCAAGCAAGCTGATGCAGAAAAGGCTTGGTGAACATATGCACAAAAGTGGCTCAAAGTGTCCATCCCAACATCCACTGATAGGAGACTGTGGACTAGGGGTTTCCAGCTTCTGGGATACATGCCTAGACTATGGGACCCTAACTCTAGCTTCTTTAGTCAGGTCTTCTCTTTCTGAATCAATTCAGTCAGCACAGTGAGAGAACAGCTCAGCTCTTGGAGAGTTATTAATATTATGGATGGGGCTGTCCTGGCTTCCCTCACTAACCAATCCCTGGCACCAGTTTACCTCGGTACCCCTCCACTCCTCCAATCCTGGTAGGTTATGGCTCAGGACACTCTATACTCTACACTGACAATCTGCTAAAGCAGAAGGAAAATCAACATTCTCCAGAAGATTTTTAAAGGACACAGGATCTCATAGCATATTATTAAAAATGTCCAGGATATAATTCAAAATTATTCATCACAAAAAGAATAAGCAAAACCCAACATTCATCAGATGCAAAGTATGAAATCAACAAATGTTAGAATGTGAACCAAAGACTTTGAAGAAGCTTCCATAACCATATTGCAAGATACAAGGAAAAGCACTCTTGGATAGAATGGAAAGATAGAACTTCTCAACAAAGAATTAATAGCTATAAAAAAGAGTCAACTTTGAGAACCATAGTATAAATTTTAAAATTCCTCAAAATGGCTCAATATAAAAATGGAAATACTGGAAGGAAAGAGTCAGTGAACATGAAGACAGATTAAGAGAAATTTTCTAATCTAAACAACAGAGAAAAAGGACAGGAAAAAAATAGGGAAACTCAGAGACCTCCCATCATTTTCATTGCAAATAGATGGGGGAAAATGGAACCATTTTATTTTGGAGGCTCCAAGACCCTGATGCTGGGAAAGATTGAGGGCAGGAGGAGAAGGGGACGACAGAGGATGAGACGGTTGGATGGCATCACCAACTCAATGGACATGGGTTTGGGTGGACTCCAGCAGTTGGTGATGGATAGGGAGGCCTGGCGTGCTGCGGTTCATGGGTTCACAAAGAGTCAGACACGACTGAGCAACTGAACTGAACTGAAAATCACTGCTGACAGTGACTGCAGCCATGGAATTAAAGGAACCTTGCTCCTTGGATGAAAAGCTATGACAAACCTAGATGGCATATTAAAAAGCAGAGACATTTCCATACAAATCTTGAAATTATTTGTTCTAGTTCTGTGAAAAATGTGGCTGGTAGCTTGATAGGGATTGCATTGAATTTGTAAATTGCTTTGGGTAGTATACTCATTTTCACTATATTGATTCTTCCGATCCATGAACATGGTATATTTCTCCCACTAGAACAAATAATTTCAAGATTTGTATGGAAATACAAAAAACCTCGAATAGCCAAAGCAATCTTGAGAAAGAAGAATGGAACTGGAGGAATCAACTTGCCTGACTTCAGGCTCTACTACAAAGCCACAGTCATCAAGACAGTATGGTACTGGCACAAAGACAGACATATAGATCAATGGAACAAAATAGAAAGCCCAGAGATAAATCCACACACATATGGACACCTTATCTTTGACAAAGGAGGCAAGAATATACAATGGAGTAAAGACAATCTCTTTAACAAGTGGTGCTGGGAAAACTGGTCAACCACTTGTAAAAGAATGAAACTAGATCACTTTCTAACACCGCACACAAAAATAAACTCAAAATGGATTAAAGATCTAAATGTAAGATCAGAAACTATAAAACTCCTAGAGGAGAACATAGGCAAAACACTCTCAGACATAAATCACAGCAGGATCCTCTATGATCCACCTCCCAGAATGCTGGAAATAAAAGCAAAAATAAACAAATGGGATCTAATTAAAATTAAAAGCTTCTGCACAACAAAGGAAAATATAAGCAAGGTGAAAAGACAGCCTTCTGAATGGGAGAAAATAATAGCTAATGAAGCAACTGACAAACAACTAATCTCAAAAATATACAAGCAACTTCTGCAGCTCAACTCCAGAAAAATAAACGACCCTATCAAAAAATGGGCCAAAGAACTAAATAGACATTTCTCCAAAGAAGACACACGGATGGCTAACAAACACATGAAAAGATGCTCAACATCACTCATTATTAGAGAAATGCAAATCAAAACCACAATGAGGTACCACTTCACACCAGTCAGAATGGCTGCGATCCAAAAATCTGCAAGCAATAAATGCTGGAGAGGGTGTGGAGAAAAGGGAACCCTCCTACACTGTTGGTGGGAATGCAAACTAGTACAGCCACTATGGAGAACAGTGTGGAGATTCCTTAAAAAATTGCAAATAGAACTACCTTATGACCCAGCAATCCCACTTCTGGGCATACACACCGAGGAAACCAGAATGGAAAGAGACACATGTACCCCAATGTTCATCGCAGCACTGTTTATAATAGCCAGGACATGGAAACAACCTAGATGTCCATCAGCAGATGAATGGATAAGAAAGCTGTGGTACATATACACAATGGAGTATTACTCAGCGGTTAAAAAGAATTCATTTGAATCAGTTCTGATGAGATGGATGAAACTGGAGCCGATTATACAGAGTGAAGTAAGCCAGAAAGAAAAACACCAATACAGTATACTAACACATATATATGGAATTTAGGAAGATGGCAATGACGACCCTGTATGCAAGACAGGGAAAGAGACACAGATGTGTATAACGGACTTTTGGACTCAGAGGGAGAGGGAGAGGGTGGGATGATTTGGGAGAATGACATTCTAACATGTATACTATCATGTGAATTGAATCGCCAGTCTATGTCTGACGCAGGATGCAGCATGCTTGGGGCTGGTGCATGGGGATGACCCAGAAAGATGTTATGAGGAGGGAGGTGGGAGGGGGGTTCATGTTTGGGAATGCATGTAAGAATTAAAGATTTTAAAATGTAAAAAATAAAAAACTAAAAATAAAAAAAAAAACAAAACAAAAATAAATAAATAAAATAAATTCTAGTCCTTTAAAAAAAAAAAAAAAAAAAAAAAAGAAAAGGCAGAGGAACCACAGATCAAATTGCCAACATTCGCGGGATCATCCAAAAAGCAAGAGAGTTCCAGAAAAACATCTATTTCTGCTTTATTGACTATGCCAAAGCCTTTGACTGTGTGGATCACAATAAACTGTGGAAAATTCTGAAAGAGATGGGAATACCAGGCCACCTGACCTGCCTCTTGAGAAACCTATACGCAGGTCAGGAAGCAACAGTTAGAACTGGACATGGAACAACACACTGGTTCCAAATAGGAAAAGGAGTACATCAAGGCTGTATATTGTCACCCTGCTTATTTAACTTATACGCAGAGTACATCATGAGAAACGCTGGACTGAAAGAAACACAAGCTGGAATCAAGATTGCCGGGAGAAATATCAATAACCTCAGATATGCAGATGACACCACCTTTATGGCAGAGAGTGAAGAGGAACTAAAAAGCCTCTTGATGAAAGTGAAAGAGGAGAGTGAAAAAGTTGGCTTAAAGCTCAACATTCAGAAAACGAAGATCATGGCATCTGGCCCCATCACTTCATGGGAAATGGGGAAACAGTAGAAACAGTGTCAGACTTTATTTTGGGGGGCTTCACTGCAGATGGTGACTGCAGCCATGAAATTAAAAGACGCTTAGTCCTTGGAAGGAAAGTTATGACCAACCTAGATAGCATATTGAAAAGCAGAGACATTACTTTACCAACAAAGTTCCGTCCAGTCAAGGCTATGGTTTTTCCAGTGGTCATGTACGGATGTGAGAGTTGGACTGTGAAGAAAGCTGAACGCTGAAGAATTGATGCTTTTGAACTGTGGTGTTGGAGAAGACTCTTGAGAGTCCCTTGGACTGCAAGGAGATCCAACCAGTCCATTCTGAAGGAGATCAGCCCTGGGATTTCTTTGGAAGGAATGATGCTAAAGCTGAAACTCCAGTACTTTGGCCACCTCATGAGAAGAGTTGACTCATTGGAAAAGACTCTGATGCTGGGAGGGATTCGGGGACAGGAGGAGAAGGGGACGACAAAGGATGAGATGGCTGGATGGCATCACTGACTCGATGGACATGAGTTTGAGTGAACTCTGGGAGTTGATGATGGACAGGGAGGCCTGGCATGCTGCAATTCATGGGGTCGCAAAGAGTCAGACATGACTGAGCGACTGAACTGAACTGAGTCATATCTATAATCTCCTAATGTGCAGACAAAAAAAAGATGAATTTTCATTCAGCTGGCATAAATATAAAGAGGTTTAGGAGTGTTTATATCTAACAATCACTAGTGCAATGAGTATCTGTATACTTGTCAATTATACAAGCATGTGTGAAATGAATCAATAATGTTGACATAATGTAATATCACCATCTAAAGCTTCAACAGAGAACAAAAGAACTACTGCACTGCTGAAACTTACCAGATTAGCCATATTTGGATGCAGATTTGAAAGTGCAGTAAAGTTCTTTGATGCAATAGAGTTGGCCATTCTTTTATCTGCATTTTAGAAATATAATTTAGATGCATAAGTTAAATAACTGAAATAAAGCTTGAAAAATTAAAAAAAAATAAAAATAAAAAAAATAAAATAAAATAAAAAGCAGAGACATCACTTTGCTTACAAAGGTCTCTATAGTCAAAGTTATGGTTTTTCCAGTAGTCATGTAAGGATGTGAGAGTTGGACCATAAAGAAGGCTGAGAACCAAAGAATTGATGCTTTTCAACTGTGGTGCTGAAAAAGACTCTTGAGAGTCCCTTGGATAGCAAGGAAATCAAACCAGATTTCCTAAAGGAAATTTCCTAAAGGAAATCAACCTTGAAGAGGAAATCAACCAGAATGAGAGGAAAGAAGTTGCTTACAAATACGGAAAGATAGAAAGTGAAAATGAACCCTGTAGTTTTGTATTAGAAATGGAAGTATCAGTAAAAATTTAGAGTTTTATCATAGATGACTCATAAGCATGGAAATAAGTGTGTTTGTGTGTGGGTTTGTGTATTTCCTGGTTCCATCTGTGAGAAAGGACTGAGCAGTGAGGAGAGCCTAGTAATGATGAATACAGACAGCACGCAGTTCTTAGTTTCCAGATGCCATTCTTCTATACAAGGATCCTGTGATCCTTAGAAATCACTGATTTCATATTGGGCTGGAAAAGTTCAGATGAATCTGAAATATCTTTTTGTGCCAGAAAGTAAGGAAATGCTCAAAGAATAGTTGGGTATGTCAACACAACACAGAAGCCTGATTGAAGGTGTGCCCACTGGCCAAATTAGGGAAAATGATTATCAAAATAGTAGTTACAGATTATCACTTACTGGATAAAATAAAATTCTAGGACTCTGTGGAAACACAAATGAATGCAAACATTTTGCATTTTAAAAATAACTACATAAACAAGTTAGATGGAAGGAAAATCTATTTTTTCACTAGAATGTGAACTGATAAATATAGAAGGGATAATGAAATTAGAAAATTGCCACTTGATAACAAATATATAATTTAGTGAATCATGAATAGATTCTAAAACCTATGGGTAAAAGTATGATGAGAATTTAAATATTTACATAGTTTCAAATTATATTAATTAAAAATGGAAAAAATAATAACTTTAATTGAGAAATCTGGAAAACACACACATTTCCCAAGTATCAAAGTTATTATCAGTAATGGGACAAGATAACCATATGTTCTCATTGGTGTAACACAATGAAAAGTATATTTACTACATCACTGCTATAAAATTTCTGCCCAAAATGTATAATTTTAATCTCAGTTCAGTTGAGTTCACTCACTCAATTGTGTCCGCCTCTTTGCAACCCCATGGACTGCAACATGCCAGGCTTCCCTGTCCATCACCAACTCCCAAAGCTTGCTCAAACTCATGTCCATTGAGTCAGTGATGTCATCCAACCATCTCATCCTCTGTCGTCCCCTTCTCCTCCTGCCTTCAATATTTCCCAGCATCAGGGTTTTTTCTAGTGAGTCAGTTCTTTGCATCAGGTGACCAAATTATTGGAGTTTCAGCTTCAGCATCAGTCTTTCCAATGAATATTCAGGACTGATTTCATTTAGGATTGACTGGTTTGATCTACTTGCATTCCAAGGACTCTCAGGAGTCTTGTCCAACACTACAGTTCGAAAACATCCATTCTTCGGCACTCAGCGTTCTTTGTATTCCAACTCTCACATCCATACATGACTACTGGAGAAACCATAGCCTTGACTCTGCAGACCTTTGTTGGCAAAGTAATGTCTCTTCTTTTTAATATGCTGTCTAGGGTGGTCACAGCTTTTCTTCCAAGGAGCAAGGGTCTTTTATTTCATGGCTGCATGTGATTTTGGAGCCCCCAAAATAAAGTCTCTCACTATTTCCATTGTTTCCCCATCTATTTGCCATGAAGTGATGTGATCAGATGCCATGATCTTAGTTTTCTGAATGTTGAGTTTTAAGCCAACTTTTTCACTCTCCTTTTTCACTTTCATCAAGAGGCTCTTTAATCCCTCTTCACTTTCTACCAAAAAGGTGGTGTCATCCGCGTATCTGAGGCTATTGATATTTCTCCCGAAAATCTTGATTCCAGCTTGTGCTTCATCCAGCCTAGCATTTCGCATGATGTACTCTGCATATAAGTTAAATAAGCAGGGTGACAATGTACAACCTTGATGTATTCCTTTCCCAATGTGAAACCAGTCTGTTGTTCTATGACCAGTTCTAACTATTGCTTCTTGACTTGCATACAGATTTCTCAGGAGGCAGGTCAAGTGGTCTGGTATTCCCATCTCCTTAAAATTTTTCCACAGTTTGTTGTGATCCACACAGTCAAAAGCTTTAGTCAATAAAGCAGAAGTAGATGTTTTTCTGGAACTCTCTTGCCTTTTCGATGATATGACAGAAGTTGGCAAGTTGATCTCTGGTTCCTCTGCTTTTCTAAAACCAGCTTGAACATCTGGAAGTTCATGGTTCACATACTGTTGAAGCCTGGCTTGGAGGATTTTGAGCATTACTTTGCTAGCATGTGAGATGAGTGCAATTGTGCGGTAGTTTGATTATTCTTTGCCATTGACTTTCTTTGGGATTGGAATGAAAACTGACCTTTTCTGGTCCTGTGGCCACCACTGCTGAGTTTTCCAAATGTGCTGGCATATTGAGTGCAGCATTTTCACAGCATCATCTTTTAGGATTTGAAATAGCTCAACTGGAATTGCATCACCTCCCCTAGCTTTGTTTGTAGTGATGCTTCCTAAGGCCCACTTGACTTTGCATTCCAGGATGTCTGGCTCTAGATGAGTGATCACAACATTGTGGTTATCTGGGTCATAATTTTAATCTAGTCAAGAAGAAATAACCAAATGAAAATGAAGGATATTCCTCTAAATACATGGCTTGAATTTTTTAAAGTGCAAACCTCATGAAAGTCAAGGAAAAACTAAGAAACTATTTTTTCCATTTCCATTCCATAGGGACAAGACAATGTAGTATGCAATCCTGGAGTGACCCCAGGACTGGAAAATAGTTATTTAATCTACTCCTACCTTTGACGATAAAGTATATTATTAGACCTGTTGGTAAGATTTGAGCAAGGGAAATAGAAAATTATAATAATATCCACTGATGTGAATTTTGCAAACTTTAAATTGTACTATAATTATGAAAGAGAACGATCTTGATTTTTAAGGAAATACGTGCTGAAGTATTTAAAGAAAAGTGGCATTATATCAACCATACATTATCAAATACCAAGTAGAAAATGTAATGAAGAAAAATATACCACTTACGATGCAACAAACCCTGAGATATGAAGGAATAAACACATATGTGTTATAAAATGGTATAGAATTAGAAAAGCCCATCTGAATAAATAGGTAGATTTACTGTTTAGGAAGAATACATACTCTAAAATTTTTAATTCTGACCAAAGTAATATCTAATGCCAATAGAGTTCAATGCACTTCAATGGTACTGTTTGTAAAGTTAGACAAACTTGCACTAAAATCAATTTATACTAATAAATAGGAAAAGAACCAGATAGCCTAAAAAGAATAGAACAGAATTGGATCTTCCTTCACAATTATTAGTATAATTAATTAAAATAGTGGGTTTTAACACAATAAATTTTAAAAAGTAGATTGAATTAGGGCTGCCATAACAAAATACCATACTTGGTTACTTACACAACAGATTCATTTTCTCACAGGTCTGAAGATGAAAAGTTTCAGATCAAAGTGCCAGCTGATTCTATTCCTGGTGAGAGTTGACTTTCTGGCTTGCAGATGGCCACCTGCTTAATGCATACTCACATGGCCTTTCCTCTGCAGCATCTGTGGAGAGAAAAAGGGAGCAAGTGAACTCTGGTGTCTCTCCTTCTTCTAAGGGCACCAGTTCCACGGATTCCACGGACAGGGGAGCCTGGCAGCCTACAGTCCATGGGTCACAAAAAAATCAGACAGGACTGAGGGACCAACACTTCCACTTTTAGTTCTACTGAATTATGGCCTGAACCTTATAATCTCACTTAACTTATATTTCTTCTATGTCCCTATATATAGTCACATAAAGATTCCTTCACCCTTGATGTTCAATCAATTGCCTCTTCCTCCACCATTAATATCAAATCAAGTGCCCCTTCCTTCCCACCTGTGACACTAACGAAGTCCTTCGTAGTAATTTTTCTTTCTCTCCCATCATGCTGCCGTGTCTCAAATCTCTACTGATCCCTATTGTATTTGGGAGCTTCCCAGGTGGCTCAGTGCTAAAGAACATGCCTGCCAATGCAGGAGACATGGGTTCGATCCCTGGGTTGGGAAGACCCCTTGGAGAAGGAAATGACAACTTGCTCCAGTATTCTTGTCTGGAAAATCTCATAGACAAAGGAGCCTGGTGGGCTACAGTCTATGGGGTCACAAGAGTCAGGCATGACTTAGTGGCTAAACCACCACCATCACGTTGTATTTGGAGTTTAGTGTCTCTCCCCTACTGCAATAGTTTATTCCCTATTTTATTCAATAAAATCAGTCTTGCTGCTTTTAACAAATGTCAAGTGACTTTCAGATTTAAATGGGAACTTGAATCTTTGGGGAAATGGAATGTTAAAAACAAAAAGGGGAGGGAGACAGACAACTGACTTTATACATTCATACAATGAGTAATGATGATGGGAATAAAAATGAAATTAAAACCCTATTTTGTATCAAAGGTTAAAATATGTTATTTTATACTCTGAAGGTATGAAAGTGTTAGTCACTCAGTCATGTCCTACTCTTTGTGACCCCATGGACTGTAGCCTGCCAGGCTCCTCTGTCCACCAAATTCTCCAGGCAAGGATACTGAAGTGGGTTGCCATTCCCTTCTCTAGGGCATCTTCCCAACCCAGGGATTAAATCCAGGTCTCCTGCATTGCAGACGGATTCTTTCCCATCTGAGCCACCAGGGAAGTCATTTTATACCATAGATTAAAAATAAATTTCAAATGAATTGAAAACACAAAATTCAGTATTAATTAAAACTTATTTTAATAAAGAGCACTAGTTTGGGTATTAGGAACCTTGTGAGGCTACAATACTTTGGAGAATGTAAAGCCCTGGATTAACGCCTTTGCTTGAGTAAATAAGAAGATCAGTGATTATTTACATACTAGTTACCATGAAATATATTGTAACTTATTATCATAAAATTTACCTTCTGCCTAAGCCTGTTTCTTAAAAGAGGGAAAGCACTTTCCTAAAATTATAAAGTTTGTTTTTTAAAATCCAAAGACTTGACTTCTGACTTTGCAATTATGGATATTTAATATAAGAAATTAGGTATCAGAATGTTTGTTAAGAAAAACGTGTCTCTCCACACAGAATTGTAAATTATTTTCCAGGGGAGCTTACTGTTACACATTTTGTGATTATAAGTCTGCTGTTTATACAATCACATATATTGATAAGAATACCTCAACAATATAAAAAACACTGTAGGTGCTTGTACAATTAAGAGAGTACGTAAAATCATTTTTCCTTTAAAAATTCATTTAAATTCTAAAAGATTACTCCAAAAAACAATGTAGAAACTTTGTTTTCTATGATGACAAAACATAAAAACACCTTATGAAACTCTTAGAAGAATATGTAGAATATTTTTGCATCCTATAAGGAAGGAAAGATAAACACACACACACTGATAAAACAAACAAACAAAAAAACCTGTATAACAGAGACATCATAACAACAAAGCTAAAAATTTATTTGGAGAAGGTATTCACAGCATATATTACAGTTATTATAAAAAACAAAGAACTCAACTTTTAACTGTAGAAGTCAACATATAGATGTTTCAAATATCACATGAAAAAGCTGGTCATATGATATGAAAAGCAATTCACAAAGGAAGAAGCCAAATCATGAAAAATAATGAGAGAAAATCTCAATCATGTGAGAAGGAAGCCAATTATTTTTTCAAGTTACTTTTTTATCATCCTCGGAGTAGCAAAATACGTGACATACCTAAAGTTGGCTAGGATTGTAAGCAAAAAGGAAGTCTGCCATCTACTAGAGGAAATATCCACTATGGAGAACATCTGGTCTAAGCATGCTTGGGGCTGGTGCATGGGGATGACCCAGAGAGATGTTATGGGGAGGGAGGTGGGAGGGGGGTTCATGTTTGGGAACGCATGTAAGAATTAAAGAAAAATTTAAAAAAAAATAAATAAAGCATTTATTAATTTAAAAAAAATAAAATAAAAGCTTGACTGTGCTTTCAATGACAACCCTTCAATCCTACATTTGGTAAGTACTTTAGAGAACCCTTGCACGTGAACAATAGTAGTCATGTCAAGGATGTTTTTATAGCAGGGCACAATGAAAGATTTATAGTACTTAAACATCCATGAATAAAATAAACTGTAGCATTCATATGTTGAAATACCATGTAGCACTTAAGATGAATAGACTTAATTTACATATAGTGCATGGAAAGAATTGCAATACCTAGTGTTAAGAAATTCAAGATGCATCAAGACAAATTATTTTTGTGAAATTTTAAAACAAAAATACAGAAAGAAGTTTATATAGTAACTCTTCTTAAATGTAGCATGAAAGTATACAGTATGTTAACATTCTGCATCAATTTGGCTAGACAGATTATGCACCTATATATCTATAGATGTGTGTCTGTGTGTGTATATATATATATATATATATATAGAGAGAGAGAGAGAGAGCGTGCAAGAGAGAAGAAGAATGGAACAGGGTTAAGAAATAGAACCATGACTAATGTTGTACTGTTTAAGTCTCAAAACATTCACAGGAAATATGTGAAGCCAAGTTCACGTTGGTAGAAGGAGGGAGGGAGGCAAATTGTTTGAGGGCAGTAACAAAAACTGGCTTTCCCTATGATGTTTTATTAAAGTACATATATCATTATATGCAATTTTATATAAAAGTACATATTCATATCTCAGGCAAAAATGGCAAAAATGTTAATTAATTCTAGAAAGTAGGAAAGTGAAAATGATTTCCATTATTCTCTCTACTTTTCTATACCTTTAAGCACAAAATAAATAAGCATTGCGTGACAGAGCAATTTTATCTGCATCATTACAATGGTGCTGCTTTGCATGGAGTCCTGATTCACGTAGCCTGTGTGAATACTACCTCAGTGAAATGTCCCTCATGCTTCCCAGCAATTGCACTTTCATTTCATTTCATTCAGCAGCATTCAGCCTCCTAATGCAGTCACAGAGGGAACCATGCCCTGGATTGAGAAAGAAAAAGACTTTGATAACGAAAACTAAGATGAAAGTGAAAGTGTTAGTCACTCAATCATGCCTGACTCTTTGTGACCATATGGATTATAGTCTGCCAGGTTCCTCTGCCCATGGAATTCTCCAGGCAAGAATACTGGAGTGGGTTGCCCTTCTCCAGGGGAATCTTCTCAACCCAGGGATTGAACCAGGGTCTCCTACATATTATTTACCATCTGAACTACCAGGGAAGCCCAAATTTAAGGGCTTCAAATTAATAACTTTGGTTTATTCACCAACCTTAGCTTCTTCCCTCCTGATCTGTCTTCTTCACAGTCCAGCCACTAGGGTACCACAGGTCTCCAAGGCAATTATGAAGAGACCATCAGCTGGGAGCTTAGCATTTCCTTCCTAATATAGATAGTGAGCTTCGCAACCCACAGATTTAACATGCACAGAATTTTGAGCACCCACAGAGTTGCTCTAAGGGTGACGTCACTGTGCTCACTCTCAGAGAGAAACCTCTTATTTCCTATGCAGCTAAACTTGTGTCTCAGATCACAGAATGTCACCTGGTCTGGGTCCACCTTCTAATAAGGTCACTGAAACCTCAGCCTCAGCCCAGCCAGGAGTCCTTCTCTCTCAGAAAGACTAGGCCTCCTTTTTCATCAGGTAAATTTTGCCACCTAATGATGACCAATTTATTTTTATTAGGCTCCAGGTTTGACCAATTTTGATTGTTAACAATACGGTAGATGCAGAGCTGTGTGTTTTACTTACAAAATTGCTGCATAATTTAAGATCCCTATAAGGCAAGCCTTCCCCATTTTAAGAAGAGGTGATTGCAGCACAAAGGTTAAATGGTTTATCCATAGACACGTTACTATTATTGATCCAATCTCTGATTTAAACTCAGAGCTGTCTGCTTCCGGGGCAAGTGGGGTGGATTGAATAAGACGGTGATGTAAGGGGACAGGGAACTAACCTTCCCCATGAACACATCATCAAAAATACACTGATATGTGAATGAATTTCCTCTGAAAACTAACTACGAACTGGCAGACGGGCTCCTGTAAAACCAAGGCTGTGAGTAAGATCCACACATAATTGGGCTGGGACCTGTGCCACTGGGAGGTGACTCAGCAAAAGGGAGATTCCACACAAAGACACCTACCCTGAGGAGTGAGCAATAAGAATCACAGAAGAGGTGTCCTAGTCCTGGGGTCCTACGTCAGAGAAGATGAGCCCCATGGGTGACTAGAGGACTGCTGGTACTAATGGGGGGGGCTGTGGGAAGCTTGGATTTTGCTCAAGAGTGCAGGATGATGGCTTGTCCCCAAAGGGGTATAGAGTGCAGATAGGATTATTCTAATGGCTTCTGGGTTTCCTGTAACTGCCTCAGCATGTGCCTGGCACCAAGCTGACTGAATCCTCCAGCCCTGCTCACTCCAAGTCACAACATGGCACAGGATTTGGGCAGCCACAACCAGGGAGACTTGGTCACGGGACTCAGAGATGACACAGTCCCAGGGCAAGGCCTGGGTGGGGTGGTTGGCAGCCATTGTTCAGCACATCAGAATAAACGAAGAGCAATGAAAGCAGTCACTCCAACACAGCTCACAGCCTGATACACACCAAGAGTTCACGGGGACCCACCTAGCCTGCAGTGAAGCTCCACAACAAGGCATGTGGGGGAAGTTGGGGGAAGGGATCGCTGTGTAGGACAAAGGGGACTTGCGCTGGAGGCGGCCTCTGAGCAGAGCAAGGGCAACAATCACGGGCGCCTGCACAGGCAGCTCATCACAGACAGGTTGGACCTCTGTCTGCAGATGTCACGAGCCAAGAGCTGGCATGGGCCTGCCTCGCTTTGGCACTCTCCATCTGTGGCAAGTGTCCCAGTGCTGGGAGAGGGGTAAGCACACATTTAAAGAAAACAGAGCAAGCTCGTGCCCTCAAGGCTTCTGCTCCAGCAACTTGGGATCAGACCTTGCTCCTGATGGGGTAGTGGCAGCCACTGAGAAGGGGGAAAGTATTGCCTCACACCTGACTCCAGTACTAGCCATTCCATCCCAGCCCCATCCCCTATCAAGGTGACAGTGGTCAACACACCCCGAGGAAAGATGTGACTTGCTTCCCTGCCAAATCCAACACTCCAAAGACATGGAGCACTTACAGTCAGTACAGGGATACCCCCAGACAAGAACATCCCTTAAGACTGCAGTAGGTAGCTGCTGCTGCTACTGCTGCTAAATCGCTCCAGTCATGTTCGACTCTGTGCGACCCCATAGACGGCAGCCCACTAGGCTCCTCTGTGGTTCACCTAAATTCTGAACTGTCAGAGATGGTTAAACAAAATGCAAAGGAAGGGGAACCGCTCTCAATTGAAAGAGCAAGAGCAAAACCGTGAAAAAATAATGAAACAGAAATTAAAAATTTATCAGACAAAGAATTCAAAGCGTTGGTAATAAAAATGTTAAGAGAATTAGGGAACAGAATAGATGAATACAGTGAAAATTATAACAAGGAACTAGAAAATATAAAAGGGGCTCAATTAGAAATAAAGAATTCAATAACTGAAATTTAAAGAAAAACACATGCTAGAAGGAATGAATATCACATTAAGTGATAGCGAAGCTTGCATAAGTGAAAAATAGAACAATGGAAATCACCCAATCATAACAGCAAAAAGAAAAAATGAATTTAAAAAATTAAAACAGTGTGAGAGATCTCTGAAGTAATAATATTGAATATACCAACATCTGTACTGTAAGGGTCTCAGAAGATGAGAGAGAAGGGGATTCAAAAACATATTTGAGGATATTATGGTTAAAAACTTCCTAACCTGAAGAAGGAAACAGATATTTTGTCATAAAAAGCTCTAATCATTTATAGTTATTTTCCAAACACTTGCTACAGAGGTCTATCAACAAACCCTTCCCTGTGCTTTTCACTGCTTTCTGTTCTTCAATATTCTAAATCCCTGCATTGTTTTAGCATGTTCTATTCAGAGCATTGAACAGAGGAACTCCTAAGGAATAGTTGATCCTTTTTATTTAATTTGTATCACTATGACTCCTGCAAGTTGAGGTCCCCAGGCAATACAAAGACTCTGAGGATAGAGACTGCCTGCTAAGTAGCTTCAGTCACGTTCGTCTCTGCAACCCTATGGACTGTAGCCTGCCAGATTCCTCTGTCCATAGGATTCTCCAGGCAAGAATGATGAACTGGGTTGCTGTGCCCTCCTCCAGAGGACCTTCCCAACTCAGGGATGGGGCTGAACCCGTGTCTCTTATGTTTCCTGCATTGCCAGGCAGGTTCTTTACTACTGTCACCGCCTGGGAAGCCCAAGATAGAGATTAAAGTACAGGAAGTTCACTAAGAGGTGTTCTTGGGATTGACATCTATGGAACTAAAGGCAGCCAACTGAAAGAAGAGAGAAGTTGGGCAGTGGTGAAGTCTCCATCAAGATCTCAACTTACTCCTTGAAGGGTTCTAAAGCTGATCTGGTGCTTCAGAGTTGTATAGATTTAGGACAAATGCCCCACTCCTTAAACCTCTGTGCAGATCAGTTATTCAGTGCTCCTGCAATGAGAAGGCATAATCTTGGGCAGTCAATTTTCCTCAGCCAAGGCAGTTCCTGAAAAGTGATAACGCTGAGCACTGTCTTGGCAGTTGTTTTCCCTGCAGCTTGGGAAATAGGTCCTTCAGTCTTGTGGACCTATTTCAGTCTATATGGGTGTGTGTGTATTAGTTGCTGAGCTGTGTCCAACTCTTCATACCCCATGAACTGTAGCCCACCAGGCTCCTCTGTGCATGGAATTCTTTAGGCAAGAATGCTGGAGTGGGTAGTCATTCCTCTCTCCAAGGGATCTTCCTGACACAGGGATCAAACCCGGGTCTCCTTCATTACAAGCATATTCTTCATAGTCTGAGCCACCAGGGAAGCCCTGGTCTATGAGTAGAACATCATAATGTCCACTGCAATGACATTATTTACAGATTTCAGCACTTCTGAGGGTACAGTTGACCCTTAAACACACCGGTTCGGACTGGGCAGGTCCACTGATAGAGGGATTTTTTTTTCCATGAGTAGGTGCCACATGATTCAAGGTTGGTTGAATTCAAGGATACTGATGGAGGTCAGTTGTAAAGGCAGATTTTTTCCCTATGTGAAATGTTAGTGTCCCTAACTCTAGAGCTGTTTAATGGTCAACTGTGCTTAGGAGATAGAGTTGGGGAGAAGTAAGCTCTGAAAGCTTAAAAAATTCAGAAATAGTTACAGATTCAATTAAATTTTGTATTTCTTCTTGTTTAAAAACAAGAAATTGTTAGTGGAATAGGTTGAGGTCAGGGGATTATTTTTGGACTAACAGCTCATGTTGAAGGCAGAAAAGTTCCAAGACAGGGATTGACTTTTAGTTAATAAATACATGGCTCTAGGAAGTCAATTAATCCCTTGGACTTCTAGTTTCACCATAAAAGCAACAGTCTCCCACATCATGGGCATAAAGATTAGGAGAGGGCCTACGTAGAATCCATCACTGTGTGAAGGAAGATGGCTTAGTAACAATGATCTTAATGATCTAAGTAACAGTGTCACCTAGTTAATCCTGGGAGTTACTCTATTAGTCTGAGTTCTCTAGTGAAAGATGACCAATAGGATATACAAATTATTATTATAAAGAGAAAGAACAAGAAAATTTATCATGAGATATTGGCTCAGGAAATTATAGATGCTGAGAAGTCCCAAGAATAGCAAGCTGGAGAGCCACAGAAGCTGACAATGTAGCTCTATTCTGCATCTTGAGGCCTGAGAACTAGTAGAGCTGATGGTACAAGTTCTAGTCTAAAAGCCAGCAGGCTCAAAACCAAAGAAGGTCCAATGTTTCCATTCAAAAGCAAGAAAAGACCAACGTCCAAGCTGAAAACAGTCAGGCAGTAGGGTTTCCTTCTTCTCAGCCTTTTTGTACTATTCAGGCCCACCCAAGTTGGGGAGAAAAATCCACTTTATGTGTTTTTCTGATCTAAATGTTTATCTCACTCAGAAGCACCCTCATAAACACGTTCCAGAATAATGCTTGACCAAGTGTCCGGGCACCCCATCACCCAATCAAACCGACACATACAATTAGCTATCACACACAGGTTACTCCAAATTGAAACACTGTATTATAATATGAAATCCTTCAGTAGATCACACTGCAGCAGAAAGCAGAAATGTGTATCTAACTGATTGATCTAATCTCCATGACCTGCTGTCACTGAACCCTGAATTCACCTGACAACCACCCTTCTCTGTTCCAGTCACCATATTTGGGGGTAGCTGTATAAGACAAATCCTTGCTCCATTATTATTCTTTTGAAATAATATAATAACTTACCCAATATCCTTCTGTTGCTCAGTCATGTGTGACTCTTTGCGACCCCGTGAACTACAGCTCATCAGACTCCTCTGTCCATGGGATTTTCCAGGCAAAAATACTGCAGTGGGTTGATATTTCCTCCTCCAGGGATCTTCCCCACACAGGGATCAAACCCACGTCTCTTGCAAGTCTCCTGCATTGCAGGCAGATTCTTTAGCACTGAGCCTCCAGGGAAACCCATAATTTCCTGCTAATAAAGCCCATGAGACTAGAAATTAACCTTATTATTAATTTCTAGTCCCAAGGGGCTTTGGAGAGGAAAGGGTTCTTCAAACCCTAAGGGTAAATTAGAAGACAAACAGAAATTCCTCAAATTAGAGCATTAAAAATACAATCAGATATTTGGCCCAGTAAGAATTAACTACTTGCTAATCTGTCTTCTTATCTCAGTGAACTGAGTGGGTATTTGTCTTTCTTCTCCACGGCCAATAAAATGGAAAGCCATGTCATTATTCTAGCATCTCTAGGGGTTAGTCTCTTAGAGGCCTTGCCACCATACAAACAGGAGAGGCTCAGTGATTGTTGGGTATCTTCCCAGTTTGATTGTTTGAAAGTAACAGTTCACCTCTTAAAGACCTTGGGCTTTTGGCTTCATAGACTCTAAATTGTGTTACACAATTCATTTGAAGAGGGTCGCTGCCCAATAATGCTGATCTATTTTTTTACACTCAGCAAATGGGTTATTTGATTTTCTCTTCTTCCCAATTAGCATCAGTGGTAGATTTCCTAACAGTGTGATTTGAGCTTGAAGGTTAAACATGGCATGCCTGTCTGTTGTTCAAATCAATGCTGCCCTGACATTGCTATTCCTCACCTAAACTTCCATCGATGATTTGATTTAAACCAGCTGTTTTGGCTAATTCAGTAATTAGTGACTTGGCAAAGCACTAATAGTATTGGAAGGTAGGAAAAAATAACTCAGATTTACATATGTAATGAAATTTCAGCACGAATAGTTTGCTCCGAAGAATGATAATATTTAAATATGAAACTCAAGTTTTTTAAAATAAAAAATACTAAATGCTTTTTGCACGTAAGATCCATACGCTTGCATTTCTCCATTCTACGAATAGCAAATATGTGCCTTACATTGTTCCAAATGTTTTACATACATTGCCGTAATCCCAGCTTCCCAGGTGGCCCTAGCGGTAAAGAATCCTCCTGCCAATGCAGGAGACACAAGGGACTTGGGTTCGATCCCTGGGTTGGGAAGATTCCCTGGATAGGAAATGGCACCCCACTCCAGTATTCTTGTCTGGGAAATTCTATGGATACAGGCGCCTGGCAGGCTACAGTCCATGGGGTCACGAAAGAGCCAGACACAACTAAGCATGTACATATTAATGCATAGTGACCCAAAAAGGTAGGCACTACTGGTTCCACCTTACAGATGAGAAGCTAAAGCCTAGGAATACACAATGCTTTTACCAATGTCACAGGGCCACAAAATGAAAGAGCAGGTAGTTAAACTTAGTTATAACCCCAAAGTCCATGTTCTTTAAATTCTTCTCCATGGATCTTACACAATTTCTCCCACTCCCAATGGGTAAACTATGAAAGTCACACCTGCCATAGGTCAAGAAAGCAGAATGTTTTGTCTTGATTGCACATGTTAAAGGCTTGGATGTTGTGTCCAATGGCTCTAGAGAGGGAGCTGGGTATGGGACCAGGTTTCCATTTAAAGACCCCAAATTGTCTGGTGTTGGTCATGTTAGAAATTATTTAACAATCTTGAAATTTCTGCTATGCACACGAGCTTATACTATAGGTCTAGAAATGTCAATTTCACATGTATTAACCTAACTGTTGGCCCAAGAAAAATCTCTGAAAGGGAAAAAAATGTGACTTTTTGTCTATTATCCTGTGCTAGCCTTGGGAATAAACAGCTAAATGATAGCTGTGCATGTTCAGTCCTTTCAGTCATGTCCAATTCTGTGCAACCCTATGGACTGTATGCCACCAGGCTCCTCTGTCCATGGGATTCTCCAGGCAAGAATACTGGAGTGCGTTGCCATGCCCTCTTCCATGGGATCTCCCCAAACCAGGGATCAAAATTGCATCTCTTGCATCTCTTGCATCTCTTGCATTGGCAGGCAAATTAACATTATTTGTTGCCAACCGCATACCCTTCAAGCTTCATATAGCCTCAACAATAAGATGTTTGCCCATGTTGTCTTCCAGGAACTCAAAGTCTGCTGTTTCTAGTTCAAGTTCAAGCCAGATAGAGCTGATATAACACCAACCCTAATACTGGGCTGTCACAGGAATGACCAAGTAATGGCCCTTTGACATCACAGAGGGCCAAAACCTCCACCCTTAGATCATACTAAGCACCTCAATTTTTGAACGTCTGGATGGCATCACTGACTCGATGGACATGAGTCTGAGTGAACTCCAGGAGTTAGTGATGGACAGGGAGGCCTGGCACGATGTGATTCATGGGGTCGCAAACAGTCGGACACGACTGAGCGACTGAACTGAACTGAACTGATCCAGTGAAGAAAAACTTACTCTAGACATGCTGTACCGAACAGCAATTAGTTCATCTTCTCCTTATCTCTAATTACCTTTCCCCATGCCTAAGACACCTGCTTCTGGAGGGATGTCATATTTGAGACTCATTCTCCCATTTCCTTGCTTGCTACCTTGTGAATAAACCCATTCTTTGCAGCAAACCTCAATGTCCCAGCATTTTGGCTTGCATGTCAAGCAAACAAACCTGCTTTGGTAACATTTCTAGGAACCTTGTGAGATGGGGCTTTTAGAAATGAGAAAATCGGGGCTGGAGAAGGTCCAGTGCTTGCCTCACCTAGAGTGCTGGTGAGGATGAATACTTCTGTATCAGACGGGCCCCCTGTAATTCTGCACCCTCGATTTGTTGTTGTTCAGTTACTAAGTTGTCTGACTCTTTGTGACCCCATGGACTGCAGCATACCAGGCTTCTTTGTCTCCCAGAGTTTGCTCAAATTCAAGTCCATTGAGTCAATGATGCCATCCAACCATCTCACCCCTTCTCCTCCTGCCCTCAATCTTTCCCAGCATCAGGGTCTTTTTCAATGAGTCAGTTCTTCACATCAGGTGGCCAAAGTATTGGAGTTTCAGCTTCAACATCAGTCCTTCCAACGAATATTCAGGGTTGATTTCCTCTAGGATTGACTGGTTTGATCTCCTTATTGTCCAAGGCACTCTCTAGAGTCTTCTCCAGCACCACATTTTGGAAGCATCAATTCTTCGGTGTTCATCTTTTTTATGGTCCAACTCTCACATCCATACCGGACTACTAGAAAAATTATAGCTTTGACTGTATGGATCTTTTTCAAGAAAGTGATGTCTCTGCTTTTTAATACATTGTCTAGGTTTGTTATACCTTTTCTTCTGAGGAGCAGGCGGCTTTTAATTTCATGCCTGCAGTCATTGTCTGCAGTGATCTTGGAGCCCAAGAAAATAAAATATGTCACTGCTTCCACCTTTTCCACATAGCTAGTTAACCAGCATGTTCTTTTGTGTGAAGCCTAGAAAGATTTCAGAACCTCCTCCTCCACTTTGGGTACTGCCCCCCAAAACCCCACATAACCATCTTAGTAGTCACCAATGGGTAGATATGAAGCGGCACAGCTTTTAAATCTACTTCTAACCTTACCAGATGAGATACTAATATGCTGGCAAAGCCATTGAGACACTTTAGGAAATGAAGCAAGCAGCCACATCACGCTGCTGCCTTGCTTTGGTGAGTTAATCCATCATGTGTGGCTGCTTTTCTAATAGTACACCAAGGGCCACAGGAAACAGGTGATTGCTTAGTCCAACTGCCTTCCCCAGAGACAAACGCCAACAACCCAAGGTCTTATTGTCCTGGAGGGCTGAGCCACTGTTTACAGAATTCGAGTTTCATTTAACTAAGAAAACACATTTTAAAATTGATTTTCTCTCAAAACACACTTGGGTTTTGTAAATGTACACAGAAAGTAGTTTTCTGAAGTTAAATACAATTCCCTGGAGAAAGTTTGCAGAGCAGCCTTAAAGTTAAACTAAACTCCATTTCTTTCCACACCACCCAGCTCTCTTTATCATTTAAATTAGGTGAGTTGAAGTATGCAGAGTCTGCACCACTGTGAGACAATTTAGATGCTCAAAATCTCCCCTTTCTATACTGACCTCCTTTCTTTGTAAGGATCACTTTCTTCCCTCAGACAACTCTGCAGATAATGGATAAAGATTTTAAAAGTAGTTAAGCCCAATTTTTAATTAAATTACAAGCAACGTTTTCAAAACTATTTTTAATAGAAAATCTCAAAATTGCAAACACCATGGTTTTAATTATATGCAATTAATCCAAAGGCTTCATTTCTTAAAAACTCTTTCATTTATTCACTGATAGACAAAAAAGGATTTAAAATGTAAGTATATTTCCTTCCAAAGAAAATGTTCAAAAAGATTTTCAAAAAAAGACAAAGAATGTAGCATTAATAGAAAGTAGTTTTATGTAATTATATTTGTAAGAAATTAGAAAGCTGAAGGCCAGATTAAAAAAATGGTAAGGTGGACCACATATTCATTACAGAAATTTCTAGTCAAAATGTGTATTTCTAAATATTAATAACAAGTTGGAAAATGTTTAAAAATGGTTCAGATAACAAATACATAATTTCACAATACAGTTAACTCTTACTAACATTTTTATAGAAATTCATATTAATATACATATTAATATACTCAAATACATATACACATTGATATACTTAAATGCATTTATTTTTATAAGTTTATGATTTCATGTGTATGTTTTTATGTAAGTATACACATGCATAGATAGATGTATGTATATATACATGCATATACAGTGGTGTGTACCTGTGACTGCATGTGCGTATTATATGTACATGTATGTGTATGTACATTGTGCTTTTGTATAATCATTTGTATACGTGTGTGTTTCTGTATATTTGTTTATCAATATGCGTATATATGTCTTTGTTTATTCAAACATATGTATGTGTACATGTGTCTCTATATATGCGGTTATGTTTGTGTGTGAACGCGTGTTTGTGTTTGTATGCCTGCATATCTGTATGCGTAGTTTCACCTAAAATAATATGTAGTCCTCTCATTACCATTTAATTCTAAAGAGTTTTTATCTTGTCTTTATTATTTTTGTTTTCTACATTTCTGTAGTTTTTTCCATAGTTTAAAGGGTCAAGTAATTTTCAAAGCTCAGAAAGATGTTCTGGGGAGGGAGGTGGGAGGGGGGTTCATGTTTGGGAATGCATGTAAGAATTAAAGATTTTAAAATTTAAAAAATAAAAAACTAAAAATTTTAAAAAAAAAAATTAAAAAAAAATAAAATAAAATAAAATAAAATAAAAATAAAAAAACAAAGCTCATTACAGAAATACCACTATATTCCCCTCCTCTCCTCATAAGCAACTAGTTTAAGTCTGTGAGCCAAATCTTCTATTATTTGACTTCATGTATCTGAAGGACACATTTCTACTTCTATAAACTTTAGTCTTAAATATTAGATAGCAATTCCCAAACTTTAATATGGAGGCTTACCTGGTTTTTGTTGATCCTCCCCACCATCACTCATCCCTCCCTTATCAGCCCCATAATTTTCTCAGTATACTCTAATTTTGTTTAGATCAATGGTCATGCCCACTTTGGTATTTCCATGTAAACATAATTTATCATTGATTACTTTTGTTGTCTAAACAGTACACTGATTTTCTTTAGCTTATTTACTCTGAGCATATCATGACTTCACAATCACATTCCTCCAGTTGTGTAATTCTCGTGGCAGGTGGTTGAGACACATCAGTTGTCCCATCTTTCACCTGCTGGAAGAGCACTGCACAGTTTCTCAGATGTCCCACACTGGACAGATGGAATTCTGGACTTCTCCCATTTTAGCATCTGTGTGATCATCCTGAGAATTCTGTCTGCTTTTGCTGTGCTGGAGCCTCTATTTCTTTGATTCTTTATATTCCAATCTCTTGGTTTACTCCATGAACTTGGCAAAGTATTTTATTATTGGTTTCCTGAGAAAAGGAGTGTATGAAAGGCTACTTTTAAGAGTATTCATTTCTGACAAATTTCTAAGTCTACTCTCACAATAGTTTGTTGAGAAATAGAATTCTAAGTGAGAAATAATTTATTTACAAGGCATTCCTCCATCGTCTTCATGGAGGACATCTTCATAGACTTCATCGTCTTCATAGACTTCATGGATATAATAAAGAGTTTAATGACTAATGACCCTTTGATTCCTGATTCATTGTATGAACAGCCCTCTTTCCTCCCGCTTCTCCTCCTCTTCCTTTCTTTCTTCTTCCTTTTCTCTCTATCGGTACCATCTCTCTCTCTCAGTATTTTCTGACCCCACAGTTACAAAATGTCTACATACGAAGGGATGAGGTATTGTCTATTCATTCAATACACTGAATGATTAAAGAGCCTGTTCACTACTGGAACATATTTTATTTCTGGGAAAATGTTTTTCATTATGGGCTTCCCCATTGGCTTAGGGGTAAAGAATCCGCCTGCAATGCAGGAGACTTAGGTTAGGTCCCTGGGTAGGGACGATCCCCTGGAGAAGGGAATGGTAACCCACTCCATTATTCTTGCCTTGAGAATTCCATGGACAGAGGAGCCTGGTAGGCTACAGTCCATGCGGTCTCAAAGAGTTAGACACGACAGAATCAACAGCATGCATGCGTGTTCTTCATTATTCACTGATGATTCATTTCCTCTCCTTTATTTCTTGTCTCTGGAACTTCCTTTTAGAGTTATACAGTGAAAATGTCCACATTACATGCTTTTTTGCCCATTGGACCACCAGAATCTACTACATTGACTGAGAGTTAGTATACATTGATTGAGTGAATTATTTCTATGAACAAGTAATTTAAGTAACTACATAATTTTAATATGTAGGTCATATAATATTTTGCACTTTGACATTTATTTAACATTATTAGAAACTTCAGTTGTTTCTTAAATTTCAGTGTAATGTTCCTGTCAACGTTCTCTTTGTCTCTTTTCATTACCTTCCAAATAATTTCTTTATACCTTTTCCCAATTCTATAATTTTGTTTGGAGTTTCATTTACTCTGCTAGTTATTATTATTCTTTTTAATATTTAAGTGTTCATTTCTAGGAGTTGTCTTTGTTATTTTTTAAATCCAATTTTTTAAAAAAATTTTCAGTCTTCTGCTTCTTACCTGTAGTGTTTACTCCCTCTTTATTTATAAAAACAAAGTAAGAAGATGGGGATCTAGTTATACCTATTCCTGAAGTCTTTGAGAGTATGATCCTACTGTTATTTTTGTCTCACTTTCACTTGTCTTGTACAGCTTTTTCTTTTTTTTTTTTTAATTTGGCTTCTGATTATGTGCTCATATATCCCTTGACATTTTGCCCTGGGAATTCTTTGAGAAGTTGGATGAGGTGTATTGTTCACAAGAGTATTTACATCTGCCTCTTCTAGCTCTTGAGGACAATATCAACTATCAACTTTAACCTAAATCCTCAGCTATACCATCCTCCAGGCAGTATAAATGCGGGCTGTAAACCACATGAGTGTTGGCTTATGGTCTACTTATTCCCAAGAAAAAATTATTTTGCACCATGCCCAGCACCAAAGATCTAGACTTAAATTCCTTCTTTAATTTATTTAAAGATAGTAAGAAATATGTGCTAAGTACATCTATTTTTTAAGTCTTTGAGGGTATGGAGACAGATGACTCGCTTCTCGTTCACCTTGACAACATTATGTAAACCCTCCTACTAGATTCTCAATTGAGACTAAGAATAAGTTTTTGTTTGTCTGTTTTTTTAAGCCCTACATCCTGGACTATAAGGTCACAATAATGTGTAGGACTTGCTTAATGCTGTAGCTTCTCACTTTGACATAATTTTGGCCTCCAAGAATTAATTTTTTTCTCTACCCCCAAAATATACTTTTTTAATCTAGTATTTTTAACTTTTTTAATTTAAAGGATCTCTCAAGGTGTTTATTTGATTATATTGCCAGAAGCATAACTTACTATTTTTTTCTGCTCTGATAAAGACAAAAATAATACTAAGATAAATGGAAAGGTATGGTCCAAATCTGTAAAGCACACTTGAATGAATACAACATCACTGCACCAGCTCATGTTGTCTGTGCCCTTCTACTCAAACTAACTATCCTTTCCTACCTTCTTCTCAGTGAAGTTCTAAACCTTCTTTGGTACCCAAGTTCAACTTCCAACGTAAAGTCTATCTGAACATTCTGGTCAATATTAATGTGAAATGTTTCCAAATCTTATATCAGATACATAAATAATATATATATTATAGGGTTTCAAATAAGATCATCATCATCTCTATATTGCATAAGGAGAAACTGAGCTTAAGACTACATAAATGAGAAAGCACTAAAACTGGTGTTTCAGACTTTCCACTGATTCCTCGCCTTGAAGCTGCAATAACCCATAATACCAAATCTTACTTATTTCTTTGCTGGCAAAGTTACATCTCCAGGATATGCATAGCTGTATTTCTTACAATAGGCTGAGATAGAGGCAGCTTTAACCACCAGACTGTACTTATTAGTAGCCCCTTCAAAAGAACTTCTAAAACATGCCATCTAAGTAAAACGTAGGTCTGCTTCACATATTTCTTTAACTGTGAAATAAGGGTTACCCAAAGGGATCATAACAGGCTTTGGCACTTTATAATCCTGAACAGTCTGTCCTCTAAGACTGAGGCTGATATTTTCTTACCTGCGTATCACCTGCAGGACCAGCAGCTACAGTTCTGCTCAATCCTCCCTTTTATCCACTCCCTGGGTTCCTGAGAGTCTCTGGAGAATTTAGATGATATAGCACTCATAGTTTTAGGAACCCTGCTCTCAGTAATACTAGTACTACTAGCTCTGCTTTTAAAAATCAAAACCATGTAAGAGACCTTTTAGAAGACTTTATAGTGTAAAGAATATACATTGTATACAATGAAATAATGTCATTTGCAGCAACAAAGAGGGACCTAAAGATCATCATACTAAGTCAATCAGACAGAGGAAGACAAAAACCATATGATGTCACTTATATGTGGAATCTAAAATATATGATGCAAATGAACTTATGTACAAACAAGAAATAGACTTACAGACCACAGAAAACAACTTCATGATGACCAAAGGGGAAGCAGGGAGGAGGGATAAATTGGAGTTTTGTATTAACATATATACACACATATACTACAGATGTAGAAAACAATCTTATGGTTACCAAGGGGGAAAAGGGAGAAGGGATAAATTGGGAGACTGAGATTGACATGGGAAATTGAGGTTGACATATACATACTATTATATTAAAAAAAAGATAACTAATAAGAACCTACTGTATAGCACAGGGAACTCGATTCAATACTCTATAATGACCTATATGGAAACAAAATTTAAATAAAGAGTGATTCATTCTTAACGGATTCAATTTCCTGTACAGCAGAAACTAACACCACATTGTAAATCAACTATACTCTAATAAAGATTAATTTACAGAAAAAAGAACATATGGATGCTACTGTATAGAAAATAGGTAACCAATAAAAACAAACTGCATAGCACAGGGAGATATACTCAATATAGGTTTAAGGGACTAGATCTGACAAAGAGAGTGCCTGATGAACTATGGATGGAGGTTCATGACACTGTACAGGAGACAGGGATCAAGACCATCCCCATGGAAAAGAAATGCAAAAAAAGCAAAATGGCTTTCTGGGGAGGCCTTACAAATAGCTGTGAAAAGGAGAGAAGTGAAAAGCAAAGGAGAAAAGGAAAGATAAAAGCATCTGAATGCAGAATTCCAAAGAATAGCAAGGAGAGATAAGAAAGCCTTCCTTAGCAATCAATGCAAAGAAATAGAGGAAAACAACAGAATGGGAAAGACTAGAGATCTCAAGAAAATTAGAGATGCCAAGGGAACATTTCATGCAAAGATGGGCTCAATAAAGGACAGAAATGGTATGGCCCTAACAGAAGCAGAAGATATTAAGAAAAGTTGACAAGGATACACAGAAGAACTGTACAAAAAAGATCTTCAAGAACAAGATAATCATGATGGTGTGATCACTCACCTAGAGCCAGACATTCTGGAATGTGAAGTCAAGTGGGCCTTAGCATCATTATGAAAAAAACTAGTGGAGGTGATGGAATTCCAGTGGAGCTATTTCAAATCCTGAAAGACGATGCTGTGAAAGTGCTGCACTCAATATGCCAGCAAATTTGGAAAACTCAGCAGTGGCCACAGAACTGGAAAAGGTCAGTTTTCATTCCAATCCCAAAGAAAAGCAATGCCAAAGAATGCTCAAACTACCACACAATTGCACTCATCTCACACACTAGTAAATGCTTAAAATTCTCCAAGCCAGGCTTCAGCAATATGTGAACGATGAACTTCCTGATGTTCAAGCTGGTTTTAGAAAAGGCAGAGGAACCAGATATCAAATTGTCAACATCTGTTGGATCATCGAAAAAGCAAGAGAGTTCCAGAAAAAACATCTATTTCTGCTTTATTGACTATGCCGAAGCCTTTGACTGTGTGGATCACAATAAACTGTGGAAAATTCTTCAAGAGATGGGAATACCAGACCACCTGACCTGCCTCTTGAGAAACCTATATGCAGGTCAGGAAACAACAGTTAGAACTGGACATGGCACAACAGACTGGTTCCAAATAGGGAAAGGAGTACGTCAAGGCTGTATATTGTCACCCTGCTTATTTAACTTCTATACAAAGTACATCATGAGAAACGCTGGACTGGAAGAAACACAAGCTGGAATCAAGATTGCCAGGAGAAATATCAATAACCTCAGATATGCAGATGACACCGCCCTGATGGCAGAAGGTGAAGAGGAACTAAAAAGCCTCTTGCTGAAAGTGAAAGAGGAGAGTGAAAAAGTTGGCTTAAAGCTCAACATTCAGAAAATGAAGATCATGGCATCCGGTCCCATCACTTCATGGGAAATAGATGGAGAAACAGTGGAAACAGTGTCAGACTTTATTTTGGGGGGCTCCAAAATCACTGCAGATGGTGACTGCAACCATGAAGTTAAAAGACACTTACTCTTTGGAAGGAAAGTTATGACCAACTTAGACAGCATATTCAAAAGCAGAGACATGACTTTGCTGACTAAGGTCCATCTAGTCAAAGCTATGGTTTTTCCAGTGGTCATGTATGGATGTGAGACTTGGACTACGAAGAAAGCTGAGCACCAAAGAATTGATGCTTTTGAACTGTGGTGTTGGAGAAGACTCTTGAGAGTCCCTTGGACTGCAAGGAGATCCAACCAGTCCATTCTGAAGGAGATCAGTCCTGGGTGTTCATTCGAAGGACTGATGCTAAAGCTGAAACTCCAATACTTTGGCCACCTCATGCGAAGAGGTGACTCATTGAAAAGGACCCAGATGTTGGGAGGGATTGGGGGCAGGGGGAGACGGGGACGACAGAGGATGAGATGGCTGGATGGCATCACCGACTCGATGGACGTGAGTTTGAGTGAACTCTGGGAGTTGGTGATGGACAGGGAGGCCTGGCATGCTGTGATTCATGGGGTCGCAAAGAGTCGGACACAACTGAGTGACTGAACTGAACTGACAAGGGAAAAATATTTGAAAAAGAACATATATATACATACACACACATATATAACTTTTCTGGACACCTGAAAACACAACATTGGAAATCAACTATTTCAATTTAAAAAAAGAATATACATTTTTATACAATTTCGTGTGTCTCCATATGTTGTAGGAATGGGGAGGCCCCCCTACAGAGCCCCAAGAGCAGGCTCTTGTCTAACACTCAGAAAAGAATTGTCCGAGGAGACATGTGCTGACAAAGCAAGATATTTTATTGGGAAAGGGCACCCAAGTGGAGAATAATAGAGTATGGGAACCCAGGAGAACAGCTCTGCCGCGTGGCTCACAGTCTCAGGTTTTATGGTGATGGGGTTAGTTTCCAGGTGGTCTTTGGCCAATCATTCTAATTCAGGGTCTTTCCTGGTGGCACACGCATCTTTCAGCCCGATGGATGCTAGCGAGAGGGATTCTGGGAAGCGGACGGACACGCGGTGTTTCCTTTCGACCTTTCCTGAACTCTTTTGGTTGGTGGAGGTTTCTTAGTTCCATATTCCTTGTCAGGATCTCCTGTCATAAAAGAACTCATGCAAATGGTTACTATGGTGCCTGGCCAGGGTGGGTAGCTTCAATCAGTGTGCTTCCCCTAACACCTATAATAAACGAGATGCTGCCACTTCACTCAATTACTTCACACAGATTGAGAATTCCTGCTGAACACATCCTGTTTCCTGCCTGGGTTCACAACTGCACTGTGCCATGCAAAGGTTAGGTTAATAATCCCAGACATCTCCTCCAGGTTAACACCCTATCGCCGTATCACTTTCTTGTTTCCCTGTCCATACACACGTGTTAGGATTCCCTCTTGACTCATCTCTTTCAGGCGTGTTCCTAGCCCCCTAATACATGTCAGCACCTGAAGAACAAGGACTCCACCTGGCTCCTGCCATCCACTCCTCCCTCCTATGCAAATACTGGTACGTGGCAGGCCCACAGGGAGCATGTGTCAAGTCAACTTATGAATCTTTCCCATGTCACAGATATGTTTACACTGTTGGAGCTCTGACCTCATCGAGTGCCTCACACCCACCCCATACACCATCCTCAATAACCAACCAAACAACACAAAGCCGAAAACCACTCACCACCATTCTCTTGCACATGCATCCGCTCTACTAATTTACTGTTTAGAAATAAAAAGTAGCTTCTACCTATTGTTTGTTTGTTTATTCAGTTGCGCAGTCATGTCCTACTCTGCAACCTCGTGGACTGCAGCAAGCCAGGCTTCCCTGTCCCTCACCATCTCCCGGAGTTTGCCCAAGTTCATGTTCATTGCATCAGTGATGCCATCTCATCGTCTGACACCCTCTTCTCCTTCTACATTCAATCTTTGCCAACATCAAGGACTTTTCCAATGAGTTGTCTGTTCACATCAGGTGATCAAAACACTGGAGGTTCAGCATCAGTTCTTCCAGTGAATATTCAGGGTTGATCTCCCTTAAGATTGACTAGTTTGATCTCCTTGCTGTCCAAGTGACTTTCAGGAGTCTTCCCCAGCACTGCAGTTTAAAAGCATAAATTCTTTGGCATTCTGCCTTCTTTACAGTCCATCTTTCACAACTGTATGTGACCATGTACCCTATTAACAGCTTATAACTCACTTATGTTCACTTAATAACAGTGCTACATGTAAATAACATTTATCTCACTCTTCTAGATGTGTAAAGTGGGGTTCAGAAAAGATAAGTAGATTCCATTAGGTCACAGTTATGTAATGTCTCAATCGGATCTGGCATGCCACGAGTATCTATGATCAAAATATCACATAACCATCTGGAATATTGGGCATCTTGTTCAGGAGAGAGATGAAGGGTAGGTTCCCCACGTCTTTCCCCTAAGCAGCCTTAGAACCAGGCCTGTGATTTCTGTGGGTGATCAGATTTAAGCATCTTTATTTGGAGGCTTCTCTGAGAAACAATGAGATGAACGAGGCTGTGTCTGTATTTGCATCATGGTTTTAGGTAGCTCAGAAAACATGTTGTAAATGATGTCTGAAATAGAATATTCTCAGTTCTGAACTCCAGGATTTCATGATGAGAACCTAAGTTCCTGTTGGGAACTAGGTATTTTTGTTCATAATTCAATTTAGACACAAGCATGAACCCTGCCTGTGTGTCTCTCTCTACAACCTTCCCACATTCTCATCCCAAGAAATTACCCAAAGTAATATTTGGAGCTATGAGTCCTAAACATGCTTGTCTGAAAAAAAAATTTAAAGGGTAAATGGAATTTTAAAACTACAAATTTTGTTTTAGATTTTTTTAAAAGCCCTCTAATGACCTTCTGTCAGTGTGATTGAGTTTCAACAGGATACCACAGACTTGATGGTTCATAAACAACAGAACTTCATTCCTCACACATTGGAAGCTGAGAAATCTAAAATCAAGGTGCTAGCAGATTTAGTGTTTGGAAAGTGAAGAGGAACTAAAAGCCTTTTGATGAAAGTGAAAGAGGAGAGTAAAAAAGTTGGCTTAAAGCTTAACATTCAGAAAACTAAGATCATGGCATCTGGTCCCATCACTTCATGGCAAATAGATGGGGAAACAGTAGAAACAGTGCCAGACTTTATTTTGGGGGGCTCCAAAATCACTGCAGATATTGACTGCAGCCATGAAATTAAAAGACACTTACTCCTTGGAAGGAAAGTTATGACCAACTTAGACAGCATATTAAAAAGCAGAGACATTACTTTGCCAACAAAGGTCTGTCTAGTCAAGGCTATGGTTTTTCCTGTGGTCATGTATGGATGTGAGAGTTGGACTGTGAAGAAGGCTGAGTGCCGAAGAATTGATGCTTTTGAACTGTGGTGTTGGAGAAGACTCTTGAGAGTCCCTTGGACTGCAAGGAGATCCAACCAGCCCATTCTAAAGGAGGTCAGTCCTGGGTGTTCTTCAGCAGGAATGATGCTAAAGCTGAAACTCCAATACTTTGGCCACCTCATGCGAAGAGGTGACTCATTGGAAAGGACCCAGACGCTGGGAGGGATTGAGGGCAGGTGGAGAAGGGGACGACAGAGGATGAGAGGGCTGGATGGCATCACTGACTCAATGGACACGAGTCTCAGTGAACTCCGGGAGTTGGTGATGGACAGGGAGGCCTGGCGTGCTGCGATTCATGGGGTCGCAAAGAGTCGGACATGACTGAGTGACTGAACTGAACTGAACTGAAGAACTTACTTTCTACTTCATAGAAGTCTGTCTTCTTGCTGTGCCCTCACATGATGAAACTGGCTAGGGAGCTCTCTGGAGTCTCTTTTAAAAGACACTGTCTCTTTTTAAAAGACTCAGGGAACTCAGACTGGTGCCCTGTAACAACCTAGAAGGGTGGGAGGGGTGGAGGTATGCGGGAGGTTCAAGAGGGAGGGGACATACGTATACCTATGGCTGATTCATGCTGATGTGTGGTAGAGACTAACACAATATTGTAACACAATTATTTGCCAATTAAAAATAAATATTTTTTTAAAAGTCACTAATTTCATTCATGAATGTTTCACTCTCGTGACCAAAGGCTCCATCTCCAAATACCATCTCAATGGGGATAAGGCCTCAACATATGAATTTGGTGGGAGCACAAGCATATACTGCTGCTGCTAAGTCGCTTCATTCATGTCTGACTCTGTGCAACCCCACAGACGGCAGCCCATCAGGCTCTGGGGGGATTTTCCAGGCAAGAACGCTGGAGTGGGTTGCCATTTCCTTCTCCAATGCATGAAAGTGAAAAGTGAAAGGGAAGTCACTGAGTCGTGTCCCCATGGACTGCAGCCTTCCAGGCTCCTCTGTCCATGGGGTTTTCCAGGCAAGAGTACTGGAGTGGGGTGCCATTGCCTTCTCCTATAGCCTACAGCATTTGCCTTATTTGAAAAAACAACAAAACAAAAATTGACACAAAATCTATGATGAAAACCAAACAGGCGATGCATTGATGTTGCTGGAAAGGCAATTTCGTGGGTTTAAGAACTAACTAGAAAGTCGTGGAAGGATAACACAACTTCATTTCCTGGAGTTTGTCTTGTTATCTTCTCATACATTGGTTCTTCAACTTGTTTGATGTAAGGATATTTTATCTCATTTCCCACCTCCCACTTCCTGATAATCTTGATTTAGTCCCAGAATATTTTAACACATCTACTAGATGTCTAGCCTTGTGTAAGGGGCTCAGTATTTAGTATGCAACCTGTTATCACAATCCCTATGAATCACGTATTATTTCCAATGAGAAAGCAGGGGCTCAAAGAGGTCAAACTACTTGCACAAGTTCATGGAAATAGTAAGCAACAGAATAAATATAGCTGCATGACCTACCTAAAAAGCACTGAACTAGAAGACCTCTTTAATACCACAGTTGTCAAAAAACCACCCACTCCAGTTTTCCCACACTAAAATTCTTAAGAAAATTAATGGGCAAGAATCTGTTCATGTTTCCTATTTGCTTTCATCATATTTACTGCTGAAATACTTTTAGGAACCTCTGTTCTAGAGACCAAGAGAATATTATGTCTTAATTTATCTAATTGCAAGATAATTCTTACCTATGAGGTCCATTCATACAAAGCACTTTCAGTAAGAATGTAAATCAGATCTTCTCAGAATGTTCAAGATCATTTATTCATACTCTGACAATTCAATAAAACCAAGAGCTGGACTTCCCTAGTGGCTCAGTGGTTACATATCTGCCTGCCAGTGCAGGGCACACAGGTTCGATTCTTAGTCCAGGAAGATTTCACATGCCACAGGGCAATTAAGCCCCTGCCCTACAACTACTGAGCCTGTGCTCTAGAACCTGTGAGTCGTAACTTCTGGGCCTTATGCCCTAGAGATTGTGCTCTGCAATAAGAGAAGCCACTGCAATAACAAGCTCACATCCAGCAAATAGAGAGTCGTTCCCACTCGCCACAACTAGAGAAAGCCCGTGCAGCAGCAAAGACCCAGCACAGGCAAAAGTAAATAAATAAATTACACAAAATTTAACAGGGCTAAGATTGATTAAGCTTTTTCTATGAAATATGGGCTTCCCAAATGGTACAGTAATAGAGAATCCACCTGCCTGCACAGGAGATGCAGGTTCGATCCTGGGTTGGGAAGATCCCCTGGAGAAGGGAATGGCCACCCACTCCAGTAGTTTTGCCTGGGAAATCCCATGGACAGAGGAGCCTGGTGGGCTGCCAAGTCCATAAAGGCACAGAGTCAGACATAACATAGTGACTAAACAACAACAACAACAACATTAAACGTATCACGCTGGGTGATACATGTTTTTGCAGGTTTGCCTCATTCAAGTCTCCTAACAATGCTATCATTATCTACATTTCATGGAGGAAAAAAAAAATTTTTGAGTATTTGAAAAGTTTACATCAAGGGTAGAGCAAGACACAAACTTACTTCAGTCCAACTTTAAGGCCTCTGTATAATATTTATCCTCCTGCAGAAGAAGATCATGACTCACAGAACAAACAAATTTTATTGCTGAGCTGGGATAAGAATGCAGGTCTTTACAGGCCCACTGCAAATTGTACTCTGCCTTCAGATATCATAAGATTTTCAGATGTATCTTTATGGTTAAGCTGACAATGCTAAGACCCAGTCTGTAGAAGAAATGCCTCAAACTTGCACACTTCAGATTCAAATAGCATTTCTATATGTCTCTTGGACTGGTTATCACTTAGAGTGACCTCCTGGCAGTACTAATCTCTGAAATAAACAACAACTGCAATAATTACAAGAATACAAATGATTGATAATGATGTTGAATATGATACTACCACTATAGGTTCCATTCCAAGGAACACTGCCAAAAAGAATGGGTTGAGGGGAGAGCAAACAGAAAATCTGCAGTGAGAAGGCTTAGCTGATAAATTACCATATGTGAATCTGCTTTGATTTTTGCATTTGCTGTAAGACCATTTGAATTCTAAATGGTACTTTGATTCAGAATGTGTGAAATCTGAAATTTGTACTGCTCAAGTCATACAACTGAGCTCTGATAAATAACCTCAGGTAATTGGAGACAATGCACTATTAAAGACTATTTTTGTTTCCATCCGCACGTGAGGCCAATTTTAAAAGACAGATTTCCTTTTAGAAAGGAAGAGACTATTTTCCAGCCCTGAAAGACTGGTCTAGACTGTGAGATGCCAATGCAAACTCCATGCAGTGATCATTGTTAAAAACGGTTTTAATGGAGTTCCTCATTTGATCTTATTTAACAGCCATGCCTTGTAAGTCAGTTAGACAGAGATTTCAAGCTTTGCTGACACTTGGGGTATGTTCACAGGCCCCTCTGGTCTTTGTAATCTTTCTCAGGTTTCATTTCCATAATGGATGAATATTTATTCTCCAAAACATTGTATAAGCAAAACAGTCCTGCCTCAGAAGGAAAACTTAATTTTCAGAAAAAAAAGAAAAAAAAAAGCCAATCTCTGAGAAAGAGGACTGAGACTCAGCATCCCAAATCAAAAGAGACTCGGGGTACAATCTGAGGCACTGACTCAGACATCAAAATATGGAATATTATGGCAGCTGAAGAAATGTTTTTTTCATAAAGGAATATTTCTTATCTCCAACTTAATATCTCTTCCTAAAGAAAAAAAGGCAGTATCCATGTAATAGGAAATGGCTCTTGGACTCACAAATTTTGAGAACATAAAATGCTTCTTTTAATCATTATCCAAAGCTATAGCTTACAATGTAAGGTCTCATTGAGAAAATGTATATAAAATAATTAGTTCAACACTCTTGTAGCTAAGAAGTATTATCCTAAGTGTCTGAAAACCTTCTGTCCCAGACAAGTCTCTACTGATTCCCTGAGACAACATACAGGGATCTTAAACCCTCTCTATGTCAGAGACCAGCATGTGGCTCCTGGGGCAAGACACAGACTGACATAAACTTAAGGATGGAAGCAATCTGCATGGCCCAAACGTCGTCAGCCTCATGGTATACAGATAGTTTCTGCACATGTTCACCGGCTTCTACTCACATATCTCTGAAAACTAGATCTTAGATCCACCCAGAGTCAATGGATAGCTAACATACTGGCTAAGACACATCATCACTAAACTTCCCAAAGGTGACCCAGTACTGCCTCCTTAAAAGAGACAGAAAGGGATATAAAACCTATTTGAAGAAATAAAGGCTAATCCTCAGGAGCCCCTCCTCATCACCCCTGTGAATGGATAAAGATGCGGTGCATATATAATGGAATATTACTCAGCCATAAAAAGGAATGAAATTGGGTCATTTGTAGAAAGGTGGGCCATTTAGTAGACTCTAGGTCTACTAAAACTAAAGAAAACAACAACCACGAGAATGCAGTATAAGCGGAACAACAATAGCAAAAGCAAAGAAACGAAACCCCTTTCTCTTTGTCAATATCTTATTTCTGCATGTGTGTGTGTCTGTCTGTCTCTGTCTTTCTCTCTCTTTCTGTCCCTCTCTCAAAAATCTGTGTTTCTGACACAACACAGTATACACACAGCTAGTAACAGTAAAAAAGGCTTTGCAATATGGTATGATAAGAGAGATCAGGAAGAGCTTTCTTATCCAAAATATATCCTCAATAGTCCTTTTTTAGTGGGGCCTGAAAAATCCCATTATTTTATCATTCACTTTTTCATCAAGAATGCGCTCCAAAAAGCCTTTGATCTTTTGAATATATGTTATCATTCGCCCACTATTCCATTAATGTGAGCCCATTAGAAATGGGCACCAAAGCAAGATTCAGTGAAACAAGGCTGCAAGATGATATGAGGAAAGAAAAGCATGGTGACAGTGGTCCTAAGGCATCCGTGTGTGCCAGAGCACTTACTCTTTGTAGCTTCATGAACTGGCCCCAAATCTACCATACAAATATAGAATTATTTTCAGAACTTAAAATTTGACTGTGTATTTATAACACAAGATCAGCCACCAACACATGTTGTCTTCCTTTAAAAAGTTCACTCATTGTGTGTCGTTTATTTATTCACTCAAATATATTTTGACCACCTCCATCAGGCATTGTGTCAGAAGTGATAGGGACAGGGGTAAAAAAGGGGAGTCATGGTTCATACCCTCCCAGATCTTCCTTTCTTCATGAGGAGGAGGAGAACTCAGAGCTATGTGAAAATGAGCTAAGTGGCAGGCTAGGCTGCAATGGGAGAAAGAGCAGGATACCCAGGGTAGATTAGGAGAGTCAGGATGGTTGTTTGGCAGACAAGAGTTAACTACTGAGGATAAGTAGGAATTATCTAGAAGAGGGGAAGAGAGATGCCTTCACGAACAAAGCATCATATGATAGGAACTCAGAAACTGATGGGGAAAAGATGGCTTATGAGACTAGAGAGGTGAGCATGGGACAGGTCATGAAGTATACTAGTCACATCAAATCAAAACAACAAAACCACTCGATATATTTTAAATCAGACAGAATGTAGCACAGGGATGAATCACTGGGAACCAGACAGAGAACTCAGCAAAAGCAGAAAGGCTTTGTGCCCTCGAGGTTGGAGGAGCAAATGGAGGAGTCCAAGGACTGGGGTAAAACCAGGAACCATAGTAGACTTCGGGCAAGAGCTAGAAACATTCAGCAGATGGAGTATTGCTCAGTCATAAAAAGGAACAAGATTGGGTTACTTGCAGACACATGGATGCACCTCCTCGAGTCTGTCATACAGAGTGAAGTAAGTCAGAAAGAGAATGCATATGCGAATCTAGAAAAGAGGTACAGATGAACCTCTTTGCAGGGAAGGAGTAGAATGCAGATGCTGAGAATGGACATGTGGACATGGGGAGAGAAGGGTCGTGGGACAGAGTAGCTTTGACACTTTAAAACAGATAGGTAGTGGGAATGCGCTGTATCCCATTCTCAGCTCAGAGCTCCAAGAGGACCTGGGCCAGGGTGACAGGGGGCTGGCAAGTAGTCCAACAGAAAGTCAAATGTTTAAGGACAGTTATGGATGAAGTTTGTTTCAATTGAGAAATTATATCCACTGCCTTGTTTTTATTATTATAAATCTGAAGACGATCTTCACTCCATTTTACCAGTCGCAAGGCCTGAGTAATAACCTGTGTTCCCTGGGAAAGGACATTGACAATAGTGGATAACAGTCCTCAGGCCTGTCATCATGGAAAGTAGGCAAGAGATATCAAGACTTGGGGTAATCGATGAGGAACAAGGACTGGAGAAGGAGTCTGAAAGGACAGGCAAAATTACTAAAAATAGGGTTTGTTGATCTTTACCCCAGCTGAGCTTTCTATGACCCCTCTGATCAACCATCAGTCATTTCTTCTATCTGTGAACTTCCCGACTTGCAGTGTTGACCAGTGGAACCTTCAGAGATGAAACATATGTCCAATGCTTGACATTTTGATCCATGTGTGGCTGTCAAGCACTTGAAATGTGGCTAGTGAGCCTGAACCTACTTTTAAATCTTATGCATTTTGAATGAATTTAAATTTCAATAGGCACATGTGGTCAGTAATAAACACATTGGCCAGCACAGCTGAAGCATCTACTGTCAATTTTGTGGTGATGGTCTGGATAGGGTTAAAGTTAAATCTTTCCATGCTGACTGTTTCCCACGCTAGCTGCTAACTTTAGGTAAACTGCTGAATAAAAGTTTCCTCCCCTTTAAAAATTAAATAACAGAAGATTCTTCTCAAGGACAGAAAGGATAAAACAGAAAAGAAAGTGAATTATCTAGCACAGAAATTTCCAGGTTATATGTGTCCTTTCCCCCAGAACTCAAAACTCCCCCTCCTTGTACATTGCTGGGAGATTTGTAAAGGGCCATTATAAAGTAACAAGGTGGATCTTTATATCAAAACTTAAGAACTCCTGTGTGTAAATGACTTTGACTCTTTCAAAATAGCCTCATTAATATAGCACTGTCACTGCTTAAATCACTTTTGATTAACTCTTTCTCAAAATCATTCCCAGAGATATTTTCTAAGCCATCCAGGAAAACCATTTCATTCACATTTGGTTTCATTTCTAACTTCTGGAGTCATTTTTACATGTTCTCTCTTTTTTAAACTATATATTTTGTATTACAGCATAGAAGATATAAGAAAATTAAAATTTCCTAAAAGCCTATCAGCAGGAATTAAAAAATATTAAAAATCACTTGATGTCTCTTTAAAAATAAAAACATGATCATATTTTATATACAATTTAATGTGCTAAAATTTTCACAAAATTCTCACATAAACATGTTTATGGCATGAATTATTCATTACAACATGATTTTTTAAACACTAGTTTGCAAAATATTCTATCATATGGCTGTATCAAACCATAGAAACTACTCTTATGTGACTCCTATTTGTTTTTAAAATAAAAAGAAATATTTCCTAATTTATAAGTCTTAATTTTGAATGTTTTTTGCTTTCTCCATCAGATAAAAGGAATGAAATTGGGTCATTTGTAGCAATGTGGATGGACCTAGAGACTGTCATACTGAGTGAAGTAAGTCAGAAAGAGAAAAAAAAGTGTAAAGCTCAACATTCAGAAAATGAAGATCATGGCATCCAGTCCCATCACTTCATGGGAAATAGATGGGGAAACAGTGGAAACAGTGTCAGACTTTATTTTTTGGGGCTCCAAAATCACTGCAGATGGTGACTGCAGCCATGACATTAAAAGACGCTTAATCCTTGGAAGAAAAGTTATGACCAACCTAGATAGCATATTCAAAAGCAGAGACATGACTTTGCTGACTAAGGTCCACCTAGTCAAGGCTATGGTTTTTCCTGCGGTCATGTATGGATGTGAGAGTTGGACTGTGAAGAAGGCTGAGCGCCGAAGAATTGATGCTTTTGAACTGTGGTGTTGGAGAAGACTCTTGACAGTCCCTTCAACTACAAGGAGATCCAACCAGTCCATTCTGAAGGAGATCAACCCTGGGATTTCTTTGGCAGGAATGATGCTAAAGCTGAAACTCCAGTACTTTGGCCACCTCATGCAAAGAGTTGACTCACTGGAAAAGACTCTGATGCTGGGAGGGATTGGGGGCAGGAGGAGAAGGGGACGACAGAGGATGAGATGGCTGGATGGCATCACAGACTCGATGGACACGAGTCTGAGTGAACTCCGGGAGATGGTGATGGACAGGGAGGCCTGGCGTGCTGCGACTCATGGGGTCGCAAAGAGTCGGACATGACTGAGCATCTGAACTGAACTGAACTGTTGTGGAATCTAGACAAACGGTACATATGAACCTATTTTCAGGGCAAGAGTGGAGATGTTGGCATAGGGAAAAGACTTGTGGGCACAGGGAAGGAAGAAGAGGGTGGGACAGATCGAGAGAGTGGCACTGATGTACACACATTGCTTGTGTAAAGTAGATAGCTAGCCGGAAGCTGCTGTAGAGCATAGGGGCTCAGCTCGGTACTCTGTGATGACCCAGAGGGGCGGGATGATTGGGATGGAGGTGAGAGTGAGAGAGAGGCCTAAGAGGGAAGAAATACAGGGTTCGATCCCTGGGTCGGGAAGATCCCCTGGAGCAGGGCACAGAGCAACCCACTCCAGGATTCTTGCCTGGAGGATCCCACGGACAGAAGAGCCTGGTAGGCGACAGTTCACAGGGCCACACAGAGTCGGGCACAACTGAAGGAACTCAGCACACACATACAGCTGGTTCATGTTGCACAGCAGAAATGAACACAACATTGTAAAGCAACTATATTCCAACTTAAAAGTGGGGGGAAATGAATGCTTCTTGCTTTCTCCAAAATGTAGCCTATTCTAAAAGATAAGGAAGGGTAAATAGAACAACAGTTTTCAAATATCTATTATATAACAAGCATATATATATATATATATATATATATATATGTGTGTGTGTGTGTACACACACAAATATATGCTAAATTGCTTCAGTCGTGTCCAACTCCTTGTGACTCTATCTATGAACCATAGCCCACCAGGCTCCTCCATGGGATTCTCCAGGCAACAATACTGGAGTGGATTGCCATGCCCTCTTCCAGGGGATCTTCCTGACCCAGGGATTGAACCCATGTCTCTTATGTCTCCTGCATTGGCAGGTGGGTTCTTTATTATTAGTAACACATGGAGAGCCTGTGTGTATATATATATATATATATATACACACACACACATACACACACACATATGAGATATATAATATTATAGTGTATAGTGAAGCCACTCAGTCGTGTCCGACTCTTTGTGACCCCAGGGACTGTAGCCCACCAGACTCCTCTGTCCATGGGATTTTCTAGGCAAAAACACTGGAGTGGGTTGCCGTTTCCTTATTCCCCCAATTTTCAGTAGTTCATAAAAAGTTACTCTTGGAAATTTTGTACCTAAGTCATACATTTAGGAAGTATCTGAACCAGAGTTTGAGCCCAGGGGTATCTGATTCTCAGTCCCCACTTTTTATCAGCAGGTTAACAGCAACTGAATGGTCTCAACTGAAATATCACGGTGATGCCAAAATCTTTGTCATCTCTTGTGACTTGCACGACTCTCCAGAATATTTATACAGGCTGCTTTGGCAGAAGAGAAGCAAAGGGATAAAAGTAATTTGGCTCTTTCTAATCATAGAACTTGTACATAAAACCAAAATCATTTTTTTTCTTTTAACCATGATCCTTTCAGAAGATTGTCCCTGTCAAATGTGTCTGAACACATCAGTCAATTCTGTGGCAGCATTTCACTCCCCTTGGCAACTGGGACCTTTCTGTCAAAGCCCACAGTGACAGTTTAAGCCATTTTAATTAACAGATGCCCTCATACTGGAGGAAATTATTTTCCCAAATGCCAATAAGTCCTGTTCTCCCTTTCATGGTTTCCCAAACAAAGACTGGAGCTGATATCACTGCAGGCAGTATGATACTAGCCCTCGGGCTAGCAGTGGCCAGTATTTCAAACTGTTGTTATTCAGTGGCCCAGTCATGTCTGGCTCTTTGCAACAGAGTCGGGCTTCCTTGGGCTTCCCTGTACTTCACTATCTCCCAGAGTTTGCTCAAACTCACGTCCATTGAGTCAGTGATGCCATCCAACCATCTCAACCTCTGTTGCCCTCCTCTCCTCCTGTCCTCAATCTTTCCCAGCATCAGAGTATTTCCAGTGAGTCAGCTCTTTGCATCAGGTGGCCAAAGTATTGGAGCTTCAGCTTCAGCATCAGTCCTTCCAATGAATATTCATGATTGATTTCCTTTAGGACTAACTAGTTTGATCGCTTTGCTGTCCAAGGGAATCTCAAGGACCTTCTCCAACACCACAGTTCTAAAGTATCAATTCTTTGGCATTCAGCCTTCCTTATGGTCCAACTCTCACATCCATACATGAATACTGGAAAAACCATAGCTTTGACTATATGGACCTTTGTTGCCTCTGTGATGTCTCTGCTTTCTCAGACACTGTCTAGGTTTGTCATAGTCTCCTTCCAGGGAGCAAGCATCTTAAAATTTCACGGCACAGTCATTGTCTGCAGTGATTTCAGAATGAGTCTGCCATAAACCAGACTGGATTAGGAATGAACTTGAGGAAAAGATACAAAAGCTTTAAAACTTCTCCAAGAAACACTCATGGGTGCTAGTGGTAAAGAACCCACCTGCCAATACAGGAGACTTGTGTTTGATCCCTGGGTCAGAAAGATACACTGGAGTAGGAAATGGAAACCCACTCTAGTATTCTTGTCAGGAAAATTCCATGGACATAGGAGCCTGGTGAGCTACAAGCCATAGGGCTGCAAAGAGATGGACGTGACCGAGCGACTGAGCGTGCACACACAACAAACACTCATAACCAGAAGCTTTTACTGTGTTGGGGATTTTCGTTTCAGGGAGGAAAGGAGTTGGCCAGCTATTATCTTCCTTTTAACAAAAAAATTGATCTTTGCAGGTTTCTAGCTCCCACAGCTCATCAAAACCCTCCCCAGATGGAGGGCCCTTTAAGGTGGGAATGTTTCTGAGGGAAAATATGAAAGAACATGTGGATGCAAGTGACATAAATTTAGCTGATTTATGGCTTTTGAGAAATAAAGATGAATGCATTTATAAAATGCAGCAGCAGATTACGACATCATCCAGGAAATATGAACAATATTAAGTATTTTGAATGACAATTTGGGGAGTTTCTGACAGATAATGGTTTATCTGCCACTATGTATTTTCATTATATTTATGAAATAGAAATATAAATTTATCTGTCATATTTATTACATATATAAAAGACTGTTTATTTTCTGTTCCATGTGGCTCAAACTAAAAAGGAGTTTATTTGTGTATAGAATAGGAGGAAAAAGTTTCAGGAAGCAACTCACACAAAAGCCTAACTTTGAAATCTTGTCCTGATAAAACTGCAAATAATATATTAGGCCACTGCTTTTTGTTCTTTGAGACACAACATACTAGGTAAGAACATCTATTGTGGAACCTGTATCTACTTAGGCTGGAATCCTGGCTCACGTGCCTGCTCTGTGACTTTGAGCCAATTACTTAACTTCTTTGTATCTCAGCTTCTTCTTTTAAAAAGTGGGGTTAATCACAGTCCCTACTTCCTAGGGGTGTCACTATATGTGTGCCATTTCAAGCAGTGTCTGAAACAATCTGGTAAGCCTGGTATAAGAATGGATCACAACACAATTGTTTTAAATACATTTTCCTGTTCTGCCTTCTCACCTCACCATTGAAAAATGAGCAGCTTCAGGCAACATGGGCACAAAAGTATTTCATCTCTCAAGTCTGTTACTCTGCTCTAATTCTTTTCTGCTTTTCAGTGGATACCTCAGGCTGAACATCCACACTCCCTGCCCTTCGACTTACATGTTCGTGTGTACTGGCAACCATCGCTTGTTTGGTCCAGAAGCCTCCCTTTGTCTCTCCTTCTGTTCAAGGTGAACCCTTTTTCCTTCCCTTGCTTTACATCTTCCTTGGGAACCTTAAAATCCCAGTCTCCTTGCTCAGCCACATCTCAGCTCGTTGTGCCTTCAGTGTATAAACCAGCTTGAGTCACAGGCTTACCAAGACTCTTCCAACCCCATCCTCCTTCCTGTCTACAGCCTTTTCTAACTCCTATCTCAACAGCAGTCCAGGTTGAAAAACCTTCTGTCATTTTTTTCTAACAAGACTTTGGACTTCTGGCCCCAGGTGAGAAGGACCTCTTCTTCATCAGCCCATCTAGTAATGAGAATTTTTTTTTTAAATAAACAAAGATAAGGAAATTACCTATTTTGAGGATTGAAAAATATCAATCCTTAGCAATGCAAAGAGCATGGCAATGCAAAAAGTAGATTTCATGGAAAAAGGTTAACATTCTTAGCCTGAACCAGATCCAGACATTATTTTGTAAAAGTCTGAAAGTAAAATCCCTAGGAAATTGAAGGTTTCAGAGATAAGAATTCTCATATGCCTTAGGTAAGGAGGGAGAAATAATTGTGGGAATAAAAGAAAGAAGAAATAAACTTCTTTATTCTAAGCCAAGTTCATTCTCAACCTCTGCTTGTGACAGTTGTCCACTATGGATATTAGAAGGAATAATGAAACAGTTATGTCTATGAGTCTTCTTTTCAAGAAAACTGAATGTCCTCTTTAGTTTCTTAGTGTAACCAAATTGGGGACTTCTCTCTCTCTCAAAAAAAAAAAAAATATATATATATATCTTTAACACATGAAACAAATAGGAAAATATGATTTTCTTAATTTCAATTCATCCTGGTTATTCCATTAACCAAATTATACCACTTCTAAACATTCTTGACTGAAAAATTCCCCTGATTCACTAAACCTACCCATGTCTAGTGATATTAAAGAAATAAAGAGCCAGCTGATCACTATATAGACTATAAGTGATTTTCCATGTGTCTTGTCACAGTTTGAAGATATTTTCATCAGCACACTGTCATTTTTATAAACTGTTGAAGAGCTATTCCTGAGTCATCCATTACTCAGTTGGAGAAGAGGTAAGCAGAAGTGGCAGATGGACTGACCAATGTCATCACACAGCTAAGATTATTAACAAATCAAAACACTCTAAAGTTCTGGGCAGTCAGTTATCCTACAATAGAACCCAAGGGAAATGGGGGATCGGCATTACTTCTCTGATGTAAAAACAATGCTTCTTCTAAACTTATGTTGTAATGAACATAATGTTGCATGGACAGGGTTCTCAGAGCTCATCTCAGGTCGTATGGAAGTTAAAAGTGAGACAGACCTATAGTAAAATTCGTAATTCTAGTTGATATCACCATTCCAAGTCTCCCGGGGTCAGTCCTCACCCAGAGCCCTACTCAGTTCTTCATGTCGTGTTGACAACACTCATATGACTCCCCCACAAAGCAGCACGCATTATTTAACTTTTTATTTTAGCAGAATTGTTGTGTGTTTGGCAGGTGTTGCAAAGCATTGTGTAACGACACCATGCAAGCTCAGAGAAGGGAAGACGGAGATGAGTGACACAGCAGACTGCTATAAAACCCACAGGGTGAGACTTGGAAGTCACTCTGAATTACCTTTCCATCTGGGGGGATAAATGCATAGATCCTGGTTAACACCCTGTGCGTTGATTTCCTCACAGTGTTTTTAAACAAGAGAGCATATGAGTTTGGCTCCTGTAAGTCCTGAGGAGAGTGCCATGATTCTGGTCACATTTGCATCTCTTTTCCACTATCAACACACTGAAATATGTCTGCTTCTACAGACATACAGTGGAATGACGGAGCTAGGCTTATCTGCAGGTCAAAAGTCCTAGCTCATTGATGCTAGGAAGCACATGATCTCTGTGAATCAAGCACCATTGCCTAAATTAAAAATTCTCTCTCAGCATGGCCCATGCTATACTTTTAAATTATGAAGCTGGATTAAGCAGTTGTGCAGGAATTGGCTCTTAGAAAAATGTCAAGTACAGTTCTGCGTTGGCTGGACTAACTGATCACAGCGTCAGCCAAGAGCCATGGAAAGTGGGTAATCTCTCAGGACAGGGAGTGGGGACTAAAGTGCAGATTTGAAGGCTGCAGTGTGTCCTGGGAATTTCGGAGCTCATGGTCAATTACTGACTATCCCTGGACACAAAGTCAAGAAAGAGGATTCTACGCTCTAAATGCTGACTGCCTTTTATTGGGTGCATTTCGGTGAAATGTAAACGTTTTCATATGGAAATTTTACTATTTATTTGGCATAATCTCTCTCTCTCCCCCTCTCCCCCACTGCTCTCTCCCTCTGTCCCTCTCTCTCCTTCCCTCTCCTATTTATATCCTTTACCTTTCATGGAGTCCGCCTCATGAATGATGGTATGGCTTTTCTGCAGGACTCCAGGCAATATTTGATTTCTCTCCACGGGGACTTAATGGCTTCTTTCATAATTCTTAAGCTCCCAAACTCACTTCCTTCTCCTCACTTTCAGATAAGAATATGCCTCCTGCTTTAGTGATATAACTTGAGTTTCGGGAAACTAGTCAGCAACTCTCTATGTCAGAGATCAACATTACCAGTCACTCAGACTCAATTCTCCCTGAACCGCATTCAATTCTTAGTATCCTTTGACAATTGATTTAACCCAAATGTAGAAATGAATCTGCAAATGCAATATCATGTTAGTAATAGTTCAACCCCCTCTTTCTTCCCCTCTCTCTTCTCAATTGTGTGATAGAGAATTGGGGAAGAAAATGTTTAGGAGCATTTCTCTATATTCTCCCTATTAGTAAGTACATAACATTGGCTAATGCAAATGGATAGTCTGCTGACCTTGGTTCAAGTTTTGGCTCTAATATTGTCTGCCTGTGGCAGAACCTCTCTGACCTCCAGTGTTCCCATCTTCAAAGTGGGGAGAATAATAATCCAACTTCACAAGGTAGTTCATTCAGTCTACATATGTTTATTACACTAACCCTACGTCAGACATTCCTCCAAGTCCCTTATCTGGTTTTAACAAAGTTTATCCCATCACAACGTTCAAGATAGGTGGATCCCTAGTTTTTAGATGGGGAAAGAAGAGAAAAGCACTATGTCATTAAAAGCTGGGCTGATGATGAGCACTGCAATGTGGGAAGCATTACTGAGTCTGGGTTGGAGCCTGGGACTAGGATTCTGAGTCTAAGCAGAATCCAGCCTTTCTGAATCCTGTGTCTACCCTGTGGATGGTGCCACCCTCCAGCAGGCTGCATGATTCTGACACTGCAGTAGATGCTGAAGCATTAACTAGGGTAGCTTAATACACATTGATTCCTCCCTGGCCCAATAAATATCTTTCAAGTTAAACAATCAGTCTAGAAACAGCTATCCTCTCACAAGAGGAGTAAGGGGGAGATGAATGAAGAGATGATGCTACCATCCTCCTCTCCCTTCCAATAAGATGGAAAGAAAGGGGCTTGCGCACAACAGCTCTGCTAATTGGTTCTATTGGTTGTATTATCTCAAATTAATAGTGGAAAAATACCTAAGCCTCTAAAATGAGAAGTTAATTTGCCCAGGATCACCCAACAAAGTAAGTAGTAATTATATTTCTAATGTTTGCTAACTCCAAAGAGCAAACTCGTTCACTGTAGCACCTTACATCCTTTGAAAGTCTTTGGGCTACTTGCTGATGACTTTTACTGCTTCATCTTATGGCCAAGATAGGTCTGCCCCTGTGTTTGGCTGGGGCTGTTTTTCATTCATTTCTTTTCCCGATTCTGTTTTCCTCGGGCTGTTATTATTATGTAGACTTCAGAGCACAGAGAAATTAGCAGTAAGGACAAGGAGGTACACTAGTAGGTGAGTTTCACATTATTTGTGACAAAGGATTTCTTCTATAAAAACCACAATGTGCAGATGGTCAAGAGTTGATTGAATCAATTGATAATGGAAAAGCAAAGTAGCAGGATAAAATAAGGTCACCAAATCTCTAGTCAACCTGCAGACTAAGTAGTGTCTTTATTAAGACATCTTGAGACTTTGGGTAAATTACATCATTTCACTGAGTCTCCACTGTATCAACTATAAAATAAAGCTATTATTTGAATTTTTTATGCAAGACATCCATATATGAGATGGAGCGTGGAGGTCACCGAAACATAAGAGGCCAGTATTAAAAATGTTTTTCATGCAGTAATTTATTCACCTTTTGGATTCTGGACTGGTCCACAATTGTGAAATTGCATCCAACTTTCAAAAGACACACAGACACTTTCTGATCTACTAGAACAAAGAAGATGAGTCTGTGATATATCAGTAATTAAGAGAATAGCAGTTGTAGCCTTTTCATCCTGGTATGATCATTTAATGTATCCATCAATACTTCTGTTCATTTTTAGGGATGCAGTTTCTACTTTCCAGAGCTTCATTCTACATTGAAAACCAATCTGATCAATTATCAGCATCAGGGTAGTGTCCAAATCAACTAAATGGAAGCATTCCAAGATAAAGGGTCAAAACCTTCAAGCTCCCCGGGAACTCTTGTTCAGTACAACTAAGTATCCCGATCAACAGCCATGAACTCAGTGACTCAGCTGTGGGCAATGGAACCAGTCACGAGGCCCTCAACTGTGCTATACCCTGCACACCTCACAGTGACTTCAAAGGAGAGGAAAAACAACAACTGCGTCCCAAACATCAGGAACCATGTTGTCTCAGCAACTACACTACTATATTATGGATGCTGCTGCTGCTGCTAAGTCAGTTCAGTCGTGTCCGACTCTGTGTGACCCCGTAGATGGCAGCCCACCAGGCTCCCCCGTCCCTGGGATTCTCCAGGCAAGAACACTGGAGTGGGTTGCCATTTCCTTCTCCAATGCATGAAAGTGAAAAGTGAAAGGGAAGTCGCTCAGTTACGTCCAACGCTTAGCAACCCCATGGACTGCAGCCTACCAGGCTCCTCCATCCATGGGATTTTCCAGGCAACAGTACTGGAGTGGGGTGCCATTGCCTTCTCCAATATTATGGATGAGGAAGCTTTTAAAGGCTAACTTGGCATCCTTCCTACTCTTTCAGAACACTACATACAACTAGGGAGAATTTAATTAATTTGTTATTGACCTAACTACTATGTGTCTAAGAGGAGCTAAAAAGCCTCTTGATGAAAGTGAAAGAGGAGAGTGAAAAAGTTGGTCTAAAGCTCAACATTCAGAAAACGAAGATCATGGCATCCGGTCCCATCAATTCATGGGAAATAGATGGGGAAACAGTGGAAACAGTGTCAGACTTTATTTTTTGGGGGCTGCAGAATCACTGCAGATGGTGACTGCAGCCATGAAATTAAAAGACGCTTACTCCTTGGGAGAAAAGTTATGACCAAGCTAAATAGTATATTCAAAAGCAGAGACATTACTTTGCCAACTAAGGTCCGTCTAGTCAAGGCTATGGTTTTTCCTGTGGTCATGTATGGATGTGAGAGTTGGACTGTGAAGAAGGCTGAGTGCCGAAGAATTGATGCTTTTGAACTGTGGTGTTGGAGAAGACTCCTGAGAGTCCCTTGGACTGCAAGAAGATCCAACCAGTCCATTCTGAAGGAGATCAACCCTGGGATTTCTTTGGCAGGAATGATGCTAAAGCTGAAACTCCAGTACTTTGGCCACCTCATGCGAAGAGTTGACTCATTGAAAAAGACTGATGCTGGGAGGGATTGGGGGCAGGAGGAGAAGGGGACGACCAAGGATGAGATGGCTGGATGTTATCACGGATTCGATGGACGTGACTCTGAATGAACTCCGGGAGATGGTGATAACCAGGGAGGCCTGGTGTGCTGCAATTCATGGGGTCGCAAAGAGTCGGACACAACTGAGCGACTGAACTGAACTGAACTGAACTGAACTATGTGTCTCACTGGTTAGAAAAAAAAAAGCCATGAGGGTGGTGATTATGAATGTCCTATGTCTTCAGAGCCTACCAGAGTACCTGGCATTGAGCCTCAAAAAGCTCTGTTGTGAATTTTTAAGTGTGACGTATTTCAGGACACATCAATATACATTTTCACTCATTCAGTCAAGTCCGCAGATATTGAGTATTCCCTGTATAGCAGGCTTGATGGCGAAACCATGATAAACAGATTTGGCCTGGAACATTCTCTCCAGTGGGTGAAACAGACACTAACTCATTATTTCCACAATTAGACATTTAGCTGTAATTATAGATCATTGGATTCAAAGAACAAACACAGTTTGCCCAGAAAACATAATACATGATTCAAGCTGTGTGAGGAGGTTCCGGGGAAAGAGTCCAGCACAAAGTGACATTTTCAGCAAGATGTAAAGAATGGTGAATAATTAATATGAGAAGTCAGGGAGAAGAAAGAACATTCCAGAATGACCTGAGATGCAAAAGAGAAGGCTGCATTCAAGGAACTGAAACAAGCCAAGTATGGCCATAATGGAAAGAATGAGCCAGAGTAAGTCCTACAAAACTCGGTTACACTGGTGGGAGCTAGCTCCTCCAAGAACTTACAGGTTGAGACTTTTTTTCATTATCCCAAGAAGAACAATAAGCTCTTGAATGGTTTTAGATAAGAGATTTGTTTTTAAGAGATCATTCTAAGTGCACTAACGATCACAGAGTGAAGAAATAAGACAATGGCTGTGAGGAGACTCATAAAGACGGTGTGACTGTTTAGACCATGGAAGGAGAAATGGAGTGAGAAAAACAAATGCAGGTGGTTTCTAATCTGGGGAGAAACTGAAGTGGCAAATTTGATGGAATATGGTGATTGGGACGTGCTGATGAAGAAGGAAGATGTTAGTGATAAATCCCAAGTTTCTGGCTTGTACCATTCAGGCGGATACAAGCCAATTCAGACCACAAATATCCATTAGGCTCAGCAGGCACAGTGCTTGGGCCCAGAACATTTTTAGAGACCCACAGAATTACTTTTTAAATCCTAAAAGCAAAACGAAAAATTTCAAAGAAAGTATTTAGCTATATGATACTAATATAGCCATTTTTCTTGTTGTTGCTGTGTCTGACTCTTTGCAACCCTATGGACTGCCAGGCTCCTCTGTCCATGGGATTTTCCAGGCAATACTGGAGTGGGTTGCCATTCCCTTCTCCAGGGGATCTTCCCGACCTAGGGATCAATTCCGCATCCCCTGTTTTGTAAAGCTGGATTCTTTACCACTGAGCCACCTGGAAAGCCACCCATCTTTATACCACCTCAGTAAAATATAATCTTTACATTTTTTTAAATGGAGGAAGCAAAAGTACCTAGGGCTCAGGAAAGTTGTAATGTAACCCTGGGCCAATTGCCGCTGAGACAGAAACCTGAAGGAAGGCCAGCTGAGTGCTAAGCCGGGACGGCGGCAGCACAGTGCAAGTCCACTCCAAAACCAGTTTGAGTTTGAGGTACCTGTGACCCATTCAAGTGCAAATGACAAAAAGTCCCTTATATATACAACTTAAAATGACTATGGTGTTCTCAAACTCAGAGTTACTGGAGGTGGAGAAGGGGGGATAGTTAGTGAGTTTGGGATGGACATGTACACATTGCTGTATTTAAAATGGATAACCAACAAGGACCTACAGGATAGCACTGTGACAACCTTAATAGGAAAAATAATGAAAAAGAATAGATACATGTATATGTACAATTGAATCCCTTTGCTGTTCACCTGAAACTAACAACATTGTTTATCAACTATACTCCAATATAAATTAAAATGTTAAAAGGGAAAAAAATGACTATGGTGTTCTCTATGTCCAAAATAAATGAAGCAATGTTGTATATGGAGTTCTGAAATATTGAATTTCAGCTCTGAATCCACCACTGATATGCTCTTTAATTATTCTAAATGCCTACAATAACACTATTTTTCCTCCAGTAAATGTTTAAAAATATGTTGTTGGCGGTGACCCTTACTCAAGCTGTAGTGAGGGGTTACCTGAGCCAATGAGACAATCAGAGCCTCCCTCTGCAACTTGGTATCTGGAGATGGTTGGGAAGACCTCTGTGCCCTCGAGAGGTAAAGCAACTGGAATGTTCCCTCAGAATTGCCAGGAGAATAGCAAACTACCACATGGAAGAACCTACTGGAGAAAATGAAGCCAGCCTGCAGAAAGGGACAGGTTCAATTTAGAGAAAACTCTGATGACTTTAGCAGCTCTGTTTCTAATCCCCCTGGCACTACGTCTACCCCTGCACTATCCAGATAGCTGACCAGTAAACTAACTTAACGTTTTTTAAAAGCAAGGGTACTGGCCAATATAACTACAAAATACTCATGTGATCCTGGGTAAGTCATAAACTCTTCCCAAGCCTAAATTTTCTGGTCTTTAGAGTGGATATGGCAAAGCATATATCAAAGTGTTGAGATGACAATTACATGAGAAAATTATATAAAAAGCTTCAAAATTCAGTGTATAACATGCACATATTAATTATCATTGTTTTTATGAAAGAGGGGGATCATAGGAGGGACATGTATAGCTGTCCTTTGGAGTTCTTTGGCCCAGGAAAGATGCAGGCTCACTTACTATGAAACCATGAAATGGGGTTTAAAGAGCCCCCTTCAAACTATACCATATTACTTTTCTATAGGACTCTCTAGTTCATGCTCATCTTTACCACAATTTGCCAATATTTTCCAGAATCAGCCCACTCAGAAGGAAATTCATGTGGGCTAGAATGAGTTGCCCATTCACTTCATTTCAATATTCACAGTAAAAATCTTGTCTCTGCCTTCAAAGTGCCCTGTCCTTTTAAAACAACTTTTACTCATTGTATTGAATATAATGAATCTGTTATGTCTGTAGATTGTGAAGTCTTCAAGGGCAGCCTGGTAGTCTCAGTTATGTGTGTTCCTAGCACTGATTATATAACAAGTTTAGCAAGTGAAAGTCACTCAGTCATGTCCAACTCTTTGTGACCCCATGGACTATACAGTCCATGGAATTCTCCAGGCCAAAATACTGGAGTGGGTAGCCTTTCCCTTCTCCAGGGGATCTTCCCAACCCAGGGATAGAACCCAGGTCTCCCACATTGCAGGCAGATCCTTCACCAGCTGAGCCACCATGGATGCCTGTAGGTATTCAATAAATGTTAATTCAATAAATGATGAGTTCAGGTATATTATATATGTAACTCACAAAACACACATTAGTAAGTCTACAGGCAATAATCTGTGTTCCACACCATAGAATCTGAAATGAAATCTAACCAACTGGATCATTATTTGAAAGTGTGTTTGTGAACAGGTGGTGTCATGCCTCAGGATGACCTAGAGTCCCTTTATAAGAGCAGTACTGTGTGCCTAGAAGTGGACTGTCTGTGACTCAACTTGTGGCAGGATGAGGGCTCTTCTTAATAGCACCTGAAAAAACACATTTCAATACAAGACAATTGGCTGCTCAAGATACTGCCACTCCATAGCCCCTGTTCCTTACTTCATAGGTCTATCCTTAAGGCCTTTAAATTTTACTTCTGTAAAAACTGATAACTGAGTCAGAAAGCACTTCTGTGGCAACAAACTGTAAATTACATAGGCATAAGAGAGCATCGTAAAGACTAGAACTCATATTTTTCACATTCCAATAAATGTAGCATCAATTAAAAGCTCAAGGCCAAAAGCTTAGCCAAGTTCCCATCCAGATGGAATTTATAATAAGTGTTATAAAGCCTGCTAGGGAGAAATTCTAGCCAAAGCAAGGACAAGCTATAAAAGGTCTACACCTCCCTAGTGTGACAGTAATAACAACACAAACATGCTTATAATCTGCCAGAAACTTTGCTCTTTTATTCTTTTGCTCAGTAAACACCTATTGAGAACCTACTATGTGCTGAGGAATGCTTAGAGGTTGGGATTATGAACTGGCCCCCATGAAGCCGAGGAGAAAGACATACACAAAACCAGACACACACACAAAAACACAACATACAGTTAATAATGCAAAACGAGGCAAAGAGATGGGATCCCAGACCACCTGACCTGCCTCCTGCAAAACCTGTGTGCAGGTCAAGAAGCAGCAGTGGGAACCAGACGTGGAACAACAGACTGGTTCCAAATCGGGAAGGGGTACATCAAGACTATATTGTCTCCTTGCTTATTTAACTTATATGCAGAGTACATCATGAAAAATATTGGGCTGGATGAAGCATAGGCTGGAATCAAGATTGCTGGGAGAAATATCAATAACCTGAGATATGCAGATGACACCACCCTTATGGCAGAAAGCAAAGAAAAACTAAAGAGCCTCTTGATGAAAGTGAAAGAGGAGAGTGAAAAAGCTGGCTAAAAATTCAACATTTAAAAAACAAAGATCATGGCATCTGGTCCCATCACTTCACGGCAAATAAATGGGGAAACAACGGAAACAGTGACAGATTTTATTTTCTTGGACTCCAAAATCACTGCAGATTGTGACTGCAGCCATGAAATTAAAAGACACTTGCTCCTTGGAAGAAAAGATATGACAAACTTGGACAGTGTATTAAAAAGCAGAGACATTACTTTGCTGACAAAGACCCATATAGTCAAAACTATGGTTTTTCCAGAAGTCATGTATGGATGTGAGAGTTGGAGCGTAAAGAAGGCTGAGCACTGAAGAATTGATGATTCTAAGCTGTGGTGTTGGAGAAGACTTGAGAGTTCCTTGGAGTGCAAGATCAAATCAGTCAGTCCAAAAGGAAATCAGTTCTGAATATTCATTGGAAGGACTGATGCTGAAGCTGAAACCCCAATACTTTGGCCACCTGATGTGAAGAGCTGACTCATTAGAAAAGACCTTGATGCTGGGAAAGACAGGTGCTTGATGGTTGATGATCATTAGAAAAGACCTTGATGCTTGATGGCAGGAGGAGAAGGGGACGAGAGGATGAGATGGTTGGATGGCATCACAGACTCAATGGACATGAGTATGAGCAAGCTCTGGGAGATGGTGTTGGACAGGGAAGTCTGGCATGCTGCAGTGCATGGCTTCCCAAAGAGTCGGACATGACTGAGTGACTGAACAAGCCAGCCTTAGACAGTATAATTAATGAGTACTTCCTCAAGCTTATGTAATGGATTGACCGTGTTTCCCCAAAATTTTTGTGTTAAAATTCTAATCCCCAGTACCTCCAAGTGTGACTCTTTATAAACAGGGTCATTGGAGATGTCATTAGTTAACATGAGATCTTATGGGAATAAGGTGATCTTCTAATGCAATATAACTGGTGTCCTTGTATAAAGGAGAAGTTTGGATACAGATGCTCACACAAGGGCTTCCCTTGTGGCTCAGCTGGTAAAGAATCTGCCTGCAAGGCGGGAGACCAGTGTTCAATCCCTGGGTTGGAAAGATCCCCTGCTGCTGCTGCTGCTGCTGCTAAGTCACTTCAGTCGTGTCCGACTCTGTGTAACCCCATAGACGGCAGCCCACCAGGCTCCCCCGTCCCTGGGATTCTCCAGGCAAGAACACTGGAGTGGGTTGCCATTTCCTTCTCCAATGCATGAAAGTGAAAAGTGAAAGAGAAGTCGCTCAGTCGTGTCCGACTCTTCGCGACCCCATGGACTGCAGCCCACCAGGCTCCTCCGTCCATGCGATTTTCCAGGCAAGAGTACTGGAGTAGGGTGCCATCGCCTTCTCCGGAAGATCCCCTGGAGAAGGGAAAGGCTTCAGTATCCTGGGCTAGAGAATTCCATGGGCTGTATTGTCCATGGGGTCACAAAGAATCAGACACAACTGAGCGACTTTCACTTTCACTCACACAGCAAGAACATCACGTGAAGACTAGACTTATGCTGCCACAAACCAAGGAACTACTAGAAGCTAGGAGACAGGCCAAGAGCAGATCCTTTCCTTATGCCTTCAGAGGGAGCATGGCCATGCACATACCTTGACCTCAGACTTCTGGCCTGCAGAAACGTGAGACAATAAAATATCTGTGTTTCAGATACCCAGCTTGCAGTACATTGTTACGGCAGCCAGGACACTAATACGCCATAGGCATCTGTATAATGAATGTTATGAAAACTACATATCGGTGTTGCGCTGACCAATTAAAGGAAAATATATATACAAGAAACTTCTTGAACTTCAAAGTTTAGCATATAGTCCATATGAAGAGGCACAGACATGTAGGTTGCCCACAAGGACTTTTATCATAGACCAAGTCATGTTAGGCTTCCCAGAAAGTCTGAATGTACTTGTTTCCAATTTTGAAAGCAAAATATGGAGCTTAGACCTGCACTGTCCAATACAATAGACACATACAAGCACTTGAACTCATGTTCATTGAATCGTATGGCATCACCGATTGAATGGACATGAGTTTGAGTAATCTCTGGGAGATTGTAAAGGACAGGGAAGCCTGGCATGCTGCAGTCCATGGGGTTGCAAAGAGATGGACACGACTGAGTGACTAAACAACAAAAAGCACTTGAAATTTGACTAACATGAAGCGAAATGCACCGTAAGTGTAAAACACAATAGATTGCAAAGAACTGGCATGAAAAAAAATCTCAATATTTTTATATTAACTCCACATGGAAATAATAATATTTGGGGTATTAAATATAATAAATTAAATTAATTATTCAAACTACAAATTAATTTCACCTGTTTCTGTTTGTTTTACCTTTTTAATGTGTTACTAGAAAATTTTAAATCATTTATATGGCACACATTCTATATGCACTGGACAGCACCTCTGTAGAGGTAAAACACATCCCTACATTTCCCTAAGATCTCAGGCTGCTTTCCATCCTGGTTATGTGTCAGTTACAACAGAAGGTCTTCCTTCAGATCACCGAATCAGAGCGCACTGCAGCTGAGAGTGTGGCAGAGTTTGCTGGTCAGTGGTCCCATCAGCTGTGGCCATATTGTCAGGGGAGGTTTTAGAAGTGGAGACCTTTGATACCCTTGCTCTGCTTGGCTCCCATCCTCACTGCCTCAGAACTCCGGCTCATCTGACTGGTGGTGGGACTCAGATTTCAGTTCACCATGATTTAGGAAATAAGTGGCTTTGCCCTCAGATGAGGCTGAATATTTGAGAAATGATTTTTCCCAAGGTCAAACAGAAGAGTCTAGACCCTTTGATTTTGAAGTTAAACAGACTATGGGGTCTCAAAGAATCAGACATGACTGAGCAACTTCACTTTCACTTTTCACTTTCATGCATTGGAGAAGGAAATAGCAACCCACTCCAGTGTTCTTGCCTGGAGAATCCCAGGGATGGCGGAGCCTGGTGGGCTTCTGTCTATGGGGTGGCACAGAGTCGGACGCAACTGAAGCAACTTAGCAGCAGCAGCAGCAGACTGCTGCAACTGCTTAGTTAAAGTCTGACAGTGGAAGACAGACCACGACCTGTCACTTACTTTCCCTGAGACTTTTAACATATACTTACTGAGGACCAAGAATGAGCCAGATAGATTGAGTTACAGATAATTATGAGATGGATTTAATTATTGGAGGACTCCGACTCAATTTAAGAAACTAATATTTACCTCCAGGATTAAAATGAAAATTGAGTAACATCTCAGATGAAAAGTGTCTTGTTCTATACAGACATAATATATATTACCAGGGCTATTTTCCTAAATGACACCCCATATGAAAATATTTAATGCTATGTCTGACACATAGGAATTGTTCAGTAATGCCATCCTCCTTCTTCCTCACAATGAAGTGAGCTTTCCAATGGCCCCAAAATGTCTCCCAAAATACCCCCTTTAGATGGGTAAAAATTATAATCTAGAAATACATGAGACACATACTCCCACCACATAGACTGTTACTAGTTACAGTATTTAAATGTAATGGTTCCATGTTCTGGTGCTGCCAGTAACAACAGTCACTGAACAGCCTTATGTTCTGTCCAAGATGCATGTGTGTGTGTGTGTGTGTGTGTCTATGTGTGTGCTGAGTTGCTTTTCGTGTCCAACTCTTTGTGATCCTATTGACTGTAGCCCTGTATCCATGGGATTTTCCAGGCAAGAATCCTGCAGGTAGGTTGCCACTTCCTCCTCGAGGGACTGAACCCAGGTCTCACATCTCCTGCATTGGCAGGCAGGTTCTTTATCACCAGTGCCACCTGGAAAGCCCTCTGCCTGATATACAAGGGATGCAAATACTTCATGTATAGCAACCAAAATACTTCATTTATAGCAACCACTGCTTACAATATAATATGTGTCATCTTTCCAGGAAAAAGATAAATTTCTTATGTTCAGGTATCATTTTTCCTTCTAGAAGCTATTATTATTCTCTGTATAAAGTAAAAACTTCATAAGTATTTTAAAATTTATTTTGACTGATAAGAAGAATTCAGTGTCAACAATGCAATTTACACCAGTTTCCGTAACACGAAAAACATCTTTTTCCGTAGTGATAACCCCAAGGACCTAAACTTCCAGGTGAAGCCATCCATGGCTTTGGCTACCATCTGCCTGGTAGGAAGACAGATCTTTGAAGAAGATAACTGAGGGTCTAGCTATGATCTACATAATTTTTCAGATATTTGAGGCCAAGGGCTAGGGAACTCTGGGAAGAAATTACTATCCAACTACTTTAAGCCAGTCTTCAGAGATGGCATGGCCTCACAGAGCTCGCATATCGCCTCATCTTCCATGATTCTGTTACTTCTCCCTTTAAGAGTGTCTTTCCTCTTCAGCTCTAAAATCCTGTACACTTTGTACCCATGCCTATTCTCATTTCTCTGCTTCTCTGTTGCTCTCTATACCCTTTTGATGTTGTGAAAAGTCAACAAAGAAAATCCTCTATAGAGTAAGTGTTTTGAGATGTTATGTGTGATGAGGCAACACAAAGCCAGCAAAGAACCAAGAATCTTAAGAAATGCTGGGAGATGCCTGGTGAACCGGATGCAACTGCAGAAGCCAGTTCTAGCCATTTATACAACTACATTTAAAGTTCTAGTGCAGGAAATAAAGACAGCAAGCAGGCCACTTTGTGAAGCCGACTCCAGTCTCAAAAGTGGTATCCAGAGAAGGCAGGAATTAGCTAAACGAGATTATGGGGACAAATCTCAGGCCTTAGTGATGGGCTGCCACAGATACGCAGGATGTCCTACTGGGCAGAGAACAACAGAGAACAAGAATATAATCCTCGTATTGAGTATAACAGGACAGATTTAGACCTACCGGAACCCAAAACCGAAAGAATCAGGGAGACACTTTTGATATCCTTCTGGATACTTTCTGTAATCATCTCCTTGCACAGGGCTTCCAAGGCATATGCCCTTCTCACCAGAATGAAAAACAAGATTTAGCAAACAGAGAAGAGAAATATCTAAGTTAACCATAGCTTACTTCCTAGAAGAAACCAATATTAATATCATAAATATGTTTCCTTTAAGTCTTTCTACCTCCCTGAATCTCTCTCTAGTTGATACTCTTCCATAAGTAGTTTTGTACGTTGATTTTTCACATATATAATATGAATTGGCCCATCATAAAGTGTTTCTTAAAGTGTCACTTTAATGGAAGACCGATATTTCATTTCATATAGGCCTCAATTTATTTAACAGTTCTTATAATCATTATTTTATGATTATGGAAATATGTGATATAGTATTTATAATGCCTAACAATATACATGCTGTCTTTAGTCACTTAGTTGTGTCAGTGAGTCATGTCACTCTTTGCAGCCCCATGGAGTGTAGCCCGCCAGGCTCCTCTGTCCATGGGATTCTCCAGGCAAGAATACTGGAGTGGTTGCCATGCCCTCCTCCAGGGGGTCTTCCCAACCCAGGGACTGAACCCAGGTCTCCTGCACTGCAGGCGGGTTCTTGACCATCTGAGCTGCCAGGGAAGCCCAACAATGCATATCTTTAGTCGTAAATCTTTGTCTTAGTTACTGGGAACTTTCTTAGATTGTATTAATGAGCATAAACGTTTTAAAGACACATACTATATATATATACATATATATATATATACACACACTATTAAATGCCTTTCAAGAGAGCCCTGTCCACTCTGCAACCCACTAAGAAAACAAGAAATGCACATTTCAACTGAATCTCCTTGGATTGAAAATTATCAGTTTTTAACTGACTACTAATTAGGTATGCAAAATAATGATATGTGACTTGTGTTTAAAATGCTTTCTTTAATTACATGTGAAAAGCAATTTTAAAACTTTGTATTAGGTATTTAAGTTTTAAAGATTATTTGTATTGCTTTGCAATTCATACTGTGCTATAAGAATTTTTCTAATTCCTAACACTCTCCTAGAAAATTATTTTTAAGATGATGGAAAATTTCACCATAAGCATGAGGTGATTTATCAAATCTCTTCCATATGGTCATTTTATGACATCCTTTTATCCCAATATAATTAATAAATATTTTGCTGTCAGAAATGGCTTTTTGAAATGACTGATTGCTCACTAAAGTGATTTACAAATGGAGTAATTGAACTAAGTATATAAAATGACAATTCATATTCTTTGCCCATTTTCCTACTATATCGGAAGGTCTCCTACTCGTAATGCATTGATTAACCCTGTTTACATTAAGAATGCCAACTCTTATTTTTTTCAATATTCTGCCTTTTTTTTTAACATTTTGGACAAAATGTTGCTATTTAAATCTTTAATATAATCAATGCCATTATCTATTGCTTTGGCACTTGTTTCCACTGTTTTCATGTAGAGGAGAAAGTCTTTGTCCTCTAAAGTCCATAAATTTATAACAAAATCTTTCCTTTTAAAAACAGCTATCACTTTTATATACTTAGTTCAATTACTCCATTTGTAAATCACTTTAGTGAGCAATTAGTCATTTCAAAAAGCCATTTCTGACAGCAAAATATTTATTAATTATATTGGGGTAAAAGGATGTCATAAAATGACCATATGGAAGAGATTTGATAAATCACCTCATGCTTATGGTGAAATTTTCCATCATCTTAAAAATAATTTTCTAGGAGAGTGTTAGGAATTAGAAAAATTCTTATAGCATAGTATTAATTGCAAAGCAATTAAAATAATCTTTATAGGTTAATCCATATTTCATTTATACAACTACATTTAAAGTTCCAACTATGTAAGCAGCTATAAATATGAAAATGAATATAGGGTAGATTTCAAAATGCTAAAAATTGTTTGTTTCTAGGCTGTGAGATTATTATTGATTTTTATTTTATATTCTTTAATATTTTCTAAATTTTCTACAGTTGGCAATTATGTCTTTTAAAATAAAAACTAAAATTTTACTAACGGATAGTTTGGACTGAAAAATAAAACATTGCTTTTTTTCATTAACACTTTAATAAAAATAAACTTTTTGATAGCCAGTTCCATTTTTCAAGGCAGTTTATAGTTCTTTCTCTTTCTTATTTCTTTCAGGGATAATAGAAAATAGATAGTTCTCTAGAAGTCTGCTTAATGATCTGAAGTCACTTGCTAGCTCCTCACAGACTAGCCCCCCATTTAGGCTGTATTGTTTGATTTCCCATAAATATGTTGTGCCTTTTCTCCCAGTCAGTGTTCTGACATGTGATGCTCTCTTTCCTTTCAGTGCATCTCCCCTGCTGCCCTTTTGCTACCAGCTTCGTGCTGCTTACAATATTTTCTCTCTCCTAGGTGTCCTTCTGACTGCCCTGCTCACTTCCCCTCCACCTGCTCTCTCCTGGTTACTAGACCCTTCAGTGTCACGGTCTGTTTCCCCTCCTGAATCATGAGCTTTCTGTGAGTAGTATCATGATTTATTTATTCTTTGAATAGCAAAAGTCCCACTCATTTGTAAGACACAATTAAATGAGTCTATAACACTGTCATTTGGCTGCATTACGTGGACATTTCAATAAATTCTAGAAGCAAAAATCAATACACTTTCCAAATTAAAAACATAATAATCTTTATCTTTTTAGACATTAAACAGAGTTACTGTAGAATTGCATCAATTCTACTCTTAAGTATCCACCAAAGAGGAATGAAATAGATCCACACAAAAACTTGTATATGAATGTGCATAGCAGCATTATTCACAATAGGCGAAAAAGTGGGAACAACACAAATATCCATGAATTTCATAATGAAGAAACAGATATGGCATATTTATACAGTGGAATATTATCTGGCAATAAAGAAAGAAGTGCTGATACATGTGATGACACAGTTCAGTTCATTTCAGTCGCTCAGTCGTGTCCAACTCTTTCCAACCCCATGAACTGCAGCACGCCAGGCCTCCCTGTCCATCACCAACTCCCAGGGTTCACTCAAACTCAGTTCCATCAAGTTGGTGATGCCATCCAACCATCTCATCATCTGTCGTCCCCTTCTCCTCCCGCCTTCAATCTTTCCCAGAATCAGGGTCTTTTCAAATGAGTCAGCTCTTCATATCAGGTGGCCAAAGTATTGGAATTTCAGCTTCAACATCAGTCCTTCCAATGAATATTCAGGACTGATTTCCTTTAGGATGGATTGGTTGGACCTCCTTGCAGTCCAAGGGACTCTCAAGAGTCTTCTCCAACACCACAGTTCAAAAGCATCACTTCTTCAGCACTCAGCTTTCTTTAAAGTCCAGCTCTCACATCCATACATGACTACTGGAAAAACCATAGCCTTGACTAGATGGACCTTTGTTGACAAAGTAATGTCTCTTCTTTTTAATATGTTGTCTAGGTTGGTAATAACCTTCCTTCCAAGGAGTATGCATCTTTTAACTTTATGGCTGTAATCACCATCTGCAGTGATTTTGGAGCCCCCCTCCCCCAAAAAATAAAGTTAGCTGCTGTTTCCACTGTTTCTCATCTATTTGCCATGAAGTGATGGGACCAGATGCCATGATCTTAGTTTTCTCAATGTTGAGCTTTAAGCCAACTTTTTCACTCTCCTCCTTCACTTTCATCAAGAGGCACTTTAGCTCTTCTTCACTTTCTGCCATCAGGGTGGTGTCATCTGCATATCTGAGGTTATTGACATTTCTCCTGGCAATCTTGATTCTAGCTTGTGTTTCATCTATCCCAGGATTTCTCATGATGTACTCTGCATATAAGTTAAATAAGCAGCGTGACAATATAGAGCTTTGACATACTCCTTTCCTGATTTGGAACCAGTCTGTTGTTCCATGTCCAGTTCTAACTGTTGCTTCCTGACCTGCATACAGATTTCTCAAGAGGAAGGTCAGGTGGTCTGGTACACCCATCTCTTGAAGAATTTCTGCTGTTTGTTGTGATCCACACAGTCAAGCTTTGGTGTAGCCAATAAAGCAGAAATAGATGTTTTTCTGGAACTCTCTTGCTTTTTCGATGATCCAGCAGATGTTGGCAATTTGATTTCTGGTTCCTGTGACTTTTCTAAAACCAGCTGGAACATCTGGATGTTCATAGTTCATGTATTGCTGATGCCTGGCTTGGAGAATTCTGAGCACTACTTTACTAGTGTGTGAGATGAGTGCAGTTGTGCAGTGGTTTGAGCATTCCTTGGCATTGCCTTTCTTTGGGATTGGAATGAAAATGGACCTTTTCCACTCCTGTGGCCACTGCCAAGTTTTCCAAATTTGCTGACATATTGAGTGCAGCACTTTCACAACATCATCTTTTAGGTTTGAAATAGCTCAACTGGAATTCCATCACCTCCACTCACTTTGTTCATAGTGATGCTTCCTAAGGCCCACTTGACTTCACATTCCAGGATATCTAGCTCTAGGTGAATTTTCATACCATCGTGATTACCTGGGTCATGAAGATCTTTTTTGTACAGTTCTTCTGTGTATTCTTGCCACCTCTTCTTATATCTTCTGCTTCTGTTAGGTCCATACCATTTCTGTCCTTTATCGAGCCCATCTTTATTGTGATGACATAGGTGAGCCTCAAAAACCACTGTGTTAAGTCAAAGAAGCCAATCACAAAAGACTATATCACACGACACCATTTAAAGGAAATGTCCAAAATAAGCAAGTCCATAGAGATGGAAAGGAGATTAGTGGTTTCTTAGGACTAAAGATGGATCAGGCATATGAGTGTTTATGGTAGGAGAAATAACTGCTAATGGGTATGATATTTCTATCTGAGGTGATGAAAATGTTCTGAAATTATGGTGATAGAATTATGGTTAAAGACTATGATGTTAGTTGTATACGTCTGTTCAGTTCAGTTCAGTTCAGTTCAGTCGCTCAGTTGTGTCCGACTCTTTGCCAACCCATGAATCACAGCATGCCAGGCCTCCCTGTCCATCACCAACTCCCAGAGTTCACTCAAACTCACATCCATCGAGTCCGTGATGCCATCCAGCCATCTCATCCTCTGTCGTCCCCTTCCCCTCCTGCCCCTAATCCCTCCCAGCATCAGAGTCTTTTCCAATGAGTCAACTCTTCGCATGAGGTGGCCAAAGTACTGAAGTTTCAGCTTCAGCATCATTCCTTCCAAAGAAATCCTAGGGCTGATCTAAACATACTAAAACCCACTGAATTGAACATTTTAAATGGGTGAATTTTATGATATGTAAATCATTTCTCTAAATTCCTCACCTTATGTCTGGGTTGCAGCACATCTTCAAATGCTTGCCCAGATGCTTGCCATTATCCTCCACTGAGGGAGGAAGTTAAGAATATGATCAGGAATGGACTTAAGAAAAATAACCATTAAGGACACCTACTGTGATTGCTATTTGGTAATATTTTTAAAGTATTTTTACATTTCAAGGCATCAAATTTGCCATATCAAATTCTTTTGGGGTCAAAACAATCTTATCAATTCAGCTATATCAAAAAGTGCTACTTTTCTACCTTGTATCTCTGATCTTTCATAGATTCCATTATGTTATAGTCTTAATAGATTTTATGTATGTTTCTCCTGAAAGGCTAGACTAGCTAAATTATGAGCCCATAGACCATAATGGATTCCTCATAGAACTCTGTAACCAAAAAACTGCTTGGAAAAAGTACAGTTAATTTTCATTCTCCAGAATGAAATAAAAGAGATGGAAAAGCATAAAAAAATAAAAGATGATTTCACTACTAACTGCAAAATTGTGTGTTTTTCCACCTCCACCCCAGGAAGATGTTAAACAATTAATTCCATGTCCTTCAAAAACTATTTGGAGATGTGGGGGGTGTGTGTGTATACACACACACGTGTGTGTTGTGTGTATATGTATATAAAATGAAATGCTGGGTGTTCATGCTCAGTTACACACTCATGTCTGACTCTGTGACTCCATAGACTGCAGCCCCCCATGTTCCTTTGTCCATGGGATTATCCAGGCAAGCAGACTGGAGTGGGTTGTCATTTCCTCCTCAGATCTTCCCAACCCAGAAACTGAGCCCACATTTCCTGCATCTCTTGGGTTGGCAGGTGGATTCTTCATCACGAATCCACCTCGGAAGCCCAAAATGGAATACTCAGTTCAGTTCAGTCGCTCAGTCATGTCTGACTTTTTGCAACCCCATGAATTGCAGCACACCAGGCCTCCCTGTCCATCACCAACTCCCGGAGTTCAACCAAACTCACGTCCATCGAGTTGGTGATGCCATCTAGCCATCTCATCCTCTGTCATCCCCTTCTCCTCCTGCCCCTAATCCCTCCCAGCATCAGAGTCTTTTCCAATGAGTCAACTCTTCACATGAGATGGCCAGAGTACTGGAGCTTCAGCTTCAGCATCATCCCTTCCAAATGGAATGCTACTCAGTCATAAAAAAGAATGAAATTTTGTCATTTGCAATAACATGGATGGACTTGGAGGGTAAACAAAATAAGTCAGACAGAAAAAGACAAATGCTGTATGATGTCACTTATATGTGGAATCTAAAAAATAAAACCAGTGACTATAATAAGAAAGAAACAGAACAAATATACAGAACAAACTAGTAGTGATCAGCAGGAAAATAGAAGTGGGGAAGGGCAAGATAAGAGTAAGTGATTAAGAGGTACAATGTATTATATACAAAGTAAATAAACTATAAGGACATACTGTCCAGCACAGGGAATAGAGTCAATATTTTTTAATAACTATAAATGGAATATAACCTTCAAAAATTGTGAATTGCTACATTGTATACTTAAAGCCTGTATAATATTATACATCTACTATACCTCAATAAATGAAAATTTTTAAATGCCTCTAAGGCAAAGAAAGCCACACTAAAGAAGTACCTGTAAAATAAAGCAAGGGAAACTAAGAGTAGATATCAGTGGACCTGCTTCACAGTACAATAAAAATGCAGTGGAATACAGAATGTAAGAGTTTTAAGTCATGTGAATGGAAGGAAACCAAATATCCTTGATGTTTTCATTTTACCTGAATAAAACTAGGAGGTAACTACATTGATCTTAAAGATCTTTCTTCTCAGCTTTTATAAATCTGAAAATTATGAGCAGGACTTCTTGATGCAATGATCCGCTATAGGCCCAGCACTATGCCTCCACATGAGACGTTTCCACCGGCTGCCAGAGAGGTGATTAATGAAAATGAAAGAAATCATCAGGAGACAATGGTGCCTATGAGGTCCACATATTTACTCGCTCTGAATTAAAATGCTCAAACAGCAAATCCACTCTCATCCCCTTTATTTATGGTTCCCTCTGCCTTGAAGCAAGCAGAGTGCATGCCATGATAAATTGGCTCAAATCCTGTCTCATTTCCAGGCAGGCCCTGTAAATTTCTGAGCTGTGCTTTGCAACCATTCATTCTGGTTTGAAACGTTCAACAACACACAAAGGTTCTGCAGGCCAGCTTCCTCCAGCTGAGCAGTGGCCAAGGGGTCCTGGCCTTCATCCTCCCCAGTGTCAACAGATCAGTACTAAACCAGGGCATCCAACCCTCCTCAGGGAAGATGATGGGCTTGTCTTCCCAGTCAAGACCTTCCTCTAAAATGTGGCAGATGCCGAGTGGGGCATGACCTTGTCGAGATGTGGTTGACGTCAGAGTAGATAAATGTTAGGAAGGGTGGAAGTCCTAAATAGAGTCTTCACTGCACTTAAGGGGAAAAGAAACCATAATATCAATCCTCTGGGAAAATATAAAATATACCCACTCTGTGCCAACACTCCTGTAGGAGCTGAGGAAATAAAAGCAAACAGAATAGATAGAGTCTTTGACCTCTTGGAGCTTAGATTCTGCTGCCTTGCTTTATTCAATGAATGAATGAAAAACAGAATGAATGATCAAGTATAATTCTGGCCCAAGAAGAGGCTAGTAATGCCACTGCTGTCTAAATGGTAGCTGCTCCTCCCAAGCTAGGCTATACAACACTCAGAGGGCAATCTGGACAGTTTAAGTGAAAGCAGAGTAAATGGTTAAATGGGGTTTTGAGGTTATATCTTGGTACCTTTTACATGAAATAGTCAGCCCCCAAATTCTGATTTTCTTTGCCAACTTTAAACCTTATATCTTAACCAGTATGGGTTTTTTAAGTCTCTAAAAATCCTATTTATGGAGCTTCAATGCTCATACATAATTTTTTAGCATTATTGTCTCTTTCCTTTTTTTGTGGCCTATAAGAATTGAGTATAGATCAAGTCTAGTTCAGGGCAGCAGAGAAATTCACTCATTACCTAGCCAAGCATTCAACAAACTAGTGAAGTCAGACTCCTATTAAATGAATATCTGCTTCCATGGAATATAGAAACAAAATAATATGGGCAACCGAGAACTTGTGTTTTCCCCATTCTCCAGACACAGACACACTTTGATTCAGGTGTTTACATATAAAAATGGTCAATAAAGATGAGGCAATACTAAAGTCTGGGGTGAAGGAAGGCAGAAAAAACGTGCACCTGAGAAGTAACTGTCTCAGCAGTATTGACTGGGAGTGGGGAGTCCTGTTATCAGCCAGACCAGGAGCCTAAGACCTGAGGGGCCTGGAAGGCTGAGCTTATCCAATTCATGCTACAGTGGGTGCCAGAACTTTAAGAAAAAAGCAGATACTCAGCCATAAAAAGGAATGAATTTGAGTCAGATCTAGTGAGGTAGATGAACATAGAACTTGTTATACAGAATGAAGTAAGTCTGAATAAGAGATATTATATATTAACACATACATATGGAATCTAGAAAATGGTACTGATGAATCTTTTTGCAGGTCAGAAATACAGATGTAAAAAATGGACTTGTCGACACAGATGGGGAAGGAGAGGGTGGGACAAATTAAGAGAGAAGCACTGATGTACATATACTACCGTGTGTAAAACAGACAGCCGGAGGGAAGTTGCCCTGTAACAGGGGGCTCAGCGGCACTCTGCGATGACTCAGAGGGGCGGGAGGGCTGGGGGAGGGAGGCTTAGGAGGGAGGGGATATATGTATATACAGAGCTGATTCATATTATTGAATGCAGGAAACAACACAGCATTGTAAAGCAATTCTCTTCTAATTTAAAAAAAAATGAAATGAAAATTCACTGAAAGAAAAAAGAAAAGAAAACAGGAACCAAAAAAAAAAAAAAAGGAAAAACGACTCCAAAAGCAAGGCATGAATACAAAACACAGCCACAGGCCAAGGTATCTTAAGACACTCAGGGCAAGGTAGTAAACAAAGAAGAAAGGAAAATGCCCAGTGCTCTGAGCCCTGCACTGGAGGCTGAGCACTTTCACACAACACACTTTATTTGATGATAATAGCAATTTTTGCAAAGTTTATATTATTTAAATTCATATTGTGAAGAAACAACAAATCCCCAAGGATCTGAGAAGTGAAAGGACATACATAAATTCACCCAGATGACAACCAGATAGCCACGATTCAAACTCCTAACATCAAGAGATCCAGGCTCCACCTGAATTACATTTATCATCAGAGCAGAAGAAAACACTGCTACTTTACCCAAGGAACATACATTTTATTTGTATGGAATAAAATGCTCTTTTTTCCCCCAATCTGATAGGACATTAAATGATTTGACCCATTTTAGAAGAGCTTAAGGAACAAGGGACATAAATTACTATTTAATGTTCATAATTATATGCCCTGTGACAGAAACACAATTGAACCATAATTGAAACATTGTAAGATAAATATTAAGTGGTTTTCTGAGTTTTATCTCCTTGCACTGGCCTACAGTCTGTACTAACACTGATTTGCCAGTATTAATGTATTAGAAAATAAAATGGGAAATTTTGTCCCTCCTGAATTATCAACAGCTCTCTACCTATTTAGCAGCAATATCTTTTATGAGGGTATAATATGAAGATCTTGCCTGAAACACACATTTTTTGTATCATAATACATTAGAATTGGAAGAAACATTGGAACGCTTCCATTTCCAGGAAGACAGACATATCTCATCTCAACTTTCTCTGATGAAGACTGGTCTTGGGAAGCACAGCGCTGAGCAGAATTAGAAAGACAGCTCCTGGCTCCAGAGGTTTAAGGTGCCTTAGAAGATGGTTACAAGTGAGGAGCAGAAAATCTTTAACTGGACTGATATTTAAAACCAGAGAAAATTCCTCATGATAAAATGTTAAAAAAATATTTCTTATACAATACCTACTTTAATATTCCTAAGCTCTTAACAATTTTGGTATTACTGTTATTGCCCTTTTATTTTAAAAATAGTTGAGAAAACTAAAGCTGAGGGAAGTTAAAATTGTGCCTAAATTATTTCTTATTGTAAACAAGTTTTTGTTTATTGCCAAGTCAAGTGTAACTTTAAAATCATGCTTCTTCCTGGAAATGACTTATTGCTTACTAGAGGTATTTTGCTTGAGCTGTGAGTGTGAGTGGGAATGTGTGTGTGTGTGTTGTGTGTGTGTGTGTGTGTGTGTGTACATACATGTGTGAGAGTGCTTTTTTCCTTATGTGTCTCATTTATAAATGCTACCTACATAGTGATGCACTGGGTTCACCAATCTCTCAACTAAACTCTATACCAATACTGTTTAGTAGACTCCCATTCAAATAGACCTCTGAAGTTCCCTTAGCCACATCTGAGAATTCTCATTGAAATGATAAATGTATACATATAAAGTATTAACGCCATTGTTTTAGAGCTGTTAAATATGTTCTTTGAGCCTACAAGTGCAGATGTATAATTTTATTTTGGATCTGACTCCTTTTTTCTTCTACTTTATGAGTCCATTCAGTCATTCATATATGTATTTCATATATACATATGAACACATATATACTTACATACATATATATACATACATGTACACACATTCACACACATATATAAGGCACCACTATATGCCATACGCTGCTCTAGGCATGTGAAATACACTAGTGAACAAAACAGACCTAAACCGCTGCCCTTATAGAATTTACTTTTCTATATAGAACTCAGAGAATAAATAATAAAATAATAATCATATAATACATTAAAAGTTGAAAAGTTGTATGAAAAATAGAACACCATAGGGAGTACTGAGAGATGTACATGGGGATGTAAGCCTTATTTTCAATTAAGATGGTCACAGCAGGCATCTTTGGGAAGATAAAATCTGAGCAAATACTAGAAGAAAATGAGAGAACTAATCATTTTGATCCTGAGGAAGAGAGTTCCAGGAAGAGGGAACAGTAAGTGCAAAGATCCGAAGGCCTGAATATGCCCGACATATTTAAGACACAGCAAGAAATATATTCATGCAGCTGTAAGATATTCAATAGGAGGGAAAAGTAGAAATGAAGTCAGAGGAGGATGAAGGCTGCAAATGGTTCAGGATCACCATAAGGACTTTGCCATGTATTCTGAGCAAGACAGGAAAATATTGAAAGAATTTGAGTAGGGGTATGACTTTATTTGACTTTCTTTTTACAAGGATTACTCCAGCTGCTGTGTAAAGAGTAGATCACGCAGTCATAACGTTGGAAGCATGAAGCCAGTGTGAGCATGACTGCAGAAATTCAGGCTACAGATCAGGTTCACCTGGGTGGGGATGACTACAGGAAAGGTTGTCTGATGTTGTCAGATGCTGAATACATTCTGAATGTAAATCCAGAAAGATTTCCTGACACTTTGGATGTAGAGTATAAAAGAAAGATCTCAGTCAAGGAAGATTTCCAGGTGTGGGCTTGAGTGACTTGTAGGAAATTGTTGTTGATTAATGACAGGGAGAAGTCTTCCGGCAAAGTAAGTTTGAAAAAGGAGGGTTGGATTCAAAGGTTCTGCTTCAGTTCAGTTCAGTTCACTCATTCAGTCATGTCCAACTCTGTGACCCCATGAACTACAGCATGCCAGGCTTCTCTGTCCATCACCAACTCCCAGAGCTGATTCAAACTCATGTCCATCTAGTTGGTGATGCCATCCAACCATCTTATCCTCTGACATACCCTTCTCCTCCTCCCTTCAATCTTTCCCAGCATCAGGGTCTTTTCAAATGAGTCAGTTCTTTGCATCAGTCAGTATTGGAGTGTCAATTTCAGCATCATTTATTACATTGAATATTCACGTGTGGTTTCCTTTAGGAATGACTGATTTGATTGCCTTGTTGTTCAAGGGACTCTCAAGAGTCTTCTCCAATACCACCACAGTTCAAAAGCATCAATTCTTCAGGGCTCAGCTTTCTTTATAGTCCAACTCTCACATCCATACATGACTACTGGAAAAACCATAACTTTGACTAGACGGTTCTTTGTCAACAAAGTAATGTCTCCGCTTTTTAATATGCTGTCTAGGTTGGTCATAGCTTTTCTTCCAAGGAGCAAGCGTCTTTTAATTTCATGACTGCAGTCACCATCTGCAGTGATTTTGGAGCCCAATAAAATAAGGTGTTTCTTAGGCATGCTCAATTTGAGATGTCTATTAGATTTCCAATTGGAAAGTTCAGGTTCAGATTTCAAGAGAAAGTCTAGATGAGGGGAAGGATGAAGCTATAGATCTGGAATTTAACAGCATACAGATGTTATATAAACTCTGTGAATTAATAAAACAGTCAAAGAGAGCTGTCCATTATAAAGAAGAGGACTAAACCCTGGGAAACTTGAACATCTGGAATTTGTGTAAAGGAGGAAGGAGGAGAGCAAAGGAGACAGAAAAACAAACAAACAGTAGGCTGTATCACAGAAGTCAAACAAGGTACTACCTGTATTTTGTATTTTAATGAGAAATTTGAGGAGGTAGACATTGGATTTAGCAACACTAGTTTCATTGGCCATGTTGTAGACAACAGATTCAGTGAAGCTGAATGAATATGAGACAAATAGGAGTAGGAGGAAGAGAGAGAGAGGGAGATGAGAAATGAGCACCTTAAATGGATAACTGTTTGCAGATATAGGTAGGCTAAAGTTGAAGAAGTATGAGAGTTACTTGAAGTTAACTGTGTTCTCTCCCTGAATTCAAATCATGGCTCTATGACTCATGTATTAACTTTGGAACCTTGGGAACGTTAATTCACTTAGTCAAGCCTGTTTTCTCATCTGGAGAATACAGCTATTATTAGTACCTACTTCACTGATATCCTGGGGAAACTAATTGAAGTAATATATGTGAAGCCCTTCCCTGGTGGCTCAGATGGCAAGGAGTCTCCCTGCAATGCAGAAGGTGAGGGTTCGATCCCCAGGTCAGGAAGATGCCCTGCAGAAGGGAATGGCTACTCACTCCAGTATTCTCGCCTGAGGAGTCAACTGACAGAGTCTGGAAGGCTACAGTCCATGGGGTCGCAAAGGCTGGACACAGTTGAAGTGTTTGAGTATGTAGTCTTTAACATGAATAGTTCTTGAAACACTCTAATGTAAAGAGAAACACAGAAGTGGGAGTTGTGGGAAATAAGGTTACACAGTTTTAAATATAATCCTGGTTCTTCCTGCTACAAATATATATACACAAAATAGTGTGCAAACACCTCACAAGTATCACTTGAGATAGGAATAAAAATACCCATGGTGCACATATTCAGTAAACTGTTACAACTGATTTCCATTTTAAGACTGGAATAGAACAGCCGTTTTGATGTCCCTGGAAACATTGTTAAACACAATTCACCTGTATAACCATTTAGATCAAAGAACATAGTTCTTTGGAGAGTGCTTTTAGGAGCACGGGGCTTAGAACTCTATACGCTACTAAACTGTCAAATGATTCACACTCTCATTGAACCATCACTTCTCAAAATAAGTATATGTCGTGGTTGCCTGGAAACCATTTCTCGGCACCTACCTTTGAATTCATATTTCTGATCCAGAATTCTATGTGAGGGCTAAATATCAATTATTTCCATGGGGATGAGGGAATCTGAAATATCAGTAAGAAGACCAAAGAACATTACCACAGAGCTGCTTGTTCCCCAGACCCAAGCAATACAGAAGACTCCCCAAGGTTAATTTAAAAAATTAAGCTAAAAAATCTATTTTGCTTTATTTGAAAGCCAGATTTTACTACATTTTATTTCCTGTCCCAGCCCACAGCCTTCTGCCATTTGCAACAACAAAGAAGAACCTGGAGGACCTCAAGCTAACTGAAATGAACCAGACACAGAAAGAAAGAAAAATACTACAGGATCTCACTTATAGGTGGAATGGAAAAAAGTGAAATTCACAGGAGAGAGAGAAGGAAGTACTGGTGATTACCAGGGGTGGGGAGGTAGGGAAATGGGAAGATGTTGGTCAATGTGTACAAAGTTACCGTTACGTAGGGAGAAGAAGTTCTAAGATTTAATTACCGCGTAAAGTCTGTCTGTGTTATGGTCTTTACAGACAGGGACCTGGGGACTGGAGTCGACAAGAAGAGGGATGCAGGGGACCCAAGTCTCGAGTGAAAGAAGGGTGCTTTATTTGCAGAAATGCATGTTTAGATATCTTTATACAAGGCAGCTTTAGGCAGTAAAAAAACAAAAAAAAATTGAGCAAAAACAAAGCCAAGCAAATAATAATCTACAAAGGGCCAGAAAGCATTCCATATCCTGAGTAAGAAGGGCATAACTGAATAGATTATTTTTAAGTAAAAGGTCACTGAAGGGAGTCACTGAAAGGAATCCAAGCAGGCGCCCCCTCTCATGATCTTAGTCCTGAGAACTACGTGCAGCTCCGCTCACTCTTGTTTTCCAGGAACTGATAAGAAATAGACAGTCCTTGAAAACAGCACACAAAAGAAGTACATATTGGATCCCTTAAAGTTGACTGTCCCCTGACATGTCTGGAACACAGCAGTAAAGTGTAGAAAAAGGAAGGTGTCAAAACATAAAGATCAGTAAATTTACTTCCAAAAGCTTTGGAAATTCTGCATGGACAACTGGTATCCACTGGTTTTAAAATTATAAACCAAGTCCATAAAGGGAAATCTGATTATAATTGTACAATCATCCCCCCACTTATCTGAGATTTCACTTTCCAGTTTCAGTTACCCAGAGTCAACTGTGGTCAAAAATACTAAATGGAAAAGTTCACAAATAATTCATAAGTTTTAAACTGCACATTCTGTATATGACATCTCTTTCCAGTCCACTCTGTCCTGCAGCGACAGGAATCAGTCCTTTGTGCAGTGGATTTTACCCACTAGTCACTTCAGCAGCTATCATGGTTACTACAGAAACTGTGGTGTTATTGCCACAGTGCTTGTGTTCAAGTCACCCTGATTTTTCTAACCATCACCCCAAAGCACAAGAGTCGTGATGCTGGGAATTCGGATATGCCAAAGAGAAGCCATGAGTATGACCTTCAAGTGCAAAGGTGAAAGTCCTCAACTTAATAACGAAGGGAAAAAAAAGTGCATGCTGAAGTTGCTAAGATCTATGGTAAAATAAAATCTTCCATCTGTGAAATTGTGAAGAAGGAAAAAAAAATCCATGCTTATTTTGCTGTTGCACCTCAAATTGCAAGAGTTACAGCCACTGTGCACGATAAGTGCTTAGTAAGGATGAAAAAGGCATGAAAGTGATACATAAGATATTTCAAGAGAGAGAAAGCACATACTTACATGAATTTTATTATAGTGTATTTTTATAAGTGTTCTATTTTATTATTAGCTATTGTTGTTAATCTCTTACTGTGGCCTAATATATAAATTAAACTTTATCATAGATATGTATATAGAAGAAAAACATAGTCTACATAGGATTGATACTATCTGGAGTTTTAAGCATCCACTGGGGATCTTGAAAGTTATCCCCTCAAGGATAAAGGAAACTGCAAATACTGTGTTATTTGAACACACTTGCTAAAATAGTCTAGGGGAGAAATATTTTACTAAAAGTCTTAGGTTAGTGAAGGAGGACTTATCATAAATATAAATCACTTTTAAAATATTAATTTGTATTCCTTTCAAATTTCTCAATGTGCAATGCCTATACAAATGGTTGTTCAGTCATGTGGTTAGTCGCTGTGATTTAAAATTCCAAAATACTAAATTGCCATTTTTTTCAGGAGATAGACACAAGCATTTTAAATACAGATTTGCTTTAGCCTCTATAATTATTTAATTAGTAATTAGGTAAATACTAATGGATAATTATATAAAACTCAGATATTTTCTTAGGTCCATTTGTCTTCAAATGTATTATATGACTAGTTCCTCTTCCCATTTGTAAAAAAAAGTCTAAGCAATCTAATATAACACCCACGCCCTCCTCAGATTGATCTTAGCCAACCTTTATTTGTTTATAAAGTATAATTTTATTTATATAAAATTCTAGAAAGTGTGAACTAATCTACAGTAACAAAGTAGATCAATGATTGTCTGGTGATTAAATGGGAGGAGAGAAACAGAATGAAGAGATTATAAAAAGTCATGAGGAAAATTTGGGGATCCAGCTAACCTTTCTGGCTTCATCACTTTCCCCTCCTTCTTTCCCTTTTCTGTCTACCTTTTGCTTCAGCAACACCGCACCCTGAGATTTCTGACTCACCTCCATTCCCATGGACTCCCAGGCCTGGATCTCCTGTGCCACTTCTCTGCCTGTAGACACTGTGTCACCCTAAAGCCTGAGTTCTCAATCTTACCAGTTCAGGGGTGACTTCTCACATGCCTGTAACCCCACACACACAAAAATGTATTCTTTTTAGGGGTTCTCGGTGCTCTCTTTTTACCACATTGGACCTACTTCTTCCTTACAGGGGGCTTCCCAGGTAGCTGGGGGCAAAGAATCCACCTGCCAATCCAGGAGACAGGGATTCAACCTCTAGGTCAGTAAGAGCCCCTAGAGAAGGAAATGGCAACCCAGACCAGTATTTTTGCCTGGGAAATCCCAAGGACAGAGGAGTCTGGTGGGTTAGTCCCTGGGGTGGCAAAAGAGTCAGACACAACTTAGTATACACAACAACCTTCTTATAGTATTTTGTAAGGATCTCCCTTACAAAGTTATGATCAACCTAGACAGCATATTTAAAAGCAGAGACATTACTTTGCCAACAAAGGTCCATCTAGTCAGGCTATGGTTTGTCCAGTGGTCATGTATGAATGTGAGAGTTGGACTATGAAGAAAGCTGAGTGCCGAAGAATTGATGCTTTTGAACTATGGTGTTGGAGAAGACTCTTGCGAGTCCCTTGGACTGCAAGGAGATCTAGCCAGTCCTTTCTAGAGGAGATCAATCCTTGGTGTTCATTGGAAGGACTGATGCTAAAGCTGAAACTCCATGTATAAATCTACCAGTTTATTTTCCTTTCTTTTGATGATGAACATGTGAATTGTTCTCAAGTGTAAATGAGGCTGTGCTAAATATTTCTGAACCTATCTCTTGGTGCATATACTTAAATAAGTATACAGGTTAGATACTCAGGAGTAGAAACGATGGGTCATGGGCTATGTCCCCCATGCATTTAGCTTCAGTAGACAATGACAGTTTTCCAAAGGACTTGTACAATTCACACACCCAATGTCAGCGTGTAAGGGCTCCCATTGTCTCACACTCTGGTAAGCATTTGCAGTTAGCTGTCCTTTTTTGCACTTCTAGGAGAATATTTGGAAGTAGTATCAGTCATCTTCTTCAAGACAATCTCAGGAGAGGGCATTTGGGTTCTAAAACAGGAGATGGAGGACTCATTCTATGGGGAAAGGAAGCTCAATAAAATTCAGAAGATCAAAGTTTTTAGTTTGATGAGAATATACTCCCAGAAATTCATCATCCCAATTTACAAGGTCCTACTACTTTATAATAAATGCCCAAACTTCAAAAAATAAAAAGACCTTCCAATGTTGTGAATTAATTTACATCACAATCCAGCCACTCACAGGCTTAGTCTTTCAGTTTATTTTTCAGAAACTTCAATCCTGTGACCAACAGAGACAGAGCTTCTTTCTAGTTCACTACCCAAAATTTCAGGCAAGAATTTAAAGCTGTAGGCTCAAAATGTTCTTTCTTTACATTTTTCAGCAACTTAGAAACAATCAAATGAGCCCGCAGTCCCAATCCTCCATTTCCATAAAATACTCTATGGCACTAAATATTTGGTCACCTAAAGCTTTCAGTTCAGTTCAGTCATTCAGTCGTGTCCAACTCTTTGCAACCCCGTGGACTGCAGCACACCAGACCTCCCTGTCCATCACCAACTCCCAGAGCTGACTCAAACTCATGTCCATTGAGTCAGTGATGGCATCCAACCACCTCATCCTCTGTCATCCCCTTCTCCTCCTGCCTTCAATCTTTCCCAGATTAAGGTCTTTCTAATGAGTCAGTTCTTCGCATCAGGTGGCCAAAGTATTGCAGTTTCAGCTTCAACATCAGTTTTTCCAATGAATATTCAGGACTGATTTCCTGTAGGATGGACTAGCTGGACCTCCTTGCAGTCCAAGGAACTCTTAAGAGTCTTCTCCAACACCACAGTTCAAAAGCATCAATTCTTCCTCACTCAGCTTTCCTTATAGTCCAACTCTCACATCCATACATGACTACTGAAAAAACCACAACTTTGACTAGACGGATCTTTGTTGGCAAAGTAATGTCTCTGCTTTTTAATATGCTGTTTAGGTTGGTCATAGCTTTTCTTCCAAGGAGCAAGTGTCTTTTAATTTCATGACTGCAGTCACCATCAACAGTGATTTTGGAGCCCAGGAAAATAAAGTCTGTCACTATTTCCATTGTTTCCCCATCTATTTGCCATGAAGTGATCGGACCGGATGCCATGATTTTTGTTTTTTGAATATTGAGTTTTAAGCCAGCTTTTTCACTCTCCTCTTTCACCTTCATCAAGAGGCTATTTAGTTCCTCTTCACTTTCTGCCATTAGGGTGGTATCATCTGCATATCCATGACTGTTGGTATTTCTCCCAGAAATCTTGATTTCAGCTTGTGCTTCATCCAGTCCAGCATTTCGCATGATGCACTCTGCATATAAGTTAAATAAGCAGAGTGACAATACATAGCCTTGACATATTCCTTTCCCAGTTTTGAAACAGTCCATTGTCCCATGTCTGGTTCCAGCTGTTGCTTCTTATCCTGCACACAAGATTTCTCAGGAGACATGTAAGATGTTCTGATATTACCATCTCTTTAAGAATTTTCCACAGTTTGTTGTGATCCACACAGTCAAAGGCTTCAGTGTAGTCAATGAAGCAGAAGTAGATGTTTGTATGTCATTCCCTTGCTTTTTCTATGACCCAACGGATGTTGGCAATTTATCTCTGGTTTCTCTGCCTTTTATAAATCCAGCTTGTATATAGAGAAGATCTCAGTTCATGTACTGTTGAAGCCTAGCTTGAAGGATTTTGAGCATTAACTTTCTAGCATGTGAAATAAACGCAATTGTTTGGTAGTCTGAACATTCTTTGTCATTGTCTTCTCTTGGGATTGGAATGAAAACTGATCTTTTCCAGTCCTGTGGCCACTGCTGAGTTTTTCCAAACTTACTGATATTGAGTGCAGCACTTTAACAGCATCATCTTTTAGGATTTGAAGTAGCTCAGCTGGAATTCCATTACATCCACTAGCTTTATTGGCAGTAATGCTTCCTAAGGTCCACTTGACTTCACACTTCAGAATGTCTGATTTTAGGTGAGTGACCACCAGTAGTATCATGATTATCCAGGTCATGAAGATCTTTTTTGTACAGTTCTTCTGTGTATTCTTGCCACCTCCTCTTAATATCTTCTGCTTCTGTTAGATCCTTGCCATTTCTTTCCTTTATTGTGCCCATCTTTGTGTGAAATGTTCCCTCTGTATCTCTAATTTTCTTGAAGTGATCTTACCCATTTTATTGTTTTCCTCTATGTCTTTGCACTGTTCATTTTAAAAGATTTTGTAACCTCTCCTTGCTATTCTGTGGAATTCTGCATTCAGATGGGTACATCTTTCCCTCTATCCTTTGCCTTTCACTTCTCTTCTTTTCTCAGCTATTTGTAAGACCTCCTCGGACAACCACTTTGCCTTCTTGCAGTTCTTTTTCTTTGAGATGGTTTTGGTCACCACTTCCTATACAATGTTATGAACCTCTGTCCATTATTCTTCAGGCGCTCTGTCTATCATATCTAATCCCTTGAACTGAAGTGCTACTTTTAAAAAGGGCTTGTGCCAACATGTGCCTCCCAGGACTGCTGCTGCCAGTGCCCCTGTCCCAGCAGCAGGACACTTCCAACCTACGCCTCCACAGGAGACCCTCAAACACTCACAGGCAGGTCTGGGTCAGTCTCTTGTGGGGTCACTGCTCCTTTCCTCTGGGTCCTGGTGCACACCAGATTTTGTTTGTGCTCTCCAAGAGTTCTTTCCCTCAGCCCTGCTACACCATGGCATGAGTTAATTTATTTATCTTTATAAGAATCTTATGAAAGAGATATTATTATCCTTATTTTACCAATAAAGAAATTCAAGTTCAAAGAAGTAAAATAATTTTCTCGAGGACTCATGATGAATATTAGGTAGATCTTGGATTTAAACCCAAATCTATCTAACAAGCTCTAAACCCTATTTGTTTTAAGAATTAGCTAGGAGCTTCCGTAGAGGATCAGTGGAAAAAAAAAATTATATACCTGCCAATGCAGGATACATGGTTTTGATGTCTGATCCAGGAAGATACCACATGCCTTGGAGAAACGTAATCCTGTGTGCCACAACTATTGAGCCTGTACTCTTGAACTACAACTACCGAGCCTGTACTCTGGAGCCACAGGTACTGAGCTCATACGCACAGCCACTGAAGCCCACTCGCCCTAGAGCATGTGCTTGCTCTGCAACCACAAAAGCCACCACAATGAGAAGCCTGCGCACTCCAGCTAGAGAGCAGCCCCAGCTCACTGCAACCAGAGCAAAGCCACAAATAAACAAAAATAAAAATATTTTTTAAAAAAGATTTAGCTTGACTGGATCTTAAATTAAACAACTTCACCTGAAATTTGTATCTCGCAACCTCACCCAACAATTGTACAAGTGAGGAAACTAAGATGAGGAAGAGTTCGTTAGAATCGTAACACACACAACTGTCATTAAAGCTTAGCACCCTCTTCTACGGGGAACTCCATCATCTATGTACTTGGAGAATTTTTGGCTGCAAACTATTTAATATGCACATTTAAATAAGTGGTGCTATGTTCCTGAAAACCTAATTGGGGATCTGAAATTTTAGATTTTACTTTAACATCTTATTTATAAGCCCATTTTCTTCAGTATTTATCCCCCAGGATCTAATGTTTTCCACAAACAAATATGATGTACATGTATACACCCTGTTATGTGACAGAAAAGGAGTTATTTCTTTTGCAATGGTTGAAGGCATAGCAGATGCCCCATGATGTTTTTGAGTTGGGGAGAATCCTCTGGGAATAAATGCTCCTTTTGCACTATATTTTTGCAATACATTTAATTCATGTCAAGTACTATAGAAGTTCACGGCACAAAATTATAGAGTTTAAGGCACTACAGGCAATTCCTCCTGGGAACATGTGGCCAATCCTTTTTTTGCACCTGATCTTTTTTGAGCTCTTGTAAGCCTGCACTGAGTGCTTACTCTAGAAAACTTTTTTCAAGAGTTTGTAGAACCTGAACTCAGACTCTTGTTGCGGAAGCACCAAAATCTACTCATCAGAAAGTCCCTGCAAGACAGGGAAACCCGTCCTCTCTCCCCAAGTAGACAGTGTATGAACAGTTCTACAAACCCTTAATGAGCGTCTTTGTGGAGCAGTAGATGCTCCTCCTGTTTGAACTGCTGGGCTCCGTCTCAGCTCTCACATCATGGAGCAAAAGCATAAGGGACCAAAAGTCATGAAGACATGGAAGCTTGTATTTAGCCCACTGTCAGGAAGGGGAAATTTCCCTCTCCTCCCCTCTTGAGTTTTTCTGGCTAGACTAATAATAAAATTGACACAAGATAGCTTAACAGGAGAAAAAAAAATACATTTGTGTGCATAGAGGACGTACAGAAGTAGGACCTAATAAGTGTCCAAAGCAATTATCAGGGGTTTCCCTGGTGGCTCAGAGGTCAAGAATCAGCATGCCAATGTGGGAGACAACCGATTTGATCCCTGATCCAGGAACATCCCCTGGAGAAGGAAATGGCAACTCACTCCAGGATTCTTGCCTGGAAAAATGCCATGGACAAAGGAGCCTGGCAGGCTGTAGTCCATGGAGTCGCAAAGAGTTGGACATGACTAAGCGACTGGAAAATCCCATGGGTGGAAGAGCCTGGAAGGCTACAGTCCATGGGGTCGCTAAGAGTCAGACATGACTGAGCAACTTCAATTTCCCTTTTCACTTTCATGCACTGGAGAAGGAAATGGCAACCCACTCCAGTATTCTTGTCTGGAGAATCCCAGGGACGAGGGAGCCTGGTGGGCTGCTATCTATGGGGTCGCAGAGTTGGACACGACTAAAGCGACTTAGCAACAGCAGCAGCAGCAAGAGACTGGACAACAAAGTGTCCAAAGCAGGCGGATTTTATATTTTCCAGGCAAACAAACAATAAATTTGTGAATAACTGATAAGACAAAGAAACTTAGACTTTGAGTACTTAATTAGTGAAAAATCTAAACAGCCTGGGCTAGGGGCAGTAAATTAGAGAAGTAACAAGGTTTATTTAAACAGGCTTTTCAGGCCCAACTTCCTAGCTCTCACAAAAAGGGTGTCCTACTCCAGGTGAAGAGAGTGAACCTATCATGTGAGAGATTTATTTCCTGCTTTCAGGGAGAAAAAGAGGAGGGTCAAAGTGTCCCTCTTTCTTTTATCGGCTGTTTCTAAAGTAACTTTAATTCAAAATAATCAATATGTCCTTGAGACAGACTCTGGGGTGGCCTGCCCTGAGCCCAACTCTGTTCTCTCTTTATGTGCATCAGTGCAGTAGAATTTTCATCACTACTCAACTCTCTTAATGGTTCACTTGTGTCCACTCAGTTGTGTCTGCCTCTTTGTGACCCTTTGGATTGTAGCTCACCAGGTTCCTCTTTTCATGGGATTTTGCAGGCAAGAAATACCGGAGTGGGTTGTCATTTTCTCCTCCAGGGGGATCTCCCCACTCAGGGATCAAACCTGTGTCTCCTGCATCTCCTGCATTGGCAAGCAGATTCTTTACCAGCTGAGCCATCAGGGAAATCCATCTTATGGCTACATACTCTAAAAATTTAAGAAGGACCACATAAGCAAAATGTGAACAAAAGCAAGTATAAGCTGGTGTACTATTCGTCACATTCTCTGTGGCAGTCACTGCAGAAGTTTGTATTTAGATGAGTTCAGTTCAGTCACTCAGTCGTGTCCGCCTCTTTGTGACCCCATGGACTGCAGCATGCCAGGCTTTCCTGTCCATCACCAACACCCAGAGCTTACTCAAACTCATCGCCATAGAGTCAGTGATGCCAGCCAACCATCTCATCTTCTGTCATACCCTTCTCTTCCTGCCTTCAATCTTACCCAGCATCAGGGTTTTTTCCAGTGAGTCAGTTCTTCCATCAAGTGACCAAAGTATTGGTGTTTCAGCTTTAGCATCAGTCCTTTCAATGAATATTCAGGACTGATTTCCTTTAGGATGGACTGGTTGGATCTTCTTGCAGTCCAAGGGACTCACAAGGATCTTCTCCAACACCACAGTTCAAAAGCATCAATTCTTCAGTGCTCAGCTTTCTTTATAATCCAACTCTCACCTCCATACATGACTATCAGAAAAACCATAGCTTTAGATGGACCTTTGTTGGCAAAGTAATGTCTCTGCTTTTGAATATGCTGTCTACGTTGGTCATAACTGTCCTTCCAAGGAGTAAGTGTCTTTTAATCTCATGGCTGCAGTCACCATCTGCAGTATTTTGGAGCCCCCCAAAATAAAGTCTGTCACTGTTTCCATTGTTTCCCCATCTATTTGCCATGAAGTGATGGGACTGGATGATCCATGATCTTAGCTTTCTGAATGTTGAGCTTTAAGCCAACTTTTTCACTCCTCTCTTTCACTTTCATCAAGGGGTTCTTTAGTTTTTCTTTGCTTTCTGCCATAAGGGTGGTGTCATCTGCATATCTGAGGTGATTGATATTTTTCCCGGCAATCTTGATTCCAGCTTGTGCTTCATCCAGCCCAGCATTTCGCATGATGTACTCTGGGCATACAAGTTAAATAAGTAGGGTGACAATATACAGCCTTGATGTACTCCTTTTCCTATTTGGAACCAGTCTGGTGGTCCATGTTCAGTTCTAACTGTTGCTTCTTGATCTGCATACAGATTTCTCAGGAGGCAGGTCAGGTGGTCTGGTATTCCCATCTCTTTCAGAATTTTCCACAGTTTGTTGTGATCCGTATAGTCAAAGGCTTTGACATAGTCAATAAAGGAGAAATAGATGTTTTTCTGGAACTTTCTTGCTTTTTCTATGATCTGATGGGTGTTGGCAATTTGATCTCTGGTTTCTCTGCCTTTTCTAAATCTAGCTTGAATATCTGGAAGTTCACAATTCACAGACTGTTGAAACCTGGCTTGGAGTATTTTGAGCATTATTTTACTAGTGTGTGAGATGAGTGCCCTTGTGTGGTGGTTTGAACATTCTTTGGCATTGCCTTTGGGATTGGAATGAAAACTGACCTTTTCCAGTCCTGTGGCCACTGCTGAGTTTTCCAAATTTGCTGACATATTGAGTGCAGCACTTTCACAGCATCATCTGGTTAGGATTTGAAATAGCTCAGTTGGAATTCCATCACCTCTGCTAGCTTTATTCATAGTGATGCCTCTAAAGGCCCAGTTGACTTCACATTCCAGGATGTCTGGTTCTAGGTAAGTGATCGCACCATCATGGTTATCTGGTCATGAAGCTCTTTTTTTATAGTTCTGTGTATTGTTGCCACGTCTTCTTAATATCTTCTGCTTCTGTTAAGTCCATACCATTTCTATCCTTTACTGTGCCCATCTTTGCATGAAATGTTCCCTTGGTAGCTCTAATTTTCTTGAAGAGATCTCTAGTCATTCCCATTCTATTGTTTTCTTCTATTTCTTCGCATTGATCACTGAGGAAGTCTTTCTTATCTCTCCTTGCTATTCTTTGGAACACTGCATTCAAATGGGTATATCTTTCCTGTTCTCCTTTGCCTTTAGCTTCTCTTCTTTTAGATGAAGACACCACAAAATCAAAGCCTCCTGGGATGTGGGCACCTCATGAAGGACAGAAACTCTGAATGCTTCCTAGATCTGTAGTTGACTTTGAGTGAATGAGAAATAAACTGTTATTCAGTATTTCATCAAGCCCCTGAAATACTGACAGTTTTGTTTCTGCAGCATAACCTAACATATCCTGACTAATATACCCAGCAATTCCAAGGTATTACATCCATCAAGACTCTGCTAGTTCTAATGCATCTATCTAGTAGATCTGCCTTCCATAGTTAGCAATTCACAACAGTGAAGTAAAAATACATAAACTCATTGTAAAACCTCATCATCTTCTTCTAGTAGTTCTTTCTTAATACCATTTGTTTACCTGGGAAAGATCAGGTATGACCTAAAACTAAGGTCCAACCTTCTTTATTTCTGAAGGTATGCAACATTGTTTATTAAGTATTTCTTTCTTACACAGTTTTAGGAAGATTATCATAAATAAACAAATATATATATATGTATATATGATAGGTATACATAAAAGGTTTTTTGGTTGATTTTTTCTTTTTTCTTTTAAACTCTTTTCTCTCATGCTTTATACATTTAAAAATTATTAACACCAGTCCCTCCCCTCATTGACACTATTATTGATAACTATCCTTCAATATCTCTCATTCCTTTTTTCCAGACAAATTTTAAAATCATTTAATTTAAAATAATATTTGGATTACAGTTGAAATGGTGCTAATTTTATAAGAAAATTGGGACTAGTAAACATTTTAAATAATAGTTAACTGAAATATACAGGTGCATGACTTGTCTCCATCATTTCAGCCTTTTTATTTATCCCAACAAAATCTCACAGTTTCCTTTGCAAATATCTAGTATAATTCTTATTCAGTGAGGCAATGATTATTATAGGTAATTTAGGACTATTATGAATGGAACTTCTCATAAATTTCTAGTTAATTGTTAATGGTTTAATGAGATAATTTTATCTGTGATCAATCTATTTTGTTTTGGCTTCTTTATTAAACTCTTTATATAAGAATATTCCTAGCATCTGCACAAAAACAATGTAAAAATGGAAACAGCTCAAATGTACAGCAAAAGAGGAATTGGTAATTAAATGTAGTATATTTACACAATGGAAAAATTCAGTTAAAATACAGAATTAACTAAGTGACCCATCAGTCTCATGCTAAGTCAAAGATGCCAGAGCAAAAAGATCAGATCCTGTGTGATTCTATTCACAGGAAGTTCGAGAACACAGAAAAATAAACTAGCATGATTGAAATCAAGATACTGCTTACTTGTAGAGGGATATCAACAGAGAAGGAACAAGAGCGAACTTCTGAGCTGATGAAAATGTTTTGTACCTTGATTTGGACTGTGGTTACATATATATATGTATATACATATATATACACACATATATGTGTTATATATTTTTTGTTCATTTTTATATGTCTGAATTATACCTCACTGAAACAAACACACATCTTAAAGGCAAAACCTAACCTAATGAACATAAAATTCAAAAGAGGGTGACACTGGGCAAGAACACACAAATTTCTCAGGCGGTGAAAGTGTTCTATATCTTGGTCTAGATGGTAGATATGTGGGCATAAATGTAGGCAAAAATTCATCAAGCTAGACAAGGAAAATTCTGAGAACTTTGTGTACATTTTATCTCAGTGAAAAATAATCTGAAACTAACAACTTATGTTTTCACCTAATTTTTTGAATTATAATTTTTTAAATTTTCTTAGTATGCAATAATAATATTCTGCCTTATTTTCTCTAATGTAATTTATATTATTAACTCTGATTACCAGAATTTTTAAAATATCAAAAAAAGTTTTTAACTATTTGCCTTTATAAAGGTCTTTATCTATGATATTATCACATTAAACAATATCTTTCTCCAACAAAGGAATTTGTAACCAACTTAAAACGTAAATGAACAAGAAGGGTAGCATATATGTACCATATAATGTCACTGAAATAGAGCTTAGAAGTCAGTATGAAATGACAATCTCCCAAACAGAATATTGGGAAATGCCTTGAAAGTGTAATTTATTAAAGTACAAATATCCAATAAAAGATGTTTAATCTCACTAATAAACAAAGAAACAAATTTAAATAAGATATTATTTTTAATTATTAAATTGATTATAGCTAAATATAATAGTCCAAGTTCTGGAATTACATTGAGTCACTCCCCTCTGTGATTCAGTTTCCTTGTACTTACTATGGAAATAACTCTGATAACACATAGTGGTTATACAAGGATAGACTTTATAAAGCTCTTAGTGACTTGCTTGGCATATAATCAGTATTCAATAAATGTCAACTATCGTTACCATTTTTGGCTTAATGTTCTTGGCAAAGATGAAAAGATTGGTATTACTCTGTGATGACAAAGAAAGGAAGATACTAATAGAATCCACCTGCAATGTGGGAGACCTGGGTTCAATCCCTGGGTTGGGAAGATCCCCTGGAGAAGGGAATGGCTACCCACTCTAGTATTCTGGCCTGGAGAATTCCATGAACTGTACAGTCCATGGGTTCACAAAGAGCTGGACACAACTGAGCGAATTTCACTTTCACTTTTACTTTTCAGAGGTTTTATTGGTGTCTGTTTTGCTATTTATCACAAGCATTTCACCAGCATGTGGAAACCTCTTTGAGCCACCTGTATCACCATGGAACAGGGAGGTTATTCAGCTATAAACATCCACGCTTGTTGTCCCTGTTTCTCCCTCCTACTCTCTCTTTCATTTCTCTTCTCTGTGAAGTCAAAGGCATTTATCATCTTTCATTATCTCCCTTCTTCCTCTGGACTTCTAAAATTGCCCTGCTCTTTATACCAATGCCTTTGCTAATGTGACTTCACTGGGGTTTTCTTTTTCTCCCTTCTGTCTTCTCTAGATCAATGGTTTTTGTCCCCTGCCAACTTTAAAATTCCACCAGCTTTCATTTTCAAGTCTCTTAAAGCCCTGGGGGAGAGTGCCATTTGAACCCCTTTCTTTTATAATGTTTTGTTTCCCTCCACCAAAGAGCAGTTTATTGTGGTGGCAAATTTGTCCTTTCTGCCAAAGTTTGTCCATCTGCAGAGGTGACTACAGCCTCTGTCCAGGTGCTAGGATGTTAAGAAAACTTAAAGGTTCTGTTAAATGGCCAGCCTGGTGAGTTTCTAACATGAACAGTGCCAGGATCGTCTGAGGTTTCTCTGACAGAATCTTGTTGGCATTTTATTACAAGTAAAGCCCTGTCTTTCTCTAGATCTCATTATGGTTGTTTTGATTTATGTGAAGGGTGTGCCAATCCCAGGATGCCTTGACAATGGAAGGTGGGAAACTCATTTTCTTTGTGTAATGAAACAAAAGTCAGAATTACAAGGTGAGAACCGACATACTGCCCACGTCACACGTGATCAGTCTAGGACGGCAAGCACTATCCTTGGATCCTGGAAGGCAGGGAGAAGGCAACTTTCTCTGCACTGTTTAGCTTTTTAAGTCCTTAAATATATGTAGCTTTTAAAGTCCTTAAATATATGTGAAATCAAGCCATTTACCTTACTGATCTCCCCATCAGTCAGAAAAAGGAAAATATTTTCACTAGAAAGGAAACCCTAATGGTCATTTGTTGGGTGCCTATTATTGTAGTCTTGGCACATGGACCTTCTGTTCAAACAGTGATGGAATAGGTGAGTATAATGTCTCCATTTTACAGATGAGAAGCATGAAACTTACCAATGGGAAATAATTTGACTTAGGACCAGGGCTGCAATTGAAATGCAGAATAAGTTTCCACTATATTTGCAGCACATTTTTTTTCCATTCTCAGCCTGATCCCTCTGCCATTCATGGGTACAGAACAATTTATCAGTGGACCACCTCTTCTGGGAACAGAACACTTGGCACAGAACACAGTTGTCTGAGAAATTCTCTTTGTTTGTGGTCCCTGATTGAGATAAGCTTGCCAAGACAAGATTTAACTCACATTAGGGCCAGGCACCCAGCTCTTCCAATCCTTGAGGAAGACTGTCCCTTTATTCTGGGATCATTTCTGCCGAACCTGGAGAAACTCTTCTGTGTCTCAGGATGGTGAGTAGACCACTTGGACCACAGACCAGCAGGTCTGTGTCACATGACTTGCTAAGGAGCATCACTCCCCACTATGCTACTAGCTTGGCCATAGGGCAATCTCAGACCAGAGAAAATGAGCAGAAGCGATGGCCACCACATGGCCCCATGAAATATTATGCTTCTGGTAGTGCTTGCTCTTCCCCTCTCACAAGCACAGCATTCACACAGAGGCAGCTGCCAACACATAACATCAGTAAGGAATTCATGTTACATGGTATGAGTCACAGAGATTGAAGGTTGCTTTTGTCACTGCAGCAAAGCTAAATACTGCGTGTACATCATGTAAGTCACACTGGCCTTCTCACTATCCTTCAAGCAGACTGACCCAATTACTGCTTGTGTTGCCAGAGAAACTCTCCCCTTCAATCTACTCATGGTTTTTCATTTTTATTATTTAGAGGTTTGGGAAACTATACCCTTCATGTAGGTAATTCACTGGCTACCAAAATTACAAGATTTGTCTCCTCTTTCTCTCTAGGCTCTCATGTTATTTTATAGTGGTATTTGACACTCCCTGATATTTTGATGGGCTTACCAGGTAGCTCAGTGGTAAAGAAACTCCCTGCAATGCAGAAGACTCAGGAACCCTGAGTTCAATCCCTGGGTCAGGAAGATCTCCTGGAGAAGGGCATGGCAACCCACTCCAGGATTCTTGCCTAGAAAATCCCATGGATGGAGGAGCATGGCAGGCTACAGTCCATGGGTCACAAAGAGTTGCACATGACAGAAGTGACTGAGTAAGTATGCTCAAAACTTCATTATGTATGCCACGCTTTCTGCACACAAATTCTGTTAGGTATGCATATTGCCAGCATCCCTTGGATCACAGAAAAAGCAAGAGAATTCCAGAGAAACACCTACTTATGCTTCAGGACTACACTAAAACTTTTCACTGTGTGGATCACAACAAACTGTGGGAAATTCTTCAAGAGATGGGATTACCAGACCAACTTACCTGCCTCCTGAGAAATCTGCATGCAGCTCAAGAAGCAATAGTTAAAACTGGACTGGTTCACAACTGGGAAAGAAGTACATCAAGGATGTATATTGTCACCTTGTTTATTTAACTTCTATGAAGAGTGCATCATCCAAAATGCCAGACTGGAGGAAGCACAAGCTGGAATCAAGATTGCCGGGAGAAATATCAATAACCTCAGATATGCAGATGACACCACCCTTATGGCAGAAAGTGAAGAAGAACTAAAGAGCTTCTTGATGAAAATGAAAGAGGAGAGTGAAGAAGTTGGCTTAAAGCTCAACATTCAAAAAGCTAAGAGCATGGCATCTGGTCCCATCACTTCATGGCAAATAGGTGGGGAAACCATGGAAACAGAGACAGACTTTATTTTCTTGGGCTCCAAAATCACTGCAGATGGTGACTGCAGCCATGAAATTAAAAGACACTTGCTCCTTGGAAGAAAAGCTATGACCAACGTAGATAGCATATTCAAAAGCAGAGACATTACTTTGCCAACAAAGGTCCGTCTAGTCAAAGTTATGGTTTTTCCAGTAGTCATGTACAGATGTGAGAATTGGACTATAAAGCAAGCTGAACACCTAAGAATTCATGCTTGTGAACTGTGGTGTTGGAGAAGACTCTTGAGAGTCCCTTGGACTGCAAGGAGATCCAACCAGTCCATCCTGAAGGAGATCAGTCCTGGGTGTTCACTGGAAGGACTGATGTTGAAGCTGACGCTCCAATATTTGGTCACCTGATGTGAAGAGCTGACTCACTTGAAAAGACCATTATGCTGGGAAAGAGTGAAGGCAGGAGGAGAAGGGGATGACAGATGATGAGATGGCTGGATGGCATCACCGACTCAATGGACATGAGTTTGAGTAGGCTCTGGGAGTTGGTGATGGACAGGGAAGCCTGGAGTGCTGCAGTCCATGGGGTCGCAAAGAGTCGGACACAACTGGGCGACTGAACTGAACTGATGCATTTGGTAACTTCTTGTTGTCTGTCTCATTCTTCAGACGGTAGCTTCATGAGAACAAGTGTAGCGATTAAGAGCACAGACTCATTAGCTCAAACTCCCAGATTATAATTCTGACACCAACAGTAGTTAGGTGTCTGACACTGGGTAAACTGCTCAATTTACAGGATTCAGCGCCCCCAACCTTTATTTGTAAAGTTGGGAGAAGAATGTAACATATAATTCACAGCACTGTCATTAGGATCAAATGTGTCAAAATATGTAAAAAACTTCGTCCAGCGCTTAGCAAATAGTAAGTACTCCATGAAGTCTGGTTTTATCAGGGGTATTGTACACCACTGCATTCCAGATCTGAGAACACCTCCTGAACTAACCACCACTAATCATCACTTCTGAAAGAAAACTAACTTTTTAGTTGAGCACTGATGATCTTTATGGAGGTCTAAGAACAATGTAGGAGAAGGCAATGGCACCCCACTCCAGTACTCTCACCTGGAAAACCCCATGGACGGAGGAGCCTGGCAGGCTACAGTCCATGGGGTCACTAAGAGTCAGACACGACTGAGCGACTTCACTTTCACTTTTCACTTTCATGCATTGGAGAAGGAAATGGCAATCTATCCCAGTGTTCTTGCCTGGAGAATCCCAGGGACAGAGGAGCCTGGTGGGCTGCTGTCTTTAGGGTCGCACAGAGTTAGACACGACTGAAGCAACTTAGCAGCAGCAGAAGCAGCAAGAACAATGTAAGGCAATATTTAGCTTAATTCCTGGCAGTCAGTAATGATTACAATAATAATACTGTAATTAACAACAATAACATTAACAATAACAGCAAATAGCTGTACTACCCTTTATTTAGCATCTAATAGCTGTTACCTACATTATTGCACAGTTTTATAAGGTAGCTATCATTATTTTAGGCAAGGGCACAAACTTGGGGAGACATAACCTGGAATTATCCAAAATTCCATAGCTTACTGGAGTTGGGTTTTGATTCATGTTTCACTGACTGCATATCCACTCCAGTATTCTGGCCAGAATTCCATGGACTGTATAGTCCCTGGGGTCGCAAAGAATCAGATACAGCTGAGCGACTTTCACTTTCACTTTCATTGACTGCTTTATGCTGCAGAGGGTTTATTAAATAATTGCTTCTTTTGGGTCTCCTACTAGTCCTAATTCCTAGGATGATGGAAATTGTTGATCTGCTGTCCCCTTGAATAGGTGTGGCCATTCATCCCTTCTGTTTCAGCCCCAGATTTAATACTGATTGTGTTTCAACTTTATGGCAGTTGTTATGCTGGGCTGAGAATTTGGAAAGAAAGAACAGAGAAATCAGATATATCCCTGGCACTTAAGGAGTAAAACAGTAGACACAACTGCTGTTCCAAAAAAGGAAAGTAGCTGAAATGTGTTCTTTCCAGTATGTTCCCTTCTAATAATTACAACCATCTGTGCTTCCCAGATAAATGGAGGCACAGAGAATTAAGGAGTCTCACAGAGCTAAGGAGGCCAATGGGCTAGGTTTCATATGTTAGATGGTGACGGTGTTTTCTACTGTCTGTCTGCTACATGAATGATAAACACCCTTTGTTTGTTTCTTTGTTTTTAATTTTAACTGGTGAAGGCAGGCCAGAAGACAAAGTTCCAGGGATATGTACAGTTAGTAGCAAGTGCCAAATGCATCTATAGCATGACCATTTCCCAAGAGGTATAGATTGCTGCGTAGACCGTATTTCCAGCAATTACAGGATCAGCTGATGCCCTTGTTCTTTCAATGGCAAAGTTCTAGCAGCCTCAAATTTGGAATTGTCTCTTCTATATTCCATTGGGCAGCCAGCTGTAGCCTGGAAACTCTCCCTAATTGCTCTGTTCCAGTCCTTTCTAGGGGCACAGATTCCACAATCCAAGTGCAAGAGTCTACATTCCCTCACTCAACACCAGCTTTTTCAGTGCTTCCTCCTGCTGCTCCCAACATGCGGTTTGTCAGGAACACAGCATGACTCAGGACCATAAATCACAGCTAACTTGGTAGAATGAACTCTCCTCCAAAGGTGGATGCACTGCAGGCTCCCTTCTGCTGTGCAGAGAGGCCACCTGAGAGCCATGATGCTTCAGCTTTATAAATCAGCACCGGGCATGCGACAGCATCCTGACAGCAGGACAATTACTGTCCTGGAAATAAGCAATGCAAATTTCTCTTCCCTCATTGCAAAGGCAAGCAGCGGAGTTACTCTATGATGTTGATCAATGACTTTAATCTATGCCCGCCCCTAGTTCATAAAATCCATGTGCCACCAGTCACCCTTTTTCCTCATGGCTCAGGACTCAGGCAGTATTTGATTTTCCCAGGTGTCATGTGAGTCATTTGGGCCACCTTGAAAAGGTGGCTATTAAAATGGTAAGTCTTGGAGAGAAATTTTAGTAGTAGCTATTTCATTTGGAAATCGAATCCTGGAGGGTTCAACAGTTAGGAGCTAAGTGACCTTGACAGGTTAGTTGGTCTCTCTCAGCCAACTCATGCAACAAACGCAGACAAAAATACCTGCAGCAGAGACTGGTTTTGAAGGCCAACTGGGAGAATTTACCTTGTGTTTGCTAGACTGTATTCAGTATTACTGAGCCAGAGAGCTAGGCAAAGTTTAGGTAAAAAGAGATGAAGAAGTGAATCTATCCTAATGGATCAATAAAAGTACAAGAAGAATAGGAATGAATGCGACCAATAGGTTATTTCACTATTTTTCACACAGCAGTTGACAAGCAGATTTGGCTGATTTTTTTGTTGTTGTTTTTTTTAATGGTTGATAATCACTAGAGGAAAAGGAGCCTGGCATGGCCTAGATATCAGTTCTATTTCAGTAACTGTGCAGGATCCTAATCACATGTAAATTACCTCTATTACTGTGCAAATTTTCCTCAATTCCAAAATAGTCTCTGGAAGCCCACCTTTGGAAAGATTGTTTTATTTTAGTATCACATGCTCTATTAGCATCATATCTGACTATAGGAAGGTATAGGAAGATACATTCTAATCTAAATTAAGTGAATTTTACATGAGATTGATGTAGGATTTCTGGGTGTTGGAGGAAGAAAAATAATTGAAATCCATTCGGGATCCCACCCCTATGGAACCCAGATGCATGTGACACTTAAGAGTAACTGGAAGACAGAGATCATAAGATGTCCAAATGTACCAGGAGGAGAGAAGGGTTTAGATCAGCCTCTATGAATAGGGACAAAGCTGTAATTGCTGACTCACTACTTCATCTTCCCTGATAATGTCACTGTTGTTTGTTAGGAATATCAATATTATGATGACAGAGGAATATCATTCGTGCCCTTCCAGAAATGTCCCATTCTTTCTATCCATGAAGAAGATAGAAAGATAGAAGATATCTACATCATGAAGTTAATGTAATTTTTGAGAACCGGAATGGTTTATCTTCCTGACATTGGCCCAGAAACTTAAGCAGGCATTACAACAAAGGAAAATCTTGCAGTACTTAAATTTCAGTTGCATCTTATTGCAAGGAAGCTTACACAGTTATGTAAGGATTCATGTAGCCACTGAGACCAGATATATTAATATTCTGTCCCTACTTGAAGACTGATGAGCCAATTGATTCCAGAGAAAACTATGCATGCAGAGAAGTCTGATCAAAGTTTTGAAAGAGCCCTGTAAATAGAAGGGTCATCTGACTTCTTCCACAGTCAACTGACTGACCTTGAGCATCAGAGCAATAAATTGTGTGTATACATGGGAAAGGAGTAGGAATAATAAGGAGGGATTTGCCTTGAATCTTTGAAATAAGCAAGAAAGAAACATGACTGTTACATGAAAGTCAAAGCAGAAAGTTAAATTCTCTCAGTCATGTCCTACTCTTTGCGACCCCATGGACTGTAGCCTGCCAGGCTCCCCTGTCCATGGAATTCTCCAGGCCAGAATACTGAAGTGGGTAGCCATTCTCTTCTCCAGGGGATCTTGCCAACCCAGGGACTGAAACCAGGTCTCCCCTATTGCAGATGGATTGTTTGCCATCTGAGCCTCCAGGGATTCTGAATGTTTATTTCCCTCCAAAATTCATATGTGAATTTCAATGTGATGATACTTGGAGATGAAACCTTTGGGAGGTAATTAAGGTTAGATGAGATCATAAGCATGGGTCCCCAATGGTGGGATTTGTGCTCTTGTATGAAGAAATATAAGAGAACTCACTTTCTCTTTTTCCCCATGCCTGCATAAAGACAAGGTCATACGAGCACAGCAGGATGGAAGCTGCCTACAATCCAAGAGAAGTGGCCTTAGAAAGAAACCAATCTTGCCCAGCACCTTGATCTTGCACTTCCCAGCTTCCAGAGTGTGAGAAGTAAATTTCAGTTGTTTAACTGCCCAGTCTACCATATTTTTTATAGTTCATTTAGAAGATTGTGTTAGTTTCAGGTGTATAACAAAGTGATTTATACACACACACACACACACACACACACACACATATATGTATTCCTTTTCAGATTACTTTCCACTATAGGTTATTACAAGATAGTGAATGCTATTCCCTGTGACATTATATTGTTTTTATGGTAGTCCAAGCTAAGACAATGATTATTAGCACAAAGTCTAAAACCTTTGTTCTATGTTATCACCCTTGAAAAACTGATTTTAACTTTTACTTGACAGTGGCATAGAGCAGGTTAACAGAAAAAGCAGTGAGCATTTAGAGAAATATTCACATACGTTAAAAGACAAGAGTGTCACCTCAAAGATTTAATCCAAAAAATAATCTTGGCAGAAAATTCGAAAGACATGATGTGGCGAGAGCTGAGAACAGCCTTGATTGCTATAACCTTCAGCCTGGTTGCTAAGCACACAGCACCCCAGCTTACCAATCCTTCACTTCCAACTTCAGGGATGTGGCCGGGAAATCTCAGTCATGCTGCTTCGTAGCAAGTTATATGAACAAGTGTAGAAGGATTCCTTGGAAAAAGAACTGGGAAAGCAATGCCAGAAGTCACTCAGGCACCCAAACTGGAAATTACAGCTATTTTCATCCACATATGCATCCAGACACCAGTGCCAATTGATTCTTCAACAAAAAATGTTCATATTCTTTATTCCGTCTGTTTCCACTCTCATCAACATCAGGCAATGTCTTATCATGTTTCAATGTGAGATTATCTTAGCACTCCCTGCTTGCATGTCCAAACCTGTTTTTCCTCCTCAAAGTAACCCTCTTGTGGTTTTCTTACAATACCAGCAATGTATTTGTTTCACAGATCTGATCATTCCACAAAGACAGTCAATAACTTTCTACCACCTGAAGATGCTCTGGTCCCGAAGCTTCAATTCTACCCACTTCCCTCTCTAACCCCTGGCCAAATTCCATCATTATATCACCCATCTTTCTCTCAACATCTTTGACATTCTCACCCGTGGGCAAGAGTGTAAATGAGCCTTTACCCAACCATACATCATCAAAATGGAATTATCTACTGTAGTCGGCAGAATAATGACTTCCCAAAGATGTTCTCATCCTACTTTTTGTAACCTGTGAATATGTTGTTACTTGGTGAAGCAGAACTAGTTTTAGAAGGAATTCAAGTTGCTAAACAATGGCCCTTAAGCTTACCCTGAATTATTCAATGGGCCCCATATAATCATAAAGTCCTTTACATGCAGGAGGAGGAGGCAGAAGGCTTAGTGATATGATGTGAGAAACAGTCAATTGGCTACTCTAATGGTTGAAGTTGGAAGTAGTCATGAGCCAAGAACACAAGCAGCTTCTAGTAGCTGAAAAAAGCCAAAAAACAGATGGTCTCCCAGAAGCTCCAGAAGGAGCACAGCTCTGCTGACACCTTGGTTTTAGACAAATCCATTTTGGACCTCTTAGTTCCAGAGCTGTAATGAATCAGTGTTGTAGTAAGACACAAATTATGAAGTATTTTGTTACAGAAGTAATGGAAATTTAATACATTGTTCTCATTCATTATTTTGTCTATCTTGAGCACTATTTAATTGCATCAACTAGCTAAGTGCTGTGGTGGAAACAGAGGAAATGGAAGATGCAGTCCTGTTGTTTTTCAGTTGCCAAGTCATGTTCCAACTCTTTGTGACCCCATGGGCTGCACACACCAGGCTTCCTTGTTCCTCACCATCTTCTGGAGTTTGCCCAAGTTCATGTCCATTGAATCAGTGATGCCATTCACACAGTAATGCAGTTCGCAGGCATTTAAAACTCACTTTGGAGAGATACAAGAAGTAATGTTTATCGAACACTTATCCTGGCAGACATGTCTCCATATTGTGACGGTATTACCTCATTTTCTCCCTCCACAACACCATAATGTAACTTCAGTGAAGTTAACAAAATGAACACTGGGAGAACTGGCATTTGAGCTCAAGCCCAGGTGACACCTAAATTCATTTAAGCATCACTCCTGGGTGATTTCTTTTCTTTCTTTCTTTCTTTCTTTCTTTCTTTCTTTCTTTCTTTCTTTCTTTCTTTCTTTCTTTCTTTTTTTTTTGTAGTAAAAGAAGATAATTGCTTCAAGGCTTCAGAGAGATGATATAATATTTGAATTGAAAGAATCAATAATAGCTTTTGGCAGTAGGAAGATTTTGAACTAGAACTAGGCTTAGAAGGACTATGATATATTTATCATGACATACACAGCAAGAGTGAAGGAAATGGCAACCCACTCCAGTATTCTTGCCTGGAGAATCCCATGGACAGAGGAGCCTGGAAGGCTATAGTCCATGGGGTCACAAAGAGTTAGACATGACTGAGCAACTAACACACACACACACACACAGCAAGAGTGATGATTAAATGCTTCTATTTATCTTAAGTATTTGTGTGGCTTCATAATCTTATTTATTTTAATCACTGAATAGTATTCTGCTGTATGACTATGCCACAGTTTGTTTTTCATTTACCCATTCAAAGAAACTTGGTTGTTTTCAGAGATATGAAGAAATGTTTATAAACGTTTCCATGAAAAAAATTTTATAAACTTAAATTTTCAAATGAGTTGGGTAAATACCTAGAAACACAAGTGTGGTTCATGCAGGTTAGAAAAGACTGGGAAGCTATCTTCAAAAGAGACTGTACTACTTTGCATCCCCACCTGCAAAGGATGAGAGTCCCTGTTGCTCTACATTATTGCTAAAAATTGGAATTGTCCAATTTTATCCATTCAATAAGTCTATAATGATAACTTTTGTTTTTAAAATACATCTCCACTGGGTATAAAATTCAAGGTACCAATTTTTTAGGTATTTTCTTGCAGCAGTTTAATGATGATATTTCTTTTACTTCCCTTGCCTAAGGAGACATATCCACAAAGATACAGCTAAGGCCCATGTCAAAGAGCATATTGCCTATGCTTTCTTCTAATTTTATGGTTTCAGATTTTAGATTCAAATCTTTAATCCATTTTGAGTTGATTTTTTATATATGGTATAAGATAGTGTTCTATTATTTTTTTGCATGTGACTATCCAATGTTCCCAACACTGTTTATTCAAGAGACTATCCTTTGTCCATTGTATGTTCTTTGCTCCTTTGGTGTGAATTAATTATTCATACATGTGGGCTTATTTCTGAACTCTCTATTATATTTCACTGATCTATGTTATCTGTTTGTCTACCAATAACAGAATATTTTGATTACTATAACTTTGTAATGTTTGCAATCAGGGACTGTGATACTTCCAGTTTTGCTCTTTTATCTCAGGATTCCTTTGGCTATTGGAGGTCTCCTGTGGTTCCATATAAATTGTAGAATTTTTTGTTCTATTTATGTAACATTTTGTTGGGATTTTGATAAGGATTGCATTGAATATGCAGATTGCTTTAGATTATATTAACACTTTAACAATGTTAATTCTTCCAGTCCATGAGCATGGAATATCTTTACATTTCTTTGTGTCTTTAAATTTTTTCTGCAATGTCATATAGTTTTCAGGTCTCTTAACTCCTTGGTTAAATTTATTCCGAAGTATTTTGTTCCTTTTTGTTCCTATAACAAATGAGATTATTTTCTTAATTTCTCGTTCTTCTACTTAACTGATGACATCAAACTAAAAAGCTTCTGCACAGCAAAAGAAACTATCAACAAAATGAAAAGACAGTCTACCTAGTGGCAGAAGAAATTTGCAGATCACATACCTGATAATGGGTAAATCTGACAATCTAAAATATATAAATAACTTATACAATTCACCAACAACAAACAAACAACCCGATTTTAAAATGGGCACAGGAGCTGAATGGACATTTTTCCAAAGACCTACAGATGGCCATCAGGCACAGGAAAAGATGTTCAATATTACTACTTATTAGGAAAATGCATATCAAAACCACAATGAGCTATCACATCGCACCTGTTAGAATGGCAGCTGTCAAAAAGGCAAGAAATAACAAGTGTTGGAAAAGAGGGAACCCTCATATACTGCTGATGCGAAGGTTAACTGGCATAGCCACTATGAAAAACAGTACAGCAATTTATCAAAAAATTAAAAAAGAAGTATTCTATAACCCAGAAAACTTTATATCTAGGTATTTATCTGAAGAATACAAAAACACTAATTCAAGAAGACATATTCACTCCTACAGTCACTGCAACATCATTTAAATAGCCAAGGTAAGAAAATAACCTAAATGTGTACTGATGATGAATGGATATATATAAAAGATACACTACTACTTAGCCATAAAAATAAGAAATCTTGCCTTTTGCAACAACATGGATCGACTTTGAGGGTATTATGCTAAGCGAAATAAGTCAGTTCAGTTCAGTCGCTTAGTCATTTCGAACTATTTGCAACCCCATGGACTGCAGCACACCAGGCATCCCTGTCCATCACCAAGCCCCAGAGATTGCTCAAACTCATATCCATCAAGTCAGTGATGCCATTCAACCATCTCATCCTCTGTCATTCCCTTCTCCTCCTGCCTTCAATCTTTTGCAGCATTAGGGTCTTTTCCAATGAGTCAGTTCTTCCATCAGGTAGCCAAAGTATTGGAATTTCAGCTTCAACAACAGTACTTCCAATGAATATTCAGGACTGATTTCCTTTAGGATTGAAATCCTGGTCGGATCTCCTTGCAGTTCAAGAGACTCTCAAGAATCTTCTCCAACACCACAGTTCAAAAGCATCAATGCTTCGGCTCTCAGCTTTCTTCATAGTCCAACTGTCACATCCATACATGACGACTGGAAAAACCATAGCTTTGACTAGAGAGAAATTTGTTGCCACAGTATATGCCACAGTAATCTGCTTTTTAATATTCTGTCTAAGTTGGTCGTAATTTTCCTTCCAAGGAGTAAGCTTCTTTTCATTTCATGGCTGCAGTCACCATCTGCAGTGATTTGAGAGCCCAAGAAAATAAAGTCTGACCCTGTTTCCATTGTTCTCCCATCTATTTGCCATGAAGTGAAGGGACTGGATGCCATGATCTTCATTTTCTGAATATTAAGCTTCAAGCCAACTTTTTCACTCTCCTCTTTCACTTTCATCAAGAGGCTCTTTAGTTCTTCTTTGCTTTCTGCCATAATGGTGATGTAATCTGCATATCTGAGGTTATTCATATTTCTCCTGGCAATCTTGATTCCAGCTTGTGCTTTATCCACCCCAGCATTTCTCATTAAGTACTCTGCATATAAGTTAAATATGCAGGGTGACAATATACAGCCTTGATGTACACCTTTCCCTATTTGGTATCAGTCTGTTATTCCAAGCCCAGTTCTAACTGTTGCTCCTTGACCTGCATACAGATATCTCAGGAGGCAGGTCAGGTGGTCTGGAATTCCCATCTCTTTCAGAATTTTCCACAGTTTGTTGTGATTCACATAGTCAAAAGCTTTGGTGTAGTCAATAAAGTAGAAGTAGATGTTTTTCTGGAACTCTCTTGCTTTTCTGATGATCCGATGGATGTTGGCGATTTGATCTCTGGTTCCTCTGCTTTTTCAAATCCAGCCTGCACATCTGGAACTTCACTGTTCACATACTGTTGAAGCCTGGCTTGGAAAATTTTGAGCATTACTTTGCTAGCAGGTGAGATGAGTGCAATTGTATGGCAGTTTGAACATTCTTTGGCATTGCCTTTATTTGGGATTGGAATGAAAACTGACCTTTTCCAGTCCTGTGGCCACTGCTGAGTTTTCCAAATTTCTGGCATATTGAGTGCAGCACTTTCACAGCATCATCATTTAGGATTTGAAATAGCTCAACTGGAATTCCATCACCTCCACTAGCTGTGTTTGTAGTGATGCTTTCTAAGGCCCACTTGACTATATTCCAGGATATCTGGCTCTAGGTGAGTGATGACACCATCATGGTTATCTGGATCATAAAGATCTTTTTTGTATCACTCTTCTATGTATTCTTGCCACCTCTTCTTAATATCTTCTGCTTCTGTTAGATCCATACCATTTCTGCCCTTTATTGTGCCCATCTTTGCATGAAATTTTCCCTTGGTGTCTCTCATTTTCTTGAAGAGATTTCTAGTCATTCCCATGCTATTTTTTCCTTCTGTCTCTGCATTTATCACTAACAAAGTCTTTCTTATCTCTCCTTGCTATTCTTTGGAACTCTGCATTGAAATTTGTATATCTCTCCTTTTCTCCTTTGCCTTTCGCATCTTTTCTTTTCTCAGCTATTTGTAAGGCCTCCCCAGACAACCACTTTGCCTTTTTGCATTTCTTTTTCTTTTGGTGGTCTTGATCACTGCCTCTGGTACAATGTCATGAACCTCCATCCATAGATCTTCAGGCAGTCTGTCTATCAGATCTAATCCCTTGAATTTATTTCTCACTTCTACTATATAATTGTAAGGGATTTGATTTAGATCATACCTGAATGGTCTAATGGATTTCCCTACTTTCTTCAATTTAAGTCTGAATTTGTCAATAAGGAGTTCATGATCTGAGATACAGTCTGCTCCCAGTCTTGTTTTTGCTGACAGTATAGAGCTTCTCCATCTTTGGCTGCAAAGAATATAATCAATCTGATTTTGGTGTTGACCATCTGGTGATGTCCACGTGTAGAGTCTTCTCTTGTGTTGTTGGAAGAGGGTGTTTGCTATGACCAGTGCATTCTCTTGGCAAATCTCTGTTACCCTTTGACCTGCTTCGTTTTTTACTCTAAGGCCAGATTTTCCTGTTACTCCAGGTATCTCTTGACTTCCTACCTTTGCATTCCAGGCCCCTATAATGGAAAGGAAATATTTTCTGAGTGTTAGTTCTAGAAGGTCTTGTAGGTCTTCAAGAACCATTCAACTTCAGCTTCTTCAGCATTACTGGTCAGGGATAGACTTGGATTACTGTGATATTGAATGGATTGCCTTAGCAATGACAGACATCATTCTGTCACTTTTGAGATTGCTTCTATGTACTGCATTTTGGACTCTCTTGTTGACCATGATGGCTACTCCATTTCTTCTAAGGGATTCTTGCCCACAGTAGTGGATATAATGGTCATCTGAGTTAAATTCACCCATTCCAGTCCATTTTAGTTCACTGATTCCTAAAATGTCAGTGTTCACTCTTGCCATCTCCTGTTTGACCACTTCCAATTTGCCTTGATTCATGAGTCTAACATTCCAGGTTCCTAGGAAATATTGCTCTTTACAGCATCAGACTTTACTTCCATCACCAGTCACATCCACAATGGGTATTCTTTTTGCTTTGGCTCCGTCCCTTCATTCTTTCTGGAGTTATTTCTCCACTGATATCCACTAGCATATTGGGCACCTATCAACCTGGGGAGTTCCTCTTTCAGTGTCTTTTCTTTTTGCCTTTTCATACTGTTCATGGGGTTTTCAAGGCAAGACTACTGAAGTGGTTTGCCATTTACTTCTTTTTTTTTTTTGAATCAACAACGGGTGTACATGAGTTCCCAAACATGAACCCCCCTCCCACCTCCCATCCCATATCATCTCTCTGGATCATCCTCGTGCACCAGTCCCAAGTATCCTGTATCCTGCATCAAACATAGACTGGCGATTCGTTTCTTACATGATAGTATACATGTTTCAATGCCATTCTCCCAAATCATCCCACCCTCTCCCTTTCCCTCTGAGTCCAAAAGTCCGCTCTACACATCTGTGTCTCTTTTGCTATCTCGCATGCAGAGTCATCATTACCATCTTTCTAAATTCCATATATATGTGTTAGTATACTGTATTGGTGTTTTTCTTTCTGGCTTACTTCACTCTGTATAATCGGCTCCAATTTCATCCATCTCATTAGAACTGATTCAAATGTATTCTTTTTAATGACTGAGTAATACTCCATTGTGTATATGTACCACAGTTTTCTTATCCATTCCTCTGCTGATGGACATCTAGGTTGTTTCCATGTCCTGGCTATTATAAACAGTGCTGTGATGAACATTGGGGTACATGTGTCTCTTTCTATTCTGGTTCCCTCGGTGTGTATGCCCAGCAGTGGGATTGCTGGGTCATAAGGCAGTTCTATTTGCAATTTTTTAAGGAATCTCCACACTGTTCCCCATAGTGGCTATACTAGTTTGCATTCCCACCAACAGTGTAGGAGGGTTCCCTTTTCTCCACATCCTCTCCAGAATTTATTGCTTGCAGACTTTTGATTGCAGCCATTCTGACTGGTGTGAAATGGTACCTCATTGTGGTTTTGATTTGCATTTCTCTAATAATGAGTGATGTTGAGCGTCTTTTCATGTGTTTGTTAGCCATCTGTATGTCTTCTTTGGAGAAATGTCTATTTACTTCTTTGGCCCATTTTTTGATTGGGTCATTTATTTTTCTGGAATTGCATATACAAGCTGCATATCTTGCTTGTATATTTTTGAGATTAGTTGTTTGTCAGTTGCTTCATTTGCTATTATTTTCTCCCATTCCGAAGGCTGTCTTTTCACCTTGCTTGTAGTTTCCTTTGTTGTACAGAAGCTTTTAATTTTAATTAGATCCCATTCATTTATTTTTGCTTTTATTTCCAGTATTCTGGGAGGTGGATCATAGAGGATCCTGCTGTGGTTTATGTCGGAGAGTGTTTTGCCTATGTTCTCCTCTAGGAGTTTTATAGTTTCTGGTCTTACATTTAGATCTTTAATCCATTTTGAGTTTACTTTTGTGTGTGGTGTTAGAAAGTGATCTAGTTTCATTCTTTTACAAGTGGTTGACCAGTTTTCCCAGCACCACTTGTTAAAGAGATTGTCTTTACTCCATTGTATATTCTTGCCTCATTTGTCAAAGATAAGGTGTCCATATGTGTGTGGATTTATCTCTGGGCTTTCTATTTTGTTCCATTGATCTATTTGTCTGTCTTTGTGCCAGTACCATACTGTCTTAATGACTGTGGCTTTGTAGTAGAGCCTGAAGTCAAGCAAGTTGATTCCTCCAGTTTCATTCTTCTTTCTCAAGATTGCTTTGTCTGTTCGAGGTTTTTTGATTTTCCATACACATCTTGAAATTATTTGTTCTAGTTCTGTGAAAAATGTGGCTGGTAGCTTGATAGGGATTGCACTGAATCTGTAGATTGCTTTGGGTAGTATACTCATTTTCACTATATTGATTTTTCCAATCCATGAACATCGTATATTTCTCCATCTATTAGTGTCCTCTTTGATATCTTTCATCAGTGTTTTATAGTTTTCTATATATAGGTCTTTAGTTTCTTTAGGTAGATATATTTCTAAGTATTTTATTATTTTCGTTGCAATGGTGAATGTAATTGTTTCCTTAATTTCTTTTTCTACTTTCTCATTATTAGTGTATAGGAATGCAAGGGATTTCTGTGTGTTGATTTTATATCCTGCAACTTTACTATATTCATTGATGAGCTCTAGTAATTTTCTGGTGGAGTCTTTAGGGTTTTCTATGTAGAGGATCATGTCATCTGCAAACAGTGAAAGTTTTACTTCTTCTTTACCAATTTGGATTCCTTTTATTTCTTTTTCTGCTCTGATTGCTGTGGCCAAAACTTTATGTTGAATAGTAGCAGTGAAAGTGGGCACCCTTGTCTTGCTCCTGACTTTAGGGAAAATGCTTTCAATTTTTCACCATTGAGGATAATGTTTGCTGTGGGTTTGTCATGTATAGCTTTTATTATGTTGAGGTATGTTCCTTCTATTCCTGCTTTCTGGAGAGTTTTTATCATAAATGGATGTTGAATTTTGTCAAAGGCCTTCTCTTCATCTATTGAGATAATCATATGGCTTTTATTTTTCAATTTGTTAATGTGGTGAATTACATTGATTTATTTGCGGATATTGAAGAATCCTTGCATCCCTGGGATAAAGCCCACTTGGTCATGGTGTATGATCTTTTTAATGTGTTGTTGGATTCTGATTGCTAGAATTTTGTTGAGGATTTTTACATCTATGTTCATCAGTGATACTGGCCTGTAGTTTTCTTTTCTTGTAGCATCTTTGTCAGGTTTTGGTATTAGGGAGATGGTGGCCTCACAGAATGTTTGGAAGTTTACCTTCCTCTGCAATTTTCTGGAAGAGTTTGAGGAGGATAGGTGTTAGCTCTTCTCGAAATTTTTGGTAGAATTCAGCTGTGAAGCCGTCTGGACCTGGGCTTTTGTTTGCTGGAAGATTTCTGATTACAGTTTCAATTTCCGTGCTTGTGATGGGTCTGTTAAGATTTTCTATTTCCTCCTGGTTCAGTTTTGGAAAGTTGTACTTTTCTAAGAATTTGTCCATTTCTTCCACACTGTCCATTTTATTGGCATATAATTGCTGATAGTAGTCTCTTATGATCCTTTGTATTTCTGTGTTGTCTGTTGTGATCTCTCCATTTTCATTTCTAATTTTATTGATTTGTTTCTTCATGAGTCTGGCTAATGGTTTGTGAATTTAATTTGTCCTTTCAAAGAACCAGCTTTTGGCTTTGTTGATTTTTGCTATGGTCTCTTTTGTTTCTTTTGCATTTATTTCTGCCCTAATTTTTAAGATTTCTTTCCTTCTACTGACTCTGGGGTTCTCCATTTCTTCCTTTTCTAGTCACTTTAGGTGTAGTTAGGTTATTTATTTGACTTTTTTCTTGTTTCTTGAGGTATGCCTGTATTGCTATGAACTTTCCTGTTAGCACTGCTTTTATAGTGTCCCACAGGTTTTGGGTTGTTGTGTTTTCATTTTCATTAGTTTCTATGCATATTTTGATTTCTTTTTTGATTTCTTCTGTGATTTGTTGGTTATTCAGAAGCGTGTTGTTCAGCCTCCATATGTTGGCATTTTTAATAGTTTTTCTCCTGTAATTGACATCTAATCTTAATGCATTATGGTCAGAAAAGATGCTTGGAATGATTCCGATTTTTTTGAATTTATCAAGGTTAGATTTATGGCCCAGGATGTGATCTATCCTGGAGAAGGTTCTGTGAGCACTTGAGAAAAAGGTGAAATTCTTTAGTGGACCACATTTTGTCAGAACTGTCCACCATGCCCCATCTGTTTTGGGTGGCCCTACACAAGATGGCTAATAGTTTCCTTGAGTTAGACAAGGTTGTGGTCCACGTGGTCAGATTGGTTAGTTAGAAATTGCTAGAAATAATTGGCTAGAAATAACTCAAACAAAGACAAGTACTTTATGATTTCACTCATACACAAAATATGCAAAATAAACAAATGAGTCAACCAAACTATCCAGAAACAAACATGCAGGTACAGAGAACGGAGTAGCGGCTTCCAGAGGGGAAAGGATGGGGAGGAGAGGATCAAATTGATGAAATGGGACAACTATATGGTGACAGATAGAAACTAAATTTCTGGTGGTGAGCACACTGTAGTCTTTACAGAACTAGAAATATAATGTTACCCACATGAAACTTACATAATATTATAAACCAATGTTACCACATTTAAAAGGCTCAAAAATATAAATGGAAATTATACAAAACGATACTCCACATTCTGCTTGCTCACATTTTTTTTCTGATAAGAAGTCTTCATTCAAGCTTATATTTTCTATCATGTGCCCTTTGGGGAGTTTGTTGATCTTGAATCTGTAGCATTTTCATCAAATTTTCAACGAAGTTCAAAAAAATGAAACTCCAGTCTTTGGCCATACTGTAATACATATAGATTACACTTGCTCCAAATTAACAGGTTTATAATTCATTCCTATCACACTCACTGGGTTGATGGTGACAGAAACACTGGAAGTCTCAACCTGTAGGTGACGGGACATCACAGTATGCATAGCAGTAGCAGGAGCAACTAACTCAAACTGTGACGAAAGATGCTTCTAACTTTTAGAAGCATCCTAACAAATGATTATCATATATTGTTCCCCCACTCCTAATAGGTACTGGAATAGAAACATATCATATTATGCCAAAAGTCAGTATCATTGACTTTTATGCCAGCCACATAGAGTTACTGTCAAGAAAATGACATTTATATTGTAGACTATTAGGAAGCAGTTGTCCTTGATGTTAGGGCCTTTTAGGAACTGAGATTTTTAGTAGTTAATTTGTATAGGTGGAGGGATTAGCATGAAGGTATTAAGTGAGAAGGGTAAGATTTCAACAAACAAAATCAGCTTTATGGTTGGCTTCAACTCTAGTTGGAATCCAAAATAAAATCAGGCAACCATGATATAGAGTGAATTATCAATCAGAATAAACATGATTAAAGTTAACATATCAATACTATAAAGGTTATATTTAGAAAGGTATCAAATAGACCTTAATTAGGATTCTGACTCTGTCATTCACTCGCTGTATTACGATTTAAGAGCTTCTGTAAAATAACGGAATCTTATTTAAGGGTTTATCATAATATCTGCGTGAAATGATGTAGGTTAAGTGCTCTCAGAAAACTTCCTGCTATGCACTGAGCCCTCAAGAACTGATAGTTATTCCTGATTAGGCAATAAAGTTAAAGTTTTAATTGGAGAGACAAAATGCACAAACTTGGCTGATAGATTTCATGCTTCTAAGGCTGGAATCAATTGGTTTTCTATCCAAGACTTTATGGGATCTGTAAATAAGAGGAAAGAATGGAGTCAAGGCCTAAGAGGAAGCCAGTGACTAAGAAGCCAAGAGAAGTCTGTAGATGTTATCAATCCAGAATAATGAAGAAAATGTAGTGAAGATGGAATACAGAGTGAGGAGCTATAACTGTGGAGGTGAAAAATAGAAGTGAATAAGAAAGTAATGAAGAGAGTTCTGGGATATTGTCAGGCACTTGTGATTGTGGGCAAGTGTTCCCATCTATAAATTTATCAAGTTGAGACTACTACACTCACTACTCATGGGAATGAGAATATGATTAGATAAGATGACCATCCACATAAATACCACAATGACAGGCCCAGGGTGGACCTCAGTGAACATGAGCTGTTATCATCAGGACAATGCTGGGTAGGTCGGGTATCCTAGGCATCATTCACACTTAGCCATACTTGTTTCTGGCCTTAAGGCAATAGAAATTCCAGAAGAGTGAGTGTGGGGTTGGGGACACATAAAGGAGCACTGAAATGAAAAAAGTGAACATATGGAGAGAAGAGGAAAATAATGTGTCAACACTATGTTAACATTCCTAGGGCCCACCGGGACTGGATTGTTGAGCCATTTGTTCTGTCTGAACCATTTGAAAATGAAGATGCAGTCTAAGTCCACTTCCATTTTGCCCTCTAGGGAGATTTTGAGACTACAAAAATTCTAGAAGCAAACTGAGCATTTATTACTCTAATTTCCACTTTATAGATGAAGAGAGAGGTTAGCTTCAGAGACCTAGAGATCAGTTCAGGTCCCTTCACTTGAGTTTTTGACTGAGCTTAAAACCTGGTCACTTTCCTTAATATAAGCTCCCACTCCATTCCACCTTGTTACTATATAAGGACCTTGTTAGATATTTCAACAGTATTGCCACACAAAGGTGGTAACCCCCATAAAACTAAACAGAAGGGCAGATGTTTGCTGGAGGCAGAGTTAGATTCGTCTGTGAGTGCCGAAGTGCTGTCTCAGCTTTGCTGCTAATGCAGTCTGCTTGCCTGTCCCAGGCACCAGAAACAATGAGGGGGATCCTCAGTTCAGTTCAGTTCAGTTGCTCAGTTGTGTCCGACTCTTTGCGACCCCATGAATCACGACCCTACATATGGCAAAGTCTCCAAAGCCATGTGATTCCACTGCATTTTCTTTACTACTTAAGCCAGGAACAGCTAGGGCAAGGCTGTAGCTTTGGTCAGGATGAGCTAAGGGGCTGCCCACAGAGTTCACCTGATGTTCAGGTCCAGGCAGTGTGTTCTTAGCAAATGCTTTCCTCACTTAAACAAACAGAGTAATTACAGAAATTGCAGATTTCATATTTTATTAATGAGTGAGAGTGCATGCAGGTATTGAAGGGTATCCGAAAGCATATGCATAATTATGCCACAAAAGCATTTTGGGTTAATTTGCATATCAGTATGGCAGGGGCAGAGTTGGTATCTGGCAGCTTAAAGTGAGTAAAATGAAATACTTCCACTTTACAATTATATAAAGATAAGTCATAAATGAGGAAGGTATCTTATAAATCATTTCAACTACTACTTTTATTTTATAAATAAGGGGCCAAGGTTTCAGGGGCATCAGTGGAATTTGGTTGTACTCACAAAGCTTATGAATATGAAGCCTTGATCTCCATCCTCCCTTCTGGCCCTGGGCTTTTATACTTACTTGGTATCTGGGGAAAGTCACAAATGTATAAAGTCTGTGTTCCTTCTACTTTTAATTTTCCCTTTCCTTTTGCTTCTTTTATTCTCCAATTTATCATTCGATAATTTTCTCAGTCTTTGCCTATTTTATGAACTTTTTCCTTTTCTTTCTTTTCAGAAAAGATAGGAATATTCTTCATAAAGGGTGTTTAGTATGAAAGAGTTTTTGTTTATTTCTGTTTCCAATGTTTGCAAAATGGAAACCCAAAGAGGATAAATGTTTCATGCAAGTTTACACATCTATCCAAATACATGCTGGGGCTGAAACACATCTTCCTTCACTGTCAATCTCATGGTTTTATTTTATTTTTTGTAACTATACTATACTTTTTTTTCCATTACAGTCAACACTTTTGGGCCATGACTTTCATTATATTATTGGTAACATGACAGCAATTTTCTTTCTTCAACACTGACAAAAACTCATAAAAAAAGTTTTAGTGCTTGCTTCTCTGAACTTCATAAAATTCTAAAACAAAAGGGCTTACAAATTCCATCGGTGAGACTTTATGGCAACCAGTTTCAGAATTTACCGAAGGTGTCTATACAGCAGAGATTTTGTTGTGGTGCTTCATAAAACAAATGTTATCCTAATTAGAAAAGCATAAAAATATGTTTTCAACAACGCATATTAAGATATGAGTGAACAGATATCACATCATTAGCCTATCCTTCTCAATTTATATACACTTTGAAAATCTCATTTACCTAGATCCTTCACGTATTTATTTCAAGAAATACCAATCACTACCTAGGTTACGTAAAATTTCTTTAAGAAAAAAGAATTAAGGTGACCTGGATGGGTGGGATAGGGGGAGATGGGGAGGGAGGTCGAAGAGGATATATGTATGCATATTGTCACCAGGCTTATTTAACTTATATGCAGAGTACATCATGAGAAACGCTGGGCTGAATGAAGCACAAGCTGGAATCAAGATCCCCGGGAGAAATATCAATAACCTCAGATACACAGATAACACCACCCTTAAGGCAGAAAGTGAAGAAAAACTAAAGAGCCTCTTGATGAAAGTGAAAGAGGAGAGCAAAAAAGTAGCTTAAAACTCAACATTCAAAGAACAAAGATCATGGCATCTGGTCCCTTCACTTCATGGCAAATAGATGGGAAAACAATGGAAACAGTGACAGACTTTATTTTCTTGGGCTCCCAAATCACTGCAGATGGTGACTGAAGCCATGAAATTAAGACACTTGCTCCTTGGAAGAAAAGCTATGACCAACCTAGACAGCATATTAAAAAGCAGAGACATTACTTTGTCAACAAAGGTTCGTCTAGTCAAAGTTATGGTTTTTCCAATAGTCATGTATGGATGTAAGAACTGGATCATAAATAAGGCTGGTTGATGCTTTTGAACTCTGGTGTTGGAGAAGATCCTTGAGAGTCCCTTGGACTGCAAGATCAAACCAGTCAATCCTGAAGGAAATCAATCTTGAATTATTCATTGTAAGGACTGATGCTTAAGCAGAAGTTCCAATACTTGGACCACCTGATGCAAAGGGTTGACTCATTAAAAAAGACCCTGATGCTGGAAAAGACTGAAGGCAAGAGGAGAAAGGGATGACAGAGGATGAGATGGTTGGATGGCATCACCAACTCGACAGACATATGTTTGAGCAAGCTCCAGGAATTGGTGATGGACAGGGAAGCCTGGCATGCTGCAGTCCATGGGGTAGCAAAGAGTCAGACATGACTGAGTGACTGAACTGAACTGACAGCTGATTCACTTTGTTGTAAAGCAAAAACTAACACAATATTGTAAGGCAACTATACCTTAATAAAAATTTTAAAAAACAAGGTTCTGTGATATAAAAGGTCAAGTAAATCTACTTTTGTCCTATGATGTATATCTAAGCTAGATTTCCAGCCCTTATCTCCTTCACCATTACCTCCTTGGGGTTCTGGAAATGCCCACACAGGCTAACAGAGTAGGTTAATAAATTTTCTGTTTGCTTGAGGATATAATGAATCTCATGGATTATTTAAGTCTGAATGAGTTTGAGGCTGACAACAAGGGCTAAGACCACTGTAATAAAACCCGTTGTTTGTATTACTTTCATGCCCACACTCCCTTCTGAAAGAATGTACCTGCACTCATTAAAAGGCTTCTCTTTCTACTCTATGTGACCCATGGTGTCCACGATTTACGCTATTTGAGCAAAGGATGAGCACTTCATCCCAGGGCAATAAGCTGATGGACTGAACAGTGATCCCTGACTTGACACAATGAAATGAATGGTGTCAATCATAGTTTTCTTACAGAAATCTGAAAGAAGAAAAACTGGTGAAAGTAGTTCACAGTTAGGGAGATCTATAATTGAAAGATTAAAAGGTAAAATTGACATCTTGCCCTGCTTCCATATGGGAAAAATGTTTACTATTTAGTACAATCATTAAAAAAAAAAAAAACTTTGCATTCATAAATAAACCTCAAAATACAAGAATGCTCTATTTACTACTATTCCCCCAAATAAACATTGCCTTGAGCCCCTATTCTTATATGTGTCTGATTCTCTAATGAAAACAACTTTATCTCAAATGCTTACAATACTGGTATCTATAGGCATGTGCCACCCCATGTAGGTTTACTCTAAGAGGCAACCTGTGTTTTCCTACCAATGATCAGACTACCTGTAGCTTTCTTTTCCTCTAGAATCTCACTCTACATTTTACTCACGGTGTCCGATTCTTCTGAAAGCTGGACTTTCTCTGTAGCAAATATTTCAAGTAAACAATTTTTTATTTTCATGTTCAACATTTTTTCTGATCTCATAATTTTTTTATGCACAGAGATCATGAGTGAGAGTATAGGAATAAACAGAATTTATGATTTCTAGGTCAATACCAGTTTCAGTCCACATGTTTACTTAAAATCAATGTCCTTTTTGGGGAAAGATAAAGGTGATCTTTTCCTTACAACCAAAGGTTGAAACTAAAACGTGTCCCAATAAACTGAGAAAGTCTGACCATCTTTAACACGGAGGGAGTGTACAGAACACTCTTGTTCATGGGAAGTCCCCAACTAAACTGAGGTTCCTTGACTGGAGATCATAAAAGAGTGAATTATAAAGCACTATTGTACAGATATACATTAGATTATTTTCTAAGTAATCTTCTAACCCAAGTCTCTAGGGTTTCCTAGAAATTCACAGTATTGCCTTCCAAACCTTAGCTATGGACCAAAGTCCATTTGTGATATGCTGCATGGAAATTAGGGAAAAATTATTATATGATTAAGTTTTATAAAGTAAATTTTATTAACTTTAAGAAGTAGTCTTCATTTCAATATCATACCCTTTCTACACTCTGAAGATCAAATATCTTTTCTTTTATGAAAAGATGATAATATTAAATAGCATTTCTTTCTTAATACCTTGAATTCACCAGTCAAATATTGATACCATATGTCAAACTAAGGGTATCTTTTAAATTTTGCTAAAATTTGAAGTTCAAAAATCTGGGCCATTTATGCAGTGAGCATGGAATCAAATGAAAATCTGAGTTTTGGAGTTTGGGAATGAATTTCCAAATGAAGAAACTTAACACCATCCACATTTTCCCCAGTTCAGTAGAGACTACTGGGATCAAACCAAGATCTGTCAGAAAAATATCAATGCACTTGAGCCATGAGGCCATAACAGAAGACATAGGTATAGCCAAGAATGAGATGTCAGTGAAATTATCAGAGGCACTATGATGAGCTTTGGGGCAACCAAGGAGAAAAAGTTATTAATCACAGTGAGAAGAAAAGGGCATCAGAGGATGAGATGGCTGGATGTCATTGCCAATGCAATGAACATGAATGTGGGCAGACTCCAAAAGATGGTGAGGAACAGGGAGGCCTGGTGTGCTGCAGTACATGGGGTCGCAAACAATCAGGCACAACTGGGCGACTCAACAACAGCAACAATCACAGTGAAGGTGAGGATGGGAGTTAACGGGGTCACTTTGTGAGTCCACAGACTGTGAGCAGGGGCTTGGGGGCTGGAGTTCTAATGATTTAAAATGACCAGGTATACATCAAATATTATCAAATGCATCACTATAAGAATTTTTCCAGAGGCTATCTCCTGATCAGTGAGACCTAGAGAAGATGAATTATATAAAGAAGTCAAAAAGACGTAGAGAAGAGACTGGAAGTAAATGAGATATATGGAAATCCTTTGAATATCCTCCTCTTCTGTATGGTTTGAATTTTCTATCTAGACCTATGGTTCCTAATCCTGGTTGCATGTTAGAAACAGCCAGGGAATTTAAATAAATTCCCAAAAGGGCACTATGATAAGTTTTGAGGACTTGACCTCATCTACTGCACTCCCTTGTGAAAGTATTTCATTCAGTTCCTCATTACAAAACAGAGTTACCGGAATAGATTATCTCCTTCTGGCTCAGAGGCTCTAAGAGTCTATTCTCTCATCCATCTCTGCTGATTTTTTTCCCAAAAGGAAATGGCCATGTCTTGATCCCAAGGCAGAAAATATTAAATTCATGTTAATATTGTTCCATTTGTTTACATTTTGAATTAAATAAAAATATTATTTAACAAATAATTGAATACAAATAATTAAATAATATAATTTAAATATATTTCATTAATTATTAAAATAAATAATTAAAGACAAATAAGCATTTATCTTCAAATGGGAGAGAGCAAAGAGTAAAAGGATCCCACTTCTCTCTTTGTTGGGAAAGCACAGCCACAGCTCACTGAAAGGCAGACAAGTCCCGTGGCGACCTATGCAAGAGCTGGCTAGAATTCCACCCTCTGGAACTTTCCAGAAAGTTGTTCACAGGCAGGTGCTCATTAGAGGTTCTCCTTCAAAACTACTTGAGAAACACCCAAGAGAAAGTGCTGCCCACCAGGTGCTGCTGTCTGCTGTTCCACTGCAAGGCCAGGATGCTAAAGAAACTACACCCACAGCTGGGGAATTGTGGATGTGATAGGAGTTCGATCCAGAGGAACCCCACACATTCTGCAGGAGCCTGCCAACAAGCGCACTGGGACCACAGAGCAAAATCCTCTTTCCCCTGAAATGACTCTGCAGCGCTCTGTACTATCAAAATTAGCACTGTCCTTACCAGCAAAGCAAAACTGGTCCCAGATCCATTTCCAGAGCACGCTAAAGGGTTAATTAGAAGCTAAGATGCAATAAAGCAATAATTGACACAAGCTCCCTGAGAAGTATATGGCTGACTGATCAGATGTTATTTTGCCTGCAGCCCAAAGAGACAGCAGAATATTTCTGAAATCTGTCACTGGCATGTATACCAATTGTTTTCTGTTGCTGCCTCCAAAGTCCCCACTGTGTGAGACCAGCTCAGGCAGCTGGATTTTGATCTGATTATCTGTACCCTATGTTTCCCTACCCTTCCCACCTTAGCACAGGGCCTAGACTCTAGATGGGAGATTCCGACCTCCAAATAATTCCCTCAAAACTCTTTATAACTAACCCTTATGGCAGAAAGTGAAGAGGAACTAAAAAGCCTCTTGATGAAAGTGAAAGTGGAGAGTGAAAAAGCTGGCTTAAAGCTCAACATTCAGAAAACAAAGATCATGGCATCCGGTCCCATCACTTCATGGGAAATAGATGGGAAAACAGTGGAAACAGTGTCAGACTTTATTTTGGGGGGCCCCAAAATCACTGCAAATGGTGACTGCAGCCATGAAATTAAAAGATGCTTACTCCTTGGAAGAAAAGTAATGACCAACCTAGATAATATATTCAAAAGCAGAGACATTACTTTGCCGACTAAGGTCCGTCTAGTCAAGGCTATGGTTTTTCTTGTGGTCATGTATGAATGGGAGAGTTGGACTGTGAAGAAGGCTGAGTACCGAAGAATTGATGCTTTTGAACTGTGGTGTTGGAGAAGACTCTTGAGAGTCCCTTGGACTGCAAGGAGATCCAACCAGTCCATTCTGAAGGAGATCAGCCCTGGGATTTCTTTGGAAGGAATGATGCTAAAGCTGAAGCTCCAGTACTTTGGCCACCTCATGTGAAGAGTTGACTCATTGGAAAAGCCTCTGATGCTGGGAGGGATTGGGGCAGGAGGAGAAGGGGACGACAGAGGATGAGATGGCTGGATGGCATCATGGACTCGATGGACTTGAGTCTGAGTGAACTCTGGGAGTTGGTGATGGACAGGGAGGCCTGGCGTGCTGCGATTCATGGGGTCGCAAAGAGTCGGACACGACTGATTGACTGAACTAAACTGAAACACTTTCTTAATATTCTTTAATTCCACAGACTCCAAAGTGAGAGGAAATTAACTAGAAAGTGTTTACTTTAGGGAAATGCTAATGTATTTGTCTTCATATCAAGTATGGAGAGTCAGCAAGAGTCATGGGTGGACACAAAGAAGAGAAAATGATTGAGGGGAGGTGGACACAGCATGGCAATCTCCAGGCTATAGCTCTACAAGGCCAGTGCTATTGGTGAACATTCTGGGAGCATTGCTATGGAGCCCTGCTGGTGTGAGGAAGGAGTCAGAAACCCAGGAACCAGACAAGTCACAGAGGAGCACACAAAGCCAATGAAGGTGAAGAAGGGTTTAAAATACATTTTTAAATCAATGCTTATGACTTTAGCTTTTAAATAAACTCATGCCCAGTATCAGACATCAGGATAAAAGTAACATAGGCTTATACAGACAGTGGAAGAGGTGAAATATTAAGAAAGAATTTTAAAATCAGAAATAATTGCCTGTACCAAGCAGGACTGAGATCACAAGATAAAGAAAGGTGAGCATGGACTGAAGAACTGATGCTTTTGAACAGTGGTGCTGGACTCTTGAGTCCTTTGGACTACAAGGAGATCCAACCAGTCAATCCTAAAGGAAATCAGTCCTGAATATACATTGGAAAGACTGATGATGAAGCTGAAGCTCCAATACTTTGGCCACCTGATGCAAAGAACTGACTCACTGGAAAAGACCCTGATGCTGGGAAAGACTGAAGGTGAGAGGAGAAGGGGACAACAGAGGATGAGATGGTTGGATGGCATTACCAACTCCATGAACATGACTGCAAGCAAGCTCCAGGAGTTGGTGATGGACAGGGAAGCCTGGCATGCTGCAGTCCATGGGGTAGCAGAGTCAGACACAACAGAGCGACTGAACTGAATAGGACTGAAATCACAATATATAGGCAAATATTAAGCACAGCTAAATGCTTGATGGTATTCCATTACTGCTTCTCATGAATGATTTCCCATTCTCCTTATTTTTTGTTTAGCAGAATGGCTGGAGCTTTAGACAAACATCACTGGTATCACATCCCCTTGTTTTGGGATCGAACCCAGGTCTCCCACATTGCAGGCAGATGCTTTAACCTCTGCACCACCAGGGAAGCCCTTCATGCGGATAGAGAGCTTAATATTGTGGCATTTGATTCCTGAACACACAGCAACAGAGCCGTGGTGAATGGAAGTAGCATATAGTGAGTGCATTTTTCTCTTCCTCTACTGGAGCCCCATGTTGTCACTTATCTGTTTCAAATAATCTCCCAACTGGCCTCAGAAACAGGAAGTACCTTCAGTCCTGGGCTTTGTCCTGCACAAGAACAGGTGTTTTGGAAGTGATGAGTAGAGAAATCTCAGCTGCCCCTATATGGGTTCCATGGGTAGAGATATTGAATGCAGCAGGTTCCAGAGTCATACTTTATCACTGCAGCCCCTGAAACTAAATCATATGAAATTGCACTGATGACTGGTAAGGATCAACGCTGGTAAGGATCTCAGGACCAACTCATTAGAAATACCAGTCAAACTGAGGCAAATCATGTAGCTGGTTTCCTGAGCATTTTACTATGCATGTACTGTATTTTATTTTACTAGAAATATTTTCTTCTTTTAAAATATAACTTTTCTCTGCCATTATAAAAATAATGCATAATGATCATAAACACATAAGGGGATACAGAGCAACACAACGAGGAAGATAAACATGTCCTATAGCCCCATCCCATAAACCAGAGTTTCAATCTAGAGGTCTCCAGATACTGAATTTTACCATTTTAGTAAGAAAGAGGAAGATGAGAAAGTAGATTCACCACACCCCTCCCTTTTATGTTTTTGTTTGGGTTCTTGTGGTGGACTGCTGTCCCAGTGCACAGAGGATCCTTACCAAGCTGAAGCCAGATGCTGACTCAGTAATTAAAAGTCTGGCATCTTGGCTAATAACGTCTATCTTAATCTCTTGAGTTCCTATTTCCTTTGCTCATATATAAGGGGTGATTTGGGGTGTTGTTGTTGTAGTTTAGTCGCTAAGTCATGTCCAATTATTTGTGACCCCATGGACTGTAGCCCACCAGGCTCCTCTGTCCAAGGGATTTCCCAGGTAAGGATACCTCAGTGGGTTGCCATTTCCTATTCCAGGGGATATTCCTGACCCAAGGAATCAAACCCACATCTCCTGAATTGGCAGGCGGATTCTTTACCACTGAGCCACCAGGGAGGCTGAATTTTTTTTAAACTGGTGTAATTGGACGAAGATGCCCTTAGATAATTATTGAAGGACCAAGTAGGGGTCTTAGATTCCTTCTGGGACATTAAATTAGTCTGGCTATGATACTTTAGTTTTTGAGACTAGCTCCTAAGAACATATCAGGAGGAAGAGCTCACCACTCAAGGGTGGGCGAGTGAGGGGTCAATGAAGTTGAAATGTCACAGGCAGAATGTTCACAAGTTGTAAACCAAACTTCACAGTGGGGGAAGAACATGACAGAGCTGGAACCAATTTCACATCTGACACTTCCCCAACTTGTACACTTGGGCAAGTAACCAAACAACCTGTTACTTCTACTTATGCATAATTCATGGAGGTTAATAATCACACTGCCCTCATTGGATTATTTTCAGAACTACATGCATGGCTGAGTCCCTTCACTGTTCACCTGAAACTACCACAGCATTGTTAATCAGCTATACCCCCAAAACAAAGTAAAAAGTTTAAAGTTTGAAAAAAAAATCTAGGCAAGCCCCTAGCAGAGTATCTGGCGCCCAAGAGACGCTTAATAAGCACTGTTTCCTCCTCTCTTCCTCCTTGCTGCTGATTTGTCATCTACCAAGGTTTGGAGTTGAAGAGGGTGGTATGTTTGAAGTCATTTTTGCCTCCAAATTCTTTTGGCTCAATATGTGTCTGTCTCTCATTTCCTACCTGAGAGTTTGCTACCCCAGGTTAGCAATACTGAAGGTGTTGCCATGGCTACCACTATCCTGTGACTTGGAGTAGTGATAAAGCCACAGGAGGCAAAGCCTGTACTTTCATGCAGATGTCCTCAAAACCACAGAGCAGGAAGAGTGAGCCTTGGGAGGACCCTTGGGTATGAAATTCTGGGCCTTTGGTGGGCAAGGGTTGAAACCAAGCCTGTGATATAAGAACTGTGCTTGTCAGGGACACCTTACACCCCCTGCACTGGCAGTATCAGGCCCTTCCAAATGAGCAATTCTCATGTATGGGAAAACTCAAAACACAAATTTATTATTCTCTGTATTTTTGTTTCTCTGTTCAGTCTCTTCTCTATTTCCGCTGATATGCTCTCCTTCTTCCCTTGAAAATAGATTCCCTGATTTTAACTCTGTGGGGAAAAAAGAGAGAGAGAAACCCTTTTTCCTTTAATTAAAGTTGCTTACCGAATCAATTCCACTTATAGAAGGCAGCAACATCCAGGCACACTGCTTTCATTCATCTGAGACCATAAGTTGTATGGTATTGATTCTTCCTCTTTTTGTCCAGCTATCTTGGGCATTCTAACCTGAGACCACACAAGTCCACAGTTTGAACAGAACTGATTTATCAATTCCATCAAAATTCTCAATCTGAAAGGAGAAGAAAAAGAAACAAAAAAAAGAAAAAGCATAAATTACATTGCCTAGCCAAGTTATTTCACATAAGTTATCTCATTTCATCTTCCCAGTTACTCTGTGGAATAGCTGACATTTCTTCATTATTTTGTTTGTAGTCATGGACTTAGTAAGTGTCTGCAATGCTCCATGAATCTGGGACCATCTAATTGCAAAGCCAGCCTGATTTCTTTCTGGGTCATTGCCTTATAATGACGTAGACATATTATGCCCAGTACTGAACATTACACCTGTGTGAAAGTATACACAGCATTAAAAGCTGACTGTGACAACTGGTCAATATCGTATCAGAGTTTTTTTTTTTTCTAATTCTATAAAGTATTCAGTGCAACCTGTTCTCAGGGCTGCTGGTCTTTGAAAAATACACACCAAGGGAAGCAAAGAAAAGAACGGATGTTGCCTGTGGCATTTCATGTCTAATGCATACTACTATGTCCCTCAGCTCCTGCAGATGAATTCCTTTTGGTTTCTTACTTAGATTTGGTCACTATTCACATGACAGAGAAAATATATATGTTAGCCTTTTTCCAATATAATCCCCACCTTCTCCGTTGGGCTGTAAGGAGATTGAAGGGTGTAAAGAAAAGAAAAAGTCCTTTAGGTCATGAATAACCAGGGTGTGAATCCTGTACACTTTCAGCAACCTGACCCAGTTTTCATCTCGAAGTGGAGTGAGCAAGGCTCTCTTCTGGCAATGACTGGAGTCACACCTGGGACGTAAGGTCTACACACATCAAGTCCAGCTTAGGTAACACAGCCCATGTAATATCAGGCCATTCTGAATGAAGAACTATCATGTTCCAGAGACTCAAAGAAAGATCCATTTATACCTATTTTTTATCCAAATTTTCAATCTGATCTCTATTTTCTGCTGTATATTTCTAGTATTATTGGAGGATGAATGAATGACCCATCTGAAATTCCTAGTACCTTCTCTGGAACATAATAAATGACCAACAAAATCAGCTCCCCTTCTCTTTTTCCTTTCCAAAGGAGAGAAGAATCCACTTCTCTCTTTTTGGTACAAGCTGCTCTTGGGAACGCATGTAAGAATTAAAGATATTAAAATTTAAAAATAAAAAAAAAGCTGCTCTTGTTTTATTCACAAGTCTAATTTCCACAGGTAATAGCTTCTCGTGAAGATCGAGAAGATCAGTATAAATAAAATGGCACCTTAATGTTATTCCCTTACATGTTTTTAAAAGATGTTTGCTCTTGGAAGGAGAGCTATGACAAAACTAGACAGCGTATTAAAAGCAGAGACATCATTTTGCCAACAAAGGTCCGTATAGTCAAAGTTACGGTTTTTCCGGTAGTCTTGTAGGGATGTGAAAATTGGACCATAAATAAAGCTGAGAGCCGAAGAACTGATGCTTTCAAGTTGTGGTGTTGGAGAAGGCTCTTGAGAATCCCTTAGACTGCAAAGGGATCAAACCAATCTGTCCTAAAGGAAATCAATCCTGAATATTCACTGGAAGAATGGATGCTGAAGCTCCAATAATTTGGCCAACTGATACAAAAAGCTGACTCATGGAGATGCTGGGAAAGATTGAAGGCAAAAGGAGAAGGGGGTGGCAGAGGATGAGATGGTTAGATAGCATCATCGACTCAATGGACATGACTTTGAGCAAACTCCAGGAGATAGTAAAAGACAGGGAAGCCTGGAGTGCTGTGGTTCATGGGATTGCAGAGTTGGACATGTCTTAGAAACTGAACCACAACAATAAAAATTTACAAGCACTCATCATATATGGAAGGGGATAATTATTGAAAACAAATCATGTTTTTGACACTCAAAAAGCTTACAGCTTAGTTGGGGAGAGAGTAACGCAAAGGTGAGTTGTGACCAGGGGTTGAGGGATGCTGTACTTGACATGGGGAACTCCAGATTAGAACCTTGGAGTCACAGGACTGCAAGAAGACTCTCTACCCTCAGGCCAAGTAGGCCACTAATGATGGAAAATAACTCTCCACAAGATTTAAAATCCTCCGGCTCTTCCACATTTCAGGATGAAATACAGTCTCTACTCCTAAAGAAAGATTGAATCTCTACCACAGAGAGCCTTATTAACAATCACCTTGATATCCAGACTTTGCAATCAAAGAGAAGCAGCTGAGAAATTGGCTGATTAGAAGCATTAGTCCCTAGTGAACTGTGTTTCAATACTGAACTATGAGACTTAGGAACTCTGTACAATACATGGGAGCAGAAAAATCTTTGTCTACACTCTTAAGCTCAATTGACATGTCCCAGTGTGAAACAGAAATTAGGCAAATCTCTGAGCTGTCTGAGAAACCAAGTCATCTCAACTTGATGGATAAAATCTTGGAATCAGCAGGCTCCTGAGGCCACTGAAAGGATGATCCACCCTCCCTTCCAGAGACTTTCTCACATTCTTCTCAGAAGAAAAGATATTCCCAGATCTCTAGTAGCACAAAGTTTCCATGGCAACTTTGTGCAACCAGAGAGATCTGGGCAATATGTTCTTTCAGGAACCTCTGCTAAAAACACTGGTCATCTTGATTCATTTGTTTTTCCCCTCTTCAGAAAGAAGTTTAGAGAAAACAAACATGGGGAAAGAGAAGAAAGAAGCCAACATTTATTCAACCCACGTTTGAGGTCGGGCACTGCTCTTTGTGCATCTCTCCTATTATCAACCATGCAAGATGCCATTAGTCCTGCTCGGCAGGTACAGAGCTCAGGTCACAGGGTTAAAAGTGACTTTTCCAAGGTTATTTAAAGGGTAAAAGGTGAGATCAGATTAAAACCCATGACTTTGGGTGAAAACACTCATACCATTTTCCAGGCCTTCACAATGCATATCTCAAAGGGTAGGATCCAGCTGTTCTCTTGCTTTCTCTTTTCATTTCCTTCTCTTTCTTTCTTCCTTCCTTTGGCTGTGCTGGGTTTTAGTTATGTCAATCGGACTTTCTAGTTGCTATGTATGGGCTTAACTGCCCTGCAGCATGTAGGATCTTCAGCTCCCCTGGTAGCTCAGATGGGTAGAAGACTCCACCTGCAATGCAGAAGATCTGGGCTCGATCCCTGAGTTCAGAAGATCCCCTGGAAAAGGGAATGGCCACCCACTCCAGTATTCTTGCCTCGAAAATTCCCTCGACAGAGAAGCCTGGCAGGCTACAGTCCATGGGGTTGCAAAGAGTCAGGCACTACTGAGCAACTTTCACTTACTTACTTATGTAAGATCTTAGCTCCTCAATCAGGGATCAAACCCATGCCCCTGCATTCTAAGATGGATTCTTGACCACTGGACCACCAGGGAAGTCCCATGTCTGTTTCAGTTTTCTCTCTTTCCTTTTCTCTGTGTCCTTTCCTCACTCTTGACTATGTGGCATAGAGGTCACGCTTGTTGACACTGACTCATGCTTCTCATTGTCCATCATCTTCAAAACAGCCAAATTTCTATCAGAGGAACAAAGCTTTCAGTGGAAATTTAGAAGCCAACATTGTGCCTGACTGTCAAATTACAAGGATCATTAACTTTCTTCTGTTCTTCTCCCTTTATCTTTTTAATATATTTTTGGAGTTATTCATCACTTAAGACATTAGTTTTTTTTTAATGACACTTCAAGTTATTGCTCCCCAAACATATAGGGTAGTTAAGGGACCATATGCTTGCAGGCAGTATAAAATTGTCAAAGGAAGATGAACTCTTTTCCCACAATTTAATTCTATAGATAATTTCTATTATATTCATACTTGTTGTTTTTAGTCATGATTCATATGTAGTAGCTGATAAACACTGTGTGTCTGCCTTTCATTTGCCACCAGTATTCAGCAGAGTATTTTATGGTGATGACATAAAACACAAGGTTAATATCAGTCAACAGGTCACATGTGCCATTTGCTGTCCACCGTAAAGAACTGTGATTAAGATTTTAAGCAAATAGGCTGACAGTAAGGGATGTGCATTGCTTTTAAAGGCACAACTTTGGTTCTGTTGAGGAATCGGAATAGCTGCAATTTCCATTAACAACATCGTTTATTTTGGAGACTGGCAGATTTTTAAACAGCTGTTGGAGCACAAATGTAGGTCAAGATAAGAAAATTATGTTGGAGAATTTGCTCCATACTTCAGAATCAGGCCATGGCTTGAGGTCAGCACAAACACACCACCGCCAACTTAGTCTCACACCTTGCTCCTGACTGCCCTGCCCAACTCCTTTAAGCAGCTGCACTCAACATCATACATGTACTGAATACATACCAAACAAACCTACAAACCATCCTATATCTGAGCTGCTAGTCTTGCCCTAGTCCTCAAGCTTGGATCTGCTTCATCCTGGATCTCCTGGCTGACATCTTTTGCTCTTGTTTTATCCTCATATCTGACCCTGGGAAGATCAGAGCTGGATTTTCCCAGGATTATTTAGCCTGAAGCTTTATGTGGTTTCATAGGTCAGGACCCGCAGCCAGGATGTATTCTCACTTTATATAGAAGGTAAACATATGAGAATTGAGGAGACCAGAGTGTAAGTGTAGCAAGTAGGAAAGTGCTACGGTGACCTATAGAGAATAGTAAACCACTCCAAAAGTTAGTGGTTACAAAAACTACATTTATTTTTCTCACTAATGTGCAGTTTTGGAGAGCAGGAAGGGAGGGAACCCCTAATCTGGTTTACTTAGCTAGTTCATTAGCCATGTGAAGACACTGATGCAGTCTATACAGGTCAGCATGTGGACCTCAGAGGAGGGTGGAGACAGGTGGAGAATAAAACTGGAAGGACAAATGTACAACATTCCTCAAAGTCTTCAATATAGAATAGGATACGTAAGAGAGCACAGGGTGGGTGTGTTCATGCGTGTGTGCTGTTATTTCAGTCATGTGTGACTTTTTGCCAGCCTATGGATTGTAGGCTCTTCTGTCCATGGGATTCTCTAGGCAAGAATACTGGAATGGGTTGCCATGTCCTTCTCCAGGGAATCTTCCCAACCCAGGGATTGAACCCATGTCTCTTCAAGTCTCCTGCATTGACAGGCAGGTTCTTTACCACTAGCATTACCAGGGAAGCCCAAAGGAGCAAGAGGTACTATTCATTGAATAAACAGGTTAACAAATATGGGACCATGTTATGAAAAGCGATCTAGCAAAGGTTATAATGGATAAGGACTTACTAAGGGCTATTTGGACAGCCAGCACCAGAGGGAGAAATTCCTTGCTGGAGTCCACCTGGAGATGGGATGTCCCTATGACATGAATTTGGGAGACTCTGCACTTAGTCCTTGATAGTTCTTGGTCTTTGGCAATCAATCTATTGGCTCTTTACTCTTATTCAAGAGAATGATACCTCTAAAAGCTACATACAAACTATAGAAAACCATACAATTATTTGATTTTGTGTTTGAAATAGCCTTTCTCTTAATAAAAGAGAGGACAGAATTGTCTAGCTGTAATCAATTTTGTTGACAGAAGTTTCATAATGTAGGGAGAATGACTTTTGGGGAAAAACATAGATATGATTTCAGTTCAGTTCAGTCGCTCAGTCGTGTCCGACTCTTTGTGACCCCATGAATCGCAGCACGCCAGGCCTCCCTGTCCATCACCAACTCCCGGAGTTCACTCAGAATCACGTCCATTGAGTCCATGATGCCATCCAGCCATCTCGTCCTCGGTCGCCCCCTTCTGCTCCTGCCCCCGATCCCTCCCAGCATCAGAGTCTTTTCCAATGAGTCAACCCTTCTCATGAGGTGGCCAAAGTACTGGAGCTTCAGCTTTAGCATCATTCCTTCCAAAGAAATCCCAGGGCTGATCTCCTTCAGAATGGACTGGCTGGATCTCCTTGCAGTCCAAGGGACTCTCAAGAGTCTTCTCCAACACCACAGTTCAAACGCATCAATTCTTTGGCGCTCAGCCTTCTTCACAGTCCAACTCTCACATCCATACATGACCACTGGAAAAACCATAGCCTTGACTAGATGGACCTTAGTCGGCAAAGTAGTCTCTGCTTTTGAATATACTATCTAGGTTGGTCATAACTTTTCTTCCAAGGAGTAAGCGTCTTTTAATTTTATGGCTGCAGTCACTATCTGCTGTGATTTTGGAGCCCCCAAAAGTAAAGTCTGACACTGTTTCCACTGTTTCCCCATCTATTTCCTATGGACTGATGGGACTGGATGCCATGATCTTCGTTTTCTGAATGTTGAGCTTTAAGCCAACTTTTTCACTCTCCTCTTTCACTTTCATCAAGAGGCTTTTTAGTTCCTCTTCACTTTCTGCCATAAGTGTGGTGTCATCTGCATATCTGAGGTGATTGATCTTTCTCCCGGCAATCTTGATTCCAGCTTGTGTTTCTTCCAGTCCAGCATTTCTCATGATGTACTCTGCATAGAATTTAAATAAGCAGGGTGACAATATACAGCCTTGACGTACTCCTTTTCCTATTTGAAACCAGTCTGTTGTTCCATGTCCAGTTCTAACTGTTGCTTCCTGACTTGCATACACATTTCTCAAGAGGCAGGTTAGGTGGTCTGGTATTCCCATCTCTTAAAGAATTTTCCACAGTTTATTGTGATCCACACAGTCAAAGGCTTTGGCATAGTCAATAAAGCAGAAATAGATGTTTTTCTGGAACTCTCTTGCTTTTTCCATGATCCAGCAGATGTTGGCAATTTGATCTCTGGTTCCTCTGCCTTTTCTAAAACCAGCTTGAACATCAGGGAGTTCACGGTTCATGTTCCAGTTTATGTACATATATCGAAATATATTGTATAGCAGAATTTTAGACAATAAGTTGTATATATTAAACTTTCCCCCCACAAAGTTGTTCTCCTTAAATTGTGTATACACACACACATCTGTGGGGGTGATAAAATCTTAGTCTCAATTTGAGATGTCTTCTACCTGTTTTTCCTGGAGCACTATTGGGTTGGCCAAAAGATGTGTTCCGGTTTTCCATAAGATTATGGAAAAACCAAAATGAACTTTTTGGCCAACCCACTATGTTGTGATATTGTGCCTTAGTTTGGAGAATTGTAGAAGAAATATTCCTTCTAGAATGAGCATCACAGCATCCTTTATGATGTCTTTCATTAACAAGTCATCCTTATCACTGAAGAGCTGACCCTTGCTTTGACATTCAAGGCTCCTTTAGTTACAGTGACATTTCTCTTTTTTTTTTTTAATTGAAGGACAATTGCTTTACAGAATTTTGTGGTTTTCTGTCATACATCAACAAGAATCAACCACTGATACACATACTCATGTCCCCTCCCTCCCAAACCTCCCTCTCATCTCCCTCCCCATCCCACCCTTCTAGACTGTCACAGAGTCCCTGTTTGAGTTCTCTGAGTCATACAGCAAGTTCCCATTGGCTATCTCTTTTTCCAGCAACATTTCTTAATGCTTTCAAACTCTCTTCAGTACATAGAAACTTTTCAAGACTTTTATACCACCTTGTGACTCACCCGTTTGGCTAAGCCCCTATCCTCTCAGATCTCACCAGCTTTTCTGAGGGCTTGCAGCCTTTTGGGCCTGTAAACTGAGAAGGGGACCCTGGGATATTGGGGGGTTGAGGCTTACCAGCATCTACAGGGCAATCATTTCTTTTCAGACTCTGCTTGGCGTAGCCGTCATATACTAAAAGTTAGTAATGTCTTATTCTTAAAAACCACGTTGTCCTACCCTATTTTATATTGATGACTTTGAGGGATGTTGTACATTTGTCCTTCCTGCTCCATTCTCCTCCCTCTTTCACCCTCCTCTTGTTTGGGAAAGTCTATTTCACAAATATTTCGTTAGATACGTGCGTGCTGTGACTTGGCTTCTAACTCTCTTAATGGTATTTCTTGATGCATGAGTATTCAGTTGCTCAGTCATGTCTGACTCTTTGCGATCCCATGGCCTGTAGCCCAGCAGGCTCCTCTGTCCATGGAATTTCCCAGGCAAGAATACTGGTGTGGGTTGTCATTTCCTTCCCCATGGGAGTTTCCCCACCTAGGAATCAAACCCATGTCTCCCGCCTAGCAGGCAGATTATTTACCAATGAGCCACCTGGGAAGCCTCACATCTATGTGAATCCTTTGACTAAGTCAAGGGTATCACCCATTTATCTAAGGAACTAGGTGTAAGGCAGGACCCCAGGGGCCATGGCGCCAAATGTTAGGTAAAAAGCCAGGACACCAAAAGAGTGTCTAACAGGCTTTTTAATGGCGAAGCGCACCCTGGCGGGGTTCCCGGACCCCAACGAGGCAGGTCGAGGAAGTCCGCCCCTGCGAAGCGCTCCCTGGCGACCCAAAGGAGGCAGGTCGAGGAAGTCCGTGCCCAGATCATGTTGGGGGTGATTTTTATACGTTCGTTTGCGAGGGATGGTCAGGCTAAATGGACGGGGGTTTGGATAGGTCGCCAGGCCAAGGCGTCGTGGGCTGACAGGTCCTTCTACGTGGCTGGGATGGGGCGGCTTTAGCTGGCGAAGTGTGCTGTCATTGGTCCCCGGGATCTGGGAGGCTCCTTCCGTTAGGGACTTCCCCCACTGGCAGGAGGGAGAGGAGGGGCAGCCCATCATGGCCCCCCGGGTCCAGCCTTACACTAGGTATTTGATTATCAAATTTTAAAAAAAAAAAAGGAATAGATAAATAGAACAAAAAAGATAAAATAAAACAAAAAATAAATTAAAAGCTTTTTTCAAATTTGATCTAATTGATACATACACAACATGGTAAAAATAAAAATAACAGTACAGGAGTAAACATTCCCTTTAAGTACAAATATTTATCAATTCTGACTCCTGTTAGATCATAAAAAAATCCAAAAGAAGTTAAATCATTCATTATATGTTCTCTGAGGACAATGGAATTAAGCTAGACTTTGATAACAAAAGAACTGGTATCTCCATTCTTCTGGAAATTAAGCAGGAAGAACAAAATGTGGGCAAGCATACTACTTGCTATCAAGAATTTTGTAATGCAATAAAGATTAGGATAGTGTGGTACTTACTGGTACCAAGAAGAAAAAAAATATGAACCAGAACAAAAGCTCATAAATAGATCTGCACATAGATTATCACTTAATCTTTGACAAAGGTGACTTAAGAGCAAAGGATAAATGGTTTTCTATCGATAATCAACCAGTTAGATAACCACAGAAAAATCTTTATTCCCAACTCATATCATGTGCAAGTGGATTATAAACGTAAATGTGAAAAGTAAAACAGAAAAGAAAACATCTTCATGATCTTGGGGTAGGAAAGGTTTCTTAAACAGGATACAGAAAAATAATAGAAATAAAACTATGATAAATTGGACTATATTAAAATTAAGCACTATATTCATGAAGAGATAGGGCTTCCCAAGTGGTTCAATGGTTAAGAGTCTGCCTACCAATGCCGGAGATGCAGATTCAATCCCTGGGTCAGGAAGATCCCCTGGAGGTGGAAATGGCAAGCCACTTCAGAATTGTTGCCTGGAGAATCCTATGGACAGAGAAGCCTAGCAGGCTACAGTCTATGGGGCTGCAAAGAGTTGGATACAACTTAGCGGCTGAGCACACACACATCAAGAGATGCCATTAAGAGAGTCAGAAGTCAAGTCACAGCATGTACATATCTGACAAAACATTTATGAAGAGGGCTTTCCCAAACAAGAGGAGGGTTAAAGAGGGTGGAGAATGGAACAGGAAGGACAAATGTACAATATCCCTCAGAGTCATCAATATGGAATAGGGTAGGTAAGGGAACAAGTGGTACAATTCATTGAATAAACAGGTTAATAAGTACAGGACCACCTTATGAAAAGCCATCTAGCAAAGCTTATAACTGACAATCTTATTAAGAGCTATTTGGACCACCAGCAATAGAAAGAGAACCCAATAGAAAACTGGATAAAATCCCTGAGCTGGCACATCATAGTTAACATGTAAAAATGTTCTCATCTCCTCATCAATCATCAAAGACATGCAAATAAAATCCAGTATCAAATACCAGAATTGACAAAGCTTTAAGTACCAAAAATGGCATTTGTTGGAACCGTGGAGAGCTATTGGAACTTTCATGGTTTGCTGTAGATAAACGTATGTTGGTACAACCACTTAGGTATACTGGCTAAAGCTCATCTTACATATAGGCTCTGACACAGCTGTTACATGCCTTGGCATATTCCAAATATAAATTTATACATATATTCACAGAAGGACACTTGCAAGAGCCCTTGTGGGAATGTGACTTGTAATAATCTCACAATGGCAACAACACAAAAGGCCATCAGCATTTGAATGTACAAATATATTGTGTCATCTTCATACAAGCAACCTTATACAGAACTGAAAATGAATAAACTCTACTCATCAAATGCATGAACAACATGAATAAGCCTTGGATAATTTTGAGCAAAAGAAGCCACCCAAACATACTGCATAAATTTCAGCGACAGATAAAACTGTCCAAAGGTATTCAAAGTCTAGGCAGTGATTACTTTTGGAAGGGAAATGACTGTGAGATGCAAGGTGTTTTACTTATGAAAATGAATCTAGCTGACCTTACATCAGCCTGTCACTCTCAGAATCTAAACTAACATATTTGAAAGAGAAAATTAATCTAGCTTTGTGCATTTTTCTATTTCTGTAAATAAACTATTCCAAAAGTTTATTTAAAGGAAAAATAACTAAAAACAAAATTTAAGAGGTTTGATAAAATTTTGTCACTAACTTTTAAATAATTCTAAATTATTGATTCAAGTTATATTCTCATAATATATGGTTAGAAGTGGTTGAGTCACTTTGTGTGTGTGTGCTAAGTCACTTCAGTAGTGTCAGACACTCTGCTACCCTATGGGCCATAGGCCACCAGGCTTCTCTATCCATGGGATTTTCCAGGTAAGAATACTGGAGTGGGTTGCTATGCCATCCTCTAGGGAATCTTCCCAACCCAGGGATCGAACCTGCATCTCATACATCTCCTGCATTAGCAGGAAGCTTCTTTACCACTAGCACCACCTGGGAAGCAGAAGCATCTTTCAGTTCAGTCCAGTTCAGTCGCTTAGTCGTATCCGACTCTTTGCGACCCCATGAATCGCAGGACACCAGGCCTCCCTGTCCATCAACATCTCCCAGAGTTCACTCAGACTCACATCCATCGAGTCAGTGATGCCATCCAGCCATCTCATCTTCTGTCATCCCCTTCTCCTCCTGCCCCCAATCCCTCCCAGCATCAGAGTCTTTTCCAATGAGTCAACTCTTCGCATGAGGTGGCCAAAGTACTGGAGTTTCAGCTTTAGCATCATTCCTTCCAAAGAACACCCAGGGCTGATCTCCTTCAGAATGGACTGGCTGGATCTCTTTGCAGTCCAAGGGACTCAAGAGTCTTCTCCAACACCACAGTTCAAAAGCATCAATTCTTCGGCACTCAGCTTTCTTCACAGTCCAACTCTCACATCCATACATGATCACTGGAAAAACCATAGCCTTGACTAGACAGACCTTTGTTGGCAAAGTAATGTCTCTGCTTTTCAATATGCTGTCTTTACCCAATGAAAATTAAAAGGAAACCCCAAATTAGCCCTGAAGAAAGGGAATGATGTAGCTTAGTAGTGACTGGGACTTATAAAAAAGCATTTGGATCAGACCATAAGATTGCTTATTCTGTTGTCCATCTCAGCTTCCCAGTGCAAGAAAGCAGAGTTAGAGCAACCCATGGTCAATGACAAGGTTTGATAATATTTTGTCACTTACTTTTAAATAAGTGATACCCAGAAGACTGAGTGAGGAAGAAACATCTCTGTCAGACGACTTCAAAAAATATAGGAATAGTGACTATAGAGATTTTAACCTCACATATTGTACTTTCCTGTATAGATTCTTTATACAACTAAGTCAGTTTTCTAGGTGACCTGGAGATCTGAATATCAAAAACTAGAAAATCTACCTGAGAATAATTTTTCTCATGCTAGAATAAAATAAATGAATGTCAAGATAAAAAGTTGCAAATACAGGATGAACCTAGAGTCTGTCATACACAGTAAAGTAAGTCAGAGAGAGAAGAACAAACACCATGATATTAACAAATATATGTGGAATCTAGAAAAACGATACTGATGAAACTATTTGCAGGGTAGGAACATTTGCAGAGGCACAGACAGAGATAACAGACTTGCGGACACAGGAGAGGAAGGAGAGGGTAGGCAAATTCAAACAGTAACACTGACATATACACTCTACCATGTGTAAAACAGCGAGCTAGTGGGAAGCTGCTGTACAACACAGCAAGCTCAGCCCAGGACTCTGTGATGACCTAGAGGGGTGGAATGGCGGGGGTGGGAGGGAGGGTCAAGAGGGAGGCAAGGTGGCTCAGACAGTAAAGTGTCTGTCTATAATGCGAGAGACCTGGGTTCGATCCCTGGGTGGGGAAGATTCCCTGGAGAAGGAAATGGCAACCCACTCCGGTACCCTTGCCTTGAAAATCCCATGGATGAAGGAGCTTGGTGCAGGCTACTGTCCATGGGGTCACAAAGAGTCCGGTATGACTGAGCAACTTCACTTTCTTTCTTTCCTTTCATATGGCTGATCCACATTGTTATATGACAGAAACCAACACAACATTGTGAAGCAATTATCCCCCAGTTAAAATTTTTTTTAAGTTACAGGTACAAATAAATACTCTTCTTGGCCTCATCAACCTAACTGTATAAATTGCTTGATTTAACAACCATAACAAAAAATTGAACAATGCTCCTATGTCTTGGCTTTCCACTGGGTTTATGGTAGATGGCTACTGAGACATCTTCCCAGCACACAGTGACATACTTTACCTGCCCTCCCCCACCCCTCCCTAGCTCACAGTAACAAGTTCCTGGCAGGTGTTTTCCACAATGTGACCATGACCTTTAACCCTGCTCTGTCTACCAGGTGATTAGGCCAATGACTGAAGCAGCTAATCAGAAGCTTGTCTCTAAGAATTGATATTTAGAGTTGAAGAAGGAGTCATATCTGTTTGGCTAATGCCAATTGGTAAAATGCAGGAAATGTGGGCCACTTTTATTTTTTTTTTAATTATGTGGGCTTGGAAGTGAAGAAAACTGGTCCACAGAGAAGGAGAGAAATAAGAGCGATATCTAGAAACTGTCAAGTCTCACTGTAAACTCTAGTACTGCACTCTTGCCCTTGGATTTCAAAAGACACTTGTCTCTTCTCATATGAAATGTCCCCATTTAATCTGATTGACAAAGTGTAAGATCTTTTCGTTTGCTGTAATTCCTACTATACAGGGTATAACCACACTGAAAAAAATAAAAGCTTAGGGATTCCATCTTGGTGAGAACACTTCTTATGCTCACTCAGATATCTGCCCTTTTGAATCTATAGCTTAACTTCAAAAATAACTTCTTTACCTTCCTTTCTCAAAAATGTCTTTTCTCTTATGTGAAAAAGTTCATACTTGCTTGGCCTCTGTTTTTCAGTTTCCCTCTGGAAGCAAATGAGACCAAGGCAGTTATTTAGTTTTGTTCCCTGGTTGCCCTTCAAGATGATGAAAACTGTAATTTTTTGTTTATTGAATTATTTTCTTACAAGTTGTAATGTTTTCATTTGACAGCATCTTATGCTGCAAATGAGAGGAAAGGACAGCACCAAGTTATATTCTAGTATTCTATGTGAAGAACTGCCAGTAATTTTTGTCCCCCAGGGAGCAAGCATTCTGGCCACCTCCCATTGGCAGTGACAGGAAAAGAAGCTTTCGTGAGCATCCCAGGCAGTAACAAAGGAGTTGTGCACATTATGTGTAGACTTGCCTTTCAGAACTGGGTTTATGTGATGGAGATCTATCTTCCAGACAGCAATTATAGATTCAACAAAGAATCAATGTGGCTAAATTTACACTGATCTCAGCAGAAGTGTTCGTAGCTCAGTAAGTACCTTTAGGTTCTTGTCTGGGGAAATTCAAATAGATATAGATATGAATGTTCCTCAGCAAGTGGTTTTTTTTCTGGGAACATAAGGCTGACCAGAAAAATAAAGATGGATCCTGGACCATGTGCCACCTGAAAGACCTTAATTTTTGTGGTTTAAGTTAAGCAGGAAATATGATAGTGTCATGAAGAAAATGGCATTGATAACAGAAAACTAGCATTCAGACAGAGGAGGAGAAATATCATATGACATCACTTATTTGTGGAATCTAAAAAGAAACGATACAAATGAACTTATTTACAAAAGAGAAACAGACTTATAGACTTGGAAAATAAATTTCTGGTTGCCAGGGGAAAGGTTAGGAGGAAGAGATAGTTAGGGAATTTGGGATCGATGTATACACATGGCTATATTTAAAATGGATAACCAACAAGGATCCACTGTATGGCACAGGGAACTCTGCTCAATGTCATGTGGCAGCTGGACAGGAGAGGAGTTTGGGTGAGAATGGACAGATGTATATCTATGGCTGAGTCTCTGTGCAGTCCACCTGAAACCTTCACAACATTGCTAATCTGCTGTATTCCAATACAAAATAAAAAGTTTAACAACAACAAAAAATAGACTAGCACATATGTCTGGCATGGTGATAATAGCATATATCACAATACAAGGAAAAGCATTATTATTATTCCCACGTACTGACGAGTTAACTGACTCAGAGAAGTTGAGTCACATAGCCCCAGGCTTCAGGGCTGGGACTTAAGGCAGGCAGTTGGCCTTCAGCGTTCAGGCTTTGAGGGCTCAATGAGACTCACTCCCTTATCCATTCATTGGACTATGGGGCATCTGCTAAGTTTCCACTCCCAGGTTTTAGGCAAGGGCTGCCAGAGAATCCCAAGGCTTGGGTAAACTGAGAAGCAGGCGAGATCTGGCATAAAAGCCCAGAAAATCATGTTGGAAGCTAAGACAAACACAAGAATAGCAAGTAGCCAGACATGGTCGGGGGCCAGCAGGGACGTGGAGAGCAGTTAAGTTCATGGTCGGTTAAGATCTTTAATAGGAAGAGTGTCTAAGCCCACCTGGATCAATGCAGGAGCCAGGCATGTGTGCTTAAAGTCAGCAGTGCTGATGCCACATGCCAGGCAAGGTGCTCAGCCACCCACGGCTTTCACACACAGCAAAAGGAAGCAGGCATCCTCAGTCTACCTACCATCAGACCGTGTGGAGGGAGCACAAGCCTCAGAGATGGAGCCCATGGCACTGTTCTGCTGTGTCACTCTGTCCCTCCCTGCCCAGGTTGCGTGAATTTCGAAACATTTTCCTAGGGGAAAGGGGAAATATCTATTTCTACTGCATTCACAGCCAGGTCCCATGAGGAGAAGGAATGGTTGAACTAGAATTTGAAACAAGAACTGCAAATCTTCAGAATGTTTGTTACCATAATTCCCAGCATCATCCCATCACAGATGACTCAGCATCTGCCCAAAGCATTATAAACAGTAAAGTCCCATATACATTTATTGTTGGAGGAATTCTCAGACAATGGAGAATGACCACTTTAAAGACTTCTATGTTTCTTGCATACCAAAGCCTGCTCCTCCCAGACCATAGCAATGGTGCAGTAAATGCACCCAAATGGCTTCTCCCCTGTCACAGGTCATTAGCCCACCTCGCTCTCAGACTGTTCTATGGCTTCCTCCTGATTTCTTCTCCCAGCTGCCCTCCACCTCTTGTTAGTTGGTTTCTCTCAGTTCAGGTCCCCTAGAATATTTAGTGAAAATCATGACATCTGGTCCCATCACTTCATGGGAAATAGATGGGGAAACAGCAGAAGCAGTGTCAGACTTTATTTTGGGGGGGCTCCAAAATCACTGCAGATGGTGATTGCAGCCATGAAATTAAAAGACGCTTACTCCTTGGAAGAAAAGTTATGACCAACCTAGATAGCATATTGAAAAGCAGACATTACTTTGCAAACAAAGGTCCGTCTAGTCAAGGCTATGGTTTTTCTTGTGGTCATGTATGGATGTGAGTTGGACTATGAAGAAGGCTGAGTGCCAAAGAATTGATGCGCTTGAACTGTGGTGTTGGAGAAGACTCTTGAGAGTCCGTTGGGCTACAGGGAGATCCAACCAGTCCATTCTGAAGGAGATCAGCCCTGGGATTTCTTTGGAAGGAATGATGCTAAAGCTGAAACTCCAGTACTTTGGCCACCTCATGAGAAGAGTTGACTCATTGGAAAAGACTCTGATGCTGGGAGGGATTGGGGGCAGCAGGAGAAGGGGACGACCGAGGATGAGATGGCTGGATGGCATCACGGACTCGATGGACGTGAATCTGAGTGAACTCTGGGAGTCGGTGACGGACAGGGAGGCCTGGTGTGCTGCGATTCATAGGGTCGCAAAGAGTCAGACACAACTGAGCAACTGAACTGAACTGAAATCCAACTCACTTCAATCTTTGGACATATACGGTAGTTCCTAGTTTTTCTCAATATGTTTCTATGACTTTTTACCCCCTAATAAAACAGCTAGGAAGCCATCAGCTGGTTTTATTTTCTATGAACAGAGTGATTGGGAAGACCTGAATTTCCCAGAAATTGGGACTCGTCCGACTCAACAAACAACCATCTCATAAATAATAGAGTAGAATGTAGGGAAAATGAGGGAAATATAGCAGTTTAACATTCCTGGGAAATAAAGTAGAAATTGCATAGCACTATCTTTGTATTGGAAGCTGGAGAAGGCAGGTAATTTTGCTTGACCTAGGTCATAGTGAAGAAGGCAAGTTTAGTATAAAGATTAGTCAATTAATTTTTAAAGTCATACATATCAAAACAGTTATTCGAAAAAAGTCCTAGTTATAAAATAAATGAGTCTTGGGAATATAATGTGCAGCATGGCGACTGTAGTTAATAATACTATGTTTCATATTGGAAAGCTACCAAGAGATATTAAAAGTTCTCATCACAAGAAAAAAATTCTGCAACTACGTATGATGACCGATGCTACGTAGACTTATCATGGTGGTGATCATTGCGCAATATGTACAAATCTTAAATTATTATATCATACACCTGAAGCCAGTATAATGTTATATGTCAAGGCTACCTCAAAAATTAAAAAAGAAAACAACAGTTGTTTGAGTTCTGCCTAAACGATCAACCAATGGGAGTATTTTCAGACATCTAGAAAAATGAGAAAGGAGCCCAGCATCACTCCTCTTTTAGAAGAAAGATTTTATTGTGATTGGAGAGGGTTTACTATTTTAATTTTGTTGTGGTTTTCTGAAGAATATTCTACAACTGAAGGATGGTAATGGAATTGATTTATTGACTGCTCACAGCATGATTTGCAGGTAAAGGCCCTCACTAGAAACATCACAGTTTTGGCTTCAGGGCTATCCATAATGTTCATATCTATGTCCTGGAGGGACAATCTCTAGGGAAGAAGGATTGATGGATGATTTCTGTCCTTGAGGTGTTGACTTCCCACATGGGGGGAGGGTGTCTCTCCCTCTGATTGATGATGTTGTCCACGTCCCTTTGCTTCCAGAATGTACTACTTTGCCTTCAGAGCTCTGACTCAAGTGACATGGGATTCCCTTAGCAGAGATGAGAGAGTCTGGTGTTTTCATAGGACCCCAATTCTAAAAGTAATCAAACATGGAGAATGGACAGTGTACCTCAACCCTCTGGCTCATCATACCAAGCTTCCTTGACCCTGTTTGAGTTCACGGACCTTGGATGATCTCAGCCCATCTCCTGTGATGTAAACCTTGGTCCCCAAGAATCACCTGTACTTCCTGTGTTCTTTCCTTCTAGTTCCAGCCCCACTAGCATAGGCAGGGCCCAAGCTAACATACAAGCCTTCGTCCTAGCACTACGACTTCTCTCATGGCCAAGAGAACATTCCAGCACTGATGTCAACTTCATGCTTAGAGCCTGCCCACTCACACCTCACTTCTGGTGGGGAAGATCTTTAGCAGGACATGAACTCTCTTTCTACAGGTATGACTGGTCTCTTACGCTGGCACGTGGTACCTCACTCGCAGAACTACTCTTAAGATAGAAGTATTATTTTTGTTTCAATCACATTTCAACATTACGAATCAACTCACTAAGGGACAAAGAGATTAAATGATTTTCCCAAAAATCACACGGCTCATGAGAGATTGGAATCCAGGTGAATGCCATTGCTCAGTCACAGTTATTCTCTGCTGGCTTCAGCAGTCTTAAATTTCTCATGCCCACTTTGTATGTCATGGAAATGAATGATCTGTCATAACTAACTCTGAGCTTGTGCTGGTATGTTTTGCATCAACCAACTTTTATTGATTCAGATCTCTGGGTAAGCCTGTTTAGGCTCACTATTCATTATTCTTCTCCTTGCCCTGAAATGGGACTGGCTGATAACTTGAAGAATGGAAGGAGAATGCTATCATTGCACTCTGACTGGTGAAGATGCCTCCTTCCAGGCTGAAATGCTATGGTACATGGTCAATGATCTGAGGCTTTCATCCTGATATTACAGTGCAGGCCATTAAGTTTGTGGGGTATTCTCAATTCTTTGTAATTTCATAAGCTGTGGAGATCCCCCTGAGCACAGAAGGCTGAAAAGTAAGTGAATGTGCATTGTTAGTGGAATGCTTTGTGCTTTGAGAATCCCCATAGAGAAAAGCAAAGAGGAGAATGTTAACCTTGATTCAGACCAACTGGGATCTCGTGACACCCAACCCCTACACCCAATTGGACTTACGATGTCTGGTAATCACCTTTCCCTTCTAGAGCAGCAGTCAGCTGTGCCCTGAAATTCCATGGAGAATGTTCTCCAAGACCTCCTGGGCAGCTAGCACCTGTGCCATTTAAACATTACCAAGGTCTTCCCAAGACCACAGCTTCATGCTTCCTCAGGTCTCCTTGGCTCCCTGTTTCACGCTGACCCCTTGTGTTCTCTTTTTATCTGCAGTGTCTTCAGATATGCCCTTTCATTGACTTTTATTTCCTGGGCTGAACTTTCTAGCATCAATTTGTGAGACAGGAGGCTGGTCCTTCGGGATTCCCTAGTGGCTCAGCATTAAAGAATCTGTCTACAATGCAGGAGACGTGGGTTCGATCCCTGAGTTGGGAAGATCCCCTGGAGAAGGAAATGACAACCCACTCCAGTACTCTTGCCTGAGAGATCTCATGAATAATGCAGCCTGGTGGGCTGCAGTCTATGGGACTGCAAAGGATCGGGCATGACTTAGTGACTGAACAACAACAAAAACTAGGCTGGGCATTTGCTGCTCATCCCCCAGCTCCCTCTATCCAGCTGGTCTCCCTGAACTTCTCTCTCCACATTTGATTTGGGGATGATTGATTGCCAACCTTGTCACAAATTACTGACTACCCTGCAGCAACCTGGCTACCAGAAATATGATAATGTGGCCATTCTTAGAGACAAGGGTTTCCAACCTTTATGGCCACCTTCAAACCAATAATTCTACTAGTGTGTTCAGCTGGGTGTATGTGTATGTGTGTGTGTATGTGATGGACCTTTGACCAACTTTTCATCAACACTACTTGATCCAAGGAGTGATTCCTGGCAGGAAGCCAAGGATCTAGTGTAAAGATGTAAGTCCCCCGTGGCATGGTCCACAGAGCAGTTTTTACTCCAGAGAAGCTCCTTGGAATGCTCTGTGGCCTCCATACCCTGACGTGAACAGGAAGATGATGAAAGATGAGAAATGGGGGGTCAGGGCTGGAGGCTTGACTGAGGGCACAGATGACCCTTACCAAAAGTACTTGTTGGACACAAGGAAACATCAGAACCAATTGCCTGGGACACGAGAAATGATGAAAGATTAGAAAATCACCAGGGTCCAGGTATTTTTGAGGGTCACCATGGAACAGTGAGTGAAAAAAATTGTGAGGTGTTGGGCAGCACTTTTTCAGGTTTGCAGGATGACATGGGGAAAGGGCACAAGCAACTTTCCAAATATACCTTCTGAAAACTCTTTGACCCTTTAAAGATTTATTTTAGTTCTGCCTGAGCAAATGTTTGAGACTACTTAAGTGGATACAGTGACTCTGGTTTATAGCCCTCATTCCTAACTTAAGAGATACTCTTGAGATATACCCCCAATGTCTTCAGCTGAGCATTACAAAGCTATGAACACATCGAGGAAAAGCAAGTTGAAATGGTACATTAACTGCAAGTTTACAAAATCAAAAAAACTGAAAGTGTCTTTACTTAAATATACACAAAGTCTATATTTTTGTTCTTTTTTAAATAAAATTCAATGAGAAAAATCAAATGGCTGATAATGGCAACTGTAAACTGAAGCTCATTCATAACCACTCTCTGAGATGCACCCCGGCATCACCCTGCTCCTCCCCCTCCTCATCCCAGGCACTCACAGGCACACACAGTGGTGTCTTTTCATCTCTGGACCACCCCGGCCTTCTTTCCACCCCTTACATGTGTCCAGTGCCCTGCTTCTTCAGGGCACTTGCGCTCACTCTCCATCTGCTCAGAACTGACCTTTGCTCTCTTCCTGGTTTTGCTGACTCTGTTTACCTCGGCTCACGTCCTCAGAGCATTCTCTTCTGCTAAGTACTTTCTCCTTTCCCATAGTAACCAGGACAGAGTCATGGTGACATCAGAATTTCTCGGTTGCTACTGTCTGGAGAATCCCATGGACAGAGGAGCCTGGCGGGCTACCGTCCTGAGGGTCACAATGCATGGGACACGAATGAAGCAATTTAGGACACACACATTCACTCAGATGTGCACACAGTGAGCCACGCTATTTTCCTGTGCCAAAGCTCTCACTGCGCCTTATTAAAGGTGGGGTTTAGAATATGCAGGGGTTTTTTTGTTTTTTGTTTTTGTTTTTTTTTTGTCTCTTTTCTTAGCTGTATAGCTTTCAGGGATCTTAGTTCCCCAACCAGGAATTAAGCCCCCAACCCACGAGAGTGACAGTGTGGAGTCCTAACCACTGGACTGCCAGGGGATTCCCAAAAGTCTAGATTTTTTTTTTTTCACATTTTGGCCATGTTGCTTGCAAGATGTCAGGTTCCAGACCAGAAATAAAACTTAGGTCATGGCAGTGCCAGCACCAAAGCCTAACCACTAAGCCACCAGGGAACTCCTAAAGGTGGGGTTTAGAATGTGATTAAAGTCGTCACGATCCCTTGAAAGTTCAGAACGTTCTCCTTTTGATAAACTATTCAAGTTAAAACTCCCTAATTCCCTATTGGGTTTTTGTCTTCTCTTTCAAATGCCTCCTCCCTCCCGACCCTTCTCAAATCTGAGATGATTTGTCCTCTGCTGCCCTCAAGGTCCTCACTGGCTTCCTTATCTGCCCGGTGACCATGACTCCTGTGCCCAGCATGCTCAGGGGAGTCTGGGAATCTCCAAGTTGATGGATGCTGTTCTGTACCCACTCCTGATGACCACAGACCTTGCCAGTATCTTCTGCCACCGTGCCCTCTATATTCATGGCCTTTCCGTCCATCCCCAGGTCTCTTCTGCACCACTGGGAAGTAGCACTATAGCACTGGACACTGGAGCTAATCTGGGGATAAAGCCGGCAGCTGAGGAGTTCTCCTGCTAGAAGTAGGCAGGAGACTCTTAGAGAAAGAAACACCAGACCTGGCTCTTTGGGCATGACAGCAGGCACCAGCATCTTCCAGCTCCAGTGGCATGTGCAGGAACACAAGTGTCTCCCTAAACTATCCAGATTCCAGGTTCAGCAGTGACAGTGGCCTCCCAGATTTGCTGGCAGCAACAGAAGCATCCTGGCCACATTGGTGACTTCTTTTCACCTAGTCACTGTGGTCTAAAATTGATCAGCAACCAAAGAGGAATTCCAAGTGCTGACTTAATGGGTCTGGGGCTTATGACAGGAATTATGTATCTGAGGACCAAAGAAGGTAATTCTCACCAAAGCACAGCCATTCAAATCTAATGACCACTTACTATTAACATTTTGTTTTCAGAAAACTTATTTTAGCAGATATTTTCTTCTTGCTGTAGATTTAAAGCCAAGGTCCTGCCAACAAGGAGCACACAATGCAGTGAGGGAGAGTGGGAGCAGCTCAGATATGCTACATGCATTCACAGAGGGTTCTGCAAGAACTGGATTTTAAGGATGAGCAATGTCTGCAGGCGCTTTCCAGGTCTTAATTAGTATGTAGTATTACCAATAATATTTTGACTCAAACAGACTTTTTAGTTCAATTATAATTACATTACAATCACATTTTTCCCTTGAAATTAAAATAAGTCTGGACTTAGGTAAAGATATACTTTATCCCAAAGGGTTATTGCCAGAGGAACTAATGCAAAACAGTGCAGGACCTATCACAATAGAGAGAAGGCTGTTGAGATCCACAGTTTTCCCTTGAAGCTCAGTGGTAAAGAACCTACCTGCCAATGCAGGATATGCAGGTTCAATCCCTGGGTTGAGATGATCCCCTGGAGGAGAAAATGGCAATCCGCTCCAGTATTCTTGCCTGGGAAATCCCACGGACAGAGGAGCCGGGTGTCCATGGGGTTGCAAGAGTCAGACACGACTTAGCAACTAAACAATAACATTGAAATCCACAAACGTCTCCATTCTCAGGCAGAAAAAGGGGTTTTCTTGGACAGAGGGATGCAAACAGGGATGAAAAGAATAGGATGTGGGGAAGTGAGATGAGAGGATGGAGGTGGCAGAGCTGCCGTGTGATAGGAGAGTTTGTTACCCTGCAAGGTCCAGCCTAATTCTGCTGCTGCTGCTGCTAAGTCGCTTCAGTCGTGTCCGACTCTGTGCAACCCCATAGACAGCAGCCCACCAGGCTCCCCCATCCCTGGGATTCTCCAGGCAAGAACACTGGAGTGGGTTGCCATTTCCTTCTCCAATGCAGGAAAGTGAAATGTGAAAGTGAAGTCGCTCGGTCATGTGGGACTCTTAGTGACCCCATGGACTGCAGCCAAAGGACCTTTTAAAAGGGGTTGTGTGCCACCTCAGGTTGAGGGTAGGTCAAAGTCCAAGGGTGTGTGGGGAAGGAGAGAAGTCTAACTAAAGTTTGTTCAAGTCATGGTAACAGTATTTTGTCCATACTGGGTACAAACAGTTAAGCTACTCATTTATGGGACAAAGAAAGGGAATTTGGAGAGTCTGTGTCTGACTTTTTCAGAGATAAACAGGGGGGCATCTGAGAGTTTTATCTAAGTCCTAGGGCCAACGGTGTGTTTTGTTTTGTTTTTTTTTTTTTTTACAATAAATCATTTCCTTGAACACGAAAGAGTGGAGCGGTTTCTTAATTGTTGCTCTTTCCTGAGAGCACAGGGCAATGATAAAATTCAACTTTGTCTGTTAATTTCTATCTGAGTTTGAGCCTCAGTTTCCTCACAGGAAACTTGAGATAAAAATGGTTCCTATGTCAGGGTGAGAACTAAAGATGGAAACTTAGATAAGAGAAGTTAACATTGTAGCAGGCACATTTTAAGAGCTCGATAATAGTAATCATTTCCTGGAGAAGGAAATGGCGACCCACTCCAGCATACTTGCCTGGGAAATCCCACTGACAGAGGAGTCTGGCGGGTTACATATAGTCCATGGGGTTGCGAAGAGTCAGACATGACTTAGCAACTAAACAACAATAGAAGTCATTATTATTCAGACTATTTTTGTCATTATTATTACCGGATCCTGGGTATTGCTTTTATTAAAGCAATGTCTTATTGTCTATTTTAAAATTAAATACAAGTATCCAGAGCCCAATCAGAGCAAAGTACTCAGCCAAACATAAGCAGGTGAATAGCCTTACTACGCTTCCTTAGCACTCAGAAGAGAGACACTGGTATTGGAAGTATTTGACCAAGAAAGGACATACTAGTTAGATCTTGTTAGATTGACTTTCAAGTATTTCCATTGAATTCATTTGCTGGAATCCGCACAAAGCGCTCTTTGCAATCTAAGTGAGCACAAGCCTCCAGGGTGTAGAGGCCAGAGGTTTCCTGCTGACCTACAGGGAAGCTGACTCTCCAAGGCTTTTTCCTCTGGGTCTCAATGTGAACTAAGACTCATGCTAATGTGGCCATAGCTGCTCTTTCCAGGAGCAGTCTGATTCTTCTGGATCTCTTCCTCTTACACTAGGGATGGAGCTTCTCCTAACATCTTCTTATTGGTTTTGAAAGGATTCCTTAAAGACTTTACACAGGACCTTAAATATTTTATGGGCTCATCTGCCTGTTTAATTATGTTGACATGCAAAAAAGTCTTCCTGGCTACACATATATTTTGCAATACAGTTACATAAATAAGCAAACATCTGGGCTTCTCTGTATCCTTAAGCAAAGTGCCAGTCTTTGCTACGGAAAAAAGGCCTAAAGTGAAGAAGCTGTGGAGATTTATGCAGAAGTAGATCTCCACATATAAGCAGGGCAACAGATTTTCATTTTTAAAGCCAATTGGCCAATAACAACCACAAGAAAAGTTCTGCCCTTTGCCTTGAACGTTTACCAGGCTAGCTTAAAATATGCGCTAGTGGAGCTTTCGCATAAAAGAGACACAAATGAGAATCTTAATTTTACCACCTACCAACTAGACAAAACTATGCAAGTCATACAACCTCTTTGAGACTTATTTTCCTCATTGAAAAAAGTAGGAGAAATAATGTGCAAAATAGTATGGATTTCTCAAAAAATTAAAACATAAAATTACCATATGGTCCAGTAATTCCAATTCTGGGTACATACACACAAGAATGGAAAGCAGGAATTGAATGGATAGTGGTATATCCATGTTCATAGAACTGCTATTCACATAGCTAAAATGTGGAAGCTACTAAAACGGCCATCAACAGATGAATGGAATAAAATGGGATACATATATGTACACAATGGAACATTTTTCAGCTTTTAATAGAAAGAAGATTCTGACACATGCTGCAATGTGGATGGACCTTGAAGATGTTATACTATAATATAAGCCAGACAGAAAAAAAAAGATGAGAAAGAGTAGAGCAGTGATTGGAAATGCAGATGCTGGGAGCAGATCCTGGCTGTACCGCTTCTCTGTCTTTGACTCTGTGTGGATGGATTTACCACTGTAGCCCTCAACCTATGAAGATGATGATAACATCTTTCGAATAGTTTTGTTCAGTTCAGTTTCAGTCGCTCAGTCATGTTCGACTCTTTGCGACCCCATGAATCACAGGGGCCAGGCCTCCCTGTCCATCACCAACTTCCGGAGTTGACCCAATTCATGTGTATCGAGTCAGTGATGCCATCCAGCCATCTCATCCTCTGTCGTCCCCTTCTCCTCCTGCCCCCAACTGCACTCATCCCACACGCTAGTAAAGTAATGCTCAAAATTCTCCAAGCCACACTTCAGCATATGTGAACCTTGAACTTCCAGATGTTCAAGCTGGTTTTAGAAAAGGCAGAGGAACCAGAGATCAAATTGCCAAAGAGTTGGGCACGACTGAGTGACTGAACTGAACTCAGATATGCAGATGACACCACCCTAATGGCAGAAAGGGAAGAGGAACTAAAAAGCCTCTTGATGAGGGTGAAAGAGGAGAGTGGAAAAGTTGGCTTAAAGCTCAACATTCAGAAAACGAAGATCATGGCATCTGATCCCATCACTTCATGGGAAATAGACAGGGAAACGGTGGAAACAGTGTCAGACTTTATTTTGGGGAGCTCCAAAAACACTGCAGATGGTGATTGCAACCATGAAATTAAAAGATGCTTACTACTTGGAAGGAAAGTTATGACCAACCTAGATAGCATATTCAAAAGCAGAGACATTACTTTGCCAACAAAGGTCCGTCTAGTCAAGGCTATGGTTTTTCCAGTGGTCATGTATGGATGTGAGAGTTGGACTGTGAAGAAAGCTGAGCGCCAAAGAATTGATGCTTTTGACCTGTGGTGTTGGAGAAGACTCTTGAGAGTCCCTTGGACTGCAAGGAGATCCAACCAGTCCATCCTAAAGGAGACCAGTCCTGGGTGTTCATTGGAAGGACTGATGCTGAGGCTGAAACTCCAATACTTTGGCCACCTCATGCGAAGAGTTGACTCACTGGGAAAGACCCTGATGCTCTAGTTTTGTTAGGAGAAGTTAACTCATGTGGAAAGTGTCAATTGCTTAGGATATTGCCTGTGGGTTGCAGTAATGCTTCTCAACCATCCTTTTTATTCTCCACCTGAAGTGACTGTTGGCTTATTCTAAGGAAGGAGTTCTCAAACTTGACTGAACATCAGATTCACCTTAAGGGCCTGAAAACATATAACCCAACCCCGAAGTTTCTGAATAGAGCATGACCTGAGAATTTGATTTTCTAAAAAGTGCTTAGATGAAGCTGATTCTGCTGATCTGGGGGAACACATATTAGGACCCAGAAGCTGTGTTTTAGCAAACCTCCCCGAGGTGATTCTCAGCATAAGCTAAAGGTTGAGAATGAATGTGAGCAAACTCCAGGGGACAGTAAAGGGCAGTGAAGCCTGCCGTGATGCAGTCCATGGGGTTGCAAAGAGTTGAACACAACTTAGTGACTGAACAACAATAATAGTTTGAGAACTGCTCTTAAGGGTATTAAAAATCAACACACTTAATCCTTCTTCTGGTCTGTCCATCTTAGCGTATCTCCAAGTCTTTAAGCCAAGGTGTATCAAAACCATCCTTTACTTTTTTTACAGTGAAAACTGATTAATTTCTGCCCAGGTTCTTCCATATTTAGCTGCCTAAATAATTCTCCTTATAGCTTGGATAAAACTGAAACAGAATGTTGCTCACCAAACAAGTTGAAGTGATTTTTCAGACTTTCAAAGGAAACATGCTCTTACTTCCAAAAATGTTTCTAGTGCTAGAGATGGTAAGTTTAATCATCAAAGGTTTTACCGTGGGTGTTCTCACCAACAGTTTTAGGAGACTTTCTATGGTCAGAAAAATGATCTGAAACTTGAAAATAAAAATGTGGGAATTGTGTCCATTTCATATGGGGCAAAGATCACTCAAGGATTATTTAGGAGAATGCACTTAGTTCATCTCATGGTTTAAGACTAATTGAAATCTACAGGGGACATATGTATAACTACAGCTGATTCACATTGATGTATGGCCAAAAACAACATAACATTTTAAAGCAATTATCCTTCAAGTAAATCTTTCTTAAAAGAGAATAACATCATCCACAAAACCTGAAAATAAAAGTTATAGACATAATGAAGTTACTTATTAACATATGTGTTTTTGTCCTACAGTGATGCAAATAATTTCTGTCAAATGAACAGATTAATCCCACAAATTGATAGTCTATTAAACATTAAACAGCAGTATCTAATCAACAATCATCTCAATATTTCTTTGCTTAATGGCCTGTGAATGTTGCCTCATAAATGCTCTTTGAGCCAGTCACAACATGTTACTGATTTCCTCATTAATTAACAAATTAAAACCTGTGACATGTACTCATTTTATATTTGCTGGAGAAACATGATTCTGAGATCAGCCCAGTTTCCACATGGGAGAGGTACTCAGGAGGTGGGTCTTCAAGTATTCTGCCTTTCCGAAGTGAAGTACTGCCTGTGTGTTAGAACTACAGGGTGGGGACTTTTGATCACATTACCCATCAAGTTCTGGCCTTGTTTCTGATTACATCACTTCTGACATCTAGTTGCTGTAATGTGCACGAGTTCTGGATAATAACAAGGCATTACACACGTGTAGTCACATTATAACCAGGTAATGATGACCAGTGAGAGTATATGCCATAATCTCCTACATCACAAGGCAGAGAGAAATGGAGCATAGCTGACCTAGACATACCATATATCTTCTCTCTATTGAATCCAAGTTTCTCAGAGAGAATGAGCATTTTTTTAAACAAATATATAAAATTATTTTTCCTCGATGGAAAATGTTCACTAAAATCTTATTCTCTGAAATGCAAAGCAGATGAGATTTTAGAAAATGAGTAAAAGCAATTTTTCCTCTCAAAAGAAAATTGAGAGAAGGAAATAATACATAGAAATGCAAAACAAAATTCAAAACTAAAAGTGAGTAAATTGATGGATAAATTAAAAATATAGTTGCTTAAAAAGTCTAATATAATGGCAAAAACACTGTTAAGTTTAATAAAAAATAAGATTAAGAAATGAAAATTAGAAAGAGGATATGATGAACACAATGATTAAAATATAAAGGATTACTGTTATTGTTTTCTAATAAAATTAGAAATACTGATGAAACGCTTTGTGCTCTAAAAGACCAACAAGTATACAATGGTAACAATTAAACCAGCACCAACATTAACACAGTAAGAAATAGAAAATCTGAATGAAACAGTAGAGTTAATCGCTAAAGATTATCTACAGCAATAAAGGTCATCAGTGTGAGAGGGATTTTTTAACTTTACTCTTTGAAAATTTCAGAGTATATAGCCTATTCCATTTCACAGAGCTAGAGGAAAGTATTTCCAGCCAATTAACAGAAAAACTAACATCTAGAAGAATGGGTTGATGTCTTATATCAGAGCTGGCTGCCAACATTAGATCGAGCAGATAGTCAGTTATGGTCCGTTTCCCCAATAACATTCAAGAGGAAAGTGCAAGAATGACATGAATTTTCAAGTGGAAAGAACATTTGAACAGACTATATATTTTGTCATAGAAGCACAATTACATACTACTGATAAACTATATATCTGGGAAAGACACCAAGATTGCCCTGATTATTAAGGATATCATTTGAAAGAGCTTTCAAGTTGCTGAGAAAATAGGTGAAATTGAGAAACTGGGTGCTGTGATTGAAGAGTGTGAAAGACTAGGCAAAATTGAAGCTCTTTAATCCATGAGAACAACTGTGTATTGATGACTGTGTGGCTGATTGAAAAGGATTTTTTTCTGCAGAAGGAGAAGACAGTGAAAACCACACATCTACACACTTTAAGATTTTTGTAAGAAAGGCATAAAGTCTTTTTGTTATGAAGTTGTCCAACTAACATTTAATTAATTAGGAGAAAAGAAAGAATGAAAAAGGGAGAAAAAACGGATAACTTGCAACAAAAAAATCAATAATTCAATAGTATAAAAGTAAAATACAAAAATATGTCACCAATCTAATTCTCCATTTTAAGAGCAACTTTGGTGCAATTAGATATCTATATATTTATATAGTATATAGTTATATCTTTATATATTATAGCTACCTATTTATCACATATAATGGTAATTTTCTTTTTTATGTTTTATGTATATAAAAACAGGTTCACACCATACATATTGTTATTTAAAATTATTTTTCATTTAAAATATATCATGAACTTCTACTTGGAGGAGGATAGGCTATAGATACTTTTCCCTATTCCTGTCACTAAATACAGCTAAAAACCTTAGATATTATATAAAACAACACAGAAAGATTCTAAAAGGTGAAAGTAAGAATGCAGACTGACTAAGGACAGGGAGGCCTGGCATGCTGCGATTCACGGGGTCGCAAAGAGTCGGACACAACTGAGTGACTGAACTGAACTAAGAACCTCAAGACCTGAAAACCAAGATGGTTTTCTCTGGTTTCTATCTGGGAGTTTGTGGGAAAGGGGGTGACGGTCTGTTTGTCTCGTTTTCGTTTTTGTTTCATATAGCCTATAGTTGGGGGCTTCAGAGGTGGCACAGTGGTAAAGAATCTGCCTGCCAATGCAGGAGACACAAGAGACGCAGTTTCGATCCCTGGTTTGGGAAGAACCCCTGGAGTAGAAATGGCAACGCAACCCAGTATTCTTGCCTGGAGACTCCAATGGACAGAAGAGCCTGGTGGGTTAAAGCCCACGGGGTCACAAAGAGTCAAAATGACTGAGCGACTGAGCACACACACACAGAGTCTACAGGTGGAGCTAAAGAATGTAGGCAACCTGCAGATCCCAGTAAGAGCCTACACTCTTCAGTTAAAGAGTCAGAAAAGGAACAACATAGCAAGAAGGAAACACTTTAACCAACAACTGCTCTATGCCACCTAACAAGCACTGCAGGAAAAAAACTGTGGCCCCACCCCTAGCTTTGCCAGAAAAGGTTGAGTGGAGAGCCTAGATGTCTACCCTTGTAAGGCTGCAAAGAAACACCTCAATACCACCTCTACACATGTTGATTTGACAGCTTAAAATACTCACCAATTCCTTAAAAGACACAAGTTACCACAAGTCAGCCAATATGAATAGATTATTTCAATAATCCTATGGCAATTAAGAAAACTCAATTTATAATTTTAAATCTAAAAAAATAAAAAGAAATATCTAGGATCAAATGGTTTCATTAGAGATTTCTACTAAAAGTTTAAAGAAGAATTAATACCAGTTGTAAACAATCTCTTCTAGATAATAGAAAGGAGAGCATACTTCTTATTTTATAAAATTAATATTACCCTGACTGGAAAAGGTCAGTTTTCATTCCAATCCCAAAGAAAGGCAATGCCAAAAAAGGCTCAAATTACCGCACAATTGCACTCATCTCACATTCTAGTAAAGTAATGCTCAAAATTCTCCAAGCCAGGCTTCAGCAATATGTGAACTGTGAAATCTCTGACGTTCAAGCTCGTTTTAGAAAAGGCAGAGGAACCAGAGATCAAATTGCCAACACCCGCTGGATCATGGAAAAAGCAAGAGAGTTCCAGAAAAACATCTATTTCTGCTTTACTGACTATGCCAAAGTCTTTGACTGTGTGGATCACAATAAACTGTGGAAAATTCTGAAAGAGATGGGAAGACCAGACCACCTGACCTGCCTCTTGAGAAATCTGTATGCAGATCAGGGAGCAACAGTTAGGACTGGACATGGAACAACAGATTGGTTTCAAATAGGAAAAGGAGTACGTCAAGGCTGTATACTGTCACCCTGCTTATTTAACTTATATGCAGAGTACATGATGAGAAACACTGGACTGGAAGAAACACAAGCTGGAATCAAGATTGCCGGGAGAAAGATCAATCACCTCAGATATGCAGATGACACCACCTTTATGGCAGAAGGTGAAGAGGAACTAAAAAGCCCCTTGATGAAAGTGAAAGTGGAGAGCAAAAAGTTGGCTTAAACCTTAACATTCAGAAAACAAAGATCATGGCACCTGGTCCCATCACTTCATGGGAAATAGATGGGGAAACAGTGGAAACAGTGTCAGACTTTATTTTGGGGGGCTCCAAAATCACAGCAGATAGTGACTGCAGCCATGAAATTAAAAGACCCTTACTCCTTGGAAGAAAAGTTATGAGCAACCTAGACAGAATATTCAAAGGCAGAGAGATTACTTTGCCGACTAAGGTCCATCTAGTAAAGGCTATGGTTTTTCCTGTGGTCATGTATAGATGTGAGAGTTGGACTGTGAAGAAGGCTGAGTGCCAAAGAATTGATGCTTTTGAACTGTGGTGTTGGAGAAGACTCTTGAGAGTCCATTGGACTGCAAGGAAATCCAACCAATCCATTCTGAAGGAGATCAGCCCTGGGATTTCTTTGGAAGGAATGATGCTAAAGCTGAAACTCCAGTACTTTGGCCACCTCATGTGAAGAGTTGACTCAATGGAAAAGACTCTGATGCTGGGAAGGATTGGGAGCAGGAGGAGAAGGGGACGACAGAGGATGAGATGGCTGGATGGCATCATGGACTCAATGGACGTGAGTCTGCGTGAACTCCGGGAGTTGGTGATGGACAGGGAGGCCTGGCTTGCTGCGATTCATGGGGTCACAATGAGTCGGACACGACTGAGTGACTGAACTGAACTGAATATCAATAAATGGTGTGGGACCAAGCAGATGAACATAAGCAAAATATAAACCTCAATTTAAATCTCACATCTTATAAAAGAGTTTTCTCAAAATAGATCATGGACTCTCATGGCTCTGCCATGAGAAAGAATCTGCATGCCAGTGCAGGAGACTTGGGTTCAATCCCTGATCAGGGAGGATCACTTAGTTGCCTCTGAGCAACTAAGCCCTTGTACCACAGCTACTAAGTCTGTGCTCTAGAGCCCAGGAGCTGCAACTACTGGGCCCACATGCAGCAACTACTGAAGCCTACCAACTCTAAAGTCCATGCTTCACAACAACAGAAGCCATTGCAATGAGAAGCTCCCACACTGCAACTAGAGAGTAGCTCCTGTTCATAAAACTAGAGAAACTAGACGCAACAGAGACCCAGCGCAGCCAAAACCAAATAAATAAATAAAACCTAAAACTATAACCAGAGATGAAATTGCCAACATCCGTTGGATCATCGAAAAAGCAAGAGAGTTCCAGAAAAACATCTACTTCTGCTTTATTGAGTATGCCAAAGCCTTTGACTGTATGGATCACAACAAACTGTGGAAAACTCTTAAAGAGAAGGGAATACCAGACCACCTGACTTGCCTCCTGAGAAATCTGTATGCAGGTCACAAAGCAACAGTTACAACTGGACATGGAAAAACAGACTGGTTCCAAATTGGGAAAGGAGAACATCAAGGCTGTATATTGTCAACCTGCTTATTTAACTTCTGTGCAGAGTACATCATGAGAAATGCTGGGCTGGATGAAGCACAAGCTGGAATCAACATTGCTGGGAGAAATATCAATCACCTCAGATATGCAGATGACACCACCCTTATGGCAGAAAGCAAAGAAAAACTAAAGAACCTCTTGATGAAAGTGAAAGAGGAGAGTGAAAAAGTTGGCTTAAAACTCAGCATTCAGAAAACTAAGATCATGGCATCTGGTCCTATCACTTCATGGCAAATAGATGGGGAAACAATGGAAACAATGAGAGACTTTATTTTGGGGGGGCTCCAAAGCCATTGCAGATGGTGACTGCAGCCATGAAATTAAAAGACACTTGCTCCTTGGAAGAAAAGTTATGGCCAACCTAGACAGCATATTAAAAATCGGAGAAATTACTTTGCCAACAAAGATCCATCTAGTCTAAACTGTGGTTTTTCCAGTTGTCATATATGGATGTGAGAGTTGGACTATAAAGAAAGCTGAGACCCAAAGAATTGATGCTTTTGAACTGTGGTGTTGGGGAAGACTCTTGAGAGTCCCTTGGACTGAAAGGAGATCAAATCAGTCCATCCTAAAGGAAATCAGTCCTGAATATTCATTGGAAGGACTGATGCTGAATCTGAAACTCCAATACTTTGGCCACCTGATGTGAAGAGCTGACTCATCAGAAGAGACCCTGATGCTGGGAAAGACTGAAGGAGGAAGGAGAAGGGGACAAGAGAGGATGAGATGGTTGGATGGCATCACCAACTCAATGGACATGGATTTGAGTAAACTCCGGGAGTTGGTGATGGACAGGGAAGCCTGGCATGCTGCAGTCTGTGGGGTCAAAAAAAGTAGGCCACAACTGAGCAATTGAACTGAAGTGAAAACTATAAAACTTTTAGGAATAAAAAGGATAAAAATCTCTAGGTACAAAGCTATATAAATATATCCTCTATTGAAATTGAAAATATGATCCTTTAAAATATAAACTTTACTTCATAATAATTCAAAACTATTGCTCTATGAAAGGCCCTATTAAGTCAGTGAAAAGGTAAGCAACAAGATGTAGTGAAATATTTGCAAACCACATAATGAACAAAGGACTTTCATCTATAATATTTTAAAATATTCAAAATTCAATTGCAAAAACTAAAATCAAATTAAAATAATTCAAAAGGCAAAAAACAAGAGATATTTTACTGAAAAAGATGAAATAAGCACATGAAAAGATGTTCAACATCATTTGCAATGAAGCAAATTAAAATGAAAATCATATTGAGCTATCACTACATACTTCCAGGAATGGCTAAAACAAAAAAAAGTAGGGCCAACAACAAACGATGGCAAGGATGTGGAGAAATTAGATAACCCATTCATTGGTCTTTGGAAGAGACAATGGTACAGCCACTCTGAAAAACAGTTTGGCAATTCTTATAAAACTAATCATGCAACTAATAAGCATTTCAGCAACTGTACTCCTGGGCATTTATCCTAGAAAAATAAAAACTAATGTTCACACAAAAACCTGTATGTGAATGTTTACAGAGATTTTATTTGTAACTGCCAAAAACTAGAAATATCCCAGATGTCCTTCAACAAATGAATGGTTTAACAAACTATAGTACCAAAAGGAACAAACTATTGAAACATACAAAAACGAATAGAAAAAAAAAAAACTCTAAATGGTTACATACTTTGTGATGATATATACATATCACTACTTACTGCAGTATTCTTGCCTGGAAAATTCCATGGACAGAGAGGCCAGGCGACAGTCCATCAGGTCACAAAGAGTTGGCCACGACAAAGCATATACATATCATTAAATGTGAAAACCTGGCTTAAAACTCAACATTCAAAAAAACTAAGATCATAACATTCAGTCCCGTCATTTCATTGCAAGTAGATGGGGAAAAAATGGAAACAGTGGCAGACTTTATTTTCCTGGGCTCCAAAATCACTGTGGATTATAACTACAGCCACGAAATTGAAAGACATTTCCTCCTCGGAAGAAAAGCTATGACAAAACTAGACAGTGAATTAAAAAGCTGAGTTATCACCTTGCAACAAAGGTCTGTATAGTCAAAGATATAGTAGAGTCTGTATTGTCAAAACTACTGGTTTTCCTAGTAGTCATGTACAGATGTGAGAGTTGGACCATAAAGAAGGCTGAGCACTGAAGAAATGATGCTTTTGAACTGTGATGCTGAAGAAGATTCTTGAGAGTCCCTTTGACAGCAAGGAGATCAAACCAGTCAATCCTAAGGGAAATCAGTCCTGAATATTCATTGGGAGGACTGATGCTGGAGCTGAAAGCCCAATACTTTGGCCACCTGATGTGAAGAACTGACTCATTGGAAAAGACCCTGATGCTGGGAAAGATTGAAGGCAGGAAGAGAAGGGGATGACAGAGGATGAGATGGCTGGATGGCATCCCTGATGCTATGGACATGAGTTTGAGCAGGCTCTGGAGTTGGTGATGGACAGGGAAGCCTGGAGTAAGTATTGCAGTCCACGGGGTCGCAAAGAGCCTGACACGACTGAGCAACTGAACTGAACTGAACTGAAGCTAAAGCTTTGGCTACCTGATATGCCGACCCATTGCAAAAGACCCTGATGCTGGGAAAGATTGAGAGCAGGAGGAGAAGGGGACAACAGAGGATGAGATGGTTGGATGGCATCATTGACTTAATGGACATGAGTTTGAGCAAATTCAGGAAGACAGTGAAGGACAGGGGAAGCCTGGCATGCTGGTCTATGGGGTTGAAAGAGTTGGACATGACAACAACTGAACAACAATCACAAAATACATGCCATTATAATATATGTATTATATACTCTTTGCGACCCCATGGACTGTAGCCTGCCAGGTTCCTCTGTCCATGAGATTCTTCAGTCAAGAATACTGGAGGAGGTGGCCGTGCACTCCTCCAGGTGATCCTCCCTACCCATGCCTCTCACGTTTGCCTTGCAGGTGGATTCTTTACTGCTGAGCCACCAGGGAAGCGATATATATATTTAAAGCTAAATATATGAATGAATTTGAATATATATATTGAATATATGCGTATCTTGGAACTGGATACAGAAATGGAGAATAGTTTAGTGTTTGCCATGGTTTAAGGAGCGGGTTGGAAGTGAAAAGGAAGCAGATACGGCCATAAAAGGGCAATGTGAGGGATCCTTTTGATGATGTAAATGTTCTGAATATATCAATTTAAATTTTAATATTCTGGTTGTGATATTATACTATAGTTTTGGAAGATGTTTTCACTGGTGAAACTAGGAAATGTGTACATAGGATCTATCATTTTATAATCGTATATGAATCTAAAATTATCTTAAAATGAAAAACTTATTTTAAAAAACTCAATATCAGAAAGTCATCATCAAGGCTAAGCTTTCCATCCCTCTCTGGGACAGTAGTAGCAACCGGGCATGGAGCTCCCTCTCATATAAACTCTCTCATTTCCTACTGCTGCTGCTGCTGCTGCTAAGTCACTTCAGTCCTGTCTGACTCTGTGTGACCCCAGAGAAGGCAGCCCACTAGGCACCCCCATCCCTGGGATTCTCCAGGCAAGAACGCTGGAGTGGGTGGCCATTTCCTTCTTCAATACATGAAAGTGAAAAGTGCAAGTGAAGTTGCTCAGTCATGTCCAACTCTTAGTGACCCCATGGACTGCAGCCCACCAGGCTCCTCTGTCCATGGGATTTTCCACACAAGAGTACTGGAGTGGGGTGGCATTGCCTTCTCTGCTCCTTTCCTGCAGAGACATTCAAAACTGTACCATGTTAGAATTTCAATAATATGCTTTATTTCAGCTTTTCCTAATGTCCATTTTTCCTTTTGGGTTTGTTATACATATATATATATATATATATATATATATATATATATATATATATATATATATATATAGGCTTTCCCAGTGGCTCAGTTGAAAAAAAAAAAAAAACACCACCTGTAATGCAGGAAATGCTCAGGAGACCAGGGTGGAAATGGCAACCCACTCCAGTTGCCTGGGAAAGCCCCTGGCCATAGGAGGCTGGTGGGCTACAGTGCATGGGGTCACAAACAGCTGGACACAACTGAGCGACTAAAGAACAGCATATATACATGTATATATGTATACATATACATATACTTTTTTTTGTTTCCATTTCCTCTGCTAGCCTGGTACTCCAGTACAAATTGGAGGTAGGTGTGTGCTGTCTTGGTTCACAGATTCCACTGTTCTCTTTCAGTTGGCTCCACAAGTCCCTACACTTCTTTTTTGCTCTGTATTTCACTATCTCTATGGATCCCTGAGCCCTCAGAGATCCAAATACAAATGGTATAATCTTATCTAAGTACTGTTCCCCAAAAGTCTGCAATTCTTGGATTTTATTTCTCTGGGTCTTGATTAACACCTATGACTGAATCACTTTCTATGTATTATTTTCTTGATGTGTAATAGGGCTTAGCTGTTATGAATTTACAATAAGTGTTATTAACCAAACTCATCCCCCTTTCTCCTTGTCTTCAGAAACCTTGGGGACACTACCGACAGGCAATAACAGCCAGTGAGAAACAAAATACTAATTCATTAAGCATTGAAAAAGCACTTCACACTTCAGTGTAATGCTCTGTTATAAAAGTAATTTGGTAAAATACGTTAATAAACCAAAAGCTGCTGTGGTGATGCTCATGGTAAAGAACCTGCCTTCCAATGCAGGAGACGTGAGACTCTGGTTTGATCCTTGGGTTGGGAAGATCCCCTCTAGGAGGGCACAGCAACCCACTCCATTATTCTTGAATGGAGAGTCCCATGGACAGAAGAGCCTGGCAGGCTACAGTCCATAGTGTTGCACAGAGTCAGACATGACTGAAGCGACTTAGCATGCACGCATGCATGGTATAAGCCGAAGACCTCAGCCTTGCCGCTTTTATTTTCTCCCCACCTAGACCCTAAAGAATAACCTGACCCTACAAATCCATCTACCAGAGAAAGATAAGCCATAAATAGAAGTTAGGATGGTGGGGCTTATCTTGAAGAGGCAATGACATGAGCCTGATATAAAAATTTATTAAAATTACATTTAAAGAGGTCATTGACTTATTCTCTTAGTTGTTTAATTTTTTCAGTGCTGGACAGTATTCTTCCCCGTTATCTATTATTTCTCCCCATTACCTAAAATAAGTAAACAAACAAACAAGTTTTTAAGATATTTTCCCAAAACACAGGAAATGCCTGTTAGCACTGGACCTGATTTATCATGCAGTTTATTTTTAGAAATAATGAAATCATTTTGGAAGATTTCCAATGGAAACTATTAGAAATTATAGAAAAAGTTGGAAATGTGCATATAGTGCCAATACATTTTCATGGTAAACATATAGTCTTTTCAATAAAGAAAGCTGGAAAAATCTGAATATCCATATGCAAAGGAATGAAGGAGTACTTTTACCTTATAAACAAAAATTAACTCAGAATGGCAAACTCTAGAAGAAAACATAGAAAAAGTTTCATGACATTGGGTTTGTATAGGCAACAAAATAAAACAATTAATTGGACTGCCTCAAAATTTAAAATTTTGTGCATCAAAAGACATTATCAACAGAGAGGCAACCCATGAAATGGTAGAAAATATTTCCAAATTATATATAAGAGATTAATATATAAAGAACACCTACAACTCAACAACAATTTGATTTTACAGATGGACAAGTGACTTGAATAAATAAGGAGATATGCAAATAGCCAATAAGCACATGAAAGAATGTTTAACATCACTAATCATTAGGGGAAGGATCCTCAATTATGATGGATATTATAAAAAGTATCACATATTACACATAATATTATATAATATTATAAATTATATATTATAAAATCCTCACCAATTATTGGTGAGAATGTGAAGAAAGCACAACCCTCTTGCTCTGTTTTTTTCTTATATATATTTTTGCTATGAGTAAAAATGTATGTTGGAAGTGGGGTGTGCTCCATTTTGTAGCAAACATTATGCAAAGATTGAGAAATTAGAAAGCCATAGCTTTGTGAGGTTTTAGCAATATATGTCGGAAATCATGGCATTGCACTATGGGTGTCTGAAGGCTCAGTGTCAGGGAGTACCAATAGATATATATCTTTATCTATGTATCTATATATGTATGTACATATAATGATATACACATAACATAAAATGTGTTTTATGTTTGACTCTTTGTGACATCATGGATTATAGCCTGCCAGGCTCCTTTGTCCATGGAATTTTCCAGGCAAGAATACTGGAGTGAGTTGAGAATGTGGAGAAAGTGGAACCCTCTTGCTTTGGTGATGGGAATGCAAAAAGGTGCCACTACTATGGAAAACAATTTTTCTAAAACACCAAACATGGACTCACCATATGATCTGGCAATCGCACTGCCAGGTTTAAACCCAAAAGAATTTAAAGCAGGTACTCGAACATTTGTGCATCCATGCTCATGGCAACATTATTCACAAGGCCAAAAGGTGGAAGCAACTCAAGTGTCCATCAATACATGAACTGATTCCAAAAAAAAGTGGCCTCTACATCCAATGGAATATTTTTCAACCTTAAAAAGGAAAGGAATTCTGATGCATATTAAAATATAGATAGACCTTGAAGCTCAGAAGGATATATACTGTATGATCCTACTTATATGAAGCAACTCAACTATTCTAAGTCATAGAGACAGAAAGTATAATAGAATAGTGGTTGTCAGGAGCTGAGGTAAAGGGAGGATTAGGAATTTCTAGATTCAGCTGGGAAGTTGAACATGTTACGGAGATGCATGGTAACAATGGCTGTACAACAGTGTGAATGTACTTAATGCCGCTGAATTGTACAGCTGAAAATCACTAAAATGGCTAATTTTATGTTAAGCTTATATTACTATATATATATATATATATATATATATATATATATATATATATATATACACTTCTATAATGGGCTTCCCAGGTAGCACAGTGGTAAAGGTATCCATCTGCCAGTGCAGGAGCTGCAAGAAACACAAGCTCAATTCCTGGGTCAGGAAGATTCCCTGGAGTAGGAAATGGCAACCCACTCCAGTATTCTTGCCTGGAAAATTCCATGGACAGAGGAGCCTGGCAGGCTATAATCCATGATGTCTCAAAGAGTCAAACATAAAACACATTTTAGGTTATGTGTATATTATTATGTATACATACATATTTATAGATAGATAGGTAGATAGATAAATAAAGGTATATCTATTGGTACCCCCTGACACTGAGCCTTCAGACACCCATAGTGCAATGCCATAATTTCCAACATATATTGCTAAAACTTCACAAAGCTTTGGCTTTTTAATTTCTTAATCCCTGCATAATGTTTGCTACAAAATGGCAGCACACCCCCACTTCCAACATATATTTTTAAGCATAGCAAAAATATATATAAGAAAAAGATAAGAAAGAACTTCATTTTATTTATATCTAACAGACTTAATTGTTTCATTTATTAATTATACTAATATTTTTCAAACATGTATAATATCTGGAAAAAAACATTAATCACAACTACCAATATGCTTACACTCTAGAGGTGAGACGGGCAATATTAAAAGTAAATAAACTCAGAACTGGCTACGTTAGCTGCAGGGTCCAATACCAACTGAAAACACAGGGCCCTTGTTCAAAAGTTATTAAGAATTTCAAGATGGTGCAAGCAGAGCATCAAACCAAGCCTGGGGCTATGAAACTGGTCTTGTGTGAGCTGATATTCAGTGCTAGAGTGTATATAATAAGTGTGAAAAATGGAAAGACAAAGCATGAAAGACTGACATAAAGTAAGAAGTTTCACACTTTTAGAGAAGGTGAAGAGGAAAGGCCTCTCTGTAAGAAGATCTAAAAAGAAGAGTAGGATAGAGCCATGAGGCCATCTGGGGAGAAGCCTTCTTGGCAGAGGGCACAAAGCCCCAGGATAGAAACATACCTATAGCCAGCCTTCCTAAGAAATAGGCTGGAATGGAGAGAGACACTAGAAAAATATGAGCCCAAAGACTTCTGGGGTGGGGAGAAGATGATATGGCAAAGATCATCTACATCCTCTGAAGTTCTTTTGCATTAACTGTGAGTGACAGCAGACCAAGCCCCACATACCCAGGGTGCGTGTACATCTCTGCTTCTCACAGGGAAATCTAAAATACTTGCATTTTACCCTAGTTTATCTTCTCCCTTGATCTTGAAAGAAGAGGAAATGGAGAAGAGATATATATTGGAGAATGGAGAATATATATATATATTCATTTTAAAAGTTTGAAATCAATAAATTAAATTCATCAAAATCTCTCAAATGTTATCATTTAGACTATACCGTATCTTTCATATGGGGTGGCACAGGCCCCACACGCACCTCCTGGTTCTCAGGACGGTGATCTGACTCATTCTCCTCTCCCTAACCCCACCTGGAACATTCACAAACAGCCCTGTAAGCTTAATGACCAATACAGTGGTTGCTCTGTTTCTAAACTCATACTATCTAAATAATAGTCTTTTCTGAAACAAGATTTCCTTGGAAATGTATCTTTAAAATAAAACTCTTTTTAGCAGGATAGAGCACCTATTTGTAGAACTTTCTCAGCAGATAAAAATTTGTAACTGATAATCACATATTAAGTTGCCATACTAACCATTTTATATGTATATTCAGGAATATTTATTAAATAAAATTTCTACCAACTGCAAGCCATTTCCCTGGTGGCTCAGTCAGTAAAGAACCCACCTGCAGTGCAGGAAACCTGGGTTCGATCCCTGGATCAGAAAGAGAAGAGAAGGTAATAGCAACCCACTCTAGTATTCTTGCCTGGGAAATCCCAGGGACAGAGGAGATGGGCAGGCTACAGTCCAACTAAACCACCAACCACTCATGTTAAGCTTTATGCAGAAGACAGTGATGGAGAAGACATTATTCTTTTGCACAAGGAGCTCCCACTGGGATGCAGGGGAGTAGATAGTTGCCCAGACTGCTAGAAAGAGGGAGCCAAGGACAAATTAGAGTTATTTGGAGAATCCAGAAAAGCAGAGATCACATTCAATTGGAGAGTATGAAGTTTCATGGGGATATGGCAGGTATGGCACCATCATGTAAGGTATATTTTCTACTCCTCATCCAACTGGTGGCAAAAAAGAAGAGAAAGTAGGAAATACAGAGAAAGAGGAATAGGAGGACATAATGAAAGAATAGAAAAATGGGAAGAAATACTTGAGGAGGAGAAGAAAAGGAGGGTGCAGAAATCTTACAGAAAAAAAATAGTACTTGAGAAGACATATGGAGGAAAAACCAAATGGAAAAGATAAAAGAAACAGAACAGAGAAAAGCGAAAGAATGTGAAAAGGCTGAGGGAAGAAGCATTAGAGAACAAGATAGTGAGATTAGAGAGAGAATCCTGAAAGTGAGGCTGTGCTTGGTAAGATGATGAAATGCTAAATCATGCATCAAAATGTGTCAGGCTATGAACCTTTGTCCAGGAAGTTTCCCTGAATACGGACCCTTGGGTCTCATATCTTAATTTCCATCTACTTCTAGATCCACTCAGATCAGTATCTCTTTCAATTTTACTTTTGTTCAACATAGCAGCAACAAACACTGTTGCTTACTTTGCTTAGAAAACTCTCAGGGTCAAATCTCAAAAATCTGAACCCAAGAACAGTGTGGGTTTCGTTGGATGGTTGTTGCTTGTTTAACAGCCACAGAGCCTCTGCACAAAGGCCCTTGCAAACAGGGCTAGGAATCAAGAACACTCTCACTTGCCCTGAAGCTACCCAGAGAGTCTAGAACTGAAACTTTCCCAGAGACTTCTTCGTATACAAATAGTGTTAAATTTGAAACCAGCAGCTGTGCGCTCTAACCGCTTTCTCTTGCGTGATTTATTCCAATTGCACTTCTTAAATAAAACTTTCATTTTAGATATGGAAATAGATTTCCTTCCTGAACAACTTGTTCTTCTAGAAATAAGTGTTGAGTCAGATACGTGACAATGATTCTTCCAAAAGAAATATGCTCCATAAACAGCGCCTTCCTATTTGCACTTGACTCATGTTCCTCTGTGCTGGGAAAGCTGCTTCTTCCACATTTTGGGGATGAAGAGGAAGTGTCTCATCGAAACAGAATCAAAGAGCTGCCTGAGGACTGAGAATTGCCTATGGGGTAATTTAAAATATTTTTTAGAAGCAGGAAAACGCGATTCAAGATTTCAGTAGTCACTTAAAACTGGTAGCTCCATCCACCACGTCTCACAGATGTAAGAGTTAAAGTATCTTTCAAAGTCATTAGTCTGGAAAGAGTAATTTTCACCTCAGAATTTGCTTTGTCTTATGTCTCCTAGAACAGTCTTTGCTTTTTCAATTTTATAATAAATGAAAGTCACTCTTTGTGAACATTTTCCCTACAGCTCACATTATGGTAAGCACTCTACCTAAGCTATATCATTTTATCCTTACAACAGTCTTAAAAGGAAGGCATACTGATCTTCATTGAACAGACCAAGACACTGAGAATCAGGGAATTCATCTACCAGTAAAAGTCAGAACTTACATTAGGACCCTGATTAGGTTACTCCAAACATTAGGCACCTAAACCATTATCCTGTGTGGCCTCTAAAGGAAGCCTCCTTCTCGGAAAATGTGTTCAGCGCAGTAAGCTCCCAGAGAGAGTCAATTCCTAGGCACGTTGATAAGAAGTCCAGCGGTCCCCAAGGAGAGAGGGGTCTGGAATTCTCAAGGAGGCGGAAAGGACAAACTTTTTGTCTACATTCCTTCAGTTCGGTTCAGTTCAGTTGCCCAGTCGTGTCCAACTCTTTGTGACCCCATGAACCGCATCACACCAGGCCTCTCTATCCATCACCAACTCCCAGAGTCTAGCCAAACCCATGTCCATTGAGTCCATATGCTGTCTAGGTTGGTCATAACTTTCCTTTCAAGGAGTAAATGTCTTTTAATTTCAGACTATATTCCTTAGTCTTAGTCAATTGCACAACTCAGTTTAAACTCTGTACTAGGGATTATACAACAACAATGTAACCTGCTTGAGGACAGTCTCTGGAAAAAACCTTCTGGCTAATCCTGTTATCTTAAAATGTAAATTTTGAGAGTGGTCTAGTAAGGTCTCTCCACTAGGAGCCAGCTAGTGGGCTGCCTCAGGGACTCAGGCTCCTGAGGCATCATCCATTGACAGAGTTTGTTTCATGAAGCATAAAAAAACTAAGGAGGAAAAGTCCAAACAAAGCACTTGAAAGAAAGTCAAAGACAGCAGATGGTAAATAGATGTAATAGGACCAAAACCCAAGTTTAAAAACTATATATAAATTTGACACAAATAGGAGCAGGTTAGATACAAGTGGGGATGATACGGAGAACTAGTTTAACGCATTTAGATCATCTAGTGTTCAGTTCAGTTCAGTCGCTCAGTTGTGTCCGACTCTTTGTGACACCATGAACCACAGCACGCCAGGCCTCCCTGTCCATTATGAACTCCTGGAGTCCACCCAAACCCACGTTCATTGAATCAGTGATGCCATCCAACCATCTCATCCTCTGTCGTCCCCTTCTATTCCCGCCTTCAATCTTTCCCAGCATTAGGGTCTTTTAAAATGAGGCAGCTCTTTGCATCAGGTGGCCAAAGTATTGGAGTTTCAGCTTCAACATCAGTCCCTCCATGAACACCCAGAACTGATCTGCTTTAGGATGGACTGGTTGGATCTCTTTGCAGTCCAAGGGACTCTCAAGAGTCTTCTCCAACACCACAGGTCAAAAGCATCGATTCTTCAGTGCTCAGCTTTCTTCACAGTCCAACTCTCACATCCATATATGACCAGTGGAAAAACCATAGCCTTGACTAGATGGACCTCTGATGACAAAGTAATGTCTCTGCTTTTTAACATGCTGTCTAGGTTGGTCATAACTTTCCTTCCAAGGAGTAAGCATCTTTTAATTTCATGGCTGCAATCACCACCTGCAGTGACTTTGGAGTCCACAAAAATAGCCACTGTTTCCATCGTTTCCCCATCTGTTTGCCATGAAGTGATGGGACCAGATGCCATGATCTTCATTTTCTGAATGTTGAGCTTTAAGCCAACTTTTTCACTCTCCTCTTTCACTTTCATCAAGAGGCTTTTTAGTTCTTCACTTTCTGCCATAAGGGTGGTGTCATCTGCATATATGGGGTGATTGATATTTCTTCCAGCAATCTTGATTCCAGCTTGTGCTTCTTCCAGCCCAGCGTTTCTCATGATGTACTCTGCATAGAAGTTAAATAAGCAGGGTGACAATATACAGCCTTGATGTACTCCTTTTCCTATTTGGAACCAGTCTATTGTTCCATGTCCAGTTCTAACGGTTGCTTCCTGACCTCCATATAGGTTTCTCAAGAGGCAGGTCAGGTGGTCTGGTATTCCCATCTCTTGAAGAATTTTCCACAGTTGATTGTGATCCACACAGTCAAAGGCTTTGGCATAGTCAATAAAGCAGAAACAGATGTTTTTCTGGAACTCTCTTGCTTTTTCCATGATCCAGAGGATGTTGGCAATTTGATCTCTGGTTCCTCTGCCTTTTCTAAAACCAGCTTGAACATGCGGACTTTCGCAGTTCCTGTACTGCTGAAGCCTGGCTTGGAGAATTTTGAGCATTACTTTGCTAGCATGGGAGATGAGTACAATTGTGCGGTAGTTTGAGCCTTCTTTGGCATTGCCTTTCTTTGGGATTGGAATGAAAACTGACCTTTTCCAGTCCTGTGGCCTCTGCTGAGTTTTCCAAATTTGCTGGCATATTGAGTGCAGCACTTTCACAGCATCATCTTTTAGGATATGAAATAGCTCAACTGGAATTCCATCACCTCCACCAGCTTTGTTCATAGTGATGCTTCCTAAGGCCCACTTCACATTCCAGGATGTCTGGCTCTAGGTGAGTGTGAGTTATCACACCACTGTAATTATCTGGATCGCAAAAATCCTTTTTGTACAGTTCTTCTGTGTATTCTTGCCACCTCTTCTTATATCTTCTGCTTCTGTTAGGTCCATATCATTTCTATCCTTTATTGAGCCCATCTTTGCATGAAATGTTCCCTTGGTATCTCTAATTTTCTTGAAGAGATCTCTCGTCTTTCCCATCCTATTGTTTTTCTCTCTTTCCTTGCATTGATAGCTGAGGAAGACTTTCTTATCTCTCCTTGCTATTCTTTGGAACTCTGCATTCAAATGGGTATATCTTTCCTTTTCTCCTTTGCTTTTCGCTTCTCTTCTTTTCACAGGTATTTGTAAGGCCTCCTCAGACAGCCATTTTTCTATTTTGCCTTTCTTTTTTTGGGGATGATCTTGATTCCTGTCTCCTGTAGAATGTCATTAAACTCCATCCATAGTTCATCAGGTACTCTATCAGATCTAATCCCTTAAATCTATTTCTTACTTCCACTGTATAGTCATAAAGGATTTGATTTAGGTCATACCTGAATGGTCTAGTGGTTTTCCCCACTTTCTTCAAGTTTGCGACAAATGGGTGAATTAGGTTAGCTCAAAGAACATTTTATTTTATCTAATGGAAATTAATATTTAATAAAATAGTGGTGTGTCTGAAAGCAGCAAATAGGCAGGAAGTTCTGGAAACTGTGATGCTATTTTCATCATCAATTATGAGAAGCAGTATATGCAGTCAGAAATATGCACGCATATGAGCCGTGATGTTGGAAACCAGCATTGAGTCTATTTCATGCACTGAAGCTTCTATATAGGGTACCTATTTTCTTCTACTTTCTTCAAGATTTTCAAATTGTACCTTGCATTATTACATCATTTGTACTTCTATTCTTTCTTTGGTAAAAAAAAAAACAACAACAACAAAAAAAACACTATATCCTGGTGTTAAAAAGAAAATTAAAAATATAAAATAATCATCATATTCACAAATCTCCATTAACATTTGGTAAGTATTGAACTGAAACAAATAGATCGTGAGATATTTCTCAAAAATAAGATAAGTTTATGCACAATCTGCAGAGAATTGCAATGAAGTCTGCAACTGTGGCAAGACATGTGCAAGTCCCTGCACAGCAAGAGAAGGAGAATGCTTTCACAGAAAGGAAAAGGAAGTTGGAAGGGCTATACAAAAGAGAGTTCATGATGCTTTATTGCTTTATTGCTTATTTCCTGTGCCAGGAAAGAAGAGGAGTCTTTCTTCTTCCTATTAGGCTCTGCTATCATCACAGGGCATGAAAGCTTCCTTTTCTGGTTCCCAACTCTAAATAATTGATGTTTCTGTTTATCAATTTTTTACATAAGTGTTATTATAGTCATATTTATGCATATACAGAAAGGAAGAGAGGGAAGGAGGAAGAGAGAGAAGGCAGAAGAAAGAAAGAAAAGAAGGAAGGAAAAAGAGTAGGAGGAAGAGGGAAAAGAAATGAAAAAATAAATCTGTAAAAAATTATATAATTGTATTCATGATAAAACAATTCCCTGGTGGCTCAGCAGTAAAGAATCTGCCTATAATGCCAGAGACACAGGAGATGTGGTTTCAATCCCTGGGTCAGGAAGATGCCCTGGAGAAGGAAATGGCAACCCATTCCAGTATTCTTGCCTGGAAAATTACATGGACAGAGAAGCCTGGTGGTCTACAGGCCATGTGATCACAAAGAGTTGGACACAACTGAGTGACTACCACTTTTCACTTTCATTCATGATAAATAGCTTAGAATTCAGTTAAACTTAAGTGAAACAAAAAGAGAAAATCAATACTCTGTAACCGCCTATCTGGGAAAAGAATCTAGGAAAGAGTGGATAATAAGTATATAACTGATTCACCTGAAACTAACAACAACAAATTTACAACATTGCAAATCAACTACGTGAGTGTTAGTCATGTAGCCATGTCCGACTCTTGAGACTCCATGGACTACAGCCCACCAGACTCCTCTGTCCATGCAATGCTCCAGGCAAGAATACTGGAGTGGGTAGCCATTCCCTTTTGCAGGGAATAATCCTGATGCAGGGATCAAATCCATGTCTCTCACACTGCAGACAGATTCTTTACCAAACCAAATACTCCGATAAAATCCTTTTTAAAAAGAGCTGGGGAAAGGAAGAGAGCATGAATGGAAATCTAAGGGGTTTACTGAATTTCAGAGAAGTAACTCTTACTTTGCTAAAGCCTTCCAGTTCTCATCCTGTCTGACTTTCCTCTCCTTTTATGCTCCAGAGGATTAATGCTGCATGATATTCTTTTGTTGGTAGATGGGATCATGTGACTATCTCTAGCCAATGAGTTGCAGTGGAAGAATGATATGACTTCCAAGCAAAGCATTCATTTGCCATATATGCCTCTCTAATAGTCTCTTTCCCAACTGTGTTCACATGGAGGCTACATAATCCAGATAGTGTACCTGAAGGACAATAAAATTGAATGGATACAGATGCCTGGACCTATAGCTGTTATTGCAACAAGAAGAAATGAAGACTTCTTTTATTCAGCTATTGAGATTTTGCAGATGTACGTTTCTGTAACTTATCCCAGCCATTCCTGAATAATATTCCACATAAGAAATATCTGGTTCCTAAAACATAGCTCTAAATTTTAGAAAATGATATTAAAAATGACTACCTATCAAAGTGAAAGTGAAAGTGTTAGTCACCCAGTCATGTCCAACTCATTGCAACCCCATGATCTGTAGCCCACCAGGCTCCTCTGTCCATGGAATTCTCCAGGCAAGAATATTGGAATGTGCTGCCATTCCCTTCACCAGGGCATCTTCCTGACCCAGGGATCTAACCTGGGTCTCTTGCATTGCAGGCAGATTGTTTACCCTCTGAGTCACCAGAGAAGCCCCACCTATCATGGTATCTTTTTTATAAATATACTTTCACAGTTGTTGTATTTTACATCTCTAAGTAAATGGATTAAGAGCCCACCACAAGTGCTTTCAACATGCTTTCTATTTTTTGAGTATCTTGAGGCATGTCTTGTTTCTTTGCATTCTGTCATTCATTAGAGTTTGTTCTTTGCTTGATTGCTTGTTGATTTGATAGTAGGAGCTCAGATGCTTCAGTCCTAAGCTTCTTGAACATCTATAATTGTCTCTTTGTTACCTTTATACTTGAATTGACAACAGGGCTCAAGATACAAATATTAGGTCACACTTTATTTCCCACAGAATTTCCTCAGAATTTATTTTCTGTCTACTTGAGTAAGTGTTAATTTAGAAAGTCTGAGGCCCAAACTCGACACAATTTGCTTTGTCTGCCTCAATGACTACCCACAGAAGCCTTCATTTTACTTTTAAATTTGATATTCTTAAGCTATAAGTTTTAATTTTTCTGTATCAAAATCTTCTGGGAGTTGATGTGCCCATTTGCTCTGCAAAAAACAATGTTTTTTATTTTAGAAGAAATTTTGAGTTTACATAGTTTATTACATCTTATATCATATTTGGACTTTTCCAAGGATATCATTACGTATATATTATGCCTCTTTTGCCATCCATATCTATGGTCTTTTCTATAATAAGTGTTTTTGATTGTACTCTGATTCATGGTACTTCTACCATGGCTTTCATCTCTCTAATGGATTTTGTTTTTCTCCCATGTTTTTCATCTCCCTTTTAATCCTTATATCTCTTTTCAGAGGTCCTTTGTAAAAGAGAACATCTTGTATATAATATCCTGGAGACAGCCCAGAAGTTTGTGCCCGAACTTTTTCTGTGGTGATTTAGGTGACTTCTGTCTCGTATGTTTTTCTACTTCTAAAAGGTTGTCAGTTGCTTTTTCCTTAAGTATATTCTTTCTTTTTATCTGTCTAATGGTCATCTACCTATTCATCTATATGCCTATCTGTGTGTGTATAAGGCAGAGAAGGAATTTAAACATCCAAAATTCAGATATACAGAAATATCACTTAATTTTGTACAGGTGTCCTCCTACCGGCCTAAGTCTCTCAGTCACAAATACTAGTAAAGAGTATAAAAGAAATGAGTTGACAGACTCTCTCCTTGAGCGACCCTGGAAGAGAAAATGGCAACCCACTCCAATATTCTTGCCTGGAAAATCCCATGAACAGAGGAGTCTGGTGGGCTACAGTCCACAGGGTAGCAGACAGTCAGACACGACTAAGCATACGCACAGCGCTATCATCTCCGTGACTCAGGATCATCCGAGCTCCCCTCCCATCTAGGCCTCAACTTCGGCCTAAAAAGACCGTAGGCTCTCGGCACAAACAAAGCTGTCTACCTCCCACACTAAGATACTTGAACAAATTCTAGCATAATTTCTAGCAGCTCAAAACCACGCCTCTGGGATGACCCAGGCCCTCTTAAGCTCCTTCCTGGGAAAGCTTAAAGCTGCAAAATCAATTTACTGATCATCCCAGCCAAGATCTATACAGAGATGCTATCTCATTGCCTCTGTAGGAGTGCAAGAATCCAGTTTCAATATGTGCCAGTTAGCAAACCCAGATGGCCTAATCACGTTGACCCACCTCCCAACCCACTTTATAACTTTCAAGTTCTTCGGCTTTGCTAGAGCCCCCATCATTTCTTCTCCCTTATTTTCCCTTTTATGTGCCCAGTAACCTCTTCAAAGACTGAACTGAGCTCAATTTAAACTTGAATCTCTTACCCACTGTAGTAGTTACTAAGTAAAATCTTATTTCTTTTAACAAATGCCTAGCTTTGTTTCTTACTGACAGAACTCAAGCTATATCATATAAGCTATATTATAATAAAACAATATAATTTTAGTATAGTATAATAAAATACAATCTGTCCAGTACTTTGAAAATTCAGTACCATTCCGATAAAAGTCTGAAACGTTTGTATATATAACTTATCAGATTCTAATTAATACAGAAAATAAAGTTTAAGAATAGCCACTAAAATCTGAAATAATTGAAAGGAATTGCCTTACAAAATATAAACTTTGTCATAAAGCTGTTTTGAATAAGAAATGTGATACTGACACAGCGATGTAAGACAAAACTGATAGGACAGAAGGGAATTCAAAAACCAAACACAGCTACAGGTAAACGACATTTGATTAAGAATGACATTACAAATCAATGAGAAAAGAATGAACTATTTAATATATTGACCTGGGACAATTTGTTATCTACAAAGGAAAATATTGAATTCGGTTTTAACTTTGATCAATGCACAAAAATAAAATATTATCATTTATATAAAGTTTTCAATATTAAAAGCATATCTATTGTTTATGAAAGTGAAGTCGCTCAGTCATGTCCGACTCTTTGCGACCCCATGGACTGTAGCCTACCAGGCTCCTCTGTCCATGGGATTTTCCAGGCAATAATAGTGGAGTGGATTGCCATTTCCTTCGTGGGGGATCTTCCCAACCCAGGGATTGAACCCGGGTTTCCTGCATTGTAGACAGACGCTTTACCATCTGAGCCACCAGGGAAGTCTATTGTTTACCTTAAACAGATTGCCAATTATTTCCCCAGCAAAGGTAAATTTATACAAGAATTGGAATTTGGGGTCCACAGACATGGTGAGCCATTTTTAAGTTTCCACATGGCAAAGGAAGAACACTTTTAAAGAGGGGAAAAGGACGCTGGGATGGCTATAGTAGTTAATGAGCCTGTAGTTTCTCAAGGGATGAATCCTTGTCGGGACTTTTCCCTCCCCTTGGGCTCCGTAGGGAATGAAAGCGCCCCCTCCTTATCTCTCCAGTCTATCTAATTGAGGTTACTGCTGCTGCTGCTGCTGCTAAGTCGCTTCTGTGGTGTCCGATTCTGTGCGACCCCAGAGACGGCAGCCCACCAGGGTCCCCCGTCCCTGGGATTCTCCAGGCAAGAACACTGGAGTGGGTTGCCATTTCCTTCTCCAATGCATGAAAGTGAAAGTGAAGTCTCTCAGTCGTGTCCAACTCTTAGCGACCCCATGGACTGCAACCTACTAGGCTCCTTCATCCATGGGATTTTCCAGGCAAGAGTACTGGAGTGGGTTGCCATTGCCTTCTCCGCTAATTGAGGCTACTGTTTCTTAATTTTTTACACTATACACTTTATTGTTTGTTATTCATATGTAAATATATATTTAAAGCATACATAAATTCATGGGAATGATGAGTAAATAAGGAAAACGGTTATTTTCAGGGAAGTTAGATAAATGTAGTCAGAGATGGAACACAGGGAGCGTTAACTGTGCCTGTAATAATTTATTTCTTTAAAGATCATTTGAGACATTTTGAAAAGATACCATGATTCTTTAAATGGCTGATTTACTCTCTATAACTCTCTGCATGTTGGACTTATTCTAAGTAAATTGGCGGGGAGGAGGGTGAGGTGCAGAATTGACATTCACTGAGCTTTTACTGTGTGCCAGTCATGATGTTAAAAACCTTTACTTACAATTTCATATATTTCTCTTACAAACCTCTATAAAATGGTCATCACTTAGGTCGGTTGAAATATTCAGAAACGTCTGGTTCCAAACACTGTAGAGGCGTTTTGCTAAACCATGAATTTTTAAAATGTGTCTCTGAAGCAAAGCATGATGAACCCAAAGCTTTTATTCAAGTTTAATTTGTCTCTCTAAGTCCCTTGAGCACTAATATGGCATGAAAATACCTGGTGTTTCCAATTTTCCATGGTGCCTTAGCACAAGCTTTTAATACAATCATCAAGATTGTGTGCTAATATGATAAAAGTTCTAAAATACATTTGCCAAATGATATGGACAGTGTGCCACAAAAAAGCAGAAGCAATTTCTGAAACATCTTCTAAAGTTATTTGCCATTCTCTCCCTCAGTGTAGTTAACAGGAAAATTGCCTGGATGTGACTTTGGCTGTGATGCTCGCTGTCTCAGTTACTCTCCTTCCGGCTTGCCTGCCCAAAATTTAAACCTAGAACAAGGGTTTCAGATTGGGGAAAAGGAAGGGATTGGAATAACTTCTTTCCTTAGACTTTCCTAGGTAAAATCAATGGTTGAATACATAAAATAGAAAAATCTATTACATTTTTAATCACTTTCTACAGCTTTTTTAAAGAATTTCTCTAAATTACATGCTTTGAGGTGAAATGCTGCTGTGTCACAGGAAATACCAATATTTAACATTATTAGATGGTTTCAAAATACTTTCTAGGGTGTCCACACTAATTGATTCTGCAGTAATAGTACATGAATTTTCCTATTGTGTCATAATCTATCACATGATATTATCAGGCTTTTAAATTTGTGAATTTAATTTGTGAAATTTAAATTTGTGAATCTTAAATTTGTGAATCTGATTGATGTGAAATGCTATTATTATTGTTTTAATTTGTACCTCTAGATCCTTGAGGAGTTAGGAAAGAATATTTTCTTTTTTTTTTTGGTCTTAATTTCTTCTGTGAATTGCCCATTCACATCCCTCATCTACTTTTAAACGTATTTATTTATGATTTTCATATTGCTTTGTAAGAGTTCTTTATATACCTTGGATACAAATCTTTTTTCACCATTATATATTGAAACTATTGTTTCTAAGCTAATAAAATACTTGATATTTTGTGTACCTAGAAACTCTGCCACATTATTGTATTAAAATTTTAGCTGGAAAATGTAAGCATTGGATGAATACTCATTCCAGGTATACCACTGACTTAATTGGAAAATAAAAATCTCAGAGCTCAGGGCTTCTTCCTGACAAATTTAATTACTCAAAGTTGGGCCCTTTGAAAAGTTTATTTTTTATAAAGCTACAGTAATCAAGATTACGTGCTACTGGCAAATGAACAGACACATATAGCAATGGAACCAAAGAGAGAGCCCAGAAATAGCTCCACAAAAATATAGTCAACTGCCTTTTGACAAAGGAACAAAGGCCATTCAATGGAGAAAGGATAATCTTTATAACAAACAGTGCTAGACTAATTAAACATCTATTAGTAAAATAATAATATTACCCATTTCAAAAAATTAGCAAAAAATAGATCATAGATTTCAATATAAAACTTCCAAAAGAAAACACAGAGAAAATCTGTCTGCCTTTGGATTTGGCAATGAGCTTTTAGATACAACTAAAGTAGAATTTGTGAAAGAACAAAATTATATATTAAACTTCATTAAAAGGAAATACTTTAAAACTTCGGCTCTGTAAAAGACATCATGGGAAACAAAAGACAAGCCACATACTGAAAGAAAATATCTGCAAACCATGTAACTGATTAAGGATTTTTATCTAAAACGTAGCCCAAAATCTTAAAACTCAACAATAAGAAAATAACAACTCAATTAAGAAACAGGTGAAAAATCTGAGTAGGTATATTAATGGAGAAGAATGAGATATAACTAGATACTTATTGAAAAGGCTAAAATCCAAAAACAGTGGAAATACCAAATGCTGGTGAGGATGAGGAACAACTGACATTTTCATTCACTGTTGGTTGGAATGCAAAACAGTATAGCCACTTTGGAAGCTTTTTGGACAGCTTGTTACAGAGCTAAACATAGTCTCAACATATGATCCAGCAATTATATCAGAGATATTTTTCCAATTGATTTGAAACCATATGTCAAGACAAAGATCTGCACATGAATGTTTGTAGCAGCTTTATTCGAAGCAACTGGAGAGAAGATATCCCCAATAAGTTAATGGATAAACAAATAGTGACACATCCATACAATAGAATGTTGTTTGCCACTTCAAAATAAATGAGCTATAAAGATATGAAGGAGTTTAACAGAAAGAGATTCACAGACTTAGAAAACAAACTTATGGTTGCCAGGGGTGAACAGACAGTTAGGGAGCTTGGGATGGTCATGTACACACTGTTGCTGCTGCTGCTGCTAAGTCGCTTCAGTCGTATCCGACTGTGCGACCCCAGAGATGGCAGCCCACCAGGCTCCCTCGTCCCTGGGATTCTCCAGGCAAGAACACTGGAGTAGGTTGCCATTTCCTTCTCCAATGCATGAAAGTGAAAAGTGAAAGTGAAGTTGCTCAGTTGTGTCCAGCTCCTAATGAACCCATGGACTGCAGCCCACCAGGCGCCTCCGTCGATGGGACTTTCCAGGCAAGAGTACTGGAGTGGGTTGCCATTGCCTTCTCCGCATATACACACTGCTATATTTAAAATGGATAACCGACAAGGACCTATTGCATAGCATAGGAAACTCGGCTCGGTGTTATGTGGCAGCCTGAATGGAAGAGGGTTTGGGGGAGAATGGATTGCACATATATGTATAGCTGAGTCCCTTCACTGCTCACCTGAAACTATCACAACATTGTTAATCGTCTATGTGCTATGTGCTTGTGCTGTGTTTAGTCGCTCAGCTGAGTCCAACTCTTTGCAACCCAAAGGACTGTAGCCTGCCTGGCACCTCTGTCCCTGGGGATTCTCCAGGCAAGAATACTGGCGTGGGTTACCACGCCCTTCTCCAGGGGATCTTCCCAACCGAGGAATCGAACCAGGGTCTCCTGCATTGCAGGCGGATTCTTTACCAGCTGAGCTACCAGGGCAGTCCTAATTGGCTATATGCCAATACAAAATTAAAAGTTCAAAAAAAAAAAAAAAAGTTTTAAATACATCTTACTAAGGGAAAGTAATCAATCTGAAAAGTCTACATATCATATGATTCTAACTAAATGACATTCTGGAAAAACTGCAACCATGGAAACAGTAAAACACCAGTTGTATATAAACCATGTTTTTATTTTCTGTATTCTGTGCTACTTTGATATCTTGGGGCCTGTGTTCTCAGGAAGGTATTGAGAGGGTAACAGGTAGGAAGGCCAGAGGTCCCCAAGTGGCAGGAGGAAATAAACTGATGTGTTTTTTTTTTTTTTTCCTTCTCTGTTGATGAAACCGGTTCTGCCTAAGGCTAACCTTTTTTTTTTTCCTTTTCTCAAACTGTGGGCTGGGAATGGCTCAACAGACCAGTATTCATGTTTGTTGTTTCTTGGGGGGGGGGGGGGGGGTGGGGAGGGGAAGACACACCTTGTGAAGTCCTATCTCAAAAATGCATATTGTGGGAGAGGGGCCTGGTGAAACTTCTCAGCCTTGACGTGTTTCTTTTATCTGATTAGAAACTAACAGAGATAAAATGCCTTGCTAAAAACTAACTAACAGGCACTCTTTCTGTCCCCTTCTGATGTCTAAGTCAGAAGTTTTCCCTATCTCTATTATACTTTTTTTTTTCTCATTAATATCTATTTTTTTTTACAACTTAATTTTTTTTAATTTCAAAACTTTAACAAATATGATCACTCTCAAAATACAAGAATGAAATTTCCTCATGTATCCACATATGTTTCAAATCTTTTGAAAAGATTATACCCTAAATACTTTTTTTTTAATTTTAAAATCTTTAATTCTTACATGTGTTCCCAAACATGAACCCCCCTCCCACCTCCCTCCCCATAACATCTCTCTGGGTCATCCCCATGCACCAGCCCCAAGCATGCTGTATCCTGCGTCAGACATTGACTGGCGATTCGATTCTTACATGATAGTATACATGTTAGAATGCCATTCTCCCAAATCATCCCACCCTCTCCCTCTTCCTCTGAGTCCAAAAGTCCGTTATACACATCTGTGTCTTTTTTGCTGTCTTGCATACAGGGTCATCATTGCCATCTTTCTAAATTCCATATATATGTGTTAGTATACTGTATTGGTGTTTTTCTTTCTGGCTTACTTAAAACTTTGCGCAAAAGCTCCAAGTGATCAAGCATCATCTCTGGCCGCAGATTGAATTCCTCTCCTCCAGAGGCCACAAATCCATGCGTAGCACATGGCTCGCAACAGCAAACTTTCAGTATTGTCTCTCCCCAAATTAACTAATTCCTAGAGCTGTCAACGGGGTCGCACACAGTTGAACACAACTGAAGTGACTTAGCAGCAGAGCTGGCAAACCACTTCTCTGAGAGCATGTCTTTGATATGTAAACCAAGCAATCCTGAGCTCTTACCAACAACCTCTCCTTTATCTAACTCTCACACACTGGGCTTCCTTGGTAGCTCAGATAGTCAAGAGTCTGCCTACAGTGCAGGAGCCCCAGGTTCCATCCCTGGGTCAGGAAGATCCCCTGGAGAAGGAAATGGCAACCCACTCTAGTACTCTTGCCTAGAAAATCCCATGGATAGAGGAGCCTGGTGGGCTGTAGTTCATGGGGTCACCAAGAGTCAGACACGACTGAGCAACTAATACTGAACACTGAACAGCCACTGGGCAGATAAAAATGGCCTTGATCGCTTTGTTCATGAGAAAGATATCATATAAAGTCCAACTGTGGCATGTCCGACAAACACATACCCAGCAGTCCTCAAAACAGGGCTTCCGTGGTGGATGCTAGTAAAGAATGCAGGAGACTGCCTGCAAGGCAGGACACCTGGTTTCAGTCTTTGAGCCAGGAAGATTCCCTGGAGTAGGAAAGGGCAATCCACCACCCCATCTCAAAACAGTCAAGATAATAAAAAACAAAGGAAGTCTGAGAAACTCCACAGCCAAGAGGAGCCAAAGGGAACATAATCATTTAACTGTAATGTGGTGTCCTGGACAGGATCCTAAAATAGAAAAGGACACTAGGTAAAAAATGAGGAAATCTGAATAAACTATGAATTTTAGTTAATACTACTGTGTCAATATAACTATCATAATTGTCATACTAATAAAAGGGAAACTGAGTGCATGACAAATGAGAATTCCCTTGAACTATTCTCTCGAACTATTCTCTCAACTTTTCTGTAAGTCTGCAACTCCTCTAAAAAATAGTCTAGTTAAGAAATGAAATGCAATCAATTTTCACGCTAAGGGGAAATCTCAAACACTCAAAATACTATATTTCAATATCAGAGAAGAGGATTGTAATTTCTGACACCAGTTTTAAAAAATATACACCAACTGAATAGGAGAAATTAGACAGAACACATTCTACTAAATATTTCCAGAACTCAAGGTACTTACACATAGTGGAAAGCTTTAGAAACAAAACATTTATAATCTTGCATATTTGTAAGGAAAGAGAGAGAAACAAAGAGTAGCAAGAATAATTTATTGACACAGTTGATTTCTTGAATTATGAAATAATATTTTTTCCCCTCAGAATTTCTCCAGGTCGATGTAATCCACAGGCACACAAAAGTTTAGGTAAAGTAAAATAAGCCCTAGTTATCCAACTGTGTTGGATATGTTTCATAAGGCAGACAACAAGAAAAGTAGAGAGAGGGAGTGGATGTTTCTAAATGAAATCAATTTACTTACAAACATGACTTCAAAATATCTGCAGGTTGTCTTAATGCAATAGAATCAGATCCAACAATTGACTTTATTAATCATAGCACGTGAAGCAAATCACAGGGCTGCTAGGAATGACCCGTTGGGTTATCAGCCAAATGCTATCATATATTAGGTATGTAACCAGCAAGGGTTAATTTTGAACCTGCTGCTTTAGGAGATATCTGCAAGAATTAAATGGTCTTTTTATTTTGTTGCCGTTCCTCTCCCCATCTTCAATTCATAAAAGAAACTGGCATCCAGGCCCCAAGAAAACAGTTATTTTAAGGCAGTAGCCTGCCATCTTCTCAGTCAGCTGGCTTCCCAAATAAAGTCCCTTCCTTGTCTCAACCCTGAGTCCCCCAGATTTATTAGCCTATCATGTGGTGAGAAGAGTGAGCTTGGACAAAAGCTATTTAGGGCAAAATAGCCACCTAAAAGAAAGAATTTAAGTGCTCACTTGCTTACTACATATACAAAAACTGGAACAATACAAATATGAGCATGGCCTTTGCATAAAGATGATATGAAAATTCTTGAAGCATTTCATATTTTGGTGCCAAGGTAATAGTAACATCATACAAAAGAGTTGAGGGGCGGTCCTAAGATGGCAGAGGAATAGGACGAGGAGACCATTTTCTCCCTCACAAATTCATCAAAAGAATATTTCACGCTGAGTAAACTTCACAAAACAACTTCTGAATGCTGGTAGAGGACATTAGGCATCCAGAAAAGCAGGTCATTGTCTTCAAAAACAGATTTTTAACCTTTGCTTTTTGGTATTTGTTATCAATTTTGTACCTTTAAATACCCAATCTTCAGTACCCAGTTTTACTTGAGAGCGAGATAACAGGCTTGACCGCTCTCTCCTCCTTTGGACTCTCCTTTTTCTCCACCAGGTTGTCTCTGTCTCCTCCCTCCCCCCTTCTCTTCTCTACCCAACTCTGTGAATCTCTGTGTGTTCCAGACGGTGGAGAACACTTAGGGAATTGGTTACTGGCTGGATCTGTCTCTCTCCTTTTCATTTCCCTCTTTTACCCTCCTGGCCACCTCTGTCTCCTTTCTCCCTCTCCTCTTCCCTGTATAACTCCGTGAACACCTCTGAGCAGTCCAGACAGTGGAGCACACATAAGGAACTACATCCTCTTCTGATCCCACCTCATCTCATTCCAGTCACCTCTAACTCCACGCTCCCTCTTCTCTTCTCCATGTAACTCAGTGAACCTCTCTGGGTGTCCCTCAATGTGGAGAAACTTTTCATCTGTAACCTAGATGTCTTATCATCGGTGCTATATAGATGGAGAAGTCTTGAAGCTACTGTAAAAATAAAACTGAAAATCAGAAGCAGAAGGCTTAAGTCCAAATCCTGAGAACATCAGAGAACTCCTGAATCCAGGGAACATTAATCGATAGGAGCTCATCAAACACCTCCATACCTACACTGAAACCAAGCACCACCCAAGGGCCAACAAGCTCCAGAGCAAGACATACCACACAAATTCTCCAGCAACACAGGAACACACCCTTGAGCGTCAATATACAGGCAGCTCAAAGTTACTCCAAAACCACTGACATCTCATAACTCATTACTGGGCACTTCATTGCATCCAGAAAGAAGAAATCCAGCTCCAGCCACTGGAATTTTGACACAAGCTTCCCTAACCAAGAAACCTTGACAAGCCACTTATACAACCCCATCCACAGTGAGGAAACTGCAAAATAAAGAGAACTCCACAAATTCCCAGAATATAGAAAGGCCACCCCAAATGCAGCAATATAACAAAGATGAAGCGACAGAGGAATACCCAGCAGGTAAAGGAACAGGAGAAATGCCTACCAAACCAAACCAAAGAGGAGGAGACAGGGAATTGACCTGAGAAAGAATTCCAAATAATGATAGTGAAAATGATCCAAAATCTTGAAATCAAAATGGAATCACAGATAAATAGCCTGGAGACAAGGATTGAGAAGATGCAAGAAAGGTTTAACAAGGACCTAGAAGAAATAAAAAAGAGTCAATACATAATGAATAATGCAATAAATGAGATCAGAAACACTCTGGAGGCAACAAATAGTAGAATAACGGAGGCAGAAGATAGGATTAGTGAAGTGGAAGGTAGAATGGTAGAAATAAATGAGTCAGAGAGGAAAAAAGAAAAACTAATTAAAAGAAATGAGGACAATCTCAGAGACCTCCGGACAATATGAAATGTGCCAACATTCGAATTATAGGAGTCCGAGAAGAAGAAGACAAAAAGAAAGACCATGAGAAAATCCTTGAGGAGGTAATAGTTGAAAACTTCCCTAAAATGGGGAAGGAAATAATCACCCAAGTCCAAGAAACACAGACAGTTCCAAATAGGATAAACCCAAGGCAAAACACCTCAAGACACATATTAATCAAGTTAACAAAGATCAAACACAAAGAACAAATATTAAAAGCAGCAAGGGAAAAACAACAAATAACACACAAGGGGATTCCCATAAGGATAACAGCTGATCTTTCAGTAGAAACTCTTCAGGCCAGGAGGGAATGGCAAGACATACTTAAAGCGATGAAAGAAAATAACCTACAGCCCAGATTACTGTACCCAGCAAGGATCTCATTCAAATATGAAGGAGAAATCAAAAGCTTCACAGACAAGCAAAAGCTGAGAGAATTCAGCATGACCAAACCAGCTCTCCAACAATTGCTAAAGGATATTCTCTAGACAGGAAATACCAAAAGGGTGTATAAACCCGAACCCAAAACAATGAAGTAAATGGCAACAGGACCATACTTATCAATAATTACCTTAAACGTAAATGGGTTGAATGCCCCAACCAAAAGGCAAAGACTAGCTGAATGGATACAAAAACAAGACCCCTATATATGCTGTCTACAAGAGACCCACCTCAAAAGAAGGGACACATACAGACTGAAAGTAAAGGGCTGGAAAAAGATATTCCATGCAAATAGAGACCAAAAGAAAGCAGGAGTAGCTATACTTATATCAGATAAAATAGACTTTAAAACAAAGGCTGTGAAAAGAGACAAAGAAGGCCACTACATAATGATCAAAGGATCAATCCAAGAAGAAGATATAACAATTATAAACAAATATGCACCCAACATAGGAGCACTGCAATGTGTAAGACAAATGCTAACAAGTATGAAAGGGGAAATTAACAATAACACAATACTAGTGGGAGACTTTAATACCCCACTCACACCCTATGGACAGATCAACTAAACAGAAAATTAACAAAGAAACACAAACTTTAAATGATAAAATAGACCAGTTAGACCTAATTGATATCTGCAGGACATTTCACCCTAAAACAATGAATTTCACCTTTTTTTCAAGTGCTCATGCAACCTTCTCCAGGATAGATCACATCCTGGGCCATAAATCTAGCCTTGATAAATTCAAAAAAAATGAAATCATTCCAAGCATCTTTTCTGTCCATAATGCATTAAGATTAGACGCCAATTACAGGAGAAAAACTATTAAAAATTCCAACATATGGAGACTGAACAACACGCTTCTGAATAACCAACAAATCACAGAAGAAATCAAAAAAGAAATCAAAATACACATATAAAAGAATGAAAATGAGAACACAACAATCCAAAATCTGTGGGACACTATAAAAGCAGTGCTAAGGGGAAAGTTCATAGCAATACAGGCATACCTCAAGAAACAAGAAAAAAGTCAAATAACTAACCTAATTCTACACCTAAAGCAACTAGAAAAGGAAGAAATGGAGAACCCCAGAGTTAGTAGAAGGAAAGAAATCTTAAAAATTAGGGCAGAAATAAATGCAAAAGAAACAAAAGAGACCATAGCAAAAATCAACACAGCCAAAAGCTGGTTCTTTGAAAGGATAAATAAAATTGACAAACCATTAACCAAACTCATCAAGAAACAAAGGGTGAAAAATCAAATCAATAAAATTAGAAATGAAAATGGAGAGATCACAACAGACAACACAGAAATACAAAGGATCATAAGAGACTACTATCAGCAATTATATGCCAATAAAATGGACAACATGGAAGAAATGGGCAAATTCTTAGAAAAGTACAACTTTCCAAAACTGAATCAGGAAGAAATAGAAAATCTTAACAGACCCATCACAAGCATGGAAATTGAAACTGTAATCAGAAATCTTCCAGCAAACAAAAGCCCAGGTACAGATGGCTTGACAGAATTTTCTACCAAAAATTTAGAGAAGAGCTAACACCTATCCTACTCAAACTCTTCCAGAAAATTTCAGAGGAAGGTAAACTACCAAACACATTCTATGAGGCCAACATCACCCTACTACCAAAACCTTACAAAGATGCCACAAAAAAAGAAAACTACAGGCCAATATCACTGATGAACATAGATGCAAAAATCCTTAACAAAATTCTAGCAATCAGAATCCAACAACACATTAAAAAGATCATACACCATGACCAAGTGGGCTTTATCCCAGGGATGCAAGGATTCTTCAATATCCGCAAATCAATCAGTGTAATTCACCACATTAACAAATTGAAAAATAAGCCATATGATTATCTCAATAGATGCAGAGAAGGCCTTTGACAAAATTCAACATCCATTTATGGTAAAAAAAAAAAAAACCTCTCCAGAAAGCAGGAATAGAAGGAACATACCTCAACATAATAAAAGCTATATATGACAAACCCACAGTAAACATCCTCAATGGTGAAAAATTGAAAGCATTTCCCCTAAAGTCAGGAACAAGACAAGGGTGCCCACTCTCACCACTACTATTCAACATAGTTCTGGAAGTTTTGGCCACAGCAATCAGAGAAGAAAAAGAAATAAAAGGAATCCAGATTGATAAAGAAGAAGTGAAACTCTCACTGTTTGCAGATGACATGATCCTCTACATAGAAAACCCTAAAGACTCCACCAGAAAATTACTAGAGATAATCAATGAATATAGTGAAGTTGCATGATATAAAATCAACACACAGAAATCCCTTGTGTTCCTATACACTAATAATGAGAAAGTAGAAAAAGAAATTAAAGAAACAATTCCATTCACCATTGCAATGAAAAGAATAAAATTCTTAGGAATATATCTACCTAAAGAAACTAAAGACCTATATATAGAAAACTATAGAACACTGATGAAAGATATCAAAGAGGACACTAATAGATGGAGAAACATACCATGTTCATGGATTGGAAGAATCAATATAGTAAAAAGGAGTATACTACCCAAAGCAATCTACAGATTCAGTGCAATCCCTATCAAGCTACCAGCGGTATTTTTTACAGAACTAGAACAAATAATTTCAAGATTTGTATGGAAATACAAAAAACCTCAAATAGCCAAAGTAATCTTGAGAAAGAAGAATGGAACTGGAGGAATCAACCTGCCGGACTTCAGGCTCTACTACAAAGCCACAGTCATCAAGACAGTATGGTACTGGCACAAAGACAGAAACATAGACGAATGGAACAAAATAGAAAGCCCAGAGATAAATCCACACACCTATGGACACCTTATCTTTGACATAGGAGGCAAGAATATACAATGGAGTAAAGACAATCTCTTTAACAAGTGGTTCTGGGAAAACTGGCCAACCATTTGTAAAAGAATGAAAATAGAACACTTTCTAACACCATTCACAAAAATGAACTCAAAATGGATTAAAGATCTATACGTAAGACTATGTCAGAAACTATAAAACTCCTAGAGGAGAACATAGGCAAAACACTCTCCGACATAAACCACAGCAGGATCCTCTATGATCCACCTCCCAGAATACAGGATATAAAAGCAAAAATAAACTAATGGTATCTAATTAAAATTAAAAGCTTCTGCACAACAAAGGAAACTACAAGCAAGGTGAAAAGACAGCCTTCTGAATGGGAGAAAACAATAGCAAATGAAACAACTGACAAACAACTAATCTCAAAAATATACAAGCAACTTATGCAGCTCATTTTCAGAAAAATAAATGACCCAATCAAAAAATGGGCCAAAGAACTAAATAGACATTTCTCCAAAGAAGACATACGGATGGCTAACAAACACATGAAAAGATGCTCAATATCACCCATTATCAGAGAAATGCAAATCAAGACCACAATGAGGTATCATTTCACACCAGTCAGAATGGCTGCGATCCAAAAGTCTGCAAGCAATAAATGCTGGAGAAGGTGTGGAGAAAAGGGAACCCTCCTACACTGTTGGTGGGAATGCAAACTAGTACAGCCACTATGGAGAACAGTGTGGAGATTCCTTAAAAAACTGCAAATAGAACTGCCTTATGACCCAGCAATCCCACTTCTGGGCATACACACGGAGGAAACCAGAATTGAAAGAGACACGTGTACCCCAATGTTCATCGCAGCACTGTTTATAAAAGCCAGGACATGGAAGCAACCTAGATGTCCATCAGCAGGCAAATGGATAAGAAAGCTGTGGTACATATACACAATGGAGTATTACTCAGCCATTAAAAAGAATATACTTGAATCAGTTCTAATGAGGTGGATCAAACTGGAGCCAATTATACAGAGTGAAGTAAGCCAGAAAGAAAAACACCAGTACAGTATACTAACACATATATATGGAATTTAGAAAGATGGTAATGATAACCCTGAATGCAAGACAGCAAAAGAGACACAAATGTAAATAACAGACTTTGGGACTCCGAGGGAGAGGGAGAGGGTAGGATGATTTGGGAGAATGGCATTGAAACATGTATACTATCATGTAAGAAACGAATCGCTAGTCTAGGTTCAATACAGGATACAGGATGCTTGGGGCTGGTGCACTGGGAAGACCCAGAGTGATAATATGGGGACGGTGGTGGGAGGGGGTTTCAGGGTTGGGAACTCATGTACACCTGTGGTGGATTCACGTCAATGTAGGGCAAAACCAATACAGTATTGTAAATTAAAAAGATAAAATTAAAAATAAAAAAAGAGTTGAGTGTTCCTTCCTCTTCTGTTTTCTGGAAAAGATTATCCAGTATTGGTGTTAATTCCTCCTTCAACATTTGGTAGAATTATCAGTGAAATTATCTGGTGTTGGAGATGCCTTTTGGGGGGATTTTTTTTTTCATTACAAATTCTTCTTAGTATTCATAGGGCTATTTAATTTTTTATATTGGGTAGGTTATGATAGTTGTGTTTTTGAGAAATTAGACTACTGTATTTAGGATATCAAATTTGTGTGTGCAAAGTTATTCATAAAAATCCTTTATCATCCTTTTGATAGATGTAGGAACCACAGTCATATCTCCTGTCATTTATGATATCGGTAACTTGTGTCTTCTGTCTTTTTGTCAGTCTTGCTAGAGATTTATTTTATCGACCTTTTTAAAAATGGATTGGGGTACTGTTGCTTCACAACATTGTGCTAGTTTCTGCTGTACACTGAAGTGAATCAGCCATATGTATTCACACACCTCCTTCCTTCTGGAATTTTCTTCCATACAGGTCAGCACAGAGCATTGAGTAGGGTTCTATACAGTAGGCTCTCACTAGTCATCTATTCCATACACAGCAATGTATATACGTCAATCCCAATCTCCCAATTCACACCCCCTTTCCCCCATTGGTGTCTGTACATTTGTTCTCTATGTCTGTGTCCCTATTTCTGTTTTGCAAATAAGTTCATCCACACCACTTTTTTAGATTCCACGTATATGCTTTAATATACAAGAAAAGAACCATATCTGCTAACACTGAAGAATGAGAGGGGCTCCTTGTTAGTGTCAGCAGGGGTGACAGTTCTGGCTCCCCATTAGGCAGGACAGATATCTCCTTGGGAGGGTTAGGAGAGCCCCTTACTGCTTCCCACATGGCCTCCACTGAGACAGGGGTAGAAGAATGGCTTTATCTCTGGGCAGTGGTAAAATTTATAAATCTCCACTAGGTTCCTCTAGCACCATCTAAGAAGGGAGGGGAGGCATCTTGTTTAAAAGAAATCTTAGGGACTTCCCTGGTGGTCCAGTGGCTAAGACTTCATGTTCCCAGTGCAGGGGGCCTGGGTTTGACCCCTGTTTAGGGAACTAGATCCCATGTGCTACAAATAAGTGTTTACATGCTGCAACTGAAAGATCTTGCATGCCTCAACAAACCTCATGCCACAACTGAGATCTGTCATGGCCAAACACTAAAGAAATATTTTTTTAAAAAGAAATCTTAAATGTCAATAATAAGTTAGTCTTACTTGGATGAGTGAGGCTCATCCAAGTAAGTCTTGAGTATGTAACTCATGCACTGTTGGATGAGCCATTTCCAATAAGGGACCTGACTGACTCTCCAACTGAGCAATCCTGGGCTCTTCCTTTGTGAGCAAGGCCAACAGTCCTTAGCCTGCCAAACTCCCAGGGCTGTCATAAAATCAACAGATTTTATATTTTTACTATATATGTATATGACAACAGATTCTATTATCCTATGAACATAAAGCAGTATGCTTATATTGTACAATATAACCCTTGCAGTTATTCTGTGAACTATTTCTGGTACCATTTTCTTCCATTTCCCTTATTCTCAGGAATAACACTTGAAAACAGAACAAACAATCTTGTCAGTTAAACAGGTAAAGATGCATCTTTAGTAGGAAAAAGGCCCTTAACAGTTATTTTACATCTTAGTAAATACTGGATATTCCAAAGTGAATTTCAAGTGTGAAGCCTTCTCCTGAACCACAAATCCTGATGCCAAAGCTTTTTCCAGAATAGGTAAATGAGATGTGGGAATACATTCTTCCACTGTTTGCTTCTCCTGGGCCTTGAATGCACATGTTGAATGGTGAAACCATATAGAAACTCCATTTCAGCTTTATGTCAGGGTTAAAACTGAGATTTTAATAGTATAGGAGCATCTGATCGGGCAATTGTGAATGAGTAAACTGAATAAGCAAAGGGCCTAGCACAGTGTTTTAATAAGTGCTCAGTGAAAGTGACAGAGTTAGTCAATCAGTCATGTCCAGCTCTTTGCAATCCTGTGGACTGTAGCCTGCCAGGCTTCTCTGTCCATGGGATTTCCCAGGCAAGAACACTGGAGTGGGCTGCCACTTCTGCCTCCAGAGGATCTTCCCCACCCAGGAATTGAACCTGGGTCTCCCGCATTGCAGACAGATTCTTTATCATCTGAGCCACCAGGGAAGCCCAGTATTTAAGTGCTCAGGGGTGTAAATTCTTATCATCCTCTCCAAAAGCAGATACATGATTACTTAGATGGCTTGGGCTAGGACTGCCTCATTTCCTAGGATCAAGTAGTAAATCTTATCTTTTTATTTTTGTATTTTTCGACCACACTATGCAGCATGTGGGATCTTAGTTTCCCGACCAGGGATCGAGCACACATCCTCAGCATTTGAAGCATGGAGTCTCAACCACTGGACCATCAAGGTGCTACTTTCTTCAGTCGTGTCTGACTCTTTGCGACCCCATGGACTGTAGCCCGCCAGGCTCCTCTGTCCATGGAATTCTCCAGGCAAGAATACTTTTGCAGGGGATCTTTCCCACCCAGGGATCAAACCCCAGTGTCACTGCTTTGGAGGCAGATTCTTTATCATCTGAGCCAGCAGGGAAGCCAGAGAAGTCCTCAATATTATTTTTTCCTTGTCTTTACTCAAGACTCTCAGGAACAGGAGAGAACCCTAAGAAGATTTTCAAGCGATACCAAGGGGAAGACTCACTTAACTTAATTTACTGATTCTTATGATCATGTCTGTCTTCTATCAGCTATATTTCTCTCAGCCAAAGAATCCCTTTCTATATCCTATATCTATGAAGGTTACCAGTGATTTGATTGCCAGTTTTTCCCCATTGGTCTAAAGAGTATATCCTGTTGTTTCAAATATGATAGTGCCAAAGAAATGGTAAAGCACTTCCAAACCTATGACCAGAAGTGGTCAATTTTGGCAGGTCTCTTTTCCTCCAGGGAGAAGTCGTACCCTATGGAGTGGCTGCCTTGCTCACTCTCACGCTCTGAAAAGGGTCCCCAGTATAAGAGGAAGCCCAAGTAACTGTTTCTTCCATGTGATCTTTCCCCTTGAACAAGCAGGGGACTAGTGACTTTCTTACAGACGCCTCAGCTAGACAGAGCACAGACAGCATGTCAAGTAAGGTGAGTCACACTCGTGTTAGTGCCAGGACAGAAGGTTTATGAACGCCTGATGCTGAAGTTCCCAGAGCCATCCCGGTGTCTCCTTCATGACTCAATATCCAGCTCTGTTGTGATCACACTCAACACTCCAGGATGCTTCCCATAACATCCTCTATATGCCTTAAGCCAAACACAGTTGATTTTTATCGATTACAACCAAAAACTAACAAAAGGAAACACATCTAATTTTTTTGCCTTTGAGACAAGAAAAATAGTAGGGAGTTCACTGGAGTATTGAATGAGGATGAAGACAAATTTCATTCGCTTTACAATTTTGCTGCTGCTGCTGCTGCTAAGTCACTTCAGCCGTGTTTGACTCTGTGCGATCCCATAAACAGCAGCCCACCAGACTCCTCCATCCCTGGGATTCTCCAGGCAAGAGTACTGGAGTAGGGTGCCATCTCCTTCTCCTTACAATTTTGCTAAGGGCTGGCAATACTTCAGCCTCTGGTATAATCATTGAGATCTGTGATGGAAAAAAAAAATATTGAGGGATTTTTAATCCTACGGTTCCCCAGTTGGCTGTGAAGCTCTGTCCTTTGATTCACCTCCACTGTAGTTTACCATTAATTATATCTTTTTGTTTTCCAATAAAGAAAATGGGCAATAAATAATTTTTCCTCACAGTGAGTACATTTATTTGTTAATTTTGAAGTAACTATCAAAGAACTGGCTTCATATTATAATTTGAGTTTATAAATTAACTTCAAACATATATTACTTTTGATCTACATGAACTACTTATGAGATATTGATAAAATGGGAATAATAATAAATATTTGCTCATTAAATTGATCATTTCATAATTAACTAGTATAAGTAAATTCTAACTTTTTAAATGTTTACTAGCAATCTGGAGGCTCCTAGTAGTTAGAAAGGTAGGGTTGGCAAAGAACACAATTTCTAAAGTTAAGTTCAAAACTAAAAAAATAAATTCTAGTTATGTGATAACCAGAAAAAGGGAGAGACATTAAAAAGTATTTATAAATGGCAAATTTTTCATAGGTATCTAGATCCTCTTCAAACTCCTCAGCTCTCTTCCCACTGAAATCATCCCAGGAATAAGAAAATAGGGGAAAGGCTGAAGCAGAAATAGTTACACCTATATTACTAAGTGAAAGACACTAACCTGAAAAGTAAAAATACCATGATATGTGACATTCTGGAAAAGACAAAACTATGGAGACAGTAAAAAGATCAACAGTTGACAGAAGTTAAGGGGGTGGAGGGATGAGGGAGCACAGAATATTTTCAGGGCAGTGAAACTACTCTGCATATGAGGGTGGATACATATCACAAATTTGTCCAAACCCATAGAGTGTGCAACGGTTTCCCTGGTGGCTCAGTGGTAAGAACTCACCTGCCTATACAGGAGATGCAAGGTCGATCTCTGGGTCAGGAAGATCCCCTGAAGAAGGAAATGGCAACTCTCTCCAGTATTCTTGCCTGGAAAATCCCATGGACAGAGGAGCCTGGTAGGCTATATAGTCCATAGGGTAGCAAAAGAGTCTAATGTGACTTCGCAACTAAGCAACAATAAAATGTACAATACCAAGAGTGATCCTTAATATAAACTATAGCTTTTGGTGGATAATGTTGCATCAATGTAGATTCATCCATTATAACAAATGTACCACTCTGGTTGATAATGGGGGAAACTATGCATGAGTGGGAACAGGGGGTATATGGGAAATCTGTGTACCCTCCTCTCAGTTTTGCTGTAAACCTAAAACTGCTCTAAAAATAAAGGCTATTAAAAAAAAAAAAGGAACGAAAGTAAATAGGTGTACCTGAAGCCAAAAACTCTAATGACATTTTATTTCCTGCAGCATGAGTATCACAGACTACAGTTTAAAATTTAAAAAGAAAAGAAAAAGGCAAAAAACAAACTTATCCTCATTTCCAATAAAGTAGCTCAACCTCATAGGAAGAAAGCTGAGATGATCCTGATGGAATGCCATCCAAAAACAACCTCCATTTGCAGAGTCAGGCAGGAATTGGGGATGTTCTTTCAGAATCCCTCCCACCTCTATGGGTGCCCCCATGGTTCACACATGCATGTCTCCAGTAGAAACTTTCAAACCCAGTAGAAACCTTTCAAAGAGCATGGCTATTACCATCATCTGGGTTAAGTCAAGGTTACTAAACTTGTATTAAAAAAAAAAGAAAAAGTCCACCTTAAAAAAAAAAAAAAAGAAAAAGAATGCACTGAATAATAGATGGGTACAGGCACAGTTAAACAAGGCATAGTGCTGGACCCTAAAGCTCATAATAGCATTTGTACTGACTTGAAGAATGAAAAGACTTCCAAGGACTTAGAACAAAGAAGGGGATTCCCAACCAGGGGAACCAAGGTATGGTTTTTCCACTTTTTAACATGGCGTCTTCTAGATACAAAGGACTGGGAGACATCTAGAGCCCATCAGAGAGAGAAAACCCTTCCTTGTTACTCATCAACCAATTTCCAACAGTCCTCTCTAGATTCATCCAACTGTGTACTGAAAATGCCAGCCTGGGGCACAGCCAAGTTCAGGGTTCACTTAACATACTCTTATTCTGCCTTTCAGAGAAACAAGCAAAGCAAGGTTCCTAAGGAGATGGTGCTCTTGACCAGCTGGGGGACCCAGAATACCATAATAGAATCCATCACTGCCTACCTTTACCTAAGATTAGAATTTTCACAGAAAAATGGATTGCCACGGGGCTACTTCCATCAGCAGACCCATCCATTGTTCACAGGCTCTAGTTTTAAATTCCATTTCCTTTCAGTTTTCAGCCAGAAGCCAGCTCTATACCCCACAGGGTTCCATAAAAGGGCCATTGTGGGAGGATTAATTCAGCTTTAACAAAGGATGGTCCTTGAAGGCTGTCTTAATCCTAATCCATTTTACTGCTTCCTTCTATGGCCTGATATATGGGATCTGTACCTACTAAGAATAACTATCAGTGAAAACAGCTATACTTCTGTCCTATGCATCGCCTGCATCTTTCTGTTTGTGTCATATATAATCACTCCCCAAAATAATCCTGTAAATGAACTAAAGAGTATCTACATCAGATTCAGTGTTATCCTCTCTGTAGCCAAGTGGGATTTCAAACACCTTGATGGTGATCAATCTTCTTTCACTTCAAATTAGATGCGGAGAGAACAGAAGTTTCCCCACCTCACTGTCATGTTGAGAAGCTAGTGTTGTCTGCAGGGCATCTAGTTTAAAAGGTGTTAATTGTGTAGCAGAAGAATACAACCCAAAGAGGCACAGAAAAGGGTGCATTTTGTGTTTTTGTTTTTGAAAAGGGAGCCTTTGAAAAGCTACAGGGTGATTACACTGGTGATTGTGCATGCTCAGTCGCTCAGTGGTGTCCAACTCTTTGTGATCCTGTGGACTGTAGCCCACCAGGCTCCTCTGACTATGGAATTTTCCCAGCAAAAATACTGAAGTGGGTTGTCACTTCCTACTCCAGGGGATCTTCCTCACCCAGGGATCCAACCTGCATCTCCTGCCTCTCCTGCATTGGCAGATTCTTTACCACTGCACCACCTGGGAAGCCCCGATACTGGTGAACAGTGTCCAGGTAAACAGCAATTTTCTCTGTCCAAAGTGATAGACGCGGTCTGTGTCTACTACTCAATCTCTGTTTATTACTCAGGGTAGGTCAACTGGGGCACAAACACTGGTTAAAGTAAATCCATTAGTAAGTGTGGGTTCTGAGTGGAAAGTTAATTTTTGCTGTTAATTATTGGATATTTTCTGTTAATATTTCCCTGAAATTTTCCATTTGGGAAGAAAAGAAAAAAGCATAAAATTTGGATTTAGGCAGATGTAGGTTTGAATCCTGACACTGTTGTAGCCACAAGTTCTGGGAAACAAACTCACTCAGAAGGACAATGCAGACGGTGGAGTGCAGTTTATTACACTGGCGGGCTCAAGGCGGAGTTTCCTCTTAGCCAAGGACCCCAACCAGTTTTTGTGAAAACCTTATATACCCTAAGTGTACGTGCCCAAGCCCACCTCCCAAAATTCCCTGAAACTAGTCTGAACAAAGGAAAAAGAAAGATACAATCAAAGTTAACCAGTGATTCATATGCCTTAAGCCTAAATAGTTCACAGTGGACAATTATCAATAGGCTTGTGGTCATAGCCCAATAAGCATAATAGAATGTATGATTCTATTTGGATACACAGATAATTAGGGTATTCTTTTAGGTGAAGGAGAGTCTAAGTACGAGCCCTGGGGCTCTTCCTTCCTTCCAGGGGCCCAGTTTTCCAGTTGGTATGACATTTCCACAGATACTGGGCATATAGCTCAAAGTCCATAGTCTGGCCCAAGATGGAGTCCTGCTTTCTAGATAGAGCCTGTTCTGTTTCCTCCTTCAACACTGTAGTATATAGTTGAGTAACTTTGGGAATTTATATAGATTTTCTCATTGTGATAATAAATTTAACTGCAGGAGTTCAAGTCCAGACAATGTGACACTGACTCATTCCTTCCAGTGCTTCCCTGCTAAGCAAAACAATAAGCCTCAGAATAGCTCAAACAATGATAGCTGTGATAGGCAGTTTAGAGGAAGGTAAGCTGTTTGGGACCCCAAGATTCAAAGAACCCCACAACAGCAGGGCATCTTGCAACCTACACGCATTAGAAGAAGGCAGCCCAAGTGCTGTATTTCATGACCTCCAAACTAGCATAAGAAATCAGTCCAGATAGGTTCCTTCCTCCCCAAGACAGAGTCCGTCACACAGCAGGTGAACACAACACCATCAGAAAAAGGGATCATCTTGGACCAGAACCAAAAATAGGCAACTGTGGGAACATGTTTTGTCATCAAGCCTGAGGACTCCACTTTTCTTCAAAGAAATACCACGGTGGGCAGGCAGAATCAGACTAAAGAATCCAACTATCACAAGTGGTTTGGTCTGGGAAGCCTCTTGGTCCACACATTCTTCAGTTGCTCCTCCCCTGTCTAGAGACACCCGAGTAGCATGGTGAAAAGACCTAAGTGGGGACAGGTAGAAGGCTTCACTCTACGCCCATTCGCCAACAAGAGACAACCAGCAGCCAGACCCGGGGAAACTCCTTTCACCCCTCAGACAGTACAAGCAGGACCCATAGGAGGGAGACCCATGGGCAGTAGATGAACCAAGAAAGCCAAAATAGGACTCAAAAGATTCTGAAAATTGAACTGTCATCAGTACTGCTAGGGGAAGTACAGTGACTAAAGCCGCCCACCCTGGTCAGGCACCACAGTCACCGTTGGCATGAGTTGTTTTATGACAGGAGGTCCTGGTAAGGAGCACAGGACTAATAAACCACCACCAAATGGAAGAGTTCAGGGAAGGTCAAACAGTGACTCCAAGTGTCCGACCACCTCCCAGAATCCTTCTCACTAACATCCATCTTGGATGAGCAATGCATGTGCCACCAGGAAGGACTCTGAGTCAGAATGATTGCTCAGAGGCAACGCAGAAATGAATCCCATCACCATAAAACCCGAGACTGCAAACCATGTGGCAGAGTAGTTCTGGGTTCCCTTACCCTACTGCTCTCCTCCCGGGCACCCCTTCCCAATAAAATCTCTTGCTTTGTCAGCACATGTATCTCCTCAGAAAATTCCTTTCCAAGTGTTAGACAAGAGCCCACTTTCGGGCCCTGGAAGGGGTCCTCCTTCCTGCAAAAGTACCACAGCACACTTGCCAGGACCTACAGGTTAAAGCTAAACAGGACAACTGCATGAAAAAATAAAAGATTTAAACAAGACCAAGAATCTCCTAAAATAATAGACAAACTGTCCAAGGCACATCAAAAGTTTTACTTGTCCTACAAAGAATCATGAAAATCACAACTTGAATCAGTTCAGTTCAGTCACTCAGTCGTGTCCGACTCTTTGCGACCCCACGAATCGCAGCATGCCAGGCCTCCCTGGTCATCACCGTCTCCCGGGGTTCACTCAGACCCACGTCCATCGAGTCTGTGATGCCATCCAGCCATCTCATCCTCAGTCATCCCCTTCTCCTCCTACCCCCAATCTCTCCCAGCATCAGAGTTTTTTCCAATGAGTCAACTCTTCTCATAAGGTGGCCAAAGTACTGGAGTTTCAGCTTTAGCATCATTCCTTCCAAAGAAATCCCAGGGCTGATCTCCTTCAGAATGGACTGGTTGGATCTCCTTGCAGTCCAAGGGACTCTCAAGAGTCTTCTCCAACACCACATTCAAAAGCATCAATTCTTCGGCGCTCAGCCTTCTTCACAGTCCAACTCTCACATCCATACATGACCACAGGAAAAGCCATAGCCTTGACTAGACGGACTTTAGTCGGCAAAGTAATGTCTCTGCTTTTTAATATACTATCTAGGTTGGTCATAACTTTTCTTCCAAGGAGTAAGCATCTTTTAATTTCATGGCTGCAGTCACCATCTCCAGTGACTCTGGAGCCCAAAAAAATAAAGTCTGACACTGTTTCCACTGTCCATCTATTTCCCATGAAGTGATGGGACCGGATGCCATGATCTTCATTTTCTGAATGTTGAGCTTTAGGCCAACTTTTTCGCTCTCCTCTTTCACTTTCATCAAGAGGCTTTTTAGCTCCTCTTCACTTTCTGCCATAAGGGTGGTGTCATCTGCATACCTGAGATTATTGATATTTCTCCCGGCAATCTTGATTCCAGCTTGTGTTTCTTCCAGTCCAGCATTTCTCACGATGTACTCTGCATATAACTTAAATAAGCAGGGTGACAATATACAGCCTTGACGTACGCCTTTTCCTATTTGGAACCAGTCTGTTGTTCCATGTCCAGTTCTAACTCTTGCTTCCTGACCTACATACAGATTTCTCAAGAGGCAGGTCAGGTGGTCTGGTATTCACATCTCTTTCAGAATTTTCCACAGTTTATTATGATCCACACAGTCAAAGGCTTTGGCATAGTCAATATAGCAGAAATACATGTTTTTTCTGGAACTCTCTTGCTTTTTCCTTGATCCAGCGGATGTTGGCAATTTGATCTCTGGTTCCTCTGCCTTTTCTAAAACCAGCTTGAACGTCAGGGAGTTCACGGTTCATGTATTGCTGAAGCCTGGCTTAGAGAATTTTGAGCATTACTTTACTAGCATGTGAGATGAGTGCAACTGTGCGGTAGTTTGAGCATTCTTTGGCATTGCCTTTCTTTGGAATTGGAATGAAAACTGACCTTTTCCAGTCCTGTGGCCACTGCTGAGTTTTCCAAATTTGCTGGCATATTGAGTGCAGCACTTTCACAGCATTATCTTTCAGGATTTGAAACAGCTCAACTGGAATTCCATCACCTCCACTAGCTTTGTTTGTAGTGATGCTTTCTAAGGCCCACTTGACTTCACATTCCAAGATGTCTGGTTCTAGACTAGTGATCACATCATCATGATTATCTGGGTTGTGAAGATCTTTTTTGTACAGTTCTTCTGTGTATTCTTGCCACCTCTTCTTAATACCTTCTGCTTCTGTTAGGTCCATACCATTTCTGTCCTTTATTGAGCCCATCTTTCCATGAAGTGTTCCCTTGGTATCTCTAATTTTCTTGAAGAGATCTCTAGTCTTTCCCATTCTGTTGTTTTCCTCTATTTCTTTGCATTGATCGCTGAAGAAGGCTTTCTTATCTCTTCTTGCTATTCTTTGGAACTCTGCATTTAGATGCCTATATCTTTCCTTTTCTCCTTTGCTTTTCACCTCTCTTCTCTTCACAGCTATTTGTAAGGCCTCCCCACACAGCCATTTTGCTTTTTTGCATTTCTTTTCCATGGAGATGGCCTTGATCCCTGTCTCCTGCACAATGTCACGAACTTCATTCCATAGTTCATCTGGCACTCTATCTATCAGATCTAGGCCCTTAAATCTATTTCTCACTTCCACTGTATAATCATAAGGGATTTGATTTAGGTCATACCTGAATGGTCTAGCGGTTTTCCCTACTTTCTTCAATTTCAGTCTGAATTTGGTAATAAGGAGTTCATGATCTGAGCCACAGTCAGCTCCTGGTCTTGTTTTTGTTGACTGTATAGAGCTTCTCCATCTTTGGCTGCATAAAATATAATCAATCTGATTTTGGTGTTGACCATCTGGTGATGTCCATGTGTAGAGTCTTCTCTTGTGTTGTTGGAAGAGGGTGATTGCTATGACCAGTGTATTTTCTTGGCAAAACTCTATTAGTCTTTGCCCTGTTTCATTCTGTATTCTAAGGCCAAATTTGCCTGTTACTCCAGGTGTTTCTTGACTTCCTACTTTTGCATTCCAGTCCCCTACAATGAAAAGGGGTGGCCAGGAGGAGACACCCCACATCCGAGGTCAGGGGCAGCCGGGAGAAGCCACCTCATGCCCGAGGCCAGGGGCGGTAATCCTGAGGAGCCACCCACGCCTGAGGCCAGGGCCGGCATCTGGGAGGAGCATCCCGAGGAGCAGTGGCTGTGTAGGCGCAGGAGGGCCTAGAGGAGCTATCCCACGTTGGAGGTCAGGAACGGTGGCAGTAAGGAGATACCCCTCATCCAAGGTAAGGAGCAGTGGCTGTGCTTTGCTGGAGCAGCTGTGAAGAGATAACCCCACGTCTAAGGTAAGAGAAACCCAAGTAAGATGGTAGGTGTTGCAAGAGGGCATCAGAGGGCAGACACACTGAAACCATACTCACAGAAAACTAGTCAATCTATTTACACTAGGACCACAGCCTTGTCTAACTCAATGAAAGCAAGCCATGCCTACAGGGCAACCCAAGACAGGTAGGTCATGGTGGAGAGGTCTGACAGAATGTGGTCCACTGGAGAAGGGAATGGCAAGCCACTTCAGTATTCTTGCCTTGAGAACCCCATGAACAGTATGAAAAGGCAATATGATAGGATACCGAAAGAGGAACTCCCCAGGTCATTAGGTGCCCAATATGCTACTGGAGATCAGTGGAGAAATAACTCCAGAAAGAATGAAAGGAGGGAGCCAAAGCAAAACAATACCCAGTTGTGGATGTGACTGATGATAGAAGCAAGATCCAATGCTGTAAAGAGCAATATTGCATAGGAACTTGGAATGTCAGGTCCATGAATCAAGGCAAATTGGAAGTGGTCAAGCAAGAGATGGCAAGGGTGAACGTTGACATTCTAGGAATCAGCAAACTAAAATGGACTGGCATGGGTAAATTTAACTCAGATGACCATTATATCTACTACTGCGGGCAGGAATCCCTCAGAAGAAATGGAGTAGCCATCATGGTCAACAAAAGAGTCTGAAATGCAGTACTTGCATGCAATCTCAAAAACAACAGAATGATCTCTGTTCATCTCCAAGGCAAACCATTCAATATCACAGTTATCCAAGTCTATGCCCCAACCAGTAACGCTGAAGAAACTGAAGTTGAATGGTTTTATGAAGACCTACAAGACCTTTTAGAACTAACAACACCCAAAAAAAGATGTCCTTTTCATTATAGGGGACAACTTGAATGAGAAATCAATCAACTGCTGCCAATACCAATATCAATCTGTGGATGAATTGCTGGACAAGAATTTTAAGCCAGCCATCACAACAATGCTCTGATCATCAATTATAAATTCTCTTGGAATAAATGGAAAAAAGCAGAGAACTAGAAAAAAATTAAACCAAATAGAAATTACAGAATTGAAAAGTATAGTAACAGAATTAAACTCAAACCCTGGACTCTGTAGGGGGTTTTTGTTTTGTTTTAAAGAAGATGCTTCACATCAAATGCATTGTTCCTTCTACAGAATAAAAACTCAGTGAATCTTAAAACAGTTCCTTTTAAGTAAATCCTATGATTTTGGACACCAAGAAATACTATATTCTTAGAGCTAGTCACAAACTGAAATCAATGAATCATTTCAACATTAACCCAAGCAAAATGTTTTTCCTAAACTATGTTCCTTCTTACTTTCTGCAGGTAACAGAATTAATCAATCAGGAAATAACTATTAAGCAAACTTATAGGATTTTATTCATTCTTAAATTTAAGCTATGGTTTTTCCTGTAATAATGTATGGATGTAAGAGTTGGACCATAAAGAAGGCTGAGCACCAAAGAACTGATGCTTTCCAATTGTGGTGCTGGAGAAGACTCTTGAGAGTCCCATGGACAGCAAGGACATTGAACCATAAATCCTAAAGAAAATCAATCCTGAATACTCATTGAAAGGACTGTTGCTGAAGAGGAAGCTCCAATACTTTGGCCATATGATGCAAAGAGCAGACTCACTGGAAAAGACCCTGATGCTGAGAAAGACTGAGTGTAGGAGGAGAAGGGGGTGACAGAGGATGAAATGGTTGGATGGCATCGTCAACTCAAGGGACATGAATCTGAGCAAATTTCAGGAGATAGTGAAGGATAGGGAAGCCTGGCATGCTGCAGTCCATGGGGTTGCAAAGACTCAGACATGACTGAGTGACTGAACAATGATAACAACTATTTCATCCTATAAAATTAGGAGCAGGGACTCTATCTTACATGCCCATGATGGTTACCTCTGAGAATCTCATTATCCAAGCTTTCCTGGTTCATTCAGAGCCAGGTGTCCCCCTACTCAACTCCCCCTCAGCCTCCCTTCCCACCAATTCCAAACAAGAGCCATTTATTGAGGCCTGAAAGCCACTAGCTCTCATTGTCCTACCCGAGAGCCCTGGGAGCCACATTCTGCCAATCAAAGAGGCTGATACCTCTCCAGTGTGGCATGTGAATGGGAAAGGGGTCTCAAACCTAGACATTACATGAATCCCTGTCATTTCCTAAGTATTGGAAAAAATGGTCCTATCCCCATGAAGCCAAGCTAGCTCTCCTTCCTTAATTGCCAGCATTCTCTGTGAGCCTGAAATCCCAAATCCAAATTCTGAGTAGATTATCTGAACTTTTTAAAATTAACACTACAAAATCCTAAAGGGGATGAGGGATCAGGCTCTGTCATCGGACAGCAGACATTGGTGAAACCGCTAATTGAAACAGATATCTGTGATCATCTGAATCAAAGTGCCTCGTGAAGGCAAAACTGGGGGAGACTGAATAGCCATAGGCATAGACCAGTATGAGAGATTAAAAAGTCAAATAGTTTGGGATGGAATGGTTATTATTACACTCATTAGAAATGTTTATAAAGGAGAAAAGGCTGAAAATAATTCTCAACTCAAGGAACACACTGAAAATTTGGATCTTGCAAAAACTTGGATCTTGTATACTCTGAAAGTAGTATTAACAGGATGGAAATAGCTGAAATTCAACTAAGACTTTCAAAACGGGAGTTGACAATTACAGTATCAATTCAATCTATAATTCTGTCAAGTCTTTTGCTAAGACATTAGCATTTCAGTTGGGAAAGCCTGGAATCCTAAAATCAGAGTGAGGAAGTGGTATGGTATCAATCAACCCAGAATCAAGGCCCTAACATTGACTGAGCTTCTTCTGACATCCCTTCTGATGAGTTATCCGTGACATTCCTAGAGGATCTGTAAACACCTTCTTTCATGGAGCTGTTCTCATGGCTTCTTTTTGCATGTCCTACATCTTCTCATTCCATCCAAATATTCTTCAGTGCCTGCAAACCTAGGCATAGAGTGAGATGTTGGCATTCCCCAAGGGCCAATAGCCATGTCAGACCTAAGAGAGAAAACTTGTCCTCCAAAAAAAATTGAATGGCTTCATTTATCTTTACCTAAAATATTCTTGAAATATGTATAAGAATGGATTCTGAAAATGCCAGGTCAAGGAAAAAGAGCACAACTTTAAATTCTCCCTAATAGAAATGCTATGCACTTTGAAGCATTTCTGAACTCAGTGTGTGAATACAAGCAGCAGGGAGTAGTTCTAATTGGTTGCTTGGCTGATTAACTGAAATATGGGTTCAACAAAAGCCTGCACTAAATGAAGTTAAGATGCCAGCAATTTCTTAATGTGCTGTTGAAGAAGAACTACAGAGACTTAGGGAGATATAAATATTGGAGTGGATTTAACATGTGCAAATCCCCTGTCCAAACTAAGCTCTTCCCTCAAGGTCAGGGATGCTGGTAGAATTACTGTCTCTGAAATAGTTTCCTTCATTTCAGTGGGAATAGTACAGTCATGAATGGCTGAGGCCACGCAGTGTTACCAGAGTCAAGGAGCATAGAGGCCAAAAATGCATCATTAGGTATCAGAATGATCTGCTTGAAATGACCTTTGTGGAGAGTGACTAAGAAATAAATGGGCATCCTACAAATTTCCTCAAATAACTAGGGCACAAACAAAACAAACACATTAAAAGTCTTGTGAACATAGGGTAACCAAAAGAGAGTCATAACCTTTCATCTGACACCCTAATCTGAGCCAGTTTAAAAAAAAATAAACTCAGGGTTTATTAAATAAAGGGGAGGCTGGATAATCTTGAGAAAATGGTCTCCAACAACATCAGCAGCAAGAACTCTGAATCTTACTCTAAGATTCTCAAAAGGGAGGGGACTGCGGCCATTTTTCAGGATAACTATGCAATGAGGAAAAGGAAATATTCACACTGTTTAGAATTTATTAAACACTAGTACCCTAGTACCTGTGGTATGAAGAATTGATGCTTTAGAACTGTGGTGTTGGAGAAGACTCTTGAGAGTCCCTTGGACAGTAAGAAGATCAAACCAGTCAATCCTAAAGGAAATCAACCCTGAATATTCAATGGAAGGACTGATGCTGAAGCTCCAATGCTTTGGCCACCTGATGCGAAGAGCCGACTCCTTAGAAAATACCTCAATGCTGGGAAAGATTGAAGGCAGGAGGAGAAGAGGATGACAGGATGAGACGGTTGGATGGCATCACCAACTCAATGCACATGAGCTCGAGCAAGCTCGAGCTTGCTTGTTGGTGAAGGACAGGGAAGCCTGGTGTGCTGTAGTCCATGGGGTCACAAAGAGTCAGACATGACTGAGCAACTGAACAACAACAGGACCTGAGGTGGGGCTTCCCAGATGGCACTAATGGTAAAGAATGCACCTGCCAGTGCAGGGGACTCAAGAGACACAGTTTCCATTCATGGGTCGGGAAGATCCCCTGGAGTAGGAAATGGCAACCCACTCCAGTATATTCTTGGAAAATGTCATGGACAGAGGGGCCTCGTAGGCTATAGCCCAAGAGGTCCCAAAGAATCAGACATGAATGAGCATGTGTGTGCGCGTACACACGTACACACACACACACACACACACACACACGGGGCAACACTCATTCTTTGACCCATTAATACTACTACTTTCCACCATTCAGAATATGGCCCTGGATCTATTACTCTCTATTATACCACTTTTAAATTATCTATTTTATAGAACCAGTAAGATCCTATACATATGCCAGATACAAAGTAGTACTTACTGGAAATGGCTGTTTTCAACAGCTAGTAATACTCACACATTGGTTTCTAATGTAAAGTAAGGGCCAAGTGGAAGCAAATTACCATAACATATTAAATCCAAAACCATATCTGAGGGGAAGCTGCAGAAATGGGTTCCATCACCGAAAACTTGAGACATGCAAGAGGGAATGATATAGGTTCCACAAAAGATCATAAAGAGTAACAATACAAACCATTATCAGATAATGATTGTAATTGTAGCCACTTGTTTTGGATGTGGATTATTTTCCAGAATTTGCCACTATAATTCCTGGATCCTGATATTCAGTTACTAATATTTTTCGCTATCAAAATTGCAAGGGAACACCACGTAATAAGTGATCTTGATTTTCTCTATAACTCAACAACTGGCAAGAAACTGATGACATGCTCAAAATGGGTAGTTAAGATGGTTTACCTATTAGATTATTTCTAAAGGTCTAAACAGGGTTAAAGGACTCAAAGGAGGGATACTGAAGTAGCCTGGGGTTAACAACAGCAGGAAGTCATTACCATCCCCAAACCTGAGGGGGCAAATGCAGGGAGGGATGAATAGGACCTGTAATTGCTTGATGAGGGAGTTCAGTGAAGCTGTGGTCTCAGCAGTATGATGCAGTCATGGCCATTTGAAGAGCTGGTGAGAGAAAGCAAGGGGAAAATAACACTCCAATATCTCTCCTCCTAACCTTCAATATCCTGCCAGTACTTTTAGGAGATAAATCCAGCTGGTATCCAAACAGCAATGGAGCCTTAAAGTTCAGCCTCAGAAAGGGAGGAGCATAGAATTGCATTTAAAAAGAGCAGTAGGAAAAAATTCTTTAGTAATGACATCTTGCAAAAGAGCTGGGAGAGTAGGAAGTAGCAGAGATCCCAGATCCTAGATCACATGGTTAGATTCACACACCCCCAGAGAGTGTGAATCAATCCACAATCTACAACAGTACAAAGCAGCCGTCTCAACCAGAGGTGCAGTATCTAGTTATCTGGGACATACCAGAGTATACTTTGGAAAGGACATGTTGCTACATATACACTGCAGCCTGTATCACAAAGGAAGAGAAACAATGCTCAGTGAGGTCCTTTAAATTTTTGAGGTAACATATAAACATTTAGGGGTGTTATTTTGACAAATTTACCTAGAGAATAGAACTTGTGAACTTTAAAGAAGGACCTAGAGCAAGGCAGATCTCCAGATGGTCCAGGCTATCACTCAAGCTGAACTCAGTTTGTGGAAGGTCAGGATGGTTCACAGAACCCAGGTCAATCCACATTCAGAGAAGAACATTAGAAATGTCAGAGTCTGGAGCAAATTTATGCCTGTTCTATTTCTGAATATCAGTTTTTGACCTGTTACTGGGTTTTGGTAGAAACTCAACACCCAGTCAAACCTAGACAGTATATTAAAAAGCAGAGACATTACTTTGCCAACAAAGGTCCATCTAGTCAAAGCTATGGTTTTACCAGTAGCCATGTACGGATGTGAGAGTTGGACCATAAAGAAGACAGAGTGCAAAAGAATTGATGCTTTTGAACTGTGGTGTTGGAGAAGACTCTTGAGAGTCTCTTGGACTTCAAGGAGGTCAAACCAGTCAACCCTAAAGGAAATCAGTCCTGAAGAGTCATTGGAAGGACAGATGCTAAAGCTGAAGCTCAAATACTTTGGCCACCTGATGTGAAGAGCCGACTCATTAGAAAAGACCACGATGCTGGGAAAGATTGAAGGCAGGAGGAGGAGGGGATGACAGAGGACAAGATGGTTGGATGGCATCACTGACTTAATGCACATGAGTTCAAGCAAGCTCCGGGAGATGGTGAAGGACAGGGGAGCCTGGCGTGCTGCAGTCCACAGGGTGGCGAAGAGTCAGACATGACTGAGCTACTGAACACCACCACCACCACCCAGTCATAAAGTACCAGATGATGATGAAGTCAGGGCTTCCCATCATGGACTGAGAACTATCTGACCCACCGAGGTATAAAATCAGGCATCCCCAGCAGCACATCACCATCAGGCAGAATCGGAATGAACAGCACTAAACCCAAACACGTCACAAGCAGATTCTAGAAGCAAGTCTCCCACATTACCAGATTGCCTTCCCCTTCTGTTCTGCTACTCCGCCCTTGACCACACACACTCATGGCCTCATAAGTCCTCTGTTCCTAGTTCCCTGGGAAGTGGGAAATGAGAAACAGGCTATCAAGCGTCTCTACACAGCATGGTGGCACCAGCCAATTGAAGTCCTATAGCATCAGTGCTCCACTCAAGGGTTCAAAGCGCTGTCTCTATTCTTTCTCTACTCTGATCCAACCACACTGGGCTTTTTGTTGTCCTTCAAGCACCCCCATCCGCACAAGTTTGTATCCATCTCAGCAAGTCACACTTCCTGTTCATTCATTTCGCCACGAATAGTCTTGGGGTTGTATACAGCAGACTCTTGGTCGGCTAAACCAACACTCATTCCCAAGTCCTCTCTCCCTTGCCTGCCTCCACTACAGAAACTGGAAAACTATCACTGCTCCCCCGACCCCACCCCAGAGTACCTTAGAGCAAGAAGTATTGGCCATGACAGAGAGGCAATAAGTCATAAGCAGAGACTTCTGGGACCATTTTTGCCTTCCTGATTATTAAAAAAGACATAAATTACAGGCACTAGGACTAGCTGCAAGGCAGAATCACAGAGGGTTCTGCTCTCAGAAGGGCCCGCCCATACCTTCCCACTCAGTGTAATATTCTGCTATTGCCTTTTTAAATTCTTAATAAATTTGTCTTTGAATTTATGTTCAAAGTGAAGTCCTAGGAGACAGTAGAGTGTGATCACAAGCAGCAGAGATTCTCTAGTGATGAACTCAGCAGACAAAGCATACAGTGCAGGCACTTGATCAATTGACCTGGATGCTGAGTACACTTGCCCTGGGCAACCAGAATACCAGCAGGCCCCAAAATGGTGGGCAGGGACCTGGGCCCAGAGTAATAGCAGGCTTAGGAGCTGTGCACTGTGATGCAGGAGGAGGACAGTTTGCCATCCTCTCTGGAGCTCTTTACTGCAGCCTCTGCATAAGTATTAACTCTGCCTTCGGTACCAGAACAGAAATGTCAGCAAATTTTTACAGAATAATAGCATATGCATGGACACTGCAACAAAGCATATCAGAGTTACTTGGATTCTACAAGAATTTAGGATCTCCAGTTTGGAAAACTACAGAAACATTGCAAAGCACATAGAAATGAAATTTAAAGATGTGGCATTCCGCAGAACAGAACACTTCTCAAATGCAGCTGCAGATCAACCAATTATTGATGAGGAAGGCAACTTTAAAATTAATGTTTTGTTTTTAATTGAAAATACAATGACAGACTGCATAAACAGGCATTTTGAATTATAGGCAAATCATGAAGCTGCTTTCCATATCTTGTTCAACCTCATACACTACAGAAAATGTCAGAGGAGACATTAAAATGCCATGGTACAAATTTACACTTAAAATAAAATTCAGACTTGTGAAAAACTTATTTTAGAAAAATTGTTTCATGAGAATCAACTTTAGATGTCCTAAAATTTTTACTTCAAAATAATTTATCAGAAAATTTTTTTCATGTTGCCACAGTCTATAAAATACACTTAGCAGCCTCCCATGACAATTGTTGCCTCAGCAGAAAGATACTTCTCAAGATTAAAATATTATAAAAAATGATTTGCAGCCTTGCATTTGCCAAGAGTGACTGGTGTTGCTTTCAATTACATTGATTGAAAATGAACCTATTTTGAGTATAAATTTTGATGACCTAATAAATGAAATTGCAGAAAAGCAAGCTGTAAAAAGATGATTTAAGATATCATGTTACTCAGTAGTATTTATTGTTTTGCATAAATCTATGGCACCAAATTTTTTTTGCAATTGGTAAATTTATGCTGTCACTCAGATATCACTTATCTTTTACAAGTACTAAAATATTTTTTAATGAAAAGCTTTATTTTGTGTTAGTCCTTTTTTAAAGTTCTTCTAATTTTGATATTCTCCTTTCTTTAACTTTGTTATTTTTAACAAATAATTTATTTATTTTTTGGTTGCACTGGATCTCCATTGCTGTTGCTCCATCTTTCTCTAGTTGTGGTGAGTGAGGCCTATTCTTCGTGGTGGTATGCAGGCTTGCTTTGCAGCAGCTTCTGATGTTGCAGATAACAGGTTCTAGGTGCTCAGGCCCAGCCACTCTGAGGCATGTGGAATCCTCCCAGACCAGGGATTGAACCCATGTCCTCTGCACTGGCGGGCAGACTCTTACCTGTGGTGCCACCAGGGAAGTCTTGTGTCAGTCTTTTTAAAGGTCATTTTTTCCCTACTTCATGAAGAAGGACCCCACAATTCCATTTTTTATCATTCCTATTAATTATATAGCCAGCCCTGATAAACACTCCCATTTCCTTTTTGTTCTGACTTGAATCCACATGTGATACCTACGAGTACAGCAGTCATTTTGGAATCATGAGGAGAAAACCCAACATATTAAAAACAGATGATCAGAATGATAATAAGAGTTTCTCTCCTTGAGATGGTCATTGAACTAATACATTGGTCCTCAGCTGTCCACTTCTAGATATGTTGTATGCATGTGTACTAAGTCACCCAGTTATAGCCAGCTCTTTGCGACCCTATATGTAGCCCGCCAGGCTCCTCTGTCCACGGAGATTCTCCAGGCAATAATACTGGAGTGGGTTGCCATGCCCTCCTCCAAGGCATCTTCCCAGCCCAGGGATGGAACCCACATCTCCTGGGATGCAGGCAGATTTGTTACTGCTGAGCCACAGAGGAAGTCCAGATATGTTGTATATGTACCCCAAAATAAAAGTTCTAGTGATTTGAGATAATGTTCATCCACTTTTCTGGAATGTCTATGCATCCATCACTCAGAAGTCATATGCACCCTATTACCTTAAGTGACCTTATGCTTTGTTTTCATGATTACATTCTCCAAATTAAATTATAGGTTCCACAAGGGCAGAGATATTTCATCTTTTTTCTCACAGCTAGAACCCTGACACAAAATACCTACTTGAGAAGTGTTTCAATGGGTAAGTGAATGAATGAATAAAAGACTTCCCTCAGCAAAGAAACTATGCTCAGATCACAAAATAAAGAAGGGGGAAACACCTAGCTACCATTTCTTCAGCAGTAAGAACAAAGGGGCATTTTTCTTCAAGTACTTACAAGTGTAAGTTATTGTGAGCTATAAATTTCCTTGTGCTAGCTGGAAAGAATATTTCTTACCTAAGTCTGAAATGTACAAAACTGGGCTTCTGTGAAGGCAAATGGAGTCTGTTCTCTAACCTTAAAAGTAGAGCCATTGTCATCATGCCCTAGACTGTTCCACCCCACCACCATTCCACCTGTCTCCATAACAAGGCCCTCCAGTGTCCCCAATGTTCAGCATCTGAAATGGCATCCATAGATGTTAACACATCTAAGAACATCTCTGATGATCATTTTGCAGTGGAAAATGAAGTGACTATAAGTGAAATCACATCCCAGGAAGCAAAAGTCATGGTACAGAAAGAAAAATCTCTCCTCCCTGATGGAGAAGGTCTCTCACCCAGAACTCTTCTTCCCCAGCATGCAAATATCACCTCTTCTTTGTTGCTCCATCTCAACTAGACCTTCAAGATGTGTTTTTGTTTCAGTTATCTTACTACTGTAATATTTGTCTCTGCTTTGATTCCTTGATCCATATCCCAAGTAATTGCACTCCCATTTAATTGAACTTACATTTCTCTTCTTAAAGCTTCTGTTTTCCCCATTCATATTAATAAAAGTCTTCTTCCAGTCTGAGAACCAAGATCTCCTCTCTGAGTGACAGTATGGTTACATTCAGTTCTAACTGCAAATCACCCCAGATCAGGCACATGCCATTTGGCAAGGCATTTGGACCATTTGAGGGCCCAGGGTGACCCTTGAAATCTATCAGGATCATTCAGCACCCTGATTTAATTAGAAATGGCAGAGTTCTGCCCCTGCTCCATGGCAGGAGAGGCCACTGCAATGAGAAACACTTGCATCACAGCTAGAGAGTAGGCCTGCTCGCTGAAACTAGAGAAAACATGGAAAATCCAGAGCAGTCAAAATAAATAAACACATAATTTAAGAAAGGCTTAAAAGAAAATGCTAGAGGAAATGAAGGGCTTCATAGACACTGAGATTAAAGCCGTTTTTCTGGGGGTCCAGAAAGAAAGGTTTCAAATGTGTACAGCTTTCTGATTACCTGGTGATCAAGAATCAATGATCAGGGCCATACCTTCAAAAGATTTTCATTTTTGGTTTGAATTTCAAATAACAGAATATAAGTGTAAATCTTTTGCTGATAATAAAATGCTACGCAATTTTTTTTTTAAATGGCAGCATTCAAATGCAATTTAAAGTCCTACAAACATATTCTTTGAAGGAAAGATAAAGTGGCAAAAAGGACACACACACAGACAAAAAAATTGATAGTAATAAGGATAACAATGACCACAATATTAATTAATGTCTCTCAAATATCATATATTCAATATTTATAGGAAAATAAGATTTCTAGGAACAAAGATGTTGCCTTTTTTTTCATAAACTGTTGGCATTTCTTTAAAATAGATTATATGAGCTATAAGAAGGCATATAGTAATACACATGTATTTTGTGGGGTGATACACAAACAACTTCTACTTCATACGTTCATGTTAAATCGCTTTAGTCATGTCCGACTCTTTGTGATCCTATGGACTGTAGCCCCTCTAGGCTCCTCTGTCCATGGGAATACTCCAGGCAAGAATACTGGAGTGGATTGCCACACCCTCCTCCAAGGGATCTTCCCACCTAGGGATTGAACCCACATCTCCTGTGGTTCCTGCATTGCAAGCAGATTCTTTACCACTGAGTCACTGAAGAAGTCTTCCTACTTCATAGTCGTTTACAATTCCCAAAGCTCTCCCCTGTCCATTTTGTTCTCAGAATGTCCCTGTGAAGGGAATAGAGTATTATCACCTCAATTATACAGGTGAGAACGTTGAGATGGAATAAGTTTAAATTACTTGCCCACGCTTAAGTTCATTTCTCTCCCACCGCCTTTTTCAGTTCAAAAACTTCCTAGGATACAATAAAGTTGTACTTGGTTATCACATTGTTTTCTTCATTTTTTGATCTAATTTTCAAGTCTTTAGTACAATAAACATTCTCCCATCCCAGTACATTGCAGTACGTGTAAGAACACAGAAAACAGAAAGTAACAGTGAGTACTTCCCTGGTAGTCCAGTGGTTAAGAATCCACCTTCCAATGCAGGGGATGCATGCTTGATCCCTGGTCAAGAACTAAGATCCCTCATGCCCAGGAGTAAGGAAGCCTGCTCACTGCAACTACTGAGCCCACGTGCTCTGGACCCTGAGCTCTAAAACCAGAGAAGCCCGAATGCCACATCAAAGACACATTGCAGCCAAAAAAAATTGACAAAAAAATAAAAAGATATTGACAATGAGACAATGCATTTACATGACTCTAACTTCTCATGCACTCAGAAGTCTAGAGATATCCGCTGCAGTCCCAGTGTGTTAACATATAACACTCCTAATTGGATAGATTAGGTCCAGAAAGCTTATGAATTTAAAGAAGTGAAACTAGTAACTCTGATAGAGCAAAATGTAGAGTTCTACTCAAATACTTTATGCCCTCACATGCGCTGGTGTTCACAGCAATGACAGATTTGTTTGCAGTTTTCTTTAAGAAAACAAGAAGTCTGAAACTGCAGTATAGATATCTTAATCCATCACAATCCTCTTTTTAAAAAGGCAGAAAACTAGTAACTGAATAAGACGTTCTGGTTGAAAGAAGCTTTTTTTTTTTTTTATGTTTAATGACTCTTAAGAACTGTTAGAAATATTGACCTGGAGCCCAGAAATACGGCCAGATGAAGACAAAGATTCCAAGATCATAATCATTAGGGGGCCAAAGCATTCACTCATCAATTCATTTAATAAATACTTACTGAGAATTTATTTTGTTCTATGAATTAAGAAAAGCATCAGATAAATCTAGACAAATTTGCTCAAGGCAGGTAAAAAGAGAAGTGTACTCAGGGCAAAAGAGCTGATGAATCAATCTGAAATTAACTCAGCTGCAAGGAACACACAAGCCTACTTAGAGTGGCTGGAATACATAGGGGTTGATTTATCTCATATAATAAAATATCCAAAGAAGGTATGTGTTGGCATTGGTTCTGCTGACCAGTGATACCATCTGGAACATGTTTCTATTTATCTTTCTGTTCCACAACATTTAGCATTATATCAGTTGGTTTTTACTGCATGAAAAAGCCTCCCAAATTTTAATGGTTTAATCAACAACCATTCATTACCTCACGCATCCACAGGTCAGTTGTGATGTTCTAGTAAGCCCAGGCCTGGTCCATTTATTCTCAGTGGAGTCCACTCAAGCATTTGAGATCAGCTGTGGGTCATTCAGAGAGCCAGCTTTGCTTTTTTTGGCTGAGCTCTCTTATGTGTCTGGGATCTTGGCTGGTCCACCTGGACTCACCCTGCTCCTTGCAGTTTCTTATCACCCAGCAGGCTAACTTGGCCTTGTTCTCATGAGAGGGCAAGGATTCAAGAGACTAAGTGGAAATATATAGGTCCTCATGAAGCCTGGTTCAGAAGTAACCCATTGATAAGCAAGTCACAAGACCAGTTCAAATGTGAGAGGAAGGGGAACGGACTTCACATCTCAATGGGAAGAATGGTGGTACATGAATATAAAAGGAGAAGAACTGTTGTCATTGCTGCAAATGATCTACCACATTCTCCACTCTGATCAAAATTATCCAGAACCTTCCTATATGAAAAAGATGAATTCCCACCTGACACCTCCAAAAGCCTCCTATAATCAGGTCTTCACTCTTGAAGTCTGGATTCTCTTGGTCAATACCTGCAAGTTTTTTGCTGCCACACACTCAGGAAATAATGACGAGAGACTCTACTTGTGGTCCAGTGACTAAGATTCCATAAGCCAAATGCAAGGAAGGGGCCTGGGCCTAGTTGGGGATCTAGACCCCACACGCTGAAACTAAGACACAATGTGGACAAACAAATAAATAAACAAACATAAATATTTTAAAAAAGAAATAACTATGAGATAGAAAATGGGACAAACCACAAAAAATGTGTTTATTTTCAGGGAGTAAATGGAAGTATTTAAGATGGGAGTAGAGGCATTTTCTTGTTGATGCTCCTGTTGCTCACTCAGTCATGTCCCACTCTTTGCATCCCCATGGACTGCAGAATGCCAGGCTTCCCTGTCCTTCACTATCATCTGGAGTTTGCTCAAACTCCTGTCCACGGAGTTGGTGATGCCATCCAACCATCTCATCCTCTGTCACCCTCTTCTCCTCCTGCCCTCAATCTCTCCCAGTATCAGGGTCTTCTCCAGTGAACTGGCTCTTCGTATCAGGTGGCCAAAGTACTGGAAGTTCAGTTTCAGCATCAGTCCTTCCAAGGAATATTCAGTGTTGATTTCCTCTAGGATCAACTGGTTTGCTCTCTTTGCTGTGGCATACTCTGGTCCATAGCAACTCTAAAATCCCACTAAACAAAGGTTATCAGATCCTCAAATACGGGAGCAGGGAATGTTTCTTGATCACAGCCTAGTTCTGCTCCCTGGGACTAGCTTCTAGTTCATTATCCTCTAATAACCTTGGGAAGCTCACAAATCCATTGTTCTCAATGTAACTGGCTTATTAGGTTCTTGGCTTCACCCTCAGAGATAAATGAAATAGCTATATTTATAGCCAAGTAACTTTTTGCAGCCTATTTATTTCTTGTGGAAATTTGGAGGCCCAAAGGCTTTTGTGAAATTTATAAAATCAGAGTTCCTTTGAATTCAGCTGATGATGCTTCTGCTGCTCTTAAAATCTCTTAAAACTGCTTAGATTTTACATATCTGACAGTAAATTCGAATCCATTTGGGGAAAAAATCCACACCCACAATTGCTTTCAAAACACACTTCTACTTTTACAGATTTGTAAAATCTGTAAATTTTTTAGATTCCACATTTAATTGAAGTCATACAGTATTTGCCTTTCTCTATCTTTTCTCCCTTGGCATAAAACAGACATAGAGAATAGACTTATGGACATGGCGAGAGGGGAGGAGAGGGTGAGATGTATCCAAAGAGTAACATGGAAACTTACATTACCATATGTAAAATAGATAGCCAGTGGGAATTTGCTGTGTGGCTCAGGAAATCCAAACAGGGGCTCGGTATCAACCTAGAGGGGTGGGATGGGGAGGGACGTGGGAGGAAGGTTCAAAAGGGAGGGGATATATGTATACCTATGGCTTATTCATGTTGAGGTTTGACAGAAAACAAAATTCTGTAGAGCAATTATTCTTCAATAAAAAATCAATCAATAAATAAAAAGGTTCATCTCATGATTACATCTTTTTAAAAAGCCAAATCTGTAAAAAACTGAGAATAGAATGGTGGTTACCAGGAGCTAGGGAGGTGGGGGTGGGAATTGGAGAGACGGTTTCTAAGGGTACGAGTGAGCAACCAGTAGACCAACAGGTGCTGGAGATAGAAAGCACAGTCTAGTCAGTATGACAACCACAGTGCTATAAATTTCAAAGTTGGAAAGAGACTAGATTTTAGCTGTTTCCATCACACAAAAAAAGAAATGATAATTATGTGACAGAGGTGTGGGCTAACGCAAGGGTGGTAATCATACTGCAGTATATAAATGTATCAAATGAATACACTGTTCACCTTAAACTTATACAATGTCGAATATCAATTCTGTCTCAATAATAATACATAAATATATAAATGTGGAACAAATGCACTTCCGTGTGTCCTAACTTACTTGCAGCACTTTGTGCAAGGCAGTCTCCTTGACAGAATGCCCTTGAGATGACTATGAATCATATTTCTGACTGGAGAAGTTCTTCTAGATGTCTCCTTAATTCTTTCAAGCACCTTGATAAAGGATCTTAGGGGCACACTCATGATTTCCTCTCTACCCATAGGCTGTATTCTACCTCAAGAATCTTTTATTGATTGAGAAGGCAAGACAATAAGTAGTTTCATGTTCTATCCCTACAAGTTCTAGTTCCTTTGAATTTCCTCCAAATTCTACTTGCAAACTAAATAGTTCTAACTTTAGCTCGTGCATCCCTTGAATGTCGTCATATGCCGCTAAAATAAGGCAAATGTAAAGTCCACCAGGTACATATTTTAACCTTCCAAGCTACTAAAGGCAACATTTTTCCAGTGGCTTCACTACTACATAACATGGAGCTTTTTCATCCAGACTTCAACAACAATTGCCTCATCAGTTTTTCAGCTTCAGTTAACTGCTCATCATTTTTCCAGCTACTTCCAGCTGCCTGGCTCCAAAGCCAATGCTTCTACACTAACAGGCTCATGTCTGAATCAGATTTTCCTTTGGAACAAGCCACCTCCAAATCTATTAGCTTTAAAGCAAGAGTGTGACCGTCAGCTGGGCTGATCATCTGGGTGTGCTGGGCTCGGGTCTTTGGGCAAGGCTCACTCACGCACCTGTGGCCAGCTACAGGTTGACTGACGCTGACCTCATGCGTCTGGGGCTTTGTCTGAAACAACTGGACCAAATCCGCCCTTGTGGTCCCTCATTGTCCAGTAGGCTGTTCCTGATGCCATGGCGGAAATAAAAGAATGGGCAAACACACACACACCTCTAGGGACCTGGACACAGAAGTGAAGAACATTATTCTGCTGTGTTCTATTGCCAAAGGAAGTCATAAACCCAATCCATATGCAAAGGGTGGGGACATAGACACCACCTCCTGATGGCACTTGCTACTCACCTTAGAAGGGAGGGAGATACAGGGAAGACAGCAATGGGCCATTTTTGTGAACAATTTAAGAGAAGCACAGAGAGATTTATTTTCTCACGTGTTATTATTCCATGTAATTACAACAGTCATCTGTGGGTGATCCTCTGCCACCATATGAATACCTGTTTAATACACTTATATGTGATAAGTTTAATATTCATTAATAGCACATGCCTTAAATTATTACACTGGTGTTTCCAAAATAATAACTTTATAATTATACCATATTTTCTCTATTTATTAGTTTGTAGATTTTGGTACAAGAACTTTCCTTTTTCTTTTCTTCTCTTTCACTCTTTTAGCTTTTGCATAACAGTTGATATGTGGATAATTTCATTCAATTGATTATAATCAGTTTGAGTAATTATTCTTTAAGATTCTCAGACTGCCCTCTATCTGTCCAGTGGGAGGTACAGTGATTTAGTTCTTTGGTAATTTCAACATGATTGCCATGGTATTTGTACACCTCTTTGTTTTGTCTTCAGAGTCCATCGAACCAAAAAAGTACAGTCAGAGTGCTCTGTCCAGACATTACTTAAAATAATTGCTCCCTCTGTGTAATTGCTATCAATTTGATAGGTTCATTTTATTTTAATTTACATGGAATTTAAATGTTTGATTTTTCTCTTTTGATTTAATTTTCTAGTATATAAAATATTTACATGCTTTAAAATTAAAATAATACTAAACTATATACACCCAAAAAAGGTGTTCTTTTCATTATAGGGGATAGGACTGCAAATGTGAGAAGTCAAGAGATACCTAGAGTAACAAGCAATTTTGGCCTTAGAGTACAAAATAAAGCAGGGCAAAGGCTAACAGAGCTTTGCCAAAAGAACGCACTAGTCATAGCAAACACCCTCTTCTGACAACACAAGAGAAGACTCTACACATGGAAATCACCAAATGGCCAATACCAAAATCAGATTGATTATATTCTTTGCAGCCAAAGATGGAGAAGATCTATACAGTCAGCAAAAACAAGACCAATAGCTGACTGTGGCTCAGGTCATGAAATCCTTATCGCAAACTTCAGACTTAATTGAAGAAAGTAGGGAAAACACTAGACCATTCAGGTATGACCTAAATCAAATCCCTTATGATTATACAGTGGAAGTGACAAATAGATTCAAGGGATTGGATCTGATAGAGTACCTGAAGAACTATGGATGGAGGTTTGTGACACTGTACAGGAGGCAGTGATCAAGACCATCCCCAAGAAAAAGAAATCCAAAAATGCAAAATGGTTGTCTGAGAAGGAGCTGAGAAAAAAAGAGAAGCTAAAGGCAAAGGAAAAAGGAAACATATACCCATTTGAATGCAGAGATCCAAAGAATAGCAAGGAGAGATGAGAAAGCCTTCCTCAGCAATCAATGCAAAGAAATAGAGGAATAATAGAATGGGAAAGTTTAGAGATCTCTTCAAGAAAATTAGAGATACCAAGAGAACATTTCATGCAAAGATGGGCTCAATAAAGGACAGAAGTGGTATGGACCTAACAGAAGCAGAAGATTTTAAGAGGTGGCAAGAATACGCAGAAGAATTGTACAAAAAAGATATTCACGACCAAGATAATCACGATAGTATGATCACTCACCTACAGCCAGACATCCTGGAATGTGAAGTCAAGTGGGCCTCAGAAAGCAGGTAACCACAATGGTGTGATCACTCATCTAGAGTCAGACAACATGGAATACGAAGTCGAGTAGGCCTTAGGAAGCATTATTATGAACAAAGCTAGTGGAGGTGATGGAATTCCAGTTGAGCTATTTCAAATCCTAAAAGATGATGCTGTGAAAGTGCTGCACTCAATATGCCAGCAAATTTGGAAAACTTAACAGTGGCCACAGGACTGGAAAAGGTCAGTTTTCATTCCAATCCCTAAGAGAGGCAATGCCAAATAATGTTTAAACTACTGTACAATTGCACACATCTCACACGCTAGCAAAGTAATGCTCAAAATTCTCCAAGCCAGGTTTCAACAGTACATGAATCATGAACTTCCACATGTTCAAGCTGGTTTTAGAAAAGGCACAGGAACCAGAGATCAAATTGCCAAAATCCACTGGATCATCAAAAAAGCAAGAGAGCTCCAGAAAAACATCTACTTCTGCTTTATTGACTATGCCAAAGACTTTGACTGTGTGGATCACAACAAACTGTGGAAAATTCTGAAAGAGACTGGAATACCAGACCACCTCACCTGCCTCTGAGAAATCTGTATGCAGGTAAAGAAGTGACATTTAGAACTGGACATGGAACAACAGACTGGTTCCAAATAGGGAACGGAGTATGTCTTGGCTGTATATTACCACCCTGCTTATTTAACTTATATGCAGAGTACATCATGCAAAGTTCCGGGCTGCATGAAGTACAAGCTGGAATCAACATTGCCAGGAGAAATATCAATAGCCTCAGATACACAGATGATACCACCTTTATGGCAGAAAGTGAAGAACTAAAAAGCCTCTTGATGAAAGTAAAAGAGAGTGAAAAAGTTGGCTTAAAGCTCAGCATTCAGAAAACGAAGATCATGGCATCTGGTCCCATCACTTTATGGGAAATTGATGGGGAAACAGTGGGAACAGTGGCTGACTTCATTTTGGGGGGGTTCCAAAATCACTGCAGATGGTGACTGCAGCCATGAAATTAAAAGAAGCTTGCTCTTGGAAGGAAAGTTATGACCAGCCTAGACAGCATATTAAAAAGCAGAGACATTGCTTTGTCAGTGTCAACAAAGGTCCATCTAGTCAAGGCTATGGTTTTTCCAGTGGTCATGTATGGATGTGAAAGTTGGACTACAAAGAAAACTGAGTGCAGAAGAATTGATGCTTTTGAACTGTGGTGTTGGAGAAGACTCTTAAGAGTCCCTTGGACTGCAAGGAGATCCAACCAGTCCATCCTAAAGGAGATCAGTCCTGGGTGTTCACTGCAAGGAGTGATGTTGAAGCTGAAACTCTAATACTTTGGCCACCTCATGCAAAGAGCTGACTCATTTGAAAAGACCCTGATGCTGGGAAAGATTGAGGGAAGGCGGAGAAGGGGACAACAGAGGATGAGATGGTTGGATGGCATCACCAACTCAATGGACATGAGTTTGGGTAAACTCCGGGAGTTGGTGATGGACAGGGAGGCCTGGCCTGCTGCAGTTCATGGGGTCGAAAAGAGTCAGACATGACTGAGCAATTGAACTGAACTGAGCACTGAAGAATTGATGTTTCTGAATTGTGGTGTTGGAGAAGACACTTGAGAGTCTCTTGGACCACAAGGAAATCCAACCAGTCATCCTAAAGGAAATCAGACCTGAATATTCATTGGAATTACGGATGCTGAAGCTGAAACTCCAAAGTTTGGCCACCTGATGTGAAAAACTGACTCACTGGAAAAGACCCTAGTACTAGGAAAGATTAAAGGCAGGAGGAGTAGGGGATGACAGATGATGGGATGGTTTGATGGTATCACCAACTCAACGGGCATGAGTCTGAGTAAGCTCTGGGTGTTGGTGATGGACAGGGAAGCCTGGAGTGCTGCAGTCCACGTGGTCGCAAAGAATCTGACACTACTGAGTGACTAAACTGAACTGAAAACTATATACACAACGTATACTCACTCCCATCCATTTTCCCTCCATTGTATTTCTACCGATTTGTCTCCTAATATATCCAGTCCCTAATATAATCTTGCAGTGTTTCTTTTCCAGAAATAAAAATATAAAATGCTGCTGTGACCACTAGATACCATTTAGAAAAAGTTGAATTGGAACCATAGCTCAAATAATACTCAGCAAAACCAAAGTTAAAAATGAAACCATGCAACTTACAAAAATTGCATACATTTTTCTTTTTAATCCAGGGGTGTGACAAACTTTTTTAAAATATCCCTCAAAATTCAAAAGTTATGAGGCAAAAGATTGATTCAGTTCAGTTCAGTAGCTCAGTCTTGTCCAACTCTTTGCGACCCCATGTATCACAGCACACCAGGACTCCCTGTTCATCACCAACTCCTGATGTTCATTCAAACTCATGTCCATCGAGTTGGTGATGCCATCCAGCCATCTCATCCTCTGTCTTCCCCTTCTCCTCCTGCCCCTAATTCCTCCCAGCATCAGGGTCCTTTCCAATGAGTCAACTCTTCACATGAGGTGGCCAAAGTACTGGAGTTTCAGTTTTAGTATCAGTCCTTCCAAAGAACACCCAGGACTGATCTCCTTTAGGATGGACTGGTTAGATCTCCTTGCCACCCAAGGGACTCACAAGAGTCTTCTCCAACACCACAGTTCAAAAGCATCAATTCTTCAGTGCTCAGCTTTCTTCACAGTCCAACTCTCACATCCATACATGACCACAGGAAAAACCATAGCCTTGACTAGACAGACCTTTGTTGGCAAAGTAATATCTCTGCTTTTGAATATGCTATCTAGGCTGGTCATAACTTTCCTTCCAAGGAGTAAGCATCTTTTAATTTTGTGGCTGCAATCACCACCTGCAGTGATTTTGGAGCCCCAAAAAATAAAGTCTGACACTGTTTCCACTGTTTCCTCATCAATTTCCCATGAATTGATGGGACCAGATGCCATGATCTTCATTTTCTGAATGTTGAGCTTTAAGCCAACTTTTTCACTCTCCTCTTTCACTTTCATCAAGAGGCTTTTTAGTTCCTCTTCACTTTCTGCCATAAGGGTGGTGTCATCTGCATATCTGAGGTTATTGATATTTCTCCTGGCAATCCTGATTCCAGCTTGTGCTTCTTCCAGCCCAGCATTTCTCATGATGTACTCTGCATATAAGTTAAATAAGCAGGGTGACAATATACAGCCTTGATGTACTCCTTTTCCTATTTGGAACCAGTCTGTTGTTCCATGTCCAGTTCTAACTGTTGCTTCCTGACATGCATATAGGTTTCTCAAGAGGCAGGTCAGGTTACTTTGACTTATAAAAATAATATAAATCTTTAAATGGTAAAAAATACACATAAGCAAAGACAAATGATACAGTATGTAAAAATGTTGACAATCTATAACACAAACAAAAGCTAATAGGCTAAATGTAGAAACAGCTCTTTAAAAACAAAACAAAACAAAAACACACCAAAATGAACCAAATGGGAAAAGACAGTATAGAAAAAATTTTTAAAAAGAGATATTTTCCCCCTCCCCCCAAAATAGGGTAAGCAAATGGATGTTAACTACAAGAGAAGATGCTCAACTTCATGATAGTTAGAAAGAATACATGAAAATCTTGTGAGATAGTATTTATTGATTGGTAAAACTACAAAAGTGTGACAATAGACTCATTGTGGTCAGTTTGTGAGGCTCTCTCATTCATGTTTGCCAAGACTAAAAAAGGAAATAAGCTTCTATGGAGAACTTGGCTGTATCTAGCAAGATTACAGACAAAATTCACCATTTGTCAATCCAACCCACTTTTAAGTATGTAGAACTTATACTTCCTCAACTATGCTCAAGATTATTTATTAAAGTATTGATTATAACAGCACAAGATGAGAAACTAAAATTTTCATGAATAAAGATCTAGCGGAATGAATTACATTCATGTTAAGAAGTACTTACTATACTGCCTTAAACAACAATGCAAAAGGCTGTATGATCCCATATAGAACAATGTCCAGGATACCGATAAGTGACAAACAAAAGCATGATACTTTTTGTATCAAAGAAAAGGAATAAAGTTTTTTAAGTAAATAGTTTAAGTAGTAGCCTGGAAAATCCCATGGACGGAGGAGCCTGGTAGGCTGCAGTCCATGGGGTCACTAAGAGTCAGGCACAACTGAGCAACTTCACTTTCACTTTCATGCGTTGGAGAAGGAAATGGCAACCCACTCCAGTGTTCTTGCCTGGAGAATCCCAGGGACGGCGGAGCCTGGTGGGCTGCCGTCTGTGGGGTTGCACAGAGTCGGACACGACTGAAGCAGCAGCAGCAGCAGCAAGTTTGTGAATAGAATGCAACATCGAGCCTCCTCCTCATACTTACAGAGGGAGGAGGAATTCACACGGAAATTTCCTAAGGATCCAGATTATGATAATGAGAAGTGAAATGTGTAGTTTTAAATGATGAAGTGATCCAATCTGCATTTTGGGGAGATGTCCCATCACATCATAGGAGTGGATGCAGTGATATGAATGGTTTAAAGAGACCAGTGAGAAGACTAAAGCAACAATCTAGGATGAATAGGTAAATGGAAATGTCTTCTAGGAAAAAAAGTGAGAAAGTGCCCTGGAAAGTCTCTGGCTATAATTAAGAAGCCACATCAAAGGTATATAATTTCTTGCTGTTAAATTACTGTGGAAATATTCAGAATAATTACAGATTTAAAAGAAAAGGGACTCCCCTGCTGGTCCAGTGGTTAAAAATCCACCTTCCAATGCAGGGGATGTGGGCTCTATCCCTGGTCCAGGAACTAAGATCCCACATGTAGGCAGGCAATTAAACCCACACAGTGCAACTAGAGAAGCCCGTGTGCTCATAAGGAAGAGCCTGTGCCATGCAACGAAGACCCTACGCAGCCCAATAAATACTTTATAATTTTTTTAATTAAATAAAAGAAGGAAAAAAGGAGGAGAAGAGGAAGAAGCAGAGTAGGGACCATCTTCACTGTGTCATCGTGGCCCAGTGACACTGCTGATTTGGGGTTAAACCAAGGAAGTCATTCAATATTCTGGCACCAGCTACACCCCTCAGCTGACAAACATCCTTGTCCTGTAAACCTTGGCCCACACGTTACGATTTCTGCCTCCAGGGAGGACTTTGGCCCGTTCTCACCTGGCCCCTTCCTTGAGGCTTCCATGATACCGTGTGCATATTTCTACCACTGTACTTACCACACTTCTGTGACATTTTCCGCTTGTGCACCTCTCCTACCCACAAAACATAGGCACCTTATAAGGGAAGACGGAGTTTACCATCTGTGTCTCCCTTGGGACTGGTCGAGGGCCCAGCACTTAGTAGATGCTCAGTAAGAGTTGATGAATGAATGAGTAAAGGGCTGAATGAATTCAATTTGGCAGAAAAAAAATACAAAATCTTTTTTTAATTAAAAAATGAACAAGCAGAGATTGAATTAAATCGTCAAGCCTGACTGAATGCTTTAGCTTGGGAAAGATGTGAACATTTTTTAGACTTATTAATTTGCTCTGAAAAATGAAAATACTAATTATTTGTAGGATTAGTCACTGAATCCTGTCTTCTAATTTTCTTACTGATAAATTTCTTAATGATGGTAGTGAAGACAATCCCCATGGATTCAAGGAATTTATACAGACTTCATCAATCCAAAATCCTAGTAAGAAGATTAACTGGATCAGACTCCTGCTTCCACTTAGGATTCTTTCAGACTGAGTGACCGTCCGCTGGTGGTGTTGGTACATCAAATTCAGGAAATGGAAGCTTTTTAAGTCCAGTAATTTATACTGGATTACATATCTAGAAAATGGCAGTATTCTTAGGCCACTATTATAAGCTTTTTTCTGCTAAATGAATATTTTGGAGTCCCAGAATTTTTTAAAATTTATTTTATTGAAGTATAATTGATTTATCATGTTGCATTGATTTCTTATGTACCACAAAGTAATTCAGTTATACATATACTAATTGAGCATTGCAGTTATACATATACTAATTTAACAGAAGAGGGTATTACTTTTTAAAAAATTTAAAATAGTTCTTTAAGAAAAGGGAAAGAAAACTTTTTTTTTCTGAGAATCTCCTAAGGAAACAAATACAAACAGAATTACTTTGTTGCAAAAAGAGTGCAATATATCACTTTTTTTTAAAATCTCAGAAAACAGAGAATATCCTAAATGGCCAAACAATGGAAACAGAATTCAGAGAACTGTGTTATATGTGATACAAATTTCTCCAATTTTGAATTGTTTTTTTCTTTCTCCCTTCACCCAGTGTCCCACTGATAGTGAATATTTTTAGAATAGTTTTTCTTAATTCTCAATGTTTTCTTTCATAAAGAAAAGTAGAAAATAGAAGCTGTCAGAAGCAAATGTCCTCATATTCTCATCAAACTAACCACAACTCAGGACACTTGTTGACTGAAGGCCACACTCATGTCACCTTCACATTTCTTCCTGTTACAAAGGAAGAAGTGTTCAAAAACCAAATTCTCTATATTACTCTGGATCTCCTCCAATTCTATTTTCTTGGGGGACTTTCCACTCCACTCTTCTGGATCATTCTGCTCACTCTAGTTTCTTTTAAAAATGCAAACAAGACAACTTTTTTTCGTAGCCCCCTATCTCATTCTTTCTATTGCCCTTAATTATCTTTCCTTCAAAATTATATTTCATCAGAACAAATTATAAATTGCTTCCACTTCCTAACTCCCATTCTTTCTTTGGTAGATACTAACAGAGTCTTTGTTCCCACAAATTAACTAAAAATTATCTTAATAAGGACAATAGTGATCCTACTGCAGCTAAATAAATGAGCAATTCTGTTCTCATCTTACCAGACTATTCAGTAGTCCTCTACATCAAGGACTGGCCAACTACAGCATATTTTCTAATAAAGTTTAATTGAAACAAGGCCACGGTCATTTGCTTATATATGATCTTAGGCTGCTTTTGTGCGATCATGGCAGAGTACTAGTCTCTCTTTGACCCACCCTCTTCCCTTAAGCCTCTCTGCAAACAGTCTCTTGGTTTTCCTTCTGCTTCTATGGCTCTTCTGCCTTCCTTTCAGTTTCTTTTGGTGGACCCACTTCTTCTATGAGTTTCTAAATGTTGGAGTTCCATGGGCTTAATCCTAGATTATCTTCTCTTCTCACGCACTTTAACCCCTGGAGAGCCTCATCCATCTCTCTAGCTAAAATAGCATCTCTAGGTTGACATTTCTCAAAGCATATCTACAATTCAGACCTCTCCCCCGTGCTTTAGAATCATATAAAATATCTTCATTTGGCTATTTCACTGACTTCTCCAACATAAAAGTCCAGAACTGCATTCTTACTATCCTTCTCCTCACACATGAAATCTGTTCCTCATGAAAAGTTTCTTCTCTTAGCTCATGGAAAGTCCACAGATCTATTGGTTCATGCCAAAAACTTGGGGGTTGTATTAAATAGCTTCTTCCTCAACTCAGTACTGTCAATTGCATTGTCAGGACAGATCTTAAATCTACTGATGTCCTTACATTACTGTGTCATTATTTGTGCAAGCAACGATCACTTTTCTACTGGACTGTTCTACTCATCTATATCTACTTCTGTTTTACTGACTAAGCCAAAGCCTTTGACTGTGTGGATGACAACAAACTGCGGAAAATTTTTAAAGAGATGGGAATATCAAACCACCTTACCTGCCTCCTGAGAAATCTGCATGCAGGTCAAGAAGCAACAGTTAGAACTGGACATGGAACAGCAGACTGGTTCCAAATTGGGAAAGGAGTACTTCAAGGCTGTATATTGTCACCCTGCTTACTTAACTTATATGCAGAGTACATCACGCAGAATGTTGGATTGAAAGAAGCACAAGCTGGAATCAAGATTGCCAGGAGAAATATCAATAACCTCAGATATGCAGATGACACCACTTTTACGGCAAAAAGTGAAGAAGAACTATAGAGCCTCTTGAGGAAAGTGAAAGAGGAGAGTGAAAAAGTTTGCTTAAAGCTCAACATTCAGAAAACTAAGATCATGGCATCTGGTCCCATCACTTCATGGCAAATAGATGGGAAAACAATGGAAACAGTGACAGACTTTATTTTGGGGGGCTCCAAAATGACTGCAGATGGTGACTGCAGCCATGAAATTAAAAGATATTGCTCCTTGGAGGAAAAGCTATGACCAAGCTAGACAGCATATTCAAAAGCAGAGACATTACTTTGTAAACAAAGGTATGTCTAGTCAAAGGTATGGTTCTTCCAGTAGACATGTATGGGTGTGAGAGCTGAACTATAAAGAAAGCTGAGCACCAAAGAATTGATGCTTTTGGGCTGTGATGTTGGAGAAGACTCTTGAGAGTCTCTTGGACTGCAAGGAGATCCAACCAGTTTATCCCAAAGGAAACCAGTCCTGAATATTCATTGGAAGGACTGATACTGAAGCTGAACAGTCTATCCTAAAGTAAATCAGTCCTGAATATTCATTGGAAGGACTGATACTGAAGCTGAAATGCCAATACTTTGGCCACCTGAAGTGAGTCATTGAAAAAGACCGTGATGCTAGGAATGGTTGAAAGCAGGAGAGGAAGGGGACACAAAGGATGAGATGGTTGGATGGCATCACTGACTTGATGGACGCTGCTGCTGCTGCTGCTGCTGCTGCTGCTGCTGCTGCTGCTGCTGCTGCTGCTGCTGCTGCTGCTGCTGCTGCTGCTAAGTCGCTTCAGTCGTGTCCGACTCTGTGCGACCCCATAGACGGCAGCCCACCAGTCTCCCCCGTCCCTGGGATTCTCCAGGCAAGAACACTGGAGTGGGTTGCCATTTCCTTCTCCAACGCATGAAAGTGAAAGTGAAGTTGCCATTTCCTTCTCCAATGCATGAAAGTGAAAAGTGAAAGTGAAGTCGCTCAGTCGTGTCTGACTCTTCGCGACACCATGGACTGCAGCCTACCAGGCTCCTCCACCCATGGGATTTTCCAGGCAAGACTACTGGAGTGGGGTGCCATTGCCTTCTCCCGATGGACATGAGTTTGAGTAATTTCCAGTAGTTGGTAATGGACAGGGAAGCCTGGCGTGCTGCAGTTCATGGGGTCGCAAAGAGTTGGACACAACTGAGCAACTGAACTGAACTAAACTGATTGTACTCATTCTGTTCAAATCATTCTTCATGAAACTTCCAGAGGACATTTTAGATATGACCTCTGCCTATCATTGTAGAATTCTACATAGTCTGACCCCTAAACACATCTCCTTCATACTGGGATATTCTCCCATTTGTCCATTACACACCACCCTCACTAGCTTTCTTTTAGATCACAGAAGACATCAAGTTACTTCTTGTCTCAGGGATTTTCATTCATCCTTTCCCCTCTTCAGCTGGTTAAATCCTATGCACCCTTCAATGCTCAGCTTCAATGTCACTTCCTCAGAGATGCCTTCCTTGACTACCCACAAGAAGCCAGGGCCATTATTATAAACTCTTATTACACTTGACTTTTCTATCACAGAGTACGAGTTGTAACTCAAAGTCCACATACAGATATTCAAGATTTATTATATTTCCTTGTTTGAATGAAATCAAACCAATCTTCTCTAGCCATTCTCTCAGGCAAATGAAAAATTAAATTTCAGTAATCGTTGGGAATTCCCAGCATGGGGTTATGCCAAACACCAGGGTAATGATACAGCACCAGGGAGTACAGGAGTCTTTCCTGATCATCAATCCCCTGTGCACACAGCTCAGTGTTGAGATATTCACCGCCCAAGCTCATGTGGTCAGCACTTTTTAGTTTCAGAGGCTGCTCGTCCATGCCATTTGGAGGCCATAGACCCCTGAGAAAATCTATGACCAAGCTAGACAGTGTATTAAAAAGCAGAGACATTACTTTGCCAACAAAGGTCCACCTAGTCAAAGCTATGGTTATGTATGGATATGAGACTATAAAGAAAGCTGAGCACCAAAGAATCAATGCTTTTGAACTGTGGTGCTAGAGAAGACTCTTGAGAGTCCCTTGGACTGCAAGGAGACCCAACCAGTCCATCATAAAGGAAACCAGTCCTGAAAATTCATTGGAAGGACTGATGCTGAAGCTGAAACTCCAATACTTTGGCCCCACCTGAAGCGAAGAACTGATTCATTTGAAAAGACCCTGATGCCGGAAAACATCGAAGGCAGGAGGAGAAGGGAACTACAGAGAATGAGATAGTTGGATGTTATCACTGACTCAATGGCTATGAGTTTAGGCAGGCTCCAGGAGATGGTGAAGGACAGGGAACCTGGTATGCTGCAGTCCACACGGTCACAAAGAGTCAGACATGACTGAGCAATTGAACAACAGCAACAGTGGCTTACGCAGTTCTGCTTCAGACGCGTCCTGTCTCGGAAAGACTAGTATCTCCAGTTTGGCACTAGAGTCCATTCCTTTATTTGGGGGGAGGGGGTACTAACCAGGAATTGAATCCAGGCCATGGCAGTATAAGTGCCGAGACCTAACCACTGGACCACCAGGGAACTCCTTAGAGACCATTCCTTAACAGGAAAATTTCACTTTAAGGAATGCCTTCTTCTATGTCCCTTCTTCTCTGAAATGCCCATAGTTGAGGTCATCTATAGCCTAGAACAGATGCTAAATTTAGTTCACACCAGCATAAATGATCAATTTTATCAGGTACTTACTTTTAATATCTTGACACTTTCAATCCCCACATTACTAGGCAGAAACTTTGCTGAAGCCTGAATTCCACTGTTAATTGTATAGCTGGGCCCAGGCGATCCTTGTTGTTTATTCGCTAAGTTGTATCTGATTCTTCGCAGCCCCGTGGACTCTAGCTCACCAGTCTCCTCCATCCATGGGGTTCTCCAGGCAAGAAGGCTGGAGTGGGTTTCCACTTCCTTCTCCAGGGGATCTTGCCAACTCAGGGGTTGAACCCGTGTCTCCTGCCCTGGCAGGCAGATTCTTTACCACTAAGCCACCTGGAAAGCTCACCCAGGTGATTGCCCTTCTGAAAAATGTGACCTACTCAGCACCACCTATAATAATAGCACTCTGTTCATTGTTGCAGATAGATACATGGGTCTCTGTGTTCACCTGAGCTTCTGATATTCCCAAGGTCACTCAAACGCTGAGAGAGGTGCTATTTTGAGAAGTCATATTCTCCATGGATAGGTAACTGTCACTCAAGGAGATCCAGGATACAATCTTATCCTAATGATTCATTAGCACCCCACTGACCTTCACTTGCCATGATTGTCCAGTGAAAAATCTGCATGTGACCCTAGGACTTCTGATTCTTGTTGTTGTGAGTCACTAAGTCTTTTGTGACCCCATTAACAGTAGGCCACCAGGCTCCTCTGTCCATGGGATTTCCCAGGCAAGAACATTGGAACAAGCTGTCATTTCCTACCCTAAGGACTTCTGGTATTCTCACATCAAATCTGCAAACACCTACAACACCTCTCCCATAGTCTCAGTGTCTCCAGGGTTTTTATAAGCTATCTCAGTCCTCCCCCTGAAGCAACCTAGGAATGATTGCTCTGAAGTCTATCTTCCACTTCTCTGTTTCAGAATAAGAGTATAAATGTACAATAGTTACTGTCTTTGGACTGTCAACACTAGAATTAGCAAAAAAGAAAAAAAAAGTTGCAACCTCATTTTTTTTTCTTTACATATTTTGAATACTTGCATTCAGGTTCAAGGAAAGACCTGAGGCAAGACTCACCTAGAAATTTCTATAGCTTGCCACAGCCTCTCTATGAACCCCTGTACCAAATATTTTTAAGTTGACTCAATGAACAACTGATAGACATTGAATGATGGTTGTGGAATCCAGAGACTAAAAATGCAGGTTTAATCACTGTGAAAGAAGAAACTGGCAACTGACAGAAAAGAGTGTGATTGTTCATAGCAGCCAAAAAAACTCAGAAATAAAGTCTTCATGATTTAGTATGCCAACAGTTAACTATCACTTAACCTCTGGAACTGAGATATCAGAAAAATCAAGGAGGAAAATAAATAATTTAAAGAAACATAGTTTGCTTTATATTAAAACTTGTGGGAAAGAAAAGACCTTCCAAACCAGGAAATAAAGTATTGGCTTTCCATACAGTAAAGAAGGAAGAAGCTCAGTCTAGGCAGCAGGCTTGAGTTGTGGGCTGAACCTGCTTGAAAGAAGGATGCCCTGGTACTTCCCTGGTAGTCCAATGGTTAAGAATCTGCTTGCCAATGCAGGGCATACAGTTTGATCCCTGCTCTGGAAACTAAGATCCCACATGCCTCGGGGCAACACGAGCCACAGCTACTGACGCCCACGCACTCCAGAGCCTATGGTCCATGGGTCCATGACAAGAGACACCACTGCAGTGAAAGGCCTGCCCAACTAGAAAGTAGCTCCTGCTCGCTGCAACTAAAGAAAGTCTGCATAGCGACGAAGACCCAGAGTAGCCAATAAATAAATAAATTACAACTGCATCAAGAAAGAAAGAAAGAACAAGTTCTCAACAGAGAAGAGTGAAAAGAAGCCCTGGAAGGAGAAAGAATTGTCCTGAATGTAACTTGTTGGGAGTTTGGCTACACTGAAGTAAAACAAGTTACTCAGCCTTTCTAGAACTTTAGATCTGAGGGAAGGAAAGTTAGGAAAGGAATAAATGGCCAAGCTCACACCACCTCTCACCACGAACCTGAGGGTCCAGCATTTGGGACAAGAGCAATGTCTGGGAACAAATGGAGAGAGAAGACACTTTGGTACCTAGTTGAGGTACTAGGTCGGGAAGATCCCCTAGAGGAAGGCATGGCAACCCACTCTAGTATTCTTGCCTGGAGAATCCCCATGGACAGAGCAGCCTGGCAGGCTACATACAGCCCATGGGTTCACAAAGAGTCAGACACAACTCAGCAATTAAGCACAGCTCAAGAAATTGTATATTCCTATTCCTCTTTAAAGAGGTGGAGGTGAGACTTATTCAGTTAGACTATAGTTTCTCCAGGAAAAAAGAAATTGTCCTTACATGGGGCAGGGCTCAAATTATTTTTAAAGTGTCGCAACAAATTTCAAGCACGTTACATTGCTAATGGGTTATTATTTGGACAATGCTTTCATCTGATGCCCATTGCTCAGCTCTCTGATGAGCTTGTTTAAATAAGAAAGCTGCATCTAATTTGAAATGAGAGATAGAATCATGAATAAACCTCAGTCTAGTATATACCCTGTGGCTTGGTGGTTATGTGATGTTCAGAAGAAATCTATGCCAGACATTTCTGGAGCAACAGGAAGACTGGTTTGTGATTGTCTAAAGAAGCTGAACCACGCATTCCTCCCTGTCAGGTGGAAGGTAACAAAGAAGCAGGGGTAATAAGGGCATAAACAGATGTATTTCTCTGGTACCTAAGCTCTTTCTCTAAAGCAAGTAGCCACATCATCAGGATGCCCACAGAACGGACTTTGAGGTCCATTAAGTTAGCAAGGGAAAGTCGTAAATTAAAAGAAATATGGTCGCTTAGAAGAAATCCAAGGTGTCCCTCCACTGTTCTTTAGTTCCAAAAACTACTGTGAAGGTTAGAGTGTAGAATAACATATTAGCTATGTTCGTGGTTAGAGCAAACTATTGGCACAATCATATCTCTACAATGTGGTAAAACACTGGAGATTAAAACATTTGTCTTCAGCTTCTTCTGTCATCACATCTTTGCAAATAGTTTGAGAAAACCACATATGTAATTTTGGTAGATGTATACAAAAGTGTAATTTGGGGCATGGTGAGATGTACATTTTGGAAGTGTATCTGGAGCTACAGTATGAAGAGTGGATTGAACAAGAAGTGGCAAAGAGATCAATTAGCAGATGAGAGAGGAACTTTCTGTTTACTATCTTTTGTGTATGCATATACATTAAGGATTTGTTCTAAAATTTTCTCCGCCTCTAAAATTGACCCATGTGTGTGCTCAGTCACTCAGTTGTGTCCAGCTCTTTGTGACCCCATGGACTGTAGCCCACCAGGCTCCTCTGTCCATGGAATTTCTCAGGCAGGAATACTGGAGTGGTTGCCATTTTCTTCCTCCAAGGGAATCTTCCCAACCCAGGGATTGAACCCATATCTCATCTGTCTCCTGCAGTGGAAGGCAGATTCTTTACCACCAGTGCCACCTGGGAAGCCCCAATTTGCCCCATAGTCATATATCCAATAAATGCACATAGAGGAAACTGGGTGAACAAAATTCTCACTATTCATGTATTTGTAGATTTTAACCCCCTGTTGCCCCATCTTAGGCTGAAGTTCTACTTATGTGATTTGATGCAAGAGTCTCCATTCTCTGATCCCTGTAACACTTGCTGTCTCTCTCTCAGCTTTCTCTAACCCATCTGCAATCTTTCTCTCAGATATAGAAACCAGTCCTGCACATAGAGGATGGCCATGGGGAACAGGCTTTCTTTTGGATTTCTAATATCTTTTGTAATACTGCCCAAAGATTAAGTGATCTTTGGGCTAGCTATCTCTATGCTAGGTCATCAGCAATATGAGCATATTAGTCAGGATTCTCTGGATAAACATAACTAATAGGTTTATATAGAGATATACACAAGAGGAGATTTATTGCAGGAACTGATTCACAAGAATGGAGGCCAGAAAGTCCCATGATCTGCTATCTGCAAACCAGACACCCAGGGAAGCTGGTGGTGTAACTCAGAGTCCAAAGGCTTAAGCACCTGAGAAGTCAAGGGTGTCAGTCCCAGTCTGAGTCCACATGCCTGAAAATTAGAGGGTAATGGTATAAATCTGATTCCAAGTCCAAAGGTCTGAGAACAAGAAGCACCAACATCCAAGGGCAAGAGAAGATGAATGTCCCAGCTCAAGCAAGGAGAGAAAATTTGCCTTGCCTCCACTTCTTTGTTCTATTCAGGCCCTCAGATTGGATGATACCTCATTTTATGAGGATGCTCTTCTTTACTCAGTCCACCAATTCAAATGCTAATCTCTTCCAGAGGCACCCTCACTGACACACTCAGAAAATATGTTTTCCCAGCTATTTGGGCATCCTTTAGCCTAGTCAAACACATAAAATTAACCATCACAATGAGACTATTAGAACAACTCATTTCCTTTCTCTGCGTACATAAATTACACCTCTCCTTCCTTTTGGAAAAGCTCACCTTGGATTGAATTCACTTAGATATTGATTCCATACCCAACAAAAGTAGGAAATTAAAAACAACAATAGTGCCAATCATGTTTTCCAATAAATTATTTGTTTGCGAAAATCACCTTCTGCATTAGCATCAGTGATCAGGAAGTGGGCTCAAAGAGGCTGAATCATCTGCTTAATGAAACACAGCTGAAAATAACAAAGCTGGGATTCCAATGTCCCCTAGATGAATCCCAGTTCTTTCTCCTCCTCCTCTGTGGATAAATGTGTAAGTATACAGTCAACTGAGCCTGCTTTATCACTTTGAAAAATAGAAAATCATTCGCTTTGTCTCACCTCCTTAATTTTTCCTAAACAGTTTCATTAGCAAGCACTCCACTTTGAAGAATTTTCCAGGCTGCCAAAGCTTGCTACTCCTCGGTATTCATACAACACTATGATTTTCCTGTAAAACTGAATAATCTCTGTATTTAGTGTGCTCACCCATGCTGAGTCAAAGAGAAAGGGGTGTCTTTCAATGTGTCAACATGGCTATAATTCTCTTAGGTCGTGGCTATTTAAACCCTCACATCTATAAATTGACTACTGCACCACTGTCTCCAGGGGTTCTTTCAGTTAAAAAATTATAATTTTAATTTTCATATCCAGCATCGAAATTGAGAAAGAGGTGGGTCGTGTCCATCATCTGACTGCAGCTATAAAATGAGCTGATACCCTGGAAATTTCACATTCTGTGACATTTTGTTTCCTACAGAAAATATTTCTAAAAACTGTACTTGCCCAAAACTTACTTCTAGAAACAACCATATCATCCCGTAGACTGGGTCGTTTATGCCTGACCATCCAGGGATAGAAGTTGTGTGTGTGTGTGTGTGTGTCTGTGTGTGTGTGTGTCTGTGTCTGTGTCTGTGTGTCTCTGTGTGTGTGTGTGTGCACGCACGTGTGTGTGTGTCGCTTCAGGCATGTCCAACTCTTTGAAACCCTAAGGACTGCAGCCCTCCAGGCTCCTCTGTCCATCGGGATTCTCCAGGCAAGAATACTGGAGTGGGTCACCATGCCCTCCTCCAGGGGGTCTTCCTGACTCAGGGATTGAAGCTGTGTCTCTTATGCCTCCTGCACTGCAGGTGGGTTCTTTACCACCAGTGCCACCTGGGAAGCCCAGGGAGAGCAGCTCATGTTATGCATCAAGTCCCATCTCCAGTCAAACAAAATAGCTGGGAACTTTTGAACTTTACTTCGCTCTTGTCTTGTTCACTAGGTTTTTTAACTAAACCATGTGTCTGGTCTTGGGATTTGGATTCCACAATGACTCTTATATTTTTGGCTGCATCTGGTCTAGTTCTCTGACCAGGGATCAAATCCTTGCCCCCTGCATTGGGAGTATGGAGTCTTAACCACTGGATTGACAGGGAAGTTATACTGAAGGAGGAAACAGACAGAACAGGCTCCCTCTTGAAAGCAGGACTCCATCTTGGGCCGGTCTGTGGACTTTGAGCTATATGCCCTGTATCTATGGAAATGATACCAACTGGAAAACCAGAGCCCCAGGATGGAAGAGCCCCAGGGCTCCTACCTAAACTCTCCTTTGCCTAAAAGGATACCCTAATTATCTGTGTATCCAAATAGAATCATACATTCTATTATGCTTATTGGGCTATGACCACAGGTCTACTAGTAATTTTCCACCTTTAACTACCTAGGCTTAAGGCATATGATTCACAGGTTAACTCTGATTGTATCTTTCTTTTTCCTTTGTTCAGACTAGTTTCAGAGAATTTGGGGAGGTGGGTTTGAGCACATACACTTAGCGTATATAAGGTTTTCACAAAAACTGGTTGGAGGTCCTTAGCTAAGAGGAGACTCTGCTTGAGCCCGCCGGTGTAACAAACTGCACTCCAAACTGCATCGTCCTTCTGAGTGAGTCTGTTTCCCAGAACGCATGGCTACAACACCACCGCACTAACTCTTAACTTGAATACATCTGAGCCTTGTCACAGAGGAAGGAAAACAAGTGTTATTATTTTCAGACACACCATTAGATAATGCAGTATTAGCCAAGTCTGTTAATTAAGGAAAAGTCTAGATTAGCTACAACTGAATAACAAAATTACATTGTTCTTCTCAGCTGAGATGCAAAACTATTCCTCCTGTGGGCAAATGTCACCTGCAGTATCAAAAAACATGAGGCCATACAGCCATCAGCCACTGCAGCCTCTCCCACCCACCTCAACCGCTTACCCTGAGAGGATGCAGGATGGTGAAAAGGGGCTATTGCCCTGGATAGCAGAGGTGCATATCAAAGGAATGGCTGTAATAAGCCCAGATTCTTGGATATTCCCATACTTAGAAAAGTGCTGAATACAATAACTGGAGAATTTTTTTTTCTTTAATAGTAATCTGTTGATGAGCTGACTACCTGATTTTTGTTGCAAAAACTTCTATGTATCCTGGCTCCTCCCTCACTGCTTCAGAGCAGACCCTCAGGGCAATCTGAGAGGCTGCCTCCCAGACTTAATAAGGTCCTCAGCAAGTCCCCTGAGTAAAACATAATGCTCAACTTTTTGTGCATTTTATTGGTCGACACCCCTCACCGTTCCATTTTGAAATTTCTCTTAGCGATCCTACTGCAGACACAGGCAGACAGGTACATTTGGAGCTGAGAAAGGTAAGAATGTAAGAAGTGAAAACTAATTCTATGAGGACATTTTGCTTTCTGGGGCTCTCTCAGACAACCATATCAGAGATCCTGAGGAAGTCTTTGTTCATCTCTCTCAACAAAGTACAGTAGATAAAGCAAAATCAGCTTTATCAGCTCTATATGTCACAAAAGATTCACTTTCCCAGACCTTAATTTGGCAAAGAGTGTTTGGAGGTTGTAATGCCTTAGATTAGTGAGGTAGCATATGGGGCGGGGAGGGAAGGCCTAAAGGAGTTCATATCAATTCAAACCTATTACAGGTTTTTTTATTATTATTATTAGTTCTAACATTTTAAGTATTCTACATATTTCTGTAGTATGTGGTTTCGGACACTGGAAGGATATATTGGGGAAGTAATGACACACGACCTACAAAATCAAAATTGAAGCCTTGATTTGGCCAAATTTATTCACACCTTCAATTTTGTTCATCAAAAGAGCGGGAAGACTATGGAGAACAGTGTGGAGATTCCTTTAAAAACTGGAAATAGAACTGCCATATGACCCAGCAATCCCACTGCTGGGCTTACACACTGAAGAAACCAGAATTGAAAGAGACACATGTACCCCATTGTTCATTGCAGCACTGTTTACAATAGCTAGGACATGGAAGCAACCTAGATGTCCATCGGCAGATGAACTTATAAGAAAGTTGTGGTACATATACACAATGGAGTAGTACTCAGCTATTAAAAAGAATGCATTTGAATCAATTCTAATGAGGCAGATGAAACTGGAGCCTATTATACAGAATGAAGTAAGTCAGAAAGAAAAATACCAATACAATATATTAATGGATATATATGGAATTTAAAAGATGGTAACAATGACACTATATGTGAGACAGCAAAAGAGACACAGATATAAAGAACAGACTTTTGGACTCTGGGAGAAGGTGAGGGTGGGATGATTTGAGAGAACAGCATTGAAACATGTATATTACCATATGTGAAATAGATGACCAGGCCAAGCTCAATACATGAAACAGGGCACTCAAAGCCTGTGTGCTGGGACAACCCAGATGGATGGGGTGGGGAGGGAGGTGGGAGGGGGTTTCAGGATGGGGGACACATGTACACCTGTGGCTGATCCATGTCAATGTATGGCAAAAACTACCGCAATATTGTAAAGTAATTAGCTTCCAATTGAAATAAATAAATTGTTTTTTTTTTTAAAAAGAGCAGGAAGAATTTTCTGGTTCTGAAATCAATGGAGACTTACTGTTGAGACTGTCAGGAGCCCACCCTTCAAGAATTTCTCATGCTCTTAGCACTGCATGTAGGCGTTTGTTACCCGGCTGAAGCAGAGACTAAGGAGGATGGTGGATCAGACAGGACAGACCAGGTTATATTGTGCTAATTAAAAACAAACACACACAAAATCTCAGTGGCTCAAACTAACAAAAGTGGATTTCTGGTTTTGGGGGTTTGTTTTTTTTTGGTTTTGTGGGTTTTTTGGCCACATCGACTTTTGCCTGGAAAATCCCATGGACAGAGGAGCCTGGGGGGCTGCAGTCCATGGGGTCTGACACGAGTCAGACACGATTCAGCGACTTCACTTTCACTTTTCACTTTCATGCATTGGAGAAGGAAATGGCAACCCACTCCAGTGTTCTTACCTGGAGAATCCCAGGGACAGGGGAGCCTGGTGGACTGCCCTCTGTGGGGTCGCACAGAGTCAGACACGACTGAAGTGACTTAGCAGCAGCAGCAAGACTTGAAGGATCTTAGTTCCCTGACCAGGAATTGAACCTGGGCCCTTCACAGTGAAAAGGCCAAGTCTTAACCTCTGGACCACCAGGAAATCCCCAAAGGTTGATTTCTTGGTCACACTACATAACCTTCTTGGACAGGATACAGGTTCTGCTTGCATCATTACACCTTCACTCAGGGATCCAGACGGAGGGAGCAGCCACCACTTGAAGCAATGCATTTCCCAGTCACCATGAGGGAAGGAGAACTGTGGGCTTGTGCTCTAGCTGCCAATACTTCCATGGGGAAGTGAAAAGTACCAGCTAAACTCATGTTTTATTAAGTAAATAATAGTCATTTGATCACCCCTAACGGGCAAGGAAGTACAATCCCACTTTGTGCCCTTAAGGGAAGACCTGAATATGTATCATTATCCTAACAATTACTGTGGGCTTTCCTGGTGGCTCAGATGGTAAAGAATCTTCCTGCAGTGTGACAGACCTGGGTTTAGTCCCTGGGTTGGGAAGATCCCCTGGAGGATTGCATGGCAACCCACTCCAGTATTCTTGCCTGGAGAATCCCCATGGACAGAAGAGCCCGGCACGCTACAGTCTGTGGGGTAGCAAAGAGTCAGACACGACTGAGCAGACTAAGTACAATTACTGTAGTGGGAGGAAAAAAGGAAAGGTCAACAAATAGCCCTGAGCCTGAGCTGAGGACATTATGCCCTAGACAGAAGCATGTGAGACAGGGAAAGGCAGCTTTTGTCTTAAGTAGGGCTCTTAGGCTCTTAGTAGAAAATCTAACAGTCATGAAAACTAATTTCCTCAAATCCCCACAGGTAGGAAGTGGCAGCACTAGCTCTCTGGTTTTGTGTGTCCATGTCTACTGCCGCACCCATGTTCTAAACTGTACCACTGAGTAACTGAAAGATTGATCTCTGCCCTCCAGGTACTACCAGTGAGGTTGGGTAAAAACTGAACAATGACACACAAGAAATAAAGGAAACTATCAACTCAATAAAAATTAAAGTTTCAGCTGTATGATAAAAGACCTAAGAGGAGTTCAAGGAACAAGGGCTTGGTACAGCTAGGGATCAGTCCAGGAAGCCTTCCTGGAGGAGGCAGGATTCACAATCATAGATAAAATAGATAGGATTTAAGGGAAGAAGAGAGCAGAGAATCTTCTCTAAGAACAAAATGAGCAGAACAGCAGGAGAAAAGGCAAAAGGAAAGGAGAAACCCTGAGGAGAATGAGGCAGCATGTCATACACAAGCTGGGAGGGCTGAGTGAGAAAGGATTACTCGGGGGGTGGCAGGGAGTGAGCCTGCTTTGTTTGAAAGTAGATGGGGAACCTAAAGGGCTCCTGTGCAGTGTACAGTATGCTGAGGTGGGGTTTTAAGGAAGTTGACTAACACCTAGATGATCTGGGAGATGGGCAAGAAAGAGCTTCAAGGAAATCCCACTTCAGTCAGTCAGTTCTGTCGTTCAGTCATGTCCAACTCTTTGCAACCCCATGGACTGCAGCACACCAGGCTTCCCTGTCCATCACCAACTCCCAGAGCATACTCAAACTCATGTCCATTGAGTCGGTGATGCCATCCAACCATCTCATCCTCTGTTGTGCCCTTCTCTTCTCACCTTCAATCTTTCCCAGCATCAGGGTCTTTTCCAATGAGTCAGTTCTTCACATCAGGTGGCCAAAATTTTGAAGTTTCAGCTTCAACATCAGTCCTTCCAATGAATATTCAGGACTGATTTCCTTTAGGATGAACTGGTTAAATCTCCTTGCTGTCTAAGGGACTCTCAAGAGTCTTCTCCAACACCACAGCCCAAAAGCATCAATTCTTTGGTGCTCAGCTTTCTTTATAGTCCAACTCTCACATCCATACATGACTATCAGAAAAACCATAGCTTTGACTAGATGGAGCTTTGTTGGCAAAGTAATGCCTCTGCTTTTTAATATGCTGTCTAAGTTGGTCATAGCTTTCTTCCAAGGAGCAGGTGTCTTTTAATTTCATGGCTGCAGTCACCAACCGTGAGACTGTTAATGATCTGATGACACACAGATTTGGACTGGCCTTTAAGATGCCAGAATTCATCAGACCAACAGTATTTTCAGTGTTGATTTTAGCTCACCAACACTGTTTGGCACTCATTCTAACAACAGAGTGTGTGAGCCACATCCAGGAACGGCCCCTCCCTTCCTCTCCCAGGTGAGCGGGAGTTAGCTAGTGAGGGCACTCCTTTGGTAGAGGGGTCAGGCAGAGGCAGCTACTCAGAAAATCCTTGCATCAGGGAGATGAAGAAGTCATGACCCCTGGGATGCTGAGCTCACTGTCTAGCAAGCCTTAGGGTGACCTCTCTGAGCCGGCAAAATGGACCAACTCTAGGCCTGTCATTATCTCTCTGAACCTGAAAATAAGCTTCAATTCAGACACAAAGCTCCAGCTCCCTGCCATTAACTCCAAATCGCATAGCTTTGCCAAAGCCAAGAAATCTTATACGCATCCTTGGGAGAATTAATTGCCTACTTATTGCTATTACGGAGATTAATTAGGGCAAGCCTGCTCCCAGCTATGCCTCGTAAAAGGAGTGGGCAGCCACCTTTTAGAATGCGAGAGCCAGGGCCTTGAGCCATTGCCCAGCCAAGCACCAATACATTACCTCCCCCACCAACACACACACATACAAACATGCAACACACTGACTTCCAAGCACCAATGCATTCCCTCCCCCACCAACACACACACACACATGTGACACACTGACTTTCAGGGCCCTTGTGCACCCACGGCACTAAGACAGGGCCTTCCTCCCTTCCTTCCTTCCTCCCCTCCTTCCCTAGGCCCTCCAGGCCAAGCCAGCTGAATAGACTGTTCCATTATCAGCCTCTAAGAAGTCCAGTCACTGAAGCAACTGGAGGTGACGGAGGGTCAGGCCATTTCAGCCAAGGTGCAATGGCGAAGCTGGGGTGGGACTCATTCAGATTCAATTTATACTCTGCTTCCCTCTGATTTAATGGCACTTTTACTTTCATGGCCCTGGAAAAGCATCTTTGTCAAAATACACATCATAGCATTAGACCTGCAGAGGAGGTACTTTACAACACTCTCCCCTGTGCAGGCATAAACGGCCGAGGCGTGACATAACTCCTATTTATCTGTTGGTGACTGGCTCCCACTGTAAGGCAGAAAAGATCTTGCTGCTTCCATTAAGAAGCTTTCTTTTCCTGAGGCTTGTAATTAGCTAAATGCTCTTAAACTCTGCTATAGAAACAGCTGGTATATTTCCAGGTGATGGTCCAACACTTTACTTGGAGGGATCCTTGCCTTTCTAGATGTTAATCACAGTCTGGAAAAAATATAGCAAAACAGCAAGTAAATAACCAAGTTGGAGACTCAGACAGGAGGCAGTTTGTAGCCGGAGCTTGTGCTAGGGGATGGAGAGAAGTGGCAGAAAGGTCCAGTTTCTGAATGTGGCCAGCCCGCCAAGGAAGAATGAAGGCTGAGGAAAGTTGGCTGGCACCTAGGTGAGCCCAGATGGCTGAGGTCAGGGCCACATGAAGACCCTGAGAAAATGAAATATTATGGTTCATTCCTTATAGGCAAGTCAAAAGAAAATTCATTTTTCAAAATGACATTATAGGATGGAAGAAAAGAGCTTTTTCTAGATTTTCTAATTGCAAAATTATGGGTAAGTTAATTAAAATTGTATTGTCCCCCCTTTTCTGGCAGAGGGGGCACTCCTTCATCCTGAGCATATGCTTGGTCAACCTCTTAGGTTCCACTACTATATTAGACCCCATGTGGCTTTCTTGTTACTGACTGAGGTCAGGAATGCCATCAAGAGCTTGAAGCCCACCACAGGAAATTTGAACAGTGTGTGGTGATTTGCTCAAGGTAGGAAATTGTTGTTCTATGGTGACCCCCAGTCATACTGTGGGGCAATGTTTAGGATACCCTACAGTCCCACACCTTATGCTCAAATGTCACCTCACCAGATAGGTCTTCTCTAACAAATAAATCTCTCACAAGAAGAGTTCCTCCATCCCAGTTATTCTCTACCACGATTCACTTTCCTTTATAACACTTATCTAAACATAGTATTATTTTGAACACTAATAAAATGTGTCTCCACTTACCACATGAGAGTCTATGGTAGGCTGAATAAATGTCATTTGAAGATGATCATGACTTCATCTTTGAAACCTGTGAATAGGTTACCTTATATGTGCGCAATGGCAACCCATTGCAGTAGAATCCCATGGACAGAGGAGCCTGGTAGGCTGCAGTCCATGGGGTTGCTAAGAGTCGGACACAACTAAGCGACTTCACTTTCACTTTTCCCTTTCAAGCATTGGAGAAGAAAATGGCAACCCACTCCAGTGTTCATGCCTGGAGAGTCCCAGGGACTGGGGAGCCTGGTGGGCTGCCATCTATGAGGTCACACAGAATTGGACACAACTGAAGCAACTTAGCAGCAGCAGCATATGTCAAATGGACATTGCACATGTGAATAAATTAAGGACCATATGGGGCTATTATCCTGGCCAGGTGGATAAGGTGAAATTACAAGGGTCTGTATAAAAAAGAGGTAGGAGATGAGTCAATAAAAGATGATGTGATGATGAATGCAGAATAAGAAAAGGCCATGGGATGTGGGGCCATGAGTCAAAGAATGTAGGTAGCCTCTAGAAGCTGGAAGAAACAAAGAATGGGTTTCCCTAGAGCTTCCAGAAGGAACCAGTCCTGCCAACATTTAGATTTTAGCCCTGGAAGACTCATTTTGGGCTTTCCAGGTGGGACAATGGTAAAGAATCTGCCTGCCAATGCAGGAGAGGCAAAAGATACAGGTTCAATCCCTGTGTCAGGAAGATCCCCTGGAGTAGGAAATGGCACCCTATTCTTGCCTGGAGAATCCCCTGGACAAAGGAGCCTAGTGGGCTTCAATCCATGTGATCAAAAGAGATGGGCATGACTGAGCGATTGAGCACACAAGACTCATTTTGGATGTTGATTGTAAAACTGTAAGGTGACAGAATTATTTTAAGACTGTGGTAATTTGTTATAGCAGCAACAAGGTCTACTAATAGAGCCTACGGTGCATTTCCAGCTCCTGGACCAATTCCTGGCAAAGAGTAGGGGATAAATGCACACTGTTGAATGAAGAATAAGTGAATGAACTTATTACTCACCTTCAATGTGAAACTATAAGATTTTTGAAGGCAGGATTCAGGACTGCTGCTGCTGCTAAGTCGCTTCAGTCATGTCTGACTCTGCGCGACCCCATAGATGGCAGCCCACCAGGCTCCCCCATCCCTGGGATTCTCCAGGCAAGAGCACTGGAGTGGGTTGCCATTTCCTTCTCCAGTGCATGAAAGTGAAAAGTGAAAGTGAAGTCACTCAGTCGTTTCAAACCCTTTGCAACCCCATGGACTGCAGCCTACCAGGCTCCTCCGTCCATGGGATTTTCCAGGCAAGAGTACTGGAGTGGGTTGCCATTGCCTTCTCCAGATTCAGGACATGGCCAGCTTTATTTTCTCTTTGGTACTTTAAAAAAGTAATCATTCAAGAAAAAAAAATGTGTTTGATTTAATAAAGAAGAGATTCAAAATAGTGTCTACAACTGCATTCAGACATCAATTCACAGAGCACCTGCTGCATACCTTGTACTTTAGTAAGAACAAAAAGATCTGTCAGAGTGTTGAGTTCCTCACAGCTTAGTCAGCAAGGGAGAGATGGAAACCAGAAGTCTAAACTGCGAGAAGGGAGAGCTAACCTTAACTGAGCACCTGCTATGTGACAGGCTCAGAGTGTGTACTCAATTAGCCGAAGGCCTGGGTGGAACAAAAGACTGACCTCCCCTGCAGAAGAATGAATTCTGTCAGAATACAGCCTTCAGACTTCAACTGCAGCACCAGCTCCTTTCTGGGTCTCCAGTCTGCCCGCTCACTTTACACATTTCGGACTTAACAGCCTTCGCACTTGCAGAAAATTCTACACACACATGCACTCTATTGGTTCTCTTTCTTCAGAAAACACTAATACAAACACATAATATAATGCCTGCTCCCAGGGGACTCGGTGGTAAAGAATCTGCCTTCCAAGAAGGAAACATGCATTAGATCCCTGCATCAGGAAGATCCCCTGGAGAAGAAAATGGCAACCCACTCAAGCATTCTTGCCTAGGAAATCCCATGAACAGACTCTCCTGGTGGGCTATATAGTCCATGGGGTCACAAAAGAGGCTGACACAACTTAGTGACTAAACAACAAATATAATGCCTAGCAATGTCATAAGTACTCACTGACTTGTATTTTATTCAATGTCTACCCATAACTTTTTCAGGTATGATGTCCCCAGTACACACAAGAAGAAACAGAAGATTACAGAGATTAAACATCTTGCCTTATGCCATACACATAGCAAATGCCAGAAGCACAATTCACCAGCCACTTAAGCCTGGATTCTCCATCTACAATGAAGCTCCCACTCTGCTTTAACATTTGGCCAGGAAATATGTGAAGGGAATTTAAGATTCTTTTAAAAGACATAAACTAAGACAGCAGGTATCTTTTTGAAATAATGCATGTGAGAAGAATAAAGCAAATCCTTAAAGTATTGGAAAAAGAAACTATCAATGTATAATTTTATACCCAGCGAAATTTATCTTTTAAAAATAAAAGCAAAATCAATTTTTTCAGACATTCAAAATCTGAAAAAGTTCATCACCAGCAGACCTACAAAATTTTTTTAAAGTTCTTTGGGCAGAAGGAAAACAATATCAGATAATAAAGGAATTTATATAAAGAAAGAATACCAGATATGATAAGTGAATTAGTATTAATAAATAAATTAGCTTTTCTTATTGTTTAAATATCTTTAAAAGATAAGTGACAACTGTTTAAAAAAAAATAACGTAGAGGGGGGAGGTCCCAAGATGGCGGAGGAGTAAGACAGGAAGACCACTTTCTCCCTCACAAATTCCTCAAAAGAACATTTCAACACTGAGCAAACTCCACAAAACAACTTCTGAATGCTGGCAGAGGACATCAGGCAACCAGAAAAGCAGACCATTGTCTTCAAAAACAGGTAGGAAAAAATATAAAAGACGAAAAGAGAGACAAAGGAGGTGGGGAGGGAGCTCCGTCCTGGGAAGGGAAGCCTGTCCCGGGAAGGGAATTTTAAGAAGAGAGGTTTCCAAACACCAGGAAACACTCTCCCTGCCGAGTCTGTGGCGAGCCTTGGAAACACAGAGGGCAACATAACAGGAAGGAAAAAGAAATAAATAATTAAAACCAACAGATTACAAGCCCAACAGTAACTCCCCCAGCAGAAAAGCAGCACAGACGCCTGCATCCGCCATTGGGACGTGGGGGCAGGGCAGGGACGCGCGGGAGGCGCGGGCTGCAGAGATTTGTAAGAATCGGGCAGGAACGCCCCACGCATAACCAGAACGATCTAACTTGGGCTAGCAAACCAGACTGTGGGATAGCTACCACGCGAAAAGCTCGAACATAAGACACCGCCAGGACCGCGCACAGAACAAAGGACAGAACGGAAATAGCCGGCTGCAGACCATCCCCCACCAGGGACAGGCAGCCAGAGACGAAAGGGCTAGAAAGGGGCAATTGCAGCCCCGGAGAGACTCTACCTACCAAACTGCAAGCAGGCTTCTTTGCTAAGACTTCTGGGGGTGCTGGACAGCCACCATCTGCCTCACAAGGGGCGCCAGCGATACACCCAGAAAACTGAGCAGCAGAGACAGAAAAGGCGACAACTCGCAGCGACTGTGCTCGCCAAACTCCTGAGCTACTCGGACCTGGGAAGGGCACAAAACGCAGTCCCAACCGAATCTGAGCCTCTGAGGGCTACCGGAGCACCGAACCTGAGCGGCTTAGACCCGGGAGGTACATGCAGCCAAGGGCCGGCCTCAGACGGTTCCCGGCTGAGCATCGTAGAACCGCAGTGGTTTGTGCGCCCGAGAAGGGACAGGTCCAGTGGGGCTGAGACACTGTGTGCACACGACAGTGCTATTTGTTTGCAGCATCCCCCCCTCCCCACAGCGTGACTGAACTAGTGAGCCTAAAAAACCAGCAAACAGAAGAAGTTAAACAGAGGGAATCGCCTTGGAAGTGACCCCACACTGTCCACAACATCAGAGAAGGGCCAGAAATATCTTTACTACTTGTACAATCATTCCTTTTTTTTATTCTCTTTTTTTTTTCTTGCTTTATTTTTTCTAATTTTTTTAACTGTTAAGTCTTCTACTTCTCCTCTAATTTTTATTTCTATAACCTACGATTACTTTTCAAAAAAAAAAAAAAGACTATTTTTTAAAGGCAAACACCATATATAGTCTTTATGTGGTTGTTGGAGTTTTTCAATAATTCTTGTGGCTTTTTATTCTTTTTTTTTTCTTATCCTTGTTTTCTTCAGCTTCTCTTCTTTAATATTGTATTTTTGAAAATCCAACCTCTACTCTAGATTTTTAATCTTTGCTTTTTGGTATTTGTTGTCAATTTTGTACATTTAAAAAACCCAAACTTCATTACCCAATTTTACCTGAGAGCAAGATTACTGGCTTGACCACTCTCTCCTCCTTTGGACTCTCCTTTTTCTCCACCAGGTGGCCTCTGTCTCTTTCCTCCCCCATCTCTTCTCTATCCAACTCTGTGAATCTCTGTGTGTTCCAGACGGTAGAGAACACCTAAGGAACTGGTTACTGGCAGGATTTGTCTCTCTCCTTCTCATGCCTCTCTTTTCCTCCTGGCCACCTCTGTCTACTTCCTCCCTCTCCTCTTCCCTGTATAACTCCGTAAATACCTCTGAGCGGTCGAGACTATGGAGCGCACATAAGGAAGTGACTACAGGATAGCTTGCTCTCTCCTCTTTTGATCTCACCGCATCTCATTCCAGTCACCTCTAACTACCCCCTCCATCTTCTCTTCTCCATGTAACTCAGTGAACCTCCCTGGGAGTCCCTCAATGTGGAGAAACTTTTCATCTTTAACCTAGATGTTTTATCATCGGTGCTATATAGATGGAGGAATCTTGAGGCTACTGTAAAAATAAAACTGAAAACCAGAAGCAGGAGGCTTAAGTCCAAAGCCTGAGAACATCAAGGAACTCCTGAATTCAGGGAACATTAAGCAATAGGAGCTCATCAAATGCCTCCATACCTACACTGAAACCAAGCTCCACCCAAGGGACAACAAGTTCCAGAGCAAGACATACCATGCAAATTCTCCAGCAACACAGGAACACACCCCTGAGCTTCAATATACAGGCAGCTCAAAGCTACTCCAAAACCTTTGACGTCTCAAAAGCCATTACTGATCACTCCACTGTACTCCAGAGAGAAGAAACCCAGCTCCACCCACCAGAACTCCAACACAAGCCTCCCTAACCAAGGAACCTTGACAAGCACTGATACACCCCACCCACAGTGAGGAAGCTCCATAATAAAGAGAACTCCACAAATTACGAGAATATTAAAAGGCCACCCCAAACACAGCAATATAACCAAGATGAAGCAACAGAGGAATACTCAGCAGGTAAAGGAACAGGAGAAATGCCCACCAAACCAAACCAAAGAGGAAGACATAGGGAATATACCTGAGAAAGAATTCCGAATATTGATAGTGAAAATGATCCAAAATCTTGAAATCAAAATGGAATCACAGATAAATAGCCTAGAGACAAGGATTGAGAAGATGCAAGAAAGGTTTAACAAGGACTTGGAAGAAATAAAAAAGAGTCAACATATAATGAATAATGCAATAAATGAGATCAGAAACACTCTGGAGGCAACAAATAGTAGAATTACGGAGGCAGAAGATAGGATTAGTGAAATAGAAGATAGAATGGTAGAAATAAATTAAGCAGAGAGGAAAAAAGAAAAACGAATTAAAAGAAATGAGGACAACCTCAGAGACCTCCAGGACAACATGAAACGCTCCAACATTCGAATTATAGGAGTCTCAGAAGAAGAAGACAAAAAGAAAGACCATGAGAAAATACTTGAGGAGATAATAGTTGAAAACTTCCCTAAAATGGGGAAGGAAATAATCACCCAAGTCCAAGAAACACAGAGAGTTCCAAATAGGATAAACCCAAGGCGAAACACCCCAAGACACATATTAATCAAGTTAACAAAGATCAAACACAAAGAACAAATATTAAAAGCAGCAAGGGAAGAACAACAAATAACTCACAAGGGGATTCCCATAAGGATAACAGCTGATCTTTCAATGGAAACTCTTCAGGCCAGGAGGGAATGGCAAGACATACTTAAAGTGATGAAAGACAATAACCTACAGCCCAGATTACTGTACCCAGCAAGGATCTCATTCAAATACGAAGGAGAAATCAAAAGCTTTACAGACAAGCAAAAGCTGAGAGAATTCAGCACCACCAAACCAGCTCTCCAACAAATTCTAAAAGATATTCTCTAGACAGGAAACACAAAAAGGGTGTATAAACCCGAACCCAAAACAATAAAGTAAATGGGAACGGGATCATACTTATCAATAATTACCTTAAACATAAATGGGTTGAATGCCCCAACCAAAAGACAAAGATTGGCCAAATGGATACAAAAACAAGACCCCTCTATATGCTGCTTACAAGAGACCCACCTCAAAAGAAGGGACACTTTCAGACTGATAGTGAAGGGCTGGAAAAAGATATTCCACACAAATAGAGACCAAAAGAAAGCAGGAGTGGCAATACTCATATCTGATAAAATAGACTTTAAAACAAAGGCTGTGAAAAAAAGACAAAGAAGACCACTACATAATGATCAAAGGATCAATCCAAGAAGAAGATATAACAATTATAAATACATATGCACCCAATATAGGAGCACCGCAATATGTAAGACAAATGCTAACAAGTATGAAAGGGGAATTTAACAATAACACAATAATAGCGGGAGACTTTAATACCCCACTCACACCTATGGACAGATCAACTAAACAGAAAATTAATAAAGAAACGCAAACTTTAAATGATACATTAGACCAGTTAGACCTAATTGACATCTATAGGACATTTCACCCCAAAACAATGAATTTCACCTTTTTCTCAAGTGTTCATGCAACCTTCTCCAGGATAGATCACATCCTGGGCCATAAATCTAACCTTGATAAATTTAAAAAAAATCGAAATCATTCCAAGCATCTTTTCTGACCATAATGCATTAAGATTAGATCTCAATTACAGAAGAAAAACTATTAAAAATTCCAACATATGGAGGTTGAACAACACACTTCTGAATAACCAACAAATCACAGAAGAAATCAAAAAAGAAATCAAAACACACATAGAAAAGAACAAAAATGAAAACACAACAACCCAAAACCTGTGGGACACTATAAAAGCAGTGCTAAGAGGAAAGTTCATAGCACTACAGGCATACCTCAAGAAACAAGAAAAAAGTCAAATAAATAACCTAACTCTACAACTAAAGCAACTAGAAAAGGAAGAATTGGAGAACCCCAGAGTTAGTAGAAGGAAAGAAATCTTAAAAATTAGGGCAGAAATAAATACAAAAGAGACCATAGCAAAAATCAACGAAGCCAAAAGCTGGTTCTTTGAAAGGAAAAATAAAATTGACAAACCATTACCCAGACTCATCAAGAAGCAAAGAGAGAAAAATCAAATCAATAAAATTAGAAATGAAAATGGAGAGATCACAACAGACAACACAGAAATACAAAGGATAATAAGAGACTACTATCAGCAATTATATGCCAATAAAATGGACAACGTGGAAGAAATGGACAAATTTCTTAGAAAAGTACAATTTTCCAAAACTGAACCAGGAAGAAATAGAAAATCTTAACAGACACATCACAAGCACGGAAATTGAAACTGTAATCAGAAATCTTCCAGCAAACAAAAGCCCAGGTCCAGATGGCTTCACAGCTGAATTCTACCAAAAATTTAGAGAAGAGCTAACACCTATCCAACTCAAACTCTTCCAGAAAATTGCAGAGGAAGGGAAACTTCCAAACTCATTCTATGAGGCCAACATCACCCTAATACCAAAACCTGAAAAAGATACTACAAAAAAAGAAAACTACAGGCCAATATCACTGATGAACATAGATGCAAAAATCCTCAATAAAATTCGAGCAATCAGAATCCAACAACACATTAAAAAGATCATACACCATGACCAAGTGGGCTTTATCCCAGGGATGCAAGGATTCTTCAATATCCACGAATCAATCGATGTAATTCACCACACTAACAAATTGAAAAATAAAAGCCATATGATTATCTCAATAGATGCAGAGAAGGCCTTTGATAAAATTCAACATCCATTTATGATAAAAAAAAAAAACTCTCCAGAAAGCAGGAATAGAAGGAACATACCTCAACATAATAAAAGCTATATATGACAAACCACAGCAAACATTATCCTCAATGGTGAAAAATTGAAAGCATTTCCCCTACAGTCAGGAACAAGACAAGGGTGCCCACTCTCACCGCTACTATTCAACATAGTTCTGGAAGTTTTGGCCACAGCAATCAGAGCAGAAAAAGAAATAAAAGGAATCCAAACTGGAAAAGAAGAAGGAAAACTCTCACTGTTTGCAGATGACATGATCCTCTACATAGAAAACCCTAAAGATTCCACCAGAAAATTACTAGAGATAATCAATGAATATAGTAAAGTTGCAGGATATAAAATCAACACACAGAAATCCCTTGCATTCCTATACACTAATAATGAGAAAGTAGAAAAAGAAATTAAGGAAACAATTCCATTTACCATTGCAACAAAAAGAATAAAATACTTAGGAATATATCTACCTAAAGCAACTAAAGACCTATATATAGAAAACTATAAAACACTGATGAAAGAAATCAAAGAGGACACTAATGGATGGAGAAATATACCATGTTCATGGATTAGAAGAATCAATATAGTGAAAATGAGTATACTACCCAAAGCAATTTACAAATTCAATGCAATCCCTATCAAGCTACCAGCCACATTTTTCACAGAACTAGAACAAAGAATTTCAAGATTTGTATGGGAATACAAAAAACCTCAAATAGCCAAAGCAATCTTGAGAAAGAAGAATGGAACTGGAGGAATCAACTTGCCTGACTTCAGGCTCTACTACAAAGCCACAGTCATCTAGGCAGTATGGTACTGGCACAAAGACAGACATATAGATCAATGGAACAAAATAGAAAGCCCAAAGATAAATCCACACACATATGGACACCTTATCTTTGACAAAGGACACAAGAATATACAATGGAGTAAAGACAATCTCTTTAACAAGTGGTGCTGGGAAAACTGGTCAACCACTTGTAAAAGAATGAAACTAGATCACTTTCTAACACCGCACACAAAAATAAACTCAAAATGGATTAAAGATCTAAACATAAGACCAGAAGCTATAAAACTCCTAGAGGAGAACATAGGCAAAACACTCTCTGACATAAATCACAGCAGGATCCTCTATGATCCACCTCCCAGAATTCTGGAAATAAAAGAAAAAATAAACAAATGGGATCTAATTAAAATTAAAAGCCTCTGCACAACAAAGGAAAATATAAGCAAGGTGAAAAGACAGCCTTCTGAATGGGAGAAAATAATAGCAAATGAAACAACTGACAAACAACTAATCTCAAAATTATACAAGCAACTTATGCAACTCCTTTCCAGAAAAATAAACCACCCAATCAAAAAATGGGCCAAAGAACTAAATAGACATTTCTCCAAAGAAGACATATGGATAGCTAACAAACACATGAAAAGATGCTCAACATCACTCATTACTAGAGAGATGCAAATCAAAACCACAATGAGGTACCACTTCACACCAGTCAGAATGGCTGCGACCCAAAAATCTGCAAGCAATAAATGCTGGAGAGCGTGTGGAGAAAAGGGAACCCTCCTACACTCTTGGTGGGAATGCAAACTAGTACAACCACTATGGAAAACAGTGTGGAGAGTCCTTAAAAAATTGCAAATAGAACTGCCATATGACCCAGCAATCCCACTTCTGGGCGTACACACCGAGGAAACCAGAATTGAAAAAGACATATGTACCCCAATGTTCATCGCAGCACTGTTTATAATAGCCAGGACATGGAAACAACCTAGATGTCCATCAGCAGATGAATGGATAAGAAAGCTGTGGTACATGTACACAATGGAGTATTACTCAGCCATTAAAAAGAATACATTTCAATCATTTCTGATGAGATGGATGAAACTGGAGCTGATTATACAGAGTGAAGTAAGCCAGAAAGAAAAACACCAATACAGTATACTAACACATATATATGGAATTTAGAAAGATGGCAATGATGACCGTGTATGCAAGACAGCAAAAAAGACACAGATGTGTATAGCAGACTTTTGGACTCAGAGGGAGAGGGAGAGGGTGGGATGATTAGGGAGAATGGCATTGAAACATTATACTATCATATAAGAATTGAATCACCAGTCTATGTCCGATGCAGGATACAGCATGCTTGGGGCTGGTGCACGGGGATGACCCAGAGGGATGTTGTAGGGAGGGAGGTGGGAGGGGGGTTCATGTTTGGGATCACATGTACACCCGTGGTGGATTCATGTCAATGTATGGCAAAACCAATACAGTACTGTAAAGTAAAATAAAGGAAAAATAAAAATTTAAAAACAAAAATAAATAAAAAAGAGGAGATTTTGAGATTAAAAAAAATAACGTAGAATGGGGCTTATCACAATGATAAAAGTAAGGCATATGAAAGCAATACGATGTAAACACTTGGATCAATGAAATAGACAGAAGGTCCATAAGTGGACCCACACATACATGAACAACTGGTTTTCAACAATTGCAAAAGCAATTCACTGAAGAAGGGACAGATTGTCATTTCAACAAATGGTGCTTAAACAATAGGCTATCCATACCTTAAAAAGTGAATTTTAATTCCTTCAATAGTACCATATGCAAAAAACAATTTAAAATAGGTCACAGACCTAAATGCACAAACTAAAACTATAAAACTTCTCAAAGTCAACATAGAAGAAAATCTTTGAACCTTAGCTTAGGATAGTATTTCTTAGTTACACCACCAAAAGTGTGATCCAGAAAAGAAGTGTACAGAAAAGTACTGTATAGCAGAACTGAGACTACTGTCCTTGAGAGACCTGCTTGCAAGTCTTTTTTGTTGCAAGATTGGCCCTTGACTAGGGTCTGGGAACCTGGACTGGAGGCGGATTCCACCATTCTTAACTGAAAAGAGTACCCAGTGAGCCTAAAATATTTTTACAAACAACATGGCTTATGCTTAACATGTGCATTCTTCAGAGAGTCTGGCATTTGAATACATCCTAGGAAGAAGAAGCCTGCATGACCGGCCCCGAGACATTCAGTCTCTAGGAAGCTTCCCTGATAGACAGCACTTGGTTTCCTTGGGATTGTATCCTATGTGCTTTTCTCTTTGCTGATGTTGCTTTGTATCTTTTGCTGTTACAAATTTTAGCCATAAGTATAATTACATGCCATGTCCCTAAGTTCTCCTAACAAAGACCAAAACTGAGGGTGGTCTGATAGATCCCTGATATAAAAACAAATTAATAAATTGAACATCAGACTGAAAATTTCTATTAATCAAGTATACTATTAAAGACGAGCCAGATAATGAGACCAAACATTTATAAAGCCTATATCTGATAAAAAGACTCTTACTGATAAAATAAGAACTCTCAAGACTCAATAACAAATCAGTTTTAAAATGAATTTAAAAAACATGAATAAACATTTTACCAAGGAAGATATACAAATGGTAAATAAGCATTTGAGAAGATGCTAAACATCATTAATGATTAATTTTAAGGGAATGTAAATTTTTACCAAAAGAGATATCACTACACACATCTTAGACTGGCAAAAGCAAACTAATTATACTAAGTGTTAGATAGCATGTGGAGGAATTGCTACTCTCATACATTACCACTGGGAATGCAAAATGATACAAGCACTTTGCATAATTGTTCAGCAGTTTCTTAAAAAGTTAAATATATACCAACCATATCTTCTATCCAACCCACTCCTATGTATTTATCCAAAACAAATAAAAGCAAATATCCATCCATACAAGTGGTTGTGCACAAATGCTCATGGCAGATTCCCATCCCCCCGCCCCAAGCCTTGGCCATGGCTACAAACTAGAAGCAATCCAAATGCACATCAACAGGTGAATGCAGAAAAATGTATATCCATACAATGGAAATATTACCCAGTAATGAAGAGGAATAAGCTACCAGTACATGCCCAACATAGACTTAACTCAAAATAGTCATGTTGAGTGAAATGAGACAGACCCAAACAGGGTAAATATAGTATGGCTCCAACTGTATAAAGTCAAGGAAATGTGAACTAATGTATGGTTACAGAAAGATCAGTGGTTGCCTGAGGCAAAGGCGACAGAAGTAGGAAGAAAGGATGACAAAAGGAGAAAAATAAAATTTTTAGGGTGATTATCTTGTTCGTGGTAATTATTTCACAGGTACATGTGAAACAATTATTTCATGTAGCAAAATTTATGAACTGGGCACTTCAAATATATACAGTATTGATGTTCTTTAGTCGCTAAGTCATATCCAACTCTTTGTGACCCCATGTACTGTAGCCCACCAGGCTCCTCTGTCCATGGGATTTCCAGGCAAGAATACTGGAGTGGGTTGCCATTTTTTTTCTCCAGGGAACCTTCCTGACCCAGGGATGGAATCTGAATCTCCAGTATTGGCAGGCAGGTTCTTTACCACTGAGCCACATGGGAAGCCAATGTATGGTATATTGAACGTCAATTATGTTTTAATAAAGCTATTTTTATAAAGCACAAACATACATGCAACATATTTACACTGACTATAAGACAATTACAATTTTATTTAAACATTAATGTAGTATTCCTTGCAGATGGTACAGTCTCATAATAGGATACAAGCCCAAACATTGTATCCTTTTCACTTTATATAGTGTGTCTCTGTGACTGTAAGTATAAACATGTGCAGATGTCCAAAACAAAACTTGAACTCCTTCACAAATGTGAGGTTCCTTCCCAAATGGATTTCCTAGCCAGACACACAACCCCGCCCCACCCCACATTGTGGTTTGTGGAAGAAACTCTCTCATGACCAGATCCATAACCTCTGTTCCTTACCCTTGCTTCAAAGTCCTCTCTAGACCATGCCAAAAGGTCTATATCTGTTGAATTTCTACTTCATCAAAGCTTTATGGGAAACCCAGTGAAGGAGTCTAGACTGACATATGGAAGCTGTGCCCTAGTTAGAAATATAAAAACCAAAACATAGAAAATGCAAAAACAACAACAAAAAGTACAAATGATGATGCTGGATAAAGTACCAAGCTCTAGCAAGTAACATTTGGTACAATTACTGATGCCCTTGATGACACTCTGAGGTGACAAATGACCCTTTTGCCTGCTAAATGTTAAAAATCACCAAAGAGGATAATAAAAGGCAATGGGGGTGTGGGACTATTAGGCTGACCTAAATGGCAATGAACATAAAGAAAAAAGCTGATACTGAGAAGTCTATAATAGGAAAATAATGAGACTTGCTTATCTTGCCTTTTCAAAGACATTCATGGAGCACCACTCTTGCTAACATCTCTGCAATAAAATAATACTTTTTTTTTTTCCTTCAGAAAGAACATCTAAAACCTGAAATGAAAAATCTGTCAAGCATGCGGTTGTGCCATGGAGGATGATCCACTGGGGAATGGAAGAGCTGGCACGCTGAGAGAGGCATGCAGTTTATGCAGTCCTTAAGCTTAATTTTTGCTACAGGCTGTCCTCCCTTAAAAGTAACTTGGGAAGAAAATAAGCAGAAACTGGCTCTAATATTCCAGAAAAAGAAAAGAACATTTTTCGTGAACTTCCAACTTAACAGAAAAAGTTAAATATTTTCAGTTACTGCATCAAACTTTTTCAAAGTTTGCTTTCATTAATCCTGTAAAAATACTACATTGTTTTCTTTCCTTCCTTTCTCATAGTTTCTATCTTTTTATCTTTTTTTTTTTTTTGGTGGGGGAGCTGCTCTGCGTCTTCACCACAGTGCTTGGGCTTTCTCTAGTTGCAGCGTGTGGGCATAGTTGTCCCACAGTATGTGGGATCTTAATTCCCTGACCAGGGACTGAAGAAGCATCCTCTGTAATGGAAGGCAGATTCTTAACCACTGGACCACCAGGGAAGTCCCCAGTTTCTATCTTTTGATTGAAATATATTCCTCTCCAACAAAGAAACATCACTCACCTCAACTAATCTTTCTCAAAGGCACTCCCAAGATTCTTAAATAAAGAAGCCATCGGGTGAATGCAGCTCCCTTACATCTGAAACAAAGGCACAATGCTAGAGAGGGGGCTTCACTAATAACCATGGACCTATTTATCATCTATATGACATAACTTGGGCAGGATGGATTCCATGTCCTTCTCAGATTATACCTGCTTCCAACCTCCTTCCCATCCCTATTGCCATGTGGCTCCCACCTTCAAACCCACCCTACTCCTATCTCTAGAACTAGTTAGGATCCTAAATTAAAAAGATTTAAGATGTTACACTGTCTATAATAAAGACTGGAAATAATCTACATGCCTGTCGAGAAGGAAATAATTGAATGTGGTATGTTACAACTATACTATGGGCTACAAAACAACTATTAAAATAATGGGTAGATGTGTATTTACTGATCTATACTTACTGTTAAGTTGTCCATGACATATTGTAATGTAATAAAGCAAAGCTGCTCACCAAAATGCGTAGATATATAGAAATATCTTTATAAATTTATTTTTTTAAAAACTTCTAAAAAGGAATAAACCCTATTTTGGATAGGATGAAAAGGGTACAGGAGAATAATGCTTTTTTTACCTTATATAATTTTGAAGTATTTGGAGTATAGTTATTTCTACTTCTTTGTATTTTGGGAGTTTTTTTCCCCATCAAAAAGGTTTAAATCAATAAACTAACAGTACATTTTTTCTCTTTATTGTTTTCATTGTTTATTGTTGACTAACCTACTAAGTATACCATGCGGACAGAAATCAGGTATGCATTGATCATTGCTGTGTCCCTCATACCTGGAACAGTACACAGAATGTTGAAAACAGTCAATGGATATTTCTCAAATAGATAGGTTAAAGAGATTCAGTCCCATCACACTCTGATCTGATGGCCTTGGTCTAACTGGACTCTGCCTGGTTCCCATGACCAAGCACCCCTTGTACCCCATCATCATAACCATGTCCCCACCTCACTCCCTTGCATTTAGCATTTTTGTCTGCTCCTTTTCTTGACGGCCCAGCCCCCGCAGCCCTGGCCTTACTCTTGTTGTCCCTGTCCCCCCTACCAGGTAATAAAGCCCTCCCTCCTGATCCTGACTGAGAAGCAAGAACCCTTTCCACTGTCTACTCACAGTCAGAGAGAGTCAGCCCTGCTTGAGACTACCCATGGGTTTGTCTGTATTCCCCATAAGATCCTCAAGTCACTTTTTTACTGACTCTTTGACTGCTTTCCCCTTGGATACCTTTGTCTGTTTGTTAGATTGGACACCCTCCCAGTTGCCAAGTCTGGATCTGTTTTCAGAGGTCCTCTGCCAGTGGTCAAGTCTGATTCCAAGTTCGGATCCCCCCAGTCGACCTCAACCCTGCTGCAACAAACGAAGTGATCTGTAACTAGACAAACAACTGATAGCCATGGACATTTTCCAAATACCCAGGTTAAACCTAACCTTTCCAGTTTCCTTTAATATAATGCAAGCACTTTCAGGAAGGGAAATATATTTTTCTTAATATTTTCCATCCAACTTGTTTACCTGACATGAAAACACATCGTTATATAGTAGTCTACAAAGCTATCTTCTAGTCCTTCTCTAGGGCTCTTCCTTCCCCCAAACATCTTTTTCCCTTTGACTTTCTGTTTGTAAATAGAAATCTGCGAGATTGCACTATTGGTTCTAGTTACCTAAGAGACTCCATAGAGTCAATGGGTTCATCTTTAATCCTTTGGAAACTAAATAACCATGACAATGAAAGTGCATTATTAAAAAGGTTGTGACCCTAGTAAAGATCCAGAATATGTTATCGAAGATTAAAGAGCTGAGTCTTTTGAGGATGTCTAATATTGGTAGTTGGTAAGATCCTGCCCTAAACTATTTTGCCTATTAAATTTTTTATTTAGTGAGAGGCAGCTGTTATTTACTAGGAAACTTATACATTAAAAAAATCAAGCAATACAATAACATACAATGGGGAAACGGTAGTCTCTTAAACAAATGGTGCTGGGAAAACTGAACACTTACTTGCAAAAGAATCAAACTGAACTTTCTGATACCACATATAAAAATACACTCAAAGTGGATTAAAGACTTAAATGTAAGACCTGAAACCATAACAATTCTAAAAGAAAACATAGGAATTATGGTTTTTGTCATTGGTTCTAGCCATGTTTTTTTGGATACATCTCCTCAGGAAAGGGGAACAAAAGCAAAGATAAATAAGTGAGACTACATCAAACCAAAAACCTTTTGTACAGCAAAGGAAACTACCAACAAAATGAAAAGCTGCCTAGTGAGTGGGAAAGGATTTTTGCAAACAATACATCTAATAAGGGGTTAATACTCAAAATATATGAACTCATGCAATTCAATATCAAAAAGCCCCAAACCACGTAATTTTAAAATGGTCAATTGTGTCTGATTTTTTGCATCCCCCATGAAAAAATGCTCAATATCACTAACCATCAGGGAAATGCAAATCAAAACCACAATAAGCTTTGACCTCACAGCTGTTAGAACGCTTATCATCAAAAAGACAAGAAATAACAAGTGTTTTGCGAGGATGTGGAGAAAAGGAAACCCATGTGCACTATTAGTGGGAATGTAAATTGGTGTCGCCATTATGTAAAACAGTGTGGAGGCTCCTCAAAAAAATTTAAAATAGAACCAATATAAAATGTAGCAATTCCACCCCTGGGTATTTATCTAAAGAAAATGAAAACATTAATTAGAAAAGATATATAGACCACTACACTCACTGCAGCATTATTTATAATAGCCAATATATGGAAGGAACCTAAGTGTTGATAAATAGATGAATGGATAAAGAAGATGTAATAAATACATGCAATGGAATATTACTCAGTCATAAAAAGAATGAAATCTTGCCATTTAGGACAACATGGATGGACCTAGAGAGTGTTATACTGAGTAAAATAGGTTAGATAGAGAAAGATAAATACTGTATGAATCCACTATATGTGGAATATTTTTTTTAAAGACAAATAAATAAGCATAACAAAACAGAAATAGAGTCATAGGTACAAAGAACAAACAGGTGACTATCAGAGGGAAGAGGAGTTCAGGATGTGAGAGAAATAGTTAAAGAAGATAAGGAGATACAAATTTCCAATTATAAAATAAATGAGTCATGGATATAAAGTGTACAGTATGGGTAATATAGTCAATAACTAGGTAATATCTTTGTATAGTAACAGATGATAAACAGAATTATTGTGGTGATAACTCTGAAATGTACAGAAATATAAAATCACCCTGTACTGCATGAGGAATAGACACAGTATTGTAGGTCATTTATACTTCAAAAACAGACAGACTCTAAGAAAAAAGACATCAGATTTGTGGTCTCCAAAGGTGGTAGGCAGGAACTGGTTGAAGACAGTCAAAAGGTGTAAACTTCCAGTTATAAGATAAACAAGCAGTAGGGATGTCGTGCACCATGGGAAACAAAACAAACACTGCTGCATGTCGTTTAGGAACGTTGTTAAGATAGAGATTCCCACATGGTGCTAGCGCTAAAGAACCTGCCTGCCAACGCATAGAGCTTCCCACATGGTACTGGTGGTAAAGAATATGCCTGCCAATGCACAGAGCTTCCCACATGGTGCTGGTGGTAAAGAACCTGCCTGCCAATGCATAGAGCTTCCCACATGGTACTGGTGGTAAAGAACCTGCCTGCCAATGCAGGAGACGCAAGAGATGCAGGTTCAATCCCTGGGTTGGGAAGATCCCCTGAAGGAGGAAATGGCAACTGCTCCAGTATTCTTGCTCAGAAAATTCTCATATTCTTGCTTAGAAAATTCCAATACTCTTGCTTGGAAAATTCTACAGACAGGGGAGCCTAGCATACTATAGTCCAGGTGGATGCAAAAAGTCAGACACAATTGACCAACTAAACACACACTGACACAGGCAAAAGAAAGTAAATTCTAGGAGTTCTAATCACACGGGGAAAAAAAAAAAGCTTTTCCTATGTCTTTACTTTTGTATGTATACGACACAATGGATGTTCATTAAATTTATTACAGTTATCATTTCATGAGGTATATAAGTCAAATCATCATGCTATATACCTTAAAGTGCTATATCAATTATATCTCAATAAAATCAGAAGGAAAAAAATCAAGCCATGGTATCTATAAATGTAGCTAAGTTACAGTAAGTAAGAGAATATGCTGTAAGTAGGTCAGGGACCCAAGAATACTTGAATTCTGCTCTCAGTTCACTATCTTTTTATTTTCCTTTAGGCCGCAACATGTGGCTTGCCAGACAACAGATGGTCAATACTGAAATCAGATTGATTATATTCTTTGCAGCCAAAGGTGGAGAAGCTCTATACAGTCAGCAAAAACAAGACCAGGAGCTGACTTTGGCTCAGATCATCAACTCCTTATTGCCAAATTCAGACTTCAATTGAAGAAAGTAGGGAAAACCACTAGACCATTCAGTTTGGTTCAGTTCAGTTGCTCAGTCATGTCTGACTCTTTGCGACCCCATGAATCGCAGCATGCCAGGCCTCCCTGTCCATTACCATCTCCCGAAGTTCATTCAAACTCTCATCCATCAAGTTGGTGATGCCATCCAGCCATCTCATCCTCTGTTGCCCCTTTCTCCTCCTGCCCCCAATCCCTCCCAGCATCAGAGTCTTTTCCAATGAGTCAACTCTTCGCATGAGGTGGCCAAAGTACTGGAGTTTCAGCTTCAGCATCATTCCTTCCAAAGAACACCCAGGGAGGACGGAGGTTCATGACATTGTATAGGAGACAGGGAGCAAGACCATCTCCATGGAAAAGAAATGCAAAAAAGCAAAACGGCTGTCTGAGGAGGCCTTACAAATAGCTGTGAAAAGAAGAGAAGTGAAAAGCAAAGGAGAAAAGGAAAGATATAAGCATCTGAATGCAGAGTTCCAAAGAATAGCAAGAAGAGACAACAAAGCCTTCCTCAGTGATCAGTGTAAAAAAAATAGAGGAAAACAACAGAATGAGAAAGACTAGAGATCTCTTCAAGAAAATTAGAGATGTCAAGGGAACATTTCATGCAAAGATGGGCTCGATAAAGGACAGAAATGGTATGCACCTAACAGAAGCAGAAGATATAAGAAGAGGTGGCAAGAATACACAGAAGAACTGTACAAAAAAGATCTTCACGACCAAGATAATCACAATGTTATGATCACTCACCTATAGCCAGACATCCTGGAATGAGAAGTCAAGTGGGCCTTAGGAAGCATCACTATGAACAAAGCTAGTGGAGGTGATGGAATTCCAGTTGAGCTCTTTCAAATCCTAAATGATGATGCTGTGAAAGTGTTGCACTCAATATGTCAGCAAATTTGGAAAACTCAGCAGAGGCCACAGGACTGGAAAAGGTCAGTTTTCATTCCAATCCCAAAGAAAGGCAATGCGAAAGAATGCTCAGAATACCACACAACTGCACTCATCTCACATGCTAGTAAAGTAATGCTCAAAATTCTCCAAGCAAAGCTTCATCAGTATGTGAACCATGAACTTCCAGATGTTCAAGCTGGATTTAGAAAAGGCAGAGGAACAAGAGATCAAATTGCCAACATTTGCTGGATCACAGAAAAAGCAAGAGAGTTTTAAAAAACATCTATTTCTGCTTTATTGACTATGCCAAAGACTTTAACTGTGTGGATCACAATAAACTGGAAAATTCTGAAAGAGATGGGAATACCAGACCACCTAACCTGCCTTCTGAGAAATCTGTATGCAGGTCAGGAAGCAACAGTTAGAACTGAACATGGAACAACAGACTGGTTCCAATTAGGGAAAGGAGTACTGCAAGGCTGTATATTGTCACTCTGCTTATTTAACTTAAAAGCAGAGTACATCATGCGAAATGCCAGCTGGATGAAGCACAAGCTGGAATCAAGATTTTTGGAAGAAATATCAATAGCCTCAGATATGCAGATGACACCACCCTTATGGCAGAAAGTGAAGAAGAACTAAAGAGCCTTTTGATGAAAGTGAAAGAAGAGAGTAAAAAACCTGGCTTAAAACTCAACATTCAGAAATCTAAGATCATGGCATCTTGTCCCATCACTTCATGGCAAATAGATGGGAAAACAATGGAAACAGTGACACTTTATTTTGGGTGGCTCCAAAATAACTTCAGGTGGTGACTGCAACCATGAAATTAAAAGACGCTTGCTCCTTGGAAGAAAAGCGATGACCAACTTAGACAGCATATTAAAAAGCAGAGGCATTACTTTGCTGACAAAGGTCGATCTAGTCAAAGCTATGGTTTTTCCAGTAGTCATGTATGGATGTGAGAGGTGGACCATAAAGAAAGCTGAGTACCGAAGAACTGATACTTTTGAACTGCAGCGTTGGAGAAGACTCTTGAGAATCTCTTGGACAACAAGGAGATCATCCAGTTAATCCTAAAGGAAATCAATCCTGAATATTCACCGGAAAGACTGATGCTGAAGCTGAAACTCCAATACTTTGGCCACCTGATGTGAAGAGCTGACTTATTTTAAAAGACTCTGATGCTTGGAAAGATTGAAGGCAAGAGGAGAAGGGGACAACAGAGGATGAGATGTTTGGATGGCATCATTGACTCAATGGACATGAGTTTGAGTAAACTCCTGGAGTTGGTGATGGACAGGGAGGCCTGGCATGCTGCAGTCCATGGGGTTGCAAAGAGTTGGACACCACTGAGCGACTGAACTGAATTGATGTGGCTTACAGATTCTTAATTCCCTGACCAGCATTTGAACCTGGGCCACAGCAATGAAGACACGGATCCTAATTAGTAGGCCACCAGTAAAGGCCCTCATTTTCTTTTCTAAGATCCCTAAGAGAAATTCACAATCAGAATAACACAAGGAATATTTGGTAGTTTGAGGGGCTTAGATCCTGAGTCACAATAATCCAGGCTGTTTGACATGGGTCATCAAAGGGAGAGGACACTTTCTGCCTAAGTCAAAGAATCCTACAGAATTTGGAAAGGCTTGTTCCATCTACTTCTACTGCAAAGTCCATAGCTCAGTCACATATCTTACAACTGCAATGGGGAAGAGCACATTGGCCAACAGGAAGCAAATGGCCCAATGAAGACCCAGAGTATTTGCTGCATATCTTGGTAAACTGGCCCCAGACCCTTCTCAAAGGAAAAATCACACATAATAATTACTGTCTGGAAAAAGAGATCATTCAGAATGAGGCAGCAAAGAGAAAACTGCAGATGGCTGGATTTCTTTTCAGAGAAGCAGTAACTGAAGGTTGTCTTCTCCAGTTATTGAAGAGAGTCTCCAAAAGTCCACCTCAACAGATCACACAGATTATCACCTTCTTTGAAAGCTCCGCCACTGGGGTTCTGGCCCAATAAAATTGCTTAGATTCTCATCAATCCAGAAAAGCAACACTTAAGGGTTGTTATGAGGTAGGTAATAGTAGCTGTCAGCTTCCTTTGACCAATGAGGTGCTTTATTTCACTTCTACTTATTCCCATTCACAGCTAGTCAACTCACAAGAGCTATACTCTATAAATGAGAAACTGCCTTCATATCAATGAACAATTATTCACTTTGTATTCCTTTTATTCATCACCAGTTTATGGACTGTCTATAGTCTCAGCACTAGGGCAGTTATTCTGAAATAACTGAATATAGAACTTGTATCTCTGCCCCCAATAATACTTTCCATATGTTTCTTTCATTTTGCTATAGATACCTAATTGCATGTTCAAGTCACATTGATCAAGAAGATTCACTGACTACGAGCTATTATTTTGCAAAATATTTAAGGTCACACATGATTTAACCTTGAATAAAATAATAAAACATGAAAACTCTGAGAAAATTTCAGATTTTGGTTGCATTGACAGATTTTCCTCCCTGTGTGCAAACTCGAAGTAATTTTACAGAAGAAAAATGCTGAAACTATAAGGTATTTTTAAAATCACAGCTATGCCAAAATGAAATGTTATCTTCTTGCTGAGATATATTTTATAGGGCCAACACTGCTGCTGCTAAGTCGCTTCAGTCGTGTCCAACTCTGCGACCCCATAGATGGCAGCCCACCAGACTCCCCCATCCCTGGGATTCTCCAGGCAAGAACATTGGAGTGAGCTGCCATTTCCTTCTCCAATGCATGAAAGTAAAAAGTGAACAACACTACTCCTCCAGTCAAAGTCAGGAGTATAGCCCACCAAGGACCATTCAAAACCAGGCAATCCTCCAGTACCTTAGGAAGGGTCCCCATCCATGCCTGCCACTCATAATCTTCATTTGGCTGACTAAACCATACCAATGCTCAAGCCAATCCTACAAAATACTAGCCATTCCCATTCATAGGAAAACTCTGGTATAAAGCAGCTGTCCTGAGTCAGGCATCCCAGACCCTTGTGAATGCTCTGAGTGACTGTATACTAGCCAAGCTATAGCATTCATGCCTTCCTGCTGGGCTCACGCCTTCCTCCTGGGCTCACGCCTAGATGATTAGATTTTCCCTACAATGTGAATGAGAGTGTTACTCTCCCTATCTGTCTCTGCTCTTCAGCCACACTGGAGTTCTAGATCATCAAATAAGACCCCAAGGGCCTTCCTTCTATACACTTTTGGATATGCATCCTATCCTGGTTTTCAACAAAAGGAACACTTATTGAAAGGTACCTTTCTGGTTCCCCAGAGCACCTCAGTTCCTGCTGTTACACTCTCCTGAGGTACTTCTTTTCATTATAGTTGCATAACTTGCATTCAGTATCTGACTTCTTTACAAGACCATGCATTCTATAAAAGCCAGATACCATGCCTGTCTTGATTATGTTTTTATTCAAGGCTCCTATCGCAGTTCCAGTGAAATAGTGGTAGCTGCTTAATAGTTTTCTTCATGAGTAAATGAATTCAAAATTAACCAGAAAAATGAAGTCCAGTCAAAGGTACACACAAGACATGGAGAATGTGAGAACTTGTTTTCAACTTCTGAAGAACTACATCACAGTCAGATAAAGGTCTATTCATTCTTAAGTCCAAAATTTAAAAAAAAAATATCTATCAGGGTTGGATTGGGGGTGAGATAGGAGGGAGGTCCAAGGGGGAGGGGATATATGCATACATATAACTGATTCACTTCCTTGTGCAGGAGAAATTAACATAACATTGTGAAGTTGTAAAGCAATTATATTCCAATAAAAAATAAATTTAAAAAACTCTTATAGTTTTAAGTGATTCTCCAATCTGGCCATCTCTGTGCAATTTTGCCTTAGTAGCTAGCTAGGCTTTGTCAGGAAGATTCAAATCTATAAATCTGTGCTATAAGGAAACAGCACTGGGTGTAAAAAAAAAAAAAAAATCAACTCTCATTTCATGGCAGTATGACCTTGAGAAAGTCATCTGATCTCTGAATTAAGTTACTCACCTATAAAAAGATGATTCTTGAGGTCTCCTACATGAAAGAATTTTCTAAATTGCAAAAGGCTGGACACATGTAAGAAACTCTTCTAATGTTGAAAATACATGAGAATTTCAAATGGAAGAACACAGAATTTTAGGACTAGAGAGCCCAGACAAATTTCCCTTGTAAGCCAATGCGTAAATGACAAGGCCAGAGAGCATGAACGCAGTGCCTGGGAGCTCTCCAGCAACTCTGCCCTCCAGACAACACGATCACTCTTTCCAAAAAGTAGGCTGGATGCTGATTTTATTCAAATAGATTCAATTCCATCAGATTCCCATGATAAAAATATTTTCCAGTTTTGTCCATGAATTTGCAATGAAGTTCAACAATGTATAAAAGTTGCTGAAGCCCAAACACAAGCTGAATGGATCCAGGCTTATGAGTGGGGATGGCCTCACACTTGTAATCCAACCATTGTCTTCTGAGAGGCTAAGCTGATATATTTTAATATTAAGGGAGAACAGCCCCATTAGGGAAACCTAAGAATGCAGTGTCACAGTACAGAGAAATAATCCAGCGCTGATGTAATCAAGGACATATTACTACTAACAGGAACCCTGAGAGCAGCACCTCATGCCAGACCATGCCAGGGTGGCTCAATAAAACAGAGAGCTTAAGATTCTATGTACGCAAACTCCAGGAGACAGTGAAGGGCAAGCAGGCCTGGTGTGCTGCAGTCCATGGGGTAGCAAAGAGTTGGACATGACTTAGTGATGGAACAGGATTCTATTTACATTTTTCCATGCTTGTTTATCTTATCATTTATCACTCATTAAACTTTTTGAGATTTTACAATGGTCATATGCATGTAAAAAAAAGGTATATGTAGGCACAATTGGAAGGAGTTTCAATCTGGAGAAGGCACTTCTGTGGACGCAAGGAGGCAAGCACTAGAGGAAAAGCATAGACAGAGGCTGTCGTTGTTTGTGGTCTGGTGAGCTTGGGTTCTGAAAAGGTTGCTTCCCATCTGGAACTATGAAGGACCCAGGGATTCTCATGGTGGGAGCAAAGAGTCTATGGTTAGCCCCTACAGGTCACAGCAGATCTTAAGCTGGCCTACCAAACTTCTTTCCACTGATAACAACTTCTTCAAAAAAAAAAAAAAATGGTCTAAAAGAAGCTGCCAGTGGAAACCCAGAGGCTGCTCACTGTGAACTGCCCTCCCAGATGTTGAGAGGGACCAGAGCCAAGTTACCTGTAGATTCCCCTCATCAGAGTGCCATGTCACAGGGCCTCCCTGACTGCAGGTTCTCACTGCCTGCTAAATGCTTCCTGTATTCCTTGCGCTCCTTATGAAATTAGCTGGCAAAGAAACCCAAGATTCCCACTGGAATCTGCTAGGATCTCTGCCTTTGAAGAGACTGAAGTTTAACTTGGGCATTAATGATGTAGCTATTGCCAAATACATAAAATGAATGCAAACGGTCTATAGTCGTGTATGTATGAGCCACTCCAAACACCCCAGGGAAATCCACTCTGCTGCCTGTATATCTGGTGAGCATCTATATCTATATCTATATCAGGGGAAGAAGCCATTTAGCTTTCAGAAGCAGACCCACTAGTAATCATGGGAACTAAACTGTCAGTTTTGAGGAATGGAAATTTTGTGTGAGTAACTCCTCCAGGGTCCCCTCTGCCCCACCCAGTGTTTTGTGTGTGGCTTTAGAAGGAGGATCTTTATTGGTATTCTGCATATAGTTCAGCAAGCTCTATCCAGGGGCTCCAACTTTCTACAAATTTTCCTAATGAATCCGTAGGCAAAGAAGAGGTACACGATGCTCCCAGAACAGGCTTCAGATCAAACCACTGTCTGTGGAAACAGAAATAAAACCTAATATCCCCATGTGCTATACACACTTCTTATTTTTCTGGCTTGCCTTGGAGGATTTCACCTAGATTAGGTGACAAGAGTTTTTTGAGTTTTTTGCAAGAAGCTACTTCAGCCTGATTGATGCTTTAACCATAATACAGCTTATAAGAATGAGATGGTCAAATTGAAAGCAGGCATTGGGTCTTCTTGTGACCTAGACTTCTTCTGCTATAAAGGCTCTGAGTCCCCGTATTAGACTTGAATAGCAGGTGACAAATCAGGTTGTGGGCAGGAAAGTTCTGCAAAGCCTCAGCAATTTTAACTCTCTTATTCCAGTTCACTAACGGATATCAGTAAAAAGCATTTTGTCCTATTCAGCTTCTTGCCTTCATCATCTCCATTTCATTTATCCTGTATCTATTTTCTATATTCCCCAAATTGAAATAATCTCCTCACTTGAAATTCTTCTCAACAAGGAAAAGAATTTCTTTTAAAGGAGACCAAATGAACCTAACAGGCATATACAGAACATTCCACCAAAAGCAGCATAATATACACTCCTCTTGGGCACAAATGGAACAGTTTCCAGGACAAATTACATGTTATGTCACAAAACAGCTCTTAACAAACTTAAGAAGATTGAAATCATACTAAGTATTCTGTCTGACCATAATGAGATGAAAACTAGAAATCAATAACAGAAGGAAAACAACTGGAGAATTTATAAATACATGGAAATTAAATAACACATTCTTGAACAACCAATAGATCAAAGAAGAAATCAAAAAAGAAGTCATAAAATATCTTGAGGAGATTCCTTAAAAAACTGGAAATAGAACTGCCTTATGACCCAGCAATCCCACTGCTGGACATACACAGAGGAAACCAGAATAGAAAGAGACACATTCATCACAGCACTGTTTATAATATCCAGGACATGGAAGCAACCTAGATGTCCACCAGCAGATGAATGGATAAGAAAGCTGTGGTACATATACACAATGCAGTATTACTCAGCTATTAAAAAGAATACACTGAATCAGTTCTAATGAGGTGGATGAAACTGGAGCCTATTATACAGAGTGAAGTAAGCCAGAAAGAAAAACACCAATACAGTCAATACAGTATACTGACACACATATATGGAATTTAGAAAGATGGTAATGATAACCCTGTATGTGAGACAGCAAAAGAGACACAGATGTATAGAACAGTCTTTTGGACTCTGTGGGAGAGGGAGAGGGTGGGATGATTTGGGAGAATGGCATTGAAACATGTATAATATCATATATGAAACGAATCGCCAGTCCAGGTTCATGCAGGATACAGGATGCTTGGGGCTGGTACACTGGGATGACCACCCAGAAGGATGGGTGGGAAGGGAGGTGGGACGGGGGTTCAGGATGGGGAACATGTGTACACCTGTGGTGGATTCATGTTGATGTATGGCAAAACCAATACAATATTGTAAAGTAATTAGCCTCCAATTAAAATAAATAAATTTATATTTTTTAAAAAAATCTTGACAAAAATGAAAATAAAAATACAATATACACACTAAATCATATAGGATACAGCAAAAGAAAATAGAGACATTTATAGTTGTAAACACAAATTTAAAAAACAGAAAAATCTCAAATAGATAATCTAACTTTTCACCTCAGGTAACTAGAAAAAGAACAAACTGAGGTCAACGCTATCAGAAGGAAAGGAATAATACAAATTACAGCAGAAATAAAGGAAATAGAGGATAGAAAAACAATAGAAAAAATAAATGAAACTAAGAGTTGGGTTTTTCAAACATTTACAAAATTGATAAACCCATTAACTAAGAAAAGAGAGAAAATAAAGTAATATTTAAAAAATAAAGAGGAGAAACATTATAACTGATACTACAGAAATATGTAAGAACATAAGAGACCACTGTGAATAATTATATGCCAATGAATGGGAAAACTTAGAAGAAATGGATAAATTTCAGCAACATTATTGTTCAGTCACTAAGTCATGTCCAACTTGTTGCAACCTCATGGGCTGTAGCACGGCAGGCTCCTCGGTTCTCCACTATCTCCTGGAGTTTGCTCAAATTCATGTCCATTGAGTCTGTGATGTCTTTCAAACATCTCATCCTCTGTCACCCCCTTCTCCTCCTGCCCTCAATCTTTTCCAGAATCAGGGTCTTTCCCAATGAGTCAACTCTTCACATCAGGTAGAAAATACTGGAGCTTCAACTTCAGCATCAGTCCTTCCAATGAATATTCAGGGTTGATTTCCTTTAGGACTGACTGGTTTGATCTCTTTGCAGTCCAAGTGACTCTCAGGAGTTTCAGTATTACAGTTCAAAACCATCAGTTCTTCAGCGCTCAGCCTTCTTTATGGTACAACTCTCACATCTGTACATGACTACTGGGAAAACTATAGCTTTGACTGTCTGTACTTTTGTGGGCAAAATGATGTCTCTGTTTTGTAACATGCTGTCTATGTTTGTCATAGCTTTCCTTCCAAGGAGCAAGCTTTTTTTAATTTCATGGCTGCAGTCACTGTCCACAGTGATTTTGGATCCCAAGAAGAGAAAATCTGTCACTGCTTCTACTTTTTCCCCATCTATTTGCCATGAAGTGATGGACTGGATGCCCTGATCTTATTGTTTTCAATGTTGAGTTTTAAGCCAGCTCTTTCACTCTCCTCTTTCATTCTCATCAGGGGGCTCTTTAGTTCCTCTTCACTTTCTTCCATTAGAGTGGTATCACCTGTATATCTGAGGTTATTGATATTTCTCCCTGAAATCTTGATCCCAGCTTGTGATTCCTCTAGCCTGGCATTTCACATGATGTACTCTGCATATAAGTTAAATAAGCAGGGTGACAATATACAGCCTTGACATACTCCTTTCCCAATTTGGAACCAGTCCATTGTTCCATGTAAGGTTCTAACTGTTGTTTCTTGACCTGGATACAGGTTTCTTGGGAGACAGGTAAGGTGGTCTGGTACTCCCATCCCTCTAAGAATTTTCCACAGTTGGTCGCGATCCACAAAGTCAAAGGCTTTAGCATAGTCAATGAAGCAGATGTTTTTTTCTGGAACTCCCTTGCTTTCTCCATGATCCAATGAATGTTGGCAATTTGATCTCTGGTTCCTCTGCCTTTTCTAAACCCAGCTTGTACCTTAAGGAGTTCTCAGTTCATGTACTGCTAAAGCTTTGCTTGAAGGATTTTGAGCATAACCTTGCTAGCATGTGAAATGAGTGCAACTGTGTGGTAACTTGAACATTCTTTGGCATTGCCCTTCTTTGGGATTGGAATAACTGACATTTTCCAGTCTTGTGGCCACTGCTGAGTTTTCCAAATTTGCTGACATACTGAGTGAAATACTTTAACAGCATTATCTTTTAGGATTTTAAATAGCTCAGATGGAACTCTATCACCTCCACTAGCTTTGCCTGTGGTAATGCTTCCTAAGGTCCACTTGACCTCACACCCTAAAATGTCTGGCTCTACATGAGTGACCACACCATCGTGGTTATCTGGGTCAGTAATACCTTTTAATGAGATCCTTGCCAGGTACTGCAATCTTGGTTGTAGATTTTTCCCTTTCAATGCTTTAAATATATCCCGCCATTCCCTTCTGGCATGCAGTCTCTGCTGAAAGATCAGCTGTTGAGCATATGAGGTTTCTCTTGTATGTTACTTGTTGCTTCTCCCTTGCTGCTTTTAATATTCTTTCTTTGTGTTTAGTCTTTGTTAGTTTGATTAATATGGTGTCTCCTTGGGTTTATCCTGTATGGGACTCTTTGTGCCTTTTGGATTTGATTGACTATTTCCTTTTCCATGTTGGGGAAATTTTCAACTATAATCTCTTCAACAGGTAGTTTGCCTATTTCCTCTTCATCTATTTGGACTTCTATGTTTCTAGTTTGTTCCTTCATTTGTGTAGTATTTCTCTGACTTTTTATTGTTGTTTTTTTTTTAATTATTGTGCTTGAAGTCTTCTTTTTTCCAGGCTTCAAGGTTGAATTCTTTCCTCCTTTTGGTTTCTGCCCTCCTAAGGTTGGTCCAGTGGTTTGTGCAAGCTTCCTATAGGGTGAGATTTGTGCTGAGTTTTTGTTTTTGTTTTGTTTTTTTCCTTTGATGGGCAGGTCTGAGTGAGGTGGTAATCCTGTCTGCTGATGATTGGTGTCCTGCACAGGGTGCTGCTGGTGGTTGGGTGATGCTGGGTCTTGTATTCAAGTGGTTTACTTTGTGTGAGTTCTCACTATTTGATACTCCCTAGTGTTAGTTCTCAGAGAAGGCAACAGCACCCTACTCCAGTACTCTTGCCTGGAAAATCTCATGGACGGAGGAGCCTGGTAGGCTGCCATCCATGAGGTCACTAAGAGTCGGACATGACTAAGAGACTTCACTTTCACTTTTCACTTTCATGCTTTGGAGAAGGAAATGGCAACCCACTCCAGTGTTCTTGCCTGGAAAATCCCAGGGAAGGGGGAGCCTAGTGGGCTGCCATCCATGGGGTCGCACAGAAAGCATTAGTTCTCTGGTCGTCTAGGGTCTTATAGTCAGTGCTCCCACTCCAAAGGCTCAGAGATCGACCTCTCTCCAAAGATCAGTCTAGGTCCAATCTACCAAGAGGAATTTCACCGGAAATGAAAGGGCTTTTACTTGAATTCCAAAAGCCAGTGCACAAGAACACAACAGTGATCTCTGACACAGTGGAAAACGCTGCCCTGCTCCCCAGCCTGAGCCATGAGCCCTTAGGATGTAAAGAGAAACACTGAGAGCTTGGAGCCCTGGAAGAGCTTGGAAACTAAAGCTCTCTGAGCCTCTCCCTGCACAGCCCTATCCCTGCTGATAAGGATGAGAGCCTTTTTAAATATTTTAATATTATAGCATTCAAAATAACTACGCTTGATTATGACTTTTGCCAGACTGTAGAATTTGAGTTTTTAGTAGGAGAACAGATAAATCATATTTGCTATAGCAACTACTATGTCCATTCTTATTTTTGTTATCTTGTTTCATGCTAATTGCTAATTTTCTGTTATTTCTATTATGCTTCATCTTTTGTTTTATAGACTTTTGACTTTATGTTCCATAGTATTTGGAAGGTAGAAATCAAGTTCTTAATCACATGAATATTATAAATATATTGTTAAACTTGCATTTGATAGTGAAGAAATAACAACTTCCAAATTCTCATAAGCATAACAAGAAATTTTGTGCACATATCTTTCCTATTCATTCTGTCCCTTTATTTCCAGAAGTTTATAGTTTCTCCTAAGTGATATGCGAGATGAGTGAATGAAAGTCACTTAGTCATGTCCAACTTTTTGTGACCCATGGAATAGTCCAGGAATTCTCCAGGCCAGAATACTGGAGTGGGTAGCCTTTCCCTTCTCCAGGGGATCTTCCCAACTCAGGGATCGAACCCAGGTCTCCTGCATTGCAAGCAGATTCTTTACCAGCTGAGCCACAAGAGAAGCCCAAGAATACTTGTGTGGGTAGCCTATCCCTTCTCCACCAAATCTTCCCAACCCAGGAAATGAATGGACTGATATTTGGTCAGCAATTCCCATACAACAAATGGCAGGTGTCTATCCTGATTATTCAGTTCCCTTAACTTACTGGCTGTAAATATCACTGGCTGAGGATCCAGATGATTACTATACACTAAACAGATTTAGAATAAAAATTAAGTAATATATGTTTATAATACAAATTTGTAGCCATGCTTTTCAAAATTTTTTCCTATACACAGATCATATATTCTATGTTGCTTTTCTTTCATGTTGTCTTTAAGGCCTTTCATGCAAAAATCAAAGACTGTAAAATTGGATTACTCCTTTAAAGTATTTGTTTGTTTTAGGATAGTTTAATAGTACCTGGCTACCTCGTAAGATAAAGAATATCTTACTGTTGCCTTTTGACATGAAGAATGATTTGACTTAGAACAGAATTTTTTTCTTTTTGTGTTTCAGATAAGAAATATTTGATAAGTGTTTGTGAGAAAAATAAGCCTGATTATAGTTCCCTTTATGAAACTCATTTATTTTGCCATTATGTGTTTCTTCTTTCTCCTTAAAATGAAAGACCTTGACAGATCTGACTAGAAGTTGGCCTCTTTATTAATTTTATCTACTACTCAATAAGTTCATTTGAATTATAGATTCAAACCTTCTTTTAGTTCAAGGACAGATTCTATGTTCCCTTTGATAATTGTTACTCTTCATAGAAATCAAGTGTATTCTTATGGAACAACTAAAATCTTAGTGTGAATCTCCAATACCTGCCTTCCATATCCATCAATCTCTTGGTCTCTTTGTCTTTTTCTCTTTGCTTCAAGATAGTCTTTTTGTTGTTGCTTTTGTTTTGAATTCCTGTTACTGAATTTATTTTGTACTGCATCAATTTAGCACTCTAAGGATCCCAAAGTCTATATTTCCACTGCTGCATTTTGGGTTGTCTTAAACTACTTTTTATTTAACTAAGTTTCCTTTACATCTATGCATCCATTTTAGCCTTTTATTGCATTATAATTTTCTGTATCTCCATTATGAAACTTTTCAAAGACACAAAGAGATGTTTTCAATGATGTCTTCTTTGTTGAAAGAGCAAACTCATTATTTTTAGAGATTCTTTTTTTCCTCTATATCTATAGTTATATTCTTTTTTATTACATTGTAATATATTTTTACAGAGCCTACAATGATTTTTTAAACTTTATTGAAGCATTATTTACACGAATGAAATTCACCCATTCTAAACATGTAGTATGATGAATTTTGATAATTGTCTACAAACAGGTATCTTCTATCGCAATCAAGAATAACAATATTTGTACCATCTCAAGTGTTTTCTCTTGCTCTTTAGTAGGAAATCCCTTTTGGTATCCCCTGCCTCTAAAAAACATGATCTGATTTCTGTACCTATAATTTTTTCTTTTCTATAACTTTATAGAAATGCAATAACGTGGTATGTTTTCTGTGTTTGATTTCTGATACTTAGTATAATATTTGGGGTAATTATCTATTTTCTTCTTATACTAATATTGCATATCTTATTATTATTGAGCTCTATGGACATGAGTATGAGAAAGTTCCATTAGTTGGTGATAGACAGGGAAGCCTAGCATGCTGCAGTCCATGGGGTCACAAAGAGTCAGACACGACTGAGAGACTGAACTGAACTGATTCTGTAATTCTACATTTTCTTTCAGTTCAGTTCAGTTCAGTCGCTCACTCATGTCCGACTCTTTGTGACCCCATGAATCGCAGCACGCCAGGCCTCCCTGTCCATCACCATCTCCCGGAGTTCACTCAGACTCATGTCCATCGAGTCAGTGATGCCATCCAGCCATCTCATCCTCTGTCGTCCCCTTCTCCTCCTGCCCCCAATCCCTCCCAGCATCAGAGTCTTTTCCAATGAGTCAACTCTTCACATGAGGTGCCCAAAGTACTGGAGTTTCAGCTTTAGCATCATTCCCTCCAAAGAAATGCCAGGGTTGATCTCCTTCAGAATGGACTGGTTGGATTTCCTTGCAGTCCAAGGGACTCTCAAGAGTCTTCTCCAACATCACAGTTCAAAAGCATCAATTCTTCAGCACTCTTCACAGTCCAACTCTCGCATCCATACATGACCACTGGAAAAACCATAGCCTTGACTAGACGGACATTTATTGGTAAAGTAATGTCTCTGCTTTTTTTTCTTTAGCCATTCACAAATTGATAAATAGTTGGGTTTCCAGTTTTAGCTATAATGAAAAATGTTACAAACATTCACACACAAGTCTTTGTGTAGCTATACATTTCCATTTCTAACGAGTAAACATCTAGAGTGGGATTTCTGAGGCACAGCATAAGCATATCTTTAGCTTTATGGAATACTGATTGCTGCACTACTTTCTATAGTGGCTGTATGTAGTTTTGCACCACCAGCAGCAAAGTCTGAGAGCTCCAATTGTTCCACATCGTTGCTAACATTTGGTATGGTCAGCCTTTTTCATTTTTGCTATTATGGTGGGTTTATAGTAGCTTCTCATTGTGATTTTTTTTAATTTTTTTATTTTTTAATCTTTTTTTTTTTTTACTTTACAATACTGTTTTGGTTTTGCCATACATTAACATGAATCTGCCACAGATGTACATGAGTTCCCATTCCTGAACCCGCCTCCCACCTCATATCATCTCTCTGGATCATCCCCGTGCACCAGCCCCAAGCATCCTGTATCCTGTATTGAACATAGACTGGCGATTCATTTCATTGTGATTTTAAGTTGCATTTCCTTGATGACTAGTAATTGATCATCTTCTCATGTACTTAATATTCATGGGTATATCTTCTTTTCTACAGTTCCTATTCTGTATCTTTCTCTGCCTTTTTTTTTTCTGCCTTTTGCCTTTTGATCACTGACTGGAAGAGCTTTTTGGTTTGGGTCATTTTTTTGTGTTCTGAATATAAGGTTAGAATATGTTTCACAACTATTTTCTATAAATTTATGGCTTGCCTTTTCATTTTCTTAACAGTGACTTTCAAAGAGGAAAAGTATTTATATTTGATAAAGTCAGTTCTACCATTTTCATGCCTCATTCCTTATCCTATCTCAGAGTCATAAGATTTTTTTCTACTATTTTTCTCAGAAGTTTTAGAGTTTTTGCTCATATATTTAGGTCTGGGATTTATTTCAAGTTAATTTTTTATACGATGTAAATTAACAGTCAAGATTTGGTTTTTTCCCCATACAGATATCCAGTCTTTCTAGGACTTTTGTTGAAAAGAGTTTCTTTTCTCTATTACATTATTTTGACACTTTAATTATAAGTCAGTTGGCTTATAACTTATAACTTATTTCTGTTCTGTCTAGTCAGTTCCATTGATCAATAATGTCTATTTTTTACCCTATCACCATATTGGGAATACTGTACCTTGAGAGTAAATCTTTATATTAGGTAATGTTAAGTCCTCCAACCTATTTCTTCCTTTTCAAAAGTGCCTAACTGATTCTAGATACTCAGTTCTCAAAACTTAAAATGTTTGTCAATTTTTGCAAAAGTTGCTAGGCTTTTGATGAAAATTGTATTACATATACACATTCAGTTGGAGTAAACTACCATCTTAACCATATTGATACTTCCAATCTATAAACACAATATGTACATGCTGAGTTGCTTTAGTCATGTCTGACTCTTTGCGACCCCACGGACTATAGCCCACCAGGATCCTCTGTCCATGGGATTCTCCAAGCAAGAATACTGAAGTGTGTTGCCATGCCCTCCTCCAGGGGATCTTCCTGAATCAGAGATGGAACCAGGGTCTCCTGGGTCCCCAGCACTGGCAGGTGGGTTCCTTACCACTAGCGTCATCTGGGAAGCTCTTTTTGTACACTTTACATAAATTTATTTTGCAATATATTGATGTTTTCAGTGTACAAGTCTTGAACATCTTTTATTGTTTATTTCTAAGCATATTATTTTGAGCACTACTATAAATTGAATTTTTGTTTCATTTTTAATCGTTCACTTTCACTATATAGAAATACAATTGATCTTTCTCATATTTGAAAACATCTGGACTACATGATGATCTTTTACTTTTATCTAGTTCGTTTCATTTTTTCTATTTCATATTCAGTGCTCCCATTTCATCTAGTGCCGAGGTCCAGCCTCAGCAGAGTCCAGGGATATCCTCAGGATGGACGACGTCAGCGAATGAAGAAAGATAGATAAAGAAATAAAGAAAGAGACATGGAGTGACCAAGCTTCTTCAAGCGAGGCCCATAACTTTATTCTTCTCGGGGCTTTTATACCCCGAGTTATACATACAGCAAGGTGAAAAATGCAGAGTCAACTCAACACTCCATCAGCACTAACCCCCATCAACATCAGGTTCCTTCCTGCAAGAGTCTTATTCTCTGCACATCATCTTCTGTTCCAGAGGCCTGCTGATATTCCATGACCTCCCTTTGATAAAGGTTGGTCAGCCAGAATACCAGAACAATGATTTTCCCTCAAAGCGCTTCCTCTCAAACTCCTAGCCTGTGTCACCCCCAAAGCACAGAGTCACACGCTCATGGAGCAAAGATTCAGCAGGTTACAGCAAAGAAAGAACTTATCAACTCAAAGTCCAACGTTGCCAATGCTAAGGCTATTACTTGTTTTTTCTACATCCTGACCATATGCACTCCCAGGAACACAATGGACAAGGGATGTGAGAACTTGGCAGCAAGAATTGCATAGGCTCAACAATGTTGCAAGAGTCTGGATAAAGCTGCCAAGCAAGCTAGAATGATAACAGAGGGTTTGAAACACTCCTTTCATGCCCAGGAGATTTATCAACTAGAGCCCTAAGTTAACTCTTTTGGTCAGGGACAGCCCCTTGCCAATGCCAGAAGAGCTGGTGAAACACACAAAATAATAAGACAGACAGATTCTGGTTCGGGGGTAGATGCTCGAGCAGGTCCAGGGGTCCGTTGAGTCCTGAGGCCTTGCTCATCAGGACTCTTCCGCATGACCTTGTAATGGGTCGGATGGCCCAGGGATTCCCTCGAGTCCTGCATAACCTTGTCATGGGTGGGATCTCCCATGCTGGCTCCCGGCAATCTAGTTTATGGTTTTCCAATTTCTCCATTTCTTCTTTTCTGTTGTTGTATTTTCTCAAGCTTTTCACAAGCATGGTAGAAAAACTTTTCTATGTGTGTATAATATAATATATATTTTAGAAAATTTGTAAATTTTTGCCTAGCTAAAAATATTACAGCATTTTGATTCCACTTGTTTGATTTAGTAGGAATAGAATGCTAGATTTCTAATTTATATTCACTCAAACTCTGATATAGTTCCATGTATTTTGGCATCTAGTATTACTGCTAAAGTCTAGAAAATTTAATATCCTATTGATTTTTAAAAAATTGAATGAGGCTTGAAGGTTCTAATCCAATTCTGAGAATATAAAAAAATACTATGTCGTAAAAAAAAATTAACATGTGATCAGTTCAGTTACTCAGTCATGTCCAACTCTTTCTGACCCCATGGAATGCAGCATGCAAGGCTTCCCTGTCTATCACAAACTCCCAGAGCTTACTCAAACTCATGTCCATCGAATCAGTGATGTCATCCAACCATCTCATCCTGTCGTCCCCTTCTCCTCCTGCCTTTACTCTTCCCCAGCATCAGGGTCTTTTCACAAGAGTCAGTTCTTCGCATCAGGTAGCCAGAGTATTAGAGTTTCAGCTTCAGCATCAGTCTTTCTAATGAACACCTAGGACTGATTTCCTTTAGGATTAACTGGATGGATCTCTTTGCAGTCCAAGGAACTCTCAAGAGTCTTCTCCAACACCACAGTTCAAAAGCATCAGTTCTTCAGTGCTCAGCTTTCTTTATAGTCCAACTCTCACATCCACACATGAGTACAGGAAAAACCATAGCTTTGACTAGATGGAGCTTTGTTGGCAAAGTAATGTCTCTGCTTTTTAATATGCTGTCTAGGTTGGTCACAGCTTTTCTTCCAAGGAGCAATCATCTTTTAATTTCATGGCTGCAGTCACCATCTGCAGTGATTTTGGAGCCCCCAAAAGTAAAGTCTCTCACTGTTTCCATTGTTTCCCCATCTATTTCCCATGAAGTGACAGGACAAGATGCCATAATCTTAGTTTTCGGAATGTTGAGTTTTAAGCCAATTTTTTCACTCTCCTCTTTCACTTTCAAGAGGCTCTTTAGTTCTTCCTTGCTTTCTGCCATAAGGGTGATGTCATCTGCATATCTGAGGCTATTGATATTTCTCCTGGCAATCTTGATTACAGCTTGGGCTTCATTCAGCCTGGCATATTGCATGATGCACTCTGCATATAAGTTAAATAAGCAGGGTGATAATACACAGCCTTTGATGTTCTCCTTTCCCAATTTGGAACCAGTCTGTTGTTCCATGTTCAGTTCTTACTGTTGCTTCTTGACCTGCATACAGATTTCTCAGGAGGCAGGTCAGGTGGTCTGGTATTCCCATCTCTTGAAGAATTTTCCACAGTTTGTTGTGATCCACACAAAGGCTTTGGCATAGTCAATAAAGCAGAAGTAGAGGTATTTCTGGAACTCTCTTGTTTTTTTCGGTGATCCAATGGATATTGACAATTTGATCTCTGGTTCCTCTGCCTTTTCTAAAACCAGCTTGAACATCTGGAAGTTCACAATTCACAAACTGTTGAAGCCTGGCTTGGAGGATTTTGAGCATTACTTTGCTAGCATGTGAGATGAGTGCAATTGTGCAGTAGTCTGAGCATTCTTTGGCATTGCCTCTCTTTGGGATTAGAATGAAAACTGACCTTCTCCAGTCCTGTGGCCACTGCTGAGTTTTCCAAATTTGCTGGCATATTGAGTGCAGCACTTTCGCAGCATCATCTTTCAGGATTTGAAATAGCTCAACTGGAATTCCATCACCTCCACTAGCTTTGTTCATAGTGGTGCTTCCTAAGGCCCACTTGACTTCACACTCCAGGATGTCTGGCTCTAGGTAAGTGATCACACCATCATGGTTGTCTGGATCGTGAAGATCTTTTTTGTATAACTCATCTATATATCTCTGAGAATGCTCTCGCAGTGCACCTGGAAACCGAGTGGTCGGGACCAGAAGTGATTAAGATGCATGGCCCACCTGGGACAGTGCACTCACCAAGCACCAGGTCACCTGAGCTGCTCGGAACTGGGAAGGGCACAAAATGCACACCCAACCTAGTCTGTGCTGTTGTGGAGTACCTGAGAACCTGAGTGGCTTAGCCCTGGGAAGCACACGAAACTTGGGACAGCGCCCCTGCAGAGCACCTTCTAGCCTGAGCAGTGTAGACCTGGGAAGCACACTATGCCTGAGCGGGGTCAAATGCAGTGCGGTCCCTACACTGCGTGCACTCCCCACACATGCCAGCAATGTTTGTTTGCAGTGTCCCCCTCCCCACAACACAACTGAACAAGTGAGCCTAAATAAGTGGCCACCTTCGCCCCCTTGTGTCAGGGTGGAAATTAGACACTGAAGAGACTTGCAAACCGAAGAAGCCAAAATAAAGAAGAGGGAACCACCCTGGAAGTGACAGTTGCAACAGCATAAAACCCTGTAGTTAACATGGACTAAGCGTTGGAGGGGCCTATAGACCCTGAGAACAAGTACCAGCTGGAACAAGGAACTATCTGAAACCGAACTGACCTCACACTGCCCGCAACAGCTCCAGAGAAATTCCAAGATATATTTTTACTATTGTCACTTTTTAAATTTTTTTAAATTTAAGTTCTTATTACTCCTTTAATTTTCATTTTTATAACCTATTACCTTGCAAAATAAAGACCCTATTTTTAAATCAAATTTCAAGGAGCGGTCCCAAGATGGCGGAGGAATAGGACAGGGAGACCACTTTCTCCCTCAAATTCATCAAAAGAACATTTCAACACTGAGCAAATTCCACAAAACAACTTCTGAATGCTGGCAGAGGACATCAGGCACCCAGAAAAGCAGATCATTGTCTTCAAAAACAGGTAGGAAAAAATATAAAAGACAAAAAAGGAGACAAAGGAGGTAGGGAGGGAGCTCCATCCCGGGAAGGGAATCTTAAGAAGAGAGGTTTCCAAACACCAGGAAGCACTCGCTGCTGAGTCTGTGGCGAGCCTTGGAAGCACAAAGGGCAACATAACAACAAGGAAAAATAAATAATTAAAACCAACAGATTACAAGCCCAACAGTAACTCCCCCAGCGGAGAAGCAGCGCAGACGCCTGCATCCACCACTAGCAAGTGGGGGCTGGGCAGGGAGGCACGGGAGGCGCCGGCTGCTGTGCTTTGTAAGATTCGGGTGGAATGCCCCGCACATAACCAGAGCGAACTAACTTGGGCTAGCAAACCAGACTGTGGGATAGCTACCACACGAAAAGCTCAAATAAAAGACACCACCAGGACTGTGCACAGAACAAAGGATGGAACAGAAATAGCTGGCTGCAGACCATCCCCCTCTGGTGACAAGCAGCCAGAGCCGTAAGGGCTGGAAGGGGGCAATCTCAGCCCAAGAGACACATTACCCACCAAAATGCAAGCAGGCTTCTCTGCTAACTAAGACTTCTTGGGGTTCTGGACAGTCATCAGCCGCCAGAGAAGTGACGCCAGCAATACACCCAGAAATCTGAGCAGCAGAGACAGGAAAGGCGATAAGTCGCAGCGACTGCGCTCGCCAAACACCTGAGCTACTCGGACCTGGGAAGGGCACAAAACGCAGGCCCAACCGAATCTGCACCTCTGAGGGCTACCTGAGTGCCAAGCCTGAGTGGCTTAGACCGGGGAGGTACATGCAGCCTAGGGCTAGCCTCAGACGGTTCACAGCAGAGTAACGTAGAGCCTGAGTGGTGTGCGCGGTGAGCAGGGGCAGGCCCAGCGGAGCTGAGACACTGCAAGCACATGCCAGTGTTACTCGTTTGCAGCATCCCTCCCTCCCCACAGCGTGACTGAACAAGTGAGTCTAAAAAAAAAAAAAAAAGGGTCCACCACCGCCCCCCCTGTGACAGGGCAGAAAACAGACACTGAAGAGACCAGCAAACAGAAGAAGTTAAACAGAGGGAACCGCCTTGGAAGTGACCCCACAACTGCCCACACCACCAGGGAAAGGGCCAGATATATCTTTACTATCTTTACGAACACTCTTTTTTGTTGTTGTTGTTTATATTGTTGTGTGATTGTTTTTTCTTTTCTTTTTCCTCTTTTTTTAACATTTTTAAATTTTTAAGTTCTCTATTTCTCCTTTAATTTTTATTTTTATACCTTACAATTACTTTTCAAAAAAAAAAAAAGACCCTATTTTTAAAGCAAACGCCATATATACTCTTTTTGTGGTTGTTATTACTGTTGTTTAATAATTCTTGTGGCTTTTTTTTCTTTCTTCTCCTTCTTCTTCTTCTTTTCTTTAATATTGTATTTTGAAAATCCAACCTCTACTCTACATTTTTAATCTTTGCTTTTGGTATTTGTTGTCAATTTTGTACATGTAAAAACCCAATCTTCCGTACCCAATTTTACCTGAGAGCGAGATTACTGGTTTGACCATGCTCTCCTCCTCTGGACTCTCCTTTTTCTCCACCAGGTGGCCTCTGTCTCCTCCCTCCCCCTTCTCTTCTCTACCCAACTCTGTGAAGCTCTGTGTTCCAGACAGTGGAGAGCACTTAGGGAACTGGTTACTGGCTGGATCTGTCTCTCTCCTTTTCATTTCCCTCCTTTATCCTCCTGGCCACCTCTGTCTACTTCCTCCCTCTCCTCTTCCCTGTATAACTCCATGAATACCTCTGAGCGGTCCAGACTGTGGAGCGCACATAAGGAAGTGATTACTGGCTAGCTTGCTCTCTCCTCTTTGATCCCACCTCATCTCATTCCAGTCACCTCTAACTACCCGCTCCCTCTTCTCTTCTCCATGTAACTCAGTGAACCTCTCTGGGTGTCCCTCAATGTGGAGAAACTTTTCATCTTTAACTTAGATGTTTTATCATCGGTGCTGTATAGATGGAGAAGTCTTGAGGCTACTGTAAAAATAAAACTGAAAACCAGAAGTGGGAGGCTTAAGTCCAAATCCTGAGAACATCAGAGAACTCCTGAATCCAGGGAACATTAATCGATAGGAGCTCATCAAAAGCCTCCATACCTACACTAAACCAAGCTCCACCCAAGGGCCAACAAGTTCCAGAGCAAGACATACCATGCAAATTCTCCAGCAACACAGGAACACACCCCTGAGCTTCAATATACAGGCAGCTCAAAGCTACTCCAAAACCTTTGACGTCTCATAACCCATTACTGGTCACTTCATTGCACTCCAGAAAGAAGAAATCCAGCTCCAACTACCAGAACTCCAACACAAGCCTCCCTAACCAAGACACCTTGACAAGCCACTGATACAACCCCGCCCACAGTAAGGAAACTGCATAATAAAGAGGACTCCACAAATTCCCAGAACATAGAAAGGCCACACCAAATGCAGCAATATAACCAAGATGAAAAGACAGAGGAATACTCAGCAGTTAAAGGAACAGGAGAAATGTCCAACAAACCAAACAAAGGAGGAAGAGATAGGGACTCTACCTGAGAAAGAATTCCGAATATTGATAGTGAAAATGATCCAAAATCTTGAAATCAAAATGGAATCACAGATAAATAGCCTAGAGACAAGGATTGAGAAGATGCAAGAAAGGTTTAACAAGGACTTAGAAGAAATAAAAAAGAGTCAATATATAATGAATAATGCAATAAATGAGATCAGAAACGCTCTGGAGGCAACAAATAGTAGAATAATGGAGGCAGAAGATAGGATTAGTGAAATAGAAGATAGAATGGTAGAAATAAGCAGAGAGGAAAAAAGAAAAACGAATTAAAAGAAATGAGGACAATTTCAGAGACCTCCAGGACAATATGAAACGTGCCAACATTCGAATTATAGGAGTCCGAGAAGAAGAAGACAAAAAGAAAGACCATGAGAAAATCCTTGAGGAGCTAATAGTTGAAAACTTCCCTAAAATGGGGAAGGAAATAATCACCCAAGTCCAAGAAACACAGAGTGTTCCAAATAGGATAAACCCAAGGCGAAACACCCCAAGACACATATTAATCAAGTTAACAAAGATCAAACACAAAGAACAAATATTAAAAGCAGCAAGGGAAAAACAACAAATAACACACAAGGGGATTCCCATAAGGATAACAGCTGATCTTTCAATGGAAACTCTTCAGGCCAGGAGGGAATGGCAAGACATACTTAAAAGTGATGAAAGACAATAACCTACAGCCCAGATTACTGTACCCAGCAAGGGTCTCATTCAAATATGAAGGAGAAATAAAAAGCTTTACAGACAAGCAAAAGCTGAGAGAATTCAGCACCACCAAAACAGCTCTCCAACAATTGCTAAAGGATATTCTCTAGACAGGAAACACAAAAAGGGCGTATAAACCCGAACCCAAAACAATAAAGTAAATGGGAACGGGATCATACGTATCAATAATTACCTTAAACATAAATGGGTTGAATGCCCCAACCAAAAGGCAAAGACTGGCTAAATGGATACAAAACAAGATCCCTATATATACTGCCTACAAGAGACCCAACTCAAAACAAGGACACTTTCAGACTGAAAGTGAAGGGCTGGAAAAAGATATACCATGCAAATAGAGACCAAAAGAAAGCAGGAGTAGCAATACTCATATCTGATAAAATAGACTTTAAAACAAAGGCTGTGAAAAGAGACAAAGAAGGCCACTACATAATGATCAAAGGATCAATCCAAGAAGAAGATATAACAATTATAAACATATATGCACTCAACATAGGAGCACTGCAATGTGTAAGACAAATGCTAACAAGTATAGAAGGGGAAATTAACAGTAACACAATAATAGTGGGAGACTTCAATACCCCACTCACACCTATGGACATATCAACTAAATAGAAAATTAACAAAGAAACAAAAACATTAAATGATACATTAGACCAGTTAGACCTAATTGATATCTATAGGACATTTCACCCCAAAACAATGAATTTCACCTTTTTCTCAAGTGCTCACGGAATATTCTCCAGGATAGATCACATCCTGGGCCATAAATCTAAACTTGATAAATTCAAAAAAATCGAAATCATTCCAAGCATCTTTTCTGACCATAATGCATTAAGATTAGATCTCAATTACAGAAGAAAAACTATTAAAAATTCCAACATATGGAGGCTGAACAACACACTTCTGAATAACCAACAAATCACAGAAGAAATCAAAAAAGAAATCAAAATATGCATAGAAACAAAAGAAAATGAAAACACAACAACCCAAAACCTGTGGGACACTATAAAAGCAGTGCTAAGAGGAAAGTTCATAGCAATACAGGCATACCTCAGAAAACAAGAAGAAAGTCAAATAAATAACCTAACTCAACACCTAAAGCAACTAAAAAAGGAAGAATTGGAGAACCCCAAAGTTAGTAGAAGGAAAGAAATCTTAAAAATTGGGGCAGAAATAAATGCAAAAGAAACAGAAGAGACCATAGCAAAAATCAAGAAAGCCAAAAGCTGGTTCTTTGAAAGGATAAATAAAACTGACAAACAATCAGCCAGACTCATCAAGAAACAAAGGGAGAAAAATCAAATCAATAAAATTAGAAGTGAAAATGGAGAGATCACAACAGACAACACAGAAAAACAAAGGATCATAAGAGACTACTATCAGCAGTTATATGCCAATAAAATGGACAACGTGGAAGAAATGGACAAATTCTTAGAAAAGTACAACTTTCCAAAACTGAATCAGGAAGAAATAGAAAATCTTAACAGACACATCACAAGCACGGAAATTGAAACTGTAATCAGAAATCTTCCAGCAAACAAAAGCCCAGGTCCAGATGGCTTCACAGCTGAATTCTACCAAAAATTTAGAGAAGAGCTAACACCTATCCAACTCAAACTCTTCCAGAAAATTGCAGAGGAAGGGAAACTTCCAAACTCATTCTATGAGGCCAACATCACCCTAATACCAAAACCTGACAATGATGCCACAAAAAAAGAAAACTACAGGCCAATATCACTGATGAACATAGATGCAAAAATCCTCAACAAAATTCGAGCAATCAGAATCCAACAACACATTAAAAAGATCATACACCATGACCAAGTGGGCTTTATCCCAGGGATCCAAGGATTCTTCAATACCCACAAATCAATCAATGTAATTCACCACATTAACAAATTGAAATATAAAAGCCATATGATTATCTCAATAGATGCAGACAAGGCCTTTGACAAAATTCAACATCCATTTATGATAAAGAAACTCTCCAGAAAGCAGGAATAGAAGGAACATACCTCAACATAATAAAAGCTATATATGACAAGCCACAGCAAACAATATCCTCAACGGTGAAAAACTGAAAGCATTTCCCCTAAAGTCAGGAACAAGACAAGGGTGCCCACTTTCACTGCTACTATTCAACATAGTTCTGGAAGTTTTGGCCACAGCAATCAGAGCAGAAAAAGAAATAAAAGGAATCCAAATTGGAAAAGAAGAAGTAAAATTCTCAGTTTGCAGATGACACGATCCTCTACATAGAAAACCCTAAAGATTCCACCAGAAAATTACTAGAGCTAATCAATGAATACAGTAAAGTTGCAGGATATAAAATCAACACACAGAAATCCCTTGCATTCCTATACACTAATAATGAGAAAGTAGTAAAAGAAATTAAGGAAACAAATCCATTCACCATTGCAACAAAAATAATAAAATACTTAGGAATATATCTACCTAAAGAAACTAAAGACCTATATATAGAAAACTATAAAACACTGATGAAAGAAATCAAAGAGGACACTAATAGATGGAGAAATATACCATGTTCATGGATCGGAAGAATCAATATAGTGAAAATGAGTATACTACCCAAAGCAATCTACAGATTCAATGCAATTCCTATCAAGCTACCAGTGGTATTTTTCACAGACCTAGAACAAAGAATTTCAAGATTTGTATGGAAATACAAAAAACCTCGAATAGCCAAAGCAATCTTGAGAAAGAAGAATGGAACTGGAGGAATCAACTTGCCTGACTTCAGGCCCTACTACAAAGCCATAGTCATCAAGACAGTATGGTACTGGCACAAAGACAGAAATATAGATCAATGGAACAAAATAGAAAGCCCAGAGATAAATCCACACACATATGGACACCTTATCTTTGACAAAGGAGGCAAGAATATACAATGGAGTAAAGACAATCTCTTTACCAAGTGGTGCTGGGAAAACTGGTCAACCACTTGTAAAAGAATGAAACTAGATCACTTTCTAACACCGCCCACAAAAATAAACTCAAAATGGATTAAAGAACTATAAAACGCCTAGAGGAGAACGTAGGCAAAACACTCTCCGACATAAACCACAGCAGGATCCTCTATGATCCACCTCCCAGAATACTGGAAAGAAAAGCAAAAATAAACAAATGGGATCTAATTAAAATTAAAAGCTTCTGCACAACAAAGGAAAATATAAGCAAGGTGAAAAGACAGCCTTTGGAATGGGAGATGATAATAGCAAATGAAGCAACTGACAAACAACTAATCTCCAAAATATACAAGCAACTTATGCAGCTCAAGTCCAGAAAAATAAACCACCCAATCAAAAAATGGGACAAAGAACTAAATAGACATTTCTCCAAAGACATACAGATGGCTAACAAACACATGAAAAAAAGCTCAACATCACTCATTATCAGAGAAATGCAAATCAAATCACCAGTCTATGTCCGATGCAGGATACAGCATGCTTGGGGCTGGTGCACGGGGAGGACCCAGAGGGATGTTGTGGGGAGGGTGGTGGGAGGGGGGTTCATGTTTGGGATCGCATGTACACCCGTGGTGGATTCATGTCAATGTATGGCAAAACCAATACAGTATTATAAAGTAAAATAAAGTAAAAATAAAAAGTTTAAAAAAAAAACACACACAATGAGGTACCATTTCACACCAGTCAGAATGGCTGCAATCCAAAAGTCTGCAAGCAATAAATGCTGGAGAGAGTGTGGAGAAAAGGGAGCCCTCTTACACTGTTGGTGGGTATGCAAACTAGTACAGCCACTATGGAGAACAGTGTGGAGATTCCCTTAAAAATTGCAAATAGAACTGCCTTATGACCCAGCAATCCCACTGCTGGGCATACGCACCGAGAAAACCAGAATTGAAAGAGACACGTGAACCCCAATGTTCATTGCAGCACTGTTTATAATAGCCAGGACATGGAAACAACCTAGATGTCCATCAGCAGATGAATCGATAAGAAAGCTGTGGTACATATACACAATGGAGTATTACTCAGCCATTAAAAAGAATACATTTGAATCAGTTCTAATGAGATGGATGAAACTGGAGCCGATTATACAGAGTGAAGTAAGCCAGAAAGAAAAATACCAATACAGTATACTAACACATATATATGGAATTTAGAAAGATGGTTATTGATAACCCTGTATGTGAAACAGCAAAAGAGACACAGATGTATAGAATGGACTTTTGGACTCTGAGGGAGTGGGAGAGGGTGGGATGATTTGTGAGATGGCACTGAAACATGTATACTATCATGTAAGCAACGAATCGCCAGTCTATGTTCAATGCAGGATACAGGATGCTTGGGGCTGGTGCATGGGGATGATCCAGAGAGATGATATGGGGTGGGAGGTGGGAGGGGGGTTCAGGATTGGGAACTCATGTACACCCGTGGCAGATTCATGTCAATGTATGGTAAAACCAATACAGTATTGTAAAGTAAAATAAAGTAAAAATAAAAATTAAAAAATAAATACATAAATAAGATTTCATATATATATTTCATATTTTTGTGATTGATTTTTTTTTCGTAAATTTAATATTTTTTTGAGACTCCAACCTCTCCTCTAGATTTTTAATCTTTGCTTTTTGGTATTTGTTTTCAATTTTGTACCTTTAAGAATCTAATCTTAAGTATCCATTTTCACTTAGGGGTGTGATTGCTGGCTTGATTGCTATCAAGTGATACAGTATTACTAACTAAAGCACAGATTTTATTCAAATATCACAAAATTTTATGCTAGTGTCCATTACTTGTTCTCATACCTTATTCAAGACTCCAGATTGCATTTAATTACATTGAGCAGCTTCAGCTGCCTGCAACAAATTCTGATAGATTTTCTTTTAGCTTTTATTTTATTACAAAATATTTTATTTTCCTTGTTATAACTTCTTAGATACAGCTATCATTAAAAATGGACATTTAAGTTCCAAATATATGGGATTTTGTTCAAAACATCTTTAATATCAAGTTCTCATTTTGCTACCAATGTCTCATGTAAATGCCTTCTCTGCAACCACCCTCTGCCGTTTTTCAGTCTAACTCTATTGAAGCTTTCTATGGCTAAGTCAAAGATTGCTCTTGGTAAATGTCACATTGCATTTGAAAATGTGTGTGTTATTTTCAAATATCTTTTGATATTGACTTCTACAGTGATAAGATTTCTACTGTGAGAAATGTCAGACTGATTTCTAGTGTGATTTCCACAATGATGAGAGAACAGACTCTGTATGGTTCCAATACCTTTAGACAATGAAATTCTTGTACCTTGTTTTATTTCCCTGGATATGTTCTAATGTCTCCTAGTTTTACAGTCTACGGGAACTTGAAAAGAATTTGTATCCTACTGTTACATGAAAATTGTGTAAATCTAAATTACGTTGAGTTGGTTCACAGAGCTTTTCAGGTCAAATATATCCTTCTACTTCTATGTATATTCATTCTATTAATTTTTCAGACTTTGGTATTAAACCTCCAACTAAAACTCTTAATTTATCTACTTAAAAACTAGTTGTAATACATAGTGGAACAATATGTAACCTTGTTCTGCATTTTCCAAGTCTTCTGTAAATGTGTTATCATACTTTCATAATTAAAAAAAATTAAAATACAACTGACCTTTGTATCTTCAATTTTGATAAATTTCCTTATTCATATTAAATTATTTTTACATAGCCTCATGTTTTCAATGTACATAACCATGCAGTCTGCAAAGAAAGACAGTGTCACTTTTTCACTTTTGATCTTTTTTATTTTTCTTGCTTTATTATATTGCTTGGAAATTTCAGTACAATATTGAATATGAGTAGAGAGTAATTCCATTGGTGAGGTGTGTGCGTGCTAAGTCACTTCAGTCTTGTCCAGCCCTTTGTGACCCCATGGACCGTAGCCCTCCAGGCTCCTCTGACCATGGGATTCTCCAGGCGAGAATACTGGAGTAGGTTGCCATGTCCTCCTCCAAGGGATCTTCCCAACCCTCTGCATTAGCAGGTGGGTTCATTACCACTAGCACCACCTGGGAAGCTCATTGTTGAGGTAAGAGTTTAAAAATTCCCAACTATGATTTTTGACTTTTTGTGTTAATTATTTTGAAGCTCTGCTATTAGTTGCTTACAAGTTTATGGTTATTTTACTTTCCTGAAGAACTGACCCATATAAATTGGAAATCTTCCCTCTTTATCTCCAGCAATGGTACACTTAAGTGTGAATCTACTGCTTTGTTTTTTGTTTTCTACATGTCTCCCCTGTTTTTTATTCTCATTTTGCTTTTATGTTCTTTTACTTCAGATTATTTATGTATTTTTGAGAAGAGAGATGGGCTGCTCTCACTGAGATAGAGAAGCAAGTAGAGAAAGAAATTTGTGGGTGGGATGGAGAGCTTATAAATTTAGTTTTGAAAATGTGGGTGGAATTGTCAGGTAGGGAGTTGGATATACATACATGTTTGGAGTTCAAAGTAGAAGTCTAGCTTGGAAATAGAAATTTGGGAGTCATCAGTATATAAAAGAGATTTAAAGTAACAGACAAAAATATATCATTTCATGAAGCTTTCAAAAACTCTTTTAAAACAGACATTCTCATTTTGCCCCCATTTCCTACTTCAAATCATTTGAAACATATCCTAGAGAGAGACGTTGCTAGCTTACAGGTTGTCAGGGCCTTGGCTCTGGCATCCAGCCTGGATGCACCTGCTGATGCTGACTGGTTGGCAGGTATATATCACCAGCCATCAGGAAGCCATAGACAGATTTGGCTCTGAGTACCTGAAGCAACTATATACACCCTAGTCCTGGCAGTGCCTCCAGAATAAAGGCAGGGGGACGACAAGGCTTCCACCTTGATGGTGTAAATATCTAACTGTGCATCACCTAATGAGCAGTCTGCCTGTCAACAACATTCCTGCTTGTCAAAAATTTTATAACCTAAAGGAAAAAATAGTACCAAAAGCTAAGAGACCCCATTAAAACAGGATTAAGAAATCACTTGCCCCACAAATAACTAAGTGTTGATTATTAAAGATTAAATATCTCCCCAAATAATATAATAGGTATCTGGGGGGAAAGAGAGGAAGGCAGAGATGATTTAAGACTTGGAAAGATTGGAGAGGGTCTGTGTTCAGGAGAAAAAGAAAGATACTTTTGGCATCACCCATGTAGGCCTTCTGGAATCAGAGAACTCAGGAATATTGAGGGATAAAAAGAGTAAGCCAAAAGCAAGCAGAACTAAAGTTGGAAACTCTCATCAAACTCTTCAAGTGGTCCTAGAATGAGTAGCTCAAAACCCAATATCCAGTGTTCAGAGTTGCATAGAACTTGGGCTTGTTTTAGCCTACCATCTATTAGCTCTGGTTTAAAATGGTATCAGGCAAGCAGCCTCTGAATAAGCCTTCCCCAATGTCCCATAAAAATATCTGTGAAGAAGCTCAGGAAAACATGAAAACTCAAAAGGGCACAGGGAATAGTTTATAAGATTCAACCAATTGCCAGATGATGAGCATAATATATACTAAATACAAACAGAAGACCAGACTTAAAGATATTCCGTGGCCCACCAGGGCTCTACTTCCCTGATGACAGGAAAGATGATCTCCCTTCCAACACAGGCTGCCCATGGACAAAAAACCAGAATAGACATTTCTCCACAGACAACGTGCAAAAGGCCAAAGGGGATAGGAAAAGATGCTCAATATCACCAGTCGTCAGAGAAGTGCATATTGAAACCACAATAAGATATCACCTTACAAATGTTGGAATGGCCACTATATAAAAACAACAACAAAAACAAAAAATAATAAGTTGTCGGTGAGGATGTGGAGTAATTGGAATCCTTGTTCCCTGGAGATGGGAATGTAACGTGGCATAGCAGCTATGAAAAACAGTAATGATGACCTCTGCAAAAATGTAAAACAGAATTCCTGTGATCCAACAATGTCACTTCTGTGTTAGTATCCAAAAGAATTGAAATCAGGATCTTTAAGACTTGTCCACTGCAGCATTATTCACACTAAGCAAGACGTGGAAACAACCTATATATTCATTGATCTAGGAATGTATAAAGAAAATGTAATAGAAATCTACAGTGGAATATTATCCAGCCTTTAAAAAGAAGAAAGCCTGTCCTACGGAGCAACAGGGATGGACCTAGAGGACACTATACTAAGTGAAAGAAGTTAGTCACAGGAGGACAAATACAAACCACAAGGTCCCACTTATGTAAGATAGCTAAGCATCTAATTCACAGAGGCAAAGAATAACAGTGTGGTTGCCAGGGGCTGAAGGAAGGGAGAAATGAGGAGCTGCTGTTCAAAGGGTGTGAAGTTTCAGTTACGCAAGATGAGGAAGTTCAAGAGAGCCACCGTACAACATCGTGTCTGTAGTTAACAGCAATGCATTATATATCTAAAATGTAAGAGGACAGATCCTATGTTAAATGTCCTTGTGTCAAAGTGTGAAAGTGTTAGCCGCTCAGTCATGTCTGACTCTTTGAGATCCCCATGGAATGTAGCCCACCAGGCTCCTCTATCCATGGAATTCTCCAGGCAAGAATACTGGAGTGGGTAGCCATTCCCATCTCCAGAGGATATTCCCCACCCAGGGATCAAACCTGGGTCTCCCCTGTTGCAGGCAGATTGTTTACCATCTGACCCTTACCACAGTAAAATAAATAATGTAATTAGAATTAATAATAACAAAAAGAATGAAAGTGCAATTGACTGGAAAACAAGTTGGCTTTCTTTTTATCATTTTCAAGTGATGTTAAAATTTAACTGATGTTTAATTTATTATCTTTGTAATATTTATTTTCATTTATTTATTTGGCTGCAATGGGTCTTAGTTGCAGCCTCAGGGATCTAACCCTGACCAGGGATTGAACCCAGGCCCCCTGCATGGAGTCTTAGCCATTGGACCATCAGGGAAGTCCCAGAGTAGCTTTCTGACTGCAAAGATTCGGTTTTTGAAGCAGCCTGAATGCTAGTCCTCTCCGGCCGTCTCCTTCATCTCCTTCAACTATCAAGAATGAAGAAAATACATGCATGAGTGTGTAGTTCAGACATACAGAGAGAATTGTAACAGCATGCAAGAAAAGAATATAAGTCTGCCTTCTCTGGTGTCCCAATTCGGCCACCTTTCCTTTCTCCACTGCTTGTTTTTACCTTTACTATATATCTCCTGTGACACTCTATTGTATTAACTGCCCATGGTCTGCTTCCCCACCAAGCAGTATGTATCTGGAGGGCAGGGACTGTTTGACTGATTCTGTGTGCTAGCACAGAGCCTTGTATATATTCATTTGAACCATATGGAATCACTGCTTTCAACTACTTTGGCCTATAAAAGAAAATGTACCCATTTCTGACAATTCAACCTAATATGATGAATTTATATGATATATACATGAAAAAGAAGAGATTCCATGGTGTCTCAGAAGGTAAAGAATCTGCCTGCAAAGCAGAAGGATGTGTGTGTGTGTGTGGGTGTGTGTGGGTGTGTGTGTGGGTGTGGTTGTGGGTGTGTGGGTGTGGGTGTGGGTGTGTGGGTGTGGGTGTGGGTGTGTGGGTATATGTGTGGGTGTGTGTGTGTGGGTGGGTGGGTGTGTTAGTCACTCAATCATGTCTGATTCTTTTCATTCCTATAAACTGTAGCCCACCAGGCTCCTCTGTCCATGGGATTCTCCAGGCAAGAATACTGGAGTGGGTAGCCATTCCCTTCTCCAGTATGTGTATTTACATATATATATATAATATTCATAATATATATTCATACTTATGAATGAATTAGGAAGAACCTGCTTCTCCACAGAGTAATCACAATCAGACTCATCACTCCAACTCTAAGGACCAAAAGACAGTGTGACAGGATCTATAGCATTTTAGGGCAAAGTACTGAAAGCCTAAAATGTATACCCAGATTAACTTTCAAAAGTGAATGCCACAGAAAAACTCTCAGACAGATAAGGTCTCAGAGGTCATATCACATATATAACTTTCATGAAAAAAAAAAAAAAAACCAGTTTGAAGACATACTCCAAATGGCCAATATATTCCAAATGGCACTGGAATATTAACATATAATTCCTGGCAGAATTCTCCCCTAAGGAATATAAAAATCCACAATGGTAATTAATCAGAAAAGTCTTACCAAGAATTACTATTATACCTATTATGCCTCTGAAAACCACGTTAAGCTTTGAACTGTCCTACTGAATGACCTCAAAAGGGCAGAGAACCACAGCTGCCCTTCACAGTAGCATCTGAATAAAGCTGAAGCTATCAGGCTTGGGTTATCTGCCCACCTCTGGGGCAGATAAAGACCTGCAGAGTCCACACCTTCAGGTGAACCTAGATATTGAGAGAGGGAATAGCCCTCTTGCTCCCTCACCTTTGGTTCAGGCAAGAAGTTGGCCAAAAACAAATTGGCAGGGGGTAGTTTCCAGGATACAATAGGGAGTGGGCACCCCAAAAGTCAGGCAGAGCTCAGAACTTCAGGCTGAATGATCTGCTGTTCAGTGATGTCCGACTCTTTGCGACCCTATGGACTGCAGCACACCGGGCTTCCCTGTCCTTCACTATCTCCCAGAGTTTGCTCAAACTCATGTCTATTCAGTCGGTGATGCCATCCAACCATTTCATCCTCTGTTGCGCCCTTCTCCTCCAGCCCTCAATCTTTCCCAGGATCAGAGTCTTTTCTAATTAGTCAACTCCTTGCATAAGGTGGCCAAAGTACTGGAGCTTCAGCTTCAGCATTAGTCCTTCCAGTGAGTATTCAGGGCTGATTTCCTTTAGGACTGACTGATTTGATCTCCCTGCTGTTCAAGGGACTCTCAAGAGTCTTCTCCAGCTGCTCCAGTCTTCTTCACAGTTTAAAACCATCAGTTCTTCAGTGCTCAGTCTTCTTTGTGATCCAACTCTCACATCCATAAATGACTACTTCAAAAACCATAGCTTTGACTATATGGGCCTTTACTGGCAAAGTGATATCTCTGCTTTTTAATATGTTGTTTAGGTTTGTCATAGTTTTTCTTCCAAGGAGCAAGTATCTTTTAATTTCATGGTTGCAGTCACCATTTGCAGTGATTTTAGAGCCCAAGAAAAAAAGTCTGTTACCATTTCCATATTTTCCCATCTATTTGCCAGGAAGTGATGAAAGCAGAGACATTACCTTGCCAACAAAGGTCCATCTAGTCAAGGCTATGGTTTTTCTAGTAGTCATGTATGGATGTGAGAGTTGGACTATACAGAAAGCCGAGCGGCAAAGAATTGATGCTTTTGAACTGTGGTGTTGGAGAAGACTCTTTTTTTTTTTTTTAATCATTTCATTTTTTATTTTATTTTTTTTTAGTTTTTTATTTTTTTAATTTTAAAATCTTTAATTCTTACATGCGTTCCCAAACATGAACCCCCCTCCCACCTCCCTCCCCATAACATCTCTCTGGGTCATTGGAGAAGACTCTTGAGAGTCCCTTGGACTTCAAGGAGATCCAATCAGTCCATCCTAAAGGAGATCAGTCCTGAGTATTCATTGGAAGGACTGATGTTGAAGCTGAAATTCCAATACTTTGGCCACTTGATGCAAAGAGCTGACTCATTGGAAAAGACTCTGATGCTGAAAAAGATTGAAGGCAGGAGGAGAAGGGGATGACAGAGGATGAGATGGTTGGATGGCATCATCAACTCAATGGAGATGAATTTGGGTAAACTCCAGGAGTTGGTGATGGACAAGAAGGCCTGGCGTGCTGCAGTCCATGGGGGCACCAAGAGTTGGACATGACTGAGCAACTGAACTGAACCGAACTGATGATACACCGCTCCAGCAAAGCAATAATGATGAGACCAGTCATGTAGATGGTTCTTAGGGGCCTCTAATCCCTGAAAAATGGAGAATCTTTCCAAGACCTAAGCAGATCAGAACAGAAGCATTATAGTAAGGGAAGATGTCTGGTTATAGCAATAGGGACTAGAAGTAGGTTAAGTAGCAGTGGGGGTGCTCTGCGAAACTCCTCCTTCACTTCAGTGCCAGTCCTCCCTTTATCAGAGATGGGCACATGGCTGAGCCTGCAAGTAAGGATCAGGTATGACAATACAGGACTATACAGAGTCTGGGACCAAGCCAGGGGCTCAACATGGCTAAAGAATAAATTACAAACTCCCTAACCAGACACAAAAGGCCCTGGAAGATCAGGTCCTTCCTGTCATTCCCAAGCACTCCTAAGACACATGTTTCACCTCACTGGATTCAACTCATCCTCCAGGAGCTTCTGCTTCCCATAGAGTTGGTGACCCCCTCCATGTGCCCAGTTCTGACACACACACCACACTGCTCTGTAATGACTTGACTGTATCTGTATTGCTGCTACTTGGCAGTTGCCCCATCTCCCTGCATCTCTGGTGCCTATCACAGGGCCATCTCATAAAAGGAGAAACAAAATAATGGCTAAAAGACATGTGGGGCCACGTGAGCTTTTCTAAGCTGTTGAAAGTATAGCAGTGTGACTCCAGAGTGGGGCTGCTGAATTTATTGGCACGTGGAATAAAAGGGACCTTGGGGACTGGAGCTTGAACTCTACCCTGACCGCCTCTTTGATTTCAGCCTATAAATCTTTCATAGAAATTCTCGTCTTTACCCTCCTCAAGGTAGCAGGGTGACAGGTGCAACTGGCTGTCATTGAGGAATGCTTATAAATGATGACAGGAACTCAGATCTTGAAGAGTGTTATGTTTGAGTGTTATTTTTTAACTCCAGGAGACAGCACCTACAAAATATATTTTCTGATTTCATTGCCACTGTGCATAAATAAATAAATACAAGGCAACTGGATGGAGTGAAACAACTCCTGGCTTGGTTTCACAGATTTGGCTTCAAATTCTAGTTCTACCACTTAATGAGGTGGTGAGGTGGCCAGTTATAAAACTGAGACATTATCCTCTAGGCCAGAGTAGTGAGAAGCATTGACAACTCAACGTATTAAAACTATGCCCCAATCGGAGCCAGGTACCTAATATATATTCAGTGTTGCCTATCCCTTCCTCCTGCACGAGGGAGCATCCCCTGCTTTTCTTTATCAGATTTTACTCCAGAGCCTCAGAAATCTGTACACTGAAGACAAGATAGTTTTTAACTTCAAAATAAATATCACATAATACCATAAATATCTATCAGGAAGTTCCTGCTACATTGTGCTTCCTACTCAGCTTTGATCTGGAGAATCACCAAAGAGCTGACTTCTAAAATCCATTACCTGTGGCCAAAGACAGAGGTTTACTGTTACTTCCAAATCTAAAGACACTGGCAGACTCTCTGGTCTATGGATCCCTTGAGCCTTGGCATCTGTGAGGATGAAAAATAATGACTGGATGCACTTCTGTAAAGACAAGCTGTCCATGCCCTGGATGACACTCCCAGGATGCATGCTCAGTAGCAGCTCTTCACCCTCATCCAGCCTTCACTGGGAGTTTGGGAGGTTCCGAGAGAGACTTAAGTAGGGTAGAAGGTGGACAAGTTTAACCACAAGGCATGCAGGGACTTCAGAGGGTTAGGAATGTGGGGAAAAAAGGAAGCTGTGAGTGATGAGTCAGAGATGAAGTGGCTTCTCCAGGGGGCGTGTTGGCCTGCAAATGTGCACTCTGTCCAAGATGTGATGAAGCCGGTTTTACCACCAGCAGTTCTTGCTCTCAGAGGAGCTCGACCTGGTGACTGAAACAGTGCTACAGGGGTTTCCCAGCCAAGTGCAAAGATTAGGGTCAGGGGAGGTCAAGCAGCCATGTGCCCCGGCGCAGTCCTAATTATGGAACGTTTAACCCCAGCTGAACTCTTCATTCCTCCTGGCTGTACAGCCTGTGGTTGCTTGGCTGATTCCCTCCCCACTGTGTTCCTATCAGAAACCGGGAGAGGAATTACTTGCCATCAGTCAGTAAGGCCTGGGGAGGCATTACTGTGGCTCCTGTTTTGAACACAAGGTTCTCTCTCCAGGGAAGCCGACTAAGGCTGCCTTGGAGCAACACCTCTCAGTGCAACCCAATAGGAACCCCCATACTTCAAATCCATTTCCGTCCTCCCTCCTCCTGTGCTGCCTATGGCTAACTGATTACCAGGACATCTCAGTATCCTGGGTGATCACTACACTCCAAAGGGGACCCCAGGTAGAGCTGAGGGTGTACAGATGGGCCCAGTCTTGTGGGTGGGGTGTCTGCTGGGGTTGGGGCAGGACTCTAATTTAGCTTCCCTTGTGGCTCAGATGGTAAAGAATGTGCCTGCAATTCAGATTCGATTCCTGGGTTGGGAAGATCCCCTGGAGAAGGGAATGGGAACCCACTCCAATATTCTTGCCTGGGGGATTCCACGGACAGAGGAGCCTGGAGGGCTACAGTCCATGGGGTCAAAAAGAGTCAGGCATGACTGAGCAACTTTCATTCACTCTAACTTAGCAGGGAAGAGGAGGCTGAACACAAGTTCAAATTTGGTAAAACTGGTGATAAGGGCAGTTTGGGTTCTCAGGGTGCTCTAGACTTTCCCCAAAACACTCAAAATACCAAGTATACAGTGACTTTATTAATTTCCCTTCTGCTGGTGGCAAGAGGGTCTCCTTGTCCTCACAAGGATTGATCTAGACTGGAGTGATCCCATAAGAGGAAGGGCTGTACCCTGGAGTTACCATGTGCCCCTGAGCTCTCGCCACACTGGGCCTCTCTCCCACCTGGGTCCTTCACATGACTCCCTTCCCCAGCCAGAATGCTCCCCACTACCCTTCTTTCCACACAGGGGGGTCCTTGATGTTCTTCAGTTTTCAGCTCTTCTCTGAGCCCTAATCTAGACCAGTGCATGCAAGGAGTACATGTGAGCATGCTCAGTCATGTCCAACTCTTTGCAACCCCATCAGCTGTGGGGGGAGCATTCTGCAGATTGTCCCGATCACCAGTGAGTTCTTTTTTCAGGGCCCTTTTACATCGGGACCAAACCCCTGGCCTGTGCTCTGCCTTCTCTCCACTCTGCCTGTTTGTGTCTTAGGCTTGTGGCTCATACCTTCATGATCTCCAAACACCAGGCCCCGCCCCCTAGAGACACACCCCCACCTTTACAAATGCCTATTAGATGCTCATTCTTGAGCTGTAGCATGATTTCATGTTCCCATCTAAGCTGGCTCCCTTTCAAAGCTCTCACATCTTTTAGAGACCTGCCAATGTTCTTGGGCATCAAATCTCAAACACTCTTCCAGAGAAAGTCATCATTAACTCCTCTCTTTGCTTTATCCCCTGCCTCCAGCCCATCAAGCTCCCCAGTTGTCCCTCTGTAGTATTTCTCAGAGTGATGCCCGTTCCAAGCCTCAGGGGCAGCCTGCATACGACATCTAAATCCCTGTGGGAGCCCTCCTGCCAGTCTTCTTGCCCATTTGGCCTTTCCCATTCCAACTCACATTGCCACCCTTTGTCCTTTCCTTCCAGCTGCTGGGTAGCCATTTAAAGTCAAAGGCCAACCAACAGTAGGGGTCAGAGGTGAGAGTGCAAAAACAATAAATCAGGACTCCTGGGTTTCAGTTTGGACTACAAGGTCAATGGTCAAGGTCAAGGGTGCCTTTCTGGGATATGGCTGGAACATGGCAGGAGCAAATTCCTAAAATATGGATGTCCACACCAGTACCATGGTACCTAAAAACTGTTGGACCTTTTTAAAATTTTTTAATCTGGTCTTCAAAGCCTTCACCCATTGCTAATGTAAATTTTTTTAAGATTTTTTTTTTAATGTGGACCATTTTTAAAGTCTTTATTGCATGTGCTACAATATTGTTTCTGTTTTATGTTTTAGTTGTTTGGCTGCAAAGCTTGTGGGATCTTAGCTCCCCAACCAGGGATTAAACCCCCACCCCCCGCACTGGAAGCAAGGAGTCTTAACCACTGGACCACCAGGGAAGTACCTGCTAATGTAAATTTAGTGTCACTCCTCATCCAAACCCAGTGCTCCAGCTGGACCAGTCTGGACACTGTCCCACCCACACCACGCTTATCCTTGTCTCTTTCAGACAATTCACTTCCACTGTAAAGACTTCCACCCTCATTTCCCACCAATCCAAATCCAAAAATACTTCAAAACCTAAGTTTCACCACGCCTCAATTTTAGACTCTTCCAAATTTTCTAGGTCACCCCCAAGTCCCCCAAGCACATAATAATGCTTGTAGCTCTTTTAGCCTGAGCTTAGATCCCCTTAGTGGATTTTTAACCACCCCCTATTCCATTTACTAATTACTTCAAGATGCTGAAGAGATGGGAACGTCCTTCAGCATGGGGAGCCAGCCTCGCCCTCCCTTGCATCCTCCCCAGCCCCCACACAGCTGATAGACACAGGTTCACCAAGAGATGCTGATTCGTTGGTAGTGATAAAGGGTCCGATCAATTTTTCTATCAGAAGCTTTGAGCACAGACTCTCAACCAAGATTTCCTGTGGACAAAGGGCAACCATTTTTCTACTAGCTCTGAGGAATTCCCATTTTTATCTGCATGGTTACAGGTCTGATTCCTTATTCCAGAAACATCTCACAATTGCCTAGATCATCTTCATTGCAACACCCGCAGCTTGGAATAGCTGCATGTGTCTTCAACCAGAAGACTTAGGATGTACAGGGATAGAAATGCCAAAGGGACATTTCTATATATGTACTGTCATTGAAAGCACTACATGAAGGCTATTTAAGATTCAAGTTAATATTGAAACTGGCTATGGCCTCTCTAAATTCTAAAGCCAGGTGAAGGACTTTCACTTTGAAAGGAACTACTCAAGCACAGCTCTACTTATCCCTTTAAAAGCAGCCAAAAAAAGACACTGAAACTTATCACAGGTCTCCAGTGATGTTAAAACCCTATGAACAAAATGTAAGTAACCACAGCAAGTGAAAAAGTGTTAGCATTCAAGTCCAACATTTGAACTTCCCCTAAGCTCCCAGGCCCTTACCCACATTAAGTATATCTTCTTCCTTTGTCTATAAGTGTTCCTTTACAACTATCCACTCTGCTCTTAAGATATAAATTTCTTCTTCTTCTTGGAAAAACAATTCCTTCTCCTTTTGCTTTCTTTATTCACTACCCTTTAAGATAACTCAGACTCTAACACCTGTCATCCTCAGGCCCAAGATGATGCCCAGGTCAGAAAATATTCTCTAGCTGGACAATGTATCCCACTGTCATCACCTGCATTCTGGCTCACTGGCCCCCCAGGCAATGCTGAGGACGCCTGTGTCACAAAGACAGCTGCTAGAACTGGCCCCGCACCACAGCTGAGTGATACCTGGCCTTCCTCAGTCCAGGGATCCACACAACAGGTGCCCAGAGGCACAATGTAGCCCAGTGGTTTTGAGGTTAGTTTACACATATATGTCCAGGTGATCCCATTTCCTGCCAGCTCTGAATAAAAGGAAAAGGAATGAATATTCATTGGACATCCCTTGGGTACAGATACAAGGCTAGGTACTTTCCATACGCCATTGTAAGACCTTGTTTCACCCCAGAAACAGCTGCTGGGATTCTTATCCAAACAGGAAGCAGATACATATAACTCAATTGCTGCTAACTGTGTCAGCAGATGTGAATACTCAAAGTCTATCTAAGCAGACTCCTTGTTTACTGTTCTGCTGGGGTTTTACCAATGATCCATTAATCCATGATATCATCAACTGATTGGTGTTCCTATTCAAATATATAAGCATCATCATATGGATTAGGAAAGAAAGAGATGGGCTTTCACTGGGTATCTACTAAGAGCCAAGCCCATTTCTTCCCACACCATCACACTGAATTCTCAAACAATCAGAATATTGTTATTTCCATTGAATAAATGAAGTTTGAGAAAGTTGCATAAATTAATCAAGTTTGCACAGCTAATAAGTAATTGGCCCCAAATTCAAACTCCTTGTATTCTCATTTCCCAATCCACTTGGCATTTGTCTGTTCTGCAACCTAAATCTGTGTTCACATTTCTACAAAGCCGATCCTCAGTAGGTATGTAAAGTCTTCTTCATAGACCAAGGCAGCCAGTGCAGGTTAGGGCCCCAACTTAGCAAGAGTCAAAAAGAGAAATAGAGGTTGAAATTCCATATGAAGTAGAATTATAGATCAGCTGAGCTTATTTTTTATAGCTAAAATGCATCACCACTTTTTTGTACGTCCTTGTGAAACATCGTAATAAGCAAGGGGTGGAGAACGCAGTGGAGGCCATGCTGTGACCATCCAGTTTGCAAGAAATAGCAAATGAGCTGAAACCACCAGGAGACGGATTGGTGCTGAGGAAGAGCCACCTCTGATTCCAAAGTTAGGACTTAAGTGGCTTCAGCACCTGGAACATGTAGACTCCCACAGCGATCTCTGATGATGAAGCGGGACAGCAGCCACACGGGGCAGAGGGAGCAATCACAGCAAAGTCAGAGCAGAGACAAACAGCAGACAAATTCAAGGTCAAAAATGGGGCAGTGAGGTGGAGACACCAAGGAGACCTGGAAAGAGGAGGCTCAAGGAAAGCATGAAGAAACCCAGTCATGACGGCAAGCACAGTGAAAGGCGCCTGCACAAGGGACCAAGGTAACCAATCTTGTTATATAGATGGGTACGTGTGAGAGTATGTGAGAGACTGTGCGTGTGTTCAAGCACAGAGTGAAGAGCCATCGACTGCATGTGTTCAGGGGGTTTCTCTGAACAGGTATGTTGGCAACAGTTCCCGAGTCTGCCCAGCAGACTCCTCACTTTGGTCTTCTGAGTCGGGATGCCTGGTACGTGTGGTCCACGTTGAGTATGGAGACCCCGGGGATGTTCACGACAGCAATCACCCTAGTACAATGGCCAGGCTGCTGCTCCCCATCCTTCTTCGTGTGTCTCCACTCCAGCTCTATCACGAATCAGCAAACTGACCGACTCAGTTGCCCAGTTCACAAGAACCACCTGTAGCTCAGTCACTAAGTCGTGTGTGACTCTTTGCCACTCTATGGACTGCAGCACACCAAGCTCTCCTGTCCTTCACTATCTCCCAGAGTTTGCTCAGATTCATGTCCATTGAGGCAGTGATGCTATCTAACTATCTCATTCTCTGTCTTTAACCTTCTGCCTTCAACCTTTCCCAGCATCAGGGTCATTTCCAGTGAGTCGGCTCTTCACATCAAGTGGCCAAAGTGGAGCTTCAGCTTCAGCATCTGTCATTCCAATGAATATTCAGGGTTGATTTCTATAGGATACACTGGTTTGATCTGCTTGCTGTTCAAGGGACTCTCAAGAGGCTTCTCCAGCATCACAGTTTGAAAGCATCCATTCTTCAGTGCTCAGCCATTATGGTCCAACTCCATCTCCAAACTGCTGTGTCATAATCCGGTCTTGTCTATGGATTAGAAGGTGATCTTTCTTAGAGCATCACTGCTTAGGGTTAGTGCCTAAGAGGATCCCAAAGGCAGGGAACATTTTGCTCCCAACTTTGTCAACAGGGAACCTGGGATTTTATTAGGAAGGATAGGACCTTTTGTAGTGTTAGTTGCTCAGTCATGTCCGACTCTTTGCGACCCCATAGACTGTAGCCTGCGAGGCTCCTCTGTCCATGGGATTTCCCAGGCAACAATACTGGAGTGGGTTGCTATCCCCTTCTCCAGGGCACCTTCCCAACCCAGGGATCCAACCCTGGTCTCCCATTTTGCAGGCACAGCAGCAGATTCTTTAAGGACTGAGCCGCCAAGGAAGCACCCTCAGCAGATATCAGTTATTTACATCACAGAGCGAATCATTCTCAGATTTTTCCCTTCACTTTATGAGCAAAGAGCGGGAAACTACCCAAGTAGGAGAACTGAGCCAGAAAATCTGAGACTGACCCCTGACTCTGCCTCATCCACATTGAGTGAGACCTTGAGCTCTCTGAGCCCCAGCTGCTTTGCATGTAAAGTGAACATGAAAAAAACTCTTTCATGAGGTTGGGGACCCGGGCAGTGATATTGTGGAAGTGAACACACTGATGGTGATTGGATATTATTCTACAAAAGTTCTCAAAGATTTGAAAACTAAACTTTGAAATGACAAGAAAAAATCTGCAGTTTTGCCTATCAGCTGGAACTGATTCCAGGCCCACCACTGATTCCACATTTGCGGACAGCAGGAGAGCAGCTCACCATCACCTTTTATGGCATCTACTATGTGTCACGGTTAAATTTCATATAGCATCTCACAGAATCTTCAAAATACCATCTTGAGATAAGTGTTAATATTATCTTTTCTTGGCAGATGATGAAATCAAGGCTCAAAACGTGAGCCTACGTGTCGAAGATCTCATAGCCAGTAAGCAACCCAATCAGAACAAGAATTCAGGTCTCTGAGAGAAAGTACATGCTTTTGACTATAACACCTTCCAGCAAAAGGGCCCATAGGACTGATCCCTAGATGGCAAGTCTGGCTGATCCTGTGCAAGATAATTTACCTAACTTCTCAGCTAAATGGTTTGACTTCCAACAGCTAGGAATTATTTTATGCGTCTTACGAGTGCTCTAAACCTCAAAGCCACTGAACTGGAGGAAGTAAATTGTATTTCCTTCCAAGTGCCAGCACTGTGGGTGTCCATGGTGCCAGTCTTGTCTCTAGGCCCAGGTGACACCCAAGAGGGGATGACAACACTAAATTAACTAATTGGATCTTTGCTTCATAACCTGAGAGCACACTGAGCTCATCTTCTGTGTTGAGAGTATCAACTAAGAGGTCGAAAGCTGGTAGATTCCCTGTGCATTGATCTACTGTGGTTTGTAAATGACCCCTCCAGTAACACAAGTTAGGTAACCTTAAAGGAGCCATAAAATCAAATAGCCACTAACCTCTCACTAACAATGACAACAGCTGAAAACTTTTCTTTTTCCCCTCAGTGGGGGCATGGGACTCCCAGCCCAGAGTCAGGCTCAGAACTTTCCAAACACCTTTTCTGATGGGTTCAGTCAGCACTGAAGTCATAGAAATTTCACAAATGGAATCTTCATGACCAGGAGAGAAAATAAAAGGTACAAGATTGCACCATATATGTGGTGCCTCCAGCCCAAGCCAGGGGGAAAAAAGTAAGTAAAAAGGGTACACACACACACACACACACATATACACACAACGCACATATACACACACACACATACATATTTACAGTCTTTCAAAGCTCATTGATTCATCCAAAAATACTTAATGAGCACAAGCTCTCAGCCAAGTGCTGGCTCTGGATGAAGCAAAGAAGGGGTTACTAACCCTGCTTCTAAATGTGTCCCAAGTCTGTGGCTCTTGCTTAAGTAGACGCATATTGAAAGATAATGACAATACAGTGTGATAAATGTGTTCATCAAAAGATGTACAGACCCATTCAGGGCAATGTTAACCTACTTTCTGGTGATCAGGTAGATTTCACAAAGGAGATTTCACATGAATTGGGTCTTAAAGGAAGTACAATATCCACTAGAGATCGCTTGAAGGTCTAGTTCGAAGTTGTCACTTTTTCCTTCCCATGAGTCTAGAGTGACTTGTCACAGACAGGGAAAACTAGACAGCAACTTAATCTGTCTTTGTAGCTGTTGAGGAGGGGGAAATTGGTAAAAGGTTGCCTGTGGTAAGAGTCCAAGACAAAAATGACTACATCAGGCACCGAATAGCCAACAGCATCCCCAGAAACCAGCAGGGTCCAGATCAGATCAAGGCCCAGGACTCTATCTCCTGACAAGACCTGGGGGCAAAGGTCCTTTGCTGTATGAGATGGGCAAGGGAGTTTATTCCTATGGGACTTCAAAAATGTATATCAGCATGGATAAATCACAGCAGCCTTGTGGAAAGTTGCTCAAAGGGCAGGAAAAGAAAATAGGAGTTGAGGAAAGGAGTATTACTGCCTCTACTGTGATCTGAACAATGGCTACAGCTGGGCTTATTATTTCCTGCAATACGGCTCTTAGCACCAGTAAAATAAATGAATTTTTCAACAAGAGCCTTTCTGAGCTTTTCTGTGTTCAAGCCCAAACAAGAAAAATAATCATCTGTTAAAACAGAGGGGAAAAAAAGATAAAAACTATTCTTATTTACAGATTTTCTTTCATTAACATACAAATAACTTAAAGGAAAAGAAAACTTTATGATAGGATTTGATGAGGCAATTCAAGAAGAGAGCAGTCAAGGGAAAATGGAATAAGCTAACAGTTCAACACAGCCCAAGATTTCTGAGCCAGTGATGATGAAACAGCGCCAAAATCCAAGAAGGAAGGTGGAGGCTGCCGGGGTCTAAGTTTACTTGATATTGTGGGTGCCTATGAAGATTTCTGTAAGTTAGAAAAGGTCTGTAAGCTACTGTTTGCACAGCAGTTTCCATTCCCTCCACTCTGCTGGAAAAAACAGAAGTATATGGGAAATAATGGGTTAATTTTCATTCTGGGCCATTAATGGGTCCCAGAGAAGCCTAGTTCAATGGCAGTAGTGGAAATGAAGCTTGTCCCCTGCTGGATATTTGTCTGGATTATCTCAGATGGCAGAGTCTCTTTAAACCTTCCCTGGCAGTTATTCCCTCCTCTTCCCCCAAAGCTTCAAGAGGACATTATTTACATGTCTATCAAAGTACCCACGGCAGTGGAGTATCCCCTGCTTTTGTACGTCAGTCTTTCTCACTGAGTCAAGAGTCCCTCACATGGATGCTGACTGTGCCTGATGCAGGACATGGCACAGAACAGGGGATTGTTTCATGGAGGTGGACTCTAATAAGAGAGTAAGAGCTCAGGCTGACTTGCATTGGAGCACGGAGCAACATTAACCAAGCTCATTATTCCACCAAGACCTCTAAACACATCTCCAAATCCACTGCCCCAAGAAATCTTCAGCTAACTTGTCCCACTTCCAGTTCCGAACATGCCAGTCTGTGCCAATCAAGTCATTAGTTTCTTCTCCCAAACTACTTCTCCTGGCTTTTCTTATGCCTTTAGTACTCTTGATTTCAGCCCCTTGGATATACTGCTGACTCCTCACTCTCCCTTACCTCCCTCATCCCTCCATGACAGAATACAATCAGTAAACCATTCAATCAGGAAACACATGGGATCTGTCCAGCTTCCTTTCCCTGATGCACCTGAAGAGCTGAATTTAGCTATGCCGCCTCGTCTCCTGGGAACTACTGAAGATTGGATCCTCCTGCTCCCTTGAGAAAACTAATTTTTTGGTTATTAATGACTGAGTTCTGGGTTTCATTGGTTTTCAAGATCTCTTACAAAGGAACTGGAGGAGAAAAGGGTTGAGGAGAGAGGAAAGAGAATAAACCAGATAGAGAAGTTCTAAAGAAAATCAAAACTCAACAGGAATTTTCCTGAGGTCCAAAAGATGTTAGAGAATGGGGGAGGAGAGAAAGAGTGAGAGTGGTTATTGGGACAAGGCTGGGTCCTTGCAGTTTCTTCAGAGGATGCTGGCCATAAAGGGACCAGGAAACCCAGTGTGGTGATCTGAGAAAGAGACCCTGGGAGGGACACTGCATGGGTTCCCAGGAGCTGTGGGAGTTAGTAGAGGACCCTGCACCTACATCCAGACTCCTTTTGGCAGAGAGGACTTCACTTCCTCTGTATTTAGCCCCTCCCCTGCTGCCTGCCAGTAAGGAGGGATAACCATCCATGCCATCAGGCTTCGCTCCAGACCCAGGCAGCCAGCCTTCAAAATGACCCTGGACGATCACTGCTTCCTGGAACTCACATCTGTGTGTAGTTACACACCCACAGACACGCACGGTTCCAGGGTTGGTCTATGTGACTTCAGAATTCGGCAGACATGCTGGTGTGTAACTTGCAAGAGGAGGTTGTAAAAGACTGCATCTTCTGCCATGTTCTATCTGTCTTCTTTCTCACATTCCTCACTCTGGGGGAAACCAGCTGCCACATTATGAGGAATTCTAAAAGTCAATGGAGAGGCCCATGTGGCAAGGAACTGGGATCTCCAGCCAAGAGTGCATGAGGCACTGAGGCCTCCTGCCAACAACCACCTGTGCCATCTTGGAAGCAGATTTGCCTCCAGCCGAGCTTGGAGATGACTTGCCCACAACCTGACTCCTCCCCTCATGATAGACTGAGCCAGAGCCTCTCAGCTTGCCTACTGCAGATTCCTGACCCTCAAAAATTATAACTAATAAATACTTTTTGTTTAAAGCTTTAAGGGGGATACATTTTATACAACAAGATGACTAATACTGCACGCAACTTGATTTTGATATGGACAGTCCCAGTTTTTACTCCTAAAATATCCAACACTCAAAAAGCAAAAAAATAGCTTGCCAGACACTCAGTGGGGTGGTGCTGAGAACTTCCTCCCCAGGTCCTAAACACAGGGCTGAGGGGACAGAGCAAACTTCGAAGGGCCTCTCACCTCGATCACGTGTTTCAAGCCACGCTCACTGCCCACCGCCCCCGGGATGGTAGCCACAGTCTTTTCTCTGGCCCTTCCCCCGCTGTCCTCGTCCTTTCCTCCCATAGACTACAGCATTTGCTGTCGGAGCTCTGAACCACAGTCCAGTCTCAGCACTTCCTCTCTATATAATTCCTCATATTTTTACGGAATAATGTTTAGTTACAATTAGAGCCCAGCACTCCCCCATCCCCATGGTACCTCCACATACCCTTCCAGCTATAGCTCCCACATCTCCCCCAGATAGGAAAAGGCAAGAAGAAAGAGAAGATGCAGTGTTTGGAGTCATTTCTGGTTTTGTTCCACTGTAAGGACAGCCTCAGGAGACAGGCAGCTTTCTCACTCCATGGCCAGCCCAGGGGAAAGGGGACAGCTTGGACTTGTTTTCAGCAGATGTCAGTGAGCCTGGGTATCAGATCTGGGGTTACAGAAAGTATTGACAGGGATGGGGGTGAACAACCACAGAGGTCTCCCGACAGTAAAACCCTGCCTTAGGGGAACATACAAGTTTCTGTCAAGGACCCCCACCAGGAGCCTGGGCTGGCCATTGCCAGGCAGTGTGTCCCAACCAGCAAGCTGGTGCAGCCTGGCACCCAGGCCAAATGTCCAGCAGGCTCCGCAAGGTCCAAGTACAGCAACCTGCAGGTGCTGGGGATTTAGGCAAATACAAGCACCATCATGTCCTGGGCAGTCCGATGAAATGTCCAGCCACCTGCTCTGCACCTGGATGGGTGAGCGCTGGCTTGGATACTCAGATGAACTGGGCTGAGCCTGCAAGGAGGCTTTCTGTCATATGACCTCAGGCACAGCACCTCTGGAACAGATGTTGAACTTTCCTTAGCATTTCCATAGAAAGACATTAGCTCTGGTCAGAAATAGTGCTCATCCCTCAGTCCTGAGTTTAAACTCTCAGAGGGTTACAAACACAGCTGCAGAAGTAAGGCCTTCAAGGTCACTGGCAATGGGGATGCTCCTGCCAGTGGGCAGGGACATACTGGGTCACACTGAAGCTTGGTACAGCAAGGGTGGCAGGCTCTGCCTTTCCTCCCAGTTTCCTTCTTTCTTCCTCCCATTTTCCCTCATTTTCTGTTTGTTGTGGTGGTTGCTATACTTCCCTCCTTTCTCTTTCACTCTTTCCTCTTCCCCTTCTTCTTTCATTTCTATACCTCTCCTCCTTTTCCTCTGTCCTCACCCTCAATTTTCTAGCTCTCCATTTCTAGACATCCCTCCCCACTCTATCCTGAAGTTTTCTAAACTAATGAAGTCCTGGAGGGAAGGTCGAAACACTGTTTGGAGTTCCTGCCAGGCTCTCCAAATTCATCTCTCAGCCTCCACCTTCTCTTCTCCAAGGAGGCTTCTCCAGACAAGGCCCGCGCCCATCTGGGTCACACTTCTCTTCACCCTCCTAGAAAAACCCAATCAGGATATTTTCTCATGACTCATTTGCTAAAAGACCTTGGGTGATCTATCGTCAAATAACACAAAGTTTAGTGTGGAACAGTGATAAAAACAAGACTTTATTATGGCACATCCTGCTTCAAATTTTGGCTGTGCCATCCCACCAAGATGGTCACTTTGGGCACAGTGCTCATCCTCAGTTTCCTAATCTGTAGAATGGGTATTATTATAGAATCACTGGTGGGCACAGTGGGATAATGTAGTAGTACACCTACTATGGTCCTTGGAACATTGTAAACACTCCACAATGACCAGTCTCTTCATCCTTAGCTGTGTCCCTTCCTTCATTCTCTCTTTCTCCAAACAAACTGAAAACCTGAAAACTCCAAGAGGGCAGGTGCCTTGAATTCTAACCTCTGTCTAGCCCTGGCCCTATTAAAATGCTCCATACACTGCTGATGTCAAGGTCAGTTGAGACTTTTCTGACAATGACAGAAAAGGGGCGGGGGGGTCTCACAGATTTATCATTGGGAAAACAACACATAGTTTATCTTTGGCAAATGTCTTCCTACATGGCAGGCCAAACCAGACTAGACATGCTCACCCTATGACCTTATCTTCCATTCCTATGTTAAGAGCTCTGCATGTTTCAGAGAATTTACGCTGCCAGCCAAGGAGATCTCGGCACCCAAACTGTGCCTGCAGCTTGAGACAGCCCTCAGAGAGAGTCACACCAGGGTGGTTTCTGGGCCTGTTTGGTCACCAGCTCTGAGAGCTTCATATATAGGCTGTGACTCTCATGCAAAGGAGGCTTCCCAGCTGGCTCAGTGGTGAAGAATCTGCCTGCCAATGCAGGAGCAGCAGCAGACCTGGGTTCAATCCCTAGGTCAGGAAGATCCCATGGAAGAGAAAGCGGCAACCCACCCCAGTATCCTTGCCTGGAAAATCCCATGGACAGAGGAGCCTGACGGGCTACAATCCATGGGGTCACAAAGAGTCAGACACAACACACACACAGCATTGCGAAGTCTAACATTAAACGGCTTATAGTTATCATCTACTTAGGTTTTTAGACAATTAAGAACTGGACAGAAGATACTCAGCTGCATTCCTCATCCCTAAATAAGGCAAACTTGGATGCAAAAACATTCAGTAAATGCCATTTATGGACCGCAAGATTAAATTTGTGTAACAGGAGACCTAATAACTAAAGGGCCCACGTGTTTCCACCCATTCCACCCAGGCCAGCATCTAAAGATGCCTCTCTTTGGCTCCCAAAGATCATACCTGTTACCTTTTCTGAGAAAGAAGAGACTAGGGAATTCAACATGATACTAAGGCTCCTGCTCTTACTGGTCTCTATCATAGTTTTCTGTAGCAGAGAATAGTACACAGAGCTCTGAATCAGTGGCCCTCAATCTTTTTGGCACCAGGGACTAGTTTCATGGAAGACAATTTTTCCACAGATGATGGGGAGTGGGAGATGGTTTCAGAATTGTCAACTTCAAAAATATTCACAACCTAAAAGTTGAGAGCTATGTTTTATTCAGAGAGAATTTTCAGGACTTCAAGCCCAGGAAACAGCATCTCAAGCAACCCTGAGAGAACAGCTCCAAGGAGGAGAGGGGAGGAGGCAGGTTATATAAAAGTTTTGTGACAAGGGGCAGGTAGCTTAAATGTCAAAAGATTATGGTTAATTAAAGAAAACCAGACATCCCAGATTAAAGAATTCAGCACTTCTCTTTGATGGGAAGATGCAAGAGTCTGGGCTCTCTGAAATCATTCCTTTCCATATGCATCTCAGCTCTCCTGGGCCAGTAGCCTGTTTTTTCACATCCTGCTCTCCCTTGGGGAGTGGTTGCAGTCCTGACGGTTGCAGATTCATTCTTCTCCTTCCTGAATGCCCTTAGGGCTCAGGAGCTCACATTTGGAGGGCTGGAATCACTAATGACCGTGGCTTCCTTGTTTACTGATCAGGCAGGAAATAGCTTCCCAGGTGGCACTGGTGGTAAAGAATCTGCCTGCCAATGCTGCAGACACCAGACACAGGTTCAGTCCCTGGGTTGGGAAGAACCCCTGGAGGAGGGCATGGCAACTCACTCCAGTATTCCTGCCTGGAGAATCTCATGGACAGAGGAGCCTGGCAGGATACAGTCCATAGGGTCAGAAAGAGTTGAGCACGACTGAAGCGACTTGGCACATGCACACACACTCCATTTCTCAGGATGATTCAAACACATTAACTTCTCTTATTACTACATCAGCTCCATCTCAGATCATCAGACATTAGATCCCAGAGGTCGGGGACCCCTGATCTAAATTATTAGCAAAAGAAAGTGAAGTCACTCCGTTATATCTGACTCTTTCTGACTGCATGGACTAGGCTAGGCTCCTCCATCCATGGGATCTCACAGTGGAATAAAGAGCTGGAGAGAGAAACTAGGTTAGTTCTATTACAGGAAGGTTCTAGCCCTGAAGCAAAGGGCTCTGGTTAGGGGCATTTACTCTCTGGTTAGAGCCACCTAGCCAGAACTGACCAGTTGTTCACCAGTGAAGCTGTAAGACCCCTACTCCCCACAGCCCCTTCTCCTCCTAAGAAGTACCTTTCCCATAGCATCCACCAAGATGCCGTCAGAGATGCCCTGATCTTGATACTCAATTGCAAGAGCCTTGTGGCATTTTCAGCCACGTGGTCCCCAGTGTTCCCAAGGTAATAGGCTGCTTCTGGAAAGGGCAATGAATCAAAAAGGAAAACTCCCCAATTCCCCAACAGGGAGATAAAAATACAGGTAAGTTGGCAACTGGCCTTTTAAATGTCTCGCTTCAGAGCATAGGAAAAAAAAATTGGCCTGATCCTTTTCCCCTGGTCCTTTCCCTTCAGAAACTGCCTTATTTGCTCAGATTTTTTTTTTCCTTTTTTCATGCAAGGGGCAGAGTCATTAACAACCCTCAGGCTCTCTCAGGACTATGTTAATTAAACTGATTTGGGGTATTTCCCTTTGGTTAGAAATGGTGACCGTGAGCAATGCCAAGCTCCTGAAATTGAAACCCATGTCATTCACTTCTCATGCAAAGCCCATGCAATTCCCTGGTGGAATCGGAGACTTAAATTGGCCTTGTTCTTTTACCCAAGCAATTAATAATGCATTTGGAACAATAACAAACACACACACACACACACAGCTTGTTTGCTAGGCTCCAGACACAGCTGCCAACATTCCTTAATTGAGTCCAACCTGCCGGGCTAAGGTGCCTTTCTACAGGATCTGCTGGGTGGGAGCTGAAGGGGCCTTGCCAAAGATATGCTCTCTAGGGATGGAAATTCTGGCTGATTATTTGCATAATAAGATGAAACCCCTTGGCAAATGCACAGCCCTTTGTAGTTTACATAATGTGTCTCAGCAGTTATCTCAGTTAATAGTTACCCCTCAATAGCCTTCATTTACACCTCCAAAAGCAAATGGACAGTGGGTCTGCCCAACAATAACTTGTTCTCAGATGAGATCTGATTTCTTAGAGGATTGTTCAACCCAATTTATAAAGTCCAGTCTTCCCTTTGGTACAGTTACACTTCCTCTAGGTCTATCCAATCTCTTAACATTCCAGAACTAACACTATCCACTTGAACATCCCAGTTCTTTGAGCAGAACACCCACAAAAAATAATAATAATAATAAAAATGACATCTCCAGAAACAAATTTTAGTCACAGTGTGATTCCTGTTAAAGTTCTTTGAAATCTCTATTGTTCAAAGGATACAGTTTAAAATCTCTAGCCATATCCTCTGTGTTAATGCATGTAGATCTAAGTGAACTGTTTAAACCGCTGAGTGGCAGTATGCCATCAGATGCATAAATCGCAAAACACCAATCATTCCCTCCCTTCCTTGCTCCCCCTCTCTGGTTATTGTAAACAGTGTTTAAACGAAGAGGTGCACATGTATCTCTTGTATATATTCACATCAGAGGTTCTCCAGGCAAGAATCGTAATTGCTGGGATGATAGAATATGCATATTTTTAACATTATTAGGACTTGAATTGTTCTCTAAACTCATTCATCACTTTGCATTCCCAGTAGCAATGCATGATTCTGTCTTCTCTAGATATTCATCAAGTTCATTATCAGTTTACTTTTTAACAATTCCATTAAGTAAGAAATATTATAGTATCTCATTTTGTTTTAATTTATATTTGCTTGGTTACTGAAATTGAGAATCACCTTTCTCTTTCTCTTGCTTCTCCTGTCTCTCCTCTTCCTCCTTTTCTTTCTCCTCTTTTTCCTCTCTTTCTCCTCCTTCCCCCTCCCTGCCCCTCCTTCTTCTCCTTTGTCTTCAAATTCCAATCTTCCCTTTGGTACAGTTATACTTCCTATAGGTCTATCCAATCTTTTAATGTTCCAGAACTAACACTATCCACTTGAACACCCCAATTCTTTGTGCAGAACACCCCCCCAAAAAAAATAATAATAACAAAAATGACATCTTCAGAAACAAATTTTAGTCATAGTGTGATTCCTGTTAAAGTTCTTTGAATGCTCTATTGTTCAAAGGATACAGTTTAAAATCTCTAGCCACATCCTCTGTGTCAATGCATGCAGATCTAAGTGAACTGTTTAAACCATTCTTCAAGCAGGACATTTGGATTTCTCTGTGCATTGTCCAAAGATATATTTTGCCTATTTTTCATCTTCTGTTGGGCTGTCTTTTCTATTGATTCATAGACATAAAAACATATTCTAAAATATTATATCTTCTCTTTTTCTTTATGTTAGGCTGTTGGTCAAAAATACTTAAATATCATCAATTTCATGGAATAAAATCTAATGTTGGTATACTGCCTCGAACTTCCAGGGCAATATGAGTAGCAATAGTAATAGCAGGTATTCTTGCTTATTGCTGACTTTTAAGGTAATGCTCCTAGTAGCCACCACCAACTGCTAAAAAATAAATACTGCAGGCATTTAGTGGATATCATTTTCAGTTAGAAGACATTCACTTCCATTTCTGTTTTAAAAGACTTTTTTCAATAAAAAGCATTCCTGGGAGAACCTACATATTATAAATATGTTTGTGGCATGAATGAATTTTGATATTCTCTTTCTTTGTCTCTGTCTCTCTCTCTCTCTCTCTCACACACACACACACATACCTAGGCTTAGTTTGTTAACAGTTTATTTAGGATTTTTGCCTCTCTGATCATAAATAATTGTGTTGATTTTTCTTTGTCATTCTGCTTTTGTCTGACTTGGGAATCAAGAGTAAAATAACATCATCAACTTAATTGGGATGTTTTCCACCTTTTCTATTCTCTAAAAGTATTTCTAAAAAGTAAAATTATGTATTCCTCAAAGGTATGGGAGAAGATACCTGTATATGGTGTGGATCTATTCTTCATTAGCACTTGGAGTAACTGGGTAAATTTCTAAAAACTAATCTCACTTCCTTTTACTTGACTTTTCTATTTCTTTTTAAATAATTCTGTTGGATTATATTTTTCTAGAATTCTATTCTCTTTCATTAAAATTTTCAATATTTTCAGCACATAGCCATTCACGATGTCTCTTCAGAAAGATTCAAAATTCTTGCTCCCTTCAGCTTGAGGGTGCTTGAACCAATCAACAGGAAAAATTAGAACCTCAGCCCTAGGGGGACAGACCTAAGGTCATATTTATCATGCAGGACATTTCTCCCACCCAGGGTCCAGGCAGAGGCAGGCACCTGTTTTGCGTTCTGCCCATGTCTGTGTCCGAGGTGCCCTTTTCTGGACCATTCTTTCACACTCCACCACCCCAGCCCTTCTCCCTTTGCTGCTTTACGCAGGGGTCTCAGTTCCAATATGCCACCTTGGGTAACAGCACAGTTCACTTTCATTCTGTATGTAGGTGCTATACCCCATGTCCCTAGTTTGCTGAGATGGACAATTTCTTACCACCCATCAAATCTACTGAAGAATTAGCTCCCATCCTTCCCAGTCTGGTTTCCAGAAACCTTTTCATTTCTAGCACACATCAGTTGCCTGTTTTCCTTGCAAGCTTAATTCTGCATTTAAAAGAATGTTAATCAGTTTCACAAAGATAGCTAGTGCTGTAATAGTGGCAGGGTCTTCAAGTATACATCAGAAGTATTGTGAGAAGAGGAGGGTGGGTGTGCTCCCAAGGCCACAGAGTCCTGGGATCTGTGGGAATGGACCCACACAAAATTAAAAACCTAGGAAGATGCAGGGGCCTTCATTGAAAGGGAAACATTTTAGCTGAGACTTGATGGATGTATATGATTATTTATATAGAGCTGGAAAGAAGGAAGGAGGCTAGCTTAGTTGTAAACAGATCTTCACAATGTGAATTTAAAGCAATTCAAAATGACAGCTATTTGAAGGGGAAAAAGCTAAATAAAAAATTCCAAAGAAAATGGAGTAGATCCACATTAGGTGAGTAAGAAAATATATACTAAATGATTTTAAAAAACACTCCATGGTTGAGAGCTCCCAAATGAAACAGGACTGTTTATTCAGTTGTTTTAAAACACAGAGCATCCATCACCTCAGAAAAGCCATTCCCAGAATAACTAGCCCCAAACAGACACTGCTATGAGTCTGTGTAATTGGTGCTATGAGAAGAGGCTGATGGTGCAGTGGCTGGCTTTTAATCAGAAGCTGACTGAAACCAAGCTGTCCTCAAGCAGAAGTCTCATGTCGGAGCAACAGTGGCTGTAGAGAGGTCACAAAGCCCAAGGTGAAATGAACCACTCTCATAAACAGCACAAGCACGGGCTAAACTTCATCCCACTCTAGGTACAAGTTTAAGTCCATGTTCTACCCTGCAAAGTGAATCTCTAGAGGCTTTTTTTTCCATGAAGTGGATAAAACGTGAGGATAAAAATGTTAGTGTCCCTTTTACAACTGGTATAAGAGCTGTGAGCAAAGTGATAAAAGGGGTCAGGATGGCTGGACTGTGTTTCCCTGTTCTTATTAGGAGAGGACAAACTCAAACATACACAAAAGCATTTTGCCTTTTTCTCACTTTGGTCCAAGATGAAGGCAGGTGATAAAACAGTCTGTGAGCTAAATCCATTTTGAAAGAGGAGTCTTATTGAGTGATCCTAGACAGACAAAGGGATCAAGACCTGTTCATATTAAATAAATGTATAACCAATAAATTTATAACCAAGTCCTTTGAACATCTGCATCCAGGAATACAATCTTAATTATCTGACAAAAGGCCATTTAATCACCAAGATCTGAGCAAGCTGAACAAGTACTGAAAATCTCCCTCTTCCTTCCGTTTTGCATGAGATGTCAGTAGTGGTTCCTGAAGAAATAAGAGTTGTCCATGTTGAGCTCTGGACAGTCCAGGGGCCTCTGCAATAGATGCCTCAAAGGAAAATGCCAGACTGAGAAATTCTATTGCCACTAAAAATTTCTCCATCACTGTAACAAAAATTCCAGATGCAAATATGGAATTTTCTTTCTGCTAAGTTTTCCACTTCTCCCATCAAATTTGGGGGGGATCAGAGTTTATTCAAAATCAGTTTCAGTCACTGAAAGGAATGAGCTTATTAGGGTAGGGATGCAATTTTTTTGGCATCATGTTCCCCCCCCCCTCAACAAAGAGAAGGAACAGCATGATCAAAAGAAGAGTTGAGAATATGTTGAACAGAGACATGGTAGACTAGGATAAAGGAAAGATGTAAAAAGATCTGAATTCTGCTGCTGCTGCTAAGTCGCTTCAGTCGTGTCCGACTCTGTGTGACCCCATAGACTGCAGCCCACCAGGCTCCCCCGTCCCTGGGATTCTCCAGGCAAGAACACTGGAGTGGGTTGCCATTTCCTTCTCCAGTGCATGAAAGTGAAAAGTGAAAGGGGAGTCACTCAGTCTTGTCCGACTCTTAGCGACCCCATGGACTGCAGCCTACCAGGCTCCTCCGTCCATGGGATTTTCCAGGCAAGAGTACTGGAGTGGGGCGCCAACACCTTCTCCAATCTGAATTCTAGCATTCCACAACTTATCTGCTGTATAATAATGAAAAAGTTACTTAACCCCTGTAAGTTTCCAAGTTCTTTGCCACAAAATGAGGATAGCAACACCTCACTGACCTTACCAGGTGGTGTCTGGCACCTTATAATACAGAGAAGGGCCTCTGATATCGCTTATATGTGGAGTCTAAAAAGGGGTATAAAGTGAAAGTTGCTCAGTTGTGTCTGACTCTTTGCAACCCCATGGACTATACAGTCCATGAAATTCTCTAGACCAGAATCCTGGAGTGGGTGGCCTTTCCCCTCTCCAGGGAATCTTCCCAACCCAGGGGTCAAACCCAGGTCTCCTGCATTGTGCCTGGATTCTTTACCAGCTGAGCCACAAGGGAAGACCAAGAATACTGGAGTGGGTCGCCCATCCCTTCTCCAGTGAATCTTCCCAACCCAGGAGCTGAACCGGGGTCTCCTGCATTGCAGCAGATTCTTTACCAACTGAGCTATCAAGAAAGTAAAAAGGGGTATAAATGAACTTGTCTACAAAACAGAAATAGGGTCACAGATGTAGAAAATAAACAATTACTAGGAGGTAAGAGGGGGATAAACTGGGAAATTGGGACTGACATATACACAGCTACTATATATAAAATAGATAATAAGGACCTACTGTAGAGTACCAGTGAATACTCAATACTCCATAAAGACCTATATGGGGAAAGAATCTGAAAAGAGTAGATGTATATGTATAGCTGATTTAGTTTGCTGTATGTCTGAAGTAACACAACATTATTAATCAATTATAATTTTATCCTAATAAAACATTATTAAAGATATGAAAGGAAGGTGGCCTTACAGGTGGTGGTGACTTGAGCTCCCTCCCAAAATGCCCTTAGCTTCCATTCACCTTTCACCTTATATTTGGGGATCCCTTGCTCCCAACGTTGGACACCAAAGATAAACCGGATTTCACCTTTAGCCCTGCCTTCAAGGAACACCCAGCTTTGTGATGGGTCCTAATTATGTGCATCTGTACAACGTAGAAAGAGCAGACTGTCTTACAGGGAGAGAGAGAATGTACTACAGGAGTTCAGAAGCATGAGAGACTCCTTCCAGCCCAGCATCTTTCATAACAATTTCCATCACATTCAACTCCTATGGGATGCTAATGGATGGCATGCTTTAAAACACAGGTGAAATAAATCTGGTGAACACTAGCTGGAAACATATATAACAGGTTTCTTCTCAGCAGGACTCCACCAAACTTTCAATATTCAAATGTACATTATAGATCTCCAAAGGTGGGCTAAAGTATTGCTTGTTTTCTAAGATGATTTGTGTATGAAACCCATCCGTGCCCTTTTAAGAGCCACAAGACAGATTGCTCCACGGAAGGATAGAAGAGCCTAACCACGCTGGCACTCTGCTCTCAGAGGCCCAGCCTCCACAACTGCGAGAAATAAATGTCTCTTGTTTTTAAGCCACCCAGGCTATGGCTTAGCCCAAACTAAGACACAAACTCAAGGTGGCACAGGCCCAGGTCATCATAAGCAAAAATACTTGACATTATTTTGTAACTCTACCATGAGCAATCAGGGATGTGGCTCACAGTCTTGTCAACTAATTCCTTCAGTCATCTTTACAAAGGCCTGAGAAAAGTAGAAAGCTTTCTTCCTGTGGGATAGCTTCCCAGGGCTTGCCACCTTCACCATAAAGCCAAATGAGCGCCCCATTCAAACAGCAAACATTAACACCCACAGACCATCGAGCTGTCCTCTTTGACCTTCTCATGCCTAAACTGTCAAATGATCAGTGTCACATACAATCTTTCATAAGAGCAATCTCGGATCCCAACACTGAACCAAAGGTCCTCCACAAAGTCTGAGCAAATTAATGAAAAAAAATCACCACAGACGTGAAAACTTTCAGCATTTAAAAAACAGGAAATGCTTTTCCACTCCCCTCCAAATTCCTGTATCTCTTTTCCTCTTACTCTCCACGGATGACCTTGTTTCTCCTTTCACGGTGAAAACAGAAGCCATCAGGAGAGAAACTCCTCAAGCGTTCACCTGCAAACCTACTGGGTCATTTCTATCAGCTAAAATGTAATTCTTAAAAAAAAAAAACAAAACCCTCCCATTCTCCCCTTCAGACACCAACCCCATTCTTCTGCTTCTCTTTAGAACAAATCTCAAAAGAGTTCTCCGTTTCTTCTTAAACTTATTATACATTAATCCTTTTCCCCCATTGCTCCAATGAAACATCTCTTCTCAAGGTTACCAATTCAAGGTCAATTCTCATTTCTTTTTTTTAACTTGATTAGTTACTATAATCTGTAGTTATAGTTAGTATTACTAATTAGTCTGTAGTTTATTATAGCTGGTATTACTAACTACTAGTATTTATTTCCTTACATACTTACTTATTTGGCCATGTCCAGTCTTAGTGTTTTAAATATGTTGAATTTTAAACTACTATATGTCTAAGAGAACATGTTAATTAGGAATTTGCATTTCCTGAAGTTAAGGAAAGAGATCAGAGCTACATCAATGAAAGAGGTAGATGGTATTTAAAGAAATAGAATTGAATGAGGTAATCTAAAGAGAGAATATTAAGAACATAGAGAGATTTGTATACTGGTTCTCCTTTTATAGGTCTGAATATTAGATAAACAATTTTAAACTTTTCTTTTTTCTAAGTATTTAAAACTGTAACTTTCTAAGCACAGCTTTATCTTTACTTAACAAGCTTTAAATATGTTGTATTTTCATTATATCAGTTAGAAATATTTTTAAATTTCCCTTGAAATTTCTTCTTTGACTCCTGGGTTATTCACAAACGTATAATTTCTAACCTAGCAATATATCTAGAATATCTTTCCAGGCAAGTAAATGTAACCATACCACATAGTTTTAATAGCTACATATTATCCTATCATACTCTAATGTATTTAACCCAATAGCCACTTATGCCGGTTAAATTTTCAGTGTTATAAACACTGCTGCAATGAATAACTTTGTGCCTTACTGACTTGCAAAGTTTACACACATAATAAACAAAAGAGACAAAAATCAAACTCCAAATCTCAGACTCTAAATATTTCTGATCTTCCATGTAGGTTTGCTGAATCATAGGAGATTTTAGGTTTAAAGTTATAAAAATCTTTGCAATTCTAGTGACTTTATCATAAAATTAAAATACAAATGGAAAACTTGAGAGATATAGTTGCATTATAAAAACTTAATAATACTTTATGTGCTTTAATCAGGATTGATCAAAGTATGCTACAGAAACAGATCTCAATGATTTAACAAACGGAAGTGAGGTTCTTTATTAATTATACACAGACAACATGCATTGGTGAGGGATTTACCAGGGCTTCCCTGATAGCTCAGTTGGTAAAGAATCCGCCTGCAATGCAGGAGACCTGGGTTCAATCCCTGCAATGGGAAGATCCCCTGGAAAAGGGAAAGGCTACCCACTCCAGTATTCTGACCTGGAGAATTCCATGGACTATATTGTCCATGGTGTCGCAAAGAGCTGGACACAACTCAGCGACTTTCACTTTCACTTTTCACTCCATAAAGACATTTAAGATAAAGCTGGCAGGTAGCCACGGCCATCACCTGGTGCTTGGGGGCCTGATCCCTTCCTCTGCCTCTTCACTATGAACCCAGGACCTCAGATGCCAAGGAGACAGTACCCACCGTGCAGCAAATGTACGTAAGTATGAGCTTTCAGGCTTCCCAGGTGGCGCTAGTGGTAAAGAACCTGCCTGTCAGTGCACGAGATGCAAGAGGCGCAGGTTCAATCCTTGGGTTGGAAAGATCCCCTGGAGGAGGGCATGTTAACCCACTCCTGTATTCTTGCCTGGGAATCCCATGGACAGAGGAGTCCAGCAGGCTACAGTCCATAGGGTCACACAAAGTCAGACATGACTGAAACAATTTAGCATGCACAGGAACTTTTTCAAGGACCCTTACACGCTGTAATATGGATGATGGCTTTTCCAAGATAAACCACACTTGCAAAACCAACAAAATTAACAGATTAATTTAATAATTATCCCAGATTAACAGAGGTTCCATGATCTTTTGATGCCACATCAAAAAAAAAAAAAATTCATTGCATGTCTTCCTGAATCACTACACCAGGAGACAATAAAGCATGGAAAAGTGATACTTGATCTAAAATTCCTTGACCATAAGTGAAACACTTCATTTCTACCCAAATCCTGCTGGCTATAGAGCTAAGTACATAACCCTACCTAACCACAAGGGAGCTGAGAAAGGCCTTCCTAAGCATTCAGGAAGAAAAGAGAATCAAGTACAAATGAGCACTGGAATCTACCACAATCTATTTTTCTGGTCATCAAGAATTCAACAAATTCCTCTCCACAATAACAACCAACCAACCCAGAAAACAAATAAAAAACACAAAACCACCTACTCCCCAAGGGAGAAAACATCAAGTAATATCAAGTCACTAAAGTCAAATCCAATCCTAGGCTCAAGGTAATGTAACAGTTTCTCCATCAGTCCTAGCTCTTCTTGATCCAGAGCAGCAATGACAAATTATTTGCTTCCACATGTATCCATCATACAGTGCCAGGACAGGGGCAGACTGACTGCAATAAATACTCCCATTCAGAATGCTGAAGAATGGGAAACAAAGAATCACCAGTTCATGGCAATTCTGAATTCCAGCTGGGTAGACATGGACGTCTGGGGAGGGATGCGAGTAGGTGAGAAGCTCTGATTCTGTCCTCTAGGAGTAGTTCTCTTTTCCATAATTCTGTGGCTCCTAGTCTCTGCCCACCAGATATTCTCCTCAGCCACATCTAAAGTTGGAACTGGACAATACATCCTCCTTCGGACTTGAGCAGTTTTCTCAGACTTCCTGCTTATAGAGGATAGGTTTTATTTTCCAACCTTGATGACTGGCAAAATATTATCCCAAGTGAAGATATTTTCCTTCCTTAGAATAATTTTGATATTAACTATGAAAAAATTATTTTGTAACCCACACCATACTTAATGAGAAAAATCTAAAACAATCAAACTGTCCTAGACGAGGGGATTTAATCAACTATTATACACCGATAAGGTGTCCAAAATATATAGTTATGTAATAGGGATTGTGGGATCATAAGTTATTTATGTGATGCCAATTTTGCAGATGAAAGGGGAGAAAGGAAGGGGAATAAATTCTGGAAATCTCTTTACCAAAATTAAACTTTTTAACTATGAAGTATATGTAGGATGTGCTTAGTCATTTTAGTTTTATGTATGGTGGGGGTGTTTCATCATTCCTCTTGCTGATTTCTATGATTTAATGTTTCCCAAGTAAAAAATGAATTTCTTGTGTAAAATACAATTATTAAAATGTAAAGATTGACAAAAATCTCAAAATGGAAGAGATTTTTTAAAAATCTCTTCTGCTGCCTGGAATACATAAAAAATAAAGCCTACTCAGCCATCTCTGCATACCTTGGTAATCACACATCTAAGATTGTGACAACTTACACAGAAACACATGAGTTTTGGGGCCCTAAACAACTACGTGGAATGCACGATCATTTTGAGGTAAAGACTTCTCTGATATCTCAGACTATGTCATGTGTGTACATATTTGTGTGAGAGAAAGAGAGAGAAAGAGATGGGGTGGAGGTGGGGAGGAATAACAGAGAGAAAGCTTGCACATTTTAATATGTGCTTGACATTCCCTTGGAAGATAGGATCCTGTCACATACTAGGGGAGAAAGATGGTAGAGGTTGAAATTAGATTGTAAGTTACATACAACTCAAGCTCTGTTCTTGACAACAGCCTTAATATAAGGCGTTCTTTTAACCTATCTGAGATTCCGTCTCTCTCATAAAATGTCATAAAATCTCATAAAATCATGACTAGTAATAATTTCTACCTGACAGGGATTTTTTGAGAGCCAGGTGAGATGATGCAGTTGAAAACACCTCCTAATCTGTAAATCACCTCATCTAAGGATTTGTGACTTGGCTTCTAGTCCTGTTAATAAATAGCACCACCCTTAGCACATAGTAGGTGCTCAATACATACCAAAAATTGTTTCCTTCTAGCTTCTGACAGCTCTAAACAATGCCAAAGTCGAACAAATAAAATCACGTAAAATCAAGTTTGTGAATTTTCTGTCACTGTCCACTCTCTCACCCGCCTCCCACCACCAGCTCACATCGCCAGAAAGGTCTGTGAGAGAAGTCATGTGACAAAAGAAGAAACGGAGCAACATGTGTACAATTTTTTTTTTTTTGAGTATGTGAAAAATAGAGTAGCATTTGCGATAAAGTGCAAGGGAAATAAAGCATCTATGTGCCAAAAATGATTGGGTCTACCTCAATCCAATCCCTTAGATGAAGCCATGAATTGCTTTCAATTCGTGGTTCCATTGAGCTACAGAGGTTTCCAAACTGAAATCCGGCTACTGCCTTCAATAGGAGCAGAAGATGGAAAAGCTATTTCTTTAACAAGAATTCGGTAGGAAATTGTTCCTTTGTGCCTCCTCTTCTCAGTGGAGTGGTTTCCAGCATTCAAAAGGAAAGGGGACCCCTTGTAACTTGTCCAAAACAAGATATCTTGAGATAACAGATAGTGCACGATTTGCTTTTCAGAAATAGAGTCCTATCTCAGGAGTTCTGAAGGAGGAAGAACTGAATTGACATGTGAGAAATCAAGAGAAAAAGTTGTCCAATCTTCCCACAGCACAGGAAAAAATATTTAACTTCTTGCAAAGCCTGAGTCCTATCCACAGGTCATAGCTGAGGCTCATTTCTAAGGCAATCCATAACATATTCTAACTGGATTGACTTTTCTAAATTTTTAGATAAAGATTTTGATTCCAGGCCTGAATGCTCAAAAAATGTTGGAAAATGAATGAGAACAGCTCTGCATCTTGCAACACAGCATCAGTTCTTTGTTTGCCGTTAACATTTTATTTTGAGATAGTTATAGATTAATAGGACTTGAAAAAATACTACAGATACATCCCTACTTTATTCAGCTTCCTTCACTGGTAACATCTTGCAAAACTATAGTAAGAAATCACAACCAGGATATTCACATTGATAAAATCTACTGATCTTGGTTAGACTTCCCCAGGCGTGTGTGTGTTTATTTCTATAAAATGTCATCACACATGTAGCTTGACATGGTACTTGCAGCACCAATCCTCTTTTTAGATCCAGCTTTTTCAGTCATTCAAATCACCAGCGTGGCTCCTTAACAGCACTGACTTAAACTACTAATGAACAATTGCAAACTTTATCACTGCATTTTGCAAACACTCCCATAAACTCTTTCATTTCACTCTTGCCATAACAAATTGCACTTTTTAGTCAGAGAAGGCAATAGCACCCCACTCCAGTACTCTTGCCTGGAAAATCCCATGGAAGGAGGACCCTGATAGGCTACAGTCCATGGGGTTGCTAAGAGTGGGGCATGACTCAGCGACTTCACTTTCACTTTTCATTTTCATGCATTGGAGAAGGAAATGGCAACCCACTCAAGTGTTCTTGCCTGAAGAATGCCAGGGACAGGGGAGCCTGGTGGGTTGCCGTCTGTGGGGTTACACAGAGTCAGACACAACTGAAGCGACTTAGCAGCAGCAGCAGTCCTAATTCTAAATAATAGGTTGTGTTACTACCATTTTATAGCTAAAGAGACTAGATTTCAGAATGAGGACGTGACTTACCAAGGTCATAGCACTATTAGTGGCAGAGCTGGGATTCAATCGCTGCCTTCAACCACAAGTCCTGTGTGCCTTACTTTCCCCCTACAACAGAGAAGATTCCGTCCCCAAATAATGTCATAAATCATAAAATCACAAAAGGACATGTGAATGTCCCTTTCGAAAAGAGGCTGATGGATTCCTTTGGCTGTCACTCATTTGTACCTAGGCTGTTAACTTACTTTGTTGGGCTAATCAGACAAACCAAACAGAAAAATTGAATCACACTGAAGTAAGCTTGAGCATGAACTTTCAAATCAGTTATACTGCTTGGCCAGCAACAAAGTTGGTCAAATGGGTATAAGCAAACTACAACACTTGTTCTCTCACTTATTCTGAATATAGTCTAGGAGACCAGACCAGCATACTTTTCAACAATTAGAGAAGAAATATATTACTGTGTATCATAAAAATCTCAAGTTGTGTGGCCTTCCACGGACAAGAGCTACTGGAGTCCAGGAAAAGTTGAGACACTTAAGACAATGATTTATTCTATCATCTCTAGTTCCTATAAAAGTATGACCTTTGATAAAACCAGTGGGAGAAGAAAAGGAACCATCTTGGAAACACCAAGAATAATGCTTCCCTGTGAATGATCTTCCTGGTTTGGTGAGCTACAAACTCAGACAAATGACAGGTTTCCCTGAGGGAAAGATAAAGAATAACCCCATCCCCACAGCCATGCAGCAAGAACAAACCGTAAAAAATGAACAGATAGGCTCAGACAGACGAGAGAGAGAGAGAGAGAGAGTGCTACCTAAGTAAGGTGACAGCCTGCTTGAGCAGAATGAGAGGGGAAAAAACAGGCCAAGCATTAGCAGCAGTAACAGTCGAGCAAATCCAAAGTCTAGAGGTCATGGTGACCTGAAATCACGGCCTCAAATTTGGGGATATTCTTCTCTGTCTTCACTTCCCTTGAAGTTAGCTAGCGTGTGACCAATTCAAGCAAGAGAGTATGGCCGAAGGCATGTTGTGGGACTTTCAAGGCTGGGTCATAATGCGTGTATGCATGCAAGCGTGTGTGCTCAGTCGTGTCTGACTCTTTGTGACTCCACGGACTGTAGCCCACCAGGCTCCTCTGTTCCCAGGATTTCCCAGGCAAAAATACTGGAGTGGGTTGCCATTTCCTTCTCCAGGGGATCTTCCTGACCCAGCAATCGAACCTGCAACTCCTGCGTCTCCTTCATTGGCAGGCGGATTCTTTTCCACTGAGCCACCTGGGAAGCCCGGGTCATAATGTCCATGCTCTAAGCTGCCATGCTGGATGGGTTCCATGCGGATTCTCCAGAGGAGTAAGCTGAGCCCAACCTTCCTGCCATTCCAGCCCAAGCAGCAGGTTTACAAGTGAAGAAGTTTCCAGATAAGTCTAATCATTTAAATCATTCCCAACCACTCAAGTCTTCCCAGACATCATGGGGAAGAGAAAACCCTTTCTTTCCAAATTCTGATCAATGAAATCCAAAGCAAATTCAAATGGCTGTCTTAAGCCACAAAGTTTTGAGGCTCTTAGTTATGCCACAATAATCAGAACAGAAGGTAAAAATAAAGGTAAAATAGGGTAGAAAGAGACAAATTTAGCACAGGAAGTAGAATTGTGTGACCAGAGAAAGCAGCAGAAATGTAAAAGGCAAAGTCAATGGTAAGAAAAAGCATTAGCTTCTAAGGACTATTAATCTATGCCACAAATCCCATTCTGAGTGCCCGCAACACATACAAAATGCTATAATTACATTCATTTGTGACGTTATGAGATTATTCTTCAATAAACCAACCAGCCGCTTACATGTTTCCTTCTATGTAAAAGAGACAGCTTTATTTTTTGTCAGATTCAGCCTATCTGGTACCTCTTTGGCTGCAGCATCAATCTCACAAAGGCTCAGGGAAGTGATGCCCAAGGTATCAGCTTATCAGTACGGCAGGGACTGAGGAGGGGTGGGTGTTGTTTCAGGGAATTCCCCACGTCCTAGAGCTGCTCTGCACCTTGACGGCTCAGTCCATCAGACATCATTTTCCTGAATTCTAGCTTGGAAAAATTCCAGCCCTCATGTCTTTGACACCACCAGGCTGAGATATTAACGCCTTTCACCTGCCTGAGCTAGAGTCTGCCTCCCTTGAACTCTCTGCTGGCATCTTACTTGCATGGTGTGTGCAAAGTCGCTTCAGTCATGTCTCTTTGCAACCCCATGGACTGCAGCCCACTAGGTTCCTCTGTCCATGGAATGTCCCAGACAAGAATACTGGAGTGGGTTGCCCTTTCCTACTCCAGGGAATCTTCCTCACTCAGGGATCAAACCCATGTCTCCTGCATCTCTGCATTGGCAAGCAGGTTCTTTATCACTAGCGCCACCTGGGAAGTCCAGGTATTGTGGTAGATGAATAAAAATGTATATAATATATCTGGATTTATATGATTTCAGAATACTTTTGAATTATAGTACTGTTTTAGGTTACCATAACTTTTCATATGTTGAACATGAAATATCAAGAATTATAAGCCTTTTTGTTTTGTTTCAAATATATTCCTCTAGGCAACCAGCATATATTAGTCTTTTTGATTGCAGTCTTTTTGAACATAGATAAGGAATATCTGAACATGATACTGGGCATACCACCTGACTCAGATGCTTCCATTGAGTCAGACCAGAGTCCCCACATCCCTTTGAATGTCTGTGTAATGGACAACCAGCAACCTGATTTTAGGGAATTGCCCTGAAGTTCAGTGAGTTCTCCAAGCCCAAGTACCAGCTTCCTCTAGCTCCACAGCCTGCTAGCTCTGACCCAGCCTGCTCTGCAGCTAAGTTACCTGAGTTGTGACAACTCCTGCCAAAAGTGCACCATTTTGACAACAGACCAAACATCACCTACCTGGATCCCTCGCAAAGCCTCTTTTCTTTTAAGCACCTCCTCCCATGATTCCCCAGATACCACTGAGCCAGGTCAAAAATGTATGCCAGCTCAGTGCTTCCTGGATTTACTTACAATATCCTGCAAAGCAAGTCTGTCCCTGTAGAGTGGTTGGTCTAAGTGGGACATTTAAGTTTAAATTGCCAGGTAATACCTGGGGAGCTGAACCCCAGCTTACTCAGCTCTGAGAATGGAGGAAAGATTTAAAGGGCCTCAAAGTCTCACAGACTGGCAGTTTAAGCAGAAATTTCCAAATTTTCCAAAGGAAAATTACTTCGGCTGCTAGAAGAGGAAAGAGAGCTGGAGGAGGTGACAGCCTAATGACCACCCCCCTCCCGCCCCCACCAAGAAAACTCAGTTGCAAGGTTACAGGGTCACAGAAATCAGCAGAGACATCCCATCAGCCAACTATAAGCATCAGAGAAATACCCAGCGATGGACTACTTTCTCCCAGAAAGAGGGAAGCAGGAACGGGTCTGAGAGGATGGGAGGAGAAGTTCTAAGCCTTGATTGAGCCTCATTGTTGAGCTGTCTGGGAAGACTGCACAGCTGGGCTAAGTGTTGTATTCAGCAAAACACATGATGGACAGTGCCTTTGTGCTGGGGACACTCAAGTCATCACAGAGCCTTCGACGGCAGAGAAAATTAAAGCCTTTTCAGGCCCTTTCACAACACTCCTGATTTATGTATTAAATTTGAGGGTAGATGGACACTGTGTTGGGTAACTGCCAGCCCTGAATGTCACCACAGGCGATGGGCTCCCTGTGATCTTCCCAGACAATGGGGGAAAGCTGGCTCGCCTGGTATTCAGGCAGTCCCCCTGCCCCCGCACTAGTGATAGCACTCAGAAGACAACGACTGGGTTCCCATGCTAGTAACTTCCAACCCCACCTCATCTTGTGTTAAGAGGATCTGTATGTTCCTGACTCCCAAGTCACCGGACTGGCAGGGAAGCCATCTGGTTTGACAGCAGAATTCGCCCCAGGCAGGAAGCATCAGGTACCTGGCAGGAAGGCGGGAGAGACGAGTCTGGATAAACTAGGAAACAGCCAGGGTGTCCCTGGAGCCCACATGGTCACAGCCACAGGATACAGACAATCACTTACTGATCAGGTTGAAGGCTTTTTGGTGGGAAACTGCAGACATTCTCAGCGGTTAGCAGGATGGGCTGGGTTTGATGGCAGTGGCCTGTCTGTGGCCGGTCAACCTGAGTGTCATCCCAGGATACCTGCATATCAGGCGTGGAGCTAGGTGGTTTACACACTATTGAAGGAACTCAATTTCTTGGAATCCTCACAGTAACCCAGTTTACAGAGAAAGACACTGAGGTCTACGCCATGCTCAAGATCACACAGCTACTTACAGAGGTGGTATTCAAATATTTATTTTTATGTGTTTGGCCACACCAGGTCTTAGCTGCAGCACACACAATCTTTGATTTTCGTTGTGGCATGCAGGATATTTAGTTGTGACATATGAACTGTTAGTTGGGGCATGTGGGATCTAGTTCCCTGATCAGGGATCGAACATGGGCCCCCTGCATTGGAAGCATGGAGTCTTAGCCACTGGACCACCAGGGAAGTTCCCAGAGGTGATATTCAAGCCCAAGCCTCTCCAACCCCTCAACAGCATATGGTTTACGTAATAAATCAAGGAAAGATGATGGTGCTCAGATCTTGTCTGGGCTCAAAACCACAGGGTAGTCCACTAAAGAGACAGGCCCGGAATGAGGAAGCCGGGAGCAAGGGGAGAAGTCTGGCTTGGTGATCATACTTCAGGGAGCTCCAAACCTGAAGCTCCTGCAGGTCCCCTGGGGCCCCATTTCACTCTGACACTGTAGATACCACAGTGGAGAGAGCAAGTCTCTCGTCTCCCCTCTCATCCTCTACAACACCCTCCACAATATGACCCAATGCAAGATGGGATCCTCCTTGGCTCAGAGATTTCCTATTGCAAGCCCTCTGAATACAGCTTCTAGTACATGAGTGGTAGGGGCTACAGGCAGGGCGTAGAGACTGGAATCTGCTCACTGTTTGCCTGAGAAAACTCAGGTGTTCGTGGGAATCCCTCGAGGGCATGGTCTCTACTTTCATCATTGCCCTTGGGTGTCCCAAATCAGCATCACTAATCCTACGGCAAGTCCCTACCCTTATGACCTCATTTAATCATTCTGTGAAGAACCTATCTCCAGAACCTATCACCAGCACTTCCCTGGTGGCTCAGATGGTATAGTGTCTGCCTACAATGCGGTAGACCTGGGTTCAATCCCTGGGTCGGGAAGATCTCCTGGAGAAGGGAATGGCAATCCGCTCCAATATTCTTGCCTGGAAAATCCCACGGATGGAGGAGCCTGGTAGGTTACAGTCCGCGGGGTCACAGAGAGTTGGACACAACTGAGTGACTTCACTCTCTTATCTCCAGATACAGTCATATTGGAGGGTTAGTGAATGTATGATATATGAGCTTGTGGGGACACAATCTTGTCGATGACAGCGGTTATGATTATTTGGATGTACCGAGTATTTTCTGCTTCTCAGCTGCAATGACCACGACACTACGGGAAGGTAAGGCTTAGCCCCCAGGACACTGCTGTTACCACCATGCGTGCTGGGTGACACTGAGACAGAAGCAGCCACCACATCCCAAACAGGTGTCATGAGCCTCCCAGGACGGGCCTGCAGGCCCAGCCTACTGTAGTTGTCATCATGTGATCAACACCTGTGTCCACACATAATGTGGCCTTCACGGAGGGCCAGAACTGGCAACATCCCACTCGGTGGCACCATCAGCGGTGCTGGACAAGCCCTGGCAAGGCTTTACCCAGGACGATGAGATGCTTGCGCTGCTGCAGGAATCTGTTTTGCTTACAGGGCAAAAGGACCATGAGCCACAGGCGGTGGTAGAGGTCAAAGAAAGTCTTGGCTTCTCCAGTTACATCCATAGAGGATAGCAGCAAGGTGGTAAAGGCAGACTTCCAGCCCTCCAAAAGAGCGCCTGAGGAGTGGCACCTCCTCAGGGCTTCCTCATGGAAGCTGTGGGTGGCATGAACAGGAGAAGCCACACCCCTCACAGGGCAGCACCAGTCTGCCTCCTTTTCCCAAGCCAGTTTCTTGGCAGCATTACTGGGACGTGTAGGACTGGCCATGTGCAGAGAGGCTTTGCACACTGAGAGAGACCTCCTTTCTTGCATCTAAACATGCTTCAGCTGCCCAAACTGGGATCCATGGAAACCAGAGGCAAAGGAACCTCAGTCACAATGAAATCCTCCTATGGGCAAAGCCCCCTACAGAAAGGTTGGTAAACCAGAGGATGTTGACATCATCCTTGTCTCCTTCTTCCTCCCCTTCATTTTAGTAGTTAAGAGCAGGGACTCTTGATTGGGCGGGGTTGGACATTAGCTCTAACTCTATAACCAGGTGAACTGCAGAGGGTGTATAACTCTGCCTCAGCTTCCTTATCTAGAAAATGGAGCTGATAATAGACCTAAGTCACAGGCTTATTGTGAGGGCCAAATGAATTATCATAGCACTCATTAAGCAGTTATTATTACTGTATTTACTACCATGCACAGAGCTAACATACTTAGGACATGGCATGTATTAGGCACTCTACTGAAGGCTGTGTAAAGTAATCTTTTTTAAATCCTAGTAGCTCAGATGGTAAAGCATCTGACTGCAATGCAGAAGACCTGGGTTCGATCCCTGGGTCGGGAAGATCCCCTGGAGAAGGAAATGGCAACCCACTCCAGTATCCTTGCCTGGAAAATCCCATGGACAGAAGAGCCTGGCAGTCTGTACAGTCAGTGGGGTCACAAAGGGTCGGACATGACTGAGCAACTAACACACATTGTGATCAACCAATAGATAGATAAAAATATAAAGATAAATAATTTATATATATATATATATATATATAAGTATATATAAAGAGAGAGATTGAAAGTGAAAATGAAAATGTTAGCCCTCAGTCAACTCTTTGTGACCCCATGGATACACCAGGTTCCTCTCTCCATGAAATTCTGCAGGGAAGAATCCTGAACTGGGTTGGTATTCCCTCCTCTAGAAGATCTTCCCAACTAGGGGATGGAATCAGTCTCCCACATTGCAGGCAGATGTTTTGCCATCTGAGCCACCAGAGAAGATTAGATAGATAAATAAATTAGACAGATACATAGATAAAATAGATGCATATCAGAGTATATCTCTATATTTATAGATTAAATAGATAGAAAAGAAATAAGTGTGAAAAATGAAACTTGAAGATATTAAGATTGTCCATAGTTAGTCAAATATCAAAGCAAACTTGAAACCTACATCTGTGTGACCCTGAACCTGGAATTTTTTCACCACAACGAAGAAGAATCTGCTCCATTCCGGAATGCCTTGGACAGCAGCTTGATGTCCCAGGATGGGCAGGGCCTGTCCCCAGTCATGGTCTCCAGTGCTCAGAGGACCATGGACACAGAACTCCTGCAGGAAGAGGAGGGCCCAGTTTCCATGGAGCCGCCTTCTTCTTTCACAGCCAGCACTTCTGCAAACAGCAGGTATCGTGCTAGCCACAGCCACGCTCTGACAGGAGAACTTCCTGCACCTCCTGGCACATGGCAGTGGCAGAGTAACACAGGCAGTCAGCATGCCAGGGCTCCCTTTCTCCTCCAGCTCCCAGTGTCTGTGCCAACTCTCTGGCAGTGGGACCTGTGCCTGCTCTTTCTCTTCTAAGTACATAACAGCAAAACTGGAAGTTCAGGGAGATGAGACAGGACCAATGCGGGAGGTTGGAAGGTTGCTGTGTTGAACTGGCTCAGTGCTTTCACAAATAACTCCCAAATCTCAGAGGCTTAATGCCACAAAAGTCTGCTTCTTGCTCATGTCACAGGCCACACTGAGCTGGCAAGGGAGGAGGGATAAGCAAGAGTTGCTCTGGTCCACAGAGTCCTCCAGGGACCCAGGCACCTTTCACTTAGTTGCTCCTCTATCTCCTGAACCCCTTGGAGCCCTCTAGACTTTGGAGTTCTGCACTGGGTCTTCTGCACCTGTGTAGTCAACGAGGCAAGAGAGAGCCAGTATGGAGTGTCTTTCTCGCACGAGGGTTGTTTTCATATTTCTAGGCCAGGCAGTATGTGGGATCTTAGTTTCCCGCAGGGATCGAACCCAGGCCCCGTCTTGGGAGCACAGAGCCCTAACCACTGGACTGCCAAGGAAGTCCCCGACACAGGATGTATTTTAGATGCAGGGCCTAGAAATGGCCGCTATCACTGCTATCAACAGTCCATTTGCCAAAACTATCACCTAACTACCGAGAGGACTGAAAAATGTATTCAAGTTGTGTGTCCTGCCAGGGTGGGGCAGGAAAGAAAGAAAAAAAGAAAGGGAGTTTGTTGAAAATCTACAGCTTTCTGCTACAGTCTCCATTTCTTTAGGTAATTGCTGACCATGTGTCATTTAAAAGGTGGCAGGAACTAACTTCTCCAACCTGAATTCCCCTTGGCACAGCCCAAACCATCCACCTCCTTGGAGTTATGACACAAACACAAAGGAAGACAAATCATTCAGGATCCGAACCACTGGATCCTGTCAAGTTCAGGAATGCCAATGACTAGGATGTGTTCCTATTACACATCCAAGACACGGGGATGTGGGCGCAGTCACGCTCACGCGAAAGTGAAAGTTGCTCAGTCGTGTCCGACTCTTTGCGACCCCGTGGACTATACAGTCCAGGGAATTCTGCAGGCCAGAAGACTGGAGTGGGTAGGCTTTCCCTTCTCCAGGGGATCCTTCCAACCCAGGGACTGAACCCAGGTCTCCTACATTGCAGGTGGATTCTTTACCAGCTGAGCCACAAGGGAAGCCCATACCTTGGCAGAAGCCCTCTTTACTTTTACGGATGCCAATCCTTGACTAAAGTCTGATCTGACAAACATACTTACGTCAGAGAAGTCTCAGAACCTACAAGAAAGGGAAGTTCACCTAAAAAACACTGAGGTTGCTCACATCCCCTCTCCTTTCCCCTGCACTCTGCCGTCTTCGACAAAGCTGGACTTTCTCAGTACCCCCACGGGGCGTGAACCCTCAATGAGCCTAGCTGTGGGAGGGCTCTGGAGCCAACAAGAGACGTGCCACCTCCAAAGTCCTGTCATTCTCCAGTGGCAAGTGCAGCACCCAGTGGGACTGCAGCAAACCCACTATTATCTCTGATTGTTCTGCACTTTTTTATTTATATAAAGATTTAATATGCAGTCATTGAAAAATAATGTTTAATGGTGAGAAATTCGTCACAATATGTTGCAAGAAAAAAGGAGGCTACAAAGCAATACACAAGATAATTCTATTTTTATAAATACATACTATAGTTGTATGTGTATGCATATATGTATCTAGAGAGACAGACATCTGGTTGATGTATTATAATTTTTAGTTGTTCCATGAGCTTTCTGAATTGATAAATTGTATAAAACAACACTATTTACATAAATTGGAAATTTGAAGTCAGAAATATTTTAAATAATTTAAAATATTAATCTTGGGGGGCGGTCCTAAGATGGCGGAGGAATAGGACAGGAAGACCACTTTCTCCCTCACAAATTCCTCAAAAGAACATTTCAACGCTGAGCAAACTCCACAAAACAACTACTGAATGCTGGCAGAGGACATCAGGCAACCAGAAAAGCAGACCATTGTCTTCAAAAACAGGTAGGAAAAAATATAAAAGATGAAAAGAGAGACAAAGGAGGTGGGGAGGGAGCTCTGTCCCGGGAAGGGAAGCCTGTCCCAGGAAGGAAATTTTAAGAAGAGAGGTTTCCAAACACCAGGAAACACTCTCCCTGCCGAGTCTGTGGCGAGCCTTGGAAACACAGAGGGCAACATAACAGGAAGGGAAAAATAAATAAATAATTAAAACCAAGACATTACAAGCCCAACAGTAACTCCCCCAGCGGAAAAGCAGCACAGACACCTGCATCCGCCACTAGCAAGTGGGGGCAGGGCAGGAATGCGCGGGAGGCGCGGGCTGCAGAGCTTTGTAAGAATCGGGCAGGAGCGCCCCACGCGTAACCAGAACGATCTAACTTGGGCTAGCAAACCAGACTGTGGGATAGCTACCACGCGAAAAGCTGGAACATAAGACACTGCCAGGACCGTGCACAGAACAAAGGACGGAACGGAATAAGCCGGCTGCAGACCATCCCCTGCCAGGGATAGTCAGCCAGAGCCGTAAGGGCTGGAAAGGGGCAATTGCAGCCCCGGAGAGACTCTACCTACCAAACTGCAAGCAGGCTTCTTTGCTAAGACTTCTGGGGGTGCTGGACATCCACCATCTACCTCACAAGGGGCACCAGCGGTACACCCAGAAAACTGAGCAGCAGAGACAGAAAAGGCGACAACTCGCAGCGACTGTGCTCGCCAAACTCCTGAGCTACTCGGACCTGGGAAGGGCACAAAAAGCAGTCCCAACCAAATCTGAGCCTCTGAGGGCTACCGGAGCATCGAACCTGAGCGGCTTAGACCGGGGAGGTGCACGCAGCCTAGGGCCGGCCTCAGACGGTTCCTGGCTGAGCATCATAGAACCTGAGCGGTTTGTGCGCTGCGAGAAGGAACAGGTCCAGCGGGGCTGAGACACATTGTGCACAGGACAGTGCTATTTATTTGCAGCATCCCCCCCTCCCCACAGCGCGACTGAACTAGTGAACCTAAAAAACCAGCAAACAGAAGAAGTTAAACAGAGGGAACCGCATTGGAAGTGACCCCACACAGCCCACAACATCAGAGAAGGGCCAGATATATATTTACTATTTTTAAAATCATTCCTTTTTTTCCCCCCTCTTTTTTTTCTTTTTTTTCTTGCTTTTTTTTTCTAACTTTTCTTTTAATTGTTAAGTCTTCTATTTCTCCTCTAATTTTTACTTCTATAACCTACTATTACTTTTCAAAAAAAAGACTCTGTTTTTTTAAGGCAAACACCATATATAGTTTTTATGTGGTTGTTGTTGGAGTTTTTAATAATTCTTGTGGCTTTTTTTTCCTTTTTTTTTTTTTTTCCTTTTTCTTTTTTCCTTCGGCTTCTCTTATTTAATATTGTATTTTTGAAAATCCAACCTCTACTCTAGATTTTTAATCTTTGCTTTTTGGTATTTGTTGTCAATTTTGTACATTTAAAAACCCAAACTTCATTACCCAATTTTACCTGAGAGCGAGATTATTGGCTTGACCACTCTCTCCTCCTTTGGACTCTCCTTTTTCTCCACCAGGTGGCCTCTGTCTCTTTCCTCCCCCATCTCTTCTCTATCCAACTCTGTGAATCTCTGTGTGGTCCAGATGGTGGAGAACACCTAAGGAACTGGTTACTGGCAGTATTTGTCTCTCTCCTTTTCATTCCTCTCTCTTATCCTCCTGGCCACCTCTGTCTACTTCCTCCCTCTCCTCTTCCCTGCATAACTCCGTGAATACCTCTGAGTGGTCCAGACTATGGAGCGCACATAAGGAAGTGACTACTGGCTAGCTTGCTCTCTCCTCTTTTGATCTCACAGTATCTCATTCCAGTCACCTCTAACTACCCCCTCCCTCTTCTCTTCTCCATGTAACTCAGTGAACCTCTCTGGGTGTCCCTCAATGTGGAGAAACTTTTCATCTTTAACCTAGATGTTTTATCATCGGTGCTGTATAGATGGAGAAGTCTTGAGGCTACTATAAAAATAAAACTGAAAACCAGAAGCAGGAGGCTTAAGTCCAAAGCCTGAGAACATCAGAGAACTCCTGAATTCAGGGAACATTAAGCAATAGGAGCTCATCAAACGCCTCCATACCTACACTGAAACTAAGCACCACCCAAGGGACAACAAGTTCCAGAGCAAGACATACCATGCAAATTCTCCAGCAACACAGGAACACACCCCTGAGCTTCAATATACAGGCAGCTCAAAGCTACTCCAAAACCTTTGACGTCTCATAACCCATTACTGGTCACTCCACTGTACTCCAGAGAGAAGAAACCCAGCTCCACCCACCAGAACTCCAACACAAGCCTCCCTAACCAGGAAACCTTGACAAGCCACTGATAGAACCCCACCCACAGTGAGGAAGCTCCATAATAAACAGAGCTCCACAAATTACCAGAATATTAAAATGCCACCCCAAACGCAGCAATATAACCAAGATGAAGCAACAGAGGAATACTCAGCAGGTAAAGGAACAGGAGAAATGCCCACCAAACCAAACCAAAGAGGAAGACATAGGGAATATACCTGAGAAAGAATTCCGAATATTGATAGTGAAAATGATCCAAAATCTTGAAATCAAAATGGAATCACAGATAAATAGCCTAGAGACAAGGATTGAGAAGATGCAAGAAAGGTTTAACAAGGACTTGGAAGAAATAAAAAAGACTCAACATATAATGAATAATGCAATAAATGAGATCAGAAACACTCTGGAGGCAACAAATAGTAGAATTACGGAGGCAGAAGATAGGATTAGTGAAATAGAAGATAGAATGGTAGAAATAAATTAAGCAGAGAGGAAAAAAGAAAAACGAATTAAAAGAAATGAGGACAACCTCAGAGACCTCCAGGACAACATGAAACGCTCCAACATTCGAATTATAGGAGTCTCAGAAGAAGAAGACAAAAAGAAAGACCATGAGAAAATACTTGAGGAGATAATAGTTGAAAACTTCCCTAAAATGGGGAAGGAAATAATCACCCAAGTCCAAGAAACACAGAGAGTTCCAAATAGGATAAACCCAAGGCGAAACACCCCAAGACACATATTAATCAAGTTAACAAAGATCAAACACAAAGAACAAATATTAAAAGCAGCAAGGGAAAAACAACAAATAACACACAAGGGGATTCCCATAAGGATAACAGCTGATCTTTCAATAGAAACTCTTCAGGCCAGGAGGGAATGGCAAGACATACTTAAAGTGATGAAAGAAAATAACCTACAGCCCAGATTACTGTACCCAGCAAGGATCTCATTCAAATACGAAGGAGAAATCAAAAGCTTTACAGACAAGCAAAAGCTGAGAGAATTCAGCACCACCAAACCAGCTCTCCAACAAATTCGAAAAGATATTCTCTAGACAGGAAACACAAAAAAGGTGTATAAACCCAAACCCAAAACAATAAAGTAAATGGTAATGGGATCATACCTATCAATAATTACCTTTAACGTAAATGGGTTGAATGCCCCAACCAAAAAGACAAAGATTGGCCGAATGGATACAAAAACAAGACCCCTCTATATGCTGCTTACAAGAGACCCACCTCAAAACAAGGGACACATACAGACTGAAAGTGAAGGGCTGGAAAAAGACATTCCACACAAATAGAGACCAAAAGAAAGCAGGAGTAGCAATACTCATATCCGATAAAATAGACTTTAAAACAAAGGCTGTGAAAAGAGATAAAGAAGGCCACTACATAATGATCAAAGGATCAATCCAAGAAGAAGATATAACAATTATAAATATATATGCACCCAATATAGGAGCATTGCACTATGTAAGACAAATGCTAACAAGTATGAAAGGTGAAATTAACAATAACACAATAATAGCGGGAGACTTTAATACCCCACTCACACCTATGGACGGATCAACTAAACAGAAAATTAACAAAGAAACGCAAACTTTAAGTGATACATTAGACCAGTTAGCCCTAATTGATATCTATAGGACACTTCACCCCAAAACAATGAATTTCACCTTTTTCTCAAGTGCTCATGGAACCTTCTCCAGGATAGATCACATCCTGGGCCATAAATCTAACCTCGATAAATTCAAAACAATCGAAATCATTCCAAGCATCTTTTCTGACCATAATGCATTAAGATTAGATCTCAATTACAGAAGAAAAACTATTAAAAATTCCAACATATGGAGGCTGAACAACACACTTCTGAATAACCAACAAATTACAGAAGAAATCAAAAAAGAAATCAAAATATGCATAGAAACTAATGAAAATGAAAACACAACAACCCAAAACCTGTGGGACACTATAAAAGCAGTGCTAAGAGGAAAGTTACTAGCAATACAGGCATACCTCAAGAAACAAGAAAAAAGTCAAATAAATAACCTAACTCTGCAACTAAAGCAACTAGAAAAGGAAGAATTGGAGAACCCCAGAGTTAGTAGAAGGAAAGAAATCTTAAAAATTAGGGCAGAAATAAATGCAAAAGAAATAAAAGAGACCATAGCAAAAATCAACAAAGCCAAAAGCTGGTTCTTTGAAAGGATAAATAAAATTGACAAACCATTAGCCAGACTCATCAAGAAGCAAAGAGAGAAAAATCAAATCAATAAAATTAGAAATGAAAATGGAGAGATCACAACAGACAACACAGAAATACAAAGGATCATAAGAGACTACTATCAGCAATTATATGCCAATAAAATGGACAACGTGGAAGAAATGGACAAATTCTTAGAAAAGTACAACTTTCCAAAACTGAACCAGGAAGAAATAGAAAATCTTAACAGACCCATCACAAGCATGGAAATTGAAACTGTAATCAGAAATCTTCCAGCAAACAAAAGCCCAGGTCCAGATGGCTTCACAGCTGAATTCTACCAAAAATTTCGAGAAGAGCTAACACCTATCCTACTCAAACTCTTCCAGAAAATTGCAGAGGAAGGGAAACTTCCAAACTCATTCTATGAGGCCACAATCACCCTAATACCAAAACCTGACAAAGATGTCACAAAAAAAGAAAACTACAGGCCAATATCACTGAGGAACACAGATGCAAAAATCCTCAATAAAATTCTAGCAATCAGAATCCAACAACACATTAAAAAGATCATACACCATGACCAAGTGGGCTTTATCCCAGGGATGCAAGGATTCTTCAATATCCGCAAATCAATCAATGTAATTCACCACATTAACAAATTGAAAAATAAAAGCCATATGATTATCTCAATAGATGCAGACAAGGCCTTTGATAAAATTCAACATCCATTTATGATAAAAACTCTCCAGAAAGCAGGAATAGAAGGAACATACCTCAACATAATAAAAACTATATATGACAAACCCACAGTAAACATTATCCTCAATGGTGAAAAATTGAAAGCATTTCCCCTAAAGTCAGGAACAAGACAAGGGTGCCCACTTTCACTGCTACTATTCAACATAGTTCTGGAAGTTCTGGCCACAGCAATCAGAGCAGAAAAAGAAATAAAAGGAATCAAATTGGAAAAGAAGAAGTAAAACTCTCACTGTTTGCAGATGGCATGATCCTCTACATAGAAAACCCTAAAGACTCCACCAGAAAAGTATTAGAGCTAATCAATGAATATAGTAAAGTTGCAGGATATAAAATCAACACACAGAAATCCCTTGCATTCCTATACACGAATAATGAGAAAGTAGAAAAAGAAATTAAGGAAACAATTCCATTCACCATTGCAACAAAAAGAATAAAATACTTGGGAATATACCTACCTAAAGAAACTAAAGACCTATATATAGAAAACTATAAAACACTGATGAAAGAAATCAAAGAGGACACTAATAGATGGAGAAATATACCATGTTCATGGATCGGAAGAATCAATACAGTGAAAATGAGTATACTATCCAAAGCAATTTACAAATTCAATGCAATCCCTATCAAGCTACCAGCCATATTTTTCACAGAACTAGAACAAAGAATTTCAAGATTTGTATGGAAATACAAAAAAACCTTGAATAGCCAAAGCAATCTTGAGAAAGAAGAATGGAACTGGAGGAATCAACTTGCCTGACTTCAGGCTCTACTACAAAGCCACAGTCATCAAGGCAGTATGGTACTGGCACAAAGACAGACATATAGATCAATGGAACAAAATAGAAAGCCCAGAGATAAATCCACACACATATGAACACCTTATCTTTGACAAAGGAGGCAAGAATATACAATGGAGTAAAGACAATCTCTTTAACAAATGGTGCTGGGGAAACTGGTCAACCACTTGTAAAAGAATGAAACTAGATCACTTTCTAACACCGCACACAAAAATAAACTCAAAATGGATTAAAGATCTAAATGTAAGATCAGAAACTATAAAACTCCTAGAGGAGAACATAGGCAAAACACTCTCCGACATAAATCACAGCAGGATCCTCTATGATCCACCCCCAGAATTCTGGAAATAAAAGAAAAAATAAACAAATGGGATCCAGTTAAAATTAAAAGCTTCTGCACAACAAAGGAAAATATAAGCAAGGTGAAAAGACAGCCTTCTGAATGTGAGATAATAATAGCAAATGAAACAACTGATAAACAACTAATCTCAAAAATATACAAGCAACTTATGCAACTCAATTCCAGAAAAATAAATGACCCAACCAATAAATAGGCCAAAGAACTAAATAGACATTTCTCCAAAGAAGACATATGGATGGCTAACAAACACATGAAAAGATGCTCAACATCACTCATTATCAGAGAAATGCAAATCAATACCACAATGAGGTACCACTTCACACCAGTCAGAATGTCTGCAATCCAAAAGTCTGCAAGCAATAAATGCTGGAGAGGGTGTGGAGAAAAGGGAACCCTCCTACACTGTTGGTGGGAATGCAAACTAGTACAACCACTATGGAAAACAGTGTGGAGATTCCTTAAAAAATTGCAAATAGAACTGCCTTATGACCCAGCAATCCCACTGCTGGGCATACACACAGAGGAAACCAGAATTGAAAGAGACACATGTACCCCAATGTTCATCGCAGCACTGTTTATAATAGCCAGGACATGGAAACAACCTAGATGTCCATCAGCAGATGAATGGATAAGAAAGCTGTGGTACATATACACAATGGAGTATTACTCAGACGTTAAAAAGAATACATTTGAATCAGTTCTGATGAGATGGATGAAACTGGAGCTGATTATACAGAGTGAAGTAAGCCAGAAAGAAAAACATCAATACAGTATACTAACATATATATATGAAATTTAGAAAGATGGCAATGATGACCCTGTATGCAAGACAGCAAAAAAGACACAGATGTGTATAGCGGACTTTTGGACTCAGAGGGAGAGGGAGAGGGTGGGATGATTTGAGAGAATGGCATTGAAACATGTATACACTCATGTAAGAATCGAATCACCAGTGTATGTCCGATGCAGGATACAGCATGCTTGGGGCTGGTGCACAGGGATGACCCAGAGGGATGTTGTGGGGAGGGAGGTGGGAGGGGGTTCATGTTTGGGATCGCATGTACACCCGTGGTGGATTCATGTCAATGTATGGCAAAACCAATATAGTATTGTAAAGTAAAATAAAGTAAAAATAAAAATTTAATGAAAAAAAATAAAATATTCATCTTGATTCTTTTTCCTTTTCATTTTTTTTCCATCTACACAGTGTTTTTATTTTTGTTCAACTATAAGCAAACAGCAAAATTAACACAACGTTAACCAATTTCAGACTGGCTTTCTTTTTTACCCCAAAGAGGAATCAATTTAACTAGCACAGACTTTCAGATTTCTGATAACCTCTTACCATGCCCTGCTGCTCACCTAGATGGCCAGGCTTTAACAGCAAAGTGACTTCTCTTGAGCTTTCTCCAGTATTGCTCGTTAAAGGAGCCAGAGCAGGACACTGATACCCAGCAACTAGCCTGAGACGTTGATGGTGAGTGGACATGCCAACCCCTGGTTGTCCTGGTGAGACAAGGCCATGAAAACACATGCCGGTAGGTGCTTTCACACACAATTCTGTTTTCAGGCTCACAAAGGCTGAGGCAACCAATCTTTTTTCATTTTCAACCTCCCTTAAAGATTCTTTGAAGCTCTGCTCTAATACTGCAGACCTGGTCTTTTTACCAGAATTTTTCTTCTTCTTTAAAATCTGGTTGTTGTTCTTGTATTAACATTTTGGTAAACCCCATCACAGTACCAAAGAATGCCTCACCAAAAAGGAGTTCAAATTTGATCAAAACATAAACTCCCTAAAATTATACAAGACAGGCAGAAGGAACGAAAAGTCATCCTAAATCTAAATCTGACTGCTCAGGGCTTGGGCAGGGAGATGGGGGAAAATCTACATGCATCACTAAACTGAAATACTGTTTGGGAACTCTGGGACAGTGTCCATCTCCTGTACTTCCCAGACAGCTGCTCCTAGAGTTTGGGCACATAATCATCCCATTCAGCCTGGTAACACGTGCCAGCCACTAGGGTCCAGAGCTCATACTTTTTGCGAAAAGAAGCCACCTTGAATTTGCCACAGTGGCCTCCAGATAAGTTGCTGAGAATGGGATCGTCACACTTTGGTGGTCTTTCCTGCTTGTAAACCAGCCAGATGTAGCGGTGCAGACCAACGCCCTTGGGAGGCCCAGAGCCCACATAACTGGAGAGAACTGTGACTGCTCATGTTGTTGCCCTTCATGTTGACCACCAGGAAATGCTGTCATTCCCTATATTTGGGGTCCTTCCTGCTGGGAGCACCGGATCTGTCAAGACCAGGGTGTTCAATTTACCTGGATCAAGGCCATCCCATGTAATGCTGGTGAGCTGGTTCTTAATCTGGGTAGGTGTCAGCACTTTGCCCAGTTCGTCGAACACCATCCTGCCACAGAGAGTGCTGCGGCCTCTCATCCACTTCCTGCAGGCTCAAAGGCCCGGACCACTTGCTGAGGTCCACTGGCATCGCAGAGCCCAGCAGGTCAGACAACAGAGAAAGCAGCTTGTGGACTCGCGCAGGGTAGGAACACGGACTCACAGCAGTCTGCAAACTTTACCGAGGAGGAGTGCACACGCCAGAGTGACTGCCCCAACCCACCCCACTCTTCCAGTCACCATCGGGGAGGGGCCCCACTCTGCTCTCTGATTGGCCAAGCCCGGCAGCGCCTCTTTTTTTTTTTTTAATTGAAGGATAATAGCTTAACAGAATTTTGTTTTCTGTCAAACTGCAACATGAATCAGCCATAGGTATACATATCAGTTCAGTTCAGTCACTCAGTCGTGTCCGACTCTTTGCAACCCCATGAATTGCAGCACACCAGGCCTCCCTGTCCATCACCATCTCCCGGAGTTCACTCAGACTCACGTTCATCGAGTCAGTGATGCCATCCAGCCATCTCATCCTCTGTCGTCCCCTTCTCCTCCTGCCCCCAGTCCCTCCCAGCATCAGAGTCTTTTCCAATGAGTCATCTCTTCGCATGAGGTGGCCAAAGTACTGGAGTTTCAGCTTTAGCATCATTCCTTCCAAAGAGCTCCCAGGGTTGATCTCCTTCAGAATGGACTGGTTGGATCTCCTTGCAGTCCAAGGGACTCTCAAGAGTCTTCTCCAACACCACAGTTCAAAAGCATCAATTCTTCGGCGCTCAGCCTTCTTCACAGTCCAACTCTCACATCCATACATGACCACTGGAAAAACCATAGCCTTGACTAGATGGACCTTAGTCGGCAAAGTAACGTCTCTGCTTTTGAATATACTATCTAGGTTGGTCATAACTATTCTTCCAAGGAGTAAGTGTCTTTTAATTTCATGGCTGCAGTCACCATCTGCAGTGATTTTGGAGCCTAAAAAAATGAAGTCTGACACTGTTTCCACTGTTTCCCCATCTATTTCCCATGAAGTGATGGGACCAGATGCCATGATCTTCGTTTTCTGAATGTTGAGCTTTAAGCCAACTTTTTCACTCTCCTCTTTCACTTTCATCAAGAGGCTCTTTAGTTCCTCTTCACTTTCTGCCATAAGGGTGGTGTCATCTGCATATCTGAGGTGATTGATATTTCTCCCGGCAATCTTGATTCCAGCTTGTGTTTCTTCCAGTCCGGCGTTTCTCATGATGTACTCTGCATAGAAGTTAAATAAGCAGGGTGACAATATACAGCCTTGATGTACTCCTTTTCCTCTTTGGAACCAGTCTGTTGTTCCATGTCCAGTTCTAACTTGCTTCCTGACCTGCATACAGATTTCTCAAGAGGCAGGTCAGGTGGTCTGGCATTCCCATCTCTTTCAGAATTGTCCTCAGTTTATTGTGATCCACACAGTCAAAGGCTTTGGCATAGTCAATAAAGCAAAGTAGATGTTTTTCTGGAACTCTCTTGCTTTTTCCATGATCCAACAGATGCTGGCAATTTGATCTCTGGTTCCTCTGCCTTTTCAAACACCAGCTTGAACATCAGGGGTTCACAGTTCATGTACTGCTAAAGCCTGGCTTGGAGAACTTTGAGCATTACTTTACTAGCATGTGAGATAAGTGCAATTGTGTGGTAGTTTGAGCATTCTTTGGCATTGCCTTTCTTTGGAATTGGAATGAAAACTGACCTTTTCCAGTCCTGTGGCCACTGCCGAGTTTTCCAAATTTGCTGGCATATTGAGTGCAGCACTTTCACAGCATCATCTTTCAGGATTTGAAACAGCTCACCTGGAATTCCATCACCTCCACTAGCTTTGTTTGTAGTGATGCTTTCTAAGGCCCACTTGACTTCACATTCCAAGATGTCTGGCTCTAGATGAGTGATCACATCATCATGATTATCTGGGTCGTGAAGATCTTTTTTGTATAGTTCTTCCATGTATTCTTGCCACCTCTTAATATCTTCTGTTTCTGTTAGGTCTATACCATTTCTGTCCTTCATTGAGCCCATCTTTGCATGAAATGTTTCCTTGGTATCTCTAATTTTCTCGAGATCTCTAGTCTTTCCCAATCTGTTGTTTTCCTCTATTTCTTTGCATTGATCGCTGAAGAAGGCTTTCTTATCTCTTCTTGCTATTCTTTGGAACTCTGCATTCAGATGCTTATATCTTTCCTTTTCTCCTTCGCTTTTTGCCTCTCTTCTTTTCACAGCTATTTGTAAGGCCTCCCCAGACAGCCATTTTGCTTTTTTGCATTTCTTTTCCATGGGGATGGTCTAGATCCCTGTCTCCTGTACAATGTCATGAACCTCATTCCATAGTTCATCAGGCACTCTATCTATCAGATCTAGGCCCTTAATTCTATTTCTCACTTCCACTGTATAATCATAAGGGATTTGATTTAGGGCATACATGAATGGTCTAGTGGTTTTCCCTACTTCAATTTGAGTCTGAATTTGGCAATAAGGAGTTCATGATCTGAGCCACAGTCAGCTCCTGGTCTTGTTTTTGTTGGCTGCAAAGATATATTCTTTGGCTGCAAAGAATATAATCAATCTGATTTTGGTGTTGATCATCTGGTGATGTCCATGTATAGAGTCTTCTCTTGTGTTGTTGGAAGAGGGTGTTTGTATCCCCTCCCTTTTGAACCTCTCTCCCATTTCCCTCTCCATCCACCCCTCTAGATTGATACAGAGCGGCTCTATGAGTTTCTTGAGCCATACAGCAAATCCCCATTGGCTATCTATTTTACATATGGTAATATAAGTTCCATGTTACTCTTTCCACATCTCACCCTCTCCTCCCCTATCCCCACGTCCATAAGTCTATTCTCTATGTCTGTCTCTCCATTGCTGCCCTGTGAATAAATTCTTCAGTACCATTTTTCTAGATTCGGTATATGTGTGTTAGAATACAATATTTATCTTTCTCTTTCTGACTCACTTCACTCTGTATAGTAGGTTCTAGGTTCATCCACCTCATCAGAACTGACTTAGATGTGTTCCTTTTTATGTCTGAGTAATATTCCATTGTGTATATGTACCAAAACTGCTTTATCCATTCATCTGTCAATGGACATCTAGGTTGCTTCCATGTTTTAGCTAATTTAAACAATGCTGCAGTGAACAATAGGACACATGCGTCCTTTTCAACCCTGGTTTCCTCAGGGTATATGCCTAGGAGTAAGATTGCTGGGTTATACCGTGGTTTTATTCCTAGTTTTTTAAGGAATCTCCATATCGTCCTCCACAGTGGCTGCATCAATTTACATTCCCACCAACAGTGCAAGAGCATTCTCTTTTCTCCACACGCTCTCCAGCATTTATTGTTTGCAGACATTCTGACTGGTGTACGGTGATATCTCATTGCAGTTTTGATTTGCATTTCTCTAATAATGAGCGATGTTGAGCATCTTTTCATGTGTTTATTAGCCATCTGTATATCTTCTTTGGAGAAATGTCTCTTTAGGTCTTTTTCCAACTTTTTGATTGGGTTGTTTTTCTGGCATTGAGTTGCATGAGCTGCTCATATATTTTCGAAATTAATCCCTTGTCAGTTGTTTCATTTGCTATTATTTTCTCCCATCCTGAGGGTTGTCTTTTCACCTTGCTTATAGTTTCCTTTGCTATGCAAATGCTTTTAAGTTTAATCAGGTCCCACTTGTTTACTTTTGTCTTTATTTCCGTTACTCTAGGAGGTGGGTCATAGAGGAGCTCACTTTGATTTATGTCACTGAGTGTTCTGCCTATGTTTTCCTCTAAGAATTTTATAGTTTCTGGTCTTACATTTAGGTCTTTAATCCATTTTTATTTTCTCTTTGTGTGTGGTGTTAGGAAGTGTTCTAATTTCATTCTTATACATGTAGCTGCCCAGTTTTCCCAGCACTTATTTAAGAGGCTGTCTTTGTTCCATTGCATATTCTTGCCTCCTTTGTCAAAAATAAGGTACCCATAGGTGCATGAGTTTATTTCTGGGCTTTCTATCTTGTTCCATTGGTCTATACTTCTGTTTCAGTGCCAGTACCATACTGTCTTGATGACTGTGGATTTGTAGTATAATCTGAAGTCAAGAAGTTTGATTTGTCCAGCTCCATTCTTCTTTCTCAAGACTGCTTTGGCTATACAGGGTATTTTGTGTTTCCATATGAATTTTTTTGTTCTAGTTCTGTGAAAAATGCCATTGGTAATTTGATAGGGTTCATATTGAATCTATAGATTGTGTTTGGCAGTATAGTTATTTTCACAATATTGATTCTTCCTACCCAGCTACATGGGATATCTTTCCATCCATCTCTTTATGTTGTCTTTGATTTCTTTCATTAGTGTCTTATAATTTTCTGTGTACAGTTCTTTTATCTCCTTAGGCAAGTTTATTCCTAGATATTTGATTCTTTTTGTTGCAATTGTGAATGGTATTCATTCCTTAATTTCTTTTTTCTGATTTTTCATTGTTAGTATATAGAAATGCAAGTGATTTTGGTGTATTGATTTTGTATCCTGCAACTTTGCTAAATTCACTGATTAGCTCTAGTAATTTTCTGATACTATCTTAAGGGTTTTCTATGTACTGTACCATGTCATCTGCAAACAGTGAGAGCTTTATTTCTTCTTTTCCTACCTGGATTCCTTTTATTTCTTTTTCTTCTCTGATTGTTGTAGCTAAGACTTCCGGAACTATGTTGAATAACAGTGGTGAAAGTGGGCACCCTTGTCTTGTTCCTGATCTTATGGAAAATCCTTTCAGTTTTTCACCATTGAGAATAATGTTTGCTATAGGTTTATTATATATGGCCTTTACTATGTTGAGGTAGGTTCCTTCTCTGCCCATTGTTTGAAGTTTTTTAATCATAAATTGGTGCTAAATTTTGTCAAAGGCGTTTTCTGCATCTATTGAGATGATCATATGGTTTTTATCTTTCATTTTGTTAATATGGTATATCACACTGATTGATTTGTATATACTGAAGAATCTTTGCATTCCTGGAATAAACCCAACTTGATCATGGTGTATGAGCTTTTTGATGTGTTTCTGAATTCTGTTTGCTAAAATTCTGTTGAGGATTTTTGCAGCTATGTTCATCAGTGCAAGCACTTTTTGAACCAGTTATGAGTCAGCAGCAGGATCCAAACAAATACATAAACAAAAAGTGATCAGAAAACATTTCCTGGCCTGGCAGAACCTAAGGTCTGTTGGGAGTGTACCAGAAAATAAGCCATACAGTTGGGCGTGATGCCCGCTGTGATGGGGAAGAAAAATATGCCTGCAGAACTCTGAAGCACTGCCTAAGCCAGGCCTCAAGGGCCAGCAAAGGCTGTCCTGCTCAAAGAATGTCTGAGACCCATAGTATGAGAAGAAGCTGCTCTCCCTGATGAAAGAGCAGAGCTGTCTCATCAGGCAGTGCATGGGGCATGAGCAGCAGCCCAAGACAGAAATACTAAGTCAGAGAGGCTGGAGAAGAGTCTGAGACAGAAAGGAGCAAAATAAGCCCAGGAAAGACATGCAGAATCATGCAGTTGCCTTCAGGTACTATCCAAAGGACTAATGAGCAGGCCCAGAAGAATGTAAGGGATGAAGATGTGATCAGATTTGTGTTGTAGGAAAGTCACCTTCAGGTGGCATTTAGAAGGTTAAAGAGAAAGTGTGGAGCTGAAGGCAGGAGAGCAATGCAGAGACAGGCTACACAGTGGCGCTGGTGGACCAGGCAGTGCAGTGGAGGAAGGGGCAGAGGGCACTAGGGGTGAGGGGGTGCTCCATGCTCAAAGGCCCACGTTGTAGCATGACCACTGATATGCAGGGGGGCTCCTGGCCACACATACCGGGAGCTGCATCCAGTGGACCCAGTATCTTATCCTTTTCTCAGGGTGCCAGGATGTTCCCTTCCCCAGGTGTCCTACCTGTGGGACAAGCCACTTCCCGAGCATCAGCAGCCTTGGCACTTGGTGAGTCATTCTCATGTTCCATCCTGCAAACCACATCTGGGGATGTGAGAGGAAGCAGGACCTCTGCCCCAGTTTCCAGAAGGACTACAGCAGGACAGCCTCCCAAGGACATGAGAATTGCTGCCCAGGGTACCCTTTGCACTGCTGCTGGGGGGAGTTCCTAGGAGGCCTGTGAGCAGTGGGCACTGCCAGATTAGCATCCTCTGTGAGCATGGGTGAAGGAAGGAAAAAGTGGTAAATAGAGGAAGAGTGGCCCTCGCTATATGGGCTTTGGGCAGAGGTGCTGGTTGGGGCAGACAAAGGGGCAGAGGGCAACTCACCAGGAGAGGATCTCTAAGGGCCACTTGAGGGCATTTCATAGACCCGCCCCTGGGCTTCCTGCTCCTACACTCAAGTATAGCACTGAGGACTCCCAAGGTAGATTTTGGCGATCTCCCCAAGCAGGCACCATGGACAGCAGCCAAGGGCTGATGTGACTGCTCAGTCAGTTTCCTGGAGGGGCACGTGCGATGCAACCAAGTTCATCGTGAACAGGGATGTGAGGGTGGACTCGGGATTCCTTGAACCTCAAGACCTGCAGGCAAGTCTCTAGCTCTATCCTGCTGATGCCTTTGATTCTCCTTTCTGTCTTTTTAAACTCAGAACAGACATCCCTGCTATTTTTCTTATTCTTCAGCTAACTCCTATCAGATGAGTTCAACCACCCTCTCTCTCTGAGGGCTTCTTGGGCAGTTCAGGTGCTTCTCCTGGGTAGGTGGCTCCTCTCTCCATCATTTGCTTCTCAGGGGAAGGTGGGAACTCCTATCATGATCACAATGATTGTCACCCCATAGAACAACTTATTTTATTAATGAAATGATTAGGATTAAATTAGGAAATGTTTTTATTATATTGAATTCCTCATTTTCTATAATTGCATTTTTATTTCATCTTTCATCCAGAAGTCATTTATGAAAGTTACTTCTTGATTCCACTTATTATGGATTTTTAAAAACTCTATTGAAATAGAACTGCCTTATGACCCAGCAATCCCACTGCTGGGCATACACACAGAGGAAACCAGAACTGAAAGAGACATGTACCCCAGTGTTCACTGCAGCACTGTTTATTATAGCCAGGACATGGAAGCAACCTAGATGTCCATCTGCAGATGAATGCAAGAAAGCTGTGGTATCTATACACAATGGAGTATTACTCAGCGGTTAAAAAGAATACATTTGAATCAATTCTAATGAGGTGGATGAAACTGGAGCCGATTATACAGAGTGAGGTAAGCCAGAAAGAAAAACACCAATACACTATACTGACGCATATATATGGAATTTAGAAAGATGGTAACGATAATCTTGTATGCAAGACAGCAAAAGAGACACAGATGTATAGAACAATCTTTTGGACTCTGTGGGAGAGGAAGAGGGTAGGATGATTCAGGAGAATGGCATTGAAACATGTATAATATCATATATGAAATGAATCACCAGTCCAGGTTTGATGCATGATACTGGATGCTTGGGGCTGGTGCACTGGGACAACCCAGAGGGATGGTACGGGGAGGCAGGAGGGAGAGGAGTTCAGGATGGGGAACACGTGTATACCTGTGTCGGATTCATGTTGATGTATGGCAAAATCAATACAATATTGTAAAGTAATTAGCCTCCAATTAAAATAAATAAATTTATATTTTTTAAAAAACTCTATTGCACCCCAGTTAGAAAATGTGACTTGGGCTCTTTTATACTCTTGGGAACATACGGAGATTTTCCTGGCAGTGTACGCTCTCATCCACTTTTTAATCCTTGATTTGATTTATCTCCTAGTCAGCCAAAATACATCTTATAGCAGTTTCTGGGAAGAATAAGAAAGTGACATGCTTTCTAAACCATTGCATTCCTGAAAGTGTCTTTTTACAGCTTCACACATGAATGACAATTTAGCCGAAGGTAGAATTCTTGGGTCACCACCTTCTTCATCTAAACCTCTGGAGATGGTGGTTCTGTGTTGCAGTGAAATCCAAGGTGAGCGGCTGTTTATTCTCCTGTAGGTACACTGTTCTTCTGTTGGGTTGCTTACAGGAAATTTTTTTTTAATTCCCTTAAATCATCCTCTTCTTTTATCCTCAAAGTTACCCAGGGATACCTCAGAGGAGGTGAGACACCGTGCGGAGAGATGAGGGAGGTGCTGATGGAAATTCTGTGGCTTCTGGGAAGCCTTCTCTGCAGGGACCACACTTTCCATAGTCATTTTGCCAGCTACACCAAATATTAACAACAAGCACAATAACTCAGTCATGGGCTCCTGTGCTCTCATTTCCCCTCCATGGGCAGAGCTTTATTATAAATCAATAGAATTTTTACAGCAAGGGCAAAAGTAATGTGTAGGATTGAGGAAATAATAAGTTGAACCTTGAAGAGAATTTTCCTCTTTGTATGATATTTTTCCCTCGGAGCTCCTTGTCTCAACAACAGATGGTGCTATTCTCATGCCCAATTCCCTCTGAATGTTGCCTCTGTCCTTGCCTGAATATAGCAGGTTGGAATCCCCATAACACAACTGTTATGGGCTTCCCAGGTGGCACTAGTGGTAAAGAACCCGCCTGCTAATACAGGAGAAAAAAGAGATGCAGGTTCCAGAACTGCTGGTGCCCTGAACCATCCCCTCACCCAAGTCTTCTACTACTAGATGACATGACTGTACTCCAGGACCTAGACAGTATATCCCAGGAAAAGGATCAGAAGAGAAAAAGGTACCATATTCATGGAAGGTGTCTTGCTAAAAACAGGAATGGCCTCAGGATGCTGGGCAACAGGATCTCGCTACAGCACATCTGCTTTTCTTTCTGTCTGCAGGACAGCTTCCAGGGAAACCGCTGCCCAGCTACAGTGAGGATCCCTTCCCCACCACTCTGTGAATGCTATATGGCACACTCCTGTGAAAGAATATATATGGCAACCCTGCCACAGGAAGCCCCATGCCCATAAAGGTAAGTTAGAGGAGACCTGAAATTGCTACATGGCATAGCTAGGCTGAGAACCAAGGGTGAAACCTTAACTTCTCAGTTAATATCTGTTGGACCAAGTGTGTGTGCAAACCTTGCCCCCTAAGAATAACACAAAATTCATATGCTGCAATCTAGTCCACAGTGTGATGGAGTTTGGAGTTGGGGCCTTTGAGAGGGAATTAAGTCACGAGGATGGAGCCCCCATGAGGTGACTGGTGCCCACGTAAGAGAGTGAAGAGCCTGGCACTCTGTCTGCCATCATGTGAGGACTCGGCAGAGAATGAGGTCATCCATGAACTAGGAAGTGAGCCCTCACCAGACACTGAATCTTCCAGGGCCTTGCTCTTGGACTTCCCAGCCTACAGAACTATGAGAAATCAAGTTCTGGTGTTTAAGCTACCCAATCTATGGTAACTTTGTTGTCACAGCTCAAAGTGAGACAATATCTCAATATACTATCTCGCCATATGTTTTGTTTATTCAGTCGCTAAGTTGTGTCTGACTCTGCGACCCATGAACCATAGCCTGCCTCTTCTGTCCATGGAATTTTCCAGGCAAGAATGCTGGAGTGGGTTGCCATTTCCTTTTCCAGGGGAATCTTCCTGGATCATGGGTTGAACTCATGCCTCCTGCACTGGCCGGCAGATTCTTTAACATTGAGCCACCAAGGAAACCCATCTTGCCATGTGCTCATGGCCAAAAAGCACTGCTCTGACATATGGGTACAAGGAGATGTGCTCCTAAAATTCATCTATTCCTAAGCATTTCCAGAAACACTAGACCTAAGAGATACTCATCAGAAAAATGGTTTAGTTACCAAATGAGTTTCAATTGGGAAAGCTCATCCTTAACTTAAAACTTAAAAAGCACATTAATGTTTTAAAAGCTCTGAAGAGGCCTGAAGAAAATATTATCAGTGAACAGCCCAATGTTTCCCAAATTATTTGGCTACAAAGAATCCTTTTTGAGAAATACTCATTCATCAGACAGACTATGGAACACACTTGGCAAAGTACCATGCTAAGAAAATCTTCCAGATCAAAGGAATTGCCACACTCTGCCTTCAGCAGGAAATTAACAAAAGAGGAAGCTGAGTATAACCTGTTCATTGAATGAGCTTGACTCCATAAGGTTCAAGAAGAAAGTAAATGTGCTCCTTCTGATCAGGTCTCCCTCCCCTTCACCTGCTCAGCCAAACCAGACTTGTCTGTCCCTGAATGAAATTTCGGGCAGACCCCAGAGCTATCTCAGTCATTCTCAAGCAGTAATAATTGATCTCATGTTCAAGAGTTAAAATAGCCAGTCAATTTGAATATCAAAACTTCAATCTCTCATCCAATTTAAAACATCTCTCTCCAAACCACATGAAGGAACAGAGAGAGAAAGCCAATAATGGAAAAGGAAGGGCAGTTATAGTCTTTTCACTTTGCTTTCATATTTTCCTTAAGCAGTCCCCTAGGCTTTTCATGCTTCCTCCATGCACCATGCTGCTCCAAGCTCCTCTGATGTTGGGGAGGGGAAAAGAGCAACAAGAAAAGCAAAGAATGTCAAAGAGTGTCTCATATGCCTTGTGCTGTCTGATTCTCTCTGGGTTTCCTAATGCCCTTAACCATGCAGATACTTAAATGCTGACTCTGCTGCCCTACGGGAGTACTTGTGGGGTTTCTTCAAGAGACCCTCAATGCCTTCATGCTGCTAGTGTCAATGTTGCCTCTTCTAGGGACTTCCCTGGAAGTCCAGTGATTAAGACTTCGCTTTCCAATGCAGGGGCTGCAGGTTCAATCCCTGTTTGGGGAGCTAAGATCCCACATGCCTTGTGGCCGAAAAATCATTAAACAAAAGCAATACTGTAACAAATTCAATAAAGATTTTTTAAATGGTCCATATTAAAAAAAAAGTTTAAAAAACATTGCCTCTTCTAACTAACCACTAGGATGGTACCCTAGGCCCCTGGAGTCTGGCAATCCACCAGGAAGGAGTCATTTCACCCCCTAGGCCAGCCTCTTGGATAAAAATCTTTCAAGATGCCTGTTTCTCCAGGACCCACATCTGCTGCTCATTCCCCCTCCTATTGCCCTGTCCAGCCATCAGAAGTAACTCCCGGCAAGCCTCCCAGCTGAAAGCCTTCCAGGCCTGAGTTAGGTCTCAGTCTCCACATTCTGGAAAATCCAGAACACACTTCATGCTCTTTGTGATTCTCTGAAGCTCCTCCTCTCCCAGCTTGATGGGAAAGGACTCCCCGTCAATTCCTCATGGGGAGTGGGTAATGACCAGCTCATCAATTTCTCTTTGTAGGTCGGTTCCCCAGCAATTAACTCTGAAATGGAGTTTACCCCAAGGAGGCTGATTGAGGAGCACAGGCAGGAGTGACTCCTCTAAAAAAGTGAAGGAAGGGGCAAGGCTGGGCCAAAGGAGAAGATGGACTTCCATACAGTTGTGTCAGCCCTTAGCTGACCCCCCAAGGGAGCTCTGAAGCTGGATGGTCCCTTCTCAGATTGGAAACATCTGAGTCTCTGGACCCTTGCATCAACCAGCCCTCGATGCAGACTTGCCCCCAGGGAAGGGCAATTAACTTGGGCAAAGACAACTCCCTCAGTCAAGGGGAACTCCCAGGGAAGCAGCATGCTGTGAGTCAAGGAGACAGCTCTCCCAGCAGCTGGGGGACTGAGTACCTCGGTCCTGAAGGGTAGCCCTGGGTGGTGTACCACAGCACAGCACCATCAGGCTCCTAGTGAATGTCAAAGATGGAGAAGGCCTATTTAACAAGCTGCTCCCAAAACAAGCACTTGTGATTTTATGTTGATCTGTTTCATGCTATAGTTTGCCTCTTGCTGAGTGGAACATCAAGTATTTGTTAAGCTGGTCAGTTAACAGCAGTATGATCCCCAAGAGGGATGTAGTGAGTACCTGTTCTTTCTTGGCTCTGCCTGTCACTGTCTGGGCCAAGCTCATGTCAATTTCTAGTCTTGGTTTCCTTAGCTGTAAATCAGGATGACAAAAACCAGCCTGCCTACCTCTCTTGATTATGGTAAGATACACATAAGGCATCTGATACACCCAAAGGAAGAGTTTTGACATCTGCTAGAGAGAGACTGCAGAGAAGGCAATGGCACCCCACTCCAGTACTCTTGCCTGGAAAATCCTATGGGTGGAGGAGCCTGGTAGGCTGCAGTCCATGGGGTCGCTAAGAGTTGGACACGACTGAGCAACTTCACTTTCACTTATCACCTTCAGGCATTGGAGAAGGAAATGGCAACCCACTCCAGTGTTCTTGCCTCTAGAATCCCAGGAATGGTGGAGCCTGATGGCCTGCCATCTATGGGGTCGCACAGAGTCGGACACGACTGAAGCGACTTAGCAGCAGCAGCAGCAGCAGAGAGAGACTGTGGAGAAGGCAATGGCACCCCACTCCAGTACTCTCACCTCGAAAATCCCACGGACGGAGGAGCCTGGTAGGCTGCAGTCCATGGGGTCGCTAGGAGTCGGACACGGCTGTGTGACTTCACTTTCACTTTTCACTTTCATGCATTTGAGAAAGAAATGGCAACCCACTCCAGTGTTCTTGCCTCGAGAATCCCAGGGACGGAGGAGCCTGGTGGGCTACCGTCTATGGGGTCACACAGAGTCAGACACGACTGAAGCAACTTAGCAGCAGCAGCAGCAGCAGCAGAAGCAGAAGCAGCAGCAGCAGCAGCAGCAGCAGCAGCAGAGAGACTAAACCTTCTTCAAAGTCCTAGCATGATATGAAGAATTGCTGAGGCTTTTCTGCTCAAGGCCCATTAAGGCTTGATGATCCCAATGTCACAGGAAATAGCACTAATGAGAGATATTTTACAGAGTCATCTTCATCCCAAGGAAAGCTGGGTATCGCCTGAACATCTGCAGACAGAACATTTAGGGCTGCAGGCTGGACGAGGTCAGATGGCACAGCAAGGCCACACGGCCCACACAGAGAGCTGGGTGGTGGCCTAGTTCCAGTGCCATTCGCAAAGATGGGACACTTGTGCATCACTCCCTAGGCTAGAGTTCATTCTGCATCTGTGAGATGAAATCATGGTCCCAGGGCAGGAGTTTTCAAGCTCTTTTAATAGCAAAACTCTGTGTTCAACTGGAAATTCTTTTCAAACCTCTGTTCTAGGAAAGTGTTGAACAGATTCCTCATAATGTTTAAATACAGGCTAATAACAGAAAATTTTCTCCAGATGTAATAAAGTCTCCTGAACTACATGAATGCAATCAGTGACTCCGAAAATGGTTCCTCTGTGTCGACCACATGCTAGGCACAGTACTAGGCAGGATGTTTAAAAATGTGCTACAGGCTGAATGACCGATATGGTCCCTTCTAGAATTTACAGTCCATTAGGTGGGCCAGACAATCGATTTGCAATTACACTGCAGAATGATAAGCACTCAGGCCAGAGAATTTTAAAGCACATGAGAGATTTTAACCCAGGTTTGACTATGTGGTGAAGTCGTGGTTGATGTTCCAGAGAAACTAGATCTAAAGGGTATGTTAGCACTGACTAGCTAAAGAGAGAAGACTCTTACTGACAGAAAGCCTCGCTTTTACAGAATTTTACAGACAAATGTGAAGAGCTAAATAAAGATTGGGTCCAATATAGAAGAGGAAATGATCAAAGACAAAAAAAAAATGGGGCTGGAGAATGGAAGCACTGAGAGGACCTCAAGAGGTCGCTTGTGAAATACTCAGAAAACGGGGCTTTATCCAAAGTGCTGTGGGAAGCCATTGATGGATTTTTAAGTAAAGCTGAGAATTATTAGTCTAGGTGACCTCTCAGGGTACCTCCAACACTGCAGTAACAGATTTCATTAAGCTCAACCAATAAATTCCCGCATGTTAATTGAACCATTCAACAAATATTTGCTAAGTGTAATTAAAAAGTGATTATTTAAATCATAAAGACAAAGCGAAACATCTTTGGGGAAAAAAGATAAAACTAAACTGATTTCTGGCAGAAAACCCAATTTATATTCTCAAAGGATAGCATTCAATCTCCAGTGGGGAATAAAAGCAAGGGAGGAGATTCAGGAGGCTACAGCCAAGGGGGAAAAGGAAGCTGCCACCTAAAACAATGTGGGTCAAGACTGGGACACTTAGAGACTGAGAGACAAAAGCAGAAGGAGGAGGGGGCAACAAAGCACACAGGAAAAAGCTTAATTGGGAAGCTGAGCTCAGGACAGCTGATAGGCGCCCTGTGCTCCCAGCAAGCAGTTAGCAGGTGACAGAGCCCTTCCCCATGCACTGGACCCAGTGTGTGGGCCACAGAAGAAGCTGAGTCTTGAGTCAGGTAGGTGTTTAACTTCAGAAGAGAAATTCTGCTCTCAAAAGGCACACGAGGAACTCTGCTCAATGCCACAGGCATTGGCAATGTGGATGGGAGGGAAATTTGGGAGAGAATGGATACCCATGTATGTATGGCTGAGTCCCTTTGCTATCCCCCTAAAACTATCACAACATTGTTAATCCACTATACTCCAATATAACAGTTAAAAGAGAGAAAAAAAAAAGTGTTATCAGCATCCTAACTTTGATTGACTTGTTAGCCTCTTTAAAAATCCTACCTCTCAGCATTTATACCCTTGTACAGTCAGACACGACAGAGAGACTTCACTTTCACTTTCCACTTTCATGCATTGGAGAAGGAAGTGGCAACCCACTCCAGTGTTCTTGCCTGGAGAATCCCAGGGACGGGGGAGCCTGGTGGGCTGCCATCTATGGGGTCACACAGAGTCGGACACAATTGATGCAACTTAGCAGCAGCAGCAAAGTAACTTCAGACACTGACTCAGTCTTGGCTTTTGACTTGCTTTGCCCCACGGAACATTATCAGCATTGACGCAAACAGAGCTTTTTCCACTTAGAATGTTCTAGGCTGCCATGTCAGAAGGAAGTCTAGGCTACTCTGTGGAGGATGAGGACCAAGTGGAGAACCTCCTGAGGATAACGCCACACAGAAAGAGAAGCTTCGGGGAAACAAAGTAGGCGCCCCCGCTGAGTTTCCAGCTGAAGGCCGCCACCTGGGCGAGTCTGGATGACCCAGCACAGGGCAGGAACACAGCCTTATCAACCCAGAATCAAAACACAAAATAAATTTTGTGTCATCATTTTACGCCACTGAATTTTCCAGTGGCTTGTCACGTAGTAATACTGCTAGAAAGGGAAAATAAGGGGGCTGGAATAATTGAACTATGGAGAATATAGGTAAAAGTTGTAGTGTCAGTCTAGTAGAAGTTCCAAAAAGAGAATGCAAAGAGAATGGAGTCATCAAAGAAATAAAAATAAGGTTTCTCAGGACTGAAAGTGTTTATAGTGAGACTAAAGGTTGTCACCACATGCTGATAAGCAGGTTGAAAAGACACATATCTAGAATGCAGTGGTGTTGCTTCAGGATACCAAAAGAAGGAACTCCCCAGGTCATTAGGTGCCCAATATGCCACTGGAGATCAGTGGAGAAATAACTCCAGAAATAATGAGGGGATGGAGCCAAAGCAAAAACAATACCCAGCTGTGGATGTGACTGGTGACAGAAGCAAGATTCGATGCTGTAAAGAGCAATATTGCAGAGGAACCTGAAATGTCAGGTCCATGAATCAAGGCAAATTGGAAGTGGTCAAACAAGAGATGGCAAGGGTGAATGTCGACATTTTAGGAATCAGAGAACTAAAATGGACTGGGATGGGTGAATTTAACTCAGATGACCATTATATCTACTACTGCAGGCAGGAATCCCTCAGAAGAAATGGAGTAGCCATCATGGTCAACAAGAGTCCAAAATGCAGTACTTGGATGCAGTCTCAAAAATGACAGAATGATCTCTGTTCGTCTCCAAGGCAAACCATTCAATATCAGAGTTATCCAAGCCTATGCCCCAAGCAGTAACGCTGAAGAAACTGAAGTTGAATGGTTTCATGAAGACCTACAAGACCTTTTAGAACTAACACCCAAAAAAAGATGTCCTTTTCATTATAGGGGACTGGAATGCAAAAGTAGGAAGTCAAGAAACACCTGGAGTAACAGGCAAATTTGGCCTTGGAATGCAGAATGAAGCAGGGCAAAGACTAATAGAGTTTTGCCAAGAAAATGCACTGGTCATAGCAAAGACCCTCTTCCAACAACACAAGAGAAGACTCGACACATGGACATCACAAGATAGTCAACACCAAAATCAGATTGATTATATTCTTTGCAGCCAAAGATGGAGAAGCTCTATACAGTCAACAAAAACAAGACCAGGAGCTGACTGTGGCTCAGATCATGAACTCCTTATTGCCAAATTCAGACTCAAATTGAAGAAAGTAAGGAAAACCGCTAGACCATTCAGGTATGACCTAAATCAAATCCCTTATGATTATACAGTGGAAGTGAGAAATAGATTTAAGGGCCTAGATCTGATAGATAGAGTGCCTGATGAACTATGGAATGAGGTTCATGACATTGTACAGGAGACAGGGATCAAGACCATCCCCATGGAAAAGAAATGCAAAAAAGCAAAATGGCTGTCTGGGGAGGCCTTACAAATAGCTGTGAAAAGAAGAGAGGCAAAAAGCAAAGGAGAAAAGGAAAGATATAAGCATCTGAATGCAGAGTTCCAAAGAATAGCAAGAAGAGATAAGAAAGCCTTCTTCAGCGATCAATGCAAAGAAATAGAGGAAAACAACAGATTGGGAAAGACTAGAGATCTCTTCAAGAAAATTAGAGATACCAAGGGAACATTTCATGCAAAGATGGGCTCCATAAAGGACAGAAATGGTATGGACCTAACAGAAGCAGAAGATATTAAGAAGAGGTGGCAAGAATACACAGAAGAACTATACAAAAAAGATCTTCACGACCCAGATAATCATGATGATGTGATCACTCATCTAGAGCCAGACATCTTGGACTGTGAAGTCAAGTGGGCCTTAGAAAGCATCACTACAAACAAAGCTAGTGGAGGTGATGGAATTCCAGTTGTGCCGGGAGCCAGCGTGAGGAATTCCACCTGTGACAAGGTCATGCGGCAAGAGCTCTGATGGCAAGGCTAATCAGACCTCAGGTTTTCCCCCTGGAATTTCCTGAGCATCCACCCCCCCCCAAAAAAATAAGAATCTGCCGGCCTTTGTACTCTGCTTTTCTTCTGATACTGTAGTACTGTACTGTACTGTACTTCTGATATTCTCTGGAAAAAAGTCAACTCAGGGCTTTAGTCTTCTGCTTTTGAAAGGGATGTTTCAGTTAAACCCCCTCTGATAGCTCTCTAGCTTGCCTAACAGGTTCCCCAGACCTCTTACAGCTTGTGAATTGCTTACAGCCCCACAACCGCAAGAGGCACAAAGCTTAAAAGCATCTTAAGATACAGAGCCTTTTCTAAAGAGTTAAAAATTATATTAGTAGAGGGTTTTCACTGTTGACACAATGACTGCTGCCAGGCCTCCATATTATTTATCTTTTAGGCACCTGGGAGGATGTTAATCAATGTAAACGGGATATGGAAAAAGATATATAGTAGTTCTGATGTTAGCAACACTAGACTTTTGAGTTAATTACTTCTCTTTGCCCTCCTCTTGTGTCCTTGCTATGTAAGAATGTAACTTTATTTAGTGCTTTCTGAGAATGGCACCAGATTTTGGGAAGATCAACACAAATAAGTCTTCTGGTTGACAAACCCTTATTAGAAAAAAGGCTATAAAATGTTAATTGGTCCTTTTTGGCCAGAAGATGATGTAAATCACCTAAGACTTGTGTATACAATTAGGTATGCAGAGAGAAAAGCCTGGTTTTGATAAGAGTCTGGACTGCTAACGCTGCATAACTTTGTGTTACCCATTGATCTCCATGTTTTATCAAAAGTATTTAAGGCCTTCTGAACAACAGAGGCTGGAGCCAGTCGCTGGACTGGTTTCCCCCCTGTCTCTCTCTTTTTCCTCTTTACTTTAACTTCAGGCTGAATTCCCATCTGGGGCACGGAGGCTCGCCAAGTCTACTTACTTGCCCTGGCTGTTAAGACCTGCGCAAAAGGGAGCCTAAGGTGAGGCACCCTGAAAGCGAGTGCTGGTGGCCCAACGTAGATGGTACAAATTCCTTGTCTGGGATGTTATTGAAAGTGAAAGAGGAGAGTGAAAAAGTTGGCTTAAAGCTCAACATTCAGAAAAGATCATGGCATCTGGTCCCATCACTTCATGGGAAATAGATGGGGAAACAGTGGAAACAGTGTCAGACTTTTTTGGGCTCCAAAATCACTGCAGATGGTGACTGCAGCCATGAAATTAAAAGATGCTTACTCCTTGGAAGAAAAAGTATGACCAACCTAGACAGCATATTCAAAAGCAGAGACATTACTTTGCCGACTAAGGTCCGTCTAGATAAGGCTATGGTTTTTCCTGTGGTCATGTATGGATGTGAGAGTTGGACTGTGAAGAAGGCTGAGCACTGAAGAATTGATGCTTTTGAACTGTGGTGTTGGAGAAGACTCTTGAGGGTTCCTTGGACTGCAAGGAGATCCAACCAGTCCATTCTGAAGGAGATCAACCCTGGGAGCTCTTTGGAAGGAATGATGCTAAAGCTGAAGCTCCAGTACTTTGGGCACCTCATGTGAAGAGTTGACTCATTGGAAAAGACTCTGATGCTGGGAGGGACTGGGGGCAGGAGGAGAAGGGGACGACAGAGGATGAGATTGCTGGATGGCATCATGGACTCAATGGACATGAGTCTGAGTAAACTCCGGGAGATGGTGATGGACAGGGAGGCCTGGCGTGCTGCGATTCATGGGGTTGCAAAGAGTCGGACACAACTGAGTGACTGAACTGAACTGAACTACACATACACACACACACATATAAACCCTCAAAACATCCACATATTTTTTCATTTGTCACCCAGAGTGGAATAAAAATCAGAATAACATTAGACTTCTCACTGTAAATATCAGATACCAAATTTTTTAAGACAAGTCTTCAAAACCCTGAGGAGAAGTGTTTTGAAACTAAACTCCTATCTCCAGCCAAAATAATATTCAAGAGGGAAGCAAAATATAGATACATCTGGACATACAAGAATTCATATGATTATCTCCTCATGGAACTTCTCTGAAAGAACTCAGTACACAATAGAAAAAAAATGAATACAACTAGAAAAATGCTGAGATGCAAGAAACAAATGAAAACAAAGAAATCACTCAAACTTGTAGTTAAGTAACCATTGATTCAAAAATCAAGTTAACAAATTACTATCTGAAACTAAAATCCCAGACAATCTCAAAAGGAGATGTGGGGCTATAAAGGAGAAGGGGAAATAAAAACATGATATAGTTAGGAGTGCCAGGAGGTAAAGTTTCTGAAGGTCATGACTCCAAAAGGGAGGAAGTGCCACCATATACCCTCATGTGCTGCCTTCTCTCCCCACCAGCATTGGCTTATTGGCTAGCTCTGTGCCTCACTGGTTGTGCAAGCCCCAGGCAACACAGTTGCTCTGACCCTCCATCATGTCAGATCTCTGATTTCCAGTGACACAAAGAAGATAATGACAAGGTCGCTCCTCCCGGAAGACAGAGTTGAGGAGTCTACTCATCAAGCCTTCTCATCACCCCTAAAATGAATATTATTTCCCTGCAGCAACTTACTGATGTAAAATGGCCATCACCTCCATGGCTCCATGATAAGAAGGCAAATATACAGAGTGTGGTGCACTCTGGCCTGCTACCTGCCATGATGTGGGCTTACAAATGCAGGCAAATGATGTCTGTTTAAAACCTGTAAGTAATCCTGAGTCCCATCTCTCTGCTCTCAGATCGGTCTGTACTCAAATTAAAAAGCCTCAGAGAGCAAGAAGTTGTCACTGCAGAAACACCCAGAGCTACCAAGCAGCCAGAGGAGATTTACCTCCTCCGAATCCAGGGTGTCTAGGGGCTGCAAATGTAATAACATCTCTAACCCAGCTCACAGACTGACTTGCAAATGCACCTTGTCACAGCTCCGCAAGTTCCCCCTGGAATTCAGAGCTATTTCTTCGTGCTACTGCTGAGCATTCTCTCAGATATTGGCTCTATTCCCCGGGTTCCCAGTCTGACCCAGGCAGCAGTGCTGTGGCGTTTCTGCCTCAACAGTAAGCAAAGCAAGCATACAGTCATTTGTATTAATCATGCCATAACCTCATAGGCAGCTTACAATCCCCCACATGAATGAGATGCTGTCATCCAGCCTGATGTTTCATCTCCAGGTCCCTCTGCTGGACCCTGCATGACTGGGGTAGGAGAGAAGTGGATTCTCTCCCTGATTAGCTTGACCAAGTAAACCTGCCTCTCAGGGGCAGTCTGAGCAAAATGAAGGACCACCTGCAGATGGTGTATTTCTCAGCCCCCAATCCAGGAGAAGCACCCTGCCAGTATCTTTATTATTTCTTCCAATATCTTATTTCAATGTTATTTCAGACAGTTGGAATTACATCATCCACATTTGGGAGGTCACTCTGCCATTGAGTAAGAGAGAATAGAATTTATTCCAATGTCCCTATCACTCTTTTTTTCTCATTTTGTTTATTAGTTTGTTCATTCATTTGTTTGATTGTTTATCATGCCACTTAGCTTGGGAATCAGGCTGGAAGAAGACAAGCCTGAGGTGCCTTCTCCCAGGCAGGCATGGATCAACCCAGGCCCAATACGAGCTCTTTACTTATGGCTACATACTTTGTGTAATAGACTTTGTAGTTTCCTATAAAATACATATTTTTGTTCAATGTCCTCACATCCTATGAACCTACCTTTTGTCTTTGCAAATCCCAGAGATAAGGAATGGGAAGAAAAGGCAGTTGTCCATTCCAATTATACAGGCCAAATCCATTTTCTAGGTGGCACTGCTACTAATAACATGGAGTTTTTAAAATCCCACATCTACCCAGAGAAAGATTCTTGAGTCATTAAGCCAGCACAATAAACCAAGTGGGCTATAACGGAAACCAGCAGGCCCAGCCCAGGGACACACTAGGAGCCTGGTTCTAATTTGGGGAAGTGAAAACAGATTAAAATATATATATATTCCAGATATATATTAATATATATATATATTCCAGACACTACAAAGGCCTCCCTTGAAAACTCAAGAAAAGTGACAAGACATGCTCTTAGAGAGTCAGCAAGAGTTAATCAAAAGCTGACAGGCTTCTGAAAGGATCACTATGTGTTTATTTCAAAAGTGGTCTTTGAAGGTGTTTCAGAAGTCAAGGACACTTCCAGGGAAAGTCAGCATAAAGTTACCTGGAATAAAAAAGAACCAAAACAAAAAGGCCTCTTTTGTCTTCCCAGAGGTAACCAGGAAAGAGCAGCTGGGACGTCCTTAGTGCAGAAAGCACTGCTGTAGGCCTATTAGCTTCTAGGGCCAGGATAACTATATGCCAAGGCCCAGCAAATGGCATATAAATGGGAAAACAGGAATGGCTGGGTAAGCAAGTCAATAGCATGCACTTAACTGAGGACCCTCTTGATCAAGCAAAGATACATGCTATCAGTTGATTTTTCATAGTTGGGTCCAGTAACCTTGTGCATGGGCCAAATCTAGCCCTTCACTTGTTTTAGTGAATAACGTTTTCTTTGAGCACAGTCAAGTCTTGCTTCATAGGTGTGTAACCTGCGTAGTCACAAGGCCCCACACTTGGAAGGGCCCCCCATTTGGTTTGGTGCACTGCTATTGATGTTTTGAAATTCTTGATCATTCTTGGGAAGAAAAAAAAAAAGAGCTTTGCATTGTCATTTTGAACAAGGTCGTTCATATCATGTATTTGATCCTAAACACAGTTATGACCATTTGCTGATATGTGATCTGCAGCTGTTTTGTACTGAAATAGCAAAGTTGAATAGCTGCAACAGAGACCTCATGGCATTCAAAGCCAAAAATATTTGCCATTGGAGTGAGTGAGTAAAGTCACTCAGTCGTGTCTGACTCTTTGCGACCCCATAGACTGTAGCCTGCCAGGCTCCTCCATCGATGGGATTTTCCAGGCAAGAGTACTGGAATAGGTTACCATTTCCTTCTCCAGAGGATCTTCCTGACCCAGGGATTGAACCCGGGTCTCCCACATTGTAGGCAGACGCTTTACCGTCTGAGCCACCAGGGAAGCCCTAGCCCTTTATAGAAAATGTTTGCCACCAACCCCTGCTTTATAGGACACTGCATCACTCTGCACACCCTATACAGAATGCAAGTGTGCGGTGATGGAGAGACTTTAAGATTGGATTAAAAACCTAGAAGCCAGCCTGGCTCTGCCTTTGGGAGACTCACTGGTTCTACTTTATTCCATTTTTGTCCTATCTTAATAGAGTTAAAATTATCTTCACAACTCTTATTTTTTCATATAAGGGATTTTATACCTATATAAAGATAAGAGATGATGTAATAAAAACATAAACATGTAACCAAATGAAAAAAATAAGAAAACCCAGCCTGTTTTTGGATTATCTAACACATCTCTGGAAAGCCTTGGGGACTCACTGTCTTGGAGCGTCAGCTTACTGATTTATCAGGGGACTCATTACTAACTTCTGTGAATGTTATTGGTTAAAGCCGCCCCAGAGGGCACTGACTTCTCCTCATTTCCAGGTTGTGTCACACTCCCCCCGCCCCATCCTCTGAGCAGCCAACCTGTGTATCTGGTTAAGCTGGACCCAGCACTGGAGTTGCCATAGCAATAGAGGAATCTGGTCTTTGTGTGCAGCGGCAAAGCCAACCTGGGATCTCAGGAAATAAAGTGCTAAAAACATTGGCCAAGGCTTTCAAGGACAACAGCTTGGGCCCAAGAGGCAGGCAGTCCTCTTGCATCACAGGGATCTGGGGAAGCGTATAAACGGGATCCGATGGAAAGGAATTAGACCATGATTTCGTTTCCTTTCTCACTACTCTGAATCCTCTAGTAGCTTAGTTTTTAAAACATCCATCCAGATTTACAAACAAGTCACTTCAATGAAAATGGCAGCTAGCTCTGCTTCTCTGACTCAAAACAAGATGGAATAATACTTTAAGGATTAGGATAGACAGAGTTTTTAAAAAAATTTAAGAGATTAACCTATTAACCTATTAGTAATTTCCTAAACTATTAGTACTAATGCTCAGGATAGTATATGGAATTTCATGCATTCCACATACATTCACACATAGGGTTGTTATTGTAACAGATGAAGAAAACAGACACTCAAATCAATGAACTTGTCTAAAATTAAACAACTCATGTGCCAGCTATAGAAAGTGTGTTGCTCAGTCATGTCCAACTCTTTGCAACCGCATGGACTGTAGCCCACCTGGCTCCCCTGTCAATAGAATTCTCCAAGCAAGAATATTGGAATAGGTCCCCTTCTCCAGGGGATCTTCCCAACCCAGGAACTGAACTTAGGTCTCCGGCATTGCAGGCAAATTCTTTACCATCTGGGCCACCACAGAAGCCTGCCAGCTATAGAACTAGGAGTCAAAACCTGCTATGACTCCAAAGACTGCTCTCTCCAAATCCTATACCTTTGCTTTTTCTTAAGATGTGGGAAAATCTAGACCTTATGGATCTAGATTAAAATTTAAATTTAACCAAAAACATTAACAGAAAAGAAAGGAAAGGAAAAGAAATTAAAACGATTCCTTTAAAAGTATTTGCTGGGATCTATTTCTCCCCTTCAACTTTGTTCCAGACACTTATCAGAGTTTTGCTGTTTTTCACCCAGAGAATCTGAATTTGGATGCTTATCATAATATAATTAGTACTGACATTTAGCAACCCAGCACTGCAGTAGAACCTTGAATTTCACAGGACATGATTGAAAGGTTGCTTTCTACTCTCAGTTGCCTCTCAATGTAGCAATAACATATTTTAACATGCACAAAGTACACAGCCATTTATTGAGGGAAAGAATACTATTTTAATACCAACACAGTAGGTAAAAATTGTGGAAATCTCCCATAACAAACATCAAGGAATAGTTTAAGTAGAATTTAAGCTTTGGGTATTGATGATGAAGCTTGGGCTTCTTCCTTGAGTCTTAGGGAGATATACTATTCTCCTTTCCTGGTTTCCATGACTAGGCTAATAAATACACTAAAAAGACTCTTTTATTTTAATAAGACTCTTTTTTTTAATGCTTTCAAGCCATTTATTTATTTTTAATATAAATGCATTTATTTTAATTGGAGGCTAATTACTGTACACTATTGCATTGTTTTGCCATACATTGACATGAATCCGCCACGGGTGTACATGTGTTCCACTTTATCTTAGGAGATTGGAGACTGTTTCCAATAATGCTAGTTACTGGTATTAGCACTAGAATTAAAAAAGCATAAGATGACACTAGCTTCCCCAGTGGCTCAGCAGTAAAGTGTCCGCCTGCAGTGCAGGAGATACAGGAGACGCAGGTTTGATCCCTGGGTTAGGAAGATCCCTTGGAGGAGGAAAGGGCAACCCACTCCAGTGGCAACCTCTCCCATTTGCCTGGGAAATCCCATGGACAGGGGAGCGTGGGCTGACAGTCCATGGGCGTCACAAAGAGTCAGCACAACTGAGGACACAGGCACACATGAGATGACTGCTGGTTACCAAAGGGGAGAGCGGGGCTGACATACACACACTACCATATACAAAACCGAGAACCAATAAGGACCTACCATATGGCCCAGGGCACTTTATTCAGTATTCTGTAATTACCTATATGGGAAAAGGATCTGAAAAAAGAATGGATATATACAAACGTATCACTGGTTCCAAGGAGAAGGGCATGGTGACGCAGTGCTCTCACTTGATCTCGAAGCCAGTCCCAGCAGATCAAATGATTGTTTCTCCATCAAGCAATACTCCGGCCTCATCGTCCACCCTTCCGAGCTCTGTGGGAGCCTGCACACACACGGTCACCAAAATCCAGTCTGGCATAACCCGGACAGTCATATCAGCCCCTTCCAGCATACCCATCATTCCAGCCATGCCTCTGGATGAAGACCCCTCCAAGCTCTGCAGGCTCAGTCTGAAACATTTGGAGTGTAACGAAGTTTTCCAGGATGAGACATCGCTGGCCGCCCATTTCCAACAGGCTGCAGATACAAGTGGGCAAAGACTTGCACTGTCTGCCAGACGCTGCTTCCTAACCAGGGCAGTTACGCTTCCACCAGAGAATCCATCAGCACGAATCTCCTTACACCTGCCCCGAGTGCACAGCCATCTGCAGCCCCGCTCACTCCCAGACCCACATCACCAAGAACTGTCTGCACTGCACGTGGAGTGGGTTTCTGATGTGTGCATCGCAATGTTGGGTACTCTGCTGTGGCCTTACTGAAGTCTCACATTCAAGGTTCTCACTGTGAAGTCTTCTACAAGGGTCCTATTTGTCCAGTGGCATTTAAGTCTGCCCCAAGTACACACTCTCATGCCTACACGCAGCATCCTGGCATCAAGATAGAAGAACCAAAAATAACATAAGTGTTCCATGTGTGACTCCGTATTTACCCTGCAAACCCTGCTGTATCGCTATTTTGACCAACATATTGAAAACCAGAAGGTGTCTGTCTTCAAGAGTCCAGACTGTTCTCTTTTATATGCACAGAAGCAACTCATGGTGGGCCATATCAAGTCTACGCATGGAACATTGAAAAGTATCGAAAGGCCTCCCAACTTGGGTATAAACTTGCCTTTGAGCATTAAGCCTACAACCCAAAATTCAGCAAACCAAAACAAAGAGGACACCCGATCCATGAATGGAAAAGAGAAGTTGGAAAAGAAATCCCCATCACCTGTGAAAAAAATCATTGGAACCCAAGAAAGTGGCCAGTCCTGGGTGGATGTGTTAGGAGTGTGGCCCTATTGTTCATGCACAGATGTTTTCATTTCCCACGTGAGGAAGGAACACGGGAAGGTAAGTGACCAGTGAATGCCTCCCTGTCAGTGTAAGGAAGATATTCCAAGCCACGAGTGCTTGCTTGGTTCTGCTGGGAATTAGGAGAATAACCTCGAAAATCACTCAGTTGTCTCAGAGCCTCAGTCTCTTAGTCTATAAGATGGGCTTTCCAAGTCCTTCCAATCTTGTTCTGTGATTTTGCTGATGACCCCAAGGCCAGCAGGGAGTCATCTACCGCACTTGTGTTTATAGCCAAAGACACCGAGGACCACGATAAACCAAACTGACAGAAACATGTGAATTTCCCTGTAAGCTAAGTGATAAATAAAGGGAAAAGGAGGAGAGAAAGAATGTGGGTATTTTGAAAATGATCAGTAACATGTGTATGACTTTGTGATTCGCTTCTGAATGTGGTGGTGGAAGAGAGACCTCATCTTTAAATCGTCTAGTAGAAGCTCTGATAACTCAAAATCTCCTAAAAATCTCAGTGTGTGTATTTTTTTCTTTTTACAATAGTAAGTTCGCATCTGTAACTGATAAGGATTTTGTTAATGTCCATGACTAGACTTAATAAAAGCAAGCAAGATTATTCCTAAATGTTAAGTCAGGTTGTCTCAAAGTTGGTTTGTTTCAGTTTGGATCCAGAGTCTGCCTGGCATTTGGTTGTTGTGTTGCTTAAATCTGTTACTCCTATCAGTCCTCCTTCTGTTTTATTTTTTAATGTTGATTTGTTAGAAAATTGGGTTATGTGTCTGATAGATTATCCCCCCACATTTCTGGATTCAGGTAGTTGCTTCCTTCTGACATTGTTTAATTTGTTTCTCTTTATCCCGTAATTCCTAGAAATTGGATTAGATTCAGGTTGAATTTTTTAGATGGGAATACGTCATAGGTGCTGTATTTTTGTTTCACACCCTGAGGCACCTAATACCGGCTTGTTAGTTCAGATACAGTATACTTTTAAAAGCAACCATCTTATTGCTTTAATTTAAGCCAATAAAATCATAGTTATTTTTTTTTTAAAGACACAGTTATTCTTAGGGAATCTGTGTAAAAAGTGCATAAGAATTCGTTTGTAATTAGTATATACCAGATCCTTGAAAAGTTTGTTTGTATAGCATTTACAAATTAGTTAAAAGCATTGCCTTGTAATCTCATTTATGCTATTTGAGGTGCTCATGAAGCTAGCCCCTTTGACCTTCTTGCCATTCACATGTGAACCTGAATTCACATTCACATAAACTTGCCCTTGAGCATTGACCACAATCATCAAAAATGGAAAAAAAAATGTGTAACTGATTCACTTTGCTGTACATCTGAAACTGACAGGACATTGTCAGTCAACTCTACTCCAATAAAACTTTTTAAAAAAGAAATGTAAGATGAATGGTTCGGTTCAGTTCAGTCACCCAGTTGTGTCCGACTCTTTGCAATCCCATGAACCACAGCATGCCAGGCCACCCTGTCCCTAACAACTCCCAGAGTTTACCCAAACTCATGTCCATTGAGTCAGTGATGCCATCCAACCATCTCATCCTCTGTTGTCCCCTTCTCCTCCTGCCCCCAATCCCTCCCAGCATCAGGGTCTTTTCAAATGAGTCAGTTCTTCATATCAGGTGGCCAACGTATTGGAGTCTCAGCTTCAGCATCAGTCCCTCCAATGAATACCCAGGACTGATCTCTTTTAAGATGGACTGGTTGGATCTCCTTGCAGTCCAAGGGACTCTCAAGAGTCTTCTCCAACACCACAGTTCAAAAGCATCAATTCTTTGGCACTCAGCTTTCTTTATAGTCCAACTCTCACATCCATACGTGACTGCTGGAAAAACCATAGCCTTGACTAGATGGACCTTTACTGACAAAGTAATGTCTCTGCTTTTTAATATGCTATCTAGGTTGGTCATAACTTTCCTTCCAAGGAATAAGTGTCTTTTAATTTCATGGCTGCAGTCACCATCTGCAGTGATTTTGGAGCCCAAAAAATAAAGTCAGCCACTGTTTCCACTGTTTTCCTGTCTATTTGCCAGTTGTCCAAGAATAATGAAGGGGTATTCTATAGGCTATTCTCCAGTTCATGTTAATGTCAGTAGATCTGTTGTTACTAATACTCAGAATAGGTACTGGCTAAGAAAGAGGCTTTGAGACTCAAGAGTCAGCAAAGTGAAACATTGGAAACAATTCCTGCCATACATGATTTCCTCCAGAATGTTGTAACACTTTCCTTCCATGCTTTCCTCAAGCTAAACCACTGTAAAGAAAGATGGGAGGCAGACATCACCCAATCTCCTGCAGGGCTCAGTGCAAAATGTCCTGGACCAAAAAACTGGAAACATCTGTCAGAGTTACTACTTATCTTTTTTTCCTTTTCTAAGAGTTTTATAGAAGTATAATTGATATAAAAGAACTATGCTATTTAAATGTGTAGAATTTGATGAGTTTGGACATATGCAAACACTCATGATACAATCACCACAACCAAGGTAATGGACAGATCCAAGACCTCCCAAAGTTCCCTTGTGTCCTCTTGTTTTTACTTCTCATTTTTTGTAGTAAGATCTACTCTCTTAACAAACTTCAAAATGCACAGTACTGTACTGTTAACTATAGGCACTATGTAACAGTCAATCTCTAGAGCTTATCTGTCTATCTTAATTTGAGGTCCTTTGCACAGCCACTTGCTATTTCCCCAATACTCCAGCCACTGGCAACCGCTATAGTAATCTCTGCTTTGATAAATTTGACTATCGTAAACACCACGTATAAGTGGAATCATGTGATCTTTGTCTTTCTCTGTCTGACTTATTTAATTTAGTGAAAAGTTCATCCTCAAGGTTTTTTCACAATGCTGCAAGTGTCAGGATTTCCTGTTAAGGCTGAATAACAGTCCATTGTATCTATATACCACATTTTTTATCCATTCATCTATTGATGATTACTTGAGTTGTTTCCATATCTTAAGAATTGTAAATAACATTGCAGTAGCATAAGACTGCAGAGATCTCTTTGAGATTCTGACTTCAATCACTTCGTGTATACATCCAGAAGTGGGATTGCTGGATCATACAATGATTCTAATTTTAATCTTTTCAGAAACCGCTACAGTTTTCCATAGTACTTATACCACTGTGCCTTCTCACCACCAGTGCACAAAGGTTCCAATTTCTTCACATCCTCGCCAATGCTTGTTATCTTTCCTTTTATGATAATAGCTAATCCTAACAGGTGTGAAGTAATATTTCAATACAGTTTTAATATGCCTTTCCCTGGTAATTAATGATGCTGAACACCATTTCCTACATCTGTTGGCCAGTTGTATGTCCTCTTTGGAGAAACATCTATTCTAGTCATTTGCCCATTTTTTTAAAATCAAGTTATTTTGACCACTGTTCAGAAACCAAGTTTATATTATAGTAGGATAAAGTTTCATCATAAATGATAATCCTAACTGAAATTCATCAAACCCCCCTCCCCCATAATATTTAAAACTCAGGGATAAAAATGGAGTATAACTCAGCAAAATTTTTCTGTAAAGGACAAGACAGTTAGGCTTTGCAGGCTCTAAGGTCTTCGTTGGAATTTCTTAGTTCTGTCTTTGTAACATGAAAACAGCCATAGATAATATGCAAATGAATGAGGATGTCTGTAGTCCAAAGTTTAAAAGCTTTATTTTTAAAAAGAGGCAGCTGCCAAGATTTGACTCATGGGGCACAGGCTGTCAACCCCTGATACAGGGTAAGCAAGAAAGCTCACTCTCCTCTTGGAAGTTCTGAGTACCCTAATCTTAATTGTGATTAAGTTTCTCATCTTAAAAATGTAATGCGTTATGAACCCTTCCCTACTTGAGCATGAGACTCCTCTTCTTTTCCATCATATACAAATTCTTTGTGCTATCAATTTGAACTCGACAAGCAAAAGAGCACTGTCCCCACACTAATAGCTGTCCCACTTCTGACAGTGGGAGCTAAGCCTGCTCTGGTCCAGCAGCTGCTTCTCCCATTTCCAACAAAAGCTGATAATAGGAGGGGGCCTTTGTCTGCACAAAGTCAGCTGGCTCAGCAAGCTCAAGGGAAAAACATTATTTTCTCTTTCCGTAGGGAAAAAAAGGGGGGTTTAAAATGCCAATGTTGTGTTTACACTATATTTATTCTATTAATCCTGACCTTGAAAACTGAAAATCAACTACCATATAATCATAGCTGGTAACGTCTGGTAATGTCTGTCCTTGAAACCGGAACACTGCAATAGGTTCTCAGAGCTGGAATTTGCACAGTAATTAATCTTAAACTCATGGAACAACTCAGTCATGGCAATATACATTCCTAAATCAACTTTGGATGAAGATATTGTGTGTTATTAAAGTGTCTGATGTATGCAAAGGTTTACAGCCAAAGAAAGTAAATATGTATTTTTAGATGCACTTGTAACATGCAACATTTCCTGGTAGCTGTAAAGCTGGTAAAGTAGAATTTAGATAGAAGCCCTGTCTGTTTTGTCTACTCTGGGCAACAAACTAATCAATATGTTTGATATACTGGTAACTATATAAGAGCCAATCAGATAATTAGTTATCTATAGCCATACGAAAAGGCTTTATGGAGACAACAAACAGTATCAGTTACCCACGACATGAATTACATACATACATACATCACCTGTGACTCAGGTGATGGTATCCTCTTCCAGGAGCTCAGTCTGTTTGAGGTAGGACCCTAAAATGTATATGAGGGAGGGAGAAAGAAAGTGAAGATACAGAGGAAAGGGATATGCTCAGTCAAAAAACTGGTGCAGCAGGAATTCCCTGGAAGTCCAGTGGTTAGGACTTGGCACTTTCACTGCCATGGCGCAAGTTCAATCTCCAGTCTGGGAACTAAAATCATACAAGCCAGTGGTGTGCAAAAAAAAAAAAAAAAAAAGCAAATAAAGTAGTACAGCAAGGTCAGCAAGAATGCTAGAGTACAAAAGACAGGAGCCCGCAGGCTACAGATCAGCGCTTCTCTAAGGTGTATGAACTGCCCGGAGTTCTTACTAATGTGCAGATTGGATTTAGTAGGTCTAGCGTGAAGGCCAAGATACTGCATTTCCTATAAGCGCCTGCAGAGTGATCCAGATGCTGCTGGTCCCAGGACACATCTTGCACACCTGAGTAAGTCTTCAGCAGCTATGGTTGTAAAGGGATAGGCAGTGCATAGAAACCAGCCCTTAGAGATCACTCCACCTACCTTTCTCATTATACAGATGAGAAGATGGAAGCCAAGAAGCGTAAGTTGTTGGCGTAAGGTCTTTATGTTAATAATAAAGCCTTTGACTTTCATTTTAATGTACTTTATCTCTCTATAAAATTTCTACAAAGGATTCCCAGAGATGAACTTTTTAAAGTTTTTTGAAGAATATCTTTTTTATATATGGAGGTTGAGATATTTCTAAGTCAGGATCCTGCCTTTTATTAATGACAATTTTATAGTAATCTTAAAATAGTTCATTAATTCTTCAGTTGAATCCAGGACTGTGCCAGGAAGCAAAGAGGTCAACTTCACAATGAATCATCAGATTTCCTATATTTTAAGTGATTTTTAGACTCAAAGATGCTCTGCCTTCAAGTAAACTAAAAGGCAATCATCTAAAGAACTGTGTCTTTTTAGATTAGGACAGATTTTTAGTATGGTGAAAAAATAAGTTAATGGACTCCAAAGAATTTCCTGGTGGGGGCGGGGATGATAAATTATTTCCTTTATCATCATGTATCTAGGAAAATTTCCAAGTCAGCAGTTGTAATCACAATCTCAGCTGGTCTAGCCAACCCAGTTTCCTAGTCTTCTTCCAGCTTTTAGTCTAAGTCTGAAAAAATCCCTACAAACATTTAAGTCATGCAATGCTGTAACATCACCATAAAAGTCTCCAGGAAAAGGGAATATTTATAGGCCTGTTTTGTTCTATCTTCACCTGATATTCAGGATGAGGGACAACTGGCCCATTCAGAGACTCCTTTGATCATCAAAAAGCCAAGAATCCAATCTTCACTAATGCTCACATTCAATCTACCAAGTGTTATGCCTCTCTGGCCAAATTTAACTCCATCTGGAGAACTGAAGAGAAATGAATGCTTTACCTTAAGTTCCAGCATTCTGTCTGCCCCCCCAAATCAGCTCAGAAAATCTCCACCACTGAGCCTCATAAACTCTTCATAAAAGTAACACATAGGCATCTCCTGACAGGCCCTCTGGGGCTTTGCACTGAGATATCTGCCTGGAAGCCAGTTCTGGAACCTTGGCTGGGGCTCTATTGCTGGCCCCTATCCCAGTGGACAGACCTGGGAATCTGTAGCCATGTATTTAAATAGCTTATTTAGCTGGGCATGTTTCACATTAATTGCTCCTGCCTTCAATTTTGTACCTTGTAATTTTCTCCTTACACAGAGAATACAGATAAAATTTGATGGGACGTGCTGGCCCTGGACCAGAAAACTGCAAAGCTTCTTTGTGCACTGATGACAATGAGTGCAGAGAAGAGAGAGGAAAGCCACACACCACTGGCTTCCCTGGTCTTGCCTGGTCCATCATTCATGCTTCTACTTTTCATGATCTTGTCAACTGGGAGACAGCAGGACCTATCAAGTCATGGTTGACCCCCAAGAAGCTTAACGATCCCTAACGGGGGACACAGGAAACCATTCTCTATTACTTTCCCTTTACATTTCTTGATTCTCAAAAAATGGTCAAAGACATCATGAGGACATTTCCCCAACCCTGGGACATTGCTTTCTTCACACACTGTAGGCATTCTTAAAGAAACTAGCCAGTATGAATACTTTCCACTGAGATGACTTGCATAAAGCAGAAGTTTGTATTTAGGAAAAAATGTATTTCTCCCTTTTGCTATGTTTTGGTTCAACAAAGTTTCAGAGTTTCCGTTCTCTCTTTCTGTCTTTTTGGCCAGCCAGTCCCTATCCATCTGCCTTGCTCACCATTTCTCTTCACCCAAACAGTTGCAGAGTGACTCCCCAAGAAGACACTTTGGCCAGTACATTGTCAGTGTTCTAATCACCAGCGACAAAGCCAGGCACCGGGGAACGCAGACTGTCTTCAGGGGAGAGTCCACATAATGGCTCTGGGCATTTGGCTTAAACTTAGAAGCTGTGGAAGGTTGACCTTTTTGAATACTGAGTGATGATGGCTTGATGACAAAGCTTATTTATTAAGAGTAAGCTCTGGCCTGATACCACTGTCACACTGCATTACAGAAAGTTCTGGCTTGCCCTGGTCATTCAGCCTGAGCTGCAAACACCCCGTGCTGCTGCTTGCAGATCTCTGATGCTACTGATTAGCTGTGCTTGCATCTGTGAGGATGGGGAACTCAGGATGACACAGCTCTTCACACAGCAGCGTCCTGGTGAGCCCTAAAAGGCCAATGTGAAAGCAGGGAGAATTTCACTGGCATCTCCTGGAGGAAATTGGTTCTTCATTCAAGGTTACCAGCGTTTGAAAAGTCAGTGACTCCCGAGTAACATGCCCTTATCCTCCCGCATCCCCTCAACAAACTGCTCCTCTTCCTGTTCTCCTTCAAAGTCACCTCCATGCCTTCAGTTGTCCAGTTAGAAACTGGGGACCATTCCTAGCATTTCCCACATCCCCAGCCCATATTCAGTAACTAAGTCCCAACCATTCAGTCTCCAAAATGTTGCCTGAACATATTTCTCCCCTTTATTCTCATCATCAGTTACCTAATTTAGGTCCTCAGCTAGGCTGGTCAAATGGCCTCAACTTGGAATCCTGTCCCCTAGTGCCTCTTCATCCTTAACTGGCTCAATCTACCCTCAATACATCACTAGCTTCTATTCCAAAATGTAAATCTTCCCATGAAGCTCTTATTGAAAACCATCAATGGCTCCCATCACCTTAGGATAAAATTCAGACTCCTCATCCTGCATTTAGGGTTTATGGCCTTAAATAGCCCCAGCACATTATGTCACCTCACTTCTGCTGTTATCTTCTGCATTCTTATGTGAACTTGATCCCAACTACTCTTTACCAACCAAGTCAAACTCTTTCTTAACGCACTTCTGCCTCGTGTGCCTTTCTCCTGCCTTCTCAGTGCAGAAAATCCATCCCCATTCTCCAAATTTGTCCCAGATAATATATCGTATAAGACTTTCTCTGATGCCCTTTACCTGTAATGATTTTTATTGTGTTCTAAAGCTGAGCACCGAAGAATTGATGCTTTTGAACTGTGATGTTGGAGAAGACTCTTGAGAGTCCCTTGGACTGCAAGGAGATCCAACCAGTCCATTCTGAAGGAGATCAGTCCTGGGTGTTCACTGGAAGGACTGATGCTGAAGCTGAAACTCCAATACTTTGGCCACCTCATGTGAAGAGTTGACTCATTGGAAAAGACTCTGATGCTGGGAGGGATTGGGGGCAGGAGGAGAAGGGGACGACGGAGGATGAGATGGCTGGATGGCATCACCAACTCAATGCACATGAGTTTGGGTGAACTCTGGGAGTTGGTGATGGACAGGGAGGCCTGGCATGCTGCGATTCATGGGGTCGCAAAGAGTCAGACACGAATGAGCGACTGACCTGAACTGAACCAGTGTTTCATGTGCCCATTATCTAAGCTCACATTGGGTCTTCCTAGTCTATGAATTTCTAGTTCCCAGCATGTACTCTTTATATACTGATATTTAGGGAAGATAGGAAGGAAAGGGGTTCACTAGTGTGTTATTTAGATAGACTTAGAAAGCATGAATTATATCTTCTATATCCCTTATCTGGGCAGATATCCCATGTTGCTAAGGTAAATAGGACCAAGTTTGGGAGGGAAATGGCTGTTGTGGAGATATAACCTCTCTGGACAACAAGTAGAACTGCCAACAAATTTGGCAACTGCCCCATGTGTATTTAAGCCAAGTATTTTATTAGAAAATTACATTTGTCCTACAAATCCAAGGCTTTCAGCCAACTCCAGGGATAAAAGGTTACTGGCATGATGCTACCATTTCCCAACAGGCCAAAAGTTACCCCCGTTGCACATCTGGGTCAGAGGGATGCTGTCTAGAAAATAATCATAGCAATATAGATATGGTTTCAAAACTTCAGATCAGGCAGATCTGGATGGAAAAGGGTAAAACAGTACACAAAACCTGCTGGGAACAGAAAACAGCTTTTAAGAAGTCAAGATACACATTATTTTTCTCTTCAATATTCCAATTCATCTATCCACAAAGAAACCACTAAAAGGTTATTCAGATAGAGGTTAGGATTTATTGTCTTGTCTGAAAATGTCAATTTTAATGCCTGTGGGTGAATGGTTAGCTAATCTGCCAAAAATACTAAATATATTAATGCTTTTCATTCCCACGCTGCCCCCAAAACATACACACAAACACACACACACACACACACACACACACACATCCCACTTCTCATGAGTGAAGGCTAAGAGTAGAAGCATCAGAACATACCTAGGAACTAGGATGAAGAGAAATACTAGCAGACTCCAGCAGGGAAAGATGTATCATACTCAAGTCCTTCAAAATGCCAAGTCTTCTTCCCCATGGTGTCCAAATGAATGCCAGTCTAAGAATGCATCTTGCCTCAAATGATGGGTGTGGTTGTTGTTTAGTCACTAAGTCATGCCCGACTCTTTTTGGCCCCATGGACTACAGTCCACCAGGCTTCTCTGTCCATGGCATTTCCAGGCAAGAATACTGGAGCGGGTTGCCATTTCCTTCTCCAGGGGATTTCCCAACCCAGGGACTGAACCCACGTCTCCTGTATTGGCAGGAGGATTCTTTCCCACTGAGCCCCCAGGGAAGCCCAAATGATGAAGGGAGCTGTACTTAAGCCTCACTCAAACATCCATTTTCCCTGCGCAGCTAGATCTTGACTTTGTGGGATATATGGGAACCTAGAAAATAATACACAAGAATTGAAGAAAGCACATGCCTTAGCCAAGCCAGCTTGGCTTTGTCCATGACTTAAAACACAGCACCAATATCCTGAATCTCTCTGTGTCACAGTTTCATCCCATGAGAAATACACCACATGGGGTTTTCATTTCATCTGCCGAAATGACAAATAAAAGTAGAGAGCTGGGACCTTCCAGGTGGCTCTGTGGTAAAGAATCTGCCTGTCAAGCAGGATACACCTGTCCAATCCCTGCTGTGAAGGATCCCACATGGTGCAGAGCACCTGAGCCCGTGCACCACAACTGCTGAGCCTCTGCTCTAGAACCCAGGGAACCACAGTCACTGAAGCCTGCAGACCCTAGAGCCTGGCTCTGCAGAAAGAGAAGCCAGCGCAATGACAAGTCCAAGGGCCACAACGAGAGAGCAGCACCCCCAGCCAGAGCTGGAGAAAAGCCCACACAGCAACAAAGACCCAGTACAACCATACATAAATCATTTTTAAAAAAGCAAGAGAACTGTCAACTGACGTATCATAGATACATCGTAAATTCCAGTGATCCCACTCCCTCCCAATGGCAGGCTCATTTGTTTAATGTTTTGTTAGCATCTTTATCAGGCATCTATTCTGTCTGTTGAAACAAACAGAAAGCTCTGGTATTTGGCTGAACTGATGACATTTAAAAGCCCCCATCCTCACATCCATAACTGTCACGGGCTGTGCAGGCCACACTGCATGTCAGAAGGCAAAAGGAATTTGATTTTCATCCTCCTTAAGTGAGATAAAATGTGAAGAATGAACAAGATAAATATGGTCATTTCCCTTGTAAGTCTTGCTTATTTAGATCTCATTTTGAATGCATGGAAAACTAATCTCTGCTTATGTTGAGATTTTTTTTTCCTCAGACATTCAGTGTGAAATACAGTGGTAAATTGATGATGTCGGGGTTTGAAAGTGTGTGTAGTCAATAGAGGCAACAGGTTACATAGGGAAGAAAGAAAAAGTAATTTCTTTTCAGAAGAAAGTAACCCATTGATATCACATCAGTTGTGGATAGGTCAACCTTGAATTGATTTTCATGTAATCAATAGTTCTCTTGTCTTGCATCAATAGTTAAGTAACAATGAGAACTGGCAGCTTACCAAAATTAAATTATATCACCATAGGCTATGTCTAATGATACAAGTGTCTCTTAGAGCAAAAAGGACTTGGAAGACAAGGATATACACCCTGATTCTTTAAAAAGAGTGAGGGGAATCCGATGTATATAAATAGTTCATACAAAGCAACATCAAAAAAAAAAAAGAAACCAACTTGATTAAAAATTGGGCAGAACATTTTTCCAAAGAGGAAATACAGATGGTCAACAGGTGCATGAAATGATGCTTAACGTCACTAATCATCAGGGAAATGCAAATCAAAACCACAATGAGCTATCACTTCACAGGTGTCAGAATGGCTATTATCAAAAAGAATACAAACAACAAATGTTGGTGAGGATGTAAAAAAAAAAGGAACTCTCATACATTGTTGGTGGGAATGTAAGTTGGTGCAGCCACTGCGGAAAACAGTATGGAGGTTTCTCAAAAAAAAAAAAAAAAAGCTAAAAATAGAACTACCGTATGACCCAGCAAATTCCACTCCTGGGTATATATTTGAAAAAACAAAAACACTAATTCAGTGGGCCCCAATGTTTATGTATATGCTTAGTCCAACCTAGGTTTCAAATTCATCATTATAACTGCTCCCATGCAGAGTCCTCATCCCCTTTACCTGTCTCCTCCCTTTACAGTCATGTGGGAAAATCCCAACTATCTGCCTGCTCACTGCCAACTTGAGTCAGAAAATCTAAAGGGATCCTTGGCTGAAAGGCCAAAATGATAGAATGATGGTCACACCTTGACTCTCCTGGTTCCTTTTATGTGTTTGTTTTTTCCATTTCAGGACTTCCCTGGTGGTCCAATGGTTAGTAACTGCCTGGCAATGTAGGGGACATTGTTCAATCTCTAGTCCTGGAAGATTCCACATGTCTTGGGGCAACTAAGCCTGTATACCATAACTGTTAAGCTGTGGGCCCTACAGCATGTGCTCTGCAACAAGAGAAAGTGAAAGTGAAAGTCACTCAGCCATGTCCAACTCTTTGCAACCCCATGGACTACAGTCCATGGAATTCTCCAGGCCAGAATACTGGAGTGGGTAGCCTTTCCCTTCTCCAGGGGATCTTCCCACCCCAGGGATCAAACTCAGGTCTCCCGAATTGCATGCAGATTCTTAACTAGCTGAGCCACAAGGGAAGCCCAAGAATACTGGAGTGGATAGCCTATCCCTTCTCCAGAGGATCTTCCCAACCCAGGAATTGAAACCAGGGTCTCCTGCATTGCAGGTGGATTCTTTACCAACTGAGCTACAAGAGAAGCGGCTGCAATGAGAAGTCTGTGCACCACAACGAAAAGCAGCCCTCGTTCACTGAAACTATAGAGAAAGCCTGCACGCAGCAACAGAGTCGTGTTCAACTCTCTGCAAACCCATGGACTGTAGGCCACCAGGCTCCTCTGTCCATAGGGATTCTCCAGGCAAAATACTGGAGTGGGTTGCCATGCCCTCCTCCAGGGGATCTTCCTAAACCAGGGATCATACCCAGGTCTCCCGTACTGCAGGTGGATTCTTTACTGTCTGAGTTACCAGGGAAGCCCAAGAATACTGGAGTGGATATACATTCCCTTCTCCAGGGGATCCTCCCAACCAAAGGATAGAACCCAGGTCTTGTGCATTGCAGGCAAATTCTTTACTATCTGACCCACCAGGAAAGCCCAACAAAGACCCAGCACAGCCATAAATAAATAAATACATAATATTTTTAAAAATCAATTACATATTTTTCCATTTCAAAGGTAAAGAAAAAATGTAAACACTCTACAAGACATAGTATACTACTTCATAGAAACAAATATCAGATTGAATGATGACATCTTCCCTAAAATCCTCAGTGAATGAATTAATTCTATGTGATTTTTGAGGGTCTAGATTGAGGACTTAGAATTCTGATCCTGACGAACTCTCAATCATGTACAAGAACAACAGAAACAGTCTTAGCTGCTCCAAATGTGCTCAGCAAGGTGTCATACTTCCTTAAAAAGGACACACCCCACGTTGCCAAGAGATGAATTAAAATGAGAAAAATCAGAACTGGGGAAAAACATACAATAAAGGAACAATAGATTAGCAAAACAAGTTGTCCAAATAATTTTTGTTCATATGGTTACAAAGCTTACTGAAAATGTCAAAAATAAATCTTGCTGTAAGGATTCAGTGTAAAGTGCTTACATTTGTGTCCAGCATATCACTGGTTATTGCCATTATAAAGAAATCAATTTGTTCATAATCTCAATCTAAAGTCCCAAACCCTATGAAAAACTTCAAGGAAATGTGATAGGAAAGAGAAGGATGGAGTAGAAAATGTAGAGAGAAGTGAAATAAAATCATATTAAGTTTTCCTATGCTAGATCAAGTAAGACAATATAGTTTTGTTCTTGAAGCTAATAATTAGAAGCAACATGTGTGGGTATGTCGGATACGACTGAGCGACTTCACTTTCACTTTCACTTTGTGTGGGGGTGTGCGTGTGCCTGCACATGTGTCTGTAATTTCAATAAATTCTGTGGTCCTCTTTCTAGGAGCACACACTCTATTTACCCAGCAAAGTGTTGTTTTGTTCTGTTTTCTAAATACACGGAATCATCATGGAATGACACAATGCAGTGTATCTGTCCATGTCCAGCCCAGCTATTCACTGAATACGAGACTGCCTTTGCAGCCCCAGAAAAGACATGGATGAAAGAAAGAAAAACAGCATATCTGCTTAAAAATGGGAGCTGGCCAGAGCCAGGCCTTAGGCCTGCAAAGCCATCTTGTCCCTTGTGCAGAAGCCAGTCAGCCTCAACCCACACAGCCCGGGAACCAGACCTTCAAGGCAACAATACAGAGCCCCAGCCCCAGCACCATTCTGAAGAGTGTCCTCAGGATTCCCACTTCCCGAGCCCAAGACTTCACATGCCAGAGAAGCAGTGTCTTCCCTCTTTGCCGTCTGTGATCCTGACTGCCCTCTCCCCTACTGGAGAGCCCTTTCAGTGCAATAACATCAAAATAATGCCATACGCAAGGTAGCTTTAACATTAATGGCAGCTGTTGAATTGACAGTGGAAATTGCCAGACAAAAGGCAGAAGACAGACAGAGAATCATGAGGTCCCAATCAGAGGACAGAAGATGCCAAAGTAAGAAAAGGGTTTGGATTCAATGATCTTAGGACCAATTTTTAAAATTCTCATTATGTAATACTCACTCAAGGGTATATTTATTAATCCCCATGTAAGCTGGGGAGGGGTTTACCCTGGGTGGCTCAGATAGCAAAGAATCTGCCTACAATGCAGGAGACCTGGGTTTGATCCCTGGGTTGAGAAGATCCCCTGGAGAGGGGAACAGCAATCCACTCCAGTATTCTTGCCTGGAGAATTCCACAGACAGAGAAGCCTGGCAGGCTACAGTTCACGGGGTCACAAAGAGTCAGACACGACTGAGCAAATAACAACACACACGTGAGCTGGGGAAATCCTCATCCCAGACCTGTTTGCTCTAACCCCATCGGTGATGTTTAGCCTCATTCTCTGTTTTAAATTTGCACTGGGATACAGTTGTTCACAATGTTGTGTCAGTTTCTGCTGTGACGTCATATCAGTTTCTGCTGTACAGCAAAATGAATCCGTTGTTGCTGTTGTTTAGTCGCTAAGTCGTGTCCAACTCTTTTGCTAAACCGTGGACTGTAGCCTGCCAGATGCCTCTGTCCATGGGATTTCCCAGGCAAGGACGCTGGAGCGGGTTGCCATTTCCTTTTCCAGAGGATCTCCCTGACCCAGGGACTGATCCCCCATCTCCTGCATTAGCACTGAGCCACCAGGAAAGCCTGTTATACATACATTAATATATTGGTTATACGTATATATATACACACTCTTTTTTGTGAAAGTTGCTTAGTCGTGTCCGACTCTTTGCAACCCCATGGACTCTTTTTCACGTTCTTTCCCCATGTAGGTCATTAAAGAGTATTGAGTAGAGTTCCCTGTGCTATACAGTAGGTCCTTATCAGTGATCTATTTTATATATAGTAGCATGTAGATGTCAATTCCAGTCTCCCAGTTTATCCAACCACCCTTCCCCCCAACCCCACCGGTAACCATAATCGTATTGTCTGCAGTTTGTATTTGAGAAACAACCGGAAAGGTTATTCTAACAAAACTTGCCCAAAGGGAAGGGATGTGGCTTTCTAAGACACTGTCCCCTCATGAAATGTTATCAGTAGAGATTCTATTTTCTCTGAATTCACAGTAACATGAATTGCTGGAGCTAGAGGCTGCTTGGCAGGGCACAGGAAGTGCCCCCATAGACATGAATCCCACTGATTAGAGCCAGCGCAGCCGTGGCAGTGGCTAGATGGAACCCATAAACACCTGCCCATGTTCTGTCTGCAGCACAGGATAACTAATGCCCTGCTCCTAGCCTTTCACTTTCCACTTACTTTGCCAATGCTGCAGTTACATACGCCTGACTTCTCCAAATTGGATATTAATGATTTACTCTCTGAAATCTAAGGGTGCTTACAAAGCATGATAGCGTGAGTGGCTAAAAAAAATAATAATGAAAATAGAAAACACTCTTCTCTCCCCAACTGGGTATGGCCAGACTGCTGATTTGTGGGAGGAGCAGGTGTCTATCAGGTCTTGACTAGGAAGGCAGAGGCAGGTGGAGGAAGAAGGGCTGGCTGCCCATCTGCTTCAAACATCTCAGTTGCCTGCTGACAGTGTGGGGATGGATCACAGAGGGGGAGCTCTTCCTGCATAGCTGAACTAACAGAACGCATTCATATTCTCTCACAAAAAGCAAGAGGTTCTTCTGTCCGCAGCGGAGACTGGAAGGACCTGATGCCCCAGCTCTGCTCCCAGCTTGCCAGTTCTCACTTCCAGCCCCCAGAGCTCGTCACACCCTTGTTTCTGCAGATCCCTGTGAATCACCACCCTGGAGACCTGGCCCAGGGCTCACCTTCTCATGGGAGCTGTCCTTGATTTACCCCACACCATACTGACTGTTAATTTTCTCCATATCCTGCCAACTTAGAGGTGAGGCTACTGCATACATAGTTGCTAAGTCGCTTCAGTCGTGTCCGACTCTATGCGACCCCACAGACAGCAGCCCACCAGGCTCCCCCACGCCTGGGATTCTCCAGGCAAGAACACTGGAGTGGGTTGCCAGTTCCTTCTCCAATGCTTGAAAGTGAAAAGTGAAAGTGAAGTCGCTAAGTCGTGTCCGACTCTTAGCGACCCCATGGACTGCAGCCTACCAGGCTCCTCCGTCCATGAGATTTTCCAGGCAAGAGTACTGGAGTGGGAATTGCTTTGAAGCAAAGACACGCTGATTTACAACCACAACACTTAGCACTTACACAGCAACTTAGTGTACACAGCTTTGTCCTATAAGTATATGCTTTATTCTCATATCCTTGCACAACCCTGGGACCTGGATGGATGGACACAAAACATTCTATTATGCTGACTTTGTTGCAAACTCTTTGATGCTACTATTTTGATGAAAAAGGTTGTGAAATACTTTAAAGATAAGCCACTAATTGTTTTAATTGTCAAATTAAGTGAAAAACAGAGATCTTATCCCCATTTCTGAGCCTGACCCTATGAGTAACCTACAGCCTCCTCCCACTCTCACCTCCCCCAACATACACACACAATGGGAACCTGAGACGAGGTGAGGGATGAGAGGGGAAGGGACAGGATGATATATTGTAAACATTTCTCAATATACCAAAGAGAAATACTATATTTTGATCACATCAAAAGGCCTTTCTCAAAATGTCTCCTCCAAGCCAAGTGTGCAAGTTTTTTTCTAGACATATAACAGAACAAGAAACAATAAGAATGTGGCGGTTTGACCAGGTTCATAGAGCTGGCAATGACCGTGCTGTGCTTGAACTCAGCACCTTTGAGTTCCTATCACACAGGGAAATGGAGTTTGCTGCTTGGAGAAAGTGTTCCGTAAGCATTTAAAGCATGCAAAGGGAATAGTGTGTAAAGACTAACCAAGTGGCAGGCACTGCATTAGTCTTTAACATTCGTAAATGTTAGCTATTCTTATATTTTTTAATAAAGGTTAATTAAAAAACAGAATATTCAGATGAAAGGAAAAGGATCAAACAAATATACAGATTGCATATACTAATAAGGTTTCTATGACTGAGCTTAAAATTGGCACTCAAAGCCACATGGGAAAGAGAAGCTTCTTACATCTTATTTTCAGGAAGGAGAAAATATACGAGGAAGGGAGCAATGGAGGATGCTTTCCTTAGTCTGAATGAAGTTTCTCAGAGACCACAGTACTCACCGACATAAGTGGCTGGGAACAGGCTTATGCCTTTTATGTGACAGGGCAAGAGGGTCAGGGGGCATCCTCTTTTATTCTAAACCACTGGTGTGAAACTGACTAAAAGACAATTTTTCAACAGATGTACAAACTACTCAGAACTGTAAGGAATAATGCTCATAACAGTATTAACAGTAGCCAGCAGCTGCTGAGAACTCACTGCATGCCAGGTAAGGCTCCAGGCACTAACACATTCCATCACTAAAGTAAGCGGCTACTATCACTTATCACCGGCTAGGGTCATAAGTGAGCAAAGTGGGACCCAGGAGGATGGGAAACAAAGGCACAGAGCTGGATAGTAAAGATGCAATCTCAAAAAGACCAACTCAACAGTTCTGGCCCTTAATTATGACGCTGAGTCTAATCATTGCTAAGCGTCATCCGCAAGACTCGAGAGATGTAAATATTCTATAGAGACAGAATTTAAAGACCTGAATTGCTACAGCCATTTTCATATATCCTAGGAAATACATAGAAATAGGAAATCCTGGTTTAAGATTCAGGATTAGCCACGTGGCTGGCTATTCTCCTTAAAGAAGAAAAACTAGAGTTCCTCAATCAGGAATTAACCCATGAATTTTGGAAATATCAGCTGACCTCCCCCAGTTTACTCTGTGATGCTATACCATCCCAACCTTAATTTTTCTTTATTCCTCTCCGTAAGTGGTAACTCCATTGTTTGAATTTGGTCCAACCAAAACCCTGGACCCATTTTTGATTCCTTGTCTCCCATACACCACAACTAATCCATCATCAAATCCTATCAGCTCTACCTTCAAAATACAGCCATAACCCAACCACTCCTTACCACCACCACCATTGTACCTTGAGCCAAGCCAACATCAAGTCCCACTAGCATTATCACAATAGCTTCCTGAGTGAAGTCCCTCTTCTGCCTATGACCCCTGTATTCTGTTCTCCCACATCAACCAGAATGAGCTTTCAAATGAGCTTTCATGAGCTTTCAATGAGCTTTCATGCCTCTACTTAAATGTCCTGCCATTCTTTAACATCTCTAAATGACTTCCCACCTTAACCAGAAGAAAGGACAAAATTCTCACAATGGTGAAAAGACTCTACATGGCCCGACCCATAATCTCTCTGGCCTCTTCTTGTGCCAGGTTCTCTCCACTTTAGCCACACCAGTCTTCCTTCTCTTCCTGTCTAGGCCAAGCGGCTCCTAGTAGGGGGCCTTTGTATGCAGTCTGGGGCCCTCTACTCTGAGACAACCCATGATCCACTTCTGGGCATCTTTTGGGTCTCTTCTCAAATACTGTCTTATCAGAAAAACCTTCTCAGACCACCCTTTTTAAATTGGGCTTCCCTGGTAGCTCAGCTGGTAAAGAATCTGCCTGCAATGTGGGAGACCTGGGTATGATCCCTGGGTTCGTAAGATCCCCTGGAGGAGGGCATGGCAACCCATTCCAGTATTCTTGCCTGGAGAATCCCCATGGACAGAGGAGCCTGGTGGGGCTCCCAGTCAAGGTCAGACATGTCTACCTTATCATCATCTGACAGATTATATTTTTTTAATTTTATTTTATACTTTATTTATTGCCTGCCTATTATTATCCCCCAGCTCTCAAGAGGGAAAGAATTCAGGTCTGTTTTGTTACTGCTAAATGTCAAGTGCCTAGAACAGTGCCTGCAACATAGGAGATAGTCAACATTTTCTCAATAAATGATGAACAGATAGAGCTTAAAGGCAAACAATATGGCTTATTCTTCTTTGTTTTGCCATCAGTACCTGGCATTTAGTAGGTATTAAATAAATCAGGGGGTTAAATAAATGAGTATCTGTATTAGTTAGGGTTCTTCAGAGAACCAGAGCCAAAAGGTGAGATTTGTACATATACAGAAGATTCATTTTAAGTAATGGGTTCATGCAGTTATGGAAGCTGACAAGTGCAAAATCTGCAAGATGGGCTATCAGGCTACCCAGGAAACAGGGAATGTGCAGTGAAAGTCAAAAGCCCACCTGCTGTAGAATTCCCTTTTACTCAGAGAAAGTCAATCATTTGTTCCATTCAGGTCTTCAACTGACTGGATGAGGCTCACCCATGTTATGAAGGGCAATCTGCTTTATTCAAAGTTTACCAATTTAATTGTTAGCCTCATACAAAAACATAGCCGAAGAAACACTTAGAATAATGTTTGACCACATATTTGGACATTATGGCTCAGCCATGTTGACAAATAAAATTACTCATCACAATATCCTATTAAGATGAATCAACAGGACACATCAGATTAATGAAAAAATGATATAACAAAAATCCAATACCTGCTTTTTTTTTCCCATAAATGCTTTGTAAGCACAATGTCCTCTAGTCTGCCATTTAGTATTTACTAGGCACTGTGCTAAGTACTGCAGGAGACAAGGCTGAGTTATCCTCATTAAGGAGCTGCATAACACCCATCATCCTGCAAATGCTCTCATTAATCATGTCCACATGACCAGCTGCCGCTCTCCAGGGAGACTCTGCAGCTTGTCAGGCAGGCCCTTTCTCAATGAACTAAGTACATACATGCAGATTAGTAATATGTTTGGCAGCTGTATAGAAACACTGAGCAAACGCAAACAGCCATACTTTACAAAAGAGTGAAAAATAGTCAGCCCCCTTGGGACGTGTACCTAACAACTTCCTATTCCCTAGAAATTGTCCCTAGCTGTAGGGGCAGGCCTTCAGTTCAGTTCAGTTGCTCAGTCATGTCCGACTCTTTGTGACCCCATGAATCGCAGCACGCCAGGCCTCCCTGTCCATCACCATCTCCCAGAGTACACTCAGACTCACGTCCATCGAGTCCGTGATGCCATCCAGCCATCTCATCCCTCGGTCATCCCCTTCTCCTCCTGCCCCCAATCCCTCCCAGCATCAGAGTCTTTTCCAATGAGTCAACTCTTCTCATGAGGGGCAGGCCTTGGCAGGAGTTATTTCTGCTTCTGGCATTTGGTCCCCTCTTCTCCCCCTCTTAATTTCACATCCCTTATACTCTCCAAGTCACAGTTTCCTCAAGAGTAAAACCTACCTACTAGTTGATAAGCTCAAAGACAGCAAAGATTTACTGATACTGTTCACTCAGCCTGACATTTAATTATCACTATTATTATCAGGATTATTACGACAATTATTAATTCAGAAAATGGAAGCCCTTTCATGAAACTTCCCTTCTCTGAGCACTAGCATTGTATCCATAAGTCAAGTTGATTCACTTTTTACAGCTATATCTTCATAGCAATGCAAGGAGGACTTTTTCACTCCCCATTTATGGTGATGACACAAGGTCGTGCCAAGGCTGACTAAGACCCTGTTCTGTAAAGAAAGAGCTGTGAACATTTCGTCATACACACCTGGCACATTCTATATCACTTTCATAGTTTTTATTTGCATGATGGTTTGAATAATTTTTGTCTCCCTGACTATACTACAACTCCGTAAGAACTACAATTATTTTATTCTTGGTTGAACTTCATCCTTTAACACAATGCCTAGCTGAATTATGCAGGGGAGATGAGGTGAGGCCACAGAACCAAACCTTCAAACTTCAAAAGTCAATAATGTAATACAATAAAGCTCTACTTCTTTATCACTTGTGCCATGAGCCCAACAAGAGTGTGTGAGGGGCTCTGCTGCACATAATCCCTCAGGAGCCCAGGAGACAGAAGACCCACCCTTCTATTGAAGTTATACAATCAGGAACATATAGCTCCTGAACCATTGAGGCTGCTGCTATGCAGAAAGGTCTTGGGCCCGTAATTGAATATTTTGGGCCCAGAGGAATATGCCCATTTATAGATCCTTGACCAAGAGGAGCCTCTAGCCTCAACTAACTTCAAACTGTTCTGGATTTCTAAGAAACCATAAATATATTTTGAGAGCATTACTCTCTCAACTATAATGGCACAGCAAAAATATTCAGTAAATATTTTTGACTAAATGTATGAATGAATAAATGATTGTTTATAACCAATTCTGAAAACTCTACAAGGAGTCCCAATCTGTTTCTAGCCCCAAGTCACCCTAGGTAGAAGGATAGATTCTGAATCCATCTGGATTCTTATTCTAACCTCTAAACTATCTGCTTAAACTCCCATTCAAAGCTCATAATAACCATGTCACAGATAAGTAACTAACCCTATTAGGGTTTTTGGAATGTATTGGGGAGGTTCTTCAATGAACTTGGTTGGTTTGCTCATAATTTCCAGTGAATAAGATCCTGAAACAAAAAGACAAAATCTTGGCTCTAGAACTTGCCAATGACTTTCAGGCCATGAAAACAGCAAAGGGCTGAGAAACTAATTTTCTCTAAGATAATTCTTCTTTAATGAAAAATAGCAGCAATTATGTCTAAAGGCATAAGAGACAGAAAGAAACAGAAAAACACCTGTCAAGGCCTGCCCACACAGTGCAGAACCTAAAATCCAAAAGAGGTCACTTAAGGCTGGAAGCACAGGGCAGTCCTTCTTGTAATAGGTCCGAACACATGAAACTATCCTTCCCAACATGTTTTGGCCAACAGACCTCAGACTGTAGATGTCTATCTGTTTCCTGGCCTTCAGCTAGCATGGTACTCTCTCATGAGTTTTAAATTATGTCCTGGGAATCCATAAGTCTATTGTAGATGGCAGGGGTTTAGGATAAAATGGTATGCACACTGAGAGCTTGGGAAACCTTATTTGGTGTTGAGCAAAAGAAGGGAACAGAAGAGGGACTTCCCTAGTGGTCCAGTGCCTAAGACTTCACACTTGCAATGCAGAGAGTCCAGGTTCAATCCCTGGTCAGGAAACTAGATGCAACCAAGAGTTCACATGCCACAGCTAAAGATCCCACATCCACAATGAAGACTGAAAGCCCCACGTGCTGAAACTATGACCCTGTACAGCCAAATAAATACATGAATATCTTTTTTTTTTAAGAAGTGAATAGAGGATTCTGGTCAAGAGACAGAAGGTCCAGATCCAACAAGAGAAGCAGAGGTGAGGATGACATGTGGGCCCAGAGAAGATGGAAAGAGGAGCCTCAGTATCTGACTTTCCATTCTGGCTGCTCTTCACAGCTTTGCAACAGCCCCACCCTACATTCATGTGATCTGGGATGAGTGATGTCTGTCCTTTTCAGCCAAAAGTAACTTGACTTTACATATATTAATATTAGTAATGATAATTAGCATTTACCAAACACTTATTTGGTCTCCCTGGTGGCTCAGACAATAAAGAATCTACCTGCAATGGAGGAGACTTGGGTTTGATCCCTGGGTTGGGAAGATCCCTGGGAGAAGGGAATGGCAACCCACTCCAGTATTCCTGCCTGGAGAATTCCATGGACCGAGGAGTCTGGTTGGCTACAATCCATGGAGTTGCAAAGAGTCGGGCACAACTGAGCAACGAGCACATTCATTTTCTTTCACAAACACTTGTTATGTAGTGTATCTGCAGTCACACTAAAACTTGTATTATTGTCTCATTGTTCCTCATATTTTCTCTGAGGGTGGTGGTTTAGTGGCTAAGTGGTGTCCAACTCTTTGCAACCCCATGGACTGTAGCCCACCAGGCTCCTCTGCCCATGGGATTCTCCAGGCAAGAATACTAGTGTTGGTTGCCATTTCCTCTCCAAGGGATCTTTCGTATCCAGGGATTGAACACAGGCCTCCTACACTGCAGCCGGAATCTTAGCAACTGAGGCCCCAGGGAAGCCCCATCTGAGAGTAGCACTGTTTTTATCCCCATTTTCCAACTGAGGAAACTGAGCCTCTGGAAGGTTAAGCAATTTGATTACAACTCCCAGCTGAGCTGAGAATTAAACACAGATGGATTTGACTCAAAGCTCACACACTTGGCTGCCCTACTAGAGTGCCCTTGACCCCTAAGCTGAGCAATCTCATGGATTTGCGAACTAGAGAAGAGCAACCCACCACTCCAAAAGTCCATGACTTGGATCTCACCAACAGTGACCCTGCAATGATGCTGGAAGGGTGTGAGCTTTGGCATGGAAGGAGCTGGGTTTAAACCTTGGCTCTGGGGTTTACTTAATCACTCTCCAACCTTTACCTTCGTTTATAAAATAACAATTATGTTCACTCTTTGGGGCTGCAGGTTAAATTAGATGGCAGATATGACAGACAATGCCTAGCATAAAGCAGAGCGCCTAGGAGATTTTAATAAACACCAATTCCCTCCCTATTTGTGGATGATTTTGAAGATGAAGAAGGTACACTGGAAAAATAAAAGAGCACGGCACATAGTAGGCGATACATGTACATTTCACCCCTTCCACTCTCCACGCTACAATTTCTGAGATGCTTTGACCATCAGTTTGCAATCCAGACCAGAATTACTTTTAGGCAGCCACAGAGCTTCAGCACTGATCCCAAGTCAAGGCTATTTTTTGTTCTTCTGAAACGTGTGTGATTCTCAGGGAGCTGCGAGAATAGTCTGTGAAAAGTAAGACGTGCGAGGCTGCTTTTACTTAAGAGTTGTCACCAGTGAAAAGTGTTACTGTAGGTTAATGAATTTTTCCAAAAGAATGAACTGTCACAGGGACGGGGGGGGGGGGGTGAAAGGAGAGAAGAAGGTGATTACCTGTGTGACTCTCGCCCAGGCTTTATTACCTAACGCTGCTCGCTGCAGACAATTGCAAGGAAATCTCAGCTGGACAGAGACGTATGTCCACCAGAGATGGATGCTAACCACACATCTGTAAACAGCGTCTCTCTGCTCAGCCACCAGATATCAGTAAACACACAGCTGCAGGGTTTCCATGGGTGGTCTCTGGATTTCCTCCTTTCTCAGACAAAACAGAATCCTACTTAACCTTCTTCTTAGAGAAATGCTACCCATGCAGGGTAGATGATCGCCCTCTACACAACAACTGGAGAGTGAGAGGCCCCCCATTTCCACAAAGCCACTGAAAAACCCCATCTTGCTGAGGGGGAAGTTGAGCTTCTGAAGTTGGCATCTTCTGCATGTTTGTTACTCAATGTATAATCCATGAACCGGCAACATCTGCATTACCTGAGAAGTTGTTAAGAAACAATCAGAATCCCAAGCTCAATCCTAGCTCTCCTAAATCAGAATCTGCACTGGATGGGATGGTGGCAGGGGGGACTGTAAATGCAGATTCTGACCCCTGAAGTCTGGGGTGATGCTTGAAATTCCGCACATCAAACAAGCTTCCTATTGATGCCAATGCTGTTGAGCCACCACACGTGGAGTAAAGAGGCTTTACGTAATTGATTAGGTAGCCGCCACCCATTCTATTGAGTAACTGACCTGGCTAGGATCAGCTCTCTCCTAAGGCATCTATGTCATCCTAAACCATCACTCATCATCATTCATGTTACTGGAGCTCAGAAAACCAACTACCCATCAATAATGTGTGCACCTCCTTCAACAGTGTAAAGTTAGCCCTGGAAGGGAACTCCCAGCTGGTCATTGGTGAGGCTCCCTCCTTGTCACGAGGGGTGGCCACATGACTGGGTATTAGCAATGTGATATGGGCAGGAATGCCACAGATTACAACCAAGTCAGGATTTTCAGGAAGCGGGGCACTTTCTCTACTCTCTTTCCCCTCTGCCGACGTGGACTCTGAAGTCTTAGCGGATAACAGAGCATCATGATGGAAAGAATCTGGGTCCCTGAATCAACACATGGAGGAAAACCACCCTATGTCCACCAGTCATGCATTGGACTGTTACATGTGCAGGAAACACATTTCCATCGCTTTATGCAGCTGAAACTATGGGATTCCCTTTTTCCAGTAGCTAGTGTTACATTAATATCACCACCACCATTCTAGTCTTCCAAAAAGTCTAATAGCTACATTTTACTTAATCATGGCTATCCCCTGCCAGGCACTGTGCAAGACACGTTATACACATTGTGTCTAAACCCCCACAGCTAAAACAATCCCCATTTTGCAGAAGTACAAACTGCCCTTCCAGAGATAGTAAATAATTTACTCAGGATCCCATCTCTAGTAAGTGCAGAGCTGGGATTCAAACCACGTGTTTGCTACTATGAACACGAGTGAAGCTGGGACTGCAAAGGGCTCAGCTTCAGGAAAATTTTTTTAATTTTTGTAACTTCTTTTGACTTTTATTTATTTTTGGCTGAGCTGGCTCTTCGTCGCTGCACAGGCTTTTCTCTGGTTGCTGCAAGTGGGGGTTACTCTTTCTTGCAGTGCGCAGGCATCTCAGTGCCGTGGCTTCCGCTGTCATGGAGCATGCGCTTTTGGGTGCGTGGGCTTCAGTCGTCACAGGACACAGGCTCATAAGCTGCGGCTCCCGGGCTCAGGAGCTCAGGGTCAGCAGTTGTGGCTCACAGGCTTAGTTGCTCTGCAGATGTGGGATCTTCCCGGATCAGGGATGGAACCTGTGTCTCCTGCGTTGGCAGGCAGATTCCTTACCACTGAGCTACCAGGGAAATTTGCACAATGAGATGATATTTCATCTCGGGCTAGTTATTACCACATCCTACTGCTGCTTTCCTGGACTTTCCCAAATGGCCTTTCTCCACCTGCCTCTGTCCTTGGTGCTCTCCCTCACAAGGAATTCCTAATGAAAATCCTGACCTGACCGCATGCAGGAATTCTCTGCCCACCCAGCCCTAAGAACTCTCCTGGAGCTGCCTTCTCTCCAGCACGACGTCTCTGTATCCTGCAGCACAAAATGGTTGCTGACTGTACTGAGATGGTGGAATGTTCCTTAAGGGTCGAGTCTATTGGTTGCTTCAGGGATGACCTTATCGCAGAGCTGGCTTCCTTCACCAGCTCTTTCTGTTTTTGTGGGTTTTTTCCATTCTCTTTCTCTCCAGATACATAGCAGAGCTAGGAGAGCAGCTGCACTAAAGCCTCCCCAACTGGGGAAGCACTAACATCTGGGGAGGGGGGTGGGGAAATCAGGCCTGAAGGTCAAGGCCCTCACTCTCCACTACTGCCCCTCCCCAGCCCAGGGAGCCTCAGGCCTGAATCCCCAGCATTGCCTCGCTGGCTCCTGTGCCCGCCTGCCCTCCAGCTGCACCTCCTGGTCCCTGCCACTTCCTGGGTGGGAAGTGGTGCCAGGAAGGTGGTCACTCTCGATACACAGCTCCTCCAGTCATGCTCCGCTATGTGCAGAAGTTACTCCAAGAGCTGGGGAGGGGAGTCCAGGGGAGGCTTTAGTGCACCTGCTCTCCTAGCTCTGTGTTATGTGTCTGGAGAGAAAGAGAAGGGAAAAACCCCACAAAAACAGAAACAGCTGGTGAAGGAAGCCAACTCTGCAATAAGGTCACCTCTGAAGCTCAGGGGTGAGCCTGAGCCAGTGTTTCAACTGGATGCAGAAACAGAATGAGGTGTCCTGCCGAAGACACCCAGGAACCAAAAAGGACAAAAAAGAAAAGAGAAAACAGAGTCCTCACCCACGAACAGCCCTCCCCCACCTGCCACTGTGGCTACCACATAGTAGGTACTGGTGTCCTGCTTGCATAAAAAAACTGAACGAATGAATTAGCAAATGAATAAGTAAGTAGGTGTCAGATGCACGTGAAAATGTCCTCCAGTAGATTTATTGTACCTAAGGGATCAGGGAGACCTCCACGGATGAGAGCTCTAAGCTGGGGTGTGGAAGGATGAATAGGAGTGAGGGTGAGGGCAGAAGAGCTCTCATTTCTGGGATATTTCCACCTGTGCTTTGTACCGTAGACGAGAGCTGAGACTCGTGATGACTTTACCTGGGGTGTACTTGCCAATAACGAATGTCTTGCTCTTTTCCTGATTTGTTTATCCGACTCTAATTAGATCCTCATGGGCCTCTGATTACCATGCCAAAGCAGCTGATGTAAAGAGAGCCTGGGAGGCAGGCTTGTTGCAAAGCATTGGTGATGGATTTGAGAGGAGCCTCCGGCAACTCTCCTAGTTATTGCCTACAAACCCTGAGAGCTGGTAAGGCAGGTGCCAGGTCCACACATAACAAGCAATGTCTTATTTAATCCTTACAACAACAGTTTGAGGGAAACTGAAGCATAGACGGCTATGTGGCTTATTTCTATTGGAGGACTTGGAAGGAGCTGAGGCAGAATTCAAACCCAGGCCTTCAGATGCAGAGCATGTGCTTTTGGCTACAATATTCAGAGGCCTGGACACCCAGATGTAAAGAAAAACAAGACCCTTTCATCTCTGACCTCCACAGGCTGGGACTCTGGAAGGAACCATCCTGTCCAGTTCAGAGGCTGTCCAGGGCATATATGCCCTTGCTGGGCAGGTCAGTGGGGCTGAAATCCAACCCACCTCTCAAGGTAGCAGTGTGTCCTGAGGCTGAAGGAAGGAAAGCCGTTATCTTCCCACAAGGCTTGACTTCCTGAGTCACATTTCCCAGGGCTGTGGCTGGAACTGGTTCCTTTTTCTAATTTCTATGCTCAGTGGAGGCACCTTTTCCTGACTTGCTCAAAGGCACTGTATGATGTCACCATAATCTGCCTTCAGGCTTTTCGACTCCTCTGTAGCATGTTAAAGTGGATAATTTGGGGGGCTCTGCGGTCAACCAGGCTGAGATTCAAATCCCTGCTATACAACTTACAGACTTCACAGGCCATGTGACCTTAAGCATGTCACTTAACTTCTCTGCATCTCCAAAGTCCTCATTTATAAGTTCAGGGTAATATGATGTAACAGCAGAAAATTCTGAATCTTGAGTTAAAAATGAAGTTGTGAGTATAACATGACTGGCGTGTCGTCGTTGTTCAGTTGCTAAGTTGTGTCCGACCTTTTGCGACCCCATGGACTGCAGCATGCCAGGCCTCCCCATCCTTCACCATCTCCCTGAGTTTGCTCAAACTCATGTCCATTGAGTCAGTGATGTCATCCAACTGTTTTGTCCTCTGTCACCCCCTTCTCCTCTTGCCCTCAGTCTTTCCCAGCATCAGAGTCTTTTCCAAAGTCTCAGCTCTTCACATCAGGTGGCCAAAGATCTGGAGCTTCAGCATCAGTCCTTCCAATGAATATTCAGAGTTGATTTCCTTTAGGATGGACTGGTTGGATCTCCTTGCAGTCCAAGGGATTCTCAAGAGTCTTCTCCAGCACCACAGTTCAAAAGCATCAATTCTTCAGGGCTCAGCCTTCTTTATGGTCCAACTCTCACATCCATACATGACCGCTGGAAAAACCACAGCTTTGATTATATGGACCTTTGTCACAAAGATCCTCTGGAGGAAGGCATGGCAACCCCCTGCCATATTCTTGTCTGGAGAATCCCAGGGACAGATGAGCCTGGGAATGTAAAAGTCCATAGGGTCACACAGAGTCAGACACGACTGAAGCAACTTAGCATGACTGGCTTAGATGCTTACAAATTAAGTCCCAGAAACCAAACCTGGGAACCAGAAGTCTGGGTGAAAAACTAAAGTATTTCCAGGAGCAGAATGCTCAATGGGCACATTTCTCTACTACTACACTGGGGAGTTCTAGCCACATTTGTGGTTTTTCAAGAATGGACACAGAGGTTTCCTGTCTCAGGCACCCTGAACCTGCCTCACCAGCTTGCTGGCAGTGAGGGGACAGGCATCCTCCTTCTGCAATAATTGAAGCCCCTGCTCATATTCAGAGACTAAGAAGTTCAGAGACGATTCTAGAAGGAAACTCAAGCACACAGAGTTTGACGAGCAGCAGAAGGTGTGGTAGCCTGAGTTCTTATCCCAGTTCTGACACCGACCTGGTGTGTCCCACAGACTATTTATTTAATTTATCTGAGACTTAGTTAAGTCCTGGACAAGTAGAGCATGATTCCAGTTAACACAAAGTCCTGTCCAATGAGATCTAATAATCATGTAGAAAAGCACCTAGCATATAAAACCCTGTAATAGGGGTCCCTGTCGATGCCATTATTCACACTTCCCTTATTTACCTTGTACTCTTGTTATAAGAATGTAATTCCTTTAAGAATGTAAATGCACGCATTTACATGCTAATTTTCTGCACCCTGCAAAGCACTTGGCAATATGAAGGATGATAACCTCAGGAGTAACAGGTGATCCCTCTGTGCCTCAGTTTCCTCATCTGTAAAGGACAGAGCGCACTGCCTGCTCTCCATGCCCCATTCCCCCACCTACCATCTCACAGGTTGATAAAGAATCAAAGAGGAAGTGAAGTTAGAAGCGGATTCATTCTTCAGTAGGTGTCATGTCCTGTTAACAGGATACAAACCAGCAAGGAGCTGCTTTCAAGGAAGAAGAAATGACCGTTTGAAAAGTTATTCCCATTAGCCTCACCAGTTCTCTACAGGGAGTCCTTCCACCATTTTTCCCAGATTGTAGACACTGAAACCCCTGTCAGACAATTGCACCAACATTTCGCAAGGTCTCTGAAAAGAAGGAAGCCTTCGGCTTTTTCTCAGACCATCTAGAGCCCAACAGAGATAAGGAAGCAAGAATCCCTGCGGTGAAGCACATCCTACCCCTCCCTGGCTGCCTCCAACCCTAAGCTGTCACAGCGCTGTCACCAGCATCCTCACTGAGCCGCAAAGGGCCAGGTCACATGCCTGGTGGGGAGGAGGAGCTGGAGGGAGGAACGGAGAGAAACAAGGTCCTGGCTTAATTAATAGTTTGTCTCTGTGCACACAGAGCCTGAGGAGGGAGACCGCCAGCAAACAGGCAGAGTGAGACAGGGCAGGACAGCAGTATAGCCAGGCTGACGTCTGTTGCCATCCAAAGACCCCCAGCAGAGAACCAGTATCAACTCCACGTCCCTCTGACTGATAACCAGGCTCTGAATAGGTCAAGTCCCCCTGGACCTATGTCTCCACGTGGCTCAGTAGAAGTGGCATTTACGGAGAGAAATGTCAGAGAGAAAGGTCTTGAAATAAAGATGCTGACTTCTTCTGCAGCTATTTAAGCCACCGAGCCCTGCAGCTTCAAAGGTACCCCAGGGGCCCCTCACGCGGAGCTGTCCTGCTCATCGGCGCAGGATGCCACAAACGTGACAGCTCCAGACCTTGCCCTCCCCACAATCCAGGAGGCCTCCACTCAGCCCAACCCAGCTCCCTGGCCCAATTCCACATTCCTAGACCTTAGGGATCCAGGCCATGGCTGCTTGCTCTCAACTTGAATGCAAAAATAAAGATGTGTCTGAAGCTTGCAATCTGGTGGAAGAGATAGTTGCAAATAAGTGACGGTGTACAAAGGAGGCTGAGCAAGGGCTACAGAGCACAGGGGGAAGAATTTGCTCCAAACTTGGGAGCAGGAAAGGCTTTCTGAGAAGGCAGGTTCCTGAGATGGGTTAGAGAAGATGAGTAAGAATGAGCCAAGTGAATGAGTGGGTGGGGTATTCCCAGCAGAGAGAGCTTCCTGAGCAAACCCCTGGAGGCCCAAAGTGGTGGAGTAAGAGGACAGGTTCCCAGGGGTTGCTAGAGAATAAGAAGAAGATAATGCCAAGAGGCCAGAAGAGGTGGCAGGCTGGGCATCCCAAAGGCTAGAGAGGGCCTGAGGGCAGAGAGGAGGCGCTGAGAACCTGAACAGGTGGCAATGGGCTCAGATGATACATTTAGAACGCTCATTCGGCAAGTCACATGGGGTCTATTGGGAGAATGGAGATACGCATAAAAGGAGCCTCACTTAGAAGGCAGAGAGGATCCAGTCAAGGAGTTAATAGACCGGAATTAGACACCAGTCATCAGGATTCAGCGTTTCCCCACTGATTCAGCAGTAAAGAATCCACTTGCTAAGTAGGAGACACAGTTTTGATCCCTGGGTCAGGAAGACCCCTTGGAGAAGGAAATGGCAACCCACTCCAGTATTCTCCCATGGACAGAGGAGCCTGTTGGGCTATAGTCCATGGGGTCACCAAGAGTTGAACAGGACTTAGCAACTAAACTACCTCCACCACCACACCAGGATTCAAGGGATTCCCCAGGTAGAACACCCTAGGACCTGGAGCCTGTTGAAATAAGGAGTTTGGTGTCTGAAAGAGATATACGGAGACGGGTAGGCCACTGGTTCAAAAGAATAAAGGTGAATGGCACTGTCAACTGAAATAGGAAGAGCCAAGGTTGAACAGCATGTTGAACTTGGGCCCTGCGAGACTTGCTTTTGGACAGGGAGAGCTGACAGCAAGAGCTTCAGCCCGTAGCTCCTCTCTGTCACCATCCTGCGGGGACCACATCTGATTGTTCACAGGGCACATAACAGATACACAGTAAATGCCGAATGAATGCTTTGAGGTACAGGGAAAATCCTACACAGGACTTCCCTGTGGCTCCGCCAGTAAAGAATCCGCCACCAATGCGGGAGACCTGGGTTCGATCTCTGGGTTGGGAAGATCCTCTGGAGAAGGGAAAGGCTACCCACTCCAGTATTCCAGCCTGGAGAATTCCATGCACTACAGTCCATGGGGTCACAAAGAGTTGGACACGACTGAGCGACTTTCACTTTTAACATAGGACAAATCACTGAGCACCTTATATTGAAACAAGGAGGTGTCAGATGATATACAGACTTCACCAAACTGGATTCTTACAACAGTCTAGGAAATAGTAGTATTACTTCCAATTTGCAGCAGAAGCTAAAGACACAAAGAAACAAACTAATTTATCCTTTTCTGTAGCTTCTAAGTGGTATTCCTACACTTCAAACCCCATGCTGGCTTGCGTCCCATTGGTTCAGAGCTGCAACTGTAGGATTGGTTGAGCTTGGTTTGCTCAAATCTTGGCCATCACCCACTAGCTGTGTGGCTCTAGCAAGGTTACTTAACAACTCGGAGGCAGCTCCCTCAACAATAAAATGCAAATATATATAATATCTATCTCCTCCTGGCATGGTTGGAGAATTGAGTGAGATATGCAGGTAAGCCTATAACAGAGAACACAGAGCTCAGTAAATGTCAACTCCCATTGCTCCAAAGCACCTCCGCCATCTCTTCATGGTGCTGTCAGAAGCAGCAGAAGGTGGGCCTGCAGTTGCTGTCTTGTCTTTCTTTTAAGAAAAAGGTTATCCCATCCACTTTCAGGGAATCAGCCCAAGTTAGAGGCCACCCAATGGTATTTGGTCTTCTGTCTTGAGAAGCATCTCTAACACAGTGACAAGGAAAAAGCCAGAACTTTATCCACTGCACTGCTTGTGCCTGAGTCCATTCTTCTCTGCTTTGCCAATGTGATGGCCTTTGTACCAGACACAGGTTCTGGAAAGGAAATCGAGGCTCTTTTCAATGTATCATCACACACATACACACACCTCTTGCCTTTGAAACAATCTCACCAGTGTCCTGGAAGTGTGTGTGTCTCTCTCTCTCTCATACACACACACACACACATACCTCTTGCCTTTGAAACAATCTCACCTGTGTCCTGGAAGTGTCTCTCACACACACTCACACTCACACACACACACACATACACACCCCTCTTGCCTTTGAAACAATCTCACCAGTGTCCCGGAAGTGACACACACACACACACCCCTCTTGCCTTTGAAACAATCTCACCAGTGTCCTGGAAGTGACACACACACACACACACACACACACACACACACACACACACACACACACCCCTCTTGCCTTTGAAACAATCTCACCAGTGTCCTGGAAGTGACACACACACACACACACACACACACACACACACACACACACACCCCTCTTGCCTTTGAAACAATCTCACCAGTGTCCTGGAAGTCTCTCTCTCTCTCACTCACACACACATCTCTTGCCTTGAGACAATCTCACCAGTGTCCTGGAATTGTGGTCACAAGTTCAGCAGCAGCAGCAACACCTGATAGTGTGTTAGGAATATGAATTCTCAAGTCCTACTCTAGACCTTTTGAATGACAAGTTTGCAGACTCAGGTCCAGCTTGTGGTTAACATGTCCTCCAAAGGAGGCTGGTATTCACACAAATGTGAGACCCATGCTTTAGAAAAGGTGAAAGAGGAGTTCAGTTTGCACTTGCTGCAGTAAAGGTCAGGAGAGGACAATGGGTCAATCTTCATCACCTCACTCAAGAGTGACAGCAAAGATCCTCCCTTCTCTAACTGGTTTTGCATTCGCTTCCCAGCCCCTGGTCTACAGTAGGGAGCTCTTGACCACCTGAGCCATCTGTAATCTTGAAGACGTGGGTGCAGGCGATAGGCCACTAGTCCTATCATGAGCCAAGAATTCTCCAGCCCCAAACCTAAAGCTGGAAAACAGCACATCACCTTCATTTCTACATCATCTCATCCTTTAGATGCCTGCAAAAACTGATACCTATGGGGATTTCCCTGGTGGTCCAGTTATTAACTTTGGCTTTCAATGCAGGGGACACAGGTTCACTTCCTGGTTGGGGAACCCACAGGCCATGGGGTAACTAAGCCTGTGCACTCCAATTAAGCCTGCATGCCTCAATAAAGATTTGACACAGCCAGATAAATAAATAAAAATTTTAGAAGGGCAACTAAGCCCACACAGCATAACTAGAGAAGGCCTGCATGCTGCAACAGAGAACCAGTGCGATCAAAGTAAAATAAAAAGCTGATACTTGTGTATGTATTTACTCCAAGAAACAAAAATGCTAACAGGCTGCCAATTTGAATGGGTGAAGTGACCTGATTTGAGAGGTACAAGGGAATGGTGAGGACTGTGGAAAATGAACAGGATATGCCCATTTAAAAGACAACTGACTGTCATCCCAGCTGTGGCTTTGCAGGGTGTGAATCTAACGTGGCGCAGCTAATATTTCAGGCACAGCTAGAAATTCAGACGTTTGTGTGAAGTCCCCTCCAGTGTAAATGTTGGCTCAATTGTTTTCCAAACACGATGTGGGTCACCCAGCTGTGGGCCAGGCTTGGCTGCAGGCTGACTGACCGTGACCTCCGCTTTATAGAAATACAGATCTCCTTTTTTTAAAAAAAGGGAAAATCAAGAAGTTTTCTGACTACAATTAACTTGGTTGATGATTGCCTTGTCGTTTTGGATGATGTCTTTTATTAACTGGGACTCTGAGTCTCCAGGACCGATGAACTCCTCTACACGACACTGGTGAACCACCCAGGACCACCTGCAGTTCTCTTCCTAAAAATCTGTCACTCCTCCAAATTAGAAGGGAAACACTGATGCAAAGGACAAGGAGACAATGACTGCTGTTTTCCCATTTGTCACTGGATTAAACTGTTTCCTCTTCTGAGGACCCTCCTTGAGTAAACAGTGACATCCACTGGCTAAAAATCAGATCCCGTATCTTATTCACTGAAGACAAGAAACCTCCCCACAGATTAGCAGGAGAGCTTTGATCCAGGCTGGGGATTTTCAGGTACCAACAGACAGCTTGAAAAGAAATGAATCCAGAGCCAAGAGAAGGCAGATCTTGAAAGAACAGAGAGATAGTAAGATCAAGAAAGAAATGCAATTCCCAAAACATGCTAGGCTGTTTTAGGTTTCAAGATCACAGAGCTGTGCTCAGAATCAGTTATCAGATGCCAGATCAGAGAACTTTCCAAGTGGTGCTAGAGGTGAAGGACTGGCCTCCCAATGAGGCAGACTTTGTAAGAGTCCCGGGTTCAATCCAGGGGTCAGGAAGATCTCCTGGAGAAGAGAATGGCAACCCACTCCAGTATTCTAGTCTGGAGAATCCCATGGACAAGGGAGCCTGGCGGGCTTCAGTCCATGTGGTCACAGAGTGGGCCACAACTAACGCAACTTAGTACACACAGACCAGAAGGGATCCGTGGCTCTGTACAAGGTAATATCACATCCATAACCTCATGTGGGGCTTCCCAGGCGGCACTAGTTATAAAGAACCTACCTGCTAATAGAGGAGACGTAAGAGACACAGGTCCGATCCCTGGGTCGGGAAGAAACCCTGCAGGAGGGCATGGCAACCCACTCCAGTATTCTTGCCTGGAGAAGCCCATGGACAGAGGAGCCTGGTGGGCTACAGTCCATGGGGTTGCCAAGAGTCAGACGCGACTGAAGTGACTTAACACACAGCAACCTCATGTGGTTACTGACCTCTAAAAATGTAGCTAGTCCAAATTGCAGCCCACCAGGCTCCTCTGTCCATGGAATTCTCCAGGCAAGGATACTGGAGTTAAGCAGACATTCTGTTTTCCAAGGAATATCTACCTACCTGTCCCTGGGATCAAATCGAGGTCTCCTGCATTGCAGGGAAATTCTTTACTGTCTGAGCCACCAGGGAAGCCCGTAAGTATAAGCTACAAACTGATTCTGAAAACAGTATTTTATAATTTATTTAATTATAAAAAGAAAAAAATGTAGGGGAATTCCCTGGTGGTCCAGTGGCTAAGACTTCACAGTCACAAAATAGGGGCCCGGGTTCAGTCTCTGGTCCAGCAATTAGATCCCACATGCTGCAACTAAGTGTTCTCATGTCACAGCTAAATATCCTGCGTGCCACAACAAAGACTGAAGACCCTGGGTGCCACAATAAGCCCTTACACAGCCGAATAAATAAAAATTTGGAAAAAAAGAGTATAAAATATCTCATTGATAATTTCTGTATTTATGATGGGTTGAAGCAATATTTTTGATATTTAGTGGATTAAATAAAGTATATTCTAAAAATTAATTTCACCTCTTTTTCCATTTTATCATAACTACTATAAAATTAATTTTAAACTGCCTATGGAGCTGGCACTCCATTTCAGTGGTCAGGACAGTTACATGTCCCCTAATTCAGTTGTTCTCAGCCCTGCTGATACAAGAAACTCCTGGGGAGCTTGTAAAATATACAGGTATGGGGGCCCCACCCTCACAGATTCTGATTGAATGGGCAGAGGGGCTGGAACTGGCAGAAACACCATGAATGTGCTCTCCTCTAGTTTCCTTTCTCTGATAGTTCTACATCTAAGCTGTCCTTGATTGCCCTGAATTTTATTGATCTGTAGTCTTCCTTAAGCACCACTTTTATCCTGCACTTCTGTGCTCACAAATATATAATGCCTTTATTCGCTTAACAGACATCAGGTACCTTGTGCTCCAGGCACTAGGAATACAGGATGAAAATGATAGACAATTTTCTTCTCTCTCAGAGCTTATATTTGGGGTGGAGTGGGAGAGATCAATCAAATCAGTCAATCAAGAAAAATATCCACAAAGATCTAAGAGTAATAGGAGACAGACAGAGTGGGTAGCTGCTTTAGACAAGGTGGCAAGGGAAAGCCTCTGTGATCAAGTTCAAGTGGAGATCTGAGTGATGTCGCCCATGATGTCACCAAGAGGAAGAGCATCCCGCGATCACAAACAGCTGATACCAAGGCCGATGATGACAAGGTGATCGGTGCACATGAAGAACCAAAAGAAAGCCATGTTGGCTGCAGCAAGCAAATTTAACTAGGATCCGGTGGAGGAGAGAAGAGAGGGAGGTTGAAGCTTTAGCAAATAAGTCCTTACTAAGGATGTATCAAGGACTCTGTCAGAAGGAGATTAAGGTGAAGCAGGGGAGGAAGAAGGAGCATTCCAAACAGGGGATAACACAAGCAAAGTCTCTGTGAGATAAGGAGAATGTCCTAAGGACTGGAAAAGGCTTATGTGCCAGGGTCACAGTGAGCAATGGGGTCTGTGTGATGATAAGCCAAAACCATGAAGTGACCCCAAAACCCCTTCCAAGAATACAGGCACCGTCCACGAGATGTTTTTAGAAGGGGGTATTTTACAAGTGTTTTTAGAAAGGGGTATACATCACATATATATGTGTACATGTGTGTGTACATATGTATATATATATAAGCTTATTTATTATGCTGGAACAGCTTTGTAAAGATGTATAGGAACCTAGAAAGTGAAGACATAGCTCATAATTCAGTTCAGTCGTGTCCAACTCTTTGCAACCCCATAAATCGCAGCACACCAGGCCTCCCTGTCCATCACCAACTCCTGTTCACTCAGACTCATGTTCATCAAGTCAGTGATGCCATCCAGCCATCTCATCCTGGGTCGTCCCCTTCTCCTACTGCCCCCAATCCCTCCCAGCATCAAAGTCTTTTCCAATGAGTCAACTCTTCGCATGAGGTGGCCAGAGTACTGGAGCTTCAGCTTCAGCATCATTCCTTCCACAGAAATCCCAGGACTGATCTCCTTCAGAATGGACTGGTTGGATCTCCTTGCAGTCCAAGGGACTCTCAAGAGTCTTCTCCAACACCACAGTTCAAAAGCATCAATTCTTCAGTGCTCAGCCTTCTTCACAGTCCAACTCTCACATCCATACATGACCATAGGAAAAACCATAGCCTTGACTAGACGGACCTTTGTTGGCAAAGTAATGTCTCTGCTTTTGAATATGCTATCTAGGTTGGTCATAACTTTTCTTCCAAAGAGTAAGCGTCTTTTAATTTCATGGCTGCAGTCACCATCTGCAGTGATTTTGGAGCCCAAAAAAATAAAGTCTGACACTGTTTCCACTGTTTCTCCATCTATTTCCCATGGAGTGATGGGACCGGATGCCATGATCTTCGTTTTCTGAATGTTGAGCTTTAAGCCAACTTTTTTACTGTCCTCTTTCAGTGTCATCCAGAGGCGTTTTAGTTCCTCTTCACTTTCTGCCATAAGGGTGGTGTCATCTGCATATCTGAGGTGATTTATATTTCTCCCAGCAATCTTGATTCCAGCTTGTGTTTCTTCCAGTCCAGCATTTCTCATGATGTACTCTGTATAGAAGTTAAATAAGCAGGGTGACAATATACAGCCTTGACGTACTCCTTTTCCTATTTGGAACCAGTCTGTTGTTCCATGTCCAGCTCATTATTAGAGAAATACAAATCAAAACTACCATGAGATATTACTTCACACCAGTCAGAATGGCCATCATCAAAAAATCTACAAACAGTAAACGCAGGAGAGGGTGTGGAGAAAGGGAATGCTCTTGCACTGTTTGTGGGAATGTAAATTGATAACAGCCACTACGGAAGGCAATACAGAGATTCCTTTAAAAACTAGGAATAAAACTACCTTATAACCCAGCAGTCCCACTCCTGGCACATATATACCCTGAGGACACCAAAATTTAAAAAGACACATGTACCCCAAAGTTCATTGCAGCACTTTTTGCCATAGCTGGAGCATGGAAGCAACCTAGATGTCCATTGGCAGACGAATGGATAAAGAAACTGTGGTACATATATATAAGGGAATATTACTCAGCCATTAAAAGGAATGCATTTGATTCAGTTCTAATGAGGTAGATGAACCTAGAGTCTACTATAGAGAGTGAAGTGCATTAGAAAAAGAAAAACAAATACTGTATATGAACACATATGTACAGAATCTAGACAGATGGTACTGATAAACCAATCTGCAGAGCAGCAATAGAGACACAGACATAGAGGAGAGACTTACGGACACAGAGGGCGGGGAGGAAAGAGAGGGTGGGTTGCATGTTGACCTGGAAACATATACATTTCCATGTATAAATTAGAGGGCCAATGGGAATTTGCTGTATGACTCAGAGAACTCAAACTGGGACTCTGTAACAACCTAGAGGGCTGGGGTAGGGAGGGCGCTAGGAGGGAAGTTCGAGATGGAGGGGACATATGTATACCTATGGCTGACTCGTGTTCATGTTTGGCAGAAACCAACACAATGCTGTAAAGCAATTATCCTTCAATTAAAAATAAATTTAAAGAAACCGGTAAGTGAAGAAAATACACTTTGTATACCTTATGTGTACATTACTTCTTCAAAAAATAATTTTAAAACGTATAAATTAAGCTGATGAATGAAATTAATCAGAGCCCTTACATTTGCTGCTGGCTTTGGCTGGAATGCTCTATGCCTGCACTTGAGCCTGGTTCAAGCCTTCTCATGCCTCTGGGACCTTGCTTGCAAACTTTGGCTAAAAGCCTAAAGTGCCCTTCCCACAGCTGACCCTGGCCACACAGCAGACATCCAAGTGTCTTTTAAGACCCTATCTTCTGGGAGTCCACCCAGCAGACACAGCCCCCACCCTCCACCGTGGGCCTGGCAGACCGCTCTGCATTCCCTGTCCTGCTGTGTCATTAAATGGTAACCGTATAGGCTGTTCTTTAGACCAAAAACTCCTTGAGGCCAGGGATGGGGTCTCACTCTCTCCGTACAACCTGTATCTAAAGCATAGTCTGGCACATAACACACACCTGAATACAGTTTCATCAAGATGTGGAATCAAACAGACCAGGGTCTGTGTCCAGGCTCTGCTATAAAGTTTCCAAAGGCAAGTTACTCTACGTGGGGCCTCAGTTTGTGATCTGGAAAATGGTGCTTGCAATGCCTGCCTTATGATATAGCTGTGATGATTAAATAGCAAAGAAATGTAAGGTGGATTTATTATTGCTTCTGCATCCCCTGAAAAACCTGGGTGCTGAGTAGAATCCTTCAGCACTCACTTGGTGCTCTGCTCACTAGCTTCTGGGCCCTGCTCTCCTTATCAGCCCATTTTCAGCTTCTGCTAAGAGTCCAGCCCTCCACCTGGCTGTTAGGGTGCTGAGACCTGGAATTTTCCTTCTGTCTCTTTTAATAAATGCAGGTGCAGCTTCTTTTAATGGGCTGTCAGTGAGCACTAAGAATCTGGACTGTACAATTAAATGAAACAAATGCTCGGCCATCTCTGCTAACAGCTGTGAAGCTCCAGAAACCCTTATGTCCTAGGAAAGCAGACTTCAGAGTCTGCATGTTAAGGGCACAGCACCCTGCTGTTAAGATATGGCATGGTTCCTTTGCTTTTAGCACTATTTTTCACTTAAACTTGGGAGTCACAGCAAGGTAGGATGGCAGACAGTGGGAAGGAGTGACAGTTGCTCTTATGCTTCCTGCATTGGCAGGCGGGTTCTTTACCACTAGCACCACATAAGAAGCCTGTTAAGGAAAGAATTAAGCTGTAAATGATTGTTCCTGTGGATGGAGAATCTTGCCTGCTCACACCCAGCTTTCAGGTCCCTGTGATACTTGGACCCTTTTCCTCACTGCTATCAATAGCCACAGCTCAGCTCCTGTGGTCCTTTGAAGAGCCTCTGGGAAGGTGTCCTTTGGAATCCAGAATTGATGTGAGCAAAGTCCTAGACGCTGCCCTAGCCATCTGACTGCCCTCGGGGTCAGTGTGAAGTCAGGGGAACACCCCAAAATACCAAGCCAGGGTTCACCAAGTTGCATGTCAATACAAATTCACTCCTGCAAGGATGATGTTTGCTTAAATCAGACCAGAACCCACTGTGGGTAGCCCTGTTTATTCCATAAACAAAGCCTCACATATGAATGTGGGCTCTCTTGACTGAAGCAGCTTTCAAATATTTTGTAAGAAGCTGGTTACTTTTATTCTTATCATGCCAGCTCAGGAGGAACTGGTGTTAGCTGTAGTCTATGCTTTAGCTTTCTAGGATAAAATCTGGAACATCTGACACTGGAGTGGACCCTGCTTCCTGGAGGATGATCATTAGTATTAATTTAGTTAGTTAACCAATGTTCACTGAACACCGACCAAGGCTGGTTGGGAGGACAGGCTGTTGACCAAATGGGAACAGATAAGGTTTCCAGGATGGATGGTTGAGCAGCAGGAAGGTAAGTAGTAAACAGAAGCAGGCAGCTTACCGTGGTGCAAGGGGAGCTCTTTCATAGACTCACAGAGCCAGAGCTCAGGGACCAGAAGGCCCAGCAGCAAACTCTGGAGACTCAGAGCTGGCTGAAGCCATCTGTGAGGCAGAGTAAGCCCCTGGGAATGTCTGAATCTGAGGCCCTTCATCCACGCAATGGAGGGGAAAATCCTCCTTCAAAAGTCGATGTGGGCATGAATTAGGTGACATCCTTAAGAGTGCTGTGATTTAAGGGGCATTCAGTAAACATTAGCTTCCTTCCTCTTAAACAAGCAGATCAGAGTCTAGAGAACCAGTGAACTTTAGTAGCACACAGAACCAGATCTGAGGTTGTGTTGTACAGCTTATTGCTGTGTAAGGCTGGGCATGTCGCTTACCACCTCAGCACCTCATCTCTTCAATGGAGGTGCTAATACCTGCCTGATGGGGGTTGGGATCATGAGGGACAACTGTGCTGACGCAACTGAGCCGTGGCAAGCACTAGGTGCTTCCAAACGCTCTGGCCCATGAGATCTCCACCCTGGAAGGGCAGGGACTGAGTCTGAATTTGCTCACCAGGATACTTCTGGTGTTTGGCCCTGAAACACCCAATGCCTAGATTGGAATGAACATTTTTGCTAAAGGAAATAAGTTCCCAATTTTCCACAGGAAAACAAAGACCCAGAACTATTAAGTAATTTATTAATACCTTTTCAAGGGTAATTTTGTCCCAAGTCAAAAAGTAAATCAGTGAGCAAATCTGGGGATCTTTCCAATGCCCCATAGGAAAGGGAGAAAGGAAATAGCAGGGTACACCCCAGAGACCCCAAAACAAGAAGGAACTTGACAGGCAAATGTAAATGCTCCTACCTGAGGCCTGTACCCCCAAAACTGCACTCCAGGCCAAGAACAAAGAACAGACTGTTTTTTGATCAGAAAAAAAGTAGCTCAGAGTTTGTGACTAAACATGGGGATAACCCTGAACACTGTAATTCTGGGGGACCCTTATGTTCTATTGGCAAGATTCAGCGCAACCTGCTAAATTACAGCAGCTAAATTTTCACCTCTGTGTTATGGTCTGATAAATGCAAAATGGGAGCGGATCCGAACCTGTTTAGATGAACTGAAAAAAAAAGATGAGGCAGAAACTGGGAACATGAGGCCTTTCTGAGCTTTATTACATGCGTCACTGTCTCATTTTCCACATGCTGGGAAAACTATGGAAATCACCCCTTTTATCACCGAGCAGGTGACAGAAACATCTAGGAGACACTTTCACACACTGGGATAGAAAATCTATCTCAGGCAGCCTGGGATGTGCTGTGAGCATGGAGCCTCACTCAGAAACACTGTGTAAAGCAATCTCCAGGGCCTTGGCCACAATAGGCATTCACCAATCCCAACAGAGCCAGGATTCTGCTGTCCAGGGGCCCATTAAACAATCCACAGATCAAGGTCCTAAGACAGCCAATTCTTCCGCAAAACCCCTTCTGGATATATTTCCTTTTAGATTCCAATTCCTTTTACTATGCCGATGACCTTGCCGAAATTATATAATCCCTCTGAGCCAACTCCAGTACTTTGGCCACCTCATGCGAAGAGTTGACTCATTGGAAAAGACTCTGATGCTGGGAGGGATTGGAGGCAGGAGGAAAGGGGATGACAGAGGATGAGATGGCTGGATGGCATCATTGACTCGATGGACGTGAATCTGAGTGAACTCCGGGAGTTGGTGGTGGACAGGGAGGCCTGGCGTGCTGCAATTCATGGGGTCGCAAAGAGTCGGACACGACTGAGCGACTGAACTGAACTGAACTGAACTGAGCCTGTTTCCTCATTCATAACAGAGAAGCAGGTGGCTCAATGGTAAAGAATCTGCCTGCCAATGCAGCAAACGCGAGTTTGATCCCTGGGTCAGGAAGATCTCAGGAGGAGGGCAAGGCAACCCACTCCAGTATTCTTGCCTAGAGAATCCCAGGCCTACAGTCCATGGGGTCACAAAGAGTCAGACACAACTGAGCGACTCAGCACACACACAGCAGAGAAGCAAGACAAGGACCCACTACATTAGGTTGCCGTGAGCAACTAAATGAAACAATGCACATCAAACATTCAGCGAAGCGCTCAAGACATAGCAGGCTCTCAAGAAATGGTTGTTGGTGCCGCCGTGGTTACCATTTTAATGTGCATCATCTCATCTGCAGGCAAATCAGGCAGAGGAATTTCACTTCAAAATCCAAATCAGATGATGTCTTTGAGTTTATTACTTTGGATCTTCAGAAAAAAAAAAAAAAAAAAAGAGAGTGTTGGTGAATTCAGGGGCACTTGACCAAAAAACTGGGCTGCAAACTGCCTGCCAACTTGGATGGAGTTCTCAGAGCCTTCTTGAACTGAAGATGGTAGACAGATGGCCAAGTCCTAGCCACCTCATGGACTACTGGGTCCTTCTGTAATCCATTTACCATAATCTAGGTACACAGATCACTCACATTTAGCTCTCAACCTAAATCCCCTTTTAGTAACTGATGTTCTTTCCTGAATCTCTGCAGTGGTTTTCGATATCTAAGGGAGAGATATGTACCCTTAGTCTAGCCTGTTAAGATTCACTTTGGCCTGCTCTGGTTCTCTAGGTGTTTGATTCTAACATCCAAAGGATACACGAACTCTCCTTCTACTAAACTACTTCTTTTATCTTTACCCAACCCACTGGTAAAGTTAGTAATCAGGAAAATAAACGTGTTGCACAGATTAAGAAAGGGGAACGGTAATGTCTGTAGAATACCAACAATGCCAGTGCCTCAGCAATAAGCCGTGGAGTATGAGGACTTAAAATCATGTGCTCTAAGGTCAGTCTGCCTGGCATTACTACTCCCTGTGTGAGCTCAAGTCAATTCCTCAGCCTCGGTGAACCTTAATTCAAGGGAAGGATGATGATAAAGATCGTTTGTTAGGACAATTAAATCGGGTGGACACACGTTTCTGACACATGGTAGTGCTTCATAAACACTAGACTATACTACTTTCTCATGTAATAGTCATAACAAACCTACAGGTGTTATTAATCTTCCTGTTTACAAGGAAGAAAATGGAGGCTTAAGGCGTTTAGGTAATTTGCTAGTAACTTTGTATCAAAGTGGACCTGGGAACCTAGCCCAGGCTGCCTGTCCCCAAAGTCTCATAGCACCAGGCTGCCACCCAGAAGAGTGCTCCAGGCATATATACTGACAAGCACGTGAACTTCTCTCATCTAGAGTTCCAACCACTGAAAGTCAGTCACGCCTCTCCCATGCCTGTGTGCGTGCTAACTCGCTTTAGTCATGCCCAACTCTGTGTGACTCCATGGACTGTATGTAGCCCACCAGGCTCCTCTGTCCATGGGTCCTCCAAGCAAGAATATTGGAGTGGGTTGCCATGCCTTCCTCCAGGGCCTCTTACCAACCCAGGGATTGAACCCATCTGTCTCCTGCATTGGCAGGTGGGTTCTTTATGACAAGTACCACCAAGGAAGCCCCTCCTCTCCTTGCCTGGAAAACCCCAGGGACAGTAGCCTGGCAGGCTACAGTCCACAGGGTCACAAATAGTCAGACACCCATATGCAGAGAAGTGCATCTGACAAGGGCGAGTCCTTAAGGAATTCCTATCCAAGGCCCCCAGTGCAGGTGTGTTTCGTCCACATTCACAGCATGTGACAGCAGACAGCAAAATATTCTTGGCTTTAGGTAGCTTGATGCATTCTACCACACACACAAGGATGCATAATCAGCTGGAATGAAATCTAAAAATAGACATTCCTTCCAAGGTCCACTGGGTGAGATCTTACCTAGCAAACATTCTCTGCCTGCAAGAACCTGCTTAGCCCAAACTTCAGGCAGGTATTAGGCTATTATTCTAGGCTCTGGGTGTAAGGAGGACAAAGGATGATTCTATCAAAAGGCTGAGGGAGGCAGGCAAAGGAGCCAAAACATGGCCGTGGCCATTAGAGCACCTATGGGAGATCACAGCTCAAAATGGGGTTTTTGGAGACGGAAACACTATACTTTTGCTTGCAAAGCAGCCCTGACAACATGATGGATGGGGCTAACTATATCCCAGCCCTGCATAATGTCTTTCTGTTCTTCCTTACTGGAGGATTCGCGCCAACTCCGAGCTGGCCTCTGTGTGATGAGTGAAGCCTGGAAACCTCCCTTCTTTTCCCAGGACCAGGTGCCTGGTCAGCCATAGGCAGCTGGGAGTACTGGGTCTGGCAGCTTCCTGAAAGCTAAAGAAGAGGGAGAAGCTGATTGGATCAGAGTTTGAGCTGAGACTAGACGCTGCCAAACTTGTCTGCACTTTGGAACAACCTGGGGAAGCTTTTAAACATTTCAAAAACCAGGCCACATTCCAGGTCCAGTAAACTGCAATCTGCCGAGTAGGACAGAGACACCAGGAGTTTTGAAGCTCCCGAGGTGATTCCACTCTGCAGGCAAATTTGAGAACTACTGGTTTAGAGCTGTGGTTCCTACCCAGGGGCGATTCTGCCCTGCAGGTGCATTTGGCAATGTCAGAAGACATTTTTGGTTGTCATACGGGGGGGAAGGTGCTACTGACATCTAGCGGGAAGAGGCCAGGGCTGCTGCTGAACATCCTGCCATGCCCAGGACGGCCCCACGACAAAGAACGTCCTGGCCAAAATGTCAATAATGCCCGGATTGAGAAACCTGGTTTAGACTCTTGCTTCTCAACATGTGGTTCAGGGACCAGTAGCTGAGCATCACTTGGAGCTTGTTAGAAATGCAGAGTACCAGGCCCAACCACAGACTTTCTGGACCAAACCTGCAGTTTTACAGGCTCCCCTGGCAACCCGCATGCATATTACATTTTAGAAGCAGCAGCTTAGATTGTCTTAGTGTTGTCTTGTGTAATGAAAGATCCCTTCAATTTAACTGCTATGCTGGATTTTTTTAAACATGGCAACTCTGTCTTTCTCATTCCAGATTCTCCTCACAATTCCTCAAGCTCATGTATGAGAACAGCCCTAGGCTTTAGAACCAGACAGATGCAGGTCTGGATCCCAGCTCAGGGTAAAGATCATCTGAAAGTGCTTAACCTTTCCGAGTTGCCATTGCCTAATCTGGAAATGATGTAAAGACTCAGAAGAACAGCAAAATTAGGGATGGTGTCTGAACAGTTTGAGTTGGAATCTGAGCTACTTACTAGTTTTTGAGCTTGAGCAATGTACTTTCCATCTTTCAACCATAACTTTCTTCTCCACATAAAAAACAGCAAGATCAATCCCATGCCTGAGCATATACCCAGACAGACTCTAATTTAAAAAGATACATGCACCCCTATGTTCATATCAGCACTATTTGCAATAGCCAAGACACAGAAGCAACCTAAATGTCCACCAACAGATGAATGGATAAAGATGTAGTGCATATATACAATGGAATATGACTCAGACACAAAAAAGAATGAAATAATACCATTTGCAGCAACATGGATGGACCCAGGGAATATCATAATAAGCAAACGAAGTCAAGAAGACAAAGAGATACCATATGATATCACTTACACGTGGAGTCTAAACTACAAGACAGATGAACAGATCTACAAAACAGAAATGGACTCAGAGACACAGAGCACAGATCTGTGGTCCCCAACGGGGAGGAGACATGAGGAAGGGAAGGGCTGCGAGTCTGGGATTAGCAGATGCAAACTAGGATGGATAAACAGCAAGGTCCTACGATATAACACAGGGAACTTCAGTCAACATCCTGTGATAAACCACAATGGAGAATAATTTGAAGACTACTACACGTGTGTGTAACTGAGGCACACTGAGTTACAGCAGAAATTAGCATACCATTGCAAATCAAACATACTTCAATAAAATTTTTTAAAAGAGCCAAGTGACACCTGATCCTGGAGAGAGGATAGAATTTAAGGCGCTAATGCAGGGGAGAAGCAGCAGCAGCTCACGTGGAGTAAGCGCACACGTGCGGTCATCACTGGCTTGCTTCCTGAAGCACAGAAACCACCATAAACGGGAGAGCCTTTGATTCCAACAGCACACTGTGGACCCATAAATCCTGTCCCTGTGAATCTGGCAGGGCCTATGTTCACCGTCACAGACCCCCCCCCCTTCACCCACTCCAGGGCCAGCACGGAGGAGGATGCTTCACCCACGCCAGGGCCAGCACGGAGGAGGATGCTTCACCCACGCCAGAGCCAGCACGGAGGAGGGTGCTGGCATCTGTTGTTTTGTCTTGTTGCCTCTGTTGAGACTGCAGCTCAAGGGTGGGCATCACGCCTCGCCTCTCTCCTGCCATCCCCCAGCACTTTGCAATTGGGTGATGTGCACAAAAAGTCCTCAACAAAGGTTTTTAGCTAATGCTTGGGAATGCAAAACCTCACAACTAGGAAGACGGGGGGAATAGGATTCACACCTCGTTTCTCCAGTCCTCAAACCTGAGCTGGCTTCGTGTCACTGCACTGCCTCCCTCAAGGCAGGTGTTACACACACACACACACACACACACACACACACACACACACGGAGAATGCAGCAAGCAATTAACAACTGCCTCATGGGGTTTTTTGTAGCAACATGAGTGTTTATCTTTTCCCCTCAACTGGATTATAAGTGCCTCAGAGCGGGAGCTGTGCCTTTCCCTTGTTCTATTTTCCCCAAGGCCCTTACAACATGGCTGAGCTCACATCAGAAGCTCAATAAGTCTCTATTATCCAACTGATGGATTGGTGAATTGGTTGACTGATTAGGTTCGTGATTGACTGGAATAAATACAATATGAGCATAAGAGATGCCTGTTGCAACCATGTGATTTCTAACTCTGTCTTTAGAAAGCTTCTGTACATTTCTAAACATTTTACTACATTCAGGAGAGAGCTACTCTACCCAGGCCTTTCCATTAACTCCCAGAAACCACTCTGTAAAGTAAGGATGAAGAGACAGGAAAAGGAGGCATCAAAGACCCAGCCCTTTAAGGCTTCTTAGGTTCTCCTGCCACGTGGAGGAGGCCCAAACAGGCACACTGGAAGCAGCAGTCACACTGAGCCTTAAGAAGCGGATGAGATGAGGAGTGGCCAAGAAGGAGGGGAGATGAAGACACGACTCTGGAGAAAAGAGAGCCACTGTGAGATGGAGCAATGGCTCTTCCTCGCTGGCTTTTCAACAGGATGCTCAGCTCATCCTGAGGGGTAGGCCAGGCAAACCCGAGGCTTCGGGGGCTGTAGAGAACACGACCAACGCCGACAAGATTGTGAGCGCCAGGCTCACAAGCCAGGTGAGCCAGAATCAGTTACAGCGATTCTGGGCAGCCACCACCACCCCTAGGTCCAGGCGCTTTGGTTCAGCCCAGGAACTGGGGAGCAGAAGCTGGGGAGACTCCAGCTCCAATGACAGGGTATAGACTGAAGCCACTGGACGCGAGCAGAGGTTTTCAGTTCTACTTTGTGCTACAGACAGAGACCAAGCACCTGCTGTGTGCTGACTGTGGCATAGCAGCCCCGAAAAGAAACAGAAAACGAGCACCGACTTTCCCCAGGCTAAAGGGGACATGCTCAGGGGCCAATTCCTCATAACGGAAACAAGCCAGACTACCGCAGCTGCCCCACTCGTCAACCAGCCTGGTCACGCAGCGGAGTAAAGCGCTCTAGGCCATCAGCAAGGCTGGCTCTACCCCAGGGCCTCAGCTTTCTTGGAGGGTAGAGAACAGCTATGGGCTCACAAGGGCAGAGTTGAAAACTCCTAGACCCCAGGCTGTAGGGTGGGGGGCGGGGATCAGCCAGGGAACAAAGTGAGGAGCCACATGAAGTTAAAGGGAAGTGGAAACCCCAACCCAGAAGCGCAAAGCTGTGAAGAGCTTGGGGGAGCCAGTGAGAAAGGACAGTAAGATGATGTCTCTTCTTGAAGGCTTTCTCCAAAAAGAATTTTTTCTGGGCTGGTGTCCACGGGTCACACATAGTAAAAGGCCCTTCCTAGGACCCCCAAACAGGAACAACAGGCCAGGTCTTGACAACCATATTGTTTCTTTCTGCTGAAAATAAAACCCGAGGCCCCTACGTGTGACCCTTCTAAGAGAAGAGCTGAGACTTGGATTAATCTGGAGTATTTCTCAATCTGCCTTGACGGTAACATGGGGAGGAAGAGATCCAGCTCCAGTACTGGGGAAAAATGGCCTGGATCTGAGTCTGGTTCAGGAAGAAAGAGAAGCGCCTGCATTGAAAGAGATGCTTAAAAAAGAACCCTCTTGCTCTGTTGGTGGCAACGTAAACTGGCACAGCCTCTGTGGGGAACCAGTCTTGAGGCTCCTTAAAAAATAAACATAGAGCTTCCTTGATGGCTCCCACCATAAAGCGTCTGCCTGCAATGCTGGAGACCCGGGTTCAATTCCTGGGTCGGGAAGATCCCCTGGAGAAGGAAATGGCAATGCACTCCAGCACTCTTGCCTGGAAAATCCCATGGATGGAGGAGCCTGATAGGCTACAGTCCATGGGGTCGCAAAGAGTCGGACACGACTGAGCGACTTCACTTTCACTTTCACCATACGACCCAGCAATCCCCTCTCCTGGGCATATACCTGGGTAAAACCATAATACTAAAAGATGCATGCATCCCAATGTTTATTGCAGCATTGTTTATAACAGCTAAGACATGGAAGCAAACTAAATGTCCATCAACAGATGAATAGATTTTAAAAATGTGATGTATACATGTATACCCATTTTTTAATGGAATATTAAAAATGGAGTATAAAAAAAATATACTCAGCCATTAAGAGGATTGAAACTGGTTCATTTGTAGAGACATGGATGGACCTAGAGACTATTATACAACATGAAGTAAGTCACAAAGAGAAAAGCAAATATCATACATTAATGCATATATGTGTAATCTAGAAAAATGGCATAGATGAACTTATTTGCAAAGCAGAAATAGAGACACAGACATAGAGAACAAACATATGGATACCAAGGGGGGAAGGGGGATGGAATGAACTGGAAGATTGGGAGTGATTTATACACACTATTGATACGATGTATAAAATAGGTAACTAATGATATCTGGAAAAGACTCTGATGCTGGGAGGGACTGGGGGCAGGAGGAGAAGGGGACGACAGAGGATGAGATGGCTGGATGGCATCACTGACTCGATGGACGTGAATCTGAGTGAACTCCAGGAGTTGGTGACGGACAGGGAGGCCCGGCGTGCTGCGATTCATGGGGTCGCAAAGAGTCAGACACGACTAAGCGACTGAACTGAACTGAATGATATCTGATTGTATAGCACAGGGACCCTACTCAATGCTCTGTGGTGACCTAAGTGGGAAGGAAATCCAAAAAAGATGGGATAAATGTATACATATAGTTGATTCTCCCTGCTATGTAGTAGAAACTAAACAATACTGTAAAGCAACTATATTCCAGTTTAGCAAAGAGATGACAGTATGGCAATGGTTATTTTTTACTTACTGTCAATGGAAAATAGAAACTGTAAGATGTCTGAATTTACACACACACACACACACACACACACACCTGTTCCTCAAAACAATGTTTGCTTACAGAGAAGCTAAAGAGCACAGTAGCCCTCTTTTAATGTAATGGAAAGATCTGTTAAAACTGTTAAAACTTTACAAGGAAAAATTGCCACAAAGGCTGACAGGAGTGAGGTTCAGTCCCTCAATTACAAGAAGGGATAGAATTCTGGACCACCTACTTTGTCCCAGATCAGCAACTGCTCCAGGTGCTCTAAATAATGTATCTCATTTAACCCTAGGAACAACCCAATACCATAGGGTTCTGATCCTTCACTTAAAGATGACAAACTGAGATTCAAAGAGGTGTAATAGCATTCTCAAGATTTCACAGGTCCATGATCTCATCAACCATTTGCAAGCTGACAATCTGATACTAACTTCTGTCCCCACCCACCCCCATCCCAACCCCAAATCATCCTTGGGATGGGAAGAGGGAACAGATAATGCATCTCCCCTACATATCAGTCTAAAAGCAGACGAGTTTTATAAATACTCAATCCACCAAGTGATTATTAACATCCTCCCTTCCATAACCAGTCCCAGATTCCTGGAAGAGACGGGGAAACGTGGTGTCTTTTCAGAGAACATTGATATTCATCTCGGTTACTCTTCTCCATTCGAGCAGCACATAAATTACTGGCTCTGTTGTCAAATGCTGCATGTAATTGTGTTTAGCATAACATCCCAGGGGAAAAGAAAAGTCATCGGCTCTGCTATGGGCAGAGACATGCCAGGGGCACTGGAATGGAAGTTGAAAGATGGTATCCACCCTCTCGGCCCTCCCCCGCCCCGCCACCCCACCTCCCCTGGGGCCTGGGAGCCTAGGCTTGTCAGTAGCCACAAACAAGAATCCAGGAGATTAGAAGGTGCAGAGTACGACGAGAGTGAAAAATTGCAGGAAAGAAACAGTGAGCTTTTTATTTGTCGAAGCATGCCAATTCAGACAAGTAAAAATATTTCCACCTACTTTTCAATGGCCAAGAGGCAGGTCCTCTCAATGTCTATTTTAGTAAATCAGTAAAAAGAAACATTATTTGTGTAATTACTATGAACAGTATCATGTAATAATGATCTCACTTACTTCCTGTTGCAGCTCTTAAGTAAAACTTTCAAGTTAGAGCTGTTATCTGACTTGTCCAAGGTGACGCAGCTGGAAAGTACAGAGTTCTCCTAAACATCTTATTTTTCCCTGAACTGGCCTTTTAGAGCCTCATTTTTTCCTTTTCCCAGCATTGACCTATTCCCTCAGGTGCCTGCTCCAGCAGACTGACCCAGTTGGAAAGCAACTGAAAAAGATGCAATCTTTGTAAAACCCCCAAAGAAATGCTCCTCTTGAACTCTAAAAAGAAATAATCCTCATCATCACTGTCTATCAGAATTAAATTTGCTAATAAAATGAAAAAAACAAACACACAAAAAGTATGACTGAGACAATTCTCTCACCTAAAAGCAGCTCTGGTAAAGAGATACAGTGTAAATCAGGAACCCAGCTTCATCCGTCTGCGCTGTCACCCTCCGACCATCGAGGTTCCTCAAGGATCCAGATGGCTGCTCGAGCACTTGCCATCACCTCTGAAAGCCAGGCACCAGGAAGGAGCAAGCAGGGAAGGACAAATGGGCTGCCTCTCATTTCAGGAGCCTTCCAAAATCTTCTGCCCACAGACTTCAGCTTGCCTGGTGGCCAGAAATGTTCACAAGCTCACACCTAGCTTCAAGGGAGCCTGGCAAATGTGATGTACACTGGGCACACTGTCACCCTGACATACACCAGGCATCTTTTCCTACAGGAAGAAAACAAAATAAAGATAATGGGTGGCAAATAGCGGACTCTGACCCAATTGCCATCACCCACACCCACCACCATCATCACTGCTCTTGGCCATGGTCTTTCTATACTATACAGTTCAGTTCATCCCACAACGATCGTATGAAGGGTACCATTTTCCACACTGTACAGACAGGGAAACAGAGACTCCCGGAAGCTAAGTAACTTACACAAGGTCACAGAATTGAAATGTGGACCTGGAAAATACACTTATTATTAATGTGTGTCCTAATATCAAACCCCATAAAGTACCCACTTGATATAGCTGTCTAATGTGATACAAGTGTGAAGAACTTTGCTCTTTAACCTGAAGGCAACTGTTTACACAGGTACAACATGACTCATCTCTCTGTCTAGCTCCAAAGCCCAAGAATCTAACAACTGTACTAACACTTTCACCCTTACATGGTCATTTCCTGAACGGAACTGTGATAGAACAATTATGGAATCAGAGAACTCCCAATTTAGCCATGCAGGAAGCTATTTCGTATGCTTGAACATGAACCAACTATATCCCCCTCCAAAGTCTCACCCTAGAAGGTGATATTTTATAGAGGAGGGTATCAGAAAAGTTAACTTGGTAAACTCCCTCTCACACACATTCTCCCCCACATCCTTCACACACACACACACACACACACACACACACTTTTCATTCTTCAATCAAGTGGCAAGTACCATTCTACAGAACAAACACCCAGTTTTTATGCAAAACAGTGTGGAAATTCTCTAAAAAACTAAAACTAGAGCTACCATATGACTCTGCGGTCCCACTCCTAGGCATATATCTGGAGAAAAACATGGTTTGAAAGGATACATTCACCCCGGTGTTCATTACTGCACTGTTCACAATAGCCAAGACATGGAAGCAACCTAAATGCCTATCAGCAGAGGAACAGATAAAGAAGCTGTGGTGCGTATACACAATGGAATATTACCAAGCCATTTACAAGGATGAAATAATGCCATCTGCAGCAACATGAACGGACCCAGAGACTGTCATACTCAGTGAAACAAGTCAGAGAAAGAGATATCCCTTATGTGCAGAATCTAAAGAGGAATGATACAAATGACCTTATTTACAAAACAGAAACAGACTCACAGACTTTAAAGAATGGACTTATGATTATGGGGGCAGTGGGGAGGAGAGGGGGGCAGGAATAATTAGGGAGTTTGGGATGGACATCTATACTCTGCTATATTTAAAATGGATAATCAACAAAGACCTATTGTATAGCACGGGGAACTCTGTTCAATGCTATGAGGCAGCCTGGGTGGGAGGGGAGTTTGGGAGAGAACGGATATGTGTATATGTATGGGTGAGTCTCTTTGCTGTCCACCAGAAACTATGACAACGTTGTTAATCAGCTATGTGTGTGTTTAGTCACTCAGTTGTGTCTGACTCTTTGCAGCCCCATGGACTGCAGCCCTCAGGGCTCCTCTGTCCTTGGGGATTCTCCAGGCAAGAATACTTGAGTGGGTTGTCATGCCCTCCTCCAGGGGATCTTCCCAACCCAGGGATTGAACCCAGGTCTCCTGCACTGCAGGCAGATTTTTTACCATCTGAGCCACCAGGGAAGCCTATTAATCAGCTATACCCCAGCACAAAATAAAAGTTTAAAAACACAGTCTTGCCCTCCTTCTTTGTTCCCAACTTATAGGTAAATATTCATTTCTCTCTTCAATTCATTCCTATTGTGTCCTGAAACGTTCTTTGTAGTTATTTTGCTCAGGAATTCTTTCTCAAAACTATTTCGAGAGAGAGGGTGACATGGTTATAATCCCAACTCCTTGGCCTGCACACCCTCTGGCCTAAATGGATGTCACATTCCCAAATGCTGTAAGAAGGTCAGCAGTTAAGAAAAACACAGCTTCCCAGCTTCTACAGAGAAAGTGAACATTCTTATTAAACCTGTAAGCAAAATGTCAAACTATGGAAAGCCTGAGCCAGTAGTATTCTTGCATCACATGGCCCAGCAAGGAAGACCTGAAAGATGCCTAGAACAGCTTCCTTTAATGCTCTTCATCAGATGCTGCCAGACCAGCAGCAATCACACCTGAAGATGCCATATATAGAACTGGACCAGACAACTCATTTCCACCATTTACTGGGCTCCAATTCTAGATCTATACAAGTCCATACCAGGGATACTGGATCAAAAAAGCCTAGCACCCTGATTTCAAGTAATTCATAGTCTAGTGGGTGAGCCAAACACATGAATTAATTACCCCAGATCATGGACTCAGAGCTCTGCTTGCTGATGAAGAAAGTGCTTACAACACTCAGAGGAGAAACATCAGCTCCATGGTAGGGCTATCATGGAGGACTTCCTGGAAGAGATGGCACTGGAAGATGGGCCTTCACTCCTGAAGTCATTCACAGGTTGTGAGCCTCCCACAGGGGACTTCAGTTCTCAGTCTTGCACCTAATATAAAGGTTTTGCCCACAGTCCAAGAGTAGGGCCAATTGTATTAGCAATTCACACTGACTTTCACTGAAGATTTGTTGGAGAGATGGAGACACTGTTAAATCGTGCACAGAAGAGTAAACACAAATTTTTAAACCCCTGTGAGATATTTCTTTTCCTTGCTCAAGTTTTTCTCCAGGTCCCAGCTGCATCATTTCTCCCCTCTTATCCCTCTAATCTCTCCAACATCCGAAGTCATCAGTTCCCAGCCTCAGCTTGTGTATCAACTCAGCAAAAAAAGAGAGAGAGAGAGAGAGAGAGAGAGAGAGAGAGAGAGAGAGAGAGAGGCCTAGGTTTGTAGAGAGCCTCCTGAGAAAGCCCTTCAGGGAATCATAACTGGTTATGCAGTAGACCCTGGGAGCATCTCTCCCTGCACTCCAGGCTGCTAATCAAAATGTTTACCCAACAAAAACCAGGGCTGAAAAAATAGAAGCATCATTCTGCCTGCAAGAAAACAAAATGTTCTCTGTATCACTGCATGGAGAAGGACTTTTTTCCCCCAGGTGCAGAAGGTAGGAAAAACAGTTCAGGAAAGGAAATCACAAAACCAAGGAAGCAGTAAAAAGGGACATCCCACCAAATGTTTGAGAAACAGCAAAGGTCTGGTGTGGCAGGAAGAAAGGGAGTAAAGAAATGAGTCTGGAAGGCATGAGCAAGATAGATGAGGCCAGTCACCTCCTTCTGGTTCCAAGTGTGTGTGTTATTCTGGAACGTGATGCCACATCACTGCTCTGTGTTCCCAGCCTCCATTCTAGCTTCCCAAGGTGTCACTGACATTTTTAAGGGGACGAATTAATTAGCCTGTCCCTTCTTCATGTTTTACTGCAAAGTGAAGAATAGAGATAGTTAAGTTTGGTTACAGCTTTAAGTTTAATGCTGTAGCTAGTAATGTGGGAATTATGGACAATAATGTGTGTATGTATCCATAAATACAGAGAAAGAGGAAGAGGGTGAGAATTGATTCTTCTGTTACATCTGCCTTATTTAGCTTTTAACTCAAATTGCATCATTCTGTTGATCCATTTAGATTCTGCCTATCCCCCCGCCCCCGCAAAAAAAGATATGAGACAGAAATTGAAACAGTTAACCTTAGAAGACGTATAATAACACCTTTACTCAAGATAGAGGACAATAGCCACATACTTTATAAAGAGACTAGAGAAAGTGTGATATTAAAAAGTTCTGGCAAGGGGACTTCCCTGTAGTTCAGTGGTTAAGAAATTGCTTTGCAATGTCAGGGACATGGGTTCGATCCCTGATCAGTGAACTAAGATCTCACATGCCATGGGGCAACTAGCCCTCATGCCGTAACTACTGAGCCCACACACCGCAACTAAAGAGTCCATGTGTCACAATGAAAGGCCCCACATAACTCAACAAAGGTCCCAAGTGCTGCAACTAATACCCAACGGAGCCAGATAAATAGATATTTTTTTAGACGCTCTGGTAAGGAGAGCTATCACTAAGTAAACTGGATGACTTCCCAGCAGCAGGTTAAAAACATACATAAGCTTTCATTGGAAGGACTGATGCTGAAGTTCCAATACTTTGTCCACCTGATGCAAAAAGCCAGATGCTGGGAAAGATTGGGGACAGGAGGAGAAGGGGATGACAGAGGATGAGATGGTTGGGTGGCATCACCGACTCAATGGACATGAGTTTGAGCAAATTCCAGGAGACAGTGAACGACAGGGAAGCCTGGCGTGCTGCAGTCCATGAGGTCGCAGAGTCGGACACAACTTAGCGACTGGACAACAACAAAGGCTCTGAAATAAGGAAAAGTGCATATTCCAGAGTCTTTTACAAAGGAATTGTTTTATGGTTAAAGAAACATTGGCTGCTGGGACTCGTATCTTAGTAAACTGTAAAATAACCCCCTTTACTCCTCTCCTTTTTTCAATACTGTGTTGAATCTTAAATTCCAACTTGTTTTCTTTGTTCTCACCCTAGATCCTCCTTACTTTGTGCTTGAAAAACAAAGACCACACACCAGCTCAAATTGGTACTTTTCAGGCAGTTGTTTCCATTTGACGGCAGTGATTGGTTTTGGCTTGCCCAGAGGTTCACTCTGACTCATAGACTGAAGCATCATTATGCCATCTTCCACCAGAGAGTGCTAGGTGGGGAGCAGTGGAGCTCACCAGCAAAAATGGAAAAATGAAAGAGTACCACTTCTCAATCTTTGTTAGCATGAAGATATAATTATGCATTTTATGTTTTTCAGAGGTGAGGATCATGCCTGTCAGAACACCTACTGGCTTGCAATCTTGTTGTCACCATCATTTAAAAGGAAAGCATCAATTTATTTGAGCAGCCTTTGTCAATGTGGGTCTGAGAGCATGCTGCGTGAAATAATAAAGATTAGTGTTAAATTAATGACGATAATAATAGTTACTGTTCATTGACTGCCTCCTATTCGAAGTGCAGCACTCTGCAAAGAGTGTGTCATTTAATTCTTACAACAATCCTGTTATTAATATTATAGAGAAGCTGAAGTCCATAGGGGTTAAGTAACTTACCTAATTCAAGCAAGTTGCAAGACAAAATTCAAACCAATGTGCATCTCACTGTATGTGGAGTGTGGAATAATGCAATGAATGCTACGCTCAATAGGAATTTTACCACCATATAAAAGAGCAGGCATTTTCCTTCTATTCTGATTAGGACCATATGCATCTTGTCCTTTTATTGATAGTCCTAGCTCAGACTATCTTCTTCAGTTGTGTTCTTCACTCATTCTAAGGGCATAGAGATAATACAAACTATGACAATATGGTATAGAATATGAAAATATAATAGTTCAACTGCACTGAACAGGGTTACAAGAATGTCTCCATAGCTCTTAGAGCAGCTTCTAGACACACAAGTTCTTAGTAAGCATTCAATTCAGTTCAGTTGCTCAACTGAGTCTGACTTTTTGCAACCCCATGCAGCATGCCAGGTCTCCCTGTCCATCACCAACTTTCAGAGTTTCATGAAACTCATGTCCATTGAATCAGTGATGCCATCCAACCATCTCATCCTCTGTTGTCCCCTTCTCCTCTGCCTTCAATCTTTCCCAGCATCAGGGTCTTTTCAAATGAGTCAGTTCTTCATATCAGGTGGCCAAGGTATTGGAGTCTCAGCTTCAGCATCAGTCCCTCCAATGAATACCCAGGACTGATCTCTTTTAAGATGGACTGGTTGGATCTCCTTGCAGTCCAAGGGACTCTCAAGAGTCTTCTCCAACACCACAGTTCAAAAGCATCAATTCTTCAGTGCTCAGCTTTCTTTATAGTCCAACTCTAATATCCATACATGACTACTGGAAAATCCACAGCCTTGACTAGAAGGACCTTTGTCGGTAATGTCTCTGCTTTTTAATATGCTGTCTAGGTTGGTCATAATGTTTCTTCCAAGGAGCAAGGGTCTTTTAATTTCATGGCTGCAGTCACCATCTGCAATGATTTTAGAGTCCCAAAATAAAGTCTGTCACTGTTTCCACTGTTTCCCTATCTATTTGCCATGAAGTGATGGGACCGGATGGCATGATCTTATTTTCTATATGTTGAGCTTTAAGCCAACTTTTTCACTCTCCTCTTTCACTTTCATCAGAGGCTTTTTAGTTCCTCTTCACTTTCTGCCATAAGGGTGGTGTCATCTGCGTATCTGAGGTGATTGATATTTCCCCCAGCAATCTTGATTCCAGCTTGTGCTTCCTCCAGCCCAGCGTTTCTCATGATGTATTCTGCATATAAGTTAAATAAGCAGGGTGACAATATATAGCCTTGACGTACTCCTTTTCCTATCTGGAACCAGTCTGTTGTTCCATGTCCACTTCTAACTGTTCCTTCCTGACCTGCATACAGGTTTCTCAAGAGGGAGGCCAGATGGTCTGCCATTCCCGTCTCTCTCAGAATTTTCCACAGTTTATTGTGATCCAGACAGTCAAAGGCTTTGGCATAGTCAATAAAGCAGAAATAGATGTTTTTCTGGAACTCTCTTGCTTTTTCGATGATCCAGCGGATTTTGGCAATTTGATCTCTGGTTCCTCTGCCTTTTCCAAATCTGGCTTGAACATCTGGAAGTTCATGGTTCATGTACTGTTGAAGCCTGGCTTGGAGGATTTGAGCATTACTTTACTAGCATGTGAGATGAGTGCAATTGTGCGGTGATTGAGCATTCTTTGGCATTGCCTTTCTTTGGGATTGGAATGAAAACTAACCTTTGCCAATCCTGTGGCCACTGCTGAGTTTTTCAAATTGTTGGCATACTGAGTGCAGCACTTTCACAGCATCATCTTTCAGGATTTGAAACAGCTCAACTGGAATTCCATCACCTCCACTAGCTTTGTTCATAGTGATGCTTCCTAAGGCCCACTTGACTTCACATTCCAGGATGTCTGGCTCTAGGTGAGTGATCACACCATCGTGATTATCTGGGTCATGAAGATCTTTTTTGTATAATTCTTCTGTGTATTCTTGCCACCTCTTCTTAATATCTTCTGCTTCTGTTAGGTCCATACCATTTCTTCCTTTATTGAGCCCATCTTTGCATGAAATGTTCCCTTGGTATCTCTAATTTTCTTGGAGAGATCTCTAGACTTTCCCATTCTATTGTTTTCCTCTATTTCTTTGCATTGATGCTGAGGAAGGCTTTCTTATCTCTTCTTGCTATTCTTTAGAACTCTCATTCAAATTGTTATAACTTCCCTTTTCTCCTTTGCCTTTCGTTTCTCTTCTATTCACAGCTATTTGTAAGGCCTCCTCAGATAACCATTTGCCTTTTTGCATTTCTTTTTCTTGGGGATGGTCTTGATCCCTGCATTTCCTGTGCAATATATTAGAGAAACTAAAAACAAAAGAAAAAAAAAGTAGACCCTTGACTGGTCCCAGCTTTGAGAACATCTACTCAATGAAACATCCAAATCCAGTTCCGATCAATCCAGAAAAAATATGAATGACTCAAATGAATCAATGCAAAATCAAGTTTATATAATGCATGTGCTAATGAGTCAAAATGTACAAAACTGACAATCTTTCTAAACAGTCAAGGGAAACGGAAAGATTACCATGTTCTGGGCATACCAACTAGGTTTTTGAGAAGAAGAAAGACTTGATCTTGGCCTTAAAATGTATAGAATTATTAGAAAAGGGGGAACAATATTATATATGAAATGAATCTCTACTAACGTCTCACTGATCACAAGCTGTGGTCCTGGAAAATAATGAATCTGACAAAACTGCATTGGCAAGACTGTTTTAAAAAATAAAAGCATCATGAAATCTACATTTATCTATCAATCCCTAGTTCAAGCCACATACCCTCCAGAGAGGTGACTTATCCGAGGATCCGGGTTACTGCTACACCACACACGTGTCTGCACGGCTCTTGCACTCCATAATGTAACTCACCTGTGTATTAGGCTTGAAACGCAGCCCACAAACTCAAACATTGAGTGAGTGTAACTTTCTCTACTTTTTGTATAACTCAACTGCAGCTCAAGATGGTATAATTTCTAGGGAACTTGTACAGTGCCAAAACAGTTCATGAGAGTAGAATCTCAGGTTCTAAAGGCATCTCTGCATGTGAGTTGAGATGTCTATCCTCCTGTCTAGACCTAGATTTTTGGTCCAAGTGAATTGATCCTGGGTTACTTCAGGTCTGTCTCCATGTTTCCAGGCTCAGATCCTCTCTCCATTATCTCTCTGCCATTTTATGCACAAGGAAACAAAACCATTTTACTGCTAAAATCCCTTATGCATTTCCAGTTCTCCTCTCCAATTAGTATTTCTATTCCAGTTGCATTCATTTGACAACAGTGATTGGCTTAATTTGCCCACAAGTTCATGTTTAACTCACAGACTGAAGCATTGTTATATGACTTCTCACCAGAGAATGTCAGGTGGGGGTTAGTGGAAGTCACCACCAAAAATGGAAAAATGAAAGAGTACCACTTCTCAATCTTTGTTAGCATGAAAATATAATTATGCATTTCACACTTTTCAGAGGCAAGGGTCACATCTGTCAGAACACCTATTAACTTGCAATCTTTTTGTCACTATCAGTAGAAAGAAAAGCATCAATTTCTTTGAACACTCTTTGCCCATGTGGGTCCGAGAGCATGCTGCGTGAAATAATGATTAGTATTAAACTACCTGGTTTTAGAAAAGGCAGAGGAACCAGAGATCAAATTGCCAAAATCCGCTGGATCATCGAAAAAGCAAGAGAGTTCCAGAAAAACATCTATTTCTGCTTTATTGACTATGCCAAAGCCTTTGACTGTCTGGATCACAATAAACTGTGGAAAATTCTGAGAGAGACGGGAATGGCAGACCATCTGGCCTCCCTCTTGAGAAACCTGTATGCAGGTCAGGAAGGAACAGTTAGAAGTGGACATGGAACAACAGACTGGTTCCAGATAGGAAAAGGAGTACGTCAAGGCTATATATTGTCACCCTGCTTATTTAACTTATATGCAGAATACATCATGAGAAACGCTGGGCTGGAGGAAGCACAAGCTGGAATCAAGATTGCTGGGGGAAATATCAATCACCTCAGATACGCAGATGACACCACCCTTATGGCAGAAAGTGAAGAGGAACTAAAAAGCCTCTGATGAAAGTGAAAGAGGAGAGTGAAAAAGTTGGCTTAAAGCTCGACACTCAGAAAACAAAGATCATGGCATCTGGTCCCATCACTTCATGGCAAATAGATGGAGAAACAGTGGGAACAGTGGCTGACTTTTATTTTTCTGGGCTCCAAAATCACTGTAGATGGTGATTGCAGCCATGAAATTAAAAGATGCTTACTCCTTGGAAGGAAAGTTATGACCAACCTAGACAGCATATTAAAAAGTAGAGACATTACTTTGCTAACAAACATCCATCTAGTCAAGGCTATGGTTTTTCCAGTGGTCATGTATGGATGCGAGAGTTGGACTAGAAAGCTGAGTGCCAAAGAATTGATGCTTTTGAACTGTGGTGTTGGAGAAGACTCTTGAGAGTCCCTTGGACTGCAAGGAGATCCAACCAATCCATTCTGAAGGAGATCAGTCCTGGGTGTTCATCAGAAGGACTGATGCTAAAGCTGAAACTCCAATACTTTGGCCACCTCATGCAAAGAGTTGACTCATTGGAAAAGTCTCTGATGCTAGGAGAGATTGGGGGCAGGAGGAGAAGGGGACAACTGAGGATGAGATGGCTAGATGGCATCACTGACTCGATGGACATGAGTTTGAGTGAACTCCAGGAGTTGGTAATGGACAGGGAGGCCTGGGGTGCTGTGATTCATGGGGTCACAAAGAGTCAAACACGACTGAGCGACTGAACTGAATAATGATAATGGTGCTTCGCAGTTGGCTCAGTGGGTAAAGAGCCAGCAATGCAGGAGACACAGGAGACACGGGTTTCACCCCTGGGTTGGGAAGATCCCCTTGGGGAGGGCACGGCAACCCACTGCAGTATTTCTGCCTGGAGAATCCCATGGGCTGAGGAGCTTAGAGGGCTACAGTCCATGGGGTTGCACAGAGTCACGACTGAAGTGACTGAGCACAGAAGCATGCAATAGTGATAATAATAACTTCCCAGTGAGTGTCTCCTTCTGGAAGGGTCCTGACTCTTTCCCAGGACTGTACCCACTAGAAGGATTCCAGTATCATCTCTCCAGGCTCCAGCAACGTCAGCATCATGACTTCTCCAACTCTCTTCTTCCAAGTCAAAATATTCCTTTTCTAGTCTAAAGGATGGTGGAGGTTGGAGGAAGGATCTTCATTTTGTCTCCCCAATGTTTTTCCTCAACTATGAGCCCTTTCTGTTTGCAATAAAAGATGGAACTTTAAAAGCAGAAGCCAAAAAGCGACTTTTCTTTTCTCTTCCTTTCATTGTCATATTCTTTGCCTGAGTGGATGAGCATAGACCAGCCTAGCTACTTAAATAGGAGAAAGGTCCAAAGGAGAATAGGAATGAGAGAGAGAAATGGTTAGTTTAAAATTAGCATCTCACCACATCTGTCTGTGAATCTACTTCCCACACTAGTCTGTGAGTTCTTCTACCATATGGACAGACTATGATTTTTATCTTTGTCTCCCCAATTCATATTATAGGCCCAGCAGCTCTGACAGGGTCCAGGGGAGGAAAGCATAACTGAAGAAGTGAGTCAGGACTTGGACTTGGCCTTCCATCCCCCATGTGTCTTCCTATCTCACCATCCCCAGCCTGTGATCCTTTGAGTCCCCACACCCTCACACCCCAAGTATGCTATACTTTCTTTTCACAGGATTCTTTCCTTTCTTAAACTGCAAAATAAATATCATGCAGGCTGTTAAGCTATTTCCAGATACTAAAAGAATAAGGTGAAATATATGTGCATACATTATGCCTTTATAAGTTTATTCACAAACATCCCCACCAATTAATATATGCCCCTATAATGAAATGGGCTTTGTTTCAGAGGTGAAAAGACCTTGCCTTGTAGTAGCATTTTCAGAACTTTCCAAATAAACTATTGCACCAAAATCCTTGTCTCAGAATCTTCCTCCAGGGAAGCCCAAACTGTGAGGGTCAGGATGGCTTCCTGGAGGGAATGATGCCTTTGGAAGTTACTAAGCTTGACAGGAATGTGCGGACTGAGTCGAGAGAGGAGGCGTTCATGAGCAGTTCAGCTTCCACAGGTGGTTTCTTTTTTTAACTTTTTTTATTTATACTGGAGTACAGTCAACCAACAATGTTGCGATAGTTGCAGGCGCACAAGGAAGGGCCTCAGCCACACATATGCATGTATCCATTCTCCCCGAACTCCCCTTCTAATCAGACTGCCACATCACATTGAGCACTGAGATCCCTGTCCTATACAGTAAGTCCTTGTTGGCTATTCATTTTAAATATAGCAGTGTGTATATGACCATCTTAAACTCCCTAACTATCCCTTCCCCCCATCCTTAGCCCCTGGTGACCATACATTCTCTCTAGCGCTCCACAGGTACTTCCTAACCTACACCAGACCCCCCACACCTTTGCCTAACATACAGTGGCACTACATTGCTTTGGTGGTGGGTTAGTTACTAAATCATGTCTGACTCTTTGCTACCCCAAGACTGTAGTCCACCAGGCTCCTCTGTCCACAGGATTTCCCAGGCAGGAATACTGGAGCGGATTGCCAGTTCCTTCTCCAGGGGATCTTCCTGACCCAGGGATCAAACCCACATTTCCTGCTTGATAGGAGGATTCTTTACTACAGAGCCACCTGGGAAGCTTACAACTGCTTTATGGCTATGGAAATAGGTCTCCCAAAATGAGCAAACTATGGGTTTACACTACAGAAGGGTCATTTTCTAGCCATCAGTTGTTCTCAAAGTGTAGTTGCTGGACCGGCATCAGCATAACCTGGGACCTTCTTAGAAATGCAAACCTTCAGACCCCTCCCGGCCCTCAGAAAGCCTGGAGGTAGCTACCAGCAAAAGGTGCCTGAACAAGCCTTCTCGGTCCTTCTGATACATGCTCAAGTTTGAGACCGCTGCTTTAGGCTTTAGAAATATGACAGAGGACGGTGAACTGTGAGCAAGGCAGGAAGACCAGCCAGACCACAGCAGTGTGGCTTCTTGCAACTTCCTGAGTTTGCTTGTGGGCATGGCACTTATCCTTTCTAAGATTTTCTTTTCTGGCCTTTAAAACAGTGGTTAACTGTAATCCACACCTCTCATGGGTTACCATGAGATGACGTGTAGTCATGTACATGGAAGGTCTTCCTAATTGTTAAAACACCATAGAATAAATGTAAGGCAAGCAGGCCGGCAGCTTTTAAAAAGCCAGCAGCCGTAGCAGGAGAACTGCTTGACTGGAGGTTCCAGCACATCCTCAACAGCCCTCTGAGGGTCTAAACAGCTGCTGGGATCAGCCCCACACCTCAGCAAATGCAACTGCCATCTGTCTGCCCTTGCCAGCATGCACGAGAGCCCCTTTTCTCCTTTGCCTGCAGCCTCCTAGGACTGGGCTCTAAGAGCAGGCAGTCACTTCTGTCTCGAGTCCTTCCTGCATTAGGACTACAGACAGTGATGACTTACAAAGGGCATGTTTTAAAGATGTTTGGCTCCCCAGTGTTCTCACTGCATTGACTTTTTAAACACAGTGGTGAAAAGAGAAAGGATGGGGATGGGGAGAGGAAAGAGGGGAGGAGAAGAAGGCTGGCCCAACTGCCCATGACCTGCAGGCTCCCTTTGCTGGTCTCAGCCTGGCTTCCTCCACGCCTGGTGTGCCACATGTGAGAAAAGAAGGGGTAATTAGGTCACAGATGGAGCAGGGTCTAAGGATCGGAGGAGGAGGCTTGATTCACATCTGGGCAGGCAGTTTCCTCATGCCTCCACCCTGTTTACAGAACAAAAGCATGTAGCCTGCAAACAATCCTGAGCCCTGCTGGGAAGGGCTGCCAGGGAACTCTGCTAGGGAGAAGAGCCTCAACACATGAATATCAAAGAGTTCTCCCTCCTCTGCAGATGGACTGTCAGCGTTCAGCTTCATCTCCGGGAATCCCTATTGGCCTTTGAGGCGGAGAGCTGCAGAAAAGCATATTAGCTTAAAAAAATACAGTTCAACAGGGCATGATGGAACCAGCATATTTCCCTGGCAGTTTCTTGCATGCTGGGGAGGAAAGGCAGATTTCCCTCACTACCTGCATCTATTGTAGCACCGAGGTTTCTGGGAAAGAAAGAGCGCCAAGCACGAAGTCTTGCCTTACTGTGGATTTTTTTTTTTTTTTTCAAATTTAAAGCCTGAGAAGTGACACCAGTTTGCAAAAGAGGAGAGATCTCTACAATTGATGTATTTTCTTCTACAAAGTCAGATGAAATGACCTCCAAATCACTACTGATTCTGAAATTCAAGCATCCAAGCAATTCTATTTGCTAGCAAATCGGGAAAACTATAGTCCTTCAGCACAAAGTTACAATTCTAAGCACAAAATTCTGGGAAGTACTTTTTTTATTGGGGTATTGCCTTATAGTATTGTACTAGTTTTTGCTGTATAACCAAGTGCATCAGCTATGTGTATACTGACTCAACAACGGCCATAAAAATGGAAAAGGCCAGCTTTCATTCCAATCCCAAAGAAGGGTAATGTCAAAGAATGTTCAGACCACCGCACAATTGAACTCATTTCACATGCTAGCAAGGCAATGCTCAAAATCCTTCAAGCTAGGCTTCAACAGTATGTGAACCAAGAATTTCCAGATGTACAAGCTGGATTTAGAAAAGGCAGAGGAACCAGAGACCAAACTGCCAACATCCACTGGATCATAAAAAAGCAAGGGAATTACAGAAAAGTATCTACTTCTGCCTCACTGACTGCACTAAAGCTTTAGACTGTGTGGGTCACAACAAACACTGTGGAAAACTCTTAGAGATGGGAACACCAGGCCACCTTACCTGCCTCCTGAGAAACCTGTATGCAGGTCACAAAACAACAGTTAGAACCGGACATGGAACAACAGACTGGTTCAAAATTGTAAAAGGAGTACGTCAAGGCTATATATTGTCACTCTGCTTATTTAACCTGTATGCAGAGTACATCAAGCAAAATGCTGGGCTGGATGAAGCTCAAGCTGGAATCAAGAATGCCAAGAGAAGTATCAATAACCTCAGATATGCAGATGATACCACTCTTGCTGCAGAAAGTGAAGAGGAACTAAAGAGCCTCCTGAAGAAGGTGAAAGAAGAGCGTGAAAAAGCTGGCTTAAAACTCAACACTCAAAAATCTAAGATCATGGCATCCAATCCCATCATTTCATGGCAAATAGATGGGGAAACCATGGAAACAGTGACAGACTTTATTTTCTTCAGCTCCAAAATCACTGTGGATGATGACTACAGCCATGAAATTAAGACACTTGCCTTGGAAGAAAGGCTATGACCAACCTAGACAGTGTATTAAAAAGTAGAGACATCACTTTGCCAACAAAGGTCCAGACAGTCAAAGTTATGGTTTTTCCAGTAGTCATGTAAGTATGTGACAGCTGGACCATCAGGAAGGCTGAGCACTGAAGAATTAATGCTTTCAAGTTGTGGTGTTGGAGAAGACTCTCAAGGGCCCCTTGGATAAAGGAGATGAAACCAGTCAATCCTAAAGGAAATCAATCCTGAATATTAATTGGAAGAACTGATCCTGATGCAATACTTTGGCCACCTGATGCAAAGAGCCGACTCATTGGAAAAGACCCTGACGCTGGGAAAGATTGAAGGCAGGAGGAGAAGGGGATGACAGAAAATGAGATGGTTGGATGGCATCACTGATTCAATGGACATGAGTTTGAGCAAACTCTGGGAGACAGTGAAGGACAGGGAAGCCTGGTGTGCTGCAGTCTACAGGGTTGCAAAGAGCTGGACACAACTGAGCAGGTGAACAACATACATATGCTCCCTCCCTCTTGAGCCTCTCTCTGACCCCCACCCCATCCCACCCCTTTAGGTCATTGCAGAGCACCGAGCTGAGCTCCCTGTGCTTTGCAGCACTTTCCCAGTAGCTCTCTATTTCACACGTGGCAGTGCTGTACCTACACAGTCCCAAGCCCCCATCTCATTCCAGCCCTCCTCCCCACCACCTTGTCCCGGTCTGTTCTCTCCACCTGCATCTCTATTCCTGACCTGCAGATATGTTCATCTTTCCCACTGTTCTAGATTCCCCATACATATGTTCATATACAGTATTTGTTTTCTCTTTCTGACTTACTTCACTCTGTACGACAGTCTCTAGGTCCATCCACATCTCTACAAGTGACCCTATTTCATTCCTCTTAATGGCTGAGTAATATTCCATTGTGTGTATCTACCACTTCTTCTTTATCCATTCATCTGTCAACAAACATAATAGGTTGCTTCCATGTCGAGGCTACTGTAAACGGTGCTGCAGTGAACACTGGGCTGCATGTGTCTTTTTTGAATTATGATTTTCTCAGGGAAAATGCCCAGTAGTGGGACTGCGGGGACATATGGTAGTTCTATTTTAGTATTTTAAGGAACCTCCATACTGTTCTCCAGGCTTCCCAGGTGGTGCCAGTGGTAAAGAACCCACTTGAAATAGAGGAGATGTGAGAGAGGTAGGTTCAATCCCTGGGTTGGAAAGATCCCCTGGAGGAGAGCGTGGCAACCCACTCCAATATTCTTGCCTGGAAAATTCCATGTACAGAGGAGCCTGGAGGGCTACAGTCCATGGGACACAACAGCAACTGAAAACACACTGTTGTCTATACTGACTATATCAGTTTACAGCCCCACCAACAGTCCCAGAGGGATCCCTTTTCTACACACCCCCTCCAGCATTTATTGTTTGTAGATTTTATGATGATGGCCATTCTGACAAGTGTGAGATGATATCTCTCTGTATTTTTGATTTACATTTCCCTAAGTTACGACCAACCTGCTGCTGCTGCTAAGTCACTTCAGTCGTGTCCGACTCTGTGCAACCCCAGAGACGGCAGCCCACCAGGCTCCCCCGTCCCTGGGATTCTCCAGGCAAGAACACTAGAGTGGGCTGTCATTTCCTTCTCCAATGCAGGAAAGTGCAAAGTGAAAGTGAAGTCACTCAGTCGTGTCTGACCCTCAGTGACCCTATGGACTGCAGCCTTCCAGGCTCCTCCATCCATGGGATTTTCCAGGCAAGAGTACTAGATTGGGGTGCCATTGCCTTCTCCATATGACTAACCTAGATAGCATATTGAAAAGCAGAGACATTACTTTGCCAACAAAGGTCCGTCTAGTCAAGGCTATGGTTTTTCCAGTGGTCATGTATGGATATGAGAGTTGGACTGTGAAGAAAGCTGAGCGCTGAAGAATTGATGCTTTTGAACTGTGGTGTTGGAGAAGACTCTTGAGAGTCCCTTGGACTGCAAGGAGATCCAACCAGTCCATTCTGAAGGCTATCAGTCCTGGGTGTTCATTGGAAGGACTGATGTTGAAGCTGAAACTCCAATACTTTGGTCACCTCATGCGAAGAGTTGACTCACTGGAAAAGACTGATGCTGGGAGGGATTGGGGGCAGGAGGAGAAGGGGACAACAGAGGATGAGATGGCTGGATGGCATCACCAACTCAATGGACATGAGTTTGTGTGAACTCCGGGAGTTGGTGATGGACAGAAGGCCTGGCGTGCTGCAGTCCATGGGGTCACAAAGAGTCAGACATGACTGAGCAACTGAACTGAACTGAACTGAATAATTAGGGATGTTGAAAACAGAACAACTCTATGTAAAGGAATGAAGTTAGAACACTCCCTAATACCATACACTAAAATAGACTCGAAATAGATTAAAGACCTAAATGTAAGACCAGATACTACAGAACTATTAGAAGGAAAAAGGAAGAACACACTTTGATATAAATCATAGCAAGATCATTTTTGACCTACTTCCTAAAATAATAAAAACAAAAATAAACAAATGGGACCTAATTAAGCTTAAAAGCTTTTGCGCAGCAAAGAAAACTTTAGGCAAAAAGAAAAAGCCCTCAGAATGGGGGAAAAAAATATTTGCAAACAAAGCAACTGACAAGGGATTAATCTCCAAAATACACAAACAGCTCATGCAGCTCAATATCAAAAAAAAACCAAACAACTCAATCAAAAAATGGGCAGAAGACCTAAACAGACATTTCTCCAAGGAAGACATACAGATGGTCAAGAGGCACATGAAAAGATGCTCTGGGAACTATTTTTTACCTAATTCCTGAGATTGTTCTCAGGTACTGAAGCCTTTCAGCTCAACAGTAGAGCCTGGTCCAAGTTCCAGAAGCACAGATCACAATGGTATTATACTTTGAGCTCTCAGGTTCTGACAAGAGGCCAAAGGAAGAGAGGGCAGACACCACTGTCACCCAGAGGAGAAAAGATGAACCATTCCCTTTCTTATGGCTCTACACAAATTTTGTAGATTGATTGAGAGCCTGTAAAATTAGCAAGAAAGGAGGGCAGGAGAGGCTGTGCCCCTGGCCTTCTGGCTCAGTACAGATGGCTCTCAAATATCACTGGCCCTGGCATTCCAGCCAAGAAAGACCAAGAAACGGGAGAACAATCATGCAGGGAAAGAATAGCTCAAGCCCTGTGGGTTTATAAACACAATCTCTCTTTCCTTCTTTCTGGCATTCTCCTAAGCCTGCCGCTACAAGCTTTCATATTTTTTATTCGTACAGATGCCAGTTTAGCTCAGGGAACAAAATAAAGCACAGTTCTCAATTAAATAGACTCTGCAAACTGGAAGTTCATGTTTGGCCAGAGTCTTACCCACACTAAGCCGAGGTCTGCAACCAGGCAATCCCATTTAGCTTTTCTTTGTGTTTCACTTCCAGTGTAAGAGGATCAGGGCTGACACATTATATCCAGTTGGAAGGATTTTTGAAATCTGTGTACAAGAGCACAATGTGAAACTGTAGAAATTCAGTCCTGATCATCTCACAGCAATGGGACTGCAAATAAAGAGATCATGCTTCTTCAAGATCTCAAAACAGATCACTGATGGGTATTCAAATATCCAGTAATCTCTCATGAGTCCTCTCCCTGGGCAGCCCTGCATTAGATTCTCATATGATAGAGGCAGGAATTGCCCATAAAGTGCAAGGTTCAGGTTCAACAAGGTCCCCCCACTGCCACAAACAGAATTCAGGGTTTGCTGGGAAGACAGCAGGTAAATATGTCAAGGATGCATGAATCTCCTAGGAGGGAAAAAAGGTCAAGGACTTGGCTGCTTTTCTTTCTGAGGCTGAATGTTTTTAATATAAATTTATTATCATGCCCTTAATGTCCATCAAGAGGGTGGGAGAATAGAGCCAATATCCGGAAAATGTTTAGTATTAGTTGCTCAGTTAAACACATGGAGCCTGATGAATGGACAGGGTGGTTCCAGCAGAGCGGCCTCTGTAACCCATTCAGAGCACATCATGATGGACCCACCCAGGCTGAGCTCACCTCTGGAGCTCAATTCTCCTGCTCATGTAATTGTCCCTTTCCCAAGGACTGCCTGCTCCCATTTGTGGATTCCTTCTCTTGCTGCCTGTTATAGGAACTTTCTTTTCTTAAGCTTCCTTGCCTTCTAACACTCTAAGTTTCCCAAACACACACACACACACACACACACAGGCACACATACACACAGACACAGACACACACACACACAGACACACACACACACAGACACACACACACAGACACATACACAGACACACACACACACACAGACACACAGACACACACACACACACACACACACACACAGACACACACCCCTTTCCTTTTCTTCCCCCACCCCTAGTCTTTCAGCTGAACAGGTCATCGCAACATTCCATTCATCATTTTCCTAGAAGGGTTGGGGGTGGTTGGGATCCATAAGACCAAAAAGGAATGGACATAGAAGAGTGAAGGGACAGAGATTATTTAATAGCTAACTGCAATAATCCATGTGTTAAGATGAGTGTGGCTTGGACAAGAGTTGAGGTAGTGGACACAGAGAGAAAGATTCAGACTCACGAAGGACTTGGAGGGTTTGCTCTCGGGTGCTGGGTGAGAGCGAAACTAAAGAATCATGATGACTCCAGCATTTTCATTCTGAGCAAGCAGGTGGATTGGTGGTGCCATCTGAGAGATAGAGAACTGGGAATAATCACACATCATAACCTATTTTGTACCTTTCAGCTGGTGAAGCAGGACATTTCAGTTAAACGAAATCAATTGAGGAACTAGTATGTGCCAGATATTATGAAGAGGTTAGACTCAGAAAGACCAAGAAATTTGCTCAAAATCCCTAACTGCCTGAATCAAAAAAAAAAAAAAGGTCATTTTTTTCTTGTATCTAGTCATCTACTGAACATTTGATTGATGCCAACCATGTGCCAGATACTGGAGGATCTAAAAGATACTAGAATCAAAGAGATACCTGGGACTGAGTATACGCTAATATTACCATTATTCATATTTGAGGAGCTAATACTCTAGTGGACAAGACAAAGGCAAAAACATAACTATGGAAATCTTTGGGAGAGCAACATTAGAAGCTGCACAGGACACTTTGGCAGTACCAACGAATACTATTTGACCTCCCCCGCAGGGGCTCTGTGTACTTCTCATGCCAGGCTACTCTCTCTCTGCCCACTGTACCTGCCACTGGGCCAAGGGCACCCAGCTCAGCTATAGCAGACTTGAAGCTGTAACTCAGTTATAGGACTCCCATTTGAGACTTTCTACATCGGAGACATTGCTGTATGGAACCAAGCCCTCACATCCCAATGAAGAGTGAAAACCTAGGCAACCCCAGAGTTATCTCAAAGACCTGAACTTTCCACGTAGGAATTCAGTATTTCTTTTCCACTAGCATGCTGGTGTCTGCGTGACTGTGACTTGGTGGTAGAGAAAACTGCTGACTTAATTCTCTCTCATTAGACGACACAAGGTGGAACCAGACTGTTAGGATCCTGGACAACTATAAAGCACATAAAAGGTAGATGGCCATGCTGGTAACATTATACTCGGGCTGAGTATCAGACGCTGTTCTAAGGACTTTTCCTAACTAATCTTACATTATCCTCATAACAATCACATGCAGTCACTAAAATGATGAGCCATATTTTACACAGGAGGGAGCCAAGAGCAACTGAGGTCATAAGTGCTAGATCCAGGATGGGAATGAGGCAGTGTAGCTGCAGAGCCTGTTTCAAGAAGAAGCACCAGGGCACAGTGGGGGAAGAGGAGGGTGGGACGAACTGAGGATGTCGTGTTGACATATATCCATGCTAAGTCGCTTCAGTCGTGTCCAACTCTGTGCGACCCCATAGACGGCAGCCCACCAGGCTCCCCCGTCCCTGGGATTCTCCAGGCAAGAATACTGGAGTGGGTCGCCATTTCCTTCTCCAATGCATGAAAGTGAAAAGTGAATGTGAAGTCGCTCAGTCGTGTCCGACTCCTAGCGACCCCATGGACTGCAGCCTTCCAGGCTCCTCTGTCCATGGATTTGCCAGGCAAGAGTACTGGAGTGGGGTGCCATTGCCTTCTCTGGACATATATCCAGGGCCATGGGCAAAACAGAGAGCTAGTGGGCAGCTGCTGTAGAGTACAGGGAGCTCAGCTCGGGGCTCTGTGATGACCTAGAGGGGTAGGAGGGAGAGGCGGGTGGGAGGGAGGCTCAGAAGGGACAGGATCTATATATACTTGTAGACGGTCCACTTTGTCGTACAGCAAAAGTAATACAACATTGTAAAGCAATTATACTCCAATTAAAAATAAATAAAGTTAAATGAAGAGGCACCGTGTTGACCCTCATGCTTTGCGTCCCTCCACAGGCCAGCACTTGCATCCAGGCCAGTGTCTGCCCTGAGAAGCAGAATGCCCCACATGCCCTACCTCCTGCCCAACTCGACCTCCGTCCCCCCTTGCCACCCTCCCTCTCACCCTGTGCAAATGCTCCCCATCAAGCTGTTTCAATTCGCGTAACTGCCCTGTGTTTCTCTGCACAGACTTGACTGACACTGTCCAGAAGCCTGCATAAAATAACGGCTTCTTCATAGATACCAGGAACCTTCTCCTTTTTGCTGCCAGTTTCCCACTGTTCAGCTGCCCATCCATCTGCTGATAAAATACAATAATGTGATTTATCTCCAAGCACGCAGGAACACCTCAACAAATTAGATTTACTTATCTTTTTAAAAAAGTGTTGTTTGGGGTTTTTCCAAAGTGTCCTTTATATACTACCGTCCTCATGATAAGTTGAGGCGACTTTGAGCAAAAAGAAAGAACTTCATTTATACTTACTCTCCCATCTGATGCAAAGAAAGATTTATTTGTCTGTCCCATATTCTAACTGAAGCCCTTGCTAAGAGGCTCCAAAGAGCAACTGTCTCTTTCCCCTTCTGCTTTTGTCTTAACCATGGGTTCATCTTCCAGGGAGAGGGACTCAAGGACCAAGTAAGTGGGCCGCCTTTTCCCTCTTACCTTACATCTATCATGCTTAGGATTATAAAGGTAATAATAGCTCGAGGTGTTCTATCATTTATTCCCAGCCTTTCTCAGCCTTTACCCCCATCCCTCTACAGCTCCAAATCTCACCCAGATTCTTTCTCAAGCACCCTTTGGAGTTCATATGTCATTCTAGCCAACCACTACTTTACTTTCATTCTTTTTCCTCAGTGGTTCCCAAACCACCTTCCCTTGGTTATTCCTGACCAACGCAGCCTTCTCCGTTGTCCCATCCTAAAGAAGGGATGCTCTTCCAGCAGCTCTACTTATTTCAGGGCATATTTCATGGTTTGGTTGCAGGGCTACAAAAGGATTGTTGCAGATCTGAGTAGAGTGAATTACTGTTCTCTTCCTGCTGCTTTGCCTACTCTGACGATTCTTCTTCCATTACAAGCAAAATTCCCTCCTCCCATGCCCCCAGTTCCAATCAGCCCTGCCCTTTACCTATCCCCTTGTTGGAGCCTGATTATTTGCACATCCAGAATAATCTGGTTATCCTGGACAGCTTCACCATCCACTTGGATGCTCAATCTCCCTAACCTACACCATGCACATGGAAAACTCAGCCCAAATCAGGATGTCCTGACCTCCTCTAGGAAAAATTTTCATTTTATTCCCACTTTGGGGATCTTCTCTCATGGCCACATCTTGGATTTTCTTTATCTAGAACTGTTAAAGCTCTCATTTCTAAGTTCAAAGGTCATATCCTTACTGCTGCTGCTGCTGCTGCTGCTGCTAAGTCGCTTCAGTCGTGTCCAATTCTGCACGACCCCATAGACGGCAGCCCACCAGGCTCCCCCATCCCTGGGATTGTCCAGGCAAGAACACTGGAGTGGGTTGCCATTTCCTTCTCCAATGCATGAAAGTCAAAAGTGAAAGTGAAGTCGCTCAGTCGTGTCCGACTCTTAGTGACCCCATGGACTGCAGCCCACCAGGCTCCTCCGTCCATGGGATTTTCCAGGCAAGAGCACTGGAGTGGGGTGCCATTGCATATCCTTGCTAGCTTAGTCCTTCTCTCCCACTAGCCAAGACTTCTTCCACGTCTTTTCTCTGCAGTAACTTGATCTTCTGCAGACCATGATCTTTTCTCCTTTCATTTTTTATGTCTATGGCCCTGGACCACAGGGTCTGTCATTTCAGTGAAATTTTTCTTTATATCCTCATCCTTACTCTCCCCATCCTTCTACTGTACCCTCCAGGCCAACATGCATGGTCCCACGTATGATGATGGATACAGGAGATTTAGAAAGAGAAGGATAAGTTGAGCTCCACCCAACCTAGTTATAATCTTAAGGGCTACAGAATTCTTGGCCCCTTCTTCAAAAATCTGCCTCACTCAAAGCTTCTACAAAGAAAGCCACTGGTCTTCTTCCTCAACCCCCATTGTCAACTGTACCAAGTTGGGCTCTTGACCCTGTAACCACACCCAGGAGATGACTTATGAGGTAACCTGGTATAAAACACACTGCTCAAACCAGGAAAAGCTAAGTTAATCCAATTTGTATTCTCAGGAATTTGAGTTGTGAAATACAGAGAAATCAAGCAGTCATAACGGGGAATAAGGCAATCTAATAAAGAGAAAGCTGAGCGCAGAAGAACTGATGCTTTTGAATTGTGGTGTTGGAGAAGACTCTTGAGAGTCCCTTGGACTGCAAGGAGATCCAACCAGTCCATTCTAAAGGAGATCAGTCCTGGTGTTCATTGGAAGGACTGATGCTAAAGCTGAATCTCCAATACTTTGGCCACCTCATGCAAAGAGTTGACTCATTGGAAAAGACCCTGATGCTGGGAGGGATTGGGGGCAAGAGGACAGGGGATGACAGAGGATGAGATGGTTGGATGGCATCACTAACTCGATGGACATGAGTTTGAGTAAACTCTGGAAGATGGTGATGGACAGGGAGGCCTGGCGTGCTGCGAATCATGGGGCTGCAAAGAGTCAGACATGACTGAGTGACTGAACTGAACTGAATAAAGAGAAAAACAAATTCTGCAAAGTCCTAATGTAGATCAAGGGCCTTGGGGAGCCACAAGGGCCAAAAACAAGGTGAAACTTTAGGAAACAGAAATTTCAGCAAAACACAAACTCTAAATATACTATTCATTCTTTATATTAGAAAACTTAAACTCATTTTTAACTCTTTTCTCTCTCTTTTGAAACACCTTTTTATTTTGTTTATTTATTCAGATCACAGCATACAGCACACAGGATCTTAGTTCCCTGACCAGGGACTGAACCAGTGCCCCCTGCATTAAAAGGATGGAGTCTCAACCACTCAACCACTAAATAAGTTCCAACTCTTCTCTCTTCTTTATGCCTCTTATCCAACTGGTCACCAAATCCTATCAGTTCTGCCTGTGAATTCAACCCCTCCTCTTTCATCTGTCACTGTTCTTCCAAGGCTGCTCTCTTTCAGATGAACTTTATCTAAGAGGCTTCCAATTGGACTCGCAGCCACTGATCTCTCTTCCATAACCTCCACATTGCCCCTAGAGTTGTCTTTTAGAAAACAAATTCGAATTTTTCCTTCTCTCTTTAACATTCATATGTTGAAGCTCTGATCCCAAATATGACTGCATTTAGAGGTGGGGCCTTAGGGAGGTAAAAAGGTTTAAATGAGGTCGTGAAGGCATAGCCCTCGTAATGGGATTCATGTCCTTACTTATAAGAAGAGAAAAAGAAAAAAAGTGCTCGCTCTCTCTCTCTCTCTGTCATGGGAGGATAGAGCAAGGTGACCATCTGCAATCCAGGATGTAAGCTCTTACCAGACACCAAATCTGCCAGTGTCTTATCTTGGATGTCTCAGCTTCCAGGACAGTGAGAAATAAACTTGTCATTTAAGACACTCAGCCCATGGTATTCTGTTCTAGCAGACCAAACTTACTAAGACAGTGTTGTGTGTGTATGCGTGTGAAGTTGCTTTGGTCACATCCAATTCTTTGGGACCCCATGGACTGTAGCCCACCAGGCTCTTCTATCCATGGAATTTCCCAGGCAAAAACACCAGAGTGGGTTGCCAAGCTCTCCTTGAGATCTTCCTGACCCAGAGATTGAACCCATATCTCTTACATCTCCTACACTGGCAGGCAGGTTCTTTACCACTAGCGCCACCTGGGAAGCCCAAGACTTGGTGCACCCCAATGAAACTTTATTTACAAACACAAGCTTAAGCTGCTTTTGGCCCAGGGGCTGTAGATAACCAACCTCTGGCCAAACCAATACATGGGGAAAATAAAAACTACATAGGATAGCTGTGGTCATTGAATAGATAAAGGTGTAAAAGTCCTTGGAGGACAATAAAGTATGATACAGTTAAGAAGAGAGGAGGGCTGAGAGGGTAGGGAAAGAACACTAAAGATAACCCGTCATTTGCTGAAGGGCCCACTCTGCATATTATGGCACATGACGTACAAGGTGGCACTGAATACAAGCACTCTGGAAGAAGCTACAGTCTTGCTCCTAGAGGCCAAATTTGAAATAGTATTTAAAGTCCTGTCACCTGCAGCTTGAGTTATTTAAGATTTGCTTTATTGCTTTTCAGAGCCTAAAAGGATACAGGCTGTAGCTCTCAAGACTCGATTAAAACATCTGATACAATTAACCACGCAAAAAGTTTTAGACAAGGAATTCTCAGAGCTCTATTCTTTTAGCAATCAACAAAGAATAACTGGTATAACAAAGAATAACCGGTATGTCAGGCACTGTGCCAAAGGGTTGTGGATACAGAAATAAGTGAGACATCGCCTTAATGCAAGTTCATGGTTGATCTAGCAAGGAAAGCACATGTATGAAGACAATGATAGTGAAATGCAAGAATTGTTTATGAGAGAGACTCATAGAATTCTGTCATTTATTCTGCCCCCTCTTCATCTTTTAAATATTTTTTCAATATTTTTCTAGTTCTCGCTATAGTTCTAGTTCTAGCTTTGAATTCTGCCTTCTCAATGTAAAATCAAAAATGAAAACATTCCAGCTCTCCTTTGCTGCTAGAACATAGGCCTGTGACTTCGTTCCCATCAACTGGACATACCTACACAAGACCTGGATTTGGAAGTGAGTTATATAGGAAGATAGGAAAGGGTACCAGGCACCCATTCAGCGGTACAGGTGGCAGCAGAGGCAGCCAGGTCTGGGACCAGGGGCACAAATTAGCTTCTTTACCAGAACCAGACCATGACGTGTACCTAGGAACTGCTTCTAAGAAAGCGAGTCTGGAGCCCCTTCTCTAGCCTTTCCAACAACTCAGGAAGCTTCCTAGTGTCCTCAATTAATCCATCCCTGCTTAAGAGTGGATCCCGCTGTCTGCCTCTGAGAACCTGAGTGATTCGTGAGAATGCTCAGGGTTACCTGGGATTAAACAGTGCAAGAAAGCATCTCAGAGGAGTGATGTTAAAGATGAGTCGTTCTAGTCTAGTCATTTAGACTAAGTGAACTCCATTCTGCAAACGGTCTGAAATACAGGACAGTATTGTTCGGGAATGATGGCAAATAAGGTTGAAATATTTGAAGCGCGAGGAAAAATGACTAGCAATGGTGCTGAAAATGTGGGCAGGGATCATGAAGGCTTCTCAATGCCTTGATAGGACACTTATATGCTATATAAGTGGTGCACCACTGAATGAATTTAACCAAGAGGCTGTCAGTATCATATCTGCATTTTAGGAAGATCCTTTGGCAGCAATGTGAAGGATTCAATGCACAGAGAGAGACCAGGGCAGGGAGAACTAAAAGGATAGTATTTGCAAGTCATTCAGGTGCGAGGTAGTAAGATCGAAGTTGAAGCAGTGAAGGTTTAAAAGGGGAGAAAAGCTGATTGATTTGTTCTGCTGAGATTTTGATTTAATCAGGAGAGAAGACACACAACAGATTCACCAATACGTGGCCTCTTGGCTGGAGAAGATAATATTCCTTTAAAAACAACTAAATTGCAACCTTGCATCTCTATTTCCCCAGGGCAACGTGGCACAAAGCCAACGTGTGCAAACCCCTGTGGCCACTGTTCTGAATGTTTATGCGTCTCTAGAAATGGAGTGGGAAGCAGTGAGACAAAAAGCTTTATTTTATGACCGCTGCCCAGAGCATTTCTTTCAGGAGGACAGATACCTCTGGGACAAGCTGTGAGATCAATCTTAGAAAGGTGACATAGTTGTTCATTTCCACAGAATCCCATTTTTCATGGTGTTTCTACACCCAACTTCCATCCTTGTCTGGCGCAACTTATGGAGAAATGTCCCTACCTAAGGACGTTGCAAGTTACTAACCATACCTACTGCTGGCTTATAAAAAGTGCATGACATGAGAGTTGTGATTTAAGTTTTATCCATAACCCAGGAGACAGCATTTCAGATAGCTCTGAGAAACCACTTCAAAGAGGTTGAGGGGAAGGTCAACATATATGTATTTTGGTGAAGGGGGAGTTCATGCAATCGAGTACATATCTTTGCAGAAAGTTTCTGCTAGTCACGAGGAACAGATGTCACCATGAAGGAATTCAGTGCTTGTTTAGATATGAGAGACAAGAACTGGGCTTATAAAATCAGCTCCAGAAAACATCTATCTGAAGACCTGACGTGCCCCCAGTCCCCCTCCCCCACAGCACAGACTGCCTGGTTTCTGCTCTCCACCTTTAACTTCTCTCCTTGGACGCTGAAGGTCAGCAGCTGCGACAGCACACGATTTAATCCTTCCAGAGGTAGATGGCAAGTGCCCCTGGCAAGTGCCAATTTGCAGCTGACAATGCCTTCCAGCACAAGGGCTGCAGATTTCTGAACAATTTTCTTATTCACAGTAGAGGAGAAAGGAACAGGAGCCTGGACTTCCAGAACAGAAGGGTGACAAGAGAAAGTAAAGAAAGAAACAATAAAGATGGTCTTAGATGACCTTCCCTGCTACATATTCACACAATGTCCTTTTAACCCCTTCTCTCCTTGCATTTCTTTCCTTACTTTCACATAAAAATAATAGAATATTCTTCCCACTTAACAGGTTTTTAGCCATGGGCAAGGACTCTCTCTTAGCCTGAGTTCCCTTAACTTCAAGATAAGGAAAATACTAATGTCTGACAGAGATTTTGGAAGATCAAATAATGTGCGGAGGATGACAGCGCATAGTAAGCACTAAAGAAATCAATGTTTTTATGGTTATTAGCACCCAGTTAATCTTCAGTCTGCTGACACATTATGTCCAGCTATCATCTTTAATAGCTGCATAATATTCCATCGAGTAGACAATTAAAATATTTTATTTGACCATCTTCTCTTCTTTGACATAAAGGCTGTTGCCAAATAATCTCTATTAAATATAAAGTAAAATGAGCATCTTTGTTCATGCAATTCTTTTTTTGTCGGGGAGGATAGAGTCCTTAATTTCCTTAGGTAAAAAATACAAGAAATTGTGTTGCTGTGTCAAACGATTTTGACATCTTCATGGCTTCTGTACAATCCTAATTTCCCAAGTCATTCTCTGCAAGACTATTATGAATCTCTTCTCTCAATGAAACGGGCCATCAACCAAAACTTCTGACAGAATTTCAACTGCTTTTTACATCTCAGGCAAAATGACTGCAGAATTTTTACTCAGAATATAAACTTATGAAACAGCAAACTAGTCGAAGCTGCATTTTATTTGGGGCCAACTGTGTTGTACACACACACACACACACACACACACACATACACATACACACACACACACACACAATGGTTCAGAAGTCTAATTCAGTCAATTCAGAATTTTGATTTCACAACTGGGGTCACTTCCTAGTTTTCCCTATTGTATTACAACAATTTATGGTTCTAGTTGCCATGTCTTAAAAATATACATAAATTTAAATAATATTAAGTGGACATTGTTTTAACACATTAACACCAAAGAAAAACTAATACATAACCAAAAATAATTGCATTCGAAAAGGAAAAAAAAAATGTCACTCAGTCATGTCTGACTCTGTGTGAACCCATGGACTGCAGCCCACCAGGCTCCTCCTCGGTCCATGGGATATTCTCCAGGCAAGAAATACTGGAGTGGGTTGCCATTTCCTCCTCCAGAGGATCTTCCCAACGCAGGGATCAAACCTGAGTCTCCTGAAATGCAGGCAGATTCTTTACCGTCTGAGCCACCAAGGAACTGTCTTAATAGGGATTAGTTCTAAATGATAGGAAAATAAGGAGGATTTACCTTCTACAGTCTTTTCAGAGGATATATGTATTTTCCACAACAAGCATTCTTTTTTTTTTTTTTTTGGTCACAATGCACAGCATTGTTTCCCGACCAGGGATGGAACGAATCCACACCCACTGTGTTACCAGCACACAGTCTCAATCACTGGACTGCCAGGAACGTCCCACCACAATAAGCATTCTTTGAAATAGATGTCCACATCCATCTGGGAGAGAGTGCAGGTGAAGGGAAAAGTTTTGATGTTTGTCAGCCTGATGTGGACACAAGACTCGGTCAGCCACTTACTGGCTAGACGGCCCCTCTGAACCTCACTCGCAACTTCACAGGGGTTCTGTGGAGAAAGTGAACAGGAACTTCCCTAGTGAGTAGCAGGCACTCAGCGACTAGTACCCCCCCCCTAAAACGAAAGTGAGAGGCTCCATCCTGGGGTGTCTCCAGCAGTCAGCCTCCTTCCTCTTGGCCAGGTGAACATCCCCCCCCCACTTCACTCCACAGGGGCCACCTTCTTGAAGGCTGTGCCTCAGAAGGTTTAAGAATAAGGAGCAATTACAGAACAGATACTGGGCAATCAGTTAATTAGCATTTCAGAGATAAGGAAACAGAAAATTCAAATCCCACATCGAAAATGAACAGCAGGCAGTGTCAAAAGAATGCACCTCATGAAAGGCTCCATTCAGAGCCTGAGGAAGCCCAGCCACCCCGCCTGCCTGCTCTTCTGCTTCCTTCTCTCCTCTCGCTAAAGTCTTTAACATCCTCTCCCTCCCCTTCACCTTCCCTAACTCTGTACTGTCTCTTTTCCCGCTTGCCCACATTCCCTCTTCCCAGATTTTTTTCTATATTCCTCTAGTTTCTCTCCCCTTGATTCACTGAGCCACTGGGGGTTATATTCTTTACTTCAATACCAAGGGAATGAAGCCTTTGATTTTGGTACTCAAAAATGTTTCATAGAGCCTTTTAGTTTAACAGATGTCTATAACATGAAAGAAGTATTTTATTTGAGTCAGTGGAAAGTCACAGAAGGAAAGTTTCCCCAGTGCGTTAGTGTTGATCCTGGATATTTCAAGCCTGCCAATTTGCTCTGTGAGCTTGATTTCCAGATACATGAGCAAGAAAGCCCTGAGACTATTCTCAGGATTTCCCAAAGGACTAACCCAGGAGACACAGAAGGGACTAGCCGCCCTCCACTTCTGGAAGATTCTATCACAACTCTTGCCACAGTTTAAGGGGCTTTAGTCAGGGTAATAGACTGTCTCTTCAGACTCAACCAGCCTGGCTGAGGCCCAGAAGGCTGGGAACAATAGGAATCAAGGGAAGTGGCTCACAGCAACCACATGCACGACCCTCTCTGATGGTGAGCTCAAGCCCTCCCTGCCCACATTGTGGGCAGTGAAGGGAGTGGCAAGGCTCACAGTCCCTTCTGTTCTCAGGTGATCTGCTGTCTTCTGATCAGATCTAAATTAAGAACACATAATGCCTGGTGTATTCCATGGACTTCAGACCGCATGGGTTGTTAGCTGCCGTTTGCAGTAGAAGAGACAGTGATGGGCAGAGAGATAAGATCACCACATAAAAGTACATTTTTAGGACAAGATTTCCCTGGTGGTCCAGTGGTTACAACTCCACACTTCCCCTGAAGGAGGGCACGAGTTTGCTCCTAGTTGGGAAACTAAGACCCTGCAGGCTGCATGGCACAGTCAAAAAAAAATTTTTTTAAGTAAATTTTTAGAAGAAAATAAGTCTCTGACCTTTATCTTTTCCTGAGACGTCTCTTTGGAATTCTCTTTGGCCTGAACTTTGCTTCTTGCATACTAAAGGTCAATAGACACATCATCCTAGATACTTAGAATAAGAGATGCAAACGTGTGTGTGTGTGTGAATATTTGTATTCCAAGTAGTCAGAACAGCCTATTAGAACCCCTGCTCTTTCAAAAGAACCCAATAGTATAGACCACAGTTCACAAGAAGAGCTCTGCCTTGCTGAGCAGTCATACTCCAGCTCCTGAAATCTGGTCTGAACCTTGATTCCACCAGCTCTGATGACAGGGCAATCCAGACTTCCTCCCCTCAGATCCAGTTCCACTTACAACAATCCTCTAGAATGTGAACTGGAGCAACCTCAACTCAACTCAAGCTCTCCAGGCTTTGGTATCCTGCACCTACTTGCTGCTTCCCAATGACCAGGAGGCCCTGCTCTGGCTTGATCCTCCGACGTCAGCACTGGCCATCTGGTGCTGGGCCTGTCTTGACACAAGACTGAGAAAGAAGAGTATGGAAAGCACTGTCTCAGAACTCTTCTGGGAAGACAGAGGTCCCCGGTGGTCAGCCCACACAGCCCAGTCATGAGCACGGGTGCCGAAGGCCCCTCAGCCTGGAAACCAGAACAAAAGGAAAGGGGGAGACGCTGAGCAGCCAGCAGATTAGGGCTACGGCACAGTCACCAAGCAGACAGACAGACAGGCGAGGTCACGTGTCCAACACGGCAGACTCACCGTGGAGACTACCCCAAACAAAACCGCATGTGGACATACGTGTGCGCACACACACAGGCACTCACATCACGATGACGACAGCAGGAATTAGTTGGACAAACGCCCACGGAAAGCTGAGTCCCTGGAGGAGCAGTTAAGACCACATGTTCAACTTCCAGAACAATCTCAGCAAAAACTTGTCAGAATCTTGAGTTTGTTTCTGCTTTTGAGGAAAGCTGTTTCCTCACATAATGGGCATTGTCACTGCTTACAATAAAGCTTTGTTGTTATTCAGTTGCTGTCATGTCTGACTCTTTGTAACCCCAGGGACTGCAGCCCACCAGGCTTCCCTCTCCTTCACTGTCTCCCAGAATTTGCTCAAACTCATATCCATTGAGTCGGTGATGCCATCCAACCATCTCATCCTCTGTCATCCCCTTCTCCTCCTGCCCTCAATCTTTCCCAGCGTCAGGGTCCTTTCCAATGAGTCGGCTCTTCGCATCAGGTGACAAAACTAACATGGTTCAAAAACTTTCAAGACAGTAGCTGGAATCCAATTATTAGCTGATGCTGTTTTAATCCTGATGTCATTAGGCCTCAAAAAAAACCAAACTTCACATGAGAATAGAACCAAGCCTCTCTACTGCCATGGGACTAGCTCTTCCTGGTACCCACAGTACTTGCCCACTTACCCATAGTACCCATAGTTACTTAGCCATAGCAAGTAACCTGCTGCAGCTTCTGAGAACTTAAGCTGGCAACTAAGTCAACCACTGTTAATGGAAAACGCGAATGAAAGGGAAATCTCATGACCTCTCTACTTATCTCATCACTGAACAACGCTAGGAGAGTTCTGCGGGTATCGCTACTGCATTTTCTACCTTCTATTTCCTTTGTGGGTAGGGAAAATTCTCATACACACACACATACACACACACACACACACACACACATTTAAACTAAAATAAGTACTGAGATAGACTCAGCCAAATGCAAGCAGGATGTTTGCAATCCAAATAACAAAGGATTCCAGGACCCTAATCTGGCAGCAATCGAGTGAGCTCCACTTTCAAATATATAGGAAATAGAAAACACAATGAACCATACTCTCCATGTTCAGTTTGATAACTTACTTAGACTCTCAGCACAGCTCTTTCCTGCTCCTCACTGGGGTAAGGCAAATGGGAGGGACACCAGCCCAAGCAGTTGGTCAGCACCAAGGAAAGATCACTTAAAATCACAACTGATGTTGTTATTGTTAGTCACTAAGTCATATCCTACTCTTTTGCAACTCCATGGACTGACGCCCACTGGGCTCCTCTGTCCATAGAATTTCTCAGGCAAGAAAACTGGAGTGGGTTGCCATTTCCTTTTCCAGGGGATCTTTCCAACCCAGGGATCAAACCCACATCTTCTGCACTGACAGGTGGATTCTTTACTACGGAGCCACAAGGGAAGTCCTAATAATCCCAATTGCTCTTCCCAATTCCCTAGGCAGAGGCTAAGTTGGAGACCTCCAGACCATCTCTCAGTGATGCCAACCTGGCTGACTTTTCCTCCAGTTTGGGAAGACCTAGCTGTTTTTCCCATTAGACTTGAAGATGAAGCATTTAGCCTGCACGTCAGGGCCATGTGGTACAAAGACCATGCCTTCAGACACTGGACTCACGTTCCATGCAGTGAGAGGCTGCCCCTAGGAAGAGTCATCAGAAACGGAGCCCCAGGGAAGGAACAGCGGCTTCCTATTTACCATGTGGTACCACTTTCAAATACATAGGAAATAGAAAACACAATGAACCATACCGCATGCTCTCAATGTTCAGTTTGATAAGTTACATAGATGCTCAGCACAGCTCTTTCCTGCCCCTCACTGGGGTAAGGCAAATGGGAGGGATTTGCCTCCCATTTGGGTCTGGGTCTGGGCCACAGTCACTGGATGGAATGATGGGCTGAACCACCTGCTCTAGCCCTGTCCTCCTCTCCTCCTACCTCCTCCTGACCTCTCTCTGCCAAGCTCACGTTGTCAAGTTCCTACAGCCTAAATACACAAAGGGTGCCACTCCACGGTACTTGGCCTCTTTCTCTCTGGATATCGACAGCTTTGTCCTAAGTTTTAGGAGACAGTATGATAACTGTTTAAGAGTGGGGGTCTGACTATTCTAGATTCAAACCTGGCCTCTCCACTTATTAATCTGCAATCTTTAGAAGATGCTGAATTTCTCTGTGTTAAGTGTTATTTGAAAAATGGAAATAATAAGGTTTCCTCATAAGGTTGTTGTGAATGAAGCAGTTAACAGAGTTCCTAGTTCACAGCACACCATCAATAAATGGAATCATGAGTAACAGTAGTAGGGCTGTTACTTTTGTTACTGTTATTACCACAAATAAGATTTACAGCCCAGTCTTAGCTCAACCAGGCCTGGCCCATCCACAGGCAGGAAGACTGTAAAGCTTCCCCTCATTGGCTCAACACTAGGCCCATATTCCTGTGTATTCCCTAATCTTAGTATCCATAGATACTGAACCCCACCGAACAGACATCATCTTGCAACACAAAAAGAACCCATGCCCAATCCCCCAGTGCCAGGCTTTCTGCGCAGGACCCCAGTTGTCCTTACCTACTGCATTTTGACCTTGACACCCTCTTATTAGGCTCTCAACAGCCTCTTTCTTATCCTGCTCACTCCCTCTACTTGGCTTCCTGTACTCATCACTGCCCAGGATCACCTATGATTACCTCTATTGGCCTTTCATGGACCTGATACCCAACTTCCCAGCCCCTCAAAACGATAGTAAATGAAAAGATACCAGTTACTGAGCACATACTGGGCACTGTTCTAAGAACTCTACATGAAATAATTCAATTCATCCTCCCATCAACCCTCCTGAAGTATGTACCATCATTTTTTCACTTTTACTGATAAAGTGACTGAAACACAAAGAAGTAATTTTCCTAAGAAAACACAGCTCCTAGATAGTGGTACCAGAATCAATCCTATAGAATGCACTCTGCCTGCAGAATCTATACTATAGCATACAGAAAAGCGTTAGTCACTTAGCTGTATCCAGCTCTTTGCAACATCATGGACTGTAGCCTGCCAGGCTCTTTTGCCATAGAATTCTCCAGGCAAGAATACTGGAGTGGGTTGCCATTTCCTTCTCTAGGGAATCTCCTGACCTAGGAATCGAACACAGATCTCCTGCATTGCAGGAGAATTCTTTACTGTCTGAGCCACCAAACATACAAGAAAGCCCACCTCAAAAAGGTATGTGTGTGTGTATTTTACATATATATGTATATAATATATAATGCATAAGATATAATATATGCTGTTTGTAGATGTGAAAATATTTGATATACATTTATGCTATGTTACATATATGTATCATATATACAATACAATATAAAGTAATGATACAAAAGGAAAAATATTTTGGAAGGTGCTGCTGCTGCTGCTGCGAAGTCACTTCAGTCGTATCCGACTCTGTACAGCCCCATAGATGGCAGTCCTAGTGAATTATAAACTTTCTCTTTTATCTAAGCATATAGGAAGTAAACAAAACATATTTACTGATTGAACAACTCCAATAACTGGAAAATCTGCCCAGAGTCAAGGTCCCTGCCTTGGCATCTTGGTTCCTTCAGGGACTGGATTTCCTGGACCTGAACATCCTTGTCCTCTGGATTGAGATCTGAAGGCCTTCAGACAGACCTCTCAGCAGTGACATCGCCTCCTACTGGCACCCTCACCAGTATTTTGCGTCACCTCCCCAGGGAGAGGTGTTTGGAACACGGGGCTTGCTGCTCCTCCAGCTTTGTTGAAATACTATTATTGACTTACAGGGCTTCCCTGATGGCTCAGGTGGTAAAGAATTTGCCTACAATGAAGGAGACACAGGAGACCCAGGTTCAATTCCTGGGTCAGGATGACCCCCTGGAGGAGGGAATGGCAACCCACTTCAGTATCCTTGCCTGGAGAATTCTATGGACAGAGGAGCCAGGCAGGCTACAGTCCAGAGCATCACAAAGAGCGGGACACAGCTGAGTGACTAAGCACGCATGCATGCACATCGACATACACATAAGTTTAAGGTGCATAATGTGATGATTTGATAAATGTATATATTGCAAAGTGGTTACACATTAAGCTCAGCTTTCATTCCAATCCCAGAGAGGGGCAATGCCAAAGAATGCTCAAACTACCACACAACTGCACTCATTTCACATGCTAACAAAGTAATGCTCATAATCCTCCAAGCTAGGCTTCAACAGTATGTGAACTGAGAATTTCCAGATGTACAAGCTGGCTTTAGAAAAGGCAGAGGAACTAGAAATCAAATTGCCAACATCCATTGGATCATTGAAAAAGCAAGAGAGTTCCAGAAAAACATCTGCTTCATTGACTACACTAAAGCCTTTGACTCTGTAGATCACAACAAACTGTGGAAAATTCTTAAAGAGATGAAAATATCAGACCACCTTATGTACTTTCAGAGAAACCTGTATGCAGATCAAGAAGCAACAGTTAGAACAGGACATGGAATAACAGACTGGTTTCAAATCGGGAAAGAAGTACGTCAAGGCTGTATATTGTCACCTGTTTATTTAACTTACATGCAGAGTACATCATGCAACATGCCAGGCAGGATGAAGCACAGGCAGGAATCAAGATTGCCAGGAGAAATATCAATAACCTCAGATATGCAGATGACACCACCCTCGTGGCAAAAAGCAAAGAGGAACTAAACAGCCTCTTGATAAAGGTGAAAGAGGAGAGTGAAAAAGCTGGCTTAGAACTCAATATTCAAAAAAACAAAAGTCATGGCATCCAGTCCCATTACTTCATGGCAAATAGATGGGGAAACAATGGAAACAGTGGCAGACTTTATTTTCTTAGGCGCCAAGATCACTGCAGATGGTGACTGCAACCATGAAATTAAAAGACGCTTCGTCCTTGGAATAAAAGCTATGATAAACCTAGACAGCATATTATAAAGCAGAGACATTAATTTGCCAACAAAGGTTCATACAGTCAAAGCTATGGATTTTCCAATAGTCATGTACAGATGTGAGAGCTGGACAATAAGAAAGGTTGAGTGCCAAAGAACTGATGCCTTCAAACTGTAGTGTTGGAGATGACTCTTGAGAGCCCCTTGGACTGCAAGGAGATCGAACCAGCCAATCCTAAAGGAAATCAACCCTGAATATTCACTAGAAGGACTGATGCTGAAGCTCCAATACTTTGGCCACCTAATGTGAAGGGCCAACTCATTGGAAAAGACCCTGATGCTGGGCAAGATTGAAGGCAGGAGGAGAAGGGGACAACAGAGGATGAGATGGTTGGATGGCATCACCGACTCCATGGACATGAGTTTGAGCGGGCTCCAGGAGATGATGAAAGGACAGGGGAGCCTGGCATGCTGCAGTCCGTGGGGTTGCAGAGAGTCGGACACGACTGAGCAACTGAACAACAAGGTTAGTTAACCTCTTATCTTTTCACAAAATAACCATTCAAGATGTACTCTCTTAACAACTCACAAAAATATAATATAGAATTGTTAACCATCATGACCATGAAGTTTCCCTAACAACTGTGATACTGTATATCCCTTTCTGCAGACCTGACAAAGAATTCATGTGCATCATTCCATGCCTCAAATCCCAGTCTTAGACTTGCTCCAAGGCTGAAACCCAAGATCTGTCCAGGGTGGGTGTGTCTGTCATGCTGCTGTCCAGCTGTCCCAAGGGCTTTGACAGAGGCATATGTGCAATCTGCCACGTTTTACAAGCTCCTTGGAAGATACCAGGTCACTGAGTACCAGCCAACCCTTCCTATTGCTGCTTTTCTTTAGAAATAAGTCCTTTTATTTTTTATTTTCCCTTTTTTACGTTTGCTGCACGTGGGCTTGTCTCTTTGCCCCACACATGAGAGAGCTGGGACTACTCTCTAGTTGCGGCGCAAGACTTCTCATTTGTGGTGGCGGCTTCTCTTGTTGCAAAGCCTGGGCTCTAGGTGCCTGAGCTTCAGTAGTTGTGGTGCACAGGCTTAGTTGCTCCAAGGCATGTGGAATCTTCCTAGACCAGGGATCAACCTCGTGGCCCCTGCATTGACAGGTGGATTTTTAAGCACCAGACCACAGAGAAGTCCAACGATGTCCTTTTCACAGACACCATCATCACTTATTAAACACTTAGCCTCTTTACAGAGGTTTAAAATGGCAACCGCCTCCAGTACCCTTGCTGGGAAAGTCCCATGGACAGAGAAGCCTGGTAGGCTACAGTCCATGGGGTCGCAAAGAGCCAGACACAACTGAGCGACTTCACTTTCACTTTCACAATCCCAGGAACGAAAGAGCCTGGAGGGCTACAGTCCATGAGGTCACAAACAGTCGTACACAACTGAGCAACTCTCACACATACACACAACCAGATATATATGTCACTCAATCTTCACTTCATCAGGCAGTCTGGAAAGCATTTTCTATGAACACTTAAAAAGTATATTGAAAGTATGCCTGAATGTGTCATGTGATTAGAACTCAGTTTAAATTCTAACTAAAATATGCAAATAGCCAAAGCATGCCTTTAAGATGGAATATAACATTATCAGCATCTTCTCAGTCCTGTACTTATTACTCCTTGCTGGGTACAATCTAATCCAAAATCGATTCTCATCATCTAGAAATTATCAAGCAAGCTGACATAAAAACTGTCACTGGGAGGATGAATAATTTGGAGTACAAAAATAAAAAATAAAAACCACACTGAAATTATACAGCTTCTCTGGGAGAAAGATAAACACATGTTTCCAGTTGACTAGGTCTGCCTGGAACCACCCAGAGTTTGGGCAAAGATGCCAAGCACTATCTCAGCTCAATGAACATTTATAATAACAGTAACGAGACACTGCAATTAGAGCACTCTTCACGAAGAGGGCCTAATCTCCTTTAATCCTGCAACAACGCTGTGACATCAGCATCATTATCCTCATTTTATAGTTCAGAGAACAGAGGTTAGAAGTCATGAGACTTGCCCAATATTACACAGCAAATTAGCTCATTGCTTTAATAAACATTTATTTGGAAATCATCATGAGCCTGACACTGAAACACAGGCTGGGGAATCAGCGACAAATGAGATATTTCCCCTGTCTAAGTATTATTTGGAGGTTATCAAGCTATGGGATTTCTTCCTACAACACTTTCTCCCTCCCTGGCCTTCTAGTTGTCCTTTACAAAATCCATTGGTTAATTCTGAGCTCATAGTCTCAGGTGAGATGTTTGGCAGGGAGGAATCAGAAGTAGCTCATATGTCTCTTTGGTTCTGAACTCCAAAAGCCTAAAATTACTTGGAAAAATCTTAGACATTACAGGAAAATATAGTGTGCCTTGAAAAAACATAAAGGAAAACGTCATCCTAGACGAGACCAAGATTGATCTCATGCTTGGAGAAACGGAGACAAGGAAGAGAGAAGTGCAGGGATCCTGGGAGAGGAGATGACCTGCAGCTCCTTTCCAACAGCACCACAAGGGAAGTTATCAGCTTCCCAAGTGATGCTATTGGTAAAGAATTTGCCTGCCAATGCAGGAGACGCAGGAAATAAAGGTTTGATCCTGGGTCAGGAAGATCCTCTAGTGGAGGAAATGGCAACTCACTCCAGTACTCTTGCAAGGATAATTCCACGGACAGAGGAGCCTGGCAGGCTACAGTCCATGGGGTCACAAACAGTCGGACACAACTGAAGCAGCTGAGCACACACTACAGAGGGGAGAGAGAGGTTCATTTGTCCACCTAAGAACTAAGAGAGTCTCTCACCTGTGTGGTTGGGAGCAGCAGAAAGCCAAGTGACCCAACAAGACCGCATACACGGGAACAAAAGATGGCTGCACGGTGGCCTGTTTGGACCAATGTCTGTGCTGTGTCATATGATCCTGGGATTGTGCAGCAAACCGGGAAAAGGAAAGCAAAGCCCTGAAGGGCTGAAATCGGGAATTCCAAACAGAGACAAAACTACAGAACTCAAGTTCTTCTCTACCTGGGTATAGAAGGCTCTGGACTGAGATTCAGACCCACTACCCAGGTAATGGCGAGCAGTGGGCAAGTGATTCCTACTTCTGGTAAGGTGATGGAATTTTCCCAGCAGACTGACTCTCTTTAAAACAATTAATGGAAATTCTGGGCACACTACTAAAACACTGCCTGAATCCTCTGTAGGGTGAACAAAGGCTGGCAGTAGCTGAAATTTGGAAGAAGGCGACTGACACCAGCTAAGTTCCCCGTTTTTATGGCTTTGGTTCTAGAGTGAGCTGTGGTCACAGCAGCAGGAAGTTGCTTCTGAAAGAAACGTGTTACCTCTCTGTCCAAAGAGAAAAAGAGCCCAGGACGGCCACAGCCACTGGTTGGTGAGGAGGGGGCACTCCAGAAAGAGGAGAATGGAAGAAGGGGGGCCCAGCGTGTGTGTAAGCTCTGCCCCATTCTCTGGCTGACTCCTGAATCACTAATGACAGATAGGCTGTAAACATCCCAGGTTTAAAAAAAAAAAAAAAAAGGGTGGAGGAGGGGAGGGGTGGAAAATTGAACTGAAATTTGGACTTCAGGCCAGCTATTATTACTATGATCAATGAAGTAAAGGAAAATACCCTCACAATGAAAGAAATCTTAGCTGAAGAGAAAACATAAAAAAGTCTAATGGAAACTTTAGAAATGAAGAATGTAACATCTGAAAATTACAAATTTAATGGGTGGTCTTAATATCAGGATGCATATGACAAAGGAGTCAGTGACCTTGAAAATGGAAGGAAGAAGGAAAGGAAGGAAGGAAGGAAGGAAGGAATCTAATTTGATGAAGAGAGACATAAATGATTGACAAAAACATTAAAGGAGCCCAGGGACTTTTGGGAAAATCCAAATAGCATCATATACCTCAAGAAAGAAGCAATAGAAGAAATGGAGTAGGAAAAAAATACGTATGAAATAATGGTTGACCTCCATTCTGGCATTCCCACCATTCTTTTGCCCCACCTTCACCCAGAGACAGACCTGGGACTCAGGCTTGCTTTGAAGCTTGGCTAATAGCCCTCACAAATTTGGTTAAAGATGTAAATTTACAGGTTCAAAAAGTTCAGCAATGCCTAATGGGGCAAATACAAAGAACACTATGCTTAAGCACGTTATATAAAGCTGCTGAAAACCAAAGATTAAAAGTAAAAATCTTGAAAGCAGCTAACGGAAATCAACATATCAACTTCAAAGAGATAAACAACTCAAATGACTGCAAATTTCTCATCAGAAACAATGGAAGACAGAAGACTGTCAACCCAGAGTTCTATATCCAACAAAAACACCTCTCAAGAATGAAAGCAACAGGAAGACATGTATAAATAACATAGAACTAAGAGAATCGGACACAAAAACATACCTACACTGTAAGAAAGACAACAGCAAGAAGTTACTGAGGCTTATGAGAAATGATACCAGGATAAATTTAGGTCTTTGGAGAAGAACGAAGAGACTCTAAATATAACAGTAAACATCTAAGAAATGTAAAAGGCTACTATTTTCCTCATAATTTGTTAAGCAGGTATGACACCACCTTGTACGGTTTGCAGAACAGGTGGAACCCACGCACGTGGCAACAAGAGCATGAAGATAGGACGCTGGGAATGGACATCCATGGTTACAGGGTTTCTACAGCCCAAGGTAAATGGCACAACAGTACCTCTGAGTAGCTAAGGATATATTATCATCAGGATCCAGTCAGGAGACAGAACCCATACCAGGGATTTGAAAAGAGCAAATGTAATAGAAAAACATTTAATTAGCAAAATGCAGTTAACGATTTAAAGGTGCAAAAGTATCCTTCAAGAAATAGCAAATACGGGACACAGCTACTACCTCTAGAGCTGAGAGATAGAAGGGAGGAACCACAAGTTTGGAAGGGCCCTACCTCCTCTCAAGGCTGAGATTAAGATCTCATTGAAGAGGTCATGGCCACCACAGGAACATGCAGCCTTCCAGAGGCAAAGAAACTTGCCAGCATATGTGAGACACAGCTGGCCTTTGGAACAACCTGATAAGTAGCTTCACAAAAGGCGAAAGCAGGCTGACTACTCATCATAGCCATGACATGGCAGCAACCTAAATGTCCATCAACAGATGAGTGGATAAGGAAGATGGGAGATAGACAGATGCCAGCAATAGAATGTTAGTGGATTTTCAAACAATGAAACACTGCCATTTGCAGCAACATGGAGATGGTCATGCTAAGCGAAGTGAGGCAGAGAAAAACAAATATCATATGATGTCACTTATATGAAGAATCTTTAAAAAATTATACAAATTAACTGATTTGTAAAATAGAAATAGACTCACAGATATAGAAAACAAAGTTTTGGTTACTAAAATGGAAAGGCGAGGGGTAGGGATAAATTAGAGGTTTGGCATTAACACACACACAGTACTATACATAAAATAACAAGAATTTACTGCACAACACAGGCAACTACATTCAGTATCTCATAACAACTTATAATGGAAAAAGAAGCTGTACATCTGAAACAAACAATACTGTAAATAAATCAACTATAGGGTTAAAAAAAAGAAAACAAGCTAGACTTAGTGTATAGGACATGGCCTGCTAGGATGCTGGTGGGTCTGATCTTGTCTGCAAAAGAGGCCTCCTGGGTGGCAGAAGCTCTCCGGAGAGCGAACGCCCCCTGGACCTTCTTAGTGTTAATATGCTAGCAACCAAAACCATCTGGCCACAGACTTGCAGCCCTCCACTGCCCTCTGTTGGCAAAGCCTAACATTGCACCAGCTATCAAAGGAAAAATACCTGCAAGTTCCAGCTCCAGTTCCATAAAGCATGAAAAAAAAAAAAAACGGTGAGGAATGGATTTGGAACTGAGCAGCAATAAACTGACAACCTGGCCAAACATATAGTCCAATCCCTAAAGATGCCATTAAAAAATAATGTAAACATATATAGCTTAAAAGCTAGTAGATGATTCAAATTCCAAAAAACATATTTAAATAACCCAAAGACAGGAGGGAAGGAGGAACAAAGGAACAAGAAATAGAAGAAATATACAAAAAGTAAAATTAAATGGTAGACTTAAATAATCTCAAAATCATTCTCAGTGGAAAAGCCAGACACAAAAGAATGCCAACGGGATGACTGTATTTATATAAATTTCTAGAAAATGCCACCTAATATATAATAACAAAAAAAGATCAGAGGGGAACTTGCCTAGTGGTCCAGTGGCTAAGATTCCAAGATCTTAATGAGGGGTCTGGTCCCTGCTCAGGGAACCAGATTTCGCATGCCGCAACTAAAACTTCACAAGCCACAGCTAAAGATCCCGAGCACCTCAACCAAGATGCCCCAAGTTCTGCAACTAAGATCCAGTGCAGACAAATAAACAAGTAAATATTTTTTTTAAAAAATCAGAGATTTTCTGGGACTAGAAGTAGAAGGAGGTGGTTGTTGTTGTTGCTGCTGCTGCTAAGTTGCTTCAGTCGTCTCCGACTCTATGCGACCCCTTAGGCTCTGCCGTCCCTGGGATTCTTTACGCAAGAACACTGGAGTGGGTTGCCATTTCCTCCTCCAATGCATGAAAGTGAAAAGTGAAAGTGATGTCGCTCAATCGTGTCTGACTCTTTGCGACCCCATGGACTAGAGCCCACCAGGCTCCTCCATCCATGGGATTTTCCAGGCAAGAGTACTGGAGCAGGGTGCCATTGCTAACTGCAAAGCTTTCATGCAGCAAGTTTTGGGGGTGATGAAAAGGTTCTGCATGTCAACTGCAGTGGTCATTTCATAGGTATACATATTTGTCACAGATCACTGAATTGTACACTTTAAATGGATGCATTAATGTTACATGCTTTTTCTACCGCAATAAAGTTTTTTAAAGGCAGTAGATTAAATGTTCCAATAGGGAGAAAGAGTCTGGGAAACTAGAAATTTGGGGAAGAGCTGAACGCCATCCAGCGGACCCAGGCCTATGCTGTGCTGTGCAGCCTCCTACGCCATCAATGGGGCCCGACGTCTTATGAAGTCTAATTCCACCTGGAGTGAGGCACAGCCTCAAATATTCAACTTCCCAGATTTAAGCACAGTGGAGCTAAGAGTGAGTAGTAGTATTTCGCTGTCCAAGGTACCTGCTGTATTGACACAACCGCCTGTGGTAGAATGAAAGCATCGCCATTAGTAGGGCCTAGATAGAGACATCTCCTGGACACGCCTGAGCTCAGACTCAGCCTCTGGGAACTGACTTTTGCTTTGATGGACAGATAACTCCAGGAGCCCACAGCCTCCTTTGGAGGATCACCGAAACGTGAAGGTACAGTAAGCAGAGACAGGACTTTAAAGTCAGAAATGACATTTAGAGTCAGCTGTAATAAATAACAAACATTCCCTTCCCTTCCCCCTTGGATGTCTCTCAAAATCAGAGCAAATAAATTTGTCCTTTTGTGACTCACCAGTATGGCAAAGCCTTACCCATGGCCACCAGCTTCTGAGAGCTAGAAATTGGCTGATTTGGGAACAGAATGAGAAAGGTTTTCTCGGCCTAATAAAATAGACCGAGAATTTCTTTAGAGGAAACAAAAAAGGAAGACACTTTCTAAAAATACTCAGTTAAAAATAAAACATATTAATACATTTTATTTTGCACCTATAAAGCCCTGAACTAATTGCTAAGAGGTTAATGGAAGCCTTTTGAAAGGACGGACCTTTCAAATCACAGTGATCTGCTTACAGTAATATAAATAAAGTATGTAAATGAAGCCACACAAAAAATGTTTTTCTTTTAGTAGATAAAATCTTAAAAGATCCAAATGAGTCCCATTCCCTTCAAAGTCACCATGTTGAGAAACTGTGCATTTATTCCCAAATTTAGAAATTCTGTTTTGGAAGTGAATTATCCAATCATCATCCTGACTCTTCTTAATATTCACAAGGCCTCTCTATGCTGCCTGCAAGCTGAACGCTAGTCCAGAACAGAGTGCCTATGTATAATGTCATGGTTGGTGTATTGGAAACTGCATGAGTTTTAAACCACAAGCCCTGCCTCTTGTTATCTTTGTGACATTCAGCAGCTTCTCAATTTCTCTCAACCTCAATATCCTCTTCCGTAAAAACAGGAATAGAAATATTCATATAATAAAGATGTGGAGAGAGGTTTTTTTTAAGTCGCTCAAGTATTGATAATCAATAAATGTTGGAATCTTCTATCTTTCCTCAGTAGTGATAAACTTTCTTTTCTGTTTTCAGAAGATTTCATTTGGGCAATAGACAGAAATGACTTGGAATCAAAACCATGCACTTGGGGACTCTTTTTTTTTTTTTTTTTTTAACTCCACTGTGTTCCAGGTACTAGCGTAGGTTCTGGGCAGGCTGGAATGGCTTAATGCTATAAAGTGAGTTTCAGAATCTTCCCTGGCGATGTGACTTGGAGCAAGGGTGAACAATTAACTTTCTCTCCATAGGGAGTAATAATAGTAATGACCTCAAAACAGTCCCCTAGAATGCTGTGTATTTATTCCAGAATGAAAGGGTATTTGGGTCTGAAATATGGTTGTTCCTTCCCCCCACCCCCAAATTAATTCACCCTTAGGTACCGGAGTCCTAAGCCTTGTGAATGTGACTGTATTCAGAGAAGGGGACTTTAAAGAGGTACTTAGGACAAAATGAGGTCATATGGGCTGACCTGATATTCTGAGGTCCCCATGAGAAGAGATTAGGACACAGACACACACAGGCCAAGGGCCAAACACGTAACTACACAGCAAGAGGACAGCCATCCATGAGCGAAAGAGGGAGAAAACTCAAAACAAAACCACCCTGCTGCTATTTTGATCTTGGACTCTGAGCCTCCAGAACCATGAGAAAATGAATTCTCCATTTAAGCTCCTCAGTCTATGATATCTTCTTACAGAGGCCCTAGAAAACTAATAGAAAAGGAGAAAATATTTATTCTGACTCTACCTTCCCAGGCAAGGCCACTCCTCCCCAGCTTCCCCACTACCACTGGCAAGAGAGAAGAGGAAATCCCAGCACACAGACAACAGCCCCAGACAGGTCCCACTACCTCTCCCTTCCTCCCCCACCCTCCAGCCCCCGATGCTTCACCAGCCTGCCTCGCTTCCACCCTCCAGCCCCCGATGCTTCACCAGCCTGCCTCGATCCCACCCTCCAGCCCCCGATGCTTCACCAGCCTGCCTCGATCCCACCCTCCAGCCCCCGATGCTTCACCAGCCTGCCTCGATCCCACCCTCCAGCCCCCGATGCTTCACCAGCCTGCCTCGATCCCACCCTCCAGCCCCCGATGCTTCACCAGCCTGCCTCGATCCCACCCTCCAGCCCCCGATGCTTCACCAGCCTGCCTCGATCCCACCCTCCAGCCCCCGATGCTTCACCAGCCTGCCTCGATCCCACCCTCCAGCCCCCGATGCTTCACCAGCCTGCCTCGATCCCACCCTCCAGCCCCCGATGCTTCACCAGCCTGCCTCGATCCCACCCTCCAGCCCCCGATGCTTCACCAGCCTGCCTCGATCCCACCCTCCAGCCCCCGATGCTTCACCAGCCTGCCTCGATCCCACCCTCCAGCCCCCGATGCTTCACCAGCCTGCCTCGATCCCACCCTCCAGCCCCCGATGCTTCACCAGCCTGCCTCGATCCCACCCTCCAGCCCCCGATGCTTCACCAGCCTGCCTCGATCCCACCCTCCAGCCCCGGATGCTTCACCAGCCTGCCTCGATTCCAGCAAAGCTGATGCCTTTTGCCATTTTTCTAGTCACCGTAGAAAGTCCAAGATGCTCAGACTCCTCACTGCCCAGACTCTCCCCATAACTGTTTAATCGTACTGCTACCCCTTTTCCTCTATGACCTAGACAATCGCAATGCATCATCTGCAGAATCCCCATTGCAATCACCTTTTCTCTAAGTGTTCCCTTTATTTTTCTGCGTTACTGAAACATGGTTCTCCCCAAGGACCCAGCTTCCCCTGCAAGCCTCTCAAGTGCTTGTCATTTTCTCAACTCCGTGCTGCATACCACAGAGCCTGACGATGGGGTAGGACTCTTGTTTCTTCTTCGTTACAGATTCTAAACCGATTTCCCTTTCTCTTTCCTAAAAACCCAGCCTTGAGGCTCACCCCATTAAACAGCATGGCATTCTTTCTTATTACCGTCATCAGATTCTGTCACCCTTTAATTTTCTCTCCTCATTTCTTGTCACTCTCTCTAACACTATTCACTATAATTTCCAGTGATTTCAAAGTTCTGGGGAGTAAATCTGTCCGATCTCTCAGGTGCTTGATCTCTTCTTTTCCACTGATTTGTCCTTTACCACCTACCATATATTCTCAAGCCCTACCCTAGACTTTGTCTAACAGTCTCCATAACTATAAGTGGGAAACAATTTTAAAAAAAAATTTTTTTTAACTAAAGTAGAGAAAGACTATGAATAATTCTGATAATTATCAGGCACAGATTCTAAAGCAAGTATGCTTCCTATTTTAAAGAGATAAATGGCAAGCTTAAAAATATTAACAGAGAATAGGAATCTTTAAAACGCCTTATACTCTGTTCATCATTCCCTGTATTTCATTTTCTCATTCAACAGCTTACTATGTACCGGGGTCTGTTCAAGATGTGGGTCATGTAGAGCTGATGAAGATGAGCAAAACTCTCTGGCCTCATGAAACGTACACGAGGTTGACAGAAGATGGTAAACAAAACATACTATATTAGTCTGTGATAAACGCCATAAGGAAAAATAAAGCAGGAAAAGGAATTAGGGAGTACTGGAGAAGTTAAGGTTGTCAAAAAGTGGCCAAGGTTAGCCACGTACACACACACACACACACATATAAAGATATTTTGAGCAAAGACTGGGCTTCCCTGGCGGCTCAGACAGGAAAGAATCTGCCTGCCGTGCAGGAGTTGCAGCTTCAATCCCTGGTATGGGGAGATTCCCTGGAGAAGGGAATGGCAACCCACTCCAGTATTCTTGCCTGGAGTATTCCATGGACAGAGGAGCCTGGCGAGCTACAGTCCATGGAGCTGCAAAGAGTCTGACATGACTGAGCAACTTGCACACACACTGAGCAAAGGCCTGAGCGCGGTGGGACTGAGCTATGCAGGTATCTAGAAGAAGAGCATTCTTCAAAGAGGCAAGAGCAGAAGCAAAGGACCCAAGATGGGAGCTCGTCTGGGGTGTTCAAGAACAGTGAGTAGACCAGTGTTGTTTGAAGAAGACGGATGGGAGCGCCGTTTTGTTTTTTTTTTAAAGGCTATGTGTGCTGTGCTTAGAACCTGAGTCTTTGCAACTCCACGGACCCCATGGGGGTCCAGGCTCCTCTGTCCATGGGACTCTCCAGGCAAGAGTACTGGAGTGGGTTGCCGTGCCCTCCTCCAGGCATCTTCCCGACCCAGGGGTCTAACCCAGGTCTCCCGCATGGCAAGTGGATTCTTTACCATCTGAGCCACCAGGGAAACCCTCCCCAACCCACCCCAAAAAAAGGCTGGAGATGTCAAAAGAGGGTGGGGAAGCACATCTTGGAGGCACCCTGATGGGCCACGGGAAGGACTTCCACCATGAGGATGCATCCTCACTGGGGATTTTGAACAGAGACGGGATGTGATCTTAAAGTATATTTTGTAGTCCCTCAAATCCCAGAATCTCTCAACCCCGCTACTACACTGATCCCTCCCCACTGTCACTGTTCTAACACCTTTATGTCCTTGCTTTCTCCCTCCCCAAGCTTGGATTCACTGGCCCATCCTATCATGACTCACTCGCAAATTCCCTCAACTTCTTCACCTCTCTCACTCTTTACTATTCACGTGATAAAAATAACCCCTAGTTAGGTCCAGCTCTGTGCCTCGCCTGACCCTGCACCCACACAGTCAACCACGGTTAGAGACCAGCCACAAGCAAACGAACTGTCCTCTATCACAGCTATAATCTAAAGCCAGCCCTGAGCGTGCCCCAGCAATCACACTACACTTCTATACTTCATTATCCTCTAGGATCATCTTACACCTTCTCCTCCCCTGGCAACCATCCACCACCTCCTCTCCCTCCTTGATGGTCCTGCTTCCATTCCCTGACAAATAGAAGCAAACAGAAGACCTCCCACAGCAGCCCATTGCCATGGTAAACAATCCACTCCATCTGTGCCTATCTATCTGCCTCCCCCCGTCACCATGGATATGGTGTCCTAACTCTTCTCTTAGGTCCATGCTTCTGCTTAGTCAATAAATCCTATACCCTTTCGCCCATTCAAGGACATCTCTCGAGTAATTGTCCCTCCTGACCCTGAACCACCAATTCTTCCCTTTTCTACTGGGTCATTGAAACCAACATACATACAAGCTCCTCATTATCCCATCTTTATACATATATACATATGTCCTTCTAGTAAACTCCATTTCTTTTTCCCATTTAGGGTTTGCCTCTACTTGCTGTTATAGGCTGATTTGTGTTCCCCTGAAACTCACAGGTTGACATCTTGGGATGAATCTTTTATGGAAATAGGGTCTTTGCAGATGCAGTTAACTCCTGGAGAAGTGCATGCATGCTCAGTCACTACGTCATATCTGACGCTTTGAGACCCCAAGGACTATAGCCCTCCAGGCTCCTATGGAATTCTCCAGGCAAGAACACTGGAGGGAGTTGCCATTTTCTTCTCCAGGGATCTTCCCAACCTAGGGATTGAACGCACACGTCCTGCATTAGCAGACAGATTCTTTTGCCACTGCACCACCTGGGAAGCTGCCATATTAGAGTAGATGGGCCCCTGATCCAATATGACTGGTGTCCGTATAAAAAGGGGACATTCAGACACAGAAGCACACACATAGGGTGAATGCCACTGAACGAGGAAGGCAGAGATCAGGGTAACACCAGAGACTGCCAACAAAGCCCAGATGCTAGGAGAGAGGCGAGAAACAGATTCTCTCTCGTGGGCTCCAGAAGAAACCAACCACACACGGCTTCTCTCTAGTTGTGGCACCTGGGCTCAGTAGTCCGTCAGCATGTGGGATCTTAGTTCCCTGACGGGGATCAAACCTATGTCCCCAAACCCATGTCCCCTATGTCAAACCTATGTCCTCCCACCAGGGCTTCCTTTTTATTTTTTGTTTAATTGGAGGAAAATGTCTTTACAATGTTGTGTTGGTTTCTGCCATACAATGGGAATCAATCATAATTATAAATATACATATATATGTGTGTGTATATTTACATCCATATCCATATATATCTCCCCTCCCTCTTGAGTCTCCCTCCTCTTCCCGCATCTTACCCCTTTAGGTCATCAGAGAGTGACAGGCTAGACTCCCTGTGTTACACAGCAGCTTTCCACTAGCTATCTAATTTACACATGATAGCTGTTTCTCAATACGGCTCACCCTCTCCTTCCCCAGAAAGCAGATTCTTAACCACAGGACCACCAGGAAAGTGCCTTGCTGACATCTGGATCTCAGACTTCCAGCCCTCCAGAACTGTGAGACAATACATTTCTATTGTTTCAAGCACTGTTTGTGGTACTTTGTTTGGCAGCCCTGGCAAACTAATGGCTGTCTCTGATTTTTCTCCTCCTATCTCTTCTCAACCCACTCACATCGGGTTTTGCCCCTACTTCTCTAAAAGCAATCATGTCTAAGCTTTCAATGTCACCTACACTGTTGAATCCAGATGTCAGCGCTCAGTCTTTGCATTAAATGACTTATCAACAGCAGGTGACATAGTTCTTGGTTCATCTTCCTTGACATGTTTTCTGTACTTACCTTCCAAGACACCACTTCTTTAGGGTTTCCTCCTATCACATCATTCACCTGTTCTCAGTTCTAACGCAGGTTGCTCATCTGTTCTTTTTTCATTTGTTTAATATTTTTATAGTGATATGTAATATGCATGCAGAAAAGTAAGCAAAGCCTATATGCTTGGTTCAGTAAATAGTTGGAAAGTCTATGACTATATGATCACCACCTACACCAAATTATAGAATGTTCTAGAACTCCAGAAGCTCTTCATCTAATGAAAAACTCTTTCTCCTAATGAAAACCTCTCTCTCTCCCCCAAATGTACCAGCAGTCTTAAATTAATGGCAACAACTTCTTCCTTAAGAAACACATTTAAATCTCTACCGTGATGGTGTATTTTTCTATTCTACTTGAAGGTCCACCAACTTTTGCTTTATGTATTGTGAAACTAAATCATTAGAACCAAAAGAAATTTAAATTTTCATATCATGTTGGTGAACTAAACCTACATTATTTTGCGGTCACTCATTATTTCTAGTAATACTTTAGCACTGAAGTCCATTTTACCTGATAATAATTTAGTTATAACAACTTTCTTTTAATTAGTATCTCCATCTTTTTTACATTCAAATTTTCTAAATCTTTTCATTTTAGATATATCTCTTATAAACATCACATGATGTTACAGGCAATTTTAAGATCCAGTGTGATCATCTTTGCATTTTAACTTGAACGATCAGTACATTTACTCTAAGCCTAGAAGTTTGGACCTGCCATTTTTCACATTGTATTTGTTCCATCGATTTTATGCTTCCTTCTCTCCATTCTTACATTCATATGGATTGACAATATTTTCATTTCATTCCTTTACCCCTTCTGTGAGTGAAGAGATCTATTTCTTTAGGGTCTGTCTTCGTTTTCTCAGGCTGCCAAAGCTGGGAAGTCTAAGATCTAGGTGCTGGAGGGATTGTTGTCTAGGGAGAGCTCTCTCCTGGGGTTGCAGATGGCTCCTTCTCACTATGTCCTCACATGGCTTTTCCTGGGTGCATGTACATGTGTGTGTGGAAAAAGCGATTTCTTCTTCTTTCTAAAGGTGATTGATCCCATCATGAGGGCCCCACCCTCATGACCTAATCTAACTCTACTTCCTACAGGCTCATCTTCAATTACTATCACATTGGGGGATTAGGGATTCAACATATAAACTTAGTAGGGGAGGGACACAAACATTCAGTTCATCACAGTGATTACTCTAGAAATTACAGCATGCACATTCAAATTCTGTTTTTCCCTTCTTTCCATGTTACATTATGGTTAGTTTCTTCTGATATATATATATATATATATGGTAATTCACTAATTGTCTGCTGAGTCTAGTCTGGCCAAAGATATCCACTGAATTGTTAATGTTAATTATTAAACATTTTATTTTTGGAAGTTCCATGTAGCTCTTTTGCAGATCTTCTCTGTCATTTTTATAGATTCCTATTCTCTGTTAATATGTTTAAGCTTGTCATTTAGTTCTTTAAACTAGGAAGCATACTTGCTTTAGAATCTGTGCTTGATAATTATCTGAATTATTTGTAGTCTATTTCTACACTTGATTTTTAATTATTTTTTAGCTGGGTTATCATTGCCTTATTTCTTTGTGAGATTCTTTGTGTGCTGGACACTGCCTTTGAGAAATTTTTTATATAAAGTGAGTGAGGTTTCAAATGAATGTGCTCTTCTCCAGAGACCCATTCAGTTTGCTTCTTACAGATCCTTAGGGAAGGGGACCACTTTCAGCCAGTCTCACAGTTGGAGGTGGACTGGCCCACCTAGGATGTGTGTGTATTCATGATGCATATCTACGTAAAGATCAATCTGCTGTCACAATTCTTCAGGAAAGAGAGGAGGCTTTTTTGTCTTTACTCATTTCCTACTCTCTTTAGTAGAAAAACAAACTTCTCCATAGACCCCGTCATTGGATAACAGGGAGGCAGTTTGGTTTGGTTATACATTATCCTTACCTTGGGCTTCCCAGGTGGTGCTAGTGGTAAAGAACCCACCTGCCAACTCAGAAGATGTAAGATATACAGGTTCAATGAGTCAAGAAGATCCCCTGGAGGAGGGCATGGCAACCCACTTCAGTATTCTTGCCTCGAGAATCTCATGGACAGAGGAGCCGGGTGGGCTACAGTCTAAAGGGTGGCAAAGAGTCAGACACGACTGAAGCGACTTGGCACACACACTATCCATACCTTAGGTTTAACCTTTGGGAGTCTCAGCATAATGTGGGAAAAGACTCCTTAGAGACACCTGCAGTGGACTCCGGACATCTGTCTCCTCTGATCTTTAGGTCACCTAACCAAAGTTTGCAGTAACAGAAAAGTCCTGCAGGTTTTGGCATTCCAATAACGCGTTTATCTTTCTAACTTCAGACTTTCTCACAGATTTTAGACTATCTTTGCAGGTCTTTAATGCTCTTAAATTGGGGAAGGTGATTTTTTCATAATTTATGCAGCATTTTGTATTGTTTTCAGTAGAAGGGTTAGTCAGAACAACGAAGTTCACTTACTAGAAATATGAATCTCTGTCTCCTTTACCTCTTGGTCTTTAAATGCCCCAGGCCCCCATCTATAGATCACTCTTTATCTCTGTCTACACTCAGTCTCTCTGTGATCTTTTCCAGATTCATGGCTTTGAACACTGATGTAATAACTGTATGTATATCTCCATATAGATATACAGATACTGCTATACACACACACACACGTGTATGTGAATATGTAAGTTTACTCTACATGTTCACTTGGATGTTATAGATCCCCAAACTGAACATAATTCCCTTCCCACCACTCCTATTGCACCCCATAATCTCGAGGCATGCAGATGATTTGCTGGTCTCCAAACTGGTCATCCACTAACCTCCAGACTTTAGTCCACTTCCTCTTCCCTCCTGTCCAACATAACACCTATTGCTTTCTTCAAAGTTCATTTCAGGAGCCATTTGCTCCAGGAATCTTTCCTTGACCATGTATCAGCCTGGATGGGGTGTCCTTCCTATTTTTTTCCCCCTAGCACACTATGCAAATGTCTACCACTGCGTTTGTCAAACACACAGTGAAATCTCCTTCTTTACTGCCTATACTGACGAAGGTTTGTGATATTGTACAGGGGACAGGGAACAAGACCATCCCCAAGAAAAAGAAATGCAAAAAAGCAAAATGGCTGTCTGAGGAGGCCTTACAAATAGCTGTGAAAAGAAGAGAAGCAAAACGCAAAGGGGAAAAGAAAAGATATACCCATTTGAATCCAGAGTTCCAAGGAATAGCAAGGAGAGATTAAAAAGAGCCTTCCTCAGCCATCAATGCAAAGAAATAGGAGAAAACAACAGAATGAGAAAAACTAGAGATCTCTTCAAGAAAATTAGATACCAAGGGAATATTTCATGCAAAGATGGGTTCAATAAAGGACAGAAATGGTATGGACCTAACAGAAGCAGAAGATATTAAGAAGAGGTGGCAAGAATACACAGAAGAACTGTACAAAAAAGATCTTCATGACCCAGATAATCACGATGGTGTCTTCACTCACCCAGAGCCAGACATCTGGAATGCAAAGTCAAGTGGGCCTTAGGAAGCATCACTATGAACAAAGCCAGTGGAGGTGATGGCATTCAAGCTGAGCTATTTCAAATCCTAAAAGATGATTCTGTGAAAGTGCTGCACTCAATATGCCAGCAAATTTGGAAAATTCAGCAGTGACCACAGGACTGGAAAATGTCAGTTTCCATTCCAATCCTGAAGAAAGGCAAAGCCAAAGAATGCTCAAACTACTGCACAATTGCACTCATCTCACACACTAGTAAAGTAATGCTCAAAATTCTCCAAGCCAGGCTTCAGCAATACATGAACCGAGAACTCCCTGACGTTCAAGCTGGATTTAGAAAAGGCAGAAGAACCAGAGATCAAATTGAAAACATCCGCTGGATCATCAAAAAAGCAAGAGAGTTCCAGAAAAACATCTATTTCTGCTTTATTGACTATGCCAAAGCCTTTGACTGTGTGGATCACAATAAACTGTGGAAAATTCTGAAAGAGATGAGAATACCAGACCACCTAACCTGCCTCTTGAGAAACCTGTATGCAGGTCAGGAAGCAACAGTTAGAACTGGACATGGAACAACAGACTGGTTCCAAATAGGAAAAGGAATATGTCAAAGCTGTATATTGTCACCCTGCTTATTTAACTTCTATGCAGAGTACATCATGAGAAACGCTGGGCTGGAAGAAGCACAAGCTGGAATCAAGATTGCCGGGAGAAATATCAATAACCTCAGATACGCAGATGACACCACCCTTATGGCAGAAAGCAAAGAAAAACTAAAGAGCCTCTTGATGAAAGTGAAAGAGGAGAGTGAAAAAGTTGGCTTAAAGCTCAACATTCAGAAAACTAAGATCATGGCATCTGGTCCCATCATTTCACGGCAAATAGATGGGGAAACAGTGGCTGACTTTATTTTGGGGGGGCTCCAAAATCACTGCAGATGGTGACTGCAGCCATGAAATTAAAAGATGTTTACTCCTTGGAAGGAAAGTTATGACCAACTTAGACAGCATATTAAAAAGCAGAGACATTACTTTGTCAGCAAAGGTTCATCTAGTCAAGGCTACGGTTTTTCCAGTAGTCATGCATGGATGTGAGAGTTGGACGTTAAAGAAAGCTGAGCGCCAAAGAATTGATGCTTTTGAACTGTGGTGCTGGAGAAGACTCTTCAGAGTCCCTTGGACTGCAAGGAGATCCAACCAGTCCATCCTAAAAGAGATCAGTCCTGGATGTTCATTGGAAGGACTGATATTGATGTTCAGCCACCTGATGAGAAGAGCTGACTCACTGGAAAAGACCCTGATGCTGGGAAAGATTGAGGGCAGGAGGAGAAGGGGACAACAGAGGATGAGATGGTTGGATGGCATCACCAACTCAATGGACATGAGTCTGGGTAAACTCCTGGAGTTGGTGATGACAGGGAGGCCTGGCGTGCTGTGGTTCATGGGGTCGCAAAGAGTCAGATACGACTGAGCGACTGAACTGAACTGATGGTCCCCAAATAACTGGTAAAAATCTTGGAGGAGCTAGGATATACTTGCTCTTTATTATTTCTCAAGTTCTAGCACTGTACTTAACACATAACAGGAATTCAACATATATTTTTTAAAGGAATGGATGAATGAACCATATTCAAGAAGGTTTGAAAAATGATTTTTTTTAAAAAAGCAGCTCTAAAAGTTTGTGATACAGCAATGCTATTTAGATATGTGTACAATCTCTCCAGGAGATGCCTTTGAGGGGGACAAATACAAAGCTGTTTGCAGATGTCTACAAGTATTTTTGTTTTTTATAGCATCCCCTTCTTCTATTACAAACCTCCACTAAGGTTTAATCTTTAGTGCAGAGAAAAAATAAAAGCCAAACCTAAAAAACAGCAGGGATCATAAATAGCTCTTTATACCTGGGCAGTAGGAAAGGTATTATTTGTGCCTTCTACTCTTCATCCTATCATTTTCCAAAGACACACAATTGGATTGCCAAAGAGAGTAATTGCCATCCTTCCTCCGGCCCTTCGGATACTGTGAGGGGGTAAGATGGAGGCCTTGGGGGCTCATTTCCCCATCATCCCTTCTATCAACTCCAGTCCTGCCTCTGCTCGCATTCAAATGCAAGACCCAGTGGGCCACACTGATCATAAGACTTCCACCCAGTGTTCAAATACAAATATGTAGACTACAAACATTGATACAGGGCTTTTTTATGGTGAAGAATAAACACATCCTTTACTACATGATGTTTCTCCAAGTTAAATGAAATTCCTCCAAACGCAATGTTCACAACTTAGAAAGAAAGGGTAAGAGTGTACGTGAAAGAAGAAGAGTTGAGACCCAGGCACCTGAAGGGAAATTGAATCTTGCCAGAAAGTGAGCACATCATTTCAGCACTAAGGAGCAGCAATTATTCAGTGCTCTCCTCTGCTGCTTCCAAACTCTTTCGGTGTCAAGGATTTACATCCACTGGCTCTTTAGAGGCACTGCATCCTAGAAAAAAGATTACCGACAAAAAGAGACGAAAGGAGAGCCAAAAGCAAATTTACTTCCTGTCAGCAGCTCTCCTGTCAGCCAACGCATCCCATCTAGCACCTTCTGTATATGCCTCAGAAGATTGGAAAATGTGATTCTATCAAATTACTTTGAGAATGAGTTGAATTGTATTCACCTGGCAAACCTGATTATCGGTGACTGTATCAGTCAGGCTAAGCTGCAGTCATAACTCAAAGCTTAACGTAACAAACATTAATTCTCACTCACACCACACGTGTAACGCAGGTCAGGGGCAGGGGAAGCTTGCATCACTTTAGCACCTAGGCTGGCAGAGGATTCCTCTGCCCACACGCTTCACAGCCGGCAGGTAACACAGCTGCGCACACTGCAGCAGGAAGTGGCAGACGTCCCTCCCACTCACGTCTCATTGGCCAAGGTCAGTCACATGGCCACACCTCTCTTCAAAGAGGGTAAAGAAGTCCCATCCTACCATGTGCCTGGGGGGAGGGGAGAACTGAGATATTTCTGAACGACATTATTTTCAACCACAGTGGCCCTCCCCATATTTTCACATGACCTACCCTAAGCCCTTTGTGTGAATACTCTCTTCAGCAGGCACCCATCAAAGCTGGAAATAGCTGTGGGAGGGAAGTGCACCCGTCAAAGCTGAAAAGTGATGACTTGTCTCTACAGCAGAGACAACCAAACAGGGACGCATCAGAGGGAGTCGATGCACGAGAGCTGATGCTGAGCAAGGTCATCCTGCGAGTCTTCCCCAAGCAGGCTCTATGGCTCCAAGATGTACAGGGATGCCAACCAAGGCACTGTGTTAATTCAGGCCAAAGATAAAGCAAGTAAACCCAAAGTGCAAATTTGGGGGTACTTTGAGCTGTCTAGATAAATTATCTTCCATGCTCAGGCACTCAGTCATGTCTGACTCTTTGTGATGTATGGACTGTAGCCCAACAGGCTCCTCTGTCCATGGAATTCTCCAGGCAAGATTACTGGAGTGAGTTGCCATTCCCTTCTCCAGGGGATCTTTCTAACCCAGGGATCGAACCCGAGTCTCCCGCTTTGCAGGCAGATTCTTTACCAGCTGAGCCACAAGGGAAGCCCAGAAGCTATAAAAGAGGAGAAGGCTGCACTGGAACACTAAAAAAGTGATAAAGCGATCTGGAAGGGAAGACGACATGTAGAGGAAAGACTTGAACACATGCGGCCAAGAGAGAGCTAGAGCTGGAGGGAAGGAGAGAGACATCAGCAGTGGGAGAGAAATGAGGGAGGAAGAGCAGAAAGCAGGGGTTTCCCTGGGCTAAGACACGGGAAAGAAGCAAAGACATTCAAAGGGGATGGAGGGATAACTTTTGCTGTGCAAGGTGGCTTACGAGCCTCCCCTCACAAAGCCTCCTCTGAGCCATCAATGTTTTTCACTATATAACTGTATTTAGAAGGAATTGATGATGTAATCAAATTGACCCATGGGTCACCCACGGAGACCTAAGCTTTTCCAGGTCATCTTGTAACAGCAGCACGGGTGAAATTAGAGAGAAACACAGGTGCAGGAAATCCAATCCTGTAGAAGAGGAAAGAAAGCAAAAGTGTTAGTCACTCAGTCGTGTCCGACTCTTTGTGAGCTCATGGACTATAGCCTACCAGTCCATGGAATTTTCCGGACAAGAATACTGGAGTGGGTAGCTATTCCCTTCTCCAAGGGATATTCCCAATGCAGGGATTGAATCCCGGTCTCCTGCATTGCAGGCAGATTCTTTACTGTCTGAGCTACCAGGGAAGAAGAAGGGGGAAGAAGAATGATGTAATGGGATGATTTTTCAGAGCCCTTGGGATGGAATGAATGTATTTGCCTATGGAAGGATGTGAATCTTTGGAGGCTGGAGGGCAGACTGTGACAGACACACCCCAAGGCAACTCCCAAAGAGTCACACCCAGGTGTATCCCCTGCCCCCTGAGTGTGTGTTGAATCTGTGACAGGCTTCTGCCCCGTAACTCCTCTGCTTCTGTAATGCTATATAAGATTCCATTTTAGCAGACTGTAGTGAAAAAGATTCCTGCTGGCCTTGAATATGTAAGCCACTATGTTGTGAGCGGGCCATGTGACCAGGAACTGTGGGAGCCTCAGGGACCTGAGGGTGGCCCCTGGCTGACCGCTAGCAAGAAAGCGGGAACCTCAGTGCTATGACCACAAAGAACTAAATTCTGCCAGTAACTTCATGCTGGGGGAAGATCTTGGGCTCTAGAAAGGAAGAGCACACAGGCTTGATGAGAGGACTCGGCTAAGCCATGCCTAAACTACTGACTGATGGAGCTGTGAAATAGTAACTGTGTTGTTTTACGTTCCTAAGTCCGTCATCACTTGCTATGCAGCAATAGTAAACCAATATGAGAAAGTGAAAGTCGTGTCCGACTCTTTGCAACCCCATGGACTGTATAGTCCATGGAATTCTCCAGGCCAGAATACTAGAGTGAGTAGCCTTTCCCTTCTCCAGGAGATCTTCCAACCCAGGGATCGAACCCAGATCTCCCACACTGCAGGCAGATTCTTTACCAGCTAAGCCACAAGGAAAGCCCAAGAATATTGGAGTGGGTAGCCTATCCCTTCTCCAGCAGATCTTCCTGACCCAGGAATCGAACCGGGGTCTCCTGGATTGCAGGCGGATTCTTTACCAACTGAGCTATGAGGGAAGCCTAATGTGAGAGGTGAGCATCAAAAACAGAACATGATCTCATCAAGTGTGAAGAAAAAGGCTCTCCAGGCAGAGGAAATAGCACAGGGGCATGGAAAATCCTGGCTGGTTTGGGCGACTCTGAGTGTAAGCAGATAGGGTACAGGGTCCCTGAAGAAAGAACCAGGCATTGCTTTCTTGACATAATAGAAGCCATTTCTGATCCAAGCTATGTTGTAAACTAAGCTTGGCCACAGTGGTTTGGTTTTTTTTTTAATTTTTTTTTTTTTTTTAGTTTTTTATTTTTTTAATTTTAAAATCTTTAATTCTTACATGTGTTCCCAAACATAAACCCCCCTCCCACCTCCCTCCCCATAACATCTCTCAGGGTCATCCCCACGCACCAGCCCCAAGCATGCTGTATCCTGCATCAGACATAGACTGGCGATTCAATTCTTACATGATAGTATACATGTTAGAATGCCATTCTCCCAAATCATCCCACCCTCTCCCTCTCCCTCTGAGTCCAAAAGTCCGTTATACACATCTGTGTCTTTTTTCCTGTCTTGCATACAGGGTCATCATTGCCATCTTTCTAAATTCCATATATATGTGTTAGTATACTGTATTGGTGTTTTTCTTTCTGGCTTCACTCTGTATAATCGGCTCCAGTTTCATCTATCTCATCAGAACTGATTCAAGTGAATTCTTTTTAATGGCTGAGTAATACTCCATTGTGTATATGTACCACACCTTTCTTATCCATTCATCTGTTGATAGACATCTAGGTTGTTTCCATGTCCTGGCTATTATAAACAGTGCTGTGATGAACATTGGGGTACATGTGTCTCTTTCTATTCTGGTTTCCTCGGTGTGTATGCCCAGCAGTGGGATTGCTGGGTCATAAGGCAGTTCTATCTGCAATTTTTTAAGGAATCTCCACACTGTTCTCCTTAGTGGCTGTACTAGTTTGCATTCCCACCAACAGTGTAGGAGGGTTCCCTTTTCTCCACACCCTCTCCAGCATTTATTGCTTGCAGACTTTTGGATCGCAGCCATTCTGGCTGGTGTGAAGTGGTACCTCATTGTGGTTTTGATTTGCATTTCTCTAATAATGAGTGATGTTGAGCATCTTTTCATGTGTTTGTTAGCCATCCGTATGTCTTCTTTGGAGAAATGTCTATTTAGTTCTTTGGCCCATTTTTTGATTGGGTCATTTATTTTTCTGGAATTGAGCTGCAGGAGTTGCTTGTATATTTTTGAGATTAGTTGTTTGTCAGTTGCTTCATTTGCTATTATTATCTCCCATTCAGAAGGCTGTCTTTTCACCTTGCTTATATTTTCCTTTGTTGTGCAGAAGCTTTTAATTTTAATTAGATCCCATTTGTTTATTTTTGCTTTTATTTCCAGAATTCTGGGAGGTGGATCATAGAGGATCCTGCTGTGATTTATGTCTGAGAGAGTTTTGCCTATGTTCTCCTCTAGGAGTTTTATAGTTTCTGGTCTTACATTTAGATCTTTAATCCATTTTGAGTTTATTTTTGTGTGCGGTGTTAGAAAGTGATCTAGTTTCATTCTTTTACAAGTGGTTGACCAGTTTTCCCAGCACCACTTGTTAAAGAGATTGTCTTTACTCCATTGTATATTCTTGCCTCCTTTGTCAAAGATAAGGTGTTCACAGTGGTTTTCCTTGAAGAGGTCTCAGTAATTATTGACCTTAAGAGAACAAAAGAATGCAGGAATATTGCCTGCTATTAGGCAAGAGAAGTAACAATAGAAAAGATAAGGTATTTGTTGTAAAGACTCCTAGTTCTCTTTTAATGATATTAACCTCAAGCTCTCGATGACCAGATCAACTGGAACCTAAGGGAAGATGACATCGACCTTTTCTGACCCTTTAGACATCAGTCAACTAAAGCTTGGATTCTGTCAATTGCCCAAGCGCCTTCGTGAATACACACGTACCCTTGGTTTAAAATGCCTTCAACTTTGCTGTTCAGGGAGACACTGCTTTGGCAAAGAACCCCAGGGTTCTCCTTACTTGCTGCAAGTAGTAAATCCTTCTTTCTCCCAATCTTTGGTATCTTTTGGCTCTACACCCACCAAGAGGTAAACCTAGTTTTTAGGTAACATGAATAGTTAGGAGTAGCTTGTCTAGAGGAAGGCCAATAGAAAGAATGGGGTACAGGGAGTGGGCTACAGAGAGGGGCATGAAGAAGAAGAAGCTGCTCTTTTTGGCAAAGTGGGTGTTTAGGCTTTATTATCAGGTTATAGGGTGCTCTTAAAAGATATTTTTTAACTCTGTTTTCTGATTTTTAGGAAATCTAAACCTGAAACAGAAGACAAATATGGATCACAGCTACCCCAATTCCATCATAGCTGACTCAGCCTGCTGCCATACTCCACAGAATCACTATTCAGTGGAGCAAAAACATACGATCAACAATGGGTCCAAGTTCCTCCAAGGCAGACGGCAATTTCTTGTTTCTGAGCCCAACATCTAAAACTAACTTACTTTCTTGTATTTAATGTATATTTATTGAATAACTATTATATGAATTTACAGATGCTGGGGGCACAACTGTGATTCTATTAATTCTATTAAGTGATATTATTAACAGTAATCAGTGCTTCGGCTTTCAAGAATCAATTTTTCACTCTAAGCTTTGATAGTTTTTAAGTGCTTTTACATAGAAATTCAAATTTATGACCATGCCCACATTCACTCTTTAAGTGAAATGTACTTCACTTTTTAAGTGAAATGTGGACAAACATCTTTTCTATCACATGACACCTCCACACCACACAACCCCACCATAGTTGACTGGACCTAGTGTAAGCTCTGTGGTCCAGTGGTTAAGACACCACACTCCCAATGAAGGAGGCCTGGATTCGATTCCTGGGCAGGGAGCTAGGTCCCACCTACCACAACTAAGAGTTCATGTGCCACAGGTAAAGATTCCACATGCCACAATGAAGGTTGAAGTTCCTGAATGTTGCAACTAAAACCAGGCACAGCCAAATAAATAAAATATTAAAAAAAAAAGAGTAAACAATTCATTGGTCACCAATGACAAATAAGCCAGCATTCCCACAAGTTGGACCAAACACATTATCTCAGGAATTTTAGCGTCAGTTCAGTTCAGGCGCTCAGTCATGTCCCATTCTTTGCGACCCAATGAACCACAGCACGCCAGGCCTCCCTGTCCATCACCAACATCCTCTGTCATCCCCTTCTCCTCCTGCCTTCAATCTTTCCCAGCATCAGGGTCTTTTCAAATGAGTCAGCTCTTCGCATCAGGTGGCCAAAATATTGGAGTTCAGCTTCAACATCAGTCCTTCCAATGAACACCCAGGGCTGATCTCCTTTAGGATGGACTGGTTGGATCTCCTTGCAGTCCAAGGGACTCTCAAGAGTCTTCTCCAACACCACAGTTCAAAAGCATCAATTCTTCTGCACTCAGTTTTCTTTGTAGTCCAAGTCTCACATCCATACATGACTACTAGAAAAACCATAGCCTTGACAAGACCATCCCCCAGAAAAAGAAATGCAAAAAAGCAAAATGGCTGTCTGAGGAGGCCTTACAAAAGCTGTGAAAAGAAAAGAAAAGCGAAAAGCAAAGGAGAAAAGGAAAGATATACCCATTTAATGCAGAGTTCCAAAGAATAGCAAAGAGAGATAAGAAAGCTTTCCTCAGTGATCAATGCAAAGAAATAGAGGAAAACAATAGAATGGGAAAGACTAGAGATCTCTTCAAGAAAATCAGAGATACCAATGGAACATTTCATGCAAAGATAGGCTCAATAAAGGACAGAAATGGTATGGACCTAACAGAAACAGAAGATATTAAGAAGAGGTGGCAAGAATACACAGATGAACTATACAAAAAAGATCTTCACGACCCAGATAATCATGATGGTATGACCACTCACCTAGAGCCAGATATCCTGGAATTTTAGCTTAGAAAGAAACAAAGAGAGAGAGAGAGAAAGGAATGAGCCCATTAACACAGAGAGATGAAACTAAAAAATGGATGTGAAATGGACTCACAACAAGGGTGACCACCTAATTTATCATCCAAACTGAGACACTTTTGAGAATGAAAGAGGGAACAAAAAAGTCTTCAAATTAGACAATCATAATGACTGCAAATTATAAAGGTGTTATCAAAAACAGAGTTATAGGGGTATACCACACAGTAAGTTACAAAACCACCATAGTAAGAACATAAAGAATGTCCTTGATGGGCACTGTACCAGGACTACTCAGCCTCTATTTTCTGCACTTAATTCACTGAAGTCACCTATAATTTCTCCTAAATACCCCAGTGACCTGATGACAGCTTTGTACATCTCACAGGCTCAGGCCACAGCACCACCAGCTGGTAGGAGAAATGACCGGCAGAGGTAGCGCTGGAATACTTCTAGAGCCAGCCAGGCCAGAGAGTTAGTGCAGCTGTCCCTAGCTAAAGCACACACTTTACCAGTGAGCACCCGGCATACTGGCCTTTAAGAGGGGTGTTAGTTATCACATCTAATACTAGAGGTCGAGAAAAGAGGAAGATTATCGAGGACTCCTTTCCGATTTAACCTCAGCTTAAAATGATACTGTATTGCCCTGGAATCTCACGTTTTACACGACAAGACTGTGGTAAAAGCAAAAGGTTCAAAGTAAAGAGCTGCCAAATGTATTCATGTTTATTTCAGTTGTTCATTAAGAATATTTCATTGAAAATGAAAAACTTCAGGATGCATGCTCAACCAGAAGGGATGCCCCGATAAGAGATATAGATAAAATAGACTATGCACTGTGGCCATCTGATCACCCTAACAGAATGGCAGAGTACAGATCACAATTATGAATTACAGAGCAGATGCCCACAGTGACCCAGAGATATAAGAATGTGTGAGATTGTGGAAACACTGAAAGGGTAGAGAGAGCTACTATTTCCTAGAGTTACACCTTGCCGGGTACTTTCACTCCATGCATAACCTTATAATTCACCTTCATTTTCCCAAGGTAGCTTGAATATACCTTGATTTAAAAACAAAAGAACCGAATTACTGTGGAACATTATATGGAGTAGTTAGAATTCTTTTGGTTACAAGTAACAAACTGGTTAAGGTTAAAAGAGAAAGTATCAGGTCATAACTAAACAGTCTGCATCTAGACCTCACATGACATCAGTAGGGCGGGCCTGGCTTCCTCTCAGCAGGCTTCACACTGAGGCTTCTGACCATGTCTTTCAACAATCCAGGCTCTCTCCTCATGGGCAGAGCAGCTCTAAACCTCCTAGCATTACCCCGTGGACAGAGTCTGTATTCTGGCATTCTTTGCCAAGGTCCTGAGATTCACTCCAGTTGGATCAGCTTAGATCAGTTCCTCAACTATGAACTGACTGTGATATCCAAAGATGAGATAAGCTGGTTGCTCTGAAACAGGAGTTACAAAACCACCACAGTAAGAACATTCCGAATGTCCCTGGGACAGTCTTGGATCTAAGCCTGATGATCTGAGACAGAGCTGATGGAATAATAGTAGAAATAAGGTACACAATAAACATAATGCTCTTGAGTCATCCCGAAACCATTTCCCACTCGCTGGTTCTGTGGACAAATCATCAACAAAGACAGTTCCTGGTGCCAGAAAGTTTGGGGACTGCTGCTCTAAACCACACAGGGCCTTCCTCTGGCACCCCAGGTGGGTTTAATTCTATCTCACCCTCAGCGGACAGACCCTGGCTAGTCATCCACCAAAGGGATTTCCTTTACTTCAGGGGCACGGTTTTCCTTGTGAAAAAGTGACTGACTTCTAGCCAATGGATTGGGAGCAAAAATGAAGTTCACCCCCTTCAGGCCTAGCCCATAAAGCCTCCCACGTGTTCCTCAAAGTAGAAAAGTTTTTCAATAACTGAATTAAATATCATTCTGAAATGTTTAACTTCAGTTCAGTTGCTCAGTCGTGTCTAACTCTTTGTGACCCCAAGAACCACAGTACACCAGGTCTCCCTGGCCATCGCCAATTCCCGGAGTTCACCCAAATCCATGTCCATTGAGTCAGCGATGCCATCCAACCATCTTATCCTCTTTCGTCCCCTTCTCCTCCTACCCCCAGTCCCTCCCAGCATCAGAGTCTTTTCCAATGAGTCAACTCTTGGCATGAGGTGGCCAAAGTACTGGAGCTTCAGCTTTAGCATCATTCCCTCCAAAGAAATCCCAGGGCTGATCTCCTTCAGAATGGACTGGTTGGATCTCCTTGCAGTTCAAGGGACTCTCAAGAATCCTCTCCAACACCACAGTTCAAAAGCATCAATCCTTTGGCGCTCAGCTTTCTTTATAGTCCAACTCTCATCCATGCATGACCACTGGAAAAACCATAGCCTTGACTAGACAGACTTTTGTTGACAAAGTAACGTCTCTGCTTTTTAATATGCTGTCTAGGTTGGTCATAACTTTCCTTCCAAGGAGTAAGTGTCTTTTAATTTCATTCTGAAAATTTTAACAATTATAATTCATTAATTGAATTAGAAATTTAGCTTCCTGGTTGCATTAGCCATGTATCAAGTGGTCAAAAGCCACATGTGGCTAGTGACAGTTTATTGGACGGTAAGGGTCTCTACTTGACAAATTCACCAGATGTTCTCCCCCAGATTCTTCACTTTGCTTTGACTGTGATGTTGGAGAAAAAAAATAGGGGCTGAATTTCCTATTTAATTCTTTCAATTCTCCTAGTATTTCTTTGGCAGTGCAGAACTGAGCCCAAGTGGCTGGTGCTAATTTTTTTTCCCATGCCACAAGGCTTGTGGTCAGTTCCCTGACCACGGACTGAACCTATGCCCTTGGCAGTGAAAATGTGGAGTCCTAACCTCCGGACCACTAAGGGAATTCCCTCTGGTGTTAAATTTCGATCACTGCCCTAAGTATTCAAATCAGAGAATGTAATAAAATCTAGGATAAATTCTAGATCCCTTTTTGTCTATCAATACCTATACCAATACTCTATCGTGATTGTTGTCTCTTGGTGCATAATTAAATAGAAGAAAAGAACAATCATCATTAAAGGCATGCTGGGCTTCCCTGGTAGCTCAGTGATGAGGAATCTGCATGCCAGTGCAAGAGACATGGGTTCCATCCCTGATCCAGGAAGACCCCACATGCTGTGGAGCAACTAGATCCATGTGCCACAAGTACTGAGACTGTGCTCTAGACCCCGGAAGCTGTACCTACCGCATGGCCTAGAGCCAGTGCCCCTCAGCATGAGAGAGGCCAACACGGCGAGAAGCCCGCATACCTCAGCTGGGGAGTATTCCCCTCTCACCACAACTAGAGCAAAGCCCAAGCAGCAACAAAGACCAAGCACAGCCAAAAATGAAAAATAAACTATTTTTCTTAGAGGATATGCCACGTAAGGGGCTTCACTGGTGGCTCAGATGGTAAAGACTTTGCCTGCAACGCAGAAGACCCAGGTTCAATCCCTGGCTCAGGAAGATGCCCTGGAGAAGGGAATGGCTATCCACTCCAGTATTGTTGCCTGAAAAATGCCATGGACAGAGGAGCCTGGCGAGCCACAGTACATGGGTCACAAAGAGTCAGACACAACTGTATGACTAACACACACACACACACAAGCCACATAAGGTAGTGAAAGGGTGAGCTCACTAGGAGGTAAAAGAACTAAGTCTCAATATCCCCTGTAGTACTCAGTCCCTCTGTTATGTCTTACTCTTTGCAACCTCCACGGACTGTAGCTCGCCAGGCTCCGCTGTCCATGGGATTTCTCATCTCCTGCATTGGCAGACGGATTGTTTACCACTGAGTCACTCGGGAAACCCTCGATGTCCCCTATGCAGCCTACCATTGACGCTCAGCTTCAAATCACTGCCCTACCTGAGATGCTGGAGGTATCTCCTCCACCTACAGCACGATAATAACCTTCGGCAGTAGAGAGCGCTATAGGAATATTGGGATAAGAGCATCCTTTCCTGCTGCTGCTTCTTGCTCTTGCAACGTGGGGCTGGAATGCGTGACACCAAATGAAGCTCTCCCCTAGCAAACATAAGTGGAAGCTCTGCAGATGGAATCCCAGTGAGTTCCAGGGTGTTCCAGCTAGCTTCCCAGAAGTTTTAAAGGAGACTTCAGCTGCATTCCTGCCCAGCAAGTGGATTCCCAGTGAGTGGCATGGGTGCCCCCACTGGTTTCCTTGCAGTGAGTTCAGCAGCACCATCCATAGGTAGCTTCCCAGAAAATTTCATCAGCATCCCAGCAGTTAGTTTCCTGCCAGTCTAGGGCAGATGGCTCCCCACTGCGGGTATTTCCAGTTTATCAGCCTCAGCCCATAGCCCATAGCTCCAGAGTCAATTATAGACCAGTGCTGGCCCAGGCAACCTAGTGAAATTCTCTCGCATTCAGTGGGTTATAGCCACATCCTCTCCAATGAGGTCTGAGTCCCTCTCTCCTTCTAAGTTAGTCCTTCTCTGGGTATTGTCCCAGAGCCCAAGAGTTATTTTAGAATTCTTTGCTATCCCCCTTACTAAAATTGCAGTAAATAATTCTTTATATGAAACTTCCTTTTTCAAATTACTATTTGGCTTCCATCTCCTAAGTGGCCTCAACTGATACACCTCCTTTGCCATTCCTTGCCTATGTGATTTTGGGTAAGACACCTCACTTCTCCAGACTTTGTGAGGCTATTCTAGAAAATAGGAATATGAGATTAGCTCAACATCAGATGGATACTGCCACAATCCTTGGGGATCCCTGAAATGCCTCTTGATACCTATTAAGAAGCAACATTTTCCAGCAATTATAACAACCACCGATTTTTTGGTTAGAGAGAAAAAACACAAAAACGATTACAGTTCAGGTTTTGTTGTAACCTATGGAAGTTGGGAAATGTCTTGCTAAAGTAAGTGGTGAATGAAATTCTGCTACGGTCCCATTTGCAAACCCACTGGTAGCTTTTTCCCCACATTTAAGATTGTTGAATGGCATTTCTGCCAGTGTGGGTCTCCAGGGACCATTCGTAGCGTGTGTAAGGGGAGCCTCGTGCAAGACTACAGCTATTTTGAGTTTTCCTGTGCTACCAGGGGGCTTAGCAAAGCAGGTGTCTTCAATTATTCATGCTGACTTCCCTGAAAGACAAATCTTATTCAGGCTCTTAACCTGCCCACCTGGAAGCCCAGTGTTGCGGAAACTCTTTGTGAAGGCAACAAGGTAATTCTCTAGGCTGAGGGGCTGCTTGGTCCTCAGGTCTCAGGCCTAGGGGGCTCTGCTTTCTGGAAATTTCAAGCAGAAATTTTCCTAGGGTAAAAACATTATTAAGCTTTCAAAAATAGGAGTCATTAGATGCAGAAATTACACTACAATTAGATGCAGAAATCACAAGTCCTGATCCTTAGTGTACAGACTGTAGAGGAAAAAAAGCAGGAGATGATAGAATGGGATGGGCTTAGGGAGAACGGGTTTGAGCACTGAAAAGAAACCAGTAAATAAAAGCATCTCTGCAGGGAATGCCTTGGTGGTACAAGGGTTAGGACTCTGTGTGCTTTCTCTGCTGAGGAACTGGGTTCAGTCCCTGGTCAGGAAACCAAGATCACACAAGCCATGTGGGTGTGGCACAGTCAAAACAGAAAACAGAAACAACAAGAAAAATCCTGCGGTTAAAATAAGAGAGAAAAAGAGAGGGAGATTCAAATCAGAAAACCTGAAAGCGCTAGGACATCAAACCCAATCCAAATTTGTTTTCAACACATTGACCTTTGAACAATGAAAGGGTTAGGGTCGCCGACACCCCATGCGATCAAAAATCCATGAATAATTTTGACTTTTGACTGGAACCTATATTGTAACTTATGTGTATTGTATACTGTACTCTTGCAATAAAGTAAGCTAGAGAAAAGAAAATGGAAAATCATACGTAAGATACGTTTACAGGACTGTACCATATTTATGGATGTCATAACCCAAATCGCCCTTTACAAGAAGAACTATCTGTCAGTACCTACACAAATGTTGTCTTACATGATACAAACTGTGGATGTTATACATATTACTAACACTGGACATCAAAAATTAAAAGATGATGAGAAAAAGAAACTCATATTTATTTGTAGGTATTCACGCATTGATAACAGCAATTGGAAGCAATGATAAGCAGCAGCAAGAGAACCGCTTCATGGCTGTCTGGCCTATACACTAACGAGCCAACTGTTACAAAACTTTATGGCATATAATATTACAGTCATATTCATAATACACTATTGAAAACATTGTTGCATTTTTGAAAACCACTTACCTGATAGGCTGATACAAATTTTCTCCAATTATGAGAGAGAGAGAAGGGGGACGGAAAAGGAGGAAAGGGAGAAAGGAAAGAAACCACACTTGTGGCATTCTCAAAGAAATCTTGACTTATATTTTGTTTGGGGAGTTATTTGTTCCACTCAGTGATCAGGGGAACGCCAGTGACTCGGAGAGTTTTCAAGCCATGAGTCACTTAGTTTTCCATTTCAATGGTGACCTTGCCCTCTCCTCAGTGTCTATGTTTTTCATGCACAATTTATTATTCCAGTCAGAAAGCTTTCTCAGAAAGGTGGCTTCAAAAGGCAATGAGAAGCACTTTTCATGATTCAATGTCAAAGCGATTTTTTTTCTCTTCTTTTACCTTTTACTTTATTAGATCTCAAATTACAAAAGCTAGGCATGTAACAAGTTGTAAAATACAAATATGGGTGTTCTAAGTTAATTATCTCCCCACCAGTCCCCTAGTCTCCAGGGGAGATGGCTTTAAGATACATTTTTCAAGTAGAAAAGACAGAATTTGCTAATAGATGAAATTAAAAGGTGAGGGACAAAGAGGGCTCTGGTCAAAGTGGTGCCTTTTACTGAGATGAGAAAACAGCAGGGGAGGATCAGTTGAGAGGAGGAACAGGGATCCAGAGCTCCAGTGTGGCCATAGAAAATTTGTAAGGCATTCAAGGAGAAGGGGGCGAGAGAGGATGAGACGGTTGGTTGGCACCACCGGTTCAATGCTCATGAGTCTAAGCAAACTCTGGGAGACAGTGAAGGACAGGGAAGCTTGGCATATTGCAGTCCATGGGGTCACAAAGAGTCAGACATGCTTAGCAACTGAACAACAACAAGGCATTCAACTGAATATTCAGAGTAGGCATTATTATCAATCTGCTCTAAAGAAAGAGGCTCAAACTGAAAGGTCCACTTGTGAGTCACTGGCATGTAAAATGCATCTGAAGCAGTGTGTCTGGCCAGAGAAGAGAGCAGGAGAGCATGTCCTGGGAATGATTCTAAGGACAATGACCTGGGTATTTCACCATGCATAGTGGAGAATCCCAGGGACGGGGGAGCCTGGTGGGCTGCCATCCATGTGGTCGCACAGAGTCGGACACGACTGAAGCAACTTAGCAGCAGCAGCCGCCATTATTCTTAGTTTCTAGTAACTAGTCTATGTCCTATGCTAGGTCTTTTTGGTTTATTTGATTTTGGTTTTACATTTTTTTGTTTTTTTTTTTTTTTAGAATTAGCTGCTCAAAATTTTATCAAATGGCTTTCTAGGAATTAAGAACATGGTCACAGTTTGTTGGTATAATGAATTATGTTAACAGATTTCTTAATATTGAAACTTCCTTGTACTGATAGAAAAAAAAATCTTAATGTTATGCCAGACTCTGCTGTACAGCAAAGTGACTCAGTTATACACACATAGATGTTCTTTTTTTATATTTTTTTCCATTATGGTTAGTCACAGGCTATTGAGTATGTTAATAGTTCCCTGTGCATATTTATTTTTGATATATTATTCTTTTAATGTGTTGTTAGAACTGGTTTATAATTTACCACTCTATATGGAAGTTTTACATCTATTAATATAGTCACAAGTGAAACTGGCTTGTAGTTTTCTCCCTTGTTATTTTTTTAAGCTGTTGTCATTAGCCTGCACCAGCTTTATAAACTAAAAAGAAAACTCCTGTTATCTAGAAGAGTCCTGTTAACTATACACACACACACACACACACACACACGCACGCATATATTTCAAGGGTAAACCCATCTGAGCCTGGTGCCTTTTTAAATGCTGATTTTTACTAAAGTTTCCAATTTATCCTGTATTATTGGTCCCTTTCAGTTTTCTGTCTCTTCTTCAATCAAAGTTAGTAATGCATGTTTTCACAGAAAATTGTCCATTTTATATACTTTCTAATATCATCTCTCCCTCTCCCTCTCCTCCTCTCCCTCCCCCGAACACACAAGGAGCTTCCCATTTTGTTTTTTTTAGTTTTAATAACGCCTATTATTTTTCTTCTCTATTTCCTAAATATTAGACCCCTCATTTTCTTCTAGCTTATTCTGCTATCATGTTCTACTTTCCTGAAAAGTGAATTCATTTATTTTTTAATCTTTAAGTTATAAAAGCATCTAAGGACGTGTTTTCCTCTCTGCATATCTTTAGCTGAATCCCATATATTTTGTTCTCTTTTCGGTCTATTTGTAAGAACTCTGCCATACTGATTTTATTTGCTCTTTGAATCAAGAGTTAGTCAGAAGAATGCTTCTTAGTTTCAATGGGTTAGTTCTTTCTACCATACAGATAACATGTTTTGTCATAAAAATAAGTGTCAAAGCTATGGACACCCATAGGGAAAGTGAAGCCAAGTCGCTCAGTCGTGTCCGACTCTTTGCAACCCCATGGACTGTAGGCCACCAGGCTCCTCCGTCCATGGGATTTCCCAGGCAAGAATACTGGAGTGGGGTGCCATTTCTTTCTCCAGGGGATATTCCCGACCCAGGGATCGAACCCGGGTCTCCCGCATTGCAGGCAGACGCTTTAACCTCTGAACCCCCAGGGAAGCCCATGGACACCCATGGTGACAAGTATACATGAGAGCTTCCAGGGATTCATAATATGTGGTCATTTGGGATCAAACACAGCTCTCTTCAGGCTTCTCCCATCAGCGGTAAAGAATCCGCCCGCCAATGCAGGAGATGTGGGTCCGATCTCTCAAGTCGGGAAGATCCCCTGGGGAAGGGAATGGCAACCTACTCAAACTTTCTTGCCTGGGAAATCCCATGGACAGAGGGGTCTAGTGGGCTACAGTCCATCTGGGTCACAAAACGTCAGACACAACTTAGCAGCTAAACAACAACAACAACAAATAGCTCTGATCAACCTAACGCCACTCTTTACCAACTATGGCTTTCCAGACAAATAACCTCACTGAGTCGCAGGTTCCCATTTATAAAATGGGGGTGGGGGTGATAATGACATCCTGCCACCGCCTAACAGGGTGGTTTGGAACTCAAATAAGGAAGCGGCTGCAGTCAGACTTCAGCAACGACAGTTTTCCCTGTGTGTTAATGTTTAAACTTTAAGCTAAGTCCTTAGGATATGCAATGGAAGCGAGTGATTTTAATTTCTGCTGTCCCAGCAAGAGAATAACGACTGGAGCTAATTCGTGGGCACAAGAAAGCACCAGAGGGGTTCCCTGAAATAATCAAAGTCGCTGATGCAGAAAAAGACAGGACTTGAAGAGAGTTAGGGGCAAGAGCCAATGGAAGGTGAATGGCAGTGTCAAGATAAATTCACTCTCTGACCACTGACACCTGAGTATTTGGGTCACACTCTTAACTGACACAGCAGTGTCTACTGACCCAGACCGTGGGTGCTCAAGGTGACAGAAAGCCTGGGATGGAGCCTTGCCACACTACTTACTGGCAGTGGGACCATGAAGAGCTGCCTGCTATCACTGGGCCATGTTTTTCTCATCTGCAAGTTAGAATGGCATGTACACAGTATTGATATTTAGAACAGTGCTTGGCACAAAGTACATACTCAAATCAATGTTAATAATTATTAACAAATCATTCATGAAATTACCTCTCGAATATCCCTGTACTACAGTAAGATATGTATGTGAAAGTGCTGTGTGAGTTACTTTTTGTTATTATTTCCTTCACGGAAAACCCATCAATCATCCTAAACTTAAAAAAAAAAAAAAAAAAAAGCAGAAATATATGGAATTTAAAAGTGGAACCAAGATGAGGGAAAATTATCTTTCCAAGCTACAAAGACAGAATCTCATCTTGATGCTGAAATGTTGCAGGGGGAGAAAGAAAGAAAGAAAATTGATAAAGATTCTTATCCCTTTACTCCTTCTAGCCTCTATATCAACGGACGTTCAGTGGTTAGGAAACCGGAATATGCGTCTGAGCCTGGGACGAACGCAATAGCGTCTCCAGAGACTGGCGGGAACTGCACTCCAAAGCACCAAAAGAAAAATGCCAGTTCACAGTGCGCTACATTCCCCTCTTCAAGGATACCCACTGCCAGGATGAAGGGGAGAGAGTGCGAGCAGGGCAGGCTCTGGAACCCAGTGCCTGCGTCACAGAACCCTCCTGCTCAAACGCTGAACATCCCCCACCCCTGCACCTTCAGTGTTTTCCCTTCCCTCCAGTGCTGGCTGCAGACTCTCCAGACTCAGCCAATCCTGAGCTGGCAGGAATCATATCATTTATTTTCAATCACTTAAAAATACTCCAATGTGTCACCATCGGCAATGAGCAGCAGGAGCTGGAGGCTTTGCAGCCAGGCAACATTCCAGGCTGGCAGTTCCTCATCACATCGCTCTGAGTCAGGATTCCATGTGCTGTCTTTCTTTGCCCAGTTCTGGGTTTACTCCCACTTGCATGCTCTCTGTCTCCATACCCACGCACACGTTTGCATGCACACACACTCATACCTATGTGCATATCCACACCATCACACAACTCACACACTCATCTTTACATGCTTATGCACACACGTGCTTATACATACTCGTTTACACACATGTACATACATGTGCACACATGACCTCACAACAGCAGCTTCCACGGTGCTCTGGCCCTGTGAGAGGCATGGTGGGTCCTAGTATTAAGGAAGTCCATATTTATCTAGGAGCTGGGGGCAGGGAAAGAGGTCTGCATTGCTTATAAGGAAGGCAAGTACAGACTGTTCACCTTTCAGTACATTATCTATATATCTCAAGGTGCTGCTGTTAAATGGGTTCCTCCAGCTTCATTTCATCACAGCTGCAACAAACATCATGTCAACATATTACATTCAAAATGTTTGCAAAGGTACCACTTTTGGAAGACGGCTCAGGGAGAAACGATTTGCTCCCCAACCTCGCTCCCAGAACCCCAGACATATTTCTGGGGCTCTTAATAGCACCTGTTTCTGTTCTGGCAGGTGGCAGCAATTATATCTTCCTAATTTAGGATTTGCCAACATGCACTGCCGGTGGTCAAGATAGAGCTGGGAAAAGTGATTAATTTTATACCATGATTGTCATCGCTAAATGACAGCTATGAATTCTGGCTTCTCCTCCCATCAAGACATGCAGTGCGTATCCTTTGCCCTTGAATCTGGGCTACAGGGAGATCTTTCTTGATCCAGCAGAATGTGGCATGAGAGATGCCATGCCAGCTCCAGGTCTAGGCCCTAAAGAGCCTGGCAGCTTTCTCTTTTGCTCTCCTGGAGTTCTCAGCCACCAGCTAAGGTGGGCCACCCTGCTGGAGAGACCACATAGAAAGGTACCCGGCCAGCCCCAAGGTGTCCTAGTCAGCACAACAGAGGCACCAGATGTGTAAGTAAAGCAATTGTGTCTCTGCCCAGCCAAGCTTCAAGTACCTGTAGCCATGTGAGTGACCCCAGCCCCTGCCACCTGGAGCAGCAATGAGCTGTCCCCACTGAGCCTTGTCCAGGTTGTAGAATCCTATGTTTTAAGTCACTAACTTTTGAGTGGTTTGTTACATGGCAATAGGTAGCTGATATATAGAATGCCTACGGGGACTACTCAGGGTCTGCAACTGAAGAATGAGTGTGCAGATTAACCTCTGTCCTACGTGATCCACTATGGTGACACCTTATATCTTAGGCCACTTGTAAATATTTTAGCAGATATACATACTCCTCTACAAATCTGATGTACTTATTCCAATCTTATAGCTCAAGAAACTGATGCAAAGACCAACCCAGGGTCATATGTCAAGAAAATTACAGAACCAACTACTGGACAACCCAGATCTCATTCCAAAGCCTGTGTTCCTTCTAATAGCGCCCAACATCTCTTAATCATGTGATTCTTTTGGTACCCAGGAGCCCAATGGCATTTCTAATATATGAATTAGGTGGGTAACTCCTGGATGAAAGAAACCGTTGAGTAAACACATGCTTTCCAAAATCCCCCGGGAAATCCTCCGGGGCAGTGGCGGTGTCTGCTTTGTGACTGCAGAGCCCAGCGCAGTACCCCAGGTACCACTTCCAGCAAGAACCACTCATAAGCATTTGGTTATCTTACCTCCGTGTGTAAGCCTGATCTTTTACCAGCTATCACAGTGTGAGCGTGTTTTGGATTCTCTGGTTTCTTTGTTTCACTTTCGTGGAGCACACTCTGGGTTTTAAGTAGTCTGAAGTTCTCCAAAATTGATTAATACTTTTCCCCATCATTTCATGGTGAAAATTAAAAAAAAAAAGGATAGAAGTCTTGCAATAAATGTATCCAGAAAACATAAAGGGGAGAGAGAGAAAGAATGGGAGACAGTGAGTAGAATCTGGAAGATGAACTGACAAACTGTGCCTCCTCGGAGATGAAAGCCAGATGCTCCTTTAATAAGCACTTGGGAAAGCACCTCTGGGAGGCATGTTTCACCTTCAGCATCCCAGGAGAAGCTTCTTGAGGCAAAACTCCAGCCCCCGAGACTGGCCCACCTGACCGACATGCACCTGGCCTGCCACTAGAGGCAAGGTCAGGCATCTACAGACCATGTCTCTGGAGGATCTGCTAGACCGAGGAGCCATCATTCTTTATTTCCAGAGCACTTTGCCTCGGGAACACACGTGGACATTTGGATGGCCTCACAGTCTTGCAACCAGTGAGCCTTCCCACCAGCTGCCTTCCCAAAACATCACACTGAAAGCTTCAGTCCTTAGCCAAACCCTGAAAACACCATGTATCTATGCTTCCATATGCCCTGGTATCTAAATATGAAGAAAGTGAAGTGAAAAACCCTTCAGAACTGCAGTGCACACAAGGGGATGTTCTCTGACAGATTTGATTCCTGAATTCCAGGGTCCTAAGTCTGAGACACTGCCCTCCCTGGAAAAAAAAAAAAAGTGTCTTTTCTTCCAGTCACTTCTTCCCTGAGACTCTCTCACCTCACATAAAACCTTCCAAGCTGGAGGCAAGATTTGGATTAACACCTGCTCACACTTGATTTATAATATTTCATCTCAAACCCCATTGATCTAGCTAGCATTGATAAAGCTTCTGAGCTTTGTATTGGTTCCTGAGATTAGTTTTGAATCATGCATTCATACCCTCAATCATTTTAAAAGCCCTAACTGTAGGCTCAGGGATAAATTCTATGCTGTTCTCTAAATTTATCACCAGTTTAATTTGGAATCTGTACTTGTCTCCACCTGAGTCACCTGGACCTCTAGTTAGATGCCAAAGTCCAGATCCTGACTCTGGGACTGCCCCTGAATCCCATTTAAAAAAAAAAATTCTCGATGTATAAAAGTATAAGGTAAGATTAAAATGTGACCTTTTATATTACAGTCCAAGATGACTTGATGTTAGACAAAATTGATAAATATAGAAACTTTCATTCCAAAGTAAAATAAATTATCCTGAAATATCGAACCTGTCTCAAAACAGTAAGTGAAACACCTGGAGTACAAATGTTCCTCTGACACGCAACCAGCGTTCAGTGTTGATGGTGCCTTACGGAATTAATGGGTAAAGAGTCCCACACATTCACGGCTGAGGAGATAAGAATATCTTGATGAGAGAGGCTGGGGTCAATTCCCTTGAGGAAGGCTGTCTGCACTAGGTTCGCCTCCCCTTGTCAACCACAGTCAGAAGCATCTCCCATTTGCAGGGAAACATGCCCAGTGAGCTTGGGCCAGGGTAGCTGCTATGGTTTGCAACTACCCTTGAAAAATGAGCGATCTCCAGCTTTGTGTTGGTTGTCCAGAAGTATTAGCAACTGTGTTCTGCCTGACCCCCTTAAAGCTGGTGTGCACAGAGTCATTTGGAACAGGAAGGTGTACACTGCTCTGGATGTGTCTATGTTTACCAGCTCAAGAACAGGGAAGGAGACCTCGGAAGCCCATAAACTAATACTGCAGGCACACTGAAGCCACTGATATTCACAGGAAATTCATTAATTCACCAAAAATGAATTGAGCCTATACTATGCATCCCACATTATTCTGGCTGCAATCTATAAATCAGACAAAACTCCTGCCCTCATAGAGCCTACATTCTAGAGTGGAGATACAGACAATACAGAAAACAGATGAGCAAATATGCACTGTGGGTGCTGGGGTTTCCCTGGTGGTCCAATGGTTAAAGCTTCCCCTTCCAACACAGTGGGGTGTGGGTTTGACCCCTGGTTGGGGAGCTAAGATTTCCACATGGCTCATAGCCGAAAAACCCAAACATAAAACAGAAGCAATATTTAATAAAGCCTTTAAAAATGGCCCACATCAAAAAAAACCTAAAATTATATATATATTATATATATGTACACACACACACACACACACACACACACACACACACACACACTGTGAGTGATGAGTATCCACTGCAGATGCTTTGGGTGCTATATCCATATCCCCAGGGCATCTACTGTTCATCTACTGTTCAGCACTTCTTATCGTAGGTCAATTAATTGAGGGCTTTCTCTAGCTACATATGACTGGCTTGTACAGGATGTGGCCAAATGTACTGGTGAATTAATGTCCCAGAAGTCATCTTCAACCAAAGAAGAACAGGAGTTGATGTATTTGCCTCTCAGTTCCAAATCCACCCTCTGCTGGCCTCCTAAGATGCTGGGACTTTGTCTCCCTATCAACTGGCACAATGTAAAACTTTGTTGCTGAAGGGTACTGGGGGGACCCTGGAGGAGGAATGGCCTTCTGCTCCTGGTTCTGGTGCCATGCCCTCTGTTTGCTCCTTTAGGGAAGCCACTGGCTAGAAGCACTTGAGGCACTCACCCTGCACTCCCTTCTGCCCCCAAGAGTCGCAGCAACACCCGCCTCACAAGCAGGTCCCTGACAAGTCCTGCACAAAGCACATCTCTGGGGACAACTTCCCCTGGTGCCGTAGAGGTTAGGTGGCCAGTGAGTCTGCAGGTGCAACACTGCAGCAAATTTCACCACCCCGTGGACACAGCCACACCCTCTCTAAGGAGATCTAGACTTCTGCACTAATGGCAGAATCTCTTCAAGATTCGTTTATTCCTTAGCTCTCTGTCACAGCTCTAGAGATGGTGACTCTTCCCTTTTATCTGTCATCCATGTGTTTTATATGGCTCTTACAAAGGTCTGTCTAGTCAAGGCTATGGTGTTTCCAGTGGTCATGTATGGATGTGAGAGTTGGACTGTGAAGAAAGCTGAGTGCCGAAGAATTGATGCTTTTGAACTGTGGTGTTGGAGACAACTCTTGAGAGTCCCCTGGACTGCAAGGAGATCAGCCCTGGGATTTCTTTGGAAGGAATGATGCTAAAGCTGAAACTCCAGTACTTTGGCCACCTCATGAGAAGAGTTGACTCATTGGAAAAGACTCTGATGCTGGGAGGGATTGGGGGCAGGAGGAGAAGGGGACGACTGAGGATGAGATGGCTGGATGGCATCACTGATTCAATGGACGTGAGTCTGAGTGAACTCCGGGAGATGTTGATGGACAGGGAGGCCTGGTGTGCTGCGATTCATGGGGTCGCAAAGAGTCAGACATGACTGAGTGACTGAACTGACTCCTTAGTAGGTAAGACACTGATATAGTTAATTCTTTACATTAAAATTTTCTTACTTAAATAACTATTGGCTACTGTCTCCTTATTGGACTTTGATTGATACAAAACTGTTTTTTTTGTTTGTGAGTTTTTGGGGGTTTTTTTACTCTTTTGGCTGGGCCACATGGCATGTAAGATCTGTTTTCCAGCCAGGGATCGAACCTGCATCCTCTCCATTTGCAGTGCAGAGTCTTAACCACTAGTCTATCAGGGAGGTCCCATAGCTGCTTTTGTATTTGTTCATTTCTGCTGTGCTGGGTCTCTGTTACTGTGCCAGAGCTTTTTCTAGTTGCAGCAAGCAGGGGCTACTCTCGTTCCAGTGTGTGGGCTTAATGCAGTGTCTTCTCTTGTTTGCCCAGCACAGGCTCTAGGGCGCGTGATGTTCAGTAGTTGTGGCACGTGGGCTCAGTAATTGCAGTCCACAGGTTTAGCTGCCCTGTGGCATGTGGAATCGTCCCAGACCAGGGATCAAACCCATATCCCCTGCACTGGCAGTCAGCTTCTTAACCACTGGACTACCAGGGAAGTCCCACAATTGTTTTTTTAATTATTATTTCCTTCTTAAAGTCCTAGCTCAAAATATTAGGGACACACAACCCCCAAAATCCTAAACTTCTCTGAATTATAATCTCCACCTAAGAAACCTTGAAAATATGTATTCAGAAGCTGGAAAATGATCACCTTTTTCCTGATAATTCCACTTTTAAGAACCTATCATAATCTGAAGAATGAGCAAAATTTGAGGCATGAGATAGTCACATCTTATATCTCAGCATACTTATATACTTATATATACTTATACATACTTATATATCTCACATACTTATATCTCAGCCTCCTTCCTTTTATAAAACTTTATCATAATTTGTATTATTTTATATTACTTGTCAATTCTCTGGTCTTTTGAATCTCTGGCTTCAGTGGAATGTAAGCTTAGTGAGGGCAGGCACCACTTCTGTCCCGTTCATTGCTAACTGCCATGAGGCTAGATGTCACCTAGAGAGCCAGGTAGAAGAAAGAAGAGCTCTAAGGCAAGGAGGGAAGGGATGGATAGAGAGGAAACGCGTGGAGACTGTGAATGGGGCCCTGTGCCTTCACCCTCACCCATTAGGGAGACTGCAGTCGTGTGACTAGAGAGAGTCCAGCTCGGTAGCAACCCGCACAGGTGCATCTAGTGCCCACAAGGCATGAGAACGAGAGGAAACAGCATAAAGGTGCAGCTGGACAGGAGGGCAAAGACAACCACAGACCCACCCGGGTCCAGCAGAATGAATCAACTTAGAAAACATCCGGAAGGCTCCAAGGTCCTTTCAGAACAGCAAAGAAACTGTCTCTGAGGTCTGTGTGTAAACACTCACTGGAGGGAAGGGTGGGTGGGTATGTATGTGTACACTCATGGAGTGGGAGGGGAACTGCTGTACACCTAGGAAGTGTAGGTGGGCAGAACAGACTACCTGCATCACAGGCTGGATGGAGTGATGCCCCCTGTGCCAGGCAGGGCTGACTAAGCAGTGTAGAGATAACCCTGGAAGAGAGACACTGGAGGACAAGAGGGAGCCCCTCTCCCCTCTTCCAAACCCTAATCAATCACCGAAGGAGACCCTTCAGGGGGAGCCAGTGGGATGAGGGCCACAGTAGGGCACCACACTGGGACTGAGAAAAGAATCCCAAATCCACCTGGGAAACCAGTGGACCATAGTTGCTATTTGTGAAGGGGCCGGGATGAAGTCCACCCACCCCCCCCAATTCACGGGAATAAAAGTCTCAATTATAAGTTAACTGTGGGCCCCATTTCTGGTGCTTTCAAGTTCTGCAGACTGTTACAACTGTTCAGTTGATACAAGTTATATGAGGCCTCAAGAAGTATTTCCCAAATTATAGTCGTGTATGTAGATATGTAACGTCCACTCTAATTTTTGCCAAATTTGAGTACCACTTAAACTTATACTGTTATTTAACATTTTTCTTTAAATCAACTTCCTTTCATAATTAGCTTCACTCTAAGCAAGAGACTGTTATAGGTCTGTTGTACTAAGTATCTTTGCATTATAGATGTATTACACATGTTAAAATAAGTACCTCTTTATCCCTACTAATAAAATAAAAGGTCTGATCTTTATACCGCTTAAAATCATCTCACAAACCACTGATCAGTGTACTGAATTTAGTGAATCATGGTACTACAAAATGTTTAAGGTCCTTCATTTGTCCAAGTCACTGCTGCTAATTTGCAAGGTTCTCTGGGAAATGTCAGGAACCCTAAGAAAGATGCTGTGAGCTGTTGGCATCTTCCTGATAGAAAGACGCTCTGTGCCCTACTGTAAGCTTTTCTCTTCAAACAAATGCTCATCATTGGAGACATTTGGAAACATCAAGAACTTAAAAACAGAGCTGCTGCCTACTTCCATTTCCCTTCTGTGATATCAATATCCCAAGTGATGCCAGCCAGCTTGTACAGAATGAGACCCATAATCTTTGGTGCTTATCTAAACAGATAAAGGGAAGAGAATATTAAGCAATTACAATATGTAAACAACTTAGAGAATCACAGCACACTGCTGTGGCAAGTGTATTAGATGCTAAATTCAAAACCTGGGAGAACCTGGGTCCCTGTCTCACCTCTGCCACTTACAGGCTGAGCTGAGAACCTGCAGGTAAACTGTTCCCTGTCTCTGGAACATCTTTCTTCTGTAATAAGAGGGTTGGATTAGACAAAAGCCTCTTAGGCTAAGATGGCTGGACAGATAGCATTACTTAGTGCTACCCTCACAAGGAGGCAAAATACACAGTAGCCCTCATTAACTTTTCTAAATTTTATTATTTTCCTAGAAAAAAAAAAAAAACAACCACCACTGGACAATGTGGCCTCTTGTCATATTCAAAAGCTGACACTCCCTCAATGGTTTTGAGTCAACACTGGATAAAGAACTCTTTAAAGGGGGTTCTTCTCAGTGAGAGGTTCCTGGGCAAGAGATTGGGGGCCGGGAGCCTTGTGCTCACCCAGGACAGAACTGATGGGGACCTTTCCTCCTGCCCTTGAATGTATGTTCACCAATGGCTCACCTCAAATGCTTTCCCAGGCTTTCACTCCCTTCCCAGTCCTTCCGCTGAACCCTGAGCTGGCTCCCTCCCAGGACACTCAGACTCAACCCGCAGGAACTGCAGGAGCTTAATTCATCCTGGCCAGTGAGCTGCAGTTGATGGGCAGCCCTGCAGGCTCCAGGGCACTGATTTTCTCTGAGGTAATCTTACTTTTTTACATTTTCTGCTCTGCAAAACTTGTTCAGAACAGCAGTGTAAGCCTTTTGTGTTGACTAAGGCAATACCTTCATGATGCACAAAATGGCTCAAAGATTTACCGTCAACCTGAATTTTTACTTCTTACTCCTTTAACCACGGTCTTGGGCTTTTAAGCTTGACAAGCCTATCTCCCCAGACAAGCGTTTCTATCCTGTAATCCCTGGCACTCTTGTGTGACCTGCCTTAGAAGGGACACTTTCTGGCACATGATGAGTCCTTAGGAGTCATATATATGCCCCCACCAGCCACTCCTTTGATGCAGTCACAGGCCATTTCATTGTATGACAGGCTTATGCAGGACACTGTGTCCACTGCCCTCCTCCAGTAACCTTAGAAACCACAGGAGAGGGACCCAGTTTTCCTGCGGCACCTAGAAAGGGATTAGCTTCACTCCCAGTCTGCTGGAAATAACCTCAAGCTCAGAAATAAAGACGCTCGCCCAGGCCCAGCTCTTCTTGCGGCAAGGATGGCTCCTGCCTCAGCTTCCCGGCCTGACATGCAAGACCATCCACAGGTCCGTCAGTACCCCTTCCCCCTCCAAGGCTCCTCCCCACACTCTGCTGCACCAGTGAGAGCAAAAGTCAGCAAGCCTGTTCAATACTTTATACCGTTAACTCAACATAAAGGGAGAAAACAGTATGGCTCCCACCATGTTACAGGTGAGACAACATTGAAACCGAGACTAAGCAACTTGCCAGAAATCACGCAGATTCTAAGCGCTGGAGCCCATACTCACACCCAGGCTCACTCACTCCCCAGGATGAAAAGCGTGGTGCCCCAAGGACAAAAGTACAAGGTGAACAAGAAGTGTCCTGGAATGCAGGAATGGAGAAAAACCAGACCCTTATCACCCTTTTCGCCATGCTGTAACAGTTGTGGAATTTTTGAACCCTCCTGAGTTCTAAGGCCTATCTCCCCTTCTACCTCATATAAGAAAAAGGTATTTACCTTACTCTTCTCCCACCAGGTATACCTACCTCATCCAATCAGCAAATGACTCGCAAGACCCCTGCCAGCTCCTTGTCCCCTAGCTATAAAAACGGACCAAGGACCCATGTTCAAGGTTGGCTCTCCCTTGAGCCAACCCGCTGTTCTAATAGCATCTCCCATTCTAATAAACTTTAACTCTCCACTCACTCTGCCTCACGTCTGGAAATTCTTTCCTAACCTACACACAGACTGCGACAGAAAGGTATTCACAGTCTGAGCTCCCGACCTAGCTTCTGCTGATTTTAGCATAAAACCACAAGCAAGACTCAACTGCAAAGCTCTCTCAGTTCTGGATTGGTGCCCAGCCCTACCGAAACCAAACAGGACATTGTGGGGCTCCTGGGCACAAAAGTCTTTCTACCCCCTGAGTTTCTTTTTGGCAGGAAATGGGCTTCATTCAGCCTACGTGACCTTCCCTGAGTTCCAAAGGGCAGGTTCACAGAGCTGCTAATCAGGGAAGGGAGAGGGATGCTGGTACAAGCTGGGCTGTGTCAAAAATCAATCGTGCAGCTTTGGGGCAGGATCCTAGGGATACAGAGAACAGCACCTTTAAGCTGATTCGCAGAGCCTGAAAGCCCCACCAGGTGAAAGAAGTTAACTGCATGCTGCCCGTTAGCACAGAGACCCCAGACCAGTAGAAACCAGAAGGTTGATGATGCTGACTCCCACTCACCTCACTACCAACCAATTAGAAGAATGTCCATGAGCTGATCATACCCTTCTCTTTGAACCATTACTATACAACTCCTCACGACCACTTTCAGGCTGGAACAAACAGTTTTGAGGTCATTAGCCCACTGTGTGCCCCCGTTGCCTGGCAAAGCAATAAAGCTATTATTTTCTACTTCACCCAAAACTGTGCCTCTGAGATTCAGTTCAGTATCAGGGCACACAGAGGCTACACCACCAGTGAAAGAGCAGGAGGCACAGTGAGGAGGTGATATATGTAAAACCCCAAGAAGCACGGGTTAGGTCTGCTGGTATAGCCGGGGAGCACTGGTCACCCAGGGCACCTCCCCAGGCGGGCCTTGTGTCCACTGTGGCAGCCTGTCCCACATTGCCGTGTGGAGGTGTGCACCCCTCTAGGGTGCTGCCAACGGGAAAGAGCTTATGTGACCGTGACATTTCTCCGTAAAGCTTTTCTTACTAACTTTGAATGATTTTTCTCTTATGTCTGCATGCCCACTTGTATCCAACTCTTTGCGACCCTACAGACTGCACCCCGCAAAGCTCTGTCCATGGAATTTTCCAGGCAAGAATATTAGAGTAGGTTGCCATTTCCTCCTCCAGGGGATCTTCCCGATCTAGGAATCAAACCCAAGTCTCCTGGGTCTCCTGCATTGGCAGGTGGATTCTTTACCACTGAAGCACCTGGGAAACCCTTTTCTCTTACAGACTTTACTAATAAACTCTGAAATGTCTTGTTTTCAGTCAGAATCCAACTGGGATTGTTGGATTCATCAACATTGTTCCCTTTACACACACGCGCACACGCATCCACTTGTGCACACACCTTTAAGCTGGGCAATTCCTAGAGCCTGCTCATACTTTCTGAATGTGCCTCTTCCACATTAAATGGCTTTACGCCAGTATTTAAAGCCCAATTCAAATGCCACATACTCCTAAGTATTTTATTCTTTTCGTTGCAATGGTGAATGGAATTGTTTCCTTAATTTCTTTTTCTACTTTCTCATTATTTGTGTATAGGAATGCAAGGGATTTCTGTGTGTTGATTTTATATCCTGCAACTTTACTATATTCATTGATGAGCTCTAGTAATTTTCTGGTGGAGTCTTTAGGGTTTTCCATGTAGAGGATCATGTCATCTGCAAACAGTGAGAGTTTTACTTCTTCTTTTCCAATTTGGATTCCTTTTATTTCTTTTTCTGCTCTGATTGCTGTGGCCAAAACTTCCAGAACTATGTTGAATAGTAGCGGTGAAAGTGGACACCCTTGTCTTGTTCCTGACTTTAGGGGAAATGCTTTCAATTTTTCACCATTGAGGATAATGTTTGCTGTGGGTTTGTCATAGATAGCTTTTATTATGTTGAGATATGTTCCTTCTATTCCTGCTTTCTGGAGAGTTTTTATCATAAATGGATGTTGAATTTTGTCAAAGGCCTTCTCTGCATCTATTGAGATAATCATATGGTTTTTATTTTTCAATTTGTTAATGTGGTGAATTACATTGATTGATTTGCGGATATTGAAGAATCCTTGCATCCCTGGGATAAAGCCCACTTGGTCATGGTGTATGATCTTTTTAATGTGTTGTTGGATTCTGATTGCTAGAATTTTGTTGAGGATTTTTGCATCTATGTTCATCAGAGATATTGGCCTGTAGTTTTCTTTTTTTGTGACATCTTTGTCAGGTTTTGGTATTAGGGTGATGGTGGCCTCATAGAATGAGTTTGGAAGTTTACCTTCCTCTGCAATTTTCTGGAAGAGTTTGAGTAGGATAGGTGTTAGCTCTTCTCGAAATTTTTGGTAGAATTCAGCTGTGAAGCCATCTGGACCTGGGCTTTTGTTTGCTGGAAGATTTCTGATTACAGTATCAATTTCCGTGCTTGTGATGGGTCTGTTAAGATTTTCGATTTCTTCCTGGTTCAGTTTTGGAGAGGGTGTGGAGAAAAGGGAACCCTCCTACACTGTTGGTGGGAATGCAAACTAGTACAGCCACTATGGAGAACAGTGTGGAGATTCCTTAAAAAATTGCAAATAGAACTACCTTATGACCCAGCAATCCCACTTCTGGGCATACACACCGAGGAAACCAGAATTGAAAGAGACACATGTACCCCAATGTTCATCGCAGCACTGTTTATAATAGCCAGGACATGGAAACAACCTAGATGTCCATCAGCAGATGAATGGATAAGAAAGCTGTGGTACATATACACAATGGAGTATTACTCAGCCGTTAAAAAGAATTCATTTGAATCAGTTCTGATGAGATGGATGAAACTGGAGCCGATTATACAGAGTGAAGTAAGCCAGAAAGACAAACACCAATACAGTATACTAACACATATATATGGAATTTAGGAAGATGGCAATGACGACCCTGTATGCAAGACAGGGAAAGAGACACAGATGTGTATAACGGACTTTTGGACTCAGAGGGAGAGGGAGAGGGTGGGATGATTTGGGAGAATGACATTCTAACATGTATACTATCATGTGAATTGAATCGCCAGTCTATGTCTGACGCAGGATGCAGCATGCTTGGGGCTGGTGCATGGGGATGACCCAGAAAGATGTTATGGGGAGGGGGGTGGGAGGGGGGTTCATGTTTGGGAATGCATGTAAGAATTAAAGATTTTAAAATTTAAAAAAAAAAAAAAACCTTATTAATTCCAAAAAAAAAAAAAAAAAAAACAAATGCCACATACTCCAGAAAGCCTTCCCTGATCTCTCCAGGCAAAAATAAACCTAATCTTTTCCCTCTCTAAACGCTAAATGCTTTTTACTTTAGCTCCTTTCTGATACCTTTATTTACGGCTTTGCATCTTACCTTCCCTGATCCTCCTGAAGCTGCAAAACCTTGCTAGGCTCTCCATCTTCATAATGGATATATCAATACCAATCAATAGGTATTTGCTGAATTCATTTCGATAATTGTAGTCCCCAGTGATGGCTGACAGTAGAAATTAGATTGTGATTAGCACTCATGATCCCTAGTGATGATGAAGATAAAAGATAAACGAAAGTCAAAGGAAGTGCAAATGACGGCGAATATGTGATTCAAAACAAGAAGATAAAGAAGAATTATGCATCCCACTTCTCATATAAGGAAACCTCAGAAATTTGCATTAAGTAAGGATCCTACCAGATCAAGCCAAGAGCCTGCAGTTGTCTCCATCTTACTTCTGGAAACTCTATAGTCCATAACTTTAATTCTTTTTCACATTCATTGGTCAAAACAGGGAAAATTATTATTTTAACATTCTTTCCTCAACCCTGTCACCCTCAAGTGATATTGGTTGGATGACTTAAAATATGTAAATATATTCAATGCCTCAATTTTCCTCTGGAAATTTTAACTGTTGTTTTCATGTACCTTAATAATTTCTTGGTGTAATTTTCCCCAAGAGAATGTATCAAAAGAAAGCGTGCATAGATTTACATACATAATTGCTAATAACCCTCCCAGGAAGAAAATAGCCTTCCAACCAGGTAGAAACCATATCATTTTAAATAAAAACTCAATGACTATTAAGTTATATTTCTGAAATTACAGAAGAATGCTAGGCTATAGTCAAAGACAATTGGGAAACATAAATGGCAATTTTGACAAGTGGCTACTTAAATGACTGTGTGAGCATGTTCCTTCCAAACTCTACTATGCCTCCTCATCTACCATTTTGTCTGCCCAGACTGGATACACCCTTCTTATCTGAGAGTATTGATAATTCCAAGATGGTTGGCCATCTCCCATAGTGGATGACCAAGGGACAGCCTAACTCCTGGGCTACAAGAGTGTAGGCATGAAATGATGAAACTTGACAAAGTAATAAAGGGTCAACTAATGACAAAGTCCAACAAAAATTTAGTTTATAGATGGCATCCGGAATTAGTGTAATTGTGTCGTAAGTAAAGTTTTTTTTAAGTTGAGAATGAAAACTACACAATGTTTACAAGTGACGACTTATGATGTCTAGAATTGCTTCAAAATATTCCAGCAAAAAAATTATTTTTAAATGGGGGATAGATTAAATAGAACTGACAGAATTGTAATAATCAAGGAATCTGGGAATGAATGCATGGAGCTTCACTATACTGTTTTATATGAAACATTAAAATTCTTTGTAAAAAGTTTCAAAAACTTTTTTAAAAGCCCATGAGTGTTGCAGGGAAGGTCCCAGAGCACTGGTGGGTTTGGAGGCAGTGATAAGCATCCAGGAACACCAAGGGTGCCTGCTTACGGCCCACATTATCTCGTGTGCGTGCGCAGTCACTTCAGTCATGTCCAACTCTTTGTGAGCCTATGGACTGTAGCCTGTCAGGCTCCCCTGTCCATGGGATTTTCCCGGCGAGACTACCAGAGTGGGTTGACATGCCCTCCTCCAGGGGATCTTCCTGATCCAGGGATCAAACCCATGTCTCCTGCACTGCAGGTGGATTTACCGCTGAGCCATAGGCAAGCCCCCAGGTTATCTTGGTTGCTGCCAATTTTATGAGCTAGGTTCTCCAGCCTTCCTGGAGAGTCAATGAACTTCCAATATCCTACAGTACATTTTTTTTCTGCCTAATTTCCTGTAGTTTGAAGCCCTGGACCTTAATAGTAATACCTAGTAAGTTAAAATTCTGGAAGACTTTCAGGGTGCCTCATCTAGTAAGTGCAACTTGCTAACATGAAACCAGGCCAAGAATGCCAAACACATTTCAGAAGGGTAGCTTTCCTCCCTCCCTACACCCATGACTTTGATAATTAATTTCATACCAATTAACGACCTTCCTGTTACACCTGCTTATGGCCTCAGATTCCTTCTCAACACAGCTCTCCAGGCAACCACTGCCTAACATAGCTGACCCAGGAATTAAAAGATATTTTCCATTTCAATGCAAGCAAAGTAGAATAAACAGGACTATCTGCCATTCCTCCCTAAGAGATCATGTCATTTTAAGCTGATTATAAATGAGATGAAGACGACTGTATCTGCCCTCTCTCCTCTCCATCTTCCTTTTCCCAGTAGCAAAGGTACAAATGACATATACATTATGTTTGCTATGAATATCAGAAACTCCTCAGAAGAAAACTTCACCGCAAGAGATTCTCCCTGGACCAGAGACTTCAGAATCCCTTTTGTTCAACTGTATCTCTGTATCTGTTGCTTCGTAACCCGGGGAGTTCCAAGGGTGAAATCTGGGACTAGTCCGCATACATGGTGGGCAATGAGAGACCAAAGAGGCTTTGTCCAAAGCTCCCGGAACTTGATCAGCAGTGCGTAAGCCCTCCTGGCTTTGCACACTAAGGCCTCCAGTACTGTCTCCTGCGCTCCCGATTTATCCGCCAGCCCCAAACTAGCAGAGCAGTGGACACCTGCACATCCTCTCCAACCTCAGTTCTCCTTGCAATTTCCTGATTTGAGCTCAACCTCTAGCTGGACAACAGAGCCCAGTCCACCGCGCAGCCCCGTGTTTCTCTCCCATGCCTCCTGGCGCTCTGCACAGTTCCTCAAACGCGCATTAGACCAGTCGGTGTTTTCCAGGTGCCCCTGAACTCACCAGGTGCCCAAACCATCTAACGTACAGATCACCCCTCTCCATAGAGAGGGGTCAATGGCCAAGTCAGGAGTTCCCCCCTGGGTGTCTCCCAAGATCCAGTCTTCAGTTAGTTTCCAACCTTGGGAGCTTCGCGGAGAGGGGGTTGTGGGCGGGGAGGGCCGGGGGTTGAATTCGAAACTGGCCCTCTGGACACGGAGGGCAGGGACAGACTGAAGAAAGAGGCAAACCACTTCCAGACTGGTAGGTGGCAGGTTTAGTAAGAAAGGGGACGTACTCACGAGGCTGGCCCTGGGTGGTCACGAGACAAGTAGCTCTCCATTCCTACCTGCCGAAATCTTATAAGTTTCTGTAGAGGACTTTACTGGATTCAGTCAAATGTACCATCCAGGTGATCTCGACAACACCTACTCTCCCAAAGGAGTGAGGCAGCTTCCAGCTCCGGAAAAGCCAGCGGAACTCCCATCCCAAAGACAGGGGATGGGGACGGGGTCAGAGCCTCAGGTTGCCCCGGGGAGCTGCGGAGTCAGCCAGCAATCACAACAGTTTCATCTGAGTTGCTTGCCAAGACCGAAAACCACTCCCTCCACGGACGCCTCACACAAGTCTCCAAGTGGATTTTTAAGCCTTCTCAAGCATAGAAGGCACAGGAACGGGCACTTTAGAACTGATTAGGACGTTGAAGGTGTAACCTACATGAGAGTAGGTAATCAACAAGGGCCTATTTTAAAGTACAGGAACTGCATTCAATATCCTGTGATAAACCAAAATGGAAAAGAATTCTAAAAATAATATATATACACACACACATATACATATATGTATAACTGAATCACTTTGCTATATAGCAGAAATTAACATAACATTGTAAATCAACAGTCCCTCAATTTAAAAAAAGAGCAGTGAGTCATAAAACTGGAATAGGATCATTAATCAGAAAAAATGGCTGAAGATTTATAAAACTGGGAAGAAATCTGGGAACAACAGAGAAAAGCTACAATTTTTTTTTTAGAAAAATTAAACATGTTCATATCCCCAAAGAGCTGAGAATCCTCAACCATATTAGTTAGATATGAAATGGGGTAAACATAGCATCTAACTCACATGGTTGTTGTGAAGTTTAAAAGAGGAATATGGAAAGGTCACGAGGGCAGATGTTCTGTAAGCTTTGTTCGACACCAAAAATCCTTGCCTAGCGCACAGGAGGCTCTCAAAGGTATTCATTTAATGAGTAGTCGCAGGTAAGTGCTAGTCAAATGTATGTTCAAGATCAGTCTATGTAACCCTCCAAACTAACCACCTCTTAGTTTGGCTTCTCCAAAAGCAGGGACTGAGACAAGGACGAGGGCTCAGGTAGTTCATTTCAGAGTGGCCAGAGAAGCTGGCGAGAGAGGGGAGGACGAAAACCCAACAGAGAGTTGCTTGATGGAGCTGGTGGTTACTGTTAGGTAAAGATGACCAGGACACCGAAAAGAGTGTCTAACAGGCTTTTTAATGGCAAAGCGCTCCCTGGCGGGGTTCCCGGACTGAATGAGGCAGGTCGAGGAAGTCCGCGCTCGGATCATGTTGGGGGTGGTTTCTATATGTTCATTGCAAGGGATGGTCAAGGCTAGATGGACGGGGGTTCGGATAGGTTGCCAGGCCGAGGCGTCGCGGGCTGACAGGTCCTTCTACGTGGCTGGGGTGGGGGGGCTTTAGCTGGCGAAGTGTGCTGTCATTGGCCCCCCGGGATCTGGGAGGGAGAGGAGGGGCAGCCCATCACGGCCCCCAGGTCCGGCCTTACAGTTACTGCTCAGTCCTGCTCGGGAAGATACACAGAAATGAAGCTTGGGTCTAAGGTTGGGTTGGAGTATTTATTCATCAGTTCCTGTCCCCAGGGGATGTTGGTTAATCTAGGGACACCAACCCCTGTCTCACACTTCCAGGCCCAAACACACAGGCTGAGCAAGCCCCTTGCACTTGGAGAAAGATGGTAAGGCAGAGAGCTGAGTCCCAAGAGTATGTAAGAAGGGAGGTGGTCTGCGTTGAAAGCTCCCGCCACATGGCAGCTGGAGGCCAAGAGGGCTCAGGACGTGCACCACGGGCCAACAACAGGTCTGCTCCATTCCTAATATATAATCAAGTGTTAACAGGTGTTAACTATTTATGAGGTCCTGTGAGTGCCTCAGGAGACAGCCATGATATCTAATCACAGAACAATTTTATAATTTAAAAGGGATTTGATTCTCTCCTCTGTCTAGACAGAAAATAAGCTGGGAGAATGACTCAGACCTTGTATATTTAAACAGAACACTTTGTGTGCCCCTAAGTTAAGATATGTTAGTCTCTAGTGTGGAAAGTCAGCTTAATACACATTACTTTGCAGGGAAACTAATTAAATTTTTCAATCTTCCTCCTTGGCCTCTATCAATTAACTGTAATTTAAACTTTACCGGGGTCTTTCCAAAGAGGAAATAAAGCACACAACCAAAGTCCTGAGAAGCAAATACAGTGTTCTTAGGGGAAACCTGTAAAGTGTGAGATAAGCCGAGAAACCTGGGTCCTTTAGAGTTCAACTAATTTTAAATTCTATTACTGAAGGAGGATAAAACCTAGATGGCACAAAGAATTGAACCAATAGGCTGGCCCGCATTATCCATTTCAAGGAGATATTAATGAAAGTCATATTTTCTATAATAAAATCAAGCAGAGAAACAGAACCAAGGAAACGATCCTACATAATATTGCTTCCTAAGCATTTTCTCAGATGAGTTCTGGATGTTTCTGCAAGCCAACCAAAGGGCTAGTTGAAGGAATGTCCAGAATGAGAGATGACACAAAACTATTCTTGCAGGTAATGAGACTTTGCCCAGCCCTTCACAGCCTGTGGGAGCTACCAGTGTGACATTAACAGAAATAACTCATTTTGCAGTGGGTCATGCCCCTCCTGGGCAACTGGAGTGTTTCTTGGCATCCCCGCTATGTCTCGGGGGCATCTACGAGCATGCCTGCCGTCTGAGTGCCGCTGCTGTCCCTCTAGTTCCTTCCCGATGTCCCTTCTCCCCCTGCAGCTGAACTCCGAACCCCCGAGGTATCAGCAGTGCACGGCGGCCCCTCTCCCCTCGTCTTATGCTCTGTTTCAGGTATGTCAGAGCTGTGTGGCTCACGCCCAAGTGGCCTGGAGAAAAAGCCTTGTCACAGTATGTACAGCATACTTGTTCTCCAAGGGATTCCCACGTCTTCTACAAAACCCCAGGATGAAAACCTTGGGCACACACTGGAATAACAAACACTTCTAAGTCCTCCCAACCACATCCCCTTGGCTCTGTTTGGTTCAAAACTTCTCGGTGGTCCCTTCATCCTTTAGGTAGCCTTCTCCCCTAGGAGACACTGCAAACTCTCCAGATATGCCCAGGTGGCCCTGAACCCCAGTCTAGGACTCCGTTGATTTAATTTTTAAAAAACTTATGCCAATTTTCATTTTATTAATTTTCAGTGCTTGTTCTCTTTTTTTATAAACATCTCTAAAAAAAATTCTTTTTAACTTATTTGTTTATATATTGGCTGTGCTGGGTCTTCACTGCTGCGAGAGGGCTTTCTCTAGCTGTGGACAGCAGGGCCTACTCTCTAGTTGCAGGCTGCTCATTGCCATAGCTTCCCTTGTTGCAGAGTGCAGGCTCTAGGCACGGGGGCTTCAGTAGTTGTGGTGCAGGGGCTTAGCTGCCTTGTGGCACCTGAGAACTTCCCGGAGCAGGGATTGAACCCGTGTCCCCTGCATTGGCAGGTGGGTTCTCAACCACTGGACCACCAGGGAAGCCCCAGCGCTTGCTCTCTTTAATGAACTCGTTCTCTACCCAAGGTTTCAGGATGGTGGTTTCCCCTGCATCCTCGTTCCCATAATACAGCCAAGAAAAGCCACTGGTTTTCAGGTTGTCCAGTTTTTCTTGTTGTAAGGATAAGAGTGACAGATTCCAAGCTCTTCACATTTGGAAGCTGAATTGAAAGTCCTTTTTTAAAAAATATTTGGGCCTCACCCACAGCACATGGGACTTTAGTTCCTTGACCACGGATCTAACCCATGCCCCTGAATTGGAAGGCAGAGTCTTAACTGCTGGACCACCAGGGAAATCCCTGGAAATCTTTTCAGTGTTAATCTAAACATCATAGTTTCATAAAGGAAAGTTATCAACAGAAATAAAAACAGATTCATGTGTCATTTCAAAACCAAAGACCATCCACGCCACTTCCTCGAGCATCTTGCTCAGGACTTCTATTCAAAAACAGAACTAAGATGAAAACTTGTGTAACCAAGCAGGACGCTATGAGGCCTTCCCAGGACAGGCCCCCACCCATGTCCTCTGCTTGCCTTTTGTCTGTAGAAAACTTTAGTCAAAAAATAAATTTAATCAGAGAAGTGAGAAAACGCAAAAACAGTCAAGCAGGACAAAATGATAAGACTAGCCATTAAACAAAGCTAAGGGCCTTGAGCTCCCCCTCAAGGACCATGCTGTCCTCCTTAGCATAGTGACAAGCATCCCCACCTGTCATCCTCCTTAGCATAGTGACAAGCATCCCCACCTGTCACTCAGGAGGCCAGGGCCTGATTTCCTGACAGGGAGGCAACATGCCCTCTGGGCTTTCCAGGTGGCGCTACTGGTAAAGAACCTGCCTGCCAGTGTAGGAGATTTAAGAACCGCAGGTTCGATCCCTGGGTTGGGAAGATCCCCTAGAGGCGGGCACTGGCAGCCCATTGCAGTATTCTTGCCTGGAGAATCCCACGGACAGAGGAGTCTGGAGGGCTACTGTGCATAGGGTCACAAAGTCAGACATGACTGAAGCAACTTAGCACACAGGCACACAAGGGCTACAGATAATATTGTGAGCTCAAAAATAGCTCCTTTGAGCTATTTTACACAGACCAAACCGCCGCCCGCCCCAGGTGAAAGAAGTTAACTATATATGCTGATCACTAGCACGTGGATCCCAGGCTATTTGGAACCAGAAAGCTAATGATGCTGACTCCCAGTTACCTCACCACTAGCCAATCAGAAGAATGTCCATGAGCTGAACACACCCTGCTCCTCAATACCCTCTGTGGGGCAAGGCACAGTCTTGAGGGCATTAGCCCACTGTGGCACCCTTTGCCTGGCAAACCAATCAATAAAGACATTTCTTTCTACTTCACCCGAAGCTCTATGGGGTTTAATCCAGCACCAGTGTATAGAGACTGAATTTTGGCCACATTTGGATTTGGTATTTCTGCTCAAGATATCCACGGCCTTCTTGTAGAAGATACTGGCTTCATTTTCAGTTCACTGGACTCTAAAGACAATTTTTTCTCATCTATACACAATATAATCCCATGCACAATGTGGCCAAGACACTGAAATAATAAGCCTTAAATGTGTTTCCTTTTCATTTCTAAATGTGAAATATTTATGATAAATCATAGCCATAATCTAGGACAGTAGTCCCCAACCTTTTGGGCACCAGGGACCACATTTCGTGGAAGACACTTTTTCCATGGAATGAGAAGGTGGGGGTGGTTTTGGGATAATTCAGGTGCATTGCATGTACTGTGCACTTTATTTATAGTATTATTACATCAGCTCCACCTCAGATCATCAGGCATTAGATCCCAGAGGTTGGGGACCCTTGGTCGAGGAAGCTTTGGTGTTGGGCAAACACTCCTGAATGTGAAAGTCGAATGCCATCACTGAGTTTTGTGCTGACTCAGTATCAATTTAGAATATGTTCACCTCCTTGTCTGTGGCTACTTTTTTCAGATATGTAAGTGACCCTTTTGTTCTCTTTCCAATTCTTTTGTTTAAATTTTTTTATTAATTTCAAAGAAAATAGCAATTTTATATCATTTAGAAAATGCCAAAGTGTAGGGTGTAAACAATTATTCATTTTCTTACCATGTAAAGACAACTGCTGAGTGAGTGAGTGGTCACTCAGTCGTGTCCGACTCTTTGCGACCCCATGGACTGCAGCCCACCAGGCTCCTCAGTCCATGGAATTTTCCAGGCAAGGATACCGGAGTGGGTTGCCATTTCCTTCTCCAGGGGATCTTCCCAACCCAGGGATCGAACCCGGGTCCCCCACACTGCAGGCAGACGCTTTACCATCTGAGCCACCAGGGAAGCCCCAAAGACAACTGTTAACATTTCAAAACCTTTCTTCTACCTTTTTATGAGAACCCTTTGACAATTCAACAACAGTTGCTGAGTACCACAAAAGTGAAATAAGGGAACTCCCTGGTGGTCCAGTGGTTAAGACTCCATCTTCCAAAGCAGGGGGCAGAGGGTCAGGGATCTCAGGTGAATTGGTCAGTGAACTGAGGTCCCATATTCCATAGTATGCAGCCAAAAAACAAATGTTTTAAGTGAAATAAAACAATGCTTATGTCCTTCTAGCAGTGGGGATATCAAATGTTTAAATAAATATTATTACTACTACTGTATGAAGTAATCCCTCTTCCCAATTCTTATATTACAAGTGTCTTATTCAAATATCGAGCATGACTTGCAACCAGAGAAATGGAAATTGAAAGAAGAATGAGGTATATTAATACCCAGAGTGTGTTTACAAAATTTGAAACGTCAGCAGAGTGGACAGCGTGGTGGGGCAAAGGGAAAAAGCATTAGATCATCTGACAGCTGACCACTGCGCCTCTGAGGACAGTCACTGGCCAGCTCACCTCTCAGCCTTGCCATTGTCACCTGAAATGGGTGCAGTCATAGCACCTGTTCATGCTGTTCAGCCAGCTGAGTTCAGTCGCGTCTGACTCTGCAGCCCCATGGACTGCGGCATGCCAGGCTTCCCTGTCCATCGCAAACTCCCATCCAAACTCATTTCCGTCGAGTCAGTAATGCCATCCAACCATCTCATCCTCTGTCATCCCCTTCTCCTCCTGCCTTCAATCTTTCCCAGCATCAGGATCTCTTCCAATGAGGCAGTTCTTCGCATCATGTGGCCGAAGTTCATACTGTAATGAAGATGAAATGAGGGAGTCCCTTAAAAACTTAAAGTATCCATTAGACAGTAAAAATCGACTTTTAATTATTGCTGAGTCCAGTGTCATTGTGTGTGTCTGAAACACTTCCTGTGAGTTGATACATACACAACCAATACAGGCTTCAAACCTTGTACTTAACCCTGCCCACCCCGCCCTCCTGGCTTTTTCTGCCCCACTGCTTCTTCAATCTTTTAAGTGTCCATCAGATTTTTGACCTTTTCTTTTCTTTTTCACTTCCTATTTCCTTTTATTCCTCCTACTTACAATTCCACCTCTGACTTGAAGTTCACAGCAGAATTTCAGCTTCACTGAGTTTTACTGTCAGCAAATCCCTAGATGGAACTTTCAGTGGCCTTCAACCTCTTTCCACATGGGAGAGTCATTCTACCTGACTACCCTGCTCTACCCTGCTCTAGCCTTTTGGACCATATAATCAAGGCTATGGTTTTTCTAGTAGTCATGTACGGATGTGAGAGTTGGACCTTAAAGCAGGTTAAGCATCAAAGCATCGATGCTTTCGAACTGTGGTGCTGGAGAAGACTGTTGGGAGTCCTTTGGACTGCAGGGAGATCAAACCAGTCAATCCTAAAGGAAATCAACCCTGAATATTCATTGGAAGGACTGATGCTGGAGCTGAAGCTCCGATACTTTGGCCACGTGATGCGAAGAGCCAACTCATTGGAAAAGACCTGTTGCTGGGAAAGATTGAGGGCAGAAGAAGCGGGCAACAGAGGATGAGATGGTTGGATGGCATCACCAACTCAATGGAGTTTGAGCAAACTCTGGGAGACAGTGAAAGACAGGGGAACCTGGTGTCCTGCAGTCCGTGGGGCTGCAAAGAGTCAGAGACAACTGAGCAACTGAACAACAGCATCAACCCACTTAGCAAACTTCAACTGGTGATGTCATAATCAGTAAGCTCTTTTAAAAGGCAATACGGAAATAAATATGGTTTAAACGTTCATCTTCTATGACTCAGTAATCCCACTTTTGAAAGTCTAACCTACAACACAATATAAAATATAGGGATAAAGTCACATGTACAAGATTCTTCAATACAGCCTTACTTATGATAGTGATAAATTAGAAACAGACTAAATGTCCTATAGTACAGGAATATTTCATTAACTTATGGCCTATATATTCCATGGAATATTATGCAATCATTTAAAAAGAATAATTATAAAGGCTACTTAGCAACTCAGAACAATGCTTGAGTCAACCAAAAAAGCCAGTGATAAAACTATATATAATCTGTATGATTGTAATTAAGTAAAAATATGAGTGCATATAGAAGAAATATAGAAATACTCAAAAAGGATAGTAACTATGCTAATAAGATTAGCAGTGGTGCTCTTTTCTGCTTTTTGACTTTCTGTTATATTATTACATTGTTTTTACAATCAAAAGAAGTTTCTTACAAATGTTAATAAATAGCTACAAAGCCAAACTCAGCCTCCAGAATATCTTGTACTTTTAGCTTAAATGATTCATATTCCAGGTTAATTTCTCATGCTCGAAGGCTGTTCTAGTGGCAAATATTTTTCTTTCCAGAGAGAATAAAGGAAGTAATTGAGTTTACTGAGGAAAAGTTGACCTCTACGTTGAAGTAATGTTATACAAAGATAATGCTTTTGCTCCCCTGTGAGCAGGGCATATGTTTTGAATTGCTTTTTCCCTCGTGGGGATAGATTTGAGCTGAACCATCCTTTCTCCTTTCACCTTGCTCTCTGTTCAGCTGATGACACATTTATAAGGCTGGGGACAGGGGGGCACTCAGGAGCCTGGCCAAGCAAAGCAAATTGACCCATCCACTGAGTACACTGAGACCTTGGCCAAATACTCAATCCAAACACACTGAATTGAGATACAATAATGAAATGCTTGTAGGTAATTCTGTACCAGTCAAGTGAAGCACAGTCATTCGGTGGAATGATGAATTATCTAGAATGCCACCAGATGATAGTGTGTGTGTGTGTGTGTGTGAATGTGTATGTGTATTTCAATGTAAAGCACCCAGAGAGGGAATTTCTTGTCAGTCTAGTGGTTAGGAATTGGCACTTTTACTACCAGGGCCTGGGGTTCGATCCCTGGTGAGGGAATAAAGATCCAGCAAGCTGAGCAGTGAGCCTGTCCACCGCACCCCCCCCCCCACCCACCGGCCCGCCTCGTCAAAAAAAAGCACTCAGAAAAATAAGGGGAATGGCCCATGCTAAAGAATAAAAAATAAATATACTTACAGTCATAACTTATGGGTATGAAAAGGGCAGAGTATGCAATAATCATCTCTCACCGTTGTGCTGAAACTGCTCTGATGAAATGCACTTGGAGCTGCCCCGTTGTTCCAGTCTATGTCTTACTTGACTGGCTTCTCTGCAACCCAGGTGGTGGCGAAGCATTCCTTCCCCCATGAGACTTTTCCTCACTTGGCCTGCATTTTCCCACCATATTACTTTTCCTCTTACTGTTCTAGGTGCCCAATTTCATTCTCTCTGTGTGAGTTCCTTTCCTTCTTCCCATCTTTACGTTGGTGATCCTTAGCCTGCTAGGATTTTTCTGTTTCCACATTCTTTTCCTAGACAATGTCGTGCATTTCCATGGATTCTAACTCCCAGCAACCTACAGATGACTTTCAGCTCTTTATTTCTGTGCCAGACCTCTCTTCTAAATTCCAGCCTTCTGTATGACCAACCTACTACACACCCCTCTGTGGATGTTTCATAAAGGTTCCTCCACTTGGCATGTCCATACTTAAATTTACCTTAGCTCTTTTCTTCTGAAATCATCTATTTTCCTATATTCCTTATCTCCAAGAAAGAAACCTGTTGCCATACTTGATGCCTGCCTGCCTTCCTTGCTCACTCTTACAAGTCATTTGTTCAGACAATAGTCTGCCTCTGAAAAGGTCTCATATTAATTACCTACTTGCATTGCATTTGCCTCAGTTCATGCTCATCATCTTTCCTAAATTATTTTAACAGTCTCCTAACTTGTAGTCTCCCTGCCTCCACTCTTTCTTCTTTCCAATCTATCATCCACATATTAGTACCATGGTAATCATTCCTCAAAATAATGCCAAGGCTCTTCTTTACAGGAGATTCCTGTTAATAAATGCAGCAGGAATAATGCAAATAGAAAACCACCACTCAAACACTACAATAATAATGGCTCCGTGGATAAATGCCAAAATTAGTGGGCAGAAAATTAAGAAGCAGGACATTTACACTATGTCAAAGAATGTCCTCCCAAAATATTTAATAATCACAAAGAAAAAAAATTATTTCACAGTGCATGAACCTTGCATACTTCACCTTAGCCAAATGAATGACGCTGAAATCACCAATAATAACATATCAACATCAATACCATCAGCCATGAGGCACCTAGAAGGGCAACTTCTACACTATTCTTGCCAAAAAAGTAAAACCTCAATCTAACCCTCAGGAAACTTCAGACAAACCTGAATTGAGGGACAGCTACAAAACACCTGATCAGCACATTGCAGACACGTGAAGGTGCGAAGGTCAGGAAAGACAAAGCCTGCAAAACAATCGCAGATAAGAAAATACTGAAGAGGCACGGCAATCCAATGCAATGTGGTGTTCCGGACTGGATCTTAGAAGAAAAAAATTAGTGGGAACCTGATAAAAATCTAAATGAAGTCTATAATTTGGTTATTAGTATTGTACCAGCGAAAATGGCTCAGTTTTGTTTGTTTGTTTTAGCAGAAAGAGCAGCGAGGCGGTCAGGCCGCAAGCCACGGCGCTCAGCGGGGCCACCTGTTCAGCGCTGGTGAAGCGCCGAGGGCGGTGGCACAGGAAGCCGGCTCACTGGCGGTCGGCGGTGCCCAGCTGGGTCAAGAGTACCAGCGCTTTAACAAGTGGTGCTGGGAAAACTGGTCAACCACTTGTAAAAGAATGAAACTAGAACACTTTCTAACACCCCACACAAAAATAAACTCAAAATGGATTAAAAATTTAAACGTAGGACCAGAAACTATAAAACTCCTAGAGGAGAACATAGGCAAAACACTCTCTGACATAAACCACAGCAGGATCCTCTATGATCCACCTCCCAGAATTCTGGAAATAAAAGCAAAAATAAACAAATGGGATCTAATTAAAATTAAAAGCTTCTGCACAACAAAGGAAACTATGAGCAAGGTGAAAAGACAGCCTTCTGAATGGGAGAAAATAATAGCAAATGAAGCAACTGACAAACAACTAATCTCAAAAATATACAAGCAACTTATGCAGCTCAATTCCAGAAAAATAAATGACCCAATCAAAAAATGGGCCAAAGAACTAAATAGACATTTCTCCAAAGAAGACATACGGATGGCTAACAAACACATGGAAAGATGTTCAACATCACTCATTATTATAGAAATGCAAATCAAGACCACAATGAGGTACCACTTCACACCAATCAGAATGGCTGCAATCCAAAAGTCTACAAGCAATAAATGCTGGAGAGGGTGTGGAGAAAAGGGAACCCTCCTACACTGTTGGTGGGAATGCAAACTAGTATAGCCACTATGGAGAACAGTGTGGAGATTCCTTAAAAACCTGCAAATAGAACTGCCTTATGACCCAGCAATCCCACTGCTGGGCATACACACCGAGGAAACCAGAATAGAAAGAGACACATGTACCCCAATGTTCATCGCAGCACTGTTTATAATAGCCAGGACATGGAAGCAACCTAGATGTCCATCAGCAGATGAATGGATAAGAAAGGTGTGGTACATACACGCAATGGAGTATTACTCAGCCATTAAAAAGAATACATTTGAATCCGTTCTAATGAGGTGGATGAAACTGGAGCCGATTATACAGAGTGAAGTAAGCCAGAAAGAAAAACACCAATACAGTATACTAACACATATATATGGAATTTAGAAAGATGGTAATGATGACTCTGTATGCGAGACAGCAAAAGAGACACAGATATGTAGAGCGGACTTTTGGACTCTGAGGGAGAGGGAGAGGGTGGGATGATTTGGGAGAATGGCATTGAAGCATGTATACTATCATGTAAGAAACGAATCGCCAGTCTATGTTCGATGTAGGATACAGGATGCTTGGGGCTGGTGCACGGGGATGATCCAGAGAGATTATACGGGGTGGGAGGTTGGGGGGCGGGGGGTTCATGTTTGGGAACTCATGTACACCCGTGGTGGATTCATGTCAATGTATGGCAAAACCAATACAGTATTGTAAAGTAAAATAAAGTAAAAATAAAAAATTTTTAAAAAAAAAAGAGTACCAGCGCTGCAGCTGCTGTCAGCGCCACCAGCAGCCCCCGCTCCCCGGTCCCAGCCCGCGTGGCGCACACGCCCCTCCCTGTGCCAGGCACTCACCTCAGCCGCAGAGAAGTAGAGGGCAAACAGCAACAGGCTCCTCTCAGTTTTGATAAATGAGTCATTGACATTAGAAGAAGCTAGGTAAATAGCATATGGGAATATCTTTGCAATGCTCAAATTATTTCAAAGTAAAAAAAAACTTTTTAATGTGTTTCCCTAGCACTTATAAAATACAATTCATTTTCTTTAACATGGTATATAATGTCCCATATGATATGACCTCCTTGTAAACCTCTATCTTCTACCACTACTCATAACACATCCAATATTTCAGCTATGCTGAATGTCTTACTTCGTACCATTTTTATGAACATACACATAAATCTACACACTCATACACACATTCATATACATTCACACACCCAAAACACATGAGGCCCACTGATAATTGCCCAATTTTATTATAAACAGACATGGGACTAAAATTCAGGTTTCCTGATTCCTAAACTGCTAGTCTTTACTCAATCAATATAATTCCACTGGGACATTCAAGTCATGACATATCACATATCATAACTAAGTCAAGGTAATCAACTTAATTTTACCACCAGCGTAACTGAACCTTTTGATGGGGAGTAAGTAATAGGGAAATCAGCCCTGGGTGTTCTTTGGAGGGAATGATGCTGAAGCTGTAACTCCAGTACTTTGGCCACCTCATGCGAAGAGTTGACTCATTGGAAAAGACTCTGATGCTGGGAGGGATTGGGGGTAGGAGGAGAAGGGGACGACAGAGGATGAGATGGCTGGATGGCATCACTGACTCGATGGATGTGAGTCTGAGTGAACTCCGGCAGATGGTGATGGACAGGGAGGCCTGGCGTGCTGCGGTTCATGAGCTCACAAAGAGTCAGACACGACTGAGCGACTGAACTGAACTGAACTGAATACCCTATAATGGTGTATGTCACACATGGAATTGAGGACTCTGAACTTTTATTCATCTCAGATGCAAACACTGCAATCAACTGTCATGAAGACAAAAATGGGCACAATTAACACATATTTCAAAGTGTATACTTCTGCTTTTATCAGTCCCATTACAATCCTGTCTAAATTCTAAAGTGAAAATGAATGTCACAGTGAAAAAATTACTGGTGCATATGAAACAGCCTGGTCTAACTTTTTAATATATTCACAAACAGGGATTTAATTCTTTTATTAGTAGTTAGAAAAGGTTGCATTAATATTCAGTAGTTAAAATGTACTGTTCTAAATTTTTTATAATTTCCCATGGGGCAGTAATTTTTTGGAAAATATTTCCAGTAGGTGAATGACTTTAATAACACTGTGTCTGTGAAGATGGCAAATAAAATGGCTCATAGATCTATGCTTTGGCAAACAGTTGAAATAGCTATTCTTTATAGACAAGTGTTAGCCGTGCTTATTTGAGCTTTATTGAGATTGGTTAGCTTCTGTGTATAAGTATGTTGACAATTCTTTGAGTCCTATTGACTTTTTGGGTCCCAAAATCCTTTCCTGAGAGCTTTAAAAGCTAAAGCCTTAGTAAAGGGAGCAGAGAGTGCAGACAGATGGGCCTGGCCGTAAGTAAAGGGTTCTGAAATAAAAGAAATGAAGACAGCAACTGAAAATTCTCTTATTTCTTAATCTTGCTCTCTTTTTCCTTTCTCTCTTGGTTGCAGAGGTACAGGATGACCAACCTATATATATTACATTGTGTATATATATATATATATATATATATATATATAAAATATTGTATATATATAATATATTGTGTATATGTATGTATATATTGTATATATATATATTTTTTTCTTTTTAAGAATATCAGCTTTAAGTAGCAGAAGGGGAAACTTCTTATTCAAGTGAGGCAAAGAGCTACTAGAAGCCACAGGAGCAGACGAGCAATCATTGTGGGTCAGAAAGGACTGCAGTGCCGTTGAAAGCTTTTTTCCTGGGGTGCTGAAGAGCCCCGTGGATCACACTGCAATCCCGGCAGAACCAGACAAAATTGCCTGGAGAGAGTGAATCACAGCAGCTATGCCCAAGGCTAGTGATGTACTCCACTCTAGAAATTGTTCACAATCAGGTAAATACCACTTTTCAAAACTTGAGAGTGCCATGTCTGAGGATGCCAGCCTTTCGAGACAGCAGTTCCTTTTCTGCTTTGCAAAGTTCTGAGGTGGATTTGTAGACACACATGTGAGAGACGCAGTTCTCAGGCAGGCTGACATTCATGGGCAAACACTTCAAACATAGGAGCAAAGGGATGAAGGGAAGATTTGGGCACTCCTGACAAATCTCTCAGTAAAGAATCCGCCTGCAAGGCAGGAGACCCGGGTTCAGTCTCTGGGTTGGGAAGATCCCCTGGAGAAGGAAATGGCTACCCGCTCCAGTATTCTTGCCTACAGAGTTCCATGGACAGAGGAGCCAGGCGAACTACAGTTCATGGAGTCACAAAGAGCTGGGCCAGACTGAAGCAACTAACACTTTCACTTTCAAAAACACCGCATCTCTTCTCTGAGGGAGAGGATGGCAGAACACTCAGAAACAGTCATTTTCCTGAAAGCAGCAACTTGACCTTATACCAGTCAGTGAGTTCAGTGGCTCCATCTCGTTCGACTCTGCAGTCCCTGGACTGCAGCACCCCAGCTTCCCTGTCCATCACCAGCTCCCGGAACTTGCTCAAAATCGTGTCCATCGAGTCAGTGATGCCATCCAACCATCTGATCCTCTGTCGTCCCCTTCTCCTCCCACCTTCGATCTTTCCCAGCATCAGGGTCTTTTCCAGTGAGTTAGTTTTTCACATCAGGTGGCCAGAGTATTGGAGTTTCAGCTTCAGCATCTGTCCTTCCAATGAATATTCAGGACTGATTTCCTTCAGGATTGACTGGTTGGATCTCCTTGCAGTCCAAGGGACTCTCAAGAATCTTCTCCAACACCACAGTTCAAAAGCATAAATTCTTTGGCATTCAGCTTTCCTTATAGTCCAACTGTCACATCCATACATGACTACTGGAAAAACCATAGCTTTGACTAGATGTAGCTTTGTTGGCAAAGTAATGCCTCTGCTTTTGAATATGCTATCTTGGTTGGTCATAGCTTTTCTTCCAAGGAGCAAGCATCTTTTAATTTCATGGCTGCAGTCACCATCTGCAGTGATTTTGAAGCCCCCCAAAATAAAGTCTGTCACTGTTGCCATTGTTTCCCCATCTATTTGCCATGAAGTGATGGGACCAGATGCCATGATCTTAGTTTTTGAATGTTGAGTTTTAAGCCAACATTTTCACTCTCCATATATATATATATCTATTCACATATATATCCTATGTATACATGTATACATATATATACATATGTATATATATCCTATATATAAATATATAGGTGGAACAGGAAAATATTATAAATCCTTGAAAGAGACAGATGGATACAGCAGTGATTACATTCATAGAAAATGTTCTAGAAGTACAAAACTGTTACATTAACAGTGTTTACAGGGACTTTCCTGGTGATCCAGTAGCTAAGACTCTGTGCTTTCAACCCCTCGTTGGGGAACTAAGATCCCATATCCCATGTGGTGCAGCCAAAAAACAAAACAGTGCTTACCTCTGACCACTGGGATTATGGGTTGTTTTGTTTTTCTTCTTTAATCTGTAGAGCACTGGCTTCTTTGTGTGTGGTATAACTGACACCAAAAAATTGCATATATTTTGAAGTATGATTGATGTACAGAAACTGTACTGTATTTAAAGTGTACAATTTGGAATTTTTTGATGTCTGAACATACATGAAACCATCACCATAATCATGACAAAAACATAGCTGGTACTCAAGAAGTTTCTTTAGGCCTCTTTGCTGTAATTCCTTCCTCTCGCCTCTCCCTGCCTCCACCCTCTCCAGGCAACCACTGATGGGCTTTCTGTCACTTTTGAGTAGTCCACATTTTCTAGAGTTTTATATAAATGGAATCATATTGTCATGTATATCACAGTTTTGTTGTTGTTTTGCTGGGTATTTACTTTTTACTAGTCTCTAGGGTAACAGACTTAAACTGAAGAAAGTAGGGAAAACCGCTAGACCATTCAGGTATGACCTAAATCAAATCCCTTATGATTATACAGTGGAAGTGAGAAATAGATTTAAGGGCCTAGATCTGATAGATAGAGTGCCTGATGAACTATGGAATGAGGTTTGTGACATTGTGCAGGAGATAGGGATCAAGACCATCCCCATGGAAAAGAAATGCAAAAAAGCAAAATGGCTGTCTGGGGAGGCCTTACAAATAGCTGTGAAAAGCAAAGGAGAAAAGGAAAGATATAAGCATCTGAATGCAGAGTTCCAAAGAATAGCAAGAAGAGATAAGAAAGCCTTCTTCAGCAATCAATGCAAAGAAATAGAGGAAAAGAATAGAATGGGAAAGACTAGAGATCACTTCAAGAAAATTAGAGATACCAAGGGAACATTTCATGCAAAGATGGGCTCGATAAAGGACAGAAATGGTATAGACCTAACAGAAGCAGAAGATATTAAGAAGAGGTGGCAAGAATACACAGAAGAACTGTACAAAAAAGATCTTCACGACCCAGATAATAACAATGTGTGATCACTCATCTAGAGCCAGACATCCTGAAATGTGAAGTCAAGTGGTCCTTAGAAAGCATCACTACGAACAAAGCTAGTGGAGGTGATGGAATTCCAGTGGAGCTATTTCAAATCCTGAAAGATGATGCTGTGAAAGTGCTGCACTCGATATGCCAGCAAATTTGGAAAACTCAGCAGTGGCCACAGGACTGGAAAAGGTCAGTTTTCATTCCAATCCCAAAGAAAGGCAATGCCAAAGAATGCTCAATCTATCACACAATTGCACTCATCTCACACGCTAGTAAAGGAATGCTCAAAATTCTCCAAGCCAGGCTTCAGCAATACATGAACAGTGAACTTCCTGATGTTCAAGCTGGTTTTAGAAAAGGCAGAGGAACCAGAGATCAAATTGCCAACATCCACTGGATCATGGAAAAAGCAAAAGAGTTCCAGAAAAACATCTATTTCTGCTTTATTGACTATGCCAAAGCCTTTGACTGTGTGGATCACAATAAACTGTGGAAAATTCTGAGAGAGATGGGAATACCAGACCACCTGACCTGCCTCTTGAGTAATCTGTATGCAGGTCAGGAAGCAACAGTTAGAACTGGACATGGAACAACAGACTGGTTCCAAATAGGAAAAGGAGTACGTCAAGGCTGCATATTGTCACCTTGCTTATTTAACTTCCATGCAGAGTACATCATGAGAAACGCTGGGCTGGAAGAAGCACAAGCTGGAATCAAGATTGCTGGGAGAAATATCAGTCACCTCAGATATGCAAATGACACCACCCTTATGGCAGAAAGTGAAGAGGAACTAAAAAGCCTCTTGATGAAAGTGAAAGTGGAGCGTGAAAAAGTTGGCTTAAAGCTCAACATTCAGAAAACGAAGACCATGGCATCTGGTCCCATCATTTCATGGCAAATAGATGGGGAAACAGTGGAAACAGTGTCAGACTTTATTTTTTGGGCTCCAAAATCACTGCAGATAGTGACTGCAGCCATGAAATTAAAAGATGCTTACTCCTTGGAAGGAAAGTATGATCAACCTAGATAGCATATTCAAAAGCAGAGACATTGCTTTGCCAACTAAGGTCCGTCTAGTCAGGGCTATGATTTTTCCAGTGGTCATGTATGGATGTGAGAGTTGGACTGTGAAGAAGGCTGAGCACCGAAGAATTGATGCTTTTGAACTGTGGTGTTAGAGAAGACTCTTGAGAGTCCCTTGGACTGCAAGGAGATCCAACCAGTCCATTCTGAAGGAGATCAGCCCTGGGATTTCTTTGGAAGGACTGATGCTGAAGCTGAAACTCCAGTACTTTGGCCACCTCATGCCAAGAGTTGACTCATTGGAAAAGACTCTGATGCTAGGAGGGATTGGGGGCAGGAGGAGAAGGGGACGACAGAGGATAAGATGGCTGGATGGCATCACTGACTCGATGGACATGAGTTTGAGTGAACTCCAGGAGATGGTAATGGACAGGGAGGCCTGGCGTGCTGCGATTCATGGGGTCGCAAAGAGTCAGACACAACTGAGCGACTGAACTGAACTGAACTGAGGGTAACCTTGGTCATTCATTGGAAGCCCCTCCTCTAGGCAGCGTCCTTTCTAGAAAAACGGTTTCCTCCTGGACCTAGGAATTTGTCACAGAGAACTAAAGAGGGGACAAAGAAAATCAAGGGGATCTGAGTACTATGCTAAGTTATTTTATTGAAAAGAAGAATAAACTTTTAGCATATATTTCTATAGAAATGTTGATTTTACCTGACAGCTCTCAAATATTTCCATAGTTCCTTGGAAAATGAAAGACTATAAAAATAAGACTATAAAACTTTCAAATAAATTGCTTTACTATAGGAACAGCATTATATCTTATATTTATAAAACACTAAATTAGGGAGAAAATATTAACCCTAGTTTTTATCTCAGATGTTTGTTAACTTACACCTGAAATTAACTATAGTTGATACTTTTTCCAAGTTGCCTTTTCTGATCGCAAACTTTTAAAAATGTATAATAAATATGGAAATGTCTTGCAGAAATGGGAAGATAAAGAACTGATCTGTGGTAAAATTCTTCAGAAATCTGATTCCTCAGTGTGGGTGTCATTAAGGACTTCTGAACAAAAAGCCCAACTCTACCACTCAGAGGTGCTGACTCTTAGGTACTCACATACTAGCAACAGCAAGCAAATGCTATATCCCCACTATCTTAATAATTCAAATTTTATGGCAAAGGTGAAACTCTTTGGCTCCTCTCTGATATAGGGAACCTGATAATTCAGTTCAGTTCAGTCACTCAGTCGTGTCTGACTCTTTGCAATCCCATGAATCGCAGCACGCCAGGCCTCCCTGTCCATCACCAACTCCCAGAGTTCACCCAAACTCATGTCCATCAAGTCGGTGATGCCATCCAGCCATCTCATCCTCTGTCGTCCCCTTCTCCTCCTGCCCCCAATCCCTCCTAGCATCAGAGTCTTTTCCAATGAGTCAACTCTTGGCATGAGGTGGCCAAAGTACTGGAGTTTCAGCTTCAGCATCAGTCCTTCCAAAGAAATCCCAGGGCTGATCTCCTTCAGAATGGACTGGTTGGATCTCCTTGCAGTCCAAGGGACTCTCAAGAGTCTTCTCTAACACCACAGTTCAAAAGCATCAGTTCTTCGGTGCTCAGCCTTCTTCACAGTCCAACTCTCACATCCATACATGACCACTGGAAAAATCATAGCCCTGACTAGACGGACCTTAGTTGGCAAAGTAATGTCTCTGCTTTTGAATATGCTATCTAGGTTGATCATACTTTCCTTCCAAGGAGTAAGCATCTTTTAATTTCATGGCTGCAGTCACTATCTGCAGTGATTTTGGAGCCCAAAAAATAAAGTCTGACACTGTTTCCACTGTTTCCCCATCTATTTGCCATGAAATGATGGGACCAGATGCCATGGTCTTCGTTTTCTGAATGTTGAGCTTTAAGCCAACTTTTTCATGCTCCACTTTCACTTTCATCAAGAGGCTTTTTAGTTCCTCTTCACTTTCTGCCATAAGGGTGGTGTCATTTGCATATCTGAGGTGACTGATATTTCTCCCAGCAATCTTGATTCCAGCTTGTGCTTCTTCCAGCCCAGCGTTTCTCATGATGTACTCTGCATGGAAGTTAAATAAGCAAGGTGACAATATGCAGCCTTGACGTACTCCTTTTCCTATTTGGAACCAGTCTGTTGTTTCATGTCCAGTCCTAACTGTTGCTTCCTGACCTGCATACAGGTTTCTCTTTTTAAAAGCAATTTTATGTAATTACATATGTATTTTGGCTATGTCGTGTCTTCGTTGCCGAGCAGGCTTTTCTCTGGTTGTAGCAAGCAGAGGGCACTCTTCACTGTGGTGCGTGGGCTTCTCATTGTAGTGGCCTGTCTTGCTACAGAGCACAGGCTTCAGCACTTGTGGTTCCTGGACTCCAGAGCACAAACGCAATGGCTATGGTGCACAGGCTTAGCTGCTCTGGGGCACATGAGATCCTCCTGGACCAGGAATCGAACATCTTCTACATTGGCAGGCAGATTCTTTACCACTGAGACAGCAGGAAAGCCCAGAAACATGATAGTTCTATAACATGTGATGACTTCCTTCCTTGAAATTAGCCTCAAAGGAAGTTGTATATTTCAGGTGGACACTAATAAACCTATAGCTTTAAACAAATTCTTTCTTCCTCTGAAAGGGTCTTGCTAGAGAATGTTAAAATCTCTTTAGCTCCAACTGTCAATGGCCTCAACATTAGAGTCTTTGTCCAGCATAAACCTGCAAGCTTCAAATTCATATTCATTTCTAAATCAAGAACCAAGAATAAACGGTAAATGGAGAATGGAGGAATGAATACATGCTGAACATAAATTCTTCTACATAAAAAAGAATTTGATCTAAATATTAGTTTAGTTCCTTTTGAAGTCAAGGGTCAGGCACCCCAACATGCTAACTGTTTAGGTGTGTCCTCAGAAACTCTGCTCCCCAGTCCATGGTGATAATGAATGCTCCCTCCATTTGTCCCTGCTGAAATGTGTATAGTAAGGGCTAGAACAGAGAAAATGCTCTTATTAACTAGATACCGTAATATTAATATAAGCAGCTGCAATAAATAAGCCCCTGAAACCCTTTGCAGTGTAAGGAGAAAGGCATCTAGAATGCAGAGCAGAAGACAAAGCCATGGTATGCTCAGATTTCGCCCCAGATCTAATTTTTAAAACTTCAGTGCAAGCTCACTCCAAGGAGAAATTATATTAAGCACAGACTCATTTATTTTCTGCATAAGCAAGTGAACAGCTGATAAAAGCCATCTCTCTCTGCGAAAGGATATCAGCAATATAGTTATGAGTTTCAGTTTCAAAGTTCAAAACCACCCTACTTGCTAAGGCAGTGTGTCACCATTGCACGAAACTAAATATATAGGTGACTTAGTTCTGTCTTCTTTTATTGTCTTCCTAGCAAGATTGGCAAGCAAACATGCTCCACCTACCAAAAAAAAAAAAAAAACCAATATTTCAGACATCCATTCAGGAAATGAATGCAATGAGAGGTGATAGGAATATTTCTGAAAAGTATCAAAAATTCTTGATTTTAAAAAGTTCTCAGCATGAGAATGCTGACCGCATGTTTTGAAATCTGGGTAAGGAAGGCTAGTTGCAGAGTTTTCAGCTGCCGTCTGCTTACAGCTCCACAGAGACAGCTCCCCCATAGCCCATTAACAATGACCCATGCTGGGGCTATTTCCAGGGAATCTCGTTGATTCACCATTTCATTCAATCTCAAAGCCATGAAGATAGTCACACAGATTTATGTCACCTATTACAAATTCTTCTCTCTAGCCCTGCAACTGTTTTTAAAGCTATTAAGCCTAAAGACAGGACCACATACGTGATGTGGGAGGTCCAAGGCAAGATGTAGTTCTTAATAATTTTTTAATGTTTTCAAGAGAGTAATAGCAGAACATTAAACCAAGCACTGGCTCTTTCTAAGCACATAGCTCTGTGTGACTGTATAGATCACGGGCCCATGAAGACATCCTTGCCTACAGAAATGTTACTCACCTTCTCCTGCAATTAGTGCCCTAAAGACTGGCACTTCCCTCCATGAATTCATTGTGATTTTCCTGATGTTGCTCCTCTCTCATTAAGCTAGTGCAGTCACACACAGACAATGTGTGTTCATGCACATACGTGTGTGTGACTCTCATTAACTCAATCTCAATGAGCTCACTGCTAGATTTCTTCAGACCTTAGAATCATGGGCCAAAGCACAAGATGCTCACCTTTAAATCCTTGCTATAAATTATTTTTCAAACAGAAAATATTGCTTTCAGCATAATAACATCAAATGCTCACATTCATAATATAAAAAGAATATTGAAAGGAGAAGTGTCAGCATTATTACTTATGGGTGTAATAAAAAAGGCTGCAGGGAGGTTAGGCATAGAAATATTATCAAGTATGAAATGCTAGGAATATTTCCATTACTGTTAATAAATTAGCATTTTGTATTTAGCTAGGCATGATTAAGTACACAATTTGCTTAAATTAATGCTATAGCATAATAGATTCAGAATCACCATAAATAACTTAAGGCTTTTTTATTATTAATGTTTTCCTTAAAACCTGAATTACCCAAAGGTGTTGAAGATGACCCCAACCTGATTAATGGACCTGTTTTTAATGACCTGTCTGAGAGCAGCATCTCCAGAACATTTCTTATGGAAATTCTCTAAGAGTAAATAAATACAAAGAAGCAAGAAGCTTGGGAGAAAGAATGAAAAGCAAATGGACACTCAGTTATTTCTGAACAAGATTAATTTTCACCCCAGTTTGTGGCTTTAACACACACAGCTAGCGCCACCTATGGAAACAAAAGTGAAAAATTGTGCAGATGGCAAACAGGGTGTTTCTGCAAAACTTGAACCAGATCAAACATCATAAAGGAATGAGTCAGCATCTTAGTGAAAAACAGTGGTCTTTGTGCAGTAAACAAAAAGGTCTTACTCTAATAAGCTTCAGCATGGAGCTACTAAAGGGTTATTAGAAACTGAAAATGTGGTTTATTATCAAGGCTGTTTCTGAGTCTTACCTCAGCCTATTACAAAAGAAAAACAAAAATTGAAACAAGCACAATTCTACCACAGGGGAAAGCACTGAGCTTTTTATTTTCACTAAGATATCACATTGCTCATCCTTTTCTTCTCTGACTCATTAATACACATTCAAAACAACATTTTTGGAAACATCTACTTTCTGCCAGACCCTTGAAAATAAAATACTCTGTCCTCCAGAAGCATCCAACCTAATTGGAAATATATATACATATGCACAGAAATAACAGAATACAGCATAGGAAGTATTCAATACTGTAAAATTCTTCATAGCACCGATGAAAACTGCGGTATGCAGAGGAGGAACTTCTAGCTGGAAGATCAGATAAAGTTAGATAGAAAAGCGGCGCGAAATGAAGAGAACAACAGGGAAAAGTGGGAAAACAGTTTATGTATGAAGAGTAGCAAACAGTTCAGAAAGAAAGTAGAAAGGGAGGCACATTTGGAAGGGGATCAAGGAGCCGGATCATAAAGAATCTGTGACAGCAAAGTAGTAAAATACAATAGAAAACACTTGCATAGTGTCTGCAGCGTCCCAGGTTCTAGTCCCCAAGTTTTCTGTAGATAAACTCATGTCATCCTCAGAACAGTCATGAAGAGGTGGGTCCTATACTTAATATCCCAACTTCACAGGTAAGAAACTGAAGTATAGTGAGGTCATATGTGATTGAGATCACATACCCAGTAAGATTTCAACCATGCTCAGAACCACCACCCACTATTGCCTCTTGGTAATATGAATTTGGGCTTAATTCTCTCCAGGATGAAGAAAAGTGGAACACTTTTTTTTTTTTAAGTAAACAACTGTTTCCATAGAAAAGTAAATAGAAACCATGTAGATAACTCAAAGGATAAAGCAAAAAGAAGGGAGGAAATACAATTCTACTTCCTGGAGATAAATGCTGTTAATGAAGGGAGGAAATACGATTTTACTTCCCAGAGATAAATGTTGTTAACTTTTTTCTCTTTCATGGATGTGTGTGTGCTAAGTCACTTCAGTCATGTATGACTTTTTGCAACCCTATGGACTGCAGCCCACCAAGCTCCTTTGTCCACGGGATTCTCCAGGCAAAAATACCGGAGTAGATTGCCATGCCCTCCTCCAGGGAATCTTCTCCACCCAGGGATCAAACCTGTGTCTCTTACGTCTCCTGCATTCGCAGGCAGGTTCTTTACCACTAGCACCACCTGGGAAGCCCTTCTCTTTCATTCCAACACGTTTTAAAACCTCGCGGACACAAATTAAAGAATAAAAGAGAGCTGAGGGTGGAAAGCAACATAGCCTGCCCCAACCTACCCCTATCATCCCTGCTTCCAGCCTGCAACCCCAGAACAGCCTCTCTCTTGAGCCAACACCTGGAGGAAGTATTTATAGAAACCAGGAATGCTACTCCTGCATCTCATAACGTCTGACAATTACCATTCTGCTCAAAAGTCTACTATGGTTTTCTTAATCATTTTAAATTATATAGTCATCCTCTACTTATTCTATCAATTTTAGAATTCTTTCATTCACAAAGTGAGACTATTAATGCCTCATACTTCCCTTCCTGCAACTGCACTTTTGCTTACAGTACCAAGGTTGTTAACATTTCCATTCTCAGCTGCAACCACAATTGAGTTCTCTTTTCTTTGTATTTAGGTTGACTTTAAGAGCTAAAAAAGCAATAAACAGCATTTACATTAAAATGACTCAATATTTTCTACTGCAAAGCCAAATAGAATACTATGACTATATACCCTTTCTTTACACGTCCAATGTCACAGCCTCAGGCCATAGCAGGAAGAATGCGCCTTGCATCAAGGTGAAATGAGTTTTCTTATATTCTATCAATTATGCTTAAAATCATTGCATATTTTATTTTGCTTCAAGTTTGGCTCATAACAGCTTGTGGCCTTACATAGATTTTATTTTGGAGAGAGGTTTGAAACGGGCTCTTTTGGAGCCCTCTGAACTTCTGCTTCAAGGTGATGTGTTTGTGCTACAGGCCTGTGGCATAGTTCTTATCCTGGATTTGCCTTCACTGCTCTCTAGAATTGGATCTACTGTTCCCTCTTGTCCTCTTGGAGTGGATCCAGCCTCTTTCTTGAATTCTTTCCTTGCTTTTTATCATCATAAAACTTCCTAAGAAGGATTATGCCAGGGATAAAACTTTCCAAATCCATGAATTTCCAAAAAAATAACTTTATCTTGCTATTACAACACTCAAATTCCTAACAGGAAAAGTAAAAGCATTATAAGCATTTTAACAGGAAATTTAATGGCAACAATTGGTTACATAAATAATGGAAGAACTATGAGACCAAGCAAGGAGAAAGGCAACCCAGCTACTAGAGAGTAGACATTCACAGTCATCCTTAGGCTGGAGGGACAAAGCAAGGGGCAGTGTTTGCAGGTGCCAGCCTTGGGCCAGATCATCCAGGAGAGGCTGGAGCCACCAAGGACACACAGGAAAGATCTGATTCCTCTAGAGGGGTAGGGGTGGGAGGGATTAAAACCTAGTTTCTTCATTCTTCTTGTGCTCTTGCTGGTTGAACCCACCCAGAAGCCAGTGAAACAGAAGCCTGGGAGCCGCAGTCTCTGGAACAACTCCCCTGCATGGCAGAGGAAAAGGCAAGGAATCTACCCTAGAGCAAAGTCTCACCCACACTCACACTCAATTTCTGTTCTTGCTTAATACAAAGCTCCAGGTCCTAAGTCCTTTTTCTTTAGAGCTTTAAAGGCATTGCTCCACTGACTCCGAGCATCTGATGTTGTGAATAAGAAATCTGATGTCAGTCTGACTCTTCTCTCATCTTAGGTGGCTTTCTCTTCTCCAGCCTGACAAGCCACCAGAGAACTGAAAGTCCCAAGCTTCCTATTCCAAATAAGACATCACTGCCATCAGTGTTCTTTCCTTCTCATCTCCCCTCCGCCATCCAGACTGCCAAACCACTTTGCCCATAGAAGAGAGAAAGGAACCTTTTAGAGCAACTTAAATTTCTGGCATTCAGAAGGACAATCCCCAGGATTCCCCAAGAGGTTGCACTAACTTGCTTGTGGGTCAACAAATCATTCTTGCCTGTAACAGATGCTCCTCAGAATAAATATATCTTGAATAAATAAATGAAACTACCTTGAGACAAGAGACCTCTGGACTCTTGCCTCTCTTCCTTGTCTATCCAGGTGCCGCAGAAACCCCAAATCTCCAGGTTCTTCATCAACATATCCCTATAGTGATCTGGATCCTTCCTGATCTGATCCTGTTTTCTAAACCTTCCATCATGACCCCTAGACCTCATGATACATCACCTATAAAATTCCTTCCTCCGTCTAAAACCTCAGCAACATTCGAATGTATGTATCAGGTGTTACCCTCTTAATTCTGTCCTTTACCACCTCCTCTCCTAACCACTACCATCTCTCCCTAATTCATTAATAACTCTAGTACCTGCTGTGTTAATTTCCTGTGGCTCCTGTAACAGATTGCCACTAACTTATTGGCTTAAAACAACACAAATTTGTTATATTTCAGTTGTGGAATCTAAAATGGTTTCAGAAAGGGCTGCATTCCTTCTTGCACTTCCCTTGTGGCTCAGTTGGCAAAGAATCCACCTGCAACTTGGGAGAGCTGGGTTCGATCCCCAGATTGGGAAGATTCCCTGGAGAAGGGAAAGGCTACCCACTTCAGTATTCTGGCCTAGATAATTCCATGAACTGTAATATTCTCCATATTCTTGCTTCCCTGATAGCTCAGTTGGTAAAGAATCCACCTACAATGCAGGAGAAGTGAAGTGAAGTGAAGTCACTCAGTCGTGTCCAACTCTTTGCGACCCTGTGGGACTGTAGCTCTCCAGGCTCTTCTATCCATGGGATTCTCCAGGCAAGAATACTGGAGTGGGTTACCATTTCCTTCTCCAGGGGAGCTTCCCAACCCAGGGATCGAACCTGGGTCTCCCACGTTGCAGGCAGACGCTTTACCCCCTGAGCCACCAGGGAAGCCCTGGTTCAATTCCTGGGTCAGAAAGATCCGCTGGAGAAGGGATAGACTACTCACTCCAGTATTCTTGGGCTTCCCTTGTGGCTCAGCTGGTAAAGAATCTACCTGAAACACGGGAGACCTGGGTTCGATCCCTGGGTTGGGAAGATCCCCTGGAGAAGGGAAAGGCTACCCACTCCAGTATTCTGGCCTAGATAATTCCATGAACTGTAATATTCTCCATATTCTTGCTTCCCTGATAGCTCAGTTGATAAAGAATCCACCTACAATACAGGAGACCCTGGTTCAATTCCTGGGTCAGAAAGGTCCAGTATTCCTGGGCCTCCCTTGTGGCTCAGCTGGTAAAGAATCTACCTGAAACACGGGAGACCTGGGTTCGATCCCTGGGTTGGGAAGATCCCCTGGAGAAGGGAAAGGCTACCCACTCCAGGATTCTGGCCTGGAGAATTCCATGGACTGTAGGGCTTCCGGAGGGAAGCATCTATTTTCTAGCTCTGAGCAGCTGCCCACATTCCTTGGGCCACAACCCCCAGTCCAGCCTCTATCATTACATCTCTTTCCCTGACTCTAATCCTATTGCCTCATTTTTATAACGATCCTTGTGGTGACTAAATTTCCTCTTAGCCCCATAATCCAGGGTAAACTCCCCATGTGAAGATCCTTAACCCAAACATATATACAAAGTCCCTTTTGCCACGTAAGGAAACATAGGGTCCAGAGATTAGAGCATGGGCATTTTTAGGGGGCCAGTATTTCATTTACACACCCCCCTTCCCTTCCACCTCTATGCCTGTCACCATTCTCAGTGCATCAGCATCCATTGGAAGATCTGCCCGACACCTGGACCTCTCAGCTCTTTGTCACTAGTAATCATCTTTTCTTCTACCATACATTAGTCACTTATCTCACGGTCCTACTCATGACCTTGCCATGACTGTTAACCACACTTGCTCTAAACTCTGAATTTCAAATACCCCATTTGGTTTTTTTTTTTTTTTCACTACAACCTCATTTCATTGAAATCACCAACTCAAGAAATAATGCAAATTCCAAAACTTCCAACCCATTAACAGCAGCAGGTTTTTAGTTTCTTTCATCTTGCCCACATCCATCTGACCCAGCCAAGATCCATGGATCTTGGATTATAATAGTCCACCATTATAATCCCTACCTTGAAAATCCTTAATTTGTTTGCCCTTTGTGACCACCCACACACTCACCTGAAAAAGTCCCATCCTGGGTCAAATCCAGTCAAGAGATTTAGATTCTCAAGTGGGGGAAGCCTGGGGGTGGGTAACAGGGTATAGGGCAAGGTCAAGCCTCTGAGACTTTCTAGTAAGCCTTCAGTTCAGTTCAGTTCAGTCGCTCAGTCATATCCAACTCTTTGCCACCCCATGGACTGCAGCACACCAGGTCTTCCTGTCCATCACCAACTCCTGGAGTTTACTCAAACTCATGTCCATTGAGTCGGTGATGCCATCCAACCATCTCATCCTCTGTCGTCCCCTTCTCCTCCCACCTTCAATCTTTCCCAGCATCAGGGTCTTTTCAAATGAGTCAGCTCCTCGCATCAGGTGGCCAAAGTATTGGAATTTCAGCTTCAGCATCAGTCCTTCCAATGAATATTCAGGACTGATTTCCTTTTGGATGGACTGGTTGGATCTCCTTGCAGTCCAAGGGACTCTCAAGAGTCTTCTCCAACACCATAGTTCAAAAGCATCAATTCTTCAGCGCTCAGCTTTCTTTATAGTCCAACTATCACATCCATACATGACTACTGGAAAAACCATAGCTTTAACTAGACGGACCTTTGTTGGCAAACTAATGTCTCTGCTTTTTAATATGCTGTCTAGGTTGGTCATAGCTTTTCTTCCAAGGAGCAAGCATCTTTTAATTTCATGGTTGCAGTCACCATCTGCAGTGATTTTGGAGCCCAAAAAAATAAAGTCTGTCACTGTTTCCCCATCTATTTGCCCATGAAGTGATGGAACCAGATGCCATGATCTTCGTTTACTGAATGTTGAGTTTTAAGCCAACTTTTTCACTCTCCTCTTTCACTTTCAAGAGGTTCTTTAGTTCTTATTCAATTTCTGCCATGAGGGTGGTGTCATCTGCATATCTGAGGTGATTGATATTTCTCCCAGCAATCTTGATTCCAGCTTGTGCTTCTTCCAGCCCAGCATTTCTCATGATGTACTCTGCATATAAGTTAAATAAGTAGGGTGACAATATACAGCCTTGACGTATTCCTTTCCCTGTTTGGAACCAGTCTGTTGTTCCATGTCCAGTTCTAACTGTTGCTTCCTGCCCTGCATCCAGATTTCTCAAGAGGCAGGTCAGGTGGTCTGGTATTCCTATCTCTTTCAGAATTTTCCACAGTTTGTTGTGGCCCACACAGTCAAAGGCTTTGGCATAGTCAATAAAGCAATATAATAAATATAAAATGACCAACAACTAGCAATGCCTGCCCATAGTAGAATTCAATAAGTTTTATCTATTATTAAACTATTCTTTTGGCCTACTTTCTGTATTATTTTTAAAACAGTATAATCCTAATAGCTAACAAACTATTGCACTATTGCTATCTTTTCTTTAAAGATCCATGTGGGCCCCTCACTTTCAGGTTTTTGATCATGTGGCCTAGTCCTCTACTAAAATATCTGACGATCATGCTTTATTACAGTACACCTTCCATTCCTATAAATCTAAATAAATCAAGTTCTAAGATATGAATTTTTTTCCTGAAAAGATTTTCATTATATTTTCCAAAACTATCAGTGTGTTTGATGCTTGAAACTGACATATAAAATGAGATAAAATGAGTGCTTTCTGCCCATAACATTTATGTATTAAAAAGACAAGCAAGACATGATGTAAAATATAGAAGATAAAAATGAAAATAGTGTTGGGCTTGCTATTTGACAAGAACATTTTGAAATGTGGCAGGTGAACTTCATCAGAGACTGATAAAAGTAATTAATCCACTCAGGAAAAAAGTAATAATATAATCTATATTTATAGAGTAATGAGCTCAGAGCCATCTGTTATAAACCAGTAAAGAAGACACTATAAATTTCTAAAGGAGACACTAATCCAGAGGGCTACAGAGGTGGGGGAGGGGAACGAGATATTAACAAAAACAGATTACATTATACATTAAAAAGTGTATCCCAAACCACATAGTATATATAATGTATGAAAGCCTGTTTGGTTCACCTCAAGAAAGAGAACTGGAGCTCAAAAAAAAAAAAAAGAGACTCACTACTTAACTCTTAATACCAATAATAAACGTAATAAAGAATTATTGAACTTTCCAGGCAGTCAAGTGGTTAAGCACACTGTGCTTCCAAGGCAGGGTGTGCAGATTCGACATCTGGTCAGGAAACTAAGATCCCACATACCAAGCATCGTGGCCAGAATAAAGCAATAACATATTTTTAAATGGGTTATTAATTATTGTGCATTTACTTGGCTCAGAAACCTCATGCATGCTACATCATTTATTCCTTCTAGGGATCCCAAGGGCCATGTAGTCCACTCTTCGTCTTATAAGTGATGTCTTAGACTGCTTGGACTGCCACAACAAAATGCCACAGGTCAGATGGCTTAATCAACAGAAATGTATTTTCCCACAGTTCTGGAAGCTCGAAGGCCAAGATCAAAGTGCCATCAGGGTTGGCACCTGGGGAGACCTCCCTTCTCGGTTTGTAGACAGCCAACTTCTCACTGCGCCTCAGGTGAGAGTGAGGAAGAGAATGCGAGAGACTGTCTGGTGTCTGTCCCTCTTCTAACAAGGCCATTAGTCCTATCAGATTAAGGCCCTAACCTACCACCTCATCTAACTTCACCTCCTTGAAAGCCCATCTCCAAACACAGTTACACTGGTGGTTAGAGCTTCAGCTTATGACTGGGGGAGAAGGGAACCATAATTCTGCCTATAACAAATGAGGAACTTGAGTCCACTCTCAACACTCATCCACGCTGCCATGGGCCCTGGAAGATTGACCTCAGGGTTGCATTGTTGCAGCTCCCTCTGGCTTTCGTTCAGCCACTGGGAGACACCAGCAGGAGGTTAGAGGATGGAAGGTTGGGATATTTATCCCCTTGGCTCCCATCCTGCCATGCCACAGGTTTAATAATGGTTATGCATGGCTCCTGTTTGATGATCTCTCTCCTACACCTGAAACTCTTGCCAGGATCCACTGTTTCCTCCCCTTGTCCCTCTGGGCCCAAGGTGGTAACAGCTTCTCACTGCTGCAAATTCTAGGATGCTCTACTATGCCCATGTGTGTGTTATCATAGCATACACATTTGCAAATAGTGACTTCATTAGACTCTTCAATTGTCTCCTTTTAAAGTACCATCTGTTTTCTATTAGATGCTAATACAATCAGTGGTACCCAGGAGATAATCCTTTTGAGATATATAGGCTCTCAAAACAGGATTCTGAAATGGCTCACATATTTGATGAGAGCACAGATAACCTTTTTCCCAGACATGTGGTGGCATCACAATGACTCAGATTATTACTGGTATAGAAAAGGGTGCAGCATGGATCCAGGGAAGGGAGTTGAGAGTTGTAGCATTTAGTTGCTAAGACAAAAACGTGGCACTTATTTGTTAAGGCAACAGAGGTCACTATAAACATGTGGGGCCAGCTGGCTATTTCTGACTATCCTGTACAGGGAAGATGACTCTGAAACTCTGAAACCCAAACTCAAATAATGGGTATAAAATCAAAATATCACTGTGGGACTTCGCTGACTGTCGAGTGGTTTGGGCTCTGGGCTCCCACTGCAGGGCACGTGGGTCCTCACCCTGGTCACAGAACTAAGATCCTGGAAGCTGTACAGTGTGGCCAAAAACTAATAAATTAATTTTTTAATTTAATATTAAAACAGAAAAAAACACCACTATAACAACAATCTCTTATCTCCTGTGATCACAGAACAGATGTAGTTGAGAATCAAACTTGGGGCCTGATTGGAAGGATTATAAAGTTTTAGCAAGAGTTATCTAGGAAAATCTACCAAATCTCTCACACTAATCGGTGCAGAGAGAATGGTGTGGCAACATCTGGGCAGATCCTAATGAGGTTGAGAATTTTGAACCCCCAAGTGCCCCTTAGTATTCTTTCCTGGCAGCAGTAGTCACACACACACACACACACACACACACACACACACACACACACACACACACACACACACACACACACACGCCTGCCCCTCCCCCCATGAGGAAACCTTGCCTTTGCTCCATTTAAAAAACTAAAATTCAACAGCTACACCTAAAGCACTTTACTCATAAGAGATGCAGAATCTTATCACCTATGCCACCACTTACTGGCTCCGGGTCCAAGATAAGAGTCAGATTTCAACATAGCCCAAATGGAGAAGGCTGCTTCTGGAGGCTTTTTTCTTTTTAACATACCAAGGAGTTATAGGATCTCACCAATTAGAATCATCAGTAGTTTGGCAAGCACATAAGGATGCAGAATGTAAGGGTATTAAAGAAAATTAAATATATAGTTTGATTACCAATATAGATGTACTTCCCTGGAATTCAGGATTTAAATTGGGTTACTATGAGCTTGTGAGGTCTTCCCTGGTGGTTCAGTGGTAAAGAATTTGCCTGCAATGCAGGAGACGTGGGTTTGATCCCTGGGTGGGGAAGATCCCCTGGAGGAGGGCATGGCAACCCGCTTTAGTATTCTTGCCTGAAGAATTCCACGGCCCAAGGAACCTGGCAAGCTACAGAACATGGGGTTGCAAAGAGCTGGACATGACTGAAGCTACTTAGCACGCACACATACATAAGCTTGTGGAAGCCCCTCTATAATTTTCTACTCTGGCCTGGAAAATCCCATGGATGGAGGATCCTGGAAGGCTGCAGTCCATGGGGTCGCTGAGGGTCGGACACGACTGAGTGACTTTACTTTCACTTTTCACTTTCATGCATTGGAGAAGGAAATGGCAACCCACTCCAGTGTTCTTGCCTGGAGAATCCCAGGGACGGGGCAGCCTGGTGGGCTGCCGTCTATGGGGTCGCACAGAGTCGGGCACGACTGAAGCGACTTAGCAGCAGCAGCAGTAGATTAACTAAAGCTTGGGCTTCCCTGGTGGCTCAGACAGTAAGGAATCCGCCTGCAATGTGGGAGACCTCGGTTTGATCCCTGGGCTGGGATCCCTGGAGGAGGGCATGGCAATCCCCTCCAGTAGTCTTGCCTGGAGAATCCCCATGGACAGAGGAGCCTGACAGGCTACAGTCCAACAGTCAGACACGTGGCTCATAAAGAGTCGGATACACTGAGCGACTAAGCACACCACAACTGAAGCTTGGATTAAACAGTACCCTATATGAGGGTATATGAGATGCCAAAATTTCTCTAGCATACTGCCAAAAAGTGATTGTTAATTTTTAACATGCTGAAATACCACTTGGAGATTTGGTTAAACAGTTTCCTGGGCCCTAGAGCCAGAAATTCTGATCTAGTAGGTTGAGGGGGACCTTGAATTTTCATATCTAACAAGCTCAGGGGTGATGCCACTGCGTCTGGCACAAGGACCTGAAAGAAAGTGAAAGTGAAATCACTCAGTCGTGTCCTACTCTTTGCGACCCCGTGGACTGTAGCCCACCAGACTCCTCCGTCCATGGGATTCTCCAGGCATACTGGAGTGGGTTGCCATTTCCTTCTCCAGGGGATCTTCCCAACCCAGGGATCGAACCCAGGTCTCCTGCATTGCAGGCAGACGTTTTAACGTCTGAGCCACCTAGAGCCTATTAATCCTTACACTTGGAGTGAAAGTGAAAGTCACTCAATCCTGTCTGACTCTTTGCAACCCACGGACTATACAGTCCATGGAATTCTCCAGGCCAGAATATTGGAGTGGGTAGCCTTTCCCTTCTCCAGGGGATCTTCCCACCCCAGGGATCAAACCCAGCTCTCCCATATCACAGGTGAATGCTTTACCAGCTGAGCCACAAGGGAAGCCCTACACTTGAGCACTACTATAAAAGAATGTAAAGCTCAGGGAGAAAGGAATATTGGAGTACATCTCTTACATGCAATCTGCTGGACCACCTCTTGGTATAACTTGGTTTTAGACATGTTAGATAGAGATGTCCTAGAGCAGCTAGAAATAAGATACTGGAATACAGAGAACACATTTATGGAATTTTTACAGAGAGATCATAAAACTACCTCAAACAACATCTCACTGATAGAATCTTAGATGGAAAACTAAAACTTTTCTGCTGAGCAGGCCTGCCACCAGAGTGGACCACCATGTCAGAGGAGTCCAAGATTCTGTACTAAAGTTTCCTCAGCCAGTTTGTCATGATTTCTTCTTTAAGGAGTCTTTCCAGAAATTTTTTTTCCTAATGGCCCTCCTCCATGAAATTTTAACGTCACAGATAAACTGGCACGTGTACTGTGTTAATGTATAGCTGTGATGTGTGTGTGTGTGCGCACGCACCTGTGCATGCATGCTAAGTTCCTTCAGTTATGTCTGACTCTTTGAGACACCATAGACTGTGGCCCACCAGGCTCCTCTGTCCATGGAATTCTCCAGGCAAAAATACTGGAGTGGGTTACCATTTCCTCCTCCAGGGGATCTTCCCAACCCAGGGATCAAATCTGCGTCTCGTGCATCTCCTGCATCACAGACAGATTCTTTACCAGATTCTTTATACATATCCAGGCATATCTCATTTATTGTACTTTGAAGATATACTACATCTTCACAAATTGAAGGTCTGTGGCAACCTTGCAGTGAGCAAGTCTATCGGTGCCATTTTTTCCAATGGCATTTGTTTACTTTGTGTCTCTATGACACATTTTGGTAATTCTCAGAACATTTCCAATTTTTTCAGTATCATTGTATTTGTTATGGTGATCTGATCAGTGATCTGTGATGTTACTAGCATGACTGAAGACTCAGATGATGGTTTGTATTTTTTATCAATAAAACATTTTTTAATTAAGATATGTACATTGTTTTTCTAGATATAATGCGATTATTGCATACTTAATAGAGTACAGCATAGTGTAAACATAACTTTTACATGCCTTGGGAAATCAAAATATTTGTGTAATTCGCTTTAATGAGACAGTCACTTTATGTTGTAGGCCAGAATCAAACCCACAATATCTCTAGTGTGTGAATAAAGATTTTTTTCACCCCTTGAGAACCAGTTTTTACATTCATTTGGGAATGTACATTCTAGACCCAGATCCACCATTATCTTGTTAGGTTTTCTTAAGCTTACAATCATTTCTGGGTCTTAGTTTACTCCTTACAATCTGATCAGGAAGTATGAGACAATTCTCAGGATTTCTCCAATGGTCTGCACCTCTGTGGATACTATTCCACTAATGGTCTTCCCCTCTGACCCATATACAGTATCTGGTTGCATCTCTGTGTGAGGTAGACACTGAAGTTGCCAGTAAAATGAGAATGAAAATGAGCTACATTTTCCCTTAGTCTGGCATCAATGTTGCTTTCGAGTCCTCAGTCAGACTAAAGCAGATAGCTTAGTTTATTCCATTCTGGGAAGCTCAGGACAGTCTGATAATTTGCCAGCCCAGATTTAGAACCTATCGCCAACCTTGGAGTTCAAACTATTTTCTCCTCTCCTGGGCCCCACGCGGGATACAACAGGCACAGTATTCAGTTCTTCTGCCCATTTTTTAATTGGCTGCTGCTTTGTTTTGTTTTTGATGTTGAGTTGTATGAGCTCTTTATATATGTTGAGTATTAATCCCTTATGTCATTTACAAATATTTTTTTCCCATTGAGTAAGTTAGGGCTTCCCTGGTGGCTCAGACAGTAAAGAATCTGCCTGCAATGCAGGAGACCCAGGTTCAATCCCTGGGTCAGAAAGATCCCCTGAATGACAACCCACTCCAGTATTCTTGCCTGGAGAATTCCACTGACAAAGGAAGGGCCTGGTGGGCTATAGTCCATGGGGTCATAAAGAGTTGGACACTACTGAACGAATAAGACACAACACACATATATTAAGTAAGTTACCTGTTTTGTCCATAGTTTCCTTTACTATGCAAACGCTTTTAAGTTTAATTAGGTCCCACTTTAACATTTTTGCTTCTGTTTCTTTTACTTTAGGAGACAGATCCAAAAAATATTACTGTGATTTATGTCAAAGGGTGTTCTGCCTGTTTTAGTAGTCTTATATTTAGGTCTTTAATCCATTTTGAGTTCATTTTTGTGTATGGTGTTAGAGAATGTTCTAAGTTCATTCTTTTACATGTAGCTGCCCAGTTTTCCCATTTTTCCAGAGGACCTGCAGATGGCCAATGGGCACCTGAAAAGACGCTCAACATTGCTAATCATCAGGGAAATGCAAAATCAAAACCACAATGAGATGTCACCTCCTACCTGTCAGAGTGTCTATCATTAAAAAGAACACAAACAACAGATGTTGGCAAGGATGCGGGGGAAAAGTGAACTCTCATACTGTTGGTGGGAATGGAAATTGGTGTAGCCACTGTGGAAAACAGAATGGAGGTTTCTCAAAAAAACTGAACAAAGGACTACTATATGACCCAGAATTTCCACTCCTTGGGAGATATTGGGGAAGGGGGACAGAAATGCTAATTTGAAAAGATACATACACCCGTGTTCATAGCAGCATTACTTACAATTGCCAAAGTACGGATGCCTCCCTCAACAGATGAACAGTAGCCGGCTCCAATATTCTTGCCTGGAAAATTCCATGGACAGAGGAACCTGGCAGGCTACGGTCCATGGGGCTACAAAGGGTGGGACACGCTGAGCACAGATTAGTGATTAATGACTTTTCCTGTTATCTGTCCTATAGCGCCTAGGTCTTAGAATCAGAGAACTTACAATGGAACCCTTCATACTGAGTTTTCTCTACTTCACCCACATTTGTAGCTCTTCCTGTATCCTGCCTCTAAATTCATGGTGCAATTATCCAGCCCATCTCACTCCATTCAGTACACAGGGATTATGTTGAGTGCCTCCCTCATACTTATCAGCTACATTCAATCAGTCATTAAAACCTGTAAATTCCTCCTTAGTCTTACCTCTGTCATAAACCACCTTTCTGTCCCTCTACTGCCTTAATAAAACGTTGGTCACTTTTTGCTTAAACAATTGCAATAGATTCCTAACTGGTTTCTAAGTCAGTGAAACCTCTCCCACTCCACACTAAGCATATCTTCCCAGTGATGTGACTAGGTAACTCACCTTCTTTAAAACACTTAACATCTTTGGAAACAATACTAGCCTAAAGATTATTCATGAGCTGTTCACAATCTCGTGACAGATTTCTCTACAGTATTTTCCCGCCATTTTCAGGGTAAAGAAACAAGAACTGTGTGTGAGCCGCCAGTTTTATTACCCACATAAAACGCAAACCTTTGTGTCAAGATTTACATGGTTAGAGAATTATCATAAATCACAATTAACAATAGCTTAAGGTTCATAAATTTTACATGTTGTTAAATCACCTTTATTGAAATACCGCCCCTCTAGTGTTTTATGCAGGTTTATTTTTCTTCTTAGAGAAGTGAAGTTGCTCAGTCGTGTCCGACTCTGCGACCCTATGGACTGTAGCCTACCAGGCTCCTCAGTCCATGGGATTTTCCAGGCAAGAGTACTGGAGTGCGTTGCCATTTCCTTCTCCAGGGGATATTCCCGACCCAGGGATCGAACCCTGGTCTCCCGCATTGTAGGCAGACGCTTTACCGTGAGCTACCAAGGAAGCTGGTACTTCTTACTACATATCACTAACAAATATTTTGTCAATTTTTCGTCTCCACCAGAGTAAACGTCACAGTACCTTTGTTTTGCCAAAACAACGGAACAATGTTATCTTTTATTTGTATGGATCCCTAGTACAGAGCTTGGTACAAAGTTAGCCTCAGTAAATATTTAATGCGTAAATGGATAGGAGAAAAAAAGTCTTCCTCGCGTAACCAAAAAATAGGCTTTTCAATTTACAAATTACCTGAATAGGAGCAGTTCTCAGAACAACCTGGATAAGAGGCAGGCCCGTTGTACCAACCTATTACTCAAGTATTCGCTGAACCTTGAACATAGATCGTGGGTAAGTCACAAAACAATGAAATAAACTTCTAAAAATCCGCCTGTTCGCTCTCCGACCTTGTGTGACTCACACTCTTTCGTACATTTCACATTGTACCCAAGAAACCGGTTGGCTCCGGTCTGAAACTCCCAATTTGGCACACTATCTCGCAATACATTCTTGACAAGGCGCAAAAACGCAACAAGGGGAAAGAAACGCGGCCAAAGAATAATTTTTAGTTCTCATACTATCCTCTTATTCCTGCCGTTAAGAACGAAAGAACGTTCCGCTGTCCTCCGCAAAGACGGCTGAAACGCCCTCTCTGCCCACACCCACAATGGACGTGGACTGTGACGCTCTCAACCGTGTCCACTGGCCCCGCCCCCTAACCCGGAACCCCTCCTTCCTACTATGCCCACCCTTCCGTTAGGGCTCCGCTCGTGATTGGCTGTCCGTCGTAGTGTTTGCCGCTTCTCCGGATGCTGCGTCACACAGTGAGCTAAAGAGACTGCGCGCACAGTCAGCAAGAGGTGGGCGGAGGGAGCGGGAGGTTTGGGTGCTCGAGTTTCACCGGCCCGGAAGGGGAACTGCGCGCTAGAGGTGTCCAGGGACTGAGGTACGGCTCCCCCGGGCCTGCAGGGACCGCGATACTCTGTACTACTGACTGTCAGCCCTCTGGGGCCGCTGCCGACGTGTGGGCAAGGTCGGAGGCTGCGGCGCTGCAGACTGCGTCACGGCCTGGCGGCCCGTCAGTTTTCTCCTGCAGGTGACCCAGTGGAGGAGGTGGCGGCTGCGGTACCTGGGGTAGGCGAGCAAGGGCTCGTCCTCTCTGCCCTCTTCTCGGGCAGCGAGGTGCTGATTCATTTCCGCGGCCGGGCGGCGCAGCCGCCGCTCTAGTAGATAAGGGGATCCTGAGTCTGCTGTGTTGTAGAAGTGGTGCGACTTTTGCTGCCCGGCTCTCATCCGAGTCTTGTGATAAGGATGAACTTTCTCTGAGGACCAAGCGCCTGAGCTCATGAATGTGCAGGGAAGCGTAAGGGCTCGGTAACATTACCCATTCTGGTAGCTAAGGCACCTGAGTTTCAGAGAACAAACCTGTGCACGAGGCCGCTTTTTTCTTATGGTAGAAGCAGAATTGCCACCTTGGAGGCCACTGAACTGGCATGCCTCTGTAGGTGTGTTGAGGACTGAGAGGCACAGCAGCTTTAGGCTGAGATGATGTAATGGCGTGAAAGTGCTAGAATGACATGGTATTTTCCCAAAGGATATTTGTCAGTGTTGTGTACCTCGCAGATCCCGTGACAGATCTGGAAATATACCTAGATATTTAAAAGCAAGGATTCTTAGCTTTCTTCTAGGAGTTAAATCATTAGAACAGGAGTTAGACCTAGAAGTCTACCCTTTTAAGAAACATCCCAGGTGGTTTCAGTATCTTGAATATTTTTATGTTTTGTTTCCAGGGGAAGTAGTACTTAGCATGGGCTTCCCAGGTGGCTCAGTGATGAAATATCTGCCTACCAATGCAGGAACCTCAGGCTCAGTCTCTGGGTGGGGAAGATCCTCTGGAGAAGGATATGGCAGCTTACTCCAGTATTCTTGCCTGGGAAATCCAGGACAGAGGAGCCTGGCATGCTGGAGTCCATGGGGTTGAAAAGAGTTCCTTGGACTTAACCAACTAAACAACAACACTTGGCGTGTTTGGTTTCCATTGATGTTTTTTTTAGCCCTGAAAAGCAATATGACCTTGAAGAGTTAATCATTTCTTATTTGGATGACATTTTTCCTCTGCTCAAAGTTACTATTAGCTCTCTTCTATAATTTCCCGCTGAATACTGGTGTGAATCTTCAGCCAAAACTACGTTTATAAAATACATCACACACCCTTTTACTTCTCTGTTAGCCACATAACTCGAACAAATTATTTCTCTTGTTACTGTTCCTGTTGAGATTTAAGCCCATTTTGGTGATCTATCTCAAACGTTTTGTAAGATGGATTTCCTGAACTAACAAGAAACAAGCAGAGTATTATTATTGATTTAAAACGTCTCTTGATCTTTTCCACTAGGAAATGACTGGCTTTTATCTCTTCTACATCCTTCCTTCAGTTGGTTAATGGATTATTTTTTGTCTGTCTCTAGCATTTCAGATCTGCTTGGTAAACCTGGTGCACCACCATGCTGGCCGCAAGACTTGTGTGTCTCCGAGCACTACCTTCCAGGGTTTTCCACCCAGCTTTCACCAAGGCCTCCCCTGCTGTGAAGAATTCCATCACAAAGAATCAATGGCTTTTAACACCCAGCAGGGTAAAGATAATATTTTTATATTGTCTGTTTGTCTCTATGCGCCTGGGACCTTTTTTTTTTTTTTGACAAAGCATGAAGCTCCCTACTCTCTCATTAGTGATTAACTGAAACAGCCCTGAAAAAGCCCCAAATCTGCACTCTCTCTCTATTGGCTTCTTACCATTCTGTTCTGTCCTTATCACATATGAAAAAGAAGCCCTATAACTTCTTTACTTACAGCTCTTGGAGTTTCTCATTCAGAGAATTTAGAGTAATTTGTGAAGGATTGAGAGCTATATGGTTCAACAAAGAAATCGTGGATCCTATCATCAAAAGCTTAAGACCCTGGGAATATTACCGGCTGGCTAGTTGCTAACCTTGTCATTTCAGCTCTTGCTTAGAGAGTGGTCAAATAAAATCTGTCAGGTTAAAGAGAAACCCATTTCCTTTTATACTAGATTTTTGCTCTAGCATTCAGATTAGGAGTATAAATTTTAAAATGTGAGTTAGACAGAAATGTACAGAAGCTAAGAGAGACAACTTTTTTCTTCTTAAATTAACTGTTTCACTGTTGGAAAAGCTGAAATACAAGCAAAGTCCTCTCTCCCTTTGGCTTTGTGTTGAGGGAAGAGTTGAGCCCATTTCCCAGAAGAGAAATGTAGTTAATAGTTATTGAATGCTTATCTTTTAAAAGTTAATGTTTAAAAAGATAAGTCTAGAGGTATAAATAAAATTCATAGTTTATAAAATAAGTAATTCTGAAACTTGAACTCATTGTAATGAATTAGTGAGTCACTTCAAAGCTAGAGCACAGGTAGGGTCTACATTTAATTTTTTAAAGATTAGCTAACCTTCATTCATAGTGAAGTTACACACATAGAAAGTATCGAGTTACTTTTTACAGAGTTATCTAGAGTGTCGAGATCCTCTGTTTTATTGTTAACATTCTTTTATGTGGATGGTATGTGTTTTTGTTTTCCTTTATGTCAGGAATATGCTACCAAGACAAGAATTGGGATTCGACGTGGAAAAACAACCCAAGAACTCAAGGAGGCAGCTTTGGAACCATCAGTGGAAAAAATATTTAAAAGTAGGTGGCAGCCTTTAGTAAACTCTTAAGAGGCCCATGAACAACCTCCTTAAAATGTGTGCAAACTTGTGCATATGTGCATCTTGTGAGAAGAAGGGCAGTCATCGTCAGGGATCTGATGACCCTGGAAAGATTGCTGCTTGGCTCTGGGCTCAGTGGTTCCCAGTCAGATTTCTTCCAGAAACAAATTTTACTTTCGCCATTTTTTTTAAAGGATTATTAGTTATTATGCTGTAATCTGAAAGTTATAATCTGTTAATGAAGTTCATTTGAAGTTGTGTAGACTCTTACTCAGACATTATATTTGTATGTTTCAGGCCAAGAGTAAATCACCAAAACATAGGTGTTAATAAAAACCTGGTTGTTCAAGAAGGGACCATTTGGGGCCTCTCAGGAAGCAATACCTTAATGAAGTCAGTTTAGTTCATAGCTTGGCAACCTCAGAATTTTGATTGGTCATCTACCCAAAGTCAAAGAACACTACTTAACACCCTTGCAAAAGGTTAATACCTATCTTCCCTGACTTAAAATGGGGTTACATCTTGATAAACGCATCATAAGTTGAGGATGTTTTGAAGTTCAGGATACACTTAATATACCTAACCTTCCGAATATCATAGCCTAGCCTACCTTAAATGTATTGAGAAAACATAACATTTGCCTAAAGTTGAGCAAAACTATTTTATACAGTGTTGGCTCCTTTCTGTGAGTTGTTGAATCCTGAAGGTGAAAAACAGACTTGCTGGGTGAGAGCAGAATGGTTATAAGTGTATGGGTGGTTTACCTGCACAATCAACTGGCTGACCGGGCACTGTGGCTTACTGTCACAGCCCCGCATCACAGGAAACTGTTACATTGCCTATCAGTAACCCAGGCAAAGATAAAAATCTAAAGTGCAGTTTCTGCTTGAATGCGTATTGTTTTTGCATCTTTGTAAAGTTGAAAAGTCTTAAGTTGGGGACCATCTGTATGCAAATGGTAGAGAGCCCCATATGGCATTCCTCAGGGCATTTCTATTGGTCAGTTGGCCCTAGAAACCAAATTATATGAGTCATCTCAGTGCATAGTAACATTCTTAGTGAACAGACTTTGACTAAAGGGTGTAAGAGGTTCTTTGTTAATATCTCCATCCAGTTAAGAGTTGATAAATTGTTTCTTTCTCAGTACTCTTGAAAACAAGAGCACCCTCTTCCTTGATTCAGCTGCATAAACACTAATTACATTTTTCTTTGGTTATTTTTTTCTTGATTATCTTTGTTAATAGTACTGTATAACATTTGACTGAAAATGTTCTCATCTTTCTAAGAGTGCCATGAGAATATACATCTCTTATGAATAAAATAGTGTGTATCACAGAAGTACCCCTGCATCTGCAGATAACACTGCATCCTCAGATTTTGTTAGAGTGGAATTATAGATGAATTAAGTCTGATCATGCTAGTCAAGATGACAGTATCAATGTGCATCTCCTCCTGTGTTCCACAGTTGATCAGATGGGAAGGTGGTTTATTGCTGGAGGGGCTGCAGTTGGTCTTGGAGCTTTGTGCTACTATGGATTGGGAATGTCTAATGAGATCGGAGCTATTGAAAAAGCTGTGTAAGTAAATTGTTCCCAAACAAGTCTAGCCATAAAGCTTCCAGTTTTCTTCTCATCTTTATCTTTTGCCACTTTTGGAGTCTTTTATGTCCAGTGTTCCAACTGTGTGGAGATATGCATGAATAAAAACAATCTATGTCCTTGCCCCCTATTTATTCAAAGTAAATAGAAATCTTTACCGCAGTCATATGTGTTTAAGCAAGGAGAAAATGTGTTGTTTTATTATATACATGCCAAGTGCTTATATGTATTTTGTTACTTTTTATTGTAACTCCAACATACACATCATTTCCTAGATAATGGAATAAAATTTAGAGTAATAAAATGCTCTAAATTATCCAGGTCTCCCAGCCAGTAAATGATTCAACCAAGATTCACATTCATAATCCTATAAATTAACCATGTTGTGTTTCTTACAGAATTTGGCCTCAGTATGTGAAGGATAGAATTCATTCCACTTACATGTACTTAGCAGGAAGTATTGGCTTAACAGCTTTGTCTGCCATGGCAGTGAGCAGAACCCCTGCTCTCATGAACTTCATGATGAGAGGCTCTTGGATAGTAAGTCGGCTCGTTTTTGTTTTCCTTTCCCACTAAATAGCAAAAGGTTACATGAAAACTATTGGAGGAGGGGTATTAAGTGGAAAGAATACCTTACTGTATATGTTTTTGTTCAGGTAATATATGAATTGTGGATACAGCTGAACAAAGTAGGGTATACATTCTTCGGCAAGTCGGGTATTATTCCATGTTGAATATGTATTTTAGTAGCAGTAAAGGTGTTGGAACTTAAACTTACAGGGAACATCGTACTTACCTAGTAGCAGATTTAAAACAGCTCTATTTTATAGAAGTTCACTAAAAAATAAGGCAGATGAAAATCTGTCTTAGAGATCAAGGAAAATAACTGTCACAAAAACCCAAGCTACTCTAAGAGTAGAATAATACTGCTACTGTTACTCTGGATTCTCCTTGAACCTATATAAGGCTTTATATTCAATGAGAGTTTCATTTCAGAGGACAGAGTACAGTTTTGTAAAACAGTTTGGAAAGAGGAGAGAAGATAGTTCCCACAATTGACTTTATAATCCCATTCAAGTGAACTTTGAGTGTTTGAGGTCTGGAGTGTAAAGAAGACACAATTAGAAAGGATGTGTTTGATTGCCAAGCTGAGGAGAGTGCCTAGCAGAGGCCGTCGCAGATACTGGAACAGCGAAAATATGATGTGTATTTGAGCTTTAAGAGCCAACATGGAAGAGATGAGAAGCAAGTGTACCAGCTGTGTCTCTTCAAGGGATGATAGGAGCCCAAACTAAAGCAGCAGTGTGAGACTGGAAAGGAAGGGGAGATGGGAAAGTTTATCTAATATACTTACAGACTTCTCATGGCAAATTCCCACTGATTCTTTCCATTCTTCTCTTGGCAACCCAGATCCCCATGACTTCCAAGTCTATAATATTTCCACTATACTTTCCAAAAGGACAACCATTTGCAGTTATCTAGCCATTTGGATGCTTGAGTATTAGGGTCTTGCTTCTCAGATGGGTGTAAGGATCTCCTAGCCTCGAGGTTATTGAAGGCATAGAATCAGCGTGTTGCATTCTCATCAGGTATGTCCGTTTTAATGAGGTAAACAGTTTAAAGCAGTGCTTTTATAATAAAGCAAACATGAAAGATTAAAATATACAAAAGAGTTTAACCCCTAAAATAAGACTTAAAGGAAGTGCTTGAACCATATTCTCAGGTGCCTGTAGGCATAAGATTAGTCCCACCTGCTGTTAGGGCTGCTTAAGTAAAATAGTTTAGAAAGCCAGACAAGGTGCTACAGAGATGAAGAAGCCTTTGGAAGGTGACAGGCATACGCGTGATGTCAAAGTACCAAGGACAAAGTCTGTGCTTTTGAAACAGAGTAGAGACATCTGCCGCTGCTTATAACAGCCATGGTACCTACTAAGAAAACTTTCTCAAGGAAGTAATCCTTGAATATGTCAGCCAGATAGGAAGAGAGGTATTTTTTGGCACAATAAACAGAATTAAAGAGGCAGGAAACTGGGATGTGTTTGCAGTATACCACTTCAGTGTAGCTGAAGTGTAGGGTATGGGAAGGTAAAAGGCAAAAAATGGACCTGCATCATGAAGGATTTTAAAAGAAAAATACACAATTACGTTAGATATCCTGAAAATGCAGAGATCCATGAAGTAGCTTTTAGTAATTGTTTCTCCCTTGGAAGATGTTGGAGTAGAATCCATTGTGCTATTGTGTATTATGAGTGAAGGCTTTCCCATTCTCAGCAAAAATAGCTGTTCCATTTACCTGTACTTTACCACAGGGTTGACCATTCAGATGTCCTTGGTTCAGGCAGATGAGGCAGATGATTGAGGCAGGCCTGGTATGTTACACGGGATTATTGGCATCTAGAGAAGTGAAGTGAAGTCGCTCAGTTGTGTCCAACTCTTCGTGACCCCATGGACTGTAGCCCACCAGGCTCCTCAGTCCATGGGATTTTCCAGGCATGAATACTGGAGTGGGTTGCCATTTCCTTCTCCAGGGGATCTTCCTGATCGAGGGATCAAACCCAGGTCTCATGCATTGTAGGCAGACGCTTTACCATCTGAACTACCGGGGCATCTAGAGAATGCCTTCCCAACTAAATGAACTCACTTTTGTTTGTTGGTTTGAATAGTTGGCCAAACAAAATGTCTGCTGCCTAATCTTGCCAAAGGGCTGCAAGTATGCAGTTTCTGCCTTAAATTTCCTGAAAATTATCTTTCTTGCATTACAAACATTTCTTTCTTGTGCACACAGAATATATAAATGTGTAACAGTGGAAATCAAACATAGGCAAAGTAGAGGGATGAGGGCCAACCAATTCAGCCAAAAAACTGGGAGGATAGAAACGAAGACTCTTATTTCTCGTCTTTTTCTTGTGCTCCTATTTTTCAAGTTTTCATTTAGAGAATAGAGTTTAAGGCAGTGTGCCATATATGTTCTAATTGGTATATCATGAGTAATTGTTTTTAATGTTAGTGTTATGCCAAAATAAATATAGTCTAAAATAATTGTTCTGGGATTTTTAAAGTGGTTCTGTTACACCTCTGTCTAACAAGAATAAAATGTTTTAAAGATTAATTTTTACATCTTTATTTATTTGACTGTGGTAGGTCCTTGTTGCTGCCCATGGGCTCTCTAGTTGCGCATGCAGGGCCTCTCATTGCTGTAGCTTCTCTTGCTGTGGAGCACAGGCTCTCGGCGTGTGGGCTCGGTAGCTGTGGCTGCTGGGCTCTAGAGCACAGGCCTGGTTACCTCGCGGCATGTGGGGCACTCGCGGACCAGGGGTCAAACAGGCGTCCCCCAGCATTGCAGGGTGGACCACCAGGGGAGCCCAGAATAAAAACTCATTTACTTACAGTTGTCTGCAAAACTTTGTGTATAACAGTAGGGGGCACTCTTGCTAATTTGATCAAACTGAAGTAAGCACAAGGCCTTTTAATGTGCTAGAAAAAGAAAGGATTCTGTTTATTATTCTTCATCTTTTTAAGCACAGTCTACTGGAAGGACTAACTGCACTTGGAACTCGTGGGTTCTACTTTGTTGTTGTTTAAGGATCGGCTTTCCTTAGTAATACATGTCTTTCAGACCATTGGTGCAACCTTTGCAGCCATGATTGGAGCTGGAATGCTGGTACAGTCAATATCATATGAGCAGAGTCCAGGCCCAAAGCACCTTGCTTGGTTACTACATTCTGGTATGTTGTTTTAAAATTGCTATTACACAGTCTTAAACTACCTTTTTTGATGGCTCTTCACAGTCGTAAATGACACGCACAATTTAATTAAGCCTCTGGTCTACTAAACACTGAGAGTTTCCTGCACTTATTCCTGGTTGTATTACTGCTCCATTCTGGCAAGTTAATGTTTCTGGTACTAAGACCATGGACAGCCCCAGTGTTACACTCTTCTCTGGTAATAGTCTAGATAGGCAGAGGTTTCTTTTATGTGTTTCGTCTAATACCAGGAGGATTTCAAGTCTGGTGCACATCACTTGAGAATTGTTCTTACTGTATATCTTTCAGAAAATAAAAAACTGAAGGTCTCCACCAGGGACAGAAGAAGTAAAAATAAGAGAGAGGTTTTTGCAGTAGAGTATAGGGAAGAAAAGAATCGAAAAGATGTTTGGAAATGCACTTCTAATTAGCTCTACTTCTGTACAGCTAATGTGACACCATTAGCTGGATCGACATTTAGATAGATCTTGACACGAAGTTACTGTAGGCAAGGCAGAGGCTGTCCAACCCTGGTATTCTGGAACAGTTTTAATATTCTTTGAGGTGTTTGTAATAGTCTCCTTCATTATGGAACGACACATGCTTTTCTGCATAAAGTATTTTCTATGGCAGGTATCTGCCTCTGGGTTGAGTAAAGAGCCAGCCAGGTGCAGAACCAAAATGCTTCTTAGATGCATGTTCCCTGCCACAAAATAAGACAAATTCTATAAGCATTTCCATGAAACTTCCAGGGAGAGAGACCGAAATGTTTTCCACATGGGTTGGTACATGGAAATTAGGCTTTGGGCACCCAATATGATGAATCTCCAGTGTGAAATACAGCATTTACATTCATGTGCTGTCTTTGGGGGAATATGAGACAGCATGCCTTCCCAACCTTGGCTTTCAAGTCTCTCTCCCATTAGGTCTTAGGTAATTCAGCCATAGGTATTTTCCATGGAGCTTTACAGGATGGAACTTTAGTGGATGGGAGGGCAGTAATCCCAGTATTTTCCTTTAATACCAGTATCCTGCTTTTAAGAAGAAAATTATTTATAACATAGTATGCATTTGCTGCTTTTTAAAAAAAAGTTATTTTAAGCCTTTTCTTTATCTCATTTCTTCCAAATGTGAATGTTATTATAAAGACTTGGTAGACTCAGATCCAAATAATGAGCTACATTGAATTTGACAGAGTTACTAAAATTCTAGACTAGTGTTTATACTTGTGAGTATTGATTATTTGGCTAGAAATGGCGTTACTGTTGTGATTTAGAATTTGGATAGGTATAAGTTTTAGCTTAGGAGTTTTGTGGCTACTGTTAATAAAATAAGGAGAAAACTTTGTAGTCCTATTGTTTAATATGTTCAAAAGGCAGGTTAGTTAGAAGCATTTTGCTTTTGGTGGTTATGTAGTAAACGCTTAAGTGCCCACTTGCTCTTTCTCCAGGTGTGATGGGTGCTGTGGTGGCCCCTCTGACGATATTAGGGGGCCCTCTTCTCGTCAGAGCTGCGTGGTACACGGCTGGCATTGTGGGGGGTCTCTCCACCGTGGCCATGTGTGCGCCCAGTGAGAAGTTTCTGAACATGGGGGCGCCCCTGGGTGTGGGCCTCGGTGTCGTCTTTGTGTCCTCTCTAGGTAAGCCACTATGCTTTGACACTTGGTTCTTGGTGTCCTGAAATCATCTCACATACCCTGGTATTCTAATGGAGAGAATGTAGTCAGTGTCATTTTTAAAGTTGATTAAAAGGTATATGCCAGTTTGACTGGCTTTACTCCTTTGGCATAATGGCAGACCATTATTACTGGTTTAACCAAATACACCTAAAATGAAAAAGTTGGTCTGGAGAACATGAAAATTGCTCTGATGCAGGAACCTTCCAATTATGTGGGCAGGTGACCCATTGCAGGAATGAGTGTAATGGGTTTTGAACTAAATGTATTTAAAATTAGACAGTACACTTACTCAAATGTTTCCTTACCTGTGCAGTATACCAAAGAAAAAGATTTGTGAGTAATGTTGATTACAAATCCCAGTTACAGAAAAATCCTTTCAAACTTTTTTTTCCGCATTTTGATTTCAGGATCGATGTTTCTCCCACCTACCACTGTGGCTGGCGCCACTCTGTACTCAGTGGCAGTCTATGGTGGGCTGGTTCTTTTCAGCATGTTTCTTCTGTATGATACACAGAAAGTAATCAAGCGTGCAGAAGTGGTACCAATGTATGGAGTTCACAAATACGATCCCATTAATTCGTAAGTAGCCTTGACTGTCTTTTCTTCGTTGCATAAGGCTGTTTGTGTTGGCTTGGCCTGTTTTGTTTTATGAGTCTTAGTTTCCAAGGGCTGCTGGAACAAACTGTGTAAACTGGGTGGTTCATAGCAACATAAGTGTATTCTGTTCCAGAGCCCAGAAGTGTGACATCAGGGCATCATGAGGGCTGGTGCCCTCTGAGGGTTCCCGGGGAGCATCTGGCCCATGCCGCCCTCCTAGCTTCTTGCCATGACCAGCCGTCCTTGGCATTCCTCAGCGTCTGCCGCTCTGACTCTGCTCCTGTGTGCATGTGATGTTCTCGCTGTATCTCTGTCTCATCAGTTCAGTTCAGTCGCTCAGTCGTGTCCAACTCTTTGCAGCCCCATGGACGGCAGCACGCCAGGCTTCCCTGTCCACCACCAAGTCCCAGAGCTTGCTCAAACTCATGGTCATTGAGTCGGTGATGCCATCCAGCCATCTCATCCTCTGCTCTCCCCTTCTCCTGCCGTCAGTCTTTCCCAGCATATTATGTCTCTCATAATGATGTCATATTGGACTAAGTTTCACCCTTCTCTAGTATTACCTCTTCTTAATTCACATCCTAATTACATTCACAAAGACCCGAAAATAAGGTCACATTGACAGATAACACAAATTAGGACTTGAACATATCTTTTGAGTTCAGCCTGCAACAATGACTTTGTTGAATTTTAGTATTTTATTGCTATTAATGTTTGGTCTGGTCTCTCTCCTTAGTAAGCTATATGTACATGGAACATTTGATTATATTGCAACTAATTGTGATAATTAGGTGTGTATTCAGTTGATTCAGAGTATTGTACCTATTTTTTTAATTAGCCTTATAAAACTTGTCAGTAAGTTTTTTTGTAGTTTATATTTAACAGACTTTAAAAGTGAAAAAAAGATAGATTAGTCAAGTGTTGTTTTTGGAGAGTGTACATAATTGACTTAATTTTTTATAGAAAAGCTGTTTTATTAAAAGTTGAGAACACTTCAATTTTAAATTTGTTATTAAAAATTGAAAATTCCATTTCAGAAATATTCAGCTTACGTGCTGATGTTAAGTGTTGTATAATGATGGTGTTTGCTTTCCTTGGTGTCTCCACCAAAGTAAATTATTTAAGTAATTTCCGTGAGTTTTCACAGTGTCTATGACATTTCTAAAAGTAACTTATTTTTCTTTATTTAAAACAATATAATGATTTTTTTTTTAAGTGTTCCTATAATGCTTACAGATTTGTAGCAAGTTTCTTTGGAGGTGATGTGGGGAGGCAATAAGGAAGTGTATTATATTTTAAAATGCCAGACTTGGGTCTAACACATTTTTGTAAAGGTGTTTCTTCGGTCTTGTTTTGATTAGTTCATTGTCTATCACCCTTTCTTTTCTTCTTTTTTTTAAACAAAATAACTGCACTCAAAGAGTACCAGAGAATATAAAGATTTTTTTAAAACTGCCCTTCAACAAAGATTAATTTGCCAAAAGAAAATCTTGACAGTTTGCTAGTCTAGGACTTCCTTTTTTGTTGTTTAGTCGCTAAGTAGTGTCCTGACTCTCTTGCAGCCCCACCAGCTATAGCCTGCCAGGCTCCTCTCTCCCTGGGATATCCCAGGCAAGAATGTTGGAGTGGGTTACCATTTCCTTCTCTAGGGAATCTTCCAGACCCAAGGATCGAACCCGCATCTCATGCATTAGCAGACAGATTCTTTACCGTTGAGCCACCGGGGAAGCCCAGGGTTTCTTTAGTTGACATCTTTTAAAAAATTTCCATTTCATATACCTAGGACACATAATCAGTATCGCTCTTTCTCTGCTTCATTAAGGAATAGTTTTTGTCATTGTTATAAGAACTGCGTCATATTTAATGGACATAATTTCTTTTCTAGGATGCTGGGAATCTACATGGATACATTAAACATATTTATGCGTGTCGCCAGTATTCTGGCAACTGGAGGCAACAGGAAGAAGTGAAGTGACTCGGCTTCTGACATCCTCAATACATCAGATATCTGGCTTGTTTAATAGGGGCAGATATTCATTAAATAGTTTGTACACGCAGCTTTCGTTGACATTTAGAAGATAAGAACTTGCCATCGTGTTTCAGACGCTCCCGGGATGTGATGCTTCGGGTCTGCTTTTCTCCGGGAGAATAAATTCAGTAGTTCTCTTCCAGATAGCACGTGCATTTTCAATTCTTGTGTCTGAGTAATTCTAAAACGTTCAAATGATTGTGAAAACCAAGGTTTGTTTTGCAGGAATTTGAGTGTTTTATCTATTTTAAAATTTATTTGGTTTAGTGAAAGTTCACAAATTTGTGTACCTGCAGTTTCCTTTTTGGAATATGGAATATTAACAAGTAATGTCATAAGTGATGAAAGGATTTGTTGAAGGGACCAGAGAGAAGCAAAAGGGCGCCTGTGGGGTTTCTTTGAACGCTCAGCACTGAGGCGATGGCGGCAGGCAAGTCACGGAGTCTGTGCGTTGGGAAAGAAGGCATGGCTGCATCTCTGCTGAGCCTGCCAGACACGCTGAGCAGATAACAAAGACATGATTCTCCGGGCTCTCCTTACAATACAGATGGGATCATGTTTGACTTCCTGTTGTCTCACGCTGTTAGGAGAGTTCAAAATGCTAACCACGTGGAGAATTCCTGTTATAACCTGTATGTTGTAAGTCTTAACTTTTGAATCACCTGAAACAAAATATCCTTAAAACACTCAGGAAAAAATACTCAAAGCATGAATCTTATTGCATCTTTAAGTATACAAATAGTATCTGCATAATTGCTGAAAAATTTTGCAAATATATTGAGATGCTTAAAGAAATGTATGCTTGCCTTTCTCATTTCTTCAAACTGTAAAGCTTTTATCAGAAAAACCTGTTTGTGATTTATACTTGAGATTATGGAAGTTTTTCCCTTTGATTTGATTTCTTGCATTCAAAAAGGAAGGCAAAGTGAGGCTTTTTACATGAACTGTATCGATCAAAAATGTAATGGAGAAAACACTTCATTAGAGTTTCCCCCGCCAGAATTTTCCTTCCCCATAGACTGTTATCTTGTGGCCTTTGTAAGTTTTTTGATACAGAAGAGTTATTTCTGGAAGTTCTGGGTGAGAAAAGTGTATGATTATTGAGATGGTCTATCAACAAATATTTATTACAGTGATCCAGAAAACTTCTAACCACCTCACTTCAGGATGTTTATTTCTGAATAATAAAGGCTCTAGTCAGATGGTGATTGGTATGTAATTTTTCCAACTGAACCATCCATATGCATACCATTGAATAGAAGTTTTGTTCGAGAAAGCAAAACTGATACAGTATACAGAGGAGTAGTTGTTTAGTCGCTAAATCATGTCCACCTCTTTGTGACCCCATAGACTGTAGGTCACCAGGCTCGGCTGTCCGTGGGATTTTCCAGGCAGCAATACTGGAGTGGGTTGCCATTTCCTTCTCCAGGGTATCTTCCTGACACAGAGATCGAACTTGGGTCTTCCTACATGGGCAGCCAGATTCTTGACCATTGAGCTACAGTATGTCATGATTATAACCATGGTACTTCCAGCTGCTGCTGCTGCTGCTGCTGCTAAGTCACTTCAGTTGTGTCCGACTCTGTGCGACCCCATAAATGGCAGCCCACCAGGCTCTCCTGTCCCTGGGATTCTCCCGGCAAGAATGCTGGAATGGGGTGCCATTTCCTTCTCCAGTGCATGAAAGGGAAAAGTGAAAGTGAAGTCGCTCAGTCCTGTCCAACTCTTAGCGACCCCATGGACTGCAGCCCACTGGGCTCTTCTGTCCATGGTATTTTCTAGCCAAGAGTACTGGAGTGGGGTGCCATTGCCTTCTCCAGCTAGACTGCATTTATTTGAACCCTAGCTCTTCTCTTTATTCCTTTTGTGACTGCAGGCCTTTCTCCCCATTTCCTTGTCTGTAAAATGAAGATGACAACAGAACTACCTCGTAGGGTTAAGATGAAATGTACAGGCACTTAGTAACACTGTCTAAGCTTGACCTGCTGTTGCCGGCTGGTTTTGAAGGGATTTTTTTTTCTTAAGAAAGATCTGTGAAACCTGTATTTGTTTTCCCTTGTCTACCTTGGTCTTAAAAGTGTAATCTTACAGGTTGTGTTGTTAGCCATGTTTCAGAATTCACAGTTTATATTCAGGTTTGTATCATACACAATGCAAAATGATGTATCTCAACACTGGGTATCAGGCAAAAGCTTATCTAGAAAATCGGGGGGGTGGTCATTTTATTGTAGATAATGAAGACTTCAATATAAAGTGAGATATAAAATATGAATACTTATAAATTAAGATAGTAGGTCTAAAATGATAATAGGAAATCTCCAGTTCTCTGGCTCCTGTTAACATTCCACTGGGTTTTTTTCCCTTCACATGACTCAGCGGAGAGTGGAGACCTACTGATTGATAGGCTTTAGAAACAGAAAAAAATCTGTTTCTCATTTTCTAAAACATCCGAAGTGTTAAAGGATAGCTGAGATTTGTGATTTTAAAAAACCACACAAAATAATAAAGACCTGTTTGGTTTGCTTAGAATGGTATCTAATGAACATTCAGAAGGCGTGAATATAGCAGACACCATGCTAACTGGACCTAGGGAAGACAATAAGTGGAAATTGCCTTCTAAAGCACAGCAACCTCATGTAAGAACAACCATAGTCTATTGTGATGAATGTTACAAGAGAAGTGAACAAAGTGTGTTTCTAAGACGTCCAAGGAGGAAGTCCTCAAGAGTAAACATAGTTACGGCACATAAAAAAGGTAGGGCATTTTACACAGCAGCAACAGTGGAGTCAGGGCAGAGACGGGGGAAGACGGCAAGACGTGAAGCCCGGTTTCCTGCTCACAGCTGGTAGTGAGTGCTGGGCCGGGGGCCCTGGACTTTCTTGAGTATTTTATGTGCATTTTAATTGTTAGGATCTGGGAAGAAGGGCATGTGTTCCTTAAAATTGTTCATCTGTGAGGGATGTGTCCCAATTAAAGTCTCTGAAGTTGAATACACCCAAGATCTGTATCATTCAAGTAGGGTAGGAAGATCCAGGTATGTTGTTAATACCTAATGATTGAAATTTTTCCGTGTTGTATGCTATCCTTTGTGTGATCATAACATTCCTTTGAGCCAAGCACTGCTTGCCCCGTTTTGCAGAGGAGTAAACCAAAGCCCACAGGCTCAGTCTTTGCACAAGGTCATAGCTGGGAAAAACAAAGCGGCAGAGTTGACCAGTTACACTGGTAAGTTTGTGACAGATGCTGTAGAGCTGAAGTCCTATTTGAGAATCAAAAACTCAGTACCAGTTAAATAGGTTGAGGTTTAGCTGCAAAGACTAATACCTAGAACGTTAGAATTTTAGTGTTTATCAAAAGGCATTGATATCATTGAAGGGTAAATGGATGGTAATCGATGTTTTACTTCCTAGATCCTATTATATAGAGGACCAGAAACTCTTGTACTGCCCAGGCCATTTAGAGCTACAAAGCAAGCCATTTATTTAAGGTTGATGTAATCAGTAAGATGAAATCCTCCTTATTAAATGTATTCAGTTTCACTAGCACTCAAAATGGAAGCTGTTTTCAGGAAAAGATGAAAGTTAAGATCTTGAGGAGTCTGTATTTTTTGAAACAGTTCAGGAAGATGGAGAAAGTGCTCTCAGTATTATTAACACTTGAAAAGAGCAAAAGGAGCATTTTTGTGTCTGTAGCAAAGATGAAATAAGTGAAAAGCCCAATGAGGGAAGGAGGTTTATACTCTTAGCTGGTATTAGGCAGGACTGCTGCCAGTTAGCACACAGCAGGCCCAGCACAGTGTGCTCCCTGCAGCCTCAGCATTCCACTCGGCTTTGCTCGAAGCTTGCGTTGCTTCCTGTCTAGTGGACTATCAGCCCTCCAAAAGGGGCCTCTGTCCTCTGCCGTCAACTGAGAACTTGTGTTGCAACCTTGCTGGCTACAGTTGAAGCCTTTGGGTCAGGGAGGGGAGTGTCTCTGTGACTGCACCCAGAAATACAGGATTGATTTTTTTCTGGCAGGACCAACCTGACATTCATTCTCATAACTGGGCAAATTCAGGCAATTTTTAAATATTTAAAACAAATGCTTTCCACTAACACTTAGTAAAATCTGCCTGATGACCAGTAAGCGTGGTGTCGGGTGACCATCCTTCCAGCCTAACCTTCCACGTGCCTGGGAAAGGTGGACCGCCCACCTGTGCACCCCAGGGTGGTTTTACATAGGATCACAGGGCTTGGTAACCCAAGGGTCTAGTGATGATCTCCTAGGAGGTGTCACGTCTTGATATATTAACATGTTAGTCATGCTACCTGTTCTCAGATGCAGTATTTTTCACACTTCATTTCTGAAACGTGTATTTGATTTTGTAATTTTTTCCCCACAAGACCAAACAGCTTATCTTTAAATCAGTGGCATCTTAGAATGAAGAAATAATGGTAGTCCTAAATGATTTGTTTTCTATTTCTCATAGTTCATTGTCCTGTAAGAACAGGGATCTGATGATTCAGAGGGAATCTTCCACAAGAAAAGTAAGAACAACCTAGCCCCACCCAGTCATGTAGTTAACACAGGCTGAACAGACTGATTTCCCAGCAATGCAGAATGACTTCTGAACAGAAAGGCCAGTGGTGGCTGAGAAAGAAAGCTTCTGTGTTTCGGTATGATCTGTTCATAAGGAGAGCAGGGAATTAACAAGTTGGTTTGGTTTGGTACTCCCTGAAGGAATGACCTCCTAGTACCAACTGTGGAAACGAGCCAGGATGAAGGAGACCCGTTTTCGCCCTCCTGTAAAGCCTGGCTGGAAACTTCTCAGCCGGAAGATAGCATCAGATGAGCAGAGGCAATGGGAGGGGCCAGAAGAGCTCCCAAAGTGAGGGACAGCCACTGTCCTTGGCCCTGGTGACCTTTGAGCAGGGAACGCTGGAGACAAACCTTTACCATTGGTGGGAAATTTCAGGGCTGTACACAACAGCATTAATCTTTACACGTCACTTTTTTAAGAAGTCAGGTGAAGAGACAGTCACTCTATTTGGTAGCTAGTTATTAAATAAGAGAAACGGCAACAAACAAACCAAGGTAATTGTGAAGTAATTATTCAGAAACGACAAAAGCATTATCCAGACTAATCGCTCCAGGAGTTCAGAGGCAGAGACCAATTATGTAAGTGCTCACAAGATGTCCTATGTACCACAGAAGGGTTGGTAGCTGGAGGGAGCCCCCAGCTTTGATAGGAAGGGGCATGTCTGGGGCAGCCTCCACACAAAGCATCATGGGAAGTATCCTGACCTACTTTGCAGAGAACCCAGCCTCTGCCTGCAAACCAAATGTGTCTGAGCCTAATTGTGTGCTCACATGTTATGTCACCATTGTACTGGGTTCTTCAGAAAAAAACAGAAGTGCAATCACCTACCTCATTTAAGTAGAAGAAGCATTTAAAAAAGAAGTTGGGGCCTTCTCTGGCAGTGTAGTGATTAGGACTCCGAGTTTCCACCGCATGGGGCATGGGTTCAATCCCTGGTTGGGGAACCAAGATCCTACATGCCCTGAGGCATGGCATAAAGAAGTTGGAGAAATTATGACAAGGTTTTGACTCTTGTTAATTCTGAGTGGCAGAAAAATGGGCATTTGGAAGGGAAATGGGGTGTTCAGTATCTATTTCAGTATATTATATATATCTGCCCCTAAATAGTTCTGGGGGGCTTCCCTGGTGGCTCAGTGGTAAAGAATCTGCCTGCCAATGGAAGAGACATGGGTTTGATCCCTGGGTCAGGAAGATCTTCTTGATAAGAAAGTGCCAACCCACTCCTGTATTCTTGCCTGGGAAATCCCATGGACAGAGGAGCCTGGAGGGCTACAGTCCATGGGGTCCCCAAGAGTCGGATGTGACTTAGCAACTAAATATCACAACAAATAGTTTTTTAGAAAGGAAAGTCCATAGGGAGAGAAAATACACTGAAACACTGAAAGAAGCTTTTCGGATTTTAGACACATACTGGGAAAGCAGAGCCTCTCTCCACCCTGTGGCCTTTGGCACCATCTCACCTGAGTGGGACTGACCCAGCGCCTTCAAGGCCCTCGGAGCGCTGATGTGCTGTGTCTGCAGTGATGTCAGGGTTGAAGTCTAGCCAAGGACACAGCTCTTGCCTCACCTTAGGCATCCACCTGGTCCTGGTGATGCTAGGTGCGGGGGTGAGAGTAAGGGAAGGTGACACCTCTCTTCTGGGAAGCCTGCTGCCAAACCTGCAAAGCACAGGGGAGATGCTGACAAACAGGATCGATCCCAATCCTACCTGAAGTTCTCCAGCTCCGAGCACTGGCCAAAGGGGAACACCTTAGCACCCTCCTCCTCCTCCCACCCTCCCTCCTCCTCCTCCCTCCCTCCCCCCTCCTCCTCCTCCCTCCCTCCCCCCTCCTCCTTCCTCCCTCCCTCCTCCTCCTCCTCCTCCCCACTGCCCAAGTCACTGGCACCTCTTCTGTGGGTCCTTTCACCTTTCTCCATCAAGGTCCTCATTCGTGAGTGGGTCTGCTATCAGTCATTTAGACCTGAATTTCAGTGTGCTTATTTTTTCTTAGCCCTGAATCGTGGCAAGAAAATATAGTCATCATTTCGCACTGAAGCATAGTACATTCTTGAACACAAGTGGGAGGTTGGTATTTCTTGGAGACAGGTTGCTATTGAAAAAAGAAGGGAAAGCTTTGCACTCCACTGCTGGCAGCTGACTGCCTAATGGAACAAAAACTTTTTTTCGTATAACACAATGCTTTACCATCCCACTTTCATCAAAGGGATCTCTTCCTCTCCAACTTCAACTACTGTTTTACAGAGGACCAGAGAAACTGAGGAACAGAGGAGCTGAGCAACTTGTCCAGAGTCATACAGCTTACACACGGCAGGGCTCCGCTTAGAGCCTGGATCACGTGGCTGGAGAGCCTGGGCTTTTCACAAGTGTAGGGGAAGGTAGGGAGATGGCGATGGCAAGTGTCCTGAGATCCCTGCTCCAGACTAAAACCATATGGTGACTGTGAAGGGGTGGAGGCGAGAGGCCAGGAACTCCAGTGAGAAAGCAGAAAGCCAAGTCCCATTAGAGACTCAAAGATGGTGGCTTCACAGGTGCTGCAGCACCAGCTTGGAGCGGCCAGAGGATGGGAAAGACAGCGCCTTCCAGTCTCCTCGGGCGGCTTCATGGTGTGGGAGAGGAGATCATTTTCTGGCGTGTACCCATGGAGGGGCCAACAGGCCTGCCAGCAGCCACCAGGGTGAGCCAGGGCAGCCCACAGCAGTGACGGGGGCAGGCAGAGGGAGCGAGGCAAGAGGAGGGGTGGAAGGATTCACAGCATCTTCGAGAACCGAGGGGGCCAGTGAGGGCAAAGTTGGAGGCAGCAGGCCCTGGGTTACCAGTCTTGACCGCAGCAGCAGAGCAACCCAGAGGCAGGCAAGATCCAGTGAGCTGGACGCTCATGAGGAAGTTCAGATTAGCTATAAAAACACAGAGAAAGTATCAGGTTTGGGTGCAGTTTGAGGATGGCATATAAGCTAAACATTAACATTGTGGATTATTTCCACCTAACGAGTTCTTGTGGAACCAAGTCAGGAAAGAACCTCAGCTCTGGAGGCACAAGACCTGGTTCCAAGTGAGAAGTTACCATAACATATTTAGGTGAAAGAAAATTTTCCTTTCCCTTGTTGCAAGATGGAAATGAAATGCCTGCATCCCTAAGGTGGGAGGAGAGTTAAATTAGAAGACGATTGAAGGACACCAGATGCTGACCCCTCCCTGTGTTATAAACTGACCTGCAATTTGCTGGGCAAATGAAAGAGGGAGAGTCATTTCTGATCAATCACAGGGTCCATAAAGCATCCCTGAAGAAAAGCGTGATGGCCAAGAGTGAAGTGAGGGACACGAGTCAGAATGTTCTTACCATAAAGGGCTTCAGGCATTTTCCTAATTGACCTCAGAAATCACAGGCTTAACTTGAAAATATTTTCTTCCTTGTAAATTCCCCTGTGTGTTAGGTGTGTTTCCAGAGACTTATTTCTCAGGAAGGCTGCCAAGTGTTCCAATCCATCTTTGGAAAGGATTCAAAGCCTCAAATTTGATTATTTTTGTACCCAAACTTCATGTGCTTAAAAACTAACAGGTGTTCCTGTTAAAATGCTTCTCATTTGCACCTCTCTCAGTTCGACATGAGATTTCAAATATTCTAAAGAGCCAGAGGTGTTTCTTCCTTTTTTAAAGAAGTTGAGAGCTATCTTTGAAATGTTAAAAAAGCAGGTGAAGAATCTGTGAACAGGAATTGTCTCTGGGGAGTGGGATTTCAGATGGAATTTATACTTAATACCCTGCGTTATTCAAATGAATGCATCAGAGATTGCTTCAGTAGTTTTTTAGAAGCATTTAAAAAGGTGGTGGAATTCTGACATCTGAATCTACTCTTCTCTTTAAACATACGGTCCCAGAAACACCTGAGAATCTGTGAATCGTATGTGTGAGTGTGTAACAGTCTCCTGAGATTGCCAGTTTTTCTTGCTCTTAACTGTTCAGTGCCCCCCATGGCTCTGTTCTATGGTGACCAAAAAGCCATACTGAAAACCTAATGTCTATTTCTGACTCTCTGGCTGAGTGGCTGAGGGTTCTGAGAAAATTACCCAAGTCCTGGCTTTAGTTAGAGTGTAAATCTCAACAAATCTCTTCACTAGCCTGGCTTGTTGTTGTTCGGTCGCTCAGTCATGTCTGACTCTCTGCGACCCCATGGACTGCTGCGTGCTAGGCTTCCCTATCCTCCACTATCTCCCAAAGTTGCTCAGATTCATGTCCACTGAGTCGGTGATGCTATCTAACCATCTCATCCTCTGTTGCCCCCTTCTCCTTTTGCCTTCAATCTTTCCCAGCATCAGGGTTGTTTCCAATGAGTTGGCTCTTCCCATCAGGTGGCTAAAGTATTGGAGCTTCAGCTTCAGCATCAGTCCTTCTGATGAATATTCAGGGTTGACTCTCTCCTAACTTCTGCACCACTGCTAAGCAGTGAGAGTTCAGCTTGGCCAGTCTCTACTCCCTCTGCCAAGTAGCTTCTTCCTTTCACCTCTGATGATGGTTTGCCAAGAGGAAAAAGGAACCATGCCAATGCAAAGAGTGCCTATTTCAGCAGGTAACGGGTGACTGGCAGCCACAGGCATGCTTTTGCCCAGAGAACCCAGTGGCACCTCAAGTAACCCCAGATAAAAATTAGATAAAATAGTGGTAAAGTGCTTGATGTGGGTCACGGATGTCATCTCAATCTTAGGAAGCATCTTCAGGAAATGTTACTGAGTTTAGGAACCCATAACAAGCAATCTGAGAACAAGGTGCAGGCTGATGGACGCAGCCTCAAGACCAGCCCCATCCTCTCTCGACCTCTCCTTCCTACAATGCCTCTCCTGGGCACCAGCTCTGAAGCCACCCTTGGTAGACCCCTTGGGTCTTTCTGATCACACCCTCTGCCACTGCCCACTCAGCACAGCCAGCAGGATTCAGAACACACCCTGGAAAGGGAATCAGGCAGGGGCCAGGCAAGTGACTAACATAGTATGACATTTGGTCCTTAAGCCCTGTGGCTCCCACTAGTTTCCTTGTGTGGACTGCTTTTAAAGGTTTTGAAAACACATCAAAGCATACAGGCTGACTGTCAGAAATCCCCTGGCCAAGCAATTTGCTCAGGAAGCTGTCTGAGAATGTGATCTAAATTGAATCTCTTATCTCTAGCAAGAGAAGAGGGCCAGTCCCAGGCAGTGCGGATTGTCCGAACTGACTGCCAGAAACCAGGACGATTCTAGAGAGTTGAACCTGATACTACCATCTGTCCACATGCCCTTCAACACTGGGAACCAGAGGCAGCTCTTTGGTTAGAAGGGCACACTTATTAAGGCAAAGGACAGATAGACATGATATCACAAGGGCAAATGCAAATTCTGTGTGTCTGCATGACCACCTCCACCGACAGAAGCTCCCTGAGACCAGCCAGTCACCAGGGTCTTCTGTGTCCCTGGGGCCCGGTACACAGCCGAGCCCATGATGTATATCCAGTGAGTAGGTGACTCTCAAGCTACCTGTACCATTGACCAACGTTCCCCCATGCTTGCTGTCATAGGATGTTTTTTCTTCACGTCTTTTCTCACATTGATTCTTAACCTGCATGTTCTTTTGTTTCATTACGATCTTAAATATCCGTCAAGGTGCAGCCACCAATCCATCTCCTTCCCAGCTGTACAAGCATCTCCCATGTTTCAGGGGGCTCCTCACACACGTCCTTGTTCAGGTTTGCGGGAAAGAGAGCAGTGTACCCATTTCACAGATAGGAAGCAGACTCAAAGACATTTGATGGCAAGTTCAAGGACACTCCATGGATATGTGGCAGACCAAGGACTCAAACCCAGGCTATCTGATTCCTCACCCTGTGCTCAAGACTCTTCCCCTGAGATTTTGCAAAGGGTTTTATGGTTCTGTTCTCCCTGCCGCATCTAAGGAATAAACAGGAAAATCTATGTTTGATAGAATGATTACTGACACTAAAAGTTAATGTTCAACCCTGGGAAATGACTCTTCCTTCCCAGGAGCTTTCTGAAGCCAGGGCTGGGAGCTCGCTCCTGGGGCTGGGCATTTATAGCTTTGCGTGTTACAGTTCATGAAATACTCTCAACTTCTCGAAAAGCTGGTTTGGGTTTTTTCCTCTTGGGAGGGGCTGACTCTACCCTTTATGCGAATTCCAAGGCTGCGGGTGCCCTGCCCACTGGGAAACACCTCTGTCTCTGCTGCTCTATAAAGTTCCCAGGTGGCCCCAAGGGAGGACTTCTGCAGCGCAGCAGCCTCCCCAAGTCGTGAGGTTCCTGCCCCGCCACCATGAGGCTTCTAGTCCTCACCAGCCTGCTCTGCACCCTGCTTCTCTGCTTGTCCCTCTTCTCCGCAGAAGGTAGGACTCTCCCCTGTCCCCGCCCAGGGTGCCGGTCCCTGAGCAGGGATTCTCTGGTCTGGGATGGTGGGAATCAGGAAATGTTGGAGGGCAGGCAGTCCTGGGCCCTGAAAGACGTCACCCCTGAACCCATATGGCACCTCTATTCACAATAGCAGCACCAGAGGGAGGCTCAGGAGCCTTAAACCCCGCAATCTGTCCACAGCCCCAGCTCGCCGAACACACACACACTAAGTAAAAGGAAGAGGCTTTGTGTCTGTGTGGTAAGCACACTGCTTTTACTGCACCTAATTCCTGCCTCACTGGAAGTTTTGGAGCCACTCTAATACACATGAGTAATGCAGTCAATTTGTGTTGAATGAGTGAATTAATTGATTAGTAGACCATCTGGTCTGGACACCCCCAAATCTCATGCAGAGGGAACACCTGTGGCAGATGGGATGATAACGTGGTGGGGAGGCATGTTCATTTAGAACTGGGGCACATGGCCCTTGCACCTTTACGGATACGAGTATTTAGCTCTTCTGTCTTTCTCAATTCAGATTGCTGAATATTTTGAACTTTTTCTCTTGCCTAACGCTCTAAAAACTGCTTACTGTGTTTTTTTTTTTTAACAGTTATGGTTATTTTAACATTTATCTGAATTTGGGGATATAGAAATAAATACCAGGGTGAAAAACGCCCATAATTTCATTACTCAAGAATGGCCATGTTCAACATTTTGTTTATTTCTTTTCAGTACGCTTACAAGCATCTTTGTAATGGATATCTCTCTGTATGTTCGATCTTATATCTGTTTTATTTATCATTGTATTATTATAGTCACCAAAAATATTTACAGTTGAAATCTGGAAGCATTTACACCAGAATGTCAACAGCAGCCATCTCTGCCTGAGCAGTAGGATTATCAAAAGTATTCACTTTCTAAAGTTTCTGCGATGAACATTGCCACATATACAACATGGAAAACAGTGATTAGAGTTCCTCAAAAACACAGCCCATAGCAACATGATTTATCAGACCTCTTCTGTTGGACATGTTAGAGATTGGCAATGCTACCTTAATGACAATTCAGCAAAGATGAATATCTTCCTCATTAAGCTTCCTATCCTAGGAGTGTCTCTACCAGATTCCCCAAAATGGGGTTATTTAACTAATAATTTTAGGTATAACTTGCCATTACATGAATGTACTGTGATGAATTTACATGCTTAGATATCTTTGAGCTATTTTAAGTGTACAGTAAAAAGCATGGTTCTACGTAAAACATTTCCTGTATTTCAGCTAATTTTCCTAGATTGCCGAGGGGAGAGAACTACTATGTCAAAGGGCGTAGACAATTCTTAAAAAAACATTTACTTTTTTAGTTTGACTGGACCAGGTCTTAGTTGCCACCTGCAAACTCCTAGCTGCAGCATGAGGGATCTCACTTTTTGATCAGGGATGGAACCTGGGCCCCCGACATTAGCACCTGGGAGCACAGAATCTTAGTCACTGGACCACCAGCGCAGTCCCAAGGGCATAGATACTTCTGAGTGATGGTGCTGAACTGTTTCTTGGGCAGGAAGATGAGGAAGATGTATTCTGAGGGCAGAGGATCTCCCCACATTGACTGTTATTTATGGAAAAGAGATAGCCTCAAGGCCCACTCTCCCTGGATCCTCCTGTAGCCTGACCCATCCTGAGTTTTCCTGAATAAATATTCCCAAACCCTTGGCCTTGGGGGCTGAAGTTCTCTCCTGTCACTCCTGCATAGACCCTGTCCCCAGTGTCCCCAAGTGTGCTAAGGGAGGGACTCTGTTCCTGTGTTCCCTCTCAGGGAGAAGACACCCGAGGCATCATGCCAAGCCCGGAAAAGGCAAGCCCTGCTGTCCCCGAATTCCTGGCCCTGAACTGATGACCCAGAAAGGTAAGCACCGCACACCTGCCTGGGTGTAAGGAAAGGCTTTGAGGCCATGGGACAGGCTGTATACGTGTCCCCTGCCCACCTGCCCTCCATTCCTGGCATCAGGCCCTTTTGTGGAGAAGCCATGAGCAGACATGAGCTTGGCCTCATGGATCTTTCTAACCTAGTGGGGGAAACTGACCTGCACCGCCCCCACCAAAAAAAAAAGTCAACAGATTAATCACCTTGAACTGAATATATTCCCTCAAGAGAAAGAACAGGATGCAATTAGAAAATGGGATGGAGAAGGTCCTCATCCTGGGTGGGAGGCCTCAGAGGGGCCAAGCTTTGCGAGACCCAAAAGAAGACCAAGGAACTGGCAGGAGGAGGTGGGAGGGGCGGCGCAGGAGGGGAAAGCAGGAGGCATGAATAGAGAGCAGGTGGGGAGTCGTGGGGTGCGCAGAGAAGCCACGAGCCGAGGCCGGGCTGGCCTGGTGAGGGAGCTGGCCCATGAGCTGGGCGACCAGAGGGGACGGGGCGCACAGGGCCAAGGCGTCCCGAGCGGCAGGCAGGCAGCACCCATCCCAGGCGGCAGGCTAGGGGTGCAGAGCTGGACTCCCTCCCAGAGTGAGGCCTCGAAGAGCAAGGCTGCCCTCTCCCACAAGGCCTGGGGGGCAGGGGGATTGAGGGGTGAGGGAGACAGGCCAACAGAAGGCTACAGGCACCCAGCTCCCAGTACTGGGGCACCAGGCCAGGGCAGGCTGATGCATGGGAGTTGCCTAACCCAGGATGCAAGTTTGGGACGGCTGAACCTTGGCTGGCCTTTGGGCCTGGGGCAGGCAGAGTCCCCGGGGGAAAAGCCAGGCAGGCCTGACACAAACCCAGGGTTCCTGTCCCCCATCCTGCACTTAGTCTCTGCAGCCTAAGGGAGGCCCCATCTCAGGGCTCTAAAGAGGCCCAGCTCCACTGACTCCTCTGGGGCCATGGCTCAGGGAGCCTGTGCCAGAGCTGGAGCCTCCACACCCCTCCTGGTTCTCAAGAGTTCTGTGTGCCAAGGGGAGGCCTGGGTGTGAAACAGAGGGAGGGGGACAGGCTGCATGCCTCAGCCTCAGGCCACTTCTCTGGAGAAGCTGACAACCCCCCTTTCCAGAGTGGCATCACATCCCACTGGGGCTGGGTAAAAATAACTGGTTCTCACACCCTGAACCCGAGTGTAAGGTCCCCCCCGCCCGGGCTGGCTGGCTGGCTGCAGCCTGGCTCTCCCTGGAAGCTCCAGCCTGGCAGAGGAGGGCTGTTTCGCTGAGTCCCTCCCCACCGGGAGGCTAGGCTGGGCTCGGACACTGCAGCGCCCTCCCCAGGATGCATTTGCTCAGGAGCACTTGTCAATGAAAGTAATTAATAAACAATCAAGAGTAAGAATAGAAAAGAGTGTTATGTGAGCCAAACTGACGACTAGCCAGAAGCCTGCTTCCCAGTTGACTCTTGAGAAACTGCCCGAGAGAAGCAGAGTTTTCACTAGTTTCATATCTTGTCAGAATAAGACAATTAAACAAGTCAGTATCATATTTCTTCAAGATTTTTTTTTAGAAAAAAATAAAAAAACAGACCAACCTGTACACAGCAAATCAGGCCTTGGTACCTGGGAAGTGACTCTTATCATCAGAGGATTAACATTGGTGTCCTAGGAAGGGGAGCATTTAATCTACACTTTAAACAGGGACATTCTTTACTTCTAGTCAATGTGCCCTTTTTAAAAAATATTCAAAGCAGATATACAATGTATGTTTGATAGGCACCCAAAGGCTATTTTATTTAGCATAAAATTCAAGTTAGCTCATGTTTGAGCCAGAATGACTTCCCACAATACTGTAAGCCCAGAATCCTAACCACTAAGCCACCAGGGAATTCCCTGTGAAAATGTTTCTTATTACAATAAAGAAAAGGGAAGCTGAAGATGTATGTGCATGCACGCACACATGATTCATAGGAAACACAGCAGGGTTAACTCCTTGTGCACAGCACAAGGGCAGCTCTTTTTTTTTTTTTTTTTTTTTTAGCCACACAATACTTCAGAATAATCTAAGTGTGCGGCTCCCATGCTGAGTCTGGATTTCTATCAGTGTACATAGCTTTTATATTCCATTGCAGGGATCTGCAAGCAACTTAGAACAAGAAGGGCAAAGCAAGCATTTTTACTAGGTCCCTATCATGCAGTCTCATTTAAATCCTTGGAACCATCCCAGGGCAGCATGGTCCATTTTACAGATTTGAAACTCAGGCTCAGAAAGGTTATGAGGCAGAGCCAGAAACTTGTCTCTGTCCATCTCTTTCCATTGCAACAGCTGCCTCCTGCAGAGAAAGGAGTTTCCTTATTACATTTATGAAGACACGCAGGTGCCTGAGGAAGACTTCAGACTTCCTGGAAGGGAAGCTCTGTCTGGGTTGGAATCTCAGCTCCAGCACCAGCTAGATATGTGTCCTTGACCAGATCCTTCAGCTCTGCTAAGCCTCAGTCTTCTCCCCTGTGGATGGGTGTAACAGTAGACTCCATGATCATAGTCTATTACCCCCTAGTCAGTGAGGTTGTGACTATAAAGCCAGGCATTGGCCTGGCACTGGCTATCTGGTTAACTTGCTCTGCTCTGGCTACAGAGGAAGTCTGAGCATGCCCAGGTGTAGTGGTTCCACCCCTCTTCTGGGGCTGACCCTATGGCTCACACAGCACTGTGGAATAAACAGCAGGGGCGCCGGGTGTGCCAGGCTCTGGGAATTTGGCCTCTGTACCCTGGTTCACTGACATAGGAGAGCCTGTGCATTGTCTGCTGAAAGAGAAAGTGGTCAAGGCTGCCTGGAGGGTGTCCCTGAGCTGACACCCCCAGCTGTGACACACACAGGCCAGTGTCGCCCACTGTCCAATCGAAGATGTCTTTCCGGAGCACAGCTTTGCCTAAGTGCTATGCTAGGCCCATGGCAGTGATATGAAGTGGCAAGCATGGGACTCTGGGTTAATTCTACAAAGCCATCATCAAAAATCAATGTGTTGAGTGGCCAGTTTGCTGAACTTACCACAATTGGTAAATTGTTTACCAATTTACTAAAAAAAAAGGTGTGTGTGTGGGGGGGGGGCTTTCTCTAAAGCATTTGAAAAGTTGGTAACCATCTATAAGGCAGCCTTGTTTTAAAGGAATGTTCAATTTGTTGGTTCTATTGGGACTTGAGGGGTCTCAGCTTTAGGTGTGGTCAGACAGACAGCTATCTAGGCCTCACCAGCCGGGAAAGTCTGTGACACTGAGCCTCTGTCAGGCTGCCCTCCTTCCACGGGTCCTGAGGCTGTCAGTGAGGGGACTCCTGGGGAGGGCTGGAGAGGCCTTGTGGGAGGGTCCTTGGGGTCTGAGAGAGTGCCTGTCCATTTGCAGGCTTCTTAGGGCCTGAGAGCTCCATGCCACCTTCCCCGCTTTGAAGCCCCACAAAATGACTTGAACATTTTGGGAGACACTTGAACATAGTTGGAGACAGGGGCTGAAAGGGACACAGATATTCCTCCCCACCATGGGGTTGCCCCTGTCTTTAGAAAGGAGCCTAGCCTACAGAGACAAAGGTTATCCACTGAGGACTTGAGTGTGATGACGTGAGGGTTTGGCGACTTTGGAAGGTAGCAAAGTGGACACCGGGGCTCAGTGCAACAGATGTAGGAGGTGGAGAGGCTACCCATCGTGCCCAGTGGACCCATCAGAGGGGCTCAGATTAGTGGTCTTGTTCCTTGTAATTACGCCTGTCAGCCATAGCTGCATGATAAAATACCTCCAGCTTCAGTGGCCCAAAACAATACGTAGTTATCATTTGCTATGAGTCTATAGGTCAGCTGGACCGTTCTTCCAGTCTTTGACGGGCTCATTCATTTTTCCAAGGGTTTGGATAGGTACTTCTGCTGAGCCTAGCCAGGCTCTTTCACATGTCTGGGGGGGTCAGTGGGATGAAGCTAGGATGATCTCAGCTGAGTGACTAAACTCTGTTCTACAAGGTGTGGAAGAATCATCCTCTGACAGGCTAACTCAGGCTTGTTCACTTGGGGACTGCAGGGCTCCACCTACAGAGGGGAAATACCTCAGGCCTCTTTAGGCCTCAGAACTGGTCCACTTTCATTTCCACTTCATTCTCTGGGCCAAAGCAAGTCACCAGACCAGATTCAAGGAGCAGGGAAATAGACCCCTTGTCATGGTGGGAAAAGATGCAAAGTCATGTTGCAAAGGAAGGGCAGAGAACTCTATCCTCATTTGCACTCAGTTAACGACAGAGGATGAGATGGCTGGTAGGCATCACTGACTCGAAGGACATGCGTCTGAGTGAACTCCGGGAGTTGGTGATGGACAGGGAGGCCTGGCGTGCTGCAATTCATGGGGTCGCAAAGAGTCGGACACGACTGAGTGACTGAACTGAAGTGAACCACATTATTTATTGTAGGAACCAGAGAAGAGAGTTTTGGGGCTTGAGGGTGAAGACAGAGGGTAGAGGGGAAGCAGTGGTCAAGAAATCATGGTTCTCCATCAGAAATGCTAGGAGAAAACTCTTACAATATGATATTAATAGAAAGGAGTAGTTAACACTGTATATTACTATGATTATCACTTTGGGAAGGCAAAAGCACTTTCAAATAGGAAGAAAAGAAAATTACACCAATATTAGCACTTATTTATGATTAAGACATGGGAATAATTATGATAATTAAATTTATTTTTTGTATAGCGAGTAATTATATAGCAACTACCGCACAGCACTTACATCTGCTAACTCATTCAACCCTCACAATAGTGCAAAGAGTTAGACACTATTGCTATTCTTATTATTAGACAAGGCACCAAAGCACGGAGAAGTTTAGTCAGCTGTTGAAGGTCACCCAGCTAGTAAGTAAGGGGTAGAGCTGGGCTTTGAATCCAAGTAACCTGGCTCCAGAGTCTATGCTCTTAACTAGCATACCACCTTGCATATAGTAATAATCCAGAAACTAAAACAGAAAAAATAATATTACCATAATTTAATAACCATCCTTATTCATATTTCCTTTTCTCATGCAAACATGTTTACCTAGCTTTATTTTTATTATACCTTTTTTTTTAATTTTTAAAATTAACATTGCTTTATATGCATTTTTCTTCAAGGTGCTGTGTCGTCTGCATAGCCACAGGGCTTTAGCACTGTTAAATATTTTTTTCATCATGATATACTATTTAGTAATTAACCATTTCTCTACCACAGGATATTCAGACTGTTTCCAGAATTTTTTTCTGCTGCTAAAAACAAAACTGTGAAGACTAGCTTAATACATGCAGGTTTTTCTTTCTTTATGGATTATGCCTCCCACAAATGGGACTGGTTTATCAAAAGATGCAAACCAAGCTTTGAGACACACATTACCTGAGAGAGAGGAGATGGCTGAGGGTTCAAGGGTGAACCCTCTCACCACTACCTTCAGAAACAGACCTTCCAAACCCCTCGATTTTAGTGGGCTCTGCTCTTGACAGAGACAGTTGAACAGATAAACTACCTTCCCTCCATCTCCTGCTAATAAATCAGATTTCTCCCCGATGGGATAGAAATAGCCTGGGCTGGTCATGTTTGCAGTGAAAGACCCCCTCTGGGCATCCCAGAAAGAGGGTAAGATCTAACACTTGCTTTGGTTTTTTAAAAACATATCTTCCTATCTAAAAGTTAATCTTAATTGTATTTCTCCCTTTCCCCCACCTTGACTCTGCTTGCCTCTCTGCCTCTTGTCTGATCGTGCCTGTTCTTGTCTGCCCGCTGCTCCTTCCTAGGACACCACACGAGAAACTGCAGACCATGCAAACTCAAGCCAAGGCCCCGCTTTTGGGTGGTTCCTGGGGCCCTCCCACAGGTGTAGGGCTGCCGCAAACAGGCGCCACACATCTGAGGCCCGCACGCTTAATTCTTGAGGCACCCAGAAGACTTAGGTTCCCCCAGGGTGCTCCCCTCAAAGTCGGGACTGATGACAAATCCTCTGCCCATGAACCTGAGCTTCCTTTCTTAAAGACATAGCATCTCTTGCCTACCGTGTTGGACTGTGCTCATGATTTTTTTAGAAAAGCCTGAACCAGAATCTTCTGAAAACCACAACATGGATTCGAAAGTCCAAGCTCTGGAATGCCTGTTTCTTGCTGTATGCTCTTGGGCAAGTAACTTAGTCCCTCTAGGCTCAGGCTGACTTCAGAGATACAAACTCCAGTGAGAGAAGACATCCAAGGAAGGCACCAGCGAGCTTCACTTACCCCTTTCAAGCCTCATGGCAGTGAGCTAGGGTGTTGGAGGGCTTCATCTCAGGCATCCTTGGCATAGTTCCAGAACTCCAGATCCTGGTATCAATCATCCGCCAACCTTCAGAGTCATTGTGAGCCAGGTCCAGCATACCCAGCCTCAGTCTCCATCTAGCCCCTTGCACACAGATAGTCAAGACTCCATCGTGACCTGAAGAGCTACAAATCCAGAGACTTCCGAGCCTGCTAGAGTGAAGGGTAACAGGGACCCAAGCATGGCCAACCAGCAATGCAGCGGCTCAACTGAACCGAGACACACCCACGCTCCTAACTGTCCCACATCCCATGGCCCCTGTAGGAACCCCTGCCTGATTTTCTGATGTGAGTCTGCTGTAAAGAGCGTGCAATGAAACAAATTGTAAATAAATAAACAAAACACATGGCACATGGTTGTTTGAGAAAACTGGAGGTAGGACCTTTGGTAGGAACTTGGGCTTCCCTGGTAGCTCAGACGGTAAAGAATCTGCCTGCAATGTGGGAGACCTGGGTTCAGCCCCTGGAGGGGGGTTGATCCCCTGGAGGAGGGCACTGCAACTCACTCCAGTCTTCTTGCCTGGAGAATTCCATTAACAGAGGAACCTGGCAGGCTACAGTCCATGGGGTCACAGAGTCAGACACGACGAAGCACAGCACCGCACAGGAGGCCGGATCTGAGACACAGCTGTCTGCTGCAGGAGACCCACTCCCTGAGGCCTCTCCTGCAGGCAGCACCTTCATCACAGCACAATCTAACCATGAAAGGGGGCAGGGGGGTGGGGAGTGAGGAACAGTGATGGGAGCAAGGGTCTCGGTTTGACACACCAGCACTCCCCAGGATTTTCATGTGATCTGGTCAAGTCAGTTCCTGTTTCTGTAAAATGCAGAGTCCAGGACCTATTCAGAGAAGCTAACGTGAGGCCCCGACAAGTAGACAGATGTAAAGTGCCCACAAGGGGCCTGGCACAAACAGAGGAGCTTGGTTCCAGAAAGCCCCTGCCTTCCCTGCCCCCATCCTGGAGGGAATGTTTATGCCCAAGTGAACACACAACTGTGGAGAGGAGGCTCAGAGGGAACAGATGGCCCTTGTCTAAGAGGCTTATCCTTCAATAAATTTCCTTCTAATCTGCTTCTCCCGGCAAGGTGAGAAGCCCCTCCCTACGTCATCCCACAGCTGTCTGAGAATGCCAGACCCACCAGGTGTGAGGCCGATGAGCAGAGGTTCCCTGGCACCCGGCAGTGGGGACAATGGTCCCAGGGCAAGCCCGGGGTCCTCACCTTGTCCTAGGCCAGACCTTTCTGTTTCTGCCAGAAACTTCACTTGCGAGCTCATCCACTCACTCACTCAGCCACCCATCCCTGGGGTAGGTAATGGTCAGAACATGCTAGTTCCAGGGCTCAGAAACGAGCAGATTCAGTCCTTGAGGGCTGAGAACACTTCACTGCTCTGCACAGTTGTGAGGTAAGAACAGAGGACTGGGCTCAGGAGTGGACATGAAAAGAGGAAGAGCCGATGCTTGTGCTGATTCTGGGAGCGTTCTAGCTGGAGAAGAAATGGATGTGTGTGTGTGTGTGTGTGTGTGTGTGCGCGCGCGCGCGCGGGCGTGTGCACACGCTGGGCTAAAGCAGGGCTAAGACTTGAGTGTTTGAGAGGAATCCAGCAACTGGACAGCAAAATGGGGAACAATGCGGAGGTTTCATCTGGGACCATAAGAGCACCTGCAAGTTACCAGGTGTCTAGAGCTTGCCTGAGGACAATGGAGCGGGAGAAAACGCAGGTGGGAAGAACCATTAGGAGGAGATGGAATGAGGTAGAACTAAGGCAGAGCAGCGGAGGGAGATACGGAGGTGAGGGACTTGAGGCATTGAGTGGACAGGGAGAGTCTTATGAATAACGCTATTCAAGGCTCTCAGGGGACCTCCCTGGTGGTCCAGTGGTTAAGATTCCATGCTTCTAATGCAGAGGGTGTGTGTTCGATCCCTGCTCAGGGAACTAAGATCCCATATGCCACAGGCATGGCCAAAAAAGTTGTGGGGTGGGGGAAAGGCTCTTGGGGACCTAAGAGGATACAAAGAAAACCAGACATCTGGAAGTGACTTTGCATTACAGAACTGGGATTCTTCTATCTCCTTAATGATCCCCTTGAAGAATCTTAACATATTGGCAGGTGACAGTAGTGTCACTAGAGAAAGTGTGCCATCTCCATGGCAACGGAAGGGGCCCACGTGCCCTGACTGGGTAGGGCCCCACTGCAACTGACAAGGCACAGGTTTCTCAGACAGACTTGGGTTCAAAGGATGACTCTGTCATGTGACATCAGGAAGTTCAGACGACCTCTCAGAGTCTCAGGTTCTGCATCTGGAAATGAGGCTAAGACTGCCTATCAGGGGCCCATGAGGGAGAGAAAATCGGAGAGGAAAGACTATCTGGTTCTGAAACAGCAGCCTCATTTGCTTCCACTAAACTGAACGCATCCAGGACTCTCCACCTCTCCACCTCCACTCAAGACTAGGTCCTCCAGGACCAATTCCATCCCCAGCTATGGCAGAACTTCCTGTTGGAAACCACACACACTTTACAGCTGCGTCCCACTCACTCTGCTGATTCACCTGAGCTTATCTCTGGGCAGAGTGTCCAGGCTGAACCACTTTCTGGAGTCCCAGCTGGTTAAAGTTCATGCCAGACCCCACATGTGACTCCCCTGACTGCAGCCGCTTGCCCAGTCATGGAAGCATCATAAAACTCCTAGAATCTGGGTGTGTCTAGGATATAGTCTGGTCTCCCAAGTGGTGGCTGGACCTTGCCTGTTTACAAGCAGTCTAGTAACGTGTGGCCAGCTCCAGAGGCAGGCTTGTTATCAACAGCTCCATCTCTGTGTGAGGTCTTTGGCCTATCTGCTGTATAATCTGTCCAATTGCCCGGCCCTCAGGATCTGCAAAGTATGAGCCAGAGAGTAGAGGTTATCAAATTACAAGCTGTCAGAACTGAAAAGTTCCTTACGCACATAAAAAGGCAACTCTTTCACTTGTTCAACTCAGCGCTTGCGTGTGCTCTGGATATGGGCGCTTATACATGCGCAGTAGTCCCCCACAGCCTTTCCCTCACCTAGTTCACACTTCTCCACGTCCCACCTGGCTCAGCAGGCATTTCACTGTATCCCCTTTGGCTACTCCACTCTACCAGTTTATGGATGGATGGAGGGGGTGGAGCATTGCAAAGGCCTGCAGAGTGTCAGCTGTTGAGCAGCACCAGGAACCAAGACTCAAAATCCTCTCAAGTGTCTGTTCATTGATTCAGGTACTCAGTCATCATTCACCCAGTCAACAGCTGCTCACTGAGGACCTCCCGAGGGACAGGTCCTGTGTGGACACTAAAGCAACCTACGAATGAATGATTCATGCACCCTGGGGGAGACCCCAAAGCAGACAGATTCCACACCGGATTCTTTTAAGGCCCCTGTCAAGGTCTTAAGGAGGGACCAGTTCTGTCTGGGGGCAGAAGCATGCCAGGGGGGAAAAAAAAAGCTTTCTGGAGGATAAGACATTCTTGGGAGTGTCCCTCCCCAGGCTCAGCCATGTGGCAGGCTGCAAGAACAATGGAGACTGCGATAAGGTGAAAACAGGTGACGTCAGGGCTGGAGCTTCTGCCCACCTGTGTGGATGCCACAGTGATCAAGAGCCAGCATTACAACACAGGATCCCAGCCAGTGAGTACTAGTTTCAGATAGATGGGGACCAGGGGAATAGGGGGCAGCCCCAGATTCCTGCCCCCTAGGGAAGGAAATGGCAACCCACTCCAGTACTGTTGCCTAGAGAATCCCCTGGACGGAGGAGCCTGGTACAGGCTGCAGTCCATGGGGTTGCAAAGAGTCGGACTCGACTGAGTGACTTCACTTTCACTTTCACTTTCTTTCCAGATTCCTGCAGAGTCTCTCAGTTAGGGGAACAAGTCAGGCACTAGACAGGTAAGAAAAGGAATGCCATCTCCATGTCAGAGGAAACTGAGGCAGCCACTCTATACCTGGACTGGACACAGCAAGGGGACAGAGGGTGGCCACATTTCACAGCAAATAATATTCAGAACTCCTCAGCCCTGCAGAACCTCCTGCTGTAGGAAGCAACTCCCCAGTTTCAGCCAGCTGAGTACACCTGGTCCAGACCTGTAGAGGACTGTCCTCAGGACTTCACCTGAGCTGAGACGGGTGGAGCCTCACAGTCATGTTCAAAGAGGGTTCATCCCTGATTCTATGTCTTCATCCTCAGGACCAAATCCTACCTTGGACCACAGCTTCCCGGTCATGAGCGGTCATTTTGTTGGAACTCAGCAACTGGACAGAAGAGCTCAGGATGCCAAGTACCAAGGGCAGACGTCTGTCTCTAGATGGTCTCGTCCCAGACAGCTGGGGTAGTAGCAGGGTGCTGGAGACCTACCCTTCCCCCTTCCAGAGCAGGGTCATTAGGAAGATGAGCCTGGAAGCAGGCATCTGCTTCTCCCCACAGCCTCAACACCAGAAGCTGGAAGAACTTTTTACCCAACATCTCCCGGTGCACGTGTGCACATATGACCTGGGCATGTATGTGTACACGAGGAGGCATGAGTGATGCACATATGTGTGCGCAAATGGGACTAGAACTCACATGTGTTTGGGGGCAGCTGTGTGAATGTGTGTGAGTACGGAGGAAGGCACTCAGATCAGATATGAGCAAAGAGGTCATAAAAGCCTAACCTGGCATATTGGCAGGTAGCTCTAGAACACACATGTGTGCCCAGGCTGGCAGCTGGCACTCAAATTCCCACTAACTAACAGCTGGACCAGCTGTTGTACATCCACCTGAGGAAGAGCTCTTGGAACCTGCCCTAGAGATGACTGATGAGATATTTCACAGCAGGTGCTGTGGCGGGAGGCCCAGAGGAGAGGGAGCATGCCGCCCTGCATGGGGTGATGGGCGTGTAGAGGACAAGGCAATGAGTGTACCAAGACTGCCCAGGGTATTTGGGTGAGGGCCATGCCACCTGTCTCAGGGCAGGTGGGACCTTCCTTCCCAGCTATGAGCAACTGAGCTCTCCAGGCCGTTTCCAGACCCTCGGTACCACAACGTCAAGATCAGAGTCCAGAGTGAGAATCTCCATCAAGAGCTGCTGTTTTCCTTGGTTCTCGGGCGCTTTGTTTGAGGACTGGGGCCAGCCTAGAGTGACCAACTCCTTCCAATTTACCTTAAATCTTACTGGTTCTAGCACTGAAAATCCCATATCCCTGGAAATCCCTTCAGTCCCAGGCAAACCAGGCTGCTAGTCACTCTAGCAGATCTAAACAGGTACAACTGAAGGGGGACAGTCTTTTTAAGAAAAATAAGATAAACTATAAATACAAAGTTGGGCTATGGAAGGACCAAGTGTGAGCAAGGGGCTCAAGAACTGAAGCGTCAGGAACTTCATGGTGATTGTCCTCTGCCATGGAAAGAGTTTCAACTATTTTTGCAACCAGGCTAAACTGGGCATGAATCCACACTCTTTCTCCCACTGGCTATGTGAGCCTGGGCAAGTGACTTACCCTCCCTGTGCTTTAACTTATTCCATTTGAAAGCAGGGACACTCTCACCACACACACACAGCATATGGCGTATTCGTCTATCCCTCTCTAGTATAAGTCTGTTGACCGGCATTGTCCCAGCATTTTGTAACACAAAAGTTGCAGAAATGTCTGTGCAATTTAAAGTGCATCTTTTCAGCAGACTCACAGAATAAACTAGTAGTTACCAGTGGGGAAAGAGGAGGGGGTAGGCAATGTAGCGGCAGGAAATTAAGAGGTACAAATTATTAGATACAAAATATTGTACAACACAAGGAATATAGCCAATATCTTATAATAACCATGAATAACTTTAAAAATTGTGACTCACTATATTGTTCACCTATCAGTTCAGTTCAGTCGCTCAGTCGTGTCTGACTCTTTGCAACCCCATGAACTGCAGCACACCAGGCTTCCCTGTGCATTGCCAGCTCCCAGAATTTATTAAACTCGTGTCCATTGAGTCAGTGATGCCATCCAACCATCTCATCCTCTGTCTTCCCCTTCTCCTCCTGCCTTCAATCTTTCCCAGCATCAGGGTCTTTTCCAGTGAGTCAGTTCTCATCAGGTGGCCGAAGTATTGGAGTTTCAGCTTCAGCATCAGTCCTTCCAATGAATATTCGGGACTGATTTTCTTTAGGATGGACCGGTTGGAGCTCCTTGCAGTCCAAGGGACTCTCAAGAATTTTCTGCACACAGTTCAAGAGCATACATTCTTCAGTGCTCAGCTTTCTTTATAGTCCAACTCTCACATCCATACATGACTACTGGAAAAACCATAGCCTTGACTAGATGGACCTTTGTTGGCAAAGTAATGTCTCTGCTTTTTAATATGCTGTCTAGGTTGGTCATAACTTTTCTTCCAAGGAGTAAGCATCTTTTAATTTCATGGCTGCAATCACCATCTGCAGTGACTTTGGAGCCCCCCAAAATAAAATCTCCCACTGTTTCTACTGTTTCCCCATCTATTTGCCATGAAGTGATGGGACCAGATGCCATGATCTTAGTTTTCTGAATGTGGAGCTTTAAGCCAACTTTTTCACTCTCCTCTTTCACTTTCATCAACAGGCTCTTTAGTTCTTCTTCACTTTCTGCCATAAGGGTGGTGTCATCTCACATCTGAGGTTATTGATATTTCTCCCAGCAATCTTGATTCCAGCTTGTGCTTCATCCAGCCCAGCGTTTCTCATGATGTACTCTGCTGCTGCTGCTAAGCTGCTTCACTCCTGTCCGACTCTGTGCGACCCCATAGACGGCAGCCCACCAGGCTCCCCCGTCCCTGGGATTCTCCAGGCAAGAACACTAGAGTGGGTTGCCATTTCCTTCTCCAATGCATGAAAGTGAAAAGTGAAAGTGAAGTCGCTCAGTCATCTCCGACGCTTAGTGACCCCATGGACTACACCCTACCAGGCTCCTCCATCCATGGGATTTTCCAGGCAAGGGTACTGGAATGGGTTGCCACTGCCTTCTCCGATGTACTCTGCATATAAGTTAAATAAGCAGAGTGACAATACACAGCCTTGGTGTACTCCTTTCCCTGTTTGTAATCAGTACACCTATACCCTATATAATATTGTACATCAACTATATGTCAATAAAATTAAAATTACTGTTATAACTTTTCAAAAAATAAATAAAGTGCATCTTTCCAGCCACAGGGCCAAGCCTGAGGGGATTGAACAAGAAAGGTGTTGGCTAATGGGGCCTAAAAATTGCCCAACGTTCTAGGGCTGCTCCCTAACCTTCTCCTTGGCCTGAATCCCTGACTCTTGCTAACAGTAGGTGGAGGGGGGCTGTTACTGGGGGATGGAGGAAGGGTAGTCTGGTCCCCCTGCCCGCCCCCCTGCCCTCGCCCCCTGCTGGGAGCCGGGTCCCCTCAGCTCTGCACCCACTAATTGGTCTCATTAGGAGGCAGGCAGGAGGCTCCAGAGGCGCCGATCCGAGCTGTGTCATCCGCTTAGCGCCCTCGCACTCCCGCCCGCGCCCCCTCCCGCCGCCGCCGCCCGGGTCTTCAGCCCTGCACTCGTCGTGAGCCTAGGGCATGCTCCACGCTCCGGAGCCCGGCCTCGGCTGCGGGGAGCCGCACCACCCGCCGGCGGAGACATGGGGCGCGGCCCGCCGGCCGTCCTGGCCCTGTGGATGCTGTTCCTCAGCCTGGGTGAGTGGCCGCAGGGTCCAGCGGGCCCCGATGGGGACGAGAAATGGGTGCCAGCTCCACCCGGGTGGACCTAGGGACAGTGCTGGACCGCTCGCTTCCAGAGTGGGGCTGGGGACGGGGACTGCGCGAGGGGAAGGGGGACCCTCGCTGTTCTTTGCTTCTTCAGAAGCAGCTTTGGCGGCTGCACTGGGGGCTGCGGGAGGGCGTCCCCACTCCCCCTGTGACCTTGGCCAGGGACCTGTCCCTCTCTGGGTCGCGGTTTCCCAGTCTGCCCACCGATGAGGCTGAAATCGGCCGCTGCCTAGGTTCCAGACACCCCAGATGGTGCGCGCCCCTGACAGCTGCAGCCCAGTCCGAGCGCACGGGAGGTGGTAGCCGCGGGACCTCGTGGGTGCGCGGGGGTCGGGGAGGGAGCCTGCCCGCCTGTGGGGCCAGACAGCGCGACCAGCGGGTGCGGAGCTGCCCCCTCGGCGCTCCCAGCTGTCCTCTGTGCTGGGTTCTCTCCCTAGCTCAGGCCAACTTCGCCCCCCACTTCTTCGACAACGGGGCGGGCAGCACCAACGGAAACATGGCCCTGTTCAGCCTCCCGGAGGACACGCCGGTGGGTGAGTAGCCCTGGCGCCTGCCCCGCCGTCTCCCAGAGGAGCGGCCCACGTTCCCCCGACACAGGGACCGAACCCGTGACTCCTCCGAACCTATCGAGAGGCCGAGCTCCAGGCGGCAGGCGCTCCCGGGCGCCCTGTTAGCGCTCTGAATCCCCCGGGGCTGTAGCGGGAAAGGTCTCCACGCAGTCGTGGAGACCCGAGCCCGGACAGTTCTAGAGATCCAGCCGCCGGCCCAGAGACGCGACCTGCCCCAAGAGGGAGACGGAGGTCCCCAGATCCGGGGCTCCTGACCCTCTGTATTTATGACCTTGAACAAAGCACTTGCTCCCAGAGCCCCAGGGCGCTAGGCTTTAAAACGGCCCAAAACAATGAATTCACTGGAATCTGCAGAGACGGGGCAGGAGGAGGGAGATTCGCAATTTCCTCTCCTTCACTGGATGGGCAGAACCCTGAGAGTAAGGACAAGCGCGTGTAAAAGGAGCACCTGCTGAGAATTCTCTGAAGAGCTAGTCCAAGCTTGGGGAACAGTGCTCCACCTTAGTGATTCCTCCCTTTTCCCTCCTCCCCCATCTCCAGTCTTGGCTCCAGGCAGAGACCCTAGCGTTAAACCCAGCAGCCCTGAAGCCCTCTGTAGTCTGTAGTCTAGATTACAATCTGTAAAGCAGTGGCTACATCTGCTAACTGATAGTCGGGAAGAATAAAGAGGAAGAGAGGGCATCCGCCAGTGCTCAGCGTGCCCCCTCTGTCTTCTTCCAGGCTCTCATGTGTACACCCTGAATGGAACAGACCCCGAGGGAGACCCTGTCTCCTACCACATCAGCTTTAACCCCAGCGCTAGAAGCGTCTTTTCAGTTGACCGCAATTCGGGAAACATCACCCTGATTGAAGAGCTGGACAGAGAGGTACGGGGACCTGGGGGGAGCGTTGCCTGCTAGGTGTGCAGACCGACCTCGGTGGGCTGGAAGGTTCCCTCAAGAGCATCCTTGGAGAGGTCTCATAAGTCACAGAAAATTCAGCCAGCAGATCAGGGCTGGTTTTAAGGGCAGGTCTGACTTGCGTAAAAGTACGTCCCTCTGTGCGCGCTGAGCCTGCGGGGGACAGGCTGTGTTTCTCTTGTGAGACCCCGTGCCAGGCAGGTGAGCCAGCTGCCGGGACCCCAGCTGTGGGGTGCTGCCAGCAGACCCCCCAGCCCAGAGAAAGGAAACAGTGGGGACACAGCAAAGGAGGTGCGACGGCTCTGCCCCAGCCTATCAACCCAGGGCAGGACCGGGGACCTCGACACCCTTCCTCACTGAGGCCCCACCGTGTCCCGGGGGAGGGTTTGAGACACCACAGACCTGGATCTCTGAGGAACCGTAGGATACAGAGCAGTGCAGCAGAGATGAAAGGGAGAAAGAGGAACATTTTTTAAAGGATGAAAAAAGGAGGACCCCTTCCTGCGTCCTCCAGCACACCAGTTAGCAACTCTCCTCATTCTAGCAAGAGGGTGCAGATTCTGTTGGCACCCAAGCCCCCTGAGTTTATGAGAACTCTTGATGGGTTAAACCCCAAACCAGGTCTCAAGCATGACCATGGCCAGAGGTAGAGGAGGAAGCTTTTGGCCACCCCGCCCTGCTCCAGGGCCCCTCTGATGTGCCCAGCTTCGGGGTCCTCAGAGCTCCTCCGACTCCCCAATCCTCACTCTGCCCTTGTGCTTCACAGAGGGAAGATGAGATTGAAGCCATTATCAGCATTTCCGATGGGCTGAACCTGGTGAGTGCACACTGCAGCCAGCAACCCCCGCCCCCAGCCTCTCCCTGGGTCTGAGCACTATGCCCTCCCCCAGGGGCTGGGGGTGGGGGCTCCCAGCTGAAGTCCAACAAGATCTGCCCCAGTGAGCTCATAGGAGAGAGGGGACGGAAGGGAGAGACTGGGAAGAGACAGACCTGCCTGCTGCCCTTCTGCCGACGGAGCACCCCCACATTCCGCAAGCAGCGTCTCCTCAATCCTTCCCTCTCCTCCGACCTGGCTCTTGGCTCCATCCTCATCGCACAGGCTGAATACCTGGGCATGCATCCCTCCTCCTTGCCTCTTCCTCCATAGCCTCCACTTTCACCAACCCCTTTTTAGTGCTTCTCAGATAATCCCAGGGGCTCCCCTCCCTCCAAGGCTCCAGACCCCAATCTGAAGCCGCCACTGTGCAACACAGTCCTGCCTGGCCACAGTCCCCCGGCTCAGAAGATGCTGCCAGCTGCTCCCCACTGCCCTCGGGATGGAGTCCTAGTTTCAGACTGGCATTCGGAACACCCTCAGCCTCAACCACCTTCTCTCCCACATTCGCCCTACCTGCTGTCTAGCCCTAAATCTGCTTCCGTTCTGTTCTCTGAACTCACCAGGCCTTTCACTTCGCCTTTGGCCCGTGCTTCTTCCTGACATACCTTCCGCCCCCTTTTCCCTCTCACCCACAAATGGCTTGCTTCCCAGGCCCCCCTGGTGTCCTCCACTAGGCTGGGTCACATGCCTCTTCTCTGAGCCTCTGGATGCAGCCGCCTAGACTGGTGCCTTTAGCTAGGTTGGGGGGCACAGTGCCCCCAGAGTCGTGCAGTGCAGGCCCTTGCCCTCAGCGGCCAGCATGTTGCTGTTGTCAGGCTGAATGATAACACGCTTGGACATGCTGATCTTTGCCCACCACTCCACCCTGCAAATTTCACACCGTCAGACAGAGCACAGTGCTTGGCATCAAGTAGTTGCTTAATAATAATATGCGCTTCATGAATGACGAAAGAGGGAAGGGAGAGGGAAGAAGGGAAGGAGGGAGGGGCAGAGACTGCACCTGGGCTGGTAGAGGACATTCTCCTTTATCAGAAGGTCTCACTCTCCCAGCTCCTGTCCCCTTTGCCTCTTTGCAGGTGGCAGAAAAAGTCACGATCCTAGTTACTGATGCCAATGACGAGGCGCCCAGGTTTATCCAGGAGCCCTACGTTGTCCAGGTTCCCGAGGTGAGCGAGGGGCCCCCGAGCAGTGTTGATGCCCTCCCACCCAGACCTGTGGCCTGTCCTCTGGACTGACCTGTGACCTGGCCAAGGGGAGCCGGGCACTGGAGGGAAGAGCCCCTCCATCACTCACTAACCTCACCCCTCCCCTCTGTGTCCTCCCCCTCACCTCCACTGCCATCCCCTCATACATTCATTATTATTCCAAAGGAACGTTTATGTACCATTTTCCATTAGAATTATAGTGTACTCTTATTGTGAAAGTGTGAAATATACAGAAAAGTAGAAATATAAAGAGTTTAAAAAGCCACTCTTAATCCATCCAGCTTGAGACAACATTGTTAAATTTGGGGCTATTTCCTTCTCGTCAGTCCTGTGATTACAGGTTCCTGTTTTCCGTTTGTTTTACATAGTTGTGACTACTAAACATATGCTTTCTGCAGTCTCTTTCACTTAATTTATAACATAAGCGTGAAGTTGTAATCGTGAAGTTGGGGTACCTAACATTTTAATAGCTTTCCTTTAATAGCATATTCCAGCATTTACTAAACTGTTCCTTTATGTCTGGATATTAAAGGTGCTGTAAATTGTTGCCATCGTAAGAAACATCAAACTCTGAACTTAAAAGTTCCTTTTCTCTAATGGGAATGATTTGAAATTGCTAGGTCAAAGCATGGGTACATGTGAGGTGTTGTCAGATTGACTTTCCAGAATGGAACTTGTTTGCCTTTACCCTGGAATGCGGGAAAGGGTATGTCTCCTGGTTCCTGGTCCACACTGGGGATTTTGCAGCTTTAAATGTCTGCTAACTCAGTGGAGAAAGCTATTCTTTTTGGCTCTAAGCTGCACATGTGTGAGCCCTGGTGATACTGAATATGCCCTTGTTTATGAACTATTTCCAGTCATTTCATATTTAAACGCTCCATCTGTTGGGAGCCCTAGAGTTTTCTTTGCTCTTTCCCTGAAGCTGTTTTCGGAAGGAGGATGTCTGTTTGTTCCCCTCTCCTGACCCCACGTGGACTCCAGAGTCTCCTCCACCAAGGCCCCTGCTCCTGTTCATGCTCCCTGGGTCAGTGACCGCCTTTCACCTGTTTTTAGGCCTCACTCCCCTGACCCCACCTTCCCATGCTCCCACACCCCAGCTCCCTGAGCTCCTGTCACTGCTCCTGAGACTGACCCTCTGTGGCTGTGGCCCCGCAGGACACACCTTCTGGGAGCAGTCTCGCCAGGGTCCATGCAGTGGACAGGGACACCGGCTCTGCAGGGAGCGTCACCTACTTCCTGAAGGTAAGGTGGGGTGCTCAGGAAACAGCCAGGGGCCTGGGCTGGTGGGGACACCTGGGTGGCCTCCACCGCCATCTGTCAGGTCCATGCCTCAAAGATTCCCAAAGATGATCAGAAATGGTGCGTCCGATTCCAGCGAGGTCTCAGTTCACTCAGACGTGGGACCGAGCGGGGACTGGAGACTGGCCTGAGCAGAAGCCGTCTTCCCCTGACTGGCACATCCTGGCTCCCGTTAAGTTGACCTGCCTTCCTTTCCCCAGATTTCAGGACCCTCACCTCACCACCGGCCAGTCCCTTCCCCAGGAGATGACCTGGGCATTTGGTACCCACACAGAGTAAAAGAAACTTGTCTGGGCCTAGAATTGTCAAGAGGAAAAAGGGAAGGGGAGGCAGCTCTCAGGAGGAGCAGAGCCGTGACACCCCCTCCCCGCCCTTGTCCATCCAACGCACTCTGTTAAAGGCAGAGACCCCACCCCATGTCGCCTGCCTCTCCGCCAGCTCCTCCAGAACCCACTGCCCTCCCGCCACAGCTGCTGTTTCCGCAGCTCCTCCTCTTCCCTCCACTTTTAATCTCTTGCTTTCACAATTTTCAAGGTAGTGTAGCTCGGTGGTTAGAAACCCTGGAAACCCCCCCTGGGCTCCACGGGTTCTGGAGAGATCCCACCACTTCCCCCGCACACGGGTTCAGCCATTATGTGACTTTCCCTGATCAGCTCCCTCACGCACCGAGTGGGAAAGATAAAAGCACACCCTCACGGGATTGTGAGGACTGTGTGTGCGCGCGCCAAGTCGCTTCACTGCAACCCCGTGGGCTGTAGCCCGCCAGGCTCCTCTGTCCATAGGATTTTCCAGACAAGAATCCTGGCGTGGGTTGCCATGCCCTCCTCCAGGGGGTCTTCCTGAACCAGGGACGGAACCTGGGTCTCCCACGTCTCCTGCACTGGCAGACGGATTCTTTACCACTAGTGCCTCCTGTGAAGCCCGTTGTGGGGATTAAACCCATGAGAAGCTCCAGCAACAGCTCTTGACCCACAGTGACCCCGCCTTCAGATCAGAGACCACCTCCTGCTCCCACTTGACCTTCGCCACCCCCACCCAGATGCTGCCTGGCTGACCCACAGTCACTTAATGGTGGGGCTGGAAGATCCTGAAGGTTCTCTCTGTCTCTACGGCTTTCAGTCCACACCTCCTCTAGGTTAGAGCATGCTGCTGAGGTTTCCACCTGGGAACTCTGGGCCAGAGTTTAGCCCCGAGCTGGGCCCGGTTGTTTTCCAGCTGAGGCCGAGAGAAAACCTGAGGCCCTGCTGGAACATCTTGGTTGGACTGAGGGAGGGGGTGGGGAAGGCCTGAGCTCCAGGAAGGGGGACTCTGCCGACAGGAAAGCCTGAGTGCCCTGAAGTTGCACCTCAGCCCCTAGGTCCTAGTTCCTGTGACAAAGGATGGTGGAGACTCCCTTTCAGTAAGCAGAGCGGGTGCTCCTGGGGCCGGCCTGGGCCCCGCCCCAAGGCCCAGCCTGCCCTCGCTCTTACAGAATCCGCACCCCTCCGAGTTCTCCGTGGACCGCCACAGCGGGGTGCTGCGCCTCCAGGCCGGGGCCACCCTGGACTTCGAGAAGGCCCGGGCCTACTTCCTCACTGTGGTTGCCAAGGTAACAGGAAGGGAGGACTGGGAGCATCCCGGCAGTCCTCAGCCTCCATCGGGGGAAGCTGCCCTTGGATGGGAGCAGTTAGGTTCTATGATGGAGGGGACAGATGGCACCACGGAGGCGGGAGTGGGGCTGCCGCTGCTCGGGATCTGGGTTGAGCGGACCCTGCCGGACAGACATATTCTTCGGGGACGCTGGTGTCTGTGAGCCGGAGAGGGCATATTCCCTCCCGGGAGAGGGCGTCCGCCCCTCAGGACTGACCGGCCAGCCTCCCCTCTGTAGGCCCAGTGGCCACGCCCTCACATCCCACACAGCCTGGCCTTTGGGCACCTCCGTTTCTCTGTCCAGGCTCGCCCATCCTGCCTCTGCCTCTCTGTGTGACCAGTTACCCACTCTGAGCCTCAATTTCCTCATCTGCCCACCCCAAAACTTGACTAAATTCCTCATATTTCTGAAGTGTGTGGTGTAGGGTTTGCAGCTCAGCAGGTGCTCAAATCAAGTGACTGCTCTTCCCCTCAAGGGCAGAAAACCCCAGCCTTCCTTCTAAGCCCCTGGTTTTCTTCTCCAGGAAAGTCCCTGCTGGTCATATAGGCCACAGGGCAGCCCCCTCAGTCTCTGTCGGGAGGCTTGAGCCAGCCCTGCCTGCCAGTTGCCCCGTGAGGGCTGGCTTGGCAGGTGCACACTTCCATGATGTACCCTCAGGCATGGGCCCACCTCATATTCTTTGAAGATTCTCAGGAGACTTTGCGGCTGGGCTCCTGGCTGAGAGGAGAGATTTTGGTTCTGACCGTCTCCTCCTCTGCTCCTCTTCAGAGATGATTTCCCTGGAGAGAAACCTAACTAACCCTCTTTCCAAAGGAACGCTTTTGAGCACCTGCTGCGCACTGGCTGAAGACCTTCATGCATTATCTCATTTAATTTTCCTAACACCCATAGGAGGGGGAAGATTATCTCTAAGGGGCATAGACGCCCACAGAAACAGGGAGGGCCGCTGGCCTCGAGGCCAGTCAGTGGCAGGAGCCAGATTCCATGGGAGTCTGCTCAACTCTGGAGCCCAACCTCTCTTCCCTCTCTGATTCTTCTGCAGGATGGTGGGGGAAAGCTGCGAGGGGCCGACGTGGCGCTCTCAGCCACCACCGAGGTCACGGTCAACGTGGAGGACGTGCAGGACATGGCCCCTGTCTTCGTGGGCACGCCATACTATGGCTATGTGTACGAGGACACCCTTCCGGTGGGTAGCTGCACCCCTCAACCCATGCACCTCCAGATCCCTCCCGCCCTGTCCTTTGCACTGCCCAAGGGTCCCCCGGTGGAGATGGTTAGGCTCAGCCCAGACTCGCTCACCTCACATGGAGGCCAGTTCTGGACTCACTGACTCAGGCCGCACACAGGCCGTTTTGCACTGGGAAGTGTAAGGGGGAAGAGGAAGCTGCTCGTGTGTGGAGCACCTCTTGGGTGCCAGGGCTGTGCCAGGCATGTCTTCACTCATCCACACTTACCCCAGCCTGGCTGCAAGTGTCAGCCCTGCAAAAGGGCTGTGAAGAGAGGCTGGGAGGAGAGCTGATGGTCTGGTTTAGAGGCGGCCTTTCCTGCACCTTATACAGGAGGTGAGGTGCCAAAGTTTTGCTTCCTTTCCTCCAAGCCAGTAGCCTGAGGCCCCTTGGGCCAGTAGTTCTCCCGCAGTTTGCTGCTGAATCACCCTTGTCAGACATCACATGCAGGCCCAGGTCAAAGGCTGTCTTCAGCCTCTGCCCCTTTTGGTCTCTCAATTTCCAGCCCTGGGCCTGGCATCCGAGGGCTGGCCTGCCCTCCACCCAGGAGCCAGCAACGTCCTTTACTCAGCCCAGCCTGTCTCCCCACCCCACTCTTTTGCCATCGCCTGACATGTGTCCATGGGCACAATGCCCCTCGTCTTTCTCAACTCAGCCCAGGTGCCACTTTCCCCTCTATGGGGCACCCATGTGTTACTATGTCCCCCAACCAGACCATGAGCTCCCAGCCAGCAAGGGCCAGGCTGGAGTCAACTCTCACATAAGCTAAGCTAAGTCACTTCAGTCGTGTCCGACTCTGTGCTACCCCATAGACGGCAGCCCACCAGGCTCCCCCATCCCTGAGATTCTCCAGGCAAGAACAAAGGAGCGGGTTGCCATTTCCTTCTCCAATGCATGAAAGTGAAAAGTGAAAGTGAATTTGCTCAGTTGTGTCCGACTCTTAGCAACCTCATGGACTGCAGCCTACCAGGCTCCTCCGCCCGTGGGATTTTCCAGGCAAGAATACTGGAGTGGCTGGCTGCAGTTCCAGAACTCTCCGTGGAATGGAATTGCATCCTCTAGTCTCACTTCCCCAGTTTCTGATTATTTCCAACACTTGCTGAGCACCGCCCCTGTGCTGGGTCCAAGCTGAGAAACCACCTTTCCAGAAGTTGCAAGTTGAGTGGTGGAGATGGACATAGAGAGGGAAAGAGAAAGGCTGGGCTTCCCCCATGGGGGCCGTAGGGCAGAGCAGGGGGAGGCCCAGAATGTCCTGCTGAGGAGCTAAGGGGGAAAGAGGTGCTAGGAATGAGGGGAGAGGACAGTCAGGAAGCAGCCATGAGCATGGGTAGGCCTCTGGGTGAAGGGTCTGCATAGGGAGGTCAGGAGAGGGTGGCAGGCAGGGCTTGAACAGGGCTTGTCAGTTGAGACAGCTTCCCAAACCCTTCGAGCAGCCCTTGCAGCCACAGGACAAAATCCTAGTTCCTGGACTTTGCACTGGACCCCCTCTGCCTGGCCCCTCTCCCGGCTCTCCCTTCAGGCCCCTTTGAAGGCCAGAGACAGAAGAAGCAGCAGGTGTGAGGCTGGAGGGGGGGCAAGAGAGGTGAGGCCTGAGGGTGGTGTGTGGGGAGGGAGGCGTGTAAGACGTGTGAGGAGGAGGCCCAGGTGGGAGCCCTGAGTGTCCCTGGGCAGCTACGTGCCAACCCACGTGGCGGGCAAGCAGTGGGGAGCAGGCTGTCCCTCCAGCCCTGGGAGGCCAGGGGACTATGAGCTTACTGCCGAGCAAGGATGGGGCCTGGCAGAGGCCTGACTCTCGAGTGTGGTGGCCCCTCCCCTCTGTGATGGGAGCAGTATCTGGGGAAGGGAGAACCCCAGCACCCCACCACCCCCGACGTTGGCCTCAGTCAGCTCCTGTTCCTCCCAGGGCTCAGAGGTCTTGACGGTGGTTGCCATGGATGGAGATCAGGGCAAACCCAACCGCGTTCTCTACAGTCTGGTGAATGGTGAGTCTGGGGCGCATTGCTGGGCTGTAGGTACACATCCCTGGACAAGCAGGGTGAGATCCCCAGTCTCTCTGGGTCCCAGTTTCCTCATCTATAGGCCAGAAGGACAAGGTGCATGGAAAGTAGAGGCTGGGTCCCTCCAGGAGGCTGCACGTCTCATTGGGCATCTGCTCTTGGCCCTGCTTGTCGTTGTTTCCAGTAACAGGGAGCGGCGCGTTGGGTGGGGAGGGGCAGTGGCATTACTGAACGCAACACAGGCAGCGCCAGGCCATGTTCCCACACACTCATGGGTGTATGCTTATGATAGGAAAGGGTGGCAAGCTTTCTGACACTCTAAATTGCTATGGTTTTTTCTCATTCCTTTAAATGTTTTGGCTTAGAGCATATTATTGAATTAAGTGAATTAAATACAGTGATGATTCAGGGTGTCCCTACTACTCACCCTGTGTATGGATGAGAAAACTGAGGCTCAAAGAAGCTAAATCATCCCAAGTTCCCATTGGGCTTGAGTCTGCTGCCTCCTTCCACAATTGGGCAACAACTGAGCAGGAGGAGCCAGCTCAGGGAGGGCTCTTCAGCCCTCAGTAGCCGGCACCCTCCAGGGGCCACCACACCTGGTGCCTGGCCCCACACACGTGCACACGCCTCCATGCCCTCACTCAGATACCATCACTTCCTCTGACCCTGTCCCTGGGACATGCCTGCTGCACACTCCCCTTCCAGCAGCTCACACACGTGCACACATGCCCACCGTCACAGACAGGCTTCTCGCCCAGGCACGCAGACCCCTGACTGCCTTCCCTCCCCTCCACAGCTGCAAGCCTGCACACACCTACCAAGCACCCAGCCCACCCCGTCTCCCCGCCCATCTTCTTGCCTCTCCTTCTCCTCCTTCTCCTCCTCCAGTCTTTCTCTTCCTTCTTTCCATTATTTTCTCTCCTCCCTTCCCCTTTTCTTATCTCCCTCCCTTTGTACCTCTTTATTTCTCCTTTCTCTTTCCATCACACCTACCCACACATGCATGCATGAGAGAAGCAAAACACTAGGGAACCTGGGAGCCGGAAAGTAGTGACTTGAAGCCCCAGCTCTGCGCTCACCGTGTAGCCTAAGACAAGTTACTGAGCCCCTCTGAGCTCAGCTTCCTCACTGGCAAGACACAGAGATACGGGAGACTTGAATGAAATACCCTGTGAGGCCTGGCACAACTCCCCTGCGCCACCGTGTGGTCTTGTTCAGAACTGCAGGGCACATCTCTCTGTGACAGGAAGTGATGGAGCCTTTGAAATTAATGAGACATCTGGAGCCATCTCCGTGACGCAGAGCCCTTCCCAGCTCCGGAGAGAGGTGTATGAGCTGCATGTACAGGTACCTCCCTCCATCTTGGCCTTCTCCACCAGAGGTGATAAGACCCTGACCCCCACTCCTTACCCCTCAGGGCCCACGGTCAGGGGGAGGATCTAGACATTGTTTCAGGGAACACCTGCAAGAGGTGGCAGCTGGTGTGGGGAGCTGGGACAAGGCAGAGAAGGGAGGGTGGGAGCAGCAGTGCCTCGAACGTAGGTAGGACCCGGGAAGCAGAGAGGTGTGGGGAGCATTGGTTGGTTGGGGCAGGCGGAGGCATTGCAAGCAAGGGAAGCTTAGTGAGCCAATGAGGAGCAAGTGGGACCTGAGCCAGGAGTCCACATCAGCCTGTAATGGAGAAACAGTTGGACCCCAAGTTGGGGGACAGAGGAGCAAAGGCTCTCAATACAGGTATGGACTTTTCCTGCAATGGGGCCAGCTTTGTGTCCATGCAACCTGTGTGATTACGCAGGGACCGCAATTGGACGTGCCCCGCACTGGGCTTAATGCTTTGCTCTTGCTGTCTTGAAATTCTTAGCAATTTTCTAACAAGGGGCCAGCTCGTTTCGTTTTTCACTGAGCCTGCAAACTATATAGCTAGTCCTGCCCAAGAGCAGTGAAAAGCCGTGGAAAGGTTTTGAACAGGATCGGAGTCTTGTAAAAGCTCACTCTGACTGCTCACTAAACTAGAGGGATTCTCAGATTCAGAGAGCTTGGCAAACAAAGGTTTCCAGGGCCCACTACGGGGGATAGGAATGCAGTGTCTCTGGGGGAAACCCAGGACTCTGCATGTTTCGAGCTCCCAGGTGATTCTGGCACTAGTCCCGGCCTGGCATCTGAAAACCCTGGTCCCAACTCGGGTTTGAAGGGAATCAGATGAGGAGCAGGGCAGCAGACCCATCAGCCCAGGTGGTAGATGGCAAGGGCCCACGGGGGTGAGGGAAGGTGGGATGGGAAAAATGGACAGGCTGCGAACTATGAAGGAGGCAGACACCACAGAACGTGGCTGTGAGGGGTCAGGGAGAGGAGAGGGAGGGAAGAAGCCGGTGTAGATCCTCACCATCAGAAACCCAGGAGGGAGGCAAGTTGAATAGGACAGGCATGATGCGTTTTGGTGCCTCGGGGACATTCAAGTTGAAAATCCACACCTAAGTGTACAGGTTTGAGCTTCAGACAACATCCACGTGCAGGTAGCTGTGAAAGGCTAGGAGGGAATGAGACCACCCAAAGGAGGGCGGTGCGGAGAGAGGCGCCACTAGCTGGGAACACCACTGCTGGAGCACCCTGACCAAGAGGGAGGAAGGGGGAGGAGCAGGTGAAGGAGAGATGGGGTCAAGGCCAACCTGCAGTGTGGAGTCGCATTAGCCGAGGGGACGGAGCACGCTGGAGGGTGAGGGAGAGTGGCCGTGCCACGTGCAGTGTGGGGATCAGCGTGAAGCGTCTGACTTGGGGACAGGCCAACAGCTGAGTGGGAGGAGTGAAAAGGAGGCGGAGGAATAAGTTCTAGAAAAGAAGAGTGGGACTTCCCTGCTGGCCCAGCGGCGGGGACTCCACCCTTCCCATGCAGGGGTCATGGGTTCCATCCCTGGTCAGGGAAGTTCCGAATGCCTTGGGATGTGGCCAAAAATAAATAAATAAATATTTTTTTAATTATTAAAAAGAAGAGTTATGAAGCAGCTGGTATATGACAGAGTGGAGTCTGGGAGGGTGATTAGAGGACGGTAAGTTGAAGGCCAGAGCCTGCTTATAGGAAGGGGGGAGGAAGCCCTTCTAGGCCTCATGTGCTATTTGCCACATGCCCATGAGGCACCTGTGGACACTCAGCCCCGGCTTGCAGGCTGCGCTAGTCAGCCACTGCTGCCTCACCACACCTGTCTTCCCTGCAGCCTCCCCCTGGCAAGTGGACACAAGGGCAGAATATGGCAGAGCTAGGGTTTGACCCTATGTCTGGCTACAAGAAGAGGGCGGTATGATGCGGTGGAGAGAGCGCTAACTAAGGGATCAGACGCATCTTCTAGTCCAGCTGTGTGACCCCCGGTGACCACCTGACCCCTCCCGCCTCATCGTAAAACAGGGCTAGTGATAGCACTGTGCGAGTTTCCCAGGACTGTTGTAATGTATGACCACAAATGTGTGTAATTTAAACACTGCAGTTTAAACACACATTTAAACACTGCAGTTGCTGTGGGCAGGAATCTAGGGTCAGCTTAGCTGGGTCCTCAGGTTCAAGGTCTCTCACATGGCTGCTGACAGATATTCAGCCAAGACCGGGTTCTCACCTGAAGGCCCAACAAGGGAGGATGAGCTTCTGGGCTCACATGGTTATCGGCGGGACTTACTTCCTCTCGGGCTGGTGGACTAAGAACCGCGGTTCCTCTCCAGCTGTTGACTGGCGATCACCATTAGTTCCTCGAAACATCAGAGAAGCTGTCAACAGAGCTGTCTGCTCTGCTAAAAGACAGAAGTTATGATCTAATCTAATCACAAAATGATATTTCATCACCTCCGCTATATTCTATCAGTTTGAAGCAGGTCCCTAGGCCAAGCCACACTCAAAAAGAGGAGATTACAGGGACTTCTCTGGTGGGCCAGTGGCTAAGATTCCATGCTCCCAGTGCAGGGGGCCCAGGGTTCAATCGCTGATCAGGGAACTAGATCCCACATGCCTTGACTAAGACCTGGTACAAATAAATTTTCTTTTTTTTAAGTAAAGAGGAGATTACATGAGGGCATAGATACCAAGAAGCAGGGATCATTGGGCCATGTTGGAGTCAGCCTGCCACACAGCCATCGCCACCTGTCCCCCACCCAGGTGACTGAGGTCAGCTCTGCAGGGACTCTAGCTGCCCGGGCCATGGTGCCGGTCACCATCCGGATCGTGGACCTCAACAACCATCCACCGACATTCTATGGGGAGAGTGGACCCCAGAACAGGTTTGAGCTGTCCATGTATGAGCACCCGCCCCAGGGGGAGATCCTTCGGGGCCTCAAGATCACCGTCAATGACTCAGACCAGGTTTGTGGTCCTGCCCTCCACCTGTCTTTCTGCAAACCGCTGGGGACCGAGTCCCAAAGCTGAGCCTGCCTGAACCTTTCCTGCTGATGTCACTGGGGCTGGAGGGTCACAAAAGGAATGAGGCAAGAGTGGATAACCAAGAGAGAGAGGAGGGAGCGTAGGTAATCAGAGACCAGCTGCATGGCCTAAAGATATTCAAAATCAGTTAAAAAGAAAAGCCAGTCGGAAAAAAGCACCTCTGGAAGTTTTCCCGGCTTTTGGGGCCATTGCCCAAGGTTCAAGGCCTGGCTGGGCTATGAAGTCCTGCAAGCCATGCATGAGGCCTTAAAAGGTGAAAGCACCTCTGGGTCTGACCCACCAGACGCTGTGAACGTGTCCTGTCGCCTCCTGTGCCCAGCGCAGGGCTGGGCTTTCTATGCTTGCTTCTTCCTCGTAGTTCACTCAACTTGTCTGATTGTTGGTCACCTCTCCTAAGAATGCTTACCTCCCAGGGTCAAGGGCATGCAAAGTCCCCTTGCACAGCACAACTCTATAATGGTTTATTCTCATTCATCTTCCCTGTTTCCGCTCTCCAAACCATTGCCCAGGGAGCCAATGCCAAATTCAACTTGCGGCTGGTGGGACCTGGGGGCATCTTCCGAGTGGTCCCGCAGACGGTCCTGAATGAAGCCCAAGTCACGATCATTGTGGAGAACTCAGCTGCCATTGACTTTGAAAAGTTTAAAGTGTTGACCTTCAAGGTAAGTGACGCTGTGCACTACCTTGAACGGGGGAGGGGTGTCACAGTAGTACCTAGGTTCATCCTTGAGAGGCCTCTCGTCACCCCCTAGTCCTCCTAGCCCTACTCTTTCCCGCTGCTCCTCCTTCCGACTTGGGGAGCAGTGGGGAGAGGAAAAGTATGATACAAGAGCTCCCCTCTACTCCACAGCCTCACTGAGCTCCAGTGTCTAACTACAACTCTCCCCAGGAATGCAAGGAGGAGGGTGGTCCAAAGAAAAACCACCCATGTAATGTGCCTTGTGAACAGACTGAGAGAAAAAACTCTTTGATCATCAGGAGAGATGTTTTCTTGTTTGCACTCGACATGCCAATTGTTCTGTTAAAAACTTTAGCAAAGCATGAGAAAAGTTCCTTTGTATTTGCAATTATTCAAAATGATAAACACATAAAGTTAATGTATATTTACATAAATGTGTGAATAAATATGGAGGTTGACCCAAAAGTTCGTTTGGAATTTTCCATAAGATGTTGGATGTTGTGGAAAAATGCAAACAAACTTTTTGACCAACCCAATATTAATAAAAAGAAAAAGTACTTTGCTGCTATTAATTTAAATTGTTATAATTATTTATAGTTATACATGCATGCATATTGATTGCATCATACTTAAAAGTGAAATTCTATACAACGTTAATCAACTATACTTCAATCAATCAACCAATGAAAGTGAAATTTTAAAAGCATTCTCTGAAGTCATGAACAAAACGTGGATACCTGCTCTTACCAGTTTTGTTTAACACTGTTCCTAGAATTAAACGTTATTCCTAAATAAGAAAGGAAATAAAAGGTACAGTCATTAGAAAGGAAGAGATAAAGTTATCCTTGTTTTTAGATGATGTGATTGCTTGCTTAGAAAAATCTAAAAGAAATGATCAAAACATTGTTAGATACTGCAAAGTTGCTAACATGATGGATTACCAAGATAGGTCACAAAATCTAATAATTTTCCTGCATTCCAAAACAATAGCAATGAGAATAATGGAATTAGAGATCACTTTTATAAGAACAACTAATAGATAAAATTCCTAAGAGTTACCATAACAAGATTCAAGCATACAAATAACAAAAAATGTACAAGTTTAACAAAAAGATAAAAGAAGGCAAGAAATATAAAGACAAACCCTGTTCAAAAATGCAAATTCTCATCAGGTTAATAAAGAATCCAATGCCACTTCAATTAAGTCTTACCCAAAATTTCCTTAGGGGAGGATGTAGGGAACTTGACACAATTATACTGGCTTTTATCTGGAGAAACAAACCGATAAGAATAATCAGGGAATTTGGGGAAAAAAGAGTATGAGGCAAGAATTTGCTCTAACAGATATTAAATTATATTATGAAGCAAAATTGCTTTAAATTGAAAGCAAAAAATAATAATAATAATATACAAACCAATGGAGCAAAAGAAACTGGTTCCAATGCAAATGGCAACTATAAGGAACCAGGCATTGTGGTCAGTTGCTGGCGGTGGACGGGGTCGGGGGATGATGTTTGCCTTAGAGGTGCCCCCTGCAGGTGGCGGCAGGAATAGCTGGCTGGCAGCAGAGAAAATGGGAGGCAAGGCAGGTGGGTGCTGGGGTGATACCGAGACAGGATGGGACAGGCTCTCTGCAGAGCAACTGCCATCCAGACAAGTCTTCCTTTTCCTTCCCCAGCTCCTCGCCATTGAAGTGAGCACCCCAGAGAAGTTCAGCTCCACGGCGGATGTCGTGATCCAGCTCCTGGATACCAATGACAACGTCCCCAAGTTCACCTCCCACTACTACGTTGCCAGGATCCCCGAGAATGCCCCCGGGGGCTCCAACGTGTTGGCTGTTACAGTGGGTTGGGGGCTGCCCCAGGGACTGGGGGTGGGGTTGTGAGCCCCACTGAAGGGGGCCCTTGTGAAGTCAGACAAACCTGGGCTCCTGTTTGATTCGATAAACCCACATTCATTGGCTGTGTCCTTGGACAAGCTATGCGCCCTCTCTGAGCCTCGGTTTTTATTCTGTACAATGGGCATAACAGCACCTCACAGGATGATAGTGAGGTCATGTAATGAGAAGTAGAAGGCCTTCCAGATCTGGTTTCTCCAATGCTTTAGACCTGAGGCGAAACTAGGGCTCCAGAGCAGGCCTGCAGTTCTCCCCAGCTGGGCAACCCTCCCACCCCACCCAAATCCTTGTGTGGCCATTGAAAGCAAGAGCTGCCAACATCCCCTGACAAAGGGGCCAGGGCCACTGGGAGCTTTCTCTCTTCCAGGCCGTGGATCCAGACACAGGGCCCTGGGGTGAAGTCAAGTACTCCATTTATGGATCTGGGGCAGACCTGTGAGTAAATCCAGAAACCCAGGCAGGGCCTTGGGCAAGGGGTTTGGGAGGCTGAGGTGGGAGGAGGATCTGTGCTGAGGTCAGGAGGAGCCTGGGCCGAACGGCACCTGGGCTGGGGAGGTGAGCCTGGGGGCCGGGAATAAAGGGCAGCTGTAGAGAGCCCGAGGCAGAGGTGTGGGCATACACCTGAGGAGGTGAGTCTGAGAGAAGTGAGGTCATTACCACAACCTGGAGCTGGGGCTCATGGCCTCCGGGTCCAGGCAAGCAGTGCGGGCTAGGGAGAGGCAGGTCATGGGAGGAGCGGGAAGGGCTGTGACTCGGGTGAAGTTCCATATTGATGGTAAGTAGATGAGTGGGCCTGCCTCCCTGAGTCAGACTGGGAGGATGTGGAGAGGAACAGACGAGATGCTCCGAGAAGCTGCCCAGCGCATCGCCGCTTCTTCTTGGAGGCGGCTCCTTACTGCAGGCACGTGTGTGAGCATGTGTGCGTGCTTCTGCACACCCTTGCTGCACTCTCTGTGCCCGGCAGCTTCCTGATCCACCCGTCCTCTGGGATCATCTACACCCAGCCCTGGGCCAGCCTGGACGCTGAGGGCACTGCCAGGTACAACTTCTATGTGAAGGCGGAGGACATGGAGGGCAGGTACAGCCTGGCCGAGGTGTTCATCACGCTGCTGGATGTCAATGACCACTACCCCCAGTTTGGAAAGAGTGTCCAGGAGAAGATAATGGTGCTGGGGAGCCCAGTGAAAATTGAGGTGAGCTTCAAAAGTAGCCGAGATGTCGTCATGGCTTGGTCACTGTGCACTTGGACAACTCCAGGGCCCTCGGAGCCTGTCCTCTCCCTGCCCCGCCCCAGCGGGCTTAGGTAGCTTCCTCCTTAGTATCTCGGGCACACTGTGGGAGCCAGGCACCCATCCAGTACTGTCCGAGAGGATCTGTGGACCTGATGCTGGCAGCTTGTATATGCTTCTGGCTAGAGCCCCATGGGGACCCTCCCTTCAAGTTTTGGTCCCACGGCATTTCCCCATGTGAGTATCCGACAGGCTAGAAGCCACGACTCAGCTCAGCAGGCGGCCCAGCGTCCAGCTGCTGTATCCGGGAGCTGCTAGCCAGATGAAGATGCTGCTGCCTGCCGGGCCCCTCCACCCTCTCACCATTGACTGAAGGCTGGCCTCGCCCCTCTGTGGGCACCAACCACATGACAATGCCAGGCTCTGCGTGAGCCCCTGACTCTGGCCATTCTGGACCTGGTACTTCTGGAGTCACTGTGGCTAACTCCTCCCTGCTCCCCCCAGCAGCCACCAGCAACCCCCACACCAGCAGCCTGGCTGTTGCCCCAGAAATGCCCACTCCCTTCCTCTCTGTCCATGCTCTGCCTACCCCTGGTATGTCACTGGCCAGGTGTGAGCCTGGCACCGGTGTCTAAATGTCCATCATTCTTAGACCAAAAAAAAAAAAAAAAGCTTTGTTCCTGAAGCTGCAAGTGGCGCTGTGGCTTAAGGATTTCTTTTCAAATATCTTGGACTCCTGAAATAGGCAATGATTTTTAAGGTACTTTATATACCCCTAGTGGTTCAGATAGTGAAGAATTTGCCTGCAATGAAGGAGATCCGGGTTTGATCCCTGGATTAAGAAGATCCCCTGGAGAAGGGAATGGCACCCCACTCCACTATTGCTGCCTGGAGAATTCTATGGACAGAGGAGCCTGGCAGGCTACAGTCCATGGGACCGCAAAGAATGGACGTGGGTCACAAAGAACTGGACGTGACTTAGAGACTAACACTTTCACTTTTCACTTTCACTGTATACCCCCATGCCCACCTCCACCCAGAATTAACCTCTGAGAAAGAAGACATTATTGCCACTTTACAGATTAAGAAATGGAGGCTCGGGCAGGTTGCATGTTTGCTTGGCCTGAGCTCACCCAGCTGCCTGCCTGCTTTCACAGCACTGCTCCTCCACTGCTCTGCCTTCCCAACACGGAGAAAGCATGAACCCCGAAACCCAACAGGCTTGACTCTGGACCCAGCTCCCCTCCTTCTCCCTCTCCATCGTTACGCAAGACACTCAGCCTCCAGGCTTTTTGTTTCTTAGCGGTACTGACTTGACTAGGCTTGTTCTGAGATTGACAGCGCATGTATATAGCCAAGCACAGACCTTGGCTCATTCAATTCTTCCAGTTCCATTCACTCAAAACAGGATTAGGACCATTTCCCATCAACCCAGCAAACTGCATATGACCTGTCGGTTCAGCCAGGGGACACAAATATGACGCTCAGAGCCCAGCTCCGCCTATCCCTCCCTGTGCACAGGCCACAGACCAGGACGCAGAAGAGCCCAACAACCTACTGGACTACTCCATCACCCACGCAGAGCCGGCCAACGTGTTCGACATCAACGCACACACAGGGGAAATCTGGCTCAAGAACTCCATCCGATCCCTGGATGCCCTGCACAACATCACGCCCAATGGGGACCGCACGTGGTCCCTAGAGGTGCAGGCCAAGGACCGGGGCTCCCCATCCTTCAGCACCACGGCCTTGCTCAAGATTGACATCGTAGACACTGAGGTGAGTACGAAGCCCACGTGGAGGGTTGGTCAGAGGCCAGCTCAGGCCTCCCTGCAACGTGGCCAGAGAGAAAGTGAAGTTGCTCAGTCATGTCTGACTCTTTGCAACCCCATAGACTGTAGCCTACCAGGCTCCTCTGTCCATGGGATTTTCCAGGCAATAGTACTGGAGTGGATTGCCATTTCCTTCTCCAGGAGATCTTCCCAACCCAGGGCTTGAACCCAGGTCTCCCACGTTGTAGACAGATGCTTTACTGTCTGAGCCACCAGGGAAGTCTGTGGCGAGAAAGACCACCTTCCTCCAAAGACACCCACCCCGTGCTCACGAGACTACCTGTGCCATCCAACGCACAGGCTTTGACATCAGGTCGAAATACCGGTTTCAACCTTTGTAGCAATGTGACTTTGCTAAGTCTTTCCCCTTCCTGTGAAACAGGACTCACGACACCTCCTTCACATGCGTGTTGAAAGGCAGAAGTAAAATCATGTGTGGTTCTCAGCTCAGTGTCTGGCAGGAAGTCATCCCTTAAGAGGTTCCTAATATACTTGGGCAGATATGAACCCCCCCACCCCCATCAAAGGAAAGCAGTCCCAGCTAATATAGGAGTCCTTCATCCAATCCAGTCTGCATTGTATTTTTTCTGAGTGTGTGTGTGTTTTTTTTTAACCTGGAGTAAAGCCCATAGTTCTCATCAGATTCTCTAGGGGACGACTGACTCCAGAAAGCTTAAAAACCATCTGGCCTAAGGGAGCTCAGGGCCCCTGCTCTGTCCTGTGGGCTCCAGGCAGGAGCGGCTGAAGGCACCTCTCTTCCAGATGCTGTCGCGAGGCCCCATGGCCGCCTTCCTGATGCAGACCAAGGAGAACCCCATGAAGGCCGTGGGCGTGCTGGCTGGCATTATGGCCATCATTGTGGCCTTAACCGTCCTCATCTCCACTGCCACCTTCTGGCGCAACAAGAAGTCCAACAAGGTCCAGCCGGTGCGGCGAGTTCTCCGCAAGCGGCCCAGCCCTGCACCCCGTAGCATCCGCATCGAGTGGCTTAAGTTCCGAAGGACCAAGGCCGCTGATAAGTTTGTGCTCAAAGAGGCTCCTCCCAATGAGAACAGCAACAATAACAGCCGTGGAAGCACACCACCCCCCCAAGCCCCCGCTCCCCCTCCACCACCCAGCACGGCACCCAGCATGGGCCAGGCCCCCTGGACCGTGCCTACTGTCTCTGGCTCACTTGGCCCTCAGCAACCCCCACAACCATCACCAAAACCCAGGGCCGTGGCAAAACGCAAGGCTGTGGGAAGCCCTGCCCAGTCAGCTCTAGTCTCTGAGCTCAGGCAAAAGTTCGAGAAGAAGAATCTACATAGCAAAGCTCACTTCTAGACTGTGTCCTGTGGCCCCTCTCTCCCCACTCCAATTGCTCTGATACCTGGGCCACGCTCTTCAACTTTGCTCCTTAGGGTCACCCCTGTTTTGTACAATGGTGTAACCCCCATAACCAGGGCTCTGGACAATGCCTTGGGCAAAGGATTTCTTCCTCTGACTATGACCGCAATTGGGAAACACTTCCCCATCACCCAGCCCCTTGGCACATGTGCAGCGCTCCCCGTGCAGCAGAGGCTGGGCAGCAACAAGGAGCCAGATTGATGTCTCCTTTCTCCAACTCCAGACTTCACAGTGTCGCTTGGGTCCTGCTGGGGCCCCAGCTTTCTTAGTTCAGGAGCAGAGCCCTGGCCACATGTGACAAGGTTGACTAGCACCTGGATCCTGAAGCCTCCAGCTAAGAGCAGGAGCAGAAAAAGGCTCAGGGGCTGACTAAGGCTGAGGGTCAGCGAACCTTGCAGGCTGTGGGAAACCAAATGCAGCCAGAGGGCGAGGACGTGCTGAGAACTCTTGTCGACTGTGGGCCTGTGCCTAAAACTCATTAGAAGGTGGAGGATGGGGTCTGGGCAGAGACTGTGAGCCCCTGCTATGCCCCCTCAGGACCAGGGACACAGAGGCATAAGATGGACTCTGTGGGAGAGAGCCCTCCCCCAGCCAGGGCTGCCCTGAGCCAAGCTCCAGAGACATCCTCAGGAGCAACAGGTACCCTCAGGAGCTGTCCCACTAGAAGTCCTTGAGGAGACAGAGCAGGGCTGAGATCTGGGGAGACTTCTGTTTTTATCCAGCTCTTCTGCTCACGTGTGATAACCTTGGGAAGGCTCATCCTCTTTCTCATCTGGAAAATGAAGAACGTGAATCAGCCTTATTCATTCACAGATCTGGGATGAGGATCAAAACAAGTAGTAGTGATGAGGGCTTTAACCAAGTGCAAAGCAGCACGAATAGGAAGTATTTTTCCCCTGGCCAGTTCTCCTGGGTGCAACTCTTCCACAAAGTATTAGGAGCCTCCCAGCTGTTCTGCCAAGCACCCACAGGGGGCGCTGTGCTAGGGGTAGGGTGCTGCCACTGATCCAAGATGGCTGGAGCTGGACCATGCCGTAGCTTCCCTTCCACCTCCCCCCAGCTACATCCCCCATGTAGCCCAGGCCAGCCGTTGTCAGAAAGAACCAGAGCTGGGCCGCACAGCCAGCCAAAGCTCCATCTTGCCAAGATGACGAAAACGAGTTCCCAAGAGGGAGAGTGATTGCCAGAGGTCACAGACGTTTGGCGGCAGGAACCTGGTTTGAGGGCTCAGGGCTCCATAGCACGTCCCTCTAGTCGGACCGCACCTCCTCCGCTTGTGACCACCGCCCCCAACAGAGACGACGTGCAAGCTTCATTTAATGAAAGAAGTTCCATCTGACTTTAAGGACACTTGGCCAAGAAGAAATACAGATATGTGCCTAGAGAGAGAAACAGAACAGTTCCTTGCATTTCACTCCACTCACTCAGAACCCCTCTAGGATATGTGTGTGAATTTAACCACAGATGGTATGCATATGTGGTTTTCCTGATTTCTGAGTTGGTGTGTGGAGGTGTTACTCAGATGAGCTGGTGTGCAGGCTCCTTGCTGGGGTTTCTGCGGTCCGCAACCCAGGGTGTATTAACAGCTGGGCTCTAACAAACTAGGAGCCCAGTCTCAATAAGTGGGTATGGGTTTCAAGACTAGGTTGGATCATGTTTGCCCTTCACAGAGAATGCAGCATCCTTACAACTTGCATGTGGTCAACCTTTTTTGTAAATGATCAATAAAATCTGTTAACCAAAAGCCAACCTGACCTCCAGCTCCCTGCCTTTTAAAAAAAAAAAAATTCTGCCACTCCTGCAGCATGCAGGATCTTAGTTTCCCAGCCAGAGGTCACACCTGTGCCCCTGCATGAGAACAGAGAGTCTTAAACACTAGACCACCAGGGAGGTCCCTCTGGATCCCTGTCCAACATCAGTGTTAGCTGACTTGTAGAGGCCAATCTTCCTGATAGCCAAGATCAGAGCTGCCCCTTGGTTCTTTTACCGGGTCCATCCCCCAACCCCCAGACCTGGCTGTAGGAGGCTGCAAAAGTTTTTCCAAATTGCCATGCATACATCTCCAACAGCAACGCATTTGTGGGGCTTGTCTACCTGAGTAGATCCTGGCCTGGATGGGCCTTTTCTCTCAAGCAGGACAAGCCCCAGCTGGGCTGCCTGGGGAGGAATAGGATCTGGAGCTAGCACTAATTATCCAAGCCCAGCTCAGAGAGGGCAGGTGTGGGCATGGAAGCCCACACATGGAATCAGTGTCGTCTCTGGGACAGTGGCCCTGGGCTGGAAGCCCAGGAGAGCATCAGGGCCCAAGGGTGGAGGGTGGAGCTCCAGGACAAGCCCGGGAACTTGAACCAAGGCAGAGTCAATCTTGGAAACTAGGCACGTGAGCAACTCTTGTGCTGGAAAGTATGGGCAGAGAGCCTCATTGCCAGCCCAAGTCGTGCTGAGAAAGAGGAGGAAGATACGGTGGACCCGTAAGGGACCCGCAAAGGTGGTGGCACTGGAGGAGACCCCAGACCAGTGGGAGTGAGTGTGGGCCAATGCCACTGCAGGGAATGGGGTGGGGGCCGGGGCAAGGGAGTGCCTGGCCAGCCACACTGGGCAAGCACAATGTTACACCTCAAGGTAAAGAGCTGGGAGGCAGAGTGAGAGATGGGGCAGGCTGTCCCACTCTTGGGTCTCCAAGGAGTCTGTAGAACAGTGTGTTTCTTTCCTGTGGTTGAGCTCAGACTTTCTAATTATATGAAATAACATTGTGCTTTACAGTCTGACAGCCCTGAGTCTGAATCCTGGTTCTGCCACCTAAGTGTGACTTGGGGCCAGACACCAAAGCCCCCAGGGACCTCATATTCCTCATCAGTACATAGTGCAAAACACTGCTATGAGGAGGACAAGAGCTAATCTATGCAAAGCACCTGCCGCAGCTTTGTTTCTGCTGATGCGAGCTCAGGAGGCAGGTGCTATTCTTAGCTGTACACGAGGGCATTTGAGGACAGCTGATGGTCCCCATGCCAAAGCATCATACCCAGAGGGGAGGGCTTCTTCTGCTCATCCTGACTTCCAGGATGTTTTACACCCTCTGATGGGCCTGGAAACCTCTCCTGGGTACTAGGAGAACAGAGGAGAGTGGGCCAGTTTGAAGTGGAGGAGGGCAGACTCCACATCTGTGACCCTTGCAGCCCTGCAGCCTGCGTTTGAGCATCCACCTGCCCAGCGAGTTAGGAATCAATGAGAATGCCCCTCAGAGCATCTGTGGTACTCTGTACTCAATGGCTGCCCGCAGAGCCCAACTGGCCAAGTATGGCAAGAACTGGGGAGGAGCCACGCTGTCCCAGTTCTCTGGGGGCTGCAGGAATTCTGTTACTCTGAGGACTGGAAGCTTTTTCAAAATTATTATTAATTTTTACTGGAGTATATTTGATTTACACTGCTGTGTTAGGTTTGGCTGTACAGCCAAGTGAATCAATTATACATATACATAAAAGCATGTATGTATATGTAAAATTTTTTTAAGATTCTTTTCCCATATGGGTCGTTACTGAGTACTGATTAGAGTTCCCTTGTGCTATATGGTAGATCCTTATGAGCTACTTTCTTTATATATAGTAGTGTGTATATGTCAATCCCAATCTCCCAGTTTATCCCTCCCCCACCATGAAGACTAGAAGCTTTGAGAAAATCCAGGTCAGCCCACCCAGCACGGATGTTGGCAGGCAGTCATGCATCCCCGACAGTCTTCAAAGGCCGCAAGCACAGGAGGATGGACGGGGAGGACGGGGAGGATGTCATGTGACGACTAAGGCGAATCACTGCCGTGTGGACACAGGGAGGATCCCTTAGGAGATTCAGAGAAGTAGCTGGGGAGGGGCAGTGCTCAGAAGGTCTTAGTTTCTAGAATGCAGCGGCAATGGCTTAAGTACCCATAACTTGAACAATAAAGTAAGTGACCTTACTTTATATCAGTAATCTCGTGATGTTGGTGATGTTATAAAATTGTACAAATGCACCTCTTTGGCTTAGTGAGGTCCAGTCATTCATTTATTAATCAATACTTTACCGAATCCTTTTTTAGTGACACATGTCTGAATATACATATCACCTGTCTCAGGCCCTCTTCTAGGTGTTAGGGATACAGGCTCTAACAAGCAAAAATAAAAGAGAAAAAGGACAAAACACTTCTCTCAGGTTCCTAACTACATATACCTAAGACTAGCAATGGCTTCCGGAGAAGGCAATGGCACCCCACTCCAGTACTCTTGCCTGGAAAATCCCATGGACGGAGGAGCCTGGTGGGCTGCAGTCCATGGGGTCGTGAAGAGTCGGACACGACTGAGCGACTTCCCTTTCACTTTTCCCTTTCCTGCATTGGAGAAGGAAATGGCAACCCACTCCAGTGTTCTTGCCTGGAGAATCCCAGGGATGGGGGAGCCTGGTGGGCTGCCGTCTATGGGGTCGCACAGAGTCGGACACAACTGAAGTGACTTAGCAGCAGCAGCAGCAGCAGCAGCAGCAATGGCTTCACTCTAAAAGCAAGTAGCCCTACTTACAAATGTCTGCTGCATCAAAGGCACTTAACTTAAAATGACACAGTCTAAGCTCTAAACAAATTCCCAAGAGCATGACAATTGAATCTAAAACTCCTGCCTCTTTGAAACATTATTTACACAGAACACTACTTAAACATTCATTAAACAGAATGTGAATTAAATTAAAAGATGCTTGCTCCTTGGAAGGAAAGCTATGACAAACCTCTGCTAAGTCACTTCAGTCGTGTCCGACTCTGTGCGACCCCAGAGGGCAGCCCACCAGGCTCCCCCATCCCTGGGATTCTCTAGGCAAGAACACTGGAGTGGGTTGCCATTTCTTTCTCCAATGCAGGAAAGTGAAAAGTGAAAGTGAAGTTGCTCAGTCGTGCCCGACCCTCAGCGACCCCATGGACTACAGCCTTCCAGGCTCCTCCGTCCATGGGATTTTCCAGGCAAGAGTACTGGAGTGGGGTGCCATTGCCTTCTCCAATGACAAACCTAGACAGCATATTAAGAAGCATAGATCTCACTTTGCCAACAGAGGTCCATATTGTCAAGGTTACGGTTTTTCCAGTAGTCATGTACAGATGTGAGAGTTAGACCACAAAGAAGGATGAGTGCTGAAGAATGGATGCTTTTGAACTGTGGTGCTGGACAAGACTCTTGAGAGTCCCTTGGACTGCAGAGAGAGCAAACCAGTGAATCCTAAGGGAAATCAGTCCTGAATATTCATTGGGAGGACTGTTGCTGAAGCTGAAGCTCCAATACTTTGACCACCTGATGTGAAGAGCTGACTGTTCAGAAAACACTTGGATACTGAGGAAGATAGAAGGCAAAAGGAGAAGGGGGAAACAGAGGATGAGATGGTTAGATAGCATCACCAATTCAATAGACATTAATTTGAGCAAACTTCGTGAAACACTGGAGGTCAGAGGAGCCTGGCGTGCTGCAGTCCATGGGGTCGCAAAGAGGTGAACACAACTGAGCAACTGAACAACAGAATGTGAAGAATATTAGCATAGATATTCTGTCATTATGTGTGTATCAGTTCAGTTCAATTGCTCAGTCATGTCCGACTCTTTGCAACCCCATGGACTGCAGCACGCCAGGCTTCCCTGCCCATTACCAACTCCTGGACACTACTCAAACTCATGTCCAGCATTGTTGGTGATGCCATCCAACCACCTCATTCTCTGCTGTCCCCCTCTTCTCCCGCCTTCAATCTTTCCCAGCATCAGGGTCTTTTCCAATGAGTTGGTTCTTCACATCAGGTGGCCAAAGTGTGGGGGTTTCAGTTTCAGCATCAGTCCTTCCAATGAATACTCAGGACTGAATATATATATATATAGTGTGTATATATATGTATGATCTGAGCCACAGTCAGCTCCTGGTCTTGTTTTTGTTGACTGTATAGAGCTTCTCATCTTTGGCTGCAAAGAATATAATCAATCTGATTTCAGTGTTGACCATCTGGTGATGTCCATGTGTAGAGTCTTCTCTTGTGTTGTTGGAAGAAGGTGTTTGCTATGACCAGTGCATTTTCTTGGCAAAACTCTATTAATCTTTGCCCTGCTTCATTCCGCCTTCCAAGGCCAAATTTGCCTGTTACTCCAGGTGTTTCTTGACTTTCTACTTTTGCATTCCAGTCCCCTATAATGAAAAGGACATCTTTGTTAGGTGTTAGTTCTAAAAGGTCTTGTAGGTCTTCATAGAACCGTTCAACTTCAGCTTCTTCAGCGTTACTGGCTGGGGCATAGACTTGGATAACTGTGATGTTGAATGGTTTGCCTTGGAGACGAACCGAGATCATTCTGTCATTTTTGAGATTGCATCCAAGTACTGCATTTCAGACTCTTTTGTTGACCATGATGGCTACTCCATTTCTTCTAAGGGATTCCTGCCCACAGTAGTAGATATAATGGTCATCTGAGTTAAATTCACCCATTCCAGTCCATTTTAGTTCACTGATTCCTAGAATGTCGACGTTCACTCTTGCCATCTCTTGTTTGACCACTTCCAATTTGCCTTGATTCATGGACCTGACATTCCAGGTTCCTATGCAATATTGCTCTTTACAGCATGGGACCTTGCTTCTATCACCAGTCACATCCACAGCTGGGTATTGTTTTTGCTTTGGCTCCATCCCTTCATTCTTTCTGGAGTTATTTCTCCACTGATCTCCAGTAGCATATTGGGCACCTACTGACCTGGGGAGTTCCTCTTTTCAGTATCCCTATCATATGTATTTCAGTATCCTATCATATGTATCCTATATATGTATTTCTACATATACACACATATGTAAACTTAGTAAGATCTGATGTTCCTAATGACCAGTGTCTGCAAAGTCAGTCAAAGAAAACACAAATGGACATGGATGCCTTAAATGGTGATAACATTTATTGAGGGCTTACTGTGTGCTAGACATTGTTCTGAGAACTTTACATGTAAAAATTCATATAATCATCTGGACAACTCTATGCAGTAGTTACTATTATTATCTCCACTTTACATCTGAGGAAATTAAGGCACAAGGAAAATAGAGTCACGAAGCCAGTAAGAAGCAAAGCCAAAATTTAAGCCCAGGAACCTGGGCTGCAGAGTCAATGCTATTGGCAAACCATAATGCCTAATCAGTCTGAGTAACGCACATCTTTACTCTAGGATTTTTTAAGGGAAAGTTTAAGGGACAGATTCTCAGAATTCCTCTGTGGACTGTGTTCCCTTGCCCCAAATTCCCAAGTTCACAGTTTCAGCTGAGCACGACCCCTGCTCAGGACATGCTCCTGACTCTCGCTTCCTACAGGTCTCTTCTACTCCCCTTTCCCTCCTCCTGCCCCTCTGTCCACGCCCACCACGAAGGTTTCATTGCCAGAAGTGGAGGTCACAGCATCCACTCCTGCCTTCACTTTGGCCCCAGGCCCCTTCATGAAGGCTGCGACGCCCACCCTCCAAGAACTGTGGATGGCCTTTGATCCTATGGAATGAAGTACCTGGAGGCCAGTGGAAGTACATTCTTGTCCTGCTCCAACAACTTTATCATGGGAAATTTCTATAAACAAATTCTCCCTTATATAACATACATGTGTGTGTTGTTTGTATACATATGTGCATATATATACATATATATAAAACTATATACATATCATTCAAAAATGGATGTTCTTTGGTGTGATAATGGCATTGTGAGTGTGTATTTTTGAAACTTCTTTATCTGTTAGGGATAATACTAAAATATTCACAGGTAAGCTGTGAAGCTTTGTATCTGCCACAAACACTCCAGTTTAAAAAAACTGTTGAGGGACTTCCCTGGTGATCAAGTGGTTAAGACTTCACCTTCCAATGCAGGGGGTGCGGGTTCGATCCCTCTTCAAGGAGCTACGATCTTACCTGCTTTGTGGCAAAAAAAAAAAAAAACCAACCCAAAACATAAAACAGAGGCAATATTGTGACAAATTCAATAAAGATTTTAAAAATGGTCCACATTAAAAAAAAAATCAACAACTGTTAAGAGCAAGGACTAGATGAAATAAGACTGCAAAATGCTAAAAAAAATTTTTTTTTGAAGCTGACTGAAGGGGAGGAACAAGAGTGTCTCTACTTTTGGTTTGACTGAAATTTTCCATAAAACACTTCTTGCTCAGAAGAAAATCAATGAGAATTAACAGAACAATTTGTTTGATATGAGAGCTGTCTTCAATTTCTAAAAATTCATTACAACCAAAATTGATTATCAGCACAGTCCAGGGGTTGGATGAGTCCAGTAGTTTCAGCAAGAAAGGTCAGTCTCTGCCCCAAGAGCTTGCAAGCAACAAAAACATCGCACATCCTGTTCTATTCCTTATTTCTTTTCCATAGGCATGGAAAGTCCAGGAAGGCTACTTGGAGGAAGGACATGATACTTAAGATAGACCTGGAAGGAACTTGGAAGGAAGGTAGGAAGGAGTGAGGGAGAAAATATTTCTGGGGACGTCACAAGAAGGCCAGCTTACCCTCAGACCTTCAGAAGGTTTTCCTGTCGCAAGCTGGAGAAGCTGTGAAGACATAGATGTGAGTTTAAACCCTGGGAAGGACCTCCATCATCAGAGTTGCCTGGAGGGACAGTGAGCCATCCCTGGGTTTCATGGGGACCCCCACCCATGTGAGTGTAGATAAGAAGAAACAGTCACCTCTCAGGAGTTTAAAGGAGGGCTTGAAACATTGACTGGAAACAGGAGTAGGCATTATATCCTTATTCATGTGAAAAACATTTGTCATACTCAGCACTGAGATACTAGGAAGACAGGGCTGAGCAAATAAGCCTGTTATCTCACAGTCTCAAGAAAATAGGTGGGAATCAGGATCATGTAATAGTAACAACAATAATAATAGTCATATGATTTTATAGAGATTCTTTTCCTTCTGGATATGGCTCCCGGCAGCCATATGACTTTGGTTTCCAACAATCACTAGACATGAGCCCCGGGTTGTAGCCAGTGCCCTGTTCCTTAGTGCTGGTGATGCCAGGCTCTCAGGAGCACCAAGGACTGCTCTGCGGGACACAGACACCCACCCATGGAGACTCACATCACCCACCAGCTCTCGTTTCACCCCAAAAGGCAGCTTTTTCAGAACATCAGACTCAGGTGGTTATAACTTCCTGAACTTCTGCTTCCTCACCTGTAATAAGGGGTAGCAGCCTACCTTTCTCCAGTGGGATAACATATGTGAAATGTATTATGTGTTAATGTTCCATGTAAACATATAAATGTTATACAATTATTTACATACAAAATAACACGTATTAATCTCCAGTCACCATGGATAATAAAATGATTAATTGGACGAAGCTCCTTTGGCATCAGTTCCATGAAGGTAAGAAAGACTGTCTCCACGACCGTTGCGTGAAGTTCAGAGCCTGGAACTGAGTCGGTGCTCAGTAAACACTTGCTGAATAAATGGCTCGAGCCAAGTTGAGCCGCCACAGAGAATGTTTAAGGGCTGGAGGTCCACACCAGCCCTCCCCGGTGGTCATCTCCCTCTCCGGCTCTCTGCTCGTCCCCCTCCCGCTCAGCACCTCCGGGCTCCAGGCCGTCCTCGCAGACGGCGGTGTGGTCTCTGTAGGGGTCGTCCCTGAGCTCTGGGGCCGCGAGGGGGCACCTGGGCGCTTTCCTGCGGCGAAGACACCGGCGCGGGCCCCACGCCCGGCAGCTGCAGGGCGCCTGGGCCGCGCAGGCGTAGGCGCCCACGGGCACCGCCAGCAGCACGGCGCACAGGATCACCGTGGTGTGCAGCAGGCGCTCTCGTCCCTCCAGCCCGCCGTCGTCTCGGCCGGTCACAAAGACCACACACCGGCCCTGGCGCGGAGGCTGCCCTCCCAGGCTAAGGCAGACCTCGTATTTTGTGCCAGGGAGGAGATCATCCACGGTGTACGTGTTGATTCCCGGGCCGACGTGGACCACCTTCTTCCCGAAGGCTTCATCCGACGCAATGTAGAGCGTGAACCACTTCTCAGGAGTGTCCGCCGCCGCGAACCACTCCAGCAGGATCCCGTGCACCGTCTGCTTGACCACCCGCAAGTCAACATAGGCGCTGCTCTCTGAGGGGGAGAAAAGAGAACGCGGTGCGAGCAGGGCCTGGGCGGGCTGGACGCCGAGGGAGATGACCACGGTACTCACGCCAATGGAGTTGGAGGCCATGCAGGTATAATTGCCTCTGTCTACCAGGTGGGCAGCAGGGATGACCAGCTCAGACAGAGTAGCATCTTCTGCAGTAAACGAGGTCAACACTGGGTGGAGAGAGAACAAAACAACTCCAGTAGACACTTCTCTGATAAACAGTCAGCTGGAGGGTGTCCAGCAATGCTAGTGTGTGTTTTTATTTTTATTTTTCTGGTGGGGGGGAGATGTTTGTTGTTGTTGTTAAAGTGGTGGTGACCATTTATTAAGCATGTGTTTGGTGCCAGGTTTTTGCCTCTTGGGCTTCCCTTGCGGCTCAATGGGTAAAGAATCTGCCTGCAATGCAGGAGACCTGGGTGTGATGCCTGGTTTGGGAAGATCCCCTGGAGAAGGGAAAGGTTATCCACTCCAGTATTCTAGCCTAGAGAATTCCACGGACTGTGTAGTCCATGGGGTCGTAAAGAGTCAGACACAACTGAGTGACTTTCACTCACTCACTCTTGCCTCTCAGCAACCCTGTAAGGTAAGTATCCAATTTTTACACATGAGAAGTTGAGGACTAGAGTGACTAAGCAACTTGTCCATCATTAGAATTGTTCAGAGTCATCGATTGATCTGGAACCTTGTTCTTCTGTGTATGAAGATCACACTCTTTCAGCTTCACTAGCTCCTCCTACCAACCGACTTTAGCCTTGCCAAGCTATCCCCTGGTTTCTAGGAGATCTCTAACAATAGTGTGACTGTACAGTATCATGAGCTTCAGGAAGTGCCTTTTTACTTTGCAGAGGTAGAGAGGCTCAGAGCCTGGAGCCAAATGCCTGGAATCTATCCCTGACTAAGTAAATGGTCTTGCATTTACTTAGTAAATTAGTAAAATCCATGTACTAAGTAAGTAGAGTTGCTTAGATTCTCTTGGCTTCAGTTTCCTCACCAGTAAAATGGGATGATAATAGTACTCACTCCATAAGTTTGACAGTAAGTGCTCAGTAAGTGTTAGCTGTTACTATTATTGAGAGAATGGATTGAACATGATACCCAAGAGACAGATGATAAAGCATCACAAAGATAACATCTGGATGTGCCTCCCACTCTCAAAGAAGCTACAACAACAAATGCTGTATTTCTCCTTCACTGGTACTTAACCTTGAGCCAATAAGATGTAAGCAAAATGATAGGACAAAGTCAACATTTCAGTTAATTAGGTTTTTTTTTCCCAGAGTTTTGCCACCATGTATAATATCTGAGTGACTGTATTTCTCCAGTTGTACTTAGACATTCCCAGCTGTCTTCTAGATAGTGTCAAGATTCTTCCAGAAAGGCCATCCCTGGCTTCATGATGTGCTCCAAACCTGCAGGGTCAACATTAAAGATGCCTTCTGCTGAGGTATGAAAGCAGAGCCTGAACTTCAGGAAATGAAAGACAGGTTCGAATCCCAGCAGTGGGACCCCTAGAGGTCTCTCCCTGGGTCCCAGTATTGCAACTTCAAGCCAATACAGTCTGATCAACATAGTGGTAGGAAGTGTGAAATTCACTCAATACCTAGGACTTCCCAACCTTGCTTGGTAAGAGGTAGCTGAAGGTTAGGGAATGAGAGCGTGAAGAAACACTTGTTAAAATAAATGCTCTCAGGGTCTCCCCTGGTCTAATTGAATCAAATCTCCAAAGAGAGGTCTGAAAATATTATTTCAAACAAGAACCTCAGATGAGTTAGCTCAGAAAAGTTTAAGAAATAAGTAATAAGTTACCTCTAGACTCAGTTCTAGTCAGAAATTCTATGATTTAAAAATACTCAGTATAGTATTTTGCATCTAGAAGGCTTTCAAAGAATATATGTGTTCATATACAATTCTATAATATTTATACAGTATGTTAAGTCAACTAATATATATTTATGTCTTACATACTGTATGCAACATATATATATGTAAGCCACAAATACATATGTAATATATATAATTATACCTTACATCTCATAGAGATCTATATGCAACACGTATATAAATATATTATTATATACACCTGTGTGTAACAAATATAAATATCATATTTCTAGATCTGCATGCAACAAATATATAAACACATTAGTGTATAAATATAGTATTTACATCATACGTCCTATAGAGATCTGTATGCAACCATTTAAAATACTGCCAATAGTAGGGCACTATCTTGGCATTCTTTCTGTCGTGGTGAGTATAATTCAAGCCTGTCCCAATCTTACTTGCACCCCTCCACATGATTGACCCAGTTTAGAACTTCTCTTCTGAAGACAGGGTTGCTACAGAACTCCCCAGCCCCCCAGATACGTGGAGAGGGTACATGGACTTACCATCAAATTCCCTCCATGTGCTCAGAGGATAAGTCCAGGCAATAGTTGGTGAGGGGCTAGCCTGTGCCAAGCATCGCAGGGTCACATTCTGTCCCACCTGGACGCTGACATTGGTACTCGGGGTTGAAATCTGAGGCTTCCTGCAAACACTGAGCTCCGTTTCGTGAAAAAGCTGCCCTGCCTTGAAGAGAGGACCTCGGCACATGAGATAGGGATTCACCAGGATGACTGGAAGGCTGATGGACTTGATAAACTGGACAAGTCCTCTTAGGCGACAATCACATAACCAGGGGTTGTCGTGTAGTGCCAGCACCATGCTGGAGAGAATCTCAGCCTCATGGCCAGACTGCTGGTGTTTTTGGTAGGCTGGCCAGTTCAAGAAGACATTCTTGGATACAACTGTCAGTCTATTGGAGGATAGGTCAAGGTAGGTCAGGTTGACCAAGAACTGAAGAGCCAGTTCAGGAAGCGCATCAATCCTGTTGTGTTTGAGGTCCAAGACCCTCAGGAGCGGGGTGGCACGGAATGCTGTCCACGGTACTGAACGGAGTTTGTTCCCCTCCAGTCTCAGCTCTTTCAGTTCTGACAGGTGCTCCAGGGCTCCTAGGTGGATCACAGTGACATTGTTAAAATTGAGCCAAAGGTACTCCAAAGTGCACATGTTGATGAAAAACCCTCGAGGCAGTTCAAATATGGGTGAGTTTTCAATTCTCACTTGCTTGAACTCTTCAGGAAGGTTCCTTGGGATCTCTCCCAAAGAGATAGATACGCACTTCAGAGTCCTGTACAAAACAACAGAACAGCTTTGAGATGAACATCAAGAGTCTGGGAAGTAGGATCAGGGTCATCCTGGTAATAGATGTATGAATTAGAAAGAAAAAAATGCAATTCACTTGAGTTAGACCCATTCTGGTAAAAATGCAGAGTTTATAAAACTTCAGCACCAACTAAACCAACTAAAGTGAGTTTCAAAGAGATTTTGCTGATTTCCTGCCAAATCTTGGCCTGCTCCCACACCACATCATCCCAAAGAAAACCCACTCCCCTACAACCTTCTGGGATCTTGCTAGCCCAGCGCACCTGCCGAAACTCTCCTCTGAGCAGGCACATCCTGGCAGACAGGATGGCTGAGCCGCATGTGAATCCAGAAAGACCAGAACTAGCAGGAAATAGTGAGGAACTGAAGCCATAGCCTTCTGTAAGAAACTACCTTATGAGTTTTTTAAATAAGTACAGTCCAAGCCTCCAAGTGGCAAATCCTATTATTGGTAATCCATAATGATGTAGGTCAGCACAGCAACAGCAAAGCCCTTGGATGCCCTGAGGTCTGTTATGGCCCAGATCACAAGCTCAGTAAGAACCCAGAAGAGGGAGCTATTTCTCCTAACTAGATGGAAAATTCACTCTTTCTGGCTCTTGAGCCCAGAGAGCAAACTCTCAGGCAGATGTCTAATTCAGTCCTGATACCGCCGCCCCTCAGTCTCATACGAAAAGATCAGAGAAACAAGCAAGGAGTACTTTCCTGAGCACCATGGTTCAGGTGGTTGGGCCAGAATCCATCTAAAATTCATCGATCACAATTGGCTCCTGAAACCCAGAACTTTCAACCAGTCTCTAAATGCAAATTCAGATGATGGTTGACAAAGTAATTTTAGAACCACTCTTATCAGTGGCAACATCTCCAGCATGTGGTGGATTCATTTGTCTTGTGAGTTAAGACAGCGACACCTGCTGCTTGGATGACCAGAATCAGAGAAGCATCACGGTACAGAGTTTAAACCACAAGATTGTCACTGATTAAATCAAAGCACGTTTCTTATCCTGAATCACATAACTTATCCTGAATGCAGTGTATCTCACATGTTAAATTTTTTTAAGTGAGATTTTATGTGATTCTGGATACTTTGTCATTCTTCATTCATTCAATAAATATAAATTGGTCATCTGCTCTAAGCCACACCCTTGCTAGATGCAAGGAATGTTGTGGCTAGCAAGATTGCTGTGAATCTGGTCCCATGAGGCCTTCTCTCTAGCTTATGCTTCCTAATCTTGAAATCTTTGAAAAGTGAATTTCTCTGTGCAAAGTGAGAAAATTAACACTTTTTAGTGTTTCTAGGAAATACTAAGATTATGCAAAATAAAGTATCTAACATATAGTAGGTACCCAATAAAATTTAATTCACCTCCCACACCAATAGACTCTTGAAGACAGTCACTTTCTTTTACCTGGGGTACTATTACTTCTGATGACTATCAAAATTCCACGGGTTCCCCTAAGATTCATAATATATATTATACCCTATAAAAGACCTCAGGGAAGAAAATCCGCTTAGTAGCTAACCAGTGATGGGGAAATGGGTCACCAACTAAGCTGATTACATCCCAGGCTTTCCATCCAAGCCAAATATATTTGCTGGAGTTTCCAGACAACCTAACTCTACAATATGGCTAGATAGCTGGACTTCCTCTCCAGGTTAAAAAAATTGGAAAGGAAGGAGAGTGCCGTGGGCACAAAGCTGTGGCCGACAAGGAGAGGTGCTGCCCAGACACCCTTTGAGGAATGAATCAGTGCTTGCACGCCCTTCCCAAGGCAGCCTCATGCAGAGACTGATGTGGGGGCACAAGGACCTGGCCGGTTTGGCATGATGGGGGACAACTCCGATGGGTGGTTCTCATTCCAGAGTTCCCTAGCAGGCTGGTCAAGATTTTGTCAGGTTTGCTTTGTGGGAAAATGTGATTCAATCCACGGGTATCACAAATGACCAGTGAGTTCTTTTCTCATCCCAAAATAAAAATGCCGAAAGAGCCCCACATCCCCTACAATTTCTTCTCTGTTCATCCCATCTAGCTTTCTTAAAAGAATCCTGCTCAACTCAGCCTTCCAGTGGTCTGCCGGGAGCTTGAGGAGAACGCCCACTGGCATGTCCTCTCTGAACTCAGCCAGGTCTCCTTCTCACTGCCACTTCTCCTCTCCTGACTCCTTCATCCTCTGCTTTCCTTATCTGATGTTTGGTCATGGGGAGCAGCTGTACTGTTGGCTAGAAGACTAAACTCACGAGATGGAACAACAAAGAGAAGGGATCTGAGAATACTACACTTCCATCTCCCTTCTGGCAGGATGCACTTAGGAACTTGTCTCTTAGGATTCTTAGTAGAGACGGGGTCACGGGAGAGGAGTCACTCGATATTTGTGAAATAATTAGATAAAAATGGCTTCTGGGCAGCAGCAGATTTCCTGTCTATTCAATTGGAAAAAAGTCACTCCAACATGACCAAAATTTTTTTATATATTTTTTTTAATTTATTTGGCTCTGCTGCATCTTAGCTGTGGCATGCAGAATCTTTAGTTTTGGCACGTGAACTCTTAATTGCAGCACGTGGGATCTAGTTTCCTGATCAGGGATCCAACCTGGGCCCCCTTCATTGAGAGCATGATGTCCCTAGACCACGAGGGAAGTCTCATGACCAGAACTTTGGAAGAGCTCAGACTGAGAACTAGGCAACCGAGGACGAGGGAGCAGATGTGCTATCGTTTCTCTTTCTGCAGCTGATGTTTTTCCTTCATTCCTCCACCCGCTCCAACCACATCTGAGATGGTCCTCTAGGCTCCCCTTGCTCTGGGGCATGCCTGTGACAGACACACAGAAGACTATGTCCCTAGGCCCTCTTGAAATAGGTGGGCTACATGACCAATATTCACACCAATGAAATGGAGGAAATAATGTTTCAAAAGTCCCTCCATGAATTCTCCAAGTTCTCTTTTCTCTTGTTGGAACAAGTGTTGCCATTCCAGGCGGTAGAGCCTTCATCAACCTGTGTTCCTGGGTGAATAAGAGAGCAGGACCCTTTCTCCATCCTTATTTCCCACTCACTCAAGTAGACTCCATGAGAGCAGGAATGTTTCTGTTAAGTCATTGATATCTGGGAGCTATTAGCACAGCATAAGCCTAAGCTATCCTGACTACAATGTCCTTATAAGGAAATAAAATATGCTCAAATACTTGTAAATTGATTTCTGTCTCTCTTGGATTAAAAGTTTCCAGTTCTAGTCTTCTAAACACACTGCTGAGTCTCTTGATTAATAGCCTAGTTTAATAACCACATCCACTTTCCAGGATTAAATTTCACTTGTCTGCCTTTTAGTACCCTGTAAGGTTTCAAGTCTACACCAAGTGACCTACCATGTAGATCAGGAGGAATATAACCATGCTGCATTAAAAAAAAAAAAAAAAGACATCATGGAGATGTCATGATTCCAGCCAAGCTCCAAACAAGGCTTCCTAGGCCCACATGCTGTGGGATCACCATAGTACAGGCTGGTCTTCAGCATCTGGGAGATTGGAAATTCTTTTACCAAGACTCTAAGAAGACATTAGGTTTTCAGGGACTGACTTATACTAACCAGATTTATGTACCAACAGACTAATATATAAACAGGACATCATTTTATTTTTTACAATGTGAATGTGTTTTTTCCCAATGATTTGAATATTCACGAGCACAATCCAGGATGATTCTTCTCTACAAGAGCAAATTAAGGAAGACAGAAGACACACAGAGAGGCTGACAGAAGGGTCTTGGGAGGCTGACCATCTTGGGAGCCATTCCATTCAGACCACTAAGGTAGGTTTTCGTGAATCACTGGGAAGTTGAATCTTTTTTCGCTGTTTTCACACACACACGTGCACGCGGAGGGCACATACACACATAATATTGGATAAATACTAACAGGATTTTGCTTTCAAGTCCCTGATTTTTCTTCAAACAGGGTTCAATAAAACTGAGTACATGTTAGCTGGGCCAGTAATTGTTCAATCTTGACGGGCTCAGTCACTGAGAGAAAACATCTTTATCATTCCAACAGATGGCTGCTTTAATCTACCATACTTACATTTGTTCTGATTTGGGGAGTGCCTGTCAGTCTCATACATTAAACAATCAGAGTTGAATCTCGAGTCTCATAAGGCATTGCAGAATGCCTTTACACATCTAGATTGAGGGGGAGCCCAATTCAGCCTGCCACCTGTTTTTGTAAATAACGTGTTCTTTGAACTCATCCGTGCTGATTAACTTGCATATCATCTGAGACTGCTTTCACACTCAAGAGATGAGTAGCAGCAACAGAGCTTAAAATATCTCGTATCTGGCTTTCTTTACAGGAAAAAAAAAATGTTTGCTGACCTATGATATAGACAGCAGCTTCATCATCTTTTTTTTTTAATTTTTAGCTTCATCATCTTCTAACCAAATAATTTCTCTCGCCAATAGCAACGGTTCTCAAATTATAGTCAGTGGGACCCTCCAGGGGATGGGCAGGAAATACACATGTATGAAAATCCCATGTTTGTGTGCACTGGTGCTCTCAAGGTTCTGACCCCAGGTCTCACTTAGACTGAGAAAAACCCATTTCCATAGCAAACCTGCTATGAGTCACGTTGCAGAGATTAACACTGAATAAAGACCCTCCACCTGGCCGGAACATTATCAAGCATTCAGATCCTCCAAGAAAATTTATCACTGTCCTCTATAAATTATTCAGCTCTCTGGGCTTCAGTTTTCTTGTCTGTTAAGTCAAATAGCCCAGGCTTCAAAACAGGTTATTTCAAAGATCAAAATGAGAGAAAACAAGAAAATAAGTTGTAAGGTCATCCCTCGTAAGGTCTTTTGTAAATGTCACAGGAAGTAGTTTAGAAATGATTGCATCACATTGGTTTTTATATTCAGCAAATATTAAAGACAATACAGGGTCTCAGATGACACTAACAAAATAGCTTCCTTGCATCACTTGCTGTCCCCAGTTTCAAAAAGCTGTCCCATCACTTGCTTTCCTCAGTTGTTACCCAAAGGCCTTGGCACCAAACACCTTGGGTGTGCTCTTCATTAGAAGACAGTCCTACAGACAAGACAGAATGCTGGTCCTTCTGCTGGGGACATTTGCCTCCTCCTGTGCAGAGACCGCATCTCAGAGGTTTCCAACCTTTAAGCAAACTGAACAGGAATCCTCCTTTGAAGTGGCTTATGGAGTGACCCAGGAGGCTCCGAGACACCCTCAGGAGCTCAGGTAAGTTTCAGTTAGAATCACAAAGAGTGCTACATAGGGACAGAGTGAGCTGCGTGCCAGACAGCGTTGGGTATACCATGCCACCTGCCTCAGAGGATCTCTCAGATCCCTTCAGTCTCACATTCTAAGTAAATGAGCAGTAGTCTTGTGGGCATCATCCAAACCTCTAGAATTTACTAAAAATCGGATGATTAGAATCCATGAGTGTCCACAGTGAGGGCATGGTGTTTGTCTCTGTATGTGTATGTGTGTGACTATACAAATGTGGAAAATGGATAAAGAGATTAAATGTGAGTGCCTACAAGCTAGCATAAATGTAGTCAAGATGCAGTCAAGATGCAGATAGGAAGTAGTGAGGACTAGCAACTCTGGAGGCGAGTGTGTGGTCCAAATGCTAGAGCTGCCTCTTTCTAGCTGTGTATTTGTGTGCAACATAAGTTAGATCACTGCTCAACAAAGTTTGTCCTGCCCCACCATTGCCTCTGTAGGAGAACTGTCCCTTTCTGCCCTGTTGAAAGCTTAGTTTTGGCCATGAGACTCACTTTGGCAGACAGAATATGGGCAGAAATACCAGTGTTAAGGAGCGTAAGAGGTATTGTATGTTTTTGCTCATTTCTCTATCATCTGACATCTCCATGAAAGAAGCCTCCTCCAGATAGCCACTGACTCTCCATCCTGGGCCCCAAGTAGGACATAGGGAGCAGAGCCACCCCAATCAACCCACCAGCCTGTAGACTGTGTGAAAATAAGTGCTTGTTGCCTTGTACCACTGCGATTTTGCCTTTATTTGTTACGCAGCAAAAAGTGATACAGGCAAGTTACTTACTCCCTCTGTTCCTTCTCCAGGAAAGCTAGGAGAAGGGCGGTGCCTGCTGCAAAGGACTGTCATAAGAATTAAATGCATTAATATATAAAGCACTTAGAACACTTCCTGGCACATAGTAAGTGCTTTTATAAGTGTTAATTGTTGTAGTTGTGTGTAAATGTAAGAGGAAGCAGGTACCCGGGTAGGTAAGAGTGGGTGAGCATGGACTCAGGTGTCAGAGTGACCGTGTGGGAGAAGGGGAGTAGGCGCAGGGGTGTAGGCAGCTGTGTGCAGGCAGGGGAAAGCACGGCCCTCAGCAGAAGTACTCGTTGATCCGTCTGCTGGCCCTGATGCCCACGGCCTGAGAGTCCAGGCTGGAGCGAGCAGAGAGGAGTCTGTCGGCCTCACTGAGGCTGTGCTGGGACAGGTCCTCCGAGCCGTCCTCGCTGTGGCCCAGCCTCTCCAGGTTGACGTAGGCACCCGTGGCCTCGGCGGAGCCCCCGGCGCCGCACTTGCGCCAGCGCCTCCGGAGGGCACCGCAGCAGACCAGCAGCGTGAGCGGCAGGGCGATGACGGCGGCCACGCTGATCACCACCACGTTGATGAGCCGCTGGGTGGCCTCGGCGTCCACCACCTCGTCGGTGGAGAAGATGACGCACTGCTCCTTGCGGGGCACCAGGCCCCGCACGCAGACGCACGCCACGTACTTGGCCTTGGGCACCAGCCCGCGGATGGTGACGCTGCTCTTCCCGGGCGGCACCAGCACCCGCCGCATGTCGCGCTGCCCGAAGACCGCGTAGAGCACGCTGAAGGCAGTTGTGTTCCCAGCCTGGGGGGCCTTCCACACCAAGGTCACGCTCTGGTAAGTGTCCCCCACCACCTTGAGGGAGCTCACCGTCTGGGCCTCCTGGGAGCCGGCCGGCGCGTCCGAGTGCTCTTCGGGGGCTCTCATCTGGAAGTGCTGGAGGAGCAGCTGCTCCTTCGCGTCGGGCACGGGGGGCCCGGTGGCCGGGACGCCAGGCTCGGGGACGTGGGGAACGTGTCTGGCCACCATCTTGTTATACGCGGCAGCTTCCGCCCCCTCGCCCGTCCTTGCCCACCGCGCCCCTGGGCCCCCACTGCGTTCCGTGGACGGCTGGGGCTCCGTGACGACCAGGGAGATGAGCGTCTCAGAGGCTCCCAGGAAGTTCTTGGCCTGACAGATGTAGTCTCCTGAGTCCAGGTGGGACACGGCAGGCAGGCCCAGTAGAGTCCAGCTCGTGCCGTCACTGGAGACTTCCTGGTGCACTGCAAGGGGGAACAGGGACACATGACCGAGAAGGAACAGCTCCATCTGCCCCAAGCCTATTTCCACCCAAGTTCACAGAGCCTGGATTGTGTACATTCTGCCCAACACCCGAGAAAAGACTGGGCCTTATTGAACTTTTCTTAGATTGGCCAAGGGAATGGAGATCAGCTGGGATTAAATTTGGGGAGACCCAGACTGGGGCATGGACTTCCCTGGTGGCTCAGACGGTAAAAGCGTCTGCCTACAATGCAGGAGACCTGGGTTCGATCCCTGGGTTGGGAACATCTGCCCTGGAGAAGGAAATGGCAGCCCACTCCAGTACTCTTGCCTGAAAAATCCCATGGACAGACCAGAGGAACTTGGTAGGCTACAGCATGAGGTCGCAAAGAGTTGGACTCGACTGAGTGACTTCACGTTCACTTTTCAGACTGGGGCAGAGTGTAAGAATGATCAGCCATCTAGATCTGAGATGTTCCAGTGCTGTCTTTCAGGGGTCTGAGTTCTGCAGAGCTGACCCCTCAGAGGCAGTGGGCTGATGTTTTGGGGTTGGGGGTTTGGGTGACCTCAGGCAGAGGCCCAGCTGCAAGCGCTCTGCACACCCCTGCCCAGGCCCACTGCCACTTCCACCAGTGCATCTCCAACTTTTCTGCTTTAGGTGAGTGGAACTCCTGCACAGTTTTGTTGGTACATTGATTTCAAACCGACAGTCCTAGAACAACACTTGCCAACCTAGTTAAGGGAAACAGAAGAAAGCTGGCAGGGGTGGGAGGTGTTCAGGTCAGAGGCCAAAAAATGATGCCTCCTCAATGGCACCCCACTCCAGTACTCTTGTCTGGAAAATCCCATGGATGGAGGAGCCTGGTAGGCTGCAGTCCATGGGATCGCTGAGAGTTGGACATGACTCGGTGACTTCACTTCTACTTTTCACTTTCATGCATTGGAGAAGGAAATGGCAACCCGCTCCAGTCCTCTTGCCTGGAAAATCCCATGGATGGAGGAGCCTGGTGGGCTGCAGTCAATGGGATCGCTGAGAGTTGGACATAACTCAGTGACTTCACTTCTACTTCTCACTTTCATGCATTGGAGAAGGAAATGGCAACCCACTCCAGTGTTCTTGCCTGGAGAATCCCAGGGATGGGGGAACCTGGTGGGCTGCCGTCTATGGGGTCGCACAGAGTCGGACACGACTGAAGCGACTTAGCAGCAGCAGCAGTAGCCATCCTCTTTCTGCATGTAGGTGGGCTGTGACTCCTGCAAACCCCTTCCCCCTACTCAGTGCCAGGGATGAACCATCTCTGTGTACACAGCAAAAAGGGCACAGCTAAGGAGTCCCAGTTCCTCCTTGTTTGAGCTGTGTGGTGTAGACCAAGCATTTAGCCCCTCATGCCCTCAATTTACTTATATGCAAAATAGAAGGATAATCAGGTTGTTCTTTAAAGTTCAGTGACATTATGTACGTAATACATTTAACACATGAAGAACTCAGTAGATGGTAACTCTTAGCATTAATTACTCCTAGTGATACTGGCTTCATATTTACAATGTAGAAACTTACTGTAAATATTAAATACACTAAGAGAGCACTTTCTACCCCAAAGCCAGTGTTTTGTTCCGCTGGGGTGGGCCCTGAGCTGGTGGAATATGACAGAACAGGTTGAGTGCCACTATCATCATTGAAGCCACTGCCCCCATGCCCTCCCCTGGGTGGAGCCCTCCAACTCCATTCAGACAGAATGGGAGTAAAGAGCCTTCCTTAGCCCTCCTCCTGGGAACCCTGAACCCCCTCCCCACCTGTGTGGGCTGTTGACACACATCCTAGTCTAGGATCTCAGCACAGTGGTCCCTGTAAGTCACACACCTGTGCCATTGAGGAGGTGCCCATTGGCCCTACTCCAGCTCATCTCTGGCCCAGGGACCCCAGTGGCCCCACAACGTAGCAATACTGTGCTGCCCAAAGGCGACCTGATGCTGGTCATCCCCGGACGGAGCTCCGGACTCTGGCACTTCCTGAGTTCCAGCTGGCTGAAGACCACTCCAGCCAGGCTACGTGGGCTGGCACACTTCAGCCTGGCCTCTATGAAAGCCACGTTTGGAGCCCAGCCTTCTAGGAAATGGACCAGGTCGTAGAGTCGGCAGTCACACACCCAGGGGTTGTCCTGAAGCCCTGCAGGGGTGAGAGGGAAGGCAAGAGGTAAGCCCAAGGTATTCAGATCCCCAGGTCCAGCGCCCCTGGTATGTCATGAGCTCAGAGTCAGCAGAACTGACCTCCAGGCCCAGCTCCTTGCCTCACTAGCTATACAACCTTTAAGTCTGGTTCTTCATCTAGAATGACAGCATTAGGAATTCCCTGGCAGTCCAGTGGTTAAGGCCCCATGCTTTCAATGCAGGGGACATGGGTTCAATCCCTGGCAGGGAACTAAGGTCCCACATGCCACACAGTGTGGCCAAAAATTTTTTATAATAAATAAAATAGAATGATAGCATTACTCCCTTTTCTGGGTGGCTATAAATATAAATAAAGGTAAGTCATATTAAGCACTGGGTGAGTGGGACAGCATCACGCATGGACCCAGGAGCCCCGCAGGCTCCAGTTCATAGCATCCCAAAGAGTCAGACACAACCGGAGTGACTTAACACGCACGTGTAAGCAGGACAGCACATGGACAAAACTGGCAGTCGCCACTGCCACTGTTGGACTGGTCCTCTCAGGCTACTGGCCAGGCAGTGGGCATTTCCGCAAAACCTGAAATATGCCAAAATCTATTTCTAGAAATGCTTCATGACCCCGGCCCTTGACACCTGTCCCCCCAGTATAAGTGTACTTTCAGCATCATTCCAGCAAAGAGGGTGGATGTTCTGAGCCATGGTCCCTTTGACACAGGCTCAAAAAGACAAGAGTGAGGATGACAGGAAATCAAATCCTATGTTATATCCTCAGCCCTGTTTACCTTAAAATTGAGCATCTTTATAGAGCTGAAGGCAGGTCACTGCACCCACCCTATCAAAGCACCGCCAGTATATAGAGAGGTATCATGTGTCCCCAATCTTAAAACACAATTCCTTTTCATATGTTTAAATTTCTCAAATACAAAATGAATCATTTAATGTGATGTCCTTCTGTCCTCCCCTGATTGTTATTGAATTCTATAGTGTCTAACCAATAGCATATAATATATTTACATGGATGTATTTGATATGTTGGGAGGGGAAAATGTCAAGGGTTGGGGACGGTGAATTCAGACCTGCTTGTATATCCATGACTCTGCGGTCCTTTAGAGCACTGGTTAGAAGGCACTAGTTTATTTCCCACCCCCAACCCCATTCCATCCTGGTGACTGCTATCCTGTGTCACTGGTTAAGTGCATTTTATGATAATCTGCATCCCAAGAGTCATCACTGCCCAGCTCTGGTAATCAGCTCTCTGACTTCACTTGTTAAAACAGAATCTCCAAAGAATAAATACAAATGGCAAAGTGCAAGGACAGTGAAACTTTCACCAGTCAGATTGGCAAAAGTTGAACATTCTGACCACTGTGATTGTTAGCCTCGTGCAGGAAAAGCTGTCCATCCGTCTTGCTCACTGCTGTATGCTCACAGCTAGAATGGAGCCCACACATTGGCTGGCTGAGTTACTCAAATACCCTTGCTGAGTACACATATGCATGGGTGGGGGCGGGCAAGAACTGGCACTTTAGAGACCAGAGTCGATATGCAAACATCTAACTTGTGCACCCCATGGACCCAGAAATGCCACTTCTCTCTTCCTATTCTAGAGAAACACTTGTCTCCGTGCGCAAGGAAGCATTGTCAAGAATGCTCTCTGCAGCACCACAGGTGTTAACAAAATAGGGGAAACAATCTAAAGGCCTGTAAAAGGAGGAATGGCCAGATAAACTGCAGTATAACTGTCTGATGGGCTTCCTCTGTGGCTCAGTGGCAAGGAATCTGCCTGCAATACAGGAGACTTGGCAGGAGCCTTGGGCTTGACCCCTGAGTCGGAAGACCCCCAGGAGAAGGAAATGGCAACTTGTTTGGAGAATTCCATGGACAGAGGAGCCTGGTGGGCTACAGTCCATGGGGTTGCAGAGTGTTGGACACGACTAGCAACTAAACAGCAACAATAATAACTTTAAGATGGAATATTATGCCAAAGTTTAAAAAAATGAAGTTGATCCATTTGTGGTAACTTACAAAGACCTCCAAGACTTATTGCTGGGTGGAAAAGTGCTGTTTTTTATGTATAATATGATGAAATATTCCTAAAGTTTCTATGTACATGTATGTATATTTATGCATGTGTATGTAAATATATTGTAGAAAGGAGGGAACATGCAAATAAACAACGGTGGCTACCTTTTAGGAGAGGGAGAAGGGATTATAATCAGAAGAGGCCACTATATATATATATACACACACATACACACACACATACATATTTAGTTCAGTTCAGTCACTCAGTCGTGTCTGACTCTTTGCGACCCCATGAACTGCAGCACACCAGGCCTCCGTCTTCATCACCAACTCCCGGAGCCCACCCAAACTCATGTCCATTGAGTCAGGGATGCCATCTAACCATCTCATCCTCTGTCGTCCCCTTCTCCTCCTGCCCTCAATCTTTCCCAGCATCAGGGCCTTTTCCAGTGAGTCAGCTCTTCGCATCAGGTGGCCAAAGTATTGGAGTTTCAGCTTCAACATCAGTCCTTTCAATGAACACCCAGGACTGATCTCCTTTAAGATGGACTGGTTGGATCTCCTTGCAGTCCAAGGCACCCTCAAGAGTCTTCTCCAACACTATAGTTCAAAAGCATCAATTCTTCAGTGCTCAACTTTCTTTATATATTTAAAGGGCATTCAAATTTGATTTTCAAATAATTTCTTTCCATGTAAATACTACCCTATACAGTGTTCTTTACTAGGTAAGAAAGTCTGTAAAATACATAGAGTTGGAATGGGGTTTGCTGTTCCCTGCCCCACTTCCAGGAAAGTGAGGTGTCTAAATTTTCCCTGTTTGAGAGACATTCCCTGGCCTCAGGGCGGGAGCTGCCCTGAACCACTCTAAGATTGCTCCAGCCCCCAATGCTGGACCCCACATGAGCCAAAGCATGTTTAGGGGACATCTGTCTCTCTGATGATACTCCTCACCCACTCCCCACCACCCACTCTCCAGGACTCCAGCAGGGTTCCCCAGCCTTCCTGGGACAAGGGGAAAGTTCAGAGCTGCGATGTGAACTGAAGCGGTCTAGCTAGGAGCTTGGGCTCCAAACCCTACCTTGTCAATGTGTGCCTCTTAAGAGATGCCATTTCTTACCTAGGACCAACCTGGCATGGTGACCGGGAAGGAAGGGCCCAGTGTGCAGGTGGATCCAAGTGGCGAGCAGCTCCTGCGGGAGCCTCAGCAGCTGGTTGCTGGAGAGGTCGAGGAAAGTGAGGTTCCCCAGGAAGCGCGCGGCCTCCGGCGGCACAGCAGAGAGGCGGTTCGCCTGCAGGTCCAGCAGCCGCAGCTGGGGGGCGTCCCTGAGCGCCGCCCAGGGGAAGGCTGCCAGGCGGTTCCCGGGCATGCGCAGCTCGCGCAGGCGGCGCAGGCCCCTGAGCATCAGGGCACTGAGCTCGCAAAGGGCGTTGTAGGGCAGCCACAGCTGCTCCAGGCGGCCCAGCGTCTTGAAGGCTTCCCCGGGCACCCTGCGAATGGCTGTCCGCTCCAGGCGCAGTTTGGAGGTGTCCGGAGGGACAGATGCTGGGGGCAGAGTCATGTCCGGGTCGTTGCACACCACTGTCCTGGACACAGAAATGGGAGTATTTGAGCAAAGGTTCTGTGGAGTGGGCCCAGTCACCTGCCTGAAGGTTCTCAAGCTTGAATCGCTACGTCCCCTTACAGCCCATACCTCCTGCAGCGCATGAAGAATGAACAGTATTTAGAAATCCTGAGGCTGTCTTGTGTACTGTCAAATTGCATCTGTGAATTGAAAGAGTTTCTTTGTTAAATTATAGCTTAGTTTGTGATTGCATTGCCTTTTCTTCATTAAGATGTGTGTGTGTGTGTGTGTGTGTGTGTGTGTGTGTATAGATAGATAGAAATGGCATCAGATGTGGAAGCCATACAAGAGATGCCTCAAGACCCTGCTGACTCTGAGGGACCTTGAGATGATCAAGGTGTTTAAAGGCTGGAACTTTGCAGTCTCACAGGTAGATTCACCTCTGGGCTCTTTCTTTGCTTGCTGGCTGTGTGCCCCTGAGTATGTTATATAACCTCTCTTTTCCTCAGTTTCTCCAGAATAATAGACTCCTCCTCAGAGGGTAGTTTTGGGGATTTAAGTGAGGTCATATGTGTACCAACTCTGCAATACCTGTTACCTGTAGAAACCCAGTTACTGTGGACCGGTGGTGTGAGTCTCTGCATCTAGCACTGCAAGTACGTCAGGTCAGTCTGACCAGCTCCTTCCCATGCGCCTTCTGCCCAGTGACTTCTTAAACCTCATTCTACCAAGTTTGACCCTAAAGCAGAGGATAGAGAGATAGCAGGAGGCAGTCCCCACTCTGGAGGAGCCTCCAATTCAGGACTCTGCTATACACTGTCACTGAGAGCACCACCCCCACGTATGGTGAAAGGGAAAGATGCTTAAGAGAATAAAACTCAGAGGCTGGGCCTGAGGGACCCAGCCCTTGTGCAGCCCCAGTTTCATCCGGAGGACGTCTCTGCTCACACTGCAGGAGGTGGGCTGTGGGGGTGGGGTATTGTTATGCTAAGAGAGGTTGTACTCTTATCATCCTCCCAGCACCACACACACACACACACACACACACACACACACACACAGGCTCCACCAGCATCCTTCAGCTTAACTCACATACAGTACTCAAAAGTCAGCCGGGCTTAGCTAGTTATTGTCAATGTGCCCACAAAAGGCCCAGTTACTTCCACTCACTCATATTCATTCTTCAGATGTACATGGAACTCCTACTGAGCGATGAGTACAGTGGAAATTCAGAACATCAGATTCACAGCCCCTGTCCCCATACAGCTTATAATTTAGCAAAGAAAGAAAAAAAGCATTGGAGGCAATGATATCTTCAGGGACAATGGAAGCTTGGGTGTTGCAGGGAGGTAGGTCTGGATGTAGGTAGAGGAAGGGAGTTGATGGAGAACATGTGCTGGAAGGCGGAGAAAACAGTCAAGGAAGGGATGAAAGAAACCAATAAGAGCCCAGTGCAGGCCAACACCATGGCTCCTGGTGGGGTGAAAAGGCACAAAGGACACGGGCACATCTTTCCAGGTGCCCAGACTCACCCTCCCCCAGGAAACCACAGGGACCTGTAAGGGCACACAATCTTTTCATGATCAGGGAGCACGGAGCACAGGCAGGCCCACCAGGCGCTCGGATGTAAAAACTGGGCCCTCCAAGAGGCCCGAAGGCATCTGAGATGCCAAAGCAGCCTTGGTCTGACTGTGCCATCTGTGCCTGTGCCCACTGGGGACCTCAGGGTCCTCTACAGCCTTTCATGGCCTCATGTCCCCTCATAAGACACTATGCAGGTGGCCTGGTGCCTATTAGATGTGGGACTTCTGGGCAGGTAGAATCCATGGTGAGCGCTCTGGCTTTAGAGGAGGCAAGACTCTTGAGAGTCCCTTGGACTGCAAGGAGATCCAGCCAGTCCATCCTAAAGGAGATCAGTCCTGGGTGTTCATTGGAAGGACTGATGTTGAAGCTGAAACTCCAATACTTTGGCCACCTGATGCGAAGAGCTGACTCATTTGAAAAGACCCAGATGCTGGGAAAGATTGAGGGAGAGAGGAGAAGGGGACGACAGAGGATGAGATGGTTGGATGGCATCACCGACTCAATGGACATGGGTTTGGGTGGACTCTGGGAGTTAGTGATGGACAGGGAGGCCGGGCATGCTGTGGTTCATGGGGTCATAGAGTCGGACACGACTGAGCGACTGAACTGAACTGAACGTTGGCTGACTTTAGGGACCCTGGAAACTGCCCTTGGAATTCTATTTTCCATCCTAAAGCCAGCTTGGTATCAGAAGCCTTCCTTGGTCCCTGCACAGCCACATCACCAGGTAAGAAGGGTTCTAGAAGTAAAGGGAAGCTCTGAGTTCTAGGACCAGCTCTGCCACTGATGCTGCGTGGCTTTGCGCCCTGGGCTCTCTGTAGGTTGCAAGGGAGGCTCTGTCACCCTGGCCACACTGTTCTTGTGTGCTGATTCACTTCAGTCACGTCTGACCCTTTGCAATCCCATGGACTGTAGCTGCCAGGCCCCTCTGTCCTAGAGATTTTCCAGGCAAGAATACTAGAGTGGGTTACCATTCCCTTCTCCAGAGGATCTTCCTCACCCAGAGATTGAACCAGCATCTCTTATGTCCCCTGCATTGGCAGGCAGGCTCTTTATCACTAGCGCCACCTGGGAAGCCCCTGTCCTTGGTCATAAGATATTTCCTGGCCTGCTTAGGGCTCAGCCCTGACTTCCCTTGGGGAGAAAATCCTTACCTCTGATGATCCATTTGAGTTGGAGCATCACAGACTTGGGCCGAATATGGAGCTCTTCCTGTTCTTCAGACCACATGGGGTGTCCTTTCTTGGGGGTGCCTCTCCATTCTTTACCTCCCATCACACCTAATCAGCCTGACACCCACTGGTAAGATCATTGAAAGAGCTGTACTGATAACATTGCTGCCCTGATCAGAAACCATCAGTGGCTCCCCAACCCTCATCTAAGACAAGGGAGAAAGAGAGGATGAAATTCCAGAAGGTTAGAAAGATGGTAAGAAAGACCCTAAGCCAAGGACTGAAATCCTTGAGCAAAGTGGGAAATGCAGTAGTCGTTAATGGAGTGCTGAAGAGGTCAGAGAAAAGATAGTTTAAAGATTGCCAAAGAGAGACAGGCAGTGAGCCCCGGGGGAAGAGCAAGGGTCCACAAACCACGGAGGCCTTGGGAACATTCCAGGAGGGGGCAGAGGAGAGGGTGGACGTGCTCTCCAGGCTCAGATAGAAGATGGGAAAAGTCGAAGAAGAGGCTGAGGATGGAAGGGTCCTTGCTTGCAATGGAATGGGCACTCCTGGCCTTTCTGAGAGCCCACAGAATGGGGTCAAGCCTGGATAAGTGGGCCAGAGGGGACCCTAAGTGGGAAAAGCATGAGGGAGCAGGTTGTCCCATCACGGGTGGGGTGGTAAATACCTGGGATATGATCGGGTACCCCCAGGAAGTGAGGAAAGAGAATTGAAGAGTCCTGGGGAAGAAGGAGCTGGGGAGATAGCAAAGGGATAATCGGGGGCAGGAAGGAAGGAGAAGAAACAAGTGACGGGGAGATTTCCTGTGCCCTGAAGGAGGGTTCTTCTCTCAGGATCCTGGCAGAAGATTCAGGAAGGATTTCCTGGAGCTGGCACCCCTGTGCCCCACCCCTGCCCCCTGTGTATAGATACCTGGTACCCCACCCCATCTCCAGGGTAGAGGCACAACCTGCTGACTGGAAGAAAATGAGGCACAGACCAGCCCATAAGACCCTTGGATCTTGGTGACCAGGGAGATGGAGGGTTCACCCAGCTGTGGTCCTAGGGCCTGCATCCAAGCCCTCCCAGCCCAGACTAGCTAGGAGAGCCTCGGCGGCTGAGCTACCCACCCCGCACACCTGGTGCCATACCTGGCTTTGCTGCCATCGCTCAGGATGTGGAGGCTGCAGCTGCATTGAGAGGGGCAGGCGCCCTGGGCCTGTGGGGGCCCTCCGAGGGCCAGGAGCCAGAGCATGCCCACCGCCACCCTCATGGCTCCTGGCTCCTCTGTAGCCCGGGCAAGGGCCTGTCCCTCACTGCTCTGTCCTGCCGGCCCAGCAAACCCACCAGCTGCCTACTGCTCATCGTCTGCCCACACCCCCACTTGAAGCCATCGGATAAACACAGACAGGCTGGGGATTAGGGAGGGGAGCCCTGGCCACAGCACTCAGCAGCTTATTGCTTCCTGGAATCACCCAGTCCTGAAGATGGGGGTGGGGGATCCCCTTTCACGGCAGCAACCACAGGCCCAGAGCACACAGGGCGGTCACCCAGAGGGGCAGGTGGCTGCTGGACTGACCAGCAGGGCTGCCCACCTGCAAAGCCACTGCATGCCAGCCAAGCTATGACTGCACAGACCCCGCAGGGTGCCTGGGCTCAAAGGAGGTGAAGACAGAATCCGGCCTCTAATAAGGGCCCCTGGAAATTCTCTCAGTGACACTATCTTATAGTGAAAAGTCAATGAGATGAAGGCAGTGAAGAAATTAGAAACAGCCCAAGCTCCAAGCCAGGTCAGCCAGGTTCAAACCTCAGCTCTTGCATTCATATCATAGGCTGTGGTCTAGGACGAGTCACGTGGCCTCTCGTGGCCTCTGTGTCCTCATCTATCAATGGGAAGTAATGTTACTCTGCTCAGGGTGCTTAGGAAAATTAAACGAGCCACGTTTCTCAGACCTTGACAGCCTGTGGGAACAGAGGCTTCTCGGGAGTAGTCAGTGCCCTGCTCCACTGGTGCTTCCAAGGACGAGCTGGGTATATTCAGATATTTGGGAGTGGCTGCAGAGGTGTCTCCCAAGGGCTCATGAACTCTCCCAGCCCGCCGCCCTGAACACCCCATGGACACAGACTCAGATCACTGCCATCTGAGCCTTATGGGCATTACCACCAATGGCAGAGGCACGAGGTGTCTCAGCCCGAGGGCAGAGAGCGCCGCTCACCTCTAGTTATCTCATTCTAAGGAGGGTCCCAGAGCAGGAACCCCCAGAGCTTTTAGAGAAGGATCTGTCGATTTCTGCTGATTGGCCTCATCCCACCCTCAACCTCATCCCACCATCAACAGCGCCTTTCACTCATCCATTCTTCTCATTTGACTCCAAGGCTTTGCCCTCTGGCCAGGCATGCGCTACCTGGCTCTGATGGCTTTTCCAGAAGGTTCCTCAGCCCCCTGCCCATGGGCCTAGACAGACCTCCACCAGTGAGGTGTGACTACCTGGGGCCCCAGCACACATACAGAACGTCTGTGCCTGTTTTGACAACATTGGCTTCCAGGCACTATTGGTTCCCATTCCTTCCTCTCATCCAATTCAGCCAATATGATCTTCCCAGGGTTCTCCACCTGTAACAACTCCTCCCTAAACCAAAAAGCCAGCCCTACCCATTCCCACATCTCTGGCTTCTCTTACTTCTATTAGGGATGCTTTTCCCTCCCTCTTTTGCCTACCCAAACTCTACCCTTGATTCCTGGCCCTGACCTGCTTTCTCTTCTCCCCTGAAGTCTTTTGTGATCTTGCAGGCATGAAAAGAAAAAAAAAAAAAACTGACCTGTGCTTCTGGTTACAGTAATGCAAGACAGAAATCAGGAAGGGCAGGGAGGACTCTGTGGTAACAGGGTTATCAAGGAAGGCTTCCAGAAAGACGTCAAGGGTCAGCTCAGCCCTGAGTGTTGTTAGGCTTGGATACAAGTGAAGACCAACAAGAGGACGGACATGGGGAATGAACAATTACAGAATAAAGTGAACTGCTTGACAGGGAGCTGTAGGGTTAGGAGATTGGGCTTCTGTTCCAGCTCCATCTGTGAATCGGTGTATGACTTCAGGCCAGTTCTTAACTGCATTGAGCCTCAGTTTCCTCGCATGAAAGTAAAAGGATGATGGTATCTAATTCTTGGAGATGTTGTAAGAATCATCGTAAGATCATTTAGCAGCAGGCCCCAGGCAAGCACTCAGTAAACATTAGCTACATTGCTAGTGTCATAGGGAAGAACAACCCTGACTCCACACTTGGAAGAGATCTGTTTCTTTTACTTTAACCTTTGTTACTCTTTTGCTTTGGCTTTGAGTTAAGAATGTTGCCTAGAGGGGGATCCCTAGTATCCTAGTGGTTAGGATTCCAGGCTTTCACTGCTGTAGTCTCAGTTCAAACCCTGATGGGGAGCTGAGCCATGCAGTGCAAAAAAAAAAAAAAAAAAATGTTGCTTATAGCCTGAAATGCGCAGGATAGCCCGTTTTCAAGGCTCTGACCTTTAAGGGTTTAACACATATCCGTTTGTATAGAGATGAAAAGTTGTATAAAGACAGTAACATTGGTCTTTTGGAGGAACAGCTGTAAGAACAAAGGATTCTGACACCAAGAAACTTTCAACAACCAACCACACCCCCTCTTCACCTTGCCTTTAAAGATGCTTTGGTGAAACTCTTTGGGGAGTTTGGGGTGTTTGGGGCAAGAGCCACTCCTTCTTGCACGGCCCTGCACTAAACTTTCCCTACTCCAAACTGATGTTTCGGTTTCTGCATTGGGTGAACCCAATATTGGATTCAGTAATATTAATAGCAGCACTCTGGACCTTGGTTTCTTTATATGAAAATGAGTTAAGTTGTTCTGGATTAGTGTTTTTTTCTTCCTTTCTCTTTTGGCTGTGCTGTACAGCTTGTAGGATCTTAGTTTTTCAACCAGGGATTTAACCCAGGCCTTAGCAGTGAAAGTGCAGAATCCTAACCTCTGGACCACCAGGGACTCCCCAGAGTTAGTGTTTCTTAATGTAAATGTCACTATAAGCCAGTGTGTAACTTATACCAGGACCTCATTTATAGAAGGCCAAGTTCTTAGTGGGTCACAGGCCACCTTCTGTCTCAAGCCAGTGCCTTGGGAGATGTTTATGCTTGCATAGGTTAGTGGACACATAGGTTAATGGGACACAGGAAACGAAGCCCCAGAGGCTATATCCATGATGTATTCTTCTGACCAGGACTTACCCAGGCCAGGGTAGGTGGAGAGGAGTGGGGAGGGTGGTGGGAGATGCTTACTTTGCAAAAGAGACAACAGAGAGGACCCTGGTGGGTCTGCCCCAGGGACATAGGCAGTTAATGGTTAATTCAGAACCAGAAGCAGTCTCTCATCCCAGTTGGAGCTCTTTCCATGACAGCAAATGACTTCCAACCATCATTCTTTCCCCATAGCTTGTGAGCATACACATGAGCTCCGGTGGACACACATACACGTGTACACACATCCACACAGGTGCTCAGCTTGTCAGCACCTCCAAACATGGAAGAGCCTGGCTCCTGACCCGTTCGCAGGCTTGGCTGCAGCTCAGATCCCCCCTTCTGCTCCTCATCCCGGGCCTCGTTATGCAACTCTTTTCTAATTCAGCTTTCAGCTATACACCATTTGGATTCTGGGTCCTTAATCCGATGGAGCTGAAATGAATGAGGCCGGACTCCGTGCTGGTTTCACAAAGGCTACACTGTCTAACTGATGAATGGGTTCCTTCTGTCCGGGCCAAGAAGATGATTTGGAGGGCCAGGGGACAGCAAAAAAGGAGCCCAATGTCTAGCATAATACCCTGCATGTGCCAGCACGTGGAATGGCCCTTTATAATGGAGGAGCCTGGGTTGAGGGAGCCAGAGAAGAGCTGGGTCGGCTGGGAGAAAGGCAGAGAGGATGGCAGAGTCTGGGACCCTGCCCACCGGCTTCGGGGAGCTGGAGGTGCTGGCCGTGGGGACGCTGCTGCTGGTGGAAGGTGAGCCAGGCAGGATCTGGGGTGGAGCAGAACTCAGCAGGCCCCCAGAATGCAGGTCACAGCTGCAAAGCTGGCAAGAAGTTCCCAAACCATACTCCTCTGTGCTTACACCCATTGGGTCTTCTGATGGCTGCACCTGCGGGCTGCAGCTTGCAGCCTGGGAGCCAAGAGAGAGAAGCCAGGCATGGGACAGGGAGGGAGGAATTTTGAGAAGGGGATGTCGGCCCAGGGCATGACTAAGAACCAGGCCTTTTCATGTCCCTGCTGTCAGGAGAAAGTTGAATCCACTCCCTGGAAATCCTGCTAAGAATCTCGTATAAGATCAGGCCCCTGGGAGGCTGTGAAGACAGTCAGCTCAGACACCTGCTGTCTGAGTCACTGAAACCAAGACATGTAAGCTCTCTGACCCTCAGCGCCCTGACATTCCAAATGGGTGGTGGTGAAGGTTAGATGTGATCAAGGTATAAAGTGCCTGCCTAGACAAACCCAAGTATTCAAGTTCATTCACTCCCTTCCAGCCCCACATTACTTTCACCATCTTCTTGCCCTCAGCCCTAAGCACTTCTGCCCTAAGGGCAACCTGGGTCCATGAGATGCAAGCTGCAACCCCAAATCCTTAAGATGCTCACTGAGGCCAGGGCTGGACCAATAGATCCGAGAGTTGGGTGAGCCCAAGTCGAGGGCAGTGGGGGATGTAGCCTTTGTTCAAAGCAGATTCAGAGACAAAATCAACACATTTGAGAATTGACAGTGGAGAGGGAGCCGCCGCCACCAGGCTGGCCCTGAAGCCCTGGACCCCATCGGCTGGCGGCCTCAACCCCCTTTCCTCTCCTCTGGGAACCCTGCAATCTAGCTTCCCTCTAGGTCTTCAAACATGCCTTGAAAGTTTACAGCTTTATGTTTTTGCACGTGCTGGTCCCTCTTTCTAGAACACTCTTCCACACCCTGTCCTCTCTGTGAATGCTCACAGTTTGAAGGCAGGATCCTCCCCACTTTCTCACTTCACATGGGAGAAGCTGAGGTAGTGAATGAGTGGCAAGGCTGGAATTCACGGTCGGGTCTGTCTGCCGCTGGGCGCCACCCGCTTGCAGCTCGCGCCCCTGCCTGGGGTCCTGCCACCTCCTTTCCGAGGCTCTCCCTAACGTTGTTCCAGAGTCCTTGGAAAGGGCACTGTGAAAGTCGAAAAAGCTGAGTTCAAGTCTCAGCCCTGCCCCTTACTAGCTGTGTACTTAGGCCAACATCTCTGAGCCTTGGCATCTCTGTGGCAAGTCGGGAGGATGGTGTCCAGGTGAAGAGTGATGGGAGGATCCGTGTAAAGTGCTCAGCCGGGCGCGTGATAGGTGCCCAGTGGCTGTCCATAACGGTGATTGCGCTGGCACAGACCGTGCTGCACTTGACTGCTTTTCTTCCTCGTTGCTCTTTCTATCAGACTGTGTGTTGGTAGAGGGCAGGGTGTACATTTCATGGCTTTCAGTATCCGAGGGCCAGCCCGCCTCCTAGGTGCTTGATGAGCTGCAAGGAGATGGGTGCTGAGTGTGAGGGAGTAGGGGGGCTGTAGAGGGCCCATCCATTCCGTGGGCCCTCATTCTGACCCCAGGAGGGCTTCGCAGCTCCAGTGCCAGCTCTCCCCTTCTTTTCAGCTCTTTCTGGCCTCAGCCTAAACATCCTGACCATCCTCTCTTTCTGCAAGACCCCAGAGCTGCGGACCCCCAGCCACCTGCTGGTGTTGAGTTTGGCCCTGGCCGACAGCGGGATCAGCCTGAACGCCCTCGTTGCAGCCACGTCCAGCCTCCTCCGGTACCTGCCCCCACCCTAGTCCCTGGGCTCTGGGGCCTGACCTCAGGGCACTGGGCAGCAGGCCAGAGACATGCTTCCTACCTGTAGAAAGCTATAGGGGAGAGGGTGGGCAGACCAAACTAGGGTAAATCTGAAATCCAGGCCATGCCTGCAGAACGGCAGCTGATTTCTGGAACACAGGAGTTCCTTGGACCTGACCATCAGAGCTGGCTGACGGTGGGGATTAAGAGCCTGGCCCCGCAACCAGGCTGCCTAGGTTGGAATCCTGACGTCATTATTTCTATTTCTCTGTAAATTACCTATTATTGCCTAACTCATATGGTTGTTGGAAGTATTGTTTGTAAATAATTTAAAACAATGCTTGGCACCTAGGAAGGCTTAAATAAGTATGTGTGAAAGCAAACAGGATTTTGACAAGTGTCAAAAAAGACCTTACGTGACCGGGGTCTTCCAGTGTGGTCTAAGAAGCTGTTTATAGGATTGTTTTCTTAAGCAGATGGATCATTCCTGTGGAAGCCAGAGCCCCCCTCCCCCCGCCTCTGTGCACGAAGGCTCAGGGCTGACTGTGGGGTCTGAATCGGTGAGGGTTCCTTGCCCTGCTCTCCTGCTCCTTCCCAGGGTGGGGGATGGGCAACTGACGCTTCCGCCCTCCCTGCCCTTGGGGCCGGAAGCTGGGAGGCTGGGGTCTACCCTCTGACTTTGCCTTCCTGCGCTTTGTGACGCTGGCTCCGTACCTGTTCCTCTCTGAGCCTCCGGCGCGAGCTCTCCTTGCATCATGTTGCTCCATTTCCTGTGATATAGGCACCCGATCACCAGGGAGACTCTTTGATCCAACCAAGGTGCCCCCTCACCCCAGTGGCTCGATCTCTAAGGCCTCAGTTTCCTTATTAGCAAAACAGATACTAACGCCCTTTTCTAAGGAGCCGAAGGTGCCCTCCGAGCTGCTGACAAGCAGGTGAGGGAGGGGGACAGGGGCGAGGGGGAGGGGTCACTGGCGCCGCGTGTCTCCCGCAGGCGCTGGCCCTACGGCTCGGAAGGCTGCCAGGCTCACGGCTTCCAGGGCTTCGTCGCGGCGCTGGCCAGCATCTGCAGCAGCGCAGCCATCGCCTGGGGGCGCTATCACCACCACTGCACCCGTAGGTCCCTCGGTTCCACGTATTGAGGGTGGTCCGCGCGAAGGTCTGCTCAGCATTTCCCAGTCCAGGGAAGTGCGGGTGGGTGTAAGCGTGCCCGAGTGTGACGTGTGGGCCCCCAAGAAAGGGAGGAGGGTGGGAGAGCGCAGGAGAGGTGTTGAGGCGCCTGCTGGGAAGGTTCCCTGTGCCCCTCCCCTTGGCCTCAGGCAAGTCAGGGGTCCTCTGTGAACCTTGCTCTCCTCCTCTGCAAAGATGAGTTTTGTAGCCAAGTCACAGTTTTATTTGGAAACTCAAATGAGATTCTGGATACAGAAGATGCCCTTGAGGACAGGCAGTGTTGGGAGGCAGCAGAGAGGTGGTGTGTGTAAGACAGACTGGGCGGGTGCCTTTGCACCTCACACTTCCATGGAACCTCTGCCATGCAAAGGCTTCATGAAAAATGAGTCTGGTTCAAGACTTCCCAAGCTGTATTGTCAAATTCCCTCTTCATCATTAGACATATAAGTGTGCCACCTGCTTTGTTATTTATCTGATGTTTTTCTTAAGTGACTCATTTTTTTAAATTTAAACAACTGCTTTAGTCTCATTCTAAAAAGTATCTGAAATCACGAAGTTAATTTTAATACACATAAAGGTAAGAAACACATTCACCCGTAGACCATGTAGAATCTCACTCACCATGGCAGAAACATAAACATTCTTTGGGGGCTGTGGCTCAGGCAGCCCTCACTCCAACCCCCAGCTTGCAGACTGGGAAGCACAGGTTCAGAGAAGTCAAGGCGCTTGCCCTGAGTCACAGGGCTACAGAGCCAAGCTGGGATTGTGCCTGGCCTGGATGCCCCAGAGGGAGCCTCCCATTTGTCTCCTGGGCTCTGAGTCCTAATCCCCTGGCACAGAGGTTACTGTGGGGTTCACAGCTAACATGGCCTTGAGCCATGAGCATCAGTCCTTTGGAATTGCAGATCTGCCCGTGGACACACGGCTCACTGCCCTCAACAGTGTCACATGCTTCTCTCCAGGGCCAGAAACACAAACGCCTTTGTTCTCCGCTAATGCTGACTCCTATCTGCCTCATCTGACCTTGGAGCTCCTCTTCCACTACTAGCCCAGCCCTGTCCCCATACCTCTCGCAGACCATCACTCACACGTGCACGTACACCTGTCTCTTTGCCATCTCCCTCTTTCTCTCCCTCTTTCCCCCTCTTCTCTAAAGAAGATGGTGCAGAGTGTCTCTAGGAGACTTCCACATCCATTGTCTCTTTTATTCTTCATAACAATCGTCGGAGGCAAGGATGATCATTCCCAGTTTATGAAGGAGAAAACTGAGGCTCAGAGAAACTTGACTTGCCTGAGGCACTGCGCTGTTAAGCATCAGCGCCAGCATTTAAGGACACTCCTCAGGACCACCAAGTCCGCTATGTTTTCACTCTGCCAAGCTACCGCCTCCCCTCCACCATCCTCCTTCCTGTGTCCCACGCAGGCAGCCGACTGGACTGGAACACGGCCGTCTCCCTGGTGTTCTTCGTATGGCTGTCTTCTGCCTTCTGGGCGGCACTGCCCCTCCTGGGCTGGGGCCACTATGACTATGAGCCGCTGGGGACCTGCTGCACTCTGGACTATTCCAGGGGGGACAGGTGAGGTGTGGGCAGCCGCTTCGAGGCTTCTTTGCATGGGAATCTGGGCTTTGAGCCTGTAGGATAGCAGTGTCAGCTGCAAATCCAAATGGGGATGTGCCAACATCTGCCAGACAGTCTCAACTCCTTAGCCATGATCCGCATGTAAAAGTTGACCGTGGGACTAAGGAAAGCCCATTCTGAAGATTGGCCAAGGGATGGGAATGTTATGCAAGTTGGGGTGCAGAGTTGGGCCCCAGAAGGAGTCCTGTCCAGGGAGCTGCCTTGGTTATAACAATGCTGATCTCCTGTGTTGGTTGTAACAGTCACTGAGCCCCATGACCCCTTTGCCACCTTCAGCACAGTCAGATCCCAGCTCTGATTTATTGACTCCTACAGGGAGCCATACCCTTGGTTCTATAGTGTCAAAGAATGTTAAGATCTTTGCATTGGGATCTTTGGCATTGAGAACAGTTCTCTGGATTCTCTTGAGCTTTTGCTGTGGGCCAGACCCTGGAGAGACAGCGGTAAATGCGTGACGGCGCCCCCATCAGGAAGCACTCATCCAGTACTGCCAGGCCCACGGGGCTCTGGGGAGCCCAGGGCTCCCTCTAGGGGCTGCCTCGGGCAGGGACCACATGGGCTCCAGCCCGGATCTTGCTCTGCTAGAGGCGCACCGCATTCATCTGCTTGACAGGTTTATTCATGTTTACTCATTTATTTATTTGGCTGTGTTTTGTTTTAGTTGCAACAGGATCTTTCATTGTGGCACACAGGCTTAGTTGCCCCGTGGCATGTGTGACCTTAGTGCCTGGATCAGGAATTGAACCCACACCCCCTGCATTGCAAGGTGGCTTCTTAAGCAGTGAACTGCCAGGGAAGTTCCTATTCATGTTTATTCCTAATGCACCTGCCTTGATGACAGGCTTCTCAGGTCAAGCCCAGTGGAGAAGGCAGGGGCTGGTCTAATGTCCTCCAGGGAATTCCCTGCAGGTATTTCCCCCGCCGGGGTCCAGCTCCTCTGGCAGCCCTCCCTCCCAGCCCTCCTTATGGACAGCAGCCAGATGATGTGGTCTCCGCTGCACAGAATGGCAGTCTGCCTCCCTGTGACTCCCACCTGCTCCTGGTCAGCCCTTGTGCCTCCCCATGACCACTGCCTGGGACCCCTGGTTCTCCTCTGGTCCCTTCAGTGATTTCACCAGTGATACAGTGTCCAGTCTCATCCACAGGGTCCTTCCAAACCCATGCCAGAAAACTCCTTGAATGATCTTTCCTCCTGGTCAACTGACATCTCCATTTGCTAAACACATTTCCCAAACAAATTGTCCCGTTCTCCGTGTTTGGGGCACATACAGAGAGAAGGGCTGAGCCCCTGAACTGCCCAGCAGCAAATTGAAGCTGGACTATCCTTTGTCCCAGCTCCTTGGCCTAAAGGCAGGTTCTAGGAGGACCTCATAGCTCCTGATTCCCAGGAGAGTTGAGCTGGGACCCGGGAGCACCCATATTCTGAATACTCACCTGATGGGAGGAGTTCCCTGCATTTGACTGTCTAGCCCAAGTCTGATGGGCCTTCTTGGGCAACTGATCATCTCTGAGAGGCAGTTCTTGACTTCTCCATCCCCTCTGCCTGCAGAAACTTCACCAGCTTCCTCTTCACCATGGCCTTTTTCAACTTCCTCGTGCCCCTCTTCATCACAGTCGTATCCTATCGGCTCATGGAGCAGAAACTCGGGAAGACCAGCCGTCTCCCGGTAAGAATCAGCTCCGAGAGGAGGAGAAACACCAGGGAACATGAACAGTGTGACTGCAATCAGGGGTTCTCTGTGTTTTCAATGATCAGGAGAGAACTCTAGCTTTGTATGTAGAGCATGGGGTGTCAGGGCAGAAACACACCCTCCCCTCCCATTGCTGGAGGTCACCAAGACCTGGGAGGGAGACACAGAACTGCCCAGATTTACCCGGACCCTGTCATACTGAGAGGCAGGGTGTCCAGTGGACATCATCCTTGCTGTTACCCTTGCTTCTTCCCAAGGATATGAAGATTGACACCAAATTACATGCATTTTAAATGGCTTCAGGATGTTTCATTTAACCGCAGGCACAGACTGTTACCCACAAAGTAAAATCACACCTGCAAGCACATTTGTCCAAGAGAAACAATGATTCAAAATAAGCCCTCCTGGCCATTGCTCAATTTCTGCATTAATATCGTCTTACTGGATTTGTTTTTTATTACCCGAACAATCTCTAGCCGATGAGTCATAGCTCTAAAGATTCAAAACATAAAAACAAGCTAAAAAACCTCAGGTACTAATGCAACTTTATGTGCATTATATCATTTCAATTTTGCACCCAGGCTCTGAGGAAGGAAGGCTTTATTGTCCCTATGTCACAGATTAGAAAATTGAGACTGGAAGGGGTTATTAGCTAAGCAACTGGTCAAAAGCAGCGGCGTTAGTAGTAGCAGCATTGGATCAAACCCAGGTCTGGGGCTCTGTCACTCAAGTGGGCAATCCTAGTGCAAAAGAGAAGCACTCTCTTTATTGAAACTCTTCATCTGCCACAGTTTTTCCCTTGTGAATTGGAAAAACGCTGTACCAGTTGATCGTAGCTGTGGACCCAGGGTTTCCTGGTCACAGAAAGAGGGCGAGGGCTGTCCAGGTGTTTTCCTGTTCATCACCGCCTCCACGGTTGCCTGCCTCCAGGCTGCGCTCGCTCCTGCCTGGGTGCTCAAAGTCGCCACATTTATTGGAGGTTCAATGGGCCAACAGACAAGGCTGCCACACGGATTTCTCATTTTTCCCAGTTGGCTTTAAACCATCCTTCTCACTAGCATCAGCAGGGGTTGCCACGCACTGTCCAAGGGACCTCAGATGCGAGCTTAAGTTATCTTCTTTGTTAAAGGGCGACATGGTCAGAGAATAGGCACTGGTTTTTAGTGTCAGAATTGTAACCTGTGAGTGTACGTGGCGAATCGTAATTTCGCAAATTCCATTCCGAAAATAGTACGGAAATCGTGCGCCCTCCTGTGGCCACTGGTGGTACCACGTCGCCCGCTGCCTGGTTGAGTATCTCACAGGGAGGAAAGCGGCTGCTTTGACCCCAGGACAGGTTGAGCCGCCAGTGAACCAGTGAATGCGGGAGCTGGTTGCAAGGTAGCTCTGGGACAGAGTTGTGAGGGCAGCTCTGCCCGGAGACCTTTAGACACACAGCCGCACTCACGCAGCCCCGGGTTTCTCAGAGAACAGGCGGGGAAGGAAGCGAATCCTCTACTCCAGTCGCTGCCTCCACGCAAGTCAGGCATCGTCAGGCCACTTTTTGGACAAGGTCACTGAGGTCAAGAAAGCTTGAATGAGGCCTAGGGTCAAACATCTTAAACAGAAGAGAGATTCAGCTGGTCCCAGTCGGTCCACAGGCTCAGCACCTTCCCACAGCCCTGCCAAGCTGGTCGTAGGACCTCATAGGGCTGCCGGCCACCTGAGCCAGTCAAAGCCACCCTCCTTTAAAAAAAAAAAAAATAGAGAATAATTGCTTTACAGTATTATGTGGTTTCTGCCATACAACGTGAATCAGCCGTAAGTATACACATGTCCCCACCCCTTGGACTTGCCTCCCACCCCCCTCCCCCAGCCCACCCCTCTGAGCTGTCCCAGAGCTCCGGGTTGAGCTTCCTGTTACACAGCAGCTCCCCCAGTTAGCTGTTTTACGTATGGCACTGTGTATGTTTCAATGCTACTTTCCCAACTCTTCCCACCCTTTCCTTCCCCTGCTGCGCCCACAAGTCTGTTCGCTAAGCCTGCGTCTCTATTTCTGCCCTGCAGATAGGTTCATCCGCACCATTTTTCTAGACTCCACATAAATGCATTCATGTAGGATATTTGTTTTTGTTTTCCTGACTTACTTAACTCTGCGTAACGGGCTTTAGGTTCATCTACTTCACTGGAACTGACTCAAATACGCTCCTTTTTATGGCTGAGTATATTTCACTGTATATATGTGCCGCAGCTGCTTTATCCATTCATCTGTCATGGAGCACCTAGGTTGCTTCCGTGTCCTGGCGACTGTGAATAGTGCTTCAGCGAACACCAGGGTACATGGGTCTCTTAGAATTGTAGTTTCCTTGGGGTTTATGCCCTGGAGTGGAATTGCTGGGTCACATGGTGGTTTTATCCCTAGTTTTTAAAGAAATCTTCATCCTGTTCTCCATGGTGGCTGTAGCAGCTTACATTCCCACCAACCGTGATGCCACCCGCCTTCACCCATGTCTCCGCAGGTGAACACCGTCCTGCCAGCCAGGACGCTGCTGCTCGGCTGGGGCCCCTACGCTCTCCTGTATCTGTACGCCACCGTCGCGGATGCAACCTCCATCTCCCCCAAGCTGCAGATGGTACAGACACCTCCAGCACGCCAGTGCCCTCTCCCCATCTGTGCACGCCTGTTTCTCCCCATCTCTTTCTCTGGCTTTATAGCATCCATGATAGGCGCCCTCTTTCTCTTTTCCTCTGAATGCTTGTAACTCACTGGGTATTTGCTTGTCCCCCTGGTCATGTGGGTCACTGCTTGACATTGCCCAGGCCTCACGTGAGATGACAGGGACAGCCAGCCAGATGGTGGTGCACGCACTCTGGCACCAGGGACTAAGAGTAGTGTCTGGGGAGGAGCAAGATTCCACGCACCATCCGGCAACTAGTCAGAGAAGGCTTAGCGGCTGTAGAGTCAAGCCAAGGGCAGATGCTTGGCAGCTGAGGCGGGGCGGGGGCGGGGTGGGGAACGTTGGGTTGGGGGGGCGATGGTGGTCACCCACTGGGACCAGGGAGAGGAGCAGCGGCTCTGAAACTTCTTTCCTGGATTTCTCCATCACAACAGGTGCCCGCTCTCATTGCCAAGGCAGTGCCCACAGTCAACGCCATGAACTATGCCCTGGGCAGCGAGATGGTGCACAGGGGAATCTGGCAGTGCCTCTCGCCACAGAGGAGAGAGCGCAGCCGAGAGCAGTGAGCCTCTCCGGGGGGCTGCCCAGACCCAGGCCCACCCAGGCCTTCCTCGACTGAGCCCCGGCCTGGGGAGTCCTGTCCAGCAGCCTCAGGAGCCAAGCTCCAGACACTTACCCTTTATCCCCGATGGCCCTTTAAGCCTGGCCCAAGGCCGGACACGGGGGATTCAGAGAAAAAGCAGACTGCACAGAACGAGCCCGGACTGTGGAGCCACACGGACCTGTGTTGGCCACAGCTCTCCACATAGAGGCTGAGAGACCTTGGAAAAGTCACAGTCTCTGGCTCAGCCTCCTGGCCTCTAACGTAAGGATGTTGATACGGACTCTGGGTCTGTCGTGAAGGTTGAACTTGATAGCGTACACTCGTATGCACATAGAAGCTGCTGCTCATCAGTACAGCTCTTAGGATTCAGAGACTTACATAGAAAGGGGTGAAAGCCCCAGATTTGTTTGTGGGAGCTCAACCCAGGCTGCGAGCATTCAAACACCTCTTATTAAATCGTGATCTCGTACAGGTGACTTCCGCTTCTTGGGCTTGTGTTTCGAATTTGTGAGGCACGACGACAGGAATGGTGACTTGGCCGTGCAGAAAGGCCCAGCACCTTACCAGGCACACATGGAGCGCTCATCAAGAGTCGCCGTCACCACCCTCCAGTTAGGACAGCTGGCTGCATGTCGCTTAGCTGCCAACATTAAAAAAATCAGGACAATTTGTTTAGGACTTCAGACACCTGGAGGTGAGGTCCTGCCAGCCTGGAGGAGGCCTCATGGTGACGGTTTGGGGCACAGAGTGGCTCTGCCCTCCGCCCAGGGCATGTGCTCTCCCGCCAGCTGCCGCTCGTGTGCTCCGTCCGGAGCCCGCGGCGTCTGAGTCTGAGACACTCGGGCTGGGCCCCACTCCTGGATGCGCCTCTGTGCCTCCCATGGGCTCAGCCCCTCAGAGACAAGGCATAGCAAGTGCTCGGGCCTCGATGGCCCCCAGGCCTGGTTCTAGGGGGAAGTGGAGGCGGGTGGAGGACGGCTGAGGGCGCTGCAGAAGGTCTGATGGTGGAGGGGCAGCTGCCCCAGGCGCCACCTAGGCAGGAAGTCTGAGAGCCAATCCCGTGGAGCTGAGGCAAGGAGGGGCCAAGACCCTGGGGTGGGGGTGGGGGAAGGGCATGAGAAGAGCATCTGAGAACCCTGCAGACCAGGGTCTGCCTCTTGGCTTTGCAGATGTAGAAAATCAGGCCACAGAAACACCAGACCAGAAGTCTGCACAAAACAGAGGCTGGTTCAGTCATTTTGCAGAACCTCGTGGGGTGGGGAGAGGACCAAGTCTTTGCTCAGCACTGTTTCCAGGCAACTTGGCCTCACTCCAGCACCCACACAGGGTTCTTGCCTTAGCCCTGGAGTGGGGCCAGGGTGGGGAAACCCTGGGGCTTGATCCAGGCTCATATACAGACTGAAAACGCAGAAAAGCAACGGGTTCTGGGGCCCAGAGATGCTGACACTGCCCCCACAGCCCATGGATCTTAGAAACACAAAGTCTCTAAGGAGGGACAAGGGGCTACAGTGAGAAGAGAGGGCAGATGTGCCCCAGAGTCTAAGAGAGAAGGGCTGGAAGGTAAGGGGGGCTGAAGACTCCAGCAAGAGTGGCCCATGTCCCTAAGCAGATCACACCCCTGCCTGTGCTCAGAGAGGAGGGGAGGAAGGCAGGTTGACTGGGCGTGGCCAAGGAAGGCGTTACCTTGAGCCCTTTATCCCCAAGTTGTATCTGTCCAGAGCTGGGATGGTGGGCTTGGGGCATCTCCACACTGAGCTGGGTCGGCCAGAGATGCGAGGGGCTGTCAGCTCCTGGTGGGGAAAGACCAGAGCCCCGCCTGACACCATCAGCTCAGAAGCCCCAAGTCCACCTATACCCCTGCATCTCACTCATGGGCTGGGTTTAGGGAGCCTCAGTCACGTTTAAGCACCACACCTGGGATTATATAAAGCCCAACTTAAAAGCCACAAAGTTTGTGTCCCAACAATGACCATTCTAAGATCCATTGATTCCGGGGTTTATTTAAGCTCTTTTTAACAGAAATATAAATTAGGAGATTGGGATCGACATATACACACTATTGATACTAGGGATAAAACAGACAACTAGTGAGAACCCACTGTTTAGCACAGGGACCTCTACTCAGCACTATCCTATGATCTAAATGGGAAGAAAAAAAAATACCAGGGAATATATGTACACATATAGCCGATTCACCTTGCTGTGCGTTAGGAACTAACACAACATTGGGAAGCAGCTATACTCCACTAAAAAATTTTTAAAAAATAAATATAAGTACAGTGGAATAACCTGCCCCCATCTTGCCCCATCTTCTTTCTGGGAAAGATGACTCTGCCTGTTGACAAACGGACTTGAATTAAAGTTACAAATAAGTAGCAAGTTGTTCCTGAGGTAAAGGAATAGATCATCTCTGGCCTCCTCCCCAGTATCCCCCATTGGAACAAGTTTCCTGAGGAGAGAAGGACTTCTTACCTGATTAATTAGCAAAAAAAAAGAAAAAAAGAAAAATTACTTATGGCCTAAACTATGTCTATATTTTCTCTTAAAAGTAAAGGGCTTTTGCAAGTTTTCCACATGGGTAAATTTGACAGCTAGGTAGTTGGCCTAATTTATTTACATCTTTCCCCTTGCCACAAAATTGAAAGGATTTCTGCTGTTTAGAAATCCTTTCAATTTTATTCCTGATATCCCTGTTAGAGATAGTTCTAGTTTGGTTTTTTCAAATACAAGCTCACTCTCCCACTGTCTCCTGAATTGTTTTTCCCATCTCAGTAAATATGATTAATATCTGTCCTGTCAAAAGCTTAAATGAAGAGGAAAGGGGGGTGTGTGAGGATGGTCGAGCCGTGTGCCCGGTGATAGGCAGAAGTCCTTACCTCAAAAGCAAGGGTGATGCAGTGCCTAGTTTCTGCCACAGGGTGGCAGTGCTAACTCGATGATCAATTAATTCAACCTGGGCCTTCAGCCCAGATGTCTCCTAAAGAACCAGGAGGTGTCTCACAAGGCCACTTGGGTGAATCATAGATTTCTGCAGGATCCCAGACAAGCTTTCTTTTCTGCTCTTGTTATAGAAGCGTGATGCCTACTTGCTTTCCCCTCCAAGTGATGTTATGACTCCGCATCTCCCCTTGAAGGGCACGGAATTGCACGCCCACTGTGCACAGGGCTCCCAGAGGGCCCTAGCCAGCTCCCTTTCTCTCTGCCTACAGAACAGTCATTGACAGTGCAGCCAGATGCCAACCTCTCAGGTCTTCCCTTGCATGGGATGAGGTCAGGAGGTCTGGCCTGGCTTCTGCCTCTAAACTGTGAGAAGTTGGGGCAGTGCCTGAATTTTTCTTACTTGGAGTGCTTATCTAGAAAGCAGAGGTGATATACCTTGTGCCAATATTACACGTGGAAACACCCTGGAAACTACAGTCATTACAAGGGCTGCGCACAGGGAGGCAGCTCAAGCCCCAGCCGAGGCGCCGTAAGCGGCACTGGGTGATGGGAAAGCGCGCTGGAAAAGCCCTGGGTGAAGGCCACAACCACACTCCTTAAGCCTTCCCTGTTCTCTTGGTTGAGGCAACTTGCTGCTCGCCTCTTCTTAGTACTGCCCCCTGGCGGGGACCTGAAGGAAATCAGTTCTGAATATTCACTGGAAGGACTGATGCTGAAGTTGAAACTCCAGTACTTTGGCCACCTGATGCAAAGAACAAACTCATTGGAAAAGACCCTGATGCTGGGAAAGATTGAAGGCGGGAGGAGAAGGGGATGACAAAGGGTGAGTAGTTGGATAGCATCACCGACTTGATGGACACGAGTTGGAGCAAGCTCCGGGAGTTGGCGAAATCCTGGCCTACTGCCGCCCATGGGGCCGCAGAGTCAGACATGACTGAGCGACCGAACTGAACTGAACTGGCCAGGACACTGCACACCTGTTCCCTCCCCCCGCTCCCTGCAGCTGCTGCCGCAGTGGCCTCCACTGTCCCCCTGCGAGGCCTCCTCCATCCAGCTGCCCTTCCTTTTGCAGCTGTCAAGACCCCTGCAAGTGATTCTCTGTGTAGGTGAGAGGCAGCATGGCAGCTTAGAAGGTGTGGGTATCAGAAAGACCTCGCATGAACCCAGGACGGGCCTTTTTTCAATGTGTGACTGAGTGTGAGCAAGCTTCTTATCTCTGACTTTGTTCCACTCCCACCAAAATGACCTTGCTGGGGTGGCATATTTTAAACCATGTAGTATGTAGTGGGTGTTTAATAAATATTAGAGTCCCACCTTATCAACGACTCCCTGATTTTTCCTATCACTCGAGAAGGGGGCGTACGAAGAAAAGAGGTGTACGGGAGAATTATGATTGAGTGATGGTTATAGGCAACCTGTGCCCCTCCACAGCTTTATTTAGTTCCCAAACCACATCCTCAAAAACATATCCTCAAGCTCATTGGCACCTTTGAACCATCTTGAGACCTGGCGATTCAAGAAACATCTGAATGCTTGTTAGAAAGGCGGGTTCCCATACCCCACCCCAGACCTCCCGAATCCAAATATGCTTTTGAAAGAACCCCCAGGACCTCTGTGTGCATCTTGAAGCTTGGGAAGCACAGTGGAGCTTTGCAGACGGTGATGTCTGGTTTCCTCCCGTGGAGACTCTGATGTAATTGGTCTGAAGGGCTGGCTGGGCTTGAGGCTTTTAAAAGCTCCCAGATGATTCTGTTGTGCAGTCAGGATTAAGAACCATTGATTAGGGGTGGGGGTGGGGGTTATGGACACTCATTTTATGAAGAGTGATTTAGCTGAGATTTACTCTGAGTCAGCTCTGAGGCCATTCTTTGCTATTCTACATGAATACATTATATATACACACACACACATATATGTATCTCCACACACATATATGTATATACACACATATATGTATATACACACATATATGTATATATACACACATATATGTATATATACACACATATATGTATCTCCACACATGCATATGCATATACTTTTCTCTCTAGAAGTCTATTTCTTTGTTACTCACCCCCATCTTACCCTATGGCTTGCTCTCATCTTTCATCCTGTATTAATTTCCCAAATCCCAAAGATCATGAACCCAGCAGCAGTGTTTCAGCCTAAGTAAGGCTTTTCGTTTTATCACCATGATATCATTTACAAGAGAGCAGGGTCAGGTCTTGTAATCGATGGCGAGACACTCATAAAGAGGTTAAACCCACTGCTTAAGGCTATATAGTACGTGGGGAAGCCTGGCTTCTGAGTCCCAGTCCAAAGATTCTGGGCTATCAGAGCTGGCAGTCCAGATGCCAGCTGGGAGAGAGCTGGGCTTCTCAAGCCATAACGTGCACATGAACCATTGTTAAGGGCACATTCTGATTCAGTGAGTCTGAGGTGGGGCTAAGATTCTACGTTTCTAACAAACTCCCGAGTGAGGCCGATGCTGTTGAAGCTGTGGTGTATTTGCCCAGGGCGGCACACTATGATCCCTAGTCCTGATGCCTGGCTTTCCTTTCCCAGTAGCTGAGTGGGCTGTTCGTTCAGCCTCCCTCACCTGCCAGGCAATCCATACCAAAGTTTCAAAGTGGGTCACCCGGCTATGGACATCGCTGATCGCCATGCTGTACCTCAACCCACCGCTGGGTGACGCTCTGGGAACACCTCCCTGCAGGATTTCACGTTGAGCAACTCTGGTGTTGGTTCAACAAATATTTATTTAACCTAATTATATCAAGATACCGTTTAAACAAGACAGTCAAGGTCCTCATGAGCAGTTTACATTCCAAGACAATAAACAAGTGTATAAAATAGATCATTATGAACTGTGCTAAGCAAGGAGATAAGAGACAAAGTGACTAGGAGAGGTGGTGGGGAAAGACAGCATCGAGGTGGTGATGTCTGAGCTGAGATTTAGAGGATGAGAATAAGGCAGGCAGGTGGAGAGCGGGCCGGGGAAAGCAGTCCAGGCGGAGGGAACAACGAGTGGGAATGGGCTTGCCTGTTCATGGAACATGAAAGTTCATGATGCTGGAGCAGATGAAGTCAGGAGAAGCAAGAGGAGACTCAGGGGCCACGTTCAGCAGGGCTGCGGATGGGGAAGAAGGGGAGGCTAGGTTATTTTAAGAGCAAATGAAAGCCTTTGAAAGGTTTTAATCAGGGAAATAACAAGATCTGATTTCTACTTCTAACTGATCGAGCTGACTGCTGTGTAGAGGCTGCCGTGGAGGGGCCGACGGAGGGGGTAGGAAAGTAAAATAGGATTGTTACAGTAGTTCAGGCTGCAGGCACTCTTGCCTTGACATGGAATGGTGATGATGTTGGTGGGGTGGGGCTGGTGAGAAGTAAACACACACAGCACATAGTTTTGGAAGCAGATGGGACAGGACTTGCTAGTAGTTTGAATAGGTTTATCAGTTTGGATGCTTTTGATTTCCGGAAACAGAAAACACAATGTTAGTCAACTGTCTTCAGAATATAAGGGCAATTTAGATACTCACACAAATAGAAAGTGTGGTAAAGAGAGGCTTCAAGCAATTAGATTAAGGCTCTAACCTTATTTTTCTATCATTTTCACTCTCTCCACAGCTCTTCATGTGTTGGTTTATTCTTAGGCTGACTTCATACGTAGTTGCAAGAGGCCTTCAAGAGCAAGATACATGCATGCTTGCAAGATGGCTCCATTTGCTTGGAGGAGGAACAAGCATAATTTGTGACAACTGTGAAACAAGAATCTTGATCTTGGGATTGACTGACCTGTGTTTAAACCAATCCTTATTGCCAAAAGCATGGATCAGATAGGTGGCTTAATACTCCTGCTAAACCTCCATTGCCAGCAGACTGATTCACTTTGACAAAGTTACTGGAAAGAATCACCATGTGAAATGGAATTAAATTACTTTAGTTGGCTTGGATCAATGACGGTAAAGGTGTGGTCTGTCCTCCCCAAATGACGCAGGTGCTACATAGTTGGGGAGAGCAGCATGGATATTGAGGAGAAGATTGCAATTTCCATTGCGGGAACTATATGAGGTTTGAAGGCATGGGAGAACGTAAGGATGACTCCCAGGTATTTTGGAGGTGTGATATCTAAGATGGGGGAAGACACACAGGCTTGGAGGGGAATAAATACAGACGCCTCTTAGAGGCTCAGGTATCTGAGTCCAGTGAGCATTTGGAAGCATGAGTAGGAGCTTAAGGGAGTTGTCCTGGGTGGAGGAACCCACATCACATGCCATCCTCTAGGTGTGGGACGGAGTGACCAACTCCCAGTCTTGGCACAGTCTCTCTTGACAGCCCAGGAATCAGCATGAGGACAGGAATGCCCTAGGCTTCTGATGAGGGATTTAGGGCTAGGGATTCTCCAGCGAAAGCCATCAGTATTAGTATTCTGCTACTAGGGGGATAAGTGGAGGGTCTTAGTGAATATGTGGATTGGGAAAATCGAGAATTAAAAACCTCTTTCGGGACTGCCCTGGTGGTTCAGTGGTTAGGCTCTGTACTTCCACTACAGGGGACGAGGATTCAATCCCTGGTCAGGGAACTAAGATTCCACATACTGCATGATGTGGCCAGAAAAATCACAAACATACAAAAAAAACCAAAAAACCCAAACCCAAATCTCTTTTTCAAGTCTTTTCTTTCTGTGATTCTTAGAACAAACAAAAGAGGAAAGCAGGAGGGAGATTTGGAGCCCCCTTTTTTGTGAAAAACTGAGATTCACACAGGTTAACTGATGACACCAGAGCCTGCACGAACCCCATCCTCTTGATTCTAAATTAAGCCTCCAAACCCCACAGATCCAAGTACCAGATAAACTATTCTTGGAGAATATGTCCATGACTCAAGACAGCACGTGCTCAGATGTTTTTTTTCAGTGGTGACTTACAGGGTGGTAACAGGTAAGGTGGAAAGAACCCTGGGCTCCCAGTCAAAACAACACCAACCTTGGAATTCCAGCTTTGCTTCTCCCTTCCTGTCTGACCTTTGGTGGGTCACTGAATTTTCCTGGTCTATATTTTCATCTAATAAGGGATACGGATTTTATAACTTGTTTTCAAAGTTTAAAAAAATGAAAGTATTTGTTTGTTTGTTTTTGGAGACAAGCCATACCAGGATGTAAATAAATCAGAGAGATCCCAGCTGACTTGTCCCTGTCCTCTTCTCTGAGAACCATCATCCCGGAAGGTCTGATGACCCTCTTTTTGCATTCTAGGAGTCTGTGTGCTTCCCTTTCTAGGGAAGTCCTGGGGCTGCCCACCCGCCCCAGCTTTAAAGCCTCCTGCGCCCAGGAATGTGCCTCCCAGCCCCTGTCTTCACGCCTGGCAGCCCCACGAGGCAGCAGGTGCTCTCTGTCCTTAGCTCTGTCAGGGCACGAGCTCCACAGATGGAGCACCTTGGTTGTTCTGCCTGCCTGGGTTTCAAAGAAAGCCTTTGTAGAAGCTCAGACATCAGAGAGCTAAAGACAGTATAATTCATCAGTTGCTGTTGGCAGGTACATTTGCCCAATCCTTGCTTAAGTTAAACAGGAAATGATTAAAGAGCTCCCTGGAGTTAGAAAAGGCAAGAAGAATAAACACTTGTAATTATGAGCAGCATTGCCTGACACCGTGCCATGCGTCATCTCATGTAATCCTCTGAACCATACTATGATCATAATATTATGATCTCAGGTATAACTATCCACATCGCATATATGAGAAAACTGAGGCTCTGAATGATCATAAAAACTGCCTTAGGACACTGTTAATAAGTGACACAGTTGGGAGAGAAACTGCCAGAACAATCTAGATACAAATAGTTTTTCTAAGATTCTCTGGAATTAAGGAATAAAGCCAGAGAATCACAAAAAAAGACACAAACGTATCCTCAGTGGTTACCTTCTTGGGACTTCCCTGGTGATCCAGTGGTGAAGACTTCCAATGCAGAGAGTGCTGGTCCATCCCTGATGGGGAAGCTAACATCCTGCATGTCACGTGGAACAGCCAAAAAAAAAAAAAATGGTCATCTTCTTTGGAATTCAGTCACTCGTTCCCTTAATAACAGCTTGCTATTTACCAAGCTCCTGGCTTCATTCTGGAGGTGGAGATAAGGAGATGAATAAGACATAATCCTTTCCTTCTAGGAGTTCATAATCTAGCAGGAAAATAAAGTCACACATTATTATTTGTTATAAGTGCTTTAGGTGAAGTTGATTAAAAATGCTATGGGGTGTCAGCAGGAAGGATGGAACAATATATTTCACCATGTAGCTCAGTTTTAAAGTACGTACATTAAAAGAGCTAGAGGATCTCAGAGGAAAGTTAAAAGGTACAGGGAGATCCAGGAAGGCTTCCCTGAGGAGGTGAAATAAGTTCTCCTCCTATTCCCTCTCAAGTCTCTGAAATATAGTTGGCTTGCAATCATGTTCAAAGCAACGCCTCACTAGAGCACTGAGGTCCCGATTCATGCTGACGGTCCTTCCTACTGCCTTCCCTTCCTCTGTAAAGGCTTTCCATCCCACTGAGAAAATTTTCCAAACTCTAGTTGGTCATCCTTTCTTTAGTGGAAATTTCTTCTACATCCGAATATATTTTTTTGTAACCTTTTAAAAATCATTGTTTAATAGACTTTTTTTTTTTTTTTTTTTGGCCACAGCACGTGGCATGAAGGATCTTCCCTACCAGTGATGAAACCTGGGCCCCCGACTGTGGAAGTGCAGTGTTAACCACTGGGCTGCCAGGGAGGTCCTTTAATAGATGTCTTGCATGAGAATTTTCACATCTTCCCCATGTTTAAGGCTGGGCCAGGGTGGGGGAGAGTCAGTCCATGGGGATGTAAAGGAAGAGATGTGCTAGGGGCTGAGTGTCGGGCGCACGGGGCATTATCCTGTGACTTGTAGCATGGTTTTGCAACACACTATACTTACACCAGAGTCACATGCTGTAAAAGCAATGCTGATAAGGAAACCATGGCCCAATGCCAGGATCCATTGGGTTGTGTTATTGATCAGAATGGGTTCAGAACAACAAATAGTGGTGGAAGCATCCAAGGGGTACCATGGAAGGAGCATAGATTTGGAGATGGGCTGGGAGGAGCAAAGTCCTAACTCTAGGTCCTGGAGGAAGGAGCATTCATCTTTAGAACAGGAATTGCCCTCTCACCATGCCCTTCCCCGCCCTTCACCACTCTCTGGATCTTAATATCATTGAGATTTGAGAAAGTCATACTATTTTAACTGGGGTGTTTTTGAGATGTGAAAGGAGCTCTAAGGCCATTAGGGTTGAAATAACAAATGGAAAGAAAGAAATCCTGTAAGCTGAGGCAGGACGCACTGATCAGACCACACAGGTCTGTTTACAGATTTTGGATTTCACGCTAATTGGAAAGCATAGAGGGGGGTTAAGCATAAGTCAATATGATACCATTTATAGTTTGACATTCTGCCACAAGGAAGAGTTTGTGTTAGGAAGAGTGGATGCAGGGGACCAGTTAAAGGCTATTTATGGACATCCAGGGGAAAAATGGTGGAAACTTGGATTGTAATGAGAGCAGGGCAAGTGGAGGAAAGAACTGGAGGGTGGATGGGTTTCCAGGGGAAGATTACATGTTTGACCTGAGATTGTTGTGGTGAGATGTCTATGTGAGGCCAAGCGGAGATGAAGAGAGGGTGATTAAATATAAGGATTTGGAACTCAGAGATGTCAGGATATGGATGCAGATGTGTAAAACTTTGCCTACAGAGCTGACAACTTGAGCTGTAGTCCAAATGAGATTTCCCAGGAAACGATTACGCATGGAGAAGAGGAAAGAGCCTCAGCTGAGCCTTCAGGAACTCCAAGATATTTAATGGCCTGATGGAGGAGGAAGAGTCTTGAAAGGAGACAGAATGAATATCCAGAGTAACAGGGAAAAAACAACCTGGAGTGGGAGCGTCCAGAAGTAGAGGGAAGTGAGTGTGTCAAAAAGATATGTGTGAAGTCAAGTAAGGATGGAAAAATGTATGTTGGATTTCGTGACATGGTAGCAATCGTTGATCTGGTTAAAAACTGTCCCAATGAAGGGAAAATGGAAGCCAGACTGGAAATGTAGGAGATTATTTCAAGAATTTTGACTGTGAGGTAAAAAAAGAGAAATAAGGTAATGTGGAGGAGAGAGGGAGCTCTGTGAACTCTTGTTTAAGAAGATTGAGATTTGGGAATTCTCTGGTGGTCCAGTGGTTAAGAATCTGCCATTCAATGTAGGAGACACAGGTTGGATCCCTGGTAGGGGAATTAAGATCCCACTTGTAGAGCAACTAAGCCTGCCCTCTGCAAGCACCGAGCCTGTGTGCCCCTCAGAAGATCCTGCATGATGCAGTGAAGATCTGAAACAGCCAAATAAATAAAATAAATATTTTTTAAAAATAAGGATGAGACTTGAACAAGCTTAAATGTGGAGGGAGACCTGGATGTGTTTGTGGGTGTACTGACTGGCAATATTTATAAGGAAGCTCCCATTGGATGACTTCAATTTTCTTAGTGAAAGAGGAAATCTGCTATTAGCAAGGGAGGAAGTAAGAACGTCAAAAGATTGGGAAAAATGATAAGAATGAAGAAGATTTAAAATAAATGTTGAATTTTACCAAAGAGGATTACAAATAAGCACATGAAAAGATGTTTATCGTCATCAGGCATTAGGGAAATGCAAATTAAAGCCAGGAGAAGTGACCAAAAAACACCCCCAAACCCATGAGAGAATTCTTGTTTCCAGGAAATTGGAATAGACATACGATTTCTTGTTCTTCTTGCCAAGTATAACTAAAAACCCCAGACATCATGTATAAAACAAACAAAAGAAATCAGCAAAAAGATGGAGAGAAGGAAGACTGCTCGGAGACCTCAAGACCAAGAAATGACACAGCCGTAAGTTCCCTGGGTTTTCTTTTTTTCCACTTTTAAATCTGGCGGAAACAAGGGTGCCTGACTGGGTCTTGTGTGTGTGTGTGTGTGACTGCCCTGGGTCTTTGTTGCTGCGCGGCTTTCCTCTAGTTGCTGTGAGCAGGGGCCAGTCTCTAGTCTCAGCACACAGACTTCTCATTTCGGTGGCTTCTCTGTTGCAGAGCACGGACTGTAGGGCACACAGGTGTCAGGATTTGCAGTTCCCAGGCTTTAGGGCACAGGCTCAATAGTTGGTGCATGGGCCTAGCTGCTCTGCGGCATGTGGGGTCTTCCTGAACCAGGGATCGAATCGGTGTCTCCTGCATTGATTGGCAGGTGGATTCTTTACCACTGAACCACCAGGGAAGCCCTCCCTGGGTTTTCTTTTTGCCCCCTGTATCACAGATTTGAAGCTGAAGAAGCTAGCAGCCTAGTCATGACAACTAGTGAAGAAAAAAATAGAGCCCCAGTGAAACCCTGCTCTCTCTAGCCAAGTCAACAGGAAAGGTAAAACCTGGCAAGACAGAAAACATTTAGAAAATAAAGACCCCAATTTAATTAAATACCATGGAAAATTATATTTAAACACATTATATGTTCACATTATGTGAAATGATAAAAATTTCACAACTTAAATTTTACCAATTCCTTAAAAAGTGCAAACTACCACAACGTATTCGGTATGAAACAGATCATTTAAATAGCCCTGTAACTGTGAAGGAAATTGAATTTATAGCTTAAAAATTCCTATTAAAAAAATCTCCAGACCCAGAGAATGCTACCAAATGTTTAAAGAATTAACACCAATTGTATGCAATCCCTGTTATAATAAAAGGGAAGGCTTCTCAATTCATTTTATGAAGCTGTCATTATTACCCTGATATCATATTACCCAGGCAAAGATAGGACAAGGAAACTACAGACTAATCAGTTCGGTTCAATTCAGTTGCTAAGTCGTGTTTGACTCTTTGCAACCCCATGGACTGCAGCACGCCAGGTCTCCCTGTCCGTCACCAACTCCTTCCTAGAGCTTACTCAAACTCATGTCCATTGAGTCAGTGATGCCATCCAACCATCTCATCCTCTGTTGTCCCCTTCTCCTCCTGCCTTCAATCTTTCCCAGCATCAGGGTCTTTTCAAAAGAGTCAGTTCTTCCCATCAGGTGGCCAAAGTGTTCGACTTCCTTTAGGATGGACTGGTTGGATCTCCTTGCTGTCCAAGGGACTCTCAAGAGTCTTCTCCAACAGCTCAAAAGCATCAGTTCTTTGGTGCTTAGCTTTCTTTACAGTCCAACTCTCACATCCATACATGACTACTGGAAAAACCATAGCTTTGACTAGACGGACCTTTGTTGGCAAAGTAATGTCTCTGCTTTTGAATATGCTGTCTAGGTTGGTCATAACTTTTCTTTCAAGGAGTAAATGTCTTTTTAATTTTGTGGCTGCAGTCAGCATCTGCAGTGATTTTGGCGTCCCCCAAAATAAAGTCTCTCACTGTTTCCACCATTTCCCTATCTATTTGCCATGAAGTGGTGGGACCAGATGCCACGATCTTAGTTTTCTGAATGTTGAGCTTTAAGCCAACTTTTTCACTCTCCACTTTTACTTTCATCAAGAGGTTCTTTAGTTCTTCTTTGTTTTCTGCCATAAGGGTGGTGTCATCCGTATATCTGAGGTTATTGATATGTCTCCCGGCAGTCTTGATTCCAGCTTGTGATTCTTCCAGTCCAGCGTTTCTCATGATGTACTCTGCATATACGTTAAATAAGCAGGGTGACAATATACAGCCTTGAAGTACTCCTTTCCCAATTTGGAACCAGTCTGTTGTTCCATGTCCAGTTCTAACTGTTGCTTCCTGACCTGCATACAGATTTCTCAAGAGGCAGGTCAGGTGGTCTGATATTCCCATGTCTTGAAGAATTTTCCCACAATTGGTTGTGATCCACACAGTCAAAGGCTTTGGCATAGTCAATAAAGCAGAAGCAGATGTTTTTCTGGAACCCTCTTGCTTTTTCAGTGATCCAGATTTTGTTGGCAATTTGATCTCTGGTTCCTCTGCCTTTTCTAAATCCAGCTTGAACATCTGGAAGTTCATGGTTCATGTACTGTTGAAGCCTGGCTTGGAGAATTTTGAGCATTACTTTATTAGCATGTGAGATGAGTGCAGTTGTGCAGTAGTTTGAACATTCTTCGGCATTGCCTTTCTTTGTGATTGGAATGAAAACTGACCTTTTCCAGTCCTGTGACTGCTGTTGTATTTTCCAAATTTGTTGGCATATTGACTGCAGCACTTGTACAGCAACATCTTTTAGGATTTGAAATAGCTCAACTGGAATTCCATCACCTCCACTAGCTTTGTTCGTAGTGATGCTTTCTAAGGCCCACTTGACTTCACATTCCAGGATGTCTGGCTCTAGGTGAGTGATCATACCATCAATATTATCTACGTCTTGAAGATCTTTTTTGTATAGTTCTTCTGTGTAGTCTTGCCACCTCTGCTTAATATCTTCTGCTTCTGTTAGGTTCCATCATTTCTGTTCTTTATTGTGCCCATCTTTGCATGAAATGTTCCCTTGGTATCTCTAATTTTCTTGAATAGATCTCTAGTCTTTCCTATCCTATTATTTTCCTCTATTTCTTTGCACTGATCATGGAGGAAGCCTTTCTTGTCTCTCCTTGCTACTCTTTGGACCTCTGCATTCAAATGGGTATATCTTTCCTTTTCTCCTTTGCTTTTCTCTTCTCTTCTTTTCACAGCTATTTGTAAGGCCTCCTCAGATAGCCATTTTGCTTTTTTGCATTTCTTTTACTTGGGGATGGTCTTGATCCCTGTCTCCTGTACAATGTCATGAACCTCCATCCATAGTTCTTCAGGCACTCTATCAGATCTAATCCCTTTAATCTATTTCTCACTTCCACTGTATAATTGTAAGGGATTTGATTTAGGTCATACCTGAATTGTCTAGTGGCTTTCCCCACTTTCTTCAATTTAAGTTTGAATTTGGCAATAAAGAGTTCATGATCTGGGCCACAGTCAGCTCCCAGTCTTGTTTTTGCTGACTTGTATAGAGCTTCTCCATCTTTGGCTGCAAAGAATATACTCAATATGATTGGAGATCAGTGGAGAAATAACTCTAGGAAGATTGAAGAGACAGAGCCAAAGCAAAAACAACACCCAGTTGTGGATGTGACTGGTGATAGAAGCAAAGTCTGATGCTGTAAAGGGCAATATTGCATAGGAACCTGGAATGTTAGGTCCATGAATCAAGGCAAATTGGAAGTGGTCATACAGGAGATGGTGAGAGTGAATGCCAACATTTTAGGAATCAGTGAACTAAAATGGGTGAATGGGTGAATTTAACTCAGATGACCATTATATCTACTACTGCGGGCAGGAATCCCTCAGAAGAAATGGGGTAGCCATCGTAGTCAACAGGAGTCCATAATGCAGTACTTGGATGCAATCTCAAAAATGACAGAAAGATCTCTGTTCGTTTCCAAGGAAAACCATTCAATAACACAGTAATCCAAGTCTATGCCCTGACCAGTAATCCTGAAGAAGCTGAAGTTGAACGGTTCTGTGAAGACCTACATGACCTTCTAGAACACGCAAAAAAGATGTCTTTTTGGTTATAGGGAACTGGAATGCAAAAGTAGGAAGTCCAGGGATACCTGGAGTAACAGGCCAATTTGGCCTTGGAGTACAGAGTGAAGCAGGGCAAAGGCTAATAGAGTTTTGCCAAGACAATGCACTGGTCATAGCAAACACCCTCCTCCAACAACACAAGACTCTACGCATGGACATTACCAGATGGTCCATACAGATCAATACACTTCATGAATATAAGACAAAAGCACTTAACAGAATATCAGCAAATAGAAATCAGCAACATTTAAAAACAATTATACCTAAAAACATGATCAAGAAGAATTTATTCCCAGGGACATAAGCCTGGTTCAATATGGGAAAATCTATCAATGTTATTGTGGACCAAGAATGTCATCTGCCATTTCAGTAAACAAAGAATGCTGACTGCTATTCCATAAACAGCAAATGCTGCCTACCATCAAGCCATCAGCCGCTGCAGCTGCGACCTCCCTGCAGTGCACCCTGAGGGGAATTCAGGATGGAAAAAAACAGGATACTGGCCCTCAACAGCTAAGATGCATATTTAAGGAATAATTTCAATGTGGCTCAAGCTCTTGTATCTTCCCATACATAGAAAAAGCATTAAAATCATCAACTTGAGATGTCTGGGGTTTTTTGTGATTAGCAGTGATTTTATGACCTTCAACTACATACTGTCGTTGTTTTCAATGACAAACGTCTGTCTATTCTGGCTTCTCTCTTACCTCTTAGGAGCAGTTCCTCAGAGCTGTCTGAAAGGCCTTCTCTCAGGCGTTGGTCCTCAGTAGGGTCCCTGAATGAAACATAACTCAGAAGCTTTAGGTTGAGCATTTTTCTTCAGTTGAAATAATTGAGCAAATTAACAGACGAAAGAATAAAAAATCACATGATCATACCAATAGATGCAGAAAAAGCATTTGATAAAGTTCAACACCCATTCATAATAAAAATTCTCAGAAAAATAGAATAAAGTTCTTTAGGCCAGACAAATACAGTTTCTTAATTTGGGAAGAACATCTACAAAAACTTACAACTAACATTCTACTGAAAGTGAAAACCTGAATACTTTCTCCCTAAGATCAGGTGCAAAGCAAGGATGTCCACTTTCACATATTGTATTCAATATGATGCTAAAGCTTCTAGCCCTTAAAGTCAATGCAAGGAAAGGAAATAGATGGCGTAAAGATTGAAAAAGAAGAAATAAAACTACCTCTATTTGCAGAGGAAAAGATTGTCAATGCAGAAAATACCAACAAATATATAAACAAACGCCTGGAACTAATAAGTGAGTTCAACAAGGTCACAAAATAAAAGAAAAACATATAAAATCAATTATAGTTTATATACTAGCAACTGACATGTGGAACTGAAATTAAAATACAATACCATTTATAATTATTCAACGACAATGGAATACTTAGCGGTGAATCTAACAAGACGTATATAGGACTTGTTGATTTTTTATTTGAGGCGAAGTGAGGACTGCAGCAGAAACAGCAGTTCAAATAGCTCTGTGAAACTGCTCTGAGGAGGCGTAAAGGGGGGAGCTAGAGTATACAGGAGCTTAGCAACAAAGGGCAGGTGGTCAGGAACATCAAAAGATTACTGTTAAAGAAAACCAGATATCCTAAGTTAAGGGATTTAGTGTCTTTCTATGTATTTGTTGTTTAGTTGCTGTGTTCAACTCTTTTGTGACCCTGTGGACTATAGCCCACCAGGCTCCTAGGCAGGAATACTGGAGTGGGTTGCCATGCCCTCTTCCAAGGGATCTTCCCAACCCAGGGATTGAACCTATGTCTCTACAGTTTTACAGTCAAAGGAGATGTGGGGAGGGGGAGAAGACCTTCCTTGTCTTTCTCGAGTAGACTTCATGCCTCCATCATCATCAGTGCCTCTTGCAGGTTGGCCAGGGCAGTTTTTTATCCTACATGGTCAAGCTAGGTCCACAAATTATTGTTTTTTTTTAATGTGTTCAGAGAGCATGTCCTAGGGATCGCTAACTTGCTGAGCTCCCTGGGCAGGATGTGGGTCTTATGCCACAACTGTTTTGTTGTTTGGGGGCGTGCCTCACACTTCTGTTGCATGGTTTTGTTGCTAAGCAAGCCAGCTTGGTTTTGTGGTTAAGCAAACCTGACTCCTTGAGTGCTCATTAATTTACAGGAGTATGCCATATTTTTTTCTACTACAGCCCCCTCCCTAGTGGGATTTGCTTGGAGAAGGCAATGACACCCCACTCCAGTACTCTTGCCTGGAAAATCCCATGGACAGAGGAGCCTGGTAGGCTGCAGTCCATGAGGTTGCTAAGCGTCTGACACGACTTCACTTTCGCTTTTCACTTTCCTGCATTGGAGAAGGAAATGGCAACCCACTCCAGTGTTCTTGCCTGGAGAACCCCAGGGACAGGGGAGCCTGGTGGGCTGCCATCTATAGGGTCGCACAGAGTCGGACATGACTGAAGTGACGTAATAGCAGCAGCAGCAGCAGTGGGATTAGCTATATAATTACCTCCTTTGTCCCTTCACTGTATCCCTATCAAAACAACCAATTATGCCTCTCTCTATGATATTACATCCAGCCCCTCCCCTCACTTCCATCTCTGGGATAATTAGAATGTATTCATCCTGTGCCTTGTGGAAGTCCAGATACCACTGTCTAAGTGAAGTCCCTCAGTCGTGTCCGACTCTTTGCGACCCCGTGGACTGTAGCCTACCAGGCTCTTCCCTCCATGGGATTCTCCAGGCAAGAATACTGGAGTGGGTTGCCGTTTCCTTCTCCAGGGGATCTTCCCAACCCAGGGATCAAGCCTGGGTCTCCCACATTGCAGGCAGACGCTTTAACCTCTGAGCCACCAGGGAAGCCCCTACCACTGTCTAAAGTAGTTCTTTAATCTGCCTTTCTAGTGATCCCATCACAAATGGCTCAATTGAGCCTAGCACGCCCTGTGCTTGGTGTGATTTTCTACACAGTACACTCATTATGGGTGGATAAGACAAATGATCTGATTAATAAAGAAAGCTACAATCAAAGCATTTTGTCCGAGATCCTGTAACCCCCATTAGAAGGAAAATACATGTTCTGTTTGAGAAACCTTGGATTTAAGTCCTCCATTTGGAGGTTGGAGAGTATAAAGAACGGACACTGTAGCAACAAATTCATCCAAATCTTTGTACAAGGTAAAGATTTACTACCAGCCTATTGTTTGGAGCTCTTCATATTAAACTTTTGAGTGGAAAGCAGTCTGGAATGTCAAGGTGACAGCATCTTCCAGCCTCAGAACTCCTGTGTGCCCTTTATATTATCAAGGAATCAAATGTTAATAATCATACACCGTTTGTGATAGAAACCACTTTCACCCCTCTTGGCTTCATTACACACTGCTCTGAAAATGTTTCAAATTCTTCCAAGGACAACTGCCTGGGGAGTAGTCACAGAACATTCTCCTTCAACCTGCTTATTAACCCAGCAAGCAACAGCTTCGGAATTATGCACCTGTGATCAGGCCAAATGTGGTAGGAACATTATTTACCCCTGTCTCCTCAGAGACAAAAAAAACAACAACAAATAAACAAACAAACTCTGCATTGCACATCAGCCTCATTTTTTTTTCTTGCTCTCTGCCCAGAGACCCAGCCCCACCCCTTAAAAGGCTGTTTATTCAATCAGAGAGACACACATAGTTGGCTTGTGCAAACCAGGCATAAAAGACACAAGAGCAATTTGTTCTGGTTAATAAGCTGGGAACAGACATTTAGAGGTCAACTGTGTGGTGGGCGCAGAAAGGTGTCCTGTTGGCGGGTGTCTAATGTCATGGCAGACACTGTTAATTGTTTACCTACCCAATAGCCACCCCCTACCCGCCTTCTCTATTGACTAGAAAAGAACTATTTGCTCCAGGTATCAGGCAGGTGGCCCTGGGGTTTAGGAAAGAATGATTTGCTACCAGCCCTGACAGGTGAACAAATGAGGATTTCTCTCTACAAATGCTGGGAGGCAGCGTCGCGGTCCGCATGTGACTGTCACCTCCTGGTCTCGTGCTTGTGTGATTGTCTCCTGCACTGAACAGGGCTGATGTGTCAACCACAGGCTGTTGTGGAAATGGCAGGGAACGCTGGCTAGCAGAGCTGAGGACCCCCAGGAATAAAACGTCTCTTGAAACAAAACCTGAATCAGCCGCGGCCCTCTGGCCTGATGAGAGTTGCCTTTGGACCCGCAGAACCTTTTTAGCCAGGAGGAAGAAAAGAGTAGATACTCTTACAATGTATATACTCTGTGTTATCACTGGACTAGGCGCTTTATAAAAATTATTTTAGTTGATTCTTCCTGCACCATGTGTGGGCAGATATGTCGGCATTATTCTGATGAAGAACCCGAGGCACAGAGAATTTAAGTAACTTGCTGGAGGTCACCAATGAACTAATTGGCAGTGGGGAAGGAAATTCATTCCCGGTCTCTCTCAGTCCAGAGCTCCAGCTCCTTACACTCTGGATGTTGCTATTTCCAAAAAAGTCAAAAACCACAGTGGACCCTTGACTAATCTAAGAAGAAATAAAGATCATTTGGATTAGATCATAAACATTGTGGATTCTTTACTATTATAGTGCTCTGCTTGAAGTCAGGAGATACTGTTCTTTCCATACCCACATCTTCAGCCTTCAAGGAAGCACCTCTAGGTGCCAAAAAAAAAAGAGCCTGAAAATAGCTTTTTGGGGGGAAAAAATGAGACCATTCCTGAAAACTTGGACTGGCAATGCCCTGGAAAGTGACTTAAGCCAGAGAGCACCAATGCTTGACTGCAACCTAAGGATTTCAGGTGTGTGGTTATGTGCCAGTGGACAGAATGGGCTTCACACACCAGGACTTGAAGCCCATCTTGAAACCATTCCTGAGGTGTGGTCATTTCAGCAAACAGCACACTTTGGTATAAACCTTTTATAGTATGATAATAGCCTGGTGGTTAAGTGCCAATTCAGGGTGTTTGCATACTCATTGTTTCCACTAGCTGCATAATCTGGGGTGCATTTATTTAACCCGTAAGCCTTAGCTTTTCCATCTGTAAAATGGGGATAATAGGGTTGCTTATATGCAATTATGTATGTCACATGCTTGAGTTATGGAAAGTATTCACTCATCTTTACGTATCTTTATAATCATCATTACTGTGCAGTGATGCAGGTCACTGAAGGAAGAGGCAGAGTTTCAACAATAAAAGGGAGATGGTCCTTACTGTGTCTCCATATTCCTTGAAAGAGAGCTGGAAAGACAGGATGGACTTGGCCTCCCTGCTGCCCTAGGCCCTCCCTGTTGGATTGTCATTCCTTTGCAGATGCAGCCACACCCATCTCCTGAACATTCCCAACCAGGACAGGAGGATGTCATGGCCTTAACCCAGCAGCTGTATCACAGTTGAACCTCTTGCCAGATTTCCAGTGAATCCCAGGCCACCGCTTCTCCTATCCTTGTCCATCTGACCTGGCTTCTGACTGGTTTTCTTTGCTGAACACTTGTCTGGGACTGTGTCCCCAACATGGATCTCATGGTCCCCTGCCCACAGGTTGGGGGAAGAGGCTCCTGCACACTAAGATGACAGCTGAGCTCAGTCCCTTGTGAGTGCCGACTGTCAGAAGAATGACGGCTCTCTGTTTAATGGAGCAGCTGCCACTCTGACTCCCTCACCCGATGAGCACATGTCATGCCCCTGTGGATCACCAGCTGCTTCGCAGAAAGGTTCTCCAGTCCTGTGATGACCTAATCTGGCTTCCTTATCGTCCCCAAAATATGATACCACTGAGGTCCCTGTGGGTCTTGCAGATATACTGACAAAGGACATTTTATACACAAGACAAGCTGCTTATAATTAAACAGACTTGCTTTTCAGTTCCTGGGCCCTACTTCATGACAGATGGCAGCCAGCCATCTGGCTTAGCCACATAGACGAAAGGGATTCAGAGGCTTCCCCACTCATTAGAGCTCCCGCCTTCGATTCTAGACAACATCCCTTAGTGGATCTACTAAAACCCAGTCTCTCTGCTTCACCGGCTTGGTGTACCCCAGGCAAGCCCACAGGCTGATCTTGATTTCAGTTTCTGTTGCTGATTGTTATTGATGGGAAATAGTAACCAGATGAGAAACTGAGAATGCTCAAGCTACCGCACAGCTGCACTCACCTCCCACGCTAGTAAAGTAATGCTCGAAATTCTCCAAGCCAGGCTTCAGCAGTATGTGGACTATGAACTTCCAGATGTTCAAGCTGGATTTAGAAAAGGCAGAGAGGAACCAGAGATCAAATTGCCAACATCATCTGGATCACTGAAAAAGCAAGAGAGTTCCAGAGAAACATCTACTTATGCTTTGTTGACTATGCCGAAGCCTTTGACTGTGTGGATGACAACAAACTGGAAAATTCTTCAAGACATGGGAATACAAGACCACCTGACCTGCCTCCTGGGAAATCTGTATTCAGGTCAGGAAGCAACAGTTAGAACTGGCCATGGAATAACAGACTGGTTCCAAATTGGGAAAGGAGAACATCAAGGCTGTATATTGTCACCCTGCTTATTTAACGTATGTGCAGAGTACATCATGAGAATTGTTGGCCTGGATGAAGCAGAAGCTGAAATCAAAATTGCTGGGAGATATATCAATAACCTCAGATATGCAGATGACATCACACTTATGGCAGAAAACAAAGAAGAACTAAAGAGTCTCTTGATGAAAGTGAAAGAGGAGAGTGAAAAAGTTGACTTAAGATTCAGCATTCAGAAAACTAAGATCATGGCATCCGGTCCCATCACTTCATGCCAAATAGAGGGGGAAACAGTGGAAACAGTGAGAGACTTTATATTTGGGGGCTCCAAAATCACTGCAGATGGTGACTGCAGCCATGAAATGAAAAGATGCTTCCTCCTTGGAAGAAAAGTTATGACCAACCTAGACAGCATATTCAAAAGCAGAGACATTACTTTGCCAACAAAGGTCCATCTAGTCAAGGCTATGGTTTTTCCAGTGGTCATGTATGGATGTGAGAGTTGGACTATAAAGAAAGCTGAGCACTGAAGAATTGATGCTTTTGAACTGTGGTGTTGGAGAAGACTCTTGAGAGTCCCTTGGACTGCAAGGAGATCCAACCAGTCCATTCTAAAGGGGATCAGTCCTGGGTGTTCATTGGAAGGACTGATGCTAAAGCTGAAAGTCCAATACTTTGGCCACCTCATGCAAAGAGTTGGCTCATTGCAAAAGACCCTGATGCTGGGAAAGATTGAAGGCGGGAGGAGAAGGGGATGACAGAGGATGAGATGGTTGGATGGCATCACTGACTCAATGGACATGAGTTTGAGTGAACTCCGGGAGTTGGTGATGGACAGGGAGGCCTGGCGTGCTGCAGTTCCTGAGGTAGCAAAGGCCCAGACACGACTGAGCAACTGAAGTGAACTGAACTGAACTAAGAAACTGAGCTTGACTCTGGAATATTATAGAATCCACATTTATAATAAATGGTCTTGGGCTTGGGTCTGTATCATTAAAGGAAATGATTCATGGATGCTTGTTAAAAAACAGCAAGACAGAGTTTATTTAAGACTATTGCAACAGAGGAGAGACTGAACTCAACTGTGAATATAAATAGAGATAGGAGGGGATTTATAACCAGGGCAGGACGAAGGAGACACTAGGAGGAACTTGATGAGGTAGCAAGAGTCAGGAAGAAGAGGAATTTGATTGGCTCTTGATAAAAGTGGAGCGAAAGGAGTTTGATTGGAAATCAAAGGGTGGTTGGGGACAATTCTTCATAAACTGGCTTAGAAGGATTGTTTGGTGAAACTAGACTTAGCAGGCCAAGGATGCACTCTAGTCAAGAAGATCAAGGAGGGAGTCTTTGTCAGTATCAGTTAGAATCCCTAGAGAAACAGAACCAACAGGATATATGTATATGGAGAGGGGATGTGGGATGAGAAGGAGGGAGAACAAGAAGGAAAAAAAAGAGAAAGAGATTTATTTTAAGGCATTGACTCATGTAATTATGGAGACTGGCCAGTTGAAATCCATAAAGCAGGCCAGCCAGCTGGAAAACCCAGGCTGAATTTCTGTGTTACAGTCTTGAGGCAGAATGTCTTCTCTGGGAAACCTCACTTATTTACTCTTAAGGCCTTTCATGGATAGGTTGAAAACCACCCACATTATGGAGGGTAATCTGTTTGTTTATCTCTGATTTTTTTTTTTTTTTTTTACAGTACCACTCAGCATGTGGGATTTTAGTTCCCAGGACAGGGATCAAATGTGCACACCCTACTTTGGAAGTGCAGAGTCTTAACCAATGGATGTCTAGGGAAGTCTCCGCTTCACCCCTGCTTTATTTTTGTAATCTGCCTTTTTTCCCCAAGTCAATTGATTGTACCTGTCAATCATTATCTATAAGTCACATTTGTAGCAACATCTAGACTAATATTTGCCTGGAAGACTGGCACCCTCTTTGAACCACCTTGACATAAAATCACAGGGTTCAAGGAAAGTACAGTATGTGGAAAGCCAGTGGGCATGTCCAGTCCCCTTTGACATCTGAGGGGTGCTCACCAGCCTCCTGATCCCAGTTTTAGAGAAGATGATACAGAGGACCCCTCTACAATGGTCCTCTTTATAGCCCAGAGATTAAAACGAGGTAGAAAATACTTGTGCCTTTACACAAGTGGACATCTTTTGTTCAGGCACCCACTGTTCTGGGAACATCTGTCTCCCTCCGCAAAGATGTTTTGAGCTGTTTCCTACAGATGCACTGCCAAGGAAAGGGCAAAAATAGTCACTTGAACCTAAAAGCAAGGCCTCAGTCCCGGAGACATTGAGGTTTGGCAAAAATGCTAAGAACACTGATACAGGCACCACAGTGTTATTTAGAGGTAGGAGCAAGGAAGGATTAGGCCATAGACCTAATGCTCAGGGATGATGGAAATGAAAAATCTCACTTCTCATAAATGCTATTGTCTCCTGACTCAAAAATGAGCTTCTAGACTGGGCAGGGTGGGAAAAAGCACACAGTTAAAAATGGCTGCCGTCCTCCCCAAATAGGAAATTGGCATGGAGCGTCTTACTGGTCTGCTGGGTCTCCATAACAATAATCCGCAGAGTGAAAGCTCAGCTGCTCGGGACCAAGTTCCCGTGGCCGGCGGCTGCTGCTGCTTCATTAGGCACCCCAGTTCCACCAGGACGGGCTTGACCTTATTTCGCGGGGAGTTCCTCTAGTCGAAGACTGAGTTGGTCTTCAAATAAGCAAGGGAGTGAATATAGTTTTCCTCAGTTCTGTGATGGATTTTCTTGGTGTTATTATAAAGCAGGATGTTTGTCTTTAGAAACACAGCTCCCTTGGCTTTATTTATTACATCCTGTTCTCCCAGAACTTAGACTTTAAAGGCTGCTCTGAAGGACAAAGCTGCGAGACGCCAGGTCTGGCTCCTTCATGATAACCAAGGCTGATTGGATGAGGCTCAGCCTGTGGGGATTCCTTGCCTCTCATTCACTCACAAACGCACTTTAGAAATGTATTTTGAATGCTTATTACGCACCAGGCACTGCTCTGGGTGCTAGGGAATCAGCAGAGACCACGCAGCCTCCACTTTTCTGAACTGTCCTGTCTTGTAGAGAAGACCTCTGGTCTCATGACCCCCGTGGTCAGATGTGTCCAAATTGGCCTGCTTTCAGTCCAGACTCAAGATGGGCTCTCTCACCGTAGCTATGTTTGAGCCACACTGCGAAGCATGAGAAAACTTCCCCACCAGGAATGCAATCTGTGCCCCCAGCAGTGGAAGCTTGGGATCTTAATCACTGGAGCATCAGGGAATTCCCTGCATATTTTAAAGAATATTTTGAAAGATTTGTCAAATAGCACTGCATGGTAGATAGAGATTTTTAAAATAGGAAAATACAGAATAGTATAAAAAAGAAAAGTAATCCTTTCCATTGATACATCCATACCCAGAGATAGCAACTATTAACATTAGCATATCAGTATATTTCCTTCCAATTTTTCCCCAATATGTCTAAAATTGAAAACATACTACCCATCTTTGTAATGGGAAGAATTGGCTATTATCTCCATTTCCTCCAGAAGGACTTGGAGGATCAAAGGCCCTTGGCTGAGGATGAAGCGAAGGCATTGTTAGAAGCATCATTTCACAGATCCTTTCAGAGTAACCAAGGGAGCTTCCTCTGGGGCATAATGTGGCTCCTTTAGTTTTCAGGCCAGGCCCAAGGAGAGGCAGGAAATAAACCAAGCACGACACAGCCTGACAATGTGGCGTACAGACTCCCAGGAAATAGGGAGGTGCACTTCTAATTATGGAGCTGCTCAGGGAAGAACTCCCTGCTCACTGTGGGTTTGGACACTGTCTCTGACTACTGGCATTGCTGTTTGTCCTTGGGACATATGGGTGTTGATGCTGGGTTTAACAGCTGCATCATTTGAGGAAGCTGGATGTAACAGGTGCATCCCTGGTAGGAATGTGGCAAAGGAAAGCTGACTGGATGACGACATCCACCTCAACCCTTGACATCTGAGGGCCAAAGCCCTCCCCACCCCTGCCCAGGATGTGCAGGGGACTAGATTATGGGGTAGGAGCTCCCCATCATCCTTGCAAAGGCCAGCGGATGACAGACTCGGGCCTGGGGGAAAGCACTGGAACCTTATAAAGGCATGGGTGTGGGGAGTGAGAGGACTTCTTCAGTGGCTCGGCAGTAAAGAATCTGCCTGCAGTGCTGGAGATGCGGGAGACTCGGGTTCGATCCTTGGGTAGGGAAGACCCCCTGGAGAAGGGAATGGCAATCCACTCCACTGTTCTTGCCTGGAGAATCCTATGGACAGAGGAGCCTGGCGGTCTACAGTCCATAGGATTGCAAAGAGTTAAACCTGACTGAGCACACACGAGCATGTGGGGAATGATACACTGTTCCTCAGATGGGGGCTGTGTTGCTCAAAAGTTGAGTGGAGGTTTAAAGAAGGAGGCGTCACCAAATGGAGCTGGTGCAAGAAGGGGACCTAGAGCTAAATTAGGACCTGGGTCATGCTCTGAGGGGGCCCTCTGTGAGCGGCTCATCTCTTTGGTACTGTTTCTTTGGATTCTGGGGAGAAATGCTAATTACCACCTTCCATGAGACAAATCCTCTTCTTTTACGCCCTAATCAAAGGCCCTGAATGACATCAGGGGTCAGGAGGCCCAGGTCAGAGTAGAGAGATGCCACTGCAAGGGGAAGGCTCTGCCTCCTGGGAAAAAAAGGAGATAACTGCATACCTATACCACAGAAGCCTTGCTTTTGTGGTTACTGTTTAAAAGAAGAAAAGAAAGAATGTGAAGGCTTCAAGAAAGAAAGACACAAAGAAAGGAAATCTACTGATAACATACTCCCACTCTAAGGAGAACATTGTCAACGTGGACACAATCAGGTAGCCTCTGTTTATTGATTTAACCAAAATAGTAATGGAACTATATTGGGAGGATGGAAGGAGGGAAAGATGACGCAAGAAAACTAAATCATGATCTGAAGGAAGTAAAGAAAGGATGTCTAAAATTAATAAATTATGATTAAAAGTGCTCTTCCAGGGAGAGCTGGGCTGTGGTCAGTGGTGGTGCAAAATACTGCTTTATCATCCTTCCCTTCCTTCTCCTGCTCCTCTTAATTCTCTTAGCCATGTTTGTGCATAACTGTTACCAAACAGTTACAATCTAGGACATTATCTGGGAAATGGAAATGTGATTGTTTATGTGGCTGGTACATGGAGAGAAAGTCTTGGGGGCTACAGGAGGGTGGCAGAAGAGGGGGCTTCCTGCATGACTCCCCGCCTGGCAGCCCCCATGTGTGTGCTGTCTTGGAGGATGAGCGACAAGCAGCCACCTAGTCGACAGAATCCAGAAACAGCTCGAATGCTGAGGACGTCCAGCAAGGACCCCTCCTGAGATACACAGGTCAGACCTTCTCCTGACTTGCGTAAGTGAGAGGAAGCTGGTCTTGGATGGGGAAGTTGAGGCTGACCCTGATGTTTCACATAGCTCTATGACTTGCTTTTTTCACTTATCGTATAGGCATTTTTTCATTATATATATATATGTCCACTTATATTTTCAAATTTCCCTTTGGACATTTGATTGAAGTGATATCTGGTCTCATGTTGTGACTATGCCATGTTCGCGGCAGAACCCAAAGCAGCGCCGCTGGGTAAGACAACAGGTGTACCAGTCCCATCTTCTGGGCTGGAGTCCTGGCTCTAGCACTTTCTAGACGTGTGACTTTGGAAACGTACAGCTTCAGTTCCCGCCTCTGTAAAATGACCTACTTCACAGGGCAGTTGTGAGATTTAAATAAACGGATACATGCAAACTGCTTAAAATAGCATCTGTTCCGTAGTAAGCACTCAATAAATTGTAGCTATCACTTAAAAAATATTTAACTATCCTCACGGAGGAGACTGGTAGGCTGCAGTCCATGGGTCGCTAAGAGTCGGACATGACTGAGCGACTTCACTCTCACTTTTTACTTTCACGCATTGGAGAAGGAAATGGCAACCCACTCCAGTGTTCTTGCCTGGAGAATCCCAGGGACAGAGGAGCCTGGTGGGCTGCCGTCTTTGGGGTCACACAGAGTCGGACATGACTGAAGCGACTTAGCAGCAGCAGCAGCATGTTTAAATTTAGTTTTTTTCCCTTAAAGCTTACTTTGATAAACATCCTTGTACAATTTTTTTTTTTGTGAAACAACACCATTATATTTATTATGGAATTTATATTTACTTAATTTAATTTATTTACATTTATTTATTATATTATAGAAAAAAATAAACAATGCAGATGAACAAAAAATAGGAAAAGGAAAAGAAGAAAAGCTGCTTGTAATATTATACCTCAAAGACAACCGAAATATATTTGGTGTATATATTTCAAACTTTTTTCCTAGATATGTGTATACACACACACACACACACACACACACACACACACAAACTCTTTACAAAATGAATCTTGTGATACTGTTTTATGATTTTCTTTCTACCAGTTAAGAATAATCATGACCACTTGTCAGGAAAAAAGGCAACGACCTAGTTTTTATTAGCTGCCTAGTATTCCCTTGTATATCATTCTTTTTTAGCACCCACTGCCAATTACAAACAACATTTTATTATTCAAATTGTGTATATATGGTGGGATAAAAAGATAAGCACATTCTCCTCAGATGCAAAAGAATACAGATTTAAATTTTCTCTATAATTTGCACAAAGTAGTCTCTATCATGAAGAAGGCAACGGCAACCCACTCCAGTGTTCTTGCCTGGAAAATCCCATGGACGGAGGAGCCTGGTAGGCTGCAGTCCATGGGGTCGCTAAGAGTTGGACACGACTAAGCTACTTCACTTTCGCTTTTCACTTTCATGCATTGGAGAAGGAAATGGCAACCCACTCCAGTGTTCTTGCCTGGAGAATCCCAGGCATGGGAGAGCCTGGTGGGCTGCCGTCTATGGGGTCGCACAGAGTCGGACACGACTGACGCGACTTAGCAGCAGCAGCGGTCTCTATCAAATGGAGTAATGACAAGAATTTAGACCTGCCATTTAAAAAGTTTTGCTCTCTCTTCTGGTCTGTATCTCTTATTGGAGATATTAATAAATTGCCTGTCAATATTTAGTCTTCTTCTGAAATGGGGATCTGGGTTGATGGGAGCATGGTGTGTATAGGGAGGAGGAGGCTAGTTCTGAGGCTAGTTCTGAGTAAGCCTGCTCACTCGTGTCCTAGTCTTTGTGACCCCATGGACTGTAGCCCACCAGGCTTCTCTGTCCAGTGGAATTTTCCAGACAAGAATACTGGAATGGGTTGCCATTTCCTCCCCTACGGGATCTTCCTGACCCAGGGATCACACCCAGGTCTCCTGAATTGTAGGTAGATTCTTTATCATCTGAGCCACCAGGGGAACCCAGAGAACAGTATGGAGGTTCCTTAAAAAACTAAAAATAGAGCTACCATGCATGCGTGCATGCTCAGGCGCTTCAGTCTTGTCCAACTCTTTGCAACCCTATGGACTGTAGCCTGCCAGGCTCCTCTGTCCATGGATTCTCCAGCTAAGAATACTGGAGTAGGCTACCATTTCCTCCTCCAGGGGATCTTCCTGATCTGGGGATCAAACCCACATCTCCTGCATTGGCAGGAGGATTCTCCACGACTGTGCCACTGTGGAAGCCCACCCCATGTGTTACTGGGAACTTCAGAGGATTTCCAGATTCCTTGCATTCTACAAGAGAAGCAGGAGTTGGGGCTGGGGACATGTTTCCTCTAGCTCCCCGTGGATGAGCGTTCCATGCTGCCTCTTCTCCCCTAAAATGAGGGTGGGAGCTCCCTCTGAGAAGCATCCTTACAAAGTAGTTGGAAAGAGAAACACAAGCTCCCTGTGCTTTAGGCTTTTGGTCAGAAGAGGCAGTCTATCTCTATGATCTTCCCCCATTTTAACATTAAGATGAAATGAATGTAGGGAGGGTAACACAAGGACCCTGGCATTGTTCGTATCTCTCTCGGTCCTCTCCTTTCGAAAGAACCAAAAAGGCTTTTTAAAAAATTTCCCCCTTTGTCTGAAAATCGCTTTCCCATTCTTAATGCCTCCTTCTTCCTATGGTGGACATTTGGCTGCCTTCCCTGGGGCATAATGGCAGAGTGGCTTCTGGGAAACATGAATTAGAGAATATTAAAACATATACAGTTTAATGTTTTCAAAAGGTTGTCTCTGATACATGCAGTAATTGTGTTATCTTTTTTCTCTATTGTATTTGCCAGACATTTGTCTATTTGTTTATGCTTCTTTATTTGGTTTGATTGATTAATTCTATCTTTTTTCCTATTTTAAAATTCAATAATATTGTTACTTTTTTTTTTTTTTGGTTGCTCTGTGCAGTTTGTGGGATCTTAGTTCTCTGACCAAGGATTGAAACTGTGCCCCCTGTAGTTGAGTCTCGGTGTCCTAACCAATGGACCACAGGAAATTCCCAATATTTTTACCTTTATGACATCCTTCCATTTTATATTTTTACTTATTTTTTTCTACCATCTTGAATATAAAGCTTAGTTTATCAGTTTTCATCATCTTGAGCTTTAAAAATTTATTTCACAGTCACATATGGTACAATAGGCAATTTTACATAGATGGGATCATATCACATATGGACACCTTCTCTGCTATCCTCAGTTACATCATACCTTCGCATCAACACTGCATCCCTTTGCCTTTTTCTTCTTATAGAGCATTTGAGGCTAGAAGTTTATCCCTTTAAATAGTTTTGGTTGTATCCTATTAGTTCAACATATAGCATTCTTACTGCATTAATTTCTATAGGCATTAAACTCTGGCTGTAGGTTGCCACATAAATAATGTGAATTTGAACATGATGCAAGTTTAGTTTATTGAGATGGTGCTTTGCCCCTCGCTTCCTCTGAGCCCTCTTCTTCCTTCTCCAATAGGGGGCAGCTAGAATTCTTATCTTCCACAGAGGAAGGAGAATGTTAGAAGATGTGAGACTGGACAGTGAAATGAATTTAGCCTGGGATTCTCCTGGCCCACTCACTGGACCCAGGTCTGTTGGAAGACAATCACTAAGAGAGCCTGGGACTGTTGCTTTTGTCCTGGATGGAAGCAGCCACAGAAGTCAGATGCACCCCTGCGAATATCTAGGTTGGGACAGTCATCTGCTAGCAGTTAGGACCAAATGCAGCCAGGGCCTGGATGATTTGGGCAAGTCCCAGCTACAAAGACTTGACCCTCATCTTTTCATTTCATTAAACTTCCAGTAACATAAACCTGTACACTTTACAAAACTGAATATTTTGGACCCTTCTAAGTGGATTATGGTGGGGTTTTACTGTGGAATGTGTCAACAAAGAATAATGAGCATCGATCATCACCCACTTACATTGATACAAGGGTTAACTTGAAACTCACTGCGGTTGCCCACCAACAGTATACCTGAGAGAAGTTCAGGATGAAAAACAGCTTGAGGTACTCTGTGCTTTGGATAAATGAGCTCCTGTATTCCTAGGGAGTTAGGTGCCTATCTCAGGAAAAATTTCAATGACTCTCACATCTCCGCATATATATAACAAAACACTAGAAGCATTCACTTGAGATGTCTGTTATTTGTGATTAGCAGTAACCTTTTACCTTGATGTATGCTTGACTGTATGTATTTCCTAACCAAAAACAAAAAAACTGGCTACCCTCCTACCTCAGTGCTAACTAAGTGGCCGTCCCCATGGCTATAGTCCTCACTAAGACCCTGAATAAAACTTACACTCGTCACTCTTACATTGTGTGTTTTTGTTTAAGTTGACAGATGAAATATACTTGAGTCTGTTCCTACCCGCAACGCCAAGAATGCGCAGTGCCAGAGAATGGCTCCTGCCCCTGATGTCCACTTACCCACCGCCCTCCCTCGGCTCATCTCAACTGTTGTCCTGGTGCCAGGCTTTTCTGCGTTTTGCAGCCTTCGGTCCTATTCCTGTCTGCCATTTCCTCCCTCAAGCCTTCGGCTCCAACCAGTGATTCCGGTACTTTTCTTTTTGACTGTGTTTTTAAATTATTATTATTACTATTACTAGCAGTAGCAGTAATAATATTTATTTCCTACATTGCAGAGGTATTTTCTGCATACAGTACAGCATTGAAAACCTGCACAGGAGTATACAGTGAAAATAAAGACTCCTTTCATTCCGCATCTCTTAGTAATAGAACTCTTTGTGAAAGCAACCACTGTTAGAAGTTTCTTGAGCGTCTTCTGAGAGATGTCCTTTAAAAAATACAAATATTTGTGTACATATGATAGCATCACTGACTCAATGGGCATGAATTTGAGTGAACTCCTGGAGATAGTCAAGGACAGAGGAACCTGGTGTGCTGCAGTCCAAGGGATCGCAGAGTCAAACAGGACTTAGCTACTGAGAAACAACAAAAACCTATTTGTTTTTCTCTAAACAAATTGTGGCACATTATAAGTACACTTTGCACCTGGCTTTTTCCTCTTGACATTGTGACTTAAAGGAAGCCCCATTCCAACGCATGGAGACTTGCTCATTGCTATTAACACCATTACATTTCTTTTGCCTTAACTTTTGGAAAAACATCTTGGGTCATTCTTGGGAACCCCCAAAGCTGCCTTCTGCTCCCCACACTGTCACTTCCAGTAAGAGATACCCTGTGCAGTCCCCCGGCCCTCAGGGACTGGCTCTCCCTGGCTTTCCTGCCACTGGTGGAGAGGAACGAGCCAGTTCTAGCCACAGCGCTCTATTTCTCCCACAGAACAGATCAGCTGAAAAGGGAAATGGCTTTTTCTGGAAGGGAGTTTGTGGACCTTCAACAATGACATGCTGACGCCTGGCAAGGAGCCCAGAGTCACAAATTCTCCCCAGTCATAGCAGGCAAATAGTGTTTATATGGGGAGGGCAAGCCTCAGTAACATCAAATCAGCAATCCTTTCTGCTTTATCTGCGTGTTTATCCTGTAAGAAAAACAAAGGGTCACTTTCCACAAGGACCTGTCAGCATCCTTCTCAGAGCCCGGACCTGCAGAATATCTCAATTTCCTGACTCCTTGATCATACAGGTTATTGTGTTCTCATTTCCTAAAAATCAGCCTTTCTCTTCCTAATTCAACAAATATTTTTGAATACATACTATTGTATTCTAGGCACCAAGAATATACCCATACAGGAAGGTATTTGCTTTCAGTCTAGTTTCCCTATTTTTAAATTCTCCAGTCTTCTCTCTTAAATACTCTAAAACCTGTTGGCCACTTCTTGTACAATATGCTCATGAAGTGAAATGAAGCGTCAGTCGCTCAGTCGTGTCCCACTCTTTGTAACCCCATGCTATGCCCATGGAATTCTCCAGGCAAGAATACTGTAGTGGGTTGCCATTCCCTTCTCCAGGGGATCATTCAAACCTAGGGATCAGACCCAGGGATCAAACACAGGTCTTCTGCATTGTAGGCAGATTCTTTACCATCTGAGCTATCATAATATGTTCATTGGAGAGTAATTTCATGGGAAGGATTAAAAAACTTTGTTCAACTTCCTGCTTGCTTTTAGTTCCTATGCCTTCTTCCAGACATGTCCTTGGATCCAGTTTTTCAAGCAAAATCTCCTGGCTTTCTTGGTTTAGAGCCTTGGTGCTCTGGATCATGCAGAGAAGGAAGCTGAAGGGAGACGCAATCAGACGCTTCACTGAAGTTGTTTGTGGGAGAGATTGCCTCTAATACACATTCTCCTTTTCTCCGTAGGCATAGATGTTTTAGCTGAGCACAGAGCTATAGAGAGGAATGAATGCATTTGCCAGCCTCCCTACAACTAGGTGTGGCCAGGATCTAAAGTTTGGCTGAGGACATATAAGAGGAAGTGTCCTGTCCACTTTCGGGAATCTTCTTTAAGAGACTGCTGGAGCATGAATTTGCCCTGTCTTCATTTCTTTCTCCATCCTACTGTTTAGAACATAGTTGTTGACTTAGATCTTGAAGATGGGAGCCACACCCGAGGGATGGTAGAGCAACTTCCAGAGAAACGGGTGGTGCCAAGCCCCCATACCAGCTATACTGGGCTACATACACCTTGACTTTTCCTTGAAGGAGAAAGAAATTTTGGTGTAGTTGTAACCTCTCTTAGGTTGAATTTTGTTGATTTTTTTTCCTGTCCCTACTGTATTCTATATCATAAACTGCCATCCACTCAAAATTCTCAAGAAATGTATTTTCAGGTTTATTTTTAAATCTCTGCTATTACTAATGGCAAGGGTTAATTTGTAAATGTTGATTTAAAAGCTATCACCTTCCTTGGGACTTCCCTGGTGGTTCAGTGGCTAAGACTCCACACTCCCAGTGCAGGGGGCCCTGGTCAGGGAATTAGATCTTACATTCTACAACTAAAGATCCTGCGTGCCAAAACTAAGACCCAACACAGCCAAATAAATAATCAAATTAAAAAAATAATAAAAGCTACCAGCAATTCTCAGCCCGCTGCCTTTCCAACCTATTCAGTAAATTCTTCAGCTTGAAATGTCAGGCCTAGCCTCAGTCTTACCCACTGTGGGTGAGCCTGAGAGGGGGTATGGAGTGTGCCTGTGGAGCAGGGCAGGGGGTACAGAGGAGTTTGGAATTGTCTCTTTCAGGAGCTTGGATCCCAATCAGCCCAGGTTACTCAGGTTACTGGATGCCGTGTGCTCAGCCCAGCGCCTGCCTGACCCTTGGGGTTTTGCTTTTCCATCATGAGCAAGTCACTTACTCCTCAAGGGCGCACTTCCTCTTTCATGTCAGTTGTTAAGAACTAGCCATCGGTCAGCGCCCTCAGATGGGAATCCTTTCCATGACTGGTCCTGAGTACCAGGGACATTGGAAACAGAACTGACACAGGAGCCAGCTGGGAAGAAAGGAAGAAGGCAGCCCATGGGTCACTAAGCAGATGGTTTCCTATCATTGGCACGTTGTTGGCTGGAGGTTCATGGGCCCATTTACCCAGCTGAAAAGTCCAGGCTAATTTGTATAGTTTCTGACAGAAGCCTCTATGGGTTGTTGGTGCCTGATGCTTGCACTCTGCCCAGCTCTAAACCAGCTGGGTCACTTGGAAGTGCTCAGATGCTGCCAACTGGCTTATAGTGTCCATATTGTTTAGAGAAGCTGCTTTTGGGCTTCATCACTATATCAGACTGGGATGGATGCTAGCTCATAATGTAACTCATATTTGCTATGTGCTGTGTATGCTGATTTGGAATCACTGCTCCCTGTATTGGAACTCCTCTCTATAATGTCCTCAGTGACCTGAGCCTTGGGATTACTCTTCATCCCTTTTCTTCCTGGTCAGTTGTTGATCCAATTGCCCGGGATTACAGACAGATTTCAGAAGCTCTGTGGTATTTGCAGGAGCTGAGGTGACGCCAAGTCATCCAGAAAGAGCTACTGAGTCCGAACAAGCCAAGAGAACCATATCTCCTGCTACCTAATCTGGAGTTTCCACCTGGAAGGTTAAACAAGGGACACAGCTTCAGTGACTAGAGAAGGCAGGAGACAGCATCTTTGAAGACCCCAATTCTTCCCCATGACCATACGGTCTTAAAAGCTATAGCCCCTGCCTCTGTCATCCCCCATAAATTCAGGTACTTTCTTATAGAGAGAAGCAGGGAATGGATGCTGCCATTGAGATATTGGGCCTTTTAACCAAGAAATAATCAAGGTATTATTTAAAAGATCAGCTATGTCCAAGTTTTAAGCAGATTGATAAAAATTCCCCCCCCCCCCCAAACCAGCAGATAAGGAGTCAGGGGAAAAGTCAGATTAGTTATAATCAAATAAAGAAGTTTAAATTTCTCTGCTATTATGGGTTAAATTGTGTTCCCCTAAAATTCATATGCTAAAGTCCTCACCACAGTACTAAATGTGTTTGGAATGGTAATTAAGTATTACTCTGTATTTAAGGTGGTAGTATATTTAAAGTATGGAGAAGGCAATGGCACCCCACTCCAGTACTCTTGCCTGGAAAATCCCATGGGTGGAGGAGCCTGGTAGGCTGCAGTCCATGGGGTCGTGAAGAGTCAGACGCGACCGAGCGACTTCCCTTTCACTTTTCACTTTCATGCATTGGAGAAGGAAATGGCAACCCACTCCAGTGTTCTTGCCTGGAGAATCCCAGGGACAGAGGAGCCTGGTGGGCTGCCGTCTATGGGGTCGCACAGAGTCGGACACGACTGAAGTGACTTAGCAGCATATTTAAAGTAAAATGATTTCAGTTAAGGTAAAATGAAATCATTACTGTGGGCCCTAATTCAACATGCTGGTGTGCTTTTAAGAAGAAGCGAATAGGACGTAGACACAGAAGGACAGAGGAAGAAGATGATCTACAAGCCAAGCAGCAGGGCCTTAGAAGAAACCAACAATGCAGACACCTTGATCTTGGACGTCCAGTCTCCAAAGATGAGAAAAAAATTTTTATTGTTTAAGCCACACAGTCTTTAGTACTTTGTTATGCAGCCCTAGAAAACTAATATATCTGCATATCTGAATAACAGTGTAAATAAATTTATATTCCCATAACAATCTTAATTTTTATATAAATTGAAGTGTGCTATAATAATATCTAATTATTTAACACTTTCTCTGTGTCGGGCTTTGTTCAAAGGGCTTACATGTATTCATTTTATTCTTTTTAAAAAATTTCTTTGTAATTGGAGGATAATTGCTTTATAGTATTATGTTGGTTTCTGCCATATAACAATGTGAATCAGCCATAAGTATACATGTTTCCTCCCTCTTGAACCTCCCTCCCACCCTCGACCTCATCTCATCCCTCTAGGTTGTCATAGAGCAAAAGGTTCATTTTATTCTTATAAGAATAACCTCATTTGATCTCTGTTTACAGACAGGGACGCTGAAGGACCAAAAATGTAGCTTCTAAAGCCCCATAAAGCATCTGTGGCATGTGACACAGCCAGGATTCCAAGCTAGACAGTTCGGCTCCAGAGCTACATGCTCCATCAGCATGGGGAAACTTGGTTTTTCACTGAAACATAACACTTCCTGGTAGTTTCCCATGTCAGTGCATGCATACCTATCCTGTTTATTTAAAGACTCACATGAAATTATAGTTTTATTCTAGGGTAGGGAAATTAAACCTGCATTAGTGTTTTTGCTGCTTTAACAAGTAGCCTTTTGTCCAGTCTCAGGAATAGTGATTCATCCAGAAAGAATTAAGGTATTTCCTCTCACCCTGAATGAGCAGGCTGGCTATTGTGCTGCTAAAAATTGGTGGACCCTGGCTTCCCCGCTGCCTCAGCAGTAAAGAATCCACCTGCAGTTCAGGAGTCCCGGATGATCTCCGGGTCAGGAAGGTCGATTGGAGGAGGGCATTGTAACCCACCCCAGTATTCTTTCCTGAAGCATGCCATGGATAGAGGAGCCCGGTGGGCTATAACCCATGGGATGGCAAAGACTTGGACACAACTGAAGCGACAGAGCACGCAAGCACCTTCACTTTGCAGGGCTCCTTTTTAAGAAGCTTTGCTTGAAAAGAATTTATGACAAAAAAGAAGCAAAATAAAGATGTGTAGGAGAAGTCCTAGATGGATTTGTCTGGCACCTTGAGAAATGCCTGGGAGCAGGGGATAGGAAGAAGTCCTTTGAAAGGTCTTGGGGCTCATACTTGTATGGTCCTAACTGTGGCATATAGTGTGGAGAGAGTCAGGTCTATCGTGAATGGGGTCAGAGGACTGTAAGAGGCTCTACTGGAGTGGCCAGGGTGGATGTCAGATTAGAGGTGTGCTATTCTGCAACAGAGGCAAAAAGCCAGGGTGGGCCACACAGTGGGAAGAGGGTGTTTGTCCTGTCTGGGTGCTAAGATGCTGCCTGCCCAGCCTCCTGGGAGAGCCTGTGAAACCCACATTCCCCAGTGAATCATCTGCCAGTGAGGACTTCCTCTTCATACTCTAGGAATCTGGCATGGTTTCAGGAGATTTCATGGAATTATTTAATCTCTTGTCTTCAATCTTTTTCTTCTTTCATCAGTTTCTGAGCAATATCCTCAATTTTATTTTCTATCCCTTTTATTGTGTTTTTTTTTTCCTTGCTGTTATATCTTTTTCATTTCCAATGGCTCTTGAACATTTTTTTCCAGAACATTTCTTTCTTTATGACATGTATTCTTGTTTCATGGGTGCAAGGATATTTCTTATTTCTTTCCTAACTCCTTAAATTATTATTTATACTTTTTAAAAATGGGGCAAATGAATGGGGGATAGTTTTCTTCTTCTGCAGAGTTTCTGGTTCCTTTCAGGTCTATTTGTTTGAGTCTCTGTTTTCTGTGTTAGAGGTTATCTTCCAGTGTCCTGAAATTTTGGTTTCCTGTTCATTGTCAAGCAGGAAGGGGGAACTAAGGAATCCTATAAAATGATACTGAATTCTGTACCTATAGAAAATATAACTTTTTTTGAAGTGCACAATGGAAAATTCATGAAAATTATCCAAATATCACGCTCACCAAGAAAATCTCAAGCAATTCCAAAGAATAGAACTATACAAATAACATTTTCTGATCACAGTGCTGTAAAACTTTGAGAAATTAATGACAATTTCTGAAAAATAAAAAATTTCCTTTAATCCATTAATTAACTATTGGATTGAAGAGAAAATAATAAACAAAACTGCAAAATTTCTTGAAAATAATAATAAAAACATGACATAGAATCTCTGTGATACCACTCAGGCAGTTATTACAGGAAAACTTAGAGCTTTAAAACACCCTGATTGCAACAGAAATAAAAACATCAATATAATGAATTTCACATCCAAAATGGGAAACTAGGAAAGTAAGCTAAAAGAAAGGAGAAAGAAATTAATAAAGATAAAATTACAAAATAATGATTTGGAAAACAGAAAAGAGTAGAACTAACAGATCCAAGGGCTTCCCTGGAGGCTCAGACGGTAAAGAACCTGCCTGCAATGCAGGAGACCGGGGTTCGATCCCTAGGTTGGGAAGAACCCCTGTAGGAGGGAATGGCAACACACTCTAGTAATCTTGCCTGGAGAACCCCATGGACAGAGGAGCCTGGCGGGCTGCAGTCCATGGTGTTGCAAAGAGTTGAACACGACTGAGTGACTAAGCACAGCCAGAGCAATAAATCCAAAAGCAGGTTATTTGAAAAACACAACAAAATACATAAACCATCAGCCAACTTAAGCTTTAAAAAAGGAGAAATGGCTCAAGTGGTAAAGAATCTGCCAGCCAATGCACGAGCATGCAGGAGCATGCAGGAAACACAGTTTCAATCCCTGGGTTGGGAAGATACCCTGGGGGGAGGAAATGGCAACCCATCCTGGGATAATCCCGTGGACCGAGGAGCCTGGCAGATTACAGTCTAGAGTCGCAAAGAGTCGGATACAGCTGAAGAGACTGAGCATGCAGGCACACACAAATACAAGAGAGAAACTGCATTAAAAGGGATAAACCATTAGCTAAGTTACGATTTAAAAAGAGAAATAACAAAAATAAGAGGAAAATCACATAGAAACTGAGAAAACAATTTTTAATAAAAAAGGACTTTGTGCAACTCTGTGCAGGTAAACATGAAAACTTAGAAGAAACGGGTATGTTTTCAGGCAAAGAGAAGCTTCCAGAATTGATCCTAATAGAGACAGAAAGTCTAAACAAGTGAATTATTAGAAAAGAAATGAAAAGGCTAAAGAGTTATTGCATAAAAGCTAACACACAAAGAATCAGTAAGTCAAATGTTTTCATAAAGATATTCCACATAATCTTTAAAGGCCAAATAATTTCATTGTTACTTAAATTACTTCAGAGCATTTCTTTTTAAGAAGCACATATAATCTTCATCTCCAAGCCTGATGAAGACTGCCAGATTTTTATTTAAGTACATTTCAATTTATTTGGAATAAATTCCAAATATTTTTAGTCCAGTAAAAGGAAACCACAGACCATTTACACTTAAGAATTTACTTATCTATTCATCCATGTCTTGGTTATTGTGAATTATATTGTGACTAACACTGAGGTCGGAGAAGGCGATGGCACCCCACTCCAGTACTCTTGCCTGGAAAATCCCATGGACGGAGGAGCCTGGTAGGCTGTAGTCCATGGAGTCGCTAAGAGTCGGACACGACTGAGTGACTTCACTTTCACTTTTCACTTTCATGTATTGGAGATGGAAATGGCAACCCACTCCAGTGTTCTTGCCTGGAGAATCCCAGGGACAGAGGAGCCTAGTGGGCTGCTGTCTATGGGGTCGCGCAGAGTTGGACACGACTGAAGTGACTTAGCAGCAGCAGCAGCAGCAGCAGCAGCAACACTGAGGTACAGACAGAGCTTCAAGATAGTGCTTCAGTGTCCTTCAAATATGTACCCAGAAGTGGGATTTCTGGCTCACATGGTAGTTCTATTTTTAATTTTTTGAGGAAACTGTAGTTTTTTCCATACTGGCTGTACCAAGTTACATTCCGACCAATACTACACAAGTATTTTCTATTCTCTAAATCCTTGCCAGCAATTTTTAAATCTATTTTTTCTTTTCTTTGATAATAGCCATTTTAAGAGGTATGAGGTGATATCTTATTGTGGTTTTGAAGTGCATTTCACTGATGATTAGTGATGTTGAGTATGTTTTCAAAGATAATAGATGTGTATTATAGTCCTTGAGCAATTAATTAATGCAGAAAGTCCTTAGGAATACTAACTCCAAACTAGTAAAACATATTAAGATATCTGTAAAATTAAGAAAATACACTGAAATATTATGATTGTATTAAGTGTGTTCATTATTGTGTAATATTATTGTATGAAGTGTGTTTGAGAATTGTGAGAAAAGTCTTTGCTTTATCTATTATGATTCTACTATAGATACTTTTTAATCTAATAAACATGCATGGTAAAAATATATAAATATGTCTGCTGGCTCTTCTTTAGATTCATTCCCATGCAAACATCCATAGGTGAGACACCTCACCTCCCAGACATTCTGTGATGTCATTCCATTTTTCTTAATAAGCAAGTCCAGACTGCAACTGGAAAGATCATCCAATTCCCTGTTTCTGTGCCCTGATAGCACTGGGTCCATCCCACAAAACAAGGAAGGTTTGTTACAACACCAACATCCCCACCTCAGCATTTTATGCACCCGCCCCTGACTCTTCATCTTCTGTTCTGTTCCTCCTGCTCCTGGGTCTGGGCTCATACCCTGGACTTCTCATCTGTTCTCTGCTGCCTCGCCTGTGTTGAAGGCTGTCACAGTTATGATATTTATCCACATGAAAACACATGACACTTAAACCTTTGTCTCTCATCAGTGATTCATGGGTTCCTGGGAGATGGTCATCTCCTACCTGACTAGGATGATAGTTGCATAGATTGTTGTTAGTAACAATGGTTCTAAAGGTGTGGACATTATTCCTTCCAGGAACTTATTAGAAATACAAATTCTTGGTACCACCCAAGCCTTCTGAATCAGAAACTCTGGGGGTGGTGACCAGCCATCTATGGTTTACTAAGCTCCCCAAGTGATTCTGGTGCATGCTAAAATTTGTGAACCACTGCTCATTCGATCTGCCCTCTCACGTTTAACCTCTGTCATAAACTGGCTTTAGAATCTCAGAGGTCAGACTTCCATGGATATATATAATAAGTATATACAATAAATTTGTATTTAATATTAGAAGCTTTTCTATATATAGCTTATGTACCTGAAAGAATTAATGATAACAACCAAGTAAATGAAATTGGGATTAAGAGTAAACAGCACTTTTCCCAATAAGGAAAATTAGATGAAACTGGGAACTATTCATACATAGCAAGCACTCAATAACCTTTGTAGAGGAGGAAGGGAAAGGGGACAGAACTTAAGAGCTGCCAAAGAAAAGAGAAAACAAGATGACCTCAAGTCTTTAGAGAATCACAATCTAATTAGTGTGATTGTGATAGAGCAACCTAGCAGTTTTGAGAAACATAGCTCTTTCTGGTGTTTAAAATTGAGAGATGTTCCTTTCCCCAGCCCTCCTGTGCATCCTATCGAGTATGTAGCATCTCCCCCAGTTCCTATGTATACAAGCCATGAGCAGCCATTTTTGTGCCACCTCTAAGTTTAGCTGATGGCATAACTCCCGAAGCACATGTTAGTTAAGTGCATCTCTTGAGGATGTTCTTGAGGGCTGTGTTCAAGGGTTCAGTCTGGTGTTTTTCTAATTACTTGACTTAATCCAAAGATAAATTATTGAGTGTTTAGATCTAGTCTTTCTCAACATTTTAAACATACATCCTATCATTCAAGAAATTCAATCTTTAACTTTAGGGGTTGATATTAAAAATTACACTTTATTTTCCAAATATAAAAGTATTAGACCATATTAAGAGAAATGTGGTTCTACAAGTCAGGCATGCTCCCTGGCATCAGTCTGGCAATTTTCATTCCCTTTCCCTTGGAGTATCACTGATCTGGAGGATGGAAGAAATAAGTATTTTTCAACAAATTCTTCTTAAATATTATTTACTGCAGTGGAGACGTCGATAAGGCTGGCCCCCGACAATTTCAGGTAGAAGCTAGCTTATTGCTACATAAGGGCAGCTCCAGGGCTTTTACATCCAGCCATATCCAGGGCAGAGGCCTCCGGGCGCAACAACACTAAGAGGCCCAGCCATCAAGAAAGAAAGAAGAGAAGGCGCGATTTAAGTCCCAAAGGGAAGGAGGGCCTGGTCCCAGGCAAAGGAAACCCAGATTGATAGTGTCCTGAATTTGTTTCCATTCTCAGCATTCCGGTGTGCCTCTGCCTTCCCCTCAATCTCAGCAAGATCTGCCAGAGTGTGTGGTTCTGACACTACCAGAGCAAGCACGGGAGGGCAGAGAACACAGATGGACTTATAAATACAAACTGTTAGAGGTGTCTTCTCTATCGAAAGGTGGGAGAGGAGCCCATGTCAGACCCAAAGCTCAGACTACTCCTAACTTCTCAGGGTCAGGAGGTTGAATTGCCGGGTTTGACCACGATCAGGCGACAAATGTTGGTTCAGGAGGCCGGCTATAGGTGGGTCAGCCTGTTAGAGGCATCACAGGTTTGCATCCAGCAAAGGCCTGAGTCAGGGGGCAGAGAGGCAAGGTCAGTGGAAGGGGGCGGGTCCCGAGTGGGGGCGTAGCCTGGGAAAGGCTGGCGTGAGGGCGGGGGCGGTGCCAGAGGTGGGCCGAGGCTGGAGTCAGACGGCGGGGGCGGGCCCAGAGGCGGGGCCTAGCCGCCGAAGGTTCGCGCCTGCGCGTGGGGGGACCGGGAGGCGGGGCTGCGCGCGCGCGGTGTGCGGGCTCCGGAGGGCGGAGTCCAGGCAGGCGCCGGCCGAGGGAGGGGGCGCGGTGGCTTTGGAGTCCTGCGCTCCCTCAGGCCGTGGACGCAATGGTGGCTGCTGCGGGGCAGGTGGCGGGACCGGCGTGGATGTGATGGGCGGCCCCTCGCTTCACCTGCCGTCCTTGGGCCTCTAGGTCGCTGGGCGACCCATAGCCGGGCCGCGGCTGAGGAGGCAGCGCGACCTCCGCACGGTGAGAGCCGGGGTCGGGGCGAGAGCCGGGGAGCGAAGTCGGGGGCGGGAGGCGAGGGGCGGCGAGCCTCCACGGCAGCGCTGAGCAGGGGGCGCGGTCCTGGGCCCAGACCTGGGCTCTTGGGATAGGGCTGTGGCGGCTTCCGGCCTCCTGCCTTCCGGAGGACCCTCTGGAGCCCCCGCGAGCCGCCCGAGGCCGGGCAGCTGTGGAGCGGGGAGGCCAGACGCCCCTCGCCCCTGGGGCTGTGACAGGCGCATCGGGGGCCTTGGGCCACTGGGGCTGCGGCCCTTCTCTTAGGAGAAATCAGGGGGAAGCTGAGATACCCAGTGATTTCAGTCAGGATGCTTGTGAGGGTTGATAGGGGAAAGTACCGGGGTGCCCCGAATGACTGTGGGTTTTTTTTTCCCTTTTTAAAATTACTGGGCCCAAACAAAGACACACCCTAAAAACACATCTTGAGGAGAAACTTTGGTGGCCCACACCGTTGCATAGGTTCAGATTCTCCTTTTCTTTTTATGCATCTGCTGTTTCTGTACATATATATTTTTAATGCACCTTACTCTTTTTTGTCAGGCAAAGGGAGAATGAATCCTTTGGGGGAGCGTTTGATGGCCAAGCTTGAGTTTGAATTTCAATAATTGCAAATTCATCTTTGTAGGCTACCCAGCCAATTAGGCTTGCTGTTCCTAGACTAGGCCTGAGCAGTGTGGAAATTACTGATGCAGGGACTCTTTGCAGTCCCAGATTGAAGTGTGTACGTTTCACTCCCACCGGTAAAATAACTGGAAGGTAGCTTTTTCAAAATAATATTTTGAAAGACATTCTTTTTCACCCCCCACCCCAGCATTGAAATATTAATCGAACCTATTAATTTTGCCATTTTAAAAAATTTCTTTTTTTTTTTTTTAATTTCTTAAGTGTAATCTTTTAGACTAGCTTAAAGAGAGTTTGGTTGTGGCCCTTCTTTAACCTAAAGGAATTTAAGATACTTGCTTTCTGCAGAAGATAGTCACAGAAAACATGGTTTATCTGTAATTGATTTATATATTACAAGAATTTAAGCATTCCTCCCTGTTTTGCGTGAAGTCAGATGTTAGATTCGTTTACGTCTTCATCTACTACTTCGTATCTTTAGTAGTTTCTTGCTCGTTTTCTTTGGTGATTCATCATCACTGACGTCAGATAATCTTTAGGTAACACACACAACACACACTTCCGTGAACCTTTTAGCTGTAATTCATACTCTGTTACTTCAGCGTTGTATTAATATGCCATAGTAACCAACTGCTGGCAGCCATCCTGAACAGCAGGAGCTCTCCATTTAACAAAAACATTCGACAATTTATTCTACCTTTCCTCACTCGGACCTGCATTTTCTGTTTGACTCAACTTTGAATGGGGGAAGAAGGGGAGACTTTTAAATTTCAGGTTTAAAAATCCATCAGTGACTCTTCATAATTTGTATTTGATAAAAGTCAGAGTCCTTCACAGTTTCCGGTACTTGTCTATATTTCTGATTTCATCTTCTGCCATTTTGCCTGCCCTCTCTGTACAAAGACTACTTAGAGTTTTCTGAAGATGTCCTCTTCCTTTGTGGTTTTGCCTCTATTGAGAATTTACCTGTTGCCTCTATTGATAAGTCTTCTCTCGTAAACATCTTGCCCTTCAAGACCTGACCAAATTATCACCTCTGAATCTTGTCCAGACGTCTTATCCCACTTGTCTCCACTGATCCATTAGTACATTGTACATTCTGCAGTTAGTACTTGTCAATTGGTAGTTAATGATTTCTTAACATGTCTGTGTCCACTAGACTTTTGGGCTTAAGGGAAGAGACATTTGCAGCTCCTAACACATGCTGTTGTATGGCACAGGTGCTCCCAAACTGTTCATTGAATGAATTTTTGAGGAATGCTCCTAATCCTGAATATAGTTTCTAGGCAAAGCATGTTAGCTACCTCTTTCCATGCTAGAAAACTTAGAAGAGATGACTGCACAAGGTACTTTAAAGTTTCTAAGAATAAAATCAAACTTACCGTTGCTAGTTAGTAATGAAACCCTATTCAGAAACCCTATTATGAAACCCTTTATTAAAAAAAAGCTAATATGTTTTATGACACAAGAATGACAGAGAGTATGACCAGTAAGGATCGCTGCTTTTTAAATTTAGGCCTTTATTTTAAGACAAATTTGGCCAAGGTCATGCAGGTAGGAAGGGACAGAACTGGGATACAGTCCAGGTCTTTTGACCATCTGTGTCCCCGGTTTCTTATTTCTAACTCTTGTTACAATCAGAGTAGGAGATTTTGAGAGGTTTGGACTTACTTAGATAAGGGAGTCTATTAGTGGAATATTGAACTTGAAAGAATTAATAGATTATTTGGTTCAGCTTTAAAGTTTTCACTCATTAAACAACTAAAGCCCCAAAGGGCAAGAACTCACTTGAGGTTAGTTAGAGTTACTTGTATCCCATATTTCCTGACGTCATGCTTGTGTATTTTTCATCATTCCCTGGTGCTCTAGGGGAAAACGAGGAAGTTACCAACCTACAGAGGGAGAGCAGGTCAGCTTCAGCCTCCTGGACTGCTTAGCTGCCTGCTACTCCTGGGGTCTTAGCACTCTTGAGGCTAGGAAACATGATGATTCATTTGGGAGTATAGGAGAAACCTAATCTCACTATTCCATTTGTCTAGAGAGTTTTGGATCTCATTGCTTGACAGAATGTCCTATAATAAGTGGCTTCTGCTCACCATATGGAGACCCCCACATAAAGTTACATTTTGATGGTAAAATAAGATTCAATAAAATAAGGTTGCAGCTGGCTAATAGCATGGTTAAAGTTACATGTATGGCTAGCTGTTTGTGAGAGGAGCTATCTGATTACACCTACATGATAGGTTTTTTGGGAAAGTAAAATTGGTTTTATGCCTTTGAAAACTTAGTTTTGAAATGTGTACTTAGCATAATAGGCCTGATCAATATCAGCATGCTACTTAATGGTCAAAGAAATAAAAAAAATTAAAATAAACTTAAAGTTGTTTCTCATTTATTTGTCATATATACACAATTTTGTACTGTAATCAAAGCATAGATATAGTGTTCAATATTTGCCTTCATATTTAATGTTTTCTTATTATGGTTTTTATGCATTTAAATTATTATACAGTGTTACAGTGAATTTATTTATTTATAATTATTGGATATCTAAGCTGCTTCCCATTTTTCACAGGATGCAGTTAGTTAACTTGTAGAGGTCCTTTGTTTTGCTTCTTCCCTTTAGGCTAAAGTTCTAGGAAGAGGCTTATAAGGTTAAGAGGTGTAAAGGTTTTTGTCATCTTTGAAAAATATTGTCAGATTTATTTCTGATGGTAGTATTTATTTACACTGCTTCCAGCAGCTTGGTTGACCAGTTTTATTTTTTACTTTTACAGGCTTTTGTTTTTAACTTTTTTTCCCCAAATGAGTATAAGAGTATCTGGTGTCTAAGATCACTGTTCACAGTAGAAAAGGAAGTGCAGTATTTTTCTCATTATATTTTCTTCTTTGTAGGATTGTTTGTCTTTTACCTATAAATTTACTGGAATCTTCTTACTAATTTTCTTTAGCACTTAGTCTCATAAATATATTATTCTCTTGAAAGATGTTTGTGATCCGTTTTATCTTTGTTATTTTTATTGCTGTAGACTTTCAACTTTAAAATTATTAAAATCGTTGACTTAAATTTTTTTGTGTGAGATTTCATCTTTTGATTGTGAGGTCTCTGAGAAAAATGTCCTTCCACCATGTGATGCATATTTTTATTTTCTTAAGCTTGTAGAGTTTGTTTTGTTATATATGTATCTTTAACAATAATATATGCAGTTGTAGTCACATTTAAATTATGTGGATTTTATACTAAAGAGAATCACATTCTTATGAATATCTGAATTTCCATTGCTAAACCCCTGTCTTTTTTCTTCTTGAACTTGAATAGGAAACAGAATGAAGCTAAGATAGTTATTTTTTTAACAAATGGATTTTTTTGAAAAAATAAAGTAAATTTAGACCAAAAATTTCATGAAAGCAATATTTTAGTTAATTGAAATAGTTGTTGGTTCAGGATTGACTAGAAGATCATTTCTGATTTAACTTTTATTGTTAATCATTCTAAAATATATGAAAATAAAATTTGGTTATTTTCTTCCTTTGGGAGTAAGACAGTCTAGATAGATGAGACAATCTTGGCACCGGTACTTTGCTGGCACTTGAATAGAACTTCTTACTTAATCTTCATAATGATCCTAAGATGTGGGTTCTTTTCATATTTTCATTTTGGAAATGAGAAAGAGAGGTAAGGTGACCTGCCAAAGGTAACACAGCTAGTAAGTTGGGACGAGAACTCAAACAGTCTGCCTGCTTTTGAAGTTCTCTATTTGAAAAATATGTTATTTTCCCTGCTAAGGAGTTGAATTTTATCTTCAGGTCCTGGAAGCATATTAGATGTTTCAAAGCAAGCGGATGATATAGGATGTTATATCTTTTAGGGAGATGGCTGCTGTGTCATTGGATACATATTGACATATGTATATTGACATATTGTGGATATATATTGAATTGTGTTTCTGATAGGAAGTAGTTGAAATAGGTCTAATGAGAAATGAAGCCTAAACTGCAAGTTGGAAGTAGAGATGAGGGGAGATGAGGGGATATTATGGAAACATATGGAGCTTAGTAACTGATAAGAGAGTGGGAAGCTGGAGTATTGATTTGGATGTTATCGAGTGGGGTAATGACAAATGACTGAGCTCACAGCTCTTTGTTCTGTTTTGCTCATAGCACTGACTGTGATTTATTGTACCTAACTTGGTGACACAGCTACCTCCCCTATTGGGTTATGTACTTGCCAAGGCCAGGAGCTGAGTAGAAGGCATGAGCTAATACAGGAAGATGGCAAGAAACTGAACTGGGGGTATGAAACATGAAATCACCAAAATATAAAAGTGGCTGGAGGACGAGAAGCTCTAGAGAGTGGCAGCTGTCAGGGAGAAGGGGGAGAGCCATCAGTGCAGGACTAGGTGTGTTAAGGAGAGGGGAGTGTGAGCACTGAAGTGAATACAGAATGCCACCGCCGGCTGCAAAAGGTTTTGGTTCGTGTGCCCTCGTGTGATTTGCTGGTGGCCAGTGGCTCTGTGGAATTAAACAGTCTTTCCTTTGTTTCTGACCTTTTCCCCTCCTCAGTACCTTTTGCAGACTATGCTGTGTCCTCTTCATAGCTTCTGTCATCTGCTTGCTGCAGGTGCTGTTGCTGGGGGCCTGACTCAGCCTATAGAGAGCAACCAACCAGAATGGTCCTGTCCTTTTAAGTGAATTGACCAAGCAAGAGCATGATAGGTGTAGTTGCTTGAGTTTTCAGTTCTTTTCTCCTGAGTTGGTTGCCTTGAATGCTTCCAGAACTACCTCTCTGACTTGGTTACTACCTCTGGTTGGTTGAGATTTGGAGTCATTTGGAAGCCAGAGGATTCTTAAAGCCTGCATCCATGAAAAAATTTCACATTTTCCACGTCAATCAGAAAGTTAATTTGAAAATATTTAGATCATTTTTGAGGATTGTTGACCATCATTCTAAATAATTAAGAGTCTGTGTTCTCTTTGTATAGTTCTATCATTATCTAAGGTGTGGGAACTTGTTTTAAATTTCTGTGATCCGTTCCTAACTTGCTTCATTTGTCTGTTTTTCGAAGAGTCGCTTAGAAAAGGAATTTGTGCGTGCTATCGTCTGCTGCCATTAGCTTCAGAGCATCCTTTCCTTCACTGTCTGCATTGTCCTTTCTCTTATCCTTTCGCCCAGTTTCTGTACTCGGTAAGTAGACTAGGAAGTGGAAAAGAGGAAAAATATGGGTGATTATTCCTCTCTCCCGCCTTTCCAGTTGTTACTCTTTTCCCTCCCCATTACTGCGCCCAGCTGTCCATTTTGGCATGATCTGCCCCATCTCTTCAATTCTGTGTGTGGTAATGGGAGATGCAAGGCAGCTCTTTAATTGAGGAATGCTGGATTTCTTAGGGTTTTGGTTCTTCTGTGATCTCAGTTTTGATGTCATATTGAAGAGCCTAGGTGACATCTTATATCTTAACAGATGTTTCGATTCCCTGGCAATCTACTTCTCTTTAAAATGGAAAAAAATAAATGCAAGTCCTGTTTCTTTGAATCCCTACCCCCCCCTTCCCCCTCCCTCCCCCCAACACATACCCCTGTGGATACACTAGAGACAGTGAAGATAGGCAGTCACCAGAAGCTACTTTGAATTGTTGTTGTCATTATATTAATGAGACTTGGTTGCAGCCTGAGTGCTTTGGGGAAATTTGAGAGCTTTCTCTGACCATTATATCTTGGCAGCCAGTGTTAGGGTTGGGAGTTACAATTTTCTCAGAAGACCATAGCTCAGAAAAGCTGGGACTATTCATAAGAGCTGTTGAAGTGTATGGAATGGATCTGGTGATATTTTCATCTGAATTGGTAGGCCAGCCTACAGGAAACATATCTAGGTGATATTTCTTTGCAGGAGGCAGGGATGGCCATTTCTTCTTCTTTTATTTAAAGAATTTATCTCAAGCTTATTTTAAGATAGTCTGGACTTGGCAGCCCTTATTTATAATTGGCATCAGTTAGAGATGTAGATTTGGACGTTTTTGTGGCTAGTTCTGCAGTTGACTTTTTTTTTTTTTTTAATGACTTGAGGATTACTTCATGGTAAGGTTCCTCAGCCCAGACTTTGAGACCAGTTCCTGAATTTGGATTTTCTTCATTCATGCCATCTAGCCATTCATCAAATGCCAGCTGGGCGCTGGCTAGTAATGATGCAGTGAAGAAACATGTTTTCTGATCTTGTGGGAACTTATATTCTAGTAACAAGGAACAGGAAGTCAACAAGTATATATGTAACATGTCAGTTACTTTTGTTGTTGTTGCTCAGTTGCTAAGTCATGTTTGACTGTTTTTTGTGACCCCATGAACCGTAGCCTGCCATGCTCCTCTGTGCATGGGATTTTCTAGACAAGAATACTAGAGTGGATTGCCTTTTCCTTCTCCAGGGGATCTTCCTGACCTAGGGGTTGAACCTGGGTCTCCTGCACTGGCAGGTGGATTCTTTACCGCTGAGCCACCAGGGAAGCCCATCAGCCATGATATTGCTGTGGAAAAAAGCAAAGCAAAACAAGATGGGAAGAGTGTGCAGGGGGATGCTTCTGTTTTATATAAGGTGGCTAGAGGAGGCTGCAGTGATGAGTGGTGAACGGAGGTGTGGAAGAAGTGAGGCTGTGATTAATTTGTGCTGATATTAGGGGAGGGAATTTGAGGAAGATGAAATGAGTGCAGTCTTTTGTCTGAAGCATGCTTGTCCTATTTGAGGAGTTGTAAGTAGATCCTTTTTTTAAATTTTTTTGTACTGTGGTGAGGGACAGGGATGCCTGGTGTGCTGCAGTTCATGAGGTTGCAAAGAGTCAGACATGACTTAGCGACTGAACAACCACCACAAGTAGCTCGTTGGAGGCATTGAGGGAAATGACACGAAGGTGGAAGATGAGGTCAGGTGGGAGAGGGGCTGAAGGGATGGCAGTGGGTGTGTGAAATAGATCATATATGACGTTGTAGGCCAACAGAACTTTTCAGTTTTTACCCTGGAAGTGGGAAGCTATTGGTTGAATTTGACTTGTTTTAAATAGACCTCTTCAACTGCTGTGTAGAGAATGTCAAAGGTGAGGCATAATCAGATAATTCAGCAGGCTCCTGCAATAACCCCGGATGGGAGATGATGGTGATTTTAGCCAGGGTTGGGAGAAGTGCACATGTTCAGTATACAGTACATTTTGAAGGTAGAGCCAGCAGGATTTGGTGGTGGATTGGATGTGGGTTGTAGGTTTTGACCTGAAAACCTGAAAGAATGGCATTGCCATTTACTGGCATGGGGAAAACCTCAGGAGAAGCATGTTGTAAGGGTAAGTAATAATGAGTTAAGTTTTGGATTTGTTAGCAGTCCAAGTGGAGATACTGTCTAGACAGCTAGGTATACATGAGTCTGCATTTCAGTTCAGAGAAGTAGCTGGGGATATAAGTTTCCTGTCATTGGCATAGAGGTAATATTTAATACTATTAAAACTGATTGAGATAATCTAGGGAGTGAGAGACTTCTCCACTGGAGAATTCAAGAGACTTTGCCTTGGGATCCTGTAATGCTGTTGGAGAGAGAGGGACCTGGAGAGCGAGAGTTAGTGCTAGAGTTAAAAAAGGAGAGTGGATCACAAAGAGTCAGACACGACTGAAGACTGAGGAGGCTTGCACGCACACACACACACACATCCATTTTATCCTAATCTGTGACCCTAAGGTCTGTCATTATCATATATGTGTCTTTATGTATTGACCTATTTTTTCCCAAATGAAGACAGTGGCTCCTGGAGAGAGATATAAAAGAGCATCTCTTCCCTCCAGTTTGGTGAGTTTTCTTCAGTTCAAAACTGTAATTTTTATATGTGGGTTAGCAAAATTTTTAATAAGTTATTAGGAATCTGTTAAGTTTTTTTTTTGGTTGTTGTTATTTTGACCAGTTTTTCTTTGGTAATTTTTACTAATTACAATTCTCAGTAGTTTGGCACAGTGCTAGCCATGTGGTTTGTGTGTTAGTCGCTCAGTCATGTCTGACTCTTTGCGACTCCATGGACTGTAACTCAGCAGGCTTCTCTGTGTGTGGAATTTTCCAGGCAAGAATACTGGAGTGGGTTGCCATTCCCTTCTCCAGGGGGATTTTCCCAATCCAGGAATCGAACCAAAGTCTCCTGCATTGCAGGTAGATTCTTTCTCGTCTGAGCCACCAAGGAAGCCCTTAGCCGTGTGGTAGGTTTTGAATTTTGATTTGGTTTTCTCTGTCTGCTCTTGTAGTTTTATTATGAAGTACCTTAAATTTTTTTTAAGTGATAAAAACCTTTTAAAGTATAAGCAAAATACTTTTAAGGGAAAAACTCAGCGGCCACTCTTTCTCCTTTTTTTCTAACGTCTCTGGTTGCACTTGTACTGTAATTGTTTCTGATTATTGAGTTATCTGAGATGAGCTCTGAAGCTCCTGTTGAAAGCCCGTATTACAGTTACAGCACTCTGTGTGCCTCTTTCTGTGGTTCACTTATGGTTGAGTAAGTAGTTGTCGATATTTAGTGCTGGAGCATTATTGCAGCCGTTTCTTCGACTTCTTTAGTTTTCTTCCAGCTTTTCTTTCCTTAGCCACTGATCCATGCTGCTACCTTGGATTTCTGAAACAAGCTTTGTAATCGCTTAAAAACCTCTGTGTCCCTGCCCTGAGTTTTTCTTCTTTCCTTCTTCCTACCTGCACTTGCGCTCTGCTTTAGGGATGTAGAGTGCTCCTTAGGGAATTCTAGGGCACATTTGAGGTTTCTTAGCACTGGACGACAGGGGAAGGGTCAAATTCCTTATCAGTGTATGGAAAGTCCTTCATGAGCTGTGGCCCTCACCTCTGTCATGGTTCCATGAAGATGAGAAACTCTTTTGACATCTCCATGCTTTTGCACATACTATTTCTTATTTTTCCAGAATACTATTCAACTTCTTAGCTCTATTGTTAAGTGACTTCATCTTTTGGAAAGCTCAGCATAGACATCTCCTTTTCCAGGATGGCTTCTAGGTCTGTTTTATCATGTCTCCTCTCCCCGGCGTCCGTTATCTTCTCCGTTCTGTTACCCGTGTTCCTTTACATTTTGCAATTATTTTGTTGTAGTATTTGCTGTATGTTACTTTGTTTGCTTTTTGTCTGGTCTCCTTTGTTCCATTGTAAACTGATAGTCCCTCAATAAATTTTTGTTGAATGAATGATTGAATAAAGCAAGTAATTATTCAGTATTGACTCAGTTTAGATTGACCTATTTGGTTGGGCTTTTCAGTTCAGTTCAGTCGCTCAGTCGTGTCTGACTGCTTGTGACCCCGTGAACCACAGCACGCCACCAGGCCTGCCTGTCCATCACCAGCTCCCGGAGTTCACCCAGACTCATGTCCATTGAGTCGGTGATGCCATCCAACCATCTTATCCTCTGTCATCCCCTTCTCCTCCCACCTTCAATCTTTCCCAGCATCAGGGTCTTTTCAAATGAGTCAGCTCTTCACATCAGGTGGCCAAAGTATTGGAGTTTCAGCTTCAACATCAGTCCTTCCGATGAACACCCAGGACTGATCTCCTTTAGGATGGACTGGTTGGATCTCCTTGCAGTCCAAGGGACTCTCAAAAGTCCTCTCCAACACCACAGTTCAAAAACATCAATTCTTTGGTGCTCAGCTTTCTTTATACTCCAACTCTCATATCCATACATGACTACTGGAAAAACTATAGCCTTGACTAGACAGACCTTTGTTGACAAAGTAATGTCTCTGCTTTTTAATATGCCATCTAGGTTGATCATAACTTTCCTTCCAAGGAGTAACCGTCTTTTAATTTCATGGCTGCAATCACCATATCTGCAGTGACTTTGGTGCCCTAAAAAATAAAGTCAGCCACTGTTTCCACTCTTTCCCCATCTATTTGCCATGAAGTGATGGGACCGGATGCCATGATCTTAGTTTTCTGAATCTTGAGCTTTAAGCCAACTTTTTCAGTCTCCTCTTTCACTTTCATCAAGAGGCTCTTTAGTTCTTCTTCACTTTCTGCCATAAGGGTGGTATCATCTGTATATCTGAGGTTATTGATATTTCTCCCGGCAGTCTTGATTCCAGCTTGTGCTTGTTTCAGCCCAGCGTTTCTTATGATGTACCCTGCATATAAGTTAATATATAAATATACAGCCTTGACGTGCTCCTTTTCCTATTTGGAACCAGTCTGTTGTTCCATGTCCAGTTCTAACTTGCTTTCTGACCTGCATACAGGTTACTCAAGAGGCAGGTCAGGTGGTCTGGTATTCTCATGTCTTGAAGAATTTTTCACAGTGTATTGTGATACACACAGTCAAAGGCTTTGGCATAGTCAATAAGGCAGAAGTAGATATTTTTCTGGACCTCTCTTCCTTTTTCGATGATCCAGCGGATGTTGGCAATTTGATCTCTGGTTCCTCTGCCTTTTCTAAAACCAGCTTGAACAACTGGAAGTTCATGGTTCACATATTGCTGAAGCCTGGCTTGGAGAATTTTGAGCATTGCTTTATTAGCGTGTGAGGTGAGTGCAGTTGTGCGGTGGTTGGAGCATTCTTTGGCATTGCCTTTCTTTGGGATTGGACATCAGTTTCATTTTTACAGGCTGTGCAAATAAACAATTCAGACAGCATCCTTAAAGCCAAAGACTCACCCTCATAGTGTCTTAGGAGATTGACATTTTGTTAAATATTTGTTCCTATGAGCAAATAATAATATTTGTTGATTCCATTATGTAGCTCAAATTTCTCTTTTTGTCTGAATATCTGAATGTAGCTGACTTGAACGATACAGATTTGAACTGCATGTCCACTTATGTGTGGAATATTTTCAAAAGTAGATTCTGTAGTACTGTACCATCTTGGTTGGTGACATCTGCAGATACAGAGGGACCAGCTATAGGGAAGGCTGACTGTAAGTTGTACTTGATTTTCAGCTGCATGGGGGGTTGGCATGCTTAGCTCCTGTGGTTTCATTTTTTTCTCTTTGATGTTTCTGTTTGGATATTGTCCTTAGACATCTCTCATCCTAACCGTATCTTAAACTCATTCCCTAAACTTTATCTTGACTTCTCCATTAATGTTTTCTATATTACCATCTTGTAGTCACTCGGGTTTCTCTGTGGTAACTTTGAGTCTTCCTTCTATATCTTGTCATTACTGAGTTCTTTTGTAATTCAACAAAAATTTTTTGGCCACTTCCTGTGTTCCTGTTTTGTTCTAATTGTGAGAGGCCTAATAAGAGAGGGTTCCAATTCACAAATGATTATGATGCAATGTGATGGGTATAATAATTTGGTAATAGTGGAATATCTAGGGCACCCTGGGATTAGAGAATATCTCTCTTTTGTGTATCTCTTTAAGTCTTATTTTGTCTACTGCCAGCATCTTTCAGGCCCTTATTAACGTTTAGATAATTTTAAGACTGCTTAATAGCTTGTAACTCTCTTGTCATTCCAGTTCATCATGAAATTTGTCACCAGGCTAGTTGTTTCAAAAAGGAAAAAAGAAAGCTACATGTCTTTCTTTTTTCTCACAGAATAAAATCTAAAATAGAATGAAATCTGGAATGCAAAGTCTTTGGCCCAGACTTCCTTTCTTGTCTTCTGCTACATGAACCTTTCATTCCAGCAAACTCTCCCACATTCTGTTCCAAATACACTTTGCACTCTTCCTTTTTTGTTTCCTCCTCCCAACAATGTGTGTGTGTTTTTTTTTTCTCTCTTGCTCCTACTTATTGAGATTATATCAATCCTTGGACATAATTACTAATTGTTAAATCCTGTGTGAACTGTTTAGATGATCATGCCCATATTCTTGACACCTTTTTCTTGGCTTCCGTGATACCACTCTCTCCTGTTTCTCTTTCTTACCTCTTCTTTCTCAGCTGTCATTACTAACTGTTGTCCCTTAATATTAATATTTTCTAAGGTTTCAGCCTGACCTCTTTTTTCTTCATTGCTATGCTTTCTTGAACACACATTATTTTTTGTTATCTCATGTGTTCATTTATTCACCCTAGTTTCTCTCTTGAGCACACCAGTCCTTAAATTTGCTGTTTAGAATGTCCACCTGATTGTTTAACAGAAAATCTGAAACTTAAAACATCAAAAATTTGTACGTGGTCTTCTCCGGACTCATGTATTTACTTCATTTCCTGACTTGGCTAGTGATGTTGCCAGTCACTCAGTTACCCCAGTTATAAACCTGAGAATCATCTTGACTTCTGTTCCTTTTCCTTTGGCTGTCAAGTTCTGCTGATGGAGCTTTTCCTTCTCCATTCTCCTTACTGTTTCCTTGGGCCAGGCTCTACTATTCTGAGTAGACCATTGTAAAAAGCCCTTTTGTAAGTGATTTTTCTCCCTGTGTCCTGGATATTCTACAGGAAATGCATGTTGGTTGTATCCAGCAGGAATGTCAAAAGGCAAAATAATTTTGAATCTGCCATCCTAGAATAACACTTGAACCAAGGACTAAACGTTGTGTATCCATTAAAGGTCTATTTACTAAATGTCTCTGTTAGGTTGTTATATGCATTGTTATATGCTTTTTATAAGAAATTTGCTTAAGGGTTAATAACGTAATCTGTAAGGATTAATGGGAAAAAACAAGAAAAGATACATGGATAAGTGCCAGATATAACCTTACAGGACATTTTCTTAATGAGGTAGGAAAAGAGATTAAAAGTTTGAAAGTAATACTTGCTGCTCTATGTCCAAATGCCAGTTAAAGAACAACTGAGTTTAGGAAGATCTTGAGGCTGTGAATAAATGAAAATAGGAGCTTTAGTGTGTAGAATTGTAAGCTAATATATTTGAATAGTACTTTGAAGAGATGCTGTTTAACTGTCAGATAATACCCAGAAGAGACTCCTGATATCATTGTTGTGCATTCCTGGAAGACGCTGGCCTAATATGCTGATGCTGCAGATAGGATAACATCATCACTATACCTCTACATCCTTTAATATGATTCACCAGCACAAGTTGGTTAGTATTGAATCATCATTTTCTGAACCCAGATATAGCCATAGATGAGCTCTTTAGTTTCCTGAACTTTTTCTTGATTTGCTAACAGATTTTGTAAAATTTTGTGGAATTTGTCTTGCTTGCAACATTTAAAGAATTCTACATTTGCGGAAGAAAGTATTTTAAAATTTGAATCCTTTATATTCTGGATGCTTTAGCACATATTTCAACATAATTGAATTTTACATGTTGGTGAATATTTTGCAGAAATATTAAGTGTATTTTTATTAGCCTTTGCTGTTGCTACATTGTTGATCTTTATTTACGTTTTGGATAAATTTAGGGTTTGTGAGGCTGGCAGTAGATTCTCACTTGGAGATTATGTTGGAAAATCTTTGAGCATCTGTAATGTAGCATTTTGACATTTAGAGTGGGGTGTGTGTATCATTTTGGCTTATATTTTTCTGCCTAGGGAGCACCCTTGAGGAGGTAAGAAAGGAAGGTAAACAGTCTTCAGAGCGAGTCCCTAAGGTGGACCAAGGTGAGTGAGTGGGCATTTTGAGCCAAGGTGGGTAGTACGGCTCCAAGACTGATAAGAAGTCCTGAAAGATCATGGTATGGTCACAGATCCTTGGGTGGTTTGGTATAAGTGGAAGACAGGGTTTATTGTGCAGTGATGAGAGAGACCTGGTGCAAGGGAATGAAAGCCAGATTTTTGAAGGTTTTTTTGTCTTAACTGCATTTTCTTTTAATTTTTATTTTTAGTTAGAGGATAATTGCTCTACAATGTTGTGTTGGATTATGCTGTATAAGAGCGTGAATCAGCCAGAGATATCCACGTATCCCCCTCCTTCCTGAGCCTCCCTCCCAGCCCCTCCTTCCACCTCACCCCCTAGGTCGTCTCAGGGCACCAAGCTGAGCTCCCTGTGTTATGTTTAGTTGCATTTTCTTAGTGTCTGTGTGTCTATGGATAGGTCGTGTGATTTCTCCAGTTTCATTTTGTTTAATTTACAAAATGAGAATAATGGCAATATTCTGCATTGTAGGATAGTTGTGAGGTTTAAATGAGGTGTTGTAGGCTTGGGATTCAAGTCCTCAGTAGATGTCACCTGCTGTTGTTAGTACTGTTTTAAAGCATTTGTTCTTTGGAGGGCCACCGAAAGAGTTTGAGTTGAAGAGGGAAATGATCAGATTTGTGATTTTAAATGTCAACTCTGGGAAAGCTATAGGGATGAAATGAAGGGGAAGAAACTGAAGGTAGGGAATTAAGAAAAATTATGCTAGAATACTAGCTAGAGATGGTAAGATTCTAGATTAGGAAATGAGGTAGTGTTGGAGAAGACAGGGTGGAGTTGAGAATTATTACAAATTGACATGCGCACTGTATGCCATGAGTTGGAGAGATCTAAAGGAAACTAGGTGAGCAGACAGCCATCATAGAGTACCCAGCTAGGTAGGAAGCGTTGTGTTCTCCTACTCATAAGAGAGTGCAGAGAGGGTGGTTAGAAGCCAGTGCTTGTCATTGCCAAGGAGCTAATGACTGAGCTGGGTTGCCTACTTTTCTCAGTGGGGCAGAAGCATTTGGGCAAATCTGGATGAGTCCAGAGCAGTGACTCTGGGCAGCTCACTGGGATAATGTGCCTACTGTCAGGAAACTCTTAGGAGTGGAGAAGAAGAATGACATAGACCACAAGTAGACCTAAGTGTAGTGGGGTTTCCCAGGTGGCGCTAATGGTAAAGAACCTGCCTGCCAGTGCAGGGGACATAAGAGACATGAGTTTGATTCCTGGGTCAGGAAGATCCCTTGGAGGCAGAAATGACAACCCACTCCAGTAGTCTTGCCTGGAGAAACCCGTGGACAGAGAAGCCTGGCAGGCTATAGTCCATAGGATCGGAGAATCAGACACAACTGAAGCAACTTAGTGTACATAGACCTAAGCATTGCTGCTGCTGCTGCTAAGTCGCTTCAGTCGTGTCTGACTCTGTGCGACCCCAGAGACGGCAGCCCACCAGGCTCCCCCGTCTCTGGGATTCTCCAGGCAAGAACACTGGAGTGGGTTGCCATTTCCTTCTCCAATGCATGAAAGTCAAAAGTGAAAGTGAAGTCGCTCAGTCGTGTCCGACTCTTAGCGAGCCCATGGACTGCAGCCTTCCAGGCTCCTCCGTCCATGGGATTTTCCAGGCAAGAGTACTGGAGTGGGGTGCCATTGCCTTCTCCAACCTAAGCAGTACCAGGTATGAAACAGAAAAAGAGCTAATCCCTGAGGAGTTGGAAGGACTGACTGACAGTGTTGTGCTGTGTTGTTATTTGGATTTTCTAAGTACTAAGAGAGGATCAAGCCCTACTAGAGACTCACCTGAGGTGGTTTTGTTAATTTTACAAGCCCTTCAGATATTTGCTGAAATGTATCCTTCAGACATTTGCTATTTTAACATTTGATAGTGAGACCTTTTGAGGTATTACTTTACAGTCATTTTGGGTAAAGATGTATTTCTATTTTTTAGTTGGGTTTTTTTTTTTTGAAATACTTTATACCCTTTATGTTTGTGTGTTTTTGTTTAATTGTGTTGTGTCTGGCAAGTTTAATTGTAGCATTTGAAAAACTACCTTTCACAGTAAAATCGTTAGTTTTTAATTTGTTTGCTAAGTTGACTATTCTTACCTGACATAATTTTACTTAAACATTCTTTCATAACAGAGAACAAAGTTCTATCTAGAATCATATGACATGTATTTTCTTGTTACTGAAGTGTTCTATGCATTGTATTGACCAGTTGCCAGTATAGGTTAAATATAAACGTACTTTGATTTTAAGGTGTGGTTTTAAGACTTCAGACTTCTGTGGTTTTAATACTCAGACTTCAGCCTTTAACTTTTTTCAGTCGTAGTTTATGAAATTATCTATTGTTTGTGTCTTTAAGGTAAACATGATTTTTGGATTGTTCATAGTGATATTAGTATTTTCATTTCTTTATCAGCAACCCCTCGTTGTTATGTTTCTTTTGCTATGGAATTAGAATAAGACTCTTTCCTACATATTGCTATGTCCAAGGTAAAACAAACCCCAAACACCCTTTTACTAGAATTGTACTCATAACATTTATTTTCTTCAGTAACTTTCATTTCTTCACTCAGTAACTTTTACTGTTTTTTCTACATCTTTAAGAATGAAAGTTATTCAAATATGTTGTGGTCCTTGTTTTCAAGGAGCTTGCAGTCTAGTAGAGAAAGTAGAGCACATGTAGACATGATTCTAAAGGTAAAATAGTGTGCTGCTTGCTGTACTTAGAGAGGTGTAGGAGTGTTCAGGAGGAACACTTAGTCTGGGTAGAGGTCACATGAACATGCTAATTCTACAGTGAGGTTTATTGTTTATGTTACATGAAAAGAGAAAATACAGAAGCACAGAGCTGTCATCTAGTAGCCTGATATACATCAGAACATAAGGCAGAGAACGTTCCCGAGAGCAGAGGTATAGATATTGTACTTCCTGCGAGGTTGCAAATTGCAAAAAACCTGTTCCAGTCCTTCACCTCTTCTCATGCCATCTCTCTGTAGTGCTGTTGGGTATACTTCTTGTGTCCCTGGTGGGGACACTGCTCTGGGTTGTAGAAGAGACAAGTTGGCTTGTTGAGGGAATATATATATGAGATGGGTTGATTATTTAGCATGAGTAAGAGAAATTTAGGACTAACTGCTTAAAACATTTTTTTTCTTTTAAATTTGGAAATTATTTCATACTCAGGAAAGTTACAAGAATGAGAGTACTACAGAGACTGAGCAGTGTTTATCCAGGTTCACCTTTTGTTACTATTTTATGCCGTTTGCTTATCATTTGCTCTCTCACGTATGTACATAAATACATATATGTATACATACGTCTGTCGATGTGTATGTGCTCTTGGTCGTGCCCACATGTGCCAAGCATTTGGGAGTAAGTTGCATATGTCATGATGTGTACGTGCTAAGTTGCTTCACTCATGTCAGACTCTGTGCGACACCATGGACTGTAACCCAGCAGGTCCTCTGTCCATGGACTTCTCCAGGCAATAATACTGGAGTGGGCAAGAATAGTGAATACAAACTACTTCACTAAATTTTATGTTGATACAATAATTTAATCTACCGTTTGTATCCCAATTTTAAAAAAATTGACTGAGTCTCTTTTATAACTTTAACCCCTTTCCACAGACTGCCTTTTAAAGAGCAGAGAATGAATCTTGAGAGATTTTTGGTGGCCGTTTTCTATTAAAAGTCTAAAGGAAATCATGGAGACTCAAGTTGGATTCCCCTTTTATTCTGCATCTTGTCTGTCCCCCAGTCTTTCCATCTCAGAAAACGGCAGCACCGTTAGAACAACCATAAGTTGTTCCATTTAATCTATCACCGAATGCTATGGCTCCTATCTCCCCAGTCACCATGAACTCTTTTCTGTCCATCTGCTTCACCCTGCCTCTCCATATTTCTCATCTGACTCCTTCCTGCCTGGCTTCTAAACTGATTTCCCTGCTTCCATCTTTTCTCTTTTATAATTCATTCTCCCCATAACAGCCGGAATAATCTTTTAGAAATGAAAATTGGATCGTGTCACTCTCTTGCTTATAACCTTGATTGGCTTTTCATTGCATCAGACTCCTGGCTCCTTTTAGGTAACAACTTAAATATCATCCCTCTAAGATGCTTTCCTTGATGTCCAGGATGCTCTTTTCTCCTAGCATTTCACTGTTTTCCTGCATAGGATTTGTGATTCATAATTGTTTGCTTGTTTTTTTTTTTTCCTTTTTTTCTGTTTCCTACACCAGACTAATTGCAAAAACCATAACAGTCATGTCTGTTCTGTCAGCTTTTGTATACCTGGCACTTAGTATATTGCTAGGCTCTTAGCAAGTCATTAATAACTATTTGAATACTTCAGTACAGGGAGACCTGGGGGGCTTTCTAGTTCTTCTGCCACTCAGGGTAAGAGTCTGCACTTTTTCTGGCAAGTGATTATCTGTCTTGTTTCTGAATCCATTAACTTGTTGAGTAAATTCTGACAGTTTGAAAATTTTTCATTATTTTGGACTGAAAACTACCTTTCCGTTATTTCCATCCACTGTTCCTACTTCTGCCTCTTTTGGGCTTAAACTACTTGACAACAGTAATAATACATTCTCCTGGTTTTGCTAGGCTAGAACATTTGTAAATGCTTTGGTTTTCGTCTTGACATGATTCTTCACCCTTACACCAGGGTAGCTCTAAATAAAAGTGGTTTATTGAAAGATAAATATACTCATAATTGGTACAGTAATTTGTGGTAAAATAATTTATAGTATATAAATTCAGTATAGTACATTGTAGCCATTAAAATAATAACTATAACTGTATAGATATGGGGAATATTTATAAAAAATGATATTTAAAGAGTAGAAAGTTAAATTGTTTCTAGATATTTATCATAGCTGACTTTGGCATATAGATGCAATTGAAAAGGGAAATAAAGTAACGAGAAAAGTTTGGTTAGGGTAGTAGAATTACAGAAAGACATTTTTAAGAAAGAGTTAATAGTTTAATAAAAAAGGATAGAATGTACTGCTCATAATGTCATTCCAACAAGGGTTAATGCAGTTCAGTTGTGTCAACTCTTTGCAGCCCCAGTGACTACAGCACGCCAGGCTTCCCTGTCACCAGCTCCTGGAGTTTACTCAAACTCATGTCCATGGAGTCGGTGATGCCATGCAACCACCTCATCCTCTGTCATCCCATTCTCCTCCTGCCTTCAATCTTTCCCAGCATCAGGGTCTTTTCTAGTGAGTCAGTTCTTTGCATCAGTGGCCAAAGTATTGAATAAGTTTCAGCTTCAGCATCAGTCCTTCCAATGAATATTCAGGACTGATTTTTTTTAGGATTGACTGGTTGAATCTCCTTGCAGTCCAAGGGACTCAACAGTCTTCCCTAACACCACAGTTCAAAAGCATCAATTCTTACCCGGCGCTCAGCTTTCTTTATATCCATACATGACAACTGGAAAAACCATAGCTTTGACTAGACTGGCCTTTGTCGACAAAGTACTGTATCTGCTTTTTATTATGCTGTCTAGGTTGGTCATAGCTTTTCTTCCAAGGAGTAAGTGTCTTTTAATTTCATGACTGCAGTCACCATCTGCAGTGATTTTTGGAGCCCCCCCAAAATATAGTCTCTCACTATTTCCATTGTTTCCCCATCTATTTGCCATGAAGTAATGGGACCGGATGCCATGATCTTAGTTTTCTGATGTTGAGTTTTAAGCCAACTTTTTCACTCTCTTCTTTAAGAGGCTTTTTAGTTCTTTGCTTTCTGCCATAAGGGTGGTGTCATCTGCGTATCTGAGGTTATTGATATGTTTCCCGGCGATCTTGATTCCAGCTTGTGCTTCATCCAGCCTGGCATTTTGCATGATGTATTCTGCATATAAGTTAAATAAGCAGGGTGATAGTATGCAGGCTTGACATAGTCCTTTCCCAATGTGGAACCAGTCTGTTGTTCCATGTCCAGTTCTAACTGTTGCTTCTTGACCAGCATACAGATTTCTCAGGAGGCAGGTCAGATGGTCTGATATTTCCATCTCTTGAAGAATTTTCAATAGTTGGTTATGGTTTACACAGTCAAAGGCTTTGGCGTAGTCAATAAAGCAGAAGTAGGTGTTTTTCTTGCTTTTTCCATGATCTAGCAGATGTTGGCAATTTGATCTCTGGTTTCTCTGCCTGTTCTAAATCCAGCTTGAACATCTGGAAGTTCACGGTTCATGTACTGTTGAAGCCTGGCTTGGACAATTTTGAGCATTACTTTACTAGCGTGTGAGATGAGTGCAATCATGTGGTAGTTTGAGCATTCTTTGGCATTGCCTTTCTTTGGGATTGGAATGAAAACTCACCTTTTCCAGTCCTGTGGCCACTGTTGAGTTTTCCAACTTTGCTGGCGTATTGAGTGCATTTTTACAGCATCATCTTTTAGGATTTGAAATAGTTCAACTGGCATTCCATCACCTCCACTAGCTTTGTTCATAGTGGTGCTTCCTAAGGCCCACTTGACTTCACATTCCAGGATGTCTGGCTCTAGGTGAGTGATCACACCATCATGGTTATCTGGGTCCTGAAGATCTTTTTTGCATAGTTCTTCTGTGTATTCTTGCCACCTCTTCTTAATATCTTCTGCTTCTGTTAGGTCCATACCATTTCTATCCTTTATTGTGCCCATCTTTGCATGAAATGTTCCCTTGGTATGTCTGATTTTCTTGAAGAGATCTCTAGTCTTTCCCATTCTATTGTTTTCCTCTAGTTCTTTGCAGTGATCACTGAGGAAGCGTTTCTTATCTTTCTGTGCTATTCTTTGGAACTCTGCATTCAAATGGATGGATTCAATCTTTACTTTTCTCCTTTTTCTTTAGCTTCTCTTCTTTTCTCAGCTATTTGTAAGACCTCCTCAGACAACCATTTTGCCGTTTTGTATTTCTTTTTCTTGGGGATCATCTTGATCCCTGCCTCCTCTACAATGGCACGAACCTCCGTCCATAGTTCTTCATGCACTCCATCAAATCTACTCCCTTGAATCTATTTCTCACTTCCACTGTATAATTGTAAGGGATTTTATTTAGGTCAAACCTGAATGGTCTAGTGGTTTTCCCTACTTTCTTCAATTTAAGTCTGAATTTGTGAGGAGTTCATGGTCTGAGCCGCAGTCAGTTCCTGGGCTTGTATTTGCTGACTATATAGAGCTTCTCCATCTTTGGCTGCAAGGAATATACCAGTCTGATTTTGGTATTGACCATTTGTGTTGTCCATGTGTAGAGTCTTCTTTTGTGTTGTTGGAAGAGGGTGTTTGCTATGACCAGTGCATTCTCTTGGCAAAACTCTGTTAGCCTTTGCCGTGCTTCATTTTGTACTCCAAGGCCAAATGTGCCTGTTATTCCAGGTGTTTCTTGACTACATACTTTTGCATTCCAGTCCCCTATCATGAAAAGGACATCTTTTTCAGGTGTTAATTCTAGCAGGTCTTGTAGGTCTTCATAGAACTGTTCAACTTCAGCTTCTTCAGCATTATTGGTCAGGGCATAGACGTGGATTACCGTGATATTGAATGGTTTGCCTTGGGAATGAACAGAGATCATTCTGTGATTATTGAGATTGCATCCAAGTACTGCATTTAGGAGTCTTGTTGACTATGATGGCTCCTCCATTTCTTCTAAGGGATTCCTGCCCACAGTAGTAGATATAATGGTCATCTGAGTTAAATTCACCCATTCCAGTCCATTTGAGTTCACTGATTCCTAAAATGTTGATGTTCACTCTCACCATCTCCTGTTTGACCACTTCCAATTTGCTAAAGTTAAACTAAGGCCCAACATTTATTTCCTTGAGATTTAAACACGTTTTAATTTTTCTGCAGTAATGTATTAAATTGGCTAAGAGACCTGAGATAGTTTAAATGAGAGATTGGTGGGTATTCTTTCCTGTCTAAATTATTTCTTGAAGGTACCAAGGCAGACTGCTAGTACATTATTTGACTTTTTTCTATCAATACTGTGATCCCTACTTTCCTGAAATAGGATACTATTTTGATATTACTTTCAGTTAAAACTAATAATTAAATGGTAATTATAACTAAAGTTTAGAAAGGTTTTTTTCTGAGAAAAATCTTACTTATGTAACTAACATATTTAAAAGTAGACTTAAAAATGAATCCATACTTTGTTTTTATAGAGACATGTCTTTAGAATTATAGTAATGTCCAAACTTCAAGATGTTTATTTGAATACTTGGACAGCTGTTTTCTTATAAAACATTATTTTATGTTTGTACAATCCAAAATAATAGTAACACCATTGGATATTAGTAGTTAATTTAGAAAATAAAATTGATTAATATTATTCTTTTGAATTTATATGTGAAAAGAATCACGTTTTATTAGATGAGCATTAAGGACATTTAAAAAGAATGAGGGAACTGACAAAGGATTAATTTCCAGAATATACAAGAAGGTTATACAACTTAATACCAGAAAAAGAAACAACTCAGTCAAAAAGTGGGCAAAAGACCTAAACAGACATTTCTCCAAAGAAGACATCCAGATGGCTAATAAACACATGAAAAGATGCTCAACACTGCTCATTATTAGAGAAATGCAAATAAAAAACTACAATGAGATATCGCCTCACACCAGTCAGAATGGCTGTTATCAAAATATCCACAAACAACACATGCTGGAGAGGGTGTGGAGAAAAGGGAACCCTCTTGCACTGCTGGTAGGAATGTAAATTGATACAGCCACTGTGGAAGACAGTATGGAGATTCCTTAAGGAGCTAGGAATAAAACTACCATCTGACCCAGCAATACCACTTCTAGGCGTACACTTTGAGGAAACTCAAACTGAGAAAGACACATGTACCTCAGTGTTCATTGCAGCACTATTTACAATAGCTAGGACATGGAAGTAACCTAGATGTCCATCCACAGATGAATGGGTAAAGAACTTTTTGACCAACCCAGCATAGTTCTTTACACTGGCCATCATGTGACAGTGTCTGCTCAGGTCTGGGGAAAGGGGAAGAGTGAGGGGAGCAAGTCTCTGGATGACTGACAGCCAGTATGCAGAGTTTTATGCATATGCAAAAGTTTGTTGGCAGGGTCTCTACATTTTAAAAGTTTCTAAGATGTTTCAATAGAATGTTTTATCCTTGTGTATTTGAACATATAATGTTCAGAACATTTTTCATGCTCCATACACACACAGACATGCATGACTGAAACTATAGTGTCATGAAATACTTCCACTATGCATGATGCCTTCTGCTATCTTCTGTTCCATCTTATTGTTGTATTGTTGTAGCAAGGGCATTGATTGAGTAGAAAAAGACTGCTTTAGGACTACAATAAATCTATAATTTCTAAAATTTAATACAAAGATGACTGAAATGTTGCAAAATTAATTTTAAATAATCCAACTGAGCTTTATAAAAACTGCTGAAGCTGTAACTATCTTAGGTTCTACATTGATTTTCCTTATATGAGACACTTACAAAATAAAAATGTTTACATAAAATAATTACATTTTATAGTACTATTTCAGGTGTTAAAAGCATTGCAGGCGTGTTTCTTGCTCTAAGACCACTGAATGTGACATGCCTCATTTCTTTGACCTGACAAGTAAGACCGTTACTACCCACTAATGTAGCACTCCATAGGAGGAGTCTGTCACCATTTTATAGTCTTTTTCTACCTTAGTCTTTCATCAGCAGCTTGATTATAGAATTCAGATGCATCCTTTTGAGGTTGTCTGCAACCTCCGTCTTCCTTTGCTGGCATTTTCGCTCGCCGTGGTCCATTCCTGGATTATTTTGCTGCTGTTGTTCAGTCGCTAAGTCGTGTCAGACTCTTTGCGACCCCATGGATTTTGTAATTCATCCTAAATAACAATTGTTTTTCGCCTTCAGATGGTTTTGCTTTTTATTTCTCAATTGTATCAGTGTGAATTTCTACTTGCGGTTTTTCTCCTTTAATAATCATTGCCATCTTATATTTGTAGTCTCTTCCAGCATTTCTTTCCTTTTAGTTATTCTATACTAAGTTCTGGCTTTCCCTGAAGTTCGCCTGCTACTTCTTGACAGAAACATGTCTTCTTTCACCTGTCTTGTCTCACTTAAAATTTCCCAGTTGTCATTTTATAGCTTCGTTTTTCTTTATTTGTTCCTTAATTTCCTGTTAATGATGAAGCTGACTGGCTTCCAGTTCATTATCTCTCCTTTTACTTAAGATTTCTTCCCCAAACTGCTTTTAGAATTTCTCTCTGCCTCATTTGAATCAGACAGTTCGACTTCAGTGCTCTTATGGCATGTTCCTGTGTAGAGAATTGGTTTTCATTTTCATCTCTTGATTTCTTAGCCACCTCTGATACCTTCAGGTGGCGAGAAGTATCTTCTTAGACTTAAGTACAAGTGTTGAGTTCAGCCTCTCAGTCATGTCCGACTCTTTGTGACCCCATGAACTGCAGCATGCCAGGCTTCCCTGTTGATCATCAACTCCCAGAGCTTGCTCAAACTCATGTCTTTCGAGTCGGTAATGCCATCCAACCATCTCGTCCTTTGTCGTTCCTTCTCCTCCTGCCTTCAATCTTTGCCAGCATCAGGGTCTTTTCTAGTGAGTCAGTTCTTCGCATCAGGTGGCCAAATTATTGGAGCTTCATCTTCAGTCCTTCCAGTGAATATTCAGGACTGATTTCTTTTAGGGTGGACTGGTTTGATCTCCTCGCAGTCCAAGGGACTCTCAAGAGTCTTCTCTAACGGCACAATTCAAAAGCATCAATTCTTTGGTGCTCAGCTTTCTCTATAGTCCAGCTCTCACATCCATACATGACTGCTGGAAAAACCATAACTTTGACTAGATGGACATTTGTCCAAAACTAGAGAAAACCAAAACTGTTACCTTTATATCCTCTCAAGTTATTGCCTTTTTCTTTTTAGTCTTTGAAAGAATGGGTCACATTTCCTGACTCCATTTCTTTATCTTTTATTTACTCTTGAGATCTCTATAGTTAGTTTTCTGTGCCTCATCTTACCCCTGAAACTCCTCTGGCAAAGGTGACCAAATTTGCAAACTGCCAAGGGGTGATCATTCTTTTCAGTATTCAGTTTTTCTTTGCTTATCTGTGGGATTTGACACTACTGCCTGTTACCCTTTTTCAAATTCTCTTCCAGTTCTTTTCTTTCCTTTGGATTATGCGTTCTCAGCTGCCATTTTGTTGTTGTTGTTTTCTTCTTCATTTCTTAAATGTTGGTGATACCCTGGGTAGTGCCCTCAGTCTTTTTTTCCTTTTCTACATTTTCCCCAGGTGACCTCACCTGTTTCTGGTGGAACATTTGTCAGTTATCTCTATAGTCACAAGTCCCAAATCATCATCTCTCATTCGGACCTTGCCCTTGCATTTCAGACTCCTTTCCATGGCTAGTAAACACCCCCACCAGCACCCTCTGTAGGTCCTTCAAAGTCAGCTTGGCATGCTAAGTTCATGGTCTGTTTCCTCATGTATAATATTTGCCTTCAGTTAAAGGTACCACCCTCTGTTCAGCCAGACAAACCCAGAATCCTGAATCCTTTCCTCTCTACATCTAATCAGTCAGTTATCCATCCGTTTCCATCTCCTGTACCTAATCAGTCAGTCAGTTATTCATTAAGTATTGTGCTCTCGTTTTGTGTCTACAATTGTGATAAAGTTCTCAAAATTCAAGATTGCTAATATCCTTTTTATTTGTACCTTTCCCCCTAACCTTTTTGCTACAATCCTTGCCATCTTTCTCATGTTAACACCTCTTATTCTGTCTCCCTTCCTTTGATCCAAACTTCATACTGAAATCAGAGTCAGTTTTCAAAATTCAGATCAGATCATTGTTGTTTTCTGGCTTAAAACCCCTTGACTTCCTAACTGCCCATAGTAGAGTTCAAATTCTTAATGTGGCATTTAAAGCTTTTGACGGACTGTATTTTCCCCATTCACCTTCTCTTTTTTCCTGTTGTGTCTTTGAACCCTGTTCACTACCCTTGTTTAGTAAGTTTCCTGAATGTGCCATGCTGGTTCTTCGCTTTTGTTTATGCTTAGGCTGTGTTGGTTCTCATATTAAGTGTCTTTATTATTACTTTCTATGTATCATTTGAGATTCAACTCAGGCATTGATTTAAGACACCATTTGTGAAAACACCTTCTGCCAATTAAGTGCTTTTCTTTTTGTGCCCCCCCCCCCCCCGGGGTATGCTCTCCTGTAGCAATTATAGTACTTTGTTGCCTTTTTCTTGTCTGTATGTCTTTTCTCTGTATTGGAGTGTTTGCTGTATCTACAGCCTCTAGCACAGCCTGATTTGTGGTCAGTGTTTCAGTGAAAGTGAAGTTGCTCAGTTGTGTCCTACTGTTTGCAACCCCATGGACTGTAGCCCACCAGGCTCCTCTGTCCATGGAATTTTCCAGGCAAGAATACTGGAGTGGTTTGCCACTGGGGATCTTCCTGACTCAGGGATTGAACGCGGGTCTCCTGCATTTCACGCAGGTCTCCTGCATTTCAGGCAGATGCTTTACCATCTGAGCCACTAGGGAAGTCTTTAAAAAGGCTTTCAATACATGTTTGATGACTGAATTAATGTGTTCTAAGTTGTTGCCATGATGAAAACTTTCCTTCCTTTGCCAGAGCTTAAGCTCCCCCTGGCAGGCGTATATCTTAACCTATATGCCTTATCTTGTCTCTCTGATGCTTAATAAAAATGTGTTGTAGTAATCTGAGGTGGAGGTATGCAGTGATATAAGTGAGGCTTCCCTGCAGAGGAAGAAGCTGAATTGTGTTAGTCCTAAGCACAATAAGATTGTGCTTATATTATGCAAATACTATACCTAACCTTAATCATTCTGATTTTTGCCAAATCAAGAAAATTGGGAGTGCCAATACCTCAGGGGATTGATTAAATGCTATTAACTAGCTTGAGGATTTTTACTTTTTGAAAATGTTACAGGAGTTCCCTGCTAGTCCAGTGGTCAGGACTCTGCACTTCCACGGCAGGGAATGTGGGCTCGATCCCTGGTTGGAGAACTAAGATCCAACAAGCTGTGTGGCCAAAGGAAAAAAAAAAGTTAAAATATGACTATCCTACTTCTATTAAAAGTTGTAGAGTAATTATCTCAAATACTTTGTAATTAAGTCACACACAGAGTCAGCATTTAAAGAGCACAATCAGACTAAGACTGATTGTGTCATCCCATTTCTTTTGTAATTTATTTTTTTTAAAGAGGTTTTAGGCCAAAAGTTTTAGGTTCCTTGGAAAAAAGCGAAGAGTTAGGTGTGCATGGGTGTGGATAGGAAATGAGATTCCAAACTGGAATAAATTCTTAAAAAGAAAGCTATCAAGGAAGAGATTGGCTGCTTTACTGGGTTTAATAACGAAGTGTGGTTTGAGGAGGGGTGGAGCAAAAAGCTAGTGTCACGAATTTGGGTACCTGTTCTACCTAGGAAAGTAGGAGTTTATTAATAGAAGCTTATATTTGTGTCACGTTGTATTATGTTTTATACACATAGATGTTTATATTGTTGATTTGAGGTAAAACTAACACAGTTCTCAGAAAGTCACTGTTAAGGAATATGCTTTTCTTGCTTTCAACCTGCATTTATAAAATGCCACTTATGTGCCAGCTACTTAATTTCCTTACTAAGACCACAGTGAGGAAACAAATGAGTGAAAGGCATAGTTTGTATTCTCAAAGAACTTGGTCTCCAGTGAAGGGAACATAAACCTGGAGTGGTCTGAGGAATGCTTCTTGGCTTGTTGGTAAGAAGTAGGAGTCCACCTTCATTTGGGTACCCCATGCAGTTATTGAGTTTTATCTGAACTGAATAGTAAAATTTGGAGAGAGAACTTCTGTGGTTTGGCCAAAGGAGCTTGCAGTTAGTTCTTCTTTACCTACTAGTATTCTCTTTGTTCCTTAAATTTAAGTTTCAGGAAGTAATATACTTAGAATCTACATTTAATAACATCATTTAATGTTTCTAAACCACAAATTCATTTTGAGACTTTGAATCCCAAGTTGCTTTGATCCCCATCTGCCTGAGAAACAGTTGTAGCTTGAGGACAAAAAGTTCAGCTTGACTTAAACAAACTGTGGAGTTTTGTGTTGAGCTTGCTGTGCACTCTTTAAAGCCATGAAGCAGCTGGAATGAAGTTGTATTGTTTTAAACCTTTATTTTTGAGGATGCCATTTTTGCTTATTTAATTGCTGTAATCAAGTCTTTGAATCAACTTGACATAGACGACAGCCAGAAAAAAACAAGGGAGAAGGGGGTTTGGTTGAGTGACACAAGGTAAAAAAAAAAAAAAAAATTCTTTTTAAAACTTAAGATGTAGTTATCTGAATGTGAAAGCAAGTTTCCAGAATTGACTGGTAGGGGCATGTAGTCATCAGCATTGTTGTTCAGTTAATTGCTCTTGGACTCTGGAATTAATTTATGCCTATGTAAAAGCCCTGAAATGCATTCAAATTCATACCTTCTAAAAAGCTACTGGAAAAACTAAAAAAAGAATTTGAGTAGGTGGTTCCTCTGATGATAGGGTAATGGATATGAAAGGAATTTGAAAAACTGAAAGCTCTTACTTGTTTCTCTGCAAAAACTTCTTTAATCATTACCTACATTCTTTGCAGTCTTCATACTTCTCCTCTCACCTCCGCTGTCCAGTTCCTTCGCTCTGTCCCAAGCTGTCAGTAAACTCAGAATATTCATGCCTTTGTCCGGAAGGCAGTCTGCATGGATCCTGAAGTCAAGTGGATGTGAACCTGGATTCTCTTCAGTAATTTCTGAACTTGTGACTTTGGATAAATGTTTTAGCTTTTCTGAATCTTGGTTTATCTATTTAAAATAGGATGAACTCTACCACCTTATAATATTAGGGTGATCAAGCAGTTAACAGGGACAAAGTGATCAGGATGGTACCTGTCGTATAAGTGCTCAGTGATATTGGCTCCTGCTTTTCCTCTCCCATCCAGTTGTGGATTGGTTCCTTATGAAAGCAAAAAACTTTGATTTACAGTTTTTTAAATAGGGAATTTATAAGTAGTTTTGGAAATTCTTTTAAATGTGAATTTGTTGTTCAGTCGCCCAGTTGTGTGACTGTTAGCGACACCGTGGACTACAACATGCCAGGCCTCTCTGTTTCTCACCATCTCCCGAAGTTTGTCCAAGTTCATGTCCATTTCATTGGTGATGCCATCCAGCCATCTCATTCTCTTTCTGCCCTCAATCTTTCCCAGCATCAGGAAACTTTTCCATTGAGTTCGCTGTTTACATCAGATGACCAAAATACTCCAGTTTCAACTTCAGCATCAGTCCTTCCAATGAGTATTCAGGGTTGATTTCTCTTAAGACTGACTAGTTTCATCTCCTTGCTGTCCAGGGGACTCTCAGGAGTCTTCTCCAGCACCACAGTTTGAAGGCATCAATTCTTTGGTGCTCTGCCTTCTTTACAGTCCAGTTCTCACAACCATATGTGACCACTGGGAAGACCATAGCCTTGACTGTACGGACATTTGTCAGCAGAGTAATGTCTCTGCTTTTCAACACACAGTCCAGGTTTATCATAGCTTTCCTGCCAAGAAACAAACCTCTCTGACTTCACGGCTGCAGTCACCATCCGCAGTGATTTTAGAGCCCAAGAAGAGGAAATCTGTTACTACTTCCACCTTGTCTCCCTCTGTTTGCCTTGAAGTAATGGCTTCGGCAATACGTGAACCGTGAACTTCCAGTTGTTCAAGCTGGTTTTAGAAAAGGCAGAGGAACCAGATCAAATTGCCAACATCTGCTGGATCATCGAAAAAGCAAGAGAGTTCCAGAAAAACATCGATTTCTGCTTTATTGACAATGCCAAACCCTTTAACTGTGTAGATCACAATAAACTGTGGAAAATTCTGAACGAGATGGGAATACCAGACCACCTGACCTGCCTCTTGAGAAACCTGTATGCAGGTCAGGAAGCAACAGTTAGAACTGGACATGGAACAACAGACTGGTTCCAAATAGGAAAAAGAGTATGTCAAGGCTGTATATTGTCACCCTACTTATTTAACTTCTATGCAGAGTACATCATGAGAAACGCTGGGCTGGAAGAAGCACAAGATGGAATCAAGATTGCCAAGAGAAATATCAATAACCTCAGATATGCAATATACACCACCCTTATGGCAGAAAGTGAAGAGGAACTTAAAAAGCCTCTTGATGAAAGTGAAAGAGGAGAGTGAAAAAGTTGGCTTAAAGCTCAACATTCAGAAATCAAAGATCATGGCATCTGGTCCCATCACTTCATGGGAAATAGATGGGGAAACAGTGGAAACAGTGTCAGACTTTATTTTTGGGAGCTCCAAAATCACTTCAGATGGTGACTGCAGCCATGAAATTAAAAGACGCTTACTCCTTGGAAGGAAAGTTATGACCAACCTAGATAGCATATTAAGAAGCAGAGACATTACTTTGCCAACAAAGGTCCGTCTAGTCAAGGCTATGGTTTTTCCAGTGGTCATGTATGGATATGATAGTTGGACTGTGAAGAAAGCAGAGTGCTGAAGAATTGATGCTTTTGAACTGTGGTGTTGGAGAAGACTCTTGAGAGTCCCTTGGACTGCAAGGAGATCCAGCCAGTCCATTCTAAAGGGGATCAATCCTGGGTGTTCATTGGAAGGACTGATGCTAAAGCTGAAACTCCAATACTTTGGCCACCTTATGTGAAGAGTTTTCTCATTGGAAAAGTCTCTGATGCTGGGAGGGATTCGGGGCAGGAGGAGAAGGGGACGACAGAGGATGAGATGGCTGGATGGCATCACCGACTCAATGGACATGAGGTTGAATAAACTCCAGGAGTTGGTGATGGACAGGGAGGCCTGGCATGCTGCGATTCATGGGGTCGCAAAGAGTCAGACACAACTGAACTGAACTGAATGGGGTCTGGATGTCATGATCTTAGTTTTTTTAATGTTTGGTAAAAGCTGGCTTTTTCACTCCCCTCCTTCATCCTCATTAAGAGACTCTTTAGTTCCTCTTTGCTTTCTGCCATTAGAGTGGTATCCATCCATGTATCTGAGGTTGTTGATATTTCTCCTGCCTATCTTTTTTTTTCTTTAATGCATTTTACTTTTCATTTATTTATTTTATAATTAAAGGATAATTGCTTGATAGAATTTTGCTGTTTTCTGCCAGATATCAACATGAATCCCACTTATCTTGAATCCAGCTTGTAACTCATCCAGCCCGGCATTTCTCATGATGTGCTCAACATATTGATTGAACAAACAGGGTGACAGCAGAGAGCCCTGTCGTAGTGCTGTCTCAGTCTTGAACCAGTCAGTTGTTCTATACAGGATTCTAACTGTTGCTTCTTGACCCACATGCAGGTTTCTACCACACAGAATTACCATACTTTAAATGTACTGTACTTAAAAAAAGATTACTCTTATAGAAAGTAACTCAAAATCTCTGGTATTTCTAAATCCTGTACCATTAATTATTCTTAGTTCAACATTAAAGCTCAAAGACAATTGTAAAGTATTTCAGAGAAGATTATATATATCATTAGATTGTGTAGTCAACGTGTGCTTTTTCAAAGTGTTATGACTGCCTTGTTTAATTGCTTATTGGGGACTGTGTATCACAGCTCCTAAAATGAAGCCGACTAACAATGTCTGCTTCAAAGTTATAAACAAATATAGGAGAAAGTTTCATGAGTATTTGAAGACCAGAAGTTAGCTTACCAACAAGTGAAGTGATGGCATTCATAATGCAAGCAAATAAGGAAACTTTATAGCTGAGCTGTCAGATTAGCTTTGTCTCAAGAAAGATCACAGTCCAAGATGATTGATATCATTTATGTTGCCATTATTTTTGCATTTAGAAATCAATAAATATTCTTGATAGGAAATAGTACATTCAGGTTCTAATCCTTTTTTTTTTTTTTTCCCCCAAGTGATAGCACCCTAAGCATTTTGTTAGTAACAGTGCCTTTCTTGTGGACTTGTGCCTCTCAGTTATGAATACTTAAGATGTTCTTGGGAGATAACATATATTACCCTATTTCGGACTGTCAAGTAGAAGTATAGAGAAGTGAAAGAATGTTCCGTTCCTTGTCTACTCGTGACTGGCAGGGAAATATTAAGGCCTTTCTGACTCACAGATGACTCACCAGAGGACAGAAGCATTAATGTGGTTCCCTAGTGATTTGTAGGATGGTCCTGGTATCTGCTATCATTACCGGTGTTCTTATGGTCATCCTGAAAGGATTTGTACTTGTGGAGTGTGTTTCGTGGTAAAGATTATTATCAGAAAACAGGGATGGCGGTCATCTGGCATAGGTATGCTGTCTCTTTTCCTGCTCATGGCAGATATTGCTGTTTGATCACAATTCTTTACTGCAGAGTCTAGATTTCACCTCAGAACCTTCTGAATGGATTGCTCAGGGCCATTACCACAAAATGAAATTATTACTTTTCAGTCTTGACTTACTATTTATTAAATTAATTTACACTAAGATTATGAGTTTACTTAAAAGTTGAGGGCCTGTCATATTTGTGCTCCTATAGTAGACACCAAATATGCCCTCATGCCTTCTTTTGGGCCAGACAGACACGCATGCAGTTATAAGGTAGACTCGGCTCTATTGGTGCTGTGAAGGGAGTAGAGAAGGATGAAGGATTAGTTTTAACTGGAAAGGTTTGTGAGTGTAGTGCTGTTTTACTTGGAGGGTGGGGTCTTGCGAGTGGTTTTTACAACTTTAGCAAGGGCATAGAAGGTATGCAGTAGAGGATAGATTTTGAGGAATGATAGGGATGTATCCTGGCTTGAATGGACAGTCGTGCAGCGATGGGGTGGAGCCGAACAGAGAAGCTTGACCTCTGTACAGTGGGTTTGGGTTTTATTTTATTGTTCCTGGGCCACATGTGGTTTCTAATCTGTAGAATGATATGATCAGATCTGTGCTTTGAGAGAATAACTGTTGACAGTCTGTATAGAAGTGAAGTGGAAATCTGGATAGCGGAGGAAGCCTTTGTGGTCATGCAGAAAGAGGTGAGGGTGAGAACTAGAGTTGTGGAATGGAAATGCTGAATTCAGTATAAAGTTTTAAAGATAGAATTGATGTGACAGATTAAATTGAGGTTGAAGTTTGGAGAGATTGAAATGGTATCTGTTGACTAAAAGAACCTTTTCTGCTTTTTAATTCAGACTTCTATTTTATGTCTTTTAAAGTATATTCATGTACTATTATAATTTTTAAGAACTTGTTTGATACTGAATACATTTTTAAAAAAATTTAATGCAGTTTTTTGGTTAAAACATTTTAAGTGGCAAATATATGGGCATATTTAAAGTACAATAAGCAATAATGATTAAAAGTAAAAGAAGCCTTCTTTTCAACAAATTCTCACTTCCCTAGTGGTAATCACTATTAACAATTTTTTGTGTTTAAATATACAGGTGTACACATATCTCTATGTGATATCTGTATCTGTTTATCATATTACTTTTATAAAAATGGGATTCACTGTACAGATTCTGTAAGTAACAGAAATGAACATGTTCATTTACATGTCCCAAAGATCGAGTCTTTCTGTAGCATATGATAACAACAAGCAAAATATGCAAACTTGAAATTATTCTTAGTAATCAAAGTTTTAGTATTCTTACTTAGAAATAATGTAGCAAGCCAGTGATTATCCATTAATTAATTTAGTTTGTCTAAGCTTTTCTTTCCTTAAGTTTCTTAGAAATTATCTGTAAGCTGATGTTTAAGTATATATTTTCTATAAACATAATTATTGTTGAAATAAAATGTTTGTTAGAACAGTCATTCAATTTAAAGTTTTACATTTTCATAATCTCAAACATTGTGTATGAGTAATATTGGCTTATTTGATCAGTAAGCCTATATACATTTTAGAAAGTTGTTCTAATATAATAGTCACTCTGCCTGCTTCAGCTTAGGTTTCAAAGCTGTGCTGAAGATGTTTTCCTAGACTTTTCTAGGGCATGCCTAAGCAGGTCTTTCCATACAAACTAGGTGATATAGATTAGTTTCCAAGTTTTACTAACTCACCAGTTTCTTCTCACTACTCCTTCTAGGCAGTGTAATCAGGCTAGGAGCGACCATACTGTACGGAATCTTTTTCTGGCCACTACTTTTTAAAATTTAGAGGTTTTTTGTTTAAGCATTTTCTTGTTTGATTGTAGCTGGTGGGTTTTTGGCTGAAAAATTACACACACACAGACACATTTTGTATATTCTGTCCCTTTTATTTATTATTGAGGTTAGGAAGTTCTGTAATTCTGTTTCACCCCACTATCTTTTATTTATTTATTATTTTTCACTTAAATGTTTGTATGATTTTCTAACTATGTACATTTGACATGACTAATAACTAACATGTACATACTTTAGAAACTCTCTAATTCTTAAGTTCAGAAATTAGAATAGATTTTTTTAATTGAAAAAATAAAACCAACAAATTAAAGACAGTGTCTTAAGATACGTAGTTAAAAACAATCAGTGACCCTAAGACATGCATTTTGCTTTTATTTGAATTTTGCTCTTGTCTGTGGTCTTATAACATTTCTGTATAACCACAGAGATCATATCGTGGCCATATTATATTTTTGTTACTGTTGGGACATCTTAATATTTTTAATATTTAATATTAATCTCAATTGTAATGTCATCACATGACATACTATAATATAGTAAATAGTTACTCAGATAGAGGACTCTGTTTCTCATTTTATGCTCTTGTGTGTACTTTGGACCTTTTTATTGTTTTTTTAATTACCTTTAAAATAAATCTTGAGAGGTTGAGGTTAATGGATTAATCAATGTTACTAAATCATTTTGCTTCTCACTCTGGCACTAACTGTAGTGTATATTTATATTCCTGGATAGATATACTTTTGAGATATTTGTTTAAAATGACAGCTGACATTTTATTCCTTAATGCCAGAATAATTTTTTTGCTGCTGTTGGATTCTTTATCTGCATCCTTCCCATAAACTTTAATAATGAAAGTTTAAAGTTTTAAGTTTTTGTAAGAGCATGTGTGCTTAAAAACAACAACAACAAAATCACACATTTTTATTTTTAAAGGAGATGTTGTTGTAGTTTAGTCACTCTTTACGACCCCATGGACGGCAGGCTTCCCTGTCCTTCACCATCTCCCAGAGTTTGCTTGAACTCATGTCCGTTGAGTTGATGGTGTCATCCCATCATCTCATCCTCTGTCGCCTCCTTCTCCTCCTGCCCTGTCTTTACCAGCATCAGGGTCTTTTTCAGTGAGTTGGCTCTTCGCATCAGGTGGCCAAAATATTGGAGTTTCAGCTTCAGCATCAGTCCTTCCGATGAGTATTTAGGGTTGATTTCCTTCAGGGTTGACTGGTTTGATCTTGCTGTCCAAGGGACTCTCAAGAGTCTTCTCCAGAACCACAGTTTGAAAGCATCAGTTCTTCATTGCTCAGCCTTCTTTATGATCCAACTCTCAAGTCTGTACATGACTACTGGAAAAACCATAGCTTTGATGCTATGGACCTCTGTTGGCAAAGTGATGTTTCTCCTTTAATGTGTTGTCTAGATTTATCATAGCTTTTCTTCCATGAAACAAGCATCTTTTCATTTCATGGCTGCAGTCACTGTCCATAGTGATTTGGAGCCCAAGAAAATAAAGTCTTCCTAAACAGAAAAATAATTTGGGTTACAAATTGGAAGTTGTGCTATAGAAGTGTTATGTTCTGTACAGATTTATAGTCTAATTTTTATTATTTCTGGATTTTGCTATCATCATCCATAGCCCAAGTTTATACAAGTGCCTATAAAGATGTTCTTTATTTTCTTTTTATTTTCCGGAAAAAGAAAAAAATTTCATTTTAATCTCCATTTTTAAAAAGTAAAGCAAAATTTAAAGACATTAGAATTTACAAATAACCCTAATGATTGCTTTAAAATGTAAGAAGTATTTAACAGACTTGATTATTCTTTATTTTTTTTTAATATTAAGTTCTTAATTAGTGCATTTAGTATTTATTAAGAGTTCTGTAGGGATCATGAGTAGCTTTTGGGCTTTCCTGCATATAATTATTTAAGAATATGCATTCATATTATGTGATAATCCATGTTATTATCTTTACTTAGGAATGTTTATTCTTTTGTCTCCTCAGATTCTGTCAAATTTTAAGAACAAATGCACCGTATAGCTCATGGAAGAGAAAACACAAATCAAGACTTTTTTGGGTTCCAAGTTGCCAAAGTATGGAACAAAATCTGTAAGAAGTACACTGCAGCCAATGCCAAATGGGAAACCTGTTAATTTGTTGGGAACTTCCAAGAGTAGCAGCGTCAAAAGTTACATCAAAAATAATGGCTCTGATTGTTCATCGTCCCATTCATTTAACTGGAGAACAGCAAATAAATATGAGTTTAGTGCACAAAGTCCTGAAGAGCCTAATAATACTCAGAGTTCACATGCTAAAGTAATTAATCCGGAAAAAATTGCACCTACTCAAGGAGTGTTTGATAAAAATGGGATGAAGGGAGGTTTGAAAAATATTTCTCTACTCACGTCAAAGTTAGCAAAGCCATCCACTATGTTTGTGTCATCGACAGAGGAGTTAAACCAAAAGTCTTTGTCCGGACCATCTAATTTGGGTAAATTCACCAAAGGCACATTGTTAGGAAGGACTTCATATGCTTCAGTCAGTGCTCCAAAATCTCAGTTGAATGGATTTTATGGAAACCGATCAGCTGGTAGCATACAAAGGCCTAGAGCAAACTCCTGTGCCACCAGAGGCAGTTCTGGAGAAAGCTTAGCACAATCTCTAGATAATATCAAATCGCTTGCTTGTGAAAAAATGGTAAGGTCACAGAGTTTTTCACATTCCATTCAGAATTCATTCCTTCCACCTTCATCTATAACCAGATCACATTCCTTCAATAGAGCCGCAGATCTTACAAAGCCTTATCAGAACCAACAGCTACCCATTAGAGTGCCTCTGAGGTCAAGTATGCTAACAAGAAATTCCCGGCAGTCAGAAGTCCTCAATGGGAATGAACATTTAGGATTTGGATTTAATAGGCCTTATGCTGCTGGTGGAAAGAAGTTGGCTTTACCAAATGGCCAGGGTGTAACTTCCACTTTCGGTTATAGGATGGTTCATCCCTCTCTTCTGAAATCTAGCCGACCTCCGTTTTCTGGGACTCTCACAGTTGATGGTAATAAAAATTCACCTGCTGACACCTGTATAGAGGAAGACGCTGCACTTGTGACTAAAGACAGAGCTGTGGATCAGGACCGAGAACTGATTGAAAATGATAGTTATAGAACAGAAAATGACCAGACCATGAAGCGCGATGCTAAAATTAGATACCTGAGTGATGATGTGGATGATATTTCCTTGTCTTCTTTGTCATCTTCTGATAAGAATGATTTAAGTGAAGACTTTAGTGATGATTTTATAGATATAGAAGACTCCAACAGAACTAGAATAACTCCAGAGGAAATTTCTCTCAAAGAAGAAAAGTGTGAAAATGTACCACCAAAAGATATATTTGATTCCCCCAAGGAAAATGAAAAATCCTTCAGTAAAACTGATGAATGGATAGATATAAGTGTCTCTGGTAAATATTAATGTCCTTAATTTTTTTGCTTTCGTCTAGATAATATAGCTGAGTTTATACTTAGGATTATCTTCTGATTAATTTCAAAATGCTAACAGTTTCATGGAGGGGTGGATCTGGACACAGTTGGAATGGAGCAACATTTAATGTTCTTGTGACTTTTGTTCCTTGTCCTATTTTTCGTGCTAAAACAACATCCATAAAACATCCATTCCCCTGTAATATCTTACCTTTGTTCTTTGTCATGCACAGGCTTATGCCTGCTTGTTTCAAAATTATTTTTTTTTCCCTGCTTCCTCCAATCAGTGGCATCCTATTTTAAACCATCTCTTCCCTTAGGAACTAGATCACTGCTGTGTGTTGAGTAAAGCTATACCAAAGGTAAATGGACTAATAGACGTTATGTCCAATCTAATGGATTTTTTTTATCCTAGACAATTTTCATTTTTTTAAAGGAAGACTTAGATTTTCTTGCTTTGCAAATCTAATGGTTATACTTTTGCAGGAGCTTTTTTTTTTTTAAATGAGAGAAGAGAGGTAGCACCTGTTTGACATTTCTTCTTATACTTGGTAATCCTGGTGCTGAACACTGGAGGAAATATATCTCTTTGCCCATCTGGACTGAAAAAGAACAAACTGAGGGTTTGGGTAGAGGCCTGTAGTCCGATCAAGGGAGTAGGCTGTCACTGAAGATATGTATAATCTCTTGACTGTCTTGAGGGTCTTCTAGTTAGGAATCACTGCTGGAGCAATTTATTTCCCTATTAAGAAGCAACTGCAAGATTAAATGATAAACACAGAGTAAGGAGTTTCCTGGGCAGTGCTTAAAAATAAGTACCCTAGGAAATATTCAAAGAATATGAGGCTTTCATTTCCAGAAATACTGCAGAAGTTAAAGATGGCTCAATGAAGTACATTGGGAAATATTTCAGTAGGTTATTTTTAAGCTTTTACATCCTGATTTTTTAATTGTTTAGATTTAGAATATACTAATTATGAATACTTTTTTGCCAACTTTTGTTATATCAATTTATTAGAGCTTATATTTTTGAAACAATTATATTTTGTGAACTAATAACTTTTTTTTCCCCTCTCTTTTAAAAATTCAATTGAAGACAGGAGTGAATGTTCAAAACATGCTTCTGGAAATAACTTGATTTCACCAGACACAGATTACAGAGCTGGTTCTTCATTTGAACTCTCTCCATCTGATAGCTCTGATGGAACGTACATGTGGGATGAAGAGGGCTTGGAGCCCATTGGAAATGTCCACCCAGTTGGGAGCTATGAGTCCTCCGAAATGAACAGCATAGTATGTATGGATTTATGTACCATTTGGGAACATTTTGTTTACTTTGGTATTAGAGAGACGGGATGTTTGGATTTTTGTAAGTTTATGAGTTAACTCTCCTAGTCTGAGAAATGGGAATTCATATTTCTTAAGGGTCTACAAAATACCTGGTCTTAAATACATAATAAAGCATATATTTGTGTCATATAAAAATTGAGTTAATTGTGGTCTCATATACATTCATAATGTAGTTGACCTTTGAACAACATGGGTTTGAATTTTGAGGGTCTACTTATCTGTGAATTTATTTCACTAGTAGAAACACCACAGTACTGCACAGTCTGTGGTTGGTTGGGTTTGTGGGTGCGGAACCGGGGATGTGGAGAACAGCATATATGGGGTGCCAGCTGTAAGCTAACCATGGATTTTCAACTGTGCAGAGCGTCATCACCTTTAACCTTGTGTTGTTCAAAGGTCAGCTCTACATAAATAAATATACATGCATATGTTCACATAGGCATATTGTATTTTTCAGTTTCTCAAGGTAGGGGAAGGCAGTGTCTAGAGATGTTTTTGTCACATTGAGGAGTGCTGCTGGTAACTAATGGGTAGACACTGGGACACTGTTTAACATCCTGTAACTGACAGGATAACACCCACAACAAGGAATTATCCAGCCCAGGACGTCAGTAGTGCTGCTGTTGAGAAGCACTGGGCTAGGCTGTGTTGTGGTAGCATTCTCAGTGCCAATTTGCAGTGAGCTAACAGAATGAAAGTTTATTTTTTACTCTTACAAAGTCTGTTGGAAGTCTGGACAACTCTGTAGGGCAGCTGTCTTCGGTGTTCTAAGCCGCTTTGATCTTGGGGCTTCATCGTGGCCTTCTGAGACCCTTTGTTCCTTTGGTAATGAGGATGTCACACAAGCAGTTTACTGACAGAGGATTTACACATGCAGTTACTGCTTTGGCCTGCAGATGGCATATGGTCCTTTTACTCACAATTTACTAAACTAAGTTAATCTTATGTATTGAGTGGGCAGGAAGTGTAATTTTCCTGTGTGCCTGGTAGGCAAGGGAACCAGACATGTATGTATGTATTTATACACGCATATTTTAAGAAAAATTGCTAGTAATGTGGATTATATGCAATGTGAGTAAAGCATAATTGGTGTGATTAAAACTATTCTCTATGATTACTTAATGTATAAAATAAAATTTTCCAGTAGTTGTAAGGAAAACTGGTAGTCCTTGTGGATATATTAAATTCCAGGAAGATTTTAGGTGATGCAGTTTTCTGTCTCCATGTAAACCTGTGATTTGAAAAAAAAAATAAAGGTCATTACCAGCAGCTTATTAAATTGCACAGACATGGAGAGGACACATACTTAATTTAGAGGCATCATCTCTTATTTCTTTAGATAAAGGAAGTTCAGAAAAGATTACAGTTTAAGAGCGTTACGTGCTGTCTTACTAGATAGAACTTTTTAAGTATGATTGGAGTTGAAATGAGCATTGAGTCCAGCAGATGGCAGCAGTCAGCCACCTGGTACTGGACATTTTTCAGACAGTTCATTATTCTTATTACTTAAATGATGAGATAGCCTCTGGAAGAGTTCAGTACATATCTGAATGGACCATTAGTCTCTACAATTCACGAATTTCCTTCTTGGTTATTTGGCCTGTGTATATGAGATGGTAAACAACAAAAATATTCATTCTGTGCTTTGCAATGGAATGGTGTCTATGTGTCATTCTTTTTGGATCTAAGAGGAAGACAGTTTGAGAAAGGATGGAGAATTAAGTTGAAAAGAGTGTGATAGTGGGTTTACGATTTTTCTCTAGAATTCTACCAACTTTTTGTTTTTTCTACTTTAAATGAACTTTATTAGGTGTATACTTGTTTAGAGTTGTTTCCTTGGTAAATTGGACTTTCAGTCATTGTGTAGTGATCTTCTCTAACCCTCATTATGCCTTTTGTCTTAAGGCCCCTTTTTTTCAAAATTAGTATATTTTACCAGTTTTATTTATACATTTTTGTTGCCTTTATCATGTATGGTTTTAAATTTTCATGTAAATAAGTTTAGTATTGTTTTTCTTTACAGTTTTTACTGTGTGTGTGTGTATAAGATATCGTTTTCTAGTTCTGGGGCCATACAAAGTACTTAGTATGTTGATAGCTGCTGCTGCTGCTGCTAAGTCGCTTCAGTCATGTCCGACTCTGTGCTACACCATAGACGGCAGCCCACCAGGCTCCCCCTTCCCTGGGATTCTCCAGGCAAGAACACTGGAGTGGGTTGCCATTTCCTTCTCCAAATGCATGAGAGTGAAAAGTGAAAGTGAAGTCGCTCAGTCGTGTCTGACTCTTCAAGACCCCATGGACCGCAGCCTACCAGGCCCTCCATCCATGGGATATTCCAGGCAAGAGTACTGGAGTGGGGTGCCATTGCCTTCTCCGAGTATGTTGAGAGGCAGTATAGCAAATAATTAAGAACTCATTACTGTCATGTACTAATTGTATACTTTTGGATTCTCTGATCCTTTTTTTTTTTTGTAATAGAATGGGAATAATAACAGCACATATCTCTAGGGCTCATATTGGGAAGTACATGCCTGAATGTTTTAGCAGCCATGTGATAGTGGTTGTTGAGTATTTTGAGTATCATCTCAGACTACCCTGTAGGATTGCTGTGAACCTTAAATAAGGTCATACATAAAAAAATAATTACTGCCAGGGAAATAGTAAGAGCTCAGTAAATGTTAGCTATTTATTATTATCCTGTTGTTTTCTTTTTTTTTTTTTACATTTAAGACTTCCATCTGAAGTTGGTATGAGGCATAATAATTTACCTTCATCAATATTCTTTCATAATATACTTGGGGTGCTGTGCAGAAAAAAAAAGAATTAACATAGCATCTGAGATTGCCTATCCTTAGAAAGGCTGACCCTTTGCTGGTAAACCATTCCCTTCAGTTCAGTTCAGTCGCTCAGTCATGTCTGACTCTTTGCGACCCCACGAATCACAGCACGCCAGGCCTTCCTGTCCATCACCAATTCCCGGACTTCACTCAGACTCATGTCCATTGAGTCAGTGATGCCATCCAACCATCTCATCCTCTGTCATCCCCTTCTCCTCCTGCCCCCAATTCCTCCCCAGCATCAGAGTCTTTTCCAATGAGTCAACTCTTCGCATCAGGTGGCCAAAGTACTGGAGTTTCAGCTTTAGCATCATTCCTTCCAAAGAAATCCCAGGGCTGATCTCCTTCAGAATGGACTGGTTGGAACTCCTTGCAGTCCAAGGGACTCTCAAGAGTCTTCTCCAACACCACAGTTCAAAAGCATCAATTCTTCGGTGCTCAGCCTTCTTCACAGTCCAACTCTCACATCCATACATGACCACAGGAAAAACCATAGCCTTGACTAGACGAACCTTAGTCGGCAAAGTAATGTCTCTGCTTCTTAATGTGCTATCTAGGTCGGTCATAACTTTCCTTCCAAGGAATTAGAGTCTTTTAATTTCGTGGCTGCAATCACCATCTGCAGTGATTTTGGAGCCCCCCAAAATAAAGTCTGACACTGTTTCCGCCGTTTCCCCGTCTATTTCCCATGAAGTGATGGGACCGGATGCCATGATCTTCATTTTCTGAATGTTGAGCTTTAAGCCAACTTTTTTCACTCTCCACTTTTACGTTCATCAACGGTTCCCTTACGATGACACAAAACTTCCCCTCAGTGGTAAGAGTGGTTCACTGTGCCTTAGCTGCACTCTGTGGTTTATGCTGTGTACCTGCTTTCCTTCTGGAGTTCTAAAGTTTTCATATATCCCAGGCAGAGGGTGCCCATGTCACCAGCCCTCAAAAACAACTGAATTTCTTAGGGACATGTGTAATAGACAACACTTTTCATGTGTTGTTGCAGCTTGTTGGAGGAATTGAGCATGTACATTGATTCTGCTGGGAGAGGACTCAAAGAAGCTAATGCTTCGTTTCTTTAATTCTGCCCCGTCTGACTTTTCTTTTTCTCGTTTTGTTTCATGTCCTTGTGCTGGAACGCATCTTGGCTGTGAGTATATATGACTGCTGAGCCCTGTGAGCCCTTCTTGTGAACCGTCTAATGTTGGGGATGGTCTTGGGCGCTGACGTAGGCACTGATTCAAAGTCACCTTTGTTCACTGCAGTGTCCTTTTTATTTATCATCTTTCCATCTTTCTATGAGAATCCTTTGAAGTAGGACCTATGGACCAGTTAGTAACTCTTTCTTCAGATTTGGTTGAATTTAGGTGGGTTGAGTAAATTGATATTGAAAGGTTGGGAACTAGCTTACTCTCAGTCTGGTATTTTTGATTTTCAGCCTTATATCTACTCAGGATAACCAAGCATTTTAAAACTCAGTAAACTTTTAGTTGATATTTAACTTTTTTGAACAGGAAATACAGCATTTTTTTTTTTTTGCTTGTAAATATTGTCAGAATCATACTGTATGTGCACAGCTTTAAGTGGAAGCATTTTCCACCGTTGTGAGCACAGCGAACCGTACTCAGAATCATCTTTGCTGTGGTGCTGTGACCAATAAAAGAGCTCCCATTGCAGGGGAATTGAGTTCGAATGTCACAATGACTGATTTCCTGACCCTTAAATATTTAGGGATTGATAATTTTAAATCATCACATGGTCTGCTTTTATTTTTGGAAGGATTTTTATGGAAGACTGAAGACGTGGTTGAACCAGATGTTCCTGGCTTTCTTTTTTTGTTCTATCAGCCTTGACTTATCTTCATATAGTAGGCAGCTTTAACGTCCTTATCATTTAAATAGAACCTTCTTCATTTTAAAGTGTAGATTCAAACTCTTAGCTTGGAAGCTTTTGACAACCAGTAAGTAGTTATGACTCATGATGCCAACACCTTTTATTGCACGTTTCTTTACCTGTGCATTTGTAAGGGAACAGCTGGCTAGGTTTGGGTTGCTACCTTGGTGACTGATGTTGCTAGACTTTATTGAAACTTAAATGTATGCTAAACGTCATAATATTCCTTGCAGTAATTTATGTGGGAATAGGACTCCCCTAGGTTTTTTTGCATTGAATTTTGAAATTACCTGTGGTCTAGAAATGTAGCAGAGGAATACCAGAATATCATTTTGGTTTGTATTTGTCATATTTAGTTTTACTGTGCTTGGTTTAATTTCTGTCTACTGTTTCTTTGGGGTGTATTAACAGGAGTCAGCAGGCTACAGCCTTGAGGCTGTCCACTCATTTTTGTAAATCAGTTCAGTTCAGTTCTCAGTTGTGTCTGACTCTTTGTGACCCCATGGACTGCAGCATGCCAGGCTTCCTTGTCCATCACCAGCTTCCATCAAGTCGGTGATGTCATCCAACCATCTCGTCCTCTGTTGTCCCCTTCTTCTCCTGCCTTCAGTCTTTCCCAGCATCAAGGTCTTTTCTGATGAGTCAGTTCTTTGCATCAGGTGGCCAGAATATTGGAGTTTCAGCTTCAGCATCAGTCCTTCCAATGAATATTTTTGTAAATAAGTTTATGTATATTTATATATGTAGATAAATTTTTGTAATAAATTTACATGTAGTCTGGCTGCTTTTGTGCTACTCTGGCAGTGCTGAGTAGTTACAACAGACTGTATTGCACACAAACCTAAAATATTTACTCTCTGAGATCTAAGAGATAGTTTGCTGACCCTTATATTAGAACACTGCAAATAAATTTTAAAGATTCAGGGATTAACTTTTTAAACCAAATAAAATTCTATGGAAACTTCTTAGGCATTCAGTTTTCTCTGTGTTGTCCTTGCTAAGCCATCATCCTCTGGCTCCCAATGGGAGGCAGCCATTGATATATTTAACATATTTGAGTGACCGTCATGGGCAGAGCACTGAGGATACAGTGATCAAGACAGCTGCAGGTTCTGTTTTGGTGCTTACATTCTGTTGAGGCACCAACAGAGGCATGTAGTTGAAGTATTTAGCTAACTCATTAATTTTCTTCAATTGATAAGTGAGGAAAGTGCTGCAAAGGAAAATTACCAAGTGAAAGTGTATTGCTGGAACACCTAGTCTGGTGTGGGTGTTAAATAAGGCTTTTTTAGAAAATGATGGTTAGGCTTAGTTGGCCCAGGGAATATAGTAAGTTGGTTAAAAGGATATATGTGATTGGAAGAACGTTGGTTTTAAGCTGGAAAGGGGCATAACTTTAAAATACTTTGTATAAAGATTGAACTAGAAGAGAGGCAAACAGCGTGCTGGAAGCTGCCATTCATGTGAGGAGTGGTAGTGGCTTGGACTAAAGTGGTGGCAGAGGGCAGTTTAGAGGAATCTGCAGTTTTGAAAGTGGGTTTAGAGGGTACGAGCGATTAACTTCCATTACTCATTGACTGTAAGGGAGAAAAGTGTGACCTCCTCACTTTTAAAAGTTATGATTAGTACTGCTGTTCTCATTCATTCTGCCAAAATCACCCTAAATTGCCAGTTTGACTCATTTTCCTGATGGTTTTCCCATTCCTTATAATGTCAAACCTAAACTACTTGACTGGCTCTCCATCGCCTGTTCTACTTTACACAGGTCTATCTAGTTGCTTTTAATCTCCAGATCCTACTGCATGCCTTGAATATAGTGATGGCATCTCTCTCTCATCACTCTTCTAGATTTCTGGCACTCAATAAGGACTCAATATGCTTGTGGAAACAGTGTCATGATGATGTGCCATTTAATTCAAAATAAATAGAAACACTTAAAACTAAATATAATGTTTAATATTATTCAGTGGTTTTCCATGCGCATTGTGACATAACCTATTTACAGAGTATGCTTCTAAGGTACTACGTGTCATAATAGCAAGTTGCAAATAGCTAAAAATGTGACATTAGCATAAACTGATGGTGGAGGGACAGCTTACAGAAAGTTGAGGCTGACCTAATATAGGTAAATGAACATGTCAAACTGACAGTGATACTTTCAGTATGCTCTGATACATACTTGCAGTGTGCTCTGATACAGAATGCAGGACTTGGACTCATGGAAGGGATCTATTACAAATAAGGGGAACAGAATGAATTGAGGAAACTAAATTTTTCTTAATTTCCTTTTTATTGGCTAGACTAGTGAGTTTGCCATGCCCATTTAATTACTAACATAGGTTCTTGGCCTGTTAATGTAGCTTTTAGGTTTAAAAACAAAGTTTAAGTTTATTTTATATAGTTGTTGTAACCCTTTAAACATAATATTTTTCTTCATTCTGTATTATTATTATTTCTTATAGATTAAATCTGTTTAATATGAAGTTCAATTCAGTAATTATTTATTGAGCTTCTGGTATGTCTCAGGCATACTGTTCAGTGCTAAAGTTACTGAATATATGTAAGGCTTGTCTTTATTTATGGATTTAAAATCTAGTATGATAAATGATTATAAATATGTAGTCGTAGTATAGTTTTTAAGTGATAATCATGCATGCTGTGTTAGCATCTGTATGATATGCTATGAGGAAGTGACAGCTGAGTTGAGTTTTGAAGAATGGATACAAAGATGACCAGTTGGTCAAAGAAAAGGGAAGGTGAGTGTTTTGGGCATAAAGAATAGCATGTACCTGGAGGGACCACAAAATCATGATGTATGAGAGGAATATCTGCATTGCTAAGACTATGATGTGTGAAGGAGAGAGTGGTTAGAGATGAGGCTATGAAATTAAGAAAATGAAAAGGAAGAAAAATCTTGTATCTCAAATCAGAAAGACAGATGTTTACAAATCAGGTTTTAGAATAAGGCAGATATAATTTAAATTTTACATCAACATCCGTATTTCAGATCTTTATACATACCAGTCTATATATTAACCTTTAGTAGAGTGTTTTTTCTGCACATTTTTTAATTTTCCACAAACATGGAATTATTGGACTATCTAAAACTTCTGGGTCAAAGCCCCCATTTCAGAGAAAAAGTGAATTTAAAAGTAGTTTGTTAAAAATAAAAAGAATAAGTAGTTCACTACAAAGTCCTTTTTACCTAGCAGAGAACCTGGCATAGAGTAGATGCATAATTAGTAATATTTATGAATAAAATACTGAATTCCATGAGTTGGATCAGATAGACGTTATGAACTACTTATAGTTAATGAGGATGCTGAGGCTGAGTAGTTAAATGCGTTTACTAATTAAATGAAATTTGGGCTTCCCTGGTGGCTCAGATGGTAAAGAGTCTGCTTGCAATGCAGGAGACCCGGGTTCAATCCCTGGGTCCAGAAGATCCCCTGGAGAAGGGAATGGCTACCCACTCCAGTATTCTTGCCTGGAAAACCCCATGGACAGAGGAGCTTGTTGGGTTACAGTCCATGGGGTCAGAAAGAGTTGGATATAACTGAGCAGCTAACACAGGAGTTATTGAAGTTGCTTTTCTAACCTAAGTGAGTAGTCACTTGAGAGTTGTTCATTTGTACTCCCACAGGACATACCTTTATCAGTTAGAGGATGGTGCTCACGTGGAATCCCTTTGCCTTTAGCCTTTTGGGCTCCGTTCATTTCCACAGTTACGTAGGATAATGTTTTATGCCCCTCACCTCCTGCAGTGAGATGGTTTCATAAAATTAAAAAAAAATTATATGCATTAAGATTTACTCTGTGTGCTATAAAGATCACTGAATTTTGACAAATGCTTAATGTCTTATTTCATAAAGAATAGCTTCACCATCCTAAAATGTCCCTGTATTTCTTGTGTTTATCCCTCCCTGCAACGAACCCCTTGCAAACACTAATGTATATAGAATATCTCTATAATTTTGCCTTTTAAAGCATGCCATATAATTAAAATCATACAGCATATAGCTTTTTCATATTCATTTAGCAATATGCGTTTAAGACTGATGCATGTCTTTTTATGGCTTGCTACTCCATTTCTTTTTATTGATGAATAATATTACATTGTATGGATTACCACAGCTATCAAAGGACATTTTGGTTGCTTCATTTTTGGCCATTATGAATAAAGCTGCTGTAATTGACCTGCAGATATTTATGTGGACAGGTGTTTTCATTTCATTTGGGAAAATACCAGAGTGCAATTGCTCAATCATGTGGTAAGACTGTACCAATCTGTTTTGCAAAGTGGCTGTACCAAATTGCATTCCCACTGACAGTGTGTGAGAGATTTAGTTCTCCGTTCTCACCAGCAATTGCTATCGTCAGTGTTTTGTTTTTAGGCATTCTAATAGGTATACAGTAGTATTCTCTTATTGCTTTAAATTTGGAAATTCCCTAACAGCAGAACGTTCACATGTGTTTGTCATCTGTATATCTCTTAAGTGTCAGTTTAGTACCTTTTGTCCATTTTTAAGTTGATTTCTTGTTACTGAATTTTAAGAGTTCTTTGTATGCTCCGGATGTGTCTGTTATTAGATATGGGATTTGCATGCGTCTCTCCCAGCCTGTGCCTTGTCTTTTCATCCTCTTTAAAGTGTCTTTCACAGAGCAAAGTTTTAATAAATTCCAACTTAATTTTTTTTCTTTCACAGATCATGCTGTAGGTTGTATTATTAAAAATCATCACCAAACTCAAGGTCATATACTTTTTCTACTTTGTTTACTTCAGAAAGTTTTATAGTCTAATATTTTGCATTTTCGTCTGTGATCCATATTGAGTTAGTTTTTGTGTAACACCCATATTTGGGTTAATTTTTTTGCGAGAAGTTTTGTCTAAGAGTTTGAGCACTATTTGTTGAGAAGACTATACTTTCTGCATTGAATTACCATTGCTCTTGTGTCAGAATCAGTTGAATGTATGTGTGTGGGCCTCCTTTTGAGCTCACTGTTGTGTTTTGTTGATCTGTGTGTCTATTCTTTCGCCAGTAACATACTGTCTTAATTATTGCCTTGTTAATGTCTTATACTAAGTCTTGTGTTGTATAATAAAGAATTCAGCTGACTTTTGTTCTCAGTTTTTGTGTGGGAGCTTCTACATCTTTGGAATTTCCCAAGTGATAGGGGTGTTTTTGTTCATGGTGGGTCCTGATAGTTTATGCTAACGAGGTGACTGAGGCTGGGGGTAGGGCATGCAAGAAAAACCAAACATGCAGTTCGAAAGTTGGGGTCTTGAGCCCTCTGATAGTTTGACCTCTAGGGAGCAAGGGAACTGGGCTGGAGATTGCATTTAGTCATGCGGCCCATGATTCAACCTCGGATGCCTTTGTAACGAAACTCCAGTGAAAAGTCTGTAACCATACTTTCTGCCTATTGTTATTCATCAGTTTGCCAAGGAGGTGACCTATTCTGACTCCATGGAGAGGGAACACGGAAGCGTCACGTTTGGGACCACCCTAGACTTTGCCCTGTGTGTCTCTTCTTTTGGCTGGTCATGATTTATACCACGTGGACTATAATACAAGTGTAATCATAAAGTATAGTCCTTTGCTGAGTGTTGTAAGTTGTTCTTGTGTACAGCCTGATGGAGTAGTTTGTCGTTTAGTTGCTAAGTCATGCCCGACTCTTTTGCGACCCCATGGACTGTAGCTCACCAGTCTCCTCTGTCCGTGGGATTTCCCAGGTAAGAACGCTGGAATGGATTGCCATTTCCTCCTCGGGATCTTCCTGACCCAGGGATCAAGCCAGCGTCTCCCGCGTTTTTATGGGCAGATTCTTTACTGCTGAGCCACCAGGGAAGTCTTGAGGGAGGATTGGGAACCTCCAGTGTTGTAGTCAGGTAGGAAGTACAGGGCCTGGGAACTCCTGAGCTTTTTGGCCAATGGTGTCTGAATTAAATGTTAGTCTTGTGTAAGACTGTGCCATTAACCTGTGAAGTTTGTGCTAACTCTGGATAGCTAATGTCGAAAGTCATTGTAGTTGGTGTCAGAAAAAAATGAAATATGCTACATCTAAACTGACTGAAACATGTGGGAAGCAAAAGGATTAAAGGACTGGGAATGAAGAAATTTTGATTCTTGGATGGCTGTGTAGTCAGTGATCATATGAAACTGCAGCTGTGCTGTGATCTATCACTAAAGGCAAAAGTTCTGAGATAGAATTTAGAAATGGTGGTAGCCACAACCCCCAATGAGGTGACTCACTGGATACAGAAGAAAATGCAGAATAGTAAGAAACAAACTGAATATATTATACGTTGGCTATGGTTACTTGTAATAGCTAGAATGGAAGTGATACAGAGTCCTGGGGCTGATCGTGATGCTGGACCAAGCTCAGATTTCAGCCTGATCTACTACCAGTAGCTTTAGAGCCAACCCTAATGGGAACGATTATTCTAGGACAAAAGGCAGTACTCTTATGAACACTGGTTACCAGGAGGGTAGTAAAGTTAGGGAGAGGATGAAACCGTAAAACTACTGAAACCAGGGGTTATAGTGCCGGGGAGTAGTCTTATATTGTGGTCTGTGTCATCAACTTCCTGAAGAACTTTTATTAAATGGATTGTGAAAGTGACTAATTTAGGAGTAGTATATTTGGTTTTAAGTGCTTCAGAGTGGAAGAGAGTATTGGGTTGATATAGGTAGGACCCTAGGTTACCTGGGGGAGTGGGTAGCCTGGTGGACTGGATAAAACCTACTGTAATCTGTGTACCTGAGAAGAGAGACTATGTTTCTTCCATAAATGCCAAGTGGAACATCACAGATGACGGGCTCTGCCCCCTATAGCAAGCCATGCTGGATTGACTTTATGATGATTGTATTATTTTTCTACTGAATATGCCCCATAGTCAGGTCATATCGACTCTTGTGATTAAGAGGACTCCTTTTACATGGGCACCTCATGAAACCGTACTGTCGTAAAACCAAGCAGCTGTCTGAAAAACCTTATTAGTTTTGCTGTCTCAGTTTCCCTTATTGATATTGAAGGTAAAAAAAAAAAGTCATTAACAAGAAAAAGGAGGAAAACAGAAGGGGAGAGCCAAGGGATTTGTCCCAGTAGGAGCTGATATTTATGAGAAGTGAGGTGAATATATGGGACACTGGTGAGGTTAAGACAAAGATGTTAAAGCAGCACTGTTGAATGTTGAGTGTCCCAAGAGGAGCCAATGCTGGTTCTACAACGCCAAAGGGACCTCAGCAGCACCATTCTGTTTATCTCAGTTTGAAGGAATTTTAAAAGCTGACAAAGATGAAAACAAGGACTCTGACCTGGAATCAGCTAGGACAGTAATCTGGTAGATTAGACAAAATGAAGATAGATGAACAAAAGGGACAAAGTCCCTTGGCTCTTAGCCTCTGGGGACGAAGAGACCTTTCTGTACTCCTTGACACAGATATCCATGTACTTTGTTATCGAAACATGTTGATGAACAAGTCCTAAACTGGGGCCCCTTTTAGACTGAGAGAAAATAGTAATGCTTGGGTTGATGGATTAAGGTGAAAGTTCCAAGTGAAAGTTAAGCAGGTTTTATGTAAAGTAATTGGTCCTGTTAACTGAATGTTTTATGGAAAAGGATATTATGCCCTGGGTAGTATTGTGAAGCCAAAAGTTTGATAAAATCTTAATAGAGGCTACTGTTAGGAATGCATAATTGATGGTCCTGTGAAGGTCTGAGAGTAATAATTCCACCATTAAAAATACAGTTCTTAAAAACAGCTTGAGGATTTTTATCTTTATCTATTTGAAATAGTTTCTCTCATTCCATGAACTTGATACACAAGTTAGACTTGTGTATATTATTCTACTTTTGATTTTTAGGGATTGGTTTAAGCATTATTTGCAATAGTAGAATATTGAAAACAACATAAACCCCCAAATAACATTCATATTACATAGGAATAGCATATTATAGAGGGTAAATAGGGGAAACAGTATGAAAATAAAGATGTTTGTTTAAAAGTTTCAAAATTTTATTTTTTAATTAAATTAAAAACTAAAGATTTACTTATAAAATAATTTAATTGTAATTTGTTTATTAAATTTATTTTAAAAATAAGTTAAAAATTAAATATTTAATTTTAAATCAGTAATTAATTAATTAATTATTTAATTTTATATTGGTAATTTTAGTTAATACTCTATTTTAAATCAATAAATCTTAACAATTATGAATAATTTAATTATTTTAAGGTCAACAATTTATTTCAAATTAATAATTTATTATTTAATTTTTAGAAAAAGTAAGCAAATATGAATATATTTACCACCCTTCAACTTCTAAGCATATACATTATGCTTTTGCTGTTACAACTAGTTCTTGAATAAATAGCCTTGTCTTTTTGTATTTTGGGGATAGATATATAGAATTGTGATAGTGTATTAAAGGTTAAATGTACAAGCAATTTTCTTAGATATTTGAGTAATATTTTTAAATTTTCAAAAGCTCTTGTTTATTCTTGAATGAAATTTCTTTCAACATAAATGGTTAATTTTATGTTGAATGAAATTGCATTAGAAATGGATTTAGAAAAGGCAGAGGAACCAGAGATCAAATTGCCAACATCCATTGGATCACTGAAAAAAGCAGGAGAGTTCCAGAAAACATCTATTTCTGCTTTGTTGACTACACCAAAGCCTTGGACTCTGTGGATCACAACAAACTGTGGAAAATTCTTCAAGAGATGGGAATACCAGACCATCTGACCTGCCTCCTGAGAAATCTGTATGCTGGTCAAGAAGCAACAGTTAGAACTGGACATGGAACAACAGACTGGTTCCAAATCAGGAAAGGAGTACGTCAAGACTGCATATTGTCACCCTGCTTATTTAACTTCTATGCAGAGTACATCATAAGAAATGCTGGGCTGGCTGAAGCATAAGTTGGAATCAAGATTGCCGGGAGAAATATCAATAACCTCAGATATGCAGATGACACCATCCCTATGGCAGAAAGTGAAGAAGAACTAAAGAGCCTCTTGATGAAAGTGAAAGAAGAGAGTGAAAAAGTTGGCTTAAAACTCAGCATTCAGAACACTAAGATCATGGCATCCAGCCCCATCACTTCATGGCAAATAGATTGGGCAACAATGGAAAACAGTGAGAGACTAGTTTTTTGGGCTCCAAAATCACTGCAGATGGTGACTGCAGCCATGAAATCAAAAGATGCTTGCTCCTTGGAAGAAAAGCTATGACCAACCTAGATAGCATATTAAAAAGCAAAGACATTGCTTTGCCAACAAAGGTCCATCTAGTCAAAGCTATGGTTTTTCCAATAGTCATGTATGGATGTGAGAGTTGGACTATAAAGAAAGCTGAGCGCTGAAGAATTGATGCTTTTGAACTGTGGTGTTGGAGAAGACTCTTGAGAGTCCCTTGGACTGCAAGGAGATCCAGCCAGTCAATCTTAAAGAAAATCAGTCCTGAATATTCATTGGAAGGACTGATGCTGAAGCTGAAACTTCAATACTTTGGCCACCTGATGCGGAGAACTGACTCACTGGAAAAGACCCTGATGCTGGGAAAGATTGAAGGCAGGAGGAGAAGGGGACGACAGAGGATGAGAGAGTTGGATGGCATCACTGACTCAATGGACTTGAGTTTGATTGAGAAAGCTCCAGCAGTCGGTGATGGACAGGGAGGCCTGGTGTGCTGCAGTCCATGGGGTCACAAAAGGTTGACACAACTGAGCAAGTGAACTAAACTGAAAGTGAACATTTCAGTGGCAGTTAGTGTGTTTGCAATATTGTGTAACCACTACCTCTCTTTAGTTCCAAAACACTTCATCAGCCCTCAGTAAACTTTATACTCATTTATGAAGTAGTTACTCTCCTTTCACCCCTTCCCAGCCTCTGAAAACCATCAATCTGCTTTTTGTATTAATTTATCTATTTTGGATATTTCATATATGGAATCATACAACATGTGACCTTTTGTGCCCAGATCTTTTACTTACCAGAACGTTTTTGAGGTTCTTCTATATTTTTGTAGCGTGTATTAAGAGTCCATTCCTTTTTAAAGTTGAATAATATTCCATCATATGTACATGCCATTCATCTATTGATGGACATAGTACATATGGGCTGTTTCTGCTATTTCGTTGTGAATAATACTGCTGTGAACATGTATGTACATGTATCTGCTTCGAATTTTTAAGGTGTATATATATGTATATATCTTTGATTGAGATTGTTAGACTGTGTAGTAATTCTGTGTTTAACTTTCTGAGCAGCTGCTGAACTGTGTGTTTTGTTTTTTTTAACTATGGCTGAATCATTACATTCCCACCAGCAAAGTGTAAGTCTTCTTGTTTTTCTACATACTTGATGGCACTTGCTTACTGTTTTTTGTTCTTGTTTTTTTTTTTTTTTTAATTATAGTCAACCTACTGGATATTAAGTGGCATTCCATTGTGGTTTTGATTTATTTACATTTCCTAAATAAATAATAATGTTGAACATCTTTTTGTGTGCTTATTGGATACTTGTATATCCTTTTCAGTTAAAGTCTATTTAAGCCTTTTGCTCATTTAAAAAACTGAGTTATTTGTGGTTTTATATATCCTGGATACTAGACTCTTGTTTGATATGATTTGCAAGTATTTTCTTTTATCTTACAGGTTGTCTTTTCACTTTATTGATAATGTCCTTTGATGCACAGAAGTTTTTTTTTCCTTTCACAAAAGTTTGTAATTTTGATGAATCCAATTTATTTTTTCTTTTATTGCTTCCACTTTGATATTGTACTTAAGAATTTATTGCCCAATGCAGAGTCATGAAGATTCAGGTTCTTTCATGCTACCACACACATTTTATAATTATTTGTTCTAGTTCTGTGAAAAATGGTGTTAGTATTTTGATAGTGATTACATTCAATCTGTAGATTGCCTTGGGTAGTATGGTTATGTTAACAATGTTAATTCTTCCACTCCATGAATACATATCTCTTCATCTGTTTGTGTCATCTTCAGTTTCTTCACTGTCTTATAGTTTTTCAGAGTAAAAGTCATATTCCTATATATTTTATTCTTTTTGATGCAATTGTAAATGGGATTGTTTTCTTGACTTCTCTTTTTGATAGTTTGCTGTTAGTGTACAGAAATGCAACAGATTTCTGTATATTAATTTTATATCCTGACACTTCAGTGAATTAATTTATTCTCAGTTTTTTGGTGGTGTCCTTAGAATTTTCTGTATATAGTATCATGTCATCTATAAACAGTGACAGTTTTACTTTTTACTTTCCAATTTGATTTCCATTTATTATTTCTTTTCCTTGTCTGATTGCTGTGTCTTGGACTTTTAATACTATCTTAAATAAAAGTGGCAAATGTGGGCATCTTTGTCTTGTTCCTGATCTTAGAGAAAATGCTTTCAAGTTTTCACTACTGAGTATGATATAAGCTTTAGGCTTATCATATATAGTTTTTATTATGTTGAGGTATGTTCTCTCTATACCCACTTTCTGGAGAGTTTTTAATTGTAAATGGATGTTGAATTTGGTTAAAAGCTTTTTCTGCGTCTATTGAGATGACCATATGGTTTTATTAATCAGTTTGTTAACGTATTATATCACATTGATTGATTTGCATATATTAAGCCATCTTTGCATCTTTGGGATAAATCCCACTTGATCAACGTGTGTGATTCTTTTACTGTGTTGTTGAATTTGATTTGCTAGTGTTCTGTTGAGGATTCTTTCTTGTGTTGCTATAAACTTCCTCTAGAGTGCTTTTGCTGCATCTCATAGATATGAGATCATTGTGTTTCCATTTTTATTTGTCTCCAGGTTTTTTTTTTCCTTTGATTTCTTCTGTGACCCAGTGTTTGTTCAGTAGCATATTCTTTCACTTCCATATGTTGTGTTTTTTTTTTTTTTTCTTTCTTATAGTTGATTTCTAGTGTCATCATGTTATGATGGGAAAAAATACTTTATGTGATTTCAGTTTTCTTAAATTCATCAGTACTAGTGTGTGGCCTGTGGTATGATCTGACCTGGAGGATGTTTCATGTGCACTGGAAAGGGGTGTGTATCTTGCTCTTTTGAATGGCATGTCCTGTAGATAATTATTACGTTCAGAGACTAATGCATTCTTTAAAGCCAGTGTTTCCTTACTAATTTTCTATCTGGATGATATGTTGATGCACATGGGGTTGTAAGGTCCTCTACTGTTACTGTATTACTGTCAGTTTCTCCTTTTGTGTTTGTATAATTATTTCCAGTATTTAGGAGTTTTTCACTTAAATTGTTATACTTTCACCTCCAGAATTCCTATTTTTCATTACCTTATGCTCTACATTTTCACTGATATCCTGTACTGAGATTTGAGCATATTTAAGATGGTTGATTTAAAGCCTTTGTCTATTAAGTTCAGTGCTTGCGCTTCCTCAGGGATCATTTTTGTTAGTTTTTTCTTTTTCCTTTCTGTGATAGATACTGCTTTCTTTGCATGTCTCTAAAAAGGTTTTTGTTGAAAGCTAATCATTTTAAATATTTTAATTTAGCAACACTGGAAATCATATCCTTCGTCTTCCTTAGGGTTTTTGTTACATTTTTGTAGGCTATAGTATAGTGTTTATTTTAGTGACTTTTCTAAAATAGAGAAGAGAGTGAATTTCTTCTCTTCTCGTCATGTGTGGTCTATGAAGTATGTGTTACTTTAGTTCATGTTTATTGAGTGTTTTATGCAGAGATTTCCTTGAATACCAAATGGCAAATAATAAGAAAGAAAAAAAGAGGGGAGAGGGAGAGTAAGAGAAAGGGATTAAGGGAAAAAAGAAGATAAGGAGGCAGAGAAAGAAAAAAAGAATTAAAAGGAGAGTGAATTAAAAGACCTTACAGTCAAATTGAAAAAAAAAAAGAAAAACCCTCCCAGTGACTGTCTGCACATTGGCCCAGTGTTGGGACAGCCCTTCAGTACTCAGCCCGGCCATTTACCCATTTACAATTCTAATTTGCTCGTTTTTTCCTGGGCTAGAGATCAGCCAGAGGTGAAAGCTTTGGGTTTTCTTACTTAGGTCTTTACTGAGAATACATTCTGCCCTAGGCAATTTTTGTGGCTTCTGAAATTCACAACATTTACCTAATTTCCCGAAGAGATTCTCTCCCCAGCCTTTTTTTCTCGGTCTTTTAGTATTCTATGTCTCAACTATAAGCTTTTGTCCCAGGGTGATATGGATTATTTATTTGACTTAAAATGTTTTTGACTAATGCTCACAGCTTTTCTGCCTGAGTGAATTCCAAGTTGGGCAAAGCAATAATAAGCACTTTGTATTAGTCATTCAGGTAACCTCAGACAGGTTAGAGCAGACAGATACACCATTTCATGAATAAAGTTACCACCGTGCTCTTTGGAACCAGTAGCAGAATCCCACACTAGAAAGATCTGCTTTAAGTCTGCAGTCAACCTGGGGAGGAGCATATGGGAAAAGCCAATCTCAGTAGTGATTGGAATGCATATCATTACAGCAGTTTTGGGAAATGGTTTAGCAGTTACTTATGAAGTTAAACATAGATTCACTATGTCACCCAACAATCCTACTCACCTGGGTATTTACGCTAGAGAAATGAAAGCTTATGTTCACACAGAAACCTGTACGTGAATGTTCCTAGTAGCTTTATTTATAATAACTGAAAACTTGAAAAACCAAAACATCCTTCAGTGAGTAAATGGATATACAAACTGGTATGTTCATGCAGTGGAACACTTCGTTTTGTTTAGTTGCTGAGTTATGTCCAACTCTTTGCGACCTCATGGACTGTAGCCCGCCAGGCTCCTCTGTCCATGGAATTTCCCAGGCAAGAATCCTGGAGTGGGTTGCCATTTCCTCCTCCAAGGGATCTTCCTGACCCAAGGATTGAACCCATGTCTCCTGCGTCTCCAACATTGGCAAGCAGATTCTTTACCACTGAACCACCAGGGAAGCCCTACTCATCAGTAAAAAAAGTAACATTATTGATGTATTCAGTTAATTTAGGTTAATCATAAAGGCATTCTGCTGAGTGAAAGAAGCCAGCTCCAAAAGGTTACATACTGTATGATTGCATTTATATGATATCCGTAAAAGACAAAAGTAGTGATGGAGAACAACAGATCACTGTCTGCTAGGGGTGATGGGTGGAAGAGGGTGTAATTATAGCTGGATAGTACAAGGAAGTATCTTTGGGTGAAGAGATTATATGTCTTGATTACATTGGTGTTTACACAAACTTATATGTGTTTTAAAATTCATAAACTTTATAACAAAAAAAAATTAATTTTACTGCATGGTGATTAATAGAAACTGGTGATGGTGTCCTTCGTTTGTCAGAATCATTTAGGCTTTCTCCAATTTATTAGTGGAGGAGAAATTCATAGAAGGAAACCCTGGCCCACCATCTCTTAGTTCACTCTTCTTGAATGAAAAAGCATTCTCAGAGACCAAGGAAGTTTTGTACGCTTCTGCTAATATGTGTTCAGTCAGGGTTTTAATTCCAGTGGGACTTGTGGGAAGCCTCTGGAAGCCAGAGAGTATACAAATTTAGCTTTTCATTATCGTACTCTCAGCTGACGGCTGTGCTAGATGGTCTCCCAACTAAACCAGGTGTAGGTGGATGTTGGCTCCCAACAAATGCAAGCTCGCCAGCGAGGGGAAGAGCCTGCCATCACAAACATGGGACAGAAACTCTTTCCCATGTTAAGCAGTCTCCATGCTTATATGGCTTCCTCTCTTCCTGTAGTAATGCATTTCCTGGGATGTGCAGATGAGATTCCCAAACCAGTGAAGAAAAATTACAATAGATTTTTTTCCCCTTATCTCTTTGCTTGAATCCTTTCTGAAAGGTCTAACAATATCTCTGATACAGCTCTTCTCAAAATCTGATATTGGAGAAGCAGAGACCTTCTATAAAAATGAATATGGGAAAGCCTGTCTAAGACAGATCTTAGAATCCTGTCTTCTCAGTCAGCATTGTCTCTCTTGTCAGACTCATTATTTGATAGCTTTCAGTTGTCATTTATGTGAGTGACTCCCACACCTCAAATTTTTTTGCTCAACTCCACTCCCCTGTATATTTAGCTGTCTGGTGGACATCTCTTTTTGAAGATATAGCAGGATGTCAAAATTGTCAGGTTCTGATAGTGTGTATTAATTTTTTATCTCTTATCAGATCTGGTTATCCTTTTCTAATACTTTATTTCAGTGAATGGAAATCACCCATCTGTTTGTGAATCTAGGAACCAAGGAGTCATTCATGGCTCTTTTTTTTACTTATTAGTGAACTTTGGTCCTTTAGATCCTGACTCTTCTGTATGTCTTGTAATTGTTTATTCTTTCATTGTCATTGACATTGATTATCATCAGGCTGTGTCATATGTTACATGGATTCTGCAATAACTGCTAAACTGTTTTCCCCCCATTTAAATCCATTGTCTATACTGCAAACAGAATAGTGTTTCTTTAATGCAGATCTCAATTTGTCACTTCTTAAAATAAAGCTCAGCAGTCATACCCTGTCATTGAAATACAGTTCAAATTCCTTAAGATGGCTTAAATAGTGGTTTATGATGTAGATGTACTTTTGGCTCTTCCCCTTACACTTTGTGTTTGAATGTTGTCTTAATTCCAGTTACTATAACAGAATACCATAAACTGAGTGGCTCAATCGACGGTTATTTTGTTCAGTTTTGGAACCTGGAAATTCTAGATGAAGGTATTGGCAGATTCAGTTCCTAGTGAAGGTCTCTTCACCTTTTAACAGCATCCTCACATGGTGGGGAGAGAGAGTGTGTGCTCCTGTCTCTTTCACTTCCTATAAGTGCTACACTCAATATGTCAGCAAATCTGCAAAACTCAGCAGTGGCCATAGGGCTGGAAAAGGTCAGTTTTCATTCCAGTCCCAAAGAAAGGCAATGCCAAAGAATGTTCACACTACCACGCAATTGCACTCATCTCACATGCTAGCAAAGTAATGCTCAAAATTCTCCAAGCCAGCCTTCAACAGTACGTGAAGTGTGAACTTTCTATATGTTCAGGCTGGATTTAGAAAAGGCAAAATTGTCACCATCCGTTGGATCATTGAAAAAGCAAGAGAGTTCCAGAAAATATCTACTTTTACCTTATTGACTACACCAAAGCCTTTGACTGTGTGGATCACAACAAACTGGAAAATTCTTTCAGAGATGGAAATACCAGATGACCTGACCTGCCTCCTGAGAAATCTGTATGCAGGTCAAGAAGCAACAGTTCGAACTGGACATGGAACAACAGACTGGTTCCAAATTGGGAAAGCAGTATGTCAAGACTGCATATTGTCACCTTGCTTCTTTAACTTATATGCAGAGTATTTCATGCAAAATGCGGGGCTGGATGAAGCCTAAGCTGAAATCAAAATTCGTGGGAGAAATATCAATAACCTCAGATATACAGATGACACCACCCTTATGGCAGAAAGTGAAGAAGAGCAAAAGAGCCTCTTGATGAAAGTGAAAGAGGAGAGTGAAAAGGTTGGCTTAACAGTCAATATGCAGAAAACTAAGGTCGTGACATCTGGTCCCATCACTTCATAGCAAATAGATGGGGAAACAATGGAAACAGTGGCTGACTTTATTTTTTTGGGCCCCCAAATCACTGCAGATGGTGACTGCAGCCATGAAATTAAAAGATGCTTCCTCCTTAGAAGAAAAGCTATGACCAACCTAGATAGCATATTAAAAAGCATATTGTGTTGCCAACAAAGGTCCATCTAGTCAAGGCTAAGGTTTTTCCAGCAGTCATGTGTGGATGTGAGAGTTGGACTATAAAGAAAGCTGAGTGCCAAAGTATTGATGCTTTTGATCTGTGGTGTGGTGTTGGAGAAGACTCTTGAGAGTCCCTTGGACTGCAAAGAAATCCAACCAGTCAATCCTGAAGGAAATCCGTCCTGAATATTCATTGGAAGGACTGATGCTGAAGCTGAAACTCCAATACTTTGACCGCCTGATGTGAAGAATCACCTTCTGAAAAGACCCTGATGCTGGGAAAGATTGAAGGCAGGAGGAGAAGGGGACGACAGAGGATGAGATGGTTGGAGGGTATCACTGATGCCGTGGACATTAGTTTGAGAAAGCTCCGGGAGTTGGTGATGGACAGGGAATCCTGGAGTGCTGCACTCCATGGGGTTGCAAAGCTTTGGACACGACTGAGCGATTGAACTGAAGGACACTAAGCCGTTAGCGGGTCCCAACCATCCTGACTTTGTCTAAACCTATTAATAATTATCTCCCAAAGGCCCTATTTCCAAATATCCTCATATTGGGGTTTAGAACTTCAGCATATGAATTTTGGGGATTGTTCACATAAACATCCAGTCTGTTACTAGTTTTAATGGTCTACTTGAAGTTATTAGAATAAAACAGGTCAGCAGACCACCCTGTATGCCAGATTTGACCAATCACCTGATTTGTCACAGCCTGAAAACTAATAATGTTTTTTACACCTTCAAAGGTTACAGTTTAAATGGTTGTATAAATACCTACGTAATATACTTGATTCTGTCTGTAAGCTTGTAAAATCTGTAGTACTTACTTTTCATCTTTTAAAAACTTTTTTTGCCAACATTTAGAGTGATGATGTGTTCTGCTTCCTTGCCCTTACTGTACTGTTACTGCAGAAGGCAGTCTCCTCTTCCATGTTCTAGAGGCCAGATTTGTTGCTCCTTAGGTTGTCTCGACTTGAATCTGTTTTACGTTGACTCTGATTTGCTGAAACTTATATCTATCTGATGAACCCTTGTGACACTTGGACATTACCATACTATGAAGAACTGTCTGTTTGAGGGAAGACAGGTAACCTTGGAGGGTTGTGTGACTTTGTTGAATCAACATTAACAAAGAGCCCCAAGGTGTTGGCTGGTGAACCCCAATTCAAGAAAAGATCACATGGGAACTTGAAGTAGAGAAGTTTATTGCTCACAGGTCCTGGAGGAAGGACATGGCATGCATTGAGGAGCCGTGCAAGGGCAGACAGAGTGGCAGGAGCCTGGGGCACGCGCTTTTATCATCAGGGTTCGTGGCTGGAGTGCTTTGAAGGTTCCAGGGCTGTGGCTGGCTAGGTCAGTTCAAACCAGAAAGCGCAGGGTTTTCATAATCTCTGTGGTGGTCTCATCTAAGGTTGCGTAAGGGGCAGTACCTGGAAGACAGGGGAGACCGTTGCTCAGAAGGGCTGCTGGAGAAGCCCTGTTAGGAACTTACAGTTTCTTGTGACTCTGGCTATTATCTGGGGATGAGCTTGGGGAAGGGGCCACTTTCAGTCCAAGACCGCTGCAGGCTGCTTGGCCACACAAAAATGGATGCCACGGCAGCAATATCATGGAGTAGTTTAGCTAAACTCAACTAAGATAGGGATTATCTTTTACCCAGGGTTGTGCCTTGTGTATATTGGTTTTTATATGTGTTGAATTTTTGAAGGTGTGTCTTGTGGTTGCCTCATGGAGGCGGGATCAACTCCCCTCCACCCAAGTTTGTTTTGGTGTGAGGAAAGATGGTGCTATACATGTAGCAAGAGAATGTGGAAAGACTTACTCACACAATGAAACTTTCTGGGAACACTAGGGCAGGTACCCAAACTAGTCCAGATTGGCTTGAGTGAAGAGGGAAGAGGCGGGTGGTTGTGGTGGATGGGCTGAAATGAGGATTCCCACGTGGAGGCTAGATATGCGTGCTTTGAACTTCCCTGCTCTTACTGTAAGAGGTTGACTTTTTTCAGTGTGAAGTTTTGCTTATTATAAAAGCAGTATGTCCTTATTATGGAATTTAAAAAAAGTATAAAAAGTCACAATCAAAAAGAATACAAAGAGCATAAGCACATGTTGTCCCATGTAGTAGAAATTAATACCAATTCTTTGGTATATCACCATTTGGACATTCAAATGTGTTTTTCAGCATTAAAGATGAAGTCATATTGTACAGATGTAATTGCTTCCCTCCACCATTTTACAGAACGTCTTTCCATGTGTGTAGATAAGTTTCTGAAACATCATATATAATGATTTATTATTGATGAGCGTTAATGTGATTTTCTGTGCATTAGTTTCCTCATCTATAATACGGAGATTGTATTAGTCACAAAATCAAAGTGAAGACTAAAATTAATTAATACCTGTAAAGTGCTTAGAACAATATCCTACAGGTAATAAACACTGTGTAAATTTTTAAAATGCAAATAAAAACCAACTGGTGGGAAGAAGACTAGGGAAGGGATGTTAAAATAGCTTAACCAAGCAAACCAGTTGAATTTATTTATTTATGTTTTTTCATTTAAAGATTGTATCTTTAAAATCTTTTCTTAACCACACAAATATTGAGTGAAATCAAATTCTCATGTATCAATGTTCAGAAATAATGATTAGACTGAGCTAGGTTATAGCATTATTTTTTTTGCTTTTATTTTCAGGATATTCTGAATAATCTTGAATCATGTGACCTAGAGGATGACGACCTTATGCTTGATGTGGATCTGCCTGAGGACACGCCTCTTGAAAATGGTGAGTATGGATAATATTGAACCTCCAGAGCTATCGTGATAATACACAGTTTGGTATTTATTGTCTACAGACTTCCTAATCTTCATGGAAGTAGCCTTTTCAGACTGAGAATCAGTCTTAAGTGACACTAAATAGGTTCATTTGCACATTTGTTTAAATGTTTAAGACATGACTTTGTAGGTCTTAGGTATATCCTCTATGTGATCCAATAAAATTGTGTACCTGTATCATAAAGTAACTGGTAGATGGTATTTGTCCTTTTATTCCCTTTGTGCCAACTCACTTTTTCTTCCCTTTGTCTCATTTGTATTTTAAGGAGAAATACATTTAGAGAAAAAGAGATATCTTTTGTCTTATGAAACAGTAGTAAAGACCATTTAGTTAATAAATATTTTTAAAAAATCAAGATGGTGACCTGAATGAATCATTCTATTCTTTTTACTCCCAAATTCAGTCTGTCTTTGTCTCTGGATCCCAGTAACTTCTGAAGTGGGGCTTTAGATAATCCGTGTAAAAGACGGGCCTGGATGCTCTTGCCTCCACTGATGTAGCATTGGTAGGATTTTCTGTCTTGAAGACTGGTTAAGAACCAGAGAGTAGCCTAGGCAGCCCCTGGGGCAAAGATTGAAATGGGTCCTCCTGGTAAGAAGAGTCTCAGAGAGCCGTGGCTTCCTTGTCAGGCAGCACTTGCCAGGTTTCTTTGACTTTCTCGGGGCAGGGGTGACCTAAAAAGGGTAGTAAAGGCCTTTTTATACCCAAGGCTAGAAGAATACAAGGGTATTTTTCAGAGAGGCTGGTTGGTTGTTCTAGTGCTTCACTGAGGTTCTAGGACCTGCTTGCTCCTGGCTTTTGTCAGGTTAGTCAGGCTTATTTTTTTCTCCCTTACTTCCAGGATGCTGCATAATAATCACTCTCAGAATCTCAGTGGCTTTCAAAATAAACACTAGTTGTTTGTTTTCTTGAATCTGTGGATTAGCTGGGACAATTCAGGCTGTGGGACTGAGTTTAGGTCTACTCATTGCTTCTTCATTTTGAAATCAGGACTCTTTGGAGCAGGACATGCTCGTGGTAAATAGCAAGCAGAAGGGCAACAGGGAGAGCAGAAAATATGCGTATAATATCTCGTAAAACTAATCACTTAGGACCAGTACACTGTTACTTCTACCCACTCTCTGTTGGCTAAACAGGTTACATGGCCAAGCCTAACACCTGTGGGACTGGGCAGTGTACTCTGCTCACCGCGTGAATCTCTGTGGCGGAGGACATTGGATATGTCAGTCTATTGAAGGACAGTGTGGAGCTGAGAACAGTATCTGTTCTTCCTCAGGGACAGACTGTTGCATCTTCTTACGGTTCTGCTGTCACTTGGGATACTCCAGCAGTCAGTGCTGAGTTCTAGTCAACTGAGGAAGAAAGGTCACAGCCAATACCCAGGAAGAGGAACAGGGGAAACAGCAGAATGGGATTAGAGTGGCCCAAAGAGATAATAACAAGGGCATTTAGATTCCACTGCAGCGCAGTGCTTTCTAGAGCTTATAAAAGATTCCCCAATAGAACGATAGATGACAGCATAGCCACTTTTGAAATCTAAGTTAGTGTCCTGGAAGATCAAGTAGAAAAAATATTATAGAATACAGAGGAAAAGCATAAACCATTAACAATTATAGGAGAAAAGATAATGAGACTTTGTGATCTAGAAGATTTAATGTGAAGATTTTAGGGCTGGTATTGAGGATGGCTCAGCTGGTAAAGAATCCTCTTGCAATGTGGGTGACCCCAGTTTGATTCCTGGGTTGGAAGATCCCCTGGAGAAGGGATAAGTTAACCACTCCAGTATTCTTCAGCTTTCCAGGTGGTTTAGATGGTAAAGAATATGCCTGTACTATGGGAGACCTAAGTTTGATCCCTGGGTTGTGAAGATCTCCTGGAGGAGGGCATGGCAACCCACTCCAGTATTCTTGTCTGGAGAATCCCCATGGACAGAGGAGCTTGGTGGGCTTCAGTCCATGGGGTCGCAAAGATTCCGACATGACTCAGCAACTAGGCACACGCACGCACGCACGCACGCACGCACGCACGCACGCACGCACGCATGCACTCACACACACACACACACACACACACAGTGAGCAATGAAGGATTTACCTCCATGAAATAAATTACATCCTTGATAATGGATTTTACTTTGACAGAGCTATGACAACTTCTCTCTGGAAGCCTGAGCTAAATCAGGAAGCAGAGAGATGGTGTTGGTCTTAGAGCCTGCTTCATCTTTCAGTTTAGTTCAGTTCAGTTCAGTTGCTCAGTCATGTCCAACTCTTTGCGACCCCAGGGTCTGCAGCACGCCAGGCCTCCCTGTCCATCACCGACTCCCGGAGACTACTTAGGCTCATGTCCATTGAGTTGGTGATGCCATCCAACCACCTCATCCTCTGTCGTCCCTTTTCCTCCCACCTTCAATCTTTCCCAGCATCAGGGTCTTTTCAAATGAGTCAGTTCTTCGCATCAGGTGGCCAAAGTATGGGAGCTTCAGGTTCAACATCAGTCCTTCCAATGAGTACTCAGGACTGATCTCCTTTAGGATGGACTGGTTGGATCTCCTTGCAGTCCAAGAGACTTTCATGAGTCTTCTCCAGCACCACAGATCAAAAGCATCAATTCTTTGGTGCTCAGCTTTCTCTATAGTCCAGCTCTCACATCCATACATGACTACTGGAAAGACCATAGCCTTGACTAGATGGGCCTTTGTTGGCAAAGTAACGTCTCTGCTTTTTAATATGCTGTCTAGGTAGGAGAAGGCAATGGCACCCCACTCCAGTACTCTTGCCTGGAAAATCCCATGGATGGAGGAGCCTGGTGGGCTGCAGTCCATGGGGTCGCTAAGAGTCGGACACGACTGAGCGACTTCACTTTCACTTTTCACTTTCCTGCATTGGAGAAGGAAATGGCAACCCACTCCAGTATTCTTGCCTGGAGAATCCCAGGGAAGGGGGAGCCTGGTGGGCTGCCGTCTATGGGGTCACACAGAGTCAGACACGACTGAAGCGACTTAGCAGCAGCAGCAGCAGCAGGTTGGTCATAACTTTCCTTCCAAGGAGCAAGTGTCTTTTAATTTCATGGTTGCACTCACCATCTGCAGTGATTTTGGAGCCCCCCCCCCCCGCCCCCGCAAATAAAGTCTGCCACTGTTTCCCCATCTATTTCCCATGAAGTGATGGGACCGGATGATCATAGTTTTCTGAATGTTGAGTTATAAGCCAGCCTTTTCACTCTCCTCTTTCACTTTCATCAAGAGGCTGTTTAGTTCCTCTTCACTTTCTGCTGTAAGGGTGGTGTCATCTGCACGTCTGAGGTTATTGATATTTCTCCCAGCAATCTTGATTCCAGCTTGTGCTTCTTCCAGCCCAGCGTTTCTCATGATGTACTCTGCATATAAGTTAAATAAGCAGGGTGACAATATACGGCCTTGACGTACTCCTTTTCCTATTTGGAACCAGTCTGTTGTTCCATGTCAAGTTTGAACTGTTGCTTCCTGACCTGCATACAGATTTCTCAAGAGGCAGTTCAGGTGGTCTGGTATTCCCATCTCTTGAAGAATTTTCCACAGTTTATTGTGATCCACACAGTCAAAGGCTTTGGCATAGTCAATAAAGCAGAAATAGATGTTTTTCTGGAACTCTCTTGCTTTTTCCATGATCCAGCAGATGTTGGCAATTTGATTTCTGGTTCCTCTGCCTTTTCTAAAACCAGCTTGAATATCTGGAAGTTCACGGTTTATGTATTGTTGAAGCCTGGCTTGGAGAATTTTGAGCGTTACTCTGCTAGCATGTGAGATGAGTGCAATTGTGCAGTAGTTTGAGAATTCTTTGGCCTAGCCTTTCTTGGGATTGAAAACTGACCTTTTCCAGTCCTGTGGCCACTGCTGAGTTTTCCAAATTTGCTGGCATATTGAGTGCAGCACTTTCACAGCATCATCTTTTAGGATTTGAAATAGCTCACCTGGAATTCCATCACCTCCACTAGCTTTGTTCATAGTGTTGTTTCCTAAGGTCCACTTGACTTCACATTCCAGGATGTCTGGCTCTAGGTGAGTGATCATACCATCGTGATTATCTGGGTCATGAAGATCTTTTTTGTACAGTTCTTCTGTGTATTCTTGCCACCTCTTCTTAATATCTTTTGCTTCTGTTAGGTCCATACCATTTCTGTCCTTTATTGAGACCATCTTTACATGAAATGTTCCCTTGGTATGTCTGATTTTCTTGAAGAGATCTCTAGTCTTTCCCATTCTATTGTTTTCCTCTATTTCTTTGCACTGATCACTGAGGAAGACTTTATCTCTCCTTGCTATTCTTTGGAACTCTACATTCAAATGGGTATATCTTTCCTTTTCTCCTTTCTTTTCACTTCTCTTCTATTCACAGCTATTTATAAGGCCTCCTCAGGTAGCCATTTTGCCTTTTTGCATTTCTTTTTCTTGGTGGTGTTCTTGATCCCTGTCTCCCATACAATGTCATGAACCTCCGTCCATAGTTCATCAGACACTCTGTCTATCAGATCTAGTCCCTTAAATCTATTTCTCACTTCTACTGTATAATCGTAAAGGATTTGATTTAGGTCATACCTGAATGATCTAATGGTTTTCCTTACTTTCTTCAATTTAAGTCTGAATTTGTCAATAAGGAGTTCATGATCTGAGCCACAGTCTTGTTGTTCCCGGTCTTGTTTTTGCTCACTGTATAGAACTTATCTACCTTTGGCTACAAAGAATATAATCAATCTGATTTCAGTGTTGACCATCTGGTGATGTCCATGTGTAGAGTCTTCTTTTGTGCTGTTTGCTATGACCAGTGTGTTCTCTTAGGAAAACTGTTAGCCTTTGCCCTGCTTCATTTTGTACTCCAAGGCCAAATTTGCCTGTTACTCCAGCTGTTTCTTGACTTCCTACTTTTGCATTCCATTGCCTCATCTTTAGAGCACAGCAAGAAGGTATCCCTATAAAGTAGAATCAGAAGGAAGTTAAAAGTTTTTGAGGTTTTGTTTGTGAAGTTGCTCAGTTGTGTCCGACTATTTGTGATCCCATGCACGGTAGGCTCCTCCGTCCATGGGATTTTCCAGCCAAGAGTACTGGAGTGGGTTGCCATTTCCTTCTCCAAGGGATCTTCCCAACTCAGGGATCGAACCCAGGTCTCCCACATTGCAGGCAAGCTCTTTGACCGCCTGAGCCACCAGGGAAGTCTTTCATAGGTTTTGTTTGGGGACCTATGAAAAATTGGAGGGAAATCCTGAGGTATAACATCTCTCATATTACAGATTTTCCGAGGAGAAGGCAAACAAGTATTGACTGTTCTGAGCTAATTGAACACTAAAGGAAACAGAACCTGGATGTCAATAGGTAGCCTTAAGAGGCATCAGAGATAAAACAGCGTTTAGATTTGGTGTTACTGGAAAGGACGGGACGACTTTTCTCTTTATAGCTCTGAAGTCCTGAATGACTGTACCCACTGCCTCTCAGGTTTTCTGTTGGGAGGATAGGAATGTTATAAGGATTAGTACAAAATTTAAGGAGTCTTCTAATATATTTTGACTGTGGGTTTTAGTTCCCTTGAGCTTCTGGTTTTTGAAGCTTTTGTGCAAATATGAGTACAGTTTGGGATGGATCACTCTGGATTTGATGGGTTCAGCCCTGCTAATTCTGCCAATATCAGTGGTATTTTTGTTAATAAGAAGACTGGCACCTTGTTGAGATCTTCAGTTTGGGTTTGATTTGGACAAGTGTTTGCTGTGACTTCATTATGAAAAGGGGAGTCTTCTGGGATTTCAAGGAAGAGGCCATGAGGAAATGTTTCTCTGGCAGTTGCATTTCTATACATATTAGGGTAGCATATGTGGTAGCACAGACGAGAAAGGAAGATTTGTGGTCAGATCTTCCTTGGACAGTTTTGGGCTAGGATTTGGGAATTGTCCGAGTTATTGGAGATCGCTACACTGGGTGGTTTAGTAACGCTGAAGGGGAGGTTATATAACAGTCACAGGGTTAAAGGTTGGTATTAGAGTATACCAAAATACTATATAAATATAGCAGTAATATATTTGCAAGGTTGTCCTTTACGATTTAGAAAAATTTATCTTTGAATTTAAGGGTAAAGCCAGAAATTGGGGGCTTGATTTCCCCCTCAGAATACTCTGGCTAGTCACTCACTTACTTTTTCTCTTTTATTTCCTAGGCAATGCAAGACACTTCATTTTTTTCTTTCTAGTGCCCTGCTATTTATATTTATATTAATAGCATCTATACGTATATTAAGAGACTTCTTTCTCCAGTGTTTAATTTATTGGACTGGAGGCATCTAGTTGTTATATGTGAAAGACATAATTTATTCTGAGCCTTATTCTGCTTTTTTCTAAGGCTCTTTCTAAGCATCGGAAGTCTGGCAAGGAGGCTGTTTACCCGATAGCTGCCTTAAAATCTTTTACAGAAAGTGAGGAGGGAGACAAGATCATATCACTTTCAGAATCTACTCCTGAATGCTCTCTAAGGGTGGTCAGTCTAAATCTGTAGTGGATTTTGAAATCTGTAGTGGATTTTATTCTTTCTTTGCTTATAGAGCTGAATTAGAGCCCTTTCTGTGTTCACAGAAAATTCTTTGTTGGCAGCTTCTGAAAGTCCTATTCTAACTTCTTCTGATTTCAACTGCAGTTGTTGTAGTTTATGATACACGGCCCCCAAATATGGCACCTTGGCATACTGGATATTTTAAGCTGAAGGTGTTTGAGAAAGTGGCAGAAACAGGAACGTGATTCTGTTTTTCTCCTCCTATTGTCCATCTTCCCTGAAACAGGTCATAAAATCCTCATGTGAGAGGTACCCTCCCCATACCTATAGGAAAAGACCATCCTTATCTCTGAAGACAGTTAGATTAAGATCCTAACAAACAAACCTTTGCTAAGCTTCCCCAGTCTACCATGCTTATTCATACTTCCTGCCATATTCCTTCTCTACTCTTCTTCGAGCCTAGCATAAAAATACACAGGTCTAACTGTTTCTTTGGGTCTTGTCTTCATTTCCTCAAGAAGGCTTACATGTCACATATTAGATAAGTCTGTATGCTTTTTTTCCCGTTGATATATCTTGTCTGTTTTATTTTCAGACCCAAAGAGAGTTGAGAAAAACTTCCCTCCTCTACACAATCATGGGTTCGTAAGTCCACTTTAGGATTTTCACACTGTGCCTTTTCCATTCTATTTTTTTTTTCTGCTCCTAAAGTTCCCTCTTTTGTAGGAATTAATTCCTATAGACATAGGGGCCGTGGATTATCAATTCCTAAAACTGTTTTAAATTCCTCTGCATATATCTCCTAAACTTGTTTAGACCTTAGAAAGTGTATAACAATGGCTCTCAGCTCAGAATGAGACCAGATCTAAAAATTCACCTTAAGGAGTTTTCCCCTCTTCTGCAGGAAGATAAACTTAAAGAGGTGTAGACCTTCTGAGGCTTCTTGCCAGCTTGAGGGGGTAGGGAAAAGGGGGGGCAGAGGGAGAGAGGGGGCAGAAGGAAATTGAGCACAGAATGAGGGAGGAAGGAGTAAATGGCAAAAGGACTTTAGGTTTTATCTGTGATTTGGGAGGATCTAGAGAGAGAGCGTTCTCTTCTACATTTTTCTTTTACCTTGGTCAAGGAATCTCTTACGGAAATAGTTTTGGAATCTGAATTTCTTGTAGCAGCCAGTGGGTACTTGAGGTTTGCTCCCTGTTTGCTCTGAAGGGTCCCTCGCGGGAGCAGTTGTGTGTATGTCTATCACGTTATTCTCTCGCTCAGGCTCTTCTAACGGTCACTCAGTGCCCACAGATCAGTGCCTAACATTTGGCACGTGCGTAGTGTCATCTTAAGGGTTATGCAATTTTCATAGTGTATGTTTTCTTAGGTGTACTCTTTACGCGTTCTGTTTTAAACTTTTCTCTTGAAAAAGATGTCTTTCATTACTTCCTGAATCCTATCCCACTAAGTTATGGTGCCTGTTAAATTATACATATTTCATGTTGTTTCCTAAGGCCACATTTTTGTTAAACATTTTACTGGGGTAATAATCATAGGAGGTCAGTAGTACTGTTTTTGATAACTTTTTAATTATTTTCTTTTGGAAATTTTTTCAGTACTAATGGTGTTTAGTTATAACAAATACATGATTTTTTTTTTAATGAGCTTTTCTTCTTTCAAGCCAAATTTCATCTAAAAGCTTTCCTGTTCAGATTGTAAAACCTCCTGCACAATACATTTTTTCCAGACTTTGTGATGTATATAATTTCTTCCTGCTATCTTCATAGCTAGTTGTTAGTCATAAATAGAAATACTATGTGTTATCTGTCATTATTTTCTTAGAAGTTTAAGTTATCAGAGAAAGAATCTAGGTTTCTTTTGGCATCTCATTTTATCCCTTATCAAATTAGAAGAGATGGTATGATGAATGTCAGATGTAGACATCTCCACATCCTGTACCTTTCAGTTAGCTGTATTAGATTCTCTTTGCCTCTTCAGAGGGTACACGTCCTTGTATTATTTGTCTCTTACTCACAGTAAAAGAACTACTAAAATCTGCTGCCTTTTACTTTTGTAGCTAGAAAGCCCCTTCAGAAGGCCTTTATTTATTCTCTGTCCCTAAACTCACAGGGTAAAATCTGGTGTGTAGATAGTTTTGATCAGCATATTGGTTAAACATTTTTTGAACTGGAATACCTTTAGGGCTGCCCCATCCTTCTCTATGATATTACACATTCAGAAGGATTTACTTCCTTTCTTAGTCTTGTTTGTCCTGTTCCTTCATTGACTCTGGAAACTTGGTTTAAATTAACGCCATCTTGTAATTTTATTGGCTCTGCATTTTATTTCTATGTTATTTCTTTCCCTCTATCACAGAACCCTTAGCTTTTTGTAAGAAGCCTCAACTAATGTTATTAAGTATTTTTGTCTCTGTAACATTTTAAAGTATATCAAAACATGATTGATGGATGCTGTAGGTAAGTAGTATAAGCAGGACTCTTTCTTCATTCAGAGTCTCAGAGCAGTCATTTTTCTGAGAGTTTAAGCTTCCTCTATCCCAGGTTTAACAATAGTCCTCTGTGGTCCTGGAAAATATTTGTTTCCAGTTCTTATTTGCCATTATGCTGATGGTTGAATTCACGTTTCAGTAAAAGTGCTCTATCTGGAGCCTGTGTGTAGTACTAGCAATCCTTGGCAAATACAGCATATCAATTTAATAAGAGCAGCACACTGATTTCTATATTATAATTTCCCACAGTATTTAATCCCATCTCCTGGCCTCATTATTTTGCTTTTTAATATGTTATGGTGCCATATTTCAGATTCTTATTACAAAATTTCTTCTTTGGAAAGTCTACTTTTACCTAAGTGAATAGGAACTTTCCTAGTGGTCCAGTGGTTAAGACTCCACACTTCTACTGCAGGGGGTGCAGGTTTGATCCCTAGTTGGGGAGGTAAGATGCTGCATGGAGCAGCCAAAAAAACCTGAAGGCGTTACCTGCATGAATTAAGAATGTAAAGTAGATATAGATTATCCCTCAGCTACATAGAGTTGCTTAAACTAAAGTTACATGTCAATGCCATGAGAAATACTTAAAAAACTTAACTCTGTCTATGAGTATAATGCAAATGTGAACTGAAAACATTTTTAAGCTTTTGTATGGGTTATTTTTCAGTTTATTTTTGTTTTGCAGTCAGATTTTCTACTCCTGATTTTTTTTTTTAGCATAATGGTCACCATACCTTTATTTACCTAACAGTCAGGTTTTCATTATTGAACTTTAAAAAATATATATGTATCTTAATTTATCCCAATAAGATGATAAGAAATCATTTCAAATGTAAGACTTCTTTAAAAATTTTTTAAAACTATAAAACTAAATTTTTTTTCCCAAAATTGGTTCTGCTAATGGAAATTTTCTAATAAACAAAATTTCAGTATCTTTTGAAACTTTATTTAAATTGTTACTCATCTACAAGTAATATGTTCACAGTGAGTTCAGTGTATATAAGAATTGAACATATGCACTTTAACTGCATCAGCCTTTCTGTTTTGGAGTGAGGAAGTTTATTTTCATTTGGTATACTATGCTTCCGTATATCAAATTCAGGTTTGAATTATGTGAAAACAAGTTATTTAAATAATGAGGCCCCCCCCCCATTGGGAAGGATTACATTGATTTCTGAAGCTTTTTTATCACAAGGAATTCTGAACATGCAGGATTTGAACTTTCTCGTGTAATAATTGTTCTGCTAGAAAACCCTTTCCTGTTCCTGGCTTGGGTTAGTGCTTAGCTGTATTTTTAGTAACAGTCCTAACTCAGAGGCTATGTAAGCACTGAGTGAAGATGGAGTCACAGGGTAAACTGGGCTTGCTTCCCACAGGGAGGGCTGGGAGTTGAGCAGGAAGGAAGGCCTGTTTGTCAGTGCAACTATGTCTGAGTAGGCAGCAGGCGGCACAATGTCTCCCTTGTACAAAGTAACTCTCTTAGTGAGTGCTCAGATATGTGAGGAAAGTGTTTGGGTAAGTGAAGGAGAAGCTTGGGGTATTTCAAAGAGATTCTTTTCATGTTTTTGTGGCATTTGGATTTCAGGGAGTGTACTATTTGTTGCAGCAAAGTACTGGCTTTGTTTTCCGTGGCATTTTAGAATTTTTGAACAAGCTCTACTATCGGCAGTTTGGAACGTTTTACTTTCTAAAACTGTGAGCTTAATTTAAAAAACACGATTTGTTTGTGATGAAAAGTTAATTTGTACTTCTTGAAATCAGTAAAAAATTAACTGTGGCATTCATTTTTAGGAATGAGTTCTTTCCCAGACTTAAAATCTTCTACTTTTTATTGTCATTTTCATTCTGAAGTCTGAGCCAACTACTGATCATGATGAAAACCTCTTAAAGCTGATTACTGGTGTTTAAAATGTATAATGTTGATTTCAAGGATAATTTGCTTGTTTTAAAACAGTGGGGCTGTTGTTACTTCAGTGACTGTGATGAAAAAGTTTTTAAAATTTACTTCAGTTTGAATAATATAAAGTTCAGTTTTCAACAAAAGAACTAGTCATTTTTCTTATGGAAATCCTGATTTTTTTTTTTTTGTGGTCAGCTAACGTAAATGGCTGTTATTTTAGAATACCGCTTTTGTATTTTCAGCGGCCTTTAATTATCAAGCTATAAGTAGTTAACTTTTATAGAGTGTATGTACATGTTTCTAGTGTTTTGCTTTTGGATTTGTCTAGTGGAGTGTGACAATATGAACCGCTTTGACCGATCAGACAGAAATGTTCGACAGTCTCAAGAAGGATTTTGGAAAAGGCCACCCCAGAGGTGGAGTGGACAGGAACATTACCACCTTAGCCATCCTGACCACTATCATCACCATGGAAAAAGTGACTTGAGCAGGTGAGTCTAATTTAAAATATGTTTTCTCTCTTAACTAGTTTTAAATCGTAGTTCCCCCCTAACCTCTCAAAACTGTTTTTTGCCTTTATATTTAGAGGCACCGAAAAACATTTCAAGTTATGTGTGGTATTAATTGGAATAATATGTCTAATTCTTCTGTTTTGGCCTAAATCTTTTTTTTCTATGTCTGCTGTTTGAACTTTAAAGTTCGATATTATTGTCTAGTTCTCATTTGGAAATGATCAGGTGTTTACTTTGTTAAAGTTTATTATGTTTCAGATATTAATGTGTGAGACTAGTGCCGAGTGATTTGTCTTCTTTTGTTCATATAATAAATTGAAATTTAAAAATTCCTCAAGTATGATGCTAGAATTCCTTTTCTTTTGAAGTGTAATGTAGTCTTTAATTTGGTCAGACCTTATGTATAATGTGGCAATGTAGTCATTCAAAGCTGGGATCACACTCTGGCCTGGAACAGTGTAGCTTTGTTAGCTTAGATAATTTTTTAACCTCTTTCTACTTCAGTTTACCATCTGTAAAGCATACTTAATAATACCTTTCTCTCAGGCTCAAGGATCAGGGATAAATGTGCCTGGAGCAGTGTTTGACTTACTGTAGGCACTCAATGGCGGTTATTAATTTTTTTTCTTTTTATTCTCTCATCTCATTCCCCTAGGGATTTAAAGTCCTTTTGGAGCACATTATTAGTACAAATAGTAAAATTGGGATAAAGAGATAGTGGAAAGGGGGAAATATGAGGTGCTGTAGAGTTCTTGAAGAAAGAAAGAAATTTGTCTCTAAGATTTCTTGTAGCAAAAGAAAAGAACAAAAAGCAAAGAACAAAACTTGATCCATTACAAGATTTATAATGTACATGGATAAAGGAAATGTTTCTCAGTTGATTTGCTTTTATGAGATAGAAACCTATAAGGGATTGCTTTGCATGAGTTTTTATAAGGAGAACACCTTGTGATGTAGTGGAGAGGTCTCAGACAGAATCCCAACGTAGAATTAATGATGAATTCCTTAAATCTTTAATTCCTTAAGTTAATGATAAATTCCATAAATAAAAAATGCTTTTTTATTTGTGTTCTTCAGTTCATGCTACAAAGAACTCTGGTCTGAGAAAAAGTAGTTCTACAAGTGAATCATTGGAGTTCTACAATGAACTCCAAATAAAGTTCCTTCTGTTGGTAAAGTCTGATGCCAGGATGAAATTTATAGAGTGTCTGGAAGAATATATGTAGTACATATCGTCCCAGACATTATTTTGGCTGTTCTCTTCCTTATGTCTGGGCTTTTGATAAGTAATGGACATCAGAGAGTTGGTCCTATCCGACAAGAATCTGATGTAAAGATAGTCTTCATTGCTAATAATGACGATGATGCGTCCTTCATCTTTGATGGTTGGTTTGTAAGAAGGTAAATTTAAGGCTAACTTATGAAAATTTAGAAGCCTACCTAAAATGTGAACCTTGTGTATAAGATAAGATTTATTCAACCATTTAACAGGTATTTATTGAGAACATGTATGTTGAGTTCTCAACTCTTAAGCTGGAATGAATTTGGAGATGGTGTGAGAGGTGAAAGCTGTAGATTGGTAATGGCTTCTTGGAGCATTGTTTTGAGAAGGATAAAACAAATTACATAGTGTGTAAGCTTAGTTGGATTCATTGCCGTTATCAGCTTGGTAGAAGATTTTTGTGCCTTTTCCATCCCATAAAAAGATGAGTAGTAAATACTTCCTGCTGCCAGGGTGTTTAGAGTATGGGAGAGAGAGGTATGTAAATAGTTATAATGCGGTAGTACAGTGTAATGATGATAAGTGCCTTGAAGTGATGTATACAGGACTCGAGGAGCATGCAATTTTTTGCTTAGGATAGTGGTGTATCAAGAAAGTTACTGTTGAACTGATAACTTGACTGTAGCAATTGCAGAGGATTCCAGGTGGTGCTCAGAGAAGGCAATAACACCCCACTCCAGTATTCTTGCCTGGAAAATCCCATGGATGGAGGAGCCTCATAGGCTGCAGTCCATGGGGTTGCTAAGAGTTGGACACACTGAGCGACTTCACTTTCACTTTTCACTTTCCTGCATTGGAGAAGGAAATGGCAACCCACTCCAGTGCTCTTGTCTGGAGAATCCCAGGGACGGGGGAGCCTGGTGGGCTGCTGTCTATGGGGTCGCACTGAATTGGACACGACTGAAGTGACTTAGCAGCAGCAGCAGGTGCTGCTAGTGGTAAACCTGCCTACCAATGCAGGAGACATGAGACCATGGCTTTGATCCCTGGGTTGGGAAGATCCCCTGGAGGAGGGCATGGCAAACCCACTCCAGTATTCTTGCTTGGAGAATCCCTTGGACATAGGAGCCTGGCAGGCTGCAGTCCATAGGATTGCAAAGAGTCAGACACAACTGAAGCAATTTACATGCACACATGCAGTTTCTATATAAGGATGAGTATTCAGATGGAAAAAATAGTGTGTACAAAGCCATGTATGGAACACTGTGGCATTTTCAGAGAGCTACTCTTAGGTTCATAGCTGAATTGCTAGGTCATTTGGAGGAGTGAATAAATGCGATCTCTAACTATAGATAGAAAAAACTATCCATGCATTTTAAGATAAAGGGTGACAAGTTTCAGCTTTGTGAGACTGTTAATAAGAATGTCCAAAATGGAATGAATTACCTGGAGATAGCAATCTCTGTCCTTGGGAATGATCAAGCTGTGACTGATTATTTATCTGTCAGAAAAGTTAAACATTTTTCAAAAACTGTATTCCTGGAGGTCAGTAGGTGTAGAAAAGAGAACCTTTGATCAGATGACTATAGGAAGGCCAAGTTAAATGATTTTTTTAATAGTAGACTCCAGTGCCTTTAATATATACTGATAATTCTGTGATGTTGCAAAAACTGGTAAAGAAAAATATGTAGCCATTTCCCAAAACACATGACAACAGATCCCTTGTAAGCAGTGTACTCTGAGGTCCTAGTGATTTGTGGGTCATCTGCACTCGTGAGTCTGAATGAGGAGAGAGAAATGCATAATACTGTTGATGGTTGCTGATTTGACTCAGGGCAGAACTTCCCAACAAATGAATTGACACACACTGGTTTCTTGCAACTAGTTATAAGTTAAGCAGCTGATTGATCCCCTCAGGCTTTTGGGTAGCTGTGAGAGGTTTAGGACTCTTAGATTTCTTAGAGCCAGTTATGGGGTGGATGGTAGAAAAACCTCATCCAAATTAAGCCTTACTCCAGCAAACCTTAGAACTATAACTTTCTTTCTATACCTTGACTTTAAAAGATTTGGATGTGCTAACCCCAGGGCCTTTTAACATGTAACATGTGTAAAAGTTCCTCTTCCCATTCTTTGACTTCTTAAATGTTGCTGGTTCTCTTTCTTGTCTGTCCTTTAATTCTCATCGTTGTCATAATTAATTATAGGATTATGTCATATCTGTAACTCAGGAGACTGGTGGTTCAGAACCGCTCATGTACTTTCTCTGTATTTTTGTCGGTACTGCTCTCTCTTTTCACCTGACCTAACCTGTTATTCCGTTTTTTCTCTCCAGACCTCCCCTTTTCCCTACAGCTTCACTAGCCAAGTGAAATTCTCTTACATCTTAATAAACCCACATCCTTGACCTCTCCCCCTACATTTTCCTGATTGTAACTTTTTCCCAAGTGTACTGATTCCTCAGTAGCCTTCTTAGATGAAGGATTCTTATTTTCTAGTCACTCTAGAACTGTTCTGTTTAGGGGTCAGGCTTTGTCTCCATTCCTCATCTTCACTTCTGAATGAAGGGTTCCTAAACCTCTTTCCTTTGACACTTAGGGCATTTGTCTTTATCAGCTTCTCCTTAGTGGTCCCATTCCCTAGTTTACAAAAGTCTTGGCCCCAGGCTCACTTCCCTCTGCACTGTAAGTTTTGCTACAACTCTAAATGTAGCCTCCAGTGTTCCTGTACGTGATTCATTTGAACTTCTGGCTCCCTAGTTCCTCTTACATTAATATGTAAAATCTGTCATCTGAGAATACGGATAGTTTTACCTTTTTCTTTCCAGTCTGGATACTCCCTCCCCCGGCCCCACATGATTGCTGTGGCCGGAACCTCTAGTACAAGTTGAGTGATAAGAGCAGTCATCTGTGTCTTGTTTCTGATCGTAGGATCAAAGCGTTTAATCTTTTACTGTTAAATATGATGTTCACTGTGGGTTTTCATAGGTCCTTATCAGATTGAGGAAGTTCCCATCTGTTCATATTTTGTTGAGTGTTTTTTTAATCATGAAAGGGTATTCGATTTTGTCAAATGCTACTGCTGTGTCTATTGATATAATTATTTTTCCTTTCATGCTGTTAATGTGATGTATGCCTTTGATTGATTTTTCAGATGTTGTACTAACTTAACATTTCTCAAATAAATCCCACTTGGTCATGATATCCTTTTAGATGTTGCTAGATTCAGCTTGCTAAGTATTTTGTTGAGGATTTTCTATACCATTCATAACAAGTATTTGTAGTTTTCTTGAGATTTTTTTTGTGTGTGTGTGTTTGATATTATCACACAGATTGAATTGGGAAGTGTTTCTCTCATTTCTATTTTTGGAAGAGTTTGTGAAGCAGTTTTGTTAACTCTTGATGTACTATTTTGTAGCATTAGCTGTCGAGGTTATTTGGGCCTGGGACTTTTTTTGCAGTGAGTGTTCTGATTGCTGATTTACTCTCTTAGATGATCTGTGGGTGTCTGTTAGGCTTTCTTAGTTTGTAGTGTTGTTCACATCTTCTCTTTCTTTGGTGACCTTCTTAGTTGTTTTATCTGTTAATGAGGAGGAAACATTAAAGTCTCCACCTTAAGTATATCTTGTAGGGAAGGTTTGATGGCAACAAATTAGGTTGTTATCTGGGGATATTTTAGTTTGTCTTTAATTTAATTTTATTTTTTTTGTCTTTAATTTTAAAGGATAGTTTTGCTGCATATAGGATTCTTGGTTAACAGGAAAGCCTTTCTTTTATAACTCCTATGCTTTCTGTTGAAAAATCAGCTGTTAATCTTGCTGAGCATGTCTTCTAACACAATAAAAGAACAGTTTTTCTTGCTGTATTCAGGATTCTTACTTTTTATTTGGCTTTTGTTGGTTTGAATATGATGTGTCTCTCTTTTAGTTTATCATATTTGGGAACTAATGATTAGAAAGCAGTTTCCTTAAATGCCTTGCACCAATAAGTTTCCAGCCTTTTCCAAGGGGCTGTGTGTGTGTGTGTGTGTGTGTGTGTGTATTCAGGGATACCTTCAACAACATGATAAGCAGTTTGCAGTACTGCCTTAGCCTTCATTTCCTGTTTGCTCAGAGGCTCAACATCAGCCAAAGGTGAGGGATTAAGACTTTCTTAGGTATTTCCTTGACTTCCACACGTGTATGGCCTTCTCTGTGCCTAGGAATATGTTAGGGCTTTCCAAAGCTTCCTGTGGACATGTGATTCCTCAGGTTTTCCTTTAAAATTTTTCACTTTCTTCTTTGTCCCAACTGGTATTGCCATCTCAGGCAGCTGAGATTTTTAAACCATTGTCACTAATTTTCTTCTCTTTTCTCTTTTAAAACATATTAGAGTTAAGGCTGTTCCCATTGAGGGAGCTCTGAATCAGGTCAAATAAAACAACTGCTGAGAGTGGACCTTTTCTAGGGAGGTGCCATTTAAGTCAAATAGTAACACTTCTGGAAACGGTGCTGCTTGGAGAGTTCCAATCCCAGTTTACCTCCCATCTCACCCTTAAGAGATTGCTGAATGTCACAGCTACTGCACTTGTAAAGCTATTGTTTTTCAAGCTACCACAGAGCTAGGAAGATAAACAAGGAAATAGAATAAATTAAATGTCACAGAGTTTGGTCTCATGAAAGTCGGTTGGTTTTCTTCAGTAAGTGGTTTTTAGTTGTTGATTCCAGAGTTGATTTGGTTGTTTCTGCTGCTGCTACTGCTGCTAAGTCACTTCAGTTGTGTCTGACTCTGTGCGACCCCATGGACGGCAGCCCACCAGGCTCCCCCGTCCCTGGGATTCTCCAGGCAAGAACACTGGAGTGGGTTGCCATTTCCTTCTCCAATGCATGAAAGTGAAAGGTGAAAGTGAAGTTGCTCAGTCATGTCCGACTTAGCGACCCCATGGACTGCAGCCCACCAGGCTCCTCCATCCATGGGATTTTCCAGGCAAGAGTACTGGAGTGGGTGCCATTGCCTTCTCCGTTGGTTGTTTCTAGAGTTCTGAAAAGTTGATTTTGCCAAATTTGCCAGTGTTCTGGATAGCTCAAACGGTAAAGAATCTGCCCACAATGTGGGAGACCTGTGTTCGATCCCTGGGTTGGGAAGATCCCCTGGAGAAGGGCATGTCGACTCCCTCCAGTATTCTTGCCTGGAGAATTCCATGGACAGAGTGAATTCATTCCTGGAGGGCTACGGTCCGTGGACTCGCGAAGAGTTGTACACGACTGAGAGACTCATACACACACACTCTTAGAGCTTTTGTGTGGGAGTGGGTTTTTGGAGATCTTTGATTCTGCTGTTCTCTAAGTCCTTCCTTCTTTTCCTTTTGTCATCACTGTTCAAAAAAATTAATGGCCTTTATTTTTTAGAGCAATTGTAGATTTACAGAAATTTTAGGCAGAAGGTACAGAATTCGCATGTATTTCCTTAACTCTTATACACAGTTTCTCTATTATTAACATCTTATATTAATGGGGAATATTTGTTTCAATTAATGAGTTAATACTGACACATTATTATTAACTAAAATGTATAGTTTACATTAGGACTCACAACGCTTTGAACCAGTGGGTTGTGTGTACATTGTGTGGACTGACGCATGCATAGTAGTGTGTATCTACTGCTACTGTATCACACGGGATAGTTTCACTGTCCTTGAAACCCCACATCATGTATTCATCCTTTTCTTCACCTCTGAACCCCTGCCCCCTGGAAACGTTCTTGACAAACAGTGAAACAGTGATCTTTTTACTGTCTCCATAGCTTTACCTTTTAAACAGAATGCCATACAGTTGGAAACAGAATGTAGCCTTTTCAGATCAGCTTCTTTTAGCAATATGTATTGGAGGTTGCTCCATGTCTTTCTGTGGCTTTATCTCACTTAAGTACAGTCGTTTCTCTTTATCACTAAGAAAGAGTCCATTGTATGGATGAACTGAAGAACCCACCTACCAGTGAAGGTAGACAAGAGATGTGGGTTTAATCCCTGGGTCGTGAAAATCCCCTGGATCAGGGCAAGACAACCCACTCCAGTATTCTTGCCTGGGGAATCCCATGGATAGAGGAGCCTGGCAGGCTGCGGTCTATAGGGTTGCAAAGAGCTGGACACAACTGAAGTGACTTAGCACACTCGCTCGTGCACGTCTGGATGAACTGCAATTTGTTTATCCGTTTACCTACTGAAGGATGACTTGATTGCTTCTGAATTTGGTAATTATGAATAAAGCTGCTCTAAACATTTATGTGGGTAATTATTCAACTCATTTTGGTAAATATTAAGAAGCATGATTGTGGCATTATATTGTAAGAATATATTTGATTTGGGCTTCCCAGATGGTGCTTGTGGTAAAGAACCCGCCTGCCAATGCAGGAGATAGAAGAGACCAGGGTTCAATCCCTGGGTCCAGAAGATCCCCTGGAGGGGAGGGCATGGCAGTCCACTCCAGTATTCTGGCCTGGAGAGTCCCACGGACAGAGGAGCCTGGCAGGCTGCAGTCCATGCGGTCCCACAGAGTCGGACTCAAGTGCAGCGACTTAGCATGAACGCACACACGCATGCGTGTTTAGTGTGGTAAGAGATTGCCACGGCTGTGCATTCACTTCTCTTCCAGCAATGAGTAGGAGCTCCTGCTGCTGCATACCCTTGTCAGCATTTGGTGTTGTGGATTTTGATCGTTCTGATAGGTGTTCAGTGGCATTTCATTGTTGTTTTAATTTGCAGTTCTCTAATGGTATGATTTTGGGCATTTTTTCATAGACTTATTGGCTATATCTGTGTTTTGTCTTCGTGAGATGTCTGTTTAGAGCTTTTGCTCATTCTTAAAATTGGCTGTTTTCTTGTTGAACTTTCGGAGTTCTTTATATATTTTAGATGCCAATCCTTTGTCAGATACATTTATTACAAATATTTTCTCCAGTCTGTGTTTTGCATTTTCATTTTCATAATATTTTTCACAGGGCATATATTTTTAATTTTATGCAGGACAACTTGCCAGTCTTTTCTTTCATGGGTTGTACTTTTTGTGTCATATCCAAAAACATATTGCCAAAGTCACCTAAATTTTCATTGTTACTTTGTAGTTTTGCGTTTTATATTTAGATCTTTGACCAGTCAGTGTTCAGTTAATTTTTGTGAAAGGTGTGCAAGGTGGTTTTTTTTTTTTTTTGGTGTATAAATGTCTAATTATTTCACTACTATTTGTTGACAAGACTGTCTTCTTTCCTTTGAATTGCCATTGCTCCTTTGCTAGGGATCAGTCAGTTCAGTTCAGTTGCTCAGTCATGTCTGACTCTTTGTGACCCTATGGACTGCAGCACACCAGGCTTCCTTGTCCAACTTCTGGAGCCTGCTCAAACTCATGTCCATCATGTCAGTGATACCATCCAACCATCTCATCCTCTGTCGTCCCCTTCTTCTCCTGCCTTCAGCCTTTCCCAGCATCAGGGTCTTCTCCAGTGAGTCAGTTCTTTGCATCAGGTGGCCAAAATATTGGAGTTTCAGCTTCAGCATCAGTCCTTCCAATGATTATTCAGGACTGATTTCCTTTAGGATTAACTGGTTTGATCTCCTTGCAGCCCAAGGGACTCTCAAGCGTATTCTCCAACACCACAGTTCAAAAGTATTAATTCTTCAGTGCTCAGCTTTCTTTATAGTCCAACTCACATCCATACATGACTACTGGAAAAACCGTAACTTTGGCTAGATGAACCTTTGTCAGCAACATAATATCTCTGCTTTTTCAACGTAATGTCTCTGCTTTTTAATATACTGTTTAGGTTGGTCATAGCTTTTCTTCCAAGGAGGAAACATCTTTTGATTTTATGGCTGCAGTCACCATCTGCAGTGATTTTGGAGCCCCCCCCAGAATAAAGTCTCTCACTGTTTCCATTGTTTTCCCATCTATTTGCCATGAAGTGATGGGACCCGATGCCATGATTTTAGTTTTTTGAATGTTAAGCTTTAAGCCAACTTTTTCACTGTCCTCTTTTACTTTCATCAAGAGGCTCTTTAGTTCTTTGCTTTCTGCCACAAGGGTGGTGTCATCTACGTATCTGAGGTTATTGATATTTCTCCCGGCAGTTTGATTCTAGCTTGTGCTTCGTCCAGCCCAGCATTTCTCATGTTGTACTCTGCATTAAATTAAATAAGCAGGATGACAATATACAGCCTTGATGTACTCCTTTCCTGATTTGGAACCAGTCTGTTGTTCCATGTCCAGTTCTAACTGTTGCTTCTTGACCAACATAACAGATATCTCAGAAGGCAGGTCAGGTGGTCTGGTATTCCCATCTCTTGAAGAACTTTCCACAGTTTATTGTGATCCACACAGTCAAAGGCTTTGGTATAGTCAATAAAACAGAAGTAGATTTTTTCTGGAACTCTGTTGCTTACCAAGGATCAGTTGACTGTATGGGTGAATTTTTGGACCTTCTATTCTGTTCCATTAATCTTTTTGTCTCTATCACAGTCTTGATTACTGTCAGTTGATACAGAAAGTCTGTAAGATAGTATCAGTATTCTGACTTTCTTCAATATTATGTTGGTTATTCTGGGTCTTTTGCCTGTTCATATAAACTTGAGAATCACTGTTAATATCCATAGACTATCTTGTTTGGATTTTAATTGAGATTATGTTGAATCTAGCATTAAAGAATAGATAACCATGATGTTAAAAATACATTGTTTAACTTTTAATATACCATTTCTATTAATAGTGAGAAAAAAGCTAAAGGTTTTGTGAAGTCAAACTGTGATTGAGATTAGGAGATAAATGAGAAAGAAAAATCCCCAAATCCCTCTCTTTCTCTCTCTCTCACACACACAGAGTATCTCCACTCACCATTCTAACCTGTGAGTTACAAATCTTCAGTTTCACACAAAAATCACATATCTTAGTCATAAAGAAGCTCTGATAGAAGTGGAGAAGAATGTAAATGTATGGATAGAGCCATATAATTTGGGGAGATTACTTCGAAATTGCGATAAGTGATTATGCAGCCAAGTGATTATTTGATGTGTGGATTGAATATCAGGTGCTGCTCCTGTATATGGTTTAAATTTAAATTGGTTTTGAAAAAGCTTATTTCTTACAGATTCCTTTTTGTAGTTATTCTGATTCTTTTGTTGTTGTTGTTGTTGATTTTATTGGCTGTACTTACAGAACAATGTTAAATGATACTGATGATAGTGAGCATTTCATTCTTATGCTTCTTAACCACTGAGGTGATTTTTACCTTCATCCATACCTGTATTGGTTCAGTTCTTCATATCCACCAGCCTGTTTGGCCTGTGATTGACCACATAGGTTCTGCCTTTGCAAACACACTGCTCACCTTCCAGTGTTTTCTCCAAAGCAGCTTGAAGTCTTCTGCTGCTTTCATGACCTAATTTCTCTTTAGAAGTCAGTGATTGTTAAAATCTGTACAGAAGTACAAATTTATGACTGTCCAGCTAACATAAGGTGTTTTGTCCAGTCCTCTTTGTCTCGTGTTTTTACCTCTCAGTCTTTTTCAAAGATGCAGATTTTCCTTTGTGAACTGCATCATCTTCTCAGAAGGTGAAATCTCAAAATCTTCATTATCTTGTTTTTCCCTTCTGTTTTAAAGTCTCTTTTTATTTTCTGAAAACAGCCTCTCATATATTTGCTTTCTGTCTCAGTTTTGTCTTCTTCTGTCTTTGTACCTTCTCAATTATACTCATTTTATTCCCCAGCAACCTTCACATGGCCCTCATTGAGATGTTATGTTATTTCCACCTTACTGTCATATGGTTTAGTAACAGTTTACACCCATATTAATAGAGCATTATGTCAACATTTATCAGTTGGGTAATTTAGGAGAAGGGTATATGGCATTATAGTGTTCTTTTGACATTTGTGTTAGAAAAAATTTTCAATATAAAGAAGTTAGAAATTATTGATAGTAATAGTAATAGTAATACATCAGTAATTGGTTTTTACCTAACAATTATTACATATCAAGCACCATTCCAAACACTTTAGCATATATTATTCCCTCATTTAATCCTTTTACCAACCTAGTAAGATACTCTTATTCTCATTTTATAAGTCAGGAAAATGAAGCATAGATAAAGCAGCTTGCCCTTTGTGTTATATAGCTAGTGAGTGACAGAGCTGAGATTTGAACTCAGATAATCTGCATTAATTGGATAATATAAAAATGAATAAATCCTTGTTTTTAAAGGGCTTATAATCAGAGGTGACATGTATGCAGGTTTCTTTCATTTATGCTATAAAATCAGTTATGGATCATAAAACAGTTTTATCTAGTTGAAGGTCATTAAGACTCGGACGAGATATAAGTTTAGTTTTGGGTCTCATGGTGGAGGTATTAGAAATGCAACTTAAGGCATATGAACTTTATTTGGTAGGCTCTGGACAGCACTGAGAGAATCTATGGCCCAAAGAATATTGAGTATTTTCAATAGCTAGTTACTATCAGCCAACATAAAAGTTTAAGTTCTAGGCTGGAGCTGTGTCTTTTACACTATTTTGGCTTCTCTAGGTGCCAGTTCTTTGTCCCCATAATCAATTAGTGATCAAAACCTTTTGACCCTTCCTTCGAAATGTTTTTAATTCATCACTTCCTTACATACGGTTCATATTTATGCCTAAATCTAATATAGGCCGTTATTCCATTCCTGATTCATGCTTTGGCAGTCTCTGGTAAATTGGCTATGGATTAAAACATCGGTCTGAGGGAGGCAAGTATATGGAGGGATGAAGTAGAAGAATGAATTGGATTCAGGCTGTTTGTGGTCCCCTAAGCCATATGTGAGAGTCTCCTTGTCCCTGAAAAACACGCACTTTTGTGCCATTTCTTTTTACTTTCTTTTTCTAGAAAGCTTTCACCTTTCATTCCTGCCCAACTCAAACCTCGTACTTTATAATTCATCCCAAGTTCTTTCCTAGTCAAAAAAATTTCCCAAATTATGTCAGCTTTTTCTTCAAGAACATAGCTCTTGTCTCTACTATTCATTTGCCAGGTGATTCTTTTTGTCTTACTAGAAAAATTTTTCATTACTCTGTATATATCTTGTCTATTCAGTTACAGATGGTAAAGTCATAGTAATAATTATCACTATTTAAAATTTAATAATTCAACTATATTTTGAATCAACAAAGATAAAATAGTTAAATATGAACAAATTAGGGTCTTATCTGTGGATCAGCATTTAAATGTTCTTAAAAATCTCTTTCTTGGGTTGAAAGAAAAATCAGGCCGGAAATCAAGTATGAGAAATAGCTTCAGAGAAGAATAATTACCTTATGAAAACCAAGCTCATATTGAATATTTGAGAATTTAGAGATTTGGGAATATTTGTTAAAACCTAGAAAATTTATTAGAAAATGTATTTCTACTTTTGAAATTTAATGCATCCATGAATTTAAGTTTAATCCTGATATGTTAATGTAGATGTTATATTGGAGAGAATACTCTTTTAGTGTATTATTTTAAATATTGAAATTTTACATATATCACAAGTTCTTATATTAAAAACTAACTGGGATTATGTGTAATGTGAATACAGTAATTTTTAGATTGCTATAGCTATGACTGCTGGTTAAAACATTGTTTTTCATGTCCATGAAACACATTACCCTTAGTTTTTATTCCCTCTTATTCAACATGTATGTTATTGTATGGAACAAAGGAAACTTTAAAATTTAAAAAACAAAATTAAAAAAAAGATTTTTTTAAGGTAGTTTAAGATTAGGAAATACGTGGTGTGTTTAAGACTTTGGTAAAACCTTGTTTAATCTTTACTGGAAAAGATGGTTTATCAGCAATGTAAAAACAAAAGCAGAATAACACTATATTTGTCTTAACTATCTGCTGGAACTTCCCAGAAATAGGAGTCCAGGGGTATATCTAAACTGGGCATTAATGAGGGTAACAGCTAAAAAAAAGATGTGAAGTTTAAGAGAGTAACTAAAATTAAAAGCTAAAGATCAATCAGTGCAGAAAAATAAAATAAGTATAATTTTTTCCAGGCAAGACCTTTCCCCAGAAGTTTTTGTTTCTACTCTAGTTCCTAAAGAATAAGCTTTACATAACCAGTGTGTAAACTACACAGGAGGAGGGAGTGCAGAGGATAACTGTGTTAATGACAACTAGAATTGATTGAAATTTTCAGTGAAAGCAAATTCACTATCTGAGATGAGTAAAAGTCAAAAGGCTTTGTGATAATAAATGATTTGTAATAAGCACTGTAATAATATCATAATCTTTCTTTCTTTCTGAAATTATATTGTATATCTTTTCCCTCCAACTTCTTCCCCTGCCCTTCCAGAGGCTCTCCCTATAGAGAATCTCCTTTGGGTCATTTTGAAAGCTATGGAGGGACCCCCTTTTTCCAGGCTCAGAAGATGTTTGTAGATGTACCAGAAAATACGGTGATACTGGATGAGATGACCCTTCGGCATATGGTTCAGGATTGCACTGCTGTAAAAACTCAGTTACTCAAGCTGAAACGGCTGCTGCATCAGGTTAGTATATAGGGAACATTTTCAACTCTGATATTTTGAATTGCAAATGGATTGACTTTACTATTTTTTTAAAGTAAAGTTGAGTTTCTAATGACTATTTATATTTGTGGAGAAATAATGGTCAAATAGTACCGAACAGAAACTCTTCTGAGGGGAGAAAAAGACTTGGGGTTTTGCATGATGGTCTCTGTAAAGTCACCAACATTTATGAGCTATATAATATTTGGTGAGCTCTCTGCTTTTGTTTCCTCATTTTCATAGTACCTATGTTGTAAGGTTGTTAAGAGAGCTAGAGTTCATGGTTACAAATTGAGTGATTTAATACCTGAAACATAGGTGTTCAGTCATCAGTGCCACTGTACTACAGCACTATACTGCTACTATAATTTCAGCTCAGTGAGAAATAAGAAACAGCATTTTATATAATCATAGTCACATAATCCCACTTTGGTTTGAAACCTTCGAGTTTAAACTTCCCCAGTCTTCTCATTTTTTTTGGAGAAAACAGGGACTCGGAGCAGTGATGCGCTTCGTCCACGTGGTGAGCTGATAATAGAAGCTGGCTTCTGATTCAGTAGTATTCTCTTGGTTTGAACAGTTAACACAGACAGTTAACAGTTAACACAGACACAGAGTTTACACCTTAGTTTAACTGTAACTGCTGCTAAGTTGCTTCAGTCGTGTCTGACTCTGTGAGACCCCATAGATAGACGGCAGCCCACCAGGCTCCCTCGTCCCTGGGATTCTCCAGGCAAGAACACTGGAGTGGGTTGCCATTTCCTTTTCCAATGTATGAAAGTGAAAAGTGAAAGTTAAGACGCTCAGTCATGTCTGACTCCTACCAGGCTCCTCTCTCCGTGGGATTTGCCAGGCAGGAGTACTGGAGTGGGGTGCCATCGCCTTCTCCGAACTGTAACGAAGAGATACACCCAGACACAAAACAGGGTAAAGCTAGTACTAACTCCAAATACATATTTAACACATTTCAGCTACTTCTCACCTCTTCTGCCTTTTCTTTCCAATGTCTCTGAAGCTCCTGATAAAGAAATCTTCTAAAGATTTCAAATTGACTTTATCCTTTGTTTATGTAGTGAAAACAAAATTATGAGAAGAAAATTGCAGAGTCTGTTTAGGATATCTTTAACATTTCCCCGAATGCTGATAGAAGTTAAAAGCTGAATTAGTCCAGTATTTTGTATAACAGCCTCTTAATTTGTCCCTTTTAGTAATTATAAAAACTTCAGTGTGATACATGTATATGGTTTTAAAAAAATCACATAGTATCCAGAAGCTTAATGAAAAAAGCCATATTTCTGTCCTTCTCGCCACATGAGCCAGCCTTTTCTAATCTGAACAGGTTACTAAGTGTCTTTAGAATTATCATACACGGATTTCTTTCATCATCTTCTAGGATTGAGACTGTTATTTCTTGGATAATTTATCTTCTTTTTTCTTAGTTTGCTCTTGTATTTAGCAGGAATATATCCTTAATTTACTTCCTAAGAGAGGGCAAATGGATGGTACTTTTTTTCTAGCTGATATGTCATTGAAATCTCTTTATCTGCTCTCATATTTAGTTTATAGTAATAGTTTGGCAGGGATGGAATACTTTGGCTGGTATAGAAGTGAGTGTTTCCTTAGAAATTTGAAGTCATTTCTTTTCTAGAATCCAGTTTAGCCACTGAGAAAAGTCTGCTACATTCTAATCCATCTTACCTTGTGTTTTGTCTGTTTTTAATCTCTCTGGGAGATTTTTAGTCTGTTATTTCTGGCAATTTGCAGTTTCAGTGATATCCTGGGATTTAAATTTTGTTGTACTTGTTTGTATTCACTTAATGTATGGGTAATCACTGAGTTTTATGAAGATTCATGTAGTGTGAAATTTCCTTAAGTCATTTCTATGATTATTTTATTTATTCTGTTTTCTCTGGGTGTCTGAGTGTGTCTTTCTGGAATTCTTGGTAATCCAAACTAGAATTTATGAGTTTTCAGTCTTTTTTTCTTTCATATTTCCCTTTTCTTTGAGTTTGATTATGTTTTCTGGTGTATTTCCTCACCTTCATATTCCAGCTCCCTGTTTCTGTTGAATTATTTATCTTGGCAGTTGTATTTTCAGTTTCTAAGAGCTCTTTATTGTATGCCTTTCCTTTTTCAAATCATTCAGTTCTTATTTTGTCTTATTTTCTTAGTAAATATATTAAGTAGCTTGTTTCTGTTGTGTTTTGTTAAGATTTCTCAAGTTCCCTACATTGTTATCTCTTCATAAATGGTCATTTTGTTTTTTGTGTTTTAGTTTCTCTTTCTTTTAGAATATTTCTTCAGATATATAATGCGTCTTTGTTGTTTATTAATATTTAAGATTGAAGGGTTAGAAAGTTGATTCAGGACTCTTTGTGCATGGGTTGTCTTGTCAGCTGGCTGGCTTCACTTTACAGTGACACATGACTATTAGTGGACCCTCAGTGCTTAACTAAGTAGAGTGTTTTTCCTTCTCAGGTTGTTACTGTTTCTCCAGAGAAGAAACTTCTGCTTTTTTTTTATTCTTGGAATAGAGGTAGAAGACTGGGACAAGAGTGGGAATCTATTCTTGCCTTATGCAGACTTCCAGTTAATTCTCATATTTCTAACCCACATGAGCATGAGTGGTTTTGCCCATCCATTTTCTTCACTCTTAGTTCATTATTTTCCCTGTTTGCTTTTTATCATATTTTCACATTCAGCATCTGTTTTGACCTTGGAGTGAGAAATGAAAAACGTGGAGTAGTGAAAAGTACATGATGGTATCTCTTTGATATTTTTCTTTGGGATTACAAAATATTTGATCCTGATGATTCATACCCTGTCTCCCTGGCATGAGCCTGTGTGTTTTATGAACTATCAGGTATGCCGTACAAATGTTTTGTTTTGTTGTTTCCTCTCAGCTCCAGGGTTGAGAATAAAGCCAGTAGTGTGTCTCTCACACAGTTCTCTTGTCTGTCGGTCTCTGGCTCTCTCTGTTCCTCTCTCTCTCTCTGTCTCTGTGTGTGGGGGGAATGGACACATGGGTGCAGTGCCAGGTGGATGGACTGTTCCCAGCAGTAGCACCTGCGGGAGTGCACTGCGAGTTGAGGAGCTGCTGAATGATTGCCGCGTGGTGGCAGAGAACCACAGAAAAGTCAGGGAACTCAAGCTTCTCTATCCCCAGACTTTTTCATCATGACAGGAAAACCAAGTTCATGAAATATACATAAAAAGAGCGTATACAGCGTAAGGGTACCCTTTAATGGATAACAGGACACAGTTTTATACTCACCACCCAGGTTAAGGGATGAGACATTAAGAAGTGTTCATTCTTCACTGCAGTATCTTCCCTTTCCAGAATCTAGTACTTCCCTCGTTTCTTTTTCTGTTAATTTTTGGCCGTCTCTGTTGGCTCAGATTGTAAAGCATCTGCCTGCAATGCAGGAGACCCAGGTTTGTTTTCTGGGTCGGGAAGATCCCATAGAAAAGGGAATGGCAACTCACTCCAGTATTCTTGGCCTGGAGAATATTATGGACAGAGGAACCTGGCGGGCTACAGTTCATGGGGTCACAGAGTCTGACATGACTGAGTGACTAACTCACTGTCTGTGTCCCTATAAATATACTAGTTTTGTCTCTTAGAGCTTTATATAAGTGAAATTATACTTAAGTATTTCTCTGTGAATTGCTTCTTCCATTCAGCATTTTATTTAAGCTTCTTTGATATTTATGTTCTGCTTCATTAATTTTCGTTTTTTTAGTCTCCAATTCTGAACAGTTTCTTTCTCCATTTTACTATTGATGTCCATTTTGGTTTTTTTCCAGGGTTTTTTTTTTTTTTTTTTTTTTTGCTACGACAAATGATATGAAGTATTCCTGGTATACATGTGTGAAAATTCGTCTGGAATAACTAGGAGTGAAATATCTGTGTCATGGAGCATGGAAATGTTCCAGAAATAGGAAGCTATTTCCCCAAGTTGTTCAGTCTGTTTCACTCTTTTCAAATAGTAAATGCTTTTTTGCATTGTTCTACATCTGAGCAGCACTTGGTATTATCAGACTTCGTAATTTTTGTCATGTGATGGGACTCTAGTGGTGTTTAATTGTGGCTTTATTCTGCATTTCAAAATCAGGAAATTTGAAACATTGACACATTACTACCATTTAATCCTCAGAGCCTGTTCAGATTTTGCCCTTTGTCTTGGGGTTCAATTCAGTTCGGTCGCTTAGTCGTGTCCGATTCTTTGCGACCCCATGAACTGCAGCACACCAGGCCTCCCTGTCCATCACCAACTCCTGGAGTCCACCCAAACCCCTGTCCATTGGTCGATGATGCCATACAACCATCTCATCCTCTGTTGTCCCCTTCTTCTCCAACCTTCAGTCTTTCCCAGCATCAGGGTCTTTTCAGATGAGTCAGCTCTTTGCATCAGGTGGCCAAAGTATTAAGAGTTTTAGCTTCAACATTAGTCCTACCAGTGAACACCCAGGACTGATCTCCTTAAGGATGGACTGGTTGGATCTCCTTGCAGTCCAAGGGACTCTCAAGAGTCTTCTCCAACACCACCACAGTTCAAAAGCATCAATTCTTCGGTGCTCAGCTTTCTTTATAGTCCAGCTCTCACATCCATACATGACCACTGGAAAACCATAGCCTTTGTTGACAAAGTAATGTCTCTGCTTTTTAATATGTTGTCTAGGTTGGTCATAACTTTCCTTCCAAGGAGTAAGCGTCTTTTAATTTCATGGTTGCAATCACCACCTGCAGTATTTGGGAGCCCAGAAAAATAAAGTCAGCCACTGTTTCCCCATCTCTTTGTCTTGATGTAGTATTCTTTATAACAGAAAGATCTGGTTTACCATCACATGTTGCTTTTAAAAGTTGTCATGTTTTTGTAGATTTCTTCAAACTGTGGTACTTCCTCAGTTTTCTTTTCACTTTGATGACCATAATATATTTACTCTTTTAACCAATTCTGCTGACAATGGCACCTCATTCCAGTACTCTTGCCTGGAAAATCCCATGGACGGAGGAGCCTGGTGGGCTGCAGTCCATGGGGTCGCAAAGAGTTGGACACGACTGAGCGACTTCACTTTCACTTTTTACTTTCATGCATTGGAGAAGAAAATGTCAACCCACTCCAGTGTTCTTGCCTGGAGAATCCCAGGGACGAGTAGCCTGGTGGGTTGCCGTCTCTGAGGTCGCACAGAGTCAGACACAACTGAAGTGACTTAGCAGCAGCAGCAGCTGACTATAATCAGCTTCTCACTGCCTCTCTTGTACACTTGACCTCCTCACCTCTCTAAGATTCTGAATCTCCATGCCTGGCTACTCTCCCGTGTACACCTTCCTCACCCAACTTGGGCTCTGACTCCTTGTCAGCCTCATGGATTCTGACACACCACTCCAGTCTTCTCTTCCTGTGGATGCCACTTTACTCTGCTTGGGCTTGACACTACAGATGTCAGTTGATGCCTGCACATGGGTGCCTTCTTAACCCTACTTGGGTCTGACACCTGACACTGGGCCTTTTCCTGCAGAGATGCCCTCTTCATGCTGCTTGAGCTCTTGTAGCTCTCTAAAGGCCCTCCTGTGGGAGTGTGCCCACTCTACACCACCCTGCTTAGACTTACAGCCCATACCAGGCTGTACATATATCCTCCTCTTTCTATTCAGATTTGACTCTGGTATCAAATTGTTCTCCCATCCTCTCTGTGTATGCCCTTTTCAGTCTTTTAAGCTCTGACATGCCTTGGTAAGCTGGCCACTGGCAGGGACCTGTTTTTCAACCTCCTTAGATTCTGAAACCCTGTGCTGGGCTGTCCTTTTTGGTTGGAGACTTATTTATTTATTTTTGCCTCATTCAGGAAGATAAAGGAAAGTGAGGAGGAAAAAGAAGCAAATTTTCAAAAAATGATTGACTTTATCAAGGTAGAATTTGCATTCAAATGAATTGTGCCTATCTTAAGTATAAAATTTGAGTTTTGATGAATATATACAGCTGTGTGACCACTACCACAACAATCAAGATATAGGACATTTCTGTTGCTGCTAAAATTCTCTCATGTCCCTTTGTAGTCAGTCTTCTCTCAAACCTGGCCCAGGCAGCTATTGCTCTGCTTTCTGTTACTAAGGTTTTGTCCTTTCTAGAATTTCATCTGAAAGTTTTGTCTTCCTCTAAACTATACCATGTGTGCTTTTTTCTTGCTGGATTTTTTTCACTCACCATAATGATTTTGATACTTATCTGTGTTTTGTGAGTTTCAGTATATTAGTTTTTATTGTTGGGTAACATTCCATTGTGTGTGTGTGTGTGTGTGTGTGTGTGTGTATACCACAGTTTTATTTTCATCCATTTACTTGTTGATAGACATTTGAGTTGTTTTTAGTTGTGGGTTAATTGAGATAATGTTAAATTTCTAGAATAATAATGAAAGTTAATAATAATAGATGTATTAAAAAATTAGAATTTGAATTCAGGGCATTTTTTCCACTTGTCTGTTGTGTGATCTTGGATAAGTTAAATTACTTAAACTTTCTATGCCTAGATTTCCTTATAACAGAAGTAGAAATTATAATAGCTCCTGTTTCAGGACTGTTGTAAAGAAAACATGAGGAAATTTTAGGCAAGTGCTAAGCATAGTGTCTGATGCATAGGAAGCAGTTAATGTTAGCTGTTATACTGACAGTAGCAACATCAATAATGATAAAAATGTGAAGGTCAAGGATTTTTAATTCCTTGCATTGCTTATAATTTTATGTAGCTGCCTAAAAGCTAATTCTGTTTTCTTTAGAATCCATTGATTGTTATTTCATCGTTCAGTATACTTTATTGAGTACTTGTTGAGTTTCAAGGATTGTGCTGGTAATGAAGATAAAAAGAAGGAAGATGTAATTCTTGTCCTGTGTCTAGTGCATCGTTCTTAAAACTGTGTGTTATAGCTGGTTAGGAGATTCTGAAGTAAACTTCGTCCATCGTAACTATTTTCCCTAATAAAGTAGAATAGTATAGAAACTGTGCTGTGCTTAGTCGCTCCGTTGTGTCCAAATCTTTGCAACCCCATGAACTGAAGCCCACCAGGCTACTCTGTCTATGGGGATTCTCCAGGCAAGAATACTGGAGTGGGTTGCCATGCCCACCTCCAGGGGATCTTCCTAACCCAGGGATTGAACCCAGGTCTCCCACACTGTAGGCATATTCTTTATAGTCTGAGCTACCAGGGAAGCCCAAGAATGCTGGAGTGGGTAACCTATCCCTTCTCCAGGGGATCATCCTGACCTATGAATTGAGCCGGGGTCTCTTGCTTTACAGGCAGATTCTTTACCAGGTGAGCTACCAGGGAAGCCAGCAAACTCAGATGGTTTGAAGAGTTAAATATTTTCTTTAATGTAGAAAATTTAGAAGAAATCTACAACTACTGTTTTTAAATGGCAAAATAAATCTATAGAAAAAGATATCTATATGTACAAGTTAAACACTTAGGTTTAATAAAAAAAGTTTAAACTGATGAAATTTATAAATAAGGTTTGCTTAGAATATTATAGATTTTAGCCATGTATAACAATGTTCTAGTCAATTTGAATGTCAGTAAAATTTTTTTTTTGAAAATGTCTTTGCCCCAAGCGTCTGTGAGGATCAACTCATTTCTTAAACTCTTAATTGAAAATCAGGCTTTATGATTATATTTTTATAATCTTTCCAAATATAGTTTGACTCATTAGATTTTAAATCCCATAGGTGAATTACAGTATTACTCAAAAATTTATCTTAGCGCACATTCTAGGTTGTGTGATGTGATACAATGTTCGTCCATTTACTCTGCTATTTAAAAAAGTGACTTATGAAAAGAAGATGAAAAAATCTCTCCTGTTCCTCCACTCCCTTTCCTAGGGTGCCTCTTGTGATTGTGTTGTAGCATATCAGAAACATAAGGGCGCTTTGTTGACGTCACTGATGCTGCTTGTCAGCAGAGACTGGTCAGTGTTGCCAGGCTTTTGGTTAGTTCATTTCAAGTGTCCATGTCCGTTGCAGCTGCTTTGGAACTGATAGGAAGATCCCAATTTTTGGAAACTAATGGAAGACCCACCTGGGTAAGATGGAATTTGTTATAGGGTTTCCTACATGTTAATATGTGAAGAGTTTAAATATTAGAACAAAAGTTTACCTTTATGCTTTGTTGAAAAAGAAAAATGGAAGATGGTAGCCAAGTGTTCCTCTTAGAACAGGGGAAGGTTTACTGGTCTTTTTGAATCTTTAGTAAAATACTAATGACTTAAGAGTTAGTCGACTTAAGGTTAATTGCATTCAGAGCTCAAAAATCCTGACTAGGGCTTCCTTGGTGGTCTAGTGGTTAAGACTTTGCCTTCCAATGCAGGGGTCGTGGGTTCCATTCTTGGTTAGGGAACTAAGATCTCACATGCCTCATGGCCAAAAACCCAAAATATAAAGTGCAAGCAATATTGTAACAAAGTCAATAAAGACTTAAAAAAAAAAATCCTAACTAGAACCCACAGAAACTGCTGAAACACTTCACTTAGTAAAGCAGCCAGAATACTTGGATAATCAGTTAACTATGAATTGTTTACTTTTGTGCAGTGGTGTGTTACAGTTTTTATGTTTTTGCATCTATGCATTTATTAAATATGTGTATTCAAAATGCTTAGAACAGTGCCCAACACTGGTCAATAAACTTACCTCCTTAGGTGGTGCTACTGGTAAAGAACCTGCCTGCCGATTCAGGAGACATAAGAGACACAGATTTGATCCCTGGGTCAGGAAGATCCCCTGGAGGAGAAAATGGCAACCCATGCCAGTATTCTTGCCTGAAATCCTGTTGACAGGGGAGCCTGGTGGGTTATAGTCCATGGGGTCACAAAGAGTCAGACATGACTGAAATGACTGAGCACGGCACTCGTATGTGTAGGATGAAGCATGGACATTGCATGCATGGTTGTTATTCAGTGATTTTTAAAAAGAGAATGTTTTCTGTACATTTTATGATTCCCCCCCACCACCCCCAAAGCTTAAAAAGACTTGTCTCAAAATGTTTCCGAATTTTGGCCTGAGTACTTTTCATCTAAGTCAAGTAGTGTCAGAGTTATTTGGAGGGTATGTGGTTTTATTATAGATAGAATTGGAGATTATATTCATGATCTTTAAACTCTTGTGCTTTGATGGAAATAATAGCCTTTTCCTTCTTTGATCTCTTGAATCTATATTATTAGCCTGTTAAAAATTGGAAGGCTCTGAGACATACCTTTGAGACATGTGGTTGTTCAGTCGCTCAGTTGTGTCCAACTCTTAGCGATATACCGATAACTTAAACATTAATGAATCCCACTTGTCTTGGGCCATGCTATAAATTTATTTTATTTAGGAGAATTTTTTTAATTTTCAAAAATGCAGGTTTGGTATACAATACTTCTTTTCTAATTAATTTCTAATTTGGTGGCTCAGCAGTAAAAAAAAAAAAAAAAAAAAAAAAAACGCCTGCAATGCAAGAGCTAATGGGATCAATCCCTGGGCTGGGAATATCCCTTGGAGAAGGAAATGGCAACCCACTCTAGTATTCTTGCCTGGGAAATCACATGGACAGAGGAGCTTGGCAGGCTACAGTCTATGGGGTTGCAAAGAGTCAGACATGACTTAGCAATTAAACAACAACAAATCTTAAAACATTAATAGTAAAGAATAATGTCTATAGGATATAAATTCTTTGGAATATATTGATATTTCCTTTGTGTCCTAAAGCAAAACTTTGGAAACTTTTGAAAACTTTTCCCTTGGCCATATAGTAAATATATTTTAGCCCTTTTAGATAAGAGGCAAGATTGATGTTACATTTGTTGTTCAGTCACTCGGTCGTGTCCGACTCTCCGACCCTGTGGATTGCAGCTCACCAAGCTTCCCTATCCTCCATTATCTCCAGTGTCTGTCGCCCCCTACTCTTCATGCCCTTAATCTTTCCCAGCATCAGAGTCTTGTTCACTGACTCAGCTGTTTGTTTGTATCAAGTGGCCAAAGAATTGGAGCTTCAGCTTCAACACCATTCAGTGAATATTCAGGGTTGATTTTCTTTAAGATTGACTGGTTTGATCTCCTGCAGTCCAAGGTACCCTCAAGAGTCTTCTCTTCCAAACACCGCAGTTGGAAAGCATTAATTCTTTGGCAGTCAGCCTTCTTTATGGTCCAACTCTCACATCCTTACATGACTACTGGAGAAATCATAGCTTTGACTATATGGGCCTTTGTTGATAAAGTGATGCCTCTGCTTCTTAATACACTGTCTCGACTTGTCATAGCTTTTCTTCCAAGGAGCAAGCAACTTCTAATTTCATGGCTGCAGTCACTGTCTGCAGTGATGTTAGAGCTCGAGAAAATAAAGTCTGCCACTGTTTCCATTTTCTTCCCCATCTATTTGCCATGAAGTGATGGGACTGGATGCTATGATCTTAGCTTTTAGAATGTTGAGTTTTAAGCCAGCTTTTTCACTCCTCTTTCAACCTTCATCAAGAGGCTCTTCAGTTCCTCTACACTTTATGCCATAAGGGTGGTATCATCTGCATATCTGAGGTGATTGATATTTCTCCCGGCAGTTTTGAGTCCAGCTTGTGATTCATCCAGCCCAATGTTTCGCATGATATACTCTATATATAAGTTAAATAAGCAAGGCATCAATATATAGCCTGATGTACTCCTTTCCCATTTTGAACCAGTCTGTTGTTCCATGTCTGGTTCTAACTGTGGCTTCTTGACCTGCATACAGATTTCTTAGCAATCAAGTAAGGTGGTCTGCTAGTCCCATCTCTTTAAGAACTTTCCACGGTTTATTGTGATCCACACAGTCAAAGGCTTGAGTGTAGTCAATGAAGCAGAAGTAGATTATTTTCCTGGAATTCTCTTGCTTTTTCTACTATCTAGCAGATGTTGGCAATTTGATCTCTGGTTCCGCTGCCTTTTCTAAATCCAGCTTGTACATCTGGAAGTTCTAGGTTTATGTACTGTTGAAGCCTAGCAGTGTGTGTGTGTGAAGTGAGCCTGTGAGTTATATGATAGTTTGAAGAATCTTTGGCATTGCCCTTCTTAGTAGTATTATACTGTATACATATGTCATAGTCTGTTTATCTGTTTAGCAGTTGAAGGATATTTGTGTCTTTTTCCAGTTTTTGGCAATTATGAATAAACCCACTATAAATATTCGTGCACAGATTTTCATGTGAGGATGTTTTAATTTCTCACCTGGGAACGGGAATGCTGGTTGATAAGTATATATCTAACTTCTAAAAAGCCTCTTGATGAAAGTGAAAGAGGAGAGCGAAAAAGTTGCTTAAAGCTCAACATTCAGAAAACAAAGATCATGGCATCCGGTCCCATCACTCCATGGGAAATAGACGGGGAAACAGCAGAAAACAGTGTCAGACTTTATTTTGGGGGGCTCCAAAATCACTGCAGATGGTGATTGCAGCCATGAAATTAAAAGACGCTTACTCCTTGGAAGAAAAGTTATGACCAACGTAGATAGTATATTCAAAAGCAGAGGCATTACTTTGCTGACTAAGGTCCGTCTAGTCAAGGCTATGGTTTTTCCTGTGGTCATGTATAGATGTGAGAGTTGGAGTGTGAAGACGGCTCAGTGCCAAAGAATTGATGCTTTTGAACTGTGGTGTTGGAGAAGACTCTTGAGAGTCCCTTGGGCTGCAAGGAGTTCCAACCAGTCCATTCTGAAGGAGATCAACCCTGGGATTTCTTTGGAGGGAATGATGCTAAAGCTGAAACTCCAGTACTTTGGCCACCTCATGCGAAGAGTTGACTCACTGGAAAAGACTGATGCTGGGAGGGATTGGGGGCAGGAGAAGGGAACGACAGAGGATGAGATGGCTGGATGGCATCACAGACTCAACGGCCGCTAGTCTGGGTGAACTCTGGGAGTTGGTGATGAACAGGGAGGCCTGGCATGCTGCGATTCATGGGGTCGCAAAGAGTTGGACATGACTGAGCGACTGAACTGAACTGAACTGAAATGAACTGAACTTCTTGAGAAATCAGCAAGCTGTTTTCCAAAGTGGTTATTTGATTTTGTATTCCTACCACAATTAATGAGAGTTCCAAGTGTTCTGCATCCTGGTCCATACTTGATATTGTCAATATTTTTCAAAAGCCCTTCCCAAGTCATGCGTTGGTATCACATTCTGGTTTTAATTTGCATTTGCCACATCTGCTGGATGATGGAAAAAGCAAGAGAGTTCCAGAAAAACATTGATTTCTGCTTTATTAACTATGCCAAAGGCTTTGACTGTGTGGATCACAAAAAACTGTGGAAAATTCTGAAAGAGAATACCAGACCACCTGACCTGCCTCTTGAGAAACCTGTATGCAGGTCAGGACGCAACAGTTAGAACTGGACATGGAACAACAGACTGGTTCCAAATCGGGAAAGGAGCACGTCAAGGCTGTATATTGCCACCCTGCTTATTTAACTTATATGCAGAATTCATGAGAAACACTGGGCTGGATGAAGCACAAGCTGGAATTGCTGGGAGAAATATCAGTCACCTCAGATATGCAGATGACACCACCCTTACGGCAGAAAGTGAAGAGGAACTAAAAAGTCTCTTGATGAGAGTGAAAGAGGAGAGTGAAAAAGTTGGCTTAAAGCTCAACATTCAGAAAATGAAGATCATGGCATCTGATCCCATCACTTCATGGGGAATAGATGGGGAAACAGCGGAAACAGTATCAGACTTTATTTTTTGGGGCTCCAAAATCACTGCAGATGGTTGACTGCAGCCATGCAATTAAGATGCTTACTCCTTGGAAGGAAAGTTATGACCAACCTAGATAGCATATTCAAAAGCAGAGACATTACTTTGCCAACAAAGGTCCATCTAGTCAAGGCTATGGTTTTTCCAGTGGTCGTGTATGGATGTGAAAGTTGGACTGTGAAGAAAGCTGAGCACTGAAGAATTGATGCTTTTGAACTGTGGTGTTGGAGAAGACTCTTGAGAGTCCCTTGGACTGCAAGGAGATCCAACCAGTCTATTCTAAAGGAGATCAGTCCTGGTTGTTCTTTGGAAGGACTGATGCTAAAGCTGAAACTCCAGTATTTTGGCCACCTCATGCGAAGAGTTGACTCATTAGGAAAGACTCTGATGCTGGGAGGGATTGGGGGCAGGAAGAAACAGGGACGACAGAGGATGAGATGGCGGGATGGCATCACTGACTCAATGGACCTGAGTTTGAGAAAGCTCCAGGAGTCAGTGATGGACAGGGAGGCCTGGTGTGCTGCAATTCATGGGGTTGCAAAGAGTTGGACACGACTGAGCAACTGAACTGAATGACTAATGACATTTAGCATCTTTTCTTATGCTTATTTTTCAATTGTATATCTTCTTTTGTGAAGTGTCTTTTTTTTGCTAACAGATTTTTTATTTTTGATTATTAGTAGTTCTTTATATATGTTTTTTATCAGTTATGTAAATGGTGAGATAAATGGATATTGAAAAAATTGTACTTTTTGGGCAAGCATTTAAAATTTGAGTTAATGAAGTCAGTTAAAAACCCTAGATTTTCACATTATCATTATTTTTGTTGCTGTTGTTAAAAGCAGTCACTTTATAAATGCCTTTTGCATGTTTTGGTGATGGTTTGCAGTTATCAAAAAACCTGCTTTGGCACCATTGATTTCTTTTTTTCCCCCGGCATGTTTTAAATTGGCTTCACTGATTTCTGTTTCTTGATTTTCAGTTTCATTAATTTCCATACTCTGTTATTTTCATCTTTTTGTTTGTGTTGGCTTTATTTTGTTCCAGTTATGGATTTGACAACTTTGCTTTAATATAAGTATCGGGTACAATAATTTTTCCCTCTAAGCACTGCTTTAATTGCATTCCACAGATTTTGATATGTGGTTTCGTTTTCCTTTCAACTGAAAATATTTTCTTATTTACCTTGGTACTTCTTTTGACCCATGGATCAAAGAAGTTTGTTGTTACTTTCTAAGTGTTTGAAGATTATTTTTCTGGTTTTGATTTTCTAGTTAATATTCCATTTTGTTCACAGAGCACATTCTATTTTCTGTTCTTTTAAGTTGAATTATTCAAATATGTAGGTTCATGTCTTTCACCAGATATGAAGTGTATTTATCCATTATCTCTTCAAAAATCTTTGCCGTGAGCTCTACCTTCTATGACCTCAGTGATATAAATATTAGATCTCTTGTTATTGTCCTATAACTCCTGTACCATTCTGTTTTCTGCCCCTCCCCCATCTTTTTTTGTCTTTATTGTTCAGATTGGATTTCTGTTAATCTGTCTTTATGTTCAATCTGTAACTCAAATGCTGATACTGTATTTAGTCCATCTAAGTACCATAGTATTTAGTGCATCTAGTATTTAATGCATCTAGTCCACTAAAAATTTTTGGTTATTGAACCTTTGCAGTTCTGACATTGTCATTTTCCACTTTGTGTGTTAAGTCTTTGCTGAGACTTTCTCTTTCTGTTCCCTTTAAGAGTTCACCCTTACTTTTGTAGAATTTTTATAATAACTCTATTAAAATCTCTTACAGTTAATTTTTTTGTTACTTAATTTTAACTTTTTAATTTTGTCAGTGATGTTAGTTGTCTTTTCCTGTGTGTTTCGAGGCTTTCTTTCTTTGTACACTGAGTAGTTTTGGATCATATCTTAGATGCTTGACTGTTGTGTTCAGTTCAGTTCAGTCACTCAGTCGTGTCCGACTTTGCGACCCCATGGATCGCAGCACGCCAGGCCTCCCTGTCCATCACCAACTCCCGGAGTTCACTCAGACTCACGTCCATCGAGTCCGTGATGCCATCCAGCCATCTCATTCTCTGTCGTCCCCTTCTCCTCCTGCCCCCAATCCCTCCCAGCATCAGAGTCTTTTCCAGTGAGTCAACTCTTTGCATGAGGTGGCCAAAGTACTGGAGTTTCAGCTTTAGCATCAGTCCTGTAGTATGAGACTCTTAATATTGTTTAAACTTTATGGAGAATGTTGATTTTTCCTTTTCAGCAGATAGAGTATCTGGTTGGGACCACACGGCAAGTTCTGATTAGCCACCTTTGGGTTGTGGTTGTGCTGTCAGTTGTTCCCAAAGCCTTTGCCGTGCCTGCCAGGTCCGTTTCGAGTGTACACCTTCCAGTGGCCAGCTTGGGACCTGGGCAGTAAACCCAGGTCTTGGTTTATTTCTCAAAGTTTTTGAAATGCTGCTTAGGATCAGATCCAAGCAAGTGTGATGCTCAGGAGTGGTGAACCTAGAAATTTATATACAATTTTCTAGAGTTACTTTCTTCATGACATCCTGGTATTTTCTATTTCTATGAGCTTGCCTTTTTATTCCTCTACAGTGAAAGTTCTGTTTTACTGCACACTTCCCACAACTAAATCCATGTCCAAGGCAAAGCAGTATGAGCTTGTGTTGTCTCCTGTTCTTTGGGGTTCCTACTTTGCAGTGGCCAGGAAGGTATTGTAGATGTTGGAAAAGAAGTCGTTTTATAGTTCCTCTTTTCTCAAATATATACTTATATATAGGACTGGGCTTTTTTTTTTAACTTTAAAAAAATTTTGTATTGGGGTATAGCTGATTAATATTGTTGTGGTAGTTTCAGATGAACAGTGGAGGGACTCAGCAGTCCATATACATGTATCCATTCTCCCCCAGACTCCTCTCCCATCCAGGCTGCCACATAACCAGAGTTCCATGTGCTATGCAGTAGGTTATCCATTGTATATAGTTGGTTATCCATTTTATATGTAGCAGTGTGTACAGGCAACCATAAGTTCATTCTCTTAAGTCTGTGAATCTCTTTCTGTTTTGTAGATAAGTTCATTTGTATAGTTTTTTTTTTCTTTTTCTTTAGATCCCACATTCAAGTGATTGTTGTATGACATTTTTCCTTCTCTGTCTGACTTACATCACTCATTATGACAGTCTTTAGGTCCATCCATATTGCTGCAGATAGCGTCATTTCATTCTTTTTAATGGCTAATATTCCACTGTATATGCGTACCACATCTTTTTTATCCATTTCTCTGTCAGTGGACATTTAGGTTGATTACATGTCTTCACTATTGTAAACAGTGCTGCAGTGAACATTGAGGTGCATGTATCTTTTCAGATCATGTTTTTCTCAGATATATGCCCAGGAGTTGAAGGCTGTTGATTCAGTGTGTAAAGGCAGCCAGGTACCATCTGAACAAATAAGGTATTGAGCTGCAGTTGTACTGCACTGGTCAGGATCTAGGTCCCTCACCATCATCCCAGGCATATTCTTAGTTCATCTTTTTTAAGGTTGTCTGTGAATCATTGGACATGCCATGTTTTATCTGATTATTCCTAAACTATTTCAGCAAGACGTAGGACTTAATGATACCCTGTTATTTTTTTTAAAATTGGGTTTAAGGACAAAAACTTTAATTTTTTCAATTTTTAAAATTGAGGTATAGTGTATAGCCAGTAAAGTGCTTAAAGGTGTACCAGTCTTAAGTGTAAAGCTTGTACTTTTCACTTGTTATGTACCCATGTAACTGCCATACAGAGAGGACACAAAACATTTCCAGCATCTTTATGGGTTATAATGCACTTTACTGTCAATAACTCCTTTCTTCTAAGCCAGCCACTACTCTGATTTTTAGCACCATAAATTAATTTTACCTCTTCTCAAACTTGATAGAGTCATGTAGTATGTATACTCCTGTGTCTGTTTCTATTCAAATGTTTTCTGTGGTCAAATCTTTTTGAGTCATTTAATATTATTGTTTCTGACTCCTTTGTACTCAAAGCACCAGATCTGATTCAAATCAGATTTAATTTGACTTTTATTTTACATTTTTCATAGGTGGAGTAATCTTAAGATTTTTAAGGAATTGTCCTGTGTTTCTTTTCCCATTCTAAAACTTTCACTGGCTTTCTCACTGTCAACTTACATAGTGAATGTTCCACAAAATACTCTTTCTTGAACCCTGTTGTTTCCTCTTCTGTGTTTGTTTCTGCCAGTGCATGGAGGTAAAAAGGAGATTTCTGAAATCTTAATTGATTACCACTCTAGCATTTGGTCTGGGGTGAGTTCAGGTTGAGCAGAATGCTTGCAGTTAATTGTATTACTCTTGCGTTTTCCTTTTCTTCTTTCTGACAGCATGATGGAAGTGGTTCATTGCATGATGTTCAGCTCTCATTGCCATCTAGTCCGGAACCAGAAGATGGTGATCAAATATGCAAGGTATGGTGACTAGGTAGTCATGCTGAATTAAAAAAAAAGTTTTTTTATTACTAAAATTATAAAGCAATAATAACACTTTTAATAATAAATATATTTAAACCTGCAACTTTGTTGTCTTGGGTTTTGGTCAGATTTGCCTTTCACTTTTACTAACTTTTTAAGTTAAGTTGATATCCCTGTGGTACTTTAATTTGAGTTGTTTTATCAGTTGGATAGTCATCTGTCCCAGTATTAATATTGGTACAGGATTCTTTTTAAAAAATTAAGTCTTTTTTTTTCAGAATTATGAATAGCAATTTAAAATATGACTACCAGTAAAAATTAAAACTGTAAATAGGTACTTCTCATATATATGTGTATATATATATATAATCACAATATTGAAGAACAATATTCTTCAATAGCTGAAAATATTCAGTAGCTGAAAATGACATTTTTTAATGTTCAAAGATATATAGAATGCAGATGCATTTTGTACTTGTATATTTTTTTATAGTTCTCATCTTTAGGTCTAGTTTTAGTTGAAGAAAATTCTTTTTGTATCTTCATGAATCACATACTTATTTCTTAAGGACATACAAGTATTCTTGTCTTTCCTAGTTCCAGGTAAAATTATTGTTTCCTTTCACATTCTGTTTTCAAAGTATTCTAGTCAGTGTATTCTACTTGTCTGTAGTAACAGCCTCAAAATATTGGTGGCTTACAATAACAAAAGTTTATTTCTCTTTTTCCTTTGTTTTTAACAAAAGTTTATTTCTTACTTAGTATTTCTCATTATGTTGTATTTTGGTTGTAGATTAGTGAGACTTCATGTTTTTTCTTCTTTCTGGGATTCTGGATGAAGATCATGCTTTTTGTACCTGAGGGAAAGTAGCATTGGCAGAATACATTGGTTGAATGTAACATATGTTGCTTCCAAAACAGGTCAACTGACCAGTCTTGATATTAAGCATCAGGGAAGCACAGTTTTCTCATAGGATATGGAGTGACTTTTGGGGAACAAATTTATGTATAAAACACAAAATCAAGAAATATTGGATAATAGTCACATCTGGTTGTCTGGTCTTGGCTTTTCAGTGTGTTACCTACCTGTTCTTTAATATGAATTTCTTCCCATCTTCAGGTTTCCATCCTGTTGTGAGTATAATAATAGGTTTGCAGGAGGACATCTCTTTTTGAAAAACTTACATACATACTCCCTTGAGAGCCATTGATTTAGATGATTTCTGGTTGTCTCAGTTGTTGTTTTTTGTTTGTTTGTTTGTTTGTTTTGTGATTGCTACTTTAAAAGTAAAAATTGACTTTTTTCTAAATTTTTTTGTAAGAAGTTTTTTACATATAAATAAATTCTTTTTAAAGAAAAAATTTAATTCCAGCCTTTGTTGCAGAACTCGTGTCTTTGCGTTTTTTCCATCCTCCTTTAAAGTTCGTTGTATGTTTAGTTTTGTAAGATAGACGCAGCGTGCGTTTCTCTCTTCTCCTCAGTGCCTTTCCTTTCAGGCAGATCATCCCTAGTCTTTCTTCCTTCTTTTTGAGGTTAGATGCAGTTTCTCATTGGGCTTCCCGGGTGGTGCCAATAGTCCAGAATCTGCCTTCCAATGTAGGAGATCCAAGAGACGGGGGTTCGATCCCTGGATCAGGAAGATCTGTGAGTAGGAGATGGCAATCCATTACAGTATCCTTGCTTGGAAAGTTCCAAAGACAGAGGAGCCTGGCCCCCGGGGCACAAACAGTCAGACACAACTGAGCACGCATGCCTGCAGTAGCTCACACTTGCTTTTTCTAGTATACTAGACAGCCCTTCACGGTCATCAGCACATCCCCAAATCTGCTCATTGAGGATGGTTTTGCAGTTCAATTTCAAATGATACGAGTATTGTGACTTATACCATTACAACTTTAGGGCCTAAACTCTCCACTGGACCTGCCCTGTCACCAGTCTCTCCTTATCCGAGCACAGCTCCCTCTGCCATGTCCCTGATGAGCTGTTTCAGATGTTGGCCACTTGTCTCATCCCCTTTCTCAGCTGCCGCATTTGCCTTGTGTTCATCAAGGAAGATCATCTTTGCCTTTCTGCCTCCCAGCTTATCTGTGTCTGTGTCACTCTGATTTACTTTATTCCAGTTACAGGGAATAGTGACCACTGTGCTGTGGAAGACTGCCCTTTCTTGTTCTCGACTCTGTCTTCTGCTGCAGTTAAAGACCAAACTCTGTCTGCCTCCTCTCTCATGTCTCATTAGTGTGCTTCCTTTACTTCCTCTTCATCCTCACTTTATAAATTTCTGTATCTTACCTATCCTAAATTCAGTAAATCAGATAAACCTTTCCTTGACTCTCTTTCTAGTTGTTGTGGAAACCTGGAAAAATACACATTTGGCACGGCCTTTGTCTTAAAAGCTTTATCCCTTGGTTTTTGTGTCATTCTTTCTGAATTCCCTTACCCCTTAACATCCCCTCTCCTCCTCCGCACCACCTGCCTGCCCGCCTTTCTTGGATTCTTTTCCTTTTTAGAATGTAGGTTTGTATCTTTAGTCCAGTGTTCATTGAACTTTCTACTCTCATGATTTCACATGTAACATGTTGTGTTGTTAGTCGCTCAGTCGTGTCCAACTCTTTACAACCCCACGGACTGTAGCCTGCCAGGCTCCTCTGTCCATGGGATTTCCCAGGCAAGAATATTGCAGTGGGTAGCCATTCCCTTCTCCAGGGGATCTTCCCAACCCAGGGAACTGAACCCAGGTCTTCATTGCAGGCAGTCTTTTCCATCTGATCCACCAGGGAAGCCCCAACACGGGTTTCCCATTGTGTGTGGGACACATTGGAAATGTCCTGTGGACGAGATTACCGAGTATGAGAGACAGTGATTTTTATATGTATTAGTATAATCGCTGTCTCTCATACTTGGTAATCTGCTTATCCACTGGACATTTCCAGTGTCCCACTGTTCAAACACATCTCTCACAGATGTGTGTACTTCTAACAATATTTTTAAAACTGAAAAATACTCTTCTTTGGACACACTTCTCCTGCTTCATTCTGTTCTTTCTGTTCACTGTGTCATCCAAGCTAGAAATGGAGATGTCACTCTTGACTGCTCTTCTGTGCTCTTCTCTCACATGCAGTGAACTGCCAAAATCTCTTTTCCTCTTTCTTCTCCTCCCTAGTATCACTCTCTTGAGTCAGGCTCCTGCTCTTACCTGGAGTACTGCAACATCTTGATAACCACTTTCCTAGCCAGTTTTGTTGTTATCCTTGTCAAACATATACTCCAAACAGCTGTCAAAGCCATCTCCAGTGCAGATCTATCTGTTACTCCATGGCTGTAGCATGCCTGATGTTCAGGCCCTCTGTGATCTTTCCCTTGCCTAGTGTACTAGCCACATTGCTCCCCACTGTTCACCATAGCCTTCGTGTGCAGCATTAGTGGTTATAATTCTCCAAATATGCTCTCCTTGTCCCCATCTCTGTATTGTCTTCCAGAATCCCTAAACCTAAAGTCAGAAGTCTGCCACACTTTGTGTCGTTAGAGCTTCTTACTTACCTTTAAAACTCCATTGGGGTTAACCGTTTCCTGATATGTTTTCCTTTTCCTGTCTTTATGTGTAAAATCCTTAGAGCAGTGCCTGTCATATAAATAATGCTATAAGCATGTTGGCGCTAAATGTTTTACATACTCATATTTTGATTTCACTTTTGGGTTCATTTTCTCTAACATCAGCAGAACCTAGCAATGCCTGAATGATGGCTGTATAGTATTCCATCCCGTTGCTACATTGTATTTCAGTTGTCCTCTTATAAGGCAGTTCTCAGTTTATGAACTTGAAGATATCTTATTATAGCTTTTCTTGTACTTAGGATCATTTCTTTGGCATGTGAGTTGCATAACTGAAACCGGAGTGCAAGTAATTTTTATGACTCTTGTATATACAGTCATATGTTTGTACAAAAAGATCAGTTTTTATGTCTGATAACGTACCATTTTTTCTGCAGTCTTATTGATCACATTGAGTACTTCTCCTACTAATTTAACTCATGATTTGTAATCCATCTGTTTTTGGTCTTGATGTATGAATTTTTTAAGTCCCTGAACATTTTAAAAATTCAAATGAAAGTCATTTTTTTTCATACGTAATAAATAGTTCTTCGCCATTGCTGTGTGCATAACAACTGCAAAATTAAATAGTTTCTTCTCTATTGTTTCTTCCCCATTCTGATGCTTATTTGATACATCAGAGCCTTTATAAAATGTTTGTTTTTGATCTCTTGTTAATGAGACTACAGTATTTTTTGTTCCAAACCTATCTGAAGAAGATAGTATACTTTGCTCAATACCAACACATTATATTTGCTTACTTATTATTCTCTCTGGAAAGATGTATCATTTATGTATATATTCTACAGATGAGCCTTGAACAAGTTTTGAATTGCATGGGTCCACTTATACTTGGATTAAAAAAAAAATACTATAGTACTACATCGATCTGCAGTTGGTTGAATACAAGGATGTGAACCTTCTGGTTATGGTGGAACTGTGGATGTGGAGCACTCACTAAAAGTTATACCCAGGTCTTTTTACTTTGTATAAGGTGGGCACCCCTAGCCCCTGTGTTGTTCAAGGGTTAACTTTAATTTCCCTTGGCAGCACTATATCATCAGTATATATTTGTGGATAATTAAATAGCAGTAAACAAAATGGTCTAACTATAAGATAATGATACCTTACATGTGACAATATAACTGAATTCCTGCTTACGTTGATAATAGGTTTGTGTTCAGTTCAGTTCAGTTGCTCAGTCGTGTCCGACTCTTTGCGACCCCATGAATCGCAGCACCCCAGGCTTCCCTGTCCATCACCAACTCCTGGAGTTCACCCAAACTCATGTCCATCGAGTCGGTGATGCCATCCAACCATCTCATCCTCTGTCGCCCCCTTCTCCTCCTGCCCTCAATCTTTCCTGGGCATCAGGGTCTTTTCAGATGAGTCAGCTCTTTGCATCAGGTGGCCAAAGTATTGGAGTTTTAGCTTCGACATCAGTCCTTCCAACGAACACCCAGGACTGATCTCTTTTAGGATGGACTGGTTGGATCTCCTTGCAGTCCAAGGGACTCTCAAGAGTCTTCTCTAACACCACAGTTCAAAAGCATCAATTCTTTGGCATTTAGCTTTCTTTATAGGACAACTCTCACATCCATACATAACTACTGGAAAAACCATAGCCTTGACTAGACGAGGTTTGTTAATAGGGTGGGCACCCCTAACCCCTGTGTTATTCAAGGAATACTTTCAGGAATTTCTTTTTTTTTTTTTTTGACTTTGGGAAAGAGATTGGCCTTGATAGAAATTTCTTATAAACTAAGTCAACAGGGAATTTATTCTTTGATTCAGGCAGTTCTCATGAAAGTAGCTCAAAGAAAAAGAGTCTTCCTTGATTCCCTTTCAGGCACATTTACCTTGCTACTGATTTCTGCACCAGCCATGAAAATGACTCTGTGCCTTTAATGATGCAGTTTCCTCTACTTGTGGCCCTCGTTTCCTCTGACAGGCATCTCATATATTTCTTGAAATCTAGCTGAAGTTATTATTTTGTGTTTAATTTATTTTACTTATGTGGCTTAGTTCCTCTTATCTCTGAAATGGGGATAATAGTAACTACCTCAGAGTTGCAGTTGGAATCAGTTACTTAGACACCCAAAAGTACTTAGGTCTTGGCACCCAATTAGTACTAAGTGAATGTTAGCTGTTGCTGCTCTTATTGTTCATTGTTTATGTGTCAGACTCCTTTAAACTATGAGTTCCTAGAAGACCAAACTGGATTTTTTAAAATGGATAAATAGCTGGGATATTTAAGAAGAATCTTCATGTTAAATAAACACACAGTTCATTGCTCAGCCTGCATCCTTAATTTAATATTTTTCATTAGTGTTTTAAAATACAATAAAATACTTCACGTTAAATCTTTTAAAATATTTCAGAATGAAGATTTACTAAATGAGATAAAACAACTTAAAGAGGAACTAAAGAAAAAAGATGAAAAAATCCAACTATTAGAACATCAGCTTGTAAGTATTATAGTGTGATATATAAAGTGAAGCCTTTTCAAACTGGGCAATATATATATATATATATATATATATTTATAAAACTAGCCAGAATTGAAATTGGACTTTATTTTTTGGCTTTTAAAATTGCACTGTTGTTTTGTTTTTAGGTTATATGCACTCTATAAAAGTATGTGGTTTAATTTTCAGTCTACATAGTTTTTCAGAGTGAAAAACTCAATCCATTTTCAGTTGCGTGTGTTTGGAGATTTGAAATTCACCAACTTACCTTCATGTTACTGAGGAATGAAACTGGGTATTTAGTCTTTAGAAATCTGAATGGCTGTCTTGTTAGAAGGTTATTCTAAAAAAAATGTTTCCCCTTGGGCGATGTTCCGTGATTTCTCAGAGCCATATGATTGTTTATAATTTTATAATTGTTAAAATGTCAAATATTAGTTCCATATGAAAACTGTATGTGCTGTGTCTTGAATTTAATTATAATTTAATTTGTAATAATAAAAGGCCAGGATAACAAGAACGTAATGGCATAACAATAGGCCAAAGCTTTCTTGGAAGTTAAAAGCTTATATTGGCCAAGCAAAGTAATTTGGCGATGTGAAATAGTAATTTCACTCAGAATATAAAATATAAAACATACTGAGTTCTGAACCACTGGGGTCAAATCAGAGATCCAGCTTATGAATAAATGGTAAGGATAGATGGATCAGATGTTATGATTAAGGGTATCAGAAGATGTAATAAACCTGAAAAAATAAGAATAACCTAATAGTGCAAATTGAGGGCCTACTAAATATAAAATTAAGAAGGACAAGAGTAAGACTAGTTTTTGTATTTCAAAACTAAAGACAGAGAACAAGCTGGTGGAGGAGTAGGTGGACACGGAGTACGTCTCTCTCCACGGATACATCAGGAATACCCCTTCAGACACAGAAGTGTGTGCAGAACACCAGCTGAGAGTGAACAGGAGTAGCTGACAAGAGGGAAAGAACATATAGAACCACACAAAACTTGGTAGGACAAAGGAACTAGGGGAAAAAGCTGAAGTGTTAGGACTGGACCTGTCCTCGGCGGGTAGGGGAACTGAAACAGAAACCTGAGCCCCACGGGCAATTGTCTGAGTCGGAGGAGAAACATTTAAGGCTAAGAGTGAAACAGCTGATCTGTGGCAGCCTAAATGGAATGAGAATCAGACAGTCCTTGCTGGAGCTGTACATGCCCCAGACAGGGACTCAGGTTCCCTGGAAGGCTTTAGTGGCTGGGAGCTGGAGTTCAGGGATTCTGAAGCAATCCCAGGGTGAGGGCTGCTGTTGACTGCAGAGAGTTGAATTGAGGGGATGTGAGGGAGGATATTGTGGTGGGAAATGCCTGTGGAGGAAATCCAGGCAGCCATGGAAGCAAGGCAATTCTGCTGAGTCACAGGTAGGGGATGGAGCCATCACCGTAGCCTCTCTCTCCCCACAAGTCAGCATTGGCAGCTGAACAGTAGAGAGGCTGGCCCATCAAATGCCTGATGCACTGAACTACAGAGCAAGACCCCACCCAGGGTGCTCCTTTAAGTGCCTGACGCGCCGATCTACAAACTAGGACCCCAGCCAGGGGGACCCCTCTATGTCCCTGACCCATGGAACAACAGAGAAGGACCCCAGGCAAGGGAGCCCTCGAAGTGCCTGCATGGGTGGAGCTACAGAGAAAGACTGGCCAGAGGCCTTCTGATTGACAGCTACAAGAGGCTTGAAAAAAGACTCTGATAGCGCCATAACATTCTGCGGCGGAGGCAGTCTGTGTCCCTGCTTGGTACCACCAGAGTCCCCACAAGCCAAGCAGCTGCACCACCTTCATGCTTAGCTGTCACTGGGGCAGAACTGCCACAGGGAAAATAAGTCTTACATCTATGTGTGCAGGATTGCTTTGCTAGTATCCAGCTCTTTGCGACCCTGTAGACTGAAGCTGTCCAGGCTGCTTTGTCAGGGAGAGGGGTTCTCCAGGCAAGCACACTGGAGCGTATTGGCCAATACTGGTTGCTGTACCCTTCTAGAGCACGATATTTCCTGCTGCGCTAGCTGCCAACTCCCCTGAATACCTGGTGCTGCCAGAACCCCTGCGACCCAAGCAGCGGACCACCTCCACACCTGGCCCTCACAGGGACAAACCCAAGTCCTCCAGGACTGCCTCAGGAGCAAACCCCAGTGGATGACCCACATGCTGAGGTAGAAATAAAACCACAATTGAAACAGTGTGGCTAAGGAAGAAGATCTAAAACATTCCCACCAGCTGTACAAGCTGCAGATTAAATCCTCATGATCAACTAGGCAGATTCTGTGCCTGTGGAATATATAAAAGGTCATTGAGAGCTCCCACAAAAGGAACCACACTAGTTCTGATAGCTGTGGACATTGGAGGCAAGAACACACAGGAGTAGGACCAGATTAGAATCTGAGCTTCCCCCACAGCAGGTCCAAAGATCAGCAGAGTGTAAGAGGGCATTCTAGGGAGGTTGAGGTGGACTCTGGCTCCCAGCGAGGGAAAGGACTCTGATAGCAGTGACTCAAGAAAAACGTTTATTATTCTTATGTTTTTACTTGTCTTGTAGATTCTTTTGGATTGTTTTTTCTTTTTTGTTCCTCTCTTTCCCCTCTCCATTGTAGTTATTGGTTTTATTGGCACTATGAAATCCAATTAAGCTTTTGAGCTTTTCTTTTTTTTCTCAGTCACATTTTTATTGTTATAAACCTCTGCCTCTTCGTTGGTTGGGCTTTTGCAGTTCTGTGGCATTTTCCTTTTTTTCTTCTTTTCTCTTTTTTTAATTTTAATTTTTTAAACCTATTATTTTTTTTACATTTATTCCTTTGTTTGCTTTTCATATTGTTCTTTTTCCCTTGCAGTCAGTCTTTAAAACATATATAAATCTTCATTTACCTCTATTTAACTTTGCATATCTATTCTTTCTTTCCTTTCCTCTCAACATATTTGTTAGTTTTATTTTCATTGTTATATTTTCCAATTGGCATTTTGCTTTAGTTTTGTTTTCCAGTTTGTGCTTTAGGTAGTTTTGTTCTTAACTGATTAATACAATTTTTGCTTTTCTTTGTTTGCTGGGTCAATCTATTCTACTTTATTTTGTTGGACTGTTTCGATTTTGCTTATGGTTGTATATGTATATATTCAGTCACACATTTTATTGTTGTTATAAACCTCTGCCTCTACGTTGGGCTTTTGAAGTTCTGTGTTTTCCTTTTTTCTTTCTTCTCTGTTTTTTTTTTCTTCTTTTTTTATAATTTTAATTTTTTTAAACCTACTGTATTTTTTCTACATGTATTCCTTCATTTGCCTTTCCTACTGTTCTTTTCCCCTTGCAGTTAATCTTCATATAAATCGTCTTCATCTACTCCTGTTTAACTTTGCATATCTATTTTTTCTTTCTTTTCTTTCCTCTCAACATATTTGTTAGTTTTGTTTTCATTGCTTATTCCCCACTTGGCGCCTTGCTTTTGTTTTGTTTTCCAGTTTGTACTTTAGTTAGTTTGGTTCTTAACTGGTTAATATAATTTTTGATTTCCTTTGTTTGCTGGGTCAATCTGCTGTACTTTATTTTTGTTGGATTGTTCTGACTTTGCTCATGAGTGTATATGTATACGTGTATATTCCATTATTTTAATTATTATTTGCCTGACTTTGTAACTGCCATTTGTCTGGGGTTCATCTTTGGTTTCTCATTTTTTGATATTTGTTCTAATCTCACTTAATACCATACCAAACCACTCCAGAGATCAAGCCCTGAGCCTTTGAAGTGGGAGCACTGACTCTAAGACCCTAGACTACCAGAGAAATAACCCTAGGGAGTATCAAATAGTGAGAACTCACACAAAGGAAACCACTTGAATACAAGACCCAGCATCACCCAACCACCAGTAGCACCCTGTACAGGATGCCTCATCTAAACAACAAACAAAACAAAAATACAAACCCAATCATCAGCAGATAGGATTACAACCTCACTCAGCCTTGCCCATCAGAGGAAAAGCAGACAAAAACTCAGCACAAATCTCACCCTCTATGAAGCTTACAGAAACCACTGGAACAATCTTAGGAAGGCAGAAAACAAAAGGAAGAAAGAATTTAACCTTGAAGCCTCGGAAAAGGAGACCTCAAACACAATAAGTTAAAAAAATAATAATGAAAAGGCAGAGAAATACTACACAAATGAAGTAACAAAGTAGAAACAGTGAAGTCCAAATAAATGAAGAGGAAATAGGCAAACTACCTGAAAAAGAATTCAGAATAATGATAGTGAAGATGATCAAAAACCTTGAAAACAAAATGGAGAAAATGCAAGAATCAATTAACAAAGACCTAGAAGAATTGGAGAAGGAAATGGCAACCCACTCCAGTATTCTTGCCTGGAGAATCCCATGGACGGAGGAGCTTGGTGGGCTACAGTCCATGGTTCGCAAAGAGTCGGACACGACTGAGTGACTTCACTTCACTAGAAGAATTAAAGAATGAGCATACAGAGACAACAACACAATTACTGCAATTAAAAATACTCTAGAAGGAATCAGTAGCAGAATATCTGAAGCAGAAGAACGGATCAGTGAGCTGGAAGATAAAATGGTGGAAATGACTTCTGAATAGCAAAATAAAGTAAAAAAAGAATGAAAAGAACTGAGGATAGTCTCAGAGACTTGGGACAATATCAAATGCACCAACATTCAGATTATAGGGAATCCCAGAAGAAGAGGAAAAGAAAGGGTATGAGAAAATTTTTGAAGAGATTATAGTTGAAAATTTTCCCAACATGGAAAAGGAAATAGTCATTCAAGTCGAAGAGGCACAGAGTTCCACACAGGATAAACTGAAGGAGAAACACGCCAAGACACATACTAATCAAGGTAAAAAGGATTAAACACAAAGAAAGAATATTAAAAGCAGCAAGGGAGAAGTAACAAGTAACATACCAGGGAAACCCCATACTTAACAGCTGATCTTTCAGGAAACTCTGCAGGTCAGAAGGGAATGGCAGGATATATTTGAAGTACTGACAGGGAAGAATCTGCAGTGAAGATTACTGTACCCAGCAAGAATCTCATTCAGAACTGATGGAGAAATAAAAAGCTTTTCATACAAGCAAAAGTTAAGAGAATTCAGTACCACTAAACCAGCTTTACAACAAATGTTAAAGGAACATATATAGTCAAGAAATACAAGAGAAGAAAAAAGATTTACAAAATCACCCCCAAACAATTAAGAAAATGGCAGTAGGAACATATATATCGATAACTAGTCTAAATGTAAATGGATTAAATGCTCTAACCAAAAGACACAGACTGGCTGAATGGACACAAAAACAAGACCCATATATATGCTGTCTACAAGAAACTCACTTCAGACCTAAAGACACATAACAGACTGGAAGTGAGAGGATGGAAAAATACATTCCATGCAAATGGGAAGCAAAAGAAAGCTAGAGTAGCAGTCCTCATATCAGACATAACAGACCTTAAAATAAAGAGTATTACAAGAGAGAAGGAAGGACACTACATAATGATCATGGGACTAATCTTAAGAGGAAGACGTAGTAATTGTAAATATCTGTGCACCCAACATAGGAGCACCTCCATAGGTAAGACAAACACTAACAGACATAAAAGGTGAAATTGGCAATAACATAATAATAGTAGGAGACTTCAACACCCAGTCGCACAAAGGGACAGATCATCAAAACAGAAAATTAATAAGGAAACACAAGTCTTAAATGATACACTAGATGAGATGGATCTCATTGATATCTTTAGGACATTCCATCCAAATACAGAAGAATACACTTTCTTCTCAAGTGCACACGGAACATTTTCCAGGATAGACCGCATCTTGGGTCACAAATCAAACCTGAGTAAATTTAAGAAGATTGAAATCATATCAAGCATCTTCTCTGACAACAGCGCTATGAGTCTAGATATCAATTACAAGAAAAAAAAAACTGCAAGAAACACAAACACATGGAGATTAAACAACACGTTTCTAAATAACCAACAGGTTACTGAGGAAATCAAATGGGAAATGAAAAAACTTCTAGAAACAAATGCCAGTGAAAACACAATAATTCAAAACCTATGGTATGCAGCCAAAGCAGCTCTAAGAGGGACGTCTATAGCAATGCAGCCTACCTCAAGAAACAAGAGAACATCAACTAGAGAATCTAACTTCACACCTAGAACAACTGGAAAAAAGAAGAACAAAAAACCCCGCAAAGTTAGTGGAAGGAGGAAATCATAAAAACTCAAGCGGAAATAAGTGAAAAAGAAATGAAAGAAACAAGAATAAAGATTAATAAAACTAAAAGCTGGTTCTTTTAGAAGATAAACAAAATTGATAAGCCTTTAGCCAGACTCATCAAGAAAAAAAGAAGAATCAGTGCAACAAAATTAGAAATGAAAAAGGAGAGGTTACAACAGACAGAGGAGTATGAGACTATGATTAACAACTATATGGCAATAAAATGGATAACCTGGAGGAAATGGACAGATTCTTAGAAAAGTTCAATCTTCCAAGACTGAACCAGGAAGAAATAGAAATTATGAACAACCCAATTCCAAGCACTGAAATTGAAGCTGTGATAAAAAAAATCTCCCATAAAACAAAAGCCCAGGACCAAATGGCTTCAAAGGAGAATTCTATCAAACGTTTAGAGAAGAGCTAATGCCTATCCTTCTAAAAGTCTTTCAAAAAATTGCAAACTCAATCTACGAGGCCACCCTCACCCTGATACCAAAACCAGACAAAGACAACACACAAAAATAAAACCACAGACCAATATCACTGATGAACATAGATGCAAAAATCCTCAACAAAATTTTAGCAAAAAGATTATAGCCACACATCAGGAAGCTCATATCATGCATAAGTTGGTTTATTCCAGGAAAGCAATGATTCTTCAATATATTCAAATCAATCAATGCGGTACACCATATTAACAAACTGAAAGATAAAACCATATGATACTCTCAATAGATGCAGAAAAAGCCTTTGACAAAATTCAGCACTCATTTATGAATAAAACTGTTCAAAAAATGGGCATAGAAGGAACAACTCAACATAGTAAAGGCCATATATGATAAGCCTACAGCAAACATTATTCTCAATGGTGAAAAACTGAAAGCATTCCCCTATGATCAGGAACAAAACAAGGGTGTCCACTTTCACTGCTATTATTCAACATAATTCTGGAATTCCTACCTACAGCAATCAGAGAAGAAAAAGGAACCCAGGAATCCAGATCGGAAGAGAAGAAGTAAAGTTCTCACTGTTTGCAGATGATGTGATACTGTACATAGAAAACCCTAAAGATAGTATCAGAAAATTGCTGGCACTAATCAGTGAATTTAGCAGAGTTGCAAGATACAAAATCAGTACACAGAAATCACTTGCATGTCTATATACTAACAATGAAAAATCAGAAAGAACTTAAGGAATCAATCCCATTCACCATTGCAACAAAAAGAATTAAATATCTGGGAATAAACACCTGGGGTAACGGGCAAATTTGGCCTTGGAATACAGAATGAAGCAGGGCAAAGGCAAATAGAGTTTTGCCAAGAGAACACACTGGTCATAGCAAACACCCTTTTACAACAACACAAGAGGAGACTCTACACATGGACATCACCAGATGGTCAACACTGAAATTAGATTGATTATATTCTTTGCAGCCAAAGATGGAGAACCTCTATACAGTGAGCAAAAACAAGACCAGGAGCTGACTGTGGCTCAGATCATGAACTCCTTATTGCCAAATTCAGACTTAAATTGAAGAAAGTAGGGAAAACCACTAGACCATTCAGGTATGACCTAAATCAAATCCCTTATGATTGTACAGTGGAAGTGAGAAATAGATTTAAGGGACTAGATCTGACAGATAGAGTGCCTGATGAACTATGGATGGAGGTTCGTGACATTGTTCAGGAGACAGGGATCAAGATCATCCTCATGGAAAAGAAATGCAAAAAAGCAAAATGGCTGTCTGAGGAGGCCTTACAAATAGCTATGAAAAGAAAAGAAGTGAAAAGCAAAGGAGAAAAGGAAAGATATAAGCATCTGAATGCAGAGTTCCAAAGAATAGCAAGGAGAGATAAGAAAGCAACAGAGAGGAAAACAACAGAATGGGAAAGACTAGGGATCTCTTTAAGAAAACCAGAGATACCAAGGGAACATTTCATGCAAAGATGGGCTCGATAAAGGACAGAAATGGTATGGACCTAACAGAAGTAGAAAATACTAAGAAGAGGTGGCAAGAATATGCAGAAGAACTGTAGAAAAAAGAGCTTCAGGACCCAGATAATCACAATGGTGTGATCACTCATCTAGAGCCAGACGTCCTGGAATATGAAGTCAAGTGGGCCTTAGAAAGAAAGCATCACTACGAACAAAGCTAGTGGAGGTGATAGAATTCCAGTGGAGCTATTTCAAATCCTGAAAGATGATGCTGTGAAAGTGCTACACTCAATATGCCAGCAAATTTGGAAAACTCAGCAGTGGCCACAGGACTGGAAAAGGTCACTTTTCCTTCCAATCCCAAAGAAAGGCAATGCCAAAGAATGCTCAAACTACCGCACAACTGCACTCATCTCACACGCTAGTAAAGTAATGCTCAAAATTCTCCAATCTGGGCTTCATCAGTATGTGAACCGTGAACTTCCAGATATTCAAGCTGGTTTTAGAAAAGGCAGAGGAACCAGAGATCAAATTGCCAACATCTGCTGGATCATTGAAAAGGCAAGAGAGTTCCAGAAAAACATCTATTTCTGCTTTTTTGACTATGCCAAAGCCTTTGACTGTGTGGATCACAAGAAACTGGAAAATTCTGAAAGAGATGGGAATACCAGAACACCTGACCTGCCTCTTGAGAAACCTGTATGCGGGTCAGGAAGCAACAGTTAGAACTGGACATGGAACAACAGACTGGTTCCAAATAGGAAAAGGAGTACGTCAAGGCTGTATACTGTCACCCTGCTTATTTAACTTCTATGCAAGTACATCATGAGAAACGCTGGGCTGAATGAAGCACAAGCTAGAATGAAGATTGCCAGGAGAAATATCAATCACCTCAGATATGCAGATGATACCACCCTTGTGGCAGAAAGTGAAGCGGAACTAGAAAAGCTCTTGCTGAAAGTGAAAGAGGAGAGTGAAAAAGTTGGCTTAAAGCTCAACATTCAGAAAACGAAGATCATGGCATCTGGTCCCATCACTTCATAGGAAATAGATGGGGAAACAGTGGAAACAGTGTCAGACTTTTGTTTTTTTGGCCTCCAAAATCACTGCAGATGTTGATTGCAGCCATGAAATTAAAAGACACCTACTCCTTGGAAGGAAAGTTATGAACAACCTAGATAGCATATTCAAAAGCAGAGACATTACTTTGCCAGCAAAGGTCCATCTAGTCAAAGCTATGGTTTTTCCAGTGTCATGTATGGATGGGAAATTGGACTGTGAAGAAAGCAGAGTGCCGAAGAACTGATGCTTTTGAACTGTGATGTTGGAGAAGACTCTTTAGAGTCCCTTGGACTGCAAGGAGATCAGTCTTGGGTGTTGATTGGAAGGACTGATGCTAAAGCTGAAACTCCAATACTTTGGCCACCTCATGTGAAGAGTTTTCTCATTGGAAAAGACTCTGATACTGGGAGGAATTGGAGGCAGGAGGAGAAGGGGACGACAAAGGATGAAATGGCTGGATGGCATCACTGACTCAATAGAGATGAGTTTGAGTGAACTCTGGGAGTTGGTGATAGACAGGGAGGCCTGGTGTGCTGCGATTCATGGGGTCGCAAAGAGTCGGACACAACTGAGCAACTGAACTGACCTGAAAGAGACAGAAGAACTGTACAGAGAAAATTATAATACACTAATGAAAGAAATCAAAGACAGCAAAAACAGATGGAGGGATATTCCATGTTCCTGGGTAGGAAGAATCAATATTGTGAAAATGACTATGCTACCAAATGCAGTCTACAGATTCAGTGCTATCTCTATCAAATTATCAGTGGTATTTTTCACAGAACTAGAACAACAAATTTCACAATTCATATGGAAACTCAAAAGACCCTGAATAGCCAAAGCAGTCTTGAGAAATAAGAATGGAGGTGGAGGAATCAACCTTCCTGACTTCAGATTATACTACAAAGCTGCAGTCTTCAAGACAGTATGGTACTGGCACAAAAACAGAAATATAGACCAATGGAACCAGATAGAAAGCCCAGAAATAAACCCATGCACCTATGGTATGTTATTTTTGACAGAGGAGGCAAGAATATACAATGGGGCAAAGACAGCCTCTTCAATAAATGGTGCTGGAAAAACTGGACAGCTACATGTAAAAGAATGAAATTAGAACACTTCCTAACACGATACATGAAGATAAACTCAAAATGGATTAAAGATCTAAATGTGAAACTGGAAACTATAAAACTCTTGGAGGAAAGTATAGGCACAACACTAATAACATTAATTAAAGCAAGATCCTCTATGACCCACCTCCTATAGTAATGGAAATAAAGAGAAAAGCAAACAAGTGGGACCTGATTAAACTTAGAAGCTTTTGCACAGCAAAGAAAACTATAAGTAAGGTGAAAGGACAACCCTCTGAATGGGAGAATATAATAGCAAATGAGACAAGTGACAGAGGATTTATTTCCAAAATATTCAAGCAGCTCATACAACTCAATACCAGAAAAACAAACAACCCAATCAAAAAGTGGGAAAAAGACCTCAACAGACGTTTCTCCAAAGAAGACATGCAAATGGCTAACAAACACATGAAAAGATGCTCAACATCACTTATCATTAGAGAAATGAACATCAAAACTACAATGAAGTATCACCTCATGGCAGTCAGAATGGCCATCATCAAAAAATCTAGACACAATAAATGCTGGAGAAGGTGTGGAGAAAAGGAAATGCTCTTGCACTGTTGGTGGGAATGTAAATTGATACAGCCACTTTGGAAGACTCTATGGAGATTCCTTATCAAAGTAGGAATAAAACCACCATATGACCCAGCAATCTAACTCCTAGGCATATACCCCGAGGAAACAAAAACTGAAAAAGGCTCATGTATCCATTGTTCATTGCAGCGCTATTTCCAATAGCTAGAACATGGAAGCAACCTAGATGTCCATTGACAGATGAATGGTAAAGAAGTGGTGGTACATGTACACAATGGAGTATTACTCAGCCATAGAAAGGAATGCACTTGAGTTGGTTTTAATGAGGTAGATGAAGCTAGAACCTATTATACAGAGTGAAGTCAGTCAGAAAGAAAGATATAAATATCATATTCTAATGCATACATATGAAATCTAGAAAAATGGTACTGAAGAATTTATTCACAGGTCAGCAATGGAGAAACAAACATAAGAGGATAGACTTATGGACATGGGGAGAGGGGAGGAGGGGGTGAGATGTGTGGAAGAGTAACATGGAAACTTCTATTACCATATGTAAAATAAGATAGCCAACAGGAATTTGCTGTATGGCTCAGGAAACTCAAATGGGTGCTTTGTATCAGTATCAGTCTAGAGGGGTGGGATGTGGTGGGAGATGGGAGGAAGGTTCAAAAGGGAGGGGATGTATGTATACCTATGGCTGATTCATGTTGAGGTTTGACAGAAAACCACAAAATTCTGCAAAGCAATTATCCTTCAATTAAAAAAATACAACTAAACACAAACCCAATCAGTGTAGCCAATTTTCAGGGAAAAGAAAAGGTAGCTTTAAGAAATTAAGCTTCAGATTTTGCAGAAATATATTATAGAGCACAAAACTTGTATCTAGTGATTTTAGAAAAAAAGATTATGACTCTCATATTCTGTAGCTAAACCCCCTTTTTTTAATATACAGAGGTACATTCTCTAACCTTTAATGCATTGAAAAATATGCTACACATTTATCTTTGTAAAATTATTTAATGATGCATCCCAAGTACTTGAGAGAGAAATTTTAAAATAACTCAGGAATAAAGAAGTAAAGATTAAAATGAATGAATGGTTAAATGGAAACCCACCTTTAGAGAGACTCGATAGGATAATCTTCCCACTACTAATGGGAGAAAACTTAAGGCTCATTATTTAATCATATGTCATTGTATATCATTTGAATGTTAAATTTGTTTAATTTATAAATTAAAACATTTTTGAAATAAAAATTATTTTTAACTAAAAATTTAAGTTGCTATTTTTGTAAGTATTTAGATAAAATATATTTCAGGAAAGAGATAAAGGGTATACTGAAGAAGTACTGAGTTATTTATCTACAAATAAGTATCTAAAATTATTCTTGTCATATACTTAGATAAAATGTTTGTGGACTGCTCTAAGGTAACTATTAGTAGATTAGAATAATGTATCTTACGAAAGATAAAAGTAAAAGAGGACATAGAGAAATATCAAGGATATCTAAAAATAGCAAAACTAAGGTGACAGAAATTCGACTAAATGTAATAAATATTAATATAATAATAGAAATGGCATTATTTCATGTAGAGAGCTTTGTTGAGGATTTAAAGTAAAATCCTTTAATTTCTTTACATAAGGGAAATTTAGGTAAAGTAAAATGCCATAGTAATACTGTATATTAAAGGTTGGGAGGTTCAATATTAAAATTAAAAAAGTAAATCTAAGACCTAAATAATTATGAAAAAAATCACTTTATATTGATACATGATTAATAAATAATGAAAAATATAGCTTTTTATGCTGAGAAGTTTTAATAATTCTTTTAACTTCAGTATGCCCTTTAAAAAATATTCTTTTCTCATTTGCAATATTACCTTTAACTAGTTAACAGTAATTTTAAAATATTTTCTAACATTCAGTCCATATTCTGATTTCTCCAGTTCTGAAAATATCTCGTATGTTTATACGTTGCATCAAGTTATATCCCCTAAGTTTCTTTTACTTTAGAATCATTCTTTTTTTTTTCCCATTGTACTCCCTTATTAAAGAGACTGGGTCAGTTATCCTGAAGAATATCTCACCTTACAAATAACGTTTAGAAATGTTTTAGAAATATCTAAGAGAATCCTAAAGAAAGAAAGAAAAACACAAGCAAAAACATTACTCTTTATTGATATGTGAAATTGTCTGTATTTGATATATTAAATTTAGATATTATTTATTTCAGAAGAGCCTATCACCTATCTTTAGTTATAGTCTAGAAAGTCTCTTGTTCAAATCAAGAATTTAAAAGGATATAAACCATTGAAAGCAGAAATATGCAACTATACTTTTCAGATTACCAAAATTAAAATTGCCCTTCTCTTTTTAGTCTTTTTCTTTCTTTATATCCCTTAGTTAGTTTTCTTAAAAATAGCAGAATGTCATCAGAGGAGCCATGGAATAGGAATTAGAGAACTTTTCTTGTTTGTATTAATTAGCTGAATGACATTGGCAGTTTCTATCACTCTAGTGCTTTCTTTATCAAAAATGTGGAGGTTTTTCTAAGTGATTTCAAAGTCCTTTTCCATTTCTAGCTTGTTATACTTTTAATCTTTTTTCAGAAATAGATGCTCTAATCTCTGTTTATATGTAAACTTAAAAAAATACATTGACAATATAATATGTTAAATTCTTATTTTATGAGAAATATGCAGATATAAAATCAGATTGCAGTGCTCCAAAAATTAAGCCAAAAAGTATAGAGGCTTGACTATTTAAACCTTATTCCAAATGCTTAGAATGTCTTAGAATATTTTCACCTCAGTATACTGCAGTTAAATAATAATTAATTTAGATATATTTGTTCTTTGAGTCCTCAGAGTAATCCTATGAAAGTACTGGTGTAGAATCTTATTTGTGGAGACATAGAAAGTGGAATTCAGCTTAAGTAGGCTGGCTGTGTAGTTGAGTATTTGAGAAGCCATGACCAGACTGAAGCTACATAGACCTAGGTTCAAATCCTGGCTCTGAACTTAGTAGCCATACTCTCTTAGGGAAGTTACTTAATTTCTTTTAAGCCTCTTCTGTGTGTGGGGATAGTAAAATAATACCGACCGTATAGTGTTGTATTATAAACTAAATAAACTACGTATGTAAAGTCCTTAATGCTATAATTGGCCCATGGATACATGATAAATAATAACTCTTATTTGATGATTTGCTCCAAATCACCCATCCTGGTGAATCAGTGCCTGTCTAGTGATGTTTTAAGTAAAAGTCTGACTAAAGTGACTTGAAAATAAGAATGTTTATAAACTTAATAACAAGAAAGTGTATTGGCCCATCTGTTTTCATGGTTTCTTAATTGGTCCTGTGGGTAATGGTAAAGTTCTTGCATGACTTTTCTGAAATCCTCTTGGATTCTTGCATGTCCTTTCACGGTCACAAGATGTTTGTGGTAACTCTCTGTGTCACATACTCACGCCGTGGTCCCCCCAAATAGGAAAAGCACCTGTTTTTCTTTACATATCCACTTTTAAAATTAAGAACACTTTCTTAGAAATAACCCAGAAGTGTCTTATGTTTTATTGGCTAGATTTGGGTTCTTTGTCCCTTAAGCATTGAGGAGTAGGATTAATCAGATCGGTTCAGACTAATCAAAATCTGTCATTGAGTCAAGAGAGGATACATACTTCCTGAAATATGGGACCACATAGAAGGTGAGCATCTGAAAGAATCTGTCAGCAGTAAAGCACACAGATGGAGAGGGAATGACAAGAGTAGCTGTTGTCTGTCTATTGAAATGTCCCTAAAAGCTATATTTTCTGAATTATGGAAAATTCAAATATTTGCCAGTTATTGTCCTACATATGTTAGTTAGCACATAGGCTGCAGAACGGAAATTGTTTCTGGAATTGCAGTAGTCAAGATAAAATAAGTAATGTGCTTGCATTAAGATAAATGTTCTATCTTTTTTCTGCTTTCATGCCTCCCATATATGTTAAAAGTTAAGTCCTATTGAATTCCGAGAGATCTAAGTTGACCTGCTTATTATATTGAATTTCGTTTCAGTGATTGTCCCATGTTTTGGAATGGAAAATATGTACATAATACAAAGAATAGGAAACGTCTGTATTACAGAGGTTTTTGTTTTGACTAGATTTTGATTGTGAAAATTGTAATGATTTGATTACAATTAAGAAAAAATTTGAATATTGGTAAATATTTTAGAAGTAGAAATGTATCATTTTAGCTTGATGAAATAATCAAGAATTTGTAATAGAGGTTTTCCTATAAAAAGCATATTGACCTCCAATGAGGTCGTTTGATGAATAATGCAGCTGTGTTCCAGCTTCACACTAAGGAGAAATTCTCATTATCATTCTGTTCATTTTTTAAAAAAGTTTGATGTTTATTTGAGAGACCATAGTTTACACAATAGGCATGTTACTTTGTGTTGTGTAAATGATTGAATGAGTATGTTCTGAGTGAAGTTCTGAGAAGAGAATTTATTTATAAACTGAGATGGTCAGATGGATTTTGTCAAAGGACAGAAATCCTTTAAAATATTCCAGTCCAATAAAGTTAACACATCTTTAAAGAGGCTTTTAAATGCATTGCACAAGTGAAGAGACAACTTTTCTGGAGGACTGGTGGTATTTAATATCTGAGTCCCATCAAAAATGAGTAAGAGACCTGGGTGCAGTGATTGTAGTACCATTTTAGGGAAATATTTAGTTTTGCAGTTATGTTCTTTATATGCTTATATATTGCTATGTATAGAATATATATCTATATACATGTATATTTATATACATAAAACCATAGATAGTGTGTTTCATGGTATGAGATTGCCATATTGACTATTTAAAATTTTGCCTTGGTGGGTGAATAAAACAGTCTGTGGATAAGATGGGAGACTACTGAGTAGATTTTGATGTTTTCCTTTTATTTTAACCTTCTAAGAGAGACCCTAATTGCTTTGTTTGTATGTATAAGTGTATATGTAAAATTACACTAATTTTATATTAAAATTTTAATGTAAAAATTTGTGTTTTTGTTTAGGCAACTCGGTGTAACTGCCACCAAAAATCTAAAGAGGAAAAATGTACACATGCTGATAAATATACCCAAACACCCTGGAGAAGAATTCCTGTAAGTAACACATGCTCTTATCCTCTTTTCTTGTCATTTTCTATTTTGATGTTTTGTTCTACTGTTTTTGCTCTAATAATTTTGCATCTGCCATGACTGTCAAAAAATTTTTTTTAAGGTAAGTGGATTTTTCTTGTCTCCCAGTTGTTTCTGTGCTTTCTAAAGTTTCTATTCTGTGTCTTATGTGAATGAATGTGCTTTAATAGCTTTTCCATTCTGCGTACTGTAGGTCATTTTATTTGAGTGTCTAGTCTCCCACTCATTGCATGTATTTATGAGAGTGGTGTTTCCCCTTGCCTACAAGAAAAAGAAGTCCAAAATACAGTCTTCCCTCTTCAGTGGCATATGACTCTGAAAATATACTATGTAACATATTATTTTTATTTGTTGAGGTTTTTCAAATACATTTTTTTTATTATGATTACCCAGATGTTGAGGCTGTTAGGAAGCATGAATGTATTAAGATACAGACAAGTAAAGGTTATGTTTTAGGCAGAGAGTAAGGAATGGTTTCTTCTAAATGGTAGAAAATGACCATGCATTCTGTGCTTCTTCATTTTTTTCAAAAATATTGCATTTCAAAAGACATTAAGTGCTAAAACACACTTTCTGAAGTCAGTTCAGGATATGCCTGAACCAGAGAGCCATCATGGTTGTCAGTCACTATTATCCTATGGTGTGGCGCCAAGTAGTAAGTGCTTCTTGGTAAGAGAATGCCTGATAAGCCAGCTTTGAGCCTGCTTTTGCCTTATTTTAATCTGTGGAATCCTAGTAACACAAATGAACAGGGAATTATAATGGTTAATTAATCAACAGTCTGATTTTTTTTAAACTTATAGGCCTTTAAAGTTTATAAAATACTTATTTCTTTTCATTTAATAAGTAGTTATTTTTTGTGTGCTTTGTATAAAGTGCAATGCTAATAATTTCAGCAAAGGTTTGCTAAGCCCTTCCTATCTCAGTTATTAGCCTCTTGAAGTGTGGAATTGGGGAAGAAAACACACAGACAAAGAAAGATTGGTTCATCTTCCATTCTTCCATTAAAGTGCTTATTAAAGGAACTGGCAAGGTGATGTAATTAAAGTGTAGAAAGTGCTGTAAGGTTCAAAGGATTGGGAAAGTCTAGATAAAATAATCAATCTTAGTGAAAAGAGTAAATAGGGTGGTTGAACCACAGAAAGCAAAAGATGTCAGTAGATAGAGAGGAGTTCTAGAATTCAGAGTGAGAGACTCTTCTGCGTCGGCACTCTTCCATAGAATGTCCTTGCTGTCTAGTGCAGTTGCCACTAGCTGAATGACTGTTGAATACTTGAAAACGTGGCTAGTGTGACTGCAGAAGAGGATTTTAAGAAATATTTAACTGTAATTAATTTAAATATAAATAGCCACGTATGGCTAGTAGATACTGGACAGAACATCTCTAGAGTTAATGATGAAGTAGACCTAGACGAATATGGGAAAACTGCTGTGCATCATTGCTCAGTTTTGTCCGACTTGTTGTGACACCATGGACTAGCTTGCGAGGCTCCTCTGTCCATGGGGATTCTGCAGGCAAGAATACTGGAGTGGGTTGCCTGGAGCAATAAGTAACAGGGAAGTCAGTGAAAGCAATTTTTATAAAAAATGAAGGACAATTTAAACAAAAATGGAGTTCATATTTAGGTAGTGGAAAAAAGAGAGAAAGAAGTAAGAATGAGTTGTAGGAGAAGATGGTGCCTTCAGAAGAAGAGTGGCTAAGTCAGTTTCTGACCAAATGTTCTCATCTGAGGGACGGAATACTCAAGATAAAATGGTGAAATGGATAATGTGGTAAGAAGAATAAAAACATGAAAGGTATCTAATCATTCACACAAAAATACTTGGAAGACTAGGAATGTGCAGGAAAATGGTGGTTATGTGAGAAAGAAGGATTCACTTTAGACATAAAAACTTAATGAAACTTACTTTTAAATATTACTGTCCATGTGCAAGCATGGTCTTATAAATAGCATTTATAAGAACATTTATTGGACTGAATTAAGTTTTTTTAATGTATTTTCAATGTCATTTTTTAAATGCTACCCTGTTTGTTTATGACTGCACTGGGTCTTTGTTGCTGCACGCAAGCTTTCTGTAGTTGTGGTGAGTGCAGGCTGCTCTCTAGTCGCAGTATGTGCCTTCTCATTGTTGTAGCTTCTCTTGTTGCGGAGCGTGGGTTCTGGAGCTTGGGCTCAGTAGTTGGGGCCCACGGGCTCAGTTGCCCTGAGGCATGCGAAATCTTCCCAGACTGGGGACTGAACCCATGCCACCTGCACTGGCAGGCAGAGTCTTAACCACTGGACTAACGGGGAAGTCCTGCAGTATCATTTTAAAAGCATGTAGCATCGGTATTTGAAGATTCTAAGTTAGTTTGCACATTAAGTAAATTCTAAATTTTCATGATATATACTTTTATACAATATTTGTTCAAACATCTTAACTATAGAAGCCACGATACCAGAATACATTTCTAGACTCACACATCAGAACTTAATATTTTGTCCTTTAATCTCAAAGAAGAGATTACAAGATGGACCCAAAGGATTCATATAATGACCCAACCTGGATTACTCTGAAAATTGAGTATAGTGTTTTATCAGTATCAGTGGTAAAGCTGCCTATCAGTTAAAACTTAGATCATGAACAGTTTGACCTGATACTAGTTTTCTCCCATATTTTAAGAATTCTTACTAAGAAAAAAAACTAGGTTTAAACAGTACGTGAACCAAGAACTTCCAGACGTACAGGCTGGATTTAGAAAAGGCAGAGGAATGAGAGATCAAATTGCCAACATCCATTGGGTCATAGAAAAAGCAAGAGAATTACAGAAAGATACCTACTGCTTCATTGATTATGCTCAAGCCGTTGTGTGGATCACAACAAACCGTGGAAAATTCTTTATGACATGGGAATACTGGATCACCTTACCTGCCTCCTGAGAAATCTGTGTGCAGGTCAAGAAGCAATAGTTAGAACCAGACATGAAACAACAGGCTGGTTCAGAATTGAAAAAGGAGTACGTCAAGGCTGTGTGTTGTCACCCTGCTTATTCAACTTAATATGCAGAGTATATCATGTGAAATGCTGGGTTGGATGAAGCACAAGCTGGAATCAAGACTTCCGGGGGAAATATCAATAACCTCAGATACGCAGATGACACCACCCTTATGGCAGAAAATGAAGAGGAACTAAAGGGCCTCTTGATGAAGGTGAAAGAGGAGAGTGAAAAGCTGGCTTAAGGCTTAACATTCAAAAAACTGAGATCATGGCTTCTGGTACTATCACTTCATGGCAAATAGATGGGGAAACAATGGAAACAGTGACAGACATTATTTTGGGGGGCTCTAAAATCACTGCAGGTGGTGACTGAAGCCATGAAATTAAGATGCTTGCTCCTTGGAAGAAAAGCTATGACCAACCCAGACAACATATTAAAAAGCAGAGACATTACTTTGCCATTAAAGGTCTGTATAGTCAAAGCTATGGTTTTTCCAGTAGTCATGTATGGATGTGAGAGTTGGACCATAATGAAGGCTGAGTGCCAAAGAACTGATGCTTTTGAACTGTGGTGTTGAAGAAGACACTCGAGGGTCCCTTGGACTTCAAGATCAAACCAGTCCATCCTACAGGAAGTCAACCCTGAATATTCATTGGAAGGACCGATGCTGAAGCTAAAACTCCAGAATTTTGGCTACCTGAGGCGAAGAGCTGACTAATTGAAAAAGACCCTGATACTGGGAAGGATTGAAGACAGGAGGAGAAGGAGATGACAGAGGACGAGAAGGTTGGATGGAATCACTGACTCAGTGGACATGGTTTTGAGCAAGTTCCACGAGATGGTGAAAGATAGGGAAGCCAGGCATGCTGCACGCAGCCCAAGGGGTTGCAAAGATTTGGACATGACTGAGTGACTGAGCAGTTAGATGTAGCAAAGGAATGGAAAGAGATGCTGCTAATATGAATTTTAAATGCTCTGTTGAACTTAGTTTCTAGTACTGAATTAATCCACCTTATAGCATATTTAATAGATATGAATAAATTTTATATAAATTTAATATTGGAATATGGTCAACATCATCTGTAGTCCTTTTTGCTTATGCCTCAGATTTATTGGATCATTCATATATTTTAAAGTGTCATTGACAACTAAGTTCCTACTTTAGCTGTTTATAAAATAGAAAATAGGAAAATTTGTAACAGACATACCACAAAAAAAAAGCCTATCGATTGTTCATAATTCCAAAAGGAGACAGAATTTACCTAGCTCTTACAGTCGTGATTTATGTGCTAGTAAAGAACTCTGGTCCTTTTTTTCTCCTGCCCAGGATATAAGGTGAAATGTTAAATGTGAGGATTAATGTAGCTGAAAGATTTGTCTCGAGTACTTAGTTTTCTTAAGGACTTAGTTTTCCTAAGTCCTTTTTCTTTGATCAGAAAAATGCCTTTCTGATTTGGAAGTGGGCAGCATTATGGGCGTTTTTATGTAAGGTTAATGTCCTGATTTTAAACGTAGATATGCCATTTTCTCCCAGTTGGAGAGATGTTCCATTAGTGTTAATATATATTTCTAAAGGGAATTAAGGGATTTATTTCTTTGCCAAATTATTTATATTCACTATGGCTTATTTTAAAATATGCCCCTGGAAAAAGTATTTTAAGTGAAAAAAATATATTGTATTATGTGTATATACACATATGTACTTTGGTGTATAAACACGTGATATTTATGATGTCGTGCAATAATGTTTAATCAGTACTAGACATTGAACATTAAATATGACCTATGTTTCAGTGAGCTAAATGTGGAACCATCTTTGAACCAAGACAGCATTCTGTCATGCATTTGTGCATGACAAGACACCAAAAATTCTATTATATATGCCTTTTACACTGGATTTTATAAGCAAAAGCACCTGAAGCTAATAATTGAAAAAATGGAATTATTTTTCAAGGCTTGGGACAAATGACATTTAGATATTATAGCAGTTGAGTGACTTCAGTTCAGTTCAGTCGCTCAGTTGTGTCCGACTCTTTGCGACCCCATGAATCGCAGCACACCAGGCCTCCCTGTCCATCACCAACTCCCGGAGTTCACCCACACCCACGTCCATCGAGTAAGTGATGCCATCCAGCTATCTCATACACTGTTGTCCCCTTCTCCTCCTGCCCCCAGTCCCTCCCAGCATCAGGGTCTTTTCCAGTGAGTCAACTCTTCGCATGAGGTGGCCAAAGTACTGGAGTTTCAGCTTTAGCATCATTCCTTCCAAAGAAATCCCAGGGCTGATCTCCTTGAGAATGGACTGGTTGGATCTCCTTACAGTCCAAGGGACTCTCAAGAGCCTTTTCCAACACCACAGTTAAAAGCATCAATTCTTTGGCGCTCAGCTTTCTTCACAGTCCAACTCTCACATCCATACATGACTACTGGAAAAACCATAGCCTTGACTAGGTGACTTATCTGATCATAAATTTAAGGATATTTAAATGTATGTTCTCTAATACCAAATTCCAGAACTAAAATAGTAAGTTTGTTTAGAAATATCCACTGAAAGAAGAAAAGTTTGTGTGCACAGCAGGTAGAAAACAGCATCAGGTAGAAAGGACAGCACCAGTGTTTTCCATTGCTGGGAAATATTTCATACAGTGAGGGCAGAACATAGATTTTATTTTTAGAATTTAATGTTAGGAACTTCCTGGGTGGTCCAGTGGTTAAAAATCCACCTTGCAATGCAGAGGACAGGGGTTAATCCCTGGTAGGGGAACTAAGATCCCACATGCCGAGGAGCAGCTAAGCCTGTGTGCTGTAGAGGCTGGCCGAGTGATACAGTTAAAAAGTCTGTGTGCTGCAATGAAAGATCCCATGTGCCACAGCTAAGACTACAACTATACAGCCAAATAAATAAAGGGTTTTTTTTTCCTTTTTTTTTTTTTAAAGAATTTAATGTGAGGTAGTGAGAAATGCATGATCTTGCTAACTTTCTAAGAAGCAGCTTGATTAAATCTGTCTTTCAGAAGAAATTAATCAGCTTCCATAAGAGATAATAAGAGATGATAAAAGTTGCTCCGGTTTTAGTTTGTGTTAGCAGAGTGCTAATTTATTAGGGTTTCATTTGTTGGAACATTCTGGCTTTTCTTTTTCTTAGGTAATTACAAAAACATTTTTCCAGATGTTTTAGAAAATTCCTTTTTTAAAAAATATCATATGTAACTAAAGTTTTTTTCCTAGAGAATGTCTCTTTAGTATTATGCTTGGAAGCTTCTTTTGGAAAATGACGTTGACATTCCTGACATAGCAGAAGATAATACCTAGTCCTGAAATTTCTCAACAAATGTTGCTACCCTGATGATTCAGAGCAGTAAAGTGCCAGTGACCTTCAGCCAAAGCCCACCTGTTATATACCTGTGAAACAGGATGTGTGGATTACTTCTTGTGGCCAGGAAGAACACACGTCATGAAGAATGATCTCAAGCATGTGCCAGAAAGAATCTTTTACAATATTTCAGCTTTTCTTGGATGGTTTGAGGGAAGATCTAAGGAAGCAGGAGTTTGCTGAGATTAAATACTAACGGAAGGTAGAAAAGTCTAGAGTATTTCCTGTAGGACACGGTATAACCTTGCTTTTATCTGTACTTAGGCATGATTATGAAGTGACCTTATTTTGTTTCATGTTACCACGGTCCTGGGATAACTGTGGTACTCTGTGAGATTATGAGATCACTGAGCACCACAGGCTGCTTGTTATCTTTCTCAGAAGGATTACCTGGGCATGGATTAAATAAAAATTTACCAAGCAGATGAAGTTTATTCGACTGTTAAAACTCTGTAACTTGTGGATTGTTACCTCTCTGTTTTTAAAAATCAGTTACTGTACTGTGCCATGTCTTAGAGTAGTTATTGGTGATGGTAGTAGTAATGATTACAGTTAGAACATTATGAGGAAGAGAGAAATTTGGAGAATTACACTTGGATGGAATTATGGAGAGACTTAGATATTAAACTGAGAACATTCAACTTAATTCTGTATTGGGAAGTTTCTAGCAGGGACCAAACTTACTATATTTTGCTATAGGAAGAGTAATATGAGAGGAGAAGCTGAACATCTTGAGGCAGGGGCTGTGTCTCATTCCTTCCTGTGTGCTTAGTGTCTTAGTGCAGGGCCCAGAAGGACTGAATCAGTCCCAGTGAGAACATAATGAAGGCAAGGAAAACTTGTTAGAAGATTATTATAACAGTCCAGGCATGAGGAGATGAGGGCTAACTTATGATTTTGATCTCATGGAATGGAGAGAAGATCACTGAAGCAGAATCTGTTGTCTTGATAGGTGATTAGATGAAAAAGTTGTGAAGAATGAAAAGATGACTGTAAGTTATCAAATGTGGATGACAGGGTAGATGGCATGTCAGTTAAGAAAATGGGAGAACTGGGAGAAAAAATTTTATTAGGGAAGGAAGACTGCTAAAGGTTTTATTATTTAATCACTTGAACTTGGATTCTGGCAGGACAGAAGGGTAGAGGAATTTGAATATGTAGGAATGGAACTTGAAAGGTACCAGAGAAATTAAGATACAGGTATAGATTCAAAATGGGGCAGCTTATGTGTGTGTGTGTGCGGGGGGGCACATGCATGAGTGTATGGAAGACATTTCATCCACAAGAAAGCTCAGTGCTTCATTGCCAAGTGCTCAGACCTCTTCTGAAGCAAGGAAGACCATTCCAGGAGACTTCCTAAGCTCTCCCAGAAGAGGGAGACACAAGCAAACTAGTCTTCATGAACCAGAAAAAGGTTTATCTCTTCAGTGTTAGAATGAAAAGTCCGCCATCCTCTAAGCTCACGGTGACTCTCATCTGTCCTCATCTCTGCTTCAAGAAAAAGCAGCTGCTGAGGAAAGTGTGGCAGGTGTTCTGAAGGATCTGGCCCACAGTTCCTTATCTTGTTCCACAGGGTTAGAGTTCACGGAAGAATGTTTCTACTTGGTCTCTTTAGGCTTTATCTTGAGAGAAATGAAATTTTCTCTCAAACCCTGAGTCCAGGTGCTCTTTGTTTTTATGTTTCCATATTCCTTTGTTCTTGTTTGTGTGTGTATGTGTGTGTGTTGTCCCACCAGTTTAAAGTGTAACTTGAGTATTACGCATATGGTTAAGCTGTACGTCAGATATCCTATGTTTTCTTACAAGTACTTTATTTTTTCCCTTGGATATAATATATTCATACGCATTCCTACTGCTTTTTTGTCTTTATACATGTCTACTGTGATTTCTCTAGCAGAAAGCATCTCATGTCAACCATTTCATCTTAAAAGTCATCAGAAGATTTACGGTAGACTCAGATGAGCAAAAGGCTCTTTCCTGGGCAGAGCTTAACTAAGAAAGCACCAACTAAGAAAGAATTACATGCTTTCCTGTCCTCTAGTTAGTGCTCCAATATAAATATGATGTGACCTATATATATATAAATGCTTTAGTATCCAAATTAAAGGAGAAACATGCAAGATTAATTTTAATAAAATATTCTGTTTAACCCGGTAGTACCATTTGAACATGTAATCAAAATAAAGATATTGAAATAGATTGCATTCCAGTTTTTGTTTTTGTACTAAGTCTGTGACATCTTGTGTGTATTTTACATTTATAACACGTTTCAAGTCAGAAACGTGTGTGCTTGGCCCCATGTAGTTGCTAGCATCCATATTGGACAGGGCCAGCTCTGTATGGAGGTCACTGGGTTTGTCTTTAAACCTGAACTAAGTAACAGGAATTGACCAAAAAAAAAAAACAAAACAGAAAAAACCATAGATCCATTTATTCATTAATTCAGGGAACTTTGACCAGTTTTTTCTGTGTTTCAATCCCAGCACTAAAGTCTTTGGATATTAAATGAAAGGTGTTGCCTGATTTTTGGCTTGTGATACTCATGGAGAGACAGCAAGATGTAAATCTGGTGGTAGGCCTTGTTTCTGGACCAGAGGAGGGTGGGCGTGTCTTCCGGATATGGGGGCTAGACCTTCTGACCCTCCAAGCTGCTTTCCTGCTGCCATGACTTCTGCAGCTTCAGTTCCGGGGTCGTGTATTCCAGCACTCACTGCGAGAACAGACCTATTCATCTGGGGACTTTTTCTTTCTTTGGTGATGCTGTCTTTTTGCTCAGAATTAAGTTTCCCACCCTTTGCTTATTAAAGCGTACATCCTCTAAGTTTCTAAGTTAAACTCTTCTCTACAAATTCTAGAAACACATCCAGTAGACGTGGAATCACGGGCAGCCGGCACACACTGTTTCTGAGTGCTGTGGCTTGGAGCTGCTCACATGTCTGTTGTCTCTGAACTTGGCTGGTCTCATTTAGTTAGTCATATTTTATAGCTATTTTAGTTGTTTTTAACTACTGAAAGGAATATATAACTTTCTTATATATAACTTGTATATATGTTTTATATATATATATACTTATATATATGACTTATATAACTGTCTTATATATTACTGAAAGGAATATATAACTTTGTGGAAATTAGTTTATAGAGTTGAGAAGGTCCTTAAACATATTTCCCTTCTCTCCCCAAGAAAATATGATCCTATCAATATAATTAGCATTTCAAATAATTCTCCGCTATGTTATCTACAGTGTGTTGCTTTTACTTCTCTATTTATGCTTTTAATTTTTATTTTAAATTCTTATAAATTCATAGGAAGTTGCAAAAATAGATCTATTTCTTTCACCCAGTATCTCACAGTAGTTACATTTTATATAACTGTAGTAGAGTATCAGAACCAGGAAGTTGACATTTAGAGTATGTACTATTGCATTTTATCACTTGTGTAGATTCCTACAATGACTGCCATATTTAAGGCACAGAATTATTGCACCACTACAAAGTTCTCCCTTGTGTGCTGCCTTTTAATGGTCATAGCCACTTCTTGCCTTTTCTAACCCCTGAAAACCACAGTGTTTTCCATATCTCTAATCTTGTCATTTCAAGAATTTTCTATAAATGGTATTATATAGTGTGTGAGCTTTTGAGACTGGCTTATTTCAACAAGCATAATACCCTGGAGACCCATCCAAGTAGTTGTGTCTATCAGTAATTTGCTCTTTATTGCCAAGCAGTATTCCATAGTAGGGATGTTCCAGTTTGTTTAACCATTCATCTATTGATAGATATTTTGGTAGTTCCCAGTTTTTCACTATTACAGATAAAGCGAATATTTGTGTTGATGTAAAATTTTTCATTTCTCTAGGATAAATGCCCAATAGTGTGATTTCTGGGTAATACTGTATCTGTATATTTAGTTTTCAGAGAAAGTGGCTAACTGTTTATCAGAGCATCTGTGCTGTTTTAGATTCTCATCAGTATTGTATGAGTGATCTGGTTTCTCTGTATCCTCATTAGCATTTAGTGTTGGTATTACTTTAATTTTAGCCATTCTGTGTAGTATGTAGGTATGTAGTTGATATCTCATTGTGATTTTAATTTGTATTTTCCTAATGGCTAATAGTGTTTGTCTTTTTGTGTGGTTATTAGCCATCATCCCTGAAGTGTCTCTTCAGATCTTTTATATAGTTTTTTTAATTGGATTTCTAATTGGATTGGATTTTTCTACTATTAAATATATACACTTTTTATATTCTTGATATGAGTCCTTTTTCAGGTATGTGGCTTGCGAGTTTTTATCCTCAATAGCTTGTTTTTTCATCCTATTGACAGTCTTTCATAGAGCATAAAATTTTAATTTTGATGAAGTTCAATTTATTAATGTGTTTTCCTTTTACAGATTGTGCTCCTTGTGTTATGTATAAACTCTTCTTGATGCCCAAGACACAGAAATTTTTTTCTTATAAAATGTTAAAATATTTATAGTCTAATATTTTGTATTTAAATCTATGATCTATTTGAGCTAATTTTTTGGTAGAATATGAGATTTAGATTCTAGCATAATAATAAGGTGCATTATTTTTCTATGAATATCTAGTTGCTTTGCACCATATGTTTAAAGACTCTCCTTGTTGAACTGCTGTTGTGCCATTGTCGAAAATCAGTTGACTGTGCTTGTGTGAATCTGCTTCTGGGTTCTCTGTTCCGCTGATCTGTGTGCTTGCTTCTTCACCAATACCATATTGTCTTGATTGCTATAACTGTGTTTGCTGTTGTTCAGTCGCTCAGTTTTGTCCGACTCGTTGCAACCCCAAGGACTGCAGCACATCAAGCTTCCCTGTCCTTCACCATATCCCAGAACTTGCTCAGACTCACGTCCATTGAATCAGTGATGCCATCCAACCATCTCGTCCTCTGTCATGCCTTCTCCTCCTCCCTTCAATCTTTCCCAGCATCAGGGTCTTTTCCAGTAAGTCAGTTCTTCACATCAGGTGGCCAAAGTATTGGAGTTTTAGCTTCATCCTCAGTCCTTCCAATGAAGGACTGATTTCCTTTAGGATGGACTGGTTGGATCTCCTTACTCTCTAAGGGACTCTCAAGAGTCTACTTCAACCACAGTTCAAAAGCATCAATTCTTCAACACTCACCCTTCTTTACGGCCTAAGTCTCACACTGTGGGCTTCCCTGGTGGCTCAGCTGGTAAAGAATCTGCCTACAATGCAGGAGACCTGGGTTTGATCCCTGGGTTGGGAAAATCCCTTGGAAAAGGGAAAGGCTACTCACTCCAATATTTTGGCCTGGACAGTTCCATGGACTGTATAGGCCATGGGCTTGCAAAGAGTCAGACATGACTGAGCGACTTTCACTCTCACACTATATAATAAGTCTTAAATTGAATACAGTGATTCATCCTACTTTATTATTATTATTTTAAAAAAATGTTGCCTTTTGATGTAATTTTAGAATAAGATTGTCTATATCTGAAAAAACAAATCTTGGCCAGGATTTTGAAGGAAATGTGTTAATACCTAAATAACATTTTGGAGAGAAGTAACATCTTTAATATGTTGAGGCTTCCAATCCATAACTAAAATATATCTCTCCATTAGTTTAAGACTTCTTTTGATTTCTTTCATTAGTTTTCAGAATACAAGTTCCTGTATATGTTCTTAGATTTATTATTTCATTTTTGAGTGATCATAGATGATATTATTATATTTTAAATTCCAGTTTCCATGTGTTCACTGTTGGTGTTTAGAAGCACAATTGATTTTTGTGTATTTATCTTGTATCCTGTGAACTTACTGAACTCACTTATTATTTCTGGGAGTTTTTCTTTAGATTGGAATTTTCTTTGTAGACCATCATGCCATCTACAAATAGGGATGCTTTTCTTTCTTTTTGATCTACATATCTTTATTTCCTTTTCTTGCATTATGCCACTGGCTAGAACTTCCAGTACTATGTTGAATAAGACTGGTGAGAGTGGGCATTCTTGCTTTGTTCTCGATCTAAGAGGGGGAGCACTCAGTCTTTCACTACTAAGTAAATTTTAGCTGTAGGTGTATCATAGTGGGAAGGCTGAGGAAATTTTCTTCTATTCCTGGTTTGCTGAGAGGTTTAATCATGAAATGTGTGCTGAACTTTGTTAAATGCTTTTGCTCTACTAGTATCATATGAGCATGTGATTTTTGCACTTTAGCCTGTTGATTGCATTGATTGATTTTTGAATAGTGGATCAGTCTGGATAACCTAAATCCTACTTGGTCATGGTGTAAAATTCTTTTATGTACACTATTTCTCAATTATATATGCTGGTCTTTTGTTAAAGATAGTTTACATCTATATTCATGACAGATAATGGTCTGTATTTTTTTCTTTTTTTGATGCTATTTTTGTCTGGTTTTGTGTTATTAGGTAATTCTGTCCTCATAAATGAGTTGAAAAGCATTCTTTCTTCTACTTTCTGGAAGAGATTGTGTAGAATTGTTATTAATTCTTTGAAATATTTGATAGCATTTGTCAGTGAAACCATCTGGGCTGGACAATTTCTTATTTGGCAGTTTTTAAATTGTTATAGACCTATTCAAATGATCTCTTTCATCTCAGATGAATTTTGATAGTGATTTTGAGGAATTAGTCCATTTCTTCTCAAATTTATGATGAAAAAGTTGTTCATAGTATTCGCTTGTCTTTTTCATGGCTGAGAGACCTATATTGATATCTCACCTGATTTTGTTAATTTGTGTCTTCTCTGTTTTTCTTTGTCAGCCTTTGGTGCGTTGATTTTATTGACTTTCTTGTTCTCTTAATTTTCTTTGTTCAGTTTCAGTACTTTCTATTCTTTGTTGTATTCTTCTTTCTACCTCTTTTTGGTTTATTTTGATCTTCACCCCCTCCCAAGTTTCTTCAGGTATGAAGTTTTAGCTTATGGATTTGACATTTATTTTTTTCTTTTTTTTTTTTTTGCAGCTTTTGAAATTTTGTCACTGAGTTAGCTGTGTGTTTTGCCAAAAGTTTTCACTTCTATCTCAAAGGATTTATTAACAAAATAAGCCACTCGTTATATACAGATACATAATATAAATATTCATTAGAGAGTTATCTAGCTTACTTTCAAAGGAATGATGCTAAAGCTGAAACTCCAGTACTTTGGCCACCTCATGTGAAGAGTTGACTCATTGGAAAAGACTTTGATGCTGGGAGGGATTGGGGCAGGAGAAGAAGGGGACAACTGAGGATGAGATGGCTGGATGGCATCACGGACTCGATGGACGCGAGTCTGAGTGAACTCCGGGAGTTGGTGATGGACAGGGAGGCCTGGCATGCTGCGATTCATGGGGTCGCAAAGAGTCGGACACGACTGAGCGACTGAACTGAACTGAACTGAATGTTAAAAGAGATATAGAAACAGCAGAGGATACATCACCGAATTGGGTTTTGACCAACATCCAGACTCAAACAGTGCTGTGAAGTCCTGTGTCACAGCACATTTGGAGTCCCATTTGGGAAAAGGTCCCAGGCAACACGTCTGCTCTGTGGGTGAGACTTAAGATTGCAGTTCAGGGTTCCTGTTTATAATCCCAGGGTGCAAACTTATATCATCATCCATCAATCTGTGACCAAATTGGAGCTCTCGTTTCATATTAATGCTGTTTTGTTGTGTAGAACTTGCAATGTAGTTAAGCCTGGGACTTGGTTGGCCAGGCCCCCTCCAGAGGCTCAAGAATCTCAAGATTTCTCCCCCATCTTAACTGTGGTGCTGCAAGTCTTCACTCACAGCAGGCAGTCACCCACAGTCACTCCCAGTCAGGGCAGAGTCCAGGCAGGTCAGAGGCAGGGTCAGAGGCCTGCTCTGCTCTGTCTCTGAAGCCTAAGCAAGACTGTTCATTTGATTTCCCTACCACTGAGTCCTGCAGCTTCTGATATTGTGTCCCTGCTTTAGCTGTATCCTACAGCTTTCGATAATATGTATTTACTTTTGTATTCATATGTGTGTGTTTTTTTTTTTAATTTTCCTTGAGAGGAGGTATTTGACCCATGAATTACATTGTTTAGTATCTGAGTGTTTGGAAATTTTCCTGTCATCTTTCTGTTACTGATTTCTCCTTTGATTCCTTTATGCTCAGAGAACACATTCTGTGTAATTTCAGTTCTTTTAGGTTTGTTGTGGTTTATTTCATGGCCTAGGGTATGGTCTGTTTTGGTAAATGTCCTGTGGACTCTTGAAAATAATATGTATTTTGTTGTTAGATGGAGCATTCTACAAATGTTGAGTAGACCCTGTTTGCTGACGGGGTCCTTGGATTCTTCCACATCATTGCTGATTTCATTGTCTGGTGGTTTTCTCGGCTGCTGAGAGAGAAGTGTGGGACTCTCCGTCTGTAATTTGGAATTCTGTCTTTCTCACTTCAGTTGTGTCGGTTTTGTTCCATGCACAGTTGGTGTGTACACATTTAGGCTTGTTCTGTCTTCTGGGTGGATTGATTCTTTCATCATTTCATAAGGTCCATCTCTATGTGGTAATTTGCTCTGAATCCTTCTTTATCTGATATTAATATGGCCACTCTTGCTTTTTAAAAAAATTTTTTTGCCTGATATATACTTTTACTATTTTACTTTAAAATACTTACACTTTTATATATAAGGTGGATTTCCTGTATGCAGCATATAGTTGGGTCATGATTTTTTTTAATCCATTCTGCCAATCTGTCTTTCCATTTGTGTCTGAGCACCCTTTATATGAATGGAATTAATTGATAACGTTAGGGCTTAAGTCTACCATTTCTTTGGCTTCATCTTTTTTCCTCTCTTTTATTTTCCGTTTTCTTGCCTTTCTCTGTGTTATTTTTAGTTCTTTTAGAATGCCATTTTGACTTATATGTAGTGCTTTGAGTGTATCTCCTTATAGAGAAATATTATGGTTGTTCTTGGTATTATGTTATATATATATATGTATAACTTTGTGTGGTATATTTACTAAGCATAGAAATCTTACTTTCATTAGGTCTCTTCTCCCCATTTATAATATACATATTTTAAATATTTCCTGTACTTAAGAACTTGCTAACTGAAAGGACCACAAACTGTACAGAGGCAAAAAGACAGTTTATTGGGGAGGGGGGCGGTCTTCAGAGTTGCAGTTTGGTGGTCACAGATTTCTAGAGGAAATGAGAATACTATCCCACTGGAGAAAAATGGGCAGAGGTTTTCATAGGAAAAAGATGGAAGTTAATGAAAAGTTATTTACTGAGAGTTTGTACTGAAAGTTAAAATTATTCTATACATACAATAGGGTTATGGAACGAATCTCATTCATTATGAGGGAAAAGTATGTTTTCTTTAGTTCAGAAGATGACCAGTTCTCAGCGTTATTCTTCTCTTTTAGCAACTATTCGGCAGTTTAAATTTAGGATCTGCAGCAGGAGTCTAGCATGTGCAGGAAACATAGATTAGAGGTCCTCAGGTCACATCGCCATCAAACCTGACAGAGGTCATTTCACAAACTCCAGAAGACATTGGTGGTAGGGCCCGTGAGGGTGGGAGCCTGGGTTTCCCCGTTGGTCCCTTCTAGTGGGGACAGGCGTGCTAGAGCCACTGTGTGTCCCGTGGCGCTTCGCAGTTTATTGTGCACAGGTGTGTATTGCCAGGCCACCTCTTTCCTGCTCCTTTGGCAGGGTGCAGCTTTTCCTTGAGACTTTGGTGATTTTGTTTATGTGTGTGCCCATTGGCATTTCCAGTTGCTGGCTTCTTCATCACCTATTCTGGGATACATTTGCGGGGGGCGGGGGTAACCAGGGAATTTTCTACGATGTTTTTTTTTTTTTTTTTGGAGAGTTGAATTTCCAGGACCCTAGCTTGTCTGTCTTCTCAACTATACCTTTCAGAGTTCTTTGTTTTAGATTTAATGTCTAGAGTTTTTAGCTGTACTTTGCAGAAGAAAAAGGAGAGTGTATTTGTTACATCTTGTGTGGAACTAGAATTCTAGCTTCTATTAAATTTTAATCATAGTATATTACTTTGATTCTGTGAAAGTCAAGAAGATATAGTTGACACCAAGAAAAGTAAGTAAGCTATTATTATTATGGTGGTTACCTTTAATAGAAGAATAAGGAAAATACTCAAATCAACATAATGAAAAGAGGAAGAAAAATTCTGTGAGACAAGTGTCCACCAAGAGATATGGATGCTTATAAACAAAATGATCATAATTTATTTAGGTAGGATCAGAAAAAGCTTTTACAAAATGGTTTCAAATGGATTGGGAAGGCTGGATAGGATTATGACAGCTAGGGTTTTGGAAGTGAAAGGAAGCATTTTTAAGTGGCAAAAATAGAACAAGTAATGTTCTTTGCCTTTTTAGGTAGAAAGTCAAATGTTTGACAGCTATTCAGTCAGCTTAATAGAGGAGTGCCCCTTGGCAGTCACAGGCAGAACTGTTTTTATGTATTATTCACAAGATTCTCTCTTTCTCCTCCTCATGCTCAGGTCCATCCCAGAGATCATGATTTGTTGGTCTTGGGGGAATTAAGAATGGGTATCATTGTGTTTGTTTTTTTAAGAGAGACAATTAAAACAAAGTTGATTGTTTTAAGTGCTATATAAATAGAGTTAAGGAATCATAATGATTGTGGAGTGAGGATATGGAGCAACTGAATCATAACAACTAAAAGTGAGAAGTTCATTCAGGCAGTTATAACAGAATACCATAGACTGACTGGCTTATAAACAATAGAAATTTATTTCTTACAGTTTTGGAGGCTGGTAGTTCCAAGATCAAGGTACCTGCCTGCTTCCAGATCGTGGACAGTTGACTTTTCCCTGTGTCCTCACATGGGGAAGGGACGAGGGAGTTCTCTGTGATTTCTTTCACAGGGTGCTAATCTGGCTCATGAGGGTTCCACCCTCGTGACCTAATCACCACCCAAAGGCCCACCTCCAAACCATCACCCTGGGGCAGTAGGTTTCAGCATGTGAAACTTGGGAGTAGGGACGCAAATTCCAGCCCTGCATCTTACAAATGAAAGCTGAGATTTAGCGATCAATGGCTTTCTCAGGGTTACAGGGCTCTCCTAGGAGGTATGGGGGAAAACACAGTTCCCTGATTCCCAGTGGATACTATTTCCATAAACCTCCAGAGAGAACTTCTTTGAGAGGGAATCTCTTGACTGCTGGTTTAGCTTGTATACAAAATCCTTACCTGAAAGTTTCTTTAGCCAGTGCAGTGAGTAGAAGCTGACTCTGCTGAAACCCACAGGGAGGAAGGGCATGTTCCTTCTTGGCTGTGGACTTGCTTTGTGTAAATGTTTTGGGTCAAAACATCTCTTCAGCACCAAAATGGAGTTCTCAAGTAACATCTGTGGAGAGTGCCTGAGGTCATCACCCTATTAAATATTTTCTAATCTATTTCTAAAAATATCCATTGCTAAATTAGTGGAGAAATTACAATAACTTCAAAAGACAGGATCTCTATTTACTAGGATACTCTAAAGATTGTTAATTGTATTAGTTTCTTATGGCTGTTTGTTACCTTAATCAGCATAGAAAATGATCTTCTCTTTTGGTTTTTGCTTTATGGTGAGCAATGTAGAATTACTCACAGATTTAAATAAGTGTTTGATCATACTGAACCATAGCCAAGGAATGCTGGTATAGGGGTGGAAATAAGTTTTCTATTTGGACCTGAATGTTCCTGAAATCTCTAAACATCAGTAAAATACACTTGCAATCCTCTAGTACTTCATTTTCATATCAAATGAATTGGTGTGAAGAATTATGCACACTTTCTTTTTGCAAATTGAGCCAGTGGTGTTTACGGGCTCATTTTTCTTGATGCTATCATGAGTGTTTCTGTAGTTTAAATGTGTCTCATCAGTGAGGAGGCAAGAAACAGAGAGACATGAGACCCAATCTGGTTCTATTTGTGTGAACAAATTCCCTCTAGAAGACCCAGTTTTACCTGGAACTTGAGGAAATTGAAGTAAATGACATTTCAGTTGTATTCCAGTTCATAAGCTGATAAAAATAAGAAAAGCTAAGAAGCCACAAGTTTTTAAAATTGAAGGTCCGCATGTGTGGCCCGTGGCCTGTCTGTCACGTTCTTGGTACAGTGCTCAGTCTTACAACTTCCTGAGTCTTCTGAGCGCTCTGGTGGTTCCACTGTCTTCACTAATGTTCTTTATTTTTCTTGCTAATCCTTTGAAAACCTAGGATTTAAAAAAGAAATAAGTTTTTGAATGGTAATTTTTAATTGCCTGATTTACTATTGATGCAATTTCTGTGTGTTTAACCCCTAAAGTCTGTCTTCCCTTTTAAGTGCTTTCATTTTTGCAAAAAAACTGTAATGTACTACTTTAAAAAGAGATATATAAGCGGATAAATGTTTACCAAAAAAATATATTACTTCATATGCATTAACCATAAATGTTAGAGGAAATAATTTTTTCTTCATATATGAAAAATAACTAGGTTTGGATTAAGATATAATTTTAGTAATTTGGGCTGCCTGTATTTTAAAAAATGGAATCCGTCTTTTCATTAACACTGTTGTTGTTTTTTTTAAAGTATGACTGTGGTGTCTCAATGTTTTGGTTCCCTTTTTTATTATGCCTCCCACCCCCGTCTCTCTCTGCACAGGGTGGGTATTCTGCTCCCTCCTTCTCTCCTTGGCAGGGCTCCTTCCAAGGGATCCCACGGACTGTTCCGCCGCACCGCAGACAGAGTGAGTCTGTGTCTCTCACTCCTACCCTGCTCTGCTTCCCGTTCACGTGTCCCCTTTCTGCATGACCTTCCCTCCCCAGCACCTCCTCTCTGTCCAGAGTGATCTGCAGGCACGTGCTAAACCAGCACTCCCTGGGCTCTCCTCTCTTAATTAACATTTCCTACATCTGCATGTGAACAGACTTTTCCACATAGAGCCTCAGGAAAGCTGTCTGAAGTTACTGTTGTTCTAATGCCGTTTAAACCTGTTGCCAGTGGCGCTATACCTACCGACATGCATCTGTCTTTAATGTATTTTCTCTTTTCATGACCTTGAGATAATATGAATAAAGCTTGTTTTTTAAATATAGTCATGTTAAACATGTACACTCTAAATGCAGTGGTATAATGGACAGATGCATATTGTTTAGGGAGCAGGCTTACTAGACCATTGCACATTTCTTTAAATATTTCCTAATCAAAAGGCTTTGATTGCGTTTCACTGTTTTCTAATACAGAAATCTTTTAAGTCATTTAAAGGGTGTTTTTAAATAACTAATATGTCTTTATAATTTATCAGCCGCTTTACAGTACAGAAGAAATGACTTTTGAATATGCATGGTTTACTAACGTTTCTAATGATTTAGTAATTGTTTGACTTAAAAAAAATCTTTGTTTACATTGAATCTGCTTTCCAAAACAGTGTTTATTTGTGTTATATACTTACCTGGTAAGTTGATTATATTTTATCTTTTTTGAAAAGTCACCAAGAAAAGCTAATATTAATGAAAAATATATTTAAATATTGTCAGTCACAGTCACTTTTATGCTTTCTCCATGGATTTGCCCTAATTTTTAATTCATATCAATTTTTTCATAAATTATCCTTACCTAAATAATGTGAAGTATCAAAGATCTAAAAGGGGGGAATTTTAAGCAGTTAAAATTTTTAAATGTGATTTATTCAAATAAAATTTTATTTCTTGAATTAGCCAATAGGAAGTAGCAACATGAATTTGAGACAAGGCTTGAAATGTGTGTTTTGGGCATTATGCCTTTCCTTCCCTTCTGCACTTTTTAAAGAATAGTGGGATGGAGTTTGCATAGGCTTTCATATCAAGCTGTTAAGCAGCAAGTTAATTTGTTCAAAGCATTCCTCCCTTCTCCTCCTTTCCCATCTCCCACCACCTTTGTAAATACTCCTTTTTACTTCCCTTGCTTCAATTAAGTTGCTTTCTTTTCTCCTCTAAAGATTGCTAGCACACAAAGAATTATACTAAATTGCTAGTGAACTAATGTGAATTTCAAAGGGCAGTGTTAATAATGTATTCTTAGGCAGTAGCTGCTATACTCCATGGTTGGCAGATTTACTCAGAAGGACACACCAACCTTGGATTTTCTGAAGCCCCCTCTTAGTCCCCATTCTTTTACCCACTGTTTTTCTCTTCTATTCTCCTTCCTCTTATCTAGATGCAGTATGTAATTGGAGTTTGCAGTTAACTATTCAGTATTACAGATAGTTGTAGATTTATTTTTTAAAACAGGTTTCCCAAAGCACCCATTTCGCCAGTTTCTTATCTGCATACCTTTAGAGATTTCTTGTCCCTCACCTGAGTCATTGGCCCTCCATTTCCAAATGCTTCTTTCTCCTTTGGATTTAGAGCTAATTTTTAAATTTCTAACTGTGAAGCAACACTGTTCTTCCATACTACTATTAAGATTTGTCTTTCTAGCTTTTCTGTAGATCAAACCTCCTTTCTCTGCATCTCCAAGTTAGCAAAAAGAAAGTTTGGTTCTCCAGCATTTGAATGTGTTGGCCTCAATATACATTGAGTCTTTCTCTTGATCATTTGAGACCTTTAGGGCTCTGTGGAAAGTGACAGAGGACTTGTTCACAGCCTTTTGACGGCTCTTCTTGAGCTTTGAAGGTTCCTTTAAAGGAAATATGTATCAACTACTACATTATTTGAATTTACCCTGAGAACAGCTTACGGGAATATAAAAATAATAAGTATAAAATAATAATATTATTATTATGTACTGAGAAAATAATAGAGGAGAAGGTTGTGAAACAATGGATAAATCCGGTGGTTTTCCAGAGAGTTTGGGAATAGGTCTCCCCTTTTCCTACACTAAACTGCTCATGTAGTCAGTGATACAGTACAGTATTTGTCTCCACATTTCATCAGTATGTAGCTTCCAGCGCTGAGTTTTGGAGAGGTTAATTCTGTAAGTGATGGCATGTAGTTAGTTGAGAGAGTTCTCCTACATTATTGTATTTCAGTAGTAAGTTCTTTCTGATGCCCTCCTGAACATTAGCTTAAGCAAACTGCCTTTTTTGGTAAATGCAGAAGCCAGGTAAGCTTGGCTTATTAGTTTTCAGTAAGATAGTCTGTGTTTGGTTTTGTATTTTAAAATGTGTAAGAGCGGTGGACCTAACACAGGCATAAGGGTTAGCTTGTCATAGATGTCGCAGAGCATGAAATACCTGAGGGTTAGGGGACTGTTTAGCTCTGATAACTCTAGAAAGCTGGCTAAGGGTGTTCTTGGTTAATTTAAGAATACCTCCAAAAAAGATAAAGGAGATAAACAGAAGATAAAGGAGATAAACAGAAGATAAAGGAGATAAAAGGAAAATCCTGCTCTTTTGTTTGTCTTTTTTTACCCCCTCAGGAAATTTTGACTTATATTTCTTTTCTCAGGTATATTACCAATCTAAACTTGATGATGCTTGTCTTCCAGTTTCAAATTAACTTTTGTCTAGGTTAGAAAATATCCTCATTTAGACATTCCAAGGTCTTCCTGTTGTCAGTAGGCACTTCAGCTTTTATCCAGATTGACTTATCAGCTGGCGTTAGTTTAGTATTTCTAATTTCCAACTGTGTAAAAGTAGAAATGATAGTTTTATGTGTATGTGTATAAAAGTTTATATATATATATGTAAAACCTACTTCACAGTATGAAAATTTAATAAAATGATAACTTTTGGCAAGTAAAAGTCTTAATAGTAATCTGAAATAACTGTTCTTGCCAGAGCATACTGCTCCTAGAAATACTTGACTCTTAAAAAAGTGTATTGAATACAGCCTATTTCTTATCATGGCTAAAGAGACTTTTAAAATTTGCTCTTTAACACCTTCCTTGAAAGAATTTAGAAATCTTACTACCTTTAGCTTCCATGTGCAGTAACTTAAATTGGAAGAAAAAAGATACTTTTAAGCAACAGAAGTCATTAATAATGTTTACATATTAAAAGCCCTATTAAGCCCAAAGTTTCATTTTAAAAAACTTTCATTGAAGTACAGTTGGTTTACAATGTGTGTTTAGTTTCTGCTGTACAACAGAGGGACTCACTTATACATATATATTATTTTATTTTTTTTGACTATGACTTATCACAGGATATTAAATATAGTTCCCTGAGCTGTACAGTAGGACCTTGTTGTTTATCCATCTTATATATATAATAGTTTGCATCTGCTAATCCCAAACTCCCAATCCAGACCAGTAGTTTCTTGATTTAGTGTTACCTGGCTTGTAAATTTATATAGTAATTATAATTAATTATACTCATCAGAATTATGTTAAGAATAAAAATTATATTGTCTTATATTTTTCTCCTCCTCTTATAACCTTCAATGGTTGTTTTACAAACCTTTTTTGACAACTGACACAAGTTCATTTTACATCATAACCCAGTATGTATTTATTGAATGAAACTATACAACCCAGTATATGCATCTGTGTATATTTAAAATTCAGATAAAAGAGTCATAAAATATTACTTTCTCTTAGGACGTTTGATATGCTCATATTTTCAGTTTTGTTTTTCTTTTTTCCATATAGTGTTATCTGAGCATTTTTCATACAGTAAATATTTCTTGAAAACATCATTTTAATGACTACATGGTAATATGTTATCATGTGATGTGCTCAATTGTTTTCCTGTTGTTTGGCAGCGGTACTATTTCCATTTCCCCCTATTAAATAGAGACACTGGAGAGATTGCTGTAGTGCAGTTCATTCTTGTGTACAGATCAGCGCTAGCACTAGAAGGATGGTTGTTAAAGGGCATGTGCTTTTCAGAATGCTCGATCAGTATTGCTGAGCTGACAGACATGTTCACGAGGTATATCTTAACCTGGCTCAGTCCGATCGGCTTTACCATGTGACTGTAATCGATTTTATATGTAAAGATAGCATCTCAGTGCTTTAATGAGAAATGAGCTCGGAGAGTGACTTTTCATAAAAATAAAATATTTGTCAGTGAAGTAGAAAAGGGTAGTAACTCAGTAAAAACAGAACAATTTGATTTTACAGCAGGCTATTTTTTTTAAAATGTAGATAATTTAGAATATGTGTCCACTGTGTCCATTTTTGCAGCTAGTTCAAGTGCATATTAGTCATTGGTTAATTGACTAGAAATGTGCATCAAACATGGTCCTGGAAGCTGCCCTGTAAACGTCAGCATGGGTTAGTTTCTTTCTCAACAGCTTGCAGTTATGAGAAACAAAGCCGTTGCTGTTGTCTGTGTAAGCCATTTATAATCCGCAGATTCTGCGGTGGTTTTGTTAGCTGTGTTTGTTGCCTTGTCGTAGTGCCTGCAGCCCCCTACTCTGGATAAGTATACCATGCGTATTGATCACCAGTGGAATTGTCCTATTATGATGTTTAGTTTTTTATTTTTTTCCTGAAGTATTATGCATCCCAGAGGTAGATTCTGATGGGTTTTACATCTCAGAGATGTAAACTCATGAAATTTAGGCATCTCATACTGATTATGCCTGTGTGGTAAATGGCTTAAGTCACTATTATTCACCTTGTTAATTTTTAAAAGCTGTTAACTGGTTAACTTAAAAAAGCCATTGAACTCCTTATTTCAAAAAGTGCTTATTTTTAATTTGTATTTATCAGTCAGGTATCTTCCTTAAGTTCTCTTGAGATTTGGGGACATTATTCTAGGGAATAAGACATTCCTGGTCTCCCCAAATCCCTGAAAACTTTGATTGGGTTCATGTGAATTATAGAGCAGAATTCATTGGACCCAGTTATGCTAGGGATCCAGTCCTGTCTTCCATCTCTCTAGTGATGTATGGAGCCTTGCTTATAATGTGTAACATCATATTTAAGACATACATGAAGATCAGATTAATCTTTTATTGCCCATTAATGCAGCAGCAGTAAACTGAGTTGTGTTTGCAATATGCAAGACTCTGAAGTTATTAAAAATAATTTCTACTTCCTTTATAAGGGATTACATGCAGTTAAACCCTTTTAGATCTTTGGAGTATGAATATTAATTGTGTCAAAATTCTTTACAGTATTTTATTTGTGTAAGATTCTTCACGTGATTCCTTTTAAGGGTAAGAAGTTTATATATACACTGTGCTATGGATAGGAATATTTGTATTAACTTATAAACCACTTCAGCAAGTATAAATCTATTAAGATATTTTTTCATTTTATAGAAATACATTAAACTAATGCCTGAAAAAATACAGCAAAAGCAAATACTGTTGGCTGCTGCCCAGTCACGGCAGTCCCTTGGTGTTGCGTGTGGTCTCTGACACCATTGTCCTGTCTTTTTCTTGTCTCTGCTCTCCCATTATGCTATTGGCAAGGAGTTGAGAAGTTAGTCCATTACTTCTCTGACAAAGCGTGGTACAGTACAATTTCAGATTTTTTCCTACCACCTTCCTCATTGTCACTTTTTTCTCCCCCAGTTTGCATGATGCATGTCAGAGCCTGCATGAAATTACAGGCATGTTACAAGTGGCTCTATTACCATCTTCCTTTTAATGTTTAAAATGTATTCAGTATTGATAATAAAGTTATATGTACGAAGGGAAAATAATATTAGGTAATTCCTGTGTATGTTGTGTGGTAGCATTATTATGCTTTAGGACATTTTCTTCTTTCTATCTTACCTAGTTTGACATACTTTTATTCCATCAGGACTTGATATTTCTAGCTGCCCTCTTACTATTGGTGACTTTAGAACATGAATGTTTACAGAAACTGATATGACTTTTTCCTTATGTTAAAATGCTCGAAATCTTGGAAGTGGTATGAAACAGAGGTGAAAAGTTTTTCTTAGTGATGTGTGCTGATCTGCATTTCCTTGTGTTCAGTGTGTTTCCTCCAGTGGATCACTTGGAACCACTTTTTCCTGGAAATACTGCTTCACACTGTGGCTTGAGTTTGGTATCTGAGCATTTTCCTGTGTAGGACAGATCAGCTAAGAAGGCAATAGGGCATCATCTAAGAGTTAATACCTGAATGTTGGTATTGAATCTGCCTTTTGAGTTTTTAAAATAATCAGCTGGCTATATTGCATATTCTGAGAGTCTGTGAGCTCGTTGTACTTAACTCAGTATACATAGAATAGTGGAGCTTCCCAGGTGGCTCATTGGTACAGAGTCCGCCTGTCAAGCAGGAGACATGGGTTCAGTCTCTGGGTTGGGAAGATCCCCTGGAGGAGGAAATGGCAACCATTCCATTGCTTAGAAAATCCCATGGACAGAGGAGCCTGGCGGGCTGCAGTCCAGAGTCTGGTGTGACTGGGTGAGTGAGCACGCGCACACACAGGAGAGTCAAGCTTCAGTGCTGCATTTTAAATTCTCTGTCAGTTCAAATGCTGGCTTTGCTGTTTGCCAAAGTGTATGAATTTGAATAACTACTTAATTTCATTTAACCTCAGTTTACTCATTTACAAAAAGATTATACTTTCCACCTAGGGTCTTATGATAATCCGAGATCATGCAAGCTATTTAGAGTTTAGCTGTCTACCACTGGGAAGAAGGGAAACCCTTCTTTTACAGTCTGAAGTATGTTTCTCAAGTATTTGGAATGTGTCAGGCATTATATTGATACTGAGTATTGTATGCCTGTTATCATTGTGATTAACAGCAATTCACTGAGGTGTAGGTACTGATGTTATCCTCATTTTACAAGTTATGAAATTCCATCTCAGAGGAGTAAGATAATTTACCCAGTATCTCACTGATAGATTGAGAAGCCAGAACTTAAACCCGGATCAGTATGTCTTCAGAAACTAAGTGGTTCACTACTGCGTTGCACTGGCTCGTTCATATAGCCACATGTAAATTCTCTCTAAATGTTGAATTGCCTTGCATTTCCTAGCTTTGGTTTATCTCCAGGAGGGCACTGGAGGATCTGTGTCCTATCAGATATGCCTCCTGTATATGACCAACATTATTAAAATATGTATTTAGATTCTAGAAACCTTGAAATCTGTAACAGCTAGTTTATTATAATACTATTACAGAATTTGCTTTCCCCCCAATCCAGACCTAGCTACTAAAGGGCCATAGCTTGAATTAATCATTTTCATACCTTTTAACAATCATAAGTGACATTTATTGAGCAATTTTGACATGTACTGGGAGGTTCTATCCTGTGTTTTACATGTTATAGTCATTTTAAATTATTAGAATTAGAAATGGAAAATAGTTGAATGCTTGTTAATATAGTTTCCCTAACACATTTCATCTAGAAATGTCTAGTCGCCAACTAAAAAGCACCTCTGGCATAGCTGGTAAGTCACTATTGGGGGTGCAGGTCATATGGGAGGTGCTGTGTTCAAGTCAACATGTAATGAATCCTTCAGGCTGTGCTTCTAAACTTGAATCATTAAGCTGACCCCAAACTTAGAGAACACATTTTTTAAATTATAAAATTTCTTGTCCATTAGTGTTTTTTAAAAAATTTGTTTAAATTAGTGCTGTAATAATAATGGTAATAAATGGTAATAATAATAAATGGTAATTTATTATCAAAGAGGCAATTTTGGAATGTACTATTTATTGATAGTTATTTATCCATTTATCCTATAAATATATATTTAATCCCCATTATGTGGGCTTCCCAGGTGACGCTTGTAAAGAACTGCCTGCCAGTGCAGGAGACACAGTAGACGTGGGTTCGATCCCTGGGTCAGGTAGATCCCCTGGAGGAGGAAATGGCAACCCACTCCAGTACTCTGGCCTGGAGAATCCCATGGACAGAGGAGCCTGGCGGGCTGCAGTCCAGAGTCACACGAAGTTGGATGTAACTGAAGCGACTTGCAAACATGCATGCACATGTGCAAAGTACTGAGGATGCCGACTATAGCAACAAAAAAATACGAGTCAAGCATGGTGCATGCTCTGAGGAGCTCATAGTCTTTGGTTATCTTTGTAAGCAGCACAGAACAGACTTTTAAGATTAACATTGAAGATGCCTGTCAGCCCCTTGCATAGTTACTTGGTAGTGCGTATTGCTGGCACTTTTGACCTTAACATCTGTAGCCGCTGCATTTGAGAATTCTCAGAATAGTGCGTTGAAGTGTATGTATTCAGCTACTGAAGTAAGACTTGAAGTAGCTGAGTCCAGTTAGAAGCACTGAGCTCTTTCAGTCTAGGAATGGGTCTCCATTTTTAAACTTTAGTAACCAACTTTTCTATAAATTATAAGGATGGAGTACTAAAGCTCTACTTATTTATGACTACAGGGAGTTTCCTGAAATCCCCCAGGAGTAGGGGGAATTGGTCCTGCCCTCTGAGTCTTGTGGGCTGCTGAGGCTGTGCAATGAAAGGACTGCTGGGCAGCTTACGCAGAGGTCATTTGTTTCTGGATACAGGGTGGTATCCCATCTTTCATCTTCAAGGCCAGAAACCTGGAACTCACCTTGAACTTCTCTGTTTTACCTTCAAAATCTTTTTCAATCCTCTCCCCCCCCCTTTTTTTAAACTAATATCCTAATTTAAAACCCATATATTAATAATTCACCTGGGTGTTGGCAGTGGCATACCGTCTGGGTGTTCTGCTTGGCAGTCCCCTTCTGTCACCTTCCTCACTGACTCCACCAGAATGATGCTGTAAGGACACTGGGTGTTAGGATTCCTCTGCTTAAAATGCCTCAATGTCTCCCATCACCTACTTGTACAGAGTCAAGACTGCTCAGCCTGTTGTGAGTTCCTTTATGAGCTGACCCTTCCCCACACCTTCTCACCAGCACTGTGCTTGCCAATTCAGTCTAACAATTTGAAGTTGCTGGAACATATCAGCCTTTTTTTGCCTTTGTATTTCACATGTTCTGGCCCTCTACCCTGACTGTTTTTCCCTTTCTGTCTTCTTGGCAAACTCCTGCTCTTCTTAAAACTCAGTTCAGATGTTGGTATTTCTTGGATGCCTTCTGTGACCTCTCTAATCAGGCATATGTTTTGCTTCTACATGTTGTTATCCTTGAGACAGGGTCTCATCTTTTGTTTACCTGACTCTTTCTCGTGAGGCCTTTCAACCACAGGAACGGCATTGTGTTCAGGTTCATATTTTCCTGTACCTGCTACAGTGAGTGACATGTCAGACATTTTTAAAAAAGAATGTATGGGAGTGTGTGTGTGTGTGCGTGCATTCAAAACATCTACAGCAACCATCCCTGTATCATGACAGGACCAATAGGCTTTGCCCCATATGCTTTAACTATTTGGGCCATAGAAAGATAACTTTAAAAGTGATATTTTCTTTACCGACTGCCCAAAAGTAATAGAAATTGTATATTTCCCGTGACTTGTATAGAGTATAATCATGCAGTGGGCTCCAGAGAAGTGTGTGCAAGGCATGTCAGCCTTAAGAACTTTTCTGTTGTAGGCTTCTGAGCTTTAGTTCAGGTTACAGACAATTTGAAATCTGTTTTACTCTCAGACATCATTCAAAAAAGCTGACTATTTTTAATTTTATTAATGGACATTTATTCCTGGGGAGGGTAAATCCATTTTTCACTTATTGGCCATAACGGAGCCATAGTTGATCCCTCAAATGGCAGTGAGACAGAACAAATGAGCTGTGAAAGCCTTTCATTCTGAAACTTTTCAGTAAGAATGCTAAAAGTAACTTAATATTAGCTTAAGACGTTGACCTATTTTTGTGTAAGTGATTAGAATTTCATATCAACTTGGAATATAATCTTCATTCTAAATTGTGTTTATCTGCGGGTAATTTTAATTCTCAATTAAAATTTAGAGTTACAGCACCTGACATTTTTAAATTAATACTTCTTCTAACAAAGTGTTTCGAAGTGGAATAGAGCTTTCCTTTAAAACAAAAAACTTTAAAATCGATAATATTCTGAAATTCTTAGTTACTGTCTGCATGTTTTATGGAGATCAAACCAAATGACTATATAGAAATCATTCTGTCAAGCTCTCTTTATATATAAAGTTTTAAATAAGTAATGAATCAAGATAGGAATCTCTTTTCTTCAATAAGCCAGTGCTTTAATATTCTTCTTTTACCCTGTTTGATTTGGATCTTGTTTAGTGTTTACTGCTTGTACCGTGTTTTGTTTACATCATCACTCATATGTGTCTCATCAATTACTTGAATATTACAGCTTATTTTTTAATTAAAAAAAACCCACATGCTTCTCATATTAAAACATAGTAAGTGCCAGCACAGCCTAATTGGAACATATTAATTCTGGGTGGTGTTTCTAAAATGAATTGTTGCTAATGTTGTTTTTAATTTTAATAGCCTCAAGTACTACAGCCTTCCAGCAGCCTTCCCAGACCCACAGACCACACCCAGGGAAAATTAGTAAAGCCGCAACATACCGAGGCCCACAGTGAGTGCACAGTCCAGGGCACACATCAGGGTGTTGTACCTCCAGATGAAAGCTTTACACACGGCTCGCAACAAGAAAGCAGCAACGGTCTGGAAGACCAGCCTTTTTCATCAAGCCCGGAATTCACTAAGGATGTGGTGAAGAGTACGCCTTCTGAAGCAAACTTGAACACGACCTTGAATGCTCAAGAGCCTTATCATCTGGCAAATAATCAAATCAGTGACATGCAGTTTGTGCCCACTTCTCTTCAGACACTTCCCCAGTCAAGTACAGATGACCAGGCTAAGAAAGTTGGAAGAAATCAGTCTTCTCCAGAGGGCTACACATCTCAGCCCAAGTCCTCGCAGCTTTTTAAGCCACCCATCTTGAATTCTTTGGTATCGCCTCCAGTTCCTGAAACATCTCCAAATAGGACTCCCACTTATAAGAAGTCACCAGTAATCACACAGTGTAATTCCGCAAAACTCCAGCCAACATCTAGTCAAACAAATCTTGCAAGTAATCCAAATCCAAAAGCGTCAAAGCTCCGTCCCCCTTCTGGCTCTTTCAAACAAAAACACGTAAGCAGCCCCCGACTAGAGCCTCAAAACTTCCAGGCCAAGACAAGCATCCCAAGGCCACTAATAAGAAGAAAAGAAATCATGCAGACTCCTAGTGACAATTTGAATTCTGGGGATTGTTTGGCCTCTAATCAATACTCTCGTCTTCCTAAACCAAAGATACATTAAGTGCATAGCCATCACCTGCCAATTTGTTTTTTTAAAAAAACAATCTGTTCCGTAATAGCTTTATGTGTGCAGTTTGCTACCACGATGGAGGTTCCATTGAAAGCTTGCAAATCTTAAAATTAAAACATGGAAGCTTCTACTGGTTTGGCTCTTCTGTTTTGTATCCTGGTTGAAGTACATACTGTTTGAGCATATTTGTCTCAGGTAAACACGAAAGTTTGCTTACTCACTCAGAGGTCTACAGAAGGCTCTGACCATGGCATCCATTCCTCTGCACATCAGAAACTTCATAACATTCTGCTTAGCAGCCAGCAGATGTGCTTGCTGACGTAGTCCCTTTAGGGTCTGTATTAATTGTGGTTCTCAGAGCCTCACCCTTTTCCATTTGTCCCTCTGTGAATATGGTTATTATTTTAACTGGAGATTTGGTGATAAGGAAAGATGATAGTCTGTAAGCAGAGTTCTGGCCAGTGATGTGTATATTTTAAAGGTCTATGCAAAAGCTCTGTGATGAATAAAGGAGATTAGGCTTTTAATGGGAAGTTAATGTAAGTTTTATTTTTCCTTGTTATAGTCTCAGTATTTATTTATTTACCAGACAAATTCTCCTGGCTAAAGCTCTTCATATTATATATATAAAAACCAATTATATGTTGCTTTTACATCTTGTTAAACACACACACACAGATTCACACGTAATTTGTATTTGTTTTTGTTACTGGATAAATTTTGGAAGGCTTGAGTGAAGATCCACCTGAAACCTGACCTAAAGATACATTCATTTGTAACATATGTTGGTGCTAGAGTTTTGCTGGTAATTCCATTTTGAATCCTATAGGCTTATGGATCCATGCTAGCTGTTCTGAGGTTCCACAGTATATATTTTAAATTAAGTCTTTATTGTAATATTTATATTTATTGACTTTCTGCTAATATCCGAAGACTGGAATAATGGACTTGAAATGTTTGCACAGAACTTTGAGGGGATATAAATGTCTCATACGTGGGGATTTAAAACTATTTTCTATAGCAAAATGAGTTAAAATATTTTGAGTATAATTATAAATTTAAGTAAGACTATCTTGAGAAAACCAGAATTCGTAATAGTTGTGTTCTTCTGAGTTTTCCAGGTTTTCCTTTTATGTTGGTGTGTATTTGAAAAGTAGATTTGGGAAGAAAAATGAAATTGGAAAGGGGAAATTGTGTTTTATTAAAACGTATTAAAAGATATTTCAATGGCAATATGCTTATTTATTTTAATGTGCTAGGAAGGCAGCTGCAGAACTGCCAAGGGACCATACACGTTAACCTGACATCCTGTGACCGCTCGTTGGGTGGTTCAGTCAATGTGCCCTCCTGTTCTCCCAAATCATGGTGTCGCTGGGTTGTTCATCTGCTGCTGCTTTCATTAGGGTTAATGTCTTTCAGACAGACAGTATTTGCAAAGTCAATTTTTGTTGTGATTAGTTGACCAAAAATTTATCAAAAGGGATCATGGCCAAAAAGTCAGTCACTCAAATTTCTAGGGATCCCTTTACAAAATGTACATTGCCCCATTTTAGAGAAAGAACACAGCAAGACCTCTAGTGGGAATTCGAAAAGAGGTGTTCACTGCCATGTGACGCAGTCATCCCTTCCCTGTCAGGGAACCATTCGAGTAGGCTTGCCACTTCACCAGATAACCAGCCCTTCTTGGACTTGGTAATAGGTGAGCAACCCAAGTCTCGAATCAGGCTCTCATCCGACAGCACTTCTGCCAGAGAAGCACTAGTTTAGAAAGTTTTCACGTAATGCAGGTATTGTTACTATGCTAAGTGATGAGGTGTATCAGGAAGGCTCTTGTTGTTACTTCATAGAGCAAGCAGTCGTAGCTGAAGCTGGAAGTGGGTACGTGTGGTCTTTCATTCTGAGGACGAAAGAATACTGTTCCCAGATAGTTCAAATGAGGTGTTTCCCCAAACTAGAACATACTGATTAATAGGTTTGGTTTATTTGGAAATAGAACCAAACTCTTGAGAAATGTTACCTTTATCTTTAGGGACAATTTTTAAAAATATTTACTTTAACCCCTTAGTCTGAGGGTAATGTCTTTTGTGTATTAAAATGTTGACTCCTGCCGGATGTTTATTCTAACCCTTTTCCTGGTCTGTTTTTTATTCCTGATGAAATTGCAGAAATATTAATCCATTGGTTCAATTTCTGTGTACCTTTGTTGAGCCTTAATCATGGCAAAAGGCTCATCAGTGTAATTATGAAGCATACTATTATATATGAGAAAAAAATCTAGGATGCTTGCACAAAACAACAAAGTATTTGCCTGCAGTTTTCTTTAAAAACTGCCAGAATATTATGCTAGTCTGCTCCTTAGTAAATGTTAAGTCGGAAATGAGGTGGGCAGTAGCTCACCTGAATAGTCAGAAATTTCTGTCTCAGATTTGGCTTGACCTCTCTGTCATGCTTCTGTAAGTCAGCTCTGTGCCAAATCCCTCTCCAGAGGAACTCAGATCTCTTTTTCCCTTGGTTCTTGTGATTTTGGTGAATATGGTTGCAGTGTATGAATTTTTAATCTTGAGGAAGAAGTTTTTATGGGTTGTTAAGTTTCACATTTGTGAAAGAGGAAAATAGAGTATGTGGAATTATATATTTCGCTGTTAATGGGATGCATATCAAATTCCTTAAAGACAGCGTGGCCTAAGGAGTTCATCAGTACAGATGCAGATGATTTTAAAGGCGCTAAAGAAGTATATAGTTAATAATCATTTTAGAATGTTTCTGATAACTGAGACCCTCTAGCTTTTTTCTTTAGGAGTCTCATTTTAATTTGTGCAATATCTTCAGGCATACAACTACTGTCCATTGTATTTATATAGATATTAGAGAACCTTACTAAGTATTTTAACAAGTAAAAATCTGAATATGAGAGAAACTATCAGATTTGCACTTTAAATGAGCTTAATTGCTTGGAGTTGTGCCTGAAATATCGAAATGCCTCCTACTGGGTGTGGCTTTCTTTGTTGAAATGAATTTCTCTATAATTGTTGCTGTTCGAAGTACAGCCTTTCACAGTTGTATTCTAAGCATGTCACTTTTTCCATTAAAGCACTAAGTTCTTTGAATGTCTCATTGTCCCACTAAGTATTTTACTCAGACGCATCAAAGAGAACACAGTCCCCCTATAGCTGTCACTTCTAAATCTTCCTGTAGCATAGATGGTACAACAGACACAGAGACACACTCTTCATTTCTGAGCGGAATTGTCACGATGGTTTCCTGGTCTCTGGGGCACTGAGGATGGAATTTGGAATCACCAAACACGCTTGCAATGGAGAGCAATAGACTGCAGCATAGTTTCGGTTTACTCAATCTTAAGTTTTCGTGCTTTTGAATTAGTTGGCGTAGTTACGTTTGCATGCTTATCCATACATTTGAACATTAATTATAGCTGTAATACAAATACCTGATGTTTTTCCTTGGGGATGATGGCCTTGCTATTTTTCTTAATTCTGATGCCTGAATTATATTTTAAAATTTTCTTTTCACACCTCCCTTCGATTTTTCTGCTGCAGCAATTTGAAAGAGTATGTTTGGATAAATGATTATGATGGTGAGCACCAATCTACAACTATGCTGTTAAGTAAAGATACATTGTATGTTTTAACCTCATTGGGGGAAAGCTACCCACTTTCTCCTTGGTAAAGCATCACCACAGCAAAGGAAAACTGACCCTAAGAATTTAAAATCTCTTAATCATTGCTGACTAAGAACACCACAGTCTTTACTATCTGCAGTATTGTTTTTCCCATTGACTTAAAAAACCAGTTCAGAGTAAATACTGTATATTAGAATTTGCTTGTAAAATGAATTATAAAAACTGGATGTAAAGTCTCTTTCCTGAAAATGTTGGCATAGTAAATAAAAATAAAATTCATAATTATAAAAATTTCCTTGTCTTTCTCAACATTGATGTCCACAATGTACTTTTTCTCATACCTTTTTTCCACAAAGATCTAAAATGTTCGTTTGGTTGATCTTTTTTTTTTTTTCCAAACTCTGTATTATTTCACACATGCCCTTTGACATATACATCACATTCCCAGCCCTCACTGAGTAAAAGCGATAAATAAATAATAAATTAATAATTTATTTCATTTTCCAATTTAACTTTATGTGATAGACATTATATATAAGATATTAGAAGTTGCTGCAGGGATATGTCACATTGTTAACCCAAAATGGCTACATAAATGCCAGAAAAAGAGTGAATGAAATTTTAGTAGTAATAAATAGGACAGTGGCATTTACCACATGGTAAGACTCTTATATCAGCTTTAAGGCCCTTGGTGGTGTTAGCAAGTATTCTCTTAAAATACCAGTCGTCACTCTAAGCACTTTATACACTACTTTTTAATTCTAGCAACAATTCTATGAAGCAAGCACTAATATTTCCATTTTACAGAGAGGAAGGTAAAGCTCAGAGAAGTTAAATAAGTTGCCTAAAGTCTCAACAGCTATTCAAATGGCACAACAGAATTTGAAACCAGACCATCTGTTTCAGATTCCATGCAGTTAATCACAAGGCCATTATCATTTCCTAAGATATATTTCACCTGTTTCTTTTTCATGTGATAGAACAGACTCGGGATGTTAAAAATTACTTGCGCAAGTCAGAGTTGAAGCTAATATATTTTATTGAGCTATGCTGCCATCTAGTGGTAAATTATCAGAAGAGAAGGTCCTTTTACATATGTTACCTTGCCTGTTTCCAAGAGGCTTCAGAGTTGTGTAACATTTCAGAAGAGAGAAACCCTGCAAAATCCCTAAAGCATTAAATTAAGAGTGAAGGGAAAACAACTAGTCAATAATGGAGGTATGAAGGAGACAGTATCTTTAAACTGAGAGCCGACGTGGTTCTGAGTTTCCTGGTAGCCAAGGCAGAGAGAAAAGTTTAGTGAGTTACTTGCTCATTCGTGTCCAGCTCTGCAACCCCATAGACTTTGTAGCCCGCCAGGTTCCTCTGTCCACGTAACTCTCTAGGCAAGGATACTGGAGTGGGTTGCCATTTCCTACTCTAGAGGATCTTCCTGACCCAGGGATTGAACCTGGGTCTCCCACCCTTACGGGAAAAGTGAAGAACTAAAGAGCCTCTTGATGAAAGTGAAAGAGGAGAGTGAAAAAGTTGGCTTAAAGCTCAACATTCAGAAAACGAAGATCATGGCATCCGGTCCCATCACTTCATGGGAAATAGATGGGGAAACAGTGGCTGGCTACTTTTCTGGGCTCCAAAATCACTGCAGATGGTGATTGCAGCCATGAAATTAAAAGACACTTGCTCCTTGGAAGGAAAATTGTGACCAACCTAGACAGCATATTAAAAAGTAGAGACATTACTTTGCCAACAAAGGTCTGTCTAGTCAAGGCTATGGTTTTTCGAGTAGTCATGTATGGATGTGAGAGTTGGACTGTGAAGAAAGCTGAGCGCTGAAGAATTGATGGTTTTGAACTGTGGTGTTGGAGAAGACTCTTGAGAGTCCCTTGGACTGCAAGGAGATCCAACCAGTCCATCCTAAAGGAGATCAGTCCTGGGTGTTCATTAAAAGGACTGATGTTGAAGCTGAAACTCCAATACTTTGGCCACCTGATGCGGAGAGCTAACTCATTTTAAAAGACCCTGATGCTGGAAAAGATTGAGGGCAGGAGGAGAAGGGGACAACAGAGGATGAGATGGTTGGATGGCATCACTGACACAATGGATATGGGTCTGGGTGGACTCTGGGAGTTGGTCATGGACAGGGAGGCCTGGCGTGCTGCAGTTCATGGAGTTGCAAAGAGTCGGACATGACTGAGCGACTGAACTGAGCTGAACTCCCACATTGCAGGCAGATTTCTTTACCACCTGAGAGACCACAGTGAGAAGCGTCCATTCTTCTCACTGGCAAAAAATGAAATAAAAAAGTAATACACCAGCAGAGTTTTCCCAGTCTTGGGTTTCATTAGTAATTCAGTGATAGCACTGAAAACACTGGAGGTGCCCTCCGTGTGGACATTCACTTACTGGAAAGGCCAACCTAGAGTCTCAGAACAGGTGTGCCTGTTTATGTAGGAGCCTTGGCTTAGCCTCTTCCTCTCCCCAAACAGTCTTTCCTGGGATGGGACTGCGTTGTGAGGTCTTCAGCAAATTACCCACTAGATCTGTCAGGCCCAGGTACCCACATGTATGGTACTTTAGAAAGCTGTGGCACATATACACAATGGAGTATTACTCAGCCGTTAAAAAGAATTCGTTTGAATCAGTTCTGATGAGATGGATGAAACTGGAGCCGATTATACAGAGTGAAGTAAGCCAGAAACAAAAACACCAATACAGTATACTAACACATATATATGGAATTTAGAAAGATGGCAATGACGACCCTGTATGCAAGACAGGAAAAAAGACACAGATGTGTATAACGGACTTTTGGACTCAGAGGGAGAGGGAGAGGGTGGGATGATTTGGGAGAATGGCATTCTCTAACATGTATACTATCATGTAAGAATTGAATCGTCAGTCTATGTCTGATGCAGGATACAGCATGCTTGGAGCAGGTGCATGGGGATGACCCACAGAGATGTTATGGGGAGGGAGGTCGGAGGGGGGTTCATGTTTGGGAACACATGTAAGAATTAAAGATTTTAAAATTAAAAAAATAAAAAATAAAAAAAATAAAAAAGCCAGTTATATTTCAAAAGCAGCACTGGGAACCTGACATCCTGGTTTGGAGGAGGATGATGGGGCTCTGTTGTGTTGGAGCCCACAGAGATGAACTCCAGACCTGAGAGTCCAGTCCAGTAAAGTAGCTGTGAGCCACTCGCGGCTGCTGAGCAGTTGAAACGTGGCTAGTCTGAATTGGGGTGTCCTGTAAGTATAGAATCTGGATTCCATATAAAAAGGGTAGAATCTCATTAATAATTTTTATCCTCATTACTTTTTGAAATAAAGTATTTCATATTGTGTTAAATAAAACATGCCATTAAAATTAAGTTCATTTATTTCTTCTACAGTCTTTAACTGTGTCTTTAAAAAATTTTAAAATAACATATGAGGCTTGCATTGTATTTCTCTTAGAGCCAGTCCAGACCATTTGCCATCCTCTTCCTGACTCCTCCCAGGGAGCAGGTGTACTTGGCACTGTGGTTGCCCTGTGATGCCCAGGACCCTTCAGGCTTCTGTGCCATCAAGAGGAGAAACCCTGTTCCCATCTTCCAAATACAGGCTGACTCCAGAGGGGATTTTCAAGACCCTAATACTAACCATACCAAAGCTGGGTTAGCAATGGAGAATTTGACTAAAATGTTCAATAGTCCCAAATAACTTTGCTTTGCTGGTTGGGACATCTTGTTCTCTAAGTAAATCTTGTTCTTGTTCTTGGTAAATCTGAATTGTTCTCTAGAAACAATTCTAGGATGGGGGGTGGGGAGGTGGGGAGGGTGGAGTGGGGGGGCCAGTATTGCCAGCAGCGGGAGAGGAGGAAGCAGAAAGCAGGTCTTTTTTTGGAGCCCAGACTGAACAACCCCCTGTACCTAAAGGAGGTCTCTCTTTGGTAAAATGTTCTCCAGGGTCTAGGGCCAGGGTTTGGACTCCGCCCACTAAGGCACACTCTGATTTGCTTTTGCATTGTCATAGCTTTCAAAGGCCAATCTTTGCAGATTTCCTTTGAAGGCAGCATAAAGTTTTTGTCCGTTATCAAAATCCCAAGAATAAACGTGCCCACATTTTCGCAGGAACCACAATTCCCTAGTCAGATAACAGCTCATCATCACTGTGATCCCATTTTTTCTTAACGTGATGTGTTATAGTATTAAGAGTCAATTTCCCAGAAGTTTCAGTGGCTTTGCTCTGACTGTGCCAATTATATCAGTAACGGACCCTCACAGTCACATCAAGTGAATGTCAACAGATCCCAGTGTGCCGAGCTCTGCATAATGACTACATGAAGCCAAATTTCTTTAGAGAGTTTTTGGGGGACAACAGGAATTTTTGGCAAAATCCAAGAGATGCCATCAAGCTCCTCCATGTGCCCTGGGCAGCCTGGCCCAAACGGGATGGCCTGGATGGCTGGGTGGGTTTCTTCACATTTTCCATCTATTCCTAAGGCATCTAAGGGTACCCTCCAACTCTTAAGTGGGATTAGGTAGGATGAGTGCCCACGTGAGTTATTGGATGGGTGTGTGTGCCTCCCACACAGTAACTCCTCAAGTGTGAGTCTCTATATCAAGGAAGCCAGAGGTACATGAAGCCTTTTCCTGGGGCTCGAAGTTGGGGAGGGATCAGTGAGAAACCTCCTGCTGAGGTGCACAGGATTCATTATGGGGGCTTGCTCCTTGGTAAATCTGAATTTTGGGGGGTAGATCTGAAAGCCTCTATCTGTAGAGGACACAGCATCAAAGCCAGGAGGGTGAGTGGCTCTTGGCGGGACTCCCATCAGCCCTGCTGGATGCAAGAGTGAAGTTGCGTGAGCTGTGCTGGTCTTGCTGCCTGTTACTCTGGGCAACTTTTGTGCTGCCCCAACTCTTCAGGGCAGCCCTGGAGGGCCCCTGCACCCAATCCAGCTGAAACTCTCATGGGAGGCCTAAGACCCTGGACCAGTAGGTGCTTCCTGAGTCCCCAAAAGGAAGGGGAGAGGATGCTCGTCAGGGGGAGTGCCTGTCATAGGAGGTCCGGTTCTGTGAAGTGTCTCAGTTTGAGTAAGGCCTGTCGAAGGGCTCCAGGCAGCTCCCCTCTTCTTTCCCCTCCTGCCCACAGGCGCTACTTTCTCCCCAGGGCCTTTCCCTGCCGGTTTTGAGTCTGGGGTGGCCAGGTTCCAGGACCTGCGTTTCCGGAAATGGCCACACGGGGGCGCGCGGCTCCCGTTCCGAAGCGGCTTCTGCGCCTGGGAAGGAGAAAGGCAGACCGGCGTGGGGCCGAGGACGACTGCTTCTTAGGGTCTCAGGAGCCCTGGGCACCCTCCTCGTACTCCTGTCTTAGGGCAGGATTTCCTTTGAGCGTCTAAGAGGCGACGCCGCGGAGCCTGGAGGTGTCCTTCGACTTCGTTTCCAAGGACGCTCCCGCGGGGACCGCTGGTGCAGCCTGGTTTCCCGCCTATCGTCTGGAAACAGTGACAGCAGTTTTTTCCTGCAGGGTTGTTGAGAGATGGAAAACGTTGACAGGGCCCAATTAGTCCTTTTCAGGTGCAGGGGAGATGGATGCAGGTCTCTTCTGCCTGTGGCGGGGGGGAGGGGGGTGTAGCAGAGCCGGAGACGGTGCCACGGAGGCCTGGAAGCACAGGCAGGCTGGGGGCTCCCTCGGGAACCCTCCCTCTGCGGTCCTCGCCTGTGTCCTCCCGCCTCTGAGCATGGGTCTGTTTGTCTGTCCCTGGTTCGCAGGGCTGCAGCGTTTGCCCCCAGCTGGGAGCCTCCACTGTGAGAGAAATGGGCTGGCCCACAAACTTGACCACTGAAGAAGGGAGGGGCTCCTGACCTTCAGTCCAGTCCTGAGTCATAAAGGGAACCAGCCTGCAGACTGACAGGAGCGGCTGGGGTGACCAGCCCCGCCCAGAGAGAGACCTGGCAACAGAGGCGCCTGTGTAGCAGCCAGTTCCAGCATCTGGCACTCACTCCAGGCTGGGCCCTCCACGTCTCAGATGGTACCTCACTTAATCCCACTGCTTCTCAGGGACATAGGTGCTCATGGTCCATGCCAGATGAGAAAAAGGAAGCACAGTCAGCTTACGGACCTTGCCCACAGCTCTACCCACCTGTAGAGGGTTACAGGGCTGTGAGGCTGATCTTAACCACTGCAACCCCGTGGCCCCAGGACCTAGCCTCTCCCGAGGGTTCCGTCTGCTCTCCTGGAAGCCTTTCAGCTTTCCTCTCAGGGCTTCCCAGGTGGCACTAGTGGTAAAGAACCCTCCTGCCAATGCAGGAGACATAAGAGACAGGTTCGATCCCTGGATCAGGAAGATTCCCCTGGAGGAGGGCATCGCGACCCACTTCAGTGTTCTTTCCTGGAGAATCCCATGGACAGAGAAGTGTGGCAGGCTCCATCCCGTAGAGTCACAAAGAGTTCGACATGACTGAGGCGACTTAGCTGGTACGTACTCACATCTGAGCTGAGCATCCTTGTCTAAAACATCTAGGCCTTTCAGCACTGCTGGGGTGAAATGAGTTTCTTGTAAGACACCTCGGGGCAGGCCCAGGCCCAGAGGAAAGGTTCAGGAAGTAACTTTCCCAGGGAGCACACAGGTGGCTGACCCAGGGTACAGAATTCCCACTGTGATGGACCAGGAAAGTGTCTCATAACTCCTGGGGGATTCTTCTGTGTTTTATGTGAAAGTCTGGAGTGCTTTTTCCAACAAATATTTTTAAAGTGTTTGCCCTCTGTCTGCTCCAGTTCAAGGTGTTAGGGATGTACCAGTGTGGGGAAAAACGAACACAAATCCCTACCTTCATGAAACCTACATTCTGGTGGGAAAGGCAGAAGATAAATAGACCTTTAAATGGTGATGTGTGCTAGAGGAAAAAAAGCCAAAAAAAAGCAGGACAGGAGACAAGGAACTCGTGTGAGCGTGTAACTTTGTTTTTGTTTGGGAGGTCAGGGTAGGACTTTCTGAGAAGATGCCATTTCACTTGCTCCCTGAGGAAACCAGGTGACCCCACCCTCTGACCTGAAGCTGCGGAGACTAGAGAAGCAAGTTTACAAGACCTGGAGCAGATGGGGTACATATGGAGGGCCCCCCAGAGTCCTCAGCACTGCCATCTGTAGGAAAATGACTGGTCATATTCTCAAAGGCTGCAGGGACAGCAATTCCTATCGACGAAAAGGTGAATGTCCTCTAGATGAGTAACTGGTTACAGTTGTAATACATTTGAATATACGGTAACGTGGAATTTAAACCTTCGGTAGCAGCAGGCAGAAATGTTGAATTTGACCTTCATAAAGTGTTTTATCTAAAATCATTAGATGTTCTGCCAGTTAATGTGCTGAGGAGGCAGCAAAAAGGCTTCCAAATGCATGCGTGTCCCCAGGGTCCTGCTTTGGGAACTCATTAGGTCTCCTATGGGTGGGCCTGCTAGGGGTCAGGCTGCAGCCCTGGAAGTTGGGCTCCTGGCCAGCACAGTGCTCATTATTGGCCTGTGGATGCCTCAGCCCCTTGGGCACAAGCGCCCGTCTCTGTGTGATGAGATTCCAGAGCCCAGGTCTCAGCATAGTCCTGTGCTGACTGCCCAGAGGTTGGCCATCTTGTGATTCGGTCTGGCTCTTGGACTGAAAGTCTCACCACTGGAGAGGTCCCTTCTCTCAGGAAAACCTGGAAGGCTGGTCTTCTGCTGGTGGGCCAGGCATCCTCCCTGGGTCTCTGCCTGCCCCTCCCCCCTTCTGTGGCCTGTAGATGATTTATGAGGACCTGCCAATTAATGCTATGTTCCTGCTAGGGCCCTGAAATTGGACAGATGCAGCTAGGCACTTGGACAGCTCAATTTCACACAGCTACTTCCGGGCTTTTTCCCTGGCCCTTGGGCATGGTGGCTTCCTAGCCTCAGTGTGGGACTCCCAAGGGAGGGCTCCAATTGGGCCATCTAGATCTGCAGACTATGACCAGCCAGGAGAGGGCTGCTTCTGGGAGAAGGGCTACAAGGGACTGTCACAGAGCGACTTCTATGGTAGAGACCATATTTACAGACTGGCGTTACTATCCCCATTTTACAGAGGAGGAAGTTGAGGCTCAGGGAGGAAATAATCTGCATCACATGGCTGGAAGCAAGGGGCTGAGATTCGAACTCAAGTCCAAATGACTCCCAAGATGTATTCCAGGCCTGTTTTGTGGGGAGCCACGTGAAGAGTCCCTGGGCTCTTGACTGACACCTTAGGACAAAGGAGGCTGCTGCTGCTAAGTCACTTCAGTCGTGTCCGACTCTGTGCGACCCCATAGACAGCAGCCCACCAGGCTCCTCTATCCCTGGGATTCTCCAGGCAAGAATTCTGGAGTGGGTTGCCATTTCTTTCTCGGACAAAGGAGGCTGGGCCCTCCCTTTTGTGCCCTTGGCTTCAGGTCCTGGCTTTCCAGGTGTCATTCCTGTCTGGGCCTCTAGGTGTCGCCCGCCTCCAACGTCCAGTCTGAATGCGGTTCCCTGAATTGGCAACAAAGCCAACAAAGTGTGCCGGACCCCACCAAGTACAGGGCCTGGGTCTCCGTCCCACACGCTCCTGAGGTCCTAACCGCCCCCCGGTAGGCTGCGCATCTGGGCGGCTGAGAGGGTGCTAGGAGTGGGTGGGGCCATGGTCTCCCCGTGGGGCCCCCCAGCCCCTCCTCTGAGCAGAAAGGCTGCCCCCCATTCCTCCCCTCCCCTCGCCCCCGTCTCCCCTCCCCTCCGACCCCCGCTCCTACAGGCAGACCCTTCAGGCGCGCTAGCCGGCCATGATGGAGCAGCTCCAATGATGAGCAGGTCCCCACTTATGGTTGTGCTGGGGCTCCGGGTCCTCTGCAGACCGTTCAGCTCTCCCTGTTGACCCCGCTGCGCCTGCCCCCGGGGGGCCGGAGGAGCCCTGGACATTCGGGTCTCTGCCCATAGGCCCCATCCGCGGGCGCGAGACCAGCCCCTGTGCAGTCCCGCACGGCCATCGCCGGAGACTGCTGCTTGCGTCCCGTCCCGGCACGCGGCAGTCCGAAATTTGACCGTCCCGGAAGTGGGTGTGCCGAAATAGTTGTGTTGTTTCTTAATGAAGTAGCTCTGCTTGTCCAGAGACGTCGGTTTCTACCCAAGAGAGACGCGTTGACAGCCCGAGGTAGGCCTGTGACTTTTCACTTTGGGGGACGCGGCTGCCGGTTGGCTGCGAAAGCTTGTCCCCTCTCCCGTCCCCTCCAGGGTCTGGGGGTGACTTTGCTGGGGGAAGCTGGGGTGGAGGGGCGTTGGGTCTCAGGGCATCTTCGGTCCTCCTCCACCTCACCTGAGGGACCCAGTGAGTCAGGGTCAGGTGGGCCCTGTGCCCCCCGCTGTCGCTGGCCCCACCTCCATCTCCGCTCTGCCGGCCCTTCATCCCAGCCATGGGGCCTCTGCCACGGCCTGGGTCCTGAGGAGGGGTGCACAGGTATTCTGGAGGGGTGTCCCCAAGGCTTTGGGCTGGGTCCGAAACAAAGAAAGCCCTTCTCCTCCACTGTTCGACGTTTCAACCAGTAAAAACCCAAACTGCTAGCCATCGTCTCTCATGTAACAAACCCAAATTCAGGACACCAGCAACGTTAAATTATGCTTCCTGGTGCTCTGTCTGCTGGCACCTAATCCTCAGCAGCTCAGCGAGGCCAGTGCTGTGAGTAATGTTGCCTGTGTCACGGGGCCAGCAGCTCACGGTCAAACCCAGACCCACCTGGCTCCAAGTCCAGGTCTTTCCCATCCCCACAAGGCTGCACGGAGGGGAGCAGATCAGAGAGAGCTCCAGCAGAAGCTGCACCCGTGTCACAAGCAGGCTGAGCGCAGAGTGAGCCCCCGCGGGTGCTCTGTCCTCTCAGCCACGGTCCCTGGGCATCACAGGCTCGGGGGAGAACAGGACGGCACAGAAAAGAGAAAGTGAGCAAAACATGGTGGAAGAAGTAAAGGGGCCCAAGGAGCTCATACTTCCTCCCCCTGAGGGCGGTTCAGTCATGTTTTGCTTTGTGGAGGAGCAGGGTTAACTCCCAGGGATGGGGGAGCCTGGTGGGCTACGGTCTATGGGGTCGCACAGAGTCGGACACGACTGAAGCGACTTAGCAGCAGCAGCAGCAGCAGCAGCAGGGTTAACTCAGGGTGACAGTCTGTCTATTTGTGCTGCTACAACAGAACAGGCGCAGAAACAACGGAAGTTGGTTTCTCACGGTTGTGGAGGCTGAAAGCCTGGGATGAAGGTGCCAGCATAGTTGGGTTCTGTGGCTTCCTAATTTGAACTCTGTCTTCTCACTGCAACCTCACTTGGCAGAAGGGGTAGGGGAGCTCTCCAGGGTCTCTGCTTTAAAGGCGTTAATCCCATTCACAAGAGTTGCAGCTTCACGGCTTAGTCACCTCCCAGAGGCCCCCTTCTAAATACCATCACATTGGGGATTAGGAATTCAATATATGAAATTTTGAGACTTCCTAGATGGCGCTAGTGGTAAAGAAGGCACCTTCCAATGCAGGAGACATGGGTTGGATCCCTGGCTTGGGAAGATCCCCTGGAGGGGGATCTGGAGGAGGACATGGCAACCCACTCCGGTATTCTTGCCTGGAAAATTCCATGGACAAAGGAGTCTCTTGGGCTGCAGTCCACGTGCTCAAAAAAGTCGGGCATGATTAGGCACACACACATGCACACGTACATACATATTAAATTTTCAGGGGACACCAGCAATTCAGCCAGTTAAAATGCATGTGGTCTAAACCAGCAGCAGAGCTGGGACTCATCCCCTGCCCATCTGTGAGGGGTTGCCTGGGGATGGTCTTTTCCTCAGCTCCAGGCTTAGGTTTATCCCTGGGGGTTTAAGTTGCAGCCTTGAGTAATGTCTGCAGTCAGTTTGCGTGGATCTGACAGGCCCAGATGAACCCCTTGCATCCCTTCCCTTACCTCTGCCTGGCCCAACAGGTTTTCCCATGCTTCCCAAGTCTAGACTCAGCTCTGCCCCTGCCCTCCTCCACTGCACACACAGACACCCACACAATCCACAACTCACCTCTGGGGCAGCTAGTCCCAGCTGAGTCCCCTTTTTTCCATTAGTTTGAGCCAGGAGGGTATGTATGTATACAGGGTCCCACGGCTGGTTATGGGGTTGTCTGTTGTCCCCCTCATCTTAATTTACAACCTGGGGTGTCCATGCTACCCTCCACCCCCACGGCCATGACCCATGGTGATAACATACCCCTGACTCTGAGTTCTTGAGCTCAAGTCCCGCAACAGGTACCCCAGTTTTCTCCATTATCCTCAATTTTAAACTCCTGTGTTCTTGTGAAAGAAGCTAGTTGCCAATTGACTGCTTGGAAATCTGAGGATCTCACCCCTAATATCCCCGAGAAGGCTCTCGAGATAGATTGACGTATCGGTAGTAGGATCCTACATCCACCCTCACCTGGCCTCATGCTGTGTGGAGTGTGCTTCCTGGTCCCAGGCTTTGGCCTTGGCTGTGTAACTTTGGCCCGTGGAATGCTAGCAGACGTGAGGTTAGCAGAGGCTTCGTGATGTGCTTGGCAGATCACCTTTGTCTCCTGCCGTCCGAATATGAAACACGAGACTCGTTTCTCCTGCTGCCCTTTCATGCTGGGCTCTGGGACAAGCACGTGCAGAGCAGGTGCCAGCTCGCAGTGGGGAGAGCGCGGCAGAAGCAGAGCCGCCCTGTGTGCCCAGCTTCCACCAGCGGTCTTCACGGACCACACGCACCAGCCCGAGACGTGCAGGCTGCCACAGGCCGCCGAGGGTGTGTGCCGGCCGTCCAGCGAAGCTGCACAGTTAGTGCTACAGCCCAGTTCCACGACATGAACGCCTTCACAGCAGTGCCTGCATGTGGAGTTGTGTCCGACTCTTTGGGACCCCACGGACTTTAGCCCGTGAGCTTCCTCTGTCCGTGGTATTTTCCAGGCAAGCATACTGAGCGGATTGCCATTTCCTTCTCCAGGAGATCAAACCTGAGTCTCTCGCATCCGCCATGTTTGCAGGTGGATTCTTCACTGCGCCATGACTTCATGGCGACACTGACATTCTGAAGACTGTGCAAGCCAGACCGCTGTTGGCTTCTTGGGGGAGGGGGTGGATTTGTGTGTGTGTGTTGCATGGAGTATGTGTGCAGTATGTGTGTGATGTGTGTATGTGTGTGGTATGTGTATGTGGTGTGTGTATGTATGGTATACATGTAGTGTGTATGGTATGCATATGTGGTATGTGTGTGATATGTGTGAGGTATATATGGTGTGTGTGTATGGTACATGTGTGTGGTTGGAATGTGTGTGTGTGTTTAAGTGGTATGTATATGTGATGTGTGTCCTGTGTATGTGTTCACTTCAGTTCAGTCACTCAGTCGTGTCCGACTCTTTGTGACCCCATGAATCACAGCACACCAGGCGTCCCTGTCCATCACCAACTCCTGAGGTCCACCCAAACCCATGTCCATTGAGTCCGTGATGCCATCCAGCCATCTCATCCTCGGTCGTCCCCTTCTCCTGCCCTCAATCTGTCCCAGAATCAGGGTCTTTTCAAATGAGTCACCTCTTCGCATCAAGTGGCCAAAGTATTGGAGTTTCAGCTTCCACATCAGTCCTTCTAATGAACACCCAGGACTGATTTCCTTTAGGATGGACTGGTTGGACCTCCTTGCAGTCCCAGGGACTCTCAAGAATCTTCTGCAACACCACAGTTCAAAAGCATCAATTCTTCAGCACTCAGCTTTCTTTATAGTCCAAATCTCACATCCATACATGACCACTGGAAAAACCATAGCCTTGACTAGATGGACCTTTGTTGGCAAAGTAATGTCTCTGCTTTTTAATATGCTGTCTAGGTTGGTCATAACTTTCCTTCCAAGGAGTAAGCGTCTTTTAATTTCATGGCTGCAGTCACCATCTGCAGTGATTTTGGAGCCCAGAAAAATAAAGTCAGCCACTGTTTCCCCATCTATTTCCCATGAAGTGATGGGACCAGATGCCATGATCTTAGTTTCCTGAATGTTGAGCTTTAAGCCAACTTTTTCACTCTCCTCTTTCACTTTCATCAAGAGGCTCTTTAGTTCTTCTTCACTTTCTGCCCAAGGGTGGTGTCATCTGCATATCTGAGGTTATTGTTATTTCTCCTGGCAATCTTGATTCCAGCTTGTGCTTCATCCAGCCCAGCGTTTCTCATGATGTACTCCGCATATAAGCAGGATGACAATATATAACCTTGACGTACTCTTTTCCTATTTGGAATCAGTCTGTTGGTCCATGTCCAGTTCTAACTGTAGCTTCCTGATCTGCATACAGGTTTCTCAAGAGGCAGGTCAGGTGGTCTGGTATTCCCATCTCTTGAAGAATTTTCCACGGTTTATTGTGATCCACACAGTCAAAGGCTTTGGCATAGTCAAGCAGAAATCAATGTTTTTCTGGAACTCTCTTGCTTTTTCAGTGATCCAGCAATTGTTGGCAATTTGATCTCTGGTTCCTCTGCCTTTTCTAAAACCGGCTAGAACATCTGGAAGTTCACGGTTCATGTATTGCTGAAGCCTGGCTTGGAGAATTTTGAGCATTTCTGTACTAGTGTGTGAGATGAGTGCAATTGTGCGATAGATTGAGCATTCTTTTGCATTGCCTTTCTTTGGAATTGGAATGAAAACTGACCTTTTCCAGTCCTGTGGCCACTGCTGAGTTTTCCAAATGTGCTGACATATTGAGTGCAGCACTTCCACAGCATCATCTTTTAGGATTCGAAATAGCTCAACTGGAATTCCATCACCTCCACTAGCTTTGTTCATAGTGATGCTTCCTAAGGCCCACTTGACTTCACATTCCAGGATGTCTGGCTCTAGATGAGTGATCACACCATCGTGATTATCCGGGTCGTGAAGATCTTTTTTGTACAGTTCTTCTGTGTATTCTTGCCACCTCTTCTTAATATCTTCTGCTTCTGTTAGGTCCATACCATTTCTATCCTTTATTTTGCCCATCTTTGCATGAAATGTTCCCTTGGTGTCTCTAATTTTCTTGAAGAGATCTCTAGACTTTCCCATTCTATTGTTTTCCTCTATTTCTTTGCACTGATCACTGAGGAAGGCTTTCTTATCTCTCTCCTTGCTATTCTTTGGAACTCTACATTCAAATGGGTATATCTTTCCTTTCCTCCTTTCCTTTTCGCTTCTCTTCTCTTCACAGCTATTTGTAAGGCTCCTCAGACAGCCATTTTGCTTTTTTGCATTGTGTAGTGTGTGTGAGTATGTAAGGTGTGTGTGTTGTGTTTGTGTTTGGCAGGGGAAGAGGACATGCTCTCCTGTGGAACTCAGGCAAATGACCTGCACACCTGTCCAAGGTGAGGGGCCAGGTTCCCACCTAGCATTACCCTGGATGGAATTCCTCCTTGACTTTATAGACAAGTTGGCTTGACACCACAATCTCATTATTAGTCATCTCCCAGTCCTGTAAGCCTTCTTCCTAAAGAGCTGTTGATGCCTGTGGGTAGATCCCAATTTTGTTTCCTTTTTCTCTGTTGGCTGGAGGCAGGGTCCTGTCTCTATTCCAGTGCCACAGCAGGTACTGCCACCAGTGAAGTCAGTTGTTTGCAAGCATTACAGACTTCCTGGTCCTCCTGTAATTTAAGTACTGCATCACAGTCTGAAGATCCTGATTTGCCTCGAGTTTCCATACCAGAAAGAGGGATCCTTCCCCAGAACCAAAAAGCCCTGCAGATGGAGGCCTGCACACCCTGCTCAGGTGTCCACGGTTGTCAGCCACCAGCCAGTAGGCTGCATCTCACTGAGGCAGGTTCTCCAGGGTTCACCCTCTGGTTTGATAGGGTAGGTAGAAACCTCTGGGGGCTTCCCACTGGGCAATAACAGCTGGCCTTTAGCCATCATTGTGGCTGCCTTTCCTCCCTTGCTACCCACTTGGGTGGGGTGCATTACTGGGGCAATTTCTGGCCAGCTTTGGACCCCTTCCCTGGCTCCAGCCCCTTTTCATCCTTCACCACCACATCTTCCCTGGACATTGTTTTGTGCAAAGAAAGAAAATACCAGGGAGTTGTCAGAAAATTGAGGCGTCTCATAGGACCCACTGGGTTTGATATCCGAGCTTCTTTTCTGAAATGTTGCTTCTAAAACTCAAAAATCGAAGCAGATTTTTAGCAGCTGCTCCAACTCCTTTAGATATGATGAAATAATGAGAAGCAATTGCCCTGTGACATCTGACACAAAACGTTTCTGTTTCTAGTTTACCCAAATAACTAGATAGTTTCATTTATAATGAGATAAACAGAAAGGATGCTCGGTAAGGCTTGGTGTTATTATAGAGCTATTTCTGTGTTAATGGCGATGGGAAGAGAATGCAGAAATGGCTGTCACAGATTGAAAGGGGTAATGTTAAATATGTCCGTTGTAATGCAGCCAAGGTGGAAGGCCCCATTTCAATAAGGAGGATGAGCAAGTACTGTATGACTTGTGTGTTTCCTGGAGAAGAGGGTGTTTGTGGCCCTTTGAGCCCCCTCCCCAGAGTCTTTTCATCAATTACTCTGGTCTTCTCACACCAGACATTTGACCCTTTAGTGCAGGGATTTGGGGATGGCCCCACAGATTCTATGGGATACAAACCTCAGGTGGTCAAGCTGGGCACCAGCAGGCCTAGGAGGAGACAGACTGTGGTCTAAGGGGCCAAGGAAAGAACCTGACATTGAAGGCAGGGCAACTGGCTCCAAGCTGGGCTGGGGATGAAGCCATGGAATTGACTCAAGCGGCTAATAAGAGACCAGATACAGACTGGCTTAAGCAGAAGGGGTTCAGATGTGGCTTGATTTGGGCTTGAAGGAAGCTGTGAGAGTGCCTTTCTTTCCTCCTGCTTTGTGCTCCGTTCTCTTCCATGTCTTGTCTTGTCTCAGGCTTCCCGTTGTGGTCAGGCCCCTAGCCCTAGCAGTGCAGTTGCATCCTGGCAGGCTCTGGGGAAAGAGGAAGAATCCTTTTCTAGCGCAGCTAGGAGCATGTCATTGCCCACCTCTGACTGTGATAGGCCCCTGTGCCCATCCTTGAAACACCCCCGATGCCAGTTGAGATACGGTACTCTGGTCAGGCCTCGGACGTGGACTCCGCCTGAATCCCATGGTCCCCAAATGATGGTCCTCTGTGAGTTCTCGCCCGTGTCTGGGGATTTCATGCTCCCCAACAATGGTGATAAGGGGACAGGTTGGGTGAAGCAGGATCCAGCCTGGAGCCCACCAGGGGGTTTTAGGGAGGCAGATCAGCCCGGGTCCCACATGTATGGGAGTATCTTCCTGTAACTCTTAGTCCATCCCCTCTTTCTGTCTGCATTGCTGCTGCTTTATTTTGAGCCCCCCATTTTTCTTTTTTCCCTCCCAAATCATTATGGTCTGAGACCATTTTGTGGAACATAAAACCTGAGTATGCCACATCCACGCCAGGATGAGGCCAGAGTCCTTAGTGTGGTATCAGAGCCTTTCCTGCTTAGGCCTCTGCCCCTTCTTTCCAGCCTCCTTGGACCAATCCAGGACCCCCAAACATCATGCTTGTGTTTTGCACATGCGTCTCCCTGAGGTGCCCAGTCCCCTGCCAGCAGCTAAAAACTCCTGTGTGTCCCTGAGGACCCAGATCACATTGCCTGTTCCATGACACCACCCCACGTTCTCCCAGACGCTTGTCTGTCTGTGTCTGCTTTTTCTTTATCAGTTTTAACAGCTGCTTCCTTGTCTCATGTCCCCAGAAGCCTGGAAGTTCCTTTAGGACTGTGCTATAAACTATTCTTTTAAATTTTTTATTATGAAACATTTCAAACATTGGAAAACTACAGAAAATAACAAATATGTATTCACAACCCAGATTTCATAGATAACAACAGCTTGCCACATTTGTTTTAGATTTCTGTTTGAAGAAATAAATATTAAAAAATATCACCAAAGCCCCAATTCCCCATTCCCTTTCCCCTCACTCCTAAGCTTCTGAAATTGGAATGAATTTCTATTCAGCGCTACACTCCTGAGAATCATCCATGTTGATTTGTGTAAATATGTTTGGCTCATTTGTACCACAATGGAGGGCTTTTGATTTTAAGAATAAACTGTAGTTTATTTATCCTTTTTCTCCTCCCAGTGAATGGCCCTGTTTTTGCTTTTTCAATGTTCTAAATGTACCATGGGGAAGGTTCTTGTGCATGTCTCCTGGGATCACAGGCAGGGAGGTATCAGCAGATAACCCAGTGGTGGAATTGTTGGTTCACACGTATGTAGAGTTCATGCATCCTTGCCTTAGATAAACTTTGCCTGAGTTCTCACCAGGGTGTTCTCACCAGGTGTACCTGCTTACATGCCCCCGAGGGATTTCAGCTCTGGGCTGATCTCAAACTTCCCCAACACTGACAATTGCGAGGCTTTTAAATGTTATTAGGACCAGAAGAAAATGAAGTTTTGTTTCCTTCGCCTTGCCCCACGACTGATGAGGCTGAACATCTTTTCATATGATTGTTGTGAGTTGTTGGTTTTCCTAGTGGCTTGCTTGTCGCTCTGTGTCCTGGAGTGGACTCCTTTTTCTGCTGGACACATCGTGTCTTATTCATCAGTGAGTGCCTGCATCCCTCCCGGGGCTGCCCCTGGTGAATGTTTGCCAGAAAGAGAGAATGGAGGAGGTGAACTGTGGGACGCAGAGAAGCTGACCCGACTGTATGACTGTACAGGATGGAGGAGATGAGTCTGCTGGGAAGCAAGGTGCTGGGGGCTAGAATCTGAGTGAACAGAAAGGAGGAGATGGCAGACAGTGCAGGAGGATGGATGTTGAGGCCCTGAGAAGGGATGTGAGCAAAGGGTCCAAGGCTGTGCTTTAAAGAAAGCCTCCTGAGGAGTGTGGTGGGGAGGAGAAGCTGGGGAAGGGTCTTAGCAGGAGTGGTCGACTCGCTCATGAGGAGTGAGGGCGTCACAGCTGCCTGAAGGCCAGGGATGGGAGTCAGGGAGTCTGCCGGGTCTGGTGACCCTTCCCAGCTGCACCTTCCAGAGCAAAGAGTCTCCAAGTCTTCCTGACTCTGTTGACAACAGTTCCTCTGACACCTCGCTAAGCTCCTTGGGGGCAGTAAGAAGTGAACCACGGCTCTCAGTCCTCTTCTCCAGAGGAACCTGTTAGCAACGATCTTCAGGACTTGTGTCTAGACTTTTTATTTCCAATTCCTCCTGTACTGAGTCATTCAGCAGGCCCCCAGAATGTCTCCACTCGGACACACACTCGAGGGAGGCCAGCCCCTGGGGGCTTTGCAGAGATGGTAGAGGATGGTCCTGGGCTCCAGCACTCACTGGGAGAAGTGGGCACTGGAGTCTCAAGTCATCACGTCTTTATTAGCAAGGATCCACTTGCAGCCACTCTGTGGCCACAGTTCAATTCTCATCTATGCACAAGTGATTTTTTAAATAAAGTTCAGAATAAGCTTTGAGAGGACAGGGGTCGTGGCTGACAGCATGCCAGCAACTTCAATACACATAGCACATAGGAGGCTGCACTAATGAGTTTTTTCAATAAATGAATGAAAAGATCAGACCCCCAACACTTCAAATATGGCAGCTCTCCCTGAGTTTGTCTATACATAGAATTCCAATTCAATTAAAATATCATCAGGGTCTTATTTTATTTTTTAAACACTTAATCTAATTATTCTGAAAGTTCATCTGAAATCATAAACATAAAATAGCCGAGAAAATCCTGAGATGAAAAATTTCCACAAATTAAATTTCCTTCCTATAATAAAACCTATCATAAAGGGACAGTAATTGAAAGGATATGGTACTGGTCCAGAAATGGATATATTAATGGAAAATATTAAAATGCAGAAATGTATTTAAGTAATATTAGAATTTTGGTCATAGTAAAAATGGCATATCAAAACAGTGGAAAGATGATTATTTAATTGATGGTGTTGCAACCTCTGCCAGAATATTTGGAAAACCAGAAGAGTTAAATCTTGGCTTCACACCATGTACAAAATTAAGATCCAGGTGCTGGGGGACGTTTTCTAGAGTGCATTTCCAGTTTCCGTTGGACCAGGCTGCCTTGTTCCTTACCTCTAACCCCTCTCAACAGAGGGGTCTTGGGCCCAGCCCCACTTCCTTGGCCTGTCATGAGAGGCCACTGCTCTTGCTGGATGTGGGTCCTTGGGTCCACTCTTGCTCTTTCTGCTCAGGTGGTTGCCGTCCTGTAGGACTGTGAGGGTTTGAGGGGCTGATGACGGGAAAAGATATGACCATGAGAGGCAGCAACACCCAGCAAACTGTTGGGTGATGCTTGGACAGGGTTGCACGTGGGGAAAGAGAGTCGAAGCAGGAGCCTGGACAGAAGGCCTGGCAGCTCAGGGTTGCAGCTCAGAGGGGAGGAGGGCAAGGGAAACCTCCAGAAGAGAAAGGAATCGAGGGGGGCAGCTTGCATATCTGAGGTCTCTCAGCAGCATAGGCCTTAGCAACTTGGGGCCTTATCACTGCGAAGCCCCATCTTATCAATAGGTAGCAGCTGCTGGGTGAGGTGGTTTGCAAAGCAGGCATTCTCTAAATGGCTAAAAATGTGCTTGTTTGGACTATATTAACAATAACTGGATGTGTACAAATTTGAATTTAGCAATGGCAAGCTTTGGAGCTCAGGGGTGTCAGTCTGCCATGGAGAAATAAAGCACCATGGAGACCAGTACACAGAGGCCACCTTTGGCTCATTTATATAGCAAGTCCCTATCTGCAGCTTCAGTGGAGGTGACTGGTGGGCCCCCCTTCCCTTACCAGAGAAGCTGTGTATGAGCAGATCCTCTGAGTAGGGTCCAGAAGCCAAGATTTTTTTTTTTTAAGCTCCCCATGTGATTCTACTCTTTTAGGCTTCACTGAAAACCACCGACATAGGTCGATGGTCCTCAGACCTAGCTGCCTATTAGACTGTTTGGGTGAAGGTGAGAAGGGTGATAGCATCTGCCAGGAGGGCCTCAATGCCCACATGGACAGGGAGTGAGAGTGTCCAGTTACTGGCTGCCTGGGGCTTCCCCGGTGGCTCAGTGGTAGAAGAATCTGCCTGCCAGTGCAACAGACTCAGGAGATGCAGGTTTGATCCCTGGGTCGGGAAGATCCCCTGGAGAAGGAAATGGCAACCCCTTCCAGTATTCTTGCCCGGGAAATCCCATGGACAGAGGAGCCTGGTGGGCTAGTCTATGGGGTTGCAAAGAGTCAGACATAACTGAGCACACACACAGGTACTTGCATGATTTCCTGTGTCCTTGCGTCATTTCAGACAGGAAACCATGCCACCCAGCCTTCCACTCCCTCCTATTCTCTTCTCCATGTCACTTAGGCTTTGCCAGGACTTTTCCTTGACTGGAAGTGACACTGCCCAGACCTGGGATTACCTATAGCGGTCATGTCCATTTGCCTCCCACTCCTTCTGTGGTGTCTGACAGAGTTCTCTCTTGGCCTGCAGAGCTGAGACAGAAAGGTGACTTTCCAGCTGAAAGGTGCTGGAATTACTGGCACATCTTCCAGTGGCCCCGATTAGGCCTTGTCTCTCATAGCTCAGGACGTGCCCCTTCCCCACTGAGGTGGGCTCCCCTCAGCTCTCTCATTGCTGCACCGATTCAGAATCTGATCTCAGATTCTCACGTAGCCATGGTACTGTTCTGTGGGGTGCGGATGGCTGAGTGCTGAGGTCCCTCTCCAGACTGAACTGAGAAGTGTGCATAGTCTGTGCTCTGTGTGCAGGGCCTGGGACTCAGCCGTGCACACATCTGCTCTCCTGGTTGCTCCTGAGCCAGTATTCCGCTGGGTCCCAGGCAGTTTGCGAGCCTCTTCCCTGAGACGTGTGGGCTGGGCAGGGAGGGAGGGGTGCCGAGCCCACCCATGCTCGTCTCTCTTCCCTCCTTGCCTGCCCAGCCCCTTCCTGTAACATGTGTGCCCGAGCGAGGCACCAATACCTCGAGTGGAGTTTGACCTTTACAGAGGGGAATGATTTGATTTTCCGGGGAAGGTGGTGAGCATCAGATAGACTTTAGCCATATCAAAGCAGCATATCAATTAAATATCTGCCTAAGAGTCCTCTCTGGGTTTCCATCTTCTAAAAGGCTCACAATAAAATTAACTCCAAAGTTACTGAACTGAAAAGAGTACAATTACTGTCTTGTTGGTAGAATAAAATAGGGAGGATTGTTTAGGCACTTAATTGGCATCCAGCAACAGGCGATGGTATGTTAATTAGATGTCAATTATGGCAGGGCGCTAATTGACATTTGATAAGCATTCTGACTGATAAGCAATGTTTGCTCTGCCAAATTAAATGGCTCGGTGGACTGTGCTTGATGGCTGAGAGGAGGCTTATCTAAGGGCTGCAAGTGCCTGGCGGCCTCCAGGAGGCAGAGGCTGCCTCTGGGGCCCCCTTCCCCTCAATCAGACACACTTCCAAGAGCCGAGTGATTGCTTCTTGGTCTTGAGTTTCCTTCAAATGTTGCCTCTGGGAAAAGAGATGGTCCTCCTGATGGAACCAGGTTTCACTTGCCTCACATGCAAGTCATCCTCCCATTTTCTGTCTTTCCTTCTCAGCCTGCTTGCCCCAGTGCGAGTCCAATTTTTTTTACAGTCATGCCTATTTGAATGCTAAGCCTGGATCCACCTCTTCAAAGCTGTGAGCCCTGAACAAGTGTAGTTGACCTCTCTGGACCTCATTTTCCTTCTCACTGCCACAGGGACGTTGCCTCAGTATCAAGACCATTGGCAGAAAAGTGTCAGCCAGATTTCTAGCACAGAGGAGGAGCTAGTTCCTCTTTTTCTCTCTCCACTTTCCCTTCTGGTCTCCAAGTCCATAGCGGCTTTGCTCCATTCTGCTGCACTGTGGCCTGATTGCCATCATTCCCAGTGCTCCATCTTAGCTGAGACCCAGGTTGACAGCCACCAGAGAAACACACAGTGACTTGGTTTGAATGCTGGCTCCACCACTTGTTAGCTCTGTGACACTGAGCCAGTTACTTCCCTTCTCTGTTCTTTGGTTTTCTCCTCTGAGTTGCAGGAATAATTGACGATGCTTATCTTCTGGAGTTGCTGGAATGCCTTAAGATGAAGTCTGTGGTCTCAAGAGTTCAGTGTACATTGGCTGTGTAGTGATCAGACCCAGTCATCTCGACTGAAGCCACTGAACTTGATTCTCTTATTCAGTAACCAACTCTTGAGTGTATTCAGGCTCCCACAATCCTTTTTTAAATGGATGGCAGCATGCCAAATGGCCTTATTCCATCCTCTTCACCTCCTTTCTCTTGAGCACTGCTGGACTGGTTCAGATAGACGCTGGCTGCTGTTTGTGGCAACTGCACGGCACGCTTTGTTAAAGGGTGTATTTGCGTGTGCGTGTGTGTGTGTGTGTACTTGCACATGGGCCCATAGACTGATTAAGTGTTAGTGAGTCCTAGTTCTCTTGTCATAAAAAAAAAAAAATGAAATGTGACTTTTTCTTTGCTACCAGTTGGCATTTTATTCTAAAATATCACTTGGGAACTTAGATTGCCAATGGAACTAGGTCAATTTGATGAAAGCTAATTTATTGAATGGCTAATTTGCCAAAAGCCAATTCACCAGAAGTTAATTTGCTGAAAATAAGTTTGCTGAATCATTAAATCACTGAATGACCAGTTCACTGAAAACTGTCAAACCCTCCACCCTGTTGAGGAGTGGTAGCTGTAGATGTTTTGAGGTCAGAACCAGAAGCACATGTGGAAAAGTCTCAGAGGCAAAGGCAAGGGTTAGGCAAAGATCCTTAAAAATAAAGGAGCTAGGAACTGGAATTAAAGGGAAAGCCCCTCTGCTTCCAGTTAAATCCCTTCCATTTAAAAAGTGCTCTGCCTTTGAGCGTTGAAACCATACACATAGTTGACCTGGGCTGTTCTGTGGTTCAGTGGCTGCAAGCAAGCTATGATGAAACAGTAACAAAAATTCATTCTCAAATATGTATGACTAAATCACTTACAGATTGGCTGTGGCAAACTGATTTTCAGTGGATCAGTGAGAATGGCCAACTGAGAGAGGCCAGTCATCCATCCACAGAGAACAAGAGGCTGATGGTGGCCTCTGGCCCACATCTGCATCTCAGCTGGGGCTGGGACAGGGGAACTGGGATGGGGAGCAGGTCAAGCAGCCTGTGCCTCTGGGTGGCAGCAGGATTGAGGATTAAGCCAGCAGTGGTTCTTAGTTCTGGGGCCATGCTTAGAAGGATGCCAGACCCAGACACTGCTAAGAAGGGGACAGGCAGAAGCTCAGAATTGACCTGGGCCCAAGGCAATGGGCAGGGCTCTGAGGAGGTGCCTTGCAGCCCCAGGCCTTCTATGAGGAGCAAAGCAGAATTGGCAGGGGCCTGGGGACGGCCCCAGCACACCAGGCTAAGGTGGGGACCTCAGGTTCCCTGAATGTAGGCTCACTTATCAAGTAAAACAAAACAAAACAAAACAAAGAAACTATCACGTGCTCATAACAGTAGAAAGAAAGAATATTAGCTGAATATGTTCTCAGTTGCATCTGACTGTTTGCAACCCTGTGAACTATAACCCACCAGGCTCCTCTGTCCATGGGATTTTCCAGGCAAGAATACTGGAGTGGGGTGCCATTCCCTTCTCCAGGGGATCTTCCTGACCCAGGGACTGAACCCAAGTCTCCTGCATTGCAGGGAGATTCTTTACCGTCTGAGCTACCAGGGAAGCCCCTGAATATATTGAGCGTTTACTATGTCCTAGAACCGTGCTAAGCACTTGTACATAAGATCACAGAACTAACAAAAGTCAGGGAGTGGCTTTACAACTAGCTCTGTCTGGTTGCAGATCTGTGCCCTTGACTCAAAAAAGTTTATATAATTATCAGTGTGCTAAGTTGCTTCAGTTGTGTATGACTCTTTGCAACCCTATGGACTGTAGCTTGCCAGGCTCCTCTATTCATGGGATTCTCTGGGCAAGAATACTGGAATGAGTTGCCATTTCCTTCTCTAGGGGATCTTCCCAACCCAGGGATTGAACCTGTGTGTCCTCGACTCCTGCCACTGCAGGTGGATTCTTGACTGCTGAGCCACCGGAGAAGGCTCATATATAATTATATGTAAACAAATATGCATGTTATAGCCTTTATTTTTAAAATACGTATGAGATAATATACGGTTCTATTTACTCTTTTCATTTATGTACATGAATTGAAATTCTTTCTATGTAAGCACATATATATACTTCATTCTTTTAAAAAAACTGAGTGGTATTCCGTTGTGTAGAGCTGTTGAATCATTATTTATTTAAACAAGTATGAGGTTCCGATTGCTATATTTGACAGTTTTTGGTATTACACTTTTTAAAGTTTAGCCCTTCTGGTGGGTGTGAAATCGTGTTTCATTGTGGTTTTATTTTTACATTTTATTAATTTATGTTTGGTTGTGCTGAGTCTCTGTTGTTGTGTGAGGGCTTTCTCTAGGTGCGGCAAGTGGGGGTTCCTCTTCCTCGCAGCGCGTGGGCTCCCCAGTGCAGGGGTTGCTCTTGTTGCAGAGCACAGACACCAGGGGTGCGGGCTTCAGTAGCTGCGGCATATGCACTCAGCAGTTGCGGCTTGCGGGCTCTGGAGCTTGGGTTTAGTTGCTGCGGTGCACAGGCTTAGCTGCTCTGCAGCAAGTGGAATCTCCCCAGACTGGGGACTGAACCCGTGCCCTCTGCATGGTGGGTTCTCATCCATTGTACCACTAGGGAAGTCCTCATTGTGGCTTTAGTGTGCAATTTTGTGATGCCTATTGGAATTGAGCACATTTTCCTGTATCTGTTGGGCATTTTCCTACTTCTTTGTGTTCTCAAGAGGCTCTCCTATTTTTCTATTGCAGTGTCTTATTTTTGTTTGTGTGTGTGTTAGTCACTCAGTCGTGTCAGACTTTGCGACCCCACAGACTGTAGCCCGCCAGGCTTCTCTGTCCCTGGAATTCTCCAGGCAAGACTACTGGCGTGGATTGCCCTTCCTTTCTTGACTTGTAGTAAATCTGTGCATATTCTGGATTCAGGCCCTTTGTTACTTACATATGTATATTGAAGAAGTTCTTGCATCCTCTGACTTGCTTTGATTCTTTGAATAGTACCTTTTGGAAATAAGAGGGTTTCCATTCGTTTGTTTCTTTTTGTAAGTTGGGTTGTGGGATCTTAGCTCCTGACTAGGGATTGAACCTAGGCCCCTTCACCCTCCACCCCCAGCAGTGGGAGTGCCAAATACTGGATTACCAGCAAATTCCAAGAATTCTCAGTTTTAATCAGGTTCAACTTAGCAGTTGCTTCCTTTAAAGTTGATGTCCTCTGGGTCCTATTCAAACATGATTCTTTATTCAAAGATAAAGAAGAAGTTTCCCCATATTATCTTCTATAAGTTTTATTGCTTTATGTTTTTATTTATATGTACAATCCACATGTTTAATTTTTGTTGATGACATAGAGGTCCAGATTTCACTTTTTTTCCAAATGTTTATCAAAGTGCTGATGTATCCATGGAGAGAGATGTACTCTATGTCAACCTGCTCCTCTGCCTTCTTGTTCTTCCTCCTTCTGTGTATCAAATTAGCCTAAGGCCAGGTTGATTAAAAGGCCATTGTTTTCCCCTCTGCTATATAAAGTTACCTTTGTTGTAAACCGGGATTACTAGGACGGGATTGACTGTTTCCGGACTCATATTCTGCTTCATTGTTTAATTACTGCCTTAAGTATTTTGGCTTTCTAAATCTTTATAATGAGTAGCTCCTACTATTCCATCTGGTTCTTCAAAAGATTCTTCGTTTTTCTTGGGCCTTCGTATTTCTATATAAAATTTAAAATTGTCTTGTCAGCTTCCAAGCTGAATGAGAAAAGCATGCTGGAATTCATGATGTGGTGTATCCCTCCTTTATTTAGCTGATCTTCAATTTCTCACAGTATTTTGTAGTTTTCCGCAGAAACTAGAATTATTGTACCTTCTTTGTTAAATTTATTCTCACATTTATTTATTTTTCTTACCATACTATAGTTGGAGTATTTTAAAATTTCGTTTTCTACTTGTTCATTGGACTTTATTATAAAGCTACAATTACTTTTTGTGGGTTGAATTTGTACCACCGATTTTGCTAAATATATTAATCCTAGCAGTTTGTCTATAGATTTTTGTGTATTTTCTCTCATGCTGTTTTTAATGCAGTCTATATGTTAATTTATGACCCTTATATTTTATTTTCCAAATTTTAAATATTTCATTTTTGGTTATGGCATAATTGCACCGTAGTATCTCTAGTATAATGTTGAGTAGATGCTGTGACAACAAGAATTCTTGTCTCATTTCCAACTTCAGGGGGAAAGTGTTTAGAATTTCATGGTTACATGTAATGTTGTTTGTAGATTTTTTTTGTACCTGTAAATTAATAGATTAAGAAAATTTCATTTTAGTCCCAATTTGCTAAGATTTTTAAAAAATCATGAGTGGGTGTTGACTTTATCAAATGATTTGTCTTTATTAAAATGATCATGTGAGTTTTCTGCTGTATTGTTTATATAGCAAATTAAATTCACTGGTTTTCTAGTAGTAAATTCCTGTTAGCAGAACAAAAACAGCTTTATTGTGGAATATTATTATTTTTATGTCATGAGGTTTCTATGATTTTCTTGTGATTTTCTTTTCTTGTAATCACTGTCAGATTTTGGAATCAAAAGTTGTGCTTGCTACATAGAACACATAGGGAAGCATTTTCTATTTGGTTGTTTCTGGAAGAGTTTACGTGTGTTTGACATTATTTCTTCTTTAAATATTTTGAAGAATTCACCAGTGCAGCTGTCTGGACCTGAAGTTTTATTTGAGGAAATATTTTTCGTTATGGATTTAATTTCTTTAAAATGCCATAGAACACTTTATATTTCCTATTTTGGGAGTATTTTCTTAGATATTTATCCTTTCCATCTAACATTTACATATATTGGCTAAAGGTTGCTTATCATTTTCACTTATTTCTTTTTCATGCCTGGCAGATATAAAGTCCTATCAGTTTTTTCATTCTTGATATTGATTCTTGTACCCATCCACCCCATACTTAGTCTTCCTAGGGATTTATAAATTTTATTAAAGCTTTCAAGGAGCAAACTTCACTTTAGAACTTGGGCTCTCTTGATTTTCCTCTGTTCCACATTTGTTTTCTCTTTCACTAATTTCTGCTCTTTATTATCTTCTTTGAGCTTGATTTGCTGCTCTTTTGCTCACTTAAGATGGATGTTTGGATCCTTGTCTTTTGGCATTTCATCCTTTCTCATGAGTACATTTAATGGTAAACATTTTCTTCTATTTATAGTTTTAACGGAATTCCATACATTTTGACATGCCAAGAATCACTGCCTGCTGCTGCTGCTGCTAAATCGCTTCAGTCGTGTCCGACTCTATGCGACCCCATAGATGGCAGCCCACCAGGCTCCCCCGTCCCTGGGATTCTCCCGGCAAGAACACTGGAGTGGGTTGCCATTTCCTTCTCCAGTGCATGAAAGGGAAAAGTGAAAGTGAAGTCGCTCAGTCGTGTGCGACTCTTCAAGACCCCATGGACTGCAGCCCACCAGGTTCCTCCATCCATGGGATTTTCCAGGCAAGAGTACTGGAGTGGGGTGCCATTGCCTTCTCCATTCAGCTCCAAATAGTTTCTAATTTCCATTGTAATTTTTTCTTTCACTATGTACTATTTAGAAGTATATGACTTAATTTCTAAATATTTGAGTTACTTTGTTACTCATTTCTAGTTTACTTCCATTATAGTTAAAGGTTATACTCTGAAAATTTAATCTCTTTACATGTGTTGATATTTGGTTTATGAACAATATATGGTTGGTACTGGTAAATTTTCTGTGTGCCCTTTGAAAATAATTGTATGTGTTGCAGTTTGAGATATAGTGTTATATCTATGTCAATTAGCTAATATGTCTTAAATAAGTTTAAATACCCTGTCTGGAGTTTTGTCTGCTTACCTTTCCAGTTATAAAGAGATGTATATGAAACATTTTCAGGCTAAAATTGTGGACTCATTTACTTTTTTTCCTTTTATATTTGTCGATTCCTGGTGATATGAATTTTGAATCTATGCCATTAGGTATATATACTTTTAGATTTTTTTCCAATTTTACTGATTGTTTACTCTTTTATCATTATGAAATATCCCACATTCCCATTTGTAATGTGTTGTCCCTAAAGTTTATTTTGTCTAATATTACTATAGCTATCAGCTTTCTGATATTGTTTCAGTTCAGTTCAGTTCAGTTGCTCAGTCGTGTCCGACTCTTTGTGACCCCATGAATCGCAGCACGCCGGGCCTCCTTGTCCATCACCATCTCCCAAAGTTCACTTAAACTCGTGTCCATCGAGTCGGTGATGCCATCCAGCCATCTCATCCTCCGTTGTCCCCTTTTCCTCCTGCCCCCAATCCCTCCCAATATCAGAGTCTTTTCCAATGAGTCAGCTCTTCACATGAGGTGGCCAAAGTACTGGAGCTTCAGCTTTAGCATCATTCCTTCCAAAGAAATCCCAGGGTTGATCTCCTTCAGAATGGACTGGTTGGATCTCCTTGCAGTCCAAGGGACTCTCAAGAGTCTTCTCCAACACCACAGTTCAAAAGCATCAATTCTTCGGCACTCAGCCTTCTTCACAGTCCAACTCTCACATCCATACCTGACCACTGGAAAAACCACAGCCTTGACTAGACGGACCTTTGTTGGCAAAGTAATGTCTCTGCTTTTGAATATTCTATCTAGGTTGGTCATAACTTTTCTTCCAAGGAGTAAGCGTCTTTTAATTTCATGGCTGCAGTCACCATCTGCAGTGATTTTGGAGCCCAAAAAAATAAAGTCTGACACTGTTTCTACTGTTTCCCCATCTATTTCCCATGAAGTGATGCGACCAGATACCATGATCTTCATTTTCTGAATGTTGAGCTTTAAGTCAACTTTTTCACTCTCCACTTTCACTCTCATCAACAGGCTTTTTAGTTCCTCTTCACTTTCTGCCATAAGGGTGGTGTCATCTGCATATCTGAGGTGATTGATATTTCTCCCGGCAATCTTGATTGCAGCTTGTGCTTCTTCCAGCCCAGCGTTTCTCATGATGTACTCTGCATATAAGTCAAATAAGCAGTGTGACAATATACAGCCTTGACGTACTCCTTTTCCTATTTGGAACCAGTCTGTTGTTCCATGTCCAGTTCTCACTGTTGCTTCCTGACCTGCATACAGATTTCTCAAGAGGCAGGTTAGGTGGTCTGATATTCCCATCTCTTTCAGAATTTTCCACAGTTTATGGTTTATTTGGTACCTTTTTTAGTTTTTTACTTTCGTTCTTTCTATATCCATATATTTGGGGTGTGTCTCTTATAAGAAGCATATACTAACTGATTTTTAATCCCTATGATAACCTTTACCTTTTAATTGGAATATTTAACTTATTTATTTTAATGTATTTCTTGATATGGTTGGGTTTAAATCTGTCATCCTGATGTTTTTTTCTTCTTCTTCTATTGATTCTGGCAGTTCTGTGTTCCTTTCCCTATGTTTTCTTGCTTTCTTATCGATTCATCAAGTAGTTTTTATTCCCTTCTCTGCTAGTTTGATGGCTTTTATATTCCTATACTGTTTTTTAAATGGTTATCTTAGATGTTACAGTAAGTGTCCTTGATTTTTTAAGCTCTGATAAATTATCCTTCACATCTCAGTAATTCAAAGAGTTTGAGATGCTTTAACTTGATTTGTTTGTTGCCTTTTGTACTGCTTACCTTATGTATCTTAATTGCCTAAAATTTTAAAGCGTGCATGACGTCATTATTATTGTTGTTTCATACCGTCATTTAGATCTACCCATCTTTCAGCCTGTCTGTATGTATACCCTTTCTAATTCTTTTTGTTTTTTCTTGGAAGTCCGGGCTTCCATTTAGAATTATTTCTCTTCTGCTTAAATATAGTGTTTCATGTAATGCGGGTATCTTTCGTGAAAAAATGTCTGTATCTTATCTTTATTTTGAAGGACATAAAGAATTCTCTTGGTGGCGTAACACTCTCAGTTGTCGGTTAGCACTTTGAATATATCCTACCACTATTTCAGACATTCTCCTCTTTGTCTCCAGTGGGAAACAGCCATCTTATTTCCGCTTGATAATCAGGATCATGTAACCCAGTCTGTGTTAGGCCCCCTTGTTGCTTACTGGTTTAATGGCATGTGGAGCTCAGAATTGCCATGTGGGAATCTCAACTGCTAGTGTCTCTGGAGGAATAATCTCCCCCTTTGTAATTATGAGCTTGAAGCCAGCAGAGCTCCATTTTGTGCCATATTTGGGCTCTGAGTTATGCTGTGATCTTATCCTAGAAGTGGGTCTTCAGGCAAGAAGCAGTGGTAGTGGTGGTAGGGGTGTGGATCTTAAGAAGTCTGAGTCTCCTTTGGCAATTAATCCTCTTGATGCCAGGTAGTCAAGATCCTTTAATCAAGGCAGAACTATGTAGTCATCACTGAGGAGAGAGGGGAGACTTCTCTTGGCAACGGATGTCTCAAAAGGGTCTGGAAATTTGAGGTTTTTGGTTTCATTCAAGTCTACCCAAATGACCCCATTCTCAGGGTTCAACCCAACCATCCTATCTTTATCGTGAGTAATCTGGTGAGAGTGTGATTCTTGTTCTCAAGCTGTTTATCCTTTGACGGAGAACATTGCAGGAGACTCTTGCTTACCTCACAGTAATTACAAAACCGTAGGTTGGATGAAGCAGAAAGTTATTTCCAAGACTGAAGAGAGCAGAGTCATAAACAAGGTAAACAAATAGTAGGATTAAAGATTGTGTGCAACATTTGTGCTGATAATGGGTGAAAAGCCTTTTCAAAAAAATTACTTCCATACCTTTTTAGTAGGAAGAATCATGGCCCATAAAGATACCCACACCTAATCCCTCAAACCTATTCAAACATAAAACAGTTTGTTTTATGTGACAGAAGGACTTTGCAGATGTCTTTAATGGACCTCGAGATGGAAAGCTATGCCTGGACCATCTAGGAGGGCTCAATCCAGTGCATCATTAAAAGCAAAGGATCTGTCCTGGCTGCAGGGAACCAGAAAAATGACAGCATCAGAAGGACTTAGTTACTGTTGGTTTTAAAGATGGCTGAAGGGGCCATAAGCCAAGAAATGGGGGCTTCCTCTAGAAGGTGAAGGAAGAAAAGAAACAGATTCTCCCCTAGAACCTTTAGATAGTAACATAATATAGCCCACAACTTGATTTTAGCCCAGTGAAGCCCCTTTCTCACTTCCTGCTTTTATAACTGGAAGATAAGCTTGTGTTGTTTAAGTTACCAAGTTTGTGGTAATTTGCTACGGCAGCAATAGAAAACTAACACAGTGAGAAAAAGACAAATAACTCAACAGGAAAATAAGCAGAGAATATGAAGAGATAATTCACAGAATTAGCCAATTAACATTTGGAGAGATGCTTAATCTTACTAATGAAGCAGGTAAACGCAAACAGAAACAAGATACCATTCTTCACTCATCAAATTGGCAAATGTTAAAGCAATTGATAATACACCCTAATAGTGAGAAATAAGTACTTTTAAACATTGCTGGTGGGAGCCGAATTTCTGTAACTTTGGGGAAAGTAATATGGTGATAGCTAATAATATAAATAACATACAAATTTTCTTTTTTAGAAAGATCTTCCCTCTTTATCTATGGCCTTCCCTGGTGGCTCAGATGGTAAAGAATCAGCGTGTAATGCAGGAGACCTGGGTTCAATCCCTGGGTCAGGAAGATCCCCTGGAGAAGGGAATGGCAACCCACTCCAGTATTCTTGCCTGGAGAATTCCATGGACAGGGGAGCCTGCTGGGCTACAGTCCATGCGTACAGTCCATGCGTTCGCAATGAGTTAGACACAACTGAGCGACTAAGCACAAACTCTTTACGTGGAACTCATAGTCCCTCCTGGTTCTCTTATATATATTTATGTATTTTTCAAATTATTTTTGACTGTGTTGGATCTTTGCTGTTTCTCAAGAGCTTTCTCTAGTTGCAGAGAGCGGGGGCTGCTCTGCAGCTGCGGTGCTCGGTCCTCTCGCTGCAGTAGCTTTTCTTGTTGCAGAGCGTGGGCTCTAGAGGCCGGGCGTAGGAGTTGTGGCCTACCGGCTTAGCTGCCCCTAGGCATGTGAAATCTTCCAGGACCAGGGATCAAACCGGCGTCCCTTGCATTGCAAGGTGGATTCTTAACCACTGGACCCCCAGGAAAGCCCCAACACACAAATCTCTTGACTTAGTAAATGAATCCAATTTCGGCCATCTTTCTTTTACAGAAATAATAGGCCAATTTTTTTCTGTAATGTAAAAGAAAATTTGGTGTGAGAAAGCTGGAACTAATCTGAAGTTTCATCTTGGGTGGTGGTTAAATAAATTTTGATAAATTCATGATATAAACTATTATGTGTAAAATAATATTAACTAAATCTCTATGCAGAGGTCTATAAGGTGGTCTCTTGTATACTATTGAATAAATAGGTTGCAAGATAATGTCCATAATATGAATCCATTGAGATGCAAAATAATACAACAAAGCATAAAGTAACATTTGCCTGCATTTTTTTTTTATATATTTCTATTTGTGTAGAGAAATATGTGTAAAGATACACACAGAACAATTAACATTGATTATATCCAGAAATGGCATTGGAGGTGGGGGAGTAAATTAACTTTTTCTTCATACATCTCTATTGTTCATCTTTTTACAGTGAGCACATGTAACTTTTCACTAAACATTTAAACATTTCTAATACAACATTTAAGAAAGGGATGAAACCTTGCATTGTTGAACTTATACGTTTGCCCATCAGCTGACAAATGACCCTTTCAGCGGATGTTGGTGGCAGTGCCCCCTGACCACCAGTCCAGTTTTGGCCACAGCATACCTTTTTGTCTACACAGCAGGGTACCTTTATGTAGCTACTTCAGCGTTTTGTCCCTCTTTTATAAAAATGAGGGGAAGATGGGAAAAAATGAAAGTGCAGATAAGAAGTGTAGGTTTCATAAATTTAAAACAATAGACTCCAGGATGGAAATCGTTAGATGTGCTAAAAGTAATAAATCTCTTGCCTGAATCAGATGCTCACTGGACTTGAAACAGTTGATGGTGAGTTTGGTTGTGAAAGAAAAGAATAAAATTAAGGAAAACAGGTAAAGGTCTTATATCTTTTGAGGCAAGTAATTTGGGGTTACATGATATATTTTTTTCTCTCCAAGATGGAACCACCTCTAAACACACTTAAAACTGATAGGTATATTGCAGGTTATTCTCATAATTACACTTTTTTTCAGGTACCCATTGGATGCGTACAATAATAATTTATGCTCTTACTGCTTTTTCCTGGCATTTCTTTGTACACATGTCCTGATTCTCACCTCTGGTCAGGTAAGACCCTCATGTGCTCTTCAGGATGGGTAAGATAAATAGGAATAAAAAGAGCGAGGAATAGTCAAATTTCAGCTATTTGTTCCCCCAAATGGGCTTTTAAGATTCAAAGGGGCAAACCCAAGTGAGACAAGGGACAGAATTTATATCACAAGAAAAGACTTGGAGAGAATCAGAAGGAGAATTAAAAAAGGGAGGACCAGGCTACCCCTCTCATGCCAACTGGGAGCCGAGGGAAGGGTGGCCCAGGCTGGAGAGGAGAAGGTAACAGTGAGTCTGTCTCTACGTGACCTCGGCAGGGACCATGACAGCCTTCGGTCTTTGCTTGATCCAGAGTGAATATGCACATCATTTCTTTTTTAAACAAAACAGCTTTGTTTATTTATCTGGAGGCAACACTAAGGTGCTCAGTGGTATTATTTATTCTTCAGTATTATTTGGATTTTTGTCACTTCACACCACCAGAAGCACTAGTGATCTGGGGACCCCTTTGCTTGCCTGTTGCCCACCTTTTCACTTGTGCTGACAAAGGGGTGGTGGGCTATGTCCCCTCTACCCCTGCCTGTAACTGAGTGAGTCAGTGGTGGACACAAGACCCAGATTTGTTCAGCATGGAATTTGCAATAGTAACTCAGAGACTCTGCTTCCGTAGTGCTGAGTGCTGTGAGGAGGCCTCAGAAAGAGCTGAGATGGCCATGTGCTGAGGAAGAGAAAGCTGGGGAGAAAGAAAGCTGAGGTTGGGCTTCTAGGAGATGAAGGGCTGAGAGAGAAAGAGGACCTGTTCGTGGAGCCTGGACGGGCAGGGGAATCTCGTTCCAGACTTTTCCATCTCTGACTTCCTCCTGAGCCTTCACTGTATCCATCAACTTTTTTTTTTCTTTTTTTTGCCATGAAAACACAGGCTATTAGGCTATTTGTATTTCCTTTTACCTCCTGCCTCCACTATTTTAAAAAAAATATATATTTTTTTTGGCTGCATCTCTTTGCTAGTGGGATCTTAGTTCCCCAATCGGGGATCAAACCTGCACTGGAAGCCCAGAGTCTTAACTGCTGGACCGCCAGGGAAGCCCCTCCTCCTGTTTGGTATTTTTATTAGTTCAGTTTTGTTTGTTTGTTTGTTTGTTTTATTTTAACCTTTTTACTTGGAAATAATTTTAGATTTACCAAAGAGCTGGAAGGGTAGTACAGTGTTCTTACATGCCCTTCATCAGCTACCGCTAATGTCACCATTCACATCGCCAGGATATACTTTAGTCAAAAGTAAGAAATGAACTTGGTAACCCACTCATCCAGGTTTTTCTGAAACTTACCTGGTTTTAGCACTGAAAGCCTCCTGCACCAGGAAGTCCCCAGTTCCAGACAAACCAGGGCTATCCTGATTTTTAAAACTGGAAGTCCCATGCCTTAGAGACCCCTTCAGTCCTGGCAAACCAGGGTGGCTAGCCACTCTGTTACCCAAAGTCCAGACTTCTTTTGGATTTCCCCAGTTTTTCCACTCTTGTCCTTTTCCTGTTCTGGGATCCAGCACAAGAGGTCACTTTGCACTTAGTTGTCCTGGCTCCTTAGCCTCCTCTGATTTGTGACTGTTTTCAGTCTTTCCTTGATTTACATGACCTTGACACTTAAAAAAAATTGATTAACTTATTTTAATTGGGCGATAGTTACTTTATAATATTGTGATGTTTTTGCTATACTTCAACAAGAGTCAGCCACAGGTATACATGTGTCCCCCGACACTGAACCCCCGCCCCCCGCCGCCTCCCTTCCCACCCTGGACCTCTGGGTTGTCACTGAGCACTGGCTTTGGGTGCCTTGCTTCATGCGTTGAACTTGCACTGATCATCCATTCTACGTACGGTAATACACACGTTTCAAAGCCATTCACTCGTATCACCCCACCCTCTCCTCCCACAGAGTCCAAAAGGCTGTTCTTTACGTCTGTGTCTCTTTTGCTGCCCTCTGTGTAGGATCGTTGTTATTGTCTTTCTAAATTCCACATATATGCATTAATATACAGTATTTGGGTTTCTCTTTCTGACTTACTTCACTCTGTGTAATAGGCTGCAGTTTCATCCTCCTCATTAGAACTGACTCAGATGTGTTCCTTTTAAAGCTGAGTAATATTCCATTGGATACGTTGTACCACGGCCTCCTTAACCATTCATCTGCCGGTGGACATGCAGGTCCTGGCCATGTCCTGGCCATTGTCGGCAGTGCTGCAGTGAGCACTGGGGTGTGTGTCTGCTTCAGTTCTGGTTCCCTCGGGGTGTATGCCCAGCAGTGGGGATTGCTGGATCATATGGCTGTTCTATTCCCAGTTTTTTAAGGAATTTCCACACTGTTCTCCACAGTAGCTGTTCCAGTTTGCATTCCCACCAATAGTACAAGAGGGCTCCCTCTTCTCCACACCCTCCCCAGCATTTATCGCTTGCAGACCCTTTGATGATGACCACTCCGACCAGCGTGAGATGAGACCTCATTGTGGTTTTGATCTGTATTTCTCCAATAATGAGTGATGCTGAGGATCTTTTCATGTGTTTATTAGCCATCTGTGTGTCTTCTTTGGAGAAATTTATGTCTTCTTAAGAGATAGTTTTAAATAGTACTGGTCAAGTATTTTAATGGTAGCTTTAAAAAACTTACTTATTTTTTATTTTTGGCTGTGTCGTGTCTTAGTTGCAGCTCTCCACTGGGGGGCACAGGCTTCTTTCTCGTCGTGGCATGCAGGGTTCGTGGTGTGTGGGCTTTAGTTGCACAGAGGCATGTGGGATCTCAGTTCCCTGACCAGCATTCGAATACACTTCCCCTGCACTGAAAGGCAGATTGTTAACCACTGCACCGCCAGGGAAGTCCCTGGTCAGTATTTTATAGAGTGTTCCTGAACTTGGGTTTGTCTCATATTTTCTCATGGATGGTCTGGGGTTATGAATAAAAGAGAATGAAGGAGGCAGTGCCCTTCTGTCATATCACGTCAGGGGCACATGACGTCAGCTTGTTACTGGTGACTTGACCTTGACTGCTTGGTTAAGTGATGTCTGTCAGTTTTCTCTACTGTAAAGCGATTATTATCATTATTATTTTTGCCCTTTCATAGTCTGTTCTTTGAAATTGACTCAGTATATCCAGCTCACACCCAGGAGAGAGGAGTACCTAAGAATTCTGGACATATGCTAAAATTACCATAGCAATGATTGGTGGAGATGCTTTGAGGCTGGGCAAGTATCTTTGTTTCTCCTAAAAAACTGCCCACTAATTCTTAGCATGTATCAGTGGGTCTTGCTTGTAAGTAGTTGCTGTGGTGTTCTAGTGCTGATTTTCTATCTTTTTATTAATTTAATTGTCAAAGTTTATAATATTGGTACTCTGTCCAGAGTGCCTCTTCTCCTCTTTGATTCTGTGAGCTTTACCTGAATTTTTGCATTGATTCTCCATTTTGCCATGGTTAGCTCAGCTGGATTCTTTTCCTTATAAGCCAAGTGAAGCCTCTGATAGTGAGTACTGACGATGTAGAAGGTGCTCAGTAAGTAATTTTTCGCTATTGCCTTTCTCCCCAAGGCTAGCAGGGATCTACGCAAAAGAATAGCATCTCACTTGGAGCCCTAGTGACTGAGGATTCTGGAAGAAGAGGTTGAGGACTTAGATGCCGCTTCCCAGAATTTCTCTTCCACCTTAGCAGAGGACTCACCCAAACATGGAAGCACTTCCCTTCTTCCCTTCCCCTTCCCTATGCTAAGTTCTCCTCCCTAGCTCTTTCACATGGCTGCCAGGGTTCCAAGCTGTCTTCCTCAAACACAGTACTGATCATGGTTCTCTCTTGAAGGCTATTCACTGCAAACAGAGTTACATTTTAACTTGTCACAAGATCCTCCCTATTCTGTCCTTTACTTCCCCCTTCATCCTCATCTTTCTCTACCCTTCTCTTTAGATCTAAAGCCGGAACCACACTGTACGTCTTTCTTTTTCCTAAAACACTGCTGTTATTCCACGGCTCTGTGACTCTGCATAGCATGACCTCTCCAGCTGGACTGTCTTTTTCTGATGTCTTCCTTGACTTTCCCAAGATCTAGTTTCCGATGTCCCTACAGCAGCTTTAACCTATAAACCTCTGTCATGGATCATGTTATGTTTTGCAATTTATCTGTGTCCATTTCTGTCTTTTCTACTAGAGTGAGAACTCTTTAAAAGCAGGTCATCTTGTTTATTATTTATGTATTTTCATCACAGAGTCTGGCAACTAATAATATGAGCTAACATTTTTCAAGTGCCTGCTTTATACCTGACAAGACAAATTATATCATTGATTCCATTTAAGAACTCTCTAAGGGAGTTTTGTTTTTTTTTAACAGTTCGATGGGGGCAAGAATAGTCTTTTCAATAAATATTTCTGGGAGAACTAGATAGCCACATGCAAAAGAATGAAGTTGAATCCCCTACCTCACACCATATGCATATTAAATTAGATCACAGACCTAAATGTAAAAGAAATGCACAACTCTTAGATTAAAACATAGGGGTAAATCTATGGGAACTTGGGTCAGGCAGTGGTTCATTAGATATAGGGCACAAGCAACAAAAGAAAACAGATAAATTGGACTTCATCAAAATTAAAAACTGTTGGGCTTCAAAGCACATTATCCAGAAAGTGAAAAGGCAGTCCACAGAATAGGAGAAAGCACATGCAAATTGTATATCTGATAAGGGTCTTGTATTCAGAATATAAAAGTAATCAGGGCATGTGTGTTTGCTAAGTTGCTTTAGTCATGTCCGACTCTGCGACCCCATGGACTGTAGCCAGCCCGGCTCCTCTGTCCGTGGATTCTCCAGGCAAGAATACTGGAGTGGGTTGCCATGCCCTCGTCCAGGGGATCTTCCCAACCCAGGGATCAAACCCACATCTCTTGCATCTCCTGCATTGGCAGGCATGTTCTTTGCCACTAGCATCGTGTGAGAAGCTCTTGTACAACTTAATAATTCAAAGTGGTGCCAGCAGTTTGGACAGGTGTCTTGGTCTTTGTACTGCCAGGAGGCTCTGTAGTCACTGATGAGACCAGAAGTGTGATAAACAGTACAAGAAAGCCCACTTGGGCAAAGCCATGAAGGCCAGCCAGCCCTTTTGAAGTCACTTCTCATGTGAAAGGAACTGCACTAAAAAAGGTGGAGTTTGGAGCCAGACAACCAAATTCCGTCATCAGGCGGTGTGTCAGGGCTCAGCTAATCAAGAATGGTGAAAATATCACAGCCTTCGCACCCAGCGATGGCTGTTTACATTTTATTGAGGATAATGTGAAGTTTCGGTTGCTAGATTTGGTAAAAAGGTCATGCTGTTGGTGACATTCCTGGAGTCCGCTTTCAGACTGTCAAAGTAGCCAGTGTCTCTCTTTCAGCTTTGTACAAAGGCAGGAAGGAAAATCCAAGACCATAAGGTTTTTTTTCCAAGATCATAAGTTTTGATGGTGAAAGTGTGAGAGTAATAAATTTTCATGTGCCAAAAAAATAATAATTAAAAGACTACCCAATTAAAAATGGGCAAAATATTTTAATAGATATTTCTCCAAAGAAAATATGCAGATGACCAATAAGCACATGAAAAAATGCTCAGTTTCATTAATAGTTGTGGAAATACACATCAAAAACAAAATGAAATGCTACTTCACGCTTATTGGGATGGCTGTAATCAAGAGGACCAGTAATAACAAGTATTCGTGAGGATATGGAGAAATTTGGAACCCTCATGTACTGCTGGTGAGAATGTAAAATGGTAAGTCACTTTGGAAAACACTGAAAGTTTCTCAAGAAGTTAAACATGAAGATACCATATGACCCCACAAGTTCCTATATATAATTGTCCTACGTACAGTTGTCCCTCTGTATTCATGAGGGATCAGTTCCAGAACCCTGCTGATGCCAAACTTCTTGGACATTCAAGTTGTTTTTATAAAACTGTGTAGTATTTGCATGGTTCCTATGCACATCTTCCTGTATACTCTTCATCATCTCTAGATTACTTGTAATACCTAATATGATGTCAGTGTTGTTTAAACAGTTGTTGAAAGTGAAAGTTGCTCTGTCGTGTGTTCAGTTCGGTTCAGTTCAGTTGCTCAGTTGTGTCCGACTCTTTGCGACCCCATGGATCGCGGCACGCCAGGCCTCCCTGTCCATCACCAACTCCTGGAGTTCACTCAGACTCACATCCATTGAGTCAGTGATGCCATCCAGCCATCTCATCCTCTGTCGTCCCCTTCTCCTCCTGCCCTCAATCCCTCCCAGCATCAGAGTCTTTTCCAGTGAGTCAACTCTTCGCATGAGGTGGCCAAAGTACTGGAGCTTCAGCTTTAGCATCATTTCTTCTGTTGTGTGTTGGTGCACTGCAAATTCAAGTTCTGCTCTTAGAAACTTTCTGGAACTAAACAGTTTCTTTTCTGGATCCGTGGGTTCACAGATACAGGACCCATGGATATGGAGAGCCAACTGAAATACTCAAAAGCAATGAAAACGTGTCTGCACAAAACCTTGTACATGAATGTTCATAACAGCCTTATGCATAATATCCAAAAAAGCAGAAACAACCTAATGTCCATCAGTTAGTGAATGGGTAAACAAAATGTAGTATAGCCGTTAAAACAGAATAATTATTCACAATAAAAAAGAATGAAATATGGATACATGCTACAACTATTGATAGATGGACTTGGAAAACACTATTCTAAGCAACAGAATATGGTCACTAAAGATCATATGGCTTCCCTCATAGCTCATTTGATAAAGAATCTGCCTGCAATGCAGGAGACCTGGGTTTGATTCCTGGGTTGGGAAGCTCCCCTGGAGAAGGAAATGGCAATCCACTTCAGTATCCTTGCCTGGAAGATCTCATGGACAGAGGAGCCTGGTGGGCTACAGCCCATGGGGTCACAAGAGTCAGACTTAGCAACCAAACCACCACCAAAGATTGTATATTGTATAATTACATTTGCATGAGTATTCAGAATAGGTAAATCCACTGAAAGAGAAACAGGTTCGTGTTTACTTGAACTTGAGGAGGAGTGACAGCTAATGAGTGTTGGGTTTCTCTTTGGGGGTGATGAAAGTATTCTAATATTAGTAGTAATGGTTGCACAACTCTGTGAATATACTAAAAGCCAGTGAATGCTATACTTTAAAGGGACTAATATGCATTGTGCATTATATCTCAATTAAGCTGATATGTGTCCTAATATATCTGGCTTAAAACTCAACATTTGAAAAACTAAGATCATGGCATCTAGTCCCATCACTTCATGGCAAATAGATGGGGAAACAATGGAAACAGTGACAGACTTTATTTTCTTGGGCTCCAAAATCACTGCAGATGGTGACTGCAGCCATGAAATTAAAGCTATGACAAACCTGGAGAGCATATTAAAAGCAGAGACATTACTTTGCCGACAAAGGTCCTTCTAAAGTTGTGGTTTTTCTGGTAGTCATGTATGGATGTGAGAGCTGGACCAGGAAGAAGGCTGAGAGCCAAAGAATTGATGCTTTTGAACTGTGGTGTTGGAAAAGACTCTTGAGAGTCCCTTGGACTGCAAGGAGATCCAACCAGTCCATCCTAAAGGAAATCAACCCTGAATATTCATTGGAAGGACTGATGCTGAAACTCCAATACTTTGAGCCCCTAATGTGAAGAGCTGACTTATTGGAAAAGACCCTGAGCCTCGGAAAGATTGAAGGCAGGAGGAGAAGGGGGTGACAGAGGATAAATTGGTTGGATGGCATCACCAACTCAATGGGTATGAGTTTGAGCAAGCTCTGGGAGATGGTGATGGACAGGGAAGCCTGGTGTGCCGCAGTCCATGTGGTTGCAAAGAGTCTGACAGGATTGAATAACTGAACAGCTGCAAATGTCATGATATATGTATGTGCACACACACACTTAAAGATATGAGGTGGAGATAGCCTGTGATTATGTCAACAAGAATTGAAACTAATTTATTTGTTACTAAGAAATTTCTTCTACTTAAAAAAAAATTGAAGATGTTTATCAATGCTCTCTTTCTAAGAGTTTAATCAAATAATATTAGGTGTTTTGAGAATGTTATCTTACCCAGGAGCTTAATTAATTCAAAAGGTAAAAAATCTTTTCTTACAAGTAAGAATTCTGAGAAACTATGGAAGAAATGAAAGTGAAGTATTAGAGATGAGATAAAATAAACTCAGACACTTATATGAAGTGTTGGGGCCACGACGCTGGGCAGAGCACACTGAATAAAGAGAAGGATACTTGGGAAGAGAAGTGTGAGGAGTCCCTTAGGAGCCATCCAGTAAAAACCACGGGGCTGCAGTTGTTAGCAAGCTGGAAGCAGCAGAGAAGGGTAACCAGGGGAATACATGTGTAACTGGGAGGTTGGCAATGCTTGGTGCTGGAGACCAGAGCCAGACCCACGCAGTACCTGGAGAACGATCTTATGAATAACCACTGAGATCTGCAGGAACTGTACAAGCGGCACTCGGTGCATCTACTTAGATAATGAGAGGTCTGGAGAGAAAGCGCTCAGTAATGGTTAGTTATTCCCCCCCCCCCCCCCCCGTGCACACTCTCCTCATTTCATTTCCTACAGGTAATGTTTTATGTGCTTTAAGTGACCCATGTAACAGAAGATGCTTTAAGCCATTGTCTGTGAGCTTGTTCTTCAGTGACAATGGCCAGAACACTCTCCTTGGCTTCAGTTGGGGAAAAATTAATGGAGATTTGAGGGTAGAGCTGCAGTATGAGTAGAAATGGCTGGTGGTTTCTGAAGACTTGGTGAACTGGACTTTTGTGCATTTTCATGTTTCCTTTCAGGCAAACTCAAAATAGCTGTACCTCTGAAAGCTTTGGCAGCTGCAAGGCTTACTCCTGTCCATGGTCTTCCGGGCCACCCACGTGGGCTGCTGGACTGCTGGTTTCCTTCTGGAGTGGGCGGGGCCTGACACATCATCCTGCCCCTTCTCTCACCCTCTCCTCCTCCTGGTGGCCTTTTGGGGAAGAGGGTCATCTTGACAGCAGTCTCCACTGCTCAGGAACTCTATATAGGGACAGGGTGGAGCAACAGTCTTGAATGTGGCCAATCAGTATTACTTCTATTGTTTCCTGGCCAGTCCCCAGAAACATTCTCCAAGTTACTAAGGAGAGGAGGTATCCAGTCATCTAAAACTGTGTCAAATGAAAGAGCTGTAAGAAAAGACACTGGTTCTCCCCGACCGGGGAAGAGAACACCCGAAGCTGGCGTGTCCAGACGCGACACTGAGTGCAGAGACTAGAAATGAAACCAGAGTGTCGCAGGTCTGCACGGGGGTGGTAGCAGGAGCTTCAGCTTCAGCCGTGATGGGTGAGGTCCGCTTCACGGCCACGAGCCCAGGGCCACCCAGGAGAAGCAGCGTGGGCAGGGACAGTGAAGTCAGGAGTGTGACACCCACCCGCCCGGAAGCACCCCAGGGCACCGAGAGGTAGGTCCTTGTCTGAGGGGCTCATGAGGATTTCACACCTGGGGCAGAAGTCAGAGACTCTTGTGACTGGGACCCACATTTCATGATTTTGGTTTTTCAGTCTGGCCTGTGGGAATGGATGCTATTTCTGGCCTTGTTGAATGCTGATCCCCCTAATACTTGAAGGTGCCTCCCATGCAAGCTTCCGGTGGTTTATACACACACACACACACACACGCACTCACAACTTGCTAAGTACTCATGGGGATGGGCTGCACATCTCTAGATTTCCTTCCCTGTGCCCCTCTGTCCTCCTCCCGCCTCTGTCCTGGGGACTCTGACCACCTTGATCCCTCTGGACTCTCACTGCTGTCTCTCCTCGCAGAGTCAGGGCCGCACATGGACCCCACCCCGCTTCGTCCCTTGAAGCTCTCTCATGCATCTTTTCTTCCTCTTCTCACCTCTCGCCAGCTCCTGCTCCTTTACACAGGATGGGAAAAGACAAGCCAGATGTGTGCAGTTTCAGTTCCTTAAGGAAACGAGGGCATGGGAGCACATTCTCTCTACCAGCCCGTCTGGAGCTTTAAGGGCTGGGTGACTGTGCTGAGGCTGCCCCATCATTGGCTGGTTGAGGATGCTCAGCCCAGGGTAGTATAAACAGCAGCAGTTTTATTTCTCCCCAGTTGTTTCTCTTATCCACACCTTGCTGAATCTCTTTTGCATCCTTGACAATATCTTGGTGAAGATTCTGTAACTTTCAAGTCTCTTTTGGATATTTAAATTTAATCCCGATTTACACCTTCAACCTCAACCTTGGTTTGAACTCACCTCCTTGGAATGTAAGACTTTTTTTTTTTTTTTTCACCTTGCCTTGTGGCATGTGGGATTTTAGTTCCCCTACCAGGGGGCACTGAATCTGTGTCCCCTGCATTGGGAGCATGGGGTCTTAACCATGGGACTGCCAAGGAAGTTCCTAGGACATTTTTTAGTGGGAAACCTAACCGCTAATTCTCAGGCAATGGGGAGACTGTCCCTCAACAGGAGGTTTTGCTTCTTTATGATGGAAGGGCAGGGATGGGCTCTTGTGGGGTGGTTAGAGGGACTTGTCAGCTTCAGCTGCTGGTGTCGGCCCTGGAGTGAGGAACTGGGCACTGGGTGTGCTTGTGAGCGTGGAGAACACTGTTGGCCTGCTCTCTCTCCTTGTCCTCAGACATGGGCTGTCCGTCTGGGATTTGGTAACGTCATTTAAGAGTGATTGAAATCATCTCCATCCCTGAGTTCTACCTAGATAGTCCAGTTGTCTTTTTTGGGGGGTCACATTTTCTGTTGAACCATTAAGAAATGTGCCTCTCAGGTAGAGGGGGATCTGATTCACAGCCCCACCTCCCGTATTTCCTGTCTGCCGGTGAATGGGGAGCCTGGCAAGGGTCCCGGGAGGCCGCTTGGCCTCTTGTCTCCTGCTTCCAAGCGCCCACACTCTTTCCTGAGTCAAAGCCGGCCATCCTAGCTATAGGCTGCTCCTGCCATTATCCTCTGGTCTTTCCTTCATCAGCTCCGTTTTTTTTTTCTCCATCGCTCCTCTGAGATGGTGTCCCCTTGCTGACCACCTCTCCAGCAGGCTGAGCCCACATGTCAGGGTAGGTGCCGGGACCCCGGGTTGGTGGTGGGGACAGCAATGGTGTGGTGCTGGGCACCAAGGAGAGGGGTCCAAAGGCAACATCATAAATGGCAGGGAAGACAGTGGGATTCTGAGCAAAAGGGAAGACTCCAGGGGTTTTGTAAAAGACGAGAAATCTCAAGAAAAGAGAAAGGTGTTTTCCAGCTCCAGCCCCCAAGTCCTCAGGGGAAACTGTTTCCCATCAGCAGTAAGGGAGGGCTCCAGGCCTGGGGGCCACTCCCCAGTCACGGCTGAGTTCCTTCTTCCTCCTGAACCCACTCATGGCCATGCACTGTGCTCAGATATGCAATAACTTCTTTCTAGATCCCCGCTTGGAGGCTCTTTACACTTAATCTCACTATCTCCATCAGACATAAAACAATCTCATTGTTTGCATCTCTTAACTGAACATGCTTATGAGACCTCATTTTCACTGAAGGCAGGACCAGCCCTCTCACTGTGTATCAACCAACCAACTTTGACCTTGGTAGTGCAGTTTCTTCTGGTTTAAGACATTGTACATTTGGTTAAGTATTCAGCCAAATTCAGAACGGACCCTTTCTCCTTCCCCTGTCCTCACTTCTGGGGAGAAATTAGTTCTCGTGGGTGTTTCTGCGCCATCTCAGCTTCAGAGAAGGCAGGTTGCCACGAGACACAGACAGCTGACAACTGAGCCTATTCACCTTGGCCATGGGCATCGCTGCTCCCAGACGGCTGGACTTCATCCCACCTCTGCCGCCATGGAAACCAGCTACCCGATCCTGGGCTCAGCATCATGTGGGAGCCGAGGCCTGGTGGTAGCACCTGATTGGCCATACTTAGGTCACATGTCCACCCTATGGACTGCAGGTGGGGAGAGGGAGGAACTGTTTCCCTTCTCCTCTACCGCATGGCTTTAGAGGTAAAGCTATTCCTTTTTATCTTGGGATTCCCCCAAATAGGAAATATTTTTGGGAAACCAAAATGAGAAATATTTTCTGGAGCCGGAGAGGCCCTGAGCGAATGTCTGTGTTCCTTCCCACCCCCTAGTGTCTCTCAGTTCTTGCAGAGCCAGGATACAGTGATTCCCTGGTGACTCAGGTGGTAAAGAAACCGCCTGCAGTGCAGGAGACCTGTGTTCAATCCCTGGGTCAGGAAAATCCTCCGGAGGAGGGCATGGCACCCCACTCCAGTATTCTTGCCTGGAGAATCCCATGGACCGAGGAGCCTGGTGGGCTACAGTTCATGGGGTCACAAAGACTTGGACATGACTGGGCGACTAACCTTTCATTTCTTTTGGAGAGGGACACAGACATTGAGACAATGTGCCAGCCAGAGGTCGCCGTGGGGTGGGGCATCGTCCTCCCAGTGAGTGAGGAGCAGGCTGGGAACAAGGGTGGGCCTGACTAGTGAGTCTCAGAGAATTAGCCGTGTGAGAATGATGGGATCATCTGTAGAAGGACAGGGGCCAGCTTTGTGCAGCCAGCAGAGAGCATGAGTTGACCAGCTTCAAACGCTTGGCCGTGGCGTCTGCTTGGGCAGAGGCCAAAGGCCAGAGATCGCCCAGCCGACTGCCCAGCTGAGGCCTCATGTCCCACGTTCCTTCTGTCCCTTCTTGAATGCTCTGTTACCCTGCCGATAAATGTCTTTTCTGATTATTTAGCCAGAATTGGTTTCTTTGTTTTAAGCCAAGGATCTTGACAAATATGTTACCAAACATGCGGTGCCACCAGCTCTGTTTTCCAGGGGTCCCACGATGCTGCAGAGCACCTGGGTGAAACTATTTCAGAATTTCAGCACAAAGCGGGGAAGCCTCCTGTCCTCTACTTTCAGCTGCCCTTCCACGTAGCTCAGCTCTCTCAATCCCTTCAAAGGTACCCAGATAATGTCCCGTACATGGTGTCACCATTCCAAATCCCCCTGATGACCCCCAGGCCCGTCTCAGCAGGGAGATGGTTCTTTATCCTACCCCGTTTCCTTCTCCACACTCACCTCCTCCGCTCTGGGACTTTAACTCCAGGCTGCATTGACAGAGCTCTGGTTCCACCTATTCCAAATCAAATACATCCTTTGAAATTCAAAGGAAAATCAGTTCTCTTTTAAGCACCCAGCTCTTGGAATTGAGCTCAAAGGTGAGAATTTAACTCTTTGACTGGTCTGAATCTCTTGTCCCCCTTCCCTCCTGCTGAAGGCACTGCTGAGAAAAAGCGAAGGTTCCCTGAAAGGTGGGAAAAGATCACAGGACAGGACCCCTGGGAGCTGCCTTTTAATAATTGAAGATATTATAGCACTACATTTTACTTTTTAAGTTAGGTCACGCTTTTAATAATTATCCCTGGAGGGCTTATTAAAGTTTGAAGATTATGGTATGAAATTATTAAAGATGACTTTATAAATGGTAATGCATTTTCGAGTCCAGATATTAAACTCTATCAAAGACTCAATTCCAGATGGAGATGAGATGTGTTTGTAGAGAGGTCAGCTGAAGACTCTGTTTGCCTCCAGGGAGCAAATGTGCAGGAGCCTGGAGTTTCCACAGTCGTTGCTCCCTCCTTGCGACCCCAAACCAGGGAGCAGCTGCTGCCTTTGACAGGCAGCCCTGCTCACTCAGCATCCCTCCTCTCCCCTGCCCCAGGGAAAGCCTCTGGGTTTTGCAGAAGTGGATTCTATATATTCTACCAAGAGTAGTAGCAGAGCCTCTGCAGGGGGATGCTGAGGACTGAGGGTTGGCAGCAGTGCTGAGGGACCTGAGGACCCTGGAGGGAGTTCTAGGCCTGCTTCCTGGGTTCTCAACCCACAGATAGCCAGAATGACTCTGCGTGGAGGCAAGAAGCTGTTGGTGGTGTCCTTTTGTTCTGTTGGGGAGTGATATTTATATGGATCTATGGGCTTCCCAGGTGGCACCGGTGGTAAAGAACCCTCCTGTCAATGCAGGAGACACAAGAGACCTGAGAACGATACCTGGGTTGGGAAGATCCCATGGAGGAGGGCATGGCAACCCGCTCCAGTGTTCTTGCCTGGAGCACCCCATGGACAGAGGATCCTGGCGGGTTATAGTCCACAGGGTCACAAAGAGTTGGACGTGACTGAAGTGATTCAGCACACACTCAAGGGTAATCAGGAACATTGCATCTTGATAATGTGAGCTGGCTGGGACCTCAGTGACTGGGGATGGCATGACCATGGGAGGTCCTAGAGCTGGGGGTGGAGTGAGGGGCTTGGACAGTGAGTTGGGGCTGGCAGCAGGATAGAGTCCTGATCCAGGAGATGGAAGGGGTGAGCTTTCTGATGACAGCACCTGAAGAGCTGGTTCTCACTGTGGGTGGTACAAGCCTGGCTTGACCTGGATGCTACTTTCCTTCCAGCTCTAAAGGGAAGAGGCTGTGATCTCTGCAGAGTCTTTGACAAAGATTTGGCTTATGAGGACCAAGGTCTAAGCTAGACAAGGGGGACTGGGCAGGTGGGCAGGGTGTCAGCTTCCATCTGGCACCTGACATCTAGGATAGACCCTGCCCTGTAGGGGTTAGGGTGCAGGAAGTGGAAAGAGACACACATGTCAAGGTGCAGCCGGCCTCAGGGGGCCAAGTCCTCTGACTTTCCTCCTCACCTGTCAAGAGTCACAGGCAGCAGACCTGCCTGGAGGCCCCCCCTTTCTGCATTTAGGGACCCTTCTACCCTGGAGGTCATTGGACAGATGGAATCAAAGGTCAAACCCCTCCTTCCACTCCTCTTACCACACCTCCAACCCTACAGTCCTTGTATTTTCAGAAGGCTGAGCCCCAAGAGCTGCTCTTGAAAAGATCCAAACAGGAACTTCTTGGCCAGTCCTGTACTCCTTCATGTACTGTTTTTTTTTTTTTTAATATCCCAGTAAGTGATTTATTTATTATTATTTTTTATTTTACTTTACAATACTATATTGGTTTTGCCATACATGAATCCGCCACGGATGTGCACGTGTTCCCAATTCTGAAACCCCCTCTCACCTCCCTCCCCATACCATCTCTCTGGGTCATCCCAGTGCACCAGCCTGCCGGGGTCCAGCCCCGGTGGATCCAGGGAATTCGAAGGGTGGATGGAGTCGGCGAGGAAAACTTATTTATTTATTAATATAAGATCAGATTAGGAAGAAATAGTGTAGTAGGAAGATTAAGTGGAGAGAAGAGGCTGATTAACTTGGGTTACGTGGAAAACCAATAAAGTTCCAGACAAGGAGCCTGTACCGTCTACTTTAGGCTGCCGGCGCCCGTTTGAATATCGGAGAGTGCCCCGCCTTGGGCTCTCTCTCTTACGGATCTTAAAAGCCAGGACAAGTAAGTAGACATAGTGAGCCTCCACGCCCCAGATGGGAATTCAGCCTGAAATTAGAGTAAAGAGGAGACACGGGGGAAACCAGTCCAGCAACTGGCTCTCCTTCTATTGTCCTTCAAGGCCTTTTATACTTTTGATTATACATAGAGATCAATGGGTAATACAAAATTATGTAGCGTTAGCAGCCCAAACTCTTTCTGTATATCTTTTTGTATACAAAAGGTCTCAGGTAATTTACATTATCTTCTGGCCAAGAGGCTTGTTAACACTTTTTGGCTCTCTTCCTTAATGAATGTTAATTTCATTTCCCCTAAGTGTTTTTCTTTAATCTGCATCTCCTTAAAGCGCTAAAGTTACATCTCTATAGAACAAAGGTGCAGTGGTTTATAACAAAGAAGGTACTTAACTCAAAGATCTAATGTTGCTAATACCAGGTCTACTACTTGTTTTTCTATATACCAACTATATCTAAAAATAAAGGATATGAAAATTTGGCAGCAAGTATTGGCTCAACAAATGAAACTTTTAATCAGTCCTATTCTAGTGACTTTGACTCCTCGGAAGCCCCTACATTCCTAGGATGTTTAAGCTTCCTGTGCCTCCTGCGGTCAGGAGGCCTCAAACAATCACACGCGCAGCTTTAGGAGTCCTGCAGGCAGGCTAAAAAGCCATCAGAGGGGTTTTTGAATTGAAACAGTCTTTCAAATGCAGAAGACTAAAGCCCTGAATTGACTTTTTCCAGAGAATGTCAGAAGAGTGGAAAAGCAGGCAGATTTTTATTTTTTGGGGGGTGGATGCTCAGGAAATTCCAGGGGGAAACCTGAGGTCTGATTAGCCTTGCCATCAGAGCTCTGCCGCATGACCTTGTCACGGGTGGAATTCCTCACGCTGGCTCCCGGCACCAGCCCCAAGCATCCTGTATCCTGCATTGAACCTAGACTGGCGATTCGTTTCTTACATGATATTATACATGTTTCAATGCCATTCTTCCAAATCATCCCTCCCTCTCCCTCTCCCACAGAGTCCAAAAGTCTGTTCTATATATCTGTGTCTCTTTTGCTGTCTCACATATAGGGTTATCATTACCATCTTTCTAAATTCCATATATATGCATTAGTATACTGTATTGGTGTTTTTCTATCTGGCTTACATCACTGTGTATAATAGGCTCCAGTTTCATCCACCTCTTTAAAACTGATTCAAATGTATTCTTTTTAATGGCTGAGTAATACTCCATTGTGTATATGTACCACACCTTTCTTATCCATTCGTCTGCTGATGGACATCTAGGTTGCTTCCATGTCCTGGCTATTATAAACAGTGCTGCGATGAACATTGGGGTACACGTGTCTCTTTCAATTCTGGTTTCCTTGGTGTGTATGCCCAGCAGTGGAATTGCTGGGTCATAAGGCAGTTCTATTTCCAGTTTTTTAAGGAATCTCCACACTGCTCTCCATAGTGGCTGAACTAGTTTGCATTCCCACCAACAATGTAAGAGGGTTCCCTTTTCTCCACACCCTCTCCAGCATTTATTGCTTGTAGACTTTTGGATCGCAGCCATTCTGACTGGTGTGAAATGGTACCTCATTGTGGTCTTGATTTGCATTTCTCTGATAATGAATGATGTTGAGCATCTTTTCATGTGTTTGTTAGCCCTTCATGTACTGTTAAAGCCTAGCTTGGAGAATTTTGAGCATTACTTTACTAGTGTGTGAAATGAGTGCAATTGTGTGATAGTTTGAGCATTCTTTGGCATTGCCTTTCTTTGGGATTGGCCACTGACCTTTTCCAGTCCTGTGGCCACTGCTGAGTTTTCCAAATTTGCTGGCATAATGAGTGCAGCACTTTCACAGCATCATCTTTTAGGATTTGAAATAGCTCACCTGGAATTCTATCACCTCCACTAGCTTTGTTCGTAGTGATGCTTCCTAAGGCCCAGTTGACTTCATGTCCAGGATGTCTGGCTCTAGGTGAGTGGTCACACCGTCGTGATTATCTGGGTCGTGAAGATCTTTATTGTACAGTTCTTCTGCATATTCTTGCCACCTCTTCTTAATGTCTTCTGCTTCTGGTAGGTCCACACCATTTCTATCCTTTATTGCGTCCATCTTTGCATGAAATGTTCCCTTGGTGTCTCTAATTTTCTTGAAGAGATCTCTAGACTTTCCCATTCTATTGTTTTCCTCTATTTCTTTTCACTGATCACTGAGGAAGGATTTCTTATCTCTCCTTGCTATTCTTTGTAACTCTGCATTCAAATGGGTATATCTTTCCTTTTCTCCTTTGCCTTTCACTTCTCTTCTATTCACAGTTATTTGTAAGCCCTCCTTGGACAACCATTTTGCCTTTTTGCATTTCTTTTCTTTGGGGATGATCTTGATCCCTGTCTCCTGTACAATTTCATGAACCTCTGTCCATAGTTCTTCAGGCACTCTATCAGATCTAATTTCTTGAATCTATTTGTCACTTCTGCTATATAATTGTAAGGGATTTGATTTAGGTCATACCTGAATGGTCTAGTGGTTTTCCCTACTTTCTTCAATTTAAGTCTGAATTTGGCAATATGGAGTTCATGGTCCATGCCACAGACAGCTCCTGGTCTTGTTTTTGCTGACTACACAGAGCTTCTTCATCTTTGGCTGCAAATAATATAATCAGTCTGATTTTGGTATTGACCATCTGGTGACGTCCATGTGTAGAGTCTTCTCTTGTGTTGTTGGAAGAGGGTGTTTGCTATGACCAGTGCATTCTCTTGGCAAAACTCTATTAGCCTTTGCCCTGCTTCATTCTGGATTCCAAGGCCAAATTTGCCTGTTACTCCAGATACTTCTTGACTTCCTACTTTTGCATCCCAGTCCCCTATAATGAAAAGGACACCTTTTTTGGGTATTAATTATAGAAGATCTTGTAGGTCTTCATAGAACCATTCAACTTCAGCTTCTTCAGCATTACTGGTTGGGGCATAGACTTGGATTACTGTGATATTGAATGGTTTGCCTTGGAAACGAACAGAGATCATTCTGTCATTTTTGAGATTGCATCCAAGTACTGCATTTGGGACTCTTTCGTTGACTATGGGGGCTACTCCATTTCTTCTAAGGGATTCTTGCCCACAGTAGTAGATGTAATGGTCACCTGAGTAAATTCACCCATTCCAGTCCATTTTCGTTCACTGCTTCCTAAAATGTCAATGTTCACTCTTGCCATCTCCTGTTTGACCACTTCTAATTTGCCTTGATTCATGGACCTAACATTCCAGGTTCCTACACAGTACTGCTCTTTACAGCATCAGACTTTACTTCCATCACCAGTCACATCCACAACTGGGTATTTTTGCTTTGGCTCCATCTCTTCATTCTTTCTGGAGTTATTTCTCCACTGATCTCCCATAGCATATTGGGCACCTACTGACTTGGGGAGTTCATATTTCAGTTTCCTATCTTTTTGGCTTTTCATACTGTTCATGGAGTTCTCAAGGCAAGAATATTGAAGTGGTTTGCCATTCCCTTCTCCAGTGGACCATGTTTTGTCAAAACTTTCCACCATGACCCATCTGTCTTGGGTGGCCCTATGTGGCATGGCTCATAGTTTTGTTGAGTTAGACAAGGCTGTGGTTCATGTGACCAGATTGTTTGGTTTCCTGTGATTGTGGTTTTCAGTCTATCTGCCCTCTGGTGGAGAAGGGTAAGAGACCTATGGAAGCTTCCTGATGGGAGAGACTGACTGTGGGGGAAACTGGGTCTTGTTCTGTTGGCTGGGGCAATATTCAGTAAATCTTTAATCCAATTTTCTGTTGATGGGTGGGGCTGTGTTCCCTCCTGTTGTTTGACCTGAGGCCAAACTATGGTGGAGGTAGTGAAGATAATGGCGACCTCCTTCATAAGGTCCCATGCTTGCATTGCTACACTCAGTGACCCCAGCTGTGCTGCAGGCCACTGCTGACCCACGCCTCTGCCGGAGACTCCTGGACACTCCTGCAAGTCTGGGTCAGTCTCTTGTGGGGTCACTGCTCCTTTCTCCTGGGTCCTGGTGTGCACAAGGTTCTCTTTGTGCCCAAGAGTTTGTTTCCTAGTCCTGTGTAAGTTCTGGTGGGTTTATGGTGGGATTAATGGCGACCTCCTCCAAGAGGGCTTATGCCACACCCAGGTCTCTTGCACCCAGAGCCCCTCCCCTGCAGCAGTCCACTGCTGACCGTTACCTCCTCAGTTCAGTTCAGTTCAGTCGCTCAGTCGTGTCTGACTCTTTGTGACTCCGTGAATCGCAGCACGCTAGGCCTCCCTGTCCATCACCAACTCCCGGAGTTTATTCAAACTCATGTCCATCGAGTTGGTGATGCCTTCCAGCCATCTCATCCTCTGTTGTCCCCTTCTCCTCCTGCACCCAATCCCTCCCAGCATCAGAGTCTTTTGCAATGAGTCAACTCTTTGCATGAGGTAGTCAAAGTATTGGAGTTTCAGCTTTAGCATCAGTCCTTCCAATGAACACCCAGGACTGATCCCCTTTAGAATGGACTGGTTGGATCTCCTTGCAGTCCAAGGGACTCTCAAGAGTCTTCTCCAACACCATAGTTCAAAAGCATTAATTCTTCGGCACTCAGTTTTCTTTATAGTCCAACTCTCACATCCATACATGACCACTGGAAAAACCATAGCCTTGACTAGACGGACCTTTGTTGGCAGAGTAATGTCTCTGCTTTTGAATATACTGTCTAGGTTGGTCATAACTTTCCTTCCAAGGAGTAAGCGTCTTTTAATTTCATGGCTGCAGTCACCATCAGCAGTGATGTTGGAGCCCCAAAAAATAAAGTCTGACACTGTTTCCACTGTTTACCATCTATTTGCCATGAAGTGATGGGACCAGATACCATGATCTTCATTTTCTGATTGTTGAGCTTTAAGCCAACTTTTTCACTCTCCTCTTTCACTTTCATCAAGAGACTCTTTAGTTCTTCTTCCCTTTCTGCCATAAGGGTGGTGTCATCTGCATATCTGAGGTTATTGATGTTTCTCCTGGCAATCTTGATTCCAGCTTGTGCTTCTTCCAGCCCAGCACTTCTCATGATGTACTCTGCATAGAAGTTAAATAAGCAGGGTGACAATATACAGCCTTGACGTACTCCTTTTCCTATTTGGAACCAGTCTGTTGTTCCATGTCCAGTTCTAACTGTTGCTTCCTGACCTGCATATAGGTTTCTCAAGAGGCAGGTCAGGTGGTCTGGTATTCTCATCTCTTTCAGGATTTTCCATAGTTTATTGTGATCCACCTCCACAGGAGATACTCAAACACAGTTCTGTCTCAGTCTCTATGGGGTCTCTGGGTCCTGGTGCACACAAGGTTTGTTTGAGCCCTTTGAGCATTTCTGATGGGTATGGGTTTTGATTCTAAATGTGATTTCCTACCCTCCTACCATGTTGCTGGGGCTTCTCCTTTGTTCTTGGATGTGGGGTATCTCCTCACAGTTGCTCAAGCACCGTGCAGCTGCCGCTCCAGCGCCTACCATCTTGCTGGGGCTTCTATACCCTTGGACATGAACTTTTAGATGTTCAAGCTGGATTTAGAAAAGGCAGAGGAACCAGAGATCAAATTGCCAACATTTGTTGGATCATCAAAAAAGCAAGAGAGTTCCAGGAAAAATTTCCACTTCTGCTTTATTGACTATGTCAAAGCCTTTGCCTGTGTGGATCACAACAAACTGTGGGAAATTCTTCAAGAGATGGGAATATCAGACCACTTGACCTACCTCTTGAGAAATCTGTATGCAGGTCAGGAAGCAATACTTAGAACTGGACATGGAACAACAAACTGGTTCCAAATCAGGAAAGGAGTAAGTCAAGGCTGTATATTGTCACCCTGCTTATTTAACTTCTATGCAGAGTACATCATGAGAAACGCTGGGCTGGATGAAGCACAAGCTGGAATCAAGACTGCCAGGAGAAATATCAATAACCTCAGATATGCAGATGACACCACCCTTATGGCAGAAAGTGAAAAGGAACTAAAAAGCCTATTGATGAAAGTGAAAGAGGAGAGTGAAAAAGTTGGCTTAAAACTCAACATTCAGAAAACTAAGATCATGGCATCTGGTCCCATCACTTCATGGCAAATAGATGGAGAAACAGTGAAAACAGCATCAAACTTTATTTTTTGGGGCTCCAAAATCACTGCAGATGGTGATTGCAGCCATGAAATTAAAAGACGCTTGCTCCTTGAAAGAAAAGTTATGACCAACTTAGATAACATATTCAAAAGCAGAGACATTACTTTGCCAACAAAGGCCCATCTAGTCAAGGCTATGGTTTTCCCAGTAGCGAGAGTTGGACTGTGAAGAAAGCTGAGCACTGAAGAATTGATGCTTTTGAACTTTTGGAGAAGACTCTTGAGAGTCCCTTGGACTGCAAGGAGATCCAACCCGTCCATCCTAAAGGAAATCAGTCCTGAATATTCACTGGAAGGACTGATGCTGAAGCTGAAACTTTGGCCACCTGATGCAAAGAACTGACTCATTTGCGAAGAGCCTGATGCTGGGAAAGATTGAAGGTGGGAGGTGAAGGGTATGACAGGATGAGATGGTTGGGTGGCATCACCGACTCCATGGACACGAGTTCGAGTAATGGGAGTTGTTGATGGACAGGGAGGCCTAGTGTGCTGCAGTCCATGGCGTCGCAAAGAGTCAGACATGACTGAGCAACTGATGTGAGCTGAACTGTATTGCTTAAGAATCATTACAAGTATGAGAGCAGGAGTCAAGACCATTTCAGTACAAAGAGGGTAATGCTTGTTAGATACCTGATGGTTCCCTTATGATAAAGCACTTTTTCTGTGTCCTATCTAACACTAAGGCTGGACTAGGAGACTCAGAGGTCTAGGGAGTAGGAAACAGGGGCTCCTGCGAGAAGGGCACTCTTTGGGCAGGTAAGAGGAGGATGAGATGCAGGGTGTTCCGTAACCTGGTGGCGATGAGGATGGAGGGTTTGGGGAGAATCCTGCCTGGGGCCTGGGGAACACGGCCCTCACACCTTACTCCTTGACCTGTTGGGCAATGGGCAGGAGAGGGGGCTGAGCGGAGAGGAGGAGCTTGGGCTTCTGAGGGGAGCCAGGAGTGCAGCCAGTTCTGGAACTACATCTGTCACTTGCTGACCCTTTGAAAAGTGCTAGTCTCCTCTCCGCCTGCTGGGACGAGACACCTCTGTCATCCAAAATAAGAATCAGAAGAATATCATTGTGTGCTCACTCTTGAGGGAGAAGAATGTATTTTTTCCTGAATGTCTTACAATTCTGACTTCTTACTGATAATAATGAAATTTGCTTACGGCTCATTCAGACTCTGAATGAGCGCCATGGACCTCAGCCTCAGGGGACACCCCACTTTCTTCTGCTCTGCTCTCCAAGTCAGACTGGCTCCCCCAGGGTCCCCTGGGTCAGAGGCTGCTGATGCGGTCCAGAGTACAGATGGGCAGAGGGCATTGCTGAGGGAAAGGCTGGAATTCAGACCTCCCGACGAGAAGGCTAAAATGGGATTGTTTTTGAAAGCACCCAGAACTAGTTGGAATTCAAATGCCTGAAAGGAAGCCCATAGAATCAGAAAAGGGAGGCCGCTTTGTCCTCCCTGGAGCGGCTTCCTGCTGAAAGAGGCTCTCAGTTCTGCATTACCAGCCGCCTGAAACATCAAACCCCTAGAAACCAGTTTTACTGCATCAGAAAATGATTTATTCTCTGGAGTTAATGATCCGGAACAATAGGTGGGCCTTGGTCAAAAATCAATTTTTATTATTTGGAGAAAGGGTTGGATAAAGTCTCCTTTTCATTATCAGGCCCACAGATGACAATCCTAAATTACGATTGTTCAAGGACAAAGCTTCATTTGGACTGTGGTTTGGGCACATTCGCAATTTTTTCCTTTCATTAATTCTTAAAGCTGAAATCCATACTTGGTGATCACTTGTGTAACTCTCACTTAAAATAAATCAGCTAGATTTGGTTTCTACCTAGAAAAGAGGAGCCTGGCACTCTTGGATACAGTTCTGAGTGAATGGTTCTTAAGTGGGTTCATTGTTTGTGTGGCGCTGCCTGGAACATACTGGGTTGGCTCTGAGACCTCACAGCAGAGCTGCTTTGGCACTTGTGTGGTGTGTGTGCGTTCTCAGTCACTGCAGTCATGTCTGAACCTTTGTGACCCCATGGCCTGTAGCCCGCCAGGCTCCTCTGTCCGTGGAATTCTCCAGACAAGAATACTGGGGTGGGTTGCCACGGCCTCCTCCACGGGATCTTCCCAACCCAGGAACTGAACACGCGTCTCTTGCATTGGGAGATAGGTTCTGTCTTGGGACTAGTCTCAGGACCCTACAAATCACAATTCTCTGGGTCTTTGTATCCATGGTGAGAAGTGGGAGGAGCAGGATGGCTCCTACTCAAAGGAGGAAGGGAAGGAGCCCGGGGAAAGGTGACAGACAGACTGCCAAGATGACCCCTCTCAGTCCTGTTACTCTGGGTCCTCCCTCTGACTGATGAACTGCATTCATTCTCTCTTTGCCCCAGAGCTAGAAATCCCATGGCATTTCTGACACTTTCTGCCTTATTAAGGCTCAAAGACCCTTGGGGTCTGGCTCCTACCTTTACTTCCCACCCCATAGACCTTACATGAACAGACCCTCAGAGCTCAGGGGCTTTGCTCTCCCTGTCTGCCTGCTTGGACTGGCCCTGCTCCTTGAATTTAAGCTTGGAGCAACCGTCACCTCAGCAAGACACCATGCTTCCCCGTTTGCCGTCACTTTGTCCCTGCAGGGTTAGTTAGAGAGGCATCAAGTCAGCCTTCATTTCTTCATCTCTACTTTTCTCTTTTGTCTAGAAACTTAGGTGCCAGTGCATGCAAATGGGTCCCAGGGCAGGGTAGGGGCTCCTGCAGAGGAGGAGGAAGCCATCTGGAATGGGAATCCCTGTTCATGCCTGAGTGGCAAGGATGCCTGCTCAGTGTGGATGGGGCATGCCTGTAGCTTTTGATCCTCAGAATCTGATTTCACGGATCTTTGAAATTTATCTAAGCTTTTTTTTTTGCCTCGCCTGAAACCCATGGATAAGGTTATTGCACACAAAGAGGTTGTGCCAGGGAAAAATGCCAGTTGGAGTTTGCGAGTGACATGGGGAGAAAGCTCAAAGGATGAGCCACACACTGGGGAGGCTGAGCTGTTTGGGTGCTGGGCTGCAGGGGGTGGGTGCCAGGAGGCCAGGTACAAGGTGGGGGGCAGGTGTGTGGAGACAGCAGATTAGGAATGAACTGTGGCCCTATATTCCCCACAGGGTCACCATCTCACTGTGATTTCCCTACCTCCTGGGGCCTGGTGACCTACTTTGTGGGTCACTAAGATTTCTCATTGTCCCAACTTGATCATATCCTAAGAAGTTTTCTTGAGAAGGAAATGGCAACCCACTCCAGTACTCTTGCCTGGAAAATTCCATGGATGGAGGAGCCTTGTGGGCTACAGTCCATGGGCTCACAAAGAGTTGGATAAGACTGAGTGACTTCACTTTCACTTTTCACTTTCATTGTACTTGTACTTTGAACGTTGTCTCCGGGCTCTCTTGACTTCTTGGGTACCTCCTCTTTACCACCACTGGGGTTCCCATTGAGGTCTTTGCTGGCTTCTGTTTCCAGTGGGAAGTTAAGTTCAGTCACTCAGTTGTGTCCTATTCTTTGTGACCCCATGGACTGAAGCACATTAGGATTTCCTGTTCATCACCAACTCCTGGAGCTTGCTCAAAAGTGTGTCCATAGAGTTGGTGATACCATCCAGCCATCTCATCCTCTGTCATTTCCTTCTCCTCCTGCCTTCAGTCTTTCCAAGCATCGGGGTCTTTTCCCAGTGATTCAGTTCTTTGCATCAGGTGGCCAAAGTATTGGAGCTTCAGCTTCTTCCAGTGGGAAGAAATCTTGCCAATTTAGGGAACTTTTTCTATGTCTGGACCTCTTTTTAATACTTACATGCATTATCTTATTCTCCGTGAAAACTCTATGAAGGGGTGAAAGTGAAAGTTGCTTAGTCGTGTCCGACTCTTTGTGACCCCATGGACAGCCGTGGAATTCTCTGGGCCAGAATACTGGAGTGGGTAGCTGTTCCCTTCTCCAGGGGATCTTTCCAACCCAGGTCTCCCACATTGCAGGTGGGTTCTTTACCAGCTGAACCACCGGGGAAGCCCAAGAATACTGGAGTGGGTAGCCTATCCCTTCCCCAGTGAATCTTCCTGACCCAGGAATCGAATTGGGGTCTCCTGCATTGGAGGCAGATTCTTTACAGGCTGAGTTACCAGGAAAGCCTATGAAGGGGTAACAGAGATGAAATAATCTGCCCAGAAAACAGTATAGAGGTAGGTCAACTGGAAGGCAAAGTACCACCGCCAGCTCCTCCTCCTGCTATTCCTGACTGGCGATCGTCCATCACTGTTATTTAGTGAGCACTGGTCACTTTCCAGTGGTAGTACTCCTAGATTGGGCGATATTGACAGGAAGTGAGTCAGGGAGCCGTTCAGCAGTTGGTTTCTTTTATGAAATGATCATATGTTTGAAAAGACACTTGCAACAGGTGTTGGGAAGGGGATGATGAGAGATGCAAGTCAAAAAGGAACTTTAAGAAAATTCAGTACGACAGTTTTAGGTTAGGTAATATGATTGGGGAATTGATCTTATCAGATGTTTGTGTTTAGAAATATTTTGGGTATGATCCTTGTCTTAGGAGTAGAATTAGAATGTACTGATTCAGCTGAATCAGAAAAATAGATCTAGGTCAACAATACAATAAGCAAGACAGTCATGAAAAAGTGGAAGACACTATCTTTTTATTTTTTAAACCTTTTGTGTTTGACCGCTTTAGTAATTATACAAAAATGGATAAGAGAAACTCATATTCTCTGTGTATTCATCACTTAGCTTTTCAGTTATCAACCATGGTCAACCTTGTTTCTTTTTCTGAATACTCTTTTTAAAAAAGAAAAATATTTATTTATTTGGCTGCACCAGGTCTTAGCTGTGGCTTGCAAACCCTTAGTTGGGGCATGTGGGATCTAATTCCGCTACCAGGGATCGAACCTGGGCCTCTTGCATTGGGAGCATGGAGTCTTAGCCCCTGGGCAATCAGGGAAGTCCCTCTTTCTGAATACTTTTGAAGCAAATCCCTGACAAGTAATATGGATGTTAGAAAATAACCCAAACATAATCATTACATCTAAGAATTTAATAATATTTTCAACATCAATATCCAGTCAATGTTTAAATGTCCCTATATTAATAAATGTGACTTTTAATTAGTTTCTTTGAATCAGGATCCAGATAAGGTCCACATCTTGAGATTAGCTGATTTCTTCTAAGCCTCTCAATTTTGTTGTTGTCTTTCTTATAAAGTTTTCACCGTCAGTTTGGTTGACAGCATCCTCAGAATCGATTACATTGTTCCTTGTCTCTTGTATTGTCTGCAAATAGATCTAGAAATGTGCCCAGATTCAGGAGAGGTTTGTTGCCAAGACTACTTCCTAGGTGGTGTTGTGACTTCAGAGTCATGGAGTGTCTGGTTGTTTATTTTCATGATTAGCCACCATGATGACTGTACCTTAGGACCATTAATTCATTAAAAGTAGCAACACAGTGTCATCCTATTTTTTAGTATTTTTTTTTCATTTATAAACTGGAAAATCATCTACAAAGAAAAACCTCACTTCATTGGTTGTTGGAATACCCAGAAATGCAGGTGTATAGGAAAGAGAAATAGCCGTAATTCTTCCCCTTTACTTATAAGGTTTCAAAACAGTGAGCTGATTCCAGAACCTTACTGAAATGTGCCCAGTGTAGATTTTTCTTCTTGTGAGCATTATTATGGAGCTCATAGGTTGAAACATATCACATATGTGTCAGTCCATTGTCGCTCTTAGCCTTGCTGATGCCCACATTGTCCCTTTGCTGGAGGATCCCCGGTCTGTTCAATGGCGCTGAGTCCTGTGGACGTGACTGATCGCTTCTTACTTTCTAGTTTAATGAGGTGTAGCATTCTTGCCTTGTTCGTGTCCTGATCCAGAAGGCACACTTCCCCTTGGAACCCCGCTTCCCTTTCATGGGATTTGGAGACTGACATCTGAATGCTTTAGAAATCTTGCCTTAGAAAGCATCACTATGAACAAAGCTAGTGGAGGTGATGGAATTCCAGTTGAGCTGTTTCAAATCCTGAAAGATGATGCTGTGGAAGTGCTGCACTCAATATGCCAGCAAATCTGGAAAACTCGGCAGTGGCCACAGGACTGGAAAAGGTCAGTTTTCATTCCAATCCCAAAGAAAGGCAATGCCAAAGAATGCTCAAACTACCACACAATTGCACCCATCTCACACACTAGTAAAGTAATGCTCAAAATTCTCCAAGCCAGGCTTTAGCAATTCGTGAAACGTGAACTTCCAGATGTTCAAGCTGGTTTTAGAAAAGGCAGAGGAACCAGAGATCATATTGCCAACATCTGCGATATAGTCGAAAAAGCAAGAGAATTCCAGGAAAATATCTATTTCTGCTTTGTTGACTATGCCAAAGCCTTTGACTGTGTGGATCACAATAAACTGTGGAAAATTTTGAAAGAGATGGGAATACCAGACCACCTGACCTGCCTCTTGAGAAACCTATATGCAGGTCAGGAAGCAACAGTTAGAACTGGACATGGAACAACAGACTGGTTCCAAACAGGAAAAGGAGTAAGTCAAGGCTCTATATTGTCACCCTGCTTATTTAACTTATATGCAGAGTACATCATGAGAAACGCTGGGCTGGACGAAACACAAGCTGGAATGGAGATTGCCAGGAGAAATATCAATAACCTCAGATATGCAGATGACACCACCCTTATGGCAGAAAGTGAAGAGGAACTAAAAAGCCTCTTGATGAAAGTGAAAGAGGAGAGTGAAAAAGTTGGCTTAAAGCTCAACAATCAGAAAACGAAGATCATGGTATCTGGTCCCATCACTTCATGGGAAATAGATGGGGAAACAGTGGCAGACTTTTTTTTGCGGGGGGGGGGGGCTCTAAAATCACTGCAGATGGTGACTGCAGCCATGAAATTAAAAGATGCTTACTCCTTGGAAGGAAAGTTATGACCAACCTAGATAGCATATTGAAAGGCAGAGATGTTACTTTGCCAACAAAGGTCTGTCTAGTCAAGGCTATGGTTTTTCCAGTGGTCATGTATGGATGCAAGAGTTGGACTGTGAAGAAAGCTGAGCGCTGAAGACTTGATGCTTTTGAACTATGGTGTTGGAGAAGACTCCTGAGAGTCCCTTGGACTGCAAGAAGATACAACCAGTCCATTCTAAAGGAGATCAGCCCTGGGTGTTCTTTGGAAGGAATGATACTAAAGCTGAAACTCCAGTACTTTGGCCACCTCATGTGAAGAGTTGACTCATTGGAAAAGACTCTGATCTGGGAGGGATTGGGGGCAAGAGGAGAAGGGGTCGATAGAGGATGAGATGGCTGGATGGCATCACCGACTCGATGGACATGAGTTTGAGTGAACTCCGGGAGATGTTGATGGACAGGGAGGCCTGGCGTGCTGCGATTCATGGGGTCACAGAGTCGGACACGACTGAGTGACTGAACTGAACTGAACTGATCTGAATGCTAAGGATGCTCATTGCTATTGGGTTGGTTATTGCTTCTAGACCTTCTCATTTAGCATAGCGAGGAAACATGTATTTGTTTTTAAATAAATTACATCATGAAATCATATTGCTACTTCCAGTTTTAATTGAGGATTGTTGAATTTTTACTTAACCATATCAATTTGATATCCATGTCTCGTCTTATGTTGAAAATCCCAAGTTTTCACCTGGGATTTCACTTGCTTCCCGACACCCATTGCAGGTGTCTTTCTAAGGAATGCATGTAAGAATTAAAGATTTTAAAATTTAAAAAATAAAAAACTTAAAAAAAAAATAAACGTGTGATCATACTGACATAATATTTTGTTTTTTTCTCACAATATCCACAGCAACAGAGGCTGGGTTAATTTTCTGGCTATCATGTGAATGAGAGGAAATGGTTTTCAGTTTGTTAGTAGCCCTTGGCAAATGTAATGACTCCACATATATGTGAAAAGTTTGATTTGAGGATAAGGAGGAAGGAGTTTACTGGACCCGAGATCCTGAAAACTCCTGGGCACTTCCTGTCTGTGGTTTGTTCCACTGGGTGTTCTGAATCTACCTGTCCTACCTACGGGCTCTAATTATACAAGGAAGCTCTGTCCTGGGAGCAGGAAGGCTCACGCTTCTGGTTACTCTAGTGAGTGTGACTCATGAGGCACTAGCTGCCTCGGTTTACCTTTTCCCCTTTGATTGCAGCAAAGGGAGGTGAACTTATCCCTTTCTCAGGGGTAGGATAAGTAGGATGAATCCCTTTCAGTCTCTGAACAGACACACTATTTGTTTCACACTGCTAGTTTTTCCCTACCCAAACCATCCTCTGTTGTCTCTCTGGGCGTCATTACCGTTCACAAACATGCCATGAGTCTTTGGGCCCATTTTTCATGCTATTCCATATTGAATCCCTTCAGTCATGTCCAACTCTTTGTGACCCCATGGACCGTAGCTCTCCAGGCTCCTCTGTCCATGGGATTCTCCAGGCAAGAGTACTGGAGTGGGTGGCCATGACCTCCTGCAGGGGATCTTCCCAATCCCGGGATCCAACCGGCGTCTCTATGTCTCCTGCATTGGCAGGCAGGTTCTTCACCACTAGCGCCACCTGGGAAGCCCTTCATGCTAAGAATTAAAGATTTTAAAATTAAAAAAATTAAAAAAATAATAAAATAAAAAAATAGCTGAATATTAAATTAGGATTGTTGGAAACACAGTTAACCTTCCCGAGAGCCAAGCCTTTCTCTCCGCTTACAATCTTCTTAGGTTTTCTTTGAGGGAGGAAGAAGAAAGACGCTGATTTTTCCTGGTTTGCTAGGGGGCAAACCAGGAAATTATTCTCTGGTGGCCGTGTGATTATACATGGCCTGAGGAAGTCCCCTGTGGCATTTTCCTGTCACCTTCCGTAAGATCACTCACTCCTGCTGGAGGATCCTGATCGTAGCTCCACGTGGTGAACAGATGATTCTAAGGGAACAAGATTTGTTTTCTGACGTAGAGTAGATTTGAAGGACTGCCTTGGGCTCAATCTTAAGCCAAATGTTGGGACTTGATTTATGAGATCTCTACTCTGTGAGCTCCTGGCACCGCCAATAATAAAGTGACATTCTGCTTCCTGTTTTCTGTTGTTGCCATTATCTGGGTCAGCAGGATCCTTGTACCTGTACTTCTAGTCCCTGAATATGGTATCATATAATAGTCTCAAGATATAATTCTTATTTTTAATATAAAACTCTACCAGGTTTGGGTCTTAAAGGAGACAGGTAATACGCATCAGATCTGCTTTGTGGGTCAGGACACAATGAGCTGTGGAGGTGGCACTGGTTTGGCAGTGTGTGTTTTGGGTGGAATAGACTGAAGATGGATTCTGACACTGCTGCCTACTGGCTGGGTGACCTTTGGTCAATCAGCGGGCCTCATCAAGTTCCACTTCCTTGTGTTTGAATAGGAACGCGAGTACTTGCTTCACAAGGTCCTGAGAATTCAGCGAGTTGGTGGCACAGCACCGGCGCGCATTCAGCGGGTGTGAGTTTCTTCCTGATCTCGATCACCACCTGAACTATTGAATAGAAACAACACATTCATTGAATAAAATGGCTCCCACCTGTGACCCACCCAAAGCATACCGGCCTTGCTCTGGCAGAGTCACATGAAGGCATCACTGATGTTACCCTTCCATCCCTAAACGTGCCAGGCGGGTCTGAGTGCTCTCTCTCTGTTTCTTGCTCTGAGGCCATATTTTCTTCCGTCCCTTGCTGCTGCTTCCGCATCTTCTCTTGGCCTCCTCTTTCTGACTCAGCTGTCTTCCTTCTTCCTCTCCCCCCACCTACTGAAGGTGACTAGAACCATGTGACACGTGACGATATGGCTCCTGATATATTTTTTTTTCTGTAAAGCAATAGTGCTATGAGCCCAGGGGATGCTGAGCTCCAGGGGCTTTCTGGGATTTCCAAGATGAAATCTGGTACGTTTCCCTGTTGCCTTTGCTTGCTGGAGACTCAGTGGATTTGTTGGTATCACAGTGCAGGCTGTGCAGCAATACCACATTCCACAACAAAGCCACTTAGATTGTGAACTGATTTTCCAGGCTCTCTTTCCTCCAAGTGCAGGACAGTGGCTAAAGGCCTGCCAGGGGTACTTCCTGGGTCCCCAACGCTTATTTGTCCCTCTTGTAGGAAGGTTTGATTTCCACCCAGGCTTCCTGGGCAAAAAGTCAAAGACCCATCTACATAGCAACTGAGAAATGAAGTCAAACCCATGTCTTCTCAAACTCAAAGAGCAGAAATATCTGTTCAGTATCCTCCAGTCCCCACCCCATCATCATAGGTCAGGTCTTCCCAGTCCTGGGCTCCACACGTGCATGGGGAGGTCTTTTTGGACACTAAGTTAGGGCCATGCAAAGCTAAGCTCTGTTTCTGCTTCATATCTAGGGTTATGGGACCACCCCATCCATCCCTGTCACCCAACTTCTATTTGTCTGTTCACTCACAGAATCATTCACTAATGCACTGAACAAAGATTTACTATGAATCTGTGTTGTGCAGGACACTGCCCTAGGTGCTGAAAGTTTATATAGAATAAAATTCATGCTAATGCTTTCATTAAGGAGTTTTCGATTTGGTAGGGAAGTGGGGGCCAGTGTGAAGTTCTCCTTACTGAGGCAGACTGTGATAAATGTCACAGGGGCGGCAACAAGCATAGATGTGGGTGCACACAAGGGAGAGAGCATGTCAGTCTGGAGCTAAAATCCCGTTGTGTGCCTTAAAATAGGTGCCCCATGAGTTTGAAACTGGGAAGAATTTCAACAGATGGCAAAGGGATGAAGTGCATTCCTTGCCGAGGAAATGAATTTGCAAAGGCAAAAGCGTGAGGAAGCACAGGTATGTTTGAAGATGGCATGTGATAGATGTTAGGCAGCGGAGGGGTGGGTTAGACTAGAAGTGCAGGTTGGGATCTGATCACGGAGAGGTGCAAGCTTTCAACCAGGGAGTTCTGACCTGTCCTGACAGTCAGTCCGCAGCAACAGAAGGTGTGACCTCCCATGTTCTTTTATTTCTCTAAATCGGATTTAATTTGCTCAGAGACTCCCTGCCTGTCTGCTGCCAGGAGACCTGGTAGCAATTATAATGAGGCTTCATTCCCTCCTCCAGGACTTCATCAAGGCATCTCAGGTACATCTGGTGTCAGAAAAAAATTGACAAGAGGACCTAGTTCCATCTTTTGCATGGTGGTCCTGCTGATTATCCAGCTCCTTAAGGCAGCTCTGGGGTTCTTATCCCTGTCTCCTCTTTGCCTGCTTCTGTTTCTGCCTTTAAAAAACTCTCACTTTTATCCTCTTCTTTTATAGGACCAATAAATATTAATTCTCTTTGAAGGACCTAAACCATACACACACAAACATACCCACACATCCCACAAACATGTAAATGTATAAACGCTCATGCACACGCATGCACCCTTCAGCTCAGTTCAGTCGCTCAGTCGTGTCCGACTCTTTGCGACCCCATGGATCGCAGCACGCCAGGCCTCCCTCTCCATCACCAACTCCTGGAGTTCACTCAAACTCATGTCCATCGAGTCAGTGATGCCATCCAGCCATCTCATCCTCTGTTGTCCCCTTCTCCTCCTGCCCCCAGTCCCTCCCAGCATCAGAGTCTTTTCTAATGAGTCAACTCTTTGCATGAGGTGGCTGAAGTACTGGAGTTTCAGCTTTAGCATCATTCCTTCCAAAGAAATCCCAGGGCTGATCTCCTTCAGAATGGACTGGTTGGATCTCCTTGCAGTCCAACGGACTCTCAAGAGTCTTCTCCAACACCACAGTTCAAAAGCATCAATTCTTTGGTGCTCAGCCTTCTTCACAGTCCAACTCTCACATCCATTCATGACCACAGGAAAAACCATACCCTTGACTAGACGGACCTTAGTCTACAAAGTAATTTCTCTGCTTTTAAATATGCTATCTAGGTTGGTCATAACTTTTCTTCCAAGGAGTAAGCGTCTTTTAATTTCATGGCTGCAGTCACCATCTGCAGTGATTTTGGAGCCCCCAAAAATGCAGTCTGACACTGTTTCTACTGTTTCCCCATCCATTCCCCATGAAGTGATGGGATGGGATGCCGTGATCTTGGTTTTCTGAATGTTGAGCTTTAAGCCAACTTTTTCACTCTCCACTTTCACTTTCATCAAGAGGCTTTTTAGTTCCTCTTCCCTTTCTGCCATAAGGATAGTGTCATCTGCATATCTGAGGTTATTGATATTTCTCCTGGCAATCTTGATTCCAGCTTGTGCTTCTTCCAGCCCAGCGTTTCTCATGATGTCCTCTACATATAAGTAAAATAAGCAGTGTGACAATATAGAGCCTTGACTTACTCCTTTTCCTATTTGGAACCAGTCTGTTGGTCCATGTCCAGTTCTAACTGTTGCTTCCTGACCTGCATACAGATTTCTCAAGTGGTCAGGTGGTCTGGTATTCCCATCTCTTTCACTTATGCAAAAGTCTTAAGCTATCTCAAGAGTAGAGAGAGGTGAAGGTAAAGACAGGTCAGGTGGTCTGGTATTCCCATCTCTTTCACTCATGCAAAAGTCTTAAGCTATCTCAAGAGTAGAGAGAGGTGAAGGTAAAGACAGATCAGAGTCTCAGGAACATGGCTGGGCTTGTGTTCCTGGAGAGGGGGACTAAGAAAGGATATACTAACACTGGTTAGTTTCTTTCTTAGTAACCTTGGGTATTGGAGAAGGAAATGGCAACCCACTCCAGTCTGGAAAATTCCTTGGACAGAGGAGCCTAGCAGGTTACAGTCCATGGGTTCACAATGAGTTGGACATGACTGAGTGACTAACACTAGGTATTTCATGAGATAAAGGGAATGGTCTAGAGATCTTGAGTAGGACAGTGACAAGTTTGGCGATTTTTGAGGCGATCAACCTGGCATCACTTGCTTCTTGGTTTTCAGTGGCAGGAGAAGCAATGTTCCCTAGTGCCTAGTGCAGGGCCTGGCCTGCAGTCTCAGCTCAATGCAAGGTGAGCAGAGGACTGGCAAGCCACAGTGATGGTTCAGAAGAGAGAGCCGACCCCAGAGTCATGAAGATGACCGTGCAAACGGCGACAAAATATTGATTGCGACATTGCAGAGAAGTGAAAGGACAGACTGGGAGTGAAGGGTGATGGGCACGATCTCTGGAATCCAGTTCCCTGTGGGATGGGGCTTTAGAGACCCTCTGTGACTATCTGCCAGAGACCCCTCCCTGCCCTTTGTTGCTTCTCAGCATGGAATCTGTGCTGGGTTATGAATGATTTAAACATGGAACTGAAAGCTGGGAGGGACCAGGGACAGGGGAGAATGTGAAAAGCAAGAGGCTTTTCTGTGGAGAGAACCTAGACCAAAGCAACAAGGGTTGGAGGGGGCAGTTAGGAGGAGCCAGCTCTGACTGGGCAACCTCTGCTCCTAAAGTTCTGAGGTTGGCACCGGGAGTGGGCTCTTCAGGCAATGGCACTGATGGCTCCATTTGGGAAGAGCCAGGAATATAAAAGGAAATGAGATGGGCTCTCAGAGCCCTCTCAGAGTTCATGGAAGAGTCAGGATCTGGGGAACCATGGTTCCACCATCTCAGTGGAAAGTTTTGCTCTCGAATTCCACTGGCAGGTCCCTTTGGAGTGGTTCTTGGCTGCGATCTTAGACTAAGAATGAGAAACTCAACATCTGTCTAGAGGGAGTCACGGACTGTTGTCAGGGGCTCTGGCCAAGGCAGTTTCATCCTCATGCTTACTTACTGGTCTTCAGTCAGCGACTGCTGCAGGAGCCCCCCATTGGGCTGACATTCCCTCTCCTCTTGGGTACAGAGGAGCCCTTTCAGGGACTTCCTGACCGTAGCAGGTGTCATAAATGCTCTAGGACTCTACCTTCCCTTGATCCTCTACTCAGTTTTGCAAGCTGGGTTTAAGATCAGAGCATTCCTATTTGGGGACGGACCAGAGCATCAGATGGCAAGAAATGTACCATCTTTGCCTCCTGCCTGAGCAGTCATCCTGGTTCCCCTCCCTGAACCCTCAGATCTCCCCCAGGCCCAGGTTATACACTCACCTCCACCACTGGTCATCTGGAGGTCAGTTTGTCATCCATCTGATGTGCTGATTCCAGACCTGGGCATACATTCAGCTCACGAATAGTCAAGGACCATAAATAGGTCATTCTGAAAGAGGATGTATAGGCTTTCATAAAGGTAGAAATATATGCTGTGACTTAAGAGCATTAACAAGAAGGATTAGCAATAAACAATGTTGGTAGTGAAGCTAAGGGAACGGACATTTTTTATTCTGCTTCTGGTCTGATTATCTGGGCTTCAGAAAATCTTCCAGTGACCCATGACCAGGGACCTGCTCAAGGGCTTTTCTCTCCTTCCTCCCATTTCCTCCTCTTCTTCGCCCTCCTCTTGCTTTCTATCTCTAATTGATTTAGAAACCTTTTGTTATTTCTTGGACTTTTTGGCTATGTAAACAGCCCCAAACATACATAAAGTTTGAATACCTCGGGATCCCAAAAGCACAGTTGTGAGCTTACTGGTGGGTTGAAAATTAAGAATATCCTAAAGGGAGATGAATCTTCCGGGCAAGATTTCACCAAGGCCTTCTTCTGATGCCTTCTTGTTTTCGTGGAAAAAAGATGGGACATCTGAGAATAATGACAGGCTGGGTCCCAGGTTTGCCCTTCTGTTTCCTGTTCCCAGACAGGAATTTCTCTGCTATATTGTTTTATTTAATCTGCCCCAAGTCAGCAAATGAGGTGTTTATTTAAAGCCTTTCCCCATAACTTTTTATTGTGCCAACGTGTAAAATATAGGGGATTTAAGAGGACAGTATAGTGAACACCTATACCTCTCTCATCTGGATTCAGCAATTGTTAACATTTTGCCGAGTTTGCTTCTTGCTCCATCTTCTTCTCCCCTCTGAACCATCTCACAGGAGATTGCAGGCATCATAAAACTTCACCTCTAAATACTTCAGCATGTATCTCCTGAAGATAAGTAAGTTCTCCCATGGAACCACTATACTACTTTTACACCTGAGGAAGTTAACAATATCCCAATATCGTTTAAAACCCAGCCTATACACAGAATGTCTTCAGTCGTTACCGAGAATTTTTTTTTTTGGTCTTTTTTTTTTTTTTTTTTAATCAAGATCAAATTAAGTTTTGGGCTTTGAAGGATATGGAAACTAAGGCCTCTGCTGGAAGTGAATAAACTATCAGCCAGTGGACAGTGAGCCTGGGTTCCTGGCCACGCCTGTAAAAATTCAAGTCCACGCACTCCCTTGTATTAGAAATCCCCAGATCTGGTTTTCACAGACCAGCTCCATTTCCAAAAAGGATTTTAGATACCATCCCAACCATTTATCTTAGCAAATGTTAGCATCAAAAAAAACCTAGGTGTTAATCTTCGTTACTTAACATAAAGAATAACATTTTAACGCCAAGATCAAGGACACAATTTCAGAATGTAGGATCATCTTGCCAGAGTCCAGTTGCCATGTTGGCTGTGGAATTACAGGGCTGGAAGGGAGAAAACTATCCCTGCTAGACAGCTGAGCTTGCAGAGAGGGCCTCTGAGGACCAGGAGCTGAGGGGTTGGTGGTAGGGCCGATGGAGCAGGGGCTGAGGACTCAGGGGCTTTCATGTGAAGTACTGCCACCCTATCATCTCCACCCTCTGCAGGTGAAAATGCCCTCCCCAGCCTCTCAACATTGTATTATAATAATTTTCTAACAGTATTCTTACCGAGAAAATTCCATGGACAGGGGAGCCTGGCATGCTACATAGTCCATGGGGTCGCGAAGAGTCGGACACGACTGAGTAGCTGAGTGCACGCAAGACACACAAGCACAACGTACTACACACAGTTTAGACGCTGCACACACCAGGATATTTCTCTCTCCTTACCCCTGGGCCTTCCGGAGCTGATCTGTCTCTCGTGTAAATTTTGTGACATGCACATAAATAAACCCAATGTAGCAACCACAGACCACACCCCTAAGCCTGAGACCAAGGGTCAGACAGCTGCCTGAAGCCTGCAGTCAGTGTGGCCTGAAATCCTGAGACCTAAGGATGCATGACTAGCAGGAAGAAGGCGGTTATTTTTCCTCTAATTTTTAAATTCAAGAAGGTGTCTTTTCAGAAAATTGCACAGCCCCACAAACAAATAAACATCCAAATCGGGAACGAGAACGACAGCCGAGAAAATATTTTGCTGAGGTAAACGCCAGAGAAAAACGACTTTTAAATATATCCTCAACCAGATTTTATAACTGTTTCCTTGTGAGTTATCTTCATTGCCTGTGAGTGTAACTAATGCTTTTGAGGAAGGTGCAGGAAAATTGAGAATGGAGAGAGACAATCTCAAATTTGTTAAAATGTTATGCAATGTTCTGTAGATACAAGTAATCTTTTCTTCGGAAGAGAAAGAAGCATATGATTTGTCTTAACAGAAAATTTGTTTTGCTTTCTTATTCTACCATGTTGAATAAGTTTTTTAAAAAAATGGTTTGAAGAGGCTCTGGGGAATCGGCCCACCTAGAATTTGCATCGCTGGGGGCCCTGGGAAGCCGGCCTCATCACCACCGGCTCAGCTTCTCCCTCAGCCTGACTCTCAGTGGCCGACCGCCCCAGGCCTTGTGTTCCTGCGGTGAGATCCTTGCTCCATGGGTCCTTTGCTCCTGCATCACTGAGAGGGCTTGGTCCCCCACCCGTGTCCCATGGAGGAGAAAGGAGATGGGGGGACCCCGTGGAGGCGGCAGCTAATCTCAGTGTCTTGGTCTCCCTCTCCCGGGCAGGCTGGGCCTGCCCTGCAGGTGTAGCCCCCAGGTGTGGAGCTGGGGCCTGCAGTCGGCCAGGGAGAGGCTGCGGCGCCTGGAGAGGGGAGGAGCTGCAGTACATCTTCCTGAGGTCCCCTGAGCTTCTAGAAGGGGCCAGCCCTGGTGCTGGTGAGGAAGCGGGGCTTCCAGCAGGCAGCTTTCTCTGCGTCCATTTCAAGGTGCAGCTACTGTCCCCAGTGTCTCTCTCTTGGCTGGTTGTGCCTGACCCCACAAAGCTGACCATTTGGCTGCCTCTGGATAAAGCTGGACAGGACAGTCATCCTGCTCTTAGTGTGGCATCCTTCACTAGAGGTGTTTGAGGGGCGAAGAGACTGGAGTCCTGAAAACTCTTGGCTGCTTCGGGTGGTTGTCTTTGTTCAGTTGCTGAGTCATGTCTGACTCTTTGTGACCCCATGGACTGCAGCACGCGACTTCCCTGTCCTTCATTTTCTCTCTGAGTTTGCTCAAACTCATGTCCATTGAGTTGGTGATGCCATCTGACCATTTCATCCTCTTTTGCCCCCTTCTCATCCTGCCCTCAATCTTTCCCAGCATCAGGGTCTTTTCCAACGAGTTGGCTCTTCACATCTGGCGGCCAAAGTATGGAGCTCAAGCTTCAGCATCAGTCCTTCCAATGAATATTCAAGGTTGGTTTCCTTTAGGATTGACTGGTTTGATCTCCTTGCAGTCCAAGGGACTCTCAAGCATCTTCTCCAATACCACAGTTCAAAAGCATCAATTCTTCAGCACTCAGCCTTGCTTTCTGGTCCAACTCTCACATCTGTACATGATTACTGGAAAAACCATAGCTTTGAGTAGACAGACCTTTGTTGGCAAAGTGATGTCTCTGCTTTTTAATACACCGTCTAGGCGTATCATAGCTTTTCTTCCAAGGAGCAAGTGTCTTTTAATTTCATGGCTGCAGTCACCATCTGCAGTGATTTTGGAGCCAAGAAAATAAAATCTGCCACTTGTTTCCACTTTTCCCCCATCTATTTCCCATGAAGTGATGGGACTGGATGCCATGATTTTTGTTTTTTGAATGTTGAGTTTTAAGCCAGCTTTTTCACTCTCCTCTTTCACCTTCATCAAGAGGCTCTTTAGTTCCTCTTCACTTTCTGCCATTACGGTGGTGTCATCTGCTTTCGAGTAGAGAAGGAGACAATGTCACAAATGTTGGAATGGTGAGGGCATCTGGCACATCGTAAGTGTCCAGCAAACACTCAGTGAGGGCGCAGAGGAGAGCAACTTCATCAGAGGAGACAAAAAGAACCTGTGTGTTTGCAGCTGACAGCCCCCCTGAGGGGCTTCGCATGCCCCACGGAGGAGACAAGATGGACACTTTGATGGGTTGCGGAGGCCGCCTTCATCGAACCAACAGCGCCTCCTTCTCGCCTGCAGTCTTGGCAGCTGTGTGGACCCCTCCAGTGGGGTCGACATGTCATGTCTGCTCTGCGCTTTGAGGCTGCTTCAGTGAAACAGCTTCAGGGCATTCAATAGAAAAGGGTTTGGGGGCCCAGGCAGGGAGGGAATTTCTATACAAACCAGGATAACTGGCCTCATAGTTTATTCTATCCGCAATCAGAGAGAAGAAAAAATGAAGTTTTTTTCTCTTCCGTTCTGCAAGAGCGGAAGCAAGACCTTTTATCTTAGAGAAGAAGGACATTTATGCTTAGCTATTTCCTGAACCTTTAGGACGTTATCAAAAGGAGAAATTCTGCTACAACCTCATGGTCTGATCCTGTGAGTGGAGGTAGGCCTTTGTCTTGGCTGAAATGGAAGCTGCTTCTTCAGAAACCCAGGGGATGGAGGGACTTAGGGTCATGGCCAAGCTTTTCAGAGAAGAAATGGGCTTCTCCCAGTGCCCCTCAGGCTGTATGGATCCTCCCTATTCACCCAGTATACCTGGTTTAGGTCGGAGTTGGCTGAACTCCACCCACCTGGGAAAGCGACACCTTTACTTTGGCATGGAGCCTGTTTCCAGAAGATGCCTGTGCTAAATTGTGCCAGGCTGAAGCTTGGCTGAGCCCTCTTCCTGTTCTCTTAAATGAGGCCAACCAATATGCTGCTGCACTGAAATCTGGAAATCTGGATCAGATGAAAAATTTGGGTAAGATTTTTTTTTTTTTTAAGATGGAAAACTTCCCAAGCTTCAAGATGGAGCTACTAAACTTGGCAGATGAAGTGTGAGTACAGAGGTTCCTAATTGAAGGGATCAGCGACTTCTGAGTGACATTTAAAAACATAGGAGGGGGGAGTTCCCTGGTGGTCCATGCGCCCAGTGCAGGAGTTCTGGGTTCGATCCCTGGTCAGGGAACTGGATCCCACATGCCACAACTAAGTGTTTGCATGCCACTGCAGCTAAAAGAGCCTGCATGCCACTTCTAAGACCTGGTGCAGCCAAATAAGTAAATAAACAGTAAAAACAAACCAAACCAAAACTAGACCAGCCATACAGCTCCATCCTGCCCTGGAGCTTCTGCCACCTCTCCTCTGTTCCTGGGTGCAGTGGTGCCGGAAGTCTCATTAACTGGCCACAGTCAACTTGCTCCCCCACAAAGGTGGTGATGCCATTTATCCCCAGGCCCCAGAAAACTCAATCTGGAGATGTTCGACGGTGCTAGTTACTCAGCCATCCTCTAAGTGGCTGTAGGGCCCGGAGTGCTCACTGGATGACCAGGACCTTCCATCTTCTTATGCCAAGATGCCTTGCGTGTCTTACCTGAGCTGCCCAGGCATCTGCTTGTGGAGGGGTGGTTCCTAGAGAGTAATAGCCAATGCATTCTCTTTTTGAAGTCCATGGATGCCTTTGGAGGGTATGCAAAGTCGGCCATCTGTCAGTAATTGAACTTGGCTCATTGATAAAGCACCCAGTCTCCTGTCTAGTTGACTTTGTCATCTAAGGAGTTCCCAAATAACTCTTGTTCTCTTCAACTCCATTACACTGCTCAAGCTTTTGAATAAAGCTTTATTAGGACTTTTGGGTTACAAATAACAGAGTTTCAACTTTCAACCTTAACCCTCCCCCCCGCCAAAAAAAAAAATCACTCTTCTTCCAACTCCATGGAATGCAAAGGAAGGCTGAGGCTAAAGTTGGGTCTCAGAAATGGGACCAGAGATTGGGCAGTGCAGAGCCCAGACCGCTTTCCATTGTGGCCTCTCTCCTCTGTTTCTGCTGTCCCGTTTGCCTCCTTTCTTGCAGAATAGCTCCCTCTACGCTCTATCTCATGACAAATGGCACCGCTGCCAGCTTCTTTCAGGTTCATAGTCACAGACCAGGGCCTCCAAGAAGATGGGATTAAGCGTCTCCAGTTCCCTGGGCTTCCATGCATGGTGGCTCAGATGGTAAAGAATCCACCTGCAATGCAGGAGACCTGGGTTCAATCCCTGGGTTGGGAAGATCCCCTAAAGAAGGGATAGGCTACTCACTCCAGTATTCTTGCCTGGAGAATTCCATGGACAGAGGAGTTTGGTGGGCTACAGTCCATGAGGTTGCAAAGAGTCGAAGATGATTGAGCGACTAACACACTTCTCTGGTTCCCAGTGCCAAGTTCCCAGGTGTGGGTCTCCCTGGCCAGCTGCAGGCAATTTCTCCCACAGGGCTGGGACTGTGGAAGGTCTAAAATGTGCCCCGTTCATGACACTGCTCATTACTGGACCAGGGCAGAGCAAACATCTGCTCTGTGGTAGATTTCCAGTACGCAGCTAGGGAGATGGGCAGAGCCAGTGTTGACTGCAGCCCCCGGCGGCTGATCTGCCTTCCGTTTTCCCCTCCTCACTGCCGCTGTCACAGCTCCGCTCCTCTCCCGCTGGCTCCGCTGGCCAAAAGGAGGAGCTTCTACCTCCTGAGTCCTGCAAACGGGGTTGGTGCCTTTTCAGCTCCCATAGCCATCTTAGTTCCCTTCAGAAATCTGAAACATGCTCTGATTTTGTGTCTGCTTCTTTGCTCATGCTGTTTTCATTGCACACAATGCTGACCTATGTCTCTTTCGTCCAGTCACTCCTTATCTTTCAGGAACACAGCTCAGGCGCAACTGCTCCTGACCAGCCTTTCCCAGATGCAGGGTCTGCTCCTCCCGCTGCTGCTCCACGGGCGTGGCGCGGATCCCTCCGCTCATGCAGCTTGTTGTCACAAGCCTGTTCCCCAGTAGAACTTGACCTCCTCCAGGCAGGGGCTGCTCAGCTTCGCCTATAGGAAAGTGATAGTGGTAGTTGCTCAGTCATGTCCGACTTTTTGGAAGCCCATGGACTGTGTAGCCCACCAGGCTTTTCTGTCCATGGAATTCTCCAGGTAAGAATACTGGAGTGGATTGCCATTTCCTTCTCCAGGGGATCTTCCCGACCCAGGCATCAGACCCGCATCTCCCGCATCTCCTGCTTTAGCAGTTGGATTCCGTACCACAGAGCCACCTGGAAGCGCTGATTAAATACTTGTGGAAGGAAGGAGTGAGTTGCTGGTGTCCCATGTGTGATCCTGGGTGACAGTGATGCACAGAGGGAGGGGGCGGGCACAGTCCATTTTACACTCTGGGTTATTGGGTGCCTTTCTGGCTTTCTTCTCTGAGAGGGTTGCACCCTTGCCAATACGGGGCTGGGGAGGGCATTCTCTGAGTGCCCAGGGATGAGATCTGTTGCGGGGCAGGCTCGTTTTGCCAGGCAGTTAAGCCCGGTGTCTGGTCCGGCGGCGGCTGCAGAGCTGAGCGATTTAGACTGCTTGGGAGGGAAGATTGGATCCAGGCTGCAGTCTGTGTCTCTCCAGGGAAATTCAGGTGAAGCGAGAAGGGAGAACAGGAGGGAGGGCAGAGACATCAAACCAGAGGCCCGCGCAGGGCTGCAGTGTTTTCCCAAGCGCGGAGCTCCTGCTGAGAGGCTCGGCAGGGCAGGCTCCGAGGACGAGGACGGGGAACCGTCCTGGGCCCTTTGAAGGGGCTCACACAGTTTGCAAGGCGAGTCAGGTTTTAAATGTCGCCCCCTCACCCCATTGTAAAGCGATGTGTGTCTATTGTGAAAGATTGCAAAATATAGAAAAGTCAAAAGAAGAAGAAACAGACACCCATAAGGCCATCGTCCGGAAAAAACCCCTGTAGGGGACTTCCCTGTTCGTCTTTTCTTTTATGACTTTTTTTTTTTTTTTGCTTTGTTGATCTCACGCTATGAATACCAATGTGACTATTGTTATTTTTTATTTTTAATTTTACATATGACCGTTTATTTCCACAGCTGTAAAAACACTTTGTAAATATGCTTTTAAGGTCTCTGTAATATCGTATTTCTGGATGAGCCATACTTTGCTGACCGATTTCAGGCCAGGATTTTAAAAGTATGTCCATAGGGCTGCTACCACCCTCAGGCTGTGAAGGGCTGGCATTGGCTAGGCCCAGCTGAGTCAGGCTTGGTGCAGAGCAGAGCAGAGGATGCCTGGAGGCGAGGCCTTGGGGTCCAGGCTGCCTCTGCTCACATCCTAGTTGTGACTGAGCGTGAGACCCATCCAAAGAGCTGACACAGAAGAAAAGGGCATGATTCTAATTTCAGAAAAATGTAAGTTTGCATTCTGCTTGTCACTTCCTAATAACAGGACTTTAGACAATTTATCTAAGCCTGATGGGTTTCAGATTTCTTGTCTGAAAAATGGGGTGATAAGTAACTGATTCAAATGATGGTACTAAAAATAAAACAGGTAATAAGCCACATGGGATTCATAATATGTAATATTTTTGTATTAAACATAGACAATATTTTGTTTTATTAATTATATTACCAAGTATATAAACAAAGATGTATTTCATTAAATATATTAAATAATTATGTATTAAATGTATAAAATATTTCTGTGTAAAAGTATAGTAAATGTGGATGAAATATGTAATATGTGATGTACAGTTTTACTCTATATAAAATGAGACAGAATATATAGTATGGCCTATAGAAAACATGTGTATTTAGGTGGGAGACTGTGGTGTCTGGCATAGGAAACACATCCTAATATCTGATAGAAGGAGGAGACTCCCTTTTTCATTTTGCTGAATTAGATGCAAGGGTGCCCCGAGTCCAAGTCGCCACTGTTCAGTAAGCGGTTTAACAGGAGGCAGGCCAGGAGAGGGCTGGTCAGCGAGCCTGGCGGCACCAGGACAGTGCTGTGGAGCTAAACCAAGCACTCGGTGACCCGGTCCAGCAGAGAGGATGTGAGGGGACTCCCTCCCAGCTTCCTCAGATCTTGACCCCCTGCTTCATTTAGAGACAGGCTGTCCCGAAAGACTGAAATCCTGGGTTGTGTTGCCCTGTTGGCACTCTCAATTGTAAGAAAAGCTTTGTGAAAGAAGTGCTAGCTTCTGCGCCAGTGGTGGAAGTGCAGTCGCCCTGTGCAGGCTGGAGGAACCCTCTGGGAGATAAGTGTGGTCCCCTGAGGCTTCATCAGCAGAGTGTCAGACATGCAGGGGTTCAGTGAGATACCACCTGAGAGGTGGGCGCCTGGAAGAGCTGGGCTTCCAGACTCCAGCACCCAAGTCTCAGGTCCTTGTGGTGGGCGCTGGTTAGAGGTTTGGCCTGAGTTCCAGCTTCATCACCGGTTACTGATCTGTCCTTGAGCAGTTCACTAATCCTTTCTGCAGAACGGGTACCGTGAAGGCCATGTTGCTAGGCTGTGGTGAGGACTAAACTAGAGCATGTGTGTAAGGCGTCTAACCCGCTTCCCTTCCCACTGCTGCTTCCTCGCTCCCAAGAGACGCTTGTGCCTCGTCATCACCATGTTCACATGCAAACACACATCTGGACACGTGCACACACATGTGCATACAAGGCACACACAGTCACACATGCCTATGCATGCATGCACTCAGGCATATGCGTACACATGCACACAGCCATACACACGTGCTCACAGACACGCACTCACACGCACTCACATGCGTGCACTCACACACTTGCACTCACACGCACCCATACACATGCACTCTCACACACATGCACACTCACACATGCACACTCATACACATGCACTCACATGTGCACACTCACACACATACACTCACACTCACACACATGCACTCACACGCACACTCACGCGCACTCACGCACACTCACACACATCACTCACACACACACCCATACACATGCACTCTCACACACACACTCACACACACATGCACACTCACACACGCACACTCATACACATGCACTCACACATGCACACTCGCACACATACACTCACTCACACACACAACACACATGCACTCATACATGCACACACACGCACTCACGCACACTCACGCGCACTCACACACATCACTCAAACACACACCCATACACATGCACTCACACATACACACGCACTCACACACAATGCACTCTCATACACACATACACGCACTCGCACACACACACATGCAGTCACACATATGCACTCACACACACACACGCACATAGTAGCCTACCCACGTTGATCTATTTAACTCCGTAAGCATGCTGTGCATTTTCATATTTGTGTGATGGGAAAGGACTCTTCTCTCACCAGGAAAGCATCTTCAGTTTCTCACCCCATACACACCTCCTCATGGTGTATAATTCATGTCAGATGTCACATCTTCTCTGAAGCATTGCCCAGTTTTCCTAGACAGAACTGCTAGCTCATCTTCATTTCCCTGGAAACTGTGGGCAGGCTGCGGGGCGTTTCTCATCTTTGGATCCTCAGTGTCTGGTGTGGAGCTAGGGCTCTTGAAGTGATGGCCGAATGATGAAGACGCATGTGTGAGCTCCACTGTCTCGGGTTCCTCAGTCTGTGACCCCCTGACAGTCTCTAGGGAGAATGGCTGGTTTATTTTTTTTTAATTAATTAATTTATTGTAATTGAAGGCTAATTACTTTGTAATATTGTGGTGGTTTTCACCATACATCGATACGAATCAGCCACGGGTTGTTTTAGAAGGACTTGGAAGGAAGGCAGACGGGGTACATGATATCTTGCAGGATACAGGCTCCAGGGCTGCAGGAAGTGGCAGGAAAGCAGGGGAGAAGGGAGAAAGCCACTCTGTGCCCAGGACGCTGTCAACTCAGCCCTGCCTGGGGCCAAGAGCAGAGCTGGGGTGAAGGGGGAGAGAGAAGAGAGGAAGAGAGACAGAGAAAGGCATCTGGTAGAATGTGCTAGGTGTCTGAGAACATAAGAGATGAGAGAGGAGGACCATCTGCTACAAGTAGGGGACGAGGGCAAGGACTGGTGTTGGGGCAGGGAGCAGTACAGGGTGATAAGCTGGAAAGTCCAGTTAGAGGTTCTGAAATTTTTTCTGTCATAGGATCTCTTTACACTGTTAAAAATTAGTGGAGATTCTAAGGAATTTTTATTTACATGGGTTATATGAGTCAATATTTATGATATTATAAATTAGAAAAGATAGATTTTAAATGTATTTATGAGCTCACTAGAGTAACACAACAAACTGTAAACCTAACAATTAAAAATAACTATTTTCTAATTCAAAAATTAGAATAAATAATGAAAAGAGTGGCATTGTTTTATATTTTGCAACTTAATGTCTCCTGGACAGGAGACAGTTGGGTTCCCATCTCTGCCTTTGCAGCCAGTTGAATAGATTCAGTAGAATAAAGTTGGCATTTGTCTTTGCATCATTCAACAACCACTTTAGGAGCTCATCCAGTCTGCTGTAACATCACATGTCGGATTACCTCTGGAATAGTCGTCCATATGCTCATGCAAGAATGGGAGTATGGGAGCCAAATTCTACCTTAATGTTACTGTATTGTGAAAACCCACTGAAAGGGCCATGGGGACTTCCATAGGTCCTGGCACTGCATTTTGGGAACTGTTGAGTGCAATCATATGAAAATCCTGATATTCTGTGGTTTCCTTTTTCCAGTTGAACTTTACAGTATGTCTTTACAGTATGAACTTTACAGTATGGAGGGAATTTGACCTTGGCCTGTGGAAAGGCAGGCCCACCAATAGAACTTGGCACTACCTTTGGAGCCTTGTAGAGCTGGGAGTCCTTGCTGCATGTGGCGAATCTGGCCACACAGGTTGTGGGAGGTGGTAAGCAGCAGGGGGAGGGGAAGGGATCCTGAGCAGAAGGCAGGAGCTGAGCTCGAATCCTGAACTCTGAGAGGGCTGTGTGTCCTGGTGCAAGCCTGTCCTTCAGCAGACCTCGTCTCCCTTGTCTGAAGTGCGAGTGTGGGTAGGTTCCCAAGGGTCCTCCAGTGTGACAGATGCTGATCTCTGACCCTGAATCTTACATGTCTCCTTTCCTACCCCCTTCCTCGTGGATGAGACCGGCCATCACAGAGCGAGCTAGTCGGCAGTTCCCAAATCCTGTTATTCATGTGCTTCATATAGTAGCTTGCACTGTTATTTCTTTCATCACAAAGGTAGTAAAAATTCATTAAAACAGAAAATTTAGATCTGTAAAAAAGAAAGGAAAGGTATACAAGTAGCACATGTCAGCAGAGAGAAGCATTGCTGACATTACGGTGAATTATCTTTCCAGGCGATTTCTATACCTACAGTTTGTGCTTTACCTTTGCTGGCTTATTTCTTTTTAAATACAGCTATGTTATGTGATGCTCAGCAATTGAATACAGTGTAAACTCTTTATTCTGGCATTTGAGGCTTTCTCCATCCAGAATTGTCTTCTATTCCTTCTATGCTGGATTATTTCTTCTTAAATACAACTTAATTATGTGATTCTCAGCACTCAAATACAGTTTGAGCTCTTCATTCTGGCATTTGAAATGTTCTCTCTCCGGGCTTGTCTTCCATCCTTTCCCTATCTCTGTCCCCTACTCTTGTGTCTCCTCAAATAAACCGCGTGCCTGCCCCTCCGCACTTTTAAAGCATCTTCCTAGATTTGTACCCCATCTCTAAGTTGAGTTTATTCTAAAAAATCAGCCATTCTAACTTGCTCGTTCCTCAGTTTGCTTCCTTAATGGCTCCAGCATATTCTTGGAGGTTTTGAACCAGTGTTGCTCCAAAAGTCTTACCTCATCCTCAGGGTGCCTGCCCTTCCCTCCTCTGGGCTCCCACAGACAGCATCCCGGCCTTAATTGGTACTTTGCTCGCTGGATCGTCATTTCCCGCATGCTTTTTACTATCCCCTGCTTCTGGAGCCGCCTGCAGCGTTGCACACTGATTATTTGCTGACTGTGTTGTGACCTGAGTGTGTGCCAGGTCATATCACCCAGTGTATATACGTGTTGGTTACTTGTGAGTCCTGTTTGACTGGGAGCCCCCTGCATGCAAGGTCCCCATCCTCACTTCTACTTGTTGGGAAAATCTTCTCCTTGTGAAGCCTGGGGGCAGCTTTGTCCTGTGATTCTTGGGAGAGGCAGAATTCCAGACCACAAGATGTCAGTGTTGTCTCAGCTACCAGTGAATAGCCAGGCCTTGTCTTCCAGTGCTGGCAGAGCTGGGAGCTCGCAGGAACTGACAGGGTTAGACAAATCCTCCTCCTGAGCCACAGGCCTGACCTGAAGGGGCGTGAGCTGCAGGACGAGGGTGGAACTCCATCGCGGGGAAGGCAAGGATGGGGCAAGTTAGCGAGCAGCCTCAGGCTGCCTTCGATGCGGGAGGTGGGTTAGCAGAGTGGGGACAGTAGAGGAAGCCCACTTATTATTCTGCCATGTATACAGCTCAGAGTGCTGGAGGATCAGAAAGAGGCATTCAGTGAGTCGAGCAAAGGTGAGTTTAAACAATATCTAAGTACATGTGTAAAATATTTATCTTCAAACCCAACACCAGCAGACTAGGTACTCACTGAATTCATTGCTGGTCACAGATCTCCTGAACCCACAGAAGCAATTCATCTTTCAGAGGGAGCTTGGGGGACCGCTGTCCTCGGCCCTGACCTTCAGTGGCAGACCAAGTCAGTCAGCCCAAGGGGACTGCCTGGAACAGCGTCCTTACTGGTAGCAGGTGATGGAGCTTCTGAGGTTTTACCTCTGAAGCGGAAAATGGGAAGGGTGCTAGGCAGAAAGCAAGGAGAGCTGGCTCCATTCTGTTGCTGTGCCCTAGTGGCTTGAATGCTTGGGTGAGAAGCATGCTTCTCCAAGTTTCCAACTTCTCATTTCCTTTCCCCCTCCCCTCTGCCCCTTCCCCTTCAGATACCTGCTCTTCAAGAATGTGGCTTCTGCCTTTGGCCTCTACTATTTCCACTGTGAGTGACTCACCTTGCGTCTTCTCACATGGCCTAGATATAAATATTTTAGTGGTCCAAGGCAACATTGTGTTCTAATCGATGTTCTGCTATTCATTAAATTGTAGGTAAAGTTAGGATTATTCCAAAGCTTATTCAAAAGCTATTTTAAGTTTGAATGGGAAAAAAGTCATTTCCAGTAAATCTGTTAATTTGCATTGAATTTGTGCTCATGTAAAAATTTTGCTGGCCTGAATGCGACTGTCTGTGAGCACTTCCACTTCTCTTTTGGATCCTAAAGAGAAGTTTCCTGAAAGCCCAACACCTCAAGATCTCACAAATCCTGTGATTTTCTGCAGACACTGTTGAAAATATTATCTTCATTGTTGTTCAGTTGCTAAGTTGTGTCTGACTCTTTGTAACCCCATTGACTGCAGCACACCAGGCTTCCCTGTCCTTCACTATCTCCGGGAGCTTGCTCAAACTCATGTCCATTGAGTTGAAGATGCCACCCAACCATCTTATCCTCTGTTGCCCCCTTCTCCTCCTGCCTTCAGTCTTTCTCAGCATCAGGGTCTTTTCTCATCAGGTGGCCAAAGTACTGGACCTTCAGCTTTAGCATCAGTCCTTCCATTGAATATTCAGGTCTCATTTCCTTCAGGAATGACTGATTTGATCTCCTTATAGTCCAAGGGACTCTCAAGCGTCTTTGCCAGCTCCACAGTTCAAAAGCATCAATTCTTCAGTGCTCAGCCTTCTTTCTGGTCCAACTCTCACATCCATACATGACTACTGAAGAAACCATAGTTTTGACTATACAGACCTTTGTTGGCAAAGTGACGTCTCTGCTTCTTAATACACCGTCTAGTTTATCATAGTTTTTCTTCCAAGGAGCAGCATCTTTTATTTCATGGCTATAGTCACTGTCCACAGTGATTTTGGAGCCGAGAAAATAAAATCTATCACCATTTCCACTTTCTCCCCATCTATTTGCCATGAAGTGATGGGACCAGATGCCATGATTTTTGTTTTTTGAATGTTGAGCTTTAAGCCAGCTTTTTCACTCTCCTGTTTCACCCTCATCAAAAGGCTCTTTAGTTCCTCTTTACGTTCTGCCATTAGAGTGGTATCATCTACATATCTGAGCTTATTGATATTTCTCCAATCTTGATTCCAGCCTGTGATTCATCCTGCTTGGCATTTTGCATGATGTACTCTGCATATAAGTTAATAAGCAGGGTGACAATATACAGCCTTAACGTACTTGTTTCCCAATTTTGAACCAGTCCATTGTTCCATATCCGGTTCTAACTGTTGCTTCTCGTCCTGCATACATATTTCTTCAGATGAAATCCAAGTTGATTGTGTTGTTTAATATCTTCTAGAGGCATCACACACTACTTATTGATTTTTTAAATTAAAATTAAGAAGAAAAACCCACACAGTTGTTTATCATTCACCAGGTGTTAGGATCTGGAATCTGCTGAAGCAAGAGACTCATTTTAAAATGTTGGAAAAAAGTTTCAATGCAGGATCAATAAAATATAGACAGTAATGAAAAGATGAATAATGATCGGAAACAGCCCTTGACCCCTGAGTCAGTGTCCTACACAAGCATTGACAGCATCGTTTTCCTTGCCCGTAGGATGAAGGCTGGAAGTAGGACCAGGCAGAGCAGGAATGGCCAAGGGAAGACACAGCATTTATTGAGCACCTTTTGTGCCAGATCCTGGGTGGGGTGCTCAGGATTCCCAGGTGTTTACAATATGTTTTACTATTTTTTAAAAATTTCTTTTAAAATTTCTTTTTTATTTGGAGAACAATTGCTTTACGGTATTATGTTGGTTTCTGTCATACAACAACACGGATCAGCCATAATTATATTTATATCCCTTCCCTCTGGAACTTCCCACCCCATCCCATCCACCCCTCTAGGTCATCACAGAGTGCTAGGCTGGACTCCTGTGTTATATAGCAGCTTCGCACCAGCTCTCTGTTTTATGTATGAGAGTGTCTGCTAAAACTACCACATGGCCCAGCAGTCCCACTGCTGGGCATATACCCTGAGAAAACCACAGTTCCAAAAGGCACATGCTCCCCACTGTAGCACTATTTGCAATAGCCAGGACATGGAAGCAGCCTAGATGGCCATCAACAGAAGAATGGGTATGGAAGATGTGGTGTATATGCACAACAGAATGTTGCTCAGCAATCAAAGGGGTGAATTTGGGTCAAGTGTAGTGAGGCGGATGAACCTAGAGTTTGTGAAGTAAGTCAGAGAGAAAAACACAATATATTTTAAATGGGAACACGTGGTCTTATCTCCACTACTGCTGTGGTAGCTCCTATTCACCTACTCAGTTATATTCCCCGTGCCCCAGGTATCGTCTGTGTAGACTGACTTGGTGAAGAAGAGTCAAAGAAGGTCGTCTGGAGTAAGAACCATAGTCCCACAGAAGCGCTGGCATGTCCTCACCTGCCACCTACCTCTGCAAGAACTCCAGCTGTACCTAGCCATTTGATTCTTAAAACAGAATGGCGGTAGGTAGGTTTACTATTATTTTCATTCCCATTTTTCAAGCACTGGAGTTTGGGTTTTCTGTTTGATTCTTATAGTAGCCTAAGAGGACACAAGAGTGCTATGACTATGATTCCCATTCCATAGAGGGGAAAATGCGACTCAGGGGGCTGTAGTAAGTTGTTTGAGGTCACAGAGCAAGAAAGACCTGAACCTGTCTTGAACCTGGGGAATCCAGCTCAAGGCTCTGTTACTGTTCTGAGTACATGTTGATCACCTTCGTGGAAGAGAAGTCCCCACCTGATCCACCACTTGGAGTATATACTCAGACTCTGAAGAGTGGAGATTGTTCAGAAGTATTTCTGTTTCTGGCAGACCCCTAATGGCCCAGGAGGAACTGAGTTACTCCCTTCGCAGGTGATAGGCACTGATGCTAGTCTAAGCCTTTGCACAGCCTGGTGGACCTACCTTACTCCATGGTTTTTCCTTTTTTTTTTTTGTTCTGAGAAAAAGCTATGAATTTCAGGGAAGGCTGTGTGTATGTGTTTGGCTTTGGAGTACAAAATGAAACGGGGCAAAGGCTAAAAGAGTTTCGCCAAGAGAACGCGCTGGTCATAGCAAACACCTTCTTCCAACAACATAAGAGAAGACTCTACACATGGACGTCACCAGATTGGTGAAATCAGATTGATTATATTCTTTGCAGCCGAAGATGGAGAAGCTCTATACAGTCAGCAAAAACAAGACCAGGAGCTGATTGTGACTCAGATCATGAACTCCTTATTACAAAATTTAGACATAATTGAAGAAAGTAGGGAAAATCACTAGACCATTCAAGTATGACCTAGATCAAATCCCTTATGATTATACAGTGGACATGAAAAATAGGTTCAAGGGATTAGATCTGATAGACAGAGTGCCTGAAGAACTATGGACGAGGCTTGTAACATTGTATAGGGGGCAGTGATTAAGATCAACCCCAAGAAGAAGAAATGCAAAAAGGCAAAAAGGCTGTCTGAGGAGGCCTTACAAATAGCTGAGAAAAGAAGAGAAGTGAAAGGCAAAGAAGAAAAGAAAGATATATCCATTTGAATGCAGAGTTCCAAAGAATAGCAAGGAGAGATAAGAAAGCCTTCCTAAGTGATAAATACAAAGAAATAGAAGGAAAAAACAGAATGGGAAAGACTAGAGATATCCTCAGGAAAATTAGAGATACCAAGGGAACATTTCTTGCAAAGATGGGCTCGATAAAGGACAGAAATTTTAGGGACCTAACAGAAGCAGAAGATATTAAGAAGAGGTGGCAAGAATACACAGAACTGTACAAAAAAGATCTTAATGAACCAGATAACCATAATGGTATAATCACTCACCTAGAGTCAAACATCCTGGAGTGCAAAGTCAAGTGGGCCTTAGGAAGCATCGCTACAAACAAAGCTAATGGAGGTGATGGAATTCCAGCTGAACTATTTCAAATCCTAAAAGATGATGCTGTTAATGTGCTGCACTCAGTATGGCAGCAATTTTGGAAAACTCAGCAGTGGCCACAGGACTGGAAAAGGTCAGTTTTCATTCCAATCTCAAATAAAGTCAATGCCAAAGAATGTTCAAATTACTGCACAACTGCACTCATCTCACATGCTGGCAAAGTAATGCTCAAAATTCTCCAAGCCAGGCTTCAACAGTATGTGAACCATGAACTTTCAGATATTCAAGCTGGATTTAGAAAAGGCAGAGGAACCAGAGATCAAATTGCCAGCATCCACTGGATCCTAGAAAAAGCGAGAGAGTTCCAGGAAAACATCTACTTCTGCTTCATTGACTATATTAAAACTTTTGACTGTGTGGATCACAACAAACTGTGGAAGATTGTTCAAGAGATGGAAATACCAGACCACCTGACCTCCTCCTGAGAAATCTGCATACAGTTCAAGATGTGACAGTTAGAACAGGACATGGACCAACAGACTGGTTCCAAATAAGGAAAGGAGCACATCAAGGCTGTATATTGTCACCCTGCTTATTTAACTTATATGCAGAGTACATCATGAGAAATGCTGGGCTGGATGAGGCACAAGCTGGAATCAAGATTGCTGGGAGAAATATCAATAACCTCAGATATGCAGATGACACCACCCTATGGCAGAAAGTGAAGAGGAACTAAAGAGCCTATTGATGAGAGTGAAAGAAGAGAGTGAAAAAGCTGGCTTAAAAGTCAACATTGAAAAAACTAAGATCATGCCATCTGGTCCCATCACTTCATGACAAATAGATGGGGAAACAATGGAAACAGTGACAGACTTTATTTTTTTGGGCTCCAAAATCACTGCAGATGGTGACTGCAGCCATGAAATGAAAAGATGCTTTTTTCTTAGAAGAAAAGCTATGACCAACCTAGACAACATATTAGAAAACAGAGACATTACTTTGCCAACAAAGGTCCGTCTAGTCAAGGCTATGGTATTTCTGGTAGTCATGTTTGGCTGTGAGAGTTTGACCATAAGGAATTTTGAGCACCAAAGATTTGATGCTTTTGAACTGTGGTGTTGGAGAAGACTCTTGAGAGTCCCTTGGACTGCAAGGAGGTCCAACCAGTCCATCCTAAAGGAAATCAGTCCTGAATAGTCATTGAAGGACTAATGCTGAAGCTCCAATACTTCGGCCATGTGATGTGAAGAGCTGACTTATTTGAAAAGACCCTGATGCTGGGAAAGATTGAAGGCAGGAGGAGAAGGGGACGACAGAAGGTGTGATGGGTGGATGGCATCATCGACTGAAAGGACATGAGTTTGAGCAAGCCTGGGAGTTGGTGATGGACAGGGAAGCCTGATGTGCTGCAGCCCCTGGGGTTACGAGTGGACAGGATTAAGTGGCTGAACTGGACTGTGCCTTTGTATGAGTGTTGGGTGTGTCAGGAAAGGCTTAAGGAATTGACGTTTGAATTACCTGGATTTGTAGGGGATAACTTGGAGGAAAATGGGTTTAGAGGGCAGGGCTGAGAAAGGACATGTGTGGCAGCAAAAGGAGCAACTATGGCAGAGTTTTAAGAACATGGGATAGTTGTATGTCAGTCCATCATGAGAGACGCTGGGTGGGAGAAGCACAGGCTGGAGTCAAGACTGCCGGGAGAAAGATCAGTGACCTCAGATATGCAGATGACACCACCCTTATGGCAGAAAGTGAACAGGAACTAAAAAGCCTTTTAATGAGCGTGAAAGAGGAGAGTGAAAAGTTGGCTTAAAACTCAGCATTCAGAAAACGAAGATCATGACATCTGGTCCCATTACTTCATGGGAAATAGATGGGGGAACCAGTGTCAGACTTTATTTTTTGGGGGCTCCAAAATCACTGCAGATGGTGACTGCAGCCATGAAATTAAAAGACACTCCTTGGAAGGAAAGTTATGACCAACCTAGATAGCATATTGAAAAGCAGAGACATTACTTTGCCAACAAAGGTCCATCTAGGCAAGGCTATGGTTTTTCCAGTGGTCATGTATGGATGTGAGAGTTGGACTGTGAAGAAAGCTGAGTGCTGAAGAATTGATGCTTTTGAACTATGGTGTTGGAGAAGACTCTTGAGAGTCCCTTGGACTGCAGGGAGGTCCAACCAGTCCATTCTGAAGGAGATCAACCCTGAATGTTCTTTGGAAGGAATGATGCTAAAGCTGAAACTCCAGTACTTTGGCCACCTCATGTGAAGAACTGACTCTTTGGAAAAGACTCTGATGCTGGGAGGGATTGGGGACAGGAGGAAAAGGGGACGACCGAGGATGAAATGGCTGGATGGCATCACTGACTCAATGGACGTGAGTTTGAGTGAACTCTGGGAAATGGTGATGGACAGGGAGGCCTGGCGTGCTGCGATTCATGGGGTCTCAAAGAGTCGGACATGACTGAGCAACTGAACTGAACTGAACGAATCTAATGTCAAAGCACAATATTCCCCAATACTCCAAAGTATATCATGATCACGAATCAAAGATTCACTTAACATTAAAGAGGGAACCAGCAGAATAGCAAACTGGCCTTAAGGATAGTATGACAGCTTGAAGCATATTGTCAGTGAAAGAAAGAATGCTGAAATATAATTGTTTGGTTAGATACCTAACTGGTTAATACTCCACATGGCAGTAAAACCATAACTGTTGATGTTTTTCTGTTGGACAAAATTCGTTTAGATTTCTACTTTTGTTCTTTTTTTGGTCACTTATCAATTTTCTGAAGTTAACATTTACTTTCACAGAGTCTGAGTCTTAATCAATGGGAAATAATAAGTCAAAATTACTTTTCCATCGAACACCAGGAGATCCTTTGGTGGGCTTGCTAGACAGTGTGCCAGAGTGACACTGAGAGGTACGAGAAGTCTTTTTGTCTTATTTCCAAGCTTGACATTGGTTTTTCTAATAACCAAAAGGCTGGAACTAGGCAGAGGTTGGGGATGAGGTAGCGATAAGGCCAGGGCTGATGTGGGGTTTGCCTGCCATGGAAGGAGTGGGGATTGCATCCTATTACAAGTTACTGGCTGGTTTGAAGCAAGGAAGTGACACAGTCCACCCCCTTCCATCCACTTACTCAGTAAAACTTTATTGAAAGTGCCAAGCACTAGTCTCAGAGTCAGGAATAGAGGGGTGATTAAGACAAGACAGCCACGTTTCAGTTCTTGTGCAGCTTATGTTGGAAGGAGGAATGGAGTAAGTGTGTTGATTCCTGGGTGTTCCAACCTGAAAGATCAAGGAAGTCCTTTGGAAGAGTGATAGTGCAGAGAAAGGGAAGTCAGCTGCACAGGATCTGGAGCAGTGGGTTCCAGACTGGGAGGGTGACAAGGGAGAGATTGGATGAGGTTGGCAAGTCCCACAAAAGGAACTGCACATGTGGGGGCCTGAGTGCAATGAGCATCAGAGGAGCTGGAGGATTGGAGGGTATTCACGGCCCCTGCTCTGAATTCTTTTCTGAGTGTGACGCTGTTTAAGCTGGGAAATGACATGACCAAATTTCTGTTTTCTAATTTACCCTTTTTGCAGTTGGCAGAATGTGGGTTATGGACTACAGTAAGAGAAGACATAAGGGGGCCAGTGTGGGTGGGTCTTGGAAAAGAAGATTGTGTTCATATCTGTGGAAGCTGATGAGGTTGCACCTCGGTGTTAGCTTGAGTGAGTTCTTACTTTTGAAACTTGACCTTCGCAGCTGAGGGCTGGTGCTTGGCGAGGAGTGAGGCCACTGTTAGGAATTACCTGCGAGTTCAGAGGAGAAGTGATAAGTCTCCAGACTGGAGAAAGGAATGGATTGGGATGATGTTTGAGGCTTGAAAAACACAATTCACAAGCTGCTCCTCAGGGTTCCTTTATTGTTAGAGGGAGCCTCATTTCTCTGTGCTGAGCCCAGCTAGAGGTGGGCCAAGGTCCCATCCAGACCTGGTTCTCCCAGCCTGAAGAGTGAAAGTTGCCCTGGAAGGAATACGAGAGGAGGGCACCCTTTCTGCTGTTCCATGCTGCTCCTAGGATCTTAGTGGGGCACCCAGAAGTTAATCCACACTTTTATAAGAACTTCTCCGATCATAATGATCTTGGAGGCACTTCCTAAGGTGGTGGCTGAATGTGTTGGCTAGCCTGTGAATGGTTTTAGAAGGAGAAAAGAGACCCAGACATCTTCAAATCCATTCTCGCCCAGGGCCAGGCTTGTTTAGGATCCCACAGTCAATAGACAGTGCGGCAGACATTTTCAGCCAAGTCTCTGTCTCTCAGGCCCATGCTCCTCCAACACCCCAACCCAGGAGTCCATCACCCCAACCCAGCCCTCAAGGGTGAGCTGTTTTCAATTCTGTTTTTCAGTGAACTGCTGACTCTGGAGGCCCAGGCTGGAGGGCAAAGTCCTAGGGGCTCATTCAGGTAGATTCCTGGAACGCCTCCTTGAGCTTTGTTTCCGATCTCAGTATTCAAGCACCAATCTATTGTCAGGAAATGGTATTTTCCTATTTCTGAGCAAGACTAGCATATGTTGAGCTTAGGGATGCTATTTATGCAGGAATGAAAATGCCAGGACTTGAGGAGCGCAGAAGAGTCCGATGTGGTCTCGTTTGTTCTAATAAGTTACAAGAAAATGTGATTGTATTTCCAAGTGCTCAACTGTCTGGGTAATTACTTACAGTGTTCTATCCTCCAAGATCAAAGGGTGACACTTTGAATCTGGGTTACAAATTAGTTGCTGCCGTTTGCAAGCTAACCTACTGCTGCCTAGGCCTGTTGTGAGCTGGGGCAGGTGTGCCAGGACACCTGGCCTCGAAGGATGACACAGCAAACCCAGTAAGGCAGGAGGCACAGCTTTAAAACAAACTGGAGGGGAGAAGGGCTTGAGAGTGGGAGAGGGGACACAGTCATCGAGTGCAGAAAAATCCCACAAAAGGAAGACATTGTCAGGAAAATTTAGCTTGGAAGCAGTTCTAACATCCAAGGTAGAGGACTGTCAACCACCCTAATCCTCTATCCCAGTGTAGCAGCCAAGAGAAGGTGTTCTGCCGCTGATATTTGCAGGGTGGTTTGGAAGGAAGTGTTGTTCCTGAAGTTCCAGTAATTGCAGGCATCTGTCACTAACAAATGGAAAATGGAAATAGTTCAAGGAACAGACTTACACTTGCTGAAGTTAGTGCTTGCAAGGCTGAACTTGGAGCAATTTTAGACACAGACTTTGAAGACTTCAATGAGCATGTCTATCAACCCTGACAGAGCCAAGAGACCAATTCAGTATAGGTCAGTGAGGGGATGGGGAATGTGTGTGTGTGTGAAGTCACTTCAGTCATGCTTGACTCTTTGCAACCCTTTGAACTACAGCCCACCAGGCTCCTCTGTTCATGGGATTCTCTAGGCAAGAATATTGGAGTGGGTTGCCATTTCCTCCTTCAGGGGATCTTCCTGACCCAGGGATTGAACCCATGTGTCTTATGTCTCTTGGCAGGCAGGTTCTTTACCACTAATGCCATGTGATAAGAGAGACCAATTCAGTATAGATCAATTAGGGGAAAGAGGAGGTGGCGAGTGTGTTTGTGTATAGGAAAGGATATTTCTGTAGGCAGGGCTGTGCCAGGTATTCAGATAATATGCTGCTGATTTGACAGCATGCAATCTGATGCTCAGAGAAGTTGGCCCACTTGTCCCCGTCAGACTTCGGTCCTTGTTTGCAGAGTCCAAGCTACCCTGCCCATTCATGAATTGGGGGTCGGGGCAGCCCTGAGGTGGGTGGGGAAGGTGAGAGGCAGACCAAACAACCAAATAAAAGGAATTTGAGTGCGTGATCAGAGGAGGCCTGTTGCCTGGCATACTAGTGTTTATATTTACCATTATGTACAGTAAATATCAGCCTTTCTCAAATTGTATTCTTTCATTTATTACCATATTACTCATATTCTATGAAACATTTGGAAGTGTCCTACATAAAAGGCATCTGTGTTCAAAGAAATTTGAGTTAAAAAATGATCCTTTAACTGGAGGACTTTTCCAAGCCTAAGGCTTTTATGCATGGTGAAGAGGAGATAGAGTATGTTCTGTTTCCTAAATTTATTTGATCTTAGTGCCTCTTCTTTTTTTGGATGGTCTCCATTTCTATAGCTATATTCATGCATCAATCTGCTTCATTATAGTAAAATGCATATGTAGTTGATTCTGTGGACTGAGTTTAGGTCTTTCTGCTTTTTTTGTTGAAAGTGTTCTGCATTACGAGAGCTTCTACACACTGACAGTTCAGAATGTTGTTGGGGTACATGGAAGGCAGAACGGAAAGGTCAGGGAAAGGGACTTAGACCCTGGGGGTCAGCAGATTCAACTGTGTGGGAGGAGGATGCAAGCCTGGAAAAAGAATGGATTATGGAGAGAAAATGATAAGGGCGTAGCCATTCAGACAAGGAGGGGAACAGGTATGGAAGGAATGACATGCTTGAAGTAAAGCAAAGAAAACAGAGGAGGATAAAAAGGGTGAGAGAAGGTGAGACTGCTGTTCCATGAGCCTAGAAAGGGAGGATGTCAGAACGCCTTCTCACTACCAGGCTCCATGTGCACCGCTGAGCAGCAGGAGTGCAGTGAAATAATCAGGGGATTTGCAGCCAAGCAGGCTTGCATTCAAGTCCTCTCCCCAATCCCTGCTTTGTGACTTTGAGTAAATTCCTTCAACTCTCATCTCTTGACTGCTCAGAACCATTGAGAGACTTTAATGAGATAATGCAGCCAGCACAGCACATGCCCCTCACAGCCAGAAACCTTGGGTGGGCATGGACTTCAGCCTTTTTACTCTCTTGGCTTAGCCTCCCCTTATCTGTCATGGACTTGGCCTTGCTCACCTCCTCACCTTCCCCTGACTCAGCCTTCCCTTCACCTCCTACAAGTCTCTATGTTGGGCTCAAGGCTGTTCAAACTTGAGGATTTTGGATAAATAGTTTCTTGATAAGAGGGGATCTGTTGCTCTGAGCACTAATTGCTTAAGCCAGTGCTCTGGGAAAACCCAGAGGGATAGGGTGGGGAGGGAGGTGGAGGGGGAGGCCAGGAGAGGGGGACACATGTATACTTGTGGCCAATTCATGTTGATGTATGGCAAAAACCATCAAAATGTTGTAATTATCCTCTAATTAAAATAAATAAATAAACTGAAAAAAATCAAGCTGGGTAAATTGAGCAGCTCCCCGTACCGCATGGCCCTCTCTTGGCAGCTTTCTCAGACTGAAGGAGGGTGGCACAGGGTTGCTCTGGGATCTGGGAGCCGACGGATGCTTGTGCTGGTTTATCCGTTTCTCCTTGCAGAGTTATATTCTGCCACAGTTCTAAAGACGATATGATGGACCTACTGGCAGCGTGGCACTGGGAAATTTCTTATTGGTGTTTGTTTCTTTCTGTCACTTGACTCTATTTGTTACATACTTTCTTTCAAAATGTGACTCAAAACTCCCACAGTATACTTTCTTCCTGCCATTATTTTACATGGTGATCGCTTTCTATTATATCTGAGAGAAAGAGTTCTGGAAGGTCTGAAATGGCTGCTGTCAGCTTTCAAAATTCCAGACAAATGACTTCAATCTATCTGAAGGGGCAATGGATTATTTAGGAGAATTGCTAAGATGCTAACCTTGGAGAACCCTGTGCTTTTAAAAAAATGTTGAATGAGTAAATTTTGAAGATTTATTTTTTTTCCTGATTTATAAATGGAATAGATGTTCATTGTAAAAACTAGAAATGCAGAAAAAAAGAACTGCCATCACAATTAAAATTATGGCTTATTTTCTAAATCTCTCTCTTTCATAAATCAATCTGGAAATGATACTGCATGCATGGGTTGGCTTTGCTTAGTTAAAATTATATCATGAAAAGAATCCCTATTAAATAATCTTTCATGCATGATTTTAATGTCTATTTCAGTATATAAATGTATCCCAGATAATTTACCTGTTGCTCATCGCTCTAGTCCCCTCTTGTTGGGTATTTAGGTTGCTGCTAATTATTGTGAGTGATACATGTCACTGGGAAGAACATCGTCGTATAAATACCTCTGTGTGCAGCTCTAGTTATTTCCTTAGAATTAGTTCCTAAATAGCGTGGGCTAATTTAAGGCTCTGGATCTGCGATTCCAAATGGCCCTCTGGAACTGCAGCAGCAGCGTACATTGTCATCAGAGACGGAGGGCTGTTCTCACGCACCTTGCTAGCTTGGGTACCAGACAACGCATAAGCAAAACCAAAGCAACATTTGCCTGTTTGCTGTGGGAACCATGTCATCTCATTATTGTGTTATGTTCCATTTCTTTGATTTCACATGAGACTGACTATTTTATCTAGTGTTTATTTTCCATAGATTTTCTTATTTTATAAATTGGCTCATTTATGCCCTTTGCCCATTTGTTTATTGGAATATTTGCTAAGCCGTAGAAGCACTGTCTCTATTATGTATGAAATGTATTAACCCTTGGTCTAGTGTATAGGTTATCTATATTTTTCTTATTTTGTCAGTAGTCTTTTAATTTTGCTTATGGATTTTTTTTAGATGTTCAGAAGTTTAAAAATCTGTTTAGTTTATTAGAATGCAGTAAAATCAATCAGACTTCATTTGCTCATATGATTACAAAGATCTTCCTACTTCTGAGTTCAGATTGCTGTTTTCTTCAATGGTTTAGTTTCTTAGATTAAGCTTGTTAACTGGTCAAAAATTATTTAAGTGTGTGGTAGGAAGTAGGGATCTAATTTATTATTTTTAAATGCTTAAACAATTGTCTTGTTACTGAACCTAACTTGGATGCTCAGCTGTGGACAGTAAAGCCAGTCTCCTGACTCCGGATTGTGGTGAAGAAATGTACAGCGTTTGTTGCAGGGCACCAGGCAAGGAGAGTTGGCAGTTCATGCTCAAAAGACCCAAACTCCTCAATGGCTTTTGGAGGTTGGTGGTGGTGGTTAAAGATAGAGTGAGGGAGGGGGTGCAGGGTGCATGATCAGCTGGCACACAGTTCTTGGGTTGGTTGGCATCAAGGTGAGCTCTTACGGTGTCATCAACCTTCCGGTTTCAACCAGTCTACGGTCCATGTCCTTGTGGTCAGCAGTTTTCATCTGGTAGGAGTCCGCTTCCTGTAAAAACAACTTAGCAATGTGTGTCAGGCCTTTATTTATATCTTTCAGAGAACTGTGAGTTCAGTGATTCTGCTCGATGGAGAATTTATAGTCTAAATTGCTGGCAGTTTCTGGGCTCAACAGTTATTCTTTATGTCTATATCTTCACATTCCCTAATCATTAACTGTTTCTTTAAAAGAAATAACTTTTTATTTTATACTGAAGTATAGTTTATTTGGAGGAGGAAATGGCAACCCACTCCAGTGTTCTTGCCTGGAGAATCCCAGGGACGGGGGAGCCTGGTGGGCTGTCGTCTCTGGGGTCGCACAGAGTCGGACACGACTGAAGCGACTTAGCAGCAGCATAGCTTATTAACCATGTTGTGTTAGCTTCAGGAGTACAGCAAAGTGATTCAGTTGTGTATATACGTGTATCTGTTCTTTTCCACATTCTTTTCTCATTTAGGTTGTTACATAATACTGATACTGAGCAGAGTTCCCTGTGCTATACAGTAGGACCTTGATGGTTATCTATTTTAAATATAGCAGTGTGTACATGTCAGTCCCAAACTTCCTAATTGTCCCTTTCCCCTCTTTCCCCCCAATCCCCTCCAGTAATCATAAGTTTGTTCTCTAAACTGTGAGTCTGTTTCTGTTTTGTAAATAAGTACTTTTGTATCATTTTATTTCAGATCCTACATATAAGTGATATCATATTCCGCTTTCTCTGTCTGACTGTCTTCACTCAGATGAAGTCTCTAGGTCCATCCACGTTGTTGCAAAGGCATTATTTCATTCTTTTCAGTGGCTGAGTAACATATTGTACATATGTAACGCATCTTCTTTACTTTGTTTGAGTCAATCTTTTGAGACATGGGAGGCCTAGGAGACTAAAGCAAAAGGACAGGATCACAGAGGCTTGGACTTCAAAGATTTCAGTGTTAGTGTTCAGTTCAGTTCAGTCTCTCAGTCATGTCTGACTCTTAGCGACCCCATGAATCGCAGCACGCCAGGCCTCCCTGTCCATCACCATCTCCCGGAGTTCACTCAAACTCACGTCCATTGAGTCGGTGATGCCATCCAACCATCTCATCCTCTGTCGTCCCCTTTTCCTCCTGCCCTCAATCCCTCCCAGCATCAGAGTCTTTTCCAATGAGTCAATTCTTCACATGAGGTGGCCAAAGTACTGGAGTTTCAGCTTTAGCATCATTCCTTCCAAAGAACACTCAGGGTTGATCTCCTTCAGAATGGACTGGTTGGACCTCCTTGCAGTCCAAGGGACTCTCAAAAGTCTTCTCCAACACCACAGTTCAAAAGCATCAAATCTTCGGCACTCAGCTTTCTTCACAGTCCAACTCTCATATCCATACATGACCACTGGAAAAACCATAGCCTTGACTAGATGGACCTTTGTTGGCAAAGTAATGTCTCTGCTTTTCAATATGCTATCTAGGTTGGTCATAACTTTCCTTCCAAGGAGTAAGCATCTTTTAATTTCATGGCTGTAGTCACCATCTGCAGTGATTTTGGAGCCCCAAAAAATAAAGTCTGCCACTGTTTCCATTGTTTCCCCATCTATTTCCCATGAAGTGATGGGACCAGATGCCATGATCTTTGTTTTCTGAATGTTGAGCTTTAAGCCAACTTTTTCACTCTCCTCTTTCACTTTCATCAAGAGGCTTTTTAGTTCCTCTTCACTGTCTGCCATAAGGGTGGTGTCATCTGCATATCTGAGATGATTATTTATCCCAGCAAACTTGATTCCAGCTTGTGTTTCTTCCAGCCCATCGTTTCTCATGATGTACTCTGCATAAAAGTTAAATAAGCAGGGTAACAATATACAGCCTTGATGTACTCCTTTTCCTATTTGGAACCAGTCTGTTGTTCCATGTCCAGTTCTAACTGTTGCTTCCTGACCTGCATATAGGTTTCTCAAGAGGCAGGTCAGGTGGTCTGGTATTCCCATCTCTTTCAAAATTTTCCACAGTTTATTGTGATCCACACAGTCAAAGGCTTTGGTATAGTCAATAAAGCTGAAATAGATGTTTTTCTGGAATTCTCTTGCTTTTTCCATGATCCAGCGGATGTTGGCAATTTGATCTCTGGTTCCTCTGCCTTTTCTAAAACCAGCTTGAACATCTGAAAGTTCACGGTTCATGCATTGCTGCAGCCTGGCTTAGAGAATTTTAAGCATTACTTTACTAGCGTGTGAGATAAAACTCCTGTTATGCATTGGTTTCAAGTGCCACTGTTGTCATACCAGCAGTACATATAAATACTTGGCTCATTATGTGAGTTCGTCAAATTTTTCCCCTTATTAAGGTCTTTTAATTCTTCATTAGTGCCACATTTATGTGGCTGGAAATATATAGTACACTTCTTTAACAGAGTAGATGCTTTTCTTTATTATTATAACAAAATATATTTATTTTACTGAATGCCATGTGAACTTTATTATAATTTTGATTAGAATCCCATTAAAATGAAAAAAGTTTAACTTTTTGTATATTTATGATATTTGTTATTTAAGCTTTTTTAATTTTTACAGAAAAATGGTAATTTTCTTCATATTTGGTAAATTGAATATTAAGTGTTTTACATTGGTTGTTACTATTATGAGTGATTTTTTCCACATTAATTGATCAGTTCTTTTCCTGGTTGTCTAAAACCCTAATGTTTTATGCATAGTTATATTGTAATCAGAGAAGGAAATGGTAACCCACTCCAGTACTCTTCAGTGGAGAATCCCATGGATGGAGGAGCCTGGTAGGCTGTGGTCCATGGGATCGCAAAGAGTCTGGCATGACTGAGCGACTTTGCTTTCGCTTTTCCCTTTCATGCACTGGAGAAGGAAATGGCACCCCACTCCAGTGTTCTTGCCTGGAGAATCCCAGGGATGGGGGAGCCTGGTGGGCTGCCATCTATGAGGTCGCACAGAGTTGGACACGACGGAAGCGACTTAGCAGCAGCATATTGTAATTATTTACTGTAATGAGCTGTCTTACTGGTTCTAACAGGCTCTTGCTGATCTTTAAAAGAATGAATTTTATATATTCCTATGTATGCTTGTATGTAATATGTATATTATGTATATATCTTTATCTATGCTACTTCATTTTCTTGTTTTTTGGTGTCTCTTATCGTACAGATTAGAAATTCCCAGACAGTGACAGAATAATGGTGGTCATGGCAGGAATTCTTTTCCTGCTCCTGAATTTGATGGGAATGCCTCTCAGTTGAATCATAAAGAAATACATCTGTTCTTAGCTTAGCAGATATAATTTTTGTCACATTAAAGAAATAAGCTTTAATTTTTAATTTTTCTAAGAGTATTTTCTCACCATATAAATGAGATCTTTATTTAATCACACATTTTTTTCTGCTTCTGTCCAGGTATAGTTTTTATAACTTATTAATGTACCATAGTATTTTAATGGATTTGCAAGTATTAAACAACCCTTGAATTCATGGACGAGTTATGTTGTATATTTATTTGAGTGGATTCAATCTCACAGATAATTGCATTTATATTTGCAATTGATATATAGTTTTTCTCTGTGTGTGAAACTTTTCAAATTTCTCCTTTCGTCTTGGGTCAGTTTTGATGATTTATATTTGCTTTTGAAAGTTTCCCATTCCTTTAAGCTTTCTAAATCCATATGCATGGACTTTTAAAAATGTAACTCTCTATTTTAAAAAAGTCCCCTACCTTTCTTTCTTTATCCTTTTCTCATATTATACATGTAAGCTATCTTTCTCTTTTTATCGGATATTTTTATTTCTTTCTAAAATTCAGCCTATAAATTTTTTGGTTAGTTGTATTATTTTCTGTTTTATAAATATTTATTTTGTTGTTATCATTACTATTTTTTTTCATTTTTAAGATGTGCTTTTCCTCTCCGATTTCTTAAGTCATCTAGTTCATATACTTTTATTACTTTTCAGTTAAATTACGGACTTGGCCACATACACACATGTATTCATATACAGTAATATTTTCCATTATGTTGTATTTAAAAATAGTTTATAATTGGGATTTTTATTTCTTTTTGACACCATATAATTATTTTGAAAAGCTATTTTTCATATGATCAAGTCTTCTTTCCTTTTTGTTTTTAGAAGGAATGCCCTTCATTTTTTGTTTCCTTCCTTTGTGGCAAGGGAATACCTTATATGTTTTTGCTTTTTAATATTTGTTGAAATTAAATTTGTGATCTTAAAGTGAAGTCACTCAGTTGTGTCCAACTCTTTGTTACCTATGGGCTGTAGCCTACCAGGCTCCTCTGTCTGTGGAATTTTCCAGGCAAGAGTACTGGAGTGGGTTGCCATTTCTTTCTCCAGGGGATTTTCTCAGTAGGGCAAAAAATAAATCAATGTATTTGCTTAATCATTCAAATTGTTTAGACCCTTGAGAGCCGATAATATCAACAGTGGTTGGTATATATTTCAGAAGATATACAGATTTTAGAAAGTAAATAATAAAATATTTATTTATTTTTATTTTAATAAAACAAATTAAGTTGTATTAGTATTTTCTGTATGCTTGATATGGTCACTCTGATTCCAGTAGATTGATTATAACGATAGCCCAACTCTTTTCCCTTCCCTGCATCCATACTTTTGGTACTCTCTCCTCTCTCACTCTGACCCAGAGCTCAGCTGTGTGACTTACTTTGCCCAATGGGATGGGAGCAAACATGATGTACACAAAGGCTTGAAAAGTGCTTACCGGATTGGGTTTGCTTATTTTTGCCTCTGTCATTGCCGTGAGGATTTACTTGGGCTCACCTGCTGGAAGATGAGAGGTAGTAGAGAGCCTCACTGCTCCAACAATACTATCAGAGGCCTTGCTAGACCAGTTGACAGTCAGCCAACTCTCAGACATGAGAGCCAGCCCAGCCAAGATCAGCAGAGCCTCCTAGCTGGGCTGCAGCTGACCTCAGAGGTATGAGTGAGCCCAGCTGCAAATCAATGGGTCCTTTCAGATTTCTGAGTCAAATAAGTGTTTATTATCCTATGTCTTTAAGGTTTTGTGGCTGTTCATTATGCAGCTTCATTATGGCCAGAGATGACTGATGCCGGAAAGTTACGTGCCATGTGTCATATGTAAGTTTTTTCTAAAAGACTGGTGCACATTTCCAAACAGGAGGATCAATAATATTTAAATTATACTTTTATTAGTCTTTAACATATTGTGATGCATTGTAAGTTTACCTGTTCCCAGCTCGGTAGATTTAAAGATAATTTTGTAGTTTTAGCAAAACTAATTCTCCCTAAGTGAAAAAGTGGGTTATAAAGATTTGTGAAAAATGACCCTATAGAATATTCTAATAGTGAAAACACAGACAAACAAACAGCGAGACACCCCCCTCCCCCTGCCCCCTGCAAATGGTAGAGTAGCACTTATTCTCCTCCTAGTATTAATCTAAGCCTTCCCCACCCTAAGAGGTAAGAGCAGTGATGATGTAATCAAGTCTCACCTAAGTGTGCTTATGTATGTACTGCACAGGTAACGTAAAGCCCTCACAATAGCAAGGCATTCAAAACTAAGTGTTCAAAACACGAAAACAAGCATCTGCATTTTTCTCAGCCATATTTAAGTGATACGATATTCAACCCAAATGTATTAAAATACAAAACTTGTTTTGAGATTTCTTTTTGTATAGTAAATGACAAAAAGCCACACATCATAGGAAATGCACCTGTTCTTCCTTTCATGACAAAAATCACTGAAATGATACCCAGAAAATCACCTCATGACAACCTTAACGTATAATCCTTATTTAGCAAAGAGTATTTGAAGATAGGGAAAATGCATTGTTATATATTTGAAAAGACAAATTTTAGAACAAATTCTTCAGTATGGGAGGGTTTCTGTATTTAATTGGATAAAAGTACAGATGTCTAAGAAACTTCAGCTAAGAGTGTGCCCTAGATGATCTTTCAGTATTTAAATGCACAAAAGCACATTTTGTGTGTGTGTGTGTGTTTGTGTGTTAAGCCTCTGAACACATTCTCTAAATGTACTAGAGAAAATAGTTTTCCAACAGTACATTACTTCTTCAATAACAGTTTTTTTAAAAAACCTGCTGTTTTATGGAAAGTAGGAGAGTGGAAAACGGAGTAAGTGTAGTTACAGACGGAGCAGCTGCTTCTGCTGGAATAAAATGTGTCCTAGGGTGAGTCACGGGTTGTATTACACTTGAAGTTTATCCACTGTCTCCATCATAGGCTAGGGAATGTATCTAGTTGAAGCCAGAACTATTAGTGATTTTTTTTTTTTAAAGAGGGACAATCTGTGATATTCAATAGAGAAGGGCTGTGATCATGGGTATTACTTGTACCTCACTGAGGAGAGTTGATTATCTCATGGTAAAAGGTTTCCAAGGTTCATCAAATTTCAAGATAAAGTAAAACACGGTTTTCTCATGCAGAAAGATAAACGTCCCAAATTTGATAACTTTTTCCCCTTTGGTAACCAAGTGGACTTTTTTGAAGAGATTACCCATTTCATGCTTCCCTTCAAGATAGGGATGATGTTTTAACAAGTGAGAAACTACTTTTTTGACAGAAACTTGTGTTAAGGCAAGAGTATTTTGAAAACAGATCTCTTGAATGTTTCATGCTTACATGATTTTGCTATTGAGAACAATATATGTCACTTATAATATCTCTCACATATGCACACCCAGAAACACTGGAATTAAAGAAAAGTCTAGCTTGCTTTAAAAACTGTTCAAATAATTTTATTGTTGTTGAGCCTATTTGGTAAAAAAAAAAATGTCAGACTGCTTTCCAATTATTTGGCATGAATAACTGATTGACAGCTGGAATGATGAAAATTTACTAACAGAATTTTAGCAAAAAACCCCTTTGCATAGTAAATTCAGAGAGTGCAGCCAACAGTGTGATCCTTTTGTGTAGTTCCGTGGGCTTTTGTAAGTACTTTTTGACTATAGCAGCCATTAAAACTAATTATTGACATACGATACATGAATAAATTACCCGGCTGTTGGATCAGTGTCACAGAGATTTTAAGAGGCAGGTAAGTATACTCGAGCCTTCTCAAGCCTGTGTTCTTCAAATGTGACGTCATGGATGGTCCAGACTTTGTCTTCCCAGTCTGCTTTGTTGCCCCTCACCACTGCTGCTGCTGCTGAGTCGCTTCAGGCGTGTCCGACTCTGTGCGACCCCACAGACGGCAGCCCACCAGGCTCCCCCATCCCTGGGATTCTCCAGGCAAGAGCACTGGAATGGGTTGCCATTTCCTTCTCCAATGCATGAAAGTGAAAAGTGAAAGGGAAGTTGCTCAGTCATGTCTGACTCTTTGCAACCCCATGGACTGCAGCCTACCAGGCTCCTCTGTACATGGGATTTTTCCAGGCAAGAGTACTGCAGTGGGGTGCCATTGCCTTCTCCGGCCCCTCACCACATATTATGTTTAATGCTATGTTTTTGGCATATAAACTTTTTTCTTTTAAAGTCAGAATGGTGATAAACAATAGAAGTAGGTATCTCTTATTTTCTTCAACTTTAGCATAGGAAAACACATGTTGACTTTCCCTTAAGTTTCATGTTTTTTAAAAATTTAAGATAATAATTATTTATTTTGTTATTTTTTTATATCCTCTTTTTGAATAAACATTGGCATTTGTCTTATTCTTTTAACCATTTTTACAACAAATATTTAGACTAATTTATATGTGTGGGATTTCATTGCAAATTACCAATATTTTATATTTTAGTCTCTTTACTTTGGAATTTCTTAGTGTGATTTTTATTGAGATTGGCTCCAATACAAATTTTCTGCCAAGGATGGGAGTCATCATGTGTGAGTGAAGTAAAAGCCTGAGTCTGCTTTGATATTTTATTCCTTTTTTGTGCCATCAGTTTTTCCCCATCTTCATTTTCACAGAATTCTTTGTTCTTGTCATTTGTAAAGTTGCTAGGATATATGTATGTGTTATTCCTTTTTGTTAATTATGTTTTGCTCTTGGAGAACAACCTTAATCTGAATCCTCAGAAGGTATTTTTTTTTCAGAAAAGTTTTCTTTTATTATATCTCTGATGAGTGCTTATTTTCAATGTCATATGGTTTCTTTCCAGTGTATTGCATATGTCTATATGTGTCTTCATTTCATAGCATCTATATTTTCTATCTTTTTATTTCTTTGCTCTTCTTCTCTGCACTAAGGGAGATTTTGTGACTTTTCTTTTCTTTATTGGCTTTCTCTTCCACAATCTCTAAAGGGATACTAAATTCAAATATGATGTATTAATCCTTTTATATTCATCCCTAAACTAGGCCCCTTTTCCCTTAATCTTTTGGTTTATAGACTCCATGCTTACCTTAATTTAAATGTAAAACCAAAGCATTTTGTTGAAAAAAAAATTTTTTTTTCTAAAACGTTAAAAAAATTTCTCCCTGAACCTTGGTGGCTATGTCCTCTTTTTAATAAAACTTTATTGCTTGCCTTTTGTTTGGAAGTCTGAGGGTCCAGATGCTTCCCCTGTCTCTTCCTCTGGCAGCCAGGACATAGTTCAGTTCACTTACAATGTGCGTGTATGCTCAATCACTGTTGTGTCTGACTCTCTGTGACCCCATGGATCGCAGCCCACCAGGCTCCTCTGTCTATGCGATTCTCCAGGCAAGGATACTGGAGTGGGTTGCCATTTCCTTCTCCAGTTCATTTACAGAGGCAGGAGCAATAGGAATGGTGTTTAGGAGTTACAACATAGATGTTCAGCAGGATCGGCAATGATATCCAGCTCAGAACTTTCGTTTCAGGTTGTCCACTGAATGGTTGGTTGTCACTTTTTTTACTTCCCAGACTATTGTCTTGTTGGTGGCCCCTGAGTCAGTCCATCACCATGGAAGCTAAAACACCAGGTATGAAGCCCCAGGCCCTGCAGCAAGCCAGGAGCTGGGCACGTGACTTGGCTGATGAGACGGAATTACCTGGGATTCTGAAGCTCTTGATACCAAGAAAGCTTGGGCCAGTAGAGAATTCACTGTTGTCAGCAGTGTTGAGAGCCACGGCCAGTTTCCAGGCGGTGGAAGTGATGGTGCTGGAGCGGGATCTGGGTTATGGTCAGTTGGAGCTGTGACAGTTCTCACATGATAGTATTTAGCCTCTGAGGCAGGTATGCCTTCCCTGTGGGAGGAGTTCCTATGTTTCTGGTGATGTCTCTTTTCCTTGATCCTGATCATTTTCTAATCCTGATTCTCCAGTCTTTCTGTCAATTCTGGGGCTCTCAAAGATGCCATCAGTTTTATTTTCACTGAAATCAGCCAGAAACAGTTTGTTTAGTTGTTAAAGAAGAGCCTGACCAGTGCATTCCTCTCTTTAGGACTCTGAACTTCTTGGTTTCTGCTTCTTGTCAATCCTTATCCCATAGCCATCTGTTACATCTAAGTTCCTTATTTAGCTTAAGGTAATCACAATTGCTTTCCATTTAGTGCAACTGAGGACCCTGACCAATACCATACTTAAAAAATAAATTTATTTATTTTAATTGAAGGCTAATTACTTTACAATATTGTAGTGGTTTTTGCCATACGTTGACATGAATCAGACATGGGTGTACATGTTTCCCCCCATCCTGAACCCCCCTCCCATCCCATCCCTCTGGGCTGTTCCAGGGCATACACACCGAGGAAACCAGTTTTGAAAGAGACACATGTACCCCAATGTTCATTGCAGCACTGTTTCCAATAGCTAGGACATGAAAGCAACCTGGATGTCCGTTGGCAGACGAATACCGTATTTTTGGCATATGATGTTTCCCTGGATTACTTGGAAGATAAGAGATCTATCCAACACTGCTATTTCTTCCTTAGCTAGTGGAATCAATTTGCTCAAACTCTTTCACGTGTATTTTGTTGCTGTTAGAATCAGCATCTCAGATCTTAAGCTATGGAATGACTGACAGGCACAGCCACGTTTGCTGGGGTTTAGCAATTAATTATTTAGTGCAAATCTATGGAGCTAGGAAAGACTCTCTCGGTTCCATTTCTTTGATATTTACTGCAAGGAAAATGTTTTTCTTTCCTGGATAATTTAGCTTCGTTTCTAGAAAACAGGAGTTAAGACCTCATATTTACCCTTCCTCATCCTGTTGCCCATCTGTGTTCTATCTGCTGAGCTCTTTAAAGCCCAGCCAGTGTCCACTGCTGAGGATTTACCATGGTAGCGAATTTGACACCAAACCCATATACACCTCTGCTTTATATGCTGAGAGTTGGCGTTGCTGAGCTGAATTGTTTAGAACTCTCTGGGGAAAAAATGCCACAAACAGAGAGGGACCCTGTTGATTCTGGTCACCTCAGTTGCTCCTTCCCTTTCTGGTGCCTCCCCATCTTGTCAGCAAAAGCATCTTTTTTTGGAGGAGGAAGTATGCAATGTGTGTGCAGGGGTGGACACATGCTTTTATTTATCTTCTTTTGACGAGTGGACCATCTTTCGGCAGATGTTTACCTAAACTGTGATTTCAATTCCTGCTGAGATTTTACAAGTCCTTTTATATTGTGTGTTTTAGGCATAGTTAATAAAAAGGTGGAATAGAGCATTAGATGTCTCACGCTTTCTATTGGCATAATCTGTTCTATATTGCTGAAAGAAATTTTAAGCATTTTGAGAGTCTAATATTGCTAACTCTGAATAAGAGCTAATAACAGTGCCTTGCAGTAGAGTATGGAAGCTTTTATTATCAGGGAAGTGACTTAGGTAATAATCTGAAAAAAATGAAGTTGCATTTATACATCACTCTTTATGCTAAAATAGGAATTCTAGATATATTGAATACTTAAAAATGGAAAAAAATTAAGAACTAGAAAGAAACATGAAAGAAAGCTTTTATAATCTTAAAATAAAAGAGACATTTGAAAGGACTTTACAAAATCCTGAAGTCTTAAGAGAGAAGTGGATACATATAGCTATAGAAATGAAATGATTCTTCATGGTAAGAAACACTATAAACATGGTCAGACTACAAATAAAAAACTGGGAAAAAAAAGCAGCAGCATATATGATAAAAGACACATCCTGTAATGCATAAAGAGTGTTTCTAAATCAAAAAGAATATAAACATCACCTCCCCAGTGGGCAAAGAACATGATATTTCATAAAAATGGATCAAGGAAAAATGCTCAACTTGACTTATAATAAATATATGCAAATAAACCAATGAGATGCACACCTGCACTATAATGAATTATAATAGGCCTTCTTTTTAAATATTATTGCTACTTTTTAAAACTGGTTTTGTTTGTTTTGTTTCTGGCCACGCTGGGTCTTCATTGCTGCCCACGGGCGTCCTTTGGTTGCAGCGAGTGGAGGCTGCTCTCTAGCTGCAGCGTGCAGCTTCTCATTGCAATTCTTCTCTTGTTGTGGAGCGGGGGCCCAGCAGTTGTAGCCCATGGGCTTTGTTGCCTCTCAGCATATGGAATCTTCTGGACTAGGGGTCCAACTCGTGTCTCCTGCATTGGCAGGTGGATCCTTAACCACTGGACCACAGGGAAGTCCAATAGGCTTTAAGCTAATACTGAAGTTACTTAGCTTTCCGAAGGGATGTGAAGACAAGCAGCACAGCTACACAGTATCTTCATCTTGGAAGACCAAGCAACTTCCTAATCAGGCAAGTACCAAGGTATGTGTGGGCCATCCAGCACTCTCTTTTATGCCTAAACTCATGATGGCCTGAGGCCTGCCTGCCCCTTCACAGTTCCCTTAGTCTACGAATAGTCCCAGACTGCAACATTCCACCTTTGCTTTGTACTTTCTGAAGACACGGGACTTTGAGGTTATTGTCTTGAGCATTCCTGGATTAGCCCAGATCTGAGGTAACCCTCACCTTCTGGATTGATGAGCAAAACACACGAAGAACAGAATAAAGCCCTGCTGGGCGAGGGTGCAGTGTGACTGCCACTTTCTTACACGTTTGTGGGAGCGTAAGAGGCTGGCTTGAGAAAACTTATCAAACATTTAAATGTGCATTTCCTCCAACTTAGTAGTTTCAGTTATAGGAACTGGTCCTACAGATACCCACAAAGAACATTTACTACAGCCCTAAATATGCTAGGAAAAAAGTGAAAATAAGCCTAAGGTTCGCCCATAGGGGTCTGATGAGATAAAATATGGTAAATTGATCCAGGGAAATACCATGAGACCATTCCAAAATGAGAATTGGTCTGATAGGCACAGAGAGACGGGAAAGCAGGGCCTGGAAGCGTGTACACAGAGGTCAGAGAGAAAGGAGTATACCTCTGTGACTGGGTCTACGTGGGCTTCTTCTGGGTAGACTGGCAAGAGATTGGTAACTTTTTTTTTCACTTTGCTGCCTGTGGAAATCTTACTTTCCTGACCAGGGATTGACCCCATGCCTTCTGCATTGGATGTATGCAGTCTTAACCACCAGACTCCAGGAAAGTCCCAGTTGATAACTGTTTTCAATGGGAGAATGGGCCAGAGAAGGAGATGGACTTTTTGCTTTATGCTCTTCTGTGGTCTAAGAGTTTTTCGAGAACTCATGTATATGTATTAACTATTCAAAAATAAAAACAATAAATATATACATAGAGAATTATTAGCTTAAAGTTGTTATGACTGATGAGAAAAAAAGCACATTTTTCTTTGAATGAAATAAATTGTTTAACTTATTTAAAACAAAATAGAAGTAGGAGACATAAAGATGCTGTCAAAAAACGGACTAATTTTACTTCCATCAAGTTGAATTATCCTGGCAACATTTAGCCCCGAGTTATCTGATGGAAATACTACTGGTTGATTTTTGGTGGACTTAAAAAGCTGAGTAATCATTTTCCCAACTTCTTTCTTCACATTTCCCACTTAATTCATTGCTGTATAGTCACGAGCTTCTGAATTACCAACTCTAAACATAATTTTCTGATATTTACTTTGTTTGGTCTCTTGGTCCCTTGGTCTCTTGGTGGTGGTGAGGGTATTATTGAGTATCATTTTTTTTTTCCTTAAAATTACCTTATTCCTTGGTTCTCCTGACACTGTTCCTGAACCTGCTGCCTCTTCATCTTCCACCTGACCCTTTGATTTCTTCCTCAGAAACATCTCTAGAATCTTCCCTCTTCTCTTTATCCCACACAGTTGCCTTAAAGTCTGTACAGCTGTGCGCCACTATGTTGCTGAGAACCTCTCACGTGATCCACCTTCCTGGTCTCACCCTGGTTTAGTCTAGGTTCTATAGACTATGTAGTCATGCCTACGTCTGTGTGGCTATGGAACATGCGCTGATTTGTCTTTTGAAGGTTAATGGCTATGCTTCAAGTGGCATTCAAGAGCCTTCACACTCTTGTCCTCAGCTTCGTTTCAGTCTCCCCCCCTCCCACACATCTTGTTATTCGAGTATTCTTGGTTACAAGTGAATAAACCCAGATGGAGCTTAGTTTGTCGAAGGGGATTTTAGGAAAAGGATCCTGTGACATCTCCTGGAACGGCCAAGCCTTGTGGCAGGCCAGGGCTGGAGCTGACCTCAGGAACCACTGCACCAGTACCTGAACGTTGGCAGGCTCCTGCATCTCTTACTGCTGCTCTCCTCTTGGAACTGACTCTTTGCGGCTCTTTTCATTGTATTGCTTCAGCCACCAAAGAGGAATGGATCCTCTCCATCCCAAGCCAGGTATCCCAGGAAGGTGATTCAGTGGCTCAGTGTGGTCTAGGTGGGAAGTGCCAGGAAACACTATGGCAGCTTCTCTCAAAACTGCCTGTAGAGTTAGTGAAGCGCAGCTCCTCGCCTGTGATCGGCTCTTAGCAGTTAGATACCCCAGATGTTCAGACGCCTTGGCATGCACCTCCCCACCTGTGCTTTCAACATGTTCCTCCGCCTGCCTGGACTCCCTTCTGCTTCCGTGAAGTCTTCTGTGTAACAACCTTCTCCCCCAGGACACACAAATACAGAGACGGTGACTATCTCCCCAGCAATCTCCTTGTGCCCCTTGTGCATACCGTCTCTAGTGCTCGCCACAGTCTTCTAAAGCATCAGTTTGCAAGCTTGTCTGAACCAGCAGACTGGGAACCTTTCCTGCTGTCTCTTCTGTCTGGTGCACTGCTGTTATTTATTAGTGGTCTGTTGAACTAAGAAAGTGGAAGGGAGAAGACAACCGCTCATTCCCCAGAGCATTATAGCATTATCTTTGGGCTTATTTTCTCCCTTCATTTTCCCTTCACGTTGGCCATCTGAGTGATCTTGCTTGGTGTACTGGGGGCTCAAAGCAGAACTGGGGACTTGCCGTCCCTCCGCAAGGCTAGCATCTTAAGGGCCTCAGTCTCTGTTATCCTCTGTGCACAGAACACTGTGTGCTCCAGCTCAGGGGATCTGGAGGCAGGGGAGGTGGGAGTGAAGATGCTGAACAGAAGCCTGATTCTCCTGGGAAGAGCTCATCCGAAGCTCTCAGAACTTCTCCAGGTTTTCCTCTGCTGGGACCTGGTTTCTGTCAAAGTCACACCAGTTCCCAGGCATTAGGCCTTTGAGAGAAGAATTTCCCTCTCATCCTTCACAGGAAAGATTTAATGCTAAAACTGCAGGCAGCTTAACTGCCCTTCGCGAGGCTCTCCTTCAACCGTGCTTATCGCAGCTAGCCCCGGACGCAGTGCGCCCTCCCTAGAGTGTTCGCCGTTGTTCTCTTGGGGCCATAAACACTGGCAGGTGGCACTTAGGTACTTATTAAGTCCTTCCTCAGGTGCCTCTTTATTTTTAAATTATTACAATTTTAAGGATAAAAAATGATTACAGAAACAGGACCCTGCGGCACATGTCAATTTCTTGCCCAAAGCAGAGAACCCTGGGGTAAGAGCTAAGGAAGAAGGTGACCTTCACCTCCAAAAGTGTCTTTTTGAGTTCAGAGAGGGCTGAATCCAACGGGGAATTTGGGGTCATGCTGTCAGATTATAGTAGTTATGTTGTGGCTATGCTAAGTCGCGTCAGTCATGTTTGACTCTTTGCAACCCTATGGACTGTAGCCTGCCAGGCTCCTCTGTCCATGGGATTTCCCAGGCAAGAATACTGGAGTGGGCTGCCATTCCCTTCTCCAGGGCATAGTAGTTAATGGCAGCCCAACTATTTGGGAAGTCGGAGGAAACTGATGCGTCAGAAGCACTGTGGGCTGGAAAGCTGAGTCATGCCCATGTGGTTTCCAGGCTCCTCCAGCCTCTGGTCTGGCTCTTGCTTTCCCTGTGATCTGAACTCTACGTGTTCATCTTGTTCTGACAGACGAAACACCTGGGACCAGACTCTGAAAGCCCACTGGGGTTCAGGCTGTAGGCTCCCCACATCTTGGTCATGTTCCCAGGGACAGGAACTCAGGATACTCTCAGTTGTTCAGTCACTAAGTCATGTCCGACTCTTTGAGACTCCATGGACTGCAGCACACCAGACTTCCCTGTCCCTCACCATTTCCTGGAGTTTGCTCAAACTCATGTCTATTGAGTTGGTGATGCCTTCCAGCCATCTCATCCTCTGTGGTCCCCTTCTTCCTCCTTCTCCCAGCATCAGCGTCTTTTTAAATTTATATAGATTAAGAGGTCATTCTGGCCATCCTCCAAGCTCCTTCCCCAGTGTTGCCCATTGCGGTGAGGGATACACCATTGCCCAAGCCAGAATCTCAAGAGACCTAGCTTCTCTTCCCCTTTTCTAGGTATACTGGATTATCTCTAATTTAATTCAATTTGACCTTTAAAATATCTCTAAATCCCTTTGCAGTTCCTGTTCACTTCTCACTCCAACTAGTATGATAACAGCTCTTCTTACCCCTTAACCTCCAGCACTATTTTCGCCCATCAACCTACCCTCTGCTATCCACAGTTAACCACCAAGCCTCACAGTTGGCATGTTACTTCCTTCCTAAACATCCTTTCGTTGCCTCTGCCCCTGTGTCAGAATTTAAGGTATAAAGTATATTTCTGCATGTTCTTTTATTCTTCGAGCGTGTGTATCTTTCTCTGGGCTCCATTCATTTGCTTGAATGTGGTGTGACTGTAGGTGCCCAGGCATCTGAGTGTGCTTGGGCCTTGAACTGAATGTCCATGGTCTGAGGCTGTGAAGGTCCAAGTGGATGAACGCTGGTTTGTTTCTGGGCACATCTAAGCGTCTCTGTGAGCGGGTGTCTGAATGTGTGTTCACTGGGTGTTTGTGAATTTTTGTGTGTGCATCTGTGTGCTTGTGTGTCCCTGTGCAATCCTGCATATTCTCTGTCTTTTGTTGTTTGTCTGAGCCTGTCTCTCTGGGAGGGTGAGTGATTGCTGTCAGTTGGGAATGCTCCAATAAGGAATAGTGTGAAAGAAATCATTTCACACTCCCCATGGAGCAGACCGTGTGCTCTGTTCTTGGCGAATGAGTGGTTGCTGAGTTACTGAATGTCAGTACTTTCCTCCAGCTAGGAAGCATCCACTGGTTGCTGACTGTTTTAAATGCAAGCCTCCCTTCTTTTCTGTGATCTCTCCAAGGTTGGGAGTGCAGAGCTGGGCAGGTCCTCATCTTTCTCTAAAATTTATTGAGTCAGAGAGAGTGCAGGGCAGCCCGTGCAGGGAGAGCTGAATGTGCCAGGCTCCTGAAGCAGAGACCTGGCGCCATGCAAGATTTGGGGCCGAGAGCAACTCTTCATTGCTGCGGCTTTTCTGCCTGTAGGGCCATTTATAACAGAGGAGACAAAAGTGAAAGCTTTATAGGAGAGTGCTTATTTGAAAAGAGCTAGCTGAGAGGAAGTGAGGAGTGAGCAAGTTCAAGCGAGATAAGTCTGGGCAGTGAGGAGTCCAACAGCTAAGAGCGCCTGGGCAGCAGGTCGGAACCTGAATTTCAGGCCTGTTTTTTCCTTCAGGGCCTCCTTGTCCTGGCTTCATCCTGAGATGAGATGGATGCAGCCTGTTTTCTATTCTCCTTTTTCCCTCACCTCCCAACTCATCATCTTATCAACCTCTGTGCTTTCTTCCACCCACTCTGACAAGCAAGCATGTCACCATCATGCTTGTAATGATGCTGGATAAATGTTAAACAAAGAAAGTTTTTGACACGTGGGACAGTATGGCCGTGGTGCCAGCTTTCCCCACTGGTCACTGTGTGAATGAGGGGAAGAAGGCCTCGCCAGACATACCTGTTCTCCATTCAGTACCAGCCTCAGAGCACTGACTGTCACTCAAATGTCCGATACCCCATTGAGTGCCACTTCCATCACACAAAAATAGTTTTGGATGACTCTTGGGTGTTGGGTGACTTTTATCTAAAACCAGAAAATAACTTCCATTCATGGGACCATATGAGTGAAGTGGCAACTCATGTAGCGAGTTAGAAAGAGAGTGTGTGACAGTGGGCTAGAAGACTTTCATCTGGAAGGAATGTTCCTGCCTTTGAAGAGACAGTGGCAGGAAGGTTTGATGTAGGCCAGATGTGGAGAGTTCTGAGAATGAGCAGCAGAGTGGCCAACTCAGACAGTCAGTTCAGTTCAGTTCAGCCACCCTTAGCACTACAGCTGGCATAGGCCAGGAGCTGGGAAGGTGCCTGGCATACAGAGAGGGCTAAGACGCAGCCTTGCCTGCAAGGAGTTCGCATGCTGGCGGGGGAGCCAGAACGTAAAGAATTTCCCCAGCTATAATATGTGGTGAAATCTCAGATGTCAGTGTGCTAGGGTTGCCAAGGGAACACAGAAGAGGTGACGTACGCCATCTGCGAGGGCTCGGAGGGTCCGCAGGTGCAGATGTGACATGCAGTGTATGGGGCGCTTCATGCCTTTGGTCTAGCTGGAGCTTAGTATGCAAGGTGGGGAGTGGAAGGAGAAGAGTTGGAATTTTCTGAAAACCAGATGACATGGGCTGTTCGAAGCTGTGATAAAATGCTTGGAAATGGGAGTCATCGAAAAGTTTTAAGCAGGGTGGTAAGTGGATCAGATTTGTGTTTGGTTATCTCCCTCTAAGAGCACATGCAGGGAGCGTTTGGAACGGTAAGATCAAAGGTGGAAAATCAATGAGGTAAAAAATCTCAAAGTTGTAATAGGGTGACGTAGGGCTGGAGGGAAAACTGTGTTCATGACTTACGCACAGTGTGGATGGTGATGTCGTTGTTGGGGTGAGGAGTACTGAGCTTGAGGAATCAGGGCGTGTGCAGAGGGATGATGGGATCTGAGCACGTGTTTGAGGCCTGTCAGGACATCCAGATGAAGATTTCAAACAACCAGTAGGAACAGATGTTTAGGAGAGAATAAAAAACTGGAGTCAGAGATTTAGAAACACCCAGCCACGGAGGAGGATATAGTCACCCAGGGAGGGTATACAACGTGAGGAGAACAGTGGGTCAAAGAGAGAACTCAGGGAAACCCCAACCTTTACGGGGCAGTCGGAGGAAGAGGGTTAAGTGGGAGGGAGACAGAAAAACCTGGAGGGTGTGTTTATGTGGGTGGGGGATGGGAGCACTAGGATAAAAAGGAGTGGTCACGAGTGCCAGGAGCTTAGGAGAGTTGGAGATAAAGACTGAGGCAGGTGGAGTGGTGGGAGTGGGGGTCTGGTTGGAGGAGGCTGTGGGATGACTGCGTGTTTTGGTGTACAGGCTGAGTTAGACTGGTAACAAATTCCTGGGAGAAGAAGTCTTCCTAGAAGAACACAGAGTTCAAACTGGAGTCTTTCCTGGGCTAGGGGGGTCACAAGGAGTAAAAATACCCGGTAGAGAGGTTTCTCCTGTGGCTCATTGGTAAAGAGTCCACCTGCCAATGCAGAGATGTGAGTTTGATCCCTGGATCAAGAAGATCCCATGGAGAAGGAAATGGCAACTCAATCCAGTACTCTTGCCTGGGAAATCCCACGGACAGAGGAGCCTGCTGGGCTGCAGTGCATGAGGTCACAGAAGAGCTGGACGTGACTTAGCGACTAAAAACAAAACAGCAGAGAGGCGGAAGGTATAGGAAGGGGTAATTGATGGGTGGAGGTCTTGGAGGATCAGCGGATAGAGTGAGAGGACCTCTGGACTTGGATAGGAGAGGGACTGGATGAAAGGAGGTAGTTCTCTATGTGACTCCAAGTTAACATACAGGTTACAGGAGCTCGGGCTTCCCTGGTGGCTCAGCTCGTAAAGAATCCACCTGCAGTGTGGGAGACCTGGGTTCAATCCCTGGATTGAGAAGATCCCCTGGAGAAGGGAAAGGCTACCCACTCCAGTATTCTGGCCTAGAGAATTCCATGGACTATATAGTCCATGGGGTCGCAAAGAGTCGGACACGACTGAGTGACTTTCACTTTCACTTTATAGGAGCTAGAGGTTGGGGGCAAGTGGGCCTGTGGTCTCCGTTTTTTGTTTTTTTTGTGTGTGTTTTTTAAAGAAACAGAAGACAGTTTTATGCTGAGCATGTTCATGAGCTGTGAAAAAGGACTTGAGAAAAATTAGGAAGATAAGGTTTAGAAAATAAGGGAAATGAATATGAGGGCTAACCATAGACAAGGCATGGCCCGTGGAGTTGAGAATCCAGGGAGAACACTCATGTTGAATCGACAGAAGTGGAATCTTCTCAGTTAGAAGGGTTTCTTTGGCAGCTCTCCATTTTCTAGGTACAGGATTATAGAAGATGTGTTGTGATACGGAGCCAGGATTGGGATTTTGATAGAAGCCAGTGGGAGAATGACAGTGATAATAACACCTCACGTTTACTTTAGGTGCCTGCTGTGCTCCAGACATAAAGATCTATGCTCTTTATGTACAGTGCTTTGATTAATCATTTTAACAACTCTATCCCAGGGTCGGCGGAGCCTGGTGGGCTGCCGTCTATGGGGTCACACAGAGTCGGACACGACTGAAGTGACTTAGCAGCAGCAGCAGCAGCAGCAAGAGTTCAAATTAATAGGAGAACTACTCAACAGATGGGGAAACTAAGCATAAATAAAATTAGCCCAAAGTCACATATATAGAATGTGCTAAGGATTTGATTCAAAATCAGGCAACCCACTAATTTCAGAGGGAGAAAATGATTCAGATCGTTAATGATGAGATTAACTGAATTTGGAAGAAAATGAGGCTAAAAACTGCCTGGTAGATTGGAAGAAAATTAAGGATGTAAAGAACTGCGTGGCTTTATGAGTTGAAGCACTGCTGTGAGCCTTGGAGGAAGGGCTGGAGGAAGACGTGGGCTGTGGTGAGGGTGCGGACGATGGGTGTAAGTGGGGATATGGGTTTCTGGGGTTGATGAGGCCAGAGAACCTAGTTCTAGTGTGTTGTATCGGGGAGGATGTTGACCTCTCACAGGATGGTGGAGCTGAAGGCAATCCATCAGTAATTGGCTCTGCAGTGGAAGAGGGTAAGTATGCTCGCCACTTCAGTCATGGATTGGACTTTGTTTTTAAGGTGCTGCCACTTTTTCTGCTCTTCCTGATTCCCAGAAACCACCCGTTCCTAATAGATGAAAGCGAAAGTGCTAGTCGCTCAGTCAGGCTGGCTCTTTGCAACCCCATGGACTGTAGCCTGCCAGGCCTCGTTCTCCATGAGATTTTTTCAGGCAAGAATACTGGAGTGGGTTACGTTCCCTTCTCCAGGGGATCCTCCTAACCCAGGGATCGAACCCCAGTCTCCTGCATTGCAGGGAGATTCTTTACCATCTGAGTCACTGGGCAAGTCCTCTCCCAAGGGCACCTTCCTCCTCCCCGGAGGCAGGACTGGGATTCCACGTGAGGGTCGGGTGTGAGGGTCAGGATCCCACGTGAGGATCAGGTTGCTACCTCCTTGTAAGGAGGTGGTACTGTCTCAGGGCGGGTCAGGGCCTCTTTCCCCGGGTGAGGGGGCTTGGAGAAGCCACAGACCCATGTGAGGTAAGGGTGTCACTGGAGCCATCACCACTTCCCCCTTGCTGTTCGCTGCCGGTTGACTTGGCACACTTACCTCCAGAAAAGCGTGTGTGTGTGCCCGCGATTTGTTGATGACAGCTGCCCTAAGAAGTGAAGAGTGTCCAGGCCTGGGCGAATCAGCAGTCTGTTCCTTAAGCAGAGCAAGCCCTCTAGGGTTGGTCTGTGGGAGGCGCAGCAGCAGAGCCCTGAGAAGCCGTCTGCCTTCACAGTCAGGCTGGGGAAGGGGCCCTGAGGGACACAGCGTGGCTGCCAGTGCCGGGAACAGAGAGGAGCTGCGTCTGTGGGAGCCACCGTGGGGGGGCCACCCCACCTGAGCCAGCCTGGCCAAAGACATGGTCCCGAAATAGAAGTGGAAAAGAATTAGGGTGTTCTCTGACAGTCCCTATGTCTGTGAGGGACTTTTTAGATCGTTTATGTGACTTTTATGGAATCACCATTCCCATAGTTTATTCCCAAAGCAGTGCTGTGGTTCAAAGGGCACGGCGTAGACAGCCCAAGGTAATTTCCAAACAATTTATGTACCTCTCTCGTATGTCTCTAGGCCCATGAAGGGAAAGCGTGGTTTCTGGCAATACTTTTTTTTTCTTTTAATTTTTATATTGTATTGGGGTATAGGCGATTAACAATTTGTGATAGTGTAAGGTAAATAGCGAAGGGATTCAGCCATGCATATACATGTATCCATTCTTCCCCAGCCTCCCCTCCCATCCAGGCTGTCTGGTAATCCTTTTTAAGTTTTCCTTTTCTTCTTCCTCATATTGCTTCCCTCATCTTCCAGAACTTGATCTTCTCACCCCGGGAACCTCAGCCTCTGTCTCTCTCTCGACTCTCCAACATAGGAGTCCTGGCAGTATCATGGTGAAGCTGGGGACCCAGAAAGGCAGGGAGGGGAGAAGCTGCATCAGGCTTGGCTGGCATGTTACTCGGTGAGCATGGGCTGGGGACTGGGGCAACGCCATATTACATTAATAAAGTTTATATATTTTGCTCCATCACCTTCCACCTATGCAGTATGATGGCCCCCTCAAAGAGATGTCAGTCACTCCTTGAGCCCCTTGTCTACTCCTGCTCACATTCACACGCTTCTCCTGCTGACTTTGTCTCCTTTTACTCTGTGTGTTAACCTTTTGGGAGCCCCCAGGTGGCTGGCTGCATTCACGCAAACTCTTGTGCCAAACCCAGGACCAGGCAACAAGCAACCTCATAAACTTGAGGTGAAGCATTTAATCCCCTTCCCCCATAAGACACATACCTTTGATGTGATGAGTTAAAGGGACCTTGAGAACAAGAAACCATCTGACCCTCTCCAGATGTCACAGCCAAGGCAAGCGTGGGCCTCCTCCTTGCCTCCAGAATCAATTCACACCTGCTTTGTGACATGCTGGGGGGCAAGTGCCTGACGCCTATAGGATTTTAGCCCGTGTCCACCTTCTGCCTTGGAGGCACAGGACTGGCCAAGTCTCCAGCCAGCATTGGCTGAGGACCAGTTTATCCCCGGCCTCTGGAACTGGGCCCTGTTTCTGAGGTGTGAAACCCCAGTGACCTCGTTTTTGGCTTCTCCAGCCTCTGGCTGCCTGCGCTGCTATTTCCTCCTGCGGGTCCAATCCCTTCCCCAGTCTCTCTCTCTCTCTCTTTTTCTTTTTTCATGGTTCTCATTACCTCTTTGTTCAGGTCTTTATTCAAAATTAGCTATCCAAAATGATTTGGCATTTATGGAATAAACAAATTTAAGTTTATGCAGCAGCCTTCTTTTCCTCTGAGATGGGTTTCTTTTCTGTGGGCTTCTTTTCAGCTGCTGGTTTCTTGGTCCCTGCAGCCTTTTTTCCCACCACAGGCTTCTTCAGCTTCTTATCGCCAACAGCCTTCTTTTCTTTGTTTCCCACCGCAGGCTTCTTGCCCTGAACCCCTTTCTGATCTCGTTTGGCTTCTAGTGCTGCTGCTGCCTTATCCATGCGGATTTTGTGGTTCTTGGCCTGTAGAAGAATGGTGTTCCGGTGCATGGTCTTTGCATATGGGTTAAGCGTCAACATGATTCTCGGGTTTTTCAGTGGATTCTTCCTCAGGACTCTGCGATGAACCTTCTTGCCTGGTGCTCGGAGTGCACTTTGGATTTCTGGGCTTTTCAAGATTCTGCTACGGTCTGTATTGAGCATCTTGTGCATGGGGAGGTTGTAGTTACTCTTGAGGGAGGCTGCTTTATGCCAAGCGCCATACAGCTCATCTAACTTTCGGAAAGCACTTTCAGTCCAAATGCAGAAACGTCCCGCATGACCACCAGGAGCAAGTTTCAGAATGCTCAGCTTGCTTACATTAAGCAGAGTAATTCCAGGGATGTTTCTGAAGGCCTTGATGATCCCATTGTCCTCATTATAGACGATGCAGGGTCCCCTGCGCCGGTTTCTTATTTTGCCTTTGCCAGCTCTCATTCGCTGAGAGGCGTAGGCCTTTTTGATATCATTCCAGGCCTTAAGTTTCTTCAGAAGCAAAACAGCCTCCATGGTCTTCTTGTAGCCTTCAGCTTTATCTTCCACCACCAAAGGAAGTTCAGGAACTTCCTCTCTACGATGACCTTTAGACATGACCAGCGCCGGTAAGGCTGAGGCAGCAGTGCAGAGCAGATGGCGTATCGCTTCTGCGTCGTATTCACTCTGTGGTGCCAGTGTCGCCAGGTCTTGGTTGGTGCAAACGTGAGGCCCCCACGACACATATTTCCAAAAGCACCCTGACCAGAACGGTGAGTCCCTCTGCCTCGAACCCTGGGAATTCGAGCCACAGCTCTGCCGGTACTCCAAGACTCAGCACTGGTTTGATGACCTGCTAATTCACTGACAGCATAGGGCTGTCTGTTGTTTTTGCACAAGCTGGTGTGAACAAAGTTAACAATATCGGGTCGAATGGGAGCATTGAACACAGCAGGCAAAGTAACATTTTTGCCAGAGGACTCCCCCTTTTCGGAGTACACTGATATCAGTGGACGAGCACACGCCATGGCGGGGAGAGGAGAAGGCCACGCTCCTCTCCCCCCCGCGGCTCCCGCAGGAAAAAGCCCTTCCCCAGTTTCTTCTGTTCTGATTGATTTGCCAGTAGTGAGAATGGGATGACTCCAGGGAATCAAATGCTGCTTATTAATTTCTGAGCATTTACCATTCCCTCGCTTCCCCATCCCCTCTGTGTTTAGATGCTTCTGAGCCTACAAGACCCATTTTCTGGCCTCTGTTGAGCAGCATCTTTCAGAACAGGGAGGCAAACAGTGTTCACTGAGAATCTGCTACATAAACCGTGTGCCAGTTGTTAAATAATCGTCTTTCGCCCCCAGCCCCTCCTCCATGCCTGCTTTTGATGCTCTGCCGGCTGCTGTGCTATGCTAGGCTTTGCCAGTAGGGGGTGCTGGAAGGTGACTGCAGGGCTGGAGGAGGGAGCAGGGAGCAAGGTCCTCACTCTACCCCACCCTCCCTGCTCAGCAATGCTTCTTCACCGTGGCAGAGGCAGTTCTTTCTGTAGCACCCTCTGAATCTAGTCCGCAGTTTTCCCAGCCCTCAGAAAACTAGAATCGTGGCACCATTCCTCCTGGCCATAGATACCCAGCATTGGCTAGTGGCTCCTACTCCCAAGTTTTAACTCACAAGGTTCCTAATCTACTTTTCCAAGTTTTAGTAAATCCAGCCTCTTCCTTTTGTTCCTTTGGTCCCAGCGACAGTAGCTGTTTCCTATAGTTACGTCTATGGTACCCGAGTTCTCTTTTTACCCTTTCGTTTATCTTGCTAACAACTTTACACCTAGTTAACAACTCTCCATTGTTATCTCTGCTCACATAACTGTTGTGAGTCTGTCTCACAGTGGAACCCCAGTGCAGACGCTGATCTGGCTGATGAGGATCAGGCTCAGTCCCCACAGAACTTGCAGTCTTTATGGCTTCCTGTCTGTGAATGTCTTTTATGTCAGGTCATGTCCGTAATCCTGTGTGTGTGTGTGTGGAGGCGGGGGTCCTCAGTGTCACTGCATCCTTACATCGTCTCTGCGATGCATCCAAACATCCCTTTAACTCCTTTTCTACAAACCCTGATCTCTTCCCACTGATTTCTTAAATTTCATGCCAGTGTTGCCACAGTAAGCTGCATGGCCTCAGCCAAGTCTCCAGGGGATTCAGCCCTGACCATGGCTCAATAGCAGGTGCGGTGGGGTGGAGAAGTCCGAGTCCTTTCAGTTCAGTTCAGTCGCTCTGTTGTGTCCAACTCTTTGCAACCCCATGGACTGCAGCACACCAGGCTTCCCTGTCCATCACCAACTCCAGGAATTTACTCTATCTCATGTCCATGGAGTCGGTGATGCCATCCAACCGTCTCATCCTCTGTCATCCCCTTCTCCTCCCACCTTCAATCTTTCCCAGCATTAGGGTCTTTTCCAGTGAGTCAGTTCTTCCCATCATGTGGCCAAAGTATTGGAGCTTCAGCTTCAACATCAGTCCTTCCAATGAATAGTCAGGACTGATTTCCTTTAGGATGGACTGGTTGGATCTCCTTGCAGTCCAAGGGACTCTCAAGAGTCTTCTCCAACACTACAGTTCAAAAGCATCAATTCTTCAGTGCTCAGCTTTCTTTATAGTCCAATTCTCACATCCATACATGACTACTGGAATAACCATAGCTTTGACTAGGAGAACCTTTGTTGGCAAAGTAATGTCTCTGCTTTTTAATATGCTGTCTAGGTTGGTCAGAGCTTTCTTTCCAAGGAGCAAGTGTCTTTTAATTTCATGGCTGCAATCACCATCCGCAATGATTTTGGAGCCCCCCCAAAATAAAGTCTGCCATTGTTTCCACTGTTTCCCCATCTATTTCCCATGAACTGATGGGACCAGATGCCATGATCTTTGTTTTCTGAATGCTGAGTTTTAAGCAAACATTTTTACTCTCCTCTTTCACCTTCATCAAGAGGCTCTTTAGTTCTTTTTAGCTTTCTACCATGAGGGTGGTGTCATCTGCATATCTGAAGTTATTGATATTTCTCCTGGCAATCTTCATTCCAGCTTGTGCTTCATCCAGCTCTGCATTTCTCATGATGTACTCTGCACAGAAGTTAAATAAGCAGGGTGAGAATATACAGCCTTGACATACTCATTTTCCAATTTGGAACCAGTCTGTTATTCCATGTCCAGTTCTAACTGTTGCTCCCTGATCTGCATACAGGTTTCTTAGGAGGCAGGTCAGGTGGTCTGGTATTTCCATCTCTTTCAGAACTCTCCACAGTTTGTTGTGATCCACACAGTCAAAGGCTTTGGCATAGTCAATAAAGCAGAAATAGATGTTTTTTCTGGAACTCTCTTGCTTTTTCGATGATCCAACAGATGTTGCCAATTTGATCTCTGATTCCTCTGGCTTTTTAAAATCCAGCTTGAACCTCTGGAAGCTCACAGTTCATGTACTGCCGAAGCCTAGCTGGGAGAATTTTGAGCATTCCTTTACTAGTGTGTGAGATGAGTGCAGTTGTGCAGTAGTTTGAGCATTCTTTGACATTGCCTTTCTTTGGGATTGGAATGAAAACTGACCTTCTCCAGTCCTGTGGCCACTGCTGAGTTTTCCCAGTTTTCTGGCATATTGAGTGCAGCACTTGCACAGCATCGTCTTTTAGGATTTGAAGCAGCTCACCTGGAATTCCATCACCTCCACCAGCTTTGTTCATAGTGCTGCTTCCTAAGGCCCACTTGACTTCACATCCAGGCTGTCTGGCTCTAGGTGAGTGAGCATGCCATCATGATTATCTGGGTCATGAAGGTCTTTTATATGGTTCTCCTGTGTATTCTTGCCACCTCTTCTGAATATCTTCTGCTTCTGTTTTGTCCATACCATTTCTGTCATTTATTGTGCCCATCTTTGCATGAAATGTTCTCTTGGTATCTATAATTTTCTTGAAGAGATCTCTAGTCTTTCCTGTTTTATTATTTTCCTCTATTTCTTTGCACTGATCACTGAGGAAGGCTTCCTTATCTCTCTCCTTGCTATTCTTTGGAACTTTGCATTCAAATGGTGTATCTTTCCTTTTCTGCACTCATCTCACATGCTAGCAAAGTAATGTTCACAATTCTCCAAGTCAGGCTTCTATAGTACATGAACGGTGAACTTCCAGATGTTCAAGCTGGATTTAGAAAAGGCAGAGGAACCAGAGATCAAATTGCCAACATCCGTTGGATTATCAGAAAAGCAAGCGAGTTCCAGAAAAACGTCTACTTTTACTTTATTGACTACACCATAGCCTTTGACTGTCTGGATCACACAAAGTTTGGAAAATTCTTAAGGAGATGGGAATACTGGACCACCTGACCTGCCTCTTGAGAAATCTATATGCAGGTCAGGAAGCAACAGTTAGAACTGGACATGGAACAACAGTTTGGTTCCAAATCGGGAAAGGAGTATGTCAAGGCTGTATATTCTCACCCTGCTTATTTAACTTAAATGCAGTGTACATCATGAGAAACGCTGAGCTGGATGAAGTACAAGCTGGAAGATTGCCAGGAGAAATATCAATAACCTCAGATATGAAGATGATACCACACTTGTGCAGAAAGCAAAGAAGAACTAAAGAGCCTCTTGAAGAATGTGAAAGATGAGAGTGCGTAGGTTGGCTTGAAACTCAGTGTTCAGAAAACTAAGACAGTTGCATCCGGTCCCATCACTTCATGGCATATAGATGGGGAAATAATGGAATCAGTGACAGACTTTTTTTGAGGGGGGTTCCAAAGTCACTGCAGATGGTGATTGCAGCCATGAAATTTAAAGACACTTGCTCCTTGGAGGAAAAGCTATAACCAACCTAGACAGCATACTAAAAAGCAGAGACATTGCTTTGCCAGCAAAGGTACATTTAAGTCAAGGTTTTTCCTGTAGTCATGTATGGATGTGAGATTTGGACTATAAGGAAAGCTGAGTACCGAAGAATTGATGCTTTTGAACTGTAGTGTTGGAGAAGACTCTTGAAGAGTCCCTTGGATTGCAAGGAGATCTGACCAGTCCATCCTGAAGGAAACCAGTCCTGGATATTCATTGGAAGGACTGATGCTGAAGGTGAAGCTCCAATACTTTGACCACCTCATGGGAAGAACTGACTCACTGGAAAAAACCCTAATGCTGGGAAAGATGGAAGGTGGGAGGAGAAGGAGATGACAGAGGATGAGATGGTTGGATGGCATCACCAACACGGTCAACATGAATCTGAGTAGGCTACAGGAGTTGGTGATGGAAAAGGAATCTGGTGTGCTGCAGTCCATGGGGTCACAAAGAGTTGGACAGGACTGAGTGCTTGAACTGAATTGAACTTGCTTTTCTCCTTTGCTTTTCGCTTCTCTTCTTTTCACAGCTATTTTAAGTCTTTCTCAGACAGCCATTTTGCTCTTTTTGCATTTCTTTTTCGTGGGGATAGTCTAGATTCTTGTCTCCTGTGCAATGTCACGAACCTCTGTCCATAGATCTAATCCCTTGAGTCTGTTTGTCACTTCCACTGTATAATCGTAAGGGATTTTATTTAGGTCATACCTGAATGGTCTAGTGGTTTTCCTGAGCCCACTGGGATTAACTAATTCCCAGTAGCCCTGAGGGTTTTCCAGGTGGTGCTAGAGGTTAGGAACTCACCTGCCAATTCAAGAGAGGTCAGGAGACATAAGTGGCACAGGTTCAATCCCTGGGTTGGGGAGGTCCTCTGGAGGAGGCATGGCAAGGCCATTCTTGCCTGGAGAGTCCACAGAGGAGCCTGGTGGGCTACAGTCCGTAGGGTCACAGAGTCAGACATGACTGAAATGATTTGGCCTGCACAGCAGCCCTGAAGGATTCTGAGTTCTGAAGAAATATGGGTGTCTGTGGAGGAATTTAAACAATTCCTCTCCTTAGAGAATCCACACAATATTATATCTGCTTGTCAGGATGCAACTATAGAAATCTGAAAAGGAATAGCTTCAAGGGGGAAGGGGGCTTATTTATTTTTCATGGAACCAGATATCTGGGCTTGGAGGCCGGGCGTGGGGGGCAGGATGGTACCTGTCTCCCTGACTCCTTCTCTACTTTCATCCTTCATTCTAGTGGTCACCGTTTGGTGGCAGAATAGTGGCTGCTGCCTCTCTGGCCCCCGTTTATGTCTCTGGCAGGAACCAGAAGGAAGTCACTATGGGCAACGGGGAGTGCTGTCTACTTTCCCGGATATTCTCAGATATTCCTCTCATGTTCCATTGCCTATGGGCACTGGTGCTCAGCTGCAAAGGAGGTTGAAAAATGGAATTTTCTAGCTGGTATGTTACTACCCTGTGTGATTCAGGTAAGGGAGCAGGGGTGATGGGTGCCCAATGGCACTGGCAGTGTCTGTTGCACATGGGAATCCATAAGTGAGACACGTCAGTCTGAATAGCTCAGCCACCCCCCACTTCTATGTCCAAACTCTGTGAGGGCTCCACAGTGTCCTCATGGCTCTGAGGGGCTTCCAAGAGCCCTGATGCTTGCCTCATGTCTTTATACCTTGAACGCAGCCTGTGTGCACTCACAGAGGAAACAAACCTTCAGATCATACATGGTTAGATACTCTTAATCTGAAATTCAGCTCTGTGAACCTTAGGTCCAAGTCCCAGGAGGTGCAGCCGTCCTCCTTGCCCCACTGATACCGAGCCAAAATGTGCTGCGATGCGGCATGGAGGCCCCAGCCGGGCTTCCCCCCATTGCCTCTTACTTGACTCCCTCTGCTCTTATTACAGGTTTTCAGAGCCTGCTCCAGTGCTCACCCCACATGCCTCCATTGACATCCCCACTTCCTCTCATTTTCTGTCCCAAGAAGTCCAAGGATCAGTATGGCCGGGCAGGACATTTGTTGGAGATTAGTGAATGGGGAAGCAGAGAGATTGGATCTCTAGCAAACCCAGGGAGGGGCAAAACCAGAGATGTGGACAGGTTAAGTGTCACCATCTCATCATTTTTGTTTTGCTAAAAAAGCCTCAGCAAAATGGCAAGGAAAGGGACAGAGGTCTGTCTGAGAAGGGCTGGTAGGGCTGGGCTTTCACTGGAGAGGCTGCGGGTTTTTCTTTCAAGGTGATAACCACTTGGCAGGAGGACACAGCACTGGAACATCTTGGGTTCTTCACCAAGACCTTGCCAAGCCCGTCTTAGAAGGACCCAAGCTTTTTAGCTCACCGTGGCTCTGGGTCTCTTCATTAAGTTGTGACAATGGGGATCAGTGGGATCAAAAGCTTTCTTATTTTCAGTCTCACTTGCTATTTGTTCATTTTCTCCTTTTCTGGGAAGTTCTTCAACCTTCAGCCTGCCTCCCATGTAGCTCCCATCTTCAGGCTCTGGGTGCTCGACAACCGAGGCCTGGTGGGCATTGCTAGATGCTTAAAGGGCTTAATAAGATCTGTAAACATACCTCCAGCAGCATCACCCTTGCTCGCCTCGGAAGCTTCTTGTTTAAGTGAAAACTAAACAGGCTTTAATTATATATCACCTCTCAAGGACCATTTAAGAACCAAACCAGTATTTACAAATGGATTTGAAATTTTCTGAGTAAAGGGAATTAATTCTATCTGTTACCTCTCAGTACTTAGAAAAGCAAACAAGAGAGAAGAGAAGGCTTATTATGTGTCCAATGATATGGGCCTTGAGGCCTCTGGCCCAAATCAGCCAACTGGAAACACAGACTTTTAATATGTTTGATCGGAGGAAACAAGAATTGCTTCAGACAGGGTTATTGTTCCCCCTGAATGTGAGAAGCAAGGAGGCAGACAGCAAGAGCTTCTGCCCCCCCTCTTCCACAGCAGGGTGCTGATGGCACCGTGGAGAGCCTCCTCCTAAGTTTAGCCAGTGCAGTCCCTGAACCATGCCAGTGTTTCTTCTGCCTGAGTGGAGTCTGGTCTTACTTAAGAGGTCAGAGCCAAGGCTCTGAGGGGTCCTAGGCCTAGGGAAGCACAGTGGCCCCTTACTCCAGTAATGCACCCTCAACCCATATTGATGGCCAGTGCCTCAGTTTCCCTGTTAGTCTAGCTGTGCTTTATTTAGACAAAAACTATACCTTGAACTTTTCACTACTTGGACCTCTGATGTTATCCCTAATCCTTCTTAACTAATGTCTACTCAGCCCTCCAGAGCAACACTGGCCAAGAGAAATGGAATGTGAGCCATATATATGATTTCACATTTTCTAGCATCTACATTAACAAAATACAAGAAAACAGGTAAAATTAATATATATTTTAGTTAAACCAGTATGTCTGAATATTGTCATAATTATCATTCAGCATGTGCACGCTTAGTCTGTTAGTTTAATCTTGTCTGACTTTCTGCACCCCTTTGGACTATAGCATGCCCGACTCCTCTGTCTGTGGGATTTTTCACCCCAGAACACCAATATATAATTATTCATCAGTTATTTTTACCATTTTTGTTTGGTACTATGTTTTTGAAATCTAGCCTTTAATTAACTAATGCTTCTTAAATCAGACTAACTACATTTGAATCCTGAGTCTACCCTATTGAATGGAACAGCTACAGGGACTGGCATATACTCCAAGACTTTCAAATCCTGGCTGGGGTCCTCTTGGTTCCTGTGATGGTTAATTTTATGTGTTAATTTGACTGCTCCATAGGGTGCCCAGATATTTGGTTAAACATTATTCTGGATGTGTCTGTTGGGAGTATTTACGGATGAGATTAACATCTGAATGTGGATGGGACTCATCTGATCCTTTGAAGCCCTGCAGGCATGCTCAGTCTGCTTACAGTTCCCCATAGACAGAGCACATAGGTCTCTTTGTGACCCTATGGACTGTAGCCCACCAGGCTCCTTTGTCCACGGCATTCTCCAAGCAAGAATACTGGAGTGGGTTGCCATGCCCTCCTCCAGGGGATCTTCCTGAGCCAGGGATCAAACCCTCGTCTCCTGCATTTCCTGCATTGCAAGTGGATTCTTTACCCACTGAGCCACCTGGGAAGCCCCACTGAAGGCCTGAATAGACCTCTGAGCTGGGTGTTTGGTTTTCTCTTGCCTTGGACTTAAACTTAGGCTGGAGTTTATACCACCAACTTCTTGGTTCTCTGGGTCTGCAGCTTACTGACTGCAGATTCCAGGACTTACAGTAACTTTCCTTGTGTGTATATCTTATTGGTTCTGCCGACTTAAAAAAAAAAAAAAAGCACAACATGAGTGTTGCAAATTAAGTTTTATTTGGGCGGCAGAATGAGGACTGCATCCCAGGAGACAGCACCTCAGATAGCTCTGAGAAACTGCTCCAAAGGGGCCGGGGAGAAGATCAGTATATACGTGATTTTGGTGAAGGCGGAGTGCATGGAATCAAGTACATGCTTTGCAGAAGCTTTCTGCTAGTCACGAGGAGCAGTCATCAGCACGGAGGATTTTAGTGTAAGGAGAGACAAGAATTGGGCTCATAAGATTGGCTCCAGAAAATATCTGACTATCTGAAGACCTGTTCTGCCAGTGTTCCCCAGAGCACAGAGTGCCTCATTTCTGCTCTCCACCCTGAACTTCTTTCAGAGGGTGTTGAAAATCAGCAGCTGCAGCAGCACATGATTTAATCCTTGTAGAGACAGATGGCAAGTTCCCATTTGTAGTTAACTGTTCTGTGTCTCTGGAGAACCCAGGCTAATACAGTTCCCCATAGACAGAGCACATGGAGCTGTTATGTTGATGCCCCAACATGCTGTGAAGATACCAGTTAGTAGATCTCTGCATATTGAGGTGTAGCAGAGGCAGCTTTCTGAGCTAATCTGGGTCAGAATCCAGGAAAAAATTAGGAGGCAATTATAGAGTGTGATCCAAGTAACCAGACAGCAGAAGGTGAAATCAGAGGATGGAACCAGAAGTCCAGAAAACTGGATTTCAAGGAATTATTTTAGAATAGAGCCATACAAGTGAGAGAAAGGTGCCTGCATTGTGGAGACTGAGAAGACTAATTCTTGTGGGCGTGGCTTTGTAGTTCTCTTGAACATGGGTGTGCCTTCCTGGAGAAATGTGAAGAGATCATCCCTTGACAGTTAGCTCTGGATTCCTCCTGTCTGCCTTCCTGGCTCCAGCCTTTCCTTGCTCTCCAGTGATCTTTGCATGAAGCAAATATGATGAGGCCAGTCAGTCCCTGGTTTGTAACTATTTTGCCTGTGGTGTGATGTCTAAACTCCCAGAAGTGTGTTTGGCCTGTGTTTGTCTTCTCAGCCATAGTGTCCTCAGTTCCTATTGAGCACATGACATTTTATGCACTTTGCTCCAGAATGTTTTATCACATTTGTGCCCGTGTGTATGGTTTTCTCCTTGCCTGGAAGTCACTACCCTTCCCTTTTCTCAGCTAAACACTTTCCTTTCTCCTCTAAGATAGAGTACAGGCATCACTCCTCCAGGAGTCTTCCCTGACATTTTCTCTTCTATTCATTCCAGGTTAGATTAGTGGCTAGTATCTTGTATTCTCAAAAATGCTCTCAGCTTACCTCTGTAATAACACTCATCTTACTACATCTGAATTACTTGTTTACATGCTACCTCACACATCAGACCAAGGTTCTTAGAGGCTATGTGTATATCATGATGCAAAACTGGTCTTGGCCTGGGGTGGCCTCAGAAAGTTTATGCAGTGACCAATGCATGGGTCCACCCAGCACCTGTGAAAACCCTGTGTTGGAACCAAGCCTGCCTGCTCTGGGCTTCCTATCTGGTTCAAACCATGATTCCCCAGACTCCTCACGGCTAAGTCAGTGTTTGCAGAAGCTGCACCACTGGGAAAGTGGTTAATGTGTGTGCACGAAAAGGCTATGTGTCCAGAGGTGATTATTGCAGCATTGCCTCTGATAAAAAAACAGAAGAAACAATCAAATTACAGCAAGTAAATTATAGCATGTCAGTGAGCTAGAATTTATGCAGTTTTAAAAGCCATGATTATGAAGACAGCAGAACAGTCTGAAAGAGGAAAGACTCAGCACTTTTTGGGTACCTACGAAGAGAAAAACCCAACTTCATCAAACAATGCTGTGTGCATCGATTCATTCATTAATCCAACAAATATCTATTGAATGCTTACAATGTGCAAAGCAAAAAGTCTAACTTTAATAAAGATTTTAAGGGGAGATGGAGATAGGGTGGCATCACTCATCACAATGGTATTTGAGCCCTCACAAAGTTTCTCTTTTAAACGTCCTTAAAATGCAGAGTTCAGAAAGAGAAAAACAAACATTGAATATTAATGCATGTATGTGCAATCTAAGAAGATGGTACAGATGACCCTAGTTCCAGGACAGAAATAGAGATGCGGATGTAGAGAATGAATACGTGGACACAGGGGTGGGGAAGGGGAGGGTGGGACGAATTGGGAGATCACAACTGATACCTATCTATCTATATACATCTATCTATCTATCTATCTGTATATACACATATATACACGTATATCTATCTATCTGTATACACATGGTAATGTGTCAAGTAGATAGCTCAGCTCTCTGCTCTGTGACGACCTAGAGGGGTGGGATGGAGGCAGAAAGGGAGTTGAGTGAGTGGATATATGTATGCATAAGGCTGATTCACATTTTACAGCAGAAACTAACAACATTGTTATTGTCTAACCTTACCTTTCCCCTTCTATCATTCGCCTTCTCTTTATATACTTTCATGTTTTGAGTGAGCAGTTTACTTGCCCTTCTCCTAGTTTCTCCAGTCTCAAGTAAGTAAGTGAAGTCGCTCAGTCGTATCCAGCTCTTTGCAACGCCATGGACTGTAGCCTACCAGGCTCCTCCGTCCATGGGATTTTCCAGGCAAGAGTACTGGAGTGGATTGCTATTTCCCTCTCCAGGGGATCTTCCCGACCCAGGGATCAAACCTCGGTCTCCTGCATTGTAGGCAGACGCCTTACCGTCTGAGCCACCAGGGAAGTCCACAGTCTTACATCCTCACATTCATTACCTTGGGCAGCAAACCAAAGGGGTCTTTTAGAATTTAGAAGGCAGTGGAGCAATTGTCAATGACTAATTGCGTTTCTCTGTTGCAGTGCTTTTCCAACCTTCTCAGATGCTCACCGGGAGTGGGACGCCTGATTGGACAGGCTGGTCACCCTGGACCTGGGTCCTCTTCAAGCTCAGCATGGTGTAGTGCACACAACAGCCATCTGTAGCCTGTGCAGCTACTCCTGGGGGAAGGCCAACCACTCCTGAGTTTTCAGGAGGGTGTGAAGCCAGTACTGATTATGCTCCTAAGGGGTCTGGTTGTGGTTCACTCTTGCTGTGGATTGTCCCTTCCTTTCAGGCCTGGGAAGTAGAGAAGGCAGAGTTGGTTGGCTTCATTTTAAGTACTGCCCATTGGTGTGTAAATATTTCATATATTTAAAATAACAAAATAAATATTTTATGGGTCTTTAAAATTCAGGAAGGAGCTGCATCCTTGAAGTACACGGATTAAAAACTAGCCTTGGATTGAGGTCACCAGAATGGTGACAGGGTGCTCCTGACTTCACAACTCCACCCCACTCCCTGCAAGAGGAGGAGCTAGTGACCATTTGTGGACGAGACAGCACTGAGAGACTCCTGGAACCTGGGAGTGAGGCCGAGGCAACCCCTGCACGACAGAGACAGACAGAGGGCCTTGGAAGGGGAGGAGGAGGATCTGGCCTTGGGCTGGGTGCACTGTCCACCCCCCCAGGCTGACACAGAACCAAGCCGCGAGGTCTTCTGGAGCCTAGCTTCTGCCAGTGGGAAGAGAGAGCCCAGAGTGACATTTGGCTCCCTCAGCCTTGCGGGTCACTTCGTGGGAGTCCATCTTGTGGTTTTGCCATAGAGGAATCTGTAGGCTCAACCACTGGGAATCTGATAATTAAAAGCTAACCTTTAGTCACAAAACTCATTGCACAGTAAAATATTGCGTATTCATGGAGACACATAAGTCTGAGCTGAAAGAATTCCACATTCAGGGGTCTCAGAAATCGTTTAATTGCCTGGCCTTCCTCTTGTGGAACACCGAGGAGGTCGTTGCCTCTTTCCTCCTTCACAGAAGGCTTCTGTGTTCCCTGATCAACAATCTCCTGACCCAAACAGGGTGGAATTCTTGTTCCTGCACACCTTTGCTGCTGAGGGAAAATTTACAGTTCATTCCTGACCATCTCAGGTAAATCTGAGAAATTGTGTTAATCAGATTTGGTGGGAGGCTGCTGTAGTTATAAAGCAGAACAATAAGGTTGGTGGGAGTTGCATAATTTTTTTGTTTGCTTCTATTTCCCATGAGGGTTTCAGAGATGATGTCAAGTACTTGCAGCAACATGACTAGAATATTTCCTCAAACAGTCTGCTTATTCTCATTCTATTTTAAAATATAATGCTTATTGGGTTTTTTCTATAATTATAGAAGTAATGTACGACCATTACATAAAATTTGGAAAATATGGAAAAATATAAAAAGGGAAAGAAAAGGCACCCATAATTTGTCACACAGAAATAACTTCTGACATTATTAGTTGGGAGAGAGAGAAACGTCCTAATTTCTATGCTTAAGAATGTTTTTTCTCTTCTCTTTGCTCTCTCATCAGGCCCTGCTCTGGTTCATTTTTTAAAAAAAATTATTTTATTGATGTATAGTTTGATTTAAAATGTTGTATTAATTTCTACTGTAAAGCAAATTGATTCAGTCATATATATATATATATATATTCTTTTTCATCTTGTTCCCATTATAGTTTATCACAGGATATAGTGATAGTGTGCTATATCACAGGATTTAGCACAAGGACCTTGTGCTATACAATAGGACCTTGGTATTCCTCTGTTCTATATATAATCGTTTGCATCTGCTAATCCCAGCCCCCCAGTTCACCCCTCCCCAACACCCTTACCCCTTGGCAACCACAAATTTCTTCTCTGTGTCTGTGAGTCTGTTTCTGTTTCATAGATAAGTTCATTTTTGTCACATTTTAGATTCCACATAAATGTGATACTGTGTGGTATTTGTCTTTCTCTTTCTGACTTACTGGTTTGTTTGTTACCTGGGTTATAAGCAGTTTTGAAGGAGGGTATCGTCTTCCTCAACTTGTATTCCCCCTCATCTATATCACAGGTTCTAACAATGGCCAAGTTTGGAATTAATTAGAAAGGTTTCTCTTCTCTTATCATTAGAAGATAAACATTTTGTAACTTGAGCTTTTGATATCACGATCCTGGAAGGGTGATGAAAAAGACTTAAGGTAACATCTCTCATTGTTGGCACTAGGAACATTTCAGGTCCGATGATCATCTTTTGTGTGGGTCTTTCTTGGGCATCCTAGAATGCTTAGCAGCATCTCTGGCATTTTCCCGCTAGATGCCCCTGGCATAACTCACTCTTCCCAGCTGGGACAACTGAAAATGCCTCCAACACTACCAGATGTCCCAGAGTGGGAGGGGCAGGGTCATCCCTGGGCAAGAACCACTCTTTTAACATGTCCTGCTGAACACCTAGAAGTTAGGACTGTCAGAGTTTCTGGACTCTTAATTGATTATATTTTAGATTTTGAAATATCAAGAAGATAAACAAGTTAATGGAATTTCTGAAAACATGAATATCAACATCTGTGTTCCTATTTTTTCTTTCTATCCAGTGCCTTTTGTGGTGGGATATGGATTTTTATGGACATATGGAAGGTCAGAATTTGGAAGTCTCATCAATCTGAGTTTGGTCAGGGACAGAGCAACATCCCTAGGTGTTTATAATCAGAAGGGGAGTTAATATAGGGATCTAGGAGCTTAAATCACCCTTAGAGGAACTGGACAGAAGAATGAGGGTCATGGAGGGTGCTGTTGGATTTCAGGAAATCCAAAAAGCAGGAGTCAAGAAGACTTTTTTTTTTGAGATCAGGAGGCTGCTGAAATCCAGAGTGTTTGCTACTGATGATCTCAACAGCCTGTAGCAGAAACGTAAGCCATTTTTAGGAAGAAAACTGGAAGCTGCTGATGCATCCATGAATCTGCCATCTGCTGATGTCCTTGAGCCTATCTGTAGTTGCTGTGGGGAAAAATAAAGGCTGTTATTTCTCTTCTTCCTCCCAGGTCCCATGCTAATGCCTCTCAGTAGCCAGTCTAGCAAAGGAAAAGAGTCTTGGAAATTTAGTTTTGAGACTTTCAGTCTTATGGTACTAGGAAGGTGCTGGGAAGGTTGGGTATTCAGCTGCCACACTTGAAAGGATATTGTGTTGTGTAATGTGACAGAGGAGCTAAAAAGCCTCTTGATGAAAGTGAAAGAGGAGAGCGAAAAAGTTGGCTTAAAGCTCAACATTCAGAAAACAAAGATCATGGCATCCGGTCCCATCACTTCATGGGAAATAGATGGGGAAACAGTGGAAACAGTGTCAGACTTTATTTTCTGGGGCTCCAAAATCACTGCAGATGGTGACTGCAGCCATGAAATTAAAAGACACTTACTCCTTGGAAGAAAAGTTATGACCAACCTAGATAGTATATTCAAAAGCAGAGACATTGCTTTGCCGACTAAGGTCCATTTAGTCAAGGCTATGGTTTTTCCTGTGGTCATGTATGGATGTGAAAGTTGGACTGTGAAGAAGGCTGAGTGCTGAAGAATTGATGCTTTTGAACTGTGATGTTGGAGAAGACTCTTGAGAGTCCCTTGAACTGCAAGGAGATCCAACCAGTCCATTCTGAAGGAGATCAGCCCTGGGATTTCTTTGGAAGGAATGATGCTAAAGCTGAAACTCCAGTACTTTGGCCACCTCATGCGAAGAGCTGATTCATTGGAAAAGACTCTGATGCTGGGAGGGATTGGGGGCAGGAGGAGAAGGGGACGACCGAGGATGAGATGGTTGGATGGCATCACGGACTCGATGGACGTGAGTCTAAGTGAACTCCAGGTGATGGTGATGAACAGGGAGGCCTGGCGTGCTGTGATTCATGGGGTTGCAAAGAGTTGGACACGACTGAGCGACTGAACTGAACTGAATGTGACAGAGGATCCTTAATAAAAAAAAATATATATATATATATATAAATCTGATGCTCCTTTTTAGCATCATATTTAGCCTTCTTCAGTGATGTTATACATACACACATATATACATTATATGATATATACACATATAAATAGTACCATTGGAATGTCTCCTTAAGATTCTTTGATTTAATTATTGCCATGTCTTGCCCATTGTTACTAGGATGTGTGGGAGGGATGAAGTTTCCTTGTGCCTATGAGACACACATGTATTTGCATAAAAATATATGAAAAAGTAGAATGATACTGCATATATTGTTTCATTACACTATTTATTTTAATAATATCTCATGAGGTTACCCATTACTATACATTATTTCAAATGTTCAAGTACTACTTTTACCATAAAAATAAGTTTAAATAACTCAAAAAAAGTACTATGCCATTAACAAACTGCCCAAAGCATGATGTCTATTTTGTCATATACATTTTTTCAAACATTATTTTGAAACATTTATTAAGTTATGTGAACTTACATTTGTACATGCATTTTTGTCTTAAACTTTGGTTAGCTCCTTAGGCATAGGCTTCTAGAAGTGGATTACTCATCTGAAACTGTGAATTACTTGCTTTACCAAATGGTTGTAGTGATTACCACCAGTGGTGTGTGAGCTTTTCCATTTTCTGACACTTTGGGAGTACTGAGCTCAAGCCACTTACCTTAAATAAAAAAGACTTGGTTGTTTCTATAGACAAATATTATTTCATTGTTAGATAATTTTATGTGTCTTTGGATTCATTAGTGGGGTTGAACTATATGATTTTCCTTATTTAGGTCCTGCACATATCTTTAAAAGTATTTATTTTAAAAGTATTGTATAATGTAAGCTCGACGTACAAAATGCAAAACGAATAGAAAAGACATATGGTGAGAAATGAGACTCTTTTACACACTCTGCTCTAGCCAATCAGCTTACCTCCCAGGAGATAACCAGTTGTCTATTTTTAGTATATACACCCAAGAAACTATACATAGATAAAAACTGAAAAATATATATGTGAATATATATATGAATATGTACAATTATAAATGTGTATACTTATACATATATGCTAATTATAATTGTGGATTATGTATAAATTATACATATTGCAATTTACATATAGACAGATATACATTTATAGCATTGACCACAGGGTAGAATATTATTCATGCCATTCTGAAACTTAAAAAGGCAAATGTAAATTAGAGTTCTTTCTGTATATTAGCACATAAAGATATTTTGTATTCTTTTTAATGGCTGTAACATATTTTGTTTCATGCATGTGCTATGATGTATTTAACCAGTCCCCTATTGATCAACATTTTAGGTTGTTATTTATTATTCCAAGCAATGCTGTAATGAATAACTGTATTTACAAATTTTGCAAACATACCAGCAGACACATGATATGTAAGATAAATTCCTAAAATCAGAGGCATAGGTTATATGTGTTTTAAATTTTAATGGACATATGCACAGTTATTTATAGTTTAATTATAAAAATTACTAGTGTTTATTATTAGAAGGAAACAACTACCTACTTCTCTGAGTCAGATTGGGACCCTAGCTAATAATTTATTCTCCTAATAGTGGCGAATGCTTATTGTCTGCTAGTCACTGTTTTGAATACTTTACATATAGAGAATAATGTAATTTGTTATCACAACCATATATATCAAGTACCATTACTAATGGAGCAGGAAATGGCAACTCACTCCAGTATTCTTGCCTGGCAAACCCCACAGACAGAAGGAGCCTGGTGGGCTACAGTCCTTGGGGTTGCAAAAGAGTCAGACGCGACTTAGCAACTCAACAACAACAGCAGCATTATTAACGTCTCCATTTTGCTGTTGCAAAAACTCAGGCCTAAGATTTTAAGGAATGTCCTGAGGTCATTAGGGATAGTGACTGGAGTCACCAGGGTCTGAACCTAAGCAATTAAGTAGTCTGCTGCCCACTCCATCAGCCTGAGCTTTTTCTTTCTTCTTCTTTTCCCCCTAATTTCCACTGACTCCCTAGGGAATGCAGATACTGGTCAATGTAGGGATCTTTGCTTGCTGGGGTCTTCAATCCCCTCGGCTATTTCACATAAGCAGTAATTTCAGGTCTGTGTCTAGTTCATTGGTGTTTAAGGCTATTGTCCTTAGGTGAGTGTAACTCAGTGATAGACCACTTGATAATTTTTGACCTCCCAAAGGCACATGGGTTTAGATAATTGTGACTTTGGTCCTTCTTGATAATATTTTGATTTCCTTCAGTTTTTGAGGTAGACAACCATATCATCCATGAATGTTATTAATTTGATCTCCTTGATATTATACTTCTTTTTCATTTTCCCTTTATTAACGTATTGACTTGAACATCCAGAACACTGTTGTGTAACTTTGATTGTCTTTATCTTACCGCAGATTTTAATGGGAATGAATGCCTACAGTGGTTCATAACGTGCCAGGTGTTGGTTCATATTCTGGACAGAGATTTGCGATCATGTTCAAGGACTCTCTTCACATTTACTAAAAGTTCTTAATAAGGAATGGATGTTAGATTTTATCAAATACCTTTGTGGGGGTCACATATGAACATTATCATATATTTTTATATTAATCTCTTGATGATTAGATATGTTCTAACTGTCTATTACTCTGGAACAAGCTGTCCCAAAGCATTGGCTTAAAGTAATAACTACTGTTTATTTTGCTTATGAATCTGTGCTTTGACCAGGTTCAGGAGGCCATTCCAGCTTGATCTAAGGCATGTGCTTGCAGGCAGACAGACAGTGGCTGGACTGGGGTCACCTTAAATGTTTCCTCACTCACATGTCTGGTCCTAGGCTGGGAAGACTAATCCTGATGGGGCTGGAGCAGCTGGGGCTCCACCGGCATCTCCCCCTTTCTATGTGGTCTCTCCACACAGGGCCCAGGGTAACCAGACTTCCCCTGAAGGCTTCCAGAGTGAGAGTCCCCAGAGAAACCAGCAGAATATGTATGACTTTGACAAACAGCACCAGGAATCACAGAGCATAATTCTGCCACACTCTGTTGGTTGAGGCTATCACAAAGGCCTACACGCCCAGGTACAAAGGAAGGGGACACAGACCCCACCTTGATAGGAGACGTACCAAGGAATTTGCAACCGTGTTTTAAAATCATTTATGTATCAAATCTTGTTTGTAGCAAATTCTACTCGGTTGTGTGATCTTTCTCTTTGAATGTACAGCTGAACTCAGTTTGCTAGTCCTTAACATTAAATGTTAATATGACCACATATTCTCTGATTACTTTTTTATAAGTTATGTATTAATATATTTGGTTTTGGTATCAGAGTTGTGCTTATTTTCTAATATTTCTAATTATAAAATAGATTCAATAACAGAAATTAAATTTGGAGAAATATTTTAAAATCTGACTTTAAAGTCTATATAGGATTCATTCTTTACTCAGAGTCTTCCACAATTATTGATCCATTTAGGATCTTTACTTTTTCTTGAATTATTGTGTTAATTCATGTAGTTCCTGGGAGCTCATGGAATATTGATTTTTTCAATTTAAAATAACAGACTTAAATACTTTTTATATAATTTCTAAGTATTCTTTTTATATTATTGTATCATTTCTCATTTATGATTTTGGTTGCTTACATACATTTTGGTTTGATTTGATTATCTTGAAATGGATCTATTTTAATACTTTTTCCAAACATAAACTCCTGGCTTTGTGTTTTTTCCTCCACCAAATGGTAAATTGATTTCTTTTCTTTTTTGGGATTTATTTATTTTTTCTTCATTTTCTAAAAAATCTCTTTAAGTTAGTAATTAATTGATTTATTTATATTCTTTGTTTTCAGTAGCAGGCGCATTATATTTAAAGAATTTGCCACTAATTAAAAAAAAATTGTAGTGTAGTGGCTTTACAAAGTTGTGTTAGTTTCTGCTGTGCGACAAAGTGAAACATCCATAGGTATCCATGCATCCCTTCTCTCCTGGACCTCCCACCTACCCTCCCCGTCTCACCCCCTCCCGTCTCACCACCTCCCCATCTCACCCCCTCCCGTCTCACCACCTCCCCATCTCACACCCCCTCTCCATCTCGCACCCCCACCTCCATCCCATACCCCCTCCTCATCTCACCCCCTCCCCATCTCACCCCCTCCCCATCTCACACCCCCACCCCCATCCCACACCCCCTCCCATCTCATACCCCCTCCTCATCTCACCCCCTCCCCATCTCACACCCCCACCCCCATCCTACAACCCCTCCCCATCACACCCCCTTCCCCGTCTCACCCCCTCCCCCGTCTCACCCCCTCCCCATCTCACCCCCTTCCCCGTCTCACCCCCTTCCCCGTCTCACCCCCTCCCCATCTCACCCCGACCCCATCTCACCCCCATCTCACCCCCTCCCCATCTCACACCCCCTCCTCATCTCGCACCCTCACCCCCATCCCATACCCCCTCCCCATCTCACCCCCTCCCCATCTCACACCCCACCCCCATCCTACAACCCCTCCCCATCACACCCCTTCCCCGTCTCACCCCCCATCTCACCCCCCTCCCCATCTCACCCCCTCCCCATCTCACCCCCCTCCCCATCTCACCCCCTCCCCATCTCACGGCCTCTGCGTCTCATCCCCTCCCCGTCTCACTCCCCCTCCGCGTCCCTCCGCTCTAGTCGCCACAGGGCACTGGACTGAGCTCCCTGTATTATACAGGAGGTATCCACTAGCTGTCTGCGTCACCCGTGGCAGTGTCTGTATGTCAATCGCAATCCTCAGATTCGTCCTGCTCCTGCCTGCCCGTGTCCACAGTTACGTTCCCTACACGTGCATCTCTTCCTGCCCTGCAAATAGGTTCATCTGGGCCATCAGGCTTTCTTCCCTGCATTTTGACCTGGAGCTGGAACTGACTCAGGAAAGGAAAGGAGTGCCAGGGAGTACTTAGGGCCCCCGGAGCCTCTGCCCATGAGTGTGTGGCTCATCAGCTCTGTGTGCCTGTGGGACCCCCTGGGCAGCACTCAGGCCCTGATGGGCTGGATCCTGACCTGGGCTTTTGCCAGGCAGCTGTGATGCAGGTAAGAGGTGGAGGCTACTAGTAAGGATGTGGCTGAAATGGCTACCACGGCACCTGCCTTTGGCTGGCTCTATCAAGGCTTCTGCCCTGGGACCGTCAGGGCAAGCAAGATGGGGAGGGAGGCAGGATTTGGGGGGTAGGGTAGAGGTAGGACGTTGGGGTGAGGGGTGAAGAATGGGAAGTGGGAGGTGGAAAGGGAGGGGAGTGGGCAGTGGGAGGTTGGCTACCAATTCTGCTGTAGATCTAAGGACTCTGGGTCAACCCAGTGCACCCAAGGTGGGGATGGGGGCTCCAAGTGACCCTGAAACTGGTGAGAAATCCTTGCGCGCCCTTGAGAAAGAAAGGGCCCTGGGCTCCCTTGAGAGGCGTGTCAGAGTCCAAGGCAAACAGCATCAACTCTAAGCGGGGAGCAAGCAAAGCCCGGAAGACTGCGGCACAGAGTGCTTGCCCCTCCACGAGGGGCTGACCTGGGGTGTGAAGGAGGAACTGAGTCAGACCACACAAAAGACTCAAAAAGCGTCACACTGGAAAATTCACTCTGAAGTCAGCACTGCACGCATTCCAGAAAGACAGACTGTTGGGAACCAGTGTATTGTTTTTACGCGTATTCAGGCTGTAAAGAATAAGTACATAAATGAAGAAACAAAAATCACGGAGATGGAGGCCCTTGAGGGGGAGGCCTGGGAGAGCTGTGCTCTTATCACCCCTCCAACCTTCTGGGACAAGTCCCCAGCTTGCCAGGGCTCTCACTCAGGTGCAGGCTGTCTGGATTAGATCTTGTAACTCCATTCTTTAGCCGTGATCTTGAGCAAGTTGCTTAGTCTGTGTGTTCTTCAGTTTCCTCACTTGTAAAAGAGAACAAACATAGTACCTACTGCCTAGGTATATGTGTAAGGTTGAATTAAGTTTTCTCTATCTGTCTCTATCTGTCTATTATCTATCTATCATCTTTCAACACTGTCAGGCATATAAGATAAGCATTTATAATTAATGTTAATTATATTCTTTTTTCCTGATTATATATGTACAGTCACAAAATCACGCCAAATCTCACCTCCGAATGTCCTCCTCTATATCCATCAGGTCTTATTAACCCACAGTAACCATAAAGTTGTCCTCACCACCTTCAGTAGCCCTGATTGAGGCCTTGACTTCCTCAGTTTACCCTGCACAACCTTCCACATCAAGCATTTTGAAAGCTCTCCTCTAGAGGTGTCCTTATTTTATAATGTTCGAGTCTAAATGCCTTTGTTTGACATTCAAGACTTTACCCCATCCTTTACTATGGAGACGTATATGTACACACTTAGGTACATGTGTACACCAAAACGCATATACATGTACAATTATACACTCAAACACATACATATGTTTATATAGAAAGAGTTGTGTTTGGGTTTTGCAGAAATGGTAACTTATGATGTGTCTTCAGAGAAGGCGATGGCACCCTCTGCAGTACTCTTGCCTGGAGAATCCCATGGACAGAGGAGCCTGGGGGGCTGCAGTCCATGGGGTCGCAAAGAGTCGGGCAAGACTGGGCGACTTTACTTTCACTTTTCACTTTCATGCGTTGGAGAAGGAAATGGCAACCCGCTCCAGTGTTCTTGCCTGGAGAATCCCAGGGACGGGGGAGCCTGGTGGGCTGCCGTCTATGGGGTCGCACAGAGTCGGACACGACTGAAGTGACTTAGCAGCAGCAGCAGCAGCAGCAGCAGCAGGCTCATTTATCTTCCCAGTGTCTTCCTGATACATGCGTTCCTGGCTCTGTGACAGCATCGATCCCACTCTGCATGAAGTCTCTGTGTTAGGGAAGATGCCTAAATCCTCTGCCCCAGGAGGGCTGGTTCTGATTTGTCTATCAAGTAATTTGGGCTTTTCAGGTGGCTCAGTGGTAAAGAATTTGCCTGCCAATGCAGGAGATACAGGAAACATAGGTTCAATCCCTGGATTGGGAAGATCCCCTGGAGAAGGAAATGGCAGACCACTCCAGTATTCTTGCCTAGAGAATCCCAGGGACATTGGAGCCTGGTGAGCTACAATCCCTGGGGTCACAAACAGTCTGAACACAAGTTAGCGGCTAAAGAATCTAGTCATTTTGATGTCGTTCTCCTAATGGAGTGCTGTGCAACTGTTAAAAAAGAATGAGCTAGCTCATTAATGACGTGAGAAGTTAAGGGGGAAAACATTACGCACGCATATGGTAAGTTACTACTATTGGTGCCTGACGTGAGCAAGAGGCCTAATGCTGATGAGTGGGATGTGGGGGACTTTCAGGAAAGGCTTCTTTGTTCTTAAAAAGAAACACAAGGAAGAAACAGACCCCTTCCTGCCTCTGGAGTCTGTTGTGTCTGATTGCAATGCTTGGGGTTGCTGAAGTTGCTTGTGGTGATGAGAGGTCTTCCTGAAGGCTCCGCCAGGCATGGAGGAGACGAAGCCAGGGCCACCACGGAATAAGGGTGGGGGCCCTGTCTTGTGGGCTGCTGTCTTGTGAGAACACATTCCTTAGTCTTGAGGCGGCTCGGTGGTTTTCTGTCACTTGCAGCTGATGCATTAGCTAAGCAAAGCCTAGTTGGTGCATCTTGCTTATCACAGCTTTATCTGTACAAGGGTCTCTCCAGACTGGGGAAGGCAGAGAGGACCTCTGTTTCTTATGACACGCCCTGGTGCTGAGTTGGGAGGAGTTCTCAGACTGCGTGTCACACCGGAACCTCTCGTTACCTCCTTTTGCACCTTTTCGTATTGTCATGGGAATTTAATGGCAGATTGAGAGACTCTGAACCATAGACAGTCTGATGGCGTTTTAACCTAGAGTTTCCACCATATCTTCCTGGTATGTGTGAATAAATGAAACAAATTCATTTCCCAGGTCGAACCTCACTGCCTATGAGAAGTCTTTCTTTTCTATCCCCAGGTGAAATTAAGCTTCTCTTTGTCTATACTATTTTCTTCTTTAGGATGCCTAAATATTTGGATGTAGAGCATCGTTTATCGGACCAAACACTGTAATAAACTCCTTATATACACATCTCATTTAATCCCCATGACAACCAGTTCAGCAGGTGTCATTATTGACATTTTGCAGTTGGGGAAATTGAAGCCTGGAAAGGTTAAGTGACTTTCCCCAAATTACACAGCTAGGAAATGGCAAAGATGCTATTTGAGACTCCAGAGCTTTACTCTTAATCGTCGTCTGCCAAACAATCAAGCACACACACACATGGGTCCCCTCGAGCTTCTTGAAGGTGAGGACTGCATCTGACTCCCTTTCTATTGCTTGCTCCAGCCACAGTCTTTAGCTTTGGGACACAGGAGACACATAAATTTGGAATGGGCATTAGGGAATGCTTTGGGGACTGACATCTGTGGGAGAAGAGAAGGAAAGAGAAGGGAAGGGGAAGAAGGAAGTAGGATTAGGCAAATGGATTAGTTTGTCTGTGTTGCAGTCTCAATGGAAACCTCAGCTGTCCCTCTGGAGATGGGGTAAGTCTTCTGAGCTGTCCCAGCAGGGGAGGGAGGGCTGAGCCTTTATGCCACCGTGTACATCAGGATGGGATATGGGCTGTGCTGGGTAGGAGTAGGACCTGGGCAGCACTCCCAGCAGTGGGGAGAAGCCCTTCATTCAGGGAGGGATCCATGTATTATTTTTATAGAATACTCTCCCATGCACAGGTCATTGGGGTTTCCCAGGTGGCTCAGTGGTGAAAGAATCCACCTGCCAATGCAGGAGATACAGGTTTCATCCCTGGGTCAGGAGGATTCCCCTGGAGGAGGAAATGGCCACCCACTCCAGTATTCTTGCTTGGAGAATTCTATGGACAGAGGAGCCTGGCAGGCTGCAGTCCGTAGGGTCACAAAGAGTCAGACACGACTGAGTGACGAGCATGGACGCATGCCCAGGTCACTACTTTTGGCATCTGAGCTGCTGTCTGTGTCTCTCAGATGGAGATTTAGATTCAATGCAGCAAGGGTCTTCACCCGACATCCAGGAGTATGAGCCTCAAACAGTGGAATCCTGTAAGAACTTCTGACTTGCCCAGGGTTTGTGTGGTGCCTGATTTGGGTGCTTCTTGGCTTTCTAATCTCTCTTGCCTGTGAGGCTGTTTCCTTCTGCTTTGGGTGTGAAGCTTGGTCTGACTGTCAGGCTCTGCAGAGGCTGATGGGTTGGAGCAGCACCTCACTCTCACACGCCAGCAAGCCTGCTCACTGTTGGCCCCCTCAGAGCCCTGAGAGGAAGGCACCTCCTCACTCCCCAGGCCAGCTGTCGGTGGTCAAGGAACATGCGACTTGAGCACAGCAGAAGCCTGAAACTCACTGCTAGCAGAATGCTGGAGTAGCCTTGAATTCCTCAGGCAGTCTTAGCTCTGGATCTTGCAAGGTACCGCATAGCAGATAGGCAGGCTCTGCCCTTCTGTTGAAGATACTCATAGGGAGAGGCAGGGGTAGGGGCCAGAGGTGTTAAATGAGTCCATTCTTCTCTGAAATACAATCTCTGCCTTTTGCTCATAGGAATTTGTGTCACTCTAGAGAAAACATGTCTAACCTCAGATTCCTGCCATCCAGATCAGGACCAGTAGGCTTGATCCAAGCCATGGGGATGAGGCAAGCAGTTGTGTTTCAAGAGTTAAGGCCAAACGCCTTCTCCGGCTGGGGCCCAAGGGCTAGTTTACAAAAGCAAGAAAAGCACATACAATCCCAGGGCCGTGACACAGACCCCCAGAGGAAGCAGGCCAGTGTGGAAATAGGTAGGAAGCATGGGAATAGTATGTGCAGCTCTAGCTGCTGGCCTCAGCTCTCCTCAGGGGCCCGTCTGTAATGCTGGTGGCCGTGGGGTCATCAGTCTGCAGAGGGGTAGCCTGGAGGGCAGGCAGCACTGTTCTCTGCCTTTGGAAGTGACTGTCATAGTTGCCACATCATCATGTGAGGACCTTGGCTGAGTTTCTACTCTGTGCCAGTTACTGGTACAGATTTGAGGTGATTAAGACTCAGATGTCCTCTGCTCTTTATCAACCCGAAGTGGAGATTAAATGCAAAAAAAAGCTCATTTATTTCAGGGAGTCTACAGAATATTTTTGATATAGAGAATCTCCAACATACAAGGGAATACAGGAAACAACATGAATGAAATTCCATGTATACATCTCCATTTATTTATTTATTGAAGTATAGTTTATTTATATTTTGTTAGTTTTAAGTGTACAACAGAGGGAATCTATATTTTTAACTGAACTGATACCCCATTTAAAGTCATTAAAAAGTAATGGCTATATTTCCCTGTTCATTTCAGTTCACTTGCTCAGTTATGTCCAACTCTTTGCAACTCCATGGACTGCAACATTCTGGGCTTCCCTGTCCTTCACCAACTCCCGGAGTTTACTCAAACTCATGTCCATTGAGTTGGTGATGCCATCCAACCATCTCATCCTCTGTCGTCCCCTTCTCCTCCCACCTTCCATCTTTCCCAGCCTCAGGGTCTTTTCCAATGAGTCAGTTCTTCGCATCAGGTGGCCAAAGTATTGGAGCTTCAGCTTCAGCATCAGTCCTTCCAATGAATAGTCAGGATTGATTTCCTTTAGGATTGATTGGTTTGATCTCCTTGCAGTCAAAGGGACTCTCAAGAGTCTTCTCCAACACCACAGTTCAAAAGTTTGAATATTTCCATGCTCAGCTTTCTTTATGGTCCAACTCTCACGTCGGTACATGACTACTAGAAAGACCATAGCTTTGACTAGACAGACCTTTGTTGGCAATGTAACATCTCTGCTTTTTAATAATATGCTGTCTAGATTGGTCATAACTTTTCTTCCAAGAAGCAAGCGTCTTTTAATTTCATGGCTGCAGTCACCATCTGCAGTGATTTTGGAGCCCCCCGAAATAAAGTCAGACACTGTTTTCATTGTTTCTCTGTCTATTTGTCATGAAGTGATGGGGTGGGGTGCTGTGATCTTAGTTTTCTGAATGTTGAACTTTAAGCCAACTTTTTCACTCTCCTCTTTCACCTTCATCAAGGCTCTTTGTTCCTTTTCACTTTTTGCCATAGGGGTGGTGTGATCCGCATATCTGAGTTTATTGATATTTCTCCTGGCAATCTTGATTCCAGCTTGTGCTTCATCCAGTCCGGCATTTCACATGATGTACTCTGCATATAAGTTAAATAAGCTGGGTGGCAATATACAGCCTTGATGTACTCCTTTCCCAATTTGGAACCAGTCTGTTGTTCCATGTTCTAGCTGTTGCTTCTTGACTTGCATGCAGATTTCTCAGGAGGCATGTAAGGTCTGATATTCCCATCTCTTTAAGAATTTTCCACAGTTTATTGTGATCCACACAGTCAAAGACTTTAGCATAGTCAATGAAGCAGAAGTACATATTTTTCTGGAATTCTCTTGCTTTTTGTATGATCAAATGGATGTGCTGAACAATATATCTTTTAGCTCATTTATTTTATATGTAGCAGTTTGTATCTCAGTCCTGTAATCCCATTTTGCCTCTCCACCCTACCATTCCTCACTGATAACTAGTACTATAACACTAGGAAACACTTTTTATGAGTTTGTTTCTGTTTTGTTATATATATTTGCTTATTTATTTTTTTTTTTAGATTCCTCGCTATAAGTGATAACATAAAGTATTTATCTTTCTCTAACTTTTCCAGGAAGCATATTACTCTCTAGGTCCATCTGTGTTGTTGCGAATGGCAGAATTTCACACATAGCCAATTTTTAATATTTATCAACATGATGCCAAAGGGTTGTTACCTATCATCCCCCATAATGTCCCCTTTTGCATATCATAGCCTCAAACCTTTGCATCTCTAGTCTAGTGTATCACTAAATGACAGCGACTTTAAAAAACATAACCACAGTCCCAATAACTAACAGGAATCCCTTAGTGTGCCTTAGTTAGCATTCACATTTTCTTGATTTTTCTATTAATAAGTGTGTTTTTTGAACAGTTGGTTTGTTTGAACCATTATCCAAGCAAGATCTACCAGTTGTATTTTGCCATGTGCTGGGTGCCACAGCAGAGTTAATGGCATTCAGGCGTGGCTCATGGGAAAGGCTCCCGGATTAGCCTCCAGTGCAGTTCACTGGGTTAGGAACTCTGGCTTTGGAATTCCATCTGTGGGAACGTAAGCAAGCGGACTTCTCCCAATCTCAGCTCCCCATCTGCATGGCTCACAGGGTGGCTGTAGATATTAAATGGATTAATCCACATCCAATGCTTAGAATGTGGACTGGCCTATAGTACATGCTCAATAAATTCTGAATTATAACACTGATAAAAGATGAAGCTGCCATTCAATTTAGAGATTTAAACATGCAGTCTTGTGCAGAGTAAAGAAGAGGTGATTTGTATTTTCAGGCAGTGATAATAAAGAGCTTTGTGCTGTGCTTAGTCACTCAGTCATGTCCGACTCTTTGTGACCTCATGGACTATAGCCCACCAGGCTCCTCTGTCCATGGGAATTCTCCAGGCAAGAATACTAGAGTGGGTTGCCTTGGCCTCTTCCAGGGGATCTTCCCAGCCTAGGGACTGAATCCAGGTCTCCTGCATTGCAGGCAGATTCTTTACCAGCTGAGCTACCAGGGAAGTCCCAATGTAAGGGTAAAAATTGGAAATTTGATATATTTGACAAATGGTGAGAAGACACAAGAGTTGAAGGCATTAGAATATGCTGCTGCTGTTGCTGCTGCTGCTAAGTCGCTTCAGTCGTGTCCGACTCTGTGCGACCCCATAGACGGCAGCCCACCAGGCTCCTCCATCCCTGGGATTCTCCAGGCAAGAACACTGGAGTGGGTTGCCATTTCCTTCTCCAATGCATGAAAGTGAAAAGTGAAAGTGAAGTCATAATACGTGTAGGTAGACCAAGAATAAGATCTAAAGATGGGGGTGGAAATGCAATATTACAAATGCTGCATTTCTATAGAAAGACTTGCCCAACAGAATGATATACAGCTTACGTAACAAGGTGTGGTTCTAGTTACAGGAGGTTTTGCCTTTCCAGATCATGCCTGGGTAGAATAGTTGGAGATATCAGAGCATAGTTTGAGGCCAGAGTGTGTATGTGCTCAGTTGCTTCAGTTGTGTCCAGCTCTTTGCGACCTCATGAACTGTGGTCTACCAGGCTTCTCTGTTCATGGGATTGCCTAAGAATACTGAAGTGGGTTGCCCTTTCCTCCTCGGGGGATCTTCCCAACCCAGAGATGGAACCCACAATTCCTATGGCTCTTGCATTGATAGGTGGATTCTTTACCACTGAGCCACCTGGGAAGCCAGTTTGTGGCCAGACCATACATCAAAAGTCTCGTTCATAGAGCCAGAGAGATGGAGCTTAATCTTATAGGCATGGAGGTGAAGGGTAGGCAAAGGCTTGCCGGAAGTGAGGGTATTGGATCCCTCCTTCCTGGAGAAGGGTGGCCAGGCATGAAGTTGCAGCAAGAGCTTTGCAGTAGACAGTGACGCCCTAAACCAACCAGTAAGTAGGCGATGGAGTAGAAGTGTTGCTGAGGCAGAGTGGAAGGATGTGATGAAGATTAAATGTTGGCAGTTAAGGAGAGAGGGATAATTTAAGAACCACTCCAGAATTTCTGGCTCAGCTGGTAGCTAGAAGCGGATACTGCTGAATGAGATCACACATATAGGAGTCTGAGCAAGTCTCGGTGATGAGGACTGTGAATTCTGCCTGGGATGTGCGCAGTAAGAGCTACCTGCAGGACACTCAAGGAAGACTCTGCTCTTACTCCTGCATCTTTAAACGCCTGAGGAACCACTTACAAGGAAAGCTGAGTGTAGCTTGTGCCGGTTGCATCTCCTCTGTCTGCTCTAAACCTTGCTAGGAAGTCTGACAGCTCTTTGCACTATGAGGATTCCAGGAGGGATTGATGACCTTTTCAAAGGCCGCATCATAAATACAGCATTGATGGCAAGTGAATGAAATCCAGAGTGATTTATTTAAAATGTATCTGGTCACTAGAGGATATTGATTTTGACAGACAAAGGACCGTGCAACCTACCAAGCCACAATTCTTGAACATCCATACCCTTTGACAATCTGAAGACCTTGATCAAGCAGCTCATCATTTTATTTCACTGTCCTGAATTTTCCCATTTCCCATCCTCAGCTCAGACCAAAGTGACCTAATATGGAGAAAATATTTTGCTTGGGATAAGTCTAATTTGTAAAGCAAATGTCCAAATGTAAAACTAATTTTAGGAGGAGAAGGAGCTCACTGCCACTGCAGACTGATTGATCATTTAAACTGGGGTATTATAAAGAAGGTTGGTGCCTTGAGCTGGTGGTGGGGGAGAGGATGGAATATATGGCTGTAGAAGATGGTCTTTATTGTGAAACCAATAGCCATTTTCCTTTCTTCCTTGATGCAGGAGCATTATTTTGTTAGTCGTTGGCCTTCCAATTAAAATTGGTTTAGGGGTTGATTTAAAAAGTGAGTTCAGATTCCTTGACATGCCTCCTATTGAGTTGTAGAGTTTATGTTCCTTCCTTTGTGTATCTGGGGAGTTGTGACTGATTCAACTAGTAAAACATGGAGGTAGTGATAGTATGTGGCTTCTGAGATCATGCAGCATCCATTAGATTCTCCTGAAACACCTGATCTGAATGTCTCTTCTTGGGATTTCTCCACCATGCTGTAAGGAAGCCCAAGTCATAAGGAGATAATATGCGTAGGTGCGCTGGTCAACACTCCCAGCTGAACCCAAGCTTTGGGACTTCCCAGCACAGATGTCATACATGTGAGTGAAGACTCTTCCAAGTGAGCCCGCAGGTCTTCACATCATCCCCTGCCAAGACAGTCTCCCAAGATAAGACACCATATATCATGGAGCAGGGCCCCATCACAGTTCCTGATCCACAGTCTGAGAGTAAAATACAGCTGTCTTTGTGCTATGTCACTAAGTTTTGGAGTGGTGGATCATGTAAAATAGAAAATAGAACAGCATATGACCAATTCTGAACAAAAGGATACAAGTGGTAATTCACTGGGGATCTGGAGGGAAAGTTTCTTTACTGGTAAGATTAGAGAATGGTTTGAAGAAAACTGCCCCTTCCCACTTTTCATGATGTTGGGAGGGCTGGATGCTTGAAAGGGCTACAGCCATATTGAGAGCAAGAGGGCAAAGCCAGGGGAAGTCTTTCATAGCCCTGACAGTGTTTAGCTGGGGACTGCCTTCTTTGGGATTTCTCATTATGAATGAGAGTAACTGACCTTTACACTTCAGCTACGTGTACTTAGTTTTCCTGTTACTCACTGGTTGGATGGTGACCTTTGAAGATCCTTCTGGGTCTATTGCGTTTTTGCTCTCTCTCTTTGCTTTTTTTGCAAGATGCTGGTTTTTTTTTCCCCAGCTCAATCTATTGAGATTCTTCACATTCTTCCCACCACTTTTGTGAAGACTTCTGTAATCATCTTTCATAACAAGTGGTCTATATTATCATGGCACCCCATCATCCAATTCATGTAATTGCTTCTGTACACTTTTTCTCTCCGACTAATTGATATCAGTTCAGCATTGAATCATCTAATTTGCCATGTTTCTCCATTTATTCAAGTTTCTCTTTATTTTATGCCTCTCATTATGTACTGGAGGAGAAAATTTCTGAAAAAAATCTAACATTTAAAAACTGGAACTGATGGTTAAATTATGTTATGTGCATTTCACCTCAGTAATTAAAAAAGACCTTAAAAAAAGTGGAACTATGAGAAAGATTCAGCAAAGGATACTGAGAAGGAATGACTGGAGAGACAAGAGTAAGGAAACATACATAGTATGTTTTCTTGGGGGAATTTTGTACACACACACTTTTAATTGTTGTTGTTGTTGTTGTTGTTTTTTGTGTGTGGTTGCTGTTTTCTCTCATGGGTACCTTTCTACCAAGACATGGAGGTTTTTTTTTTTTAATACCATTCACAAAATACCAAGAACATGGCATCTGATTCCATCACTTCATAGCAAACAGATGGGGAAAAATGGGAACAGTGGCATATTTTATTCTCTTGGGCTCCAAAATCACTGCAGATAGTGACTGCAGTCATGAAATTAAGAGACACTTCTCCTGGGAAGAAAAGCTATGACAAATCTAGAGGGAATATTAAAAAGCAGAGATATTACTTTGCTGACACAGGTCCATATAGTCAAAGCTGTGGTTTTTCCAATAGTTATAAACGGATGTGAGAGAGTTGTGAATGGGCTGTAAAGAAGGCTGAGTGCCAAAGAATTGATGCTTTCCAACTGTGGTGCTGGAGAAGACTCTTGATCATCCCTTGGAAAACAAGTAGATCAAACCAATGAATCCTAAAGGAAATTAACCCTGAATATTCATTGGAAGGACTGATGCTGAAGCTGAAGCTCTAATATTTTGGCCACGTGATGTGAAGAACAGACTCATTGGAAAGATCCTAATGCTGGGAAAGAGGCGGGAGGAGAAGGGGGTGACAGAGGATGAGATAGTTGGATGGCGTCATCAACTCAATGGACATGAGTTTGAGCAAACTCCAGGAGACAGTGAAGGACAAGGAAGCCTGGTGTGTGGCAGTCCATGGGGTTGCAAAGAGTCAGACGCGACTTAGCAACTAAACAACAGCAATAAGTAACTGCTATATGTTGGAGTTATATCTTCTGTATTTCCTGATACATATGAATAAATAATTGCTAACATTTTGAGCATTTAACATGTTAAGATTAGGCATATCTTCATAGCTTTAGATGAATCAACTCCTTAGTCCGCACAACACTATGAGCAAGGTATCATGACACTTTTTTGGGTTGGCCAAAAATGTCCAAGTTTGTCCATAAAATGTTATGAACTTCTTGGCTGGGATAATGATTCATTTTACACTTAAGAAAATTGAGAAAGAGAAATTTTTTGAATAAGCTGGTGAAAGTCACATCACCAATAAGAAACAGAGCTGATGTTCAAATTTAGAGGTCTGATTCTCAAGTTCATATTCCTAGGCAATGAACACTAATGCCTAAATGGACATGAGGTATTAACATCTTTTAACATCTTTTCTCCTGGGAGCTGTGGAGACTCCTGATAGGTTAAAAGGGGGCAATAATATGCTTGGTTGTTAAACAGAGGGTGGCCTAAAAGGTAGCAGGAATGAAAGTGGGTGAGGTAGTGTTTTGGGAGTCCAGGCTGGAGTCTGGCTTTGACTGTGGAGATGGTTAGCTGTAGTTAGACTTTAGGTATAACTTTTTTCAGGTAGAAAATGAAAACTTTGGTGATGGCTTAGAGGTAATGGACAAGAGAGAAAGTTGTATCGAGGGCTACAATTCTGGCTTTTGCTCCCATAACCTGTGATTGGTGCTAAATGCTAAGTTGTGACATAGGCTTAGGAAGAAGATGCATCTGTTTAGCAACTTTTGGCAAGTATTTATTATATGCTTACTCTTTTTAAGAAATCTGATTAGACATTGAGCAAGCAATTGAGAACAATGCCAAGCAGCACTTTGCTCTCATAAAACTTGCATTCTTATGTTTACTATGTGGAGAGTGGTTTTGGTAGGAGTAGGGACAGCTGAATATGGGAAGAACAGTTGTGAACACGTTGCAAGGTGAGAGTTCAGCGTGTCATCGGTAGAAATGGAGAGACATGGATAAATTTGAGAGCCATTTAGTCTGTCAAACTGAAATGAATTGCGAGGAAGAAACAAGTGTCAAGACTATCTGCAGAGTTTTCTACGGGAACAGGTCGATGGATGTTGGTGCCATAGGGATGCTGGAGGAAGAGCAGCAGGTTTTAGAGAAAAATACTGTGCGAAGTAACCAAGAGATTGTTTATTGCCGTCTGACCTCAGGAGAGAGTTTCAGGCTGCAATTGTAAATGGAGGTATAAAGAGAAGGCACTTAAAATTCAAGGAGTAGATGAGGTTCTTTATAGAAGGAGTAGAAAAGAAGAAGATAAGAAAATTTCTGAAAAAAATCTAACATTTAAAAACTGGAACTGATGGTTAAATTATGTTATGTGCATTTCACCTCAGTAATTAAAAAAGACCTTAAAAAAAGTGGAACTATGAGAAAGATTCAGCAAAGGATACTGAGAAGGAATGACTGGAGAGACAAGAGTAAGGAGCTCTGGACGTCAAGGGAAGAAGGCATTTTCACATGGAGGTGGTGCCCAGTTGTACCTGATACTAAAGAAAACTATAAAGAAATGTCCGAAGACATTGTATTTATTTTATTATTTGTCTTATATGTCTTATTCCTGGAGCAGTGCTTGTCACTAATATTGGGTACTCAGAGAATCCCGTGGACAGAGGAGCCAGGCGGGCTATGTTGTCCATGACATCGCAAGAGCTGGACGTGACTTAGTGACTAAACCACCAACCACCACCAATAATTACTTGCTGAAAGAATGAAATGAAAATATCAGAGACTTTTTAGCTGCCTAGTGGACACAGAACACAAGTAAGGATGAGTTTAATACTAAAGGAGGTAAGGAAATGGACCTAGACTTTGTAGCCAAACTTTTGAAGAAATGTGACTTGAAAAAAGAGGAATGAAGCATTACTGGAAGGGAGTCCAACCTGGGTATATTAGCTGAGGTTCAAGCTGTTTTTAATTTAGGAAAAAAATTTGTCCTAATGCAGCTAGAAACAGTTTGATAGAGCTGAAACTGGTGAAGGTGCAGGTGAGAAGAGAGAGAAAACTGGGGTGAGGTTCTTGAGAGGGCAGTAAGGGGTGCCTCCAGGACACACATGGAGGTTGACATTTTCCAGGAAGACAGGCTGTCTTTCCGCTGTAACGGGGAAGAAGAAGAATATGGGTATGTTGACAGATGTGGAGGGAGTTTTGGCCTGCTACTTTCTAGGACAAATAAGCCAGGATCATAAGCAGAGAGGGTTGGGAGGAGAAGTCATAGTTTTCAGGACAATGAGAATGTGCATTCCTCAAGAAGTGTAAAAAGTCCTGTTCAACAAGTCTGAGGGCTCCTTAGAAGTTATTGAACAATTATTTATCATAATACCAGTCTGTGGAGATTGCATTTATTCACTAGTCTGTGCTAATGACTGATTTAACAAATATTTATTGAGTGCCTACTTTGTGTCACTGTGATAGAATCTAGAAAGGATAGAACATAACCCAAATGAGGACATTGTTTTAATGACATTTAATGAAAAGTGGAGGAGACATTCACGAAACAATCACATAGATTGATACACAATTCAACTATGATAAGTGCCTTAAAGAAGAGGAGCCAGAGATTTTATAATGATAGATTGAGAGTCTTTATAAATCCACTCCTCTATAACATCAGCAAAAACACTAACAATATGGTAAAAATCAGCTTTGGCAGAACTCTAGAAATTAACAAAAGGCTAGAAAGATCTATGGAATGTTATTCAAAAAAAAATGGCTGACTCCTAGTAGGAATGCTGCTGCTAAGTTGCTCAGTCGTGTCCGACTCCCAGTGACTCCACGGACTGCAGCCCACCAGGCTCCTCCGTCCATGGGATTTTCCAGGCAAGAGCACTGGAGTGGGATGCCACTGCCTTCTCCGCCCAGTAGGAATAGTAAACTCTATAGAGCATTTTACCCTGACTGTTCCCAACCCCTTCTCCCAGATCCATGGTGGCCTTGAAAATGAAAAGCTTAGTAACCATAGTAGCTATGAAAACCAGCAACACTTGGCAGCCACTGAAAAGAACAGACTGAATTGGAGTCCCTCAAAAAACCCATCCCCAGAGAGCTGCCACTACTTGGCCTTTCAGTTTCCTGAAAAAGACTCACTTATGAGTGCTATGATTTGACCCCATTTAGAGCTTTCTCGATGGGAAAACTGTATCTCTAGGGCTTTTGTCAAAAACAGTCAGCATCCCTTTTAAATACTGCATCTACCTGAGGTAGAGATACCAGTTGGAACAAACAAGAAGCTGGCCAAAACACTTAAAAAAGAAAATCTGGGCAGTGAGATGGGCGTGGAGGATTTTAAAAAGCTATGACATGTTTCTGAGGATCTAGAAGGCCACAATCATGGGTAGGGCTATGCACATGACTGAAAAACACCCAAATGGCCCTAATGTCTTGGCCTTGGCAGACCCTGAGGCTCTGCACAAGTAGGAAGTGATGGCTAAGCTAAACCTGTAAATAAATTACTGTAGTGCAGAAGGCATGCACCATGCAACAGAACTCGGCAAATCTGAAAGACTTATTGCCTTGAAGCATTTCAGGAAACATCTGTCAATCACTAGCTGACCATAAAAATAACCAAGCTGCGATTTCAGTGACTGCACACCAAAGGAAATACCCAGAAAACTCACTGAACAAAGAAAAGGCATAGCAACAACAAAATTTCCACAAATATTATAAGATGTGCAAAAATGAGAAAAATATGGTTTAGACATAGGAAAAAATGACCAATAGAAATTGTTCCTGAGTAGATACAGCTGTTAGACTTACCAGGCAAACACTTTACATCAGCTATTATGAGTACATTCAAAGAATTAAAGGAAATCATGTCTAAAAAAAATTAAAATGAAGATGAGAATTATTTCTTACCAAATAAAGAGTATCAATAAAGTGATAGAAATTATATAAAAGAACCAAATAGAAATTTTGGGAGTTGAAAAGTATAATAGTTGAAATTTTTAAAAAGTCCCAATAGGAGTTCAAAAACCAATTTTAGCATGCAGAAGAAAGGTTCAGCAAACATGAATATGATCAATTAAGAGATCCATTCTGTAAAACAGAAAAAAGAAGAAAAATGAATAGATCCTTGGAGACTCATGGGTTATCATAAAGTACACCAACATATACAAACAGGAATCCCAGAAGGAGAGGGGAGAGAAGAAGAGGTAGAAAGGATATTTAGATAATGGGCCAGTTCTCTCCAAATTAATGGAAAACATTCGTCTAAACATCCAAGCATTTTCAACAGACTCCAGGTTAAACAAAAATAGTTCCAAACCCAGACATTTAATAATCACATTATCAAAAGCCAAAGACAAATCAATAAGGTTGAAGAATCACGATCAATATACAAAACTCAATAGTTTTCCTATACAATAGCTATGAACAATCTGAAAATGAAATTAAAATAGTTCTATTTATAATAACAGAAAAAAGAATAAAATCACTTAGTACATACTATATACTAAGAATACTTAGGGACACATTTAACAAAAGAATTGCAAGACTTGTAACCGAAAATTTCAAAATATTATTGAAGGAAATTAAGTCCAATAATAAGAGGAAAGATGTTTCACATTCATGGATCAGATGGCAACGGCAACACTCCCAAATTGAACTGTAGATTTGATATATACCTATTGAAATTCTAGCTGCATTTATTTTTGGTTGCAGAAATTGATAAGCTGATCTTAATTCATATGGAAATGCAGAAAACTCAGAATAGCCAAAACAATTTTGGGGAGGAAAAAAGAACTGAGTGGGAGTACTCAAATTTCCTGACTTTAAAACTTTTAAAAAGCTACAGTAACTAAGACAATGAGGTACTGATGAAAGGGTGCATGTCTGGATCAAATGAGTAGAATTCAGAGTCCAGAAATAAATGCTTACACTTATGGTCAGTTGATATTTGACAAAGTTCAGTTCAGTCACTCAGTCGTGACTCTTTGCGACCCCATGAACCACAGCACACCAGGCCTCCCTGTCCGTCACCAACTGCCGGAGTCTCCCGAGACCCATGTGCATTGAGTCGGTGATGCCATCCAACCATCTCATCCTCTGCCGTTCCCTTCTCCTCCTGCCCTCAATCCCTCCCAGCATCAGGGTCTTTTCAAATGGGTCAGCTCTACGCATCAGGTGGCCAAAGTATTGGAGTTTCAGCTTCAACATCAGTACTTCCAATGGACACCCAGACTGATCTCCTTTAGGATGGACTGGTTGGATCTCCTTGCAGTCCAAGGGACTCTCAAAGGTGCCAGGACAATTGGATATTCAAATTAAATTACACATAAAAGAGCTAAGTTGAATTCCTATATCATGACCATATACAAAACAACTTTAGTATAGACCTAAACGTAGGAATGAGGGTTATCTCCTCACTGGCTGCCCCTCCTGACCCTGAACGTGGAGTAGCTCCTCTCGGCCCTCCTGCGCCTGTGCAGCCACCGCTTCTTTGACATGGGGTTGCTCCTCCCGGCTGCTACCCAGGACCTTGGACGTGGGGTAGCTCCTGTCGGCCGCTGCCCCTGACTTGGGCGAGAGGTAGCTCCTCTCGGCCACACTTCTGCACGGTCTGTTGCAGCCAGCATGCTTCATCATGAGAACATCATGAGAAACGCTGGGCTGGAAGAAGCACAAGCTAGAGTCAAGAGTGCTGGGAGAAATATCAATAACTTCAGATAAGCAGACGACACCACCCTTATGGCAGAAAGTGAAGAGGAACTAAAAAGCCTCTTGATGAAAGTTAAAGAGGAGAGTGAAAAAGTCGGCCTAAAGCTCAGCATTCAGAAAACGAAGATCATGGCATCTGGTCCCATCACTTCATGGAAAATAGATGGGGAAACAGTGGAAACAGTGTCAGACTTTATTTTTTGGGGCTCCAAAATCACTGCAGATGGTGATTGCAGCCATAACATTAAAAGACTCCTTGGAAGAACAGTTATGACCAACCTAGATAGCATATTCAAAAGCAGAGACATTACTTTGCCGACAAAGGTCTGTCTAGTCAAGGCTATGGTTTTTCCAGTGGTCATGTACGGATGTGATGGCTGGACTGTGAAGAAGGCTGAGCGCCGAAGAATTAATGCTTTTGAACTGTGGTGTTGGAGAAGACTCTTGAGAGTCCCTTAGACTGCAAGGAGATCCAACCAGTCCATTCTAAAGGAGATCAGTCCTGGGTGTTCTTTGGAAGGACTGATGGTAAAGCTGAAACTCCAGTACTTTGGCCACCTCATTCGAAGAGTTGACTCATTGAAAAAGACTCTGATGCTGGGAGGGATTGGGGGCAGGAGGAGAAGGGGACAACAGAGGATGAGATAGCTGGATGGCATCACCGACTCAATGCACATGAGTTTGAGTGATCTCTGGGAGTTGGTGATGGACAAGGAAGCCTGACATGCTGCAGTTCATGGGGTCACAAAGAGTCGGACACGACTGAGAGACTGAACTGAACTGAACTGAAACGTAGGAACTAAAAGTAGAAAACTCTTATTATGTTAGAAACAGGATCTTTGTAACCTAGAGTTAGACCATGGATTAACCTTAATTATTTTAAATGAAAGATACCAGTCGTAAATGACGACATCACATCTTGTGTGATTTCATTTATACAAAGTGCCTTGGATAAGGAAATCTGAAAAGGTAGAAAGTAGATCATTGTTTGCTTAGACGGGGAAGTGGCAGGTGTGGAGTATTACTGCTAATAGGTATTGGATTTCTTTTTGGAGGGATTTTGTTCTTTGCCTCTTGTTCTAAAATTAGATTGTGGTGATGATTACACAACTCTGAAAATGCAAAAAACTATTTAATTATTCACTTTAAAATGGGTGAGTTTTTTTGTTGTGTGAGTATATTTCAATTTAAAAAAGCAGAAGAGGTTCCTGATACAAGAGCAGGTTCGATGAGGACTCTGGCCTCACCTGCCTGGTACAGATCCTACTTTAAGTAAGAGTGCATACCTATACGATGTGCAAAGCCTCTAACCAGTGCTATTTTTCTGGACTTTATGTACAAGCTTAGTCACTGAGTTGTCTCAGACTCAGGCTACTCTGTCCATGGGATTTTCCAGGCAAGAATGCTGGAGTGGGCAGCCATTCCCTTCTCTGGGGGATCTTCCTAGGAGATCAGACCCTGGTTTTCTGAATCGCAGGTGGATTCTTTACTGTCTGAGTCACCAGGGAAACCCTTTCTGGACTTTGTTTTTTATTGACTCCTTCATTTCTTCCCTTCCTCCATTCTTTTCTCTTTTTTAAAGTGTTTTTTTTTCCTTTAAAACTTTTCTTTTGAAATATTTTGTATGTTCACAAAGTAATGTACAATTATACAGTGACCAGCTGTGTGTATTTCCCAGCTTAAGCAATCAAACATTATTAGTTTAGCTGAAGACACTTGGGGGTTTTTCTTTCTCTGCTAAAGTTTCTGTCCTCCAAGTTATTTAGATTTAGTTTTATCTAGACTACTTACTGCCATGTTCCTTAACTCTTAGCTGAATGCCCGTCGATCCACTTGCTGAGTCTCAGAGAAACATTCTCTTCCCAAAGCATCAGGTGCTCCTTGTTTCAGCCTTTTAATTCAGGTCTATGGAGGAGGCCACGGAGAGGACATGACCACCTGGTGACCTATGAACTGAATCCGGGCAATCAGAGGCTCCTCCCTCCCCCTTCCCTCTGTTCTGTCCATGATTCCGCAGTGGGACCGTTTTAAGGATGTGGCCTAGAGAGACTACTGGTGTGGCTGAGACCATCTAGACGGTGTAGGTGACCAAACCCAGTTAAGGTTAAAGATTTTGACAGATGCATGTGGAGATTTACTCGTCTCGCTTTCGTACAAGACAAGCATCTCTGTAAGTTCCCTTGCTTATTAAACCTGGCATCTCATAGTCTGGTGGAGAAAGAAATGGCAACCTACTCCAGTATTCTTGCCTGGGAAATCCCATGGACAGAGGAGCCTGGCGGACTACAGTGCATGGGGTCGCAAGAGTCAGACACCACCACAGCAGTCTGGAGTGGCCTGCCTCTTTCTTCAGTCTGTCCTTGTACTCCGTGTCTGGGGCCCAGTTTTCGAACCAGTAAGGTCTCTAGAAAACCGAATCTGATCCTTTTTTGCCGTCTAGAAGCCCAGCCATTCACTTTCCGTTGTCTGACTTCTTTTTCAGGGGTGACTGTGGATGCAAGGCAGAGATGCAACTTAGCCTCGTGGTCTCTGTGACTTTAGTCAGAACTTTGAATCACTCAGGAAATGTACCAGGTGCCTTTTCCCTAGCCATGGAAGTGAGGGGACTTCCAGGAGCTGAGAAATGCTGTCTTTGCAAATTCGACACCGCGTCTTGCAGAGAGAATCCAGAACATCCATTCTTCTTTTGAGTGAATAAACACAGGCCCAGCCAGCACAGTTCTACTGGCTCATATCACATGGGCAGGTAAGAGCTGCAGTTAGATATGGTATCAGCAGTTTTGTATTAATATAGGGCATGATCTTTGAAAATAACACTTGAGGGAGATTGATGTAAAAATGTGTGCTTAGGGTCTTCAAATCAATGGCATGCAACCTTAGTGCATTAAGTAGACGTCTCAGATGCTGTGCTGAGGTCCTTCCTGAAAACCCATTCACACACCCCAGCGTGACAAGGTCTGCTTACCCAGCTCTAAAGTTACAACAAACACGGACGTTATGAGCAGTGATGGGCGGGGGGTCACACTAGGGCCCCTGGGAGGACAGCTCATAGCCTTTCCCCTCTGCTGAGAGGCTTTGCAGCACCTCCTTCACAGCTCTGTGCTCCATGGACCATGTTCTACACCTTGCTTTTGTGCATTTTGCTTCTGTGCTTGCGGTGGTGTCTTGTACTTCTTGAGGCTCATGCCTCTCTGGCTATTTCCAAGGCCCTGATCACATCACCTTGGCTTTTTCTCCTGGAACAGCATTCTCCCTGCAGTACCCCCCACCCCGCCCCCATTCCTGGGCTCAGCTGTGTCTCTGGGTGTTTGTCAAGGGAAGGAAGTACCCTCTGGAGTTGTACTTGGAGTTTGTGCTGAAACAGTGCTGCTGAATGAAAGGGGCAGGCTCTGCTCCCCCCACCCACCTCCTCAGGCTCAGGGAGGGTATACCTCATGAGTCAGAGTCTCTGTGGGATGCATCTACCTAACTCCAGAGGTTTGGGGGATACTCAGGTTGCCATGTTCCTATGTCTTTTCTTTCCTTTTTGGCTGCAAAATGGGACTTCTTTCCGAAGCATCGTAGGAGTGGAGTGGCTCCGCTCAAAACAAACTCAGCATTCTCCCAAGACTCATCTGATTGTGCAGCGCTGAGGTCCTCAAAGTTTTTTGAGTACCCCATTCTGAGCGTTTAGCTTTCTTTTTATCCTTTGTAAACAGCAGCACAGCAGTGTACTTTAAGGACAAAGCAGCAGGAAATCCTCTGAGACTTGAGTCCCTTTCAAGTGCTGAGTTGGGTGCAGGCAGAGCCATTCCTGCGAGTGGACAGTCATCGGCCTGCCTCTGAGGCGCTCCCGGCTGCACAGGCTCCTGGCCAGCCTGCCACTGCCCGTGGCCCTAGGCATGCCTTCTTTCACTGGTTCGTCCTCGCCTAGGCTTAGCAGACTCTGCATCTGCCACCCTCTTTTCTCCACATCCGGCTCGGAAAGCCTGTGTCAGGTACTTTACCGGAAGGTAAATTTCCTAAGGGAAGGGCTCTCTGGGTCTTTTGCACTGTTTTGGTGCCTGGCATACAGTCATTGGTCAGCCCCTGCAAGCCAGTTGCAATCCAATTCTTCATTCCTATCAGTTTAGTTCAGTTGCTCAATTCAGTTCAGTTCAGTCGCTCAGTTGTGTCTGACTCTTTGCGACCCCATGAATTGCAGCACGCCAGGCCTCCCTGTCCATCACCAACTCCCAGAGTTCACTCAGACTCACGTCCATCGAGTCAGTGATGCCATCCAGCCATCTCATCCTCTGTCATCCCCTTCTCCTCCCATCTTCAATCTTTCACTGCATCTAGGTCTTTGCAAATGACTCAGTTCTTTGCATAAGGTGGCCAAAGTATTGGAGCTTCAGCTTCAGCATCAGTCCTTCCAATGAATATTCAGGACTGATTTCCTTTAAGATGGACTGGTTGGATCTCCTTGCTGTCCAAGGGACTCTCAAGAATCTCCTCCAACACCACAGTTAAAAAGCATCAATTCTTCAGCGCTTAGCTTTCTTTATGGTGCAACTCTCACATCCATATATGACTACTGGAAAAACCATAGCTTTGATTAGATGGACCTTTGTTGGCTAAGTAATGTCTCTGCTTTTTAATATGCTGTCTAGGTTGGTCATAACTTTTCTTCCAAGGGGCAAGTGTCTTTTAATTTCATGGCTGCAGTCGCCACCATCTGCCGTGATTTTGGAGCCCAGGAAAATAAAGTCTGTCACTGTTTCCATTGTTTCCCCATATATTTGTCATGAAGTGATGGGACTGGATGCCATGATCTTAGTTTTCTGAATGTTGAGTTTTAAGCCATCTTTTTCACTCTCCTCTTTCACTTTCATCAAGAGGTTCTTTAGTTCCTCTTCACTTTCTGCCACAAGGGTGGTGTCTTCTGCATTATCTGAGGTTACTGATATTTCTCCCAGCAATCTTGATTCCAGCTTGTGCTTCATTCAGCCCAGCATTTTGCATGACGTACTCAGCATATAAGTTATATAAGCAGGGTGACAGTATACAGCCTTGATGTATTCCTTTCCTTATTTGGAACCAGTCTGTTGTTCCATGTCCAGTTCTAACTGTTGCTTCTTGACCTGCATACAGATTTCTCAGGAGGCAGGTCAGGTGGTCTGGTATTCCCATCTCTTTAAAAATTTTCCAGTTTATTGTGATTCACACAAAAGCTTTGGCGTAGTCAATAAAGCAGAAGTAGACGTTTTTCTGGAACACCTTTGCTTTTTCTATGATCCAATGGATGTTGGCAATTTGATCTCTGGTTCCTGTGCCTTTTCTAAATCCAGCTTGCACATCTGGAAGTTCCTATACAATGGCTACTTTATAGCATTAGAATTGACTTGATATTGATATCATGATGATGGTGGTGGTGATGATGATGTGATTGTATCTTTGAGACATGTCCAGCTTTGGATTTGGGCTTAATGTTATACTTGGAAGGTTTGGAATTTCCTGAAACAATCATAAGTGACAGTTGTATCTGTTTGTGGGCAAGAGTAGACATCTCTTGCTCTGGCAAGTTCACTGGAATTGAGAATCTGAAGTTCACTCTAGTGCTCACTCTCAAAATTGCTGCTCTTCTATACTCACAGGAATCTGAGTGAAGGGTAGATTTGGTTAGGGTCTGAGGGAACCAGACTGAAGCCTTAGACTGCTGAACCCCGGCGTAAGCAGTGCCTTCCTGGGAGTGGCTATGGCCTGAGTATTCCTCTAGCTAGAGCCTTGGCCATGACAGATGTGGGCCTCCGAGACAGGGAGCTGGAGCTGAGGGAGCTGGCTTTTAGGAACAGTCTTTAGCTCAGTTGGTAAAGAATCCGCCTGCAATGCAGGAGACCTGGGTTCAATCTCTGGGTTAGGAAGATCCCCTGGAGAAGGGAAAGGCTACCCACTCCAGTCTTCTGGCCTAGAGAATTCCATAGACTGTATAGTCCATGGGGTCACAAAGAGTCGGACACGACTGAGTGACTTTCACTGTATTTGTAGAAAGTGGTGTTGATGAAAGAAGTACTGGGAGAGGGAGGAAAAGAGAGTGAGCACATTGAATTGGTGAGCATGTTACCTTATCTAGTAACTGTATTTGAAGGACATGGCTTGAGGCTGCCATTAGCGAGAAGACAGTTTGGGAGAACAGGACCTTGGACGGGTAGATGCTCACTGCTGTAGGAGAGAAGTGCAGGGGATGCCTGAATCGAGGAAATGTGACGGGATCAGGAAGATGCCTTGAGTCAGGGTCCTGCTATGGATTTGGCAGTGTTGCTTCTTGGAGCCAAGAGCATGGTCTAGTGAAATATGACTGGGAAGATGACTAACAGAAATAAACATGAAGATGCTTGTGTACTGACATGGAGAGACAGCAGTGCATTATAGCACAGGCCCGCTGTCATGCAAGAAGAAAGCAGAGGCAGGAAGGAGGTGGTTTGGTCTTGCCTGAAGCTGCCTGACATTCTTAGCAGGCTCCCAGTGCAAGACTGGGATTATGGGAGACGCAAACAGTTAGTGTATGTAAGGCAGGGCTCTAAACTCAGAGGGAACTAGCCTTGTTTCAGCTCCCAAGTCACTAGTGTGGACCTTGGGTAAGTTAAGGGAGTCCACTGACTTTACTCTTCCCATCTGTAAAATGGGTTTAACTATTGATTGCTTGCAGGGTCATTAGAGGAGGGAATATGTACTGTGACAGGTGCCCAGCACACGCTAAGGCGGAAGGGCTCCAGGCTGCTGGATGGGAGGTTAGCAAAGATCAGGAAGAGGAGTGGGGATGATGAGCAGGACCAGCTCAGAAGTGAAGAGGCCTTACAGAGGCAGAAATGACATCATTTCTCAGCTCTCTGACTGGACAGAGCATTGGTGAGGTAGGGGAGGATCTGTCAGACAACAGAGATGCAAAAGAGAGAGGGGAGGCAGGACAGGACACCTGGGGCCAGGTGGGGGAGGATCTTGCATGCCACCTGAAGGAGTTGACATTTCATGTTAGTTGCTGTGTCTGTTTCCTCCTACCTACTCTGAGTCTCCTCACTGTTTGAGCCAAGGTAGTTTCCAGTCTCTAGAGTCCCAGGGAGGATCTTGAACATCCTCTTGTGTTTCAGACTCAAGTCCTGTTCCATTATCACTTGCCTGCAACACAGTAGCCTTCAGACCCCAGGCTCCTCCTTGAAAGCAGCAAGGTGCTGTGGGCAGCTAGGCTGGTAGGGCATCTGCCCAACTTGGGCTGTAATCTTGCTTATGTCCCTCACTGGCTGCTTGACTGGAAGCAAGTGACTTCACTGCTCCAGCCTCAGTTTTCTCATCTCTAAAATGGGGGCATTAGCACCTCCTGACATGGATGCTCATTGATGGTATGGATGTGAATGTGCCTGGCAATTGGAAACACATTCCTTCTTGGCACACCCTCAGGGCTCCCCTGGGGCTATGTGATGTGAAATCAACAACTGACCTTGAACTCCGCATCACTTTTTCCCCCATGCTATCTTGGCCAAGTGCCTAGTAATAAGAGGAAGCTCAAACAGGGAAATCATCTAGACTCTGAATCTGCAGAGGAAAAAGAATACAAATATCTAAGTGCCATGTCTGCAGTACAAATTCATAAGGTGTATCGCACGGTTTAGAAATACATCACCACACTATATATTCTAAATGTCACATAATGGGCTCGGTTTTCTGATATCTTGAATATATCTTCCAGACTGTCAAGTGTATTTTAAAAATGAGTATCTTTTTAATGACCTGTGGTGGGTAACCTCAGCAGAACAGGAGAAAACTCATTATTTCTTCTGGTGCTAAGTGACTTGTACATTTAGAGGTGCTCAGAGAGGGTGAAAAAAGACAATTCTTTTCAGTTTGGGGCTTAGAAGGGGTTAGGAAAGTGACATTAGGAATTGGGGGACTATATAAATGGGTGGGATGTGAGATGAAAAGGATGCTAGGTAATGGGAGGAGGAGGAAGGAGGAGGGGGGGAAGAGTAACTTCTGTGAGCCAGATGAATAGCTTAAGCAGTGAAGTCCTGGCCAGCCTGAGCCTGAGATGCTGCTTAAAATTCTGGCTCCACAGCACCTTCTAGGAGGGAAAGGAAAGGATTTGTTGTCACTGCTATTGGAGGAGAAGGGAGGACAGGGAAGGGGAGGAAAACTGTACTGGGCGCCAAGCTAAGGCAGGGCCAACACTTTATCCAGGTTATTCTATTTAATCCTCCTTGGATCCTTGTCGGGGGGAGGGGGGTGGTGATGCGTGGCGGTGCTGGTGGCATTTTTATCTCTATTTTTTCTGACAAAGAAACAGGCTCAGAGCTGAGTAATGTGCTCAAGGTCATACTGCTTGGGCCCAGAACTCAGGTCTGTGTGACTCCAAATGCCACTTCGCTGAGCAAGGATGCGAGGTTGTCTGTCCCCTTTGCATTCTGAAGCATGGCCTTCTGGCTATGATGCTCTGAACTTTCTCCTCAAGTCAGCGGCCAGATCATCTTAAGAGCTCCTGTTCCTGCTAGTTGTTAACTGTCAGCATCTGCAGCAGCAGAAGCAGCTCAGCCAAGGCAGGTTTTCCTAAACACCTCCAAGGAGAAATGCGAACATCCGTCTCCAGATCTTTTTATCTTTGGCAAACTCCATTCCTCAGCTGGATGTATAGAACCATCAATCAGGAGACCCAGGGAGGTCTTCTGCTTGATTGGGTGGCTTTCTCCCAACCTCATCCCAAGTGGAGAGTGGGGCACCTCTCCTGGCAAGAGGCTGGTCAGCTCTGTTGGCCTGGGAAGGTGGAGCCTAGAGGCTTTAGAGGGTCTCCAGCCCCACGATGAGCTAATGTGAGAGGCTGGCAGGCCTAGGGACAAGACAGTGTCCGGTCTTGCCTTCGAGGAGACTGCAGAGTCAAAGAAGGGCTATCAGCAAAGTGGGACCAGGTGACTTACGGGGGCTGAAGTGCAGAGAAGGGAGAAGGAAGTGCCAGAGCAGGCACAGGGGAAGTGGTTGGCATGAATTCTGCAGCTGCCGTGTTGAGGCTCCTGCCCTTGTTACCACTCTCATATACTTTCCCGGGAGGAGATCAGGGCATATTAACATGCAGGAGGAAGGCAAGGTTGTGGCAGACTAAACCGTCCCGGCTAAGCTGGGCCCCTGCGGCCCCCACCTGCAGCAGGATCCGCAGTGCTGGCTGGCTTCTCAGGGAGGAAGATCTTGGTTTCACAGGCGTGCTTCCTCCCTGGCTCTCGGCTCACTCCCCACTATTCCTCCACCACCCGGCCCTAGTGTCATCTCCTGAGATAGTCCAGACTTGGGTCAGGCAGGGCAAAGGATCCGCAGTCCCTTGGGGCTCATCCGTGGATCCTGTCTGCTGAGGTTCCAGCCGTGTTCCCAGTCCAAACCTCCCACCCACCCAGGACTCTGGTCAGGTTCATGAAGACTGGCTTCTTCTGAAGTCTTCTTCTTCTCCTTGGTAAGAGTCCCTGCCCAGGACCCCCACCCCTCAGGCCTGGGGTCTGCTGCCAGACGTTCCCCCCGCACTGGACAAGGAGGCCTCCAGGAAGCCATTTTCCTCGCCTTCCTGGCGAGCTCTGCCCTCTAGCTCGTCTCCCCACTTCCCAGGTCAGGTCCACAGCCTGGGGCGTTATGTTCAGGCCGTCTGTAGAGGCCTGACATGCTGGTAGTGAGCACTGAAGTCTGCTCCAGATGGTCACTGCCTCTCCTGTACTGGACAGGAGTTATTTCCATCACTACCGTCACACGTGCCGTCATTCTGCGCCAGTTTCTTTGCTGTTGGTCTTGCTGTGCCCAGCTATGTCTCCCAGCGAGACACTGTTCCTTTGGCCTCAAGGACCAGGATGGAACCCAGCCTAGAATAATCGTCATCGTGAATATTTTTAAGTGCTCCTGGCATTCTTTTAAAATCATTTTCATCATCTTATTTCAACCTCAAAACAACCCTCTGAGATTAAATGATGATTCTATTTTACAGATTAGAAAACTTCCCAAGATAGAGGCAGTCTATTCAAACCCTGACAGTTTTACTCCAAAGCCAACATTATCAGTTGCTGCATTACCCTGAACACAGGTCTCAAATGCAGGCAGGACCCTAGCCTAGAACACCTAGCATTCCTGGAGTCTGAATGGAAATTCAGACCCAGAGCAGCCCTTCAAGGGCAGAGAGGTATGCAGTCTAACAGAGGCTTTGGAGAGAGACAGGTGTGCTTTGCAATCACCAGCCTTGTGACTCTGGGCAAGTTGTGCTTTGAGCCTCAAGTTACCAATCTATAAAATGGGCTTAATAATTATTACTTCACAGGGCTGTGCGTCAGGAGATAAACTAAAAAAAAAAAAAAAAAATCACTGACCATGGTACCTGTAGGATGCCTGGGACACTTCTTTAGAGAAACAGACTTTGTTGCAAGTTATTGGCCCAGGCTGCTTGTGCTTGAAGGAGTCCTGGGAAAATTCCACAGAAGGCTCTCCCGATTAATCCTAATAATTATCAAATGGCTGTGACAGAGGACTCAGGAAAATATCGTCACCAAGAGCCTCTTCTGTGCAGCCCTTTGGACAAAACTCTGGCTCCCTTCAGCAGCTTCTGCCTGTCCCCAGCCAGCTGGACTGGAAGCAGAGTATTGGGGTATAAGGAGGAAGCTGAAGCAGGCTTGTTGCAGAGGGGCTTCCCCAAAAGGGGGTGACACAGCTTAGTGTAGTTTGTGGGAGTTTGTTGCATGAAGACCCCCCCACAAATCACACCTTCCTGTCCATGTCTGTGTATGGATCCCCTCTCACACTGACTCTGGGCCAGACTGTCCCTTTGGTTTGTCCAGGGGGACATCAACAAGTGTGATGTGAGCATGGTGTGGATTGTTACCTGTATACCGGGGCTTGCTTTTGTGGAGCCTAGCTTGTGCAGAAGGCCAAGCCAGCCATGTGCACGCCCAGCAGCTCTAGCCACATTTGCCAGACGTGTGAGTGAGGCCATCAGATACGATGCAGGCCTGCACGGTCAGTTGCGGAGTCGTGTCTGACTCTTTGTGACCCCATGGGCTATGGCCTGCCAGGCTCCTCTGTCTGTGGGGTTTCCCAGACAAGAATGTTGGAGTGGGTTGCCACGCTTTCTTCCAAGGGATCTTCCCGAACCAGGGATTGAACTCACATCTCTTACATCTCCTGCATTAGCAGGCAGTTTTTTTTTTTTTACTACTAGGACCACATGGGAAGCACCATCAGATGCAAACCAGCCCCTGTCCAACGTGCTATGGCCACAAATGCATGATGCATCCCTCTCTAAAATTAGAGAAATACTGAGGTTTCCCTCATGTGCCCCCAAGGGCCTGGCTGTTGCGTATGCTTTTTTTTCTCTCCTCTCAAGGATTGAAATCCTTTTCATCTTCTTTCTGTGAGGTGTCTCTGCCGTGACTTGCCTGTATCTGGCAGAGGGTGGCTTGCCATGTCTGTGCAGTAGCCAGCTGTGTGGAACATGCTTCTCTTAAAGTATGTCGTCAAGGTGGCTCCATGCGCCACCCTCCAGGTCCCTGCACCTCAGGCACTGTCGCATACAGAAGTCACATGTACCCGCTTATTCCTGTTTCCATACACAGAGAAGGTTCTGTGCATTTGCATACACTTAAAAAAACGCACACCCCAGGTCCTGCCCAGCTTTGTGGCAGAGAGTTTTCTGTGTATGTCAAACACAGTACTTGCACTTGAAATGAGGTCTCCCATTCATTCCTGGACGGCAGAGGCAGACCCATTAAGAATGCACAGCCAGTCTGACACCTCACTGCAAAGGGTGTTAAATACTCACACACCACAGCTTCGCCAAGGAGCAGGGATGAATATGGCAGGCATGAAATGGGTCTAAATTGCTCTTGATGGCTCTATTCAATAATGTTGGTCTTTTCCTTACAGTGCTATATAACAATAGTCATTTTCAAAATGGGGTCCTGCAGTTGTTTTTAAGGAAGAATTGACAATTTTGACCTACAGAGTAGTAATTTGCAAAATGTTCTTTCTTTAAGCCATTCACTGGGAAATGCAGGAAGCCCACAAGTGCTGGAGTTGAGGCAAAAATGGCCAGAACTAATGATAGTTTTAAGTGTGCATGGCCATCCTGAGGATATTCCAGAATCAGAGCTGAGGCCAGGGAGCGGCAGAAAGGAGAGCTTCATTACAGACAGTGGGGCTCAGGAATCCCTGAATAAAACCTCTTTTACTCCACTTTGCAGGTACATTTTACATTGTTGGTGCTGCACTTTACAGCCCCCAAGTGGGTTTCAATCCAGGGAAGTAACTGTGATAGACAAAGGGACGGTGGTTTCTAGAACCGTTTATCAGAGGTACCTGCTAAATGCTCTGGATCCACCAGAACATCTGCTGAGCACTTAGGATCTTTATAAAACAAATCATTAGAAATAGTCCAGGGAATTCTTCCTGGATTTAATTGTACTTGAAAGTGATAGAGGTCAATTATCTGTTCTTTACTCTCTGATGCTTGTTTATGTGGGTCTCTAAGTTGTATATGGGTCTATATATTTTGTGCGTACTCATCTGAGGTTTTTCTTCCCTATATTTCTCCATTCATTGGAGGCAGATTAATTTCAGAGTTTCTCCCTATACTTCTTTAGGAACCTGGGCGAGCTGTTAGGTCCATGACGTGGTTGGTGGGTGTGGGAAGTCAGGGAGACCGTGTGATACAGGGTCCAGAGCAGAAGTGGTTTTTAAGACATGACCCTTTGGGGCCTGGGTTTTCCAGAAATCTGAAACACTGAAGAAATTTTGCTAAAGGCCTTTCAGGACAGCAAGAGGAGAGAGGGAAGGATTTGTTGCTCTCAAGGACAGAGGTCAGAGGTTAGAACAGGAGTGAAAAGACTGGTGAAGTAGCACCCCACTTCCTCCACCACCTGCGGAGGGCGCTGTTCCCTCGGGGGAATCAGCTGCATTTGCACCCAGAGAGAACGGCACATCATTTTTTTTTTTTTGTCTTGGAGTGCTCAGCCTTAGTGAAAACTCTGTTGCTGGTTCCCAAAGGCCCGCTGAGGCCTTGAGATGTGATGTTGGTAGCAACCATGATGGGAAACGGAGACTTCCAATCAGAGAAGGCGATGGCACCCCACTCCAGTACTCTTGCCTGGAAAATCCCATGGACGGAGAGCCTGGTAGGCTGCAGTCCATGGGGCCGCGAAGAGTCGGACACGACTGAGCGACTTCCCTTTCACTTTTCCCTTTCATGTATTAGAGAAGGAAATGGCAACCCACTCCAGTGTTCTTGCCTGGAGAATCCCAGGGACGGGGGAGCCTGGTGGTTTGCCGTCTCTGGGGTTGCACAGAGTCGGACACGACTGAAGCGACTTAGCAGCAGTAGCTGCTATTTTATGGGCACTATTAGGGATCCATTTACTGCCAGCTTGCGAGGAAAGTTGGGTGCAGGAAGGAGGTTGCAGTAACAAATGAGAGTAAATTTCCTTTTTCTGCAAATATTTTATAATTTTCTCAAAGCTGTATTTAAATGAATGTGAAGGCTGAGTAATAGAGATATGGAGTAGGAAGCACTGTAAGGAAAGGCCTGATTACTCTCATCAGATGAAGACCTCCAGGAAATCAGGTGAATGAGGTCTTTGGCTCATTGTTCAGTCCTTATATCCTTGAGGTTTTATAAAGTACCTTCTGAGGAAGTCAGTGGGAGAGAGTGTATAAGCGGCTCGGGAGCTTGTAGGGGCCTGTGGGAGAGTTGTAGTGTGGGCAGGATGCTGGTCAGGGGTGTCTGACTCTTTTGTTGTCTGCTTTTAAATTCACTACAGTGAATATCCAGCTCTAAGGTTTAGGACAAAGCAGAATGCTTTGCTGCTGTGCTGCTGCTAAGTCACATCAGTCGTGTCCGACTCTGTGTGACCCCATAGACGGCAGCCCACCAGGCTCCCCCGTCCCTGGGATTCTCCAGGCAAGAACACTGGAGTGGGTTGCCATTTCCTTCTCCAATGCATGAAAGTGAAAAGTGAAAGGGAAGTCACTCAGTCGTGTCCAACTCTTAGCAACCCCATGGACTGCAGCCTACCAGGCTCCTCCGTCCATGGGATTCTCCAGGCAGGAGTACTGGAGTGGAGTGCCATTGCTTTCTCCAAGCAGAACGCTTTAGTAGGCATGAAATTTGTGTTCTAGTGAAAGAACTTGACATCTTCCCATGGTCCTATCAAATATGTATAAGAATATGAGTTAGGCTTACCCAAACATGAGCTATTAAAATATTAAAATATTTTAAATATTATTGAAATATTTAAAACTTGATAACAGAAGAAAGCATATTTTTGCTGACCCTCTCAACATATCTTCCTGTTGAATTATGTTGCTGTGGTAACAGCCCTGAATCTCAGTGGCTCGAGATCATAGCATCATTTCTCTCTCATATTTTGTATTCTTTTTGCTGATTGACTTGTGTGCTCTGCTCTGTGTTATCTTCACTCAGGTAGGCAGGGGAGTTTTTTTGCTATGCTTCTCAGGAAGTGGGCCTCTTGGCCAGTGTGCTGTGCTTCAGAAGAGTCCTTTCCTTGAATAGTTTCTGCCCTCTCTCTGGTGGCTGTGAAATGTGACGGCTGGTAGAGCACCATGAGTTTGAACCTTGTCCGATATGGGTCCCGGTTGCTGGAAGTGAATACCTGAGAATTCTGTAAGCTTCTGCCTCCCATCCAGCGCCAGTGCCTGGGACTGGCTGGACCCAAACAGGTAGAGCTACCTTGGTGGTGTGCTCTGATCCCGGACCACCTACTGTAACTATTTTCTTTTTAATTTAAACAATAATATTGTAGACAGGTGTAAATAATAAGAATTTTGAAAAAATTATCTGCATGGTTAACATTTCTAGTGCTCTTCCTTCCTATGTATGGATCCAGATTTCTGTCCTAAAAAAATGATCTTGAACATTGATTGTAGTTTTTTGCACCTTTATTGCAGTATTGGACTATTGTTGATATTGGATTATTTCAGCTTTTGTATGTCCAACATTAAAAATTTTTTTTTGCCTTTATTTTTGAGGGATAGTTTTAGTGTTATAGAATTTTACGTTGACTTTTTTGTTTGTTTTTCTTCCTATACTATAAAGATGCCGTTCTCTTTTCCTGATTGCATCGTTCTCACTTAGAAATCCACTGCCACTTTCTCTTTCTCTTTCTTTATGTTCTTTTTTAAAATTTCTCTGGGTACTTTGAGATTTTATGCTTAACGATTTGTATTTCAGTAGTCCTGTGCAATGGTGTGGTTTTCTTTAAGTTTCTTGTACTTGGAGTTAATTGAGCTTTGTGAATCTGTAGATTTATAATTTTTTATCAACTTGTAGAAATTTTGGCCATTATTCCCTCAGATATACTTCATCTACCCATTTGTGTTCTCTCCTTTGAGGACTCCAATTACCTGAGTGATAGCCTGTATGAAATTGTTACACAATCCACTGATACTAATTTTTTCAGAACTTTTTCCATTTGGGTTTTAGTTTGAACATTTGCTATTGATTGATATGTCTTCAAATTACCAACTCCCTTCTCTGCCAGCGTTAAACCCATTTAAGGAATTTTTCAATTCTCACTCATTTTAGTGCTCATCTATAGAAATTTGATTTGGCCAAAAAGCCAAACATGTCTCTGTTTTTACTTATCATAGTCATTCTTTCTTCTAGTTTATTAAACATATGAAATATAATGATAATACTTGTTTTAATGTCTTTAATTAAAGCTTTTTAAAATTCTTAAAATTTAATTAAAGATTTTTAAAATTCAGCTCCATCATTTTTCTCCTCCTTTGGGTCATATTTTCCTGCTTCTTTACATTGCTTGCTAATTTTTTATGAGAAGCCTGGCATTGTACATTTTATCTGTTGAGTGCTGGATACATGTACAGTTGGTAGAGAATCCACCTGCAATGCAGGAGACCCTGGTTTGATTCCTGGGTTGGGAAGATTCACTGGAGAAGGTTTAGGCTGCCCACTCCAGTATTCTTGGGCTTCCCTGGTGGCTCAGCTGGTAAAGAATCTGCCTGCAATGCGGGAGACCTAGGTTTGATCCCTGGGTTGGGAAGATCCCCCAGAGAAGGGGACGGCTATCCACTCCAGTATTCTGGCCTGAAGTATTCCATGAACTGTATATTCCATGTAGTTGCAAAGAGTTGGACACGACTGAGCGACTTTCACTTTCACAGTTAGTTTGATAAGCAGTTAAAATAATTGGAAATAGTTTGATAGTTTTGATTCTTGCTTTTAATCTGTGTTAGGCAGTACCAGATTGACCAGACTTTCATCTAGGGCTAACTTCCCCTACTACTGAGGTGATACCCTGATGAGTTCTCTGCTGGTGTCCTGTGAAGAGAATTATAAGGCTGGTTGACTGTCTTGATTTGGTGGTGGAGCATCATTATCCAGTAGAAGGAGGTAAAGTATTTGAGACTTGATATATCTTAAAATCGGAGAAGGCAATGGCAACCCACTCCAGTACTCTTGCCTGGAAAATCCCATGGACGGAGGAGCCCGGTAGGCTGCAGTCCATGGGGTCGCTAAGAGTACGACATGACTGAGTGACTTCCCTTTCACTTTTCACTTTCATGCATTGGAGAAGGAAATGGCAACCCACTCCAGTGTTCTTGCCTGGAGAATCCCAGGAACGGGGGAATCTGGTGGGCTGCCGTCTATGGGGTCACACAGAGTCGGGCATGACTGAAGTGGCTTAACAGCATATCTTAAAATATCTTTCCCCCCTGCTCTTATATTTGGCTGATAGTTTTTCGCAATATGAATTCTAGTATGAATTGGAAAAGAGTTCTTTCAGGATCTAAAGGCATCATTCCATTGCTTTTAGCTTCTAGCGCTGTTGTTGAGAATTCTAAACCCATCTGACTTTTGATCCCTTGTACATGACCTGATATTTATTTATGAAAACTTATATAATCTCTTTGTCCTCACTTTTCTAAAATTTTATCATGCTGAATCTGGGATTGTATCTACTTTTATCAATTCTCTTGGGTTAGCCCTTTCAATCCAAAACTCATGTCCTTTAATTCTTGGGAATTTACTTGAATTATTTTGCTGATGATTTTCTTCCATTTGTTTGGCAGTCATGTTATTTGAATGCTGGGTCTTTTGATATAGTGACTGTATCTTTAAAAATATTTTCCTTTAAAAAATTAATTAATTTATTTTAATTGGAGGTTAATTACAATATTGTGGGTTTTGCCATACATCAACATGAATCAGCCATGGGTACACATGTGTGCCCCCATCCTGAACACCCCTCCCACCTCCCTTCCCACCCCATCCTTCTGGGTTGTCCCAGGGCACTAACTTTTAGTGCCCTGCTTCATGCATTGAAAAAAAAAATTCTGTCTCTTTTCCTTTTTGCTCATTCTCTGCCATTTCATAACTTATTTTCCAATCTTTCAATTGAGTTTCTTTGTTTCGGCTCTCATGTGTTTAATTTCCAAAAGTTCCTTTTTGTTTTCTGATTTTCTTTGTCATATCCTATTATTTCTGTCTTTGTTGGATGCAGTGTCTTCTTTTCTGCCGGTTGCTTTTTCCTGTTTGTTGGTATTGAGTTCTCTGCATTCCCTACTAGAGGCTTTCCTCCCATGTTTGATAGCCCTTAGCTGTTTGTTCAGGTTTGAGTCAAATGCTTTAAGAAATGAACACAAGCTGTGGATACTTGGGTGTGGCTTCTGGATTATGAGCTTCACTGTTAGGGTGATTAGGCTGAGAACATTCACAGGGGAACATCTGGTATCAGCATTATCAGTTCTTTCCTCCTGGGCTGATCAAGTTCTCCACAAAAGGCTATTTTGAACTCCCGCTGGAAAGATATGGCCTGGGAGTGCTCTGGCAGCCAGAGAAAGAGGGTGGTCGGTGTTCAGCATGCAGTATCCCCTAATACTTCTATTTTCTGTGTGCTCCTCTGCCCCTAACTGTGCGTGGCTTTCTCCTATTCATGCATGGTTTCTTTCATTCTTCCCAGGAAAAAAACGTTTCCAGACCAGCTGAGGTGGAGAAGAGGTAGCTGCCCAGAGGTATGTAATGGCAGTGAGGATTTATTTGTTCGTTTATTTATTAGAATTTATTATATGCCAGGTGTTAGGTATATATACTTTATAAACCTTAGCTTACAAAGAGGGAAAAAGTGTCAATACCCCATTTTTCAGATGCAGGAACTAAAGCAGAGAGTGGTACAGTAATATACCTCAGATTTCTCAGCCAGTAAGTGGCCAGCTGGGACTTACAGCATTTGGGTTCCGTACTGTGTCCTCTTGATATGCTAAGGGGTCTTACAGTTACACAGCTTACCAGTGACCCTTCCCTTTCTTGGCCATCCCTACCATTCTGCCTCATTTCCAGAGGTGATACCTGGCACTGCCCATTCCCAAGTCTTTTGAGGAATTTGTATTCTTATTTGGATGACTTTTTGGCTTTCCCCGCTCTTGGCTTAGAACTTTGAAGTAGGTTACCACTCTACTCTACAAGTTGGCTATCCACCTACTTTCCAGCCTCCAAAATTAGGCAGATATTGTCTTCTTTCTCCTCATCTGTTTGATTTCATTCATTTTATTTTATTTTATTTTATTTTTTTGTAATTTCCAAAGATATTTTTATTTGCCTTCTTTTTTTTTTAATTTTTAGTTTTTTATTTTTTAAATTTTAAAATCTTTAATTCTTACATGCATTCCCAAACATGAGCCCCCCTCCCACCTCCCTCCCCATAACATCTTACTGGGTCATCCCCATGCACCAGCCCCAAGCATGCTGCATCCTGCGTCAGACATAGACTGGCGATTCAATTCACATGATAGTATACATGTTAGAATGTCATTCTCCCAAATCATCCCACCCTCTCCCTCTCCCTCTGAGTCCAAAAGTCCGTTATACACATCTGTGTCTCTTTCCCTGTCTTGCATACAGGGTCGTCATTGCCATCTTCCTAAATTCCATATATATGTGTTAGTATACTGTATTGGTGTTTTTCTTTCTGGCTTACTTCACTCTGTATAATCGGCTCCAGATTCATCCATCTCATCAGAACTGATTCAAATGAATTCTTTTTAACAGCTGAGTAATACTCCATTGTGTATATGTACCACAGCTTTCTTATCCATTCATCTGCTGATGGACATCTAGGTTGTTTCCATGTCCTGGCTATTATAAACAGTGCTGCGATGAACATTGGGGTACATGTGTCTCTTTCAATTCTGGTTTCCTCGGTGTGTATGCCCAGAAGTGGGATTGCTGGGTCATAAGGTAGTTCTATTTGCAATTTTTTAAGGAATCTCCACACTGTTCTCCATAGTGGCTGTACTAGTTTGCATTCCCACCAACAGTGTAGGAGGGTTCCCTTTTCTCCACACCCTCTCCAGCATTTATTGCTTGCAGATTTTTGGATCGCAGCCATTCTGACTGGTGTGAAGTGGTACCTCATTGTGGTTTTGATTTGCATTTCTCTAATAATGAGTGATGTTGAGCATCTTTTCATGTGTTTGTTAGCCATCCGTATGTCTTCTTTGGAGAAATGTCTATTTAGTTCTTTGGCCCATTTTTTGATAGGGTCGTTTATTTTTCTGGAGTTGAGCTGCAGAAGTTGCTTGTATATTTTTGAGATTAGTTGTTTGTCAGTTGCTTCATTTGCTATTATTTTCTCCCATTCAGAAGGCTGTCTTTTCACCTTGCTTATATTTTCCTTTGTTGTGCAGAAGCTTTTAATTTTAATTAGATCCCATTTGTTTATTTTTGCTTTTATTTCCAGCATTCTGGGAGGTGGATCATAGAGGATCCTGCTGTGATTTATGTCTGAGAGTGTTTTGCCTATGTTCTCCTCTAGGAGTTTTATAGTTTCTGATCTTACATTTAGATCTTTAATCCATTTTGAGTTTATTTTTGTGTGCGGTGTTAGAAAGTGATCTAGTTTCATTCTTTTACAAGTGGTTGACCAGTTTTCCCAGCACCACTTGTTAAAGAGATTGTCTTTACTCCATTGTATCATACACCATGACCAAGTGGGCTTTATCCCAGGGATGCAAGGATTCTTCAATATCCGCAAATCAATCAATGTAATTCACCACATTAACAAATTGAAAAATAAAAACCATATGATTATCTCAATAGATGCAGAGAAGGCCTTTGACAAAATTCAACATCCATTTATGATAAAAACTCTCCAGAAAGCAGGAATAGAAGGAACATACCTCAACATAATAAAAGCTATCTATGACAAACCCACAGCAAACATTATCCTCAATGGTGAAAAATTGAAAGCATTTCCCCTAAAGTCAGGAACAAGACAAGGGTGTCCACTTTCACCGCTACTATTCAACATAGTTCTGGAAGTTTTGGCCACAGCAATCAGAGCAGAAAAAGAAATAAAAGGAATCCAAATTGGAAAAGAAGAAGTAAAACTCTCACTGTTTGCAGATGACATGATCCTCTACATGGAAAACCCTAAAGACTCCACCAGAAAATTACTAGAGCTAATCAATGAATACAGTAAAGTTGCAGGATATAAAATCAACACACAGAAATCCCTTGCATTCCTATACACTAATAATGAGAAAGTAGAAAAAGAAATTAAGGAAACAATTCCATTCACCATTGCAACAAAAAGAATAAAATACTTAGGAATATATCTACCTAAAGAAACTAAAGACCTATATATAGAAAACTATAAAACACTGATGAAAGAAATCAAAGAGGACACTAATAGATGGAGAAATATACCATGTTCATGGATCGGAAGAATCAATATAGTGAAAATGAGTATACTACCCAAAGCAATTTACAAATTCAATGCAATCCCTATCAAGCTACCAGCCACATTTTTCACAGAACTAGAACAAATAATTTCAAGATTTGTATGGAAATACAAAAAACCTCGAATAGCCAAAGCAATCTTGAGAAAGAAGAATGGAACTGGAGGAATCAACTTGCCTGACTTCAGGCTCTACTACAAAGCCACAGTCATCAAGACAGTATGGTACTGGCACAAAGATAGACATACAGATCAATGGAACAAAATAGAAAGCCCAGAGATAAATCCACACACATATGGACACCTTATCTTTGATTTCATTCATTTTAAACAAAATCTCTTTGTTGTCATTTCAGTGAATGTGTTGGAGAAAATGCCCTGAATGCAAATGCTCATTCTGCCATCTCTCCCTGGACGTCTTGAGACAGAACTTTCTACCACCCTGGTAGCCTGCAGTTTAATTTGACTTATAAGGTGTAGAGGAATGAATGTTTCTTCCAGCCCTAAATTTGTGGATAGAGCTTTTCCCATGTTCATGTGCTCCCGTGTGTACATATTCTTATACTTTTGAGAAATTTGCATATGTGTTTCTGTGATGTAGACAATGGGACTGTCTCTTAAGCACAAAGTGGCCTTATTCTAGCCCTCCTCCCCACTGAGTCACTTGATGTGGAGGATAGTAACCTCTGGTTTCAGCCTCCTCATTGGCAAAATCCTTTTTCCTTTAGGAAGGAATCTGGGCCAGGAATTTGGCACCCTTCTGCCACTGGCATGCTTGATTTTTCTGAGTCCATGATGTTAATTGTGATATAATTTTCCCCCTTAAAAAAAAGTTTCCCCTCTTTTGGAAGTTTCCAGTATGTACCCCTCTTATTTCTAGATCATAATCACAGGTCTTTGCCAGCTCCCAGCTCCTTTTCACCCCATTGGTCCAAACAGCCAAAGCCTTGGTGGTTTGTGGCTGATTCAACATCAGTTAAGAGTCACTTGTTGACTTCCTGTTCTGGAGCAGGTGCTCTGCTATACATGGGACACAAAGAAATGAATCAGTGAAGTCCCTGCTGTCCTGGAGTTAGTGATCCAACAGGGCAGACAAGCAGAGCTCACTGTCATACTAAGAAATATGTGCTTTGATAGCAGTAAAAATCTAATGCACTTTCAGAGAGCATTGGGAAGGAGTGATGAATTTTACCTGGAGAAATGAGGAAAAGCTTCACATACACTGTGACACACGCATCAGATCTCGAGGGAGAGCGTGCCAGTTCTAGGCTGTGGAAACAGTGCTGGTAAGGTGGGCGGTGATGGAGGAGGAGAGGAGAGAGAACAGGTAGTAAAGTAGCGTGAATACGTGTTGCTATTTTCCTGCCTGTCAGAAGCCTAGATAGGACGTGGGTGGGCATGGGGTCACCTAGATGAAGGAGAGAAGGTTGGCTGGACAAAGTCCAGTGGCCTGATTGAAGCTATACTCCAGGGTCCGATTGCCTGGTCTCCAGACTCTACTTCGTCACTTTATCACCTGACTCTGATCCTGTGCAAGAGGGTTACACTTTCCTCAATTTCTCTCTAAAATGGGAGTAAGTACACAAATTGAACCAATTGATCCATGTCAGTAATTTTGCATTTTTTGTTGTTCAGTTGCTAAGTTGTGTTTGATTCTTTCTGACCCCATGGGCTGCAGGACACAAGGCTCCTGTCTCCTTCATTATCTCCTGGAGTTTGCTCACACTCATGTCCATTGAGTCAGTGATGCCATCCAACCACCTCATCTTTTGTCGCCCTCTTCTCCTCCTGCCTTCAATCTTTCCCAGCATCAGGGTCTTTTCCAATGAGCTGGCTCTTCCCATCAGGTGGCCAAAGTATTGGTGCTTCAGCTTCAACATCAGTCCTTCCAGTGAATATTCGGAGTTGATTTCCTTTAGGATTGACTGGTTTGATCTCCTTGCTGTCCAAGGGACTCTTAAGAGTCCCAGGGGTTCTCCAACACCACAGTTCAAAAGCATCAATTCTTTGCTGTTCAGCTTTCTTTATGGTCCAACTTTCACATCCATAAATGACTACTGGAAAAACCATAGCTTTGACTAGATGGACCTTTGTAGGGGTCTGGTATTTCCATCTCTTTAAGATTTTTCCACGGTTTGTTGTGATCCACACAGTCAAAGGCTTTAGTGAAGTCACTGAAGTAGAAGTAGGTAGTTTCTGGAACTCCTTTGCTTTCTCCATGATCCAATGAATGTTGGCAATTTGATCTCTAGTTTCTCTCCCCCTTTGAAACCCAGCTTGTTCATCTGAAAGTTCTCGATTCATGTACTGCTGAAGCCTAATTTGAAGGATTTTGAGCATAACCTTGCTTGCGTGTGAAATGAGTGCAACTGTATGGTAGTTTGAACATTCTTTGGCACTGCCCTTCTTTGGGATTGGAATGAAAACTGCAGGATTCTCCCAAGGTACCATATTGAAGTTTTGATAATGGGGCCACCCATTTCCAGGCCTGTGGCCACTTGTGAGTTTTCCAAATTTGCTGACATATTGAGTGCAACACTTTAGCAGCAGCATCTTTTAGGATTTTAAATTGCTCAGCTGGAATTCCATAACCTTCACTAGGCTTTGTTCATAGTAATGCTTCCTAAGGCCCACTTGACTTCGTACTCCAGGATATCTGGATCTGGGTGAGGGATCACACCATCATGGTTATCTGGTCATTAAGACCTTTTTGGGTATAGTATGTGGCATAGAACAAGTTCTCAAATATTACCCCTAATGCCTAGCTTTCCACCATTCTGTGCAACTATCTACTTCTCTTTATGTACTTTCTCCTTCTACAAAGGATTGAGCAGAAAGAAAAAGGTATTGAAGAGCTCTCAGTGTGAGTTCAATTTTATACATGATGAGTGTGCTAGGCCAAAGGAACACCCAGGTGGAGATGTCAAAGAGAGATTTCAAAATTTGGTTTTAAATGCTCAGAACCAAAGAGAGGTATGAATTGGAGATATGGATTTGTGAGTCATAGGTAAAGTCAGGGGAGAGAATGAGATTAACCTTGGGGGAGGGAGAGAGTGGGAATGGAGAGGACTGGGCCATCATTACCTTGAGGAACTCCGTTTCAGAGCAGAAAGAAGAGCCAGGGAAGGCTTATTAGTGTGCTAGGGCTGCCATAACAAAGAACCACATGCTGGGCGCCTTAAACAGCAGGCTTCTTTTCTTACAGTACTGGAGGCTGGAAGTCCAAGATCAATGTATGACAGGGTTGGTTTCTGGCCAGGGTATGTATTCTTGCTCAAGGTTATGTAGCTAGCCCAAGGGCCAGTGGAAACTAAAAGCCCAGGCAGGCGACACCAAAGTCTGTGAAGTTCCTGCTACACCACATCGAGACGTGCCTCCTACTTAGCACATCCGCCCATGACTCGCAAATGGACTCCCCAAAGCATTGCGGTCAGTTTCTTGTGTAGATGAAAGAACACGGGACGCCATCAAGTGTAGACACATCCTACAGCTTAGACATGAAACCAGTTCTCCTTGCAGCCATCACACTGGAGCCTGAAAGAAGCCGTGTCTCCATCCACTGCTGATATTAGGAGGCAGGAACTTGGAGCTTGAATGCTTCTGTGCCCAGATGTCTATTTGAAGGACTAAAAGATTAATAGAATTTAGGGGCTCTTGACCCAGGAAACTGGTAGAGGATTCTGCCAATTGTTTAGAAACCTTGAGCTAACATGAGTAACAGAAGCAAAACAGGGTGTCTTTGTGCTGAGCTCAGGGTATATAATGGATTTTTCCAGCTTCATATTCCTCCACTTCTAGAGCTGAGCCAACTTACCTGCTCCTTGCAGCCCAATTCTGCTTCTTATCGTTGTGTGTTTTCCACAGGTGTTACTCCTCCAGCACCTCTTTGGAGCTTCTATCTACATCTCTGCGTGGGCTTCCTAGAGAGCTCTAGCCGGTCCTGTGATTCCTAGAGAACAACCAGTAAGGCAGAGGTTTATGACTGGACCACTGTCCACCTGGCAATACACTCCATCCCAGGTGGTTACTGTACCATGAACAGACTCTAGCACAAAGTGGTGGGACCCCATTATCAAACTTTCAATACGGTACCTCAGGAGAATGCTACGGTACAGAATACATTGATCAGTATAACGATCCAGGTGTTTGGAATACATGGTTGGTGAGGGCATGAAAAATATTAGGGTAATAGAATTGGGTGGTTTTTATGAAGTTTCATTGGCACCCCATTGATAGATCACTAAAGGCTGAAAGCAGTTAACTGGCGACTGAATTTCAAATATTAGAGCCAGACAGTCTCTATGGTAGCTAACAAAAAGCCCTTATCTCCTTCAGTGGATAAAGAAAAACCTGAATATCAACCCAAGATCGAATAGAGTGGCTATATTTCAAAGATGGTTGAATGCCCAATTACGGCAGGTCTCTTTGGCTGAAGTCAGGTCCCCAACTGAAGAAACACAGAACTCTGATGCATGGGATTGGGGCAATTTTTTTGAATTTCCCTAAGAAGTTTGCTTCCCAAGACTTCTATGAATCTTCTGACCATGTAGAGTTGCCCCCAGATTCTGTTAAGAGCTACTAACCACTATCCCAAAGTGGGATGGGAATTCAGAGCTTTTTCTCCCATAAGGCAATAGTTACCCCTCTAGGGATGATCCACTCTCTAATCCAGCAGGGGTGTTCTGAGGCTTCAAAAGAAGGGAATCATCTATACCTAAGGGAACTGGATGACTTAGTCAAGGACTGGGGGGTGGGGAGTATCTGTGAGACTGGGTACTGAATGTACTCAAAGGGGCCAGAGCATAAGATTGGACAAGGGATACAGAATTCAATATCCTGGAAGGAACTTATGGATTGGTACAAACTTGCTGTTAAGGTGATTCTTAGGAGTCTGGAGAAAGCAATGGCCCACTTTGAGTGATAGTGAAATGCCTGAATTTCTGTGGCAGATGGTATGGGAAGGGATTAAAAGGATCAGAAAGTGGGTGTGCTGAAATGGATATATTATCTGAGGTTAAAGACCACCAGAGGATTATGTTCTATCGGAATGCCATGGGGACACATAATCATTAAGGTCACCAGGAATGCACTTACTCAGAATTTCAGATATAAGTCTCCTCTGCAGGCTGGGACTGATGGTTGGAGAGGCTCTCACAGATTTTGGCTCACTGATAGCCATGGGGATGATAGCCTTCCTTTCTCCACAAAGCCCTAGAGGCCAGGTGGTGGTGTTTAACTATCAGAAGTGGGTTTGTGTGGGTGGAATTTGGAGGAGCTGCAGTTGACATAATGGTAGGCAGGGTTGGAGGGACAGCTAAGAGGACTTGGCTTGCAAAAAGATGTGGATATGATTAATAGGAGAAGGAGGCAACAGAGGATGAGATGGTTGGATGGCATCACTGACTCAGTGGACATGAGTTTGAGCAAACTCTGGGAGATAGTGAAGGACAGGGAAGTCTGATGTGCTGTAGATCATGGGGTCACAAAGAGTTGGACAGCGCGACTGAGCAAGAGCAAGATGGTGAACAGAACATGATATCACTAAGGCCAACGTCATTGGGCAGCCAAGCAGAGTGCTGCCCAACCTCTGTAGTCAGAAGAAGACAAGAATGGACAAGCAGGAGGCCAATGGTAGTCACTGAAATAGAAGTGCCAGTCTTTTCTTAGTTTCTGGACCTGTATCAATTTCCAGACCTGGGACCTCTATTGAGGAGGTAGCCAGACCACCAGAGGAAGACAGTGCAAAACTAGCGGATAGGAATTGTAACCAATCCGGCATCCTTCCTGAAGCATCTGTGGCCACTGTCTCGGTGGGGAAAGGGAAATCCTCAAGCATTTGGGGGAATTTGGGGAAAGTCTGAGTTGACATTGACTTACCTCATCACAGCTACCCTTTAGCTTGGCGCTGTTTGTGGCCACCACATGCTGGTGCGATGGATCCAAATGAAGTGGACACGTTGGCAGAGAGATGGAGGTTATAGGAGGTGCTAACATCACAGAGTCAGATTCAAACAGCCATCCTAGCTACCGCCTCTTTGGAATGTCCAATCTGCTGGTAATTGGGACCTCTGCTCTGCAGCTGGGGTGGCTGTTTCCTGAGAAGATCAACTGTCCACTTGGTGACAAGATTCGTCCCTGCTATTCTGAAAGAGCCAGAATATTATTCTTCCAGGAAAGGATACCTATTCTGGCTGTGGGTCCACATTTCTAACCCATGGACCTCAGCCAGATGCATTGTCCGTAGGATCCCGTACACCATAACATTTGATCAGGGAAGGAAGCGAAGGAAGTGTGGGAGTGGATTCACAACCATGGGATTCACCAGCTGTATTACGTGCCTCTCTACCTAGAAGCCACCAGCCTGCTAGAAGTGTGGAATGGCCTGCTGAAGGCCCAGCTGAAGCACCAGTTCAAGAGAAACCCTCTGTACAGATGGAGCACCGTTATTCAGAAAGTAGCATGTGCAGTGAAGCAGAGACTTTTCAGAGATAATCAACCTGTGCATTCCTGCCTACTTTCTGCGGGCCGTAGTTCCGCAGTCAACTGTTTTCTGAGTTTTTACCATGTACTATCTTATATGTGTGCCAGCCATGGTCAGTTGGAGTGCGGAGCATCTGTTAGTTCCGTTTGAAACTTTTTTTTACTACACTGATGAAATCGGATCCATGCATGCACAGCTTTGGAGTGCACCCACGACTTCACTGAAAGCCTGGATGGATGTCGTGTCTCTCTGCAGTTTCCTCCCTATTGTGTCCTACTTCTCTGTCGTCCTCGTTTCAGTCCTCAGACCAGGGAGCTGGGGTTTCAGTGGCCAGCTCTATCGTTGCTTCTTCAGCTGCTTCCACGTTCAGAGGCAAGAAGCAGAGGGACAGAGGGAGAAGAAAGTCAATGGGGGTTTGACCCCCCCTCTTGGGACCAGAGCTCTATGGATTGCAAAGCAGGGTTTCCCTCTCAGAGTTGTGAGCTCCTGTTGCTGCCACAAGGAGATTGCTGGTGGCTGCGGCACAAGTAAATAAAGAAGAAAAGAAACAGAAAATCAATCCCAGAGGACTTCTACACACTCTCTGAGCCTTAGAAGTCACGTTTATTGCTTGTTGAGCTGGAACTAAAGGGCTTCCCCTGGAGTTCTTTCTATACCCTGCCACCCGATTCTGGATTGCAGGTGGTTTGGGGGGGGGTGATAGAATGGCAGAGGGGAAAATGGTAAATTCCCCATCAGTTTGGTGACACTTCAAGTTCTGGTTTTATTTCCAAATCTGCCTGCTACTATTGACTTTTCAGATTCCTCAAACAACTTCCCCATGCATTTTGTCAGGTTTTATAGCTGCAGTGGAAAAGCCAGGGTGGACTGTACTTAATCTGTTTTACCCGGAACCATAACTCCTATATTGAATTTTTTATTACAGCAATTCCATATTTTGTTTACTCTCAGGATGTCTTTTTGTTCTCAGAGCTTTTATTTTCTTTACTTTCTTTCTTCTTTTAATAATATATATCAATAACATTAACAAAGTTCCTTTGACCAGGAAAAGGCTTATTTATGCAATCAGGATATGAAAAGAGAAGACTTTTATCATGTTAAAAATAGTTTCTTTCTGTTGAATAGATTTTTAATTGTCTTTTTTATTTGTATTGTAGTATTTCCTGTGGTTTTCTATTTTTTAGTAGATCATTACCACTCTATCTCCTAATGGGACCATGGTATTAGAGATGGGGAAACACTGAAAGCATATATTTCTCTCTGTTGTGTTTATCTCTCATAGATTATGATATACAAGCTTATAACATTTAGCTTTTTCTCCAAAATAGCCTGTTGGAGCATTCTTAATTTCCATCTTGCTATTTAGACTAATGCTTAGTCTTAGTTTCTGTAGTTTTACATGTATTAGTATGTGTCCTGGGAATAAAATAGATGCAATTTCTTCTTTTTAAAGTGCATGAGAATGTTCTTAGTACCTTATTGTCATCTTTCTTTTTGTATAGCATCTCTGGATCAATAAGAGAAGTTATATTTTTGCAGCTCTGGGGGAGTGAGTTGGTATCAGTTAATAACATCTAGAATACTATCTATTTCTATACTTCCCAAACTGGGTGGTGCAAATGGCTTCTTTATTTTTGTACTCCTAGGATACAGAAGAGACAGGTAGAATATGGATATAAGAATCATTTATGTTCTTTTCCATTGTGCTCATTTCTTGACATCCTGTGTCTCAAGTATGTTTTCTATTTTACTGATTTTTTCTGCAACATCAATTCTATTATTAACTACTTCCAATACTGATTTAAATTGCTCCATAGCGATATTCAAGCTCATTCTGTTCCTTTTCTGAAGATGCCATGGAAATATCTCATTATGATTTTAAGCTTTTTTTTCCTGTTTGCTCAAATGTTCTCAGCAGTCAGCTTTCCTGAGAGGCTGTTTTGAAATTTTGCTTTTCTTGCACCTCTAATGGAAAATACTGACTCATCCAAGTCCTGGATTTGGGGTTGGGTAATTATTAAAGGAACATTCTTCATCCTCAGATCCATTCAGGGGTGAGTGATGCTAATTATTCTGTGCTTTTGAAGTTTATAGTCTCAGCTGATGAAAAAGTTGTAAAAGAGGAAAGAACATCCGTCAGAGCAATAACTGGTCATCTGTACCAGGCATTTTGGTTACTGTGTCACCAAACTCAGTCAGGCTCGCTTGAGCCTTGAAGGTACCATTGTAGAAGGATCTGTAAGAATATCATAGGAGCTACCAAGAAATTATACACTGACCCACAGGAGACTAGGGTCAGGCCCTGGCGGAACGTCTGGAACCAGAGTTATTCTATTAACATCTTTTCAACATATCATATGTTCCCAAATATGGATTATGATTCATAACAAGAAGTTCTTTTTAATTTGGAGTGAGGATCAGAAAAACACCCCTCATTTTGTAATCATTTTGGCAGAGTGCTACTCCAATAATAGGCATAGGACTGGGCTCAGGCCAGTTCGTACATTTTCACCTTAAATCTCTCAGATAGAGGAGACAGGCTGTTGCTGGATTGCTGCCTGATGTGTGAGCTCACATGGGAAGATTTCTCATAATGCCCTGGCTGATCAGTTGTAGGTAGAGGATAAGCCCTGTGTTGGCTCCAAAAGCTCAGGCCATAGCCAGTCTCTTCATGAGGTAGGGTCCTGAGCTTGGTTTGGCTACTGCTGCCAACTCTTGAAAGTGAAAGTGAAGTCGTTCAGTCGTGTCTGACTCTTTGCAACCCATGGACTGCAGCCTGCACCAGGCTTCTCCGTCCATGAGATTTTCCAGGCAAGAATACTGGAGTGGGTTGCCATTTCCTCCTTCAGGGATCTTCCCAACCCCGGGATCAAACCTGGGTCTCCCGCACTGCAGGCAGACGCTTTACCCTCTGAGCCACCAGGGAAGATGGATGTGCCAACTCTTAATTCTCTCCAAATTTTGTAAGAAGAGGAAATATGCTCAACATTCTTGTCAAACATTTTGGATGTTAATATGGACTTTTCCCCCTTTGACAGAAAATGTCATGGATATTTTAAGAGGAAATGAGGAGAAAGAGACTTATATGGATTCTTTTACAATGATTTCTTTCCAGAATGACAGTATGTTTTCATCTTAACCTCCTTACCTATTATTTTTATCTGAGAATCCTTTCTGTGTTGGGTCTGGTGTCTTCCTAGAAGTTTCTAGGTGCATAGTTCTTGGATAAAGTTTTCATATTCTTTGACAATTCTGCCCATCATTATCTTTGATCCTGTTTTTAAGTCAACTGTCTCATATTCTTCCCTAGACTTACAAAATCCCCTCTGTCCTTTTCTGTGACTCAGCCATTCTCTTGTGCAAAATCAGAAGACTTGAGTCTTGAGTCAGCTTCTCCTTTCTTGAGACTGCATATTCCTTTCTCTTACAAAATTATGATCTTTAAGAAGATGTGGAAAATTAAAATATATCCATTATCTTTCCATGCTACCTTTCCCCCCGAGGTCTCTAGAATCTCTAGATGTGTAATTCATTTTCTTTTTATTTGTTCCCAGGTGATCTGGGTAAAATGCATGATCCATGTGCTGGGAACATAGCATAAAACTCCCCATCATGTATCAGACTTATGTTTCAAGAGGAGAGCATATCGATCAGAGCAATACCTGGTCATCTACACCACATATTTTGGTTACTGTGTCACCAAACTCCATCGGCTAGGTTGAGCCTTGAAGATAAAGTTCTATAAGGATCTGTAAGAATATCAGAGGAGCAACCAGGAATAAGAAATTATACATAGACCCACCAAAGAACCCCTGGAGAAAGAAATGACTACCCACTCCAGTATTTTTGCCTGGGAAATCCCATGGACAGAGGAACCTGGTAGGCTATAGTCATGCGGTCACAAAAGAGTCAGATATGACTTAATGACTAAACAAGAACAACTCCGCAGGAGGCTGGAGTCGGGACCTGGCATCGTTGGGAGCCAGAGTTATGCGGTTTTTCAGGGCCCACGGTCTCATCCTTGTACCCTTTGTCATCCACAGCTTCTCTTTTGTGCATACAATTAAGGCCAAATATTGCCACCTCCAGCTTAGGGTCTCATCATTTGCCAGTTCAAGTGTGCAGCAGAGATTGACTAATGTCTCCCAAACCCAAACTGGAAAATTCACTGGTCCAGACTGGCTTCAGTCTGCTCTGTCATGTAGCACTGCAAAAGTGGATTTCTATGAGTGTGGTCATTCTCAGAAAAAGGAGTGGTTTACAGGCTGGAGAAACGTCATAAAAGGGGCCTGCTGCAGTGTCCCCCAGAGGACTTCTCTGACCTCCACACTGGCTTGGACATGACAAGTATGTTTTCTCGTCAGTGTGTTCACCTCACTCCTTCTTCGGGTCTGGGATGTTTCCGTTTCTCCATGATTCTTGGTGCTCACCCTCAAGAGCAGAATCCTGAATACTGCTCTAGAATACTGCTTTAGAATAATCTAAGCTGAGCCGTAGAGTCATCATTCTTTAACCCTTCTCTTTCCATGGCAGTGTCCTCATCTAGAAAAAGTGTGTGTGTGTGTGTGTCTATGTGCGTGCGTGTGTGTGCACTCTGTCTTGTCCTGCTCCATGCGACCCTGTGGACTGCAGCCCGCCAGGCTTCTCTGTCCATGGAATTCTTCAGGCAAGAATACTGGGGTGGGTTGCCATTTCCTTCTCCAGGGGATCTTCCCGACCCAAGGATCAAAACCACGTCTCTTGCATCTCCTGCAGGCGGATTCTTTACCACAAGCCCACCTGGGAAGCCCCGTCTACAAAAATTAGACATAATGACACCCTACTTAGGAAATGAAATGAGAGCCTGTATATAGAAATACCTAGAATAGTATTGGCTTGGCAATAATAGCTTGGCATGTAATATGCTCTCAGACAGATTCGAGGCACAGTTTCTGGTATTCTTGCTCTGGTCACTGATTTGTCTACTGTTCTTAGGAATACTCTTCTTCTATATGGTGTCCTTTCCTTAGTGCTGTTGATGACAGCACGCTGTCCTTGCCAAGCCCTCGTCTGTGGCTTGCAGAATTCTGCTTCTTGAAAATGAGAATAGCCTTTGACCATTTCCAGTCTACTGGAAACTTGCCATTTTACATTTGTTTCTCAAAGATCGTTGACAGAAGCTTGTCGATTCCAGTTGAAAATTCTCTTTGTACCTTGAGCTCTAATGTGCCAGCCAAGAGACTTGAAAACATTTAAGAGCACATGGGTGCCTTTACAATCTTCTAATGAATCTGAGGCTGTAACTCTCTCCTGGTGGTTTAATCCTATTCCTCTGAGTCTAAATACCAGGCTCTCAGGGCAGAGAGAAGCAAATGAAATGCAAAGGGACTCACTTTCCTTTATTCATCCATACTCCACAATCGCTCCTGAGTTTCTCCCTCCCATCGACATTTCCCGGCTGCCAGGGGAACTGAGAAAGGCTGGTTGAGAGTCTCGGCATTTTTTCGTGCTGGCCTGTTTTCCACGTTTCTGTTCATCAGCTCCGACCATGTTCCTCCTTCCCATCTTTTGAGTGTGCTCTTTTACATCTAAAGTAGTTCCTGCTCAGTGGGCAGACCCAATGCTTTCTTTAGATAACAAGTTTGATTAGCTGACTGCCGAAATGATTAACTTATTCCAAATCCAATGCCTGGGAGAATTTGAGGCAGCTGCAGCTGTATTGTACTAATCATTACCCATTGCATTTTACTTATTTAAAATAGCAATTGCTTAGGGGCAGGGGCCAAGTCCCATCCTTTTTTTCTTTGCCTAGAATGGAGCCTGGCACCTAAGGACAACAGTAGCTTCCATCTATTGTACCAGGCCCTTTAAATATATTATCTTATTCAACCATCACAGTAATCACGTGGAAAAAATTCTGTTGCATCTCCATTTTTATGGATGAGACAGCTGTATTGTGGAGAGGTTAGTTAATAGACCCAAGGTCCCTTCTATAAAGTGGTGGGAGTGAGTGAGTGAAGTCGCTCAGTCGTGTCAGACTGTTTGTGACCCCATGGACTGTAGCCCACCAGGCTCCTCCATCCATGGGATTCTCCAGGCAAGAATACTGGAGTGGATTGCCATTTCCTTCTCCAGGGGAATCTTCCCAACCCAGGGATTGAACCCAGGTCTCCTGCTCTGCCGGCAGACGCTTTAACCTCTGAGCCACCAGGGAAGCCAGCTCAGAGGTTAAAGCGCCTGCCTCCAATGTGGGAGACCCAGGTTCGATCCCTGGGTTGGGAAGATCCCCTGGAGAAGGAAATGGCAACCCACTCCAGTATTCTTGCCTGGAGAACCCCATGGTTGGAGGAGCCTGGTGGGCTACAGTCCATGGGGTCTCAAACAGTCGGATACGACTGAGCGACTTCACTTTGGAAGTGATCAGCAGCTTTAAAGTGGTGGGGCAGGGGTTCTTTTAAATGCCATTGGCCAAACACCAGGGGCAGACCCTTAGCAGTCACTCTGCTCTCTCTTTCCTGGTGGATAATCCCAGAATGACTACTGGACTGAATCCTCTACTTCTTCCTTTTCACCAGAGTCATTTACAAATGCAAAATGGAATCACAATTTTGAGAATTATCTTCCCTCCCGAAGTATTATGACTTACAATCCTGCCTACCCTTTCTCTTAAATTTCTTAAATCTGCCTTCTAAAATCTAGTACATATCTTCAACTTTACCCAATTAATTCCTTTTTTTTGGATACCATGAGATAATATGATAATTTTCTTATAAGTTTCTGTAATTTTAACTTCATTAGCCATTCCTTCTTGGTGGTCAGGAGAAAGTCTAAGACCATTGTGATTACTTCCTTTACCTTGGCCACTTCTCTCTACAATTCAGCAGCTTTTGAGTATGACAGCTTCTTACATCTGATTGTTCCCAGCTTGAGTTCCTTCCTGTTTGCACGTGGTGATGGCACATGGGCATATTTCCCACAGTATTTTCATTTCTGTTAATACATTGTGTGTTCGTTCAACAGACGTTGAAAGCAGTAAATATTATTACCTGAGTCAAGTATTTCTTCAGAGAAGGCAATGGCAACCCACTCCAATACTCTTGCCTGGGAAATCCCATGGACGGAGGAGCCTGGTAGGCTGCAGTCCATGGGGTTGCTAAAAGTCGGGCATGACTGAACAACTTCACTTTCACTTTTCACTTTCATCCATTGGAGAAGGAAATGGCAACCCACTCCAATGTTCTTACCTGGAGAATCCCAGGGATGGGGGAGCCTGGTGGGCTGCCATTTATGGGGTCGCACAGAGTTGGACACGACTGAAGTGACTTAGCAGCAGCATTTCTTCGAGGAAACTATGACTGCTGTTATTGTTTAAAAATCATAGCTTGTCTCTTCTATAGGAATTTGCTCCATTGGCTTATTTAGGCATTTCTTTCTTGCTCCTAGACTGATAACTATTCGAAACACTTACCTCCCCAGTGTGCCCTTGAATTTTTAGGCTGAATTTTTCCCCTGTTGGATGACTGCAAACAAGAATCCCAAATACCTATAAACTAAAACAAATCAAAGGTTAATAGAGGGTCTGACACTAGTTCAGAGCTAAGGCTTCAATGGGGGATCTTCCTCCTTCAAGGTGGAGATGGAGACCTACAAGGTGTCTGGCCACTAGGTGGCAGTGCAAATGGTTATCATGGTTTATCCCTCATTACGCTTTTCTAGACTTTGATGTAGAGAAATGGTATAAAGACCCGTGAACAGCAGGTTTTAAGAAGTTTTGTGTTAGACTTTCAGGTTTGTGGGTTTGGGAAAAATACCCTCAAAGACAAACTGAAGCTTTCGTATCTGTGCTCTAAGTTCAGCAACAGGTGTGGTAAGGAACCACAACTGTGTTCTGGGAAAAAACACACATGTCATGGTGTATGTGTGCACATGGCAAGACTCTCTGCTCACTTTAGCTATTTCTCTCCTCCTCTCAGTTTAAAGTCTTCTTTCTGAGACCGGCTGGCCTTTGGATACAGCCTTGGGAATTATCACCGTGGCTAAGATCTCACACTATTGTTGTCTTCAATATTGCTTCTTAAATCCAATTAATTTATACAGTTCCCATGTCCTTTCTCTTTTCCAAATCAAGACGTCACTGAGAAGTTAAGTGAAATTTCCAGCCAGGCTTCTAGACAGCTGCCGTCCTGTGGAATACCCTACCAACCCTGTGGTCCTTGTTTTTCCTGGTCTTTTCTTGAAGCTCTGGCTCTGTTTCTGAGGGGAGCTTTACCAGCATTATGCCTTTCTAGGGGTTGTGTGTGGTTCTCAATTCCTTCTCCTAGATCTCTAGTCCAGCTCGTGCTCTCTCTGCTCTATCATTGTCAGTGTTGAGTTTTAGAGGCTACGGAACTAGTCACTAAAGGAGCTGGGATTTCAGTACAGGTGGGCCTTACATCTAGGGCAGCTGTCTGTGTGACCCTGTGCAGCCTCCTTCCTGGAGGGTCTCACCATTGCTCTGCAGAGCTCTGCTCCCTCTCTAGACAGCTTCTCCCTCTGTGGAGGGTTTCTCTGAATGCACAGCTCCCTCTGGGCTGACCTTTGGAGTCCATTCCTATTGGATGCAGGAGTTAAAGAGATTCTTTTTCAAAGATGCAGGCTTGAGTCCTGCACACTGCCAGGGACAAAGTGCATTTCCATTCTGGTTGTGTTTTATGAGGCTTTCTTTAGACACATTTGCACTTTGTCTGAAAGGGAAAACTGCTGTGGGGTGGTCCCACCCCAAGACCTGCAGGCAAAACATAGCTGTGGGGCTCAGAGGCAGAGAAGATCAAGATCGCCCCTCAGGGTCCCCTGGTTTACCTACTATATTTGTCCCTAGAGATGAGACATTTAGGGAAAGAAGCTGGTTTAAAGAGGATGCCACTGTGAAAATATGAAGAAAAATTGGCTATTTTCAGCTCTGTTATGCTTTAAAGCTTGGAAAATCAGGAGCCACATAGAAGATTAACCCAGTCTGTTCCCTGCCGTGCTTCCTCTGGGACAGACTCTCTGAAGGCCTTGCTGCCTGACTTTCAATAAGAGTGTCGCCATCATCGAATTGAATCAGGCCCTGACTCGGAGGTGGAATTGCTTTGTAGGGATATATTCTGAGAGACTCTGTGGCAGACCAGTTGGTTTAGACACGGCCAAGGGGGAGAATATGGTTTTGTTGGGTGATAAAATGTGATTGTAGCTATCAGGGAAAGTAGGAAAGGAGAGAATTTCTGAGGAGAGTTTTTAGCATGGTGTCAAGACCTCTAAATTTACAGCCTTGAGGTGGCTAACTGGATCAGGCCTAGGAGTCAGGACATGGCAGGGTTAAGCTCTGAATAAAGCCTGAGGACACATGGTTTGGCTGAGTAGTCCTGGGCAGGCTCACCACATTTCACATATGGGAAGAAGGAGAGAATTAAAAATTTATATCCCATACAAACAGTACTTGATATTTTGATTATGTTATTTTAATTTTAAACTGTTTGAGAATATTACCAGAAGTAGTAGAGCAGTAGCAGGCCTCCTTTCAGAGGCCTACTGCTCACCACTCAAAAGATAATAAAGAGGAAAGGTTGGTGGAAAGTATGCTTTATTTTGGATGCTGGCAACTGGTGGGATGAGGGTGGAGCGGGGGTGGGGGGTGGACTCCTGTTCAAAGGCCAATTCGCTCTCCCAGTGGGCAAGCACTTTTACAGGTGAGTGGAGGGGTAACATGCGCAGTCAACTCTGAGAGTCATCTTGAAATTGGTTAGCGGCGCTCTGACCAGTGTCATCTTGATTATTTTAAGTATAATGAGTCTTCAGTTCCAGGGTCCACTTGCCCCCATTTCCTTGAGGCCAGTTCTCAGAACTGTGGAAGCTTATGTCACGGCTACAGTCTGGTCATGCAGTTAACTTCTTCTTCCATCCGGTGAGGGTCTCAGTATCTATAAGACAGTTCATAGAATATGGCTCAGAATATTGTCTATAGCCCTTGAAGAGAACTTTCAAAGGTCCTTGACTTTGTTTAATCACTAAGCTCTTATTATTTAGTTTTGTTGGATTGCTTTTCTTTGCTTCTGCATTTTCTTACTTCTCTAATTAAACGTATTCTTTGGCTAGAGATTTTCCGTGGAAAAAAGGCAGGCAGAGGACAAGGAGGGGAAGGACCGTGAGATCCTGCTCCATTTTAAGAATGAATACTATTATCATCATCCCCATCTTATAAATTAAAATACAGGTGCTTGGAAATTTTTAGTAACTTGGCTAAGGTCACTGCTGATCGGGGTGGAACCTAGGTCTGATGCTGTGGCCCAGGATTTGGAGATGACAGATCAGGGCATGTCTCCTTATACACAGATTTATCAAATGGTGACCCTAGATATAGCACTTGCTTTGTAACACACACACACAGCAAATGATGGCCTGGAAACATCTATAGGAAGTATGAGCACTGGGACCCAGGTGGGTTTATGGGAACAAATTTCCATTTTCCCTCATTCCTTTAATTGTAAGGTTATTGGAAAAAACAAGCGGTAAGGAATGACTTTAGTAATTGTTGCCAGAGGTCAGTGTTCATGGACTCATTACCAGTAGAGTATGGCTGTGACTCTCCAAGCTCCGGAGGCGTGTCCTCACTTCATTTGACCCTTGGCCCCTTGTAGCTCTGCTTAGGTTCTCACCTTTGCACTCTATGTGATGCTCAAGTCCCAGATGCATTACTAGATGGCTGGCTCTGAGTCACAATTTGCCCAACATTTATAACTCTTGTGAAAGTGCAAGTGTTGCTCGCTCTGTCGTGTCTGATTTTCTGCAACCCCATGGACTGTAGCCCTCCAGGTTCCTCTGTCCTTCGAATTCTCCAAGCAAGAATACAGAAGTGGGTTGCCATTCCCTTCTCCAGGGGCTCTTCCTGACCCAGGGATTGACCCCGCGTCTTCTGCATTGCAGGTGGATTCTTTACCGCCTGAGCCACCAGGGAAGTGCTATATATAACTTTTATAGAGCACCTCAGATTTTGAAGGCCTCTCTCTTCTAGTCTCTCTGGATGGCTTGAGTTTTAGGTTCTTCTTTAAGCCTGACAGTTGCCTTGGACGGGTGACTAGACAGCTAGTTTCCTGAGAAGGGACTAAAGGTAACTTTGCATCCAAAGGAATGCAGGGAGGGTGGGACTGAGTTTCCTGCTCTGAAAGGACAAGTAACATTTTGATCCAGAGTAAAGTGAGTGAGTCAGAATATCCCCACATGGGATCCAGAGATGGGGACAAAGGAGGCACTTCCTTCTCTGTGTGATAGGGAGGATGTGGCTGAAGTGGAGGAGACAGTAGCCATTTTGGGCGACTGTCACTGGGTAACAGATAAGCCCTAAATATAGTGGCTCAAAACAATAGTTGGTTTAGCTCAAGAATTTTCAGCTTGAATAGAGCTTCGTGAGGGAGGCCCATGGCTGCGGACTCACCATCAGTTGGAGCAGCTCTGCCGAGGGTAGGCTTTCCATTCCCAAGACGGCTTACTCATATGCCTGGCAAGTTGCTGTTGTCTGGGAGCTCAGCGGGGCTGAGGGCCAGCAGCTTCGGTTCCTTTCCATATAGGCCTCTTGATGGGGGTCCCCACTGACGGCTGGGTTCCTTCATAGTGTGGCGGTGGTGTTCCTGGCCCAGAGGCTCAGACCAGCTCCAAGGCCAGCCCCTCACGCTGCATCACTCTCTCCACATTCTGCTTGTGGAGTCAGTCACAGAGGCCTGCCCATGTTCAAAGAGAGAGAGGACACAGGCCTCAGTTCCTGATGGAAGAGGCGTCAGCATGACATTGTGAGGCAAGCAGGTGGGATGCAAGGCATCACTGTGGCCATTTTGGGAAAGTGCAAGCTGCCAATGAGGCTGTCAGAGGGAATACAAAGAAGAAGGGGGATTAGCCCATGTCTTCCCTGACCTTGCTTTCAGAATCTGTATTCTAACAGTCTTGAATAGATTATTACTCCTATGAGGTGATTAGCTGATGCTGGGAAAGCTCAAAGAAAAGGTAGTGTGTTCTGTCTTAGGAATATTGAAATTTGTGGTGATAGAGATAGTGCAGTTACTGGCTTGGTCTTCCCTGGTAGCTCCGCTGGCAAAGAGTCCACCTGCATGAGACCTGGGTTCGATCCCTGGGTTGGGCAGATCTCCTGGAGAAGGTAATGGCTACCCACTCCAGTATTCTGGCCTGGAGAATTCCATGGACTACAGTCCATGGGGTCCCAAATAGTTGGACACGACTAAATGGCTTACTTTTTTTTTCTTTTCAATGATTGGCTTATTCTTGCCCGGTTACAGCTTTGGTGCTGTTAAGGCATTCGCCTTCGCTCAGGTCTGGTCTGAGAGAATGGAAGTCTTTTATTGTTGGAGAGATGGCAGAGGAATGCCTAAAGGATATGTGCAGAGCATCACCTGTGTGTGCATATATGTGTGTGTGAATGTGTGTGTCTTCCAGAAAGTAAGTGGCGTCAGGTGAGCGAGCACTCACACAGGCTGAGATGATGGCAACTGTTAGCCCCTGGAGCCAGTTCAACAGTGTGGGCAGATTTCGGCATTGTTCAGTCACTGAAGTTAGAGGCTAAGGTCTTGGAGCCCGCGTGGCACAAACGATGTGTTGGGCAAAGCTTTACATGGGCTGATTCATGCTTATGAGCCTGATGAAATGTATCCCCCACAGAAAGAGGCCGTAGGGAACCTGTTTCCCCTTTGCCTCATTGATCCTCCTCTGTGCTCTTCATTGACTCATGTAATTTTAACAAGCCATGGTTCCAGTAACACAAGGTGAATTTCATACTTTAAAAATTGTTAACTGTTTGTTGTTGTTTTAGTCGCTACGTCATGTCAGAATCTTTTGTGACACCATGAACTGTAGCCCCGCCAGGCTCCTCTGTCCATGGGATTTTCCCAGGCAAGAATCTGGAGTGGCTTGCATTTCCTTTTCCAAGGGATCTTCCTTGCCCAGGGAATGAACCCACGTCTCCTGCATTACATGGAGATTCTTTACCACTGAGTGGAACCCCACTGTTAACTATATATTTCTGTAAACCTTAATGGGTATCTCTCATGTGTAGCAGAAAAAGAATATGGAGAAGAATATTGGGTCAGAGAAACACACTGCCAGGAAAATGATAAATGTCGAGCGAATCAGTGATTATATGCTCTGTTTGTTTAAGAAGCTGGTACCTCTCTTAAACTGTTACTGTGGCTCAGTGGGGAAAATCGGCTTTCAGGGATATTAAATGTGTCTGTACATGTGAGGGCCTGCACCTGTTTGGGATAAATATGTATGTATGCAGGGTAAATTTCCCTTTAAATGTATGATTTTCTTTCTGAGCCTTAACTACCTGAGAAAATATGATTCTGTGCTTTTTCAAGGCTGCAATATTTCTATCAATGAGCCAATGAAATTAGAAAATTCAAGCATCATCTGAATATAAAATAGTTGTATAAATTGTAACTTCCTCAGGATTAGGTGTTAAATTACCAGATTTACATTTTATTTAATTATATTTGTCAGCCAGTCAGACAACATGCATTTATAGACAGCTTACCCTGTCTCAGGTGCTGGCTTAGATGCTGAGCAGATAGTGGAAAAATAACTGAATATCTGCCTTCAAGGATCCATAGACTAATTTGGTGATGAAATAATTGTGCAAATAAATACACATGTATGTTTATATGGGCTTCCCTTGTGGCTCAGTTGGTAAAGAATCCGCCTGCAATGCGGGAGGCCTGGGTTCAATTTCTGGGTTGGGACAATCCCCTGAAGAAGGGAAAGGCTACCCATTCCAGTATTCTGGCCTGGAGAATTCCATGGACTGTATAGTCCATGCAGTCACAAAGAGTTGCACATGACTGAAATTAAAAGACGCTTACTCCTTGGAAGAAAAGTTATGACCAACCTAGATAGCATATTCAAAAGCAGAGACATTACTTTGCCAACAAAGGTCCGTCTAGTCAAGGCTATGGTTTTTCCAGTGGTCATGTATGGATGTGAGAGTTGGACTGTGAAGAAGGCTGAGCACTGAAGAATTGATGCTTTTGAACTGTGGTATTAGAGGAGACTCTTGAGAGGCCCCTGGACAGCAAGGAGATCCAACCAGTCCATTCTGAAGGAGATCAGCCCTGGGATTTCTTTGGAGGGAATGATGCTAAAGCTGAAACTCCAGTACTTTGGGCACCTGATGCAAAGAGTTGACTCATTGGAAAAGACTCTGATGCTGGGAGGGATTGGGGGCAGGAGGAGAAGGGGACAACAGAGGATGAGATGGCTGGATGGCATCACTGACTCGATGGACGTGAATCTGAGTGAACTCTGGGAGTTGGTGATGGACAGGGAGGCCTGGCGTGCTGCAATTCATGGGGTTGCAAAGAGTTGGACACGACTGAGCAACTGAACTGAACTGAGTGACTTTCACTCATATGTTTACATATATAGTGTATGTATGTAATACATGCTTACATTATATATTATAAATACACATATGAATCAGATGGTTTGAAGAACTGATAAGTGTTATGAAGAAAATAAAAGTAATATAATAGAAATTGATTGGGAAAAGGGGCAATTTTAAGGCAGGTCATCAAGGAGGGTCATTCTGAAGGATGACTTTTGGTTTTGGTAGCGGGGTGATGTTGGTCACCTAAAATGACTTAGAAGTGTTCCCTTCTCTTCTTTTTTTTGGAAGAGTGTGAGAAGGATAGGTATTACATCTTTGAATGTTTGGTGGGATTTGCCTGTGAAGCCATCTGGTCCTCAGTTCAGTTCAGTCACTCAATCATGTCTGACTCTTTGCAACCCTATGAATTGCAGTACGCCAGGCTCCCCTGTCCATCATCAACTCCCAGAGCTTACTCAAACACATGTTTGTTTACTCACCTCTGTGGAGAGTTGGTGATGCCATCCAACCATCTCATCCTCTGTCGTCCCCTTCTTCTCCTGCCCTCAATCTTTCCCAGCCTCAGGGACTTTTCCAGTGAGTCAATTCTTCTCAAAAGGTGGCCAAACTATTGGAGTTTCAGCTTCAGCATCAGACCATCCATTGAATATTCAGGACTGATGTCCTTTAGAATGTACTGGTTGGATCTCCTTGCAGTCTGAGGGACTCTCAAGAGTCTTCTCCAACACTACAGTTCAAAAGTATCAGTTCTTTGGCACTCAGCTTTCTTTATAGTCCAGCTCTCACATCCATACATGACTACTGGAAAAACCATAGCTTTGACTAGACAGACCTTTGTTAGTAAAGTAATGTCTCTGCTTTTTAGTATGCTGTCTAGGTTGGTCATAACTTTCCTTTCAAGGAGTAAGCGTCTTTTAATTTCATGGCTGCAGTCACCATCTGCAGTGATTTTGGAGCCCCCCCAAATAAAGTCACTGTTTCCGCTGTTTCCCCATCTATTTGCCATGAAGTGATGGGACTGGATGCCATGATCTTAGTTTTCTGAATGCTGAGTTTTAAGCCAACTTTTTCACTCTCCTCTTTTACTTTCCTCAAGAGGCTCTTTAGTTCTTCTTCACTTTCTGCCATAAGTGTGGTGTTATCTGCATATATGAGGTTAGAGATATTTCTTCTGGCTTTTTGTGTTTTGGGAGCTTTTTGGTTACTGTTTCAAGCACTTGTATGAGTGATGTTTAAATTTTCTATTTCTTCCTGATTCGGTCATGGAAGCTTGTATGATTCTAAGAGCTTGTCCGTTTCTTCTAGGTTGTCCAATTTGTTGGTGGATGGTTGTTCACATTATTTTCTTATAATCCTTTGTATTTCTGTGATATTGTTATTTCTCCTCTTTCACTCTTTATTTTATTGGTCAGGGCCTTCTCTCTTTTTTCTTCATAAGTCTAGTTAATGGTTTGCCAACTTTGTTTATCTTTTCAAAGAACTAACTCTTTCACTGATCTTTCTGCTCTTTTTTAGTCTCCATGTCATTTATTTCTGTCGTGATCTTTTTAATTTCCTTCTGAAGAGTGACATTTGAGAAGGAAACAGCTATTCAGCAAATCTAGCTGAGAAGCATTCCAAGAAGATCTTGATGGGATGAAGTGGGAAGTTCAGAAGTATAGAAAGGCCACTTGCTGGTGAATAATGAGCAAAAGCGTAAGGGAAGGGGGAAGATTTTGGAGAGGCAGACAGGTTATAAAACACTGCTCCTTTCTGATATGGTAGGGGGTTTGATTTTATTCTAGTGGCAATGAAAAGCTATTACAGAGTTCTCAGCATGAAGATGGTGCTGTCTGGTTTGCAATTTAGGATGATTACTCTGGATGTGTACAAAGAATGGACCATGGAAGAGCAAGTTTGAAAGTAGGAGGCTGCTGCATAGACCAGATAAGAGGTGCTGGTGGCCTGGCCTAGGGTGGAGCAACAGTGATGGTACATAGTGATGTAGGAAGGAAAGGGGGTGCTTTAAAGAGGAGAGTAAAGGATACTGACCCCACCTCCAGGCATAGTGGTACAAAGCCTGTTGGGAGAAAGGGCAGCTAGGGCTGCACGATATTTGACATGCATAGTGGATAAGCAAGAGGTTCCATTATATCAAGAGAAAAAAAGGAAATCCAGAAAGTCAAAGGCTAAAGCCCTAGGAGAATTTATTGACAGTGTAGTCCCAGTAGCCCCAGAGGCTGTCCTCTCCAAGCTGATGTGGTAGCATTTGGGGGTGAACATTGTGGAATAGTGACCTCCTTCTTGAAATACAGGGTAGGGCTTGGTATTGTGGCATTTAGGAGAGCAGAGCAGTGAACTCTGGGTAATTGTCTCTTCTGTGGAGCACAAAGGAGTTTTCTGGGGGAAATTCTGTGTCTCCGTAATAGAACATACTCTAGAAATACCTTTGCACTAAGGCGAGGGGCAACAGTTAAGACTGAGTCCATTAGTTTGTTGCTGTCTTCTACTGACAGAACAAGCCCTGGTGAATCTAGCGGAATAAGATCCCACGGGGGGGTGGAGGGTGTCAGATTGCAGTTGGGTGCGTCATGGGAAATGAAAGCTACTTTTTGTGTCCCCATAAACAGATATGTTTTAACTTGGCACTTCTTTTCCTTATAAAGAGGAAGAAAAGGAGAATAATGCCATCTGATAAAATAAAACAGGACAATTTGGAAAAGAAAATTAGGCCATATTAGTAAAATTTTAATTATATAATTACATTCTTCAGTTGAGTGTCTTACTTGCTATTAATTTGGGTGGGGGAAATTTGTGTGAGCCATTATTGTGAAATTTTATGTACTTGTTGGTGGGCTTTGGATGAAAGCACAATGGAACTTGAAACAATGGATGCAAAGCCGTGGGCTTTACTGGAGGCACCTGCTACTAGACTCTGAGAGAATTTACTGAGAAGTACTAAGCCATTTTGATTCTGTAATTTTCTCTCTGTGTGTATATGTGTGTGTTTGCTATATTTGGAAAAGATTCCAGACTTGTGCTGTAGATGACTGGGAACCAATTTAAAGAATTTGGGGGAATGCCTGAAGGCAATGACATGTGGAAATGCTTCTAGATCTGCAGAGGTATGCAGGCTGTTTCAGAGTTTTCCCGGAATGCCATGTCAACAGTATCATCTTATTGGAAGGAAAACAATTTTCACTTAAAATTGTAACTGACACCTGTGATTAGTTTCCTGCAAAGAGTAGAGGTAGATAAATGGATTCTAAGAAATCATTAGTCTTAGTGGTTTGAATTGCAATAGTTGCTAGAAATCTCTAAGAAAATGTTAAGAGAATTTTATGGAAGATGTTTGAATAATAGAAGTTTGACATGTAAGGTTAAATAGCAAATGGATTATTGCATTAATTCATCAAATAGCTACTATTTGTTATAAAATTCTTCTTTTTCTTATCCATGTGCCAAGCATCATTCTGGGAGCTAAGGGCAGAGCAGTAATTAAAACAGATAGGAATTTCTACCCTCTCAATCTGGGAATGTAGTGGAGACAGAAGGACCGACTATAAACAAGATGAAGAAGAGAGCGTTCAGTATGTAGATAAGTGCTGTGGAGAAAATAAAGTTGGAAGGGTGGGTGAGGAATGCTGGTGGTGAGGAGTCAGTCTTCAATAGGATAATTAATCGAGACTGTTCTGAGAAACAGCATTTCACCAACAATTTCAGAAGGTGAGTGAATGAATGATGTGTAAGAAGGGAGATAGTGAAGGACAGGGAAGCCTGGCACGCTGCAGTCCATGGAGTCACAGAGTCGTACACGACTGAGTGACTGAACAACAAGAAGAATGGTCTAGATGGAGGGAATAGCAGTTGCAAAAACTGTGACCTGGAAGCAGGATTTCATAAGCTCATTCTGCAGGAAATATTGAGAATATATTGTAGGCCAGCAAGAGTGCAAACAGAAAGATCTGTTAAGAGGCTATTGAAATAGTCCAGGTGAGAAATGGTAGTCAGCTGGACTAAGGTGGTAATAATGAATTTGAGAGAAGGTGTAAGACTGTGGGTACATTTTCAAGGAAAGCTAATAGGATTTAGTGACAGATTGGTATGGAAGGTGAGAGAAAGAGAGGAGTTAAGAATGAGACTAAACTTTGGATTTGAATTACGAAGGACAGGATTCCGATTAATGAAGACTCTGAGAAGTTTTGGCGGTAGGGAAGATCAGGGTTTCAGTTTTGTACTTGCTAAGCTCGAGCTGCCTCTTAGCCATCCACATAGTGAGGTCTAGTGACGATCGGACAGATGGGTATGGAAATCAAAGAGAAGTCTGGGCAGGGGGAAAAAATATGACTGTCATCAGCATAATGATGGTATCTAAATCCGTGATATTGGGTAAGAACAGTAAAGGAAGTGTGTAGGTAAAGAGAAGGTCAAGTAAAATGAAGGCTGAGCCCTGACCATTGTTCTTAGCAATCTAGAGGTCACTGGTGACTTTAACAAAGATGGTGAGCATGAAAACCTTGATTATAGTGGATCCAAAAGACAGTTGGAGGAGAGAAATTAGGAACAGCAAGTAATAAAACAGCAAGTTTTATTGTAATTGGAAAGCAGAGATATAGGGCAGTAGTTGAAAGGGGAGACAAAGTAAAGAAATGATTGATTTTTTTTTAAATTTGCAAGAAATAACATCACATTTGTGAATAATCCATTAGTAAGAGAGAGTGATAGTGCAGAAGAGTTGCGTTGTTATGCTCCATTTGTGGGTAGGTGAGAAGGGCTGGGATCTACTATCTAAATAAAGGGGTTGATTCCAGCTAGAGGTTAGAGCAGTTTATTCAACACACCAGAAGGAAAATTTAAGTATTTGAGCAGTGATTCTGGGAGGTTCATAGAGGTGTTAGAGTTTACTTAAGGTGCCTTCTGATTACTTCTGTTGGATTTAGAAAGGAAAGAGAAGAGTGAAGAAAGTAGGAAATTAGTTAATTCTGTAGTCTCTATCAATGGCCTTGTGGTCAGACTAGATCTGATCTGAGATGCTTCGATAGCAGTGTGTGGGGTTGGTAAGACCCCTTTGTCACCCACCACCATGTAACCCATTACCACCCAAGAGCCAATCATTGTTGTGGGTCCCTGGGTCGAAGATACCCATCTACCAGTATTCTGATTTCAGTATTTCGAGGTTTTGGAAGAGTATGAAGAAATATATCCTAGATTAGAGGCAAGGCTTATCTGGATAGTGCTTATGTGAATAATCAGCTTGTAAAGGTTTGAGTTTCCTTCTGTTTTAGTGGCTGCCCTACAATTTGTCATATATGTTTACAACTAATCTTAATCCACTTTGCAAATAACACTATACCGCTTCACAGGTGGTGCGAATAAAATACAAGATTTCCAAATTCCACCCTCCTGTCGGAGAAGGCAACGGCACCCCACTCCAGCACTCTTGCCTGGAAAATCCCATGGACGGAGGAGCCTGGTGGGCTGCAGTCCATGGGGTCGCTAAGAGTCAGACATGACTGAGCGACTTCACTTTCACTTCTCACTTTCACGCATTAGAGAAGGAAATGGCAACCCACTCCAGTATTTTTGCCTGGAGAATCCCAGGGATGAGGGAGCCTGGTGGGCTGCCGTCTCTGGGGTCGCACAGAGTCGGACACGACTGAAGCGACTGAGCAGCAGCAGTCCTTCTAACGATGCTGTTATTCATTTCACTTAAGTTATAAGCTGTAAGTTACAACCATTCAATTCTTGTTGCTACTATTATTTTGAACACACTATTATCTGTTAGATCAACTAGGAATAAGAAAAAATAAAAGATTTTATTATACTTTCATTTATTTCCTTTCTAATACTCTTCCTTTCTGTGTGTAGATCTGAGTTTCTGATCTAATTTGTTTTCCTTTCTGCAGAATTTCTTTTAACATTTAACAGGCTTACTGTTGACAAATTCCCTCAGTTTTTGTCTGAGAAAGTATTCTCCTTCACTTTTGAAGGATAATTTCACTTTAGGATACAGAATTGTAGGTTGATGTTTGTGTTTTCTTTCAACACTATAAATATTTCACTTCAGTCTCTTCTTGCTTGCTTGGTTTGTGAAAAGAAATCTGATGTGATTCTTATCCTTGTTGCTCTATAGGTGAGGGATTTTCCCCCTCTGGCTTCTTTAAAAAAATTTTCCAGTGCACCAGCCCCAAGCATCCAGTATCATGCATCAAACCTGGACTGGCGATTCATTTCATATGATATTATACATGTTTCAATGCCATTCTCCCAAATCATCCTACCCTCTCCCTCTCCCACAGAGTCCAAAAGACTGTTCTATACATCTGTGTCTCTTTTGTTGAAAGTAATTAACTTCCAATTAAAATAAATAAATTTATATTTAAAAATTTTTTCCTTTGGCTTTGATTTTCTGTAGTTTGAATATGCTATACTTGGTTGTAGATCTCTTTGCTCTTTATTGTGTTTGGTGTTCTCTGAACATTTGGATCTGTTGCTTGGTTTTTGTCATTGATTTTGGAAAACATCAGCCATTATATGTTCGAATATTTCTTCTATTTTGCTCTCTTTCTTCTGGTATTCCCAATATGCAGATGTTATATCTTGTATAATTGGCCCACTATTCTGAGTATTCTCTTCCCTTTTCTAATTCATTTTTCCCCTGTGTTTTTCAGTTTTGGAAGGTTCTATTAACATATCTTCAAGCTCACTGATACTTTTCTCTTGGCTGTGTCCACTCTACTGATGATCTCATCTCAGGCATTCTTCATTTTGTTAGTGTTTTTGATTTCTAGGACTTCTTTTTGATTCTTTCTTAGTTTCCATCTCTCTGCTTATATGTTCATCTCTGTAAGCCTAAGTTCTTGAGTGCTATCCATTTTCCATTAGCGTCCTTAGCATATTAATCATAGTTATTTTAAATTCCCAGTTTGGTAGATCTAAAATATTTTCTATACCCAAGTCTGGTTCTGACGCTTGGTTTGTGTCTTCAGACTTTTTCTTTCAACTTTAATTTTAAAAAATTGTTTTAAATTGAAGGATAATTGCTTTAAAATATCGGTTTCATTTCTGCCATACATCAGGACATATGTTCAAATTTAATTTTTTATTTTTGCCTTTTAGCATACTTTGCAGATTTTTTTTTGAAAGCTGAACATGATGAATTAGGTAAAATAAATTGAGATAAGTGGGTCATTAGCATGAGGTTTTATGTTTATCTGGCTAGCAGTTAGGCTGTTCACTTTTTGCTGTAGCTTGAGATACCAGAAGCTATGGTTTCCTCTGATACCCTTGTCTGGGTTTCTCTGCTGTCTCTGACTTTCCCCAGATGCTTCATGCTCAGCAGAGTTCAGGCCTTGCAGTTCTTTCCAGCTGTGATCTCCTACTGTGTGTGGATGTGGTGGTCGATGCAGGGGAGGCCACACCTTCTGCTTCCTTATGACCAGGTCTCAGTATGTTCATGAGCCTAGAACCCTATAGAGGTCACAACCTGTGACCTGTAGAGGTCACAAGTGCTCATCAGCTCCCCACCCCCACCCCCGTAAGTGACGCAGGAGGGCTGGAGAGGCTGAAGGTGGGTATTTCTCTTTCTTTGTTAGTTCAGTTCAGTTCAGTTGAGTCGCTTAGTCATGTCTGACTCTTTGCGACCCATGAATCGCAGCAAGCCAGGCCTCCATGTCCATCCCCAGCTCCCGGAGTTCACCCAAACCCATGTGCATCAAGTTGGTGATGACATCCAGCCATCTCATCCTCTGTCGTCCCCTCCTCCTCCTGCCCCCAATCCCTCCCAGCATCAGAGTCTTTTCCAATGAGTCAACTCTTTGCATCAGGTGGCCAAAGTATTGGAATTTCAGCCTCAGCATCAGTCCTTCCAATGAGCATCCAGGACTGGTCTCCTTTAGAATGAATTGGTTGGATCTCCTTGCAGTCCAAGGGACTCTCGAGTCTTCTCCAACACCACAGCTCAAAAGCATCAATTCTTCGGTGCTCAGCTTTCTCACAGTCCAACTCTCACATCCATACATGACCACTGGAAAAACCATAGCCTTGACTAGATGGACCTTTGTTGGCAAAGTAATATCTCTGCTTTTTAATATGCTGTCTAGGTTGGTCATAACCTTCCTTCCAAGGAGTAAACGTCTTTTAATTTCATGGCTGCAGTCACCATCTGCAGTGATTTTGGAGCCCAAAAAAATAAAGTCTGACACTGTTTTCCATTGTTTCCCCATCTATTTGCCATGAAGTGATGGGCCCAGATGCCATGATCTTAGTTTTCTGAATGTTGAGCTTTAAGCCAACATTTTACTCTCCTCTTTCACTTTCATCAAGAGGCTTTTTAGTTCCTCTTCACTTTCTGCCATAAGGATGGCGTCATCTGCATATCTGAGGTTATTGTTATTTCTCCTGGCAATCTTGATTTTAGCTTGTGCTTCTTCCAGCCCAGCATTTCTCTGAAATAAGCAGGGTGATAAAATACAGCCTTGATGTGCTCCTTTTCCTATTTGGAACCAGTCTGTTGTTCCATGTCCAGTTCTAAATGTTGCTTCCTGACCTGCATATAGGTTTCTCAAGAGGCAGGTCAGGTGGTCTGGTATTCCCATCTCTTTCAGAATTTTCCACAATTTATTGTGATCCACACAAAGACTTTGGCATAGTCAATAAAGCAGAAATAGATGCTTTCTGGAACTCTCTTGCTTTTTCCATGATCCAGTGGATGTTGGCAATTTGATCTCTGGTTCCTCTGCCTTTTCTAAAACCAGCTTGAACATCTGGAAGTTCATGGTTCACATATTGCTGAAGCCTGGCTTGGAGAATTTTGAGCTATACTTTACTAGCATGTGAGATGAGTGCAATTGTGTGGTAGTTTGAGCATTCTTTGGCATTGCCTTTCTTTGCGATTAGAATGAAAACTGACCTTTTCCAGTCCTGTGGCCACTGCTGAGTTTTCCAAATTTGCTGGCATATTAAGTGCAGCACTTTCACAGCATCATCTTTCAGAATTTGAAATAGCTCTACTGGAATTTCATCACCTCCACTAACTTTGTTCATAGTGATGCTTTCTTAGGCCCACTTGACTTCACATTCCAGGATGTCTGGCTCTACCTGAGTGATCACACCATTGTGAGTATCTGGGTTGTAAAGATCCTTTTTGCATAGTTCTTCTGTGTATTCTTGCCACCTCTTCTGAATATCTTCTGCTTCTGTTAGGTCCATGCCATTTCTGTCCTTTTATCGAGCCCATCTTTGCATGAAATGTTCCCTTGGTTTCTCTGATTTTCTTGAAGAGATCTCTAGTCTTTCCCATTCTGTTGTTTTCCTCAATTTCTTTGCATCGATCACTGAGGAAGTCTTTCTTATCTCTTCTTGCTATTTTTTGGAACTCTGCATTCAAATGGGAATATCTTTCCTTTTCTCCTTTGCTTTTCACTTCTCTTCTTTTCATAGCTATTTGTAAGGCCTCCTCAGACAGCCATTTTCCTTTTTGGCATTTCTTTTCCATGGGGATAGTTTTGATCCCTGTCTCTGTACAATGTCACGAACCTCTGTCCATAGTTCATCAGGCACTCTATCTATCAGATCTAGTCCCTTGAATCTATTTCTCACTTCCACTGTATAATCGTAAGGGATTTGATTTAGGTCATACCTGAATGGTCTAGTGGTTTTCCCTACTTTCTTCAATTTAAGTCAGAATTCGGCAATAAGGAGTTCATGATCTGAGCCACAGTCAACTCCCAGTCTTGTTTTCGCTGACTGAATAGAGCTTCCCCATCTTTGGCTGCAAAGAATATAATCAATCTGATTTTTGTGTTGACCATCTGGTGATGTCCATGTGTAGAGTCTAGAGTTAAAACATATGAAGCCTTCCCTACCCTACAAGGCTAAGTCCCGAAGAAATTATATCTATTAAGTGAGTCTACATTAAGCCTCCAGAAGTTAGTTAACCTTCGAGTGTTCTTTGCTTCACAGGTGATTCAGTGGTAAAGAATACACAATACAGGAGACTCAGGTTCGATCCCTGGGTCAGAAAGATCCCCTGGAGAAGGAAATGGCAATCCACTTCGGTGTTCTTGCCTGGAAAATCCCATGGACGAAGGAGCCTGCTGGGTTATAGTCCACGGGGTCACAAAGAGAGCTGGACATGACTTAGTGACTAAACAATAACAACAAAGCATTCTTAGCAGGTTCTAGGGGTGGATTTTGCTCTGGCAGCCCTCGTTCTGTGGTATCTACCCGTGCCTCCAGATTTTGGGCAAGTGATTTGTCTCGTGCCCACCGTTCTCTGACGGGCCTAAGAAGAGTTGCTAATTTTCAGTTTGCCAGCCTTTTCTTGTGAGAATTGAATAATAATTTCCAAGTTTTTTTCCATGTTGAAACACTAAAATGTGGAAACTCTTGTCCATTTTTTCAATGGGAAATGATTTAGGCTAAAAAGCAACAACAACCCTTATCCTGAAGGAAAGCAAAGGAGAGAAGTCAATAGCAATCTCCTGTTAAAAAGAGATAAGAAAGTGGGATAAGTAAAGGGAAATAGGAAGGGGAATTTTCAGCTCCTGACAATAGTTTGTAATTCTGTTTTGACCCAGCCAAAAGTAATCTCTTCCTCACCCTGGTCCTTCTTTTCCTGTTGCCTTCTCCTTTCTTTACTCATATCTTCCTCTTGTTTTCCTCTCTGGTCTCCTCCTTCCTTTTCCTTTTCTTCCTTTGTGTTAAAAATATGGTAGATTTCCCCTGTGGTTTCTTGCACATCAGCCCTTGGCATTTCTCCCAGGTGAAGGTGGCTCATCTCCTTTTCGAGCTGGCTTTACTGGTTCGTCAAGACAGATGCAAAATGTGAGGATCACCGTGATGCTCACATTGGATCTTGTCCTGGACCTTTTACAGAATTAGACAGGAGCATTCTCCCATGATCTTTACTGTACATTCTATTTTTAATTTTTTTGTGGACAACAGGACAGACATAGGATGGCTAGGATTGTCTCTGGAGGTCATTACTTGAGCCTTGAAGTGGGGCTGATTTAATCATTTGCCAAGTGTTGCAGGCAGTTGCTTTAAGAGACTGGTTGGAAGCTACCAAGTAGCTCTTCCACCAGCCACGTTAGAGTTTATGGAGGTGCTTCCCGTTGTTTGAATATGCTTTTCTTATATTAGTCTTTATTAATTTTCATAGGGCTCTTACTATAGATAGAGTGAACATGTAAATTCTCCGTTTTGGCTTCCCTTGGAAGTCATTCGGATGTAACTGTTGTAACCTGGAGAGTCAGCAGTTCGGGCTTTTGAAACGGCGATTTCAGATCATCCTTGTGAGGAGGCCAGCACGCTGCTGGGTGACGAGCCATAATAGCCTGCACAATGGCCCCATACACGTGCCTTAGCACATGGTAATGCTGTTAATACTGAGGCATTCAAATGTCCTGTGAATTTCAGTTTCCTGGGAATAACTGTCTTACGGATGCTATAAACCTAAAACGGTAAGGGAGTTGTATAACACTTGGCCCTCAGGAATCCCAGTAATCTAGTTACAAGGTCGAGACTGACTAGTTTCACTCAGTACCAGGCTGAGAGTTTTGCTCAGAGTTTCAAGAAGTCTTTGTATATAGTATAAAGCATGTGAGAGTTTTTACGAAAAAAGTAGTGAAAAGAGGGCATGACTGATGAGTGAAAGGGAGCAAAGGATATGTCTTGTGAAGGAGGATAAGAAGGGCTGAGTGTTACATCCTTGGCATAGAATGTGTAAAGGTAAGGAAACTGGTTCATGAAAGGGGACAAAACAAGACCCATCTTGACGAGAACTTGGATGTGAATCACTTTCAGGGGAAGGTAGCTCAGAAGGGAAAAGGAATGAAAGTACAGCCTGACTTTTACTTCTGTTTCTCAGGCTTAATTACCTTTTAAGAATATTGACCCAGGAGCCAGACTTCTGGGGATTGAAACCGAGTTTTACCACTTACTAGCTGTTTAACTTTAGGGAAGTTACTTAGCCACTCTGTCCTTAGAGATATAGGTGATTTAAGTATAGTATAAGCTTATAATGTAACTATAAGTGATTTAAGCTTATAGAGCTTAAGTGATTAAACAATCATTTGCTCTCTGGAGAGAATAAAATGAGGCAATAATTATAAAGCTCTTGGAATACTGCCTGGCATGTTGTCATTGAATTCTGCATTATATAAGCAAGGATTGCTTCTTTTGAATGATACTGTAAATATTGAATGCCCATTGGTTGTGCATAGATGTACAGTTTGGTGTCACTAAGGAGATTTTCAAAAGTGCAAAACTTGGAAAAACACTTTATTTGGTTTAAACAATACGTTCCTTTTAGGATCTCTCATGATTTCCCCATTGTTGTTCAGTTGCTCAGTCCGACTCTTTGTGACCCCATGGGACTGTAGCACGCCAGGCTTCCCTGTCCTTCACCATCTCCTGGAGCTTGCCAAACTCATGTCCATTGAGTCGGTGATGCCATCCAACCATATCATCCTCTGTCTTCCCCTTCTCCTCCTGACTTCAGTGTTTCCCAGCATCAGGGGGCTCTTCTAATGAGTTTACTCTCACATAAGGTGGCCAAAATATTGGAGTTTCAGCATCAGTCCTTCCAATGAATATTCAGGACTGATTCCCTTTAGGATGGACTGGTTGGATCTCCTTGCTGTCCAAGGGACTCTCAAGAGTCTTCTCCAACACCACAGTTCAAAAGCATCATTTCTTTAGCACTCAGCCTACTTTATGGTCCAACTCTCACATCCGCCCATGACTACTGGAAAAACCATAACTTTGATTAGACAGACCTTTGTTGGCAAAGTAATGTCTCTGCTTTTTAATATACCGTCTAGGTTTGTCATAGCTTTTCTTCCAAGGAGCAAGCATCTTTTAATTTCATGGCTGCAGTCACCATCTGATTTTCCCATGGACAAGATTAAAAAATTGCCAGTTGGAGCCAGGATACTCTGCATGGTTTTTATTAACTGATTAAATCAACTTGGAGAAAGATGTCCAGGGGTTTAGTGCATCCTCTGACCACAGCTATCCTGCAGGACATGCACTTCAGTGACTTTGGTGAAGTTATTAAGATAAAGGGCCTACTCATTGGAGCTTTGGGGGGTGTCCATCGAATATGTTGGATAGAAAGATCTGGATTCTAAAAGATGTTTTCAGCTCAAGCCCTTCTTGCTTGTCTCACTGTATGTTCTAACATTCCTCTTCGTTTATTGCTTTGCGACACTGCTTGAGTTTTCAGCACACCCTGTAGATTTTCACCTCGGCACCCTGTCCTCATGACATTCTTTCTTTTTGCATATTTGAGACATGCTTTTCTTGGATGATCAGCCCTTCCCCTCTAGGGCACTTTCAAGGCCATCGTGATGTAATCAAGATAGTCCCAGAACTTGTTGGTCAATCCTGGCTTTGCCTTGAAAAGCAGGATGGGGAAAAACACCTACCTGTTCCTATGGTTCCAGTTGATGTACATGCATGTCTTCATTTCTCACGGTGCAAGATGCTGTTGACCTTGTTAAAGAAAGGAATCTCTCCACGGCAGTGGAGACTTGCTTGTTTAGATCTGGTCACAATGCTTTCCTCTGCACAGTGCCTCACGCCAGCAGTGAGAAAGGGCACCTTATTTATTAAATGGAGTGAACTAGGCAGGGAGCAACTCTGAAATGGTTTTAGTATTCTCCCACACTGGCTTTAAATCTGTTCTCTCCACTCTCCTTTTCTCACTACTGGGTCATATTCAGAGAAATGTTTCAGCTTTTCTAATCTATTTCAGATATCAGAAGAGTCTTGTCTTCAGCTTTTACCAAGTTGAAACTGATTTAAACCAAAACTTTCTTCCTAGATTCAGTTTAAAGCTCTCCTCTAGCCCCTTCACCCCGGCTTGCTGCTTGTTGATCAGTATTGTGGTGGTGAGGGGGGGGGCATGACTGTTCTTTCACCCTTTGGTAGCATTGCTTCACCTCCCTCAACACTTTCTGCCTGCCTCGGCATCCTGGATTTGGGCTTGGAGAAGGGAGTCATTTATTCATTCAGCAAATAGTCATTGAGTTCTTAATTTGTGCCAGGCACACCATTCTCAGTTCTGAGTATGAACAAATGTGGTGATGTCCCTGCCTCCATGGAGCTTATTATATTCAAGAAGGACAAGACAGTTATACTAATAACAATATATTTTTATTTTTTAAATTTTCTTTTGTATTGGGGTATAGCCAATTAACAATACTGTGACCATTTCAGGTGAACATCAAAGGGACTCAGCCATACATATGCATATGTGCATTCTCTCCCAACACCCCCATCCCATCCAGGCAAACAATATAATATATCTAATAAAGACTGTATGGAGAAGTAAACAAGAATACAGGACTAGGGATCCTAGGAATGGAATTTGCTATTCTATCTAGAGCCATCCATGAGAGACTTTCTGGTAAAGTGACATTTGAGAAGAGACCTGAGGAAGGAAAGTGAGTGAGCCGTGGAGAGGTGCAGGGAGGAAGATCTAAGCAGAGGAGACCAAGCAGTCAAGGACCCCAAGGAGCCCCCTGTGGTTGGTGGGATGAGTGAGGTGGAGAACAGCAGGCGCTGGGGCAGAGAGGCAGCTGGGAATCGGGTGGTCATGTTAGGCTCCTAGAGCATAGAAGGAGTTTGGCTTTTATTTCAGGTAGGCTAGGAAGCCACTGGGGAGAAGGCAATGGCACCCCACTCCAGTACTCTTGCCTGGAAAATCCATGGACGGAGGAGTCTGGAAGGCTGCAGTCCATGGGGTCGCTAGGAGTCAGACACGACTGAGCGACTTCACTTTCACTTTTCTCTTTCATGCATTGGAGAAGGAAATGGCAACCCACTCCAGTGTTCTTGCCTGGAGAATCCCAGGGACGGCGGAGCCTGGTGGCTGCCGTCTGTGGGGTCGCACAGAGTTGGACACGACTGAAGCGACTAAGCAGCAGCAGCAGCAGCAGCAGCAGCAGCAGCAGCAGCAGCAGCAGCAGCAGCAGCAGCAGGAAGCCACTGGAGACATGTGTGAGGATGAAGAATGTCATCTGACTTTGACATTATATTCTGGCTGCTGGATAATAGAATGTAGAGTGAAGGTCAGGTGTGGAGAGATCACTTAGGAAGTGACTGCAGTAATCTAGGTAACAGATGGTGGTGGCTTAGACTAGGGAGGTGGATGAGGAATAGTCATATTCTGGATCTTTCGAAGGTAAATCCAACAGCATTTGTTTATAGGTAGTATTTGAGATAAAAAGAAAAAAGAGAAGGGACTCCAGGTGACTCTGCTGGTAGCTAGACTGATGGATCTGTCATTTGCCAAAATAAGAAAAGCTGCAGGAGAAACAGGACCCATTCCGGGTTTGTTGGAAAACAGGTTTGATTTTTGGATTTATTAAGTCTGTAGAGTTCAGGGATCTAGGCTGAAGCTTTGAACTGGGAAGTTGTCACCATGGATGTTCAATATAAAGGAGCAGGAGGGGATCGGGACAGAGGCTGGCATTGTCAGCTACAAAGGCCGTCTTCTGGGAATAGATAAGGTGCTGGCGGTTTGGGAAGAGAGATGAAAATATGAAGAAGAGGGAAGAAAAAGGACAGAGGGAAATGTGATTGCCGGATTCAAGCAGCCCTAATGACACCTTGGGGTTTGTGGTCATGAATTGAAACTACAACTAATCAGCTTAGTTCTTCCTTAGCTACATTTTACAGCTGAGTGAAGAATTTTTTCTTTTTGTTCAAAACCTAATTTTGTGGATTCTTTGGATACCTTTGCTCAAGGACCTCTGATGAACCTCATCCTGTTTGCGATCCTGTCAGTCCCTATGTGGCTGAACACTTCTGGGATCCATGCCTCTTGGCAGGCCACACCCATTTTCAGGATCCTTCCAAAGTGACTTGAGTTGTTTTTTGATGCACTTCCCAAAGCATCACTTGCCCCATGGGAATATTTGCATCTCTTTTCTGCAGTGGTAGAGATGTAGCTGACCCACCGTCATCTTATTTCCTCACCTGACCATTTCCCAAACTTGTCCAGGTGAGAGTTGGCAGTCTATATCTTTGCAACTCACGCCTAAGGGAGTACATATCAGGTTCTTCCAAGAACTTTTTAGGGAAGACCTTTCAAAACCTTCATATTTCTGTAGCACTCAAATTCTCCAACGAGAGGATAAGACGGTAATTTGTCCTTCTCAAAAGTACAGCCTATAATCTCTCCACATTATTTTTTTAAAAATTATTTTGAAATAGTTTCACATTTACAGGAAAATTGCTAGAATAAGAAGAGTATAAAAGACAAATGTATGCTCTTTACTTAGGTTCACCTGTTGTTAACTTTTTATACCATGTGCTTTATCATTTGCATGCTCTCACTCTGTAGATGGTTAGAAAAAGAAATATTTCTCATTTTTTTCTCTCTCCTTAAGTAATTCAGTATGGAATTCCTAAAGGTAAGGATATTTTCTTATATAACTACAGCATACTTCTCAGCTTCAGAAATATATATTGATATAATACTCTATATTCACATTGAAATAATATTCCATATTCCAATTCAGCAATTGATCTAATGATATATTTCAAAGCATTTTTGTCCTGAGTACAGGATCCAGTCTAATGTTAGGTAATACTGCATTTAGTTGTTACACCTGTTCATTATCCTTTAATCTAGAATATTCCCACATAATTTTGTGACATCAACATTTTTGAAGAATACTTTCCTTCCTTTAAACAAAACACTTCTCATTTGTGTCTGTATAATGTTTCCTTGTGATTAAAGTTATACATTCTTTTAAAAAATTCACCTAGAAGTCATAACATAAAATTTACCTTTAAAGTATACAGTTTAGTACTTTTTAGTATGTTCACAGGGTTGCGCAATCATCACCAATGTATAACTCTAGAATATTTCCATCACCCACCAAAAGAACTTTGTATCTATTAGCAGTTACTCCCCATTCCTCACTCCCCCTGAGCCCCTGACAGCCATTAATCTACTTTCTGCCTCTATGGATTTGCCCATCTGAACATTTCACAGAAACGTTGCTGTGCAATATATGGCCACTTTTGTCTGGCTTCTTTGATTTAGCATAATGTTTCCAAGATTCATTGTTGTAGCGTATGTCAGTATTTTATGGCTAAATGACATATACAATGTTGTAGAATATATAACATTTAATTGTTGGATGTACAAAATTTAAGGGCATATAACACTTATTTATGCCATTTGATGGGCATTTGAGTTGTTTGCATTTTGTGATTATTTTGAATAATGCTGTTATGAACATTTATGTAGAGCTTTTGGTAGACGTATGTTCTATATTTTCATTTACTTTGGGTATATATCTAGGAGTAGGGGAAGATGCCTTCAAGGAGGGCACGGCAACCCACTCCAGTATTCTGGCCTGGCGAATCCCATGGACAGAGGAGCCTGGCCGCTACAGTCCACAGGGTGGCAAAGAGTTAAGCATGACTAAGTGACTGAGCAACACACATCCAGGGGTAGAATTGCTGGGAGTACATCATGAGAAACGCTGGGCTGGAAGAAGCACAAACTGGAATCAAGATTGCTGGGAGAAATATCAATCACCTCAGATATGCAGATGACACCACCCTTATGGCAGAAAGTGAACAGGAACTAAAAAGCCTCTTGATGAAAGTGAAAGAGGAGAGTGAAAAAGTTGGCTTAAAGCTCAACATTCAGAAAACGAAGATCATGGCATCTGGTCCCATCACTTCATGGGAAATAGATGGGGAAACAGTGTCAGACTTTATTTTTTTGGGCTCCAAAATCACTGCAGATGGTGACTGCAGCCATGAAATTAAAAGACGTTTACTCCTTGGAAGGAAAGTTATGACCAACCTAGATAGCATATTGAAAAGCAGAGACATTACTTTGCCAACAAAGGTCCGTCTAGTCAAGGCTATGGTTTTTCCTGTGGTCATGTATGGATGTGAGAGTTGGACTGTGAAGAAGGCTGAGCGCCAAAGAATTGATACTTTTGCACTGTGGTGTTGAAGAAGACTCTTGAGAGTCCGTTGGACTGCAAGGAGATCCAACCAGTCCATTCTGAAGGAGATCAGCCCTGGGATTTCTTTGGAAGGAATGATGCTAAAGCTGAAACTCCAGTACTTTGGCCACCTCATGCGAAGAGTTGACACACTGGAAAAGACTCTGATGCTGGGAGGGATTGGGGGCAGGAGGAGAAGGGGACGACCGAGGATGAGATGGCTGGATTTCATCACTGACCCAATGGACGTGAGTCTGAGTGAACTCCGGGAGTTGGTGATGGACAGGGAGGCCTGGCGTGCTGCTATTCATGGGGTCGCAAAGAGTCGGACACGACTGTGCGACTGAACTGAACTGAACTGAACTGAACTGAAAGTAACTTTATGCTTAACTCTTTGAGGAACTGTCAAGCTGTTTTCTAAAGTGTCTGAACCATTCTACATTCTACTACCAATGAATGAGGGTTCCGTTTTCTCCACATCCTAGCCAATACTTGTTATCATCTGTCCTTTTGATTATATCCATTCTAAAGGGGATAAAGTGGCATCCTGATGTGATTGTGACTTGCATTTTCCTTTTCCCTAAAGATTAATGGTGGTGTGTGTCTCTTCATGTGCTTATTGGCCACTTCTATATTGTTTTTGGAACATTATCTGTTCAAATTTTTTCCCATTTTAAAATTTAGATTAGTAATCTTTTTATTATCAAATTGTATAAGTATTTTTTTCTAGGGTAATAGACTTTTATCAGATATATTCTGCAAATGATCTCTCCCATTATGTGGATTGTCTTTTCACTTTCTTGATAATGTCTTTTGATGCACAGAATTATTGATTGATTTTGATGAAGTCCCATTTATCTAATTTTTCTTTTGTTACTTTTGCTTTTGATGTAGTATCTAAGAAACTATTGCCTAGAGCAAGGTCATGAAGATGTACCCCTCTGCTTTCTTTTAAGAGTTTCATAGTTTTAACCTTTTTAGGCCTTTGGTATATTTAGAGTTAATTTTTTATGTGCTGTGAGGTAGGGGTTCAATTTCAGTATCTCTTACATGTGGATATACAGTTGTCTCTGTGCCATTTTTGGTAAACACTGTTCTTTCCCCATTGAGCTGTCTTGACACATTTGTCAAAAGCAAGTGACCATAAATGTATAGGTTTATTAATGGACTTTTAATTCTATTCCAGTAATGTATATACCTAACCTTATGCCAGTATCATACATCCTTTATTATTATAGGTTTGTAATAAGTTTTGAAATTAAGAAATGCAAGTCCCTGTTTTTGTTTTTTATTTTCAATACTGTTTTACGATACTGGGTCCCTTGCATTTCAGTACACGTTTTAGGATCAGTATGTCAATTTCTGAGAAAAGAAAAGGCACCAGAGTTTTGATAGCAATTATATTGAATCTGTAGATTGATTGGGGGATTACTGGCATCTTAACAATAATAATTCTTCCAATCCATGAACTGAAATGCCTTTTCATTTACACAGATCTTGACTTCTTTTTTGCAAATGTGCTTTGTAGATTTTAAATTTCAAGTCTTGATCCCTTTTGATAAATTTATTCTTAAGTATTTTATTTATTTTGATGCAATTGTAAATTGAATTGTTTTCTTAATTTTACTTTTGAATTGTGAATAGAAATACAATCGATTTGTGTATATTGATCATTTATCCTGCCTCTCTGAGCTCATTTATTAGCTCTAAAAGTTTTGTGTGGATTTCTTAGGACTGCATATACGAGATCACGCTGTCTGAAATAGAGATAATTTTACTTCTTGTCTTGCAAATTGGATGTGTTTTATTTTTTCTTGACCAATTGCCCTGCCAGAAACCTCCAATAAATGGTGAATAGAGGTGATGAGAAAAAAAAAATTGTCTTGATCCTGACCTTTAGGAGCACAGCTTTTAGTATTTCACCTTTATGTATGATGTTGGCTGTGACTTTTAAAATTCCTTTCTATTCATAGTTTGTTGAGTGTGGTTTTTTTTTTAGATCATGAAATAATATTAAGTTATTTAAAATGCCTTCTAGGTGTGTCTAAAAAGATGATATGTGTTTTTTGCCCTTATTCTATTAACGTGTTAATATAATTTAGTCCATTGATTTTCATATGTTAACCAATCTTGCGTTCCTAGGATAAATCCCAGTTGTTCATGGTGTATAATCCTTTTAATGTGCTGTTGGATTCAATTTGATAGTGTTTTGTTGAAGATTTTTGCCTCTATATTCAATATGGGTATTCATCTAAATTTTCATTATTTGTGAGGGATTTGGTTTTGGCATCAGGGTAATATACTAGTTTCCTAGAACAAGGTGGAAATTTTTTCCTCCTAGGCTGGAAAATTCATGAACAAAGACATCTGGTCTTGGGCTCTGCTTCATGGGATTATTAAAAAGTGCTAATTTTTTTTTTTACTAATTATATGTATATTGAAATTTTTTATTCTTAAATCAATTTCAGTAGTATGTGTCTTTCTAGGAAACTGTTCATTTTATCTAGGGTACACATTTGTTGGCACAATTTTTCATTCAGTTCAGTTCAGTCGCTCAGTCATGTCAGATTCTTTGCAACCCCATGAACTGCAGCGTGCTGGGCCTCCCTGTCCATTACCAACTCCTGGGGTTTACCCAACTCATGTCCATTGAGTCAGTGATGCCATCCAACCATCTCATCCTCTGTCATCCCCTTCTCCTCCTACCCTCAATCTTTCCCAGCATCAGGGTCTTTTCAAATGAGTCAGCTCTTTGCATCAGGTGGCCAAAGTATTGGAGTTTCAGCTTCAACATCAGTCTTTCCAGTGAACACCCAGAACTGATCTCCTTTAGGATGGACTGGTATGATCTCCTTGCAATCCAAGGGACTCTCAAGAGTCTTCTCCAACACCACAGTTCAAAAGCATCAATTCTTCGGTGCTCAGCTTACTTTATAGTCCAACTCTTACATTCATACATGACCACTGGAAAAACCATAGCCTTGACTAGACAGACCTTTGTTGGCAAAGTAATGTCTCTGCTTTTGAATATACTATCTAGGTTGGTCATAACTTTTCTTCCAAGGAGTAAGTGTCTTTTAATTTCATGGCTGCAGTCACCATCTGCAGTGATTTTGGAGCCCCAAAATAAAGTCTGACACTGTTTCCACTGCTTCCCCATCTATTTGCCATTAAGTGATAGACCAGATGCCATGATCTTCTTAGTTTTCTGAATGCTGAGCTTTAAGCCAATTTTCTCACTCATCCTTTTTACTTTCATCAAGAGGCTCTTTAGTTCTTCACTTTCTGCCATAAGGGTGGTGTCATCTGCATATCGGAGGTTATTGATATTTCTCCCAGCAATCTTGATTCCAGCTTGTGCTTCATCCAGCCCGGAGTTTCTCATGATGTACTCTGCATAAGCAATTTTTAAGCAATTGCTTAAAAATAAGCAATTTTTCATAGTATTCCTTTTTAATTCTTTTACTTTCTATAGTAATGGCACCTTTTTCATCTCTGATTTTTGCAACTTGAAGCTCCGCTTTTTTTTTTTTTTTTTCCCTTGTTCATTCTAGCTTAAAGTTTGTCAGTTTACTTGATCTTTTCAGGGAACTAACTTTTGGCTTTCCTTTTTTTCTATTCACTTTTGGCTTTCTTTCTTTTTTTTTTCTTTCTCTTCTGTTTCATTTATTTCTCTAATCTTTATTTTTCCTTCATTATACTTACTTTAGGTTTAGTAAACTTGTTTTTAGGTTTTGTTCTTCTTTAAGCTTCTTAAAATAGAAGTTTAGTTTAATGATTTGATATTTTTCTTGTTTGTAAATATCTGCATTTACAGCAGTAAACGTGCCTTTGAGCCTTTCACTGCACTCCGCTTGTTTTGGTGTACTGCACTTTCATTTTAATACATCTCAAAGAATTTTCTAATTTCCCTTTTGATTTCTCCCATCACCCATTGGTGATTAGGAGTGGTTTATGAAATTTCTATATATTTGTAGATTTCCAAAATTTCTGTCTGTATTGATTTCTAGTTTTATTTGTGTTCAGAGAATATAGTGTGTATGATTTCAGCACTTTTACCTTTATTAAGACTTGTTTTGCCATCTAACATATAATCTATCCTTGAGATTGTCACATGTGTACTTGAGAAGAACGTGTGTTATGTTTTTGTGGCATGGGAGGCTCTATAGATGTCTATTAGGTCTAGGTAGTATATTCTGTGTTGTTCAAGTCATAATATTTCCTTGTTAATTTTATGTCTAGTTTTTCTCTCCACTGTGAAAAATGGGAGAAAATTTGCTACAGCAGCTGGTGGGGGCTGAGCCTTGAGAATGACTGCTGCTGCTGCTGCTAAGTCGCTTCAGTCGTGTCTGACTCTGTGCGACCCCATAGACGGCAGCCCACCAGGCTCCCCCGTCCCTGGGATTCTCCAGGCAAGAACACTGGAGTGGATTGCCATTTCCTTCTCCAATGCATGAAAGTGAAAGTGAAAGTGAAGTCGCTCAGTTGTGTCTGACTCCTAACAACCCCATGGACTGCAGCCCACCAGGCTCCTCCGTCCATGGGATTTGCCAGGCAAGAGTACTGGAGTGGGGTGCCATTGACTAAGTTGATCCAAATACCTGTGTCCAAACACAGAATTAAGTTTCAGTGTCTGCAGTGTGGACTTGGCAACTCTAAGTCCATATTAGAGTTAGACAATGAAATGGTTAAGGTCAGAGTGGCCAGTGTAGCGCAGGTGGAGTTGAACGTCTTGAGCTGAGAATGGATAGGTATCACTGTGTCAGAGATAAAGAGGGTAGGTGCCCAAGTGGAGATGAAGAAATACAGTAAAGTCAAAATAAAGGGTTCTCTTCGGGAGTATCGCTTGAATCTGGCAAAATCTTTCCTGATACTTCTTCCTGCAGCTTTTTGTACTTGTGCTCCATCCTCAAGAGGATTTTCCCACCTTTTTCCTGGTGCCCAGGACTTCTGAAAGTAGGCAAGTTCCCTGTGCTTGCAGGAAGAGGGCACCTATGTTTGGGCACACACTGTTCAGGAGCTGAGACAGGGCTGACAGTGGAGAGGGTCTGGCAATACCGCCAGCCCACAATAGAGACTCAACAGAGGTGCCCTCCTGTTTATTTGTCCCAAGCTGTGTGGTGTGTCTTTCATGACAATTGAATTTTATTTGAATAAGTAAATTTATTGCTTGCCTTTGGGCAGTCCTTGAAATTCTATTTGGGAAACAACATGTTCTAAAGAAAAGAAAGCTTTGGAATCATAAATCCGGAGCATGACCAGCTCTGATGGTTACTGTCATTTAGGCAAATTGTTAAACCTGGGTTGTACTCATACATGTACCCATAGTCATGCAGATGTGTGCCTCCACATAGAGGCGTGTACTGCCACACGCATGGGAGAGTGTAAGTGATGAAAGTATTTAACAAATAACTTTTGAAGCTCTAGTGCCATGTCTGTTGATCAAAGGAATGGGAGTTCTTAGCATCTTCTCTTTTTTCCCCTTCCTTTCTGCCTGCTGTGTGAAAAAGTAAAGGAGAGAGAGAGAGAAAAAAAGAGAGAAAGTCAGAGAGAGAGCAAAAAAGAAAGAAAGTCAGAGAGAGAGCAAAAAAGAGAGAAAATCAGAGAGAGAGAGAAGGTATCTCATTCAATTGGAAAACCAAGCTCAAACACATCTTTTGCACAGAGAGACATCCTGGCTTTAGGCAAGTCAACCAAGGGCTTCAACTATTTCACTCCTGAAATTGACCATTTCTTTTAGATAAAAGTACTGGATAGAGCAGAGGTTTGGGCGTAGACGAGCAGATAGAAGAGTCTGATTGCTTGGCAAGGGATCATCTTCCATTGTGAAATAGATGCCCATGTTCCTAACCTCTCCCAGGCAGGGCTGAGGGAGGACAGAGGCGGATCCTGTGCAGACCTCAGGCTGCACATGAACATTTTAGTGTCTCTCCTTCCTTTTGCCCTCTCTGTGCTCTCCATCCTCATAGAAACGGTGGTTGTGCTGCTGCACCTGGATTTTGTTACCGTGGTTACAGATGCAGTCCCTGCTGGCGGAGGGGGAGGGAGCTGTGTTTTTTATAAGGGCAAATTGTACTGGCATTTAAATTGGAGGCATCACAGTGGAATACAGCTGCCAAGGCCTGGGAGGGTATGCTTCCCCTTTGTAACTGGGATGTTTGGAAGACTGCTGCCCCCTCCTCTTTCTATGTGTTTGTGTGTAGGGGGGTGTGGACTCATTCCTTAGCCTGTAATATGTTCAGAAGGCTGAGATTCTGGTTGGGAACAGGGAGAGATCTTTAAGTAAGATTTTGAGGGGTCAGGGCTTGAACTAGGGATTTCTCAGCAGATGCTACAAATGATATCAAAACAAAGGGGGAGAAATAGTCGGATGTGAACAGGAAGACAAGGCTTCCCAGGTGGTGCTAGTGGTAAAGAACTTGCCTTCCAGTGCAGGAGATATAACAGATGCAGATTCTGAGCCTGTGTCAGGAAGATCTCCTGGAGGGGAGGGCATCGCAACCCACTTCAGTATTCTTGCCTGGAGAATCCCATGGACAGAGGAGCCTGGTGGGCTGCAGTCCATGGGAAAGAGTTGGACACGACTGAAGCAACTTGGCATGCATGCACCATGAACAGGAAGTCAAAATCTTGAAGCTGAAAGAAGATTAAAAGGGTAGCCAAACAGAAAGAGCTGGGGATCATATGTAGGCAAGAGTCAACACTGTGAGGTTGAAGAAGTTAGGAGCAGCATATGGTGAGGGGACCAGGACTTGCCTGGCATAGGTGCTTGTGTTTGCAATCAGCCCCTGGGGAGCAATGCCTGTGTGGGTTGGTGGAATTTACCAAGTTGAATCTAGCTCCAGGACGCCCATGTCATCTGGAAAGTGGGACCACCAAACAGGACACTGAGCCAGAGCCTCTTCCGCCTCCTTAGGGAAGATAATAAATCAGAACAAGTTAGTTGCAAATGTTTTCTTCTCAGGAGTAGCAGGCCTGAAGTCTGTAAACCACCGTTAGCCACAGAAGTGAATCTGTGGCTGGACTTCTGGTTTCTTTTGCTTGTTGGCTAAGTGGCCAGTTGGCCAACAGACACCTGGTGAGGCCCCACTGTGTGCCAGGGCTAAAGGTCCCTGAAGGCTAAAGTGATGTTCTTGTTTTCAACCCCAGCATCCTATATTAACTCTAGCCACACTCAGGAGCCCAAGCATACTCCCCAACTCAGACAGGAACTGGGTTACTGACCATGGGAGAATGAGAAACCAGGGCCCTGCAGAAGTCTCTCACTGGCCATTGGGATAGCCTCTGCCTTCAGGCAGGGAGATATTTGAGGACTCCTTCGGGTCCGTGTGCTAATTGTCAGTTGAGTCGGCCAAAAGTACAGGGCAGTACAGATGGAAGGCCTGCTTAGCCTACTTTTCACTTGATTTTCTGTCGCTGGGTAAATAAGTGGAATCACATACTGATATAAATACTTCAGGAGATGAGCTCAAAGCTTCTATGTTCTCATTGGTCAGTCCAGAGAGAATGTGTATACAGACTGGTGTGTATACACAAAGCTATTATATATAGACTTTGATGTATACACATGGGCTATATGCTTGTGTTTTGCCTCTGTATAGACATCTAAGTGGGTCCCTGCATGTGTCCTTGTGTGCAAATGTGTGTGGGCGTCTGCGTGTGTGCATATGCACGCATGCTTGGGGAAAGAATCTCTTGGTGTAAGCATCTGGAAATCAGAGAGCTCTGGATTTGAGGGTTGACTATTCCTTTTATTAGCTCTGTGATTTTTGAGTAAACAGTGTTATATCTTTCAGTCACAGTATTCTCACCTGCAAATGGAAATAATTAATCCTATTTTATAGGCATCTTTGTGAGGATTATATGCCGTAATTAACGTAAAGCATCTGGTATAGTATCTGGCATAGAAGAGGCAATTAACAAATAATTCAGCTCCTATTACTATATATGTCTCCTCCCCGCCATGAGAAGGCATGCCTCAAATTTTGTGTCATTATTCTCACTTGATGAAGGAGCAAATGGTTTTCAAAGCAGGCATATCAATAGCTTGAATGGTAGGCAGTTTATAGAATTTGTAAAAGCGTATTCACATACTTGTTCTCCTAATATCCATTAACTACAGTAAAGCAGTCAAAATTCTTTTGGTTGGTATTATGCAGATTCAAGAATGAGAGAGCACAGTTAGAGGAGCTGTTGTTATGGAGCAAGCCCCGGTCCACGGCTCAGAACCCAACTTGACCCCAGAAAGGGAGGGCTGCCCCACGTACAGAGACAGTCAAGTACAGGAAGAAGTGACCTCTGCCTCCCTTCTTTATCTTTGGCCATGACTGGTCTATTGGCCACAAGCCTTCGAATGACACCCTAAACCAGAGTTGTGCACATCAAAATTCCCATTTGTTCCAGACGGAATCAATCCTCAGCCTGTTGTTTTATACCAGGCGGAGCAGGTTTCCTGCAGCAAGTGTGAGAGACCCTCAGGGAGCCTCCCACCTTGGTCTAGAAGGAAGCTCAAGGCCTCTCCTGATAGCCTCTGGGCCGGGGAGGGGTGGCTCAGCCGGGGCAGGAACCACCAGCTGGTTCCCTCAAGGCCGGAGTTTCTCTTTGAGACATGCAGCCCAGCTGTGACAGAATTCATGGGCATGCATCGTTCTCACGTCTTCAGCATCTTGGAGCAGGAACCACAATGGGTCTTAGCCACTCTGTTCTGGTACAGTCATTGTTTTGTGGAACCCAAATGGAAGGGGTTAAGGAGAAAAGCTGAGGCTTCGACTGCAAAGAGCAGGATTTAGGGTAATTGTAGGGAATAACTTGTCTGTCTGGCCAAGACAATACCAGAACAGCCATTCCGGAGTGTTGGTCCATCTCTTTGTGGCATTTCCTTTACTGAGGTGTCCAGGCCTGTGTTAAGGTGGGTAGGGTGTGGGGGTTGAGGGGAGGTCATGGCCCTGAACACAGGTATAACCAAAGAGCTGAGGTATTTACCTTAGTGGAACCAAACTGATTGTGTATTTGTCTCTGCTCCCACATGGATACACTGATTAGTAGAAGCAAGAAACCAAACAAAGGTCCTTATTAATTTCCATGTCATTCTGCAAGATGCCTTGTGAAGTAGGCAGTAATCTCTGACCCTATCTCACTCCTGGTCTGGGTGGTGGGTGCAGGACCAGCAAACAAGGTAGAATAAGATGGGGGAAAGGGAGAATTTTCAAAGGAAAATCAAGGCTCTGATATCAAAAGAGAAGGGACTTAATGTTTAGCAAACAACACAACAGATGACCAGTGTAGTGACTCTATCCAGACCTCACTAATTTGTCTTCTCCTGAAACATCTGGGGTCCTTTGGGCTCTAGAGTTAATACCCAAGTCTTTGTTTTCTGTTTTCTCTTGTTTCCTTTATTTAAGCGTTTCTTTTCTCCCAGACTGGAAACTGCAGAGAACTATGCCTCATCTAGGAAAAATGCAGTTTATTCAAAATGAACGATACCAGTGTAGGTTTCCAAATGCTCCTTTCAGACACTCCTCCTGCGTCACCATCACCATCACATATCATCACCATCATCATCCCTGTCATCGTTATCACTATCATTACCATCATCATCGTTATCAAACACCAGTTTTTGGAATACCAGGCCCTGAGTAAGTGTCTTCAGTAATTTTCACAGTGAAAAAGAAATCTTTATAATAACCTCATAAGGCAGGCTTCTTTATTTTCTCTTTTTAGAAATAAGAAAAGTGAGGCTTGAGGTCACAGTAAATAGAATCAAGATTTGCTTTGTTTCTGCCTGACTGTAAACTCCATGGATTTAACTGTGGTGCTAGACTATACTGCATCCCCCCAAGCATTGTTATAATAGTAATCACCAAATATTGAATATTGGCATGTTTTTCTTGTTCTTGAGTGCTGTTTCTCAACACAGAGTCCAAGGACTCCCTTTATAAAAATCTCTTGGGATTGGTTGTTAAATATTCAGTTCCTGAGCCCTATCCATAAATATTTTATTGAAATATATTTGACATATAATATTATATTAGTTTCAGGTGTACCACATTTTTTTAGATTCCGCGTATCAGAGAGATCTTTTTCTGTCTGGCTTGTTCCACTTAGCATAATGCTCTCAAGTTCCATCCATATTGTTTAAATGGAAGTGTTTTGTTTCCTTTTTTTAATATAGCTGAACAATATTCCATTATACATGTATCACATTTCCTTCACCCTTTCATGGACATTTCGGTTTCTATATCTTGGCTGCTGTAAATAATGTTACAATGAACATGGGGAACAGATATCTCATCAGCATAGTATTTTCATTTCCTTTGGATAAATACTCAGAAACGGAATTGCTGAATCATATGGTAGTTCAATGAAAATGTTTTGAGGAGTCTCCATGCTGTTTTCCACGGTGGTATATCAATTTCCATTTCCACCACAGTGCACAAGGGTTCCCTTTCTTCCATATCCTCGCTGACACATGTTATTTTTTGTCTTCTTGGTGAATGATAATAGCCACTCTAATAGTGTAAGATAATATCTCATTGTGGTTTTGATTTGCATTTCCATGATGATTAATAATGTCAATCAGGTTTTCATGTACCTGTTGGCCATCTGTATAATATGGCTTCTTTGGGAAAATGTCTATTCAGATTTTCTGCCCATTTTTAAATTGTGTTGTTTGGGATTTTTGCTATTGAATTGTATAAGTTTTTGAAATCTATTTTGGACATGTGTGCTCTGTCACTTTAATCGTGTCTGACTCTTTGCGTCCCCGTGGACTGTAGCCTGCCAGGCTCCTCTGTCTATGGCATTCTCCAGGCAAGAATACTGGAGTGGGCGGCTGTGCCCTTCAGGGGGTTTCCCTGACCTAGGAATTGGAATCGAACCCGAGTCTCCTATGTCTCCTGCATTGACAGGCTGGTTCTTTACCATTAGCACCACCTGGGAAGCCCCTGTTTTGGATATTAACCCCTTACTGGGTATCTGATTTGCATATTTTCTCCTATTCAGTAGGTTGCCTTCCCGTTTTGTCAATGGCTTCCTTTACTATGTAGAAACATTTGGGCTTTGACAGTAAAGAATCTGCTTGCAATTCAGGAGACCCAGGTTCTATTGCTGGGTTAGGAAGATGCCCTGGAGAAGGGAAGGGCAACCCAGTATTCTTGCGTGGAGAATTCCATGGACAGAGGAGCCTGGTGTGCTACAGTCCATGGGATCACAAAGAGTCAGACATGACTGAGTGACTAACATTTTTTTCTTTGGAAAAATATCTATTCACATTTTCTAACAATTTTTAAATCAGGTTGTTTGGGGTTTTTGCTATTGAGATGTATGAGTTTTTGAAATATATATTAGCCCCTTATTAGATATATGATTTACAGATGTTTTCTCCCATTTACTAGGTTGCCTTTCCATTTTGTCAATTGCCTCTCTTGCTTTGTAGAAACTTTTCACTTTGATGCCCCCTCACTTGTTTATTTTTGTTTTCCTTGCCCAGAAATGTTGAATCAGAATCTCTGGCAGTGGGGTTGAATGATGATATGTCTTTCACATGGTTCTTGCTAAAGTTTGGAAACTGTTGTTCAGAGAATAGGAGAGTATCCATCTTAATGATTGTCCTTGGCCCTTCAGTCAGTGCCTCATAATCCTAACAAAATAGCCATAATTTTTATAGCTACAGGGCATGCTGCGAAATCAAAGTGGGGGTGCCCCCTGGGGAAGGCCAGGGAGCAGGCATGGCCACCATCAACAAACACAGTCTGATTGCAGAGTTCAAACTGTGTCTATGGGATGTGAGCTTCATTTACAAAAGTCCTAATTTGGCTCAGCCATTGCCATGACTGCCCCATTCCCATCCTTCAGTTTAGGCATAATTTCTTCTATTCTGTCTCACCATCCTTATTATTTCTTTCACTTTATTTATTCAAATCTATCCTCTTATTATCTTCAGTTCTTTATTTGGTCATTTGTCCATTTTCTACTTATCTGATTAGAATGTAACTTTCCTGGAGGCAAGGGCTTTGACTTTTCTGTGGGAAAGTCGTCATGGACTCCACGGAGCCTGAACTATGCCTGACGTCTTATACGTATTCACAAGCAGATGTGCCAAAAGGATGCACCCGTGATCTCGTGGGAGAGGCCTGGTGGTAGCAACTTCCTGGTGGCAACCTAAAGGGTGATAGCAGACGGTAGTGTTGAGCAGGATGCTTCCTGTTGCTTGAAGTAGAGCCTCACCAGCCATGTGGGAGTATTAGAACAACCAAGAGTAATCAAGTGGGTAGGATTTAGGGAAGGGCTCCAGTCCACACAGAAGTCTGAACTAAGTCAGAGGCCAGGCAGAGGAAATACAATATCGACTACTGAAGAAATGAACCTGATTGACCTATAGCATGCCAGACTTTGGATTTAGGTCAGATTTCCTTGTGTCTATGGTTAGGGGTCGGTTGTGCCTACATATTCTATTTGGCTGGGCCAGGACCGTTAAGTAATGGGTAGGGTAGAGCCTAAAAAGTGTAACTGTCCAGGTTTGACCAGGAAGAAAACTATCCCAACCTTTAAGCCTTCTCAAAGTCATCCTTCTCCTTTCCTAGGAGTGGAATCCTAGGAAATGCAAAATAAATCATTTAGTTCCAATTAAGTAAAAATTTGAAGCTTCCCTGGTGGCTCAATGGTGAAGAATCTACCTGCAATGCAGGGGATGCATGCAAGAAACACAGGCTCAGTCCCGGGGCCAGGATATCCCCTGGAGAAGGAAATGGCAACCTACTCCAGTATTCTTGTCTGAAAATCCCATGGAAAGAGGAACCTGGCAGGCTACAGTCCTTAAGAATTGAACAAGATTTAGCGACTAAGCAAAAACAAGCTAAAAATCTACTTTGTGATGTGGGTAGTAAATGTAGCAACAGAGGGCATAAGAAGGCCAATGATTTCAGTGATATCACTGAAACTTCAATTACTGGTTGCTATCCCTAATAGAAGTGAAGTAGAGATCTTTAGGAGTGTTTCTGGCATAACCATCCCATGATGATTGGATAAAGGCTTTTTTTTTTTTTTCATGGACAGTACCCAGAGTTACTTGGGGGTCTGGTGACTGATATTCAGGCATTTATACTTTTGGTGACAGGCATTATCTCTCCTTTAGAGCTTTAATCCCTGGCTCCTGCTCTCACTGAAGGTTCCTGGAGCAGGTGGCGAAAAAGAATTTCTTTGGCCCAGGTACTAAAACATCCTCCATAAGGGCTGAAATACCACATCAGGATTTCAATGCCTTCTTGTCTCAGCCACAGAATTTTGAAAGGTTTTAATTCTCTAATTTCTAACTCTTCTCTGCTTCTAAAAATGTATTGGTGGAGATTTCAATATCAAATGAATACATGCTCATTAAAATATTTGGAAAATATAGTAAATAGAGTAGCAAAAATAAGCATCAGTAATTCTACCACCCGAAAACAACTGCTGCTAATATCTTGGCTTATTACCGTCCTGCATTTTTATTATGAATAGCTGTTAAAATTTTTTGTTTGCATTACATGGTGGTAATCATGCTGTATACACAATTTTGTATCCCTAAGTATAAAATTATAATGATAGCATAGCAGAGAGTTTTTTCTATGTTATTATAGGCACTTCATAAATACCAATTGTATATACTGCAGCTGATTTAATCATTTCCTGACTATTGGACATTTACGTTGTTTGCAATTTTTGAATAATGCTGAGATGAACATCTTTGTAAATAAAACATTTTCCACATTGGGGAATCTTTTACTTTGTGTAGATTTCGTGGAAATGGAGCTACTGTGCTCACATGTGTCAATCACCCTTGCCAGTAGCTGATAAGGCAACTTTGTGCAAATTAGAAAGAGGCACCCTTTCCTCCAGACACTTGACTGCTGTTTGTGGGGAAATTGTCTCCATAATTAAACCACAATTCTTGCAAGTGAATAGTGCCACTTGGGGGTGTGCAAAATATAATTTGCACAATCAAAAAGTGGCAGATGTTTACATATTTCTAAGATTCCAAATTCCTTTCCACAATGTAATAGGCATTTATTCTCCTAATAGTCATGTTGGAATGTGACATTTTACCTCACATCAGTCAGTTTGGGGAGTTATTTTAAATATTCTAATTGGATGCGGGAGAAAATGGTACTTTATTTATTTATATTTATTTAGATTGCCCGTGAGTCTTAAAAATGTTACTTTATTTCAGTTGTTTCTAAAGAACTGTCTCCTCTTAGTAGAGATAGATTTTTTCCTCTTTTTAAACACAGAAATGTTAAGCAGAAGTTGATAGCTGAGCCCAGATATGGTTCCCCAGCTAAACAGAAGGTGTTTTGTGGCTCCTACCCAAGACTTGTGCTTTCAGCCTCTGTGGCTGGGAAAACGTCATTTGTTCTTTGTGCTTCCAAACTTCCCTCCCAAGAAGGTTTCCTCCTTTTTTTTTTTTTTGTTCACTTCTGGGCTTATCCATGAAAAACACTGGGAATGTCTTCTCAGGGATCCAGAATGAGAAGGTCTCAGCATAATTTGGTCTGATGAGAGCTTCTTCCCTTGCTCAGCTGCTTACCAGAGACTTCGGAAGATTGTGGAGGCACCCAATAGTGAATTCCGTGCCGCCAAGCTCTTACCCCTGAGCTCTGAACCACCTGCTGAGACTTCCTGTCTAGAATCTAGGACCTTATAGTGTCAGGAGTCTCCCGAGGAAGAAAACCAGTAAGAGACAAAATGGAAATTGGCTCTTGCAATTATGCAGACCAAGGAGCCCTAGGAACTACCACTTGTGAAGTGGAGAACCAGGGAGACTGTCAGCGCACTTCAGTCCGAATGTGAAGACTTGAGAACCAGGAGCACTGATGGCGGAGGGCAGGAGGAAATGGACGTCCTAGCTCAGGCAAAGACAGTAAACTTGCCCTTTCTCCAAGTTTTTGTTCGAGTCAAGCCCTCAGCAATTTGGATGATGCCTACCTGCACTGGTGAGGGTGATCTGCTCTACTCAATGTATGATTTAGGTGTTAATCTCTTCCAGAAGCACTTCATAGACACACCCAGTGATAATGTTTTACAGATATCTGGTATCCCTTAGCCCAATGAAGTTGACACATAAAATTAACCATCACAGGCCCAGAAAGCCATGGTATGCCTGTGAAGCTTTATTGAAGCCCTGGTCCCATAAAACAGCCAAGTGGCATGCCTCCCTCTTCATACGAGGGGATCTTCTCAGCTAGGCTCCAGGCTTACAATTTATTCATGCAACAAATTTTATGGGTTCTCTCTGTGTCCCAGGAACTGCTCTGGGTGCTGTATACAGTGGGCAACAAAAATAGAGGCCCCTGCTATTGTGGAGCTTGTAATGGTTGGCAAGGCATAAAATGAGCAATCAAATAGATGGATGAGTAAATGAATAACATCTGAAAGGTGATGTGCTTATCAGCAACTTAGAGTGGGGACTTAGAATGGGAGGATGCTTTAGAGTGGGTGGTCAAGGCTTTTTTGAGGCAATGACACTTGGGCTGACACTTGAATGGCCTTGCTGATCAGCTATATGATAAAGAAAGGGACTATCATCTATTACGACAGCAGTCCCTAACCTTTTTGGCACCAGGGACTAGTTTCGTGGAAGACAGTTTTCCCCTGGGCGGTGGGCAATCATGTCAGGATGATTCAAGAACATTACTTTTATTGTGTACTTTATTTCTATGGGGCTTTCCTGGTGGCTCAGACGGTAAGGAATCTGCCTGCAATGCAGGAGACCCAGGTTCAATCCCTGAGTCGGGAAGATCCCCTGGAGGAGGAAGTGGCAATCCACTCCACTATTCTTGCCTGGAGAATTCCATGGACAGAGGAGCCTGACAGGTTACAGTCCACGGGATTGCAAAGAGTTGGACATGACTGAGCAGCTAACGCTTATTTCTATTGTGTTACATCAGCTGCACCTCAGATCATCAGGCATTAGATCCCAGAGGCTGGTGACCCCTGAATGATGACATTACAAGGATCTTTGGAGGGAAATGTCATTTAACTCACAAGGTATAAGGTGGTATCTCATACAGAGATTAAATCACTTGCCTGAGGTCTTGAGGCTTGTAAGGGTCAAAACCAATTTGTGGTCATGTGGATATAAGTCCAAAACTTGTGCCCTTTCCACAAAACCACATCACATGGGAAAGAGAACTTACAGGCCAGGGGCTGAGCAGTTTCAGTCCCTGGTAGTTTGGAACTGGTGAGGGAGGGCAAAACCAAGGACAAGAATTAGTTCCTCCCTTTTTCTTTTGTGAAGCTGTTCATGATTAAAATCGGAGTGCCTCTTGGTGGGAAAGGCTGGCTCAGTGGATAGAGAAACATAATTTATTGGTTCAGTAAATCTCATATGACCTCCTCCCCCGACATCCCGAGTCAGTCATCTTTTGCTGAGGAATCGTGACTTGTTTCTTTTTATCTTCTTGGCCATCAGTAAATAGAAGCCTCTGTCCTAGGTGAAGACTGAAGTTGGAACAAGCCTGGACCCTCATGAAGCTCATTCCAACCTGTTCTGGCAGTATTGTGACTTGTGGGAGATCTTTAGGCTGATTACAGGGTTCTCTTGGGTTAGAAGCATGTGATTCTGGAAAAAATAACCATTTCAAAGACTATCAATGAAGCTCTCAAGCCCTCGTCTCTTTGCTAAGTGCTCTGTATCTTTATTGATGTGTTCTAACACCAAATGTAGATGTGACCAACATATGAGATGGGCGTTACTAAGTTTTTCTGTTCCTGGGCCCAGCAGAGTCCAGTGGAAACTTTGACAGCTTAATTATGGTCTTATTCAGTCACCCACAACTAATGCATCTTCCTGGCAAAGCAGATGTCTTCCCTAAGGAGAACAACAGGGCAGATTGCTGTCACAAGAGTCTGCCAAAATCTGCTCTAAATTGTCCCTGAACCAGTGATAACAAATCAAATTGCTACAAATAGACATCAATTTGCAGAAATGTGAGCTGGCCAGGGAATGGTTTTGACTCGGGGAGTAAAGGTGAACATGTGATAAATATCAGATTTGCAGAGAAGGGAAGGGACTTAAGGTTGTCTTGTAGGACAATGGTAGAGTCTACCCCCAAAGATACTGATTTTGCTCCATTCTCTGAATTACCAAGAGTTCATCTTTGGTCTCTGCAAGTCATAGCTTGTATCTTTGGCCATGTGCTCCAATGGACTGGACAAGTTTGCAGTATTGGGCTCCTGGGCTGTTTGAGAGACTAAACCTGTAAGGTATAGTTCAGGCCAAGGCAGAAAAAGGAAACGACCTCAACAGAAGTAGGTTACCTTTATTCAGGCAAGGAGGGGCGACAGTCGGCCTAAAGATGAGGCTGAGGGCAGAGAGGGATCAGGGAGGCTCCATATTTATAGGGAGGTTTGTGTAAGTGATAAGGGAAATGTTAATCAGGCGGGATGTTTTGGGTATGCTTTACTTGAGATGGCATTTGTAGTTGGGCAGGGGATGATGAGTCTTCTGGGAAGGTGTAGGGGGTGGAAGGTTTCTGGACAGGGAGTGATAAGTCCCGGATAGATGCAAGCAGCCTGGAACATCAGGGCAGGACCTAAAGTTCTGTTTTGTTTTCTCTGGTGTTAGATGATTCAGCAAGGGCCTTTGAAACGGTTGTTTTCTTTTCTAGGCCCAAAAGACTCCTTCAAAACCTTTGTGTTTTAGGATGAGTAAGACTAAAGCCTGGGAGACAGTGAGGAAATTGTGATGCTGTTTCCATCTAGGATTTGCAGTGGAGACTGAAACTAAAAATCCCTTTGGAAAGAATGATTGGAATCAGGCCAGCATGATTTGGCCTCACTCTTAGTTCAGTGTTTATTACATTACTCAGACCCTGTTCTGAGCAGTGGAGCTGAAACACAGTAGCCACAGCTTTCCAGATGCGAAGAGTTTAGTTAGCTAGATGTGGAGGGACACTCTACCTTAGTGGCAGGTAATAAACCAGCAGTTCATAAGCTCTTCCTTGGACTAAATTCCTGGGATGGGACCTTTCAAGGGTCAGGAAGAGGAGGGGGAGGAAATAAATGTCCTCTCTTCTTTTTTTTCCTTTTCTTCTTCAGTCCTTATGCCTTCTTTTCTTTCTTTCCTTCCTTAACAAAGGCTGTTGTTTCATTTAAAATGTCTTTATTTTGTTAAATTTAGAAAATAAAAAGGAAAGAGGAGAAAAATGATACCTGCAGTTTTACTATCCAGAGACAATACATAATGGCATTTGAGCCAATTTTCTTTCAGATTTTTTACTCTGCCTAGATACTTTTTCAAAACTATGATATTTTAATATGCATTTTATTTCACATTATGTATTACTAACTCTTTATAAACAACTTTAAAGCTGGTAAGGAATCCACCTGCAATGCAGGAGACCTCAGTTCGATTCCTGGGTTGGGAAGATCCGCGGGAGAAGGGATAGGCTACCCATTCCAGTATTCTTGGACTTCCCTGGTGGCTCAGCTGGTAAAGAATCTGCCTGCAATGTGGGGAGACCTGGGTTCAGTCCTTGGGTTGGGAAGATCCCCTGGAGAAGGGAATGGCTACCCACTCCAATATTCTGGCCTAGAGAATTCCATGTACTTTATAGTCCATGGGGTCCCAAAGAGTCAGCCACAGCTGAATGACTTTCACTTATACCCACTTTTTCACTTTAATGGCCACATAATATTCAAGCAGATAGAAATGATGTAAACTACTTAGCAACTTCCCTTTTGTTGAATATTTAGATTTTTCAATATTCATTATTATAAGTAAGACTATAATAAACATCCCTGTAAATGAACACTTTTCTGTATTTAAAAAGATTTCCTGATGCAGTGCCAGATAATTATATGGAATCTGATTTTTATGTTGGCAAATAAGGGAAATGTTTTTCAAGTACATCCTGACGGTAAAATACACCTGATTGCTGAATGTGTTTGTGAGTCACCAGCTTGCCAGAGCAGCCTTGTCTGCTGCAGAACTGGTGCTGAAGCAAGAAACTCCTCCTAATATCTTAGGGGCCCTGGCCTGTCACCCCCAGATGTCAATAATCTGCTTATTAGAAATGGAGCATGGTGGCTTTAACATCAGACTCAGATGCCATCTACATTAACCCCTGGTCTTACAGAACTTACATGTGATACCAGTCTAAAAAACACAGAAATTGCTCCCAGTTCCATGGTAAGATAAAAGACATCAACACAAAGCTTATAAATAAGAAGCCAAAGTAGCAGCTTTGAGGAGTTTAAGTTCTGGTGCTTAGTTGCTCAGTCGTGTCCAGCTCTTTGTGACCCCGTGGACTGTAGCCCACCAGGTTACTCTGTCTGTGGGATTTTTCTGTCAAGAATACCAGGGTAAGTTGCCATTTCCTCCTCCAGGAGATCTTCCTGACCCAGAGATTGAATCTGCATCTCCTGTGTCTGCTGTATGGCAGACAGATTCTTTACCCACTGAGCCATTAGGGAAGCAATAAGGAAATTCTGTCAAAAAGTGATAAGTAAAAATATTTATAGCTGTATTAATTATATGTTAACAAGCATTTAATTACATTTTTACAGAAGAATATCTACATATATATTTATTTATTTTTCCTATTTCCCTAAGCACACAACTTAAAGCTTAATTTTTCTATTAAGTTATGTTTTCTTATCAGGACTGTTGCATTTAAGAGTATTTAGGGAACTCTTCTGAGTTTAATTCTTAGCACAACAATAGCAAAAATAATAAAAGCTAATATTTGTTACTTGCTATGTGTCAGGTACTATGTTGGGTGTTTTACATACATTCTCCCATTTAATCATCATGGCGAGTCAGTGGCATTGGTATTGAACCCATTTTATAGATGAGGAGACTGAGATCTAGAGACGGGAAATGACTTGTCCAAGTTTACACAGTGAGTAAATGAGCACATCCTGGAGGTGACAGACATCCTCAGTGTGAGAGAAAGATGGAATAAATTTATAGGTCAATAAAGTCATCTTGCTTTGGAAACTAAGGGGTCTTGCCCAGATGATGCTTATTGTTTTCCTGCTGTGTGTCGCATTTTAAACAACTCAGGCCTGATCCCTGAGTGAGGCGCCAGAATTTGTACCTACAGTGCTAGCCTTTCATCTGATAGGTTCAGCCAGTGCCCACATCGACTCAATGGACATAGTTTGAGCAAACTCCAGGAGCTGGTGAAGGACAGAAAAGCCTGGTATGCTGTAGTCCATGGGGTTGCAAAGAGTCGTATATGACCGAGTGATTGAACAACACCTAGGACTGGTGTGGCCCACAGTTGAGACTTGGAGAAAAAAGAAATGACTTGGCTCATGGTGAACCAGAAATACAATATCACCAAAGAAGAAGTGGGACCAGTGGAACTCCTAAAAATTAAAAGAAATAAGTAACTATATAGACATAATTGTCTTACATGTTAAAAGTGAAGTTATAGTGGTAAAATCATAAGGCAAAGATTCTGTTTAGGTATAGGAAGAGTGAGCCTCAGTTGTTTCTCCCTCTCTCATAGCCAGTAGCGAATTGTGTTCTCTGCAGACATGAACAGAAGAAGCGCGGTGAGCTGAGCCATTCCTGAGCCCTGGCACAGGGTCCACACTCAGTGCAGGAAAATTCTAGAAGGAGATACTGAGGCTGGTGTCCATACCTGTTGAAGGAAGGACCTCAGAAGAGGGACCTACATAAACAGTCTGCCAGTCTTGTTACATGATGTTTGATGATGCAAGCCCAGTAACTTTGCTATTGAATGTTGCATGTCCCATTAAAAAAAAAAAATTAAATGTTTTTCTTGGCCAGGCCAAGGATGCGGGATCTTATTTCTCCAACTGGGGATTGAACCCACTCCTCTTGCTGTGAAAGCACAGAGTCTTAGCCACTGGACTGCCAGGAAAGTCGCTGCATGTCCCATTTTAAACAACTTAATTTCGGCCTTTGATTTCACAAGACTTAGATTTTCTACCAGGAATCCAGCCCAACCAATACTTTCAAATGCCTCATCATCAGGGAATATGGAATTTTAGTTTAAAAAGTTAACAGTCAGTTACAGGATTTGATGGGGGAAAAAAGTATGCAGTTACACACTAACTCAGAAGCAATGATGAGGATGTATCATGATAAGACTTAGATAGCTAAGCCATACTTAGAGGAAATTTTACAGCCCTAAACACTATCATTTTTAAAAATTGAAAGCTAAAAGTGAAAATCTTATGCATTTAAAAATTTCAAAGAATAAGATAAATCAAAAGAAAATGGGAGAAAGCATTAAGATATTATTGGAAATGGATGAAGTAGAAAATAAATAGGAGTTTCTTGAAGCACAGTTGTATAGGTGAAATACAGTTTTGTGTTGGGGCTTTTTTGTCCTCTGCAATCCTAGAGTACCCTATGCAGACCATGCCATAACTTTCAGATGCAACCCCTGAAGGGCACAAAGAGACACTCACTTCAATCAGATACACATTCCACTCCTGAAAGGAACTTATCAGTGTCTAAGCCTGATTCCCTACTGAGCTTGTTAGCAATTAATGAAAATAATAATAGTACTGACAGCAATTACTATTGTTACTGAGCACTTAACTAGATTCCAGGGACCTTGCTACTCTTCTTAACACTAGAGAATGCATCTTGGATTAGGATATTTCATTCAGTCAACAAATATTCTTTGAGTATTTGCTTTTCGCTATACAGTCTTCTTAGTGCTGAAGAGACAGTAATAAACCAAACAGATAAACTCTGCCTAAATGGATTTTCATTCCAGTTGCAGCTGCCCAAACTTACCTACAGTGGAATTTTGAGATTAGTCCATGATTGTAGTCACTTTGCTGTGAAAGGCATCTTTCATCTGCCCCCCTTGAACTGCAGGCAGCAGAGGAAGGAGCCGAGTCTTAGCACAACTGAGGACCGATCACATGACCTCACGATCCTCATCTGCATGGCGTTGGGGGCAGGATATCACCACCTATTCCCCTCTAGGGGTTGACATTTCAGGGAGGTGTAGTGCAGTGACTTGATGTGTAGAAAAGCTCAGCGAATCCCAGATAGTGCTATTAATATTCCTTTAAAAAAAAATGATCTGTGCCTTATCTCTTTCAACTCACCATACACCTTACTTAAGCTGAAGGCATAGCACGTCTGTGTAGTGGGGAATGTATCCTTGCCCCTAGAGAGATCTGGGGAGGAGGGAGTAGTTCCAAGAGGGAGTTATTGCCCTGTTGGAACATCATGCCTGATAGGAGTGTTTTTGTTCTCCTAGAGGCCCTGGACCATGCCAAGTAGTCTAACACTATGATGTAGGATGGGGGCTGCCTATGCTAGATACTCTTAAGGTGGGGACTGCCAAGACAGAAAGACAGACTATGTGATAGAGCGTGGGGGCTTTGGGTCATGAAATCAACCTCCAGAGGGACTGAAATTAACCTTGGGGGCAATCAGTCAATCATGTCCGCACAGTGAGTCAATAAGAACTCTGAACACTGAGGCCTGGGTCCGTTTGCCTGGTTGACAATACTCCGCGTGTGTTGTCATGCATCACCACAGGAGTGACAGTACCATGCTTCCTTGGGGAGAGGACAACTAGAAACTCTGCGTTTGGTTCTTCTCCTGAACTCTGTCCTCTGTGCTTCATTCCTCAGTTGTTTTTAATCAGTGTCTCTCCCTTTAGTAAAGGGCAACAACAGCTATCTGTGAGTCCTTTGGGAAAATTATCAATCCTGAAGGCAGTTTTGAGAACCCCTCACACTTGTACCTGCTATCAGAAGAAAGGGTGGTCCTGTGGACTGTTCTCTCAGACTTCAAAGTTGTGTAGTTGGAAAACACCAAAATCAAACCTCCCCAGGTCTCATCTGGGAAGATGTTAGATTGAGAAGAACTGTCCAGAATCCCTAAGAGATACATACAAAACTCACACCAGAAGGGGGAAAAGTGAAACAAGTTTAAAATAATAACGAAATGGCCCTTCTTCACGACAAAGTCAAAGGCTACTGCACCATAATGCTCCAGCAGAGGCCAAGAAGGCTGAACGGTCTTTGGCTTGAATGGAAATAGTGGGTCACAGAGAGAGATTCCAAAACCATCATTCCAAAACCAGAAGGCTAGGGCTCTGCCTCTGATGAGGGCAAAGGTGCCTTGGGGGGGTCTGTAGCTATCACAACTTCCTTCACGCCCTTGGAGCGCTTTTCCATATTGATTTGATTATTTATTTACATTCCCCATCATTCTAAAGAGATATGAAGTAAGTTTTACACACACACACACACACACACACACACACACATATAAGTTCCAATTTCCACACTTTCTAAAAAAAAGTAAGGAAACGAGGTAGGTAGAAGGGGAAGGGAGGAGGGAGTAGATAGAAAAGGAGAAAAGAGGAGCTTGGTTAAGATTACCACTGCAAGTGTATGTGGTAAAAATTCTTCACATGTATCCATTATATTGTTCAAAACCTCTGTGTCTTTGTCTGTTTATTCTGTTGTTTATTCTTGGCTTAATGCATCTTTGACATTTGGTGGCACTGAAAGCATTCTACTGTAATAGTTTCCGTCAGTTTTCTCATGCATTCCTGGTGGTCTTTGCCCTACACTTCGATCAGTTCAGTTCTGTTCAGTCGCTCAGTCGTGTCCGACTCTTTGCGACCCCATGAATCACAGCACGCCAGGCCTTCCAGTCCATCACCAGCTCCTGGAGTTCACCCAAACTCATGTGCATCGAGTTGGTGATGCCATCCAACCATCTCATCCTCTGTCATCCCCTTCTCTTCCTGTCCTCAATCTTTCCCAGCATCAGGGTCTTTTCAAATGAGTCAGCTCTTCTCATCAGGTGGCCAAAGTATTGGATACTATGTAACTAATTCATTTCCAGAGTTCATGATTGTTAGGGTCTTCATTATAGGCTATCTGTCTGTGTAAAGTAACCTTTTCCCTACTTAATGCATTTTGCCTTGAATTCTACTTGGATACTAAAATGCCTGCCTCTGGGTTACTTTCATTTGTTAGCAACTACTATAACCTTGAGTAACCTTTTAATTTTAAGTTTTTAGTGTCATTTGGTTTTGGTTGTATCTTACAGAAACAGCATATATTTATATTTTATTTTCATTCAATCTGGGAGATTTTTATTTTGAGAGGAGAGTTTAAAACAGTTGCATTTTTTTCCAGAGTTGATGTTTGATATTTTCTGGTACCCATATTGGGCTTCCCAGGTAGTGCTAGTGGTAACAACCTGCCTGCCAATACAGAAAACATAAGAGATGCGGGTTCGATCCCTGGGTTGGATGGTCCTCTGGAGGAGGGCATGGCGACCTATTCTAGTATTCTTGCCTGGAGAATCCCATGGACAGAGGAGCCTGGTGGGCTACAGTTCCTAAGGTCACACAGAGTTGGACATGATTGAAGCAGCGAGCGGGAGAGAGGTGAGCGGTGGCTGCGGTGCAGGAGCGGCTAGCAGCAGAGAGGTGATATCCCACATCTAACGTCAGGAGCTGCAGCTGTGAGGACATACCTCACTTTCAAGGTAAGGAGTGGTGGCTGTGCTTTGCTGGAGCAGCCATGAAGATATACCTCACATCCAAGGTAAGAGAAACCCAAGTAAGATGGTAGGCTCTAAGAGAGGGCATCAGAGGGCAGACAGACTGAAACCACAATCACAGACAACTAGCCAATCTGATCAGATGGACCACAGCCTTGTCTTACTCAGTGAAACTAAGCCATGCCATGAAGGGCCACCCAAGACGCATGGGTCATGGTGGAGAGGGCTGACAGAATGCCGTCCACTGGAGAAGGGAATGGCAAACCACTTCAGTATTCTTGCCTTGAGAACCCCATGAACAGTATGAAAAGGCAAAAACATAGGACACTGAAAGATGAACTCCCCAGGTCAGTAGGTGCCCAATATGATACTGGCGATCAGTGGAGAAACAACTCCAGAAAGAATGAAGGGATGGAGCCAAAACAAAAAAAAAAACCACCCGGTTGTGGATGTGACTGGTGATAGAAGCAAGGTCCAATGCTGTAAAGAGCAATACTGCATAGGAACCTGGAATGTCAGGTCCATGAATCAAGGCAAATTGGAATTCGTCAAACAGGAGATGGCAAGAGTGAACATCAACATTCTAGGAATCAGCGAACTAAATGGACTGGAATGGGTGAATTTAACTCAGATGACCATTATATCTACTACTGTGGGCAGGAATCCCTCAGAAGAAATGGAGTAGCCCTAATAGTCAACAAAAGAGTCTGAAATGCAGTACTTGGATGCAATCTCAAAAATGACAGAATGATCTCTGCTCATTTCCAAGGCAAACCATTCAATATCATGGTAATCCAAGTCTATGCCCCGACCAGTAATGCCAAGGACGCTGAACAGTTCTATGAAGACCTACAAGACCTTTAGAACTAACACCCCAAAATGATGTCCTTTTCATTACAGGGGACTGGAATACAAAAGTAGGAAGTCAAGAAAACCTGGAGTAACAAGCAGATGTGGCCTTGGAGTACAGAATGAAGCAGGGCAAAGGCTAATAGAGTTTTGCCAAGAGAACACACTGATCATTGCAAACACCCTCTTCTAACAACACAAGAAAAGACTTTACACATGGACATCACCAGATGGCCAACACCAAAATCAGACTGATTATATTCTTTGCAACCAAAGATGGAGAAGCTCTATACAGTCAGAAAAAACAATCCCGGGAGCTGACTGTGGCTCAGAAAATGAACTCCTTGATGTCACATTCAGACTTAAATTGAAGAAAGTGTGGAAAACCACTAGACCATTCAGGTATGACCTAAATCAAATCCCTTATGATTATACAGTGGAAGTGAGAAATAGATTTAAGGGACTAGATCTGATAGACAGAGTGCCTGATGAACTATGGACAGAGGTTTGTGACATTGTACAGGAAACAGGGATCAAGACCATCCCCATGGAAAAGAAATGCCAAAAAGCAAAAGGCTGTCTGAGGAGGCCTTACAAATAGCTGTGAAAAGAAGAGAAGTGAAAAGCAAAGGAGAAAAGGAAAGATATTCCCATTTGAATGCAGAGTTCCAAAGACTAGCAAGGAGAGATAAGAAAGCCTTCCTCAGTGATCAATGCAAAGAAATAGAGGAAAAGAACAGAATGGGAAAGACTAGAGATCTCTTCAAGAAAATTAGAGATACCAAGGGAACATTTCATGCAAAGATGGATTCAATAAAGGACAGAAATAGTATGGACCTAACAGAAGCAGAAGATATTCAGAAGAGGTGGCAAGAATACACAGAAGAAATGTACAAAAAAGATCTTCATGACCCAGATAATCACAATGGTGTGATCACTCACCTAGAGCCAGACATCCTGGAATGTGAAGTCAAGGGGGCCTTAGAAAGCATCACTATGAACAAAGCTAGTGGAGGTGATGGAATTCCAGGTGAGCTATTTCAAATCCTAAAAGATGATGCTGTGAAAGTGCTGCACTCATTATGCCAGCAAATTTGGAAAACTCAGCAGTGACCACAGGACTGGAAAGGGTCAGTTTTCCTTCCAATCCCAAAGAAAGGCAATGACAAAGAATGCTCAAACTACCCCACAATTGCACTCATCTCACATGCTAGTAAAGGAATGCTCAAAATTTTCCAAGCCAGGCTTCAGCAGTATGTGAACCATGAACTTCCAGATGTTCAAGCTGGTTTTAGAAAAGGCAGAGGAACCAAAAATCAAATTGCCAACATCCGGTGAATCATTGAAAAAGCAAGAGACTTCCAGAAAAAACATCTATTTCTGCTTTATTGACTATGCCAAAGCCCTTGACTCTGTGGATCACAACAAACTGTGGAAAATTCTGAAAGAGATGGGAATACCAGAATGGAATGACCTGCCTCTTGAGCAACCTATATGCAGGTCAGGAAGAAACAGTTAGAACTGGACATGGAACAACAGGAAACATGGTTCCAAATAGGAAAAGGAGCACGTCAAGGCTGTATATTGTCACTCTGCTTATTTAACTTCTGTGCAGAGTGCATCATGAGAAACGCTGGGCTGGAAGAAGCACAAGCTGCAATCAAAATTGCCGGGAGAAATATCAATCACCTCAGATATGCAGATGACACCACCCTTATGGCAGAAAGTGAAGAAGAACTAAAGAGCCTCTTGATAAAAGTGAAAGAGGAGAGTGAAAAAGTTGGCTTAAAGCTCAACATTCAGAAAACTAAGATCATGACATCTAGTCCTATCACTTCATGGGAAATAGATGGGGAAACAATGGAAAACAGTGTCAGACTTTCTTTTTTTGGGCTCCAAAATCACTGCAGATGGTGATGGCAGCCACAAAATTAAAAGACGCTTACTCCTTGGAAGGAAGGTTATGACCAACCTAGACAGCATATTCAAAAGCAGAGGCATTACTTTGCCAACATAGGTCCGTCTAGTCAAGGCTATGGTTTTTCCAGTGGTCATGTATGGATGTGAGAGTTGGACTGTGAAGAAATCTGAGCACCGTAGAATTGATGCTTTTGAGCTGTGGTGTTGGAAAAGACTCTTGAGAGTCCCTTGGACTGCAAGGAGATCCAACCAGTCCATCCTAAAGGAGATCAGTCAGTTCCAATCAGTTCATTGGAAGTTCTGATGCTGAAGCTGAAACTTCAATACTTTGGCCACCTGATGCAAAGAGCTGACTCATTTGAAAAGACCCTGATGCTGGGAAAGGTTGATGGTGGGAAGAGAAGGGAACAACAGAGGATGAGATGGCTGATGGCATCAGCGACTCAATTGACATGAGTTTGGGTGGTCTCCAGGAGTTGGTGATGTACAGGGAGGCTTAGCGTGCTGCAGTTCAGGGGATTGCAAAGAGCTGGACACTACTGAGTGACTGAACTGAACTGAAGCAACTTAGCATCATGTACATACCCATGACATGTCTAAGACAGAATTCTGGATTTCTTCCATCGGTTTCCCCAAGTCTCTATCACCAACTCCATACTAGTATTCCCCTTATCTTCCTCATCTCCATAGACTGTGTTACCCATACAGCAGGTGAGAGAGGTGTTAGATTGGTTTTGTAGGAGTAGAGCAGACCAGCAGGCGCAGAGCCCTGTCTCCTCTTGATGGCCAAAATAGTAAGAAGGTGTTTACCTGGGAGGTGGTCTGTTTTCATTCCAGCTGCTCTGTGTGTTTTCTTGTTTTACCCTGTTTCTTGATATCTGTTGGTAACCCCTGGAGTTGCTTCTGCTCTACTTAACTTCCCTTTCTAAACTTACCCCACTTACCTTAGAGAGTATCCCTCAACACATCAACTAGTTTCTTTAGAGAGAATAATATAATATAATATAATATAATATAATATAATATAATATAATATGTGTGTTATTTGCTCAGCAGTGTCTGACTGTTTGCAACCCAATAGACTGTAAACCCGCAGACTCCTCTGTCCATAGAATTTTCCAGGCAAGAATACTGGAGTGGGTTGTCATTTCCTTCTCTAGGGGAATCTTCCCAGCCTAGGGATCAAACCCGGATCTCCTGAATTGCGAGAAGATTCTTTACCATCTGAGCCACCAGGAAAGCCCATAATAAAATAAAATAATATAATATGTATTTTTATTTTTGCATGAGGTTAAAGGCCTCTGCTTTCAGAAGCTGTTTTTGCATGGGGAGAGTGGGAGAGAATTATGTTTTCAGCTGTGCAGTACCTAGGGTTTCAATCAGTTACCTTGATAACACTCTGGTTTACCAACCACTGGAGTTTCTGTAGAAGCTCTTGATCCTGCTAGCTCAATGCCAAACATTTTCCAGAAAGAGCTCAAGGGGTTATTTTCTGACAACTCTATTTCTCCACAGATTGTAATTCCTGAGGACCTCCAAAGTTTGGTCAGTAAGAAAAATATCTTTACATTCGTATACAACCTTGAGAATCTATAAATCTGATTTTAATGCAAGCTATGTCTGTCATAGGTTATCATACAGTTATTGCTATATTTTTAAAAAAATATTTTATTTTGAAATAGTTTTAGACTTACAGAAAAGTTGCAAAGATAATAAAAGGCAAAGATGTATATGATCTGAAAAAAAAAATCAGAGTATGAAAAGTTGCAAAGATAGTGCAGAGGATGCCTGTGTACCTGTGGAGGAAGAATAATGCCCCTTCTCTGTCTATAATGTATAGTTAGCCTTCTGTATCCGTGGTTACTCTGCACCCATGGATTCAACCAACCATTGTCTGTGTAGTAAACATAGGCAGTATTTGCTATAAAAAATATATGAGTATAAGTGGACCTGTGCCATTCAAGGACACGTTGTTCAAGGGTCAACTGTACTGATTTTCCCTTTTCTTACTCTATTCTTCAGAATAGCTGCAATTTTTTTTACAGTTGTCATTAGTGATGGTGTCTAAAAATTTCAGGAGCTGACAAGACTGATTTTGAACGCCAGATATGCCACAACCTAGTTGTAAAGCACTGAATAAATTATATCATCGCCATGTGTCTCTGGCCCTCGTCTGTACAGTGGGAGACTGCTATCTCCTACGGCTGACCTGGGGATTGTAGGAGATAGCACATCTATTTACCTAGCAGATATTTCTTGGGCATCTATAATTTGGTGAGAAATACATTGAGTGAAAAGGATAACAGTGGTTATCCTATCAGTGATTAGCATAAGATACAGACTTTACTGATGAGCAGTTCATCATATGACAGGGAAGATGAATCACTGAACTAGAAGTCACGGTAAAGCAGGAATGCCTGCTCCAGCTGGGGAGGTACACAGTGCTGTGAGAATGCATAATCTGAGGACCTAGCGGAGACATCAGGAAAGTCACTCAGCCCAATGTCTGGTGTGTGCAGAGACCCTGAGGGATGGAAGGAAGTACCCGCCCTGCCTTTTCCCAAGCTGGACTCCTCTCTCCTCTCTCAATCCCTCAAACAAACAGGTTAAGATGACACCGTGTTGTTTTTCCTTTTGTAAGACTCAGCAGTCTTTTGAGTGCTAATGTACGTGGTGACTCACTGGCAGGTGCTCCAAGTATAGCTGTTTTCCAAGCACACATGACAGTGGCGTGCTTTCTTGCTTGGAGCTTGTCACAAGCCTGGGGTTTGCAGCAGAGCTTTGGGGAAATGTGATTTTAGCACACTGGTGTCTTCACCACACATAGGATGCCCAGGATGAAATTCATCTGAACATCTGAGTTTTCAGTATGTTCAGATTCTCACAAGCTTTTCACAGGGGTATCTTGGTCATATGCATTCCAGATCATTTCACTTCTGAAAGAGAGACTAATCTCTCCAAGGATTGAGTTCAAGGAAGATTTTTCAATTAAAAAAAAAAATGAACCTGTACATTTTATCATCAAGAGTCAACAATGAATCAGTCATAGGTATATACGGCATCCTCTCTTGAACCTGCCTCCCACCTCCTACCCCATCCTACCCCTCTAGGTTGTCTCAGAGCACCAGTTTGAGCTCCCTGTGTCAAACAGCAAATTCTCACTGACTGTTTTACATATGGTAGTGCGTGTGTTTCTGAGAAGGCAATGGCACCCCACTGCAGTACTCTTGCATGGAAAATCCCGTGGACGGAGGAGCCTCATGGGCTACAGTCCATGGGATCGCGAAGAGGCGGGCACAACTGAGCGACTTCACTTTTGCTTTTCACTTTCATGCATTGGAGAAGGAAATGGCAACCCACTCTTGTGTTCTTGCCTGGAGAATCCCAGGGACAGGGGAGCCTGCTGGGCTGCTGTCTATGGGGTCGCACAGAGTCAGACACGACTGAAGTGATGCAGCAGCAGCAGCAGCAGCAGCAGCAGCAGCAGCAGCAGCAATGCATATGTTTCAATGCTACCTGGCAGAAACCAACACAACATTGTACAGCAATTAAAAGTAAATATATTTTAAAAAACAAAGCTGATAAAAAAAGAGTCAACAATGATTAAGATTTTGCCATGTTTGCTTTATGGATTTCTTTTTTTTTTTTTTTTTTTTGCAGAAATATGTTAAACTGAATATGAGATACCATAGTACTTCACTCATATTTTCTTTGGTATACATGCCTAAAAACCACAAACCTTTTTTACATAATGATAGACCATTATCCCACCTAGTAAAAACAACAGTAATTTGTTTGTGTTGTCTAAAAAGAGAGATGTGTTTGGCAAGGCCCAGCAACCCAGTTTTAAAATTGGGTACAGCGTGGGCCTCCTCTCAGGAAATGGCTGATTCTTTCTCGCATATCTTCTGCCTGTGGAAAATCACACTTCAAAGCCTGACAATACCTCAGCATCCCCTCCATCTATCACAGCTTTGGGATGAAGGCATTGTCCGATAGTAGTAATAGTTGTGGCTAAACTGAAGTGGTTTGGGATGGTTTATCGAGCCACAAAAAAGGTAGAGGTCGCACAAGGCAAGGACATTTTATACACTGGATAGACAAGAGGCTCAGAAGAAGAAAGAGGCTGTTCTTATTCCCACAGGCTTTTGTTATTCTTTAGGGAGAGACCAAATGTTTAATTGACCTAAATGCAATTCAGTAATACAAAATTAAGATGATCATGTTGTGATTGAATATAAACCAGCTAATTACATTGCTTTCTAAGACATTTTTGTGTTGTATGAGGTAGATAAAATGGCCAACACAATATTTGGTGGGCTGAATAGAATCACTTATTTTTGACCTTTGTGTAACTTTGGGATACCTGGAAATGACTTCTCTTTTTACCCAATCTACTGGAACAAATGTAGTGTTTTTCAACTGATCATCCTATGGATCCATTCAGTGGTCCTCAACCTTTTGGGCACCAGAGATTGATTTCATGGAAGACAAATTTTCCCTGGACTAGGGGTGGGAGGGTGGTTTCTGGATGATTCAAGTGCATTACACTTATTGTGCACTTTTTTTTCTTTTGTGCACTTTTTTTTCCTTCTAATTTAATGCTACCACTGAGCTGATGGAAGGTACCAGTCCACAACCCAGACTTTGGGGACCCCTGCATTAGTGACAAAGTAGAGGATGGTTGTTGACTCATCAGGCACCCATACCTCAACCATGTCATCTGTCTTTTTACATTTTGCTCTTGCATTTACAACTCCATGATACTTTATGATTCCATGGCTCAAAAGAGGCTAGAAAGACACTGTTCTGGAGGGTGGCTGCTGGACATCTCTGTAGAGGGAGCTAGCTTAGGCAGTTCTGTGGTCACTCCCCTTCACAAGACATCTGAGGGGCGAGAATGTATGTCCCTCTCCCTCCCGATGGGTCTGAGCTGTCCTAGCACTGGTAGAGCAGTGACCATCAGACCCAAGTCTCCTACTACATGGCCTCATCCCAAGAGGAACATGTGGCTGAGTTCCCAACCTGAAATGTGCACACTGAGGAGTCCCAGCTCCTCCTCGTTCAGCAGGAGGGAAAAGTGTGATTGAGTGCTGCCCAGCTGTGGGCTTCTCACTGGAGCAGGGCCTCACTATCAATCATCCCATTTATCTGGCAGCTGAATAAGCCTGTTAAACAATGACCAAAGTGCTTACTGTCTGGGCAAACAGGAAAATTATGGCTTTCACATGTATACACTGATGGATTCTTCTGTTATTTACCTTAACAAAGCAACTCAACACAATTAGTGCAAGCTACTGAAGGCCCCTGGTTATATTTAGCCAATGGATTCCATTTAAGGAGCAAGTAGCTAATGATCTGAAGCACAGACTGCTATCACAGCAGCCCTAATAAGCTGGAAATCACAAGGAGAATAAGTACTGAACACTTGCCTGGTGGGGGAGTGATTGAACTTCGAAGAGTGTCAACAGGTTCTTCTGAGTGTCCTCAACTGTTGTATACAAGGATGCCCTGAAATTAAGAGACCCAATATGAACTTTGCCCCTTTGCTGCTTCATTTTTAAAATTGTCAGTTACTAGCTTTGGGCTTCTAAGGGTTCAGGCCAAAATTGGTCTGTGGAGCCCTGAGAGAAATCAGAAAAATGATCATGGAGACCAAAGGTTCAGATGCTAAGTTTAGAAAACAAAGAGTCAGTGCCAGGGGCACAGTGACAGCCAACTTTTGAAAAATTGGGAACTAAAGGAATCCCCTGGGGATCCCCATTAGACCCATGGGTCAAGCCATGGGTGTAATGCAGACAAAGGAATTATGGTAACAGCCAAACCACAGAAAGCCATGAGCTGGCGAGGAGCCCAAGACCAGAGGCTTTCAGTGAAGGAGGAAGAGTAAAGCTTTGGAATCAGACAAGAGTTGGACTTACACTCTAACGCCTACTCATCTGACATGACCCTTGCCTGTCTCAGTTTTAGTCTTTTTGATCTATAAAAGGAGGAAGCAGTTCTGCCCATCTTGTAAGACCAGTGTATCAAGTCAATGTAATTTGAGAAGAAAAGAGCACTTCGCAGTGCTTGGCACATAGACATGCTCAGCATCTGGGGGCTGCTTTGGGCTTTATCATTGGTGTCACGTTGCCTTTTGGTTGCTAGGCAGGACATTAGCTAACAGTGGAGCATCTTTCTCTGCATACTGTGTTCTTGAGCTTTAAAGGAGAAGTGATGTGGCTTCTAACTCCATTCTGGGTGTTTTCATGGGTCACTGGTTGTATGTTTTGACTTTATAGCCAGACTCTTTGTGAATATTTTGGGTAATGTTTTGTCCTCCACCAAGATGGAATGTGAAATGACATTTTCAAATTCAGCATCTTTGTGATGGGAACAGACTCAGGAAGAGGCAATAACAGTTTTACATATACATTTAGGATGGGTGTCTTTTGTGAATTGATGCTTTTGGAGAATTATGTGTCAGCCTCGGTGATGAGCATACATATTCTTATTTAATTCTCACATCCCTTAAGAGAAGTTTTTAGTACATACTTTTTTTTTTTTTTATGTGAGAGGAGACAGACGTGACTTGCCCATAGCCACAGTACTTGGCATTAGTTGTCACAGATGCTCTAAATCATATGTGCTCTCTTCATAGTTTGACAGTGACCTATTTTGTAAATCCTACCTTTCCAGCGAAAAAGTAAAGCCACCATTACCACCAAACACCTATATTTCCCAACCTCCCTTACTGCCAGGGTGCAGACATGTGACTTAGATTCTACAAGTTAAATACAAACCACTCGGGGAACCCAGCAGAATATGGGCTGCCCTCTTGGTGGTGGGAGTAGAGTCAGAGGTGATATGGTTGTGGGTTCACAGAGCAGCAACTTCTGAACTGAAACTGTAATGGTTCTAGGAGATATTTCTTTTTTTATATATAAATTTATTTATTTTAATTGGAGGTTAATTACTTTACAATATTGTATTGGTTTTGCCATATATCAACATGAATCCACCACAGGTATACACGTGTTCCCCATCCTGAACCCCCCTCCCTCCTTCCTCCCTATACCATCCCTCTGGGTCATCCCAGTGCACCAGCCCCAAGCATCCAGCATCAAACCTGGACTGGTGATTTGTTTCATATATGATATTATACATGTTTCAATGCCATTCTCCCAAATCATCCCACCCTCTCCCTCTCCCACAGAGTCCAAGACTGTTCTATACATCTGTGTCTCTTTTGCTGTCTCACATATAGGGTTATCGTTACCATCTTTCTAAATTCTATATATATGCATTAGTATACTGTATTGGTGTGTTTCTTTCTGGCTTACTTCACTCTGTATAATAGGCTCCAGTTTCATCCACCTCATTAGAACTGATTCAAATGTATTCTTTTTAATGGCTGAGTAATACTCCATTGTGTATATGTACCACGGCTTTCTTATCCATTTATCTGTTGATGGACATCTAGGTTTCTTCCATGTCCTGGCTATTATAAACAGTGCTGTGATGAACATTGGGGTACACGTGTCTCTTTCAATTCTGGTTTCCTCGGTGTGTATGCCCAGCAGTGGGATTGCTGGGTCATAAGGCAGTTCTATTTCCAGTTTTTTAAGGAATCTCCACACTCTTCTCCATAGTGGCTGTACTAGTTTGCATTCCCACCAACAGTGTAAGAGGGTTCCCTTTTCTCCACACCCTCTCCAGCATTTATTGCTTGTAGACTTTTGGATCACTGCCATTCTGACTGGCATGAAATGGTACTTCATTGTGGTTTTGATTTGCATTTCTCTGATAATGAGTGATGTTGAGCATCTTTTCATGTGTTTGTTAGCCACCTGTATGTCTTCTTAGGAGAAATGTCTATTTAGTTCTTTGGCCCAGTTTTTGATTGGATCATTTATTTTTCTGGAATTGAGCTGCAGGAGTTGCTTGTATATTTTTGAGATTAGTTGTTTGTCAGTTGCTTCATTTGCTATTATTTTCTCCCATTCAGAAGGCTGTCATTTCACCTTGCTTATACTTTCCTTTGTTGTGCAGAAGCTTTTAAGTTTAATTAGGTCCCATTTGTTTATTTTTGCTTTTGTTTCCAATATTCTGGGAGATGGGTCATAGAGGATCCTGCTGTGATTTATGTTGGAGAGTGCTTTGCCTATGTTCTCCTCTAGGAGTTTTATAGTTTCTGGTCTTACGTTTAGATCTTTAATCCATTTTGAGTTTATTTTTGTGTATGGTGTTAGAAAGTGTTCTAGTTTCATTCTTTTACAAGTGGTTGATCAGTTTTCCCAGCACCACTTGTTAAAGAGATTGTCTTTACTCCATTGTATATTCTTGCCTCCTTTGTCAAAGATAAGGAGTCCCTAAAGACTCCACCAGAAAATTACTAGAGCTAATCAATGAATATAGTAAAGTTGCAGGATATAATAATGAAAAAATAGAGAAATTAAGGAAACAATTCCATTCACCATTGCAGCGAAAAGAATAAAATACTTAGGAATATATCTACCTAAAGAAACTAAAGACCTCTATATATAGAAAACTATAAAATTCTGGTGAAATAAATCAAAGAGGACACTAATAGATGGAGAAATATACCATGTTCATGGATTGGAAGAATCAATATAGTGAAAATGAGTATACTACCCAAAGCAATCTATAGATTCAATGCAATCCCTATCAAGCTGCCAACGGTATTTTTCACAGAGCTAGAACAAATAATTTCATAATTTGTATGGAAATACAAAAAACCTTGAATAGCCAAAGCAGTCTTGAGAAAGAAGAATGGAACTGGAGGAATCAACCTGCCTGACTTCAGGCTCTACTACAAAGCCACAGTCATCAAGACAGTATGGTACTGGCACAAAGACAGAAATATAGATCAATGGAACAAAATAGAAAGCCCAGAGATAAATCCACACACCTAAGGAGATATTTCTGAAAGCTCAGCCTAGGGCCTGTTGCCCCTGACTTTCCAAAGGATACACAATTTTTTAAAATTCCTGAAAGAATTCCCTACTGAGAATGTTTGGGGCTTTGATCATTTTTTTTTTTCTTAAGTCATGGTGTAGTTGCTTTACAATGTTGTGTTAGTTTCTGTTGTATAACAGTGGATTCAGTTCAGTTCAGTTCAGTCACTCAGTCGTGTCCAACTCTGTGACCCCATGAATTGCAGCACGCCAGGCCTCCCTGTCCATCACCAACTCCCGGAGTTCACCCTAACTCATGTCCATCGAGTCGGTGATGCTATCCAGCCATCTCATCCTCTGTTGTCCCTTTCTCCTCCTGCCCCCAATCTCTCCCAGCATCAGAGTCTTTTCAGTTATATGTAAATATGTATATCCCCTCCCTCTTGGACCTCCCTTCCACCACCCTGCATCCCACCCATCTAGGGCATCACAGAGTCCTGGGCTGAACTCCCTGGGCTATACAGCAGCTTTCTGCTAGCTACCTCCCAATTCATTTCACCTCCCCCCTTTCCACACCCACATGTCCATTCTCAACATCTATGTCTCTATTCGTGCCCCACAAATAGGTTCATCTGTACCATTTTTCTAGATTCCACATATATGCATGGAATCTGCATGCATATTTGACTTCCTTCACTTTGTATGATAGTCTCTAGGTCCATCCTTGTCTCTAGAAGTGACAATTTCAGTTCTTTTTATGGCTGAGTAATATTCCACTGTATATACAGATATATATATCTCCCATATATATATCTGTACCAGGTCTTCTTTATCCATTCACCTGTCATTGGACATTTAAGTTGCTTCCACATCCTGGCTATTTAAATAGTGCTGCAGTGAACACTGGGTCCTGGTCTTCACTCATCTAAAACTCATTACAACTGAGTAAAGTTCCTGTCTGCTGCCCATGTCTTCTCTTCTGCTACTCTTGTGGCCTCCTGTGCAGACTGTGGGGTGGGCAGAACCCAGCAGTCTTGCCAACACCCACCTCTCCAGCCTGGGAACTGTGAGGCCTCAGTGCTGAAAAGCCTGGGCAGAGCCATCTCACCAGTTCCTGCTGTTTCCTTCCTGGCAATTAGGTTTGTGTATTTAATAAGTGGACTTCCCTGGTGGCTCAGTGGTAAAGAATCTCCCTGCCAATGAAGGAGACTCAGGAAACATGAGTATGAAGGGGACTCAGGAAATATGAGTTTGATTCCCTGGATTAGGAAGATCCCCTGGAGAAGGAAATGGCAACCAACTCCAATATCCTTGCTTGGAGAATCCTATGGACAGAGGAACCTGGTGGGCTACAGGCTCATAAAGAGTCAGACATGATTGAGCAATTGAGCGTGCACACACACACACACATTTAATAACCCCTCACAAAGACTTGGGGCTTCCCTGGTGACTCAGATGGGTAAAGAATGTGCCTGCAATGCAGGAAACCCAGGTTCAATCCCTGGGTTTGGAAGATCCCCTGGAGAAGGGAATGGTAACCCACTCCAGTATTCTTGCCTGGAAAATTCCATGGACAGAGGAGCCTGGCAGGATACAGTACATGGGGTTACAAAGAGTTGGACACAACTGAGCAACTAACACTTTCACTTTCCCAAAGACTTTAGGAATTCAGGGTTGAACAGTATAGCGGATTGTACCCCGTGGTGATCCCTTGTTTTCCTTTCAGGAACACTGGGCCACATTGACTATGATGACCTCTTTCTAGAAGGTTGGAAGAGAATAGGTGCTTTTGTGACCTACTGACTATTCTGGTCCCAACCTCCTCATCTGCTTTGGGATCAGCCATAGCTCTGAGCCAAGGAGCACCTCTTGCAGGAATTTTCCGAGGGAGCCTTTAGTTATAAGCTGTTTTACTCCTTCAGGGTCCCGAGCTTTCCAGCACCACTGGTGGTGTCTCTAGCTTTTATTCTGATCTAGGTTGTTAATAGGTACTTACTGATGGAGGAAATCTGTGATCCCATTCCCTCCATAACCTTTCAGTTGTGTAGCCAGCCTCGCAGTCCCTGCATTGAAAATGTCTGCCCCACTTGCCTGCTGCTTAGGGGAGTGCCAGATGTAGAAACAAGAAACGGTTTGCAAAATAGAAGAAAACAAGCTTTTCTCTGAGTGTGTCCTTAAAACATTTTCCAATTTATCTATCACTTTTTAGCCTGTTTATATTTCGCCTTATTGTGTTAGTTTTTATATTTTATCCTTTTGAGGATTTTTTCCCCCAATGGCATCATTTTCCAAATGTACAGGATATTCACTTATAATTTAAAACAGTCTCTTGTGTATAGCTGGCTACATCTCCATCCTCCTTCCACATTTTGTTGATTTATGCCTTTCCTCTTTGTCTTTCTTAGTTCCAACATGGGTTTGTCTCTTTTATTATTATTTCCAGAGAATCCAGCTTTTAGATTGATTAATTTTACTGTTTTTCTATTCACTTATGTCTACTTTTGTTTATGTTATTATCCCATGTGATTTTCCTCTTTTTTTCCCTAAGATTTTTAAGTGGAATGCTTAACGTCGTTATTTTTGCTTTTATGGTGTAACAGAATCATCTAATGTGCTAATTTTACAAATGAGGTCAGCTGTGCCAGGCTCCTATAAGTTTTGCTATTTTAAACATCATTTTAATTATTTTCTAACTTTACAGTTATTGTGTTCTGGATTCCTTTCCTCTTCGTGTGCTCCAGTAGGAAAGCTAGAAGTGTGATTTTAATCATAAGATTGGATAGGTTAGAAACCCAATTTCTATACTAACCAAAATGTGACCTTCCTCAGAGACATGTGGCGAAGACTACATAGCTAATACATATAAAAGGTTTTGCTTAAACTATTTTGTAAATGTTCATAGCCAAGTCCCTGTGGGCACACTTAAGGGTCTGAACATGCATGGTGGTGGCATATTGCTTATGGCTTAGGGGTCTCAGCAGGGGTATTGAGTCGACCTTACTCACTTGATTCTGGTCTGCCGTCTTGCACTCACTGCGGCTGTCCTGGTTCTTTTCTTTGGGTTTCCTGTTTGTTCAGATGCCTTCCTTGAGGAATACACCCTTCCCCTACTTACAGAACTTCCTTTCTTTATATGATATAAATTACTCATCCCATAAGGCAGCACACATCTTACTATTTTTCTTTTATTTAACCTTTTTGTTGAATGGCCACATCTTCTTTATTCTTAGTAAAAATTGCAGCATAATTGTTCTTGTTTTTAGCAATCAAAGTGATTATTTAAGACAAAAAGAAACATTCTTGTGTCATCATCCAGGTGTGGTGAAATGCAACCATTTTATGGAGTATGAGAACTTCTTGCTTTCTGGCTTGTTTTGTTGCTCCCACTTCTCCTTTTCTATTCATTATTCATTTAATGCATGACTTAAATTGTTCAATATTTGCATGAGAATTTTGTTTTGGAGTTAGTATAGTATATTAACTAAAATATAGGATGGTATTATTGTTTTGTTTAGTTGCTAAGTCATGTCTGACTCTTTTGTGACCCCATAGACTGTAGCCCGCCAGGCTCCTCTGTCCATGGGATTTTCCAGGCAAGAATACTAGAGTGGGTTGCTACTCCCTTCTCCAGGGGATCTTCTGGACACAGGGATCGAATCTGGGTCTCCCGCATGGCAGGCAGATTCTTTACCAACTGAGCCACTAGAACCATAGTAGAGTATACTTATTAGCAAAAAGCCTTACCCTCTGTTTATTTCATTTTGATTTTATTCTCTGTTGGATAGTTTCTCTACCTACTTATCAAATAGTCTCCAAGGCAACAATGCTTTCATTCAGCCCTTAGCCTTCCGGATAATGCTTCTTCTTTCAGTCAGACGGTTAATTGGCTGATATAGTTCTGAGGTTGGTACGGAAGATTGTTTGTCTGCAAGCTTTACTTGCCAATGACAGCTTGACTGAGGCAGCGTCGATCTTGGGTCACGTTTTCCCCTTCATGTTTTCTGAAAATGAAATACGATCTGTCATAAATTTTTGTGTCCCACACCACTACCTTGTTGATTAAAAATGTTGCATCCCTATCATTGGAAATCCCTTGTGAGAATCCCTTTATGCAGCCCAAGACCCATGGCATCAGCAGATGGGAGTGTTATCTTTCCATAGGAATGGAGGTGAATAGTGGCATGTCTCTATGGTTTCTTGTCAGGTTCTCTGATGTTGTACAGGTTTTTATTGTAATTGTAACATGGGATGAGAGCCTATAGGATCTACTTCAAGCTCCTCTACTTAGAAATGATGATTGCTTGAGTTTTGTTTTTCTGTCAAAGAATACATACATTTTTACTTCTTGTTCTAATAATAGTTTCATAATTGGAGGTCATCTGTGGCTCAAGCTGGAATGACCCTTCAGAGTTGTCCTGCATCACCTCATCCTGTTTTAGGGCAGTAGTTCTCAGGTTTGAAACATCTGCTTCCCAGTCCCCCTCCCTGAGTAGGATCCCTGGGTCACTGGATTATGCCAACAGAGACTCATGCGCAAAGCATTGATAATTCTGTTCTCATCTCCCCCTGTCACCAAGGATTCTCACCAATTTGGAGGCACTGAGTCCAGTCTCCAGGAGGTGATGCAGGATAGCTCTGAAGGCTCACTCCAGCCTTAGAGATCCCTAAGGGGCTGCTGAGTCCTTTGTCAAGACCATGCCATGGTCCAATTCTCCTTTTTGCTCAATCTTGTTTTCCCCCTTTTATACATGTTGATCCCATGTGTACTCCCTAAATACACTTTCTGCAAAATCATTCATTCTCAGAGTCAGCTTCCTAGAGGTCCCATTTTGCAATACTTGGCCACTTCCCTCAAGCTCCTTAGCCTCTTGCTTGGTGTGAGCAGGCTCTGCCCTGAGGACACCTCAGGGCCTTTGCATGGGCTCTTCTGCCGCATTGCTCTTCCTTTGCATGTCCTAATGGCTTGTTTCTTCATTTCAAGCCTCTGGTCAGATGCCACCTCATTGAAAAGGCCACTGTGACCTCCCTATGACAAAATGGCACCCTTCCCTCATTATCTTACTTTATTTTTCATTGTTCTTTTATGACCAACTGTCTTCCTCTGTCTCCCCCTACCAGTGTGTATGTTCCATGAGAATATTTTATTACTCCTTCCCTAGTGTCTGGCACATAGTAAAAACCAATAGATATTTGTTGAAAGAATGAAGAGATGAGTGAATTCTATCTGCTTTCCTGCTCTAAGCCTTCAATTACTTTCTCTTTCCCTGTCTCCTCCTGTTTGGTTGCAGTTGGATAGCTAGAATTTCCAACTAGCAAGAGTGCATTTTGAAGTGTGCTCTTCACTAGCTGATTTAGTTGGCAGCAGTGGGGTAAAGATAGGATTCTTGGAAGATGCCTGGAAAAAGTCCACTTTTCCCCAGTTTGGGCAGGAGGTACTATTCTGGCTTTCTTTTCCTCCTCCTTTTTTTTTTTAAACTTGTCCTCTGCTCGTTTTGAGCTGTCATATTTCAAAGCATTGGACACTGACCTCTATGTCTACAACCCTTTTGCCTTTAACCTCATCATTGTCTGTTACCTGTGAATTATGAGGGGAGGTAATTCGCTGAGCTGTAGCTCACAGTGATCAGCAGCCCTAGGCTTGACCATAGTGGTAGACATTGTCATGTCTGACGATCAGTTAGTTACTGGTGAGTCCCCTCAATTTACTCAGTCACTGACTTCATACTTACATACTTCTCTTATGTCTAAATTCCTCTTTTATTAAAAACTGCATGAAGACAAAGCTGTTGCGACACAATATTTCAATTAAGAGAAATGAAAATGATTAAGCCTTAAACCCACACTTGTCCTCTGCTTAACAAACACTTTTTCTCCCTGCACAGGAATATGAGACCTGAGCCTTCCTTACTCATTGTGAGCAGGTTACAGTTTGAAGGAAGCCGTTCACTTATGCATCTCATTTTTAGATCTTGATTGTGAAAGGCTGTTTGTGGAGCCCATCAGAGATGGCCAGGTAAATGAGCAGTGACTGACTCAATTAATTGATAAGAATCTATTAGCACAGATCCAAACCATCTTGTTTGAACATAGAGCGTCATGTCCCAGAAGCTGTCAGGGCGGCTATCATTTCCTCTTGGTTAAATAGAGGAGCCTGTGTGTGGCGCAGCCCAGAAGGTGGCGCCATACACATTTAAAGAATAATTGATTTTTTTAAGTGCCAGTGGACCTGGTGGGTAGCAGTTTGTGAGAAATTTCTCTAATTGGACGATTTGAAGAGCAGAACCCACCCTTTCTGTGTCCAGCAGACCTTCCCCTTTGAGGATGTCAGGGAGTTCACACTCTGCATTTTTTTCTCTACTCTCGAGTACTGTGCGGAGAATATGGGCGTGGGAGTTGGAGGACTTACTTTGAAATCCCAGCTTTGCCATTTACAGGCTGTGTGGCCGTGAGCATGGTGCTTAACCTTGATTTTGCTCAATATAATTTAGGATTAATAAGAACTCTGTCATCAGGCTCTGAGGATTAAGTGAAATAATGTGTGCTAAGTAGGTTACATATGGTCAGGCTGCTTACCTGTCTTAGAAAAAGGGCATCATCTGGAGTGATACAGCCCCACAGATTGGCATGGTGAGTGGAGAGTGGACTGGGCTGCAGCCCCCACCAGCCACTTCCTGGGCCAAGTGCCCTTGTGGTAACCCTGCCTCCTCTCTCTTCATCCCACTTTACCTGTAAACTTGTGAACCTGGAGTTTATTGATGTGGCTACGCTCATCTTAGATGATTAAAAGTGGTAAGTAATACCTCCCAGAAGAGAGGAAGAGTGCAATGTTATTCCTTTGGAGAGAGATGGAGAGAGAACCAGGACAATTTAAACCTCCTAGCTTTAAAATATACAATCGGTATGCCACAGAGCCAGACTGGAATAAACAAAAAGGCATGTAATTTGAACAAAGAATTCTTGGAACTCTGAAGTGGAAGCTTAGCCTGCAAAGCAGAAAATTTTACCTACTTGGAAAATTGGATTTGTTAACCTTTTGGATGTTGAAATTCCTGGATAACTTAACAGAGTGTCTGGAATGTGGGTTTCTGTGAATGATGACTTGAGCTGGAGCTAGAGTGCCGTCCTAGCAGTGGGGACACGTTTCTATGGAAACCCTGAAGCTGGAAGTTCCTCCATGTCTCGGAAAGGCTGTCAGTTAAATCCATGCACTTGGGGAGTCTAATGAAAACAGACACTTGTCATTTTTCCAGCAGCCATCTAACATAATACACATTTAAAATATGTCCATGGGAAGAAAAGCCTACAGTTAAGTTTAGCTGTTTATTTTAAGAGAATTCCCTTGTGTGGCTTTGACCAGGCAGATTTTTTTTTCTCCCTCTACATTAAAGGAAAAAAAGGGAAGCCCTCCAGTGTTCAGCAGAAATACAATTAGGAGAACCACTTCTGGTGGTTCATTCCAGGCTGTTGGAGGGGAGCCTCAGTCCTACAACCCTTATTTACATCACAGTGAGGGTGGGTGGCCCACCCCTTCATATTTACCTGTCTCATATTGGGTCCCCAGAGCTTTTGGGATTGTGAGCCCACACTGATTGACCTATGGGTACTTTTCTTTTAATGGGGCAGCTCTGAAAAGAAACCTTCATTAGACATCAGTCTCTTCAAATGTCAGATGCCAAGGAATAAGGAATCATAGTTTTTGCTTAGACTGACTTGCCATTTGAGGCCAACTGCTGGGATCTGACTCTCCCTGAGAACACAAATCAATAGTCAGCACAGAAATTGGAGTCAGAAGAGCTGGTTGAAGATGGCCTCTTACTATCTGCTTTCAATCGAATGTATGTGTGTATGTATTTGCTTAATCTTCCCTAAACATGCTAATTTTCAGTTGCAATTTGCAGAAGAAACAGTCCTACTTCTTATCATGAGATGGTTAATAATATGATAAGAACACTTTTTTCAAATTGGGCTGGGAACTGAAGACCCGTGGTTATGAACAGTGTCAGGCACAAACACAGAGCTGAAAGCACATGTTCGATCAAACCTATCTTTTCCTAGCCCATTAGCCAATCAAATGACAATGCAAAATTCAATTCTCCACATTGAGAACTAAAGACTGGTGACTCTATGACTTCTGAGTTGAGGGCATCCTACTCTTCTTTCACGTGTCGAATCATAAGTAGGTCAACAAACCTGTGCTATTAGTTTTCTGGTTAAGTCTGGCTCGTGAGAATGTAGCACACTTTTCTACATTTGGTTTTCAGTGATATTTGGAAATTGCATTTTATGCTCCAGATCTGATTGCATCTGATAATTATCACTTCTCTGCTTGTGGCAAAGAAGCTAAAAATATTGATATGGAAAGACATAGATACTGCTTGGCCTCATGATTGAATTGGGGGGTGGGCAGTAATTATACATATCCCCAAAGTATACATATTATGTGGCTCTAGATAAAAATTATGCTTAAGAAACTCTCCTGGTATACTTACAGTAATGATGCTAATTAGTACAATAAAAACAGGAAAGAGCAAGTCCAAGTCACATATCTGTCCCCATAGCTTTCTCCTCTAATATCAAATGCTTCAGTTGGATGGTTGGCAGAGTAATTACCCACATCAAATATACTCAAGTAGAAAGTGTTGCCCAATGGTTAGAATATAAGACTTAAAGTGAACTCTACCACTAATTGACTGTATGAACTTGGGAAAGTCCCTCACCTCATCTGGCTCTCAGTTTTACCACCTGTAAGAGAACTGATCTAACTGAGCACAAATTTCCTGTTTCGATTCTTTAAGTACAAAGCCTGCCATGTGGCCTTTGGGAACTGAGAAAATATCTATTTCTTGGATGGGCTAGGGAGGCCCCATTCCCACAGAACCAAGAGTTGTGCTACATCTTCCCAGCCTAGCCATGAGGACATATGAGGACTAGAGCCTTTGTTCTGCTTTTGCAAAGCATGGGCAACAGTCAAAGCCTCTCTCTCAAACAGTCAGAGTTGCCCAGGCAGTGTACTCACCACCATGCTTGTCTAACTGCTCTTGCATGAGAAGATGAGATGTTTCTCTGACTGGGTCTTTTGGTTGGTAGTTTTAGGGTCTCAAAGTTGTGGCTTCATGATCATCGCTTAGAGTCTCTCAAATTTTGTGACCTACTACTTGCTATGGCAGCACAAAATGAGAGCCTGGGAAAGAATCAAGGGCTGGCCACCTTCCTCCTAAGCTCTATTAGTGACAATCATTTTATAGAGAAAATTGCTCCCTTCTGGGAAGTGCCTCCTCTGACTTGATGCTGTCTGCCAGTGGAAGGTGAAATTACAACAATTACAAACTTAATCTTGGCAGTGACCCCTGAATTGACCCTTTGAAGGAACCCAGATTATGTCTGAGTCTGTTATCTCTGGAAGGAGACAAGCTGTCTTCAGAATTGCTTTTGGGGCCCCATCATGTCATTGTGAAATTGGAGTTAGTCATCTTGGCAATATTTTTCAGATTTGGTGCAGATAAGCTTGAACACATCCAGTTTCTTGGTTTCCAATGTTATTTAGAGAATTGGATGTTTTAAAGCACTTATTTTTCCTTAACTCAGTTCTCGTCATAATCCATCAACATCACAGTATGTTTATTCTCCATTTCATTTTTATATGATCCTGTTTAGTTGCGAGTAACCCAAGTGATATTTTTCTTTACTGTGGTCCTGTTTCCTCTTTGCTTTTGCTAAGGTAAAAATTCACCCATCCTCTAGGCAACAGTTTTCATAACCCTGATTTTATTCCTTGATTTTTTCCTTCTACCCCATGCAAATGACATTCACAACAATATCTTTAAATCAGAGATTTGACCTGCCTCTCTTGGATCGCTGCGGCTGATACTGTTGTAATCAACTGCATTCTGCGGTATCCTTGTGCTATTCCAGGAAAGTGAAAGGAAGTTTGGGATTGAGAGTGCGTCATACTTCCAGGCCCTAGAGAACACAGCCCCATCGTGGCTCCAGTATGGGGACTCAAAGAAACACATCCTAGGGTGTGTGAAAGGCATCATTCTTGGCTATATGGCCATCTCCCATTAATTTTCCAGGTGAAGTTGGCATGCCCTATTGTCAAGGAGCTGGTGGGCCTGAGTGAGTTCTCAGCTCCGCTCCTGCCTTGCCTTTGCACCTAGGCCCCAGGCGTCCTTGGGAAGGGCTTAGGGGCCGGTGGGTTGCACACTGCCAAGGGCTCCAGCAGTGAGAGCTCTGTCAGAGGGAAGGGAAGGGCAACTGCAGGGCTCCTCCAGCGGTTGCTTGGCCGCGCAGACTCAGCGCCGCACGGAGAGCACCAGGCTCCCAGGGCCCCTAGCTGTGGTCTGCAGCCCCGCACACCTGGAGGCTGACTCCGTGGGCGCCCAGCAGCTGCCCGCCCCTGTTTTCTGCATTGGTTTTCTCTGTATTGGAAACCTCACTAATCACAGGCCAGGATAGGAAGGCAGCATTTACTCTATCCGTTCAAAGTTATTTAAGGAATGCACATTCCTCCTGTACAGCTATTTTCCCTTAGGAAAACTGTTCATGCTAGGGAAGTAGGGTAAAGGATCAGTTGTTCAGTTCTGTTTGACAAAATACTCATTGGGAATCTGAGGCCCTGGGAGTAGTAAGATGACGAGATAAGGATTTCCGTGCTCACGAGTTACCACTTAAGTGGACTGGCTGTGGGACACGTTGAACTTAATGACATGGTCAGTGGGGCAAGAGGATCATGAAAATAAGCCAGCTCTGGAATTTTCCTCTCTAACAGGTGGCCAGCACTGTAAGGCACTGTGTAAAGGGAGTTCTAATACCTTGTATCTAGTATCTGAATAAATGTGACTGTAGGCCAGGCTCATCCCTAAAGTTGCTCGGAAGGAGTACAGCAGTCCACCTTATCCGTGGGGACACAATCCAAGACCCCCAGTGAATGCTTGAAATCACAGACCTTGCTGACTCTTTGATATACTATATTTTTCCTATACATACTTGATACAGTTTACTTTATAAATTAGGTACAGTAAGAGACTAGCAACAATAATTATACAGAACAATGATTAACAATACACTATCACAAAAATTATGTGCATGTGGTCTCTCTCTCTCTCAAAATGTCTTGTTGTCCAAACTTACTGCTTTTTTCGTCTTATCCAAGCACTTACCATGCGCTGTGGCTGCAACTTTTGCAGTTTGAGGTGCAACGCAAACCTAGCACAAATGTACTTTTCCTTCACAGTTTCAGGATAGAAGATTTGTTCTTACTGTAGATCTTAGCAAACTCAGCATATGAATCTTTTTTTTTTTTTTCTCTCTTACTAGGTCAAGAACTTTCCTCTTTTCAGTGAAAGGAAGGACTGCACAGCTCCTCTTTGGCATATCTGAATTGCCAGCATCACTGCTCTTGTACTTTGCAGCCATTACGAATTGCAGTCAGGGTGACTTGAACACAAGCACTATGATACCGCAGCAGACAATCTGATCACTGACATGGGGCTAACAGATGGGAGACACTGGACAAAGCGATGATTCCCATTTCAGGCAGGACGAAGTGGGGCAGATGGCATGAGGTTTTATCCTGCTATTCAGAACAGGGCACAATTTAAAATTTCTGAATTCTTTTTTCTGGAATTTTTCATTTAACATTTTGGGACTGCTGTTGATTGCATGTGATTGAAACCACAGACAGCGAAACCTTAGAGAAGAGGGAGCTGCTGTACCTGGAGCTATGTGATGCTTTGTCTGTGTAGGTTTGGCCTGTACTTCTGGTTAGGGACAGCGAGTCAGTCAATGGCAAATCTGGTCTTCTAGGTGCTCAGGGAGCAAAGACTTGAGCCACCATGATTCCCCCACCTCTCTCACACAGATAGCATCTGTGTTGTCAGGAAACGCTGTTGGCTCCACCTATAGAACACATCCAGAGTTCAACACTTCTCACTGTCTCCTCCGCCGCCACCCTGGGGCAAGCCTTCAGCATCTCATCAGCATCCTGGATCACGGCAGTCATTTTCTAACGGCTTCTTACTCTGCTCCTCCTGCATAATCAATTTTCAACACAGTCATGAAAATTCTTCATGTAATATCTAAACCAGATAGGGCCAGTCTTCAAAAACCCTATAAGTACTTCGGATCATTCACAGTGAAAGCCACTGTCCTTATGAGGGTCTTCGGGGTCCGGCCTCAGTGACTTCTCAGACTCATTCCCTGAGTTCCTCATGCTCAGTGGCTCCATTTCAGCCCACTGCCTTCTCCAGTACCCAGATAGCCTCCTTCCAGTCTCTACACTGGTTGCTTCCTCCAGTTATCTGCATACTTACTTTCCTTATCTCCTTGTCTTTTCTCAACTGTCACTATTACAATATGGCCTGCATAGAGCACCCTATTTTATTTTATCACTTTTTCTTTCATTGAAGTCTAGTTACTGCACAATATTATTTAAGTTACAGGTGCACAATATAGTGAATTACAATTTTTAAATTCATTATAAGATATTCCCCCTGTTTTACAATATATCTTTGTAGCTTATTTGATACCTTATAGCTTGTACCTCTTACTTCCCAACCCCTATATCACCGCTCCCATCTTCCGTGCCTCCATTGGTAACCACTAACTTGTTCTCTATATTTGTGAGTCTGTTTATTTTTTGTTATATTAGTTTCTTGCATTTTTTAGATTTTACATGTAAGCGACCTAGCATGCATGCATACATTGGAGAAGGAAATGGCAACCCACTCCAATGTTCTTGCCTGGAGAATCCCAGGAACAGAGGAGCCTGGTGGACTGCCATCTATGGGGTCACACGGAGTTGGACATGCCTGAAGCGACTCAGCAGCAGCAGCAGCATGGAAGTGACAGCAGGCAGTGTTTCCACATCTTCTTTATCTGTTCATCTGTTGATGGGCACCTAGTTTGCTTCAGGTTTTTGGCAATTGTAGATAATGCTGCTCTGAACATTGCAGAGCATGCATATTTTCAAATTAGTGTTACTGTTTTTTTTTTTTTAATAATATGTATCCAGGAGTGGAATTGCTGGGTCATATGGTAGTTCTGTTTTAGCTTTTTGAGAAATCTCTATACTGTTTCTTTTTGTATTTTTCTTTCTTTTCTTGTCTTTTTTTTTTTTGTTTGTTTTACAGTGGCTGCACCAGTGGCACCCCACTCCAGCACTCTTGCCTGGAAAATCCCATGGACGGAGGAGCCTGGTGGGCCACAGTCCATGGGGTCACTAAGAGTCGGACACGACTGAGCAGCTTCACTTTCACTTTTCACTTTCATGCATTGGAGAAGGAAACGGCAACCCACTCCAGTGTTCTTGCCTGGAGAATCCCAGGGATGGGGGAGCCTGGTGGGCTGCCATCTATGGGGTCGCACAGAGTTGGACATGATTGAAGCGACTTAGCAGTAGCAGCAGCAGCACCAGTTTGCACCCCTATCAACAGTGTATGAGGTTTCCCTTTATTCCACATCCTCATCAACACTTATTATTTGTGTTCTCTTTGATGATAGTCATTCTGGCAGGTGTAAGGTGGTTTTTAAAAAATTATTTCAGTTCAGTTCAGTTGCTCAGCATGTCTGACTCTTTGCGACCCCACAAATTGCAGCACGCCAGGCCTCCCTGTCCCGGAGTTCACTCAAACTCACGTCCATTGCGTTGGTGATGCCATCCAGCCATCTCATCCTCTGTCATCCACTTCTCTTCCTGCCCTCAATCCCTCCCAGTATCAGAGTCTTTTCCAATGAGTCAACTCTTCGCATGAGGTGGCCAAAGTACTGGAGTTTCAGTTTTAGCATCATTCCTTCCAAAGAACACCCAGGACTAATCTCCTTTAGAATGGACTGGTTGGATCTCCTTGCAGTCCAAGGGACTCCCAAGAGTCTTCTCCAACACCACAGTTCAAAACCATCAATTCTTTGGCGCTCAGCTTTCTTCACAGTCCAACTCTCACATCCATACATGACTACTGGAAAAACCATAGCCTTGACTAGACAGACCTTAGTCAGCAAAGTAATGTCTCTGCTTTTCAGTATGCTATCTAGGTTGGTCATAACTTTTCTTCCAAGGAGTAAGCGTCTTTTAATTTCATGGCTGCAGTCACCATCTGCAGTGATTTTGGAGCCCCCCAAAATAAAGTCTGCTATTGTTTCCACTGTTTCCCCATCTATTTGCCATGAAGTGATGGGACCAGATGCCATGATCTTCATTTTCTGAATGTTGAGCTTTAAGCCAACTTTTTCACTCTCCTCTTTCACTTTCGTCAAGAGGATAATTGCTTTCCAATATTGGGTTGATTTCTGCCATATACCAACATGAATCAGCCATAGGCATATGTATGTCCCCTCCCTCTTGAACTTTCCTCCCACCTCCCACCCCATCCCACCCTTAGAGGTTGTCTCATGGATTTAAGCTCCCTGCATCATATTTCCACTGGCTATCAAAGTTTACATATGGTAAGGTATATGTTTCAATGCTACTCTCTTTGCTTTGTATTTCCTTGATGATTAGTGATGTTGAGTATCTTTTCATATATCTGTCGGTCATCAGCATATTGTGATGGCCTCTACGCTCCCTACCACTCTCCTTCAACAGGCATTCCTGATCCTGAATAAGTAGTAAACTTACTCAATTTTTTTTTTAAAACACAAAAAGTATCTCCTTCCAATGTACTGTTTTTTTCACTTATTTACTGTTTGCTGTTTGTTTTCTCTTAATCCTCCCCTCCCACCCACACATCAGAATGAAGGCTGTATATGGGTAGACTTTTTTATTTGTTTGCTCTGTTATAGCTCACTGCCTTGAAAAGGATCTGGTAGACAGTGGTGGCTCAATAAATTTGTTGAATGAATGAATCCTGCAATCCTTCTCCATAAGCACTTTCAAATACTGGGGAATTCAGAGTCGTAATTCAGATAAGGAGTGGCTAGTAAGTTTTCAACCTATTCGTTGGTTTTACTCAGCTCATGAATGCATTTTGTCATTTTACTTTAGATGTAATGTTTGTCGTTTTAGTATTTAGATATAATTTTTAAAAATGACATCATTAGGTTTTCCCCTTCTGGAAAAAAAAAAAGATAATTTTAGGGAGACTCAGACTCTTGGTGATCACGGGGCTTGTACCACAGTTTGGTCTTCTCAGGAATTCCTGGACATATCATTCTCCTCATTAAGCATACGCTGTTTCAGCCCTGACGTGTGAGGTTCAGGGTGTTGGAGATAACTGACTGTAATGTGGAGATATGCCAGTTGAGTCAGCCACCTGAGGTCACAGCAATCATCCTTGCTGGCGTTATCAGTGCCATGGAAAAACTGCTCTTATTGCATCCTTCATTTTGAAGACCTGTGTGTGTATCTTTCTCCTTGGAAGATAGAATCAAGCATGTTGCCCATTTCTTCACATAGGATGCTCAAAAGATATTCAGTTGGGTTGAAATAATCAAATCCATTTTTTCTTCAATAAATTTATAATTGATTTGTTTCAAGATCAGGAAATAATTGAACTCTAACTCATCTCTAGGAATATAAGAAAATGGGGATTGAGGTTTAAGTGCAAATGTTTGCATGAGCCAGCATACCTCAGTGGCACTGCAGTGGGGATTTCAAACACTAAACTCTGCTTTCTGGTTTATTTATGTTTGATGCTGTCAGGAGTGTCTTTAGTTATTCTTTTAACTCTTTGGCAAAAAGAAGATAGTTGATTATGATAGCTCTTCTCTAAACCAGAATCTGCTCTAGCTCTTTCTTATACTCTTTGGAGTAAAGAAAGACAGAGAAATACATTGGTGATGGCTTTGCAGTATGAATTGTAGGGGAGAGAAAGAAAGCAGGCCCCCATGAACTCACATTCTTCTCCTATGAAAACATTTCTGTGATTCCTTGCAGTTCTCTCAAGAATGGAGGATAAAGATTGTGTTGTAGATGTAACAGTCTTAATTAGTAAAACTGACAAGAAAATACTTATCTCTTTATGTTGAATGACAGGAAAACACAACTTAGGGAATTTGTCACTTATGATTGAACAGAATTACATTTGAGTCTTACACATTTGTCTCAACCTGATTAGTTCACAGGCAGGTTTTTGTTTAGCTTCCTGGATCATGAATATTCTGAAGTCTTAGCTTTTCTTATCAGCAAAGGAAAGCAATTTATAATATGAGGCCTGAACAAACAAAGCACTTTAGACTCTTTTCCAGTTTCCCTGCTAGAGAAGCTGATTTTCTGCTTAAAAGGGAAACTCACATTTTCAAATGTCATATTTTTCTTGATCAAAGAGAAGGGGGTTCATTATTTTCTAAACTTTTTTTAGGAACAGGAAGACTTTTTTTTTTTTTTAAATTTCACAATACTGATTCTGAGACAACTTCACTAAACATAATTGTGCCTCCAAAAATAGTCATTTGCTCAAACAACTATCTTTTCTAAAGAGCACAAATATTTATCATTTCTCCTTTATAAATATTGAATACTACGCACATATGCCAAGAACTGACTCATTCTTTGCAAGTCAGCAGTTTCATCCAATAGTAAAGAAACATGTCTGCTATCATATGTGGTGTTATTTGCTGTAGAAAATTCACCAAAAGCCTGTTCTGAGCACAATATTTGGCTCTAGTTCTGTATGAATCACAAGAGTCTTATCAATAGATATTGTAGCTTGTACCATTTTTTTTTCTGTATGTGAAATACAGCTTTGAAAAATGCCCCCCCCCCTTTTTTTTTCCCCTTTGGTCTCTTACTTAAGTTAACTGACTGAATTTGGGGACACTAGCATTACTTTTTTAAATCAATTTTTCCAGAGAAGACGTTGTACCTTTGAAAGTGAACCTCAGGCTCTGATGACTTCATGTCACTACTAGCTAAGGTTTTCATACAGTAGCAGCATGATTTTTCTGGACTCCTGGGGAGCTGGTGGAAGGCAGTGCCAGGGACAGCTGGCATGATTCCTCTTTCTGTTGATGAAGATGTGCCCTTCCAATCACGAGCCTTGCTTAATTTGGTCTATGAACCAGGAGAGTGTTGTATTTGTAAACATTCCCTTCAAAAAAGGGAAAAGGTTCTTAGTGTTTATTTTTCCACATTAGTAATATCCAAATAAAAAAGAAGAGGCAAAAACAAGAATTGTCTGTCTTGTACTTCTGCCTGGGTCCCACCTGACTTGCCAGATTTACTGGAGACTTAGCTTCCAAGAACAGGAGCCCAGAATGACAGCCTGGGCCCGTTTCTTTCTGGGGCCACTGCCATGCTTCATGCTTCTGTTAAGGTTTGTATCCTTTGCCAAAAAACGTTAGGAATTTATATAGGTGTATGGGTGTATGTATGTGTGTTTACTACCCACAAATTCAAAACCTATTTCCGGAGGTAGAATAACACACTAAGGACTCGGAGTTAATAAAGTGGTTGGTTCCATCAATCCCCATTTTCAGATATTTATCACTCTATTTTCTGGTCATATTTTATTTTTTAGGTCCTCATCCTAAATCACTGTAGGTACAAATTCACTTGTCTCAGCACATAGAGTTATGTTCCCACTTAAGTTCCCTCTTTTATTTATATTTACAACATCAGTGTGAGTGGTACTACATTTTCAAACTTTTCAGTGGCTTTATTGAGGTGAGTTGATTTATAATAAACTGCACGTGTATAGAGTATGTCATTTGATGAGTTGAATAGATGTATACACCTATGAAACTGCCAAGAATCCATTTTACAGTCAAGATAATGAACATATCCATCACCCTCACAAGTAACTTTGTGCCTACTCATAATTCCTCTCTCCAACCCTTTGTCCATCCCCAGGCAACCACTGATCTGTTTCCTGTTATTGTAAGTTAGTTTGCATTTTCTGGAATTTATCTGCTGGATCATCAAAAATGCAAGAGAGTTCCAGAAAAACATCTACTTCTACTTTATTGACTATGCCAAAGCCTTTGATTGTGTGGATCACAATGAACTGTGGAAAATTCTGAAAGAGATGGGAATACCAGACCACCTGACCTGTCTTTTGAGAAACCTATATGCAGGTCAGGAAGCAGCAGTTAGAACTGGACATAGAATAGCAGACTGGTTCCAAATAGGAAAAGGAGTACGTCAAGGCTATATATTGTCACCCTGCTTATTTAACTTCTATGTAGAGGACATCATGAGAAATGCTGGGCTGGAAGAAGCACAAGCTGGAATCAAGATTGCCGGGAGAAATCTCAATAACCTCAGATATGCAGATGATACCACCCTTATGGCAGAAAGTGAAGAGGAACTAAAAAGCCTCTTGATGAAAGTGAAAGACGAGAGTGAAAAAGTTGACTTAAAGCTCAACATTCAGAAAATGAAGATCATGGCATCTCGTCCCATCACTTCATGGGAAATAGATGGGGAAACAGTGGAAACAGTGTCAGACTTTATTTTGGGGGGCTGCAAAATCACTGCAGATGGTGACTGCAGCCATGAAATTAAAAGATGCTTACTCCTTGGAAGAAAAGTTATGACCAACCTAGATAGCATATTGAAAAGCAGAGATATTACCTTGCCAACAAAAGTCCATCTAGTCAAGGCTATGGTTTTTCCTGTGGTCACGTATGGATGTGAGAGTTGGACTGTGAAGAAAACTGAGCACCAAAGAATTGATGGTTTTGAACTGTGGTGTTGAAGAAGACTCTTGAGAGTCCTTTGGACTGCAAGGAGATCCAACCAGTCCATTCTAAAGGAGATCAGTCCTGGGTGTTCTTTGGAAGGAGTGATACTGTTGGAAGGAGTGATGCTGAAGCTGAAACTCCAGTACTTTGGCCACCTCATGCGAAGAGCTGACTCATTGGAAAAGATTCTGATGCTGAGAAGGATTGAGGGCAGGAGGAGAAGGGGATGGCAGGGGATGAGATGGCTGGATGGCATCACCAAATTGATGGACGTGAGTTTGAGTGAACTCTGGGAGTTGGTGATGGACAGGGAGGCCTGGCAGTTCATGGGACCGCAAAGAGTTAGACACGACTGAGCGACTGAACTGAACTGAATACAAATGGAATCATACAGAATGCACTCTTTCTTGTCTGGCTTCTTTCAGTCACTATCATTATTTTGAGATTCAAACGTATGTATTAGTAGTCCCCCCCACCCCCCAATTAATTGTTGAGTGGTGTTCCATCATATGGACATACAGCAATTTCTTTATCTGTGTTGATGAACATCTGTATTGTTTCCGGTCATTGGCTACTGCAAACAAAGCTATTACTAACGTTACTGTACAAATCTTTGTCTGGGCATATGCTTTAATTTTGCATGGGTAAATGCTTAGGTGTAGAATGGCTGCATCTTATAGTAGATATATTTTCACTTTTTATGAAATTGCTAGACTGTTTTCCAAAGTGTTTGTATCATTTTACATTCATTTCAACAGTAGATGAGAGTTCCAACTGTTCCATATCCTTGAAAGAGTTGTTATGGTCAGTCTTTTAGCTTTCACGTTTCTAACAGTGGATAGTGGAATATTATTGTCTTTTAATTTGCATTTCTCCAATGTCTAATGACTATTGACTGGTGCGTACACACTTATTGCCATCATATATTATTTTTGGTGAAATAACAACTCAAATGTTTGGTTCATTTTGAATCTTTAAAATTATTCTTTATTGTTTTAGACTTCTTTATATATTCTGGATGTGGTTCCATTGATTTTTCTCTTTTCTTCTGTTATCAATTTCATTGATTTTAATCTAATTTTCAGTATTTCCTTCCTTGTGCTTACTTTGCCTTTATTTGTTCTTTTTTCCCCCCTAATTTGTTAAGAGAGCAGCTGTGATCATTGAACTGAAAGTTTGCTTCTTTTTAAAAATCAGTATTTTAAACATCCCTTTAATACTGCCTTTGTTGCATTCAATAACTTTTAATATGTTGTATTTTCATCATCATTCAGTTCAAAATACTGATTTCTCATTTTGAACTCTCCTTTGACCCATAAATTAAAAGTGCAATCCAGAGATAGAATTAAATGTAAATGTAACTGAGGAAATAAATACCCACAGCATAGCTTGCTCTGAATTTCAGATCAGTGTGGATGCTTGGGGAGAGACTAAACAGGAAGTAATAATGTGCAATGGGTCCCAGTAATGGTGGCCTTAATAAAATTATTACCAGAAAGAGTTTTTCCATAAATGAGAAAATACCAGAACAGGTCTGAGTCCTCTTAATTTGGAATACAGTTACTGAAGAATTGGAGTAGACTGAAAAATGTGCAAAACCAGAGCAACGGTCAGGCGAAGGCTCCATTTCTGTAGGTATCTTGAAAAAGACAAGCATCTCTGGGGGATTGGAGATAAAGATAAAAAAAGGAGGCACATAGAGGAAATAAACAATCCTATACAAACAAAAGATGACTTAATGAATTGGAAGACACTCTTTCTCCAGGTACAATTCTGTCCTCAAATAAATTATACTCTCTAGAGCAAGAGAGGATACTCTTCAACTAAGCAACCTGGTAGACTAATCCAAAAGTTTTAACCTTCCTGCATAGAAGAAGGTCAACTGCTACTCTAGAAAAGTAGAAGATACTTTCCAACTAAAGGAAATTAAAAAAAGGATGACTCAAAACAACTCTGCACAGAAATTGAAAATGAGAATCTATTTAGTTAATGAAAACATTTTCCTAAAATGAAACTGAAATAGGAAAATGGCAATATGATATTCTAACACGAATGAACTACTATTAAACACTTGCAGATATTAATGTTGATTCAAAACTTTATGATGTTGATTTAAAAACAAACACTCACAAGAGAAATGAACCAAAATATTAAAAGAACAAGATGAAATGACAAGTGATTAAATCAAGAAAGAATTTGAAGAAAAAGGACAAGTAATCTAAGGAATGAAAACTAAATTATAAGCACCCAAAAGATATTGAACTGAGATACTGCAACAGAAAAAAGAAGTAACTATCAGAATGAAAGATGATAGGAGAATCTGAAAAATAGGTTCTAAAAGATAAGTAGGTCCAGATTACATATTTTTGGAATCTCTGAAGAAGAAAAACAGAAGATAGAATCAAATTAATACTTAAAATTGTAAATCCAAAAAATCTATAAATAAAAGAATCATCTCCTTCTATACATCAAAATGTTATACTGTAAGTTTGGAAAATTGACCAGTAGTGAACAGCTCTGGGACATATCCTGGTGAAAATTTTACACTTTAAAAATAAAGAAAAACAAATCTCTGGCCTCCAGGCAGAAAAGATCATATAGCTAACAAAGAAAAAAGAATCAGTGTGGCATCAAACTTTTTTCCAGCAACCTACAAAGCAAGAACAAAAAGGAGCATCATTTTTTTTTAACAACTCAAGGAAAAGAAAGTGATAACCAAGGACTTTATGTCCAGACAAACTGGTCTTCACTTATCAGAATTATAAAAAACAGGTTTAATACAGTCAGCCCTCCCTATGTGCTGGTTCTGCATCTGTGGATTCAGCCAACTGAGGATCAAAAATATTTAGAAAGAGGGACTTCCTTGACAGTGGTCCAGTGGTTATAGACTCTGAGCTTCCAATGCATGTTCAATCCCTGGACAGGGAACTAAGATCCCACATGTCACTTTGCATAGCCAAAAAGCCATATATTTGGGGGGGGGGGGAACTGTCCATAAAATTCCAAAAAGCAAAACTTGAATTTATAGCACACTGGTTAATATTTACATAGCATTTCAATTGCATTAGGTGGATAAGTAATCTAGAGATAATTTACAGTATATGGGAAGATGTGCATAGACTATGCAGTATTTGCAAATCCCAGCCATCTTATAGAAGATGCTTGAGCATCTGTGGAATTTGGTACCCATGGGGGATTTGTTCCAGGAGCCCGTGGATAATAAGGGATGATTATATTGAAAAACCCAGGTAATACTGAATTCAGAGCCCTTCCTGAAGAATCTATGAATGATGAAATTTTCCTCTGCTGAAAGTGATTGGGGAACTTTGGCAAGCTGTGATGACTATGGCCACTGAATGAATTTCACTCTGCCTTTATCCCAAGGAAGGTCCGAGTTCTGCTCTGCTTCCCCTCCATACCAGCTTGACTTTCAGAAATGAAGCTCAAATGGGCAGAATTGAGACCAACCAGGAAGAGATATTTTCTATGTGAATGTTACCTGTGTGTGAGCACTGAATCTTTAAAAACTAACTGGAAATATCTTGCTCATTTCAATAGCATAATATGTTCTCTGTGGATTCCATTCACAGTTGTGACTGCTTAAGATAATAGCCAACTGAATGATAGAAATGAAAGGCAGGAAGGGGCAAGAGGCTGCAGGCTGCCCATGAAAATTTACATAGGAGGATTATGAATTTGAGTCACACAGACAGGAGCAGACTGTCTTACACAGAGGAAGCAACAAAGAAGGTGAGAGGTTTTCATTGTTCCCAGTGTTTATCTCATGGATATTTGAGTGCCTTTGTTGCCTGACAAAGACAGTGTTTGGTGCCCTTTCATATTATGTTGAATTGGGGAAGAGATGTGTTCTTCTCTGAGTGTCATTAATACCCTATGCCCCTATAGCATCCTTGGTGCCAGTAAGAGGATGTGGGCATCCCTGAATCATTTTAAGTGTTTCCTCCCTCTATTTACATTTCTTGTGAAAATGACCCTTGCTGCTCAGTGTGCCCAGTGCCAATAGTACTGGCATCATTGAGGAGCTTGTTAGAGATGCAGAATCGGTCTGCACTTCTAAAGTGTGTCTTACATATGAACATGATATCCCTGGTGGCTCAGATGGTAAAGAGTCTGCCTGCAATGTGGGAGACCTGGGTTTGATCCCTGGGTCAGGAAGATTCCCTGGAGAAGGAAATAACAACCCACTCTAGAATTCTTGACTGGAAAATCCCAGGGACAGAGTTGCCTGGCAGGCTACAGTCCATGGGGTTGCAAAGAGTTGGACACGTACATACATACATGTGACTATAGATGCAAATTATATTATATATAATATAATGATAATTTGTTATTATTCTTATTATTTCAAGATTTTAACAAGATCTTGTCAAAAGTAGATCTTGGTTCAGAAGTCTGGGAGGGTGACCAAGATTCTGCATTTCTAACAAGCTCTCAAGTTATTTCAATGCCTCTGATCCTTGCAACACACTAGATCACTTATCCCTTCCAGAGTTTGTTGAATGACTCCTTTCTGATATTCCCTGGCAAATTAATGTTCAGTGTTTCCCTATAAATATCTAAAAAGAACAATAAGCCATCATAGGCAGAGAGATTCTCCTGCTAATCTCTTGAGGACCAAGAACTAGGTTTAATCTACAGTAAAGCCATGACAGATTTTATTTTTATGGGCTCCAAAATCACTACGGAGTCACACACATGTGACTGCAGCCTTGAAATTAAAAGACACTTACTCCTTGGAAGAAAAGCTGTGACAAACCTAGACAGCATATTAAAAAGCAGAAATATCACTTTGCTGACAAAGGTCCATTAAAGCTATGGCTTTTCCAGTAGTTATGTATGGATGTGACATTTGGACCATAAAGAAAGCTAGCACCAAAGAATTGATGCTTTTGAATTGCGATGTTAAAGAAGACTCTTGAGAGTCCCTCGGACAGCAAGGAGATAAAACCAGTCAATCCAATAAACAAAGAACAATGCTACTCCATGTTGCTTGCTTATCAAATCACATGGGGCCTTTAGGGCAGCAAAGGAGACACAGACGTAAAGAATAGACTTTGTCCTCAGTGGGAGAGGAGGATGTGGTGATTTGAGAGAATAGCCTTGAAACATAGACATTACCATATGTAAAGTAGAGAGCCAATGGTAGTTTGCTGTAAGATATAGAGCACCCAAAACCAGCGCTCTGTGACAACCTGAAGCAATGGAGTGGGGAGGAAGGTGGAAGGAGGATTTGGGATAGAAGTTACAGTGTATACCTATGGCCAATTCATATTGATGTATGACAAAAAACCATTATAACATTGTGATGTAATTATCCTCCAATTAAAAAAAAAAGCAAACATAGTTTCCTAAGCCTAACTTCAGAAGAATTAAATCAGAATGGGGACAGGCAACAGGTATTTGTATTTTAAAATGCAAATTAAATGCAAATTTTTACATGCACTCCATGGTGATTCCGATGCCAAGACAGTTTGAGAACACTATTCTGTGTAAATTTTTCTCCTGGAGTTATATAACCTGGTGGTACAAGATCAAACAGAAAAAAAAAAATGGGCAAGAATAACATTGAAAATGCAAGCAACCCAATTATCAAGCTTGGTCTAATGGAGAAATACAGAACTGTGCACTGGGAATCTTCCCAACCCAGGGATCGAACCCGGGTCTCCCGCATTGCAGGCAGACGCTTTAACCTCTGAGCTACCAGGGAAGCCCATTCAGTAAACTAGAAAGATACATTTTTTTGTCTACATACCAAGATATTAATCAAATCTGAACAAACGCACAGGAAGCCTGGCGTTCTGCAGTCCATGGGGTCACAAAGAATCAGACATGACTGAGTGACTGAAAAATGACAACAAATGCAAGTGTGATTAGTATACAGATTATATTTTCTATCCACAATTACGTTTCAGGGAAGAAAACAATTTTTATTGAAAAAACTCCACAGAAATAAAAAACCTCTCTATGCAAACATCAAGAACAACAAAAAGAAAAAAAAAGACCAAGACTGCTTTATATTTGAATTCTGACATACAATCCAGTAACAGAAAATTATAATAGTATATAAATTTTACTAGATAATATAATGCTACTTTCTAAGAATGACAACAAAACTATTGCAGGAAGGGGGGCCCCTTCCAGAGCCCGAAACTGGGCTCTTGTCTAACACTCAGAAATGAATTGTCCGAGGAGACATGTGCTGACAAAGCAAGAGATTTTATTGGGAAAGGGCACCCGGGTGGAGAGCAGTAGGGTAAGGGAACCCAGGAGAACTGCTCTGCCGCGTGGCTCACAGTCTCGGGTTTTATGGTGATGGGATTAGCTTCTGGTGGTCTTTAGCCAATTATTCTAATTCAGAGTCTTTCCTGGTGGCGCACACATCGCTTAGCCAAGATGGATGCTAGCGAGAGGGATTCTGGGAAGTGGACGGACACGCGGAGTCTCCTTTCAACATTTCCTAAACTCTTCTGGTTGGTGGTAGCTTATTAGTTCCGTGTTCCTTACCAGGATCTCCTGTCATAAAACAACTCATGCAAATGGTTACTATGGTGCCTGGCCAGGGTGGGTGGCTTCAATCAGTGTGCTTCCCCTAACAAAACCATAAGGAGACAGTATAAGAAAGTAAATTATAGGCCAATCTCACTCATGAATATAGATGTAAAAATTTTAAGTATTTTTGTTAAACAAATTTATAGCATTTTAAAAAGATAATGTGTCATGCCTGATATGGATTATCCAAGGAAAGCATGGATGATTTTACATTGGAACATTATTATTGTATTTTATCTTATTAAAGAACTAAATGAGAAAAAAACACATCAATAGATATAGAGAATCTATCCATAATGTCCACAAGCATTCAATAATAAAAACTCCTCAAAAACTAGGAAGTAATTATAATAGAAAGAAACTCCCTGAATATCTATCAACAACTTACTGCATATAATATATTCAGATGTAAAGTCTAGAACATTTCCTTTAAAGTAAAATACAATGTAAGTAGCTTGAGTCTTGTTCTGGAGGTCCTAGCCAGGGCAGTAAGACAAGAAGAAAAATTCATAAAAGTGGAAGAAAATTGTCATTATTCACATAGTATATAAGTCATGTCCAGCTCTTTGCAATCCCATGGACTTAGCCAAATGTAAATATAGCTAACCCTAAAGATTCTGTAAGTAAATATTTATAAATAATATGAGTTATTTGAAAACTTGTATTTCTATATACCTTCCACAAGGAATAGAAAATGTTATTATGTTAAAACAAATTTAATAAGAGCAACCAAAAATGTAATGGATCAAAGGATATATTTGACAAAAAACACATAAAACCTCTATTGAGAAAATTATAAGATTTTAATATATTAAAGAATCTTAAAATTAATGGAGAAATATACCAAGTTCAGGGAAGGGAGTCTCAATAATTTTAAAATGTCATCTCCCACACAAAGGACCCCTTTGATTTGAATAATAGTCCCAACAGAATATTTTTCTTGGAACCTAACAAGCTGATTTTTAAACTTATTAAGAGAACAATGTCAAGTAGAGTTGAAACACACTTCCAAAGGAAGAAAAAGTTGATGGAAAATGCTCTACGGGGTATAACAACTTGTTACAAAGCTATTAGTATTCTTAGTTAAGGAATAGGCAACCAGAACAATAGAACAGGACTTGGAGTCCAGAGAGAGATAAAACCTGAACTGCGAAAGATCCAGTGTGGCAGACTTCTATGAAAGATAAAACTATTTAAAACAATTGTGTTGGGATAGTTGACTATACACATGGAGAATAATGTTAGATTTATATCTTATATAGGTGAAGCTGCTCAGTCGTGTCCGACTCTTTGTGACCTCATGGACTTCTCCGACCATGGGATTCTCCAGGCAAGAATACTGGAGTGGGTTGCCATTTCCTTCTCCAGGGGATCTTCCCAACCCAGGGATTGAACCCAGGTCTCCTGCATTGGAGGCAAATGCTTTAACCTCTGAGCCACCAGGGAAACCATATCTTATATATTTCACAAAAATCAATTCTGGGTGAACTGAATACTTTAATCAGAAAGGAAACACTTTAAACATTTCTTATAAGAAATACAAGAAAGTATTTCTGTGAACTCAAGGTAGAGAAATATTTCTTAATCAAGATGCCACGAGTACAAAATGATTAACTTGACTGCAGTAAAATTAAGAGACCTGCTCATCAGATCATAAAATGGGAAAAAATGCAAGTTATAAACTGGGAGAAATTATTTTCTGTAGATATAAGTAACAAACTGTTGGTATGCAGAATATAGAAAAAACTGCCCAGAACTCCCCAGACTCAATAAGAATTTGACAAAGGAGTCCACAGAGTATAATAATGAGCAAAAGACACAAATAGTTGTATTACAGAAGAGGAAATGCAAATAGCAATAAATATGAAAAGATAAGTTCATTAGTATTAAGGAAAGACATTGAATATAAGATAAAATGTATAGTTTTCTGAATAGCAAAGGTTAATATCAAATGACACAAACGAATTAGTAAGAATGTAGAGCAAAGCAAATTTTAGAAACTGTTGGAGGAAGGTAAATTTGCTTTGGGAAGTAGTTTGCCATTACTGAGTGAAGCTGAAACTGAACATTTCCTTATGTCCTGACCATTCTCTATAACACAGAGAAAGCTTGTGATATTTGTAATATTAGAAAACTGTTAATAAATGTCAATAAATTAAGAGAATGGGATAAGCAGTTCTATGATCATACAAAGAAATATTATAACACTGTAATAATACACCAGAGAGAAATAAATGTGTTAAATAGATGAATCTACCAAAAAAAAAAGAAAAGAAAAGAAAAAACTTTGAGAAAAGCTAGTTTTAAATAATAAAACTTTTGTGTTAAAACTACAAAAAGAAAGCAACAAATAATAGGCTAAATGCACGTGTGAAAGCTATATAGGAAAGAAATAGAATGATAAATAAAAAATTCATGAATGGGTTTACTTTTAGGTGGGAGAGAGGACATAATTGCAGAGTTTCAGAGAAAAAGCTCCAATAACATTCAGTTCAGTTCAGTTCAGTCGCTCAGTTGTGTCCAACCCTTTGTGACCACATGAATTGCAGCACGCCAGGCCTCCCTGTCCAGCACCAACTCCTGGAGTTCACTCAGATTCACGTCCATCGAGTCAGTGATGTCATCCAGCCATCTCATCCTCTGTCGTCCCCTTCTCCTTCTGTCCCCAATCCCTCCCAGCATCAAAGTCTTTTCCAATGAGTCAACCTTTCGCATGAGGTGGCCAAAGTACTGGAGTTTCAGCTTTAGCATCATTCCTTCCAAAGAAATCCCAGGGCTGATCTCCTTCAGAATGGACTGGTTGGATCTCCCTGCAGTCCAAGGGACTCTCAAGAGTCTTCTCCAACACCACAGTTCAAAAGCATCAATTCTTTAGTGCTCAGGCTTCTTCACAGTCCAACTCTCACATCCATACATTAGGAGAGTTCTATATGTCAAATCAGGTGGTGAGTTTATGGCTATTTAATTGTCATCATTTACATCTTACATATAATAAATTATATAAATATATTCAATATTTGATAACAAAATACTTGAAATGATTGACTCAGTCAAATATGTTTTTAGGAATTAAAAAGAAAAAAATTGCACAAATGGCTACTCCAAAGCTGAGTCAAAGCTTTCTTATCCCAATCCTTGAGGCAGCCAGAATGAGTCATGCTCTTGTCCTCACCCAGAAATCAAATCCATTAAACATCTGCAGTCAAAGCCCTCAACAGCCCACATTTAGTTGAATCCAATTTATTGCTATCTGTTTTTCATCTTATTTGACCTCTGAGCTTAAAATCTCTTTCCTAATCAGTTTTCTGAGGCACCTTCTCATTTTGGCTTTTAAGCCATACTCATCTATTTTTTGTTTGTTTTGTTTTGTTTGTTTCCTTGCCATTTCAGGACACTTTGCTGACTCTCTTGTAAAGAGTCCTGTAAAACAGAAACCACACTAGGTATTTTAGCTGAGAGAATTTAATATAGAAAACTGGTTACACAGGTGTTGTGTGTGTGTGTGTGTGTGTGTGTTGGTCGCTCAGTCGTGTCCTACTCTTTGGGACCCCATGGACTGTAGCCCATCAGATGCTTCTGATCATGGAATTCTCCAGGCAAGAATACTGGAGTGGTTTGTCATTCCCTTCTCTAGGGGATCTTCCCGACCCAGGGATTGAACCTGGGTCTCCTGCATTCAGGCACATTTGTTACCATCTGAGCCACCAGGGAAGCCCTACATAGGTGTCAGAGCACTGAAAAAAAGAAACATAGATATAGTACCTGCAGGGAGCAGGTAACATCTCAAGGAATGGGAAACATACAGGAGTTGTTGGGATCGCTGGGTCTAGAATCTCAGAGGAGGGTCCCTGTGGAATTGGGACCAAAATTTCTGAGCAGTGGATACCATTTGGCTGATGACCACACTCCAGAAACTCAGAAGAGAGCCCTGACAAAGTTGATCTCAGACTCCGGGGAGTGCGTTCTGCTCATTGCTCTATTACTGCACAGAGGACCACTTCCAGGAACTGAAACTGGCAGCTTCTGTCTCTGGGCAGGGCTGCTGCTGAGACAACACTGACAAAGTCAGCAAGCAAACAGGAAATGAGAAGGAATATGTCCGTCTCTTTTCTTTGGCTTTCAGGTTTCATTCTATTGCCTCCTATTGGCAGAACCTAAAAGGAAGCCAACTGGTGAAGAATAAATTTTGTTTTCAGGGTTCTACCTCTGGCATCACAAAGTAAAATATGAGATGGTGGGTTTCAAGCTTTGAGAACATAGAATAATGACTATCATGCTTTACCTATCTTTAGGCTTCAAATATTAGAGAATGTAAGAGCTTTAGTCCTTGGCCCATTTCTTTCTTTATAGAATCTTTCTTCAAGGAATCTTATCTGTTCTCATGCTTTTTATATCAGATAAAATAAGGTGACTCCAAAATTTATTTCTCCAGCTTTCACTTGAGCTCCAGACTTCTGTATCCACCTACATAACTGACAACTGTAATTGAATGCCCTCAAAGCAACTGCAGACTCAATACTTGCAAAATGAAATATGCTTCCCTTCAGTTTTCCTCTTGTCCATTAATATCATCATCATTCACACAGTTGTTCAAATAAGAAACCTGACATCATTCTTGCTTTCTTCCTTTATATCTGCCATTTCCCCACACCTGACTCATCAAAATTATTGAGATTTAAGCTCTAAAATACCCTCAGACCCTTCACCCAACATGCATGACAACTGTCATAAAAGATGCCTTTTACATGGACCACAGCAGTAGCTTTGCAGTGGCTCATCCTCCTTTAATTTTTCATGCCTTTTAACAGACCTCTCAGAAGTAGCCTGAGCAGTCTTTATTTTTAAAATTTATTTATTTTAATTGGAGGCTAATTACTTTACAATATTGTTGTGGTTTTTGCCATACATTGACATGAATCAGCCATGGGTGTACATGTGTTCCCCATCCTGAAACCCCCCTCCCACCTCCCTCCTTATCCCTCAGGGTCACACCAGTGCACCAGCCCTGAGCACCCTGTCTCATGCACCAAACCTGGACTGGAGATCTGTTTCACATATGATAATATACATGTTTCAATGCTATTTTCTCAAACCATCCCACCCTCACCTTCTCCCACAGAGTCCAAAAGACTGTTCTATACATCTGTGTCTCTTTTGGTGTCTCACATAGGATCATTGTCACCATCTTTCTAGATTCCATGTATATGTGTTAGTATACTGTATTGGTATTTTTCTCACTCTGTATAATAGGCTCCAGTTTCATCTACCTCATTAGAACTGATTCAAATGTATTCTTTTTAATGGCCGAGTAATATTCCATTGTGTATATGTACTACAGCTTTCTTATCCCTTCATCTGCCGACAGACATCTAGGTTGCTTCCATGTCCTGGCTATTATAAACAGTGCTGCGATGAACATTGGGGTACACATGTCTCTTTCAGTTCTGGTTTCCTCGGTGTGTATGCCCAGCAGTGGGATTGCTGGGTCGTATGGCAGTTCTGTTTCCAGTTTTTTAAGGAATCTCCACACTGTTTTCCACAGTGGCTGTACCAGTTTGCATTCCCACCAACAGTGTAAGACAGTTTCCTTTACTCCACACCCTTTCCAGCGTTTATTGTTTGCAGACTTTTTGATAGCAGCCATTCTGACTGGCGTGAGATGGTACCTCATTGTGGTTTTGATTTGCATTTCTCTGATAATGAGTGATGTTGAGCATCTTTTCATGTGTTTGTTAGCCATCTGTATGTCTTCTTTGGAGAAATGTCTGTTTAGGTCTTTGGCCCATTGTTTGATTGGGTCGCTTATTCTTCTGGAATTGAGCTGCCTGTATATTTTTGAGATTAATACTTTATCAGTTGCTTCATTTGCTATTATTTTCTCCCATTCTGAAGGCTGTCTTTTCACCTTGCTTATAATTTGCTTCGTTATGCAGAAACCTTTAAGTTTAATTAGGTACCATTTGTTTATTTTTGCTTTTATTTCCATTACTCTGGGAGCTGGGTCATAGAGGATCCTGCTGTGATTTATGTCAGAGAATGTTTTGCCTATGTTTTCCTCTTGGCATATTATAGTTTCTTTAATCCATTTTGAGTTTATTTTTATGTATGGTGTTAGAAAGTGTTCTAGTTTCATTCTTTTACAAGTGGTTGACTAATTTTTCCAGCACCACTTGTTAAAGAGATTGTCTTTTCTCCATTGTATATTCTTGCTTCCTTTGTCAAAGATAAGGTGTCCGTAGGTGAGTGGATTTATCTCTAGGCTTTCTATTTTATTCCATTGATCCATATTTCTGTCTTTGTGTCAATACCATACTGTCTTGATGACTGTACCTTGGTAGTATATCTGAAGTGAGGCAGGTTGGTTCCTCCAATTCCATTCTTCTTTCTCAAGATTGCTTTGACTATTTGAGGTTTTTTGTATTTCCATACACATTGTGAAATTATTTGTTCTAGTTGTCTGAAAAATACTGTCAGTAGCTTGATAGGGATTGCATTTAATCTGTAGATTGCTTTGGGTAGTATACTCATTTTCACTATATTGATTCTTCTGATCCATGAACATGGTATATTTCTCCATCTATTTGCGTCATCTTTGATTTCTTTCATCAGTGTTTTATAGTTTTCTATATATAGGTCTTTTGTTTCTTTAGGTAGGTTTATTCCTAAGTATTTTATTCTTTTCATTGCAATGGTGAATGGAATTGTTTCCTTAATTTCTCTTTCTGTTTTCTCATTGTTAGTGTATAGGAATGCAAGGGATTTCTGTGTTGATTTTATATCCTGCAACTTTACTATATTCATTGATTACCTCCAGTGGAGTCTTTAGGGTTTTCTATGTAGAGGATCATGTCATCTGCAAACTGTGAGAGTTTTACTTCTTCTTTTCCAATCTGGATGCCTTTTATTTCTTTTTCTGCTCTGATTGCTGTGGCTAAAACTTCCAAAACTATGTTGAATAGTAGTGGTGAGAATGGGCACCCTTGTCTTGTTCCTGACTTTAGGGGAAATGCTTTCAATTTTTCACCATTGAGGATAATGTTTGCTGTGGGTTTGTCATATGTAGCTTTTATTATGTTGAGGTATGTTCCTTCTATGCCTGCTTTCTGGAGGGTTTTTATCATAAATTGATGTTGAATTTAGTCAAAGGCTTTCTCTGCATCTATTGAGATAATCATATGGTTTTTATCTTTCAATTTGTTAATGTGGTGTAGTACATTGATTGATTTGTGAATATTAAAGAATCCTTGCATCCCTGGGATAAAGCCCACTTGGTCATGATGTATGATCTTTTTATTTTATTTTTTATTTATTTTTATTTTTTTATGATCTTTTTAATATGTTGTTGGATTCTGTTTGCTAGAATTTTGTTAAGGATTTTTGCATCTATGTTCATCAGTGATATTGGTCTGTAGTTTTCTTTTTTTTTTGTGGCATCTTTGTCAGGTTTTGGTATTAGGGTGATGGTGGCCTCATAGAATGAGTTTGGAAGTTTACCTTCCTCTGCAACTTTCTGGAAGAGTTTGAATAGGGAAGGTGTTAGCTCTTCTCTAAATTTTTGGTAGAATTCAGCTGTGAAGCTGTCTGGTCCTGGGCTTTTGTTTACTGGAACATTTCTGATTACAGTTTCAATTCCATGCTTGTGATGGGTCTGTTAAGATTTTCTATTTCTTCCTGGTTCAGTTTTGTAAAGTTATACTTTTCTAATAATTTGTCCATTTCTTCCAAGTTGTCCATTTTATTGGCATATAGTTGCTGATAGTAGTCTCTTATGATCCTTTGCATTTCTGTGTTGTCTGTTGTGATTTCTTCATTTTCATTTCTAATTTTGTTGATTTGATTCTTCATCCTTTGTTTCTTGATGAGTCTGGCTAACGGTTTGTCTATTTTATTATCTTCTCAAAGAACCAGCTTTTAGCTTTGTAGATTTTTGCTATGTTGTGTTTTCATTTTTGTTCGTTTCTATGCATATTTTGATTTCTTCTTTGCTTTCTTCTGTGATTTGTTGGTTATTCAGAGGTGTGTTGTTTAGTCTCCATATGTTGGAATTTTTAGTAGTTTTGTCCTGTAGCTGACATCTAATCTTACTGCATTGTGATCAGAAAAGTTGCTTTCAATTTTTTTGGAATGATTTCAATTTTTTTTTGAATTTACCAAGGCTAGATTTATGGCCCAGGATGTGATCTGTCCTGGAGAAGGTTCCTTGTGCACATGAGAAAAAGGTGAAATTCATTGTTTTGGGGTGAAATGTCATATAGATATCCATTAGGTCTAACTGGTCTATTGTATCATTTAAAGTTTGTGTTTCCTTGCTAATTTTCTGTTTAGTTGATCTCTCCATAGGTGTGAGTGGGGTATTAAAGTCTCCCACTTTTATTGTGTTATTGTTAATTTCCCCTATCATCAGTTCAGTTCAGTTCAGTTGCTCAGTTGTGTCCGACTCTTTGTGACCCCATGAATCACAGCACACAAGTCCTCCCTGTCCATCACCAACTCCCAGAGTTCACTCAAACTCACGTCCATCGAGCTGGTGATGCCATCCAGCCATCTCATCCGCTGTCATCCCCTTCTCCTCCTGCCCCCAATCCCTTCCAGCATCAGAGTCTTTTCCAATGAGTCAACTCTTCGCATGAGGTGGCCAAAGTACTGGAGTTTCAGCTTTAGCATCATTCCTTCCAAAGAAATCCCAGGGCTGATCTCCTTCAGAATGGACTGGTTGGATCTCCTTGCAGTCCAAGGGTCTCTCAGGAGTCTTCTCCAATGCCACAGTTCAAAAGCATCAACTCTTTTTCTCAGCTTTCTTCACAGTCCAACTCTCACATCCATACATGGCTACTGGAAAAACCATAGCCTTGACTAGATGGACCTTTGTACTTGTGAGCATTTGCCTTACATATTGCGGTATTCCTATGTTGGGTGCATATATATTTATGTTATATCTTCTTCTTGGATTGATCCTTTGATCATTATGTAGTGGCCTTCTTTGTCTCTTTTCACAGCCTTTATTCAAAGTCTATTTTATCTGATATGAGTATTGCTACTCCTGCTCTCTTTTGGTCTCCGTTTTTGTGAAATATCTTTTTCCAGCTCTTCACTTTCAGTCTGTATGTGTCTCTTGTTGTGAGGTGGGTGTCTTGTAGACAGCATATATAGGGGTCTTGTTTTTGAATCCATTCAGCCAGTCTTTGTCTTTTGGTTGGGGCATTCAACCCATTTACATTTAAGGTAATTATTGATAAATATGATCCCATTGCCATTTACCTTGTTGTTTTGGGTTCGAGTTTATACACCTCTTCTGTGCTTCCTGTCTAGAGAAGATCCTTTAGCATTTGTTGGAGACCTGGCTTGGTGGTGCTGAATTCTCTCAGCTTTTGCTTGTCTGTAAAGCTTTTGATGTCTCCTTCATATTTGAATGAGCTCCTTGCTGGGTACAGTAATCTGGGCTGTAGGTTATTTTCTTTCTTCACTTTAAGCATGTCCTGCCATTCCCTCCTGGCCTGAAGAGTTTCTATTGAAAGATCAGCTGTTATCCTTATGGGAATCCCCTTCTGTGTTATTTGTTGTTTTTCCCTTGCTGCTTTTCATATTTGTTCTTTGTGTTTGATCTTTGTTGATTTGATTAATATGTTTCTTGGGGTGTTTCGCTTTGGGTTTATCCTGTTTTGGACTCTCTGGATTTCTCAGACTTGGGTGGCTAGTTCCTTCCCCATTTTAGGGAAGTTTTCAACTATTATCTCCTCAAGTATTTTCTCGTGGCCTTTATTTTTGTCTTCTTCTTCTGGGACTCCTGTGATTCGAACATTGGGGCATTTGACATTGTCCCAGAGGTCTCTGAGGTTCTCCTCATTTCTTTTAATTCTTTTTTCTTTTTTTCCTCTCTGCTTCATTTATTTCCACCATTCTGTCTTCCACCTCACTTATCCTATCTTCTGCCTCAGTTATTCTACTGTTGGTTCCCTCCAGAGTGTTTTTTTTTATCTCATTTATTGCATTATTCGTTATTGATTGACTCTTTTATTTCTTCTAGATCCTTGGTAAACATTTCTTGCATATTCTCAACCCTTGTCTCCAGGCTATTTGTCTATAACTCCATTTTGTTTTCAAGATTTTGGATCATTTTTATTGTTATTATTCTGAATTCTTTTTCAGGTAGAATTCCTATCTCCTTCTCTTTTGTTTGGTTTGGTGGACATTTATCATGTTTCTTTACCTGCTAAGTATTTCTCTGCCTTTTCATCTTGTTTAGATTGCTGTGTTTGGGATGGCCTATCTGTATTCTGGCAGTTGGTGGCTCCTCTTTACTGTGGAGGTTCCTCGCTGTGGGTGGGGTTGGACGGGTGGCTTGTCAAGGTTTCCTGGTTAGGGAAGCTTGTGTCAGTGTTCTGATGTGTGGACCTGGATTTCTTCTCTCTGGAGTGCAATGAAGTGTCCAATTGTGAGTTTTGAGGTATCTATGGGTTTGGTGTGACTTTGGGGCAGCTTGTATATTAAAGCTCAGGGCTATGTTCCTGTGTTGCTGGAGAATTTGCATGGAATGACTTGCTCTGGAACTTGTTGGCTCTTGGGTGGAGCTTGGTTTCAGTGTAGGTATGGAGGCTTTTTGATGAGCTTTTGTCGATTAATGTTCCCTGGAGTCAGGAATTCTCTGGTGTTCTTAGGTTTTGGATTTAAGCCTCCTGCCTCTGGTTTTCAGTCTTATTCTTACAGTAGCCTCAAGACTTCCCCATCCATACAGCACCAACGATAAAACATCTAGGTTAATGGAGAACAGATTCTCCACAGTGAAGGTCACCCAGAAAGATTCGCTGAGTTACGTGGAGAAGAGAAGAGGGAGGAGGGAGATAGAGGTGACCAGGAGAAGAGGGGGAATCAAAAAGGGAGAGAGCAATCTAGCCAGTCATCAAATCCCTATGTGCTCTCCACAGCCTGGGACACCCAGAGAGGTTCACAGAGTTACACAGAGAAGAGAAGAGGGAGGAAGGAGATAGAGGTGACTGGGAGGGGAACGTGGGGGTCAAAAGGAGAGAGACAGATCTAGCCGGTAATCAGTTCCCTAAGTGTTCTCCACAGCCCAGAACACACATAGAGATTCAGAGTTGGGTAGAGAAAAGAAGTGGGAGGGAGGAGATCGAGGTGACCTTGAGGAGAAAAAGGAGAGTCAAAAGAGGTAGAGGGCAATCAAGCCAGTAATCACACTCCTAAGTAAAAATGGGCACTGAAGATTGGATTCTTAAAGGTACAAAATTGATAACAAATACCAGAAAACAAAGATTAAAAATCTAGAGTAGAGGTTAGGCTGTCAAAAATACAATATTAACAAAACAAAAAAAAATCACAAAAATTATAAAAAATATATATATGAAATTTGCTTTAAAAATAGGGTTTTTTGGCAAGGTAATAGTAGGTTATAAAAATGAAAATTAAAGGAATAATAAAGGACTTAAAATTTTTTAAAAAATTTTAAAATGATAATAGTAAAAATATATCTAGGAATTTCTCTGGAGCTGTTGCGGGCAGTGTGGGGTCAGTTCAGTTTCAGATAGTTCCTTGTTCCAGCTTATACTTCTCAAGGTCTATAGGCCCCTTCCAGTGTAGTTGGTGCTAACTATAGGGTTTTAATCTGTTGCACCTGTTACTTCGGTTCCCTCTGTTTATTTTGGCTTCTTCTGTTTGCAAGTCTCTTCAGTGTCTAATTTCTGTCCTGAAACAAGGGAGCGAAAGTGGTCACTTATTTAGTCTCACCTGTTCAGTCGTGCTGTGGGGAGGGAGGAACACTGCAGAGAAATATCACTGACGTGTGTGGGGAGTGCTCACAGTGTCTCGGCCACACTGGGTTTGCCCACACTCACAGAGTGTGTGCTTTCCCAGTCTATACTGCTCAGGCTCCAGGTTGCTCTGCAGGGAAGCTGTCTAAAGTGGGCCCTGGGTTGCGTGCACTTCCCAGGTCTAAGCTGCTCAAGTTCAGGTTCTCAGGTACTCCACAAAGGCACAGACTCAGTTGGGCCTGCGTTTTGTGCCCTTCCCAAGTCCGAGTAGCTTAGGCGACCAGGTGCTTAGAGAGCACACTCTCCCCAGTTGTGCGGTGTGTCTTATCTATCCCCTTCTCTGTCCCAGCCGCTTGGTTTCCTGGGTGCGCAGTGGGAGCATCGTCTCAGGTGTGCTGTGTGTCTCCTCTGGGGAGCTGATCTCTGGTCGCAACCCCCCCTCCCCCCCCCCCCCCCCCCCGGGAGATGTCAACCATCCAGGATCCCAGGAAGACTTGGTTAGCAACTGGAGCCTGCTTGCAGTTTGGTAGAGGATGCCATCTCTGGGGCCTAGATTTCCCCCTTCTGGCTCTGGCTGTCGCCTGCCTGCCTCCCTGCCTCTGGTGGGGGATGAGCCAGTCTGCAGCTGGCTAGCTCTCTTCTGGTATTCGCTCAGTCCTTTGTTCTGCGAGTGGCCTGGCAATGCCTTAGGTTACAGCTTTTCTCGGGAAAGTTCTGTCTCTCTCTTTGGCTACCCCACAGATTGGGTTGCTGTCTCACCTTAGCTCCCTCAGACCGTCCTCAGGGCACTCAGGCCTGGTCTCTACCCTAAGCAGTTCAGCCCACACCTCCCTGTTCAGCCCCCACTTGCTGGTGGTGGACGCGAGCGTCTGGGCAACTTCTCCTCTGGGAGTTGCCATTAGGGGTGTAATCTGTGGGTTTCATTTATTTATTTATTTTTCCTCCCAGTTACGTTGCCCTCTGAGATTCCGAAACTCCCCACAGATCCACTGGTGAGAGGGTTTCCTGGTGTTTGGAAACGTCTCCTCTTTTACGACTCCCTCCCTGGGACACGTCTCCATCCCTCTCTTTTGTCTCTCTTTTTATCTTTTTTATTTTATGTTACCTCCTTTTGAAGACAATGGGCTGCCTTTCCCGGTGCCTGGTGTCCTCTGCCAGCGTTCAGAAGTTGTTCTGTGGAATTTGCTCAGCATTCAAATGATCTTTCGATGAATTTGTGGGGGAGAAATTGGTCTCCCTGTCCTATTCCTCCGCCATCTTAGGACCCTAAGCAATCTTTTAAAGAAAGAAATTGTATTATGTCAATCCCCAGTGTAAAAACAATCCTTTGGATTTTATTAACAGAACCAAAAAGGCCTTGAAGAGCCTACGTGACCTGGGCCCTACTTCTCTCTCCATCTGATCTCGTACTTTTCTCTTTCCAGTTTTCTGCTCTCTGGGTACATAGGCCTAGGATGCTCAGCCAATGCTACCAGTCTTGGCTGCCTCTGACCATCTTTCAGATATTAGCTTATCATTGTTCCACACAGAGGTCTTTCCTTATTATCTGAGTAAAGTAGACACTTTGCTTTCCAGTTGCTGCCTATTGGTTTATACTGTTTATTGCCTTCCTAGTAATAATTTGGCAAAATTTTGACTAGCTTAATAGCCAAACTCTGGCTTCTCTATGGGAAATGATTCTGTCTTTAAACCACTATATCTTCAGAATCATCTGTAATAGTGTCTTGCACATAGTAGGTGTTCAATAAACATGTTTTTAATTAAAGCCATGAGAGCTGTCCGGCTTTCATCCATCTACATGCTGATTGTTCAGGATGAATTTAACAAAAAGTAGGCCAATGCATTCAATTTTCTAAAGATGAAGGATGAAGGTGGCATAGAATCTCTCTTAGGCATGGAAAACAGCTTAGAAAAGCTGTAATTAGTGCCTCAAAAAACACACCACTTCCAGCCTCCCAGCTACCCAACCATTTATTAATACATCTTCAAACACCTGCTGCCACCCTTCCAACCAGAATTGCCAATGAGGACCAGCTCACCGGAGCCAGGTTGCCTTTCTGCCTCTAGAGAGAGCTCATGATCTCTATTTCTTAAAAGAAGCCACATATACCCTATTTTTGATGGCCACTTTTGACGTTACTTATATTCGTTTCTGCTGATGGCCTACCACATGGTTCGGGAGACAGACCTTGGAATCTGAGATACTTGGGTTTAAATTCAGTTTCCCCTACTTCCTTTCTTTGCATCTCTGAGTTTTAGTTTCCTCATTTGTAATGTGCCAATAGGAATATTTATGTCATGTTTGTGAAGCTTAAGAGAAACAAAATGTGCGTAGTATCTAAGGGAGTATCTGGCACAAAAAAGGAATGGGATTGCTAGGGATTATGTAAAACTGACATTACAGTATTTGGAATCGAGCCATACCCTGGGGGCACCAGCTCACTTCCTTGGTTTCTCTTTGTTTTCCTTGGAAAGGAAAAGTTCTCCCTCTTTGTGATAACTTTCTCTGCCCCCCATCACCTTTCCTTTGCCCTTGTTTACCTTGCTCTTGACCAGGGATACTGTATGGGCCACACCTCTGAGCTGATGTGGACACTGGCAGGAGTGAGGGGGGCATGTCTTCATCCACTCCCTCCCTGCAGGGCTGCCACGTGGGCCTTATCGGTGTCCACAGGTCTCAACTCTGACCACAGGCTGTCTACATAGCATCATTTCTCTCTATGGGTTGCTACCATCACTCCATCCCCTTGCTCCTTTGGGCCTAAAACACATAACTCCACTTACTCAAGGTTCAGATTTCCCTTAATCATTTCCCTACATCCTTCATACCCCCTTGTCAATAATCTCTTTATTCAACAGTCTGTGAATTATTCTGATACCATCTTTTTCGGCCAGAATTGAGCCAATGCAGTCTCCCTAAATGGTCAATATTGTGGTGACTAAAATCCACACTCTGTCTGGTTTGAACATGTACACACACACACACACACACACACACACACACACGAGTCACATGGTCATTTTTATCCCCCTTTTGGGAACCACTGAGACCACCTCAGTGGAGACTGAGGCCACCTTGTAGCCACCAGCCAGGCCACTGGTGCTCCAGAAGACTTCCAGCCACTGTCACTCCTAGGGAGGGTTGTGACTCTGCTCTCCAGTTACATCTCCAATTTGCTGTTTTACAAAAGGTCCTCGTCTTTTCAGTTTCCCTGGTCTGGGGACAACACTGACGTTATGGGTCACTGACACTCGAGGGATGAGATGTCAGTTAATGCTTCAGCTGCGACGCTTCTGCCAGCTCCGCCTCCTTTCCCTGTGCTTCCTCTGCCAGGTCAAGGAGCAAAGGCTTTGCTCACTAGATGGCTGCCTGCACAGCTGCCAGTTCTTCAGAGCCATGGAAGTCTCTGGTGGCAACAGAAAGTGAATTGCAAAGCTGCCTGCATAGTGGGCTAGATAGCTTCCTTGAATAGATGACAGTTGTTGTTGCTGTTGTTGAGTCATTAAGTTGTGTCTGACCCTTTGTGACCCCATGGAATGCAGCACCCCAGGGTCCCCTGTCCTTCATTGTCTTCCAGAGTTTGCTCAAATTCATGTCCATTGACTCGGTGATGCTATCTACCATCGCACTCTCTGTTGCTCCTTTCTCCTTTTGCCTCCAATTTTTCCCAGCGTCAGTCTTTTCCAATGCGGCAGCTCTTTACATCAGGTGCCCAAGTGTTGGATCTTCAGCTTCAGCGTCAGTCCTTCCAATAATATTCAGGGTTGATTTCCCTTAGGATTGGCTGGTTTGATCTCCTTGCAGTCCAAGGGACTCTCAAAAGTCTTCTCCAACACCACAGTTTGAAAGCATCAATTCTTCATCACTCAGCCTTCTTTATGGTCCAATTCTCACATCTTTACATGAATACTGGAAAAACCATAGCTTTGACTCTATCTAATAGTATTTGGTGGTAGTAGGATGCTATTGTTGATAAACCTTGCACCTACCCAGAAGCTACTGTAGTGCTTCAGTTAAAAGTATCATTCATAGTTACTTATACATCCAAAAATGCTCACTCTTTTAACATTTGAGAAAAATGTTGGAGACTTTTAAAATACTTTATTATTAACAAGACATATTTCTTAGCCTTAAAACAAAGTAAATGAGTAACATTTTTATTTCCTGGCTCAATCCTTTTTCTTTCCCTACTCAAGTTTAAACTCTATACACTTACCCCTAAACTTCATAAACTATAGCTCATGCATTCCCCCCCGCCCCTAACTATTTTCAGAGTTACTCACTATGGCATGGTTATAGAAGGAGTATTGTGAGTTATGACTTTTAAAACTTTTGTCTTTGATAGGAATGCTACACTGGTAAATCAGAGAAATATAGTAGACAACTTAAACCATTTGACATGATCTTTATAGCCAATTTGGAGAAATAAGAATGGGCCAAGACTGTGCTTAGTTGTGTCATCCCTGGTGATCAAAGATTATTCATTCAAGTGTGTGTGTATATATACATATATATATATATATGCATACACACACATTTATATATATAGGGAAGCTTGACAATAATAGTGGACTGAAATGTGCAAGAAAAAATAATTTCAAAATACCTATTGTACAAACTCACAGACATATACATAGAGACATAACTTGTAATAGGATGGCAGAATATGAAGGAAATGTCTACTAACTACAAAACAAAAAAAACTAATATTTTGAAAAACAGCTAATGAAGTTTGACCTCAGGATGTGAATGCTTGTTGAAAGATAACAGGATTCTTTATACTGCCTCTGCTGTTTGCTCCTCACTCTTATCCAGAGTTTGACAAAAGTTGGAAACATCTTGGCAGTCAGTCTCAATTTCTTATACAACGGTTGAATTCATGTGATCTAAGAGTGAAAAATGATGACATCCTTCTTACATTTTTCTGTACCAGGGGTCATAAACTCAGATGGCACCAGGATCCAAGTGAGCAATATGTTGATTGAAGTTTAAGGGGTTGGGGATGTAGGAACTATAGGCGCTGAAGATGCTAAAAAAATTCATGATCCTTGCCAAGCCTGGCAACCACTCATTTCCAATATTCACCATCTTTGAATATGGGTACACTCTTGATAAAAGTGAAAGTGGAGAGTGAAAAAGTTGGCTTAAAGCTCAACATTCAGAAAATGAAGAGCAAGTCATCTGGTCCCATCACTTCATGGGAAATAGATGGGGAAACAGTGGAAACAGTGTCAGACTTTATTTTTGGGGGCTCCAAAATCACTGTGGATGGTGACTGCAGCCATGAAATTAAAAGATGCTTACTCCTTGGAAGAAAAGTTATGACCAACCTAGAAAGCATATTCAAAAGCAGAGACATTACTTTGCCAACAAAGGTCCATCTAGTCAAGGCTATGGTTTTTCCTGTGGTCATGTATGGATGTGAGAGTTGGACTGTGAAGAAAGCTGAACTGAACTAAATAGCCATCCAAATGAATGTGAAGTATTATATAATTGTGGTTTGGTTTGCACTTCCCAATACTTTGGCCACCTCATGTGAAGAGTTGACTCATTGGAAAAGACTCTGATGCTGGGAGGGATTAGGGGCAGGAGGAGAAGGGGATGACCGAGGATGAGATGGCTGGATGGCATCACCGACTTGATGGACAAGAGTCTGAGTGAACTCCGGGAGTTGGTGATGGACAGGGAGGCATGGCGTGCTACGATTCATGGGGTCGCAAAGAGTCAGACACGACTGAGTGAGTGACTGAACTGAACTGAACTGAACTGAATGATCAGTGATGTTGAACATCTGTTTATATGATTATTTACCGTCTGTATATTTTGGAGAAATGGCTTAAATCCTTTGCCCATTTTAAAATTGACTTGTTTTTAGTTGTTGAGTTGTAGGACTTCTTATATATTCTGAATACCAATCTTCTATCAGATAGAGTTTACAAATATTTTCTCCCACCCTTGGGTTGCCTTTTCAAACTGTTGATAGTGTCCTTTGATGCACAATAGTTTTAAATTTTCACGAAGTCCAATTAATCTCCTTTTTCTTTTGTTGCTTGTGTTTTTGGTGTCATACTAAGAAATCATTGCCAAATCCAATGTCATGAAGCTTTCCTTCTATATTTTCTTTGAGGAATTTATAATTTTAGTCCTTTTGCTTAAGTCTTTGATTTTGAGTTAATTTTTGTGTATTGTGTAAGGTGAGGTCCAGTTTCATTCTTTTGCATGTAGATACTCAGTTTTCCCATCACCACTTGTTGAAAAAAACTAACCTTTCCTCATTAAGTTGTCTGGCACTCTTGTTGAAAATTATTTGACCATATATGCAAGGGTTTATGTCTATGCTGTCTACTCTGTTTCATTATATGGCTGTCTGTATGCCAATACAGTGCTGTTTTGATTACCATAGCTTTGTAGTAAGTTTTTAAATCAGGAAGTATGATAATTCCAACTTTATTTCAAGATTATTTTGACTATTTGAGGTCCTTTGGGATACCATGTAAATTTTAGGATGGATTTGTTTTTCTGAAAACAAAACAAAACAAAACCTCTGAAAGGAATTACATTGACTCTGTAGACCAGTTGGGTAGCAGTCACATCTCAACAATACTATCCATTTCTATAAGTATTGGAAAGGCAAAACAAAACTCATCCATGGTTTATGTGAGTTCTATTCTTTGCCACTCAGTGAAAGTAAATTCTTGAGTACAGTTGTGTAGGAAGTGATGATGGGGATGTCCACAGTAACATAATACATCCTGGAAGGCAAAGAGCCTTGCATTGTGTTATTTAAATTATCTGAAAAAGTAGAATATGTCTATGTAATAAAATATATCTATAATAGACGAGTGGCTCTTGGCACATGAGAACTGAAGGACTGAAATTAGGCTGTATTCATCAACCTGGCCCTAAATTGAAGTTCAAGGAGATAGATTTATCATTGCTTAAGTGAGCAGAAAACATGTCAAAGGCTATCCACATATCTTATCTTTTGGTATACAGCAACCCTACATAAAGTGATCAGAAAATGAGTAATCAGTCAGATAATTAACTCCCAAGAGAAGCAAAGCAATAGTAGTGATAATCAAAGGTGTCATAGAAAAAAAGTGTCCTGGAGTTTCCCAAAAGAAGAAAAAAACAAACAAAACAAAACAAAACACCCCAAATTACATTTAAAAGAATCATCAAATTCTTGAAAGAAGTCAGTGAAAAACATTAATAAATGGATACTGTATTGGCTATACTCCAATATAAAATAAAAAGTTTTTAAAAATGCATACTCTATGGAAGAAAAAAAAAATTAAGCACATTTTTTTAGAGGGGGAAAAAAGTCCTGTTAGTATCTAGCCAAAAAAGCACTTAGGTTCCCACAAAGATGCAAAGCTCAGGCTGCCATGAATCTCCTAAACCCCAATATAAAATGATAAACAATGGAGCAATTTCTATAAGTATTAAAGGAAGAAAGTTTTTTACCCAATAATTTCAAACCAAACTAAGTTCTCTGTCAGTAGGGAACAGAGCAGAAAGATATTTTCAGACATAAAATATTAAAAAAAAGAAAAGAACCTTCTATGAACATGTAATTTCATTAAATTCTTGAAGGCTCACTCCAGCCAATTTAAAGATCAGGCAAAATTAAGTCAACATGGGAAAGTCACAGAATAAAAGTAATGGAAGAGTATCTGGCTTGGACCACAGTCAATTGGCTACCAACAAGAATCACCACACAACCATGGGGGAAACATGAATTGAGTGAAATGGGTTGCGTCCTCTGTGGAAGTCTTCTAGAATTCTGTAGTGAAATAGTAATAGGCTGCTTTATACAGTTCCTACTGAGAAACTTGAGTTTATACTTACATGACTATAGAATAAACCAGAGAATGATATGGCAGAAAGAATGGCTAGAATTGAGTCTTGGTTTTCTTATTTGTATCACAAGGATACTACTTATCTCAAAGTGTTTCAAGGAAAAAAAAAAATAGAGAAATATAGTGTCCTGTTGAGAACCTCTCACACAATATACCAAATGAGATTAAATGTTAATCAATGGAAAAATTAAATAAACACTTCTATAGTGTTAAACGTTGCCAACAAGCAATCGTTCAAGTACAGAATGTGAGAGGACTTGCTTGTCTGCACTTCACGGGAAATAACTTGAGGCCAATTGCAGCTCATTACAGGTTAAATATTTGAAGGGGCTACTTAAGAACTGATTTTATCCCAAGAAGAAAAATAAAGAATATGGGAATAGAGAGGGGAAGGTCTCATTTTATTCTGAACAGGCAAACTCATATCTGAGCCCAGGATTTTGGAGCTGGCAGTACTAACATTAGAATGGGGTTACCAGTAAAAATAGTGATGGAAGAACAGATACTAAAGAGAAAAGATTTAAAGTTGACCCCTGGGGGCATAGGGGCCCAGACTGTGTTGTAATTCAATTTAACAGTACCTTGCACCCTTCATATCTTTGGTTTAGTGACAACCAATCTTGAGAGTTCCAAAGAATAGCAAGAAGAGATAAGAAAGCCTTCCTCAGCGATTGATGCAAAGAAATAGAGGAAAACAACAGAATGGGAAAGACTAGAGATCTCTTCACGAAAATTAGAGATACCAAGGAAACATTTCATGCAAAATGGGCTCGATAAAGAACAGAAATGGTATGAACCTAACAGAAGCAGAAGATATTAAGAAGAGGTGGCAAGAATACACAGAAGAACTATACAAAAAAGATCTTCACGACCAACATAATCGCGATGGTGTGATCACTCACCTAGAGCCAGACATCCTGGAATGTGAAGTCCAGTGGGCCTTAGAAAGCATCACTACAAACAAAGCTAGCAGAGGTGATGGAATTCCAGTTGAGCTATTTCAAATCCTGAAAGATGATGCTGTGAAAGTGCTGCACTCAATATGTCAGCAAATTTGGAAAACTCACCAGTGGCCACAGCACTGCAAAATGTCAGTTTTCCTTCCAATCGCAAAGAAAGGCAATGCCAAAGAATGCTTAAACTACCACACAATTGCACTCATCTCACATGCTAGTAAAGTAATGCTCAAAATTCTCCAAGCCAGGCTTCAGCAATACATGAACCGTGAACTTCCAGATGTTTAAGCTGGTTTTAGAAAAGGCAGAGGAATCAGAGATCAAATAGCCAACATCCACTGGATCATCAAAAAAGCAAGAGAGTTCCAAGAAAACATTTATTTCTGCTTTATTGACTACACCAAAGCCTTTGACTATGTGGATCACAATAAACTGTGGAAAATTCATAAAGAGATGGGACTACCAGATCACCTGACCTGCCTCTTGAGAAAACTATATGCAGGTCAGGAAGCAATAATTAGAACTGGGCATGGAACAACAGACTGGTTTCAAATAGGAAAAGGAGTACGTCAAGGCTGCATATTGTCACCTTGCTTATTCAACTTATATGCAGAGTACATCATGAGAAACGCTGGGCTGGAAGAAGCACAAGCTGGAATCAAGACTGCTGGGAGAAATATCAATCACCTCAGATATGCTGATGACACCACCCTTATGGCAGAAAGTGAAGAGGAACTAAAGAGCCTCTTGATGAGGGTGAAAGAGGAGAGTGAAAAAGTTGGCTTAAAGCTCAACATTCAGAAAACTAAGAACGTGGCATCTGGTCCCATCACTTCATGGGAAATAGATGAGGAAACAGTGGAAACCGTGTTAGACTTTATTTTTTGGGGCTCTAAAATCACTGCAGATGGTGATTGCAGCCATGAAATTAAAAGACACTTACTGCTTGGAAGGAAAGTTATGACCAACCTAGAAAGCATATTAAAAAGCAGAGACATTACTTTGCCAACAAATGTCCATCTAGTCAAGGCTTTACTTTTTCCAGTGGTCATGTATGGATGTGAGAATTGGACTGTGAAGAAAGCTGAGTGCCGAAGAATTGATGCTTTTGGACTGTGGTGTTGAAGAAGACTCTTGAGAGTCCCTTGGACTGCAAGGAGGTCCAACCAGTCCAGTCTAAAGGAGATCAGTCCTGGGTGTACTTTGGAAGGACTGATGCTAAAGCTGAAACTTCAATACTTTGGCCACCTCATGAGAAGAGTTGACATATTGGAAAAGTCTCCGATGCTGGGAGGGATTGGGGGCAGGAGGAGAAGGGGACAACAGAGGATGAGATGGCTGGATGGCATCACCGACTCGATGGAGATGAATTTGAGTGAACTCTGGGAGTTGGTGATGGACGGGGAGGCCTGGCATGCTGCAATTCATGGGGTCGTAACGAGTCAGACATGACTGAGCGACTGAACTGAACTGAACTGAATCATGGATCATGTTTAGCACCATAGTACATATTTACATATGAAAAAGTACATATTTACATATTAAAAAAGCATTCCTGTAAGTTAACCTGTGCAGGTGAACTGTATTTTTAAATTTCCATATCTTCACACGTTTTTGATGACAACATATTCTAAGAGCAAAGGTACTGTCTCCCTAAGGGACTAGACATACTCTGCACTTCTAGATGTGTCTGCCAAACCCTTTGTACTGGCTTCGATTCAGGCCTGACCCAGGCCCAAGGAAATGCTGGCAAGAATCTGATTTGGAAAATCAAATTACACCCCCAGTGCTATCAAAACTTTTTCTATGATATTTTTTGGCCTGGTGAATATAATGACAAAATTTGATTTTGCTACACAGACCTTGAACTACAATACACCAAAGTGAAGACATTTCAAATATAATAGTATATTGGTTAAACACTCCCTGTGTCATCTGTGGCTCCTCCAGTGGCAGCTGGCCTGTCTCTACTGGACAGTCAGCAAATTCAGACTATTCCAATAGACTACAGTTCTTGCCTAAGAGATGGGCCCAGGAATTATGGAGTAAAAAAAGGTTCTTCGCATCCAGTTTTTAAAGCCAAATACAAATGTGTTTTAGTGATCTGATTTTGAGATTGTCTATGCTCCTGACCCCTCCATGGATGGTTAAAATTGGGAAAACTCATAAATATGGCATGGATTTTATTTGAATTGAGTGTAACACTTGAATGAGTTGTCATGGTATGTGTATGCTAAAGAAGGCTCAAGAGGTCTTGTTTGGGAAGACTTCTTTAATCAGAGAACAGTAGATAGTATTAATTGTGCTCCTGTTGGGTGGCAAGTGGCTTTCACAAACTAGGTCATTTATCAATATCTTCTTAAAACAGTCCTTTGGTCTGGGCTGGGGAGAGGGAGTTGGAGAGACCAGCAAGGTTCAAAGCTTGTGTGTAGTTACTTGGCTAGAGTCTGGCTTTGAATGAGGCTCAGGATCACTGCTTTTCTCCAGAGTAAAACAATACTGTTTCATTGGCCCAATAGCTCAGACCAAGCCTTGGTCTAGAAGCTGCTGCCTTCATTAATCTTTGCTTTCCTGCTTCATGCATCCTACCCCAATTCTTCTACCCCTGATTCAGGGGAATACCTAGGGAAGGACTTGAACAGGGCCAAGCCAGGGGGATATAATCATTTTGATTTTATCGCTTCTCTCAAAGCCTGTTGCTAGAGTTGTTTTCCATTCATTGATGTAATGCTAGCCCTTCTAAATTAAACATGACTTTTCTTCTCAGAAAAAAAAAAAAAAAAAGCTCAAAGGCAACATCAGAGTTAATTAAAGAAAGTGATACTGTAGCTGCTGACAGGAAGAAGCTGGTCAAAGGCAACGGTTAAGGGGGGGATCTCAGATCATCAAAGCAGAGCCATTTGGTTGCAAATTGCTCTCTATTTCAGCTTTGTAGGGCAGGGGGTGTTCTGAGATCTTGGTGGTCTGCAAACACAGGGCTCTCTACAAGTGGTGTCTAAAGAAAAAACCAGACGCCACCCGCCCCCCAGCCCTCGGAGAAAAGGAGCTTGCTGTCACCTCTCTCAGTGATTTTGAAGTCTACAGAGGTTAATTAAAGGCTGTCTCATGGTATGAGGTCTTTGTCCTAATGGTGACACATAGAACATTTATTCTCTGAGGTGGGCAGAAGTCCTTAGCTTTTAGGTTTTCTAATTCAAATTCACCTATGTGCTATATGTAAGCTTCTGTGCTAGGTTTTGGTTGCCTTTGTCCATCTCAGATACTTCAATAGTGTCTGTGTTTGATACCCAAAGTGATTCAAAACATTGAAGTCCTAAAGCATATGTATTTTAATTGACGAAGACTGGCATGACATGAAATAAACAATGTCCTGCTTCAGGGTCTGTAATACTCACTCTCAATTTCCTTCCAATCTCTTAGCATTCTTGGTTGCTTCTTCTTCCAGCTGTCGGAGACTCCTCTTTTTGCTCAGCTGGTGACAAGAGTTAGTTCTGTTTCTTCCCATCCAATGTAGGTTCTTTCACATGTGGTACCCATACGCTTAGGATTCTACTTTTTTTCTCCCAACTTTCTTGCAATATAATTAACATATAACATTGTATTTGTTTAAGGTGTAAAACAAAATCATTTGAGATATGTGTATGTTGCAAAATGATCACCACAATGAGTCAACACCCATTAACTCACAGCTGTATTTTTTCTCCTGGTGAGAAATTTTAAGATCTGCTCTCTTAGTAACTTTCAAATGTACAATAGCAGTATTGCTAACTAAATACATCCCCAGAACTTATTTAAAGCAGAAAATCTGTGCCTTTAACCACCTTCATCAGTTTTCCCCACCCACCACCCCCACCTCTGGCAACCACCAATCTGTCCTTTATATCTCTCAGTTTGGATTTTGTAGATTCTGTGTATGAATGACACCATATAGTATTTGTCTTTTTCTGTCTAACATACTTCACTTAGCATGATGAGCTCAAAATTCATCTATGTTATCACAAGTGGCAGGGTTTCCTTTCTTTTTATGACTGATATAAATATATACACAGATGTGTGCACACACGCACACACATATATGCCACAACTTCTTTTACCCTGTGATCTACACAGTTACTTTATTGATGGAACTATATAATTTGTTCTGTGGAACAAATCTGGATGATCCTCTATCTCTTGTATGTCTCTGAAATTTGTAGTTAGACCTAGAGGTTTGATCAGACGCAGTTTTGATTTTTTGACGAGACTAATTAAAAAGCGGTAATATGTATTTTTGTCAATTAGCATATAATGTGAAATTGACCCTCTTTTTATGATGTTAACAGCTATTAACAACTTTTACCTAAATCTATAATTTCATTAGGGCTTTGTTTTTATAATTATGTAATCCTTCTTCTTTTACTAGCTAGAACATTTCTAGGAAAGAAACTTCCCTCTCCAACTCTTTTCTTACCTAAAGATATATTTTGTAAGGGAAAGACAGAAGAAATGTTTGGCCATTTCCCTTTATTTACCAGTTTTCAAAATAATAAGTTAGTACCTAGAAATCTCCAAAATTGGCCAATAAGATAATTTTTCTTCAGTATACTTTAACTAAAATACTAATTAATATCTGAAGTGTTTCAGTGCCTTTTATTACTATCCTTTTAATGCTCAAATTGTACCACTTTTGGACAGAGGGAATTTTTTCAAGATGACTTCTCAGTCTTTTAGGAAAGCCCTCAATTGTTAAAATATTCTTTGGTTTCAAATATGAACAGATGTTCAGCACATCTACATTTCTTACCCTACACCTAGAATGAAGGAGTCCTGGTTCCTTTTAGTAGAAGTAGGATTTAGAAATGATAATCTGGCCCTAAAGGTGTTCATTGACATTGGGTTAATCTTTATTTCTAAGACTTAAAAAACAAAACAAAACACCAAGTTGAGAAATATTTTAAAGTCAAAAACATTCTGGGCTCATTGTGATATTTCCCTTCAAATTCAAGACCACAGGGTTTTTATGAAACTGTGTTTATTTTGAATCTGTTCAAATTAATTTGCTTTTAAAGTCACCAAACATACTTTCTTTTTGTGTTATCCGACTGTAGTGGCATGCCACCATATTTTTGTGTTCCTTTGTTTTATTCTTTTTATCTTTAGAAAATTTTAACTTTAATTTTGTTATATAATTATATAAAATGTTTATAGAATTCCAAAATCAAAGCTACAGATCTGAGAAATATAGTTTCTCTCACCCCTGCCTTTCTCTTTATTCAGTCTATAGATAACCATTAATTTTTGTTTATTTATCTTTCCATTAAAAATAAAAGCAAATAGTTATGCATCTGTATCACACCCTGTTTTAGATAAATGGTAGCATGCTATAAATAATCTTCTCCACAATGCCTTTTTCAGACAGTAATATATCCTGGAGATCATTCTATAGCAGTATATGGAAATATCCTCAATTCCTTTATTGGGTTTCATGGTTCTTCATTGTGCGGATACACCATAGTTTACTCATTCACTTTCGTGGTAATGGACACTTGGGTAATTTCTACTTTTTTGTTGATCAGATATTTCTGCAGCTAACTTACCCAGTTTTTTTTCTTATTATTTTTTTATTTTTCTAGTATATTATTTAGATAGACTCCTAGAAGTCATATTGCCAACAGGAATGGTAAAAGTACATGAAATTTTGCTAGATATTGCCAAAGTACCCTCCACATTGGTCTTTTATTGTTTGATATTTCTATGAAAAATTTAAAAGGATGCGTCTTTCCCATAGACTTTTCAAGAGTATGTTATCAATTTTTTTTGAAATTTTGTCAATCTGATTGAAAAATATGTGTGTAGTTTGAATTTTCGTGTCTCTTATTATAGGTAAGGTTGAACATCTTCTCATATGCTTTGTTGTTGTTCAGTCACTCAGTCGTGCCCAACTCTTTTTGACCCCATGGACTGAAGCATGCCAGGCTTCCCTGTCCTTCACCGTCTCCCAGAGTTTGCTCAGACCCATGTCCATTGAGTTGGTGATGCCATCCAATGAGCTTATCTTCTGTCATCCCCTTCTCCTCCTGCCTGCAGTCTTTCCCAGCATCAGAGTATTTTCCAATGAGTCTGCTCTTTGCATCAGGTGGCCAAAGTATTGGAGGTTCAGCTTCAGCATCAGCCCTTCCAATGAATATTCAGGGTTGATTTCCTTTAGGATTGACTGGTTGGATCTCCTTGCTGTCCAAGGGACTCTCAAGAGTCTTCTCCAGCACCACAGTTCAAAGGCATCACTTCTTCAGTGCTCAGCCTTTTTTTATCGTGCAGCTCTCGTATGCTTAAGGAACATTGTTTTTTCTCTGAACTTACTCTTTGAGTCCTCTGTCATTTTTCTATGAGATCTTTTCTTGGTCTTTTCCCTATATTTTTTATAATGTTTTTATATATTAGAAATAGTAACCCTTTGTGATAAAATTCAAGATCTTTTTTCATTTTGCCATTCAATCTTGAAATTTCTTATGGTTGTTTTTGCTCTTGAGTTTATTTTCACTCTAATGTTAAGTATATAAACCCCTTTCCTTATTGCATTTGGATTTTAAGTCATAGTTACAAAAGGTTTCCCTAACCCTAGATTAAGGAAGAATTTACCCATTTTGAAGTACCTGTAAGATTTAATTTTTCACATTTAAATACCTGATCCACTTGGAATATATATTTGAGCATGATATGAAGAATAGATTCAATCTTAATTATGTGGTTATCCAGTTATCTTAGTAGCATTTATTAATTTTTCCCCTACTGATTTAAGATACTGCCTTTCTTTTATGTTAAATTTCCATATAGAATTAGAGCTATTTCTGGATTTTCTATTCTTCATTGGTCTGTGTGTTTATTTATTATATCAAAGCCATACTTTAAAAATTATAAATAAAATTTTCGTTCAGTTCAGTCACTCAGTCATGTATGAACCTTTGTGACCCCATGGACCACAGCATGCCAGGCTTCCCTGTGCATCACCAACTCCCAGAGCATACTCAAACTCATGTCCACTGAGTCAGTGATGAAATCCAAACATCTCATCCTCTGTCAGCCCCTTCTCCTCCTGCCTTCAATCTTTCCCAATATCAGGGTCTTTTCTAGTGATTCAGTTCCTCGCATCAGGTGGTCAAGGTACTGGAATTTCAGCTTTAGCATCAGTCCTTCCGATGAATATTCAGGACTGATTTCCTTTAGGATAGAATACTTGGATCTCCTTGCAGTCCATGGGACTCCTAGAGTCTTCTCCAACACCACAGTTAAAAAGCATCAATTTTCGGCACTTAGCCTTCTTTATAGTCCAACTCTCACATCCATACATGACTACTGGGAAAAAACATAGCTTTGACTAGAAAGACCTTTGTTGGCAAAGTTATATCTATGCTTTTTAATATGCTATCTAGGTTGAACATAGCTTTCCTTCCAAGGAGCAAGTGCCTTTTAATTTCATGGCTGCAGTCACAATCTGCAGTAATTTTGGAGCCCCCCAAAATAAAGTTTCTCACTGTTTTCATTGTTTCCCCATCTATTTGCCAAAAAGTGATAGGACCAGATATCATGATCTTAGTTTTCTGAATGTTGAGTTTTAGGCCAACTTTTTCACTCTCCTCTTTCACTTTCCTCAAGAGCCTCTGTAGTTCTTCACTTTCTTCCTTTGGTGTCATTTGCATATAGGAGGTTATTAATATTTTTCCCAGCAATCTTGATTCCAGCTTATGCTTTATCCAGCCCAGCATTTTGCATAATGTACTCTGCATATAAGTTAAATAAGCAGGGTGATGTACTCCTGTCCCGACTTGGAACCAGTGTGTTGTTCCATGTCCAGTTCTAACTGCTACTTTTGACCTGCATACAGATTTCTCAGGAGACAGGTCAGGTGGTCTGGTATTCCCATCTCTTTAAGAATTTTCCACAGTTGTTTGTGATCCACCCAGTCAAAGGCTTTGGCGTAGGCAAGAAAGCAGAAGTAGATGATTTTCTGGAACTCTCTCTTTTTTTTGATAATCCAATGGATGTTGACAATTTGATCTCTGGTTCCTCTGCCTTTTCTAAAACCAGCTTGAACATCTGGAAGTTCACGGGTATGTACTGTTGAAGCCTGGCTTGGAGAATTTTGAGTATTACTTTGCTAGCGTGTGAGATGAGTGCAACTGTGCAATAATTTGAGCAGTCTTTGGCATTCTCTCTCTTATGATTGGAATGAAAACTGACCTTTTCCAGTCCAGTGACCACAGCTGAGTTTTTCAAATTTGCTGGCATACTGAATGCAGCACTTTAACAACATCATCTTTTAGGATTTGAAATAGCTCAACTGGAATTTGAAATAGCCCACTTCATGGCAAATAGATGGGGAAACAATGGGAACAGTGACAGACTTTATTTTGGGGGGCTCCAAAATCACTGCAGATTGTGAGTGCAGCCATGAAATTAAAAGACGCTTGCTTCTTGGAAGAAAAGTTATGACCAACCTAGATAGCATATTAAAAAGCAGAAACATGACTTTGCCAACAAAGGTCCATCTAATCAAAGCTATGGTCATGTATGGATGTGAGAGTTGGACTATAAAGAAGGCTGAGAGCCAAAGAATTGATGCTTTTGAGCTGTGGTGTTGGAGAAGACCCTTGAGAGTCCCTTGGATTGCAAGGAGATGCAATCAGTCCATTGTAAAGGAAGTCAGTCCTGAATATTCATTGGAAGGACTGATGCTGAAGTTGAAACTTCAATATTTTGGGCCCCTGATGGGAAGAACTGACTCACTGGAAAAGACCCTGATGCTGGGAAAGATTGAGAGCAGGAGGAGGAGACTACAGAGGATGAAGCGGTTGGATGGCATCACCAACTCATTGGACTTGAGTTTGAGTAAACTCCAGCAGTTGGTGATGGACAGGAAAACCTGGCGTGCTGCAGTCTATGGGTTTGCAAAGAATCGGACACGACTGAATGAGTGAACTGAACTGAACCCCTATAATGAAAAGGACATCTTTTTTGGGTGTTAGTTCTAGCAGGTCTGGTAGGTCTTTAGAGAACCATTCAGCTTCTTCAGCATTACTGGTCAGGGCATAGACTTGGATTACTGTGATACTGAATGGTTTGCCTTGGAAACGAACAGAGATCATTCTGTCATTTTTGAGATTGCATCCAAGTACTACATTTTGGACTCTCTTGCTCACTATGAGGGCTACTCCTTTTCTTCTAAGGGATTCTTGCCCACAGTAGTAGATATAATGGTCACCTGAGTTAAATTCGCCCATTCCAGTCCATTCTAGTTCACTGATTCCTAAAATGTCAATGTTCACTCTTGCCGTCTCCTGTTTGACCACTTCCAATTTGCCATGATTCATGGACCTGACATTCCAGGTTCCTGTGCAATATTGCTCTTTACAGCATCGGCTTTACTTCCATCACCAGTCACATCCACAACTGGGTGTGGTTTTTGCTTTGGCTCCGTCTTATCATTCTTTCTGGAGTTATTTGTCCACCCATCTCCAGTAGCATGTTGGGCACCTACTGACCTGGGGTGTTCATCTTTCAGTGTCCTGTCTTCTTGGCTTTTGATACTCTTCATGGGGTTCTCAAGGCAAGAATACTGAAATGATTTGCCATTCCCTTCTCCAGTGGACCACATTTTGTCAGAAATTTCCACCATGACCCGTCGGTCTTGAGACACCCTACACGGCATGACTCATAGTTTCATTAAGTTAGACAAGGCTGTGGTCCATGTATCAGTTTAATTCGTTTTCTCTCATTGTGGTTTTCAGTTTGCCTGCCCTCTGATGAATAAGGATAAGAGGCTTATGGAAGTTTCCAGATGGGAGAGACTGACTGAGGGGGAAACTGGATCTTGTTCTGAGTTGGGGGGAGGGGTGGGGCATGCACAGCAAATTGTTAATCCAATTTTCTGTTGATGGGCAGGTCTGTGTTCCCTCCCTGTTGTTTGACCTGAGTCCAATCTATGGTGGAAGCAATGAAGATAATGGTGAAAATAAAATTTTTGTAATTAATTTTAATATCTAGAACTAGTGACAGCTTCCCCAGCCCCTACTATTCTTTTTCAAGATATTTATGGCTATTCTTAATTGCTTGTTCTCCCAGATAAATGTTATAATTAACTTGCCTAAGCTCCAGAAAACAATGTGATGAAATTTTTGCTAATCCATTGAATTTATTAATTTAAGAATAATTTCTATAATATTAATTGTTTTTATCTAAGAATATGGTATGTCTTAACAATTGTTATGGTTGAATACTTTAGAGTTTGTCTTTTTATCTTCAGATTCTTCTTTGGCCATCTTACCTTCCCTCTTTACCTACTTGGAATTAAGGACTTGAGGATCTTGTTGAATCACACTTATTTCCTCTTAATTGGGGATGTCACATATATGTTACCAGTCTGATCCCTCCTTCAAGTGCCAGACCCAAATTTGCACATATTCTGTTTCTCTGTGGACTGTTCTTAAAGACTGATGTGAATTAGACTGTGTCTTCATTGCCCATGGGCTCCTGTGTCCTGTGGTTCAGGGCACCATGACTGGAAATCTAGTGGTCAGAAAATGCGCAGTAGCATCTTCTGCTTACTCATCTTTTGCATGCAGTAGGCATAAGCTCATCCGTCTTGGGAAATATTTGAAGTTAGATTATTTCTAGAGTGTATTAGTTGGTAGGACTTCACTTTCAGCTGCCAATCATGTTTAATAAAACTAAAATCGGAAAGGCTGAACTTGCAAAAACTGTCTTAAAATGATAGGCATCAGTCATTTCCTCCCCAAATTTTATGTAGCCCTCTAAAACTGACAGTGGCACAGAAAAAGGAATATGGCAAACACAGACATTCCTTTGCTGTGAATCAGAACATCTAAAGCTCCATCTCTCCCTTGTTCCCTGCAGTGAAATCAGAGCTTTAAATGGAACCTTAATAATGAAGCAGTCTCTAGGTTTGTTGAATTTCTTCAATAAGTTCCTTAACCTACCCAGGCATGTTTCTGTTTTCCAAAATAAAAGAGTCTAATTCTAAGTGTTTGTTGTGAAGTTATTTGAAGTGTTGGAATAAACACTGAAGTTAGTTAGAAACAAATTCAATCAGCTGTAATTACAAGCGGAAAACGATATAAATACTCACCAGACAATATCTTAAAAGTTAGCTTTCAAAAACTGGTAAAATAAAATTGACCTAGTAGAAGGAAATAGCTCCCAAGGCCAGGGAAAATTTAAATGAGGACACAAGGTCAAGATTGCTGGGCCTGGGGTAGGGTGTTAGAATCCAGAAATAGAGACTAATGAATTTTGGATATTTACTACTGATGAGTTTAATATTCATTTCTAAGATTCCTAGTGTCCAAGTTAAAAAGAGAAACATAGTAATCAACTTGTCTCTGTAGGAGATACTGAATGGCAGGTTTAATGTGTCATCAAAATATTTCCTGAATATACTAAAAAGTTTTTTTGCTCCTTCTTGTGATAACCCTTAACATCAGTCAAAGACATGATACTAAAGTGTAAAGTACTATTCAGAAAGAGATGCTGAGACAGTGTGGTCCAAAACTCATGGTCTTACTGAGCCCATAGCCTTGATGACCGCTGTGAAAGATCTTAGTTCACCTGAGAATGATTGTTGTTATATTATCCAGAATTATAAAATCAGAAAGTTATATATATTTAAAGAGAACTGTTTTCAGAAGTGCCAATGGAAACTTATGCTTCATTGTTTCTAGAAACCCAACTTTCTTAAAGCTTATTTTCCACTTCTTTGGAACATCAGTGATTACCTGAGAGCCCTGTGGAATGCCTTTCTCTAAACGTCTAATTGTTGGTATCACATGGGTGGGGCCCAAAGTCCATACTGGTGAAACCTAAAGGAATTATGAATCCAGGTGGTGCTAGAACATGAAGAAACCGTGTTGTGATAAATTCTATTCTATGTGCCGTATAGAGATGGGGAGGGGAGTCTTTAGAGTTGCCGGCTCTTGGGGAACATTGCTATCTAGATCAGACTCTTCTTGGAAGTTGTAAAGTGGAAAAAAATTTTTTTTTGGTTAAGAATTGCTGTGCAAAGCCTCCCAATCTTAAATTTATTGGCCTCATTAGTAATTAGTAAAGGTTTTATGAGCAAAGCAATGGCACATAAACATTCAGCTTATGCTCTATGCTGCTTCCAAATCATAGTACTTGCTGTGATTTATGAGATGAAATGGAAATGGAAAAAATGTGGGCACTGGCATATGTCTCCAAAGAAAGAAAACAATTAAGATCCTTTCCTAGAGTTGCAATGAGCCTCAGTAATGAACGGAAAGGGACTCAAAGGCCACCTGTTATTAATGCACTTAATCCACCTTTGTTTGCTGGAAACCAGAGTACAGGCTGTGTTCAGATGGTACAGGGGTACTTCCTCTTCTGACTGTTGGATTAACACAACATCTCATAGGTCCAGGGAGACCTGGGAACTGACATCTCTCCATCTCCACTGAGGATGACTCAGAAGCTCAGAATCCCCTTTCTTCTATCCTCTCTGCTGTTGAGTTTACTCTGTCTGCTTTTCATTTTAGAAGGAAAAAAACAAGAAGAGGATCAAATATATGAAGTTACATAGATCAGCTATAGCTAGTTATGTTTGCCTTTCTACTATTTTCATAGCAGCCTTTATCACTTGATTGAAACCTAACTGGTTTATTACATTGCTACTCTTTTCCCAAATAGGGAAGAGGAGAGTTGCTTCTGAAATCAGATGGATGTGTTTTTGAATCTCACATATGTTGTGACTTGCTTATCTGAGCAAGCTACACAATTTCTCTGAGCCTCATTGTCTTCTCTTTAAGACATGTGGACAGTGTTTCTTAACACACAGAGTTGCTATAGAGTTTGAATGAAATAAATATCACAAAGCACATTAGCCAGTGCTTGGCACACAGTAGAGCCAGTGCAAGTCAAAGTCTGTATTCTGACTTTTCCCATAGTTGTAGTTGGATGCCAGGTTCAGGATCTTTTAAAGACAGGCCCACTCTGAAGATGAGTGGGAAAGCAGATAGAAGCTTCTGGGAAGTGATGGATTACTCTCAGATTTTTGATTCTTGGCTCTTCTTTGCGAGGCTTCACATGGAGAAAGCTCGATCCCTGCAGCCCTGGGAACTGAGAGGACTGAGAGATTCCTAGAGCCCTTGGGTCACTAGAGGCTCTCTGGAAGATGGAGTTCATCCCCTTGGGCCTCCTGAGCAGATGGGATTCCTGGGGCTCCTAGGGTTCAGGTAAGAGTCCTCAGAATATGGCCAAATTTCCCATATGCAATCAGCCTGGAGCCCCACTCATACTCATCAAACTCAGCAAAGACCAACATGTGAATCAGGTGCCAAATGACTTGTTTTGTGAAGGATATTCCTTCCACCTAGGTCACACACTTCTAAGTATCAGGAAACCCTATGGGAAGTTAGGGATTATCATTGCAACCCTCACAACCATTTATTGAGTGTCAAATGTGTCCTGAGTATAAACATTCTTTAAACCTTAGATGGAGTTTCCCTCAGAGCATGGCTTGAGACCTCAGCTTGAATGCAGTTAATTTTGGAATGTGATCCCAGGGAATAGGATTGGGGTGTGGGGGCTGGGAAGCATGAAATAGGGAAGAAGGAAAGGTTACTTGAGGGTCTGTTATCAGACTGGTCACTGCTGTGGGCAACTGGGGCTCAGTCCCTCCAGCGGGCTTCTGTGTAGGATGTGCTTCAAAATTGTCTGCTCGAGACATAGAAATATTCATTTCTTGATCTCTGTCTATCATTGGTTATGTCCAGGGTGTATTGTTAGCTCCTTCCAGCTTCTAGATTTGTGCCTATGCCAGAATGGTTGAGGGGGCTCCTGCAGGCATCTCACAGGGAGAGGAACAGGAGCCCCAGGGAAGAAGGCAAGAGATGCTTGGTACAGCTGGGCCAAGGGCCTCTGAAGCTGCCCCTCTGCAGCAATGGCCAGGCCAAACAAGTGATCTGAGAGGATGTAGGACCGGACGCACGAACTGTCTAACATAATCTTTACTCCTTATAGCAAGCCCACAGGTCCCTAACGCTAGTGTCACTTCACGGACAGACTTATCGGAGCTTGGTGAAGGAAGTAGCTGGCTCATGGTTACACAGCTGTTAATGTCAGGACCGAATTTAAATGAAGCCTCATTCTAACATTCAAGCACATACCAGACTCCTCTGCTATGATGCTAGATGCTTCCGTTTGTCCTTCCAAATTCTCCTTCCAGCCTTGTCTGCCCTAGGAAGAATATCAAAGAGCTCTCTTTTCCACTGGCTTCTGGTTGGGGTGGTATAGTGGGGAGCGCCAGCAGGTAACAGGAGAGAGGGAGAGGGTATGAGCAGTGTAGTTATTTCCTTGGTTCCCTCTCTGCAAAGCTGCTCAGGATTAGCTGTGCCCTTGGATGGAATATCACAGCTCTTCCCAGGATGTATGTCCATACTTTTCTTTCCTCTTTATTCTCCCGACTGTCCCCTTTCTTTGCTCTTTCAGTCCTTGGGGGGCAATGTTATAGTTGCTTGTGATTTCCTTATACTCTTCCCACACCTCTTTGAATTGTCCTGCTTTGATTGTACTGTGCTCTGCGGGGTGTGGGGGGGGGGGGGCCCTGATTGATACAGCTACCTTGCAGGTGTGGCTGGAAAATGCAGTCATAGCACAGATGTGGTCTGCTTAGGTCTGCCTCTATGTCACTCAGCCAGCGTCAATCTCTTTAGTGACCAAAGATGGTTCCTAGCCTAGGGCCGTTCTCTGTCCACTAGCCAGTGCTCACAAACATCAATACATTATTGCTCATTCCTTCTCTAAGCTCCACGCCAACAATTATTATTATTATTATTATTTTGCTTTTTTTATTTTTTTTATTTTTATTTTTTACATTTTAAAATCTTTAATTCTTACATGCATTCCCAAACATGAACCCCCCTCCCACCTCCCTCCCCATAACATCTTTCTGGGTCATCCCCATGCACCAGCCCCAAGCATGCTGCATCCTGCGTCAGACATAGACTGGCCACGCCAACAATTATTATTATTTTTTTTAACCATGCACAATTCCTCTCGGATGGATTAATAATTTCACAATGATAACTTAACCTTTGGCTGTGCTTTGCTTTGAAGTCCAGGCTGAGTTTGCTCTTCTCTGGTTGGGGCGACATCTATCCTTTGAGATGTTCCTGCATGGGGCTAATCTCTGTAGTTCTGGGCAGATTATGCTCGTTTTCCTCCTGGGGGATCGGAGTATTTCCAAGTATTTGGGAGACAGAGAAGAGCTATGAGTTCAGTTCATCAGGTGGTAAGCCTGTTGGACTGATGCACCATCTGCCTTTTTGAAGCCTGGGATTGTCTTTCCTTTGAAGGGAGCCGGAACTCAGCTGAGAAGAGGAGGGGGAGGAGAGGCCTACCTCTGCCTTCTCTCTGCAAACTCTAGCTCCACTTTAATGCCTGGCAGTACCTCTAGGTGTTTGACAGTTCACTGCATTCATTTTGAATAATAAAAAAATAGACTAGCTCTGGGTTTGAACAAACATGTTTTTACTCAAGGTTTAAGGCATTTCTTTTATGGTTCCCCCGTGGTGCCTCTGATTGTCTCCCTTTCCTCAGAACATTAATGATTGTTTATTAAACATAATAATAATAATAAAGTAGAGGTAGAGTCCCTTAGCTGGCATTAGTTCAGATTCCGATTTCATCTTTCCCCAGTCTCACTTCATTGCAACTCTATTCAGTTGCGTGTTTCATAACCAGCATGTGCATGGTGAATGAAGTCAAGCTTCAGAATAGCATGTCAGTAAGATGATTGTTCATGGAACACACAGTACCTCTGGTCTATAATTTAAAAAAAACACAACAACCTGTTTCAAAAAAAAATTAACTTCCTTCATTGCACAGAACTTAGTAGCTTTGAAATGGCAGAGTCTGCCTTTCTGAGCCAAGAGACCTGTCCCTGTGAATGTCTGGATAGGGGGAGAAGCTTTGTGATCTTTCAGAGGGGTGAGCAAGGCTCTTCTGAATCACTCAAAGAAATTTAGGAGGGGCATGAACCTTCAGTCCTTAAACATCCAGAACAGTGTGCTTAGGATGACAGGCTCTGCCTCTTGTTAGTAATGTGGCCTCGGCTCTTTCAGCTATAAAGTGGGAGTGATAATAAGTGATATCTGAGGCTGTTATACACATTACCAAACATGAGCTACTACAAGTGATGAGCAGAGTGCCCAGCACATAGTCAGCGCACAATGTATGGGAAATGCGCCTATTATTGTGCAAGATTCCAGTACAAATAACCTTGTCAATTGTCAGAAATAATGACTGATTCAACAGACCTTGGGTTATGATTGAAGGAGAAAGTAAAGATGATGCTCATTTCAGAGTGTGAGTCTAAGCGAACAGAGAGACTCAAAAGTACAAGGAAACCACATAGAAATGCTCTTTGGTTATAAGAAGAAAAACAGGACACTGATGGGTTTGGGTTTGAAGGCAACTCTGCAAGAACCTGCTTGAGTTACATTAAAAAAGTGATTGCCTCACAAAAAAAAGGTATGCAGATGGCAAATAAGCATATAAGAAAATGATCTACATCACATGTCATCTGGAAAATGTGAATTAAAACAGTAATGAGATGCCACTACACACCTATTAAAATGGCCAAAATCCAGAATACCAACAGCATCAAATGCTCTGAGGATGTAGAAACATGGAAATTCTGGCTTAGGGCAATGTAAATTGGGCACTGCCACTCTGGAGGACAGTGTGGTGGTTTCTCACAAAACTAAACATACTCTTACCATACTGCCCAGCATCATGCTTGATATTTACCCCCCGAAGTTGAAAGCTTATGTCCACATAAAACCCTGCATGCGGATGATTATAGCAGCTTTATTCATAATTACCAAAACTTGGAAGTGACCAAGATGTCCTTCAGTAGATGAGTAGATAAACTGTGTACATCCAGACAATGGAATATATTCAGTGCTAAAAAGAAGTGAGCTATCAAGCTATGAAAAGACATGAAACTTAAATTCATATTACTAAGTGAAAGAAGATGATCTGAAAAAAAACTATTTTCTATGTGATTCCAACTATATGACATTGTAAGCAAGACAAAACTTTGGAGAGAGTAAAGTGATCAGTAGCTGCCAGGAAATGCAAGCAGGGGAGGAGTGAATAGGGCGGTGAAACTATTCTGTAAGGTAAATAATGATGGATACATGTCATCATGCATTTGTCAAAACTCATAGGACATACAACACCAAGAGAGAACACTGATATAAAATAGGGGCTTTGGATGGTTATTATGTATAAGTGCTGGTTCCTGGGTTTTAACAAATATACCACTCTGGTGGGGAATGTTGATAATGAGGAATTTTGTGCTTGTGTGTGTCAGTGAGGTGGTGGGGGTTGGGTGGGAGTAGGGGAGGGAGCACATGGGAAATCTCTTTATCTTCCTCTCAATTTTGCTGTGAACCTAAAACAGCTCTAAAACATTTGTCCTGTTAAAAACAAAAGACAAAGGTGGTTTCCAGACTGGTATGCGTAAGACAAGCATAGAATTTAAGAAGAGACAGGAGTCTGGAGTCTAAGAATGTGTGGCTGGGATGCAGCGGGTGCAGCAGGATGTGGACCCAAGGATAAAGGAGGTCAGCAGCTTGGGAGAACTGCGACGTCCAGGGGGCTTTTGAAGCTTTTTGCTGTAGGGTAGGTGATGTAAACCATCTCTCTCCTCCGGGACAGCCTCAGACATGTTCATCTAGTTTACAAATTCTTTCGTGTGTGTGAATCTTTTTAGAGAAGCTCAAAAGTTGCTGAGTTCTACCAGTGGGTCGTTGCTGGTGAAAACTGGGATAGTTTTATGAGACACAGGAAACAGGGAAGGAGGAGGCAGCTGGCATCTTGGTTATAGTAATCAATACACCGTAAATATCCTCTGAGACTGCCCAGGCTCGGCCAGCCAGGTGAGCATCGGCATGGGGATCTGATGGCCTCCTGAGGATCAGTCATCAGCCAACCTCACATAGTCCTAGTGAGGAGTTGGTGAAGTCTAGTCTTCAGTAAAGCAAGCGCACCTCTCCCCCATAAACCCTCTGCATATAGTGGCCATATTTTGGAATGAGGTCATCTACAGAATTTGTATTCTTGGGAATTTTCATTAAGGCTCATACTCTGGTTAATTTAGAATCAAGAAACTTATTCAAGGAGGAGCTAAAATCAAGAAGATGAATATAACAGTTGTCTGTGTAATATGGCAATTTGTGGTCCTAGCTAGCCATGTTGAAATCAGCTAACTACCCAGTTATGCCCAGGTGACCCATGGGTTTCTGCCTCTCTGAAGCTTTGTTGTTGGGTTTTTCTTTGAATCTGTCTCCGCAAACCAGCAAGAGCCTTGATAATCCTCTCTTTTTGCTTAAGTAATGTGTGAGTTGGTCTCTTTCACAGACACTCTGAGTGGAAAACCAGAAAAGGTGGCTGTATTAGTCAGGGTTCTCCAGAGAAATAAAGCCAATAGGAGATAAATTTCAATAAATTCATTATAATAGATTGGCTCGCATGTTTATGGAGGCTGAGAAGTCCCATGATATGCCATTTGAAAGCTGGAGAAACAGGAAGGCTGGTTGTAGGTTAAGTCTTGAGAGCCAGAAGGCTGATGGTGTAGATTCCAGCAGGAATCTGAAGGCTGGAGAACCAGAAGAGTCAAGGGCAGGAGAAAATTGATATCCCATCTCCAGTAATTAGGCATAAAGATAATTCAATTTTCTTCAGCTCTTTTCATTCTTTTCAGGCCCTCAGTGGGTTGGGTGATGCCCACTTAGACTGGGGAAGGGCATATGCTTTACTCAATCCACCAATTCACAAGGTAATCTTGTTTAGGAACACTCGCACAGACACACTCAGAAGCAAGGTTTAACCAGATCTTGGGCACCCAGTCAAGCTGACATAAAATTAACCATCACAGTGGCCATGAGGTTGAGTGGGTTGGCTGCACCGTGAGCTCACCTGGGGAGCAGGTTGTGACTTCCTCATTCTGTCTGGGCCCTGCCACCTGCTGGGTAACCACCTGCGATCTGCTTACCTGCTCTGCCACCACTGGCAGTTTCACTTGGCCTCTGAGCTTTACCTTCAACTTGTCAATTGAAAAACTGAACTAAATAGTCTTCCAGGGTGTCATTCCACAGCCTATTTTTAATTCCAGGATGAAGTAAAGGCATCAGAAACTATATTCTGAGAAAACGATCCCCTCCTTTTTCTTCCCAAACCCCTGAGTTGCCAAAGGCACCGCTGCCCTCCCTGTTTGTAACGGTGTCCCGCATCCTGGCATAACCTCTGAGCATCTCACTGGGAGTCTGAGTGAATGCTGTAGATGCCACTGCTGCTCCTCCAGATGGCTTTCTCCTGGCTCCAGGAGGCCTTGAGATGGTTTCAGGAGGACAGAGGAGAGCAGAAAGGATAGGAAGAGTGTCCCGGGAACTGTGCGAAGCACAGCTGGCGTGCTCCCTTCTCAGGACCACCACACACAGGCCCTGTCTCGCGCAGTGAGCTCGTCAGTCCAGGAAACAGCGTCTGCAGCACTGCTCGTGTGGCCAGGTCTAAGAGCCATCCGCCCCTCCACTCCATTGAGCACAGCCACGGTGCTCTTCCAAGCACATGACCCGTAATTTGCAGCTTAGATCCTAAGCTATAAGAATGCTTAGATGGTCGGATGGTCCTGGGTTCCAGAACCAACACTACTGCATGCTCTCTTACCTTGAGAAGATATCAAACCTCAGTTTCCTCATCTATAAAGTGAGAGTATACCTATCTCCCAGGGTTTCAGTGAGAATTAAATACAGTAAGGCACAGTGTGTGGCATATGGCAAACACTGAATATAAATACACATCCATATTTGCGCTGACCAATTCTGTTTTGGAGCATGTTTTAAAGAGCAGGGTCAATCCAAGTCTGAATTCTGTTTTTGACTCATACTTAAGTTCCAAATTCTGACTGTATTTTATATATTTGAAAAGCCTTCTCTTATCACTGAACTGACCTAAAGGAGATGTGTCAAAAAAAGGCAAACAAGCCCAAACTACCCTTATATTTTAATCTTGCTTATATATTCTTGGAGCACTTTTTATATGGATCAATGTAGACCATTCAACTGCTTGAAAGCTCCATATAGTATTACACCCACCCTCTAGAAATAGATAGTTTTGATACTTACCTACACACTTTTGGGGAGACAAATTTTTTCCTAAAATTTTTTATAAATATTTTAAATAATTGCTGTTGAAAATTGCTCAGTATATCCAAAGGAATATATTCAAAGCATTCACTCTCTGTGGTATCTGACGGGAAAACTGCCTGCCTGTTGGAACAAACAAAATAAGGTTGTCAATGATTTCTATAGAACTTTTCTATTATTTCTCTTCTACATAAAATCCTATAAGACAACTTTTTTTTGGTATAGCAACTTAAAAAAAGAAAAAAGGTTTAAATGGATGAAGCTATTTTATTGTAATTTTTCTTACTCTCCAATTGTTTCTGCTCTCTGGTCTCCTCCAATGTTGGGAAACAGAGTGGTAAAATGCTCTTTATCTCAACCTATTGTCGTAATTTGGGTAATGATAACAAAACAGAGAAAGATTTTGTAAAGCATCCTTTTCCTGATGCTCACAGAAGAAATCAAAAAGAGTGAAGGAGGAAGGGGACAAATTATTACTCCAGGTCCTACGGTGAGAGCTTTACAATATCTTTACCTAACTGAGCCCTGGAAATCCTATTAAAAACAACTCTCACAACTGAACACATGCCAGGCACTATACTCACAAAGACAGGAAAATGTGGCATCTAAATATGTGTCCCCCGTTATCTGAAGGGCTTTAAAGATATATTATCTGAGGCCAGAGGGAGACAACTCATAAAAGGGTTTCTGGACTGGAGGGCTCTGCATATGTGGACTTGCCTCAGTCCCTCCTAGCTGGATTTTCACATCTGTGAATGGATACATTTGATGGGATTTTATCATATCCCTTTCTCCTTTAACATTGCTTCTGATACGGAGGGTCCCTTTGGGAAGTCACCTAAGGCTGGAGAAGAGCTGGCTCCAGGCCGAGTCTGCGTGCATGAGGACGCTGTCCCTGGTGCTGAAGGGAAATCAGTAGCAATACCCAAATCTAGGGATGGGGCGGCTTTTACCCCCAGGGCTTCTCATAGCTAGTGCTGGCAGAAGGTTGTTTCCTTCAGCTGCATTTCAGCAGACAGAAGAAAAAGCCTGTGTTTAAATTACATGTTACAAGGAAGGCCAAGAAACATGCTTAAGGGTTCCCATGTGGGTGGTCCAACATGGATAATTACATAAGCCATTTTGAGATCATAGCTCTGCTTGAAGGCTTTGGGGAATGAGACTGTATACAGCTCTAGCCTTGCTCTCTGGGAAGTAACAAATCACCCTCCCTATGTGGCTAGTGCAAAAATTTTGGGGATGTCCTAACTGAGGGAACAAGAGTCCTAACTGTGTGACAACATTTGCAAGGAGTGGTATTAAGCAGCAAGCAGTGACTGTGGCCTGAGGGGGCAGGGAAGCTAGAAGTTGCCATAGACCTCTTCTTTGGGCTGAGCTGCCATTCCACGGGGCCTTCCCAGGATGGGCCTCTCTCAGGAGAGCATCTCTAATGCACTCTGAGGGTGTCTAACTTCCTTTGGCACATGGGTATCAGTGGTCTCCTGGAGTACAGTCTGTTCAAGGGAGATGATCCAGTTCCTTCTTCGGAATGTGAAGGACAGACGAGGTGGTAGCTAACAAGTAGTACTCTGCAGGCTTCTTCCAGATCTGGAGGAAGTGCTCATGGCTTTAGGAGACAAGGAAAAGAGGAAGATGGAAGGAGACAGAAAGACATGAAGCCAGGGAGAGGGGGAGTGAAGGGATGGAGCAGCATGGGAAAGAATGAGGAAGGGGAAGTTGGCAGGAGGGGAGGAAAAATAGGGAAAGGGAGAGAAGAAAGAGAAGCAGAGTTAAATGGAGGGAGACAGAAAGAAAGCAAGATAAGAGAAAGGCAGAGAAATAGTATGAGAAAATAGACAGAGGCCTGGGCATCCACTTTGGGAGGTGTCAGTTGCCAATGACAGCCATGTCTGCACTTCTACCCAGTGACAAATACCTGCCCACCAGTGTATGACAACAAACTCTTCTAGGAGGAGTGGAATGTAGTCTATAACTTGTAAACTCATGACTCATAGCCTGAGAATCCAATCAAACTCATAAGGTCCCAAATAAGAGGCCTTGTCTGCATGGGACTAAGCTCTGGAGACTAGCTGTTGTTTAGTCACTGAGTTGTATCCAACTCTTTTGTGACCCCATGGACTATTGCTCACTAGGCTCCTTTGTTCATGGGATTTCCCAGGCAAGAATACTGGAGTGGGTGGCCATTTCCTTCCCCAGGGGATCTTCCTGACCCAGGGATCAAACCTGTGTCTCCTGCATTTACCGGTGGATTCTTTAACACTGAGCCACCTGGGAAGCTCCCTTATATCAGGGAGCTGTAATATTTGGGTCCGTTGGAATAAGGCTGGATGGGGACAGGTTGGAAGATGCGGCTTCAGTTGTAAGGCTGGCCCCTGGCAATGCTTAGGGAAGGATCCAAAGCCCAAAGAAGGTGATGGTGGCATTTAAGTCATCTTGGTTTTCTTGGAGAGCTAGAGCTCCAAGAGTCCTGGGAATTCTGGCTCAGAGAGGGAACAAGAGCCCAACAGGTGACCAGCAAGTGAGGGGCAGGGCGAGAATCCCAGAGGAAAAGGGTATGCTTTACTCTGAATGCTCTGGCTCAAAAGGCCACTTCCCTCCCATCCTTAGCTCCCTACCCTGCTGTACTTTTCTTCTGAGCAATTCTCTCTCCCAACCAATAAGTGAAAGATCTGAAGTTTGAACTCAGAGCTGTCTGAGGCCACAGTTCATAATCTGTTTGTTGGACAGAGAGGTGCCCTGAGATGATGAAATCTGGGAACGGTGAGGTAAACACTGGGGAGGATGAGATTAAGGGTCAGCACTGTGAATGTGCCTTGTGCCAGGTGGATGGAGAGAACGAATATTCAGCACTAAGGTTATGAGGGTGAGGGGGGAAGTTCAGTGGGAACCAGATCCAACGTTTCAGCGCACACAAATCCAGAAACTACAGTGAGAAGCTTGATTGCAAAGAAACTGGAGGAGCGCACACTTGGCCTTTTTCCAGGAGACAGGCTCATCATTGCTGAGTTCAGTTTATCACCTCTTCAGTGTAGGATTCCTGCTCCTGACTCCACTGCATCCCAATGCCCAATTTCCCTGGTGGCTCAGAGGCTAAAGCGTCTGCCTCCAATGCGGGAGACCCAGGTTCGATCCCTAGGTTGGGAAGATCCCCTGGAGAAGGAAATGGCAACCCACTCCAATATTCTTGCCTGGAGAATCCCATGGATGGAGGAGCCTGGTAGGCTACAGTCCATGGGGTTGCAGAGTCAGACACGACTGAGTGACTTCCCTTTCACTTTCACCTGCCAGGAGCAACTCCCAGAAGTTTGCTTCTTTAGACTCTGGGGACTTCATCCTGCAGATCTGGTCAGAATTCACATTGCCTTTTCAGAGAACCAGTCTTCTGTTTCCATGGACACATGTTCTCTAAGGGGTGGTGATGGAGGACTAAGGGCCTGGTAGGTGCTGGAGGCCTGGAAAGAAACTTGTAGCTCTTCCTCGGTTTGTTCAGCATGCTCCCCTGATTCACAGGATAAATTAAACACCTGTTCACACCAATGGTTCTGATCTGGAGGCATTGTAGCCTCCAGTAGCCTGGGACCTAGTCAAGACTGAGAGGTAATAAAAGCTGTCTCCTTCAGGAAGATTCTGTGAGTGAGCCAGCTTTACTTTACCTCTTCCATTAAATGACACTGCAAGCTCTGCATGGAGAACCCAGGAGCTGTCCTTGATGAGGCTATCCTGTCAGCAGGCTGTAGAAGTGGTTTGGGGAAAAAAATCTAAGCTCGAGCTTCAAACAGACCTGCATTCTACTCTGATTTCGGCCATTGAGCATCTGAGTGCCTTCAAAAATGCCTTCTTAGGAGATCAGTTTTCATATTTCTAAAGTGGGTGTGGTAGAAGCCCAACATACTCCATGACACTACTGCTGATTATTCATAATTCTTTCAATATCTTGGTTTGCTGAAATTCTCTGAGCATTCGTACAGGTTTGTTCTTAGAAAGGCATTGGAAAGTTCATTATGACAGAATAGTTTTTGTCTTAAAGTGACAGAGATGCAATTTGAATTAGCTTTCTTATTGAGCATCTCCAGCAAAATCCTCTTTGGAAAATGGAAATCTCCTAAGAATGCCATTTTGTATGAAAGCTTCTTTCTTTGGTCCCAGTTTGTTCCTTAAAGTAATTGTATTCTGTAGGCATAGGGTGACTACTCAAGTCTTAAATATAAACTGGCATTTATTGAGGGATCATCAAGGCACTGTTTTTATAATTTTGGGAAGGGGTAGGGTATAACTGGTCCCCAGGTCAACTGGAACCAGAGACTTGCATGTTGCCAGGGTTCTCTCCTTGCTCCTTCACTTATTTCTTTATTTTCTCCTACTACAAACTGGCTTCTTCCCAATCATTAGAAATTCAGTTTCTTACTATCACCCAATTACCTGCCATTCTTTAGTGACCTGTATCTGTCAGTTTCAGTTTGAACATTTGACCAATAACTGCTAATGGTCAATGGCTCATCCATGGACCACTTAATTGTGACCGTGAAGTCAGGGTTATATATCTTGCATGGCTGAAAACACAGGGATCCTACCTCTGTATTTAAAGGCTATTTCCACAGATAGAGTATGATTGACATAATCCCAACTGGTGTCAGTTCTAGACTTCCACTAAATATTCCCATTCTGATATCCGTGCTAGCCCTGGATGTGAAAAGAATTCCATTTTACATTAAACAGAAGGAAAGGGCAGGTCCTTAGAGAAGGAATCCAGGGAGATTCAGAGAGACCTGTCCTAAGGTTTACATATTTCAGAGAACCTGATCCTTGTCTTCTAACTTTTGGCCATTTTCACATCATCAAATGATTATTTCTTTTGGTCAGAAAAGAATTCAGTGGAACCTCTGGCATTTCCCATTCATCCTTACATCCTCCTTGGAGAACTCTCCTTACTCATGACTAGGAAGGAGCGGCCCTACATGTTATGTGATTTCATTATACACCAGTGGTGCTTGGTTCAGGGGTGATCTCTGCCAAGTTCAGCCAAACTGAATCTTGCTTCCAATGTATTAGCTAAACCTTTATTGGTTCATAACATAACCCAAGCAAGCTTAATTAACTGTCTCCTCTTACCCTTACACAAAAAGACTATTGAACAACAAGGGGCCCCCAGATTTTGTGGACAGTTCCTATCAAACAGGTCTTTCTAACCTTTTGAACCATGACCCACTGTAAGAACTACATTTTATGTTTTCCCTAGACGGCATGCATATACAACTGAAACAAAAGTTTTGTGAAACAGTATTTTTACTATGTGCAAAGGTAGTATAGCATTTTCTCATATCATTTACTTTATTCTATTTAAATTGTTGCTAAAAGTGCTAGTCATCACTCACTAATTTTTCCCATGATCTAGTAATCAGTTATATTCCACAGTTTGAAAAACAATCCTAGTCTAGAGTATTTTGTTGGACATCATTCAGTGTGAGCTCTCGAATGTTGATTTTAATTTACATTCCAGCATTCTCCAGAAAGAATACGTGTTTAGTTTTTTGGGGGGGCCTGGAGTCTTCCCTTGTCCTAATCAACAATAGATGAACTCTAAACATGACTGTGTGGCCTGTGTCTGTAGATCATGGGGCACATTCAAATTCTGGAAGCTTGGCAAGCACATCAGGCGGTGTCTACTGCAAATACACACTGGGAACTGAGAAAGATAGCATAACTAGGCAGATGGTGATGGGCACCTTAGCCAGGCACAGCTGGGACTGGAGTTGAAACCATGGCAATACAAACAGACACATATGCAAGAGAGCTTCATGAAAGAGCAGAGATGTTCAATACATAGAAGAGAAAAGAGGACAACCACAGGACTTTGCCCGCTTTGCTGGAGGTTGGGCTGTATTAACTGCAGTTGAACTCTGAGATTTTCCCACTGAAGTGGGAAGTTACCCAGGATGTTGTGTCTTGATCATCTCTCTGTATGCTTGTGGAATTTTGAATTATGCCATATCCTGGAGTGTGTCCGTGTGCATGCTAAGAGTCATATCTGACTCTTTGTGACCCTATGGACTGTAGCCTGCCAGGCTCCTCTGTCCATGGGATTCTCCAGGCAAGAATACTGCAGTGGTTTGCCATGCCCTCCTCCAAGGGATCTTCCCAAACCAGGGATCAGATCTGTGTCTCTTGCTTCTCCAGCATTTGCAGGCAGATTCTTTACCACTAGCGCCACGTGGGAAGCCCATAGACTGGAGAGGGGAGCTGAAATCATTCTTGTTATTATGTTGGAAAATTTATCTAATTTTAACCAACAAGTTTCCATTAAGTGGAAGTAAGGGACTCTGTGTCTGTGAAGGACAGACTGTGGGAGTGTGCAGTTGTTGTGACCTTGGCTTACTGATGTTCAGGGTCATTCTTCCAACAGCTACATCTGTATCCAGTTCAGTTCAGTTCAGTCGCTCAGTTGTGTCTGACTCTTTGCGACCCCATGAATCACAGCATCCCAGGCCTCCCTGTTCATCACCAACTCCTGGAGTTCACTCAGATTCACGTCCATCAAGTCAGTGATACCATCCAGGCATCTCATCCTCTGTCGCCCCCTTCTCCTCCTGCCCCCAATCCCTCCCAGCATCAGAGTCTTTTCCAATGAGTCAACTCTTCACATGAGGTGGCCAAAGTACTGGAGTTTCAGCTCTAGCATCATTCTTTCCAAAGAAACCCCAGGGCTGATCTCCTTCAGAATGGACTGGTTGGATCTCCTTGCAGTCCAAGGGACTCTCAAGAGTCTTCTCCAACTCCACAGTTCAAAAGCATCAATTCTTCGGCGCTCAGCCTTCTTCACAGTCCAACTCTCACATCCATACATGACCACAGGAAAAACCATAGCCTTGACTAGACAGACCTTAGTTGGCAAAGTAATGTCTCTGCTTTTGAATATACTATCTAGGTTGGTCATAACTTTTCTTCCAAGGAGTGGTGGCCAAATGTGGTCAGAAGACAGGTACCATAGTATCATGATCCCTGGAGTGAATAAACCAAAATGTTCCAAATATCTTCAGCGGTGGTGGTGAAGGCAGGGATGGAAGATGTTGTTGGCATGGTTTGGGACTGAAACTGGAGTGGCATATGCATACAATGGAGTTTATTCACCGATAAATGGAATAAACTATCTCACCATGCAAAAACATGGGTGGATCTTAAGTGCATATTGATAAGTGTAAAGGTTACATACAGTATGAATCCATTAATGGGCACTCTGAAAAAGGTAAAGCTACAGCAGAATTTTAGGGGAGAGTTGGTCAAAGTGTATGGTTCTCAATTTGGTGAACTTTTACAATGTGAACTCATTTAATAAATATTAGTGCCATACTGGTGCTTAACAATGAGAAGCATGAGAACTAATATTGAGACTGGGTAAGGGTTTGCATTTCTCTTAAATTCAACACCAATCTTATGATTTAGGCATCATTAACATCTCCATAGGCACTCAAGTTCAGAGAGGATTTGAGGCTCAATGTGCTTTCTATTCACTGATGGCTGAGCATCTTCCAGAGAGCTCTCTTGTGCCAAGTGTAGAAGAGCAAGACGCCCTTTGGTTCTCTGTTCTCCTCCTTTCTCTCCTCTAAGAGTATCTTACCACTTTGGAAGGGCAACTGCATGACATTTTACATTACCTTGAAAACTTTGATTTCTTTTAAATGATCGTGACATGCTTTTGATCTTTGTTGTTTTAGTCTAAAATGTTTAGCCAATTAGGAAGTATTTCTTTCTCTGTCTCTTAAATTGTTGTTTATTTTCATCTTGTTTTAGCTTAGTGTATTTCTTTCATCGTTAAGTACCTTGCTTATGAATGTATAGTTGCCACTGTTACTATTTGTCTCTTCCCACTTTGTATTAATTCATTTATCCTAGGTTATTGTGCAGTTATTTTTGCTGTCATTGTTCAATAAAGTACATATAGTACAGTTGATACCAGCTTATAGATACAATAGATGACAATTATCAAGCTGCTTGTGTTTCCAAACTCAGCCTCCAAATGAAGAATAATCAAAATGCTTACCTCAGCCCTCTCTCCTAATGTGCTGACCCAAATCGAACAGGAGTTATCTAGGAAGTGGTTCACATGTCCTTGAAACTCACCCTTCTTGGTTCTACAATGGTTCTTGATATTTACAACTTCCCACTTTCGGTCTTTGGCCCATGAGTCTCATGAAACCCTAGGGAGATTTATTTGATGATACCTCTGGGTACTCCAAGTAGGGAGCCTCAATTCAATCTTGGATTCATTTCCAACCATCACTTTCCTTAACTGGGACAAATATACTCAACCCTTGTAAGGAGCAAGCTAGGAGTACTGTGCTTCCTTTCCCATTATCTGAAAGAGATGTGCAGTTTTAAAATGATTTTTGTTGCTGTTGTTGTTGTTCTGTTGCTGAATCATGTCTGACTCTTTGTGACCCCATGGACTGCAGCATGCCAGACTTCCCTGTCCTTCACCATTTCCCAAATTTTACTCATTCATGTCCATTGAGTGGGTGATGCTATCCAACCATCTCATCCTCTGTCACTCCCTTCTCTAATTGCCTTCAGTCTTTCCCAGCATCAGGGTCTTTTCCAATGAGTTTGCTCTTCACATCAGGTAGCCAAAGTATTGGAGCTTGAGCTTGAGCTTCAACATTAGTCCTTCCAATGAATATTCGGGGTTGATTTCCTTTAGGATTGACTGGTTTGACCTCCTTACAGACCAAGAGACTCTTATGAGTCTTCTCCAGCACCACAGTTCAGAAGCATCAATCCTTTAGCACTCATCCTTTGCTTTCACTCATTTCAAATATAGCCTCTTCTCACTAGGTTTTGAGTATAAGTGTGAGAGAGGCTGAGTCAACAGAGAGCTGAAGAGCAGCTACTTTGTGGAACTCAGTATCTTCCCTCCACTTTAGTATCACTCAGGGTCTTGTAATCATTATATATCTCAAGCTCTCTAGGAGTCCGAGAGGCTCCCACACAGGATTCCTGGTTGGATATGCCCCGGCATTATTCCAGGATATACCACATACATCTAGGATGTGCACACACACATCACAGACACACACACATAGACATACATATATGAAAACTTTTATTTCCATTGACTTAAATCTGATTTTTAAAAAGACAGGTAAATGGGTAGATTTTATTCTCACACTATTAAAACTCTGCTGGAAGCATATTAGAAAGAGCTCAGCTGGAAGGGTAGTCCATACTTGAGTGAAGAAGTCCACACACCTGTGTCCTCAAATTGAGCTGGGTGTAGATGTCACAGATATTCTGAATGGACCTTCAGTGCCATGGAGTGCTAACCAGAGGATGTATTTTACACACATGCATATATATTTATGTATATTGTATATATTATTATACATTCAGATTTTATATTAATATCTAATTACATATTAATATATATAAAGCATCTGAATTTATGAACAAGTGCTGTTGTTTCAGATTCTATATTATCCTATACTTTCATGAGAATGGTTTAATAAAAAATGTGTGATCCCTGTCTTACCCCATCAATGCACTACCCCACCAATGCATTCATTGGCAAAGGTGGCTGCTTAACTAACTGGATGAGAGTGGGGTTCTGTTTAGGAAAGAACTTCCAAGGTGATGCTCATGGCTTAAGCTTCATGTGGCTTTGAGACTTCTGATAATATCTATTGGAAAGTTTATGAAATATTTATACTTTCATAATTCACACTTCTGCTTCAAGAATTACTTTGGCATAAAGATTGTGCCAAATAAAAGAACCTTTCTTAGTCCTATAGTTAATAAGAATTGGGTAAATTTACATTATATAACAGAGGTTTTTTTTTTGATGAAACTTTTCTTACTCTTTACCAAAGTTATGGATGTTCATTACAGGACATGGGGAAACACAGAAAGAATCACATGTAAAATAACCATATCACTAAGAAATGGTATGATTATTATTTGGAAATATTTTTATATTTTAAAGTGTGAAGACACTGTCACTGGACATCCTGGGTGATCCTAGGGAAGTCGCTTAACCTTTCTGAGTCTTAGTTTTCTCCTCTTAAAAATGGGAATAATTGTAACGTAATTGAAATAATAATGTTGTGAGCCTTGAATGGATCAGTATATGTAAAACGTAACAATGTTTGTCATGCAGCAAATGCTCAGTAAGTGTTAGTTGTTACCATTATTATCTTTGTTGTTCTTATAATGGCTCTTATTATTTCTTTGTAGTTTTAATCTTTTTTTTCTATATGTGCTTTCTTACACATTGGGTTTATGCTGTCAATATAATTCTGTATACTGCTTATTCAGAAGCATTAAAACATAAACATTGCCCAAAGTTATTGCAAATTCTTTGTAGACATAATTAAAAATAGTGAAATAACGTTCTACTTAGATGCCAAACCTTAATTTACTTAACTATCGTTGGATATTTATGTTGTTCATAATTTTTAAGTATTACAAATAATGAGACAAGACATCTGTGCATAAGCTTTTGTGCATGTGCTTAAGCTTATTTCTTTGAAGCAAAATTACCAGCTCAAATACATCATGTAAAATTATTTTCTAAAAGGGTTGTGACAAGTTATATTCCCAAGAGCTGTGTGCAATTGGGCATATTTCACTGTACCGTTGTCAACATTTGAAATTCTTAAGTTCATTTTTGTATTTTATAGATGAGAATATGCTAATTCATGTGATGCATATTTTAAGGAGCCTACTATGTGCCAGCCAGTGTCCTAGGTCCTGAGAAAAAGTGAGGACATGACAGAGTCCTCATTTCTCATAGAATTTATATTCTGGGACAAATGTATGCAGGAAGCAAGCTATAAATCCATTACTTAAGCATGTGTATGATGTGTGCTGTAAAGGAGAAGTAAATACTACTGTGAGACATTAAGGAGGAAAACTGATGTAGTCTGGAGTAGTTAGGAAGGCTTTTCTAAAAGAGTAGTACTTCATCTGATACACAAAGATAAGTAAGAGCATCCAGGCAAAGGGCAGGTGCAGGGAAGGACATTCCAGGCAGAGTGAGAGGAGAGGGAGCGTGGCTTGCTGAGACATGCCAGGAGACTTCTGTTGTGCTGGGGCGGTGAGAGTTGAGAGGCAGCCAGGAACTAGCCTGGGATGAAGAGGAAATGATGGCTAAGGCCTTATTCTAAGAACTGTAGGAACAACGTGGCTTAATTTTTAGCAGGGAAGTATCACATTAGTGTTTTAAGGAGACCAGTTTAGCTAGACTATGAAGAGAATGGTTTAGAGAGGTGGATTCCTGGGTCATTCAAAGGAAAAAGAATCTGCCTGCAGTGCGGGAGATCTGGGTTTGATCCTTGGGTCAGGAAGATCCCCTGGAGAAGGACATGGCAATTCACTCCAGTATTCTTGCCTGGAGAATCCCATGGACAGCAGAGCCTGGTGGGCTACAGTCCATGGGGTCACAAAGAGTCAGACATGATTGAGTTTGGAGAGAGGAGAGAGAGAAGACTCTTGAGTTTTGTCAGTGGAGGAACCATGATTGCTTGAGATAAAGTGGTTGCAGATACAGAGAGAAGTTTTGCCCAGGGTCTTGTTGGAAGGAAGGAGAAGTCTGGGAGTTTAGTGGTTTTTAAGGAGAGTGATGGACTAAGGAATCTAAGTTGAATGTGGAGGAAGGTAGAGAGGGAGAGGAACAGGTGGAGAAGGTGGAGAGGTCAATGGATTGAATGTCATGATGGAGACAAAACAGAGGTCCCTGAGGACTGCTGAGCAGTGAAAAGGAGATTCTAGACTTTTCATTAAAGACCTTGGAGGAGGGGTTGTTATAGGAAAACCAGCGTGTATCTGAGGATTTTGTGGATGGAAATGGATTGCTGGAGAGTGTTCTGAAGAAATAAGGAGGTTGGGGAAGAAAAAGCACAGCTTTTGATCAGTAGAACATCCTTGTGGAGCCGCTGGTGTGATAGATGTTAGGAACTGACCAGGGGAATGTGCAGAGGATCTGATGTCTTTGGGGTGAACAAATGGAAGGAGATGATGATGATGAAAAAAAAGCAATGTTCCTGCCACCAGAAACGTGGAGCCTCATTATTTCCATTGGTACATTTTAAAGGGGTAAAATACGTACATTTTGAAGGTTATCCTGCCTCCATGAGTTCACACTTCTTATCTGCATTTTGTTAGCATCTTGTGACTACTGAGATTATGACTTTTCCCCATCTATTGGAGTTTTAGTGTTTCTACTTACTCTTGAATAAGCAATTAATATGTTAGGATTATTAAACATTTCTCTGTTACAGTTTTTTCCCCTAAATTTACTTTTTAATTATGGATATAGGGAGGAGTTTTATTAACACCCAAATTAAAGTTAGATATAGAACTTGTAAGCTTTTAAGCAGCACATCTATATTTTTCCTTTGCTATTTCTTTCATTAATTTGAAATTTAAAACATTCTCCCAGAGCCAAATATCTGATTTAAATTGATTATGTTAATTTTTATTATACATTTTAAGGCTATTGTGATATTTAGTATGTTACTTTTTTGTTACTCCAAAATTTCTCTTGTATTCAGTGGTAGTTGCTTTTCTGTAATTTTCTTTCTAAATAGCTACCCTTGAGGAATTAGCTTTCCCATTGATTCTAAGCTACAATATGGCATCAATCAGATCACAAATTTAACAATATGGTCTCCTGAGCTGATACCTGTGGCTCCAACACACCACGGCCTCTTCTGATTCATTACTCCCTATTTAGAGAACTTCATCCTTGTTTAATTTGCCTTGGTGAACTTTGGAATTATTTCATCTAGTTACCCTCAAAACTAATCGGGTTTATGATAAGAATAAAATTAAATTCATGAATTAATTAGATAATTTAAAATCATGTAGTGTATATTATGCTTCTCTGTCCCAAGAATATTTAAAAATGTGTGCAATATTTTATAGTTTTTCCCATATAATTTTCCACATTTCTCTTTCTATGGTATTTATAATGTCATTCCCTGTACTTTTATTGTTTATGCAGTTTCATGAAACTAGTTAGTCCTGGATACATAGAATATGTAGATTTGTCTTATGTAAAGTTACTTTGCAGGACCAGTGCTAACAATCTCATATGGAAGTTGTTGCTGCTGCTGCTAAGTCACTTCAGTTGTGTCCGACTCTGTGCAACTCCAGAGATGGCAGCCCACCAGGCTCCCCTGTCTCTGGGATTCTCCAGGAAAGAACACTGGAGTGGGTTACCATTTCCTTCTCCAATGCATGAAAGTGAAAAGTGAAAGGGAAGTCGCTCAGTTGTGTCCGACTCTTAGCGACCCCATGGACTGCAGCCCACCAAGCTCCTCCATCCATGGGATTTTCCAGGCAAGAGTACCAGAGTGGGGTGCCATTGCCTTCTCCAAATGGAAGTTGTTCATTGATCATAAAGCTAACTCAGCTTTCACAGTCTATATATTTAAAAAACCTTTTAATTAAATTATAGTTGATTTACAATGTTGTGTTAGTTTCAGTTGTACAGCAAAGTGATTCAATTATACATATATATATATATTCTTTTCAAACTCTTTTCCATTATATGTTATTACAAGGTATAGTAGGATCTTCTTCATCTATTTTATATATAGTAGTATGTATCTATTAATCTCAAGCTCCTAATTAATCTGATCCCTCTCCTCTGCCCTTACCTTTCCCCTTTGGTAAACATAAGTTTTTTTTTTAATGTCTGAAATTGTTTCACTTTTAATACACTGCAATAGTACTTTCATAATTCAATTTTTCTACTTTATGGATAATTCCACTGTAAAATTCTCAGATTTCTGCTTAATATTCTAAAAAATATTCTGGAAAAATATATTCAATTTGATTATAAACCAATTGACTCCACGTTTCAGGGTAAAGTCAACTATTATTATTTTTTTATCAAATTTTATATTGAAGTATGATTGATATGCAATGTATTAATTCCTGTTGTACAGCAAAGAGATTCAGCTATACAGACATATGTATATATAGGTGTGTATATATATATATATATACATTCTTTTAGAAATTATTTTCCATTATTTTTATTATAGGATGTTGAATGTAGTAGTACTCTGTGCTATATAGTAAGACCTTGTTGTTTATGCATGATATATATAAAATCTTACATCTGCTACCTCCCACTTCCTCCCTCCCCCAACCCACTCCCCCTTGGCAGCCCCCAGTCCGTTCTCTATGACCCTGTTTCTGTTTCATAGATAGGTTCATTTGTGTCATATTTTAGGTTCCACATGTAAGTGATGTCCTGTGGTATTTGTCTTTCTCTTTCTGACTTACTCCACCTAGTACAGCAGTATCTAGTTGCATCCGTGTTGTTACAAATGGCATTATTTCATTCTTTTTCATGGCAGTGTAGTATTCCATTGTAAATATGTACAGATCTTCTTCATCCATTCATCTGCCAGTGGACATTTAGCTTGTATCCTTGTCTTGGCTATTGTGACTAGTGCTGCTATAAACACAGGGGTGGATTTATCTTTTTCAATTATAGTTTTGTCTGGATATATGCCCACAAGTGGGATAGCTGAATCATAAGGTAATTCCATTTTTAGTTTTCCGAAGACTCCATACTGTTTTCCACAATGGATGCACCAGCTTACGTTCCCACCAACAGTGTAGGAGGCTACCCTTTTCTCCATACCCAGCATGTGTTATTTGTAGACTTTTAAATTATGACCATTCTGACTGGTGTGGTGTTGTACCTCATTGTAGGTTTTTTCTTTTTTAAAAAATTATGAAATATTTTAATTAAATACAAACATGAATTATATTAAACAGTATAATATTATACAATCTATGACAAAGTTAAAATTGAATTTTGACTTGCATTTCTCTAGTAATTAGTGATGTTGAGCATCTTTTCATTTACTTGTTGGCTATCTATATTTCTTCTTTGGAGAAATGCCCATTTAAGTCTTCTGCCCATTTTTTGATTTGGTTGTTTGTCTTTTTGTTGAGTTGTATGAGCTGTTTATATGTTTTGAAAATGAGGCCCTTGTCAGTTGCCTCATTTGAAAATATTTTGTCCCATTCTGTAGGTTGTATTTTGTTTTGTTCATGGTTTATAAGTTTGATTAGGTCCCATTTGTTTTTGCTTTCATTTCTATTACCTTGGAATACTAAGAAAGCATGGGTACAATTTATGTCAGAGAATGTTTTGTCTATGATTCCTTCTAGGAGTTTTTCAGGGTCGTGTCTTATGTTTAGCTCTTTAAGCCATTTTGAATTTATTTTTGTGTATGGTAAGAGAGTGCGTTTTAACTCTATTGATTTACTTGTGGCTGTCCAACTTTCTCAGCACCATTTGCTGAAGAGATTGCTTTTTTCCCATGCATACTCTTGCTTTCTTTGTCAAAGATCAGTTGGTTGCAGTTGTGTGGGTTCACAGACTGTATTTTAAGCTGTTTTCAAAAACTCAGTTAAGACAAATACTACATTGTACAAAGTATTACAGAGAATCCCTGTGCACCCTTCACTCAGGCACCCCCAAATATCATGGTACATTATCAAAATCAGGAAATTTGTTTTGGTGCACCTCAACTATAACCTTTATTAGGGTTTACAACCAATATTTCTTTAAATCATTAAACAGAAGAGAAGAGAATGGGCTAAGAATATATGAGTACACCATGGGTAATAAGGTTATGTGGCTTTATGAAAGTAAAATGTCAGGGCTATGACCAGAAAGTTTTTAAAAATATTTTGCTAGAACCCTGTTATCAGTTGTAATAATCTTTCTTGGTGTTTGAAAATATTCACACGTAGGCATCTCTGCCCTGTTTCCAAGGCACAACCCCTCAGGAGGAGAGTACGACCCTTCCTGGCTGCACGCCTCGGCATCATTTTCCATGCTTCACAGTTTAGCCGTTTAGATGCCAGGTTTCAGTTGGACAATATCTTAAGTTCCAAATATTTTATATACTGGGTAACTAGGATAATTATTTCAGAACATATTAACTTCAAAATTGGAAGGTCTATGAGATAATTTGGATGGAGAGAGTTAGGTGACTGGCCAAAATCAGACAGGTCATTCTGATTCTGACATGCATATTTTGGCATATAACAGTGTTTTGATTGAACAAACACTTCTGCTTACAGTGTGTACAGACTTGAGGGTAAATCATCTTTAATTTGTCCCCCTGTGACTTCTAGCAGGGAAGATGTTTGTACATTTGAAACAATGACATTCTTGTTTTATAAAGGTTATGATGGTGGAATTTGCAGATGTTACAGGAGGTTTTCACAGTAGGGGGACTGGACATCTGGACAGAATCAGTGGTAGTCTCACAGGCAAATGAATGACTCCTGACCTGAGTCTTGCAGGTGATGCAGGAATGCTCAGGTGGATCAGACATGGAAGGCATACAGACTGAAGTGAGAGCTCAGAGAAATGAGAGACAGTAGCTTTGGGGACATAAGAGGGTGCTGAGAATTTTCTTCTCTTTAGCAGTGCATTTTTTCTGGGGGGGGGCGGAGAATTTATACACACAGTGAAGAAAAATGTAACAGTAAAATGTAAAAAGAAGTCAGAAGAGAGAATGGGGTGAGATTGGAGTACTGCCTTTTGGGCATTCCAAGCAGAGCTCGTCATTACCACTTGCCTAGAACAAAAGCAAATTCACTGATGGAGAGGACTCATACACCTCGGAAATCTTACAAATGAATCATCTAATTGTCATCAAATATTTAACTGGGAGCTTTCCAGGTAGAGCTCGGTTCCTCATGACAGAAATCCCAGCACTGGCATTAGTAGGCCTCTGTACTTGCACTCACTCCACTGCCTCAGTCTGTTGTTCCACAGCCAGAATAAATGAACAGTGTTCACCCAGGACACAGGGATTGTTGGAGATTCAGCATAGAGTGAAAGCAGAACAAGCCCCATACCACAGGCACGACCACAGCTCAGACCCATAGGCATCTCTGAGGCCTGGGGAGACAGGGAGCTAGCTGTTCCAGCCCTTGGCAAGGGCCATGAATTAACCCACTCCAGTACTCTTGCCTTGAAAATCCCATGGACGGAGGAGCTTGGTGCAGGCTACTATCCATGGGGTCGCAAAGAGTCGGGCACGACTGAGCAACTTCACTTTCACTTCTTATTCACCATTTAATCCCTCACCACCTGCATTCCCATGAACACTTCAGGTAGTAAAAGGAGCTTGCTTGGGGACTGTTGTGGGAGCAGTCCCGATGATGGCATATGCTTCTCCCGATTTGCGCAGTGAGGTCCCCCGCCCTCTTATAACTCTGCCTCTGCATACCCCGGAGCTTATGGCATGTAGACCTAGTGATCTGGCTACTGACACAGCAGGTTGCAACCAGATACTTCCTGGGTGTGACTGATCACTCAGAGAGATCACTCTTCTTCACCTCCTCCTAAAAACTAACCCTGTGCAAGCTTGTGATTAGAATTGTTAAATACTGAGGACAATAATTCCAGTGAATATTGCCTTCCCAAAATCATTTGAGGAGAGACTGAAAATCCACTCTGAACACACTATAACATTCTTTTTGGGGGCTATCTTTGAGGAATACTATAGAGTTTTCTTGCCGATGCTGGTGGCAGGTCAAGGATTTGGAAGAGGAGTACAGAGCTGGAGCTGAACAATCCCCACCCCACCCCCCACCATGCCCCTTGAACTGAAGATCTCTATCACTGACCCTGAGTCACCAAAACTTATCTGAGCCTCCCCTTCCTGGATACTGGAGACCTTATCTCTTGTGCTCTTGATTCTTCTTCCTGTGCCTTACCCTATGCCAAAGTTCTGGTATGAAGGGGAAATTCTCCACCATAGGACCTGAGGCTGCAGAACGGTACCTTGGAACACGTAGGCCAGTGCCAACAGGAATCTGACTATCCAGAGGCCAGGAGAAGGAATAATTGGCCCTAAGCAGAGAAACTGAAGGCATCTGTGAGTCCCCTCATCTCTACTAAGTAATTTGCTCTTGGATTTTGCCACCCAGTCTTAGGTTTCTGTTGTATCATTTTCCTCTCCAAGGCTCAGCCACCTACCTAGGGCCAGGCTTGCTTCTTTTTTCCCTCCTGACTGGAGAATCTCTATCTAGCTTTAGGATCTCTTTGACAATGATCCAAACGTCTTGTTTATGGTGTAAACATGGAAGCCTGAGATCGATAAAACTCAGGCTCTTGAAATCCAGAGGCCTCTGAACTGCTTTTAAGGCATGCTGATTTTCTCTAGAAAGCAATGCCACTGCTGACTGAAAGGGTTTGGGAAGTGCGAGAGGTACAAATGACTGGGGAGATGATATCTCAGAATACCGTCCCACAGCTCCCGTACTATGGAAAGTAAACTTCTCTGTACTTGGATGCTACTATTATCTTGAAGTATCTTATTATCTTGTTAGTATCTTATACTAACATATAAAAAGAGACAGAAATATTGAAATAAAATAAACTGATTATTTGCTGGTCACATGAGTACCTAAAAAATCTAAAATAATCAATTTATCAACTATTATTTTCATACTTCAAAATATAAAAGAGTGGCATTATAAAGGACTCACAAAACAGTAGTTTCTTTTTTTATTACTCTAACTACCATCGGTAAGAAGAAGTGAAGTTAAACAAATTCTATTCACAGTAATAGAAAATAAGATGGATCTATGTTGATGATTTCAGGGACTTTAATTCATTTTTTAAACGTTAATTACTATACGGCACATATAGTATTATCCCTATTTTTCTAAGAAGAACCTTGAATGTCAAAAGCCACTTTGCTGCCAAGTTGCTGTTCTGCCAGATCTTGGAATCAGTAAAACAGCAGAACCTGATAGATGCCTAGATGTTAAAACAAATAAATGAACAACCACCCCCGCAACACATCTCTGTAAAATGGAACATGATAAAATCGAGAGAGCAAAAGGACTAGGACTGCCTGTTTAGAAAATGTCTATTTCAAATCTGACAGGTTAAGGAAAAAAGATAAAGAGGATAAAGAGCTTATTTTTTCAAATGCATAAGCACTCTTAAGAACGCTGCAGTTTAGTCTGTAAAGAACAAACAAACAAAAGTACATATGCAATTAACAGAGAAATGATTGAAAAGTGCACATCATTTTTAGTATTCCAAAAATTGCTAATGTACAAAGCCTGTAGAAATCGTTTTGCAGCTATTAAAGAAGCAAAATGAAAATTTATGGTAATAGAACTTGAAGCTGGCCAGTGTATGGTCCTGCTGGCACAATTATTCATTGCTGGTGGAGTCTGAAGTGGAAAGAACTCTTTTGAATGGCATTGCAGACGTATTAAGTAAGGGCCATAAAAGTATTCATGTGTCTTGACCCAATAATTTCAGACCCTGTGCATTTATTCTAAGGAACTATCTGCCAGGAAAAGACTCCGCATTTGCACAGATAGGTTTGTTGCAATGGAGAGAGGCGTAGCAGTCCAGTATATGCACTGAGAAACCGGATGCCCTTGCAGCCTCCCACTCAACTATCTGGTGACCTTGGGCCAGTGAGGTGACTTTCTTGTGCCTCAGTTTCTTCAGGCAGATAATAGTGTGGCAGCCTAAATTGTGGGTTGTTGTGAGGATCAAATGAGTTAAATGTGGAGCACTTAGAAAATGTCTGGCATGTCGCCGGCACTCTGTTGTATAAACTATAATTATAAGCAAAAATTTAACAAAAGAAATCAGCTTAACTACCCCACATTAGGAGAGTTGTTTAAAAACTATAGTGCCCTTGCATGATGCCATTTTATATAACCATGAAGACAGTATTTTGAAGACTCTGAAACTGAAAAACAAGTCTGTAATGGAATATTCAGTAAAATAAAGGATGAAAAATTCTTGAATTTGCTGCAATCAAAACCACAAAGAATATCTGAAAGAGGAAAGAGGAAAATTGTTTTGTAAGAATGGTTGAATGGTGGGTGGTTTGCAATGCATTTAAAAAAATCTCATATTGCCTTTCCTAATTAAAAAAAAATAAAGCAATATGTAACAAAATGGTTCCTTTAAACGTTGCCTTCGGCTTTGACTGGTCTTGTGTGCAAAATCAAGCACAGGTAGAACGAGGCTGTTCAGGAAACATCAGGAAGGTGCAGGTGACAGGCTGAGTATTGGCAACAGCAGCGGCAGCCAAAGCCATGTGCTGCCCTGCACCCTGGAAGTCCGTTTTCACCAAGGGAGGTCACGTGACCCCTCCTGCCAGATCACCTCCCTTTTAGTCAAAGTGAAATTTTTTTATTTTTTAAAAAATTTATGGTTTTAATGTCTTTTTTAAAAATAAAATAGGTTTATTGAAGTGTAATCAATATACAAAAATCTCCTCATATTTAATGTATATGAGTTCAGACATATGTGTCCACCTCTGATACCATTGCCACAATCAAGGTTAAAAACATATCCATTGCCTGCAAGAGTTTCCTCCTGTACCCCCACCCCCACTTTAAAATTATTGTGGTAAGAATGATAAGGGAAAATGGGGAATTGTTGTTCAACATGTATAAAGTTTCAGTTAGACAAGATCAACAAGTTCTAGAAATCTGCTCTATGACATACTGCTTACAGTTAACAACACTGGATTATACAGTATAAAGTTGTTAAGAGGGGAAGCACTATTTTTCATTGAAAAGATCTTAAGGGTTTTGGAAACTTGCTGTTTTTGAAGATTTACAGTCAAAATTCAAAATATTCCTTCTTGAGCAAGAGGTGGGCAATGAGGTGATTGAATTTTGGAGATCTGGCCTGACATTGTCTGGGGATGGTGGTCGGGGTGCAAATGATGAAATCGCACCAGAATGGAGGCTGAAATTGTCAGACTAGTTTATGAGAATAATTAAGGTGAAGATATTCTAGAATAGTTGTCAAACTGCAGGTATTTTAGATAGTAACGATCTATTACTGATCTGTTACTTCCCTTATGTATGGAATCAGGACAATGAAGGTGCCTTACTCTATGAGTTTTATGGGATGAAAAAATAATGGAAATGATGTCAGTATCTGACATCTAGTAAATACTCAGTAAATGTTCTCGCTTCTGATGTATGTAGACCGCAAGGAGGTTAGGTATGCAGGAGCGTAATAGAAAGCAGGAAATTACTCACTGTCATCAGCAGTAAAATTAACCTTACAAAAGTGGCCATTTCTTTCCCAGCACCTCCCTTTTGACGGCATTCCTGTGGTTCTCAGCTCATCAGTTCATGCAGCATCACTAATTCTCAGAAAAGGATGCTTTTCACTGAGACTAATGAGGCGACACACAGTGAAGGGGACTCAGTGGTTGATTTCCCAGTTGGGGGCAGAACCTAGTATGTCTCACTTCTCAGAGTGTCTTTTTTGAATCCAGATAAAGCTGTTGCCAGTAAGGCTGATGACCTTGGTCCTATTGAATGTCAGAATGTATCCTTCACAAGTTGGGAAGTCTCTTCCATCAAAATCACAGTATCCAGAATGCTGGGGTCCATTTGACCCAGATTAAGATGGCTTTTGTTAATATTCCTTAGCACCGACGATAGTGGCAAATACCCTCTAAGATGCTTGGCTGACGACAAAAAGATCTATGTAAAGTACTGCAACGTGGTTTCCAATCCTGGAGTTCCTCAGTCACAGATTGAAATTGGAAATCTATTGAATATTGAATAAAATGGATAAGGCAAAGAGAATAAGTGACAATTATACAGAGTGGGAGCCCGTTGGTGAGACTTTGACCCTAGACACAGAGAGCAAAGTGGGGCCAGGTTTCAGGTCACGCTAGTTCTTTCTTTCATCACTGAGATGACCCCCACCACCCCACCACAAAAAAATAGGCTGAAGAGGAGGGCCTTGTATTTATTGCTTGACATGTTAGGGACAAGATTTGTGGTCCCAATAAGATCGATTGAATCAGTTCCCTTACTCATTTAACAAATATGTGCATCAGCTATGAGCCAGTGCTCCAGGGATATAGTAACAACAAAGACCAACCTGTGCTATCATAAAAAAAGCATTTTATTTGGAAGGACAAATAATTAACAGGCCAACAAATCCATATATAATATCATTTTGGGTAGATAAGACTATAAGGGAAAAAGAAAGCAGGATAAGAGGGAGAGTGACACGTCATAAGAAGGCTGTTCCAGATGGAGTGTTTGGGGAACCCTCTGAAGTTATCACATTTGCACAAAGCGTTACATGAAAACAGGAAGTGAGATAAGAGATTGAGGTGAATCACAACAAAAGTCAAGTTGGCTCTACCGTCCAAATATATCCAGAATCCAGACATGTTTTTTGCCACCTACCTCCCTGGACCAAGTAACCATTATTGTCCTGTGAATTACCCATTGGCCATCATACTGATCTCCCTTCTTTACCCTCCCCCTGGATCAACATAATCTATTCTCAACATAGTAGCCTGGGTATGTCTTTAAATCTCTAAGTCATATAATTTCTTTTTGGTGCTGAAAATCCTGAATGGCTCTGTATTTCTTTCAGTGTCAAATTCCAAATTCTTCTCAAGGCCCACAAGGCCTGACATGAGCTGTATTTGTTTCCTGTGGATCTGTGGACAGGGATGCCTGCCCTGCGTGATATAGGAATGAGCACTTTCCTCCACTGTTGTCCTAAACCTGGAGAAACAGAGGCTTCTGTTGAGGCTTTCCAGTTGTCTGGGCTTGTTGTTGACTCTGGACAGGAGACTGACTTTGACTCTGACTTTGAGGAGGCTGGGAACAGTGGAGACTGTAACAAGAGCTTGGACTCAGAGGGATACTTGTCTTTCAGTCTCCCTACCAGAAAATGATGAGAGAATTTGGTAAACGGCAAAGGGTGAAACCCAGTGTATTATTAAAAACTAACTACCATATGAGCTCATAGTTTTACTTCTGGGTATTTATCCAAAGGAAACAAAAACACTAACTCAGAAAGGTATCTGCACCCTCATTTCATAAAAGCATTATTTACAACAGCCAAGACACGGAAATAAACTAAGTGTTCACCACCAGATGAGTAGATAAAGAAGTTGTGGAGACACATATAATGTGGATTATTGCTTGCATGCTCAGTCACTCAGTCATATCTGATTCTTTGTGACCCCATGGATGGTAGCCCACCAGGCTTCTCCCTCCATGGAATTTTCCAGGCAAGAATATTGGAGTGAGTTGCCATTTCCTACCTACTCCAGTGGACCGTCCTGACCCAGGGATTAAACCTCTGTCTCCTGCATTGGCAGGTGGATTCTTTACCAGTGTGCCACCTGGGAAGCCCCATATGGATTATTACTCACAATAAAAATGGAAAGTACTACCATTTGTTACAATGTGGATAGAGTTTGATGGCATTATGCTAAGTAAAATAAGACAGAGAAAGGCAAGAACTGTATAATTGTTCTTCTATTGTGGAATCTGAAACAAAAACAAACCAAGAGACCTCCATGAAACTCATAGAAAAAAAGATCAGATTTGTGATTATCAGAGATAGGGGTTGGGAGGAGGGCAAATCAAAGCAAGGTGATCAAGAGGTACAAACTTCCAGTTATAAGGCACCGTCCTTGGAATATAATGTACAACACGATGACTGTAGTTAACACGGCTCAATGATGTATAGGAGAATTAAGAGAGAAGATCCTAAGAGTTCTCATCACAAGGAGAGATTTGCTTTTCCTTTTTAAAAATTGTATCTAAATGAGATAACAAATGTCAATTAATCTTACGGTAGTAATCATTTCACAGTATTTGTACATCGAACCATCATGCTGTACACCATAAATTCATATAGTGATGTATATCAGTATTTCTCAATAAAACTGGGAAAAATCCTCAAAAGACCAACTCCCAAATCTAGTGATCTAGTCAGTGTAGCTAAAACACGCAGTCCCCAGAATTAATATTTTAAGACAATAGATGTTTATTTTGGGACCATGAAAAATCCAAGGACTGGTGATGTGTTCATTATAATCATCCTTTATCCTTTGTGGAGTGTTGGTTCCAGGACCTCCTGTGGATACCAAAATTGTCTCTAGGTTATTTATAGTGCTGAGTACAATGTAAATGTTACATAAATAGTTGCTGGGGTGTGGCACATTCAAATTTTGCCACTTGGAACTTTCTGGAATTTTTTTCTATTGTTTTCTATCTGCAGCTTGTTGAATCTGTGGATGTGGAACCCACAGATATGGAGGGCCAACTGTATGCTCGTTCTGACATCTGCTAGAGGCCAGAGATCCTCTCCATCTGTGGAGTGAGGAAGAAACAGAGAAAATGTAGAGGACGGCATAGAATAGTTTGGGGACTTGGCCTGAAAGGAATATACTTTACTCTCTATGCATACCCCTGGCCAGAGCTGGTCGTATGGTCCACCTAGATACAAAAGGGTATGGAAATGTGGTTTGCTTATATTCCTAGGAAGAGAAGTTTCCATGAGGATCTGGTTATGTTCTACCATACCTGGGAGAGCTGGATCTTGAAACATGCTGCTGCTGCTAAGTCGCTTCAGTCGTGTCCGACTCTGTGTGACCCCATAGACAGCAGCCCACCAGGCTCCCCTATCCCTGGGATTCTCCAGGCAAGAACAGTGGAGTGGGTTGCCATTTTCTTCTCCAATGCATGAAAGTGAAAAGTGAAAGTAAAGTCGCTCAGTCGTATCTGACTCTTAGAGACCCCACGGACTGCAGCCTACCAGGCTCATCCGTTCATGGGATTTTCCAGGCAAGAAGGCCACATGGGTAGGGTGTAATTCTAGGCAGAGAAAATGACCTAACAGGGCAGGGTTCATATAGGCACCAATGAAATCAAGGCATATTGGGGGGTTTGAAAGGTGTTCTTTTTGACTGGAGGATAGATCTTTGTGGGAGAAAGTAGAAGGTTGGTATTTGAGAGGTGGCAGAGATTATACCATCTGGGGCCTTCTGTGCCATGCTAGGCTGTTTGGAATTTATCCTATAATACAAGAGGAGAGGCCACTGAATGACTTTAAATAAAGTCATTTAGAGGGACATTTTGGAAAGTCATTCTGGAGTGGAGGACAAAACCTGAGGCAAGGACGCTAGTCATTGGATGATTGTTTTCTAGTGATAATTCCCTATCTCAAGGATTTTCAAACTGAACTCATACCAGGGGCTGTATCCAACAACCTGACTCTGTATGCATGTATATGTAAGAAGTTCATGACATTTTATATTTTTGTCTGTTCATTTAAACAAGTGGTGGCTGCCATCTATTGAATTGAATAGTCTGTCCTTTAATGGGTTACAATTGCATTTTGAAAACCACTGCTTTATCTCCCTGCAAGATACCACTTTTCCAGGCTCAAATCTAGATGTCATGGGAAACACTTCAGTCACCTGTATTACCCTCCACAGCCCATCAGTCAAATTATTTCTGGTCTACTTCTAAATACCCCTCACCCAATTTCCACTGTTAGTATTGTTTAGATAAGTGGTTTGCAAGACAGGGCCAAGGGATCCCTGAGGCTCTCTAAGATCCTTTCGTGGGGTCCACAGGGTCAAAAACACTTTCACATTTTAATAACAACACTCAGATGTTATTTTTCTTTCTCATTTTTAATCCTTTCACAGGTGTACAGTGAAATTTTCAAGAGGTTACCTAATGAGTGATGGCATCGATTGTTCTAATGCTTAATCTTTTCAGTTTTAATTTCCAGTATGTTAAACATTAATATATGTGACCTTCCTAATTAAAAGTTCAATAAGTTTTAAGATTGCAATGGGGTCTTGAGACCAAGGAGCTTAAATCCTTGGTTTAGACCTCTGATTCTGTATCTCATTACCATTATTAATAACAGGATATGGTGGCCTAGGGCATTCCCCAACAAACACTTTTCCTGGATTATTTGGTCTTCTACCGAAGCAGGAGAATTTCCTTTCTCACTGTTCAGAGCAGTGTCTGAAATGCGGTTTCCAGAGCTCCAGTGTTAACTCTGCCCTTGATCCTCAGCCTCTTGGACCATTTTTAGAACATAGGCACTTTATTTTTTATGCCTCTGAACATTGGAGTGCCCTGCTGCTCAGTGTGACATGATAGGAAATATATATTTGGTCTCTGCCCAGGCAATACAGAGCTCCTAGAACCATTTTAATTTCCTGAGTAATAAAGATAATAAGAGCTTCTTACCCAGAACATCTGAATCCCATGGAATTTCCTGGGTAATGGGGGAATCTTTTGCTCTAATCAGGACTCTTGTTGGGCTCCTGGATGGCTTCATGGTGGGGATGGGTCATTAGAAGTACCAAAACTTTCTAAACCTTTCAGCTCCACCTCCATCCTTTAAGGGAAGAGAGAGGCTAGGGATAGAGCTAGTCATTGACCATGCCTGCATGATGAAACCTCCACAAGTATTCTTGAACTCTGAGGTATAGACAGCTTCTGGATTGGTGAATGCATTCATGTGTCTGCATGGTGGCACACCCCAACTCTAGGGGGACAGAAGCTTCTGTGCTCAAGATCCTTCCAAATCTCTTCATCTTCATTCATTATAATAGTCTTTGTAATAAACAAGTAATGTAAGTGAAATGTTTCCCTGAGCTCTGTAAGTCATTATAGCAGATTATCAAGTCTGAGGAGAGTTACAGGAACTCTTCATCTATAGCAAGTCAGACTGAAGTGTGGATACCATGGGCACCCAATACTTGTGACTAGCATCTGCACTGTAGGCAGTCTTGGGGGGCTGAGACCTTAACTTATGGGATATGCACTAAGTCTGGGTTCAGTTCAGTTCAGTTCCCTTCAGTTGCTCAGTCGTGTCTGACTCTCTGCAACCCCATGAATTGCAGCACGCCAGGCCTCCCTGTCCATCACCAACACCCGGAGTTCACTCAGACTCACGTCCATCAAGTCAGTGATGCCATCCAGCCATCTCATCCTCGGTCGTCCCCTTCTCCTCCTACCCCCAATCCCTCCCAGCATCAAAGTCTTTTCCAATGAGTCAACTCTTCGCATGAGGTGGCCAAAGTACTGGAGCCTCAGCTTTAGCAGGTAGTCAGTCTTAAATTTTAGGATATCCAGTTGATGTCTACAGATAATTGGAGAATTGCTTGGTGTGAAAAATCCAAACATTTGGTGTCAGAAGAGTGAGAAGAACAGTTCTGTTTCAGACACCTTTGCTATTCTATGAGTACTCATGACCTAGTCATCTTATCTCATCCTCTGGCTTTAAACACTATCTGTATGCGTATGTGCTCATTCGTGTCTGACTTTTTGCAACCCCATGGACTGTAGCCAGCCAGTCTCCTCTATCCATGGAATTCCCCAGGCAAGAATACTAGAGTGGGTTGTCATTTCCTTCTCCAGGGGGAAACACTATTTACAGTCTGACAGTTGATACATTTTAGTCTTAAATTCTGATCCCTCTTCTGAACTCCAGATTTGAATGCTGTGTGTAGCTACCTGTTGCTCATCTCTGTTTGGATATCTAACATGTAACTCAAAATTAACATTTCCAAAATTTGGCTTCTAATCGCTTCCATAGCTTCTTCCTCCTCAAACTTCTTCATCTCAATGAAAAACAGTACCTTTCTTGAAGGTTCTCAGGCCCAAATCCTTGAATTTCTCATTGACTCATCTCCTTGCTAATATACCTAACTCATTGCCAAATTTTGCTGGCTTATTCCATCAATGCAGCAACACTTCCCATGGCTTTTACTTACCTCAGTTAGTGCCACTTTCCTCTTTTGTCTGAGCTTTTTAAGGGTCAGCTGATGGATTTCCTAGTTTTTAACTTTACTTCTTCACATTTGAATCTCCATGCAGCTGATAGGTGTCCCTGTAGAATTTTCCAGGAAAAAGTTATCCTATTTTTAGTGGTCTGTGCTTCTGAAAAGACTTCTCCGGGGCCACCTCCACTTTCCTTTGGAAGCCTGGACCTCCAGGTTCTATGTGGGATAAATCTACACTAAGCACTCATTTCCAGGTAGACTGGTTCCTGCTACTTCTTCAAGCACCTGATCTCAGCCCTACCAAATATTTCTTATTAAAGCCATGTTATAGGGATGATGCGCATCTTGGAGGAGTCTAGGCACTTGGTGCTAGGCACCCTTATTTTAAATTTCAGAATAACCTTGGCAGGATGAGTCAGTTGTGCCTATTAAGTCAGGGTCATAGTGAAGGGGTTCGGTTCTCTGGAATGGAGATTGGCTCAAAACTCAAAAGAATTCATGTGATTCTAGTACAGGGACCTCTGTTATACTTAGAAATTATACATGTGCTCCATCGCCTGAGCTTCTTCATCTGATTCAGAGCCAAGAGGCCTGTCCAGTTTTGTTTTACTAGGAGGCTAACTGAGTGGTTCTCAATATATGGGGATATGTCTAATTAGACTAAGAGGCAGATGAGGCAGTGAATCAAAACTCATTAGTGAGGCCACAGAAATAAGAATCTACTTAAAAATGGTGAGAAAGAAAAGGAGAAAGGCATGTCACTAATTCTGTAAGAAATGGGTGACTAAGTAGAACACCGAGATGGGATGTCAAACCTAGGGAGAAGGGTGGGATAAAACAGGGACCCAGCTGACGAAGAAAGAAATGAAGGCATGGGTCTCAAAATAATAGCCCAGGTACAAATTAGAATGGTGTCAACATCCAGAGTGACTTAAATGTAAAACCCTCGAACTCTAATAATCTACCTAATTACAGTTTCAGGGTACAGGTAGATGGGGACCTGGGCTTGCAGCTGCCAGCTTCCTTGTTTTGGATGTCAGGCTTAGGCAGGCAGCCTGGAGGAAAGGAGCCGAGAAAGAAAATGCCTCTTATTCTCTTGCTCCATGTCAGGTCCGATGTTCAGTGCTGCACAGCATTTTCTTATTGATTCTTTAACAGCCTGTTAGGGAGGAATTATTATCCCTATGTTAAAGGTGGGGAAATTGAGATTCAGTGACATCAATCAGAGCATTTAGAGCCCATGAACTGTAGATTCAGGGTTTATACCACCCATTTCTGACTCCACAGTCCGTGCTCCTAATGATAGTACTCCAGTCTCAAGCTCCAGTCCTGAGGCTAGAGGAGCAATCCATATCTAAGTCATCAGACGGCGATCAGCTTGAAGGTAGAGATGAGCTGCTTTCATCTGTGTGCCGTTCGCATCTGGCGCACTACCTTGCAGATGCTAAGTGCAAATGCATTGAACTAAACGGGACTAATCTCAACTTATCTTTTAAATAATTAAAGAAACACACATGAGAGTAATTTGAGCTTCTGATGACTTGACAATGGTTAATGGAGGTTGGTATACCCATTTTTATCAGTGAATTTTTTTTTTTTTCAATGAACCTTGACTTTCCACTATTATCCTGCATCTGATGCTTCATATATCTTAAACCTTCAGCCCCTTAGCAATACAACTCTAACAGACAGGCTTACTTTCTGATCTTGGAAAATCACCAGCCTTGTTTTCACTATAACTAATATTTCCTTGAGCATCAAAGTCCATTGTCATGGCAACTACTCCATAGAAACATGCCCCTCCTGCTAGGCTGTGTGTCCTTAAAGGCAGAGCAGGACTTGAAGACAGGCCATGGCTGGATGTGGGAAAGCTCCATCTTTGTTACATGAGCTAGAGTTCATTAGTGCCAGAGCCTATACCTGCATTTTAATGTTGAAAGTTCATCCACAAGGCATTCCTCCGCTATCTTAGAGGAAAAGAAGCAGTCCAATGGAATCTCAGCGTTAAAGAGGATGCTTCATGTTTTTAAAAAGCACACAAGTTATCCACACAAAATATAGTGTTTGAATCTCAACTCAAGGGTAAATGGAAATAATTATGTATTTCATTGGGTTTCTGGGGGGATGTGTAGTCCCATGCACTGTGCCATCTATGAGAAGCTGTTGAATTGTGATTTCTGCTTTGGGCTCTGAAGATAGCCAAGGACTTTGCACCAGTGTCTGAGTGCCCAGGACATCTGGGATGCCCTCTAGAATGGCAAAAGTGAGGAGGGCCTTCAGACCATCTTCTCCACCACAGTCATATTCATCCATGGAAGACTGATATCTCTTTCTTACCGAGAAGAATTTGAGGGTAAATTGGTTTCTTTTCTTTGAGGTCTCTACATTGTTTTCCTAACCCACAGACTCTCCTTTATGCAAAATTAAGGCCTTTTCCTGCAAAAACCAAGTCTCTATACTTGTGGTTCTCAATGTATGGTCCATGGATCAACAGCATCAACAGTATGTGGACATTTGTTAGACAAGGAGATTTTCCATTCCCATCCCAGATCTGTTGAATCAGTGAGCTGTGTGTTAACAAATGTGTGCCCAGTTGCTCAGTCGTGTCCAACTCTCTGTGATCCTTAGTGGACTGTAGCCCACCAGGCTCCTCTGTCTGTGGCATTTCCCAGGCAAAGATGGTGGAGTGACTTGCCATTTCCTTCTCCAGGGGAGTCTTCCTGACCAAGGGATTGAACCTGCATCTCCTGCATTGGCAGGAAGATTCTTTACCATTGTGCCCGTGTTTTACCAAGCCCTCTAGGTAATTCTAAATGCACCTTAAGATTTGAAAACCGCTGTTTTGAGCTCTGAGAGAAGCTTAGTTTGATGTATAGGAGACTTGACAATAAAGAGGGAGGCTGACAGTTTATTTTTGCATCAAATATCTTTTCACCCAGTTTCATCAGATCCAGGGTTCAAACTTTCTTCAGCTGTCCAGAGTGTGCAGTCTGAGCCATCACCCTTGATATTCCATCATTTTTATGATTCTATGAGAAATATATTCTTATCACTGTAGATGAACTCTGACATCTCGCTACTTTATTGGCAGGTCCTTGATGGAAGCTAAAGATAAGGAACCAGTCTTTGATGCAGGATGTGGGAAATTAGTCTAGACATGGGGGGAAGGAGTCAAAGCAACCATATAGAGCTGAAGAAGAAAAATGGTCCAGTTTGGGTTGGAATGAATTTCTTTGCTGGAAGACAGAGGCTGAATGCACATTTTGGGTGAGTGTGAGGTTGGTTCTGAAGTAGGTAGCTGCTCCCACCCAGGATCAGGGACGTAATGCTGCCAGTGCTGGGTGGTCTGGGCTCCTGAAGCAGAGAGATCCAAGGCCAGTGGGCATGGGAAGAACGATGCAGACTCAGGGAGGGCAGCAAGGAAGTTGGGCAGAGGTGGCTGTCATAGGAGGTTGTAGGCAGCAGCGGCAGGGGTGAAAGTGACGAGGCGGGCGGTGAGCGGTGGCACTTATAAGCAGGCAGGACTGAGTTTGCCTTGGCTGTCTCTGCTGAAGGCTGTGTCAAGGAGCATCCACCAAGCCTCTTGCCTCCTTAATTGCTCTGTTAGGAGTAGGGGTGGGATGAGTGCGGTCAGGGGAATGGGATGTCTTTCTGTGGAGGAAAGAAAGGAGGTATCAGTATCCCGGCAGACGCATGGATGCAGTAGTACTCTAGTGAAGAAGATGAGCTATTCATTCCATCAACACGAATTCCATACTGACCATGTCCTCAGCAACACGTCTTTCCAGGGCCCTGGAACCGAGGGTTTAGAAGTTCTCTTTGTCATTCTAATGTGCCTTTCTCTTTTCCCCACTCTCTCCTGACTCATGAGTCAGGTCTTAATAGTGTTTGTAGATTGTTGTACTATGAGCTACTTCATGTCGAGCTCAGGTTTCCGTAGAAACGAATAGAGACCTTGCTTTCTGAGGCTTGCTGAGAGTATTTCTGGCAGTTTATCAGGAGTGGCAGTATGTTCTTTTTGGCAAGGTGTTTGCACTCCTTGGAGGAAAAACATAATAAACAAAACATTATCCTAGAACAGAACTGTTCCGTTTTAGTTTCCTGTCTCCCCCCCGCCCCTCTCTACTAAGTGTGGCTCTGCCAGCTCACCTCCAAGTGCTTCTTGGGCATCTCCAGCTGAGATTCTTTAGACTCTAGTTATTCTCCATCCAATTCTGGTGTGGTCTAACCTCCTCTGACCACAGTCCAGAGGGTGTGTAAGAAGGAAGAGGTGGGATGAAGAAGTATCATTGAGGGCATTCATTACAACCAAGCCAGGAAATGGAAGGCCATGGGATCAAATAAGGCAGTTGATTATGCTTTTGAAAATGTATTAGTTTAAGGTCGAAGTTACAAATGGCTACAAAATCTTGGGGGAAGTTTGCATTTTGATCAGAATATCTCGGCAGTGGTCATGATTGCGATGTGAAAATAACTGGATTTGAGAAGCAAAGGGAAGCTCAAAAGGTAATCAAAATTCCATAATGACTGTGTTGGAAGGACTTAAAGAGGGGAAACTAAATTAGAATTGGGATCAGCAATAGCATTATAACCATGAGTTAATACGGACAGGTCTGAAGTCAGCAGATATTCCAAACTGCTTTGGCCTTTATTTATGCTCAACCCCTTTGTCCCTGTGGACAGGCTTTGAACAGCAGACATTTTATTATGTACGGATGGTGCCATGTGGTGATAATCCAAAGCCTCTTTCATTTTTAGATTCATTTATGGTTTCCATTTGCGACACAAGCAGAATTAGATAGCGCTGAGATTCTTTCCCACCCCTTTATTTAATGTGTGGGGTTTATGCAAGCTTACTGTTTGTTTAAATCTCTAATGTATGGATGCTGGGTGCTGTGAAGGATATGTCTGGATCTGAGTACTACCCTGGGCAGGAACACCCAGATACATAAAGAATTCTTCATGTGGATTTTTTTTCTAGAACTGATGGGCCGTTTCCTTAGGTTACAAGGGACTCCAGGAGGTTATTATCATTTCACAAAACCCCTCCCCAGGACCCCATTTCACAATCAGAGGTGAGTGTTGCTTTTTTTTTTTCCTTCCTCCATTCATCCCATCTGATTATGACCCTTCTCCATGTTGTGGAATGTGTATCATTTTGGGGGTGTAAGGAAGTAAGCCATGATGAGATTTTTAAAAAGGTCATACAATGTAAAGATGCAACTTAATTATTATAATTTGTGAAAGTAGTTTTTCATGTAGGCTTGAAATGTTTCCATTGCCTCACTGACTATAGCTGTGTTTTCAAAGGGTACCATATGATCAATGAAACTATCCACAACTATGGGAACCAATCAGTTTGGCGTCCTCCTTAGCTTATCCTAGGGACTCCTGGACCCACAGCTGATCCAGAGTCTGCAGGTAATCGATACTGCATTAAAGATGGCAATAAAGAAAGAGAAGCTAACTTTATACACATTCCATTTTCCCAAGAGAATGGTGAGCATGGTGATTTTAATACCAGGGTACATCTTTGTCTAACCACAGAGGTGGGTATATGTCCTGTGCCCTTAAATCTGAATGGCTTGTGACAGCTTCAACCAAGAGGGTATGGCAGAAGGCATTCTGTGTGACTTCCAGGGTTAGTTCATGAAGGCCATTCAGCTTCTGCCTTATTTTCTGTAATGTTCACTCTTGGGATTCTGAGCTCCAGGTAATAATTCCAACTACCCAGCTACAGGGAGGCCTGGCATGCTGCAGTCCATGGGGTTGCCTGGAGTCAGACACGACTGGGCAACTGAACAACAACACTTAGACTGCTCTAAGGGAGGGCTTACATGTAGGCGCTCTATTTGAACCAAACTTCTGGGCTGATGAGTGAAGAGTCTCCAGATGATACCAGCTTAGCTGTTTGAATCAGCCTCACCCAGTAGAGTCTTTGAGCTGGGGCCCCAGACCTCATGGGGCAGAGACAAGCAGGCCATTCCTGCTCTGCCTGATCCAGATATGTGACCCACAGAATCTGAGGGCATAATGAGATCATTAGTGTCTCAGGCCACTAAGTTTTAGGGTAGGCTGTTGTGCAGCTGTAGATCATTAGAAGTGGGTTTTGCTGAAGTTTGTACAACATGAATAGTTGTACAGTGTTATTGATAATATACAGTACAATTCTTGTTCCATATTTGGGACAGTATCTCAGAGTAAGTTACTTGGAGTGGATGTTGACTAAATAAATGATTTAATCATGAGTAACCATGTCTTCCCTGAGAGGCAAGCACGCATCACTGAGGGATTATATTCCCAAGGAATTATCAGGTGGGGAACCAGTCACCAGAACAGTAACTGGCCACTGTCTGTCCCTGGGAGAACCATGTACCTACTAACATTAATAGCCTTCTTCGATATCATCAAGCCATCCAACTCCCACTGTGCCCCTCATGTTGACAGGATTACTTGGTATATTAGTGTCCTTTAGGAGAAGACAGAAGGCTGTATTTTATTAAGGAGGTTTAAATTAGTCATGTAAGTTGTAACAGTGTCTATGACTACCATAGGGCTAGAAAACCTGGTCCCAAATATTTGGTGACTTAATGCAAAAGCATACATTTAGCTCACATGTCTAGGTCTAGGGACATGAAAGAGAAGTAGTGAGGACTCCAGAACTGCACTAGTAGCTTGAAGAGGAGCCCCAGCAGGGCTGGAATTTAGGTGTACAGGACGTTGCCATGCTGCCAATGTTCAGATTTATGGCGGGACACTTTGTGTCAGTGCTCCAGCCACTAAGACAGAGCAGTATAGCTGCTGGATGGCACCATTGAGAGTGGCCAGAGCCAGGAGTGCAAAAAGATGCTGGAAGCTGGAACCATGGCTTTCTGCTCCTACAATCAGAAATGGAAGCTGAAAGAGTCTTTTCTGAAATGGTACCCCACTCCAGTACTCTTGCCTGGAGAATCTCATGGACAGAGGAGCCTGGTAGGCTACAGTCCATGGAGTTGCAAAGAGTCAGACACGACTGAGCGATTTCACTTCACTTTACCTCCTTTCTAATCTCCTGCCACTGCCTCCCATTGGCCAAAGCTAAGAGGAAGATAGTTTGCAAAGGATTTGGGGGAATGTAGTATGCAGGTTCCCAGTTCTAGACTCACAGAATAGATGAGGGATGCTATTGGAACTGAGGAACAATAGGTACCTAATTGACACAACTGGAAATCTTGATTCCTAAAATCTTCAAGAAAAGCCTCCAAAATACTGTCCATGTATCACAATAAATTAGGACCCCTCTTTTGGTTGAAAATGAAAAGAATCTGAACCCAAACTAACGTAAGCAAGAAGTAAAATTTTGGCTTATAAACAGAGAATAAAAAAATAGCTAGATTTAGGTATAGGTTTAAATGATGTCATCAGGACCTCTCCTCTATCTTTTACTGCTTTTCTTTGATTTCCGTTCTTCGGCAGTATCTCCCAGTATGGTACCGAGATTTTTCCCAATAGTTTTAGAAGAGTAACTTTATTTTTTTATTGGCAGTTTAGTTGCTTTACAATATCATGTTAGTTTTAGGTGTGCAGCAAAGTGAGTCAGATATAAATTTCAGATTATTTTCCATTATAGGTTATTGTAAGATATTAAATGTAGTTCCTTGTGCTATATAGTATGTCCTTGTTACTTATCTCTTTTATGTGTAATAGTGTGTATCTGTTAATCCTGTTCTCCTAATCATCCCTCCTCTGCTCCTTTCCCTTAGTATTTCTAGCTGTAAAAGTAACAAAATAGGGGTTCCTCCTTTTCCTTTCAGCTGCTTCTCTCAATGCCCATGGGTCACCTCTGATTGGTTCTAATATAATAAGATTCTTCCAGGTTCAGCTACAAAACCTGGCTGGAGTTCATAGCAATAAATCCAATTTGGACTCAGTTCAAATGTACTGTATTTGCTTTACCTCCAAAGCATCCTGTAAGTGAGGCAAAAATCATATATGATGAGAATGAGGATGCAAGGGTGTGGATAAGGCTCGCTGGTGACCTTATTTTGCTCATAGGCAAGCTTAAAGTTTTAGCAACCCCTATGGAAGAGATGTTCACAAGGTCAGAAGACCACATGTCTTTTACTCATCTGGCCACTTCAACACCCAGAAAAGACTTTTACTATGATCCAAGGCAATAACTATGTTATTCAGCAAGCAATGATCCAAGCATAATTTTAAAATCCTCAATTTCTTGCTATACTAGCCCTAAGCGACCCTTCTCTGTAGTAAACAACAGAGCTTAGGGAGTTTCTATTTATCTACTTAGGGTCTTTCCATGGTTATGCCTGATTGTGGTTCATCATACCATCTTCACCTCTGACTCTGGTATCCTAATTGCATGGATTAGGGCCACACACCCATCCTTGGACCTGAAGTGAGGTGAGCCTAAGCCAATATATATTCAAAGACAAGGGGAAGGATGATTTCACAAAGGAAAATACTAGGCAATCCTCAGAAGAAGAGAAGCTGGGTGCTTGAGAAGCGGAAGCAATATATGGCTATTAGAATGGTTTCCTTTTATTCAGGGTGCAGGAGATCTTGAGCCTAAGTCTCCTTCTGTCTTCAGCAACTCAGGTTCTGGGAAAGGACAGGCCCTCAATACTCTCTCTCACTCTGGCCTTTGTTTCTCAACAGCCAGCACTGCCCATTCTTTCTCAGCTGCCATATCCTTTTTAAGGGTCATTGTCAATCCGCCTGTGAATGCCATGCCTACATCTCTGGCTATTGTTCCTCCAAACTTGGCAGCTGTTCCCTCTTCTTCAGCATGTACTGTGCTGTTCTGACTATAAGGAGGCTTTCCCAGGTTGGTTTCTTTTCTAGCAGGGTTCTGAATTCCTTCCAACTCCTATGTGTTCCAAGGTGCGAGTCATTCTGTTTGTCTGCAGTTGGGGAGTTCCCTCTAGCCAAGAATTACTTTTTGTTTAATCATCCTTTCCAAATGTTTTTTTCTACAACCGCTATAATGAACTGACAGATGGGTGCCTGATCTTCAGGAGATATAATGAAGATTTATTTTCTAAACTGTCAGGACAAGCCAAGGTTATCATACAAAAAAAAAAAAACAAACACAACACACTGCAGATTGCACTCAATTCCACCACAAATGTCAATTTCACTGGATATGACTTTTCCCTCTGAATCATGTTGAGAATACAGATATACTTTCAAAGCTTATATCATCATGTTGATTACCTTGCTGATAAACACTAATCTTTTAGAAGACCAGAACTTTCATGAATTCCATAAGTCTTATCACATCAGGATAAAATTTTAAAAATGTTAACTCAGAATGGATGATGGTTCTGGTCATTTGATTATTCTGTGTCCTTCAGAGAAGTGAGCTTGGGCAACTTGAAGAAGAATGCCCACACATACAGATCATCAATGAACGCTGACTAAGCTTAGGTCCAGTTTAAACTTGCCCACAGACGATGAACTTTGGGGAACAGAAATATTACTAAGCAATATCACACTAAGATGAACAAATAGAACTGCCACAAAGAATTTCCAGTTTTCTAAAATCCAGCACAACCTGTTATCCTTGCTAGTAAATAGCAGCTGAGCCACTTGACTTGCTAAAGTGGTCCATTCTCTTACTCATATTTCAGTTTCCATCCCTGGTCCTCTGTTGAAGGATTGTTGCTTAGGAATTTGCTCTTAAGTTGAATCCACCTATATTCCTATAGTTTGATTCTTTCTCTTTTTAAAAAGCAGTAACAGGCAAATATAATGCAAATTAATACCACAAAATAATTGGCCTCTCTTTGTCTGAAATCTACACAGAAGCTGCAATGTCACAACGTGGTGGCCAGCAATTCACACTGAATGCTCTAGTGGTTGAATTGGCTCTGTACCCAGAGTGAACGATGCAAGCAAACCATAAAAAAATAAAACGTACTAAACCACCAACTGACATTATGGAAATAAGACAGTGGCTGGCCAAAACCCACAGTGTATCAATTAGTGAGTCTTAGTATTTGGCAGTGAGAACTCTTGGTTCTGGAAACAGAATGCTACATGTTTTATACAGTCATATAATAAATATTTCCCTTGTATTCAAAGAAGGCAAACACCTGCAGTATGTATTGGAAAACTCAGATTACAGTATTAAGTTTGGTTCGACTCAGTTTGAAACGTCCTATCAGTTAAGCTTAGGTAACACAATGACTGCAATAACCACCTAATGGGTTGGCCCATTTCCTTCTCTCTCAGTTCTCTGTAGAAATTTCAAGGGCATAGTTTTTCCCCCACCTTGTGGAAGGGAAGATAAGTAATCTTGATTGCCTGGTCATTTCAAATGAGATTTTGCAAGATGGTTGAATTTCGGTGTGGTCCCCAGGGAAGATGTAAGCGAAAGCTTTTGAATCTGTCAGTTCTCCCAGAATTGAGAGCTTCAGAGAAGGAAGTTCACACGAGCTAGAGTCAGAAGCTAGACCCTGTGGAATCTTGGAGATAATATGTGCTTGGATCAGCCCGACAAGGATCAAAACTCTGGCTTTGCTGTTTATTAGTTCATTGACTTTGGGGATATACCTTATCCTTTGTGAATTTCAGTTTCCTCTTTTGGAAAATTAAGAGATTACTTGCAGAAGAAAATTATTGTAAGAATAAAGAATAACAGATGTGAGTAACCTAGTCTTCTGCTTGGTATACAATGTGTGTGTGGTCAGTTGTGTCTGACTCTTTTGTGATCCCATGGACAGTAGAACGCCAGGCTCCTCTGTCCATGAGATTCTCCTGTCAAGAATACTGGAGTAAGCTGTCATTTCTTTCTCCAGGAGATCTTCCCGACCCAGGGATTAAACTGGGGTCTCCTGCATTACAGGCAGGTTCTTTACCACTGTTGTACAGTAGGTGACCTTAAATAGTGTTCACTCATAGTAGTGGTAAACTTGTGTTTACCAGTGGCTTGTTGTCCATTCAGGCAAATAAAATGTAAAAATGCTACTCCAGAGAGGCATTTTTTGTCCATAAATTCAGGATACTCCTGAAGATTTCTGAATACTCCTTGATATGCATCAGGGAGAGTTTTGTTTCATTATTATTTTTCAATTGAATACACCATGACTTTCATCCTTGACTACTTTGACAGACAGATTATCTTATTCTCCATTTGGTCTTTAGAAAATTACTGTATCTTCCTGAGCCTCAGTTCCTCTGTTGTAGAATGGACATGGCATTCCTGGTTTTCTATGAGTGCTGCATAGATTAAAAATGATAATATGCATAAGACACTTTGGATAGTACCAAGACCTTTGTAAAATAAGTAATGACTCACAAATAAATCAATATTTACTCCTTCTTTTCCTTCGCTTTCAAGGGTGAGTTTTCCTGATATTTGCTCCAAACCCCAAGGAAAACCCTATGTGGGCATACGCACCCTCTCTAAGTGACCAGGTCACTGTCTTTTCACAGATCTGCCCACTTGCCCTGTTAATATGTTTCAAGAAAGAGAAATAAGGATGAAAATTAAGTCAGGGATGTTTTTACCACCCAAATTGCAAACATCCGTTGGATCATAGAAAAAGCAAGAGAGTTCCAGAAAAACATCTACTTCTGCTTTATAGATTATGCCAAAGCCTTTGACTGTGTAGATCACAACAAACTGTGGAAAATTCATAAAGAGATGGGAATACTAGACCACCTTACCTGCCTCTCTGAGAAATCTGTATGCAGGTCAGGAAGCAACAATTAGAACTAAATATGGAAAAACAGACTGGTTCCAAATAGGAAAAGGAGTACGTCAAGGCTGTATATTGTCACCTGCTTCTTTAACTCCTATGCAGAGTACATCATGAGAAACGCTGGGCTGGAGGAAGCACAAGCTGGAATCAAGATTGCCGGGAGAAATATCAATAACTTCAGATATGCAGATGACACCACCCTTATGGCAGAAAGTGAAGAAGAACTAAAAAGTGAAAGAGGAGAGTAAAAAAGTTGGCTTAAAGCTCCACATTAAAAAAAGCTAAGATCATGGCATCTGGTTCCATCACTTCATGGCAAATAGATGGGGGAACAATGAAAACAGTGAGAGACTTTATTTGGGGGGCCTCCAAAATCACTGCAGATGGTGACTGCAGCCATGAAATCAAAAGACACTTGCTCCTTGGAAGAACAGCTATGACCAACCTAGACAGCATACTAAAAAGTAGAGACATGACTTTCCTCATAAAGGTTGGTCTAGTCAAATCTATGTTTTTTCCAGTAGTCATGTATGGATGTGAGAGTTGGACTATAAAGAAAGCTGAGTGCTGAAGAGTTGATGCTTTTGAACTGTGGTTTTGGAGAAGACTCTTGAGAATCCCTGGGACTGCAAGGAGATCAAACCCGTCAATCCTAAAGGAAATCAGTCCTGAATATTCATTGAAAGGACTGATGCTGAAGCTGAAACTGCAATACTTTGTCCACCTGATGCAAAGGATGGACTCATTAGAATATACCCTGATACTGGGAAAGAATGAAGGCAGGAGGAAAAAGGGATGACAGAGGATGAGATGGTTGGATGGCATCACCGACTTGATGGACATGAGTCTGAGCAAGCTCTGGGAGTTGGTGATGAGCAGGGAAGCCTGGTGTGCTGCAGTCCATGGCGTTGCAAAGAGTCGGACATGAGACTGAGCAACTGAAGTGAACTAGCATTGTTAGTCGATGATACATTCCTTGACTTGGCTTTGATAAGGGCCTGAAAACTGTATTTTTTTAGCCAGTGAAAACACTCTACATCCTTAAGGGTGAGAAATGGGGAAGGTGGGGAAAAAAGTAGAATTCAATGTTAACTCTAGCTTATCAGTTGTAGGCTTTCTAGTCCATGCTACAGATTTGCCAGGCACCTTAAGATACTTCACATACTGCCACAGATTTGTAACAGTTAGTTGAGTTAGTTTCTGGAGTCTTTAGGGAAGAATCTGTGTCCTTGTGGGGCTTTGTCTATGGCTCAGTGGGTAAAGAATCTGCCTTCAGTCCAGGAGACACAGGAGATGTGAGTTCCATCCCTGGGTTGAAAGATCCCCTGGAGAAGGAAATGGCAACCCACTCCAGTATTCTTTATTGGTAAATCCCATGAAAGAGGAGCCTGGTGGGCTACAGTCCAAAGGATTGCAAAGAGTCGGACATGACTCACCACACGAACACACACACACCGCGTGTCCTCCTTCATTTGGGTTGTTGGCAGAATTCAGTATTTTGCAGTTGCGGGATCCAAGCCCTATTTTCTTCCCACTTATAAAATGAGGGCCATCCTCACCCAGAGGGCACTGTACTCCTTGCCTTGTGGCATTCCTCCTTCTCAAAAGTCAGCACCTCTTTCTCACAGAGCTACTTTCTGACTCTCTCTCTTTCCTCCTTCCTTTAACATTTCTGAGGTCTTGGGAGATTAGATTTGGCACACCCAGATCAGACAGGATAATCTTTTTTTATCTCAAGGTCCTTTCTGTAATCATAGACAAAGTCCCTTTGCCCTGTAAGGTGACATATTCACAGGTTCCAGGCATTAGGGCTTGGATGTCTTTGAGGCTCCATGATTCTACTGAGCACATATCTGGACAGACCTGGGCAGGTAGGGAGAAAAAAATGATAATAAATCTGAGATTTATTCATTTCACTACAAGTGACTTGAGTGTTCATGGCAAAAGAAACCGCAACTAATGAGTCAGTACATGTAACAGATTAAGATTTTTAAAACAGAAAAGGGAAAAAAAACCCCACAAATTTTCAGGGTTGCAGTTACAGGTCCTGCTAACTGCAGTTTAAATTGCACTTCAAGGAATTTTTGACAGATTGGTAAATTACAACCTACACATCCTTAATTAATTTTGTCATATCTCCAATTCTTTCAGAATGCCTCAGTTCCTTTCCTTACACATTTTGCTAGTGGCTCTGGGTTTGGTTGCTCCTCCAAGAAAACTGAGGCAAATCAGAAAGAATGGCAGAGACACACGTGTGTGTGTGTGTGTGTGTGTGTGTGAGAGAGAGAGAGAGAGAGAGAGAAAGAGAGAGAGAGAGAGAGAAATTTATGCTCTGCTCTTTGACTAAATTTGTAAAAATATAGAAAATGGAATGGATTATGTTAACATAGAAGAATTACATGGAACAATAATTTGAACTAATATTCAAATAATAATAAGCAATAATAAGAAAGAATACTAAGGGGCTACAGGTCAAGTGGCAGTTAGAATCCAAAATCCAAAAACTTACTCTTATGAGCATTTTGTCAGGTAAAAATGGGCTTAACAAAGGCTTCTATGGGACAGGCTGGGAGACCAAAAAAGGCTGACTGGGAGAGGGTAACACTCAAAGAGCTTTTCTCATGCACATTAGGAGCTTTATAAAAATACTGGTACTGGGGTCTCCATTGCAGAGTTTCTGATTTAATTGATCTGAGGGTTTTGTTGTTGTTGTTCGTTTTTACAACATCACAGGTGGTTCTAATATTCAATCAGGGTTGAGAATAATTCTAAAAATCCTCATGACCAGCCATCACGACAGAGGGCTGTCTGTGCATATATAGGTATAGTCTGAATCACTTTGCTGTGCACCTGAGACAACACAGCAGTGTTAATCAACTGTAATATAAAATAACAAGTTAAAACACACACACACCCAGAGGGCTCTCAAGGGCAGGGATGCAGCATCAGAGGGGACTGAGACTGGGGTCCAGGGTGCAGCCATCTCCAGACTGAGCACTTCTGTAACCCCACATCTCTGCTTTCTTGCCTGTCCAGTCAGATGGAGATGGAAGTTCATGATTTTGGCCAAAGGATCAGCGTTGGTTTCTCCTCCCAAGGAGCCTGGTACTGGAGTTCCCCTCATTCGTTTCTAAAAGGAAAAAAAAAAAACATAAAAACCTCCCCTTCCTTCTTTCTCACTGCAATTCAGACTACTCTATCATTATACGCATAAGTATAAAGGGGGAGAATAACTCTAAATATGGTGGTGGTAAAGGTGACTCCCAGGTGCCTTGCTTCTTTCCCTTCCAGGGATCCAATTTGGCTTCCCAGTGGGAAGTCATTCCATTTAAGTCATGTAGTCTCTCCAGGGTCTGAAGCTCTTTCGTCCCTTTTCTTTACCACAGGGTCATTCTGGGGCACTGTTTCTTCTTGCTCCGGTTGTAGGGGCTAACCCTTGCCCCCAGATTTGGAGAGAAATAGGTTTCTCGTGTCTTACTAAGGTGATCATCAGCAACGTCGCACATTCTCCTCTAGAGCTGCTGCTGGGGCAGATGGTAATGAGACCCTTTTAAAAAAACAAGTCTTCATATTTTAATTCTCTTGTTTCTTTTCTTATTTCAGGTGTTTTCATCTTTCTTCCTTGTTCTCTATAGAACTTGGTCACAAGTTCTGCTGGATTTACGGGCAGAGTAGACATGGAACCCTGTGTATCCAACATGCAGGTTCAGCCCCACTGCTTGAGCTAGGTGGGCTGTTTCTATTCTGATGCCCTTTCTCCTCTGTAGGTTACACAGTAGGAAATAACCTTTGAGATGGAAACACTTTTGTTCCCTGTGGTGTTCCCAACAGTCTACAGTCTACACACCCCATAGCCTTAACAGGTGAGAGACAAATTCCATGCATTTCATCATGCAAGGAGTTAAGGGGAGGGCCTACCAGAGGTGCATTCAAGCTGGGAAGTGTAGATATCGCAAGTAAGCAATGTTCTGTTCCCAGCAGCAGAGTCTGAAAAAAGTTAGGTGACAGTGATCCTGGAAATTAGAACATTTCCATATAATTCACTGTCTTCTGAGTGTCTCTCAAATGACACTTAATGGTAACAAACTTTGGATGATGAGCACCCTGAATCCCCCATCTTAGATATGTGGCTAGGATGAGATTCAGATACCCATGCCAATATTTGCATCTGGCATTTCTTTTCTTTACTGAATGAATTCATTTTTTCCAACTCTCAGTGCCATGTGCAAGGAGGCAATGAAGACTCCAGTTTCAATAATCTCTGATTACAGTATCTTTTGAATTTCAGCCCTTATTGACAATGCTTCACTTATAGGCAAGACATTTCTGCAAAGCACTGGCAATATCAGTTTACTTTAGCTACAGTTTTGCTTCACTATTTTCTTACCTCAATATTAAAAATACCTGTCTGGGTGAAGAAAAATTGGATCGGTGTTCAGTCTGTTTTATAGAGCATCATTTTCTGGTGGAAAAAGTTGGTTTGTTTCCCAGTTTTTGGTTGTACTCAGGTCTCTGACTCAAACAACAAATGGTGGAGAAGACACTCCTTTTCTTTCTTCAGGTTTTTTTTTTTTTTAATGCAACATTGTCTTGCTTTTATTTATTTCTTTTTAAAAATTTTATTGGAGGATCATTGCGTAACAGTATTGTGTTAGTTTCTGCTGTACAATGAAGTGAATCAGCCATGCTGCTGCTGCTGCTAAGTCGCTTCAGTCGTGTCTGACTCTGTGCGACCCCATAGACGGCAGCCCACCAGGCTCCCCTGTCCCTGGGATTCTCCAAGCAAGATCATTGGAGTGGGTTGCCATTTCCTTCTCCAATGCATGAAAGTGAAAAGTGAAAGTGAAGCCGCTCAGTCGTGTCCAACCCTCAGCGACCCCATGGACTGCAGCCTTCCAGGCTCCTCCGTCCATGGGATTTTCCAGGCAGGAGTACTGGAGTGGGGTGCCATTGCATGTACATATATCCCCTCTTTTTTGGACTTCCTTCCCATTTGTCACCTTCCTTCCCATTTAGGTCACCATTGAACATTGGGTTGCCTGGAGAATCCCAGGGACGGGGGAGCCTGGTGGGCTGCTGTCTATGGGGTTGCACAGAGTCAGACACGACTGAAGCGACTTAGCAGCAGCAGCAGCAGCAGCAGAGCACTGAGTAGAGTTCTCATTAGTGATCTGTTTTATACACGGTGGTGTATATATGTCACTTCCAATCTCCCAATCCATCCCACCCTCTCCCCCTACCTCTCTTGTATTTAATAACATTAAAGTGGAGCTTCTCTTGATGAAAACCTTAGTAGGATTTTCCTAAGTCAGCTTTATCTACATCAAAATTAGAGACTAGTTTTCTCTAGGTCTGCATGACTTCATTTACCATGTTATATTTTCATGTTTTCCCTGTATCCTCATCTGTATGTTAGTGAGAGCTTGGAAGAAGTTGTATCTGGAGTTGCTGCCAGCCATCATTTTAAACCAAAAGTCTTCAAAACTTCTTATAATTTCTCCTTATTTTAAGCCACCTGGCTTACATTTTTCTCACCCATACCCTTCCTCTTGTTTCTGACTTTTGCATGGTGGAAAGATCGTAATTCTTGTACTTTGTGTGAACATGATTATTGCTGTTTGGAATGCTTCCCTGCTTAAGAAGGCGCCTGTGTGTGCTAAGTCACTTCAGTTGTGTGTGACTCTTTGTGACCCCATGTGACCGCCAGGCTCCTCTGTACATGGGATTCTCCAGGCATGAATACTGGAGTGGGTTGCCTTGCCCTCCTCCAAAGGATCTTCCCAACTCGGAGATCGGACCCACGTCTCTTAAGTCGCCTTAGGCAGGTGGGTTCTTTACAACCAGAGCCACCTGGGAAGCTTAGGAAGGTAGTTATATCAAAGAGTCAACTTCTCTCAAAAATGAGATACAACAAAGAATCCTCAGGATGTTCTTTTACCACAAAAATTCATTCTTCATCCTCCAGCTATTCTGAGGACTGTAATGATACTGAAGGATGACATATGCATCTTTATCTGCCTCCCATGTGGCCCAGGGATCACCTGGAAAGATGGTTCTTAGGAAGGTAGAAATTGTCCAGCATCTTCCCACACCCCTCATAGATAGAGACGTTACTTGTTCCCTTACATGGCTACTGATGAAAGGGTAGGACCCAGTTTGCAAGTTTGAGACATTTAGGCAGAGAAAACTCTGGGTGGATCAGGACAGAAGAATAGCTACCTCCATCTATTAAAAAAAAAAAAAGTTAAGTCTTTATTGAATTTGTAACAATCCTGCTCCTGTTTTACGTTTTAGTTTTTGGCCCCAAGGCATGTGGGGTCTTAGGTTTCCCCTGACCAGTTATTAAAGCTGCACCACCTGCAATGGAAGGCAGGGTCTTAATCATTGGACCATCAGGAAAGTCCCTCGATCTCTATTTAGACAATGAAGAAGTAAAATCATTCCAGGTGAGGTGACATGATAGGATCTATATGGACGGAGATGGCTTTGCACAACACACATGGGAGGATGAGGAAGAAAGTGTGAGGAGGGAGTGGGGAGGGGAAAGGGCTACCACGAGGATGAGAGTAGGATGTAAGGCTAGGACAGGGCAGAGCGGTGGGGAGGGTGAGTATGCAGAGGAGACTGGCGATGAGAAGAGATTGTGTGTGGAGGGAGAAGGAGGATGTGACGGTAGTACAGAAGAGGTAAGGATGGGGCAGTGGAGGCAGGAGGGCTGGGGCAGACAGAGAGCAGCTGGTATGGATGAGGGATGGATGCGAGGCCTGAAATGGGCTTTCAGGTTAGAGAGGTGGAGGTGTAAGATCAGTGAGCCTGGGGAGAAAGTGACTTGAGAATGGAACAGACCGTTCACCTGGCTTCATGAATAAAGCTTCCTATATGAAGGACTTAATCAACATCCAGACAACATTGGTGGGGGAGGGGGAGAGATATTGATAGCCTGAAAAAATGAAAGGAAATTTTAATTATACTGCTAGTGATAAACCATGGTGAAAAATAGATGGTTTCCTCCCTGAACCTTGGCACAGCTAACTCCCAGTTTGGAAATTCTGAGGGTTAAAGTAGGCTGCTAGGGAAGATTTTTGCCTCTGTGCCAATAGAGGTAGTCCAGGGAGACGTGAGCAGCTGTCTGGCCAGGATGCCCTAGGAATAGTGAGTGATTATCCCTCTGAGAGCCCCTTGTGAGATGTTATAGGATAGACTCACGGGACCTCGAGGGTCAGGACTGAGTGGGGCAGTTATCTTCAGGGGCATTCTGTTCTCTGCAGTCCGTCTAGACCAAGGTGGAGCCCCTTTTCAGGTAACTCACACTCAAAAAAGCTGCTTTCCTATCCCAACTTGATATTCAGAGAAGATCAGATTGGCCCTAACCTCTGGGATACCCTGGAGAATTCCTTGGACAGACGAGCCTTGGGTGGGGGCGGGGGGGGGGGGAGGGCTACAGTCCATGGGGTCACAAAGAGTCAGACGTGACTGAGTGACTAACAGTTTCGCTTTCATGGGATACTTCTTTCTGTAATCTGAAGATAACCCAGTTGAAGGCTTCTGTCTGGGACCTGAGACAAGTTCTTTGCTCCTACCAGGGTCTTCATGGTTGCCCAAATAGAAGGCTAAATCCTTCAGAATTGAAAATCATTCACTCTTGCACTGAGAAAGACAGATAACCCAAATGCTAGATGCTGTTCCCAGGAAGGCTATGCTACCATCCACGCCTAAGCCCAAACCTGCCCCATCCTACCAATTTGTCATGCTTAGAACACAGCAGGCTACAAAAGAATCTACACGAGATCCAATTCTGTCTCTGCTTGCTAAAACAAAAATAAGCCTAGAGAAAGGCTCAGAGTCATATTTCACACGTCTCTTAGTAAATTAATTATAGGCAGCTATAATTCATCATACTTTCAATTAACAATTAATTATGTACAAGAGAGACAAATGTTTTACTGAGACCAAGAAACAACATGTATCATTCGTAGTGTGGCATTTTCTCCCCGCACCAAAGGGAGAGGATTTATGGGCTACAGATGACATGAACCAGTCTTGCTCTGAAAAATGGCAAATTCACCTGGACCTGCTATGGAAATAATTTCCTGGAGTTGAAAAGGCTTGAAGTCTGACACTCAGAGAATTTAGTACTTGGGCAAGCTCCTTCCTCACCCCAGGGAAGGTCCTACTTGGGGGATGTGTGTGGATGTGTGTGTGAGAGAGCTCAGAATGCAGGGTCCTCTCCCTCAGTCCATGCAGGTCTGGGAAGTTGCTGGTGTGGGGAGAAGCCAGTGAGAGAGCAGTAGAAGCAACAGACTCCCCTGCTAACCCATCGATGTCCCATCTCTGCTAAGAGCATTGTCTGCATGCTAGGTGGGCTTATTCCCAAGTTTGAGCACTCTCTGCTTGCTGCACAATAGGCCGATGATCCAAGAGATGAAGTGTTAAGGCAGGGAATACAACTTTATTTGGAGAGCCAGCTGATTGAGAAGATGGCAGACTAACATTTCAAAATAACCATCTTATTGGGGTCTGGATGTCAGGTCCCTTTATGGATCAGAGATGAGAGGAGTGAGGAAGCAAAGTAAAAAGGCCATTTAATCTTGCAAATATCTCCTAGAATGGTGAGTTTCAGGCAGGTGAATGTGTTCATTTCGTCTTCCTGCCATCTACAGTTAGAGTGGGTTCTGAACAACGGCACTTTAGCTTAGCAGTCAGGCAGAGTCAGGATTCCCTGAGACAGGCCATTGTGTGTGATTATTATAACAACAGTGGCTAAAGAAACTGATCTAGTACAGAAGAGTCAAAAATTGACTCTTCCCTGTTACAGGCTCAGCAATATGGCAGTGGCACCTGAGTGCTGACAGTTTCTCTTTATTGCAGATGTCTCCTGGATCCCTGAAATCCATGACCCCTTTTTGCATTACTGGCAGAGCTCCTCTTTCCCAGCCTTGTAGGACTTATCCCATCCTTGCTCCAAGTATCACTCTGAGCACCTTGAATCAATAGATATCACCTTTGAGGGATGGGTCAGGAAACTCAAAGGGAGCCAATAAACCTCATGGAACACTTGCTGGAAAATAGACTCTTTTTCCTCTACTGCATTTGTGTGGTGATATAGAATGTTACTAATGCTACTACTACTGCTACAAGTATTAATAGTATTATTAATAACAGTAATAATAGCACGAATTCTTTTAGGGCTCTTAGTCAATGGTGAAAACAGTTTTAAGTGTATTCACTCATTTAATACTTAAAACTCTAAGAGGATATATTATGGTTATTGTCTCCATTTTATAGAAGAAAATGTTAAATCTGGAGCTTTTTACTGGCCGGAGGTCACAGGTTGGTAGAAACTAGGGCCAGGATTTAAACTGAATCCTTGTAACTACATGAAACTTGTAACTGCTAAAGCCAAGAGGGGAAGTGTAAACTGCTGAGAGCTTTAGACTGGAAGATAAGGACTTGAAGAGGACATAGATCCTGGGGAAGCAGAGGGAATATCTTGTGAGACTTTCTGGAGCCAGAATAATGTCTGGCCTTTTAAATCATGCAAATCAATACATTTTTTTCTGCACTTAAGCCCTTTTGGAATGAATCTTCTCTTCCGTTCAATTGAAAAAAATCAAGTGTAGAGTTTGGCACCAGGAAGCAGGAGTTGAAAGTGTCAAGCACTGATGTGGAGTTGGCTGAATTGACTTATTGAGAAGGGCAGTGGGTGGAAAACCTATTTCCGGCAGAGGGATTAGCACACCTTGTTTTGCAGTAATGAATTAACTGGTTGAATTGTCCTGTATTGGCTTTTGAGATTCAGATCACTCATCTTTCAAAAGTGTAGCAGTAGGGATCGTGGGAAAAAAAATCAGGATGTTGAGGTTGACCACTTCTCCCTGCCTTTAATAAGATCTGTTCTGATTGTCTAGTATATGTTACAAACAACTCCAAAACTCAGTGGCTTAAAACATATTTATAATGATGATGTCATTGTTATGTTGTATCTCAGCTGGTAAAGAATCCACCTGCAATGCGGGAAACCTGGGTTTAGTCTCTGGGTTGGGAAGATCCCCTGGAGGAGGGCACGGTAACCCACTCCAGTATTCCTGCCTGGAGAATCCCCATGGATAGAGGAGCCTAGAAGGCAACAGTCCAGTGGGTCACAAAGAGTTGGACACAACTGAGCAACTAAGCATAGCATAGTCATTGTTCTGTAGGTTGTCTGGGCCCAGCTTGGTGGTTCTTGCTTAGAGCTGGTCATGTTGCAGTTTGATGGTGGCTGAATCAGCAATCATCTGAGGGGTCTGTGGGTTAGATATTTAGTCAGCTCACACACAGGGGAGAGATCGCAACTCCAGGGGAGAGGACTATGTAAGGATGAGACTATGTGGACGCATGGCTTATAGACAGGTCAGTTGAGAGACTGGCTAGCTACCACAGGCACTCCAAGGAAGTGAGGTGCTTCCTTTGATCTAAACCAAGAAGAAGGAGAGAGGCCTCAGTCAGAAAGACTGTCTGAAGCCTGTAGTCTAAACCAAGTGGGGAGAAAATAACCTGCGTGCTTGCAGTTGAAAAAGATGATCTCCTCTCTGCACAGAGACTAGATTAGGATGTGGGAAAGAGGGTAATACTGAGGTGCAGGACCATCCTGACCACCTTCTCCACACCCTATACATACAACTTCATCCAGGTCTGTTTCAGCTGGCTCTAATTCCACATTCTCTGCCTGCTACAGTGATGATGTCCTGCAACACTACCTTGCAAGAATTGTTTTGAGGTGCCTCTAGCTCCTAGGCTGTGCTTCTGACTTAACTGAGACAGTGTGTGTGTGTGTGTGTGCGTGTGTGCGTGTGTGTGTGTGTGCATGCGTGCGTGCGTGCGTGCGTGTGTGTGTGTGTGTGTGTGTGGTGAGAGGAAGCCTGAATACTGTGGTGGAGAGCAAAGGACACCAGTACCTGCCACGAGGGGGCCAGTTTCCCCAGACCGTGTTCCTTGTATAATATGACCTGACAAGATCTCTGGCTGAAGCTGCTGCTTTGTGAACTGGCTGGAAGCAAATAGACCAGAAACCCATGCATGTGTGCATGCTCAGTAGCTCAGTTGTGTCTGACTCTTTGTGACCCCGGGGACTGTAGCCCGCCAGGCTCCTCCGTCCATGGAATTTTCCCAGCAAGAATACTGGAGTGGGTTGCCATTTCCTTCTCCAGGGGTCTTCCCCACCCAGGGATCAAACCCTCATCTCCTGCATCACAGGCAGGTTCTCTATCCTTGAGCCACCAGCAAAGCTCCTAAAGAGTCTTAAAAAGAGCTCTTCTGATGTACAATGTGCGTGATAAGTTGCTCCAGTAGTGTCTGACTCTATGTGACCCCCATGGACTGTAGCCCACCAGGCTCCTCTGCCTATGGGAGTCTGCAGGCAACAATCCTGGAATGGGGTGCCCTTTCCTTCTCCAGGTGATCTTCCTGACCTTGGGATCAAACCTGGGTCTCTTGAATTGCAGGCAGATTCTTTACCATCTGAGCCACTAGGGAAACCCAGATACCTCAGTTGGATCATACTTGACCTATGATTGCTCAGGTCTAGATAAACATAGGGAAATATTATTTTATCTTGCATTTTTTTTTATTCCTAGTGAGGTCACTACTCCTACTGGAGTGGCAACCCACTCCAGTACTCTTGTCTGGCAAATCCCATGGATGGAGGAGCCTGGTAGGCTACAGTCCATGGGGTCACTAGGAGTCAGACACGACTGAGCAACTTCACTTTCACTTTTCACTTTCATGCATTGGAGAAGGAAATGGCAACCCACTCCAGTGTTCTTGCCTGGAGAATCCCAGGGACGGGGGAGCCTGGTGGGCTGCCATCTCTGGGGTCGCACAGAGTCAGACACCACTGAGGCAACTTAGCCGCAGCAGCAGCAGCAGTGAGGTCAAGTATCTCAACATGTTTGTTTGTACCTTTCCTTCTGCGAATTTCTTCTTTCTGTCTTTTATCCATGTTTCTATTAGATAGTTATCTTTCTGTTATAAGTTTGGACCAAGTTTCATCATATACAATTGTCATATATTTACGCTACAAATATTTCTTCAATATATTTTTTATTTACTGATTTTAATAACCGTGTAATTTTCTATTAAGACATAGTAATTAAATATATTTATATTTCTATCATTTTTTAAGGTAACTTTTGGAATTCTTACCTTTCTTTTCAAGATATCTCTATACTTCCTGGATATTCTCCTATTGCTCAAGCTGGGGGTTCCTAAAGGGTTTTTCATCAACTTGGAATCCCTCAGAACCCAGTTCTACATTAAGTCCGAAGTTGCTACCACTCAGTAAATGCTAGTGAAAAATTTTTAGAAAAAAATGACAAAGGGTGTTGGTTTCAACCAAATCAGTGTTCTAAATGGACTTGCAATTATTTATTTATTTTTTACTTATGCAACTGGAATCAAAGGGAGAATCCTAAGTGGTAGGCTTGGCTCAAAAGGGAGTAGCAGGTATCACTGTGTGTCATCTTGTAACTACGGCTCAGCGTGGCAAAATGCGCACAGTGAGTCTTTGGGCTAAAGAGAAACGTCCGAGCCGTGAGGAGCTCAGCGCTTGATTGTCTTCTTCCAGGACCCAGTCACTGCCCTTCCGCTGAGTCTGTCCCTCCATCTCAGTCTTCACTCTCTTCCTTGTCCTCCTGTCTCATATCCTGTCGTTCTTGCTGCTTTCTTCTGTTTCCTTCTTTGAGTTGAAGTCTTATGAGAACTAGACTCAGTCTCATTTTGGAACCTCCCCAGAAAAGAGCCCAGCCCCTGGTTTTGTCTCTCAAAGACCCTGCCCCTTCTGCAGGCAGCATTGCTTCTTTCTCTTGTGAACAAGGATATTGGGTGTCATCCTTTTCCTCTGAGGAAGGCATTCCTTCTAGGAATAGTTAAAGCTTCCCTCAGAAAGCAAAATTTTGATACCATCTCCCCAACTTCTTCTCCCCTCAGTCCATCATCCCCCCAGTTATAGTTCGACCTTGATCTTGGACACCTTGAAGACAGAATTATGCTCATAGCAGTGATCTGGAGATGAAATGATTTCTATTTATTATAATTTCCAAGCATATTTTCCTAAGGTGGATAAATTAGTCATTACCTAACCATACCATCCATTTAGTTTATTTTATCATTCATTAAGCTACTATGTGGATTAAGACCTGTGCTAGATGCTGAAGAACTTAATATGTCTTGTCTTTAGGCAAAGTCAATGTTTAAAGTCTATTGTGAGAGAAGACAATTTCAAAAAGCAGAATAGCTTAAGGTGGAAAATAATTAATATGCAAATAGAAGCACTAAGTACTATGAGAACAGAGGTAAGGAGAGATTAATTATAACTAAGGAAATAATACTGCTATGAGTAATAGTAGTGGTGATATTTCTACTTGATGATTCTTTGTATCTTCTATTTCTTTGCCAAGACTTTCTGTTTCCTTCTTTTTTTTTTTGTGAATCTTGTTCACAATTGCTCACTGAAGCGTTTTTATGATGGCTGGTTGCAACCCTTGTCTGATAAGTTTGGCTCTGCCATCTTGGTGTTTACTGTGTATTTTCATTCAGTTTGGGATGTTCTTGGTTCTTAGTATGACAGATGATTTCAGCTGAAGTCTGGATGTTTGGGGTGTTATGAGATACTTTGGTCTTAGTTAAACCTCTGCTTTCCGTTGACTCTGCCTGACACTGCTGGAGTCGGGGCAGGGGGTGTATAATCTAGTAGCTGCCAAGTTGATGCACAAGTCCAGGCTCTCCACTCAACCTCCGTTAACACCAGGGGTGGGTGGGGTGAGGCTCTGCTTTACTATTATGAGACCAGGAGTCCTAGTGCCTCATTAGACCTTCAGTTCAGTTCAGTTCAGTTCAGTCACTCAGTCGTGTCCAACTCCTTGCAACCCAATGAACTGCAGCACACCAGGCTTCCCTGTCCATCACCAACTCCCAGACTTTACTCAAGTTCATGTCCACTGAGTCAGTGATGCCATCCAAAAATCTCATCCTCTGTCGTCCCCTTCTCCTCCCACCCTCAATCTTCCCCAGCATCAGGGGCTTCTCAAATGAGTCAGTTTTTCACATCAGGTGGCCAAAGTATTGGAGTTTCAGCTTTAGCATCAGTCCTTCCAATGAACACCCAGGACTGATTTCCTTTAGGATGGACTGCTTGGATCTCCATGCTGTCCAAGGAATTCTCAAGAGTCTTTTCCAACACCACAGTTCAAAAGCATCAATTTTTCAGCACTCAGCTTTCTTTACAGTCCAACTCTCACATCCACATATGACTACTGGAAAAACCATAGCTTTGACTAGACAGACCTTTGTTGGCAAAGTAATGTCTCTGCTTTTTAATATGCTGTCTAGGTTGGTCAGAGCTTTCTTTCCAAGGAGCAAGCATCTTTTAATTTCTTGGCTACAGTCACCATCTGCAGCAATCTTGGAGCTCAAATAAATAAAGTCTGTCCCTGTTTCCATTGTTTCCCCATGTACTTGCCATAAAGTGATGGGACCAGATGCCATGATCTTAGTTTTCTGAATGTTGAGTTTTAGGCCAATTTTTTCATTTTCCTCTTTCACATTCATCAAGAGGCTCTTTAGTTCTTCTTTGCTTTTTGCCATTAGGGTGGTATCATCTGCATATCTGAGGTTATTGATATTACTTCCAACAATCTTGATTCCAGCTTGTGTTTCATCCAGTCCAGCATTTTTCATGATGTACTCTGCATATAAGTTAAATAAGCAGGGTGACAATATACAGCCTTGACATACTCTTTTCCCAATTTGGGACCAGTCTGTTGTTCCATGTCCAGTTCTAACTGTTGCTTCTTGACCCACATACAGGTTTCTCAGGAGGCAGGTTAGGTGGTCTGGTATTCTCATCTCTTTAAGACTTTTCTACAGTTTGTTGAAATCCACACAGTCAAAGGCTTTGGCATAGTCAATAAAGCAGAAGATGTTTTTCTGGAACTCTCTCACTTTTTCGATGATCCAACAGATGTCTGTAGTTTGATCTCTGGTTCCTCTGCCTTTTCTAAATCCAGCTTGAACATCTGGAAGTTCATGGTTCACATAACTGTTGAAGCCTGGAGAATTTTGAGCATTACTTTGCTAGTGTGTGAGATGAGTGTAATTGTGCAATAGTTTGAGCATTCTTTGGCATTGCCATTCTTTGGGATTGGAATGAAACTGATCTTTTCCAGTCCTGTGGCCACTGCTGAATTTTCCAAATTGGCTGGCTTATTGCGTGAAGCACTTTCACAGCATCATCTTTTAGGATTTGAAATAGCTCAACTGGAATTCCATCACCTCCACTAGCTTTGTTCATCGTGATGCTTCCTAAGGCCTACTTGACTTTGCATTCCAGGATGTCTGGCTCTAGGTGAGTGATCACACCATCGTGATTATCTGGGTTGTGAAGATCTTTTTTGTATAGTTCTTCTGTGTATTCTTGCCACCTCTTCTTAATATCTTCTGCTTCTGTTAGTCCATACCATTTCTGTCCTTTATTGTGCCCATCATTGCATGAAATGTTCCCTTGGTATCTCTAATTTTCTTGAAGAGATCTCTGGTCTTTCCCATTCTGTTGTTTTCCTCTATTTGAGGTAGGCTTTCTTATCTCTCCCTGCTATTCTTTGGAACTCTGCATTCAAATGGGAATATCTTTTCTTTCTTCCTTTGCCTTTGGCTTCTCTTTTTTTCAAAGCTATTAGTAAGACCTCCTCAAGCACCATTTTGCCTTTTTGTATTTCTTTTCTTGGGTATGATCTTTATCCCTGCCTGCTGTACAATGCCATGAACCTCTGTCCATAGTTTTCAGGCATTCTGTCTATCAGATCTAATCCCTTGAATCTATTTCTCACTTCCACTGTATAATTTGTAAGGGATTTGCTTTAGGTCATACCTGAATGGTCTAGCGGTTTTCCCTACTTTCTTTAATTTAAGTCTGAATTTGGCAATAAGGAGTTCATGATCTGAGCCACAGTCAGCTCCCAGTCTTGATTTTGCTGACTGTATAGAGCTTCTCCATCTTTGGCTGCAGAGAATATAATCAATCTTATTTTGGTATTGACCATCTGGTGATGTCCATGTGTAGATTCTTCTCTTGTGCTTTTGGAAGATAATGTTTGCTATGACCAGTGCATTCTCTTGGCAAAACTCTATTAGCCTTTGCTCTTCTTCATTCTTTACTCCAAGGCCAAGTTTGCCTGTTAATCCAGGTATTTCTTGACTTCCTACTTTTGCATTCCAGTCCCCTATAATGAAAGGACAGCTTTTTTGGGTGTTAGTTCTAAAAGGTCTTGTAGGTCTTCACAGAACCATTCAACTTCAGCTTCTTCTGCATTACTGGTTGGGGCATAGACTTGGATTACTGTGATATTTAATGGTTTGTCTTGGAAAAAAAGAGATCAGTTTGTCGTTTTTGAGACTGCATCCAGGCACTGCATTTCGGACTCTTTCGTTGACTGTGATGGCTACTCCATTTCTTCTAAGGGATTCTTGCCCACAATAGTATACACAATAGTCATCTGAGTTAAATTCACCCATTCCAGTCCATTTTAGTTCACTGATTCCTGAAATATCGATGTTCACTCTTGCCATCTCTGTTTGACCACTTCTAATTTGCCTTGATTCTTGCACCTGACATTCCAGTTTCCTATGCAACATTGCTCTTTACTGCATTGGACTTTACTTCCATCACCAGTCACATCCACAACTGGGTGGTGTTTTTGCTTTGGCTCCGTCTCTTCATTCTTTCTGGAGTTATTTCTCCACTGATCTCCACTAGCATATTAGGCACCTACAGACCTGGGGAGTTCATCTTTCAGTGTCCTGTCTGTTTGCTTTGTCATATTGTTCATGGGGTTCTCAAGGCAAGAATACTGAAATGGTTTGCAATTCCCTTCTCCAGTGGACCACATTTTGTCAGAACTCTCCACCATGACCCGTCCGTCTTGAGTGGCCCTACACGGCATGCCTCATAGTTTCACTGAGTTAGATAAGACTGTGGTCCATATGATCAGATTGGTTAGTTTTCTCTGATTGTGATTTTCAGTCTGTCTGCCCTCTGATGGAGAAGGATAGAGGCTTATGGCAGCTTCCTGATGGGAGAGACTGGCTGAGGGGGAAACTGGGTCTTGCTCTGATGGGCGGGACCATGCTCAGTAAATAGTTAATCAAATTTTCTGTTGATGGGTGGGGCTGTGTTCCCTCCCTGTTAATTGACCTGAGGCCAAATTACAGTGGAGGTAGTGAAGATAATGGTGACCTCCTTCAAAAGGTCCCATGCATGCACTGGGACACTCAGTCCTCCCAACCCTGCGACAGGCCACTGCCAACCCATGCCTCCATCGGAGACTCTTGGATACATACAGGCAGTTCTAGGCCAGTCTCTTGTGGGGTCATTGCTCCTTTCTCCTGGGTCCTGGTGTGCACAAGGTTTTGTTTGTGCCCTCCAAGAGTCTGTTTCCTAGTCCTGTGTAAGTTCTGGCAGCTCTGCTGCTTGCTGCTGCTAAGTCACTTCAGTCATGTCTGACTCTGTGCGACCCCAGAGACAGCAGCCCACCAGGCTCCCCCATCTCTAGGATTCTCCAGGCAAGAACCCTGGAGTGGGGTTGCCATTTCCTTCTCCAGTCCATGAAAGTGAAGGTAGGGTTAATGGTGACCTCTTCCAAGAGGGCTTCTGCCCTACCCAGGTCGAGTGCATTAGATCTTAGATCACATTATCCTGGCTAAGAGGCATAGGTGTGTCTGTTTGGTGTTCTCTACATATCCTCCACTGGCACCACAGAAGGGTCACCTCATTATCACTCAGCAGTGGTAAAAGTTCTGACTCTCCATTTGGCCTCCTGTGGGAAGTTGGAGGACATCTCTTTACTGCCAATTTTGCATGGAAGTCCAGGTTGACCCCATAGGTGGGATGTGGGGTCATTGCTGGCAGCAGAGATGAAAACCCTGGCTTCCTATCAGCCTTTTCTGATAAGCCTCATGGTGGTAGTGGTTGTGGTGGGGGTAGAGCACCTCCTTTCCCACCTGGCACGTGCGACTCTCAGGCTCTCTACTCCACTCTGCCTTCCTTGGCAAGGGTTGGGGTGACATGTCAGTTTTTCCTATGGTGTTGGTGGGAATAGAGCAGTTATGGTCTAATCCTTTTTTGATTTTCCAGACTTTGCTCTTCTGGTTGGAAAGAGCAGAGTTTTGTTGGGACCTTTTTAATCTGTCCTTGTTGGGAGTTCTGGGTTATTGGCTCCTTCAGCTCCAAGTCTAGGGTATATGAAGAAAAAAAAAATGCAAATAACTTACCCTGTGTTATTCTTTGGGTGCTGAGGTCCCTTGTCCATCTGTCTTCTTTTCTCTAACTTTCAGAGTCCTCTAGATTGGATTTATAGATAATGTTCACAATTTCTAACAAAAGGATTAGGGAAAAATCCATCAATATCATCCTGTTTTGTGTAGAGAAACTTTACTGTGTACAGTAGGATCCCTCTCATTAGTTTTCTTTATAAATTTCCTGAGTACTATCAGACAATTTTTAAAATATTTTCTCAAAGATTATTTTATCTTGTATCAAGAGAACAATTATAAAGTTCGAATTTTAATTGGAATTTAATTAAATATATTAATGTTTATATATTTTATATTAATTATGGGAGAAATCATGTTTTAATGATATTGCCTTATATTCAAAAATATTAACACAATGTTCCATTTATTCCTATTTTTTTATGTCCTTTAAGATCGAATAGTTTTTTAATCATAGGTAGAATGCTTTTTATTATCAATTTTTATCCCAAAGATATCTTTTACATTTAATTGGTCCTGTGAATTGATTATTTCACCTTCATTTAAGTTTAGCATAGAAAGACACCAAAGATTTTGTATACCTGTCTTGGGTCCAGTCACCTTATCAAATATCCTTACTCCTTTCATTTGTTTTTTTTACTAGACTCTCTTGGGTTTTCTAGGTATGCAGTCATATCAGTAAAATAATTTTATCATTTTCTTTCCATTTTCATAGCAATGTTTATTGCTTCATTAATCTAATGACTGAAGAACCACTACAAAAAAGTGCCTATCTATATGGGAATGGTTGAATAAATGTTGGCTTGTCCATAAAATTGAATGTTCACTGACTGTGGAAATAAGTTAACTTGGATAGATTTCAACTATGAAGGGTGAAGTGAGCAAAGCAAAATGCAGTCATATGATAGCAGTTTTCAGAAACAGCAGGGAAAGCATGCGTATGCATTTGTATAGGCAATATATACATACATAATTATCTAAATAGAAGGAAATCTATGAAAAGGTATCAGTCGGTTTATACTGGCAGTGGTAGATGAGCAGAAAAGGAGAGAAAAGAGGTTATTCACCATAGAAACAGCACACACTATACAATCCCATTCATGTTAAATTACACAGAGCTGTGCAAAGAGACACGTGAAGAGATGGTCAGAGCAATGTTAGTGGTGCTCATGACGTCAAATAAGATTTCAGGAGATTTCATTTTCATTTTTGCTTTTTATGAATTATTCAAAATGCTTTCTATAAGAGTAGATTATATGATCATAAAAATGTAAGATGACTTTTTTTGTGGCAGAAATATTTTTTAAAGGTCAAAATGCAATACGGACAATTCCAACTTGAGCATCAACCCATGTCTTTTCCAAATCTGTGTTATAATGGTTCAGTTTCTTCGGTGGAAAACTCATTGAAAAAGTCCCTGATGCTTGGAATGATTTAGGGCAGAAGGAGAAGAAGGCTTCAGAGGATGAGACAGCTGGATGGCCTCACCAATGCAATGGATGTGAACTTGGGCAAACTTCGAGAGACGATGAGGGACAAGGGGGCCTGGTATGCTGCAGTCCATGGGGTTACAGAGTCAGACACGACTGAGCAACTGAACAATAACAACAACCAGACAGTGGGAGGCAATAAGACCCAGAGACTTAAGTACAATATCCTGAACTGAAGTGAAAAATATGTATTAGTCTTCCAAAAGGACAAGGGGCCTACACATTGCCAGAAGTCTAGGAAGTGGAAATTCATGGACAATTTTTTCAGTAATTCAGAAATGAGCCTTCTCTGAGTACTTTTCATCTTGATGTCATTGTGGGCAAAATTTAAAATCTTAAGTGGGAAAGTCCAAATGTCCAAGTTTGGGTCATGTTCTCAGCATAACCAGAGGAGACTGGACTTCATTGACCCAGTCCTTCCAAGATTACGTGCAATAGGGAAAGGGAATGCTTTCCTAACAGGGACTGGGATACATCAACCCAAGCAAAGGGTAGCAATCTAGAAAGTTAAAAAACAAAAACAAAAAAGATGTCCATACAAGGTCTCATGAGGCTGGGACTTGCCAGAGCCTGAACCCTCTGGTGGAATGCCCACTGCTCAGTGTGTGTCCATCTAAGCTGCTCTCCCTTTCCGCAGACACTAGGGATTCAGCCTGCTTTCCTTCTCCTATGTACATTCATGGGGTTTCTTTCAGCTTCATGTCTCTCCTCTATCACTAGTTTTCCTTCACTTCATTCTTGCCTATTGGAGTTCAGGTTCATATCTTCGAATGGACATAGCTAGACAGCAATACATCAAAACAGAATGAAAAGATGAAGATGCATTACAAACTGTCTCAGTAGAAATGATAAATGACCTGAGGAAAGTCAGGTTAAAAAAGTTAGTACTATGTCAAAGTAAGGGATTCTCTGTTGAATCACTGGTAAAGAATCCGCCTGCCAACGTAGCAGATGCGGGTTTGATCCCTGGATTGGGAAGATCCCCTGGAGAAGAAAATGGAAACCCACCCCAGGATTCTTGCCTGGAGAATCCCATGGACAGAAAAGCCTGACAGGCTACAATTCATAGGGTCACAGAGTCAGACAGAACTTAGCAACTAAACAACAACAACAACAACGACAAATCAAACCTTTATTGGACCACCTATGATGCCCCAGGGAAAATAGCAGAACATGATTGGAGGAAAAAATTCCAAATAAGTCAGAGACTTTAAGAAAGGAAAATCTCCTTGACAAGAAGAGGCCAGTCAGGGGGACCATGTTTAGCATCTGCAGTGGGGACTCTGCCTTGAGGTGGTCTCCGAATGCCAATGCCCAATGGCTTAGAGCAACAATCATTTATTCTTTCACTCAGGAGCTGGTCTGCTGGGGTGAATCTGCTCCTTGTCTTCAGGTGTACAGGTACCTGGAAGCATCTCTGCTCTACTCTGGGCCCCTGGCAGAAGCAGCAGCAGTCACTGAAGGGAAACTTTTCTCATGGAAATTGTTCAAGTGGGAGAGGACAATTCCTCATTCACTTACATTTCAAGCTTTTGGTTGTATTCATTGAAACATCTCATTGGTGAAAGCAGATCTCTTGCTGAGCTGGACATCCAGGGGCTGGAAGTTCCTACTTCCAAGGAGGTTGTGGTTGGGGCCGGGGCTAGGGAGAGACTGTCTCTGAACCGCAATTGAAACTACCTCAGTTCCCACAAGACCTTGCCTGAAGGTGCCATGGGAAAGTCCGAGAGGTCAAGTCTGGGCAGATGTGTTAGGGAACGGCTTCTTTTTCAGTGACCTAACAAAGATTGATTTAAAAAGTTATTGGAAAGAGGAAAGGAGAAAGAGAGAAGGGAAAAATCCGGAACTATAAGTTAACTATTTTGTTTTGTAGTGACAATATAATACATGCATAATTGTTTCCAGATCAAGGACCTCTGTTCAGTCCCGAATAGTGCATTTTTCTTCCAATTTCAGGGCTTGTGCTCCTAAGTATGTAGCTACACCACCCCCTAGATTATTTAGTTAGTGAATATATTATGCAGTGTTAAGTACATTATACACTTAAAGCTGTTTGTCTATCTACATTTCAAAAGTCTGAACATAAGGCTAGCATATACTTGAACTCTTTATTTAGTTGCTAGGTCATGTCTGACTCATTGCAGCCCCATGGACTGTAGCCCACCATGCTCCTCTTGCATGCAATTTCCCAGGCAAGAGTACTGAAGAGGATTGCCATTTCCTTTTACAGGGGATCTTCCTGACCCATGGATCGAAACTGTGTGTCCTTGAATTCTTGGCAGAATTTAAATGTTAACAAAATAGTATGCTCCCCCCAAAAAGATTTTCTATATCGCTTTCAGCATTTTCCACATTTTCTACAATGGATGTCTAATGCTTTCATAGTCAGAGATAACACAGACACACACAAGCACACGTGTATGCTCACATGCACGCAGGCATGTCCATGCGCACTTCAGAAAGAATGACAGTGTCCTTCAAGGAGTCTTTTTCTTCTCAGCTAACTGGAAGCAAGAGCAACACTTGCTTTGATGGATGGGAGGGGACAGCATTTGGTTTTTGTTTTTAAATCTCTGTAGCTTTTAAAGGGAAAATGAAGGCTACAAAACACTCGCTTCTCCTATGCTAGCTAAATTCTGTACTCAGGGAAGGGGCTAAAGATCATATTTTTAATTTTGATTTTTTTAAAGGATAGGAGATACAAAAAAACAGTTAAGGAATTCATGTCGATTCTTAATGTTGTTAAAAGGGTGATGTCTTCTTACTTGGCCAAGGATGCTGACTTACTTCTGTTCTTCTCTAAGTTTCCCCATTTGCAGAATGAAGGGGTTGATTCCGTGATCTCTAGAAGGCTGCTTGTGCAGGATGATCGAAAGAAAGGTTGTGCTGTGGGGTAAACAATTCAGGTCATACATCATGTGTTTACCTCGGTCCTGCCTTAGTGTCTTCATCGACTGTCTGCCTGTTCATTCTCATTGGCCCCTCCCACCTTAGAGTGATTGACACACCTCACTCACTTGAGAAAGTGTAGTATTCTAGGTCTGAGTAGAAGAAAGGCAAATCTGTATGTACACTTATAAAGTAACTGTGTCTCTCTCCAAACTGGGTAAATTATAACATGCGCTGAAAAGGGAAAGGAGGAGGGGAGCCGTCTGAGTCTCCCTTGCATCTCCACCAGTCGCTGAGTTGCCTCAGGAACCATCAGTCCTCTGCATTGCTGTAAGGTGGGAATAAGAAATAGGTGGTGTGCTGCAAAGCACCAGGGCCATTCTTCTGGTGGTGATTCCATGGTCTGGAGGCTGCTCAGCAACCCCTCACATAATCCATTCAATAGGAATAACAATCTTCTCAGCAGCCCAGTGGCCCTGATTTCTCAGGCCATGGATTGCTGGAGAGCTGGTGGTAACACAAAGGACAGGCTCTCACATGGAAAGGAAATAGGGTTATATAGGAACAGTCTTGCTGTCACACTGATTAGGGTAATAACACTGCCCAGCTGCACACAGAAGAGCCTAACACAGCTCCTCCTTCTGTAAGAGCTCAAAGCACTTGAGTTATTCCCAGTATTTCAAATTTATACTGAATAAATATTGAACATCCTTGATGTACATTTTTTTAATATCCTTTATTATTTCTTTAAGACATTTCTTAGAGGTGCAATTGTCTTTTTCAGTGTGGACATTTTAAAAACTTTTAATAACTATAGATGATTTTGCCTTTAGAATAGTTTAACAAATTTACACTTTAATGAGAGAATATGCCTTTCTATGTTTTTGCCAAAATTTGTTGGTATAAATAAATAGCTAAGTTCTGGTTTTCTGATTTAAAAGTAATATATACATGCTTATTGCAAAATCATCTGGAAATTCTGAAAAAGCAAGTATGTTTTTCGCCAAAATTAGCTCTGCACCATTACATTTAAGGCAAGCTACTATTCCATGATATGACAGAATCTTATTTAACCAGTCCTTTATTGACAGGCTTTTAGGCTGAATAGATGATTTTTCTACTTCCTGACTTGTACAATGAGTCTCTTGAACATACATTTTTGTGAATTTGTCCAAATATGTCCTTAATATCCTCATCCATTCCAATACATCTTACTCTGATATTTTTAGTTTCTTCTAGGTAGGCAGTCTTATTATTTGAAAACCATGATGATTTTGACCCTTCCATTTTATTATTATATTTTTTTCTTGTGGCATTTACTAGAAGTTTTAGAAAAATACAAAATAATTACAGTGATACTAGGCTTTCTCTTTTCTTCCTGACTTTAATGGAAATCTTTCACGATATGGACAGTATTTTCTATTGATTTCAGATACCTAATTTTAAGTCAACTAAATAAATAGCTTTTTATTTTAATTTTTTCCAGTTTGTTTTTCATTAGAAGAGAATGTTGAAATTTATCAAATGCTTTCAGCATTTTTGGAAATGTTTTATACATATTTTTCTCCTTTTACCTATAATGTGGTAAATTAAGTAAATATATTGATATTTCTAATGTTGAACTCTTTCAGCATTTCCAGAATAAGCTATGTATGACTCCTTTGAATATATGTTAAAATATTGCAAACCCAGTGCCTACTACCTAAAGGGGTGGTATAGGGTGGGACTGGGAGGGAGGTTCAAGAGAGAGAGGATATATATATGCCTATAGCTGATGCATGTTGATCTATGGCAGAAGCCAACACAATACTGTACAGCAATTTTCCTCCAATTAAAAATGAATAAATAAATAAAATTTGGTTGGCCTATGACACCACCCTTATGGCAGAAAGTGAAGAGGAACTAAAAAGTCTCTTGATGAAAGTGAAAGAGGAGAGTGAAAAAGTTGGCTTAAAGCTCAACATTCAGAAAACAAAGATCATGGCATCCAGTCCCATCAATTCATGGGAAATAGATGGGGAAACAGTGGAAACAGTGTCAGACTTTATTTTTTTGGGCTCCAAAATCACTGCAGATGGTGACTGCAGCCATGAAATTAAAAGACGCTTACTCCTTGGAAGAAAAGTTTTGACCAACCTAGATAGCATACTGAAAAGCAGAGACATTACTTTGCCAACAAAGGTCCATCTAGTCAAGGCTATGGTTTTTCCAGTGGTCATGTGTGAATGGGAGAGTTGAACTGTGAAGAAGGCTGAGCGCTGAAGAATTGATGCTTTTGAACTGTGGTGTTGGAGAAGACTCTTGAGAGTTCCTTGGACTGCAAGGAGATCCAACCAGTCCATTCTGAAGGAGATCAGCCCTGGATGTTCTTTGGAAGGAATGATGCTAAAGCTGAAACTCCAGTACTTTGACCACCTCGTGCGAAGAGTTGACTCATTGGAAAAGACTCTGATGCTAGGAGGGATTGGGGGCAGGAGGAGAAGGGGACGACCAAGGATGAGATGGCTGGATGGCATCACGGACTCGATGGACATGAGTCTGAGTGAACTCTGGGAGATGGTGATGGACAGGGAGGCCTGGCGTGCTGCGATTCATGGGGTCACAAAGAGTCGGACACGACTGAGCGACTGAACTGACTGAAGTGAAAGGTTTGCTTAGATTTCCCCATAAAATGTTATGGAAAACACAAATGAACCTTTTGGCCAACCAAATACACTTCAGGATTCAATTTGCTGAAATTTTGTTTGTGAGGTTGCAGCAAGTCCACCACCACCACCACCACCACCACCACCACCATCAGCAGCAGCAGCATCCTTTAGCAGCATTATCAGTCATAAGCTATATGCATATAATATTTTAGAACTTATTTAATCACTTTTTAATCATTCCAGTTATTTTTTAAAGCATAATTTTTCAGGTTTATTGAGGTATAATTGACAAATAAAATTGGAAGACATTTAAATTGTGCAATCCTGGCAGTTGTTCTGAAAGTAGGCATTATAATCTCACTTTAGAGAAAGGATTTAGAGTAGTTAAGTATCCAAGTCACAAAATATTTCTTTAAAGTACAAGTATTTAAATACAGATGTATTTAACTCCCAAACCTATAATTTTAATCATTTTATATGTCTCTATATTTAACAGAAAATTGGTTGGTAAATTATTTCTTAGTGCTCTACTTGACAAATTTTATCATCAGGGTTATTTTAGTCCACTAAAACAAATTAAAATGCTTTAAAATAATAAATATTTCTAAAAGCATAGAATTACATTTTTTCTGTATCTGAGATTATAGCTGTTTTATGATTCCAAAAAATGTGCATTTCTGTTTCTTTTCATTTTTCCTTGATCAGAATTGCTTGACTTTACATATTTTGTTGGTCTTCTCAAAGGAAAAAAACAAATTATGTATCAATTGTAATGTTTTTTCTCCTATTCTCTTTGTTTCACTTTGAGGGCTTTAATTTTTTTTGTTTTTTGACTTCTTGGATTGATTTCTTCTTTTATTGATTCTCTAAGATGGATGATCAATAATGTGACCACCGCTCACACTTTTGCCTCCTTCCTACTTCCAATGTCCTACTGAAATGACTATCAATGTAACAGGGAAAATTCTATTCAGTCAATAAAACAAAAAGAGTGACACATAACACAGTAAAATTGTGTAAGAAATTCAGCAATACGTTAAATATATGACAGGAGACGGATTTTTTTGTTGTTGGCGGATGAGTGGGGAGAAAAGTTTGCCAGGAGAGTAAGGAAAAAGATTCTACTCTGTCCTACCATATTTCCACTAATATATGTCTTGAGTGCAAGAATTAAACCATGACATTAGTCTTTCCTGAGTGAGTCAATTTTTGCTACTAAAAGGGTACACATCAACTATAAGTTTGTGCAATGAATAAGCAATGGAAAAAATGAACCACAGGAAAACAGAATTTTTTTACAAGTGGTATTATTAGAAAGTTTTAAAGAGCAGAGTACCATTAAAAAATCTGGTTAGAAGAAAAAAAATTGCATAGGTTAAAAAAAGCACTGATGTAAAATTTCAGCAGAGATAGTAGATATTGCATAAGAAAAAAGAGACATAGATAATTTCAAGTATAATATAATATATCACTGCTATTCAGCTAACTGTCCCCCTTCTCCTCTGTGTGGATTCCCCTCTAGATTATAACTTCTGAAACAGATGATGCCTCACCCCTCTGTCAATAGGTCTGTATATTTGATTTGTTTTGAGTAGTGAAATGCAAGTGCACATGATACGTGTCACATCTGAACCAGGACTTCAAGAGTCTGAAATAGCCTGCCAGCCTCTTTCCCTCTGCTTTGAGAGGTTACTGTTGTAAACGAGGGCTGTTCCATCACCCCTGGTCCTTTTCTTCTTTTTTTTTCTTTGGTCATGTAGTAAATGGTATCTTAGTTTCCTGTCCAGGGATCAAATCCAGGCCCTCTTCATTGGAAGTGCAGAGTCCTAACTACTGAATCGCAAGGAAAGTCCCACCCTGGTCCTTTTCTTTTTGTTATTTAAAGTATTTTATTGTTGATTTACAATATTATATTAGTTTTAAGTATACAATATCGTGAATCAGTATTTTTAGAGATTATACTGCATTAAAAGTTATTAAAAATAATGATTATAGTTCCCTGTGCTATACAACATATCCTTGGTGCTTATCTCCTTTATGCTAGTAGTTTGTCTTTCTTGATGTCATACCCATATTTTTCTTCTCTCCATTTCCCTCTCCCCATTGGTAACCATTAGTTTGTTTTCTATATCTGTGAGTCTGCTTCTATTTTACAATGTATGTGCATTTGTTTATTTTTTACATTCCACATATAAGTGATATCATATAATATTTGTCTTTCTCAGTCTGATGTATTTCACTAAGCATAATATTCTCTAGGTCCAGCCACATTGTGGCAAATGGCACAACTTCATTATTTTGTCGTCTGAGTAATATTCCATTATATATATATAATATATATATATATATATGACTTCTTTATTCATTCATCTGTTGGTAAACACCTAAATTGCTTCCATATCTTAGCTGCTATAAGTAGATCATGCTGTTATGAACAATGGTGTGCATGAATCTTTTCAAATTAGTGTATTTGTTTTTTCTGAATATATATCCAGGAGTGAAATAGCAAAATTACTGGATCATATGATAATTCTATTTTTAGGTTTTTGAGCAAGCTTCATACTGTTTCCCATACTGCCTGAACCATTTACCTTCTCACCGATGGTGTACAATGCTTCTCTTCTCTCTGCATCCTCAGGAACACTTGTTATTTGTGGTCATTTTGATGATAGCCATTCTGACAGAAGTGAGGTGACATCTCATCATTGTTTTGATTTGTATTTTTCTAATAATTAACCATATTGGAGCATCTTTTCATGTGCCAATTGGTCATCTGTATATATTCTTTGGGAAAAAAAAATGTCTGAATGTCTATTAGTATCTTCTACCCATTTTTTGCTTAGGTTGTTTGTCTTGTCGATATGGAGTCATTTATATATTTTGGAATATTAAGTCCTTGTCAGTCATATCATTTGCAAATAATTTCTCCCACTCAGCAGATAGTCTTTTCATTTTGTCCACTGTCCTTTGCTGTGCAAAGCTTTTAAGTCCCATTCTTTATTTTTCCTTTTATTTCTTTCCCCTGAGGAGGTATGCTGCTGCTCCTGCTGCTGCTGCTGCTAAGTCACTTCAGGCGTGTCCGACTCTGTGCGACCCCATAGACTGTAGCCCACCAGGCTCCTCTGTCCACGGGATTCTCCAGGCAAGAATTCTGGAGTGGGTTGCCATTTCCTTTTCCAGTGCATGAATGTATGCATGCTAGGTTGCTTTCGTCGTGTCCGAGGAGGTATACTTACAAATACTGGTGATTTATATCAAAATGTATCCTAGGTTGCAGGTTTTTCCTTTCTAGAACTTCGAGTACATCCTTTCTGGCCTGCAAAGTTTCTGCAGGGAAATTAACTGATAGCCTTATGGGGATTTTCTTATATTTGACTCTTTTCTCCTTTTGCTGCCTTTAATATTCTCTTGAACTTGCCATTTAAATTATGCGATGTCTTGGTGTGGGTCTGTTTGGGTTCAACTGGTTTTGGATTTTTTGTGCTTCTTTTACCTGTATATCTGTTTCCTTCTTCAGGTTTTGGAAGTTTTCATCCCTAATTTCCTCAAATATAGTTTTGATCCCCTTCTTTCTTCTCCTTTGAGACTTCTATACTGCAAATATTGGTATGCTTGATGAGATCTCTTAAATAATTTTCAGTTTTTATTTTACTTTTTTCCAAGCTTTAAACATTCTCTTTTTTGTTTGTTTAATTTTTAAATTGAAGGATAATTGCTTTACAGAATTTTGTGGTTTTCTGTCATACATCAGTAAGAATCATCCACAGGTATACCCATGTCCCCTCCCTCCCATACCTCCCTCCCATCTCCCTCCCCATTCTACCCTTCAGGGAAACTTTCTCTTTTGAATTTGGGCTATTTTGAATTTAGCGTATTAGGCTTCCCCGCAGGCACTAGTGGTAAAGAACCCACCTGCTAATGCAGGAGATGTAAGACATGTGGGTACGATCCCTGGGCTGGAAGATCCCCTGGAGGAGGGCATTGGAAAACTACTCCAGTATTCTTGCCTGGTAAATCCCAGGGACAGAGGAGCCTGGTGGGATATGGTCCGTAGCGTCACAAAGAGTCAGACACAAATGAAGCGACTTAGCACACGTCATGCATAGCCAATTAATGATGTTATGGTAGTTTTTAGTGAACAGTGAAGTTACTCAGCCATACATATACATGTGTTCATTCTTCCTCAAACTCCCCTCCCATCCAGGCTGGCACATAATATTGAGCAAAGCTCCATGTGCTATATGATAGGTCCTTGTTGATAATCCGTTTTAACTATAGCAGTGTGTATATGACCTTCCAAAGCTCTCTGACTATCCTTTCCCCTCAGCAACCATAAATTTGTTTTCTAAGTCTGTGAGTCTCTTTCTATTTTTAAGGAAGTTCATTTATCATTTCTTTTCAGACTCCACATAACAAGGGCTGTCTTGCAATATTTCTCCTCCTCTGTTTGACTTAGTATAACATCCTCTAGGTCCATCCATGTGATGCACGTGGCCTTATTTCATTCTTTTTAATGGCTGAGTAATAGTCCGACGTATATATATACCACTCTTCTCTTTCCATTCCTCTGTCAATGGACGTTTAGGTTGCTTCCATGGCTTAGCTACTGTAAATGGTGCTGCAATGAACATTGGAGCCCATGTATGTTTTCAGATCATGGTTTTCTCCAGATATATGCCCAGGAGTGAGATTGCATTGTCATACAGTAGCACTATTTTTAGTTTTTTAAGGAAATTCCATACTGTTCTCCATAACTGGCTGTACTAGCTTACATTCCCACCAACAGTGTAGGAGGGTTCCCTTCTCTCTGTACCCTCTCCAGGATTTGTTGTTTATGGATTTTTTTTAAATGATAACCATTCTGGCTGGTGTGAGGTTGTATCTCACTGTAGTCTTGATTTGCTTTTCTCTATTAACTAGCACTCTTGAACATCTTTTCATGTGCCTGTTGGGTATCTGTATGTCCTCTTTGGAGAAGTGTCTATTCAGGTCTTCTGCCCATTTTTTTGAATGGATTGTTTGTTTTGATGCTGTTAAGTATAATAAACTGTTAGACAATTTTTAGTTTTTAAACTTTTGTCTTTCTTTTTGTTCTGATTAACTGATTTCCATTATTCTCTCTTCCAGATCATATATGCATTTTTCTGTATCACTTAGTTTACTAGTCATTCCTTCAAGCGTGTTGTTTATTCAGCTATTGAATTTTTCTGATTGAGTATTTTTTAATTTTCTGATTCCTTGCTAAAATTCTCGGTGTGTTCTTTTATTCTTTTCCCTAACTCATTTCCCCCTAGTTAGCATATTTATTTACCATGTGTTGAATTGCTTATCTGATAAATTTTATTTCTGTTTCATTATTTGTTTTGTCATTATTTGGTATTTCCTTGTTCTTTCAATTGAGTACAGTTCCTCTGTCTTTCCATTTTAATTTTCTCTGTCTCTATGAATTTAGATGAATTTATGTTAAGAATGAAAATTCCTAGTCTCTACTCCCCTGAGATTCTGTTCTATTAATATTTGACCTGAGTAGAGACTAGACATCTACAGTTTAAATAAAATTTCAGAAAATTTCGATTTAAAGTAAATGATTACCCAGACTTAGAGAAACTTTTCTTTTATGTGGTTTCCAATGCTTTTAGGTCATTATTATTATTATTATTATTTTGTCATTCAAATGGGAAAAAAATCAACATACTCAAATTAGAATTTCTCTCTCATCCTTCAAAAAGGCAACTTTTGCCTTTACCTTTTAATTCACTAATAAATAAATAAATAAAAAGGCTTACAAGATCAGGAATCGTAATCTCTTGTTTACCTCTGATATACCTGTTTAAAACAATGTGTGGTACCTCTCAGTATTGCTAAATGAATACATATATGCCTAGTAAATGGAAGTTATTATTGTAAAAGGTATTTTTGGAAAGTTATGGCTTCATATGATTCATTTTCTTTTTCCATTAAAAGTCCCCTGCCCCAAGATATTCAGAAAGCATCAGCCCCTCCTTTACTGAATTTGAGATATACATGGTACAACAGCTTCATGGCCTTGACCTTCTCCATAAGAGTGTGAGTTTTTCTAAATAAACTAAAAAAAAAAAAAAAAAAGGAAAACTCATATTTGATCATGATTGAAAAATCATCTCATTTACCTTGGTAGGTATATTATAATAAATGATAAAAAATTAGTTATTTAAAAATAAAAGCTAGATCATAGCACAGTTTGTGAGGATAATATCTCTGAAGTCTTTATTTCTATTATTTACAAATTAATTGTACATCATCATCTTTCAGCTGAGGAGGAAAAAATAAACCACTTGTTATTTGAAATGAAAACACAGTATTCCCAGCTAGCTAGAGTATTGTAGAGAAAGAAATTAAAACTTAACCTTGTCTATCCATTCATAATAGTATACATCACAGACAGACACTGCTCCTCTCTGCTTGTCATAACTTAAAATTTGATCCATGGTTCAGTTTCCTAAACGAACATCTGGGTTCCTTTTTTCAAGGACAAATATTGTTACTATGTGTTTTAGATACATCATAAACATAAAAGAGAATCAATTCAGTTCAAAGGCTCAGGTGTGTCTGACTCTTTGCAACCCCATGGACTGCAGCACGCCAGGGCTCCCTGTCCATAATCAACTCCTGGAGTTTACCCAAACTCATGCCCATTGAGTTGGTGATGCCACCCAGCCATCTCATCTTCTGTCATCCCCTTCTCTTCCCGCCTTCAATCTTTCCAGCATGAGGGTCTTTTCAGATGAGTCAGTTCTTCACATCAGGTGGCCGAAGTATTGCAGTTTCAGCTTCAGCATCAGTCCTTCCAATGAATATTCAGGCCTGATTTCCTTTAGGATGGAATTGTTGGATCTCCTTGCAGTCCAAGGGACTCTGAACACCACAGTTCTCCAACACCACAGTTCAAATGCATCAAATTCTTTGGTGCTCAGCTTTCTTTATACTCCAACTCTCACATCCACATGACTACTGGAAAAACCATAGGCTTCATCAGACAGGTGGTCTTCCCTTATAGCTCACTTGAAAGAATCCACCTGCAATGCAGGAGACCCTGGTTCAATTAATGGGTTGGAAAGATCCACTAAGAAGGGACAGGCTGCCCACTCCAGGATTCTTGGGTTTCCTTTGTGGCTCAGCTGGTAAAGAAGCCACCTGCCATACGGGGGACCTGGATTCAATCCCTGGTTTGTGAAGATCCCTGGAGAAGTGAAAGGCTACCCGCTCCAATATTCTGGCCTGGAGAATTCCATGGACTGTATAGTTCATGGGGTTACAAAGAGTTGGACATGACTGAGCAACTTTCACTTTCACCTTTGTTGGTAAAGTTTAGTTCAGTTCACTTCAGTCGCTCAGTCATGTCCGGCTCTTTGCAACCCCATGAACTGCAGCATGCCAGGCCTCCCTGTCCATCACCATCTCCCGGAGTTTATACAAACTCATGGCCATTGAGTTGGTGATGCCATCCAGCCATCTTATCCTCTGTCGTCCCCTTCTCCTCCTGCCCCCAATCCCTCCCAGCATCAGGGTCTTCTCCAATGAGTCAACTCTTTGCATGAGGTGGACAAAATACTGGAGTTTCAGCTTTAGCATCATTCCTTCCAATGAACACCCAGGATTGATCTCCTTTAGGATGGAGTGGTTGGATCTTCTTGCAGTCCAAGGGACTCTCAAGAGTCTTCTCCAACACCACAGTTCAAAACCATCAATTCTTCGGCGCTCAGCTTTCTTCACAGTCCAACTCTCACATCCATGCATGAGGTGGACAAAATACTGGAGTTTCAGCTTTAGCATCATTCCTTCCAATGAACACCCAGGATTGATCTCCTTTAGGATGGAGTGGTTGGATCTTCTTGCAGTCCAAGGGACTCTCAAGAGTCTTCTCCAACACCACAGTTCAAAACCATCAATTCTTCGGCGCTCAGCTTTCTTCACAGTCCAACTCTCACATCCATGCATGACCACTGGAAAAACCATAGCCTTGACTAGAAGGCCCTTTGTTGTCAAAGTAATGTCTCTGCTTTTGAATATGCTGTCTAGGTTGTTCATAACTTTCCTTCCAAGGAGTAAGCATCTTTTAATTTCATGGCTGCAATCACTATCTGCAGTGTTGGCAAAGTTATGTCTATGCTTTTTAATATGCTGTCTAGCTTGATCATAGCTTTCCTTACAAGGAGCAAGTGCCTTTTAATTTTGTGGCTGCAGTCACCATCTGCAGTGATTTTGGAGCCCCCAAAATAAAGTCTGTCATCATTTCCATTGTTTCCCATCTATTTGCCATGAAGTGGTAGGACCAGATGCCATGATATTACGTTTCTGAATGTTGAGTTTTAAGCCTAATTTTTCACTCTCCTATTTCACTTTCATCAAGAAGCTCTTTAGTTCTTCTTCACTTTCTGCCATAAGGGTGGTGTCATCTGCATATCTGAGGTTATTGATATTTCTTCTGGCAATCTTGATTCCAGCTTGTGCTTCATCCAGCCCAGTATTTCCCATGATATACGCTGCAAATAAGTTAAATAAGCAGGGTGACAATATACAGCCTTGACATACTCCTTTCCTGATTTGGAACCAGTCTGTTGTTCCATGTCCAGTTCTAACTGTTGCTTCCTGACCTGCATACAGATTTCAAAAGAGGCAGGTCAGGTGGGCTGCTATTCCCATATCATTCAGAATTTTCTACAGTTTATTGTGATTGACACAGTTAAAGGCTTTGGCATAGTCAATAAAGCAGAAATAGATGTTTTTCTGGAACTCTCTTGCTTTTTTGATGATTCAGCAGATATTGGCAATTTGGTCTCTGGTCCCTCTGCCTTTTCTAAATCCAGCTTGACCATCTGGAAGTTCATGATTCATGTACTAGTGAAACTTGGCTTGGATAATTTTAAGCATTAGTTTATTAGCATGTGACATGAGTGCAATTGTGCAGTAGTTTGAGCATTCTTTAGCATTGCCTTATTTAACTTGTATGCAGAGTACATAATGAGAAACACTGGATTGGAAGAAACACAAGCTGGAATCAAGATTGCTGGGAGAAATATCAATAACCTCAGATATGCAGATGACACCACCCTTATGGCAGAAAGTGAAGAGGAACCAAAAAACCTCTTGATGAAAGTGAAAGTGGAGAGTGAAAAAGTTGGCTTAAAGCTCAACATTCAGAAAACGAAGATCATGGCATCCGGTCCCATCACTTCATGGGAAATAGATGGGGGAACAGTGGAACAGTGTCAGACTTTATTTTTTGGGGCTCCAAAATCACTGCAGATGGTGACTTCAGCCATGAAATTAAAAGACGCTTACTCCTTGGAAGAAAAGTTATGACCAACCTAGCTAGTTTATTCAAAAGCAGAGACATTACTTTGCTGACTAAGGTCCGTCTAGTCAAGGCTATGGTTTTTCCGGTGGTCATGTATGGATGTGAGAGTTGGACTGTGAAGAAGGCTGAGCGCCAAAGAATTGATGTGTTTGAACTGTGGTGTTGGAGAAGACTCTTGAGAGTCCCTTGGACTGCAAGGAGATCCAACTAGTCCATTCTAAAGATCAGTCCTGGGTATTCTTTGGAAGGAATGATGGTAAAGCTGAAACTCCAGTACTTTGGCCACCTCATGTGAAGAGTTGACTCATTGGAAAAGATTCTGATGCTGGGAGAGATTGGGGGCAGGAGGAGAAGGGGACGACCGAGGATGAGATGGCTGGATGGCATCACGGACTCGATGGACGTGAGTCTGAATGAACTACGGGAGCTGGTGATGGGCAGGGGGGTCTGGCGTGCTGTGATTCATGGGGTCGCAAAGAGTCGGACACGACTGAGCAACTGAACTGAACTCTGTAATCATGCTTCCTCTTCTTAGTATCTTCTACTTCTGTTAGGTCCATACCATTTCTGTCGTTTATTGTGCCCATCTTTGCATGCAATGTTCCGTTGTTATCTCTAATTTTCCTGAAGAGATCTCTGGTCTTTCCCATTCTATTGTTTTCCTGTATTTTTTTGCACTGATCACTGAGGAAGGCTTTCTTATCTCTCCTTGCTATTCTTTGGAACTCTGCATTCAAATGGGAATATCTTTCCTTTTTCCTTTGCCTTTGGCTTCTTTTCTTTTCACAGCTATTTGTAAGGCCTCCTCAGACACCATTTTGCCTTTTAGCACTTCTTTTTCTTGGGTGTGATCTTGATCCCTGCCTCCTGTACAATGTCACAAACCTTTTTCCATTGTTCTTCAGGCACTCTATCAGATCTAATCCCTTGAATCAATTTCTCACTTCCACTGTATAATTGTAAGGGATTTGCTTTAGGTCATACCTGAATGGTCTCGTTTTTCCCTACTTTCTTCAATTTAAGTCTGAATTTGGCAATAAGGAGTTCATTATCTGAGCCACAGTCTGCTCCTAGTCTTGTTTTTGCTGACTATACAGAGCTTCTCCATCTTTAGCGGCAAAGAATATAATCAATCTGATTTCGGTATTGACCATCTGGTGATGTCCATGTGTAGAGTCTTCTCTTGTGTTGTAAGAGGGTGTTTGCTATGGCCAGTGTGTTCTCTTGGCAAAATTCTAATGTAGAATAATATGTAGTAAGTAGCGAAATTCTATAGTGTGAATCACATTTAGTGAACAACAAAGTTCTCAGATAACAAAAAAATTTTTACCACAAATAATTCACTGTTATATTTTCCATGATTTTTTTTTTACTTGCTAAAGGCTTTTGTCAGATGTATTTTGCCTTATTTTAATCAGATATTGGTTAAAAATTTTTTTAAAAATTCATTTATTTTTTATTGAAGGATAATTGCTTTGCAGAATTTTGTTGTTTTCTGTCAAGCCTCAATATAATAGCCATGGGTATCCATATATCTCGTCCCTTTTGAAACTCCTTCCCGTCTCTCTCCCCATCCCACCCCTCTAGGTTGATGCAGAACCCCTGTTTGAGTTTCCTGAGCCATACAGCAAACTCTTGTTGGCTATCTATTTACATATGGTAATGTAAGTTTCCCTGTTAAATTTCCGTACAACTCACCCTCTCCTCCCCTCTCCCTATGTCCATAAGTCTAGTCTCTATGTCTGTTTCTCTATTACTGCCCTGTAAATAAATTCTTCAGTACTATTTTTCTAGATTCCATTTATATGCGTTAGAATACAATATTTATCTTTCACTTTCTGGCTTACTTCACTCTGTAATTGGTTCTAAGTTCATCCCCCTCGTTAGAACTGACTCAAACGCATTCCTTTTTATGGCTGAGTAATAATCCATTGTGTATATATACCACAACTTCTTTATCCATTATCTGTTGATGGACATCTAGGTTGCTTCCATGTTCTAGCTATTGTAAATAGTGCTGCAATGAACAAGGGATACATGTGTCTTTTTCAGTTTTGGTTTCCTCAGAGTATATGCCTAGGAATGGGATTGCTTGGTCATATGGTGGTTTTATTTCTAGTTTTTAAAGAAATCTCCATACCGTCTTCCATAGTAGCTATATCAATTTACATTCCCACCAACAGGGCAAGAGTGTTCCCTTTTCTCCACACCCTCTCCAGCATTTATTGTTTGTAGACTTTTTGATGAGGGCCGTTCTGATCAGTGTGAGGTGATATCTCATTGTAATTTTGATTTGCATTTCTGTAATAATGAGCAATGTTAAGCATCTTTTCATGTGATTATTAACCATGTGTATGTCTTTGGAGAAATGTCTGTTTAGGTCTTTTCCCCACTTTTTGATCAGGTTCTTTATCTTCCTGGCATTTCTGAATTGTATTAGTTGCTTGTGTATTTTGAAAATTAATCCTCTTTCAGTTGTTTCATTTGCTATTATTTTCTCCCATTCTGAGGGTTGTCTTTTCACCTTGCTTATAGTTTCCTTTGCTGTACAAAAACCTTTAAGTTTAATTGGGTCCCACTTGTTTACTTTTGTTTTGATTTCCATTACTGTAGGAGGTGGGTCATAGAGGATCCGGCTTTGATTTATGTCATTGAATGTTCTGCCTATACTTTCTTCTAAGAGTTTTATTGTTTGTGCTCCTACATTTAGGTCTTTAATCCATTTTGAGTTTATCTTTGTGTATGGTGTTAGGAAGTGTTCTAATTTCATTCTTTTACATGAAGCTGTCCAGTCTTCCCAGCACCATTTATTGAAGAGGCTGTCTTTGCCCCATTGTATATTCTTGCATCCTTTGTCAAAGACAAGGTACCATAGGTGCATGGGTTTATTTCTGGGCTTTCTATCTTCTTCTATTTGTCTATATTTCTGTTTTTGTGCCAGTGCCATATTGTCTTGATGACTGTAGCTTTGTAGTATAATCTGAAGTTAGTGAGAGGGTAACAGGCAGGAAGGCCAGAGGTCTCCAAATGGAGAAAATAGGCTGCAAGTGTCAGACATTTTTTATCTCTCTTAAGCAGCAGGAGGAAACAAACTAGTGATATTTCTTTTCCCTTCTCTATACAAATTTAAACGGAGGTTTCTCTTAAAATACTGGATTGCTATAATGATACCTGGTTCCATCTGAAGTTAACTATTCTCAAACCTTGAGTTAACTAATGCATTTTTCTTATGGAAATGTTTGTCTTAAGCTATGTTAATGTACTACATTTACTAATTAGTACATTAACTAATTAGTACATTTACTAATTAGTTTATGTACTAATGCATTTACCCCAGACTCTGTCTTCAAGTCAGTTCCGCCTAATGGCTCAGAACCTACTTGACAAACCATTATGTTATACTTAGACAATGTTCCCCTAATCTATGTAAACGAAACTATTTGTATGGTAATCTGCCCTTTTACAAGATTCAAGTCAATTGTTTTATGGCATGGGATGACTCGTCTGGTGCCAAGATGATCCCAAAATACATCTTATAGATGAGAGGCCTCGTGCCATTCTGAGTTTTAAGACATTCTTTTCTTTCATTAACAAACTGCTAGTGACTATATAACATCCAGCTGAAGACTAACAGGGGGAGCTACTCTTTCTACTCCCTTCTGATGCCTATGTCAGAAGCTTTCTCTATCTCCTTTATAGTTTAATAAAACTTTATTAGACAAAAGCTCTAAGATATCAAGCCTTGTCTCTGGCCCCAGATTGAATTCTTCTCCTCCAGAGGCCAAGAGTCCTGGCGTCTTTTCCTGGTTCAGAAACAACCTTTCATTAGGAAGGTTGATACCTCCAGTTCCATTCTTCTTTCTCAGGGTCTTTTGTGTTTCCATATGAATTGTGAATTTTTTTTTCTAGTTCTCTGAAATATGCCTTTGGTAATTTGATAAGGATCGCACTGAATCTGTAGATTGCATTTGTTAGTATAGTCATTTTCACAATATTGATTCTTTCTTCCCAGGAACATGGAATATCCCTCCATCTGTTATGTCATCTTTGATTTCCTTCATTAGTGTCTTATAATTTTCTGTAAACAGTTCTTTTGTCTCCAAAGGAAAGTTTATTCCTAGATATTTAATTCTTTTTGTTGCAATGGTGAATGGGATTGATTCCTTAATTTCTCTTTCTGATTTTTCATTGTTAGTATATAGAAATGCAAGTGATTCCTGTGTATTGATTTTGTATCCTGCAACTTTGCTAAATTCACTGATTAGCTTTAGTAATTTTCTGATACTGTCTTTAGGGTTTTCTATGTACAGTTTCACATCATCTGCAAACAGTGAGAGCTTACTTCTTCTATTCCAGTCTGGATTCCTTTAATTTCCGTTTCTTCTGATTGTTGCAGTTAGGACTTCCAGAACTATGTTGAATAACCGTAGTGAAAGTGCACACCCTTGTCTTGTTCCTGATCTTAGGGGGAATGCTTTCAGTTTTTCACCATTGAAAATAATGCTTGCTGTAGGCTTATCATATGTGGCCTTTACTATGTTGAGTTAAGTTCCTTCTATGTCCATTTTTTGAAGAATTTTATTCATAAATGCATGCTGAATTTTGTCAAAGGCTTTTTCTGCATCTACTGAGATAATCATATGTTTTTTATTTTTCCAATTTGTTAATATGGTGTATCACATTGATTGACTTATGTATATTGAAGAATCCTTGCATCCCTGGAATAAATTCAACTTGATCATAGTGTATGAAAAAAATAACTGAAGTTTTGTTTCAAATTTAGTTTGAGAAACACTGAATTTTTGATTCAGTGTTGCTGAATCTGTTTGCAAAAATTTTGTCAAGGATTTTTCATCTATGTTCATCAGTGATATTGGCTTGTAGTTTTCTTTTTTGTTATTGTTGTCTTTTTCTGGTTTTGGTATCAGGGTGATGGTGGCCTCGTAGAATGAGTTTGGAACTATTCCTTCCTCTGCAATTTTTTGAAGGAGTGTTAGAAGCATATGCATTAGCTTTTCTCTGAATGTTTGATAGAATTCCCTTGTGAAACTACCTGGTCCTTAGCCTTTGTTTTTTGGGGGATTTCTGATCACAGTTTCAATTTCAGTCCTTGTAACTGAGTTATTTATAATTTCTATTTCTTCCTGGTTCAATCTTGGAAGATTGAACTTTTCTAGAATCTGTCCATTTCTTCCAGGTTATCCATTTTATTGCCATGTAGTTGTTTTGATAGTATCTTATAATCCTTTGTATTTCTACATTGTCTGTTGTAACCTCTCTTTTTTCATTTCTAATTTTGTTGATTTGATTCTTCTCCCTTTTTTCCTTGATGAGTCTGGCTAAAGGTTTGTCAGTTTTGTTTATCAAAGAACCAGCTTCTAGTTTTATTAATCTTTCTATTGTTTCTTTCATTTCTTTTTCATTTATTTCTGCTCAGATCTCTATGATTTCTTTCCTTCTACTGACTTTGGGGTTTTTTGTTCATCTTTTTCCAGTTGTTTTAGGTGTAAAGTTAGGTTGTCTATTTGATTTTTTGTTTGTTTGTTTCTTGAGGTAGGATTGTATTGCTATATAATTCCCTCTTAGAACTGCTTTTGCAGAATCCCATAGGTTTTGAGTTATTGTATTTTCATTGCCACTGTTTCTAGAAATTTTTTGATTTCCCTTTTGATTTCTTCAGTAACCTGTTGGTTATTTAGAAACGTTGTTTAATCTCCATGTGATTGTGTTTCTTACAGTTTTTTTTTTGGTAACTGATATCTAGTCTCACAGCATTGTGGTCAGAGAAGATGCTTATACGATTTCAAATTTCTTAAATTTACTGTGTTTTGATTTGTGACCCAAGATGTAGTCTATCCTAGAGAATGTTCCATGTGTACTTGAGAAGAAGGTGTATTCTTCTGCATTTGAATGGAATGTCCTGAAGATAGCAATGAGATCCGTCTCATCTAATGTGTCATTTAAGACATGTGTTTCCTTATTAATTTTCTGTTTTGATGATCTGTCCATTGGTGTAAGTGGGGTGTTGAAGTCTCCTACTATTATTGTGTTACTGTCAGTTTCTCCTTTTATGTCTGTTAGTGTTTGTTTTATGTATTAAGGTGCTCCTGGGTTGGGGGCATAGATATTTACAATTGTTATGTCTTCCTCTTGGATTGATCCCTTGATCATTATGTAGTGTCCTTCCTTATCTCTTGTAATCTTCTTTATTTTAAAGTGTATTTTGTCTGGCATGAGGATTGCTACTCCAGCTTTCTTTTGTTTCGCATTGGCATGGAATATATTTTTCCATCCTCTCACTTTCAGTCTATATGTGTCTTTAGGTCTGAAGTGGGTTGTTTGTAGACAGCAAATATATGGGTCTTGTTTTGGTGTCCATTCAGCCAGTCTGTGTCTTTTGGTTGGAACATTTAGTCCATTTACATTTAAAGTAATTATTGATATGTATGTTCCTATTGCCATTTTAAAAATTATTTGAGGTTGATTTTGTAGATCTTTTTTCTTCTCTTTATTTCTTGACCATATATTTCCATTTAACATTTGTTGTAAAACAGGTTTGGTGGTATTGAATTCTCTTAACTTTTGCTTGTCTGAAAAGCTTTTTATTTCTCCATCCATTTTGAATGAGGTCCTTGCTGTGTACAGTAATTTTGGTTGTAGATTTTTCCCTTTTGGTACTTTAAATATATCCTGCAATTCCCTTCTGGCCTGCACAGTTTCTGCTGAAAGCATACTTTCCCTTGTATGTTACTTGTTGCTTCTCCCTTGCTGCTTTTAATATTCTTTCTTTGTGTTTAGCCTTTGTTAGTTTAATTAGTATACACGTTTCTCCTTGGGTTTTCCTGTGTGGGACTCTTTGTGCCTCTTGGACTTGACTGACTATTTTCAACTATAATCTCTTCAAAAATTTTCTTATACCCTTTCGTTTTCTCTTCTTCTTCTGGTACATTTGATATTGTCCCAGAGGTCTCTGAGACTATTCTCAGTTCTTTTCATTCTTTTTACCTTATTCTGCTCTTCAGAAGCTGTTTCCATTATTTTATGTTCCAGCGCACTGATTCATGTTTCTGCTTCAGATATTCTGCTATTGATTCCTTCTAGAGTATTTTTAGTTTCAGTAATTGTGTTGTTTGTCTCTGTATGTTTATTATTTAATTCTAGGTCTTTGTTTATTGATTCTTGCCTTTTCTCCATTTTGTTTTTAGGTTTTTGATCATCTTTACTATCATTATTCTGAATTCTTTTTCAGGAAGTTTTCCTATTTCTTCTTCATTTATTTGGGCTTCTGTGTTTCTTAGTTTGTTCCTTAACTTTGTAGTATTTCTCTGCCTTTTCAGTATTTTTTTTTTTAACTTATTGTGTTTGAGATCTCATTTTCCCAGGCTTCAGGGTTGAATTTGTTCTTCCTTTTGGTTTCTGCCCTCCTAGGGTTGGTCAAGTGGTTTGTGTAAGCTTTGAATAGGGTGAGATTTGTGCTGAGTTTTTTGTTTGTTTTTCCTCTGATGGACAAGGGTGAGTGAGGTGGTAATCCTGTCTGCTGGTGATTGGGTTTGTATTTTTGTTTTGTTTGTTGTTTAGATGAGGCATCCTGTACAGTGTGCTACTGGTGGTTGGTTGATGCTGGGTCTTGTATTCAAGTGGTTTCTTTCGTGTGAGTTCTCACTATTTGGGTTAGTTCTCTGGTAGTCTAGGGTCTTGGAGTAAGTGCTCCCACTCCAAAGGCTCAGGGCTTGATTCCTGCTTCTTGTAGAAATGAGATGACCCAGAAGCTGAAAAGAGAACCCTTCAGCCCAGGCTGAACACCTAAGACCTCATCTCCCAGCAGGCTGGTGGTTGTCCTTATTTTTTATCTGTTTCAGGCATGTGCTCATATGTGTATGGTTTTACCAAGTACACCTTGGAACTCTTGGGCTTTTATCCTCTTGCACACTTCCCCTGTGGCTGAGAACCCATCCTCAGGGTGAACTGCCTTCCATGAATTTTTTACATAGCTGAGATTATATTATATATATAATTTCACATCCTGCTATTTTCCTGACAGCTTAATTTAAGAATAACTCCTATTAATAAAAACTGTAAACATAGCTTAAGAAATAATAAATATTGTGCTAATTCATATTAAAGTGAATGGTTTTGATGTTATATGCCTCATGCATGCATTAATTAAAATGAAATGTCAAGGTCAATTGCTTTTTGGAGGTACTCTTGGCTTATACTAATTAAAACTAGTGACCATGTTTATCTACCATTGCCATAGAATGTTGTATAATCATGTACTCAGTAGCTTGCAATAGCAAGTATTTAAAAATTTAATCTCAGAAGTGATACACTGTTAATTCCAACTCATATCTATATTGAAAAAATGCCACAGGGTAAGTTCAACTTCAATGGGAACAAAGTAGAATTTCTCCATAGAGGTTGGGATGAGCAGAGTAAGAGAGAATGCTTTCTGAACAGTAATCTTATTTCTATAGTGGCAAATGTATTCTTTTATTCACTTTGACAGGAACATACTCTGAGTTCATGTAAAAGTGGTTTGAAATTATTAAGGAATCAATTTAATAGAGGAGGTGCTAAACATCTCTAATTTATAAAACTCGAAATTATTTGATTTGCCAAAAGGATTTTGCTGCATTCCCAGAATCATGCAAAAAACATTCTGTGAAGATTTTGTAAAAATGGTAATGCAGAAAAATTATGTTATGTCTGTAGCATTGAGGGGTAGTAATATTGCAAATATTCTAATAGTTCAGATCTATCCATGTGCTGATCAATGGGACATTAGTGTTATTGAAATCAGACTTTTCTTTGATAAGATTTTGAAAGAGGACTCTATATCTGAAAAGAAAACTGGATATTTGAGGAAATATTTAGCAAACTAATGCTCTTTTAAGGGAAAGTTTTTCCTCTGTGGAAATGAGATAGACTGTCATTTGAGTTGATCTAGGCTGGCTATGGTTTTTCCAGTATTCATGTATAGATGTGAGAGTTGGACTGTGAAGAAAGCTGAGCACCGAAGAATTGATGCTTTTGAACTGTGGTGTTGGAGAAGACTCTTTAGAGTCCCTTGGACTGCAAAGAGATCCAGCCAGTCCATTCTGAAGGAGATCAGCCCTGGGATTTCTTTGGAAGGAATGATGCTAAAGCTGAAACTCCAGTACTTTGGGCACTTCATGCGGAGAGTTGACTCATTGGAAAAGACTCTGATGCTGGGAGGGATTGGGGGCAGGAGGAAAAGGGGATGACAGAGGATGAGATGGCTGGATGGCATCACGGACTCGATGGACGTGAGTCTGAGTGAACTCTGGGAGTTGGTGATGGACAGGGAGGCCTGGTGTGCTGCAATTCATGGAGTCGCAAACAGTCAGACACAACTGAGCGACTGAACTGAACTGAACTGAGGCTGGGTGATGTGGCAGGCTGAACAACATTCCCCGTAGATACCCAGGTCCTACTCTGGAACCTGTGACTGTCATTATATATGGTAAAAAGGACTTTACAAATGTGATTATGGATTTTGAGATGGGAATACTGTGTTATGGATTATCTGGGTGAAACCCTAAATGTGATCTCAAGTGTCCTTATAAAAGGCAGGCAGAAGTGAATATATGATTACTTCCTAGAGAAGAAAAGGCAGTTTGATTATGACAGCAGAAATTGGAGTGATAACACTTTGAAGGTGGAGGAATGTATCACAGCTGAGGAATGCAGGTGACCACTAGAAGCTTTAAAATCGAAGGAAATGGATCCTCCTCTAGACCCTCTAGAGGGAACACAGCCCTGCCAGTACCCTGATTTCAGCCCAGTGAAACCCATTTCAGACTTCTGGTCTTCAGAACTGTAAGGGAATACATTTATATTGTTTAAGCCACCAAATTTGTGGTGATCTGTTACTTTGAGACAATACATTTATGCTGTTTAAGCCATCCATTTGGTGGCTTTGTTTCAGCAGCCCTGAAAAAATGGACACACAGATATCAGTGAGAATTTATTCATCACAGCTTTTTACCAAACCATATCATGGACAGTTTCACACTCTCAGGGTCCTCTTAGTTATTAATCCTAAAAGCTAATACCACGAATTCCCTCTGGAATTAGTTTTAATCAGAGTTTTGTTTTGATTTTTGTTTGTATTTAAATTTTAAATGCATGAATTCCTAAGTAGCTAATTCTGTGTTTAATTTGGCAAGCTGCCTTGCTAACAGATCTAACCAAATTTTTCTATTTCTATGTCTCTTTCTGTCTGTCTGTCTCCATGTCTGTTTGTGTCTATCTGTCTTTCTCCCTGTCATTATCTCTCTCTTTCCTACTATAACACTAAAGTCCAGATTTTGTGGAATATGGCATAGACTGGATTGCTTTTTAACAGAAGTTGATTGGAAAGGGCTATGAGTGAAGCTTCTCACATGACCCAGTGAGAGCACAGCCCATCAGATAATCAGATCGCAACAGTTTAGTTACAGAGTTAGAAAGCTCTTCATTCCAACTCTTCATTTCCCATTCACCTCTCTGTTCCCCCCAAAGCTGAAACTGAAGTATTTATATCCTCTATAAGTAGCTGAGTGGGCTCCTTTGGTATGCATCGAGTCTGCTGAGTGTTATTTCTGTTAAGAGGGCTTGAACACAGCTGATTGCACAGGGGCTGAGGGACCTGCATCCTCAAGGACTGCTATGAGGGAGTTCTGTGGGTTGTGCTCCTTCCCCTTGCATCTGTTTCTTCACAGTTCTCTTTTCAGAAGGCCGCCTCCCAGCCTAAGGTCTGGAGGTTGGGGGCTTCCCTCTAAGGAACTTCTGAAACCTGGGCAATGAGGTCTAAGAGGAGGCACTCAGAGCAGCTTTCTCCTGGTAGTGCGGGGAATGAGAGAGGGTCCCTGGCCCACTTACTCCATCTACCTTTCAGAACATGTGGGACTGCAAAGGAGGCTGTGGGAAGGGCTGGCTTTTCTTTCAGTCTCTGGCTCCTAGAGAATTTATTATTGAAACAGAAGCTGGTGAGGTGATGCTGGCTGGAATTAGAGGTGGGCTAGTGAATGATGGGGAGAAGGCAATGGCACCCCACTCCAGTACTCTTGCCTGGAAAATCCCATGGACGGAGGAGAGCCTGGTAGGCTGTAGTCCATGGGGTCGCTAAGAGTCAGACACAACTGAGTGACTTCACTTTCATGTTTCACTTTCATGCTTTGGAGAAGGAAATGGCAACCTGATCTAGTATTCTTCCCTGGAGAATCCCAGGGATGGGGGAGCCTGGTGGGCTGCCATCTATGGGTCGCACAGAGTCGGACATGACTGAAGCAACTTAGCAGCAGCAGCAGTGAATGATAGAGAGATATTTATTAGTTTGGTTTCTCTGAATTGTGTAAAATTATTGTCACCAGTTTTTAGTTACACCTACTGCTGAGAAATTACATTTTTTGGAAGGTGTAAAGAATAATTTGATGGGATTTAGAGTGGAGAAAGGTTCATGTCGTCTTATACACTCTACCATTGTTCAGAAGTCAGATAATCACAATAGCTAACAGAATTTACCATGTGCCAGATACTGTTCCATGTATTTTTCCTGACATAATTCACTTAATCCTCATAAAAACCTCTTAAGGAGGGTGTTATTATTATAACTACTTTTATAGGTGAGAGAACTGAGTGAGAGAAGGTTTGAGCAACCATTGAGCCTGCAAATTAGAGGCAAATACGGCTTAAAAATTTTGCCAATACAATAATGGCTTTAATGCACTTTAAAAATTCTGGGACCCTCTTTACAACTCTTGCGAATAAGCTGAAAAAGAAAAAGGCTGAGCAACAGTATCACGATCAGACTAAGAACACATTGCCTAACACTTTCTTCCATATCTAGAACATCACTGTGTTTCCTGCACCTAGAACTGGTGTGTGCGTGTGTGTGTGTGTGTGTGTGTGTGTGTGTGTGTGTGTGTATTTGATGGAATCTATTACCAATTATGACCAACCTGGATAGCATATTAAAAATCAGATATATTACTTTGCCAACAAAGGTCCATCTAGTCAAGGCTATGGTTTCTCCAGTGGTCGTGTATGGATGTGAAAGTTGGACTGTGAAGAAAGTTGAACACCGAAGAATTGGTGCTTTTGAACTGTGATGTTGGGGAAGACTCTTGAGAGTCCCTTGGACTGCAAGGAGGTCCAACCAGTCCATCCTAAAGGAGATCAGTCTTGGGTGTTCGCTGGAGGGACTGATGCTAAAGCTGAAACTCCAATACTTTGGCCACCTCATGTGAAGAGTTGACTCACTGGAAAAGACTCTGATGCTGGGAGGGATTGGGGGCAGGAGGAGAAGGGGACGACCCAGGATGAGATGGCTGGATGGCATCACCGACTCGATGGCCATGAGTTTGAGTGAACTCTGGGAGTTGGTGATGGGCAGGGAGGCCTGGCGTGCTGCGATTCATGGGGTCGCAAAGAGTCAGACACGACTGAGTGACTGAACTGAACTGATTACTGATTAACATTGTAATAATGAGTTTGTTTTCTTTTTGTATCGAAACTGTTCCCCTAGGACTAATTTATTTATTTGCTTACTTATTCAGTATATACTGATTAAATACATGCCTACTATGCGGAGACTTGTGCTAGTTGTTGACCCATCAGAAAATGAGACACACTCGTACTTTGCCATCATGGTCTTTCCAGTATAGCTGTATTTTGATGTTACCTGCTGTAGTACTAAAGTGAAATTCAGTATTTAAGCACCAGGGAAAGAATAAGAGGGAAGACAAGGAGGAAAATGATAGGCAGTCCTCTAGGGAGCCACCCCTGATGCCCCAGAAATCAGGACCGGGGCTCTGCTGGGTCCAGTGCTTGCCTAAGCTGTTCTTTGTCCTCTTTCCTTCTCTTCTTAAGCCAGGTGAACAGACACAAGTTGTCCCCAGTTAGCTCCGTCAAAGAGATTCCCTAAAAGCTGTGAGGGGCAGAACTTGGATGTCTGCTGGGCTCCAAAGGTCACTGGCTTCTTTAGGTAGCTGGTGAAGGGTCCTGACCCTTTGTTGGTCACAGACTTTGCCCCAAGCAGTAGCCGCTGGCTTGTATGAATGCAGATGGAAGGCTTTATTTTTTCTCTCCATCCTCCTCTGAAACACAATTAAAAGGTCAACCCAGGATCCTGAACAAATTGTGTTGGGTTTGAAGGGAAAGCAAGCAGAGGGAGCACTTTGTCTGTGGATTAGCTTGTTTACGACAGAGCAAAAAAACCATTTTGTTTCAAGCAGAGTTGTATGCCTTTGTCAATAAAACCAGGCTTGGAAAGGACAAAAGTCAGCCTGTTTGTCACAGAGTCCCCACATGCTTAAGAATCCACCACAGCAGAGGGGCTTGCAAATGTCAGTATGCACAAAGTCACTTCAGTGGTGTCTGACTCTTTGCAATCCCATGGGCTGTAGCCTGCCAAACTCCTCTGTCCATGGAGTTCTCCAGGCAAGAATACTACAGTGGGTAGCTATTCCCTTTTGCAGGACTGAACTCACATGTCGTATGTCTCCACCATTGTCAGGTGGGTCCTTTACCACTGGTACCTCCTGGGAAGCCCTGTGAATGTGTATACCCAGCCCTGGTAGCTCAGTTCATAAAGAATCTGCCTGCAATGCAGGAGACCTGGGTTTGATCCCTGGGTTGGGAAGATCCCGGGGAGAAAGAAATGGCAACCCACTCCAGAATTCTTGCCTGGGAAATCCCATGGACAGAGGAGCCTGGTGGGCTGAAGTCCATGGGGTCACAAGAGTCAGACACAACTTAGTGACTAAACAACCACCAGCCTAATAACATTGCTGCTCTGGTCATTCAACAAGAGGAAGCATAGGATGCTTGTTACAGGGGTCTCTGGAAAGAGAACTTAAGTTCAAGTATTTGTGTCAGTAAAGGATACACCAGTAAAGGACAGAGGTCAATATTTGGCTCAGATAGAGAATCTGCCTGTAATGTGGGAGACCCGGGTTCAGTCCCTGGGTTTGGAAGATCCCCTGGAGAAGGAAATGACAACCCACTCTGGTATTCTTGCCTGGAGAATTCCATGGACAGAGGAACCTGGTGGGCTATGTAGTCCATGGGGTCACAATGAGTTGGACACGACTGAGCGACTGACACACACACAGTGAATGAGTTATTACTGTCGGCAGTAGGGGCTCAGTCTGGCTAGAAGTCTCTGGGAGACGGTGTGGAAGTTGCTTCAGAGTTTTCTTACCCATGAAGTGATGGAGCTGCAGTACTTATGCACCAGCTCACTTTGTCATTGACAAAGGACTGTTCCCAAGGGTTCAGATTCTGCAGTCTTCTAGCGGAGCCCTCTTTTGCATGCAGGGACAGCTTTACGACAGAAAACTGCGGTGCGTGCAGTAGGAAGTGGTATGTGCAGAGGGTATATATACAAGACTACCAACCTTATTGCTGCAAACTCTTATCCTGATGGGAGGAGGGGAGCAAAGATCTGGTGATCTCATCACGCCCTAAGCCAAATCATCTTGTCTGAGTTATGAGGACCACGGTCCAGGAATGAGTCAATAGTTACCCTCGAACAGTGACCGATGGGAAAAGCCAGACGACCTGAGAGGGCCTGAGAATACAGCTTCTGAATCAGATCTTCCTAAAAGCAGGGTATGCGGAACACCTGTATTAGAGGTTGGAGCCAGCAGCCCACAGGCCTCAAGTTACATTTTGTTTTGCCTGCAATATATGTGATTTGTGTGCTTAAATAAATTGCTTGCCAAATTATACAAATCGAGAGAGTTCAAATAAAATTCTGTATTTCTAGCTTTTATTAAAGAAAAAAAGAAGAACCTGGAAGATCTGACAATGCTGGGATTGCTTTTGTATATGGCCACAATACCTGAGAAATAAACAGCAACTTCCCTCTATGGATGGAAGTGCCCAGTCTCAATCAAGCTGTCCCCGGGCCACTGAGACCAAAAGTCAGTCGCATTTACTAGAGAGTTTGTGTTTTGCTTTCTTATGTCTTGCTTCACTCATTGGCATTCACTACCTGGACACTCTAAACATTTCAGTGGGTAACCCATGATTTTTATAACCTACTCCCTTCACAACCACATTCGATGGGCCACTAATGGACATGGGTTTCCAAGCATTTTACTGGCCCTCTGTGACCCCATCCTCACAGTCAGAAAAGTGTTCGAACTCTTAACTCTCTTATTCAAGACATTCGAGAACCTCTCATTATCTTGACCCAAACTCACTTGATTCACATCTCACCAGTTTCAGGCCGAAAATACATTTCTAGGCAAGCTGACCAAATTGTAATATTTAGATTGCATGCTAGGAATTATACTTTCCTATCCCAAACCAAATTTCTTATTTTCACCCCAACCTTATTGTCCCTTCTTGTAAGTGGCAAATTGTGAAAGAGTAGACTCACTCTCACTCCTCTATGTGACTGAGCACATTCAATCTCTCAGCAGATTTTTTTCAGCATTACCTTCAAAATCTACCTTTGTTCCAAGTGCTATACTCCATATTAAGCTCCAAAGCCATTGTCATTTCTCTTTTAGATTATGCTAATGATCTCCTAAGGGGGCTCTCTGCTTCCACCATTGCTTCCAATAGTCTGTGCTCAATACAGAAGCCAGTATGATTCTTCTGAAACCCAGCTCCTATCACGCCATCCTGTGTTCAAAGCCCCACTGCCATTTCGTCTTCTGTCGTCTTCTACTGCCCTTGGGTCTCCCACCCCGATCAACCTGCCCCAGCTGCACTTACTTCCTTACTTGTCTTAGAAAACCCTAGACTACTAATTCCTTGGGGCCCATGCACATGCTGTTTCCTCTTCCTGGCATGTTTTTTCGCTGTATATCTGCAAAACTTACGATCTTCTCTTCTTTCAGGACACATATCAAATGTCATCTTCTGAATGAGGCCTTCTCTGACCATCTTTTTTTTTTTTTTTAACATTGCAACCCACTCTCCAACCCCCAGAAATCCCAGTTTTAGTTTATTACCAGCTCTTACCACCTTCTGACAATATTTTACTTTTTCGCTCATTCCCTGTTCCCTTGAAGGAATTTTGTCTGTTTTGTTCACAGATGTATCCTCATTTTGCAGAATGGGACCTGACTCTGAGTAGCTAGCTGCTCAATCATATTTGTTAGATGAATCAATCAGTGTTTTTCCTTGCCCTGAACAGGAAATTTCCTCTTAATATCTAAGTTTAACCCCTTTTTAGAAGTTGCACACTTCCCTACATCTTTGAAGAAACCTTTCTGATTATTCTTGTTTAGCCTTACCACTATATTTACTGAAGCTAAAATTATGGATGGGGAAAAAAAAATGATTGTGTTTATCCAGAAAATTAAGGAGGGCATTATGAGGTCTTCCTGGCATCTTCAATAAGTATATGGAGCAGAGAGGGTGACCATAAAGAAAAAACTGTGCTATCCTTCCATCTGTGCTGCAAAGCTGTTCTATCTGGGTTTGCAGCGCCTTTCTCACAGACTCCACCAGGCTGGAGTTAACATATTCAGGGGTTCATTGAATAGTGAAGGCAGACCAAGATGCAGGAAAAAAAGTGAAAGAAAGTGAAAGTGAAGTTGCTCAGTTGTGTCCAACTCTTTGCAACCCTGTGGACTGTAGCCTACCAGGCTCCTCCATCCATGGGATTCTCCAGGCAAGAACACTGGTGTGGATTGCCATTTCCGTCTCCAGGGGATCTTCCCAACCCAGGGATTGAACCCGGGTCTCCTGCACTGGAGGCAGATGCTTTACTGTCTGAGCCACCAGGGAAGAAAAGAAAAGATGAAATAACCATAGCTTTTAGTGTATTGGTTATCTGTGACTGCATAACAAACCGCCCTGGCACTTGGTGGCTTAAAACACCAAGTGTTTATGATTGATCATAGATCTATGAATGAGCAGTTCTTTCGATCTGGGCTGCATTTACCTGATGTCTGCTGGGTTTGCTCAGGTGTTGTCATCAGCTAGTGGCCTCACTCTCATTTCTGGTGGTTGGCTGGAGCATGGGGAAGATTGGGTCATGTGTTTTCCAGCATGGGATTGTCCACTTGGGGGTGCCAGCGTTCCCAGAGTGTGCTTGGAAACTTGGGGGTGGGGAAGCTTTCAGTTGGGCCATGTTAGCATATATATTGCCCTAAGAGTTTGCATTTTAATATTTCAATTCTCATAGAAAAGTTTGAGACAGAAGATTAATTGTAACATGAGCCTTTGCATTTTACAGATGTATTAGCTGCAACCTTCAACTGTAGAACAAAAGAACACTAAAGAACAATATCCTGCTTTGCTTAGGAAGGGCTTGGAATGCATTTAGCCACCTTCAAGCTCAAGAAAGGAAATCATGAGCGTGCGTAGCAGTCTGTTTCCCTCATTAGTCAGAGCCCAGAGGGGTCTCCAGTTTCTCTAGATTCCAGGCTTGGGGTAAAGAAAAGGCTATGTCCTGTCCTTTGTGCAGTTAGGCAAAAGGAAGGGACTGGGATGAACACAGGAGAATGTGACATGAACAGAGGACTGCTAATGGACTTGAGGACATTTCGGAATGAAGAAATTCAGTGCAGGTCAGCTGGTGAGGGAGGAAGTAAGGTTGAGCCCCAGTATGTGCAGAGCTTTTTGGTACTGATGCTACTTGGTCTTGCTCTGTGAAGATATTGCTGAAACACAATTACTTATTCTACATCAGTGGTCCCCAGTCTTTTTGGCACAAGAGACTGATTTCATGGGAGACAGGTTTTCCTTGGACTGGGACTGAAGAATGGTTTTGGAATGATTTCAGCATATTATGTATTTTGTGCACATTATTATTATATGAAGATATATACTGAAATAATTACGTAACTCACCATAATGCAGAATCAGTGGGAGCCCTGGGCTTGTTTTCTTGCCACTAGTTGGTTCCCTCTGGGGGTGGTGGGAGACAGTGGCAGCCACTCCCCACTGCTGGAATTACTGCCTCAGCTCTACCTCACATCATTGGGCGTTAGGTTCTTATACGGGGCACACAACCTGGAGCCCTCACGTATGCAGTTCACAGTAGGGCTCCTGCTCCTCTGAGAATCTAATACCGTGCCAATACTGGTATGACAGGCGGCAGAGCTCAGGCAGAAATGTGAGCCATGGGGAGCAGGTATAGATGCAGATGAGACTTCATTTGTTCACTGCGGTTCTTCTGCTGTGTGGTCCAGTTCCTAACAGGCCGTGGACTGCTACTGGTCCATATCCTGGAGTGTGGGGACTTCTGTTTGTCCCCAAACTTTGTCAAGTGGGGCCAAATCCTAGGTGGTAGAGTAGGATCCTAACAGGGTGAATTTGGGAAAAGGTTTTCCCTCTCTTTCCCACACTTGAATGAGTATTTTACCAAATTGCTTGCTATCAGTAGTTTAATTTTCTTCAAAATTAGCATGTTTCACTGTGTTTTCTTTACTTACTGTTTTGGAGCCTGCCTGGTTAAAACCTTCCCACTCACTAAATTGCTAGTCAAAATATTTTAGGAAGGAAGCTCAAACATTCATTGTTTGCCTTATTAAAAATTAACTCAGCCAGATGGAGAAGAAGACAATGTGTGTTCTTCTCTGACACCTGCTTGTTATCTTCCCCTATGTTCATCCGCATACCAGGTCTCACACCATGTGGCCCATAAGGCCAGGCACAAGAGCGCTCTTACCTGCATTTTACAGGACGAGGCTGAGGTTAAATGTCTCGCTCCCACTTGTGTGAGATGAGGAGTGAAATCAGAGCTAGAACAGAGGCTATTTGGGCAAGACCAGGCAAGAACAGTGTTGTTCCCAGAGAAGGCACTGGTGACCCACTCCAGTGCTCTTGCCTGGAAAATCCCATGGACAGAGGAGCCTGGTGGGCTACAGAGGAGCCTGGTGGGCTACAGAGGAGCCTGGTGGGCTGCAGTCCATGGGGTCGCGAAGAGTTGGATACGACTGAGCGACTTCACTTTCACTTTTCACTTTCATGCATTGGAGAAGGAAATGGCAACCCACTCCAATGTTTTTGCCTGGAGAATCCCAGGGACGGGGGAGCCTGGTGGGCTGCTGTCTATGGGGTCGCACAGAGTCGGACATGACTAATGTGTCTTAGCAGCAGCAGCAGGTTCCCCAGGTACCTTAGAAAGGCCTCATAGTTTCTTTTGCAGAATATACCAAAATAGCCTGTCTACTGTAAACCTTAATAAGTGTTCTAGAAACATGGGGAAAAGAGATCAGAAACCAAACTAAAATCAGAAACTTGCCTTTCTTGTTACTCTGCCCTCCATTTCTAAAAACACTGTTTTGTGTATTGTCAACACAATGCGTTAACATATATATATATATAGTGGAATAATCACCATGGTAAGTTTAGTTGGCACATTCACCACCTTACATAGTTACATCATGTGTGTATGTATGTGTGATGAAAACTTTTAAGATCTGCTATCTAGCTACTTCACATGTATGATATAGTATGGCTAAGTACAGTCACCATGCTAAATATTACACGCTCAGGGCTTATTTATGCTGCAAGTTTATTCCCTTTGACTCTCTTTCCTCACCTCTCCCAGCCCCCTTCCTTTGTTTCTGACAGCTACCATCTTCCATCTGTTTCTATGAATGTTTTTTTTTTTTAGACTCCACATATAAGTGATTAAAGAGTAGTTGTCGTCTCTGACTTATTTTATTTAGCATGATGCCCTCAAGATACAGCCATGTTGTCATAGATGGCTAGATTTCTTTCCTTTTTATGGCTGACTGTTCATATGCAGCGCATCTTCTCGATGCCCTCACCCGTCAATGGACACTCAGGTCACTTCTCCGTTTGTTTTTGGGTCTCTGGACTATGGAGTCCCTTGGACCTTTTGCTTTAACTCAGTCATGCATTCATTTCTACAAAGGTCCATTGTGCCAAACTTTCTCCTGGTGGTGGTACAACAGGGAAAATTACATGTCTCCTACCGTCAGAAGTCACAGTCTCGCAGGGCTCTGGATTGTAAGAACCTACTCTAGCGATAGGTTTATTGTGGCAAAACAAGTCCTGTGACGAGGCAAGTGCAAGCTGTTACGGGAGGAGATAGGAGGGCCACCTCACACGGCCTAAATTATTAAGATACTGATGCTTGGAAACATAACTCTCATTCTTACCTTTAGCAACTTTTTCAGTTCAGAAATTGGGAGCACCTGGAAGGCTGAAAGATGATTGGAAAAGAGACCATCACCCTCCAGTCAGAGTTGGGTGAACCGCTGAGCTGGCTCAGACTACCCCAGACAGGCCTAAATGGGACGCAGCCTAGAATCTTGAAGCTAAATATTTTGCAGGGAGATCAATCTTGAAAAGAAAAAAAAAAAAAAGGCCCCATATTTTCCACTCTCATCCACACATTCTCATCTCCTCCCCAGAAATGCCAATCTCCGCTTTATTCCTCATGATCTTAGAATAGCCAGGATTATGTCAGCCACTGTGTTCAGGAATTTCAAAGACTTGTTATCATTTAATCCTCCTGACAGTGCTCTGAAGGAGTTATATCTTCACTCATAGATAAAGAAACTGAGATAGGTGTCAGTTTGTTAACTTGCCTAAGGCCACACTACTTAAAAATGACTGTACATTCTTTAAAAAAGCCTAGGAACCATTGGGCTAGCATGGGTTAGTGTTTGAGAGCAAGGGGTTTTCCCTAATAGGTATGGGGAAAACACCAGGACCCCTGGGGTATGGTGGTAACAGGCAGGGAGGTGTAGTGACGTGGCTCTACTAAATTCATTTCTATCGGGAACAAATGGAACCAGACCTGCCATGCACAGGAGAGGAAAGAGGGGTGGAGAGGACAGTGAAAGCCAAGAAGATGAGGGGGCTTGGAGACATGTTCATGGCAGGAGTCCAGACTCAAGAATACCTGCATGCAACTGGACTTGGACACACCTGGGGTGTCTGGTTGGAAGGCTGTCCTTCTATCTGTTGAGGTCCACTGAAGACCCATTCTAGGCTCACCTGCCTGGTAAGGAGTCTCTGAACAGACAACCAAGCCTTCCTAACTTTTCTGTTAGAAAAGTTAGATATGACACTCAACTTGAACTTCTTATCCTGGCACTGGCACAGGTTGTAGTCCATAGACTGTAAGTTGCCAGTGCCCAACTTTTGTGAGACAGAATCCAGTGTCTCCTTACAGGCGATGCCCCTGGTTGACCACTGCCCGATAATTGTACTCCCTTTCTGCAAAATGTTATCCCATGGTCAAGATTATCTCTTTCTGAGCAAGAGAATCAGCCCCTTCTGCTTTGCCAGAGACACTGCTTTTGGGGTCCTCTGTTGGTTCCTTGATGTGACCCTGAAGACAGAGATTTCTTGTGCAACTAGATACTTTAAACTCTGACATGTTTCCCAATAATCCCATCCTAAATCTTTAATCTGGATGCTTAGCCAAAGAATCACTTCACAGTTGAAAGTACTTGCTTGGAAAAGACTCACAGTAGGGCTTTGGGTCTGTGCCTCACCTAGTGGCATAAGGATACAAAGATCACAGTGAGACAAGGAGAAACAGACTCATCATTCTTACTTTTAAGGGGGTGAACACTCCTGCTGAACTCTCAGGCTATTTATCCTCTACATGTGCACCAGAGAAGTTTCATAAAGTCCTTTTCCAGGGGATTTTGAGATTCCCTGTTATGCAAAGAATATAGTCCCAAGCCAAAAATACTGTCCAGGCTACTTAGAATTCAAGCCTTTCTATTATCAGCTAATGTTGTTTTCAAATTCAAAACCATTTTTATAGCCTCAGCTCTTTTCCAGTCTCCTTCTGCTTCCTCTGATGCAGTGTTCCCCAAATACTTCCTTGTCCCTGACTATGTCCTTCAGGCTTCGAGCCTCTTATCATTGTTCATATGGTTCTCACTGCTTGAAAGGTCCTATGTATTTCTTGAAATTTCTTGAAACTTTCTTCCATTTCTTGAAACTGCCGTTCCTTCAGAGACCAGGTTTTACAATAAAACTGTCTTTTATGCCTCCCAGGAGAATAAAAGACATCAAGTCTTTTATTCTCATAAATCTCTGTAACAAGCCTTTATTATCCCCCTTCTCATGGTTTGCTTTTTACTCTACTGGGCCTTTCTCACTAGATCAGGAACTTCTGGAGGGCAGGGGCAATATGTAATTTTGTATCCTGCAATGCAGATCACAGTGTCAGCCCTGAACATAATAATTCAATACATGTCTTGGGGTGGTAACCACAATCTACTACCTGGCTCTTGTCAGACATCTTCCTAGACTGAAGCTGAGAGGGTGGTGAGAAAGATAATGGACTTTGGATTTAGAAAGACTGTGCAATCCTGGTACAATCTCTTACTGGTTTCATGTTACTTATCTCTCAGAGCCCTCAATTTCCTCCTGTGTGGAGCAGGATTATAAATGAGAGAGAGTGCCAGAATCTAGATGTCTGAATACTGAATCCCTGTCCTGGTGTGTCCCTCCACATGGGGGAAGGATGTATGCGTGGAGCGTTGCAGGAGACAGTCTTGTTTTAGAGGCTCTAGCTCCAGATGCTCACACGGTTCCTACTTCTCTGACCTGATCGGCCCTTATGTTGACTAAAGAGGGTAGCTGTTATCTCATTCCAAGATCAGCACATGAAGCCATTCTTCAGAGGCTCATTGCATAGACATCTTTCTCTAAATCTCACTACTGGTGACCCTTCACTCTCCCAAGAAAGAGGCAGAGGGTAGCCATGGGTCCCATCTTCGATACGGGATGCAGAAGATAAGACCCCCCCACCCCTAACAAAAAAAGGAGAGTGCTCTGCAGTCCGATTCTGTTCAGGATCTTCTCAGTTTTCCCAGAAAAGTCCCTATCCCCTGCCCAGACCTGCCTGTTTGACTAACTATGTGACATTTTGTTTTCTACCAGTTTCAAAGCTTCCCTTGGTTAGTGAGGTAGTAGCTGTCTATGTGCTTGGGGGATACATCAATTGTTTAAGCAATAACATCATAACCTAGATTAGGCAGATGTAGAGTGGAAAACAAAACAAAATAAAAAGAAAGAATGTACTGAAATTGGTGTCAGGTTTTGCCTCTTATCAACCATAACACATTGTAGGTTCAACTATAAAACAGAGACAAACTTATCTACCACCTAGGGAAGGTATGAGCATCAAGTAAGACAATGTGTGTGAAGCTTCTGTCACAATAATTGGTAGGAAATAGGTGTTTGCTAAACATTGGCACCTTTCTTTTCTTCTTTGAAAGTAAACTCAACAAAACATTTCCTTTTGGGCCACAAGTTGTTAGTTACTTACAAGGGAAGCCTAGGAAGTCAGGACCAGAGGCTTGTGCTAATTTTTTTTTTATTTAATCACTTTTTGTAATCAGAAGGAAGAACATTACCAACAGCAAATTCAAAATTTTCTATAGAAGTGAATTTTTTATAACCCCATGGAGACTTCCTAGCCTTCTTAGTACCTTCCTGTTTGAAAGCTCAAGTCTCACAGATTAAACCAGGTAGTACCTGCTCTGAGTTGGTCAGATCCTAACAGCTGATTTTTGCCTTATGGAAATTTGTGAACATTGTTGATCCAGAAGGAATGAGCTTCAGCAATTTGTCACTGATTGTCATGACCTGACTTAGCTACCATCAGACCCAATGTGGTGCTACTTGGAATCATAGAACCCAAGTGACCTGCTCCTGGGGGCTGTCTCCCAGATCCCTCCCAGCCATTGTTACTAGAGCAGGGTATCTCCTCCTCTGGTAGCTGGTCTTGAAGCAGAGTTGAAGAAAGCATTCTGTCCAAGGAGAGCACCTTCTCCTAGTTTTTAAAATATGTGTTAGGTAACCACAAGCTTCCCTTGGCTTGTGGCTCAGTGATAAAGAATCCTCCTGCCAACACAGGAGACGTGGATTTGATCCCTGAGTTGAGAAGATCCCCTGAAGAGGGGAATGGCAACTCACTCCAGTATTCTTGCCTGGGAAATTCCATGGACAGAGGAGTCTGGTGGGCTATACTCCATGGGTCACAAAAGAGACACGACTTAGCGACTATACAATTAGGTAACCACAGTTTTTCTCAACATGCTCTTGGGAAACAGGAATAATGGGGCAAAGTCAGCAGATTTTTCCTTAAATCCAGGAAACCAAACTAAAATCCTTTCATGCCTACACGCTGACCCCAACAAAAAGAATGATGGGAGGCAAGCGTGGGTAATTCTCCTTATAAGAGAACCAGTGTGGTATCCTTCTCAAAAGCATAAGTTTGGGGATCTATTCACTATAGCGGTAAATCTGAAATCACAGATGTGTGCTCATGGCCCAGGTCCTGAACTTCTCTGTACCTCACTTGACCATCTGTGAAATAGAAATAACAATACCACTCAATTTAGCTGTGATAAAGATTAAAACAGTGCATGTAAAATGTGAGTGGAGGGTTTGAGACTAACTCGATAAATGCTGCAAATTACTTAAGAGTGAGGACCTCCTTGAGTTGGAAAATTACTGAATGACAGGAACCCAGATGAATTTGAATGGGATTGACTTATCAAAGAGAAAAGGAGTAATAGTTTACCTGGAGCAAATGTTAATTAAGTAGGGAGAAAAATGGAAAAATTTCCCTTCCTCTGTAAGCTATAGAAAAGCTTTGTTTGTTATAGTTCACAGCTTTCTGTCTCAAATGAGATGTTGGACCAGTCACAGCCAGGAATGGATTGATTTTGCTGATCTGATTTCAGGGTCGTATTTTGTTATCAATTCATTCCTTATGCCGTCTCTGACCTTCCTCACCATGATGGGTGATGAACTCACCAAGACAGGGAGCCAGTTCACTCGCCCCCAGACAGAGGCAGAACTTTCCCTCGGTGGAGCCACTTAAATGGTGTACTGACCTCATGAAACTGCTGCATGCCAATGGCCCGTCTCTTTTTCCTCTGGCTATGATTTATTCCTGTCACACTGTATTATGCCTTGCTGGTGCACAGAGAGCCACGGATCATTATCAGTCGCATACCGTCTCAACCATATTTATCTGCATGCGTGTTTGCCTCCACACATAATACCACATGAATACACAAAATGCACATAGAGACATCCACACAAACATACATAGACTAAGTCAGAATCAGTCAGGTAAATATAAATACACGCAAGGAGCCACATGTAATCTTTATGAGAAACAATGCTTGAAAAGCGCTTCAGTTCAGTTCAGTTCAGTCGCTCAGTCGTGTCCGACTCTTTGCGACTCCATGAATCGCAGCATGCCAGGCCTCCCTGTCCATCACCAGCTCCCGGAGGAGGCCTTACAAATAGCTGTGAAAAGAAGAGAAGCGAAAAGCAAAGGAGAAAAGGAAAGATATAAGCATCTGAATGCAGAGCTCCAAAGAATAGCAAAGAGAGATAAGAAAGCCTTTCTCAGTGATCAATGCAAAGAAATAGAGGAAAACAACAGAATGGGAAAGACTAGAGATCTCTTCAAGAAAATTAGAGATACCAAGGGAACATTTCATGCAAAGATGGGCTCAATAAAGGACAGAAATGGTATGGGCCTAACAGAAGCAGAAGATATTAAGAAGAGGTGGCAAGAATACACAGAAGAACTGTACAAAAAAGATCTTCATGACCAAGATAATCACGATGGTGTGATCACTCACCTAGAGCCAGACATCCTGGAATGTGAAGTCAAGTGGGCCTTAGAAAAGCCCTTACCCATGCCTGCTGCTGCTGCTGCTGCTGCTAAGTTGCTTTAGTCGTGTCTGACTCTGTGCGAACCCACAGACGGCAGCCCACCAGGCTCCACTGTCCCTGGGATTCTCCAGGCAAGAACACTGGAGTGGGTTGCCATACCCATGCCTATGCTCACATATATGCACACACATCACGTGTACAGCCTTTGATCATGTGACTAGTCTCTGAAAGTATAGGGTATAGAGAGTACAGCTCTTCTTCCTCTAGTCACATTCTTTTTATTAAGAGCTTTCTATTCTATAGATCCCTCGATCAGCAGGACAATTCCATATCCTATTACAATCTGCCAAGAAGAAATAGATAAATCTATTAGCCTGCTCTTTGCTTGTTTCATCATTGTGACAGCCTCTCATGGATCCACATCCATCAGGCACCCACACCACCTGACAGCCAAGTCTCCACCACCAAGCTGCAGGTTAATAGCTCTTTAATCTCTATTTAATTGCTCATTAATAATTCCAATACTGCTTTCTTCCGTTAATTGATTAAAAACCAGTTTCAGTGGAAGTGCATAATGAAATTTGGTTGCAACCAACTACGGAAGGAGTTTTCTTGTCATCAAGATAATCAAGAAGAAATAGTGACCAAAACACTCCCTGCTTCATTTGCAGATTTTTAGAATGTTAAAGCTGGCAGGGCCTTTGGGATTCAACTATATCAGTGTTTCTCAAACTGTGGCCCACGAGTAATTAGACAGTTTCCTAGGGAAAACAATGATTAAATAAGTCTGGCAGACAAGGTGTACAAATCTCTCTCACACTTTGGAGTTTTAAAGCAGTGTTAGCACATTAGAAGCTCTGACAGTCCAGCTTGAGAAACGTATTTATACTGCTCACTTGATCTTCACCCCTCTTATTTGATAATAAAATCATATTGATATTTAACACCGTTTCAATTTTATATTGCTGTATAATAAATCACCCCCAAATGTAGTGGCTTAAAAAACAACAATGGATTAATTTTTGCAATTCTGTGGATTTCCTGTGTTGGGAACTATAAGACGATCTGGCAACTGGTGCTACCTGAAGTACCTCACTCCTCCTCCTCCTCCCCAAAATCTTCCTTCCAAGATGGTTTCAGGACAAACAACAGAAACTATAAGACTTCTTAAGCCTTGAAAGTTAAATAACATTATTTCTTCTGCATCATGTTAAAGCAAGTAACAAGGCCGGGCCAGATTCAAAGGACGTATAAAGTAATGCCCACTATTGATGGAAGAAGGCTTCCCTGGTGGCTCAGTGATAAAGAATCCTCCTGCCAATGCAGGGGACATGGATTCGATCAGCATGAGCCACTGAACAGCTTTTTGAAGACAGTTTAGGAAATGCTACTGTAGAACACATTCTACGTTTTCTGATACTGAGACTCAGATATGTGGCATGAGTTGCCCCAAAGCACATTCTTAGTAATCGCAGAGATGAGATTAGAATCTAGACCCCAACCAAATCTTCTATCTTCACCATTGTGTTTCTAAAAGATTCTCAGCTGATATGAATGAATAGAGAGACACCCAGATACTTACCCCCTGGATTTTAGGAGTCCTGAGACCTGGGTTCGATCTGTGGGTCAGGAAGATCCCCTGGAGAAGGAACTGGCTACCTACTCCAGTACTCTTCCCTGGAGAATTCCATGGGCAGAGAGGCCTGGCGAGCTACAGTCCATAGGGTCACAAAGAGTCGGACATGACCGAGTGACAAACACTGTCTGTTTTTAGACCTTGATCCTGCAAGGTCACCCAGACTTGCCCACTCATGAAAGGGAAAGTCGCTCAGTCATGCCCATCTCTTTGCAACCTCATGGGCTACACAGTCCATGGAGTTTTCCAGGCTAGAATAGTGGAGTGGGTAGCCTTTCCCTTCTCTAGGGGATCTTCCCAACCCAGGGGTCAAACCCAGGTCTCCCGCCTTGCAGGCAGACTCTTTACCAGCTGAGCCACAAGGGAAACCTGCCAGATTGTGAATAACTCAGTAAACCAGAGACTAAGCACCCTATTTCTTTGTTCCAGGAGTGATGGGCTCTAGAAATAGCCAAACTTGAAGATTCTGGTATGAGCTAAATGAACTATGTCTCAAAAACTTCTTGTTTGATAAATAATCCCCTCCGTTTCTAAGGACCTAATTTTTAACCATATTTTCTAGATATCCATTGAGTCCTGTACATTTATAAAGCACACAAATCTTCACCTAATCTCCCATGTCTCTTAAGCCATAAGTCAGCCCAACCCTTTGACATCTCATATATGAATTTATATAACGCTCCTCTGATTTGGCAACTTAGCCCAAAGAAGCTTAGCCTTACATGTTATTACAACACTTACAACAAATCCTGAAATAATTCTTGCACAGAATCATACTGAACTGGTCAAGATAAGTGTGAAAACTTATCCCAAATTTTATGTCTGCAAATTCAGCTCAAGCCTTCTTTACTTATTTATCAGTATGACTTTGCATACTCGGCAAGATTTTATGGAGTCTACTGACAATTTATCTGTTACTTGAATGTATAACGCCTAAGTTCAGTCTATCTATCCACCTATCTCTCTCACTTTTTTATTTATTTGCCATACGTTTCCATTTACTCAATTTTATTTTATTATAATGCTAGTACTATAACTCTTGGATTTTAAGCTATCTGATGAAGGGACCACTTTTTGCAAACACCTCAGATAAAATCTGCTACCTCAATGCCTGGGGAATACTTAATGATGATAACTTGTTCAATATTCAGTATCTCCATGACACTGGCTTCTAGTAACATTGTTTAAACATTTTGCATTAACTTAGCTTTCAATACTTCAGCTTTCTTTGCTCAGGAAAGCTAATGAAAGAGAAATATTAAAATGAGGGCTAATAACTGGAGAGAAAAGTTATGTGGCACACTTCACAGACAATACGTGAGACTTTAGCTTCATCTTCCTTCTGTAACACATTGTGATCAGAACACAACCTTTTCCAGGATGTCATTTTCAGCTGATGAGCCACAGCATGAAAGAGTCTGAAGATTACATCTACTTCCCATTCTTAGCTCATCACAAGGCGGGAGGAACAGAAGGCCAAAGGATATTGTTACTGTGTTTTAAACATGAGGAGCAAGGATGGTGTTAAGTCCCTAGGCCAACTCTTAAACCTAAAACTACCTGGAAACTAAATAGAAGGAAATAAGAAAGCCAGGCTATATTATAAACACAGCCAGTATCAAATAAACTCTGAAAGATTTATCTGGCAGTGCTGTTGAAATGCAGCTCAAGCCTTTATTTGTTTATCTGTTTTTCACTAAGGCTGAGGCTGGAAGAAGCAGAAAAGCAAATACCCCATGTGGTGTCTGTATTCGAGAACTATAGTGAGGCAGGTGAACTGGTGAAGTTCATGCGTCAAGGAGAAAATCTCCTTTCAGCCACTCCAGATCTTGGGAGGTGCCAATCTTCCTGGGCCCGGATATGAAAGTCCTCTGAGTATGAAACTAGGTCTAGTTGGCAGGAGAGAGCAGCAAGTGATATTTTGGAGACGGGCCTAATCTGATGAACAGTTAAATCACATTCCCCTGAAATTTGCCTTTCCAAATATTGTCTATGTTCGAGTCCAGATGAAAAGTCAAACTGTGAAAATGTACTGGTTGAGAAATGAAACGACCTCTAACATGAATTAAAGGAACCCCCTCTTCACAGTGTAACCTTTCCAGAAATCTGCTGGTGTCACCTGAAACCTTTTTTTTCCTCTGAACTACCTGCCCTCATGTTCACCCACTCTACTTCCTATCTGACTTTCTATTTATTGACTTATTGGTGTTACACATTTGGTGCTATTTCTGTTTCAGGGCTAGCCAGGTTAACATGTAAAGAACTGTGACCTACTTGTAGTCCTCTTGCGTTTGATAAGTCAGGGGCAAATGTGGAAGTAAACCAGTGAGGAGACTCTCTCCTTTAGAGACAGCAAAGTTACTGCAACCTCAAAACAAGGATACATTCATTTCATGGGATATTGGAACCAGTGAAATTCTGTGAAAATGCCATGTTTTATGGAATCAGATGTGAATTGCATCAGAATTGCATATGAATCTACAATCATTTCAAAATGAAAAAGTTTAATTAGGAAAATCCAGAAGAAAAAAAGAATTTTTGTATAAAGCAATTTACAGTTAGAAGACATTAGAAAAATGAACAAAAAGTAAGAGTAAATTTAAAATAAAAATTTTATTATACTGTTATGCTTTGAATATATAACTTTCCAGACATTTTTCTATATAAACATAAATATGAACATATGTATTTTCTTTCAAGTGGGATCATGCCATGTACAGCTTTTATAAACTACTTTTGCAAATTAAATGTATGTGGTAAATATATATTTTATGCCTCTAAATATACTTGTATAATGTTTATTTTTATGATTGCACAATTTCATAGGATGGCTATACCATCAGTTACCTCATAAATGTTCTTCTATTAGAAATTGGGCTATTTTCAATTTTTATGTATGATCTTATAGCAAACATCCTTTTCCATGAGTGATTGTTTAATATTTTCTGTGTCAGTGAATATAATATGTTAAGGTGTTTAAGAAATACTGCTTACTTTGTGATTCCAGTGAATGCCTCAGGTCAGGCTTGGTATTGCTAGTCAATTAAGTGATTAATTGTTTCATGAATTAATGAGTAAGATGTTACCAAATTGTTCTGCAAAATGGTCATATTAATTTAAAATTCATGTTTTCCTAAATCTGGACATTATCATTGGAAAGATTCTAGCTTATTTAGGGAAATCGTTTCATTATTAAAAGCTACCTATTTGTTTTTAACTAATTCGCTGGAATACTTTTTCAAGTACTGAGTGCCCATGCGTGTTTTCTATTTTATGAGTGTAGAGTCTGTGAATTTTGCTACTGCTTCCCTTGGGCAGTTTGCATCTTATATTCAGTAGCTCTTTAGGTAATAATACCATTATGCCCTTTAAATCAATATTATAAATATTTCCCAGTTTATATTTTGCTTTTTAATGTTTTCTACTCACATGCATGGTATATATTGAACAATACTTACCGAGTAGCATACTTAAGAAATAATACTTAGGAGTATGCTTTTACCTTGTTTTGACTGCTTACTTGTGTTTATTCCTTCCATCCAAGACCTTTTTGTAGCATCTTCCACAATGATAAATATCTTTCTCTTTGAATGCAACTAGATGGGGTATTAAACACAAAACTTTCTTTTTAAATTGTAATATTGCTGTGTTTTAAAATCAGAGTTTAGGATTACAGATAATACACTCCTTAATGTTCTATAGGTAATAGTCCTTAAAAATGTAACTAGTAACAGAAAGATCGAGGTGTCCACTGGGATTTTGTTTACTCAGGGAGGCTGTCATCAAATTCAGTTGATAGTCAACATCTGAATCTTTATTAAAAACTGAAAGTGAAAGTGAAGTAGCTCAGTCATGTCTGACTCTGCGACCCCATGGACTGCAGCCTACCAGGCTCCTCCTAAAAAGGGATGCAGACTGCCTTCAAAAACATATTCACAGCAATCAAGGTCCTGCAAGGACCTGACTTTCTTCCACAATGGGCAGATGAGTGTTTATGTAGGAGACTGTCCTCCTCTTAAGAATTTTCTCTGTTTCTCTCTCTCCATATATATATATATATATAAATTGTTGTTTAGTTACTAAGTCATGTTCACCTCTTTGCAACCCCATGGACTTCCGGCTTCTAGGCTCCTCTGTCCATGGAATTTTCCAGGCAAGAATAGTGGAATGTGTTGCCATTTCCTTTTCCAGGGGATCTTCCCAGTCCAGGGACTGAATCCATGTCTCCTGCATTGGCAGGCATGTTCTTTACCACTGAACCACCAGGGAAGCCATATATATATATGTCTCCAGCAATTATAATGCCATTCTCCATGAATTCCTATAAATTAAGACTTGAGTAATTATTATATATATTATACAAAAAACATAGACTATTCCATAGCTCTATTATGAGATAGATGACTAGTATGTAGATTAGAAGGTTGGAAGCCAGGGGCCTCACAAAATTAAGCCATTTTTATTAGGTTGCACATCTCAGAAAGTAGAAACATGGAGCAGATCCCAGATCTTCTGGCTGTAAGGGACTGCATCCAACAGACATGACAATTCTGTTTGCATGGTGTCTGGTACATTGTAGGTGGTTAAAATATATTGTTGAGTAAATGAATAAGTGTCTCGAAGTCTTTGGGTTGTGACCTGATTACCTCATTCTTTTCTCCTCTGTTTTGATCTACTCTGTCAGCCTAGGTATTCAATTTTTCTCGTGACAAAATCCCTCAGTCACCTTTTACCCCCTTGGGGACTTTCTGTAGTTTCTCCATCAAGCCCTTTACTAGACTTGCCAGGGAGCAAATGTTTTTATTGGAATGGCATGAAATGTGACATTACTCATAGATTCTGGCAGAAAATTAGTGATAGTGAAAACCAGCTCAGCACAGCTGGGCAAGATTGCAGCTCCTCCCTGGGAGCAGTAAGCTGAGGGACTGCGGGGAGCCATAATCATCTAATGATGGCTAATGGTGAGGAAAAGATGGACCCGAGACCCATAAATCAATCTGAACACCAGAATGGCTAATGAAATGCTCAGGAGATGCTTGAGCTCATCTGAGCATTGTTCAGGGGTGTTTGTCTCTTCCTGGACCATACTCTTTTGTTACATAAGGAAAAAGTCTAACAATTTGTAGTTTGTGGAAAGTCTCAGAAAACTGAGATATTTGCAAATCAGAAAGTAAATGAGGAATTATGAGGCCCACCTTCACTTCCAGAGCTCCAACTCCATGATTCTTTGATTGTTTAGAGTTTATTCCCCATTTTAAGTATCTGTCAAAATCAAGGATGGGTCCAGCTTTTAGCTTAGCTTATTTTGGGTTTATATACAATGAACAAGGAGGCAGAAGGTTTAAGATAACAAGAGACTAGAATTTGATCAAAGGCTCATGTGATTGCCTTTTCATTCTCCAGTCCAGTCAGTGGTCTAACTCTTCTGATATCACAGCATTGGTTTCAGTCCAGTTCAGTCACTCAGTCGTGTCCAACTCTTGGTGACCCCATGAATCACAGCACCCCATGACATGCAGGCCTCCCTGTCCATCACCATCTCCTGGAGTTCACTCAGACTCACGTCCATTGAGTCCGTGATGCCATCCAGACATCTCATCCTCGGTCGTCCCCTTCTCCTCCTGCCCCCAATCCCTCCCAGCATCAGAGTCTCTTCCAATGAGTCAACTCTTCACATGAGGTGGCCAAAGTACTGGAGTTTCAGCTTCAGTATCATTCCCTCCAAAGAAATCCCAGGGCTGATCTCCTTCAGAATGGACTGGTTGGATCTTCTTGCAGTCCAAGGGACTCTCAAGAGTCTTCTCAAACACCACAGTTCAAACACATCAATTCTTCAGTGCTCAGCCTTCTTCACAGTCCAACTCTCACATCCATACATGACCACCGGAAAAACCATAGCCTTGACTAGACGGACCTTAGTCGGCAAAGTAATGCCTCTGCTTTTGAATGTACTATCTAGGTTGGTCATAACTTTTCTTCCAAGGAGTAAGCGTCTTTTAATTTCATGGCTACAGTCACCATCTACAGTGATTTTGGAGCCCCCAAAAATAAAGTCTGACACTGCTTCCAATGTTTCCCCATAAATTTCCCATGAAGTGATGGGACCAGATGCCATGATCTTCGTTTTCTGAATGTTGAGCTTTAAGCCAACTTTTTCACTCTCCTCTTTCACTTTCATCAAGAGGCTCTTTAGCTCCTCTTCACTTTCTGCCATAAGGGTGGTGTCATCTGCATATCTGAGGTTATTGATATTTCTCCCAGCAATCTTGATTCCAGCTTGTGTTTCTTCCAACCCAGTGTTTCTCATGATGTACTCTGCATAGAAGTTAAATAAGCAGGGTGACAATATACAGCCTTGATGTAATCTTTTTCCTATTTGGAACCAGTGTGTTGTTCCATGTCCAGTTCTAACTGTTGCTTCCTGACCTGCATACAGATTTCTCAAGAGGCAGGTCAGGTGGTCTGGTATTCCCATCTCTTTCAGAGTTTTCCACAGTTTATTGTGATCCACAGAGTCAAAGGCTTTGGCATAGTCAGTAAAGCAGAAATAGATGTGTTTCTGGAACTCTCTTGCTTTTTCCATGATCCAGTGGATGTTGGCAATTTGATCTCTGGTTCCTCTGCCTTTTCTAAAACCAGCTTAAACATCAGGGAGTTCACGGTTCACATTGGTTTCAGTCCTCCCAATTCTTGGAAGGTTCTTTTGTTTCAAATAGTCACATTTTAGGAAGGATCAAAATAGAAAGTTTGACTATAACCACAGAAAGCTGCAAAGGTGGAATCTGTCCAACACTTTTAATAGTTTCCTGTGAAGCAGAAATGAATGGCAACAGTGATACACAATAAAAACTCCATGACTCACTTGAGGCAGCTTCAGAGGCAGCCCTTTCTTTCTGTTCTTTCATAGAAGTATTCAACAAGCAGTTGGCACAGCTTGTACACAGACCTTTCTAATGTGAACTTTGCAAGCATGACATGTTATGTTTGCAGAAATGATATAGAACATCTGGAAAAACGAAGCACGCATATCTTAAGATGACTTACTTGACGATAATGCAAAACAGTGCCAATGTATTATTTCTATTTTTTTCCAAAAGATTTTTTTTTTTCTCTTTTGGGGAGAAATGTATGGTGAGAATCAGAAAGCGTTGGATAGCTGACACATTTTCCCAAGGGACTCCTGGAAAATGCCCACATGTGACATTATAACAACTACCTTTTTAGGAATGAAGATGGTACTGAGATGTGCATGAAAGATTCCACTAAAGCCTTCCCTGTGATCTCTGTGCTGATACAAGTCTTTTATGTGGTGTGGTTCCCTGTGTCTTAGAGGAAGATACCAAATGCATGAGCTGTTCCAGAGATTGGAATAGAAACTGAAAACTGGGACAATTCTATGCCTCTTCCAGTTGCTAGAGCAATCTGGTTTTCAGATAGAGGCATTTGACATCATTTCTGTCTTCAACACACACTCAAACACCCATTCTCTCATAAATAACTTCACGGGAGGGTGGAAATAAGTTGCAGCCATCGGTGTTAAGACTAGAGGAAGAACAGGGTCATGATCCACAGAAAAAGGCCATGATTTACCATAGAAACAAAGCAAAGAAGAAAAGTAAAGTCATAGCAGAAAGGAAAATAAGGCATTTGTTTTGACAAAACTCCATTCTCACAGCAATAATAAGTCAGGGGACTGTCCCTGATGCTTCTAGCAAAGTTGCTCCAGAGAAGACCTTTTCATCCCTCCCAAGCCTGGCTTCTGCACTTCAACTCAGAATCATATTCAACTCAGAATCATATTCTGTTACATCGGCTGGTTTTGTTGTGACCCTTTTTCATGCCCAACCATTCAGCCTCAAGCCTACCAAGAATATAATATTAATCTGACTGACCGTGCATTTTCCTTCAAACCAAATGAAGCAATGGTTTATCTTCATCCCAAGATTTTCTTTATCTTCTGTCTACTACTTACAGATTCACTCCCTTATTACCAGAGATAAAAGGGGAAGAGAACTGAAAAAGAAAGAAGCTGAGATTTTTCATTCTAGATCTCCAACTTTTGACTCTACAGTGTCTCAGGAAGAGAGCCTCTGACCAAGCTAGAAAACATTGCTTTGGCCCAGATCTGGGGAGAGGACTTTTAAGGGCAAATAATTTATCTGCTGGTTAGGACTGAAATGAGTGTTTCCCATCTCCTCCTCCAGTCTGTGTCTACCTGGAAAGTTCAACAGATATTTGGCCTTCTTGCTTGTCATTCACTCATCGAAGGGTCAGAGTTAGAAAACATATTATGATTTTCACCATGATATAAGTGAAGATGCTGATTTCTTAAGATATTTGAGTATAATATATATGTGGGAGGACTGGCCTACCAGGCTGAGATTGAAATGGAGTGTGGATCTTGAGAGATGCTTGATGGATTTATTGATGTATATATACATTTCCCCTCACAGAGGGCTAAGGTTTTACTAGAAGGAACCCAAAGACTTTCTCTGAAACTTAGATGCAATCAAAGAGTGAAAACTGAATAGGCAAATTTTCAAAAAAAAAAAAAAAAAAAAGTCTTACCTTTGATATTTACTTTAGGTTTCTGGTTACTTATCCATATTCAAATGACCAACTAGAAGGTGTCAAAAGAAGAATACGCTTGCCTTCTTCTCCCAAGTAATAAGTTCCTTCTTTGTGTTATCTACTTACAAAGAAATAACTACATAATATTTCTATCAAAGTGAGGTTGTCATGTTCTAACAAATGCCAGGACCATAAGCCCAATATACTCAGAATCTTTTATCCTACCTGAAGTTCCACTCCTCAGTGACCTGGGCCTTGCTCTGAGGAATGTCTGACAAAACTAACTAATCTCTGGAGGTCATAAATAAAGACATTGCTGCTTGCTGAAACACATAGCTCCTTCCTGAAGTAGCTGGGAACTGGTGATAACAAACCACAATGACCCTGAGCTTAGAAAAGGATTTGAATTTTTTTGTGATTATATATTTTGCAATTTTGGCAGTTTTGAAAGTAAGAATGTGTCAAAGGGTAATATGCTCAAGGACAGTCAGTGTTAGATCAATATTAATTAAATAGGCTTATTCTTATTTAACAAAGCATTGGAGTGTGGAGGAAGGGATCTGCTGTGACCATTTTCTTTAATTTTCTTTTGCCATCTGTCAGGTAAAGTAAGACCTCCAAATCCCATACATCAGCATTTTTAAAATATAGCCAATTTTCAGCTTAAGTTACTTACCTAATGATGTGTTTACTATGTCTCAGTTATGATTTACTAGAGATAAAGCTGTATTATTAAGCAGAAAGGAGGAGCACCTATAAAGACAATAGAAGTTTTGAAGCAAGAAAAAGAGTGAGGTTATTTTTAATTAACTCAGAAACCCCAAAGGATGTGACAGCACATAGAAGTGAGATAACAAGCACTGTCTTAGCAAGAAACATATAGGAGAAATCATTTTTGATTTATCATAATATGGAAATATGACTGAATTATGGAAATACGGTTGATTAGTCTTTGTCTCTCCATTTCATTATCTATTAAGGACCGTGGTCATCACTCCATACTTATCATATAAAGCACATGAAGGAGAAAGAAAGTCCCATGAAAAGTAAAAAACCCATTTCGTCAATTAGCTGTATTAGTTCACAAGTGTAGGTATCCTAACGGAATGGTTGGCAGGACCTGAACGTCACTGCATTTTTAAATTAATGTTTATTGGAGTGCAGTTGCTTTAGAAGGTTGTGTTAGTTTCCACTGTACAGCAAGGTGGATCAGCCATACCCTTTGGGATGTCCTTCCCATTCAGGCCACCACAGTGCATTAGGCAGAGTTCCCTGTCTATACAGTAGGCTCTCACTAGTTATCTGTTTTATACACAGTATCAGCAGTGTATATGTGTCAGTCCCAACCTCCCAGTTCTCACCCCTCCCCTTTCCCCTTTGGTATCCATGCATTTTGCTCTCTATATCTGTTGTCTCTATTCCTGCCCTGCAAATAGGATCATCTATGCCATTTTCCTAGATTCCACATATAAGGAATATGCAATATTTGTTTATCTCTTTCTGACTTATTTCACTTTATATGACACTGTCTAGGTCCTCCAGGTCTCTACAAATGACCCAATTTTGTTCCTTTTTATGGCTGAGTAGTAGTCCATTAAATGGCACTTCTGATGAAGATGTTACTAAAAGCTGGGCAGAGTGACGAGGACAAATCTTGAGAAAGCTAAGAACAAAACCCATTGTAAACATGGTTGGTCCTTTCGGCAACCATGGAACTTTAAAACATTATTCTGAGCTTTTTACAGATAAAGTGTATCCAATTAGAACTATCCATGTGGCCCTATCCAGGGTACTGACTTGGATCCTCTCGTCTTACTTGAAACTGTTGGACTCTCTTATTTCAGGGCCTGACTTCCTCTCTCCTTTAACCTTGTGCTCCCAGGATCAAATGCATGCCAATTTTGAACTCCACTATATAACTTTAGAAAATTACCCATGTTGGGACTAGTCCAGGAACTGTTTTTTATGTCCCGGCTCCTATAACCATGGCAAGGAGCAATATGATATAATTGTTACTATCAGTGACATTGTAATCTGACAGGAGGTATCTGAAAATTAAGCAAATAACTATACACACTTTGAGGTGGGTAGAATGTATTGTACCTTCAAGGGAAGATTGTTCTACCTAGGCATGGAAAGAAGAAAGAAAACAGTGTCTTAAACACTCTTTCCAGATACAGGGTTTAAGTCACTACTGAGTTAGTCTTAAAATTGAATTAATACTGAGATAATGGTGTCCTTGTCAAAGCATTAATTTCCACACCTGAAAAATGTTTCTGTAGATATGTCAACTTTTGACATGGACCCAGCCAATGACTTTCTGAGAGTGGTTGTTTAGCAACAAAAGACATGGTACATTTCTTTGAGAAATGTTCGAATATATACCTTTATACCACCATCCCCCAATCCTTACCCTAAGCTACAAAGAGTTTCTAGCACAGAATTGGAGGTATTTAGATTCTGATGAATGCATTGTTTCATTTATAGAGATTATTTTCTCTTATTTTTACCTAAAATAACTCATTTAACTGATCAAGGATAGTGGTCTGTTTTGGAGGGCGCCAACACCCTATGCTAAATTTTAGCAGTTCTCAATTTAGAACCAACATTTACTGATCTTATTGAAACCAATATATGTGATAAGAGAGCATCATTTCTACCATATGCATATTTAGTTCTAGCACTGCTTTTGAAGGAGCTCTAGTTGCAAAGGAATTTTGCTTCAGGACAATGAATGAACCACAGGATAAGATTCTATGGGATTTCCTTCCTAAAATTTTTGGAAAATTGAAAGGCTTTATCTTCCCCTTTTTGAAGATGACAGGAAAATAACTTAAAATGCTTATAAAAACTTTTTTCTTATGTCATGCCGTCAACATGAAATGCTTTATAATAGGAAATAGATAAGAGAGCCAAGAAGCTGAGGATTTTCTGGCTATTTGAATATCTCATTGGCATTTTTACTGCCATTAAGAAAGAATTTCAGATTTAGCAAGAACCCAGAGAAATGCAGTTACTTGTATTATGGAGTGGTATGAGCATGAGAAACTGTGTTTTGCACCAACACAACCTCCACTAGTTAGATAGTATCATATATGTTGTTCCCATTAAAGGGCCTGGAGATACTAAAGAGACACAGATTCTCAAGCCATGATGGGCATTCCTTTTATCATATGAACTCATGCTATGGACTTACTTGTGTTTCCTCAAAACTCATATGTTAAAATTCTAACCCCCAATATTTTGAGAAAGGGCTTTTTTAGGATGTAATTACAGTTAAGTGAGTCATAAATTGGGATCTTAATCTGATAGGATTGGTGGTCCTAAAGAAGAGCAGGAGGTCAGTCTTTCTCTTTCCACGTGAACACACTGAGAAAAGGCCGCGCGAGCACACAGCAGGAAGGTGGCATCTGCAAGCCAAGAGGAGAACCTTCACCGGAACCCTACTCTGCTGGCACCCAGTCTTGGACTTCCAACCTGCAGAATTGTGAGGAAATAGATTTCTGTTGTTTACACCACCCAGTCTGTAGTATTTTGTGATGGCAGCCTGATCTGGCTAACATACCTTGCCTTAAAAAGCATAGATCCCTTTTGAGGAAATACATTTATACCTGGAGTAATCGCTAATCCAATTTCATGGCATAAATTGCCCTATTTGAAGCAGTACACACCTATAACCCTACAGTAGCCCTGGTAGATTTGTCTTTCTCCTTCATTGAATTTACAATAGCTCAAGTGTGTTAAGCTTATGACTGACTACTTACTGTCCATGAATAACCATTGAGAGACATCCTCACATCCTTACAAGTCTCAGGTAATTGATAAATAGTGTAAAAGTGAGCAATAGGAAAGCATCTTTGGTTGATGCTTGATAGCTTTTCCTGTAAAATATTGGATGGAAAAACCTCTCTTTCTAGAAAATAGTTTGCATCAGGTTGTGAAAACATGTCACACCACCTGACAAATACATGATTTTAGTGGGTAGAAGAATCCACTTGGGAAAATATGGCATCATTTGAAACTTTTTAGAATGTAGTGCATATTAAAAGTAAGTAAGAGCAAATACTTTCACAAGTATTAGAGCAACTTAAATGCTGAGAGACTTTTAAATCACAGTGGAAGTTAACCCTTTATCAAATACATGATTTGCAAATCATTTTCTCCCATTTTTTAGTTTGCTTTTTCATTTTATTGATTGTTTCCTATGCTGTGCAGAATCATTTTAGTTTGATGGAGTCCAATTTGCTTTTTTCTTTTTTTACCATTGCTTTTGCTGTCCGATTAAAAATATCATTACCAAGACTGATGTCAAAGATCTTACCCTTATGTGTTTTGGTAGAAGTTTTATGGTTTCAGGTCATATGTTCAAGTTTTAAATCCATTTTAACTTGGTTATTGTGTGTGGTATAAGATAGGGGTCCAATACCATCCTTTCGCATGTGGCTGTCTAGTTTTCTCAACACCAGTTATTGAAGAAATTCTCCTTTTCCTACTGTATATTCTTGGTATTGTATGACTGGGATTGTTTCTGGGCTCTCTATTCTGTTCCATTGATCTATTACACCAATACCATACTGCCTTGATATAAGGGGTTTACACAAAATATATAAAGAACTCATACAACTCAATAGCAAAAAACTGCCTTCTGATAAAAAAATAGGCAAAGGAACTGCATTGATATTGACATCTCCCGAAGAAGACATACAAATGGCGACAGGCGCGTGAAAAAGGTGATCAACATCATTAATAATCATAGAAATGCAAATCAAAGCCACAATGAATTATCATTGTTAGAATGGCTGTCATTAAAAAGATAAGTGAGAAAAGTGTTGGCACAGATATGAAGAAAAAGGACTCCTGGTGTATATGTACATTTGTTCAGCCTCTATGAAAACAGTATGAACATTCCTCAAAAAATTAAAAATAGAACTACCATATGATCCAGCATTACCAATTCTGGGTATATAACTGAAGGAAATGAAAATAAGATATTAGAGAAATATCTGCACTTCCATGTTTGTTGCAGTATTATTCAAAATAGCCAAGATATGGAAACCTAAGTGTCTATTAATGAATGTATGGATAAAGATGTGATGTGTGCTTATATATATATGTATGTATGTATGTATAGATCTAAATATTGTTTAACCATGAGAAAGAAGGAAATTGAGGGCATTATGCTAAATGAGATAAGCCAGACAGAGAAAGTACAGTATAGTATGATTTATATGTGGAACCTGAAAACATTTTAAATGTCAAACTGATAGAAACAGATAATTTAAAAGTGGTTTCCAGGGGTTGGGGGTGGTAATAAAGGATGGGAAAAGTTTATGAGATTTTAACTATAAAATGACATGAGGTCTGAGGGTCTGATATAAAACATGGTGATTATAGTTCATAACACTGTATTGCATAATTGAAATTTGCTAAGAGAGTGGAACTTAAATGTTTTCACACACAAAAAAGTCAAATATGTGAGGTGTAGATGCATTAATTTCAGTGAACTAGATGAGGAGAATCCTTTCACAATAGACACATAAATCAAATCATCACCACAATCTACACTTAAAATATCTTACATTTTTGTCAATTATACCTCAATAAAACAAAGATAAAATTAATTAAGTCTTAAAAATGGCAATGAAGGAAGAAGATGGTCCAAGGTTATTTGATTTAAAGTATTTGATCTGATGATTTATGTTTGAAGAAGTTTCTGGCTTATAAACTGAGGGTAAAACTCAATTTATAAAACAGAGATTTTAGTTTAATCTAAAGCTCTGAGATAAATATACCGATCTAGTACTACTAAGAATCTTAAACATAAACCATACTGATTGTCTCTAAATTTACATTTTTAATTATGTCCAGGAGATGCCCTGGATATGAAAAGAACTCAATTAAGGAGATGTCAGTGGCACAGATTCAGATGATGATGCCAGATGCTGCTGCTAAGTCGCTTCAGTTATGTCCGACTCTGTGCGACCCCATAGATGGCAGCCCACCAGTCTCCTCCATCCATGGGATTTTCCAGGCAAGAGTACTGGAGTGGGGTGCCATTGCCTTCTCCCGATGCTAGATTAGAGGAGTGGAAAATTTAGATGGAATTTGATCTCAGTTTACCTAGGATGAGGTTTTAAACTGAATGGATAAGTTTTTCCTCTGGTGCTGATTTTCCTTCTTCTGAATTTCTGTTCTCCATCAATTACCTACCTAAAGAAAGCAAAAGTGAAGTCGCTCAGTTGTGTCCGACTTTTTGCGACCTCATGGACTATAGCCTACCACACTTCTCCGTCCATGAGATTTTCCAGGCAGGAATACCGGGGTATTTGGGTTGCCATTTCCTTTTCCAGGGGATCTTTCCAACTCAGGGATAGAATCTGCATCTCCAGCATTGCAGGCAGACGCTTTATCCTCTGAGCCACCAGGGAAGCCCTATCTTCCTGTGTGTTCATCTATTTTATCTAGTGACTTTTCTTGAAAGGTAAAGGAATCTTCATTTTATCCCAGGGATGACTAAGTTCTCTATTTAATCAAATAATTAAATATATCTTTTCTCTGATAATTTAGTTAAAAAGCTAGGGTAGGAGATGCCACTGATACACTTTGGAAAATCCATTCAAGTTCTCTTTTTTGAGTTTATATTTACTTTTTAAAATTGATGCATAGTTGATTTATTATATAGTGTTAGTTTCAAGTGTATAGAATATATATACATTCTTTCCAGATTTTTTAACTTATGTGTGTGTGTTGTGCTTAGTCATATCCAGCTCTTTGTGACCCCATGGACTGCAGCCCACCAGGCTCCTCTGTTCATGGAATTTTCCAGGCAAGAGTACTGGAGTGGGTAGCCATTCCCTTCTCCTTTTCACTTATAGTTTATTATAAAACACTGAGTATAGTTTCTTATGCTATACAGTAGATCATTTGTTGGTTATCTATTTTATATTAATGTATGGTTGTGTATATATGTTAATACCAAATTCCTAATTTATCCCTCTCTTAGGTAACCTTACGTTTGTTTTCTATACCTGTGGGTCTATTTCTTTCTTTATGTAGTTATTTAAATAAGAAACTTGCAATCTTAAAATCTCAGTCCCCACGGACATCAGTACCTAAATCTTTTTGATTCCGCATCTCAAATAGTTTTTAGATCACTCTTTACATTTCGTCTACCGTTTACAACCTAACTCTAGACTACCGTGATCTCTTGTCCTACATCCATCTCCTTACTAATTCTATCCATCTCCTTACTATCTATGTCTGCTCTTGTCTCTCCATTCCAATCTTTAAATCTGAGCCAGAAAGGTAGTTTGACTGATTAGATTGCTCCCATGCTGAAGACCTTTTAATGTACTCTCAGGGTGCAATTCAAAATTCTTAACATAAGTTACTAGGTTCAGAATACCTCACTAGCATCATTCTAAGTCACTTGATATTTTTGCTGGATTCAGTCACATTGGCCTTGATAATGAGGGACTTGAAAGGGCTTCAAAAGTATAGCTAGATGATTAAGTTACTTAAAACAAATTATTAGGTGAATTAAAATGAAAGAATGCAGAACCTGTTTCAGGAAAAGCATAGAGAGCATTGATTCAAAGAGTCCAGGCCTGGCTTTCTATGAGAATGAGACACGTTAGAGAGAGGCAAGAAGGAAGTAGACCTTAAATATTCTCACCACATAAACACATGAAGATAATTTGAAGTGATATTAATTAGCTTGATTGTGATATTTCACAATGCATATGTGTATCAAATCTTCAGCTTGTATAGCTTATATAAATATATGCAGGTTTTCTTTGTCAATTATACCTCACTAAAGCTGGAACAAAGACAAAAGTAGTTAAAACAGTTAGAAAATAAAATTAATAATCAATGCATGGAACTTGGGGAAACTTTCAGAAAAAGTATAGGGGGCCTAATTTCCTAATCTTTGATAGCAGGGAGACAAACACTAATGTCACAAACTTAAATATTAACAAATAAGTAGTGACTTCAGCTTCATTTTTTTCAAAATATTATTTCTTAAACCAAAAAGATTTTTATAAAATCATACTCTGTTAGTGAAGAAGTAGTTGTTTGAAGTTTGGCAAGCTCAAGGAAATGGCAACCCACTCCAGTATCCCTGCCTGGAAAATCTCATGGACAGAGAAGCCTGGTGGGCTGCAGTCCATGAGGTCGTAAAGAGTCGGGCACGACTGAGCGACTAACACTTGATTTCACATTAGCATATTTTTTCCTATTAAGTTCGAGTAAAAAAGAGAGTCTCCGTCTATATCTACATTAATGCAAATAGACATCTGGAATGACAAGAAACTAATATTAATACTGGTTTTATGAAATGTAAGTGTTGTCAGCTCTTACAGAAGGAATGGAAATGGATAGAAGACAGCCTTTTCTTTTCATTCTCCAGTTTCTAAACTCTTTGAATGTTCTTATACTTGTACTGTGTCAATATTTGTCAGCAAGGGTTATCTGAGCAGGAGCTCGTAGCCAACTTTTTGTTCTTATCTTTGTATGATTTGCCATATTTGTATACATTAATCAGTCATATTTGAATTAGAATACTTTTTAAAAGAGATGTAAATATAGGATATAATTTAAAATAAAAGTAATAAATCAAAAATTAAATAATACAATAAATATCCAAAGGTTTAAAATAAAAGGTTGACAGAGTAACACAGGTCTTACATAGTTAGAGAGAATGAGTGAAGGAACATTCAATATATTCTAAGAATGTAGGAATTTAAAATCTCTTTTAAGTTACTCATATACAAATGAATAAATTGATCAAAGTACAGAAACATATAATGTCAAAATAACATGTGAAAGCAGATGTATAATTAAAATATATTAAAATTCAAATGGAATAAGGGCAAAACAAAACAAAACAAAACAAGACCAAAACTCTAAGGATTACAAGCTTTATAAAACAAAGAGTTAAGGCAAGCTAAAACAAGTAAGAGGAAAAATGTTTACACAAAGAGTACATTACATATTTACACAAAGAGAAGAATACATTTCCTTAAAATAAAATAGAAAAGTGTTAAGAAATGAAAAATTACTATTAAATGTAAAGAAAAGACTAGATCAATATGGAACATACAAATAAAATATGATAAGAATACTAAAATTATGAAATGGCATGGAAGAGAATGATTAGATAAAATCTAAAAAAGAAAATATAAAGAAATAGTCCAAGATTACATTTTTATTGATTGCTAAAGTTAGCTAAATGGGAACAAGATCCCCAAATTCCCAAAATGTTTGGATAATACATATACTAGCTGTTTGCTTTCCATACTGATAATAAATGAACACAAATTCAATTTGAACACTTTCTTCTGTGCCTCAGTCATTCCAAAATACAACGAAACAGAAAGTATGTATAAGGGAAAAAATTTTAAAGCAAAAACACAAGCAACAACAAAAATCAATGATTATTTCTATGCTAATTCTGGAAGTCCTGATTCAGGTTATAACAATACTCTCACCAGAGTGGAAAAAAAGGAAACACGCATAAGAAAAATAAAACAATATTTCTAAAGTCAGTAATATGGTGAAGTATTTTAAAATGCAAAAAAATCAATCACAAAGGAAATGAGACAATGACAGAAACATGAAAAATAAGTTAAATTACTAGAAATCAAATAATGGTAAACAATAAGCACTTAAAATTAAACAGGCAACAGGTGGTTGAAAGCAGAACATTAAATGAGGCAGCTGGACAACGTCCAAATTCTAACAGTTTCCTAGTATGAAAATAACAAGACAAAGAATGTGTTATTTTATTTTCCCTTTATTTCTGTTAAGGTTAATGGAAACCATGGATATGGACTCTAGGGATTAGGGGAGCGAGGAGAGAGCTTAGTTTCTTGCAATAAGATAAGGGGTTTGGAAGAACAGAGAAGATCAGAGCCTGAGGCCCAAAGTTGCGTGGGAATTCTAGTTTCTAGGTTGGGTGTTCCAATAGCAGGTGTCTTAAACACTAGCAGCCACAGAAATATTTGGGGGGAGAACAGATGTATCTACTGTTAGGTGTTATTGAATTGCATATTTTGTGGTGTGACGTAAAAGCCACTTGTCTTTATCTTGAACAGACACATTCACGCACGTACATAGCCACACATGTGGACACTAAAAATTTGGATAATGCATTTGTTTGGAAAAACTCACTGAACACCCAGTGCTCATTGAAACTTCACTTCAGCCCTGAGGATAGTGATCATTACTCTGCCCATTCCGCAGATCAAGAACACTGAGTCACAGGGAGGTTAAGTAATGTCCCCTTTATAGGATTATAGAGTTAGAGAGTGGCAGAACCCTACTGCAGAACCACGCAATTTGTGCTGCGCACTCTGTCGAAATAGCCCATGCTTGGGGATGCTTAGAGCCAGAGGCTTCCTGTGGCAAGCCACTCATATCAAGCTTATAACTAAGAATTTGAAGCTCCCTCTGTCTTCCCTTGGGGTCCCCACATGGCTCAGTGGTAAAGAATCTGCCTGCCAAGCAGGATATGTAGGTTCGATCCCTGGACTGGGAATATCCCATGAAGAAGGAAATGGCAACCCACTCTCGTATTCTTGCCTGGAAAATCCCATGGACAGAGGAGCCTGGCAAGCTACAGTCCATGGGGTCACCAAGGGTCAGACTCAACGGAACGCACATGTACAGCATAGCATAGCGCTGAGAAATGTATCACACTTCTTTCTGACAGAGCAGTAAGTAAGATATTTTCCCCAGAAGCTGAAATGTCTGCTTAATCATAAACAGAAGATTTGGAAAGATGAGAAGGATTGGGTACTGAGGTCCCTGATGTGCTAAGGACTAACTAGTGATGCTGTTTTTGTTAGAACAGACAAGAGTCAGGAGCCCATGAGGCATGCAATGACGAAGTTCTTTCCCACCATGGTCTAAGTAGAGTTGTCTGAGTTAGATAATTTCATAAAACATATAATAGAGAACTAAGAGATATTTGGAGCTAAGAGGAGGGAGAAATACAATGTTTTAATTACATGTGAAGATTTTTTTTTCATTATTTTAATGGTCCTGTGATGTAACTGTATCTGTAGGATACGTGCACAGGTACCAGAGAAGGCACCATTCTCTTCTCCATTTTTCTTACTCCTTTCACTTCTGTGTTACTTTTGGATTGATATTTAGAAAAGAAATCAGAAGTACTTTGCCAGAAAATCTGTGTCAATACACATGAGGAAGTTGGAAAGTGGGTGATTAAGGAGGAAAGTGAAAAGCGGTAAACAGCCATGGGGTGAGTTCAGGGAGAGCTCTCGGGAGCATGATACGGTTGCTGCCCTGGAGTAGCTCGGGGATTTCTGGGATAGAGGACTCTGGGTTCATCAGAGGCACTGCTGTGAAGTATTAATATTACTTGCTTTCCTTTTTGTGTTCTTTTGAGAGAGGCGAAGGAGAATTTGGAATCACTTTTGTAATGACTTTGATTATTCGTGACTTCAGAAAAGGGAAGGGCTTCTAGGAGTCTGACATCTGTTAGGATTACATAACTATTCTGAAGTCATACCACCCAGGACCCCTTGAAAATAATAGCATCTTGCTCTGGAAACCTGGACTCATATATGAGACTTCCCGTCAAAGGGTGATTGTAAGCATATTAACGTTGAATGTGTGTACTTTCCAATTTCAGGCGCAGTCTCATATTTTGGAATGCACTGGAATTTAATTTTAAAACCTCCAGGGTCTTCCTTCTTAGCTAGTAGTGTATGGGATGACTTTAATCTCTTTGAAGATCTTTTTGCCTATATAATATTATGCTAACTACCCTCTCCCTGTCAACCTGATAGGGTTTTCATAAAGATCAACAATGCAAACCTGAAATATATACAGCAATATCACAGTGATGAGCTAGTAATTTGTTACATAATTAATCATCTTGGAGAGGTGATTGGCTGTGCCTTGTTACCTATGGGTTTTGCTGTATGAGAGAGTAAATGTATACCAGTAACTCACGACTACTCCATCTCCAAAACAGATACTGTACACAAAAAATCAGAGTACAGGAAAATTTGCAAAAGCAAAGCCATCTGTGTATATGACAATTCTGTGCCCCGGATTGGAGAGTTTATTGCAGGATAGTACTCTGTGCACACTTATTAGCAGACTTGGTAAAGGCTTCGCCCTCCCATCTAGACACTTATTGTACCCAAAGAAATGCTGTAAATTACTCAGGGTGACAAAGGGACCAGTGTGAAGCATGAACTCAAGCAGCTGCCCCCACGGTGGGCATCTTCTCCCTGGAAGCAAATATCTTGCAGAGAACGAGGGGCACGCAAGCCAGGCAAGACAAATCATCCTGTCAGGGAGGGATATGACAAGTGTGAGATTGCTTTATTTAAGAAGAAAACCTTCCTTGTTGGAGGCATCTTATGTTCTTGGGACCCAGACGAGATAAGCATACAGACTCTATGGCCGTTAATACTCTTGGAATGAGAAACGAAATGTTTCTTTTGAGTGATAATTCAGGCCAGCAGGTGCGTTTGCATGTAGATAAATGGAAAGCCTGGAGGGAGGGCATGGGAAGTAAGGAAAAAGAATTCAAGTAGAGCAAAAGAAAGACCAAAAAAATGTCAGGGCTTCCTAACTTCTGAGGACAGAGACAACTGGGAGCCACGTATGCTTCCAAATAATGGTGCACTAAGATGTCCACATGAGCTTATGGAGGAGAACTACCTCTGTTCTCCTGGTTGCTGACTGTTTTGTGTTTTAAAATGCTTTAAGGAATTGATAAAAAAAAAAATAGTAAACTATGGAAACTTTTATTCACAGAAAAAAATGCAGATATTTATACATGCCAAACATTTTGCATAATTTCCATAATGCTGATGAGACTGTGATCCTTCAGTGTACCTCTCTCAGAGCTCCATCCGGACTTTCTTCCTCATCTGTAGGATGTGATAGGATGGGAAGTGTTGTGGTAAGATGTGTTATCATAGAATATAATGTGATATGGTATGATGTGATGTGATGTGCTATTATATTAAAACAAGGAGAGGGATTTGGTTGAAAGCAGAACTCTAAAGTACATGGATACAGGGAAGTGAGGCCTTTTTAGGGAGACTTTGCTGAGTCCAGACTCCTGATTCATGCTCACAGTTGGGGGGATATATTTTAGAGGACACAAGGATATCTGTTGCTCAGTGGTATCCAAATATCAGGTATCAGTGTATACCCTGGATCCCAAATACGCAACAGCCACAGGCATCCCTCTGAGGGTCAGAATTCCAGGGACACCATTAATACCAAATGGTGTTAATGTGAATGGTAGCTCCTGGGGTAGTTGTAAATGGTGGCCTCTAAAAGTAGGCCACCGTTTGGAGCTCCGGGATGATCTTCTCACAATTATAGGTGGACAGGAGGGCTATGAAGGACACAGGGGTGGTTTGTCTAGTCCTCAGGTATAGGCTGGGACAGAGCAGCATGGCCTCACACAGAGATATCCAACCAGAGCGTGGCTTCTCCTGCCAAACAGGAGTCACGAACAGATCTTCTGAACACTCACAGAAAAGGAAAATAACTTTGTGCTGAAGCCAGGACAGTAGCCAGAGGGAAGGTGCATGTGGCTTGGGGGCTTCTATTCCCAATGCTGTGGGTTATTGGATGAGGAAAACATATAGGACACTTGGCATTAATATAAGCTGTGGGGCAGTCAGTACTGGCCCCTCTCCCTTCCTCTAATGTCCTTGGCAGAGGGTGGACAGGACACATATGGGCCCTGTGCCAGGTCATCTGAGTGAGAGCATGTCTACAGTTCTGGCCTGAAGTCCAGTGTCCATCCATCCAAACCTACCAGGAAGCAGTTCTTTCAGGGTTCTCATCTTTCTGACAAGGGATTGCTTCCATCTATGGAAGTTTTCATGGTGCAGCCGGCCAGAAATTGTAAGGTTAATGACCTTGAATTTTCATTTCTCTTTAACACCTGGATCATCTGGGGCTAATTTCATGTCTCTGGAGTGAAGACACTCCTCTCCAGAGCACCTTGCAGATTCCTGGAGTTCCTAAGATTCCATCCACAGCTTTTTCCTGTCACCAGGATAATTGCATCGATATCTATTAGACCAGCCAAGGTTGGATTCCATAATACTATTGAGGATCTCTTTGGAAGTGAAGACAAATGAGAATGTATTGACCACCTGCAGTGTAAGGCTTCCGCCTCCTCCCACGCTTTCCCATAGTCGTTGGAACATCATTTGTCTAAAGGGTAACTCTCCATCACTTCTTAAATCAATTGCTCTCAATATCACTAGCCCCTCTCCACTTACGGGCATTTTTGGGCATTCAAACCTACATGCCAGGTTCATTGCGTAGAACAATTTAGAATAGCCAGAGTTTGAAAGAGACGTGAGCAGGTAGAGTGTTGGTTTCAGTGACATAGCTGTGCACAATGTCAGATTTATGTCAAGGATCTGAGGCACCGGACCCTCAAGGTGTCTATTATTGTCTGCTGTTCCGCAAAATGGATTTTATGCCCATTTCCCATTGCCCCCCAGAGAATAATAACAGAGAGCTAGAAGTTACCGCAGCAATGGCCTGGTTACCAAGCACAAGCCTTTCTCTCAGAGTATTCGAAAGCACAGGACCCTGGGCCTCTCTTTTGCCTACATGATTCTATCTTTTCTGCCAAGTTACCAATGGCTCCTTTCACTTACCCATTCCCTTGGACATCGAGACAATCTTTACTGAGTACTGTGACAATATGATGAGCACCCTGCCCTCTAGAGCTTATAGTTCATGGGTATAAACACAAATAATCACTGTACAAAGGGACAAAGAAGTGATGAGAAGACAAACTCTGAGTACTGTGTGACTCACAGTAACCACCCTAACTACACCGCAGGGTGAAGGAGGTCTTCCAGGGGAGGTCATGTCTGAACTCTTATGATTGCAAAAGGAAAGTTTTCCCTGTAAACACAGTAGGGTAAGGGATCTTAGAGGGCTGGAGCATCGTGAGACGAGGCTAGAAATGTAAGGGCTGTCAGGGAGCTCCATGAAGGTGGAGTCAGGTTTTGTACACAAATTTCTGGAGCCCCTTAGATTTCATCTACTGCTTTTTGAGAGAGAACAGGAGGTAATTCCGATCAGGTATGAGAGATAGTGTATCAGAAAGTCTTCTGCCTTCAGCTTTGGTTACATTGTCCTTTTCCTTTGGGTCAAAACACACCTTTTACCGTGAAAGAAAGGAATGGAGAATAAAGTGTATTCCTGCTAAGTCGCTTCAGTCGTGTCCGACTCTGTGAGACCCCATAGACGGCAGCCCACCAGGCTCCCCTCTCCCTGGGATTCTCCAGGCAAGAACACTGGAGTGGGTTGCCATTTCCTTCTCCAATGCGTGAAAGTGAAAAGGGAAAGTGAAGCCGCTCAGTCGTGTCTGACTCTTAGCAACCCTAAGGACTGCAGCCTACCAGTCTCCTCTGCCTACGGGATTTTCCAGGCAAGAGTACTGGAGTGGGGTGCAATTCTTGTTTTGTTTGAGAGAGCTGCAGTTTTCTGAATGATAACATTATGTGAATTGAGATATATTTTGTGGTAGACAGTGGAAAGAGCTTCTAAGGCAAAAAGAGAGCTTTTCTATGAAGACCAAAAAGGAAATGGAATTTGACCTTTCTGGATTATGTTACAGTGAGACCTGTATTTATAATTTATAATTCCAACAGAACTGACTCTGCTTCTTCACTTTTGATTAATATGATCACATTTCTCTAAAATTGGTAAGATTTGAATATTGACTTCACTGGGCTATTGTACAGAATAAGTGAATCACCTATGAGAAATTGCCTATCACAGGGTCTGGCACTTGATATAGAATCAGAAAATATGTTTCTCTTTTTTCCTTTTCTCTCCCTCCTTTCTTCCTTTCAGATTTCTCTTTCCTTGATTGTTTTGATGGCAAAAGGAAATATCAATCTAGCTATAGTATTTCACAAGCAAGCTGTTGAATTTTATCTCCCAAAACCCATGCATTGAAATAACAGTGACAGGCTCTTTCCAATTTTTCCAGGTCATTCTCACCCTTGTGATTGTTGACAGCAAACCCATGGAACTGAAATTTGTTTCCTGACCACATTTCCCCTCCTTTTCACACATGGCAGCCTTTATTTGCTGGGAGAACCTCTTCCTAAGTCCATTACTGAGAAGGCTGATGCCCATGTGGGAGGAAAACAAAAACCAGCCCTTTCCTTTGAAAATGAAAGAAGGCATGTGGTAGTGAAGCCTCCAGGGACCTGGGAACTCAGTATATCGTCTCAAAGTCTTTTGTTTTTAATTTTTAAATTTGCGTTTTATTTTTGTCTGCTGTGTCTTGGTCACTGCGCAAGGGCTACTCTCCAGCTGCCGTGTGCAGGCTGCTCATTGTGGTGGCTTCTGCAGTTGTGGTGCACAGGCTTAGTTGCCCCATAGCATGTGAAGTCTTGCCTGACTGGGGATTGAACTCGTGCCCCCTTCATTGGCAAGCATATTCTTAATCATTGGACCACTGGGGAAGGCCAGTCATGGAGTCTTGAACACTTGTTTTTCTCTGGGTCTCTGTGAGGTAGATTCCTCCAGGCCTGGCAGTGAGCAACCAGATGGAACCAGATGCTCTACAGAGAACTGAAATTGCTGACCAACGAGCTTGCACTTTCAAAGGAGCACTTGATTAAAATACAAGAAACTCAGGAAATACGGTTGTTTCAAGAGAATGAACTCTAACCGCTTGGCATTCTCCCAAGCAAGCTGCTGCCAGAATTGTTTCTAAAACATAGGTCTGATTATGTCATGCCTATATGCACAAACCTTCTTTAACTGCCCATTGACTTCAATATAAAGTTTTAAATCGCTTTTCATGGATTAGTGAAACTCATGCATTTCAAGTTACTTCTGAGCACCTAAGACTTCAATTGTGACTTCCCCTTAGCCTTCTCTGGGTCTGAGATATCTGTGTACTGCTGCAGCAAAAATGGAATAGCTGATAACTCTAGGAGAAAGATTTCTGAAGAGGAGGGTTATTCATCTGTCATCATGAGTGCTGTCCTCATGGTTGGCTTATAAGAGGGACCTGTGAGGAGGTTCAGGTACCCTGCAACAGTTACTCTGAGGTTCTTAGAGCCCTGGGAACTAGGATTCAGGCTCATGTATTCCCCAACTTGGGCTCCGCTCTGAGAACAAGCTTGGCCAGCTGTCTTGTGTCTGGGTCTCTGTTTCCTAATTACTGGTTAGCTGACTCCAAAGGTATATTTTTACCTCCTCTTTCTCACACCCTGCTCAGCTGCAGGGTAATAAACTGTGAGTAGAAAAAGTAAAAAAAGTCCTCTCAGTCTTGGTTTTCCAAAATTACCACCTAGAAGAAAAGATACAATTTCTAGACAGAATCCTGGTTCCTAATTGAGCAACAAATATATTTTTTCAGCCCCCAAAACATTTAATAATGGATATCATGGAGAAATAGAGGAAGCACAGCCATTGTTTAAAAGCCAGAAGTGGGCAGTGGACCAAGTCAGGAGCTGGTGGAATACAAACCAATATTGTCTCTTTGGCCCACAAACCACCTGGAGGGAAGCAGCGTTCTTGACCAGTGGTTGCTAATACAGGTTGTTCACACTCTAAAAGTGCTCAAGATCATTCAATGCAATATGGGTTTCAAAAAAACAAGGGCTTCTATGTTAATAGTTTATCAAAAAGAACAAGAAAGAAGTTCTACTAATATTTTATGGATCGACACCAGTGTCTTTACCTGATCCACGTGTCACGTGGTCCCAACTCAAGTTTAATTGATGAAATATCAAGGTTCTAAAACAGGGAGGGCTTGACAGTGGTGCCTCACACTTCATTTACTTTTAGTATAGGGTAATGCTTTCTAGTTTCTGTGTGTCTGCTTACATGGACTTACCCCTTATCTCATTTTAACTAGATCTGTTTTCCTTCTGTGTTGAGTGTTTCTCATGGTATATAAGAACCTCCATGAGATGAGCCAGTTGGACAATTCCATACATGCCCTGGGGAAAAGAGGACTTGATGAAGCTGTGAAGTTTTCAGGGCTGCTTTGGCTCCCTTTCCATCAGGAAAGGGAATGATGAGCTTCAGTGTGAATGAATAGAAGGTGCTATGTCTAATAACACTTCACATTAAGTTACATTAAACGGTGAGCTCAGAGATATTGGTTTCAATCAGGAGCTGAGACACAAAACTCAGAATAATAGTGCTTTGTGGCAACCTTAGTTCGATATGCTATAAAGACCAATAAAGCATGAGATTTTGTCAAGAAGGAGATTGAAAACAACTTCTGCCTTTAAATCTTGATTCAGCAAATCGTTGATTGAATGCTTGTTATATGTCTTCATGTTAGAATGATACAAATATGCCTATTACAATTTACAATAGACTCAGAGTTGAAAAACTCCAGAAAGAAGCAACTAGAATTTTCATTGTAAACACTCAAGCAGAGATAGAATATAAGTAATTATAATTCCTTGGAAAGGTAATGTGGAAGGAGGGGCAGAGACTTAAGCTAAAATAACAAAGAACAACAGACCCTTTGTTAGAACCATTTTCTGATTTCTTTGCTTTGTTAATAAGATAAAGAACAAGGCAAGGGATTGGGTTGTGGGGAGGGAGAAGAGTTGTAAACCAGTTGAACCAATTATGTTTCAGTTCAGTTCAGTTCAGTTCAGTCTCTTAGTCATGTCTGACACTTTGCGACCCCATGAATTGCAGCATGCGAGTCCTCCCTGTCCATCACCAACTCCCGGAGTTCACTCAGACTCACATTCATTGAGTTGGTGATGCCATCTAGCCATCTCATCCTCTGTCATCCCCTTCTCCTCCTGCCCCCAATCCCTCCCAGCATCAGAGTCTTTTCCAATGAGTCAACTCTTCTCATGAGGTGGCCAAAGTACTGGAGTTTCAGCTTTAGCATCAGTCCTTCCAAAGAACACCCAAGGCTGATCTCCTTCAGAATGGACTGGTTGGATCTCCTTGCAGTCCAAGGGACCCTCAAGAGTCTTCTCCAACACCACAGTTCAAATGCATCAATTCTTCAGTGCTCAGCTTTCTTCACAGTCCAACTCTCACATCCATACATGACCACTGAAAAAACCATAGCCTTGACTAGATGGACCTTTGTTGGCAAAGTAATGTCTCTGCTTTTCAATATGCTATCTAGGTAGGTCATAACTTTCCTTCCAAGGAGTAAGCGTCTTTTAATTTCATGGCTGCAATACCATCTGCAGTGATTTTGGAGCCCAAAAAATAAAGCCTGTCACTGTTTCCCCATCTATTTGCCATGAACTGATGGGACCAGATGCCATGATCTTCGTTTTCTTAATGTTGAGCTTTAAGCCAACTTTTTCACTCTCCACTTTCACTTTCATCAAGAGGCTTTTTAGTTCCTCTTCACTTTCTGCCATAAGGGTGGTGTTATCTGCATATCTGAGGTTATTGATATTTCTCCCAGCAATCTTGGTTCCCGCATGTGCTTCTTCCAACCCAGCGTTTCTCATGATGTACTCTGCATATAAGTTAAATAAGCAGGGTGACAGTATTCAGCCTTGACGTACTCCTTTTGTTGACCTGAGTGATAATTTCGATAGATAAATAGCCCAGTCATATTGTTGGAAATCTAGGGTATCGACAGCAATACTCCATTCATCTCTGTGTCCCCAGAAGAGCTGACAAAATCTTCACATGTCTTATTCTCCCCCAGCAGCTGCTTCTTCCTAAACCACCTTACTCACCCTCATCCCAGTACTATCCTTTTGCTAGTTGGGACTGGATCAGGAAAGCAGAAAGCGCTGTAAGATTCAAAGCAGGAAACTATTTCATGTAGAAAACTCGATACCAACTGATTGACTGAGGGAGTGATAGGCAGAGCTTCTAATGGCTTCTAGGAAATCAATATGTGAGGGAAGAATCAGAAACCACCATTTGCAGGAAGCACCTCACCTGCATGAAGCACCGGAGTGAGCAATTCACTCAAATATGCTCCAGGCCCCTGGCACGCCTCTGCCAGCTGATGGAACCCATGCATCTGTGTGTATCTGCCGCAAAAGCAGTATGACTTCACCTTCTTATCCATCTTCCATCTCTAAGTTGTGTCCAACTCTTTTTGTGACCCCATGAAAAACTAGCCAGGCTCCTCTGCACATGTGATTTCCCAAGCAAGAATACTAGAGTAGATTGCCATTTCCTCCTCCAGGGGATCTTCCTGACCCAGGGATTGAGCTTGCATCTTCTGCAAGCAGATTCTTTACGACTGAGCCACCAGGGAAGCCCCTTCGACAGATACTGTATCACTAATAAAATCACATGAGCTGATATCGTGTTTTTAATGGAGTTAAAGTCTAAGAAGAAAAGGCCTCCTCTCTTTCTTTAGGTGGGGCTTCCACACTCTCTGTACGGATGTCATACTACCACCCAGAGAGATCTCTGTTACTCCTCTCTTGCAAGGGACTATCCACAATTCCCCTGCTCTCACTTCCAGCATTGTTTTGCTCCCATTAGCAAGGCTTTTTTTGCTGTTCTTCTGAGATGGCCGGTGAAGAATATACCTTTGTCACTCAGCCACAAGGCAGGCTTTGCATGCAGACTTTTAGAGTGAAAACCTAAGAATTATACCACTGAATTTGATTCAGTCTTTCATTTTATCCCTGGATAAAATGAACATCTTCCTTTAAGACTGAAGATACTATGAAAGAAAATGCCCTGGGTAAAGCCCTAAATCACTGGTTAAGGACAAAACTGGTTTTCGAGGACTTACTACTCCCTAGGTAGTGTGTGTGTGTGTGTGTGTGTGTGTGTGTGTGTGTGTGTCTTGTGGGGTTTGGGAGTGGGAGTTGGGAAGGACACAGTTTCTTATCTACTTTAGAATTAAAAGAACTGTATTTATTATTCTCATCCCCTTTGTCCCAGACTCAGGGCAGGTCTTCAACTGTGATTTTACCATGTCCTTACAGTAGGGTGAAGTGGATACCGTGATGTGAGCCAGTGCTAACCACATGAGGAGACAGGTGCAGGCCTACCTGAATTTAGGCAACAGGCATGCAGCCTTGCTCTCTTTTGGTGACATCTATTGCATCTCAACAAGGAGAACTGCATTAATGCTTTGAAAATGAACATTAAAAAATACAAACCTAAAGATATTTATTTAAGCCTCAAAGTTAGAGAAGTTGTACATTAAGACTCCTCAGTCAAGCCTGAAATTGTAACTTGAGGCATGGAACAGTGGTAATCAACTCTGTCTGCTTTTTCCCCATTCCCTGGTAGTCCCAAAGGGTGGCAAGACCCTGCTAAGTGGGTACTCTCCTTAGGGCAACATCGTGAACTTTTCCTTATTAGCCATTGCAGACCATCACCACCAAAGACCCACAGGCAAGAATAAGGAAACTTTGTGGGTTGTCATACTTTGTACATTTCTTCATAGAGCGCTGGAGTGTAATATTGATCCAGGAGACAGTGGTCACCACTGACATTTCTTTCCACTAAATTAAAAGAGTAAGAGAGAATTCTGATGAATTGAACAAAGCCTATATACTTTATCTTGCACTGACATTTTGATTTTTTAAGGAAATGCGTGTCCTAACTGTATCCTGCTGATAGATAACTCCATTATTCCACTTTGTTGGAATTGCAGAAAAAATAATCAAACTTGCCAGCATGCTCATATCTTAGACTTTTCAGTGTGTCATAATTCATGCACTCTGCCATAAGATCTGCTGGGAAAGCAAGAAGGGGAGCCTAGAGAGAGGAGAGCAAGCCAGAAGGGGACAAAGCTAAACCCCAGGCATTCATGTATTTGTTGGAACTATATCTGAGAGACAGTGGCCAGTAGGCCAAGCTGAAATGTCCAAATTGATGACCAGAAAGCCATAACATAATATCCCAAGACACTGGCCTAGAGGTTGTATAATGTCCAAGGGGGATGATAACAAAACCATTTCATCATGTCCAAAGTGGCAGTCAGAAGGCCATTTTCTAATTTATAATGTCCTGAAAGGGTGTTCATTTCCAAGGCAAACCATTCAATATCACAGTAATCCAAGTCTATGCCCCGACCAATAATGCTGAAGAAGCTGAAGTTGAACAGCTCTGTGAAGACCTACAAGACCTTTAGAACTAACACCCCAAAAAGATGTGTTTTTCATTATAGGGGACTGGAATGCAAAAGTAGGAAGTCAAGAAGCATGTGGAGTAACAGGCAAATTTGGCCTTGGAGTACAGAATGAAGCAGAGCAAAGGCTAATTGAGTTTTGCCAAGAGAACGCACTGGTCATAGCAAACTCCCTCTTCCAACAACACAAGAGAAGACATTACATGTGGACAGCACCAGATGGCCAACACCGAGTTTGGATTGATTATATTCTTTGCAGCCAAAACTAGAGAGGCTCTATACAGTCAGCAAAAACAAGATGGGGAGCTGACTGTGGCTCACATCATGAACTCCTTCTTGCCAAATTCAGACTGAAATTGAAAAAGTGGGAAAACCACTAGACCATTCAGGTATGACCTAGATCAAATCCCTTATGATTATACAGTGGAAGTGAGAAATAGATTTAAGAGACTAGATCTGATAGAGTGTCTGATGAACTATGGATGGAGGTTTGTGACATTGTACAGGAGACAGGGATCAAGACCATCCCCAGGAAAAAGAAATGCAAAAAAGCAAAATGGCTGTCTGAGGAGGCCTTACAAATAGCTGTGAAAAGAGAAGCGAAAAGCAAAGGAGAAAAGGAAAGATATACCCATTTGAATGCAGAGTTCCAGAGAATAGCAAGGAGAGATAAGAAAGCCTTCCTCAGTGATCAATGCAAAGAAATAGAGGAAGACAACAGAATGGGAAAGACTACAGATCTCTTCAAGAAAATGAGAGATACCAAGGGAACACTTCATGCAAAGATGGACTCAATAAAGGACAGAAATGGTATGGACCTAACAGAAGCAGAAGATATTAAGAGGTGGCAGAATACACAGGAGAACTATACAAAAAAGATCTTCACAACCCAGATAGTCACAATGGTGTGATCACTCACTTAAAGCCAGACATCCTGGAATGCAAAGTCAAGTGGGCCTTAGGAAGCATCACTACAAACAAAGCTAGTGGAGGTGATGGAATTCCAGTTGAGCTATTTCAAATCCTGAAAGACGATGCTGTGAAAGTGCTGCACTCAATATGCCAGCCAATTTGGAAAACGCACCAGTGGCCACAGGACTGGGAAAGGTCAGTTTTGATTTCAATCTGTAAGAAAGGTAATGCCAAAGAATGCTTAAACTACTGCACAATTGCACTCATCTCATACACTAGTAATGTTCAAAATTGTCCAAGCCAGACTTCAGCAATACGTGAACCATGAACTTCCAGATGTTCAAGCTGGATTTAGAAAACATGGAGGAATCAGAGATCAAATTGCCAACATCTGCTGGATCATCAAAAAAGCAAGAGAGTTCCAAAAAACATCTATTTTTGTTTTATTGACTATGCCAAAGCCTTTGACTGTGTGGATCACAATAAACTGTGGAAAATTCTGAAAGAGATGGGAATGCTAGACCACCTGACGTGCCTCTTGAGAAATCTGTATGCAGGTAAGGAAGCAACAGTTAGAACTGGACATGGAACAACAGACTAGTTCTGAATAGGAAAAGGAGTATGTCAAAGCCATATATTGTCACTCTGCTTTGCCGGGGTCCAGCCCCAGTGGATCCAGGGTGATTTGAAGGTGGGGATGGAGTCAGCATCCTTGGAAATAATTTATTTAATTACAGATAGAGAGGGATTAGAAAATTAGCAGAGAAAAAGAGGCTGAATAATTTGGTTTACATGGAATACCAGTCACCACCTACATAGGCCACAGGCATCTTCCCATTCTCTCGAAGGAGAGGAGGCACTGAGGCCCCCCGGTCCAATCTTAGAAGCCCAGGCAAAATTAGCAGACTTGGTGGGTACCCATGAACCAGATGAGAATTTGGCCAGAAAATAGTAGGAGAGAAAAACAGGCTGAATAACTTGGTTTATGTGGAATACCAATAAAATTCCAAGACAAGGAATTTGCACCATCTACGTTAGGCCACTGGCACCACTTGAATATCGGAAGGTGCCCCTCCTTGGGCTCCTTCTCACATGGGCTTGAAAACCGGGGCAAGTAAATAGACATGGCAAGCACCCATGCTCCAGATGGGAATTCAGCCAAAAAGTGGGGAGCAAGAAAGAACGGCATGGGGGAATCAGATTTTCCGGAAACTGATCCAATTTCTCTATTTTTGGGTTTGCTTATATACCTTTTGTTACACATAGGAATGAATACATAGTCACGCAGGGGTCAGAAGTCCTGACCTTTATCAAAATCAGGTGCTTTACATGAAAAAAGATCTTAGGGATTTTACATCATCTTCTGGCCATAAGGCCTGCTGACATTTTACGACCCTTTCTTTCTGATAACAAAAACACTTATTTTTTTCCAAGGTGTTTTTTCTTAAACCAGGCACCATCCTCCAAATAAAGTTGCATTCCTATAGGGTGAGGGTGTAGCGACTTACAATCAAGAAAAGAATTTATTTAACCCAAGGTTAACATGATTAATCTTAAAGGTTAATACTTATTTGTCCTATATGTTAGTTATATTCATTATAAGAGCAGGGAATATGGAGATTTAGCAGCAAACATCAGCCCAACAAATGAAAATCCTTTCACCAATGTTCCCCTTAAGATCTATTTAGTCTTAAGACAGTGATAAAGTTACATTTTTACTTAACAAGGACACAGTGATTTATAAAAAAGCACAGTGATCTATTACAAAAGAGAAAATTCATTAACTCAAAAAGTCTAGTATTGCTAACCTTAAAAACTACTATATTTCCTTTTCTATATTCCAAATACATTGATTAATATATCCCCAGGTGCCTAAGGATATGGAGGCCTGGTGGCAATCATTGACTCAACAATGAGAAAAGCCCTATGCTAATTAAGACTTTTAAAATACTCCAAACTCTGTGCTGTTTATGGTCGAGAGGTAGTAAACAATCATGTGCTTGGCAGGAGTATGGATAATCCTGTCACACAAACTAGTCTGCAGGCAGAGAGGTTTGACCTGAGACACCCTTGTCACACCCAGGGCAGGGAATTAGCAGCAATTATTGGCACAACAAATGAAAAAACCCTTCACCGATATAATTCCTAACCAACCCACTATACTAATAATTTCTAACTTCCCAAAAGAATTTGCCTTTAGTAAGTCTAAAACATCTCGTGCCTCCTACGTTGGGAGGCTGTAAACAATCACATGTGGCTGGACAAACCTATACAGGCAGGATAGGTAACCTTCAGAGGAGTCTGTAAGTTGAAACACTCTTGTCATGCCCAGGAATTTTTATTGACTTGGAGCTGCACTTTTACTCCTTCTCCGAGAGAATCGGTGGGGAACAGCCCCCCATAAAGTCAGAGGTGTAGGCAAGAGCATGAAACAGTAAAGTAGATAGATTCTGGTTTTGGGGGTAGATGCTCGGGAACAGGCGGTTTCCTGAGGCTTGATCACGCATTTGCGTATGCCAAGCCTCCTTCCTCATGACCTTTGCCATGGGCGGAGTTCCTCACGCTGGCCCCTGGCACTGCTTATTTAACTTCTACGCAGAATACATCATGAGAAATGCTGGGCTGGAAGAAGCACAAACTGGAATCAAGATTGCTGGGAGAAATATCAATAACCTTAGATATGCAGAGACACCACACTTATGGCAGAAAGTGAAGAACTACAGAGCCTCTTGCTGAAAGTGAAAGAAGAGAGTGAAAAAGTTGGCTTAAAGCTCAACATTCAGAAAATAAAGATCATGGCATCCGGTCCCACCACTTCATGGCAAATAGATGGGGAAACAGTGGCAACAGTGTCAGACTTTATTTTGGGGGGTTCCAAAATCACTGCAAATGGTGATTGCAGCCATGAAATTAAATGATTCTTACTCCTTGGAAAGAAAGTTATGACCAACCTAGGCAGCATATTCAAAAGCAGAGACATTACTTTGCCAACAAAGGTCCATATAGTCAAGGCTAAGGTTTTTCCCGTAGTCACATATGGTTGCGAGAGTTGGACTATAATGAAAGCTGAGCACTGAAGAATTGATGCTTTTGAACTGTGGTGTTGGAGAAGACTCTTGAGAGTCCCTTGGACTGCAAGGAGATCCAACCAGTCCATCTTAAAGGAGATCAGTCCTGGGTGTCCATTGGAAGTACTGATGCTGAAGCTGAAACTCCAATACTTTGGCTACCTGATGTGAAGAACTGACTGATTTGAAAAGACCCTGATGCTGGGAAAGATTGAAGGCAGGAGGAGAAGGGGATGACAGAGGATGAGATGGATGGATGGCATCATTGACTCAACGGACATGGGTTTGAGTAAACTCTGGGAGGTGGTGATCGACAGGGAGGCCTGGTGTGCTTCGGTTCATGGGGTCGCAAAGAGTCAACAAGACTGAGTGACTGAACTGAACTGATAGGGTATGGAGAATGGATCATAAGACTACATTATAAAGTCCAAAACTGTGATCTTAATACTATTATAATCTATTAGGTATGTTTATGGGAATCAAATGATAATTTCAAAGAGTCGAAGCCGAAAGACCGTATTGTGATGATCAAGAAGGTACTCAGAGGCCATACATTATAACGCCTTGGATTGTGACCAACAAAATCCATTTTTTTAATGACCAGTAGGTTGTCTATCTGGTTACAGTGTACTTCTCGAGGATTGGGAAGTATTACCTTCTGAGTTCTCTGGTTTGTGGACAAACGTAGAGAAACACAGATCTGTGAGCATCAGGGGTGAAATTACTTACTAGTCCAAAGGAGAATTTGTTTGGGTTGAAGTAATCCTCTTTATAATTCATTTGAGAGTCTTACAGAGCTGGGCTGGGTAGAACAGGCAAGAGCCAACAGTAAGTCTGCTGACAAATCTCAGAAGTCATGTGTATTAGTCTTCTTGGGCTGCTGATACCAAGTACCAATGGTTGGGTGGCTTACCCAACAGACACTTTGCTTTTTTTCAGAGTTCTGGAGGCTGGAAGTCCAAGGTTATGGTGTCATAGATTTGGTTTCTAGTGAGATATTTCTTGCTGACTTGAAAGTCACATTCTTGCTGTGTCCTCCTATGGCCTTTCCTCTGTGCTCTTATGGACAACAAGTTATCTTTGGTGTTCCTTCCTCTTCTTATTAGGACACGAGTCAGATCAAATTAGGGTCCCACCCTAATGAACTCACTTAATCATAATGACCTACTAAAAACCCTGTCTCTAAATATAGTCACAGTGAGGCTTAGGGCTTCTACATTTAAATTTGGGAGGGGACACAACTCAGTTCATAGCAGTGTGTCACTGGCATTGTCGTGTATCCCTCAGTCGTTGATTGACCATGTTGGAAGCTAGTCCTTTTAACCCTCCTTCACTGAAGAAACACCAGTGCTCTCTGAAGAATAAATTCTAAGAAGGGTTTGAATAAAGCTTCTGCTCTAATTCATAACACTTTATTCAAACCTCTTACAATGCTTCTTGTAAGTCTTCATAAACTAGGTAGTTGCTATTTACAATTATATTCATAGCTGCTTTTATATATATATTTTTTTATTGCTTTCTGTTACTTTACAGATCTACTTTTCTCTCTTCTCCATCTGATTTTCTGCCTTGGAAAGTGATCAGGTACAATTCTCTTGCTGTTCTCTGAGTTTGGGAGCTATAGCTGGAAGTAAGCAGGTAGAAGAATAGTAAGAGCTGGATATTAATTCTTGTAGCTTTCTCCCTATAAGTTTTACTAAGGCTGCTTGTATTTTCCAATGGAAAGTCTCTGTTCCTCTCAAGGAAGCCCTCTCTACATGATTCTCTCCACTTTCAGTCTAGTAACTACTTTCTTCCCTCATTCTTTTGGGCTTAGAGGTGTGTAACAGAGTCCCTGATGCTAAGCCCAAGACATTATTCTGCCACGTGTAGTTCCTTTAAACTCAGCTGATGCATTTCTGAATAGTTCACTTGTTAATAAACCTTGAAAATATCCTAGAAATCCTGTGTGTGTCATAGAAAGGCACACGTGATAGATAATGCGTTATGAAGCCAGCTTTCCTCCTTCACATATTCTGCTTGGGACTCAACTTACATGCACATAATTTCCCAGGAAAATCACTCGTACTGGCTGGAATGACTTAGAGAGGCTTAATCGCAAAGCATTCTAGGAACTCAGTACTATGTAGGGAAGCTGGGATGACTGGGGGCACTGGGCTCCACTGGAGTGTGGTGTGGGAAGTCCAGTCACAGTGTCTAGAAGTACGAGTAGAACCTGAGCCCTATCCATGCTGGGGCTGGGATCCAAGGATTTGAGAACTTCTTCCAAATCCCATCAATTTCAAGACAACAGATTGGAAACAAGCCTCTTGTATTAAGGCAAAATGTTTTCATGATGCTAAATATTTGAATTTCCCCTATGGGATTCAATGCCATTTTCTTTATTTTGAATTAATAAGTAATACTTCCCTCCAATCCTCTATTAGCCTCCCCCTCCAAATCACTCTTGTGCTAAAAAGCTGCCTATCCGAATTCTAAGCAGTTATGTTAATCAAGAATAGTCACCACATGGTGGTCTAAATCTCAGACTTTAGAGCCAGAAAGAGCTACACTTAGTCTCCATCATGTCGCTGTAGTTCAGTCACTAACTTGTGTCTGACTCTCTGTGACCCCATGGACTACAGCATGCCAAGCTTCCCTGTCCTTCACTATCTCTTGGAGTTTGCTCAAACTCTTGTCCATTGAACCAGTGATGCCATCCAATCATCTCATCCTTTGTTGCCCCCTTACCCTCTTGCCTTCAGTCTTTCCCAGGATCAGGGTCTTTTCCAATGAATCAGTTCTTTGCATCAGGTGGCCAAAGTATTGGAGCTTCCACTTCAGCCTCAGTCCTTCCAATGAATACTCAGGGTTGATTTCATTTAGGATGGACTGGTTTGATCCTTGGTGACAATATCCAGCCCTGATGTTCTCCTTTCCCAATTTAGAATCAGTCTGTTGTTCCATGTCTGCTTCTAACTGTTGCTTCTCGTCCTGCATACAGGTTTCTCGGGAGGCAGGTAATGTGGTCTGAAAGAAAGTGAAAGTGAAAGTTGCTCAATCCTGTCCTACTCTTTGTGACCCCATGGACTATATGGTCCATGGAATTCTCCAGGCCAGAATACTGGAGTGGGTAGCCGTTCCATTCTCCAGGGGATCTTCCTAACCCAGAGATTGAATCCAGGTCTCCTGCGTTGCAAGCACATTCTTAACCAGCTGAGCCACCAGGGAAGCCCAGGTGGTCTAGTATTCCCATCTCTTTTAAGAATTTTCCACAGTTTGTTGTGATCCATGCAGTCAAAGGCTTTAGTGTAGTCAATAAAGCAGAAGTAGATGTTTTTGGGAATTCCCTTGCTTTTTCTTTGATCCAGCAGATGTTGGCAGTTTGATGTCTGGTTCCTCTGCCTTTTCTAAATTATCTGAGTCATGAAGCTCTTTTTTGTACAGTTCTTCTGTGTATTCTTGCCACCTTTTCTTAACCTCTTCTGCTTCTGTTAGGTCCTTTCTGTGTCTGTCCTTTGCTGTGCCCATCTGTGCATGACATGTTTCCTTGGTATCTCCAATTTTCTTGAAGAAATATCTAGTCTTTCCCATTCTATTGTTTTCCTCTATTTCTTTGCACTGTTCACATTAGTCAGTTCATCCAGTTGTTATTTCCCATGACAGTCTTTTGTCTAGAACTTCTTACTGGTATCCTTGGGATTGTTTTGTTGAAGTGTTTACTGAAAACATTACTTCATGACTTGTACAGTGTGTTAAATTGCAGGTTCAATCACCATCTCCCAAATTCTTGTCCTCAGGGTTTTGAATACCTAGAATATATTGGATGTTTAGAAAAGAAGTTTATGTAGACAGTATGGTCAGGGAAGATAAAAGCACACCAAATGCAGGAGTGGTCTGTCGGATTCCATCCACTAGATACAGTTTATACAGTCCTAAATGTACTTGCGATAATATTAGTCCACTATATGGAGAAGGCAATGGCACCCCACTCCAGAGCTCTTTTGCCTCGAAAATCCCATGGACGGAGGAGCCTGGCAGGCTTCAGTCCATGGGGTCGCTAAGAGTTGGACACAACTGAGTGACTTCACTTTAACTTTTCATTTCCATCCATTGGAGAAGGAAATGGCAACCCACTCCAGTGTTCTTGCCTTGAGAATCTGAGGGACGGGGGAGCCTGGTGGGCTGCTGTCTATGGGGTTGCACAGAGTCGGACACGAGTGAAGCAACCTAGCAGCAGCAGTAGCAGCAGCAGTCCAGTATATGTAATAGCAAAACATTTGTGGTCTCTATCAGAGTCTTGAAAGACAGCTCAAGAAGGAGTGATTGTGAGGCCTAACTTTGCTTATTTCCCTCAAGGCTCCATTATTTCTTTTTCTTTCCAACCTCAATCCTCCTTTTTACGAAACTGAACATTTCCTTTACTCACCGCTAGTGACCTGATTCTAGGTGTCCATTGAGTTGATAAACTTCCAGATTTGTAGCTGACATGTGGAATGTACTCCCACCTCCAGAAGATATGCAGCTCTGCAGTTCACAGTGAAAAGTGTTGAGGACACAATGAGGACCATAGAGGAAGGCTGGAGTCAGAAGCTCTTAAGTATCTAGGCTTAGAATGCAAGTCATGGGATAGCATTTTCTTCCTGGATTGTTTATTGGTTTTTCCTGGGAAAGAGTATGAAAGTAAAGAGGAATTTGCCTTCCCAGTATTTGAGAGCTCCATAAACCTCTGTAGTATAAACCCAAACTGCTTGTAGACTATTAAGTTCACTAAGAGAAACCCAAGTAAGATGGTAAGTGTTGCAAGAGGGCATCAGAGGGCAGACACACTGAAACCATACTCACAGAAAACTAGTCAATTTAATCACACTAGGACCACAGCCTTGTCTAACTCAATGAAACCAAGCCATGCCTGCAGGGCAACCCGAGGCAGGCGGGTCATGGTGAAGAGGCCTGACAGAATGTGGTCCACTGGAGAAGGGAATGGCAAGCCACTTCAGTATTCTTGCCTTGAGAACCCCATGAACAGTAGGAAAAGGCAAAATGATAGGATACCAAAAGAGGAACTCCCCAGGTCATTAGCTGCCCAATATGCTACTGGAGATCAGTGGAGAAATAACTCCAGAAAGAATGAAGGGATGGTGCCAAAGCAAAAACAATACCCAGTTGTGGATGTGACTGGTGATAGAAACAAGATCCGATGCTGTAAAGAACAATATTGCATAGGAACGTGGAATGTCAGGTCCATGAATCAAGGCAAATTGGTAGTGGTCAAACAAGAGATGGCAAGGGTGAACATCGACATTCTACGAATCAGCAAACTAAATGGACTGGAATGGGTGAATTTAACTCAGATGACCATTACATCTACTACTGAGGGCAGGAATCCCTCAGAAGAAATGGAGTAGCCATCATGGTCAACAAAAGAGTCTGAAAGGCAGTACTTGGATGCAATCTCAAAAACGACAGAATGATCTCTGTTCGTCTTCAAGGCAACCCATTCAATATCACAGTTATCCAAGTCTATGCCCCAATCAGTAAGGCTGAAGAAACTGAAGTTGAACAGTTTTATGAAGACCTACAAGATCTTTTAGAACTAACACCCAAAAAAGATGTCCTTTTCATTATAGGGGACTGGAATGCAAAAGTAGGAAGTCAAGAAATACCTGGAGTAACAGGCAAATTTGGCCTTGGAATGCGGAATGAAGCAGGGCAAAGACTAATAGAGTTTTGCCAAGAAAATGCACTGGTCACAGCAAACACCCTCTTCCAACAACACAAGAGAAGACTCTACACATGGACATCACCAGATGGTCAACACCGAAATCAGATTGATTATATTCTTTGCAGCCAAAGGTGCAGTCAACAAAAATAAGACCAGAAGCTGACTGTGGCTCAGATCATGAACTCCTTATTACCAAATTCAGACTTAAATTCAAGAAAGTAGGGAAAACCGCTAGACCATTCAGGTATGACCTAAATCAAATCCCTTATGATTATACAGTGGAAGTGAGAAATAGATTTAAGGGTCTAGGTCTGATAGATAGAGTGCCTGATGAACTATGGAATGAGGTTCGTGACATTGTACAGGAGACAGGGATCAAGACCATCCCCATGGAAAAGAAATGCAAAAAAGCAAAATGGCTGTCTGGGGAGGCCTTACAAATAGCTGTGAAAAGAAGAGAGGCGAAAAGCAAAGGAGAAAAGGAAAGATATAAGCATCTGAATGCAGAGTTCCAAAGAATAGCAAGAAGAGATAAGAAAGCCTTCTTCAGCAATCAATGCAAAGAAATAGAGGAAAACAACAGAATGGGAAAGACTAGAGATCTCTTCAAGAAAATTAGAGACACCAAGGGAATATTTCATGCAAAGATGGGGTCCATAAAGGACAGAAATGGTCTGGACCTAACAGAAGCAGAAGATATTCAGAAGAGGTGGCAAGAATACATGGAAGAACTGTACAAAAAAGACCTTCATGACCCAGATAATCATGACGATGTGATCACTAATCTAGAGCCAGACATCTTGGAATGTGAAGTCAAGTGGGCCTTAGAAAGCATCACTATGAACAAAGCTAATGGAGGTGACGAAATTCCAGTTGAGCTGTTTCAAATCCTGAAAGATGATGCTGTGAAAGTGCTGCACTCAATATGCCAGCAAGTTTGGAAAACTCAGCAGTGGCCACAGGACTGGAAAAGGTCAGTTTTCATTCCAATCCCAAAGAAAGGCAATGCCAAAGAATGCTCAAACTACCGCGCAATTGCACTCATCTCACATGCTAGTAAAGTAATGCTCAAAATTCTCCAAGCCAGACTTCAGCAATACATGAACCGTGAACTCCCTGATGTTTAAGCTGGTTTTAGAAAAGGCAGAGGAACCAGAGATCAAATTGCCAACATCCTCTGGATCATGGAAAAAGCAAGAGAGTTCCAGAAACACATCTATTTCTGCTTTATTGACTATGCCAAAGCCTTTGACTCTGTGGATCACAATAAACTGTGGAAAATTCTGAAAGAGATGGGAATACCAGACCACCTGACCTGCCTCTTGAGAAATCTGTATGCAGGTCAGGAAGCAACAGTTAGAACTGGACATGGAACAACAGACTGGTTCCAAATAGGAAAAGGAGTACGTCAAGGCTGTATATTGTCACCCTGCTTATTTAACTTCTATGCAGAGTACATCATGAGAAACGCTGGAGTGGAAGAAACACAAGCTGGAATCCAGATTGCCGGGAGAAATATCAATAACCTCAGATATGCAGATGACACCACCCTTATGGCAGAAAGTGAAGAGGAGCTAAAAAGCATCTTGATGAGGGTGAAAGAGGAGAGTGAAAAAGTTGGCTTCAAGCTCAACATTCAGAAAACGAAGACCATGGCATCCGGTCCCATCACTTCATGGGAAATTTGTGGGGAAACAGTAGAAACAGTGTCAGACTTTATTTTGGGGGGCTCCAAAATCACTGCAGATGGTGACTGCAGCCATGAAATTAAAAGACACTTACTCCTTGGAAGAAAAGTTATGACCAACCCAGATAGTATATTCAAAAGCAGAGACATTACTTTGCCGACTAAGGTCCGTCTAGTCAAGGCTATGGCTTTTCCTGTGGTCATGTATGGATGTGAGAGTTGGACTGTGAAGAAAGCTGAGCGCCGAAGAATTGATTCTTTTGAACTGTGGTGTTGGAGAAGACTCTTGAGGGTCCCTTGGACTGCAAGGAGATCCAACCAATGCATTCTGAAGGAGATCAGCCCTGGGATTTCTTTGGAAGGAATGATGCTAAAGCTGAAGCTCCAGTACTTGGGACACCTCATGCAAAGAGTTGACTCATTGGAAAAGACTCTGATGCTGAGAGAGATTGGGGGCAGGACGAGAAGGGGACAACCCAGGATGAGATGGCTGGATGGCATCATGGACTCGATGGACATGAGTCTGAGTGAACTCCGGGAGATGGTGATGGACAGGGAGGCCTGGCGTGCTGCGATTCATGGCGTCGCAAAGAGTCGGACACTACTGAGCGACTGAACTGAACTGAACTGAACTGAAGGCAGGAATTTCTGTACTGTTCCTCATTGTGCCTTCTGCTCCTGGCATTTAATGAGTGCTCAATAAATGCCTCTTGGATAAATAAAGGATTAAATAATGTGTAAAAGTTAGATGGCATTGTTTGCTTTGTATCTTCTTATGTTTAATTTGTTTTTCCTTCTTCCTACTTAGTTTTGTGAAGTCTTTTTGAAAATTCTGTGCTCTCTCATATATATATAAGTGTTAAGTTTTAGAAAATTTTTGTCAATAGTTGGGCCAGACGTTGAAAGTTGCGTATGGACATGACATATCCTTGGAGCCATTAGGGAATGGAGTTGGGGCAGAAGTGTGACTGGAAGAAAGAGAAGGAGGCACCATGAGGTCAGGTCCACCAACCTGGCTTCATCCCTGCTGGAATATTTTTAACTTTAAATGTATTTATTTTCAATTGGAGGATAGTTGCTTTGCAGTGTTGTGTTGGTTTCTCCCATACATCAGCATGCGTTAGCCATAGTGTACATATGTCCCACCCGCCCTCTGCCCCGGCTCCTTGAACCACCCTCCCACCTCCCAGCCCATTCCCGGCCCGCTAGGTTATCACAGAGCACCTGTTTGAGCTCCTTGCTTCATACAGCATATTCCCACTGGCTGTCTATTTTACACGTGATGACGTATGTGTTTCAGTGTGACTCTTTCAATTCATCCCTCCCTCTCCTTCTCCCCGTGTTCACAAGTGTGTTCTCCATGTCTGTGCCTGCACTGCTGCTGTGCAAATGGGTTCATCAGTACGTACCATCTTTCTAGATTCCGTATATATGCGTTAATATACGATATTTGCTTTTCTCCTTCTGATTTTCTTCACTCCGTATAATAGGCTCTAAATTCACTCACCTCATTAGAACTGACTCAAATGTGTTCCTTTTTATGGCTGAATAATATTCTATTGTATATATGCACACAACTTCTTTATCCATTCGTCTGTCAGCAGACGTCTTGTGTCCATGTCCTAGCTCATGGAACAGTCATGTTGGAATGTTCATCTTTGTTTTAGATAGGATGCTGATTGCTTCATATATGCAGGGCATTCTGCAAAGCTGCCGTTCTTTCTTTAAGCAAAATATCAGAGGCAGAGTGAAGATGGTTGAAAACTAAGCTGCTTGGAATCCGAGGCCAATAAAAGGGCGAAAAGCCAAAAAAGTTTCATATGAAGAGAAGGAAACCGCTTTAGTACCCACTCGGGACACCTTTTCAATGCTCTGACCCTGTAGTGGATCAGCCTCACTGCAGAATATACTCTGCTTTTGGAGTTTTAAAATAACAGTTTGAAAAGGGCTCCCCACTCCACCCCCCACCGCCCCCTCCCCACCCCCAGCCAGGACCGGACAAATAACACAAGCAAACTACCTCAGGACAGAGTGAGTGAGGATTGCCTTAAATCTAAGTGGACACTTTATCCTAAAAAGGTCTTTTGCAAGGTTGTGTCACCTTGGCTCTTGAACACAGCGCAGCCTTCAGAAGCTCCAGGCATAAGAACAAGTACAGGATCTGGTCACCCTGGCTTCCTCTAGGGTCCCACATATTCACTCTTAGTCGTCAAACACTCTTCCTTCATCTTGATGCAGAATATCACCCGGAGGTTGTTGTTTGTGGAAGGACTGAGCAGGCACAGTGAGAATAGCTTGTCTAGGGTTTCCCCAGCCTCTATCACCTAAGCATCTAATCTCATTGTCCTTCAACCCCTCACTCAGCCCCTGCCCCACATCACGCTGGATGGTCCCATTGTCCTGACTGATTCCAGACCTGTGCCCTGGGGGATAATCCTAGTCTTGTTCAAGGCAGAGAGGGAAATAAGTGTGAACAGCGCTTCCTTCCCAGGTAGAAGACTTTGTGGTCACGGCTTATCTCCTTGAGAGACATTCCACACTTTGGAGGGAAGAATAGTGACATTGACTCTCTCTTGTTAGGAGAGTAGCTGGTGCGCCCTTCCTCCCTTTGCCCAGCTCTCCCCAGGAGACCTCTATGCGTGCTGATTTTTTTAAGAAGAGGGGAGGTCAGGCTAATGGTGCCAGAGCTCTTCAGGGCTGGACAAAGGCTCCCCGGGGAGGCGGACATCCACCTTTCTAAAGCTTGTTAAGGAAGAGCAAAGGAGAGTGCACAATCAGAATGAAAATGAATTGCCTTGGATAGCCAGCATGAAAGGTAAAGGATGTGTGAAAGATTTCTTGGGTCTTTCTTTTTTGAAAAAGATAACAGCCTCTAAAATAAGTAAGACTTTCTTCAAGGTCTAAGAGACCCCATGGTCTCACTTTGAGCTTTCAGTGACAACACCCCTGATGCTTATTTCAAGAGAGGCCTTTGGAATTCATAACTTAAGGGGAGGCAAAGAACATGGGGAAAAAAAGAAAAGGAAGAACAGGGGCGTGAACCACCCCCCCCCCAAAAAAAAATTCCTGACATGATTTATTTACCCTAAGAGGGTATAACTACTTAACATATAATATTCATAAAGTTAGTTTTGAACTATAAAATAAATCACTGCCTTATCACTCAATTTAATGAAAGCAACTTTAAAGAATAATAATTATGGGAGAAATAGAAACTGAATGGAAAAAAAAACCCAATATACTGAGTGCCATTGCATGGAGGTGGGCTATTACTATCAAATTAAATTTTGACCTCCCATAGCCCCATACCAAACATTATAACCTTGTTCTTTCTCTGCTCAGGGGGCCTCTGTGAATGCAAGTGTGCCGGTCTTTCCGGACACGGGGCACATGTTGAAGTGTTAGGAAGCCTCCAGAGGCCCCTGGGCCATTCACGGACTGTTTGGTGGTACAGTCAGACCGCAGGGGAGTTAATTACTTATTATGAGATGCGAGTTGTTATAGGGATGGTGTGGGGGGAGAGGCTGGGGAGGAGAATGGAGATTTTATTACAGTTTGATAGAGAGTCTAATTCCCACAGCCTCATCTAAAATTGGCATAGCACAGAGTTTGTTTCGCCATGGGAATAGGCTTGCCCTTAGTGACAAGCTACCCTAATATCTGATAGCCAAAAATTACTTCTCTCTTTACTTTGTTCTTCAATACCTCAAAGGCCATGGCCACTAGACTAACTACTGATGCTAGAGAAAATTTCTTTTTTAAAAAAGAAAATATATAAAGATTTAAAAATTTGAATAGCAGTACCCTCTCTTCCATGTGATAGGATCTTTGTGAGAATCAAATAAGAGTGAATCTAACAGGATGGGGTCCGTTGTTCTGGTTTTGATTGAAAGGGGTCCTGCCACTGGGCTCAGCCCCTGGATGTGAAGGGAAGCCTGTGATGAAAAGCAGGCTACACTGCAAAGCTCTTAGCTCTCTGGGATGCTCCAGCAAACACACAGAAAATTTCTTAAATTCATTCCAGGAATTCCATCAGGGATAAATGTGGCTGCCATACAAGCTTTGTAGTCAGAATGCCTTCTCTAGTTGGCAGACGGAAATGTTTTCTGGTTTTGAAAGCTTTACCTTCCATTACCTTCTCTCCTATTTTCCTCACTGTTTTTCTCATATTGCAAGTCTCACAGTAGAGAGAGAAAAAAAGTCGAATGCTAAAATGCAGCTGTTTGTGAGTAGGTGAGGAAAACAGAGTTTAATAAGAGAGAGAGGAATTCCTGGACTTGATTGGGGTTAACATGCGCCAATGTTTTGGCTTCAAATTTACAGTCACAAAGTGGGGTAGTCATCTGCTTAAGTATGGGTCACCAGGCTACCTACCTACTGGGTCATGGTGTGGGTGTCTGGGTGTATGTGGTGGGGAAAAAGAGAGGCATAAGAGATTCTGGCATAGGCCTGTGGGCATATGGGCCTGGACTCCAGGCCCCTTCCTCCGGACGCCCTGCAGCTTCCGCATCCTGGGCTGCTGGGATGGAACAGGCGTTTCAGCTGTTATATAGATCCACAGGCATCCCACGGGGATGAAAGAGTGTTCCCAAAGAAATTGTTCCTCATTGGTGAGGATCACATACTTGGAAGAGATTGGAAGACACAGTTAATTTAGCAAATTCTCCTGCCATCTCTCTGTGAGATGGCCTTTCTTCTGTATAAATAGCATCATGAGATGCAGTACAGGGAAAGCCTGGCAGGCATGCAGGAAAACATGTTTCTAAATTTGAGGTAAGGGAGGGTCTCTTAATTAGAGCTGAGAAAACACAAATCATTAAAAAAATGGTAATTTTGATAATATTATAATTACATTTTCCATTTATTATGACATACTACAAGGATAATGCAAAATCTGAAAGATATTTGAAATATGTATAAGCTCCTCTCCCCAATAAAAGAATTAATATACAGAATGATACAAAATTCTAGTGTTTTACACTAATAAATAGAGTAAGCAGTGGGTGCAGGGGATTGAGATATGGACAGATGATTGGCAAAAATGTAGCAAAGAATTCATGGAAGAAATATGAATAGTCAGTAAAGATATGTCAAAATGTTCTGTGACAGTGGTAAGCACGGAAATCCAAGCTAAAACTACACAGTTCACAGCAACGAGACCAGTAAAAATGAAAACATCTGACGGTATGTGTTGGCAAGGATGTGGATACACAAGAATATTTTGTTGGTGAATGTGTATATTGGTACAACTTCTTTGAAAAACAATTTGACAATAACCAATAATGCTGAAGTTGCTCAAATTCGCTGAGTTGATAGCTTGGCTTCCTGGTTTGTACCACTGAGGTATTTGAACATGCCTGCCAGCAAACAGGTAGGAAACACTCATACAGCACTGTTTCTGATAGACTGAAACCAATATAGATGTCCAAAACCTGGAGAATGGACGCTGCAATTATGGTACATTCAAACACCAATTTAAAGACACGAGGCATACAACACGTTAGTGAAGTGAAAGAACTGGAGAAGGCAATGGCACCCCACTCCAGCACTCTTGCCTGGAAACTCCCATGGATGGAGGAGCCTGGTGGGCTGCAGTCCACGGGGTCGCTGAGAGTTGCACACGACTCAGTGACTTCCCTTTCCCTTTTCACTTTCACGCACTGGAGAAGGAAATGGCAACCCACTCCAGTGTTCTTGCCTGGAGAATCCCAGGGACAGGGGAGCCTGGGTGGGCTGCCGTCTATGGGGTCGCACAGAGTCGGACACGACTGAAGTGACTTAGCTTGGCAGCAGAGCTATGTATATTAAACATAGGGAGAAATTGACTATATACACGTGAAATATATGCGCTGCTGCTGCTTAGTTGCTTCAGTCATATCTGACGCTGTGCAACCCTATGGGCAGTAGCCTGCCAGGCTCCTCTGGCCATGGGATTCTCCAGGCAAGAGTACTGGAGAGGGTTGCCATGCCCTCCTCCAGGGGATCTTCCCAACCCAGGGATGGAACCCTGGTCTTTTGCACTGCAGGCAGATTTTTTACCACTGAGCCACCAGGGAAGCCCAAAATATGTCTATTTCATGTATAATTATATATTTACATTTGTGGAAAACATGCAAAACAGTACTGCCTATTGCACTGTAATTCAGAAACATTGCAGTTAGTATATGAATAAAGGTACAGGGATTTTAAAAACCACTAAATTCAAGAAAATAATTTTCTGGGAAAGGAAGAGAATTGGGGAGAGGTCCAAAGGGGTATTTAGTTCTGCAGACAATGTTTTATTCCTTACATGCATATTCAATATATTATTTTAATATCTATTTGTATATCTTAAATAGAGCAAATTACTTTTTTGAAAAAGAGGTCATGGTAGCAAGTAGCATATTGCACGGAGAAGGCAATGGCACCCCACTCCAGTACTCTTGCCTGGAAAATCCCATGGACGGAGGAGCCTGGTGGGCTGCAGTCCATGGGGTCGCGAAGAGTCAGACACGACTGAGCGACTTCACTTTCACTTCTCACTTTCACGCACTGGAGAAGGAAATGGCACCCCACTCCAGTGTTCTTGCTGGGAGAATCCCAGGGATGGGGGAGCCTGGGTGGGCTGCCGTCTATGGGGTCGCACAGAGTCGGACATGACTGAAGCGACGCAGCAGCAGCAGCAGCAGCAGCAGCAGCAGCAGCAGCAGCAGCAGCATATTGCAAGGCTCTTCTTTCCCTTCCCTAGAGCAAAAGTTTGCTTTCAGGAGCATTCTAAATTTTTCCATTCCAAGATGTAACAAGAATAGAGAACAGGGAAAACCAGCAAGAAACAAAAAAAACACATTTCACATCGGGAAGATATGATGCCGTGGCTAAGTGGACCTGTCCACTGTATGAAGAGGGTGTTTGTTTTTGTCTTGGGTGTCTAACCACTTTTCATTCCTTCTCTTTTTTTTTTCTCAAATATATTCAAATATATCTCAAATATATTTCCCTCTGAAAGACTCTCCCTACTCCATTTATAGTCTACGTGTTTGCAGAGACTTCTGTGGAAGATGTGACTGAAGTTAAAGCTAGTCATCAGGCAACAATGATTTATTCAAGCATATTTTGTTCAGTCAAAGTCAATGAGATAACAAAAGATTTTTCAGGGAGTCATTGCAAAGAAACTCTTGCCTTTTCCCCTCCACTAGCTGAGACCAGGAAAGAATGTAATTTCCAAAGCCAAAACAGCTTCTCTTTGACTGGGAGGCTTTCCTGCTAGTCTAAGCATGAAGCTGTGAGGCAGAAATCTAAGTGAGCAAACAGAGTGGGGGAAACTAGGTCCTGGTGGATTGTCAACTCTTCCAGTCAAACTGGGTTTGACACCAGCCCTACCTCCGAGCTCTTCAGAACTGAAGGTCAATACACTTCCTTTAGGAATATGATTTGGTTTTCCCCTTTCTTGCAACCCAACTGATCTTAACTGATAAATTTTTCATTAGCGGTAACATATCAAAATGAACCCTCCTGTTAGCAACATGAATAATCACAATTTTGGCTGAAACGAGAGCTGTCTGTCCTCCATGCCCACCCATCTCCCACCTGCCAGGTCATCAGTTCCCTGGGGTCCCTCTCCTAACACCTTAGCATCGGATAATAGAGGGAACACAGCTGGCTCCACTCAGATCCAATACTTAGTCCTTTTGTCACAGAAATCATCTAATCAAAACAACTAAAACTGCCTCCCCAGAAATTAAATCCTTCTTTTGACTTGAGACACTTGTACCAGCCAAAAACACTCGATGAAGACCCAGTGAGGGGGTCATTGTTATCTTCACTTTGAATATCTGAGAAAAATGAAGGAAACAGAGATCAGTCCATGAGGGGGTAATTTGTTTCTATTGTCGGGTATTTCACAACACAGGTGATGGTCTAAATTTAAGCAGCATGTGCCCAGACTAATGAAAATCAAAGTTCAAGGGCTTATTTCAATTCTGATTAACAACCCACCCATTTGTAAGGATTTATTGACTAGCTGGGGAATATTTAAAATTTGCATTTCACTTGCCACTTTAGAATTTTTTTCCAAGAGCATTTAATCTTCTTTCCTCTTTCTCTGTTCTTTAAAAGGTCTTGACTTGCTATTCTTAAATGAAATTATCCTTGTCTACTTCCTCTTCAGCAAAATGAAACCAACTTTAAATAACTCACCTAGATGGCTGAGTTTTAAAACTTTTTTGAACAAATACTTTCTCTCAGAGTCCCTATGTGTTGAGATGTTTTATTCTATCCTATTCCATTTCATTCTATTTTAAAATGTCTTGGTCAAGACCCACTAAACTGGCTGCTGCTCAAATGACTGATCTCTTCCAGAGTTGTCTGATACCTGTTTAGGAAAATCTTTGACTCAGAAAACCCTTTTTTTTTTTTTCCTTTAGCTTCCTTCATCTTATATCTAATCTAAGAATATTTTTAACCAGTCCATGAAAGTTACAGTACATGGAAGTCTTATATTTCTATTCTATTAGTTTCCCTGCACTTGGCTCCAAAGGGAGCTTTGTGGTCATGTGCCTTTTGAATGTAGGTGCATTTGGTGTCCTTTTGTTCTGCATAAAGAAGACTGATTCTTCATTTCTCAGTCTCTTTCTCAACTACCAGTTAAGTTTATCGAAGAGGACACGTTGGCGATAGAGTCACAGGCAGGGGAGAATCATATTTCTTGTTCTCTTTTAACACGGGCTGTGTCTCCCACAGGATTTCCACTCTTGTTGGAAGCGTCTCTTCTGATTTTGGTGTCTACCTGATAGACTCAGCTCCTGACCTCTGGTAGTGCTTCATCACGTTGCTCTTGGGCCGTGGGAGCAGCAGCAGCTTTTTGCTGGTATTAATCACTGAATTGCTTTCCATCCCCTTATTTGGCTTTGTGATGCTCCCAGTAACCTTGTTAACTAGTCCTCATACTAAATTCCTTCTGCAAATGAACTTGCACTCACTATTTCTTTGACTGATACATTGGATTGATATATATCAGGATTGGATTACACTTGCTATTAATTTGACCCACATTTTGAACTTTAGTTCTGGGAATGGGTGGGCTTGAGGGTCCAATATTTGAAAGCAATGAGTATCATAGAAGAGTGAGTCTGACATTCTGCGTGAAGTTTTTTTCTGGAGGCATTTACCAATTCCTAAGAGGCTGAGAAAGCAAAGAGATATTTGAAACATTAAAAAGCTGAGAGATGTATGTGATATCAGAGAGAGAGAGAGAGATTGGAAGGCAAACTTTAGGAGAGAGAGGGAGAATTTTAAAGCCTGCCATGGAGGAAGGATCTGGGAAACAACACAGACATTTAGTTGAGACCCTGGAACCGCTCCTCCTAAGAATTAGAGCAAACTGGAAGGAGGCCAGTCCTCACAAAGCCAGAAACACAAGCTGAAGCCATCTTAACTCCTGATGAAATCAATGGAGACTTCTCAAGGTAGTCTGTCAGAAGAAAATCCAGTTCTATCTGGAAGACTATAAATCATCTAAAGCCAGTATATTTTTAAAATATACAATAAAACTAACTAAACATGACAGAAAAAAAATATGACCATGTGGCTGAAAATCAAGGAAAAAAGAGAAAAGGAACAGAGTCATAATAGGGGGGTGGGGAAACAACCTTTCAGATATACAATGTAACTCCAGCATTTGGAGTTATCAGAGAGGTACTGTATAGAAACAATAGTTCACGTGCTCAAGAAAATAAAAAGTTTCAGTGGAGAATTGCAACCTATAAAAGAATAAAATGGAAATTTTAGAACTGAAATAATTCCAGTAGATGGGCGCATCAGGAGTTTGTTGCAACAGAACTAATCGTGAACTGAAAGAGTGAAATAAAATATGCAGTGGAAAATATGTAGATTGAATCACAAAGAAAAATATATGAAAAAAAAAACCCACAGCATGCTAAGAGGTCTAAACATGTGTAACTGAAATCTCAGGAAGAAAGGAGAGAGAGAGGGAGAAAAAGAGGGGTGTGGGAGCTGTAAGAAATGTTTAAAGAGTTATACGCTAAGAATTTCACAAAATGTAATGAATGACCTGAAGACCAAAATCAAGAGATTCTGCAAGCCATAGCAGAATAAATCTGAAATCAGCGCTTCAACACAGTATAGTAAAACTGCTGCAACCAAAGTCAAAATGAAAATCTTAAATGCAGCCAGAGGAAAAGAAGGCTCATTAAATTCACAGTAGCAGCAGCAAGACCGACACAAACAACAGAGGGTGAAACAAGGCCAGATTCTAAAAGAAAACATTCGCTGACCTGTTGTTCAATATTGCAAAAATGATGGAAAAATACTTTACAAACAAAATTTATTGCCAGTAGTCCCACAGTAAGGTAAAAAATGAAATTATGAAAAGAGATACATCATGATGATTAAAGGCTTTGTTCAGTTGGAAATTATAGAAACATAAATTTGTACTTAAGATTAATTACACAAGCTTAAATACATACATAAGGCAAAATGATGTATGTAAAAGATCTTGACAAATCCAAAATCATAGTGAAGATTTTAGCATCTCTCTTATAACTGATAAGAAATCAGTAGAACTACAGAAGACTTTCATAATAACAAAAAAAGTGTTAACAAATAGAAACAAATGTCTGATTATGTAAATATAATCAAACCCTCCAGAATGTATTATATTTTACACATGAAATTTTTATCAAAATAGACCACATGATGGGCCTGAAAGCCACCTCCACAAATTTCAAAAAATTGAAGTCAAACAGAATATATTCTCTGACCACAGTGGAATGCATCTAGAAATAAAATCCCCAAATTCTTGAATATTAAGTAAAGCACATTTAAATAAACAGTGGGCCAAAGAATAAATCACAATGTAAATCTGAAAATATTTGACTCAAATAACCATGAAAATGTAGCATTTAAATACTTGTGGGCTACAACTAAAGCTACGCTTAGAGGAATTTTACAACTTAGCTTGATACATTATAAATGGCTGAAACTAGATGTTCTAAGCATGTATCACAAAAAGTCAGGGAAAAAAGACACAAAAGAAGGAGTATTTTATTTATTTATAATTAATTTATTTTTTCTATAGTACTTGATTTAAAATCAACAAAGTCAAATACTATTTCTGTGCATGCTCAGTTGCTTCAGTCGTGTCCGACTGTTTGTGACCCCATGGACTGTAGCCCACCAGGCTCCTCTGTCCATGAGATTTTCCAGGCAAAGATACTGCAGCAGGTTGCCATTTCCTCCTCCAGGGGATCTTCCTCACCCAGGGATCGAGCATGTGAGAGCAGGCAGGGCTACCGTTGGTTAAATGACCCAGTGAGTGAATATGCAAAGGGCCTGGAACCAGGCGTGGTGTATCACTGACACTCAGTACAGATTCTGAGTGGATCCCATAGGTTCTGCCTCCAAAAGGCGTTCATCTTGTGTTTCCCCATCTTCATCAATTTTGCCACATCCAAGCCTCCATAACCTCTGGCCTGAGCGACTAACCAGTTCCCAACTGGCTTCCCAATTTCCACACTTGCCATAAGGTTCACCCTGCCCACTAGTCATCTTTGCAAAATGTGGACCAGAGTTGTGTCCCTCCCTGCCTAAAACCTCCTGATGGTGTCCCATTGCTTGTGGCTGTGGCCTCCCAGGTCCGAAATGATTTGGCCCTGCCCACCTCACTAACCTCTCCTGGAGCTATTCTAATTCTGTGAAACATTATTAAAATTGACATTTCCTTAGTAAAGATGAACATGAGAGTAAAAAGGAGGACTATATTACCTATATCTGGAATAAAAAGAGAACATAGCTATAGACTTAACATATATTAAAATGTTGATAAGACATACAACTGTGGGACTTCCCTGGCTGTTTCCGTGGTTAAGCCTCCAAGCTTCCAAGACAAGGGGGATATGTTTGATCCCTGGTCCAGGGAAACTGGAACCCCACACACCATGCAGCCTGTCTAAAAAATAAAAAAACAAATACAGTTTCCATTTTATATGAAAAAGGAAGACCTTTCATATCAGAGTCATGAGCTGAGGAGAACAAAGGACTTCTATGATTAAACAGAAATGAAGGAAGTGGGAGCTGTTCCAAGGGAACAGAACTAAGCCCTGCAGAAAGCACACCTTCTGAGGTCCACTAATTTCTCTGCTTGCATATGTCACTCCCATCCCCCTCCACCTCCTCCCCACCCTTTGGTCCAGGAGGCTTTTGGAAGGAGACCACCATATGTCTCCCACGTGTGGTGCTTATACACAAGATACCATCCCGTCACTTAAGGACTAGTGATGCTGCAAACCAAAGCCAAGGTTCTGGCCCTAATTGGCTCCCACTTTATTCCCTCATCACATTCTTTTCCCAAGGCAATGACCTTGTAAAAATGAATTACCTGGAGAAAAGAAAAAATAATTAACAATTCACAAAATACCTTTTAGTCAAATTTGGCTTATCGCTGCCTATTTTCAATTCTGGTTTTATATCTTCCAGAGTATTCTTGCAGTTAATACATACAGCTTATCAAAAAAATTTTTTTTAATCTTTTAAGCAGAGTTCCAGCTGCTTAGTTGATAGTTGAGTATCTTTAATATGATTATAATTCAAGGACTTCTCAGAGGAAGCTGCATCTAAAAACATCTCACCAGCAACATGCATAGTATTTGAAGAGTCATATTCAGATAGAAGTTAGGCCAGATATTTTGTTAATTATCCTTTCAGATTCAAAAAATTTTACTTGCTTGTTTTCTTCAGAAGATTTTACACTTATTTCAATGGATGTAAAGGAAATATATGCATGAAATGTAGTAGATCCATGATTTCTGGTTGGTTTCATTCATATATATATATATATATATATATATATAATATAGGCTGTATTAGGTCACACAGAGTCGGACACGACTGAAGCGACTCAGCAGCAGCAGCAGGAGCAGGTCTTCATTGCTACTTGCAGGCTTTCTCTAGTGGTGAGCAGGAGCTACTCTTCGTTTTGGTACATGGGCTTCTTATTGCGATGGCTTCTCTTTTTGCAGAGTAGGGGTTCTAGGCATGCAGGCTTCGGTATGCAGGCTCAGGAGTTGCAGCACGTGGGCCCTAGAATGCACAAGTTTCAGCAGTTGTGGCACGTGGACCCAGTAGTTGTGGCATGAGGGCTTAGTTGCCCTGCATCATCTGATATCTTCCTGGACCAGGGATCGAACCCATGTCCCATGCTGTCCCCTGAATTTGCAAACAGATTCTTAACCACTGAACCTCTTTGGGAAGCCCCAATATTGTCCCACTACTCCAAAATTAAGAAGTCTCAGTGGTACTCAATTTCCCACCAAGAAACATTTTTCAAATGCCTTGAATTTAAAACATAAATCCTTTCACTCTGGCCTCAGTTTAGTTCAGTTCAGACGCTCAGTCGTGTCCGACTATTTGCGACCCCATGAATCGCAGCACGCCAGGCCTCCCTGTCCATCACCATCTCCCGGAGTTCACTCAGACTCATGTCCATCAAGTCCGTGATGCCATCCAGCCATCTCATCCTCTGTCATCCCCTTCTCCTCCTGCCCCCAATCCCTCCCAGCATCAGAGTCTTTTCCAATGAGTCAACTCTTCACATGAGGTGGCCAAAGTACTGGAGTTTCAGCTTTAGCATCAGTCCTTCCAAAGAAATCCCAGGGTTGATCTCCTTCAGAATGGACTGGTTGGATCTCCTTGCAGTCCAAGGGACTCTCAAGAGTCTTCTTCAACACCACAGTTCAAAAGCATCAATTCTTCGGCACTCAGCTTTCTTCACAGTCCAACTCTCACATCCATACATGACCACAGCAAAAACCATAGCCTTGACTAGATGGATCTTAGTCGGCAAAGTCATGTCTCTGCTTTTGAATATGCTATCTAGGTTGGTCATAACTTTTCTTCCAAGGAGTAAGCGTCTTTTAATTTCATGGCTGCAGTCACCATCTACAGTGATTTTGGAGCCCCCCAAAATAAAGTCTGACACTGTTTCCACTGTTTCCCCATCTATTTGCCATGAAGTGATGGGACCAGATGCCATGATCTTCGTTTTCTGAATGTTGAGCCTACCTCTGCTTATTTGTATAGAATTATTCTTTCTTTATGAGCAAATTAGAAATGTAATTTGGATTTGTTATGTAATCCATGCAAGCCTTAAGCTATATTCTCACTGATTTCACTGAGTGCTTAACTTTAATAGGAGCAATAGCACACAATTCTTATTTTCACCTCAGAGTTCTAGTCTCTTGACTTTGGTTTTTAGAGTTAAGATGATATAGTGATTTCAGTACTCAAATGAACATTAAGTGTGCAAAATCTTTGGTTCCCTGTGTCTCTTCCTTTTTAATCTTTCCCAGATGCCGGATATAGTCTGCAGTTAGATGTGAGAAAGGCTCATGGGAGCTTTCACTCCTGATTCACAGCCTTAAGGAAACCAAAAGCTGGGCTTCCTTCTTTTGAATCCCCAAAACCCCTCCTTGGTGACATTCTACACAGATAAATAAGCTCCTGGTAATCCCTCATTGCTGAGACTCTGCAGTGGCCAGGGATATCTGAGTCTTTAAACCACCTTATCCAACCTTCAAGAACTATGGCCCAAAGCCTTTTTAGTGAGGAAATTAGATAGTCTTCCCAATAAAGGAAAAAAGGATTTCCCATCAAAGTGGATGGTACATTTTTGGACTAGCTTGTCTAGTTTACCTTTCAACAAACATGCTTTTGTCATGGACACACATGTTTCATATCTCCAATGGCAGCTGATACATGGAAGTTTAATTCCAGGCATCCTATAGATTGATGGGAGCTTCAGATGAGTTGTCTATTTAAGGCTCCCCTCCCCCTCTCCTAGGGCATAAGATGAAAAGTAGAGTTAATCCAGGTAAACCATGTGCAAGGCAAACCTACTTAGTATGTCTTATCCAGGATTATTCTAGTTACTACTGCGGCCTAACACATTCCTCTAAAACTTAAGACAATGCTAGTAGCTCAGTTGTGTCAGACTCTTTGCAATCCCATGGACTATAGCCCACCAGGTTCCTCTGTCCATGGGATTATCCCAGTAAGAATACTGAAGTGGTTGCCATTTCCTTCTCCAGGGTCTTCCCAACCCAAGGATTGAATTCAGGCCTCCCACATTGCAGGCAGATTCTTTACCACCAAGCCACCTGTAAGACCACCTCTGTTTTGCTCAAAATCTTATGGGTCAGAAATTTGAGAGGCTCATATTACTTGGGTTCTGTCATGTAGGTACAGTCAGATACTGGTTGGAGCTGTAAGACTATGAAAGCTTGACAGGCTGGATACTCAGAACTCACTCACAAAACTGATACTGATTGTTGGTTTTCTACTGGGAATTCATCTGAGCTGTTGAACTGGGGTATGTCCATACATGACCTTTTTTATCGTGTTGGTCTCAGCATAGTTGGATATTTTGCACAATGACTCAGGGCTCCATAAATCAGTGTCCTGGATCATAAGAATGGAGACTACATCACCTTCTATGACTCAGCCTTACAAGTCACATAGCATCACTCATCCACATTCTGTTGATTCCATAGGAGTCACATTCCTGCCCAGATTCAAGAGAGATTGGAGAAAGACTATACCTGTTGATGCTAAAGAGCAAGGTCAGTGATGGGGATGTGGGATGAAAGTGTTCTAATCCATTTGGGGAAATATAATTTGTTTCAAAGATAATACAATATTAGAATCAGCCAGTGGATCAAGACGTGCCCAAAAAGTCACTGCTGAGTATATAACTGGAAAAGGCCTCTGAGACTCCAGTAAATCTACACAGAGGCCAAGTGGAAGCTGAAATTGAGGCCAAAAGGATGACTTAGGTGTCCATTTTTCCCTCTCAAAAAATGCACAGACACCAACTGGTCAAGAAGGTTCCCTGGTCTCCCACTTCTGGTCCCCCTTGAGGATCTGATCAAGAGGACTTCAAGAAATGAGACAAAGAAGGAAGAAATTCCCATTTTATATGGTGTTCCTAGAAAGTAGAGTCATAGAAAATATTGGTTAAATTTGGTACCTACAAACTGCAGTAATGACTATGTCTTTGGGAATACTCTGAAAATTAATGAAGAAACCGGGTAGATCCTTCCTCAAATGATGGGTGACATATCGTTGGAGTAGAGAGAGGAAGAGGCTTGTGACAAAGTTGCTCAATCATGGAGTAATAGAGTTTGATTTGTGTGTTCTTTTCAGAGGCTGTCCTACTAAGGAGTATTTTATAATTTTCTGAGACTGAGTTTTTCCCACTGCGGGGGAATGTGCTTGCTGTAATGCTTTAGAGACCCTCCTCTTTGGAGTTATCTCACAGGAAATTTCCCATAGGGGCCTTGATTCTTTCTCCAACTGGAGATAAAGCATGACCTCTGAAGATCAGCAAAAGAGTGAAATCAATGTGTTCACTCATTAATGTGTGATCAAGACACAATTTGGGATGTCCTGTTGTCACACCTAATCTTCAAAACAACTCTGAGATATCAAGAGTATTATTCTCCCTTGACAGATAAGTAATATGCTCATTGTTAAAGGATAGATTCTGAGAAAGGTTTTCGTAGTTAGTGTTCTCTGTGTCATAATTAAAAAAAAAAAAAAGACATGTCAAATCATGAAGCTCTGGTCTTCATCCTACTCTTCAGTGCTTTTTAGGGTCCCAGTGATGTTCAGAGGAAGATATTTGCTGTTAATGCTTTTGTTTTTCTTGATCTTCTCTAAAGTGCTTTTTTGATTTCCTTCAACTCACAGAGGAAGCCTCAATATAAGAAAAACAAAGCCTGTGGCAAAATAGAAGTTATAGAGAATTCTGTTTGTAATCATGCTGAGATCCAAACCTGGGCAGTCAATCCCTGAACTCGAAGGTGGGCAGTCTTAGCACAGTTTGAACGGGATAGGGCTACACATGGACTTCTACTCCAGCTTAGAGACAGAGACTCTTTTACAGGGATCACTTCTGTGCAGATAAACATCACATGCCAAATGATTCAGTTCAGTTCAGTCGCACAGTTGTGTCCGACTCTTTGCGACCCCATGAATCGCAGCGCACCAGGCCTCCCTGTTCATCACCATCTCCCGGAGTTCACTCAGACTCACATCCATCGAGTCCGTGATGCCATCCAGCCATCTCATCCTCTGTCATCCCCTTCTCCTCCTACCCCGAATCCCTCCCAGCATCAGAGTTTTTTCCAATGAGTCGACTCTTCTCATGAGGTGGCCAAAGTACTGGAGTTTCAGCTTTAGCATCATTCCTTCCAAAGAAATCCCAGGGCTGATCTCCTTCAGAATGGACTGGTTGGATCACCTTGCAGTCCAGGGGACTCTCAAGAGTCTTCTCCAACACCACAGTGCAAAAGCATCAATTCATCAGCACTCAGCCTTCTTCACAGTCCAACTCTCACATCTATACATGACCACAGGAAAAACCATAGCCTTGACTAGCTGGACCTTAGTCGGGAAAGTAATGTCTCTGCTTTTCAATATGCTATCTAGGTTGGTCATAACTTTTCTTCCAAGGAGTAAGCATCTTTTAACTTCATGGCTGCAGTCACCATCTACAGTGATTTTGGAGCCCCCGAAAATAAAGTCTGACACTGTTTCCAACTGTTTCCCCATCTATTTCCCATGAAGTGATGGGACCGGATACCATGATCTTCATTTTCTGAATGTTGAGCTTGAAGCCAACTTTTTCACTCTCCTCTTTCACTTTCATCGAGAGACTTTTTAGCTCCTCTTCACTTTCTGCCATAAGGGTGGTGTCATCTGCATATCTGAGGTTATTGATATTTCTCACGGCAATCTTGATTCCAGCTTGTGTTTCTTCCAGTCCAGCATTTCTCATGATGTACTCTGCATACAAGTTAACTAAGCAGGGTGACAATATACAGCCTTGATGTACTCCTTTTCCTATTTGGAACCAGTCTGTTGTTCCATGTCCAGTTCTAATGGTTGCTTCCGGACCTGCATACAGATTTCTCAAGAGGCAGGTCAGGTGGTCTGGTATTCCCATCTCTTTCAGAATTTTCCACAGTTTATTGTGATCCACACAGGTATCTACCCCAAACTCAATGGATAAAATCATTTCAAGCCTGAGGTGACAGGGAACCAGAAGAGAGCATTCTAGGATTCCCTATATATAGATACAGACCTATGGTAACTATGAAATTAAATTCCAGAAAATGAAATTTGACTGAATGCTAGTAAGTATTTTACTCATTTTTGCAAATCTGAAATGTGTTTGTATATCCAAAAAGGGGTACTGAAATTCTACTGTGTGCCAAGCAATGAGGATGTATCGATATATATAAAAGACATGATTTCTAGCCTCAGGAATCAGTCTAGTTGGGCAGGCATACAATACACAATTAGAAAAATTTTTGTGGGGAACAGTCTCTCAGAGCTATCTGCCTCCTGGGCTGCAGTCCTTATATAGCCCCAAATTAAAAAACTCACAACTCTCAAGTTGTACATCTTTTTTTAGCAGACAATTATGGTGACCACGAAGGGGACCCAGAGTGGACTTCCTCCCTTTGACTGGACTTCACAAGGAACTGGAGCTTTGGTGCCAGCAGTGGCCCCTGTGCCCATCTGCCTCCTCGGGGAGTGCAGATGAATTTGAGACAATCTAGGGTTGTTTCTAGGAGAAGGCAATGGCACCCCACTCCAGTATTTTTGCCTGGAGAATCCCCGGGATGGGGGAGCCTGGTGGGCTGCCATCTATGGGGTCACACAGAGTCAGACATGACTGAAGTGACTTAGCAGCAGCAGCAGCAGCAGCATCAGGGTGGTTTCTGAAACATATCTCAGTAATCTGTCTTTGGATGAAGATCAGATGCCTCACACATGACCTTCAATCAAGAATGGAAGAAGGCAAAATTTAAGGAACTGTCTCCAACCTGGGTGGAAGGACCTTTCTATCAGATACTCTTAACTAGCTCACGCCCAGTGAAATTGAAGGAAAATTGACTCTTGGGTTAACTCCCACTTCCAAAAGCCCCTAAGCTGTACTGGTCCATAGAGAGGACCTCAGTTCAGTTTAGTCGCTCAGTCGTGTCCGAGTCTTTGCAACCCCATGAATTGCAGCACGCCAGGCCTCCCTGTCCATCACCAACTCCTAGAGTTCACTCAAACTCAGGCCCATTGAGTTGGTGATGCCATCCAGCCATCTCATCCTCTGTCATCCCCTTCTCCTCCTGCCCCTAATCCCTCCCAGCATCAAATTCTTTTCCAATGAGTCAACTCTTCACATGAGGTGGCCAAAGTATTGGAGTTTCAGCTTTGGCATCATTCCTTCCAAAGTACATCCAGGACTGATCTCCTTTAGAATGGACTGATTGGATCTCCTTGCAGTCCAAGATACTCTCAAGAGTCTTCTCCAACACCACAGTTCAAAAGCATCAATTCTTCAGCACTCAATTTTCTTCAGAGTCCAACTCTCACATCCATACATGACCAATGGAAAAACCATAGCCTTGACTAGATGGACCTTTGTTGGCAAAGTAATGTCTCTGCTTTTTAATATGCTGTCTAGGTTGGTCATAACTTTCCTTCCAAGGAGTAAGCATCTTTTAATTTCATGGCTGCAGTCACCATCTGCAGTGATTTTGGAGCCCCCCCCCAAATTAAAGTCTTTCACTGTTTCCGCTGTTTTCACATCTATTTGCCATGAAGTGATGGGAATGGATGCCATGATCTTTGTTTTCTGAATGTTGAGCTTTAAGCCAACGTTTTCACTCTCTGATAATGGGCTATAATCTATTTCCCTTTGTTTCTTCTGTATTCATCTGAATGCTCTATGAGCAAGCAACAGGAAAGAAATTCTTGGTAACCAACCAACTTGAGTTTTGATGCATGGCCCTGCTATGACCAGAACTAGCCCAACCAGCTGGCTTGACAGAATCGCTTCAAAACAGAAGCTAGTGAGCTGAGCTCAGAGGGTAGACACTGAGAGAAAGAAACAGATAGGAAGCAGGCAATTAGAGAACCTCCACCTTCTAACCCAAGCTCAGTGATGCTGGGGTTCTGTGAAAAGCATGACCTATAGGGCAGGTCACTTGTTTAATGCAGGAGCAGATCTCAGTATTGGGCAGACTCCTGAGTCCAGAGAGAACTGTCTGTATCGATTCATTTGACATCAGATATGAAACCCACTTCTGAGTTTTAGTAGCTAGCAAGACCAAGGCTGCCACTGCCTGGATGAGAGTTCAGATGAAGACTTCTAGTCCAGTGAGCATGGCAGTGAGCACAAAAGCAGAACAGAGTAGATGAATCATTACTGCCCAGTGCCCACTTTTGCTTACGCCGTGTTTTAAGGATGAGAGAGAGATGACATCCTTTTTTTCCTGTAGTAGTAGAGGACACAAGTGGCGATTCCAGGTATGTTCAGGGAGGTGTCAGTATCTGCTGGGCTGTTTTAGTCTATACCTTTTGCCTACTGCTCTGTATATCTAGAGGACACTCTGGAGTGATATTGACACATCACTATGAAACCTCTATCCACTGGCAGGAACTTTTCCTGCTCAGGAGGAGGCAGCAAGCCTGTGAACCGGCTGAACATGGTGCTAATACCATAAAACAGTGAAACCATCAACCAAGCTGCATTTCCTGCTCAGAATGCCCCTTCCAAACTGGCCACCGCTCAAAGCAAGCGGATGAGAGGAAGTCCACAGAAGACCTCTGCAATCCTAGCAGCCCCAGGGAAGAGATCCCTAATCAAAATCTTCATTGGAATAATAAAAAGGGAATCTGATAAGCAGTGCCTAGTTCCTGGGGCAATGAAGGCACTATCCCAACCAGAGACCAACATGCATTTCATTCCACCTGAGAGAAAACTAACATATGCCCAAAGGCAGAGGAACCAGAGATCAAATTGCCAACATCCGCTGGATCATGGAAAAAGCAAGAGAGTTCCAGAAAAACATCTATTTCTGCTTTATTGACTATGCCAAAGCCTTTGACTATGGATCACAATAAACTGTGGAAAATTCTGAAAGAGATGGGAATACCAGACCACCTGACCTGCCTCTTGAGAAATCTGTATGCAGGTCAGGAAGCAACCATTAGAACTGGGCATGGAACAAGAGACTGGTTCCAAATAGGAAAAGGAGTACATCAAGGCTGTATATTGTCACCCTGCTTATTTGACTTACATGCAGAGTACATCATGAGAAACGCTGGACTGAAAGAAACACAAGCTGGAATCCAGATTGCAGGGAGAAATATCAATAACCTCAGATATGCAGATGACACCACCCTTATGTCAGAAAGTGAAGAGGAGCTAAAAAGCATCTTGATGAAAGTGAAAGAGGAGAGTGAAAAAGTTGGCTTCAAGCTCAACATTCAGAAAATGAAGATCATGGCATCCAGTCCCATCACTTCATGGGAAATAGATGGGGAAACAGTGGAAACAGTGGTCAGACTTGATTTTGGGGGGCTCCAAAATCACTGTAGATGGTGACTGCAGCCATGAAATTAAAAGACGCTTACTCCTTGGAAGGAAAGTTATGACCAACCTAGATAGCATATTCAAAAGCAGAGACACTACTTTGCCAGCAAAGGTCCGTCTAGTCAAGGCTGTGGTTTTTCCATTGGTCATATATGGATGTGAGAGTTGGACTGTGCAGAAGGCTGAGCACCGAAGAATTGATGCTTTTGCACTGTGGTGTTGGAGAAGACTCTTGAGAGTCCCTTGGACTGCAAGGAGATCCAACCAGTCCATTCTGAAGATCAACCCTGGGATTTCTTTGGAAGGAACGATGCTAAAGCTGAAACTCCAGTACTCTGGCCACCTCATGCGACGAGTTGACTCATTGGAAAAGACTCTGATGCTGGGAGGGATTGGGGGCAGAAGGAGAAGGGGATGACAGAGGATGAGATGGCTGGATGGCATCACGGACTTGATGGACGTGGGTCTGAGTGAACTCTGGAAGTTGGTGATGAACAGGGAGGCCTGGCATGCTGCGATTCGTGAGGTCGCAAAGAGTCGGACACAACTGAGCGTCTGAACTGAACTGAACTGAACTGAACTGAAGTGTCCTAGCAATTGTGTCACTAAACCATGATTTTTAAGGTCGCAGAGTCATTTGACCACAAGAGATATGTTGTGAGTAATACAATAAGAAGTGGTAGTGAAAAGTGAAATTGAAGTTGCTCAGTCATATCCGACTCTTTGCGACCCCACGGACTATAGCCTACCACACTCCTCCATCCATGGGATTCTCCAGACAAGAGTACTGGAGGGGGTTGCCATTTCCTTCTCCAGGGGATCTTCCCGACCTAGGGATCGAACCCGGGTCTCCTGAATTCCAGGCAGATGCTTTAACCTCTGAGCCACCAGGGAAGAAGTGGTAGGGACTCCACTAAATGAGAGAATATACGTTAGTTTCAAGTCCAGCAATTAGCTGTTCAGTTCTGTCATATCATTGACGTGTTAAATTCTGAAACCCATATTACCAGGTATTTCAAGGTTTAAGAATAACCATGTATGTGGTCCGAAAGGGTACATGTACCCAGATGTTCATTGCACCACTGTTTACAATAGCCAAGACATGGAAGCAAACTAAATATCCATCAACAGAGGAATGGATAAAGACGTGGTACATACACACAATGGAATATTACCGAGCCATCAAAAGGAATGAAAAATGCCATTTGCAGCAACATAGATAGACCTAGAGATAGTCATACTGAGTGAAGCAAGTCAGATAAAGAGAAATATTGTATGACATCCCTCATATTCAGAATCTTAAAATAAATGATACAAATGAACTTATTTACAAAACAGAAATAGACCCACAGACTTATAAAATGAACTTATGGTTGCCAGGGGGCAAAGATTGGTGAGGAGGGATAGTTATGGAGTTTGGGATTGACATGTACATACTGCTGTATTTAGGGTGATCAGACAACAAGGACCTATGATACAGCATGGAAAACTGTTCAGTGTTATGTGGCAGCCTGGATGGGAGGGGATTTTGGGGGAGATGGATACATGTGTATATATGGCTGAATCCCTTTGCTGTCTACCTGAAACTATAATCTGTTGTACTCTGATATAATATAAAAAAAATTTTAAGTGAATAACCAGAATTTAAATGCATCCAGAATTTAAATGGTATATCCCATTTTAAAAAATTATTGTGTAACTTGGTTGAAAACATGTGTGGATAGAACCTAGCGCATCTGCGGTGCTTCACCAGTCCTGGAGGCTATTATTTGTAACCTGGAGCTTTGCAAAGATAATGATTATATATGGTGGTTCTCTTGCTCACTCCAATCCAATCTAATTCTCTGTGGGACCCTAGGTCTGCTGGTAAGAATAGCAACAAACTGAGTTTTATGCACAGCAAATGAGATTGTGACTAGATGACCTGGCTGTAAGCTCCTTAGATACCAGAATAATGTGACAGATTCTCATCCCAGGACATAGCTGTATGTGAGGATGGTGTTTTATAAACCCATCTTGCAGATCTGAGCCTGCACAGGATCTTTGCTTCAGAATTGACTAACAGCAAGCGCTTCCCAGGTGGCTCAGTGGTAAAGAATCCACCTGCCAATGCAGAAGACTTGGACGACATGGGTTCCATCTCTGGGGTCAGGAAGATCCGCTGGAGAAGAAAAGGGCAACCCACTCCAGTATTCTTGCCTGGGAAAGCCCATGGACAGAGGAACCTGATGGGCTATAGTCGATGGGGTCACGAAAGAGCCAGACACGACTTAGCAACTGAACACACACACAGTGAATGATGAAGACAATCTGTTTGTTCTCTGTATTGCTGGCCTAATCTAATCAAGCCCCCCATGTCCGTTGGCCAGGGCTATAATTGCAACTGACAGGACTCAACTTTAAAGAGGGAAGATTTAGCAGACTGGAAAGGACCAAGCAGACACTCCATGCTGGAGCAGAGGCACGGAGGCCAAGGTGAGACATCATACCTGGGCCCCAGCTGCAAGTTTCATTCCCTGTAGGCTCTGGAAAACAGCTCTTGATTTTTACCCATTCACTGTGGCTGGCTACTTTGGAAAAAAATGCCTCTAAATATTTCATGGTTAGCCAGCCCCTCCCAGAGCCTTCACAGGAAGCTCAAGTCCTTCTTTCTTGTCTCATTAATTCACAAGTGCTTTGTTTCTTATGATGGAAAATTCCCTTTGTTGGAAAGGAGAAGCATTGTTCTGTGGGGAATAAAATGCAAAACATTTTCCTAGCATCTGTCTGAGACAAGCCGGACCTCAGGGAATGGCCAGGAGAGAGTGTGGGATGCAGGAGTTCAGCCCTGCCCTGCTGCTCAGTTCTCTGAGGCCCAAAAGATGCTGGGGGATGGGCGGACATTGTCCTAAAACGGAGACCCTTGAAATTGCAGGGGCTGTGAATGGATCTATGGAAATTTCTCAAAGTCTGATTTATAAGGAGTCCTGAGAAAGAGCCACACACACACCCACACACACACACGACCAGAGCTTATGATTTAGACTGTCATCTGGGAGAAGCTGTGCTCAGTTCAATGTTCGGAGGATGTACCCTTTAGTCATTAAATAGCAGACACAGATGAGATCCGTGGCCGGCATCACCACCTGGCATAACCTCTAGTTACCATTCCTCCCTGGCTCATCTCAGAGGTTGAAAGCATTGCTCAGCCTCTCTGAGCCCCCGACAGAGCACCTGGGCCCAGTGTGAGTACACAGAGCTAGTCGGCTGGCTCTTTTCTTTCCTCAGTCTTTCTCAGAACGAGTAAGGTCTACCAGCATGTTTGGAAATTATAGCCAATACCGTGTGTCAACCTCACCGACTCTCACTCACATCATGGAAAAGTGAAACAGCCACATTATACCTGGGATGGGTATATATACCTCTATGGGGTGGGTAATATGCTAGAGTGGCCCCCTACCTGTCCCCTTAAGACTGGAGAAATGGAGGGTCATCCCTGAAAAAGTCCTAAGCAGAATGAGCACACTCATTCCAGCGAGCACACACTCACCAAGGCAGGGACACAGAGTGTCACACAAATGCCCATGAGCCAGTGAATGTCCCCCTCCCATACCTTTATCAGTCAAATGTAGGCTGACTTATGCTGCATAGCCCTTGGCCCCAGACTGCAGTGACATGTAACACAGAGCTTTTATTTCTCATATCCTATGTCTTTATAATGGATGGAGTGTGGTTGTGTCCCATATCTTCATCCTAAGACTAAAGATGAAGGGTTAGCCTCTATCTGGGATGAGAACGCTGGGGAACTATACCGTGTCTCCTAAAATGTCAGCCTATGAGTGGTATCCATGACTTACGCTCCTATTATTTTTTTATGAATGATTTTATATATTTGGCTGCACTGGGCCTTTCTTGCTGTGTGCAGGCTTTCTCTAGTTGTGGCAAGTAGGGGCTACCTCTTCATTTTGGTGTTTGGGCTTCTTACTACAGGGGCTTCTGTTGTTGTGGAGCATGGGCTCAAGGCATGCAGACTTCAGCAGTTGTGGCTCACAGACCATGTGCCCCATGACATGTGGGATCTTTCCAGACTAGGAATTGAACCCACGTCTCCTGCATTGGCAAGCTGACTCTTACCACTGAGCCACCAGGGAGGCCCATCATCAAACCAAATAGGAATCCCTGGGAAAGAAATACAATACTCCTGTATGAGAATAGCAACTACTTGGGAAGGATGCTACCACTATTTCTCATTTTGTTTCTTGCAAGGTATATCCTATCTTGGGAAAAGGAAGCATGCAGTTTAGAAAAATAATCTATTTATTAATTTAATGTTTATTTGGTAAGTACCATCTGTCAGAAAATTCTAGGCATAAGAGATACAACAAAGCAGGACAAATTCCTGCTCTTAAAGAGCTTAGATTCTAGGAGGGGAGACAGAAAACAGATATTTAAATATATAATATATTCATGATTGGTGCTATGGAAAATAATACAGCAAGCAAGAGGGAAGAAAGTACGAGGGAAGAAAGTACCTAGGTGTGTATTTGTGCATGTGTGGCATTTTATTCAAGACAAGGAAGTTGGTGGCTGGCTTTAAGTGGAGGCATGATGTTATCCTTCTGCGTTTTGAAAGGTTACCCTGGCTGCTGACTGGCAGAGGCAGAAGCAGGACAAGGTGGGGGCTTTTGTGGGAATTCAGGCTAGAGTTGGTGGTGATCTGAAGCAGGGCGGTGGTGGTAGTGAAGGGGTATGAAAGTGGTCAGACTAAACACATTTTGAAAATGAACAATGGGTTTGTTGATGGATTGGATTAGGGGAGTAGGAGAAAAGGAGAGTTTAAGGATGTCTTGGGTATTTTTTCTTGAGCAGTTTAAACAAATGAGCTGCATTTATCAAGACGTTGAGCTGTATGGGGAGAGGTTTGGAGATAAAGGGAAGGGACCAACAAGAAATTTCAACCTTGGCCTTGAGATGTTTGAGATTCCTGTTGGATACCTGTTGGATGTGGGCAGTTGTAAATGTGGTTTTGGAGATCAGAGAGAGATGGTCAGGCCAGATATTTAAATCTTGAATCATCATTTGTTTGCTTTTAGGCCATGAAGACAGATGAGATGACTCGGGGAGTGATGTGGGCAGAGAAATGGCCTGAGCTCAGAATTTGGAGGAGGAGAAACGAGTGAAGAAGGCTGGGAAGGGGCTCCCAGCAAGGATGAGTGAAACCGAGAGAGGTGTTATAGAAGCCATGCAGAGGTTGTTCCAAGGAAGAGGTGATGGCCAACAGTGTCCAGAGTGCCTGCAGGAACTGAGCAGAGCCACGCGTGGAGCCAAGGGTGGCAGAGAGAAGCCGCTACACAGACGGGCTGTCTTGGGGGAAAGAAAAACCACAGCACATCATCTCCACCTTTCTGAACCCTCTTAGCCACAGTCACTGAGGATTCTCAGTGTCCAGACTGAGCACACCCAGACTGCTGTAGGCTCAGAATCACAGGCTTTCAGCTTGCTTAGACCCCAGCCTGTGGTGTGTGGAGGCCGTTTGAAATGGCTGGGTGTCAGACACTTGAAAATCCACTGAGCCACATTTGCTTAATCACATGTAATCCACATAAAACTGGCCCAAATACAGGAAGTTGCTTTCAGAAGTAAAACTAGAATGACTTCCAAAGACCCCTTTATTGAGGGCTCTTTAAGAAGCACTAAATAGGGATTACTAGCTAACCCAGATCTGAAACTGAAATTCCTTTCCTTGGTCTCTTTGTTACCTTTTCATTTATAAGATGCTGAAGCTGCCCCTTGATCTCTCCTTTCACGGCTACTAACTCTCAGAAACCCTCTGTAAAAACTACCAAGGCTGACTCTCCTTTCTCCCCTTCGTCTCCTGTCTCTTTGGCTCTATTGTCTGTTTATTTTGCTATCATGCATAGCTTTGTCCTTTTAAATGTAGATTAATTTAGTTCTTCTGTTGGTCTTTCCATTTTCTTTTCTTCCTTTGCTTGCTAAGTTGCTTCAGTCGTGTCCAACTCTGTGTGACCCCATGGACTGTAATCTGGCAGGCTCCTCAGTGCTTGGGATTCTCCAGGCAAGAATACTGGAGTGGGTTTCCATGCCCTCCTCCAGGGGATCTTCCAGACCCAGGGATTGAACTCATGTCTCTTATGTCTCCTGCAGTGGCAGGCAGGTTCATTACTGCTAGCGCCACCTGGGAAGCCCCTCTCTACCTTTACCAAGATCAATAAAGCAAAGAAAGGCCAGGAAGCTGGTGAGTGAACATTAAAATCTCAAAAGGAAATAGAAGTAGCACTGGGATGCAGGGTTATCCTCAGCAATGTGCTTGCTTGTGGTGCGTGTATTTGCACGCACCTGCAACTCTTTCCTTGGGCGCAGAACCACATGGCACCCTGCGGCCCTCTCTGGGTGCTCTGGTCCTCTGGGGCCCATCAAGGGGCTTCTGGTGAAAAACACAGACCCTCCTCCTAAGTTCTGTCCACTGCTAAGAAATTCAACTTTGCTCCTATGTTGCCCTATTTCTCCTCCCTTTTGGATGGGTGGGTTGCTTTTCCCCTTTGAGGATTCGCCAAAAGCAAAAATAACCATCCCAACTGCCTGCCACCTAAACAAGAGAAGATTTATTGGATTTATCAGAAAGTACATAGTGCAAAAGAGATGAAAACATAAGGTTAACTTCAGGTCAAGTGGTCTCAAATCTTGTCCAGTGAGATCTTCCCAAGCAATCATTGTGGCGGCTCCATAGCTGTCTTGCCAAGCCCAGCATCTGACCCCCAGAGAGTATCCAAGGAAGAGAGTCAGATGCTTCTGCAGCCTTGGAGACTCCCCCGGTTCTCTGCTCAGGAGTCAGTTGGCTCTAGACCCCTGAGCAGGGATGACGGGCTGTGACAGAGTGGTGCTGCTACCTCCCACCTGTGCTATGCGTGGTCTTTCAGGAATGGGGATGGGGGAGATTGGTTACTTACCTTCACTGATGCTGCTAACTCCAAGGGTGCGGCAGGGGTGAAGCCAGCTTGCAGGTGGACTAAAGGAATTGAGGGGTAGGGTCTGCAGCCTATGATTCCTGTGGCCACTTTAGCTGACTGTGGGAGCTTTGAGTGGTGAAGAGTTGAAATTGAAAGTTCCACTCAAGCAGCAATCAAAGCTTATTCAGTATCTCCTTAAACACACAATCCTATTTCCCCTTGGACTGAAAACAACAGCCATTTCCATGGTTACAGAGACCGATTTTCTAGGGGGAAAAAAAAATACAAGATGTTTCAAAATGAGTGATCAGAAGTGAAAAGAAACTGTGTGCCTTTGTGTGTGATGTGTGTATATCCTGCCGCTGTGTGCTCTTTCTCCACATCCCATTCCAAGCAGAATTATGCATCGCCCTTATAAGACAGCAAGCTCTGTGACAACAGGCGTCATATTTATTGTGTTCTCTTCTGTACCCTCAGAGGAAATCCCAACCAGAGCTGGGTGTTTTGAATTAATGAAGACAGAGAGGATCATCAAGGTCTCTCCAGTCCTGTCTGCTTGAATGAATATTTCCATGCTCCCTGATTGTGCTTTACCCAACATATCTGATGCCCAAAGAGAATCTAATGCCAGAACTGAATTTGAGTTTGCAGCACCTCCTCGGGTGCTTGGATTTGGACCACTCCCCTGAGGCCGCAAGAGATAGGCTGAAATCAACACTTAGCTCATGACCCACATATTTATACCTTCATTCCTCTTCTCTCTTGACAAGAGTTTGAGCAAGAAGCATACAAATGGTAAGACTAAAAACTGTCAATTTAAGAGTATATTAAAGATCTTAGTATTTAAGATTAAAAAAAAAAAAAAACTGCACTGAATCTTGGACCTCCGTTTCCTGTGATAACCATTCAGCCATAATCCAAAGAGAACATCATGACAAATGCTGGGCTGGAAGAAGCACAAGCTGGACTCAAGATTGCCGGGAGAAATATCAGTAACCTCAGATATGCAGATGACACCACCCTTATGGCAGAAAGTGAAGAAGAACTAAAAAGCCTCTTGATGAAAGGGAAAGAGGAGAGTGAAAAAGTTGGTTTAAAGCTCAACATTCAGAAAATGAAGATCATGGCATCTGGCCCCATCACTTCATGGCAAATAGATGGGGAAACAGTGGAAACAGTGTCAGACTTTATTTTGGGGGGCTCCAAAATCACTGCAGATGGTGATTGCAGCCATGAAATTTGCCGGGGGCCAGCGTGAGGAATTCCGCCCATGGCAAACGTCATGAGGAAGGAGGCTTGGCATACGCAAAGGCGTGATCAAGCCTCAGGAAACCCCCTGTTCCCGAGCATCTAACCCCAAAACCAGAGTCTGTTTTATGCTCTCACCTACACCTCTGACTTTACGGGGGGCTCTCCCCCATAACCGTTTCTCTCGGAGAAGGAGTAAACGTGCAGCTCCAAGGCAATAAAAATTCTTGGGCGTGACAGGAGTGTTTCAGCTTACGGACTCCTCTGAAGGTTATCTAGCCCACCTGTATAGGTTTGTCCAGCCACATGTGATTGCTTGCAGCCTCCCAACCTGAGAGGCACAAGATGTTTTAGACTTACTAAAGGCAAATTATTTTGGGGAGTTAAAATTATTAGTATAGTTGGTTAGGAATTATATTGGTGAAGGGTCTCTTCATTTATTGTGTCAATAATTGCTGCTAATTCTCTGCTCTGGGTGGGACAAGGATGTCTCAGGTCAAACCTCTCTGCTGACAGACTAGCTTGTGTGACAGGATTATCCTTACTGCCGCCACTAGGCACATGACTGTTTACTACCTCTCAACCATAAACAGCACAGAGAGTTTTGGAGTATTTTGAGAGTCTTAATTAGCGTAGGACTTTCTCTTCTTGTTGAGTCAATGATTGCCGCCAGGCCTCCATATCCTTAGGCACCTGGGAATATATTAATCAATGTATTTGGAATATAGCAAAGGAAATACGGTAGTTTTTGATGTTAGCAATACTAGACTTTTTGAGTTAATGGATTTTCTCTTTTGTAATAGATCACTGTACTTTGTTATATATCACTGTGTCCTTGCTGTGTAAGAATGTAACTTTATCATATCTTAAGACTAAATAGATCTTAAGGGGAGCATTGGTGAAAGGATTTTCATTTGTTGGGCTGATGTTTGCTGCTAAATCTCCATGTTCCCTACCCTTATAATGAATATAACTAGCATATAGGAAGAAATAAGTATTAACCTTTAAGCATATAGGAGAAATAAGAATTAACCTTTAAGACTAATCATGTTAACCTTGGGTTGAATAAATTCCTTTCTTGATTGTAACTCACTACACCCTCACCCTATAGGAATGTAACTTTATTTGGAGGGTGGTGCCTGGTTTAAGAAAAAACACCCTTGGAAGAAATAAGTTTTTTTTGGTTATCAGAAAGAAAGGATCATAAAATGTAAGCAGGTCTCACTCATGGCCAGAAGATGATGTAATATTCCTAAGACCTTTTTTTTTAATACATTTATGTGAAGCACCTGATTTTGATAAAGGTCAGGACTGCTGACCCCCACGTGACTCTGTATTCATCCCTATGTGTAACAAAAGGTATATAAGCAAACCCAAAAATAAAGAAATCGGATCAGTTTCCGGAAAGACTGATTCCCCCATGTCGCTTCTTTCTTGCTCCCGTTTTTCTGGCTGAATTCCCATCTGGAGCATGGATGCTATTCCACGTAATCCAAGTTATTCAGCCTCTTTTTCTCCACTAATCTTCCTACTACACTATCCATTTCTAATCTCTCTCTATCTGTGATTAAATATGTATTTTTTCAAAGACGCCGACTCCGTCCCCACCTTCGAATCACCCTGGATCCACCGGGGCTGGACCCCGGCAGAAATTAAAAGACGCTTACTCCTTGGAAGGAAAGTTATGACCTACCTAGATAGCATATTAAAAAGCAGAGACATTACTTTGCCAACAAAGGTCCATCTAGTCAAGGCTATGGTTTTTTCAGTGGTCATGTATGGATGTGAGAGTTGGACTGTGAAGAAGGCTGAGCGCTGAAGAATTGAAGCTTTTGAACTGTGGTGTTGGAGAAGACTCTTTGAGAGTCCCTTGGACTGCAAGGAGATCCAACCAGTCCATTCTGAAGGAGATCAGTCCTGGGTGTTCTTTGGAAGGAATGATGCTAAAGCTGAAACTCCAGTACTTTGACCACCTCATGTGAAGAGTTGACCCATTGGAAAAGACTCTGATGCTGGGAGGGACTGGGGGCAGGAGGAGAAGGGGACGACAGAGGATGAGATGGCTGGATGGTATCACCTCCTCGATGGACATGTGTTTGGGTTAACTCCGGGACATGGTGATGGATAGGGAGGCCTGGCATGCTGCGATTCATGGGGTTGCAGAGTCAGACACGACTGAGCGACTGAACTGAACTGACTGCTGATCTCATATTTTCATTATGATCTCAAGAAACCTTATACTTCAAACAACCACACCAATCAGCCATTTAAAAAGTTGACTTCCAGGAGAGCAAGCCACTGAGTGGAATAAGAATTCTTTCTATATATCCCAACCAGTTAAGGGTGTCAATCAGGATTCAGTCTTAACAGGTTCCTGGGAGACAGGGCACACAATGGGGCAAACCTAGAAAGATTCCTTAGGGAGCAGGGAACTCACTGGAAGCCACCGAACAAGCAAATGAAACAAAAAAAAAAAAGACCCATATAGGCTATGGGAGAATCTAGTTAGGTAGAGTGTCATTATACATCTTGGAAGCTAGCCAGATCACATGCTCACTCCCTTGCTCTGACTTCTGATTTTGCCACATCCAATTTACCTTTCACCTTCCTGACTCTGGGAAGACAATTTTTAAGCTGATATTAAGGTATAGACAGAGGCAGTGGGGGAAATCTGCAGTCACAGCATATTTATAATTTAGGGGAGATCTATGTATTATGCAAAATTGTTCTGTTCTTTCCAAATCAAAGATAAGGAGTGACAACAGAAGGTTTCCCTGGGAAACCTGCTCTGTTGGGGAAGAGAAAAGAGAATCACTTAGGACAATTGACAGGGAGGGATGCAAACCCCACCCCTAAGCTTTTGCCATCTCTCTTCTTGTCTGCCCACCCTCACTTTGCTGGAAAGCCAGGCAAGAGGTGAGCTTGGCTAACTGGACCTGGAGTCAGATGGAAAAGGCACATCTTTTATCTTCAATTATCTTGCAAGGGCTAGAAAACACATACTAAATTTATGTTGTTTGAAAATCATAGAGTTTAATTCAAAATAGGCAGTCCTAAATATGGCCATCAGGTACAAGGTGGGGAGAGCATAAATGTGAAATTCTTGGAAACATATTGGAAGGCTGGTTGGGAGAAAGGGAATCTTAAAGAATCTAGAATGTCAAGAGTAAGGGGAAAGGATTCAGGGTGGGCAAATAGAAACTGGCTGCAGAATTCCATTGCCTAAGGTCCCAGTTACCTGACTGATTTATGATGATGTGGGTTTCTAAGTGCTGAGTAGGTTGATTTAAAGAGCAGGGCCAGACAGCTCCTTCCTGTCTGCTGTCTTCCTTACCCTGGGGTGCCAAATAGAGGTTTGCGCTGTTATTTTCTTGGAGAAAGTTCATGGATGTGGGAGGAAACTCCAACAATTACACACAAGACCCAAGTTCACCGAAAAAGGGAGGAAGTTAGTCTCTGTTAGTCTCCGACAACCTGTTTTCACAATATTTATATTTAGAATCGTGAGTTGTATGTTTGGTTCACTGCATGTCTATCAGGCTTGGCTGCTGCCCTTGCCATACTAAACTCTGAGAACCAGTAACCTCCAGTGTCCAAGTGGCCCAACACAGACAGATTTCTTTGCATATTAATTCAGTGAGGGTAGAACAAGCACCGAAACTCCAAAACCTGGGATAATATGAGGATTAGAAGGATGCTAGTCATCTTAAGAAGAGGGTTCAATCATAGAGGATGCTAAGACCTCCTCCGACCCTCTGTGCCTCACCTCAGTCCATTGCTAAATCTGGATTCCCAGACCCCACCGTTTAGGCAGCTTCATATGAGCACTGATTCCAGGTCTTGGGTGTCCCTTGTTCATCCTGTGCATGAACACAAGCATAAAAACTGACGCCCATGCTTCCTCCCGGCTATGTCACTAAGATAACAGGGGCTATCTTAGCGGGCTTCCTTCAACCTTTTGGAGATCCTGCTCCTGGCTGTGATCCCTAAACACTAATCCTTTTTCTTTGACCTAGTATGTTAACCTAAAGTGTATTTGCACAAGCTTGATGGTAAGGCTATGATTCCCTTTGTAAACTTGAGCGTTTTATCTGAGCCAAGACAGACATCTGGGTCAGGGCAACCCCTGATTTTGAAAATGCCAGAAGTCTCTCCTCCATACTGTTACCCATCAAGTTGTTGCCTCTCTTCTCTTCTTTCTGGAAGAGCCTTCTGTTCTGATTGCTTCTGTCCTTTCAATCCTATGGCCTCCAAAGCCCCCACAGTCCAGCCTCTTTTCCCATCACCTTGCAGAAAATTGCTCTCTGGCCCCTGACCCCCTACACAAAGCATCTGAGACTTAATAACAGTTAACACTACGGGCTTCTCCTCCTTTGAAACCCTCTCCTCCTTTGCTTTTCTTAACGTGATACTCCCTCCTCACTTGTTGTTGTGTAGTCCCTAGGTCGTGTCCGACTCTTTTGTGACCTCATGGACTGTATGTAGCCCACCGGCTTCCCTGTCCATGGGATTTCCCAGGCAAGAATACCGGAGAGGGATGCCACTTCCTTCTCTGAGAGAGCTTCACAATCCAGGGATCAGACCCGTGTCTCCTGCATTGCAGGTGGATTCTTTACTGCTGAGCCACTGGGGGGACCTGCTGCTGCTGCTCCTAAGTCACTTCAGTCATGTCTGACTCTGTGCGACCGCATAGATGGCAGCCCACTAGGCTCCCCTGCCCCTGGGATTCTCCAGGGAAGAACATTAGACTGGAGTGGGTTGCCATTTCCTTCTCCAATGCATGAAAGTGAAAAGTGAAAGTGAAGTCGCTCAGTCGTGTCTGACTCCTAGCGACCTCATGGACTGCAGCCCACCAAGCTTCTCTGTCCATGGGATTTTCCAGGCAATAGTATTGGAGTGGGGTGCCATTGCCTTCTCCGAGAAGACCTATCCTTGATTATCTTCTCTGATCTCCATTGGCCTGTCTTCCTCAACTTGTCTCCCAAATATCTGTGATCCCCTTGTCATTCACTGGCAGAGGAAGCTATAAAGTGTTGGCCAATCATCTATGCAATGACACCAGACTCCTTGGTTGTGCATGCCGGCTTGGCCACTTCCGTTCTTGGACAAGTTTTTAACTCTTTGGGAATCAGCTTCCTATGGTAGGGGAAGCAACTACAGAACTTATAGGATCATTAATTAAATAAATGAATATATGTAAAGTGGTCACACAGTGAGCACTCAATTCCATGTATTCTGTTTTGATTATTAGTCTCTCCTGCTCTCTGAGAGCTTTAAATATCAGCACTGGACTTGAGTCTCAAGTCTATTTCACTAACTCAGAATTTCAGTCCCAGACTTCTATTTCCATTTTCTACTTTCCTGGATATACCAGAGAAACATACACATCAGCATGTCCTAAGCTAAACTCATTATCTGCTTCCTAAAACCAGCTCTTTTTCCTGCATTCCGTATCTCCATTAATGATATTGTCATCCGCAGAGTCGTCTTAATTAGAATTTTCAGGGTCCTTATCTACTACTCCTTCTCTCTCGCCTTCCACAGTCAATTTTGAACCAAAGCCTGACTATTCATCTTTCAAAATGCTTCTTAAGTCTTTTCATATTTCTTCCTTAGTGGCAAAGCTTCAATTTAGTCCCTTATCATCTCCCACTTGGACTTGCTTCCATTTTTACTCCTTTCTGCAATACTTTAAAAAAAAAATAATGATCATGTTTCATTCTTTTCTTACAAATAAAACAACAGCAAAAACAGGAGTACCTTCATGGCTTCTCTGATGCGTAAGGAGGAAGTTACAGCTATGCAGCCCAACGTTTTCTCAGCTCCAGAACTCTCTAACTTTGAACTTGCATTCGCCACTTTTCACCTGAAATATTTAATTAAACTCTGGTACTGAAAAGGGACTTATAATTTTATAAGCAAGTCATACCCTTTCACTTATTATTTCGCCCCTTTTCTCTATTTGGCAAAAATCTTACTCAGGTTTAAGGTCCAGAAATATGCCTTTTTCTGGGCAGCTCCCCTCTGACCCCCAGCTCTCTCCCCCAGTGTTCAAGGCAGACATGCCACTCTGTCTTCTAAGCTTGGTTTGCTCTTTTTATAGACCTGGATACTGAGCTTGTAATACTGACGATGTTCTTTTCTGCTTCTCTCTCAGGTTCATGTTCTGAATGATCTCTTGCTCCATATATATGATACATACTGGTGCTGAGCATCTATCAGTTGCTCTTGTTGAGCATCTTTCTTCCTATTGTCCACTTCCCTCCTGGGGCAGCCAAACCCGGTGCCTCTTTGTTTTCCGCTCGGGCATTTGCTTGGCTTCTGTCAAGTTCCTCTGTGCTGGCAGCGGGTCTTCCAGTCCACCGGCATTGCCACCATGATCAGCACCTGCGTGAGCAGGTAAATTTAACTACAGCATACTTGAGTAAAACTAATTTGGTTAGTTGAAAGTTTCCTAGTGACACTCAAAATCTGTATTTACACAATGCAATCCATTGTATGGAATATACACAACGTTACACTGATTAGAAAGAGTGCTTGCATCTTTTTAGAAATAGTTTGATTCGTTTGGCTACTTTTAAGTATTTTAAGTACTTTTAGATTCAGAAATCTTCCGTTTATGAATTTTACATTATGTCATATACGGTTTGTCAAATGTCTCCCTTTTGGTTTTCTGGCCTACATTTTACTCTCTGGGGGTTATTTTAGGAGACTTAGCACACTTTGTGGACCTATGAAGGAAATCACCTGATACCAAATTTGCCAGTTTAATGGAACATTATACTTTGACACTAAGAATAAAAGTTATTTAGCTCCATCTCTCTGTTTTATTCAATAATCCACCTCATAGAGTAATGCTTGATCAAAAAGCAATCACACACTACAATACTTTAACCTAACACTTTGAGATTTATAGGTGATCACTTTCACTATCAACATAGTATATACTTATTAAATAAAAGTTGGAAAGTCTGAAAGAAAAGAAGGATAAAAATAAAGCTTTCCTGGTTACCATTCCAAAAAATTAATTGTTCCATGGTCATTGATGCAATTTTTTAATATTTTATCATTACTATTTATATATATTAGATACAAATTTTATGGGGAAGCTTTATTTATTTAATATTGTAATGATACAAACTTCATAAAATATTTGGTATATATATATTTCTTCCTGAGGATTGTTGTTGAGCTGTAATTCATTCACCTTAACTAGTGAACAGTATTCTGGTTTATAAATACACTGGAGTCTGGTTATATAGCCAACTATAGATTGATATTATTTTTTTCTAGAAAAAGAATTATTCCAGAAATATTAATGTTTATCTGATACATGAATATTATCTAATTATATACTGCATATAGATATGGCTATCTACTATATTGATATTATCTAATAACATGTGGGCTTCATATATGTATCAGTCAGTTCAGTTCAGTTCAGTTCAGTTCAGTCGCTCAGTCGTGTCCGACTCTTTGCGATCCCATGAATCGCAGCATGCCAGGCCTCCCTGTCCATCACCAACTCCCAGAGTTCACTCAGACTCATGTCCATCGAGTCGGTGATGCCATCCAGCCATCTCATCCTCCGTCGTCCCCTTCTCCTCCTGCCCCTAATCCCTCCCAGCCTCAGAGTCTTTTCCAATGAGTCAACTCTTCGCATGAGGTGGCCAAAGTATTGGAGTTTCAGCTTTAGCATCATTCCTTCCAAAGAAATCCCAGGGTTGATCTTCTTCAGAATGGACTGGTTGGATCTCCTTGCAGTCCAAGGGACTCTCAAGGGTCTTCTCCAACACCGCAGTTCAAAAGCATCAATTCATCAGCACTCAGCTTTCTTCACAGTCCAACTCTCACATCTATACATGACCACTGGAAAAACCATAGCCTTGACTAGATGGACCTATGTATAATATATATCAAATATATATATATTTATATATTACATATAAATATGTATTTATATGTGTCTATGTATATCTTGCATATACATATATATTTTACATATCATGTGTAAAATGTACATAGAATTGAGAGAGCCAAAGGATAGATTTATTTCCAAATGGGTGAGTCACAGAGTATGCTCTTTTCCACTTTTGTCAGTTGATATAGGATTATTTTCCAAATAATGTGCCATTCCACGAGTATATAAATATACCGGTTGCCCTGCAACTTTTTCTCTTTTTTTAAAAGTGGATTACACATTTTAATAATGAAAATGCTTTCCAGTGATGAAGTGGGAGGAAGAGGATCATTAGATGTAAAAGTAGCCATAGAATTCACCGCTGGGGACAATTACATCAAATAGGCCTCAAAATTAAAAGAAAAAAGGGAAGGAAATAGAAAGTCAGTGTAACTAAAAATTTTTGAGTTGATAGTGAACATGGTGAATTTAATATGAATATTAACTCAAATACTGTGTAAATTAACTATAAATTAATTTTATAGTGAAAAATAGAAAATTCTTTTAAACACTGAATCCTCCCAGGACCTCATCTTGAACAAATCTATAAAAACTACTTATGTTGTGGTTAACTGCATTATTTTCAAATCTAAATGGAGTAAATAAATACATTCTTGGAAAAGACTAGACACTGGTAAATTGCCTTCTGACAAGATGATGGTATATTCTTAATGGCTGTAGTTTAGCGGATGAGACCAGAGCAGTGTGCAGAGTAGCAGCCCTGTGACAGAGGAAAGACAGCATGGCCTCCAGGTCAGTCATTTTGTTCTTACAGAGTCACGTTCAGTGTGGACACGGACCACAGTGATGATCAGTACATTCGTGTTCCACTCTGTATTTTGATATGGTTTAATCCCATATTGTTTCTGTTAACATTCTTTTTTTTTAATTGAGCAAGGTCATGTTTAATGAGTAAGCCATTGATCCAGGAATTATGAATCCAAGTCTGTATCTGTCCAGAGGCTAAGCATTCATCTACAAGTTGCATTTATTCTACCTCTTATTTATTTAATCCCATTTTTTAAAAATTTTTACTGAGGTGCAGTTGATGTACAGTATTCTTGTTTCATATGTATAGCATGCTGCTTCTGCTGCTGCTAAGTCGCTTCAGTCATGTCCGACTCTGTGCGACCCCATAGACAGCAGCCCACCAGGCTCCCCAGTCCCTGGGATTCTCCAGGCAAGAACACCGGAGTGGGTTGCCATTTCCTTCTCCAGTGCATGAAAGTGAAAAGTGAAAGTGAAGTCACTCAGTCATGTCCGACTCTTGGCGACCCCATGGACTGCAGCCTACCAGGCTCCCCCATCCATGGGATTTTCCAGGCAAGAGTACTGGAGTGGGGTGCCATTGCCTTCTCCAAGCATAGTGATTCACAATTTTTAAAAGTTATATTCAGTTTATAGCTATTATAAAATATTGGCTATATTCCCTGTGTTCTGTAGAGAACACTTATATTTTGGGGGGTTAAATCCAATTTAATTATGATTTTGTATAACTGACACTGTATTTTGTATACTAACATAAAGGAACTACACATAAGGAACTGTATTTTGTATAATTGACATATAAATTAAATGTAAAGTATATAATTTGATAAGTTTAAAAAATATATACACATATGACGTTATGAAAAATATCATGATAATAAATATTCATTATCTACTCTCACCAAATTTTCTCATGCACTGTGGTAATTCCTCCTTATTGCCCATCCCAGTCCTTCCTCTCCATTCCTAGGAAGTCACTAATTGAGTTTCTGTCATTATAGGTTAGGGTGCACTTTCTAAAATTATATATAAATGAATCACGCAATATGTCATTTTTATGTCAAGCTTTTTTTCACTAATATTAATTATTTTAAAACTTGTTGTGTGTAAAATAGTTCATTCCTTTTCACTGTTGAGTAATATACTATTGTATATGGATATGAAACAATTGGCTTGTCTGTTGATCTGCTGATGCATATTTGGGTTGTTTCCAGTTCTTTGCTATTTCAGATAAAATTGTATGGATATTCAGATATGTTATATGTTTATATACTTTCATTACTCTTGGGTAAATGGCTGAATTGTAAATTAGTGTATTCTAACTTTTTTAGGAAGTGCAGAAATGTTTTCCAATGTGTGCCATTTTACATTTCTACCAGCTATGTATAAGAGTTCTAGTTGCTTCATATCCTTGATAACAGTTGGTATGATCAGTCATTTAAATTTTACCCATTTTAATAGGTTTGATGTTGTATCTCATTGTAATTTTAATTTGCACTTCCTACAGATTAATGCTATTGAGCATCTCTTCATATGCTTACTTGCCATTGTACATCTGAAACTTTTTCCTGACACTGTTTGCCTCTTATTAGGCTGTTTTATTTTATTTGGCTGTTATTGAATTTTGAGGCTTCTTTACATATTCTGGATATAAATCATTTATCAAGATATATGATTAGCAAACATTTTCTCCCTGTCTGTGTTTATCATTTCAGTTTGTTACCAAATACATTTGAATAACAGAAGTTCTTAGTTTTGATGACATCAAATTTACCATCATTTAAAAAATTAGAGATTGCGTTCATGGTGTCTGTAACAAAGCACCACAAACTGGCTTACAGAAGTGGCAATTTATTATCTCATAGTTCTTTGGAATGCTGTGAAGTGAAAGCTGCTCAGTTGTGTCTGACTCTTTACAGTCCATGGACTGTACCATCCATGGAATTCTCCAGGCCAGAATGCTGAAGTGGGTAGCCTTTCCCTTCTCCAGGGGATATTCCCAACCCAGGGATTGAACCCAGGTCTCCTGCACTGCAGGCAGATTCTTTACCAGCTGCGCTATCAGGGGAGTGCTGTGTGGGAGAATCTATTCCATGCCTCTCGCCTAGTGTCTGGTAGTTGCTTACAATCTTTGGCATTCCTTGGCTTGTAGCTGTCTCTCTCCAATCCTCTGCTTCCACATGGAATACTCTCCATGTCTCTTCTCCAAGTCTTCCCTCTGTGCGTGTCTCTCTCATTGTCCACATTTTTACTTTTTGTAAACACTCCAATCATGCTATATTAGTGTTAGTCACTCAGTCGTGTCTGACTCTTTGCGACCCCGTGGACTGTAGCCAGCCAGGCTTCTATGTCCATGGAATTCTCCAGGCAAGAATACTGGAGTGGGTTGCCATTTCCTTCTTCAGGGGATCTTTCCAACGCAGGGATTGAACTCAGGCCTCCTGCATTGCAAGTGGATTCTTTACCATCTGAGTAACCAGGGAAGCCCCTCACTCTAATAGCTTCATTGTAACTCAGTTATCTCTGTTAAGACCCTGTTTCCAAATCAACCCTGAAGGAAATCAACCCTGAATATTCACTGGAAGGACTGATGCTGAAGTTGAAGCTCTAATACTTTGTCCACCTGATGTAAAGAGCCAACTTATTGGAAAAAGACACTGACGCTGCGAAAAATTGAAGGCAAAAGAAGGGGTCAGATAGATTGTGTCACTGAGTCAATGGGCATGAACTTGAGCAAACTCTGGGAAATAGTGAAGGACAAGGAAGTCTGGCATGCTGCAGTCCGTGGGGTTGCAAAGAGTCAGACACAGCTTAGTGACTCAACAACAACAAAGATACTGGAGGGGACACAATTAAACCTACAGTAGTGTTGTATGTGATGCATTCATGTCAATGTATGGCAAAACCAATACAGCATTGTAAAGTAAAAAAATAAAATTTAAATTAAAAAAAATAATAAAAAATACAAAACAGTTAAACCCCCCCAAAAATAATAAAATAAAATAATGGAGAAATTGAAAAAAATAAAATAAAATACTGCCTAACCTAATTTCACAAAGATTTGTTTCAGTGTTTTCTTTCTAGAAATTGTATAGTTTATGTTTTAAATTTTAGGTCTATGATCCCTTTAATTTTTGTATATGGTAAGAGGTACGTACTAAAGTATGTGTTTGTTCATTGCATATGGCTGTCCAGTTGTTCCACCACCATTTTTTCTAAAAGACTATACTGTCTCCACTGAATTGCCTTTGCATCATGTCAAAACTGAGTTGTCCATACTTGTGTGGGTCTACTTCTGCCCTCTTTAACTCGTCTAACTTTATCCCAGTATCACACTGTCTTGACTACTGTAGCTTTTCCTTTCGAATAGATTCTCTCTCAATAGCTCTCATTTCCTCTGCACTTCCAACAGATCTTATTAGGCCTTTTAACCTTGAATTTATTAAAATTCCTCTCAAATTATCTGTGCCTTTGTTACTGTTCTTCATTCTTTATAGTTTCATTTGATCCTATTTTTAAATTATTTCACTCTTCAGCTTTGTTGAATTAGCTGTTGAACTTAGTTATTGAATTAAAAGTTTTTAATCACTGACTTTGTTCCGCTTCTAGAATCTCAACTTGATAACTTGAAAAATATATTTTGGTTAAATCCTATATTTTCCTGTCCTTTAGTAACCATTTCAGTTTCCCCCCCCTCCCCCCTTTGAGCTTATATTCTTAAGTTGATAATTTCAATATTGGGCATTTTGCTGATCTGATTTGTTGTTTCTTCTGTCCTTCAGTCATGATTCTTTTTTACTCTGCGCCTGTTGCTTTACTCTGTAATCAAGGAACATCTTTCCTTGAGACTTTATTTATTTAAATTCTTTGACACTTATTTTAAGTTATTTTTTGCTCCAGAGAGGATTTGCCGTTTCTTCTAACAAGTGTGAGTTTTCCTGTTTTTTTGTTTTTGTCTTTGTTTTGTAAATCAGTATCATTGATGAGTGTAAAAATAGTTTTTGCTCTATTTACAAGAACTTTTAGTAGTTTCAGCAATTGGATTCATCAGATCATCTTCCTAAGCCACTCAGATTATAAACATCTAGGCTTTTTATTTTATGTAGCAATATGTTTAATGACTCATGTACCAGAAGTGCAATTATGTATTAATACCTGACTGAATAAGCACATTCAAGCATATTTCTTCTCTTAATTTTATCTTACTCTCATCACTGATGCTACTAGACAGCCTAGATATCAACTAGGTTTCAACCTTGAGATCTGTAATAAATATATCAGTAAATTAATATTTTCCAAATTATTAGCCTTTTAAGTTTTTATTTTACATGTGATGTTTACTTTGGGGTGGTAAAAACTGTCTTTATTCTTTTCCTGTGTCATCTATTGAATCTGATTTTCAAAAACCTTGCCTGCAGAGGTTGAATTAATGTACATTTCTATTTTTTAGGGCTATATTGCTTTAATTAAAAAAAAAATGTTTAACTGCTCAGCCATTAGGGATTCATCTTTTTGTGTTACTATATAAGTCTCTGAACAAATAACTTTTTACAGCCTCTGGAAGAAAGGATCCATAGTAATCCAGTCGACTGCTCTCCTCTTTACCTCCTGATTATTTTTTCTCCTCCAGGCACCATAGAGGACTTCCCTGGTGGCTCAGAGGGTGAAGTGTCTGCCTGCAACGCAGGAGACCTGAGTTCGATCCCTGGGTTGGGAAGATCCCCTGGAGAAGGAAATGGCAACCCACTCCAGTACTCTTGCCTGGAAAATCCCATGGACGGAAGAGCCTGGTAGGCTACAGTCCACGGGGTCACAAAGAGTTGGACACAACTGAGTGACTTCACTTTCACTTTTCACTTTCACTTTCAGGCACCATAGAAAGTAAGATAAATATGTGCCCTGAGATGATTGTCATTCTACTTTATAAGAAAGACCCTGCCACTTCTCGTACATTTATTTTGCTACCTCTGAAGATATACATTTTTTATTATTATGAATACACTGAGATTTTCTTTTTTTTAAGAAATACTTTAAAATAGATGAGATGGAAAAACTACACCTAAAAGAATATAAGGAAAAGGATTTTCCATAGATGTGTTAAAATCAACCTATCATATAAGAAATAAATTTGATGCATAGACACCAATTTAGAAAAGTATTATTAGAATTTAGTAGAACTGGCATAAGCAAACTGACCTGGAACCTGATTTCTCAGCTATTCACAGATTCACAAATATTCATAGGCTTTTCCCAGAGAAAATAGTTCTGCTGAGTCTGAATGCCACAGGTTCCTCTTAAAAATCCTTGGGACCTATATGGACTTTGCCTTCCATAGTAGGAGGCTAGTCATCTTATAGGTCTGTGTACAACCTGGATGCAGCACCTGTGAATAGAGGTTTTGGCAGCCGTCTCCAAAAATGTCATCTATCTTAATATTTGATGCATGAAGCAATTTGAACGAAACTTGCCTAAACCAGATTTTTATTAATAATAATGAAATCTATCCATATGTTGATAATGGTTTTATGGAAGGTTTCCAGACCCCTTAAATCAAGTGGATTAAACTATTTCATTGAAAGTTGCTAGTGTTAATCATTTTGAATGAAGTCTAATTTTATTGTGTGATGCTCCTTATTCACTAAAATAAGAAATAAGAATCACTCACTTAGTTCAGTTCAGTCCACACCTCTCTAGTTACAATGGCCAGTGCTGAGGCTCTGGGTCATTTGTCTTGAGACTTGTGGCTCCAGTCTGACACCTGTGTAGACAGGGCCATTGATGAGGGGGGAGCTTATCAGATGAATGCTGAATGGATTCTGCTGCCGTCATTAGGGAATTCACCCCTTCCGGCCTCTTGTGATCTAGCTCACTGGCGGCTGTGCCCTATGCTGGAGCTTTGCTATTATGAGGTCCTAAGTTTGTTAGGAAACTGCCTATACAGAAATTTTGTTTATTAATTTATCTCTACTTAAGCTGCCACCCTCTAAATATCTCTTATTTGTCTACTATTGTTCATACCCAAGCTTCCGTCTTGGTTCAGGCCTTATCATAAGAACTTTTTTGCTGGGTATGGTTGACCAGTGTCACCTCACACCCTGTTTACCATGCTTGGGCTTAGAGGACTCTCTCTGAGACGCAGATGACCTGTGGCCTTCTTCTATTGCCTCCTGGAAAGAGTTAGATGCTTATGCAATGTCTTCAGGCGCTCTGTGATCCATGCCACCTCCATCCCCAGCTGCTGCACTCTTCTTGTCTCGCAGTCCCTGTTTCAGCTGCAAGACCAGACTGCCCTGTTCCTTTTCTGTGCTGTGCTTTTGTGAAAGGAGCTCCACCAGAGACTGGCTCCCACCCCTCAAAATAGCTCTCATTTGAGTAAGGTGCTCAGTCATGTCCAACTCTTTGTGGCCCCGTGGACTATAACCCACCAGGCTCCTCTGTCCGTGGAATTTTCCAGGTAAGAATACTGGAGTGGGTTGCTGTTTACTACCCCAGAGGATCTTCCCAGCCAGGGACTGAACCCAACCTGTGTCTCTTATATCTCCTGCTTTGGCAGACGAGTTCTTTACCACTGGTGCCACCTGGGAAGCCTGCATTTATCAAGCCTCAAATATTGCCTCTTTGGGGGAAACCTCCTCCTTTGCTTAAGGTCCTCTTTGTCTCTGTTTAATGACCAGTGTGTACCCTAGTCATGTGTACCCTATACAGAAATTGTCCTTCATTTTCTCATGTCCCTCCCCCAGCATGGTGTATAGTAGTAGTTAGCAAAGACAGATTTGGGGCCAGACAGTCTGAATTCTCATTCTTATGTGCTGTTTACTAACTGTGCCATCTTGGGAAAATTACAGCCTCTCAGCCTCAGCCTCGTGTTCCTCATCTGTACAACAGGGATATTAATAGTGTGCATTGCATGTAATACTGCTAAAATAGAAAATAGATAAAGTTCTGGGAGAATCTTGAAAGAACAAATACCTAGTGATTACTATCTTTTCTTAATATCAATAACTTTGTGCAACCCAAGACCTTCAGTGTATGGATTTCTCACCCTTTGGCCAGGTTGTCCCTAGCCAGGGGTCAGTTTGGTTATACACATAGAGTCTATGGATTCAGTTATACATGAAGAGTCAAAAAATGATTATAACCTCAAGAAGGAGGGAAAAGGAGTCATAGCATCAAACTGAGGCCCAGGGTAAAGTTTGGGGCAAGTCAGTGGAACAACTGAGAGATTATCTGAGTCCCATTAGGAAGTCAACGGTTTGAGGCTGGAAAACACAGAGGAAGCTTGTTGAAATTAAGAAATGGGGCAGGATGACTTCCAGATTGTTACACTTATCACTTGCTGATGTTTGAGGTTCATCTGTATGTCTGGCTGGAGTGTGAGGATGGATTCTGTTAGGAGGGAGGGTCTTCCCTTGTTCCTGGTATCTTTGAGGGTTTTTTTCCCAAGAATGCTCCTAGTCACCTGTTCCACTCTTTACTCCTACCTATGAAGATGGAATATGTTACTTGGAAAGAGACAGCAACCACTGGGGCACATTGCCCAGTGATAATCTGTCAAAGATTCTGAGCATGGGGTATGGGTTTTTCATTCTTCTCATTTCCCAGGAACAGTGGGGTGCACTGGCCTGTGTGTCTACTTTACAGACTCATGTTGACTTCTGATGTGCTGCCTACCAGTGTAGCACAAGTCTTCTCAGCCTCAGCAACACTGACATTTTGACCAGATGAATTTGGGTTGGGGGTGGGCTGGGGTTTGGAAACTCTCTTCTGTGTTGTAGGATATTTAGCTATATCCTTGGGCTCTACCCAGCAGACACCCATAACATTCCTAGTTATGCTAGCCCAAAACATCTCCAGATATTGCAGCTTGCATTAACCTCCCCCTTGCCCCCATTGAGAACCACTGCCTAAACAAATGTGGGAGATTAGCAGACCACTTTGTTGTTTCTGTTTAGTCACTAAGTTGCGTCTGACTCTTTGCTACCCCATGGACTGCAGCACGCTGGGCCTCCCTGTCCCTCACTATCTCCCAGAGTTTGCCCAAGTTCATGTCCATTGAATTGGTGATGCTATCCAACCATCTCATCCTCTGCTGCCCTCTTCTCCTTTTGCTTGCAATCTTTCCCAGCATCAGGGTCTTTTCCAATGAGTTGGCTCTTACATCAGCTGGTCAAAGTATTGGAGCTTCAACTTCAGCATCTGTCCTCCCAATAAATATGTGGGGTTAATTTCCTTTAGGATTGATTTTATCCCCTTGTTATCCAAGGAACTCTCGAGTCTTCTCTAGCACCACAGTTCTTTGGTGCTCATGGATCACTGCCTTGTGGTGAAGGGGCTTGTGTAACTCAGTGAAGCTATGAGGCATGCCACGCAATGCCACTCAAGACGGATGGGTCATAGCACAGGGCACTGGTAAAACACGGTCCACTGAAGGAGGGAATGGCAACCCACTCCAATATTCTTGCTGTGAGAATCCCATGAACAGTATAAAAAGACCACTTGGACCTGACACCAAATTGTGCCTCTCATTTAGTTTCATCAGCAAACAAAGCTGCTATTTTGGGCTCCATTTTTACTCTTCCTTTTAATACAACTTATTCAGAACCCAGATGAGAGTCTCTTCAGAGAGCTCAGGGAATTGCCTAGGGTGGCTGTCTTGGTCCTGGTTGGATTGGGGCCCTGTCACATGAGTGCTTCACCCCCAGGATAACTGTTCCTCTTGTAGGTGTTCAGAAATTATGAAAGAGAGTGCCCCAAGTTGTGTCACTGGCTGACACATGTGGCCAAAGTTTAAGAGGAGAATCCATCAGGTCCCCTGAACCTCTAACCCTCAGATGAGTCACATGGCCTCAAAAGCTGAATCCAAGGCAGACAGTGGCCCCCTTAGGCAGGTGTACAGCTTCACCTCAGTAGCCAGCTGGTAGGTAGACCAGCTTTGGTCCCAGCTACATTTTCTGGAAAGGCAAATATAAGATAATTTTCGAGGCTGGGGAAGTTCCCTGCAGGGCTTATGTGCACAGTCAAAACCCAAAGCTAGGTCTGCAAAGTTTGGCTTGGGCATTCTAGAGGCATTTTGCCAAACTTGGGCCATGTTCCTGGCTAAGCATCACCCGCGGGCACTGTGCCCCAGACAGACCCAATCCACAGAGCAGAAAGGCTTAGTTTTCAGCTCTGCAGAGGCAGCAGCCTTTAGGCTAATTAATAAATCATCAACGCATTTGTGGTGTGAAAAATGAAATATTTATGTTCACCAGAGTAATATTTCTGTCTTGCAGCCCCATGCTCTGTTGATGCCTGATGGAGGATGAAGTAAATACCAGCTGGTGTAGAATAAGTAGAATATAATTACTCTCTACAAAGTTAAGTGAATATTAAAACACAGAAGTCACAGGCACTGGCACTCATCTCTCTCCGACTCCACTGCCCAGTAACTGGCATCCTGACCTGATGTTGGATTCACTGCAGATTTCAGCAGCGGTCTCTGTAGAGAGCTTGGTTGTCAGAAAAGAGGAAGCAACTGGGACACAGGCTGCTGAGCAAGGCAGGAAGTCAGCCACCTTCCAGGAGCAAAGGGAGGAGATTTCCCTCATGCTTGACTGACATTATGGTATTATGGGAAAAAAAATGTAGCTCTGGAACCAGAGAGATCATGTTCTGAGCCCCACCTCTGAAATTTACAAGTCGTGTGACCTTTGTCAAGGCCTTTCATGTCTCTCTACACCTTAGTTTACCTACCTAAACAATAAGGGTAATGCTGCATTATGTAACAAAAGAACTGCATTTCAGAAATTAATAGACAATGTTTTTTTTAATTTTTATTTTTACTTTATTTTACTTTACAATACTGTATTGGTTTTGCCATACATTGACATGAATCAGCCACGGGTGTACATGAGTTCCCAATCCTGAACCCTCCTCCCACCTCCCACCCCATATCATCTCTCTGGATCATCCCCATGCACCAGCCCCAAGCATCCTGTATCCTGTATCAAACATAGACTAGCGATTCGTTTCTTACATGATAGTATACATGTTTCAATGCCATTCTTCCAAATCATCCCACCCTCTTCCTCTCCCACAGAGTCCAAAAGTCCATTCTATACATTTGTGTCTCTTTCTCTGTCTCGCAGATATGACTGAGAGATAGAGATGATATGTGAGATTTGTAAGGAGATTGGATCGAAAACCCACTAACCTTATGTCTTAAATAGATGGCAGTGGAAATACACAGGAAAGAGCATTGTGCAAGGCAAGATTGGCAGGTCATAACCTGTAGAGTCACAGGGGACTCAGTTGTAAACTCAAGAGCAGGGAAAAGGAGTGTCTGAGCTTAGTGTGGCTTTAGGCAGCCTCTCTGCTAGTGGGCGGGGCTGTGGTCCTGATTCGTTAGTTGACTGTCATCCAGTACCAGAGCTTGCTAGTCACTGGGCAAAGCCAGTGTTGAGATATTGAGATGGAAGCCTGTGGGAGAGTTCTCGCAGATTACTATTCCGTGGATCAGGAGTTCTCTGGTGGGCCAACGTCCTAGACTTGGATCTCCCACCTCAGAGGTTCAGGTTCAGCCCCTGGCTGGAGCACTGAGACTTTTTGGAGGTCTGGGGTGTTCTGTAGGAGTTGTTCCACATGCCACATGTATTTTTGATGTATCTGTAGGGAGGAAGGTGATCTCCACGCCTTACTCTTCCACCATCTTGAAGGCCCCCATCAAGAGCGGGGGAAAGGAAGACAGCCATCACGGGAGACTAGAATGTCCCAAAGGACAGCACCCTTAATGAGAGGAGAGAGTAGAGATGGGGGCTGTGCTTGGGGGTGAAAGCGAAGTCAGTAGTGTAAGAGGAGCAATAATCGGGGGGATTTCTTCAGCCTTAGAAAGTGTGTGTGTGCATGCATGCACAAGCGTGTGGGCAGACAGCAGGGTTTGTGGTGCCCTCCATAATTACCCGTTACCGTGTAAACACAATTTTCACTTGGCAAAGTTTCCACCATAGAAAGACTACTCGGTTCCCTCTGTTTCTCTCTGATTTTCTCTCTGTCCTTTGTTTTCCATGTTGAGTCCCTAGGGCCTCCTAGCCAATCTGGATCCTGCAAGTCAGTCCTGTTTATACATTAGGGGGGCCTTGCCCTCACAATAGTTACTCTCTTACCTTTACTAGGATCTTACTTTGAAGGTCCAGCCTCACCTCTGTGTAGAATCACTGTATTATCAGCACTGCCCAGCATCCAGGGTGGAAGGTACATGATGTCCAGTGAATGAGGAGGTGGTAAAAAAGTCATCTGTATCTTTTAGGGGATTCTGCAGGGTACCAAAGTCCCTGTCCTTGAAGAGCAGAAGTTCTTAGTTTGATCCAATATGATATCCATTAAATAATTAGAGAACAAATTGTGTGCCTTTGAATGTTTTAATGTTTAATGGGCTGTAAGTATTCTAGGGAGAAGAATAAAATCTATTTTTCTTAGCACTTATTGTATGAACTCACTGCTCTAAGACTATTATATAAATGGTTTTACTTAATCCTTATAGCCACCTTGTAAGGTAGGCATTTTACAGTTGGAAAAGCAGCCTCCAAGTAACTAATTTGCTTGCCATCAACAAGCATGGGATTGATGGCATATATTCAGTCACTAAGTCATGTCTGACTCTTTTGTGATCCCATGGACTGCCAGGATCCTCTTCATGAGATTCTCCAGGCAAGAATACTGGAGTGGGTTGCTATTTCCTTCTCCAGGGGATCTTCCCAACAAAGGGATCAAACCCATGTCTCCTGAACTGGCAGGTAGATTCTTTACCACTGAGCAACCTGGGAAACCTGGAAGAGATGTCAGCAGAATTCAAACCCAAGTCTACTGTCTTCAGGGTCCATGTCTGTTCCATCTTTCCTTCAGCACTCGTCCCTTTCTTCCTTCGCTTCTTTCCATTCTCCTTTCTTCATTTGCAAAGAGCTTTACAAGTATGGCAATATTGTTAGAACCTACTATTGATTGTGTTCAAGTTGATAATATGCCAACTTAAAAAAACAGATTCCTTGTAGATGAATTTGGCCATGTGACATAATTCTGGCCAATGGCATGTAAGTGGAGAGGATAAACTCAGCTTACCTGGTACCTGGCTATCCTCCTCTTCCCTGGAAAGAAGATTTGATGTTCAAGGTGAAGCTACCATTCCATGAGCACTAGCTGATGCACCTATAAGCCTGTGCATGCTAAGTCGCCTCAGTCGTGTCCAATTCTGTGACCCCATGGACTGTAGCCTCCAGGCTTTTCTGTCCATGGGATTCTCCAGGCAAGAATACTGGTGTGGGTTACCATGCCCTTCTCCAGGGGGCCTTCCCAACCCAGGGACTGAACTCACATCTCTTATGTCCCCTGCATTGGCAGGTGGGTTCTTTACCACTAGCACCACCTGGGAAGCCCCACATATAATCCCAGTTGCATCGAACATAGGACTTGCCCTTGAGACATAGGATGTTGGTCTTGGAAGACACAATCCATCCCTGGACTCCCTGTTTTTGGACTTGCTCAAATTACTGTTTTCAAGGCTTTGTTACTTGTAGTGAAATGCAGTCTCTAACTTCCCTTAGTTAGATGTACTAAAACTTTTTTTTCTTAAATATTGCAAAAAATTGAACAAATCAAACAAAAGGAAACTCACAGATACAGAGAACAGAGTGGTGGTTACCCAAGGGTAGGGGTGGAGGGAAGTGGATCAGCTTTTTCTGACAGACAGAAACTAAGTTTTTGGTGGTGAGCACACTGTAGTGCGTAATACAGTATAATAAAACAGTGTTTCGCGTGTATTGTTGCACAGGTGAAACTTGTGTAATGTTATAAACCAATGCAACTTCAATAAAAACAAAACAAAAACTCCTGTTCTCCACTCAGGGTAAACCACTGGCAACAGGGGACTAGTGTTTACCTTTCTACACTCGTTCTACACTTCCTAGATTTATAGACATATATATGTTCACATGTATATTTTTAGGAAATTACTGGTGTGCTCTATTTTTCTGTAACAGTTCCTTTCCACTTGTACGAAACTATGATTTGGAACCCTGCTATTTAAACTATTCAGATATTTACTAGGCTCTTTTCTCTGTATGTCTGTTAAGCTGTGGTTTTCAAATGGAGATAATTTTGCTCCAGTCCCACAGACTGCCTTTCGGCAATGTCTAGAAACATGTCATATGGCAATGTCTTAAAGCACGTTTGGTTGTCACAACTGTTGGGAGAGGGGTGCCAGGAAAGACAGAGGCCAGAGTTGTAACTGAACACCCTGCAATGCACAGGACACCCTCACCTAACAAAGAGTGGTCCAGCCCCAAATATCAGCATTCAGCTTGAAATGTCACTGCTGAGGCTGAGAGATCTTGCTATTGCGTATTCCATAATGTGGTGTAGTCATATCACAATTTGTTTAAATGGCCCCGATTAAGCCACCGTAGTAACTAAGACTGTTTCTAACAGGGCTGAAAAGAACACCATTGCCCATATATTTTGATACTATGGATTCATGCTTTTTAAGAATAAACTTTTATGCATGGAATTGCTTGGAAAAAGAATATGCACAGTTAATATCTAGATGCTGCTGCCAAATCCCTTACCAAAACAGCCTTCCTTAATTTATATCCCTGCTAAAAGTGCAATAGATATTGCCCATTTCCCCGACTCTTCACCAACATTAGGCATCATCAAGCTTTTTAATCTTTGTGAAACAATAGGATTATTGTTGTTTAATTTTCGTTCTCTGATGTGAATAAGGTTGAGTATCATTTTGTCTGTTAATTGACCACTTTATTTGCTTTTATGTGAAATGCTTCATCTATTTTTTTCTTTTTAAATGGAGGATAATTGCTTTACAATATTGTATTGGTTTCTGCCATATATCAACATGAATCAGCCATTGGTATACTTATGCTCCCTCCCTCTTTAACCTCCCTCCCAATTCCCACCCCATCCCACCCCTCCAGGTTGTCACAGAACATTGGATTTGAGCTCCCTGTGTCATACAGAAAATTTCCATTGGCTGTCTAATTTTATATACAGTGATATCTGCGTTTCAATGCTGCTCTCTCAATTCGTCCCACTCTCTCCTTCCCGCCCTGTGCCCACAAGTCCATTCTCTGTGTCTCTATCTCTATTGCTGCTCTTTAGATGGATTTATCAGTACCATCTTTCTAGATTCCATATATATTCACTAGTATATGATATTTGGGCTTCCCTGGTGGCTCAGAGGGTAAAGCATCTGCCTGCAATGCAGGAGACCTGGGTTTGATCCCTGGGTCAGGAAGATCCCCTGGAGAAGGAAATGGCAACCCACTTCAGTACTCTTTCCTGGAAAATTCAGAGAAGCCTGGTAGACTACAGTCCATGGGATTGCAAAGAGTCAGACATGACTGAGCGACTTCACTTTCTTTCTTTCTTTCTATATGATATTTGTCTCTCTTTTCTGACTTCCTTCACTCCGTATAATAGGATCTGGATTCATCTACCTTATTAGAACTGAGTTGAATGTGTTCCTTTTTATGACTGAGTAATATTCCATTGTGTATAGGTACCACAACTCCTTTATCCATTCATTTGTTAATGGACATCTAGTTTCTTACACGTCCTAGCTACTGTGAATAGTGCTGTGATGGACATCAGGGTGCATGCATCTCTTTCAGTTATGGTTTTCCCAGGGTGTATGCCCAGTAATGGGATTGTTGGGTCATATGATAGTGTTATTCCTAGATTTTTTAAGGAATCTCCATACAGTTCTCCATAGTGGCTATATCAGTTTGCATTCCCACCAACAGTGCAAGAGGATTCCCTTTTCTCCACACCCTCTCCAGCATTTGTTGTTTGTAGGTTTTTGATGACGGCCACTTTGACCTGAGTGAGGTGGTACTGCATTGTAGTTTTGGTCTGCATTTCTCTAAAAATGAGTGATGTTTAGCATCTTTTCATATGTTTATTAGCCAACTGTATGTTTTCTTTGGAGAAATGTCTGTTTAGGTCTTCTGCCCACTTTTTGGTTGGGTTGTTTGTTTTGTTGGTATTGAGCTAAATGAGCTGCTTGTATGCTTTGAAGATTAATCTTTTGTCAGTTTCATTTGCCATTATGTTCTCCCATTTTGAGCATTGCTTTTTCACCTCATTTATAGTTTCATTTACTATGTAAAAGCTTTTAAGTTTAATTAGGTCCCATTTGTTTATTTTTGTTTTTATTTTCATTACTCTAGGTGGGTTATAAAGGATCTTGCTGTTATATATGTCAAAGAGTGTTCTACCTATGTTTTCCTCCAATAGTTTTATAGTTTCTGGTCTTAAATTTAGGTCTGTAATAATCCGTTTTGAGTTGATTTTTGTGTATGGTGTTGGAACATCTTCTAATTTCATCCTTTTACATGTAGCTGTCCAGTTTTCTCAGCACCATTTGTTGAAGAGGCTGTCTTTGCCCCATTGTATATTCTTGCCTCCTTTGACAAAGACCAGGTTCCCATAGGTGTGTGGGTTTATCTCTGGACTTTCTATCTTGTCCCCTTGGTCTGTATTTCTGTTTTTGTGCCAGAACTATACTATCTTGATGACTGTCGTTTTGTAGTATAGTCTGAAGTCAGGCATATTGACTTCTCTAGCTCCATTCTTCTATCTCAAGATTGCTTTGGCTACTCAGGGTCTTTTGTGTTTCCCTACTAGAGCTAATCAATGAATATAGCAAAGTTGCAGGATATAAAATTAATACACAGAAATGCCTTGCATTCTTATATACTAGCAATGAAAAATCAGATAAATTAAGGAACATTCTCATTCACCCCTGCAACAAAAGACAATGATGAAAGAAATCAAAGATGACACAAACAGATGAAGAAATATACCATGTTCCTGGATTGGAAGAATCAATGTTGTGAAAATGACTGTACTACTCAAAACAATCTACAAATTTAAAGCAGTCTCTATCAAACTACCAATGGTATTTTTAATCTATTCTATCTACCTGTTTTCTTTCTAATTTTTGTCTTTTTCTTACTGATTTGTAGGAGTTACTATATATTGAATACTTTTCTTTTTGTATTGTATATGTTACAGTCATGTTCTGTCTAGTCTAGTTTAGATATGGATGAGTAAACATACATATTCTACCTTTACTTTAATCCTTGTTGGGAATCAAATGCCTAATACTAGCATTCCTCCTTTATTCACAGTTAGCTAAATCTGTGAAATACCCCAATAAATAACAGAAGTGATATCTTCTTTTACCTATAATAATGACATTAGAGAGGGAGGCAGATGTTTGTAGACCATGACCCTAACTCTGATCCCCAGAATTAGACTGACCTGCCCCTTCGTTTTTGGCCACATGTCAGAGAGCAGTCTAGGGCGTGCACCTGTGTTGGCAGAGCTTGCTCCTAAGAGGAAGAGGGAGGCTCTGAATCAAATGCACAGAGGTTATTCTTTCCATCTTTACCCATAAGACAAATGGGGGAAGAATAAGTGCAGGAACAGAGAGAGGCCAGCAATGTTATGCTAATGATGACCTCTCACCCGGAAGGAAATGAGAGTAAAACACTGCCTTTCTCTTAATTATAGGGAATTCTCCTACGGTCTTTAAAAGTTTCCATGTTTTACTTCCTCCACCAATTTGTTTTCAAATGATTCATCTGACAGGGTGTCAGCTTTTCTGTACCACCTCTGCTATTCATGAACTGTGAACTTCCAGATGTTCAAGCTGGTTTTAGAAAAGGCAGAGGAACCAGAGATCAAATTGCCAACATCTGCTGGATCATGGAAAAAGCAAGAGAGTTCCAGAAAAACATCTATTTCTGCTTTATTGACTGTGCCAAAGCCTCTGACTGTGTGGATCACAATAAACTGTGGAAAACTCTGAAAGAAATGGGAATACCAGACCACCTGACCTGCCTCTTGAGAAACCTGTATGCAGGTCAGGAAGCAACAGTTAGAACTGCACATGGAACAACAGACTGGTTCCAAATAGGAAAAGGAGTACGTCCAGGCTGTATAATGTCACCCTGCTTATTTAACTTATATGCAGAGTACATCATGAGAAATGCTGGACTGGATGAAGCACAAACTGTAATCAAGATTGCCAGGAGAAATATCAATAACCTCAGATATGCAGATGATAGGAGAAGGCAATGGCATCCCACTCCAGTACTCTTGCCTGGCAAATCCCATGGAGAGAGGAGCCTGGTAGGCTGCAGTCCATGGGGTCGTGAAGAGTCGGACATGATTGAGCGACTTCCCTTTCACTTTGCACTTTCATGCATTGGAGAAGGAAATGGCACCCCACTCCAGTATTCTTGCTTGGAGAATCCCAGGGACAGGGGAGCCTGGTAGGCTGCCATCTATGGGGTCGCACAGAGTCAGACATGACTGAAGTGACTTAGCAGCAGCACCATGCAGATGATGCCCCCCTTATGGCAGAAAGTGAAGAAGAACTAAAAGAGCCTCTTGATGAAAGTGAAAGAGGAGAGTGAAAAAGTTGGCTTAAAGCTCAACCTTCAGAAAACTAAGATCATGGCATCTGGTCCCATCACTTCATGACATATAGATGGGGAAACCATGGAAACAGTGGCTGACTTTCTTTTGGGGGGGCTCCAAAATCACTGCAGATGGCTATTGCAGCCATAAAATTAAAAGACGCTTACTCCTTGGAAGAAAAGTTATGACCAACCTAGACAGCATATTAAAAAGCAGAGACATTACTTTGTCAACAAAGGTCCATCTAGTCAAGGCTGTGGTTTTTCCTGTGGTCATGTATGGATGTGAGAGTTGGACTATAAAGAAAAGTGTGCATCGAAGAATTGATGTTTTTGAAGTGTGGTGTTGGAGAAGACTCTTGAGAGTCTCTTGGATTGCAAGGAGATCCAACCAGTCCATCCTAAAGGAGATCAGTCCTGGGTGTTCATTGGAAGGACTGATGTTGAAGCTAAAACTCCAATACTTTGGCCACCTGATGCAAAGATCTGACTCTTTTGAAAAGACCCTGATGCTGGGAAAGATTGAGAGCAGGAGGAAAAAGTGACGACAGAGGATGAGATGGTTGATGGCGTCACTGACTCAATGGACATGAGTTTGGGTAAAGTCCAGGAGTTGAGGATGGACAGGGAGACCTAGCGTGCTGCGGCTCATGGGGTCGCAGAGTCAGACACAGCTGAGTGACTGAACTGAACTGAACTCTGCTATTCAGTGTACCACATATTCTTTCTTGCTTCTCTTTGCACTGAACTATGATGTTGAGGGGTAGCAGCTTTCTTCATGTTCAGAGTTCTCACCTTTCTGACTCAGACTTTCCATATTATCCTCTGGCCCCCTCCTTCAGCCTCCTTCAGCCTTCAGTGAGATGTTTTCATATCCACTATCACGTAGAACTAACTTATGAAGAAGATCACTGTGACTTTGTTTTGTGCCTGATTTACTCTTTTTTTAAGTCAGTGTCCATTTTCTTCTCCACATTTTAAGAGACCCTTTATTTATTTTTATTCGCCATTTATTCTAAGTATTTTCTTGTAGTTAGTCTTCATTTACTCTCTCCCTGCTCCTCCTCACTATATAAAATACTTGTATTCACCAAAATACCATCCTCCACTCTTTTCTCATTCTCTAACCCCTATAAATGCATCATTTTAGCTGTTAAGTGTATCATAACAATTTCAAAATTTTTATCTTTTAACCTCAGCCACACGCATACATACTCACACACACGCTTGTGTTTCCAGGGCCTGTTGCATATTTATACCTGGCTATCATGCTGCTATTTCAAATTCAACATGACCAAATCCGGTTTTTCTTTCTATATTTGTCTCAGTTAATACCATTAGCATCTGTTCAATTAAAAATGTAGGCATCATTTGCAATGCAACCCTATCTATTTTATAAATCATTATTTGATTAAAACTTCAAGGGCTCTGTATTACCCAAAAGATAAAACTCGAAGTCCTTGGAGTTCTGAACATGTCTTTTTACTTTATAGACCTGTGTGGCTAATTTTATATGTGAACTTGGTTGTCCACCGTGCCCACATACTTGCTGAAACTGTTACAGATATTCCTATGAAGGTGTGTTTTGGATGAGAATAACATTTAAACCAATGGACTTTAACTAAAGCAGAGTGTTCTTCATAAGGTGGTAGGGGTCATCCAATAAATTGAAGGTTCAGATAGAACAAGACTGCCTCACTCCCCATCCTACCCTGAGCAAGAAAGGATTCTGCCAGTAGCCAGCCATCTGGCTTGAATTCCAATATTGGTTCTTCCCTGCATCTTCAGCCTGTTAGCCTACCCTGCAGACTTTGGATTTACTCAGCCTCCACAATTGCATTAGCCAACTTCTTAAAATAAATCTTTCTCTCTCAATCATTCTGTTGTTTCTGTTTCTTTGGAGAAAGCTGATTAATATAGATAGGGCCTGGTCTTCTATCTTTAAATGAGATAATTCACCTTCTGGAGTATATTTTTAAAAAAGAAAAAAAAAAGCAGTCAGACAAACAATCAAATACAAGGAACTTTGCTTGCAGTCCAGTGGTTAAGATTTTGCCTTCTAATGCAGGGGCTGAGTGTTTGATCCCTGGGCAGGGAGTTAAGATCCTGTATGCTTCATGGCCAAAAAACGCAGAACATAAGACAGAAGCAATATTGTAACAGATTCAGTAAAGACTTTTAAAATGGTCTGCATCAAAAAAAAAAAAAAACCTTAAAAAAAATCAAACCTACTAACCAACCAAATGAAAAAGAGTCAACTGTTTTTCTTGACAAGCAGAAAAACAATTCAAAACAATTAGCACAAGCCTCTGTTCTAACCGTGTCAAAACCCCATCATTCCAGACACACAACTCCTTCTTTGGCATCTGTGTGCCTGATTACGTGCTCAGGTCTCAGTTTGGAACACTCTTCCATTTTTCTTCGCCTAACTTTTCTGTTACTCCGGGTAGATTTAGAGGTGACCTTCTCTGTGCCCTAATTACACTTTGCCCCTCTCTTTATTTGAGCAATTCCCACCCTGATAGCAACTTTTGACATCTACCTTCCCCACTGGGGCTCCCAGCCCTAGTACCCAGTAGGTTCTCAGTTAATCTCTGTGCAATGGAGGAAATGTAACCTACAACTCACTCTCCTCATTAAATTCTTCTTGCCTGTGGTAGATATAATTAGCTCTTCAAGAGGAGATCAAATCCTGCACCCTCCCCACCAAGTCCCTGACATTCAAGCATCGTCTACCTCATCAGTTCCTTTAGCCTTTCAAACATTGTCCTAACCTGCAGCAGGAAGTCCAGGAGACAAAGATGGCTGTCCCCTGGGATCAAAATTCTGCAGCCCTTGGGTGTCCCTCAGGTCTCATGACTCACAAGGGGAACAACTAGTGACTTCAACAAGGGGCTACTGCTTTTTGCTTGGCTGACTAGCAAGTGTAGAGGTCATCACAGTGAGACCATCCCTGACTTTCTATATATATTGGAAAAGTGGCCAAGTCCCTTCTTTGTAGACTCAGGGCTCCTTGAGAGCACAGGCTGTTCTCTTCTCTTCATGACTCCCTATTGTGTACAAAATAAATAGATGGAAAAGTGTTTGCTTCTCAGTGCCTAGTTTCTCAGTTGCTTCAGTTGTGGGATGTAGCCTGCCATTCTCCTCTGTCCATGGAACTTTCTTGGCAAGAATACTGGAGTGGGTTGCCATGCCATGCTCCAGGGCATCTTCTTAACCCAGGAATTGAACCCACATCTCCTGCATTGCAGGCAGATTCTTTACTGCTGGGCCACCAGGGAAGACCTTGTTTCTTAGTAGCTATCGGTAAATATCGCCTTAAGTTGTTTGGTATGGTAGGATGTTGCTCTATCTGAGAGGCTAGTTTATTGAAGTCAAGTAAACATATGTGATGAGTTTTGGGGGGAAGCGAGGGAGAATTTTGCTTCTTCCTAAAACTTGCATCTGTAACATTACAAGGTATTACTTCACCAGACATCATACAATTTAGTGTGAGCACATGGACATCACCAGACGGTCAACACTGAAAACAGATTGATTGTATTCTTTGCAGCCAAAGATGGAGAAGCTCTATACAGTCAACAAAAACAAGACCAGGAGCTGACTGTGGCTCAGATCATGAACTCCTTATTACTGAATTCAGACTTAAATTGAAGAAAGTAGGGAAAACCACTAGACCATTTAGGTATGACCTAAATCAAATCCCTTATGATTATGTGGTGGAAATGAGAAATAGATTTAAGGGCCTAGATCTGATAGATAGAGTGCCTGATGAACTATAGAATGAGGTTCGTGACATTGTACAGGAGACAGGGATCAAGACCATCCCCATGGAAAAGAAATGCAAAAAAGCAAGACGGCTGTTGAGGAGGCCTTACAAATTGCTGTGAAAAGAAGAGAAGCAAAAAGCAAAGGAGAAAAGGAAAGATACAAACATCTGAATGCAGAGTTCCAAAGAATAGCAGGAAGAGATAAGAAAGCCTTCTTCAGGAATCAATGCAAAGAAATAGAGGAAAGCAACAGAATGGGAAAGACTAGAGATCTCTTCAAGAAAATTAGAGACACCAAGGGAACATTTCATGCAAAGATGGGCTCAATAAAGGACAGAAACGGTATGGACCTAACAGAAGCAGAAGATATTAAGAAGAGGTGGCAAGAATACACAGAAGAACTATACAAAAAAGATCTTCACGACCAAGATAATCATGATGGTGTGATCACGCACCCAGAGCCAGACATCCTGGAATGTGGAGTCCAGTGGGCCTTAGAAAGCATCACTACAAACAAAGCTAATGGAGGTGATAGAATTCGAGTTGAGCTATTTCAAATCGTGAAAGATGATGCTTTGAAAGTGCTACCCTCAATATGCCAGCAAATTTGGAAAACTCAGCAGTGGCCACAGGACTGGCAAAGGTCAGTTTTCATTCCAATCCCAAAGAAAGGCAATGCCAAAGAATGCTTAAACTACCACACAATTGCACTCATCTGACACGCTAGTAAAGTAATGCTCAAAATTCTCCAAGCCAGGCTTCAACAGTACATGAACCGTGAACTTCCATATGTTCAAGCTGGTTTTAGAAAAGGCAGAGGAACCAGAGATCAAATTGCCAACATCCACTAGATCATGGAAAAAGCAAGAGAGTTCTAGAAAAACATCTATTTCTGCTTTATTGACTATGCCAAATCCTTTGACTGTGTGGATCACAATAAACTGGAAAATTCTGAAAGAGATGGGAACACCAGACCACCTGACCTGCCTCTTGAGAAACTTATATGCAGGTCAGGAAGCAACAGTTAGAACTGGACATGGAACAACAGACTGATTCCAAATAGGAAAAGGTGTACGTCAAGGCTGTATATTGTCACCCTGCTTATTTAACTTATATGCAGAGTACGTCATGAAAAACGCTGGGCTGGAAGAAGCACAAGCTGGAATCAGGATTGCTGGGAGAAATATCAATCACCTCAGATATGCAGATGACACCACCCTTATGGTAGAAAGTGAAGAGGAACTAAAGAGCCTCTTGATGAAAGTGAAAGTGGAGAGTGAAAAAGTTGGCTTAAAGCTCAACATTCAGAAAACGAAGATCATGGCATCTGGTCCCATCACTTCATGGGAAATAGATGGGGAAACAGTGGAAACAGTGTCAGACTTTATTTTGGGGGGCTCTAAAATCACTGCAGATGGTGACTTCAGCCATCAAATTAAAAGATGCTTACTCCTTGGAAGGAAAGTTATGACCAACCCAGATAGCATATTGAAAAGCAGAGACATTACTTTGTCAGCAAAGGTCTGTCTAGTCAAGGCTATGGTTTTTCCTATGGTCATGCATGGATGTGAAGAAGGCTGAGCACCGAAGAATTGATGCTTTTGAACTGTGGTGTTGGAGAAGACTCTTGAGAATTCCTTGGACTGCAAGGAGATCCAACCAGTCCATTCTGAAGGAGATCAGCCCTGGGATTTCTTTGGAAGGAATTATGCTAAAGCTGAAACTCCAATACTTTGGCCACCTCATGTGAAGAGTTGACTCACTGGAAAAGACTCTGATGCTGGGAGGGATTGGGGGCAGAAGGAGAAGGGGATGACAGAGGATGAGATGGCTGGATAGCATCACTGACTTGAGGAGTCTGAGTAAACTCCAAGAGTTGGTGATGGACAGGGAGGCCTGGCGTGCTGCAATTCATGGGGTCGCAGAGTCAGACACGACTGAGCAACTGGACTGAACTGAACTGATGTTAAATTTGACTTTAGCCTATGATATTTGTGATATTGTGCAAGTATTTTACCTCACTACTCTCAATATTCCCATCTGTAATTAGGTCTAATAAATCCTTCTTTTGGTGAAGAGTATTTGAATTAAAATGTGTCAAAATGCCCATCACCAGAAGTCCCCCAATAAAATGGTTGTTGAATCTGAGGCTTCAACACCCTCTTTATTATAGGCAATCATAGTTCTTATTTTTTTCCCCCACTCTCTGTGCTGTACACCTTGCCAGAAACACTCAGACTATATTAACCTTGCAGTAATAAAGGAAAACAGCAACCTAATTTGGGAAACTTCCAGTAACAAAAATGTCTATTAAAATTTGAAAATGCTATAAAAACTATATGACCACAATAGCCTCTTTCTGTTTCGCTTGGGAACCAGAGGTGAACATCACATTTCTGGCTTTTGGTTTTCACTGTTTGCTTGCAGAAAAGACAATTTAAGTGCTGGTTATTAGAGCCTGTCAATAAATTTCAGAAGTGAAGCAAATCCCATTCAACTGACTGACAGCTGCAAATTAATTTTGCTTTCTTTAAACAACTAACCAGCCTTATGTTCATGCAGCTGACAAGCCTCACTGCGTGTGCTCTCTTTGCCCAGAGTAGAGTGGTCCGAACATAATCGCATAGTTAAATTCTTTTATCTTCACTCAACTTTTTACTGGGAAGGACAGTGCAGTGTATTAACAGACACTGGGGTGGCGGAAGATGGCAGTTTGGAATCCTGCCTTGTGAGGAACACGGAGCCCTGCTAGGAGGTGTATGTAACAGGAATGGCCCCACCCTTGCAATTCTCTTTGTCATTTCTTACTGCATCCATTCAACAGTATTTGACCAAACACTGTGTTAAGTGCTGGGAAGGAAAAGAAAAATGCTATTTGTTTCCTTTTTATAAAGATGCCCAAGGCTAAGAACAAAAGAGGCACCATAAGGGCCATCTGTTGTAATTAGAACTGTAATATAGACAGCGAGGGCATAAAAGAGAATGACTGTCTTACGGGCAGAGGTTGGGTGGTGGTGGCCATGTGGACATAGAAATCTTCTTCCAAAATGTCACTTATTTGTTTTCTTTTTAATTGAGGTGTAACATATATTCAGTAATGTTCACACATCTCCATTGTGTAGCACAGTGAATTTTTATATATGTTTACACTCATGAAATTGTCATGCAGATTAAGATATTGGATGGGGCATTTCAATCTCTCAAGAGAGCTTTCTTTGTGCCCCTTCCTAGCCAATCCTCCTCACCTCCAAGAGGTAGCTGCTAGTTTATCACTATGAATTTATTTTGCCTGTTTTGAATTTCATATAAATGGGTTCATATTCTATGGTAGAGTGGCAACTGTTTTCTTGAGTGCAGCATTTGTCTGTGAGATGCATCCCTGGATAGTGGGTTCCTGTAGCTCTTTTTATGCCTATGAAGTCTTCCATTATAGACAATGGTGTTTGAAGGATGGATACCAGTGGCTCCTATGTGGACAGTTGGGGAAAGGCACTTCATACATTTCTTGGAGGAGGAAATGGCAACCCACTCCAGTATTCTTGCCTGGAGAATCCCATGGATAGAGAAGCCTGGCAGACTATGGTCTATGGGGTCACAAACAGTCACACACGACTGAGTAACTCAGCATACTGCATACATTTAAGCATGGTATATTTGGAGGTCCATGGGATCACAAAGGGTCAGGCATGATTGAGTGACTGAGCACGCATGCATGGGAGACTGCACTGAAAAAAAAGATTGGAGCTATACTGGGAAGGATGTAAAATGTATGTAAGATGGTTGAACTCTGGTTTTTTTTCTTTGCTTATCCCCCAACAGTTTTAGAGGTCAACTGGAGATATGGTATGATCAAATCTAAGTGTTGGACACAGTTTTCTGATGTAAGCATGGCAAATGATAGAGGCAAGGAGAATTCAGCATCAAGAAGCTAGAGGAAGGCCATCACAGTGATCCACCTGGCTCAAGGTCAAGGGAAGGAGAGAAGTGGAATAATCAGAGTGAGGTTAACATATTCAGAAGTGACAGGAGGGGAGGGAGGAGTTAAACACCAAGTTGTAGCCTGTAAAGCAGAAGCTTTGGAGGAAATGAAAAATTAGCAATCACTTTTGATGTTGATTTGAAACTTCCCTTTGAGAGTGAGTGAGAGCCTCCAGGCTCTGCTGAGACCCTTCCTGCCGGACTCCCCACCCTCAGCTAAACCGACAGGACTCACTAGTTTAGCAGCACAGCCCTTAGGGGGAGACGGATAAAAAATGCCTAGAGGAATTATGCACATTTAATTTACATCTGGGCCTGAATTCCCTGTGCCTGCTCTTCTGTCATTTTGCCATTTCAAAGAATAACATACCAGGGCTTTTTATTCCAGCCCTGTGGTGGTGCCCTTTTTGAGAGAATAAATCCCAAGTAGTGTTGCCAAAAGCCAGTGACATTTGCCATGTTTGAAAAGGCCTTATTTTGAAGAATGATTATTGATTCTTTTTCACATTTCAGATCATTCTTTTGATGCTGCCTTTTACTGGCTCCGGTGAGCGACCCTCAGCTGCGTTCCTGGCTCCCTGACACAGCAGTTCACCCGAAAAGAACAGCGTGTTCTTCTAAGCAGCACTCACCCTGGGAAAAGTCACTGTTCCTCTGATTATTTCATCACATAGAGAGCTTCTCCAGGCCTTGGCTGTGTTGTTGAAAATATGCAGATATGCTTCTCAGTGAACACACGTAATGATGGTCTTGTGGAGGAACGGATGAGAAGTACCAGGGTACCTCATTAGAAAGAGTAATAGCAACGTTGGGACTGTCGTTGCTGTGGGTCTGCCTTTTGCAGGACTGGAGAGAGGATAGCAGGGGAGTAGCAGGCCAGGAGAAAAATGAAAAATAAGCCATCGAAATTGCTCACAACATATTGACTCTCAAGGAATGAATGTTGAAAAGAACCATTGGGTATGGATGGTTTCCCTGGAACAGAAGACCCTAATTAATGGTTTTCAGAATCAGGAAGTCACTCACCACCCATCTTAGGAATCTTGAAATCATCCATGACTGTTAGAAGCGAAACCTCTCATTCAAATGCACTGATGGTTTTGTGGGCCTAGTAGAAGCAGCTTAAAAACAAAAGAATGAGGCTGCAAGCTAAGGCATAGACTCTGCATATTTGAAATGTACTGTTTATTCTCTACTATATATCTCTCTTGATATCATGTTGCCTTTAGGGCATTGTCAAGGAGAAGGGAGAGGATACTGCATGTCAATGAATTTCTGGGACTCAGAAATAACTTTTTATCAAATACTGATTTAATTCCTCAATGGGAATTAAAGATTCCGCATGTAAGAATTAAAGATTTTAAAATTTAAAAAATAAAAAACTTAAAAAATAAAAATAAAAATAATAATTCCTCAATGGGGGGATAAGGCTAACACTTCAATTATATCTATCTATCTATACATATATATAGTATAAATAAATTATACATAATATATGTAATTATATGTGTATTATCTAGTTTATATTATATGTTTAAATTTGCAATACATATTTATATATTAATACATATATTATATATGTATACATATAAAACTACATATAGTTGAGCATTCACCTCTCAGAAAGTAAAGCCTTAAATTGTGAACAGTGTTTAGTATAATGCATAGAACAAGGTTATTATTATTCTAGTTTTTCCTTTAGAACGACTCTCTGCAGTGGGTATGGATACTTCTATTTTAGACCTAAACATCCAAACCTGTACTCTTAATGACTATTTTGCCAGTGCCAGGATTTTTACGTAAGGACTCTATGAAATCTGTTTGGCAGTGAGTGGTTGAAATGTGTCTGTAAAGGCCTGAAAACCCTATGGCACTCCATCTTCTGCTTTCTCTGGATGTAGCCTTAATTTCAGCCCATCAGGAACCCTGATGTTTCAGAAATGGAGCATCTATTCATCCAAGTAAGAACCTACAATGGAGTATGCTGTCCCTATATGGCCGACATACCTGGGCAAGATGATGGTGAAACTACAAGACCTGTAATTTCGATAGCTTCTTGTGCTTTTCTCCTTTAAAAAGCTGTTCTTCCATTTCTAATACTTAACACTAGAACAAAATGCTTCCATTTATATTTTTGTATCAGCCTTTGCACTACCTTCTCATGGATATTTGTAAGTTATGATTTACAGCTAATACAGTCATTCTCAAGTATTACTGTGCATTGTAAGCACATGGGATATTGGTTTAAAGTGCCAAGCTTAGTCCCAAACTTATTCAGACAGACTCTTTAGATGTGTTAAAAAAAAATAGCAACAATGAAAATTCTTACTTTGATGACCACCATTGGCTTAATTAACTTGAACCCTTCTTTAAAATTTACCCTAACTCCAATTTTGGAGTCAGACACATAATATGACTGGACTACAATCTAGTTATCTAAGTTTGTGCGACTTCTGAGTGCTTTTGTCTGCCTAAAACAGGATTGGTCAGCTCATTTGCTTTGCAATTTTTGGATTATATTAGAGATATGGCTTTCTCTGTGAAAGGGTTGGCTATTGCACATATTATGTTTTTCATGTACTGGGGAAGAAATAACGAGCTTAACATCATGGTGACTCTGTGGTCCCTGATGTCTAAGACAGGGTCATGAAGCCAAGGAACAAGATGTCAAAAACTAGCAAGTGTCTCAAAATAGTAACTGATAATAGTTCAGAAATACTTATCAAGATTCCAAAGCATGTCAAAGTCGAAAACTCCAGAGATACCACTTCAGCAAGTAGAACACCCTGTGTAAAGCTTATCCTGTATTAGACACACCCTATACCAATGTTTTCACTTCTTGGATGACTTCACTTAAAAACATTCTGAAAAATTGTGACTTTCCTTACCTTTAAAAGAACATAAGAATTGGGACAATTTTAACTGCTGTAATAAATACTAACCAAATTTCAGTGTCTTAAGACAACAGAAATATATGTCTGGCCCCTGAAATAGTACAATATGGATGGTCCTGGCCAATACGTGACTTTTCTCCAGGCAATGGCTATGAGAATCATGTTCCTTACAACTTACGGTTTAACCATTCCTTTAACCTCAGGCTCCTCAGGAAACAGCAGACAATTGGGAATACAGAGGATGAAGACAGCATTCTCACTTCCTAAATAGTTCTCCTCCAAATTAACGATCAGCACATCTGTTTATTCATCTTGGATGAGGCTTGGTCACATGACCTCAACCAGACTCAAGAGGTCAGATAACTATAATCTCTGACCTGGTATCCACGTTCCAGCATCAGCTCTATCACAAAGCTGAGACTTTTAATCTTTCTTTGGTAATTCCCAGTGTTGAGGCTAACCTCCATATGAAATTCCCTTTCATATGCATGTAATATGTATGTTCTTAGTAATAATGGAAAGATGGCTTTGAAGGTCTTTCTCCTAATGACCTCTGAAGGTCATCCATCTATGTCTGAATGATAGCCATTAAGTCACTGTCTTCTCTCAGGTATTAATACTACTTGAAATTTTATTATAAAATGAATTCACTTAAAAACAATTGACTCAATTAAAAATTAATTTTTCTTTATTTCTTACTTTCAATTCAAGTATAGTTGATTTACAATATTACAGTTTCAAGTATACAGCATAGTGATTCAGTATTCTTACAGATTGTACTCCATTAAAAGTTATTTTAAAATGATAGCTATAGTTCCCTGTATAATATATCCTTGTTACTTACCTTTTTTATACATTGGAGAAGGGAATGGCTACCCACTCCAGTATTCTGGCCAGGAGAATTCCATGGACTGTATAGTCCATGGGATCATAAAGAGTCTGACATGACTGAGCAACTTTCGCTTCACATTCTAAACACAGTAGTTTGTATTTCTTTAATTCCATCCCCCTGTGTTTCCCCTTTTCCTTTCTCTCTCCCTACAGGTAACCACTAGCTTCTATATCTGTGAGTTTGTTTCTGCTTTGCTATATTTTCATTTAATTTTTAGATTCCACATATAAGTGTTATTATAAAATATGTATATGGTGTGAGGAAATGTTCTAATTTTAGGAAGAGGAGTACATCAAGCTTATATATTGTCACCATGCTTATTTAACTTATATGCAGAGTACATAATGAGAAACGCTGGGCTGGATGAAGCACAAGCTGGAATCAAGATTGCCGGGAGAAATATCAATAACCTCAGGTATGTAGATGACAGTCACCACCATTATGGCAGAAAGTGAAGAGGAACTAAAGAGCCTCTTGATGAAAGTGAAAGAGGAGAGTGAAAATGTTGGCTTAAAGCTCAACATTCAGAAAATAAAAATCATGGCATCCAGTCCCATCACTTCATGGCAAATAGATGGAGAAACAGTGAAAACAGTGGCTGACTTTATTTTGGGGGACTCCAAAATCACTGCAAATGGTGACTGCAGCCATGAAATTAAAAGATGCTTACTCCTTGGGAGAAAAGTTATGACCAACCTAGACAGCATATTCAAAAGCAGAGACGCTATTTTGCCAACAAAGGTCCATCTAGTCAATGCTTTTGTTTTTCCAGTAATCATGTATAGATGTGAGAGTTGGACTGTAAAGAAAGCTGAGCACCAAAGAATTGATGCTTTTGAACTATGATGTTGGAGAAGACTCTTGAGAGTCCCTTGGACTATAAGGAGATCCAAGCAATCAATCATAAAGGAACTCAGTCCTGAATATTCACTGGAAGGACTGATGTTGAAGCTGGAAGGACTGATGTTGAAGCTGAATGGACTGATGTTGAAACTCCAATACTTTGGCCACCTGATGCAAAGAACTGACTCATTTGAAAAGACCCTGATGCTGGGAAAGATTGAAGGCGGGAAGCAAAGGGGACAACAGAGGATGAGATGGTTGGATGGCATCACCGACTCAATGGACATGAGTTTGAGTAAATTCTGGGAGTTGGCGATGGACAGGGAAGCCTGGTGTGCTGTAGTCCATGGGGTTGCAAAGAGTCAGGCAAGACTGAGCGACTGAACTGAACATGTAGCTGTCCAATTTCCTAGCACCACATATTGAAGAGACTGACTTTTCTCCATTGTATATTCTTGCCTCTTTTGTTGTAGATTAATTGACCATGCATATGTGGGTTTATTTCTGTGCTCTCTATACTTTTCTCCTGATATATGTGTCTGTTTTTGTGTCAGTGTGATACTGTTTTGATTCCTGTAACTTTGTAGTATAATCTTAAGTCTGGGAGGGTAATACTTTCAGCTTTGTTCTTTTTCATTAGATTTTTTTTTCCCCTACAAAGATGTCCAAAAGTTGTATTCTAAAGAGGCCAATGTTCTTTCCGATACAAAATAATTTTCTACAGTGTGTAACTAGAAATCAAGTTATTAAGCAATTTTAAAAAAATGATTTTGTTTTACTGATGTAAAGGACAAACTGCATATGTTGGAGACAACGGATTGCAAGGAGCCAGAAACACATGCCTCCTACCAGACTGTGTAGACGGTTGGCTGTGGTGAGTGCTACATGTTTTGCATGTAGACGTGAAGTCCATGTGTGCCAAAACCAGATGTTACGAGAGCATTCTCTTTCCTAATGCTGGCTAGTGACTAGAAGTTGTGTAGATGATGATTTTGAGAGCCCCTGCTGAGCCTTCCCAGAAGAAGAGACACCATACGTTGTTTTAAACAATATAATTGAGGCTGAGAGTTTTGACTGTATTTGAGAAGCCACCAGCTCTCATGAAAGAAGCTGTGTGGTGCCACAACTTGATGAGAACTGCCTCTCAGCCTGAGTTTGAAGAGGCAGCAAATGGTCTTTCTGTGCCATATGAGGGTCAGTTACACTCTCAATTAACTTTTGGAAAGAACTGAGCTGCTGTTGCTGTTAACTGATGCTATGACATCAGTTGTGCAGGTTTTCATGATACATGCAAGGTATTTATCATGGAAATAGATTCCTACTTCACATTACTCTTAACAGTAGTGACCCCTGAGCACTGGGAAGTTTTGAGTGCTTACTTTGTGCACTGTAATAGGTATTTGCAGATACAACATAACCTAATCTGTACCTTATGGTAACTTTATGTGAGGGTACAGTATTATCTCCATATTACAGAAGAGAAAATGCCAAGGCTTAGAGATGTTTAGTTTCTTGCTCACAGTCACAGGATACTTAAACAGCAAATCTGTGTTTCCATTCCAAACCTGTCCAACTCAAAAGCTTGAGCACCAGCTTCAGTATGAAATAGCTTTGCCTTCTTGTATAAGGTTCCTCACTTATTCACCCAGTTCATAAATATTTATTGAACAGGTACTGGGGGTCACAAAAGAGTCAGACACAACCTCATGACTGAACAGCAACAACTGGGCTTAATGTTGAGAGCAAACCAGTAAATCAAAAAGACATGGTCTCAATATGAAAAATACATGTGAACAGGGATGAAGGCAATTAAGTGAAAATTCCATGAGTTACCATTTAAATGTATGTGTGACAAAGATTGTGATAAAAAGCTAACCTAAGTAGTCATTAGCCTCAAAAGCAGGGCAACGAGCGTGCCTTGCAGAGGAGTAGTGTGGTACAAGCCCAGAGAGAGGAAATGGCTGGTTGAAAATCAGAAACCTGAGGCAGGGAGGCCAATGTTGCTAGATCAAGGAGAGCTAGGCAGAATGGCTAGAGAGGAGCTTGATGGAGCAGGCAGGGCTGTGTTCAAGGAGAGCCTGGACTACGCATGTGGCAGAGAAAAGCACAGACCCATGCCCCAATGACACCTATTAGATATTCTGGAAGGTTGAAAGCTGCTGAGGGTTCTGATTTTCTTTTTAAAATAATTTTGTAAATATAATTGTTAACAGTGCATTAAAGACATTTTACATAGGACTAACCTATTTTATCCTTCCTTATAGAAGTTAATGCAGAATCAAGTGCTCAAAATGTCATCAATAGTTAGGAAATCAATTAAGACATATTTTCCAGCATAGTGAGTTGCAAACCATAATTTGTAGCTTATTAAACAGACTGTGTATATGAGCTATGCCATTTGGGATGAGCAAATTGCCGATAATTGGAATATAATTAAATACCTTAAAAATTAAAACTTATAGTAACATAGTTCACTTTTCTCTGAGTCTTCCAGTCAAATATAGCATCTTACTGGGTAGGCCATTGCTCTATCTCCTTCAGCTTCTGCAGGCTTTCCACTAGAACCACAACTGATGGCAGGAGAAAACAAAACCTATCAAACAAATACAACATTTACTTAAAATTAAACACAGACATTTCTGGAAACCCTGCAGTTTGAAAACCCTCCAGTTGATCATTGTTCATTGAACACCAATCAAGTACTGTGTTAAGCATTTCATATGTTGTGTTTTTTATGCTTTATAATCCTTCTAACAACTTGGCCAACCAGGACCTTTAAATTTCTATTTTAAAGGATAAATCTGAATGCTAATAATTTAAGTAATGTGTCTAAGATCACACAGCTCGTCAGAGGTGAACTTGGACTCTGGAGGTGGCTGTGCCTTTAACCACAAGGTTTCATGGCTTCTCTCCCTAAGAGATCCAAGGTGTCACTGAAGATCCCTTAAAGGGAAGCACTAAAGCCTTCTTTTGTCCCACTTGCCAGTCTCACTTATTCCTAGTGAATAATGTTTTCACTTATCTTGAGATAAATGCTAACTTATTCTCCAGGGAGACAGTTACACATGTGTGAGCATCAACTATTGCAAACATGTCTTTCCCTTTCCTTTCCTCCATTTTCCATTTCTAGAAAGACGTTTCTCACCTTCTTCTCTGAAGGGTTGCAGTTCAAATGTGGCCTACAGTCTTCTTAGCCGAGGCTCAATTACCCACCCAGTGGTCTTTTTCCATGTATAACATACCTCTGTGTTAAGTCCAGACACTGGGTAAATCCCATCTGGTCTCATAACTCTGGGTCAATTTTCTGCAAATAATGGATCAGAAAAGGATCTGGGTCACCTTTTCTGCAGATAATGAGTGGAACTGAATCCTGACTGGTCTCATCCAGTAGAGAGAAGCTACAGGTTGCCAAGGATATGCCAGGTTTTGAGAAAAAGCTCAGCTGATAGTATGTGAGATAGTTTCAGACAGATCCTTGGAGCCAAGGTGTATCCATGCCACAGGAATTTTCCTGTAGGTATATAAGCAATCCTGCAAGGCAGACCAGTTTAGGAAGAGAATTGCCAAGCTTCCCTAGAGTGCTGGTCTGTGCCTCATGTTCCAGACCATGCCTGAGATTCGGTAAGGGCTGCACCATTTCCTAACCAGGCCAGCATAACACCTGGGACATAAGTCAGGAGACTGCATTAACCATCATAATAAAATGTCTCTGTTACATGAAGAGCTTTCGAAGATGCAGAGTTTGAATGAAAAAGTATTAACTCTCTCTGGGTAACTCCAAAAAATTTTCACAAAGGAAAGTATTAGAAGAGAGAGGACTTTTTGTGCTCACTGATGGGGGAACATGGACACAGGAGAAAAAAGAATATAAAGAATTTATATATTCATGAAAGAATATAACTGAGGAAACTGAACAGACATGGAATTGTTGATATAAATTAATCTGTTGGTAGAGACAGTGTGAGATATTTTGTGGTGAGTCTTCCTGGTGGTCACTGCATATGTTCCTTGGGTGGCAAAGAGACGTGATTTATTAAGAGGATGTATGAGGTCCTGAGGGCTTCCCAGGTGGTACTAGTGGTAAAGAACCTGCCTTCCAATGCAGGAGACATGAGAGATGTGGGTTCAATCCCTGGGTTGGGAAGATCCCCTGGAGGAGGGCATGGCAACACACTCCAGTATTCTTGCCTGGAGAATCCCATGGACAGAGGAGCCTAGCAGGTTACAGTCCGTAGAGTCGCAAAGAGTCAAGACATGACCAAAGTGACTTATCATGCATGCTGGAGGTCCTGAACCACCAAAAAGTTTAGGGTGTATTCCTTTCTCCAGTATCTGCTCGGGACCTATTCTCTTCCCACTCTCACACAGTAGAAAACCAGGGATTATAAAGTCAAGAGATGATTAGCCTATGCCCATGGTCATTCTTTAACAAGAAGCAAAATTAACTCGATAGCATTCTTGTCAGAGCTCTAGAGCATTCTTGTCAAGGATATATTACTTCTCACTTGGGTTAATAACCTTCCCACCCCCTTGAATATTGTCACCTCAGTCTCCCTCACACCTCGTCTGACCGGCCCCATTCTCACCAAGGTTACTTGTGATAGCCTCATTCCTAAATCCAGGGACTCCTGTCAACCCAAATGGTATTGCATGCTCTGCAGCTAGGTCACTCTTAACACTTTTCATCTTTCTTTGAAATGATCCTGCCATTTCCTCCCTTTACCATTCATGGTACTCTATCTCTAGGCTTTCTGGCAGACATCTACCTGTTTGCATTTCTGGCACCTGTTTTTTTTCCCCTCTGATAATATTCCCTTATTCTCCAAACCCAACCAACATAGTTGCAAGGCGAGGGGGGTGGCTCTTGCCCAAGTGAGCTGGTCCAGCAGTAGGACTCTGACCCAAGTGAGACTAATCATCATTTTTGTATTGGAGAGAGGACAGGTACTGGGGGAAGCAGTTTCAGGGTGACTTTGAATAAGAATCTTTCACTGGCTCTCTGAATTCTCAGATACAAAGGGCAGGAAGTGATGGTAAGTTTCTTACCATGTGCTCAAGAGAAACAGGTCCTTAATGAGACAATGAAAGATCGAGCAGACACAGAGAATGGAGAGACCGAGAAAAGTAACAGCTGATGTTTGAAATTGGACTTGCTTCTCATTGTGAGCCCTTGGTTTCTTCTTCCCAGGGCTAGCAAAGGAAGAATGCAAAGGTTTTGAGTCAGGGCATCATGCACAATGGGAAAAGCCTAGTGTCGCTGCAATAATGTCACCTAAGGATTTGAGGAAGAAGTCCTTGAAAGCAAGTCAAGGTACTCTTTGCGGAAAAGGTGGAACGAACGAACCCAAACCAAACAGAAACAGCAGCTTTCCCCCACGCAGAAGCCATGCCCAGATTTTCTTTTGTAATATTAATCAATATGTTTATTGAGAGCCTAATTAAGAGAAACTTTAATGAAACTTCCTTGATAGCTCAGTTAGTAAAGAATCCACCTGCAATGCAGGAGACCCCAGTTCGATTTCTGAGTTGGGAAGATCCGCTAGAGAAGGGATAGGCTACCCACTCCAGTATTCTTGGGCTTCCCTTGTGGCTCAACTAGTAAAGACTCTGCTTGCAGTGTAGGAGACCTGGGTTGGATCCCTGGGTTGGGAAGATCCCCTGGAGAAGGGAAAGGCTACCCACTCCAGTAGTCTGGCCTGGAGAATTCCACTGACTGTGTAGTCCATGGGGTTGTGAAGAGTCGGACATGACTGAGTGACTTTCACTTCCACTTAATGAAGCTTTATAATATTTGCAGACATATGAAATAAAGCTAATTAATATTCAGTTAAGGCAATAAATCTTTTAAAGAGACTCATCTTTGTTGAGGACTGGCTCACCATTCACAATGAAAGATAATTTATAAGTTTTATTTGAATATTTTCATAAAATAAGACCATTTCAGTGATTTGTTCAATATTTTGAGTTGATTAATTAATAATTGTGGCCATAAAACATTACTACTCTTCACATGAGTGCTGGGTCACTTCAGTCACGTTGGACTCTTTGCTACCTTTGGACTGTAGCCAGCCAGGCTCCTCTGTCCATGGGATTCTTCAGGCAAGAATGCTGGAGTGGGTTGCCATTTCCTCCTCCAGGGGATCTTCCCCACCCAGTGATTGAACCTGCATCTCTTGTCCTCCTGCATTGGCAGGTGGGTTCTTACCACTAGTGCCACTTCAGAAGCCCCCAGGACTCTTTAATGTTGGACTAAACCTGCCATGTGGGCTTCCCAGGTGGTGCAGTGGTAAAGAATCTGCCTGCCAGTGCAAGAGATGTAAGAGACGCTAGTTTGATCCCTGGGTGGGGAAGATGCCCTGGAGGAGGAAATGGCAACCCATTCCACTATTGTTGCCTGGAAAATTCCATGAACAGAGGAGTCTGGTGGGCTACAGTACAAGGGGCTGCAAAGCGCCAGATGTGACTGAGCACACACACACACACACACACACACACACACATACACACAGAAACACACACAGACACACCCCTACCATGTAACATAATTGCAAATCAGATGCTCAAACACAGTCCAGTCAGCCTGTGGCAAGAGCTTGCACAGTATTTTTAAGAACCTTGGATTTGAATTTCTTTAGTGTGCTTTCACTCTCTAGGAGCTTACAGAACCTACTACACCCTACTGGGATTACACCAGTTTCCTTCAACCAGTTGAGTTACCTTTCTATCATCTAAAGGGTTTAATTTTTAAGCTTCTGTAGAAATTCCAAAGTATTGGCATAAATGAATAGATTGGGGCTCATTCATGCTATGCAAATTAAACATGATCACATAGGTAACAAGAAGTGCAAGGAATATAAAAACTGAAACTGCTTTTCACAATGAAAGCAGAGACATTAATTTGCCGACTAAGGTCCGTCTAGTCAAGGCTATGGTTTTTCCTGTGGTCATATATGGATGTGAGAGTTGGACTGTGAAGAAGGCTGAGCACTGAAGAATTGATGCTTTTGCACTGTGGTGTTGGAGAAGACTCTTGAGAGTCCCTTGGACTGCAAGGAGATCCAACCCGTCCATTCTGAAGGAGATCAGCCCTGGGATTTCTTTAGAAGGAATGGTGCTAAAGCTGAAGCTCCAGTGCTTTGGCCACCTCATGCGAAGAGTTGACTCATTGGAAAAAACTCTGATGCTGGGAGGGATTGGGGACAGGAGGAGAAGGGGACGACCGAGGATGAGATGGCTGGATGGCATCACGGACTCGATGGACATGAGTCTGAGTGAACTCCAGGAGATTGTGATGAACAGGGAGGCCTGGCGTGCTGCGATTCATGGGGTCGCAAAGAGTCGGACATGACTGAGTGACTGAACTGACTGAATACTCTCTCCAATGCAACAGGGACCTTCTATCACCTGTTGTTTTCTTTATTGTTTTCTTTTCTTTTCTCGTTCTTTGTCCTCTTCTTTTTCCTCCTGTTCCTTCTTTTCCTTCCTCTTTTTCTTAACAGATCAATAAAAAAAACCAAAAAAAAAACAAAAAAAACAAAAAAAACAACCTCCTACCCGGAGATTTAACATATAAGCAGACATTCTCTGATAGAAATGGGAATTGACAACAAAGCCTCACTCTCTTCTCTGGCAACTTCTTGGTCTTAGAAAGTGAAAGTGAAGCCACTCGGTCATGTCCGACTCTGCAACCCCATGGACTGTAGCCTGCCAGATTCCTCCCTCCATGGAATTTTCCAGGTAAGAGTACTGGAGTGGGTTGCCATTACCTTCTCCAGGGGATCTTCCCAATCCAGGGATCAAACCCAAGTCTCCTGCACTGCAGGCAGACACTTTACCTTCTGAGCCACCAGCATAGTGACAAAGCATTGATGGTTCAGTGGTAGAATTCTCGCCTCCCATGCAGGAGACCTGGATTCGATTCCCGGCCAATGCACAGTGTCCAAGTACTTTTCTTGGTCTTAATTAGCAGAAAACTCTATATGGGCTAGTTTCTAATCAATCAATAAAAATATCTGTCTTGTATTCTGCCTATCAAAATGACACATTGTATAACACTTAAATATACATTCAACACAAAATATAATCAAGCATCCTGGTCTTTACCATATTGATTGGCAAGAAATGATGTAGCAACTACATTTTCAAGTTGTTTCTTCCTAATTATCAGTATGAAAGAATGTAGTTTAATATTTTTGAACATTGGTGCATTTTATCTTTAAATTATCCATTTTTGTCATTTATTTATGTTTCTGTTGGTTTATTTGTCTTTTATCTTCTTGGTGCAAAGGAGCACATTAAAGAGTGTAGACATGAATGCTTTATGTATTATATATGTTGCAAATCACTTTCCTTGTGCTCTAATGTCTAAAGAATACATTTGCAATGCAGGAAATGTGAGTTCGAACCCTGGGTTGGGAAGATGCCGTGGAGAAGGAAATGGCGACCTATTCCAGTATTCTTGCCTGGAAAATCCCATAGACAGAGAAGCCTGGGGGGCTACAGTCCATGGGATTGCAGGGAGTAGGACGTCACGAACCACCAAACAGCGATAGAATGGCTTAACTGAATAAGGAAGGAGAGGACCCAGTTAAAGGAGTAGAAATACCTGCTTTTGTTTCAGAGGAAGATCTGGATGTGAACCCTGACTTCTCCATGTACTGTCTTGTCTCCTGGAAGTTTTCCAAATCTCTCTGAGTTTGTGTTTCTCTTAGACAGAGAAGGTGTATATTATTAGTTTTGAAAGGATTAAGTGAGATAACACAAAGGAAAGCACTATAGGATTATCAAAGTGCCATTCAAATTTAAGTGGCCCTTTGTAACTACACCCGTGCTCTTGAATAGCACCTGGTGTGTCCCTCACCCTGAAATAGACATAACTGCTATCTTTTCTACAAGCAAACTATTCTGCATTTAAAACTTGGGTCACCTTAAGCATTAAGCCTCAGGCCATTGTTTGTAATCTTGTCTTTTTCCATAACTGACAGCATAATATACACACTGAGGGGCTTGCTTAACTTTTCCCTTTTGTTCGATAAGTATAGCCTCTTTTGTGAAATGACCCACTCATTTAATGAACTCTATTCTTCAGTCTAAAATGCACTTTGTATCAGTTTGTCTATTTGTTACCAAAAATCCATTCCTCTCATTTCCCTGCTCTGTATTTCAGAGGATTATATTTTCCAAGCTTCCTTGCTTGATGACTTGTTTTACCACATCTTCTGTAATTAAAAAACAAAACTTCATTCAAAGTGTATATAATCAAATTTATAGCCTCCAGATTAAAAAAAAAATTTAAGAAAGATTTTTAACTTATATAAGAATATGAAAATATTCTCCATGTGTTATAGTACATTTTATAGCATTAAAGAAGTAATTTCATCTATCTAGATTTTGTTTCTGAGCGTGATGTGAGATATTTTTATTTTGCTCCCAAATACCATTATGAATAAATAGTCCCAATATTATCTGTTGAATAATTGAATAATCTATTCCTTTCTCACCAACTTGAAAGCCACCTTCTGCATACACTAAACTGGCATATATACACTGACTGTCTTGTTCTATTTCAATGACCTCTTCATCTATGGCTATGCATGTTTACACATTTTATGTTACAAAAAACTCAGATGTCTTCTTCTTTTTGAGGCTCTGAAGCATGTTAAGTGATCTAAAGGACTTCTTCCATCATCGACTTCCACTATCAAACCTCTGACATTGCTGTTGTTGTTTAATCTCTACATCCTATCCAACTCTTTTGAAACCTCATGAACGATAGCCCTCCAAGCTCCTCAGTCCATGGAAATTCCCAGGCAAGAATAGTGGGGTGGGTTGCCATTTCCTTCTCCGGGGGATCTTCCCGACCCAGGGATTGAACCTGTGTCTCCTGCACTAGCAGGCAGATTCGTTACCGCTGAGCCACCTGGGAAGTTCTAGCACTGCTACTGCTATAGTATTAATACTCTAGTTTAGTTACTACATCGTATTATAGTAACTCTTAATCTGCTAGAACAGGTGTGCCCTCACCTACTTCAGATCTGGCCCCAGAGAAGAATGAAAAGCTTTCCAAGTAGTTACCCCTCAGATGAAGAACTGATTTTCACAGTACCTCCCCAGTTATATTTCATTAGTCCAGCAAACAAGTGAACAAGGGATTCATCTCCTTTGTGATGAAAGTGTTCATTATAGACATTCTTTGGCTTTTCCACCACTGTGGGTTAGAGAAGGCAGATTAAATATTTTTATTCCCAGATCACTGGGCCATCAAACAAACCTGATGGAGAGGAATGGGAATCATCTGGAAATACCAAACTTTGAACCAGATAGGCATGTGGGTTATCTCAGGGGAAGGATGAAATGAGTATTTCATGATGAGAAGAGCATGATGTTCAGATACAACACTGTGCATTCATCAGTATACTTTTTCTTACTTTTCCTGGGTTCTAAGCTACCCTGCATTCCCCATTCTTCCTCGCAGCTTGCTGTGAGTGATGGGCTATTTTCCAGCCAAGAGAATGTGAGCAGGAATGATAGATGACACTTACTAGTCAACGTTCTCATTTTGGATTTTACATGAACAAGAAATTTACTTGTATAATGTTTGAACAATGAAACATTGTAGAGGTTATTAAACCTGGTGGGCTACAGTCCATGGGGTCACGAAGAATCGGACACAACTGAGCGACTTCACTTTCACTTTCATGCATTGGAGAAGGAAATGGCAACCCACTCCAGGGTTCTTGCCTGGAGAGTCCCAGGGACTGGGGAGCCTGGTGGGCTGCTGTCTATAGGGTTGCACAGAGTCAGACACAACTGAAGCAACTTAGCAGCAGCAGCAGCAACAGCAGCACTCAGGTATGTTTTTCTTTTTCTTTTTATTTTTTTCTGATTAGAATGTATTTTACTTCTAGGATTTGAAGAGCAAGGCATTTGATTAATTATGGACTTAATTAAACATTTATTGTCTCTCCTTCATTCTGTCAGTTTTTCTGGACCCCAGTTGCATGTATATTGGTTCTTAGCAGTCTATCCACTGCTGTCTCATATCTGTCTTTCATTTGCTTCATTTCTATGTTGCCTCTGGGTTATTTCTTAAAACCAATCTTTTATCTCACTATTTCTCTTTCTAGTTATGTCTATTCTGTTTTTTAACCGAATGACTGAGCTTTTAATTTAAATGAGTATAATTTTTGATTGCAGAAGTTTGATTTGGTTCATTATTCAAATAACCATGTTCTTCATAAATAGCATCTTTTGCATATTTTAGATTCTCTTTTATTTCTTTAAACATTTTAAGTAAAAGTTTCATGTTGTGTATCTAATTTTTCCTCTTTCTAAACTCCTTGTGGATCTAATTCTGTTGATCATTGTTTCAGCTTACTTTAGCTTATGACTTCTGTATGCATGAGCTCATTTTCTTTCACTGGGTGTTTATTTGGGGCCATCCCTGGGGTCTCAGGAAGTAAAATGTCTGCCTGCAACGTGGAGACCTGAGTTCGTTCTCTGGGTTGGGAAGATTCCCTGGAGCAGGAAATGGCAACCCACTCCAGTATTCTTGCCTGGAGAATCCCCATGGACAGAGGAGCCTGGTGGGCTACAGTCCCTGGGATCACAAAGAGTCAGACATGACTGAGCGACTAACACACACATTTATTGTGACAAAGTTGAGAAGGCTGGCTTCTTTTCTCTCCTGAAAAGGATGTCAAGATCCTGGAATCTCTTAAAGTTCACATCCAGAATTGGAACTTTCTGGAGGATTCAAATAAATTTAATCCCCTTATCTATGTATTCAGTTACAAGACTGAAATTATGACTTTCTGCTTTTGGTCAAAGCATGGTTTTGTGTTATCTTTCTTAGAGGGATGTTGTGGGGAGGGAGGTGGGAGGGGGTTCATGTTTGGGTGTACACCCGTGGTGGATTCATGCCAACGTATGGCAAAACCAATACAGTATTGTAAAGTAAAATAAAGTAAAAATAAAAATTAAAAAAAAAGAAAAGAAAAGAAAAGAAGTATCTTTACCTGACCGTATAATCTTCTGAGGGCTGTATATGATGGATTCAATCTAAATCCCACATTTATGCACCTAAAATCCTTTCTCCTAAAGATCTGGAGGTTGTTAAAAGTCAAATTTAGAGCTGGAAAATGTCCTTAGGATGGCCAGGTCTTCAGCTGTAGCTTATGATCCCGATTACTAGATGTCAGACTGTTACGACTTCTCTCACACTCTTGAAAATTCAGCTAGGCAAGCAAAATAATCTTTATTTAATTTTATCTGATGTTTCCCAGGTTTTAAATGAGAGTGTTTTCATAAAATATAATCAACAGCTGTGTTTCTAGACACAGTTTATGTTTTCTCTTTATTAAGCTTTGTTTCATTAAGTTACAATGGATTTTTTTTTTCCTTTACCCTGAGTTTTGTTAGATTGATCTTTTGCTGTTGTTCTCATGGATTGGACTTTCTACTTCACAAATCTGTTTTACTAGTTATTACACTAACTTTTAAGGAAATGCATTATTAAAACTGGATTGTTAACCATAGCCCAAACCTAGAATCCCATGCTGCTGCTGCTGCTAAGTCACTTCAGTCGTGTCCGACTCTGTGCGACCCCATAGACGGCAGCCCACCAGGCTCCTCCGTCCCTGGGATTCTCCAGGCAAGAATACTGGAGTGGGTTGCCATTTCCTTCTTCAATGCATGAAAGTGAAAAGTGAAAGGGAAGTTGCTCAGTCGTGTCCGACTCTTCGTGACCCCATGGACCACAGCCTACCAGGCTCCTCTGTCCATGGGATCTTCCAGGCAAGAGTACTGGAGTGGGATGCCATCGCCTTCTCCAGAATCCCATAGAAGAGACAAAAATTCGAGCAGGATTTCAATTCTTTTTTTAGAATTTTCTAAATTTTTTGGAATTTTCAGTTTTATTCTTTGGTCTCATAGCTTTGAAATGGGCTTTTTTTTTTTTTACATTCTTATTTTTAAATATTCTTTTCCATTATGGTTCTTTACAGGATATTGGACATATTCCCCTGTACTATACCACAGGACATCGTTTATCCATCTTACATACAACAGTTTGCACCTGCTGACCCCACACTCCTAGTCCTTCCCTCCCTCTTGGCACCGACAAGTCTGTTCTCTGCGACTGTGAGTCTGCTTCTGTTTGGTTGATAGGTTTGTTTGTGCCTTACTTTCGATTCCACATAGAAGTGATATTGCATGGCATTTGTCTGTCTCTTTCTGACTGACTTCTCTTATATTATAGTCTCTGGTTGCACCCATGTTGCCGCAAATGCCACGGTCTCATTCTGTTTATGACCGAGTGATACTCCATTGCGCTGTGTGTGTTATCTGCGCCACATCTCTTTATCCGCTCATCCGTCGTTGGACATTTAGGTTGCTTCCATCTTCCGGCTTTTGTGAAGAGTGCTGCTATGAACACAGGGGTGTGTGTATCTTTTTGAATTACAGTTCTGTCTGAGTGTATGCCCAAGAGTGGGATTGCTGGATCATGTGGTAATTCTATCTTTAGTTTTCAGAGTAAACTACACACTATTTTCCATAGGATTTGAATTCTTCTCTTCCTATTGGACGCTTCCTTTGGGGGAAGGGAAAGAAAGAAAGTGAAAGTGAAGTCGCTCAGTCCTGTCCGACTCTTTGCGACCCCATGAACTGTAGCCTACCAGTCTCCTCTGTCCATGCAATTTTCCAGGCAAGAATACTGAAGTGGGGTGCCATTTCCTTCCCCAGGAGATCCTCCTGACCCAGGGACTGAACCCGGGTCTCCCGCATTGTAGGCAGACACTTTACCGTCTGAGCCACCAGGGAAGTCCTTTGGAAAGGGAACATTTTTTTAACAGCTGGATTGGGTTCCATAGCATTATTACCTGTAACTATTTAAAATTTATTATTTGTGTAATTAGGTATCCTCCACATACTTAGATTCATTTCTCAGTTTTCAAGGATATGTTAATGAATACATTTTGTGGAAAAGGAAGTGTAAGTAAAACATAGCTTTTTTCAATTGATGTCTAAAATGTCTATTTTTTCCTCATAATTGAATCAAAGTTTTGATAGGGATGGGGTTGTTTTGTTTGCTTTTTTTTTTCTTATTTCAAAATCCTTCGTTCTTACTTGTTACTTTCTAGAATCCAGCATCTGAGATAAGCTGCATGTCAGTCTGAATTTTTAAAGGATGTTGGTAACAGTAGACCTAGCCTCCGTCTTCTCCTTAATGTCTTTTAACTCTTATTGCTTTGACTTTTTAAACTGTACATTGGTATAATTCTCAGCTTAATTTTCTAGTGACAAGTGTAGTCTTTATCCATGACAATTCTGCTATCCAAACTTTATGTTATTATTGTAATTTTTAATCTTAGTAATCATGTTTTTAACTTAAAGAAGCACATAATTACTTTCCATGTTTCAGAGCATCCCTTCATTCTATGAAAATATGAGAACTAGACAGTTAAAATCTTTCTGTATTCAGTGCTAACTCTGATTCCGCTAGTGTTAGTTTTCCTGTTTGTTCATTTTGATTTCTCCATTTAAAAAAGATTGTTCAGTTTTTAAAATTATTTTTTTCTTCCAATGTGTGATGATTTTCTTCCTTGCTAATTTCCATATATTAATACAGCTTCCCTGGTGGCTCAGTGGTAAAGAACCCTCCTGCTGATGCAAGACACACAGGTTTGATCCCTGGGGCAGGTAGATCTGCTGGAGAAGGAAATGGCAACCCACTCCAGTATACTTGCCTGGGAAATCTCATGGACAGAGGAGTCTGGCAGGCTATAGTCCACGTGGCTGCAAAAGAGTCAACAACTGTTCATGAAAATATCCTTGGTACCTGTAACAGTAATTATTGCCACAACAATGAGTGCTGAGACCAACTCTGTACAGTGGATGGGAAGGTAAAAACAGTGGGCTCTACCTTAAAGGTGCAGAAAGAATCTACGTGGACAATTTGTAAGTGGCCCTGTCCCCCATAAGAAGGACAAAAGCCTGAAGTCACCTCCCTATAGACCCCTTGGCTGAATTTCCATGGTGACAAAAGAAGTCCTGCAGGTTTTTTCCAGTTGGAAACTGTAACAGCAGGTCTGAAAGCAGGGGGCAGCAGTAACTATTTTGCAATCCTTTAATTAATTACACAGTGGGGGGAAAAAAAAAACAAAAACAAAACAGCCCACACTCTGTTCTAGTTTCTTTGCTCTTGCTCTCCATGAACTTACTTCTGAAGGATTCATTTGGTCAAAATTAATTTTTTAGAGGTTATGTTATCTGTTTTAAAAATTTCACAGTTCCTCAGATATATTAGGTGTGGTAATCAATGTTATTGCATTGGCTTAGTATCATCCAGAAATACTCCATTTTTCTTTGCTTTTGAAGGCATTCTCAAATTTTAGCATTTACCTTTTTTCCTTACATCAGAATAATTTTGTCATTTTCATCAGATTTTGAGAGAAAAAAGAAATATTTATGCTCAGTAAATTGTTAAATGGGAATTCAGTCTTATATTATCTTTTATATATATATATTTTTAAGCTTCAGAAAAGTTCAGCATTAGCAGTCTGGGTTCAGATCAGTTCAGTCACTCAGTTGTGTCCGACTCTTTGTGACCCCATGAATCACAGCACGCCAGGCCTCCCTGTCCATCACCAACTCCCGGAGTTCACTCAGACTCATGTCCATCGAGTCGGTTATGCCATCCAGCCATCTCATCCTCGGTCGTCCCCTTCTCCTCCTGCCCCCAATCCCTCCCAGCATCAGAGTCTTTTCCAATGAGTCAACTCTTTGCATGAGGTGGCCAAAGTACTGGAGTTTCAGCTTCAACATCATTCCTTCCAAACAACACCCAGGGTTGATTTCCTTTAGAATGGACTGGTTGGATCTCCTTGTAGTCCAAGGGACTCTCAAGAGTCTTCTCCAGCACCACAGGTCAAAAGCATCAATTCTTTGGGGCTCAGCTTTCTTCACAGTCCAACTCTCACATCCATGCATGACCACTGGAAAAACCACAGCCTTGACTAGACGGACCTTTGTTGGCAAAGTAATGTCTCTGCTTTTCAAAAAATTTCAGTGTGAAGTATCAATTGTCAACTCAATAAAACTTCTCCTTTTTATTTATTTATTGCTTATTCATCTATTCCATAGTCCTTTACTCAAAGATATGTGTCTCTCTGCATAAATAACTTGGGTTCATAGAGTCTATCCTTGAACTTGTATTTATCTCCTTATTGTTTCTGCTGGGATACATTTAATATTTTACAAACTCGATTTTTTAAATACACTACTTGTCTTCCACAGTTTCTAACCTGATATTCCTTTCACTGACTTTATACTTTTTGATAATCTAATTTTCAGGTGAAAACAGTGTTTTCTCATTGTTCATTTATTTCTTTTCACATGTTCATTTTAAACTCTGATCTTGGTAAGTATATGAAGTAAAATATTTCTTGAAGTTTTTTCTTCTTAGAATAATCTGTCTTAGAAGGAAACATTTATTCTTATTCCTCAGTGTTTTTATCATACGTACACACACACACACACACACACACACACACATATATTCTGTTTGCTCTCATTAAAGTGGGAGCTTCATGTTTGTTTAGTATTGGAATCAAGATGGCCATGTTTAGAGACCATGAAGAGCACTGTTCCAATTTCTAGAGCTGGATGAGTGAGAAGAACATGTTTGGATTTGCTGACTTTTATTTTGTGCATGAATGTATGGTGGTCCAAGCACAAAAGGAAAATGAACTTGCATGTTCTGAAGGTACAAAGGCTCTTTTCTCTCACTTTCTTTCTTTTTCTTTTTCTTATCTTCTCTCTGTCTGTCTCTGTTTCTCTCTCTGTTTTGGAATACCAGACCACCTGACCTGCCTCTTGAGAAATCTGTATGCAGGTCAGGAAGCAACCGTTAGAACTGGACATGGAACAACAGACTGATTCCAAATAGGAAAAGGTGTACGTCAAGGCTGTATATTGTCACCCTGCTTATTTAACTTACATGCAGAGTACATCATGAGAAACACTGGACTGGAAGAAACACAAGCTGGAATCCAGATTACCGGGAGAAATATCAATAGCCTCAGATATGCAGATGACACCACCCTTATGGCAGAAAGTGAAGAGGAACTAAAGAGCCTCTTGATGAAAGTGAAAGAGGAGTGAAAAAGGAGCTTGAGGCTTCAAGCTCAACATTCAGAAAACGAAAATCATGGCATCCGGTCCCATCACTTCATGGGAAATAGATGGGGAAACAGTGGAAACAGTGTCAGACTTTATTTTGGGGGGGCTCCAAAATCACTGTAGATGGTGACTGCAGCCATGAAATAAAAAGACGCTTACTCCTTGGAAGAAAAGTTATAAGCAACCTAGATAGCATATTCAAAGCAGAGACATTACTTTGCCGACTAAGGTCCGTCTAGTCAAGGCTATGGTTTTTCCAGTGGTCATGTATGGATGTGAGAGTTGGACTGTGAAGAAAACTGAGCGCCGAAGAATTGATGCTTTTGCACTGTGGTGTTGGAGAAGACTCTTGAGAGTCCCTTGGACTGCAAGGAGATCCAACCAGTCCATTCTAAGGGAGACCAGTCCTGGGATTTCTTTGGAAGGACTGATGTTTAAGCTGAACTCCAGTACTTTGGCCACCTCATGCGAAGAGTTGACTCATTGGAAAAGACTTGATGCTGAGAGGGATTGGGGGCAGGAGGAGAAGGGGATGACAGAAGATGAGATGGCTGGATGGCATCACGGACTCAATGGACGTGAGTCTGAGTGAACTCTGGGAGTTGGTGATGGACAGGGAGGCCTGGCGTGCTGTGATTCATGGGGTCACAAAGAGTTGGACACGACTGAGTGACTGAACTGAACTGAACTAAAGTTATCTGATAAGTACATGGGTTTTTAAGAAGGTCCACCCTCCCTTGGATCAGTTAGAAGAGGATCTTCTCCCTTCTTTAGAACATTGTTCACAGACAGGTCTGCCACGCTGGTTGCCACCTTTGTGGGGCTGCGTTTGAACTGAGCCAGATTTTCAGTGGCCAAAGGTTGCCTTCAGGTCCTGCTTCTTGAAATCTGAACTTGATTTTGGGTATTTGTGAGAGGCTGTCCACACACTCCTAAGCATAGGCAGCCCTGTAGGAGACTGTTGCCCCTTCATTTTATCCAGAGCTTTTATGCTGTAATTCACAGTCGTTGAGTTTTTCCTTTGCCTTTGGATGCCTTGTCTCCTTAGATGAAAGTGGTGATACGTGTTTTTGCCAATTTATATTTCATTATTTGTTTCAGTGGAGTTGTTAGAAGAGCAAGTTAAAGGTGTGGTTTTATTTTTTTTGTTTTTGTTTTTTTTTAAATTTTAAAATCTTTAATTCTTACATGCGTTCCCAAACATGAACCCCCTCCCACCTCCCTCCCCATAACATCTCTCTGGGTCATCCCCAAGCACCAGCCCCAAGCATGCTGTATCCTGCGTCAGACATAGACTGGCGATTCAATTCTTACATGATAGTATACATGTTAGAATGCCATTCTCCCAAATAATCCCACCCTCTCCCTCTCCCTCTGAGTCCAAAAGTCTGTTATACACATCTGTGTCTTTTTTCCTATCTTGCATACAGGGTCGTCATTGCCATCTTTCTAAATTCCATATATATGTGTTAGTATACTGTATTGGTGTTTTTGTTTCTGGCTTACTTCACTCTGTATAATCGGCTCCAGTTTCATCCATCTCATCAGAACTGATTCAAATGAATTCTTTTTAACTGCTGAGTAATACTCCATTGTGTATATGTACCACAGCTTTCCTATCCATTCATCTGCTGTTGGACATCTAGGTTGTTTCCATGTCCTGGCTATTATAAACAGTGCTGCGATGAACATTGGGGTACATGTGTCTCTTTCAATTCTGGTTTCCTCAGTGTGTATGCCCAGAAGTGGGATTGCTGGGTCATAAGGTAGTTCTATTTGCAATTTTTTAAGGAATCTCCACACTGTTCTCCATAGTGGCTGTACTAGTTTGCATTCCCACCAACAGTGTAGGAGGGTTCCCTTTTCTCCACACCCTCTCCAGCATTTATTGCTTGCAGACTTTTGGATCGCAGCCATTCTGACTGGTGTAAAGTGGTACCTCATTGTGGTTTTGATTTGCATTTCTCTGATAATGAGTGATGTTGAGCATCTTTTCATGTGTTTGTTAGCCATCCATATGTCTTCTTTGGAGAAATGTCTATTTAGTTCTTTGGCCCATTTTTTGATTGGGTCGTTTATTTTTCTGGAATTGAGCTGCCTAAGTTGCTTGTATATTTTTGAGATTAGTTGTTTGTCAGTTGCTTCATTTGCTATTATTTTCTCCCATTCTGAAGGCTGTCTTTTCACCTTGCTTATATTTTCCTTTGTTGTGCAGAAGCTTTTAATTTTAATTAGATCCCATTTGTTTATTTTTGCTTTTATTTCCAGAATTCTGGGAGGTGGATCATAGAGGATCCTGCTGTGATTTATGTCTGAGAGTGTTTTGCCTATGTTCTCCTCTAGGAGTTTTATAGTTTCTGGCCTTACATTTAGATCTTTAATCCATTTTGAGTTTATTTTTGTGTGCGGTGTTAGAAAGTGATCTAGTTTCATTCTTTTACAAGTGGTTGACCAGTTTTCCCAGCACCACTCGTTAAAGAGATTGTCTTTACTCCATTGTATATTTTGCCTCCTTTGTCAAAGATAAGGTGTCCATATGTGTGTGGATTTATCTCTGGGCTTTCTATTTTGTTCCATTGATCTATATGTCTGTCTTTGTGCCAGTACCATACTGTTTTGATGACTGTGGCTTTGTAGTAGAACCTGAAGTCCGGCAAGTTGATTCCTCCAGTTCCATTCTTCTTTCTCAAGATTGCTTTGGCAATTAGAGGTTTTTTGTATTTCCATACAAATCTTGAAATTATTTGTTCTAGTTCTGTGAAAAATGTGGCTGGTAGCTTGATAGGGATTGCATTGAATTTGTAAATTGCTTTGGGTAGTATACTCATTTTCACTATATTGATTCTTCCAATCCATGAACATGGTATATTTCTCCATCTATTAGTGTCCTCTTTGATTTCTTTCATCAGTGTTTTATAGTTTTCTATATATAGGTCTTTAGTTTCTTTAGGTAGACATATTCCTAAGTATTTTATTCTTTTTGTTGCAATGGTGAATGGAATTGTTTCCTTAATTTCTTTTTCTACTTTCTCATTATTAGTGTATAGGAATGCAAGGGATTTCTGTGTGTTGATTTTATATCCTGCAACTTTACTATATTCATTGATGAGCTCTAGTAATTTTCTGGTGGAGTCTTTAGGGTTTTCCATGTAGAGGATCATGTCATCTGCAAACAGTGAGAGTTTTACTTCTTCTTTTCCAATTTGGATTCCTTTTATTTCTTTTTCTGCTCTGATTGCTGTGGCCAAAACTTCCAGAACTATGTTGAATAGTAGTGGTGAAAGTGGACACCCTTGTCTTGTTCCTGACTTTAGGGGAAATGCTTTAAATTTTTCACCATTGAGGATAATGTTTGCTGTGGGTTTGTCATAGATAGCTTTTATTATGTTGAGGTATGTTCCTTCTATTCCTGCTTTCTGGAGAGTTTTTATCATAAATGGATGTTGAATTTTGTCAAAGGCCTTCTCTGCATCTATTGAGATAATCATATGGTTTTTATTTTTCAATTTGTTAATGTGGTGAATTACATTGATTGATTTGAGGATATTGAAGAATCCTTGCATCCCTGGGATAAAACCCACTTGGTCATGGTGTATGATCTTTTTAATGTGTTGTTGGATTCTGATTGCTAGAATTTTGTTGAGGATTTTTGCATCTATGTTCATCAGTGATATTGGCCTGTAGTTTCCTTTTTTTGTGACATCTTTGTCAGGTTTTGGTATTAGGGTGATGGTGGCCTCATAGAATGAGTTTGGAAGTTTCCCTTCCTCTGCAATTTTCTGGAAGAGTTTGAGGAGGATAGGTGTTAGCTCTTCTTGAAATTTTTGGTAGAATTCAGCTGTGAAGCCGTCTGGACCTGGGCTTTTGTTTGCTGGAAGATTTCTGATTACAGTTTCAATTTCCATGCTTGTGATGGGTCTGTTAAGATTTTCTATTTCTTCCTGGTTCAGTTTTGGAAAATTGTACTTTTCTAAGAATTTGTCCATTTCTTCCACGTTGTCCATTTTATTGGCATACAACTGCTGATAGTAGTCTCTTATGATCCTTTGTATTTCTGTGTTGTCTGTTGTGATCTCTCCATTTTCATTTCTAATTTTATTGATTTGATTTTTCTCTCTTTGCTTCTTGATGAGTCTGGCTAATGGTTTGTCAATTTTATTTATCCTTTCAAAGAACCAGCTTTTGGCTTTGTTGATTTTTGCTATGGTCTCTTTTGTTTCTTTTGCATTTATTTCTGCCCTAATTTTTAAGATTTCTTTCCTTCTACTAACTCTGTGGTTCTCCAACTCTTCCTTTTCTAGTTGCTTTAGTTGCAGAGTTAGGTTATTTATTTGACTTTTTTCTTGTTTCTTGAGGTATGCCTGTATTGCTATGAACTTTCCTCTTAGCACTGCTTTTATAGTGTCCCACAGGTTTTGGGTTGTTGTGTTTTCATTTTCATTCGTTTCTATGCATATTTTGATTTCTTTTTTGATTTCTTCTGTGATTTGTTGGTTATTCAGAAGTGTGTTGTTCAACCTCCATATGTTGGAATTTTTAATAGTTTTTCTCCTGTAATTGAGATCTAATCTTAATGCATTATGGTCAGAAAAGATGCTTGGAATGATTTTGATTTTTTTGAATTTATCAAGTTTAGATTTATGGCCCAGGATGTGATCTATCCTGGAGAAGGTTCCATGAGCATTTGAAAAAAAGGTGAAATTCATTGTTTTGGGGTGAAATGTCCTATAGATATCAATTAGGTCTAACTGATCTAATGTATCATTTAAAGTTTGCGTTTCTTTGTTAATTTTCTGTTTAGTTGATCTGTCCATAGGTGTGAGTGGGGTATTAAGTCTCCCACTATTATTGTGTTATTGTTGATTTCCCCTTTCATACTTGTTAGCATTTGTCTTACATATTGCGGTGCTCCTCTATTGGGTGCATATATATTTATAATTGTTATATCTTCTTCTTGGATTGATCCTTTGATCATTATGTAGTGGCCTTCTTTGTCTCTTTTCACAGCCTTTGTTTTAAAGTCTATTTTATCGGATATGAGCATTGCCACTCCTGCTTTCTTTTGGTCTCTATTTGCATGGTATATCTTTTTCCAGCCCTTCACTTTCAGTCTGTATGTGTCCCTTGTTTTGAGGTGGGTCTCTTGTAAGCAGCATATAGAGGGGTCTTGTTTTTGTATCTATTCGGCCAGTCTTTGCCTTTTGGTTGGGGCGTTCAACCCATTTACGTTTAAGGTAGTTATTGATAAGTATGATCCTGTTACCATTTACTTTATTGTTTTGGGTTTGGGTTTATACAACCTTTTTGTGTTTCCTGTCTAGAGAATATCCTTTAGAATTTGTTGGAGAGCTGGTTTGGTGGTGCTGAATTCTCTCAGCTTTTGCTTGTCTGTAAAGCTTTTGATTTCTCCTTTGTATTTGAATGAGATCCTTGCTGGGTACAGTAATCTGGGCTGTAGGTTATTGTCTTTCATCACTTTAAGTATGTCTTGCCATTCCCTCCTGGCCTGAAGAGTTTCTATTGAAAGATCAGCTGTTATCCTTATGGGAATCCCCTTGTGTGTTATTTGTTGTTTTTCCCTTGCTGCTTTTAATATTTGTTCTTTGTGTTTGATCTTTGTTAATTTGATTAATATGTGTCTTGGGGTGTTTCGCCTTGGGTTTATCCTATTTGGAACTCTCTGTGTTTCTTGGACTTGGGTGATTATTTCCTTCCCCATTTTAGTGAAGTTTTCAACTATTATCTCCTCAAGGATTTTCTCATGATCTTTCTTTCTGTCTTCTTCTTCTGGGACTCCTATAATTCGAATGTTGAAGCATTTCATATTGTCCTGGAGGTCTCTGAGATTGTCCTCATTTCTTTTAATTCGTTTTTCTTGTTTCCTCTCTGATTCATTTATTTCTACCATTCTATCTTCTATTTCACTAATCCTATCTTCTGCCTCCGTTATTCTACTATTTGTTGCCTCCAGAGTGTTTCTGATCTCATTTATTGCGTTATTCATTATATTTTGACTCTTTTTTATTTCTTCTAGGTCCTTGTTAAACCTTTCTTGCATCTTCTCAATCCTTGTCTCTAGTAAAGGTGTGGTTTTAAATTGCCATTTGAACTAAAAGTCTTACTGATTTTGTGTTTAACCATTTCAGATCTGCTCTTTTTTTTTATGCTCTAACATCAATTTTAATTCTGCTTTTAGTTGTTTAGATGCCTTTAAGTCCTTCTGTGATCATCCCTCTCTGTAAAGCTTATCTTCTTTATTTCTTATCGTACTCTATTGAATTTTCATCTCTATCTTTCAGTGGCTTAAGGTTTTCCACTCTTGTTTCACTGAGGACATGTCTTATTCTATTTCACTGATGATGCCAAAATATTTTTGATATTTTATCCTCAACCAATATTTTCCTTATCCTTCTCAGAACTTTGCTATACCTCTGAGTCATGTGGCTGTGCTCTTCTTCTATTATGCTATGACATTTTATTATGTGCTATATAATTTATCATTATTAATGAGACAGTTTTGAAAGAGAGGGTATCTAAATGGTAAATTCAGTTCAGTTCAATCCAGTTCAGTTGCTCAGTCGTGTCCAACTCTTTGCAACCCCATGAACCACAGCATGCCAGGCTTCCCTGTCCATCATCAACCCCCGAAGTTTACCCAAACTCATGTCCATTGAGTCGGTAATGACATCTAACCATCTCATCCTCTATCATCCCCTTCTCCTCCTGCCCTAAATCTTTCCCAGGATCAGGGTCTTTTCAAATGAGTCAAGTCTTCGCATCAGATGGCCAAAGTACTGGAGTTTCAGCTTAAACATCAGTCCTTCCAAAGAACACCCAGGACTGATCTCTTTTAGGATGGACTAGTTGGATCTCCTTGAAGTCCCAGGGACTCTCAAGAGTCTTCTCCAACACCATAGTTCAAAAGCATCAATTCTTAGGCACTCAGCTTTCTTTATAGTCCAACTCTCACATCCACACATGACTACTGGAAAAACCATAGCCTTGATGAGACGGACCTTTGTTTACAAAGTAATGTCTCTGCTTTTTAATATGCTGTCTAGGTTGGTCATAACTTTCCTTCCAGGGAGTACCATCTTTTAATTTCATGGCTACAGTCACCATCTGCAGTGATTTTGGAGCCCAGAAAAATAAAGTCAGCAACTGTTTCCACTGTTTCTCCATCTATTTGCCATGAAGTGAGGGGACCGGATGCCATGATCTCAGTTTTCTGAATGTTGAGCTTTAAGTCAACTTTTTCACTCTCTTCTTTCACTTTCATCAAGAGGCTCTTTATAACGTCATTTAAAATATCTCTATATTAATAGACATTGGTTTTATTATGTTGGATACCTATACCATCAGTTCAGTTCAGTTCAGTCACTCAGTCGTGTCCGACTCTTTGCAACCCCATGAATTGCAGCATGCCAGGCCTCCCTGTCCATCACCAACTCCCAGAGTTCACTCAGACTCATATCCATCAAGTCAGTGATATCATCCAGCCATCTCATCCTCTGTCGTCCCCTTCTCCTTCTGCCCCCAATCCCTCCTAGCATCAAGTCTTTTCCAATGAGTCAACTCTTCACATGAGGTGGCTAAAGTACTGGAGTTTCAGCTTTAGCATCATTGCTTCCAAAGAAATCCCAGGGCTGATCTCCTTCAGAATGGACTGGTTGGATCTCCTTGCAGTCCAAGGGACTCTCAAGAGTCTTCTCCAACACCACAGTTCAAAAGCATCAATTCTTTGGTGCTCAGCCTTCTTCACCGTCCAACTCTCACATCCATACATGACCACTGGAAAAACCATAGCCTTGACTAGACAGACCTTAGTCAGCAAAGTAATGTCTCTGCTTTTGAATATGCTATCTAGGTTGGTCATAACTTTTCTTCCAAGGCCTAAGTGTCTTTTAATTTCATGGCTGCAGTCACCATCTGCAGTGAATTTTGAGCCCCCAAAAATAAAGTCTGACACTGTTTCCACTGTTTCCTCATCTATTTCCCATGAAGTGATGGGACCAGATGCCATGATCTTTGTTTTCTGAATGTTGAGCTTTAAGCCAACTTTTTCACCTATACCATAGTCTGATGCAAAAAATCCTAAATATAATATTAGTAAGTCAAATTCAATGATGTATTAAAAAGATAATAAAATGACCTGGTAAGTTTTCTCTGGATCTGTAATACTGACCTAGCATTTGAAAAGCAAAAATGTTATTGACATATTATTTAAAAAAAAGGAGAAAAAAAAAAAACATGATCACTGTGACATATGTAGAGAAAGCATTAGGTGAATTCTTTACCCATTTATGTTTAAAAATTAAATAGCAACTCAGATAAGTACTTCTAAAATCTTTATAGTAATCATCATATTTATTTTTGAAATATTGAGTTTTCTTCATATCTTAAAGAAGAATGAAACAAAGACCTCATCACTTTTATTTAATTCTACATTGGATGTCCTAGACAGTGCAGTCCAGTCAAAGCACAAAGTTACTAGCAGATTCTAATACCACTTCTCTAGCAATTTTTGACTTTTTGTTTCCATGCAGTAAGAAAAAGTTCTACAGGCCCATAGTATAAAGTAAATCTTGATAAAAAATTAAGTTATAGGCTTGTCATCAACTTTTGTAAGAAATGGAATTTCAGTCCTGTTTTAAAATGAAACGTGCTCAGATTATCTTGTTCTCTTTTGCTGAAAGACTTACTGCAAAAAAAAATATTAAGCCTTACAAAAGCAATAAAGCAAATATATACTTTTAGATTTGCAACGTATAATAAATAAAATCATAGTAGAACAGCCCTCAGAACATTCCCTTCGCTCTATGACAGGACAGCTTAGCGTTTATATCCTACATGTGTTTCACATCATCTAATCTCTATGTGCTCAGTCATGTCCAACTCTTTGTGACCCCATGGACTGTAGCCCACCCGGCTCCTCTGTCCATGGGATTTTCCTGGCAGGTATACTGGAGTGAGTGAGTTGCCATTTCCTCCTTTCAGTTCAGTTCAGTACAGTTCAGTCGCTCAGTTGTGTCCGACTCTTTGCGACCCCGTGAACCGCAGCATGTCAGGCCTCCCTGTCCATCACCAACTCCCAGAGTCCACCCAAACCTATGTCCATTGAGTCAGTGATGCCATCCAACCATCTCATCCTCTGTCTTCCCCTTCTCCTCCTGCCCTCAATCTTTCCCAGCATCAGGGTCTCTTCAAATGAGTCAGCTCTTCGCATCAGGTGGCCAAAGTATTGGAGTTTCAGCTTCAACATCAGTCCTTCCAATGAATATTCAGGACTGATCTCCTTTAGGATGGACTGGTTGGATCTCCTTGCAGCCAAGGGACTTAGGGGCATCTCATCTATAATTTACTACCTTTTCTTCTAACTCTTCGGACTAGCAGTGCAGCAGTATCTGACAGATTACAGAAAGGGTCACAATGAAACTGTACACGAAGCAGCTGGGACAGCAGAAACAATTATCTGAGCCTGGCCACCCCTCTCAGAGCACATTTTGTTTTCATAATAAGCTTCCTGCATGCATTCATTGAAAGGGAAAGTCTACTTAAGTTGAACCTGGGTGGAATTAGGAAGGGAGGGATGGGCCTCTTGTCTGGACATCTTGCAGATTTCTCATTTTAACAGGTGACTATAATACCTTTGTGCATTATTTTTTAGTGGTTGCTATGGAGATCACACATACATTCTTAATTTTTCAAATTCTACCTTGAATTTATATGGTACTACAGTGGGCTTCCCTGGTGGCTCAGCAGTAAAGAACATGCCTGCAGTGCAGGAAACCTGGGTTCAGTCCCTGGGTCAGTCAGGAAGATCCCCTATAGAAGGTAATGGCAGCCCATTCCAGTCCCCCTGCCTGGAGAATTCCATGGACAGAGGAGCCTGGTGGGCTATAGTCTATGGAGCGGCAAAGAGTTGGACATGACTAAGTGACTAATACTTTTCTTGTAAAATATAGAAGCTCTGCAACCATGTAGGTGCTTTAATCTTTTCACCCCCTTCCTGTAATAGTTGTCATATATATTGCATCTACTTATGTAATTAAGATAATTTATATTTTTGCATATTTTTGTAGCATATTTTTTTTGTAAAGAAGCTAAGAGAAAAAATTAATCTTTTATATTCAATTGCTTTTCATTTATTCTTGAAGAATCTAGTTTCCCTCTGATAGCATTTCTCTTCATGCTGCAAAACTTCCTTTGAACATTTCTTGTGCTACAAAATCTGATGACAATGAATTACTCTATTTTTCCTTTATCTGGAAGGATTTTGATTTTCTCTTCCTTTAATAAGATATCTGCTGCTTATAGCATTTTGGGTTGACAGATATCTTTTTTCTTAGTCTTTGAAAAATGTTGTTCTACCACCTTTTGACCTTTTTTGTTTCTAATCAGAAGTTTGTAGTCACTCACATTTTTATTTCCCTGTATGTAAAGTGTTGATGGTCACTGGTTGCTTTCAAACTTTTTCTCTTTATATTTATTTTTAACAATTTGATTACGATGTGCCTAGGTGTGGTTCTCTTCAAATATATCATCTTCACTGGGCTGCCTGAATCTATATACTTGTTTTTGAACAAATTTGGGAAGTTTTTCCTTTCATTTTAAAATATTTTTCTCCCTCTTCTCTCTCCCTATCTTCTAGACCCTTTGAAATATCCCTCAGGATTCCCAGACTCTATTTAGATGATCTTTGATATTTTTTCTTCTTGTCTTTAGACTGTATGATTTATATCTATCCATCTTTGTATTCGCTGATTCCTTCCTTTTCATTGCTACACTTACTAAACCCATGTGTGGAAAAATTTATTTCAGGTGTTATATTACAAGTCTTAAATGTCCAATTTTTTATTTCTTTTATTATCTGTTTCATTTACGATCCTTTCAAGTGTTTTGTCTGTGTATTTTATTTCAGTGTGCATACTTAAAAGAGACATTTTAATGAACTTATCTAATATGTCCAGTATCTGTATCATCTCAAGATTGGTATCTGCTACAAGTCTTTCTTCTTGTTTGTTATATGTCAACTAACTTTGGATTCTATCTGGGACATTCTGAATATTTTGTTGGTAGGGTTCTGGATTCTCTTTTGTTTCTCCAGAGGTTGTTGAGTTTTTTAAGCAGGCAATTACTTGTTAGATTTAGATCCAACTGATCACCTGTGTTGAATAGCCCAAATACCAATTCTGTTCTTTGAGCTAAAGTGCAAATTGCTTTCAGTTTGATTTTCATACACATGGTTTAGAAGTCAGTCACAGACTTTCACAGAGTTTATGTATAGAATTAGGAATTCCATAACTATACTCTCTTTTGCTCTTTCATTTTCTTTTCCCTTTATTTATCTATTTTGCTTGACCTTGTAGTACCAAGGTTTTCTCCACTGAATAAGAAAACTAGTGGATTTTCTACCAAAAGTTTAGCTGCCTGGAGCAACTGTGATAATTGCAACTATGGCTACCCCTTGAAGTAAAAATTGAGAGAGAGAGAAAGAAGAAAGGAGGGAGGGAAGGGAGGACAGAGGGAGGAGAAGCAGAAAAGAGGGAAGGAAGGAAAGAAAGAAATAGGGAAAGAAATAAAAAGGAAATAGAAAGAGAGAAATGAAAAAAGGAAAAGACAGAAAGCCAGCAAAAGGAAGCATAGGAAAAAAAATACAGGAGGGACTCAGCTCCCATTAGATACTGTCTTTAAATTTTGACTCTCCTCTAAATAGTATCAGCTTTTATTTAGTCTCTAGAGCCCTCAAAGTAGACACCTTGGGGCTTTGTTTTCTTGTTTTGATTTTAAGTTAATTCAGTTTTCATAGGTATCATTTTGGGGTGGATCAGTTTATCAGGAACTCACTCCTCCTTACTGAATGCCATTTTCAAAGTTTTAAACTTCCATAGTACAGGGGCAAAAATCCACATAATCTTCGTGCCGTAAATGGTTAGTTGATATTGGATTTCTTATCAATTCTAGGAAGTGAGGTTGACCCAAATTTAAGATTACTTAGAATAAGCATTTTCATACTCCCAGCTATTTTATATGCATGTATGCAAATTTGTGTGTAATGGGATATTGAAATTAAAGTCTTAACCAAGAAACCAAAGCACTAAAGATGTTTCTTGTAAAGTGAATTATACCAGATTAAAAGGCCAGATTATGTAATAAGGGACTGGTAACTGACTCATGGTCACCTTGAACAGTGAATCTTAAAACACACCTAAGCTCTAAAAGATTGAAAGAATGGACCTGGAAATAATAGTTTATGATAAAATTTCTTTGGCAAGAACTGATGTGGTACTGATTTACCTGGTTCCCACCAGGGTGGGTGGGAAAATGCATAGATGGATGAGGATTCTACTTCCTTCACTTCAATACTAGAGACAGGGATTTCACAGGAATCTCACAAGGACTTGAAATGTGTGGGAGCCTGGAAAGGGGATTGAATTCTGAGAAGGTGTATGGAGGGCAGGCACCATAAGCTGGCACACTGCCCTACTTATAGAGAAGAAGAAGGCAAGTTGCTGCTACTTCTGGGAAGCAACTTAATTCCCCTCTGTTGGCAGTTCAAATAGGGACGAGCGTTTTCTGGGAACCAGATGCATACTCTGCAGGAGAGAGTGCCAGCCTGGGGCTATTGTGTGGCTTACTCCAGAACACTATGTCAGAGATGAGAGTGTCTCACTATGTCCAGTGAGAGTCAATGTGGACCGCTAAAAACAGGACTCTGGGGGACGTGAGTAGTTGAAGGCATGTGGGAAATTGTATGCAACATGCCTTAGCAGGGGAGCCTCCAAATTTCGGTAAACATACCCAAGACAGTCACTATCAACACTGGCCAAGGTTGAAGACCACCAAGACATCTCATGAAAGGGTAAGCTCTAGAAGAAAACACCTCTGCCCTGTTTTCTTCTTCTTCCTCTCTCAAATAATTGATAAAAAGAAAAGCATGGCATCTTCTGCCACTCCCAAGTAGCCAGGGTTATTTTTGGAGATTAATGTTTTTGGCGCTTGACATTCTAACTTCTCAATTGAGGCTATGCTTGCAAAGTAAAGAAGCAGGAGAAATTATTAGGACCTAAGAGTGAAGCAGTCAGTTATGGGGCCTAATAAATATTGAGCTACAAAAGTCAAAAGTGAAGACTTTTTTAAAAAAAAAATTACATACGACAATTTGTGCTTGTGCAACGTGATGACATTATACACGTTCATAAAGAGAAAAGGTGAGCAATCGATTTTGTTCCAGGATCCTGGGGCGTAGCAGAAAGTAAGTGACATTTGAAATGGGTCTTAACAATGCTGAATAATAAAGGAAGCAAAATGAGCAAAGTCTGGAGTTTTGAAATTACACAGTGTGTTATAGGCAACAAGGAGAATTATAGTATATGGAGAAAGGAGGGTTTTGAGGAGAAGAAAAGTGCATTTGTAAAAGTGGCCTGAAGCCAGTGTATTAAAAATAGCATGTGCCACGTGGATTTAATACAAAAAAAAAAAAAAATGAGGTAGCAGGAAGCTATCCATTTCCCAGAACCAAAAATTGTTTTTTGAGTGTTGTGAAAGTATTTGTGTTTCAGAACGACAGTCTTGTCAGTACTTTGGAGGACATTTTAGGGGGCAAAGATGAGAGGCAGAGGCATGGTTGTAAAGAGTCGAGGCAGCACAGTTGAGAGGTGATTCTTACCTGGCCCAGGGAAGAGGCTTGGACGGTGGATTTGCTAGCCTTACTGGTGAGTGGACAGTAAGTATAAGCAGCCAGAGAGTGGCCTGAAGCAACACTTAGATTGTCTGGTGTGAGGTCTTTAGCTGGCTCACAAGACTGGTAAAACAAAACTGGTTGAAGGAGAAACATTAGATTTGAGCTGGTGGCAAACGAAGCAGACTTTGAATATATTAACGTCGACTTACCTGTAATATATCCAGATGCAGATGTTCAGTCAGTGATTAGAAGGAGATTCCATTGGTTCAGAGTTGGGAAAGATTGGTATTTACAAGTTTGGTTTCAGGTAGGTAGAGACAGACATTGCAAATCACTTTAGAGAAAGTGAAAGGAAGACTTGACAAAAACGATAAGGAGCTGTCGGCGGTGTGAGAAGCAGGAGACAGTGACATCATAGAAATTTAGGAAGGAAAGAGAGGTTTCTATAAATGATGAGGGGGTTACACTAACATCGACTTTTGCAAATAAGCCAAATAGGATAGAATTGAAAAGAAACCACTACATTTGATTATTAGTCAATTGCATTTGGTTTTTGCCTGAATCATTTAATAGGGTGGGGATTCAGGTGTCAAGATGCTATGGAGAGTGAATCGAAGGCAACAGCTTAAAAATAGTGAATGCCACCTTGGCTACCTAAAATATCACCATGTAAGGAAAGGAGAGAGCTGGATAACTGTGTAGTTATATACGCGCCAGTTTTAGAATGCAGGAACTGAAATAACGTGAGATGCCAGAGATAATATGAATGTGAACTACTAAAGAAAAATACACAGTAAAAATTAGCTCAGTGGTGCCCTCTGAGACTTCTGCAATGATTAAGAGCAGCTCTGTGATAACAGCATCTAATATGTTCTTACAAAATACGTTTCCTTGTCTTTGTCCCCTTTGGCCAACTTTAATTAATTTAGATCTAGAGATAATATTTGACAATTATGTGAGAAAAATTGGATACATAAAATTAAATGCAAATAATCTGTCTGCAGATGACCCAAAATGTAGTGGTAAATGCTTCTGTTCAGAACTCTGCACTATTGTATTTCTCAACTATTTTCTTTGTTTTAAGGACAGAGGAGTTTTTGGCTCTCATCACAGAGTGCTTCTAGTCTGGTTTTGTTGGTTTGTTGGTAATTTGTGGTTATTCTATTTAGCACTTGGTTTTATATTGATTTACACAGTGGGTTTGAGACCAAACAGATGTGGACTTGAATACCAGTTTTACTACTTTTTAGATGTATGATCTTGACAAAGAATTAGCCTCGCTGAGACTCAGTTTTCTCACCTGTAATGCACAGAACACTAGGTCACCTCACTGAGGATTCATGAAGATTATGGGTAGGCAATTCCACAATGAGTTGCATATATTTAGTGAATGGTAGCTATTAACATTAAGACATGATCCAGATCTCCCAAAGGGTGGTCTATAGTACACTTTTCTAAGGACATTTCTGGGAGAACAGTGTTTTCCTCCTCTTAGAGTGTCACCTACTCACTATTATAATGAAGGTTTAGAGAAGTCAAGTGATGGAGGCATCTGATTGACTGTGTAGTGAAGGTTTCACAATTGCACGCTACGTTCAAGTGTAAAAAAAAAAAAGAGAGAGAGAGAGAGAGAAAGCTTTTAAAATGATTATGTTGTGCCTCTTATTGTATTCCTAATCCCTCATATCCTAGATGAATTTTGTGAGTGTGTGTGTGAGAGAGAGAGAGAAGGAGAGGGCAGAGATGGTGGCAAATCTTATTATCTAAAGTAATTTCATTCTCTTCCACTTAAAAATAACTTTCCAGTTAGCTTGATATTGTTTTGATGAATTCATAAATGTTTCATCAAATTCAAAGTTCAGCCTCCTTACCGGGATTGGTTTTTATTTTGCTAAAGATTTCTTTAGGTCCTCAGGGAGTTTGGGAAAGGTCTACTGCCAACCAGTCCATTCTAAAGGAGATCAGCCCTGAGTGTTCTTTGGAAGGGATGATGCTAAAGCTGAAACTCCAGTATTTTGGCCACCTCATGCGAAGAGTTGACTCATTGGAAAGGACTCTGATGCTGGGAGGGATTGGGGGCAGGAGGAGAAGGGGACGACAGAGGATGAGATGGCTGGATGGCATCACGGACTCGATGGACGTGAGTCTGAGTGAACTCCAGGAGGTGGCAATGGACAGGGAAGCCTGGCGTGCTGCGATTCATGGGGTCGCAAATAGTCGGACACGACTGAGCGACTGAACTGAACTGAACTGAACTGAACTACTGCTTTATACAAGGGTGCTTGTGCCATGCTCTGGACTCATGAGCCCTCTGTAGTGATGGTCATTTTCCTGCCCAAACACTTTGCATCTGACAAGCATCAGGCGCTCACATTCAGGGCTGGTAAAATCCATGACCTATTTTTTTTTTTTTTTTAATCATAGTTCTCTGGTGACTGTGTGCTAACTTAACTTCACTCTGGTTCCTCCTAGCCCTTCAGATCCTTGTATTTAGGCCAAATTTTCTAACTACTAGATGTCTACTGCCACAGGAACTCTTTTTTTTTTTTTTGCTTACATTGAGCCCAAGGGAAGCCCACCATCTCAATTCCTCACCACTTCCTCCTGTATCCTGGAAGCACACAGAACTTTGGGTTTCTTCCATACTGCCAGGAAGCAGAAAGCAGGGGTGCTACCTCTGGTCTTGCCTCTTCCTAAACACACCATGTGGCTGCTCCTGCATCCTTTTCAGGCCCTTTGTTGAGGGGAATTCTCCCTAAGAATTCCAAACATAGCTCCTCCTTCAGCCTTCTTGGAGTTTCTGTCATTCTTTCATCTTTTTCTCCTATAGCTTTAGCCACCAAGATTCTTATACCAGATTACTTGATCTCTTTCATGAGTCTCCTCTCATTCCTTCCTCCCTGAACCAAAAGAACTTCCATCTCTGCTTCACTTTTGATGGAAAACGAGAACATTTCTGAGTCAGAGCCTCCATTTTCCCTCCAGTGACTCTGGTGTAATTGCAAAGAGTCAGAGACGACTGAGCGACTAACACTGTTGTAGAAGGAAATGGCAACCCACTCTAGGATTTTTGCCTGGAAAATCCCATGGATGGAGGAGCCTGGTAGGCTGCAGTCCATGGGGTCACGAAGAGTCGGACACGACTGAGCGACTTCCCTTTCACTTTGCACTTTCATGCATTGGAGAAGGAAATGGCAACCCACTCCAGTGTTCTTGCCTGGAGAATCCCAGGGACGGGGGAGCCTGGTGGGCTGCCATCTATGAGGTAGCACAGAGTTGGACACGACTGAAGTGACTTAGCAGCAGCAGCAATAGATGGAAAGCCTTAGGGAGTCATGGTTTAGGGAGCAGGAGACTCCAGTTTTTCTTTGACTTTTGTGCATGCATGCTAAGTCGCTTCAGTGGTGTCCGACTGCTTGTGACCCTATGGTCTATAGCTTGCCAGGTTTCTCTTGTTCATGAACTTCTCTAGGCAGGAATACTGGAATGGGTTGCCTTGCCCTCCTCCAGGAGATCTTCCTGTCCCAGGGATCAAACCAGCATCTCTTTTGTCTCCTGAATTGGCAGCTGGGCTCTTTACCACTAGCACTAATCCAATTTCCCTGAAATCTATTTACATACACCACTGCCCCACTCCCTGCAATGTGTGTATCAGCTATTAAGCTATTGGCTACTGTTGGTTGGCTCTAGACCCATCTTTCCATACTTAGCTCTGTGATGTTGCAGCTGGGCCTCTGAACCACGTTTTTGTTTGACTAGATGCTCCTTGTTGGGATCTTCAAACAGGAGACACTAGGGGTAGACAGGGCAGGAGGAGGGAGAGGCCGACACGCTCCTTCCTGTCCTGTCTGTTTCCTTTTGTCAAGTACTTCCTTTTCCTGTGTCTCCCCAGCAACACCTCTTCACCCTGGCAGAGGCACTTCCTTCCTGTTTCAGCAGCTGAAGCCAGTTTGCAATTACCCCAACGCTTGCAGAGCGAACTTTCTTACATCTCTCTCCAAGATGCCAGCACCTTCTTAAAAGGTTGGGCCCAAGCTCATGGATCCTCTCACTCAAGCTCAGACACCGGCTCTGGGGGACTGAGTTTCAGTTCTCAGGGCCCTTCCTCTGAAGCTTCTCATTTTTAATAAATTCAGCCCCTTCCCTTTGTTCCCCAGCTCTGGATGTGGGTGGAGCTGCTTCCTGCACTTGCTACCCCCATGATACCTAGGGAAATTTTATACTCTGTTTGCAATTCCATTTATCAAATACTTTCTGTTAAAATTACTAGTATAATTTCTATCACCTGAACGGATCTAGACTGATATAAACTCCACCAGAACTAGTGTTTGGAAAAGGAAATGGAAACCCACTCCAGTGTTCTTGCCTTGAGAATCCCAGGGACGGGGGAGCCTGGTGGACTGCCTCTGTGGGGTCGCACAGAGTCAGACACGACTGAAGCAACTTAGCAGCAGCAGCAGAACTAGTGTTATGTGAATGTCAGTATGTAATGGACTCATTAACCATTTGTTGGAGGGATGGTGAGAGTGGTGATGGGATGGTGACAATGTTTCACACATATGTCTATGTGAACACATCTGCAGGTCATGTGCATTTGGTGAACATCCTTTTGCTCAGTAGGGTGACCCCCAGCCCAGGGGAAAGGGAGACATTAAGCCATCAGTTCAGTTCAGTCGCTCAGTTGTGTCCGACTCTTTGTGACCCCACGAATCGCAGCACACCAGGCCTCCCTGTCCATCACCAACTCCCAGAGTTCACTGAGACTCGCATCCATCGAGTCAGTGATGCCATCCAGCCATCTCATTCTCTGTCGTCCCCTTCTCCTCCTGCCCCCAATCCCTCCCAGCATCAGGGTCTTTCCAATGAGTCAACTCTTCGCATGAGGTGGCCAAAGTACTGGAGTTTCAGCCTTAGCATCATTCCTTCCAAAGAAATCCCAGGGCTGATCTCCTTCAGAATGGACTGGTTGGATCTCCTTGCAGTCCAAGGCCTCTCAAGAGTCTTCTCCAACACCACAGTTCAAAAGCATCAATTCTTCGGTGTTCAGCTTTCTTCACAGTCCAACTCTCACATCCATACATGACCACAGGAAAAACCATAGCCTTGACTAGATGGACCTTTGTTGTCAAAGTAATGTCTCTGCTTTTCAATTTGCTATCTAGGTTGGTCATAACTTTTAGGACTCAAATATACATGAAAGAAAAATTGGTTTTTTGACTAAAACAATTAAGTGTATCTCCATCAGACTTTGCAGTACTCATGGTCATTTATGGATTAGGGATTAAAAAGTGTCTAAGAGTCAACTTTTAAGACCAAGAGGTATAACTATGCAACCAACACAACCAGATTAGAAAAAAAAAAACCAAAAACACATTTTATCTTTTATGTGTGCTCTGCCTTTTGAATCCAGAATGCTTCATTTCAATTCAGTAGAAGAAATACTTGGAAAGTGTCTGTTATAATCCTGGCACTGAGCTAAGTTCATATAATATGATCCCTGCCTCAAGGAACTCACAGTCTTGTACCTCAAAGTGTGGTCCATGAATCAACATCATTGGCATCATCTGGGAGCTTATTAGAAACAGAAAATCACACGCTCCATCCCAGATCTACTAAATTAGAATCTTCATTTTAACTACATTCCCTGGTGATTTTTACACACACTAGCATTTGACCTTGCAAGGATGAAAACAAGTGCTCCATCAAGCAAAAATCATACCATTCACTTCCAATTCCTATATCTCTCCTGTTTCTGGTTTTCTACATCCCCTCACTATACAGTGTTGCTAAAAGTTAGAGAAGGTGGGATGAGACATCTTGGGAAGTATAATTTTCCCAGATTAACTATACTAGATGAGGTGGGGGGCAGCGTTTTGGGCATCATGATGGGCCTTCCTGGTGGCTCAGAGGGGAAGAAGCTACTTGCAATTCAAGAGACATGGCTATGACCCAGGGGTTGGGAAGATCCCCTAGAGGAGGAAATGGCAACCCACTCCAGCATTGCTTCCTTGGAAACCTCATGGACAGAAGAACCTCACAGGAGAGTCCATGAGGTTGCAGGAGTCAGACACGACTCAGTGACTAATCAGCAACAGCAGAGACCACCACGCATTCTCCACAGCCTGCATTTTTACTCTCTGCTGGAAGAATTAGGCGGTAGCAGCGCAATACAGCATTTCTGGCCGGCATAATGTGGGTCAGGGATGGGCACACTCTTCCCAGTCATATGCCCCAAAGGAATTTTCCATGAGGGTCCAGGTGGGTATGTAGCTGTCTAGGACTGTCCACATACCTGGTCCACTGGTGAATAGCAGTCGTTGAAGATGGTTCCTTCTTCACAGATTAAAAATGAGTCCACAGGAAGATGCGAAGTTGAGGCTGTGGGTAAAGAAAATAGATTAGGACTCTGGCTTCTACTGGGGGTAAAACAAAGGGCAGAGGCACTGTTTATCAACTCTGGACTCATGTTCACATGAGGATGGAGACTTGGGCTGACCTCTTACTTGGGAGTGCCTCCAGATGTAGAATAGCCAAAGTTGAGGCTACTGACATCTTAGACCCACAGTGGATCTCTGCACTATTTCTCTGGGGACCTTCAGAAGCAACACACTACAAGCAAAGAGCCAAAGGGATTTATTTCTCTGCCAAATATTTCATCATCTTGCTGCATATAATGTTGTGGCCTATAAGAAAAATCGGGATAATAGTTGTGGAGGATTCAGAGGAAAAGCCTATCTTTGATAGTTGCTGTGGAAACAAACCATGTTTTTTTAAAAAAATATGTCTGGCTTGTGTTCTTGGTAAGATAAAGAGGAATCATGAAACAAGAAAGTGACATACAGGGAAAGAACAGGTGTGATAAGAAGACAAAATTCTAAAATAAAATAGCATAAGCTGAAAACGTTAAAGTCTGACATGAAACCAAAAATAAGAAAGCTGTGTCAGGTTTAAAATTGGCATTGGGGTCAAAAAGAAATAAAATTGATGGTGCAGAAAATTAAATTATGCTGAAAGAAGTGTTTGAGAAATTGTTTCAGAAGGCATAGGAAAGAGCCAAAGTGAGGTAGACAAAGATAGTGAAGAGATAAAGATTTATTGTGTTTGGAGGGGGAGAGACCAGAAAGAGAGAGAAAGAAAGAGAGAGGACTGGTAGAAAAGACACACGGGTAGAAATCACCTATAAATTAGAAGTGTTCCTACAGGAGATCTTCTCCCTCTATAAAAGGAGTCGGAATATCAGAATAAAAAGGTTATTTTAATAGTACATAAGAACTTTGAGCTGAAAAGAAAACCCAGTTTAAAACAAGTGTCATAAATCAATAAGAACAAAATTGATTATTTAGTACCTGCTGCTGCTGCTGCTGCTGCTGCTGCTGCTGCTGCTGCTGGGTCGCTTCAGTCGTGTCTGACTCGGTGCGACCCCATGAACGGCAGCCCACCAGGCTCCCCGTCCCTGGGATTCTCCAGGCAAGAACACTGGAGTGGGTTGCCGTTTCCTTCTCCAATGCATGAAAGTGAAAAACGAAAGTGAAGTCGCACAGTCGTGTCTGACTCTTAGCGACCCCATGGACCGCAGCTACCAGGCTCCTCCATCCATGGGATTTTCCAGGCAAGAGTACCGGACTGGGTCGCCATTGCCTCCTCCGATTTAGTACCTAGTATTGAATAACTGGAAATAAATTATATCCCTACTTTATACACACTACAAAATAAAATTTATGGATTTAAATTTTTAAAAATTACAAACAATTTAGTAAAATAAATGTAAATATTTATTAATGTATGCATGGAAGAGAAATCTTCCAATCTTAGATGCAATGAAAGAATTATAAGTTAAACCAAAAAAAAAAAAAAGTGGACTGTTGTTTAGTTGGTAAATAGTGTCCAACTCTTTGCAAACCCATGGACTGCAGAACACCAGGCTTCCCTGTCTTTCACTATCTCCTGGAGTTTGCTCAAATTCATATCTGTTGAGTCAGTGATGCTATCTAACTATCTCATCCTCTGCCACCCTCTTCTCCTGCCTTCAATCTTTCCCAGCATCAGAGTCTTTCCAGTGAGTCAACTTCACTTTGCACCGAAGTATTGGACCTTCAGCTCAGTCCTTCCAATGAATATTCAGGGTTGATTTTCTTTAGGATTGATGGGTTTGATCTCCTTCCTGTCCAACGGACTCTTGAGAGTCTTTTCCAGCACCCCAGTTCAAAAGCATCAGTTCTTCAGCACTCAGCCTTCTTTATGGTCCAACTCTCACATCCATACATGACTCTTGGAAAATAGCTTTGACTGTACAGATCTTTGTTGATGGAGTGATGTCTTTGCTTTTTAATACACTATCTAGGTTTGTCATAACTTCCCTTCTGAAGAGCAAGCGTCTTTTAATTTCATGGCTGCAGTCACTGTCCACATTGATTTTGGAGCCCAATAAAATAAAATCTGTCACTGCTTCCACTTTTACCCTTTCTATTTGCCATGAAGTGATGGAACTGGATTTGTGATCTTAGTTTTTTTTAACGTTATTAAGATTAAAGAGTAATATGATCCAGAGGTGTCCAAGTATAAAAAGGCAAAATTAATTTGAGAATGAGGTTTCAATAAATAAGATAAACAATGAGATCTCAATGTCTGCCCCAAGTGAATTTATGCAACCAAGGATGATGATTATGAGAACCAGAAGCCAGTCTCCTGACACCCATGTCCAGCTGAATAGATTGAACAGTGTGCATTGACCATGAATGGACCTGCACTCCTGAAGGTCACCCTGCATGTGCTCATTGACTTGAGATAAAGCAGTGTTACCGTTCATCACCGCTGTGCTCATTCTCCTACAAGGAACTGACTTATGCAGCCACTCCTGTATCTATTATAAGAATCTGAAAATGAATGTGATTTTTGTACAGTCATTATGCCTGTCTCATCCATTACATTGGTACAGAAGCTCACCAAAACTCAGATTACCCCCAAAGGAAATGAAGAACCAAATATAGAAGAGAACTAGCTTGAGGCAAAGCAGGAAGTCAGAAGGCCAGTCAATCTGCTCATTGTTATTTATCCTGAAGTCTCCTTCCAATACAGACTCAAGGGAAGGGCTCATGAGCCCAGATAGCTCATCTTTTTTTTTTTTTTTTCATGGTGCATATAGCCTTTGGGACTTCCCCAGTGCCTCAGTGGTAAAGAATCTGCCAGTGATGTAGGAGATGCAGCTTCAGTCTCTGTATTGGGAAGATCCCTTGGAGGAGGGCGTGGCAACCCGCTTCAGTGTTCTTACCTGGAGAATCCCTTGGACAGACCATCCCTTGGACTGGAGCATTACAGTCATAGGGTCACAAAGAGTAGAACACGGCTGAAGTGACTGAGCATGCATGCATGCATACGGCCTTTATTTTTCTCTTTCTCTCCTCTTCTTTGTCCATTGCCTTTTCTCCATTTTCCCTTTTCTCCTTTCCTAGTAAAATGGATCATAGACTTTGGAATGAGACAGTGTAGCCAGTTCATCCACTTTAATGACTTTTAAACCTTACATAAATTGTTTATGGGCCAATTTTCTCTTCTGTGAAATGGAGAGAAAGATACCTAGACTCTAGGATTTTGTGGGCATTAAATAAAATAATGCATGTAATGTGCTTGGCAATAGTAGAGCTCAGGAAATATTAGGTCCCTTTCCCCCTGAGTTCACCTCCTTCCCGGGTGTTCTACTAGGCTGAGCCTTTCTGCGATCTCAGGCTAGATGACCCATAAAGCACTACGTGCTGGATGCCAGTCTGTGGAATGCCCAGTTGCTTCTGAACAACAGGAAATGAGGAATAAGATGAGCATAGTTCTATGTTGGTCTCCTACCCCACAAACACCACCAACTCTATGCTCTCCGACACTATCCTCCTAGTCTCTTACCTGCCTATACTTGGAGTTCTCTAGTCTAATCAGTTTAATCTTTTAAACCAGAGATGGAAATAGTGTGAGGTTCTCCAGGTTTAAGTGGCTTCCAGGACATAGATTGTGAGACAGGGTTTTCTCAACACCGTTTACAAAGATTCAAAGGTTCCTCCCATGGAATTTTGTTCATGAGTACTCTCTGGGTGTGGGCCAGAGATAACAGTCGTTTCTCCCTCTGTAGCTGTCCAGACCTGTGGTGTTTTCATTCCTTCTAAGGCAGGCAATAATTACCTAACCCCCTCCAGATAACCCTGGAAATAAGAAAGTTGCTGGCTTTGTAGGTGGAAGGTCCCAGCTTCCTTTCTCTATAGCAGGTATAGTATCATCCACATCAGGTGGAGGCACGAGAGTATGGTAGTGCTTACTGGCATAAGGATCAAGGGATGAACTGTGTCCTAAAGTTGTGAGGTCTTCCTTCCATACTAACCTGTCTGGGAAACATAGGGGAGGAAGTTAAAACTAATGAAAGGACATAACAAGGGCACATAATAAATCATAGAAAATATTGGTAGTCTTAAAAAAAAACAAAAACAAATTCAGCTTAAGTACCTGTGCGTGCTGCGAGCTTAGTCATTTCAGTCGTGTCTGACTCTTTGCGATGCTATGGACCATCGCCCGGCAGGCTCCTCTGTCCATGGGATTCTCCAGGCAAGAATACTAGAGTGGGTTGTCATGACCCAGGGGATCGATTGATCACCTACTGAGTGCTAAAATCTGGAAAGATAAAGGCAAAGGTAACACAGGGATGGTGATGGAGTGCTCTCGCTCTAGTGGGTGAGACACTTGTATATACAAGCGCAGTTTGGTGTTCGTAGCTGTTATGGTAGAAATCTGAGGAGCCCTTTGTGGCATGCAGAGAGCGGTTTCATTTGAGGCAGTGGGTGGTAGTAGCAGATGGTAGTGATCGAGAAATGCTTCCCGGAGAGGCTGCCCTGAAGGGCTTTGCTGCACCGACTTGCATGCTCTATGAGGTGTCTTCAAGGCCCCATGTAAACACCAAGGCTTTCTCACCTCTGCTAAAACACCCACCCAGACACCATTTGTCCTCCCAGGGTCTTGATAAGTTTCTCAAATCATGTCTTATTCAACTGGAGATATAGACTCCAATTTCAATGACATTTTCTGAGAAAGACTTATAGGATCCAACTTAGGAGAAACACTGAAAGTGTTTTCATAGAATTCCAAATCTGCCATCCTTCTTTGGACTCCCACGCTGAGGTCCCAGTAGAATGCCTGGTGTGGGTGGAATCTATAAATCATTCAGGGAGAAGCAGCATCAAGGCAACTGAGAGACCTCCACATCACAAGAGCAGCTCATCTTGTCATGGCTGGGCCATCTTATTAAATAGCCATAAAAATAGATGGTGGAAATCAAAGGGAACTCAGAGCTGGCCCATGTGCTTGATCTGCCTTCATTTTCATGCCCCTGTCCTCTGAGTTCCCTATTTCACTCTTTTCCAGGAAATGTTCCTATCTGTGAATTTTCAGGAGGATGTTTGCATAAGCCTTTCCTGTGCAGCACATCCCACCAATGGGTGAAATGTTTTGCCATTAATTCCAATAAAGGAAGAGTTTTAGCGCCTTCAGCATTGTCACGGTCAATTACATTTGAATTAAAACTGTAGAGTAAAATCTGCAAAGGAGCAAACCTCAGTTAATGCACACAGTTTGGCATTTTGTGCTTCAGAACACTTGTGCACAAATACACTGTAGAGGGCGAAATGGTTCCCTCAGTAACAATTTAAGGACTTTGGAGCCACATTTGGATAGACAGAAGTCACTTGATCTCCAGTATTGAATGTCAGACAACCGATTTCCATATTGCCCTGCAAAATGACTCAGGCAGGGAAAAAACCCTCTTTTATGTTGAGGAATGCAGGCAGTTCTGTCCTTGCTGCTCATCTCTGGAAACTAAATGAGTGAACATGGCTTCTTGAGTTTTGAAACAGGATTGCCTCCCATTCTGGGCTACAACGGCCCAGGAGTATGATTTCTTCTCAGTGGTATAGTAATGCAGCTGAATTTGCGCTCAAGGAGGAAGGAGAGAGTGACTACTATACACAGGTAAATGTCTTAAACGTGCTTAGATCCACAGAAGGTAATTAGCATGTAAATGGGATTCTGAAGAGGAGAGCACAAATAATCACGCCACTAAGGACCTACCTATAGTGGATTTTTGGTGCCAGAGTTTGACCTGCAGTCCTCTCTAACGAGGTGATAATGAGCTGTGAAAGCCCAAAGGAGCCATTGGGTAGCAATCCTTACAGGGCAAGGTAAGCACATTTCCATACACACCACCAGTCCTTGGAGGTAGTAGTAAAGTCCCTGATGTCAGCTGCCATAATTTCCCTCAGAAGGCATATGTTGTTTCAGAGATGACACTGGCTGAGGCTTCTCATCTTTTGAAGTTGTCAGTGTCTCATCTTTTGAAGTTCTAGACATCAGGAAATGAGAGCAGACCTGGTGGGATATGAAGCTGCTGGCATCCTAAGAACAAACAATCTGTCTTTACCCAGAGACAGAGACAGCTAACTTGAAACTCCAGACCCAGGTCCACTCTTCCTCACTGAGATTAATTCTCAATTTAGGCCAAAGGGAATTGAAGGTTCCTGTGCCATCCTCTGAACTCATCATCAAGACTCTCTTGCTCTAGGTGGGTTTGGAGCTCTGGTTATTAAATTCAAAATAAAGTGTCTGCCTCATAGTAGAGAAATAAAGCTACTTATTCCCAAAAAACCCACCTGCCAATGCAGGAGACATAATAGATGTGGGTTCAATCCCTGGGTCAGGAAGATTCCCTGGAAGAGGGCATGGCATCTGACTCCAGTATTTTTGCCTGAAAAATTACATGGACAGAGGAACCTGGCAGACTGTGGTCCATAGGGTCGCAAAGAGTCGGACACAACTGAGCAATTAACACTCTCACATTCGAAAGTTCATTCCTCCTAAAGATAAAGTGGTTTTTTTTTTTTTTCTGGGGATTTTAACTCTTCCCCAGATTACAGAGTAAGGCATGAACACTTATATTTAAGGACCAGCTGAGAATGGATGGTGGCAGGTCAGAAGCCAGCTGAGACAGGACAGATGTCAAAGTCTAAGATATGTGTTCAGAGCCATTCAGAAAGAAGACCAGGGGAGAGGAACTGAGTTAACTAGTAAGAGGACACAGATTCTCAGAACAAAGGTAAAGAAGAAGAGCCAGGAATTTGAAATAGATCCATGCCAGGAAATTATCTTAAAGGCAGAAGAATATATCTATAGCTATAGCTGCATATAATCTAGCAGAACTTGGTTAAAAATACAATATTTTTAAATGGGTCTGGGACAGTGATGGAATCCTTAGAGCATGAGCATATTCACAGAACAAGAAGACAAAAGTTTCCCCAAAGGTCTATCCTAGCTTCTTTAATTGGAAGTTGCCCCCTATGGTTTACTTTGATCCCGACTCCCTAGAAGAAGTTGAACCATTGTATGCATATTTATCGGATTCCACTTGGTTCCCTTGGCCTCCTCACGGCTGCTTTGTTTATCCTTGTGATAACCTATACAAAAGAAGTCTGGTATAGAGTAAGAACCAGTCATAGGAGATATGGCCTGGTCTATAGGGACAGATAACGCCTATCTGGGAAAGTGACATTTAACATGAGATCTGAAGGATGAGGGAAGGCTTGGTCAGAAGAGTGGAAGGTGAGGTTTGACTCCTAGGCATAAAGCATGGTGTGTGCAAAGGTCTTGCCACACATGGTGTGTGGCAAGCCTGCTAGTTCTGTATATCCTGGGTCAGTCTCATTTGTATAGCTCCTGCCAAGTCACAGCCCTGGGCTGGAGAGAGCTGGGGAGAAAACGAGGGAATGGATGCATTTATTTGTAGAGATGCTCAGTCTGCTCAGAGAGGAAAGATCAGGGGGTTGAGGGAACAGAAAAATAAGAGAGTGCTCAGTGAGACCTAGTGTTCTATTTCTCATCACTTTGGCCATCATTTCTGAATTAGAAATTAAAGAGAATGCTTGGCAGTTCTGACATTTCACAACACTCTAGCTGACCTCCAGTCACAGCTAGAAAGAACAGCAAACCTTGGTGTCAAGAGTTGTTGTAAGGAAAAGTTATATATATATATGGTTCCTTTTTCTTAACAATGAAAGATTTGGAACTCACTATATATTTACTCAGCTGTGCCTAGCAATTACCAAACAGCTAAATGGTCAAGAATTTCCATAAAGCAAAACACAAATACCTTATATTTATGCTTTAATGTCTCCCCTTTCAAAACATCGTATTTTAACCCTCAGCATGGGGATTCCCTGCTGACACAAGGATTTGAATGACAGATGTGATCAGCCACTATATTTTGTTTCCATTGGGGTCACATTATCAACCTATAATTTTTCATATTAGAAAATAGCACTTGATTTCCACATAATCAGCAGTTGAATGATGGTTTTGCCCCCTGCCACATAACACTAGTGCCATTTATATTTATATCCCCCCATGTGGAGGTAGACACAAGTGACCTGCTCCCTCTAATCACTTATGGACTGGATCTTGGGGCTCCTGAGAATAGGATCACACCATCCTTCAGAAATGACACGGCCCAGAAGACCCCTTGCCTCCTGCTCTCACTGTTGAGAGCCTTGGGCCCAGGGAGCTCCTTGACACCTCCCTGGAGTATCGGAGCTCACTTGGAGCATTTCCCAGCATCTTCCACTTGACTGATGCCTTTCCTGGGTGGCAGGGATACTGTTCTCTGGAGGTTTCAGGACACAGTAGGTTGACTATAGGCATTTATCTAAAAGAACTCGGTTCACGCACCCCCTTTTCAGAGAAAGTGAAAGTGTTAGTCATTCAGTCGTGTCTGATTCTTTTTGACCCAATGGACTATAGCCCTCCAGGCTCCTCTGTCCATGGAATTCTCCAGGCAGGAATACTGGAGTGGGTAGCCACTCCCTTCTCCAGGGAATCTTCCTGACTCAGGGATCAAACCGGGGTCTCCTGCATTAAGGCAAATTCTTTACCGTCTGGGCTACCAGGGAAGCCCTTTCAGAAAAGTCCTGTCTAAATATTAAACTTTCTAAGTCCTGTCTTGAAAGGCGTCAACTATATAAATTCTGAGGTTCCATGTCCAGGGCAAGATAGTGACCATTTTTGGTCTTTGAATCTTCAGGAGAGGGTTGTGGCACAAACTAAGACAGAGGCAGGAGAACGTGCAGGCCTTCAAGTCCAGGGAGACCAGAATCACAACAAAAGACCAATGGTTGTGAAAACGCTTGAGTCCACTTAACGGCACTTACACTTGCTATTTCCTATGGGAGTGTTATGAGGGGTTTAATTCTAGGGGAGGAGAGGGTGAGCTTAATTCTCAGAGTCTAGACATGCAGAGCTGAGTCCTGTCCAGGGATGCCCATGAAGGTATAGCTTGGGTGAATACATTCTCATAGAAAACTGTCAGCATGAAAGCGAGGCAGATTCGAGATAGCCAGCTATGACCGAGGGCAAGTCATTAAACTTGTCTCCCATTGTTGAGAAAGAGATGATATTGACTTGAAACTTTCAATGCTAGGATGAGGAATTAATGAGAGGTCATGTACTAAAAGTCTAGCATTTTCCTTAACCTAACATGTCTCAAACTTCTATTTAAGAAGTTTGTTTTAACATCTAACTCCTAAGTTAATAGAATAAATATAATTCCTAGAAATACATAGTAAAAATCCCAGCTGCTCCCATCTGCTGATCCCCATTTCCCAGCCTCCTCCCTTCTTGTACAAATAAGATGCAAACTCTTGGGCTGGGACTTTACAATTGTTTTGCCTTGGCTAGCCAATCTCTGTGGAAAGTCAGGATATGGTGAACTCTCACTGAGGATCCCCTAGTGGCTCTTTTCCAAACTGGTCTGACAGGCAATGATAATCTGAACATCTTTGCCAAAACGGCTGCTCCACAGTGACCTTCCTGAATTTATCATTGAATGGGATACACGCTTGGTTTTTGGCAATGAATTCTTTTCCTCCCAGAGCAATGATGGGTTGAGGATGTTACTCAAGGATCTTCTCTTGCGTCTTATTGATCATCCATCAAATTCCATCATGGTCACAAAAAAGTGTGACTTTTGTCTATGTTGCCAAATGACGGGGGAGGTAAGGAGCAGGGAACTAACAATGAATGGGCCCGCCCCTCTGAGTGTCCCCAGAGGAAGCTGTGGTGGGGCCACAAGAAACAAATCTAGTTTGTACAGCTCTGTAGAGCCTCACTGCAAGGTGGGGCAACCACCCCATTTACAGATGAGCAAACAGAGGTCCAAAGAGATTAATTCAAGTGGTCCATGTTCAGTTCAGTTGCTCAGTTGTGTCCGATTCTTTGTGACCCCATGGACTGCAGCACGCCAGGCTTCCCTGTCCATCACCAACATCCATCTCCTGCTGCTGCTGTTGCTAAGTCGTTCAGTTGTGTCTGACTCTGTGCAACCCCATAGACTGCAGCCCACCAGGCTCCCCCATCCCTGGGATTCTCCAGGCAAGAACACTGGAATGGGCTGCCATTTCCTTCTCCAATGCATGAAAGTGAAAAGTGAAAGTCAAGTCACTCAGTCGTATCTGACTCCCAGCGACCTCATGGACTGCAGCCTACCAGGCTCCTCCATCCATGGGATTTTCTAGGCAAGAGTACTGGAGTGGGTTGCCATTGCCTTCTCTGCACCAACACCCAGAGCTTACTCAAACTCATGTCCATAGAGTCAGTAATGCCATCTAACAATCTCATCCTCTGTTGTCCCCTTCTCCTCCTGCCTTCAATATTTCCCAGCATCAGGGTCTTTTCCAATGAGTCAATTATTCATATCAGGTGGCCAAAGTATTGGAATTTCAGCTTCAGCATCAGTCCTTCCAAAGAATATTCAGGACTGATTTCCCTTAGGATGGGCTCGTTGGTTCTTGCAGTCCAGGGGACTCTTTAGAGTCTTCTCAAACACCACAGTTCAAAAACATCAATTCTTCAGCATCAAGTTTCTTTATAGTCCATCTCACATCCATACATGACCACTGGAAAAACCATAGTTTTGACTAGATGGATTTTGTTGGCAAAGTAATGTCTCTGCTTTTTAATATGCTGTCTAGATTGGTCATAGCTTTTCTTCCAAGGAGCAAGCATCTTAATTTCATGGCTGCAGTCACCATCTGTAGTGATTTTGGAGCCCAAAAAAATAAAGTCTGACACTGTCTCCATTGTTTCCCCATCTATTTGCCATGAAGTGATGGGACCAGATGCCATGATCTTCATTTTCTGAATGCTGAGTTTTAAGCCAACTTTTTCACTCTCCTCTTTCACTTTCATCAAGAGTCTCTCTAGTTCTTCTTCACTTTCTGCCATAAGGGTGGTGTCATCTGCATATCTGAGGTGATTGATATTTCTCCCGGCAATCTTGATTCCAGCTTGTGCTTCCTCCAGCCTGGAATGTTGCGTGATGTACTCTTCATAGAAGTTAAACAAGCAGGGTGACAATATACAGCCTTGATGTACTCTTTTCCCAATTTGGAACCAGTCTGTTGTTCCATGTCCAGTTCTAACTGTTGCTTCCTGACCTGCATACAGATTTTTCAGGAGGCAGGTCAGGTGGTCTGCTATTCCCAACATTTTGAGAATTTTCCACAGTTTGTTGTGGTCCACACAGTCAAAGTCTTTGGCGTAGTCAATAAGGCAGAAATAGATGTTTTTCTGGAACTCTCTTGCTTTTTCCATGATCCAGTGGATGTTGGCAATTTGATCTCTGGTTCCTCTGCTTTTCTAAATCCAGCTTGAACATCTGGAAGTTCATGGTTCACGTATTGCTGAAGCCTGGCTTGGAGAATTTTGAGCATTACTTTACTAGCATGAGAGATGAGTGCAATTGTGCGGTAGTTTGAGCATTCTTTGGCATTGCCTTTCTTTGGAATTGGAATGAAAACTGACCTTTTCCAGTCCTGTGGCCACTGCTGAGTTTTCCAAATTTGCTGGCATATTGAGTGCAGCACTTTCACAGCATCATCTTTTAGGATTTGAAGGAGCTCAACTGGAATTCCATCACCTCCACTAGCTTTGTTCAGAGTGATGCTTCGTAAGGCCCACTTGACTTCACATTCCAGTTTGTCTGGCTCTGAGTGAGTGATCACACCATCATGGTTATCTGGGTCATGAAGATCTTTTTTGTACAGTTCTTCTGTGTATTCTTGCCACCTCTTCTTAATATCTTCTGCTTCTGTTAGGTCCATACCATTTCTGTCCTTTATTGTGCCCATCTTTGCATGCAATGTTCCTTTGGTATCTCTAATTCTCTTGAGATCTCTAGTCTTTCCCATTCTATTGTTTTCCTCTATTTCTTTGCCTTCATCACTGAGGAAGCTTTCTCATCTCTTCTTGCTATTTTTTTTGAACTCTGCATTTTGGCATTTCTTTCTCTTGGGGATGATCTTGATTTTTGCCTCCTGTATAGTGTCACGAACTTCCATCCATAGTTTTTCAGGCACTCTGCTATCAAATCTAATCCCTTGAATCTAGTTGTCGCTTCCACTGTATAATCATAAAGGATTTGATTTAGTTCATACCTGAATGGTCTAGTGGTTTTCCCTACTTTCTTTAAGTCTGAATTTGGCAATAAGGAGTTCATGATCTGACCAAAAGTCAGGTCCCAGTCTTATTTTTGCTGATTGCATAGAGCTTCTCCATCATTGGCTGCAAAGAACATAATCAATCTGATTTTAGTATTGACCATCTGGTGATGTCCATGTGTAGAGTCTTCTCTTGTGTTGTTAGAAGAGGATGCTTACTATGACCAGTGTATTCTCTTGGCAAAATTCTATTAGCCTTTGCCCTGTTTCATTTTTATTCCAATGCCAAATTTTCCTGTTACCCCAGGTATTTCTTGATTTCCTACTTTTGCATTCTAGTCCTCTATAACGAAAAAGACATCTTTTTTGTGTGTTAGTTCTAGAAGGTCTTGTAGGTCTTCACAGAACCGTTCAGCTTCAGCTTCTTCAGCATTACTGGTCGGGGCATAGACCTGGATTACTGTGATATTGAATGGTTTGCCTTGGAAACTAACAGAGATCATTCTATCATTTTTGAGATTGTATCCAAGTACTGCATTTCAGGCTCTTTTGTTGACTATGATGGCAACTTCATTTCTTCTAAGGGATTCTTGCCCATACTAATAGATATAATGGTCATCTGAGTTAAATTCACCCATTCCAGTCCATTTTAGTTTGCTGATTCCTAAAATGTTGATGTTCCCTCTTGCCATCTCCTGTTTGACCACTCCCAATTTGCATTGATTCCTGGACCTAACATTCCAGGTTCCTATGCAATATTGCTCTTTACAGCATCAGACTTTACTTCCATCACCAGTCACACTCACAACTGGGTGCTGTTTTTCTTTGGCTCCATCTCTTCATTCTTTGTCGAGTTATTTCTCCACTGATCTCCCGTAGCATATTGGGAACCTACCGACCTTGGGAGTTCATCTTTCAGTGCCCTATCTTTTTGCCCTTTCATGCTGTTCATGGGGTTCTCAAGGCAAGAATACTGAAGTGGTTTGCCATTCCCTTCTCCAGTGGACCATATTTTGTCAGAACTCTCCACCATGACCCATCCATCTTGGGTGGGCCTACACAGCATGGCTCATAGTTTCATTGAGTTAGACAAGGCTTTGGTCCATGTGATCATTTGGTTAACTAAAAAAACCTAAACCTAACCCTAACCCTAACCTGTGATTGTGGTTTTCATTCTGTTTGCCCTCAAAGGATAAGGATAAAAGGCTTATGGAAGCTTCCTGATGGGAGAGACTGACTGAGGGGGAAACTAGGTCTTGTTCTGATGGGCGGGGCCATGCTCAGTAAATCTTTAATCCAATTTTCTGTTGATGGGTGGGACTGTGTTCCCTCCCTGTTATTTGAAAGTGAAAGTGAAGTTGCTTAGTCCTGTCTGACTCTTTGCCACCCCAGGGACTGTAGCCCACCAGGCTCCTCCATCCATGGGATTTTCCATACTGGAGTGGGTTGCCATTTCCTTCTCCAGGGGATTTTCCTGACCCAGAGATTGAACCCGGGTCTCCTGCATTGTAGGCAGACGCTTTACCGTCTGAGTCACCAGGGAAGTCCAGAGACCAAACTATGGTGGAGGTAATGAAGATAATGGAGACCTCCTGCAAAAGGTCCCATGCAGGCCCTACTGCGCTCAGTGCACTGACCCTGCAACAGGCCACCATCAACCCACACCTCCACTCGATCCTCCTGGATGGGCAAGGCTGGGTCAGTCTCTTGTGGGGACGCTGCTCCTTTTTCCTGGGTCCTGGTGTACACTCCTTTTTCCTGGGTCCTGGTGCACACAAGGTTTTGTTTGTGCCCTCCCAGAGTATGTTTCCCATGTCCTGTGTAAGTTCTGGCTGCTCTCTGGTGGGGTTAATGTTCACGCAGTTACTAAATGGTGCTGGATATACATGGTTTGTTTTTCCTGCTGCAGAATAATGTCCTATTAGTCTTATTTGGAAATCTTGAAGGTTTAGTGCTAGCCTCTCATGATTTGCTCTGCCTTATGCTATCTGTGGATTGCACACAAAAACTCAGCTGGCTTTGTCAGGTTGACAATGGATGCTACAAAGGTCCAGGAGACCAAGAATGCTGGAGGATGAACTTTTGCCACTTGACCTGGTGTCCCAGGAGATGCCTGAGTGATTGATCTCCTCACTGGGCCTTGGGAGAGTCTGGTTCAGAGATTGAAGCACAAGGTCCCTGAGGAGCCATTGGGCCAAGAGTGCACCCTCCACAGAAAACTTGAAGATAATACCCTTTCATAAAAGGAGCAGTATCATTAAATATAACAGAAAGATTAAATTAAAATTGGAACACATGCTTAATTTTACATTAAGGTTTATCCTAATCTCCAGCAGAGCTTTAAGATCTCTTTGGTTTGTAATATCCACCAGGAAAAATAGAGCTATCAATTATTCTCTTTCTGTAGCTTACTTTTTTTTTTTTCCTTTTTAATTCTAACACTAGATACAATATCAGGTTATTTTAATTAGTTTTTCTATAAAAACACATTTGCAAGTATAGCCTGGTTTAAAATCTAATGGAACCATAGTTTGTAAATGCTCAGTTAAAGATTTAGGCGAATATGATTGTCCCATCAGTGAGTGCTATGAAAATCTGTTCATGGAAATTAGAGTTCTGATGCTACTTCATTTCCCAGGTGGCACGTTATCATCTCTTTAGCTACATTTTCCAGTGGGATATAGCTGCAGACCTAACCTCAATGTCAAAACAGTTGGGAAAGCAATATCATATTGGGAACAGACTCAATGATATTTTGCTGCTATTTGTGGAATATGACAGGATATTCACCCTACAACCTCATCATGCCCATAACGACCTTAAAGAAGATCACACCCTTGTGGGCTGATGGTCCCCTGCTTCGATCAAGTAGGAGGCTTGAAAGCTGCAAGTTGCTGGTATGGATGCAGCAACTATCAGAGGCAGCCCTGAAACTATCAATGTATAATTGTGTTTGTGCCAGTTTATCGTTATTCTTTCTGGACTGCATAAGGATCTTACTGATACATTGTCAGCTGATGCCATAGAATGACTGCACAGAAAGTCATCCTTGCCCAGAAGCAATTCAGGATCCAATCAGGGTAGGCTATAGAAGTCATTATTATTTTAGTCATTTTGTATTTATTTCTCTGAGGTTCCCTTGACCAACTCGCTGATAATGTAGCAAGGATTGCAGAGCTATTTGTCTTCTGTAAATTCATCTGAGAAGAGACTCTGGCATGTTGCAATGCGTCAGGATTGGCCCCCAAGGGTTCCACCCGTGGATGTGCCCATAGGCATTTGGGGAGAGACTAGCCACTGGATGCTTTGGAGTTAAATTCATGGACAGTGAGACTCTGATGTAAGTGTCCCACCTTAGTAGTTAAGGGAAGATACTGAAATTCATAACAGATGGAAGAGTTGATGTTGGATGTGAGTCTGTGGGTGCAGGCACTTTCTTTGGACCAATCCTACAGATAATACACTTAAAGAGTTTTGAGAAATGAAGTAGGATAAAAAAAAAAGTGGACTAGTATCACCAATAGAATTGCTGTTATAAGAGAGCAAAGTTGAAGAGCGAGGATCCATGTGTTGGGGATACCACATTAACAAAATGGAGGATAAAAATCATTTGGTTATCCATAGATGCAGAAGAAGCTTCTGACAGAATTCAACAACTATTTATGCTAAAACAAAACAAAACAACTGCCAACAAAATGGGTCTAGAGGGGACATATTTCAACATAATAAAGACCATATGTAACAAACCCTATCAACAGATTCAATGCAATTCCTATTAAGATAATAAATAGCATTTTTCACAGAACTAGATTGTACAGTCCTAAAATTTGTATGCAATCTCGAACAGCCAAAGCAATCTTGAGAAAGAAAAACTAACTGGAATTGTCACACCCCCATACTTGAAGCTATAATACGAAGCTATGGTAATCAAGGGTGTGATGCTGACACAAAAAATATAGATCAATGGAATGGACTAGAGAGTCCAAAAATTAACCTGTGCTAGCATGGGCAATTAAGCTATGGCAAGGAGGCAAGAACACACAATGGGGAAAAGACAATTTTCTCAATAAATGATGTTGGGAAAATTGGGTCAGTTCAGTTCAGTTCAGTCGCTCAGTCGTGTCCGACTCTTTGCGACCCCATGAATCGCAGCACACCGGGCCTCCCTGTTCATCACCATCTCCCAGAGTTCACTCAGACTCATGTCCATCGAGTCCGTGATGCCATCCAGCCATCTCATCCTCTGTTGTCCCCTTCTCCTCCTGCCCCCAATCCCTCCCAGCATCAGAGTCTTTTCCAATGAGTCAACTCTTCGCATGAGGTGGCCAAAGTACTGGAGTTTCAGCTTCAGCATCATTCCCTCCAAAGAAATGCCAGGGTTGATCTCCTTCAGAATGGACTGGTTGGATCTCCTTGCAGTCCAAGGGACTCTCAAGAGTCTTCTCCAACACCACAGTTCAAAAGCATCAATTCTTCGGCGCTCAGCCTTCTCCACAGTCCAACTCTCACATCCATACATGACCACAGGAAAAACCATAGCCTTGACTAGACGGACCTTAGTCGGCAAAGTAATGTCTCTGCTTTTGAATATGCTATTTAGGTTGGTCATAACTTTTCTTCCAAGGAGTAAGCGCCTTTTAATTTCATGGCTGCAGTCACCATCTGCAGTGATTCTGGAGCCCCCCAAAAAGAAAGTCTGACACTGTTTCCATTGTTTCCCCAACTATTTGCCATAAAGTGATGGGACCAGATGCCATGATCTTAGTTTTCTGAATGTTGAGCTTTAAGCCAAGTTTTTCACTCTCCACTTTCACTTTCATCAAGAGGCTTTTTAGTTCCTCTTCACTTTCTGCCATAAGGGTGGTGTCATCTGCATATCTGAGGTTATTGATATTTTTCCCAACAATCTTGATTCCAGCTTGTGCTTCTTCCAGCCCAGCATTTCTCACATTAATCATCAGGGAAATGCAAATGAAAATCACAATGAAATATCACTTTGCACATGTCAGAATGGATATCATCACAAAGACAAGCAATAACAAGTATTGGAGAAGATGTGGAAAAAAGGGAACCCTTGTGCACAGTGAGCGGGAATTTAAATTGTTATGGCCACTGTGGAAAACAGTATGGGGTTCCTCTAAAAACTAAAAATAGAACTACCACACAGTCCAGCAATTTTGCTTCTATGTATTTATCCAAAGAAAGCATGGATACTAATTTGAAAAGATATATGCTTTTCAATATTCATTGTAGCATTATTTCCAAGAATTAGGATACGGCAGCAAGTGTCCATGGATAGGCAAATGGATCCTATTTTAAGGCTAAATAATATATTCATATATGCACATATAAATATTACTTAGCATTAAGAAATAATGAAATCTTGCCATTTCCGGCACCATATATGGATGGACCTGGAGAGTATTATGCTAAGTGAAATGTCAGAGATTAAAAACTAATTCCATATGATTTCACATAAATGTGGACTTCAAAGCAAAAAACAAACAAAACAGAAACAGATCATAGATACAGAGAATAGGCTGTTGGATGCCAGAGTGGAAGGGTTCTGAGGGATGAACAAAGCAGGTGACATGTCTGTTAAGAGGTACAAACTTCCAGCTATAAAATAAATAGATTACAGGGATGTAGTGTGCACATAGGGAATACAGTCAGTAATATTGTATCAACTTTGTATGGTGATGGCGGTAATTGGTTTTATTTGGTGATCATATCATAAAGTATAAAAATATTGAATCACTTTGTCGTACACGTGAATTTAATATAAAATTCTATGTTAATTGTAACTCAAAAATCAAAGTGCATATGGCTGGAACTTAAGCTTTTAGTTTTCTTCTTTTTCTCTCTTTCTATCCCTTTTCTACTTCCTCTCCTCCTTTACTCTCTTCTTCCCTTACTGTCCTTCATTTATGCATTCAAGAAACCTTACTGATCTCTTCCTAGCTCCTAGGGTTACATTGGGAATTGTTAAGTACATGTGGTAAGTATTCTTAACAAGTTTTATTGAGGGAGAAATTTTATATGGAAAATAGGTAATATATTTGGGGGCAATTAGGAAAGGCTGCAGAGATTATGTAATTTATGCACTGAGTATTGAAGAATGATTTGGAGCCTTCCAGGTGGACTGGAATGGGGATGATGGTGGTGGTAGGGATGTGGAAAGTGTAAAAGTGAAAGTAGCTTGGTCATGTCTGACTTTTTCAGACCCCATGGACTGTAGCCCATCAGGCTCCTCTGTCCATGGAATTCTCCAGGCCAGAATACTGGAGTGGGTAGCCATTTTCTTCTCGAGGGAATTTTCCCAACCCAGAGATTGAACCCAGGTCTCCTACATTGCGGGTGGATTCTTTACCTACTGAGCCACTGGGAAGCCCAAGAGTGTGGATGTAACTTCATTTCCAAAGCAAAGTGAACAGCATTTTCCATAGAATTGAAGAGTTGTGAAAGACCAAGGCATTAAAACAGCCTCCAGCAAGGCAAGACTGCACTTAAGAATCCAGCAGCCCTGTGAAACATACAGCATGTCTTTAAAGCAGCCCCGGGAGAAGTATCAATAACCTCAGATATGCAGATGACACCACCCTTATGGCAGAAAGTGAAGAGGAACTGAAAAGCCTCTTGATGAAAGTGAAAGTGGAGAGTGAAAAAGTTGGCTTAAACCTCAACATTCAGAAAATGAAGATCATGGCATCCGGTCCTATCACTTCATGGGAAATAGATGGGGAAACAGTGGAAACAGTGTCAGACTTGATTTTGGGGGGCTCCAAAATCACTGCAGATGGTGATTGCAGCCATGAAATTAAAAGGCGCTTACTCCTTGGAAGAAAAGATATGACCAACCTAGATAGTATATTCAAAAGCAGAGACATTACTTTGCCGACTAAGGTCCGCCTAGTCAAGGCTATGGTTTTTCCAGTAGTCATGTATGGACTGTGAAGAAGGTTGAGCACCAAAGAATTGATGCGTTTGAACTGTGGTGTTGGAGAAGACTTTTGAGAGTCCCTTGGACTGCAAGGAGATCCAACCAGTCCATTCTGAAGGAGATCAGCCCTGGGATTTCTTTGGAAGGAATGATGCTAAAGCTGAAACTCCAGTACTTTGGCCACCTCATGCGAAGTGTTGACTCATTGGAAAAGACTTTGATGCTGGGAGGGATTGGGGGCAGGAGGAGAAGGAGACGACAGAGGATGAGATGGCTGGATGGCATCACGGACTCGATGGATGTGAGTCTGAGTGAACTCTGAGAGTCGGTGATGGACAGGGAGGCCTCGTGTGCTGCGATTCATGGGGCCGCAAAGAGTCGGACACGACAGAGCAACTGAACTGAACTGAACTGAACTAGTGGTATAAAATCCACATGATGTGTGGAAGTTTGTGAAAAACACTGAGCTGTGTTTAAGAGGACAGAAGTAGAGCTTAGAGTCTGGTAGGGTCATTCCTGGCTTCCTGAAGCCTGTGTTTGCACATCTTGGTTTACATTGAATTTATGAGTGCAATTTTCCTGAAGAGAGAGTGAGGTCCTCCAATTTAAATGGATTCTTTATCCTTGGGTTTTTTTTTTTGTTTGTTTGTTTTTGTGTTTTTTTTTCCCCCTCTAAGTAGTCCCTTGGACTGCAAGGAGATCCAATCAGTCCATCCTAAAGGGGATCAGTCCTGGGTGTTCATTGGAAGGACTGATGTTGAAGCTGAAACTCCAATACTTTGGCCACCTGATATGGAGAGCTGACTCATTTGAAAAGACCCTGATGCTGGGAAAGATTGAGGGCAGGAGGAGAAGGGGATGACAGAAGATTAGATGGTTGAATGGCATCACCAACTCAATGGACATGAGTTTTGGTAAACTCCCAGAGTTGGTGATAGACAGGGAGGCCTGGCGTGCTGCAGTTCATGGGGTCACAAAGAGTCGGACACAACTGAGCGACTGAACTGCGCTGAACTGAACTGAAGGAGATATATGCATTCAAACCCATGAACAGACACAGATTTATGTGTAACCCTAGAACATAATGGAAATGTGGCCAAATGGGCCAAAAGTTAGGGAAAGCTAAAAACCCAGGCAACACCAAGGATTCAATATTGGTGTAGGCTGTTTTCTTTAAAAATATCCAGCTCTTGGAAACAAAAGCAAAAATAAACAAATGGGATCTAATTAAAATTAAAAGCTTCTGCACAACAAAGGAAACTATAAGCAAGGTGAAAAGACAGCCTTCTGAATGGGAGAAAATAATAGCAAGTGAAGCAACTGAAAAACAACTAATCTCAAAAATATACAAGCAACTTAGGCAGCTCAATTCCAGAAAAATAAACGACCCAATCAAAAAATGGGCCAAAGAACTAGACATTTCTCCAAAGAAGACATACAGGTGGCTAACAAACACATGAAAAGATGCTCAACACCACTCATTATCAGAGAAATGCAAATCAAAACCACAATGAGGTACCATTTCACACCAGTCAGAATGGCAGTGATCCAAAAGTCTACAAGCAATAAATGCTGGAGAGGGTGTGGAGAAAAGGGAACCCTCCTACACTGTTGGTGGGAATGCAAACTAGTACAGCCACTATGGAGAACAGTGTGGAGATTTCTTTAAAAACTGGAAATAGAACTGCCTTATGACCCAGCAATCCCACTGCTGGGCATACACACTGAGGAAACCAGAATTGAAAGAGACACGTGTACCCCAATGTTCATCGCAGCACTGTTTATAATAGCCAGGACATGGAAGCAACCTAGATGTCCATCAGCAGATGAATGGATAAGAAAGCTGTGGTACATATACACGATGGAGTATTACTCAGCCATTAAAAAGAATACATTTGAATCAGTTCTAATGAGGTGGATGAAACTGGAGCCGATTATACAGAGTGAAGTAAGCCAGAAAGAAAAACACCAATACAGTATACTAACACGTATATATGGAATTTAGAAAGATGGTAACAATAACCTTGTATGCAAGACAGCAAAAGAAACACAGATGTATAGAACAGTCTTTTGCACTCTGTGGGAGAGGGAGAGGGAGGGATGATATGGGAGAATGGCATTGAAACATGTATACTATCTTGTAAGAAAGGAATCGCCAGTCTATGTTCGATACAGGATACAAGATGCTTGGGGCTGGTGCACTGGGATGATCCAGAGACATGATATGGGGTGGGGGTGGGAGGGGGGTTCAGGATTGGGAACTCATGTACATCCGTGGCTGATTCATGTCAATGTACGGCAAAACCAATACAGTATTGTAAAGCAAAATGGAGTAAAAATAAAAATTTTTAAAAAAATTAAAAATCAAGTTTTTGTTTTTAAAACAAAACAAAACAAAAATATCCAGCTCTTGTCGTTAGTGACATTTTAGGGAACCTGTGCTCTGAACCGTGCCTTTGACCGTGACTCGGGTGGCTCATGACCAAATTATTGTCACACTCTCGTTGCCGCGTGCATGGGCCCCAACCAGTCACACCCCGCTTACCAGCATGACTGTTTCCTCACTCATGCTCTCTGATTTTCAGCTTTTCCAGATTTAACAAAGTTCTAAGTTGGTATAGGATTTTGACTGAGCATATTTAGTGGATTGGCATTTACAGTTAAATGTCATGTGCTTAGTTCACGTCCATCACCACACACACAGCCTCTTCCTCTTTCCTGGGCATCGTGGCCTATCCAGTCTCTGGCAGGGTTCTTATCACTCTTCACACTACAGTTCTGTCTCCAGCTCACCAAAGTTCCTGTGCTCCTTAGTCTTTTTTTCTTGCCTCTGGAGGAAAAATTTTAAAACAGCGTTGCCATGTAGCAAACCTGCCTCTTGAATAGACTAATATGTTTGCCTTAACACACTAAATGGGAAGCAAGTTTATAGAGGTTTCCCAGGTTTGCTAGAGATTGGGTCTTGTCTTACTTGATACTGAATTCAGGTTCCCAACAAGCCAAGAAGGTAGGGTTATTGGGGTTTTAAACTAATGCGCACCAAAGGAGACTGCTGAGAAACTATGTAAAAAGAGGAAAATAAGAAATATTAGACAAGCATCCCAATCAAAACCAAACCTAGTATGTGACTTTGAGCAGGTTACTTAACTTTTCCCTTCCTGGGCTTACAAATTGGGAAGATAATCACATTATCTTCATCACAGTACTGCTATGAAAATGAATTGAAGAAAGAAAATTTCCCAAGCCCTTGCTCAGTACTTGGAATATAGCAAATGCTCCCCAAATGTAAGACACTATTTTTTTCCTAGCCTGACCACCACCCCCCCCAAAAAAATACAAAGTTTATAGTCACAGGAAAAGTAGAATTCTAACTAATGTTTCACAATTTATGCTGCAGATTTACTGTTCTTTTGACAGTTCTATCATATTTCCCAGCGTTTGCTCCTCTAGGCCACTGAGGTTTTAGGTCGATGGTAAAGGGGCTCATTCCTATGGTTTCCCAGTCTCCAGAGCATGAATGGCCCAGAGATCATGTTCGGTCTAATGTATCAGGCAGTCTGTTCAGTGTTTTAGTTTTTCGCGAAATGAAATGTTAATGCTTGAAAGATCACTTACATACAGCCTACTAGTTATTTAAGAAAACAGCAATTAACCACGTTGAGATAATTAACAGTGTGCACACGATTAACAATGCTTTTTCGATGCTAGACGTTAATGGAGTAGGTGCCAAATAAATGTAATCCATACCTCCATTAGGATTTCTTCGTTAATTATATTAATTTACAAATTTAAAACAACAAAATCGCACTCATTCAAACAAAATTAGTATTTTAAAAGTTGAAAAAATCAAACGGGGGGTCTCCACTCTGAGGACAGAATGTAATGAACTCACCTTATTTTCTGTCCCCAGCAGAGGACAGTGTAATTAAGGACAAGAAATAATCCTATGCTATAGGTCCATCCACAATGGACCCCTCCAACCCTTTCGCAGGCATCATTTGTTTTCAAGCTAATTCGCCTGCTGGTATCTGACAAAACAGAATTGTTCTGCAGCTGTGATGCCTGTGCTCTTCCCAAGCTCTGAGTCCTGTGTTGACCCCACAAGACGGCTTCTCAATGGAATATGCGAGAACATCAGGCAAACATACTTTCAGTCCAGTTCCTTGGCTGCCTGGCCTGGAGTCACACACACAGCAGGTTGAAGGGACTCTCATATTCACTCTTATTCACAGCAACATTTCACAAGCCCACGACTGCTCCCAAGATCATCATAGTCTATTTTGAGGATAATGACCCAACCACCGCTGCAACCGGGGCATCTCTAGTGTCTGCTGAGCCACTGACACATGAAACAGCCCCACTGAGGGGCAGTCGGATCCCAGAGAAACCTTGGATTGACCATTTCCATCACTTACTAGCTGGGGGGTTTTGAACAAGATGATATGCTTCAATGTTGCTGAACTTGTAAAATGGAGATAATATATTATTATCTATTTCATGGAGTTATTTTGAGGACTGAAATGAGACCATCCCTTGAATGTTAATTCTTTTCCACTTGTTTTCGATGTTTTTTCAGCTCTCTATATTCAGGCAGCTGCAGCATGAAAATTTAAATTGAAAGAAAGGAAAAGAGGGAGGGAAGAGAAAGTTAAAATTCTGGAGTTGACTGCTGCACGAATCTGCAGTTATCATCAGAAGAAGCATTGGCTATAAGGCTAAAGGTCAGGCTATAAATATAGCAGGCAATATAAGGGAGGTGAATAGAGTGAGTGACAGTTGGAATCTCCTCCAGGAAGCCTTCCCTGGCTACCCTTCACCCTCAATATGTGGTTATGGGTCTTCCCTTCTGGAATGTTTTATTGTCTTCATCACACTAAATGTTACATGTATATTCGAGCGTCTGCACCCCTTAGTATACCGAGTAACACCAGACAGACGCTGTTTTGACCTCTCTGCATGCTAAGTCGCCTAAGTCCCATCTGGCTTTTTGCACCCCTGTGGACTGTAGCCTGCCGGGCTCCTCTGTCCATGGGATTCCCCAGGCAAGAATACTGAAGTGGGTCGCCATGCCCTCTTTCCAGTCTCTTGTCTCCTGCATTGGCAGGCACGTTCTTTAGCACTGGCACCACCTGGGAAGCCTTTTGATCTGTGTGTGCGTGTGTCTGTGTGTGTCTGACTCTTTATGATGCCATGGACTGTAGCCCACCAGTCAAGAATACTGGAGTGGGTACCCCTCTCCATTTGATCTCTGCACCCTAATACATATCCATACCCAGAACTAAACACGTTCACCAAAAAAAATTTCACCATCTGGTCCATGGACTCTATACGTGGCTTCAGCAGTCCAGATAAGAGATCACTGGGGGAATCGCAGACCTTCCTCATTAGGATGGACACAGATGAAACAACTAATTAACATGTACCAGCCACACTTTCTGGAAAGAGAATGAGATCTATTTAGAGCAGGCATTTTAACCCAGCTCCCTCGGCTAAGTTCATCAGTAGCCACAGGGACTGGGGAAGGAAGGTCAGCAATTGTTCCATAATTTAATCAAGGCAAGAGCTCATCTCCACCTTTTATACTAAAGCAACAACCTGTTCATCAATAGTCTTTTGTTCGGGCCTTGTTACAGTTCAATCTGAAAGTGAAATTTCCCTTTCATTCCTGTCTTCTGTTCCTTGGCATTTTGCCCTGCTCTGGAGCAGCACATCTCAAATTCTCATGTATTTAAGGTCACCTTGAGATATTAATAAAATGCTGATTCTGATTCTGGAGTTCTGAGATGCGACCTGAGATTCAGAGATTCCAGCAGACTCCTGGGCTAAGTGCTGTTACTGCTGGGGAACACACGTTGAATAGCAAGGTTTAGAGATGTAATTTTCAGCCTCAGCTGTTCATCATTATCACTTGGAAAATTTTAGTAAAGTACCAGTTCCCAAATTCCACCTCAGACCATTTAAATCAGAATACGGATGAGGTATTCTGAGAACGGTATTTTGTAAAATGTCCTCTGGGGATTTCAGTGGGACACAGGATACCAAGGTGGAAAACCATTGGTCTTAATCAGTGGTTCTCAAAGTGTAGCCACCAGAACAGCAGTTCTGGAAACGTATTAGAAATGTACATTCTCAGTGAATAGATAAATCTTATGAATAGAACATTATTCAGCAGTAGAACAGGGATGACATACTGATACATACTATAACATGGTTAGACTTCAAGAATATGACATAAGTGAAAGAAGATAGATGCAAAATAGCACATATTATATGATCCTGTGCATACATGCTCTGTTGCTAAATTGTGTCTGACTCTTGTGACTCCACAGACTGTAGCCCACCAGGCTCCTTTGCTCATGGGATTTTCCAGGTAGTGGGTTTCTATTTCCTTCTCTAGGGGATCTTCCTGACCCAGGGATTAAACCCAAGTCTCTTGCATCTGCTGCCTTGGTAGGAGAATTCTTTATCACTGAGAAGCTTGGGAAGCCGTGTATGATCCCGGATAGGTCATTTATAGAGACAAAAAGTAAATGAATGCCTCTCAGGAGCTAGGGGGTGGGAATGGAGAATAACAACAAATAGACACAAAGAATCTTCCTGGAGCGACAGGAATGTTCTAAAGCTCAATTGTGGTGAGGCTTGTACAGGTAGATCAAGTTATTAAAAATCATACACTGAATCGTACACTGAAAATGATTGAATTTTAATATATGTAAAGTCTATTTTAACAAAGCTGTTAAAATTGTTTTAAAAAAGAAAGAAATGCAAATTCTCTAGCCATCGCCCTGACCCACTCAATTAGGAGACTCTGAAGGGCTCAGCAATGCATCAGCTCTGAGATTCACTCCCACTTAAGAGCCCCTGGTCTAAGGTAGGGTCTTGAAAAGTTGTCAGCTACTGGGATAGGGGTTCTGGTAGGAGTTTTAGGGTAGAACCTCTAGAAAATTGCTCTGGAGAATTAAAAAAAAAAAAAAGAAGCAAAACAGTATTCCAGAAACAGTGTCCTTGGAAGGAAAAAGCTGCGTTCCTCATCACAGCTTATGGCTCTGTGGACCTGGGTAAATGACTAGCCTTTTTCTCAGCCCCAGTAGCTTAACATGCAAATGGGAAAAAAATAGATACCTATTAAGGTTGATGTGTAGATTCTGGAGGGCAAACATGAAAGATCTTTAGAGTAATAGACTCATAAAAGGTGCTGGTACAATATACATTGAGGAGAATAATAGATATGACTTCATTTTTCCTTCATATAAACCTGCCATAATCCAGCCTCTTTCGAGAAGCTCATCCTGGAAATTTCCTTCATATTGGGGAAGTTTTGTGCTGCTATATTTAGAAGGTTATTATTACAGTAAATGCATATTCTTCTGGATTCTTTCTTGCCTCTAGGGTCTTACTTATTTAAGGCTGCTTTTCTTCCTAGCTGTATATATATGCTACTTGGAAAAAGTTTCAGGACAATGCCCTGGATTCAGTTTCCTTCTCTTTGTAATCACAAAAGCAGAAACAGTGCTTTTACTGTGTCTGGGGAAATTGACACCCTGAAAGAGTTCTTATTCTCATCTTAGAACCAGTGAATTATTCTTTGCACTCCCTGACCTGGTAAGTGGACTTAATATTACAAGAGACCACGTGCTTGTTCCCTAAAATGGTCCCTTAGGTGTGCTAAGAGAATTTCAGCTTAGCCCCAATGACACAAGAAGAAGTAAATGGAAATAGTCTTCAGAGGAATATATTTTAGCGTAACATATAGCACTTTATAGCAATTGGAGCTCAAGTCAAGACATAATCAGCTAATCATTGGTAATCATTAGTGATTCAGATGTGAATCAGGCTAATTTCCAGACAAACAGCCCTTCAGATGGTTCCATCAAATTGCAGGCAAAATGTTTATGATAAGTAGTGTTTCGACTCAAGGAAAAAGTCAAAGAGCTATACTGTGGGACAGCCAGACTAATTCTCAGTCATCCTCGGTCACCCTTGCACACTTTAACCAGCCCACGAAAAGATAGAGCCACTTTCTCCTCTCCTGAAACCCTGCCATGTCATTTCAACTGGCTTTATCTTTCAGTTACTCAGTAATGCTTAGCTGGGGATTCAAATAGAAAAGGCTTCATCCCAGCTAACATAATTTGCCTGCCATCTAATATCCTACTGTAGACCTCTTTAGGGAAGTGCCTTTGTCTCGTCCACTGATGCGTCCTGCCCAGAGAACCCTGCCTATCGCTGCAGAGCACTGTCCCTTTAATGTTCTGCTAACAGTTAACATCCTCACTGCTCCTGGGGAGGGGGAAGTATCATTTGGAATTTATCAGGAAGTATGTGGTAGAATAGGGGCTTGAAGGCACATTTTAAACTCCAAAGACCATGCCCTGCATTTGGTCCCTTTTTGCTTCCTCCTGTATTTATATCTAAGAACAGGCAGCAAGTTTGACGCACTGGAACCTGACCCTCCAGTTTATCTCTTAGTTCCTGGGTTATCTGGGACAGTAGAGGCTTATAAGCCTTACGTGTCCATGCAGTGACAAGAGAACAAGCCCACACTCCCCACTTGCTATTTTCTGAGGCAGCCTTGATTCTTTGAGCCAAATCTATCTCTGCCGAAACCTCTGAGTCCAGTTCTGCCCATAAGCTCTTTAAACAGCTTGCTCATCCTGTCTATAACAGTAAAAATCCCTGGTACAACAAGCGAGGAATTGCTCGAAATTCCAATTAAGCCAAGTCTTACCAAGGCCTTTTCCATTATCTCAGTAAGCTGCTTTCTACATTAAAAGGCTCCCCTTAATTAATTCTTCTCTCTGGTCTGTGGACATGCAATGTTTTATTATGACCTGCAAATTCAAAAGCAGGAAAATAAAGTGTAGATAAGCAGGATGCTGAGCTTTCGTCATCAAATCAGAGCAGCATCGTTGCTTCCAGGAGCTGCTCATAGAAAATTGTCTCTCACATCTCAAGAAAGAACCTCTCAAGAGAGGGGCAGGGAACACTCAGTAAAGGGTTCTCTGGGGTCTTTGGAATGAACAATGGCATCTTCGGGGGGCTGCTTGGATAGCTGTGTCATGCCCTTTTAGAGACAGAGCGCTGAGACAGACAAGGTAGGACCTTGTCCCACATTTCTTGCCCAGCAGTGACTGCGCATGAGGGATATGTTACATGACTGAATGCATGGTGGGACAGTTTTGCCTGATGGGTTCTGACTGTGTATCATCAGATGCCCTCCTGCCAGAGGACATGTCATGTAGAGCCCACCTTACCGAGGTACTTTTCGTCCTGAATCTTCTGTGCTCTGCCAGTCTCCCAGTGATCCTAGTGGTCTTTCCAGTGAAATCCAAATAAAGATATCGAGGCAGAGGACCTCCTGCCCAGCTTAACCCAGTCTTGCCTAATGCCATACTGGAATCTGAGAAAGTGGCATTATCTGTACAGGGCACATAGCACTTTCCCTGGTTCTACATGGATTTGGGGAGCTCTCTGCTCCCCTGATATTTGTTTCTCTCTTCAGTGTTGAGTTTGTCTCAACACAGGCATGTATGTATGTGTTCACTTCAGATCAGTTTAGTCACTCAGCCATGGCCAACTCTCGCGACCCCATCTGCGGCATGCCAGGCTTCCCTGACAATCACCAACTCCTGCAGCTTACTCAGACTCACATCCGTCAAGTTGGTGATGCCATCCAACTATCTTATCATTTGTCATCCTCTTCTCCTCCTACCTTCCGTCTTTCCCAGCATCAGGGTCTTTTCCAATTGGTCGGTCCTTTGCATCAGATGGCCAAAATATTAGAGCTTCAGCTTCATCCAGTCCTTCCAATGAATATTAAGGGCTGATTTCATTTAGGATTGACTGGTTTGATCTTCTTGCAGTCCATGGGACTCTCGAGAGTCTTCTCCACCGCAGTTCTGAAACACCATTTCTTCGGCATTGAGCTTTCATTATGGGTCAACTCTCACATCCATACATGACTGCTGGAAAAACCATAGCTTTGACTAGACCAACCTTTATGAGCAATACTATCTCTGCTTTTTAATATGCTGTCTAAGTTAGTCATAGCTTTTCTTCCAAGGAGCAAGTGTCTTTTAATTTCACGACTATAATCACCATCTCCAGTGATTTTGGAGCTCATAAAAATAAAGTCTGTCACTGTATCCATTGTTTCCCCATCCATTTGCCATGAAGTGATGGAACTGGATACCATGATCTTAGTTTTTTTAGTGTGGAGCTTTAAGCCAACTTTTTCACTCTCCTCTTTCACTTTCATTAAGAGGCTCTTTAGCTCCTCTTCACTTTCTGCCATAAGGGTGGTGTCATCTGCATATCTGAGGTTTTTGATATTTCTCCCTGCAATCTTGATTCCAGCTTGTGCTTCATTCAGCCCAGCATTTCTCATGATGTACTCTGCATATAAGTTAAATAAGCAGGGTGACAATATACAGCCTTAATGTATTCCTTTCCCAATTTGGAACCAGTCCATTGTTCCATGTCTGGTTCTGTTACTTCTTGACCTACATACAAGTTTCTCAGGAAGCAGGTAAGGTCATCTGGTATTCCTATCTGTAAGAATTTTCCACAGTTTGTTGTGACCTACACAGTCAAAGGCTTTGGTGTAGTCAATAAAGTAGAAATAGATTTTTTTTTTTAGAATTTTCTTGCTTTTTGATGATCCAACAGATGTTGGCTATCTCTGGTTCTTCTGCCTTTTCTAAATCCAGCTTGAACATCCGGGAGTTCTTGGTTTATGCACTGCTGAAGCCTTGCTTGGAGACTTTTGAGCATTACTTTGCAAGCGTGTGAGATGAGTGCCACTGTGCAGTAGTTTGAGCATTCTTTGGCATTGCCCTTCTTTGGGATTGGAATGAAAACTGACCTTTTCCAGTCCTGTGGCCACTGCTGAGTTTTCCAAATTTGCTGGCATATTGAGTGCAGCACTTTCATAGCAACATCTTTTAGGATTTGAAATAGCTCAACTGGAATTCCATCACTTCCACTAACTTTGTTCATAGTGATGCTTCCTAAGGCCCACTTGACTTCCCATTCCAGGATGTCTGGCTCTAGGTGAGTGATCACACCATCGTGACTATCTGGGTTATGAAGATCTTTTTTTGTATACTTCTGTGTATTCTTGCCACCTCTTCTTAATATCTTCTGCTTCTGTTAGGTCCATACCATTTCTGTCCTTTATTGTGTCCTTTTATCTTGGCATGAACTATTGTACCCTTCTGTTGTATCTCTAATTTCCTTGAAGAGATCTCCAGTCTTTCCCATTCTATTGTTTTCCTCTATTTCTTTGCACTTATCTCTCCTTGCTATTCTTTGGAACTCTGTATTCAAATGGATATATCTTTCCTTTTCTCCTTTGCCTTTTGCTTCTCTTCTTTTCACAGCTATTTGTAAGACCTCCTCAGACAACCATTTTGCTTTTTTGCACTTCTTTTTCTTGGGGATAGTCTTGATCCTTGCCTCCTGTACAATGTCATGAACCTCTGTCCATAATTCATCAGGCACTGTCTATCAGATCCAGTCCCTTGAATCTATTTGTCACTTTCATTGTATAATCATAAGGGATTTTATTTAGGTCATACCTGAATGGTCTAGTGGTTTTCCCTACTTTCTTCAATTTAAGTCTGAATTTGGCAATAAGGAGTTCATGATCTGAGCCACAGTCAGGTCCCAGTCTTGTTTTTTCTGACTGCATAGTGCTTCTCCATCTTTGGCTGCAAAGAATATAATCAATCTGATTTAGATATTGGCCATCTGGTTACGTTCATGTGTAAAGTCTTCTCTTGTGTTGTTGGAAGAGGGTGTTTGCTATGACAGTGTGTTCTTTTGGCAAAACTTTATTAGCCTTTGCCCTGCTTCATTCCGTACTCCAAGGCCAAATTTTCCTGTTAGTCCAGGTGTTTCTTGACTTCCTACTTTTGCATTCCAGTCCCCTATAATGAAAAGGATATAGTTTTTGAGTGTAAGTTCTAGAAGGTCTTGTAGGTTTTCATAGAACCACTCAACTTCAGCTTCTTCAGCGTTACTGGTAGGATTGGATTACTTGGATTACTATGGATCCAATCCATAGACTTGGATTACTGTGATATTGAATGGTTTGCCTTGGAAACTAACAGAGATCATTCTGTTGTTTTTGAGACTGCATTCAAGTACTACATTTCGGACTCTTTTTGACTATGGTGGCAACTCCATTTCTTCTAAGGGATTCTTGCCCACAGTAGTAGATATAATGGTCATCTGAGTTAAATTCACCCATTCCAGTCCATTTTAGTATTCTGATTCCTAAAATGTCAGTGTTCACTCTTGCCATCTCCTGTTTGACCACTTCCAATTTGCCTTGATTCGTGGACCTAACATTCCAGGTTCCTATGCAGCATTTTTCTTTGCAGCATCGGACTTGACTTCCATCACCAGTCACATCCACAGCTGAGCCTTGTTTTCACTTTGGCTCCATCCCTTCATTCTGGAGTTATTTCTCCACTCTTCTTCAGTAGCACACTGGGCACCTACCGACCTGGGGAGATCATCTTTCAGTGTCCTATCTTTTTGCCCTTTCCTGCTGTTCATGGGGTTCTCAAGGCAAGAATACTGAAGTGGTTTGCCATTCCCTTCTCCAGTGGACCACGTTTTGTCAGAACTCTCCACCATGACCTGTCCATCTTGGGTGGCCCTAACATGGCATGGCTGACAGTTTCATTGAATTAAGACAGGCTTTGATCCATATGATCAGTTTCATTAGTTTTCTCTGATTGTGGTTCTCATTCTGTCTGCCCTCTGATGGATAAGAACCTTGTGGAAGCTTCCTGATGGGAGAGACTGACTGTGGGGGCATTGGGTCTTGTTCTGATAGGTGGGGCCATGCTCAGTAGATCTTTAATCCAATTTTCTGTTAATGGGTGGGGTTGTGTTTCCTCCCTGTTTTTTGTCCTGAGGCCAAACTATGGGAGGGGTGATGATGGCAATGGCAACCTCCTTCAATGTTCTAAATACCCTGCGATCTACTACCAATCCCTGGACTGAAAAAAACATTCTCAAACTTTCCAATGTTTCTGCTTCATGCAGTTGCTGCGCTACTGCTAGATTTTCTCAAACTTTAACCTCCTATGTGAGAGCCCAAGTCCCTGCCACCTAGACAGTTTCTCTGGACAGAGAAGCCAAGGCAAGCAGTCTTGGATTTGGAGTTAAACAGGATTCTTGGGGACCTGGCTGTATTCTCGGGGGTCTGGCTGTATATGGCCACCCACAATGTCAAAAAGTGATGGTGATGCTATAGATTGCGAAAGAGGCATCTCCACTGAGTCTAACAACAGGTTTAGATTTCAGCAATGCCAGGATAAAGCTTTAATAAAATTGGCACCACACCCACAAATGTATCTATTTCCCCCACAGTGTCTGTTTCACCTTGCGTGGCTCCAGTACCGGGCTATGAGAGACAAAGTCCTCATCATAGTGTTTTATCGCTCCCCAAGCAGTATGAGCAGATGACTGAACATAGGGTTGGACGGTTATAGAGGCATCTCTTTCTCCTGAGTGTGCAGAAGGACATCTCAATTTTGATGAAGAAGACAGTTTGAAAGTATTTCTAATTGCTTTTATTGAAAGGGATAAAAAGAAAGAACCCTAGAAGATGAAGTGAGATGGCTTATGGGACTAATATCTGCCTCCGAAGATTATGCCTAATTTATGGTTTTGCATTACTGAATGCTGGGGTTCTTTCTCCACCTCTCTGTAAAAGCCATTTATTTCTCTCCATCCCCATGGATATATCCTTTTAGGTCAAGCAAGAGCCTTTTCTCATAGGGGCTATCACAGCAGCCACCTGTCTCACCCACTCCCCTCCCAGCCCCATGAAGCACTTAGACCAATTTTTCTAAAATACACAACTGATCATATCAGCCCTTGAAGGAAACCCTACTCTGGTTCCACATCTTCTTGAGGATGAATGGCATGTGCCCACATCATGAAGCTGCAAGGGCTAGTGAGACATCATTCAGCATGATTTAGGAATCCGCTGAACTGGCCACCAACACCTGGCCACTCCCCAGCCCTCTCTTCCATTTATCTCCTCCTCTAGTCTATGACGTTTTCTTACTGTACAGTGGCTTCCTCATCACCTGTATAGTTTCTGATTCCTAACCTGTTTTAGGTAGATGTTTTGAATGAACTCATCTATTCCACCACTATTTGAGAAGAACTGCCTCCCAGGCACTGAAAATACAACCGAGAACTCAAGAGAGCTCACTGCCCTCCTAACGTTGACTTAGATAATGATGGAGGGCAATTTCATGTAAGGCGCCTACGATGGCCTCTCCTTAAACAGAGACCTGAAAAAAAGAGAGAAAACCGTCTTACAGGTGCCTGATAAAACAGCGCAGCAGGCAGAGGGAGGGGCCAGGGCCTGCCTTGAGCCAAAGCCAGGCTCAGGCCCTCAGGGCTCCTGGAATAGTGAAGGATTTTTATGTCTGGAGGAGGGGAATTGTTGAGAAAGAAGGTTGCGATGGAATCAGAGAGGCATCTATACTCCATGGACAAATGCAAGGTATTTGGGTTTTACTCTCAATAAAATGAAAGACCATTGGAAGATATTAAACAAAGAGATAATGTGATCTGAGCTAGATTTTCAAAGGACTGTAAAGGCTGTTGTATGGAGGTAAAGTAGGTCGAAGGAGGGGACAGACAGTAAAGCAGAGAGCAACTAGAAGACGACAGAATGTGGGTGGTTGTCATAAGGTGGTAAGTAATTGGATTCTGGGGACATCTTGAAGGTAAAGCCAACTGGATTTGCTAATCGATTGGATGAGTGGGACAGAGAAAGAGAAGAGTTAAGGTAACAGGAAGGATGGCCCTGGCTCCCCATTCTTGGCCATCCTGGAGACCTGCAATAATGGAATGACCTCTTACTCTAGAATCTTTACTCTCGTCTCCTGAAGTCAGATACCCCATTATCTAAGGTAGCATCTTCTTACCTTTGCTGCCTGGCACTGTGCATGCTGTTGACTGCATCCCTCCTCACCCTGGACCACCACCATAGCCTCCCAGCCAACATGGCCGCTTCCATCCCTCCACCCTATCTGCCTGCAGGGGGAACCAGATGCTGAGTCCCTCCCAAGGCATCTGTCAATTAGAATAAAAACTAATAAGGATCTACTGAATAGTTCAGGGAACTCCACTCAAAACTCTGTAATGATCTCTATGGGGAAAGAGTCAGAAAAAGAGTGATATACGTTTATGTGCAACAGATTCACTGTGCTCTACAGCAGAAAGTAACACAGCATTGTAAATAAACTATACTCCAATCAAACAGCAGCAGATAAACTCTGTGTCCTAGCCTAAGTCTCCCACCACATTGCACAGCACTCAGTCACCATTGGCTCATTTCCCTTCTTGTAACACCACTGACCATGTCCTCTGGAAGCCTGACATACTGTTTCCACAGCCTCCATACCTTTCCCTCAGTACTTTAGTCTCATGGTCCAAGTTTCATTTCGACTCTTGCCTACTCAGAGAAGCAACTTGCCCTGATCACTTGATTGGAAGGAGTGCTCAGCTACTCTCTACCTGGACCTTTTGAGCTCCTGCACACATTTGTAACTAATAGCCTTACTGACTGGTTTGTTTGTTTACCAGCTACCTGTCCCTCCTCCCCACCCCCTGACAAGGCCCCAAGATGGACAGAGTTCATCTGTCTTGCTAAGCACGGTATCATCAGTTTCCATAATGCCTGGGACCAGGTAGACAGGCCATGGTTACAGGGTGAGTGGAAGGCCATGCTGCTGCTGCTGCTAAGTCGCTTCAGTCGTGTCCGACTCGAGGCATGTTTAAATGTAATTATAAATGCCAAAGACATAAAAGAAATGCAGACTTTCTTGTGCCTCTGAATAAACTGCTGATAACATTTTGGTGCAAATCTTTCTGAAATCTTTCTTTTCCCACAAAGATGAGAACATACTGAGTATGATGTAGCTTAAGTTTAAGAATTAAGTTGTGAACATCACACCGTTAGAAAAATGTGCTCATAATAATATACTACTAATTGTATATTTCTATTAATGTACACATTAACATCTTGTACGTTATTTATAATGTATAAAATGTGATAGTATTCTTAATGATTGCTTTGTGTCTCATAACACTGGTGTACCATAATTTAAACTACAGATTGTCTATTTTTAGATGCCTAATCTCTGCTCCCCCGGTTTTGGAGTTTATAAACAATATGTCACAGAAGAAATTTATCTACATGCACATTTCTAGTTTTTACCTAGCACCTATACCTAAAGATAGGTTTATTTTGTATGAAAGTTCTACTTATTAATTTTCAGGAGATTTAAAAAATTTTAAGACTAAAAACATCATCTCTTTGCCTGTCCTGTATCAGTTTTCTGCTTACTTCTATAATGATTTATAATGAGTTTCTTTATCTACAGCTTTATTTTTATTTAGTAAAATCTATTAATGACATTCATCATTTGCCTTTGATTTTATTCTTAGAGGCATTCCCCAGCTTGATATTTAACATATATTTGCCATTGCTTGGTTATATTCATGCTTTTCTTTATTACTTAACTCATAATCCATCAGAAAAATTCTGGTGTACATCATAGCATGAGCATGTAAATTCTACATTTCTGTAGTAGTGTACCAATTACTTAATTTTTAAAGCAAGCAATCTTTTCTTCCAGCGACTAAAAAATATCTATCATGTATATTATTCATATACTTTGTTGAATGTCTTTGGCTTTCCATTTGTTGCTTATTATTGTCTTCTCTTATTTTACTATAAATTTTGCTTTATGATCCCCAAATAAAATGTAATATATGACAGCTCAAGTCTATGAATTTGGACAAGTTACTGAATCAGTATTCTTGTTTGTGAAATGGAGATAATTATCTGTACCTCATAGTCTAGTTGTGAGGATTATATTATACAATTCATATGAAGTGTTTATTTCCTTTAGCAAAAATTTATGTCCTTGCTCAAAAGAATCCTGAAGATTTCTTACTAAATTTTTATAATATATTTGACACTGGAAAGGGAGTTTATTTATTTTTAGTCTTTTCCAAATGGTTACTTCTGAATGGTAGGATAAATTGTTAAATGTGATTATATATACACTGGGAGAAGGCAATGGCAACCCGCTCCAGTGTTCTTGCCTGGAGAATCCCAGGGGCAGAGGAGCCTGGTGGGCTGCCGTCCATGGGGTCGCACAGAGTCGGACACGACTGAAGCGACTCAGCAGCAGCAGGATATGTAAACTAACTTCTTTAGATAATTTCACGCTTTCTAAATTTGTTGAATAAATTCTCTTGATTTGCCAAGTAATTAGTTGCCTGTGCTGCTTCCATTTTCCTGCAGGTGTGTCTGTCATATTTATTTCTTTTCACTTCTTTCTCTAGCCATAGCGATGTTAAATGGCAGCAATGCCCCTGAGAGCCTTTGGGGCTGTAGCAGCATAGTCACTAGCTTCTCCTTCTCACATAATGGTGGCTGTTGACTTCAAACTGAGGGCTTGTTCTCATCTCCCTGGTGGCCTACAGTAAATCTTCATCAAATACCTTTTCTGCTTATCCTTCTGATAATCATATTGGCCTTTTTTCTCTATTAAAGTAATTACATATTAGGATTTTCAAAATTTTTTAAATCCTGTGCCTTGTTACTTTACTGGGGTTAATGCTTACATGTGTGCATAGTACATGATTCCTAACACTTTAGGGTACTTTATGTGTGATTGCATTCATGGTCACAGTGAGATAAGAGTCACAGGCTTCCTTCTGGTCCTGTCTTTCTCCAAGTTTGCATCAGTTTTACTCTGGTGTTATATAGTTCACTGAGAAATTTGCGTTCATTTCTTATTCATTGACAGTTTAAATAGCATTGGATAAAATTCTTTTGAAGAATGATTTGGTTTAAACATTTATTTTGGAGGAAGTTCTTTGACAGTTTTTATCATTTCTAAGATAACTGGAGAAGGGAATGGCCACCCACTCCAGTATTCTTTCCTGGAGAATTCCATGGCCCGAGCAGCCTGGTGGGCTACAGTCCATGGGATCGCAGAGTCAGACACAACTGAGCAACTTACACTTTCAACATAATTAATGGCCTATTTCCCTCTTCTAACTTTTTGTGAACAAATGTTGGTAGTTTACATTACTTTTTCTAGAAAAGCATGCATTTATCAATAAACTGCATGTTATAAGCTTATAACGACATTTTGCATCCCATTCTAACTATTTTACTCATTCTCATGTCTGCGTGTATATGCTAATTTGCATAATGTAATACATTTTCGTGTTTTTATTTTTGCCTTTTTTTGTACTGCCAGAGATCAAGCCATCTTATTTTTCTTTCCTAGAAATCAGGTATTTGACTCTTCACTTTTATTACATCTTATTCTATTTTGGGTTTTTTATTATCTGTTTTCTATGCCTTTTCTAGGAAGTCTCATTGTTCTTTGCCTCAGGAATTGAATGAAAGTTTATTTCATTTGTGTGTTTTTTTTTTTATATTTAGTCATATATTTTACAAGCAAACAAATTTTCTTGAATATAGTTTCTTGTGAGATAATCTCTGAACTGTAATGATAGCTTGACACTAATTAATTTAAAAAAAATCTTTGAAGTTAATTGTCTTCTTTGCCTCAGTCAAAATTAAAAGTTAAAAACTAAGTATTTGGAGATTTTTGCTTAATTCTTTGCTGTTTAGCTTTAAATATATTCTAACTATAATTATTAAGTTGGTATTTTGTCAAAACTTATTTAGTATTAAGTATTTGGTTTGTTTACATTATCATAGAGTTGCTTTTTTATTATTGATTTTTAACTGGAGTATAATTGCTATACAATGTTTTGTTGGTTTCTTTTCTTTCTTTCCTTTTTTTTGTTTTTACCCCCATCCCTGTTGGTTTCTGCTGTATAACAGTGTGGATCAGCTATAAGTATACATATATGTAAGTGTTAGTCACTCAGTCGTGACTGACTCTTTGCGACCCCATGGACTGCAGCCCACCAGGCTCCTCTTTCCATGACATTTTCCAGGCAAGGATACTGGAGTGGAGTGTCATTTCCTTCTCCAATGGATCTTTCCAACCCAAGAATCGAACCCGGGTCTCCTGCACGGCAGATTCTTTACCGAGTGAGCTACAAGTGAAGCCCCGTGTATACACACATCCCCTCCCTTTTAGGCCTCCCTCCACCCAGCCCCATCCTGCCCCTCCGGGCCATCACAGAGCACCGGGCTGAGCTTCCTGGGTTATACAGCGGCTTCCCACTAGCTGTCTGTTTTATACGCGGCAGCATATACACGCCAATGCTACTCTCTCAGTCTGTCCCAGCCTTTCCTTCCCCTGCCGTGTCCACAAGCCCATTCTCTGCATCTGTGTACCTTCCTGCCCTGAAGGTAGGTTCATTGGTATCATTTTTCTAGATTCCATAGTGTGTGTGTGTGTGTGTGTGTACTATATTTGTTTTTCTCTTTCTGAGTTACTTCACTCTGTGTAACAGACTCCAGGTTCATCCGCCACAATACAGTTGACCTAAATTTGTCCCTTTCTATGACTGAGTAATGTTCCATTGTGTATATGTACCACAGCTTCTGTATCTATTCCTCTGTCGATGGACATCGAGGTTGCTTCCATGTCCCGGCTATTGTAAATAGTGCTGCCGTGAACACTGCCGGTACATGTGTCTTTCAGCATTTCTACTCTTTGAATCAGTGAGATTCTCTCTCCTTTTTATTATTGGATATCTGTATAAATGCTACGTTGGCATCAAAAAGTATGTTTTCTATAAGTATGTTAGTTATATGTTTGATATATTCCCATTAGTGCAACATTAATTAGTAAAGCTCTCCATACCATTTTTTAAATTTTTGTCTTCTCAGTGGGTCAGACTGAAATTTGTGTTTTGGACTTTCACTATAATTGTGATACTGTCAAATTCTCCTTGGGTTTCTAACACTTTTTCCTTTATATTCTCAACGTTTTATTATTCTTTTCATGAATGGTATATCTTCCTTGTGGATTATGTTTTTAATATAAAATAACTCTCTTGGTATCTTTTTATGCTTTTGCTCTTCTATTTTCTCTTCCCTGTTAATTTTGCTACATCTGCTTTCTACATTTTCATTTATCTGATCTCTAGCTACTCTTCCTGTCTGCCCTTCTTTTCCAAGCTTTTTTGAAGTATAATTGACAAATAAAATTGTAAGGCATTTAAAGTGTGCAACATGATAATTTTATACACACACACACATTGTGAAAGAATTCCCCCCATCAAGTTCATTAACACATTTATCAGCTGATATATTTACTTTTTGTGTGTGATAACAGCTAAGTTTTATTCTCTTAGCAAGTTTTCATTAGACAACACAGTGTTATCAGCTGTAGTCACCATGTAATATGTTAGATCCTCAGACCTTATTCATCTTATAACAGAAAGCTTGTACCCTTTTACCAACCTCTGTGCCCCTCACCCCCAGCCTCAGCACACACTTTTCTACTCTCTCTTCTGTAGCTTTTGTTTCAAGCTTGTTATCTCTTCGCAAATAGCTTATCTGCTAGTTTGCTTTTGTGTTTTGACCCTACCCAAGAGATTGCTCTTTAATTATCTGCATTATTTTTACAGCTGATAAGTTTTGGCTTACTGTGATTCTCTTAACAATCTTATTCTCTGAAAATATCTTAAAGTCCAATAAGGATTTCCTTTTTCTTTTTCATTTTCCTTTTCCTCTAAGTGATTTTGAAGTTGTCACTTTAGAGGTAAATCAAAGCTGTGCTGAAGCATTCTACACAACTAAATCGAATTGATTTTGTACAGTCAGTGGGTAAACACCATAGCTAGCAACGTGGCAGTGGCCTTGGGTCTCCCCTCTGGAAGTTCCCCGTGTTACCCACCGGAAGCTGCATGACTGCTCCCCCCAGTACAGAGGGGAAGATGTTCTTCATGCTCAACCTCACTCCTATACTGTTCTCTGGACACTCTGTTCTGTCTTGTGTGCCAGGGACTATTGATCCATTATTATTTTAACCTCCCATTAAAAAAAAAAAGCTTATTCAAAAGTTGTAAGAATCATACAGTGGACACCCACATACTATTTACTTTGATGGGCCAAATGGTAAGATTTCCTACATATACATTATATGTGCGTGTGTGTCTGTGATATGTGGGAATTATAATGACCCTTGTTGTTGTTCAGTCACTCAGCCACATCCAACTCTTTGCGACCCCATGGACTGCATGAACCCCATGGACTCTGTGCCTGCAGCACGCCAGGCTTCCCTGCCCTTCACAAACTCCCAGAGTTAGCTCAAGCTCATGTCCATGGAATTGGTGATGCCATCCAACCATCTCACCCTCTGTTGTCCCCTTCTCCTCCTGCCTTCAATATTTCCCAGCATCAGGGTCTTTTCCAGTGATTTGGCTCTTTGCATCAGAGTATTGGAGCCAAATGTTGGAGCTTCAGCTTCAGTGTCAGTCCTTCCAATGAATATTCAGGGTTGATTTTCTTTAGGATTGATGGTTTTGATCTCCTTGCTGTCCAAGGAACTCTCAAGAGTCTTTCCCAGCACCACAATTTGAAAGTATCAGTTCTTTGGTGCTCAGCCTTCTTTATAGTATAGCTCTCACATCTGTACATGACTGTATGGACATTTGTCAACAAAGTGATGTCTCTGCTTTCTAATATACTGTCCAGGTTTATCATAGCTTTTCCTCCAGGAGCAAGTGACGTTCAATTTCATGGCTGCAGTCACCATCTGCACTGATTTTGGAGCCCAAGAAAATAAAGTCTGCCACTGTTTCATTGTTTCCCCATTCATTTGCCATGAAGTGATGGGACCAGATGCCATGATCTTAGTTTTTTGAATATTGAGTTTTCAGCCAGGCTTTTTCACTCTCCTCTTTCACCGTCATCAAGAGGCCCTTTAGTTCCTCTACACTTTCTGCATATCTGAGGTTATTGATATTTCTCCCAGCAATCTTGATCCCGTTTGAGCTTCATCCAGCCTGGCATTTTGCATGATGTTCTCTGCATATAAGTTAAATAAGCAGGATGACAAAACACAGTCTGGACATTCTTCTTTCCCAATTTTGAACCAGTTCCTTGTTCCATGTCTGGTTCTAACTGTGGCTTCTTGACCTGCATACAAGTTTATCAGGTGGCAGCTAAGGTTATCTGGTATGCCCATCTCTTGAAGAATTTTCTATGCTTTGTTGTGATCCATACAGTCAAAGGCTTTAGAGTAGTCAATGAAGCAGACATTCCTGGAATTTTCTTGCTCTTTCGATGATCCAAGAGATGTGTGGAATTTGATCTCTGGTTCCTCTGCCTTTTCTAAGTCCAGCCTGGATATCTGTAAGTTCTCGGTTCATGTGCTGTTGAAACCTCACTTGCAGAATTTTGAGCATTACTTTGATAGCATGTGAGATGAGAGCATTCTTTGGCATTGTCCTTCTTTGGGACTGGAATCACAACTGACCTTTTCCAGTCCTGTGGCCATTCTTGGGTTTTCCAAATTTGCTGGCATATAGAGTGGAGCACTTTCACAGCATCATCTTTTAGGATTTGAAATAGCTCAACTGGAATTCCCTCTCTTCCACTGGCTTTGTTTGTAGTGATGCTTCCTAAGGCCCTCTTGACTTCACACTCCAGTATATCTGGTCCTAGGTGAGTGATAACACCATTGTGGTTATGACCCACCATCTCTGAATACTTTGGTACAAATAATGACCTTCTATTGTAACTACTTAAGTACAAATTTCCTAAGAACAAGAACATATTTTAATATAACAAAATTATCAAATAATAGAAATTTAACATAGATAATTTGCTGATACCAAATACATAGCCCATGTTTGAATATTACTAATCTTTCTAATAATGTTGTTTAGAGCAAAACAAAGTAATTTTTCTTCCTGTGGACACCACCCTAGCCAACTGACCAAAGTTGACACCACTAATATTTGGATAAAACCATTTTAAGAGTTCTCATCACAAAGAGAATTTTTTTCTTTTCTTCTTCCTTTGCTTTTTTATTGTACATATGCAAGGAGATCCAACCAGTCCATTCTAAAGGAGATCAGCCCTGAGTGTTCTTTGGAAGGAATGATGCTAAAGCTGAAACTCCAGTACTTTGGCCACCTCACGCAAAGAGTTGACTCATTGGAAAAGACTCTGATGCTGGGAGGGATTGGAGGCAGGAGGAAAAGGGGACGACAGAGGATGAGATGGCTGGATGGCATCACCAACTCGATGGACGTGAGTTTGAGTGAACTTTGGGAGTTGGTGATGGACAGGAAGGCCTGGCATGCTGAGATTCATGGGGTAGCAAAGAGTCGGACACGACTGAGCAACTGAACTGAACTGACCTGGTGAGAAGGTGGATGTTACTTGAACCTATTTTGACAATTATTTCACAGTATATGTAACTCAGAACTTCATGTTGTATGCCTTAAATATATACAGTAATATGTATTAGTTATATCTCAATGAAACTAGAAAAAATAAACACACATATCTCTTGATATGATATATTAAAAGAATACAATATCAACTTAGTGGTATTCTTGCCAGAAATGAATAACCTGAATCTCATCATGAGGAAATATCAGATAAAGCCAAGTTGAGTGGAATTTTACAAAACAGTCCTGCCATCTTAAAAATACCAAGGTTAAGAAACTCAAAGAAAGGGTTAGGAACTAATTCAGATTAAAAGAAATGTTAAGGAGCTGACAGCTGAATGCAATACATTACCCTGTACGAGAGGGGAATAACATAGCTCTAAAGCAGGGGTTGGAAAACTATTTCTGTAAAGAGCTGGATAATAAATATTTTAGGTTTTATGGACCATATGGTCTCTGTTGCAACTACTCAACTCTGTGGTTGTAATGCAAAAGCAGCCACAGACAGCATGTAAACAAATGGGGCATGGTTTTGTTCCAATAAAACTTTACTTATGAAAACAGACGGTGGGTGGGCTGCAGTTTGCAAACCCCTACTCTAAAGGGCATAACTGGGACAACTGGCAAATTTGAATATGGACAGAGAGCTAGATGATATTTTTATTTTATTTTATCAGTGTTACAGTTTCTAAAGTTGATAACCATGTGATCATTACATGAAATGTTGTCCCTCTCTTGAAATACACACACACACACACACACACACACACACACAGAGGGAAAATGATCTACAGATAAACAGATAAATAGATTGATCTTTAATCAATTAAGATTACTGAATCTTTAATCTGTATCCAAATACTAATCCAGGGTATGGCTTTAGTGGGAAATGTTTTCTCTTTTCTTTTTTAAGGTTTTGATGTTTTTGAAGATCAAACTTTTTTTACTCTCCCTCAATTTACATTTATCTTGGGGTTAGAATCAAGGTATGCATTTTTGGTACAAGTACTGTAAAAACGATATTCTGTTCTACTCAGCACATCACATCAGGAGATACATGCTGCCAGTTTATGTACTTATTGGTAAGGTTAGCATTGATCACTCACTAAATGTGGGGTTTTCCAGATTTCTCCACTGTAAAAGTAATTAGGTTCATCATTCTTATTATTTTAAAATTTATTTGAACACCCTTTATATCATAGTGAGATCTGACAGCTCCCTCTGTTCAGAGGAGCCATCATCTTTTGCATTTCTTACAATTACAAAAAAGAACCATCCGCATTGTGTTGATGGTCTTTGAACTCTATAGATACTTGTGAAATCTTGTAAGAGTTGTCATTTGTTTCTGCCACATTAAAAATTCTTTCCATTATATTTTCACATAACAGAAACACAGGAGCTGGGCCTTTTCACCATGTGGGTGGGCCCCTTGTCGAGACCCAGTGTGTTTAAGAACATACTCTTCTATTTAAAGGTTACTGTGCTAATACCAAATAACTTCCACAGCTGGGTGTGAGGTGGTGGCATTGATTCATAGAGCTTTCAGGGCTTCTGTGATTTGCATTACTATAGTTGGAAGGTTTTATTAAAAGTTATACATTATAATAACCTAGTTTTTAAAATGAATATGGGTCTTAAGATATTGATGTGCCAGTTACACAGCTAATTAAGAGTTCAGAGAATCAAAAATACCAAATTTAAGGCTTTTGATGTTTTAAATGGTTTTTTAGAACTGAGAAGGTATAGGTTTGGTTATGAATGTGGCCCACCGAAACGATTTTCTTTGCTTTAGCTGCACACCTCAGAGGATACTGATCAGCAAACCAGGATCCAGGGAACTCAGGCACATACAAACCTATCATCAGACCTACTTTAGGAACTGGGCATCCTGGCACCGTGATGGGCATATGATGATTTGCAATGTGAAATGAACAAATGAATATACTCATTAAAAGAAGAGTTCGGTCCAGTTCAGTTGCTCAGTCATGTCCGACTCTTTGCGACACCGTGGACTGCAGCGTGCCAGGCTTCCCCCCTGTCCATCACCAGCTCCCAGAGCCTACTCAAACTCGTGTCCATCACATCAGTGATGCCATCCAAGAGAGGAAGCCTTAAATCCAGACAGAGCAGTGGGATTAGTAGTTTAGGCACATCCCTTGTGAGGAATTGAGCAACATGATATGCTCACCTGTGATGGAAAAGGTTAAGTACCTTGCAGAGTCAGTGGATTAAGAGAATTCTCAAGTTCCATACATCGGAGCTGAAATAGGAAATCATTTGGGATTCCTTTGCTAAGATGGATGGATCCATGTAGTACATTTTGGCTTTGAAAACAAATATACCCAGAAGAGTGAAAGGGAGGTGAGTGCTGAAAGAGAGTAAACTCAGAAGTCACTGTCCTTCCAATTAACTTCAGAGGAGATAAAGATTTATTGAAAGATGTTTGTTCAGGATGATCAATGGTTTCCTATCTGGCTCTTCTGGGAACCCAGCAGAAAATTTTCATTTTCTATAGAGAGTGAAGGATACCAATTTATCTTTTTTTCCAGAGGCTGTGCTTGACTGGAGGTACAGTCAGCACACCTAACTTAGACTCTTCCATCACTGTCTTCATACAAACAGATTTGATAAACCCCCCTATGAGAATATCCCACAGTGCACTGGCTTCCTACAGGAAGATTCGGTGGTCATTCCTCTCAGATGCGGGCCAACAGAACACTTGGGCAGAAGTGGGTATGAAAGGAATGGGAAGAGTGCTGTCAGGCTCGAGATCTGACAGAATCAGCGCTGAGCAAAATTTAAACTGAGAAGCTCAGAACTGCTCCAGCAAGAACCAGGGAACCAAAGCTTCAGGCTGGAGCTGAGTCGTCTGAAGAGAGGGGTGAGGCAGGACGCAGTGGAACTGTTTCTTTTCTTTTTGTTGGCCAGCGCTGTATTGACTGGCTTTCATTCCCAGAGCACTGTTCACTCCCGATGCCCAGTCTGTTTCTGCAACCCACAGAGGTCCAAGCCAACCCTGGGTAGTGATCCTTACCTTGATCTGACAGAAGGCAGGCAACATCTTGGGGTAGGATACAAAAGTTTTCCAGCATGATGTTTCTGATGGTAATGGGGCTTTCCATTCCTCCAGGAGTTTTCATTTCCTCATTCCTGTCTACCTATCCACCTTAAATATTTTACCTTCCTCAGAGACCCTGCTACTCTATAAAAGTGGCCCTGGGAAGCTGCAGCTCTTCTCCAAGTATGTGATTTGCTTCTAACTAATTTTCCATCTGAGTTAACAAGACCAAGTGAGGTGAAGCAATTTGACCTTGATTCCCAGTGAGCCTGTGACTGAGTCTACATTTAAAAGAGAACTCACCTTTTGCCTCCTAGGGCTTCTCTCAACAACCACAATGTCCCTGAACCTTTCAGCTGTACTTGGATATGGGTGAGATTAATATCTGCTTAAGTATCAGATGGATGTTTGCCAAGTCATATCACTGGCCAGGCTGTACTGAAGAGTCCTTCATCCCTCCTAAGCCAGGCACCATCAATTTTTCCATACATTCATTCATCAGTCAACTTTTGTAAGATAGTAAGACAGAGCTTTCCAAAAGGCATGCTTGTTCCTCAATCACTCTTATTAACATTCTTATCATAGGGGATTATTTGCAACTTTTTTTTTCTGAAGTCTGAAGAGACAGACAGAAGAAATTTCAGAGGAACTTTCTTACTCACTGTTGGGAATAAGTTATTTTCCAGCCTCATATTATCTTCTTTTAAAAGTCATTTCTTTTTAAAAAACAGAAAAATCTATCTATAATCTGATACATTAAAATAGTTGTTGATAGCATTATCATTGATACCAATTTTTATAACTAGCATTCAATTTGGCAGTTTCAATTATGGTTTCCAAGTCTGATCAGAGTCTCTAAGACACAGATCCAAGGTTGGATATTTACTGGGCTGTGGCTTTATGTTTAATTAAAGGAGGAAAAATGTCTGCTTTCAGTTTGCCCAGAGTGCTTGCTTAGCACAAGGATAATCAAGAGCAGTGGATTGGTGAATGTTATTACTTCATTGCTAAGTCATTCCTGACTCTTTTGCAATGCCAGGGACTGTCGCCTGCCAGGTTCTTCTGTCCATGGGATTTCCCAGACAAGAATACTGGAATGGGTTGCCATTCCCTTCTCCAGATGATCTTCCCAACCCAGGGATCAAACCTGTGTTTTCTGCATTGGCAGGCAGATTCTTTACCACTGAGCCACTGGGAAGCCCAAAGGACATGGATAATTGAGATGGATGGGGATCCTTCCTGGAAGGGCTTAAAGGCACAGAAAGGCCCAGGTATGGTCGCAGATAAGCAGGGCCAGAGGGCAGCAGGGTGTGGTCCAGTGAGCATTCTGGGAGGAGAAGGAAAAAATGGAAATGAGTCAGAGCGTCACAGAGACTGGAAACCACAGTGGGGGCAGCTCTATGGAGGATTTGGTTTAAATCCCCCTCCCCACTTCAGCTCTGGGTGTGGAGTCATACAGGGAAGGGGAGCATGTGGCACATGTAGGGCTTTTCAGCTTCCTCTGCTCGTACGGATGCCACTGTCCAACAGGGAGCTCATTGGCTTACAGAGCCCAGCTTACTGGGGCAGGATACCTGGATCCAGCTTCCACATGCAGGGACTCCAGCTTCTGGGAAATGCCCAACCCAAGGAGTTGTGTACAAGAGATAAAGTATTCAAATCGCTGAGCCAGATGCCATCCATGCACCAAGCAGAGGCTTAATAAATATTTCTTGAATGAATAAAAGAAGGAAGGAATGGATGGATACAAGTTAACTCCCTTGGCACATTCTGATTCCTACAGGGTCTGTGACTTAGAGACCCAGGGAGGCCCCTAAGTGATCTTGCTAATATGGCTAACCACTTGAGGGCTGGGAGTGCGTCTGAAATATCAGCCTAGCCAGGGTCTCACTCACTAATGAGGAAAGATAGGAAGCACAGATAATCAGTAAGCTTAATCCAGAGTGCACTCTCTGCCAGGGAGCCTTTCAAATGCACTGCATGTCTTAACCTTTTAATCGTCACTATACATCTATAATGTAGACACAATTATTAACCCAAATGGCAGATAAGAAAACTGAAACTCAGAAAAAGTAAACCACTTGCTCATAGACACCCTGCTGGGACTGACCCCATTAATAAGAACCATAGTCCAAATACTACAACCAGATGGAGGCTGTTCCTGAGGAAGAACATGAACACGGGAATCCCCAGGAAATGGATGACTCACAGTCAGGCGGGAGGTGGTCTGGACTCAAGGTAGTCCATTAAATTTGGCAGAAAACAGTGCCAGAAACCAGATTTAAGGGGACAAGGACTTCCCTTAAGAAGAGGTATGTGCCAATAATTAGGCAGAAATTTTAGATGCCAGACAAGTATAGAGAGCAGGAAGACATTGTAAGGAATGAGGCAAAGGAGCGAATTCATTGCATTTGGTGCATATGGCAGAGATCAGGAGAATCTTACCGTCTCCCGCAGACAAAGGAACAACCCTGGGTTCGAGCTGTGAGACTCTATTCCTTGTGTGCAAAATTCATTCCCTGTGTGCAAAGACCTGGCCTGCAGAAACTCTGCCGGTTTTGCTCAGGATCTGAATCGTCTGGATATGAAGGACTCAGAGGGATTGTGATTACTGAGGTCAGAACCCAACACATGTACGCAAAGACAAGCACAAAAGGGAGCCATCTGTCCCAGGGAGGGAAGAACAGGTGGCAGGCAAGTGGTCCTGGCAAAAGGCTGAGATGGACTGGAGTAACCAGAGTGGACGTTCAAGTAGAGGGTGAGCAGACAGCTGGCAGATGGGTGGCATCAGGTGTCCGGCACTCATACAGGTGGACCACCAGATGGTACCTATTGGAAAGATAGCTGGCAATGCGTGACGGTAGTCTGTGTGAAGTCCTTGCAAGGCACTGATGAGATCTGAGCACAACAGAGATGCAGGTGAACGGAGACAGTAGCATCACAGGATGGCCAGACATTCAAAAAGCATGATGGAATCCCACCACCAAGTCCACGAATCCCTCACTATCCAAACTGTCTGCTCTCCAAACTCGAGTCTTAGATAGGGTTGGGTGGGAAGGGCTGCTTGTATCAGGGTCTTATGAAGATTGAGTTCCATGGAGTATATTATCCTGAAACTGGAAAGACTGGGAAGAACCTCAATGCCAGTGAATTTAGGTTTCCCAAATAAGCATTCCATAGCCTTTACTGGCAAGGTCTCAGCCCTATGAGAGGTCAGGCTGGCAATCATGTCTGGAGACCCTGGACAATGTGCCAATTAAAATTCCAGTTCCTTGTACACCGATTCTCCACCCTGTAAGAGGCCCCACACAAAGTGGTCCAACCCATTAGAAAGTAATTACACACCCAGGAGCCTGCTGTGGAGGCTCTGCCCAGTGGCCCCAAGTCACATGACACTCCACTCAACACAGGGCTCAGAGAAGTACTGATAGGTGAGAATGGTCATAGAAGGCCTCAGACCCTATATGGAATTGTATTATTTTACTGTGCTTGCTAACAAAAGGAAGTGACTTGGAAACTCCCCACACATATACGCTTTCTATACTTTTGGGGATGTGGTCTCTGTCCCACAGTTGGCATTTTTCCCCCTTTTAAGAACAAGACTCCTTTTGTTCTCCTTAGCTATAGCTAGTCTTTTCTGCTAACCTCTGCCTGCACTATGGTCCCTCCTTGGCCTCCTCTGGAGTGGACGGCAGACCCTTCAGCCCTGTGGACAAGGGCAGAGGAAACAGCACAGAGTGGGCACTCTGCAACCTGAGCCACCACCAGCTCTGTGGCCTCCCGTGGCTCATCTGAGTCTGGCTCCCAGACAAACTCTTCAGCCTCATGAGGCCCCATGGCTCCTTCTCTCTGTGCTCTTTCAGCTCCTCAAATGTCTCTCAATGTCTCCTTCCACGGGTCTTTATACTTGCTTTTCTATCTGCCTAAAACCATCTTCTTTCTCCCCTTCATCACCTAGGTATCCTTTGTTGTTGTAATTTAATTGCTAGGTTATGACTGACTGCAACCCAATGGATTGTAGCCCACCAGGCTCCTCTGTCCATGGGATTCTCCAGGCAAGAATACTGCAGTGGGTTGCCATTCCCTTCTGCAGGGGATCTTCCCCACCCAGGGATCAAACCTGTGTCTCCTGCATTGGCAGGAGATTCTTTTCTGCGGAGCCTTAGACCTCAGCTAAGTCATCACTTCCTTCAGGAATCCTCCTCTGACCCCCTGAGGAGGCACACGTTCCCTCTGAGAACACATGGTCAGCACTTACTTGTGATAGCTGTAATTATATATCCATTCTTGTGCCTATCTGATTCATGTCCTGTTCCTTCTCTGAGCTATAATGGCACCTATTTCATTCACTACAGCTTCCAGCACAGGACATGGTCCCTACTAGGTGCCCAGTGAAGGCTTGTTGGATGAATGAATGAGTGATGTCCTTAGGGAACACACTCATAGTCTCAAGTTATATTTGCATAAGCGTACAAGGCTGGCAGTGAAAGCAACCTGCCAGTATGATTGCGATAAGGATCGATTCATAAGGCATCTGTGAAGACCTCCCAGGGTGCCTGGCACATGGTGGCACCCCATCCCTTCTAATTCCCTTGTTCTCGTCACATCTCCCTCCCTCTGCTGGGGCTCTAATCTGCACTTAGACTGGAGAGACATACAACGTGCTTAGCAAAGTGATTAGGATGCCAGACTGACCTATAGTGTGGCCGCAGCAAGGCTTTATTTCTTCTAAGTCTCAGTTTCCTCACCTTTAAAGTGGGGGTTTTAATAACGTTTGCCTCATAGTGTTTTCATTGATGGTACACGTAGCAGTGCTTAGAATAGTCTCTGACATGTGAGATTTGGGAATTAATGGTTGTTGTTATTACATATATCTTTATATTTCTATTACAGGGACTCAATTTGACACTCATGGGAAAAGAATTATGAAAACTGGCCCAGAGTTTGCCATACCCCAAATATTCTATTAACACCTCATATATTTAACCAGCTAGATAGCTATCTGTCTGGCCAGGCAAGGAGTCCTTCAAAACCAGGGAACACTCCCATGCTGTTTTGGTTAGAAGACCGCCTTGAATAAGCTGGCTTCTCAGCCTTGTCAATTCAGTTAAAATGCATTTTACTGAGTCTTGAAAATGCTTTCTTGATCATATTTCCACTTATCCTTTCTGAATACAGCTCTGTTAGAACCCTGCTAAGATTGGCAGTTGCATTTCTCAATTCTCAAAGGACATCCCAGAGAATAAAGAAAAATTCTCTCCACTGCAGTTGGCTATGTATTACTCAAAACAGGGTTCATAGAAGACCGACTTGAGCTCTAGGTGGACAAGGGGAAAAACTGCAAAGGATGAGCCAAATAAATGAACAAAGAAGCAAAAAGAAATGAAAAGAAAAAAGTTTTAAAGAAATGCATCCTTTTTGCCATCAAGGACAGACTGTAACTGAGTCCTTGAATGGAAGCAAGACCACCTTAACAAGGAGAATGAGGGAGGAGTCCATGATAAAGTCAAGATTCACCCATGAGGTTTCTCCAAACAGGATATTACAAACAGGAGGCTGGGATTCCACTGAAGGAGCCCAGCATCAACTCCTTATCTTCAAGAAGAGGATCTGCAGAGTTAGCTTGCAAGTAAGCCTCGTAGTGGTATACTCACTAGAACAAGGAGAATTGCTTAAAGAAACTCTGATGAAAATATATAGGACAGAGCAGAGAGAGGCTGAGTAGGTCATTGGATTTTCTTTGGAAAGACTCCTATCACCAGCACTGCCCTGCATGTGGCTTTAACTTCAGGCAGTCTCTACAGGTCTGGAATTAGACCTAAGATAATTAATGAGCAGGAAGGGTTAGGCTCCACCTTTCCCCGGAGGAGATGAAAAGTGCTTATGGTGGGGTGTGATCACCTACTCTGCAAGCTGCATGGTGCATGCTCAGTCACTTCAGTAGTGCCCAACTCTTTGCAACCCTCTGGACTGTAGCCTGCAAGCTCCTCTGTCCGAGGGATTCTCCAGGCAAGGATACTGGAGTGGGTTGCCATGCCCTCCCCCAGGGGATCTTTCCAACCCAGGGATTGAATCTGCATCACTTGTCTCCTGCATTGGCAGGCAGGTTCTTTACTGCCACCTTGGAAGCCCAAGCTACATGGTACACGGATTCCCAAAGACTTCAGTGATTCTTCAGTATTAATAGGGTCAAAGAGGAATATTTGAGAGTAAATAAATGAACCATATATACTATGGAATGAATGATAGGCGATTATATGCAGGTATTTTTTGGTGCTCACACACACATACGTACTTATCAAACTGTAATAGATATGCTTTGGGATTCTGTATTATCTCTAATCATTCCCTCAACACAAAATTAAGGAATTGCTTAATCTACTTGGTCAGGTATCTGCAAAGAAAATCTCTCTTCCCTAGTCATGTTTTCCTCTTCTTCTCTGCTTCTCCCTAGTTCATTCATTTTTCCATTTTCACTTTTGCAGATTAGAAAAACAGGGTAGCCTTTGAAACCAAAAGAGACCAGAGCTCAGATAGCTTTTGTGCCATTACCAAGTCTATAGCCTCTGGCAAGTTGTTAAACTCTGAGCCCATTTCCTCTGTTAAGAGAACCAGAATAGCCATAATTACCTTAATAGTATTGGTACAAGGATTGAATGTCATCATAAAGGTAATATACCTTTAAAAATGCCTAGCAAGAGGAGTGCCCCACTCCAGTGCTCTTGCCTGGAAAATCCCATGGACGGAGGAGCCTGGTGGGCTGCAGTCCATGGGGTCGCTACCAGTCAGACATGACTGAGTGGCTTCACTTTCACGTTTCACTTCCATGCATTGGAGAAGGAAATGGCAACCCACTCCAGTGTTCTTGCCTGGAGAATCCCAGGGACAGGGAAGCCTGGTGGGCTGCTGTCTAGGGGTCACACAGAGTTGGACATGACTGAAGCGACTTAGCAGCAGCAACAGCAGCAAGGGGAGGCAAAATCAATGATAATTCTCCATTTTTTCTTCCATATTTTAGTGCACTTTGGATTCTTCTAATATTTACTTCAGGGTTTCACAATAACTACAGAAACTTACCCTTCCTCAAAGTTTGGATTTTAATCTAGAGTCTTTGTCAACCATGTAAAAAGCTCTTTCTCACAGTTGCTCTTCCTACTCTGCTGATTTTAAGAACTGTGCACCTCTTGAATTTGGGGCGATCTCCTCTGTCCTGATTCTAAGTTGATTACTGGAAATAGATTTGGCTTCTCTTATTCCTTTCTATGTCCTGTTGAGAGGAGGAGATTTTGGACTGCCTTGGCTTTTCAAGGCAAGAGAACCACTTTCCCATTAAATCCCCATTACAGATTTCCCTCTAGTTGACAAAGTCATTGCAAATTTAAAACGTGACCCTAAGTAATTTAACCCTCTCTTGTATTGCCATAGTGATATAGACAAAGCAAGAGATAGCTACTATTCCTACTGTATTGGGATCTGAATCCTCTTGTGCTCAGAACTGAGAAAAGGGTCCATATGTTTGGCCTGGACAGGCAGGGGCTTTGGAAATCAACCATTGTAGTTGGCAGGGGTGTGGATCCCTGGACTGGTCAGGGCAGAGTATTCATATAATTGAAAGTAATTATGTTAACAAAAAGGGGAAGTGTAAGGGCACCTCATAATTGCAAACAGATGTGTGTAAATAATGGCAGCCACTCTTTCAGGGGCCCCACAGACTGATGCTTCAGCAGGAATCCATATCCCCAGTGGGACAGTGAGGCTTTAGCATCTCTGATGGCCCAAACATGGCAAGTGAGAGTGATTGAGCTATTTTCAGAGAAAACTGTACACCAGGCAATCAGATAAGGAGGGTATTATAGTCAGAAAAACACTGGTTTTAGAATGAGATCATCTGATTTAAATAGAAGATATTTACTTAATGGCACAAGTATGTCTCAGTAGCTATATAAACAGTCTGTCTTGCTTTCCTTACCTCTAAAATGGGTAGAATAATATCCATTTTATGGAGTTGTTAGTAGAACTTGTAAACTACAGGTAAGTTGTCTAACATATAACAGGCACACAACAGTTACTAGTCCAACCAGCATCATCATAGGCAGTGTCCGACCTGTTCTCCCTGTTTCTATTCGAACATTATGTGTTCCCCGGAGGAATTTTTTAAACCTAAGTCATAACACCCAACTGCTCAAAACTCTAATCACTTCCCATCACACTTGGACTAAAATCCAAGATACTCCTCCTGTAAGATCTGGGCTCAACTCCTGGGATTCTCCAATCTTCTCTCGTCCCACTTCTCCTCTTTCTAATGGCCTCCACCCAAGATCTCCTCTTGGTCTTTAAAGCATGTCAAGTTTATGCCACAGATATATGCACTCTTGGCTACTTTTCATCACTTATTTCCCAGCCTGAACAGGATAACTCAAAAGAGACTTTCTTCAACTGCTCTCTTGGCTGTGCTTCCTAGAAACAGAGCCCCTGAGAGAAGGTATGGCAATGCATGCTTTGTTCAAAAGTTTAAAATATGCTTAGGAAAAATGGATGCAAATGGATGAGGGCAACAAGGAGGGGAGAACAAGAGGAAGACAGCAAGGACATGGTCTTAAATGTGGTCTTTGGTAGCGTCTAGCTTGGCCTGATCTCTGGGTTATGGTGGTGGGGGGTCTGGAGCATAAATCATTCCTCGTAGGTACCCAGCCTTGAAGGAAGGAGCCAAGCTTTTGTTACTCTGTATCAATCCATCATTGGCTGCCTCCAAGGCATCTTCTCTAGGCCAAGGACAATTCTCCTGAAAAGGTTTCACATTTAAGCCACTGGCCACAGGATTATCTTCCAACAGGAGGATGTGTGTACTGGTTTGTTACTAGGATCTAGCAAGACATCAGCTCAATTGCTACAAGTGCCTGGCCCTGCATTGCCATCTATGTGTTATCTATGTGTTAACATAAACCTAGGTGAACTTTTAGCTTACATTCATTTTCTGCCATTTCCTTGCTTAATTAGTTGATTTTCCTCTCTACCTGACTAGACCATAGGATCTTGAGTGATTTTGTCTGTTTCGTTCATAGACACATGTCTAGACTCTAGAACAAACACTGGCTTAATGAGTGAGTGTTGATTGTCCTACACCTTTTCCTCGAATGGAAAAAAATCTGTTCAGACAAAGGACGTGTTAAAACAAAATGAGAGGTGGATGAAACTGGAGCCAATTACACAGGGTGAAGTAAGCCAGAAAGAAAAACACCAATACAGTATACTAACACATGTATGTGGAATTTAGAAAGATGGTAATGATAACCCTGTATGTGAGACAGCAAAAGAGACACAGATGTGTAGAACAGACTTTTGGAGTCTGTGGGAGAGGGAGAGGGTGGGATGATTTGGGAGAATGGCACTGAAACATGTATACTATCATGTAGGAAAAGATTCACCAGTCTATGTTCGATACAGGATACAGGATGCTTGGGGCTGGTGCACGGGGATGATCCAGAGAGATGATATGGGGTGGGAGGGGGGTTCAGGATTGGGAACTCATGTACACCCGTGGCAGATCCATGTCAATGTATGGCAAAACCAATACAGTATTGTAAAGCAAAATAAAGTAAAAATAAAAATTTTTTTAAAAAGGAGAAGACTGACTTGTCCATCGTCCTTTTCATGGCTACCTGCTGCTTGGAGTGCCTTTGTTTCCTTGGCCGTTTTCACGTTCCATCAGTCATTACTTGACTGTCTTAGTTTCTGTTGCTTTTATTATTATTATTTTTAAGGTTCCAAAGAAACTTGCTAATAAACTGTGTTTTCTAAAACAATGATATCTGCCACCAAGGAGGCAGAGTCAGCTTTCAGTACTTATCCTGAAATATTTACAGAACAGATTTGAAGAAAGGGGAGAGAAGAGCTGTCCCCAGAAGCGTATATCCTCAGTTTATTAAATATGACATCCCCCCAAAGATATTCCCCAACCAGTTCATTGCTACTGGGGCCCAATTTGATGGAGCATTTGCTGTGGATGAAGTGGTTCTCCCCTCAGATCATTCATGGGTATCAAAGCACAATCTGTCTGTGTGGTGCTGTTGCCTCCCTCTGCCTTCCCATCTTTGGGGAAAGGAGATTATGGCCAAACAGCAACACGTTAGAGGATTAATGGGATAATGAGCTGTGTACTTCTGGCTCTTGCTTTGTCTACACAAGTCACACACCACCCCTGTTGAAACATGATAGCTGCCAACAGCTTTTGTAGTAGCCTTTCTGATAGTTCCAGCTTCCCATGGACCCTCCAGCCATCAGAAATTCAGATTGTGTGACAGATTCTGGACTATTTAAATAAGGAATCAGAGGCATGAGGAAAAAACAATGCAGTTGCATGTCGGAAGGTATGAGAACCGAGTCATGAGGTCTGGGACAGTGTAATAACATAATGCAAAGATATTTGGAGGCCTTGTAAAGCATCAAGTATGGTGCTGAACAATTTCAAACATGTTATCATTGGATTCTTTTCAAACGCCATGAGGTGCACAGACTGTTTGTTTTACAGATGAGAAGACTGATATACATACAGTGTATGCGAATTATCTTGTATCACACCGTTGGTTTGGTGGTTATTTTTTTGCTTGTCCAGTGATCATTTGCCATTATTCAGGTCATCATACCCTGATCTGTCTTTGAAATGCCTTTTCTCAACTTTTAGTACACATGATGTTAAAATGGGGCTGACTCCGTCCCGTGGTCTGTGTCTGGCTAACCAGATTGTTCCATCATCCTGACCATTCTATGAGTGCAGCATGGGCACATGGCCTCGGCTAGATCTGTGAGACTGCACGCCTGCATTTTTCTGGACATGTGAGGAGAGATAATATCTCTTTCTCGTGATTGCTTGGGCAAGATCAGTGTGGCTAATTGTGATGCTGATGCGAAGGGAAACATAGACGCAGGAGAAACAGAGACATATTCCTGGTGCCTTTGCTTTAGCTCCTGGGTCCCGCCCTTGCTGAAGCTCGTGCTACTCATGGGTTTTTTTAAGAAGCCAACACTTTTCCTTTATTCCTCAAGATAGTTTAAAGTGGATTTCACTTTCTAGCAGTTGGATGAGTCCCAAGATAGAATTAAATAAGTAATGGTTGACCCTGGATATTAACTGCAGAATGGCTGACCCCTCAATGCTTGTGTACATAGCTGGAGAGCAGATACACTCTAAGGATCGTGCAAGGGGAAAGGATTCAATATTTAGTCTGCTTTTTCTATTGAATCTTTGACTATCTAAAATACAGCTTTTATTCAACTAGACATGGAAATAGCCTAGAAGAGAAAGAGTGAGACTAGGAAAACAGATTGAAACCCTGAAGAAACCTGAGCTCAGTATCAGCCAGTACCTGCTTCAAATCTCAACTCTGATGTTACAAATCAAAATATGATGATAAAACCTATCTCCTAGGGTTATTTTGAGAAATAGGGAACAGTATTCATGTAAAGCCCTTGACCAGTGTTTTTTCTAGTCACTAACTCTTCTGACTCTTTGCACTCCACAGACTGTAGCCCACCAGGCTTCTCTGTCCATGTGATTTCGCAGGCAAGAATACTGGAGTTTGCTGCCGTTTCCTACTCCAGGGGATCTTCCTGACCCAGGGATTGAACCCATGTCTCTTGCATCTGTTGCACTGGTGGGAGGATTCTTTACCACTAGCGCCACCTGAGAAGCCCCAACTGACTACTGACACTCACAAATACTGGTTTAGGAAAGTGGTTGGGGGTTTTCACCCATGCCCACCCACAAATAGTCATTCCTTTTTTTAAGGATGAGTAAATGAGGCACTTTGGGGCTCATTCTCTAGCAATTTGAATAACTAAGTGTATTTGTACTTTATAGAGTCTTTGAGGGAAGGCATGTTTCTAAACAAACCCAACCTAACTAATAGAAAATCATGTTTCAGCCAAATAACTGAAGCAACTTTGACATCTTGTCAAATAACTGATTTGACTGATTTGTCTCTCCCCTCTGAATAAAGGTTGTCTGGATTGATCAAGCCAAGGAGGTTTCTTGACAACCTGTAATAAGAACAGGACCATCCTTCATCTCCACGCTGGGTCCTGAATGGGGGACAGGTGTGTCCAAGGTCATCTGCACTCCAAAGAGTCCCTTAAAGTTAATGAGACATGCTAACAAAAAACTAGTTAGAGTTAGGGCACAGATAAGGACTAGGGGAAAAGTTTAGATAGATTTTTTTTCTTGAAAAAGGGGGTGATGCCTTTATCATCTTTCTGCTATAGGTAGCCTGTGGGGTCAGTCAAGGACCATGTGCATAGCAGGGCAGAATAAAACTGCGAGGGGATGGATGGCCAGATCCCAGTCTTAGCTGAAATTATTAGAGACCATTTATTCATCATGCATTTTTTGAGGGCACACTATGTTCCAGGAAGCATTCTGGGATCCAGATAAAATTCTCATCCTCATGGAGCTTAAAATGGAAGGGGAGGAAATAGACAAAATGATGAAAATATGTAACATGTTAGAACATGATAAGTTCTGTGACGAAAATAATAAGGCAAGGAAGGGATATCAGAATAATAGATACCACCAAAAAGTACAGGAGGCAAAAGTTACCATTTAAAATGGAATGTTTATGTATGTTACCATATGTGAAATGAGATTACCAGTCCAAGTCTGATGCATGAAACAGGGCCCTCAAAGCCAGTGCAGTGGGGCAACCCTGAGGGATGGGATGGGGAGGAAGCTGGGAGGGGGGTTCAGGATGGGAACACATGTGCACCCATGGCTGATTCATGTCTCAGTGTTTGTATGGTAAAAACCACTACAGTATTGTAAAGTAATTAGCCTCCAATCACAATAAATAAATTGATTTAAAAAATGAATGGAATGTTTACTGAAGACCTCAATGAAAGGTTGTATTTGATGGGAAAAAATAAAGGGAGGGAAAAGAAAAAACAGTGGATTTCTGGGAGAAGAGCATTCCTCTGAAGGAGAGGCCTGCCTAGCATGTTGGCAGACAGTGGGAAGGAATCAAGGGGCAAAGAAGGCAGGAAGTGGGATCAGGTCGTGGGCAGCCTGGGGTAGAAAGGGTAGGGACTGAGTTGCTGAAAGCCCTTTCCTCCTTGGAGCAGAGGGAGCCACAAGCTGGTTCCGAGCAGCTTTACTTACATTTAATGAGTCCCTCTGTCCCTGCTGCTCTGAGAGTGAACCCTGGAGTCTCATGAGTAAGAGGAGTAAGACATGGGGAAAGGGACCAAGCAAGCGGTTATTACAATAATGCAGGTGACCCATGAGAGGGAGTTAAACGGGAAAGGCAGCATTGGAGGGGATGAGGCATGGCTGGCTTACAGAATGTTCCAGACTGTGGTCAGCCTTCACCTATAGACAGGGACAAAACAAGTGGTCATCCTGCTGGAAAAGGCCCCCCAAAAAAGTTTTAAAAACTTGAATAAAATTGACAGTGTCTCAGGTCAAGGAGCTTGAGGCCAGTTAGCACAGTACCATGCTGGAATCATAAGCTAGAGTACACATTCCTAATCCCTCAAGCCCTAAAAGGAAATGAAGCCGGTGGGGACACCAGAGGGTGAGGCGCGGCCAAGGGTGGTGACTGGTGTGTGGGAGCGGGAGTGTTACAGAGGCCCCTTGGATGTCCTACATGCACGGGAGGCAGAAACAACTTTATGGAGCCCCAAAAGGTGGAGGAGGGTGTCAGCTGAGGAGCACCTCCAAGAAACAAGCTGGAAATGGGGTCAAGAGAGCTGGGCAGCATGGACTGCACTTTGTGCTCTTTGGGAATGGTGTTTCAGGTGGGGAGGGTGTGGATGGGAAGGACGGTGGATGCCAAGGGCCAGCCTCATCAAGGTTTCCTTTTTGTGGGAAATCAGAGGGAACATATAAAGTGGCTCCTTCTCTTCCTGAGAATGACACTGATTGAAGATGATCCTTCCGAAATTCATTGCAGAAAATGAAGAACGGCTCCTGGTGAGGGTGATTTTCTGCCTCCCTGACCCAGGGCTGCGGCGGGAGAAGGCTCATCCTTCATGCTGTTGCCTCCGTGCCAGAGGGCGGCACTCCCCTCAGGGCGCCGTGCATCTCTCACCTGGCAGAGTCCTGGGTACGACAACAGTCAGAGCTCATTTTGTTAATCTTTCAAATCCTCTGGGCCAGAGATCAACCCCTGGCAGAAGCCTGAATCTGAACGTGAAAGGAAACACAAGAGACGAGAGAGAGTATACACACGTTAACCGTTTCCTCTCAAGCAGGCATCATGCCAAATACTTCTCATGTCTCATGCTATGTAACTTGCAAAGCCCCCTCAGAGGCAGAGTCTAGAAAGTGACTGAATCAAAGAACTAAAAACAGTTCCATGACTTACTCCAGGACACTTCTACCCCGTGTTTCTCATCCCAACATCATGATCTCCCCGGGCCTGCTGCTGTCCATGGTCCTGCCTGGAACGAGCCTCCAGATAACAGGCAAGGGAATGAGGGCAGGCACATATGTTTTCCAAGCATAGCCTTTGTGACAGCTTTTGAACTGGTTTTACATACAAGGTTTCTGTTAACCCTCATCATGTTTGCTTGAGGAAACTGCCATTTCTATGAAGAAGCTCAGTGTTTACCTAGCCCATGAGGAGCTTTTCTGGGAGGCCAAGGGAGACCCCAGTATGCGCCCAAATTCTATGCTCATGGGTGCATGAGCCCTGGGGAGCCTTGTTGGTTGGACAAAGTTCAGACACAATTCTCTGATTCTCTTCATCAAGAGGCACAGAAATTAAATTCAGAAAATCAGACTTGTCAGAATTACTGAGACTGGAGTATACCAAAGAGGTATCCAGGATTCTCTGCTCACTTGGAGCAGAGAGGAGAGTGGGGATTGTAACCTGTTCACTGTCAAGAGTGTTTGTGGGCGCAGGGCTCCATAGAGCTGACATTGCCACTATCTGTGTGACCTCACACATGTTGCCTAGCCTTTCTGTTTCCTCAGCCACAAACTATATACGATATAAGAATTTGGTTCCTCCCGAGTTCCTTGTGAGGATAAAACGAGACACTGATATCATTTAGTACCGTGCTGACTGTGTGTGTGCTGGATAAGTCCTAGCAGTAGCACTGGTTGCTGAAGGACTCATCCACTGTACATGCAACCAGTCTTTCACTGTCAATAGAAGCTTGCTCTGCAGGGTCATATCTATTTGAAACTAATTAGAGTCATCATTACAAGGAAGAGATGAGAAGGAAAGGAAAGGGACAGGAGACAAAGGACAGGAAACCTTGCGAACAATGCTTGAGAATACATGTGGGGCCACATCAACATGTGTAGGAACACGCTGGCTCAGGAGGCCACTGATAATCAGAACTGCTTTTCCAGGAGCCAGTAGGGCCCCATGGCAGTAGGGTGATGAGCACTCAGACCTGAGTCATTGGTAATGGGTAGAGAAGGAAAAGAGGGACCTTATCTTATCATCTTCAAGGTCATTTTCTAATGAAAAGTGTTACAAGCCCCTTGCCTGGTGGGGCTCAAGCATGGTTAAGGGGGTGACTTCGTCTTCACTTCTGCTTCATCAAAATTCCCAACCATCTCCTGCCTGACCACCCAGCCCTTCATTCCAGCATGTGTGATAGGGACTGGCTGCCTGGATGTATTTATCATGCAAATAGTTGCAAATTTTCCACTTGACTTGCCCCAGCCCCACTATCCCACACGCACACAGACACACACTTCCATCCCTTCTGGACAATCTTATTTTGCTCCAATAGCTTCAAGAATTATTATTTCTCCTGTGCTTTCTACTGAGAAAGACAGAATAGAGAAAACTAATCCTCAACTCAGGTTGTGGCTTCTAATTATCTTATTAAAACCATTTGGGTTCCTTAAGCCTTTTATGCTGGTACCCTTAAAACAAAAACTTCCTATTTTATGATGTCATTTTCAGGGATGTCTTGATACCTGTTGAGGAATTACAGGTGAAAAGAACTTTGCCATAATTTTTTTTTAAATCAAAATGTGATTCTCACATACAAATTGTCTTAGCTTTAAGAGGTCTGTAGGGAAAAGGTCAATCTGGAATGTTTACTCTTTACAATGGAGGCTCACGTGAAATGTCATAGAGTTAGGAATCAGGAAGACTTGGAGAAGTCAAGCTTATCTTAAAATATAATAATATCTAAAAAACTGCCTTTGTTAGGCTGAAGATACCTCTCATTTGTCAAATCTGTGATTCTATTGCCAACAGAGTGAGAAACAGGTATAGAGCAAGAGAGGACAGAAAACATTTATTTCAATGGGGAAAACAAGGAACTTTTTCTAAAGCGATTACCAACATTCCATCTGCCCAAAGGCAGATGATGCACTAGATATCTGAGTCGCAGTATGGCAGTCTCTTTGGATGCATCAAATTTTAAAAATTATCTAAGTAGATAAAGGTTAAAGATGGGAAAGTCACATCATTAGACGTTTCCATGATTCGCAAAGTAGACTACCCTGAGAAGACGCCCAGTTACTCACAGGATGTCACTAACCCCTTATCTGTTCTATAAGAGTACCGTGTCTCCTTGCCTATTTGTATAGTTCTGTTTCTTATCCCATTAACCTCTTCTCTCTCTAAATCTGTGCTCACATGATATCTAAACACATCTGTGAGTTCCCCAAACCATCTTGCCCTGAACCATTCCAAATGGTTCTACCCATGATCTCCCCACTTTCACCTCCTACCTCAACCCTCTACCCCTTGCCCACACAGCAGGCTCAGCACAAACACCACCTCCTCTGTGAAACCTTTCCTGACCCCAACAAGCAGCCTTATGTCCTTCCTCTCGGCTATTCCTACCCAGCACTACTGAGCCTTGATCATCATCGGTCAGCTTTAGCACGTGGTAGAAAGAATTGTCTCACAAAATATCCTGTCTTTATATGTACCCAAGAATACATCATTGAGGTTTATTGACTCTTGGGGATTTCTTTTGTACATATGGAGAAACTGAGAAAGTGTGCCGTTTCATCCTCAAGAAGTTATGTGCCACGGGTATACACCTTAAGATGTTCGAGTGCTGGGCAATCCCTATTTGTGGATCAACTATGGTGTGTGAGCCCAAAAAGAATTATACGAGAAACTGCCATACTGGACACAAATCAACACCAAAGCCATGAATCCATTTAATTCAATTCAATGCACAATTATCCATCCCCTACTAGGAGCAGGCACTGTACTGCCTGCTGGCTGGGGATTTACCCAGCTCCAAGATAAGGTCTGGACGTTGTGGAGCTACAAACTGAATGAGAGCCTAGACAAGGCAATGATATATCCTCTTCGGGGGAAATGCTAGTATTGGAGGGGTTTTTTTTCTCTGATAGTTAAACCAATGGTGTTTCTTGTAGTTTCCACCTATTATCCCTGGTGAGACCTATAAAACATCCAGAGGGCTTTATATACAACAGTATAGCTTTCTGCTGGGGTCCAGCCCTGGTGGATCCAGGGAATTTGAAGCGGGGATGGCGTTGGTGAGGAAAAACTTATTTATTTAATTAGAAATATAAGATTAGATTAGGAAGAAATAGTGTAGTAGGAAAATTTAGTGGCGAAAAGAGGCTGAATAACTTGGTTTACATGGAAAGCCAATAAAGTTACAGACAAGGAGCTTGCACCATCTACATTAGGCCACCGGCGTCCTCTTGAATAGCAGGGGGGGGGGGGGGCCCACCTTGGGCTCCCTCTCACGTGGATCTTAGGAGCCAGGGCAAGTAAGTAGACATGGCGAGCCTCCACACCCCAGATGGGAATTCAGCCAGAAAAGGAGTAAGACAAGAAGACATGGGGGAACCAGTCTTCCCAGGATTGGCCCGGCCTCTATTGTCTAGAAAGGCCTTTTATACCTTTTTGATTGTACATAGAGATCAATGGGTAATACAAAATTAAGTAGCATCAGCAGCCCTGACTCTTATCAAAACCAGGCTTTCTCTCTGCATACCTAATTGTATACACAAGTCTTAGATGATTTACATCATCTTCTGGCCAGAGGGCCAATTAACATTTTACAGCCTTTTTCTGATAAGGGTTGGTCAACCAGAAGACTTATTTGTGTTGTTCTGCCCAAAGTCTGGTGCCACTCTCAGAAAGCACTAAATAAAGTTACATTCTTACATAGCAAAGATACAACAATTTGTAACAAGTAAAAGGAGTATAGTGATTTATAACAAAGAAAAGTAATTAACTCAAAAGTCTAGTGTTGCTAACATTAAAACTATTATATATCTTTTTCCATATCCTATTTACATTGATTAACATCCTCCCAGGTGCCTAAAAGATAAAGAATACGGAGGCCTGGCGGCAATCATTGAGTCAACAGTGAAAACCCGTCACCACTATGATTTTTAGCTCTTTAGAAAAGGCTCTGTATCTTTAAGATGCTTTTAAGCTTTGCGCCTCTCGTGGTTGGGGGGCTGTAAGCAATTCACAAGCTGTAAGAGGTCTGGGGAGCCTGTTAGGCAAGCTAGAGAGTTATCAGAGGGGGTTTAACTGAAACATCCCTTTCAAATGCAGAAGACTAAAGCCCTGAGTTGACTTTTTCCAGAGTGTGTCAGAAGAGTGGAAAAGCAGAGTACAAAGGCCGGCAGATTTTTGGTTTTTGGGGCACATGCTCAGGAAATACCAAGGGGACACCCTGAGATCTGACTCACCTTGCCCATCAGATCTCTGCCGCATGACCTTGTCATGGGTGGGATTCCTCACGCTGGCTCCCGGGCAACTTTCTTTTTTAATGAGCATTGTTTGGCTTGTTGTTCAGTCATCAAGTCATGACCCATTCTTTGCGACCCTATGGACTACAGCATGCCAGGCTTCCCCGTCCTTCACTATCTCCCAGAGTTTGCTCAGATTCATGTCCATAGAGTCAGTGATGCTATCTAACCAGCTCATCCTCTGGTGCCCTCTTCTCCTTTTACCTTCAATCTTTCCCAGCATCAAGGTCTTTTCCAATGAGTTGAGTCTTTGTATCAGGTGGCCAAAGTACTGGATCTTCAGCTTCAGCATCAGTCCTTCCAGTGAATATTCAGGCTTGATTTCCTTTAGGATTGACTGGCTACTCTCTCCCTTTTGCCCCAAAACATCTCTTCTTTTATGAAACAGCTCTTTTCCAATTGTTTCCTAATCTAAAACAATGGCTTCTACACCCTGGCAACTCTTCTCTTGACTCCCCTGTGAATATTGCTCACAGAGTCGGCCAGCGAGGTCTAGACTCAGTGTCAGCTGTGGTCTGAATCATGCTGCTATCCCCCACCTTCTTCTGTGTCACCAGCCACTTGAATAATCCATCTCCTGAAGGCACTGGCAATTTGGGGGGCAAGTTTTGGCTCGTGAGTCAGCATATTAGATACCTACATATCACATCCCTTTCTGTTCTTGTCATGCAGAAACTTGATAGGAATATCATCATCGCCTGTATAAGTCCATGATAAACGTCTGAACAGGATAAAACAATGGGCCTCCTCTGTCACGAAGCAGTGATTTCTACCCCGAGAGTCATGGAACAGGAAGAGAAGTGGGGTATTAACATAAGTTTGCCAGTATTTCATTTTTCCATGTCAGGATATTGTTTGTTTATTTTAAAAAGGAAAGTGAAGAAAGTACCGCCATCTAGAATTACTATCATTTTATAAGGGAAAGGGCAGACATGCTCTCACCTCTACCACCATTAATATTCTCTATATCATGGTCCCACTGCACACACTTACCCAGTATTTGTGAATAAATGGATGTAAAACTAAATGTGATTTACAGGAAATATGCTCCACTGATTTAACAATTATCTCCAACAACTCTTTAGCTCAGTGACTATTGGTACGATGGCAGGAGAAGTTTCATTTGTCAGAGGGGACTGACCAAGGGAATAGTCTACTGGCCTTGTGGGACGAGTGAAAACCTGCCTTGGATGACATGGTGTCCTGAGTCCTGCAAATACCTTGTCATCCAGAAGGCCTTAAACCCTGGTCCGACTGTCTTTATACCCCACTGCCACCAACAGGATGACACAGCCCTTCCCCAATACCTCCCCTGCCCACAGCTGTGAAAACTCAGAGTTACCCACAGTCATCCCCGGATGATGTGCACCACCAAGGTTCCAGCTCCAAGGAGATTCATTTAATAAATGGCTGAGTAATAGCACGCCTTTCCTCTGTCCACAGCTGGTAGAGCTAACTCCAGGCATCTTCATCTTCTCATCCTTCAGCACTGCCTGATACGCTTCCCTAAAGCTCAACTTTCATCATAGCCTTCTCCAGTTCAAAAGTCTTTAATGATTCCCATTAGGCACAGAAAAAGTCCTTAGGACCAACATTAAAAGACTCTCATAATCTGACTTTAATGTATCTTTCCAGCCTTGCAGTACTTTGTCTTCAGCTCCCCTCTGGCCTTTTCGGTATCCACTGTGCCTACTAGTGAATCCCTGTGTCTCCTGTCCTGTGCTAGAGAATAAGCAGGGTGCCTTCCCGATTCCAGTACAGTCTTGCAAACGTTACCTCAAATTACAACTGTGAGATGAGCGAATAAGGGAGGCAAGCACAGGTAAATGAAGCTGTATCTTTACTCAGTGACTCAGACTGTGACGGGTCCCAGCACCTAGCACAGGCTTAGGTATTCAGTATGTCAAAGTGGAAGTGTTAGTCGCTCAACTGTGTTCCAACACTTTGTGACCCCATGCACTGTGTGTGGCCCACCAGGCTCCTCTGTCATGGAATTCTCCAGGCAAAAACACTGGAGTGGGTAGCCATTCCCTTCCCCAGGGGATCTCCCCAACCCAGGGATCAAGCCTGGGTCTCCTGCACTGCAGGCAGAGTCTTTACCTTACAGGGAAGCCCCACTCAATGCGTAGGTCTTGTATAAAGAAAGGATAGAAGGCAAGAAGGCAAGATGAAAGGGAGGAAGGAACAGAGGAGTGAGCTCATAGGAGGTCAAGATTTAATTATATTGAAATCTCAGCAGTTAAATTTTCTCTCTTGGACCAGAAGGCAAAGATTTGGGTGAATAATGCTGGGAGAGTGCGAGTGATTCAGACGTTATGAATCAAGTCTGTCCACAAAGAGTTAGGGAAGGCAGACACAGTCTCCCGTGATGGGCAGTGGGAAACACTGTCCTCAGCAAAGGAGAGAAAAGCTGAAACTGAGTGCCTGAAGTAAAGGCGAGGGTGGTAACGATTTGATGAAGATCAAACGCACACGTGCCTGATGGCGCCCAGCTGATCCTTGTACTTGTCTGCTCTGCATCCGGACCTTCTTCCAGATGCTAACTCTGCTGACCAATGGTAGTCCTTGACCATTATGAGACAGTAGTTTGCAGGCCCCCAAAGGCAACACCCACATAAAATCAACAGCTTTCCATAGATGTTTTCCCAGATCCTCTTCCCTGTCCACTTTGGTGCTTTATCAGCCAGTTTCTCTACTTGTTCACCTTCATTTCTCCAGGACATCCAGTTTGTGACTTTCCTATAATCATCCACTTTTTCCTTCTTTAATAGACCCTGACTGACCCAGCTCCTTCCATGACTTTGGAAATTCTAACCACTGTAATAGATTCGCTATTCCACAGAGCTTATAGTGGGTCTCTTTCATGGTTGAACCAGACTTATAGGAAATGAGGAAGCATCCATAGCCTCAATCTTCTTTAGACAGGGAGCAGCCTGAGAAAGCTACTGTATTGTAAACATGAACCATTTCTAATGTAAAAGGAGATGTATCAAAATGTTTCCAGGGAAGTAAGCCAGAAAGAAAAACACCAATACAGTATACTAACACATATATATGGAATTTAGGAAGATGGCAATGACGACCCTGTATGCAAGACAGGGAAAGAGACACAGATGTGTATAACGGACTTTTGGACTCAGAGGGAGAGGGAGAGGGTGGGATGATTTGGGAGAATGACATTCTAACATGTATACTATCATGTGAATTGAATCGCCAGTCTATGTCTGACGCAGGATGCAGCATGCTTGGGGCTGGTGCATGGGGATGACCCAGAAAGTTGTTATGGGGAGGGAGGTGGGAGGGGGGTTCATGTTTGGGAATGCATGTAAGAATTAAAGATTTTAAAATTTAAAAAATAAAAAACTAAAATTAAAAAAAAAATAAAAAAAAAAAAAAAAAAAAAAAAAAAAAAAAAAAAAAAAAAAAAAAAAAAAAAACAAAATGTTTCCAGGGTTTGTTTTAATCAAAGATGGTAAGACAGCACACACAGAAATGACTGCCTTGAAGGAAAAGGTTTCTATTCACAGGCAAAAGCTGAAGGCAGAACTTCCCTGGTTGTCCAATGGTTAAGACTCCATGCTTTCACTGCAGAGACACAGGTTCAATCCCTGGTCGGGGAACAGATCCCACCATGTTGCATGGTGCAGCCCAAAAAGAAAGCTGTAGGCATACAATGTCATGCAGGGCCTTATGGGGAAGAACCACAGATGGCAGAGAAGGGCAGGTATAATCCAGAGACTTAATTGGGTTTTTGAAGGAAGAAACGGATGAAGCAGAGTAGAACATGCTAGGTTTAGGATTAGATTGTTTGAATAATTCCACATGGGCTCTAGGCTATAGAGGGGGTCCCCAATTCTCAAGTGTCTTGCTCTGGGGTGATTTAGGGTAGAGGAATGATTGGCTTAGTGTGTGAGATTTAATAAAGGAAATGGTTAGGGGTATGGACTCTGGATTGCTTGATATCAAAGGCGTACTCTAAAGGAAGCTGTTTCTAAGCCTTGGAGGGGTATTCACTTGAGGATGAAGGTCGCAAATGTCAGAGCATCAAGAGTATAGAAAATAAGAAAATACAGTCAATACAGGAGAGACGGCTCAGATAGGTAGAACCAAGAGCTCAGACAACAAAGTTAAAACCCAAGGAGAGGATTTCCCTAGTGATCCAGTGGTTAAGAATCCACCTGCCAATGCAGGAGACACAGATTCAATCCCTGATCCAGGAAGATCCCACATGTTTCAGAGAAAGCAAGCCCAATGTGCCACTACTTTCGAGCCTATGCTCTGGAGCCTGGGCACCACAGCACCTGAAGTTTGTGTGCCCTAGAACCTGCACTCTGCGACAAGAGAAGCCGCCATAATGAGAAGCCCCACAGCACAGCCAGAGAGCAGTCCCCACTCACCACAACTAGAGAAAAACTCACACAGCAACGAAGACCCTGCACAGCCAAAAATAAAGAAATACAATTATTTAAAAAACAAACAAACAAGGAGAATCTGATCTACCAAAGCTACCGTGGGAGCAAAACCAGGTCCTAATCAATGTACGTCCCTTGCCCCCAAAGCAGGAGTCGTGAAATGTGCTGGACTTCAGAATTTCTATGGAAGAGTGATGTTTACATACCCCATATTCCCTCCTTTTGTGAACATGAGTTTCTAGAGTAGTTATTCTATGCCTGTTCCATCACTGATTGTTAGATTATGTCTCTTTAATTCCTAGATCTTCAAGTCAAGAAGGGAGAAGGCAATGGCAACCCACTCCAGTACTCTTGCCTGGAAAATCCCATGGACAGAGGAGCCTGATGGGCTGCGGTCCATGGGGTCACGACTGAGCGACTTCACTTTCACTTTCCACTTTGATGCATTGGAGAAGGAAATGGCAACCCACCCCAGTGTTCTTGCCTGGAGAATCCCAGGGATGGCGGAGCCTGGTGGGCTGCCATCTACGGGGTCACACAGAGTCTGACACGACTGAAGTGACTTAGCAGCAGCAGCACCAAGTCAAGAAGAACCATTCTAAAAGACTACCCCCGAGGAATGACCTGTCAGGGTAAGTTTCTCATGCACTCTCGAACATGATTAAGTGATAAGATCCTGGACTTCAAACCTAATTTTGATGTTATCATTGAATAGGATGTTTACGGTTCCTGGGGTATAGGGGAGTGTATTTTCATGTGGGAGGAATGCAAATGATCTGCAGCCACAGGATGAACTGCGGGTACAGATGGTGATCATTTTTGTTTGTTTGTTTTTGCTGTTTCCTGAATCAAGATTTAAGATCTAGTCCCCTGCACTGGAATGTGGCCTGGTCTGGGTCTGCTTTGGAAGGGACCTTGCATATTTTGCAAGTCTGGATCTTAAGAGCTGTGCAGCTTTCGTGCACACGGAACACTTTATCTTGGCGCCCAGAGGCTGAACTGTGAGAGGCTCGAGTAGTCAGTCTGGGTAGAGGACCTGCGCCAGCACACTCTCTAGTTGACAGTCCTAGCAAGCTCCCAGCCAGCAGCGCTAGTAAACATCATCCATTTTGGTGTGTTATCTTTGTTACTCCAGCCTAGCCAAGCCTACTGCTGATAAGTGTTACTGAACCAAACTTGGATCTGCTTGTCCAAGTGCAGTAAAGCCAGTCTACTGAAGGAAGGTGAAGGAAGGTGCAGCATTTATCGCCGGGCACCAAGCAAGGTGTCCAGGCAGCTACTTCTTAAAAAATTGTGGCGTGCATGATCAGCTCATGGGTTTTCTTCTGATTGGTTGGTGAGGTGATTGGGAGTCAGCATCATCAACCTTCTGGTTCCAGCTGGTGGGGGGTTTCAGTATCTGCCAAACAGCTCAAAGGACATGGCTCAGAATATGATCTTAACCCTTGAGAAGGAACTAAAAGTCCTTGTTTAATGGCTGAACTATTATTATTTTACCTTGTTTTACTATTTCCCTGTCTTTCTGCATTTCTTTCCTTTCTTTTTGCATTTCTCCAATTAATTTATTCTTTGACTAAAGTTTTTCTTCAGACAAAAGGCAGACAGAAGACATGAGGGTGGGATCTGTTCTGAGAAGACCCCATAGGATCTTTCTTGGTTACCATAGCAATTCCAGCCAATAACATGAGGAGAAAAAGCACTCCAGCTAAGCTCATGTGATCTGCAGAATTGTGAGAGATAATATTTTTGAGTTGTGTGTGTGTGTGTGTGTGTGTGTGTGTGTGGAGAAAGGGTGTGGTTGGCACACAGCAATAGGCAGCTGACACAAGAGAATGGTATACTCGGAAATGCGTCAAAAACATCTAGATGATAGGATTTAGCCTATGATCTCAGATGTTCCCAATGCGCATCCTTCTGAGAGTCTGCTTGCCTCTACCCTTGTGCAAAGAACCACCTTCCTCTAAAAGAAGGACAGCCACAAATCAGGCCTTTAGAAGGACACACTGAATTTTCTGTTTGGACTGATCTCATCTGTCCTTTGGGGGAGTTTTGCTCTCCAGGTTCTTACAATAGCAGAGACAAAGAAATATTCTTAAAAGAAACAAAATATGTGAAAATTTCTTTGGAGATTGATGCTCCTGGATAGAGAAGTAGCAAGCATTCTATGGGTTCCAGCCATTCTGTTCTCATTTTGCTTTTATATTGCTGCTGGCAAATCTACATATCATAAAAGTATATCTCCACACTCTTATGACAAAACTTCTAAATTTCCCTTATAGATTGATGCCTCCGAATGAAGAGGTAATGTGGTTTATCTGGTTCTAGCTGTTCTGTTTTCATTTTGCTATTGTACTGCTGTTGGCAAATTTACATATCATAAAAAGATACTTGTGTCTACTTGCCTGAAGCTTGTTAAGATCTTTCCAGTGTTGCCTAAAACATGATTAAGATTATACGGGACAGTCATCATGACTTGGGATCCAAATTAGGCCAACCTAATTTGACTAGTGCCCTTGAGCCCCTAACGTTGCTCAACCAGGTAAGGCAAATGAAGAGTCATGAGATACACGTGAAAGTAGGCTGCCAGAATTAGTGAATCGCAATACAGTTCAGCCCATTAAATTAAAAATTCAGATAAGTAATAAATAATTTTTTTGGTACAAGTGTATCCTATGCCAGTTTGAAAGTACTTAAACTAAAACCATATTTAACTGGACGTCTTGTATTTTACCTGAAAACCCTATCATAGTCTCAATAAGGTATAAGGAGGCCAGGTATGTTTCCTATAGTTATACATCCTTTTAGAAATGTGTCTCTTTGCCTGCTTTTGTGGGATCCACAGTAGTGTGGTTATACTTTAACATGGGGCATGGGAAAGTGAGATAGACTTCTGGGAACCTAGAGCCCTCACACCTATTGGACAATTATAATGCATCCAGTATTTCACATATGTTATTTCATGTAAACTTCTCAACAACTCCAACAGATCTGAGTGTCACCACTTTGAGGGAATACTGGGAGAGGACTTGCCCGGGGTCACATGGCTGGGAGACTGAAGCTCAGTTCTCTGATCAAAACTGGCTGGTTCCCAAGCCCATGTGTGGGTATCTCCACAATGTTCTGATCTCGAGGGTGATGTGATAGGAGTTGGGGGGGGGGGTGAGGAGGGGGTGGAGTTCTCGCTATTTTCCTGTCACTGTTGTGTCCCCTTGCTGCATGACATTTGAGAGGCTTGTTGATAACTATATACTTTATTGAGGACAAATGAAGGTAAGAGAAAGCAGGAAAGGTGCAGCAAAGACATAAATGTACCTCTTTTTTAATCTCTGAAGGAGGAATAAATCCTTATTCAGTGACTCAAACAGTCCCCTAGCCACTTGCTCTTGTCACATACAGATGGCAACAGATTCCTCTTCCATGGGAAGGGAGCCTAGCGGGGTGAAAGCTCTGCAGTAAACTTGCGGTTAAGTGATCCCTCTTCGGTCACTCAGAGCCTGAGTGGATCGGAGCCTATTTTTATGTGGAAGAGCCCCTTGGCACAAAGTAGATTTAGAATGACTCCCCTTTTGAAGCTCCAGGACACAATTCTCTGTCCTGGAATATTGCAGGAGGGAATAAAGAGAGATGAAAATGAGGACATGGGGCAATGTCAAGCCAGTTATGGGTCCCTGTGCTTATAGTTCTTACTTATGCTGCATAGTAGGGAAGCAAGTCAAGTTTAGGAATTCGATTGTAAAAAGGTGGTAGATACTATATCACCTCCAGGCAGAGGTTTCCTTTTTCAAAAAGAGCAAGCCAATATTCAAATCCGAGATGTCAGCAGATTGGTATGTTTTCCATGAAAGACTAACGTCTCTTAGTCGGGTTAAGTAACTCCAAACTGGTCTTGTATTTTCTGTCACTTGTTTTGCATACTTGAGAGCTTGGAATAAACCAGTCAGCATTTCTGCTCCAGCTTGACCTAAATCATTTTCTGGAAGGACACTGACATGAAAGGAAACCAATGGCCCAAAGCTGAACTGAGCAAATGATTCACAAAATGCTCTTGTCTCTGCTGAGGCATGTGGTCCTGATGCTGCTGGGAACCAGGATACAGGACAAGGGTCTTAGCTGGCCCTCAGCCATTCATAGACGCCATACAGGATGTTTTTCTTCTGAGTCCCCACAGGCTTACATCACTACCAGGATTAGGACTCAGAAATGCTCATCGTAGACAAAACCCAGCAAACTCATTGAATGCACTTGTGTTCACCTACTAACACTCCCAGATAGAAGTATCCCTTTTGCTTTCTGCAGCATGTCTTTTTGTATCTTGTATCTATTTCTGGGATGCAGCTGGGAAATTCTGATAGATTTTCAAAGAAACCCATGACCCCTTGGACAGAGAAGTTACACATTACACTTTACTGTTTTCATCTGAAGAATGATTTGATATTTTGGCTAGACCAGAAACTGCCTTTTATTGTTTGGTTTTCAGGCAGTTTTCAGGGTGTAGGTTACTCACTGCCTTGAGCAGCAAATGCCTGCCAGATAAGTGCAGTGTTGGGATCAAACAAGTCTTACCCCTAGAATCTTCTAATCCACTCTGGATGTGAGCATCAGTCTCCCTGGCTCACGTGTGAGTTGGCCTGGCTGAATGGAAGATGATGAGCATCAGCCCCGCTGGATCACTGCCAAACAATGACACGGCAAGAAGACCTTGCCAGGTCTATCTTCCAAAGCTGTTCTTTGTGGTGCCTCTTATTGCCTGGTTCATTGAAGACTAGTTTGTTCCATTGCTGTTGAGCTGGCCCTTACCACTTGTACCTGAATTATTTTGTGGAAGGCCTTCTCTTGTTTGAGAACTCATTCTGCTATCTTTGCCATATGCTGAAAGCATGGAAGAATTAACTCTTCCACTTCTGGAACTCCCCAACTACAACTGCTGAAGTCAATAGATGAAAACTCAGCTCACCGAGGCTGTTCCTCGGTGAGTTAATCCTGCAGTGTGTGGTCTACACTGTTATCTCACTTCTTGGTGAGGCCAAACCCAGGTGCTAAGATTCACAGATGCCTCACTAACTTATCCTTTCTTGGCTGCCTTCCCTTCCTTCTGTCATTTCTCCCTCCTCCTAGTGTTGCTTCCTAGGTTATCTCTTGTATTGCTGGTTCATGGCCTGCATTTGAGGGAAACCCCAAAATGTAGCTTCAGTTAATGGCAAACAGAGATGGAGAGGAAAATAAATGTGGTATGTGGTGTGTGTGTGTGATGGGAAGAGTAGGAGCTGGTGATGGTCCAGGATAGGAACTTCCACCATTCCTGTTTGTTTCTGCTTTCCAGTTTGTAAAATGTGATAAAAACACCTGCTTGACATACCTGTCGAAAGTATTAAATCACATGATGTCTGGAAAGCCTCTGCCCATAGTGGCTACTCAATAAATTTTGATCAGTTGTACAGTTAAACGGTCATGAACTTTGAGTTTGACCTAAATCACACATATGGACTTAAATTCTTAAAGTGACTTATCTGTCACTTACTAGCTAGATGAATTCGGGTAAATCACTCCAAGTCTCAGTGCCTTGATCTGTGCAATGGGTGTAAAGCTATGCTCTCCACAAACCTGTGCCGAGGACTGAATGTGTGCGAATCAACTACAGACAGAACCCTGTTAGTTCCCAGACCACAGACCCACCTTTGCTTCTGTTTTTCCTACTTCTGCAAGGACACAGGCAGAGCCTTCTGGGCAGAGTGGTTTGCCAGCCTTCTTAGTCCTACTCTAGCAGGAATTAAAATCACACTCACAATTTCTCTGAGTGAGTGATAGGCGTTGCGTGATGATTCTATCACTTGGTAGAGGGTGAAAGTCGCTCAATGATTAGCCGGATTCCTCCATTAGAACCCACCACCCAAGACATACTCTAATTACCCACAAATTCCTGTTAGGCTTTATAGTGTAATTGCTATTCATGGTCCAATTAAGGGGCAATTGCAAGCCAAGAAAAAACAATGTGTTTTATTGCTTCAATTTTGAAATTCGTGTATCTTGGAGCCTTAATCTACTCTTGGTCTATAGAGTTCCACGTAGAACAATGCCCACGCTGCTTCAATGAGCCTTGTGGGACTCTCTTCCCGGGCCAGCCTCTTGCAGGAGAGCTCTGTGGCTGACAGCAGAGCTTCATAGGCTTAGATATTTGGAATTTTAGAAGGTAGTGGGACAGATGGACAAGGGGGCTTGCTTTTTCACGTGTGTATATGACCTTGAAAGAAAAGCATCAAGTCCTTTCAAAGTCTGAGCTATCCAAGTGGGCTCTGCTGGGTTGGAGGCTGGCCCACCCCCCAGGGTAGGCAACCTGCCATTGCTTAAGAGAAAAGCAAACGCTTTTCTTTTAAGAGAATTCAGGTGAGTCTGGCTTCAAATCCCGTGTTACCACTTCCTTGTGGTATGACCTTTGGCAAGGTAGGTCTCTTTGCCAGGTTCCACATCTGTTATGTATAGGGATGAAAATAACACTCACTCTTTATCAAAGCTGTAAGAATTAGATGAGACAATACATGGAAAACACCTCACACCTACTAGTCTCTCAGTAAACACTGCCATCATCAATATCACCAGCCCCACCACCACCAACCACACTACTGCTTCAGCCCTGCATGCGTGTCCTGTTCTGAACCTACAGGTCAGGAAGGGACATACCTGCTGGTAGTGGGCAATTGTACTTGGAAAAGCTTAGCAACACTTTTCATGTTAAGATGAAGCATGATTAAATAATGCTCTTTACTGAGTACATCTCAGTGCATTCAATCCTCTCATTTGTACTGTTTATCTGGAAAAAAATGGCCTTCTGGGGCAGCACAGAACATAGTGGTAAAGGATAAAGACTTTGAAGGCAGAGACATCTGGGTGTAAACACCTAGTTCTGTACTGTAGGCCCCTTGATTCTTAGTCCCTATAAAATGGGAATAAGAGTATTTTGTTCATAGATGTACCTTTGGCAATTAAATGAGATAATTTGTGAAAAGTATTTAATACAGTACATGTATTTAAATATCCGATGAAAGTAAATTCATCATTATAATTCCTATTTTTAATTTTAAGAAGAGATGGAGTCATACTATTTTATGGCGCTTCCCATAGCCTCTCTTGTATAAAACGACTGAATCTGAAGCAGAGTCAGACACGACTAAAGCGACTTAGCAGCAGTAGCAGCAAGAAAAGAACTATCATGTTTCCTAAGGTTCTTCTCAGAAAACCTTGGTGCTATTGCACAAAGTGAACACAGACAATGGGCAAGGGAAAAAAAAATTTCTCTGTGTGATTCATACTCTATAGTGTCTGCAAAAGGACCCTGAGGGGAAGGGGGCTGATGGTTTGGCACTAATGGATCAATCAGATCTTCATGAGAAAGACACTTTTCTGAGGACAAGCAGGATGGGATTCCCAAGTAGAGATTTGGGGGAAACTTGGATTATGCCCAAGTAGGGAGAGAATGAGTCTCAGGTGGCACAGTGGTAAAGAATCCACCTGTCAATGCAGGAGATGCCAGAGATGCGAGTTCCCTGGGTCGAGAAGAAGTGGCAACCCACTGCCACTTTCCAGGTATTCTTGCCTGGAAAATTCCATGGACAGAGGAGCCTGGCGGGCTGCAGTCCATGGGGGTGCGAAGAGTCAGACACGACTGAGCAACTGAGCACGCACACAAGGACCAAACATCCTCTGATCAACTAGGAACTGTTCTTTTGTCAGCAAGGACCAGGGCTTGCTGAACAGCCCTTGGTCTAATAGGTATCATGATGAATGCCATGTCCAGCTCCCTGGAGTGGCCTCATCTTCCAGATACCATCTTCAGAAAGAACCCAAAGAATGGAAAGCAAACTCTGATCTCCAAACACTGCTAGGTCTGCAGGTATGTGGCCAAGCCACTTCGTCCACCTGCAGAAGAATCTTCCAAGCATCTCTCCATATGCCCAGAGGGATATGCTTAAGGAGTCCTTCATCTTCCAGAAGTCATCCCTCATCCATAGATCTTACAGTCGAGGAGCAGGTGGTTCAGTTGGCTTTACTCTGTTTTGCCAGATAATTCATTTTATGCCAAACAGAACGGATCATTTTGCTGAGAGCTTGGTTCAATAGTTCCCAGGTGCCCATTGGTGAAGCATTACCCCTTCACACTCTGGCCCATTTGTTTCCACTGTGAATTCCCCAGAGACTTATGGATATGATCTTCATAGATTTTTCCATTTATGTTGTTTCCTCATGCATAACAATGAGCTGCCGGCTTTCATTTCTGTTAATGACCCTCTGAATGGAGGAAATGTTCCCTTGTTATGTCACATGTCTGATGCTGCCTGATTTCAGAAGCTGAAACAGTCTTGCATGATGCTGACCTGAAAAGGGTCACCCTCCACCATGCTGTAGGCTGATAGCAAGTCCCCATCCAAAGAGGAGGGCATCAGAGAAGGGCAGCCTGGGGTAGAGTGAGACTTTTTTTTTTAATATAAATATATTTACTTTAATTGGATGCTAATTAAGACAAACAGGTAAGGCTTGGATTTATAGCTCTGGTGCTTTGTCAATGTTTGGCCTTGGGCAAGTCATTTAACTGCTTTAGGCCTCAGTTTCCTGAGCTTTGTAATGGAACGAGTGCTTACAGATACTTGAAGATCACAGTAAGGCTTGCAATATTACTGCCACTTTCAGTAATAATGTGAGATCCCCAGGAATTATGAGTCAGGACTCTATTCCACCCTGGCTTCTCCAGAGATGATCCATAAATGCAAACATCTCTAAATTACAAAGGACACGTAGTCTCCTGAACTTATTTGTTTATATGTCCTCTTTCCCCTAGAGTGTGGTTTTCTTATAGGTAGGAGCTGTGTCTTATTTTCATTTCTATCCCCACTAATCACTAATCAGTAAACATTTATTGAACTAATGCAATTGCCAGCTGTGTACTGAGGCTTGCACGAGCGATCCCTATAGAAGTCAACAGTGCAGCCTTGAATGAATGCTGCCTGATCCTGGAAAGGCGGTAACCTCTGGGGAGAAGTCGATAGCCTATTCCAACCAAGGTCTTGGGAGAAAGGGCAAAGCATCTCTGAGCAGGGGGAGCCTGTCCAGGGTCTGTACCCAGAGGGATCCAGGACCTCCTCCAGGGTTCGTGATTTTGGTCAGAGAAGTTAGGAGCAGTGCTGTGGGGAGTTGAGCTGGGACACGTAAGCCTGCTCATCACTGGGGGAAGTGAAGGAGAGGGGAAGATCACACCCACAACTATGGATGCAGTTTGAGACTGAGCCATTTTGCTGTGGTCCTTGTAGGAGTCTTGATATAAAATCCTTCACAGCAAATGAGGTTGTCAGCATTTGCAGATTCTTTTGAAACCTTGGGGGAACTCACTGTAGAGGCAGTCACTATGTTCTGGGCAAGTCCTCAAGATGCTTGGCTGGAGAGAGAGGACGGGAAGCCATGCTGGCCCACAGGGCACACGTATGTGCACACACACGGATGGGAGAGCCATGCTGGCCCACAGGGCACACGTATGTGCGCACACACGGATGGGAGAGCCATGTGTCCCGCTGTGCGTCACACTCCAAGGGACAGAAGCAAGTGTGTGCCTGTGACCGCAGGTTTCCCATGGTTCTCACCCACGGTATTCACGCAGAGAAGTTCTGCAGGATGTTGCCTGACACTCTCCTGGACACCCCGGTCAGTAAACTGCTGGGCTCTAAATGCATCGGAGTGTATGCCCCAAGGATTTACTTTCTGATTTTGCAGTCGGAGATGGAAAAACCTGAGGGACAGGAGGAGGAAGGGAAATAAAATGGGCAGGAGGAAGAAAGAGAGGAAGGGATGGAGGAAGGGATCAGCTATGAGTAAAATAACTTTTACGGTACTTCATGCCCAGGCTTATCCTAAATAGGTTTTCATTTCCAGTGCCCAGTGAAGAGGAATTTATCTTAAGTTCTCGTTAATGCTTTGTGCAGGGAATGCCCCTGCTGGGAGTGCCTGTTTGCATCAAGAGCCAGCTGCCCCGTGCAGCTTAATCATGGGAAGATGCTCGGTAATCATGTCATTGCCATCTTTGCTCCCATTAGAGCTGAGGGGGATTATTTTTTTTTGCAGCCACGGAATCATCTGAGGTTGCTGCCTTTCCTCTGATGATGTACACAGCTTTGCCTGGCAAGTCATTTTAAATGAGAGACATATTAAGGGCATTGTTGGGAAGGCTGGGCCTCTGGGGGGCTAGCTCAGGCCTGGTCCAGAGGCCATCTCCTTCTTTGTTGCTGCCTCTGGAGCAGCCAGACACTGTCATCCAATTATTGGGTCACATTCTATACAAGGAAGTGGAGGGTAATAAAAATAGCACCTCACATTTGAAAAAATGTTTTACAATTGCCAAAGTGCTTTTCATACCTGCCATCTGACTCGGCCCTCACAATACCCTTCCCTGGGAAGCAGGAAAATATCCTGTTTGACAGAAAGAAGCCCCACGTGGCAGAGTCACCTGCTCGACATCCCACAGCAGGTTCCCCCAAGCCCTGCCTCCCCTGTCCTCTTCCTCGTAGTCTCCTTGTAATTTAAAAGGAAGTGGGAGAGGCTTGTTGTGACCTCACAGCAGGCTTCCTCCATGGCCTGAGCCTCTTTGCTGTCCAGTCCAATCCGCAGCTGCTCATCACTCCTCTTAAATATCTCTGTCACCACCTGCCCCAACGGCCCCTCCCAGCGCAGACTGCTAGCATCTCCCCCAGCCACAGTCTTGCTCACCTCCCCCACTCTCCATGCCACAAGCAGAAGAAGATGAAAAGACAGGTGCTTTTTCTAAAACACAAATATGAGCATGTCACGTTGTTACCCAGATTTCTCCCCTGGCTCCCAAGGATAACATCCAGGGTCCAGCCTACTCCACAGATCTGTTCCCAGATCTCAAGGTTGTCATTCGTGACCGCTGAACGCTCTGTGCTTCACTGCTACTGACTTAAGACCTTTCTGAATGTGCCTGGGAGGGCATGCTCTGCTGGGCCTCACTCATATGCTTGCATTCCTGGCATTATAGTTACTGTAATCATTGTAATAACAATGTAAGTGTCATAAACAGAAAGATAGTGAAGATAATAAGCATTTTGTTGATAGTTGGCCATCAGTTATTTAACTCACTTATCTACTCTACTGTATGGAAAATGTAGTTGTCTTATCAGTCAGTGCATGCGTGCTAAGTCACTTCAGTCGTGTCCGACTCTTTGCGACCCTGTGGACTGTAGCCTGCCAGGTCCCTCTGTCCATGGGATTCTCCAGGCAAGAATACTGGAGTGGGTTGTCATGCCCTCCTACAGGGGGACTTCTCAACCCAGGGATCAAACCCACATCTCTTATGTCTCCTGCATTGGCAGGCAGGTTCTTCACCACTAGCGCCACCAGACCTCAGGTAGTCAGGGAGGTCTAGACATCCTTCCCTAAAATCCTCTGTGCTTCTCCACGTCTCCTTGTCTTGGTTGTCCTGTTTGCATTTTGTCACAGCTTATCTTGTTTATGCCTCTGTGTGGTAGTATCCCGTCCACAGTCACACAGCCACTAGCAAAGTAAGAGCTCCTTGGGAACAGCGACAGGCTGTCAGGCTTACTCTCCATAGCCCCATGCCTAGAACATGCTCGTGTCCGTGGTAGTGAGTGGCTCAGGACTGTTTGACTGATGAAGAATCTGAGGCTCCAAGTACCTAATTATCTCACCTGAGGTCAACCAGCTACCAAGAGGCAGATCCCAGAGTTGATGCAAGGTTTTCTGATCTTAAAATCATCTTCTGATTTCAAAGTCATGTGGTTCAGAAACTTTTTCTAGTGTCCCCAGGGCTGTATGTCTCAGTACACACAGGCACACATGCTCTTGTGCTCATTAATCCCAAAAATTACTTCTGTCTTGGCAGTACTCTGCCTTGTAACAGTCCATTCATGTACTTCTAGACAAGAAGTCACTGACACCAGGGATTCTGTCTTGTTTATTGGGATATCTCTAGCTCTTGGCGTGGTAACTGAAATCAAGACTAAGGTATGGAGGAAATCGAACGCCACTTCCTGGGGTGTTCTGTGTCTTAGTGTTACTTTAGACCATAGCTACTCAAAAGGTGGTCCCTGGACCAGCAGCATCAGCAACCTTGGAAATCGTTAGAAGTACAGATTCTCAGACCCCATTTTAGATCCACTGAGTCTGAAATGCTGGGGATGGGGCCAGATATTTGGGGTTAAAAAAGCCATCTAGGTAATTCTGAAACATGCTACACTTTGACAACCACTGCTTTTAACTGAGGACTGACACCTCCAAGTACATTTAACACAACTCTGGCCAAATCCCAGATTCCCTCTGGCCGTGGGGTGCTGTGGTCTCAGAGTGGAAGGCAGTAGAAAGCGCAGTCACCAGCCTTTGCAGGGAGAGTTAGCACCCATTTGCCCTGCCTCAGTGGGTGCAGACACACAGGCTCCTCCTTGTGCACTGTAACACCGACCTTCTGTAGGAACCTCACGCCCAATGGCAGGATCGGGGAACAAAGGAACTCTGCGCACTCCCAACACTTCCTCCACCCTCCTGCACACCATCTGTGTCTAGGGCACATCATTCTTCCTTTTCAAAGTTCCAGACCCCCACCTGGACCACAGCACCCCCTCAGTGGGGTCTATGACTTAACCTTGTACTCTTCTCAGAAAGCAGAGCTGACCCTACTCTTTCAAACTCTGCCAAACATCCTGCTTAGCTTCATTCATTCCTCTGCCCCTTGTAAGCTGGATTAATACTGCCACCCAGCTCACTGATGCTAGGGAATGCGGTCCTCAGCAGTCCTTTGCTCTCATGCAGTCCAGATTGGAATGGTGAGTGGAGATGACAGGACTGATTGGGTTAACAGCTTCCTTCACGGTCAAGTACATGAACTAGTTATTTCCCAGAACCCTGTCCCCATTGTGTAGACCTGGGGGTCAGGTTTCCGGGGCAGCGGGTAGTGAGCCCTTCCCCTGCCGCTTTAAGTACTTCTGCAGCCCTCTCAGTAACAAGAAACTCTCTGCCTTCCAAAATGGTTCATTTCATCCTCAGGCAGCTCAGACTATTAGAATGTCCTCTTATGACCACAATCTACTTCTCTATAATTTCTTCTCACAGCCTCCCTGCCCTACACCTCCCACCCCCATCATTCACTGCTGGCTCCCAAGCTCCCATCATTGCTCTAGGGATGCTTAGAGATTTCTGGGTTTTGATCTTCACTCAGTACATTTTATCTTTAATGAAATGGAGGCTGATAGAATCTGCACTGGTCACTCGGGGCTCCAGAGGCAGGCGGAAGGGTTTCGAGGTTCGGGGAGTAGGTGGCAGTGTTGTGAGAAGTGGGACAGGTCTCTGCAAATGTGTCGGTGACTGCCTGGAGCTCCCCAGAAGCTTAGCTCTGAGCAAATGAATATTCTTACTTCAGAATAGTTTCATTTTGTTTTTAGAGCATGCCCCATGGAGTTACAAGCTTGGAGGGACACGGGAAAGCATATGAACCTTCTCCAATCACGGCAGACATGTTACGGGGGTATGAAAGAGGAAGCCTGGAAGAGGGGTAAAATGTCAAAGTGGGGAAATAAGGGAGGAGAAGCTATTTGCCAGGTCCAAGGGGCCCAAAATAGAACATCTCAGCCAGGGTCAAGCCCTCTAGTTCTAACCCATTATCCATGTGTGTGAGCTCCTGCAATACCAGTCTTGTCTCCTTGGCCCATAAGGGACCACCATCACCTGAGAAGTACCTTGGTAAAGCACTCTGTCCATCAGGAATGTCCTGCCCCAACAGTTCATTAAGTTAGAGACCATCTTAATTTCCATGGATAATACTGAAGTGTAGCCCCCCTAGACACAGTATCTCTGGAAAATCAGTGTGAGTTCTGGAATCAGACAAACGGACATCTAAATCTTGGCCTCTCACTGTCTCTAGAGCATTGGACAGATTATCTAACCTCCTTAAATCTCAAAGTTCCCATCTTTAACATGGGTATACAAATATATACCAAATATCCATTTGGAAGACAAAAAGAGTAACATTTGTAAGAAGACAGCAACTCTTTTCACTAGTATTACAGGACAGGCAGGGCCTGGTCTAACCCCCTTTGCCTCCCTCTATTAGGTGCCTCCATGTCCACCTCTCAGAGTCACAGTGATGTTACGTGATTCTCCGGCTGCAGCGTCTGGGTTTAGAGTCCTGCTTCATATTCTTCTACACTCGTTTCCTGGTGTCTGGCTCTGAGGTGCTTTTTTTTTTTTTTGCCTCTTTTTTGAATCCAGATCTAAGGATCAAATGAATGCCTGGCAGTTCCCCTATCTCCACCCAGCACTAAGGGATACACTCTTGTTTTATAAACTTAGATAGGACTCTGTTCTCTTGCAATTGGGCAGGGCTTGCAATGACCCAGTGCTATTGAGAAGAGAAATCTTGAAGGTCTAAAGTAGCGAAAAGTCAGTGGAAAGGGATAGAAAATGTTTTCCCACTGTAGGAATAGGCATGCTGTTAAATTTTAAATCTCAAGAAATGACGCATGATGCTACTTTGCAAAAGAACACTGGGGAAAACACGTGCCCACAACAATTTCTAGAGTTTGACTGGACTATCTGGCAGGCAGAGCTGAGAAGGGAGCTGAGACATCAAAGCCCTCAGTGCAGTATGAGGGCAAGGAGGGGGTGTCCTTGTGGCTCACAGACCTGAGACCCAAAGCAAAACATACACAGAGAATCCAGGCTAGACCTGTGACCATAACATGAAAACGACCCCCAGAGGAGGGACCAAGAACAGAGAATGGGCACCACACAGAGGTACTAGAACAAGAGCTTATTTGTACACAATTGACTGGGCTGTAGAGCTAGAGAGGAATTCTCACAGCCCAGGTTTTCCCCCTGGAAGCATGTACATCTCCACTCCCACAGTGCAATACACCTGTACCATGAGGTGTGGGACCTTGAAGACTCTACATCCTAGCCTGCTCTTTTGACACTGCACCAGGGTGAGATGCCAAAGACCTAGGCACTGCACAGATGTGCAGTTGAGTCAGAGGGGCTGGGTGTCCAGCGTCATCAGATCTGGGCTTAAGGACAAAGCTGACCACTCACCAGCTAAATGAATTTGCAGAGAGTTTTTAGCATCTACAAACCTGTTTGCTCACTTGTAAAATGAGAAAATAGAAATAGGAATCATATAACACAGTCTCAAATATAGTGGGGTTATTAGTTGTTTGTTTCATAGTTTGGTGATAGGAGTTTCAAAGTTATTACATTTTGTAAAGCTGCAAGTCACTGGTTGGAATCCCTCTCCATGAAAAGACATTGTATTCAGCAAGCTCAAGGGATTTATGAAAAAATAAGAGAGACAATTGCTCACACAAGTAAAGTGATACCTAAAGAAAAAAATCTGAGTGTGGTGTGCCATTGGAGGAGGAAAGGTGACATGTGTCTGTCCCCGGCACTATTGTTAGAACTCTACAAACCTTATTGTCCATACTCCTCCCAACTACTTTATGGGAAAGGTTCATTACTGTCTCCCTAATTAAACTTAAAAGCTTCTGCAAAACAAAGGAAACTATAAGCAAGGTAAAAAGACAGCCTTCAGAATGGGAGAAAATAATAGCAAATGAAGCAACTAACAAACAACTAATCTCAAAAATATACAAGCAACTCCTGCAGCTCAATTTCAGAAAAATAAATGACTCAATCAAAAAATGGGCCAAAGAACTAAATAGACATTTCTCCAAAGAAGACATACAGGTGGCTAACAAACACATGAAAAGATGCTCAACACCACTCATTATCAGAGAAATGCAAATCAAAATCACAATGAGGTACCATCTCACGCCAGTCAGAATGGCTGCTATCCAAAAGTCTACAAGCAATAAATTCTAGAGAGGGTGTGGAGAAAAGGGAACCCTCTTACACTATTGGTGGGAATGCAAACTAGTACAGCCACTATGGAGAACAATGTGGAGATTCCTTAAAAGACTGAAATAGAACAGCCTTATGACCCAGCAATCCCACTGCTGGGCATACACACCGAGGAAACCAGAATTGAAAGAGATACGTGTACCCCAATATTTATTGCAGCACTGTTTATAATAGCCAGGACATGGAAGCAACCTAGATGTCCATCAGCAGATGAATGCATAAGAAAGCCGTGGTACATATACACAATGGAGTATTACTCAGCCATTAAAAAGAATACATTTGAATCAGTTCTAATGAGGTGGATGAAACTGGAGCCTATTATACAGAGTGAAGTAAGCCAGAAAGAAAAACACCAATACAGTATACTAACGCATATATATGGAATTTAGAAAGACGGTAACGATAACCCTGTATGTGAGACAGCAAAAGAGACACAGATATATAGAACAGTCTTTTGGACTCTGTGGGAGAGGGCGAGGGTGGGATGATTTGGGAGAACGGCAATGAAATATGTATAATATCATGTAAGAAACGAATCGCCAGTCCAGGTTCGATGCATGATACTGGATGCTTGGGGCTGGTGCACTGAGACGACCCAGAGGGATGGTACGGGGAGGGAGGAGGGAGGAGGGTTCAGGATGGGGAACACGTGTATACCTGTGGTGGATTCATGTTGATGTATGGCAAAAACCAATACAATATTGTAAAGTAATTAACCTCCAATTAAAATAAATAAACTTATATTTTAAAAAAAGAGTTGTTAGAACTGAGGCTCAGAAGGGCCAGGTGACTTTCCAAGAAGCCTAACTAATGGACGATAAGAGGGATTTTACACCATCTTATGTTCTCTTTCTAGAATACCTCCTTGAGGAGAAAGAAAGTAGAAAGATATTTACACTGTCCCTGGGGGGCGGGGAGGGGAGAGAACTGTGCTATTCTGCAACCTTCCATTGGATAATAGGGAAACTAAGTAATTCTGCAAAAGAGAGGTGGGAAATGAGCATTTTTCCCCTGAAATGATAACTGAAAACACAAGCACCGTTTCTCCCGTCAGAGCTAAGTGTGAATAACATGGATTGTACTGGCAAAGTATCCCCAGGCAGGATCACTGATAGTTCAACAGGGAAACATTCAATGATGATTTATTGGAAATCAGCCTAGAATACCAGCATGAGTCAATGGGCCATGGATTTCTTCCAAAACTTCAGAAAATAGATCAAAAGTATAAAAACATTAATACTTCTTAAAAATCTTAATAAAAATTTAAAACACAAAGAAAGAGGGTTTCCCTGGTGGCTCAGTAGTAAAGAATCTACCTGCCAGTGCACAAGACAGGGGCTCGATCCCCGGTCCAGGAAGATCCCACATGCCGTGGAGCAAGTAAGCCCATGTGCCACAACCATCAAGCCTGTGCTCTAGAGCCTGGAAACCGTAACTACCAAGCCCACGTGCCGCAAATGCTGAAGCCCGAGTGCCTGAGTGCCCGAGTGCCCATGCTCCACAGCAAGAGAAGCCACTGCAATGAGCCAACACGCTGCGACTGGACAGTAGCCCCCACTGCCCACAGCTAGAGAAAAGCCTGCGCAGCCGCAGAGACTCAGCACAGCCAAAACGGAAATAAGGAAATTAATCAAATTTTAAAAACCCACAAAACTGAGTCAGTGATGCTGTCTAACCATCTCATCCTCTGCCGCCTCCTTCTTCTTTTGCCTTCAGTCTTTCCCAGCTTCAGGGTCTTTTTCAATGAGTCGGTTCTTCACATCAGGTGGTCAAAGTATTGGAGGTTCAGCTTCAGCAACAGTCCTTCCAGGGAATACTCAGGATTGATTTCCTTTAGGATTGACTGGTTTGATCTCCTTCATAGCAGCTAATGTGCCAGACCTTGTACTTGAGGCACACTGGATTTAAAACAAGAGACTATTGAGATGGGACTATAACTGGCCTAGAGGAGGAAAGGTGATACCCAGAGCACTTGGTCTTGCTGTAGTTGAGGATATAATTCCGGAGCAGCTTGGGGTCAGCGTATTTAGAGAGTTTGCATGTAAGGGAAACCAACACAGAGGAAAGTGGAGCTGAGGAGATGCATGGAGAGACAGAAAAACTAGATCTAACGAAACTCTAATAGCCTCTGAATCCAGATGCACGTGAAGCCAGGGCCATCACTGGATTCTGTTGTTGTGTAAGCCGTCGCATCTTCTCTTTGGTTTAGTTAGTTTGCATGGGAGTCACCATTAATTGCCACCAAAGAGTCTTGCCTAATGTGGAAATGAACTCATACTGTATCTCCAGCAGTGAGGACAATGGGGGCCACATAGGAGATGCTCAAAGAGATTATTGGCTTGAGTGAATAATATGCGTGATCTCTATAAGCAGTAACTCAGATATTGTTGTTAGGTAAAACTCATCACCTGATTTCTAGTTCAGTTCCCCTTCAGCTTCTTTGCCTGCACCTCTACTAATTTGAGGAAAACCTTATGTCTGTAGTACATATGGAAGAATGCCCCGTTTTTAAAAAGAAGATATCTTTCTGCTTTGCATGATTTAAAAATTCTACATGAATACTTTTCTATCATAAAAGATCCACCCACTCTACCACATCCTTACTCTATCCTCAATCGCAGATTGATGTGTATGTAATAGACCTTCTTCTGTGAATTCACATCAAGTTAATTAAGTATCAAGTTGATGATAATCTTTGAATTAAAAATAACATTTTAATTTGCTTCCAAATAACACAAGGAGCATAAGGGTGAGTTCAACTGAAACAGAATAAACTCTGCTGATAATTGTTGACACAGTATGATGGGTGTGTGAGAGCTTGTCACTTTGTTCTCTATACTTTGCATTTTTTAAATATACACAAGTAAAAAACATCTTAAAATAAATATATGTACAGTGTAAAGAATTTTTAAAAAGAAAAATGAGAAAATAAAAACATCATCTTCTATTATCCAGAATTAACCACAGTTAATAGCATGTTCTTATATCATATGTCCTTCCAAATCTTTGTGTAGATACGCACACACACTTACCTGTTATTTTAAAAACTTAGCCAAAATTAGATGAGTATACATGGTTAGCTACTTTTTTTCCTCCTGTTGTTAACTTGTTTCTTATTTGGGAGAAGTAATGTCTATCTTTATGCTTCTAAGTCAATATTCAATACTCTTTGTCTCAATAATGCCCATTCTATATTCAAATTTCTCTAACCATCTTTAATAATTCATTTATTTGTTTGTGAGCATCCAATACAGAATCAGGTATTATATCCAGTTTTTATGCTCCCTAAAACTCATGAGAAAAAAAAAAAAAGCTTTATTGAAATTTAATTCATGTGACATATAATTCACCCATTCAGAATGTAGTTGAGTGTTTTCTAGTATATTCATAGACTTGTACAATTACTGCAACAATCTAATTTAAGAACAACTTAGAATTCCCCAGATTAGCAGTCATTCCTCATTCCCCACCTTCTCCTTCCCAGCCCTCAGCCACTTTTTCTCTCTAGACATTTGCCTGTTCTGGACATTTCATAAAAAAGAGATCATATAATTTGTTGTCTTTCATAATCGGCTTCTCTCACTGACCATCAGGTTTGCATGGAGCATGCGTCCCAGCTTCACTCCAGTTTATTGCAAATAATATTTCATTACATAGATATAACACATTTTGTTTTTTCATTTATCAGCTTATGATCATTTGACTTGCTTCCACTTTTTAGATATTTGTGGATAATGTTGCTATGAAATTTCGTTGTTTGTTTCTATGGATTTGTATTTTCTGTTGGGTGGAACCACTGGGACGATGTGGGCTTCCTTGGTGGCTCAGACAGTAAACAATTTGCCTGAAATGTAGGAGATCCAGGTTTGATCCCTGGGTTGGGAAGATCCCCTGCAGAAAGGAATGGCAGCCTACTCCAATATTCTCAGGGGCTGGAGAATTCCATGGACGGAGGAGCTTGGCGGGCTCACAGTCCATGGGGTTGCAGAGAGTCAGACAGAACTGAGCAACTAACGCTTTCACTTTCGTGGTAACCCTACACTTAGCATTTTGAGAAACTGCCTAAATGTATGATCTAAACGTGTGAAATACGTGGTATGTGAATGCTATCTCAATAAAGCCGTTAGAAATGTTAAATATTTTCCTCCCAGGTTTGATAGTTTAGCACCCCCCTAGTAAGATTCCCTATTGAGTTATTTACTGACCGTTCCAAATATTCAACATACCCTCCCCACATTGCTTGGAACTAGTAAGTTGCTTATCCCTGTGTGGTCTGACAACTGCTTAGTTTATAGGTCCTTGGTGATTCTTTTTCACCAGGCAAAGAACAAAGAACAGACAGAGATTCAAATAGAAACCTATGAATATTTCTGTTGTTCTTTCTTTTTGTGACTTCTTTCTCTCTGGTATCTGCCCTGGACATTCTAGCTGCCTTGGCCTCCATGAATTTCTGTCCTCAATGAAATGAGGCCACAGACTTCTCCCACTATGAAGTCATTCTCTGGAAAGTGGCTCAGAAATGTAGGGTGATTATAGGGCTCACCTCTTGTTTCTTTTCACTCAGACATTACAGTCATATCCTACCCACAGGAAACTTCTCCTTCATATAGGTTTTGTCTAATTTTCTACCCATCTATGGAAAGGTAGTAATCCAGTGTTTACGCAGTCTTGGTTAAATATACTCACTGGCCGTTTAGCACCCCTCCCCAAATGGCTTTTCTGTAAATTTTACTAAAAAAACAGGTGTTAATTCTTTCTCTTCCACTTCAAATAACCAATGAGATTTCACAAAGTTAGCAGAACTTGGATCATTGTTGTTCATAACCTTTTAGCAAAGGAAGGAGCCTGCCATGTAGTGACTGGTTTTCATGTTAACATTGGATTAAGAAGTCTGATCAAACAGGCCTGCTCTGATTTTTAGATGTCCATTTGGGTTTCAGAGTTGCCTGCTTTTACTTCGAAAAGAAGGGCACAAATCAGAATATTGTTCCATGAGTCTATTGAGAGAAGATAGAAGTGTATGTTACGGAAGTTGCTAACATTGTCTTGTTGACGAAAGTCATGGCTGCAGGTCGTTTGCCATTTCTTTTTAGGGTGCGTCTTTGCCCCACGATCACATAATGATAGACTGTTTTTATCTGGAAGCCAGTGTCTGCTGCCAATGAGCTATATGAGGATATGACCATATGCATTGTTCTTCCTTTCTCTCCAGTTCCTGTTTTTGTCCTGGCATAGGGTATGTGTGAAGTTATTCTAAACATTGAGTGAATAGCTAAGTATAAAAGATGGCATACATGCCCCAGACCTGCCGCCAAAGTAGTCTCTCAGAGATTAAAGTCTAGAAGTCTAGAAGATTAAAAGCCAATTTTAACAAGCTCTATGTGTGAGGAGGAAGACAAGTCAAAGATGAAGCACAGAGGCGTGTGTACTCCAGACCGACATATGAGTAGCTTCCTCGATCAATGGCAGGATTCCTTCTCCTGTAATCAGACCTGTCATGTTCCGATGAGGCCAGCACAATGAGACCTAATCAAGGTAAATGCAGGATCAGAAGTCCTTTTGCACCAAAAGTGAGACAAGAATTTCTCTGGAAGTAACATACTCCCCCATAACTGACACTCGACATTGCTGCCGATTCTGCTCAAATTAGGCAGAAATATGGATTACAGGGGCGTGCCTTGTGGTTTAGTGGTTAGGATTCAGCACTTTTATTACCATGGCCTGGGGTCAATCCCTGGTCAGGGAATTGGGATCCTTGCAAGTTGTGCGGGGCAGCCAAAAACCAAACGAGGAAATATGCATTACAGCCTGGGCTGTAAAACAGTACGGTGACTTCAAGAAACACGCTGAACTGTGGAGCGCCAAGACTGTCCACCTAGAAAAACAGCGAATAAGTTGGCAAAATTCGTCAGAATTAACTTTCACAGAACTCTGGTGGGATCTAGTCAAAAACGTAAACTAGCCAAGGTAAAGCCTAGTTGGAGAAGGGAATCGTCTCACTGCGGGAAGAGCGCCATGACGTTTCACCTCGCCTGTATACCTTCCGCCACCCCCAGGAATGTCAGGAGCCATGGAAAAAGCAGCCTGAACACCAGGTTCATGTGGCAAGTACCATAAGGAGCAATAAACGCCTTACTGTTAAACAGAAAACTGTGGTCTTAGGCTTCAACCTGGCTGGCAGCTGCCTCAATGATGGACACAAAGGCTGGCACCGGTTTTGTTTGGCTTGGAGCATTTCAAGGTCTGGAGAGCTTTCAGTGAAAGTACTTAAAGGCAGGAATATTGGCCGTAGCATCTTGGGTCAAGGGAAAGCAGTGAGGACAAGTAATAGATAGACCGAGACTCCTGGGAAAGAAGAGACTGGAATGTGAGATATATGAGAAAAGGGCTTTAAAAAGCTCTTCTGTACACTGGAGAATCAAGAAGGTCAAACCCATTCCCACCTATACATGCATTCTTAGTAAAAGCCTGAGAAGGCTTCGTTTTCACCTCTGGCTGATCTTCACACTCCACACAACAGGGAGTGAAGGTTAAGGCACAGCTGTAAATGTCCTGGCTAAGCAGCAAGAAAGTGTCCCAACACAGAGACAATCTACAAAGATTGCAAGTTTTCTTTTCTTTCCTTGGCTCCAGGAATTTAAGAAAATTCTTTCCAAGCACTGGCGTACTACTAAGTTCATAGAACAGAAATTTCAGTGATCACATATGACAGAGAACATAGACATCAGAATAGTTTAGAAGAGTCATTAACAAGCAAACAACCCCCATCAAACAGCAGCACAACTCGGGGAGAAAAGAGTATGGTTTCCAGAGTTGCCACAGTAAAATATTCAGAAATAAAATATGCAGAAGAATATTTTCAACAGAAGGTGATAAGGTGTGGAAAGATACAAGGAATTCTGTTCCAGTCACAGGGAGAAAAAAGGTAAATCAGCAGAAACTGTCTCTAAGAAAGCAGACATTGGATTTTCACTAGCCGATGACTGTTATCAAATATGTTCAAAGGACTAAAGAAAACCATGGACAAAGAACTAAAGGAAACCAAGAAAATGATGTCCCATCAAGAAGAGAATATTAATAAAGAAGTAGAAATTGTAAAAAGGGATGAAATATAAATTCTGGAGCTGAAAAGTACAATAACTGAAATTAAAACTTCACTAATGTGGTTCATAATAAATTTGGATATGAAGATAGAAAGGGGCAGAATCTTTGAAGAGGTACTGGCCAAAATGTGATGAAAAATATGAATGTACATATTCAAGAAACTCAAGAAATTGCAAACTAGATGGACTCAAAGATAGCCACAATGACAGAAATTACAATAAAGTTTTGAAAAGCCAAAGAGAGTCTTGAAAGCAGCAAGAGAGTAGCAACTTATCATATGTAAGAAATCCTCAGTAAGATTAATGGTTGATTTCTCTTCAGAAACCACACAGTCCAGGAGGCAGTGGGATGATATATTAAAGTATTTAAATTTTAAAAAGAACTGTCTACAAAGAATTCCATATGCAGAAAAAACACCCTCCAAAAATAAGGAGGGATTAAATTAGTCTCTGATTTTAAAAAATGGAGTTCATTACTAGTAGACCTGTCCAACGACAAATGCTAAAAATAAAAGTCTGTTAGACTGAGCCTAAAGGACATTAGTCAGTAATGCAAAGCCAGGTGGAGAAACAAAGGACATTGGCAAAGGTAGCTACAGGGGTAAATATAAAAGCCAGTATTTTTGTATTTTAGTTTGTATTTCCTCTTTTTTCACTGCTATACAATTTTAAGACAAAGGTATAATACAATTATTAATGCATGTTAACAGACAAGCAATGCATATAGATGTCACTGAGATAACACATAAAGGGAGGAGGGATAAAGCTGTAAAGGAACAGTGTTTGAATACTACTGAAACTAAGTATAAATTCAGATGTGACTGTTATAAATTTAGATATTAATTGTAATCTCATGGTAACCACTAAAGAAAAAAAACTAAAAATATACAGAAAGAAAAGGGAATTGAAATGACACACTAGAAAAATATTTATAAATCACTGGATAGGACAGGAACATAGGCACGTAAACTGAAATGATACATGAAGAAACAAACAGCAAAATGACAGAAGTCCTTTGTCAGTGACTAGTGATTGGTGGGAGCTGGGGGAGAGGAAGGAGAAGTGACTACTTAATGAGCAGGGGCTTTCTTTTGGCTCCTATGAGAATGTTTTAGAACTAGATAGAGGTGGTGGTTGCACAAACATTGAGACTGTACTGAACGCCACTGAGTTATGCACTTTAAAATGGTGAAATTATGTGAATTTTACTTTAAAAAATCTAATATTATACTTTTCCCCAACTCATATGGATTCTAACTGTAAATCTTGAATTCATTTATTTCTGCTTCCATTTGGGATAAAACACTTTGAAAAGCATAAAATAATCTGCACACATTAAAATATGTATAAAAACCAGTAGGTTGATAGTCTTTCCTTAATTTTATTCATAAATAAATTACTTCAAAGGTACAGCAGCACTCATTTCCCCCAGCATATGAAAGGCACACATATTTTCACACTATATTCATTTTCTATGTTTCCTCAGTGTCTGCAAGATGCAGTTTCTGCTTTTCACCGTGCCCTTGAACATTTGGTCTATGCCTTCCCTGGTTGTCACCTGTCTTTGATTTATTCTGCTTCATTCCATGACACCAGAGTAATTACATAAACACATCGGACCATGAGTATATTCATCTCTTTACCTTAAATGCCTACAACACCTAGTTCAGGATGGAAACAGCGACTTAACTGTCAAGATACGGTTCACGTCTTGGAGCCTTTGGGAAGACCATTCCATTCACGTACCACGAGAGGAGACACCTCCATTTCCCTGTGTTTCCAGCTCCTAGTTATTCAGAGAATGGTGCCTGGTCATCAGCACCATGCGAGAGCTTGTTACAAAGGCAGAATCTCAGGACCCTTCTGGGACTTCTGACTCAGACTCTGCCTGTTATCAAGTATGCCATCTGACTTGTATGTACATGCAAAGCTGGGAAGCACACAGGGCAGCCCTCACTCTTTGTGACCCCATGGACTGTAGCCCTCTAGGTTCCCCTGCCATGGAATTCTTCAGGCAAGAATACTAGAGTGGGCAGCCATTCCCTTTTCCAGGGTATCTTCCCAACCCAGGGATCAAACCCAGATGTCCTGCATTTCAGGCAGATACTTTACTGTCTGAGCCACCAGGGAGGTTTTTTATACTTTTACTATTACATTTTTCTCCTTACTGGTCTGCATGAATTTCCAGACTGTTAAGTTCCTCAAAGATGAAAGGTCTATTTTATCAGTGTATTCTTACATGCACAGCACTGGGCTCATACCTCCTCAGAAAATAGTTTCAGAATTGTTAGAGAGAGAATGGATTCTGGCCTTTCCTGATGGTCTGGTGGTTGGGAGTCCACCTGGCAATGCAGGACACAGGGGTTCGATCCCTGTTCGGGGAGGATCCCACGTACCTCGGAGCAGCGAGGGCTGTGAGCCACAACCGCTGAGCCCGGGCACCTAGAGCCTGCGCTGCACAGCAAGAGAAGCCACAGCAGAGAGAAGCCCGCACACCACAGTGGAGACGAGCCCCCACTCTCTGCAACGAGAGAAAGCTTGCATGCGGCAACAGAGACCCAGCACAGCCAAAAATAGACAAATACATAAAAATCTTTAGCAAAAAAGAAAGAATGGTTTCTGCAGTCTCCTAAGAAGTATTTATTTTTTCAATTCATTATTGAATCACTTTAGGGGCTTTGGTGGTGGAAACGTTAGAGTTCAAGCTCAGCAATCTGTAGATTTTCATCATCAGGTTCTACCAGCATCATGAGGCTAATAATGCTAACAGTAGCGACAGAAGTAATGTCATGCTAGCATGTGACTGGAGAAGGAGATGGCACCCCACTCCAGTACTCTTGCCTAGAAAATCTCATGGACGGAGGAGCCTGGTGGGCTGCAGTCCATGGGGTCACTGAGAGTCGGGCACAACTGAGCGACTTCACTTTCATTTTTATTCACTGGAGAAGGAAATGGCAACCCACTCCAGTGTTCTTGCCTGGAGAATCCCAGGGACGGGAGAGCCTGGTGGGCTGCCGTCTATGGGGTCGCACAGAGTCGGACACGACTGAAGTGACTTGGCAGCAGCAGCACGTGACTACAGAAGCTAGGCTTCTTCTGCTATCCCAGAGAATAATTTGACAGTTCAATGGTGCCTTTTAGTCAAAATGCTTCTGCGGCCCACTTCTCATTGTGGATCGTGACCATGTGAGGGCTTGTCACTGCGCCTGGGTGACAAGGGTCCATGTGGGAAAGTACAGCTCAGCCTGTTTGCTGCTAGGCTTGGCAGGCAGTGAGTGACAAGAGGTGTTGGGCGGGTTCCCCATTCAAAGGCTCCCTCCAACCCCACACTGTTCAAGCCTAAACAAAGACATTGCTGGAATGTATTTCTGCAGTCCTGGGCTCGATTCCTTCCCTCCCTATCTCATTTTCTGGCTTTCCTAAAATGTCTATTATCTCAATTAAAAAGATGATTGAGACATAGCACCTGCCTTCAAAAAGCACCCTGTGCAGAGATAAAGAACCTTGTTGCGACTTCTTGAAATATACTAAGTACTACAGTAGAGGTGTGTTCAAGGGGGCAGAGAGGCGGAAGAGAATCAGCTTTGCAGGGAATGCACTAGAGCTGGGTATTAAAGGACCTGTATATACACACAAGGTGGGTGAGTTAGGGAAGGACTGTCATTTGCAAACACACAGGACCTGAAAATATACAGTGCATTTAAAACTCTGCAAGTTGTTAAATAAGGCTAAAAAGATACATAAAAGAGACATACTACAGGTGGATTGAGGGAGTGAGGGATAGCAGAATTAAAGAAAGCCTCCCATAATTTACAAAGGTGCTTGGACTCTATTTTCTGTGGTGTTCCTCATACTTTGTGACATGAACCACAACAAGAAACAGGATTTGTATCATGAGTCAGTAGACATGCATAGAACTGAAACAGACGTTTCACTAAACCTCATTAAGTACCTAAATTCCTACTATTTTCATTTTATTCTATTTTATGTTTCAGATACTGGTTGTGCTTTAATCTTAGTGTCTACTCTCCAGAGGACCTGATCTGTGATAGTGAATAGTTTTGTCTTGCTCTAGATCTCAAAGGAAAGCTTTCAACATTTCATCACTAAATGGGATGTTTGTTATGAGTTTTGTACATTTTCCTGTCAAATTGAGGAAGTTCACATTTCAATAAAAGTCTTTAACATGACTGTTTAATTCCATCCAACATTATTGAGGTGATCACTTTTATCCTTCTATTCAGTTATTAACAGCTTCATTAAATTGTTTTTCTAATGTTAAAAGACAATTTGTATTTAAGAGAAAAGCTTAATCTGGGCATGATGTGCTATATTTTTTATATATTTCTGGATTTGGTTTGCTATTTTTTTGTTTCAGTTCATTTCAATCGCTCAGTCGTGTCTGACTCTTTGCAACCCCATGAATCGCAGCACACCAGGCCTCCCTGTCCATCACCAACTCCTGGAGTTCACTCAGACTCACGTCCATCGAATCAGTGATGCCATCCAGCCATCTCATCCTTGGTCGTCCCCCTCTCCTCCTGGCCCCAATCTCTCCCAGCATCAGAGTCTTTTCCAAGGAGTCAACCCTTTGCATGAGGTGGCCAAAGTACTGGAGCTTCAGCTTTAGCATCATTCCTTCCAAAGAAATCCCAGGGTTGATCTCCTTCAGAACGGACTGGTTGGATCTCCTTGCAGTCCAAGGGACTCTCAAGAGTCTTCTCCAACATCACAGTTCAAAAGCATCAATTCTTCGGCGCTCAGCCTTCTTCACAGTCCAACTCTCACATCCACACATGACCACACGAAAAACCATAACCTTGACTAGACGGACCTCAGTCAGCAAAGTAATGTGTCTGCTTTTGAATATATTGTCTAGGTTGGTCATAACTTTTCTTCCAAGGAGTAAGCGTCTTTTAATTACATGGCTGCAATCACTGTCTGCAGTGATTTTGGAGCCCCCCAAAAATAAAGTCTGCCACTGTTTCCACTATTTCCCCATCTATTTCCCATGAAGTGATAGGACCGGATGCCATGATCTTCGTTTTCTGAATGTTGAGCTTTAAGCCAACTTTTTCACTCTCCACTTTCACTTTCATCAAGAGGCTTTTCAGTTCCTCTTCACTTTCTGCCATAAGGGTGGTGTCATCTGCATATCTGAGGTTATTGATATTTCTTCCGGTAATCTTGATTCCAGCTTGTGTTTCTTCCAGCCCAGCATTTCTCATGATATACTCTGCATATAAGTTAAATAAGCAGGGTGAAAACATACAGCCTTGACATATTCCTTTTCCTATTTGGAACCAGTCTGTTGTTCCATGTCCAGTTCTAACTGTTGCTTCCTGACCTGCATACAGATTTCTCAAGAGGCAGGTCAGATGGTCTGGTATTCCCATCTCTTGAAGAATTTTCCACAGTTTATTGTGATCCACACAGTCAAAGGCTTTGGCATAGTCAATAAAGCGGAAATAGATGTTTTTCTGGAACTTTCTTGCTTTTTCCTCTGGTTCCTCTGCCTTTTCTAAAACCAGCTTGAACATCAGGAAGTTCACGGTTCACGTATTACTGAAGCCTGGCTTGGAGAATTTTGAGCATTACTTTACTAGCATGTAAGATGAGAATTCTTTAAAATTTACGTATAAAAAATGTACTCTATTTGGTGTACAGCTCTATGAGTATTGACAAATGCATACAGTCAAGCAACCATCACTGCAGGTCAAAAAAATACGACAATGTTCAAGTTTCCAATTGCATCATAAACATCATTTTTAAAGGTTCTTTGACTCAATATTCAACTATGTTCCATACTTGAAGTTCCTTTCCATTTTTTCCATTCCCCTTACAATGTACTTGTTGAAGAAATGGGATCATTAATCTTGTAGAGCTTTGTATAAGCTGAATTTTCCTGATTATAGCCCTATCGTTGTTCTTTAACATCTGTTATTTAACATAATATGTTGTTAAACATATTGTTCTGTCTTTTATATTTTGCTAAATTGAATCTGGAGGCTTAATCAAGTTCAGGCTTGATCTGAGTGAGAACAAAACTAGCTTACATATAGATTTGTGTATTTCATCAGGGTACATGGAATGTTTATTTGCCCTTTTTTGTAATGTTGTTGGCTTGTTATTTAGCTGCTAAGTCACATCTGACTCTTTTGCTCCTCCATGGGCTGTAGCCTATGGGGCTCCTCTGTCCATGGGATTTCCCAGGCAAGAATAGTGGAGTGGCTTGCCATTTCCTTCTCCAGGGGATCTTGCCAACCCAGGGACTGAACCTGCGTCTCCTGCATTGGCAGGTTGTGGGATCTTTACCACTGAGCCACTAGGGAATGTAATTTTAGCAGTAGTTAGTGACCGGCATTACAGGCAGATATTTTACCGTCTGAGTCACCCTAGGATTCTATATATAACACATAATCAATTCATATATTGAAGCACTGGTCATTAACTACTGCTAAAATTACATTCCCTAGTGGCTCAGTGGTAAAGAACCCAAAACCTGCCAATGCAGGAGACCCAAGTTTGATCCCTGGGTTGGGAAGATCCCCTGGAGAAGGGAATGGCAACCCACTCCAGTATCCTTGCCTGGAAAATCCCATGGACAGAGGAGCCTGTCTGGCTACAATCCGTGGGGTCACAAAGAGTCAGATGACACACTCATATTATATAATGATGATGTTCTAGTTCTTTCCTTTTTTCTTTATGCATTAGCTAGATACTTGTCTAAAGAAGAATTGCCTCATCTACTTTTTGGTGACCTTATAAAATGGGAAGACATAATAATATGCTGAATTCTTTCCCTTTATTTTCTAGTTTCCAGTGGTCACCTAGGGTTGTTTTTTTTTTCTTTCAGTATCATATTTCACCCTACAGTCTTAAACCTCTTTTTATATGTTTAAATTCATAGCAGAAATTAGTGCAAGTGATACTCAAATTGTACCACTTTTGCCAATAACAACTTACTCAGTTTGGCTTCAGATTTGCTTAGACATGACCCTCCCAGTTGATAGAGTTCTTGTTATCCAGTATAAAAAGATATTCCATGATAATCTTATACTGCCCCAGACTTAGAGGCAGTCATTCTTAAAGGAGATCTGGCTACTCTGAAAAGTCATTTCAATACTATAATCTGTGAGTCATGATTGTTCCTTGCTATTGATTTACTAGGTTTCCAAGGCATTTTCCGGGAACAGAGCTGGAAAATACACAGACACGTATGTGTGTATTTATAAAGGTATTTAATGCCCTGGGATTTCTTTGGAGGGAATGATACTGAAGCTGGAACTCCAGTACTTTGGCCACCTCATGCGAAGAGTTGACTCATTGGAAGACTCTGATGCTGGGAGGGATTGGGGGCAGGAGGAGAAGGGGACGACAGAGGATGAGATGGCTGGATGGCATCACTGACTTGGACGTGAGTCTGAGTGAACTCCAGGAGTTGGTGATGGGCAGGGAGGCCTGGTGTGCTGCGATTCATGGGGTCGCAAAGAGTCGGGCACAATTGAGAGACTGAACTGAATGTATATTCTTGTGTGTATGTGTATGTATATTTATCTCTGTCTAGACATATGGACTTCTCTGGTGGCTCAGATAGTAAAGAATTTCCCTCTATGAGGAAGACCCAGGTTTGATCCTTGGGTTGGGAAGATCCCCTGGAGAAGGGAATGGCTACCCACTCCAGTTTTCTTGCCTGGTAATTCCATGGACCGAGGAGCCCGGCAGACTGCAGACCATGGGGTTGCAAGGATTTAGACACGACTGAATAACTAAAACTTTCACTTTTCAGACATCTATCTTATATATCTATTTTATGTAACATATATATAAATGATAGTCTGAATCTCAGTATTCTACGACATAGGGACAATTGATTTAGAATATCATAGAATTACTCATTCAGTGAATCCCCAAATACACATACTCAATAATCTCACAAACAGTCAAATACAAATAATAAATAACAGCAATAAGATGTTTGCTGTAAAAAAACTGAGATTTTTTTTTTTTTTTTTACTGTTGTTGAGTTTTTCTCTCTGAGAACATATCCTACTAGGACATTAGTCAAACAGTTGGAGTTTTTGAGTCAGTTGTAATAGATCCACTCTTAATGATTAGCCATCAGTAGACAAGTATTTAATTTCATCTTTCCATATCACTCTCAATTTTTCAAGTATTTGATTCTGAAATTAAACTTATAAAACAAGGCACATTCAAAGACATTTGGTTTCTAACACTGTCCCTGCTAGGATATTTCTGTAGGATATTTATTCCCCAACTATATTTAATTTCATATACACACATACATATAAAATTTAGTATTCTCTATTTTCTTAGATAACAGATAGCAGGCTATATGCTCTTCTCTCCTTTATTTTCAGACAATAAGATAGCTTAGAGAACTCAGCAGATTAACATATAGAGACATTCCTCATTGTTTTTCACATCTGTTTAGTACTCCACTGTGAATAATATATATTTATTCATCCAGTTTCCTATCTGGGGACTGTCGGTCATCTGGACTGTTTCTAGTCTGTTGATATTTCAAATGTTCCTGCGAAGCACGCCAAGAGCATATCTCGTTTTATATTTTTGTCTGTCATTTTTGTTATCAATTCCTAGAAATGAAACTGCTGGGTCAAAGGGTCAGATACATATGTAATCTTAGGAATTATCACCTATGCCAGGACTGGGATAAGGGTAGTGAGGCACCAAGGGTGCAAAATTTGAAGGGCACTTGCTCACAGGATCTTAGGCTTGCTGTGAGAGTCGCTGCCTCCTGGACTTCTGTGCCCTGAGCCCCTTACTTCAAGTCTGAGCCTTGAAACTGATGCCCATGGAGAAAAAGTACTCAGTCAGCTCATGTAGTTAGTTGGTGCCAGAGCTAGAGCAGGACTTCCCTGGCGGCTCAGACAGTAAAGAATCTGCGTGCAGTGCAGGAGAGCAGGGTTTGATCTCTGGGTTGGGAAGATCCTCTGGAGTAGGAAATGGCAGACCACTCCAGTATTCTTGCCTGGGAAATCCCATGGACAGAGGAGCCTGGTGGGCTACACAGTCCATGGGGTCTCAAAGAGTCACACACAGCTGAACTAGAACTAATACAGCTCTCCAGTGCTCAGCTGGGACCCAACCCCCTGCCCACCACAAACTCATATTAGGCTGCCTTTACTTTAGCCATTGATCTAAGGAATCACTCTCAAGACTGAGATAGCCTTGGTAAGCCCTTGAGCATCAGTTCATGCCAGACATGGAATGATAACCAACAAGAGCCCAGCCAGTGAGACCTCATCCACCATAAGATAACCACACTGTTCAGATGAGAACATGTTTACAGGGTGAATCAACAGGTGAACAAGGGAAATGATTACCCTTCATCATGAAAGTCAAGAAGCTTTCTTTAAGTGTTGATGAAATTATTAAAAATAAAGCCATTAGCACACAGTGACCTCACTAATTTATCAGACTCTCCTCCTATTGATTGAAAAGCATAGAAAATCCTCCAATAAATAAAACAGTTCCACCTTTTAAGACAGTATGTGTTAAGAATTTGAAAAAAAGAATTTCCCACTTCCTCAAGAATACTCTAAAACCTCAGGTTTTCAATAAAACAGGTAGACCCCAAAATTCTTATTTACCCAAAAGAACCGAAAACTTATGTTCACATACACACAAAAACTGTATTTCATGTTGCAGCATCTTTTTTTCCTAATCAGAAAAAGCCTGGAAAAACCAAAATGTGTTTCAATGAGTGAATTGATAAATGAATTATGGTATGTAAATACCCTGGACTACTACACAAGAACAAAAAGGAGTGAACTATCGACATTTTATATCGACTATTTATATATATATAAATCACTGTTGTTGTTGTCCAATCACTAAGTCCTGTTCAACTCTTTGTGACCCCATGGACTGCAGCATGCCAAGCTTCCCTGTCCTTCACTATCTCCTGGAGTTTGCACAAACTCATGTCCATTGAGGCAGAGATGTTATCTAAACATCTCATACTCTGTGGTTCTCTTTTCCTGCTCTCAGTTTTTCCCAGAATCAGGGTTTTTTTCCCAATGAGTCAGCTCTTTGCAACAGGTGGCCAAAGTACTGGAGCTTCCACTTCAGCATCGAATACTCAGGATTGATTTCCTTCAGGATTGACTGGTTTGATCTCCTTGCATCTTCTCCAGCATCACAATTCAAAAGCATCAGTCCTTCAGCGCTCAAACTTCTTGATGGTCCAACTCTTATATCCATGTGTGACTACTAGAAAAACCGTAATTTTCACCAGATCTTTCTCGGCAAAGTGATGTCTTTGCTTTTTAGCATGCTGTCTAGGTTGGTCATAGCTTTTCTTCCAGGAGGAAACATCTTTTAATTTCATGGCTGCAGCCACCATCCGCAGTGATTTTGGAGCCCAAGAAAATATAGTCTGTCACTGTTTCTACTTTTTCCCCATCTATTTATCATGAAGTGATGGGACCTGATGACATAGTCTTAGTTTTTTGAAAGTTGAGTTTAAGCCAACTTTTTCACTCTCCTCTTTCACCCTCAAGACTCTTTAGTTCCTCTTCTCTTTCTGCCATCAGGGTGATGTCATCTGCATATCTGAGGCTGTTGATAGTCCTCCCAGCAATCTTGATTCCAGCTTGGGAGTCATACAGCCCGGCATTTCACATGATGTACTCTGCATATAAGTTAAATAAACAGGGTGGCAAAATACACCCTTGACGTACTCCTTTCTCAATTTTGAACCAGTCGATTTTTCCATGTCCGGTTCTAACTGTTGTTTCTTGACCTGCATACAGGCTTCTCAGGAGGCAAGTAAGTGGTCTGATATTCCCATCTCTCTAAGAATTTCCCACAGTTTGTTGTGATCCACACAGTCAAAGGCTTTAGCCTAGTCACTGAAGCAGATTTTTTTAAAAATTCTTTTTGATTCTTCTATGATCCAGCAGATATTGGCAATATAACAGGTGACTCTCAAATGCATTATACTGAATGAAGGAAATCTAACTCAGAAGACTATAGGATTTCATTTATATGATATTGAAAAAAAAAAAAAAAGAAAGAAAGAAAAAGAAAAAAGGCAAAATTAGAAGGGGAAAAACAAACCAGTGTTGCCAGGGCTGGAGGTTGGTGGAGCAGGTAACAACAAAGAGCCATGGGTAATTTTTGAGGTGATAGAAGTATTTTATATCTTGTTTGTCCCAATAGTTCCTGAATTGTATGCTTTGTCAAAATCCATAGAATTGCACACTAAACAGAATAAGTTTTATTGTGATATACATGTTGATAAGTTTTTCCACATAAAATATGTTTTCTCTTTGTAATCCTAAGTATTTAATTATATGCATATAAAGCATCTAAAAATTATTCTGAGAATGAGTATTTAAGCTTCATTAGACTGTCAAAGGGAATATTTGGGAAAAAAATTAAGAACTTCTGTTGTGTGAGGTATTCCTCTTAACTTCTGCCTCTGGTGGATTTGAGCTCCCATCCTGTCAACCCCCAGTGGCATCCGAAAGCTCTGCTTACTTCTCACTTCTGTTTGTTAGGGATGCACAGGCAGGAGACAGGATCTCAGTGCGAGTGTGTATGTGTGTGTGTGTGTCTGTGTGACAGAGAGGAGTTTCTCTGATCCCTGTCAGGGAGTGACTGAACTCAGTACTAACCTGCCTCCCGTCTGCTCACAGAGCTCCGCCTCCTGCTTGCTTCCCTCCTGACGCCTAGGAGGGTATCCCTGATCAGAGCATTCTGTTCCACACTTTAAAACATTATTTATTTATTTGGCTGTGTCAGGTCTTAGTTGAGATACTCATGATCTTTCGTTGTCATGCACAGACTCTCTAGTTGTGGGTTCTATACTTATGGCATGCAGGGTTAGTTGCTCTGAGGCATGTGGGATCTTAGTTCCCTGGCCAGGGATCAAACCCAAGTCCCCTGTGTTACAAGGAAGAATCTTAACCACTGGACCACCAGGGAAGCCCATGTTCTACACTTTCTGCTTGTATTTTCAGCCAGCGACTTGGTCCAGTAAGCTTCAATATCTTGTTTGGTCTTTGATGTTATTAAGACAAATCTTTCTGCATGTTCTCAACTTTTTTATTTGTTGCTAGTGAAAGAGTTAGTTTGAAACATCTAGTCTGTCACTGTATAACCATGTTTAAAGAAACTGGAGCTATCTAGTGTTTTTCTCTTGAGTTACTGCATAATATTTTATCTAAGTGCATTCTTCATAGGAGCAAGGCTGTATCATCCTTACTTTTAAATGCATGGGCACCAATGATAGAAAATGCAATGACCTTCCTGATGGATTAAATCTCAGATTTAATGATATGGTTCTGAATATTCATCTGGTTTCATTTCTATTTGATGTTTCAGTTCAGTTCATTATAGTCTCTCATCATGTCCGACTCTTTGAAACCCCGTGGACTGCAGCACGCCAGGCTTCCCTGTCCATCACCAACTCCAGGAGCTGACTCAAACTCATGTCCATCAAGTTGGTGATGCCATCCAACCATCTCATCCTCTGTCATTCCCTTCTCCTCCTGCCTTCAATCTTTCCCAGCATCAGGGTCTTTTCAAATGAGTCAGTTCCTCCCATCAGGTGGCCACAATATTGGAGTTTCAGCTTCAGCATCAGTCCTTCCAATGAATATTCAGGACTGATTTCCTTTAGGATGGACTGGTTGGATCTCCTTGCAGTCCAAGGAACTCTCAAGAGTCTTCTCCAACACCACAGTTCAAAAGCATCAATTCTTCATTGCTCAGCCTTCTTCACAGTCCAACTCTCACATCCATACGTGACTACTGGAAAAACCATAGCTTTGACTATATCAACCTTTGTCAGCAAAGTAATGTCTCTGCTTTTAATATGCTGTCTAAGTTGGTCATAGCTTTTCTTCCAAGGAGCAAGCGTCTTTTAATTTCATGGCTGCAGTCACCATCTGCAGTGATTTTGGAGCCCAAGAAAATAGAGTCTGTCAATGTTTCCATTGTTTTCCCATCTATTTGCCATGAAATGATGGGACCAGATGCCATGATCTTAGGGTTTTGAATGTTCAGTTTTAAGGCAGCTTTTTAACTCTCCTCTTTCACTTTCATCAAGAGGCTCTTCAGTTCCTCTTTCTGCCATAAGGGTGGTGTCATCTGAGTATCTGAGGTTATTGATATTTCTCCCTGCAGTCATAACTCGGGCTTGTGCTTCATCCAGTTCGTCATTTCATATGATGTGATCTGCATATAAGCTAAATGAGCACCTTGATATACTCCTTTCCCAATTTGGATCCACTGGGAAAGTCCATTGGTTCCAGTGTTCCATGTCCTGTTCTAACTGTTGCTTCTTGACTGGCATACAGGTTTCTCAGGAGGCAGGTCAGGTGGCCTGGTATTCCCATCTCTTGAAGAATTTTCCAGTTTGTTGTGATTGGGAGCAGGAGGAAAAGGGGGCAACAGAGGATGAGATGGCTGGATGGCATCACCGACTCGATGGATGTGAATTTGGGTGAACTCTGGGAGTTGGTGATGGGCAGGGAGGCCTGGCGTGCTGCAGTTCATGGGGTCACAAACAGTCGGACATGACTGAGTGACTGAACTAAACTGAAACTGAACTGATACAGTCAAAGGCTTTGGCATAATCAATAAAGAAGAAGTAGACGTTTTTCTGGAATTATCTTGCTTTTCCTATGATCCAGTGAATGTTGGCAATTTGATGTCTGGTCCCTCTGCCTTTTCCAAATCCAGCTTGAACATCTGGAAGATCATGGTTCACGTACTGTTGAAGCCTGGCTTGGAGAATTTTGAGCATTACTTTGCTAGCGTGTAAGATGAGTGCAGTTGTGAAGTCGTTTGAACATTCTTTGGCATTGCCTTTCTTTGGGATTGGAATGAAAACTGACCTTTTCCAGTCCTGTGGCCACTGCTGAGTTTTCCAAATTTGCTGGCATATTGAGTGCAGCACTTTCACAGCATCATTTTTTCAGTTCCGTTCAGTTCAGTCGCTCAGTCGTGTCCGACTCTTTGCGATTTGAAATAGCTCAACTGGAATTCCCTCTCTTCCACTAGCTTTGTTCGTAGTGATGCTTCCTAAGGCCCACTTGACTTTGCATTCCAGGATGCCTGGCTCTAGGTGAGTGATCACACCATCATGGTTATCTGGGTCATGAAGATCTTTTTTGTATAGCTCTTCTGTGTATTCTCGCCACCTCTTCTTAATATCTTCTGCTTTTGTTAGGTCCATACTATTTCTGTCCTTTATTGTGCCCATCTTTGCATGAAATGTTCCTTTGTTATCTCTAATTTTCTTGAAGAGATCTCTGGTCTTTCCCATTCTATTATTTTCCTCCATTTCTTTGAATTGATCACTGAGGAAGCCTTTCTTATCTCTCCTTGCTATTCTTTGGAATTTTGCATTCAAATGGGTATATCTTTCCTTTTCTCCATTGCCTTGAGCTTCTCTTCTTTTCTAAGCTACAGGTAAGGGCTCCTTAGAAAACAATTTTGCCTTTTTTTTTTTTTAATCAAAACAACCATTTGATGTTTCAGTCCTGACTAGATACCATGAGCCTTTAGAATGAAAAAAAAAAAAGATTATGGTTATGAATTTAAGATTGATTTCCTGTAGGACTGACTGGTTTGATCTCCCTGCAGTCCAAGGGACTCTCAAGAGTCTTTTCCAGCACCACAGTTTGAAAACATTGATTCTTTGGCATTCAGCCTTCTTTATGGTCCAAATCTCACATCCATACATGCCTACTGGAAAAACCATAGCTTTGGCTAGACAGAGCTTTGTCAGCAAAGTGATGCCTCTGCTTTTTAATATGCTGTCTAGGTTTGTCATAGTCGCCCCCCCCCCCACCCCAACAAGGAGCAAACATCTTTTAATTTCATGGCTGCAGCCATTTTCTGCAGTGACTTTGGAGCCCAAGAAAATCAAATCTGACACTGTTTCTACCTTTTCCCCATCTATTTGTCATGAAGTGATAGGATTGGATGTGATAGGACTAACATATTCTTAATTTTTTGAATTTTGAATATTAAGGCAGCTTTTTTAGTCTCCTCTTTCACTTTCATCGAGAGGGTCTTTAGTTCATCTTCACTTTCTGCCATTAGGGTGATGTCATCTGCATATCTGAGGTTATTGATATTTCTCCTGGCAATCTTGCTACCAGCTTGAGCTTTATCCAGCCTGGCATTTCACATGATGTACTCTGCATATAAGTTAAATAAGCAGGGTGACAATATTCAGCCTTGATGTACTCCTTTCCCAATTTTGAACCTGTCCATTGTTCTATATCTGGTTCCAACTATTGCTTCTTAACCTGCAAAAAGGTTTCTCAGGAGGCAGGTAAGGTGGTCTGGTATTCATATCTCTTGAAGAATTTTCCACGGTTTATTGTTATCCACATAGTCAAAGGCTTTAGTGTAGTAAATGAAGCAGAAATATATGTTTTTCTGAATTTCCTTTGCTTTTTCTATGATCCAGTGAATGCTGGCATTTTGATATCTGGTTTCAGTTCCATCTCTAAATCCATCTTGTACATCTGGAAGTTCTCGGTTCATGTAGTGTTGAATCCTAGCTTGAAGGATATTGAGCATGACCTTGCTAGCTTGCGAAATGAGTGCAATCATGCAGTAGTCTGAACATCTTTGGCATTGCCCTTCTTTGAGATTGGAATGAAAACGGACCTTTGCTGGTCCTATCGTCACTGTTGAGTTTTTAGGATTTGCTGGCATATTGAGTGCAGCACTTGAACAGCATCATCTTTTAGGGCCTGAAACAGCTCAGCTGGGATTCCATGACCTGCACGAGCTTTGTTCATAGTGATGCTTCCTAAGGCACATTTGACTTCACACTCCAGAATGTCTTGCCCTAGGTGAGTGACCACACCGTTGTGGTTTCCAGGTCATTAAGGCTTTTTGTTTTGTTTTGTATAGTTCTGTGTATTACTGCTACCTCTTCTTAATATCTTAATGAGTCAAAGGAAATCAGGAAAAAGGAAACTAAAGCCTAGAATCAGCCAGGAATCTCGAGGAGACGGAGTTTTAATCACATTTTGAAGGAGATCAGTCTAGCTGTCAGTTACCCAAAGAGAGCATTATCTCTGCTGTAGGTGGCTCTGAGCTTTTCATTACCCAGGTGCTCTGTCCCAAGCTGCACACACACTTCCTAGAGAGGTTTGAGAGGATATTCTGTATCATGAGGTACACTGGGCCAGTGCTCTCAAGGGACCCTTCCAACTCTAAGAATTTGCGAGCTTCTCATCCTGGAATGCTTGATTTTTTTTTTTAAATTGTCTAAGCTAAAATAATCTAATTAAATTGTAGATAATATCAGATTTCTTTATTTCCTTTCAAGTGCAAAGGTAAGTTAATCATACTAGTTAATTCTTAGTATATTATTTCTGCTGGCCTGTGTAAAGCTCTCCTCTTATTTGTTTATTAGTTCAATTATTTAGCCGTGTCCTCTTATTTTCATGTGGCCTGCTATCATTTTTCTCACCCACATTAGACAAAATTCTAATGTATCCACTATATGTCTTTCCATTCATATGAAAAGCTGTATCCTTGCAAAATAGGCATTTTGCAAAAGATACACTGTTGCTTTACATGCATACATTTTCAATTCACACTAATGATATGGTACAATGCATCTCTTTCTGTTTCTTTATTCACTAAGCACTCTATCTTCACTCTCTTTGGTTCATTGTGACCACATCCTATTTGACCTAGTCACTTTCTACCTCCATAAACAAAAGGACCCTTATCTATGCCCTCGTATGAACTGGTAAATAAGGGTTTTGGCTGGTGTATTAGTCAAAGTTTCCTGAAAAACAGAACCCTTAGGATTAGTGTGAGTGTGTGAGTGTGTGTGTGTGTGTGTGTGTGTGTTAGTATATCAAGAAATTTACAATAAGGAATTGGTTGGCATGATTATGGATGCTGAAAAGTTCCACGTTCTGCAGGGGGAGTCACAGACTGGAGACCTGGGAGAGATGATGGCATAGCCCCAAGGTTCAGGATGAGCTGTTCAATTCTAGTCCAAACGCAGGGAAAAAAAAAAAGCGGGGCGGCGGGGGGGGGGGGGGATGTTCCAGTTTGGAGACTGACAAATAAGAAAAGTTCCATTTTACTGAGGAAGGGTTAGTCTTTTTGTCCTATCCAAGCCTTCATATGATTGGATAAAGCCCACACATATTGTGGAGTGCAGTCTATCAATTTAAATGTCAATCTCATCCAAAAAGACCCTCACAAACACAACCAGAATGCTTGACAAATATCTGGGCATCCCATAGCCCAGTCAAACTGACATGTAAAATTACCTCTCACAGCAGGTAGAGCCAGGAGTGTAAATGCTAGGTCATGACGTATATTTCCCCTGAATTTGATTAGGTACTGACAACTTACTCTCCTGGGTGGTAGCCTTAGTCTACTCCCATTCACAGTGAACCAGGGTTCTTACTCCCAGGGTTCTTAATCCCTGGTAACAGTTGGCATCATCCAGCTTTCTAATTTTCCAGTCTACATGGTTTAAAGAGATATCCCATTGTTGTTTTAATTTGCATTTTTCATACTACTAATGAGTTTGAACAGCTTGTCATATGCATGCTGTCTGGTTTCCTCTTCTCTAATTGTTGTTTTAATATGTTTAAATCTCTAATGTGTCTAAATTATCCCTCTTTCATTTGGTATTTATTTGTACTTTCTGATTTTTCTTGTTTAGTCTTGCCTGAGGTCTATCTTGTTAATCTTCTCAAAGAACAAATGTTGGGCTTTAAAAATCTTTTCTATTGCCTTTGTGTTTTATTTCCAAATTCCCCTCATCTAATATTCCTCTTTTTCATCCTCCTTGAGAAGAGTGATGTTGGTTTATTCTACACAAGATCCCCCTGAAAGCACAGCAGACTATGACACATCTTACAGATACGATATGTTTGTCAAATAACTGAATTAAAGAGCAAATACATCATCTTTGAAGTATATTGACTTATTCCATTTTTACATTGAGTTTTCTGCAGAAAAATGAGGATAGAATGACACAGAAATGACCAAAGGAGAGAATAGGAAGACTTCCGTGGTGGCTCAGATGGTAAAGCGTCTGTCTACAATGCGGGAGACCCAGGTTCGATCCCTGGGTCGGGAAGATCCTCTGGAGAAGGAAATGGCAATCCACTCCAGTACTATCGCCTGGAAAATCCCATGGACAGAGGAGCTTGGTAGGCTACAGTCCATGGGGTCACAAAAAGTCAGACACGACTGAGCGACTTCACTTTCACTTTCTTTCAAGGGGGCCTACAGCTTATATTTAACTTGACTCTCTGTCATGGTTTGATTTTATTATCAAATGCAAACAGGCTTAAGAATGTGAGGAGCAAGGTAGGCAATTATCTCTCTAGATATTATACCTGTGGACCAGCATACAGAAGTTTTAATGAAACTATGTTTTTAGAGTAGTTTGGGTTCATAACACAATTGACGGGAAGGTATAAAATTGTCCTACACATCTCCCACCCCACACATTCATAGCCTCTCCCCCCCACCATTATCTATCAGTATCTCCCACCAGAGTAATAGATTTGTTGTAACTACTGAGTCTAAATTGACACATCATTATCACATGAAGTTCACAGTTTGGAGTTCATACATGGTGTACATTTTATGGATTTGGACAACAGTATAATTATATATATGTATATATATATGTGTGTGTGTGTATATATATATATATATATGTATCTCATTATGGTATCATAAATAAGAGTTCCACTGCCCGTTTTTTATATTTATCCCTCCTTCCCCACAACGCTTAGCAAACAAACACTGATATTTTTACTATCTGCATAGCTTTAGAATCATATAGTAAGAAGTCTTTTCAAACTGGGTTATTTCAATTAGAAATATGCACTTAAGAGTTATCCATACTTTTAAAAATATATGTTTGTTGATTTTGCTTGTGCTGGGTCTTTGTTGCTGTGTGTGGTCTTCCTCTAGCTGCGGTGCAGGGGCTTCTCGTTGCAGGGGCTGCCGCTGGTGCAGAGAACAGGCTTCAGTAGTCGCCACAAAGGGCCCAGCAGCTGCGGCTCTTGGGCTGTGGAGCACAGGCTCACTAGCTGTGGAGCACGGGCTTAGCTGCTCCACAGCATGAGGGATCCTCCCAGACCAGGGATTGGCCATGTGTCCCCTGCACTGGCAGGCAGATTCTTACCCATTGTACCACCAGGGAAGCCATCTCTGTGCTTTCTGTGGCTTGGTAATTGTTTGGTTTTAAGCACTGAATAATATTCTATAGTGTGGATATACCATGGTTTATCTACTCGCTTAAACTGAAGGGCATCTTCTAAGTTTTGGTAATGAATAAAGCTGCTCTAGACATCCATGTGCAAGTTTGTGTGTGGACATAAATTTTCACCTTCTTTGGGTACCAAGGAGTACAACTGCTGGCTCATACAGTGAGAGTGTGTTTAGTCTTTAAGACACTGATGAACTGTCTTCCAGTGTGGTTGCACCATTGTGCATTCCCATGAGCAATGAACGAGAGTTCTTCTTGTTCCATATCTTTGACAGTAAATGCTCTCAGTATTTTGGAGTTTGGTTATTCTCACAAGTGTATGAGATGGTTGGTCATTGTAACATCTAACAGCTGGTTGGATGGCATCACCGACTCAATGGATATAAGTCTGAGCAAACTCCAGGAGATAGTGAAGGACAGGGAAGCCTGGCATGCTGCAGTCCAAGGGATCTCAAAGAATCGGACGTGACTCAGTGCCTGAACAACAACAACAGACAAGTGTATAGTGGTGTCTCATTGTTTTAATTGCAATTGCTCTCGTGAAATATGATGTAGAACATCTTTTCAAATGCTTCTTTACCATTTCTATATCAGTTTAACAAATTTGAGAGGCACTTCTTTGCTGCTTAAAAAATTCACTCATCAGGAAATGCTGTTTTTGAAGTGCAGTCTATATCTTATATAGTCCTTAAAGCAATGGCTAGTTTTTAAAGTCAATTGGACAGAATAATTAGCTCCATGTTTACATCATCCAAATTTGACTTATTTCAGCAAAAGCAGGATTTATTTTAGAATTCATCACATTTAAAGCACTCAAAGTATCAACTGTGAAATCATTCAAGCCTTACTGTTTCTAGACCTTTGAGCACTCTTACAGTCACACCTCAGAAGGAGATGTATTGGCTATAGGAACCAATAAAAAGCCATTCCCATAACTGAGATGTTAATTTCTGGGAGTCATAATAATTGTTTCACTTTAAAAACTTGGGGAATCAAATGAAATTTGGGAAAATTTTGACAATTAGAACACAGTTGCTATAGCAATTTATCAATGCTGTAACAAACCCATCCCTACTTACCTAAGCAGTGTATAAAACTTGGCATTTTTCTTTCTAAATTAATAGGATGGTACATCCCTCCAAGCTGGGATCCAAAGAGAAAATGAAAAGATGATTCAGTAAAAGATGAAAAACTACAAAGCATCTTCCTCATATGGGGGTAACACAAGGCATCATTTCCCAGGGAAGACATTTTTTTTTTCATATTGCTAACCAGTGTGAATATCCATCTCAGACCTCCTAAGTTTAACGAAAAACTGCTAATACCTCACCTCATCCCTTGCTCTTTACCTGACAGTCATTGAAAGAGAAAATGTATTGACCATCGTCAATGCCCCACAACACACACACACTCTCTCTCTCTCTCTCTCTCTCTCTCTCTCTCTCACACACACACACACACACACACACACACACACACACACACCCTGATCAAGGGAAAAGTGGTTGGGGCTATACTGAGGGTCAGCCCTGACACTTAATAACTAACCACAGTAAGTGAAATGCTTGTGGTTCTGGTATCAGGAAATCTAGCTTCCCATGCTGACATCCTCAGCAAAACACTAGCTTGTGATTGCTTCGCTTTAACTGTGCTCTTTAAATCAGCTGGACCCATGACCACGTGAAGGCAAGAGAACAGAGCACTCCAGCAGCCCAGACAACGTGCTGCACGTGGCTATGACCTGATCCATGATCGATGTCCAGAGGTCCAGTCTGTGAAGACCAATATCCATTTTGTCACTGATAGTGATAAAATAAATCTCAGGTTGACATGCATTTTGAATTGTAATTTTTTATTTAGGTGCATTTTGTCCAGGCAAGAATACTGGAGTGGGTTGCCATTCCCTTCTCCAGGGGATCTTCCAGACCTAGGGATCACACCTGGGTCTCCTGTATTGTAGGCAGAATCTTTGCCATCTGAGCCACCAGTGGGAATCTCCATATTCATAAAAATAAAAGGCAAACTCACTCATGTCCAGGTGGGAATAGGTCAAGCAGTTAAAGGAAGACCTAGTCCCATAACAATAGAGCACACACTAAGCAGGATGGTCTATAATTTTGAATAGAGGCAACTTTTTGTTGCTATTTCTCTTTAGTTGCTAAGTCAGGTCCTACTCTTTTGCGACCCCATGGACTGTAGCCCACCAGCCTCCTTGTCCGTGGGATTTCCCAGGCAGGAATACTGGAGTGGGTTGCCATTTCCTTCTCCAGGGGATCTCCTCGACCCAGGGATCGAACCCATGTCTCCTGCATTTGCAACCAGATTCTTTACCACTGAGCCATCGAAGAAGCCCAGGGACAACTTTAGGGTATTCCAAAATCGACCACAAAGAAAGAAACTGCTAAATATTCTTTATCTTAGAAGAGTAATGCAAAATCAAGGAAGATGGAAACCACCCAAAGGACAATATTATCATGAAAATCCATTTAAAAAATAAAAAATATGGTACAACACAGCATGTTTGCACAGTTATTGGACAATGGGAATGGGGATGCAGTTATATTCTGCTATGTATGGTCTGTGCTGCACGTGAAATTGCCTACTCGGGTGCTTAATAAAATCTCAAGTTCTTCTAAGTGAACCGCAGGTCAGCCTACTTATCTATATGCAAGGTCAGAGAGTGAGTAGGGACACCCACATCTGTGCTATGTCATAGACCACCAACACAATACTGATATTAAAATAAAGATGACAAAAACAATAAATCCAAAATGCTGCTCTCTGCAGTACAATGTGGCAGCCTTATGAGAAGACCCATAGTCGCTGGTGACCCGTATTCAAAAAAGGGCTCCTCAGGAATGTTATGTTGCCCTGGGGACAGAGGGAAGCTCTACAGTGAAGCTGAGTGGTGCTGATGACCAGGACATTTGCTCTCTTCTGCTCTCACAGCGATCAAGCAAGGAGAATGGAAACTTAGACATGTAAAACATGCAATGTATTTGAAGCTATAGTTCATCTATTGACACTTTTTTTTCAATACTAAGAAAGTTGGGCTTCCCTAGTAGCTCAGCAGTAAAAAAAAAGAAAAAAAGAAAATTGCCTGCAATACAGGAGATGCAAAGGAGACAAAGATTTGAACCATGGGTCAGGAAGATCTGCTAGAGAAGGAAATGGCAACTCACTCCAATATTCTTGCCTAGGAAATCCCACAGACAGAAGAACCTTGCAGGCTACAGTCCATGCAGTCCATGGCATTGAAAAAGAGTTGGACATAACTTAGTGACTAAACAACAATAAAAATGTTAGTGAGATTTATATTTTCCCCATTCTGTAGATGTTTTTAAGACTTCTAAGAAAGAAATATTTCCACAAAGATGATCCATCTAAGCTAGTGGCCTGCGGACCCCAAAGGTAAGGTACAAGAGTGATATTAAGAGGCAGAGATTTTAAAGACAGAAAACTATACAAAGAAGTTCCAGAACTAGGAGTCTAAAGTAAGAGAAACACTTATTATTAAGAATGCTGAATGCCAAATATAGAAATACCATATGATCCAGCAATCCCACTCCTGGGCATATATTGGAGAAAACATAATTCAGAAAGATACATGCACCCCCATGTTCATTGCAGAGCTGTTTGCAATAACCAAGACATGGAAGGACATGACATGTACCTAAATGTCCATCAGCGGAGGAGCGGATAAAGAAGCTGCACTGCATAAATGCGATGGGCCATAAAAAAGAATGAAATAATGCCATTTGCAGCAACATGGATAGACCTACTGATTGTCATACTGAGTGAAGTAAATCAGACAGAAAAAGGCAAATATCCTATGATATCACTTACATGTGGAATCTAAAAAAAAATGGTACAAATGAACTTATTTACAAAAGAGAAATACAGTCACAGATATCGAAAACAAACCTATGGTTACCAGGTGGGAAAGGGAAGGAGAGATAAATTAGGAGATTGGGATCGACATACATACACTACTGTATATAAAACAGCTAATAGAAACCTCCTGCATAGCGCAGAGAACAGTACTCAGTACTCTGTAATCCCATGTATGGGAAATGAATCTAAAACAGAGTGGATATATATATCAGTTAAGTTCAGTCACTCAGTCATGTCTGACTCTTTGTGACCCCATGGACTGCAGTATGCCAGGCTTCCCTGCCCATCACCAACTCCTGGAGCTTGCGCAAACTCATGTTCATCGAGTTGGTGATGTCATCCAAACATCTCATCCTCTGTCATTCCCTTCTCCTCTTGCCTTCAATCATTTCCAGCATCAGGGTCTTTTCCAAGGAATGTTCTTCAATCAGGTGGCCAAAGTATTGGAGCCTGAGCTTCAGCATCAGTCCTTCCAATGAATATTCAGAACTGATTTTCTTTAGGATTGACTGGTTTGATCTCCTTGCAGTCCAAGGGATTCTCAAGAGTCTTCTCCAACAGTTCAAAAGCATCAGTTCTTTGGTGCTCAGCTTTCTTGATAGTTCAACTCTCACATCCATAGATGACTACTGGAAAAATCATGCTTTGACTAGACCGATCTTTGTCAGCAAAGTAATATCTCTGCTTTTTAATATGTTGTCTAGGTTGGTCATAGCTTTTCTTCCAAGGAGCAAGAGTCTTTTGATTTCATGGCTGCAGTCACCATCTGAGGTGATTCTGGAGCCCCGAAAAATAAAGTCTGTCACTGTTTCCAGTGTTTCCCCATCTATTTGCCATGAAGACTGAATGCCATGATCTTAGTTTTTTGAATAATGAGTTTTAAGCCAACTTTTTTACTCTCCTCTTTTACTTTCATCAAGAGGCTCTTCTTCGTTTTCTGCCATAAGGCTGGTGTCATCTGCATATCTGAGGTGATTGATATTTCTTCCAACAATCTTGATTCCAGCTTGTGCTTCATCCAGCCCGGCATTTCTCATGATGTACTCTGCATATAAGTTAAATAAGCAGAGTGACAATATACAGCCTTGACGTACTCCTTTCCCAATTTGGAACCAGTCTGTTGTTCCATGTCCAGTTCTAACTGTTGCTTCTTGACTTGCGTACAGATTTCTCAGGAGGCAGATAAGGTGGTCTGGTATTCACTTCTCTTTAAGAATTTTCCATAGTTTGTTGTGATGCACACAGTCAAAGGCTTTGGCATAGTCAATAAAGTAGAAGTAGATATTTTTTCTGGAACTCTCTTGATTTTTTGATAATTCACTGGATGTTGGCAATTTGATCTCTGGTTCCTCTGCCTTTTCTAAAACCAGCTTGAACATCTGAAAGTTCACAGATGATGTACTGTTGAAGCCTGGCATAGAGAATTTTAAGCATTACTTTGCTAGCATTTGAGATGAGTGCAATTGTGCAGTAGTTTGAGCATTCTTTGGCATTGTCTTTCTTTGGGATTGGAATGAAAACTGACCTTTTCCAGTCCTGTGGCCACTGCTGAGTTTTCCAAATTTGCTGGCATATTGAGTGCAGCACTTTCACAGCATCATCTTTTAGGATTTGAAATAGCTCAACTGGAATTCCCTCTCTTCCACTATGCTTTCTAAGGCCCACTTGACTTCACATTCCAGGATGTCTGGCTCTAGTTGAGTGGTCACACCATCATGGCTATCTGGGTCATGAAGATCTTTTTTGTATAGCTCTTCTGTGTATTCTTGCCACCTCTTCTTAATATCTTCTGCTTCTGTTAGGTCCATACCAGTTCTGCCCTTTATTGAGCCCATCTTTGCATGCAATGTTCCCTTGGTATCTCTAATTTTCTTGAAGAGATCTCTAGTCTTTCCCATTCTGTTGTTTTCCTCTATTTCTTTGCATTGATCACTGAGGAAGACTTTCTTATCTCTCCTTGCTATTCTTTGGAACTCTGCATTCAAATGGGTATACCTTGCCTTTTCTCCTTTGCCTTATGTATTACTTATTCACTTTGCTGTACACCTGAAACTAAGAAAACATAAATCAACTACACTCCAGTAAAAATTTAACTAACTAGATAAGAATATTGAGTAGAGGCCCTATCCCCAGTGGCTCAAGCAGTAAAGAATTTGCTTGCAATGCAGGAGACATAGGAGATGCAGGTTCTCTCCTTGAATCAGGAAGATCCCGTGGAGGGGGGCATGGCTACTCACCCCAGTACTCTTGCCTGGAAAATTCCACAGAGGAGCCTGGAGGAGCTTCAGTCCATGGAGTCACAAAGAATTGGACCCCACTGAGGCTGCACGCATGCACTGAGTATTCTGTAGGCTTCTGATTACCAGATGTACTGATTATAAAAATAATGAGTATCAGAAATCTCAATATCACGAATACTAAAAGATGGAAACAAAGAGCATCTGTGTTGAGAGTGTTCTTGAAAACTCCTTCCCACCCAGAAGAACTAGTACACAGGTTAAAATCAACAAAGTACTTGTGAGTCTTCCTGAATAACGTGAAATACCTTGTGAATCATTATCATGGAAATCAAAGAAGCTTGCTTCTCCTTAACCTTTTACTAAATCCTCTTCTGTCACATCTCTTGCGGTGACACTGACCACCCGGCTTTCTGGACGAAAGCCTCTTTTGGTGGATGGCCTGCAGTGTTTCTCAAGAACAGCTTAAAAGCTGAAACTCTCCCTCCTATTTTCCTATTCACTGATCTGTCAATCTTTCAAAGAGGTTCTCCTGTTTCCAAGACGAATAAAAATAATAATCAAGATGCATATTGTTAAAAACAATAATTAATTTTCTCATTTGAGAGAATCCATGACCCAGGTTATGGAGAAAGGGAATGAGCAGCTTGAAACCTTGGCAAATTCTTGGGTGATTTGCCCCATGAGGTGCCCAAGTGTCTCTAATCCAGGAGGGCAGGTGGGAGAATGAGGAAAACAAGCAGAGTCTAGACCCTTGAGCATTGGAGATTTTGCTCTTCCTGATAATTTTGCTCATTTGACTTGTTTGTTCCATTTTGTGATGTTGCGGCTCCCGTGTCCTTGAACAATATCTTCTTCAGTCCTTTTGTACATTGGATAAGTGAATTGATGAAGTACAAATAATATTTCAGCACCAACAAGTTAAACATAGTGTCTGGAGTGGACAAAGGCAAGCGTTACCACAGCCAACTCTTCAGCCTCTGGGGAGATACTTCAACATTCTGAGCCTCAGTTCCCTGGTCTCTTAAATGAATACATAACACCTTCTTCACAGATTATTTTTTATTAGTATTAAAAGAGGTGATAAAAGAATACTTGCAGGCCCATGGTATAACATAAATGCTCAGGTGAGGGTTGTATTTCTGCCTTGTGAGGCCCCAGCCAGTCATTGCAGATCCTGCCTGGCCTCAGATCCTCACCTTTCTGCTTCAAGTTCATTACTACCCATGGTGTGAATATGTTTCTATTGGGCCACACACCATGGGGACGGTACACTCCCAAAACAGGTTTGGGAGTCACAGAGCCTAGAGCTTAAAACCTGGATCCGTTCAGTACTAGTCTCGTGGCCTTAAGCAAGTGATCTAACCACTGTGAATCTTGTGTTTTTTTTTTTTAATATAAAAAATAAGTAAGTGGACTTGGCACACAGTAAACATCAAAAAAGTATTGGTTATTTTGCATTATTAGTATGAAAGGTAAATACATTTTCATTTTCTTAACAGACTTTATTTTTTATAGTCACTTAGGTTCACTGCAAAATTGAGAGGAAGATACAGACAGTACATATATACTCCCTGCTCCTACACGTGCACAGCCATCCCTTCTATCAACATCTTGCACCAGAGGGGCACATTTGTTAAAACCAATGATCCTACACTGATACTTCATCATTGCCCAAAATCCATAGTTTACTTTAGAATTGATTCTGGGTGTTGGGTTTTGACCGGTGAATAATGACAGATCCACCATGGTAGTATCATCGAGAAGAGTTTCACTGCCCTAGAAATCCCCTGGGATCTGCATATTCATCTCTCCTTTTCCTCAGCCCCTGGCAACCACTGATCTTTTTACTGTCTCTATCATTCTGCCTTTTCTAGAATGTCATATCGTTGGAGCCATGCAGTGTGTAGCTTTTTGGACTGGCTTCTTTCACTTAGCGATATGCATTTAAAGTTCATCTATACTTGTGGCTTGATAGCTCATGTTTTAGCACTGAAAAATATTCCCTTGTCTGGATGTGCCACAGTTTACTTATTCACTCACCTACTGAAGGACATCTTGGTTGTTTCTAAGTTTCTACGTTTTGCTTTTCAAAATTCACATGTAGGTTTCTTGAGTTGGTATAAATTTTAACTCCTCTGTATAAATACCAAGGAGCATGATTGTTGCATGCTAATGGCAAGAGTATTTTTAGCTTTTCAAGGAACTGCAAAACTGTCTTCTGATGTGGCTGTACCACTTTGCATTCGCACCAGCAGTTAGTGAGTTTCTGTTGATCAATAACCTCACTAACACTGGGCGTGGTCAGTGTTCTGGCATTTGGCCGTTCTATCAGGTGTACGGCAGTATCTTATTCTAATTCCCTAATGACATATGGTGTTGAATATCTTTTCAAATGCTTATATGCCATCTGTATACCTTCCTTGGTGAGATCTTTTTCAAATTTTTTGTCCATTTTTAAGTTGGATTCTTCAGAGAGGTTAAATCACTTGTTGAAGTCCATGAAGTTAGTACCTAACAGACTGACATATACACACCACTGTATATAAAATAGGTAACTAATAAGAACCTAATGTATAGCATAAGGAACTCTACTTAATATTCTTAATGACCTGTATAGGGACAGAATTTTAGAAAGACTGGATACGTGTGTAACAGATTCACTTTGCTGTACAAAAGAAACTTCTACCAAAACACTGGAAGTCAATTATACTCCAGTAAAATTAATTTTAAAAATGTAGTGCCTAACTGAGCCAGGGGTTTAAACTCAAGCCTACATGACTCCCAAATCCATTCTAGCAGCACACAATCTCCATGGTTGTGGTTCAATAGAAGTACACATATACATACCAGACCAGTTACGTATATATAATAAAATGGCTATATAAAAATATACACATGTATATTTGCATATATATATACATATATATATCATATACTATACAATTCTGTATTGAATCTCATCCACTGGAATGGAAGTTCCATATGGGCAGGGATCTTGTCTCATTAACTACAATACTCCTAGCACCTAGAGGACTACCTGGCCCAGCGTGAAAGCTGTACTTTATAGTCTTCTAATAGTTTTTCTAACAGTTTCGTTAAGGTGTTAGTGATAGCTGTTCTAGGCTTTTCTGCAAATGCTTATTGATTAAATTAATACATGAACATATAAACTAAAATACAGGTTTTCAAATTATAGAGGCATAGGTGTAGGTGTTCTATGTGCTTCAGAAGGAGACAGTTCGTTTTGGCTTGTAACAGTATTATGTTGACATTTCTTCCTCCCCAATGGTATTAAAATATACTGTATTGACCATGGAGTTTTCAAATTTGGTATGCAGGTAAGAGTTCTTCATTCATGAAGAAGTCTGACTTCCCAGGATAATATGTGTGCAGGAGGAAGAGAGGGAAGATATTATTATAATGCAAAATAATCATCAGCTTTTTCAGAGATCAGCTTAAAAATTCTGCCAGAATGGTTGCTATTTCAGACTATATTGATGGACCTCCAATAACCATAATTTAGTTTTTTCATCCTTGAGAAGAAACAAGTGATCAATGACATTTTTCTAAGGTTTCCCATGATTGTGTAGCAGAATGCATCTCTCAAGTGCTGTAATTTGTGAGGACTTCAAGAGAAGCCTTAATGAGGGTTTGGAGACAAGCAAACTGGGTAATCATCACTTAGCTGACAAAAAAAGTGTTAACATATCTAAAAAGGCCAAAGGTTAATTGAAATTTGGCAAACTGAAAGCCCTGCTTAGGTTTCTTTTCTTGCCACAAATTGGAGGACATCAGATTTGCTTCTTAAACCTCCTATCAACATAACTCTGCTCATGTCTCCTCTGTTCACATGCCTTGGTTTATATTTCCAAAAATACGTGGGAGAGAAAATGGAAGAGGAAGCCAGAAGGGTTCTCTTAAAAAGTTCTAGGACTTAGCCTAAATATTTAGTATAAAATAATACACACTCATAATACAAAATTTGTGAAACACGAAACTAGAGGAAAAAAGGGGAGAAAAATGCAGATCTCTACACCAAAATCACAAGGTACAAACATTTTGATGTATCTCAGCTTATATTCTATATTTGCATACCCTTAGCATATTTTAGACTTTACTCTATGTACAGTTTAGAATCTTTTAAAACTTGGTCAAGAGATGGTCATCATCCTTATACATTTTGATGGTTAAATAATACATCAGAAGCACATTCTAACTGAAGTGATCATTTTCTTATTACTGAGAATTTCTTTTGCACTTTCATTAATACTTCATTGAACAATTTTGTGACTATTTGTTTCCAAACTTGGTATAATGTTCTTACTCAACAGTCCCACCAGGAGAATATACAGATCAAAAATTCTGAGCAAATTTTAAACTCTGTTCTGAAATTTCTGGAATTTTTCTTTTCAAAAAGTTTGGACCACATGCTTTTACCTCCTTCACTAGAAATGAAAATCAGTTTCTCTCTGGCTTGAGTCTTTCACGGAATATATGTCATTACCCTGACGTTGATCTTATCCCTGTCCACAGTAGATGGGACGTGGGTCAACCTAATAAAAATCTCCCTTTCTTATTTTCTGTGTTATATTTCGCTCTGAAATATAAGTGGGGTTGGGACCAGAGGTGGGTGCCAGCATTGGCTGGAATCACGTCACATGCAAGCCAAAGGCCAGGGGTACAAGTACACAGAAACCAGATGAGCAAATAGGGAGCTGGCGGAAGAAGTCAGTTTCACTAAAACAAGAAGTTGTGTGGTCCCTGGAGCAGGAGGAGCCTGAGACAGATGATCATGTCAGTGGCCTAGAGGGCTTACACTCCCCTGAGGTCTCACTGCACTTTCCCCTCTTCTTATAATCAACCTCCTATTTCCTTAAGCGTTTCTGAGTGTGTTTCTGCTCTTTGCAACAGAAAATCCCTAGCAAAGCATATGTCAGTGCCAAAAGGGACAGCATTTTGTGCATAACTGTTTCCAATTTCTCAAGAGATTTCAGAGAAGCCAAGTATACTGGATTTGGGTTTATTGCTTCCGGGCTCCCATTGACTCGAGTGGCTTATTCAATCTCTAAGTGTAAACTAACATGCACTATGTGTGTGTTATATATATATAAAACATTATATATATAAGTACTTATGTATGTATGAGTGTGCATATATGTATAACTCACATACATGCATGTACATGTATATCTCAAAAAACATATATGCCATACAGACACATTCACGACTAGTTTTTGGATGGTAAAACTCAACAAAGACTTGAGGAACAATGTCGGTTTCCTACAGGCATACTTCAATGTTATCACCTAAGCTCCTGAATCCTTGAGAGAGAAGACTATGGGAAGCAAATCTATAACTATCAGGTTGGGAAATGCTGAAAAGGAATGTAGCAAGTCTATAACTTAACCTAGAGAAATGCAAAATTAGCTTCCCAGGAAAGGGTCAGGGAGGGTGATGACATAACATTAAAATAAAGCACATCAGAAACCATTAACATGGTACATGGTAGTATTTATGCATCTGAATTAGCAGCCACATGTCCACAGGGAAGGAGGAGCTTACCTGTTATGATTCCACAGTGTGATTCTGTCTTACGTGTCACAGGGACAGCCGGTGTGTCCTCTCATGTACAGTAGCCACAGCAGTTCCTCATGGGGGAGATGAACATACTTCTAACTGTGAGGATAGTGAGGCAAGGCTGGCTGTTAGCCTATTCCTCTGTTAGCAGCTAAGAGAGTTAGGAGGTGCGCCTGGGGCCACTCTGACCCAGAGGCACGCTCCTTCCCCTCCTCCATTGGACTTACATGTTTCCACTACCACTAAACCTAGAAATATAAAATGGTTCTGTACTTAGGGTCTTTTCTGGCTTATCCTTAGGCCAAATACATTTTGTAGGGTTTATTTTCCTCTGGTCAAGGATTGGAACCTATTCCTCACTCAACTTGTCATTATTCCCTCAACTCCCACCTTCCCAGACTTCCTAACTTCTGAAATTGCAGATTTTTACAGAAGACATTCAGATGGCCAAAACACTCATGAAAAGATGCTCACATTCACTAATCAGCAGGAAAATGCAAACCAAACTACATATCACATACCAATCAGAACAGCCATCATCAGAAAGTCTACAAATAATACTTGCTGGAGAGGGGTTGGAAAACTGGGAACCCTCTTACACTGTTGGTGGGAATGTAAATTGGTGCAACTACTAAGGAGAAAAGTATGGAGGTTCCTTAAGAAACAAAAATTAGAGCTACCGTATAATCCAGCAGTCCCATTTCTGTACATGTATCTGAAAAAATATATGTAATTCAAAAAGACATGCACCCCAGTGTTCATTGCACCACTATTTACAATAGCCAAGACATGGAAGCAACCTAAATGTCCATCAACAGATGAGCAAATAAAGATGTGGTACACACACACACACACACACACACACACACACAGGATTATTGCTGTCACGTTGTGTCCAACTCTTGTGACTCCATGGATTGAAGCCCGCCAGGCTTCTCTGTCCATGGGGTTCTCCAGCCAAGAAAACTGGAGTGGGTTGCCATTTTCTTTTCCAGGAGATCTTCCCCACTGGGGGGTCAAATCCACATTTCTTGCTGGTGTCTCCTGTATTTCAGGCAGATTCTTTTCTGCTGAGCCACTAGGGAAACCCCAGTGGACCCAGTCATAAAAGAGAATTAAATAATGCCATTTGTAGCAACGTGGAGGGACCTAGAGACTGTCATAATAAGTGAAGCAAGTCAGACAGAGAAAAGCAAATACCATACAATATTGCTTATATGTGGAATCTACAAGAAAATATACAAATGAGCTTATATACAAACCAGAAATAGACCCATAGACATAGAAAACAAATGTATGGTTATCAAAGAGGAAAGGGGAGAGGGACAGATTAGGAATTTGGTAGCACTTTATTCACATCATTATGTGTAAAATAGATAACCAACAAGGATCTGCCATATAGCACAGAGAACTGTACTCAGCATTTTGCAATCACCTATAAAGAATCTAAAAACTAGATCCATATACGTATGTGAAACTGAAGCACTTTGCTGGACACTTGAAACTAATACGACACTGTAAATCAATTCTACTTCAATAAAAAATAAAAAAAAGAAATTATAGAATTTTGGGACTAAGATATATAGTCATTAAGACCAAAGGCTGAGAGACCATACTCTTACGATAGGAGTTTCGCGAACTAGGTCCACCTTAGGACAAGCTCGCGCTGACAGTAAGCGGACGAAAGCAAAGGAGGAAGAAGAAGGAGGCTCCGGTTGTATTTCCTTGTTCAGGATTTCCCTCTCTGCCCCACGAGTGTCTTCCCCTCTCCCAGATTCTGTGACATGTTCTCATAGTATCACTATATAGTCTCATCGATTCATCTACCTCCGGGTTCAAGGGAAAATTCACATTACTGACTTTTCTTCCCATGAAACTTTTATTTTCAGGTTCAAGTAAATTGATGTTCATTTTCAGTTCTCCACATAATCTGCCCAGCACACTCATTCTATTCAATGTGCTCCATCTATAAGATACACTGCTCCACAATTGGTGAGATAGAGTGCAGCTACTGAAATGAAAGGCAAACCAGGGAGAAGAAAAAAATCGCTGCAGCCCTACCTCACCCTGTTTCCAAAGGGTCAGACTGGAATTTATCCTCCAAAATATTCTCTTAGGCTTTATCTTACCCTGGGGCAAGTCTTAGATAATGGTCTGCAGAGATGCCAGAATGAATTTTCTATCAATAATAATTCTACTTTATTATACTTATGTATTCATTTACTAGGGGCTTACCTGGTGGCTCAGATGGTAAAGAATCTGCCTGCAATGTGGGAGACTTGGGTTTGATCCCTGGGTTGGCAGGATCCCCTAGAAAAGGAACGGCTACCTACTCTAGTATCCTTGCCTAGAGAATTCCATGGACAGAGGAGCCTAGCGGGCTACAGTCCATGGGGTCGCAAAGTGTTGCACTTGACTGAATGACTAACACTTTCACTTTCATTTATTCACTCATTGAACAAACATTTATTGAGTGACGTTTTATATACTGGGCACTATGCAAATTGCTTATGGGAAAGATACAGAACTTTTAAGATGCAGTCTGGCTATTGCAGTAGGAAAGAGTCTAAACAAGCATGGGGCAGTGAGAAAGGGCTTCTGATGGGAACTCTGGGGCACCTGGAAGGGCACCCTCGCCCTTCCCGAAGGGTACCCGAAGAGATTCAGCCAAAGAGGACACTTGATTTGGCACTTGCCGAACAGAGAGACCCATGTGCCAAAGCCTGTGTGTTTGCAGAACCAGGGAGGATGAGGAGGCATGATTCTTTTAGTGATATAAACTGGTGCCAGAGGTTGTGGGGAGGCTGTGGCAAGCAGCACAAAGACCAGGGTACAGCTACCATGCCCAGTGAAGCAGGGGGCTAGGGCCATGTCACAGAAGGCCTCCTAAGTGCCATAAGAGCTTAAACTCTACCACCACCCCACCACCACCACCACCCGCTCTTGCCCCCCACTGCCAATAACTGACAGAGGCATGACAATGCCAACACAGCTGCATCACTGTGGCCCCCAGGATGTATTGTCCCTGGTCCAGGACTCATTATAGGCAGCAGATGTGAAGTTCCAGATCCTATAAGCTCCAGGAGGGGGCTCTAAATTCCTGGCTTGAAGGAAAAAATAAGAGGAGAAAAGAGAATCTTGTTTTGCTGCTTATTAACTGTGAGGTTAGAACAAATAAGTTAACTCTCTCATTCTCTATTTATTTGCATACTGAGGTTGAACTGGACTGCCTCATGGGTAAATATCTTAGTATAGAAAATGCTTTGCTCGCTGTCTTCTTGGAGATAAAGCTTGCTGTGATATTTACCAAAATTCCCCCATTGTCGCCTCCTATGCAGGCCTTCCACCTCTGTCAAATTCTGAGCTGTGGAGTGGCAGAAGCCCCATCTCCAGCAACAGGGTAAAGATTGGGTCAGCGTCTGAAGGGAAAGCGAGAGTTCAGCTTTAGTGGGTGTGGGCGTGAGGTTTGTATCAGTCTATCCTATTCTGTGTTTGGGGAGCATGATGAAAAGCGTCCCAGATGGTTTAGGGGAAGCCAAGTGTAGGAGCTGGGTTTCCAATTCATTTCTCATGACTGCTGTAATAAATCACCCCAAAAGCAGCAGCTTAAAAAATACACATTTATTCTCTTATGGTTCTTAGTGGGTAAAAATCAAAGAGATCATGCTTCCTATGAAAGCCCTATGGGACATCTGTTCCTTGCCTTTGCGCAGTTCCAGAGGCTTTCCATATTTCTTGGCTGGTGTCTTCTTCGATCCTTGACGTCCATAGCACAGCATCTTAAATCCAGCTCTCTCTTTTAAAATCACGGCGGTGCCTTTTCTCTTCTAAGTACTCAAATGTCTCTCTCCTTCCTTCTTATAAGGACACCGTGATCATATTTAGACCCCAAGAGGATAATGCAGGATAACCTCCCCCAGCTCAAGTTCTTTAAATTAATCAATATCTACCAAGCCCGTTTTGCAATTTAAGGTAACATATTCACAAATTCCAGGGTTTAGGACCTAGGTATCTTGGGGGTCACTCCTCAGCCCTCCAGAGTTCCTCTAATAAGTAAAGCCTGGGGAATCCTGCAGCAGAGCAGGGTCTGGGATAAGGTAAGTGAGGTACTCAGAGCCTGAGACTTAAGGAGTCGCTCACTTTCAGGATTATCCGGAGTGAGGGATCTGCTCCTGAAAATGAATGTGCCTTTAAATTTTGTGCTTTAGATGCCTTGCTCACCTTACCTTAGTCTGGATCCTGTCTTGGAGTAGCAAACAGAACTGGAACAAAATTATGTGGGGCTATATCTAAGCAGCTGGAGAAGGCAATGGCACCCCACTCCAGTACTCTTACCTGGAAAATCCCAGGGACGGGGGAGCCTGGTGGGCTGCAGTCCATGGGGTCACTAAGAGTCAGACACGACTGAGCAACTTCACTTTGACTTTTCACTTTCATACATTGGAGAAGGAAATGGCAACCCACTCCAGTATTCTTGCCTGGAGAATCCCAGGGATGGGGGAGCCCAGTGGGCTGCTGTCTATGGGATCGCACCGAGTTGGACATGACTGAAGCAACTTAGCAGCAGCAGCATGTCCAAGCAGCAGGCCTGAGACAGTCCAATAGAGTTCCTGCTGGTTCCAAGAGCTAGGACGTCTTTGCCTGAGTGACTGTGTGTGTGTGAGGGCAGTGAGTAAGAGACAGGGAGGAAGACACAGAGCAGTAGAATGACTGCCCTTGATCACAGGAGTAAATAGCACCCCTCTCTAGTAACTCCCCAGAAGGGTGTGGTTTCCATGCATTCTTGAAGCAGCTTTGCTTCTATCTGGCAATGGGACTGCAGGCCAGATGGGGGAAGGGACTTGTCTGAGTTTGCAGCATGGATACCAATGAGGACCAGATGACTACCCCCAGAAGGTACATGCAGCAGGGAAAAGTGATGAGAAGGTCATGGGTTGGTATCTATTAAAACAAGTCCTGGGGAACGAGTCCTTGAAGAGGAAATGAAATGCAGACGTGACATGTCATGGATGGACCCACATGGACCCACATCCAGAGGGTCTCGTCTGTGAGTCCCACAAGCAACGATGCTCCAGTCCTCCTGGCTGCCCTGCTAGGACCAAATGCTTTCAGTGTACCATTTGTTCTGGAACTCCAGTCACTGAGAAACTCAAGGAAGAATGACCCCTTCCCTGGTCCCAGGCCTGGCTGTCTTCCTCCATACCTTCTCCTCCTCTTGCTCACATACTCCCAGCCAGGAGGACAGTGACTCATGCTAATTATACAGTAACAGGAGAAGAAAACGCACACTTTTTTTTTTTTTTCTCCCTACAGCAGCTGGGGCTTTCTATTTATTTGTCCGCTATTTATAACTCACTCAGACAAGGAGGTCTTATCTCCTCCCACCACCATTTCTCCAAATGAAATTTCTCTACGGTCGATCCAGTTCTATCTAAATTGGTTGGATAGAGGAGCACAACATATACAATCCATACTGAAAGAGATAAGGCTTTCTCCTTGTACTTGATATAAAAATAACCAACAGGCAAAATGAGCATGGATAGGGGAAAATTAATTTACTTCCCTGCCTAATTAGTAGATACAGGATAGATGTATCTGCTTAGCTCCCTAATTATAATAATACTTAGCAGTTACATGAAACTCTTTATCATAAGAAATACCACCCTCTTCTGACACAAAATAATTAATCTTCAGTACTCCTATGTGAGCATCTTATCTGAGCAAGAGAAATGTCATGAGGTTGGAGGAGAGCAGGAAGATCAGAGTGGGGTGCTGAGGCCACCCCTTACCATTCATGCGGGAGCTGCTCCGCGTGTGCAGTCCCCCAGCATCAGAACCGGGACTTGCCCAGGGACAATCTGTCCACCTCAGTCAGCTCAGGGCTCTGCCAGCTATAGCAGGTAATTCACCAGCAAGTCCCAGAGCCTGCAGATTCTAGCCTACCTGGCTGTGCAGCTAGAATCCGCCTCCCAACGTGAAAGAGGCCATGGTGGGCCCAAGCAGAGGGGCAGCTTCCAGGCGCCATGCTGCAGTGAGCGGCTGTCAGGAGATGAGCCCCTCTGGGTGCCTTCCGTCTGTTCATGGGCTTTCTGCACCACTCCTGACTCGGTGTGCATTTGCTCATTGCTGTGCTGCACTTGCCAAGTCGCTTCAGTCCCCTCTGACTCTTTCCCACCCTACGGACTGCAGCCTGCCAGCTCCTCTGTCCATAGGATTCTCCGGGCAAGAACACTGGAGTGGGTTGCCATGCCCTCCTCCAGGGGCTCTTCCCAACCCAGGGATCGAACCTACGCCTCTTATGTCTCTCGGGGCAGGCAGGGTCTTTACAAGTGCCACCTGGGAAGCCCTCACTCAACCCTACTTTTTCCTATTTCCTGTGGTGGGATACAACTCCTGGCCCATTTTGAATCAAGTCAGAGTTCCTGATAAGGTCTATGATTCTCACCTTCACCAGGAAACAGAAACTTCTTTGCCTCTAAACCCCATGGCCTCACCATCCCCTAACCTGGGATCAGATGTCTTATATATCAGATGTCAGATATATTTTCAGCCTCCCGTAGAGTAGTGTTTGCTGCTCCGTCCTGAAATTGCTGCTCCCATGCTCCTGCTTGCCATCCTTGGGAAGGGGGTACACAATCTTCTCCCCACCTCAATCCCATGCCTTCCTCAGCCTGCTCCTCCCCACACTGGGCAACCTCAGCGTGCCCCTGGACAGTTCCGTGGCAGCCAGGGCAGCTGCCTTTGTCCATGCCCAGGACTCGGGTTGTGACAAAGCAGATGTGGGCCCTGTCTCCCTGCCTCTTACACTTGAAACTTGCCAGAAGCTGTAGGAGCCCCTCTGGTCTCCAGATACTGAAAACATGTTAGTACTATGAAACAAAAGTAAAAAAAAAAATCCAATATAATTATCATTGTATTTGGTGCTTAATAGACCTTCAGTGAGGTTTGTTTAAAAAATTACATTTTAAATGATTTGCCAAGGCCTTATTTTTGTGACTTTCAGAAAAAAAAAACAAAAAACAAAAAACAAAAACCAACCACCAAAAAACCCACACACAGCCAAGCTACAACTATGTGATCTTGCCTTTATCTTATAGACAGGGGTGGGGAAAAGGAGAGCAATAAAAACAATCGTTACTTAAATTGCAACTTCACTGTCGTTTTATTTTTTCCTTACTTTTATAAACATAATAAGCCATACAAATATTGCTTACATTTAAAATTTGTTAAAGCTCAAAGCTACTATAATGAGATAAGAATTATAAGTTCTAATTATATGCTTCGAGGCAATGTAATTATGCAACAGTTTTGGGGGAAAATGAATGCGACATAACAGATCTTCTTTCTCATTTTCTTAATTTTGGGCTTTATCCTTAACCAAGGAAGAAGATCCAACTCCTACCAATTATTCCTCCACAGTTCAACTGACAATGCATCTCTGGTTAAATCATATGGGTCCAGAAAAGGAAACAGGCAAAGAAATGGACATATTTGTTACATCTTCTCACAATATGCCTGTGATGTGATGACTTCTTTTTTTGCTTTTTTTAATTGGAATATAATTCCTTTATAATGTTGTGCTAGTTTCTGCCGTACAACATCATGAGTCAGCCCTGTGTATACGTCTATCCCCTCCCTCGTGAACCTCCCTTCCCCCACATCCCACCCCTCTAGGTCATCACAGGGCACTGAGCTGAGCTCCCTGGATTGTACAGCAGCTTCTTAGTAGCTGTCTGTTTTACAGATGGCAGTGTATACCTGCCGATGCAGGAGATGCAGGTTCGATCCCTGGGTCAGGAAGATCCTGGAGAAGGAAATGGCAGCTCATTCTAGTATTCCTGCTTGGGAAATCTCATCGATAGGGGAGCCTGGCGGGCTACAGTCCATGGAGTCAAAAAGAGTCAGGTATGACTGAGTGACTGGGCAGGCACACGTGCAGTGTATAGCTCTCAGCCCCTCAGTCGTGTCCGACTCTTAGCGACCCCATGGACTGTAGCTCACCAGGCTCCTCTGTCCATGGGATTCTCCAGGCAAGAATACTGGAGTGGGTTGCCATTTCCTTCTCCACACAATGTATATATGCCAATGCTATTCTCTCATTTCGTCCTCCACCCCTTCCCCTTGTATGTCTACAAGTCTGTCCTCTATACCTGGGCCTCTATTCCTGTCCTGCATTTTTCTAGAATCCATATATATCCCTTAATATATGATATTTGTTTTACTCCTTCTGACTTACTTCTTTCTGTATGACAACCTCTAGGTTCATCCACATCATGAAATGATGCCTCTTAACATCGCAAATCAGAAATCTGACCTCATAGGTTCGGTCTGATGGTTCCTATTTCTGTGTGCCACACGATGGGCTAGTTCAGAGCATCCATCAGGGTGGGGAAGGTGACAGTAGGAAAGACTGCAGGATATGGAGCTGCCGCAAAATCACTGAGGCACGAGCACGTGGGAGGACCATCCTCGTTCTCCAAGGAACCCGGGTCTGGAAGCAGAGTAAACGCTATAGGAGGCCAGCTTCCCATCTGATACTAAAAGGAAAATGCTGGACCAATCTGGGCTCTAACTCTGGACTAGGCAGTTTCTGGAGATGAATAAACAAAGAAAAGGAACTGACTCATCAGGGAGCTGTGGAAGAAATACAATCTGCAATCAGATAACTGCTTCTCGAGTCATTTCCAACTCTGAGGTGCTCCAACTGTATTTGAACTCTCTGCACCTCATTCCTCAAATCGAGAGGAGTTAGATTAAAGCCTAGAAACGCACGCTTCCAGTTTTACAGATGTGTGTATGTATGTGTCCTCAAATGAAACCTACACTCAAGCCTAACTTGTGAAGACTGTATTTAGTGTGCTAACCACATTTACTAGAAGAAAAAAATAAAGACTATATTTTCTGATCTGTGATTGGCTGATTAAACAAAACAGTGGGGGAGAAGAGAACTGGTATCCTACTTTGATAGAAAATGACAGTCAAGAATGATGATCACACCTGGTTGGTCAGAGGTTTTTTTTTTTTCCCCCCAGAGGATGTCTATCATATTTTCATAATAAAAGCAGACCGCATATAATCCATATATTCTGTACCTTCTGCTATGTTTAATCTGTACAACAAATTATTACTGATTATCCTTCTCATTAGACATAAGGAGAAAATGAAGCTCGTATAAGATGGGTTGCTGTTTAGTCACTAAGTTGTGTCCTACTCTTTGCAACCCCATGGACTGCAGCACGTCAGGCTTCTCTGTCCTTCAGCACCTCCCAGAGCTTGCTCAAACTCATGTCCATTGAGTCGGTGATGCCATCCAACCATCTCATCCTTTGTCGCCCCCTTCTCCTCCTGCCTTCACTCTTTCCCAGCATCAGGATCTTTTCCAGTGAGCCGACTCTTCCCATCAAGCCGAAGCATTGGAGCTTCAGCTTCAGCCTCGTCTTTCCAATGAATAATCAGGTCTGATTTCCTTTAGCATTGACTTGCTTGATCTCCTTTCTCTTCAAAGGACTCTCAAGAATCTTCTCCAGCACCACACTTTGAAGGCATTAGTTCTTCATCTCTCAGTCTTATTTATGGTACAGCTCTCATATCCGTACATGACTACTGGAAAAACCATAGCTGTGACTAGAAGGACCTTTGTTGGCAGAGTGGTGTCTGTGCTTTTTAATATGCTCTCTAAGTTTGTCATAGCTTTTCTTCTAAGGAGCAAGCACCTTTTAATTTCATGGCTGAAGTCACCATCTGTAGTGATTTTGGAGCCCAAGAAAATAAAGTCTCACTGTCTCTACTTTTTCCCCATCTATTTGTCATGAAGTGATGGGACCGGATGCCATGATCTTAGTTTTTGAATGCTGAGTTTTAAGGCAGGTTTTTCACTCTCCTCTTTCACCTTCATCAAGAGGCTCTTTAGTTCCTCTTCACTTTCTGCCATAAGGGTGATATAATCTGCACATCTGAGGTTGTTCATATTTCTCCTGGCAATCTTCATTCCAGCTTGATTCATCCTGTCTGGCATTTTGTATTATGTATTCTGCATATAAGTTAAATAAGCAAGATGACAAAAAAAGCCCTGATGAACCCCTTTCTCAATTTTAAATCAGTTCCTTGTTCCATGTCTGGGTCTAACAGTTGCTTCGTGACTTGTACAAAGGTTTCTCATCGTCTGATATTCTCATCTCTTTAAGAATTTTCCAGTTTGTTATGATCCACACAGTCATAGGCTTCAGTGTGTCAATTAAGCAAAAGTAGATGTTTTTCTGGGACTCCCTTGCTTTTTCCATGATCCAGTGAATGTTGACAATTTGATCTCTGGTCCCTCTTCCATTTTTAATCCAGCTTGTACATCTGGGAGCTCTCAGTTCATGTACTGTTGAAGCCTAACTTGAGCATGACCTTGCTAGCATGTGAGATGAGCACAAATGGTATGGTAGTTTTGGTCACTGCCTGCTATATGATGTCATGAGCCTCCATCCAGAGTTCTTCAGCCACTCTGTCTTTCAGATCTAAACCCATCAATCTATTTGTCACTTCCACTGTATAATCATAAGATGGGTTGAAGTTGAAGTTGAATTGTTAGTTGCTTAGTCATGCCCAACTCTTTGAGACCCCATGGACTGTAGCCAACCAGGCTCCTCTGTCCATGGGATTTTCCAGGCAAGGATACTCGAGTGGGTTGCCATTTCTTTCTCCAGGAGATCTTCCCAACCCAGGGATAGAACCCGGGTCTGCTGCACCGCAGGCAGATTCTTTACCGACTAAACTGTGAGGGAAGCCCCATAAGATGGGTGGTGTACCCCAAATCCGCAGTCTGGTTCTAAAGCCCCTGAATTCTTCACTGCAGCCTCTGCCCAAAGATAGTCAAAGAAACCAGAACTCAGATTTAAAACATAATCCACTCTCATAATTTCATGAGAAGTTATCTGTACATAATAAAGCCTATAGGAGTCATGGGTTCAAATCCCTGTTCAGTAAGATCCCCATGAAGGAAATGGCAGCCCACTCCAGTATTCTAGGCTGGTAAATCCCATGAACAGAGGACCCTGGTGAGCCGCAGCCCATGGGGTCGCAAAAGAGCTGGACATGCATAGAGTTAGAGCATGCATAGGCCTACGGAGGCGGCATAAGGCCTCTGCCATCTCTGAGTCTGTGGTGTTCCACGTGGCATGTATGTGGGAGCCCATGGCTTATAGGCTGCCTTTGCTAGTGACCATGCCACAGAGCACCCACTAGAAATTATGTCAATTGCACTTCGTACCCAGACCCCCTGTAAAGAACCCTCCACCTGGGTTCTCCCTACACAGCTTCCTTACTCATCCACAGAACCAGCTTCTTTGAGATCTGCAGCACCATTCTCTGTCCCTGACTACAACACCTTAAAAGGTTAAAGACAAACACATTCTCTTTTTCAGAAAATTAATTCTGCTTCACGCTGACATATGCTGTATTGACAAAGGGCCGCAGGCCTTTCTCTCCCCCAAATTTTCAAAACAGAAGGTCTCTGTCCAAAATAGAAGTGTATGTTACACTGTTCCCATAAAAGAAGGAGACAAGAAGAGTCTCAGAGCCACAAATATTCTATTTTCAAGTTCAGAGCAACCAAAAAATATGTCAGCCCAGAGGGGATGGATTTGGAGGGAAGGGGGAGCGAGACACGCAAACTTTATTCTATGTTTAAATCCCAACATATGGGCCATTCCTATTTTGGGATGACAAATACTGACTTCCATGTTTTGTAATTAATGATATAAAAAGAGGAACTAAGCTACATTTGAAGGTCCCAGTAGGCTATCCCCCTACCAGTGGAGACCCTCTGCCATCTTGCAGGTTAGATTCGAAGAAGTCAGTTGGCATTGCCCGATTTGAGAGCAGAGTGTAGATGAGAATCTGGTCCCGTACTTATTTCTCCTTATAAATCGCATTTTCTGGGATCAACTTTGAACCACTACGTTTCTAAGTTGAAACTTTTCAGGATCTGAGAGGCCCCTTGAAGGTGCTGGGCTGATGGACAGATATTTCTGAAGGCTAGTGAGCCCTGGTAAAGGGGTCAAAGAACTCTGTGGGCCAAACTCAGGTCTCAGGGATCTCTGGCCCACTCCGGTTTGTAGGCTAAGTGAAACAGCATTTGAGAAGTCAAATGAAATAAATCCTCTACCTCTTTCCCATGAATGGAAGCAGGCTAGTTCTCACAGCCCACGGACATGCTGCTGCTGGCACCTGGACCGTGGCCCCGAAGCCCAGGATGTAGCCCTTCCCTGCGCCCAAGCTGCACCCCTGTTCCTTACCTGGCCTTTGGCCCAGATCCTGTTCCTAGTTTTGACTGCAGATTGTAGTTTTGCAGTGATTCCCAGCGGCTCCAAAATTCTACAACTAGATCTTGCATCCTAGGATGCTCACTTAGCAGTTTACCAACCGAGGTGTATGAAGTGTGTAGCTTACTTTTTAAATTTTATTTTTATTTTTTTTACTTTAATGAGACACGATCCATTAGTAGGTAGGAGTGGGAAACGGAAGAGTCCACTCAGGACTACCCACCAGCATTTTCTGGAGCTCTGTCTAGGTTTCCAAAAATCTTTGTCAAGATTTTCGGGAGGTGTGGGAAGCAACTTGTGCAAGCCATTGTTTCCCATGCTGCCGATGCTCAGACGTCACTGCTCGCGTTTGGTGTGGGGCTGTCGGTCCGCTCAGACGACTACAGTCTCCAGTTTTCCGACCTCTGGCTCCTGGCTGCGCAGGTCTCTCCCACTGACTCAGGAAGCTTTTCATGGGACAGGAGATAATTTGTCTGTAACCGCATCACCCTGGACTTGAGAAATCGTCCCTTTCCCAAAGCCATGTTTACTCCTCGTGCAGAGAGATGTTTTCCAAGTCTCTGAGCCTGTTTCAGCGCTGTACGCAGCGGACACAGCTCAGCTGCACACTTCTGTGCTGAATTTTGATCCTTTCCCTGGGTTCCATCGGAGGGAACAGGCATAGTTTCACTTAGAATTTGATTTTGCATCCTATCAAACATAGCAGTTTACTCCAAAGTTTAGCTCAATAACCATTCCCCCACCGACATCATCTTTGCTCTAGCATGTGGATTCTCTTTTCCACTGCATCTTTGAAATCATTTTTTCTAAAGGCATTCCAACAAATTTTAAGATCTAAATTTTATTTCACCCGGGACTTTTGATGATTCACACATGAAATAAAGAATTCACGAGTGGAATGGTATGTGTGTGTGTACTAATGAGTTTGCATGCTTTATAGTTTATTAATTAACTCTTATCTAAACCGTAACTAGGAGAAGGCAATGGCAACCCACTCCAGTACTCTCCCCTGGAAAATCCCATGGACGGAGGAGCCTGGTAGGCTGCGGTCTCTGGGGTCACACAGAGTCGGACACGACTGAGCAACTTCACTTTCACTTTTCATTTTCACGCATTGGAGAAGGAAATGGCAACCCACTCCAGTGTTCTTGCCTGGAGAATCCCAGGGGGAGCCTGGTGGGCTGCCGTCCCTGGGCTCGCACAGAGTCGGACACAGTTGAAGAGACTTAGCAGCAGCAGCAGCAAACCGTAACTGACCTTCTAAATATGATTATGTGGTTGCACACCTTTATTTTATTAATGTGGTAAATTATAGTGATTATTTTTGAATGTTTGATCAAAATTTAGTTCCTGGAACACACACACAAAAAGTTCAACCTATTTAAAAGAATACATTTACTTTTCTATAATAACTCTGAATTTTATTTAATAGTGAGTGTTTAGGAATTGGACACCTATGTTCCTCAAGAGATTACTCTTCCTTGCAAGCCCTTTGTCTGCTGTTGATAGCAAGTTATGCTGATCTCATAAAATGAACTGGGCAGGATTCCCTCTTATTCTATTATCTGGACAAGTTTGTTAAAATCTGTGTTTTCCTTCACAAATATTTGGCAGAGGTCACTGGTGAAAGCCTGTCAGCCTGCAGTTGTTCTTGCGGCAGGACTGTGGAATGGTGGGCAGTGCGTGTCCTGGGGTTATCATTCCTTTCACAGATCTAGAACTAGGCAGGTTATTCATGCCTCTGCGTCAGGCATGGTTTGTATTCTCTAGAAACTTGTTTCACCAAAACTGTCAAAATTACTGGGTATCCTCTTATTATCTTTTAAAAGTGGCTATGGTTTCTTTGGGAATGATTTTCATTTCTAAAAGTGGAGTTTATCATCCGTTTTGCTTGTCCATTGCTCCCAGAAGTTTATCAATTACAGTAGTCTTTTCAAGTAACTTTGTGCCTTTGTTTATTCCCTGTAAACAGATTTCTTTTTTATTTCAATAAGCTTGTTCTAGTCCTTCCTGTGTCCTTTCTGCTGTCTTTTTGGGGGGTTAATTTGATACTTGCTTTAAACTTCTGAAATAAAGAACTTGCCTATATTCTACATGTTTAAGGTTATAAATCTACCTGGAATCACAGATCCAGAGAGGCATCACAGATTTTAATATATCACAGGTTATTAGCATTCCATTCATATTTTTTGTTTTGTTTTTGTTCTAATTTCCAGTTTCTATTTTATATTCTCTTTTTTTGTGTGTGTTGGTATCTATATCTGTATTCTCTTCTCCTCTGCATCTTTGAAATCATTGTTTCCAAAGGCATTCCACTGAATGGTAGCATCTAAACTCTTTTACACTCAGTTTTGAAATTTTCAATGACTTGGAATTTTTATTTATCCAATAAATTGGTTGGTCCCAGTTAGTAGTCCACATATACCTGAGAATAAATGTATATTTTATTGCTGTTGGGTGCCTGGTTTTAATCGTTAATCAAAATTCTTGCTGATGTTTTGTCTTCTTATTCTTATCAGTGATGAATGGTATGTTAATATCATCACATTGATCTTGGCTTCATCTTTTAGTGATTTTTGTTTGTTTGTTTTAGCTTCTTAATATTTGCTTTACATATTTTGAGGCTATTATGGGTTGAATTGAGTTCCCCAGAAAGCTATGTCAACTTTCCAAACCCTGAAATCCGTGAATATAAACTTATTTGGAAATAGTCTTTGCATATACAAGTTAAGATGAAGTCATACTGGATTAGGGTAGGTTCTAACCAAACATGACTGCTCTTATAAGTAGAGAAAGCAGATAAATGGGGAGGGAAATGTCATGTGAAGACACAGAGACAGCACCATGTGATGAGAGGCAGAGATTAGAGTGATGAAACTCCAAACCAGGAATTTCAGGGATTGACTGTCACCACCAGCTTCTACTTGATCCCCAAAATACATGATTATTCTTTTAATAGACTTAGCATCCATTAAATTTTATCTACATTTTAACCCTTTCCATTGCTTTTTATTCCTTCATGCTCTCCTGAGCTTCTATATGGGATTAATTTTCCCTTCTCCCTAACATACTTGCTTTAAAATTAGATTTACTGTGAACTTACTGTTAATAAAGTCTCTAGTTTGTGTGTTTGTTTGAAAATATCTTTGTTTTTCTTTCATATCTGAAGGCTGTTTTGGGTATAGAATTCTAACTTGATAGTTTTTTTTTTTTCTTTCGGCATTTTGAATATATAATACAGCTGTCTTCCCTTTTTCATTATTTATAATAAGAAATCATCTATTAGGCTTATTGCTGCTACTTTTAATTAATATATCTATCTACCCCTGGCTTAAGGCTGTTTTTAAAGATATTTCTCTTTGTCTTTGGATTATGGCTGTATTATTATGTGTCTATATATGGTTTTCAAAGTGCTTCTCCTGTTTAATATTGAGCTTCTTGAATATGCATCTCATGAAAAATTCTAAGCTATTGTCTGTTAAAATATCAATCTTTCATATTTTCATTTTTTCTTCTCTTCTTGGGAGTTGAATTACACATATGTTATATTGCTTCACCATACTTCATATGTCTTTTATGCCTCTATTTTTTGTATTTTCCTTGCTTTTACCTCCCATTCTTCAGCATGAATATTTTCCTCAGATCTTTGTTACATTCATTAATCCTTCTTTCATTGCGACTAGTAGCTGTTAAACCCTAAAATGAGCTTTTAAAATTCAATTATTTAAGTTCTAGTCTTCTCATCTTCCCTGTTGCTTCCAGAGGCTAAAAGCCTCAATGCAGTAATAATAGATCACAAAATTCTACACAGAAAAACTTATGGGCATCCATTACAGTTGGGTAGAGCAGACAGAAAAATGAAAAATAAAAAAGAATCCAATTCTATATGAAAGGCAGGAATCTGTGCTAGGCACAGCACCAAAGCTGAAAGAGGTATCAGATGACTAGGAAGGGATAGAACACCCACCTAGGATTGATGTTTAGTCAAAACATCAGGGACCCTGCCCCCAAACCACCACTTACTGCCTCCCAACAGCCTGAGCACAGAATGGAGATAACACTGGAGTGCTAACTGTGAAACTGCAGGAGACAAAATCTTTCTAGAGCTCAGAGTAAAAGGAAGATATGACGCCAAGAAGGAAGCAGACACTAAGAAATAATTTCTGGAAAATAGCACACAATCTAAACCCAAGGAATTACCACAAAGGGATGAAGTAGTGTTTAGGGGTGAAGTTCTTTTTCCTTATCATGTTAATGGTTATGTGAATGTATACATTGAAATATACTCCAAGAATAGGTCAGTTTTGCTGCATGGTAACTAAGCTGAGCTCTAAAAGCTGTTCTTGTTTTAAAAGGAACAAGAAATAAATACATTCTTTCACACACAAACTCTGATAATACACTGCTAACAGATCTACTCAAGAAATATCAATGGAAATCCTTGAGGCAAAGAAAATATGATATTATTTGCAAATTTGCATCTAGAAAAAGGATTACTAGAAATAGAATATAGCGTGGTGAAATAAGACTCATAATCTTTTCAAGAGTAAGTGAAGGGAAGGTGTTAGTCACTCAGTCGTGTCTGACTCTTTGCAACTCCATGGGACTGCAGCCTGTCAGGCTCCTCAGTCCTTGAAATTTCCCAGGCAAGAATACTGGAGTGGGTAGCCATTTGCTTCTCCAGGGGATCTTCCCTGACCCAGGGATCAATCCCCTGTCTGCCACATTGCAGACAGATTCTTTCATAATTTGTACTTATGTTTAATTCCTGTAGAAGATAATTCATGTCCTAAGGTATATTTAATATAAATTATTGTGCATGTAGAACAAGTTTAAAAGTAAAATACATGAAGACATTATCACAAAGGGTGAAAGACTGGGAATATACTATTTAATATACTCTATGATCCTTACTGTTCATGGGGTTCTCAAGGCAAGAATACTGAAGTGGCTTGCCATTCCCTTCTCCAGTGGACCATGCTCTGTCAGACCTCTCCACCATGACCCGCCCGTCTTGGATTGCCCCGCAGGCATGGCTTGGTTTCATTGAGTTAGACAAGCCAAGGCTATGGTTTTTCCTGTGGTCATGTATGGATGTGAGAGTTGGACTGTGAAGAAGGCTGAGCGCCGAAGAATTGATGCTTTTGAACTGTGGTGTTGGAGAAGACTCTTGAGAGTCCCTTGGAATGCAAGGAGATCCAACCAGTCCATTCTGAAGGATATCAACCCTGGGATTTCTTTGGAAGGAATGATGCTAAAGCTGAAACTCCAGTACTTTGGCCACCTCATGTGAAGAGTTGACTCATTGGAAAAGACTCTGATGCTGGAAGGGATTGGGGGCAGGAGGAGAAGGGGACGACCCAGGATGAGATGGCTGGATGGCATCATGGACTCGATGGACATGAGTCTGAGTGAACTCCGGGAGATGGTGATAAACAGGGAGTCCTGGCATGCTGCAATTCACGGGGTCGCAAAGAGTCGGACACGACTGAGCAACTGAACTGAACTGATGATCCTTATACTTGGTGTGAAGCAGTGTGCTGTTATTTGACAGCAGACTCAGATTACTTAAAAATGCATATTGTAAACTCTTGGGCCACCACTAAAATATTTTAAGTGGTATAAATAATAAATCAACAGAGGAAATAAAATTTTCAAATAACTGAACAGAAGTTAGAAAAGAAGAAAAATAAAGGAACCAGAAGAAACAGAAAACAGGTAACAAGGTGGTAGGTATAAATCCAGTATTAGGCTTCCCTGGTGGGCCAGTGGTTAAGAATGTGCCTGCCAATGCAGGGGGATGCAGGTTTGATCTCTGGTCCAGAAACATCCCAGATTCCTTGAGGCAACTAGATCTGTGCACGGCAACTACGTCCATGTGCCGCAGCCACTGCCCTGGAGCCTGTGCCCCAAACGAGAGAATCCATTGCAATGAGAAGCCTGTGCACCCCAGCTAGAGAGGAGCCCCTCCTCCCTGCAGCTAGAGAAAGCCTTCACACAGCAATGAAGAACCAGAGCAGCCAAAAATAAACAAATATAAATCCAACACCATTTATAATCGCATTGAAAGTAAATGATAATAAATTACTTTAAAGATTGAGATCGTCAAATTGAACACAAAGCAAGACTTGACTATTGCAGCCTATAAGAAATCACATTAAATTTAAAAAATAGACATTAAGAGTAAAATGATGGAAAAAAATTATCATGTAAACACTAACCTTAATAAACTGAAGGAGCTATACTAATTTCATAGAAAGTAAATTTCAAAACAAAGAACATTTTCAAGGACAAAGATGGACATTCATTAATGAGAAAACATTTTGACTTTCTGTAAAAATACATTAATCCAAAAGTGATATATTTAACAAAGAGCTTCATAATGCATGAAGAAAAATTGGTAAAACTAAAATGAAAGGTAAGAGCCATGATTAAAATGATGAAAAATTTCAAAACTTCTCTCTTAGTTGATAGTACAAGTAGGCAGAAAAGCAGGGCTTCCCTGGGGGCTCCATCAGTAAAGAAGAGGCCTGCGACGCAGGAGACCTGTGTTGGAACCCTAGGTAGGGAAGATTCCCTGGAGGAGTAAATGGCAACCCACTCCAGTATTCTTGCCTGCAATAATCCCATGGACAGAGGAGCCTGTCAGGCTACAATCCATGGGATCACAAAGAGTAGGACATGACTTGGCAACTAAACCACCAGGCAGAAAATCAGTAGGTCCCAGGAATTCAAAATGTAATCTAAACTGACGAATGAATCTAACAGTATTACACATGTAAAATATAACCACACTAACTAACATATGGGGCGAAAGGAACTTACGTAATTATCTTAGTGAAACAGTGATTTCCACCTGATTTTGTATCATAAAGCTAAAGGCAAAAGGAACTGAACATAATCACTATGCCTGCTTCAGGCACTAGTGTGCTTCAGTCATATCTGACTTTTGTCACCCTGGAAGACCTTAGCTCTACAGGCTCCTCTTCCAGTGAATATTCAGGGTTGATGTCCCATTGGAATGACTAGTTTGATCTCCTTGCTATCCAAGGAACTCTCAAGAGTCTTCTCCAGCACCACAGATCAAAAGCATCAATTCTTCAGCACTCAGCCTTCTTTATGGACCAACTGTCACATCCATACATGACTACTGGGAAAACCATAGCTTTGACTAGACATACCTTTGCCAGCAATGTGATGTCTCTGCTTTTTAATATGCTGTCTAGAGATATCTTCAAGAAAATTAGAGATACCAAGGGAACATTTCATGCAAAGATGGGCTCGATAAAGGACAGAAATGGTATGGTCTTAACAGAAGCAGAAGATATTAAGAAGAGGTGGCAAGAATACACAGAAGAACTGTATAAAAAAGATCTTCATGACCTGGAAAATCATGATGGTGTGATCACTCATCCAGAACTAGACATCTTGGAATGCGAAGTCAAGTGGGCCTTAGAAAGCATCACTACGAACAAAGCTAGTGGAGGTGATGGAATTCCAGTTGAGCTGTTTCAAATCCTGAAAGATGATGCTGTGAAAGTGCTGCACTCAATATGCTAGCAAATTTGGAAAACTCAGTAGTGGCCACAGGACTGGAAAAGGTCAGTTTTCATTCCAATCGCAAAGAAAAGCAATGCCAAAGAGGGCTCCAACTACCGCACAATTGCACTCATCTCACATGCTAGTAAAGTAATGCTCAAAATTCTCCAAGCCAGGCTTCAACAATATGTGAACTGTGAACTTCCTGATGTTCAAGCTGGATTTAGAAAAGGCAGAGGAACCAGAGATCAAATTGCCAACATCCGCTGGATCATCAAAAAAGCAAGAGAGTTCCAGAAAAACATCTATTTCTGCTTTAATGACTTTGCCAAAGCCTTTGACCGTGTGGATCACAATAAACGGTGGAAAATTCTGAAAGAGATGGGAATAGCAGACCACCTGACCTGCCTCTTGAGAAATCTGTATGCAGGTCAGGAAGCAACAGTTAGATCTGAACATGGAACAACAGACTGGTTCCAAATAGGAAAAGGAGTATGTCAAGGCTGTATGTTTTCACCCTGCTTATTTAACTTATATGCAGAGTATATCATGAGAAATGCTGGGCTGGAAGAAACACAAGCTGGAATCAAGATTACCGGAAGAAATATCAATAACTTCAGATATGCAGATGACACCACCCTTATGGCAGAAAGTGAAGAGGAACTGAAAAGCCTCTTGATGAAAGTGAAAGTGGAGAGTGAAAAAGTTGGCTTAAAGCTCAACATTCAGAAAACGAAGATCATGGCATCCGGTCCCATCACTTCACGGGAAATAGATGGGGAAACAGTGGAAACAGTGTCAGACTTTATTTTTATGGGCTCCAAAATCACTGCAGATGGTGACTGCAGCCATGAAATTAAAAGACGCTTACTCCTTGGAAGAAAAGTTATGACCAACCTAGATAGCATATTCAAAAGCAGAGACATTACTTTGCCATCTAGTCAAGGCTATGGTTTTTCCTGTGGTCATGTATGGATGTGAGAGTTGGACTGTGAAGAAGGCTGAGCACCGAAGAATTGATGCGTTTGAACTGTGGTGTTGGAGAAGAGTCTTGAGAGTCCCTTGGACTGCAAGGAGATCCAACCAGTCCATTCTGAAGGAGATCAACCCTGGGATTTCTTTGGAAGGAATGATGCTAAAGCTGAAGCTCCAGTACTTTGGCCACCTCATGCAAAGAGTTGACTCATTGGAAAACACTCTGATGCTGGGAGGGATTGGGGGCAGGGGGAGAAGGGGACGACCCAGGATGAGATGGCTGGAATGCATCACGGACTCAATGGACATGAGTCTGAGTGAACTCCGGGAGTTGGTGATGGACAGGGAGGCCTGGCGTGCCACGATTCATGGGGTCGCAAAGAGTCGGACACGACTGAGCGACTGAACTGAACTGAACTAGGCTTGTTATAGCTTTCCTTCCAAGGAGTAAGCATCTTTTAATTTCATGGCTTCAGTCACCATCCGCAGTGATTTTGGAACCTAAAAAAATGAAATCCGTCACTGTTTCCACTTTTTATTCTTCTATTTGCCATGAAGTGATGGGACTGGATGCCTTAATCTTCATTTCTTAAATGTTGAGTTTTAAGCCAGCTTTTCACCTTCATCAAGAGGCTCTTTATGTCCTCTTTACTTCCTGCCATTAAAGTGGTATCATCTGCATATCTGAGGTTTTTTTATATTTCTACTAACAATCTTGATTCCAGCTTGTGAGTCATCCAGCCTGGCATTTCGCATGATGTAAAAAACAGGGTGATAAATACAGCCTTCTCATACTCCTCCCCAAATTTTGAACCAGTCTATTGTTCCATGTCCAGTTCTGACCGTTGCTTCTTGCCTTGCATACAGGTTGATCAGGAGGCAGGTAAGGTGATCTGGTACTCCCATCTCTTCAATAAATTTTCCAGATTTTTGTGATCCACACAAAGGTTTTAGCATAGTCACTGAAGCAGAAGTAGATGTTTATTAGAATCCCCTTGCTTTTTCTATGATCCAGCGGATGTGGCAACTTGATCACTGGTGCCTAAGCCATTTCTAAATCCAGCTTGAACATCTGGAAGTTCTCAGTTCATGTACTGCTGAAGCCTAGTTGAAGGATTTTTATCATAATTTTGGTAGCATGTGAAATGACTACAGTTGTATGGCAATCTGAACATTCTTTGGCATTGCTTTTCTTTGGGATTGGAAGGAAAACTGACCTTTTCCAGTCCTGTGGCCACTGCTGAGTTTTCCAAATTTATTGGGATATTGAGTGAAGCACTTTCACAGCATCATTTTTTAGGATTTGAAACAGCTCAGCTGGAATTCCATCACCTCCACTAGCTTTGTTTATTGTACTGCTTCCTAAGGCCCACTTGACTTCACATTCAAGGATGTCTGGCTCTAGGTGAGTGACCACACCATCATGGTTATCTTGGTCATAAAGACCTTTTTTGTACAATTCTTCTGTGTATTCTTGCCACCTCTTAATCTCTTCTGCTTCTGTTAGATACTTGGCATTTCTGCCCTTTATTTTGCCCATATTTGCATGAAATGTTCCTTGGTATCTCCAATTTTATTGAAGAGATCTTTAGTCTTTTCCATTCTATTGTTTTCCTCTATTTCTTTACATTGTACACTTAAGCAGGCTTTCTTATCTCTCCTTGCAATCCTTTGGAACTCTGCATTCAGTTGGATATATCTCTTTCCCTTTCTCTTCTGCCTTTCAATTCTCTTCTTTTCTCAGCTATTTGTAAGGCCTCCTCAGACAATGACTTTGCCTTCTTGCACTTCTTTTTCTTGGGGATGGTTTTGGTTACCACCCCCTACAATGTTATGAACCTCTTATCCCTAGTACTTCAGGCACTCTGTCTATCAGATCTAGTCCCTTGAATCTATTCCTCACCTCCCCTGTATAATCATAAAGGATTTGATTTAGGTCATATCTCAATTGCCTATTGTTTTTCCCTACTTTCTTCAATTTGAGCCTGAATTTTGCAATAAGGAGCTTGTGATCTTAGCCACAGTCATCTCAAATTCTTGCTTTTGCTGTCTGTATAGAGCTTCTCCATCTTTGGCTGCAAAGAAGATAATCAATCTAATTTCAGTACTGACAATCTGGTGATGTCCAGAGTTGTGTAGAGTTGTGTGTGTGTGTAGGTGTGTAGAGTTACCTCTTGTATGTTGATTGGTAAATGTGTTTCTCAGAGTAGTATAGTTATTCTGAACCTACTTTACACATACTCTATATTTGGACAAAATCATATGTATTTAGATACTGAAAGCCAGGTTTTTCACCATCAGAAAGATGTATAACAGATAAGCAAAGAGGTAATGTTAGAATGAATCTATGATGTTGGATTGGAGTCGAATATATCAGTATAAACTTACATTGTTTAATGCACATGAAAACATATAGATACAAAAATAAGAATAACTTGATCTTCGAATACCATTGTGTCCTTCTTAGAGAAATGGACCATTCTATGACTGAGACAAGTTTAGTATAAGAAAATCCTGGCATATCTTGGTGCCAGAATGAAGGAAATGCTTATGCGTCAAAAAGAAGAAACATAAAAGCAGGAGGGTATGTCAGGAAGTCAAAGAAACCATCTGTAAAAGCTCCTGGTGAGCAATGAGGAAATTATTTGAGCAACAAAGTGAAAAATAATAGTATTGGGGTTTAACCTAGATAATAAATATATAAATGCATAATTAAATAAGTAAATAAATAAGGTATAAAGGGCAACTTGTCCTCATAGGAGAATCCCAAATAATAAACCTAGAAGTAAACAGAAATGGAAAATCACCACTGGAATGCCACAGTAATAACTGCTCAAACAAAATCCACTGATAAATGCCAGATTTAGTGGAAAAAATATTTAAAAAGAAATAGGATATTTGGAAAGAAAGTTATGGCAAACCTAGACAGCATATTAAAAAACAAAAATATCACTTTGCCAACAAATGTCCATATAGTGGTCTTTCTAGTAGTCATGATATGAGAGTTGAACCATAAAGAAGGCTGAATACAGAAGCATTGATGCTTTCAAACTGTGGTGCTGGAGAAGACTCTTGAGAGTCCCTTTAACAGCAAGGTGATCAAACCGGTCAATCTGAAAGGAAATCAACCCTGAATACTCATTGGAAGGACTGATGCTGAAGCTCTAATACTTTTACCACCTGATGCCAAGAACCAGCTCATTGGAGAAGACCCTGATGCTGGGAAAGGTTGAAGGCAAAAGAAGAGGGCAGCAGAGGATGGGATGGAGGGATAGCATCAGCATCACCGACTCAATGGACAGGAACTTGGGCAAACTCCAGGAGACAGAGGAGGGAGGGATGCCTGGAGTGCTGCAGTCTCTGGGCTCCCAAAGAGTCGGACACGACTTAGTGGCTGAACAACAACAAGGACATTTGCATGTCTTCAAAATATCTGTCTTGAAACACTTCTTAACTACTCTGATGGTTTTAATATTGTCCACAAATTCCTTTATATTTTCCCTAGGTGGTGAGGCATAGTTCCTCACTTCTTATGCATGAGTTGACTGTAGTGAGTCACATCTAACAAAGTAAGGGAAGGGAAATAATAACTTTATACTACAGAAACCTGACAGACACAGCTTTAAACAACTGATCAAGGTTAACATCACCTGTCATATTGATATCACATGCCCCTGATTATGATGCAATGTAAAAGGGCCATCACCTCTCAGCTGTTCCTTCCAAAAATGTATAACCACAGCCTCATCATGAGAACATATACATATATAGATCAGAGAACATTTTATAAGACACCTGACCAGTACCACTTCAGAAGTGTCAAGGTCGCCGAGACAAGGAATAACTGATAACTTACGACTTAGATTAAAGGCACGTGACAACTAAAGGCAATGTATCATGCAAGGTTGGATCCTAGGATTCTTTAAAAAGTGGAAAAACTGAAGAGATGTAAATAAAGTATATAGTTTAGTCATTAATACTTTTCTGCTATTAATATCTTAGTCGTGATCATTTGAACTGTGTTTACATAAGATATTAACATGAGGAGAAGCTATGTACAGCATATACAGAAACTAGTTTTGCAACACTTTCTACTTCTGAAATTATTTCAAGAAAATAAAGAAATTATATGGAGTTTAATAATATTCTACATTGAAAAAAGATGGCCAATATAGCTCTCCTGTTCTGAATTATCACCAACCTTCAGTCAATCCTAGTGGTTTCCACATCCTAAGAATATAGAAATTGTCTACTCACTGTGAATCCCTCTTTGGTGTCATCCAGGTTAAGGTAGATTCAATTTATTATTCCTTTGGCTCAGCCAGATATAGTTTGATTTCTGCAAATGTGAATCCCAAGTCTCGCCAATTTAAAAATAAAAAGTTAGTCTTGCAATCACTTTTCACATTGTTCATGTCATTTTGCTCACTGTCTCACAAAGGGCAATTTTTTTTCTTCTAAATTGTATAATAGTTATTTTCTATGTAACATATCACATAGGTTAAGTCTCATTAAAACAATTTTGTTTTATAATACTCAAGGCACAGCAGGATTTGTATTTTAAATAGTATATATATATACTTACATACTGTATATATCTTTTATTATATGTATGTGTACCTTTTGTTTTACTTGTGATGTATCCTACATTTAACATTTCCCAGTACATGTAGATAAATTCAGTGGCCTTTCTATGTCTCCTTCTCTGAGGCTGGCGGATTCACACTCCTGGTATATCCATCAGCTCAGTTCAGTTGCTCAGTTGTGTCTGATTCTTTGTGACTGCATGGACTGCAGCACACTAGGCCTCCCTGTCCATCACCAACTCTGGGAGTTTACGCAAACTCATGTCCATTGAGTTGTTGATGCCATACAACCATCTCATCCTCTGTCGTCCCCTTCTCATCCTGCCTTCAATCTTTCCCAGCATCAGGGTCTTTTCAAATGAGTCATCTCTTGGCATCAGGTGGCCAAAGTATTAGAGTTTCAGCTTCAACATCAGTCTTTCCAATGAACACTCAGGACTGATCTTCTTTAGGATGGACTGGTTGGATCTCCTTGCAGTCCAAGGGACTCTCAAGAGTCTTCTCCAACACCACAGAAGTACAAAATAGAACTTCCCTAAGTCTATTGCAAGGAACATTGTTCTCTCAAGAAGGTCCCAGATCAAAGAAACCCATAACAAAATTAATATGAAAAGCTGTATATATTTTACATTACTACTCAGAGATTTCAAAGCACATTAAAATCTCTAACATCTGACAGAAAATGTAATTCTTTGACTCAGAGATGTCCCAACTATTTTTTTCCCCATAGTGTAAAGAGCATCTTGATGAAAGTGAAAGAGGAGAGTGAAAAAGTTGGCTTAAAACTCAACATTCAGAAATATGGCATCCAGGCCCATCACATCATGGCAAATAGATGGGGAAACAATGGAAACAGTGGCAGACTTTATTTTCTTGGGCTCCAAAATCACTGCAGACTGCAACCATGAAATTAAAAGACAGTTGCTCCTTGGAAGTAAAGTAATGACTGACTTATACAGCATATTAAAAAGCAGAGACATTGCCAACAAATGTCCATCTAGCCGAGGCTATGGTTTTTCCAGTAGTCATGTGTGGATGTGAGAGTTGGACTGTGAAGAAAGCTGAGTGCCGAAGAATTGATGCTTTTGAACTGTGTTGTTGGAGAAGACTCTTGAGAGTCCCTTGGACTGCAAGGAGATCCAACCAGTCCATCCTAAAGGAGATCAGCCCTGGGTGTTCTTTGGAAGGACTGACGCTGAAGCTGAAACTCCAGAGGAGGAGATGGCATGAAACTGGCAGGGGATGAGATGGCATGCCTGACTCGATGGACATGAGTGTGAGAAAGCTCCGGGAGTTGGTGATGGACAGGGAAGCCTGGCGTGCTGCAGTCCATGGGGTCACAAAGAGTCAGACACGACTAAGTGCCTGAACTGACTGAACTGATCTGTCATTTTTGGAAACCAATTTGGGAATCTGTTATAAACAGGATACACCATAAGAGCCAAACTGGAATGCTGCTACTTCAAGCTAGTTCATAGCTCAGGGTGTGCAGTCTACGCATGAAAGGAGATTTCTAAGCTGGCAGTTGCATGGATGGCTGAATTGGATAGATAAATGATAAGTGAACAGATAGATATATAGCCAGACAGACAGATAGATAGATGAATAGATCAGAACCACTGTTTGGGCATATCCCAGTATTATCCTATCAAATGAGAAAGAGGCGGTAGAAAGAATACAGAAGAGTAAAGTGTTTTGCATAATCCCATGATGATGATATGGGCAAAAAAAGCAAAATAAATGCAATGTTTGCTCTTTGTATAACATTTTACAATACTCCTCACGTGTGCTTTTGTGTTTCCATGGGACCCTGTGGATATTATTTTAATGCTTTAATAGTTATAAATATCATAATGTTTTATAAAGTCTTATTTGCCAATCTGTTTTTCACTCATATAGGTTTCAAGTGGTGAGAAATATATCACAGTCATAATTATATTCTGATTATCTAGTAATGGCCTAGCACAGAGTTTGAAACTCTGGCTTAAGTGAATGACATGTATAAAAGCACCATATCTAGAGTTGTATGTTGTAGGAAAGGTGCAGAAACAGCTGAGTTTACAGATTGAAAATTTCAATAATAATGATAGGGGACTTCCCTGGAGGTCAGGTGGTTAAGACTTCACCTTTCAATGCTGGGGTTGCAGGTTCAATCCCTGATCAGAGAGCTAAAATGCCACACGCCTTCCAGCCAGAATACCAAAACATTAAACAGAAACAATATTGTAACAAATTCAATAAAAACTTCAAAGATGGTCCATGTCAAGACAATGTTTTAATAATAGTAATGATGATAGTCAAATAGGAATAATATTGTGCATTGGAAATTTAGGAAAGAAAATAAATTTGTTTTATAAAATAATGCATATGAAAAAGGTTAAAATAAATTAGAAGACAAAAATATTCTGTACTTTGAAAAATAAATATCCAACAAAGTAATAAAAAGGAAAAAATATGTGCATATAAAGTGAGAAAGAGGAAAGGAATTGTAACAGTAATTCAGAAGAGACGTTTAACTTATAAAAACACACAACAGATGGCATATATTGATTGATCTGAAACACGTACCAAATATTTCTCACAGAATAATAACAATTCAAATTACTCAAGTCATTACAAAATCAAGTAGAAAAATTGAATAAATACATAACATGAAAAGCAGTTCATAAATTTGTTAAAAGGTGACCCAAGTGAAGCCTCAGGTCTTGTTTATTATTAAAGCTTGTTTTTATAAATATTCAGCAGCAGAAAATTTCTACACAACGGAAAATGATCTAAAACACAGAATAAATAATATAAAAACAATTTGATTTATAAGGGAAATATGACCTTGATATCAAAAAATACTAGGATAATAAAAACAGAAAACCATAGATCAATGAGTATAGATTTGGAAATCCTCAGAATTTAGTGGCTCACTAAAACATGACTGAATAAAGTTTAATCTTTTAAACAGAAATATTAAGTAGTAAGAACTTTACTGTAACAAAACATCAACTCAATTGGCCAAATTAAAAAAAAAACAGCAAATTAAAATTCATCTCAAGAAAAACCAAAAAGCTTTGCTAAAATATAAAATTCTTTTTAATAAATGGTGTATACAAAGAACCAATATTCAAGATGCTAATAGTATGAAAATAATAAAAATGATTCTGTAAATATTAAGAATCAAATGACAATTCCTACCATCATTGCTATTTAATACTCTCTGGATAATCAAGTCACTTATGCAACAATAGCCACAAAAGTAATGATATTGTTATCAAGAATCATGTCTTGAATTACCACTGATTTCCAGTTTTAATTATTTTGTCTATTAAAGGGCCTTATATCTCTAAGATTCGTAGATGAAAGAGAGATGATGTAAGTTGCCCGGGGCCTGACAATCCCGGCTTCACACCTGAACTTTGTAGGGAACTAGTTCTAGGAGTGTTAGCAAAGGTAAACAAGACAGACAATTCATAAGAGAAACAGGAACTGGTAAATATTATAAGCAAAGACGTGGAAAAGAGTCCATCGTCACCAACAGCCACAGAAATGAGCATTAAGGCAAGCCGCTCCTCTTCATCCATGGAACTGGCAAAGCGTGAGTAAGGTAAGTATCTGACCCTAGGAAGAATAAGTGAAATGTTTCTCTTGTATAATGAAGGCGACACTGAATCTAAGAACGGAACATATCAGGACTGAAAACGACAGTGTCTGTTAAGAAGCAGAGGTTTTCTAGTTCTTGACAGGATTAAATAGATTGTCCACTATTTTTTTGAGGGGGGGGGCTATTATATTAAATAGGTTCCTATATATGTAGTACTCATAGCAGTGGAAGATAGGAAGCAATCTACTGTTTCTGTAACAGTGGAATGGTTGGGTAAGTCCTAATTAATTCACTAAATTGACTGCTAAACAACTGTTAAAATCGTGTTTTCAAAAATCACATAGGAACTATGATATATATTAGTTTTAACTAAAAAAAAAAAAGGTGACAAATAGAGTGAATACTTTGATAATGACTAACATACTTGCACATGAAACCGACCGTATCATCGGGTATAAAACAATTAACCAGTGACACCCTTGAGGGACAGCTTCTGAAGAGTCATTCAACGGTAGGATGCAAAAGGCCCCAGTGTTCTGCACAATTAGGATCCGTTTTCTTATCAGGCTGTCTCTGCTCATGTCACTGGAAGGCACTACTTTTATTCCAAAGCTGCAGCAGAATTCTGATGATGACCACATAGAGATGGTGTTCTCAATTTAAGGACACAGAGTTGCCATTCCATCCAGCCATTAAGGAGAAGAGCAAGGCCTCAGCAGGTTTCCATGCCTGTGATAGGAAAGCCAAGAATTGTGGGCTTTCCCACAGTGTCTTGAAAAAAAGGTTGACGTTTGAGCAAAGATTAATAACTGAAGGACAAAGACTTTCAAAAACATGAAAAAAACTGTAAAGCAACAATTCATAAAGGTTTATTTTCTTGAGAGAGGCATGATACTATAAGCTGATTAAGAAGGTTTATTTAGAAACATGAAGAAATTTTCTAATTTAAGGAATTTCAGGGATTTCTCCGGCAGTTTAGTGATTAAGACCTCATGCTTCCAATGCAGGGGGCATGGTTCAGTCCCCGCATGGGGAACTAATATCCCACGTGCTACGCTTCACAGCCAAAAACCTAATAACAGGAACTTCTCTGGTGGCTCAGTGGTAAAGAGTCTGCCTGCCAGTGTCAGAGACATGGGTTTGATCCCTGGTCTGGGAGGGTCCCGCATGCCGTGAAGAAGCTAAGCTCCCCAACTACTGAAGCGCACATGCCCGAGTGTCTGTGCCCCACAAGAGAAACCACAGCAGTGAGAAGCCCGTGCACCGCAACTGGGGAGCAGCCCCCGCTCGCCACAACTAGAGACAAGCCCTCACCCCGCTCGCCACAACTAGAGACAAGCCCTCACAGCAATGAGGACCCAGCACAGTCCATCAATCGATCAATCAAAACTGAAAAAAAAAAACCAACAAAAGAATTTCATGACTTGTTGGACTTTTAGAAAGGGTTTGCTAAATTTGGAAAATGATGTCACTTACAAAAATCTTTGATATCGTTGCTGTAAAACATGAACTTTCAATTCAATAATAATAGTTAATGTAAGGAAATAAAGACCATCACCCTTCTGGGGGAAGGAGGGAAAAAAAAAAAAAAAGGCACTTGAAACAAAGCTGATCAGTCCAGGGAAAAAATTCCAACACAGGGCCCCAAAGGAGATCGCCATTACATAGAAGTTGAAATCCAGATGAAAAAATATTTCTTCATTAGTTACTCTGGTTAGGAGTTAACACCTCTTTCATAGCGAAGATGGAGCTGCTGCCTGAGGATTGTACCTACCGGTAGATACAAGTGAGATGCGTTTCTGAAGAGCAAATTTCCTGCGTGAAAAGATTTTTTGTGTTTTGGATGGAGATGGTTTGAATTGTACAGACGGGGAGAACCACCGCGTGTGAGTATGTGCGCAAGTATACACACGTACACATCTTCTTTCTTAAGCAAGAGAACACAGAAGACCAAGACGTGAGTCTTCTCTGAAGAAGAATGAGCTTCTACTTGAGCAGATGGGGGATTAGAGCTACTATGTCTTGGCATAAAGGTACATATGACCCCAGTTTTTCACCACATTTGGAAAAACTGGGGCATGTTGCTTTCAAAAATTTGGGAGGTAAACATCCCAACATACACAGCTTTTGTGTCAGTTCCTTACAACAAATACCCCTTAAAACATAACACTTGTTATGCCCTTAAGTCTACAGTCGGAGTAGAATCTGGGAAAGTTTGGCTTCTACAAGCATTAACCTGAACTGGTTCCAAGGCTATGAAGTGTAAACATCTGAAAGTCTGAGTTCTTACATGTCTGGTTTGGTGAGGGCTTTGGCTCAGATTCCTCTCCACATGGCTCCTCCATGTGACCTCTCCACACAGTCTGTCAACAGAGGCTAGTTTGGACTTTTTCTCAGAACAGTGTCTGCCTTGCCCAGAGAGTGAGTGTCCCAGAGAGAAAGAGAACTTCAGAAAGAGAGAGATTCAGAGAGCATGAACAGAGAAAAGAAAATAAAGAGGAGGCCGAGTCAAGGTCACCTTGCTATTTGTGATCTAGCCTGGGAAGTCATAGTGTGACTTCTACTACCTTCTATTAATTAAGGCAGACGTGAGACTCATTCCTAATGGAGGAGTGTCACTGCCTCACTGTAGGAAAAATGCTTGGGATCAGATAAATATTGGTCCTTCCATCTCGGAAAAATATTATCTACCAGAGTTCATCCCTTGGCTTCCATAATCCCCTCCTCTATCATACCCAAAATACACTTATTTGTCTCCCCTAAGGCGATGGCACCCCACTCCAATACTCTTGCCTGGAAAATCCCATGGACAGAGGAGCCTGGTAGGCTGTGGCCCATGGGGTCGCGAAGAGTCAGACACAAATGAGCAACTTCCCTTTCACTTTTCACTTTCATGCATTGGAGAAGGAAATGGCAACCCACTCCAGTGTTCTTGCCTGGAGAATCCCAGGGACAGGGGAGCCTGGTGGGCTGCCGTCTATGGGGTCACACAGAGTCAGACATGACTGAAGTGACTTAGCAGCAGCAGCAAGACCCTCAAGCTTTATCACAAGACATCATTTCAAGATTCAGATACTGTATATAATATCCTATGCAGTTCGTCAGGTGAAATTTCTCAAAGGCAGCCCTTAAGCAAATTTCTTTAGATCTGAAGATCTGTGAACTAAAAAGGCAAGTTCTACGCCCTTTAGACACCCAACATACAATGGTAGTGCAGGCATCCATTAACTGCTATGGAGCTTCCTGTTCAAAGAAGAGAAAAAGGGAAACACACGGTTTAGCAGCTCCAGTTCTGAAATCCAACTGGACAATGATACCAGTTACCAAACTGGAACCCCATCCTACTTCCAATATTCTCCTTGATTCTTTTTTCCACCCTCTGACCCATTGTTTCTGTCTTATACCTCGTTCTTTTTCCATTAGAAATGACAGGTGTTTGTAGCTCTGTAGTTACATTCTGACAGAGGTAATTTGGACATCCAAAGGTCTATTTTCATTCTATTTCAACTTTATCTCTTTGAGTCCAAAGTGATAGAATTCCTTTTACACTTTGTGAATCTGTTATGAATCAATCTATCATCAGCTCTAATAGACAAAGAGCTGCATCCACAGGAATAATTTTTCTTCCCCTACTTGAGACTTTCTAAGTCGACTGTGTGATGTGGCAATTATAGGTCTTTTGTTTAATGCAAAGATTCTTTAAATTATGCCTATTCTGATTGAATGACTCCCTAAGACAGTGCCTTACATTTTTCTGAGGTCTTTATAAAGCATATTTTAGTCCCACGCTGGATTTTATCACTGCTCAGAAGCTTGTCCTTAATTTGGGGATCTAGGAAACTGAGAATGAGTTATATTTTTAATCCAGTAAGCCTAGGTCCCTTTATATTGAACAGCTATTTCTTTAGCTTGCCTCTCTCTTGCATTTTATTATGGACATATAAAAGAAGCCAAGTAACAACATTAACCCTTTGCCCAGAAATCTCTCCAGTGAGACCCTCTAGTTCATTAGATACATTTTCTACTTTTCACATTACAATGTATAACATTGTTGCTGAACTTCCTGAACCTAGTTAAGGGATCCTCTTTCCTTCAGTTTTCAAGAATATTTCCTTTCCTTTCCTTCAATACTTCACAGGTAGCCTCTAAAAGGGCCATTATGCTCTTCTAGGTCTTTCCAAATACTGTCTAATCTCTTAGTCACAAAGCTATTATCATCATTTTAGTTTTTGCTTATGGCAGCATACAACACCAGGTCCCAACATGTGTACTAATGAGCTAGCGCAGCATAACAAACCAATCCTAAATGAAAGAGACTTAGAATGATAATATTTAATCAGGGCACAAATCTGCAATCTGTACAGGTTCAGCAAATCCTGCCTCCACTCTCTCAACTAGACAGCTCAAGATCTACAGGCTGGGAAACATCACAGGCTTGTTCACTCTTAAATCTGGCATAAGATTTTGGCTGTCAGATGGGGCCTCAGTATCTTTCCAGGTAGTCAGTCTCTCCACGTGAGTTAGTCTGAGTTTTCTCATGACATGGTGACTGGTTTCCTACAGAACAAGCATTCTAAGGGGGGGTGTGGGGGATGTGGGCAGAAAGAAACTGTTTTGCCTTTTATGACCTGTCCTTGATTGTCATGTGATATCACTTCTGTCTACAATTTTATTGGTTGTACTAGTTAGAAGGTTTGACCCAGGTTCATTGGAAAGAAACATAGACTAAACCAGCTAAGGCTGAGTGCCGAAGAATAGATGCTTTTGAACTGTGGTGTTGGAGAAGACTCTTGAGAGTCCATTGGACTGCAAGGAGATCCAACCAGTCCATTCTGAAGGAGATCAACCCTGGGATTTCTTTGGAAGGAATGATGCTAAAGCTGAAACTCCAGTACTTGGGACACCTCATGAGAAGAGTTGACTCATTGGAAAAGACTCTGATGCTGGGTGGGATTGGGGGCAGGAGGAGAAGGGGACAACCAAGGATGGATGGCTGGACGGCATCACTAACTTGATGGATGTGAGTCTGAGTGAACTCCGGGAGTTGGTGATGGACAGGGAGGCCTGGCGAGCTGCGATTCATGGGGTCACAAAGAGTCGGACACGACTGAGCGACTGGACTGAACTGAATGCAAGGGTGTCAATATTGCACTTTAATAGAAGTACGTGCGATAGTTTATAAATTGATGTAGCCATCTTTGGGAAACGCAGCGCATGTAGTTTTTCCTACAGATAATGGGCTTAGTCATTCTGAGTACATTATAGTGTCTCCTTCCTATACCATGTTGTTATTGTAGCAATTCCTAAACCAGGTGGGCCCAATTAAGTAGAATCCAAACTCTAGTTTGATCAAAATCCTTACTGAATGCTTAATCAGGTTTAACTTTGAACATGCAACATATTAGGAATGTAAAAATAAAGTTTGAAGACAATGGAATCTGGGAAATGATCAAAAAGTTTAGGAACCCAGAACTGGAGAACATTTTTAATACCCAGAAAACCACAAAAAATAAAGAAACCACAAAAAATAAAGCCTATTTAAATTAAATCTTATAGAATGAATACAAGCTTTTCCAGTTAAGAGTGAGGCTGGATGAGGATAGAACTGCGGTGAAGGATCTAGCTTCAATCCACCTCTTAATCTCTGTGTAAATCAAGGGTCTGGAGAGGTTTCACTGCATTGCTCTCTACTTCATTAGAAAGAAAAAGCTAAGCAAGCTTCTTTTTGATTAAAAAAATAGTAGAAGAAAGGAAACGGTCCAGTAGTAGTTATCTCTACTCCTACTTCAGCATGTATTTCAGGAGTAAAGCATATTTAATTTATATGTCTCTATTTTTATTCCAAGAAGACAGATTTTCATCACATCTTTCTACTCATAGGGCACACCAAAGGTTTTGTTTATAAAAATAAGTAAGCCCAACACTTTTTGCTATTTTTTAAAGCCAATGTATTTCATCACTCACTGTCTGCTGTAGGAAACCCCGTATCTTCTAGTAGTTGGATTGTGTTGATTCTTCGTGGTCCACTATCAGCCTGACAAGATTCAAGGTCGCTGTTTTAGTGTGTCTGTTTCCTGGCAGAGCTCCCTGAACCTGGATGAGGGCCCTTCAAGTTATAAGTGGGCACAGACTATTTTGGGCTGTATGAAAGGCAATTCATCACTCTGTCCACTGCTAGCCATCTAGGCTCGCCTTGCATCTGAGCACTTGGCATTTTCAGCAGGTAAATGACGCTCTTCATTTTCTCTGAAGGTAGGGTTGGTCAGATGGTTGGAATTATCTACTGTAAAGAAGTCAACTTCTACCAAGGATAGATAACATAGTCACTTCCCTGAATGTCAGGACAGTAAGAAATAACCCACCCACATTGATTTCCTAAATCAAACACATGGATGTAAATTTTATAAATATTATGTATTAATATTATACATATTAGTATAAATAAAACTTCCCTGGGTTTTTGGTTCATTCCATGTTTTACCTTTTTATATCATTTTGACTGTTTATTAATTTACTACTTCTGATTTTAATCACTGGATTGGCCTAGTCTAGTTTTTAAACTAAAGTCTCCAGTTTGTTTATTTCCAAAATTTCTTTTTTTCCCTAATACTCTAAAGCTATACATTATTCAGTGTTTACTATTTTAAAACCATCTGGGTGTTGTCTTTGCTGTAAGTTTTTTTTTGAAGTTAATTTATGTTTGGCTGTCAGGTCTTAGGTGTGGCACATGAGCTCAGCAGTTGCCCCGGGGCATGTGGGATTTTAGGTCCCTGATCAGGGACTGAACCTGAGTCCCTGCAATGGAAGACAGATTCTTTACCCACTGGACCACCGGGAAAGTCCTGCTCTACATCTTGACTGTCATTTCTGTCTTTATGTTTTCTTGAATTTGAAAGTTACCTGTAACTGTGTGGGTTTTATGTTTGCGCATGTTTTACTTCTCAGTGAGTGCAATCATTTGCTTCTATTTTGTTGTTAATTCTTAATTGTATTGTATTTTATTTAACGGGTATAAATTATAGGATGTCAACTTTTTATAATTTGTTGAGATTTCCTTTGAGCCCTAATTAATAATCAATATTTGTGAATGCTCATTTGTATTTTTAAAAAACACTCTTATGAAATTAAAAGTAATGCACATTTATTTGCACAAATAAATTTATTTTACTGTTTGAATTCACAAAACAATGTGCATTTCTATTGAATTCAAATTGTTTGTCCAAGCATTTTATTATTCAGTCTACATATATTTATTTTGATCTACTTATCTGTTCTGTGATTTTTGAGAGTGGCATAATAAACCCTCACTAGGTTGGTAGCTTTGCCAATTTGTCCTCCATGGCTAATCATTTTTCTTTTACATATTTCAAGCAGTTTTGCTGGGTACATAAATATTATTGACTATAACATTTTCATGGATAAGTGTTTATTTTATCAAAATGAAAAACTTATTTTTATGATTTTGAATCTTTTCATATTGAATTCTACTTGATCCTGCTTGCTTTATTTTGTTGACATTTTAAAAATCTGTTTCTACTACATGATTTTTTTTTCAGTCATATTGATTGTAATTATTCATTTATTTGGACATTCTCTATCCTTTTATATTTATCTTTATCCTGAATTCTAATCACCCCTTCCTCTACTTTTTGGATTTTATGTGTATCTTTATTATATTGTCTCAAGGACTTTTCATTGTTTTTCTGCCTCTAACAAACTGCAAGTTATTGATTCTAATTCCATTTTTCAAGTATTTCCCCTAAGGTGTTAACACGTGTATTTAACCCAGAGGGATGGTATGGGGAGGGAGGTGGGAGTGGGGTTCAGGATGGGGAACACATGTATACCCGTGGCGGATTCATATCAATGTATGGCAAAACCAATACAATATTGTAAAGTAATTAGCCCCCAATTAAAATAAATAAATTTATATTTAAAAACAAAAAATAGAGCTATATTTGTCAAACAAAACCTTGCCAGTATTAATCCATATCTATATTACCTTCCTCCCACCAACCTTTTAAATTCCTTATTCAAACAAGAAAAATAACCCCACATATCCTTTTATTTTCTCTGCTGGATTTGAAGTTTTACATGCTGAATGTGATTTCTTTCTATCACGGTACAGATTTTTCTTAAATAGTTGATGATTATATTTCTGAGTGTACTGAAGAGTTACTTGGACTGATAGGGGGGACCTTGTGTCCATGTGGTGCTCCTAGGTGAGAACCGGGATGTATCACGTCTTCCCATTGATTTCTGGGATAGTCCCACCATGTGGACATCAGTGCCCAGATTCACTGCTCCTGCCTTGAACGAGTCTGCTTTGTGGCTTTGCCTAAGCTACACAGGACAGATGAATTGCACTGATGTCAAAAACCTGACTTAGATCTTCCCTGGTGATTCAGTGGCTAAGACTCCTGCGCTCTCAGTGCAGGGGGCATGGGGTCAGTCCTTGGTTGGGGGAGATCCCGCATGCCATGCTGCATGGCGTGGCGGCAAAAAAAAAAAAAAAGTTGGCCTAGTTGGGCATTGCAACTAATTTCCATTGTAGCAATTGTCTTTTGTGCCTGATTTTGCCTGTGGTTTCTTTCTTTCTTTTTTTATTTTAAATATAAAAATATCAATTTTATGTGTATAGGTATTTGTTTACTTTCTACCAAAAATAACCTTTTATGTTTTCAGTGGCTTTTTGGATTTATTATATTTCTTTTCTACTTTTTTATTGTTGATGTGTTGCTACTGCTGTTGCTGTTTGGTTTAGTTGGTTTTTCATCTAATAATATTCTTTACCATATGAAGCATTTTGCAGTGGAGGTAAGATAAGGGATTGGCATAAAACTCATCCTGCCATCTCAAAATATGAAAATTTCTCTTTTGATAGAAATTATCCATTTTTACTTAACCTTCCAATTCATGGTGTTAAACTTAATAATTTAAAAATAAATATTCTAATTTATTTGTATTTGGGCTTACACCTCCCCACATCATTCCTAATACTCTGCATTGTTCTGGCCTCTCTTTTTCTCCTAAACTTTGTTCAATTCCTAAATTATTGGGAATTTATTTTACTCTTCTTGAAGGAAAAAAGGGTTTTACTAATTGTTCTCTCACCATTTAGCTGTTTTCTATTCCTTCAATTCTTGTTCTTAATTCCTTCATTTTTTAGTTCTTGTATTGCTTAATTTTTTTCCTATATTTTGTAGGCAAGTTCTCAATGTATTTTTATTTTATTAATTTTAAAATGCCATTATAAATTTAGTATAGGTACAAATTTTGTTGTATTATACATATTTTAGTATTTTTCAGGGAAACATTAATATATAGAAATATGTTGCATTTCCATACACTGACAATGAGCTATCAGAGAGAGAGATTCTCTTCTCCCATTTACCATCACATCAAAAAGAACAAAATACCTAGGAATAAAGACACCTTCTTACATGCTCCCTCCCTCCTCCAACAATATAGGTTATCTGTCTCCTCTCCTTCAACTTTCCCTTTCACATCTCTCATTTCTCCATTAGACTTTTCCCTTCCCTTCTTGTCTGTTATCCCCTGTTTTTACCCCCGCTTTCGTATTTTCTATTTCCCACATCCTTCTCTTTCCGTGGAGGGAGGTGGCAGTCAGAAGGGAGAAAAAAGCAGTGTAAGATTATCCAAATTCTCCTGTTGTACACTTATCTTTTTATGAAGGAATTTCAGTGAGCTCCAGCGCTTGCCTTGAGGAGTCAGAGAACCTGAACAACATTCTAGCAAAGACTCTGCAGAACAATAGAAACAATGCCCATAAGAACCCAGCCGCCAGGAAGCCTGAGTTCAGCTGCCACTCTCTGGCATCTGCTGACACTTGATCTTACTGCAAGTGCTACACCATTAAGGAGTTTCTCAGAGGGGAGCTCTTAAAATGAAAAGATTTCTCTAAAAAGGCACAACCCCACAAAGAACAACTGAATACATGGGTTTGAAATACTGTAAGTTTCCTTTAAGGAAAAAATATAGTAAGTGTGAAGATTGTATGAGAAGCCAAATAGGGAAAAGAAAAAAGCCAGGATATGCTAAATTGAATGCTGACTATCAGGAAATTGCAGCCAAGGGTTACCTTTAATTGCAAAATACTGTACAAATTTTAAATAACATTTGGCTTCTGGTCAAGGGATCAATTTGAGTTGAAGAGACATGAAAAGTATTTAATTTACCTTTCTGTGTTTCCGGGTTTTGCTGTTTCCCAGCAGTTTGAAGAACTGTAAAACTGCCACGCCTTGGAGAGGACTCTCAAGATACTAGATACGGCACATTCCTCAACTGTCTATGAGGATTAGAAAAGGAAAATAACTGAAATTAACCATATTTTAATTTATGTTTTGTGACTCAAGCAGTATATGGAGGAAAAGCCAGAAGGATACCCGTGACGGATTTTACCCATAACCACAAGACAGAGAATGAAGACGGAAAGGAGGAAATGTCAGACCAGAGCAAAGCCGCGTTAAAAGCAGACATTCAAGAAGGGAACTAGGTTTGTAAAACAGATAGTGGGAGCTCAAGGGGCAGTTAGAATTAATTCCCCAGAAAAGTGTTCCCAAGTAGTCAGTTTTGAGTCACATTAAATTTAAAGATCGTATTAGTGATCCCCACAGGGAGAGTTTTTAGGGAGCCACTGGGAAGTCTAGCCAGGCATGATGAACATCTGGTCTCTAATTTTCACTGTGAAGGTGAAGCTATATATGTGAAGCATCAGTTATTAGAATAAAATCTATATTCCTCACTGTGACCCTTGATGACATTTCCCTGTCTGTTCCTCCAGCTTCATCTTATACCATGAAGACTCTTTTCCCGACACTTCTGCCATGTTGGCCTTCTTTCTGTTTCAAAAGCAGGGTAATCTGAAACCACACATTGATTCATTTGTCTGTATCTCGTCACACTCATCTGGAGCTTAAACACCAGTGATTTCCAGTCTAACCTGAGCTCTCATGTCCATCAACTTCAACATTGAGTAAAAATGAATTGAGAGCCTGTGATGCTCCCATCCCTCGGGTAAAGTGGTGAATAAAACCAGGACAGACCATGTCTCTGCCCTCATGCAGCCACCTTCTAGCTGGGGAAAAATGGAAAATGAACAAACAGGCAAACAAGACAATTCTAGACAGGGAAATGTGTAATGGCAATGGAGTAGAAAGTGGCTAGGAGACCGTGTTCTTTGGCAAAAGTGGTCAGAGAAGCTCTCTTTGAGGAGATATTTTAACAGACATCTTTTTGATGAGTATATTTTAATTAGCTTCAGTGTATGTTCAGTCTATACCCATGGCAAAGACTAAGCTGGCATCTTCCTCCCTACCCCAGATTCTTTTCTTATAAGTCTCAGTAATGTCACTAACGGCTTTACCTTCCAAACAGAAACCTGCCATTCCTCCCTTTCCTTCACTTGTGACATTAATTATATGCTAAATACTCTTGAGTCTACATCCAAAATATCTCCCTGATCCTTAACATCTAAGTCAGGACATAGGACGACAGTACCTGGGCACCTGCTCAGCACCCTGCAAGCTCACCAAGGGCAGAAAACGTGTACTTGCTTCATGCCTGTATCTCCACAGTCTTGCATGGTACCTGGCGCAGGATGGCCTTCAGCATGTCTTTCTTTATGACCGAAAGAACACATCTGATTGTGGAAATTACCTTAACTGGATTCTTGTATTGTACAGGATGGGCTTCCCAATGGCGCTAGTGGTAAAGAACCCGCCTGCCAATGCAGGAGACATAAGAGATGCGGGTTCGATGGCTGGGTCCCTCCTGGAAGAGAGCACGGCAACTTGCTCCAGTACTCTTGACTTGAGAATCCCATGGACAGAGGAGCCTGGAGGGCTTCAGTCCATAGAGTCACAAAGAGTCGGGCATGGCTGAAGTGACTTAGCATGCACGCCCGCATTCTATATGGTGAAAGCTATGAGTAAACCCTAGCCTGTCTAACTTCTCCTTCAACAACTAGCTCCAGATACTCTGAACTGTTTCTATACATGACCTGCTCTTTCACAATCTGATATCTTTTAAACCCCTGTTATGCTGAATGCCTTGTTCCTGTGAGGAAAAAAATAATAATCTTGACAATACAGTCGAAATACTGTCTCCTTTATGGAGAACTTTTTGAATCCATAACTGTATTCCTGGATCTCTAGATATTCTAACACCTGTAATTGTCATTGTCTTCTTCCAACGCTCTCCCATTGTGAATTGCTCAAGATAGGAATTTTGATTCTGGCTGCCCAACATTTATCACAGTGCTAGGCACTAAGGCGTAAAATAAATTCTAACTGAAAAGAGAATATAGGCTCAGTGGCTTTGTTTCTAACAATAAAGGTCACAGACATTGGTCTAGTAGATGTATGCCTTCAAAAAATCATTGGTTACTGCTGCTGCTGCTGCTGCTGCTAAGTCACTTCAGTCGTGTCCGACTCTGTGCGACCCCATAGACGGCAGCCCACCAGGCTCCTCCGTCCCTGGGATTCTCCAGGCAAGAACACTGGACTGGGTTGCCATTTCCTTCTCCAATGCAGGAAAGTGAAAAGTGAAAGTCAAGTCGCTTCAGTCATGTCCAACTCTTCGCGACCCCATGGACTGCAGCCCACCAGGCTCCTCCATCCATGGGATTTTCCAGGCAAGAGTACTGGATTGGGGTGCCATCAACTTTTCCGAATCATTGGTGAATGAAACACTAACTATTAACAGCTAGTAGGAATCAAAATAATCAGTCATATAGTGCACCCAAAGATGCTTGATGTATAAAGATACATAAGATACATATGCTTATATGTATAGAGTGATTATATTTTTTTCATCATTTGAGATCAAAGAAAGGTGTCTGAGAGCATATCAGAGTTAGTTGTGTGTTAGTATACACACAAACTAGCTGGCCTTATTTTAGATATATTTATTGATATCAAAGGCCAAATAATACCTATATTACACAAACCATTTCAAAGTAGATTTAAAAGGTTGGAGCTTATTTACTTCCTTGTCATGAAGCAAGTGTGACTGTTAAATATGATGTCAAGGGCAACAAAAGAAAAGAACATTATATTCTAATCTAACTTATGACAACCCATGCAAAACTATTTTTCAAGCTCATTTTAACCAACCTAATACCTTACGTATCTACCATGAAAAAAAAAGTGACTTATTTCCAAAATAGAAGGCTGTTTTAATGCATGCACATTATAATAATAAAATTTAACTCCCTGTGTGCCAGAGTCATCTCTAAAGTGGGACTAGTATCTCATGCATATTCACCTTTTTTTTAATGAGGGTTAAATGATTTAACATATGTAAAGTATGTGAAAATAGGGCCTAGCCCTTATTAAAATTGCTTTATAAATGTTAACAATAATTAATTATAGCAGTAACACTAATCAGTTGTAAGCACTAATGTGTCTCATGCACTATTTGAATTCATTTACATATGTTATTACAAATATTAATTATTTTACAAAATCATTTAGTCCTTTCATCAACTTGTCGAGGTAGATAATAATACATGCTTCTTTTTATAAAAGGGGGAAATGAGGCTAAAAGGCATGAATTAAAGATACTTTCTGAATTAAAGACATGAAAAGGCACTTCAATGGCAACCCCCTCCAGTGCTCGTGCCTGGAAAATCCCATGGGCAGAGGAGCCTGGTGGGCTGCAGTCCATGGGGTCGCTAGGAGTCAGACACGACTCAAGAGACTTAGCAGCAGTAGCAGCAGCGCATTTAGTGCTAAAACTAGATTTCAGCTCATGCAAATCTCTTTTTGGAAGTTCACGTTTGGCCATTCAGTTGCATTGTCTCTCAGAATAGAGAGGACTGGGCTTTTAGAACTGAGCCTCCAGCCATCCAGTGATTAAGACTCTGTGCTCCCAATGCAGAGGGCGTGGATTCCATCCCTGGCCGGGGAACTAAGATCTCGCATGCCACACAGCACTGCCAAAAAATAAATGAGTGAGATGATAAGAACTGAGCCTCCCATTCGTTAAAAAACTCATTATGCCTATCTGTTTTACTCTCCAAGTACACAATCGTAATTCCTACAATTAGTGACATATAGTACATTTCACATGTATTTCATACTACATGCGTCACTGTGTAAACATAATTATTACAGTACATAACAGAATAAACTGTAATTGTAAAATTTATAAATAGATATTTCATTATGTGCATTGTAGATGGTATAAAATTATAAATTAAACCATTGAGATAATCAATGTTCACATTTTAACATTTATTTTGGATATTAAATATACATAAAAACTTTTCACACAGTAAATATTCTCATTAATAATAAAATTTTAATAGTGAAAATGTGTTTGAATAGGCATCATTATTTTTGAATAATATTTGTTTCACTCTTGATGATATAGAAATTCCAAAATCTGGTTCTAATTTTAGTTCATTTTGATTCTTGGTTTAATGCCTATAGTATCTGAAAAAGATGGCTCACAAAGATTCATGAATCTAAATGAAAAAGTCATCATGGGCTGTACATAATTAATCATAGTATCATTTTTCATTCTAATTAGGTGTTGGTTTTTGCAGAAATCGGAATTTTATATTTCCACAATTCTTGAAGTCAATCAGCAGTCCTTACACACTAATGAGAAGATATTTCACTTTGATATTGTAGCACTTTTGCTCGATACCCATGGAAATTCTGTATTTGGAGATTTTCTAAACATGCAAAGATTCTAATTCTGAGTTTTGTATGTGTGTGCCAATGTTCAGACATAATAGATTTTATGATTTTATTTCATTTCTTTCATTGGCTTATGAGCTAAACTTACTCAGCTTGTTTTTAGTGGTTGCTTCGGGGTTGCAGCATGCACCTTTACCTTAGTCCACCTGCTTTTCACAAGCCCTGTAAGAGCCTCACGCGTCCACTTCCATCTCCCCTCTCCCGGCCCTTCTGCTGCTGCTATCATGTCTGCCTCTGCACATCTTAGAAGCTATATGACATATTTACTTTGCTGTAAAGAGCCAATTACCTTATAAAGAGATTTTTATAAAACAGGAAAATTGCTTTATGCTAGTCCACATATTTGACCATTTCCAGTGGTTTTATTATTTTAGGTAGATCTGATTTCTATCTCATAAAATTTTTTCCTTCTGCCAAAAGGACTCCCTTTAATATTTCTTATAATGTTGGTCTGCTGCTTATAAATTCCTTCAGCTTCTTTATCCCCGCCTCCACCAAATATTTTACCATCATCTTTGCAGAAATCTTATTGGATGTGGAATTCTAGGTTGATGTTTGTTTGTTTGTTTTTTAGTACTTTAAAGATATTTCTCCACTGTCTTCTGCCCTAAATTATTTATAAAGAGAAGTCTATTGTGTTTTTTTCTCTTTTTGAGGTTCATATTTTTATGTCTTAGCTAAGAAATCAGTATGTGATGTAGGTCACTAAGATATAAGTGTAAAGCTTACACCTATACGCATTTTGGAAGAAAATGCGGACAAAATTTTGTGACCTGGATTTCCTTTGCCTTTCAAGATACTAATAGTCAGAAAAATTAAGAGAAAGTATTAGTAATACAAATATCTTTATACAGAATATATAAAGAACATTTAAATCAAAATAAAAATTGAAAATAAGAATTTTAAAAATCAGGCAAAATATTTTAATAGAGATTTTTTACCAAAGAAAACATATGAATAGTAAATAAGCAGGAGAAATGATTAACACTGTCATTAATATTAGGGCAACTCAAATTACGACCACCATGAGACACTGCTATGACTAAAATCACTAGAAATGTTGGACTTGAAAAGAACCACAGTACCACATGTTAGCTAGCAATGATCTGGTGTCACTAGCACTCTCATTGCTGCAGGTGGAAACACAAAATGAAAATTTCTTATAGTTGCATATGCACTTGTAATAGTAGCCTTAGGAATCCTACTCCCAGATATTTATCCAAAATAAGTGAAAACTTATGTTCACACAAAAGCTTGCAGGCAAAACTTTTACCAAAAATAACCCCAAACTGGAAATAGTTCAAATTTCCATTGAAGTGGTAGGTGCATTAACATGGTAGGTGCATTAACACATTGTACTTATCCCCACAAAAACAGGAACAGACTAATGTCTTTGGAAGGAATGATGCCAAAGCTGAAGCTCCAGTACTCTGGCCACTTCATGCAAAGAGTTGACTCATTGGAAAAGACTCTGATGCTGGGAGGGATTGGGGGCAGGAGGAGAAGGGGACGACAGAGGAGGAGATGGCTGGATGGCATCACAGACTCGATGGACATGAGTCTGAGTGAACTCCGGGAGTTGGTGATGGATAGGGAGGCCTGGGGTGCTGCGATTCATGGGGTCGCAAAGAGTCAGACACAACTGAGCAAGTGAGCTGAACTGAATGATTTGCAACCACATGAATATCTTTCAAAAGCATTACTTTAAGTGAAAAAAGCCGATAAGAAGACACAATTTAAAAGAGAATGATAAAACTAATTCATTAATATCAAACTCAAATTAGAGGACAGAAAGAGGGGGACAGAGATGGTAGAGGGGGAAAAAAATGAAGATCTAGTTTCTGAAATGTTTTCTAGTTTGGGTCACATGTAATAAAGAATCTGACTCCGTTTTAGACATTCATTTGCTGAATGCTTTTAAGCACCATCCCTCTTTTTTTCTTTCTGCTTCATAATTGGGCAAGCAAGTAAGAAAGTCCAGATGTGGCATCTATTTGAACTAGTGGGAAGTTCATACCATGCAACTCATCCTGGTCCTAAGTCCTAACCACCACAAAAACCCCAAGCCAACCTCCTTTCTGTATACTCTCATTCCATTTTGGACCTACTCAGGAAGACCGCCCTGCTCTCCCCACAAATCTTCATTATGTGAGTAATAAATTTTTACATATTCTCTTGGTGTGTGTATTTGGTGTTATCAGGTTTGATATTTGTACCAATATTTTTGATAGATGGGGGGACTCCAGCCCACTTCTATGGTGTTATCAAAGCATGATATCAGAAGTTTACAAATTAAAAATCTCATTGGGATTTCCCTGGCAATGCAGTGGATAAGAATTTGCCTGCCAATGTAGGGAACACCAGTTCAATCCCTGATCTGGGAAGATTCCACATGTGCAGAGCAACTAAGCCTGTGTGCCACAACTATGAAGTCCATGTACCTAGAGCGTATGCACTACAACAAAGAGAACCGCCCATCCCCCAACTCCCCCACCGCCCCCCACCCCACCACTGGCCACAACTAGAGAAAGCCCGTGCAAAAGTACTGAAGACCCCATGCAGCAACGCTCACCTGCCCGCCCCAAGAAAAGCTTGTTGAATTCCAAGGAGATTTCACACACACACACACACACACACACACACACACACTCCTAAGAACATCAGCTAACGTCCTGAAACAAAAAAGAAACAGAAAGAGAAAAATCTTAAAAGGAACAAGGGGAAAATCATAGCATTCAGAGGTATAGTGGCTTGAATTATTACTGCTTTCTTATCAAAAATTAGAGTTCAGAAGACAGTGAAAACACATCTTCAAATTAATGAGAGAAAAATTATCTCAATTCAAAATTCTGTACCCTTAATTCTATATATCTTTAAGAGAGAGTGAAAAGGAAATATTTTTAAATAAAGGAAAATTAAAATTCTTTGACCCCCTAACTATAAGAAATTTGGAGGAAGGTGCTATCAGCATTTAATGTTTAGAACACAAGGAGGCACTATACATTCTACAATGCACACGATAGCCCAGTACAACAAAGAAATTATCCAGGCCAAACTGTCAAGAGTATAAAAGGTGAGTAGCACTAAGTTAAAATATTTGTGACAATGTAGTTCTATGATGCTTTCGAACTGAGGTACTAGAGAAGACTCTTGAGCGTCCCTTGGACAGCAAGGAGATCAAACCAGTCAATCCTAAAGGAAATCAACCCTGAATATTCATTGGAAGGACTAATGCTAAAGCTGAAACTGCAATATTTTGGCCACCTGATGTGAAAAGCCGACTCATTGGAAAAGACCCTGATGATGGGAAAGATTGAGGGGGAAAAGGAGTAGGGGGCAACAGAGTATGAGATGGCTGGACGGTATCACCAACTCAATGGACATGAATTTGGGGCAAACTCAGAGAGGTGGTGAAGGACAGGGAAGCCTGGCATGCTGCAGTTTATGGGGTCGCAAAGATTCAGACACAACTTAGTGACTGAACAACCACGACAGTTCTGACAAATAGATCAGTGAAACAGGCCTAAGGCACCCAATTAAGGTAGGTCATAGATCTAAACGTAGAAGTTCACACAGAGAATTTTAATGGAAAACATAGGAGAACGCATTTGTGATATAGGAATATTTGTAAGTTACATAAAGCAACACCTAATGAAACTGATAAATTTGACTTCATTGTTATTTTAAATAATGTTACTCATCAACAGAGAAACACTGCTTAGGTTATCAGGAAGCCCAGTTTGGGGAGAAATTGAACAACACACTTCTAAATTATCTATCAATTTAATTAAACAAAGGGAGCAATCAGAAAATATATTTAACTGAATGATTATGAAAATACAATGTATTTGGATTGGGGGATACAGCCAAGCAGTGCTTAATGTGATATTTAAGCTTTAGAAACTTAGAAAGAAGGACGGTCTCAAATTATTGACCTAAACTTCAACCTTATGAAGCTAAAGAAATAGGATAAAAAGAAAACACAAAGGAAGCAGAAGGAAGGAAATGATACACGTTATGTTGAAAATCAATGAAATAGAATACAGAAAAACAAAGGAGAATATCAATAAAACCAAAAGTTCTTTCTTTGAAAATATAAACAAAATGGATAAGACTTTACCTGAATTGACAAACTAAGAAGACAGAATAGACACATTATCAAAATCAAGACTGAAATAGCTATCACTACAAATCAAAGTTTTTAAAGAGAATACTATAAATTACCATATTAAGAAATCAGACAACTTAGATGAAATAAAAATGGACACAAAGTATAAAAATTGAATAAAACCAAAAATAAACAAATGGGATCTGATTAAACTTAAAAGCTTCTGCAAAACAAAGGAAACTATAAGCATGGTGAAAAGACAGCCTTTGGAATGGGAGAAAATAATAGCAAATGAAGCAACTGACAAACAAGTAATCTCAAAAATACACAAGCAACTTATGCAGCTCAAGTCCAGAAAAATAAACGACCCAATCAAAAAATGGGCCAAAGAACTAAATAGACATTTCTCCAAAGAAGACATACGGATGGCTAACAAACACATGAAAAGATGCTCAACATCACTCATTATCAGAGAAATGCAAATCAAGACCACAGTGCGGTACCATTTCACACCAGTCAGAATGGCTGTGATCCAAAAGTCTACAAGCAATAAATGCTGGAGAGGGTGAGGAGAAAAGGGAACCCTCCTATACTGTTGGTGGGAATGCAAACTAGTACAGCCACTATGGAAAACAGTGTGGAGATTCCTTAAAAAATTGCAAATAGAACTGCCTTATGACCCAGCAATCCCCCTGCTGGGCATACACACGGAGGAAACCAGAATTGAAAGAGACACGTGAACCCCAGTGTTCATCGCAGCACTGTTTATAATAGCCAGGACATGGAAACAACTTAGATGTCCATCAGCAGATGAATGGATAAGATAGCTGTGGTACATATACACAATGGAGTATTACTCAGCCATTAAAAAGAATACATTTGAATCAGTTCTAATGAGGTGGATGAAACTGGAGCCTATTATACAGAGTGAGGTAATCTAGAAAGAAAAAGACCAATATAGTATACTAACACACATATATGGAATTTAGAAAGATGGTAATGATGACCCTGTATGCAAGACAGCAAAAGAGACACATGTATAGAATGGACTTTTAGACTCTGTGGGAGAGGAAGAGGGTGGGATGATCTGGGAGAATGGCATTGAAACATGTATACTATCAGGTAAGAAACAAATTGCTAGTCTATGTTTGATACAGGATACAGGATGCTTGGGGCTGGTTCACGGGGAAGATCCATAGAGATGATATGGGGTGGGAGGTGGGAGGGGGGGTTCAGGATTGGGAACTCATGTACACCCGTGGCTGATTCATGTCAGTGTATGGCAAAACCAATACAGTATTGTAAAGCAAAATAAAGAAAAAAAAAATTGACTCAAGAAAAAACAGAGATGAGGGAGATCATTGGCGCATATATAAAAATCAATTGTATTTATATATTAACAATGGACAAATGAATATTAAATTTTTAAAAATCCTATTCACAGAAGCATTACGAAGAATAAAAACCCACAGGAAAAAGAGCAATTTATTGTACTATAAATATTATATGTATTGCTAAGAAAATTTAAAAGAGATCTAAATAAATTAAGTCATTCCATGTTTATGGATCTGAAGACTCAATATTGTCAATATGGTAATTCTACCTAAATCAATCTATGGATTCAATATCATCTGGATAATATCTAGTAGCCTCTTTGGGAAAAATTGACAAGTTGATTGTGAAATTTATATGGAAATGCAAAGGACCCAAAATAGCTAAAGCAGTTTAGGAAAAAGAAACCTTGGATGCATAAAATAAATTCTACTCAAAGGGCCTAAACTGATTACTGAATTTGTTGATACATACACTTTTTAACAAATAGAAACATAGAAAAGAAAGAAAATTCATGTCCAAATCAAGTTATTCAATAGGTGTTTGCTGAGCATTCACTATGTACCAGTTACTCTTTTAGGTACTGGAGTTTTAGCAGTGAATCAAACAGACAAGATCCTAAGATCCGGGAGATAAAGATAATCAAATAACAGCTACACCAGATCATGATAAGAGCAATGGGGAAAACTGAAGCAGAGCAAGAGAGGTGGGATGTTATTTAAACAGGATTGTTTGGGAAAGTCTCACTTATAAAGAGAGATGTGGGAATAGAAATGAAGAAAATGAGAAAAGGAGCCATTGAAATATGTGCATGTGTGGAAGAGAAGGGTTCCAGGCAGAACACTATGTTGTCTTTCCAAGTAACATTATGGAATAGATGAAAATTTCCAGTGGTGACAGTCAGCTTCCTGCAGTTGAAGAACATGAAGAGATCCCATCACCTCAAGCCGAGCAAGCAAGAAAACAAGAAGACAGGACGCAAAGAGGATATAATACATAATGCTTCCGAAATTACACTTCCATCAGCCTCTGAAAACCAGTTTCAGAGAAAAGAAAAAGTAACTTGGACACAATGTTTAATTCAGGTAATCTAAATTCAATGGTTTTCAAAGTTGAAACCTAGCAATGTCCACTGTGTTTAACTTTAGGAAGCTTGTGTTACTGGATAGGGAATCCTCAACTTGGATTTTTATCAGAGAAGTCAGTCGTTTCCAGAAACTGCTCACAAGAAAGGAACATTCTAGCCAAGAGTCCATGCCTCCCTGGCCCACCTGGAGGCTCTGACCAGCAGGGGAGATGGTGAAGTGAACCCCCACAGCTTGATAATACAGGGCATTAAGAATCCCAAGCTTGTTTTATTGCTCTATTTTTAAGTGGACATACTGCTTTACATGCAGTGAGTGTGCAGTGAGAACACAATTTAGGTATTTAATGTGACATTGTCTCTGTGATGGCACTGTTTTCAATGTATTAGTACATCATTCCATCCACTGGTATATCTGTCTCTGTGAATCTGGTTAACGTGAGTGTGATTATATTCTGGTGTTTTGCTGGAAATTGTTGTTTCAGTTCAGTTCAGTCGCTCAGTCGTGTCAGACTCTTTGCGACCCCATGAATCGCGCAGCACACCAGGCCTCCCTACCCATCACCAACTCCCAGATTTCACTCAAACTCATGTCTATCGAGTCAGTGATGCCATCCAGCCATCTCATCCTCTGTCATTCCCTTCTCTCCTGCCCTCAATCTTTCCCAGCATTAGGGTCTTTTCCAATGAGTCAACTCTTTGCATGAGGTGGCCAAAGTACTGGAGTTTCAGCCTCAGCATCAGTCCTTCCAATGAACACCTAGGACTGATCTCCTTTAGGATGGACTGGTTGGATCTCCTTGCAGTCCAAGGGACTCTCAGGAGTCTTCTCCAACACCACAGTTCAAAAGCACCAATTCTTCAGTGCTCAGCTTTCTTCACAGTCCAACTCTCATATCCATACATGACCACTGGAAAAACCATAGCCTTGACTAGATGGACCTTTGTTGGCAAAGTAATCTCTCTGCTTTTTAATATGCTATCTAGGTTGGTCATAACTTTCCTTCCAAGGAGTAAGCATCTTTTAATTTCATGGCTGCAATCACCATCTGTAGTGATTTTGGAGTCCAGAAAAATAGTCGGCCACTGTTTCTACTGTTTCCCCATCTGCTCGCCATGAAGTGATGGGAAAATTGTTGTTTCCCCAACATCTATTCCCCCTCCCTAATTGTTCTGTTTTATCCGTGTGTTCTCCTTTTCCTGACACCTCATTCCAAGTCCTGCTCCCAGGGGACTGGGTCTATTGGATTCTCACCATACTTTTGCCCCCTGCATGCACAGATTGTGCGAAAGAAGTGCTGGATGCAAGCCTAAGGTAATACCCAAGTTTATTGCCATCACATAGTAATTAGAAATAAGCAAGGGACCCACTTCAGTCCAATGAGAGAGTATCTGGGAGGGAAGAAGACTTATTTTTGAAAAGTTTCCTCAATTGTAAAAGGAGTCACAAGAAATTAAGTTTCGTTCCTTAGTTGGGTGTTGTCAGATGCAGAAGTGAGGCTCGGAGCTGTCTTAGCAGGTTTCCCTCCAACAGCAAGTAGACACGAAGAGAAAAGCAAAGCCAAGAGAATGCTGGAGATATGAGCCGCAGTGCCTGTGAACAGAGCCGTCACCCAGCTCAGTATACCTGCTTCATGATATTAGCCAGTATGGATTTTCTTCTCTGCTTCCTGTTGCTGAAAGCATTCTGAAAGACACAGGCTCTGATAAAATCAAGTTGCTAGAATTGCAGGAGTGCTTCACACTAGAGCAGGATGACACTACTCTGTGATTTTTCCCTTGTGCTATTTTCCACGGCTGCCTCCTAACATAACTAAATTAGCAAAACAAGGTACAAGGGATAAAAAAAAATGTTTCAAGTCAATGTCGACAAGACCGTGGGGAAACAGGCACAATTGTACATTGCTCCTAGCATAGCAAATTGGTTTCATCTTTCTAAGAAGAAATCTGTTGCTATGTAATAAGACCTTTAAAATTGTTCACAGTTTTGACCCAGAAATTCGACTTCTGTGTTTATATCCCAAAGAAATTCCCCTGGATTCAATAAACAAAAATTTGGGTACTCACAGAAATACAACTGAAAATAGGAGAAAAAAAAAAAAACTGGTAAATAATCCAATAACCAAGCAAATGGAGAGCATGACAAATCAACATAAAGAGAAATTATGTCACCTTTCCAAATAATATTAAGACTATATCCAACTTAGAATGAATACGAAATAAAGTAGAATGAAAATAGTAGAAAACAAAATGGTAAAAACATTATTTTCTCGGACATTAGCCTCTCTTCCTATGCTCACAAACTATCAAATCAAATCATCTTCTTTTGATATGGCAGAGTTACTCTCACACACACACAGACAGACATTCACTACAGAGTGCAGAGCACGAAAGTCAACCAGAAAACACACAAGTGAATAAGGTATTCACTGGTAGTACCGCTAAGCTGCTGCTAAGTCACTTCAGTCGTGTCCAGCTCTGTGCAGCCCCATAGATGGCAGCCCACTAGGCTCCCCCCGTCTCTGAGATTCTCCAGGCAAGAACACTGGAGTAGGTTGCCATTTCCTTCTCCAATGCAGGAAAGTGCAAAGTGAAAGTGAAGTCGCTCAGTCGTATCCGACTCTTAGCAACCCCATGGACTACAGCCCACCAGGCTCCTTCATTCATAGGATTTTCCAGGCAAGAGTACTGGAGTGGGGTGCCATTGCCTTCTCCGCACTGGTCATAAGTTGGATGGAAATAAGCATAGTGATGGCTAGTGTGTAACTGGATGGACGTGTGGGTTTCCTTTGGATTGGTGGGGGATGGTGGGGCAAGGGAACAACTTGTGTGGGGATGGTGGCGCTGTTGCAGGCGCAGCTGCAGCCTCGTGCCCATAAGGTGGGTCAGCTGATCAGAAACAATGTCAATGGGCTGCAAGCTGTCTGCTGCTTCCTTTCTGCTTCCGCGTCTCGCAAGCATCTGCCTGCGGCTCACTCTCACCAAAAACACAGAGGAAAGGGGATTTAGGGAAGTGCAGTTCAGCCTAGCCAAGCTGACGCTTTATTACCAAGCCATCACACCCAGAAATGTTGATGACTGGAGTTGAAGAAGAAGATCTTGGAGGCTCTGAGCTTTCATTACTCTCATTGGAGCTAGATTCCTGATGCATCAAAATGAGGTTGGACTTCCTAGGACAATTCCACAGTTAACTCATCATTTTTAATAAGAGATGCTCAAATCCTGAGCCTCAGCTGTAACAGCCTCTATTAATCCTTCTAAACTGAGACACAGGCTCAAGGTCAGTTGGGACAGAACCCTTCTTCCTAAGGTGGAAAAGTTGAAGGCCTGCAAGTCCTGGCTCAGAGAACAATCCCCTGCTCCAAAGACCATGGAATAGAAATAGCATCCAGTCCTATCGGTAGATTTTGCTTTATTCTGCGCACACTGTGGATTGCTTCATTAATTAGTGGTAGGTAGGTAGCTGCACGGAGAAGGCAATGGCACCCCACTCCAATACTCTTGCCTGGAAAATCCCATGGACGGAGGAGCCTGGTGGGCTGCAGTCCATGGGGTCGGTAAGGGTTGGACACGACTGAGCGACTTCACTTTCACTTTTTGCTTTCATACATTGGGGAAGGAAATGGCAACCCACTCCAGTGTTCTTACCTGGAGAATCCCAGGGGCGAGGGAGCCTGGTGGGCTGCTGTCTATGGGGTCACATAGAGTCGGACACGACTGAAGTGACTTAGCAGCAGCAGCAACAGGTAGCTGCACACACAGACGGATTCATGTCTAGTTATTTGGATAGTGCACAGTGTCTCTAATACAGAAACAAAAAGAATTGCTCACAATTTTGACCATTCTTAATTCAAAATTTCTCCTGGGTTTCTTCACACAGATGAGCATACGTGATAAAATCAGTAGTGCTTAGCAACATTCTGACAGGATTCACAATAATACATTTCACCAGGCTATTCTTTATTGTCTTCTTCAACTTAATCAAATTTTCCCATGCAAAAGCACAGTTTAATAAAGTGGTTTAGAGATACCCAGTATGATGTATCTGAGCTGGAACATTTTAATATATTAAATGGTGCGTCGTCACTTTTCCTGATGCTATTTTTTTATTCCCTGGCCCTTCCCAGTGCAACCTCGGAGAAGGGCTATTAGAGCTTTTTAACATTTCAAAAAGCCAAATCCTGAGAGAATACACAGCATCAAAAGAAAAAATAAAAAGCATGTTGAGGCAGAACACAGCTCCACCCTCAGCCACACGCTAGACAGAGTTGCCCAGGTCACGGGGAAGAAAGAGGCCAAGAGGGACATGGCATGGAGTAGAGGGTGACAGTGCTGAGGTGGAGGTGGCTGAACATCAAGGGAACAAAGAGGCAGAAAAGGAAAGAGTTATATCAGTCAGAGCAGGCTATGGCGTGCTACAGTACCAACCTCCAAACCACAAAGGCTTCAAATAACAAAGGTTTATGTCCTATTCTTTGTATATGTCGATCAAGGGTCATAGGCTTTGCAGGTGGCTTGAGTGGTGAAGAACCCACTTGCCAATGCAGGAGACACAGGAGACTCCAGTTCAGTCTCTGGGTCCAGAAGATACCCTGGAGGAGGGCATGGCAACCCACTCACTATTCTCGTCTAGAGAATCCCATGGACAGAGGAGTCTGGCAGGCTATAGTCCATAGGGTCGTGAAAGAGTCAGACAAAACTGAAGCAGCTTAGCATGCATGCCCATCAGGGGTTATTTGGAGAACTCTGCTCATTTCTGTTATTCAGAGACCTGGGCAGACCACGCAGTTACCATCTTGAATGTGGCCAAGTACTTTCCAGAGGAAGAGAAATTACTGTCCTTAAGCTGAGATTAAATATTCCAGCTAAGTTGATAAACAGGCCATCTACTCAAAACTCACTGGCCATAATACCCCGACCTTAAGCGTCTGGAGGTGCCATTCTACATGTGCCTAGAAAAAGAAGAAATGGTCTCTTAGCAGCACTGATGACATAAAATGGCATCAAGAAATGGCCTGTTCTCCATATACATGAGCACCACAAAAACACATCCATTTCAAAAATGTATGGTATATGCACTCAGTAAAATATTGTACAGATTTTAAAAGTTAAAAGTTTATAATATTTAGTCATCTGAAAGGGAAGAGCCTCTTCTCTTGCTGCCTCTATGAAACCATGCCCTCTTAGTGTTCCCATGTTGAACCTACCAGCCTCTCCTTTTTCTGCCCCCTCTTTGATTTTTTCTTCTCTTACCAACTACAGAACCTCTGTTAGGGTCTCTGCGGATCTTGTGTGCACCCTCTTCTTCAACTCCAGTGCTAAGACCAGTTTGACGGCAACATTGCACTTTCACATCTTCAGTCTAGGCCACTCCTCTCCAGATGGACAGATCTCGTTGACTACTGAAAACCTTCACTTGGATGTTTCACAGCATGTCAAATAATAGCAAATGTCCAGAACGACTCTCTTGATTGCTCCGTACTCGTGCCCCCAAAAGAAAGTAATTTCAAGACCATCTTCTCCCAACCTGATCCACATTAGTAAGTATCATACACTTTTAGAGTATGAAGTCACGTGGGTCTTAGAAAGCATTACTATAAACAAAGCTAGTGGAGGTGACAGAATTCCAGCTGAGTTATTTCAAATCCTGAAAGATGATGCTGTTAAAGTGCTGCCCTTAACATACCAGCAAATTTGGAAACTCAGCAGTGGCCGCAGGACTGGAAAAAGTCAGTTTTCACTCCACTCCCAAATAAGGGCAATGCCAAAGAATGTTCAAACTACATACAATCGCTACAGTCCATGGGGCGGCAAAGAATGGAATACAATTTAGCAACAAAACAACATACACATTTAGAGCGCTTCCTTTGTGGCTCAGCGGTAAAGAATCCACCTGCCAAGGCAGGAGACACAGGTTTGATCCCTGGGTTGGGAAGATACCCCAGAGAAGGAAATATCAACCCACTCCAGTATTCTTGTCTGGGAAATCCCATGGACAGAGAAGCCTGGTGGGCTACAGTCCATGGGGTCACAAAAGAGTTAGACATGGCTTAGCAACTAAAGAACAAGAATAAATATCCTTTTAGAAACCTTGAAAATACAACTGACCACTCAGATCCAAGTCAGTAGCATAGATAGTTGGTCTACTCCTAAAGTACCTCTCAGAGACATGTACTTTTTCTCCATCTCTGATGCTACCAAGTCTGGCCAAGGCTCGGTGGCATGCTGCCTCTATCAGTGAAAGTGTTAGTCACTCAGTCATGTCCAACTCTGTGACCCCATGGACTGTAGCCCACCAGGCTCCTCCGTCCATGGGATTCTCCAGGCAAGGATACTGGAACGGGTTGCCATTTCCTTCTCCAGGGGATCTTCCCAACCCAGGGATCGAACCTGCATTTGCTGTGTCTCCTGTATCACAGGCAGATTCTTTACCTGCTGAGCCAACAGGGAAGCCCATAGTCTCCTGCTTATCCGTATCTCTGCTTCTGATGTGCCCACTATGTTCTCCACACAGCAGTTGGAACAATGGCTTTAAAAAATGTAGGCAATTATATAATAAATTCTCTTGTTTTCAATCCATGTGTAGCCTTCAGCTTTATTTAAATTAAAATCCTCCCATGGCTCACAAGCCTCCGGCCTCCTCCTCCAACTTGAGCGTGTGTTTCTCCCCTTGGAACGCCCTTCTCCCAGCTGTCCTAACACTCAGGTGACAATCACTGGGCTCCAGAAGCCCCGCTCTGGTCCCACTAGACTCTGTGCCATTGCCATCTCTTGTTCCCATCAGAATACTAGACTGTGAGATCTAATTTTCGGTTTATGAGATGCTGTATCCTTCTTATCACTGTCTGTTGACGCCACTGCCTCTCTAGGCCTAAGAGGGGGCCTGTATGAAGGGGGTGTTAATACAGGCTTTATGAATGAGTTATTAATTAATGCTAATAATCAGATTTCTAAACAGTACCATCCCATGATAATTGTCATACAAGAAGTACTAAATGAGTATGAATGGATATGTGGAAGGGAAAGGTGTTTTGTGTATTTGTGAATGTGTGTGTAAAAAGATTCAAAGGAGCTAACCCAAAATCCTAATGTGGGTATTCAGTAATTCACTTCAGTAAGGAGTGAGTATTTAATTGTTCCTCTATTTTCTAAAGACTCCACAATGCAAATACTTTTTGAATAATAAGAAAAAATGATATATATTTTTAAAGGCATCCGATTTAAGTGGAAGTTTTCTGGAGGCAAGGGTCCCGTCGTCGATCTCTGGAGGTCCTTGGTAAACTCTCTGGTTCCTGAGGATTCTTGTCTCAAGCAGACATAATGAGCACATCCTTGAGTTTGGCCAATTTGTTGATTTTAATTTGCTCAGGAGTGAATCCACCTCCCCCCACATTTCCTCCTTACAAAGGTGAAGAGGTGCTAGCCTCCTCCTGCCTCTCTCTCATTTGGGCTTTTTTTTTTTTTTTAAATCTCTCACAGTAATTGAAGAAAGTTAACCCAGGATCAGAGGAGAGAAAGGAGAGAAAGCCTCGCGCTTAATTCAACCCGCATTTTAACAAGCTGGATACACCCGACCTGGGTGATTGCAGAAGCCTGCCAGTCCTGCTCGGCTTCCTCCCACTGAGCTCCTTGGCTCTCAGGAGTTGTTCTGTCCCAATTCCTGGGGCAGTCAGATGGCAGGGCACTGAGCTGCCCTTCTCGAGGGCTGACCTGGAACACGGAGACTCAGGGCTGACAGCCTGACTCCTCCTCTTTCAGCAGGAAGCCCAGAAGATGCCCTAAGGGCTAGGTGAAGCCCCAGCTTCTCATTTCCAATTTCATCCAGGGGCATTTGCCCCCGCATTAATTATGCTAGGAATGTTTGAAGTTCTCTGCTAGGCTACCACATGTGACCGTGTTCCTTTTTTGAATGCTTGCTTCTTGTAATATGCATAACTTCTCTCTGTTCTTGACCAAATTAAAATTCTTTTCGTTCTGAGGGTTCATTTCAAGAACCATTGCCCTTGGAAGCTTCCTGGGTGCTCTCTTAGGTGTCCTTGCTATCTTTCTTGTATGCCTAACTCACTTTGTCCTGGACCAGCGGGGCAGTGGGCTTTCTCCCAGAAACACAAGCACTTTTACAGACAAATCAGCCACCAACTAACAAAGGTATATGGTGCCTTCCCAACAGTGGACAAGATCGTCTGCAATGCGTGAGTCCTCTGTCATCTCTCTGGAGTTCCACTTCCTAACTCTCCACCTTCTTCCTGCTATCTGGAGAAGCCCATTCCCATTATCAACTGTGGCCCCTCAGATTTGAGGGAATTGTTTAGACTTGGTGGATATGACTCCCAGCTAGACACTCAGAGGTATTCACTCACCAGAGTTTGGAATTACACCCTGGGTGACAGACACTATCAAAACCAACACATTCTCCCCACCTCTCTCTTGATCAGAAGGGGGAAATTTGACACCTGTGAACTGTATCTGTTTACATTTTTGGCTCTTCCAGCACACTGAGTTCCTCATGGGCAAAGACCTGTCCCCATAGTTTGTGTAGCCCATGCTTGGCAGAGGACTTGACAGCTGGCAGCAGAGAGCTAGAGAGTATTTGCCAACAGTAAGGAGTAAAAAAGTTGACAGTCCCTAGAGTACTCAGACCCAGAGGCTGGCCCTGGGTGTCCACATGGGATCTTGTGTTCTGGCTTCCCTGGTGTGAGAGTGTGTCCGCTTCCCCACCAAGAGCCTGTGCAGAATGGAGCCCCTTCGCAGGGCCCTGCAAGGGCGTATGCTTGACCTCATGGAAGTGGACTTCCGTCTTGGTCCCAGAGCTAAGACACCATCCGCCACCGGGTACGTATGTGCACATGTGTGGCAAGAGCGCTGCCCGAGGATGGAATCCTCAGTGTCCTGCCTCTGCTCAGCTCTCAGTCGCTCAGGCATCTCTGACTCTGTGAACCCAGGGGCTATACCCCACCAGGCTCCTCCACCCATGGAATTTTCCAGGAAAGACTACAGCAGTGGGATGCCATTTCCTTTTCTAGGGCAGTGTCCTGCCCAGACCCTGGTTATTAGACCCTAGTTATCGGATGCCTGCGTGTTAACCCATGCACACTGAGGGCTGTTCCCTCATCTTTCTCCCTTAAGTCCCACATGTTAACTGCACTCCTGGAGCTAAAGATCATCACACATAAATATTTCTTAAGCATCCTCATCCTCTGTATGACCAAGTTACCTTCAGTATTAATCACATCATCATCATAATGACCAGAAATTTTAAAAATATATTTTTAAAAGTATTTTTTAGTGAAAATTTTGTATTGAATGTCAGTTAAATATGAATTTCTGGAGATAAGGACAAAACAATCATTTGTTTCACTGTTTGAAAATTTAAACACAAACTCCAGCTGAAGTAAATTGAATTCTGTCTGTGTTTAACATTACCTTTCATTTCTAATCAGTAATTTAAATAAAGATGTATGGAGTAAATACAGGGGTTACAGACATGAATTCTACTAGATATGGGCTTGAATGAGTCCAAATTTTTAAGAATTGATTCTTGAAATGAATACATGCATTTGAGTCATCCTGTGCCAGGGTATAACACATGTTTGTATAAGTTAATTTCAATGTTAAATAAATATTAAATTTATTAACGTAAAGTAATAAAATTTCAGGGCTTCCCTGGTGGCTCAGGAGTAAAGAATCTGCCTGCCAATGCAGGAGACAAAGTGTTCGATCTCTGGGTCAGGAAGATCCACTGGAGAAGGAAATGGCAACCTTCTCCAATATTCTTGCCTGGGAAATCCCATGGATAGAGGAACCTGGCAGGCTACAGAACTGTATATGACTTACTGACCAAACAAACAAAACAAACCGAAATAAGAATTCAGCAACAACTAGAGCAACGGCTTAGTACTTAGATCACAAAAATACTTTGTGGTGGAAGAAAATATTATTGCTGAAGTTGTCTAGAATTGCTGGAACATGAGAATATTATTGCTATGGGCTGAGTTGCATCCCCTCAAAATTCATATATTGGCATCCTAACCCACAGTAGTTTGGAATGCAGCTATATTTAGAGATACGACCTTTAAAGATATAATTATGTTGAAGTGAAAAACCTAGAGGTGGCCCTAATTCGGTCTTATAAGAAAAGGACATTTGGACGCACAAACGAGACCCCAGGGATGCGTGCACACGTAGGAAAGACCTTGTGAGGACACAGCAAGAGGATGCCATCTACAAACCAAGGCTTGAGGTCTCAGACCCACCAGCCCAGGCAACGTCTTGGTCCTTGACCTCCAGCCTCTAGCACCATGAGAAAATACCTTCGTTGTTTAAGCCACCCAAGCCATGGTGTTTGTTATGGCAGCTCTAGCAAACGAATACAAAGCCAGATTAGTATTTTAAAAGTTTCAGTATTGTTACTAAATTCTCTGCAGGCAAGGCTGCAGAGAGGATGGACTAGGGCACCCAGGTGACCAGTGCGGCTGAGCATCTGCTTCCTGCAAGGTTTGCCCAGGGTCATTCCAGAGTGAACAGATAGCTCCGTTGCAGGCAATGCTCCTCGCCTGCTGCAGGATACCTGATAGATCCTGAAAGATCACTGATGCATGCAGGTGTTCCAGAGCAGAAATCCATCACAGTCACAGCAGCAAGGAAAGACCTTTCACAGGAGATAGCGGTTTAAGGGTCACAGTGACTCAGAAGGCTCTTCCATGGCACCTGCAGGGACACCAGAACCACAGGCAGACCCTTGACAGATCCACAGGAGGCCACAGAAGCAAAAAGAGAATTTTCTACAGAGACGTGTCATGTCTACAGCCTCAGAGGCACAGACAGATGTTGCGGAGAAAACGGCTCTCTTCGCAATCAAAGAAACACCCAGGTATTCCTCTCAGATCCCACCCTGGACAGAAGCCATGATGAGAGTGACACAGGTGGATATTTCAGAAAACGCATTCTGGCCTGGAGATTAAAGAGACCCAGCAAATGTTTCTAAAGATCTTTGCAGAGAAGCTCGGGACAATGACATCCCAATGTCAGATAAAGGAGCAGGGAGGCCCCAGAGAGCAAGTCTCCACTCTAGATGCCTGTTCCTATATCTCCCCTCCCAGCCCAGTACCCAATCCTCAACCTGCCCAAAGATGGGGTGTGGGGCCTTGCATGTTTCCCTGCCCTCTGCCAAAAGAGCTCAGGATGCAGACACCATTTCTGGGTCTGTTTGAGGATGCTGTCCTCATGCCCTTGTGCATACACTGGAAGACAGGATGCACTCTCATGGGGTGTGGTACTGAGGACACTTCATAAAAAACAAATGTTTGCAGAGGACAGAAAAAGCCCAGCAAAGCACTCCAAGTTTGAAAGGGCCAGAGATACTTTGTCGGCAGCCTTCAACACATCCCCTGCTTTCTCTGCTATGCAAGTTAAAACTTCTCTAAAACTGAATAGAGTTAGGAGTCATCTATACAACTCCTAATCCAAGTGAGGACTGGCTGCTGAGAAAGGCAAAAGATAGAAAGGCAAGGCCACAGTTGATCTAGAAGGTGAGATTTGGATGACAGGGTGAGCTCACAGCCTCTCTCTCACTCCCAAGGGCATAGCCATCTGCACTCACACTCACCCACCTGCTCTCTCTCCCTGACTCAACAGCCCCTGTACCCAACTCAGAGTCCCTCTCTTCTCATTCACATTCTCTTTCTCCCATTCCAGTGCTGCAGAAATAATAACCACGTTTACAGTCTGGGTCATTATGCTGCCCAGGGGATCCCACTGCTGAGCTCTTTTTGGCTTGGAATTGCTTGGTAGAGGCAAACAGCCCAAAGGGAGTGCAGTTTGCAGCGATAGATCAGTAGCAATCTCTTTGCTGAGCTTGCTCCTTCAGAACATCTGTGGGCAAGCTCGGGAGGGGCCGGCAGCGAGGAGGAGAGGGGGGTTTCAGCTGCAGTAAATGATGAGCTTTGGAAATTCTATCCCACCCACCCTGGCATCTACACCTACTAGGTCCTACCTGCAGGTGTGTATAAAGGTGTGGTGGTGGAAGCAGTTACCCCCTGGGAAGAAAGATTTTGTCACTGATGTTGAGTTTTGTATTATTCAGTTCAGTTCAGTCGCTCAGTCATGTCCAACTCTTTGCGACCCAATGGACTGCAGCATGCCAGGCCTCCCTGTCCATCACCAACTCCTGAAGTTTACTCCAGCTCATGTCCATTGAGTTAGTGATGCCATCCAACCATCTCATCCTCTGTCATCCACTTCTCCTCCTGCCTTCAACCTTTCCCAGCATCAGAGTCTTTTCAAATGAGTTAGTTCTTCACATCAGGTGGCCAAAATATTGGAGTTTCAGCTTCAACATCAGTCCTTCCAATAAATATTCAGGACTGATTTCTTTTAGGCTGGATGGGTTGGATCTCCTTCAGTGCAAAGGACTCTGAAGATTCTTCTCCAACAACACAGTTCAAAAGCATCAATTCTTCGGCGCTCAGCTTTCTTTATAGTCCAAATCTCACATCCATACACAACCACTGGAAAAATCATAGCCTTGAGTAGACAAACCTTTGTTGGTAAAGTAATGTCTCTTTTTTTAATATGCTATCTAGGTCAGTCATAACTTTCCTTCCAAGGAGTAAGCATCTTTTAATTTCATGGTTGCAGTCACCATCTGCAGTGATTTTGGAGCCCAAAAAAATAAAGTCCGACACTGTTTCCACTGTTTCCTCATCTATTTGCCATGAAGTGATGGGACTGGATGCCATGATCTTCATTTTCTGAATGTTGAGCTTTAAGCCAACTTTTTATTCTCCTCTTTCACTTTCTTCAAGTGGCTCTTTAGTTCTGCTTCACTTTCTGCCATAAGGATGGTGTCATCTGCCTATCTGAGGTTATTGATGTTTCTCCCGGCAATCTTGATTCCAGCTTGTGCTTCCTCCAGCCCAGCGTTTCTCATGATGTACTCTGCATAGAAGTTAAATAAGCAGGGTGACAATATACAGCCTTGACGTACTCTCCCAATTTGGAAGCAGTCTGTTGCTCCATGTCCACTTCTAACTGTTGCTTCCTGACCTGCATACAGATTTCTCAAGAGGCAGGTCAGGTGGTCTGCTATTCCCATCTCTTTCAGAATTTTCCACAGTTTGTCTTGTGAGCCACACAGTCAAAGGCTTTGGCATAGTCAATCAAGCAGAAATAGATGTTTTTCCTGGAACTCTTGCTTTTTCAATAATCCAACAGATATTTGCTATTTGATCTCTGGTTCCTCTGCCTTTTCTAAATCCAGCTTGAACATCAGAAAGTTCATGGTTCACATACTATTGAAGCCTGGCTTGGAGAAATTTGAGCATTACTTTACTAGCATGTGAGATGAGTGCAATTGTGTTGTTGTTTGAGCATTCTTCGGCATTGCCTTCCTCTGGGATTGGAATGAAAACTGAACTTTTCCAGTCCTGTGGCCACTGCTGAGTTTTCCAAATTTGCTGGCATATTGAGTGCAGCACTTTCACAGCATCATCTTTCAGGATTTGAAATAGCTCCTCTGGAATTTCATCACCTACACTAGCTTTGTTTGTAGTGATGCTTCCTAAGGCCCACTTGACTTCGCATTCCAGGATGTCTGGCACTAGGTGAGTGATCATATCATCGTGGTTATCTGGGTCATGAAGATCTTTTTTTGTACAGTTCTTCTGTGCATTCTTGCCACCTCTTCTTAATATCTTCTGGGAACACAATATATCTGGGAACATAGTGATAATAAAAAACAGATCAACCTCTAGTTGACTTTAGTATTGTTTTCAAATGCCCTGAAGATACTGTCCTTCCTTGCTCTGGACAGCCAGGGCAGACTTCCGCTTTGCTCCACCTTTGATTTCTGGGCAAAAGTGGTCTTGCTTGCTAGTAAACACAGCCAATCCTAGATCCTAAAACCCTAGTGGTCTTAGGATTGAACCACTTAGATTGACACACCATTCCCCTCAGGTGTGAGTCAACAGGGTAACTGCAGAAACAGAGGGGTGGCACGGACAATGGCATAAGTCAAGAGGTCACCCTCCTCATGCCACCCGCATGGCAGAAAGTGAAGAAGAGCCAAAGAGTTTTTGATGAAGATGGGAGAGGAGTCTGAAAAAAACTGACTTAAAACTCATCATTCAGGAAACTATAAATAAGACGAGAAGACAACCTCAGAATAGAAGAGAATAATAGCAAGTGAATCAATTGACAAGGGATTAATTTCCAACTCAACAGCAGAAAAACAATCCAATCAAAAAGTGGGCAAAAGACCTAAACAGACATTTCTCCAAAGAAGACATACAGATGGCTAATGAACACATGAAAAGATGCTCAACAACACTCATTAGTAGAGAAATGAGTAGACTGTTTGATTTCTATTAGTAGAAATAAAAATCACAATGAAATATCTCCTCACACTGGTCAGAATGGCCAACATCAAAAATCTACAAACAATAAATGCTGGAGAAGGTGTGGAGGAAAGGGAACCATCTTGCACTGTTGGTAGAAATAAATTGATACAGCCAGCATGGAAGATAGTATGGAGATTCCTTTAAAAAACTAGAAATAAAACCACCATATGACCCAGCAATCCCACTATTAGGCATGTACTCTGAGGAAACCAAAATTGACAAAGACACATGTACCCCAATGTTCAACCCACTCCAGCATTCTTGCATGGAAAATCCCATAGACAATGATGCCTGGAGGGCTGCAGTCCATAGGGTCGCAAAGAGTCAGACACAGTGAAGTGACAGAGCATTCATCCATGCTCAGCCCCAGTGTTCATTGCAGCACAGTTTACAATAGCTAGGATACGGACACAGGCCTAGATGTCCATCAGCAGATGAGTAGATACAGAAGCTGTGCCTCATACATACAATGGTATGTTACTCAGCCACAAAAAGAAACACATCTGAGTCAGTTCTAATGAGATGGATGAACCTAGAGCCTGTTATACAGAGTGAAGAAAGTCAGAAGGAGAAAAACAAATGTCGTATACTAATGCATATATACATAGTATCTAGAAAGATGGTGCTGATGAGCCTATTTACAGGGCAGCAGTGGAGACGCAGATATAGCGAACAGACTTACGGACACTGGGCAGGGGTGCGGAAGGAACGAGTGGGATGCATTCAGAGGAGAACATGGAAACATACATTACCATACATAAAATAGATAGGCAATGGGAATTTGCTGTATGACTCAGGGGACCCAAAGCGGGGCTCCGTCATAACCTAGAAGGGTGGGATGTGAAGGGAGGTGGCAGGGAGGTTCAAGAGGGAGGGGACATGTGTGTACCTATTGCTAATTCATGTTAATGTTTGGAAGACACCAACACAATACTGAAAAGCAATCATCCTTCAATTAAAAAAAAAAAAGCCCATCACTTCATGGCGAATAGATGGGAAAAATGGAAACAGTGGCAGATTTTCTTTCCTTGGGCTTCAAAATCACTGTGGAGGGTGACTGCAGACATGTAATTAAAAGACACTTGTTCCTTGGAAGAAAAGCTAGACAACGTATTAAAAAGCAGAGACATCACTTTGCTGACAAATGTCCATACAGTCAAAGGTACGGTTTTTCCAATAGTCATGTACAGATGTGAGAGTTGGACCATAAAGAAGGCTGCTTGCCGAAGAACTGGTGCTTTCGAATTGTATTGAAGAGGACTCTTAAGACTCCCTTGGACAGCAAATACATCAAGCCAGTCAATTCCAAAGGAAATCAACCCTGAATATTCATTGGAAAGACTGATGCTTAGCGTGAAGCTCCAATACTTTGGCTGTGTGATGTGAAGAACTGACAAGGAAGCCTGGCATGCTGCAGTCCATGGGTCATAAGGAGTGGAACACAGCTTAGTGACTGATCAGCAATAACAACTGATACATAACAAGTCACACAACAGACTTAAGTATGTGTCTTTTCCCAGCCCAACCCTGGTACCAGTCAGCAGAGAGGATTAAGGGGGAATATTAGTGGCTGGGCTCTGGTCCTTGGAGGTGTGAGCATCATCTCCGCTGAGCCTTTTTGGAGAGCTGAGGGCGAGAGCTGCATAGTTGGCCTTGCAGCTCCCTTCTTGTCCCCTTGCTTCATAAGTCTGAGGTCACAGCATGAGGTGGGTCAGAGGTCTGGGTTTCTTTCCTTGTGGTCCATGAAGGGCCATACCACAAGATTTTTTTCCCAAAAATTGTTTTACTGTGCCTTTGTTTTTAAACCATTTCTCTTAGAAGGAAAAAAAAATAACCTTAGAGACACGTGCTTTCAGTGCCAGTGGGATCAAGGAAAATCAGCACAATCTCACCTTCCTTTCATTTCTGCTTAGGTTTGGAGGGGTAAACCAGCTTTGTCCAAGGCCTGGACTCCAGGAGCTCCTGATGACTAGCTCAGTGTACTTTGCACCCTGTTGCTATGACTTCCTGCTACCACTGTCTTTAATAATGATGCTTGTGTAGAGTCACGCCACTTCCCCATCAAGAAGAAGGTCCGCTCCTGCTCTCCAAGCAAGCAGGAGCCAGAGTTTGGGCCCTGTGCTAAGGTCTCTGGGTCAAGAGAGGGGCCTGGACAACAGACTGTCAATTCATATATCTAAAGCTAAAGGGAGCAGTCTGAGTTGAACTACACAGGGAGAAATCAGCTTCAGATTCCAATCCTGAAAGTATTAGTCTCTCAGTCCTGTCCAACTATTTTCAACCCCAAGAACTGTAGCCTACCAAACTCCTGAGTCCATGGAGTTCACCAAGCAGAAATGCTGGTGTGGGTAGCCATTCCCTTCTCCAGGGCATCTTCCAGACCCAGGGACTGAACCCTGGTCTCCCACATTGCACGCCGATTCGTGACCATCTGAGCCACCAGCCACGAAGGGCTCACCAATAAAGGGAAATCTTGCTGTTGACAGTAGTTTCTAGAGAAATCCGACAGGGGTCAGCGAATCCTTTGAGGCCTTCATTCACTCTCATCTGTGAAGTGAAGGAGATGGATCGACCATGAGGGAGAGATGCTCGCCGGCCAGCTGAAGCAGATATTCCAGGCCAGCCAGCCACCAGGAGACCCCTTCGGTTACCATGGAAACAACTGCATGAAGCTGACAAGTAGATAGCACACTTTAACTCGGTTTAAATGCAAATTCTACGGGTAATTAAGAGGCAAACCACAGTAAGAACATTACAGGAGATATATAGTCGCTGGAAAGGTAATAAATGCCTGCCTTGAAATGGATATAATGAAAAATTTGACAGTTTGTCTCAGCAAGAGATTCCATCTTTACAAAACCTCCATCATTTCTAACTTCCCCTACAGTTTTGGAAATTGTTATTCTAGGGGTGTTTTTTTCTTCTTTTTAAAAAACAAACAAAAAAACAAACAAAAAACCTCAGGCTTGCAATGGCTTAAAAAAAAACAAACAAACAAAAAAAAAACAACAAAAAAAACCAACCTTCTTCTCATTAGCAAGTGTCTCCTATCTTCTCCAGAGCCCTCACTGGAGCTTTTTATGAGCTGGAGTTCTGTCAACATTTCAGCTTCAATTTTCCTGTTGCTGCTGAAGAATCAATTGGTTTGAAAGGGAAAGTTTTTCTTCTGTTCGTTTTTCCTCAGACTTGTTCCTTGACTTGAACATATACGCAGGCTCCTCAATGAAGAGGCCCTGGGTGTTGAACCCAACTGCCCTGATGTGCCTCCATAGGCCTCTGGTACTTTCCCAAATAATTGGAAGGCTCGTCTCAATAAGCTTATGTGAGAGAGGAAGACAGGGTCCCGTCAGGGCATACTGGGGCTGGGAATGAAACATCTGTGACTTGTTCTCCTCCAGATGGGTGGTCTGAATTAGGTGTGACAGGGCAGCAGGCTGAGCCTGTGGGCCTCCACTTGAAAAAGGCAGTAGCGCCTTAACTAGGGTTTCATTGCCTTTGACACCTACACACCTAAGGAGGCTCTTGGCCCCAAATGGAAGGAGCTGATGGCTGAGAAAAGTGCTCTCAGCATTGGGCACCCCCCCATACCCAGGCACACACACCAGTTTCACAGGTCTGAGTCTTGCTTCCCTGAGGTCTTTCTTGATGAAGACCTTTGCCAGTTTCTGACTGACTGTTATTACCATCCACATTTTAAATTTCGTGTATTGGCTCTGGCCACTTTTAGAGTCAAACAGAAGAGACTGGGTTTTTAGAACTGAATATGATTGCAAGGGGCCTTCCCTGGTGGCTCAATGGTAAAGAATCCACCTGCCAAGGCAAGAGACACAGGTTTGATCCCTGGATGGGGAGGATCCCCTGGAGAAGGAAATGACAGCCCACTCCCGTATTCTTGCCTGGGAAATCCCATGAACAGAAGAGCCTGGTGGGCTACAGTCCATGGTGTCACAAGAGTTGGACACCATGGAAAAAGCAAACAACATTATTGCAAAGATAATGTTTAAAACTCCCTACTTAGCAATCTCATTATTTATATCTGCATAATTAAATTTCAAAGGGATTAAGAACTGGAAGAGATACTGGAGTTTATCTAGCCTATGGTTCTTAATTTGGGACCCATATATTAGTGTCAATGTAATCATAAACACCTTGCAAAGCAGGAGGCTGCCTACTGCTGACATCAGGAGCTAAAATAAATTTGTAACATTAAAAAAAAATGGAAAAGGTGAAGGACTAATGTTATTATAACATTTTGTGCAAACAGGTGGTCCCTGTTTATGAACTGTTGGTTGATTAAACAAGTCAAACCATATAATTGAGGTTTCACTAGCCCTCTGAAGACATTTTTTGTCTAGTACCATCTCATCTTTCCTCACTCCCCATCAAGTGGAAAAATGAATAAATACATTAGTAAATAAAAAGAGAAAAAAGAAAACAAAATGGCAAATAAGCAAGAAAACTGGAAATATGGATTCTGCTTTGGCATATTACGGATGTCCTTCTATGATCTGATTATTTGGGAAAAATAATCCTCTCATCCACGGGGCACACCTGCTGGGAGCATCCACCGGACAAGCCCACGGATGAAAGACTCTAAGTGCAATGTTGAGAGCTGGCCCTCGGAAAGATCTTTCCTTCATCCAAATTACTGAACAGCATCTTGAATTAACATCTCACCACCATGTGCACAGTAAGCGTTCCCATGTTAGGCTACAAGTGTTGGGAAAAGCAGCAGCCTTTGACGGAGCTGCAAATGTCTCACCCCAGGGGTCAGAGCTCCCCCTGCTGGAGACTCCATTCTGCCTCCAGCAACAGTAGTGCTTACCGCTTATAAGCACCACAGAGCCTGACTTTGAATTTCTTTCCTCAGCTTTCTTTTTTTTTAACCTTTTTCCTTTGGGGTCATAAAGTATATGACCCCAAATACTTCAGTCACCTTTGAAACAAGTACACAGCTCCCTGCTTGGCATCTGTGTAATTCAAGATGCATAGCACATATTGACTCTCCTGCTTCCAGAGCTGGTCCCCTCTAGGGCTGGGCTACCTAGTCCAGCCACCATCATCTGTACATGTAGTGAAGTGTCTGACTTAAAGATCTTTTTAGGAAGAAAAATGGACTGGCATCTGAAAGTGATGCAGTGAAAACAGAGTCAAGTAAGCAATACGAACGGAAGTTAAGGAATAATGACAACTCACAGCAAGCCTTAAAGATAGAGGAACATCCTAAAGCCAGCCTGCCTTTCAGTCCAGTTCCAGGATGAGGATGGAACGAAACATTTTTTATTTGGGAGGGTGGAGGTGTAAAGATTCTTACCCCCCTGCCCCTAAATGATAAAGAACCTGATGATAAAGGACCTTGACACAAAACCAGCAACGCAAATGGGGAGGAGCTCTGGGAAGCAAAATGCTCCATCTACATACAGCTTTCCAGGTGGCTCAGTGGTAAAGAATCCACCTGCCAATGCAGGAGACATGGGTTCCATCCCTGAGTTGGGAAGATCCCCCAAAGAAGGAAATGGCAACCCACTCCAGTATTCTTGCCTGGGAAATCCCATGGACAGAGAAGCTTGGCAGGCTACAGTCTATGGGGGTCACAAAGGGGCTGGACATATGGGTGAGAAGTAAGTTAACCTTTGAGACACAGGTATTTTTTCAGGACCATGAAGAAGGCTAAGTGCCGAAGAACTGACGCTTTTCAATCATGGTGCTGGAGACTCTTGAGAGTTCCTTGGACAGCAAGGAGGTCAAGCCAGGCAATCCTAAAGGAAACCAACCCTGAATATTCATTGGAAGGGCGGTCGCTAAAGCCGAAGCTCCAATACTTTAGCCACCTGATGTGAAGAGCCAATTCACTGGAAAAGACCCTGATGCTGGGAAAGATTGAAGGCAAAAGGAGAAGGGGGTGGTAGAGGATGAGATGGTTAGATAACATCACCAACTCAATGGACATGAATTTATGTAAACTCCGGGAGATATCGGAGGACAGAGGAGCCTGACATGCTACAGTCAATGAGTTAGCAAAGAGTCGGTTGTGCCTTAACAACTGAACAACATGTTTCCAGCAATACTGGATTAGAAGCCAATGAGACTCCTAAATCTCATTTAAGTACAGATCTCTCAACCTCACCGCTACTTCAGTTCCATCATCTATCAGATGGGGATACTATTATCTGACTTGTCAGTTGTTTTATGGACCAAATAAAATAACACAGGGAGAGATTTGATCCCAGCACCTAATACTTCCTTAAGTATTTAACAGATGCCAGTTCACCTCTTTCTCAGCCTAGATCTGCGGCAATGGCCCCCTCTCCCTCAAAGAGCACTGGAAAGCTGTAACAGGGAAGGGCTGCTTTTTTTGACTAAGAAGACCCTCTCTGGAGGCTCCAATTATGTTAAGAGGGTTTTTATTTTTATGACAAAAATTAATTTTCAATTACCTCTATTTGAAGATAAACTGGTGAAAGAATTCCGAAGAGATGGCAGAATAAGATGAATAACAAGGAATCTGTTTCCCCCTAATGCTCATCATTATTACTATTAAATCATATAATTCAAGGAGTTTCCAACAGCAACAGCAGTAGTGGCAGCAATTATAGGGAATAACAAGGGCTCCCAGGAATAGAAGGCACATCGTATTTTGTCTCTCAGTCACGACGCTCCCAGAGCACTGGAGGGCCATCTCTGTTCAAACACACCTCATCTTTGCAGGGGAGACCTGCTCCCACACCTGGTCTGTGCTGCCACTGAGTCTAGGAGACCATCTAAAAGCACCTGAGCCCCTGGGGTGTCAGGAGCAGCTCCCACCCTTCATCTATCTGCAATCTGGGTAGAGTTTCCGACTGTAGCCAGACTGTGATAACATCTTGAAGCATTCTCCTTGAGACTTCTAGAACCATCTCTGCAGCACCAGTCCCAGAAAGTACTCTGTGCTCACTTCCGGCCACTCTAGACAGGTGAGTGAAAGCACTCAAGCTTCCACCTGTTTTACCTTCTGCATCCGTGTCAAGGTGAGGGCATCGTCAGCCCCAAGGTGCAGGAGAAAGAGAAAAATGCATCCTCTCTACTGACCTCTCTTGTAGTCCTATAGAGGACTAGACCCAAGCAGGTTGGGAATGAGCTTTCAAGGGGCTCCTTAAGACCAGGATCAACATGCCACACAAGGTACACAATCCTGGCACTCGTCAACAAACTGTGACTGCATGGGCACCACAACCAGCCAAAAATAAAATTGAAATAAGTAGAATGTAGCTTTGCAGAGAGCCAACTGCTGCCATAAAAGGTGAACCTAAGAAAAAATAGTTCATAGATAAGCCCCTCATCATTCTGAAGATCCCTTTGGATTCCCTGGTACAGTAGGCAGGCCTCGTTAAAGCCCTATTATTCTGGGAATGTGTGCGCACGTGTTTCCTAAACACCAGCCAACAACCTTAGTTATTGCAATGGACTGAATGTTTGTGTCCCACCAAAATTCCTATGTGGAAACTCTAATTCAAATGCAATGGTCTTTGGAAATGTGACCCTTGGGAGCTAACTAGATCTTGAGAGCGGAGCCCTCATGAAGGAGATTTGTGTCAGTATAAGAGACCAGAGAGCTTAGCTAGCTCTGCTCTCCACTCTGTGACGTTACAAAGAGAAGACAGCCATCTGCACCCCAGGAAATGGGCCCTCACCTGGCACAGGAACTTCTGATCCCTTAATCATGGATGTTCTAGCCTCCAGAACCATGAAAAATAATATTCGTTGGTTAGGTCACCCAATGAATGGTAATTTGTTATGGCAGCCCAAGTTAAGATAGTTATCTTTGAATCTCCAGCATCTGGTAAGTGTCCCTAGTAGGTATGGATGTTTGGAAAAGTTTATTGATTAAATTAACAAATTCCTAACTAAGTATTGGGCCAACTCAATAGCCAATTGAGTTAGAAAATGAACAACAAGACAGAACCTGGAAATCTAGTGCCTAAATGGTCAGTATTACCAAGGAAGGACATCAATAATTACAGATCTAATGGAAAATTTATAGAACAGTCGTGAAAATATGGAAAGGATATGAGGTGAGAAATGGAGAGGAAGCATCACATGCTAGATAAAGTTAGTAATAAGAAAATATGCCAAGGAATACCCTAGGGGGAGCAGGGGAAAACTTTCCTTTCAAAGATAAAGAAAGACTTCTGCAAGCTTTCAAGCCAAAAAGAAAAAAAAAATCTGACATATTATCCTTCAAAAAGATCCTTTGACTTACAAGAATAAAACCCTGAGTGCTCCTAATTCAAAGAAGAAGAAAATGGAACACCTAATCTTACAGAGAGAGAAGGTTTTGAGAAGAGACTGTCTTTGTTTTGGCATAAGCTGTTATCCCTGGGAACTGTGGTCCTCTCCCACAGGACCTGCATCTTCAAAGGCTCTAGTCAGCATGGCTGAGAACCAGCTGTCTCTGCTTCTGTGGGTGGAATGGGGGCCCCAAGGCACCTTGTTACAGCTCTGGAGTAAGGACACCCAGAGTTGCCAACTGCCCCAGGGAGGACAGCGAGAACCAGCACAGGACACATGGCTATGCAGAAATAGTTAACATCACAGTTCACATCCACTGTGATACTTGAGAAGATCTATCAGCAAGGCGGGACCTTGACCAGTGTCTGGGAACTTAGATGTCAGGAAAGTTCCCAACATAGCCTGGTAAGAGTGGCTCACAGTGCCTAAGCTATTTGCAAGCTGGAAAGCAGCTTGGTAAATGACGGGGGAACCAGGAAAAGGCAACCTCTGGGTCCGAGGGCTATCAGGTAAGATATTTGGCAAGAGCAAGACCTGGAAATGATTCCTGAATGCCCCACCAACACGTCAAACAGATGCTCAACATTCATCTTGAGCACCCCGGTGTCTTGCTAGCTCCTTGCCCATTCCTGCTGGGATGATAAAGAGCTTTATTGACCCTCTAAAACAGAAACATTTTTTCTCCAGCTGTGCCATCTGGTTGTTTTTCTCTGTACAGGCAGTCAGCAGAAAGACTCATCTGTTGAGATATAGATGGGGCGGTGTGTGTGTGTTTAGCAGGATGGGGTAAGGGGGCATCTGGGTGTGTTTGTGTTCATCTGTTTATGTGATGGGCAGAGGATTTGCAGGCTGGGTATGACAGGAGAAGAACATAGGTTCTTCTGAGAATTCTGAGGCACATGGAAAGATTAAGCCTTGAATGTTGTCTGAAGTACACAGGCACCCGTGTCAAGAACAGTCAGGCTCAGCCTACTCCTGTTCCAGCACCCCCAGCTGCTGGGTTAGCTTCACTCCTGTTCCAAGCACAAGCAAGGGAAACCCATATAATCACCACAGGTGGGATTCTGCGTACCTATGCTTTTGCTAGTCAAAATCGGGTGCCTCTGAGATGAGAAAATGCTGTTGCCATTGGGAAGATCAAAGACACAGTACCCAACTTTCTCAGTCAACTGGCCATCATAATTTATTACGTTGTGAGAACAGCTGCTGTTAATATCTGCCCAACAACAGGGATTGAAACATCATTTTTTCTCACAAAAATTGAATGTTACAGATTCAAGAGACAATCTATGCCCAAGGTTTGCCTATATAATTTGAAGCATCTCTGAAATATTCAAAATATTCTTGCCTGGAGAATCCCATGGAGAGAAGAGCCTGGCAGGCTACAGTCGGTGGGGTTGCAAAGAGACACAGCTGAATGACTAAGCACACAGGTACCCAATTATGGTCATTACTTTTCTATAAGTCTACAAGAAAAGACAGTTCTTCAACCTTCTTTCAATTGATATAAAATTTTATTGAACATTTACTGCATATCTAGGCATTTTACTGATTATAGTGAGGTAGTCCTCCAAAAAACTGAGATTCAGAGAGTATTTCAATGGTTATGGCAATTAAGTGGAATGGTCATGGGTGGACCTCAAGTAAACCAGGTAGCAAATCGTGTTTGTTCCCCTAGAGAAGAATTTCTAAACCTCACTGCTGACATTTTGGGCCAGATAATACTTTATGTGAGGACTTCCCTGTGCTTTATAGGATGTTGAACAGCATCCGTGTCCTCCATCACTATATGACAGTAGTATCTATCTCTATATGACAATCAAAAAATCCTTAGACATCACCAAGTATCCTAGAGGAGAGGAGGTAAGCCCTACCCACCCCTACCTCCACCCCTGCAGTACCAAGAGCCGTAGAGCCACTCACCTCTGAAGCTTTGCTTCTCAAAGTGTGGTCAAAGCCACACTTCAGCATCATCATTGCCTAAGAGCTTATTAAAAATTCATAATTTCACACCTCTTCTTAGGCCTACTGAATCAGAATGCGCATTTCAACAGGATCTCTAAGGCAACCCCTGTGCTTGTTACAGTTTGAGAAGCACTGTTTCACAGTATCCTGTGGTCGGTTGTTCCCCTGGATTTTCCTGGACAAATTCAGTCTCTGAAAGTGTATTCCTAGCAGAGTGCTTATCGATTCAATTCTACCATTTCAGCTCAAAGACTGAAAGATTTTTGTCAAAAGATCATAAATTTTTAAACTACCCTTGGATACTACAGCATTTTCCTAAAATTAACTACCCTGGGATAGGGTAAATAGGGCCCTAAGCTTTAATCTATATATCCATGCATTCGTTCATTATTGTCAAGAAAGTTTATTGCACAAGGCGCTAGAGACATGGGGTGTGCAGCAGCCTGGGCTACCATCTGGAAATCCAGCCATGTTCCATGAGGCCTAGTATGAATCTCAGTTGCTGGGTGCAGACATTTCTCTGCTTTTCTTTGGCCTCTGTGCATTGCTTATAGTATCCTTTCCAGGAGTTCAATCTGGATACATTGTATCTACCAGAACCCCAGCGCAAGTATCTTGACTTTAGTCTATTAATCTGCTAGAAATACACAAAAGGGCCAGTCAATAACCTTGAGGTTAATGACTGATTCACAAAGATAAACATTTAGTCCACCATCCATTGCTGCTGAAAAAAGTGTGAGGGAGGAGATACTTCTCATCCACAAAAAAGAATGAAATAATGCCATTTGCAGCGCTGAGGATAGACCTAAGTGAAGGAAGTCAGACAAAAACGTCATACAACAACACATGTGGAATCTAAAAACATGATACAAATCAACTTATTTACCAAACAGAAATAGACTCACAGAAATAGAGAGCAAATCGTGGTTACCAAAGGGGAAAGACGGTAAGCAGGGATAAATTTGGAGTTTGGGATTAACACATACACACTACTCTGTGTGTGTGTGTGTGTGTGTGTGTGTGTGTGTATTCACACACACATATATAAGCAAGTGCTCAGTCATTTGACTATGTCTGACTCTCCGTGGCCCCATGGACTATAGCCCACCAGACTCCTCTGTCCATGGAATTTTCCAGGCAAGAACACTGGAGCAGGTTGCTACATTTTCTTACTCCAGGGAATCTTCCTGACTGAAGAATGAACCCACATCTCCTGTGTCTCCTACATTTGCTGGAAGATTTTACACTTCTAGAGCTACCTGGTAAGCCCAACATACTATATATATAAAAACTCCACTGCCGGGAGCCAGCACGAGGAATCCTGCCCATGGCAAAGGTCATGAGGAAGAGACTCGACAGGCAAAGGCAAGTCGGATCTCGAGGAACCTCCCTGAACCTACTTGAGCATCTACCCCAAAACCGGAATCTGTCTGCCTTACTATATTATGCCTTTCAACAACTTCTCTGACATTACCAGGGGGCTGTCCCCCAATCTCCTTTTTCTGGAAAAAGTTAATTTAGAACTTTTAGATAATAAGTCTCCCGGGCATAATAAGAGTGTTTCAATCCAAAAGCCCCTCTTATGGCTTTCTAGCCTGCTTGACAGGTTTATCCGGAATCTTACAACTACGCATGTGATTGTTTACAGCCTCCCAACCCGAGAGGCACAGGAAGCTTAAAAAATTCTAGGAATGTAGGGCCTTCTGAGGAGTCAAAATCATTAGAATAGAACTGATTAAGGGTTTCATTGTTGAGCCAATACTTGCTGCCAAGTTTTCATATCTTTTATTTGTTAATATAGTTGGTATGTAGAAAAAACAGGTAGTAGCCCTGGCATTAGCAATATTAGATCTTTGAGTTAAGTACTTTCTTTGTTATAACCCACTGCACCTTTGTTCTAGAGGAATGTAGCTTTATTTAGTACTTTGAGGGTGATGCAGATTAAAGGAAAAACACTTCAAGGGAAAATGAGTTTTCTGGTTGATAGACATTTATCTAGGAAAAGAGCCATAAAATTGTTAACAGGCCTTTTGGCCAGAAGATAATGTAAATCACCTGAGACCTTTTGTATATGGGAAGGTATACAAAAAGAAAGCCTGGTCTCAATAAGGGTCAGGACTGCTGCCCCTGCATAACTCTGCATATTCCATTATTTTTTTATGTACAACTTGGGGTATATAAGCTGCCTTTGAAAATAAAGTTGTGGGTCTTGCACCAATGCTTGGCTCCCCCATGTCATTCTTTTCTTATTCTCCCTTTTCAGGCTAAATTCCCATCTGGAGCATAGAGGCTCGCCGTGTCTACTTATTTACCTGGGCTTCTAAGACCCATGTGAGAGGGAGCCCAAGGTCGGGCATCCACATTCAAGGGGGCGCCTGTGGCCTACATAGATGGTGCAAGTTCCTTGTCTCGGGACTTTATTGGCTTTCTATGTAAACAAAGGAATTTCAGCCTCTTTTCTCCTCTATTTTCTCCACTACACTATTCTTTCCTAATCTCTCTTTATATCTCTGAATAAATAAGTCTCTCCTCGCTGACGCCGTCCCCACTTTGAATTCCCTGGATCCACTGGGGCTGGACCCTGGCACTCCACCCAACATACATACACACACACACACACACACACACATGCACACACATATATACACACACACATACAAGGTCCTGAGCCACCTAGGAAGCCCTACACATGCACTGTATAGAGGGAACTATACTCAATACCTTATGAAATATGAAGTGTGTTAGTCGCTCAGTCGTGCCCAAGTCTTTGAAACCCATGGACTGTGGCCCGCCAGGTTCCTCTGTCCATGGGATTTCCCAAGCAAGAATACTGGAGTGGATTGCCATTTCCTTCTCCAGGGGACCTTCCCAACCCAGGGATTGAACCCAGGTCTCCCGCATTGCAGGTGGATTCTTTACCACTTGAGCCACCAAGGAAGCCCAATATCTTACAGTAACCTATCATGGAAAAGAATCTGAAAAAGAATGTGTGTGTGTGTGTGTGTGTGTGTGCGCGTGCGTGTGTGTGTATACGATTAGCATTTGAACTAGACTTTAACAGGCAGGTAGGAATGTGTAGGGTGGAGAAAAGGACAAAGGGCCTCTGGGCAATGGAGGCAGCATGCAAAGGCGCAGCAATATGAGAGGAGTGTGGGCTCTGAAGAAGCGGTGAGTGGCAATGAGGAGCTATAACAGGCTTTGGGGAACTAATGTGTGACTTGTCTATAAAGTACATACAGCATGCAGCTGCTGCTGCTGCTGCTAAGTCACTGCAGTCATGTCCGACTCTGTGAGACCCCATAGATGGCAGCCCACCAGGCTCCCCCATCCCTGGGATTCTCCAGACAAGAACACTGGAGTGGGTTGCCATTTCCTTCTCCAGTGCATGAAAGTGAAAAGTGAAAGGGAAGTTGCTCAGTCATGTCCGACTTTTAGCCACCTCATGGACTGCAGCCCACCAGGCTCCTCCGTCCATGGGATATTCCAGGCAAGAGTACTAGAGTGGATTGCCATTGCCTTCTCCAACATACAGTATGGCATCCTAAATAAAAAGTCACTTTGAGGACAATGTGAAGAATGAACTAGAGGTAGGGAAACAAACAGAATGCTATTCAAATAATCTTGGAGGGCCTGGGAAAAGACAGAAGCAAAGCAAACTAGAGCTCTGAGAGGCATTTCTGACATTACAGCAGTCGTATATATGTCAGAAAGGTTATTAGTGGTTAAAGAAAAAGAGGATGTGAGAATGCCCATGAGACTATTATACTAATTTAACTGAAACTGACCTCCCAGAGAGGGGCCTACAATCTACCCTCACATTTTAATAGGACTTTAGGTCTACAAGTGGGAAACTCTATGAGATTTTGCCTCATTATTAGCCAGTTATTGTCCAGGCTATTTACCTACTAGAAACTAGAATGTTCTTCTCAGTCAAAGAAGATGCCAAGATTTTGGAGAAAACAGCAAAGAAATGATTCATCTCTCCATAGAATAGTTCTGGGTACTGATGTGCTATAGGTTATTCCACCAGATCTGGAGACAATTGTCCTAAAATGACTTTTTTCTTTGAGAATTGTTGTGGGATGTTTAATGTCAACTCAGTGCCCTCTTCATACTTAGGATATTGACTTGGCCCAACACGGGCTTCTTGGATGGTCAATATTTATGAAGCGAGGCCACATCCTCCAGCTGCAGTGGCAAAGCATGCTGAGCAGGAAGAGAAGCTGCATCCCATTCTATGAGGGCCTTTTGTGCTGAGGCTGCTGTCCTGTCTACACACAGGCTGCTGGCAAGGAGCATCCCCAAACCCTCAGCTGCAAGGTTATAAATTTCAGCGAGGCTATTCAATATTCATGCAATTACCCTGGAAAGCACATTTGACATTTCATAAATACAGCAGAATATTTAGCATGTGTCTCTCCCTCTCTGCTACCTAGGCATACATAGAAAAATAATCCCCAGGGATCCCTGCTGTCTGAAATGGCAACAGTTATTGAATCCATAAATTTGATGGATCAAAGTCTTCCTTTTTCATGCCTTTCATAATTTACAAATGGAAGCCAGACCATATAAATGAGGAAGCCTGATGTCCTTCTGCACAGAGCTCTGGCTGTATCTCCAGTCCCTTAGGTTTGGATGTCTTCCCCAAAGGGAGAAGTACAGACACAAAAGTCCCAAGCAGCCTGGGGACTTGAGTGTGAGACCTCCAGATGCCCAGGCAGCAATAGGTAATATTGATTACCACCTGTGTCCAGCCTCAGAGCCACTGAACTGGAATTCAACTTCCCAAGGACTCTAGGACTCTGCAGACAGATTCAGACAACGCTGGTGCCTTGTACACAGCACTCCCACTGCACACACTCACTCAGGAATACAAACTGAAGCTCTCCAGCAGCTCAGCCATGAGCATAGCACTGAAGGAAGAAAAACACATTGTATTAATCAAGCCCAGCCTTCCGTGAGTTAGCACTGAAGACGGGGCTTCTGTAGAAGAAAAACCCATCTCATGGTTGGCTGGTGGTGCTCCAGCTGCAGACTGGCTCCTCTTCTCAGGGTGGGGAGTGTCTCATCTCCACGGCTGACATGAATTAATGAACTTGTCCACCACCAACAGGCTAATAAAGATCGCAGAGCATATGTCCCCAGTCTAGGTGTTCCCAAAGGAATCAGTGGAAGTACTTGTGTGAGGCACTAAGATCACCAGGCCAGAGGGATATTTTCAGTTATGATTTATTTTGACTTGTTTTGGTATTAGAGGTGAATTCTTACTATATAAAATATGTAATATATATGTGTATATATATATGTCACATATATAATAACTACATATGTGTGTGCTATGTATATATTAGATGCATAGACATATGCCTGATGTGGGTGTGTCTAAGAACACATTAATGAGCGCTTACATGTGTGTGTTTGCATTTTTGTTGCTGTTCTGTTGCTAAGTCGTGTCCAATTCTTTGTGACCCCATGGACCGCAGCATGCTAGGCTCCTCTGACCTCCATTATTTCCCAGAGTTTGCTCAAATTCATGTCCATTGAGTCAGTGATGCTATCTAACCATCTCATTCTCTGCATCTCCTCCTTCTTTTGCCTTCCATCTTTTCTAGCATCAGGGTCTTTTCCAGTGAGTTGACTCTTCATATCAGGTGGTCAAACTACTGGAGCTTCAGTTTCAGCATCAGTCCTTCCAATGAATATTCAGGGTTGATTTCCTTTAGGATGGGTTGGTTTGATCTCCTTGTAGTCCAAAGGACTCTCAAGAGTATTTTCTAGTATCACAATTTGAAAGCATCAATTCTTCAGCATTCAGCCTTTTTATGGTCCAACTCTTAGATCCATACATGATGACTGGAGAGACCATAGCTTTGAGTATGCACACCATTGTCAGCAAAGTGATGTCTCTGCTTTTTAATATGCAGTCTAGGTTTGTCATAGCTTTTCTTCCAACTAGCAAGCGTCTTTTAATTATATGGTGACAGTTGCTGTCTGCAGTGATTTGGAGCCCAAGAAAATGAAGTCTGTCACTGCTTCCATTTTTTCCCCTTCTGTTTGCCATGAAGTGAGGGAACCGGATGCCATTATCTTAGTTTTTTGAATGTTGAGTTTAAAGCCAGCTTTTTTCACTTTCATCAAGAGGCTCTTTAGTTCTTCTTCACTTTCTGCCATTAAAGTGGTATCATCTGTATATCTGAGGTTGTTCATATTTCTCCCAGCAATCCTGATTCCAGCTTGTGATTCATCCAGCTGGGCATTTTGCATGATGTACTCTGCATATAAGTTAAATAGAGTGACAGTATACACAGCTTTGTTGTAGTCCTTTTTTCCAAATTTTAAACCAGACAGATGTCTGGCTCTGACTGTTGCTTTGTATCCCACATACAGGATTCTCAGGAAACAGGCAAGGTTGTCTGGTACTTCATCTCTTTAAGAATGTTCCACAGTTTGCTGTGATCCACATGGCTAAAGGTTTTAATGCAGTCAAGAAGCAGAAAAATATTTTTTTCCTGGAGCTACCTTGCTTTCTCCATGATCCAATGAACGTTGCTGATTTGATCTCTTGTTCCTCTGCCCTTTCTAAACCCAGCTTGTATATCTGGAATTTCTCAGTTTACATATTACTGAAGCCTAGCTAGAAGGTTTTTGAGCATTATCTTGCTAACATATGAAATGAGTGCAATTGTGTAATAGTTTGAATATTCTTTGGCATTGCCTTTCTTTGGGATTGGAATGAAAACTGACATTTTCCAGTTCTGTGGCCACTGCCGAGTTTTCCAAATTTGCTGGCATATTGAGTGCAGCACTTTCACAGCATCATCTTTTAGGATGTGAAATAGCTCAGCTGGAATTTCATCACTTCTACTAGCTTTGTTCATAGTAATGCCTCCAAAGGCCCACTTGAATTCATACTCCAGGATGTCTGACTCTAGGTGAGTGATCATACTACTGTGGTTATCTGGGTCATTAAGATCTTTTTTATTTAGTTCTTCTGTGTATTCTTGACACTTCTTCTTAATCTTTTTCTGCTTCTGTTAGGTCCTTACCATTTTTATTGTTTATCATGCCCATTCTTGCATGAAATGTTCCTTTGATATCTCCAATTTTCTTGAAGAGATCTCTAGTCTTTCCCATTTTATTGTTTCCCTCTTTTTTTTTTTTTTTGCATTGTTCAATAAGGCCTTCTTACCTCTCCTTGCCACTGTTTGGAACTCTGCATTCACTTGGGTATATCTTTCCATTTCTCCCTTAACTTTCACTTCCTGTCTTTCCTCAGCTAATTTCTAAAGCTTCTCAGTTGGGTATATCTTTCCATTTCTCCCTTAACTTTCACTTCCTGTCTTTCCTCAGCTATTTCTAAAGCCTCCTCCAACAATCACTGTGCCTTCTTGCACTTCTTTTCCTTTGGGATAGTTTTGGTCACTGCCTTGTATACAATGTTACAAACCTCCCTACATAGTTCTTCAGACATTCTGTCTAGCAGATCTAATCCCTTGAATCTATTCATCATCTCCACAATATAATCATAAGGAATTTGATTTAGGTGATATCTGAATGGGGTGGTGGTTTTCCCTACTTTAGTCAATTTAAGTCTGATTTTTGCAATAAGAAGCTCATAATATGAGCCACAGTCAGCTCCAGGTTCTACTTTTGCTTACTGTACAGGGCTTCTCCACCTTTGGCTGCAAAGAACATCTGATTTCAGTATTGGCCATCTGGTGATGTCCATGTGGAGAGCGTCTCTCAGGTTGTTAGAAAAGAGTGTTTGCTATGACCAGCATGTTACATTGTCAAAACTCTATTAGCCTTTGCCCTGCTTCACGCTGGGCTCCAAAACCTACTTTGCCTGCTATTCTGCATATCTTTTGACTTCCTACTTTGGCAGTCTGATCCCCTATGATGAAAAGGACATCTTTTTTTTTTTTTTTTTTTTTGGTGTTAGTTCTAAAAGGCCTTGTAGGTCTTCATGCTGCTGCTGCTGCTGCTAATCATGGAACCAGTCAATTTCAGGTTGTTTGACATCAGTAGTTGGGACACAGACTTACCTACTGTGATGCTGAAAGGTTTGCCTTGGAAATGAACCAAGATCATTTTGTCGTTTTTGAGGTTACACCCAAGTACTGCATTTTGAACTTTTCTGTTGAATATGAGGGGTACTCCATTTCTTCTAAGGGATTCTTGCCCAAAGTAGTAGATATAATGGTGATCTGAAATAAATTCACCTATTCACATCCATTTTATTTCACTGATTTCTAACGCTGATGTTCATTCTTGCCCTCTCCTGCTTGACCTCTCCAATCTACCTTGATTCATGGACCTAATATTCCAGGTTCCTATGAAATTTTGTTCTTTACAGCATCGGATCTTACTTTTACCACCAGACACATCCATAACTGAGCACTCTTTCCATTTTGGCCCAGCCGCTTCATTCTTTCTGGAGCTATTAGTAATTGCCCCCCACTCTTCCCAGTAGCATATTGGACACGTTCCAACCTGAGGTGGTGAGGGCTCATCTTTTGGTGTCTCATCTTTTTGCCTTTTCATACAACTCATGGGGTTCCAGCAAGAATCCTGCAGTGGATTGTCATTTCCTCCTCCAGTGGACCATGTTTTGTCAGAACTCTTCACTATGATTCACTCATTTTGGGTGGCCCTGCAAAGCACGGCTCATAGCTTCATTGATTTACACAAGCCTCTTTGCCATGACAAGTCTGTGATCCATGAAGGGGGCATGTTTACGTATATTTATACATACATACATGTATATATGAATGGTTATAAAATACTATCCACAGATCTGAATAAAATCACTGCATATGTTGGTATTTATGGTGGTGGCTCAGATGGTAAATAATCTACCTTCAGAGCTTCAGTGCAGGGGACTCGGGTTCAATCCCTGTTTTTGAAAGATCCCCTGGAGAAGGAAATGGCAACCTACTCCCGCATTCTTGCCTGGGAAATCCCATAGACAGAGGAGCCTGGTGGGCTACAGCGCAAGGGGTCACAAAGAGTCAGACACGACTAAGCCACTAACACTTTTACTTTTTCCATGAGCTCATATATATAAAAAATGTATGCGTACAGAAATACATGCATGCATGTATATGAATAGCATATATGCATGTGGGTTTGGATACATATAGTTGAATGACAATTTATGTTTTGCTTAAATTTATACATGTCTAAATACGTAGGGGGGTACTTAGTTTTTTACACACATTATTTTAGTTTATTTTCACGTCACCACTGAAAGCCTATAATTATTTTCACTTTATTGATGCAGCAAATAAACACCAGGGAGAAAGACAGATTTGTTCAGGATCACAGAAATAGCAAGAGGTAAATTTGGGATTACAGCTTAAATCCCTGGTCTGATACACTATAGATTCAGTGTACCTGATGCTTGTGTGTGTCTGTGTGTGTGTGTGTGTGATATAGTCTCCATGTCTGGGGGGGGTGTGTGTGTGTGTGCATGTATGCATGTATGAAAGGAGTCCCCTGCAAAGGGGTCTCTGTACACAGAGAGCCTTTGACAATTGCCTGCAGACAGGACCCGCCTACGGGTCCATGTAAACAAAACCGCCCCTGCTGGTTGATCCATTTCTTTTTCTCAAAGCCCTTCCTTCACCAAGCAGTCTTCACAGGATGATTGTCCATCTGCGGCCCCTTAGCTCTTTTAAGTGCTGCTGCTGCAACCGCAAGAGCAGTAGCCAGATGCAGGACCAGCTACTTTGGCAAAGCCACCTAACTCCTCCAGCACATTTTAGAGACCTGAAGAGCCAGGGTCAGGAGGGCCTGGGGTGCCAAAGAATGAGCTTTGGAGACAGAGTGGCCCTATTCATGAAGAAAGGGGTTAAAGTGAAAAAAACAAAGTGAAAGTGTAAGTTCCTCAGTTGTGCCCGACTCTGAGACTCCATGAACAGTCACCCGCCAGGCTCCTCTGTTCATGGCGTTCTCTAGCCAAGAATACTAGAGTAGGTAGCCATACTCTTCTCCAGGAGATCTTCCTGACCCAAGAATCGAAACTGGGTGTCCTAAATCTTCATGTTAAACTGTGATTCTCACCCTAAAGTGGGTATGAGGCTCCGGTTGAATCACTAATTATAAAATACAGAGCACGATATGTCCTACCCAAAGCGAATTTCTAAGAGAAATTCCCTTCGACTACAAGGAGATCAAACCAGTTAATCCTAAAGGAAATCAACCCTGAATATTCATGGAAGAACTGATGCTGAAGCTGAAGCTCCAATACTTTGGACACCTGATGTGAAGAGCTGACTCATCGGAAAAGACCCTGATGCTGGGAAAGATTGAGGGCAGGAGGAGAAGAGGGTGACAGAGGATGAGATGGTTGGATGGCATCACCGATTCAATGAACAAGAGTTTGACCAAACTACAGGAGATAGTGATGGAGAGGAAAGCCTGGTGTGCTTCAGCCCATGGGGTCACAAAGAATCAGACCTGACTGAGCGGCAGAACTACAATTAAAGCAGAAAGTGAGATAAGAGAAGAGTCTGGCATGAGGCCGTGCAGATGCGAGGCTCTGAAAGCCAATGTCCTCTCCTTGTGGAGCAGATAGTCTAAACTGCAGTCATTCTGCCCAACAGGCAGAAGAGTATTTTCCTATTAATCTGACTTCAATGAAGCTAGTTCATTTCATATTTGAGAATCCACCTCCATGGTGGGGTACCTACCTCCGCTCCCAGGTACAGATGAGTGGAGGGGACCCCACCCAGCAGCTGATCCATAGGGACAAACTAGTGAGATGCAGGCTCCCAGGAATCTGAACTGAGGGGGTGGTGCCAGTCTGTGGTGAACATTTGATTGAAGAGCCCATCCCAAGGTTGTCTAGAGCAAGGCTGGGGATCCCACGCATGCTGGGGTGGAGGAAAGAAAGACCAAATGTAGCTGGAAGAAACAGAATTAAGAGACCACATGGCCTCTTGAGAGCAGGCAGTGGCCTTGATTCTCAACTTCCTAGTTCTGTGTTCCCTCCCAGACCTGGCTCCATGCCTTGCCTTGGGTTCTTAGGGTAACTGCAATTTCCTTCCAGAAGAGCCTCCCTTTTGTTCAGTGATGCCTGAATCAAAAAACACGCAGTCATTTCTGAGGCACTGAGTTTTAGAACATTCCTCGCATTCTCTTCTGCGGAGACATCCAGCCGGCAATGTATGCTCTGGTCCCATCTACTTCATGGGCTCAGTGAATAAGAGGCTGTAGATAAACTTGAAAGGTCAAGATGCCCTCATACCACTGAGCAAGAGAAATGGCTATGAAAATTTAATATACAGTTAAGGATCCTCAATTTAAAATAGTCTCAAAATCTATTCTCCTTATTTCTCCTGCTGCTGCTGCTGCTAGGTCGCTTCAGTCGTGTCCAACTCTGTGTGACCCCATAGATGGCAGCCTACCAGAATCCTCCGTCCCTGGGATTCTCTAGGCAAGAACACTGGAGTGGGTTGCCATTTCCTTCTCCAATGCATGCATGCATGCTAAGTCGCTTCAGTCATGTCCGACTCTGTGCAACCCCATGGACAGCAGCCCACCAGGCTCCTCTGCCCACAGAATTCTCCAGGCAAGAGTACTGGTGTGGGTTTCCATTTTCTTCTCCATATTTCTCCTGAAGATGCACTAACTTCATGCTGTGTTCAAAAAAGACGTCATGCCTGCCAAGATCACGGGTGACATGTATGTGAAGGCCAATGACAGCCAGTGTCTCTCTGTTAATATGTGAATAAAATTGGCTTAAAAGTTCTGCAGTTTAATACGCTCTCCACACTTTTGTGACTTCTTGGAGCTTTTTGTGTTTATGTCACCCAATTTGTACTCTATTTTGATACCTTGTCTCTTATTTCTGCCTTGGGCTGACCTCGACTCGGAGCTCAGCCCCTGTCCCTTCATTTCTCACAGACACCATTTGTACAGGTGGCTTGGCTGTGCAACCACTTTTCCTGAAGAGGCGTGGCAGCATGGCACAGCTCACAGCCTAAACCCAAGTGACAGCTCATCCTTCTGTCTTCTCAGCAGCCTTGAAGCCCCTGCCCCACCTACACTGTCTGCCTGACAGCCACGTCTGGTCAACACCGATCCCCTGCTCCCTGCCCTCACCCTCTCTCCTGGTTCTGCCTTGCCCTGCATCTCCCCTGCCTGGTTTACTGTTCATCTCTTCCACCTGCTCCTCCTGAAATCCCTCTATTCCTCAGTTCACTCTCCTTGTTGCACCCCAAACCCATTCCTACAATGCCCACAGGGCCTCCAAGTATATTCCAAGAGGCCCATTAAAGCTTGTTTTTAAACAAGCACAATTCTCTCCCTGAGTGGAATCCTGCTCCCAACATTGCAAATAGCATTGTTTCCCTCACTCTTGCACAGGCCGCTGAAGGCAACCAGGCCCTCCTGAAGAGTTCTGGGAACTCTTCTTCAGAGCTCCATCCCCTGGCACTCCCCCCCAGACAGCCTCCCTGTGAACTTCTCCACATTCTCCAGATCAAAACACAGGCCCTGCAGGGCCCTCTTCCTTTCCACAGGCCTTTCCCTCTGCCTGGAATAACTGACCTTTTCAGCTGTCAAATTCCCTCTCATCCTGAACACAACTCAAATATCACCCTCTCTGTGACTTCTCTCCAGTTCTCTGGACCAAGAGGGAGTTAGACGCTTCTTCCCCTGAGTTCCCGCAGACATGTGTTGTCATCTGCAGAGCGCTACCTCCCTCCCCGCTGTGTATCACAGCGTCTGTTTACCCCCATCTCCCCCTTACAAGTAGGAAAGCCTTTCACGGAGGAGCCAGGGCTCTCCCAGTCCTGTATCTCTGCGTATTTTGCAGCTGGCAGACTATTGCCTCTCTGAAAGTATGATTTAAATGGAAGTATAAATGGACAATAGATGACATATATTTAGTGCTTACTCTCTGCCAGGCAGTGTTCTAAGCACCAAGCATGCACTAGCTCATTTAACCACCTGTGTGTACCTCCTCACCAGGACGCTATAAATATTATGGAGTACATTACTTACATGTGAACATCCTGAGGCTCATCCACGTTAAAGGGCTTATGCAAGATCACTCAGGTAGAAAGTGCTGGAGCTGAAATCTGAACCCCACCCATGGCTCTTAATAATTATGTTGGACTCAAACCTACGGCTTTTCCAGTAATCATACACAGATGTGAGAGGTGGACCATAAAGAAGGCTGAATGCCAAAGAACTGATGCTTTCAAACCATGGTGCTGGAGAAGATTCTTGAGAGTCCCTTGGACTGCAAGGAGATCAAACCAGTCAATCCTAAAGGAAATCAACTCTGAGTATCCACTGGAAGGACTACTGCTGAAACTGAAGCTCCAATATTGTGGCTACCTGATGCAAAGAGCCAACTCAATGAAAACACCCTGATCCTGGGAAAGACTGAAGGCAAAGGAGCTGCAGAGGATACGATGGTTAGATAGCATCACTGACTCAGCGGACATGAACCTGAGCAAACTCCAGGGGATAGTAGAGGACAGAAGAGCCTGGCATGCTATAGTCCATGAGATTGCAAAGAGTTGGACACGACTTAGGGACTGAACAACAACTAAGAAGTAAGTGGAGGGGAGGGTGATGAAGGCATCCTTTAGAGACCATAAATTCAGATTCATGGGACTTCCCTGGTAGTCCAGCGGTTAAGAATCTGCCTTGCAATGCAGGGCACATGAGTTTGATTCCTTGTTGGGGAACTATTCCCACATGAATCAAGGCAACTAAACCCGCATGCCACAACTAGGGAGATGCATGCTGCCACAACTGAGTCCTTGACCTGCAACCAAGACCTAACACAGTCAAATGTTTTTTAAAAAGATTCACTTAATCACTAGGGGCTGTGTTGACACTATCCTAGAACCAAAGTATACAAGGCAACTGTGCTTGCTGTGGCTGGGAGTGTTAAGCTCTCTGGGGTCAAACAGCTTTGGTGGGAATTCCTGATCCACTGATCAATCTTTCAGCTGGGATTGGGATGATCTATTATAAATATCTAGGATTCCACAAAAGACAGCCATGTTTAATTTCGCTGTTGTGTAATCCAGCGTGGGAGAAAGGCACGCACATATGCATACAGATACACACATGCGCATACACATAATAATTCCATTAGACCAGGTAAGTGCTATAAACCCTGCAGGCTCCTGTGAGGCCACCAGCTGTTGTAGGAACTGGCGTGTGCCTTGGCCACCCATGCAAGTTACCCTAGGGCTTTGGCTATAGCCAAGGAACAGAAGGTGCAACAAGGACCCAGAACTACGACTGTGGCCTTTGGGTTCTGTTGGAGTGGCCAGTTTGGGAGAAAGTGGACCCTTTCCCTAACACTTTAATGTCATCTGAATTGTAGTCTCATTGCTGAAAGAAGTGCCAGCCTCTTTGTGAAAATCAAACTCTAAAGGCCTCATAAAAAGATCCCAGCTCCATACGCCAATATTGACACGAAGACGATGGGAAGCACATGCAAATACAGCTGGTTGGAGCCCATGGAGGCACACGTTCACTGCTCTCGTTTGCTGTTAGAATCATCACCCAGTAGCCTGTGAGACCTACAAACACGTGGGGAGAATAAGTGTATACCTGCGAATACACACAGGAGGGGGATGCTTCTCTAGGTAAATCTGAGCATGTTTTTGAGCTTTTTCTAGAAAGTACTGATACTATGAATATCTGGCTGTATTAGCTAGCAATTGCTGCATAACAAACCACACCCACATTGATGATGTAAATGACAACTGTGTCTTATTTCTCAGGGGTCGACAGGATGGCTGTGTGGCTAGCTGATCTCAGCAGGGCTTGTTCATGCCCCTGCGGTCACCTGGCCGGCTGGCTGAAGCTTGCCAGTCTAGAGCGGCCTCGTCTGCAACGACTCTGTTTGGCACCTTGCGGTTTTTCGTCTTCCTGCAGGTTAGTCCAGGCTTGTTCTCATGGTGGCACTAAGAGTCCACAAGACAAAATAGAAGCAGGCAAGGCCTCCTGAGACCTGCAGCTAATACACCATCACTCTGTCACTTTCTTTTGGCCAAAACAAGCCCCAAGGCCAGCTCAGACTCAAGTGAGTCATGGGGAATAGTCTCTGATGACGAGAACTACAGAGTCATGCTGCAGTCAACCTACGCCACTGCATGATGGGAACAGGGTGAGTGGGCTAACTATCATTTGCTGAGCATTTAAGATGCACTATTGTTGTCGTTAAGCTGCTAAGTCATGCCCGACTCCTTTGCGACCCCACAGACTGTAGCCCACCAGGCTCCTCTGTCCATGGGATTTCCCGGGACAGAATACTAGAGTGGGTTGCCATTTCCTTCTGTAGGATATCTTCCTGACCCAGGGATCAAACCCACATCTCCTGTAGTGGCAGGTGAATTCTCTACTGTTGAGTCACCAGGGAAGCCCAAGATACACTAGCACCTACTTATGGTTCCCCCTTTTATGAGACTCAGAGAAGTTAAGTGACTTGGTCATGACCACAGAATTGAAAATTAGAAGCGGTGAGTTTTGAAGCAAAATTTACTTGACTCTAAAGCCTGTGCTTTTTCTGTTTCTCCAAATGGTGCTCTATACTCAACAATATTGATGTGAAGAAGTGACTGTGCTTGGTTCTGAGTGTTCCTGAGGGATGTGTGACAGGAGAGAGGATCAGCCTAGGCTCTGGGGGACAGGGGGTGTTCAAGCAAACAGGCTGGCACAAAGGAAAGAAAAATGGTTTTAGAATTAGACACCCCTGGCTCTAAATAGCTATAAATCTCTTTCCTCATTTGCAAGAAGCTGACAGCAAATACTCCCTCACAAGGCTGTGTGAAAAATAGATATGCTCTGGACAGTGGTTTCGGGTGCAGGCTCCACCACTGGCTGGGTGTTTGACCTCAGACAGGTTGCTCTGAGTCCTAGAGCCTCAGTTCCTTCAACTATAGAAATGCATATAACAAAGATCCTTGTTTCCTAGGGTTATTGTGAAGACTAAATGAATTCACATCTGCAAAACACTTAGAATACCTAGTACCAGGTAGTGTTAATCACTCAAGTCTAGTCCAACTCTTTGTGACCCCATGGACTATAGCCCACCAGGCTCCTTTGCCCAGGGACTTCTCCAGTAAGAATACTGGAATGGGCTGCCTGACCCAGGGATCTTCCTGACCCAGGGATTGAACCTAGGTCTCCAGTATTGCAGACGAATTCTTTATCTGAGCCACCAGGGAAGTACCAGGTAAGTGCTACGTGATAATCAACATGCAGATATGCACATATATAGATGGTGCCGGAAAGTCAGAAGGGAGCAGACAATGCCACTGGGCTAAGCCCAATAAAGGGTCTGGAGAAGCACCAGACTTAGAGTATCTCAAAAATTAAGTGGGCATCTTCAGGGTCTGACCAGACTGAAAGGGCTGACGATTAAAATCAATCTCGAGACACAGCTGGATCTCAGACCCTCCCTAAGGAGGAAATGCATCTGCCCAGCTCAGGGAACGGTGATGGGAGTGGGCTTCCAAGCTGTATTATGTGGACAGGCTTGGAGATGCCTTGTCCCTCCGAGGGACAGAATTGCCACGCTCCTTGAAGGTACATAGCTCAGGGAGCTGACATGCACGGTTACTGAAAACCAGAAGAAATAAAGCATTATTAGAGAAGAAAACAATCATTTCATATTCCTGCTTACACATATACACATTTATAATTGAGCACTTGGCTTTATTTGAGAGGAAAAATGGAAAGAGACAATGTTACGTGCTGATCTGTGCGCAGTGCACCGAATCAGATGCTGTGGTCCGAAACCCTAGCCTGCCGGAATGTGGCTATATTCGGAGACAGGGCTTTTAAAAAGGTAATTCAGCTAAAATGAAGTCATACGGCTAAGTGCTGTTCCAATATGAACAATGTCCTTAGATGGAGAGGATATTAGGGCACAGACACTGGAAGGCTACATGAGGACATGGAGAGAATATAGCCACCCACAGACCAAGGAGCGCGGCCTCAGAAGACAGCAGCTCTGCTGACACCTCGATCTCATTCCTAGCCTCCAGAGCCGTGAAAAGCTTACCTTCTGGTTTTTAAGTCATTCAGTCAGTGGTACTTTGTTATGACTGGCCTAGCAAACTCATTCCCTGGTAGCTCAGTTGGTAAAGAATCCGCATGCAATGCAGGAGACTTCGGTTCAATTCCTGGGTCAGGAAGATCCACTGGAGAAGGGATAGGCTACCCGTTCCAATATTCTTGGGCTTCCCTTGTGGCTCAGCTGGTAAAGAATCCCCCTGCAATAAGGGAGATCTGAGTTCTATTCCTGGGTTGGGAAGATCCCCTGGAGAAAGGAACGGCTACCCACTCCAGTATTCTTGGGCTTCCCTTGTGGCTCAGCTGGTAAAGAATCCCCCTGCAATGAGGAAGATCTGAGTTCCATCCCTGGGTTGGGAAGATCCCCTGGAGAAAGGAATGGCTACCCACTCCAGTACTCTGGCATTTGGCCAATTACTGGCCATGAACTCTATAGAAATTTCAGTAAAAAAAAAAATCTGGGACTCCTAGGTATAGTCTGCTTTTCACAGGTCAGGAGAGCGGTGGGTCCTTGATGAAAGGGGCAGAGGGCCTGGCCCACAGAACTGCGGGGGAAAGGCTAGCCACAGACATATTTCCATCTGCCTCACCCTGTACAGTCCTGAAGCAACAACTCTGTTCCTGCCAGTAGAATCATGTTTCTGGACCCCTCCCTCCTCTGTGCTTGCGGTCAGCCTTTGGCTCCCATGGATTTTTCACTCTGAAGTCAGCCTTGCCCCTCCTAACCTTGCCTTCCTGTGCTCCTCCCACTGGACACACAGTTCTGACAGGGATAGACTCCAGCAGGTGGGTTCCTCTCTGTTCTGCCCCTCTCTGCTTCTAGCCTGAATAAGCATGAAGATGGAACATTACACGTGTGCCCATAATACCTGCTGTTTCTGCAGGGTCCCTTGGCTTATAACGCACTTCACATTAACATGAACAAGTTGACATTTTTAAGGTTAATGATCCAGTTGCTTATAAGACAGGCGGGGTTTGAAATCAAACAGCGCCTATGAACTGGTAGTGTGTGAAACAGCTTTTATTATGCTTCTCAGGAGGCTCCGAGAAAACTAACTTGTCCTTTGGCACCAATACAACCATCTAGGACCCATGTCCTCCATCTAATTTGCACTTTGAAAAATTTTCCCCAAGTCTTCTCACTTCAGCAAGTGTCTCATGGTTTTTTAAAACAATGTGCTTCATGACCCAACTTGTCGAAGCTGCTGAAGATGGGCCAGGGACTTTTGCTGAAACTGAAGAAAATACATAAACTGCTCTACAAGGAGGGATGATCTGCAATAAACAAAAAAAGGAGTTATACTGAATTATGACAAAGATTAAAAACTGCATGTATTTTTGACCAATTATAATTAAAGTTGGAATCCTTTCAATTGCATGACAAGCTGCAAATCATCAATTTTCCCCTTAACATTAAGAGGTTGTGAAGTATGAGGCTCTCTTACATGTCCCCGCACCCCTGCCATCTATGGAAAGCCAATTGCTCCTCCTGTCTCTGAGATGGATCCTGAGTCAAAGTAGGATCCTGATAATGAAATCACCACGTCACACTGAGTTCTGTAAAAGGCCAGCTCTTCTTAGGCTTGACCTCAGCTCTTTAATGCAGAGAAAGAGTGGAATTTCACCTCCCTACTTGATTTTCTGTTTCCTTTTAAAAATTGCTTTTCATAAATAAAAAAAAGCACAGTAGTTTCATGCATTTGAAAATGCAGAGTTAGGGACTTCCCTGGTGGTCCAGGGGCCAAAATTCTATGCTCCCAATGCAGGGGGCCCAGATTTGACCCTTGGTTGGAGAGCTAGATCCCACATGCCGCAACTAAGACCCAGTGTAGCTAAATAAACAAATAAATACTAAAAATAGATTAAAATGCAGAGTTATAAAAATTAAAATCTCAGGGGCTTCCTTGGTGGTTCAGTGGTCAAGACCGTCCTTCTACTGCAGGGACTTGGGTTCAATTCCTGGTTGGGAAAGTTCCACATGTCAGATGGGGCAGGCCAAAAGACAAATAAAGTGAAATAATTGTTTAAAAATTAAAATACTGGTATTGCTGCTTCTCCCCTCCCCTTGATCCCACTAAATTGAATTAGCATGAATAGTTGGCTCTGTGTGTATTCTCTCTCACCTTTCTCTCTGACATTATGAATATAAAGATATATTTATTTATGCACAAGTGCTATTTTCCATCCACGCCGTTTTACAAAAGTGTAAGGACACTACACACAGCTGTCTGCCCCTTGACTTTCGTTCGCACAGTAGCCCATCAGAGCCATTGCTCTGACCCACATACATGTGCCACATTCTTTTTTAACAGCAGCATGCAATTTCATAGTAAGAATGCTCTGTGGCTTATTCAACCACCCCCCTTCTGGCGGATATTTAGATTGGGGTATCTTCAAGCTTTTTTTGTTGGATACTTCAAACATTGCTGTGATAAATATCCTTTTATGTATATTAATATGTTTTACTACCAACTTCCAGAAGGGCAAAACATATAGTTATTTTCAATTGCATTTAATACCCTGTTCCTTTCCTAGAAAGTTATAGCAATTTACACTTCTATCAGCAACTGTGTGTTTCCCCATACCTTAACTCATGAGCAGTATAAATCAAGATGCGGGAACTTCTAATATATTCAGGAAATTAATTATTAATGCTATGTGCAATTTGGATGTCCATCTGCAAATGCTTCTACATTTTCTTTCAGCTTAAAAGAGTGGTGATGGTCTCCGAGACTATTACAGCTTTGGTATTTGTTAAGTTCATTTTAACTTAAGCTAGTTTTACTTGTATTCTTTCAGTTGCAATTGAAAGAGACTTAGCTAACGAATTATGTATTTTGCTATGTATATAGTCTATATATATTTAATATATAACTTGTGTTTTCTTCTCTAAAATGTGCCTCCATCCAACAATTCTACAATTGTTCTCCTAACTTTTCACTTAGAATTTTTGTTTCCTAGGTAGGTTTTTTTTTGGCATGTTGGGTAAGACATGAGTGTCTAGGAGTTTAAGATTTTCTCAAGAGCAAGGAGGCAATGGGCATGTTTTTGGGTCTGTATGACCCTTAGTGCCTGTATTTCACATAAAAAGACTCAGGAAACATTCATGGGGGAAAAAAGAAAGGAGGAAATAATAAAGAAAAGACAGACAAAATGAAAGAAGAAAAGGGGGGCAAAGGGATGGAGGTGGGAGGAAAAGAGGGAAGGAAGGAGAAAAATGTTCGAAAATAAGTCAAGTTGAAAAGAAGGAAAGAAAGATTGAAATGTGCCTCTAATCTTTTAGGAAAAAACAAAAACACTGATTTTGTTCTCTATTTACCAAGATGGTGATGTTAGTCCCTGAGTCTATCATAGCTTTCAGATCTTTTAAGATTTGGGGGCAAGGGTGGCACTGCTCCTACTGATGATGACTATCCTATATTTTCACTTCTCTTTCAAAATTTCCCATCGTAGCAGTCAGGCACATTTGAGTCTAAAATTCTAATTGTACTCTTATTAGTTGGTTTGCCCTGGAAGAGTCATCTCGCATCTCTGGGCTTATTCCTCCCAATGTAACATGCAGTTGGCAGCATCCCCCTGAGAGGTTATCCATGAACCTCCAGCAGAATTATGGAGGCAAAGGGTTGACTCAAAAGATGCAGCAAAGACAAACCCACCATGCCAACTTCATTCCTTCTTTGAGCCATCCCCTGCCCCCAATTTCTTTTGATACCAATTTCAGCATAGACATTTCCAGAAAGAGAAAACATCAGAGCGTGAGGAGGTTTCCACACCTGAGGGCAAGGTTTCCAAGCCTGAGGGCAGGTTTCTCCCTGCCCTCTCTCCTCTCAGGAGGTGTTTTCTAGGGCCTGTGATGTGGCCAGGTACCAGGCTGCTCCCTCCATGTCGTGGACTGTCATCTAAGATTTACATGCCTTTCATTTTCTGGATCACAGAGCTCCTTGAGGAACTGGTGAATGCTTTGGATTTTTCCCACGGTGGGAGGTGGGGAAAACAGACATAAATCTTCTCACAACTGTGTGCATGCAATTTGGGTGTCAGAGATGCCCCATATGAACTCGTCTTTAGACCCTCAGTTAAGAAAAGTGGTGGACAGAAAGCAAATCAAGTCCTTGCATCTTCCATGTTTACATCAAAACACACGCTTATATGGCAGCGGTGTGTTCATCAGCCAGTGTCAACCCCATCAGCATGCCGCACCTGAACTGTAGGACCTCACCCCCAGCAGGAGTGCTGATGGTGTGCTGGGCCAGGCAGAGACGACTGCCTGTTCTCCGTCAGCCAGGAGAGGATGGAGGACTCTACCTTCCATCCAGGACTGGGGAGTAAGGGGAGGGAGGTCCCATGCAGTTTCGCACGCTATCTGCTTTGCTTACTCAAAACCTTCTCAGTTAGAGAACATGCCGAGTGACTACCTCTCTTAAAAGATTATCCTATGTAAACCCAACAACAATCCTGAGAAGCAGGCTGTTGTCTGCATTCCAGATTATGGATGTGGGACGCTAAGAGAGAATGCGACATCAACAGGAGGATGGATCAGGAGGCAAAGCCATAGCCAAATCCAGTGTAATTTAACCAAAACCAGACCCTGATGTATGTCCTAAGACTTCATTGCTGGGGGACCACCCAGCTAGCCTCTCCACACTCAGGCATGCACCCTCTGGTTTTTCCTCTCAATCTCACCGGAACAGAAGTCACAAAGCATGGTGGCTAAAGGTATGGGCTTCAGAGTCACCCTCACGTCCTACTTATTTAACTTCTTTGGGCCTCGGTTTGCTCATCTGAAGAGCAGGGATAATAACAAGGCCTACATTGTTAAGCTGCTGTTAAATGCAGTGATATATGGATCACTTAGCAGACTTCTCATAAAAGTATGTGTTTAGCATAGTTTAACCATTATCATCATCATTATCACCACTGCAGACCCCCACGCTCAGAAAACTAATCAGCCCAGCTTTTCGTGGTAAGTGGCCACAAAGTATCGTGAACCTCCGCAGTGTCATGCGCCACAAATTTAGGAAGGAGATGATCTCGCTCCATCTCCTGTCCATGGCCCCACCATGGTGTGCCAGCCCCTGAGACTGTGACCATCACACTTAATTAGCATGCTGCACAGATGGTTGGAAATCAGATTTCACAATAGAACAGAGAAGGTCATTCCTGGGGAATCCGATATAGCATGGACATGAATAAAGCTGAGTTAGAAAAGCAGGAGGGCCGAAGAGGCATCCAAGACAAGATCCAGATGCTTGTGTGTGTCTCTTTTGGACACACAGTAGCCAAAACAACAGCACAAACCTCCACAGTGATTGCAACGTGCGGTCCACCCTTGTGGCACCACCGGCTCTCTTTGAGATACAGCTAACCTCAGCCCCTCAGTCTGCAAAGCTTCCGGAATCTTTCTTTTTTGGATGGATAAAATTGCAGGCAAAACAAGACCCTGGGGAAAGTCTTGAATTCATATAATATATCGCTGCCTGCGCTACAAATGCTTGATTCAACAGAACTGGTTTCGTGTGCTTACTCCTTGCCCTGGGGAGAGAACATCAGCAAAGATAAGGGCACTGCTCTCAGGGACATGCCTGTTAGCAAGAGAGACAGATCATCAACAAGCAAAACCATAAATAAGTAATAGGATTCAACAAATGAGAAGCTCTACAGATAAAACATACTGTAACAGGGAAATGAGGTGGAGAAGGCTAGAAGAATAGGGGGTTGTTCAGAATGTGGAGCGGGCAGTGTGTGGCCACCAGGAAGATGAAAACGACTGTTATCCAGATCTTGCGTGCAAGGGATAAGGACACACCAAAACAGGGCAGTGTGTGTGTGTGTGTGTGTGTGCCTGTGTGTGGGAGTTCTAGCAGGAGTTCTATAACTCGTTGGTCAGAATCTATTAGTGTCATCAAGAGTGGCTCAGGAACAGAGCTTCTGACTGAGGATAGGGGGAAGAGCCAGATGATAATGCCACATTGCAGGCCCCACCCCCTCAGGGAAGGGTACTGTGAGCAAGCTTGTGGAGACCATCCTCTGTATTCAAAAATGTTGCTGCTGCCACTGCCTCTACAGCTGCCTGACTGCCTGGTGTCACGTGTGTGGGGCGGGCTGGGAACCAAGGGGCCCTTTTCACATTAAAGCACAGCAGTCTATTCTGTTCTCCTGTTAGGTCATAAATAAAAGGGCGTTTATCTCAGAAGATGGGCATCCCTGGCTTTGGTGTGAGCAAAGTGCCCGAGGACAGATGATTGTAAGTGCACTGGGTAACTGAGAAGGGAGGAGGATGGCCACCTCAATAGACCAGGGAGTGTTCTGGAGAGGAGCAGCTGGCAGCCTTCACCATGCTCCGGGAAGCTCCATGAAAACAGCCTGGCCGGAACATCTGGTGAGGTCAGCGCTCAGTCCAGGTGCCTCAGAGCCTCTGTCTTCCTCACTAATTATGCTCTTGCTGGTGTCACAGATCAGAGAGGAGGTGCCAGGACCAAGGGCTCAGGCAGCACAGGTTAACAAGTGCACACTTCCATGCAACGATGAGAAAAGCAATTTAGGGAAGGCCAGTGGACAACCCCAGAGAAGGCAACAGCACTCCACTCCAGTGCTCTTACCTGGAAAATCCATGGACGGAGGAGCCTGGTGGGCTGCAGTCCATGGGGTCACGAAGAGTTGGACACAACTGAGAGACTTCACTTTCACGTTTCACTTTCATGTATTGGAGAAGGCAATGGCAACCCACTCCAGTGTTCTTGCCTGGAGAATCCCAGGGATGGGGGAGCCTGGTGGGCTGCCGTCTATGGGGTCACGCAGAGTTGGACACGACTGAAGCGACTGGGCAGCAGCAGCAGCAGCGGACAGCCCACCTGGCCTTCCCCCTCCTTCTTCAGTGCCTTCCTGTTCCCTATGAACTGAAGCACAGGCAGCTCCATGGATCCTGAAAGCCATGACTGAAGACACGTGGACTCTTCCAAATCCCTCCCTTCTATGAGGGCAAGGATGCCACCTGGAGAGCATGGCTGAGATGCCAGGGAGGAGATTCCTAGAAGTGTGAGCTGGAATTATGGCTCAATGTGATTCCTTTCTAGGGAAAAAAGTTAACAAATTTCCTGGTATCTCAAAAGGGTCTCTGACCCTAAATATCTTAAAGAGGCACAACCTTTAAAGATTCACTGGGCTGCATGATAGATATAGAACCTGTAATTATCTCTCAGAGAAGGGATCTTTCTATTGAAAGCACGTGAAGTGAAGAAGGGCAAAGGACACCAGGATTGGGCCAGCCACTGCCCAGCTGCCTCACATCCAAGATTTACTCAACTTCCCCATTCACTGGAAGGCGCTGTTACTGTCCTCAGTTTACAGAGGAGGGAGCTTAGGCTTCAAGCAGTTGATCAGAATGGACACACTCTATGACAGGATTTGGACCCAGGGTTTTCTGACTCCTAACTTTGTTTTGCCCACCTCATCACAGTGATACTTTCACATAACTGGTGCAAAGGTGTGGGACCTCAAAAGTATGACCAGGTCCATTCAGGACATCCCCAACCAGTTCACATGAATGCCTACCTTCTCCTTAAAGGCAACTTCCAGCCCTGAGGTGGTAGCATAAGATCCTGACTCACTGTGGGTTCTTTCAGAACTGGCAAGCACGTGGATGAATCAGTGAGTAAGAATCTTGCTATTAACAGCATAAGATTTTAGCACAGGAAACCCAACAAGCAGAGCTTTCATCTGATCCAAATCCCCATTTCACAGATGAGGGGATGGGGGCAGAACTTGCAAATAAGCTATCAAAGTCACACCCGTTTTTGGTGCCTACACTTGGCCAGACTGGAAGGGAGATCCACTTGACCACGGTGATAAAGACTACTTCCTTTTTTATATAGTTTCCCTTCTCACACCATTCCTTGGCTCTGGGACAATTTTAGAGGGTCTTGTCTCACAGTTCAGATAGTTCTGGTATTGTCCTGACCCCCCTTAACAAGGTCCTGTGGACAGAACATGGCTCTGAAGTCAAGACAATCTGGATTGAATCCTTCCCTGCCAAGGCTAAGTTATGTGACCTTGGGCAAAGGTTGTAACTTCTCTGAGATGTTCGGTCTCTTCTTATAGAAAATGGGAGGAAATATTCATCTTACACAGTAGTCATGCAGTAGAGCATACAGAGCATCCAGCAGGTGCTCAATACATGTTCAATATCTCTTCTTGCACTCCTGCATTACTTGCAGCTGCAGCCGAGCCAGCAAGGCTGACTGGACTCATAGAGACTGTGCTGCTAGCCCCAGGTGGAATTCCTTGCCCTTGGGCTGGTCACATGCTCTTCCCTTGCCAGTTGCTCTTTAAGAGGAACCAATTTCACACTTCCAGAGAGATCCACACTCCAAATTGTGTTTGTTTTAAAATAATGAATAGTGGCATTATTATCTCCCCCCCCCCCCCCCCCGCTCTCCAGGGCGCTCTGGGCTGAATGCATTCCTTTTGCATTAGTAGAGCTTCACTGCGGCAGATAAACGGGCCGGTGCCTGAGCTGAATGCACCCGAAGAAAGGCGAGCCCACCCCGCCCGTCGCCCGTCTCCCATCTCTCTCTCCCTGAGACCTTCCCAGGAGGCTGCCAGCAAGGCTTCTGCTGCTGCTTGGGGAAGCAGTCACATGTTTCAGAAGGCGCCAAGAGCCCGGGGCAGATGTAAAAGGAGGGGACAGCCAGGTGTCTGTCTTCCCCAGCTTTTCCCTGACTCCCAGGTGACAGCCCCCAGTGGGTGGAAGTGTTGAGGAAGCCCTAAAGGAATTGAAGGAAGGGTAAAATAGTATCCTCCATAAAACACACAAACAAAAAGGCTGCCTGTGCATTGAACACCAGAGAAACTCAAATTGCTCAAATGCATGGCAGTGACAGGTGTGGCCAGCTCCAGAGAAGCCAGGGATGGAATCCCTGCTCAGAGAGATCCAAGGCCAGGGGAGCCCTGATTCAGCCCTGCTATTTCTGAGAGCAAGGGAAGATGTGCTGATGGTCCTCTCAGGCCTTCTGCTGCTCTTAGGAGCAGAAGCTGAGGATTCCTTTCCTTCTCTTTGTCCCTCCCTCTTCCTTGTGGGGTTGGGGTGTAAGATCACACGTGGTCCTCCCATTGGGCAGGCCTTGCTGAGGCATGGCATCTAGAGTTGAGTTTAGGGTTGCAAATGTATAGATATGGTATTGGGCTTGTCTGGTGGCTCTGCTGATAAAGAATCTGCCTGCAACATGGGAGGCCTGGGTTCAATCTCTGGGTCAGGAAGATCCCCTGGAGGAGGGCATAGCAATCCACTCCAGTATTCTTGCCTGGAGAATCCCCATGGACAGAGGAGCCTGGCAGGCTACAGTCCATGGGGTAAGAGTCGGACACTACTGAGTGACTAAGCACAGCACAGCACAGATATGGGATCAGGTTGGGATGCTGCCATGGGTCAAACTGAGTCCCTCTAAAATTCAGTCCCCATCTCCAGTACCTCAGAACACGCCTGTATACAGAGATAGAATCTTTGAAGAGCCATTTAAGCTACAATAAAGTCATAAGGGTGGGCTCTAATCCAGTATCACTGGTCTCCTTTTAATGAGAGGAAATTTCGACAAAACCACACACAGAGAGCAAGCCTTGTGAGAACACAGAGAAGACAGACACCCCCAAGCCAAGGGGAGAGTCCTCAGAAGAAATCGATCCTGCCGATGCCTTGATCTTGGACTCCTGGCCTCCAATACTGTGAGAAACTAAATTTCCATTGTTCAAGTCACCCAGTGTGTAGTACTTTGTTATGTCAGCCCAACAAAACTAAGACCAATGTCATCTTCTCTGACATATTGCAGTAGGAAGCAAAGTTAGGACGGCTCTGAGCCCTTCATGAAGCTGGTGATACAGGAAGACCATTTAGTTAATACCTCAAAGGATACAGGGGCTTCAGATGATACAGGGGTTTCATAGCATGTTCAAATACCATTACACTGGCCGTTGCAGAGCTAACTTGCTTGACTGAAGGAAGGTGACACCACTCTGCAACAATAAATGTGTGCTCTTTCATGGACCGCCAGCTGTGAGGGCCTCCATGCATGTGGTATTTAAAATTCTGGAATCATGTTGTGCAATTTTAACTTTATTTTTGTGAAAACATTAATTTGTTTAAAAGAAACATTATTTTTTATTAACCTCTTTTTAATTTTTTCATGTTCTTAGTACAGCAGGAACCTCAAATATAGAAGTACCTTGGACCTTTATCAACTTCTCCACGGCCCTGAGGGAGTTTGCGTCTCTTCTTTTCTCACAACTGCCTTCCCTGGTGTTTGTCGCCTGGGACAATTCTTCCCACTTCTGGCATTCCTCTCTGCTTCTGCCTGCATGCTTGACCTTTCCAGGACTGTGGAGTGAAGCTCTGAGATACATTTAGGTTTTCAGGTCAAAACTTTGGAGGAGGTCAAAGCAGAGGACCTACCCAAGGTCAAGAATTTTCCTCAAGTGCAGACGAGCATTCTGCACTTACTCACAGTGACTGGGGCCGCACTGTGTTCAGAATAAATCACTGCTTTTCCTAGCTTTATTCTGTGCACACATTTCCCATGAGGCCCTTACAGGGAAAGGTGATTTGTCAATGGCATCTACGGTTGATTTGATTGTTCCTGGACCCTCTTCCCAAATATCACAAAAACATCATTTGAGGATTTTCAGATAGCCCTGGCGTCCAGCATAGCAATAGCTATAACATGATTCATATTTGGCATCTGTTTAAAATCTTCAGTTAAGGGACTGCTGACCCAGCTGGGGCATTCTCAGAATGCAAAGCTGAGCTGTTACTGGTCTGTGCATGGAATGTCATCTGTCCCATGCCATGCATCAGCCAACTGAAACAGGACTGATCATCTCTTGAGAACCGCAGGCTAGAAGCACTTGGCAGATGCGAGGTCCCTGGGTTTCTAGCCTCCAGTCCCTCTCACCTGCTTCCAGCCTCTGGGCTGTGAGTGTGCCTTCCTGATACCAATGCCTCAATCCGCACACGGAAACATCTCTGCCTGAGCATCTCCCTTGGTTCGTTTTGTTTGTTTGCTTGGTTAGCAATCTCTGGAGACCAAAGTTGTACCAACTCCAACCAGTTCTTCAGTCACAGAAATGTGGCATGACCTAGAGTCCTTCCTGCAACCCTGAGCAAGGGGCTGACAGAACACTGGGGTCAAGCTTATGTAGAAATTGAGTCCCTATAGGATCACTATCTACCCATCCATCCTTGCTAAGGAATCCCTTGCTATCAGCCATCCTGGGCTACATGAATGAAATTCATGGCAAGAAGACCAAACTTTAAACAGTGCCTTCTTACTCTCCACACCAAACCTCTCAGCCTCTTTGTGTTGCGCTCTTGACTGTGGTGCCAGTTTCCTGAAAAGGAAGTTAAGAAGGTACAGCGAGAGATCCTGAGTAGCAGTAGGCACTCTAAAGAGAGATTCTTCAGTTGTGCTTTCACTTAAGCAAACCTCAGAGTCACTGGAGGGCTTGTTAAAACACACTGTTGGGGCCCTCCCTCAGGACTTGTGGTTCCACAGCTCTGGGGTGCATGCATGCTCTGATGTTTCTGACACTTTGCTATTGCATGAACTAGTCCAGGCTCTTCTGTCCATGAGATTTTCCAGGCAAGAATACTGGAGTGGGTTGTCTTTTCCTATTCCAGGGGATCTTCCTGATGCAGGGATTGAACCCACTTTTCCTGCTTCTCCTGCACTGCAGTGGGTTCTTTAAAGCTGGGCTATTGGGGAAGCCCATAGGTCGGGAGCGGACCATGAGAATTTTCACCGCTTACACATTCCCAAGTGAGACCGACGCTGCTCTGGGCCCACACTTTGAGAACCACTGTTGAAACACTACAGGATGTAATGACAGTGCACATCAGAGGTCATGTCAGGGCTGGCCCGTCTGTTTCCACTTCAGACTTGGCCACTGTGCTTTTTTCCAGAGTCTTGGCTCATTGCACCAACTCCTTAAGAAATGTCTCTTATTTGCCCCAACATCATATTCTGGGGCTTCTCCCAGCATGCCTCTCTCCCTGTAAAGAACACGAGCAGTAGCTAAAGAGCTGGAGTCAAGGGAGCATCTCGACGTGCCAGGTTGAGTGGAGTCTCTTCCTGGGGAATTGCTTCTCCGCAATTCTGTCTCAGAACCTGAGGTTCTGTATCCCCAGACATCTGCCTCACTCACTCAGTAGCCTCTAGCCCTGTTTCCCAGAGAAGCTGCTTTTTCTAGATTGCCAACCAAATCTCTATGCTCTTTCAATCCAAGAAAGAATCAGAAGAGCCTTTGGGGTTTTTTAAATCACATATACGAAAGTAGTGCAGTTTGGGCAGGAATGAGATGATGTGCTGCAAGCCTATTATTCAGCCCCTAGCACAAGGCTTTCTGAGTCCTAATAGCTTAGAAAAAGAGAGGTTTAGTCATGGATGTGGCTATACCCCATTCCCCCATCTTTTCCAAAGCAATCACCATATACTGAGCATTGGGGAGACCCAGAAATGCTGGACTCCTGCTCCAGAAGTTCATTAAGAATGACCACAATGCCACCTGTGCTACCATAACCACAGGGGTCTATGGAACCAGACAGTGCTTGGACATAGTCCATACTCCCTTCCCATCAAATGTTTGCTGGAGTCAATATGTTGAGTCAAGCAGATGGATCTGGAGAAAAAAAGAGCAGGAACTCAAAGAACAGCAGACAGTTGCCCTGTCAGAGTCCTGGTAGGAAAGACACGGCATACTCAAATTAGATGGTTTTAGGAGAGCTTAGTAACAGGACTATTTGCAAAAAGGCAGGCATGGCTCAGTAGTAAATAATCTGCCTGGCAGGGAAGAACAAGATGGTGGAGGAGTAGGTGGACGTGGGGTACATCTCTCTCCATAGATACATGAGGAATACACCTTCAGACACAGAAGTGCATGCAGAACACCAGCTGAGAGTGGCCAGGACTACCTGACCAGTGGAAAAGAATATATAGAACCGCTTGGTAGGACGAAGGAACTAGAGGAGAAAACGGGAGTGTTAGTAGGACTGGCCCTGCCTCGGCGGGTGGGGGAACTGAGGCAGGGGTCCGATCCCCGCTTCGGGGCAACTGTCTGAGTCAGAGGAGAAACATTTAAGGCTGAAAGTGAAACAGCCAATCTGCGGCAGCCTAAATGGAATGAGAGTCAGACAGTCCTTGCTGCAGCCATACATGCCCCGGACAGGAGCACTGGTCCCCATCCCCTGCAAGGCGCAGCAGCTGGGAGCTGGAGTTTGGGGATTGTGGAGCAATCCCAGGGTGAGGGCTGCTGTTGACTGTGGAGAGATGGATCGAGGGGATGTGAGGGAGGAGACAGTGGTGGGAAATGCCTGTGGAGGAAATCCAGGCAGCCATGGAAGCAAGGCGATACTGCTGAGTCATGCGTAGGGGGCGGAGCCATCACCATATTGCTCTCTCCCCACACGCCAGCATTGGCAGCTGAACAATAGAGAGGCTGGCCCATCAAATGCCTGACGCACTGACCAACAGAGTAGGACCCCGCCCAGGGTGACACTTTAAATGCCTGATGCGCTGATCTATAGAGTAGGGCCCCAGCCACGGAGGGCCCCACTATGTGCCTGACGCACCAAAGAGAAGGACCCCAGGCAAGGAAGCCTGAACGAGCAGAGCTATGAAGAAAGACTGGCCAGAGAGACCTTCTGATCGCCAGCTGTAACAGGCTCAAAAAGAAGACTCTAACAGGGCCATAATTCCTCCTACAGCAGAGGTAGTCCATGTCCCTGCACACTTGGCGCCGCCAGGGTCCCCGCAAGCCAAGCAGCTGCACCACCTTCAGGCTCAACTCTCCCTGGGGCAGAGCTGCCACAGGCACAAAAAAGTCCTGAGTCTATGCAGGCAGGGTCGCTTTGGTTGTGTCCAACTCTTTGCAACCCTGTGGACTGTGGCCTGCCAGGCTTCTCTGTCAGGGGGGCTCTCCAGGCAAGAACACTGGAGTGTATTGGCCAGTACTGGTTGCCATACCCTTCTAGAGCACTGTATTTCCTGCTGTGCTAGCCGCCAACTCCCCTGAGTACCTGGTGCTGCCAGAACCCCTGCGACCCAAGCAGTGGGCCACCTCCACACCTGGCCCTCAACACGGGCAAACCCAAGTCCTCCACTCAGGAGCAAACCCCAGGGGACCCACCCAAAGGCAGAGATGGAGATAAAACCACAACTGAACCCCAGGGGAAGAGTGACCAAGGAAGAAGACTCCAAATCTTCCCACAACCTGTACAAGCTGTGGACTAAATTCACACAATCAACTAGGCAGACTCTATGTCTATGGAATATTTAAAAGGACATCGAGAGCTCCCACAGAAGAAAACACACTAGTTCTGATAGCTGTGCACATTGGAGGCAAGAACACACAGGAGCAGGGCCAGATTAGAATCTGAGCTGTGGCCACAGCAGGTGCAGAGATCATCAGAGTGTTGGAGGGCATCCTGGGGAGATGAGGTGGACTGTGACTCCCAGCGAGGGAAAGGACTTTGACAGCAGTGACGCAAGAAAAACATTTATCATTCTTATGTTTTGACTTGTTCTATAGATTCTTTTGGATTTTTTTTTTCTTTCCTTCCCACACCCCCTCTGTTGTAGTTATCAATTTTCTTGGCTATGAAATCTAATTAAGCTTTTGAGATTTTTTTTCTCTCTCAGTCACATTTTTTGTTGTTGTTATAAATCTCTGCCTCTATGTTATGCTTCTTCAGTTCTGTGGAATTTTCTTTTCTCTCTCTCTCTCTCTCTCTTTAATTTTAATTTTTAAAACCTATTATCATTTGTCTATATTATTTCCTTTGTTGCTTTTCCTACTGTGTGGATCACAATAAACAGTGGAAAATTCTGAAAGAGATGGCAATACCAGACCACCTGACCTGCCTCTTGAGAAACCTGTATGCAGGTCAGGAAGCAGCAGTTAGAACTGGACATGGAACAACAGACTGGCTCCAAATAGGAAAAAGGAGTTTATCAAGGCTGTATATTGTCACCCTGCTTATTTAACTTATATGCAGAGTACATTATGAGAAACACTGAGCTGGAAGAAACACAAGCTGGAATCAAGATTGCCAGGAGAAATATCAATAACTTCAAATATGCAGATGATGCCACCCTTATGGTAGAAAGTGAAGAACTAAAGAGCCTCTTGATGAAAGTGAAAGAGGAGTGAAAAGGTTGGCTTAAATCTCAACATTCAGAAAACTAAGATCATGGCATCCGGTCCCATCACTTCATGGGAAATAGATGGGGAAACAGTGGAAACAGTGTCAGACTTTATTTTGGGGGGCTCTAAAATCACTGCAGATGGTGACTGCAACCATGGAATTAAAAGACACTTGCTCCTTGGAAGGGAAGTTATGACCAACCTAGACAGCATATTAAAAAGCAGAGACATTACTTTGCCAACAAAGGTCTGTCTGGCCAAAGCTATGGTTTTTCCAGTAGTCATGTATAGATGAGAGTTGGACTATAAAGAAAGCTGAGCACTGAATAATTGATGCTTTTGAACTGTGGTGTTGCAGAAGACTCTTGAGCATCCCTTGGACTGCAAGGAGATCCAACCAGTCCATCCTAAAGGAGACCAGTCCTGGATGTTCATTGGAAGGACTGATGTTGAAGCTGAAACTCCAATACTTTGGCTCCCTGATGCAAAGAGCTGACTCAATTTAAAAGACCCTGATGCTGGGAAAGATTGAGGGCAGGCAGAGAAGGGGATGACAGAGGATGAGATGGTTGGATGACATCACCAACTCAGTGGACATGAGTTTGAGTAAATTCCAGGAGTTGGTGATGGACAGGGAGGCCTGACATGCTGCAGTCGTGGGGTCACAAAGAGTGGGACATGAATGAGTGACTGAACTGAGCTGAACTACTCATGTCCCCCTGCAGTTACTATTTAACGTATATAAATCTTCTCTATCTGCCTCTGTTTAACATTGCATATCTATCCTTTCTTTCTTTAATTTCTTTCTTTTTCCTCTCAACATATTTGTTAGTTTTAGTTTCATTGCTTTATCCTCCAAATGGCACCTTGTTTTAGCTCTCTTTCCCATCTGTGCTTTAGTTACTTTATTCTGAGCTGATAGATGTAATTTTTGATTTCCTTTGTTCACCAGGTCAATCTATTGTCCTTTATTTTTGTTGGACTGTTTTGATTTTGCTTATGGATGTGTGTGTATATATATATATGTGTGTGTGTGTGTGTGTGTGTGTGTGTGTGTGTGTGTGTGTATTCAGTCACACTATTTATTGGTGTTATAAACTGCTGCCTCTGCATTGGGCTTTTGCAGTTCTGTAGTGTTTTGCTTTATGTCTTTCTTCTTCCCCCCTTTTTTTCCTTTTCTCTTTTTTTATTCTAATTTTTAATTTTTTTATACCCATTATATTTTTTCTACATTTATTCCTTTGTCTTCCCTACTGTTCTTTTCCCCTTGCAGTTAATCTTTAATGTATATAAATCTTCTTCCTCTTCCTCTATTTAACTTTGCATATCTATGCTTTCTTTCTTTTCTTTCTTGCTTTCCTCTCAACATATTTGTTAGTTCTGTTTTCATGGCTTTATTCCCCACTTGGCACCTTGCTTTAGTTTTGTTTGCCAGTTTGTGCTTTAGTTAGTTTTGTTCTTAACTGGTAAATATAATTTTTGATTTCCTTTGTTTGCTGGGTCAATATACTACACTTTATTTCTGTTGGACTGTTCCCATTTTCCTTATGAGTATACATGTATGCGTGTATATTCCATTACTTTAATTATTATTTGCCTGGTTTTATAACTGCCATTTGTCTGGGGTTCATCTTTCATTTCTCGTTTTCGGGTATCTGTTTTAACCTCACTTAATGCCATAACAAACCACTTGTGGAATCTTCATTCCTGACCAGAGATCAAGCCCTGAGCCTTGGAGTGGAGCAGTGCCTCCAAGACCCTGGACTACCAAAGAACTAACCCTAGGGAGTATCAATAGTGAGAACTCACACAAAGGAAACTACTTAAATCAAGACCTGGCATCACCCAAACAGCAGCAGCACCCTGTGCAGGAAGCCTCATCTAAACAACAAACAAAACAAAAATACAAACCCAGTCATCAGCAGACAGGATTGCCACCTTACTCAGCCTTGCCCATCAGAGGAAAAAAAAAAACAACTCAGCACAGATATCACCTTATACAAAGTTTACACATACCACTGGACCAGCCTTAGGAGGGAAGAAACCAAAAAGAAGCAAGAATTCAACCCTGAAGCCTGGGAAAAGAGACCTCAAACACAATAAGTTTAAAAAAAAAAAAACATGAAAAGGCAGAGAAATGCTACACAAATGAAGGAACAAACTAGAAATACAGAAGTCCAAATAAATGATGAGGAAATAAGCAAACTACCTGAAAAAGAATCCAGAATAATGATAGTAAAGATTGTCAAAAACTTTGAAAACAAAATGGGGAAAATGCAAGCATCAATTAACAAAGAACTAGAAAAATTAAAGAATAAACATATAGAGACAAACAACACAATTACTGAAATTAAAAATACTCTAGAAGGAATCTATAGCAGAATCCCTGAAGCAGAAGAATGAATTTGTGAGCTGGAAGATAAAATGGTAGAAATAAATTCTGAAGAGCAGAATAAAGTAAAAAGAATGAAAAGAACTGAGGACAGTCTCAGAGACCTCTGGGACAATTTCAAACACACCAACATTCAAATTATAGGGGTCTCAGAAGAAGAAGAGAAAAAGAAATGGTATGAGAAAATTTTGGAAGCGAGTATAGTTGAAAATTTTCCCAACATGGAAACAGAAATAGTCAATCAAGCCCAAGAGGCACAAAGAGGCCCATACAGGAAGAACCCAGGGAGAAACACACAAAGACACATACTAATCAAACTAACAAAGACTAAACACAAAGAAAGAATATTAAAAGCACCAAGGGAAAAGCAACAAGTAACATACAAGGGAAGCCCCATAGATTTAACAACTGATCTTTCAGCATAAATTCTGCAGGCAAGAAAGGAATGGCAGGATATGTTTAAAGTACTGGAAGGGAAAAACCTACAACCAAGATTACTGTACCCAGCAAGGATCTCATTCAAAATTGATTGAGAAATCTAAAGCTTTTTAAACAAGCTAAAGTTAAGAGAATTCAGTACCACCAAACCAGCTTTACAACAAATGTTAAAGGGACTTATATAGTCAAGAAATACAAAAGAAGAAAAAAGATCTACAAAATCAACCCCAAACAATTAAGAAAATGGTAATAGGAACATATATATCAATAATTACTTTATTTATTTTTTTAGTTTTTAAACGTGTGTTTATTTATTTATTTATTTTTAATTTTTATTTTTACTTTATTTTACTTTACAATACTGTATTGGTTTTGCCATACATTGACATGAATCCACCACGGGTGTACATGCATTCCCAAACATGAACCCCTCTCCCACCTCCCTCCCCATAACATCTCTCTGGGTCATCACAGTGCACCAGCCCCAAGCAAGCTGTATCCTGCATCGGACCAAGACTGGCAATTCGTTTCTTACATGATAGTATACATGTTTCAATGCCATTCTCCCAAATCATCCCACCCTCTCCCTCTCCCTCTCAGTCCCAAAGTCCGTTCTATACATCTGTGTCTCTTTTGCTGTGTCACATACAGGGTCATCATTGCCATCTTTCTAAATTCCATATATATGTGTTAGTATACTGTATTGGTGTTTTTCTTTCTGGCTTACTTCACTCTGTATAATTGGCTCCAGTTTCATCCATCTCATTAGAACTGATTCAAATGTATTCTTTTTAATGGCTGAGTAATACTCTATTCTGTATATGTACCACAGCTTTCTTATCCATTCATCTGCTGATGGACATCTAGGTTGTTTCCTTGTCCTGGCTATTATAAACAGTGCTGCGATGAACACTGGGGTACACGTGTCTCTTTCAATTCTGGTTTCCTCGGTGTGTATGCCCAGCAGTGGGATTGCTGGGTCATAAGGCAGTTCTATTTGCAATTTTTTAAGGAATCTCCACACTGTTCTCCATAGTGGCTGTACTAGTTTGCATTCCCACCAACAGTGCAACAGGGTTCCCTTTTCTCCACACCCTCTCCAGCATTTATTGCTTGCAGACTTTTGGATCGCAGACATTCTGACTGGTGTGAAGTGGTACCTCATTGTGGTTTTCATTTGCATTTCTCTAATAATGAGTGATGTTGAGCATCTTTTCATGTGTTTGTTAGCCATCTGTTTGTCTTCTTTGGAGAAATGTCTATTTAGTTCTTTGGCCCATTTTTTGATTGGGTCGTTTATTTTTCTGGACTTGAGCTGCATAAGTTGCTTGTGTATTTTTGAGATTAGTTGTTTATCAGTTGCTTCATTTGCTATTATTTTCTCCCATTCAGAAGGCTGTCTTTTCACCTTGCTTATATTTTCCTTTGTTGTGCAGAAGCTTTTAATTTTAATTAGATTCCATTTGTTTATTTTTGCTTTTATTTCCAGAATTCTGGGGGGTGGATCATAGAGGATCCTGCTATGATTTATGTCGGAGACTGTTTTGCCTATGTTCTCCTCTAGGAGTTTTATAGTTTCTGGTCTTACATTTAGATCTTTATGTAAATGGACTAAATGCCCTAACCAAAAGATTAGGCAAGCTGAATGGATACAAAAACAAGACCCATATATACACTGTCTACAAGAAACCCACTTCAGACCTAAGGACACATATAGACTGAGAGTGAGAGGATGGAAAAATATGTTCCATGTCAAAGAAAGTAGCAAAAGGAAGCTGTAGTAATAATCCTCATGTCAGACAAAATAGACCTCAAAATAAAGAAGATTACAAGAGATAAGGAAGGACACTACATAATGATCAAGGGATCAATCCAAGAGGAAGACATAACAATTGTAAATTTCTATGCACCCAACATAGTAAGTAAAGTCCCTCAGTCATGTCTGACTCTTTGTGATCCCATGGACTGTAGCCTACCAGGCTCCTCCATCAATGGGGTTTACCATGCAAGAGTACTGGAGTGGGTTGCCATATGTTCACCCAACACAGGAGCACTCCAATACAAAAGATAAACACTAACAGACATAAAAGGAGAAATTGACAGTAAGACAATAATAATAGGAGACTTTAGCACCCCACTCACATCAATGGACAGGTCATCAAAATAGAAAATTAATAAGGAACCAAATGTCTTAAATGATGCTTTTGATGATATGGATCTCATTGATATCTTCAGAACATTTCATCCAAATGTAGAATACACCTTCTTTTCAAGTGCACAAGGAACATTCTCCAGGATAGACCACATCTTAGGTCACAAATCAAACCTCAGTAAATTTAAGAAAATTGAGACTGTATTAAGCATCTTCTCTGACCACAACACTATGAGACTAGATACCAATTACAAGAAAAAAAAACTGTAAGAAACATAAACTCACGGAGATTAAATACACTTCTAAATAACCAATAGGTTACTGGAGAAATCAAAAGACTTCTAAAAACAAATGACAATGAAAGCATGACAACTCAAAACCAATGGGATTCAGCAAAAGCAGCTCTAAGAGGAAATTTTACAGCAATACAATCCTACCTCAAGGAACTAGAAAAACATGAAATAGACAACCTAACTTCACACCTAAAACAACTGGAAAAAGAACAAAAAGCCCCCAAAATTAGTAGAAGGAAAGAAATCATAAAGACCAAAGCAGAGATAAGCGAAACAGAAATGAAAGAAACAATAGTAAAGATTAATAAAACTAAAAGCTGGTTCTTTGAGACGATAAAAAAAAAATGGCAAGCCTCTAGCCAGACTCATCAAGAAAACATGAGAAAAGAATCAAAGCAACAAAATTAGAAATGAAAAAGGAGAGGTTACAACAGACAATGCAGAAATACAAAGGATTGCAAGAGACTATTATGAACAACTATATGGCAATAAAATGGATAACCTGGAAGAAATGGACAGATTCTTAGAAAAGTTCAGTCTTCCAAGACTGAACCAGGAAGAAATAGAAATTATGAACAACCCAATTACAAGCACTGAAATTGAAGCTGTGATTTAAAATCTCCCAAAAAACAAAAGTTCAGGACCAGATGACTTCACAGGAGAATTCTATCAAACATTTAGAGAAGAACTAATGCCTATCCTTCTAAAACTCTTTCAAAAATTTGCAGAGGAAGGATCACTTCCAAACTCATTCTACAAGGCCACCATCACTTTGATACCAAATCCAGACAAAGACAACACACAAAAAGAAAACTACAGGGCAATATCACTGATGAACATAGATGCAAAAATCTTCAACAAAATTTTAGCAAATAGAATTCCTCAACACATCAAAAAGCTCATACACCATGATCAAGTTGGGTTTATTCCAGGAATGCAAGGAGTCTTCAATATATACAAATCAATCAGTGTGATATACCATATTAACAAATTGAAAGATTAAAACCATATGATCATCTCAATAGATGCAGGAAAAGTCTTTGACAAAATTCAGCACCCACTTATGATTTAAACTCTTCAAAAAATGGGCATAGTAGTTTACTATGTTACTACCTCAACATAGTAAAGGTCATAGATGATAAGCCCACAGCAAACATTATTCTCAATGGTGAAAAACTGAAAGCATTCCCCCTAAGATCAGGAACAAGGCAAGGGTGTCCACTTTCACCACTATTATTCAACATAGTTCTGGAAGTCCTAGCTATAGCAATCAGAGAAGAAAAAGGAATAAAAGGAATCCAGGTTGGAAAAGAAGAAGTAAAGCTCTTACCATTTGCAGGTGACATGATACTGTACATAGAAAACCCTAAAGATAGTATCAGAAAATTACTAGAGCGAATCAGTGAATTTGGCAAAGCTGCAGGATACAAAATCAATACACAGAAATCACTTGCATTTCTATATACTAACAATGAAAAATCACAAAGAGAAATTAAGGAATCAATCCCATTCACCATGCAACAAAAAGAATTAAATATCTAGGAAGAAACTTACCTAAGTAGACAAAAGAACTGTACACAGAAAATTTTAAGACACTATGAAATAAATCAAAGATGACATAATCAGATGGAGAGATATTCCATGTTCCTGAGTAGGAAGAATCAATATTGTGAAAATGACTATACTACCAAGTGCAATCTACAGATTTAACTCGGTCCCTATCAAATTACCAATGGCATTTTTCACAGAACTAGAACAAAAAATTTCACAATTCATATGGAAACACAAAAGGCCCTGAATAGCCAAAGCATTCTTGAGAAAGAATGAAGTTGGAGGAATCAACCTTCCTGACTTTAGATTATACTACAAAGCTACAGTCATCAAGGCAGCATGGTACTGGCACAAAAACAAAAATACAGACCAATGAAACAAGATAGAAAGCCCAGAAATAAACCCATGCACCTATGGGTACCTTATTTTTGACAAAGGAGGAAAGAATATACAATGGGGCAAAGGCAGCCTCTTCAATAAATGGTGCTGGGAAAACTGGACAGCTTCATGTAAAAGAATGAAATTAGAACACTTCCTAACACCATACACAAAGATAAACTCAAAATGGATTAAAGCCCTAAATATAAGACCAGAAACTATAAAAATCTCTTAGAGCAAAACATAGGCAGAACACGCAGTGACATAAATCAAAGCAAGATCCTCTATGACTTACCTCCTAGAGTAATGGAAATAAAAACAGAAGTAAACAAATGGGACCTGATTAAACTTAAAAGCTTTTGAACAGCAAAGGAAACTATAAGCAAGGTGAAAAGACAACCCTCAGAATGGGAGAAAATAGCAAATGAAGCAACTGACAAAGGATTAACTTCCATAATTTATAAACAGCTCATATAACTCAATACCACAAAACAAACAACTCAATCAAAAAGTGGGAAAAAGACCTAAACAGACATTTCTCCAAAGAAGACATACAGATGGCTAACAAACACGAAAAGATGCTCAGCATCACTCATTATTAGAGAAAGGCAAATCAAAACTACAGTGAGGTATTACCTCACACCAGTCAGAATGGCAATCACCAAAAAGTCTACAAACAATAAATGCTGGAGAGGGTGTGGAGAAAAGGGAATGCTCTTGCACTGTTGGTGGGAATGTAAATTGATATAGCCACTATGGAAGATGGTATGGAGACGCCTTAAAAAATTAGGAATAGAAACACCATATGACCCAGCAATCCCACCCCTAGGCATATACCCTGAGGAGACCAAAACTGAAAAAGACACACGTATCCCACTGTTCACTGCAGCACTGTTTACAAGAGCTAGAGCATGAAAGCAACCTAGGTGCCCATCAACAGATGAGTGGATAAACAAGTTGTGGTAAATGTACACAATGGAGTATTACTCAGCCATAAAAAGGAGTGCATTTGAGTCAGTTCTAATGAGGTGGATCAACCTAGAACCTATTACACAGAGTGAAGGAAGTCAGAACGAGAATGATAAATATCATATTCTAACGCATATACATGGAACCTAGAAAAATGGTACTGAAGAATTTATTCACAGGGCAGCATTGCAAAAACAGCCAGAGAATAGACATAAGGACATGGGGAGAGGGGAGGAGAGGGTGAGATGTATGGAAAGAGTAACATGGAAACTTACATTATCATACGTAAATAGATAGCCAATGGGAATTTGCTGTGTGGCTCAGGAAACTCAGACAGGGGCTCTGTATCAACCTGGAGGGGTGGGATAGGGAGGGAGACAGAGGGAGCTTGAAAAGGGAGGGAATATATGTATACGTATGGCTGATTCATGTTGAGGTTTGACTGGAAAAAACAAAATTCTGTAAAGTAATTATCTTCAAAAAAAAAAATCTGCCTGCCGATGCAGAAGCCACTGGAGATGCGGGTTTGACCCCTGGGTCGGGAAGATCCCCCGGAAGAGGAAATGGAAACCCACTCCAGTACTCTTGCCTGGAGAATCCCATGGACAAAGGAGCCTGGTGGGCTACAGTCCATGGGGTCACAAAGAGCCAGACACGCCGATTATGCATGCAAATTAGACACAGGCAGGGTTTAGGAAAGCAAAACCAAGAATTGTGTGGTATCCTGTATGGTTTGTAACAAAAGGATAAATCTTTACCCCACCTCCATGAGGCTGAAACAGTCAAGTGAGAGGGGGAGTGTTTAAAAGAAGCTGTGACCTTTGATCAAGGATCCATCCAGCCTCAATGGTGCCACCAGAAGGAGCAACCAGAACAAACCTCTCTCTTCTTCTCCAATCTCTAGATTCTCTGTTGGACAAATTCAACCCAAAACCAGTCTGCAAAGGAACCGATCAGATCAATGGGATCCACACAGTTTATTCTCTGGGGATGCACAGCAGAGTAGAGAAGGGTAAGGAGCAAAGTCGAAGGGAAAAGCGGAAGATGCCAAGCGCAATTCCCAAATGGAACTACATTTGAAAGCAATGTAGCCCTAAAGATGTACATTTAGTTCCAGACAGGAAGCTGGGGAGAGGTGGAGAGATATCCTAATAAATGACTACTCAACCTGGTGTCCCTTCTTTCATCTTCAAATGAAAGAAGATGTGATTACAAATTTTAAAGATGATAAGACATGAAATTATATCACATGAATTTAATTCTCATTACAAGAGTTCCACTACCATATTCAATACTACAAAATAGGAGAGAGGGACATTAATTTAGAAGACAGATAAGGAACTCTCATAAGGCTTTGGAAAAACATTAATGTTTCCTGTAGGTCTGGAAGAAAGGGAAAGCAATAAGGAAAAGGTCACAGCACTCAGGGTGCAATTTGAACAGAGGCAGAAAATCACAAGAATAAAGGTGTATTTAAGGATTGGTGAATTGCCAGAAACAGTGCAATGTACAGCACACTGTGGTAAGATTCACAGGAAAAAGCAGACTAGTGTTAAACTGGGGAGATTTGGGAAGGCAAACAGAAAAATGTACTTATATGTGTGAGAGGCACGTTTGAGAGGGCAGTGACTCACTCAGCCTGAGAAGTGTTGGGGCACCAACTTCACTAGGTAACTCGGGTGTGGGACAGATTGGAGGACACCAAGGCTGGATGCAGAAGGTCAGTCAAACAGAAAACAGGAGAAAGGGAAAATGACTTAGGCAGTGGGAGAGGGAGGAAGGGACTGCTGCAAAAAAGAACATTATGAGGTTTCATCAAAGCACATTAGCACCTAGACATCAAGGAGGGGTGGAGAAGGAGAGGCCAAATACGTCTCTGAAATTTTTAGCTGTCTTTTTAGGAAGATGCTTACGTCATTCATCATGATGGAGCAGGATTATTGTGCGGACGTATATTTCAGTTATGAAATGAAGCTGCTGCAGGACATCCAAAGCGAGATGCTAAATGTAATAGCTGGAAGAATGATCTGATGTGAGAAATCACAAAAGTGAAGTGAAAGCGTTAGTCGCTCAGTTGTGTCTGACTCTTTGTGACCCCATGGACCACAGCCCGCCAGGCTCCTCTGTTGGTGAAATTCTCCAGGCCAGAATACTGAAGGGGTTAGCCATTCCCTTCTTCAGGGGATCTTCCTGACCCAGGGATCAAACCCAGGTCTCCCGCATTGCAGGCAGATTCTTTACCACCTGAGCCACCAAGGGAAGCCTGACAAATCACAAGGTGCGGGTTTTTAAAAGGAGTGAAAACTGAGATGAGAGGTTATAGTCTGGGGTCAGTTAAGGGTCTAAAATGTCTGCCATAAAGTAGATATGAATACAGTGGAGACTGTTGAGGGAGAAGCGAGGAAGGGGGGCTCCAACAGTGAAGCTGGTTTAGAATTAGGTAAGCAGGGTTTTAAATGTGTCATCTGCTAGATGCTGAAATACTTGGAGAAAAAGCAGAGGGAAGGGACAAATGTCCCTGGATCAAAGGATAAAGCTGCCTGAAGGACCAAGCCCTTCTCAGTTTGGAGTTCATGCATCTCTCTGAATCCAGTTCAGTATTTCCTTTCCTTGGGAATGAGAATATATTAGCTTCCTATTGCTGCTAGAAAAAAATTCCCATAAACCTAATGGATTAAAATAATACAAAATTATTATTTTATACTTCTGGAGCTAGCAATCTGAAATGGGTCTTATGGGGCCACAGTCAAGACAGTTGGTAAGGTTATACTCTCTCTGGAGGCTGCAGAGGAGATATTCTGCTACATATTCCCTATTGCAGAAACTGCCAACCTTCCCTGAGTTAAGGCTACTTTCCTCCATCTTCAAAGCCAGTAGACTAACATTTTCAGTTACCTCTCTGGTTCTGACTCTCCTGCTTCCCAGTCGTACTTATAAGGATGCTTAGTATCTCATTCAGTTCAGTTCAGTTCAGTCGCTCAGTCATGTCCGACTCTTTGCGACCCTATGAATCGCAGCACGCCAGGCCTCCCTGTCCATCGCCAATTCCCAGAGTTCACTCAGACTCACGTCCATCGAGTCCGTGATGCCACCCAGCCATCTCATCCTCTATCGTCCCCTTCTCCTCCTGCCCCCAATCCCTCCCAGAATCAGAGTCTTTTCCAGTGAGTCAACTCTTTGCATGAGGTGGCCAAAGTACTGGAGTTTCAGCTTAAGCATTAGGCCTAGATGATTCAAATCCTGTGGGCAGAGGAGCCTGGTGGGCTGCAGTCCATGGGGTCGCTAGGAGTCAGACACAACTGAGCGACTTCACTTTCACTTTTCACTTTCATGCATTGGATAAGGAAATGGCAACCCACTCCAATGTTCTTGCCTGGAGAATCCCAGGGATGGGGGAGTCTGGTGGGCTGCCATCTGTGGGGTCGCACAGAGTCGGACACGACTGAAGTGACTCAGCAGCAGCCCCAGCATCAGATGATCCAGGATAATCGCCACATTTTAAGATTTTTCCCTCAGTCCCATCAGCAAAGCCCCAACTGCCTTGGAAGGTAGCATTCACAGGTTTTGAGGATTAGGATGCAGATTTGGTGGGCAGCATTACTCTTCCTACCACAAAGAATGCACTTATCTCTACTTGGAATTCCCTGAACTACTCTAGACATTCTTTAAAACACAGCTCCGGTAGCACTGACACCACCAACACACCAGAGCTACTCACTTCCTCCCCCTGTCCCTGCAGGTAGGGTCAGCCCTCAGGAGGTCGCCATGCACGTTTGACTGTCGCAGTGACCTCTCCCCCAAGACCGAGAGCAGGAAGCTTGGTTATGTCCACTCCATGTGCCCAAGGACTACCACAGGTTCTCTCATTCTAGGATGGATAGTTCTGTTTTGTTTTTTGAAGATAAGAAGGAAGGGGAAAATGGAGAAGACATTGGAAAATAAGAGAAAAAGAAGAGAGTAAAAATGGTTGAGTCGATTTAGTCTATTTAAACTAGGCCACTTACACAGTCTCTTGGTCCATCATCCAAACAGCCCAGCGTAATGCATGTTATCATCCCCACTTTACACATAAGCAGACTGGGGCTCAGAAAAGAGAACTGCCTTGGCAAAGGCTGAGTTAGGAAGTGGTACCCTGCTCACAGTCTGCCTGGCTTTTACCATCATATTGTCAACCATTATCCCCTTAGTTTAATCCACTCTGGCCACACAGGACTGGACTGTGTGCTGGTCTATGAACAAACACATCAACTCATCCCCAGTGCAGCACCTTCAATGAACATTGCTCTCTGTGCCTAGAATATCCATCTCTCCACATCTTCTCATCACGTGCCCCATAGCCTTAGGTATCTTCCAAAATGTCGTCTCTTCACTCAGGCCTTTCATACCCATTCTTTCTCTAATTGGTCCTACCCCCAAACACTCTTAGACTGCTTGTGTGCATGCGTGCATGCTAAGTCACTTCAGTCATAACTGACTCTTTGCAACCTTGTGGTCTGTAGCTGGCCATGGGATTCTCCAAGCAAGAACACTGCAGTGGGTTGCCATGCCATCTTCCAGGGGGTCTTCCTGACCCAGGGATCAAACCTGTTTTTCTTACTTCCCCTGCATTGGCAGGTGGGTTCTTTACCACTAGGGCCACCTGGGAAGCCCTCTTAGACCCATTACCATAGTGTATTTTTCATCATAGCTATTCTTCCCAGCTGAAATCAAACAATATAGCTTTATTGTTACTACACAGGTCTAGGGAGGCATGGAACTGATCAATTTTGTGCACTTTGGTGTCCCTAAAACCTAAAAGAATTATCTGGCATAGAGAAGGTCAGTTCAGTTCAGTTGCTCAGTCGTGTCCGACTCTTTGTGACCCCATGAACTGCAGCATGCCAGGCCTCCCTGTCCATCACCAACTCCCGGAGTTCACTCAGACTTGCATCCATCACGTCAGTGATGCCATCCAGCCATCTCATCCTCGGTCATCCCCTTCTCCTCTTGCCCCCAATCCCTCCCAGCATCAGAGTCTTTTCCAATGAGTTAACTCTTCGCATGAGGTGGCCAAAGTACTGCAGTTTGAGCTTTAGCATCATTCCCTCCAAAGAAATCCCAGGGCTGATTTCCTTCAGAATGGACTGGTTGGATCTCCTTGCAGTCCAAGGGACGCTCAAGAGTCTTCTCCAACACCACAGTGCAAAAGCATCAATTCTTTGGTGCTCAGCCTTCTTCACAGTCCAACTCTTACATCCATACATGACTGCTGGAAAAACCATGGCCTTGACTAGACGGACCTTTGTTGGCAAAGTGATGTCTCTGCTTTTGAATATACTACCTAGGTTGCTCATAACTTTTCTTCCAAGGAGTAAGCGTCTTTTAATTTCATGGCTGCAATCACCATCTGCAGTGATTTTGGAGCCCCCAAAAATAAAGTCTGACACTGTTTCCACGGTTTCCCCATCTATTTCCCATGATCTTCGTTTTCTGAATGTTGAGCTTTCAGCCAACTTTTTCACTCTCCTCTTTCACTTTCATCAAGAGGCTTTTTAGTTCCTCTTCACTTGCTGCCATAAGGGTGGTGTCATCTGCATATCTGAGCTTATTGATATTTCTCCCAGCAATCTTGATTCCAGCTTGTGTTTCTTCCAGTCCAGCGTGTCTCATGATGTACTCTGCATATAAGTTAAATAAGCAGGGTGACAATATACAGCCTTGACGTACTCCTTTTCCTATTTGGAACCAGTCCGTTGTTGCATGTCCATTTCTAACTGTTGCTTCCTGGCCTGCATATAGGTTTCTCAAGAGGCAGGTCAGATGGTCTGGTAGAAGAGTAAAGACACAGGCTCAGTGTGTAGAGATATTTTGTCCCCTGATGCCAGCTTAATCCTGATCCAAATGAAGCCTAACCTTGTGAAAAGCAGGGTCATGTGGTCATGAATATGCCTGTGCAGCCAGGCTGGTTCCAGCTCTATAGCCACACTGCTGCTCACCACACTTGAACAAATCAAATCCTCTCTCCAAGCCCCATTTACTTCCTCATATAATTAAGATGATAAATTCCAGTTTCCAGGATTTCCCTGAACGTGCAATTAGTGAAGGTATTTAAATCACCAGGTACTTAAAAAGTGCTCGAGAAATCTAAGTTTTCCTCTTCATTCCAGTTTCCCTAACTGCTTTAGATTCAGTCTAGTTTTGTGTTTTGTTTTTTTTTTCAAAATGTGCTGACATGTTTTTATTCTCAGTAATTTCCTTAAACTTCAGGGTTGAATCTAAAGGTTATTATTGTCTCTTCAGTTGCCCCAGGGGGACGCCTGTGTTTTAATGAATCACATTCTTCCACAGAGCCTGCCCCAAAGGGCTGTAACTGGAGGTGGCCATCAGCCCGGCTGTTCTTAGACTGACCTTGGGGAGGAAGGAGGACACATGGTTCCCTTGGGCCAACTGAGTACACGGGGAATCAGATGATGTGAGGCCAGCCTGGATTTGCTTTCCTGTCAGCAAGTCTGCCTCCAGAAGCCCATCCCTCTCCCTACAGACCAAATGTACCGCAGTGGGAAATGATTTCTACAGAACCACACAGGTCCTTGGGTAGAAAGCTACCATTACCCTTCAGTGTTCATTACAATGGGGGCTTCCCTGAGCTTCACTGTAAAGAGTCTGCCTGCAGTGCATGAGCCACAGGAGCATGGATTTGATCCCAGGGTTGAAGATAAACTGGAGGAGGCGATGGCAGCCCACTCCAGTATTCTTGCCTAGAAAAAATCCCATGGACAGAGGAGTCTGGCAGGCTACAATCCATGCAATCGCTGAGTCGGACACGACTGAGTGAGCACAAGCTTCATTATAATAGAGAGAAATTAGAGCTGAGAGGGTCCCACAGGGCATCCAGACTGCCTTATCCCCTTTCCTAAAAAGTTACTGCCACCATCAGCCTGCAAGGATAGCTTCTGAGAAACACACAGAAAAACAAATTTTATCATGAAAAAGTCCATTTCAAGGAATCCAGCTTCAGTCCCCTGCACTACGGAATCCACTATATACTTGGAATTTCACTAACCCAACAACCCACATGATCCCATGGAAGGTCCAGACAACCCTGTAAGGTAATTACTATTATTCTTGGTTTTTTTTTTTTTAATGAAGCTACTGACACTCTGTGAAGTTAAGTTCCTTGCATAAGGAGTATGCCTAACATAGAATGGAACTGAAACTGACTTTCCCCTCACAGCTACTCTCTGCAACAGTTCAGTCCAGTCGCTCACTTGTGTCTGACTCTTTGAGACCCCATGGACTGAGATATGCCAGGCCTCCCTGTCCATCACCAACTCCCTGAGTTTGCTCAAACTCATGTCTATAGAGTCAGCGATGCCATCCAACCATCTCATCCTATGTCGTTCCCTTCTCCTCCTGCCTTCAACCTTTCCCAGCATCAGGGTCTTCTCAAATGAGTCAGTTCTTCGCATCAGGTGGCCAAAGTATTGGAGTTTCAGCTTCAGCATTGGTCCTTTCAATAAATACTCAGGACTGATTTCCTTCAGGATTGACTGGTTGGATCTCCTTTCAGTGCAAGAGACTCTCAAGAGTCGTCTCCAATGCCACATTTGAAAAGCATCAATTCTTCAGCACTCAGCTTTCTTTATAGTCCAACTCTCACATCCATACATGACTACTGGAAAAACCATACCTTTGACTAGATGGGCATTTGTCGGCAAAGTAATGTCTCTGCTTTTTAATATGCTGTCTAGCTTAGTCATAGCTTTTCTTCCAAGGAATCAGTGCCTTTTAATTTCATGGCTGCAGTAACCATCTGCAGTGATTTTGGAGCCCAAGAAAATAAAGTCTTTCACTGTTTCCATTTTTTCCCCAGCTATTTGCCATGAAGTGATGGGACCAGAAACCATGATCTTAGTTTTTTGAATGTTGAGTTTTAAGTTTTTTTAAGTTTTAACTTTTTCACTTCCTCTTTCACTTTCTTCAAGAGGCTCTTTAGTTCCTCTTCACTTTCTGCCATAACGGTGGTATCCTCTGCATATCTGAGGTTATTGATATTTCTCCCCGCAATCTTGACTCCAGCTTGTGCTTCATCCAGCCTGGCATTTCACATGATGTACTCTGCATAGACGTTAAATATGAAGGGTGACAATATGCAGCCTTGATGTACTCCTTTCCTGATTTGGAACCAGTCTGTTGTTGCAGGTCCAGTTCTAACTATTGCTTCTTGACCTGCATACAGATTTCTCAGGAGGTGAGTAGGGTGGTCTGGCATTCCCATCTATTTTCCACACAGTGCTGTGATCTACACAGTCAAAGGCTTTAGGGTAGTCAATAAAGCAGAAGTAGATGTTTTTCTGGAACTCTCTTGCTTTTTCAATGATCCAATGGATGTTGGCAATTTGATCTCTAGTTCCTCTTCCTTCTCTAAATCCAGCTTAAACATCGGGAAGTTCACAGTTCACATACTGTTGAAACCTGGCTTGGAGAATTTTGAGCATTACTTTACTAGCGTGTGAAATAAGCACAACCGTATGGTAGTTTGAACATTCTTTAGCATTGCCTTTCTTTGGGACTGGAATGAAAACTGACCTTTTCCAGTCCTGTGTGCTTTTGCTGAGTTTTTCAAATTTGCTGACATATTGAGTGCAGTACTTTCACAGTATCATCTTTTAGGATTTGAAATAGCTCAACTGGAATTCCATCACCTCCACTAGCTTTGTTTGTAATGATGTTTCCTAAGGCCCACTTGACTTCACATGCCAGGATGTCTGGCTCTAGGTGAGTGATCACACCATTGTGGTTACCTGGGTCATGAAGATCTTTTTTGTATAGTTCTTCTGTGTATTCTTGCCACATCTTCTTAATATCTTCTGCTTCTGTTAGGTCCATACCATTTCTGTCCTTTATCGTACCCATCTTTGCACGAAACATTCTCTCTGGATGTCTGGTTCCAAAGCATGATTTTAGTTTTTGTATCTGGAAATTTATTATATGCACAAGAGTAAATAAATAAATCATGTAAATACATCACAGTCAATAGGAAAGACTAACTTATGTGTTAGTAATAAACACCTGTGTCTCAATAACCTAGCACATATACTATAGTTTTCACTCACACAAAGCCCACTGCCTGTCCAGAGGTTGGTTCTCCAGGGCACCTCCTTACAGTAAGAACATGTCTAAGTCTCAGGAGGTCTAAGCAGGCTCCATCTCAACATTATGCCAAAGTAGCATGAGAAGAGTGTGCCAGAAAGATCATGTGGAAACTCTCACTGTGTCAGCCTGGAAAGGAGGAGCATCATTCACACTGCCATTGGAATGTGATGCCATTAATTCCCTAATGGCGAAGGGCTGAGAGATGCTGTGTTTCTATATACCCAGGAAGACAAAGTAAAAGTTTTAGTTGCTCAGCTGAGCCCAACTCTTTCCTACCTCATGGACGGCAGCCTGCCAGGCTCCTCTATTCAAGACTCCTCTTTGTCTTGATTTCCTAGGCCATAATTACGTGAGTGGGTAACCATTCTCTTCTCCAGGGGATCTTCCCAACCCAGGGATCGAACCTGGGTCTCACGAATTGCAGGCAGATTCTTTACCATCTGAATAGCCAGGTGACTACTCTATACCTACCGCTCAAGAATCAAATAGACTTTTACAGTCTCATAGAAGTCAGCATGAGCCCTCCTTCATTCATCAGGGCGTCCCAGACGGCTCAGTGGTAAAGAATCCGTCTGCCAATGCAAGAGATGTGGGTTCGATCCCTGAGTTGGGAAGATCCCGTGGGAAAGGAAATGGCAACCCATTTCCAGTAATTCTTTCCTGGGAAATTGAGACAAGGAGGAGACTTGGACAGAGGAGCCAGGTGGGCTTCAGTCCATGGGGTTGCAAAGAGTCAGACCTGACTCAGTGACTGAAAACATCCATTTCGCAAACTTCCCACAGGAAAATGCTACCTTAAATTTTGTGTTAATCAATACCTTTCTCTTTTTTATAGATTCTAATACTTGCATACACACACACACACACATACATACATATATATATATATAGGAAAGAGATTTTTCTCTTCTTGAACTTTATACACACAGAATCATAATGTGTATATTCTTCCATGGCTTCTGTTTTGACTTAACATGTTTCTGAGATTTATTCACACTGAAATATATAACTCTAATTCATTTATTTTCATGGCTTCCCAATACTGTATTGTGTGAATACATCAATATTTATTTATCTGTTACATAAAGATAGTTTCCATAGGTTTGTTATCATAAATGATGCTGATATGAACATTTATATACATATCTTAGCATAAAGTTTCTCAAAAGCATTTTAGGGTAAATATTGCTAAAATGATTTACTAGCTAAAAAGTATTCTTACTTTCAATTTCACCAGGAAATGACAAACAGTTTACCCATAAAGAGAACTGAATAATCATTGTTGTTTAGCAGGCATATTGGAGACTCTCACCTACTTCCAACAGGAGCATATATTGATTAAAACCACTTTGGAAAACAAGATAGAAATGAGCTCCTTGACCAGAAGCAATATTATTTGGGATAAATGTTAGTGACTTAGGCATTTCATAAATCTATGGATGGTGATGATGGAAGAATATTGGGATATTAAGGCAAATCCATATCTAAAGCAAGAGGCTTTCTACTGAGTACATTGACAATGGAAATGCTACTCATGAGAGAGAAGGTCATTGCAAATAACCTGACACTAGGTAGACAACGGATTGCGCTGTGGAAGGTGGTTGTATTAGAAGCTCGACTTTGGTCCCTATCATTAGCAGGCAGACAGTTTCTTAAAGAGTGCAGACTGTTTCCAGCATGGGAACAGTCCTGATCCCTGGTTCCAGAGCAGACCTTATCCACAAATTATTGTGTTTGCTCTAAACTTTCTTTGAGCTCCCTGAAAGACTGCTGCAAGGCATTCATTTTTGGTCTAACTCAGAACTCAAGCAGCATTAAAAAGCAGCAGTTAGTCCTAGAAAGCATTACAATGTGAACAAAAAAAAAAAAATCCTGTAGCTACCTGGGGCATAAGATTCTGATTTAGACAAGCAATAGATCACTTAAATCTTGGAGGGAAAGCTGGAGAGAGAATTCTTTAGAAAATGAAAACATTCAAAAGCAACATATGCCTCCTAGGTCAGGATGCATGTTCAGAAAAACCTGAGAAGACCCTGGGCTTCCAGAACTGACTGGTCTTTATGCTCAGTGAAAGCAGTTTAGCTAAGTGTTGAAGGAGTCCCCCAACACAGAAAAAATCCAGAAAGTCTAGGAGAAGTGATTTGTTTCTTCACTGTTATTTTATTCGCAGTATCTGGTATTTGATAAAATTTCTGTCAAAACACTAGCTAGGGCTTCCCAGGTGGCTCAGTGGTAAAGAACCTGTCTGCCAATGCAGGGGACACCGGATCAATCCCTGGTCCAGGAAGATCCCACATAGCGTGAAGCAACTAGGCCTGTGCACCACAACTATTTAGCCTGTACTCTGGAGAAGGAAATGGCAACCCACTCCAGTGTTCTTGCCTGGAGAATCCCAGGGACGGCGGAGCCCAATGGGCTGCCGTCTCTGGGGTTGCACAGAGTCAGACATGACTGAAGCGACCCAGCAGCAGCAGCAGCAGCAGCAGCAGCAGCAGCAGCAGCAGCAGCAGCTAGAGCCCAGAGGCCGCAACCGCTGAAAACCATGCACTCTGGAGCCTGCACCCTCAACAGGAGAAACTACCACAATGAGAAGCCTCCTCATGGCAGCTAGAGAGTAGCTCCCACTCGCTGCAGCTAAAGAAAGCTCAAAGTAAGGAAGAACCAGCACAGCCAAAAATAAATGAATACATAAAATTATTTTAAAAGAATACAAACTAAAGAAACAGGTCTTCAGAGACCACATACAACTAAGAATATGTGTGTGCTCAATCTACTTTTGCTTCACTGACTACACTAAAGCCTTTGACTGTGTATCATGATAAGCTGTGGGGAATTATTAAAGAGATGGGAATACCAGGCCACCTTACCTGTCTCCTGAGAAACCTGTCTGTGGGTCAAGAAGCAACAGTTAGAACCAGACATGGAATAACTGACTGGTTCAAAATTGGGAAAGAAGTATGACAGAGCTGTATATTGTCACCCTGCTTATGTAACTTATAGGCAGAGTACATCATGCAAAATGCCAGGCTGGATGAACCACAAGCTGGAATCAAGATTGCTAGGAGAAATATCCACAACCTCAGATATGCAGATAATGCCATCCTGATGGCAGAAAATGAAGAGGAACTCAAGAGCCTCTTGTGAAGTGAAGTGAAGTGAAGTGAAGTGAAAGTTGCTCAGTTGCATCTGACTTTTTGCAACCCCATGAACTATACAGTCCATGGCATTCTCCAGGCCAGAATACTGGAGGGGTAGCCTTTCCCTTCTCCAGGGGATCTTCCCAACCCAGGGACTGAACCCACATCTCCCGCATTATAGGCAGATTCTTTACCAGCTAAGGCACCACAGAAGCCCAATGAAAGTGGAAGTCACTCAGTCCTGTCCAGTTCTTTGTGACCCCAAGGATTATACAGTCCATGGAGTTCTCCAGGCCAGAATACTAGAGTGGGTAGCTTTTTCCCTTCTCCAGCAGATCTGCCCAATCCATGAATCGAACCAGGGTCTCCTGCATTGCAGATGGATTCTTTACCAGCTGAGCTATCAGGGAAGCCCCAAGAGCCTCTTGATGAGGGTGAAAGAAGAGACTGGAAAAGCTGGCATAACATGCACAAAACTAAGGTTATGGTACCTGGTCCAATCACTTCATGGCAAACAGAAGGGGGGGAAATGGAAGCAATGACAGACTTTATTTTCTTGGGCTCCCAAGTCACTGCATATGGTAACAGCAGCCATGAAATTAAAAGACACTTACTTCTTGTAAGGAAATCTATGACAAACTTAGACAACATATTAAAAAGCAGAGACAACACTTTGCTAACAAAGGTTTGTACAGTCAAATCTATGGTTTTCCCAGTAGTCATGTATGGATGTGGGAGTTGAACTCTCAGTACGAAATGCCACTGAATTATTCACTTTAAAATGGTGAATTTTGTGTTATGTAAATTTCACCTCAAGGAAGTATACAAGGCAGGTATATCTCCAGAGGACACAGGTCTTTGATCCAAAATTCTAGTGATTTTGTACTGTTTCTCTCCTATCCGTTCACCAAGGGCTTCATTCAGAATCTGTAAGGACCTCACATACTTCAAGTCCCATTGGATCTGCTACATTAGAAAGCACAGCTGATTAAAAAAAAAAAAAGGTCCAGTTCTGCAACAAAATTTCTTTTGCTCCACATCCCTCTCAAAACCAGTGGCTTTATAGCTTGCTTAATGAGTGGTTCAAAGCAGACACTCAAATATGATAAATTGTGTTAGTCACTTAGCCTCATCCAACTCTTTGTAATCCCAGGGATTGTAGCCTGCCAGGCTCATCTGTCCTTGGAATTCTCCAGGCCAGAACACTGGAATGGGTAGCCATTCCCTTCTCCTGGAGATCCTTAGGACCCAGGGACTGAACCTGTCTCCTGCATCTCCTGCATTGGTGGGTGGATTTTTACTACTGAGCCACCAGTGAGGTATACATATATCACCTTTTGGATACATAATGGACCAATGGAACAAAAATGTGCTCAGAAATTTTTACAGTACACATACATAATTTCTAATTTGTTTCAAAGCACTAATAATCTAATGAGTGCAGTAAGCGTATAGTCAAAATACATAAATGTTTACAGATACATAAAGTAACTGAATTACAGAATCATTGTGACAACATGTTGACTATAATGCATGTATAATATACATATATATGTTGACTATTATATATATATTATATTTTATATATATAATACAAAATTGCTCACAGAAAATGTAAAGTGGCTTTCTGTCTCTTTTGGGGACATGAATGTCATGTTTTCATTTTGGAGAAAGTAATTCATCCTACTACAGGCCACAAGATCTCTTCATCTATGTTGTGTTGATGTTTTCAAGTTTCTGTAAATGCATTGTCTTAACGTCCCACTTCCTGGTCTTTATTTATATTTTACAGTGGGGAACTATAGTGATATCACTGATCACATTAAAACAAAAAGATAACAATTTGATTAAATTTTAGCAACCACCTCAAGAGTTAACATATTCATGTGGAGTAGTCCACACATGTAAGAAAGTACCTAACATGGTAGGTGGTGTTGCTTTTCAACTGTGCTCTGAAAGAATATAAAAAGTGTGCATTCCTTTCTCTGTAATTTAAGAAGTCTGCAATAAAGGGTATAGCGCTGAGTACTGCTGGAACCCAGAGTAGAAAATCTTGAGCTAATCATATAGAATATGAAGGAACTCAGTATCTCTGATAGCCATCTCCCCTGGTGGCTGCCTGCAACACTGGAGACCTGGGTTTGATCCCTGGGTCGGGAAGATCCCCTGGAGAAGGAAATGGCAACCCACTCCAGTATTCTTGCCCAGAGAATCCCATGGATGGAGGAGCCTGGTGGGCTAGAGGCCACGGGTTCGCAAAGAGTCAGACATGACTGCGCGACTTCACTTCAAGAGTTAACATTATTTTTAAATGATGCCTATGAATGATGATTAGCATTCACTGTGGAAGTTTTTATATAATGAAACATGACTTTTCCTTTAGATCAAATGACAGATTTTCTAAATTAATTTCAGTTATATTTGATCCTGAATTTTTTTATGAATATACATAGGGGTGGAGGATAGTTGCTAATAAGTTATTTCAATTGTAGAAGGTAGATTTTGCAAATAATTAGAGGCAGTAAGACTTACATGTCTTTTCAGAAGCATCAAAAAACAAAAAAGTCAAGTTAATTCCAGTAGTGAGTCAGAATTACTCTATTCAGAGAATCTAAATAAAAAGTTGTTAGAAATTTCTTCTATTGAAGGTGAAATATCTGATGTTATTGTGAAGGCAATTTTAAATTCAACTGAAAATTCAACTTTGAGAATTCATTTGTTTTTCAGTAAAATCAAAACAAGAAATTTAATGATGCACAACAGCATTAAGGCAGAAAAAGAACATTTCCTTTTTCTGAGTTAATGGACCAATGGAACAAAAATGTGCTCAGAAATTTTTGCAGTGAACACATAGTTCCTAATTGCTTTCAAAGAAGCACTAATAATCTAATGATTACAGTAAAAGACTATAGTCAAAATACATAAATGTTTACAGATACACACAGTAATTGAATTACAGAATCACTATGTCAAAAGTGTTGACTACGAAAATTCAGCATGGCAACACATGCTTTCACTGCTGTTTAACATCAGTCAAGTTTTAGAAAGAGCTTTTGAAGAACTACTCTGTAAACTGACTAAAATGTTCTATAATGATATTAAACATTTTAAAAAGAGTTTTCTAAATCTGGCATGTATTTTATTAAAAATCAGCTGTAAATCTTTAATCAGTATACTCAACAACTGGGGTACCAAAGAAACCCAGCCTTTGTGCTTTGAGCAAATTAAGACTTGAAATCAAAGCTTGCAAACAGGAAGGCATTTAAATTTAATTCTGCAAAAGCAAACGTGAAGCTGAACAAATTAAACAAAGAGAATTCAAATGGTGTTGAAGATTTAACTTTTAAATTCTGCAATTACTCTTTCAAATATCTCAACTGTGGGAAGAATCTTTTGATGGAGCTCCTATTTTTATTTCAGCAAATTGATATTTAACACCAGAAAAGAATGAAATTGAAATGGTCTCTGTGGTTTTACAGTATCTACATTTGTTGAAACATTCAAAATAATTTGATCAGATTTCAGTTGCAAAAATATTTTTCAGAGGAAGATAAACATTTTTGAGGCAAAATAACAGTACTATAGAAATATATGGTACAAAATAGATAACAATTTTATTACAAATGTTAGAATTATGAATAGGTCCTGTTTAGACTAATAAATGTAAACATTGTAATTACAAAGTATCTTAGCACTTATACCGTACTTTTCAATTTAAAAATGTCATGGTCAACAGAGAATGATTAAATTAAATGTCATAACTTGAAAATTATTAATCATAACATGGAACCTTGAAGTTTCAGAAAATTTTACTTGAAAAAATAAGATTATACTAAAAAAATGCAATCTTCAAAAATACCAGTGAGCTACTGGCTAAAAAAATTGATTAATTTTTTAAAAGGCTAAAAAATTGATTAATATACATAAGTGTAAGCCAAAAATGCGTTGCTTTAATCCTTTTTTTATTTCAGAAAATCAGTATATATTTTTAAATTTTGTTTTAATGTATTTAGAAATATATCACTATTTTCTTTTAGACATAATTATGGAAAGCTTTTTCTTTTAATGAACAATTTCATACACCCACAAAGAAATCAGTTGCTAATCAATATAGAAATATTTTCCAAATGATATCATGTTAATTCAATAAATTTTATGGTCAGCCTAGCCATCACCCTACTGGACTCCTGACCTTGAGCTAGTAATCATAGGTGGCAAAGAGGAATCATTGCATTATCCCCATGACCAGCTAAACAAAGACAAACATAAAGCATAAGAGAGAATATAGCTTGGGGGTTGAAAGAATGGATCCTGGGGCCGTGCCATCGAAATTCATGGCCCCAGAAGAGCCACTCTCTAGCTGTGTGACCTTGCTTCAGTTTCCTCCTTTGCTTGGCCCTGGGCCCTGTGACGATCAAATGAGTTAATACACGGAAAGCACTTACAGCAGTGTAGAGCGAGTTGTAAGAACACAGAGCTGCTGCTCTTAGTTTCGCAATCTAAATAACTACATTATTACAGCTTCATTACAGTTCTCTGCTGGCCTTAATTTCCTTTGCATTCACACTGATGCCCCAAAGTCCCTTGTTTCCAGAAACATGGGAGCTGCCACTCTCTAGCAGCTTGAATTCCATTGTGTTCTTTCCCTTTCTATAATCCTAGCTTTTTTTCAGCTGGTCTGTCTGTCTGATCCCTTCCAGATTTCAGCTTGCCCTGTGGCAAACCAGCCTCAGTTCCTGACTTTCTTTGCTTGACTTGGCAAATCTGTGCCTCAACGGTAGCACACCAGCACTAAGGAGACTCCTGAGCCCAACCTGGCAACAGATGAGGCAGTGATGTGAATGAGTCAAAATTCCCAGACGAGATTTTCAAAAGCACAAAGGGAAATTATGATGGGTTTCTCCTGCCACTGATCCTCAAGCTAGGAAACGACAGATTCATGAATGGTATCATCTTCAACAAGGCTTCCTGGTTCCAGTCTAGCAGTCCTGTTATTTTGCTTAAATCCGTGATATGCGCTAATTACTGAGATGGCTTCATGTGTGAGTCTACCAAAGAACATCTTTTATGTGCTTGAATTCAGGCTTCTAGTAAAAGGAACACAAGAAGGGCTTTTAGCCCATGGCTGCATTTGTACAAAGATGAAGCAAACAAAAGGAGCAGAAAAATGACTGGTCGATAGTTCCAAACAAATTCTTCCCTTTAATAACATTTGCTAGTAAAATAGGATGGCTGTGCTTGGTTCTCAAGGCAGGATGAACTAAGCGTTTTTAGCCAAATTCTCATTAGAATTAGAAAGGTTAAGCTTTGCTGGGTGCCAAGAAGTGAATTCTTCAATAATCATTTTCTGGACTTCGCTGGTGGTCCAGTGGCTCAGAATCTGCCAACCAATGCAGGGGACGTGTGTTCGATCCCTGATCTGGGAAGATTCCACCTGCTCTGGGGCAGCTAAGCCTGAGGGCTACAACTATTGAGCCTGTATTCCGCAACAAGAAAAGCCACCACAATGAGAAGCCTGCACGTCAACTAGAGAGTAGGCAATGCTTGCCGAAACTAGAGAAAGTTCCTGCACACCAACAAAGCCAAAAAATGAAAATTATTTCCTAAGAACCAACCCCGCACCATGCTCTGAGGTGGAAACTAAATGCATGGGTATGAATGATACTGTCATTTTATATTAGTTTATAAAATAATTTATATTTTATAAATTTATTTTAGTTTCCAGTTTATATTAGTTTCCTAGGCTGCTGTAACAAAGTACCACATACTGCATGGCTTAAACAACAGAAATTTATTATCTCACAGTTCTGGAGGTCAGAAATTCAAAATTAGAGGATCAGCAGAGTCAGTTCCTTCTTGAGGCTCTGAAGGAAATCGGTCCCATACCCCTCTCCTAGCATCTGGTTGTTCTTGACATTCCTTGACTTGCACGTTCATCGCTGTGATTTCTACCTATGTCATCATAGCATCTTCTGTCCTGTGTGTCTCTGTGTCTTCATTTGGTTTTCTTATAAGAATACCAGGTTTTAGATCTGGAGTCCATCCTAATACCCTGGTGGCTCAGACAGTAAAGAATCTACCTGCAATGCAGAAGACCCAGGATTGATCCCTGGGTCAGGAAGATCCCCTAGAAAAAGGAATGGCTATCTACTCCAGTATTCTGGCCTGAAGAATTCCATGGACAGAGGAGCCTGGCAGGCTACAGTCCATGGGGTCGCAAAGAATCGGACATAACTGAGCAACTATCACTTTCACTTCCCCTAAGTTAACTAACTATATCTGCAAAAACTGTTTCCAAATAGGTCACATTCTGAAGATGCAAATGGATGGGAATTTTGGGAAAACACTATTCAACCGACTACACTCTTCTTAAGGAGCTCACAGTCTAATGATAGATTGAGATAAGTAAGGAAGGGATTGGGCTTCCCTTGTAGCTCAGTTGGTAAATAATCTGCCCGCAGTGCAGGAGACCCAGGTTCGATTCCTGGGTTGGGAAGATCCCCTGGAGAAGGAAGTAGCAACCCACTCCAGTATCCTTGCCTGGAAAATCTCATGGACAGAGGGCTGCAGTCCATGGGGTCACAAAGAACGGGGCACGACTGAGCGACTAACACTAAGGAAGAAATTACCACCCACTTTGATGTGAGCTGTGAGAGAGAAAAGCTAGGATGCTACAAAAGCATGGAGGAGAAATGCGCAACTAGCTTGGTATTGAGGAAACTTTCTTTAAATAGTTATATTATTAAATGAGAATGGAAAGAAAAATAGAAATAAGATAAGGCAGAACCATTTGGTCCTTAAAACTCAACATTAAAAAAGCTAAGGTCATGGCATCTGGTTCCATCACTTCATGATAAATAGATGAAGAGAAAGTGGAAAACAGTGACAGACTTTGGTTGGGCTCCAAAATCACTACGGACAGTGACTACAACCATGAAATTAAAAGATCCTTGCTCCCTGGAAGGAGAGCTATAACAAACCTAGACACATATTAAAAAGTGAAGACATAATCTTGCTAACAAAAGTCTAAACAAATGTATAGTCAAAACTATGTTTTTTCCAGTCGTCATGTATGGATGTGAGAGTTGGACCACAAAGAAGGCTAAGCACCGAAGAACTGATGCTTTCAAACTGTGGTGCTAAAGAAACTCTCCAGAGTCTCTTGGACTGCAAGCAGATCAAACCAGTCAATCCAATCCTAAAGGAAATAAACCCTGAATATTTACTGGAAGGGCTGATGCTGAAGCTGAAGGTCCAATACTTGGCCACCTGATGCCAAGAGCCGATGCGTTGGAAAAGACCCTGATGCTTGGGAAAGATTGGAAGCAGTATGAAAAGAGGGTGACAGAGGATGAGATGGTTGGATGGCATCATCGACTCAATGGACGTGAGCTTGAGCAAAATCTGGGAGATAGTGAAGGACAGGGAAGCCTGGCATGCTATAGTACATGGGGTTGCAAAGAGTTAGACATTACTGAGTGACTGAACAAGGACCGTTTGGAAAGGTTATTGGGAAATACTAATGTCCCCATAGACAATGGTGATCGTGTCCCTAAAGTAGCACAAGATTTCAGGTTTGCCTAATTTTCACTAGAAGTATCCAATAGTCCCAAAGCAACATAAATAAAGGCAGATGTCTGTACTTATCCAGGCTCACTGAATCATCTAGCAACAGAGGCAGAAAGGTGATGAAGATATCTGCCAGAATGCTCTATATTTTTAAAAAGTAAAGCTGAAAGGTCATTGATATGGGAGAACATAGAAAATGAAAGGTCTGTGGTCTTAACAAACTGAAGGATTAAATGAAGGGCCTAAATTGCAGAAGGCATAGAAGTTAAAGTTCAGAGAGCAGTAAGATCCAGAACTGAAAAGATCTCAGATACAAAGATGTCAGATGGCTATCTCTGCATGTAACCTGGAGAGAAAGCAGATACTAGGGACATTCAACCAGGTGACCAAGTCACTCAAACTGTGATAAATGACCAAACAGACAGCAAAAATAGGGCAGTAGAAAGTTTTATAGCTGGGTATCATGTCTCAAACAATCATCAGTGTAACTGCCAACATTTATTACATACCTTCTGTGGCCCACCACTAATATATATATTAATATTAATCTTCAAAGTGCCCCTATGGGGGATATACTGCTCTTCTCCCCTGTTTACGAATGAACACTGAAGGGTCAGATAAACAGCAGAGTTTTCTTCTAGGCCACCGTTTATTGGTGCACATTTAGTCCTGCCTAAAGTGAGAGGCCAGGTTTAAGTGAGTGTAGAGTGATAGATTAGATTAGAAAGCCGCTGAGGAGGAACAGGATCAAGAAGCTGACTTCGTACCTTAACATAAGCGTCTGTTAAAGCGGCATGCCAGAAATCAATGTGCGTACGCAGCAGGCTCCAACATTATCAGCACCAGGGGCCAGTTTCATTGCGAGAAAATTTTTCCGTGGACGGGGGTGGTGAGGGGTGGGAGATGGGCGGTGAAGGATGGTTTCAGGATGATTCAAACCCATTACATTTATTGTGTACTCTGTTTCTATTACAATCACATCAGCTCCATCTCAGATCATTAGGCATTAAATCCTGAAGTTTGTGGACCCCTGCCCTAAGGAATACGGGATCTCAGTTTTATCAGGTAGAGGGAAGATCCTGTCTGGATGCTGATAGGCATGTGTTGATTCAACATTCAGTGAGATCCTAAAGGCCCCAGCATTTGAGAAAAGCCAAGAATGCAAGGGGCGGCGGGGTGTGTGTACATGAGGCAGGATGGTTGGATATTTTGAAGATTTCACGTAAGACGCTGGATAGAATTGTTTACCACTAGCAGGTCCTAGGGCCCAGTGAGCCCCAAGAAACTTGTGATGTTGCTGGACAAGGCGTTGCACTGATTATACTCCATGAGGCATAAAGTTCATCCTTCCAGCTTCACTGTGACATATTCACATTTATATGCACTTTCATACATTCAACTTACATTCTCTCTGGGCTACAGGGAAATACGCAGGAAAGATAGGCCTAGGCCACTTCTCCGCTTGCTGATTGCTCTAGCCATTCCCTGAGTTTATCATCAGTTGGTAGGCTATGTTTGGCAGCTGAAAGCATACAGGCTGGCCAAAAAGTTTTGCATATATATATATATCTCCTCTAGAGAAATATTTATTCATATTCTTGCCTATTTTTTAATTAGGGTATTTACTTTTTGTTGAATTGTAGAAGCTCTTCATATATTCTGCATAGTAGATTCCGATCTAATACATGATTTCCCAATATTTTCTCCTAGTTGGGGGTTGTCTTTTCACTTTCTTGATACTGTCCCTTCATTCATAAAAGATTTTAATTTTGATGAGGTCCAATTTATATATTGGTTCTCACGCTTTGGGTGTTATATCTAAGGAACTATTGCCTAACCCAAGATTGTGAAGAGTTATACCTATTTACTTGTAAGAATTTTGTACTTTTAGCTTTTATATTTTGGTCTTTAATACATTTTGAGTTATTTTCATATGATATAAGCAGTAGTCATGCATCGTTTGTTAAAAATAAAACAAACAACTTTTCTTTTCCCCCCCGCTAAATTGTCTTGGCAGACTTATTGAAAATCAATTGAACACTAATGTACTTATTGTACTAATGTGTTTATTTATGGACTCCAAGTTCTATTTCATTGAGCTACATGTCTATCTTTGTACTAGTATCACCATAAAGAATTAATTACCATAGATTGGTAGTAAGTTTTGAAATCTAGAAATATAAGTCTTCTAACTTTGCTCACCACTGTCAAGATTATTTTGACTATTTGGTCTCTTACAATTCCACATGAATTTCAGGGTCTTCTTGCTAATTTTTGTAGAGAGGCAGCTGGAATTTTGATAGAGATGATACTGAATCTTTAGATAAATTTGAGGTGTATTTCCATTTTTATAATATTTAATCTGCTAGTCTGTGAACAAAGGATGCCTTTCAAGTCTTTTTCATTTTTGATGGGTAGGTGGCAATATTTTGTAGTTTTTTGTTGTTGTTGTTGTTGTTTTTTTTTTTCAGTCCCTGATCAGGGATTGAATCTGCGCCCATGGCCGTGAAAGTCCTGAGTCCTAACTACTGGACTGCCAGGGAATTCCTGATATTTTGTAGCTTTAAATGTCTTATATTTCTTTGTTAAATTCATACTGTTATTTAGTATTTTTAATGTTCTCATAAATGAAATTGTTTCCTTAATTTCATTTTTGTATTGCTATTTCCTACTGTAGAGGAACGCAACTGATATTTATGTATTGATTTTCTATCATACAACTTTGGTGAACTCGTTTACTAGTTATAATAGGCATAGGCATTTTTCATTGATTTAAACAATCAATGAAGGGGTTTTTACATTTAATATCATGTCATGAACAAACAGAGATAGTTTTACTTCTTCCTTCCCAATTTGGATGACATTTATTTAACCTGGCCAAAGCCTCCAAAAGAATGATGAACCAAAGTAGCAAGAATGGATACCCTTGTCTTGGTCATGATTTTACAGGGAGAGTTTTCAGTCTTTCACTATTAAATGTGATGTTCATCACGGGTTTTTCGTAAACAGACTTTGTCAGATGGAGTTAATTCCCTTCTGTTCCTAGTTTGCTATATGTTTTCATGATGGAAGGGTGTTGGATTTTTTCACATGCTTTTCACGCTTCTATTGAGATAAGCATGTGTTTTTCCCCCTTCATTCTATTATTATGCTGCTTTACATTGATTTATTTGTGTATTTGAATCAACCTTGCATTTTTCAGGTTAAACGCCATTTGGTATATAATCCTCTTTAATATGCTGCTGGATTCAGTTTTCTAGTATTTTATAAGAGGACTTTTATATCTGTGTTTATACGGGATATCATTCTTTACTACTTGATTTTCTTGTAGACCTTTTATGATTTTGCTCTCAGGGCAATGCTGGCCTTGTATAAGTTGGGAAGTGTCCCTTCCTCTTCCATTTTTCCAAAGAGTTTGTGAATATCTGGTATTAATTCATCTTTAAATGTTGATAAAATTCACCAGGGAAGCCATGTGGTCCTCCTATGCTTTTCTTTGCGGTGAATTTCTTTGATTTCTAACTCAATCTCTTGTTTTTTAACCTATTTAGAGAGTCTATTTTGTCTTGAATCAGTTTTAATAGTTAATATCTTTCTGAGAATTTTTCTGTGTCACCTAGGTTCTGTAATTTTCCAGCATACAATTGTTTCTTTATAGTCCTTTTTTTTCTGTAAGATTAATGATGTCCCCTCTTTCATAGTTATGCTCTCTTTTTCATGGGTATATTAAAAGGTCATAAGAGCCAACTTGAAGGGCTCCTATTAGACAATTGTTAGACAAACTGAGCATCAAAATACATAATTAAATGGAGTAAGAAATCATGAGTTCATATTAATATAAGTAAGGAAATTAATAAATATGGGAGAAGCAAAACTCTTCCTTACAAGAGCATGTCAACTAACTATAGAAAGGATGATAAAGTTAGAAAATTTTCATTGACCCTAAACCAGTGATTTAACACTTAATGGGGAAAAGTATATTTTTTGGTCCCAAAGTGTCTACCCACAAATTATATTTCATGAGAGAAAATAGTAATTTCACAGTGAAGAAACCTAGTAAACACCCCATTACCAAGTTATTAAAGTTAATATCAATAATATTGAGGATATCTGGAATCATGTGATTCTTGATTTGATACACTGAAGAGAATATAACACTCCTACTATTTCTAAACAACAAAAACATAAAAATAATGATAAGGAGATATCAAACAAACTATTAATAATAGGCATTCTATAATGTGACTGGGCTTTTCAAAAACATCAAGGTCAACAAACACAAAGAAAACCTCAGGACAGATTCCATATTAAAGGGGAATGAAGATCACAACAATGAAATACAATGCAAGATCTTCGGTTAGGTACTGGATTAGAGAAAATGACAATATAAAGTTTATTGTGGGATAAGTGGACAAGTCCCTTAACCATCTCATGTCTAATTTTCTTCAACTGTCAAAGGAGGCAAACTTCTAGCATCTTCTAAAGCCGTTAGTGTAGGGAGTGAGATATCATTGTGAAATACACAGCACAGGTCTAGACTCCGTAAATGTTTAATATAAACTCACTGAAAGTTGCTTTATCTTCTATAACCCTCTCATTCTACCCCATGATTGATTCTGACCTAGTGGCTAGGCTCATCCTGCCCATTTAATCTGTATTTGCTACTTAATTTTACCCTTAGCGTCACTTTTGCAACTGCTCTGCCAGTGCTGGGTTGTAACAACTTTGCTGCTGACTTTTCCTTCTAGATATTTTCACAAGATGTGCGACTCTGATACCTCTCTTTGCAAGTGACCCAGACCCTCAAGCTATACCTTCTGATAATAGAATTTTATCTCCCTCTCCTCCCTACCCACAGTGTGTGTGTGTGTGTGTGTGTGTGTGTGACTGTGTTTGTGCCAGTGTTCATGCACATATTCAAGACTTCTCTTCTGATAGTGCACTTCCCTGATGGCTCAGTAGGTAAAGAATCTGCCTGCAACCCAGAAAGACACAGGAGACATGGGTTCGATATGCGGGTTGGGAAGATCACTGATGGAAGAGAATGGCGACCCACTCCAGTATTCTTGCCTGAAGAATCCCATGGACAGGGGAGCCTGGTGGGCTACAGTCCATAAGGTCACAAAGAGCTGAATATGACTTAGCCACAAAGCACTTCTAATATTAGCCAAATTCATTATCAAATGTCAAATATCTCTTTCTCAGTAATATCTTCTCAAACCACTATTATTTATTATGATTATAAATTATGATGATTTAAAAATTTTTATTTCTTTCTTTTTTGTATCTTTTGGCCATGGGGAACTTAGCTCTCTGACCAAGAATTGAACCCCAGGCCCACGGCAGTGAAGGCCCATATTCTTCAACCATTGGACCACAAGGGATTCCCTATCAAACTACATTTAGAATGGCAATCACCACCACCCAACAACCTCTAGACTTTTACATTTTTCTTTATTCTCCCTCACAACACTTTTTACACTTCTACACACTATTTGTGTTTACTTGCTTGTTTTGACCATTTTCTGTCTCCTTTTGCTGGAATGTAACCTCTATCAAGTTAGGCGATTTCAGCTGTATTTTCAGGGATATATCTTCAGCATCTACAGTAGTGCCTGACACTTGAAAGATACTTGATAATATTTGTTAATAAATGAAAATTTCTTTTTTTTTTTTAGTTTTTTATTTTTTAAATTTTAAATTCTTTAATTCTTACATGCATTCCCAAACATGAACCCCCCTCCCACCTCCCTCCCCATAACATCTTTCTGGGTCATCCCCATGCACCAGCCCCAAGCATGCTGCATCCTGCGTCAGACATAGACTGGCAATTCAATTCACATGATAGTATACATGTTAGAATGTCATTCTCCCAAATCATCCCACCCTCTCCCTCTCCCTCTGAGTCCAAAAGTCCGTTATACACATCTGTGTCTCTTTCCCTGTCTTGCATACAGGGTCGTCATTGCCATCTTCCTAAATTCCATATATATGTGTTAGTATACTGTATTGGTGTTTTTCTTTCTGGCTTACTTCACTCTGTATAATCGGCTCCAGTTTCATCCATCTCATCAGAACTGATTCAAATGAATTCTTTTTAACGGCTGAGTAATACTCCATTGTGTATATGTACCACAGCTTTCTTATCCATTCATCTGCTGATGGACATCTAGGTTGTTTCCATGTCCTGGCTATTATAAACAGTGCTGCGATGAACACTGGGGTACATGTGTCTCTTTCAATTCTGGTTTCCTCGGTGTGTATGCCCAGCAGTGGGATTGCTGGGTCATAAGGTAGTTCTATTTGCAATTTTTTAAGGAATCTCCACACTCTTCTCCATAGTGGCTGTACTAGTTTGCATTCCCACCAACAGTGCAACAGGGTTCCCTTTTCTCCACACCCTCTCCAGCAATTATTGCTTGCAGATTTTTGGATCGCAGCCATTCTGACTGGTGTGAAGTGGTACCTCATTGTGGTTTTGATTTGCATTTCTCTAATAATGAGTGATGTTGAGCATCTTTTCATGTGTTTGTTAGCCATCCGTATGTCTTCTTTGGAGAAATGTCTATTTAGTTCTTTGGCCCATTTTTTGATTGGGTCGTTTATTTTTCTGGAATTGAGCTGCATAAGTTGCTTGTATATTTTTGAGATTAGTTGTTTGTCACTTGCTTCATTTGCTATTATTTTCTCCCATTCAGAAGGCTGTCTTTTCACCTTGCTTATATTTTCCTTTGTTGTGCAGAAGCTTTTAATTTTAATTAGATCCCATTTGTTTATTTTTGCTTTTATTTCCAGAATTCTGGGAGGTGGATCATAGAGGATCCTGCTGTGATTTATGTCGGAGAGTGTTTTGCCTATGTTCTCCTCTAGGAGTTTTATACTTTCTGATCTTACATTTAGATCTTTAATCCATTTTGAGTTTATTTTTGTGTGCGGTGTTAGGAAGTGATCTAGTTTCATTCTTTTACAAGTGGTTGACCAGTTTTCCCAGCACCACTTGTTAAAGAGATTGTCTTTACTCCATTGTATATTCTTGCCTCCTTTGTCAAAGATAAGGTGTCCGTATGTGTGTGGATTTATCTCTGGGCTTTCTATTTTGTTCCACTGATCTATATGTCTGTCTTTGTGCCAGTACCATACTGTCTTGATGACTGTGGCTTTGTAGTAGAGCCTGAAGTCAGGCAAGTTGATTCCTCCAGTTCCATTCTTCTTTCTCAAGATTGCTTTGGCTATTCGAGGTTTTTTGTATTTCCATACAAATCTTGAAATTCTTTGTTCTAGTTCTGTGAAAAATACGGCTGGTAGCTTGATAGGGATTGCATTGAATTTGTAAATTGCTTTGGGTAGTATACTCATTTTCACTATATTGATTCTTCCAATCCATGAACATGGTATATTTCTCCATCTATTAGTGTCCTCTTTGATTTCTTTCATCAGTGTTTTATAGTTTTCTATATATAGGTCTTTAGTTTCTTTAGGTAGATATATTCCTAAGTATTTTATTCTTTTCGTTGCAATGGTGAATGGAATTGTTTCCTTAATTTCTTTTTCTACTTTCTCATTATTCGTGTATAGGAATGCAAGGGATTTCTGTGTGTTGATTTTATATCCTGCAACTTTACTATATTCATTGATGAGCTCTAGTAATTTTCTGGTGGAGTCTTTAGGGTTTTCCATGTAGAGGATCATGTCATCTGCAAACAGTGAGAGTTTTACTTCTTCTTTTCCAATTTGGATTCCTTTTATTTATTTTTCTGCTCTGATTGCTGTGGCCAAAACTTCCAGAACTATGTTGAACAGTAGGGCAAGTGCCCTTGTGCTGCTTTTGACAGAAACTGAGAGCTTTTAAGACTATACCACGGTCACTGTGGTAAACCTGTTCCTTCATCGTGTTGAACAGTATTTCTCAAACTGGGCTTCATTAATAAAAATTCAGCAGTTCCTGAGTTCATGTGGAATTTAAAAGACTTGAGAAAAGTTGTTTAAGATCTTCTTTGAGACAAAGAATTATACATAGAAGAGCAAGCTTCTGGAACTCTGAGGAATATAAAGAAATGAAATGTGCCACAGGAATTTCTGTTTTACAAAACTAGACTCACTCGTTACCAAGAGAAAGAGGACCCCTAGACAGTCACCATTCTGATGTCAGGAACAAAAGGAAAACAGAAATTAAAGTGATTTTAAATATGGGTGATAGCAAGGGGAAGAGGGAAGTCTCAAGTTAGACCTGAATATTGATGCAGAGTGTCACTACAACAATTTTCTAAATATTTCAAAATAAACAATATCGTAAATGCTTATTTGGAGAAGGCAATGGCAATCCACTCCAGTACTCTTGCCTGGGAAATCCCATGGACAGAGGAGCCTGGTAGGCTGCAGTCCATAGGGTCGCGGAGAGTCGGACACGACTGAGCGACTTCACTTTCACTTTTCACTTTCATGCATTGGAGAAGGAAATGGCAACCACTCCAGTGTTCTCTCCTGGAGAATCCCAGGGATGGGGGAGCCTGGTGTGCTGCCATCTCTGGGGTCGCACAGAGTTGGACATGACTAAAGCAACTTAGCAGCAGCAGCAACTGCCCATTTTAATCTGTTTCTGAGTCTTCCAGGTGGAGGAGCTGATTTGAGCTTCCACCTCTAATCAAGAGTGACCTCAAGAAAGGAAAGACAGCATCCTCTGAAACATCAGAGACCTCTAGCTTCAAAAATGCCAACTAGAGTTCTGACGGATGGTAGACTCCCACATCCCGTATATCAAGATTAATATTCTGAAGAATGTGAGAAGAGATCCAGCATTTCCCTGTGTTCACTTTGTCCATAACAAGGAGAACATTCTTTAGCTCCCAGAAGAAACTAGTGGAGTGAACACTTTCAGCTCTTCTCTCACTCTTGCATGTTTTTTCTTTCTGTATGTGATTAGAGTCCAGGACACTGGCTGGCTTAGTGGGAGCACCAAATGGGCTTCAATATTTGAGTCATATCCTCCTGTTCTCCCTTCCTGAGGTCTATTATATAAGCACTGATTGTTCTCTCACCCAGGCATGGCGTGTCTCTGCCCTCACCCCTTCCTTCATAGCAGAGAAAACTAGTGGCCCTATTTTGGCTTTAATTAACTGGACTCTTGTATTAAGGTTTGCAGGTACAGCCTGGAAACACATTAGTCATACAGATATTCATGTTTTTGCTTTTGCTCTGTTCATATGTACTCAAGAGAGATGAGAGTATCTTAGCCACTCCCTCATACCTTCAACAAAAGCAGTTCCATAATTCAAGCTTTCAGAGATTCCAAATCAAATTTAGGTCTGCAACAGTATTTTAATATAGAAACGCATCCCCATAGATCAGCTTTGTCTTCTGTCAAGAGCAGAATGGGTAGGTTGAGGGAAGATCTAAGAAAAAGCTGGGAGAAGGGAAGGGGCAGGATGTCAGACAGCCTCCCGTTTTTAGAGCTGGTAATGCTGCCTAGTCCTGGCTGGGCCAGCCCTGGAAGGAAGTATGTGGGCTGGCTGGAGAATTAATTGAATTTCACAACTTGCCTCACATTCCTGCTGACACACAGTGCCTTGCAAGGAGGGAAGCATCCCAGGAGGCCAACGCAATGGCAAGGCCAAGGCTGGGCACTGCTGTGAGTCTTTCTATAAGCAACTCCTGGCTCAAAATAGCCTGCCTGTTAGCGCCCCAGCCGAGAGCCCCTACAGACAAGTAAGGAAGAGAGGTGCTGTCTCTAGGATACATGCGGGCTGCCCTCTGCTCCAAAATGAAGCCATCGACCTGTGGTCGCCCTTCCCCTCTCAGCGCTAGAGAGGCCTCACCTATAAAGAAGGCATTCTGACTGCATGAATTTTAAATTCCTTCCAGCTGTGATGCTCTATTTGTCTAAGGATGGGAGGATCAACTCGAGACTTCCTTTAGCAGCAGTCCCATGCCCCATTAATGTGTAGAACCTGACTCAGGGTATATAATAAGATTCCTGTCTCATTTCTCCACCTAGATAGGAACCAAGGGAAGGATATAACTCTGAGCCAGGCACTTTACAAGTCTTTACATAGGTAACTACACGCCACCTTTACAAAAAGAATGCAAGAGCTAAAGGAGGAGTTGTACTTTACTAATAAGGAGACAATGGCTCAAAGAATTTAGAGGACTTACCTTGTGTAAAAAAAATAATAATAATAAAAGGCAAGAAAAAGAGGTAGAATTAAAATTCAAACTATAAACTCCAAAGCCAGGGGCTATTCTCACAGAACAATTCTGCCTACCTGAAGCCTGAATTGTTTCTGTGACCGTTCCCATAACATCATTACTAAATACATGTTTATTAATGAATGGCTGTCTAAAGGAAAATATGATTTATTAGGTTAAATATATTAAAGTGTTTGATCAGTGAACAGAAACATTATTGTGAACAAATTCTGACTTCAAATAATATTTCTAAGAATATTCTGCAAGATGACCTTCATTTATTTATGTATTCATGCATTTAAAAAAAACGGCACCTACAAGATGCTAGGCACTGGGCCAGGGGTAGGTCAAAGAGGAAATGATCCTTGAATATATAGCACATACTGTTTTGTGGTAGGACAGCCTACATGCAGTGAATCTGAAGTCACAACAGGGATGCAAGCTGTGACAGAAGGGTGACCTGGAAGCTGAGAGTGTGTCCTGGGGAGTCAGGTCAGGCTTTCCTGTACTCATGGCGGCTCAGCTGAAATTTACAGGAAGTGCAGACATTAACCAGGTGGGAGGGGTCAAGAGTACAATCACTCTGTGCAGCAGACAGCATGTGCAGAGGTGCACAGGAGACAGGGAGGAGCGGGATCCTCTGCAGGAATGGAGAGAGAGCTGCTAAGGCTGAGGTGAGCCTGTGGGGGCACTGGGGTCCAGAGCTCACTGCGCAAAGAGATGGTTTTCTAACATGCATACGTGCAAACACTGCTGCACGCACACTCATCTCAACCTCCTTCAAGACCCTTTTCTGAGGAGCTCCTTCTTTTCCAGGCTCATCCCTTCATCCGGGGTCTGCAGCTCACCCCTGCCTTCTTCACGGGCTTCATGTTTTGTCACTTTTTCTGGGTTCAACTTCACTTACATCCCTTTCCCTTCTGCAGATTATCATTAACATGCAAACATACTATAATTCCCCCTATCTTAAAAATCAGCTACATTGATACCCACATTCCCTTAGCATCTGCCATGATGCTTCCCTTTTTCTTTTTATAGACAAAATTGTTTATAAAGTTGTCTTCATAAGCAATATCTCACATCTCATTCTCCACCTCTCTCTCTCTCATACACAGACACACACGCACACACACACACACACAGATGGGCAATTACTATTCAAAATTAGTAAATATAACATACATTTACAAAAAGACAGCAAGCAACGAACTGCCACAACCATCAATAGAAGAACAACAGGACAGAGTCAGCACCTCAGGAGCCCCCTCGTTTGCCCTTCCCGATTCTACTCTTGCTATACTCCAAAATTAACTAGTCTTAATTTTACTTAAGCACTTTCACCTCTGCTTTGCAGTTTTGCCATCTATGCTTGCATCCTTAAATGCTATTGTTTAGTTCATCTTGTCTGATATTTTAAACTCATAACCACATGGTATAAAGTTATTTGGATCTAGTTTCTTTCACTCAGCATCATGTTTGTGAGAGTCATCACGTTGCACAGAGCTGCAATTTATACATTTTCATTGCTAAAAAGTCTTCCATTACATAGACATAACTCTCTATTTGATCATTGATAGACATGGGATTGCTTAGAGTTTGGGCTCATGAATAATGCCGTATGAGCATGCATCCTTGCGTATGTCTATTGGTAAATACCAATAGATGCAAAAGTGAGAGATCACAGGCTTTACATATCTTCAACTTGAATAGATATTTCACTAGTATAATACAAAAATGTTCTCCAAAACACACCAACTTACACTCCCATTAGCAATATATGAGAGGATTTTTTGCTTTGTTTTGATCCACATCATATTCATTAGCACTTAGAAATATTAGTCACTGTTTCTTCTTTTTCTCTTAGTGTTCTGGTGAAATGTTGTATTAAACTATGATTAAAATTTATATTTTCTGATTATTATCATAAAATTGAGCACTTTCCAAACATATGCATTAAAGGTCAATTGGACAGACACTTTAGTAAAATGTTTGTTCAGTTATTTTGCACATGCTTCTACTGGGTAGTCTATTATTTTTTCTTAGTGAAATAGTTATAGATTATCCAAGGCTTTATTGGTTATATGAGCTTAAAATATCATCCACTCTGTATCTTTTTAATCCTTTTACTAGTCTTTTTAAAACAAAAATGCCTAATATAGTTCCACTTTTCAATATTTTCCTCTGTAGTTACATATATTTAAATCATTTCAAAAAGCTTTTCCTACACCAAGATCATGAGCCTATTTTCATACATTATCTTTCGGAAGCCTCATTGTTTTGTAATCCATATAGGCTTTGAAAATCCATACTCACAGCCCCCTTGAAATTTATTTTTGTGTCATGTACAAGATAGGAGTCAAATTTCATTTTTGTTCACTTGGATATCCAACTGACTCAACAGCATTTATTATTTGCTATATTTATATTCCTACTGCTTTGTAATTCCTCCTTTTAAAACAAGTGACTATTTATGAGTATGTATGCATCTGGGCTGTTTACTATTTTTGCAGAGCCCTTGTATAATTTATAGAATACCATACTGCATTATGTATGATATTCGCAACAAAATTCTTTACAGATATTCTTTATCAGATCAACCAATTCTCTTTTATTCCCAGGTTGCTAAAGACATAAAGGATGAATAGATGTTAAATTTTATCAACATCTTTTCATCTTTTACAATAATAATATGATCATTCTTCCGTATTTGTTCCTGTGGTAAATCATAGTATTTTTTAACACTGAAACCAAACATGACATCTAAAATTAACCTAACATGGTCATGAAGCTTTATAATTACATATATACTTTATATTATAAATATAATTGTATTGTTGTTGTCATGTCTGACTCTTTGCGACCTTATGCACAGCAACACACCAGCCTTCCCTGCCCTTCACTATCTCCCAGAGTTTGTTCAAACTCATATCTATTGAGTTGATGATGCCATCCAACCATCTCATCCTCTGTCACCCTCTTCTCCTCCTGCCCTCAATCTTTCCCAGCATCACAGTCTTTTCCAAGAAGTCTGCTCTTTGCATCATATGGCCAAAGTACTGGAGCTTCAACTTCAGCATTAGTCCTTCCAATGAATATTCAGGGTTGATTTCCTTTAGGAATGACTATTTTGATCTCCTTGCAGTCCAAGGGACTCTCAAGAGTCTTCTCCAGCACCACAGTTAGAATGCATCAGTTCTTCAGTGCTTAGCTTTTTTTATGGTCCAGTTCTCACATCCATACATGACTACTGGAAAAACCACAGCTTTGACTATACAGACATTTGTCAGCAAAGTGATGCCTCTGCTTTTTAATATACTAGGTTTGTTATAGCTTTTCTTCCAAAGAGCAAGAGTCTTTCAATTTCATGGCTGCAGTCACTGTCCACAGTGATTTTGGAGCCCAAGAAAATAAACAGTTTGTATTTGGTTGTTTTCTCAAACCGGCTAATCAAAAATGTCATTGCCCAGTGAGAAATCATGATTGACAATGCCATCTCTTAAATCTACAGCTGTTAACCAGCGTGTTTCCTTTATTCTAACATTTGCACTTATCATGGATGAACTGTCATCATTCTGTGATTACCTAGGCAAAAGCTTGTGTATTTTGCAATGCCTTCTCTATCCTCTCTGGGATAGTAAGAATCAAGCCCTCAGTAGTGAGCAGGCAAGGTCAGCCACCACAGAACTGAGGCTGGGAGCTTAATACCAAGAGATCACAAGGGTGCATGTCAAGCATTCTTAGGAGGAACAGAAGATCCTGGTGGGAGTGCCCAGAGCAGATCCCTAGAGGAGGCAGAGAGACCTAGATTCCAAGGGAGCAAATGAGGATATTATTAAACATCTGTCATGTGCCAGATTCTCCACAGGGGATCACTGAGAATGCAAAATTCAGGCAGAAGTGCTATGACTTAAAAAAAGAAAAATCCAATTTCTTTATCTCATGTTCTCTGCTCAGCCAATGCATTCTATCTTCCATTCCCTCCACTTACTGAAACTTACCTCCCTAATGCCAAACAGAGTATTTACATCTCAGACTCCTACGAGTTGAAGTCCTAAATCTTCTTACCATCTTTCTCTCTCTTGAGTAATTATGATAAGCAAAATACCATGTTCTTTCTGATCTTTTTCTGTTCCTCATCAGTCTCCACTCTCAGGCCTTTGCCCTGCTTGCCCCTTAGATATGTTGGTCTCCTGAGATTACTTCTGAGTCTCTTCCATTCTTTCTCCATGTCCTGCTTGTAATTCCAGTCTTGCCCATCGAACCAGCTATCAAGCCAATGAGAATTTCTCAAAGACTCACATCTTGAAACCCTTTGCCTCCCCTTTGCTGTTTCTGGCATATCCACAGTTTCTTTCATGATTTCCTTGATTGACTCTGCAGTTAATCCTGCAAAGTCATGTACAACATCTGCACTTTCTGCATCAAAACTTCATTGTCTCAGGCTTCACGGCTTTCACAGCTTTTTCTATAACAATGATGGCATCTTCAATGGTGTAATCCTTCCAGACTTTTATGATGTTCTCCCTACCAGGGTTATCTTTATACAGTTGACAATCCATCCCATTGAGTACTGTGTATAATGTGCCTGAAAGGTTTCTTATGACCCTCTTTATCTGAGGTTGAATTAGACGCATTGTGTTTGGGGGCAATTAGACCATCTTGACACCTTTGGTGTTGAACTTGTGGGGCTCTGGGTGAGCAGGGACAGTACTCAGGATCAAAAGAACTATAAAGACAATCACTTACTGACAAGATACCTCCTGACATCAGAGACAAAGTATCCATGGACCCAATCTAGAAAAAGGAGTCTCATTGTCCAGGCCACCTTGTGGTAAACCAAAAGACTGGCAGCTTGTGTTTATCTTTTCCCCTCAAGGCTTGAGGGTTAGCAGGTTTATAGATAAAGCTGGTCCTGATTACAAGCCTGACAGCATTTGCACAAGGCAACAGTTAGTTTATCCCTTCCTGCCTTGAATCTTGGTGCACGCTTCTCTTCCTTCCTGATAAACAGCCTTTGTTGCATTTATCTTTTCCAGAATAGGGCACGTTTGTCTGCACTAAAAACCTGTGCAGGCAGATATCCTTTCTCCTCAATAATTTTCTTAAAGGTAACTGGGAACTTGTCTCCTGCCTCTTGGTTGGCAGAAGCTGCTTCTCCTGTATCTTGACATTTTTTTTAAGTTAAACCTCTTCAACAATTATCAAACCATCCTTTGCTGGCATTAAATTCCCTAGCTTTAGAGCCTTTTCCTTCTTGCTATAAGTTGTTAAATGATGACTCTGCTTTTTCTTGGATCCTATAGATTCTCAGGTGAGCATTTTTTACAGAAATCTTGCAACCACATGAAAGTTGCATTTTCAATGATATAGAAAGGTATTTCACGAAAAGTGCAAGGTATAGCTGGAGTCATGACGTCATAGATTTCCTTTTCTCTTTTTACAATGGTCCTGTAGCTGGATTAATTTATCTTGAAATGGTGGTCAACTACAGCTGCAGACCTCAATCTATGGTACACATTAAGCAATTTAACTTTTTCTTTTAAGTCATGACTTTTCTCTGCTTCTTGGGAGAATCTCTAGCATCACTAGTGGCTCTTCATATGGGTCCCCTGGTATTATTCAAGGCTTATGGTGTTGCACTAAACACAATGAAAAATATACAAGAACAGCAAGAGATCACTTTTTATTATGACACAAAATTTACTGGAGAGACAAACTGCTCACACAAAGATGATTAGCATCACATGATGTTCTAAGTGAAAATGATGTTCACTTAGAACATCACATGATATATATATATGTGTGTATCACGGGCTTCCCTTGTGGCTCAGCTCGTAAAGAATCTGCCTGCAGTGCAGGAGACCTGGGTTTGACCTCTGGGTTGGGAAGATCCCCTGGAGAAGGAAATGGCAACCCACTCCAGTATCCTTGCCTGGAAAATCTCATGGACAGAGGGGCCTGGAGGGTTCCAGTCCATGAGGTTGCAAAGAGTCAAGCAAGACTGAGTGACTAACACTTATATATATATATATATATATATATATATATACATATATATATATATAATTTCTTATTTTATTTCCCCCTTTTTCTATTAAGTTAAGAGATATATCAATGTAAGTGGTGTTGACATTTGCATTTCAGTTCACAGGACACTAGAAGCCACATCGAGAGGTTAAAGGGAAGATGGTGTATCACTGGAGATGTGAGACTTCCAGGTGGGTACAGCAAATAACAGGGCATTGTGTTGTCACTTCTGTGTCATGAAGTTGCTGCTGTTTGCAAGTTAAATAAAGGCAGAAGTTGAGACTCAATAGTGAGTAGCAGAAAAGCGGGCTCTGCTAGCCTAACATCTGGTTTGCTTCCAGATCTACTCCCTGACCAGCACCCAGAAGCAATGTGAGGGCATGGGAGCAGGATCAGCAAGAGGCAGCCCGTGGACAGAGGAGAAAAGTTCACAGCACTAGGAGGCAGACCGAAGGAAAATCAGCAAATTTTGGTAGCATTGTCAGGGTTATAATCGAGCTTTGTCAGGGTTATAGCCGAGCTTTGTCAGGGTTATAGCCGACAGCCAACAGTGAATGGAGCATGGTGAGTATCTCAGGCCAGGTAGATTTAGATCCCTGTCTAAAACCATCTCAGATGCTCCAATCAGCATAGACTGGCAACACCAGAAAGAAGCATGGTGCGTGATATAAAATGGAGAAGACTGGACACAGTGGGCTATGGTCAGAGAGAGGGGCCAGCATCGTGGGATAGGCTGAGTTCGGAAACAATCACTCTGTAATGGTTTACACGGATCTTGACTTATAATCAAACGAGACTGTTGTGAGTTCAAAGGAGAATGTTCCACTGCCGGTTCATGGCATTTAAACCAAGGCGGGAGTTGGCTTGATTAGTAATGGCAGTGACAGGACAGCCTTGGCGAGACACAGGACTCTTCCTCTCGAAAGGCAAGTGCTTAAGAACAGAAAGAGAGTGATAGGGAGATAGAAGTGAAAAAGAGAGAAGCTGAAGAATGAACATGGGCTGACCGAGGAGGATTAAACAGCAATAACTAATGGAGAGAATTTTGGAGGCAAAGTCAGTTTCATTTAAGGATTAACTCTAGCCTCGGGGTATGCACTGATGGAATGCTACCAAATGATATCAAGTTCACAGAAAACATCAAATTAAACGCTTGGGAGGAAAAAGAAGCAAAAACAAAGGAAACTACCCTACTGTTTTGAAGGCAACTGGCTTTTTCCTACTATTGAGTATGCAGCTGCCAACCCAAGCAAGTGAGATAGATGCAGTAAAGAAAGAAAGATCTGAAAGACAGCAGAGGAATAACACTGAAGAGTACTGGGCAGCCAGAAAAATGAGACACACTTGATGAGCCTTGAACTCAGGAGGCAGTTGGCCTGGGACTTCCCTGCTCTGTGATGGAAGCTATATCCATGGCCAGAAGGATTCCTGTGCACTGAAGTTGTGTTCCAGAGAATGTTATTAGTGCTAAGAAATAGGAAAATCTCCCCAGAGCAACTACTCAGTCTTCAAAAATGGTTCAACAAAAGGAATTTCAAACTCTCTTTCACACAGACATTGATCACACCCACTGTGCTCTTTGCAATGATTCCACTACAAGTTTCAGCATTCGGTGTACACAGAGTCCTGCCAAAGCCAACAGAGCTTCCACTGTTTGCCCTGCAGGGAGAAGGGAGGACTTAGAGAAAGCCACTGGCCTCAAGGAGCACGCTGTCTAGAAGGAAAACGTGGTGAGTTACCCATGATAAGGCTTCCCAGGTGGCTGGGAATGCATGAGATATAAGAGCTGCTGGTTCAATCCCGGGGTTGGGAAGATCCCCTGGAGAAGGGCATGGCAACCCACTCTAGTATTCCTGCCTGGAGAACCCCACAGACAGAGGCGCCTGGCGGGCTATATATAGTCCATGGGATTGTGAAGAGTCAGACACGACTCAGTGACTCACACTTCATGCTTACACAATAAGTGTGTAAGAAAAAGTAGAAAGTGATAGGGCCACTGCAGACAGTAGAGAAATTCTACTATTTCTTGGTACATTTCAGGCTGTCTGGAGCTGCCCTTTGCAGACTCATCCTTGAGAGGCTGTTTTCTTTTAGGGGTGTTTTATTTGTCTTTTCTCTAAATCACTCCTTGCTATCTAGTGGCTTCACAATTTAATCCATATGACCCCAGCATCATCCAGTCCATGAGCACATCTTATATCAGTGGCTTGGGGCTTATATCCAGGACTGATAATGCAAACATCACCCGGTAGATCCAGAAGTGTGTTAGCAAGAGATGACAAATTCTAAGTGAACTTTATAAATCTTTCTTCAGACAAGGCATGCATGACTTATATAAGCCACACCTCAGGACAGGGGCCATAGTATCTTTTTCAGCCTTATTAACCAGATACAGGAATACCGTGCTTACCCTTGTCTCATGAACTGTGCTGGATTGGGATCCCCACCCCACGTGGAGTACATTTGGTTCCCATTCCCCCAACATGTCATCCTCACTCCAGGCTGCTTCTGCCCGATTCCAGACGGAGCACTCAGCAGGCCTGTAACTATAGCTCTGCTCACTGCTGAGGGCTGAAGTTATGCTCTGGGCCCCCAAGAGGTTCCGCCTGCTTGTGAGCACTGCTTATCCATCACTGATGTGTTTAAAACACAGGGAGGTTCACAGCGTGAACTCCCAATGCCATTCTGATCCGTCATCTATGTCATCTCATTTAGTCTCCATGATATTCTGAGAAGGTCAGGAACACCATAAATCACAGGGTAGATTTCATACAAAAATTATTAGAATAAAAAATTCACAGGCAGTTGGCTATGCCAAAAGAAGTAGGAGTCAACATCTGCATTTTAGCAGATGAATAAATTAGCCCAAAAAGTTTTGACCAAAACCAAGTCTTGAGTAACAGCATAGAAATAGGACTCCGTATCTGTGGGACCCAGAGTCTGCAGACAATGTTGCTTTAGTGGTTAAGGAGAGCTAGAGTTCCTTTCAGTCAAGTGCACAAAATTCTTACTAGCCCTTAAAAAACCTGAGTAAGGAATGAGACATTTTAGACAAAGGGAACCTATATGTGCAAAGTTTTAGAAATCAGAAATACCAGGTACATTTCCAGAAAGGCCAGTCTTCCATGCTAAAGAATTCTTCTGTCCAGTTACCAGTGAGTTTATGCATCTACCCCTTCAATTCCAATAAATTTATAACTTTTATTGAGTATTACTATGTACCAACCACTAGGTACTAAAAACACAAAGGACGAATAAAATCTTGACCTGTCTGAAAGGATCCCACATACTAGTAAGAGAAAGAGATACTTGACAAAAATATTCATTATTGTCTATACTTTAAAATATAGCCTAAATGGCCATGCTATATTAGAGGAGTTGACATTTGACCAGGTTCCTGAAAGATGTATAGAATTTCAAGAGGTGCAGAGGGTGAGGGCTCTGGGCATTCCGAGCTGAGACAATAGCAGATGCAGAGACCAAAGTATAAAGCACACAATATTACTTTCAGGACTTGCAAGCGGTCCCTTTGGGCAGAGCCCCTTCTGCACTCCTCCCCAGGTGCAGAGACTGACCAGGCGTGGAGATGAATGGGAATGGATTGGGTAGTTTGGACCTGTCTCCCTTTCGACTGATCCCCAGCTGAGGCTGCAGCTCAGGAGCCTTTAGAAACCAACAGGTCAGAAACTGGTGAAGCCCTGGGGCTGAAGGTGCCGCTGCTCTCAGTCCCAGGCTTGTCTTATCCTATATTGCTCCCTGAGCTGCATGCCCTGATGCCGGACGCTGAAACAGATACACTCATTTCTCCCACTGCCCATTCCTATCTCTACAGAGCATCCCTGCCTTCTTATCCTCTTTCCAGGTAAGCCAGACCATGCAGATGTGCCTTGTAAGGAATGATTTCACATCAGCAAGCTGTCAAAACACAGTATTTTTATCCCTGAGGCTTGCATACAAACAGCATGCCAGCTGACCTGCTTTGCTCCAGGGCCAAAGGTGAGGGAAGAAAGTGCTGGGGCAGAAAGGATGGGGAGCAGGTGGCTGACATGTGCTGAAAGGAGGGTGGGCAAAGAGCAGGACCGGAGAAGGGCGAGATGGGGTAAGAGTGATGAGGGCAGTTTCCAAGATGGGTGCATCTATCTTCTGTTTTTATTAATATGTTTGTTTTCAAATTCTTCCCATTGTCTGACTTCACATCCCACATAACCTCCCAGGTCTGTGATGATTATTTCTAAATACCTATTGGTTTTGGCCATTTTTATTTCAATCCAATTCAGTGAAAATTTACCCAGGTTCATCCCAAATCCATGAGCTAGGCTGAAACTTGCAACTTAAAAGGAAATAGGGCATAAACTCCATTTTCATGGAACTCACAATCTAATGAGGAAAGACACCACACAAAGCACCATATTAATAAAGAATTAAGCACAAGAGTGCTGAGGGGATGTAGAGAAATGAGCCTGGAGGACCAGGGCAAGACCTAAAGGCGGTGCTTCCTGCACTGGATATTAAAGATAAGCGGGAAGTATATTTAGTATTAATAGCATTGTCGATAATGATAAACGTGCTCAATAGACCTGCCATGAGATGTTTATGGGGAATAACACTGCATCAATGTAAATATAACGACTGCTATAATATGAGGGGAAATTAATGGAACTATCATCAGGTTTGGAGACTAATCCAATTCTCTAAATCTTTAACAGATCAAATAGACAGGAATAAGTGGGTTTCAGGGAAACAGAATAATACAATAAATAAAGTTTATTTGCCATATATATATATATATATATATATATAGTACTCTACCATATTTTTAAATGACCATAGTATATTGCCGAAAGAAAAACATAATATTACAATCTAGACATACACTGACTCTTAATACAGTCTGAAAGCTAAAATTATATTAAAATAAGACATAAATTAAAATTAATTCCTTATGGGTCTTTATGTATATCAATAAAACAGACAACATTCTGATAAATTTAACTAAGGACTAAAAGAGAAAATATCAATATATCAACACTTGGAATGAGAAAGAGGGCCCAATGACAGACACAACTGACTAATATTTTAAGGAGTTTTGTGCATAGGTTTATGAAGGTATTTGTTATTTTATATTTCAATTATATATGTGTCTGGTTTGGGAATCTAGATAATGCTGGATTTATAAAATGAGGTAAGCAGCATCTTATTTTCTGTAAGGATCTGTGAAAATGGAATTATTTCTCACTCGAGTATTTGCTAGTGTTCCCCTGGTGAAACCACGTGGGCCTGGAATCTCTTTGTCTCTTTTAAGGAACATAGGGTTGGATCTTGCTTTTTTTTTTCCAGACTGGAAAGCTGTGACTTACGATTTTGTTCTGCTGTTCTTGCCTTTTTTTTTCCCTCTTTTTATTTATTTATTTATTTATTTTGCCCCCCCCCCGGGGGGTGCGGGGGGTGCTGGTGACGGGCATCAGCTTGGGGAGTATTACTTGAATATAAGAAACTCTTTCATTTCCTCAACTTCTTAGAAAGACATCTTTTGCTATTTTGTTAGTTTGCCGTTTTGTTTCCTCCAGGACTAACAAGCTGTGTTTTTCATTTTGAACGTCTAGTTGGGTTGAATGGATTGTACTACTTCACACCTGAGCGGTCCACTCCTGGCATGACAGTGTTCCACTTCACTCTTCACTCTTCCCACTTAGCAGCTTTCAAATGGAATATCCAAAGGACAGTGTTACTTTACGTATACAATCCCTTTCGGTAGTGCGTTTTTCTAAATACATTAGCAATCCTACCTTATGATGTTATTCATTCTATTTTAAAATCCATTAATATTTATAGAAACTATTGGTGGGGAAAATGAGCAGTCTTTTATGTTAACCTGCTTCTTTTCCGCTTCTCTTGCCTTTCTTTACTTCCTAGATATCTGAGCTTCTCTCTGGTATCACTTCCATTTTGGCTTCAGGATATTACTTAGAATTTCTTCTATTGTAGGTAGAGGAAACAAATTCAGCTTTTGTTTCTCTTAAGATTTCTTTATTAAACTCTCACTTTTGAACATAGTTTTTAGTTCATATAGCATTCCAGTGGACCGACCCCACTACCATCACCCCAGCAATGTAAGCAGGTCATTCCATTGCATTCTGGTTCTCTGTCTTCCTGATGAGAAGTCAGGAGTCACTCTCATCTTTGTTCCCATATATACAACACAACTTTTTTTTCTTTTTACTGCGTGCTTTCAAGCTTGTAATTTGGGTTTTGTTTTGGTTTGGTTTTTTTTTTTTTTTTTGGTCTCTAGCAGTTTGACTAAGATATGCAAGGAAGTGGTTTCCTTTGTATTTATCCTGTGTTGTATTTATCCTGTATTTATCCTGTGTTGTTCATTGAGTGAAGAGTGAAGTGGAACACTGTCATGTCATTGTTCTTGTGCCTATAATTCGATGTTTTCATCACATTTTGTAACTTTCCAGTGATTATATTTCAATTATTTTTCTGTATTATTATTATTCTAAGAATTAGCATTCTAGAAGACTAATTAGTCCTTCTAGCACCCTTGTTTATGTGTCAGACTGAATGATACTGATCCATATATCCATATCAGTAAAGTTCACTCTCTCTTTTTTCAACCTTTCTCCAATCTGACCTAATTCAATATCTTTTTCATCTCAGTCAATTCCAAGTTTTGTATTTGGTTTCCTTTGGATATATTCCCTAAACTGGAATCCCAGGTCACATGGTAGTTCTATTTTTTTAATTTTTTGAGGAAACTCCATACTGTTCTGTCTCCATGTGGGCTGTACCAATGTACATTCCCACCAAGAGCGTTTAAGTCCCTTTCTCCACCTCCTCACCAGCATTTATCATCCCTTGTCCTTTTGATGATCGTCATCCTAACAGGTGTGAGGTGATATTTCATGGTGGTTTCTATTTTCTTTGCCAGTGGTACTGAGTATCAATCTGGGAATGGAATCCAAAGTAAGTGGCATCAAAACAGAGTTGTGGATGTCAGAAAGCAGGAAGTGTACTAATCAAAATGACTTTACAAGGGAATTAAGTGGCCCCTTATTTTCTTGGGACGGTATGTTAGTAGTCAAGATCCTGCTCTCCAAAGTCAACACACCTTGATTAGAATCCTGATTTGCTATCTACTTGCCCATCACCTCAATAACTCAATCCGTCTACGTCTCAGTACAAATGAGATGCATGACTCGTGTAAAGCACTTTGCTCAGGGCCTAGTGACCAAGTAGGAGCTTAGCAAATATGGCCTATTATCTTTTTTTGAATAATGTTTCTTCAGTGAGATGCTATTTTGTCTTTAAGAAGTCTATGAAAAATATTGCCAAAAAAGGAACGAAGCCTGAAGAATCTTAACGTTCAGAATCAGCTATAATCCCATCTGCTGCAACCTCTTCCTTCTTGCTTGACCCTCTTTTCATCACAGTTTCACCCTTTTGATGTCACTGAATCCAAGAGATAGCAGTAATGACGGAGGAAAAACTGAGGCATGGTCTGGAGACGGAAATGTAGTCATCGGTGGAGTCCTGATCAGAAACCGGGTCCCTCCTATGTTGCCCCTCTACCAACTGGCCTATGAACAAGGGGAGGGTATTGTCCCTCACACCTCCTTGTCCTCAGCACCTAGTCTATAGCTTGAGGGGGTCAATAAATTTCGTTCGGGAGAGCAAGGAGAGGACAATGCATGGGAAGAAGGGGAGGAGGAGGAGCAAGTCGAAGTTTCCACAGACCTATTAAGTCACATTACTAGTGTTATTATATTGAATTCTCTGCTTTTCTTCTTCTGCAGCAGTTCTTAAAATAACCTAAACCTATGATCCATGAAACTGAGAAAGAAGTCAAATCAGTGGTGATCTGATTTGGCTCTGAGTCCCTTTACTACTGTCTCTAGGTAGATGGGAGCAACTGAGAGACTGTTGTGTGGAGGGGGGATTAAATGTGCTCTGTCAGATTTTACAGGTGTAGTTTTGGGCTAGGCATGGGTTTAAAGTAAGCCTTACAGAAATTTCTGGAAAGCATTGAGGCTCAAATTTTTCTCAGTCCTCCAGTTTCAGGGGAACCATACCTCAGTGACCCTGTTTCTTTGTCCCCTCCTCCTTCAACATGCAGACCTCGTGTGGCTGAGGAAGGGCCTTTTCATTAGGAGTCAGAGAGCTAGGCAATTACACACAATCTTTGAGTTACCACGTAGAAACAGTCATCCTGAAATGTTCATGGGCAAAACCAGAGTTCATGGCAGTTGAGATTCTCAACAGGGTACTTAAAAGAAACCAGTCACAAGGCTTTACTGTGTTAAAATGGATTCAGCCCTGGGCTCTGTTTTGCTAAGGCCTAAGTGTGAGTGTGTGTGTTGTGTGTGTGTGTGTTTGTGTGTGAGACTGAGTTAGTGTGTATATCAGGGGTTGGGAAGAGCAGCAGGAAGAAAAGAAAGAAGGGGAGAAAGAAGACGAGTATAACACCAGAGGATGCTAAGCCCCTGCCTCCCCTCCTCCATATTCCACATTACGCACTGTTCTACACCATTACAGTCACTACATGCCTGGTGTTTTTCTCATGAACTGAGACCTGCACTCAGCTGTAATGGGATGAAAACTCTCCCCCTGATGGTCTTACAGCCCCTTGAATAAAACCACTCCAAAGCTGCTGGAATAGATCAAGGCCTGTTTAGAACGATTTGGGAGCTAGGAAGAAGGCCAAAATCCAATTAAATGGGTGTTCACTGGAGCTGGAAAGAGTTTGGACAAGCAGAAAGTAGGGGAAGGAGGGAGAGCCTAGATGTTGACCTTGAACAAAGCGCACTTGTGGGTGGAATGTTGCTGGGAGTGGAGAGCAGGTGGGCTGCAGCAGAGCTTGAAGGAAGGGGCCGCAGCAAGGAGGCAGGTAAAGAAAGGCTGGTGGAGACAGGGAGGTGAAATCAAGGATTGACCTGGTGCCACACTCTTTAGAGTTTAGAACCACAAGTTGGAACATTTTTATTTTTTTCTTTAAACTTGTGTGGCACAATGACAGATGTTTGAGAAATGCACTTTCATTTCATTCTTTCCATGGCCCTGGATTGTAGGTATTAATGTATTCCCATTTTACAAGTAAGGAAACAAAGAAGTCTGAAAGATGTTAAAAAAATATGTCTATGTTCTATCATAAAACTTGTGCTTTTTTCTATCTTTCTTCTACCACATCACCTCTGGCCTGGAAAATCCCTCCCGCTGGTAATCTGCTTGTCACTTGAGCAACCTGACCCATGCTATGAAGCACAGATGTTGGCCTAGGGTTCTGTGAGATTCCCTCTTACTCTCAAGCTCTAGCCCTACCAGCAGGAACAAGGGGAGAAGATCCAGTTAAAATGTATCGCACGAAAAAATTAAAATGTATCACACAAAACAAACAAACTGAAGTTCACTCTTGTACTCCACAAAACTTCTTTGTGGTTTTCTTGATGCTGGAGCATGATGGTTTGAATGCTGAAATGGTCCCTTTCAGTCCCGCTTGGGTCACTAACTCTATGAGCTTGCAGTTTCCTTAATATTGCCAAGTTTCAATTTCTACACGAGGCAAATAGGGATAATCACACTGTTAAAAACCTGCATTCATGATTAAGTGAAATGACCTTTGCATTCCTTTGTATAAGAAAGGCAACAACCCTTGCCTCCCAGTGACTGATCTCCAGGAATCTGGGTGGGAATCTGGTCTATCGCTAAAAAACAAAAGCAGCCCCATGCTGGTGGCTTCTATTGGACCAATTCTCCACAAAGGAACACAAACATCTGTCCCTTGAGTCCCTGAGAGAGTTGAACAGTTGTTTCAGACCCAGTTCCATGAGACAGGATGACTGAGAGTGTATTCAGAATTCAAGGTCGCCTTTGCGTTATTGGACAATGCCTCTGTACTCTTGGGGGTGGTCCGCAGTAGGAATGTGTCAGAATGGCAGACATCATTCCAAGCAAAAATGTTCAGAAAACCCAGGTAATTACCTTTGGAGGAAGAAATCAGGTAGATGATGCCACAGGCCCTCATATACCGCTAGAGGCTTAGCAATAGCTCGGTCATAAATGAATCCAAAATGATCATTAGGAGTCATTAGCAGGTGGCAGCCTCTGCCTACATTCTGTCCCAGACTGGGGATACAGAACTCTGTCCAGCATCAGTGGAGAATGTTATGGACTGAATGTTTCTGTCCCCAGAATTAATGTGTTGAACTCCAAATCCCCAATGTGTTGATATTAGGAGTTGGAGCCTTTTGGCGGTAATTAAGCCGTAAGGGTGGGACCCTCATAGATGGAATCCATGCTCTTACAAAAGAAACCCCAAAGATCTCCCTTGCCCCTTCTGCTGTGTGAGGATACAGTGAGAAGACGGCTGTTTATGAACCAGGAAGTGGGTCCTCACCAGATACTGTAAATGTATTTGGTAAAATCTGCAGGTACCTTGCTCTTGGACTTCCCAGTCTCCAGAACTGTGAAGAATAAATTTCTATTGTTTATGAGTTGCGCATCTGCAGTCATTCGTTAGAGAAGACCACGTTAAGATAGAGCACATCGTTGCATTTGGACGAGACAGAAGAACATCCAGTCCTAAACTCCAGCTGTCCTTTCCGCAGTCAGACCATTGAAGCTGAAAAGGAAACAGCTCCGTGGGTGGAGAGTTAAAGAAGGAAAGAATTCATCCAAGAGTCTTCTCTTGGAGAATTTCCACGACAGGAGTGTAGGAAGAGTGAGGCTGTGAAGATGCAGGCAGGTGGGCTGGGGACCAGAGGGAGCAAGAAGGCCCCACACAGGATATTCAGCTATTAGATCCAGAAAACTGCATGTAAGACCAGTGGAGGCAAGCCTTTATGAGAACTACTAGAAACCTTGTAAAAACCCCTCTTTGCATCCGAAGAAGACTACTGTCTTCCCAATAGTGAGGGAAATGGTAGGGATTCAGGAGGCGGTGAGGGTAGGAAATGGTAAGAGCAGGAACTGCACTAACCTGGAACATGCATTATCTTATTTACCTTCACACGAATAATGAGAAAAGGTGAAGCGGCTTCAAGGTCAAAGAATGACCTGAAATCTGCAAGCACTAAAAACATATTATTTGAATGGCTAAACAGGATTGTTCTAAGCTGGGGCTAAGGCTCAGAAACTTGCCAGGTTACAGCTTCACTCTGTGCCTGGGTCTGGATTAACATGGAGAATTGGTCAGGGTTTCGTGAGCCTGAGGACAGGTGCCGTTTGTAACTAATGCTCAGTCTCGGGACTGGGCTCCATCTGAGGCCAGGCTCAGATCAAACTGTGCAAGTATCAGATCTGTGCTTCAGTACCTTCCTTCCACCACTTGGAGCCTACTCTGCAGACCTGGAGCTCATTTCTCTCCCCATGCCTCTCCCTCACTCACCTCTGAGTTGACAGTCAATGTCACTGTGCCCACAACCGCTCCCACGTGTGTCCTTCTTCCTTGCAGACCACGGGCTGTCTGGGGTCCTTAGTATTATACCCTGCCTCACGCCCAGTGCAGACAAGGCTCTGCTCCAAAATGGCGATGCCAGGGTGATACGGGATACTACCAGGTGATATAGAATTATGCCTCCCATACAGCGCATGCTATTCTCTTATCTTCCACAAGGAAATGTGTCCTAAGACACATGACTTTGAACAACAACAAAACATAACCTCAGGGGTGCAGGAGAACCCACAATCAAGTCACAGACAATTTAACATCAGTTCATCTAAACCACAATTTAACCATGTAACTGGATAATTGAATGGACTGAAAAGGTAAACTGGGGTGGGTCTTGGTACCCTGTCCCCTCTGCATATCTTGTGACCTACTGGGATGGAGACTGCAACCGCGGGCACCAAGCACTGGGCTTCCCTCATCATGGGTTTCTTCCTCTGTTGGCTTCTTTCCATTTCCTTCCCTTAAGACACACAAACAGAATCCAAAGTTACTGTGACCCAAATGTGTAACATACGGCGCAATTAGTGAAAGTGCATTAGGAACCAAATTGGTCCTCCACTGCCACTTTTGTGATAATGAGGGGGAGGAAAGCCTGGGAAAGCAATTGGCAAGCAAATGGTGGGGACTCAGTGTGGACTTCCGAGAAGACAGAGGCTCTGAGGATGGGCTCAACATCCTGACTCAGGGTCACGTCTTAAAAAAGACACCTGTAAAACTTCCTTTGCAGAGAAGACTGCATTTCTGTTAGGCAATTTGGCAATATGTAACCAAAGTCTTAAAAATGTCTGAAACCATTGCTCTAGTAATTTCACTCCCAGGAATTGATTATAAGGAAACCGTAGAAAAGGTAAACTAAGATTTATTTCAACACTGATCCTAACAGGGAAAACTTGAAAATAACTTGGAAAGAACAGAAATATGAGAATAGTTAAGGAAATTATGATGAGAACAAACAATGGAAAATCATGCAACCATCAAGCATGATGTTTACAAAGAAACCCTAATAATGCAGGGAGATGCTGCTAATAAAATTGTGAGCCAACTGCAGCGCATAAGTCTAAAAATGTAGTGTGAGCTCAACTGTTTTATCTACCAACTGACATCTTCATCTAGCTTAAAAACACATTGTAAATACATAAAAATTGTAAATAGTGGTTACTGCTAGATTTTGAGCTTCTGAGTCAGTGAAACAGTTATGCCATTATTTTAAGTATCTTGCAAATGATTCATAAAAAATACACAATGTTTTGATAATCAGAGGGGAGGGGATGCATCCTGTGGAATAAAAAGTGCGTCTCCCCTGCCTCATTCTTCTTTCATATCAAGTAAGACATTTCTTGGTTTTGTTTTTGAGACAAAGGGCCCTGGCTCTTTCCTCTATTACCAATACCTTCCCCAGCTCCCGAGCAGAGGATATGATGCCCCATAATACAGATTCTCTTAGATTCTTCAGTAATTGCTCTCTTCCTTTCACACAGCCAGCTCAGCTGCTCATCCAAAGCCGTTGTTTCCCTGGCTGTCAGACCAAGCTAGATGAGGATCAGGTAACAGAAATCCTCTTTTGAAAGTAGTTTTATCTCAAAAAGGGGACTGATGGCTGGAGCCATACATCCAGTCTCCAAATACCTTGCTCCTCAAAATATAGTCCCTGGATCGGCAGTACCAGCATCACCCAGGAGCTTGTTAGAAACGCAAATTTCTGTGTCTCACCCCAGACCTACTGAATCGGTATCTGCATTTTAACAGGATAGCCAAGTGATTCTGTGCACAGTAAGTTTTGAGAAGAGAAGTGCTGTTTTATAATATATTTGTAGCCACCTGGTGTAATAAAGTATAAGATCACGAGTTGGGGTACCTGATCTTTGGTACCAGCTGTTGGAGAGGAAAGAAAAACGTTTCCCTCTACCCATCTTAGTTTCATCGCTGGGACCCTATAAGCGAGACTGACAAAAGTCAGATTAACAAGAGAAAAACAAGCAGAAGTTTATCAACATGTGCATCACCCATTCATGTGAGAATACCTAGAGATGAGTAACTCAAAGGGGCTAGTTGGAACTTGTGCTTACACAGCACCTTAGCAAAAACCAATGGATTTTAAGAGAAGTGACATCATAAAAGAAAAAGGATTTTGAGCTTCTAGAGGTGGCAAATGGTGGGAAAGCAAACATATGGGGAAACTAATGGTAGGTAAGGGCTAGTTTTAGCAAAGTTCATGGTCTGTATTCCTCTGGTGCTGTCTCCGGGCTGATGAGGGTCTGGAATTATCCTTGCTGATTAACCTCTGTGCTTTGTGGTGGAGTGGAAACACCTTTACAAATGTTATGACCTACTTTTAGACAAATAGGGGAAAGACAGGGAGCTTTTCCTGTGTCAGCTTCTTCTCAATTGCCTTCAGTTCAGAATACCAAAGTGACCTATTTTGGTATGGTATATTCTGCCACCCTTCACAGTTCCATAACCAAAAGTAGCATGACCTTGAAAAGCTTGATGCTTCTGACTAAGGGATATTTAAGTTTCAGTTTTTATCTCTGAAAAAGTGAGAGTAAGATGAACATGTACACACTGTTATATTTAAAATGAATAACCATCAAGGAACCACTATATGGCACATGCAGCTCTACTCAGTGTAGCAGCCTGGACAGGAGAGGAGTTTGGAGGAGAACGGATACGTGATGTACGGCTGAGCACCCTTCTCTGTTCATCTGAGTCTATCACAACATTGTTAATCAGCTATACCCCAATACAAAATAAGAAGTTTAAAAATAAAATAAAATCTCTCCATGATAAGGTTTGGGAGAACTGAATTGGGCAGTACGAACCTTCGAGGACACTGCCTAGAACTGATTAAGCATTAAATAATTTTTATCATCATTATTGTGATTGTACAAGACAGGGATAAGGATCAAATGAGATAATAAATACTCAAGGCTGCCAAAGATGTATGAGATTCTTATGCAGATGTGAAGAGAAGTTATCTTTATAGACGTTAGGAAGCATTCTGATCCAGAGAGCCAACTGTGAAATGATGACTCGGAAAAAGGCAGTGAAAATACAGGGTTATTGGAGCGTTTGGATTCCTGGGGCCTGGGCTCACAGAGTCAGCAGGGGCAGGAGTCAGCAGAATGGAATCAAGGTTCCATACACTCACAGCTTCTCTCACTGCTCTCAGTTCCTTCCCACTCAGGGAGGAGAAGAAAGGATTCTCTTGTTAGGAAAGTAAAGGGAAGTTTCAGTCAGTCCACCCTCTCACATCCCTGGCTCCATTACCTGACAATCCACTCATCCTCTTCTGGCTTCTGGTGAGCAAAAATTTCCCCCCATTTTCAAATGTTGGGAGGTTCTGCCTTGATGCCCTTGAAAGAGGAAGAGGAAAATGTCTACGAATTACACAGCCCTCATCAGCTTGTCAAGCAAAGTGGTCAGCTGCCATGGACAGGGAAATTGACAAGGGAAAAGCTTTCAGTAATGGTTCAAATCTACTCAGCTTTGAAGAAAAGCAGTAAGAACATGTCTTAAGAATCTGAGCTTGAAATTTAAAGAACAGAATGGACTCAAATGGGGAAAAGTGGATAGAGATAAGCTATGGAGATGGATGGGCGTCCCAGGTTATGCTAGTGGTAAAGAATCCATGGGCCAATGCAGGAGACGCAAGAGACATGGGTTCGATCCCTGGGTCAGGAAGATCCCCTGGTATAGGAAATGGCAACCCACTCTAGTATTCTCACCTGGAAAATTCCATGGACAGAGGAGGCTGGCAGGCTACGGTCCATGGGATCACAAAGTGTTAGACACAGCTGAGCCAGACATACACACAGGGTGGATATGAGAATGGGTTTCAGGAAGTAGGGATGAAAACCTGGGGAAAGGAGTAACCAGTGTTCTTTTAGACTGGAGAGGGATCTGGGGGGCTATAGTCCATAGGGCTACAAAGGGTCAGACATGACTGAAGGACTTAGCACACAGCATATACGTGACAATCTGAAAACAACTTGAATTGTATTCATCAGAATCCTGGCAGAGAAGACAATAATGAAGCAAATTGACCCTAATAAGCTTGCTTCTTAAAATTCAAAAATCTGGACAAGGCCATAGCAAGCAAACAGGACACAGTTTCATTTTGCTCAGCGCTACACCCAAGGGGTGTTACAAGTATGCATTTTCCCTGACCTTCCTCTGACATCACACTCGGGCTCACATCTTCCCCTCTCTGCTAACAGTCACGCTTTCTCCAGGCCTCCGTCACGCTCCTTTTACTGCTCTCCCTCTAATCACTGTTACTTGGTCATCCCCAAGCTGGCCTGGTCTCTCCTCGAGTTCCGTTATTTGTTTTCTCACAGGTCTTGAACTCAAATACCTAGAGGGTCAGGGAAGGAGAATGAACACATAAATGAATCAGATGCAATAGCGAGTGGTGTGGAGCTTGGAAAACTGGAAATTAAATGTTCTGCTAAAAAGGATTTAGGTATCTTTTTCTGAAACCATGTGCAGGCCAGGTTTATCCATCCCCAGTGTTGGGCTACTGTCTCTCCCAAATGTCTGTCCCTAGCATTTGAATCAGGATCACATTGTGTCTCAAAAAGGAAAGGAAAAGTGTTGGATGTCTACTGAGATCAGTGAGCCCCAGAGGAGCCAAACAGTGCACCAGGAGCCAGGGGGCAGGCGTGTGTCCGACACTTCTCCACTCTCTCTGGACCTCTGGCTGGACTATTTCAGATTCTGTTCTGCTTTTATTTTGATCTCATCTGGGCCTCTTGAGCTTCCTGACAATAGCAGTTGATCCAAGAACACCTTCTCACAAAGTCATGTTTGCAGAAAGATGCCCCAGTACTCTACATCACACACTTCTGGCCTCTCATTTGCATGGATGGTTTCATACAAGCCCAGTCTCTCCTTACAGGGACAGTGTTCTACTGTGAGCAGAAGCCAGGCACCTGTCAGCTTTGCTTCTCAGCCAGGACCTTGTCGGACACCACGGTTATCTGCTCGGCCCACGAGTAAGTACAGCCAAAAGTACAGCGGAATAAGGCTGACCTTTATAGGGCTGACCGGAATAGGGCTGACCATCCCCTTCTTGCGCGTTGTTTCTATACATCAGTCAGCCATGTCTGAGCTTCTCCATACATGCCTTAGAATATCACTCTCCAAAGGATATGCTTTGTCCTTCACCTCTTTCCTTATCCACCAGGCCGAGTCCCACTCATTTTTCACAATCTCCCTCCTGTTCTCACTCCTCTAGAAAAGCTTTCATCATCCTTTACCCGCTTCTTCCATCAGAGTTAGGTCTCTTCTCTCATCTTGTCAACAAAGAAGAGCTCACTACTTTTTCTTATGACTAATACTTTCTTCTTTTTCTCTCACATATACTGGGAGCCCTGTCAAGGACAGAAGCCCTGTGAATCACCTCTGTATCTGCATTCCAGCACGTGACGCACAGCTGGCTCTCGGCAAATGTTTGTTGAATGAATGCATTGGTGGTTTGCATTGACGCTCAGGCTCCCGCCACCACATAGATCATTACGCATAAGACACAAATCAAAATTAACACATAGTCTGGGGGGGGAACTTATTTGCTACATAGAAATCTTTCAACAAATGCTGAACTCTTAACGGAACTAAAAAAAATCACTCAAGAGAATGAGGAAAATGAATCTAAATGTGAGAAAGCTGATCATCAGAGTTTTAATGACTTAATAAGTCAGAGAGTGGGTAAGACTATGACTGACTGCTTCACGGAAGCCGTGGGGTTGTAAGAGAATGCCAGAGCTAGCGAGAGACCAGTATTATTCATTTAAGAAATGCTTATGGGATGCGTCCTTTACGCCAGGTGAAGTATTTAGTGAATCTGAGCTTATGCAATGAACTACTACAGCACTGGCAAAGCTGTAATTATGGTGAAGGCAAAGTGGTGTTTACTTGGTGCAGATAAATTCTAAAATCTTTAGTATCCTGAAGGAGAAAATTGAGTTTGGGGCAGTAGGATATCCTGGCAATGAATGGTCCTTAGTTCCACTCTAGGTTTTTTCTTTCTGACTCTTTAATTTTATTTCTTCGGCTGCATAGGATCTTAGCTGCAGCGTGCAGGATCTTCAGTGAAGCATGCAAGACTCTCTAGTTGTGGCCTGTGGGCTTTCATTGCACCACAGCATGTAGGATCCTAGTTCCCCGACTTCGGATTGAGCCCACGTCCCCTGTATTGGCAGGCAGAGCCTTAACCATTGGACCACCAGGTAAATCCCCTTCACTGTAGATTTTGATTGACAGCAGGCTATCTGTGCCTGATGTTTCTCTACTTCAACTAAATCTTGAGTCTAACTTTTAAAGATAGTTGCAAAAATTATTAGGACCAACCACACTTGTGCTGATGTATTTATTGGAGGAGGTAGTGTCTAGCACTTAGGAAACTTTTAGTCAAGATGTTGAACCTGTTGCTACCTGGTCAAAGTCCTAAGGCTGCTGTTACGGAGACAGAATTGATGTTGCCCTAGTGTTGATGTTGTAACTTCTCTTAATCACCTGCCCACCCGGGCATATGTCTGGAGAGGTAGCTTGTTGAAACAAAAACGGCAGGGTCTTGGGAACCAAACTGAGTCTGCCCTTTATTTAAATGTTCGTAAAGTTGCACTAATTGGTTTTCCTCTTGGAACCTTGGTTTATTTACCTGAAGCATGGGGTAAAATTGTACACCCTGCAGAATTGAATGAGATAATATAAGTTAAGTGGGCCTGACCCAATGACAAAGATTCTTTTGTTGACCAAACTATAGTCAGGCTCCTAAACCTTCTTTTGGGTCCATGAATGTACTTCCTCATAAAACCTAGTTTAAACAAGAACCCTGCTAAGTAAGTTTAGCAAAGAATTCCTCCGCTCTCAATATCTGATCACCCTCATCCTTGATAATGGACCAAGTTTTTCATCCTGTGCCATCTATCCCCTGGGCAATGTCTGATTACTCTGGCCTGCTGTCTGCCAGAATCCTGTTAGATCAGTTTAACCAGAGCCTCCTTTACCCCTAATGTTTCTTCTTAGCAATTTTCCATCCAGTAACCCCATCCTGTTCCTGGCTAGAAATTGCCATGTGCCCATCTTTATCCAGAATTGAGCCTCATCTCTCTCCTGTGAAACTCCAGTGGTCCTGTGATAATAGTCCTAAGTAAATTCTGCCCCACCGCCTTTAACAAGTGGCATTGAATTTTTCTCTTTTCCTCTTACCATCAGTCCCTGGAGTGGGGGACCTGACAAACTTTCCCTTTTTCCTTGTCCCACAATCAAGAACCCTACTATTGGGATGCTTCTGCTCAACCTTCCAGATCTTTGATATTTCCCCCACCCCGACCCCCCCATACCTCCATCCTCCTGGCTTCTCCTGTGCTCTAAATTTCAGGGTTAGAAGCAATTATGTGGCAAAACTGTTGCTGTTGTTAGCTGTTCAGTTCCTAAGTTGTGTCTGACTCTGCAGCTCCATGGACTGCAACACGCCAGGCTTCCCTGTTCTTCACTATCTCCCAGAGTATGTTCAGACTCATGTCCATTGAGTCAGTGATGCCATCCAACCACCTCATCCTTTGTCATCTGCTTCTCCTCCTGCCTTCAATCTTTTCCGGCATCAGGGTCTTTCCCAATGAATCAGCTCTTTGCATCAGGTGGCCAAAGTATTGGAGCTTCAGCTTAAGCATCAGTCCTTCCAATGAATATTCAGGACTGATTTCCTTTAGGACTGACTGGTTGGATCTCCTTGCTGTTCAAGGAACTCTCAAGAGTCTTCTCTAGCACCACAGTTAGAAAGCATCAATTAGTTTGGAGCAAAGGGCCTGAGGACAAGAATTCCTTGCCTCCTCTTTGTACTCCTAAGGGCTCCAGTGCTGCAGTTTCTTGCTTGCACTAAATACAACTTGAATAAGAAGGACAAGTGTCCTGGAGAGAACTGCAGATCCTGGAACTTTTGCTTCTGATTATGTAAAATGAAAACATATGAAATGCCTGCATAAATGCATATTTGTTATTATTATAATCTCATACTTTATCTTCATTTTTGATTGCTATTTAATCAGCAAAAGCTTGGAACACTTCAGCTTTTACTTTCTCCCTCTGTTAAGCAAGTAATGATCTGTAAACAAATACTTAAATAAGTGCTACTTAAAGGAACCTCTAAATCCTTTTGCAATGTAAAGAATTCTTTTATTGTGCAAACGAGCTTACCTTCTAATTTTGTTTTTGAGAGTTTGCTTTTCAGTAACTCCATTTACCTCTTGTGTTTAGAGCTTAATTACACATGAAGGAGTAGGTATTAGCCTTCCCTTGCTGCTGTAATAAATTACCACAAACTAGCAACATAAAACAAATTTTTTTTGTTAGCTCACACTTCTAGAGGTCAGCAATCAGGGAGGCCTCTTTTAGGTTCTAACTTCTGGTTCTCACAAAGCAAAAGCGAGGTGTGACCCAGCTAGGGCCTTTTTTGGAGGCTCTGGAAAGACTCCACTCCCAAATTCATTTAGGTTATTGGCCAGATTCCATCTTGACCATCAGTAAGAGGTGCTGTCTGCTCCCAGAAGACACCTAGATTCCCCTGCATTTGACAGGGTCCTCTGTATCTTCATACAGCTAGGGCACATCAGTCCTTATTCTTCACATCTCTGTATTTTCCTTCTGTGCTTTAGGGGCTCCTGTGATTTGATTCACAAAATCTGCCTGCCATGTAGGAGATGCAGAAGATTAGGAAGATCCCCTGGAGGAGGAAAGGGCAACCCACTCCGGTATTCTTGTTCAGAAAAGCTCACGGACACTGGAGCTTGGTGGGCTCCAGTACATAGGGTTGCAAAGAGAGGAAAAAAACTGAGAGGCTGAACATTTGATCAGATTAGCTCCGTCTGAATACTCTCCCCTTTTCTTGGTCAAGTGTGCTACGTAACTTAACACAGCCACAGGAATACTTCATGTTCGAGGGTTCCAGGCACCAGGATGTAGAATCTCGAGTGTTTTCTAGAATGTCTGCCCACCGCAGGGACGCCGCTACAGAAAAAAGTGTTTGCTACTCTGCTTCCTCTTTTGTCTTCTCATGAATGTTCTTGAAGAGGATATCTCTTCAAGGTTGGCAGGCTGAACAGAAGTCAGCACAGTAACAGTGGCAGAGTGAGACATCAAATACAACAAATTGCTCGACACTTTTCTTAAGTTATCATTATTGAAGAATTGAAGCTTCTCAGACGGAGCCAAACCCAAGTTCTGAGGAGGAATCATTATTCAAAATCATTGATATCATTATTGAAAAATTGAAGCTTCTCAGATGGAGCCAAATCCAAGTTCTGAAGAGGAATATATACAAACTCAAAGTTTCCTTATGTTAGAAAGAGCAATACTGTTGAGCTAGATTCTCTGAGGTGCTAGATTTTATATTATATATTTAATGCCTGGAAATACTCTGTGATTATAGTAGGTACTCAATGTTTCTCCATTAACTATTAAAAACAAACAAACAAGACTAAACAGATATGGAAAAGACTGATAAATAAGAAAGTTCTTGATTAAAACTAGATATTTTATCCCAGTGCCATACAGTTGGGATCACTATAGCTTTGTGGTATGATTTGAAATCTGGGACATGATATCTCTAGCTTTGCTCTTCTTTGTTAAGATTGCTTTTGTTATTTGGGATCTTCTCTGACTCCATACAAATTTTATAATTATATTTTTTCAGTACTGTGAAAAATCCCATTGGTATTTTGATAGGGACTGCATTGAATCTGTAAATTGCTTTGGTTACTAAATGGGCATTTTAGCAATATTAATTTTTCCAATCTGCTAGCATGAAATACTTTCCATTTATTTGTGTTATCTTCCATTTCTTTCAACAGTTTTTTATAGTTTTCAGATTATAGGTTTTCTACCTCCTTGGTGAAACGTATTCTTCGGTATTTTATTCTTTTTGATGCAATTGTAAATGGGGTTCTTTTTAAACGTTCTATTTCTGATAGACATGTGTCAAGTGCTGAAGATCATGCGATCATGTTGCAGCGTTCGGTCAGAGTAACAGTTAAAGCTGAGGCACCCCCTGTCCCTGTTTTGCATGAGAAGTCTTTTCTTGTCTCCTAGAAACTCTAGTCTTCACCTGTGTCTACACTGGAAAGATGATGGAATCAAACAGGAAGACTTAACCTATTGACAGCAAGCAGGTTTACCTGAGGGATATATAAGCTCCATATTATTCAAAATATATAAAATTTGGTCTTGCATAGAAATTGGGTAAGATAGTGATTTGAGCAAAGTTATCTTACCTCTGTCTCCATTGATTTCAAAAGATTGATAATGCAAAGAGAGAAAAAAATTTTTTAATCAGGCTTGGGTTACAATCAAAAATGAAAAGTAAACTTGAGGGATTTCTAAATGAAACCTTATTTTCAACCACAGGAAAATAAAGGGGCATGCCTGAAACTCTGCTGCTGCTGCTGCTGCTGCTGAGTCACTTCAGTTGTGTCTGACTCTGTGCGACCCCAGAGACGGCAGCCCACCAGGCTCCCCCATCCCTGGGATTCTCCAGGCAAGAACACTGGAGTGGGTTGCCATTTCCTTCTCCAATGCAGGAAAGTGAAAAGTGAAAGTGAATTCGCAGTCGTGTCTGACTCTTAGCGACCCCATGGACTGCAGCCTCTCAGGCTCCTCTGTCTGTGGGATTTTCCAGGCAAGAGTACTGGAGTGGGGTGGCCTGAAACTCTAGAGAGACATCAAATAGGCTGATAAGGCAGAGTCAATGAGAGAAATGGTCCATAAACACACTTTAAAAATTAAATCTGACAAAATCTTCTTGTCTGATTGGGATTTGCAGATGCCGAGTGAGTGATGGGGGATTGGTTGTGGAATCCTATCTTGAATCTAGCACTGGAGGGAAAGAATGAGCACACCCACAAGGGAAGCACAGCCATCCTCCTGAGACTAAAGTCTGTCTGACAAGGGAGGCAAGAGATCCCGGGCAGAGCTCCGCTCGCCAGCCACCATGAGGTCCAGGAGCAAGTCTGCAACCGGCCTCAGCCTCAGCCAGCTGTCCTCCTCCTCCGTTCCTTTTTTATCTGAACAAGCAATATTTGAAAATAATTGAATGCGTGACCTCAGGCCTGTGAGCTTGGAGAAAGTGGCCAGTGCCGCCAACCTGGGCTCTTCCCTGACAGAGTGAAGAGCAACACAGCAAAAGGAGCTCTGGTGCAGGAGGCAGGAAAGATGAGGGTTCAATCCCTGGGTTGGAAAGATCCCTGGAGAAGGGAATGCAACCCACCCCGTAATTCTCGCCTGGGAAATCCCATGACAGAGGAGCCTGGCGGGCTCCAGTCCATGGGGCTGCAGGGTCGGACACGACTGAGCGACAGAAAAACAGCAACGATCTCCCTCCCAGCCTTAGAATCCCTTTCAGAAGACACGAGAATCAGGTTTCTCATGCTCAGAAGCACGAGAATCCATGCTATTACAAGCACCACCTCCTTCTCCTGTTCCATCCATATCAAGATTTCTGCCCTGTCTGTGTCCTTCTCTGTGTCCTGACTGCATGGAGCTTCTAGAACTCTGCATCCCTTTACACTGCCAGGAGAAAGTAGGAGTAACAGATTGGTCCCAGGACAGTCGGCCTCATCACTGAGCCTCCAGCTCCAGCTCCCCAGGAAGTGCCCGAATGCAGCATTAAGCTCTTGAGTCAATGGCTGGTATTGTCTTAGGTACCTGGTAAGCCTTATGAGCCTTTATGGTACTTGATACATAATAAATAATAATATACCACTAGATGACTACTGCATGACTGCCATTATGATGAACCGTTCAGGAGGAAGTAATAACCATGAGCAAATAGAAAAGCAAACAAAGAAACAATCTGTTGCACTGCACCTAAAAATAAATCTAGGAACACAGAGAGATTCATCAGGGGTTGAAATATTTTGTTGACAAAGCCACAGGGATAATAGGTGTATTTAAATGTGCCCTTCTGTGCACAGCTTCCCTGGGACATACTAGCCCACCTTCCTCCGGCTCTCACAGCCACATGAAGGCAAAGTGGGCCACTTGGGGTTAGACATACATTGACCCCTTGTCATCCCTTGTGATCTGAGGCAATGACTCAGATGTTTTATGTCCAGGGAATCTGGTTTCATTCTGATTGCTGAAGGCCAGGAGTTGAGTGCTCAGAATAATGGGATGCTTGCTCCTTTAACAGACCATGTATATATATTCACCCTGGCCTCTAATTCCTTCTTTTTAAATTCCCATACTTGTTAGAGGGACTTGAGAGGAGGGACCAGTATGTCACAGCTTTTGTCCCAGTAAAAGAGTATTGCTTGATGTCTGAATGCCTGATAGCAGCAAACACACAGTGCCAAAGATTGAACCCTGTTAAAAACTGACGGATGTACTATATGATTCCTGGATATACCTATGATTTCCAAGGTTATTGTAGAATAACCTCGAAATGACCAAAAATTGTAGTGATGGAGAATAAATCAGTGACTACCAGGGTTAGATTTGGGGTGGAGCCTGGAGGTGTTTTTTTGTTTGTTTGTTTTTGTAGTGATAGAAGAGTTCTGTATCTTCCTTGTGGTGGTAACACCAGTGTGGAATTTCATAGTACTATACACCACTACCAGCAACAAAGACCTGATGAAAACCAAGCAGGGTCTGTTGTTTAACTGATAGTATCATGCCACTGCCAATGTCCTGGTTTTGAAATGCACTGTGATATGTAAAATGTTACATCACTGGGGAAATCTGGATGAAGCATGCACAGAAATTCCCTGTATTATTTTTGCAACTTCTGTGAGCCTAAAGTTAGTTTCCAAGAAAAAGCCAAAATATCTGCAAAAAAAATTATTTTTTTTTTAACAAAACCTCATGGGAGAGATTCCAGTTCTGTTAAGTGGAATAACTACACTTCCCCCTGCTATGACTACCATACCTGGAAGAACTACTTTAGGGTCTGGAAACTAAGTAGTAGCAAGTAGATCAGGAAAGAAGAGCAGAATTCCAAATAACATCAAAACAGTGGTGAGTCTGCATGTTTTTTTCCTCCAGGATCCATTGGCCTAAACTCAGTTCAAATCAAAACCTAAAGGTGGCAATCAGCTCTAAGAGAGACCTCCTGCTTTCTGGATCTGGGAGCTGTGAGGGAATCCTGAAATCTCAAAGAGCATGTGGAAATCCCAGGTTTTGTTTTATTTGTGTGTTTATTTTCCCATCTCTGGCAACTTATGCCCAGCCTCTAAGCATTAACACCGTGATGGCTGCAAAGACCTCTCTGGCAAGTTGGGTTGGGATCCCAAGAGTATAGAGTGAATCACCATTTTCTTTTCATGTTCTCCTTCCACTTGACCCCAAACATAGCTGCAGTCTTGGAAGCACAGGGGAGAGCAGGGAAAATTAAGCCACAGCACTTATGTCTGGAGGACAAACACAAAGAGTCCCATGAGCCCTTTGGAATCTGTTTAAAAACTGATGGACACATTGCACATGGTAAGCTGTGAAGAGGAAGTGTATATTGAGAAAACAACCCTATAAGGTTGTTTAAGAACTAGTCTTCAAGCCACACACACACGTGGATCTGATTCTACTGAGCAAGAAAAAAAAGTTTAAGAACTGAACTAACACACGGATGGTTGTCTAGGCCCAGACTAACCTCAGGGTGGCACCTATCTGGGGCAAAACTGAACAGCACTGCAAGACACTGAACACTGAACTGAGCCTGGATCCACAGTCAACCAAAGGCAAGATGAACCTTGTAGTCTGAAGCTAACCAGGTCAACTGACTGCTAAAAGAACAGTGCCAACATTTTCCATAGAATTTAAATAAGACCCAGAAGTACACACATGATATTCAGAATACCAGGAAACAATCCAAAATTACTTCTCTTCCAAAAAACCAGGAAAACTCTCAATTTGCACGGAAAAGATAATTAACAGGTACAAATGCCAATTTGACATTGATGCAGCTATTATGGAAGCAGTGTAACAAGCAAGAGTAAGTACCCAAAAGTGGAAAGCAGAAAGCCAGCAAAGAACTGGAAAATGTGAAGCAGAAACATAGAAATGCTGGAGCTGAAAAATATACTAACCAAATTTTAAAACTCACTGGATGGGTTCAACAGTAACAGCAAAGAGAAAAAAGGTAACAAAAGTAAATAGAAACCCAAGGAACTGTGTGACAATAACATAAGACCTAACATTTATGTTCTGGGAATTCTAGACCTGGGCGAGAAAAAGTACAGCTTGAAATAAGTATTTGAAGAACAAATGGCTGAAGACTTTCCCATTTCATCAAAAGACGTAAACCTATAGAGCCAAAGTCAATGAAACTTAACCAGGATAAACCCAAACAACTCCCTACTCAAACACATTATAATCAAACTGCTAAAAATGAAGAGATGAAGAAAAAAAATCACGAAATAATCAGAGGAAACCAACACGTTACCTTTCAAGAAATTTATTTCAAATGACTGCAGATCACTCATCGGAATGCATGAAAGCCAGAAAATGCCACAACATTTTTAAACTGATGAAGAAAAGATCTATGGACCAAAAATCCTGTACACAGTAAAAATATCCTCTGGATACAAAATGACATAAATATATTCCAACATGAAAGAAAATGAAAGCAATTTGTTGTTAGCAGATGTGCACACAAAGAATTGCAGGCCAAAGTTTTTATATACAGAAGGGAACTGATATCAGAAGGAAACTTGGAACATTAGGAATGAAGGAAGAGCCACAGAAGTGGTAAATGACTATTAATGATAAACTATTCTTTTCTTCTCAGTTTTAAAAATATTGATATATTCAGTTCCTGAAAACATAAAATATAATCATTTTATGATGAGGGTTTTTTTTTTTAAATGTAACTGTAATACGTAAGACAACTACAACATAAAAGAGGGAAACTTAAAATTCTACTTGATGAGGTAAAATTATTAGGAGTCAATGAAAGACAAAAAGTGTCCTGTGATTATGAGAATAGGTAAGCTAAAATATAATAAAAATGTAAAATTTACCCAATGAAGACAATGAGGGACAAATGGAAATGAAAATATAGAAGAAGCATTCAGAGAACAGAAAAAATATTAGATCTAAACCAAAACCTATCAACAATTCTGTTGCAGGCAACTGGTCTAAACACAGCAGCTACATGAAAATGTGGGCTTTGTTTGTTTGTTTCGCCATTTGCAGCATTATGAGCAGACTTGGAGTGCATTGTGCTAGCGGAAATAAGTCAGAGAGGGAAAGACGTACACTGTGTTATATCATTACATGTGGAATCTGAAAAATACAACAAGCACGCATATAACAAGAAGGAAGCAGACTCAGATACAGGTAGCAAACTAGCGGTAGTGGTTACCGGTAGGGAGAGGAAAGAGGGAGGGGCAACTAAGGGGTAAGGGATAAATAGGTACAAATGATACTGCATGAAATAAGCTACAAGGATATATAGTACAACACACGGAATATAGTCAATAATTAATAGTAACTATAAATGGATTATTGGAGAAGGCAATGGCACCCCACTCCAGTACTTTTGTCTGGAAAATACCATGGGCGGAGGAGCCTGGTAGGCCTCAGTCCATGGGGTCGCGAAGAGTCGGACATGACTGAGCGACTTGACTTTCACTTTTCACTTTCATGCATTGGAGAAGGAAATGGCAACCCACTCCAGTGTTCTTGCCTGGAGAATCCCAGGGACAGGGGAGCCTGGTGGACTGCTGTCTACCGGTCGCACAGAGTCGGACAGGACTGAAGCGACTTAGCAGCAGCAGCATAAATGGATTATAACCTTTAAAATTTTTGAATCACTATATTGAACACTTGTCACATATAGTATTGTACATCAACTATACTTAAATTTAAAAAGCTATTAAATACATGCTGCCTATAACAAATTCACTTCAAATATAACAATATAGGAAAATTCAAAATAAAATGGATGGGAAATTACTTCTATGCAAAGGTTAACACGAAGAGAGCTAAAGTGGCTATATTAATATCATACAAAGACTTTGGAACACAGAAAATTACCAGGGATTAAGAGAACTATTGCATGCTAATCAACTAATCAATTCACAAAAAAGAAATAACAGTTCTACATGCATATGTACCTAGGAACAGAGCTTCAATATGCAAAAAAAAAAAAAAGAAAAAAAAGAATGCAGAAATTAAAGGAGAATAAAAACATTCACAATTATATTTAGAAAATTTAACATATACCATTCAGCAATAGACAGAACTAGTAGACAGACTATTAGCAAGGATACTGAAGAAATTAACAATTCCATCAACCAACTGATCCAATTGTGTTTATGGAACACTCCACCCAACAGCAGGAGAATGTACATTCTTTTAAAGTCCACATGGATAGTTCACCAAGATTGTCAATATTCTGGTCATAAAACAAACTTTAACAAAGTCCAAATAATTAAATCCTACAAATTATGTTCTCAGGTCTTAAAGGAATTAAATTAGAAATCAATAATGGCTAACTGGAAAATCTCCAGACACCTAAATATCAAACAATACACTTCTAAATAATCCATGGGTCAAAGAAGGAGCACTGAAGTAAATCATAAAAAAGGAAAACAAAAACAAAAACCTGAACTTACAGAAAATAAAAATTCAGATATTAAGTTTGGGTGCAGTCTAAGCAATGCTTGCAATGAAATTCATAGCAATAGCTTTCATTAGAAAATAAGAAAGGTCTCAAGTCAATAATTCATGCTTATAAGTTAAGAACTGAGAAAAAGAAAAATGATATAAGCCTAAAGCAGCATAAAGAAAAAGATAAAAGAGAGTGACTTTCAATAAAATTAAAAGCTAAAAAATAAAAATCAATGTAACCAAATATTGATTCTATAGGTGAATACAATTCAATATACAAAAGACATGAATTCTTCCCAACTTGATCTGTAAGTTAATATAAAACTAACAAAAATTTCAGCAAAAAATAATGTAGATTTAGATAAGCTGATTCTAAAATTTACATGAAAATGTTAAAAGAAAAACTTGAATAGCATAACACTTTTGATCAAGTATCAAGCATTTGGAGAAATCACACTGTCTAAATTTAAGACTTGCTATAAATCTATAGTAACCAAGAAATTGTGGTATTGAAGGACTAAACACATATATCAATGAGACAGAATAGTGTCTAGAAATAGACCCTCGCGTATATGGCCAATTGATATTTGACAAACCTGCAAAAAGTAACTGAAGGGAAAAAGACATTCTTTTTCAACAAATTGTGTTAGAACAATCTGATATATATAGACAAAAAAATAAACCTTAACCTACATCCCATATCCTATGCAAAAATTAATTCAGAATTGCATATACATCTAAAGATACGATACAAAACTATAAATGTTTTAGGAGAAAATCTTCATAACCTGGGGCTATACAAAGAATTAGAATTCTCAGACATGACACCAAAAACCTGAGACATAAAAAAATTTTTTTTTTTATAAATTAAACCATCAAACTTAACAACTTTTGCTCTGCACAAGGCACTATCAGAAGAATGAAGAAAGCAAACTACTGATTGGGGATGTTTATAAATCATATATTTGACAAAAGACTTCTATTCATAATAATAAAGAACTATCAATACTCACAGTGAAAAAAACAAATATTTTTTTGAAATGGGCAAAATATGTTGACAGATGCTTCACCAAAGATATATAGATGACAAATAACCATATGAAAAGATATTCAGCATGATTAGCTAGTGAATGCAAATTAAAATCATGATGAAACAACATTGCCATCCACTGAACGTCCAAACTAAAAATTATTGACTATGCCAAGCACTGGAGAAGAAGTGGAACAGCTGTATCTCACATACATTGCTGGTGGGAATATAAAATTATTCAGCCACTATAGAAAATTGATCAGTAGTGTCTTCAAGAGTTTTTCATGTACTTATTATGGCCCAGCAATTTCACTTCTAGGTATTGAACCTAGAGAAATGCAAATTTATGTTCACATAAAACCTGTACCTGGGTATTTACAGCAGCTTTACTCTTAATCACCAAACATTGAAAATAAACCAAATGTCTCTCAAAGAAAGAATGAATAAACAAATGATGCTATATCCATACCATGGAATATTCCTCAGCCATACTAAGGGACAACTATTAATTCTCATTTAAAAAGGGATGATCCTCCAAAGCCATTATGCTGACTGATAGAAGCCAATCTCAAAAGGCCATATATCATATGATTGCACTCATCTGATACTCACAAAAAGGAAAAATCACTGTGCTAGAAAATAGACTGGTGGTTGCCAGACATAAGTGAGTAAGAAATGGGAGTATAAGGAGAAAACATAAGGAAGTTTTTTTGTTTTTTTGTTTTTTTTTTTGAGTGATGGAATTGTTCCATATGCTGATTATTGTGTTGGTTACATAAATCTACACGTGTATTAAAATTCATAGAAATGACATTCATCAGGAATGGTAGGGTACTGGCAAAAGAACAGACAAATAAATCCATGGAGTAGAATGGAGAGCCCAGAAATTGACCTACACAAATAGAATCTATCAAACTTTGAAAAAAGAACAAAGGAAATTTAATAGAGAAAAGACAGTCTTTTCAACAAATGTTGATGGAACAACTGGACATCCACACGCAAAAATATTAATGTAGACACAGGCCTTACACCTTTAACCAAATTTAATTGAAGATGGACAATAGATTTACATGTAAATGCAAAGGGCTTCCCTGGTGGCTCAGTGGTGAAGAGTCTGCCTGTCCATGCAGGACACACAGATTCGTTCGATCCCTGATCCAGGAAGATCCCACATGCCACAAAGCAACAGCCCGTACGCCACAACTGTTGATCTCTGCTCTAGAGCCCAAGATCCGCAACTACTGGGTTCACCCGCCACAACTACCAAAGCCCACATGTCATGGAGCCCACGTGTGGCATTAAGAGAAGCCACCTGAATGAGAAGGTGGAGCGCCACAGCTGGAGACTGGCTCCTGCTCTGCAACCAGAGAAAAACCCACACAGCAGTGAAGACCCAGCACAGCCAAAAATACATAAATAAATAAAATTATTTTTTAATGTAAATGAAAAATTATAAAACTTCTCAAAGTTAACAGAGGAGAAAATCTAGGTGTCTTGAGGTTGTCTGACTTTTTATTTTATTTTTTTAATTTTTATTTTTACTTTATTTTGCTTTACAATACTGTATTGGTTTTGCCATACATTGACATGAATCTGCCACGGATGTACATGAGTTCCCAATCCTGAACCCCCCTCCCACCACCCACCCCATATCATCTCTCTGGATCATCCCCGTGCACCAGCCCCAAGCATCTTGTATCCTGTATCAAACATAGACTGGCGATTCGTTTCTTACATGATAGTATACATGTTTCAATGCCATTCTCCCAAATCATCACACCCTATCCCTCTCCCACAGAGTCCAAAAGTCCGTTCTATACATCTGTGTCTCTTTTGCTGTCTCGCATACAGGGTTATCATTACCATCTTTCTAAATTCCATATATATGTGTTAGTATACTGTATTGGTGTTAATGTGATAGGAAAGCATACTCATAGAAGAAAAAATTGATAAGCTGGACTTCACTAAAATGAAAAACATCGACTCTAAGAAATACACTTTTAAGAGAATGAGCAAACAAGCCACAAACTGAGACAAAATGATTGCCAAATGCATATCTGATCAAGCATTAGTACCCAAAATATACGAGGAGCTCTTGAGAAAAAATAAAACATACAGCTCAATTTAAAAATGGGTAAAGGATCCAAACAGACAAAAAGATAAACAGAGGGCAAATAATCATATGAAAAGTTGTAAAACATTATATCTCATTCACTTCAATCCAGTCACTCAGTCGTGACCGACCCCATTGTGATCCCATGAATCACAGCACGCCAGGCCTCCCTCTCCATCACCAACTCCCGGAGTTCACTCAAACTTATGTAAATTGAGTCAGTGATGCCATTAGGTAATGGCAAATTAAAATAAAAATCAACCACTACACACCAATTAGAATAACTAACATTCAGAACACTGACAGCATCATATGCTAGTGAAGAGTTAGAGCAACAGGAACTCTCAATCATTCCTTAGGAATAACAGTCTAGCAGTATCTTCCAAAGTTAAACACAGTCTTCCCATACAATCCAATATTACCATACAATATCTCTCCTTGCAGTTCCACACAAAAACCTACATATTAATTTCATAACTGTCAAAACTAGGAAAAAACCAAGATATCCTCCTTCGGTAGGTGTATGGATAAATCGGTACATCCAGATAATGGAGTATTATTTAGCACTTAAAAGAAATGGGCAATCAATTCACAAAAAGACATGAAGCTACCTTAAATGCATATTATTAAGGAAAAGAAATCAGTCTGAAAAGGAATGGGCAAAACTATAGACACTAAGGCTTCCCTGGTGGCTCAGATGGTAAAGCGTCTGCCTGCAATGTGGGGGACCTGGGTTCAATCCCTGGGTCGGGAAGATACCCTGGAGAAGGATATGGCAATCCACTCCAGTACTCTTGCCTGGAAAATTCCATGGACAGAGGAGCCTGATTGGCTACAGTCCATGGGGTCACAAAGAGTCGGATACAACTGAGCGACTTCACTTTCACTTATAAACACTAATAAGATTAATGATTTCCAGGGATTAAGGGGAAATAAATAGCAATAAATTGGTAGAGAGAAGAGGATTTTTAGGACAGTGAAGATATTCTAATGGTGGCTATATGTTATTATATATTAGTCAAAATCCAAAACCAAATGTGAACTATAAAGTAAACTATGACATTACAAAAAACTATTCAAACTAATCACTTGATCACAGCCTTGTCTAACTCAATGAAACCGAGCCATGTCATGTAGGGCCACCCAAGATGGACGGATCATGGTGGAGAGTTCTGACAAAACGTGGTCCACTGGAGAAGGGAATGGCAAACCACTTCAGCATTCTTGCCTTGAGAACCCTGTGAACAGAATGAAAAGGCAAAAAGATATGACCCTGAAAGATGAACTCCCCAGGTCTGTAGGTGTGCAATATGCTACTGGAGAAGAGTAGAGAAATAGCTCCAGAAAGAACGAAGAGATGGAGACAAAGTGAAGACAAAACCCAGTTGTGGATGTGACCGGTGATGGAAGTAAAGTCCAATGCTATAAAGGGCAATACTGCATAGGAACCTGGGGTGTTAGATCCATGAATCAAAGCAAATTGGAAGTGGTCAAACAGGAAAAGGCAAGAATGAACATCAACATTTTAAGAATCAGTGAACTAAAATGGACTGGAATGGGTGAATTTAATCCAGATGCCCATTATATCTACTAATGTGGGCAAGAATCCCTTAGAAGAAACAGAGTAGCCCTCATAGTCAACAAGAGTCCAAAATGCAGTACTTGGGTGCAATCTCAAAAAGGACAGAATGATCTCTCTTCGTTTCCAAGGGAAACCATTCAATATCACAGTAATCCAAGTCTATTCCGCCACCACTAATGCCAAGGAAGCTGAAGTTGAACAGTTCTATGAAGACCTAGAGACTTCCTAGAACTAACACCAAAAAAAAAAAGAGATGCCCTTTTCCTTATAGGGGACTGGAATGCAAAAGGAGGAAGTCAAGAAATACCTGGAGTAGCAGGCAAGTTTGGCCTTGGAGTACAAAATGAATCAGGGCAAAGGCTAACAGTTTTGCCAAGAGAATGCACTGGTCATAGTAAACACCCTCTTCCAACAGAGACAACTCTACACATGGGCATCACCAGATGGTCAATACCAAAATCTAAGTATATACTTTGCAGTTGAAGATGGAGAAGCTCTATACAGTCAGCAAAAACAAAACCGGGAGCTGATTGTGGCTCAGATCATGAACTCCTTATTGCCAAATTCAGACTTAACTTGAACAAAGTAGGGAAAACCACTAGACCATTCAGATATGACCTAAATCAAATCCCTTACTATTATACAGTGGAAGTGACAAATAGATTCAAAGGAATAGATCTGATAGACAGAGTGCCTGAAGAACTATGGACGGAGGTTTGTAACATGGTACAGGAGATGGTGATCAACCCATCCTCAAGAAGAAGGCATGAAAAAAGACAAAATGAGGAGGCTTTGCAAATAGCTGAGAAAAGAAGAGAAGCTAAAGGCAAAGGAGAAAGACATATCCATCTGAATGTAGAGTCCCAAAGAATAGCAAGGAGAGATAAGAAAGCCTTCTTGAGTGATCAGTGCAAAGAAACAGAGGAAAACAACAGAATGGGAAAGACTAGAAATCTCTTCTAGAAAACTAGAAACACCAAGGGAACATTTCATGCAAAGATGGGCTCGATAAAGGGCAGAAATGGTGTGGACCTAACAGAAGCAGAAGATATTAAGAGGAGGTGGCAAGAATACACAGAAGAACTGTACAAAAAAATCTTCATGACCCAGATACCTAGGATGGTGTGATCACTCACCCAGAGCCGGACGTCTTGGAGTGTGAAGTCAAGTGGGCCTTAGGAAGCATCACTATGAACAAAGCTAGTGGAGGTGATGGAATTCCAGTTAAGCTATTTCAAAGAAACATGTATATTATCATATGTGAAACAGATCGCCAGTCCAGGTTTGAAGCATGAGACAGGGTGCTCGGGGCTGGTGCACTGGGATGACCCTGAGGGATGGGACGGGGAGGGAGGTGGGAGGGGGGTTCAGGATGGGGAACACATGTACGCCCATGGCTGATTCATGTCAATGTATGGCAAAACCACTACAATATTATAAAGTAATTGGCCTCCAAAATAAATAAAATAAATAAATAAATAAATAAAAGATGATGCTGTGAAAGTGCGGCATTCAATATGCAAACAAATTTGGAAAACTCAGCAGTGGCCACAGGACTGGAAAATGGCAGGTTTCATTCCAGTCCCAAAGAAACGCAATCCTGAAGAATGTCCAAACTACCACACAATTGCACTCATCTGACACATTAGCAAAGTAATGCTGAAAATTCTCCAGTCTAGGCTTCAATAGTAAGTGAACCAAGAAATTCCAGATGTTCAAGCTAGATTTAGAAAAAGCAGAAGAACCAGAGATCAAATTGCCAACATCCACTGGATCACTGAAAAAGCAAGAGAGTTCCAGAAAAACATCTACTTCTGCTTCACTGACTACTCTAAAGCTTTTGACTGTGTAGATCACAACAAATTGTAGAAACTTCTTAAAGAATACCAGACTACCTTACCTGCCTCCTGAGAAATCTGTATGCAAGTCAAGAAGCAACAGTTAGAACCAGACATGGAACAATAGACTGGCTTCAAATTGGGAAAGGAGTACATCAAGGCTGTATATTGTCATTTTGGTTATTTAACTTATATGCAGAGTTCATCATGTGAAATGCCAGGCTGGATGAGGCACAAGCTGAATTCAGGATTGCAGGGAGAAATATCAATAACCTCAGATATGCAGATGGCACCACCCTTATGGCAGAAAGTGAAGAGGAACTAAAGAGCTTCTTGGTGAAAGTCAAAGAGGAGAGTGAAAAAGTTGGCTTAAAACTCAACATTCAAAAAATGAAGATCATGGCACCTGGTTCCATCACTTCCTGGGAAATAGATGGGGAAGCAGTGGAGACAGTGACAGGCTTTATTTTTTTAGGCTCCAAAATCACTGCAGATGGTGACTGCAGCCATGAAATTAAATGATGCTTGCTCCTTGGAAGAAACACTATGACCAACCTAGGCAGCATATTAAAAATCAGAGACATTACTTTGCCAACAAAGGTCTGTCTAGTCAAAGCTAAGGTTTTTCCAGTATCATGTATGGATGTGAAAGTTGGACCATAAAGAAAGCTGAGAGCCAAAGAATTGATGCTTTTGAACTGTGGTGTTGGAGAAGACTCTTGGGAGTCCTTTGGAGAGCAAGGCGATCCAACCAGTCAATCCTAAAGGAAATCAGTCCTGGATATTCATTGGAAGGACTGAGGCTGAAGCTGAAGCTCCAATACTTTGGCCACCTGATGTGAAGAACTGACTCATTTGAAAAGACCCTGATGATGGGAAAGATTAAATGCAGGAGGAGAAGGGGACGGCAGAGGATGAAATGGTTGGATGGCATCACTGACTCAATGGACATGAGTTTGAGCAAGCTTCGGGAGTTGGTGACAGACAGGGAAGCCTGGCATGTTGCAGTACACGGGATCACAAAGAGTTGGAGACGACTGATCAACTAAACTGAACTGAATGAAATTTGGGTTATGATATATCAATGGAGGTTAATCAGTTTTAACAAACATACCACCCTTGTGAAGGACGTTGATAAAAGGGAAGGTTGAGCATGTACAGGGACAGGAAGTATACGGGAACTCTCTGTAGCTTCCCCTCAGTTTTGCTGTGAACTTAAAACTAAAGTTTAGGAGTCACTCAATTTTCCTGGGTCTCTGCTGTGTATACAGGTGTTGTACATGTTATTAAACTTAGTGTTTTCCTCCCGTAAAAAAGAAACAAGAAACCCCACAAAGGTCTATTTTACAAAGAACAATAATTTATGTTCCATACTAATAATGCAATTATAGCCTATATTCATTTGATGCTTAATATGGATAGTGAAAATATGATATTGACATTGGTCAAAACCTATAGAACTGTACAACACAGAGGGAGTCATAATGCAAACTATGGGATTTAGTTAATAATAATGTATCAACATGAGTTCATCAAGTATAACAAATATATCACATTAATAAGATGTTAGTAACCACATACAGAATCTGGGGTAGAAAGATAGTGTATAGCAATTCTGTAATATCAGCTCAACTTCCTGAAAAGTTAAAACTGCTCTAAAAAATAAATGCCATTAGCTAAAGAACTGTATACTAAAAGAAAAAAATCTATTTTACTGTATTGATCATTTAAAATTGAAAATAACAGCAACCTAGGTGAAAAAAAAGCAACCTAGGAATACAATACCAGGGTAATGTTTATATGTGCCTATAGGCAAATCCACTCAGTCATCATTCAACAAATATTTATTTAGAGCCCCATGGACTTTGAAATTAAAGTTAAACCTCTACTCAGAGTACTGGCATTTATTCTTCGTTTTCTTTCGCTTAATTAGTGTCAGTTAATCTCCATCTTGTGGGACTCTTGGTCCTGTGAAGCTTTTTACCACTTTTTGTAGTCAGCTTAGATTTTTCTGGCTGATCATTTTCTCCTCTTTCTTGCCATTATCTTTGCCTCTCCTGCCCTTTTGTCAAACCTACCTGGCAATTGTATGACTATTCAGCTACTTCCCTTCTTCACCTCCAGACACAGGACACTGCCACTGCTGGAGAAAACTCCCATAGTTTACCGTTGGGATGCTGCTCATTGTAGCATATCTGATTTCAAGGAAGCTCCCAGCACCACTCAATATTCATGTTATATTTGTGTGTGTGATATCTTATTCCATAACAGTAATTTGAAACTTTCTCCATTTTAAAATATCTGGCCGTACTGTACCATCCTGCTTTCCCTCAGCAGTTGGCATTTCATTGAAAACACAATAGGAATCAGCACATGAGATCTACCAGAAATTCCCACTACTAATTAAAGTAGAAGCATTATCCTCCAGGTCTGCTCTTGCTTCTGAAAACCTCATCCTATTAATTACTTCTCTCTCTGTTATCATGCTACTATTTTCAAAGTATCCTTTTCGACAAAATTTCTCCCCAAAGCATTTACACTTCATCAAATCTTTTCCAGTTTTGAAGAAACAAAAATCATGTTCAGATAAACATTAGAGCAACTATCTTATTCTCTCTTCTTATTGATAACCATCAACTGTCATTAAGAAATAAATCCTCACTTTTCACTCACTTCTCAATTCATCTGATCCTCTTCCATTAAAAAAAAAATGCACTCAGAAAGATACTAATGAAATGTTTGGTGCCAAATCTAATGGGCACTATTTATCTTTATTTTCCTTGATCTCTTCTTAGCACTTAAAATTTCCTCCCTTGGTGTCTGATTTAATACACTTACTCTATTGCTCATTTCTATTTATTTTTTCCTTTATAACCTCTGTTGTCAGCTTTTATTCTTTTATCATTCACCTAAATGATGGTCTTCATACTCTGTATGTGATCTCTGAACAACCTTCTTTACTCCTCTACATTTAATTAGGAATCTTAACTTCTGTGTAGTTCTCGCCTGAATTTCAATTTTACAGCTAACTTCCTAACAGTTGCCTCTAGTTATAATTCCAACGGTACCTCAAAATTAAAATAAAAATGGAATTCATTGTCCTCTCTTTTCCAATAGTCCCTGTCTTAATTTTCTATCCAATCAACCAAGTCTAAATTCTGGGTCATCCCTAACATATTCCTCTCTTTAACTCCTCATATCCAATCAAGTCCTAAGCCCTGTTGGTTCTACCACCTGAATATCTCTTGAATGTTACATATTTCTCTCCAATGTCAATCATAACCCAAGTAAACCCACCGTCATATCTCATATGATGCAGCTGGTCCTTTAACTTGTCTTTCCCTTCAATTCTGTCCACTTCTCATGTCTTTTTTCACAGAGCAACCAAGGTTGCCTTTCTCAAGCACGTTTCTGATTGAATCATGCCTCTGCTTCAAATACTTCAATGACTCCTCCTGCACTTAGACCAAACTTGTGTCTCCTTAGCAGAGCTGACAGTCTTCCACAGTTTGACCCCATCCTGATTTAATTTTCACCACTTCCCATTCACACTCTGCTTCCCAATCAACCTGAACGATGTGTACTTCCCAGAGCTCGCTGCTCTATTCCACGTCTCCAGGCCTTGGAGAATGGTACCCCTACTCTCCCCACTCTGCGGAATGCTCTTGAACTCTTTTTTTTAACCACACTAGCTTCTATTTCGGAGAAAGCAATGGCACCCCACTCCAGTACTCTTGCCTGGAAACTCCCATGGATGGAGGAGCCTGGTAGGCTGCAGTCCACGGGGTCGCTGAGAGTTGGACACGACTCAGTGACTTCACTTTCACTTTTCACTTTCCTGCATTGGAGAAGGAAATGGCAACCCACTCCAGTGTTCTTGCCTGGAGAATCTCAGGGACGGGGGAGCCTGGTGGGCTGCCGTCTGTGGGGTAACAGAGTCAGACACGACTAAAGCGACTTAGCATCAGCAGTAGCTTCTATTTATCCTTTATTACTAGTTAAGATACCACCTTCTATAGACATCTGTTTCTGGGATAAGTGCTGCCCAATATCAGGTATTTATGTCTATCACATACTTTTTCATGTTATAACAGGTAGTTACTTGCCTGATCTCACGTTGGTAGAACTTGAGGGCAGATTTAAAATTCTGGGTCTAATTTTCTGGTTGCACCACTTGGCTTGTGGGATCTTAGTTCCCGGACCAGGGATGGAAACCACGCCTGCTGCAGGGGAAGCACAGAGTCCTAACCACCGAATTGCCAGGGAATTCCCCAAATTTTGTGTCTTATTGATCTGTAACCGTTGGCAACCAAGAAGTGTTTAAACAAAACAAAACAAGAAATGTTTAAAGAAAGAAATTGAAAAGTCCAAAAGGAGGGGAGTAAGGGAGTGAGGACTACTCAAGCGCATTCCCTCTAAGTTCCTGGCCATGTAAAGTGGCATAAACACTAACAGACACTTTGTTCCTGGCATAAGATTGTAGGTAATCCCTCTCTAGTTTTGAAGCACTATTGTTAATGTTGTTACACTGCTTCTATAATTAAAATGAATTTGTGCTCCGCAGACGCCTGACAGGGACTCCTGCTGTGCAGGGACTGTTCTCTGTTCTCCAGAAGTTATGTCTTCTTCATGGCACACAAACTGGACTTCTTGGTCTCTCTGTTACTGTAACCATGGGATCAAGTTTCAGCAAAGACAAAGCAGTGCTGTGTGCCACTTCAAGGCTTAGTTTCAAAATATCCTCCCGTGGTGAGCTCTGTTCTCTCTTCTTGTCTGGAAGGTGACCAGAGAGAACTTCAAGAACCTCAAAAAGGGAAGAACCACAGGATGGAAAATTCTGGGCTCTTAAGTGATGTCCTGGAGAGCCACCCAACCAAAAACCCCTCAACTGGACTTTACATGAGTGAGAATTTTGTTTATATTTTCATAAATCTCTGAGGTTTGAAAATAGATAGATAGGCAGGCTCCTCCTGTGGTTGGTGGTAAAGAATCTTCCTGCAATTCAGGAGACACAGGTTCGATTCCTGGGTAGGGAAGATACTCTAGAGGAGGAAATGTCAAGCCGCTCTAGTATTCTTGCCTGGACAATCCCATGGAGAGAGGAGTCTGGTGAGCTACAGTCCATGGGGTCACAAAGATTCAGACGTGACTTGGCTACTGAACAACAACAACAACTAGGAACGGCAGTCCACTCTAGTACTCTTGCCTGGAAAATTCCATTGACAGAGGAGCCTGATGGGCTACAGTCCATGGGGTCACAAAGTATTGGACATAATTGAGCGATTAACACACACACACACACACACACACACACACATAGTTGTTCAGTTGCTCAGTAGTGTCTGACTCTGTGACCCCATGAATTGCAGCACACCAGGCTTCCTTGTGGAGAAGGCAGTGGCACCCTACTCCAGTACTCTTGCCTGGAGAATCCCATGGACGGAGGAGCCTGGTGGGCTGCAGTCCATGGGGTCTCTAAGAGTTGGACACGACTGAGCGACTTCACTTACACTTTTCACTTTCATGCACTGGAGAAGGAAATGGCAACCCACTCCAGTGTTCTTGCCTGGAGAATCCCAGGGACGGCGGAGCCTGATGGGCTGCTGTCTATGGGGTCACACAGAGTCGGACACGACTGAAGCGACGCAGCAGCAGCAGCAGCAGCAGCAGCAGGCTTCCTTTTCCTTCACTGTCCTTCACTCTCTCCCTGAGTTTGCTCAAACTCATGTCCATTGAGTCAGTGATGACATTCAACCATCTCATCCTCTGTCACCCCCTTCTCCTCCTGGCCTCTGTCTTCCCCAGCATCAGGATCTTTCCCAATGAGTCAGCTCTTCACGTCAGGTGGACCAAGTTTTGGAGTTTCAGCATCATATAAACTTAGTAAACAGTTTAATATGGTCCCACCCATAAACCTTGATTTAGGGCACATGAGAAATTCACCAAACTTGACTCCGATAACTCCAGAATGATTCAACTTATAAATTGGTAAATACATATATTCTACATGTACTGTTTGAGCTGAAGCAGATAGCAGGGATGTTATTGGCCATCCTCTCCATGTTACACAAGGACAGTACTGAGGTATAGCAAGGGAAAGGCTGTGTCTGGTGTGGTTGAGTTGTCTTGATGTCAAGCCTCCTAACCCACACAAGAGAATGTCCTGTTTGGAACAGCTTGGTCTCCACTAATCGTACAGGATGACGCCTGTGCCTGGGGTATCTAAATGCAGTCTTCTCCCTCACACCCCCACGGGAATTCCTCCTGAAACTGCCCTTGTGGTTGAGAAGGGTGACCTTCACAGATAAAGAAGAAGAGTTCTCTGACCAAGAGGATCCAAGGAACTGTACTTCCTTGCCACATCACATTTAAGAATTCCCACTTAATAAAGGATGCTATCAATTTTGTTTGCTGATAACAGACTCAGAGAAGATCATGGAAAAATAGAATCCCTCATCCACTTCTGGTAGAAGTGTGAAATGAGATGTTACTTGGAGCTGATTAAGAGCTATCTGGGTATACATAGTAGAATTACATACATGTACATTCTGTGATCCAGCAATACAGGAAGAAAACTCCTGCACAGGTCAAAGAGGACAGGTAAAATGGCAGAAGGGACCCATCACTGGAAGAATGGAAGTAAATGGGAGAGGTGAATGCTGGGATGCATGCAGCCCTCAGGAACACTGAGGAAGATCAGTAGAGAGCAATACAACTAATATTAAGAACGAAACGAATCCTGAGGCAATAGAGTATAAAATACAACAATGTTTGTGTGTGTGTGTAATATGTAAACTTAAATACATGGAAAACAGCATAAAATACATTTTTATCTTTTATCAAGAAAGTTGTTGGGCATACAGATGTATGCACATTATAACAAAAAAACGAATATTCTTGCTACTCAGCTTAAGAAACAAACATTATATGTAAAATCCAACTCCATGTGTAATTGAGAAATCTCCAAGAACATATTCCCCTCTCCTCTGACCAGAGTTTGAACTAATTTGACCCTGCTGATCATTTCCACTCATGTTTTCATTCATGCAGAAGCAATATATAATATTATTCTACATACTTAAAGCTTTAGAAAACAGAATTGCACTGTACATATCCTTTTAAAACTAGCTTGACTTATTCAACATTATACTTACATTTTTTTTCCTATTGTTACTTGTACATCAAGTATATTAATTTTGACTGTAGAGCATTTCATTGCATGGATATACCATATATTATTTTTCTTTGTCTTGTTGATGAAATTGTTTCAATATTTTTGACATTGCAAGTAAAGTTGAGCAATTTTGTACATATCTTCTCGTTCATGTGTGCATGAGTCCACCTATGGAATGAAACTAGAACTGAAATTTCTGTGGTATTTGGACTTGTATTTCCCTAGATATTAGCAGTGATTCTCCAAAGTAGTAATACCAGTTTACATGCTCATCAGTGTCACATGATTGCGTCTGACCCTCTATGTCCTGACCAAAATGTGGCATGTTCAGCGATTGCTATTAGTTTATTATTATTATATTTACCTGTGAATATGAAAAAAATCTCCTGAGGTTGAAAATCTTATGCTTTTATCTAGTCTTTGGATTTGCCTATTTATATATTTTGTCTATTTTCTGTTTTCATCTGTCTTCTTACTGATTTACAGTAATATGTATACATGCTAAAGGCTAATCATTTGTCAGTTATATATACTGCAAATATTTCTCCGGATTGTTACTTATCGTTTCAATTTGTTTGTTTCTGACATACAACTTTTTAAATTATTCAACAAATCCATATTTTTCCTTTATTGTTCATATTCTCTTGATATTAAAAAAAAAAGCTATACTCTTAGGCCAAGGTCATAAAGATAATTTCCTGTATTTTCTGATAAATATTTTTTAGTTTTATATTTCACATTTAGGTCTTTAATTGATTAGAACTGATACGTTGGCATAGTGTGAAGATGAGACGACTTCTTTTTCATATGGGTAAGTTATTGCTCCGGGAACATTTATTGGAGCCGCCTTCTCTCCCAGCTGATCTGCAGTGTTAACCCTGTCACATGCCACGCTGCCTTTCGTTCAGCATATTTCTATTGTTTACCAAGTACTTAAATCTGTCTTAAGAACTAGTTATATATTAATGATGAAGTATTTGTCCCTGAGTCTCATTCTGGATTTCTTTTTTTTTTATATAAATTTATTTATTTTAATTGGAGGTTAATTACTTTACAATATTGTACTGGTTTTGGCATACATCAGCATGAATCTGCCACAGGTATACACGTGTTCTCCATCCTGAACCCCCCTCCCTCTTCCCTCCCCGTACTGGATTTCTATTCTATTCCTTTATTGAAGTTGTTATCTCTGTGCTCCAAAAGCTCATTCTTTAAATGATTATAATGTTGTCATAGTCAGAATATCTACCAAAGAAATGCCCCGCTCTTATTCTTCTTTTTGAAAATATTCTATTCTCAGTGCCATATATTTTTCAAGTTATTAATTTTACATTACTATTAAATATATTTTTAAAAATATTCAATTCAGAATAATTTTGTAAATTCATAAAAATTTTATATAATGTATATATGTCTCACGTATATGTAAATCATTAACTTGTATGACAAACCTGGTTAGATTAGGTTAGATTTTCTAAAGGCAGAGCCTGAGGGAGAGGCTGGACATGCTTCTCTTGAGAGGAGAATGAGTGAAGTTATGTACGGCAAGAGAGAGGTCTCCCATGCAGCTAAGGATAATTCTCTAGAGAAGGGGCAACTGGGAATGTAATCAGTCAACATTCATAACAGTTTAAGCATGCATCAGGCTACCAACATTATCTACTACAATCTTCCCATCTTTCAGAATGAATATATACCCCTAAACATATAGATTTCACACATTATGACAACTGTTGAGAAAAATAAATGAAGTTAGGGATGGGTAAAATAAAAACTTAAATGCATATTACTAAATAAAGAGAGTCATCAGAAAGGCTATATACTGTATAATTTCAACTACATGATAGCTGGGAAAAGGCAAAACTCTGGAGATAATAATAAGATCAGAGGTTGCTGGGAAGAGGGGAAAGGGAGGGATAAATAGGCAGAGAAGAGAGGATTCTTAGGGCAGTGAAAATATTCTGCATGATACATGCCACTATTTACATACATGTCAATATTAATTTGTAAATATTTACATACACTTATATACATATTTACCAATATTTACATACATGCCAATATTAATTTATATTAATATTAAATATATTTAAAACAGTTGAATTATATATAATTTTGTAAATTCATAAACATAAATCTATATCTCATATATATGTATAGAATCTCTGCCCATGTACATAATATATAAATATGACATACATGCTTTTGTCCAAACCCACCGGATGTTCAGCACCAAGAGTGAATTCTAATATCAGCTATGGACCTTGAGTGACCATGAAGCGTCAATGAAGGTTCATCAGTGATAACACAGGCACCCCTCCTGGTGAGAGATGCTGATAATGGGGAAGACCATGAAGGTGCAGGGGCAAGAGAGCTCTGGGAAACCTCTGTAAACTCCTCTCAATTTTGCTCTGAATCTAAAACTGTTTTTTAAAAAATACAGCAAAAGAAAAAACAAATCTGAAAAGGTTTTTTACTGGCTAATTAGTGAAGTTCAAATCATGTACATCTCTGAATCTGAGATACAGTAAAAGACTGATATAAATAAATAAGCGAGTAATAAAAGCACCATCTCTTCCATAACCAACATGCCCTTTAAAAACATTGATTTGCCAAAACAGAAGAAGCCCTGCGAATAGTGAAGGTCTATAATTTAGGTGGTTTTTGTTGAGCTTTTGTAACTCTCTGCTAATAAGCCTATGTTCAGGCACTCGTCAATTGCAGCTTTTAATTGCAAACTTTGGTACACTCTAAATTAGGGCTGAGTGCAGTCAAATTCACTAAAATCCAATACATACTCATGGCCTTAATTTTATTTCCCAGTGTAGACTTATTTTAAACCTCATCTCACATATATTTACATTATGAAGAAGCACAAGTCTTGTGTTCTGATTTATTTATGCTTAATTCCACAGGAAACTTTTTACTAAGACTTGTTTGATATCTAAGATGTCTCAGGAGTGATATTTGTCTATAGTGGCTATCTTGCAAGCAGAATACAATATATGTTACACAGTTCATCTATTTCGTCTTTTTTCCTGATCACCCAAATGCATTCTTAAATTTCCATATTATCCCCATTTGTCCTGCCATCCCCACCACTTCGTTTGAAACATACAGATGAGGAATTAATCAAAGTCCAGTCTAACTATTATAAATGTAGCCTAGAATTGAATGTTGGGCAAGATGATGAAAGCATTAGCAGAGTTCTCAATCCCAAAGTAGTACCACCCATCTAGTCAAAAATTTTAAAGTAAAGAAAATTCAGAAGTATTGAATAAAGTTAAGCAGAATAATAAGACCTACAGATGTTATTGCAGAAGCCATAGCAAGACAAACGGAGGCTTCAGAGGGAAGATTTGGCATCCCAGTATTGTCTCAGACACAGAACACTTGGCTTCAGGCACAAATGAGGTAAGGAAGGCCAATGAGGCCTGGTTCAGAAACAGAATCATGGGAGGATCACAACTGATTGAGACTTCCCTGGTGGTCAGTAGGAAAGAACTCGCCGGCCAGGATAGAACCCTGGGCCAGAAAGATCCCCTAGAGAAGAGAATAGCTACCCACTTCAGTATTCTTGCCTGGGAAATCCCATGAGCAGAAAGAGGGAGGCTTATGGGCTACAGTCCACAGAGTTGCAAAGAGTCAGAATGACTTAGCAACTAAATAACAGCAGCAACAAACGAGTTGATTGACAGGATGGAGAGAATGCCTGCACTCCCTCACCCCTGGAACCGTGGGAAATGAAAAGCGAACAGCTTTTGCCTAGGGCTTTGCGTGGGTAAAAATATCTTCCAGGTCTCTATGGAAATTTTATTCATAAACTTAATTCATGTAAAGTCAAAATTCTCACTATGCACTCAATTCACAAGTGAGAAAAACAAAAGTAAAATGTTGTTTCCAGCTGTTGAAAACCCTTTAGGCGGCCTGACAAAACTATATGTAAAGCAATCCAGATTAATTATTATCCAGTTAGGGTGTCTTTAGACAAACAGTCTCTGCTGAAGATGGGCTTTAAAGAAAAGGGAATGATTCACTATGTGGGAAAGTCAGAAGATGGCAAAAAGTAAATTAAGTCCAAAAAGGAAGCACAAAAGAGATATATGAAGAAAACCAATATGATAAGAGAAGAAGGAAAAAAAAAAAATAACAGAGTGAAAGCCAGTCAGTCGTGTCCGACACTTTGCGACCCCACAGACTATACAGTCCATGGAATTCTCTAGGCTAGAATCCTGGAGTGGGTAGCCTTTCCCTGCTCCACAGGATCTTCCCAACCCAGGGACTGAGCCCAGGTCTCCAGCATTTCAGGTAGACTCTTCACCAGCTGAGCCACAAGAGAAGCCCAAGAGTACTGGAGTGGGAAGCCTATCCCTTCACCAGCAGGATCTTCCTGCCCCAGGGACTGAACTGGGGTCTCCTGCACTGCAGGAAGATTCTTAACGAGCTGAGCTATCAGGGAAGTCCAAATGGACTGATAAAACGCAGATGCGTTCTTCAAAGAGTAAAACAATTGGTTTTAAAAAATTAATCTAATGAAGATAAAAGAGAAAGGAAACATTTCCAAATTCAGGGAAGAAGAGGAGAAAGTCACATTTAAAATTAAAGGTATTTGATCAACTTTTTGATAATAAATGTCATAATTTAAATGAAATTAACAAATTCTTAGAAAAATCATAGTTCACTAAAATTGACATAAGAACAAAGAGAAAATATAAATGGTCTTTTATCTATCAAGGAAATAGTATCCTTTAAAAAAAAAAAAGAAAGAAAAGAAAAACTCACAAATGATGGCAGTCCACTATTACTTAGCAGGGCAAGTCTGGTAAAGCTTTAGGCTAGATAAGAGAAATCTTTCCAGAGAAAGGAAGATGCAAGACAATCCACCATTTCAATTTACAAAAACAGAGTAACATGGCTTTAAAACAAAATAAAAACCAAAAGGAAAAGTATTGGCCAATCCTACATATGAACATAAATGAAACTTTTAAAAGATAATATTTGCAAAAACATGCAGTCATACATAAAATGATAAAATCTATCTCCAATTTAAGTTTCACTCATGATTGCAAAGTTGGTTTATCATTCAAAACTCAGTGTAATATGACTCAGTAACAGAACAAAGGAGAAAAACATTATTTCAATAGATGCCTATGTATCTTTTTTTAAACTTATTTACTAAAAGGAAGTATTTATAGTAATACAGGTTAATAATTATTTTTCACATTTTATAACCCATGCATGTGGTTCTAATCAATTTTGTTCCAAATATTGCAACAGCAACTCAATCTTGAATATGTTCTGAAATATTTAGACCATTATATTTAAACAGATTTCACAATAAAAATTATAATATATATTCATTTTTTAGAGAGAAATATGATAGAATTAACAATAATAGACTTTCAAAAACAAAAATATATTAAATTATAATTTTATGGATATGGCCAAATATAAACAAAGTTAAACTTTAAGGAGGAAAAATTGTATATTTCTAACTGTTAAGGAGACTATTTTTATATATTTATTAATTATGAACAACAGATTCTATGCATTCAGACTGAACTGTAATTTGCAATTTTTTCACATGTGAATTTTTATAACACACCTGTAATCATATCATCTTATTATATGAGTTTATTATGGAAAATTTTATGCCTCAATTTAAAATTGTTTTAGAAAAAACTTCGCCTTAAAAATTCAAAACAGTTAGGCTTCATATATCATCTGGTGCAGGCTGATGATTTGTGTTCTATTATCCTAGTCATAATGGGTTTTGTTTGTTTGTTAATTAGTTTATTTTTATTGAAGGATAATTGCTTTACAGAATTTTGCTGCTTTCTGTCAAACTTCAACATGAATCAGCCATAGGTATACATATATCTCCTCCCTTTTGAAGCTCCCTCCCAACTCCCTCCCCATCCCACCCCTCTAGGTTGATATAGAGCCCCTGTTTGAGTTTCCTGAGCCATTCAGCAAATTCCCATTGGCTATCTATTTTACATATGGTAATGGAACTTTCCATGTTACTCTTTACATACATCTCACCCTCCTCCCCTCTCTCCATGTCCATGAGTCTATTCTCTATTTCTGTTTCTCCACGGTTGCCCTGTAAGTAAATTCTTCAGAAACAGTTTTTCTAGATTCCGTATATATGTGTTTAGAATACGATATTTACCTGTTTCTGACTCACTTCACACTGGATAATAGCTTCTAGGTTCATCGAGCTCATCAGAACTGACTTGAATGCATTCCTTTTTATGGCTGAGTAACATTCCATTGTGTATATGTACCACTGCTTATTTATCCATTCTGCCGATGCACATCTAGGTTGCTTCCATGTTCTAGCTATTGTGAATGCTGCTGCAGTGAACAATGGGACACATGCGTCTCTTTCAATTTTGCTTTCCTCAGGGTATATGCCTAGGAGTGGGATTGTTGGGTCACATGGTGCTTTTAATCTTAGTTTTTTAAGGAATCTCCATACCATCTTCCATAGTGGATGTATCAATTTACATTCCCACCAACAGGGCAAGAGTGTTCACTTTTCTCCACACCCTCTCCATAATTTATTGTTTGTAGACTTTTTGAGGAGGGCTATTCTGACCCGTGTGAGCCAATATCTCATTGCAGCTTTGATTTGCATTTCTCTAATAATGAGCAATGTTGAACATCTTTTCATGTGTTTCTTAGCCATCTGTATGTCTTTTTTGGAGAAATGTCTGTTTAGGTCTTTTTCCCATTTTCTGTTGGGCTGTTTGTTTTTGTGGTATTGAATTACATGAGCTGCTTGTATATTTTGGAAATTAATCCTTTGTCAGTTGTTTCATTTGCTATTATCTTCTCCCATTCTCAGGGTTGTCTTTACAGCTTGCTTATCTGTGGATCACAATAAACTGAGGAAAAATCTGAAGGAGATGGGAATACCAGACCACCTGACCTGCCTCTTGAGAAATCTGTATGCAGGTCAGGAAGCAACAGTTAGAACTGGACATGGTCCAAAAGACTGGTTCCAAATAGGAAAAGGAGTACATCAAGGCTGTATACTGTCACCCTGCTTATTTAACTTCTATGCAGAGTACATCATGAGAAATGCTGGGTTGGAAGAAGCACAAGCTGGAATCAAGATTGCTGGGAGAGATATCAATAACCTCAGACATGCAGATGACACCACCCTTATGGCAGAAAGTGAAGAGGAACTAAAGAGCCTCTTGAAGAAAGTGAAAGAGGAGAGTGAAAAAGTTGGCTTAAAGCTCAACATTCAGAAAACGAAGATCATGGCATCCGGTCTCATCACTTCATGGGAAATAGATGGGGAAACAGTGGAAACAGTGGCTGACTTTATTTTGTGGGGCTCTAAAATCACTGCAGATGGTGATTGCAGCCATGAAATTAAAAGATGCTTACTCCTTGGAAGGAAAGTTATGACCAACCTAGAAAGCATATTAAAAAGCAGAGACATTACTTTGTCCACAAAGGTCCATCTAGTCAAGGCTATGGTTTTTCCAGCAGTCATGTATGGATGTGAGAGTTGGACTATAAAGAAAGCTGAGCACTGAAGAATTGATGCTTTTGAACTGTGGTGTTGGAGAAGACTCTTGAGAGTCCCTTGGACTGCAAGGAGATCCAACCAGTCCATCCTAAAGCAGATCAGTCCTGGTTTTTCATTGGAAGGACTGATGTTAAAGCTGAAACTCCAATACTTTGGCTACCTGATGTGAAGAGCTGACTCATTGAAAAGACCCTGATGCTGGGAAAGATTGAGGGCAGCAGGAGAAGGGGATGACAGAGGATGAGATGGTTGGATGGCATCACTGACTCAATGGACATGGCTTTGGATAGACTCCAGCAGTTGGTGATGGACAACGAGGCCTGGCGTGGTGCAGTTCATGGGGTTTCATGGGGTTTCAAAGAGTCGGACACAACTGAGCAACTGAACTGAACTGAATAGGTTCCTTTGCATGCAAAAGCTTTTAAGTTTAATCAAGTCCCACTTGTTTACTTTTGTTTTTATTTCCATTACTCTAGGAGGTGGGTTATAGGGGATCTTGCTTTGATTTATGTCATCAAGTGTTCTGCCTATGTTTTCCTCTAAGAGATTTTTATATTTCTGGTCTTACACTTAGGTCTTTAATCCATTTTGAGTTTATCTTGGTGTATGGTGTTAGGAAGTGTTCTAATTTCATTCTTTTACTTGTATCTGTTCAGTTTTCCCAGCACCATTTATTGAAGAGGCTCTCTTTGCCCCATTGTATATTCTTGCCTCCTTTGTCAAAAACAAGGTACCCATAGGTGCATGGGTTTATTTCTGGGCTTTCTACCTTGTTCCACTGATCTATATTTCTGTTTTTGTGCAAGTACCATACTGTCTTGATGACTGTAGCTTTGTAGTGTAATCTGAAGGAGGAAGCTTTGATTCCTCCAGCTTCATTCTTCTTTCTCAAGACTGCTTTGGCTATTTGGGGTCTTTTGTGTTTCCATATGAATTGCAAAATTTTTTGTTCTAGTTCTGTGAAAAATGCCATTGGTAATTTGATAGGGATCGCATTAAATCTGTAGATTGCATTGGGTAGTACAGTCATTTTCACAATATTGATTCTTTCTACCCAGGAACATGGAATATTTCTCCATCTGTTTATGTCAGCTTTGATTTCTTTCATTAGTGTCTTATAATTTTCTGTGTACAGTTCTTTTGTCCCCTTAGGCAAGTTTATTCCTAGATATTTAATTATTTTTGTTGCAGTGGTAAATGGGATTGATTCCTTAATTTCTCTTTCTGATTTTTCATTGTTAGTATATAGAAATGCAAGTGATTTCTGTGTATTAATTTTGTATCCTGCAACTTTGCTAAACTCACTGATTAGCTCTAGCACTTTTCTGATACTATCTTTAGGGCTTTCTATGTACAGTATCCTGTCATCTGCAAACAGTGAGAGCTTTACTTCTTCTTTTCTGATCTGGATTCCTTTTATTTCTTTTTCTTTTCTGATTGCTGTAGCTAGGACTTCTAGAACTATGTTGAATAATAGTGGCAAAAGTGGACACCCTTGCCTTGTTCCTGATCTTAGGGGGAATGCTTTCAACTTTTCACCATTGAGAATAATGTTTGCTGTAGGCTTACCATATATGGCCTTTACTATGTTAAGGTAGGTTCCTTCTATGCCCATATTTTGATGAGTTTTAATCATAAGTAGGTGCTGAATTTGTCAAAGGCTGCATCAATAGATGCCTAGGTATCTTTTGATAAAATTCAAGCTCTATTGATGACAAAAATTAAAAACTACTAGCAAACTCTGAATATAAATCTTTGCCGTAATCTTCAAAAAATAAAAACCTTATTATATTGAACAACACATATGTTCCTTCTTACTCCTTTTCAATATCACAGGACAAAGGAAAGAATCAAGACATACTAGAGCCATATTTATTTTTAATAATATCAAAATCACAAGTATAATTTCCAATAGCAAGTTTAATGAAAAGTAGAATAGCAAAATAAGGTACATACTGTTCATATAATGGAATATTATTCAGTCATAAAAGTGAATGAACTAAGGCTTTACATAAAAAAATGTTGTTGAGTCTTACATATGTATTAATGAGTAAATAAGCCAGACACAATAGAATATTTGTCTGATTTCATCTATAAAATTTCAAAAGCTTGCATAACTAATCAGTGATGGTAAAAATCTGGATATTTGTTATATTTGATGAGGAAAAAGCATAATAATTGAGAGGGGACATGAGGGAAGTTTAAGGGTTTCTATTAACACTTTATTTCTTGGAAAATGTAGTGATTACATATATGGTTTCATTCATAATCAATTAGCATTTCTATCCTTTTCTGTATTACAGTCAACTTTAATTTTTTAAGTTTACCATCAAGATACAGAACTCTTTAAAATGCAAGCTTTTGTGTAAGAAAGGATGGGAAATAAATATCTATATATCTATATTATCTACCTATCTAGATACATACACTCATACACACACACATGTGCTTACATTTGAAAAAAGAAACACTGAAAAAATAAACAAGAAGCAAAGCACAACTATTATTTTTAAAAAGAGAAAAGAATTTTAAAAAAAGTTCTCATAATACATTTTATATGCTTTTGGTTCTGAACCAAGTAAATGTTTCACATATTTAAAATAGACTTTAAAAAACAATCCCCCAAATGAAAAATCAACTGAAACAGACTTTCTCCTGTTAGTATTTAGAAAGCAGCAAGAAATCATTGTTCTTATTCCATCCACCAAAACAAGCTGGTTATGCAATCACATTACAGCTTTAAAAAAAACTCATCAGTAACTTGAGAATGCAAATGCACTAAATTCCAGAAAAGGATAAACACATTACGGGATAAAAGAAACAGATGATTCAGGACCTCCCTGGAAGTCCAGTGGTTAAGACTTGTGCTTCCACTGCGAGAGGCAAGGGTTCAATCCCTGGTGGGAGAACTAAGATCTGGCATGCCATATGGTGCTGCCAAAAAAAAAAAGAAAGCAACTGATGGCTCATGCTTTTGAACCATGGTGTTGGAGAAGACTCTTGAGAGTCCCTTGGGCTGCAAGGAAATCCAACCAGTCCATCCTAAAGGAACCAGTCCTGAATATTCATTGGAAGGACTGATGCTGCAGGTGAAACTCCAATACTTCAACCACCTGATGCGAAGAACTGACTTATTGGAAAAGACCCTGATGCTGGGAAAGACTGAAGGCAGGAGGGGAAGGAGATGCCAGAGGATGGCATCACCGACTCAATGGACATGAGTCTGACTCCTGGCGTGCTGCAGTCCATAGCGTTGCAAAGAGTCGGACACAACTGAGCGACTGAACTGAACTGAACTGATGGCTCATGGAGAAGTTTGAAGAGGAAAACTCCATCATGGGTGAGGTTTAGGGGAATGTACAAACACTTTTAACACACTTGCCATGGTCCTGAGTGGGCATGTATAATAATCTGAAATTCTAGCTACCTCATCCACAGAGTAAGTCTTCCTTACTCACCAACTCTTTCCCATGGATCTTCACTGAATGCTCAGGGGTACCATGTGAAAGGCTAAATGTAGGGCAAGAGCTGGAACAGATCCCAGTGAGGTGCCTGGACCCTGCCTCAAGTGCAAGGCAAATATCCTCCAAAAGCAGAGCCAGAAAGAGAATGGAAAGAAACTGATCTATCAAGGCAAGCAGGGGTTGCCACAACTGGACAGCTAAGGAGAGAGCAGGAGAGCTGAGAGAAACTGCAGTTGGGTATACACGCCTCTCTATGTAACCGATAGAGTAAGTATACCAAATGGCTTCCCAGGCGGCTCAGTGTAAAGCATCTGCCTGCCAGTGCAGGGGAAAGAGGAAACTAGGGTTCCATCCCTGGACACAAATGAGCAACTGAGCAAGCAGGTGCATGCAAGTACACAAAAACTGGTAAAAGACAAGCTCTGAAAAATGCAGTCATGCAACCTGACGTAACTGGCTTTTATAGAACACCCCACATCAAAACCGCAGTATACCTGCTATTTCTAGTGGCATATTAAAAAGTCACTAAGAGAGAGCAATACTCTGGGTCATTAAAGAAGTTTTAATTAATATGAAAGAGTAGAATCATGCAGAATATATCTGGCCAAAAATATTTTAAATTATAAATAAACATCATTAAAATCCCCCAATATTTGGCAATTTAGTAATACCATGTTAAATAATTCATGAGTCAAAGAATCAGAAAGAAAATTTAAAAGCATTTTAAAGTAAGTGATAATGAAACCATAGCATATCTAAATGTGTGGTTTATGGCTAAAGAAGTGCTTAGACAGCATTAAATAGCTTTAAATGATTGCATTAGAAAAGAAGGAAGGGGTGAAACCAATTACCTTAGTTTCTACCTTAAGAAGCAAAGAGATCAAATTACACCAAAATTAAGCATAAATAAAATTATTAGTAGCTCAGTAAAATAGAAAAATGACCAAAAAAATTGAAAACTTAAAACTTTGTAAACTAATAAAATACATCAAAATCTAGCATGACTGGTTAAGCTAAAAAGAGAAAACACAAAATGCCAACATCAGGCAAGAGAGACTATTATTATCTATTAACATCAGAGTGCTAATAAGGGAACAGCATGAAGAACTTCAAAAATAAATTCTTTAACATAGCTTAAAGGAACAAATCCTTAATCAACGTTAATAAAAGTAGAAAAGCAGAAAGTCCCAATATCTCTTTAAAAATGAAATTCACAATAAAAAATCATTCCACAAAGAAAATTCAAAGCTCACATGACTTCAGAACAATTCAAGGAAACATTAAGAGCAATAATGCAAATTCCACACAAACTTTTTAGAATATACAGGAGAAAAAGGCAATTTATTACCCATTTCATGGAACTGATATTAATACTAATACCAATACTTTATAAAAACATTAGAAGGAAAACAAACACAGTCACAAAATAGTTAATAAAGTATTTGGAAATCTTTTCCAGCAGTTGGTAAAAAAGAATAATAAATCACCAAAAGGAATTTATCTAAGGAATCCAAGGTTGTTTCCGCATATGAAAGTCAAGCAATGTAATTTACCACATCAACAGAATGACTAGAAAAAGAAATGATCACCTCAGTAACTGCAGAAAAGCATTTGATTGAATTTGCCACATTGTCATGATAATAACTCTGAAGAAACCAAGAACAGAAGAGAAATTCTTCATTCTGATAAAGTACATTTATACAATGAAAGAAAGAAAATAAAAAACAAACCCTATTGCTAACACCATACTTAATTGTGAAATACTGAATCCCTTTCTACCAAGATGGGTGAGGGGGGAGGCAAAAATATCCGCTCTTAATTTGTATTCAAATTGAAACTCCCTTGGGCTGCAAGGAGATCAAACCAGTCAATCCTAAAGGAAATCAACTTTGAATATTCATTGGAAGGACTGATGCTGAAGCTGAAGCTCCAATACTTTGGCCACCTGATTCAAAGAGCCAACTCATTGGAAAAGACCTTGATGCTGGGAAAGACTGAAGGCAAAAGAGAAGAGAGCTGCAGAGGTTGAGATGGTTAGACAGCATCACTGACTCACTGGAGATGAATTTGAGCAAACTCTGGCAGAGGATGCTGGACAGGGGAGCCTGGCACACTATATAGTCTACGGGGTATCAGAGTTGGACATGACTGAACAACAACAAATTTGTATTCAACATTATACTGGAAGTTCAAACTAATTTTTTAAAAAAAGGGAAAAGGAAGATAAAGATTGGGGAAGAAGAGGTAAAATTGTTACCTGTTATCATTTTCAGATAAGGATTTTGTATATAGAAACCCCTATGGAATCTAATAAAAAAGTCAACTAGAAGCAAAAATAAAATTTAGCATGGTTACAGAAGGTAATGTAAATCAAAACCAAATTCTAATACTAGCAAATGAAAATCAACAAAGAAAAGTTATACAACAATAATGCAATACTACCAATAATATCATAAACATATTTAGGAGGGAATTAACAAATAATCTGCAGGTCTTTTATACTAAAAACTACAAAACATGCACCAGAAAGAAATTAAAGACAACAAAGAGAAAGATGTAAAGATAGATAATAAAGGTATCTATCTTATTCTTATATTAGAAAACACAACTTGGTTACGGAGAAGGCAATGGCACTCCACTCTAGCACTCTTGCCTGGAAAAATCCCATGGACGGAGGAGCCTGGTAGGCTGCAGTCCATGGTGTCGCTAAGGGTCGGGCACGACTGAGTGACTTCACTTTCGCTTTTCACTTTCATGCATTGGAGAACCCACTCCAGTATTCTTGCCTAGAGAATCCCAGGAACAGGGGAGCCTAGTGGGCTGCCGTCTATGGGGTAACACAGAGTCGGACACGACTGAAGCGACTTAGCAGCAGCAGCAACTTGGTTAAGATAGCAATTCTTTCCAATTGATATTCAGTGCAATACCAATCAACATCACATCAGATTTTCATTTTTTATCTACTTATTTTAGTAATTGACAATATTATTCTAAAATTAATACAGAAAACAATGGACCTAGAATAATTAAAACCAATGTGAGAAAATAATACAGTTTAAGGATTTGCAATATCTAATTTGAAAAACTGAAGAAATGAGTGTGTTCTGAGGGCAAAGACAGATAAACAGCTCAACAGATTAGAAAACCCAGAAATGGAGCCAATAAATTATTTGATTTTTGATGAAGTCACCATATTAGGTATCTACTACCATGTAACAAATTGCCACAAAACTTAGCAGCTCAAAGTAACAAACTGCTATTATATCATAATGTTAGTAGGCTAGGAATCTAGGCACAGCTTAGCTGGACTGCAATCAAAGCGTGGCTGGAGCCCTAACCATCTCAAAGCACTACTAGGAAAGGATGTGATTTGCTGCTCACTCACGCCACTGTGGCCAAGATTCAGTTCTTAGCAGGTTGCTGGACTGAGGACCTCAGTTCTTTAGCATTAGCTATTGGGCTTCAATTCCTGACCACACTGGCCTCTCCAAAGGAGAGCCTATAGCACTGTGCCCTGCTTCAACAGAGCAAGTGAGCATCTCAGAGTAAAGGAGGGGGAGACAGGGAGGGAGGGACTGACAATATTTAATGCTTTTGCATCACTGACTAATCAATCTGACACCATTTTGTTATGTTTCTGTTCAGTTTTTCTACTTGTTTTTCATTAAATTATTGGAGTTCTTTACGTATTAAAAAAAATTCAAATTCATAGAAGCAGAAAGTAGAAAAGTGATTGGAGGTGGGGGAAATAAGCAGAGCTTGGTAAAAGGGTACAACTTTCAACTATAAAGATGAATAAAGTCGGAAAGATTTAAGAATAATATGGTGACTATATTGATAACTGTACTCTATAACTGACATTTACCAAGTGAATAGAACTTAAATCTTAACAACAGCACTTCCCCTTGCAATGCAGGAGCTGCAGCTTCGATCTCTGGTCTGGGAGTTAGAATCTCACAAGCCTCATGGCCAAAAAAACAAAATGTAAAATAGAAGTACTATTATAACAAATTCAATAAAGACTTTAGAAATGGTCCACATTTAAAAAATATTAACAATAACAAAAGGTAAATATGTGAGGTGATGGAAGTATTAATGAATTCAATAGGGGGAGTCCTTTCACAATTTGTAGGTATATTGAAACATCACATTATATACACTGTAAATATCTAACAATGTTGTCAGTTATACTTCAATAAAAAATTATGTTAAAAGTTAAAACACTACCTCTAAGAATTAGTGTAGGTCTATTTCTGGACTCTCCATTCTCTTCCATTGATCCATTTGCTTACCCTTACACTAAAGACTTGCTCTCTTGATAAATATAGCTTTCTACTATCTTGAAAGCATAAAATTTAATTCCTCTATATTTGCTCATATTTTCAAAACTTTTGTGGATGTAGAATCAGCTTCTAAATTTCTAGAAAACACCAACTGAAATTATGATTAGAATTACCTTAAGCTTACAAATAATTTGGAAAAATTGGCACCACAAAATGTGGAGACATCTAGTTCATAAAAATGTTATATCTTGACATTTATTTAGGTCTTCTTTAATTTCTTTCAGTGAAAGAGTGAGAAAGTGAAAAAGTGAGAGTCAGTTGCTCAGTCGTGTTCGACTCTTTGGAAGCCCATGGACTACAATCCTCCAGGCTCCTCTGTCCATGGGATTTTCCAGGCAAGCATATTGCAGTGGGTTGCCATTTCCTTCTCCAGGGAATCTTCCTGACCCAAGGATTGAACCTGGGTCTCACACATTGCAGGCAGACTCTGACCCACCAGGGTAGCCAGTTGTGTATTTATTTTTTAGTTCGTGGCTTTCATTATATCTAGTCCTAAGGATTTTGATTTTTAACTGTTTTGGAAAAAGCAGCATGGATGCCTATACAGGAACATATGTAAATAGATAGCCAATGGGAATTTGCTGGATGACTCAGGGAACTCAAACTGGGGCTCTGTAATTACCCAGGGGGGTGGGGATGGGAGGGAGATACAAGAGGGAGGAGACATATGTATACCTATGGTTAAATTCATGTTGATGTATGACAGAAATCAAACAGATATTATAAATCAATCATCAATCAATTAAAAATAAATATTAAAAGCATATAATGGGAGAAGGAAATGGCAACCCACTCCTGTATTCTTGCCTGGAGAATCCCATGGACAGGGGAGCCTGGTGGGTTGCCATCTATAGGGTCACACAGAGTCGGACACGACTGAAGTGACTTAGCATGCATGCATGCACTGAAGAAGGAAATGGCAACCCACTCCAGTGTTTTTGCCTGGAGAATCCCAGGGACAGGGGACCCTGGTGGACTGCCATCTATAGGGTCACACAGAATCGACACGACTGAAGGGACTTAGCAGCAGCAGCAGCACAGTGAGAAATGTGCATTAAAATGGTATATAACATAACCACATTTATTAAGAATGTATTCTACTGTTAAATGGCAAATTTCAACAAAAAAAACTATCTTTTATCTATATTCAATAAACCATATTCTAATTATCTGCTGCTATGATATAGAAGTGTGCTTCCCTCATAGCTCAGTCAGTAAAGAATCTGCCTGCAATACAGGAGACCTGGGTTTGATTCCTGGGTTGGGAAGATCCCTGGAGAAGGAAATGGCGATATTTCCATCCCAGTATTCTTGCCTGGAAAATCCCATGTGCAGAGGAGCCTGGCAGCAACAGTCCATGGGGTCACAAGAGCTGGACATGACTGAAGCAACTAAACCACCACCATGATGTAGAAATCAAATTGATCTGGTATATTGCTCGATATCCTGCTATCTTACTAAATTCAATTACTATCCAAGTTGGGTTTTTTATAGATTTGTCTAGATTTTTTATGTAAAAATCATGTCTATTAACACAACTTTTTTATTTTACCAAGTATTACTCTTTTTTTTTACTTTTTTACTTCTTTTATTTTTTAATTCTTGCCTTACTGTGCTGGCTGGGACCACCATACAATGCTAAATAGAACTGATGAGATCAGGCATCTTTGTCTTGGTCTGAATCACAGAATGACAAAGTTTAATATTTTATCACTGAGTGTATTGTTAGGTGTAGTCTTTCATATGACTTTTTTCATCTTGAGGAATTTCTTTTTTCTATTTTTAGTTCTTCTGACATTTCTCAACATGAATGGGTTTTAAATATCATCAAATTATTTTTAGGCATCAATAACTACAATCATATGCTGTCCACTTTTGTTCTGAAAATCTGGTAAATTACATTGATGTTCAAAAGTAAAATAACTTTGCACTCCTTGAATACATCTTATTTCATTATTATCTATTTTCTATATACTCTGAATTGACTTTGCATTTATTATGTTTAAGATGTGTATCTATATTCATGAGGGTATTTGCCTGTAATTCTTCTTTTCTTGGTAATACCTTTGTCAGATTTTGATGTCAGTTATGGAGGCTCTGTGAAATAAGCTGAGAGTCTTTCTCTCCCCTTAATTTTCTGACAGAGTTTATGAATGCTTGATATTATTTCTTTTCCAAGTGTTTGATAGAATTCATAAGTGAAGGTAAATAGTGCTTGGACATAACATAAAATCTTTTTAATGTAAATCATTTTCCTAAATAGACAACTATTAACATAGTTCTCAAGAAACTGTTTCACTTAAGTGGTGATATATATTGGCATTCAATTATAGTTCCAAATTCTTTTAATAACTGTAGAACCTGTAGTAATGTCCCCTTTTACTGTCTTAATAAAGATAATCTGTTTTCTCTTTTCTTGATAAGTCTTGTTCAGGGATTATATATTTTATTCATTTTTTCTGATAATTTTTGCATTTGTTAATTTTCTGTATGATTAGTCTGCTTTCTATCATTGGTTTCTGCTACTATATTTAACATGGCCTTCCCTTTACGTGCTTTGTGCTCAACTTACATGTTTCTAGATATTTTTTGGCTGCGCCAAGCAGCATGTAGCATCTTAGTTCCCAGACAAAAGATGGAACCTGTGCCCCTGCAGTGGTGTACAGTCTTAACCACTGTACTAACCACAGTCTTAACCACAGGGAAGTTCCCTTTTACCAGATTTTTAAGGTAAAACAAGTTATTCTAAATCTTTTCTAATATGACCACTGATACCTCTAAATTCTCTCTAACCACTGGTTTAGTTTTATTCTACAAATCTTGATACATTATATTTTATTAATATGTACTTTCAAATAGTTGCCAATTTCTCATTACTTACTCTTTGAACCATGAGTTAGTATTTGGTATTTAATTTATTTTCATAATTTAATTTTATATGGCCAAATATTTGTTAGCTTTAAATATTTTTAAATGGTTTGAGATTTACATTATTACTCTTAATGAACTTTTTATATATAGTTGAAAGGAATGTTTAATTTGAAGTTGTTTAAATAGCCTATAGATATTTAGAAATTCTATATCCTCACTGGTTTTGTGTCCAGTTGTTCTGTCAGTTACTGAGAAATAAATGTCAAAATTCCAACTATGATTGGGATTTGTCTGTTTTGCTTTTTATTTCTGTAAGTTTTTGATTCATTCTGCAACTTTGTAAATTACATATATTATTACCGATATATGTTCCTAAAAAACTGACACATTTATCTTTATGAAATATTCTCCTTTCTCCCTGGTAGTTTCCGTGAGTTGCAGTGCATTTTGGTATATTAATACTGCACTCAGTTTTATTTGGCTATGGGTTTCATGGTATTATTTTATCAATTTTTATTCAACCATTTAAGTATAAAGCTCAGCTCTTTATAGAATATAACTAAGTACTACCATTTTTAGATAATCTAGGTTTACAGGCTGTCCCATTTAACTGCAGTGTTTTATTCTCTTCGTTCAATATATTTAGGGACACAGTGTATTACTTGGCTTCAATTTATCCTGTTTTTCATCTTCTATTACTCTTGTATTGTTTTCTTTTTGTTTAAATATTTTTCAGTAATTGATTCAAGGTGTCCATTAGCTTTTTAGATATAGTTCTTTGTGTTACATTTAGTGTTGCTTTAGGAATTATATTAAGAATCTTTTATATGATTTTTATGGTATAAAAATCCCTATACCATAAATATATGGATTTTCCCATAGTGCAGTTTCATTTTTTTCCTTATCATTTGCAACTTTTTTGTTCATATCTATGTAACATAATACTGCTTTATAGACCTCAGTCAGTTCAGTTCAATCCCTTAGTCACGTCCGACTCTTTGCAACACCATGGACTGCAGCATGCCAGGCTTCCCTGTCCATCACCAACTCCTGGAGCTTGCTCAAACTCATGTCCATAGAGTCGGTAATGTCATCCGAACATCTCATTCTCTGTCATCCCCTTCTCCTGCCTTCAATCTTTCCCAAAATCAGGGTCTTTTCAAATGAGTCAGTTCTTCGTATCAGGTGGCCAAAGTATTGGAGTTTCAATTCAGCATCAGTCCTTCCAATCAATAGTCAGGACTGATTTCCTTTCGGATGGACTGGTTGGATCTCCTTGCAGTCCAAGGGACTCTCAAGAGTCTTCTCCAACACCACAGTTCAAAAGCATCAATTCTTCCATACTCAGCTTTCTTATAGTCCAACTCTCACATCCATACATGAATACTGGAAAAACCATAGCTTTGACTAGATGGACTTTTGATGGCAAAGTAATGTCTCTGCTTTTTAATATGCTGTCTAGGTTGGTCATAGCTTTTTTTCCAAGGAGTAAGCATCTTTTAATTTCATGGCTGCAGTCACTATCTGCAGTTATTTTGAAACCCAAGAAAATAAAGTCAGCCACTGTTTCCACTGTTTCCCCATCTATTTGCATGAAGTGATGGGACCAGATGCCATGATCTTAGTTTTCTGAATGTCGAGCTTTAAGCCAGCTTTTTCACTCTCTTCTTTCACTTTCATCAAGAGGCTCTGTAGTTCCTCTTTACTTTATGCCATAAGGGTGATATCATCTGCATATCTGTGGTTATTCGTATTTCTCCTGGAAATCTTGATTCTAGCTTCTGCTTCATCCACACCAGCATTTAGCATGATGTACTCTGTACAGAAGTTAAATAAGCAGGGTGACAATATACAGCCTTGATGTACTCATTTCCAGATTTGGAACCAGTCTGTTGTTGCATCTCCAGTTCTAACTGTTGCTTCTTGACCTGTATACAGATTTCTCAAGAGGCAGGCAAGGTGGTTTGGTATTCTCATCTCTTTAAGAATTTTCCACAGTTTGTTGTGATCAAAGGCTTTGGTGTAACCAATAAAGCAGATGTTTTTCTGGAACTCTCTTGGCAATTTGATCTCTGGTTCCTCTGCCTTTTCTAATCCAGCTTGAACATCTGGAAGTTCACTATTCATGTACTGTTGAAGTCTGGCTTGGAGAATTTTGAGTATTACTTTGCTAGCATGTGAGATGAGTACAACTGTGTGGTAGTTTGAGCATTCTCTGGCATTACCTTTCTTTGGGATTGGAAAGAAAACTGATCTTTTCCAGTTCTGTGGCCACTGCTGAGTTTTCCAAATTTGCTGCCATATTGAATGCAGCACTTTCACAGCATCATTGTTTAGGATCTGAAATAGCTCAGCTGGAACTCCATCACTTCCACTAGCTTTGTTCATAGTGATGCTTCCTAAGGCCCACTACACTTCACATTCCAGGATGTCTGGCTCCAGGTGAGTGATCACACCATCATAGTTATCTGGGTCATGAAGATCTTTTGTATATAGTTCTTCTGTGTATTCTTGTCACCTCTTCTTAATATCTTCTGCTTCTGTTAGGTCTATACCATTTCTGTCCATTATTTTGCCCAACTTTGCATGAAATGCTCCCTTGGTATCTCTGATTCTTTTGAAGAGATCTCTAGTCTTTCCCATTCTTTTTTTCCCTCTATTTCTTTGCATTAAGCACTGAGGAAGGCTTTCTTATCTTTCCTTGCTATTCTTTGAAACTCTGCATTCAAATAGGTATATCTTTCCTTTTCTCCTTTTTGGACTGTAAAGAAAGCTGAGTGCCAAAGAATTGATGCTTTTGATCTGTGGTGTTGGAGAACACTCTTGAGGGTCCCTTGGACTGCAAGGAGATCCAACTAGTCCATCCTAAAGAAGATTAGTCCTGTGTGTTCACTGGAAGTACTGATGTTGAAGCTGAAACTCCAATACTTCGGCCACCTGATACAAAGTGCTGACTCGTTGGAAAAGACCCTGATGCTGGGAAAAATTGAGGGTGGGAGGAGAAGGGGACAACAGAGGACGAGATGGCTTGATGGCATCACTGACTCAATGGACATGGGTATGGATGGACTCCAGGAGTTGGTGATGGACAGGGAGGCCTGGTGCACTGCAGTCCATGGGGTCACAAAGAGTCAGACACGACTGAGTGACTAAGCTGAACTGAACTTCCTTTTCTCCTATGCCTTTTGCTTATCTTCTTTTCTAGGCTATTTGTAAGGCCTCCTCAGACAACCATTTTGCATTTTTGCATTTCTTTTTCTTAGGGATGGTCTTGGTCACTGACTCATGTACAATGTCAGGAACCTCCTCCATAGTTCTTCAGGCACTCTATCAGATCTAATCCTTTGGATCTGCTTGTCACTTCCAGTGTATAATCGTAAGGGATTTGATTTAGGTCATACCTGAATGGTCTAGTGGTTTTCCCTGCTTTATTCAATTTATGTCTGAGTTTGGCAGTAAGGAGTTCATGATCTGAGCCACAGTCAGCTGCTGGTCTTATTTTTGCTGACTGTATAGAGCTTGTCCATCTTTGGCTGCAAAGAATATAATCAATCTGATTTCGGTATTGACCACCTGGTGATGTCCATGTGTAGAGTCTTTTCTGGAAGAGGGTGCCTGCTATGACCAGTGGGTTCTCTTGGAAAAACTGTCAGCCATTTGCCCTGCTTTATACACCTCCACCTATAATAATTGGCAAGTGACTGGGCAGTGATATTTGTTACTGTCTGAATTTCTCCCCCTCATCAAAAAAAAAAAAAATTCACCCAAAGTTTTTTTGCATCAATTGATAATATTTGCTAGGATAAATTTTTACATTGGAGGTTGCAAATATGTGATTTTCAAATTCTGCGTTGATTAGCTCTCATTTTTTTCCTCTCCCTTTATGAAACATCTCTACAGAAACTGAAAGCTAATGAACAAGAATTAGAAAATTATCATTTCAAAGATCAACATCTGCAGGTCACTTCCCCTTTGGAAATGTCCTCTGTAATTCTGGAGTGCAGGGTGTGAGCCAGTCTGACTGGACTTTCCCTTACCAGAGCAGGATGGCAGCTCCAGGACTCCATGAAATTTCAAGAACCATTACCCAGGGGTCACCCATGGAGCACATAGTTTCCATGGAGCTGATTCTGGAAAGGGTCTTTCCTTAATAATGTAGTTGGAAATGATTAATTTCCCAGTGGAGACATGTGGGCATCTGGGTTGCAGGGGATTAAGGTGTGGGTGTCTCTACCTGATTAAATGCCTACCAGCCAACTTCTATAAAAACAGATTTCATACCCAAAGGCATACTCTCTTTTCTGAGCGGATTATCCTCTTTCAAGCCAAGAAGAAACAATCCCTGACAAGCACTCTTGGGCAAAGACTGCAACAGATCCTATTTCATTTTACCTCTGCCTTATTTGCTTGAAATGGCCAACTCTCTCCTTAACAGAAATTCAGAGGAGTGGTTCTTTTTCTTCTTATAAAAAAATAAAACTTCAGGTTGAAAAGGTCACCTCTTTTGAGAAACAGTCACCACCCTGTAGCTCAGACACTTCAAACTAATGTTATCCCTAGCCATTCTTCTCAGCAGAAGTGCCTCATTGGGGCACCGGGGCTCCCAAGCCTATATTTTTCAAGGAAATTCTTTCAGCTGGATCAAACCCCTTATCCCTACCATCTGGTTCTCAAAGGTAAGTCTACTACATTCTAGTCATATAATTTGGGACAAGTGACAGTGCCTCATTAACTCACTTTTTTCTTAAAAAACAAGGAAAACAATAATATTACAAACAAGCATTACAGGAGATGTAGTGCCAGCATGGGTTCAGAGAGAATGCTCCGCGATTTTAGTTCTTTGTCCCTTTTCCTCCAATACTAATCACAGCCTGGCGGACTGCAGCCCATGGGGTCGAAAGAGTCCATGGGTCGAAAAACACAACTGAGCAACTCAGCACAATTATAGCCCAGTCCTCACAGTGACCACGCACAAGAGGAATCCCTCCTTCCTTCATTATGCATAAGGATGCTGAGGTTGAGAGAATTGATTTCAGTGGCAAGAACTTAGCCGCCCTACCATCCCTCTTGGTGCCTTTCCTGAGACTCTCCTGGAACCTGCCTTGATGACTCTTTCTCCATGCACTCCAGACACAGGGATTTTCTAGAAGTAGGGCTTTCAGTGAAAAGCCAAGACAGCCTAGGGAAGCTGATTGGTTAAGCACCCAAAATCCCCACTCCTGGACTTAACTGCCATTTCTGTTGTATTTAGGTTTTTCCTGCTGATGGATTATCACGCTGACTCTGCGAGTTATCCTAATGAAATCCTTCTTCTGCTGGAACTTCTGTGACCCTCTACCCTACATTCTGAAATCACCCCTGTGTCTTCTTTGCCCTCATATCTTACTTAATTTCAGATTGTTTAAGCCAAAGGAAAAGATGGATGTCACTCCTGCATTGCGGCAATCTCCAATTAGATTCAAGACTAACAGACCTTAATCTCTGATCTTCTTGAATCTTTGCCTGGAGTTTTCTTAATAATAGGTACACATCAGCCCCAGTAATTCTCAATATCACCTTCCGAATAAGCCTCGAGGCCCTGAACGCCCAGTGCTGTGCTCACCTTGGTCCTGGATGTTCCCCACATAGGTGGTCTTGCAAGCTATAAGTACATAGTCCTTTATATAATTTGCTTACATTTCCAGTAAAACCTGAAAAAAATTTCTGAAATACCTATACACACAGAGGAAAAAACAAAACAAACAAACAAAAAACAAAAAACCACTAACAGTTCACTAAGCATCTGGGCCTTTGTTGTTCAGTTGCTCAGTCATGTCTGACTCTTTGCAACCCCATGGACTGCAGCATGCCAGGCTGCCCTGTCCATCCCCAACTCCAGGAGCTTGCTCAAACTCATGTCTACTGAGTCGGTGATACCATCCAACCATCTCATCCTCTGTCATCCCCTTCTCCTCCTGCCTTCAATCTTTCCCAGCATCAGCGTCTTTTCTAATGAGTTGGCTTTTCGCATTGGGTGGCCAAAGTATTGGAGCTTCAGCATCAGTCCTTCCAATGAATGATTTCCTTTAGGATTGACTGGTTTGATCTCCTTGCAGTCCAAGGGACTCTCAAGAAGCTTCTCCAACACAACAGTTTAAAAAGCATCAATTCTTTGGTGCTTAGCTTTATAGTCCAACTCTCACATCCATACATGACTACTGGAAAAACCATAGCTTTGACTAGACAGACCTTTGTTGGCAAAGCAATGTCTCTGCTTTTTAATGCACTGTGTAGGTTTGTCATAGCTTTTCTTCAAAGCCTTAGGTTTCATTTGTTCAAGAATTGTTAGTTGCTCAGTCACGTCTGACTCTTTGTGACCCCATGGACTATAGTCCTCCAGGCTCCTCTGTTCATGGGATTTTCCAGGCAAGAATACTGGAGTGGGCTGCTATTTCTTTCTCCAGGAGATCTTCCCCACCCAGGGATCAAGCTTGGGTCTCCTGCATTGCAGGCAGATTCTTTACCAACTGAGCTGCCAGGGATGCTAGACTTCGTCATACCTGGCTTTATATCTCAGCTTCACCACTTTGTGCGAGCTTAGACAAGGTGTTTAATTCTCTGAGGCTGGCTCTCCTTCCTGTAAGATGGGGTAATAATTATATGATTGGGACTTCCCTGGTAGTCCAGTGGATAAGAATCTGCTATGCAACGCAGGGAATGAAGGTTTGATTCCTGGTCAGGGAGCTAAGATCCCACATGCCGTGGAGCAGGTAAGCCCACTCCCCACAACTACAGAGTTCATGTGCCACAACATTTAACATCTCAGAAAGAGCCCATATGATGCAGCAAAGATTCCTTATGCAGCAACTAAGACCCAATGCAGCCAAATAAATACATATTGTTTAAAATAATTAAATGATTTGCGATCACTAATGGCACTTAAAACTCAACCTGGCACACAGAAGGCTGTTATTAACTGATGGCTTCCTTTCTTCTCTTAAGCTAGGAATCATAACTGATCTTCCCTCGGGTCTTTCAGCCTGTGTTGAACATCCAGATTTATGGGCTTTAATGAGTCACCAACTATGGGCTTTAATGGGTCAGGACTATAGGACCCTGAAGGTGCTAACATGGTTGGTGTCTGCAGAGGCAGCAAGTAAGTGCCATCTTGCAGGAGCCAGACTCTCTCCATCTTCTATGCAGGGCACACAATCACCAAACACCCCTGGAGAGTACCCGGGGTCACTCTCAAGCCCACCTGAGTCCTCACTGACTACACAGTGTTGAATGCACACGTGGGCACTAATTGAATAAAGCTTTCTCAGAATCAATATGGCTTGACTCCAAGTAGGCTATTTAAATAAGCAAAAGAAAATGCTACCGACTGGCCTCTGCTTTTTGTCTCCTAATTATGAGCATATTTGGCTGACTCAGAACCAATTTCATGTGCAGAAACCAAACAATTAAAAAGATCTCATTGTTAAAACCTGGGCATCCTTTTATGCAAATGAAGCACTGTGATGTACATGGGATGACTAAAAGCAAACAAAGCTGAACTTGGCTGCACATGTACTCTTGTTGCAAGAGGGTCCCAACTGGGTTGAGTCTCAGACTGCCTTTGTTAAATGCCTTGTGTAAAGCAAAGGAAGCCAAGAGCATCATCTCCAGCCTATAGCTGTGGGACCCAGGTCGGTTATGGAAACAAAGCAAAAATACTATTATTCACCCAGACAGCCATTGAATCACCCTTCCTATACCCTGGTCTCAAGTCTTCTCCACTCTGAAATTCTGCCTCTCTGCACTTCTTCAGCCTCTTACAGTCACAGGTACATCCTAAGATCACATCATGATCACATAAAATTAAGAATATAAATATCCACCTACTCCTAGAAGGCTTACCATAGTCTACACTGTGCTAAGTGCTTCACAAGCATTATCACATTTAATTTCCACTAGAAGCTTTTGACATAGGAACTATTATTATCTCTACTTTACAGATTAAGCAATTGAGTTCCAGGTTCACACAGTTAATATCTAAGAGAAAAGATTTATACACAGGTGTGTCTAACGTCAAAGTACGTATTTTTATCGGTTTCACATTGCTTCTTTTCTAGCCTCTGGTTTAAACATTTCAGTGTCTGACTATAGTTTCTCTCTTCCACTGACTCAATAGGACTGCTCTAAGCTAAGCTTCATGGAGAATTCCAGCCTCAGAGTCCTGCTTTATCTTTCCAGCCCATCAACCTTAGCCCAGCTTCACTTCCTTCCTTATCAACCTCCTTGCTGTCGTCAGTCATTTCAGCTACACGTTTACCGACTTCCTCCACCCCCTTGATCCCTTAATCTTTGTTAGCACTGACTCTGATGATGTCCACACCTGGATTAATACAACCACCTATTTTTCCCTTGGCTGGCCTGGGGGTGTGGAGTGTCACTGGCTTAAATGGACTACACATGTATGAACTCACCTGTCTTTGAGCTTTCTTTCTTTCTTTTTTTTTTTTTTTAATTTTAAAATCTTTAATTCTTTCTTTGAGCTTTCTGTTCCACTCCAAATTCTCTGTCCTGCTCAAGCTGGCTCCCTCTCCTGTTCCCCATAGAGATGACTCTCAGCCTTGTCTTCATTGTCAGGCACCCCATCAGGCTCCTGCCCTCATTCTCTCCCCTGTGAGTAAGTGGTCCGTGTCACTGAGAAAACTGAGCTCATTAAGCATAAACTCATTCATCTTTTTTTTTTCTGAAATCCCATACCTTCCCTGTTTCGGCCCCCCACCTGTCCCTTAGATTTCAAATATCCTTGTTTTCAGCAGGACCCCACTTTGTCAAAAAGTTCCAAGGATCATGCCTTGACCCCACGTGTCTGCTATGTCTTTACGTATATCGCCAGTCATTCCTCTCACTCTCCAGTGCGCTGCCATCTTCCCATGGCCACTCTGGAAAGACTGCAGTCCCCACGCCATTCCTCATCTTAACGGAAACTTGCAGCTTATAATAGTGTTTATCATACCTTCCTCTTGAAACCTCTGTCCTGTGTGACGTCCGTGATGACACATTCATAATCTTAGGGTGGATCAGTTCCCCCCTTCGCTGAATAGATTTTATGCACATTTGTCATAGTTCAGTCCCTAAGTCATGTTCGATTCTTTGTGACCCCATGGACTACAGTGCATCAGGCTATCCTGTCCTTCACTTGACTATAAATACCATCTAAGAGCTAATGATTTCAAAATCAATTTCCCAAGGCCAGACCTGAACCGAATGCTGGAGATCTGTACGTACATAGAAAAAAATTGTAGGTCAAAGAGTAAACCCAGCCTCCTCCCCCTAAAATTGCTTTTGTGACTTCTGTTTTTGTAATTGGCATTAACATCAATCATACTGCCCAGAGTCAAAACTTCAGAACAACACTTTGGTTTTTTTTAATCAATTACCTCTGCTCAGTTCAGTTTAGTCCCTCAGTTGTGTCCAGTCTTTGCAACCCCATGGACTGCAGCATGCCAGGCTTCCCTGTCCATCGCCATCTCCTGGAGTTTGTTCAAACTCATGTCCATCATGTCAGTGATGCCATCCAACGATCTCATCCTCTGTCATCCCCTTCTCCTCCAGCCTTTGATCTTTCCCAGCATCAGGGTCTTTTCCAATGAGTCAGTTCTTCATATCAGGTGGCCAAAGTACTGAAGTTTCAGTTTCAGCATCAGTCCTTCCAATGAATATTCAGGACTGATTTCCTTTAAGATTGACTGGTTTGATATCCTTGCTCTCCAAGGGACTCTCAAGAGTCTTCTCCAACACCACAGATCAAAAACATCAATCCTTCAGTGCTCAGCTTTCTTTATTGCCCAACTCTCACATCCATACATAACTACTGGAAAAACTATAGCTTTGACTAGATGGACCCTTATTGGCAAAGTAATGTCTCTGCTTTTTAATATGCTGTCTAGGTTGGTCATAACTTTTCTTCCAAGGAGCAAGAGTCTTTTAATTTCATGGTTGCAGTCAACATCTGCAGTGATTTTGGAGCCCAAAAAACTAAAGTCTCTCACTATTTCCATTGTTTCCCCATCTATCTGCAATGAAGTGATGGGACTGGATGCCATGATCTTCATTTTTTGAATGGTGAGTTTTAAGCCAACTTTTTCACTCTCCTCTTTCACTTTCATCAAGAGGCTCTTTAGTTCTTCTTCACTTTCTACCATAAGGGTGGTATCATCTGCATATCTGAGGTTATTGATATTTATCCCCACAATCCTGATTCTAGCTTGTGCTTCATCCAGCCAGGCATTTCACGTGATATACTCTGCATATAAGTTAAATAAGCAGGGTGACAATATACAGCCTTGACGTACTCCTTTTGTGATTTGGAACCAATCTGTTGTTCCATGTCCAGTTCTAACTGTTGCTTCCTGACCTGCATACGGATTTCTCAGAAGGCAGGTCAGGTGGTCTGGTATTCCCATCTCTTTGAAAATTTTCCACAGTTTGTTGTGATCCACACAGTCAAAGGCTTTGGCATAACCAATAAAGCAGAAGTAGGTGCTTTTCTGGAACTCTCTTGCCTTTTTGATGATCCAATAGATGTTGGCAATTTGATCTTTGGTTCCTTTGCCTTTTCTAAATCCAGCTTGAACATCTGGAAATTCACTATTCATGTACTGTTGAAGCCTGGCTTGGAGAATTTTGAGCATTACTTTGCTAGCGTATGAGACGAGCGCTATTGTGCGGTAGTTTGAGCATTCTTTGGCATTGTCCTTCTTTGGGACTGTAAGGAAAACTGACCATTTCCAGTCCTGTGGCCATTGCTGAGTTTTCCAAATTTGCTGGCATATTGAGTGCAGCACTTTCACAGCATCATCTTTTAGGATTTGAAATAGCTCAACTGGAATTCCATCACCTCCACTAGCTTTGTTCGTAGTGATGCTTCCTAAGGCCAACTTGACCTCGCATTCCAGGATGTCTGGCTCTAGGTGAGTGAACACACCATCGTGATTATCTGGGTCATTAAGATATTTTCTGTATAGTTCTTCTGTGTATTCTTTCCACCTCTTCTTAATATCTCCTGCTTCTATTAGGTCCATACCATTTCTGTCCTTTATTGTGCCAATTTTTGCATGAAAAGATGCATTACTCCTATGCATACACTCAATTCAATATTGTCTCATTGATTTAATCTCATTCATTCACCCTACAGTATTTATTATAAATCCTTTGGGTGTGATGGAAACAATTCCAGCTATAGCAATGCATGATTCCAGGGATATCCTGCATTCTGTGCAACACAGTGACCCTGTGAGGTACTGGGCGGTACACAGGGGGGTATAACAACAAGCAGTAAATGACATCCTCTGTGCTCATGGATCTGAAACTCTAAATGCTTTAAGCATCAGATAAATAAAACAGTGCTTAGATAATTCAGGAAATGATAATAGAGCCAGGAATTGAAGGAAGAGATAATGAATTGAATAGAGGAGGACAAATGGGTTCAGGTAGAGACACACACACAAATCCCCTCAGGCAGAAGCACCAAGGAGCATCCGTGCTACTGAAAGGCCAATGTGGCTGAAGCAGACACTGGGAGAAAATAGTACCAAATAAGACTGAAGGTTAGGGGAAAAGCTGATCAAATAGAAGTTTAGTCTACATATCAAGTCACGTTTCTGTTCTAAAAGTATTGGCAAGTCAATGGAGATATCTGCAGATTTTGAGCAGGTTGTGTGTGTGTGGTGTGGTGTGTGGGAGAGAGTCAGAGACACCTGGAGAGAAACAGAGGCACAAGGAGTCAAGGAATCTAATTTGAATTTTGAAATAAAAAACTACCCTGGCTACAGTGTGGCAACCAGCTGGATAAGGAGCAGGAGTAGATATACCAAGGCAGCTATGGCAACAGATCAGCATGCGGGCAGTGGGACTGGGGACGAGATACGCCTGTGAATTACTTGGGAGGCAAAATCGACAGAACACGGAGATGTACAGAGTAGAGCAGATAAAGGAGAAGACGCCCATATGGCTTCCTGACTTTTATAACTGGATGGATCATGGTGCCACTCACTGATGCAGAGAATAGGGGAAGAGGATTAAGAAGACAGGAAATTGCTTAGGAAATCTTGATTTCAGTTCAGGACATATCGGTTTGCAGAGACTTTCAGCCTTCCAAGAGAGATTATACATTACAAGTATAAAACTCAGAGGAGAGATGAGATTGGATATAAAAGTGTGAGCTGTCTATATAGATAATAACTTAAGCCATGGTATAAATTAAAATGTCCAGGATAGTTTTCTGTCTTGGTAGACTATCCAGGGAGAAAACTTGAAAGATATGAGAAGAGAGCATGTGAGTCAGCTCAGAGAACAGAATTAGCAGTAAAGTAGACGAGAAAGAGCTCAGAAGACAGACAAATGGCAAGAGAATAGAAAAACCAGGGGAGTGATGCTTCACTGAAGCTAAAAGCAGAGGGGTTCAAGAATCAGGAAGTGATCTTCAGAGCCAGAAGAGGCCAAGAGTCCAAGAAGCATAACATACAGAAATGCAGTAGGGCCACCTGGAGGTGCAATTATGGAAACCAGCATCGCGTTGGAATGGTTGAACATTCCATTCAAATGTAGAAAAAATTAAATATTAAGTAAATAAGGACATTTCCTTTCAAGAAATTCAAAGATAAAAGAAAGGAGCCAGAGGGAGTGTAAGGCCAAGACAGACTTGTATTTAATGGAAAGGGCTTGAACTCAGTTAAAAGCAAATAGAAAAATTTAGCAGCGGGAGGTATCTATGTGTAAGGAAAAGGGAATCTATGTTTCAACTGTCCTGGGGAAGAAGGAGTGGATGAGATCTAATGTCTAACATGAGGTTTGGCCTTAACTCCCGGAAGGGAAAGCTTCTCTTTTATAGCAAGAAAACAGAGGGATGAGATCGGAGGCAGTGGGTTCCCTGGGTTTTCTGTTTTGTCTCATATATCCCAGACACGGAGCTCAAGGAGCAAGCAACCTAAGGACACTAATGCATACATGGAGGCTAAGTTCCTTCAGTCGTGTCCAGCTCCTTGTGATCCCATGGACTGCAGCCCGCCAGGCTCCTCTGTCCCTGGGATTCTCCAGGCAAGAATACTGGAGTGGGTTGCCATGCCCTCCTCCAGGGGATCTTCCCAACCCAGGGATCAAACCCGCGTCTCTTGTGTCTCTTGCTTTGGCAGGCAGGTTCTTCACCACTGGAGCCACCTGGGAAGTGTGGGAACACTAAAGAAAGTGACAGTCACTCAGTTGTGTCCGACCCTTTGTGACCCCAGGGACTATACAGTCCATGGAATACTCCATGGCAGAACACTGGAGTGGGCAGCTGTGCCCTTCTCCAGGGGATCTTCCCAATCCAGGTATCGAACCCAGGTCTCCTGCATTGCAGCTGGACTCTTTACCAGCTGAGCCACAAGGGAACACTAATAGGCACAACCAAAAATAAACCCATCACTAAAGCCCTACTCTCTCTAACAAAGGACCAGGAAGTGGATAGCTGATGAAGACAGAAAGCTACAGACAATAACTTCTCCACTGTTATGAAACATGACAGAAGAAATCTCGGCCCCACCTCTATCCCTGCCGACAAAGACAAAGTTGGGGAAGTAGGGCATGTAGACTTCTGCCTGGGTCAGGCTGTAACCAAGCGCTTCTCCTCCAACCAGGGTGTTATATAAGTGCAAGGTATTCAAGGAGACCTGGTAGAAAGCCAGGACTTTCTTGGCTGCTCAGCAGTAACGAGGCAACCCTGACCATGGTGTCAGTGAGGCCGAAACTCCCACCTCTGTCTAAAAGTAACAGTCCTCCAATGTTGGATGCCATTGGAAGCCAAGTGCTGAACTTGAATTCCTACCCCTTATGAAAGTGACTGGGCAGGGCTACAGAGCACTGCACTCTTAACAGAGCAGTGTCAGTAAAAGGAAGCAAGCTAAAGCAGAAGGTTTAAAGAAAATCCACAGCTTTATAATACCACGAATGTCCAGACTTCCACGGGAAAGCATTCATTATTGAGGCCTTATTCATTGAGACCAGGAAGTTATCAAGCTATGAAATAAGATGATCAACAGATGCCAACACTGAGAAGACAGAGATGTTAGAATTATCTGACAAATATTTTAAAGTTACTATAATTTAAAGAAAAAAGGTTCAATGAGCTACTGATGTTAGCACTGAGCTTAAAATAAAATTTTAAAAATGACTGAAAGAAAGAATGTCTCAGCCAACAAATAGGAAGTTTCAACAAAGAAGAATAAGTAACTTAAAATTTAAAATTTTAGAGCTGAAAAATATAATACAAAGCTAAAAATGGTAAGCTAAACAGCAGAACAGAGAGATCAAAGGAAATCAGTGGACATAAAGATAAAACAATTACCCAATATGAACAAAGGAAAGAAAATAGACAGCAATAAGAACGAATAGAATCTCAAGTAACAGTGGAACATCATAAAAATATCTGACATTCATGTCGCTGGAGTTCCACGGGAGAGGACAGGATTGTAAAAGTACTTGAAGAAATACTGGCTAAGAATTTTCCAAATTTCACAAAAGACATAAACGTATAGATTCAAGAAGCTGACTGACTTTCAAATAGGATAAATCAAAGAAATCCACATAAAGAAACACCACAGTCTTATGTATGAAAACTAAAGGCAAAGAAAACATCTTGAAATTAGCAAGAGATCAACATTACCTCACCTAGAAAGGAAAACCAATTTGGAAGACAGTGAAGTTCTTAGAAACCACAGAGGCCAAAAGGAAGCATGCAGCATTTTTACAGAGCTGAAATGAAAGAAGAGTCAACCTAGCATCATCTTATATTCAGTAAAAATATCCTTCAGGAAAGGAGACAAAATTGAGACAGTTTCAGATAATGCAACACTAAGAGAATTTGTCATTGACAGATGTACCCTAAAAGAATGAATAAGGCAGTTCTCAAAACAGAAAGAAGATACTGAAAGAAGGACTCCTGGGACATGAGGAAGGAAGGAAGCACGTGTGAGCGTAGATACCGGCAACAGACTTCCCGTCTCCCTTGAGTTTTTAATGGATGAAGCAAAGTTATAACGGTCTGATGTGCTTCTAAATGTATGGAAAGAAAATATTTAAGGTAATTATAGTATAAATAAGAAAAGTAAAGGAATGAAAATAGATGTAAGGTTATAACATATCATTCTAGTGGATAAAAGGACAAAATCAGTAGATAGTGATATTGTTGTTTAGTTGCTAAGTCATATCTGATTCTTTGCAACTCATGGACAGTGATACTATATATATATTACATCTGTAAGCTTCCCTACAATGTATATATTACATTGTAAGCTTACAACCCACCTGTCAGTGCAGGAGATGTGGTTTCCATGCCTGGGTCAGTGAGATCCCCTGAAGAAGAAAATGGCAACCCTCTCCAGTATTCTTGCTTGCAAAGTCCCATGGACAGAGGAGCCTGGCGTGCTACAGTCCAAGGGTTGCAAAAAAGCTGGACAAAACTTAGTGACTAAACAACAGCAACACTGTAATATCTACAGAAACCCTTAAGAAACCTGTGCAAGGAGATGCACTCAAGAATGCTTTATCGAAACAGAAAGGTAATTTGAAAAAAGGTTCACACAATCCAAAGGAAAAAGGAGAAGGAAACAAAGAACTGGAAAAGGGAGAGAGAAGAAAAAGAAATGATAGACTTTAGCCCCATCAAAGGAATAATTATCATAAAGCACAAATATTTGCAGAGTGGATTTAAAAATGTGACCCCATTATATACTGTTTATTTTTTACTCTACAAAAATAATGATACAGGCAAGCTGAGGATAAAATAATGGAAAAGTTATATTATGTATACATTAAACAAAGGAAATTAGGAGGGCATATGCTACTATCAGATAAAGCATTCTAGACTTCAAAGCAAAGAAATGTATTACAGAAACAGACAGGGACATGATATGATTTAGAAAGGATCAAGGGTCAGGAACACATAGACATGCTAAATATATACCTGTATTTACAAAACAGTAGAACTGCAACTGTGAAGAAAAACCCACAGAATTGAAAAGGAAAATAGACAAATCCACAATCACAGTTGTAGAAGCTACTGTGCCCCTCTCCACAATCACTATGACAAACAGACAAAAAATGGAAGAGCCTAACAACATCAATCAACAAGGTTTAATGGACATGTATAGAACACCTCCCCCAACAACAGTAGAATGCATATTATTTTCAAGTTCATGCAAAACATATATCAACATTGATATGACCATACACATATCTTGCACCATAAGATAGTCTTCAACACATTTACAAATTGAAATTGTACAGGATATGTTCTTTGACAATAAAGGAATTGAACTAGAAATTGATAATGTAAATATAACAAGAAAATCTCCAAATACTTAAAAGTAAAGAATATACTTCTAAATAATCCAAAGATCAAATAGAAAATCTCTAGCGGAATAAAAAAAATTGTTGAATTAAAAAATCAAAATTATGGGACACAGAAAAAACAGTGCTAAAAGAAAAAATATTAACACCAAATACATACATTAGAAAAAGGAAAAGTCTCAAAACAATAATATAGGCTTTCACCTCAAGACTCTAGAGGAATAAATCAACAACAATCAACAGGAAGAAAACAACAAAGAAAACAATAGAAATAAATAACATTGCATACAGAAAAAACAGAGAAAATCAACGAAACAAGGATCGGATTCTTTAAGAGGATCAATAAAACTGACAAACCTCTAGCAATACTGATGAATATGAAAAGATACAAATTACCAACATCAGGAATAAAACCAAAGATATCACTACAGACTCTGTAGACTTCAGAAGGATAAAAAGAAAATAACATAAACTCTACAAAAAGTATTTGACAACCTTGGTGAAACAGAACCAATTCCTCAAAAAGCAAAAAAATTATTATAATTCATCCAATACGAGATGGACTAATAATGAAACAGAATTTTTCATTTAACTATCACCACCCCACCCCCAAAATGCAGACCAGGAAGATTTCACTGAGGAATTCTATCAAACATTCAAGATGAACTAATACTCATTGTACAAATCACTCCAAGAAAGCAGTAATAATTAATTTTATGAAGCTGATACCAAGACAAAGACAGAATCAAAAACAACTCCAAAACCTAGACATATTTATCCTTTAAATATAGATGTAAAATTCTTAAAAATATTTTAGTAGACAAAATTCAGCAAGGTATAGAAAGAATTATAGTGTTACCAAGTGAGGTTTATCCCTGGAATGTAAGGAAAGATCAATATTTGAAAATTAATCAAGGGGAAAAAAAAGTAATCATATCAGTCAATGCAGAAAAAACATTTGATTAAATTCAACACCCATGACAAAAATACCCAGGAAGGAGATTGGTCAAGATGGTAAAAAGACCCTAGCTCGCCTTTTCTCAGGAACACACCAAAATTGAGACAGGAAGACAAGAGCACAACCATTTTGGAAACAGGGACCAGTTTTGAGCAAAACAAGTCTTGCAAGCTAAAGAACAAAGGCCTTGAGAGCCAAAGTCCCAGCCACAAAAACCAGGCTTGCAGGAATAGAAGACTAACTTTATTACTGTTACACTAACAAGTATCCCTAGTTGCCACAAGCCAGGAAGCTCAGCTATAAATTTTAACTTTGTTCCTGGGCTTTCTTACAGGAAATTCTCGTGCATTTCTTTCCCCTCACAGGAGTGCTTCCTATTCCTGATAGCCACCATGGAGCCACCTGCTGCTGATCAAAGAAGTCTGAGGATTTCGGCAAACTATCAATGATCAGGACACAAACCCTCCACGTATCCCTTCTATGCAGGGAGCTACCACTTGGTTCTGCCTTCTCCCTTGTGCACAAGCAATCTCTTTTAGTACAAAGCTTTGCTTGTTCGAGAATCTTATAGAAGTGGTATTTATTTCTATGGTATTGCCTTCCAAGAATCTGTAAAGGGCCCTGTAACATGACCACATGTGTGCATGTGGGCCTGCTCAGCCGCTCAGTTGTGTCTGACTCTTTGTGATCCCATGGACTGTAGCCCACTAGGCTCCTCTGTCCATGGAATTTTCAAGGCAAACATACTGAACTGGGTTGCCATTTCCTACTCCAGGTGATCTTCCCAACCCGGGGATCTAACTTGAAAACTCCTGTGTCTCTTGCATTGGCAGGCAGATTCTTTACAACTGTGCCACCTGGGAGGCCCCAACATAACCACAACTATCTGTAAAACAGTTATCGATGAAACAGACCAGAATCTACCTGAAAAGATCTTCTGCAACTAAAGACACAAAGGACCCACAAGGAGACTAGCAAGAGGGGTGCCAGATAAAATCCACATATAATATAATATACTCCAGATATAATTGAGCCTCATATCCCAGAGTAGGGCTTCCCAGGTGGCCCTCGTGGTAAACAATTGCCTGATAATAGATGCAAGAGACATGGATTTGACCCCTGGGTCAGATCCTTGGATGAGGAAGATCCACTGAAGTAGGAAATGGCAACCTACTCCAGTATTCTTGCCTGGAAAATTCCATGGGCAGAGGAGCTTGGCAGGCTACAGTCCATGCGGTTGCAAAGAGTCAGACACGACTGAGCGACAGGGTACAAACCCCTGGGTGGGCGACTCACAAACTGGAGAATAACCATACAGTAGAGGTTCTCCCACAGGAGTGAGTCATTCTGAGCCCTGTGTAGGGCTCCCCAGCCCAGGGTCCAGCACCAGGAAGAAAAACCCCCAGGGTATTTGGCTTTAAGGGCCAGAAGGGCTTAATTTCAGAAGTTTCAAAAGATAGAAAAAAAGACACTTCACTCTTAAAGGGCACACACAAAACCTCGTATGCACTGGGATCCAAGGCAAAAGAGGTAATTTGATAGGAACCTGGAGCAGACCTACCTGCTGGTTTCGGGGGAGTCTTCCAGAAGAAGAGGGGCTCCTGGTGGCGACACAGGCATTGACGGCAACCAGATTTGGAAACAGTCTACCGCATGAAAACGTGTTGGCTGTACTTTGGTGGGCTCCTCCTTCCAGCATAGTAGAACCAAGACCTGCCCCACGCAACAGCCTGTTACCAGTGGTGGGACAGCTTAGGCCAAACAGCTAACTGTGCTGGAACACATTCCCAGCCGTCAGTAAAGGTACTGTTTAAAGACTTCAGAAACCCACAGCCAGCCACCTCAGGACACTCCCCTAGACACAGCCCAGCCTATCAGAGGGCCAAGTTCCGGCTCCGCCCACCAGTGGTCAGGCGGCAGTCTCAGAGTCTTCCGGACCCTGACTCCACTTACCAGTGAGCCAGCGTAAGCCCAGGCACTCCCTGACATTTGGCCTTTGGCAGTCAGGCACCTCATGACCAGGTCCTGTTAACCACATACAGCCAGCAGCAACCCCCACAAGGTAGCACCTGGCAACCTACTGGGCCAGGGGCCACCCAAGCCTACCAGACCACGCAGAGAGTAAGCCTGCCCCAAAGTAAGGATCAATGCAGCTCTCTTAAGGGGAACCCCTAGAGGAGCACTCCCCAGACTTTTTGGCACCAGGGGCCAGTTTCATGGAAGACAGTTTTTTCGTGGATGGGGATGAAGGGTGGGGATGGTTTTGGTGTGATTCAAGCTCTTGAGAAACTGATACGCAGGTCCGGAGGCAACCGTTAGAACTGCACATGGAACAACAGACTGGCTCCAAATAGGGAAAGGGGTATGTCAAGACTGTATATTGTCACCCTGCTTGTTTAATTTATATGCAGAGTACATCATGCGAAATGCCAGGCTGGATGAAGCACAAGCTGGAATCAAGATTGCTGAGAGAAATATCAATAGCCTCAGATATGCAGATAGCACCACCCTTATGGCAGAAAGCAATGAAGAACTAAAGAGCCTCTTGATGAAACTGAAAGAGGAGAGTGAAAAAGTTGGCTTAAAACTCAACATTCAGAAAACTAGGATCATGGCAACCAGTCTCATCACTTCATGGCAAATAGATGGGGAAACAGTGGAAACAGAAATTTGTTTTTGGGGACTCCAAAATCATTGCAGATGTTGACTGCAGCCATGAAATTAAAAGACAGTTTCTCTTTGTGAGAAAAGGTATGACCAACCTAGACACCATATTGAAAAGCAGAGACATTACTTTGCCAACAAAGGTCTGTCTAGACAAAGCTATGGTTTTTCCACTAGTCATGTATGGATGTGAGAGTTGGGCAATAAAGAAAGCTGAGTGCTGAAGAACAGGTGCTTTTGAACTGTGGTGTTGGAGAAGACTCTTGAGAGTCCCTTGGACTGCAAAGAAATCCAACCAGTCCATCCTAAAGGAAAACAGTCCTGAATATTCATTGGAAGGACTGATGCTAAAGTTGAAACTCCAATATTTTGGCCACCTGATGCAAAGACTCATTTGAAAAGACCCTGATGCTGGGAAAGATTGAGGTCAGGAGGAGAAGTGGATGACAGAGGATGAGATGGTTGTATGGCATCACTGACTCAATGGACATGAGTTTGAGTAAACTCCGGGAGTTGGAGATGGACAGGGAAGCCTGGCGTGCTGCAGTCCATGATTTCACAAAGAGCCGGACATGACTGAGTGACTGAACTGAACTGAAGCACATCACATTTATTGTGCACTTCCAATGGCACCACAGATCTGACAGGAGGTACCAGTCCGTGGCCTGGAGGCTGGGGACCCTTACCCTAGAGCATGTAGCTTTGGTGACAAGAGGGAGTGGGCTGCCGGGATGCATAGACACCGCCTACAAAAAGCCACTTCTTCAAGATCGAGAAACATAATTAACCTACCACATACATAAAAATACAAACACACAAAGAAGAAAACACTCAGGAAAATAGATATAGAGACAAACTTCTTCCACTTGATAGAGAACAACAACAAAAAATCTTTTGACAAAAATCTACACCTAATGTAGCACTTACAAGTGAAAGAATGTACCGGAAACAAAGAAAGAATGTCCATACCGATGGCAGTTTCTTTTAAAACCAACATATGACTATCAGCAATTCCAACCCAGCAACTATACCCCTGAGCTTTTATCCCATAAAAATGAACACTTATGTTCACAGTAAATCTGTACCTGTTTGTCTGCGCAGCAGGTTTACTTGTAACAGGTGAACACTGGAAACACTCAGATAGCCTTCAGTGGGTGAATGGTTAAAATAACAGTGGTATATCCATGCGATGAACTATCACTCAGCAATATGAATATACAAAACAACATGGAAGAATCTCCAGAGAATTATGCTGAGTGATAAAAGCCGATCCCCAAAAGTTACATACTGCATGATTCCACATATTTAACAGTCTTGAAATGACAAAATTATGGAAGTAGAGGAAAGGTTAGTAGTTACCAGGAGCTAAGACAAGGCAGAGGAAAGTGGATATGGCTATAAAAGGACAGTATGAAGAGTCCTGTGATGGTGAAAATATGTTCTATCTTGGCTGTGACTGATGTCCGTCTCCTGAGTGTGATGCTGTACTGTGGGTTTGTAAGTTGTTACATCGGAGGAAACTGACTAAAGGGCCATTGGATTTCTTTGTATTATTTCTGTAATCTATAATTATCTCAAAGATTTTTAAATTTAAGTTTTAAAATGTTGAGTGAGGGAAGGGGAAGTTATGTTCATGCATTTCAAAAGTGTGAACAGTTTCTGGGGAAAGTGAAGGCTGAATTGGCTAGAATGTCCTAGTAGAATTTCCAGGTCTCCTTGAGACTGGTGATCGTGAATTTACTAGGACAGCAACCTGCTCTGCTGTCAACTTACATCACCTATAAACTTACATCTACTTTCTGGCTATAGGAATAGAGAAGGCAGGTGGTTGGGTTTATTCAGGGTACAGAGGTCATCAAACAGGTACAACAATGAGAAATAAAGGATAATGTTTCTCAAAGCCGTCTTTATCCTTTTCATTCCCTGCAGCTGCTGCACAAGCTCAGAACCCTGTTCTTATACTTGAGGCTACGGCCAGTACTTCCTCATGATCCTGCTATCTATTTTTTCCCATCCCACCACTCATCCACTGCTAAAGAGAGCCGTAGGAAGAAGTCAGCACCCCCAGGGTTTCTCTCCTTACATTCTCTGGTGGTCCCCCGTTACCACCAGAGAGCACTTTATTGGAAGTGAAAACCGCTTTGGCCTTTCAGAGCTTACCCCTAATTTCTCTTCCAGGCCCTCCACCAACTTCCAGCCACAGAACTCAGCATCCCTCAGCCTTGTCATTCAGCCTACTTTCCTTTCAGATTTGTGGGTCCAGAAGAAACAATGTTGCCTGAAGCTAGCCTGCATGGGAGTAGCAAACGGAAACCCACTCCAGTATGGGAAAGCCCAGGGACAGAGGATATAATCCATGGGTTGTATCCTGACAGGCTGTAATCCATGGGGTCACAAAGAGCTGGAAACTCCTGAGCAGCTAAAGAACAGTGCCTCCATAGCCCCAGAGTCCCTTATGCAAAAGCTCATTATAATTGTCATAGTTCTCCAAAGAAACAGAACCAACAGGATGTGTGTGACAGTGTGTGTGTGTGTGTGTGCGTGTGTGAATAAAGAGGGATTTTTAAGGAACTGGCCCATTCAATTATACATGCAATTATGGAGGAGTCTGAGTGAATGTTAGTCTCTAAGTCGTGTCTGACTCTTTGTGACCCCATGAACGGTAGCAGGCCAGGCTCCTCTGTCCATGGGAATCCCTAGCAAGAATAATGGAGTGGGTATCCTTTCCTTTCACCAGGGGATCTTCCCGACACAGGATTGAACTCAGGTCTCCTGCATTGCAAGTGGATTCCTTACCGTCTGAGCCATCAGGGAAACCCATGGAAGAGTCTGGCAAGTACAAAATCTGCAGGACAAACAAGCAGGCTAGAGAGCCAAGGAAGAAGTGATGTTGCAGCTTGAGCCTGAATAAGAATTGGAGCAGAATTCCCTCTTCTCTGAAAGCGGAAGTTGTTCAGTCGTGTCTGACTCTTTGCGACCCCATCGACTATACAGCCTATGGAATTCTCCAGCCCAGAATACTGGAGTGGGTAGCCTTTCCCTTTTCAGGGGATCTTCCCAATCCATGGATCAAACCCAGGTCTCCTGCATTGCAGGTGGCTTCTTTACCAACTGAGCTATCAGGGAAGCCCCTCTTCCTTGAGGATCTCCATTTTTTCTCTTAAGGCTCTCAACTGATTTTTTTTTCCCCTTAAAGCTTTCCTCACATGATAGAGGATAATCCTCTTTATTCAAAGTCTGTTGACTTAACATACCTTCAGAGACATTGTGTTTGACCAGATATCTGTGTGCTATGTCCCTAGCCAAGTTGACACAAACAAGTCATCAACACATCAGTGATAGCTAGAGTGACCACATAATTTGTCCTTCTAATTGAAGCTATTAGTACTAACTCTGCTAGAACGATAAGCATAATGTCTCTGGCAGATGAGGATGTGAGGTCATCCTCATTATAGACTCATCACAGTATACTTTGACATCTCTCTGGGAATTTCTATGCATCTCTGCATCCGCAGAGGAAGATGGTGCCGTGCATGTTGTTACCTTTGATAAATGTTTACTGCTTCTCCTGGCCCTTGTTAAAGATATATGTAGAATTAAAGTAACAAAAGGTGGGAAATAAAATTTTAAAGTTGTTTAAGATGCTGACATTGTCTTCAGTTTGGTAAAAATACATATTTATATCTTTAAGAAAATTCCTTTAAGGATTTAGAGAATCTAAGAATGTGTAGCCAACATGCCAGCAAAGATACTGAAAGATAAAGCATTGTCTTGACTGTACAATTATACATCTAACCCAACTATATCAGCAATTACGTTGAATGCTAATAGACTAATTACTACAAGTAAATAATTTTTAAAAATAAACTAGGGGAGAGGGAAAGATGGCGGAGGAATAGGACAGGAAGACCACTTTCTCCCTCACAAATTCCTCAAAAGAACATTTCAACGCATAGCAAACTCCACAAAACAACTTCTGTAGGCTGGCAGAGGACATCAGGCAACCAGAAAAGCAGACCATTGTCTTCAAAAACAGGTAGGAAAAAATATAAAAGACGAGAAAGGAGACAAAGGAGGTGGGGAGGGAGCTCCGTCCCGGGAAGGGAAGCCCGTCCCGGGAAGGGAAGCCCGTCCTGGGAAGGGAATTTTAAGAAGAGAGGTTTCCAAACACCAGGAAACACTCTCCCTGCCGAGTCTGCGGCGAGCCTTGGAAATACAGAGGGCAACATAACAGGAAGGAAAAATAAAGAAATAATTAAAACCAAGAGATTACAAGCCCAACAGTAACTCCCCCAGCAGAAAAGCAGCACAGACGCCTGCATCCGCCACTGGGAAGTGGGGGCAGGGCAGGGACGCGCGGGGGGTGCGGGCTGCAGAGCTTTGTAAGAATCGGGCAGGAACGCCCCATGCGCAACCAGAACGATCTAACTTGGGCTAGCAAACCAGACTGTGGGATAGCTACCACGCGAAAAGCTCGAACATAAGACACCACCAGGACCGAGCACAGAACAAAGGATGGAACAGAAAAAGCCGGCTGCAGACCATCCCCCGCCGGGGACAGGCAGCCAGAGCTGTAAGGACTGGAAAGGGGCGATTGCAGACCCGGAGAGACTTTACTTACCTAACTGCAAGCAGGCTCCTTTGCTAAGACTTCTGGGGGTGCTGGACAGTCACAATCTGCCTCACGGGGTGCGCCAGCGGTCCACCCAGAAAGCTGAGCAGCAGCGGCGGAAAAGGTGACAAGCCGCGGCGATCGCGCTCACCAAACTCCTGAGCTACTCGGACCTGGGAAGGGCACAAAGCACAGTCCCAGCAGAATCTGTGCGTCTGAGGGCTGCCTGAGGGCCGAACCTGAGCGGCTTGGACCAGGGAGGTGCACGCAGCCTAGGGCCGGCCCCAGACGGTTCCCAGCTGAGCATCCTAGAGCCGGAGCGGTTTGTGCGCCGCGAGAAGGGACAGGTCAAGCGGGGCTGAGACACTGTGAGCACACAACAGTGCTATTTGTTTGCAGCATCCCCCCTCCCCACAGCGCGACTGAACTAGTGAACCTAAAAAACCAGCAAACAGAAGAAGTTAAACAGAGGGAACCACCTTGGAAGTGATCCCACACGGCCCATAACATCAGAGAAGGGCCAGAAATATTTTTACTATTTTTAAAATCATTCCTTTTTTGTTTGTTTGTTTGTTTTGTTTTTTGTTTTTTTCTTTTTTCTAACTTTTTAAAATTGTTAAGTCTTCTATTTCTCCTCTAATTTTTATTTCTATAACCTACTAATACTATTTTTTAAAAAAAGACTTTTTTTTTTTTTAAAGGCAACCCCATATATAGTCTTTGGATGGTTGGTGGGGTTTTTTTGTTTGTTTGTTTGTTTGTTTTGTTCCCTTTTTTAAATAATTCTTTTTTTCCCCTTTCTTCCTTTTTCCTTCTGCTTTTCTTTAATATTGTATCTTTGAAAATCCAACCTCTACTCTAGATTTTTAATCTTTGCTTTTAGGTTTTTGTTGTCAATTTTGTACATTTAAAAACCCAAACTTCACTATCCAAGTTTACCTGAGAGCAAGATTACTCACTTGACCACTCTCTCCTCCTTTGGACTCTCCTTTTTCTCCACCAGGTGGCCTCTGTCTCTTTTCTCCCCTATCTCTTCTCTATCCAACTCTGTGAATCTCTGTGTGTTCCAGACGGTGGAGAACACCTAAGGAACTGGTTACTGGCAGGATTTGTCTCTCTCCTTCTCATTCCTCTCTTGTCCTCCTGGCCACCTCTGTGTACTTCCTCCCTCTCCTCTTCCCCGTATAACTCTGTAAATACCTCTGAGCGGTCCAGACTATAGAGCACACATAAGGAAGTGACTACTGGCTAGCTTGCTCTCTCCTCTTTTGATCTCACCGCATCTCATTCCAGTTACCTCTAACTACCCCCTCCATCTTCTCTTCTCCATGTAACTCAGTGAACCTCTCTGAGTGTCCCTCAATGTGGAGAAACTTTTCATCTTTAACCTAGATGTTTTATCACCAGTGCAGTATAGATGGAGAAGTCTAGAGGCTACTGTAAAAATAAAACTGAAAACCAGAAGCAGGAGGCTTAAATCCAAAGCCTGAAAACATTAGCGAACTCTTGAATTCAGGGAACATTAAGCAATAGGAGCTCATCAAATGCCTTCATACCTACACCGAAACCAAGCTCCACCCAAGGGCCAACAAGTTCCAAAACAAGACATACCACGCAAATTCTCCAGCAACACAGGAACACTCCCCTGAGCTTCAATATACAGGCAGCTCAAAATTATCCCAAAACCTTTGATTTCTCATAACCCATTACAGGTCACTCCACTGCACTCCAGAGAGAAGAAACCCAACTCCACCCACCAGAACTCCAACACAAGCCTCCCTAACCAGGAAACCTTGACAAGCCACTGATAGAACCCCACCCACAGTGAGGAAGCTCCATAATAAAGAGAACTCCACAAATTACCAGAATATAAAGAGGCCACCCCAAACACAGCAATATAACCAAGATGAAGAGACAGAGGAATACTCAGCAGGTAGAGGAACAGGAGAGTTGCCCACCAAACCAAACAAAAGAGGAAGAAGTAGGGAATCTACCTGAGAAGAAATTCCGAATATTGATAGTGAAAATGATCCAAAATCTTGAAATCAAAATGGAATCACAGATAAATAGCCTAGAGACAAGGATTGAGAAGATGCAAGAAAGGTTTAACAAGGACCTAGAAGAAATAAAAAAGAGTCAAAATATAATGAATAATGCAATAAACGAGATCAGAAACACTCTGGAGGCAACAAATAGTAGAATAACAGAGGCGGAAGATAGGATTAGTGAAATAGAAGATAGAATGGTAGAAATAAATGAATCAGAGAGGAAACAAGAAAAACGAATTAAAAGAAACGAGGACAATCTCAGAGACCTCCAGGACAATATGAAACGCTCCAACATTCGAATTCTAGGAGTCCCAGAAGAAGAAGACAGAAAGAAAGATCATGAGAAAATCCTTGAGGAGATAATAGCTGAAAACTTCCCTAAAATGGGGAAGGAAATAATCACCCAAGTCCAAGAAACACAGAGAGTTCCAAATAGGATAAACCCAAGGCAAAACACCACAAGACACATATTAATCAAATTAACAAAGATCAAACACAAAGAACAAATATTAAAAGCAGCAAGGGAAAAACAACAAATAACACACAAGGGGATTCCCATAAGGATAACAGCTGATCTTTCAATAGAAACTCTTCAGGCCAGGAGGGAATGGCAAGACATACTTAAAGTGATGAAAGATAATAACCTACAGCCCAGATTACTGTACCCAGCAAGTATCTCATTCAAATACAAAGGAGAAATCAAAAGCTTTACAGACAAGCAAAAGCTGAGAGAATTCAGCAACACCAAACCAGCTCTCCAACAAATTCTAAAGGATATTCTCCAGACAGGAAACACGAAAAGGGTGTATAAACCTGAACCCAAAACAATAAAGTAAATGGTAACGGGATCATACTTATCAATAACTACCTTAAACGTAAATGGGTTGAACGCCCCAACCAAAAGACAAAGACTGGCCGAATGGATACAAAAACAAGAACCCTCTATATGCTGCTTACAAGAGACCCACCTCAAAACAAGGGACACATACAGACTGAAAGTGAAGGGCTGGAAAAAGATATACCACGCAAATAGAGACCAAAAGAAAGCAGGAGTGGCAATACTCATATCCGATAAAATACACTTTAAAACAAAGGCTGTGAAAAGAAACAAAGAAGGCCACTACATAATGATCAAAGGAACAATCCAAGAAGAAGATATAACAATTATAAATATATATGCACCCAATATAGGAGCACCGCAATATGTAAGACAAATGCTAACAAGTATGAAAGGGGAAATCAACAATAACACAATAATAGTGGGAGACTTTAATACCCCACTCACACCTATGGACAGATCAACTAAACAGAAAATTAACAAAGAAACGCAAACTTTAAATGATACATTAGATCAGTTAGACCTAATTGATATCTATAGGACATTTCACCCCAAAACAATGAATTTCACCTTTTTTTCAAGTGCTCATGGAACCTTCTCCAGGATAGATCACATCCTGGGCCATAAATCTAAACTTGATAAACTCAAAAAAATCAAAATCATTCCAAGCATCTTTTCTGACCATAATGCATTAAGATTAGATCTCAATTACAGGAGAAAAACTATTGAAAATTCCAACATATGGAGATTGAACAACACACTTCTGAATAACCAAGAAATCACAGAGGAAATCAAAAGAGAAATCAAAATATGCATAGAAACTAATGAAAATGAAAACACAACAACCCAAAACCTGTGGGACACTATAAAAGCAGTGCTAAGAGGAAAGTTCATAGCAATACAGGCATACCTCAAGAAACAAGAAAAAAGTCAAATAAATAACCTAACTCTACAACTAAAGCAACTAGAAAAGGAAGAATTGGAGAACCCCAGAGTTAGTAGAAGGAAAGAAATCTTAAAAATTAGGGCAGAAATAAATGCAAAAGAAACAAAAGAGACCATAGCAAAAATCAACAAAGCCAAAAGCTGGTTCTTCGAAAGGATAAATAAAATTGACAAACCATTAGCCAGACTCATCAAGAAGCAAAGAGAGAAAAATCAAATCAATAAAATTAGAAATGAAAATGGAGAGATCACAACAGACAACACAGAAATACAAAGGATCATAAGAGACTACTATCAGCAGTTGTATGCCAATAAAATGGACAACGTGGAAGAAATGGACAAATTCTTAGAAAAGTACAATTTTCCAAAACTGAACCAGGAAGAAATAGAAAATCTTAACAGACTCATCACAAGCATGGAAATTGAAACTGTAATCAGAAATCTTCCAGCAAACAATAGCCCAGGTCCAGACGGCTTCACAGCTGAATTCTACCAAAAATTTCGAGAAGAGCTAACACCTATCCTACTCAAACTCTTCCAGAAAATTGCAGAGGAAGGGAAACTTCCAAACTCATTCTATCAGGCCACCATCACCCTAATACCAAAACCTGACAAAGATGTCACAAAAAAAGAAAACTACAGGCCAATATCACTGATGAACATAGATGCAAAAATCCTCAACAAAATTCTAGCAATCAGAATCCAACAACACATTAAAAAGATCATACACCATGACCAAGTGGGCTTTATCCCAGGGATGCAAGGATTCTTCAATATCCGAAATCAATAAATGTAATCCACCACATTAACAAATTGAAAAATAAAAACCATATGATTATCTCAATAGATGCAGAGAAGGCCTTTGACAAAATTCAACATCCATTTATGATAAAAACTCTCCAGAAAGCAGGAATAGGAGGAACATACCTCAACATAATAAAAGCTATCTATGACAAACCCACAGCAAACATTATCCTCAATGGTGAAAAATTGAAAGCATTTACCCTAAAGTCAGGAACAAGACAAGGGTGTCCACTTTCATCACTACTATTCAACATAGTTCTGGAAGTTTTCGCCACAGCAATCAGAGCAGAAAAATAAATAAAAGGAATCCAAATTGGAAAAGAAGAAGTAAAACTCTCACTGTTTGCAGATGACATGATCCTCTACATGGAAAACCCTAAAGACTCCACCAGAAAATTACTAGAGCTCATCAATGAATATAGTAAAGTTGCAGGATATAAAATCAACATACAGAAATCCCTTGCATTCCTATACACGAATAATGAGAAAGTAGAAAAAGAAATTAAGGAAACAATTCCATTCACCATTGCAACGAAAAGAATAAAATACTTAGGAATATATCTACCTAAAGAAACTAAAGACCTATATATAGAAAACTATAAAACACTGATGAAAGAAATCAAAGAGGACACTAATAGATGGAGAAATACACCATGTTCATGGATCGGAAGAATCAATATAGTGAAAATGAGTATACTACCCAAAGCAATTTACAAATTCAATGCAATCCCTATCAAGCTACCAGCCGTATTTTTCACAGAACTAGAACAAAGAATTTCAAGATTTGTATGGAAATACAAAAAACCTCGAATAGCCAAAGCAATCTTGAGAAAGAAGAATGGAACTGGAGGAATCAACTTGCCTGACTTCAGGCTCTACTACAAAGCCACAGTCATCAAGACAGTATGGTACTGGCACAAAGACAGACATATAGATCAATGGAACAAAATAGAAAGCCCAGAGATAAATCCACACACATACGGACACCTTATCTTTGACAAAGGAGGCAAGAATATACAATGGAGTAAAGACAATCTCTTTAACAAGCGGTGCTGGGAAAACTGGTCAACCACTTGTAAAAGAATGAAACTAGATCACTTTCTAACACCGCACACAAAAATAAACTCAAAATGGATTAAAGATCTAAATGTAAGATCAGAAACTATAAAACTCCTAGAGGAGAACATAGGCAAAACACTCTCCGACATAAATCACAGCAGGATCCTCTATGATCCACCTCCCAGAATTCTGGAAATAAAAGCAAAAATAAACAAATGGGATCTAATTAAAATTAAAAGCTTCTGCACAACAAAGGAAAATATAAGCAAGGTGAAAAGACAGCCTTCTGAATGGGAGAAAATAATAGCAAATGAAGCAACTGACAGACAACTAATCTCAAAAATATACAAGCAACTTATGCAGCTCAATTCCAGAAAAATAAACGACCCAATCAAAAAATGGGCCAAAGAACTAAATAGACATTTCTCCAAAGAAGACATACGGATGGCTAACAAACACATGAAAAGATGCTCAACATCACTCATTATTAGAGAAATGCAAATCAAAACCACAATGAGGTACCACTTCACACCAGTCAGAATGGCTGCGAGCCAAAAATCTGCAAGCAATGCTGGAGAGGGTGTGGAGAAAAGGGAACCCTCCTACACTGTTGGTGGGAATGCAAACTAGTACAGCCACTATGGAGAAGAGTGTGGAGATTCCTTAAAAAAATTGCAAATAGAACTACCTTATGACCCAGCAATCCCACTGCTGGGCATACACACCGAGGAAACCAGAATTGAAAGAGACACATGTACCCCAATGTTCATCACAGCACTGTTTATAATAGCCAGGACAAGGAAACAACCTAGATGTCCATCAGCAGATGAATGGATAGGAAAGATGTGGTACATACACACAATGGAGTATTACTCAGCCATTAAAAAGAATTCATTTGAATCAGTTCTGATGAGATGGATGAAACTGGAGCAGATTATACAGAGTGAAGTAAGCCAGAAAGAAAAACACCAATACAGTATACTAACACATATATATGGAATTTAGAAAGATGGCAATGACAACCCTGTATGCGAGACAGCAAAAAAGACACAGATGTGTATAACGGACTTTTGGACTCAGAGGGAGAGGGAGAGGGTGGGATGATTTGGGAGAATGGCATTCTAACATGTATACTATCATGTAAGAATTGAATCGCCAGTCTATGACGCAGGATACAGCATGCTTGGGGTTTGTGCATGGGGATAACCCAGAGAGATGTTATGGGGAGGGAGGTGGGAGGGGGGTTCATGTTTGGGAACACATGTAAGAATTAAAGATTTTAAAATTTAAAAAATAAAAAACTAAAAAATAAAAATAAACTAAATTAAACACAGGACCCACCTCCCCCCCACCCCCAGCACACACACACATTTGCACAGAACTCCAAGCTGCTAACGAATGCTACACCTTAAATATAAGCACACAGAAAAAGTTGAAAGTACGGAATGGAGAGGTGTCAATTTTCTCCAAATTTATTTCTGGATTCAATGCAGTTTCAATCAAAATGTCAGGAGGAATTTTGTGAAGAATAGGATGGTGATTCTAAACTTGATGTGCGAATGCATAGGGCTGACTTAAATTGCCAGATATCACAACTGATCACAAAGTTGCAGTAACCGAGACCGTGTGATCTTAGTAAAAATGGACAAATAGGCCATCAGAACAGAATATGAAAGCTGTCTAGCACACACAGCTCAGCTGATTTATGATGAACCTGATACGGCAGTGGGGACGACAAGGGCACTTTTTCCCTATAGGTGGTGCTAGAATAACTGAATCTCTGTGTTTTAAAAAACGTCTTTTATCTTCTATTTTTAATTTAAAAATTAAGTCCAGGAGGATTATAGGTGTAAATGTGAAAAGCAAACCAGACAGCAACGAAGCATGAATGTCTCCCTGACCTGGGTTAGGCAGAGCTTTCAGAAGCAGGGCAAACTGATACTGAGGGCAAGAGAAAAGTTGACACATGAACCTACATTTAGTTTAAGAACTTCTGTTCATCAGAAGATAGTAGAGAGAAGGCAAGCCATAGTGTGGAAGAAGAGGGACATTCACAAAAGCAGATATTCAGCTAAGTGTATGTAAAGACTCAATCTCATTAGTCAACAAGAGCATGCGAATAAAATCCACAGTTTGGTATACTACATTCCCACTAGCGCATGGCTACAATTAAAATATCTGAAAGCACTAGTGTTAGTGAGGATTTACAATAATTGCAATTCTCAGACATCACAGGTGAACTGCATAAATCAGGGCAACGGCATCTGAAAACATTTTAGCAGTATCTATATAAAGTCCAACGCATGTATACCTCTGACCCAGCACTCTAACAGAAACACATACATAAATCTGCCCAAAATCATGTACAATAAAATCTTCATAGGGACACTATTTGTAATAACACAATAAAAATAAACCGAGTCTATAAACAGTAGATTGCATAAGCTGTGATATTCATATAATTAAATCCTCTATAGCAATGAAATGAACTTCACATAGAAATGAAGAGAAACCTCTAAGGCCAACATTGAATGAAAAAAAAAAAAAAAAAAAACCCAGGGCTGAAAAAGGATAATTGAATCTATCTGTACCTATTTTTAAAATATATTAAATTAACGAGTAGTTACAGAACTAGGAGGCATGGTTTACTCTGAGGTTTCAGAGGCATTAATTAGGAAGTTGGAAATGTTCTATTCCTGTTTAGGCTGCTGGCTACGCAAGAGTGCTCACCTTGTTAAAATGAATCAAGCTGTACAGTTATGATTTGTACACTTTTTTGGATGTATTCAAAAATTTTGTTTAAAGATATATTTTCAAACTGTGCCCCTGTAGTCAGCTGGGCTCTTTGCAATCATATTTTCTATACCAATGATGTTCATCACTGATTAAAGCTCTTGCCATGTGCTAGCCACTAATGCTGGCACTAGATGATTTATTCCAGTTATTATTTCATCCTTTGAGATGGGATTGCTCCTCTCTTTCTATAGATTTCACAGATGCAGAAGCTGATACTCAGGTTAAGTGACTTACTTAGGGTCATATAGAAATAAAAATAGCAGAACTTGATTTCAAAAGCATGCCTTTGTGATTGCAGGTCAGTGCCTCTTCTGTAACTCCCCGCCTTGGCATTGTCTGGGATTCCATTTAGAAGGGTGGCCTCCAACAACTAAATTAGAGTTTTGAGGGATACAGTCTCTGCCTCAGCTGTGAAAAGGGAAAGGAATGATTTTTCCAAAATGTTCCACACTCCATTCTGTCAGCCTTCACCCACAAGCTTGCGATCTGTGATGGTTGAGCTCCAGATCTAGGAAAATAGCCCTCTGCCTGATGTCTCTGCATTTCATGTCTACATCTTCTGAACACGTGGAGCAATCTAGGATGGAGAGAGCACAGGTTTTATCTAGGCAGATAAACTAGCTGGACCTCCTTGAGCAAACCACGTAACTATTCTGAGTCTCTTTTACCTCATTTGCCAAAAAAGAGATTTCTTGATTTTCCAAGATAAGAAATGAGTTAATTCTCATAGAACATGATAAGCATATAATCCATGTGAATCCCCCCTTTTCCTTCTCTGCATCCTGACATGTTAAGCATCTTTCATTTCTCCCCTTCACCATAGCCATTCCACCCTGCTCTGTGCCCCAGGAGGCTGGCCAATGTGAGTCTTGGTGAGCTCCTTGCTCTCTGCTCTTAGAACTGGCAGAAGATTAAGAGGTGGGGAACCAGTGAAGTCAGAGTACACGTTCCTCCTCCTGGCTCCTTGTGGGGTCGCCATCAGATGGCTTATCCCCTGGAGATGGACTCAGCCCATTTCACACCTCCTCTCTCCCAGTTAAAGCACATGCTTCCTCCTCCTCTCCTTTCTGGCCACGAGGTGCTAAGACCGTGCTGCTCCCACCATCCACAGCCTTCTTCACTATTCTTACGGCTGACCTGCGTACATCCTTCTGAATGGTGCCCCCTCCTCAAATTCCTCAGCTTCAGTGTGGCCTCTCTTTCTTACTGGGCAGGATCCTTACGGATCTGACAGCCTGCTCTTTATCTCCTGAATTGAGAAGCACCTTCTTCCTGAGGAAACCTAGCTTGTCCAGATGACAAGTTGCTCATCAAGGAAGATCAGCCACTGTGAGCTTCACACCTAAGGTGGTGGCAGAAACTGAAAAACAGATAGACACACACATCTACTTTTTTCATCAGGCATAAGGGAGTTAGGTCCTATCTCAGAAGCAAAGAGACATCACCCCAGAAAGCCCCTGGCCATCTGGGGTTTTATGGAATGCGTGACTATAAACCTCACCCCTTATACTCTTGAAGACTCAGTACCTCTGTAGCTTTGTAGGCCAGTCCTCCCCAGAGCCTGCTTCTTCTCACATCTGCATTTCATTATAAGCCCATAGGGAAGTCAGGGTACTGATTGAACAGCTTCCAATCAATTTGTGCCACTCACTGTAGGTAAGCCAGGCTGCTTTTCATTTGCTTTCGGGGAACAACTGAGAATTATTATCTGAGCCAGTGTCGGGAATAGACGTGAGAGCTGCAAGCATTGTCAGCTCCCAGTGGGACAGGGCTGGGGCATAGGGCAAGTGTCCCAGGCCTAGGGGTGAAAATGGAAATGCTATTTTTCTTCGCCCTGGCAGGCAACTTTGCCTTCTGCCCAAGCTGAAAGGAAGTGTCCCCTGTGTGATCACTATGAATGAGACAGTTGGCTACACTCAGAGGCTGAGCAGTTCCCACTGAGAAGTAGGGTGCTGTCGGTATGCAGATAAGCCCAAGAGCCACCATTTTTGAGGCCCTATTTGTGCAGAGGCTTTATCGCAGGTCCTCACAGCTGATCAGGACTCAGGACCCATTCTTAGGGGAAGCGATACAGCAAGAGGCTCAGAGCTGAGAGTGACGGGACCAAGGATCTCATATGGTGAGTGACAAAGACCAGGGTTTAAGCCAGATTTGTTTGACCCTCAGTCTCTACTTATTGGATGAGTATTAAGCCAGGCTGGTTCCCATAGACATTCATTTGGCTCTACCTTAATATGGAAGAAAGCAATCTGACCTCCACGAAGCAAAGGTAAGAACTCTTGCTTGTCAGCCTCCATGTAGGTTCAACAGGTGAGTCAGATACCACAAGAGGGGAGCGTATGAAATGGGAAAACTTTGTTGTCAGAACTCACAGATAGCTCTACAGACATCCTTATCACCTTAAATCCGGGATAACAGAGCTAAAAGGCCCAGAAGCTAAATGAAAAGCCAGCTCTTGCTTATTTTAGTGACACTCAGCAGTTGCCTTGCTGGAGGTCTGAGGGATCCCAACCCCTTCTCCCTGTCCCATCCCACAATGAGCCCAGCGTAGGAGAACCTGTGTTGCTCTGCTCCAGGCCCTGTGATAACACTCTCGGTGTAAAGTGCTAATACTGTGTCACGAGTAAAAGCTTGGGCTCTGCACTTGGATTCCCTGGATGTCACAGCCCTGTTCTACCCGGCCAGCAAGTCACTGACCTTTTCTGAGCATCCTTTTCTCTCTTAGCTACAATGCACGATCAAAACAGGAACAAACCTGAGATGATATAGAGAAAAGTTTGGCATGTAATAAACACTCAATAACTTACAGCTATGCTTATGATTACTAACTATGGGATTCTCAAAACAGACAATGAGATATATATTATCATCATCAATATACGAATAAAGCAGTGAGATTCCAGGAAGTAAAAACAACACCAAAAACCCACTGTACTCAATACATCACAACCATTATGTGCCAGAAATAGGACTCCAGCCCACACCTGGACAGTTTCACCAGCTGTCCCTTTGCCTCGTCTGGACCACGCTCCCCTGCGCCAGGATTAAAGCATCAGAACCACTCCACGGCCCTTTCATCCTGCGGTGCCTTTTGTGCTCTGCCAGTAAAGCCTTCTCTGCTGCTGCTGCTAAGTCGCTTCAGTCGTGTCCGACTCTGTGCAACGCCATAGACGGCAGCCCACCAGGCTCCCCCGTCCCTGGGATTCTCCAGGCAAGAGCACTGGAGTGGGTTGCCATTTCCTTCTCCAATGCATGAAAGTGAAAAGTGAAAGTGAAGCCGCTCAGTCCTGTCCGACTCTTAGCGACCCCACGGACTGCAGCCCACCAGGCTCCTCTGCCCATGGGATTTTCCAGGCAAGAGGACTGGAGTGGGCTGCCGTGGACTTCTCCACCTCTGGGTTAAAGTCCCAAGGTTCCACCTGAAGTGTGTTTCACACTCTTTCCTCTGGGTAATGCTTTGTAATTCTTCCCCCTCAAGTGGGTGCTGACCTGGGGTCACACCTGAACACCAGCATTGGGCAACTAGAACACAGGGCCTTCCTGAACCCCATCTCTCACAGGCAGAGACTTAAAATTTGTATAGGAAAAGTTTTAAGAATATCTGAGAAGATATGGATCTTGTTTCGGAAAAACATGCACACACACAGAGTAACCGAACAATTTAACAAACAATTAAAAAAATCTCTCAGGCACCTCAGAGATTTACCCAGGGGCTTCGGGGGAGGCTTCCCTTGGCCTGATACACAGTTTACTTTCTGCAGAAGGAGGGGCTTTGGGAAGAACAGACACCCCACCTAAAAGCAGCCTGTTTTCTGAGTAAATCTAGGAGACCCTGACACCCTGCCTGTTAAAGGGTTCTTTAAAGGAGCAGGTACCTGGCCCAGACTCTGTGGATAGGAATGACCCTGCTAGCCCAGGCTAGCCATGGCCACAGCAGGGGTGCAAAAGCAGATACTCACCTGAGGCCACTGGAGAGAAAGCAACAAAGACAGAAGCTGAGGGAGCTGGTGGGGCTGGCGCCACGATGCCTTGGGGCAGAGAAGGTCGGCATGGGTCCAGCGCCTGAGGGACAGCAGGGCTGCTCCCTATCCAGGGAGAGCCAGCTGCGTTGGCAAGAACACGGGGCTATGGACTCAGACAGACAAGGAAATGTGTCTCCCAACACTGTCACTTACCAGCTTTGGAACCAGGCCTTTTTGAGTCTCAGCTTCCCTTTCTACAAATTTGAGACAATAATCTCTACCTTGCAGGGCTGCTCTGAGAATGAGAGAGCATTTGTATGTAAAGCGTAGAGAGCAGACCCTGGAACACATTACTGAACTGCATAGATATCGCGCTGGCTATAAACTGAAAGTTTGTGGCATCTCTGCGTCAAACATGTCTATTGGCACCGTTTTCCTAACAGCAGTTGCTCACTTTGTGTCTCTGCATCACATCTTGGTAACTGTCACAATATTTCAAACTTAATCATCATTATTGTATCTGTTAGATCTGTGATCAGCAATCTTTGATGTCATGATGGTTAGCATTTCTGCAATATTTTTGATTAAGGTAGGTATATTGTTTTCTTAGACATTATGTGACTATACACTCAATAGAGTGTAATGTAAACCTAACTTTCATATTCAACAGGAATTCAAAACAGTTCATATGACTTGCTCTGTTATGATATTCATTTTGTTGTGATGGTCTAGAACTGAACCTGTAGCATCTTTAAGGTCTCCTGGCACCTGATCAATAAACAGTCAGTGAAATGGATGTGATCATGACTATTCTTAAGTGGAAATATTTAGATATCTTGGAGAATGCTGGAGACTTCTTTGCATAGTTCCAGGATTTGGGTTGAAAATCAGGAGGATTTCACAATAATGGTTTGGTGAGAATGGGCAGTTCACTGGGCACATTTGGCGCCTGGCCAGAGAGAGACCAGATAGAAGCAGGAAATGCATCTCCCTCCAGAGTGGCTGACTGCAGAGCACCACGTGGCTGATGGATGCATGGAGACTGGACACTGGACAGAAAAGCTCTGAAACAGCCTCTTTCCTCCCTGGACTCTGTTTCCCAGATCTGAGAAGCAGGACCTGCTTCCATTGCCCAAGTGCATAGCGGTGTGCTTCTAAACTGGATGCCTGTTTCTAGAGTGCTGAGTGTGTGTGCAAGGACCCCAGTGTTCATGCAGGAGCGTGTGTATATGTGTATATGTGCCTGTGTGCTGTGTGCTCAGTTGTGTCCAGCTCTTTGAAACCCCATGGACTGTAGCCCTCCAGGCTCCTCTGTCCATGGGATTTTCCAGGCAAGAATACTGGAGTGGGATACAATTCCCTTCTCTGGAGGTCTTCCCAGCCCAAGGATCAAACCTACATCTCTGGCATTCCCTGAAATGGCAGGTGGATTCTTCGCCACTGTGCCACCTAGGGAGACCTGCACGTGCCCGTGTACACTTACCTGGTTTGTTGATAAGTCTCAGTGTGTTGATAGATATTTTGTTTCCCTCAGAGATTGACTACCTGGTTGCCCTAGCAACTGTATGCTTGGATCTGCCAGTAACAGAGCCCTTCCTGAGACATTTGATTGCTCACCCTGGTGCCCTCTCTTCCAGATCTTGGCCATTGCCCATTGCAAATTTCTGTAGCAGAAGTTGTTTTTTCTTGTTATGGAGAAAACCTCTCCTTTCTCTGGAGCTCAGCTCCCAATGTCAAGTTCAGAGGTCAGAAAATGAAAGCTGGAAAGAGGATCTGATATCATTGACAACTGTCCCTTTCTCCCTTGTAGGAGGTGATTATTAGCTCATCTGATTTATCTGGAACAACTGTACTTTTCTCATAAGTAATCTCCACTATATACCACAGAGAAGGTAAAAAGACAATAATTAAAGTTATTGGCACAGGAAGTTGTTACCTATTTGAAATTTCCTGGTATGAAGGGTGAGAATAATAAAGATAGAACATAGTTTCATTTATTAAAAGCAACTAATGGCATGAAAAAATAATATTTTAAGTACAAAAAAACTCACATTAGGAACAGAAATGCTGTCTCTTTTATTGTGTTCATAGCCAGGGAAGGTCAGTTAAAATATTCTGAACTTTCATCTAATCTTGTGTTGCCAAAGCTAGGAGAGCAAACGAAGGCTTTTGTTAAGACATAGATGCTAATTCATGAGCATATTCCTGTGGGAGTGAAAGGTGAGTAACTAACCCCCTAGTCTTGGAAGCATAAGGTCGCATAGAGACCAAGTTCCCCAAGGGACCTTACCCACCCCCATGGTGATTAAGTGAGACGGCACAGCCCAGAGGAGCTGAACGTTCCTGCCGCGTCATCACGGCCTGTGGGGCCAGTGGTGTTTTGTTCCTTTATGTGCCATTTGTCTCCTTTCAAAGCTTGAAAAGACAGGATTAAGTATCGAATTTGTTTCACCTTGGTAAGATTCAGAATGATTTAGAATTTAAGAACTGAGTCGCTTTTTCTCAAGTAAATAGAACACTTTGGGATTCCTGTCTAGATCCATCTGTCTGTTCAGATAATCTGGGAATGCCTGAGGGTTCTATGCCTCCCCGCCCCCAGTCCTTCAAGCCTGCACTCAACATGGGAGAAGCCTCTCATTGGTGCAGGGACAGAGGACAAGGGCCAGACAGGCTCCTTCCAGTTTCCAAAAGTTGAGATTTTGATCATGAAAACCAAACTCCTGAGGTCAGCCTTGCTTGGCCCAAGGCTGCCAGGAGAGGAACTTTGTGATGCAAAAAAGTGGGGCTGGAAAGCATATGACTCTGGAGGTGCAAGGGCCAGACTGGGGATCCCAGGGTCATAGAAATGACTGGGTATATGGGTATTCACTGGAAAAAATGGTACCCCAGAGCATCTGAGGGTCAAATATTGAAAAGCCAACCTATGGGGCCTCAGAGCATGACAGAGCCTTAACCCTAAGGCCAAAGCACAGGGAAGCAACTTCTCCGAGATCGGAGTGGGTGTAGATCTGAGAGAAGAAACAGAATCACTCAACTGTTAAAGGGGTGCTCATCCCACAAGGCCGTGGGGACACTTCCCTATGTAACGTGTCCTGGTTCTCTCCTAGGCGTTCTTCGAGAAGGCAGACGTAGCTGGAAACTATCAGGTCAACCAAGCATTAGCATCGCTTCTCCGCCTGCCCCTCGCGTTGCTGCCCAGCTGAGAGGCGTGCTCTGCAAACGCACTGCGTGAGGGGGATGCGCCTCCTCTCCCAGGTGTGTCTGAGAGCCACTTGGCCTGAGAAATGTCTCACAGCAGTCCACACCAAGGGGACAGAGGATAGCTGGTGCCCAGGAACACACAGATAGCATTTCTTCACCCCAGAGAAGAAGAGGGTAGGGAGCAAAGTCAAGTTTTATTATTAAACAACTTTAATCCAAATGCTGATTATTATTTGCAGTGTCTGAAGGCACAAAATATACCTAAAATGTATGGAATCATCTAAACAGAGTTATAAATCCAAAGAGCAAAGCATGAAGAAAAAAAAGAAAAAATACATTCTGAGCCGACACAGAAATCTGAGTTGGGAGGAATTTTTTTCTAGAGAACTTGCTTGAGTATCAGCCATTTCCCCTCATGCCAAGGATAGGAATTTAAAAAAAAAATATATAAACATGGTGAGGAATAATACCATGAGTTGTTTAGTTTTTTTTTTTATATAAGCAAAATACCTTTCCTTTAAAGATCCACTTGTTCTCATTCTCTCTCTTTCACACACACACACACACACACACACACACCCCAGCACTCTCCTCTCCCTGACACCCATTCAAAGCAAACTGCCCAAGAAGACACCCATGGTATACTCCAGAAGACAGGTCATTTCAGGGAGAATAAAAACAGAGTTGAGTGTGAGATAGGCAGTGAGACCAGAATTTGATTAAGAAAATAGAGAAATATATATATGAAAAAACTGACCATCCAGGGAAGGCCCCCTCAAAGTGCTGATGGAAAGAAGATGAAGTCTGTTCTGCCTCAGGATTACGGTAGCCCACCTAAGCTTCCCCGCTTGCATGCACCCGGCTCCAAACTCTATGCGCTCTGATTAGAGGAATGTCAACGGATTGTCCTGGCAGCACGAGTATCAGGCCATTCGCAGCATCCAGATAAATAACATAATTATAAGCACTCTCCTTCCCAGGGTGTTTTTAGCTGACTCTGTGATGCAGCTGTTCCTTACTGCTCAATCATGTCACACGGGACTTTGGGAAAGAAATCAATCCCAGGCTAGTTATCACCTTCATAAATACGTCTCTGGAGTAACTCCACAGGGCTACAGGACAAGCAATCAATAGGACTTTGTATTTCTCCAGGACCACAGACAGACCCCAGCTCTCAGCCCCGCCCCATTACTGCTGCGGGATGGAGCCCCGCCCTTCCTGGTGCCGGATGTGGGGTGTGTTCAGCACCATGGCAAGTTATGAAAGCAGAATCACCTGTGTCTTCAGGAGAAAAAGAGCTAAAGTTACATATAGTTACATACAGCTTAGAGCACTGGAATGACTGCCTCTAGAGTCATTTCCTCTCCCTGATTCTATAGTTTCATTGCCCCAGAAAGGGCAATGGAGGGAGGCAGGGCTATCAGGTCATTGTAGCCGGAAGAAAAAGAGTTTCCTAGCAGGTTTATCAGCTCAGGGATAGAGCCGGGGAGCTCAGAGGCTAGACGATGCCCTAAGCCAGGAGAGACCCTGCTATGGGCTGGATCGCAGACTGAGAGCTTCTGCTTTGGAGCAGGTGGCGAAGCAGGACGTGAAGTCTCATGCTGGGTTTCAGCCCTGTCTGGCAGACTGTCTGCAGGGTTTAAGACCCAGGGATATCCTTTCACTTTGGGAGCTTCTTCTCTGGAGGTTGGGAATTACTTATCTCCACATCACACAGGTTACACTGTTCTTTCTGTTAAGAGCCAAGGCTTCCTCTTACCTGCACGAACATGGTCCTTTTTATCTATTGTGGGCACTCGCATCACTTAGGGCACTAGTCTGCTCACCTGCGGTCCCTCTCTCCACTCCTGCAACGGGATCCTTTCACCTGAAAACACACCCACACCCAAGTGAATATTCTCCCCCTACCTGGCTTCTCACACCCCCCGCCTCACCTGGTCCACACACCAGACCTCACAGCTTCCGATCCCCATGGGAAAAGCCAAACCCACCTCTGCTCAGCCTCCCTGAGGCAATTGTGGGACCCAGCCTCTTCCTCCCAGATTCCATCACTTGTGGATGTTTCTTATTAAGAAAAGAAAGTCAAACACACACACACACACACACACACACACACACACACACAGAACAAGGCCAACAGGATAACCCTAGAACACGTCGGCCTCCACGTCCTCAGAGTTGGCTGTATCGGCCTGGGTGCTTCTCTTGGCCCACAGCACACCGTGATGTGAAGGGGGGTGACCAGCAGGACAGCTCCAGTCCCGGGAGCCTCCTCAGTCCCAGGCTGACTGGCACAGGGACCCAGGGGTCAGGCTAATGCTGGTTCGAGGGTCACCCTTTATCTACGTGAGAGGACTAAGGGGAAAAAGGCCAGGGGCATAGGAACATGGCAGGAACCAGGAGACAGGGAAGGAGGCAGTGCCCCAGGCTGCTCTATAAGGGACTGGCTGGTCACCTTCCCCTCTGCGCCAGCAGGGGGCGTCCTTTTCTGATCACCCCTCCTGCCCTCGCCCTCAGAAAGGCCCAGGAACAGGGGGCTTCTTTGGCACTTCAGAATGATCACAAGTAATTTGCCATTTTATTCATATAGAACAAAATTTACAAAGTCATTCATACAGGTTTTTTTTTTTTTACTGACTTCGAAAATTGGGAATATTCAAAATACACTTTTACCCCACTCCATTCTGTCATTATTTACACGTATATACAAGAAAAATGAAAGAGTCTCTGTGTGTGTGTGTGCGTGTGCACGCGCACAGGCACACGCGTGTGTGGTTTGTGGTGTTGTTTTCTGGTATTAAAAAGCTCTGCTGGTCGGGTGGGTGGATGGGCGGGCAGGAGGGCAGGCGGCGCGGTCAAATGGAGGTGCCATGGGAGGTGTCCAAGGCCTCTGGAAGGACGCCTCCAGGCACGGGCTGGAAGGACATGGGGATGGGGGTCTTCACGGGGCTCTGGCGGAACAGCCCCCCGTTGGGCGACCTGTGTTTGCACTGCATGGAGGGCATGGTGGCCGAGCTGCTCAGTGGCAGAGGCAGGTTGCTGCTGGGCCCTGATGAGAGTGTCCGGCTGGTGCCGTGGCTGCTTTGCTCTGGCAGGAAGGTGCTGACCGAGAGCTGCGTGTTCTGGTACTCTCGAGTGGGCTCCAAGGCCTGGCTGGGAGCCAGGCCCCCCATCTCCAGGGCCGAGAGCTCAATGGACGCTGGGGAAATCTGCTTGTGAGCAATGTCTTCATCCATTAGGCTGTTCATGCGCCGATGGACCTGCTCCAGGTTCACTTCTTTGTCCTGAGGGAGAGCACAGGAGGAGGGTCAGGCCAAGCCCTAAAGGGAGCCCCAGCTGGCTTTCTACAAATTTTGGGAGGCTGGAGAGCGCAGCTTGCTGGGCAGTAAGGTAAAGTGGGCCCCCATTCCTCCCACCTTCCCCCAGCTGCATGGCCAGCCCTCCTTACCTGGGATACCGGTAACTTAGGACACTGCTCCCAGGTAGAAAGGACCCAGCAAGAAGCGCTTTGCAGCATTTGCCCCTCAAATGCACTCTGCTCAGGACCAATCACACCCAGAGGCAACCCTTGGGAGAAGATGCTTTGAACAACTGGCAGAAGCAATGGAAGAAAGGAGTCCCATGGAAATAAAAAGGTGTGGTCCTTGAGCCCCTGATATGCCCCATGGATGTGCAATTTAGGGTTTACAGTGCTCAGAAGACCTGGTGTGATCATCCCCGCTGTACACAAAAGGAGGCTCGGGTTCAGGAAGGTCAATGGCCTCCCGAGTCATAACCCCAGTGAGCAGCAGACGCAGCAGGGGAATCCTGGAGTACACGAAATCTTCAGAGATGCTGGGGAGGGGGCCTGTCCCTGTCTGGAAGCTCATGTGGCTGGGGGCCTGGATGAGGATGGGGCATGGGATGGTGAGGAAAGGGAATTCCCCAGGATCAGCTGTCATTCCTGATACTGTAAAGGTTTGAGGCTGCCGAGATGGGTGACCCTCATAGCTGATTCTCCATGTAGTGAATTGCACACCTGACTCTTTCGCCATAAGGGGGATGGTATCAAGGAAAATATTTTGTTTGTTCAATTATTGATTGGCTTAAGAAACAGAACAAATATCACTGGTATTTTGTCTTCAATGTCAGAATAAATCAAATAGGCCAAACTACTTGAAAGCTCCTTAAAGACAAAGACTATATAATCTACTTCCTCAGTTTCTCCCCAGTGACTTGGGGTACAAAACCAGATGTCTGAGGAAGAGCCATACCAACCCCTCAATGAGGTATTAGAAGCTGCAGTCCTATTTTCAGGCAGCATTAGGGCCTCTGTGTCAGGCAAGGTTAATCCCTCCACCTATGCGGCCTTGGTGTCAAACTCCAAGACAAGTACCATGTCTACGCTTTGCCCCAAAACAGGACATCACAGGCTGTCTAATGCCAGTCTTCATACAGCAGAGAGAGGAACCTGTCCCCTGCTAACCCTTAGGCTTGTTAGGAATAACCATGAAAGGTAAAAGTCCTGAATATGATTTCAAATGGAGAAAGAAGGAGCCACACAAATCCAAGGACCAGTTCAGCGAGTCTCTGGGCTCCTCTAAGGCTGGTTCCCCAGGAAGAGGCAACCCCAAATAACTGGCCTGAGCTCCCCTCTCAGAGCAGGGCCCATGGGGCTAACCCGCATGGAGTCTCATCCCAGGTCTCCTCAGACAAGGAAGCTGCCTTTGCCGTCCACTCTGTGCCCCCAGTGCCCTCTGGCCTGGAGGAGGCAGTGTCACTGCTCTCTACCACCTTGTTGAGGCCATGACCGGCACATAGGCTTGGCTTCTGGTGGGAGATCTGCTGTCTTCCCCAGAACAGGAAATCTGACAACACTCAAACGACAACGAGGAGCTCATTCCAGGCCATGAAAAAGACAGAGGATGAAGAAAGCCAACTGGTGTGATGGTGAAGGTACGATGGTGAGGAGATCGTGCTGTGGACAGAATTTACTGCAGAAATCACTGACATGGTCCCAGCGGCAGAGCCAGGATTCCAGTGAGTTGAAGCCCCACATAGCAGAGCTCAGCTTGCTGATGCCGGCAGACCAGCTCCAAGTATAGGAACGTCTGGGTGGCAAATGGGTGGAACTGGGGGAAGGGTACTAGGGCTTTACTTAGACTAAATATGGTACATACAATGTCTTTCACGGACTCCAACAGTTTGTAAAATGTTAACAAACCAAATCCAAGTTCGCTTCTTAATTAAGTTATAGCACGGTTAATCCAGCTCTGTGCTATCTTGGTCTTTTCCCTGTGTTGTCTATATGCTTTGTTCCCATTTTTGAGTATTTGAGCAAACTCTGGGAGACAGTGAAGGACAGGAAGCCTGGCATGCTGCAGTCCGTGGAGCTGCAAAGAGTGGGACACGACCTGGCGACTGAACAACAAGCTGTTATGTTAGACGCTGGCTGTTTGACTGCCATCAAGCATCAGTTCTCCCTTCCCAAGAAGACCTTATTTTATTTTGTCTCATTTTTGGGAACTGCTTTTTCCCCCACTGGATAACAGTGTGGCCGTTCCCTGTCTACCTGTAGCTAAAAGGCAGGAGCATAACCCAATTAAGGACAAGAGAACTGGATCTGAGTTCTGAACAAAAAGACAAAGAGATGGAAGATGTTCGATGGTCCGTGATGGTGACAGTTCAAGAAACTTTACACTGCCTGATCCCCCTCCTGGATCTCGCCTCCCAGCTCTCCAGACAAGCCTGGACTTCTGTGCATCGCCGGGCAGCCTTCCCCAGCCTTCCCTTGGCTACTCTGAGCTCCTGATGAGCTCCTGACGCAGCGTGTTCGTGTGTGGCAGCCAGTGCCACAGCTGTGTTGGTAAATATTTGTATCTACAGGCTATTTTCACTTCAAAATAAATGAAGGACACAAGACAGATACCAGAAAGCCTGGAAGCTGGAGAAATTGAAGGAGAATTTCAGACATTTCTAAAGTTTAATAATACAAACTCCCCTTCTCCCTGCAGCCAGCAAAGCTGGAAGAATGAACAAGCCGAGTGCCTTGGCTGGCAGAGCCTTTAGCTGATGAAGGAAATTGAAGACCAAATAAGTGGTCCTGGGATCACTGGAAGAACTAGTTAGTTGCATAATCTTGCTTTTACTTCCTTTCTATGTTCTTTTCAGGGCTTTAAGAATCCTTTTGAGGATGGAAATAAGTAGTTCAAAAGTGGACTAATTTGGAGTAGGAGGAAAATGTCTTGGTCCCAGCTGTATTCACTCTGGAATCTGGCCTTAGAGAAGAGCTGGTGGCCGTTTAGTCACTAAGTCGTGTCCGACTCTTGTGACCCCGCTGGACTGTAGCTTCCAGGCTCCTCTGTCCACGGGATTCTCCAGGCAAGAATACTGGAGTGGGTTGCCATTTCCTACTTCAGGGAATCTTCCCAACCCAGGAATTGAACCCAGGGATCCTGCATTGCAGGCAGATTCTTTACTGACTGAGCTACAAGAGAAGCCCCCCATCTCTCTTAGAGAAGAGAGCTTGGCCCTTCTTTTCATAGTCAATGGAACACTCAGCCAAGACAAGTGTTCAGGAGATGTTCCTCATGTTGTTGGGGTCTATAGGTAGAGAAGGGATAACTTCCTGCCAAAGAGGGAGACAGAGCTGAGAATGGGGGGCCCTCTTACCTATTGCCAGGGAAGCAGAGAAAAGGAGAGCTTTGAGGGAAGGCAAACCAACCAACATCTTCCAAAGAAACATTTGTGCACAAATGAGGTCTCTAAGACGAACTACTTTAGCAGTGAAGGACAAGGGAGAGAGGTTTGGTGGGTAGTGTTATAAAAGATGTAGGTCTCAGGCACTAGTCTAGCATAATAGTCACAGCTCTGAGGGGTCGGCCAGGTAACAGCAAAGCATCTAGACCAGCAGTCCCCAACTGTTTTAGCACCAGGGACTGGTTTTGTGGAAGACAATTTTTCCCTGGACCAGGGCATGGGGGATGATTTTGGAATGATTCAAGTGCATTGTATTTATTGTACACATTATTTCTATTATTATCACATCAGCTCCACTTCAGATCATCAGGCATTAGATCCTGGAGGTTGGGACCCCTGATCTAGACCGCAGTGTGGATGTGGAGAAAATCCAATTACCCTAGAGTCAGGATTTTGGAAAGAAAGCACTTGAATAAGTAGTGTTTTTAAATCCATATTTTTTCCTGCCTCCAATTAAGGACAAGTGAAGCAGTTTCAAGGAGGTTGCAAAGCTGTGCAGTGGGTCTCATTTCCATTGAGGTTATTCATTAGCCTATAACCCCTCCACATCAAGACACAGAGAAAATGTTCACTCCGATTGAACAGACTTTCCAAGCCGACCTTCCTACTCCAAATGGCAGTCAAGAAATCCATTCCCTCCACACAAGTGGGACCTCATTCTATTCAAAGTCTATTACTGCGGGTAGTGCCTGCTCAGTCACTCAGTTGTGACCGACTCTTTGCAACCCCATGGACTATAGCCCACCAGGCTCCTCCCTCCTTGGGATTCCCCAAGCAAGAATACTGGAGTGGGTTGCCATTTCCTACTTCAGGGGATCTTTCTGACCCAGGGATGGAACCTGAGTCTCCTGTGTTTCCTGCGTTGGCAGGAAGATTCTCTACCGGTGCACCCCCTAGGAAGCCCATTACTATTGGCACACCCAACACAAAGTCACACCTGGAAGAAGAGGGTGCCATCTTGAGCTTCCTACATCGGATGTTTAACTGCACAGGAAAATGAGTAGGCTTCCCTGCTGACTCAGACAGTAAAGAATCTGCCTGCAATGTGGAGACCTGGATTCGAGCTCTGGGTAGGGAAGATATCCTGGAGAAGGAACTGGCAACCCACTTCAGTATCCTTGTCAGGAGAATCCCATGGACAGAGGAGTCTGGTGGGCTACAGTCTACAGTCTACCAAAGAGTCAGACATGACTGAGACTAACACACACAAGGCAAATACCTCCCTGGAAAACACATGTGGCCCATTTCTGAGTCTCCCAGTATGTTCCATCAGGCATCTGTTTAGGAGGCCAGAAGGGAAGTGCAGGCAACGGGAGAAAACCACCTTCTTTGGAAACTCTGAAAACACTGTCTTCTTGGACCAGATTGAGTCCACATGAAGTCATTTTTGGTGCCCTCCTGGCCAAGGAAATAGGAGGCAGACATAATCTGCCTGCTCAAGGAAAGAGGCAGGAGTGATTTGAATAATTATCTATATTTTACACAAAATGGGGCATTCTATTATGTTATGCAAATTCAAATAATGGACTTTTTTATGTGCACTACATCAGTTTACATCCTCATTATCTCAAGGTTTCGGTGTTCAAGCAGGTAATGACAGCTGTGGAAAGAGACTCGGAAGCTCGCTGTGGCATCCATTAATTTACTGTAGGCAACTGACCTAGTCAAACAGCCCTGAATAGGACATAAAATTCACTGACGGCATTTATTCATGAATCCTGCTGAATTCCAGCTCCGTGCTGGAATTAAACATGATAGCACACGCACCAGCAGAGGTTACTGGGGACCCTCTCGCAAGCATTGTCTTGCAGAGGGAGAAAGTTCTGTAATTGAGCCGCTGTTCACCAATGTGGAAATAAAACATTGTACTGGAAAGCAGTAATTAACTCAACTATCATCTGTGTAACAGCAGGCTACACGTGGGACTCATCAGAACCGACTTCGGAGTCCGGCAGCTCCCACTTTAAGTTAGGCCGGAACAAAACGGGATTGGGGACTTCCCACCTGACAAGGATGGTTGTAGGAGGTGATCTCCTGTTACTGCAGACCAATCAGGTGGTAAATAAGACTCAACTGACTGGGAGAAACACCATCAATGTAATCTTCTTAAGTATTGCTCCAAAGAATTGCTCAAGCCCAAAGGACTGGCTGAAGTCTGGGAGTAATGACTGGGTAAAAGCAAAGAAGCTGGGCTTTAAGTCCGTGAAGTGGCCGCAGGGTATGATGGGCAGTCCCTAACTTTTTTGGCACCAGGGACTGTTTTCGTGAAAGTCAGTTTTTCCATGGATCTGCAGGGAAGCATTTCAGGATGATTCAAGCTCATTACATTTACTGTGTACTTTATTTCTATTATTACTACATTAGCCCCACCTCAGAACACCAGGCGTTAGATCCCAGAGGTTGGGGCTCCCTGTTGCAGAATGTTGTAGGAAAGAATTCTGGTGAGCTTAACTGCAGATTTTGTAGAGGAGGACTGTGAAAGGAGTCCTCCTCGTATGTAGTAGCAGCAGGTACACATGGTGTAAAGGGACCTATTGAGGATACACAGTTCTACAGTAAATGGAGCACCAGGATGACAGCCCATGTGTGCCTGGTTCCAAAACCTGAGCTGTTTTCCGCTCAACTTCCCCTTGGCATGACAGTCTAGAGCAGTAGTTTTCCTCCTTGGCAGGCTATCAGAAGCACATGGGGAGCTTCTAGAAATTACAGTTGTCCTCAACTGCCTAATACAACCCTTTGGAGAATGGAGCCCAAGTATCCGTACTTCTAAAAAGCTCCAGGATGGATCACCTCTGATGTGCAGCCAGAATGGAAAGCCATGGATCCAGGCGCAACAACTCTACAACAATTTAACATTAATAACGTTTTCCTTATAGGATCTCAGACTGGTTCACTCATTCAGTAAACACTTTGGAACTCCTACTACCAGAGGAGCTCATGTTCCTCGTGAAGCATCCATCTTGGCCCCTGGCACATAGAATTTGCTCGATATTTTATATTCATGACCTCTTAATGAGAGGTCTCACTGTTTCGGAGACTGAGCAAAGTGATGGGAATGCAGAGGTGAAGCGCCAATAGAATTGAAGCAGAGACAGGCAGGTAAACCATCAGTTGTAATTCAGAATCACACCCAACGTGAGTGTATACACAGGGAGGTCAGGAGGCCCGTGGTGATGGGAGAGAGGAGGTTCCACAGAGGGGAGTGATGTGTGAGTTGGTTCTGATATACATACTGGTGCATGATAAGTGTTCAGTGACCTCTTACTAAAAGGCACACACACTCACTTTCTTACCCTCATGCCAAGAGATCCGATTAGTAGCAGTGTAGCCACTGGGCCAGGCTCAACAGTCAGAAGCTTTGAACCCTTCTGGACTGGGGCTAAACCTAATCCCTCTGGGGTTCAGAGGATGTAAATACCTAGCTAGGAGCCAGGATCCTGGCTTAGGGAGAGTTCTCAGTTACACCCTTCATCCCCAAACCATCTGGAAAAGCCAAGTTGGGACCCCTGCTCCTGCACACTCCCAATGCCAGACCCAGAGGCGGACACATAATCCCTATTCCGGTTCTGCCCCTATTGCTTCTGAGTCCTGTTTCTCCAGGGACATGGACACCTTCCTTAACTGTTGTGGAAGAGAATCAAAAGAGTGAAGAAGATAACATGGGAACCTGAGACTCATGTGGGGGCCTTGAGGGAAAAAAAAAAAGACCCAGGTTCAGCTTTGAATCCATGGAGTGGGACCTGGGAGTCCATATCTCTAATAGTGCCACAGAGGCAGATCCCAAGTCTGGTTTGGGAAGGCTTCTTAACCTCTCCCCATCTGAGACGCAACAACAGGGATGCCAGGTCATGAGCTGTCCTATGGGGAGGCCCATGTGCAAATCTGCTGATGACCTCCAGTGAGGACATGAAGCCTTCAGCCCAGTGGCCCACAAGGAACTGAATCCTGTCCACACCATGTGAGTGAGCTTGGAAGTGGGTCTGTCCCCAGTGGAGCCTTCTGAAGAGACCCCAGCCCTGTGAACAACTTGATCACATCAAGTGAGACACCTTGAGACAGAAGACCCAGCTAAACTGCCCTTGGGTTCCTGACCCACAGATACTCTGAAATAAGTATGTCATGTTTTAATCCAATAAAATGAAACATGTACTTTTCCTGGCATAGAGAAGGTACCCTAAGATGTGACTCCTCTTCCTCACAGCCCTTTCTGCCTATCACAGGGTCCTTGAGAGGGAGCAACCACTTGGGCACCATCCACCACGCACGTTCCCATGGGTCAGATGCTGATTACGGAAATTTACACATCATCCCTCGTTGAACCTCAGAGCAACCCTGTGAGGCTGGCATAAAGGAAGAGGGCAAAGATGCACGAGAGGAAGTCTCTACATGCAGTTGAAGAAGCATTCGAGGATGGAGGTGGGAAAAGGTGTTCATTCGAGGGGAATGTCCCCAGCAGCGAATCTCCCCCGGAGAGCAGGAGCGCATTGTGGGAGTCTGCAGATAAAAGCCAGCCCGCTGGCCAGGATAGAGGAGCCTGACTGCTTGCCCCCTGCCCTGCCTCTGTCAGGCCCTGTCTGCACTGGAAGCAGGGCCTGGGGGAGAGCAGACATAGCCAGAAGCAACAAGAATTCCAAGCTCCCAGCCCAGTGACAGACGATTCATTCCCCCACTTCTCATGTCATCTCTCATTTGTGCAGTTCTCATCTTTATTTCATGAATATTTTATTCTCAGAGCAATGGCTCCACTTCCCCCATAAATTTACAGGGTGGCTCTTTATTGCAACTGCGGAGCGGGGTGCACTCACCTGCACTGGATAACTACATAATCGTCTGATTCCTTAGGAAAAAATATGACCTCAAATCCACATGAATATTAAGAGGCTGAACGTACATTACTACTCTTCTCCAAGTAGCTGTCTAAACTCTGAAGACGTCGTGGCATAAGCTGATAAATACGGCTAGGACTCCACCCAAAGACAGGTTTCTGGCTTTTAGGAAATACGGCCAATGGCCCAAAATGAAGCATTCTAAGCTCAAGCAGACACTCTCACCTAATTGCAAATGCTGCTCCATAAAATACAGGCAACCAGTAACACAAAGTAGTTCTGGATTAAATACCATCATTATTTGTCAAAGGTTTTAAGTATATGCCTCTAAAATCTGTAGTCTCAACCCTTTTCCTGGGTTCTATTCCCTGTGATGAGCTATAAAGCCTTTGGCCTGGCATCTAGTCCTTTAGACCGAGTCTCTGCTTTGCACTCCAGCCTCCTCTACTCTAATTTCCTTGCTGATGCCCCAGAGCTCTGGGAGGTGGGATGACTCTGCCTACCCCATGCTGGCCACCCTACTCCAAAGGCAACATCTCCTCTTCAGCTTGAGGTTCAGTACCGATCCTTCATCTAACTCAATTCTAACAACCCCAAGCCCCAGGAACTCTTCACTGACCAGCGTCACTACCCTCTGTAACCCTACCATGTCCCATCTGGGCTGGGTGCCCCTGAGCCCTGGATGGAACCTGTAGTTCATCCCAGGATGGCGCTGATCAATGGACAATGGAAACCACTTGGCTGACCTCTGCCACATCTGCCCACATGGAGGTAAGCCCCCTAAGGACAGAGACTGTGTCCTTATAGGCATACTTATTAAAGGAAGAAGAAGAGAGGAAGGCAGAGATTTCATTTGAAAACCAGAAACTCATAATAACAGGGGAAAACTGGAACATTCCCTCCCTTCACCATGTAACACCCAAGTGGGCTGGAGGAAAGGCAGCTGTGTTTTATTCAATCTGCGTCTGCATCGACTCTCTTTCCTATCTGGAGCAGGCTGGCATCTCTGGACAGAAAGTTTCACACTTTCTAAGCACTGCATCCTCTTGGGTCTGAGACCCTGGCTTGTGTAGAAGCCAAACAGGAAGAAGGGATACTTTTCAGGCAAGAAAGGAGCTGTTCCTCTCAGCTAGCTCATCTCATGCTGTCCCTGGCCTTCCTGTCCTTTTGCCTCTGCCTTCTATGTCTCTCAAGTAACCCCCCACCTGCCTCCCGCTCCGCCCCCCGTCACCTCTCTCTCACAGCGACAGTTCATCTGGGTTGTCCAGGCTGGATCTGGCACTAGATGCTGAACCAGGGGATGCGAAGAGACATGACTGGAAGCAGACGAAATTGCCTCTCACAGTACCTGCCTCACAAGGGACATTCTGGAGGAGTGGGCCTGTGTCTTCTGGGCTCCACACTGCCTGCAACATCCTAGCACGGTGCCGCCATGACAGCGCATTGCTCAACCAACTGGAAAACCTGTCCTCCCCTAACCAAAGGGACATTCGCTAAAAACGTCACTGAAAATTTTCCAGTAGCAACAGAAGCTCAGGACAGAATCATTCACTCTTCTTTTCAGTGGGCTTTCCTCAAATATTTCCTTCCTTCTCTTATGGCCTAGGAGTGACAGGAGAACCCTGAGTTTGTGGGAAACTCTAGCCTTGCATTCCTTATATGGAGGTTTACAGGTGATGTGAGAGAAAGATGGATGTCCTCAGAACATTTCAGACATGCTGAATCAAACAGCAAGCTCTTTCCAGGAAAATCTAGGTATGACAGCAAAGAGCTCACTGCCTGCTGTGAATGGTGGGTCTGCCCTCACTCCCAGCCGTGCCAGGGACTCTGTTACAGACTGATGTAGGGGGGCATGGCCAGTCAGCCTTTCTAGGATGCAGAGATGGTGTCTATGGTGATGCTGCCTCTTTGAACATCATGCTGGTTACTTCATTGCTCCTTGTTTGAAATTTACACCTGCTTGTGTCAACATCGTTTATAAGCAAAGCTGTGATTCTGGAAGTAGCTGAGATGTATGTGTCAGGTAATGAGAGTGCTACGCTGGAGTGGCTGGGCTTGTGCTGCAGTGCCTGGGTATAGTTTCAGCCAGGAGAGCATCATTACCAGATGATGCACCTTGCCACCCTCCCTTAGGGGCACTGGTTCCAAGAGAACTTCCATGAGGACTTTATACTCCACCCTCCCCAGCCCCGCCACCCCATACCCCCAAAATACTGAGCTTGAAAACCAGCAAAACCCCAAAAGAAGGAAGTGTGGAGGGCAGAACCAGCTGTGGCTGGCACACACAGGGAAGGAAATGTGCCCAGAAGCTGGAATCAGAACAAAGCCACAGTGGTCCCTGTGCTGGGTGTCCCTGGAGGGACAGAGGCAAGGCTGGGCCCTGCAAGGAGGAAGAGAGGAAAAAGGGATGATGAGGGGACGGGAGTCGATCCCCCTTCGACATGCTGGGAGAGCAGGGCTCGTGGCCCTGGGTGAACAAGGAGAACCAGGAAGGAATGCAGTTTCCTCTCTTACCCTACAGCTGGTCTCTCCAGGTCAGGGTGGAGGCACATGGGCGGGGCAGGGTGGGGAAGGGCTCTCTGGCGCTGCTCATGCTGTACCCGCTCTACAGATAGATACACGACTTTAGTGGCCATGCCTGCTGCCTCGGCATTTTGTTCAAGCATGAAAACACCCCCTTCATTTGTCCTGCGGCTTGCAGTACAAAATAAAACAATGTCACCATTCCCCAGTATAAAACACTGCTGTGCACAGACAGGTGGTTTGGGCAAATACTATCTGGAAGAGAACCACCCGCCAAGTCGCCCAGGGGGCCTTTCCTGCCTCTAGGCTGCAGAAAGGAGAAGCAGGGCCCAGGAAACGGACCTCTTTGGGGGTCTCCTGGTGGCACCGGTTGCTGTTCCACCACAACTCCAGGGCAGCCACCAGGCAGGCGAGGAGGAGGCCGATGGCCAAGATGCAGAAGACTCCAGCGAAGCTGTGCAGCTTGAGGGACTTGCCATCCGCCTGGGCGCTGGCGTGGCTGGTGAGGTCGCAGCGGCCCATGTGCGGCCACCACTTCTGCTTGAGCACATCCAGGTCTCCAGTGTCCTGAAGCTCCAGGATCCTGCAAGATACACCCCATGTGAGCCACAGCGCTGGCCTCATCCACACATGCCTGGGACCCTGGTCCCTTCCCCACTGTGCTGGCCCCTCCACAGACAACACTGAACCATCAGAGTGGCTCTCTGTCTCCGCTTTTCACTTTCCATTTCATTCTCCACTCTGCTGTCAAAGCACCTTTCTCAAAGCACTTGGCAGATTTTGTCATTCTCCTCAGAGCTCTCATGTCCTCTCCCACCCTGTCCCACTGCCCAAGGACAGAGTCCAATAGCAAACCGTGTAAGGATCCTTCATGTGGGAGCCTGGGGCAAACTCTGAGGATAAAATCAGGAAATTACGGAAATGGATGATGCAAACCCTCAGACTGTGGACCTACTAAAAGGCTCTCTTTCAAAAGTCAATTCACTACATCCTAAGTCTCTCCTACTAGAATCCAACAAACCATTCATGTATTCACTCATTTGATTTGAGGAGCATCTGGTTTGTGCCAAGTACAACATTCAACGCTGCTGAGAGCACAGTCTAGACACATCTACTTGGACACTGAAACAATTAGATGAATCAGTGTAGAGACAGAAGCTGTGATCAATACAACAAAATTCAAGCAGAGGTGTGACGATAGGGTGCAGTGGGAGGATGGCCTGGACTGGGGGGTGTGGCGAGACCTCGTCAAGGAGCCAACAGTTCACATGAGTTTCACATACCTATGTGCCGGGAAATCTCCTAAGTGCTTGACAAACTGTTTAATTCTCATGTCGACCCTTTGAGAAGGCTACTTCCATGTTCCCATTATTACAGAGAAGAAAACAAAGGCATAGAAAAGTGAACTCTGGTGCCATATTGACCCACAGCCCTTTCCATCCAATACTGACATGAGAGGCCTTTTATTGAGAACATAGTAGGGACTGATCATTTTATATTGTTTTAATCCTCACAACAGCCTGCAAATCAGTTTCTAGGTTTACAGATGGAAGACCTGAGGCTCAGAATCTAGATAACTTGCCCCTAGTTGCAATTAGCAAGGGGTAAAGCAGCTGTTCAGAGCTGGATCACACTGACCCAGGGGGCCATGCTCTTTCCAGAACTCCAGGCTGCTAAATGCAGTCAGCCTGCTCTCCTCTCCAAGAGTCAGTTCCGGCCTAGGGCATGCGAGCCTGGCCAGAGAGGGGCCGTAGGGCTGGCTTCCTGCTCCTCCACTCACTAACTGAGGTGTCAGGCAGGCAGCTTCACTCTGCTGACGCTTCCCTTCTTCCTGCTCTTTATAACTGTATGCATTTTTATGCCCAATATTATTCCAAGAAGAATGTAAGGCAATGTATAGGAAAACAAAGACTAACAGAAAAATAAGCAGATTCAAAGGGAAATTTAAATATGTAAGCAACAGAGGAAAGATAAAACAAGCCATGGGCACAGAATGACTCCTGGAACAAGGCTAAACTAACGCACACCATAATAATCTCCACTCCTGCCTGTGAGTAAACCCAAGCGATAATAGCCACTTCCTGAAGCCAGTCCTTCTATTTTCCAGACAGATATAATTGCAGGTGCTTTTCTGTAGTCAATAGCCGTGGAGCCTGCTACACAGTAGGTGCTCTATAAATGGCTATTAAGTTGCTAAACATTTGCTGAATGCCTACTCTGCACGCGGTCCACAAAAGGGCTACAGCATTCAACCCCAGTCACACACACACACACACACACACACACACACACACACACGCTGTAGCCTAAAGATCCAGTCCTCTACCAAAGCAAGGCAACACACATTGGTATTCAAGAAAATATCTTAGTTCTTGGGACTCAGGGAAGGAAGGCTACAGAAATTCCAGAGAAGGCTGGGATCTGCTATTTCCGCAGGACCCTTTTTCCGTCAACGGCATGGAGTGTTCATTGTTTTCCGAGCCTGGCATCTTCCTCCTCTCAGGCATGACCCGCAGAGGGGAGGCTCACCATTCTGCCTGAATCATATAATGGGGCCTCTTAAAGAATTACTGGCAGCAGTAGGTTGGAAACCTGAAGTCCTGAGTGTTTCCCCCAAGTACAAACCCATCTTCCCAGGTGAGGGGAAGTGGAGGATGTTTCCAGCCCAGGAAGGACAATACTTCAAGGGGCCAGCACAGTCCACTGGGGACATTTCCTTACAGTCACAGAGCACATGGCCTTCTGATGAAAGCAGGGAGTAATTAATCACTTCCTGCTAAAATATCACAGGAACTGGACTAGCCACTGTTGTTCACGCCCATTGAATGATCTAGTTGAGAACCAAGCTTTCTCCTCTCCGGTGCATCACTGTTCTCTTCAGTAGACTTTCAAGGGATCTCTGAGCACTGTGAGTGCGTGGGGACTGTAAGCCTTCTGTAGTGGGGTCCCTGCACTTCTGTGAGTGCTCTCTTGGGACACATTAGCTGTCTTGGTGGTGTTGATGCCATTGTGCTGGTCCCACAAGTCCCCTTACCATCTGCTTCAGAGAGGTGATCACAGGTAGATGGCCTGACCACCCCCTATCAGAAAACCAAATTGGGTAAACCTCAAGAACGCCATTGTCTTATACATCTTGGAGGAAAGCCATCGTTTCTCTGAGCCTTTAATCCAAGCAATCGATAAACCACTACTCCTCCTTCTCTCATGTGTCATCCTTCTTTGCTCCGGGGAGCAAAGGGAGGCAGAGGATATACACTTGATTTAGTTCTAGAGAAAACCCCAAAGCCTCATTGAATTTAGTTAGTTCTACCCCTTTTCCCAGTTTTGCAAACAAGCCACTGGATGAATGGGTTGCAGGCCCTCCTCCTCGGCTTTTCCCTGATGGGCTTTAGGCTTGGGTGCTCATGGTGGGAAGAGCCCAGTCGACATCTAGGAGGCAGGAGGAGGCAGTAAGTCTCAGAGATCTGAAGCACAAGGGCACAGCACTGGGGCCTGAGGACCTGCTTTCTCCTCTCAGCTCTGCCAGTAGCTGCCTGAGCCGCCCTCAGCACACTTTACCTCTCTGAGCTTCAGGATGTTAAATGAGTGGTCTTTAGCAACTCTGGCCCCTCCAAATGGATGCTCTCCAATTCTGGAAAGCATGTGTTCACCAGGCAACTGGGGGCTGTCCCTAAACCCCAGTGCCTTCCTGGCCTTTTCACCTGGATGCTTTAGCCACAGTCTGGATTTTGGTACATCAAGGCAGAGCTCTTGTTCTGCTCCTTCACTGGCCAGGATGTGAGTGGTGAGCTTAGACAACCCTGGGAACAAGAGCCCCTGTTAGCAGGCTGGCTCCTTGGAAAAGGCCCCCAAGCTGACCCATGCTCTTCACCTACACCCTCTCGGCGGGACCAGGTAACCTGATCGAAGACTAAGGACAGTTCCTACGGGGGAGCGAGAAGTGGATGACAAGCGACTGCCTTCCTCAAGGAGGCTGGCTAGATGTCCAGACCAAGCACCTGGAAAGCTGATCACGCCCAAGAACCCAGAGAAGATTAAGCTCAAGGGACGGACTTGCACCGGGAAAATCTAAAGAGGAAGTAAAGAGGCCAATGCAAACTGGATCTGCACGTTCACTGCCGGTGGACGAGGTCTGCGGGTCTTTGCTTAGTCCAGAACACTCCTGTCTCCGGCGTTGTCCCTCACCTTCCCCCAGTACGCCCACCATTGCTAGTGTTAATTACCAGGAAGCTGATCTGGACAGGATGAGGAGGAGGCAGGCAACTGAGGGCCAGTCCGTCTCCTGCCACGGCAGGTGGCACCTGCCCCCTCAGCCCCTGTGCAGGTGGATATGGAGTCAATTTGCTTCTCTGGCCCCACTTGTGCTTACATCCCTACACCAACCTGTCCCACTTAACATTTATCTTAAGAAGTTATCATTGGGACCTTGCCAGATCCAATTAATCTTTCATTTAATTTTAAATTACTAGCTATCTCCAGCTAACTCCTATTCAACCTTCAGGCCTCAGGTGCCACTTCCTCCGGGACGTCCTCCCTGGTCTTCTGGGTCTGGTCAGATGCCCTCCTCTACCCTCCTCCACCCCCAGAATATCCTCTCTGTCTCACTGACTGCCCTGTTCCAGCATCGCCTGCTTACATCTCAGCTCCCACGAAGACCATGCAGCTTCATGGGAAGGCAACATACACTTCCTCTTTTTACTCTGGGACCTGGTCCAGGATGACCTGGGGATGTGGTGTGGGGAGGAGCATGCGTTGGTGCACAGTCGGCGCTGAAGAAAACGTAATGAATCACCAAGTTTGTGTTGACTCTCATGTCCTGAACGAAGCTTAAACCCCACCCCAGCACAGGTGCTGTCAGCATCTCCTCACTGACCATGCCTACCTCTGTGAGAAGAGATCCCTGTAGGGGCTGCCGTGCTGCAGGGCAATGCCATAGCCCTTGCTGCTCACACTGTTGGCGATGACGGTCACAGAGCAGTCGTCATCTGTCAGAGCTGCATACTCCACCACGGCCACATCCCACAGAAAGGCGTAGTTCCCCTTCTTTGCCTGAAAGACCAAAATCACCTTGCGGTTAGGCAGGCCTGGCCTCCCGTATTAGTTTTGAGCAGCGAGAAACCTCAATGGTGGGGTTTGGGGCCCCTCCTGAATGGTTCTCCTGCCCAGTGGGCTGGCATAGCAAACTTTCCTATTTTCAGATCTGCAGAGCCCACCCTGGTTGATGCCCCTCACTGTGATTAGACATAGAAGGATGGGATGCTGTCTCTGCACATCTCCAGAAAGACGTGGGTAAGGTGGGCTACATGTGGGCTCTAAGCTAGCCCCTGGTTTCAGTGGCATGGACCTGTTTCTCAGATTAGCAAGCTCACCTTGGAGACTGCACAAAGTCTGACCCCAGGGAACTGAAATTTCTTGATCAGCAATTTAGAGGGCTGCACAATAGTATTTATTTAATTTCCACTTAGAACTTGACTGATCCCTGCTTTAGGTCAACAAGGGAGACAGCCCTAGGATCAGTGTCCCTGAGTAGCTGCAACTTGGTACCTAAGTCACAGACTTGCTCTGCCTGGGGAAGAATCCATTAAGGATCGGGTCTTGATTGTTATAGTGCCACAAGAGTGTGCGAGCGCGCACACACACACACACACACACACACACACACACACACACACCCACCCCTGTCGGTTTGCATTCACACACAAGAACAGATTTCTGGTGTCAGTATCTCTACATCCACACAACAATGGCAGATTATTCCATCAGGAACTTGCCTTCGGCCACAGCTCAGGTCCTTTTCCATCACACCCGTCCATAGCAGACATTACATTCTCTGCAAGTGTGCTAAGTTGCTTTAGTTGTGTCAACTCTTTGCGACCCTATGGACTGTAACCTGCCAGGTTCCTCTGTCCCTGGGATTGTCCAGGCAAGAATACTGAGTGGGTTGCCATGCCCTTCTCCAGGGGATCTTCCTGACCCTGGGATCAAACCCTTGTCTCTTACATCTCCTGAACTGGCAGGTTGGTTCTTCACCACCAGCGCCACCTCCTGAGCCATAATCCTGACTTGGCCTGGAGTTTAGGCACTCATAAGGAATGTGAGCTGCTTGCTTTGTGGAAGAAAATACAAGCTAGACATTGTCACTTGGCCAGCTTAAAACAGAGCATCGGGTTCTTAGTGAAGGAAAGAGCCTGGTTTAATTCTCTAGTGGACAGACGTGTGCCCTCTTCTTTCCTACTCCAGCTCATACTAGATGCTAGAAGATCCCAGTCTGGGGTGGTGATGGGGCTGGAACATTGCAGGTCAAGCTGGGAAGCCACAAGCCTCATGACACTGTCAGGGTACTATTCCACTTCTCTGTTTCTGTTCAATTGAGTATTCATGTCCACTGAGATTTTCCAGAGAATGCCATAGCTGCTTAGATGGAGTCTGTCAGAATTTTGCTTCTTTGGGGACCCTAAGTGCCCATGGACCATGGGGCATGCGTGCCCAGTTGTGCCTGACTCTCTGTGACCTCACGGACTGTATCCCATCAGGCTTCTGTGTGCATGGAATTCTCCAAGCAAGAATACTGGAGTGCGTTGCCATTTCCTTCTCCAGGGGATCTTCCTGATCCAGGGATTGAACCCACATCTCTTAAATCTCCTGCATTGGCAAGCGGATTCTTTATCAGTTGAGCCACCAGGGATGATGGCTTATTTTCTCCTCAGGAATTTTCCATCTGAAGGATTTGTGGACAGAATGTGGTGGGCTCCCTTTGCTAGGAATAGCCATTCACACAATTGTGCCTGACGACCTTGTAAGAAATGACACACACCACGCCACCCATTGATGCTCACCTCAGGGAACAATCCAAATATTACCTCAGAGCCTCTTTCCTTGGCCAAGTCAATTTCAGGAGTCCCTAAAGGGCGCTGACCCAGGTTGCAAAATTACACTCATCTCTCTCCTTCCACATGGGAAGATAACAGTCTTTGAAGTTTTTTCCTGCTGGCAAACACGTTTTCTCATGAAAAGATATACATTTTCCACCTCTTAGTAACCGAGTTTCTCAACAAAATGTTGACTTATGACCTAATATTTGGCTTCCACCCAACTCTGGAGCATTTCATAACCCACGCTCACAATTCAGTGTGACGATCAGACCTTGCAATTTGCACGATTTCAGAAGGGCACGTCCTGCTGAAGGAAGAATCAAGATCAATCTTGATCCCGTGTTTCAAGTGATGTCCCAGAAAGGAGAAAGATATAAGCTGGCCCAGCTCAAGTGGAAACTGACTCTGACAAGTGCCTGTTACGGCCATTTTAATGGGCCACTTGGATCCGTCAAGCCACGTGCATCTGTGGTTCCAGTTTGTTCTAAGAGACAGGTGAGCACAGATGCCTGAAGGAAGCTGCATCTATAGTCCTGCTGCCTAAGCTGACAATGCAGAAAGCATATGGGAGGGGTGCTCACAATGTCTCAGCTACAAAGCCCTGCTAACCGGGAAGGTAGTCAGGGCAAGAAAATAGAAGTCCTCTTTCTTGAGTTTCTGAATGACCACAGACACTCACTCTCCCTGTTTGGAAACAAGGTCTACATTTATTACCATATAACTTCTTCGAGAAGCATGTGGCTAGTTCCTAACCTATAGGATGACACCAGAAGAGGGAGGACCTGGAGAGCCTTAGGTGCCACATCTTATATGTGGGCCAACTCAGATGCTACAGTTGTAACGGGGCTTTATCCTTATAAAATACTCTTCATCTCCAACATCCCTTCCTCAGCATCCCTGAGCTTCCTGGGTCCTCCTTTCCTAGCCCCAGTCTCATGCTGTGTAAAATGCACCACCAAAACCTTCCCTGCACTTCCCAAGTCCATCAGATTCCAGGACAAATTCCCGGACCTTGCTGACAGCTCCCCAAGCTTCCCGGTGTGTCACAGCCCCTGTATGAGACAGAAGGCTTCTTAGGTAGGACCATACTCTCAGGATCACTTTGAACACCAGCTATAAGAAGCTCAAAACATGCCATCCATCATGGCTATATCCCCTGTATATAAACCCTCTTCTTGCTCCATGCAGAATGAATGCCCCATAACCTCCCTAAGACTCATCCTTTAGGATCAGAATCAGTTTTCCAGGTAGCCCTTAGCAGTTATGCATCTATCTTTTTACTCTGTGCTGCTTATCCAAAACTTCTAGCCCCTCCATATGTGGGGTTCATCAAATATATCAAAAATCTGCCTCTGAGAGATCCAAGAGTTGCCTCGTTTTCTCTCCCCTCCTATCTCAGGCTCATCTTCTGCTTTGAGTCTGAGCATCTCTACTCAACGTGACTCATGGTCCCTCCTCTGCAGCTCAGCCCCTTATCTCACTGCCACTACCACTGCGAAGGCATTTCTGCCACTCCCCCTCCACCCTGCACCCTCCTCCTCCTCAACTCCATGCCAGAGACCTCTCGCACTGTGGGATAGTTGTCATTTCCTATTTATATTAGCTACTTCTTTCTGTTGAGGATTTCCCTCCAGTCTCTTGGGGAGACAGACAGAGTATTGGCAGGAATCTAGTCTCCTCTCAACTGTGTGCCATCGGCTGTTCCTCACAGAGAAAGGAAAGGGTGAACCAGACACCCTCCTGCAGGAGCCTGGGAGTCCCCTGGTTACATGGAGCAATACTTCTATAGGGTGGCTCTTTTGTCACTTCCCATTCATACGAACTCATCCTTTCCTGTGTCCCCAGGCCCTGTCCTTCCCCTACTTCCCAGGGGGCTGTGGGGAATTAACAGGAATGTTATCTGAGATTAGGAGGAATAGGCAATGTTGTTGTTCAGTTGCTAAGTCGTGTCCAACTCTTTGCGACCCTATGGACTGCAGAACACCCGACTTCCCTGTGCTTCACTGTCACCTGGAGTTGGCTCAATAGGCAGTAAGTGCTTTACAAACAGATTATTGACATTCATCTTACAAAGCTTGGGAAAGTGGTACCACAGATTTGTATTTTGCATTAAAACCAAACAGAAACAAATACCAGATGTCATATCTTTGATGAGCCAGATGACCTCTGGCTGGCCTATGCACTATATTAAGTGTATTTCTCGTTTCTAATCGCTGACTGTTTTGCAAACATGTGAAAGGTAATATGCCCAAAGATGGACAGGAATGTTACATAATGGAGTGGGACTAGTGATGACTCTTAGGACAAGTTGATGAAAATATTTTCTTTAACCTTGTGACACAGTCTACGCTATCACACACTACACAGGCACCCGATTCTGTCTCCATTGTCCTGTGTGTTCCCAGAGGCGCCTTTGCCTGTCCACAGGATACAAGGGTCTGCCAGAGCTCTCCAGCTTCTTGGCCACCGGCTCCCTGACATGACCCAAACACCTGGGCAAGTCTCCCTTATGTTCCTGGCCTGCATCTAAACATTTGGCTTCATTTCAGTCTTTTCTTTCCCTACAGGAAAAAGAAAAGGCATTTGGCTCACACACACAAGAACAGATGTGAGGACTCTGAGGAAAAGAGGAGAGAACAGCTTTGACACTGGAGAAAGTCAAGGGCATCTGGGCATTCATTCCCAGGATGCCAGGACAGCAGCAGGTACACAGACCGCCCCCAGTTTGTCTCTTGGGAAGCATCTTAGCAAAGAGGATCCAAGAGCATCCCTGAAGCCGCTTCCTCCACCCACACACTGGTGCACTGCTACAAATGAACAGGGACCCAGACCGTGGGGCCATCTGACCCCAGTGAGTAGAGCATCCTCCCTACATTTGCAGGAGCATGATCAGCCTATTTTGCTGGAGGAAGGTTGGGCACCATATACAGAGCCACAAGTGAGCTGGGATATTGGCTGACTCATCTCCAAGGCTGCACACTGGAAATAAAATGAGACTACATCGCCCTTCATTGCACCACTGATTCGGCCCTTCGCAGAACTCACTTGGGGCACAAACTTTCCGAGACAACAGCCTTGCAGGCAAGAACTTCACAGCACTCTTCTACTCCATCCTAACTGCATTTGGAAAGGGACAAGCAAACCCATTATCCGCCCCAAACAAGAATGTAGGTGCTACAAACATCAAACACAAATGCTCTCAAAAAAGAAGTGCTAAAGGAAATCAGGGATCTGCATTGCCAGGTCCAGGGTCGCTATGAAGTACCTGCTGGATGCTGGGTTGTCAGAAACCTGATTCCTTTTCCATGGTATAATTCGGAGGAGCTGAACATGAACCCATTTTACAGATGAGGAAACTGAGACTCAGGAAAATGAAATGACTTGTCCCAAATGAATCCAGATAGTGAGTAGTAGAGCCAGGAGAAAGGCTGTCATTGCCATTCCTGTGGGTTCTATCACCAGCAGCATTGCCCTGGGAAGTGCTCAGAGGATCAGGTACCATAGCAGTTTCCCCAGTCCTCCATTTACACATCCGAGCAGGGCAGAGAGCAGAGCATGGGTTTCTCTGGCCCCAGGAACTGTCTTCCTCCAGCTTTAGAGGTGGTTCGTGGCATGGCTGACAGCTGTGAGGTAGGACACAGGAGCCTGTGCCGTCCGCGGATGCGGGTGTTAGGGTGCGAGGGACGCCTTGGAAAGCTTATGCAGACTCATGGGCAGTAACCGTCCAGTGACACCCTTGACCCTCGCAGAGCAGAGCTCGGCATCCCAAATTTTAGCTCCTACGGTCATGTCACAAAATGACAACACATCGCCACAGGGAGCCTGAATCCTGGCTACAGTGATCCATTATTATGCACTAGGCCAGATCACAAGGGGCAACAGTAAAATCTAGACCATCTACGGAGAAAAGCACAATTTTACAGTCTGCTTGTAGGAATGTGGCTGCATATTTCTGAAACGGCAATGCGGTGGGGTGAGTCAAATGCTTTTAAAATGTGCATATGTAGCAAATCTACCCCTAGGGATTCACTCAAAGGAATTAGTTTCAGAAAAGATGTTTGTACAAGGAGTCTCAGGGCACTGTTTAAACTAGCAAGAATTGGAAACAATTTAAATGCTCAACAATTGAGAATCAGCTAGGTAAATGATGTGTTAGGTGATGGAATATTATGTTACCGTTACTATGCTGTTTTAAAAGAACATACCCTGCTAGGAGGAACAACTACCCATGGGGAAGAAGAACCAGCTCGGGTTCTGGACTCCAACCGTATGGATACGAACACCAACTCCACTTTTGCTGGCTGTGTGAGTGCCAATAAGATGCTTAACATCTCTGAACCTCAGTTTTTTTCACTCTCCTCTTTCACCTTCATCTTTATGGAGAATCAAAACCAAGTATCAAACACTGTCTTTGGGTCATGCCATCATGGGTGACTTCTGCTGGTTTCTTTTAGTCTCCGGTGCCTGATGCTTTCTGCAGCCCAGTGAACATTTCTTTTGTGGTTCCAGCTGCTGAAGAGGGTCATTTTAGTGATCCGGCCTCCATCATAGAGCACAGGGCAGTGAAAAGAGCAGGATCTGGATGAAGGCACATCCTGGCTCTTTAGTGAACCTACCGTGTGTGTGTGTTAGCTGTTCAGTCATGTCCAGTTCTATGCAACAACATGGACTGAAGCCCACCAGGCTTCCCTGTCCATGGTGTTTCCCAGGCAAGAATACTGGACTGGATTGCCAAGCCCTCCTCCAGGGGATCTTCCTGACCCAGGGATCGAACCCAGGTTTCTTGCACTGCAGGTGGATTCTACCATCTGAGCCACATGGGAAGCCTGGCGCACCTATAGACCTGGGGCTGCCAATCACTTCCTAGAGGACTACTCTGAGGATGAAATTACAGGAGGCAGTGCACTGTGCCTGGCACACAGAGAGGAACCAACACAAGCTCCTCCTTCTCCTCTGGCCGCCCCCAGCTCGAGGTTGACGATCAGTCCATCGACTGTCATTAACTCATCTTTCCTCCCACCTCCACCCCTCCTGCCAATCATTCCTCCGCCTTGGCTAAGTCAGCAGCATGCTCTGTGTGGGGTGTGTGTGGGGTGTGTGTGTGCCCGTGAGGATGTCTGTGCATGAACATATGCACGTGTGGAAGCTTGTGTGCACACACGAGTGTGCGCGTGAGCACCACAGACCCTAGGGAAGCAGCAGAGAGCTGAACTCAGATAGAGAGTTCAGCACCTAGAGACCAAATGGAGTTTAGAGAAAGGAGACCTTCAGCTGGAGACATCTCGATGGTCTCTCAGCACAGAAGGAAGAGGCCTCCAAAATGATGTGAAAAGGTAAGGCAGACACTCAGCGGGACCCTAGGAAGTGTTCCCATGCCTCGTCAGGAGGCTGCAAGGAAACCTGTTACCCAAGGAGAGAAAGATAATGACCCTTCTCCTGGACCAGCCCTGGAGCAGAACCAACAGGCAAAGGAGGGCAGGCCCAGTGGAGAGGAGGGGTGGGGTGGGAGGAGACGGCAGCTGGGTTCTCCCACGATTCATGCCATGGCCGCTTTCCTAAAGTGTCCACACGGTACAAAGTCAATTCAGCTCTTGGCTTCAGACCAGAGTGAACAGGATGGAACTGACAATGAGATAACGTGACGCAAGGGGCAGCAAGAGCACCAGGTGGGGAGGCGTCTTGCGTGTGCGTGTGTGTGTGGCCACGAGCACAGGCCTGGGCCCTGAGGTTTTGTCTTGGTGGTCGGTCGAGTGAGGCTGCCCCTTACCTGGGTGAGGGGACCAAGATGGCAGAGCCACCCCAGGGCAATCGCAGCAGAAAACAGCTTCTGATGGCTAGGCAGGAGGTCTGCAAAATGATTTCTGCCAATGACTGCCTTCCCGCTTCTTGCACTCCTGTGTTCTAGAGTGACACAGAAGAGTCAGGAGCAGAGCTAGAGGTGGAGAGAACGCCAAGTCCTTTCTCAGGCCATCAATGCTCTCAGCCTAACATTACCTTCTCTTGGATTCCTCAACTTCCTTTAGAGAATCTTCAACTCCTTTTCATAGAAAGCGTGGCATGGTACGTGGGTGAGAGCAAGGGTCTGGAGATGAGCAGAGCAGGCCTTTTTTCCAGTGTCCTTGGCCAGGCCCCTGAACCCTCTTTGCCTGAGTCACCTCGTCCAGGAGACAGGAGTAGCAATCCCCACCTTCTCACACAAAGAGACAGCACAGAAAGTGTCTGAGGCAAAGGAACTTGAACAATAAGACACTATCCTTGTGATCACGAAAATCATCACCGGCATCATCCTTACAACTTAAAGTTTGGACTCTCATTAAATGCAGTTGCCTCGGGGAAAATAACATTTGAAATTGTCCTCGGTCACCAGCCTGGCAAATTAGAAAACCTGTAAGATGGGGTCACAATCTTACTAACTCACTATCATTTTGTAAAACTGGAAAATGAATCCAGACAGTCCTTACGATCTTCTCCAGCTTTAACATCCTCCAAGTTTATAATACAGACCAGTGGTTCTCAGAGAGTGTTCCCTAGACCAAGAGCTTCAGCATCACCAGAGAAATGTAAATTCCCAGACTCTATTCCAGACCCACTGAATAAAAGACCCTAGGAGTGGGGACCACCAATCTGTCTTAATAATCTCTCCAGGTGACCCTGATGTGTGCTAAAATTGGGATCCAATGATAGAAACCTCAGTGAAATGAATTTCTGATCTTCTCTTGAGAGTAGGTTTAAGAAGGAAAAGAATATTATGGCTCACTCTTGCCTGGAAAATCCCATGGACGGAGGAGCCTGGTAGGCTGCAGTCCATGGGGTCGCACAGAGTCGGACACGACTGAAGCGACTTAGCAGCAGCAGCAGCAGGGTCTTGAGCAAGGGCCCAAAATGGAAGAGGGAATCACACAGGGTTGAGACCAAGATCACTAAAAGCAAACATTAAAGGAAAGTCACACTTTACATCTTCTTCCAAAAAATCATTCTACTTGATGCCTTCCCATCCATTCTCTTCTAAAATAGTTCAGGATAAACTTCCACAGTACAAACTGTGCCCATTTCTCGAGGAAATCGAGACTCAGAGAAGACTGCTCAAGACTATAGAACCAGCCCCTCTGGCACAGCATCCTCCCAGGTCTCCTTGGCCACAAGTGGCCTTCCCTTATCCACATCAAAAGCTCAACATCAGGAGCCCCAGAGAGGCATCTAGAGCTCCCTGAGCAGCTGGCTCCTATCAGATTGCCAGATTCTGGACAAACTTTGCTCATGATGTCCACCTTCAGCACCTGACCTTATGGAAGCTTTATAGCTGTTTTCCCATTTAGGGCCTTAAGCACTCTAGGCAGAAAGAATCTTAGTGAACCAAGTACTGTCTCAGTGGGAGAAGGTTTCTCACATCTCCCAGGGAGGAGAAGCTGGTTTGGTACCAAGGAAAAAAGAAAAGCCCTAATTTGGAAGAATCAATAGCTCCTTCTTCAGAAGTCTGAAGCTGTACGCCATCAGCAAAACTGGGGTCGTAAACAACCTTCTCAGCAGGCCAAAGGGACACATCGATTTTCAGTGGTTTGTCAAAACTTTAAATTGTCCCAACACCATGGTAAACAACAATCTGAGTTATTCCATGGGAAAGATTAAGAATTATCTAAAGAAAGTAATTTGGTTTGCTTAGATATTGAACAGATTAGGAAGAGACAAGAATACAGAATAAGAAAGGCCCATGGAGGAAAGGGAAGCAACCCAAGAATGCATGAACCCACGCAGCGCAGAGAACAGGCATCCCTGAGGTCAAACATCCCATGAAGAAGCCCTGAGACAGGGCCTTGAAATACTCCCTGTGTGCACACAGGCATGAACACACACACACACACACACACACACACGGAAGGATGTGAGCCCCTTGGCCATGCGTGTCCTTTTCACTGCCCTAGCACAATGTCTGGCACACAGCTGGTGCTCAATAAACATGTGTAAAGTGGTAAATGCAGAATCTGAAGGCATGACTCCTAGAATCTGAGAAGCCTGGGTACTTGACGCAGGCTGCACTGGCTATGTGCTGTCTGCCCCTCCCAGTCTGCCCTCCACCCTTCTTTCTCCCGCAGAGTCCTTCAGAGGCTGATTTCATGGAGAGTATCAGTGGTCGCCTTGGCTTCTGGCTAAGAGTCACTTCCTAAGATTCAAGAATAAGTCAAATACTGATATTATTAAAATAACAATCATGCCAGTAAGTACTGTTCATTCAAGCATATGTTCTCAGACTTGAGAGGGCCTGAGGATCCCCTCAAAGGCATGTTCAAACATAGATGATTAGCCTCCCCTCAACATCCTTTCTCCAGCTTCTGATTCATTAGGTCTAAAGTAGGGACCATGAATTTCATTTCTACATGTTCCTGGATGAGGCTGATGCTAAAGGCCCAAAGAACACCCCTGGGAAACTACTATGTTAAAATTCACTCTACAAGGCATTGTACTCATCCATTCACATCACCTCTGGACTTTACAATAAATCTGGGAAGACCCAGTATTATTATTCCTGCTTTTTTCAGATGAGATAACTTTGCTCAGGAGTAAGTTAACTTAGCCAAGATCTCATCTCTGGCACAAACCCAGTTCTCGTTAACTCAGACCCCACACTCTTCCCTGGATGCTATGTGGTCTTAACTGAGCACTTGACTCCACTGAGACAAAGTGCCAGTGAGATTTCATGAAGCTGCCCCTGAGGCCAGCCTGTATGCTGTCTGCAGTCACATCTTGGTGTTTCTTTAGCCATAAAGGGTCTTTGGGAACTGGCAACTCAGACTATAAAGGACGAGGAGGGAAGCAGTAAAATTGTATGTGATCACGATTCATATTAAAAACTATCCTTTAATTGGTTCAGAGACCATCCCTGCGGGGCTTATGTTGAAGAGCTGTCTCATTCTCTAATCCCATTTGTAGGCAAGGATTCCTTTATGGCCTTTGCTAAAATGTCAGCCTTGAGGGAGAGAGAGAGAGAAAGGCTCTCACAACAGCCTCTCACACTTTGAGGAGCCACAGAAGAGGTCACGTCCTGAGTGAGAAGATCCAAATGGACTCCCCTCCCTCACAGAACCAGCTCTAAGCTCTGCCTATCAGGAGGTACAGCTTTGTAAAGTCAAAGAATCAGAAAGATGAACCACTAGAGGGGCTTGCAGGGGCACGGCCCCGACAGAGGACAACTGCATGGTCCAGGGACACTGAGCACTCACTCCAAAGGGCAGCAATGCCTGCTCATCACATCCCCACATCACCAACTGAGGTCTGAGACCGGGGCTGCAGGGAAAGCTTCCCTTCCCGACTCCTTCCATGTGAAGATTCTTCAAATATCAGAAATACCAAATTTCACTGCTGAGAGTGCCCTTTACCAGGCTCCTCGCCACTCCTGTTTCCTCTGTCTGAGCCTTGGGAGGCATGCTTTTCTGAGCTCTTACTGTTATCACTCTTCCTGATTTGAGTTAATCCACCTCTCATTTCTCTGCCTCTCCTTGCCCACTTCTGTTTATGTGTATCACACACACACACACACACACACACACACACACACACACACACTCACACGCTAAAATTTTTAAATTTAAGGTTCAAAGCCAATCTAAGGATCTCTATGTCAGAGAGTAAAGAGACTCCATGAGAGGTTCCCCTCACAGTGGAAACAACTGCTTATACCCCAAAAGGTTTTTTGTTGTGTTTTTATTTTGTTTTTTAAACTGAAGAATAGTCGATTTGCAATGTTGTGAGTTTTGAGTGTACAGCATCGTGAGTTCGTCCTTTGTTTGGTTTTTGAAGATTATATTCCATTGTAGGTTATTACAAGATATCGGGGGTAATTGGCATAGTCCCTATACTCTACAGTAAATCCTTGTTGCTTACCTATTTTATGATGGTAGTTTGTACCTGTTAATCCCATACTCCTAATTTGTCCCTCCCCGACTCTTTCTCCCCTTTGGCGACCGTGTTTGTTTATGTCTGTGAATCTATTTCAGTATTGCACACATATTCATTTGTATTTTTTTAGACATTGCACATAAATGATATCATACAGCACTTGTGTCTCTCTGACTTATTTCACTGCACATAATATTCTCTGGGTCCCTCCATATTGCTGTAAGTGGCAATATTTCATTCTTTTTATGGCTGAGTAATATTCTGTTATATATGTAAATACATGGAGGTAGAAAGAGTGCAATAATCTTCAGGCAAATTGTTTAAACTCTGAGTTTTACATTTCTTATTTTCAAAATGGAAATATCACAAGATGCCCTCAATGGTGAAAACAAAGTGTATGAACATAATATCACACATAGTAATTTCTTAATAAATGTTATTTTCCCTCCCCTCTTCTCTTTCTTTGTTCTTGGACAAACAACATTATACCAAGAAAATGGAAATAAAGATAAGGTAAACAAAAACTGCCAACAATTTGACTGACACAATAAATCAAAACTGTTCTCACCAGCTACTGCTTCTGGATTTTAATGTAATCAAAAAACAAAACAATTCAGTTCAACATACAAAAACTTAAGTCATAAAACGCAAAGCCATAATATTCAGTGGAACACATAGAATGGAATCAGCCCACATTACAGCTAGCACTAAGGTGAAGTGTATGAGACCTGGGTACAAAGCAAATTACGGGGCAGAGGAAATCTGAAGAATAAAATCAGGTTTAGGGGGAGTGAACAGCCTCCCACCCTTCTAATGAGGATTGAAAATAATCAGCCTTAGCATGATGGCGCAGATATTGGTTTGATTCCAGAGCTTACCCTACCAAATTATAAAAATCGCAAAAGAAAGTAATTGAAGATTTCATAACAAGATTTGCTTGGCAATGTTCAAAATCCAAAGCAAAGTAATTTTATAAAGGAGGCACAGAGGGGGCTTTCCTCAATCTTTGCACTGTATTATCCCAAACCAATCATCATCAAACAAAATTAAGCGGCAGGGCATTATGAGGGGACAACTCAGTCAATCGTATGGAAACCTGCTTCAGGAGACCGACTGAACACCTGCCCTCCTCACCCTTCCTCACCCCTTTTTGCTCTCCCTGCAACTAGATCCCAGCAGTCCTGCTCTTTCTTCTTGAAGAAAGATGCCCATGGGTGTATTTCCAAATACTGTCATTTGTTTTTCACTTACTGATTATTTATTTTGTTGATTTTTAAAACGATAAAGCATTTGGATGCCCACATGTGTTGCCGCTGCACCTACCACTAACTAGGCCCTAGGACAACACATAAGTAAGAGACAGGCCTGACGCAATGGAGGCTCAGAGTCCAGACAGCATGCGACAGAGCAGGGCTCTGAAGATGGGGCGGCATCTGATGCGCCTGGACTCTGGGAGGCACAGGGTGTTGGGGAGCCCCTGACCCTGCCCTGAGAAAGAAGGAGCTTCATTGGGGGTCAGGAAGAGCAAATGCTCCTGCTGAGGCCAGGGAGATAACCAAGAGTCAGCCTGGCCAACAAGGAAAGGGAAGACTTTCCAAGCAGGAGGATCCTGGGTGTGCAGAGCAGGCGAGAGGGGAAGAAACCGCTCAGGTTTCCTGTGATGAAGACACTAGGTAAGTGGAAGTAGGAGCTGAGGCTTCATTCTGACCATGCATCACCTCCATATTTTGCAGCGTGTCACGCAGGAGCTAGAGTGAGAAAAGTACTGAGCTCAAAGCCTGGGTTCGATATTGACTCAAACTTGATTTTCAGAAGGTCCCTTGCCCTCTTTAAACCCTAGTTTCCTAATTAATAAACAAGTTGTCTAGAAGTCAGTTCAGCTAATTTAATGCCTGGAAAAAACTTCAATTCCCACCCTTGATCCATCCCAGGCCTCTTTAATGGTAGTCATTACTATTAAATTAACCTTCTGATTGTTCAAACACTGATGCAAGGCCCCAAAGGAAGGAAGGAAAACTCTGGGTAAAGTGAGAAAGGAAACACATTTTTTGAAATAACATACCATACTAAACGAGCCTTTGTTAAAGCTAACTCAGTTTAAAGAGGAAAGCATCAGCCACACTCTTACATATTAACTGAGCTCAGCACTACTAAATGAGTTGCTGCTGCTAAGTCACTTCAGTCGTATCCGACTCTGTGCGACCCCATAGATGGCAGCCCACCAGGCTCGCCCGTCCCTGGGATTCTCCAGGCAAGAACACTGGAGTGGGTTGCCATTTCCTTCTCCAACACATGAAAGTGAAAAGTGAAAGTGAAGATGCTCAGTCGTATCCGACTCTTAGCGACCCCATGGACTGCAGCCTTCCAGGCTCCTCCATCCAAGGGATTCTCCAGGCAAGGGTAATGAATGAATGAATGAAAAACTCGAATGTTTAAAGAGCAACCACTGCGTACTCATGTTTTATGTACATCAATTCTGATTAATAAAACAAAGGTAGGTATCTAACCATCTATTCAGTTTCCTCGAATGAACCAAAAGTCATGAATTTTGTCTAATGTAGGCCAAGGAAAAAGTGAGTTGAAGAAAAAGTGATTTCTTTTCCATTCAGTCCCCAGAGCAATAAAGCAAAATAAAGTCAAAATACATATATACCTATATGAAGAGAAAGAAAGACATTTTTATAAATCACAATAAAGGATTTTAGAAAAGTAGAAAAATACCAATTTATAAAAAGACTTTTCCTACTAAAGATAAATCCACAAGGATTTAATGGGGAAAAAAAAAAAAACCACTGAAGCCTGTATTCTTTTGATCCCCAAGATAGAATGTAATTTATTCAAAGCTGTGCTTCTGGCAATACTCAGTAATATTTTGTTGAGAGCTTTCAATGTTTATATCCTTTCTTGACACCATGCTTCTACTTCTGCGAATTTGACTTCAGGAAATAAATATAGTAACTGAACAACCATTAGGCAATAAGGTGCTCATTATAGTGTTATTTGTAATTTGTGAAAAATTGTAATAGACCCAAATAATACTCAAGAAGGAAATGTTTAATTTTACATATATTTGATGAAATATTAAGTAGCCACTAAAATGGTTTTTAAAGTTTTACAACAGTGTTAGAAAGTGCAGGATAAAATATATTTTCTCTAACATCATAATTATCCAAAATATTTACAGAGATTTAAAAAGACTTCCCAGAAATACAAGAGTTCCTAGAGTCTTGTTTAGGTGGTTGAAAAATATACATTTGATTGGTTCTTTTCTGTTTATTTTTAGAAATATTCTAACATTTTAAAAATGGTGATATTTAAATGACATATATTTTCAAATTATAAATGTATAATCTAATATTTCCTTTCAAAACCTCTTATTTTAAACGTTGGCATGGATTGGGGGATATTTCATCTAAGTGCCCTTGGAATTGGGTTGGACCACAGATTTAAAGGGGCTTCCCTTGTGGCTCAGCTGGTAAAGAATCCTCCTGCAATGCGGGAGATCTGGGTTCGATCCCTGGGTTGAGAAGATCCCCTGGAGAAGAGAATGGCTACCCACTCCAGTATTCTTGCCTGGAAAATTCCATGGATAGAGGAACCTGGTGGGCTACAGTCCAGGGGGTTGCAAAGAGTCGGTCATGACTGAGCAACTAACACTTTCACTTCACAGATTTAAATCATGTGAGGAAGGCTCAACTGTATTACAAGATCAAGACACCCAGAACTCTGCCGGAGACCCAGAGAAGGGGTTCTGCAGATAGCAACTGTTAAACAACGAAAATCCCACTGCCGGCATTCTCCTACAAGGAAACTATACATTTAGCAGAAATAAAAATGGGTTTTGTTCTCATGGTATTCCACTCTCCTTTCTGCCTCTCTGGTTTCCCTTACTTTTTCTATGTATTTTATTTCCTGCTTGTCAGTTTTCTCTCACATTCTCACATTTGTGTTTTCAAAACTGAAAAGGAATTGAGGAGTCTGGATTGTAATATGTAGGTACATGACAGGACTACCTTAGGAAGCTTTCCTAACCTCACTAAGCAGAATAAATATTTCATTTCTGTTCTCCTACCCTTTTCCACACTAAATCACAGCTGTTTTTTTTATCCTTCAGAACTCAATAGGGATACCTTGGGGAAAAAAAGCAACAGCTAAGTCCAATGCCTTATGTTCTGAACTCGATGCTAATGAAAACACAGCATATAAAAGTTCATGGAATTCAGCTAAAACAGTGCTTAGAGGGAAATGTATAGCTTTAAATACTTGTACTGGGCTTCCCTGGTGGCTCAGTAGTAAAAGAATACACCGGCAATGCCGAGGACATGCAGGAGATGCGGGCTCAATCCCCAGGTCAGGAAAATCCCCTGGAGGAGGAAATGGCAACCCACTCCAGTATTCTTGCCTGGAGAATCCCGTGGACAAAGAAGCCTGGCAGGCTACAGTCCATGGTCCCAAAGAGTCAGACACGACTGAATGTCTGAGCATGAAGCGGAGCAGGACCATATGGTCCTTGCCTCTCCACCCTGTCCTCTGCCTGCCTTTTGCCGGCGGAAAACTTTAGTCAAAATATAAGTTTAATCAGAGAAGTGAGAAATGCTGAAACAAAGGAAACAGTCAAAGGAGACTAAATCATAGTGATGTGGTCATAAAGAATAGTAAGGACCTTCAGTTCCTTCTCAAGAGCTGTAGATAATATTCTGAGCCACATCTCGTGAGCCGTCTTATGGATACCAGAACACCAGGCGGAGAAGTTAAGCACACGATAGCCACACCGGACCCAGGACACGAGCTGCCACAGTTCCGAGAACCGACCACAAACAAATGGGAACAAACGGACCCGAAACTGACGATGAACTGTATCTAAACAACCAAGATGATGCCAGTCAGGCCACTGATGACCAATTTGAAGATGACTGTTAGAGATGACTGTGCCGTTTCTACATGTAGCCCGCTCCCCACTCTGTCTATAAAAGCTCTCACCCCCTGCTTCCCAGGGGTGGGGGAGTCGGCCTTTGGACAGATGTCTGCCACCCTCCCCCCTGCCAGTTGCCAGCATCAGAGATAAAGCAAACTTTCCTTTCCACCAACGTGGCCTGTTTACTGGCTTTTGAGTGATGAGCAGCCAGACACCCCCATGCATACCTTTCAGTAACAAGCACAGACACAAGAAAAAAAATTACCAAAAATCTGAATCAATAAGATAAAACAACTGAGAAAAGTCAATAATATCAAAAGTTGATGTTTTAAAAGGAAAAACTATGTTTACATATTTAAAAACTCAACAGTGTAAGGTTATAACTTTCCTTCCAAGTATCTATAGATTCAATGTAATAGCTATTAAAAATCTCAAGTTTTCTTAAGGAAACTGACAAGATGATTATAAAATTTAAATGGAAGTGCAAAAGTTCTAGAACTCTCCAAATATTCTTAGTTGAAAGCACAGACTGATTTAAAGAATTATTATAAAGCTATAGTGATTAAGACTTTTTATTAGCATAAGAATAGATCAGGGCAACAGAAGAGAGAATCTAGAATCTAATAACAGACCAACACATATGCCCAGTTGATTTTCAATCAAAGCATCTAGTCATTTGTTAATTAAATATAAGTATTTTAAATAAATGGTACAAGAACATGTAAATATAATCTGTGGCTTCCCAGGTGGCTCAGTGGTAACGAATCCTCCCACCATGCAGGAGACATGGTTTGACCCCTGGGTCAGACGATCCCCTGGAGGAAATGGCGCTCCACTCCAGTATTCTTGCCTGGAAAATCCCATGGACAGAAGAGCCTGGCTGGCTACAGTCCATGGGGTCACAAAGAGGCAGACACGACTGAATGACTGAACAAGCACTCGCGCACCAGAAATTCATCAAGTGCCTCATGTCCTCAGTCACACAGCTGTGTCCAACTCATTGAACCCCATGGACTGTAGCCTGCCAGGCTCCTCTGCCCATGGGATTTTCTAGGCCAGGCTGAAGCGGGTAGTCATTTCCTACTCCAGGGGATCTTCCCGACCCAGGAATGGAACCCATGTCTCTTGTGTCTCCTGCATTGGCAGGCTGGTTCTTTACCACTAGCGCCACATGGGAAGCCCACCAGAAATTCATACTGGTTGCTGTTGAGGTCAGGGGGAGACATTTCTAGAAAGTAACATGAGAAAACTTTTGAAGATGATGGAAATGTTCTACACATTTGGCCCTCTGTATCTGTGGGTTCCGCACTGTGAATTTAACCACTGTGTAGGATGAAAAATATAAAAAAAACAATTCCAGAAAATCCCAAAAAGAAAAACTTGAATTTGTTGCTTGTTGGCACTGATTTGCATTTCATTTACATTGTATTTACAACTATTTACATAGCATTTACATTGTATTAGGTATTGCAAGTAACCTTATAATGACTGATGATTATTTAAAGCATACAGCAGGATGCTTGCAGTTATATGCAAATACTACCCATTTTATATAAGGGACTTGAATATCCATGAATTTTGGTATCTGCAGTGTCCTGGAACACATCCCCCTCAGATACTGAAGGATGACTATATCTTGTTTTGGAGTGGTGATTACGCAGTTGTATACATTAGTCTAAACCCATGAAATAAACACTTAATGTACGTGAGTTTTATTGTTTGTCAATTATACCTCATAAAAAGACTAAGTGCTGTTTGTCTTCATATTTTTATCATGCTCTTTTTCTAATATACAGAAAGTGCTAAGGCAATTTGCTGAAATCTACTCAATGTCAGCTGTACCACCGGAGTCCACACTGGACACTGTACCAGAGTGGAACCACTTCTGCACTGGTAAACACAACTAACCTGGGCAGGCTTGTCTTGGTCTCACAGGTAGCCCAGAGAGGTGGATTCTCTTGACCAAAGCCACCGATTAAATCTGGTGGAAAGTGGAACTTAAATTCACATCTCCAAGCTCTTGGGTGGAAACTATTCAAATCACATGTCTTGAATAGATGAATTAGCAAATAAATGGACAAAGAGATCATTGAACTTGCAAAAAGGATATAGCACCTTTTGAACAAGCGCAAAAGAACAGAGATGGATGATCATCCAATGTGAGTGTCTGAGAGGATGAGGCATCTGGAATCCCCAGTCTGCATTGACTTGGAAGCAGGAAACGGACAGAACGTGTGTCTTGGGGCTTGCCCACAAGGCCTACCGCTGCTAACAGAGTTGCTGGTTCCCACTGTACAGGGCTGCCTAGTTTGTATCAGCCCTTTTCGTTGCAGGTGGCAGGGGTGGGAGGGGGCAGCGCGGCAGGGAATGGGGTCAGACCTGCATCAATGGTCCCTTTCACTGACTAGACAAAATCTTCCTGATCATTGAACCCAGCATCTCCCAAACACAAAGAAGTGTCATCCCAGATAAGCCTCTTCCTGCTCCTCCATAAGGACATCTACTATGTCATGGAACCAGAATGCTTCCTCACGTCTCTCCTTCCAAATGTGGGGCATCAAAATTCCTGATCCTCCCGTGGAAGACTGTAGTACTTTTCTGCATAAGGTATGGTCCCTGGCACGCAGTGGGGAGTGTACACAATGAGAGCATCCCCTGTCACAAAGCAGAGAGCCCCAGGAAAGAAAGAAAGGGAGGTGTTGATGGGTGATACCCACACGCAATCTGGCGCCAGGGCAAGCATTAGATCAGTGTGGAAATAAATAAGATTTGTGAGCCCGTTTTCTTCCTGTATTTGCATTCACACTTTATGACCTCAGCGATATTTACTGAGTGGAAAAAAACCACCTTCTGTTACGATTGCTCGACTCCACAGTAACATCCCTTAGAAAATTACTGTCTCCAGCCACAGGGTTTGAAACTGGCTACTTGTCTATTTATTCAAAGAGCCCAGTGAGCTGTGAAGATTGACATTTAAACTATTAAACTATATTCTATTTGACAATGTTATTAAATATTAGGTCTGATTTATGACAAGTCTTAATAAATTGGCAGCTTGGGTCAGCCCTGGCACTGCACAGAAACTGTTATGGCTGGATGTTACTTGAGAGAGCTGATCAGGCTCAAGAAAAATAAAGTCCCGCCAACAACATTTAAAGTCTGATTTCATGTGACATAGTTATTATCATATAAATTCAAACCACTTGCCAGCTCCATTCTGCATCCCAGAGTTTCTCTAATTGATATTTTTAATAATTGGGAAATCAAAAGATACAATTGCAGACCTAAATAACCTCTGCTATGTCACATGGAAAGAGAGGTAAGGCTTTTAAACATGGGAGCCAGCCATATATCTTGCTGCTTTGGTGTAAAAGAGGAAGGGAAATAGAAGCAGAAGCGAACAGTAGGCAAGGAGGGTGCAGACACGTTGGTTATGGAAATGGCGATGTAACCCTGTGGCAAGAGGCAAAGTTGGAGCGAGATATTACTGTACTGTGGCTTACTCACATCTGTGTGACCTTGAACAAGCCACTTAATCTCCCTGAGGGTCAGTCCCATTTCTCCATGACGGAGATAATGACCATCAAGTAGTTCTGTTTAGGATGAAAAGAATAATATATGTAGATCAGAGTGCCTGGTACATAGAGACTGCTCAACAGATTTCAGGGGGGAATTAGGCCAGGCCAGGAGTGAGGCTGGGTCCAGGGTAGTGAGGGTGAAGTCTGTGTGCCACCAGAGTTAGGCCTGAAAAGGACAAGAAAGGACACAGCCTGTATGCTACTAGGTGGTATGGAACTAGGTGCCTACGTGCTGTTAGATGGTGGAAAGGCAGAGGAGGACTACCTACTCAGTGTGCTCAAGCATTCTCAGATGATACAGAGCTTAGATGATGAGCTACTGGACATGTCTATGAGCTATCAGATGACATTAGCCTTTAGGAAATATCCCTGGAGCACCCATTGCTTTGGACTAGGGAGCCTCAAAACGTTTTCTATAAAAGGCCAGATAATAACTATTTTAGGCTTTGGAGACCATATGGCCACAACTACTCAGCTGTACTTAAGTAGCAAAAAAGCAGCCACAGAGTCTGTGTAAACAACCGAGTGTGTGTTCCAATAAAACTTTATTTGTAAAAGCAAGTGATAGGCCAGATTCAGCCCATGGATCATAGTTTGTGCAGGTGGCTGAGGGAAATGAAAGCCGTCTCTTCTCTGCTCACTAAGGATCAACAGAATCTCTTTCCTAACAGGCGGGCCTGAAAGCAACTCTAAAGCTATTTCCCTCTTCCCGCCCATCAGGGAATTCACAGAGGGTAACCTGCTCACTGATGGCGCCAACTACACTGCCGATTTATGTGTTTCTGGTCAGTCCAACAACAAACAGATGACTCATTCAGGGACAATCCAGTATTTATTGAGAATTAATGGGCGCCAGGCAGGTTTGCTCTGAAAACTGCACACGGTAGGCTTTCAATACATAAACAGAACTTCTCTCCCCTTCCAAATTGCTTTCTGCTCTCTTCACCAGGGCCCAGAAAGGGCTGCCTCCTCCTTATCTGAGTGATGGCTGGCATGAAAGAATAGGTCACAGTAGCGGGGGCAACCATGACATAATTCCTTTCTCTGGTTCTGATACTGTGCAAAAGTGATCACCTCTTGCTAAGCAATTTCCCACCTAAATTGGTTTCAAGTCATTAAAAGCTGCAGCACTCCCAAGGAAAAAAATAATAGCAGCTCTCTGAGGTTACTCACAGTATCAAGCTCCTTGACTTTAGCAGCAATTAGACATTGTTCCACTACCAAGCACTCTCTGGAAATGGACCCAGGTCACCAATGAGTAACTTGAAATTAGAAGTGGGAGCATCCTCCTTTTGCGAAGACAGTTTTCTCTGTTATTCCTTGGGGGCATCCAGTCCTCATCTTTGCCAGGCAGCACCCAAGCAAGTTCTGTCTGGGATTTGGAGAAGTCCCACCTCCCTGAATACCAAGACCATACTCATATTTCCCAGGATGCTGGATTTTTCCTTACAGTTTCTAGATTCAAGATATGACCCTCACTCAGGGCATAATCCTACCTAGTCTAGTCTGCCAGGGATTCACAAGGCATTTGCAGCCATAGGCTGGGGGGGGTAAGGGCAGTTCCACAAGGGCAGGAGACAGAAAAAGTTTCAGATAAGCATGTAGGCACAGTAGCCACCCAAACAGGCACTTGTAGAAGGAGGGTTTGAGAACGAATCTGAACACTCCTTGCTCCTTGCAATAAAAAAATGCAGTGCACTCTACTTTCTGACAGTACTATACACTCACTTATATGACACCAGCTATAAAACCCTTAACATTTGCCTAGGGCTGACAGATTGTTTGTTTGTTTGTTTGTTTGTTTTCCTTAAAGATCCAAATGCAAGAGGGAGATTTGTGACCTCCAAGGCTGGCTTGGGGTTAATAAAAGGAAGGCATCATAAAAGCAACTCTGTATTGGAAAAAGATTAGATTCTGTACCATGAAGCTTTCGGCATTTATAAAGAATCTCTTATTTGCATTTTCCACCACTTATTCTTTAACATTATTTTATTCATGAGTAAGACCCTAAATATCACCAGAGAATGATATAAATAGGATGATGGGAAGATGCTTCTCTGAGGACCCATTTCCAGATTTATTGTGCTCCAGAGGGCTTCACTGGTGGTGTCTGCCTTCTTCATGTACTCCAGGAGTGAGAGGAGGCATGTACCTGGGTGCCTGCTAGGAGAGAAGGGAGCTGGCGTGGTCTGGGAGCCAAACTCTGCCTGGCCAGCCTGGAATTATTTATCCAAAAATATAGGTAGGTGCAAAGAATGAGAATAATCACAAACTTTGGTTCATAATGAGAAATAAAAGATAAAAACAAAAAACCTGTGACTGTACAGCTAACACTGACCCAGACTTCCATCCAATAATATACTTCTCTCTTTCGTCTTGCTCTGACTTTCCGATGTGTAGTAACCACTACCCTGAGTCTTACATTTTACCCTTACTTTGGATATATGTATGCCTGTGTTTTATACATTATGCCAAAGAATGCTCAAACTACCACACAATTGCACTCATCTCACATGCTAGTAAAGTAATGCTCAAAATTCTCCAAGCCAGGCTTCAGCAATATGTGAATCATGAACTTCCAGATGTTCAAGCTGGGTTTAGAGAAGGCAGAGGAACCAGAGATCAAATTGCCAACATCCGCTGGATCATTGAAAAAGCAAGAGAGTTCCAGAAAAACATCTACTTCTGCTTTATTGAGTACACCAGAGCCTTTGATTGTGTGGATCACAATAAACTGTGGAAAATTCTGAAAGAGATGGGAATATCAGACCACCTGACCTGCCTCTTGAGAAACCTATATGCAGGTCAGGAAGCAACAGTTAAAACTGCACATGGAACAACAGACTGATTCCAAATCAGGAAAGGAGTACATCAAGGCTGTATATTGTCACCCTGCTTATTTAACTTATATGCAGAGTACATCATGAGAAACACTGGGTTGGAGGAAGCACAAGCTGGAATCAAGATTACTGGGAGAAATATCAATCACCTCAGCTATGCAGATGACACCACTCTTATGGCAGAAAGTGAAGAGAAACTAAAGAGCCTCTTCATGAAAGTGAAAGAGAAGAGTGAAAAAGTTGGCTTAAAGCTCAACATTCAGAAAACTAAGATCATGGCATCCAGTCCCATCACTTCATGGCAAATAGATGGATAAACAGTGGAAACAGTGGCTGACTTTATTTTGGGGGGCTCCAAAATCCCTGCAGATGGTGATTGCAGCCATGAAATAAAAGACGCTTACTGCTTGGAAGGAAAGTTATGACCGACCTAGATAGCATATTAAAAAGAAAGATATTACTTTGCCAACAAAGGTCCATCTAATCAAGGCTATGGTTTTTCCAGTGGTCATGTATGGATGTGAGAGTTGGAGTATAAAGAAGGCTGAGCACCAAAGAATTGATGCTTTTGAACTGTGGTTTTGGAGAAGACTCTTGAGAGTCCCTTGGACTGCAAGGAGATCCAACCAGTATATCCTAAAGGAGATCAGTTCTGGGTGTTCATTGGAAGGACTAATGTTGAAGCTGAAACTCCAATACTTTGGCCACCTGATGCGAAGAGTTGACTCATTGGAAAAGACTCTGATGCTGGGAGGGATTGGGGGCAGGAGGAGAAGGGGATGACCGAGGATGAGATGGCTGGATGGCATCACCGACTCAATGGACATGAGTTTGGGTGGACTCCGAGGGTTGGTGATGGACAGGGAGGCCTGGCATGCTGCAGATCATGGGGTTGCAAAGAGTCAGACATGACTGAGCAACTGAACTGAACTGAAGAGGTTGCTATGTTGACTTATTTTCTATCAGTTTACCCATGTGAAATTGCCTTTAATATTTTTCTTTTGGGCTTCCCTAGTAGCTCAGCTGGTAAAGAATCCACCTGCAGTGCAAGAGACCTAGGTTCGATCCCTCGGTTGGGAAGATCCCCTGGAGAAAGGAACGGCTGCCTGCTCCAGTATTCTGGGCCAGATAATTCCACGGACAGGGGCAACTACATTCCGTGGGGTCGCACAGCGTCAGACACAGCTGAGCAGCGGTCACTCTCACTCTCTTCTACAGAATTTATTAAGATTCACCCACACTATTGCATGCAGCTGTGGTTTAGTCATTTCCCTGCAGGTCTTACTTATTTCTAAACTTGTTAATGCTCATTCGGACTGCTTCCAGAATCCTGGCTCTATAAGCAATGCTACCACAGCCTATCTTTTGTCTGAGGTGCTACAGAGGTTTGTTTGGGATGGACACATAGGGGTGGAATTGCTGGGTCAGCGGGTATGAAAAACTCCATTTTCTAAGAGAATGACAATTGGTTTTCAAAGTGGCAGTACTGAGTACACCCCCACCAGCAATTAACCACCTGTTACTCAGTCTTCTCCACCACCTCTCCTTTGGGGCAAGTCTAATTGATATAAAGTGATATTATCTTTACGGTCTTGATTTTCATTTTCTGGAAACACTAATGACTTTGAACATCTCTTCACATGATTGCTGGCCATACGTGATACCTCTTCTGTGAAAGTCCTGTACAAGTCTTTTGCTCATTTTTCTATTAAATTGTTTGAACTTTCCTTATTCATTTGTAAAAGGTTTTCATGTGCTATCCATTTAGGATATTAATCCTATATGGGTTCCATGCATTGTAAATATTCACTCCCAGTGTGTGACTTGCCTTTATATTTTCTTTATAAAGTGTCTTGTAATAAACGGAAGTTTGATGAAGTCAAAAGCTGTGTCTTTTCTTTTAGAAGTTCTTTTTGTAGCCTTGTTGCAATGAATCTTCATAAGCATCCAGTTTGGATGGGGGTATTGGCTCTCCACGAGAGACAAAGAAAGCAGAGAAGGGAAACTCAAAGGCCATTTGGCTCAAGTCTTACATTTATAAAAGGCCTTAAATCAACTTTGTATTCATTATCCGCAAATGAGGTCACCTACAGCCACAAAGATCCACTGTCAGGCATGAAAGGAGACCCAGCAGCTCGAGGTGAGAGCACCGTATTTCTTTGTGCATGAGGACATAAGAAGTTTTAATAAACCTCGTGAGCATAGGACTAGCACATCTATGCTGCATTCTATTATTTTTGTTATGAAATATAAACATTCCAAATCTACCACAACATGTCCTTTTAAATGTTTCAAGTGTCTAAAGAGACCCCCTAAATGCGAAATTGACCAGGCTTCTCTTGACACCTAGAGGTTTGACAAGAAGACTGGGGTGCTTAATGTAAACAGCACCGGGGAGCTGCGGAACGGGGATTCACACGCAAATGTGCCAGGCTCCAGAGCCCAGACACTCTCTGCTGCTTAACTCTGCTAAATGACAGGGAGAAGCCACCCTGAGCTGGCTGCCCTGTGGGCATGCAGGCCACAGGGACTCCTCGATCACGCAGAGCCCTGCCTCAAGACACCATGCCAGGAGCCAGCCCCGCTGCTTCTGAAGCAGGTCTCAGGCTCTGCCTCTCTCCCTGGACCCATTCTTGACAGGGGCTGGCAAACTACTGAGGGCTTTTCTCATCATGAAGAGCAAGGTGGGTAAACTCTAGTGGCCTTGAAACTTTCTGGAGACTCCTCCTTATACCCACGGCCCTCTGCAGCAAGGCCAGGGCGTGTGTGTGCGTGCTCAGCCATGTCAAACTCTTTGTGACTCCGTGGACTGTAGCCCACCAGGTTCCTCTGTCAATGATATTTCCCAGGCAAGAATACTGGAGAGGGTAGCCATTTCCTCATCCAGGGGATCTTCCAGACCCAGGAATCAGACCTGTGCCTTTTGTGTCTCCTGCATTTGCAGGCAGATTTTTTACAACTGTGCCACCTGGGAAGTCCACAGTAAACCCAAGGGATTGCCAAGTGACCAGGGATGTAGAACACAGGTGTGCGCATGAGTGTGTGTGTGTGTGTGTGAATTAGTGTGTGTGTGTCTGTGTGTGTATAGTGGGAGCATGTGTATGAGTGACTATGTGTGAGAGAGAGCCTGTAGGAATGTTCTGCAGAGGTAGCATTGATCGGTAGGGAAATGTAAGACACACTGAGGCAGGCTGGATGAGTGCATGCGTGCATGTGCGAGTGTGTGCGTGAATGCATGTGAATGTGTGAAGATTCTGCAGAAGTGGTGGGGCAGCTTGAATAGAGAACAGAAGGGAAGAGATGCTGAGCAAGACGGGCTGGGCAGAGGCCCACGCAGAGAGACAGCAGTGCTGGGCGCTGTGCACATCTTTCTTGTATTGTTCACCAATGACCAAGAGTAAGTGGCCTCTGTACGTGAGGGTCACTGAGAAGAAGGTGCCACCACCCAAGACATCCTTACGACATCTGCCTTCATCCCACTGTGACCTTCATATGTTCTGCCGCACAGGGCGGATAAACACCAAACCCCTCAGTCTGGAACCCCAGGCATGAGAACCTAATGAGGAGTGTGACCCACGTCTGATTCTCATCTGCATAATGGGACAATCACGATTAATTTGGGTCCCTGTGGAAACTCACTGAAATAGATTAGCAACGTCTAACCATCTCTGCAGAGCGGGTTCATCTCTCCCGCCTGTCCTCTCTGGCGTGGGCTCTCCTCACGCAGTGCTCCCGCAGCTCCACCCCACCCCCATTCAGCCTCCGTGCTGGGCTTGCTGTCCTGACCACCGCCTCCCAAGCACACCTCTGCTCCCAGCATGTCCCAAATTGTGCCCACCCTTCCCTGAACCCTGTCCCCACCTCCTCTCCCTCTGCCCTGGTCCTCTGCATCTGCTTTTATTGAGTGTTCTCACTTGGGGTGGGCAGATCCCTCTGTACCACCATCCTGTGAACCCAGGAAGAGGGAGATCCAGGTCTCGGGCTTAACCTCCCTGCCCTTCCCTGATCCTTTGGAAACTTAGAAGGGCCTTAAGTTTCCCTTCTGCCAGCCCCTTGGCATCTCTTGCCAGAAACGGGCATCTACCTGAAGAATGTGAGCCTCTTTACCCACATGTCTATGAAAAATGCCTATTGAGGCTGCTGAAGATGGGTCACCCTGCAGGTGACAGGGGTACTCAAAGGAGATGCCTCTAGGAGGGTGTCTCCTTCCGCAAGGATGACAGGCCTTATGGCCCCTGCCACAGCACACACATGCCTGGGTGGCCAGCTCCCACCTACCTTCCTGATGCCTTCCGAAGGACTGGACACACAGTTGTCAGCCCCTCCATTCTTGCTGATGGTCCGCCAGAGCTCAGCAAACGTGCTGTCTTGCTCCAGAGGGTTGGTGCCCTTGGCTCGGAAGTACTCGTACACAGCAGAATCCCGGACAGTGCCGTAAGACATCTCCACTTGCTTGGACAGGTCCTGGAACGTCCTAAAATACAACATGGATGTGAAACATGGGTACACGGGGCACCCTGTGGGGACCCACACAAGGCCCGCCTGAGGTGGGAGCCAGGTGTGATCCACTGTCCACATCCTTCACTCCCAAACCCCAGCGGCATGAGGCCCAAGGCCCGGAACATGACTTGCCAGGATCTCATTCTATCCAAGTTACTTTTCTTCCCTGTAGATTAATTCAGTAATGCCATTAAATGCCTAAAACCAGGTGCTGTGCTGAGCCACTGAGCCTGAGAGACAAAAGGATGAATAAGACATGAATCCTGCCCTCGAGGAGCTTAGAGTTTAACTGTAGAAATACATAGACAGACCGTCATAACAGAAGAATGATGGCGACACAGGAGGCTGTACACTGAGGGCTCCAACTCAAATGCCTGCAAAAGGAAAGAGAAACACCATGGCAAGACCAGCAACAGTGCCTGCTCTCTGACATTCAGAGCTGGCATATGGTGGGCACACACTCAGAGACTGTGCCCATGAAGAGGCATGTCTCCTCCAAAGCTTGCAGCTGTTCTGGAATTCCACCCAACTGTTGCCTTCCAAGCATCTGCCCTTATTGCCAAATTCAGACTTAAATTGAAGAAAGTAGGGAAAACCAATAGACTATTCAAAGAAAGTGAAAGTGAAGTCTCTTAGTCATGTCCAACTATTTGTGACCCCATGGACTGTAACCTATCAGGCTCCTCCAACCATGGGATTTTCCAGGCAAGAATGCTGGAGTAGACTGCCATTTCCTTCTCCAGGGGATCTTCCTGACTCGGGATTGAACACAGGTCTCCTGCATTTCAGGCATCTGAGCCACCAGGGAAACCATTCAGGCATGACCTAAATCATATCCCTTATGATTATATAGTGGAAGTGACAGACAGATTCAAGGGATTAGATCTGATAGAGGGGAGTGCCTGAAGAACTGTGGACAGAGGTCTGTGACATTGTACAGGAGGCAGGGATCAAGACCATCCCCAAGAAAAAGAAATGCAAAAAGGCAAAACGGTTGTCTGAGGAGGCCTTACCGTAAGCTTTCATAAGAGAGATGAAAAGAAGAGAAGCAAAAGGCAAAGGAGGAGAGGAAAGATGCACCCATGTGAGTGCAAAGTTCCAAAGAATAGCAAGGAGAGAAAAGAAAGCCTTCCTCAGTGATCAACGCAAAGAAATAGAGAAAAACAATAGAAAGGGAAAGACGAGCAATCTCTTCAAGAAAATTAGATATACAAAGGGAACTTTTCATGCAAAGATGGGCACAATAAAGAAAAGAAATGGTATGAACCTAACAGAACCAGAAGATGTTAAGAAGAGGTGGCAAGAATACACAGAAGAACTATACAAAAAAGATCTTCATGACCCAGATAACCATAATGGTGTGATCACTCACCTAGGGCCAGACATCCTGGAATGTGAAGTCAAGTGGGCCTTAGGAAGCATCACTATGAACAAAGCTAGTGGAAGTGATGGAATTCCAGTTGAGCTATTTCAGATCCTAAAAGATGATGCTGTGAAAGTGCTGCACTCAATATGCCAGCAAATTTGGAAAACTCAGCAGTGGCTACTGGACTGGAAATGGTCAGTTTTCATTCCAATCCCAAAGAAAGGCAATGCCAAAGAATGCTCAAACCACTGCACAATTGCACTCATCTCACACGCTACCAAAGTAATGCTCAAAATTCTCCAAGCCAGGCTTCAACAATATGTCAGCTGTGAACTTCCAGATGTTCAAGCTGGATTTAGAAAAGGCAGAGGAACCAGAGATCAAATTGTCAACATCTGTTGGATCATTGAGAAAGCAAGAGAGTTCCAGAAAAACACCTACGTCTGCTTTATTGACTATGCCAAAGCCTTTGACTGTGTGCATCACAATAAACTGTGGAAAATTCTGAAAGAGACGGGAATAACAGACCACCTGACCTGCCTTCTGAGAAATCTGTAATGCAGATCAAGAAGCAATAGTTAGAACTGGGTGTGGAACAACAGACTGGTTCAATTTGGGGAAAGGAGTATGTCAAGGCTGTATATTGTCACCCTGCTTATTTAACTTATATGCAGAGTACATTGTGAGAAATGCTAGCCTGGATGAAGCACAAGCTGGAATCAAGATGGCTGGGAGAAATATTAATAACTTCAAATATGCAGATGACACCACCCTTATGGCAGAAAGTGAAGAGGAACTAAAGAGCCTCTTGATGAAAGTGAAAGAAGAGAGTGAAAAAGTTGGCTTAAAGCTCAACATTCAGAAAACTAAGATCATGGCATCTCGTCCCATCACTTCATGGCAAATAGATGGGGAAACAGTGGAAACAGTGACAGACTTTATTTTCTGGGCTCCAAAATCACTGCAGATGGTGACTGCAGCCATGAAATTAAAAGACGCTTACGCCTTGGAAGAAAAGTTATGACTGACCTAGATAGCATATTAAAAAGCAGAGACGTTACTTTGCCAACAAATGTCCATCTAGTCAAAGCTATGGTTTTTCCAATAGTCTTGTATGGATGTGAGAGTTGGACTATAAAGAAAGCTGAGCACAGAAGAATTGATGTTTTTGAACTGTGGTGTTGGAGACTCTTGAGAGTCCCTTGGACGCCAGGGATATCCAATCAGTCCATCCTAAAGGAAATCAGTCCTGAATATTCATTGGAAGGACTGATGCTAAAGCTGAAACTCCAATACTTTGGCTACCTGGAACTGACTCATTTGAAAAAACCCTGACCCTAGGAAAGATTGAAGGCAGGGGGAGAAGGGGACAACAGAGGATGAGGTGGTTAGATGGCATCTCTGACTCAACGGACATGAGTTTGAGTAAACTGTGAGAGTTGGTGATGGACAGGGAAGCCTGGTGTGCTGCAGTCCATGGGGTCGCAAAGAGTCAGACACGACTGAGCAACTGAACTGAACTGAACTGAAGCATCTCCCCCTAATGTTTTTGAATAAAGAAAGGAATCTGGGTTTGCATATGAGCTTCTTGACTCTGGACTGTTGATGGTTATTCAAATGGTGGTGAAGATAATCCAAAGCACCTCTGAGAGCCTCCGTCTGTTGTCCATGGAGGAGAAGCAAGTAGCTCAGGACAGGTGTATGATGCAGGGAGCAGGTGCATCAGGAATGTCCATCAGCTCCAAGGAGCAGAAGACTGAGCTGCACCTTCTTTGGAGGAGGGAGCAGGAATCAGATCAGGGAGGACCAACTTGGCATAAAGTTTTCATTTGACACAAGATGAGTAGTACCTGATTCAATGTGCTGATAGGATAGAATTGCAAAAAAAAAAAAAAAAAACCATAAAGCTCACTGATGAGCCAGCCTCTCTCTCTTCAGGTTCCAACTGGATCCCCCTTTGCTTATTCCTCTTCTGGAAATCTGTCTCTCCTTTTCATCAACCAGAATCATCATTCCCACCACTCAATGAGTCACTGATTGCACGAAAAGACCCAATCATTTCAACCTGATCCACACAACCCTCAATCTGGTGAGCTCATCTTCGGCTGTTGCACCTGTATCCACATGACCCCAGAGCTAAGGTTAAAAGGAGAAATTCCACAGGATCACCATTTGCGGCACCAGACCACAGAGCTCCCTCTGCCTGGAATCCCTTTATCTTGCTCATCCGCCTGATACACTTCTACAAACCCCGTGAAGTTCCAGCAGCCGCCTTTCCCTATGGGAAGACAGCACCCCTCAGCTCCCTGGCCATCTCCATACCCTGTGTGGTTTCTATGGCAGTAAGAGCTCACCGTGACTGCAGGGAAAACACGGCCAAGTACGTGATGCACAGGCTCTGAGTCCAATTACTTGCCTTGCCTCTCGATCCCATCAGCACTAACACTGAGGGCCCTCTGTTAGTTAGCTGGCCCCTCTGAGCCTCAGTTTCCAAATCCTTAAATCAAAAACAAAACAAAACACACACACACAAACACCAGGGTTAGACGTAGAGCCCATAGCAGAGGCTGCCGTGAAGATGAAATGAGGTGGTGTGTTCTCAGTTCTTGGAGCAGTGGCTGATACACAGTCAGTGGCCAGTCACTGGTAGCAGGTGTTATCATAGGTCGGGGTCCTCAGTATGTGTGTGTTTCGTCACTCAGTCATGTCCGACACTTTGCAACCCTTTGAACTGTAGCCCACCAGGATCCTTTGTCCGTGGGATTTTAAGAATACTGAAGTGGGTTGCCATTCCTCCTCCAGAGGTTCTTCCTGACCCAGGGATCGAACCTGTGTCTCCTACATTGCAGGCGGATGCTTTACCTGCTGAGCCATCAGGTGTCCTCAGTAGACAGAGCCAAAGCAGCTCCGCATTTGCATCCTCAGCACTAGACCCAGGGCTGCAGCCAGCCTGCACAGCCCGCACACAGAGGAGCCAGCAGCGTAGCTAGCTTTCTGCTGTTCCGGAGATACCCTCCATGGAATTCCTTCAGGCCCTGCTACATGGCCCAGAAACAGAGTTCTGTATTCGTTTCAATGCATTACAGATGAAAGAAAACATAAAATAACAAATTCGATGAAGAAATCTTTCTAATTATTGTTCATTATTTATATCTAATTGAAGCAAGATGTTCCTTTGCTTGAAGGGCCCCAAGGGTTGTAACTCTGCCGTAATTTGCCTGTAATGAAAGGAAGGGGGATCTTTTTTTTTCCGCAGTTTTTATTTTTCTCATGGTAATACAAACAAACACAAGTCTTTGATGAATGGGAAACATCAGGATGAATTACACAGTTGATTCTAAATACTGGAACTGTTCTAAATTACTGCAGTTTCCATGAGCCTAGAATGGATGTGTAACTGCCAAGGAGTTCAGCAGTACTGTTTCATCCCCACATTTGAAATGGAGATTTCCTCTCTCCTCTTGGTATTTATTCATGACGGTGCCCCTGGTCAGAGGCTCAGGGAGCAGTTCTGGAATACAAGCAGGCAGCCCCAATGCTAATGGCTTCATGCCCATTTCTGTCCCGGTAGAGGTCACTGTTGTCATCCCCAAAACACGGCTACCATCTTTGCTGAACCAGACCCATGGCTTCCATCCCTCACCACTCACAGCCATGGGTCTGTGTACAGGGATCTATTGCCCATCTTTACGCATCTTTAATGAATATTCCCTCTTTCAAGGAAAATTTCCAAGCTCACTAACACATGGGAGGTACTACCATCATATTTCAGAGTGAATAAACCTATCTAAGGCTCTTTGGTGGAAAAGGCAATGGCACCCCACTCCCGTACTCTTGCCTGGAAAATCGCATGGACGGAGGAGCCTGGTAGGCTGCAGTCCCTGGGGTTGCTAAGAGTCGGATGTGACTGAGCGACTTCACTTTCACTTTTCACTTTCATGCATTTGGAGAAGGAAATGGCGACCCACTCCAGTGTTCTTGCCTGGAGAATCCCAGGGATGGGGGAGCCTGGTGGGCTGCCGTCTATGGGGTCGCACAGTTGGACACGACTGAAGCGACTTAGCAGCAGCAGCAGCAAGGCTCTTTGGAGGCTTGCAAGAGGGCCCAACTAATCATGGAACCAAACTGTCATCATCCAGGGGCACTCACCCTCTTGTCCAAGGGCACAGCTTTGGAAGGGACATGGAAGGAAAGAACAAAGAACAGCCAGCCAGCCAGGGTCCAAGTCAACAGTCAGCAAAAGACAGATGTTCACATCCAATAGGACTCCCATCCAAATGAGCAAGGAAGGCTTAACCCGGAGAAGGCTCCAGGAGCAACACACTCAATCTAGCATGTTTCCCAAATTAGTCTCTTCAGCCACAACTGCTAGAAAGTGTCCGAGCACCCCCACCGCAGAGAGGTGAAGGAGATCTTCCTTTCACAGGTGGTGTCTCTCTAAACCCAAATCATGAATGATGCAACTGGCTGAAGTCATTCAACCACGTGCCCCATCCACAGTTAACTAGTTAGTTAGGGGGTACTTGGTAAAGCACAGAGACAAGACAAGAATGTGAGCATCTTCAAGGGGTTCATAGTGATGGGTGATGAGTGGTGAGAAAAGTAAACCAACAGTAACTAAACAATGAGAGAAGTACTAGGAGAAAGCTGCTGCATGAGGGGTCTTGGAAGCAAAGGGGGGCAGCACCTAGCTCATTGGCCAGAGCTAAAGAAAGGATTTCTAAAAGAGTAAGTCTGCCCGGGCACGCACTGACTAAGTGTCCCGTGGAGGCATGCACATTTAAGCAGCTGAGCCGCAGCTCTGTGCTTGGCTGTCTGTCTCCTTCACCTTTTTATTCATGATGAGGGTTACAATCTTCCCTTGGCAGACCTTAGCCTCTCTTCCAGTCTTTCCATTGAGCCAGTATCTTTTACCCTACTGAAGATCCCCCGGAGAAGGAAATGGCAACCTGCTCCAGTATTCTTGCCTGGGAAATCCCATGGGCAGAGGAGGCTGGCAGGCTACACAGCCCATGGGGTTGCAAAGAATCAAGACAACTTAGCAACTAAACAACAACAAAACCTGATTGAAACTGGTGGGTGGGACCAACAGAGCTGCTCCTCTGTCCTGAACAGCTAGTTTGGGGGTCCTCTCTAGCTGCAAGCAGAGCTGACTCCTATGAGCATATCAGGCTGTCTTGCAAAAGCACTCTATCAGCATCCCTTGCCTCTGAGAGCAGTTTCCTCCAATTGAACAGGCACCGCCTGAAGGCCCCACATCGTCTCCTTCAGCTGTGGCCAAGGACAGTCTACCCAGCCCCGCAGCACCTCCCTCCCGCCCCTCACCTTTCTCATAAATCAGTCTTACTATTTCCCAGATACATTTTCATTAACAAAGAGATAAATGTGTTTGCAGCATGAGAAAAATCAATAATACAGAATGTATAAATACAACTTTGCATGTTACAGAAATATTTACATTGGCAATGGAGATAAATACACTCACAACAAGAGGAGAATCAATATACAGTATGCGTAGAACAGATTTCAGCAACTATGAGGTTGCCGTCGTCACTGGCCTGCTAAATCTCCTCCTTAAGGAGAAGAGGAAGGGGACTTCCCTGGCAGTCCAGACTGCAGTGGGCACAGGTTCCATCCCTGGTAGGGAACTAAGATCCTGTATGCCACAATTCAGCCAAAAAGAAAAAGAGAGACAGACAGGAAGAAAAGGAAGCAATGGAGTGACCCCAAAGTCACAGGAGGGTGAGAAGGCTCATTCTTGTAATCTGAAGCTGTCGTAACTACAGCCCACAGAAGCCTCTACCATCATTTCAGCTGCCCTGCTTTTCCGCTCTCATTTCAGACTCTACAGAAGAGGATGCTGCACTAATCAGCTGGGAGGGCGTGGTCAGGCTTCCATAGCCAGCCTCCAGGGCCTCGGGCAGTAGTGCTGCCCATTTCCCGGCCCTTCCTGAGCTCCTTCCCCAGGGCACCCATGCTTCGGGAGTCTCTGATCCTTCTCCTGGGCAGAGACGCCCACTGAGGCTCTGCCACGTTTCCCATCCCCTCCACCCCAAACCTGGGCACTTCAAGGTGAACAGGACTTCAGGTAAGGCGAAGACACTCCAAGATGCTTCTCGACCTTGGGCTCTGAAAGGCATCTCAAGGTCTTTAGTCTTTCATTCATACAATGGGAAAAAAAATAATCTATTTCCTGAGCATGTGCTTCTATCAAGCACTGTTGTAGATCTAAAGCTACGAGCAGCACAAAGTCCCCCCTCTCGTGGAGTCTGCATGAAGGAGGCAGGGAGAGAGAAAAGCACATACATGAACAGCGCACACACACACCAACCGCTATGAAACGCTGGGGCCGCACGCTTTCTGGGAAGGGACTCGGTGCATGTACGCAGGCAGTAAGGGCCACACACCATTCTGCTGCGTATCCCTTGGTTTTGTGGCGGCGGGGGGTGGGGGTGGGGGTGGTGTTTTAGAACACTATAAAAAATGTTTCAAAAAAAGAAAATCAGCCTGCAGGCTGCAGGAAAATAGGCTGCCAGCCAGATGTGGCCCAGGGGGGTGTAATCAGCCGACCCCCACTGTCATGTTTCCAGTGATGAAGAGTGCTATGAAGAGTCATAAAGCAGAGTAAGGATTACAGAAAACGATGGAGGAAGTGATTATATGCAGCAGACGGGGGCTGTTTAAGCCATCGGAGCTGACATCGAGGGCGCGTGTTCCTTCGTTACCTTTTCTTGGGCTGGTCTGGGAGGAGGTGCGAGGAGAGACTGCTGAGGGCAGGGCTGAGACCTGGAGAAGCTGTGCCTTCTGAGAAGCAGAGACCAGCAGGCTCGGAGCTTATCACCGTCTCTTCCCTCGAGACCAGGGATCCTCTGGGCCCCTCTGAGAGGCTGGAGCAGGCAATGCTGGCTATTGCATGGGGCTCCTTGGTGAAAGGCTATGGTCTGAGTGGCCGCAGGTCAGTGCCCCGGCTCAGGAAACTGTCAGTTCAACACCAATGAGGACACTCAGTGACCCACCAGGACAGGAGCCCGTGCGGCAGGAAAGGCATCCCTGCAGGACGCAGGAGGCCGGGAGAGGGTCTGGGAAGGGGAGGTGGGGCTGGGTGGACTGGGCACTCACTGGCGTGAGCTCACTCCCTCCTGCAGTCTTCCTCCACAGTCTCTTCTCTCTAATCCCATTTCGTTGATTACAATTGAAATTCAAAGATGCCTAAAACATACTAAGGACAAAAAAAAACACACTTGATGCTTTTGTATACAGTATATTTCCATTCTTGTCAAAAGTAACCATTAAAAATGGAAGTAAACATCAGGACGAAAATAGGAGGAATAAGCATTGAACTGTAGGGAGATTTCCGTTTTTTACAAATGTGTTTCTGTAAAGTTTGCATTTTTTTATGATGCAAAAACATAATAAACATATGTGATCTGAATAATTTAACAGACCCTCCTGCTGCCAAGTGTCAGGTCTGAGACTTGGAAATCTAGCTGTGTGCTATCCTGTGTCCTCCATGTCCACTCGCTCTGCCAACTGCCCCCGCAGCCAAGAGCCACTTGGAAGAGAGGGGCCTCTCTCCTGCTCTTGAAGGCAGGCCCTGCAGGCTTTAGGGAGCAGGCTCTGAGGGGCTCTGGGAGTTGAATCTTCCTTCCCCAGAGTAAGACCAACATGCCAGGATTAACCCCACTGGGGCTGAGCCATCCTGGGCATCCAGGGCCCATCAGAACCAAAGTGGGCCGGAGTTTCCCTTATCTGCACAACTTCTGTTTGGATTCTCCCAAGCCCAGGTTGCCTTGGCTGCCAAATCAGACCAGGGTGGCCAGACAAGAGTTTTTGAAAGAAGGGTATATGCCTCTTATGAGCTTCCCACGTCCACAAGAAACACCCCACATCCTCACATATCCTGAAAGGTCACACACGGTCTGAACCCAAGAGCTTGCTCTCACCTCACGGGCGGCCCTGCCTTCCTGCCTTGGGGGCTCGCAGCTGTGTGACACACTCTTCCTTTACATCTCTCATCAGCTCGTTCCCTCAGAGCCATGGAAACATTAGATGTCACCTTCTTCATGAGACCTCTGCTGACAACCCTCTGTACAACTGTGTTCAGTCACTCAATTGTGTCTGACTCTTTGTGACCCCATGGACTGCAGCACACTAGGCTTCCCTGTCCTTCACTATCTCCTGGAGTTTGCTCAAACTCAACACTCATTGAGTCGATGATGCCATCCAACCACCTCATCCTCTGTTGCCACCTTCTCCAAATATCACCCTCTTTAAATTATATGATAAAAACAAAGAAATATACACCAGGCTGTTTCATGGCAGTTCTCCCCCTAGAATGGAACCTTCCAGTTTATTGCGATATCAACAGTGCCTCCATCTGCATGGCCAATCATCCTAGTTTGCACAGAACAGAGAGGTTTCCTGGGATATAGGACTTTCAGTACTAAAACCAGGGACGTTGCAGCCAAATTGTGGTAGTTTTCCCCGCCTCTACCTACAATAGTGCCTGGCATATGGTAGATGCTCCAATCAACACAGGCTATTATGTGCATGAATAATACATTAATGAATTAGCCTTCTTCTCACTTTCCAATCACCTAGGTTGGATATTCTGTTGGAAAGGTCTCGGGTTATCTTTCCAGGATAAGCATGGGTCATTCACCTGCAGAGAACTGAGCATAGCAATAGCCTGGGAGGACTGACTAGAAGAGCTGAAGCCCTAGCCTGGGGGGCACAGCACAGAGCTACAGAGTTAGAGCCAAACCAGAAACAAATCACCAGGAAGCCCGGGGATCAGCCCAGGCTGCCCAGAGGCTTCCTTCTCATGGTCTTAAAGTTTCAAGATCAAGTTTCCTTGTGGATCAGATGGAAATCAGCATTGGTTGAGAGTCTCCTCCAGGGTCTGCATTCCCAGCAGCTGCTGTCTTCATCCCCAGCTCCCACGTCCCTCCCACTTGGTGGGATCCCCACCAGGCAGCAATTCCACCATGCCAAGAACATGGCTGGCTCCCAGCTCTCCACACCAGCAAATATTTGCTGCCACAAATCAATACAAAAGTAGGATGCACCATTAAGCTTTAATATATCAGTGCTAGGGCTCTTAATCCATTATGAGGCTGTCATAAATGTGACTGAAATGCAAATCAGCGCGGCAGCCCTCCAGGAGGGTGTGAAGGTGCCTTCACCACCTCTCGGCACAGCCTGCGTCCCCTGTGCTCCAGAGAAACAGCCTGAGTCTCCTCTCTCCCTGTTGCTTTTTGTTTTCACCCTCCTCGCCTCGCTCGTCTTTCCAAATGTCTGACTGAACCCCCCATTATGTCAGCTTCCCTGGCAGGCAGTCACTTGACATGCTAGAAGAAAGCTATAATAACGCCAACTTTCAGACACTGAACTGAGACTTCATTGGCACTGCTTCGTTTCACCTTGACCACAAATTCATAAAGCTATTTTTATCCCTCCATTTTACAGATGAAGAAATCAAGGCTCAAGGAGATTAAGTAACAGAAGCACCAAGGAGAAGAGCCATCTCCCCACTCAGGACTGGCTTAATCCCAAACCCAAACATTTGAATGCCATCCTATAGCTACGTTAGGAAGCCCATAACTAAGTGAGGAGAATGAGCAAGTAAGCAGGTGATCAAAAATATCATGCAGGATATATTTCTAGAAATAAGCTCAGAGTCATTAGGACAGGGATGACTGGGATGTTGAAGCTATCCCAGTTTGGCAGAAGAGAGACTGAGGGTGGAGATGAGGACACAGGATTAGGAGGAAAGGTGGGGGTTAAATTGAGACTTAAAAAGTGGAAATTAACACAGAAAGGGACTAAAAGGTGAAAAGGTGATCATATTTTCAAACCATGGATGTCCAGAGAACACTGTCATTTTTGCGCTTGTATTCCATTATATTCAGTTCTAACCGTTTACCGTAAGGGAGCAGAAATGATAAGTAATTAGGAAGCACTAAGGATAGTGCTTATTTCCTATTAATGAGGAAATAATTACTCACAAAATACTTATAAGCTAATATAACAGACTATGTCAAAGCCTTTGACTGTGTTGATCACAACAAACTGTGGAAAACTCTGAAAGAGATCAGAATACCAGACCACTTGACCTGCCTCTTGAGAAACCTGTATGCAGGTCAGGAAGCAACAGTTAGAACTGCACATGGAACAACAGACTGGTTCCAAATCAGGTAAGAAGTACATCAAGGCTGTATATTGTCACCCTGCTTATTTAACTTCTATGCAGAGTACATCATGAGAAATGCTGGACTGGAAGAAACAAAAGCTGGAATCAAGATTGCCGGGAGAAATATCAATAACCTCAGATATGCAGATGACACCACTCTTATGGCAGAAAGTGAAGAGAAACTAAAGAGCCTCTTGATGAAAGTGAAAGAGGGGAGTGAAACTGTTGGCTTAAAGCTCAACATTCAGAAAACTAAGATCATGGCATCCGGTCCCATCACTTCTGGCAGATAGATGGGGAAACAGTGGAAACAGTGGCTGACTTTGTTTTTTGGGCTCCAGAATCATGGCAGATGGTGACTGCAGTCATGAAATTAAAAGACGCTTACTCCTTGGAAGGAAAGTTATGACCAACCTAGACAGCATATTAAAAAGCAGAGACATTACTTTGCCAACTAAGGTCCATCTAGTCAAGGCTATGGTTTTTCCTGTGGTCATGTATGGATGTGAGAGTTGGAGTATAAAGAAGGCTGAGCACCGAAGAATTGATGCTTTTGAACTGTGGTTTTGGAGAAGACTCTTGAGAGACCCTTGGACTGCAAGGAGATCCAACCAGTCCACTCTAAAGGAGATCAGTCCTGAGTGTTGTTTGGAAGGAATGATGCTAAAGCTGAAACTCCAATACTTTGGCCACCTCATGCGAAGAGTTAACTCATTGGAAAAGATTCTGATGCTGGGAGGGATTGGGGGCAGGAGGAGAAGGGGATGGCAGAGGATGAGATGGCTGGATGGCATCACCGACTCGACGGACGTGAGTTTGAGTGAACTCCGGGAGTGGGTGATGGACAGGGAGGCCTGGTGTGCCGTGGTCCATGGGGTCGCAAAGAGTCGGACAGGATTGAGCAACTGAACTGAACTGAACTGAATATAGTGGAATACAAGTGCAAAAATGACAGTGTTCTCTGGACAATTACAGGGTCCGAGTATGTGTGAGACGAGCAGGTGGGCATGTCTGCACATGGGCAGGGTGGAGGATACCAGAGAAAGCTGTCACACGCGTTTCAGAAGGCAGGGCTGAGAGGCCGCAGCGAGGCCGTGTGCTCGCATGCAAGTGTGCACGCATGCCTACGCATATGTGCTCAGGGCCTGGGAATGTGCGCGCGTGAGGCTTCCCTGATGGCTTAGTGGCAAAGAATCTGTCTGCCAACGCAGGAGATGCGGGTTCAATCCCTGGGTCGGGAAGATCCCCTGGAGAAGGAAACAGCAATCCGCTTCAGTATTCTTGCCTGGAAAATCCCGTGGACAGAGGAGCCTGGCGGGTTACAGTCCGTGGATTCTCAAAAGTCAAATGCGACCTAAAGACTAAACAATGACAACAAACGTGCATGCCTGCATGTACAAGGAAGACCCCCCAAGACAGAAAGAAGACAGGAAGGGGGAGAAGGTATGACTAGAGGGCTGGGGGACTCGAGAGATGCCACTTGCTGTGACAACTGTTACAAAGCAGCAGTGGAATGGCGACCTCACAGGAGGAAGATGCGGATGACAAGGAAACTAACCAAAGCAGCTCTTGCAGGGATCATAGCACGTGAGACATCTCGCCCACTTGAGCACGCTGACCGGCCTGGGTGGTCAGCACTCCTCGTGCAAGAAAATGGAAACTCGGGCCTTTCCCACGTAGGAAAACCGGAGAGGAAACACTAGCATATGTGAGTCTGCTACTGAACACAAACCCAGCTGCAATTTAACACGAAGCGACAAGATGCTAGTCATTCTGCATCAGTCTGTAGAATGATCACTTTAACAAGGCTACGAACTCTGATGAAGAGGCTGAGGAAGGGAGCTGGGGGGACAAAGGAATCACATGTTCTGATATTGATGAGGCTTGCTTGGTTCAGGGATGAATGAGGCTCCACTTTGTGCCAAGTGCTGTGTGAGAGCTGACTCATTTCGTCCTTGGAATCACCCATTGTGATAAGTTATTTGACCCCTTCCTAGAGGAGGAAATGATGAGGTTTTTAGGGCTGATCCCATTCCAGGGCCAGGCTGAGCTTGCTGGTCTGTCTGATGCTGAGCTTCCCCAGGCCTGCAGCTCTGAGATACCTGAGAGCTCCTCCCAAATCAGCTCCAACTGCAGATGATGTCCCTGCTGGGCACCATTCAGTTACAGCTGGTTCTCCCAAACAAAAGGCTCTTCCAGCTCCATTAGCAATGCCAGGTGCCAGCTACACCACCCAGAAGACCCACGAGCCAAATGGCCCCGACCTGGCACTCTCTCTGGCTGGTGACAGACTGTCTGCTTCACTCCCCAGGTGGACACCAGCAGAAGCCACCTGTGCCCGTCCAGAGGAGCAGCGCCCACAGCTGCAGCACTGGGGTGCTGGCAGAGCTCCGCCGTGGTCCGCTTCTTGTTCTCTAAGATAATCATTCATCCCATTAACGTCTTAGGGTTTGGGCAAGATACTCAGGACAGATCTGCCAGCGTCCAACATGAGACTATGGGATGGGAGCAAAGCACCCAGCTGGGGAACACCAGATAAAGCACCAAGAAGAAATTCTGGAATTCTGTGGTTTCTACAGGCTGGTGGACAAAGAGAAGGATGCTGGCACTTAGGGAGGCATCCAAGAACATGCACCCTTCCCTGGTGCTATCTCCTCTTTCACTGGCTCCTCCTAGTCCTGGGTGGAAGTCATCTCAGTCCTCAGGACCCTGAAAGGTGAACTAACTTCCCGAATTAAAGACTCACACCAACTTACCCACGGTCACACGGCATCAGCACTAGAGCTGAGTATGTACATTTGTCTGTTCTGGCTGCACCTTGCCTGATGCCTCCTGAGAAATGGGAGCAAACTAGGAAAGCACCATGGGCCAGTTTGTAACCTGGGAGTCTGGGGCCTGGGTTCTGGGTCTTGCCCAGAGGACATGGAAGCTCCCTGCTCTGAGGAGGCACCCTTACTGGTGTGACCCCACAGTGCGGCGGTCCAGGGCTTCAGTGTGGTTGTCACACTGTGGTTGCATCACACTACCCTGCTAGCTCTGTGACCCTGGATAAGATGCTCAACCTCTCTGTGCATTGGTTTCCTCATCTATACAGCAGAGGTACTCACAAGACTGGGTGGATTCAGGCAAAGCCCTGAGGATAGTGCTGACCCTGGGAGAAAAGCAATGCTTGCCTCAGTTACCCAACTGTTGTGGCTGTTTAGTGGCTAAATCATGTCCAACTCTTTGGCAACCCCATGGACTGTAGATCCTCTCTCCTGGACTGTAGGTTCCTCTCTCAGTGGGATTTTCCAGGCAAGAATCCTGGAGTGGGTTGCCATTTCCTTCTCTAGGGGATCTTCCTGACCCAGGGATCAAACCTGCATCCGCTGCATTGGCAGGTGGATTCTTTACCACTGAGCCACCTGGGAAGCCCCAGTTACACAATTATTCTATATGAAATTAGGCTGTGTCATGGTTATGAACTGTCATCCTCAGGACAGGTCCAGAAGTGGCTGGTTTAGTTAGCATGATGTTCGTGTCGAATTTGAATTTTTTTTAATTTAATTGCAGGATGATTGCTTTACAGAATTTTGTGGTTTTCTGTCATTCACCAACAAGAATCAGCCGTAGGGACACCGATGTCCCCCGCTTCCCGCTTCTCCCTCCCCTAATGAGGACCTGTGACTTCTGGGTCGTCACATGCTCCAGTGATCTCCTTGACCCACCCGGACACTCTCTGCCTTGCTCTGTAAACAGCTATGATTGAAACCCCTGGACAAGACGGTGTCTTAGATCTCCCCAACTCTGACATTTCATGAACGTGTGGCCTGGGCTGGAACTCAAAACTGCACCTTACTTAAGATTCTCTCTTCTGACAAAGTAGCAGCACCATGGACTGTTTTCTCTGAAACATGGGTATTTTGTCTGAAAACTGGATTCTCATTTTGCAGTGTCTATAGGGACTCAGGACTACCATGGGGAGGAGCCCACAAAGAAGAGACTTCTAGCAATTAAAAATCCAGTTTGACTGGATGCCAGAAGCTTTGCCCCTGTGGGAAGCCAGCTACCTTCCCATAAGCCGGGACCATGGGAGTTGGTTTCCAAGTCACACCAAGGCTGAGGCCAGAACCTACTCAATGGAGCAAAGCAAATTAACCACCTCCAATGTCATTCACTCAGGTCTCTGCAGGCTGCCCTGACTCTTAGCAGCATAATATTGTCCCCATGGTGCCTCGGGATAAAAGAAAATGCACAAAAACCAGCCACAAACCCAAAGGGAACCCAATTCCTTCCTCAATGGAACAGGGAGAGTTGATGGTGAATTTTAGGAGGATGCTGGCTGTCATCTTCAAGAGAAAAAGCATTTCATGGGAACCCTCAAAGGACTGTGTTGTTCAAAGCTGGGGTGCCCTGTGCCTGCCATCCCTCCAGATTTCTGTCTGCCAAAATCAAGGCTCTGTCTGAAATGTTCCCCTCCTGCCATGTTCAGAAGCTATCCACATTCACAGCGACCTCCTGTGTCTCCTGGGAGTCAGACCCTAGAGTTCCAGGGTCAGACTGTGCCTAGATCTCTACGCCCAGATCACAAGAGTCACTCAGGAGATAGGGCACCTCCATTTGGTTGAGTGGATGAATGATGTCTAAGCACACGTCTCTGCGGCCACAACCATGCCTTTCTCTTCTTCTATTCCAGACACATTGATCAGGTAAACAAGAGGGTTCTTGCACCTCTCTCTAAAGGCATTTCTGAAAACATCCTCCATGGATCTGATCATCCAGGCTGGAAGGGGCAGAGGGAGGACTGAAAGGACACTGGCATGAGGGGAGGTAGGAAAGGGCTTGGATGCAAGGATGAGGGACTTCACAAGCCAAGCGATGGTGTGAAAAGACCAGCGATTGAGCAGAGGGAAAAGCTGGTCATCCTGCGGAGCCCCAGCTCTCTCCCAGCCCCACGCATTGTTGCCCATCACTTTCCCAAATCTCCTCCCTCCCCATACATCCAATGCCAATCTCCTAAACCACTGGACTGGTCCCCCGAGGAAGAGGGCACATCTTCCTGTGCCCGAATGGAGCCCTGGGCAGTACTGTTCTGTGGTCGGGCCTGGTGGGAAAACTGGTCTGAGCAGACAGAGCTGGACCTTGCACTGTGGGCAGCCTGCTCCCTGCTATACCAGGTGAAAAGGTTCTGAGCAGGAGGCTGTGATGAGTCCTGACCATGATGCTGTCTGGACAGAACTTCCTGGCTTCCTATTCATCTCAGAACCAAGTGACCCCTTGTAAACATGACTCTATGCTTTGTGGGACCGTGCCCACCTAGTCCTCCAGCCACCATCCCTACATTTTAAGTTCCCAGTGTGGGTTCTCAAGCCCACCCCAGTTTCCTTCACTTCTAATCCTTTCTGTTTGCCACATGGAACACTTCTCCTTCTGAAACACACAGGTACCTTCTCATATTCTGGGTCTTGGGTTATATATCACTACATCCAGGCTTCAGTCTAAGACATCCCTTCCACATCACAGGTTGAATGGTGCCCCCTGCCCCCAGATAGATATTTTGGAGTCATAATTCCCAGTACCTCAGAATATAACCTTATGTGGAGACAGGGTCTTTGCAGCCCTAACCAAGTTAAATGAGGTCATTGGGGGGGGGGGGCCCAACCCAGTGGCTTCCTTGGTGGCCCAGCGGTAAAGAACCCATCTGCAAACACATGAGATGCAGGTTCGACTCCTGGGTTGGGAAGATCCCCTGGAGAAGGAAATGGCAACCCACTCCAGTATTCATGCCTGGAGGATCCCATGGACAGAGAAGCCTGGCGGACTACAGCCCATGGGGTCGCAAAGAGTCAGACACGACTAATCTAACTCAACAACAACCTAACTCAGTATGACTGGTGTCCTAAGGGGAAATTTGGACATAGAAAGTCACAGACACGAGCGGAGCGCCATGTGGAAATGAGGCAGACGTCAGAGCAGTGCAGCTGCAAGGCAAGAAATGGCAAAGATTCCAACAAGCTGCCAGAAACAAGGAGAGACACGCGAAACAGGCCCCCACAGCCCTCAGAGGGGCCCACTCCCACCATCGCCTGGATCTTGGACTTCTAGCCTCCAGAACTGTGAAGACGAAAAATCTCTGCTGTTTAGGCCACCCAGCCCATAGCACTTTGTTATGGCAGGCCCAATAAACTAACAAACCTCCTCCCCACGTGCTCTGACAATCACCACCCTTCATATCATAGCACCTGTCCCACCATCCTGAGTCCCTGGTCCGCCTTGCTCCTCTGAATTGCCAACTGCCACTCCATAAAGGTGGAGACCACGTGTCCATCACTTAGATGTTTAATCTCTAGAGCTTAACATAGTACCAGGCACATAATAGGAATAAATGAGCTCTCTGGTGCAGGAATTTATGAAGCAACAAATAAGTGAAGAATGGAGTGAATAAATGACTTAATAAGTGAGTTATTGAAGAAATGAGTGAAGGAAGGAAGAGGACGATCTCTGGTTATGGGCAACTCTTGCAAAATGGTGGTCGTGTCAGTTACGTGGAGATACTACTGCAGTACTGTTACTCCACCAACGCCCAGCCCAGTCTGGGTGCCATACATGCTCAATGGCTGCCAAGTGGATGAATAAACACATCAATTAACCTGTGAAGAGACTGGGGCTTTCACAAAATCTAGAAGGCAGTTTCCTCTGTGAGTTCATTCCTGGTGTCACATTCATTGAGATGAACTTAACCACATGGGATAGTCACTTGAATTTGACTTGACAGAGGTCAATTCTCAGTAAGCAGCTCCTAACAGGAAGTCAAGGACCAGAGTCTGAGAGCCCACATGTAAAAGCCTCCAGCAAGAGGAATCTTACTGTTTAAAGAACACCTACTGTGTGTCAAGCACCTGTCAAATCCCCAGGAAACTCAAGACAATTAAATATGAACATCTCAATTTTCCTCTGAGGAAGCCAAGGCATATGAAATAGGGGATCTATCTGCGGTCTTCAGCCAGTAGGGGTGTGAGTACAGATTTCCTCCTAGAGGTATCTGCTGACTCCAAAACGTTCTTCCCTTGGAATCAAAGGATTACGTTGAGGCTGTTCTTAGACTCGGGATTCCCAGGGGGCTCAGAGGTAAAGAATCCACCTGCCAGTGCAGGAGACGTGGGTTTGATCCCTGGGTCAGGAAGATCTCCTGGAGGAGTAAATGGCAACCCACTCTGGTATTCTTGCTGGGAGAATCCCGTGGACAGAGTAGCCTGGCAGGTTATAGGCCATTGGGTCCCAAAGAGTCAGACACAGCTGTGTATACATCATGCAGGTGCAGGCTTACAATCTATGTTTTCAGTTTTTAATTTCTTGTAATGTCTGAATGTATTCAGGTTTTATCATCCTGCATGGGCTGATGAATCATTTTCAAGTCCCAGCCAAACTTAACTGTGCCTGGGGACCCAAGGGATGAGCTCCGTCTCTGCTTAGAACTGAGCTTGAAGCTACAGCCTTGGGTATGTTGGAGATGGTGGTGGCAGGGATAATAGACTCTGAGGTTTCATTTCCCCTGAGGAAATGAAAATCAGGAGGGCACAACAGGTCCCCTCTCAGCCTAAAGACTTTCACTTTTTTAGCATAAATATCCTTTTAAATGATGTACACCAGTGAAAAGCTTTGACTTTGGTTCAAACAAGCTTACGTTTTAATCCAGTCCCAGTGACCTACCAGTTGTGTGGACTGGTTCTCTGCCTCAGTTTCCTCATCTGTAATAACAGTTCAACAGGGTAACAGTTAAATGATAAAATTCATGTAAAGCACTTGGGCAACTTCTAGCACATACCTAGATTTTTAAACTCTTTCTCCAACAAATAATATGCATCAATGTTATCATTATAATCATTACTATCATTATTATTTGGTGTTGCGGTGGAAGTAATTTCCCTTACAGAGTAAGGGGAATGGGTGATTGATATTCAGGAGACTCCTCTCTTGGGCCCATACACTACAGTTTCCCTTCCATACAATCAAAGCCGTCAATGGGCTTCTCTTGTGGCTCAGCTGGTAAAGAATCTGCCTGCAATGCAGGAGACCTGGGTTTGATCCCTGGATTGGAAAGAGCCCCTGGAGAAAGGAAAGGCTACCCATTCCAGTATTCTGGCCTGGAGAATCCCATGGACTGTATAGTCCTTGGGGTTGCAAAGAGTCGGACATGACTGAGAGACTTTCACTTCACAAGGCCCTCCAGCCCCAGGGTCACCCCTGGGCTATAACCCAAGACATGCACTCACAGCCCTGGGCTCGGGATGAAGAACATCAAAAACATCAACATACAGATCCAAAGGCCTCTAAAGAAATCCCCTGTTCCACACTGCCACTTTCCCCCGCTTTTTCTCATGATCACAAAGGGTTAACATGGTGAGGAAAGCATGAAATCCTAGTTCTTCTGATATTAATTAAAGTGAAAACTGCAGATGGTGTTTAATAACAATTTAGTCCCAGCAGGTTCCAGGCACTTTACCTAAATCAAACATATCATAAAGTTGGCATGAGAGTCACAGAGCCTGGCCTTGCCACATCTGGCCAGGGACACGTCCTCACTGAGGATGAAAGTAACAAACCATCTCTATTACTTATGCAGATGTGGCCTTAAATGGCTTGACAGTCAGATTCCACCCCACCACCTTCTGGAGCCAAAAATAAAGGAGTATTGATTGCAAAGATTAATAACAGAGCTCAAGAAGGAAAATGGTGCAAAACACCTTTTTCTCTCCCTTCGTGATATAAACGCCTGCCACCCCTGCAACCTAATTTTGTCACCCAGCACACGGGAGTGTATTAATTAAAGTGACACCAAGGACAGGAAAATCTGAGCTCTTGGGTGATGACTGGAAATACATAAATATGCATCTCCAGGCTGTCTCGAGAAGAGAGGCACGTTGCCAGGCAAGATCAGCATAATTCCACCAAGGGGAGGGGGGAGAGGAGTGCACACAGCTTACCCTGGAGGTCACGGCTGTGGTTTTTGCAAATAGCTCCCCAAACCAGACAGAGAAACTAGACCAACAGCGACTAGCTGCTATTGTACGTCTTCTGTAGAAAACTAGGCCATCACTTTTGTAAACGTCCCCTGATATGGCCTGCGAATTTAGCTCAGACGCTAAAGACTCTCCCTGCCAATGCAGGAGATCCAGGTTCGATTCCTGGTTTGGGAAAATGTCCCGGATAAGGGAACGGCAACCCACTCCAATAGTCTTGCCTGGAGAATTCCACAGACAGAGGAGCCTGGTGGGCTAAAAGTCAGTCCATGGGGCCGCGAGGAGTCAGTCGTGACTGTGCGAGTAATACACACGTGATATAGCCTGGGGAGTAGCTCATATTTAATGGGAAAATTGTGCACTCAATTTTCACAAGACACTGAGACAGAGTGGCATCATTCTGGATGAAGAAACTGAGGCTCAGGATGGCTAGTCTATGGCTCAGCAGAATTCAAGACCATGCTTGATTTAAATCACTGCCTTGCACTGTTTTGATCAAATGGGACGCATCCGAGGCCAAGGAATAAAGAGAAGACTTTGTCCAGGGGACCAGTCCCGTGATAGCCCTTCTGACTGGACATCCCTCCAGGTCAGAGCTTCCTTCTGCAAGCCCATGGCCTGTGGCCGCCCCTCCCAACAGCAGAGGTTGCCCTAAGACTTAGACTTCATAGCCAGGGAAGCTCTTCTCCCTAGAGAGTGGCTGGTACCAGCAACTCTCTATGGAGAAGAACTAGAGTTAGCTAGGGTTAACTTGTAATGTATGAGGAGATGAGACTGGTGGATGACGGTAGAGACTCCACGTTTATACTGCTTTATTTAGGTCAATTTCACTGTAGTCAGTAAACCAGTTTTAACAGCCAGTGTGCTGTGTGTCCTGATTTCAGATACTATAGGAGGTGGGACCTTACCTCATCCTGAGCTCCCTCACTGTCATTACCTGTTAGGCGTCTCCACCTGGACATCCATGAGCATCCAAAACTTATCTGGTCTCAACTGCTCCTCCACGGCACACCTCATGTCAGGTCAGGCATCACCAGTCACCTGAGCCCTGAAGCTAGGACCTGGGCTGCCCTGCATCCTCATTTCAGCTCTTCTCCCATCTGTCATATCCCAACAGGCATGATCGAGTTGACCTCCTCAATCTTTCTCAGACTTCCTTCCCCCTCCAACAGCACTGCTGCCCTAGTTCAGGAAAATACAGAGCATGTTCACTGGGTTGTAAGGAGAAGAGAACTAAGCAGAAGCGGAGAGGAGCAGACAGAATCAGCTTAGCTAGTCTCATTAAGAGCAGGAAAGCAGAGTAGATTCCACCCCGGCATCCTTCTGTGACCCCCATGTCACAGGGGTAGGAATTCTGACATGTAACACTTCTTCTTTAATTAAAGTATTGTATTATATATCTCATATTAGCCTGTTTCTTCCCCTAATAAGCTGTTATTTTTTAAAAAAAAGGAACAAAAGCAAATAAGAGGAGATTATTAGTGAGTGGTTACTGTGTATAGAGTACTGTTGTGAGTATCTGCAGAATGACTCTTTCAGGTAGGGCCTATTATTATTTTCGATCTACAGTTACTTAAGTTACCCAAAGTCATTCCTCCATTAAATATTGGGTCCCCAGAGTGAGTTCAAGCAATCTGGCTCCCTAGCCTGCATTCCTTCCAGGCTTTAAGTGCCATGAAAACATTCCACAGGTCAGTCTTCTTCCCCAGTAGGTCCTAGAACTGAGCGCAGTGCCTGGAGCATAGCGGTGATCAATAAAGAACTGGTGAGCGGATGAGCCCAGATGGTCCTATGGCGAGTGTGCCATCACTGTAGGCCCTGATAATGGCTCCGAAACACTCTGCTCCGAACCTCTCTGATGCGGCTTCCCTGTCCTGCAAGAAATGGCACCTCCTCCTTCCCCACCTCTCCATCCACTCAGGCTGAACCAGCGCTCTCCCCGGGAGGGCACTCACCATCCCCACAGTCCCCCAAGCAACAGGCAAGGGCCAGCTGTCCAGAAATCACACACATCTCACCAGCCAAGTTCCCCACCCATCCCCACCATGTTCAGAAGAAAAGCCTGTGCCAACCTGCTGTGTGTTTTGACCATCACTATTATGATATAAAGCACATTAGCCACATGAGGGCATCAAGCACACGTCCACATCCCACAGCTTGTCAGACATGGGAGTCAGGAGTGTTCTGACAAAGAAACACCAAGAGGAATCCTAAAGAGACATGTACCACCAGCCCTGTCCTTCTCAGCCAAAAGCAGAGCGGGGAGTAGGAGAGAGCAGTATGCAAGGAGATCAGGTACCCTGCCGGGTATGAGCAACAGGCTGTATGGCTCTGGTGTGTGTGTGTGTGTGTGTGTGTGCGTGCGTGCGTGCGTGCGTGCGTGCGTGCGTGTGTGTGTGTGTGTGTGGTGTGTACGTGTGTATCTGTGTGTGTCTACCTGCGTGGCCACCCCTGGGTGGGTGTGTGTGAGCTGATGTGTGTCCTCCAGGTGTGAAGCTCTGCAGTGGATGGAAGGAAACATGTCTGTTCTTGACCCTAGTCTGAAGCCTGCTTTGCTTAGTGGGCTGGGCCAAGAGAAGCCACTTCCGAGATCCCCTACAGAAACTGCTGTGTCAGACCAGGCTTAGAGCTAAGTTGTTGATAAGCCTGCAAACTCTTGGAGTGGAAAGAAACTTCAGAAATCTTGTAAAATTCCCCTATTTTATAACTAAAGTGAGGTGCAGGAAGGACACTTTCCCAAGGACACACAGCTGTGAAGTTTGCCAGGACTCCCAGAACCCTACTCACAGACACTGCACAGCACCTGCGGGGCTGCCACAGAAATGGCTGCTGCTTAAAGGTAGACTTTGTCCCATGTTTCAGTAGTGGAGTAGGATAAGGCTCCTGAAGAAAGGCCGCCAATATTCACACTCAGTGTGGCACACTCAGGTCTCATCGGTCAGTGTCTTGTCAAGTGCTCAGGACTCTTCTTGAGAACACAGAAGCCGAGTCACGACAATGGAGCGTGGTCTAAGGGGTTCAGGGCTCGAGAGGCCGGAAGGAAAGAGGTGGCCCTGAGGGCACATGGATAGCCACTGTGGATCTGCATGGATGAAGCTGGATGTCTGGAGAGCATCATCCAAGGGAGGAAGCCTCTCGATTACCCCAGAAAATGACACACGCTTAATCAAAGGATTCTGCACTCCAGCCCGAGCTTGCATGTGACCCTAGCCAGCTCAGCCTGTTGTCCCTGCTCAACGCGTATTCCATGGCTGTGGCCCGAAGCCAGGGCACAGTCTTCTCCTATGGCTGCAGGCGGGGCTGTGAGGTGAAGGGAAGGATGGGATGAAGCAGAAGTGGAGGATGATGGGAGATCTATGGGCTGTGGGGTGAAGGGAGGATGGGATGAAGCAGAAGTGGAGGATGATGGGAGATCTATGGGCTGTGAGGTGAAGGGAGGATGGGATGAAGCAGAAGTGGAGGATGATGGGAGATCTATGGGCTGAGGACCCCCATGTGCCGAGCCCTTTGCTGATGGAATCTCTTTTCACAATCACAGTGCTTTTGGGAAGTCAGTGCTGTCTCATGGAGCAGGGAACTGGGGTTCTGAGAAGACTCCCAGTGCTTCTCTTGGGGGCATGAGGAAAGCCATGAAAGGCAGATGATTTCCAATATGGCCCAGTTGGTTGTGGAATATAAAAAGCAAAACACATCCGCAGACAACAATGCTCACACTTTTCTACGCCTCCAGCTTCACCCTCCATACCCCTAACCCTCTGGTACGGCTCCTGACCCAGGTTTCTTCCTGCATTTCCGATGTGACCACCTAGCCTTACCCCTCATGGCATCCTACCTCAGTCCTCTTGGTAGGTCCTGAGGACCTTGGTAGATCCATGAATCCAGTTTTGATTCATGCTTAGATCAAGTTGCCTAAGGTAGGACTGCCGTCTCCCCCTCTTGGAACATACTCTGCGGTGTTTCAGCTTACACCAAGAGACACCGGCAAAATTGTGTCATAAAAAATGGATTATGTTTCCCGTGAAAATGTGATGAAATATTTTTATCAAGTTAGCTTATTGAATTCTCTTTCTCATCTTCTGTTAGGAAATAAATATTTTTATTTTTTTAAAAAACCAAAATTCATTAGTAGAAAACATTGGGGAAATGTTGAACACTGTGGCTCTCTCCTGGAGATTTATGAAGCATGATAACACAGTAAAGACTCTGAGAAGTCCTCTAAAAGAAAACTTTTAACTTTATTTAGCCCAGATTGTTCTATCTTAGGAAAATAGGATCCCTGTGATTCACTTTTGGAAATGCTGGTGTGTAGACTATCCAAGGACCTGAGGCTCTAGAATGGGCATCAAACGCTGAGTCAGCATCGAGTCTTGTATCAGAAACAGGGCATTCAGGACATTTTTCCTCCCTTAAAGCCCTTGTATTTCTATCTTGAATAATTTACTGAAGGAACTCTGCTCCTCAAGAAAGAGAAACTACTAAGGCTGACACCTCCAAAAAAGAGCTAAAAACAACGTCAGAAGTTTAAAAGGCGAGCGAGGCACAAACTAACATAAAGATGCAGTCTTTGGGGTCTAAAGACAAAACTGAGGACAACTGAGAGCATGAAATGGCAGCCCACTCCAGTGTTCTTGCCTGGAGGATCCCAGGGACGGGGGAGCCTGGTGGGCTGCCGTCTGTGGGGTCGCACAGGGTCGGACGCGACGGAAGCGGCTCAGCAGCAGCAAGCAGCATGAAAAGCGTGTGACTCCCCTGCGACTTCGCCTTCTGCTCCTGCCCATCGGTCAATGGCGTCCCCCACCTTGCTTAATTAGTAGACCCTACAGACCACCAGCTCCAAGAAACCGCCTTACCTCTTTGTGCCCATGTCGATAACGCACTGTTTCGCCTTTTCTCTTTCATCTCTGATTGCAGGTCCTCGGTCCTCTTCTCCATCTCTTCCACCTCCTCTCACCCACTTACAGATGGCTTGCAGCCTCTCCCTTACCCCTCAAGCCCTCTTATCCTCACAGGGTTACAGCAAGCACCTCCATGATGCCAGCACAGGGTCCTTCCACTCCAAGAACTCCATCACTCAAACTTCTTTCAAAATCAGCTCTTCCTCTTGACTTCTCTATTTCCTCTGAGGATGCTGTCATCCTTTCAATCCCCCAAACATGAATTCTTACCCCTATTTACGAGTCCTTTCCTTTTCTATAATTGTCATATTTAATCAATAAAATTCTACTGCCAACTCACTTTTTCTTTCACTCCTGCTGCTGTCCTTTAAATTCAGTTTCTTTCTCAGTTACCCAATTATTGTAGTATTCTCATTCCAGGCCTCCACTCTCCCAAGCTCTCTCTGCATGAGTCCAGCTACAAATTTCTCTGAATGCTATTAATCTATAAAACCATTTTTTAAACCTGACTTATGCTGAGGATTGCTACTCCTCTTTCCAACATCTCTGTCCATCCTACTTGATGAGGTTTCATTTCTGCTTCCTTTTATGAATCCTTCCACACTGCATGTGTGAGTTGGTCCTTTTCTCTGGCTCATATGTCCCAGCAGTTACCATGCTCTGGGCAAGTCTGATCTCCCCCTATATTTACCTAGAGGAAAATGTCAACATCTTTCTCTGTTTGGTTCTAGATGTCCCTGCAGGCTTTTCTAGAAAGCCTCCCACAGGCCAGGTACCCAGGAAATGGTTATTAAGTAGAAATCAAATAGAAGAGCTTTAGCATATTCTGGTGCACAGCTCAAGAAATATAAATTATAGAAGTCCTATCCCACAGATTTATGGTTTATAAAAGCTTATACATTATATCTCATAAGATATTTCATAGTACTCCTGGAATCAGCACATTGATTGATCAAGATGACTATCTTTTGAAATTAACCGCAGTTATTCCAGGACATGGAAACAACCTAGATGTCCATCAGCAGATGAATGGATAAGAAAGCTATGGTACATATACACAATGGAGTATTACTCAGCCATTAAAAATAATACATTTGAATCAGTTCTAATGAGGTGGATGAAACTGGAGCCAATTATACAGAGTGAAGTAAGCCAGAAAGAAAAACACCAATACAGTATACTAACACATATATATGGAATTTAGAAAGATGGTAATGATGCCCCTGTATGCGAGACAGCAAGAGAGACACAGATGTATAGAACAGTCTTTTGGACTCTGGGGGAGAGGGAGAGGGCAGGATGATTTGGGAGAATGGCACTGAAACATGTATACTATCATGTAAGAAAAGAATCGCCAGTCTATGTTTGATACAGGATACAGGATGCTTGGGGCTGGTGCACGGGGATGATCCGAGAGATGATATGGGGTGGGAGGAGATGATATGGGGTGGGAGGTGGGAAGGGGGTTCAGGACTGGGAACTCATGTACACCCATGGCGGATTCATGTCAATGTATGGCAAAACCAATACAGTATTGTAAAGTAAAATAAAGAAAAAATAAAAATTAAAAAAAGGAAGTTTCCTAATAAATCTCTAGTCATACTAAAGAAGGATAAAACTGATTTCTGGAAAGAAAAAATGGTAAATAAAAAACATGATGTTCTTTAAAAAAAATATAAAAAATAAATAAAAATGAGGAAACAGGATTCTGAGAGGTTAAGGGTTACTCCGAATCACAGAGCTAGTACTGTATGAAACCTTATCATCTATCCATTTTGCTATACCAGATATCACAAAAGAAGTGAGGAGCTGACACTGTAGATTGTATGTGTGTGTGTGAGCATGTACACGCATGCACATCCAGTCGTGTCCTGCTCTTTGTGATCCTCTGGACTAAGTGCCACATAAATCTGTCCATAGCAGAGACAAAGGCATTTTTCTGCCATGGCCTAGTCAACGTACGTCCATGGGAAGCTCACTCAGTATTAACGCAAGTTGTAGCCGACGACACACTAGATCCTCCATCCCAAAAGGGGATAGATGTAGGGACAACTCTGTTCATGGAACTTAGACATGCAGAATCACTCTGCTTGAATTGCTGATATATTCCATCAGAGTTTATTGAAAATTATGTCTTAAAGCTCATTTCAAGATTCATGTTCAGTGATCTATCAATGGTTTTACAGCTATTTCAGAGGAGATAAGAAACTATCCATCAGGCTCAATGCTGCTATTTTGTGTCATTTCCTCTTAGGAAAACTGTCCAGAAAAAAAAGAAACATATCTCAGGGAAAGTTTTCAGAAATTATTCACACTATGAGAGGGTTCAGAAGGGATCTAATGTCAGTGTCAACCCTGAGGCAGCACATACATGAGAGCTGTGGCAAGCAGGGCACGGTGAGGCACGTGAGGGTTTGCAACTGACCAGCATGGACGGTTTGGAATGTAAGTGTCTTCCTGCCCCATCTCTTCCCCTCTGCTCCAGCTTCTCCCAGGTTAGGGGACAATGAAGAACTCAGCCTGGAGCAAAATCATGCAGAAGGAGCTTGACCTTAGAGGAAGGATGCATGATGACTGGTGGGGGCAGGGAGGCTGTTCTGAGGAGTCACACTGTATGACATGCGTGTCACTTAGGGGGTTCCCTGGACCAGTCCTGCAGACGATGGCTCAAGATCCTTAAGGGAGATGTCTGAGCAAACGACAAAGCAAGCTAATTAAAACGTGCTTATATGGTGGAAAATCAATCCCCTCTCTCTTTCCGTCTCTATCTCTCCTCAAACAGAGGGAGGTCATAAACACAATGAAGTCAGCATTTGAACTTCAGGAATAAGAAGAAGAATGCCCTCTCACTGTCCAGCAGAAACCCTGGTATAAAAATGCTGTAGAATCTGGTATGACACTAACCCGTCAAGGCAAAATTGGATGTGTCAGCTTCGGGTATGCATAAGAGGGACACTATTGGTCCTTGGTCTCTGAGGCAAAGTCAGAGGCCAAGGATGGAGTCTGTATCAGGGGTCCACAGGCTGGCGTTATGAACATTGCAGGCAGCCTACAAGGACTGGGAGCTTTAGAGGAAGTGGTAATTAGGAACCGAAGGTCCCCAGTTAGGCCCCAAGTTTAGAATCCTGGGATTGGTCAAAGAGCAACTGGCAAATTATGCCTCCTGCCCTGACCCTCCCCAAGTAGTTTTTCACTACAAAGGCTATGCAATGCCACTGGGGCAGCTATAGCAGGAAGGTTTTCATAGCAGTGAAAAACACAGGTGCAATCTGAGTCCCTGTTTATGGAAGGGAGGCCAGCCAGACCTGCATGGTATACTGTTGGTGCCTTGCCTAGATCCCTTTTTGCGAGGATGTACACATGCTTGTGAGTGTGGGATGCTAACAGCACAGGAGGTTTGCCTTCTGGATGGGAGCTCTTACCCCTAGAGATTGCCCCCTCCTAGCTCCTCTGCGGGGCGCAGCTCACAGCCAAGAGTTGAATGATGTGAGGCTGAAGCAGGCCAGCCCTTTCACCTGAGGATAAGACCATCTCTGTAGAGCAGCTCACACACTAGCGCCCTTGTAGTAGTCTAGAGCTAGTTTCCAGCTGATATTACATCCTCTCTTAGCAATTTTCCCTGCCTGTCTCTATTTCTCTCATTCTCTTTCTCTTGAGATTCTTCCCTCTCACCCCCAACTCCCTAAAACTTTTGTGGAACACTCCTTGGCTCAGACTCTGGTTCTAGGAATCCCAACTTCAGGCAGGAGGCCTGGAGCTTGGGGATGAAACACATCACGATGAAGATGCAGACTTCAACGAGCTTCCCCCAGCCCCAAGCTGGCAGACGGAAGCTGAGAGGCACACACTTCCACGTTTCAGAAAGCTACGAGGCACAGAACTCAGCGTGTCGTAAGCACTCATTAAAGCCTGGAGGTCTGACTTGATTGAGACAATGCCGTATTTTCTTACGGCTGGCTCTCTGCACATCTGCACTTCTGCTCTCCCCTAAGTCCTCAGGAGGCAGGCTCTGCAAGGACAATTAATTTCACTTGTTCACCAGATTCAAGCACAATTAGTCACTGAGTTTGCCATTAGTTCATAGCAACCAGAGTTATCAGAACCGTCATTTTTCTGTTTGGGGAGGAATAAAACAAATAAGGCCTGGGAGAAGACTGGATTCACAGTGACTGCTGCTTGCAGACAAGTTGAGAGGCCAATTCTTCAGCACCCATGTATGGAGTGCACATTCCAAGCTGCCCTGATGACTTTGGATGATGTGACACAACATCTCAGAGCAGGGCTTTCTGACCCTCCAGAGCAGCCAGGGCCACTCATAGGTAAGCCTGGAATGTACGTCTAGAACAATGTCTCAAGAGCCAAAATGTTCAACAGGACAAGAGATAGAGTGGGACTAGGACAGTTAAGGTTTAATTAAGATCAAGGTCCGGTGTGATGGCTTCAGGCAGACTGAGAGTCCACACCCACCCAGCCTTCCCACACTAAGTGGCCAGCAAGTAGGGGAAGAGGGTCTGTCTCACCTGAGTCACCCTTGTGATTTTGGGGTGGCAGGAAAGTGGGGATCAGAGAGCAATATGCTCCTGAATGCATCAAGAATCAGGGATTTAAAAAGAGGGAATGAAAAGAGAGGCGGTCATCCCAGTAGAGGACCTACCATGTGCTAGGTGTATTCACATGCTGATCTCTACGGACCTCTTCAACAGATTTATGGAGAAGGGAATCATTTTTCTGTCTAATAGCCCCAGGAAACAGAGCTGAGAAGATACCAACCTACACTGATCTAGTACCAAAGTTCAGGTCACTCCCACCCACCGCCATTCTACTCTCAGTATTTTTCTGGAATCTGACTTGGATGGCACCTTTCCTGGAGAGATGGCATTTTGAGTCTGAACCTGAGTCTCCTTGAGGAAGTGTTTATGAGCTGAGTCATGAATGAAAAGACAAATGTTGCAGGTCAATAACCTGCAAGGACATTCCAGGGAGTAGGAACAGCATGAGCAATGATGAGTAATTGATAAACAAGGTCCTACTGTACAACACAGAGACCTATATTCAATATCCTGTGATAGGGACCTTCCCTGGTGGTCCAGTGGCTAAGACTCTGTGTCCCCAAAACAGAGAGTCCAGGTTCACTGCCTGGTCAGGGAACTAGATCCCACACATTGCAGCTAAAGATCCCACGTGCCGCAATGGAGATCTTGCGTGCCTCAGCTAAGACCTGGTGCAGCCAAATAAATAAATCTGAGCTACCAGGGAAGCCCAAATAAATAAATATTTTTAAAATATCCTATAATAAATCATAATGTGAAATAATAGTTTAAAAAGAATGTTCATCTATATATATACACATATACATATACACACACATATAAATATATGTATAGCTGCATCACTCTGTTGTACATCAGTAATTACCACAATATAGTCAATCAACTATACTTCAGTTAAATAAAAGGACGATGCATTTTGCAGACTGGTGAGATTAGAGAAAAGTGAGTTCATAGTCCTGCATCTTGGGACACACACACACAGAGAAACTCCAAAGAGTGAAGGCTCCAGAGCCTCCTCAGACACTGAAACATCACACTGGAGTTTATCAGTTCAGTTCAGTTCAGGGGCTCAGTCGTGTCCAACTCTTTGCGATCCCATGGACTGCAGCAGGCCAGGCCTCCCTGTCCATCACCAACTCCTGGAGTTAGCTCAAACTCATGTCCATTAAGTCAGTGATGCCATCCAACCATCTCATCCTCTGTCGTCCCCTTCTTCTCCCACCTTCAATCTTTCCCAGCATCAGCATCTTTTCAAATGAGTCAGTTCTTTGCATCAGGTGGCCAAAGTATTGGAGTTTCCAGTATAGTACTGGAGTCTCCAGTATAGCACTGGAGTCTATAGAAGGGCTTTAAAATAGGAAACGTGCAGGCAAGACGCTGTTTCTCATTCTTCGTTGAATGGCACTCAGAGGTCAAGAATACCTATCCCCGAACTTTAAGTTGGTCAGAGTTGAGGCAAGGGCTGGGGTGGGCTTCCAGGCAAGAGTGGGCTTGTCACTAATGAGCCTTCAACTGAGGCCTCAGTGAAGCAGGAAGTTCAGGGCCCTGTTGGGTGTCAATCTACTCCAGGAGGAAACGCAAATGGGATGATTCAGCAGAGGAGCCATTTTTTTTTCTTACTGATTTCCTTAGGGAAAGGATCGAAGGCCGGACATAATGCACTCACTTCTACTTCTCCACCAGCTGCCTTCAAACATGTTCAAAGACAATTATGGCTCCAGGCTTCCCCTGTGCCATTCCTCAAGCTTTAAGAGCAGAAATCACAAACTGGGAGCAATGGCCTTTTACAAGTATCAAAACCAGACATGAGCTTCTTCTCATGTAGTGCTGTGGAGAGGTGCTGTCACCTCTAATGGACGTGCCATCTTTATTCTCTGGTTCTCTTGTCCACCTGAATCTCACCTTTAATCTCATTTTCTCCAGTCTTCTTAAAGACTTGACCTCTTGATCAGCCTGTCTTTATTCTGTTGTTGTTGTTCAATTGCTCAGTCATATCTGACTCTTTGTGACCCCAGGGACTGCAGCACACCAGGCTTCCCTGTCCATCACCAACTCCTGGAGCTTGCTCAAACCCATGTCCATTGAGTCAGTGATACCATCCAACCATCTCATCCTCTGTCGTCCCCTTCTCCTCCCGCCTTCAATCTTTCCTAGCATCAGGGTCTTTTCTAGTGAGTCAGTTGTTCCTATCAGGTGGCCAAAGTATTGGAGTTTCAACTTCAGCATCAGTCCTTCCAATGAATATTCAGGACTGATTTCCTTTAGGATGGACTGGTTTGATCTTCTTGCTGTCCAAGAGACTCTCAAGAGTCTTCTCCAGCATCACAGTTCAAAAGCATCAATTCTCTGGCACTCAGCCTTCCTGATGGTCCAAGTCTAATACCTGGACCTGACTACTGGAAAAACCATAGCTTTGACTATGTGGACCATTGTCAGCAAAATGATGTCTCAGCTTTTTAATATGCCATCTAGGTTGGTCATCGCTTTTCTTCCAAGGAGCAAGCATCTTTCAATTTCATGGCTGCAGTCACCATCCACAGTGATTTTGGAGCCCAAGAAAATAATGAAAATCTGTTACTGTTTCCATTTCTTTTATCTCTGGTTATTCTCATTCTAGAAGCATAACCAGGTCTGCCTCATCTGAAAACGATAACTACCACATCCAAGTCTCCCTGGACAGTTCCTCCCCCAGTCAATCCTATCACCACCACCCCTGCAAGCTACTGTCCTCTCTCCTGCCTGTCAACAACAAAGTTCTCAATAACAATATATCCTTACTTCTTCAAGTTTGGTTTATACTCCTTGAAATTAAATTACACCCTTAGAATGCAACTAAATTTCTCTCTCTGCAGATAAAAGAGAGGGAGCTATACTCAGCCACGTCTCCCACTACAGCTTAACATGCATCATTACAGGTAATCTACACCTGCCAAGAGAGAAAATGGGCTCTGAAAGAGTGCTGATGACTTAATTTGTCACTTAATCCAGTATGTGTTCTGGTCTCACAAGCCTCATCAAAACTATTGCTTTTTTTTTTTTTTTAATGTCACAGGACATATGGAATCTTAGTTCCCAAACCAGGGATCAAATTTGTGCTCCCTGCATTGAAAGTATGGAGTTTTAACTACTGAACCACCAGGGAAGTTTCCACACATCACATCTAGAGATAGGACACCTTCCTAGTGGCAAGAAAGCGATTCTCAGTGGCTGGAGGGGAGCATATTTTCAACTTCCCCCAACCCAAGAGATTCAACCTCCCAGACCAACCACTCCCCCCACCCACACCACTGCATTTCCACAATGCCCGTTCCTTGAACATCAGTTCAGCTCCATGGGGGCTCTCCCCCACCCTAACCATAGACCTCTCTCCTCTTCCTCAGTCATACCCTACCCTCCTGTCCAAGGCTCCTGATTTTATAGTTCACAGTATCTCCAGTGAGAATTCATTAACTTCCACAGTGATGAGTACATTTCTTGGCAGGGGCTCTGAAGGCTCTGCATTTAGCAGTCCTTATCTCTTGATGAGAGTGAAAGAGGAGAGTGACAAAGTTGGCTTAAAGCTCAACATTCAGAAAACTAAGATCATGGCATCTGGTCCCATCACTTCATGGCAAATAGATGAGGAAACAGTGGAAAAGGTGTCAGACTTTATTTTGGGGGTACAAAATCATTGCAGATGGTGACTGTAGCCATGAAACTAAAAGACGCTTACTCCTTGGAAGGAAAGTTATGACCAACCTCCATGAAGTTGCTCAGTTGTGTCCAGCTCTTTGCGACCCCATGGACTATAGCCCACCAGACTCCCCCATCCATGGGATTTTCCAGGCAAGAACACTGGGGTGGGTTGCCATTTCCTTCTCCAGGGGATCTTCCTGACCCAGGGATCGAACCCAGGTCTCCCACATTGCAGGCAGATGCTTTACCGTCTGAGCCACCATGACCAACCTAGACAGCATATTCAAAAGCAGAGACATTACTTTGCCAACAAAGGTCCATCTAGTCAAGACTATGGTTTTTCCAGTGGTCATGTATGGATGTGAGAGTTGGACTGTAAAGAAAGCTGAGAGCCAAAGAATTGATGCTTTTGAACTGTGGTGTTGGAGAAGACTCTTGAGAGTCCCATGGACTGCAAGGAGATCCAACCAGTCCATCCTAAAGGAGATCAGTCCTGGGTGTTCATTGGAAGGACTGATGCTGAGGCTGAAACTCCAATACTTTGGCCACCTCATGCAAAGAGTTGACTCATTGGAAAAGACCCTGATGCTGGAGGGATTGGGGGCAGGAAGAGAAGGGGACGACAGAGGAGGAGATGGCTGGATGGCATCACCGACTTGATGCACATGAGTTTGGATGAACTCTGGGTGTTGGTGATGGACAGGGAGGCCTGGCATGCTGCAATTCATGGGGTCGCAAAGAGTCGGACACGACTGAGCGACTGAACTGAACTGAACTGATTTGTCTCAGACCAGGAGGTATACATTTCCAGCTATTCCTCAATCCATTCTAGGGGAATCTGAGAAGACTTCCTGGAGGAGGTAACAACTGAACTGAGTCTTCAGGGACAGATACAGATATATGTTCCTTGGAGAAGCAGGAGAGCAGCGTATTCCAGGCAGAACGGGAAGGATGCAGAATAGGGGACACAGAGCCAGGGAGGCCCCAGTCTGCTAGGGAAATGTGGCACTGGTGGGGGTAGGGAAGTGCATAAGGCAAAAACGTTTCCATAGAAATGGCAGCTAGGCTAGCTGAAAAGAAACTAAAAGAGTAGCTATGAACATTAGCAAGGCAGAAAGTGTCCACAGACTAATTTCAGGATATGATGGCAAGGCACTGGCAAGAGCCGTTACAGCGACATTAATGCACGTCAGTTCTGGTCACTGAGGCAGCTCTACTGCCTGTAAGGAGCCGCAGAAGAGTGGTGAGCAGGCACTTCTCAGATGGCGACGGCCAAGGGAGGGAGTAGGGGTCAGTGTGGGTGTTTCAGAAGGTGTCACGTGGCTCTGGGAAGGCAGCTTGGGTTCTACCACATCTGTCCTTACCGTGACCATTTCAGGCCAGGTGATGACCTCCACCACCAGCCCACTCCTCCTTCTATGCCCAAACCTGCTCCTCTGGCCATTCCATGGAAGTCCCAGAACTACCAATAATACTGCAGGGTCACGGTGAGAGAGTGTGCAGGGAATGGGAGGAAGGTGCAGAATGTGACAAGGGAACTAGGTGGCGGAAGGCCCGGAAAGGCCAAGCTCAATAACCTCTCACCTCCTCTTCAGGCCGTGCCCACCAGCACCCACATGCCACCAGACACCCTCCGCTGCACCTTCTCCCACTGCTGCTTCTCCCACTCAGGCTGCCCGTGGAAACACCCCCACTCCCCCCTTAGCCCAGGGGCGCACAACTCCTCTCTCCTGTATAGTCACACAAACACATCTCCCAAAGAGTCTGCCACCACGATCATGGCCAATTCCTGATTGAAACTCTCATTCTCCATGCCATTAACGGTAAAAATTCTTGATCTCTTCTGCAGGGCCCTACATCCAAGAACCTGGGCCAACCTCTGGCCCACGTTTATTCCCCTGGTTCCCCATGAGCCCTGTTCTCCACCTAATATGAACCCAGGAAGAAAGAAAAGGAGCACTTTGCACACCTCTTTGGGGTCCAGCCATACATAAAAAAAGAATCCAAATAACCCTCATAATTAGTGTTTGCAATTATTTCTGGAAAAGAAAGGAAAGAGAACCAGAAAACTTAAGTTGAGCAAGGTTCATTAATTTCCAGATCAAGGACTCAGGCCTTTGTCTGACAGTCCCACACTGATGCCCCTTTCACTCCAACCCGATGCTTCCCCAGAATCCTCTCTGAATCCCCACCTCTGCTTTTACCCAGCATGCACTGCTTCTTTACCTGGAATGCCCCTCTCACCATCACTTTCTAAATCTTACACCTCCTTCACAACCCAGCTCCTCTCCTGCCACCTCGGCTGAGAATAATTATTTCCTCCACACTGCCTTTGGCCCACGCATCTGACACATCTCTCTGGGTTGTTCTGCTGGCATTTCTGCTTCTCTTTTATTTCTCATGTCAAACAGCAATCGCTCTGTCCTTTCCAGGGACGACAGTACCTGCCCCTACTCTGCCCACACATGCGGAGCTGATGCTCAACTAGAGTTGAATGAATGTCGGGATTCCCCAGGCATTTCATTCAAAGGCATCCTCTCAGTGTACTTGCTGGAATAGCTTACACATGAGCAAACATGGGGAAAGCATCTCATCCCCTCTCTTATCATGGGCTGGAGCATTTTTTACATGAAACCAGCAGTAGAGAGGAACAGATCCTGGATGATGATAACAGGAAAGACAGACTCGCCTTCTCAGAACCATAGGGCTTCTTGATAGCAAGAGATAAGGGTCTCAACTGAGGCCTTGAAGATAGAGATAGAGGTGATGAGTCAATAAGAGAGGGTATGGGATGAAGCTCAGGAACACAGAGCTTTGACGAGCTGTCAGGTAACAGTAACCAAGGCTCTTAATATCCCGGATCCTCTATTTCCACTTCAGTGAAGTGGGAATAAACTGGTACCCACCTCCTAGAAAGCTGGGATGATAATGAGATTATGAACCATAATAACATTATATTTATAATCCATTTACTAGAGAGTTTAGCACATAGTAGTTTTACAGCATTTATGGACTATGGTCAGTAGAAACAATGTCCAACAACAGACTCTGAAAGAACAAGCAAGTAAATAAATCTTAAAAAAAAAAAAGCCTTGAATTGTAGAGTTTTCCAATTTCTATGATATGTTACCCTCTCCTTGGCCAGTTTCAAGCTAGCAACATGATGTCACCAGACTATGACTTCATCAAGTCTAACATATCACTATCACTGCTTATAGCTCACTCTCTCTCTCTCTTTCTCTCTCTCTCTCTCTCTCTCTCTCTCTCTCTCTCTCTCTCTCTCTCTCTCACACACACACACACACACACACACACACACACACACAAATGTTAATTCCATGTGCTACACTCTCCACCTCCCTGTAAACACAGATAGACTTCTCTGCCAGGTGGAAAAAGAAACAACTATGGCTTTCAGTTGGGGTATGGAGAAAAGACTGGGACCTCAGGCACCCTTCCCAGAGTCTGCGCAGCCTGAGCCTGCATGCCCTCAGCAGCACAGACTTGAATGGGTGGAGCCACTGTGCCTGGGGTGGCCAAGGTCATGGAATGCAGGCATTTAGAATCACGGGCTGGCCTGTTCTGAGGATTCTCTCACATGCACATTCTTCTCCAGGGAAGATGGCCCATAGCTAGACAACTTGTCAGTTGTGGTCATTTTTCAATTTCTAAGGGTGTGAAGCACATCCTATTTTTTTTCATGGTTAATATCTATCTCAATTTGCCTCAGTCACTCTGGTAAAGCAACCTCTTCTTATAATCAGTACTTAAGTGATACTCAGTTCCTATGGCAACATGTTGGACTAGTAGCCCTCCCGTTCAGCTCACCACCACTCCCCAGTAAACAGCAGTTCCAAGAGACATCTGCTTATCTCTTCCTGAAACCTACTCAACATCAGAGACCTCACTTCACAGAAAATCCTAGAGGTGTGTTGTAGGCATGAAGAAGAAAAACAGGGAAATGAAATCCCTGGACAAAAGTGAAAAATGATCATCTACAGAGATATTTTTAGGGATGTATGAGTGCCAAAGTAGATAGGGTGAGTTCCAAGTCTCTCTTGATAACAATGTACAAATCTGATTGGAGAGGTGATCTCTAGACCTTAAGAGAGGGAATTTTAAAAGGTTTGCTGACAAAATATGAATCTTCTCAATACTGTTTTAGAGCCCTTAATGAATACTGGACAATGGGCATAAGAAGTGTCCTAAGGACTGGTAATCTGAGACATGGTGTCACAGACCATTCCAAGGCCATGGCGTCCACTCTACAGCAAACATGTTTCCTCCTTTCCTCATTACAAGCAGCAAGAAAATTGCCAGGTAATTCTTAGGATTCCAGCTAAACATTTTTGCGGTCATTTTAGTCATGAATAAATGCTTGAAAATATAGTACTCAAGAATTCTAGTAAAATCAATATGCGAATAAATTTTTTAAAACTTAAATAGTCCTACAAGTATTAGTGAAACTAAATCCATATTTTGAAAACTTTCTGCATTAAAAACACTTGGCCCAGTTAGCTTCATTAATGTGCTGCTGAATGTTGAAGAACTAAATATTCCCCATCTTCAACAAACTCTGGCAGAGAACAGCCAATGAAGGCTTCTCCTTGTAATCATCACTGTCTAAATACTCATTAAACCTGCTTCCTCTTACTGGACACAGTGGAAAACTACATTTTCTAACCTTCCTGGAAATTAGATAGGACCATGTACTAGATTAAAATCAACAATATATGGGTATAAATTATGTATAAAAATTATAGACCAGACCACAAACCCTGAGTCTTTCCCCTTCCATGACAATCTCAGAAAACTACACATTTAAGATGAGATGATGGACCCTTAATCACCCCATGCCAAAAAGAGGCCCCTAAACTAGTCTAGACTATAATCTGTCTAAAATGAATTTCAGTAACACATTTTGGCATTTGTTGTCACGATATACAGATTAATCTGACAGATATCAATATCCCCACATTTTGTCAGGGCTCAAGCTGGATTTAGAAAAGGAAGAGGAACCAGAGATCAAATTGCCAACATCCGTTGGATCACTGAAAAAGCAAGAGAATTCCAGAAAAACATCTACTTCTGCTTCATTGACTACACTAAATACTTTGATTGTGTGGATCACAACAAACTGCGGAAAATTCTTCAAGACATGGGAATACCAGACTACCTTACCTGCCTCCTGAGAAACCTGTATGCAGGTCAAGAAGCAATAGTTAGAACTGGACATGGAACAATGGACTGGTGCAAAATGGGAAAGGAGTACGTTAAGGCTGTATATTGATACCCTGCTTATTTAACTTATATGCAGAGTACATCATGTGAAATGCCAGGCTGGATAAAACACAAGCTGGAATTAAGATAGCCGGGAGAAATATCAATAACCTCAGATATGCAGAAGACACCACCCTTATGGCAGAAAGTGAAGAAGAACTAAAGAGCCTCTTGATGAAAGTGAAAAAAAGAGAGTGAAAAAGTTGGCCTGAAACTTAACATTCAGAAAACGAAGATCATGGCTTCTGGCCCCATCACTTCATGGGAAATAGATACAGAAACAATGGAAACAGGGAGAGATTTTTTTTTTTTTTTTTTGGGCTCCAAAATCACTGCAGATGGTGACTGCAGCCATGAAATTAAAAGACGCTTGCTTCTTGGAAGGAAAGTTATGACCAACCTAGACAGTATATTAACAAGCAGAGACATTACTTTGCCAACAAAGGTCCATCAAGCCAAGGCTATGTTTTTCTTCAGTACTCATGTATGGATGTGAGAGTTGGATTATAAAGAAAGCTGAGCACTGAAGAACTGATGCTTTTGAACTGTGATGCTGGAGAAGACTCTTGAAAGTCCCCTGGACTGCAAGGATATCAACTCAGTCCATCCTAAAGGAAACCAATCCTAAATATTCATTGGAAGAACTAAGGCTGAAGCTAAAACTCCAATACTTTGGCCACTTGAGGCAAAGAAGTGACTCACTGGAAAAGACCCTGATGCTAGGAAAGGTTGAAGGTGGGAGGAGAAGGGGACAACAGACAATGAGAGGATGGCATCACCTACTCGATGGACATGAGTCTGAGCAAGCTCCGGGAGTTGGTGATGGACAGGGAAGCCTGGCGTGCGGCAGTCCATGGGGTTGCAAAAAGTCAAGACAGGACTGAGCGACTGAACTGAACTGATCAATACCCCAATCCAAATGATGAAACTAAACATAACTTTTATTTAAAATCTGACAAAGACAGTAGGAGAATGGAAAATGACAGATCAATCAATCAAAGTATAGACGTAGAAATCCTAAACAAAATGTCAGGAAAATGAATATAATAATATATATCTTAAAAGATAGACATTGTGACCTAATTGGGTTTCTTTCAGAAATGCAAAGTTGGTTTAGCATTAGAAATATCAATGTAACTTACCACGTTAATATAATAAAGCAGGAAAAGAAAGCTTATGATCACCTTCACGGACATGGAAGAAGTGTTAAATAAAAATGCAATGTCCATTCATCTGAAGAAAAAACTTAGCTTCATAAGAATGAAGGAATTTACAATAATGGTCATCTGTAAAACATATCAAACATCATTCTATACAGCGAAATACTGAAAGCTTTCCCCCTGAAACAAGAAACAAGATGAGTAGGCTTCCATAACAAAAATACCAAAGACTGGAGGTTGTAACAACAGAAATATATTTTTTCACAGTTTTGGAGGCTGGAAGTTTGAGATCATGGTGGAGTTCTGGAGGACAGGCCAGGGCACAATTCAGTCTTGTAGCACTCCATCCCTGGCCTGCCAAAACTCATGTCCTTATCACAGTCCAAATAAATTTTATTCCATTCTAATAGACAAGTCTTATTCCTTTCAATATCAAGTCCAAAGTCTTATCTAAATTTCTAAATTAGATGTGGGTGATAATTGTGATACAATTCATCCTGAGGCAAAATTTGTCTCCAACTCGAAACCTATGAAACCGAGCAAGTTATGTGTTTCCAAGGTACGAATGATGGAGGCCACTTCCCTAGGGGTCCAGTGTGTAAGACTGTGCTTCCAATGCAGGGGGCCCAGGTCCGCTCCCTGGTCAGGGAACTAGATCCCACATGTTGCAACTAATGTTCTCATGCTGCAACTAAAGATCCTGCATGCTGCAACCAAGACCCAGTGCAGTCAAATAAATAAATATATTTTTTAAAGATAAAGGGTAGGACAGGCATAGAACAGACACTCTTGTTCTAAAGTGAGAGACTGGAAGGGAGAAAGCAATGACAGGTCCCTAGCAAGCTCAAAACATAGCTAAGGTAAATTCCATTAGGTCTTAAGACTGGAAAACCATACTCTTCGGTCAATACCCTGCCCTCCACTGGGGTTGCCACCCTCAAGGTTCTACAGGGCCACTCTCCCCCTTGGCTCTCCGAGGGCCCTGCACATGAGGCTCCAGAGAGTAACTCCACCCCTGAGGCACTAGGGTGAGAGAACCTATCCCACTGAAACCAGAGAGGTGGGCCTCACCCTTTGAAATCAGGGCAAAATTAACCTTGTCCTTGGGTCTATGGTGGGAGTGGCAGCTCTGAAGATAGTTGAATCACCTACCCAGTCATTCTCCCCTTTCCTTGAAAAATAGCATATGCTCACAGCCAAAGAAATCTATGCTCTAGGCCTATCGAATCCAAGAGGTTTCCAGTGGCTTCCTGCCTTCCATCCCACTTTGTCTCCTTTAGTTCAAGCTGGCAATGCTTTTGTTGGTGTTAATCCCAGTCTACTCCTGGATTTTGCAGAGATGGCTGATTAGGTCCACGAGGCACACCTGGGTTCTCTTTATTAAATGACTGGTCTTTAGTGAATGGTTGTTCTGCCAAACACTTACTGTGAGGCTGAGGATTTTCCAAATTTTCAAGTTCTGTTTCCTTTTTGTTTAACATTTCCTCCTTCAATTCATCTCTACTTTCACATTTGACCATAATGATTCAGGAGAAACCAAACTGCTCCATTGACACATAGCCTGGAAATCTCCTCAGCTAGATATCTAAGTGGCTATCTGCCAGTTCTACCTTCCACAAACTCCTAACACAGGTCAGTCATGTTCTTGACCACTTTATAGTAAAGACTGTACTCTGACACTTTCCAGGAACATGTTCTTGTTTCCATCAGAGACCTCACTAGAATCTCCCTCAATGTCCATATTACTAGCACAGATTTCAAAACTCACCAGTCTCTACCTATTACCAGTTCCAGAGCTGCTTCCACAGGTTTGGATATCTGTTAGAGTAGCACACTGCTTTGTATCACGGTCTGCATTAGCTCAGACTGTCCAAATCCACGTGCTTGTGTGCTCAGTCATGTCTGACTCTTTGCAACCACGTGGACCGTAGCACTCCAGGCTCCTCTGTCGCATGGCATTTCCTGGGCAAGGATACTGGAGTGGGTTGCCATTTTCTTCTCCAGGGGATCTACCTGGCCCAGGGATCAAACTCATGTCTCCTGCATTGCCGGTGGATTCTTTACCCACTGAGGCAACAGAGAGAACCTATTATTAGCTCAGACTACGATAACAAAATACCAAAGAATGGATACCTTGAAAAACAGAAATGTATTTCCCCACAGCTCTGGAGGCTGGAGGTCTGAGAGCAGGGTGCCAGCGTGGTCAGGTTCTGCTAAAATATCTCCTCTGGCTTGCGGATATGACTGTCTCACTGTGCCCTCACATGTCAGAAAGGTGGAGAGAGAAATCCCTCTTCCCCTTCTTATAATGCCACAGTCCTATCAGATTAAAGCCCCATCCTTATGATCTCAGGTATCGTACTACCCTCTAGAGACCCAGTCTTCAGATACAGTCACTTTGGAGGTTAGAACTTCAATATATTAATTTTGGGGAGACGCATTTCAGTCCAAAAGAAATCATTAACACTGTTTTTATTCAACATTATTTTGGAACTCCTGTTTAGTGCATTAAATGAAAGGAGGATGAATGCTAAGGAATGGAACAAAAAAACAAAATGCTGGATTTTCACAAATGATATGATTGTGTACATAGAAATTTAAAAAAATATATAGTTAAATTACTAGAATTAATAAGACTGCTCTGAAAAGCAATTACATTTAAATAAAGAAACTAAATAAACAACATTTCTATATATAGCCAATGTTCAAAATAAAGTTAAAAGTTATAAAGCTAAAATTTTTAAAGGGTGTCAAAATTTCAAATACCTATCAAATGGTGTTCATGTCTTTGTCACAAAAACATCATTGAGAGAAATTAAACCAAAAGAAAGAATACTTACACAGATGGAGAGACTACCATTTACATGGGTTGGACTATTCAATATTGAAGAAAAAATCAAAATAAATAATAGAGGGGAAAAGAGATGCACTATATTCATAAGTGGAAAGACTCATGCCAAAGAGGGGCCAATTATCCCTGAATGTATCTACAAATATATCACAGTTTTGTTTCTGTGAAATATAAGAAGCTTATTTTAAAATGCATGAAAGAATGAACAATGCTTCAAGACAGTTCTAGAGAAGAAAAACAAAGATGAGTGTGGCAATTATAAAAGAATACAGCACATAGGGGCAGACAAATAGATCATTCAAAGAAAAAAGAAAGCCCAGACATAGTCTTAAGGACATACAAAGCCTGCTTATGCGACAGAAAAGGCTCTGGCAGCAGTGGTGCAGAGGCACTTATCCAAACCCATAGCTCTTTACAGGACAAAGAGTGAAGGAATACCAGTTATGTAAATCGTGATGCAGGAATCTAACTATAATACAAAAGTATCTCATAAACTCTGAAAGGTAAGGGAGAGAAGGTGTGTGTGTGTTTAGCCACTTGGTTGTGTCTGACTCTTTGTGACCCCCATGGACTGTAGCCCACCAGGCTCCACTGTCCATTGGATTTTCCCAGCAAGAATACTGGAATGGGTTGCCATTTCCTCGTCTGGGGGTCTTTCTGGCCCAGGGGTTGAACCTGCATCTCCTGCATTGCAGGAAGATTCTTTAGGCAAACAATGTGAAAAGGAAAAGGGTAAGAACAAAAGGCAATGTCCATAAATGCTGTGTTCTAGTTGGCAAGTTTGTCTCTCATGGAATAAGGGTATCAATTCTGAAACTGGTTCATGTATAAGTAAATAAGTAAATGGAAGGCAGACAGTGGGACCCAGATTTCTGCCTGTTGGAAAGGGAGATTACAGAGAAGCAAAGGAGAAAATTAGACAGTAATATATGACACTGGATTAGAGTAGACAGCACTATGGATTCATGTGTTACGTAGTAAAGAAACAGATAAGGAGACCATTATATTGATAGACACATGGGTTAGTAGATGGATGGATGGAAAGACAGACAGATAAATAATTTTCTAGTTCTGATCTCTAAGAGAATCTAGAAACAGTGATGTCCCAGTAGTAATGAGCACAGCTAGAACCTGTATGTTAGATACCCATACCATTCTTAAACAAAAGGAACTAAGCTCCTTGGAGAAATGGCTGATTCTAAGGCTGGGGCAGGATATATACAAGAAGAGCATGGATCATCTGGTAATCTTAGAAAGCAAAGAAGCTAAAACATAAAAAGAAAGGGGATATGCCCACCATGATCAAGTTGGGTTTATTCCAGGGATGCAAGGATTCTTCAGTATATGCAAATATATGGTGTAATGCGATAGATACACCATATTAACAAACTGAAAGATAAAAAACATATGATCACCTCTATAGATGCATAAAAAGCCTTTGACAAAATTCAGCACCCATTTATGATTGAAACTCTTCAAAAAATGGGCATAGAAGGAACCTACCTCAACATACTAAAGGCCGTATATGATAAGCCTACAGCAAACATTATTCTCAATGGTGAAAAACTGAAAGTATTCCCCCTAAGATCAGGAATAAGACAGGGGTGTCCACTTTCACCACTATTAGTCAATATAGTTCTGGAAGTCCTAGCTACAGCAATTAGAGAAGAAAAAGAATAAGTAAAGCTCTCACTGTTTGCAGATAACATGATACTGTACATAGAAAACCCTAAAGATAATATCAGAAAATTACTAGAGCTAATCAGTGAATTTAGCAAAGTTGCAGGATACAAAATCAATACACAGAAATCACTTGCATTTCTATATATGAACAATGAAAAATAAGAAAGAGAAATTAAGGAATCAATCCCATTCACCATTGCAACAAAAAGAATTAAATATCTAGGAATAAACTTACCTAAGGAGTCAAAAGAACTGTACACACAAAATTATAAGACACTAATGAAAGAAATCAAAGGTGACATAAACAGATGGAGAGATATTCCACGTTTCTGAGTAGGAAGGACCAATATGTGAAAATGACTATACTACCAAATGCAATCTACAGATTCAACGCGATCCCTAACAAATTACCAATGGCATTTTTCATAGAACTAGAACAAAAAATTTCACAATTCATATGGAAACACAAAAGACCCCAAATAGCCAAAGCAGTCTTGAGAAAGAAGAATGGAGCTGGAGGAATCAAAGCTTCCTGACTTCAGATTATACTACAAAGCTACAGTCATCAAGGCAGTATGGTACTGGCACAAAAACAGAAATATAGACCAATGGAATAAGATAGAAAGCCCAGAAATAAACCCATGGACCTATGGGTACCTTATTTTTGACAAAGGAGGCAAGAATATACAATGGGGCAAAGAGAGCCTCTTCAATAAATGGTGCTGGGAAAACTGGATAGCTACATGTAAAAGAATGAAATTAGAACACTTCTTAACACCATACACAGAGATAAACTCAAAATGGATTAAAGACCTAAATGTAAAACCAAAAACTATAAACCTCTTAGAGGAAAACATAGGCAGAACACTCAATGACATAAACCAAAGCAAGATCCTCTATGACCCACCTCCTATAGTAATGGAAATAAAAACAAAAGTAAACAAGTGGGACCTGATTAAACTTAAAAGCTTTTGCACAGCAAAGGAAACTATAAGCAAGGTGAAAAGACAACCCTCAGAATGGGAGAAAATAATAGCAAATGAAACAACTGACAAAGGATTAATTTCCAAAATATACAAGCAGCTCATACGATTCAATACCAGAAAAACAGACAACCCAACATTAGGTAGGAAAAAGACCTAAACAGACGTTTCTCCAGAGAAGACATACAAATGGCTAAGAAACACAGAAAAGATGGTCAACATCATTTATTATTAGAGAAATGCAAAACAAAACTACAAGGAGATATCACCTCACACCAGTCAGAATGGTCATCTTCAAAAAGTCTGCAAACAATAAATCCTGGAGAGGGTGTGGAGAAAAGGGAAGACTCTTGCACTGTTGGCGGAAATGTAAATTGATACAACCACTATGGAAGACAGTATGGAGATTCCTTTAAAAACAAGGAATAAAACCGCCATATGACCCAGCAATCCCACTCCTAGACATATACCCTGAGGAGACCAAAACTGAAAAAGACACATGTATCCCACTGTTCACTGCAGAACTATTTGCAATAGCTAGAACGTGGAAGCAACCTAGATGTCCATCGAAAGATGAATGGGTAAAGAAGTTGTGGTACATATATACACAATGGAATATTCAGTTTGGTTCAGTTCAGTCGCTCAGTCGTGTCCGACTCTTTGCGACCCCATGAATCGCAGCAAGCCAGGCCTCCCTATCCATCACCAACTCCCGGAGTTCACTCACACTCATGCCCATCGAGTCGGTGATGCCATCCAGCCATCTCATCCTCTGTCATCCCCTTCTCCTCCTGCCCCCAATCCCTCCCAGCATCAGAGTCTTTTCCAATGAGTCAACTCTTCTCATGAGGTGGCCAAAGTACTGGAGTTTCAGCTTTAGCATCATTCCTTCCAAACAACACTCAGTAGTGATCTCCTTTAGAATGGACTGGTTGGATCTCCTTGCAGTCCAGGGGACTCTCAAGAGTCTTCTCCAACACCACAGTTCAAAAGCATCAATTCTTTGGCACTCAGCTTTCTTCACAGTCCAACTCTCACATCCATACATGACTACTGGAAAAACCATAGCCTTGACTAGACAGACCTTTGTCGGCAAATAATGTCTCTGTTTTTCAACATGCTATCTAGGTTGGTCATAACTTTTCTTCCAAGGAGTAAACCTCTTTTAATTTCATGGCTGCAGTCACCATCTGCAGTGATTTTGGAGGCCAAAAAAATAAAGTCTGACACTGTTTCCACTGTTTCCCCATCTATTTCCCATGAAGTGATGGGACCGGATGCCATGATCTTCGTTTTCTGAATGTTGAGCTTTAAGCCAACTTTTTCACTCTCCTCTTTCACTTTCATCAAGAGGCTTTTTAGTTCCTCTTCACTTGCTGCCATAAGGGTGGTGTCATCTGCATATCTGAGGTGATTGATATTTCTCCCAGCAATCTTGATTCCAACTTGTGCTTCTTCCAGTCCAGCGTTTCTCATGATGTACTCTGCATAGAAGTTAAATAAGCAGGGTGACAATATACAGCCTTGACGTACTCCTTTTCCTATCTGGAACCAGTCTGTTGTTCCATGTCCAGTTCTAACTGTTGCTTCCTGACCTGCATACAGGTTTCTCAAGAGGCAGGTCAGGTGGTCTGATGTTCCTGTCTCTTTCAGAATGTTCCACAGTTTATTGTGCTCCACAGAGTCAAAGCCTTTGGCACAGTCAATAAAGCAGAAAAAGATGTTTTTTTCTGGAACACTCTTGTTTTTTCGGTGATCCAGTGGATGTTGGCAATTTGATCTCTGGTTCCTCTGCCTTTTCTAAAACCAGCTTGAACATCTGGAAGTTCACAGTTCACGTATTGCTTGAAGCCTGGCTTGGAGAATTTTGAGCATTACTTACTAGCATGTGAGATGAGTGCAACTGTGTGGTGGTTTGAACATTCTTTGGCATTGCCTTTCTTTGGGATTGGAATATTTCTCAGCCATAAAAAGGAATGCACTTGAATCAGTTCTAATGAGGTGGATCAACCTAGAACCTATTATACAGAGTGAAATAGTCAGAAAGAGAAAGGTAAATGTCGTATTTTAACGCATCTATATGGAATCTAGAAAAATGGTACTGAAGAATTTATTTACAGGGCAGCAATAAATAGACATAGAGAACAGACCTATGGACATGGGGAGAGGGGGAGACAGGGGACAGAGTGAGATGTATGGAAAGAGTAACATGGAAACTTTCAATACCATATGGAAAACAGATAGCCAATGGGAATTTGCTGTATGGCTCAGGAAACTCAAACAGGGACTCTGCACCAACCTGGAGGGGTGGGATAGGGAGGGAGATAGGAGGGAGATTCCAAAGGGAGGAGATATATGTATACCTATGGCTGATTCATGTTGAAGTTTGACAGAAAACAACAAAATTCTGCAAAGCAATTATCCTTCAATCAAAAAATAAATTTAAAAAAAGAAGAAAAGTGGTATGTCAAAGGACAAAGGAGCCAACCCAAAACAGCTCCCAGCGGCCACAGCTGAAATAACCGGAGCAACATAATAAACGCAGTAGCACTGAATTATCATTTGCAGCATAAAATATTCATGAGTCCATACTAATAAAAATTAATAGCTGAATCTATGACAAACCCACAGCAAACATTATCCTCAATGGTGAAAAATTGAAAGCATTTCCCCTAAAGTCAGGAACAAGACAAGGGTGTCCACTTTCACCACTACTATTCAACATAGTTCTGGAAGTTTTGGCCACAGCAATCAGAGCAGAAAAAGAAATAAAAGGAATCCAAATTGGAAAAGAAGAAGTAAAACTCTCACTGTTTGCAGATGACATGATCCTCTACATGGAAAACCCTAAAGACTCCACCAGAAAATTACTAGAGCTCATCAATGAATATAGTAAAGTTGCAGGATATAAAATCAACACACAGAAATCCCTTGCATTCCTATACACGAATAATGAGAAAGTAGAAAAAGAAATTAAGGAAACAATTCCATTCACCATTGCAACGAAAAGAATAAAATACTTAGGAATATATCTACCTAAAGAAACTAAAGACCTATATATAGAAAACTATAAAACACTGATGAAAGAAATCAAAGAGGACACTAATAGATGGAGAAATATACCATGTTCATGGATTGGAAGAATCAATATAGTGAAAATGAGTATACTACCCAAAGCAATTTACAAATTCAATGCAATCCCTATCAAGCTACCAGCCACATTTTTCACAGAACTAGAACAAATAATTTCAAGATTTGTATGGAAATACAAAAAACCTCGAATAGCCAAAGCAATCTTGAGAAAGAAGAATGGAACTGGAGGAATCAACTTGCCTGACTTCAGGCTCTACTACAAAGCCACAGTCATCAAGACAGTATGGTACTGGCACAAAGACAGACATATAGATCAATGGAACAAAATAGAAAGCCCAGAGATAAATCCACACACATATGGACACCTTATCTTTGACAAAGGAGGCAAGAATATACAATGGAGTAAAGACAATCTCTTTAACAAGTGGTGCTGGGAAAACTGGTCAACCACTTGTAAAAGAATGAAACTAGATCACTTCCTAACACCGCACACAAAAATAAACTCAAAATGGATTAAAGGTCTAAATGTAAGATCAGAAACTATAAAACTCCTAGAGGAGAACATAGGCAAAACACTCTCCGACATAAATCACAGCAGGATCCTCTATGATCCACCTCCCAGAATGCTGGAAATAAAAGCAACAATAAACAAATGGGATCTAATTAAAATTAAAAGCTTCTGCACAACAAAGGAAAATATAAGCAAGGTGAAAAGACAGCCTTCTGAATGGGAGAAAATAATAGCAAATGAAGCAACTGACAAACAACTAATCTCCAAAATATACAAGCAACTTCTGCAGCTCAACTCCAGAAAAATAAACGACCCAATCAAAAAATGGGCCAAAGAACTAAATAGACATTTCTCCAAAGAAGACATACGGATGGCTAACAAACACATGAAAAGATGCTCAACATCACTCATTATTAGAGAAATGCAAATCAAAACCACAATGAGGTACCACTTCACACCAGTCAGAATGGCTGCGATCCAAAAATCTGCAAGCAATAAATGCTGGAGAGGGTGTGGAGAAAAGGGAACCCTCCTACACTGTTGGTGGGAATGCAAACTAGTACAGCCACTATGGAGAACAGTGTGGAGATTCCTTAAAAAATTGCAAATAGAACTACCTTATGACCCAGCAATCCCACTTCTGGGCATACACACCGAGGAAACCAGAATTGAAAGAGACACATGTACCCCAATGTTCATCGCAGCACTGTTTATAATAGCCAGGACATGGAAACAACCTAGATGTCCATCAGCAGATGAATGGATAAGAAAGCTGTGGTACATATACACAATGGAGTATTACTCAGCCGTTAAAAAGAATTCATTTGAATCAGTTCTGATGAGATAGATGAAACTGGAGCCGATTATACAGAGTGAAGTAAGCCAGAAAGACAAACACCAATACAGTATACTAACACATATATATGGAATTTAGGAAGATGGCAATGACGACCCTGTATGCAAGACAGGGAAAGAGACACAGATGTGTATAACGGACTTTTGGACTCAGAGGGAGAGGGAGAGGGTGGATGATTTGGGAGAATGACATTCTAACATGTATACTATCATGTGAATTGAATCGCCAGTCTATGTCTGACGCAGGATGCAGCATGCTTGGGGCTGGTGCATGGGGATGACCCAGAAAGATGTTATGGGGAGGGAGGTGGGAGGGGGGTTCATGTTTGGGAATGCATGTAAGAATTAAAGATTTTAAAATTAAAAAAAAATAAAATAAAATAAAAGTATACTTAAAAAAAAAATTAATAGCTGAATAAATGGGGAGAAGGGATAAATTTCCCTTCAAGAAAAACTTCAAATAAATTATGCAGACATTCCCTCCTCCAGGAAGCGGAACTTAACCCTTCAACCCTGACTGTAGGCTGTGCTTAATGACTCACTTCCAAAGGACAGAGTATGGAAAACATGAAAAGGTAACTTAGAACTTCCCTGGCAGCCCAGTGGTTAAGACTTCACCTTCCAATTCATGGGGTGCCGGTTCAATCCCTGGTCAGGGAGCTAAGATCCCACATGCTTCTTGGCCAAAAAACCAAAATGTAAAACAGAATCGATATTGTAACAAATCAATAAAGACTTTATAAATGGTCCACATCAAAAAGAAAGAAAAGATAACTCCACTTTGGAGAAACCTGGCAAACACTACCTTGGCCAGATGAACAAGGTTAACATCACCAGTAATAAGTAATGTCATAGAATGTAAACCTTATATGATGTTATGAGAAGGTAAGAAGGACATTTCTTCGCTATGATCTTCCTCCCAGAAACTCATGGGGAAAAAAAAAAAAAAAAACAAGTAAGCCCCAACTGAGGAACATTCCACAAAATATTTGACCTATGCTCTTTAAAACTTCCAAGGTCATGCAAAACAAGGAAAGTCTGATCAGTCACAGACTAAGGAGAAACATGATAACTGCATGTAATATGGGATTCTGGATGGAATCCTGGAATGAATGAAGGATACTGGAGAAAACTGGTGAAATCCAAATAGACTGTGGCATTTAGCTACTAGTAATTTTAAAAATAATGGCAAATGTGGGATTTTAGTCATAACAAATATAAGATGTTAACCATAGGGAAAACTAGGGGAAAAGTATACAGAAATCCTCTATGCTATTAGTTCAACTTTTCTGTAAATACGAACTATTCTAAAATGAAATACTTATCTAAAAGAATCACAGGGGAAGGCATGGATTTTTCAATAAATGGTGCTGTAAGAGTAGTTCACTCATACACGTTAAATGATAGTCTCTAAAATAAATTCATGATGGATAAAAAAATCTATCTGTGAAAAATCAATGCCGTGCAATTTTTAAGACAAATTATATGACCTGGAGTTAGGTATGATATTTTAAAATAACATACAAACAGAACAAACCCTAAAGGGATAACTGATAAAGTTGACTCTATTAATATTAAAATCTTCCTCACAGTAAAAGACACTGTAAAAAAATAAAATATGAGCCCAGATAGGAAGAAAATAGTTGTATACATAGAACAGATAAATGCAAGCTAAATAAGATTAAAACTAATAATCCGATTGAAGAAAAGCAAGAAGTATGAAAAGGAAATGTGCAAAAAAAAGCCTAAGTGGAAATAAACTTCTGGAAAAATGTTTAGCCTCACTTGTAATCAGGAAACTGCAAATTAATATAGTCATAACATATCGTGTCAGACATAAGATTTCCAAAAGTGAAATGTGTGAGATCAAATATTCAGAACATTGACAAACAATGAGTATTTTCCTTCACAGTTATTGAGAATGTAAATTTGCTAAACCGCATTAGAGAGTGTTTTGGCAATATCTAATAAAATCAAATGGGCCTCTACCAATGAGCCAGCAATTCTAGCTCAAATCTGTATCCCAAGAAACATACCCATGTATTCATCAAACACAAACAAAAACACATAAGGCAGCGCTGTCAATACTGGCAAAATATTGGAAACAATCCAATGTAGAAGTGAAAGTGAAGTCGCTCAGTCGTGTCCGACTCTTTGCGACCCCATGGGCTGTAGCCTACCAGGCTCCTCTGTCCATGGGATTCTCCAGGCAATAGTCCTGGAGTGGATTGCCATTTCCTTTTCCAGGGGATCTTCCCAATCCAGGGATCGAACCCGAGATAGGTAAATATATGCTTATATAATTAAAATATCCTTCACCATATGGGTGTCTAAATAAATGGACTAAAACTTTATGTAAAAAATATTGATTACAAAAGACAATACACAGAAGATCTTCTACTGTATACAGATTATATGCTATAATACTATCCATATACATTGGAAGATAATAAAAATATTACACTGAATATGTTAAATATATAGATATGAATATATTAAGATATCAAATATATGAAAATAATACTATTTTTTATTTATAGATGCATGTTATATATGATAAAATTATATACACACATACATATATATGTAAACTCAAAACACTCTGAGTTCATGTTACAAATGCACCTGGGTAGAATAAAGGATAACGAAACTGCGTGTTCAACTGTGTCTGTAAGATTTTATTTCAAAAACATAACTTGAAACAAACTGATTAAGTAACATTTGCTACATTTGGGTGGTGGGGCATAAGTCTTTGTTATATTATTTTTTATTTTTGTTCACAATTTAAATGTTTCATACAAAACCCAAAATAACTAATGAGATGTGAACTATGCTACAAATATTAAGCAAATCCTGAATATTTGTACTTACAGAACTAACATTTGGCAATCCTGAGTTATGTGGTTACAGAAAAGTAGTGTAAATGTCATAATTTTTACCATGTAAATATAATTAATTTTTAAAATGAAAAGTAATGCTCAGGGAAATGGAGAGAATATCTCTCTATGGTATTTCTCTTCTTTTCATAGTAGAAATTAGAGATTCAACTAGTTGAAGCAGATGGTTATAAGGTACTCGGATTCTTTGAGTTTTTCAGATTTGATTTTATAATTACAAAGAATAATTTAGCAACTAATATTTCCTGCTATAAATAAATATTTATCAAATTTCAGCAATATCTTTAGTTGTACTTTCTTCATTTTTCTTCAAAGTCAAGAAAAAAATAAGTGTAAAATGTAATTTTTTTAGTAAAAATAAATTTGACCATATGACCCCATTGTTTCCTAGATTACCTCTTTATATTCATAAATATGCAGAGCCAGACACCTAAAATTATTTTCTCCAAATGGAAATATTGATGGTTTTAGAGGGAAGGGGAGGAATTTTAGTGATGGTTAGTATTTTTACCTGAATTTTTATGGTAAGTATAAGACACACTCATCACAAAGAATACAACTATTCTTCTAAGACTCATGTGGCAATGACAGTGAGGCACCCCATGCCAGGAAAGGACAGTGTGACAAGGAAGCTTAAAGAAAGGAGCACCAATTAAATTAGAAAAGTTCAAGAACCATTCAAGAAGAAAAGAACTTCAGCAGGCCTGGAAGAGTAAAGCGTCACAAAGAACAGACGCTAAATGTGTGTTAGGAGTGGGAGAAACTAACCTGAAATTGACTGATATACCGACAGTAGAATAACTGTATTCAAAAATACAGAAATATTTAAATGTTAAATATTTAAATGTTAATATACTGCATAGGAAATACAGTATATCAACGATACAATCTGGAGAAGGGAAAGGCTACCCACTCCAGTATTCTTGCCTGGAGAATCCCCACGGACAGAGGAGCTTGGCGGACTTCAGTCCATGGGGTCGCAAAGAGTCGGACACGACTGGGCAACTAAGCACAGAGGGAGTTGGACATTAATACTGATATGTGTAAAGTCCTGGAAAAGGATAGAAAAATGGGATTGCTCACAGTCAGAGAGATCACAGAAGGATTCATAGAGGACAAATTGAAATAGAAAATTATGAATTTTCCAGGAAGATGAGGGTTAGTATTCCATGATGGAAAAAATGATGCAAAAGGACAGAGACAACTTGTGATTAAAACACGTATGAGAAGAAATGGAGAAGAGTGAGGCTGCAAAGGCAGGCAACGATAATATTCTTGCCTTCAGTGATTTCTAAAAGAGCTTACTTCTAGCAGAAAATCACTAACAGACTTTTTAGAGTAGGGTGGAAATGGGAAATAACATGATCAAATTTGTCTTTTATAAAGATGCTGAGAAGGAAATGGATAGAAGGAAAGCAGAAAAGATGGATTTAAACACATGGGGAGGAAGTCATTCAGGTGTATGAACCCTTGATCCAAAAGTTCAGTGAAGAAGGAAGATTCTGAGAAATAATAATGAAGTAGACGGAATGTATAGGTGGCAAGTGATTTCCTGTGGGAAAGGGGGACAAGCTGGGTTAAGGACGACTGAGTGACCTGGTGGATGGTGATGCTCTTCAACAAATGAATAATGTTGGTGGGATGGCTTGGGGGTTGAGCTAATGAGCTCAGGGTTGAACAAGTTGACTTGAGGTGCTTGGCCTGGACCAGGGCTGCAAATGTCACATCTGCTGCAGCCGGTGGTAATTGAAGCCTTCAGAATGAATGAGATTGGCTGGGAAGGTCAGGAGAATGAGCAGAGCAGTGAGCTGAATGTGTAAGCCTGGAAATACACCCAGTCAGGCAGCCCCCTTCCTGTCCTGTACACAAGCGGCTGATTATTTTCAGGCAGCCTGTCAGATTTCATTTATCCAGCTTGTTGGTTTCAGCACTTTGTTCCATCTTGTTGATATCATTTAGCATCTTGATTCTATCAGTCAACATATTAACCATCCTAAGATGTTTCCACTGAAGACAGTTTCTGTCTAACATCACTGGTTTCCCAACTTCCTAGTAAAATAACCATAGAAGAGGATAAAATGTCACAATCACTCAAAAATTACAATTCTGTAAAACAGAAAATGCACTCTTCCTTTGCAAACATTTTTGGAACTGGTACAGAAAGCCTGAGAAGAAAAGAGTTTTCATAGAAAACTAAGCAGTGAAAAGTCAACAGGGTGATTGTAAAGGACAAAGGTTTATAAAATAAAGAACTGCAGATGAAAACCTGTAATTGCTCAGATGAAATCCATGTTGATGGCAGAGAACATAGAATAAACTGCATGAAGGACACAGTTCAAAAGAGGGCTCTGAATGCAGAGTAAAAGAATACAGGAGTTACTACGATACAAGCAAACATGTATGGTAGAAATAACAGACAAAGTTGCACTTTAAAAAAATCGTAAAATACAACAAAGCAACAAAATATAAGAACAGGAGAGTTGAAAGGGTTCATCCCATTCAAAGGAAAATCAGTGAAAATAAATCTACACTGTCTGTGCACATGCTAACATAAATCTGTCAAAACCCTAAAATCCAAGCTTAAAAAACGGGGAGCAGGACAAATCCAAAGGAAGAAAATTAAAACTGCCTCTCCAGTGCAGTCTTCATGCTAGTGAATACAAACTTGGATCCACTGAGTTATCCTTCACATCTTAAAAACCAGAAATGAAGCAGTTTTGAAAAGAAAATGCCTATAGTCTGTTGTTAAAACCCCTATCAAAAGCGTACTTCAAACAATCAAGAGTTAAATTAACAATAAATTCCCAAATAGGGAAAAAACTGCATATAAAAAGGATTTTCAGAAATATCATTGGGAGGAACAACACTCTACTTTTCAAACTTATCTTAAAGAGAAAGATTTTAATAAACTATACCTATTTGAATTTGCCATGAATTAAATCTGCAGTAAAATAAGTATACATTAACATGCACAGTCTTGTATTTTTGTACTTTGATTTGTGCATTTGTCTTTAATGAATATATATTTTTAATAAACTTCATAATAAAACATAGTATACGTCCTTGAAATTTTATTTCATCTGGGAAATTGATTAATATGTCTTTGATTAGTATGACTTAATATGTCTTTGATGATTATTGAATACAGTGGTTCCAAGGTCAGAACTTTATGCCTCTCAATCAGGCAACCATCTGCCAAGTCAAATCAAATATTTCATTAACAGTTTGGGACATTTTTAAATCAAACTAAAACCTATCTAACTATAAACCACATTTTCATCTTATTCACAAGGTTACTATATAAGCCCACCAAATATATTGCTTAAATTAAGATATAATATACCATTATTCTAATTTGCCAATCTAATGTGCCAAACACAAACAAACACAAATTGAAAGAGGCTAGGAGAAGGAAATGGCAACCCACTCCAGTGTTCTTGCCTGAAGAATCCCAGGGACGGGGGAGCCTGGTGGGCTGTCATCTATGGGGTCGCACAGAGTCGGACACAACTGAAGCGACTTAGCAGCAGCAGCAGCAGCTTAACCCAATATGATTTGTTTTGGGGGAGTCGGTACCACCTTCTAGGAATCACGTTTTCCTTTCAAAGAATCCAAGGGTCTCTTTTCAAATGAACCACTTATAAATTTTGCCATAGTCGCAAATCTAATTCACTAACCTACCAAATAAAAAATCCAACTGTTTTTCAAAAGGTTAGATATTAACCATCATCAAGAATCTGATACTATTTCCATTTTAAAATATTATAAGCAGTACACTCGCATATATATCTGCAGATTTCCAGTGTCTTGGGATAGTTATTCAATTCAGTCTGGAAGCAAGATTTAAAAGGCATCAAGGGAAAGACGATTGATTGATTGAGGACCAACTGAATGCCAACACCACGCTGGATTTAATAAAGTTCAATTTAATTAACTGACATAACATATCACTGAACTGGTCGGTTTCTGTCTGTTTTGGAGAACAGAAAGCTAAGACTCTGATCTATGAAGTGACCATGTAAAATCACGCAGACAGCAAGCTCCTATGCTGGTGCAAGGCTAAAATCCCATGATTTTCATATTGCAGCAGCGATTCTGCTTTATCATCCATTCAGACCACCCAGTATTCCTGAAGCTGGAAGTATTCCTGGAATCTTCTTTCTTTGTGATAGTTTCAAAATCAAAACTAGAGTTTAGAAATTAATTCTACCTAAACTCTGGCTTTGTTTTGTTCAGCATTTTTCCCTAGTTGAAGCTAATTCTGCAACGTGGTCCTAGCTGCAAATGTTTTCAAGTGACATGCCTGTCTCAGCACCCTATGTACCATCTCTCAACTTCTGTACTTGTCATTGGGCCACCTGACCCCATGGGAGATGCCCTGAGCATTGGCTTGCTATCCCTTCCTCACTGGGATCATTTGTGATGAGACAATTATAATTTTAATACTTAAATCATTCATTATTTAAAGACCTCTGAGATTTCTTTTTTTTTTTTTCACATGAGTTCCCAATCCTGAACCCCCCTCCCACCACCCTCCCCATATCATCTCTCTGGGTCATCCCAGTGCACCAGCCCCAAGCTGAGATTTCTTATAATCCAAGATAACTGCCAAGTTATGTCTAGCTCTTTTTCTATTTTGTGTCTATTATAATAAATTTCAATAAGACAGTTCCTCTTTCCCCCAAACTTCTCATGACTTGCATTATAAACACATTATTTTCTTTCTATAACAATTAAAATGTGAACAGAACCACATGGCCCCAAATATGCCATAATAAGATACTCACTTTCTAAGGAGATGCTGTATCTTTTAGTAGTTATGATTTATATTTAAATGCCCTGGTTACTTTCTAAAACACTTGACCTGGGCTTGTTGGAAGAAGTCCAGGTACACAGAGAAGTGAAAACCAATTCAAGGGGTATTTTTCCATCTTTGCTGTGTCATCTTTAATTTTACTGTCATATAAAATTGGACAATTTTAGCAATAATAGTGCCTTCTTTTACAAAAAATCACATCATATAATTAAGAACCATTAACTTTTGTTAGGGTCTTTTTTAAGTTTATTAAAACAAAGTGAATGACCTTCCATAATCTTAAAACGGAGTTATGGACTTTGCAGACAATGAGAAACTACTGTCAACAACTCTCCTGGAGTAGTACTCATTGTGTGAGGTTCATCACAGATGATTTTAAGACCTTATGAGAGTTTTTATGTAAACGTACTAAAAGGTTTGGGGTTTACAAAGCAACATTAGCTAGTTATAACAAGACACTCACTTTTTAGGGAGATGCTGTATTTTTTAGTAGTTATGATTTGCATATTTAAGAATGGATATGTTGCTAAACAAGCAGAAATTAAAACCTGAACACAACCATTAATGACAGTTAAAAAAAGAAAGAAACCCAGGTGTTCTAGGGTTACTGAATACAAAGAACCAACACTATGGATTGGCTGGAAGATGGATGGTCCCACAGTCACTATACACTAAGAACAATCAGTGAGACTGTCTCATTTCCACTGCTGAGGGTCCTGGAATCAGGGTCCTGTCGCACACTGGGTGATCTCACTTCAAATTGGCACTGTGTCCCTCGTTCTTGTTAATGCTTGATAGAGCCTTGCTGGTACCCAAATGTCCCACGTGACAATATAAAAGCCCACTGAGGAACTCATTATCAGCAACAGATATTTTTCTCCCTTGTAAACGTTTTACCAGCAGCCTTGTTTTTACTACTTTCTGTCTACATCCAGCCATTTCTCCCTCCAGCTCCCAAATGCTCATCTTCATTATTATTTTCCTACTAATTCTAGGTCACCTGAGTCTGTTAAGTTCCCTTATCCATTCATTCAAGCATTTGTCCAACTCTATGAAGTTCTAGCTAAATGCCAAGTCCTTTACTTATGATAGAGAATCCTAATATGAATGTTTCTACTCTCAAAGGGTTCATGGTCTAATGAAGGAGATATAAATGAAAAGTAATAACTCAGTTTAATCAGTCTGATGATAGAAACACAAAAAGAACCAAAAAACAACAACAACAACAACAACAGCTAAAATTCAGTTTAAGAAGTTCTATAAGGAAGCTGCCATCTAAAAAAGTAAGGGAAGGAAAACCATACAAAGTTTTTTAAAACCTGCATCTTCAAGAAAATTAACTCTTACACTAGGTAAGTACTGGAAGTATATACATTGACATACCCACCAAGGTTTAGCAATTTGAGACAAAATGGAACATATATATAGTTATAAAGTTGAATCTGGAGAGGTGGCTAAAGTCAAGTGAAGATAGGGTGTTAAGAAGCTGAACTGTTAACTTGAAATGTATGCAGAACCACTGGAAATTTAAAAGTAAGGGACTGACTTGATCAGAATTTATTTTACAAAGATGCTTCTGCTGGCAACACAGAGAAAGGCTTGAAAGAGTTCTCCAAGAAAGAAAAAGAAGGCTGCTGTAAGAAACTAAATGGTCATCAAGACCTGGATACGGCAGAAAGAATACAGAAATGACACCCATTTGAGAAATTTTGGAGGTAGAAGGAAAATAAACTGTTTACAGAGTTGTCTGGAGAGTATGGAACAGGTAGGTATTTAGAAGGATCTCAGTTTCTGCTTAGTCAACATCATATTCAGGGCACCTCCCTGATGGCCCACTGAGCTTCCAATGCAGGGGGTATGGGTTCGAGCCCTGGCTGGGGAACCAAGATCCCACATGCCGTGAAGTGCAGCCAAGAAATAAAAATAAATACATAAAATAAAAAGTGAAATTCAGAGAAAGAGGATGGGATGAATAGAGAACAGGGACCTTTTAGTACAGTGAAGCTATCTGTGTGCTACAATGATACTGGATACATCTCGTTATACATTTATCAAAATCTACCTATCATACATTATAGGAATGAGCCCTAGGTAGACTATGACCTTCAGTTAATATCAGTGTATCACTGTCAGCTCAGCAAGTGCACCATATTATTGCAAAATAATAATAATAGTTCTGGAAAAGACGGGAATATCAGACCACTTGACCTGCCTCCTGAGAAACCTATATGCAAGTCAGGAAGCAACAGTTAGAACAACTGGGCATGGAACAGCAGACTGGTTCCAAATAGGAAAAGGAGTACGTCAAGGCTGTATATTGTCACCCTGCTTATTTAACTTATATGCAGAGTACATCATGAGAAACACTGGGCTGGAGGAAGTACAAGCTGGAATCAAGATTGCTGCGAGAAATATCAATAATCTCACATATGTGGATGACACCACCCTTATGGCAGAAAGTGAAGAAGAACTAAAGAGCCTCTTGATGAAAGTGAAAGAGGAGAGTGAAAAAGCTGGCTTAAAGCTTAACATTCAGAAAACAAAGATCATGGCATCTGGTCCCATCACTTCATGGCAAACAGATGGAGAAACAGTGGAAATAGTGTCAGACTTTATTTTTGGGGGTTCCAAAATCACTGCAGATGGTGACTGCAACCATGAAATTAAAAGATGCTTTCTCCTTGGAAGGAAAGTTATGACCAACCTAGACAGCATATTAAAAAGCAGAGACATTACTTTGTCAACAAAGGTCCATCTAGTCAAGGCTATGGTTTTTCCAGTAGTCATGTATGGATGTGAGAGTTGGATTATAAAGAAAGCTGAGCACCGAAGAATTGATGCTTTTGAACTGTGGTGTTGGAGAAGACTCTTGAGAGTCCCTTGGACTACAAGGAGATCCAACCAGTCCATACTAAAGGAAATCAGTCCTGAATATTCATTGGCAGGACTGATTTTGAAGCTGAAACCCCAATACTTTGGCCACCTGATGCAAAGAGCTAACTCATTGGAAAAGCCCCTGATGCTGGGAAAGATTGAGGGCAGGAGGAGAAAGGGACAACAGAGGATGAGATGGTTGGATGGCATCACTGACTCAGTGGGCATGAGTTAGAGTAAGCTCTGGGAATTGGTGATGGACAGGGAGACCTGGCATGCTACAATCGCAAAGAGTGAGACACAACTGAGCAACTGAACTGAACTGAATCATAATTGGGGATATTGGGGGAGAGGGTATTTGGAAACTCTCTATACTTTCCACTCAATTTTCCTGGAGACTTAAAAGCATTCAAGAGCACAGTCTAGTTTTTAAAATTAGAAGGTGTGAGAAATTGCAATTTGAGTCCCTGGGGCATGACACTTTAGGGTAGCCATCGAGAAGGGTCATCTTCTTGAGGAGTCTACACAATAAGCCTGAGGAAGCCCTGTCTCTACATTTATTTAGGATCCCAACACCTGCTTCAGGGAAGTGGGTTCCAAGCCTTTCATGTTTCTCTCACTGCATGATGCTTTAGTTCTAGATGCGACAAGAACAAAACAAACATGTACCCTACGGCAGGAGTGGTGCAGTTCATTTCCCCCGCATGCAACCAGCTCTCCTGAATGATATCAAGTTTGCTAATACACTGCAGACTCATAAGCCTGAGTCTGAATACAAATTCTACAGCCAGTGTGTGCCTGTGGATGATTTATCACAGCCATAAAAATCTGGAGCTTTTCAATCCATGAATCTCACGGTTCCAACGTGAAGCAGTACACAGACTGCAAGCTGCATTTCCTGCGATTCTACGGATCCATGAATACAGGAGTGATAGAGGAATAAAAAGGACAATGAAAAAATCAAAAGATACAGAAAATCTCCAATGCGACCTTTAGTAAAAGGTATTCTATTAACATTTTTCCCAGCAGGAGACAGACTTGTGTATCTAACATAAAAGCCTTTGCCCTCGAGATAAAAATAAAGAAAGAAAAACTAACAGAAAACAAAGCCAGCTCCTTTGCATACAGATCTATACATGGAGTGTGACCCAAAGGGCAGGGAGCGCAGAACATATTACATCAGAGTTTAGGAGTGACATTCCTCATCTCCAGCAACTGCAGACACACTTCTAGGGATGTGCAGTTCATCGTCTCCCAAGGGTGTTCACTCAACTTCAGATAGGTTTGACACCAGGAAGGGACATTTTGTTGCTGAGCTAACCTCTATATCTTGACTCATCCTACTCAAAGTTCCCCATTCTCTATATATTAACAAAAAGAACAAATTTTCCTTCAAAAATTAATTCAGCCATTTACCATATATTAGGCATGCATAGTTAATGCTATGGACTGAATGCTTGCTCTCCCCTCAAATTCACCTGTTGAATCCCTCATCTCTGATGTGATGATATTTGGAGGTGTGTCTGTAGCTCAGATGGTAAAGAATCTGCCTGCAACAAAGAAGACCCAGTTTCAGTCCCTGGGTTGGGAGGATCCTCTGAAGAAGGAAATGGTAATCCACTCCAGTATTCTTGCCTGGAGAATCCCATGGACAGAGGAACCTGGCAGTCTACAGTCCATGGGGTCGCTAAGAGTTGGACACGACTGACTTCACTTTAACTTTTCACTTTTCACTTTCATGCACTGGAGAAGGAAATGGCAACCCACTCCAGTGTTCTTGCCTGGAAAATCCCAGGGACGGGGGAACCTGGTGGGCTGCCGTCTATGGGGTCGCACAGAGTCAGACACAACTGAAGCAACTCAGCAGCAGGAGCAGAGCTACGAGAAATAAATCCCTATTGTTTAGGTCACCCGGTCTATGATACTTTGTTATGGCAGCTGACCTGTGCCAGACACTGTGCCAAGGGTTGGTTATACAATGGGGAACAAACTCAGTATCCAGATCCAAGGAATTTATGATCTAGAAAGATGGATGCATGGTAACAAACAGAAAACACATAAACTCATTTATACATGACAATTGCTAAGAAAGAAAAGTACTAAAAAAGAAAGAAAGAAAGAAAAGTACTGAAGTATATGAAAGAGAAAAACAGAAAAGGGTGATGTAATTTGAGGAGTATCCAGGAAGGGCCACTATGAGGAGGTGACATTTGAGTAGAGACTTGACAGATGAGTCAGTGCTGGCTAGGTCAAAAGCATAGGGGAGCATTCCAAAAATAACTAGCTCAGTGAAGGCCATGGAGCAGAAAATTAACTGCAATCTTCGAGGAGCACTGTGAAGCCAGGAAAGCAAGAGCACTGAGAAAAAAGATTAAATCCAGTTAGACAGAGGACATGCAGAATGCCCCTGCAGCTTTTCAGGAAGTCAGAAATCACGTAGTAGCAGTCGTCCAACTTTGTTCTTTTTCCAAATTCTGTTCCTCAGTCACCTTTTCCAGTTCTATTTTCTGCAGTCTGCTGGAGTTTTAATAGATATTGTATTCAACCTGTAGCTCAATTAGGAAGATTTGCCGTCTCAGCAATATTGAGAATTCAAATCCATGAATATTGGATATCTTTCCACTTATTTAGATTTTTAATTTTTCTTGATGACATTTTCCACTAAATTTTCTGTTAAGAGTTTAATATTTATACACTTTAAAAAATATTCCTATGAACTTTATACCTTTGGGGATATTGTAATTTTTTAAAAAATTTGTCTTCCAATTGTTGGTTTACTAGTATGTAAAAACATAATTTGTTTTTATATAGGGATTTTGTTTTTGGCAACTTATGAAGATTTACTTATTAGACAATTTTATTAAAAGATTGTTAGGATTTTTCACAAAGATGATCATGTCTTCAGAAAATAGACGGTGGAATTTCTCAAGTCTGTGAAAGTGTCAGTGGTCCAGTCATGTCCAACTCTTTATAACCCCAAGGATTGTGGCCAACCAGGTTCCTCTGTTCATGGGATTCTCCAGACAGGAATACTGGAGTGGGTTGCATTCCTTTCTCTAGGGGATCTTTCCGACCCAGGGATCGAACCCAGGTCTTCTGCATTGCAGGTAGATTCTTTACTGTCTGAGGCACCAGGGAAGACCCTTCTCAAGTCTATACAACCTCATTTCTTTTAGTGCTTGTTGGTCACACAAGGGCCTGAAATATTGTTAGGGAAAAGGCATCATTAAATCTGTTGCTAGTAGTCAGTTATCTGTTTGTGCCAGTTATCAGGGTATGGAAATTTCTTTTTATATATTTATTCATTAATCATGAACGGGAATTTAATTTTGCCAGATTATTTTCTGTATCATTTGAGGTGATAACATATGTGATTTTTGTCCTTGATTTTTTTTAATGTGGCGAATCACATTAATTGGTTCTCAAATACTGAAACAAGTTATATCCCAAGGATAAAACTACAGTGGAATATGATGTATTATCCTGTTTATATATTTGTAGATTCAATGTGCTACCATTTTGGTGAGGATGTTTACATCTAAGTTCATAGGGGATATTGGGCAGTGACTTTCTTTTCTTGTAATATCTTTTTTGGCTTTTGGTATCAGAATTATATCAGTTTTGTTAAATGAATTAAAAAACATTTTCTCCTCTATCTTCCGAAAGAGTTCACAATTAGTGTTATTTAATTGAGTGTTGGCTAGAACTCACCAGCGATGCCATCTGGGCCTGGAATTTCATTCGTAGTGAGGATTACAAATCTAATATCTTTAATAGATTTATCAATATTCATATTTTCTTTTTAAATCAGTTTTCATAAACTGTTTTTAAACAAATGTATCCATTTCATTAAGCTATTAAATTTATTGGGGCCAAGGTGTTCATAATATCATCTTATTATTCACTTAATATTTAAAAGATCCATGGTGAAATCCCACTTTCAATCCTGATATTAATACTTTCAGGTTTCTCTAATTTTTCTTGAATAGTCTTGCTCGAGGTTTATTAACTTTATTAAACTTATCAAACAACCAAATCAAATTAAGACTTTGCTAATTTTCTATGTTGTTAAACATACTCTATGTCTTTCTTTAAAGTTTCTTTGAGTTTAGCCTGTTCTTATTTTTTTAATCTTTTTTTGAGAGGGAAACTAAGAATCTCAAATTTAAGCATTTTTTTGGGTCCTTATTAGGCATTTAAGGCTATAAACATTTCTTTAAGCATTGTTTTACCTGCATTCCACACATTTTGATATATTGTATTTTTATTATCACTTACTTAGAAGTATGTTTCTACATTTCTTTTATGATTTTCTTCTTTGATCCATAGGTTTAGAATAATGCTATTTAAATTTTATTGGGAATTTTCTAGTTTTTTTAAATTGACTTCTATTTTACCTTAATTTTAGTGCTAGAACATACTTCGTCAGATTTTGAAATGGACTGCGACTGAGATTTAACTCTATGGCCCAATGAATGCTGTATCTTGGTGAATGCATACTTGAAAAAGATGTGTGTTCTGCAGCTGTTGGGTATGCTGCTGCTGCTGCTAAGTCGCTTCAGTTGTGTCCGACTCTGTGCGACCCCATAGATGGCAGCCCATCAGGCTACCCCCATCCCTGGGATTCTCCAGGCAAGAACACTGGAGTGGGTTGCCATTTCCTTCTCCAATGCAGGAAAGTGAAAAGTGAAAGTGAAGTCGCTCAGTCATGTCTCACTCAGCGACCCCATAGACGGCAGCCCATCAGGCTCCCCCGTCCGTGGGGTTTTCCAGACGAGAGCACTGAGTGGGGTGCCATTGGCTTCTCCGACTGTTGGGTATAGTGTTCTCTAAATGTCAATTATGTCACGTGGGTTGATAGCGTTATTTAGATCTTCATAATCTTATTAGGGTTTCCCTGGTGGCACAGATGGTAAAAAGTCCGCCTGCAATGGGGGAGACCTGGATTTGCTCCCTGGGTTGGGAAGATCCTCTGGAGGAGGGCATGGCAACATGCTCCAGCTCCAGTCTTGCCTGGAGCATCCCCATGGACATAGGAGCCTGGCAGGCTACAGTCCACGGGGGTGACAACTGACTGACATGCAACCGACGGGCGCGACTGACGGACTAAGCACAGCGTAGCATACAGCCTTAGAAGGTGTTTTTTTTTTTCTTATTTGCTAAGCTTTTTGCTTATTTTGCTTATTTGCTTATTTTCTAAGAGAATGAAATTAAAATTTGGACTATATTAGATGTTTCTATTTGTCCTATTATATTTGTCATTAAAAAAATCATTTTGTATAATGATAGAGCTTTGGATCTGATACAATAATTGAGAAATATAAAACAAATAACTACAAAAGTTAGGAGATATTCGAACAGCATTTCCTCAGAAAAAGCTAGTAACTCTGTATCGTTCTGATGTGGACACCTACAGTCATCTGGGGTGAAATGTGAAGACGGGCCAGTGATCCAGCAAAGGGGGGAAAGACTTATCAAATTTTATATCATAAACTTGGATGTTTGTTATGTGGTGTAAACATACTTGGAATTGCTCTTTATCGCTATGTAATCCCCTATAATACTGTAAGGCAAAAAGTCTAATTTGTCTAATATTGAGACGGTCTCTTACACTTACAATTTGCATGGTATATCTTTTCCTTCTTTCTCAATCTCTGCAGTGCAGTTCAGTCGCTCCGTCATGTCCGACTCTTTGCGACCCCATGAACCACAGCACACCAGGCCTCCCTGTCCATCACCAACTCCCAGAGTGTATCTAAACTCACATCCATTGAGTTGGTGATGCCATCTAACCATCTCATCCTTTGTCGTCCCGTTCTCCTCCGGCCCTCAATCTTTCCCAACATCAGGGTCTTTTCAAATAAGTCAGCACTTTGCATCAGTTGGCCAAAGTATTGGGGTTTCAGCTTCAACATCAGTCCTTCCAATGAACACCCAGGACTGATCTCCTTTAGTATGGACTGGTTGGATCTCCTTGCAGTCCAAGGGACTCTCAGGAGTCTTCTCTAACACTGCAATTCAAAAGCATCAGTTCTTCAGGGCTCAATATTCTTTATAGTCCACCTCTCACATCCATACATAACTACTGGAAAAACCATAGCCTTGACTAAACGGACCTTTGTTGACAAAGTAATGTCTCTGCTTTTCAATATGCTGTCTAGGTTGGTCATAACTTTCTGTCCAAGGAGTCTTTTAATTTCATGGCTGCAATCACCATCTGCAGTGATTTTGGAGCCCCCCAAAATAAAGTCAGCCACTGTTTCCACTGTTTCCCCATCTATTTCCCATGAAGTGATGGGACCAGATGCCATGATCTTAGTCTTCTGAATGCTGAGCTTTAAGCCAACTTTTCACTTTCCTCTTTCACTTTCATCAAGAGGCTTTTTAGTTCCTCTTCACTGTCTGCCATAAGGATGATGTCATCTACATATCTGAGGTTATTGATATTTCTCCCAGCAATCTTGATTCCAGCTTGTGCTTCTTCCAGCCCAGCGTTTCTCATCATGTACTCTGCATATAAGTTAAATAAGCAGGGTGATAGTATACAGCCTTGACGTAGTCCTTTTCCTATTTGGAACCAGTCTGTTGTTCCATGTGCAGTTCTAACTGTTGCTTCCTGACCTGCATATGGGTTTCTCAAGAGGCAGGTCAGGTGGTCTGGTATTCCCATCTCTTTCAGAATTTTCCATAGTTTATTATGATCCACACAGTCAAAAGCTTTGGCATAGTCAATAAAGCAGAAATAGATGTTTTTCTGGAACTCTTTTGCTTTTTTGATGATCCAGCAGATGTTGGTAATTTGATCTCTGGTTCCTCTGCCTTTTCTAAAACCAGCTTGAACATCTGGAAATTCACCGTTCACATATTACTGAAACCTTGCTTGGAGAATTTTGAGCATTACTTTACTAGCATGTGAGATAAGTGCAATTGTGTGGTAGTGTGAGCATTCTTTGGCATTGCCTTTCTTTGGGATTGGAATGAAAACTGACCTTTTGCAGTCCTGTGGCCACTGCTGAGTTTTCCAAATTTGCTGACTCATTGGGTGCAGCACTTTCACAGCATCATCTTTCAGGATTTGAAATAGCTCAACTGGAATTCTATCACCTCCACTAGCTTTGTTCATAGTGATGCTTTCTAAGGCCCACTTGACTTTACATTCCAGGATGTCTGGCTCTAGGTGAGTGATCACACCATCGTGATTGTCTGGGTCGTGAAGATCTTCTTTGTATAGTTAGTTCTTCTGTGTATTCTTGCCACCTCTTCTTAATATCTTTTGCTTCTGTTAGGTCCAGACCATTTCTGTCCTTTATCAAGCCCATCTTTGCATGAAATATTCCCTTGGTATCTCTGATTTTCTTGAAGAGATCTCTAGTATTTCCCATTCTGTTGTTTTCCTCTATTTCTTTGCATTGATTGCTGAGGAAGGCCTTCTTATCTCTCTTTGCTATTCTTTGGACCTCTGCATTCAAATGGGTATATCTTTCTTTTTCTCCTTTGCTTTTCACTTCTCTTCTTTCCACAGCTATTTGTAAGGCTTCCTCAGACAGCCATTTTGCTTTTTTGCATTTCTTCTCCATGGGGATGGTCTTGATCCCTGTCTCCTGTACAATGTCATGAACCTCCGTCCGTAGTTCATCAGGCACTCTGTCTATCAGATCTAGTCCCTTAAATCTATTTCTCACTTCCACTGTATAGTCATAAGGGATTTGATTTAGGTCATACCTGAATGGTCTAGAGGTTTTCCCCACTTTCTTCTATTTAAGTCTGAACTTGGCAATCTGCCTGTGTTTATGTTAAAAATGCTGTAAACAGCAGATGTTTCCAGTTTATAGCTGTTAATGATAGGAAGTCTAGTCAGATACCTGTAACTTATGGCATGTGGAGTAAGTCTCATATTCTTTTTCTTGAGTACCCTTAATATGCGCCACCTTTTCCAGTCTGTGGTACCCTGAAGGCAGGAACTGATGGATAGCTCTATTAAAATGCATTTGTTGGTTGCAGCCAATCGCTTCAGGCTATGAGGATTCACAGATCAATTTTTTTCTAATTGTTGGCAGAGCTGTCCAAACTTTAATGTGAATAAAAATCACTTAGAGACCTACTTAAATACAAATTCTGGTCCATAAGATCTGAGGTAAGGACTGAGTGTCTTATGCCAGCAATATTGGCCTGGGTACCACACAATGAATAGCATGGATGTGTAGGTCTTGCTATCTCCGCAAGAGTCAACCAGGTCTTCTATGTCACAGGATACTAACTTGTATGATTTGATGGTGAAAAGTGAATATGTTAAAGTGTGAAGCTGGCATATGTAATAAAGTAGAGGACAGTGGGACCAGAGGCAACCTGAAGAGTGTTACCATCACCAAAGTCATTCAAAGTTAAATATTCAGCATACTAAGCTGCCAAAACCCCCAACAAGCTTGCAAAGTAAATTCAGGTCACATCCAACTGTTTATGATTCCTGCTCAATGTCTTACTCCACAAATGAATTTTAAAAATGGAAACTTCACATCCAAATTTACAAAACAGAAAATGACAAAACTTTCAGAAAAACAAACAAAATATCCAAGATTATATTCAGGGTCTAGGACCTGGCAGAGTTAGACCTAACACCAAAAGCATGATTCACGAAAGAATAAATTTATAAATTGAACCTCATAAAAATAAAAAAAACTTTTCTTTGTGAAAGACTTTGTTAAGAAGTTGAAAAACAAACTTCAGAGCAGGGGGAAATATTTGCAAACCATACATCTGGCAAGGAACGAGTATCTAAAGTATATAAAGAACTTTCAAAATTCAACATTAATAAACAATCCAGTGAGAAAATGGGCAAAATACATAAAGATATATTTCATCAAAGAAAATATAGCTATAAGCACATGAAAAGGTAATAATTAGTCATTACGGAAGCAAAAAGCCACAATGCACTATCACACCATGACTACCAGAAGGTAAAGTAAAAATATACGGACACACTGCTGCTGCTGCTGCTGCTGCTGCTGCTGCTGAGGCGCTTCAGGCGTGCCTGACTCTGTGCGACCCCAGAGACAGCAGCCCACCAGGCTCCCCCCTCCCTGGGATTCTCTAGGCAAGAACACTGCAGTGGGTTGCCATTTCCTTCTCCAATGCAGGAAAGTGAAAAGTGAAAGTGAAGTCGTTCAGTCCTGTCTGACTCAGTGACCCCATGGACTGTAGCCTACCAGGCTCCTCCGTCCATGGGATCTTCCAGGCAAGAGTACTGGAGTGGGGTGCCATTGCCTTCTCCGATACTGATACACTAAATACTGGCAAAGATGCAAAGAAACTGGATCATTCCTACATCCATAGTAGTAATTTAAAGTGCTAGTTACTCTCGAAAGCAGTTTGACCATTTTTTTATAAAACTCAACATGCTATTACCACGAGATACAGCAATTGCATTCTTGGATATGTATTACGTGTTAATGAAAATGCATGTTCACACACAAACTTTCCCACAAATGCACAGTGGCTTTATTCATAATTGCCCCAAACTGGAAAAAACCTAGATATCCTTTAATGGGGGGACTGTTAAATAAATTGTGTTACCTTGGATTCTACCGAGCAACAAAAAGCAATGAACTATTAATACACACAACAATTCGAAAGAATCTCCAGAGAATTATACTGAAAGAAAAAGCTAATCCTAAAGTGTGATTCTATTTATATAATACATGTTTGAAATGACACATTTCAGAGATAGAGAGCACATTAGTGTCTGCTAGGTGTTAAGAATGGGACAAGAGGCAAAGCAGTGCAAAGGAGGTGGGTGTGGTTATAAAAGAACAACACAAGGAATTCTTGTAGAAACAAAATTATTATACTTAGTATCTTTACTGTGATGGTGGATACACAAATCCACATATACAATAAGACTGCATAGAATCAAATGCACACACACACACACACACACAGAAATGAGTACAAACATGAGAGGAGAAATTTGAATAGAATCAGTCAATTGATACAACAGAATCAGTCAATTGATATCCTGGTTTTGCAAAATGCTACCATTGGGTGAAACTGGCTAAAAGACATTCTGAGATCTCTCTGCAGTATTACTTATAACTGCAAGTGAATCTATAATTATCTCAATAAAACTGTCAATTAAAATTAAAACTACACCATATCATTCTGAATTTTTCATCCTGATCAAGGAATCTTTCCTCTTTCAAATAGGCACTTGGGAGCTACAGAAGCTGGTTGAGTATGGATGACCTGACTAGGGTCGTGGATCAAAAGAATTGATATAATGACAGTAAGTATGATGAATTAGAGAAATTACCAAAGGCAGGGACACAGAAAAGCATGATCAGGGATAAAGAAAGAGGTGATACTGAGGTTGATATTGCACCCAAGAAGTGTGGGCTAAATCTGTGCCACTGGTCAGTTCAGCAACCACATAGCCAGCGGACATTCACTTTATCCAAGTTCTTTTGTAATTCACACAGTATGTGAGACTCTGATTATAAAGCAAAGGCATTTCTGAGTTATTTCACTATGTTGAACTAATTCTTTTATGCCCTATTTTTAACATTTTGGTTAAAATGAAACATTTTTAGTTCTTGGTTTCAATAATTTTATAATTTTATAACTGGAAGTGAAATACATTTTCTAGTCACTACAATAACTGGCATGTTTTAAAAAATATTTTTTAGATGTTTGAAGATTGGAGAATTGGAGAAATATATTAGATGTGTGGTTTTAATGAAATGTTTATAAAATTTTGATTAAATGAGTTTGTAATCAATATTGAAATGTCTGAGGACATTTCACTTGCTGATTTTTAATTTTTTGACTTATTAGTTACAGGTAGAATTTAAATGTTCAAAGAAATACTAGTCAGGGAATTTATCCATGTATTTAATTGCACATAAAATAAAATACAACAGGAGTGAAGTTCCTCATGCATTAAAGATCACTGCCATCAAATTGCAGATCCGGAGGAGTCCTTCCCTGCCTCCATGACAGCAGGCCACCATGGCCAGGCTTGTGTTCTCTCTTTACAGCCTTCTGGAAGGAGTAATGGACCTTACCTTATGGGGTTGTCCATCCGGGACACTGTGAGGAAGGCAGCGAGATTGGCTGTGTAGGAGGAACACACGATCAGAGTGAAGAGCCACCAGCTGCCCATCACGATTCTCATGGCCATGGAGTTCACTGAGGACTCTCCACCTGCAAGAGACAGGCAAAGGGGATTGGTCCGGGGTTTCTGCTCTCACTCCTGTCCCCAGAAGTTCTCTGCCCTGCAGCCAGCCATAGGGAACCTCCCCTGGTGATGAGCTGAGGATCAAGAAAGTGACCGCCAGCTGGTTAGGGTGGACTCTGACAGTTCTGAAAATAAAATCCTAGGACCACCAACCTCAGAAAGGGGTGGAGGGTCACAAAATACAGCACAACTAGGCTTGGCATTTTTAGTGATAGGATGTTTCTGAAAACGCCAACAGTAGAGTTCTGAATATCAAACTCTTCCCCTTAGAAGGTTCTCCTCACTGTGTTGAGAATTTCCAGGGTTGCAACCCTATGTAAGGTCCCTATCTGTTTTAAATTCACATGAAACAGTCTCAGGAATTCTGTAAATGTAAAATTACCTTCTACCTAGAGGGTTCTCTAGCTGTCTTTTAAGCCTCAGAAATGAGATGCACCATATCACTTTTATTAACATTTGGCCCTCACTAGATGACTTTTTTCTATGATTTTCAGAAATCATCGTATATGACTTATAGTCCAAAGCTGCCTCTTTGAGGTCAATCGTTCCTCCTCAGTGTCTCAGGCAGTAGCAGAAAAAAGCTCCTTGCTGACTATTATTACATAACCTCTCGAGCAGATAATACCTAATTTGCTGTAGTGCAGATAAGTCCAGGACTCACATTAGGAACTTTGCAACTTTGCTGTTTCCCATCAAAACTGTAACTTCCCAACTGCTATCAAGATTTCTCTGAGATAGGAGACTGAATCTCAAGAATGGCTGGAGTATTGCTTAGATGACTGCAAAACAATTGTGATTTTTTAGCCCATGAAGACTTCACATTTAAGGAAGATAGTTTCATTTGACAACCCCGTCTGCATAACAATCAATCTAATGTGGGAGGGGAGGAAAGTGCAAAGCAGAACTAGAAGTTAATTTTATCTAAAGAGGAAAATCAGGACCCGAAGTTCTTTCTTTTTTTTAATCATTTAATTTACTTTCTATCTGAATACTTGGAGTACAGCATGATATTAGGACCATCTTAGAAGTTAAATAAAATTGCATTTTAAATGACTTTGGGAACATGAATCTAGAATGTTGTCAGTAGACAAGTCCCTCCAGGACCTTGGGGTTACTCCAGCATGGAGAAACCAGGAAGGTACCTTGCTGTACAAAGGCTCCGTAGACAATCCAGATGGCACTGTGCAAGGTGGCGGAAGCAGATGGTCGGGGCTGGGCTGCACTCTGAGCCCTCACAGCCTGAATCCGGTTCAACACGAATATCAGCACACCAACCACGGGGATGGCTGCCGCAATGCAAGCCCACACGGCAAAATCAAACGGAGCAAAGAGGGAGAAGATGCTGATTTTCTCCTCGGGCTTCTTAATGAGGATTCCCACCGAGTAGTCCAGGTACCGCTTGCTGAAGTCCACGACGCTCTCCCTCTCCGGGGTGATGGTGATGGCGGAGATGGCCAGATCTGCTCTCTGCAAGGCAAACCCATCTGGTCAGAAGGCAGTCCTCACATTACTGCTGGGTTCTACCTTCGCCCAAGGCCTGTCCACTGCCCTTTGGGTTGTTCAGAGGAAAAGGCTTCGAGTGTTGACGCCTCATGACTTTGAACATTGTAAGGAAAATCCAGCATCAGGATTTATTGCCAGTACCACCTTACCTTACACATGTCTCCCCCAAACCCTAAAAACTCTTGGAAACCACTTCTGGAAGAAAGAGTCTATCACCATTTTCATTTCTGTGTGAATTGTAGGTTTTCTTCAATTTCTTAATGATTCCCTTAGTGAGCTACCTCTTTCCTTTTACTGGTATCTCCATCTTACTGCCCACCCTTCTCCCCACCGTGTCTTCTATCTTCTGGACTTGTCTTCATCCTTCCTATACTTCAAGACCACAGGGACACTCCATTATTCCATCAAACCTCTCCAAACTCCATCAGCCCACACAGATACATCTCTTCTCTAAAATACTTTTGAAGTTATATGGAGAGTGTACAACTACCTTGAATCTCATTAGAGTATCAGTCCTAAGTTGCTTTATATGCAGGCTCTATGCCGGAGAGTAGCATATTCCAAGAAAAACGGGATCATCTTCCTTCTTCCACTTCCCTTAACTCATGGCTTCTCAGACATATGGTTGATTCTTCCTTCAGTAAAGCCATGCAGTGAAGGGGCCCCTAGGACATCCTCTGCTGTGACCTCAAAAGTACCTCCCAAGATGTTTGCTTTCCAAGATGAGCTTAATTTAAAAATAGACAAAGACCCCATTAAGGTGAAACTAGATTGTGAGGTTAAAGCTGCCAAGACTGGTGGAGACTAAGATCCTTACGCCTGAGTTGATGCTGGCATAAGAGCATTAAAATTGCACAGTGATCATCTCTCTCTTGGCTCTCTAAGTAGGAGGCCTGTCAGAACCAGGTTTATTTTAGAATGACCAGTTGTGACAGCTTATCCAAACTACATATTCAAACTGGGGAACACTACATAGAAGAACTTTATCAGGTCCAATACGCAGGCTGGAGGGGCAGATATGCTGATTGCCAAGCTGAAATCTAACATACCGAGAATAAAGAGAGAAACTGCTGGGGGCAACCATGTCAGCGCTCCCACTTGCCACACGCGCATTTCTCATTCTGCTTCTCTTCTCAGAAACCCAAGATCCAGGGAGGTGTGTGTGTGCGTTTGTTCTGTTTATGCTTGGAGAATATGTAAGGACTGAGAAGGAAATCTAGGGGATCAGGATAGGTTAACAACATAAGATGGAGGGAAACTAACGTATGAAACCAGGTCCAGAGAAGGCGCCAGGGAGGTGACTGGTGACCCCAGTGAGGGGTGAGCTGTGATAGGAGGAAAGACACTCCCCACTCTGAAACTGGAGGTGAGAGCGCATGTCTGCAGATGTGATCTTTATAGGAAGTTGAAGTAGACTCTCACGTTCAGATGTCTTCATTTCTTTCCTTAATAGAGGAGCACTTCTTTTTTCTAGTTTAAGATAGGAGATTCTTAGGTTGCTTGAGGAGAAAGATACAATTTTGCAACAGTTTCTAAGGAATGTTGCTAAGGGACCCAGTAAAGGCCATGTTAAGGAACTGCGGCTGTCCTGAAGGCCCAGCTGAGGTGGAAGGCCACACATTGTTGATGCATCTATCTGGACAAACTTGTGGTTTCCTCCTCTAATTGCATACAGCAACCTGGATGTCAGAGTCAGAAGGTAGGTAACAGAACCAAGTCAAGGTTTCAAGGTAACAAGAAATCAAAAATAATTTAGGAGAATCACAAAAGATGAAGCGAACAGGGGTTTATCTGGACAACCACAGAGGGCATGCCAGGCGGGAAAGGATGCCACACCAGAAAGGCACAGAAATCCTAGAGAAGAATGAACCTCAAATACATGTGCCAAGTGAAAAGGGTCAGAGACAAAAGCCTGGTGTGGTATGACTGCTTTTATAGTACATATTTGCAAAAGCAAATCTATTGACTTAGAAAGTAGATTATGGTTTGCCTCGGGCTGGGCTGGAACGGGATTAGTCGTAGATGAGCATGACGGATCTCACTGGGGTGATGGAAGTATTGCAAAATTAGACATGGTGATGGTCGCACAGCTCACTAAACTTCCTAGAAATCATGAATGATACAGCATCTGAAATGGGTATAGAGTATATATAAATTATTCCACAATAAAGTTGTTATGGAAAAATAAAATAAAATAAAGTTGTTACGGGTTTGGCTTTTGTTTATACCTCCTTTTTTATATTAAGCTGATTTAATGAGCAATTTCTTGTCATTAACAGGATTAGAATGCACGCTACTGGAAAAAAATGACAGCCTAGGAGAACCTGGAGAGAACACAGGTATCCTGTCTGCCTTTATGGGTTTATAAAGAAAAGGACTTGTGTTCTAAGATAAAATGCCAGAGTCAGAAGGATGACAGGGTATAGTCATGGAGTGGGACAGTGACATGTAAGATGCTAACAGGATGCACGGGGACAGGTACTCCAAGCCCACTGGAGATGAACGGTCAAAGCACCGGAAGCCCAGGGTTATCCGTAGGGATGTCAGAAATGTCCAGATTGATGGTGAGGGAGGGCTTGAGCAGACCCACCAATGTAAACGGCTGTCAGTAAATAACCCAGAGGCCACAGGCTGGCAGGGGAAGGAGGGGGACCCAGTGAATTGGCCTCATGCCACAGGGACCCAGGTTCTACAGGAAAGAAGAAGAGTAAAGATTTGAAATTGATCTGAGGCACTGGGGAATGTGATTTCACTTATCCATAGCAATGCAGACATGCCTATACACTCATTCACACACATACATGCATGTGGACACACACAAGACACCCCGCCCAGTTCTGTGGGCCGTGAAGAAGAGAATAAGCATGCACCCGTCTTCCCCATCCCTGTCCCCATGAGCACTGGGCTCCTATGGCAGCTCAAATGTGGGGGTGGATTTCATGAAGGGTGGATTATAGAACAGGCACAAGGGGTGTTTCAAAGGAATGATAGCAATGGACACAGAAGGAAAACCCAGAGTGCCTGGGAATAGGAAAATAAAAGCAAGAATGATACAGCAGGGAGGAGGGTGGAGGTGGAGGAAGAGGTCCTTATCGCATGGAGAAGGGTGACTATGATCTGTCTAGCTGGTCCTGAGGTTCCAGCTTCATAATGGGCCCAATTAAGACATCACCCCAGGGGCAGACAAGGGGGCCCCTCCCCATGGATCTGCTTTTGGGACCTACCTTGCTGATGAGCTCCCCGATCATCCCGTTCCAGGAGGTGTTATGGAGCTGGTGACCGTACCTGCCATCAGGGGCCTGGTAAATCTCGTATTTGAAGCCCAGAGCCTTGGCCAGTGCATCCAGGACATCGATGGAGAACCCTTTGTAGCGCTTGGGCTGTCCAAGAATGTTCTCAGCCACCATCACAAAAGGTTCTTCCTGAGGACAACAGAATGAACGTTCTTCAACTAAATCACTGGTTCATTAACACACATCTTCCCAGGGTCTTATTGGAGAGACCAATGTGATGAACCATAATTTCAGAACGTTTGTGGACACACGCACTGTATTCGCCCAATTTAGGCCTGGAGTCTGAACCTCTCTGACCTTTTCTAAAGTGGTTTATAGACACTCAGGATACAGTGCACAGGAAAATCCCTCCAACCAGCATACTGAAGGAGGAACGGATTTACTTGTCCTCTGTCATTTCAGACTCAGCTCAGCATCCCATTCTCCTAGGATAACATGGCTTGTTTTCACGCCTTCATCTGTGACATTCAGGACCCTGCCCTTTGGAAATGCAGGAATTCTTTAGGATACACATAAGAAATGTGAATACCTCTCATCTGGGATAATAAATGACCACAGAGCTCTGTGAACCGGGTTGAGAGAAGACTATTACATCTATCAGACTGGACTAGAAAAATGGATGCCGAGTCCCAAGACAAGGTCATACCACATGGCAGATTAAACCTCACTCCAAAAGTGCAAAGGCAGGCCACGGGCACATGAACACATCTGCGCTGCGTCACACGTGCTCCTGTAGGGCACATGGTCATCTGGAAAACACCTCAGCCTTCCCCGCCATGATCCATGAAACTGAAAAAGAAGGGGCCTTATGGCAACAGCCCCAGAGACCTCATTTCATTAATTTAATTTGGGGAAGGGGGGATAAGGTACAATGCTTATTCATGATGTGCATATGGGGACTGCAGGAATGGCAGTGCCTGTCTTCCCAGCTAATAAGAGATAAATCTAAAATGTCTCCTCCAGTCCTAAAAAGTTGAAGGAAGAAATGGGAAGGAAGATGCTTTTAAGATAACTGGAAGATGTCCAAGTCTGTGGTTCCAGGACAACCATGCAGAGAAATTGCAACCAACGGTCTTCATTGTAAACTTTGTGTCACGTGGGCTTATCAGTGGTGCTGGATTCTAGAAGGATGTCTTCCCAGCATCTTTCTGGGGACTCTAGCTAGCAGCAAAAACCTCCTAAGGACAACCAGTAGGTTAAGATCCGACATCCAAAAACAAGTAGAGCTATTGTCCCCGCTCTGGGGTTCAGCCCTGGTTCTGGAGGAGTGGTCCTTCTCTAGAGCAGCCCAGGGACCTGCCCTGGAGGGTCTCAGAGGCCCTGGAGCAGAATCTCCACTCTTGCTCTTCCTTCACTGTTCACAGAATTCTTTGAGTGAAAAGCCTATGAAAGCTCAAGCCACTACTTAAGATCCCCTTGTCTCCAAACTCAGCATTAAGCCAAACAGAGCAAAGCCCCTGACTCAAAGCCTGAATGGCAGACCTCCCCCATATGCCCAGGATCCTACCAAGACAGTCACCACTTTGAGGGTCAGTCCTTGGAGGCGGCTGCCCATGGGCCTTTCCTGCAGGCTGCCATTCAGGCCCTTCTCCGAGTCCCACGTCGCCAGCTGTGAAGGAAAAAGGGAACGTGAAGGGCAGATGGGCACCTGTGCAGACATTAGGAATCAACTGCTAAAGTGGGCTCCGGAGTCAGACAGCTACGTAGACAGCAGCCCTAGAAGTCTCCCGGAGACCCAGAGCCATCTCACAACCTTAGAAAGAATAAAGACAGATAGAGCGCCACCTCCTCCATCAGCTCACCTGGATCTTGAAGACTTAACACATGCTTGAAATGAAATCAATTTGTAGGAACTTGTTTACTGAATAAACATTTATGTCCAATTTTATTCTGTCCACCCATTGAGGCCATATCATCGTGCCTCCCACAAAGTGCCCTCTTTCTTTAATGCTCCTTTGACTTGCCCAGGCCAGTGGTCCTTGAGATCAGTTGCTTCACCAGAAAAAGATGAAGTTTAACAGTGAAGCAAGTAACAAACACCCAGGTTTAAAGCTTGTGTTGCACCCTGATGCCAACTGCAATTAGGACCAAGAGCTCACTGTCTTACCGCAAACTTTGTAATTTTCCCTGAGAGGTAGATAGAAGTCAAGAATACACATGCCTTAGGTCTGCACATCCTCCCAAGCCTGTAGGATCTAACAGATACATCCCATCTCTGTCAGGCACCTTAAGATGGTCAAGAAGATGCTATCCTGGCTCAGAAACACCTGCAGACACAGATGCCCTAGAGACTGCTTCCCTTCCCTGCATCCCTGCAGAGCCTGAGCAACAATGATAAACCCTTTGTCTGATCAGTGATTTTCAATCATTAATTGGTGAGATGTAAATAATATAGATATTGGCCCCATCTAGAGCCAACATAACCAGGATCTTAGTGCTTGGACATGAGAAAAGTTAATGCTTTCCCAGTGATCCTGGTTGAAAACCTCTACTCTTCCAGGTCACGGGGGCTCTGACTTAGCTGCACATTAGAATCTCTTAAGAGGGCTTTTAAAACATCCTAAAGCCTGGGTCCCACCCATAGAGACTCTGATTTAATTGGTCAGTAGTGGATTGGATATGGATCATTTAGCTCCCGGAAGATTCTAAGGCACAGCCTGGACCACTGCTGAAGATGAAAGCAGTGATCTTCAAACTGTAATATGCAGACAAATCGCCCAGGGGCTTTACATGCACTTTCTGATCCTGGGACCTGAGATTATTCCTGTCTAACAAGCTCCCAGGTGCTGCTGCTGCTGATCCATGGACCACCAGTTCAGTAGCAAGGGGTTAAAATTCAGATTGTCACAGAAAGCATCTTACCCTTTATCAGAGAAAATCCACAAGACCCCTAGTTAGGCTGAGCAAAAAGTATTACCCCTCTGTGGAAAAGTCACCAGGCGCCCTAAAGAAGGCATCAATAGCATCATTTAAGGACACTTCTACTCTCCCAGCATTTCTCATAGCCCCGATATCTTCAGCAAGGTTAGGGCACACTGAGCCTTGACTATGAGGCCACACTTTCAGAATCTGTGGGGCTGCTCTGCCTGGAAGATGCTAGAACCCCGAAGCCTACAGTAGAGACATCAGAATGAGCTTTGTGATTCTAGAACCAGTTTAAAGGAACCTAGAAACCCCTGCTGTCACTTTGGATGTGATACCCACTTCACCCTAAATAACAGGATGCCTGGCAGCGATAAGGATCGTTTAGTTAAAGCACGGCCATATACTCTGAGGCTCTCCCCAGAGGCACCACTAATTCAACTGTGGGGCATTTCCGTGAAGAGCAAAGTTAAGATCTATCCTAAGCCCTCTGCAAAGACATCAAAGATGTTGCACTCTGGAAACTGACATAGTGAAAAGGAAACCTGGTGGCTCTCTCTCCACTGAGTCTCAGGAAACAGCCCTGGGACTCAGGATCAGCTCCTGCAGCTGGTTGCAGACGCTGGTCAAAGTGAAAAGACAAACTCAGACAAACAGAGTTGAGGTGTTGACTCCTTACATTCTTTGGACCCTGTGATACTGGACTTAGAGGGCTCATGCTATGGATTTGGGCAGCCTGCATCTCATCCCCAGAAGCGTTTAGCCCAGGCATTGGGGCTGCTAACCCTGTGTGGTCTGTTGCATGCCCTGGATTGGGTGGTGTGATGAAGGTCCCCTTTACTCCCTTGTGATTTACAGAGTTACGATGGAAGCAATGATGACATGTCAGTTCCAGGGACCGGATATTCTGCTCTGCACCAGGACTTGAATTCCTGACACCTGCTGCCTAACTTCCTCGGCACTGGTGAAGGGCATCTCCTCCCTGTGCTGCTCTGGCTTGGACAAGCACCTAGATTGAGGCTCTGCTTGGCATTGATCAGACTTCATCTGTCTTTCCATGGGATTATAATCTGTCATGGGAGCGGAGGCAGGAAGAAGCACTTGGGATAAGGCCCTGTCTGTCTAGGGTTTTAGCTCAGCTGTGAGAAGGGCTCCACCTCTTCATGCTTGTCCATACCATCCTCTGCTTCTAGCCCACTGCCCAGCTCAGGGCAGCAGCATCTCTGTCCCAGGCTATTGCAACAGCCTTTCCGCTGATCTCATTACACTGTCTTCCAGCCCTCCTCCATTGTGCTGATGTTTATTTTATCTTAAATAAAATCAAACATAGACTATGTTAACTAAAATTTCCTCATCAATTCCTATTTCCTAAACAATAAGTCCTAACACTTTTACACTCAGCCAAAAAGAAAGCCCTTTCTGATCGAGACCCAGCCCTGACAGTCAGCTCCAGCACACTCCATCTCTACTAAGTCCCTCATCTTTCTCATGCACATGGTGTTCCCTCCTCTCCACATTCCAGTTCCTTCTGCCTGGAATGCCACTCCTCTTCAATTGGGTCTGCTACACTCCTACTCAATTTCTTTCTTTCCTTTTTCCTTTTGGCCGAGTGGCACGTGGAATTCTAATTCCCCGACCAGCTACTGAACCCATGCTCGCTGCAGTGGAAGCACAGATCCCTAATCACTGGGCCACCAGGGAATTCCCTCAATTTTCTAAAAAAATAGAAAAGCTTTCAACTTTAGTATTTTTAGATTCACAAAAAAAGTCACAGAGATTGTGCAGAGACTGTCCATAAACCCCACAACCAGTTTCCCTTGTAGCTAAGGTGTTACTTTAGGATCATCATACATTTCCTCACAGTGTTAGTCCCTTAATAGTGTCCGACTCTTTGCGACCCCATTGATTAGGGGACAGCCTCCCCTGTCCATGGACTTCTCCAAGCAAGAATACTGGAGTGGGTTGCCATTTCCTTCTCCAGGGGATTTTCCAACCCAGGGATCGAACCCAGGTCTCCCACATTGCAGGAGGATTCTTTACTGTCTGAGCCACCAGGGAAGATCCATTTTGGCTCAATTTTTAGGAAACCTCTACAAATCTCCATGCACAAAGAGAAAAAACCAAAGAAACAGTGTTGTTGTTTAGTCACCAAGTCACGCCCAACTCTTTGCGACTCTATGGACTAACTGTAGCCCGCTAGGCTCCTCTGTCCATGGGATTCTCCAGGCAAGAGAACCCACTGGAGTGGGTTGCCATTCCCTTCACCAGGGAATCTTCCTGACCCAGGGATTGAACTCAGGTCTGCTGCATTACAGGCAGCTTCTTTAATGTCTGAGCCTCATAACTAATGAAATACTTAGCTCAAATTTCCACCACTGACACAGAGCTGCAGCAGAAATGATCCTCCACTCTGGACCTAAGTCTGTGATCCTGCTGTGCTATCTGGATTTTTTATCTTGTTCCCTGGGATCAAAACCCTGTCTTCATAAACTGTCTCTAGAGGCTCAGGCTCTTGGATTGGACCTTGCCTTGCTTATTCCAATCTTCAGAGTTTCTCACCTTGCCTGAATGCCATTCTCCTCTAGAAGATCAAGTCTCTATTACTAGTATAGATTTTGGGAACTTGGAGATATTAAATTAGCATATATTTAGGAGCCAAGAGATCTATGTTCTAGGTATGTTTCCACCACTTACCTTAGTGACCTCACCACATTTTACAGCATAGTACTAAATCACAAGAGGCAATAAATATTTTTGAATAAATTTATCTTCACTGAAATTCCATTTTCTTATCTATAAAATGGAAAAAAAAAAAGCCTTTTTGCCTACCATATTGAAGAGCTACTCGAAGGAGAAAATGATTTTAAAATAATACATTACAAATTGGGGCTTACTTAGTGGCTCAGTGGTAAAGAATTTGCCTGCTAATGCAGAAGACACGGGTTCAATCCCTGATCTGGGAAGATCCTACATGCTGAGAGCAGCTAGTCCTGTAACAAGAGAGTAGCCCCCTCTCTGCACAACAGGAGAAAAGCCTGCACAGCAACTAAGACTCATCTCTGACAAAAATAAATAAAATTATAGAAAACTTAAGAAAAAGCAGTAGGTTAAAAATCCATAGTAACAAAGTAACAGATCAGGATATAGAAAGGTATGTACAATGTGACCTTAATTGTGTGTGTGTTTTAAAGGCAATGGTTAAAGTGGGAAGAAATATATTTAAATGCAATATTTGGATTTATCTTAGTGGTGGAATTATGAATAACCATGATTACCTTTTTATGCTTTTCCAGGCTTTTAACAGGTTTTTCTTTCCTTTCACAAAAAAAAAAGGAAAATAAGATTTTGATAAAAATAACTAGCAAAGGTAATGAAGCCAAATCCCATCACATGTCCTTGTGTAATTGAGGGCTGAGTGGAAGGAAGCAATCACAGTCAAATTATCTGTCAGAAGGTCAAGGCCAGGGTGAGAGTCAGAACTCAATACAACAGTCCTCTGGCTACAAGGAGCTATGGTTGAGGTGCCCATCTCCCAGGGTAGGCACACATCAAGGTTCTGTGGAACAGCATCTTATATTCTAAGGTATTTCCAAGATGCTGTGGGGCCCAAGAACCTGTTGGGTTTGGAGACAGGGCAGTGGCCCCTCCTAGGACCCAACTCCATGCAGATAGGCAATCTTTCTCCACTAAGGAAGAAGGGCAGCCCCAAATTATGTTAGTTACTTCTTGAGCCATCCCAAGGCTAAGTCATTTAAATCAAAGTGCAACTACATGAGGGAAAAAAAAAAAAAAAGAGTCCTCCAACCTGTAATTATTATTCCTGTTTCTTTTGTCTGAAAGTATTTAGGGCTTAAAGATTTTTATTTCATTGTTTTTCAATACAGATTTCTCTCTCCCTGGCCTTCAGGCATCCTGTACTCTGACAAAGAAAGAAAAAATACTTCAAAGAGAAACCAAAATTCTGTCTTCAAACACATCAAAGAAACCATGTTCCAGGATCCTGGATCCTTCGAGTCAAACAAGAAAGTTTATTATTCCCTCACATCAGCCTGAAGCCGAGCGCCCTAAGCTGAGTGAATCTCCCTATTTCCACAAAGCCTTGAGCTCTTGCCCAAATCTTAAGACCAGAGTGGTAAACTCTCATCATTTCTGAGTAAGGGCATCTCTCTGAGCACCTGATATGTAAGATCAGAACACAGAAAGTCACATCCTTTTCAAACAAATTTTTTTGTTTAAAAGACTGCAGTGGAAATTAAAAATAAAGTAAAATAAAAGCCTGTAAATGGATTCCCAAACTTGCAGCCCATCAAGATTAGGAGAGAGTGTGTTCTGCCTCCCTCCTGAGGGTGCCTGGGGCTCCCAGTTCAGAAAGCTGGAGAAAAACTTTCAGATAATAAAAGCTAAATGAGGCTGATAAGCTTGATAAATGAGAAGCCAGAAAATTCTTTCACCCGGAGAAGTCCTAACACTTAGTCATACAGCTGCAGACCATTTCATTTGTACACAAGTGCGCCTACATTGACTTTCCTCTTGCATTTTGCAGACAGAATTTTGTTTATGGGATCGATGAATTTATGGCCACAGACACCCACTTTTGACAGCTGAACTGTCAAGATCAGAGCCTGAAAAACTAATTTCTAGCACTGTTTAAACGAGAACTGCTGCTATTTGATAAGACAGCTATGGTTTTCATTCATTGCCAAGATCTGCTCTACCCAAACCAGAAGTGAAGATGGAGCCAGAGGTTACAGCACAATCATCACTTGAAAAGAGATATATGGTTTCAAAGTCTGATGATGACAAACAAGTGTTCAAGAGATCAGCCAATTGGAGAATAAATTTCATAAACCACTGGTCTCAGGAAATATATTTCTTTGAGTCAATCAGGGTGTTCTTCATGTCAGCATTTGAGTTGTGAGATACAGGGGTTTGGGACTTTGCGGCCTAGCCTTATTAAATGCAGGACTATTAACCCTAAATGAGATGCACCTCATTTGGCAGATGGGGCTTTGTGGTCTGTCATCTAGGAATAGAGGTGTTGTAAAGTATTGGTTTCTTTCCCTGGGGAGGAGGAAGGAGAGAAGAGGCAATCCAACTGCTTTACAGCCCAGAATATGACCAGCTTCACACACTGAGCCTTGCCAATTCTTTGGGAGGGAAGGGGGATGAGAAGAAAGAAAGCAGGTTTGCTTAACTGCAAATCTCATGAATGCGTGCATGCCCAGTCGCTTCAACTGCGCCTGACTCTCTGTGACCCTATGAACTGTAGCCCACCAGGCATCTTTCTCCTTCGGATCCTCCAGGCAAGAGTACTAGCGCGGGTTGTCATTTCCTACTCCAGGGGACTGAACCTAGCCTGACCTAGGGACTGAACCTGTGTCTCCTAAATTGCAGGCAGATTCTTTACTGCTCAGTCACTGGGGAAGCCCAACCCCAAATCTCATTTAGCTAAATCCAACAAGACAATAGATCAATAACCTCTATCATCACATTTTTGCAACTGAGTAGGCAATACTTTGGTAGTAAACATGTCTCAAGAGAGTACTAGAAGCAGGAAGTGAAGTTTTTATGACCGTGCCTATTAGACCTCACAGCCATCGATGGAGCCCCATCTGAGCAGTATGCTCATTGACGGAGTGCAGACATCTTCGGCTGGGACACAGGCTTCGGTATGATGGCATATTGAGCTTATCATCATGTCAGTACATGGCTTTTCTGAAATACTAACCCCTCTATTAGCTTTTATTTCTCAGCCCATTTTTATTAGAAAATAAAACCGTTTGATATGTGTTTCAAAGAATCAGAGCCTTGGGTAGGGGTGGGGTGAAGGGGAAACCCACATCTTGCATCACCCTGAATTGGGTGATTCAGCCAGCACTGATCTCAGTCAGGAAACATACCCTTTAAACTTTGGCTAAATCCAGGGACAATATGCTTAGACACAGAGCATCCTGGAAGCAGAGTGTAAGCAACAGAAAATAGGATATTGACATGTGCAGCCAAGGTTCCTAAAGAAGGCCTACTCTGAGAATTTATTTTGGGAATTTCAGTGCATCAGGGTTACTAAGGGCAGGCTTGTAGAATATGAACCACAGGATAGGGTCATCAGATTGGATATATCCATGGAGAAAGGTGCCAGGGCCACTCTTGAGGCTCCGGATGTGCTGTATGAGGAGAGGGGAGGGTTCTCCCTCTGAGACATGGGATAAATGAAATTCTCAGCCCAGGAGCATTTGCAGAAGGAATTAAGCACTTGGTGAAAGTTGTACTTTCTAAACACAAGACTCAGCAGAACTTGGGCTAAATGTCACAAGGAAAGAGCCCTTAGAAAATGAAAGAAAAATGAAATACTCTGGAGAAATATCATATATGAGAGCTTCATGAAAAAATCTTTCGCAAGGATCAGAGGAAGAGACTCCCCTGGTAGTATTACAGAGGGGGGCAAGGAAACATAGTTGTGCCCTTGACCCAGATCGCTCATGATGGAGGCTACAGACAGACTCAAACTCTAGCTTCTCCTCTCTGAAAGCCCCAGGCACAGAGGGCTCACCGGGTGCACACTAACCACCTCCAATGGTGCCAGCAATAAAATTCTCCTGCCACATCCACAGGGAGGATGGTGGGAGTCCAACTTCAGCTTAAGTTGCAGAAAGTGGAAAGTTGACATTGCTCTCATTGTATCAATCAAACAAACAAACATTCAGATCAACAAAATACTTTTTATTTATTTTTAAATTACTTTATGTATTTGCCACATGGCGAGGCATGCAAGATCTTAGCTCAGGATCCTCACTAGGGATCGAACCCACAGCCCCTGCAGGGGAAGCACAGAAGCTCAGAATCTTAACCACCAGACCTCCAGGGAACTCTCAACAAAACTATATTTTAAAAATCCTCTGAGGCCCCTGTGGTCATAAGAACATCTGGCAAACTGAATTTCAAAGGATGAGAAACTCCTCCAAGGACAGGATATAAGAAATAGTTCATCTTTGGCAGAAAATGGCACAAAAGAGGTGGTATTAATAGTTATATGAGTTAATATGAAGGAAAAAACCTGAAACTTTACCAAGTTCTTAAAGGGCATGTGTGGGACAGCCTGACAGCTGAGGCTCCCTGGGAGCCCAGATTCAAGGGGGACCCTACTGTGGCGGCCACATCCACTCATTAGCTCTTTCCATCAAGCCTCCACTGCATGCAGAAAGAAAAATGGACCAAAGCACTCATGAGTTATGGGATAATATCAGATACAAGATACTAATGTCTAGTATAGGACTTAAATCTGGTATACATGAAGAAATCTTACAACTCAATCACAAAAAGGCAAACAACTCAATTTTTTAAAAATAGAGAAAGAACTTATTTTCCAAAGAATATATGTGAATGGATTATATGCATATAAAAACTCAACATCATGAGTCATCAGGGAAACATCAAACAAGACCACATGACATCCCACTATACCACATCAGTTCAGTTCAGTTCAGTCGCTCAGTCGTGTCCGACTCTTTGCGACCCCATGAATCACAGCATGCCAGGCCTCCCTGTCCATCACCAACTCCCGGAGTGCACTCAGACTCATGTCCATCGAGTCAGTGATGCCACCCAGCCATCTCATCCTCTGTCGTCCCCTTCTCCTCCTGCCCCCAATCCCTCCCAGCATCAGAGTCTTTTCCAGCGAGTCAACTCTTCACATGAGGTGGCCAAAGTACTGGAGTTTCAGCTTCAGCATCAGTCCTTCCAAAGAAATCCCAGGTCAGTAGGTGCCCAATATGCTACTGGAGATCAGTGGAGAAATAACTCCAGAAAGAATGAAGGGATGGAGCCAAAGCAAAAACAATACCCAGCTGTGGATGTGACTGGTGATAGAAGCAAGATCCCATGCTGTAAAGAGCAATATTGCATAGGAACCTGGAATGTCAGGTCCATGAATCAAGGCAAATTGGAAGTGGTCAAACAAGAGATGGCAAGAGCGAACGTCGACATTCTAGGAATCAGAGAACTAAAATGGACTGGAATGGGTGAATTTAACTCAGATGACCATTATATCTACTACTGCGGGCAGGAATCCCTTAGAAGAAATGGAGTAGCCATCATGGTCAACAAAAGAGTCCGAAATGCAGTACTTGGATGCAATCTCAAAAACGACAGAATGATCTCTGTTCATTTCCAAGACAAACCATTCAATATCACGGTAATCCAAGTCTATGCCCCAACCAGTAACGCTGAAGAAGCTGAAGTTGAACGGTTCTATGAAGACCTACTAGACCTTTTAGAACTAACACCCAAAAAAGATGTCCTTTTCATTATAGGGGACTGGAATGCAAAAGTAGGAAGTCAAGAAACACCTGGAGTAACAGGCAAATTTGGCCTTGGAATGTGGAATGAAGCAGGGCAAAGACTAATAGAGTTTTGCCAAGAAAATGCACTGGTCATAGCAAACTATACCACCTAAGAATGGCTAAAATCAAGGCTGATGTTACTGAGTGCTAGGCTGAAATGCAAGAGAGCAGCCACTTGGCAGATGGTGTGGCAATTTCCTATAAAGTTAAATGTACACTGAGCACACCTTCCCGCAACTCCACTCCTAATTATTTCCATAAGGGAATATAACATATGTACACACAAAGGTCAGGATGTGGGTGTTCATAGAGACTTTATTCATAATAGCCCCAAAGTAGAAATACTCACATGTCAATCATGGTGACTGGTGAATGAGTAGATAAACAAAGTGGGGTATACTTATACAATGGAATACTACACAGCAAAAAAGATAAGATAGAGGCAACAGCATGGATGAAGTTCAAAAGCATTACACCAAGGAAACGAAGCCAGACTCAAAAAACCACAGACTTTATGATTCCATTTATATGACTTCCTTGAAAAGGCATTATTATAGGTCCTGGCATCCAGTCCCATCACTTCAAGGCAAACAGATGGGGAAAAGTGGAAACAGTGACAGATTTTATTTTCTTGGGCTCCAAGATAACTGTGGACAGTGACTGCAGCCATGAAATGAAAAGATGCTTGCTCCTTAGAAGAAAAGCTATGACAAACCTAGACAGCATATTTAAAAAAGCAGAGACATCACTTTGCTAACAAAGGTCCAATAGTCAAAGATATGGTTTTTTCAGTAGTAATGTACTGATGTGAGAGTTGACCATAAAGAAAGCTGAGCGTCAAAGAATTGATGCTTTCAAACTGTGATGCTGGAGAAAACTCTTGAGAGTCCCTTGGACAGTAAGGAGATCAAATCAGTCAATCCTAAAGGAAGTCAACCCTGAATTTTCACTGGAGGGACTGATGCTGAAGCTGAAGCTCCTATACTTGGGTCACCTGATGTAAAGAGCCAACTCACTGGAAGAGACCCTAATGCTGGGAAAGACTGAGAACAGGAGGAGAAGGGAGCAACAGAGGCTGAGATGATTGGATGGCATCAGCGATTCAATGGACATGAGTTGAGCAAACTCCAGGAGATAGTGAAGGACAGGGAAGCCTGGAGTGTTGCAGTTCATGGGATCACAAAGAGTCGGACATGACTTAGCAACTGAACAACTGAACAACAATAGGTCCAGAAGATAGATCAGTGTTGCCCTGGGGCCAGGACTGGGGGGAGGGTATCAAGTGAAAAGTAAAAGGAAGGCTACTCGGGGATAATGGAAGTGTGACTGATTATACTACCATTTACATTTGCCAGAGCTAATCACATTGTACAACTGATGAATTTGTACAATTTGATCACATTGTAAAAACCAATGAATTTATTGCAGGTAATTGCATCTAAATAAACCCAACTTGTTCTATACCTATAGGCACATCTTGATAATAACTTGGCAGAGGATGGAGCCATGTGCTGGAGAGGTGGGCTAGTGGAACTAATCTATCATGTGACCCATCTATGACCCTTTGGTAAGGACGGTGAGGTGAGAGGATTTTCACAATAACATGATGGGCACTGTTAGTACACTCAGGCAATTGTACCTGAACTAGCCAGAGCTAGATGGATATCAAGTGGCCAAGAAATCATTTATCTATCTAGAAGAATTTAATTCATCTTTATAAAGGTTTAGGAAGAACAAAAGGGTATTTTCACCTTCAAATAGTTCCTTGGTTTGTGGGTTTGTGTGGGAGAAAAATTAGATTACATAACATTATATATAGTATGATCCAATTTTTTTCATGCTTATTTCATTTTGCGAGATGGCACACGTGGGTGACTAAGACACAACAGGGCAGTTGTAAATGGCTATTTCCGGAATTAGGTAGAATGATGAGATTGCAGGGAATGTTCATCTCTTGCCCAATACCATCCTGTAATGTTTGAATTATTTTACAGAGAGGAAACATTGCTTCTGAAATCAGAAGAAAAACAATAAGCTATTTTCATTTTGAAGCTGCACTGCAATCTGGCGTATAACTGAAATGTTGATTTCGTATCTCTCTCTACTTGTTTTAGGTGTATTGGTCTTGTCTCTCGAAATAAACTGCAAGTTCTACCAAGGGCAGTATCCACAGTGAAACAAGCCAGGATGGAATTTGCTTCTCCCACCTGTGTGCTGGGAGACCTCTGGCAAGTTACTTGAATTGGTTATATTTTTTTCTGGGCCTGTGTCAGCATCTCTTATTGGTTATTAATAGGCTTTAGTTAGTGTTATTGATGATACTTTCTTTTTTTTCTCAGGTATTTACTATGCTTAGCTCCATGCTAACAGCTTAGGATATTTTTGCTAGTGTGAATTGACTAGAATTAACGGCACTATACATCAGTCTGAAATCTGACAAGATACCTCCTGACAGTCAGTACTATGAGTCTTTGCACTGAAAAAGGAGCTGGTGTCTCTCATTATACCGTCTCTAAATGTGGGCTATCTTCTCTCTGAAGAACACTCTGCTTGTCCTTTGCCCTCTGACTCTGAGTTATCCTTGAAGATCATTCTAGAAATCCATCCTTGAACCTTTCACCAAGAGGACACATCTCCCTTTGGTGATCCCAATTCATAGCACTCCAGCCTGGACGCTGTGGAAATGATTTTCACGATATATTAACATTCCATGTCTATTATTCACAAATATACTCTATCTCTTTTAAGGTAGAGACTCTCTTTTCTTCATTTTGATTCCCTCAATAAAATTTTATTAGAAAAATTAATAAAATTTATCATCCCCTGGGCAGTTCTTCATTAACTGGTTCAAAATGCGTGCTCTTCACAAACTCTTAACTCCCAGGATACATCTCCTATCTGAAGCTCTGTAAAAGGCTTTCTCACTCACTTCTGATTTATTTATAATGGTTGCAAGTGCCTGGGCTGGATTTTCTCTTTTGCATGATTTTGTTTTGCATACTTACTTTAAGACTTCCAGTCATGGGAAAGTGTTAGTAAAATGAATGTTTCAAAAGGCATTTTAAAGACCCACTGTTATTTCACATCTTTACCTCTAAACTCTCTTTGCACAAAGTGTGGTGCTTGGACCAGGGCGTCACATCACCTGGAAATTCATTTAAAGCAAACAATCTTGGCTCTATTCCATGTTTCTTGAGTCAGCTTCTGCATATTACCAAGATTCCCAGGTCATGCGTGGGCACACAAAAGTCTGAGAAGCACAATTTCTAGATCATGCTATCACGATTTCTGATCTAGAATGTTTCAGTTCAGTTCAGTTCAGTCACTCAGTTGTGTCCAACTCTTTGTGACCCCATGAATCGCAGCACGCCAAGCCTCCCTGTCCATCACCAACTCCCGGAGTTCACTCAATCTCACATCCATTGAGTTGGTGATGCCATCCAGCCATCTCATCCTCGGTTGTCCCCTTCTCCTCCTGCCCCCAATCCCTCCCAGCATCAGAGTCTTTTCCAATGAGTTAATTCTTCACATGAGGTGGCCAAAGTACTGGTGTTTCAGCTTTAGCATCATTCCTTCCAAAGATCACCCAGGGCTGATCTCCTTCAGAATCAGATCCAACTGGTTGGATCTCCTCGCAGTCCAAGGGACTCTCAGGAGCCTTCTCCAACACCGCAGTTCAAAAGCATCTAGAGTCCTTATGAGCTGCTTTGCCTATCTCTCAAGGCCTCTTCTCCTGCTATTGAACCCCTACTCTGTAGCCAGAATTTTCTTTCTTTTCCTTTTCTAATAAAAATTGTTATTGTTCTATTTCACTTTCCTTCTCAAAATTCTCAAGTGGTTTTCTGTTAAACTTGGATTTAAAAGCATATGTCATTTTCATGGCCTATAAAACTTTTTAAGACCTGCCCCAGGCCTGCTCTACAAACCCAACATCTGCCATGCTTTCCATCTTGGTTACTAAGTTCCAACAAAATGCATCACCTTTCAATTACTCTCTAAAGCCAAACTATTTCCTGCCTTGGGAACTCTGTGTACCCTCTTCACTTTCCTGATAATTCTTATCACCAGACTTCATATCCCACCACTGGCTCTTTCTCATCTGGCAGGTCTTACCTTTATCCTCTTTATAAAGTCTTTCTGGCTCACTTTTCCCAAGTACTCAACATGCTTAAGCACAGAAATTTGTTATTTTCTTTATAGCTCTCAAATATTGCATTATTAATAGTCAAAATCACCCTCCAAAATAACTATTTTTTGTTTCTATCTATTCTACTCTTTGTCTGTTTTGCTCACCATTCTATATTAAACCTTTGATACATTTCTAGCATATAGCATCCACTTAAGAAGCATTTGTTGAAAAAACCAAATAAACTAATGAACTAGTCTAAGGGGTCAGCAAAGTTTCCCATAAAGGGCTAGGCAGTAAATATTTTAGGCTCCTTGGGCCACATGGTCCCTGTGGTTAACTACTCAAAGAGTACATATGGCTTGGTGCCAATTAATCTTACTTACAAAATAAATAACAAGCCAGATTTAATCCAAAACCCATAGTCTGCTGATCCTTAAGAATGAATATCTTTATTCCTATTGTTCTTTCTATCTATAATGCTTGTCTCTCCAACTGAGTTTTTCAAAATACTCCACTTCTTTCAAGGTTTAATTTATCATTGAAAAAAAAATTGTTGAATTGTCATGTTTTCCGGAAATCCCATTTTATCCCTCCAACCAGAAGAGGCAGATCCTCCCGCATCCTTAAAGCACCCTGCTTGCCCCTTTTCTGTGGCTCAGATCACAGTCAGATTTCCCTGACAGTTCCTGCAGCAGATTGTATTTTCTAAAGATGGTTGTGACAATGTTTCCATCCCACATTCTCTTCTATAATGCGACTTCACCACCCCCTAGCAAGAAGTGATGTTTAATTCCCTTCTCTGTTAAAATCTGGTCTGAATATGATGCTGCTTGTCTTCAAGTCTAGATCAGAAACTTCTGCTTGACTCTTAGGATGCTCGCTCTAGGAAAGGAATTTTCAACCTTGACCACGCTGACATTTGGGACCAGGTAGTTCTTTGTTGTGGACCTTGGGGGGTGGGGTGGTGTTTGCCCCTGTGCATTGTGGGATGTTGAGCAGCATCTTCCCTGTCCCCATGTCCCCACCAGAAATATCTCCAGACTTTGCCAAATATTCCCCCAGGGCCAGAATCATCCTCCATTCAGAATCACTTATCTAAGAGAAGCCTGCTGCCATGCAAAACGTTCGGCAGCCCTGAGGCTACCATGCTGGAAAAACCACACATAGGTTTTCTAGTCAACAGCTCCAGATGAATCCAGCCTTCCAGCCACCTCTGCCAAAGCACGAGACGTGTGAGTAAGGCCATCTTAGACCCTCAGGATCCGTCCATCAGGTGGCTGAGTATCATCAAGCGATCTCAGCTAATGCCAAAAGAATCATGGATCCCAGCCCTGATCAAATTTCTGATGTACAATACATGACATACAGTATTATTGTTTAAAACAGCAGGTTTTGTGACATTTGTTATTAAGGAGTAATAAGTTGAACAGAATGTGGTATCTGGAAATATGGTGGCATTCCAATGGGGAAAATATAAAATACGTGGAATAGACTTTGGGACTGTGGAGCAGAAGTAATCTAAAAGGACCTTAAGGAGACTTTTAATGGAAGCAAAGTGAACCTTGAGGAGATTCATGAGTTTAAAGGAAAGTGAGGAAAATATTACTGGGAGTTAGAGGAAAGGGTACCCTTGTTATATACTTGCAGAAAACTAAGCACGGTTGTTACCTGCAGTAATTTGGAAAATAGAAAATCTACTTAATAAACAGATCATTGTTGTTTACTCACTAAGTCACGCCTGACTCTTTTGCGACCCCGTGGACTGTAGCCCAGCAGGCTCCTTTGTCTATGGGATTTCCCAGCAAGAATACTGGAGTGGGTTGCCATTTCCTTCTTCAGGGGATCTTCCTGACCCAGGGATCAAAACTCACGTTTCTTGCATGTGCAGGCCACTGAGCCACCAGGGAAGCTCTAATAAACAGATGTATGCTAAGTCACTTCAGTCGTGTCAGACTCTGTACAACGTTACGGACTGTAGCCCACCAGGCTCCTCTTCTCATGGGTTTTCCAGGTAAGAATACTGAAGTCCTCCAGGGGATCTTCCAGGCCCAGGGATCGAACCCATGTCTCTTACATCTCCTGCATTGGCAGGCAGGTTCTTTACCACTAGCAACACTGGGAGGCTAACAAAGTATCAGGCAGAATTTGAAGGATCTTTTGTCTTCTCTTAGCTATATATCATAAGGTAAACACAGATGCATAGACAGCTGAAAGATGGAGTACAGAAGGGATTTTGTTTTCAAGCAAAATTTACAGAAAATATATAGAAGCCATGATTTGTTAGATTCAGAAATAATATTATTTCTCAACCCAGGTCTCCTGGAGCAGAAAATTCCAAAATAAATGAGGTTCTTGATGCAAAGAAATCTCATAGGTTATTTCCCTTGACTTTTGACTGGCTTCTCTTGGAATTTATAAATTGTGGTGGAAATGACATTGATTTCTAAAGCTATATTCTAAGAGAGCAGGCAATATCCACTTGGTTCTTTTGTGACACTTGTTCTGAGGGAAGCCAGTCACCCAGCTATGAGAAATCTAACAGCCCTGAGATGTCATACTGCATGTAGGTTCCCTGGAAGACAGTCTGGGATGAGCTCAGTCTCCCTTTCCACTGCCAAGGAACCTGACATATCAGTGAAGTCCTCTTGACTCTCCAAACCAGCCCATCTGCCAGCTGAGCACAACTAAGAGATCTCAGCTGTTGCCATGTAGAGCTAAGCCCTGCTCCGTGTCCTGACCACCAGGATCTGTGAGACATAATAAAATGTTGCTATCGGATGCCACTAAATTTGTGGGTAGTTTGTTATGCATCAGTAGTAACAATTTTGGGACTTCCCTGGTGCCTCAGTGGTAAAGAATCTGCCTGACAATGCAAGAATCTGCCTACCAGTGCAGGAGACATGGGTTTGATCCCTGGTTCAGGAAGATCCCACATGCCACAGAGCAATTAAGCCCCTGCGCTACAACGATTGAACCTGGGCTCTAGAGCCCGGGAGTCCCAGCTACTGAGCCCATGTGCCCCAACCACTGAAAACTGCACACCCTAGAGCCTGTAGTCTGCAACAAGAAAGGCCACCGCAACGAGGAGGCTGCACACCACAACTGGAGCAGCCCTGCTCTCCTCAACTACAGAAAAGCCCGCAGAGCTACAAAGACCAGGCACAGCCACAACTAAATAAATGAAATCTAAAGAAATAGTAGCCATTTCCTCTGCAGTTGTCCTGGTGCTTATTATTATTATTATTATTTTAGGCTTGTAGGATCTTAGTTTCCCAACTAGCGATTTAATCCATGGCTGTGGCAGTGGAAGTGCCAAGTCTCAACTGCTAGTCTGCCAGGGAATCCCCTCCTGTGCTCATCTTAGAGGTATGACCTGATTCATTTCTCTCTGCATTCTTAAGGTGTCTGTAGTAATGCCTCCCAAACATTAAGTGGACTTTCTGTTACTCTACAGGGTATCACCACACGCTACATCTCATTTGAGTGTCACCGATACTTTGTGAGTTAAGCAGAATAGGAATTAGCATTCTCAGGTTTGCTAGTGCAGAAATCATGGCTCAGAGAAGTCATATGACTTCTTGTATGTCTACGAAATAGTTGAGGGAGGCTGTAAACTCAAGATTTCTGAATCTAAGACCACTGGGATTTTCTTGTAAAATTCTCCCTCCACACATAGTAGGACCTTCATAAGCATCTTCGTGTCTCATAAAGGAAGAAAGAAAGGACAGATATCTCCAAGGCTGTTAATAACCATGGTGATAGAACCTCTTCTGACTCCAGGACTACAGAGGAGGGGCAGAATTCAGACATGTTCCTGAAGTCCTTAAATTTCTCCCAGCATTTTCTTGACTCCCTGGGAACCAGATCATTATACTGGTGCAATCTGAAAGCTTCACAGCCTCAGACCTCTGCTCTCTGGCCTCTTCTTCTCAGCTTCACAGTTTAGATGTCTCTCCAATCGCACAGAAGGTAAATGGCCTCTCATTGCCCTCAGAACCAGAGTCAAACAATTAATATTACCCAGAAAGTGTATAGAATGGTGACAATAAGGGGGCTAAGGCCTACCCTTGAAGGCGGTTGTTTTATATAGTAGGAATCAATCGAGCAAGAGAGATTTTGAAAACATTTCTTGTTATGGGAGATAGGAGAAGACTTGAGCTGGCTATAGAGATAGTTTAGGAAGAGAAAGATGGCTTTTCCTGTTTCTCATTTTCTCTTTCATAGTCCATAATCAGAGAGGAAATGATATTTGCTTCCAGTCCCAGTGATTCTTCTTTAGATTATACATGTAACTCAGATCTGAAAGTAACCAAATAAAGCATCTTTATTTCTACAACAGTGAAAACAAAATGAACAGAACACTACCTTGTAAGAAGACTTCAGAGAAGACTCTGCCTCGTATGAGCTTTAAGGCTATGAGTCATACAGTAAAGGGTATCTGGTCATCTTGACTGTGTACATCAAAAGGTCGGCATCTGAAAGTATCTATATCTTTGTGGCCTCCCTGCACTCAGAACAAATACCCAGGAGGGTCATTTGTAACTGAACTGAAAATAAATGGAGTGGGGTAAAATGTTCATATAACTTCTTATTGATTGAGACAGTATAGTGTAGTATAAAGTACTAGGGTTGAAAAACACAAATCAAGAGTAAGATTGCCTGAAATATATCATATGATCTTAGCCAGTAACTTGAATATTCTATGTCCCATAGTCATCACCTGAAAATTGGGGGTGAGAGTTTTTATTTCAACTCTCTCCACTAGTGAAACTCTGCATGAAAAAAAGAGGGCTGAGAGCTACAAAATGGAAAAAAAAAGTTGACATGGTATTAATAATACAAAAGCAAATATTATCTTTGGCAGGATGAGTTGGAAAAGACTAGAATTTGAACCCTATCTTAGTCACATGGTAATTATAACCTTGACCAAGCTACTTAACCCTTTTCAACCTCAAGCTTTGCTTTTTTAAAAAAAATAGAGAATATAGTAGCATTGATGGTAGGTTCTTTTAAGTTTTAAAGTCTACCAGTGTTCTGATCACTTTCAAATATTTCTTCCTAGATCAGGTTTTTTCCCTGGCCGCCAGGTTCCAGTGTTTGGGTTCTAATTTAACATCTCCATTTGAATACTTAACGGACAACTCAGATTCAAACAAATACCAAACATAACTTTTGATCCTCACACTCCTGAAATATTCATTATGCACTAGTGTTTTATTTTCATTCCCTCAGTTACAAGCACCATCATCCACTTAGTTGCTTAAGCCAAAGACATCAGAGTTATCTTTGATTTCACCTCCCACCTAAAACCCATCTGCTTCTGGAATATGTCCTGAAACTGAACCATCTCTGTTGCTGTCTCCCAAGTCCCAGCCAACAAGACCATTTAGATCCTTGAGACCGCCTGTAACTGGTATCCCTAATATTACAATTTCCATGCCAGGGGCATGTGGTTATAGGCAGTTACTGTTCATCAAATATCAGTATGTTTTCCCTTAAATTTCTCAGTCTTCTTCAGTGAGGGTGGGGCTACCTCTAGGGAATACCTCCTCCATGCGTTGACTCATGGATCCAGGCAACATCTATCCTGTGATTATCTATAGCAACACGTGATATCCATGACACAAAGACATGAAAAAGCACACAACTCTGATATGCTCTTGACAAAAAGTAAGAATCCCTTTTGCAGACATCCCCATTTGTTAGAAATTTGGGCGCATGGGCTTATGACTAGCATATGGTTTTTATGCGGGAGGTGAAATCAAAAATGACTATGAAGTCTTTGCATAAGCAACTAACTTTGTGCGAATAAGAAACAAACTTGTATTAAGCTTCTCACAGCAGCACAGTCTAGCTTATCCTGACCATAGTCCATTCTTCACACAGCAGGTGGAGTGATATTCAGAAGCATAAATGATTTCATATCACTCCATTTAAGATGCTCCCTTAGCTCTCAATTAAAATAAGATCCAAAATCCTAAGCATGGCCTACAGCATTCTCCACATTTTGATCCCGATTAGTTCTCTAATAACATAGTATCGCTTCTTCCTAGTTACCTGAAACAGCCACACTGGCCTTTTTTTCTCAAACCTTCTACAACTATTCCTAGTGTAGAGCCTTTGTACATGTTATTCTTCTAGAAACATTTTTACTTTAGAACTATTCTGAGTTGGCTTCTTTGCATCATTTTCAGTCAGTTCTCATTTTCTCTAGAGATTCCTTGTCAATCTTAAGTAGATTCTCCTGCTGAGTCCCTCTCTATCTCATTTTCTGGTTTCATTTTTGAATAGTATATGTCACCATATAAAATTATGCAACTTATTTTATTATGCAATTACTAAAAATGTAATAAAGGTGTATTCCATCTCCCCTCACTGGAATATAAGCTACATGAGGACAAAGTACTTTTGACCCATTTTCAGCAGTGCCCTCAGCACTTATGAAAATGCCTGGCACAGACCAGGCACTCAATAGAAGCTAATAATTATTACTATCACTATGTCCAATCATGCAGATACTCATGCCTATTTTTATAGTTACTTGAATCCAACAGGAACATCTGTCCTGGTGCAGACAGATGACTAGAGTGTGGATCTGGAAGAATCCTAATATAAGATCATATGGCAACTTCCCTCACTCTATGGGGAGGGAGGTGGAAGGGGGGTTCATGTTTGGGAACGCCTGTAAGAATTAAAGATTTTAAAATTTAAAAAAAAAAACTAAAAAGATAAAAAAAACTCAGGGAAGACAGGTATGCTCAAAAGCACAAGATTCTTCTGACTCATTATCAGGTAAGAATTTAGGCATCTGATCACCTCTCATGATTGGTTGAAAGGTGTGATACTTCAAAGGTGTCAAACACCTGGACTTCCCAGGTGGCCCAGCGGTAAAGAATCTGTCAATGCAGGAGCCACGGGGATGGGATCCCTGGGTTGGGAAGACCTCCCAGAGGAGGAGATGGTAACCCACACCAGTATTCCTGCCTGGAAAACTCTATGGACAGCAAAGACTGGCGGCTACAGTCTATGGGGTTGCAAAGAGTTGGACATGACTGAGCGCGCGCATATACACACACACACACACACACACACACCTGCCCTCCAGTATCATAGTCAAAAAGCCTTGTGTCATAAAACATCTTTTAAACTGAAAGGAAAGAAAACCAATAATCATAGGGAAAAAGACAAAACCAAATATTTCCATAAAAGATAATATGCAATTACCTAACAATATGTTATATCTAATGTCATAAAAAGATAAGTTGTAGTGATGTACTATTTCCTGCTTATAAAATATTTTTAAAATTAAAACACCTAGTTGATAATACATTGAAATGAGCACCATCATAATACAGGGTAAATTGATACTCTGTGGAAGGCACTTAACAGTCTGCTTCAATAGCTTAACAAATATACCTCTTGACCAGTCATTTCAATTCTAGGGGACTTTCATAGGAAAGAAACTCTACTCATTAATGACAAAAAACAAATCACCCACATAGATGATCATCAAATAATTAAATACAATAGAGAAAATAAACCAAAAAGGGTACTTTAAAATCCAATTACATGAGAACCGTTAGGTAGGTATGGTCCAGCCCAAAATATAATATTATACAGTGCTAAAAACAATTATTAGAGATTGCACTAACATTAGAAAATATCATGACCCTAAATGTTAGTTAGTGAAATCAGAAGGGGACTCTTGTAACTGTTGAAGAGGTATTTTGTCAGTAGAAATTGCGTGTGTGGGTTGAGGGGAGGCCCTGGAAAAGAGGACACAGATGAAGGCAGATTCTGGGTGTTTACACTCTCACAGCCTCAAGAGAGAAGGGAGTCAAGAGTAGATCAGAATCCAACTAAATGGAGCAGAAAGTCTGTTGAAGTCTGAATTGCAAAAGCACCCCTTCTGGTTGCCCTGGTTACAGGCCTCCTTTTCTTGGTGCCTGTATTATAAATGGGCCAAGTCACATGCAAATGAAGTTAGCAGTATTAGTGAAGAGCTGGGTTGACTCTGAGAAGCTACGCTTTGGGGTAGGGCTGGCGAAGAATTTGAAAAGAGTTTGTGCAGGAGACAAAGTGACTTTAAGAGGCAATGTCACAGTCAAAATAGAAATAAAGTGCTGCCGAAGCTTGAAAACACCGAGTCTTCTGTCACTCCCATCACAGCAGGGGGTCCACAGGCCTTTACTTTTTAGTCTTTTGACTATGGGGGTCAGCACAGGTCTAAGGTAGGGAATCAAGATAATATGATTTTAAAAGGAAATGATAAATATACTCTTAATGTTATACATGTGTATATGAAATAATATACTATGCATGTGGTATATAAATAGTATGGGTCTTTATAATACATGATAGATAAATAGATGTTGTTTACTCGCTGAGTTGTGTCCAACTCTTTTGTGATCTTATGGATTGTAGTCTGCCAGGCTTCTCTGTCCATGGGGCTTTTCAGGCAAGAATACTGGAGTGGGTTGCCATTTTCTCCTTCAGTGGATCTTCCCGATCCAGGGATCAACCCTCCATCTCCCATGTCTCCTGCATTGCAGGCAGATCCTTTATCCTCTGAGCCATCAGGGAAGCCCCAGTATATAGTATGGGGTGCTATAATACATGATATTAATAGACAGAAAACTTCACAAGGATTCCTTTTAAGTAATGATATTATTGCTGATTCTTTTCTCTAGAATTCAGTGCATTTTAAAACCTTTCTATAATGAGCTTGACTTCCTTCTGTAATGAAAAATAAACTGTACTTTGAAATTAAGCCATGCTTTGACACAGGAAGGCTCAGCGTTCCCTGGCAGAGAAGCCGAGGGGTACTGCCATGCCAGTGACCAACTGAAAGCCATCATCCCCACATTTCTGTAGTCAGCCTACTCTGGCCAGGACAGAGCCACATGAGTCTTCCCAAAATGGTCTTTCTTTAATCCACATTCTTTAATGAAGCTTGGAACAGACAAACTGTAGAAAGAGTCAGTGTGCCCCTTGAGCGTATCTTTATGATCCTTGTAATTGGTACAAGATCAAAGCACACACAATTCCAGCCTTCAGGCCCTTTATGAATTCAAACTGGTGGAAAACACATTCCAGGGCCAGCCCTAAGCTCCGACTCGTGGAGACACACTCCAGCTGGAGACTGGCCAGAAACCCTGACCTGTACTTGCAGAGTGAAAGGTGAGACGTGCCTGGGCATGTTCTCCAAGCTTAGAAAGGTCTTGAAGGTGACCCCGTGCCATGGTCTCTACATTTCCTGGACATTCCTCCTTCAGTGAAAGTATGTCAAGCCCCAAGACAATATGTTATGCTTATTTATGAAGCCTGGCATGCTGCAGTCCATGGGGTCACAAAGAATTTGACACAACTCAGCGACTGAATAACAACCATAATACATATATACGAACATACTGTGTATAGTGGGCTTCCCAGCTGGTGCCAGTGGTAAAGAACGTGCCTGCCAATGTAGGAGACTTTAGAGACATGGGTTCAATTCCTAGGGTGGTGAGATCCCCTGGAGGAGGGCGTGGCAACCCACTCCAGTATTCTTGCCTGGAGAATCCCACGCCCAGAGGAGCCTGGGAGTTGGACACAACTGAAGCAACCTACACACACAGCACATTGCATATAATATGAAAAATAAGGTCGAATTTTTCAGGTGGCGACACAGATGCAATCAATTATCATTAAATGTCCTGCCAAGCTTGGAAGATTATAATTTCATTAGGGAGTATTTCAAGATTCAGTATACACTTAAGGAAAGGTTCATTATTAATCATTATAAATTCAATTTGATATCTTAAATACTTCCATGGATAACTTGGAATGTTTTTTACCAGTTTCCTACAATATCAGAACATACTGTCCTTGTTTTTATCTTATGGCTGACAAGGAGTTCACACTAAAATCTGAAGAAATTTCCACTTGGTCATTTTCATCTTTTCTATATTACCTTCAATCTGAAAATTATTAACAGGTAACTTTTTAAGCCATTTTGTCCCATTCTCTAAGGATCATTTTACTCAAAACTCAGTGTTATCTATAAATCCCTTGATAGGCATATATGAATTGTAATACATCATCATTTATTGAAATCAAATAAAAATTCGGGCACTTTGGCCAACCATCTGTGTTCTAAAATCCCTGCTCTTCCCTGGAGGTACCCCACATTCTACACATCAGTATTGCCTAGAGTGCGATTCCTTGCCCAGTGCCAGCCCTCAAACTCTTTCTAGCACTCAATGAGGTGAGCAGAGAAATCAAAATCAAGTATCTAAACACGGCTAAGCAGTTTGACAGATTACCCTGAGTAGCGTAATTTAACTCAAAGAGGGAGGGACTTTTATTTGTAGGTCTTTTATTCCATCTTTTTAGAAACTCATTTCATGAAATGAGTGAAAATATTGGTTAGTGGCAGATCAAAAACAGAACTAAGTGGCCCTTCAGTGTAGAAGCTGAAAAGATCTGCCGTGGGTGACACACGGAGGTGCCATCAGGCACACAGGGGAGGCCAGAACCAAGACCTGAATGATTCAGCTGGTAAAGCCACGTCAAGTCGCTTTTAGATTCAGTTTATTACTTATACAGACAGAGAAAGGAAGCGTGGCCAAATGTGCTACCTTCCTGGGCCCTTTCGCTACACATCAAAAGGGACAGCATTGGGCTTCTCGGGTGGTTCAATGGCCATGACTCCCCACTACCAAAGCAGGAGGCCTGGCTTCAATCCCTGATCAGGGAACTAGACCCCACATGCTGCAACGAAGACACAGGGCAGCCAATACATAGATGAATAAAATCATAAAACAGAAACTCACACAATGTGGTATGTCAATAGATCTCAATCAAAAGCAATCAATTTTTTAAAAAACACAGCAATGAAACAAAACCATCCGGATGATGTAACAAAAGTGGTGGAATACCCCGTTGCTATGGGGCCAATCTGAGACTCAGCTAAGCATTTTTCTAGCCCACAGCAACAATCTGTATTCAGAAACCCTCCCAATTCGTCAGGACCTGAGCATAAGTTAGAAACTGTCTTAAGGACGGCTCCCCAGGAGAAATAGGGAGCGGATGGGAGATGACCATAGCAAATGCCCCACAGGCCGCCCTTCCCTCAGGTTCTGGGAGGACTGCAGAGTGCTCCACCCAGACTTACAGCATCTGCAGTTCAAACCTCTACCTGCAGCCCATCCGGATCCACACAAGGCTGTCAGAGCATCATGGCAGAGCAACTTCCCTACAAGCATCAAAAGTGACAGCACTGGGCTTCCCTGGTTGTCCACTGTCCACTGGCTAAGACTTCATGCTCCAGTGGCAATACAAGCACCAGCGTCAATCTGCGTAGTAAATGCTGAAGAGCTTCATTTCCTTCTCAAGTTTTAGAAAATAGAAACCTATAAAGAAACACTGTAATTTCACCTTCTGTCACGCAATGGTCCATTTCACTCATGAGATCACTCATCTAGTGAAATCTCCATATGACATCAGAATCCACATAGCATCAGCCTAAATGAGTACTGAGGCACTCATCCGATGGAGGGGAAGGGGCTCACCTCTCTCCCAAGGGTCATTTTCCAAATACAGGCAATGGTTCACTGAGTTATTGCTTCTGTTGACTCATCAATATATCCATTAACTAAACAAATATTTATTGAAGCCTGTCACAGGCCAGAACCTGACAGGCAGTGGTCACAAATATGGATGAGCCACAGCCCCTGTCTTAGAGAAATTTATGATCTTGAAGGGAGAAAGGCAAAGTGATAAATAGTAATTAAAATCATGGGCTGCCTATGAGAGAGTTTGTAGAATGCACTTGGAAAGACAGAGGGAAGAACGGTCCTCTGAGCCTGGACGTCTAGGGAAACTTAGGAGTGTAAGATATGATATTCAAGGGCAAATAGGATTCCTTAACAGAAAGGTCATTTCTGGTTAAAGGAAGAGCATATGCAATGTAGCAGAGGTGAAAGAGAGCATTCAAGGCCCAGAGATTGTCCCGTCCCCTGAAAGAAATGTCCCCTTTCCTTGTGTTCTATCCAGTAGGCCAAGAAAGAGATAGCAAGGCATACTGGAGAGAGGCCCATCTTGGGAGCTGACCTTAGGCTTGAATTCTAGTAGCATCTCCCCTTTAGCAACTGTGTGATCTTGGGCAAATAACCTCTTTGACTCTGTTTCTTCACTTGCAAATAACGAATTCCAACCTTAAAGAGGTATTTCTAAGATTGGGGTAGGCTGTGTGTGAAATGCCCGGTTTACTGGAAGTCCATATTTATACCATTGTCACAGTTTCTCTTAAAGCACTTGGATGTTTTTAGATGAGTCTCATGTCTCTCTAGCACAGGACTGCCCTCCTGGTATTTGAAGCAGTGGGTTCGATCCCTGGATCAGAAAGATCTCCAGGAGGAGGAACCGGCAACCCACTCCAGTATTCTTGCCTGGGAAATCCCACGGACAGAGGAGCCTGGTGGGCTACAGTGTATGGGGTCGCAAGGAGTCAGACACGAATGAGCATGCATGGATGCAAATAATGGGCCTCCGGGAAGTTTTTAGTCTTTTTTTTTTTTCTCAACATCTCCTCCTAACGTTCCTGATGAGTCATGATTCTGTGGTTGCTCTTTTCCAAACACAGTCCAGTTTTACTTCGTATATGAGTAGAGGGGCAGTCAGAAAGGGCCCAAGACTCCATGCCTGGTCTGACCTAGGCAGGTGTTTCAGTGATCTACCAAAACACACTATCCCCAAACCTAGTGGTCAGAAGCAATTACAGTGAGCATCCAAGTGTGCAAAGTAGAAGCAGAGCAACTTCCTGGGGCTCCAGAAACTTCCACAGTATCACTTCTGCCATATTCTATTGACCAAAGCATGATACTGGCCAGGCTAGATTCCCAGGGTAGAATCAAGAGACTCTCTGTCTGGAAGGAAGAAGCAGCAGAGCCCAGTGACGAGGAGCACAGAAGCTGAACGAAGGGACCTGCCACGGCAAGAGAGCCTAGCAGAGCAGGACAGGGTTCCATTCTCACCTCTCAGCTCTGATGTGGCGCCTCTGCTCAGGGACACCTGCGCAGAGGACCTGGAAGGCAAAGCAGACCCCAAAACACATGTGATGGGGGCCCTGATACCCGAGCCCCTCCCAGGACCCCGGACCTTGGTGACAGTGACGGGGACAGGAAAGGTCTGATACCGAGTTACTCCAAAGTATACAGGTCTCTCCCCTGGCCCTGGGAGGGCATCAGTCATCTCGTCCTAAAACTTGGGGTGGTATCCTGACCTTGCAGAGTCCTTTCACCACCACAAGGACTGACTGAGACCCAGCCATGCCCTGGACAGGGAAGAAGTGCCCCATGGTGATCTCTGCACATTCTTCCCGCTTCCATCCTTCACCCAGCCATGTGTCCAACTGTCTGTACCCTGAGGCAGCCATCCCTTCTTTACTGATTAAAGCAACAAATAGATAGGCTATGCCGGGTGCTGCCCAGAGCACTGCACACACATGAACTCCTCTAGTCCTCAAGACATCCTAATGAGGTAACATCATTACGAACTCCAAGCACAATGGGAAAGAGAGTAGGGAGTCATTTTGTCTTTAAGGGAAGGTGGCTGTACTTTTTGATCAAATATGCTCATGTCTGCCGGCTACTTGTGCACATGGATCTAGCTGCTGGGATGTGCCCTGATCTAAGCACCAGATCTAAGACGTAAGAAACAAATCGAGCCCACAGAGGAGAGCCTGGGGGCGCAGGGCTCACCCTTCAGTAGATGTGCTGACAACCTGTTTGTTGAGGCTCTGCGCCCCTGCTCCCTGGGAAGCTCCAGCCCTCACTTAGGAACTCCTCTCTGCTCATTCTCTCCTGGTAAGGAGGAGAGACCTGCCTATGGCCCAGCCAGAACCTGATCCCTAAAGAGCCACAGGAAAGCAAGCTGGCCATGCTGCCGCTGTGCTCAGAACAGTGTTCAGGATGCTGAGAGGGGCCGATGGCCCCTCTGAACAGAAATTCTCCCATCTGTCTTCCATGGAAGTTAGCATGCCCAGAAAAACAAGCACTGTGGTCTCTGATCAGGGGAGTGAGGAGGGGCTACCAAGTCTGGGTGGTCTTACAAACTTGCAAAGCATCTCCGGAGTACTGGCTGACCTTGACGTTGAAGAAGGGAGAGGGTAAGGCGCTGAACTTGGACAAAGTTCAGCAACAGCTTGAAGGAGGAGCAGAGCCTGCTAGGGATACTGAATAGTGGCAAAGTCGGACCACAGACTGTACGAAGGTGGAGCTGGACCAGGGTCAAATTTTAGCCACACATTCCAAACATACTATGTTAACCTAAGCAAATGAAATCTCCAAGCCTCAGTTTTTCTATCTGCAAAGTGGGGATACTCATCTTAACTGTGGTTAAGATTGCATGATAAGGCTGCTGAAAAGTGTCTAGTACATACTTGGAGTTCATTAGAGTCTGTAGCACGCCCCTAGGCTGGGAGGCATTCTAAAGGGGGAATGGAAACTCCAACCAGACCGAGAAGGCCCAACAGGCAGGAGTCAGGGCTCACTTACGACACTATTCTCTATACAGTACATCCTGGAAGATGCACCAACAGAGGGAAGAGAGAATAGTGCATGGGGGTAGAGAGCATCTCTGCACTCACACTGCTTGATATTCTCTATACAGTACATCCTGGAAGATGCACCAACAGAGGGAAGAGAGAATAGTGCATGGGGGTAGAGAGCATCTCTGCACTCACACTGCTTGATTAATTTGCATCTGTTACTTCCTAGCTATATCGTTTTAGGCATGTTCTACAGCCTCTTTTGTATCTCACACTGTTTATCTGTAAAGTGAATAGGTGTTTCCATTATGTTTTGCTGCATTATCAAACAATTGCAAAACAGTAGCTTAAGATAAAAAGCATTTTCAATCATTCTATTTCTTTGCTCACACCTCTGCAATTTGGATAGAGTTCAGCCTCAGCTCTTCTCTGCTGCACATCGGGGAAGCTCACTGAGCAGCAGAGTCTATTTCCAAGATGGCTTTGATCATCTAACTGGCAAGGTGGTAGGACTATGGGCTGGGAGCTCTGCAGGGGCTACTGGCTGGGGCCTCAGTTTCCCTCCAAATAGCTTCTCCTCATTGCTGAGGATGGTGTCCTCAGCGGAGTCAGATGTCTTACATGGCAGGTGGCTTCCCCCAGAGCATAAAATAAAGGCTGACACAGACTGAGACCCAGAGTAGTCCCAGGGTCAGCTCTGCTGCAACCTATTGACTAAAGCGGGTCATAAGCCAGCCCAAGTTCAAGGTGAGGGGACTACAAAAGGGCATGGAAACATGGAAACCTGCGATTCATTGAAAAGGAAGTAAAAGTGTTAGTCATTCGGTCCCTTCCAATTCTTTGTGACCCCATAGACTGTAGCTCGCCAGGCTCCTCTGTCCACGGGATTCTCCAGGCAAGAATACTGGAGTGGGGAGCCACTCCCTTCTCCAGGGGATCTTCTCAACCCAAGGATCGAACCAGAGTCTCCTGTACTGCAGACAGATTTTTTTACCATCTGAGCTGTGAGGACCACCAGAATAGCAGCTCACCATCGTCCCTCTTTCCTTATACAGCTGTTGAGAGGATTAAACACATGTGGGAGCCTACGGCACTTGGTGAGTCATGAGTGACCCGCTTATCCACAGAGCGGTCAAAGCAAGGGCATCCAGCCAAACTGCTGGAGTTCCTCCATTGCTGGCTGTGTGACTCAGGACAAGCTGCTCAACTCCTATGCACCTCAAATGTAGATAATAATAGCACTTGCCTCTATAATTGCTGTGAGGATTAGATAAGTGGGTGTTTGTAAAGTTTTGGAAACACGCTTTAACAACACTGAGCAACACTGAAGTTAACACTAAGTTAAACAGGAGTGTTTAACAGCATGAGAGCACCTGACACATAGGGCGCATGGTGGAGGGCTTGCTGCTTTTACGACCCCAACCTCCCCCAACCTCTGAGTCTTCCCAGGAAGCAAAGTGACTTCTACAGCCACTCTCTTCTGCCCCATCCTTGAATGGTAGTCAAGCTGAAAGTGAAAGTGAAGTCACTCAGTCGTGTCCGACTCTTTGCGACCCCATGGACTGCAGCCTACCAGGCTCCTTCCTCCATGGGATTCTCCAGGCAAGAGTACTGGAGTGGGGCGCCATTGCCTTCTCCAGGGGATCTTCCCGACCCAGGGATCGAACCCAGGTCTGCCGCATTCCAGGCAGACGCTTTAACCTCTGAGCCCCCAGGGAAGGTAGTCAGGTGCTATTAATGCTTCCCCTACCCTGGCGCTCTCTGCCAGGCAGCCCAGTCTGATGGGACTTGGGGCTGGTTCCTATACCAGTCCTTGGCCTTGCTGCTGGATACCGTTACATTCCCAGGACCTGGTCAAGCAGCTGAAGGCAAGTGCTCTTGGGGAGAGATATGTATGTAGTCCCAGCCAAGCTGACCGCGACCCCTCTGTCTTCCTGCAAAGAAGAGCACTTGTGTTTCTTCGTCTTCAGGAACAACCAGCTCCTTCTTGAATAGGTCTCCCTGACTCTTCCTTGACTAATCACTGCATAAAAATGACCCTCCATAACCAGAGAGAACCACCCTCCTGGGTGGTAAAAGATGATTTGCACAGTGACAGAAAAATAACATTTTTTATCCAATCCATAATTAGGTCTTGGAGAAACAAATTAAATGAAGGCAAAATTGTATTTCTTTAAAGCATGAATACTGATCTACATAATGATGTACATTTAATGGTTTTAATTTCCAAGGGAAACTATTTTTAAAATGAGTTTGGAAAATATATTTTTCCCTTAAATCCTCTGTCTATAAAGTTGAGTCCCCAGGCCCGGTGCTGCATTGCCCCAGCCTACAATCCTAGCTAATTAGTGATGACATTTTAAACTTAATACAGCAAAAGCGTCTTCCACCTCTGGGGGTACCCTGCCACGCAGGTGAAGAGCATGAGAAAGAGCCCAGCGCATGGTCCATGGGAACATGCTCACTTCCCTCACACCACAGCCACCTCTAGGAACAACTGTTGTTATTGTGAATATATAACATGGCATGCTGACATCTGTTTTGGCAGTAATACAGAAGCTTACCTCCTTGGGAGGCAGTGTCACAAAGGAAATTTGGAGTCACATGGCCTGACTTTAGTTCAGTCACAAATAAGATATGTGGAAAGTACTGACCTTCCATTGTTTTTTATCTTCTCAGATGGCAATTTTATATGGTTCAGCTTTATGAAATGCCAATATATGGCAACTGCTCAACAGATTTCAGATGTTATCATTATTACTAGTTGCAGGAGTTGGGCGACTCAGCTGTAAATGGAGCTGGCACCACCTACTCCTCAGGTTGTCTGGAAGAGTAGATGGAATTATATGAGATAATGTACTTAGTACCCTTCCCAGCACACTGGCCAATTTGAAAATAATTTGGTTCCCTCCCTTTGCCAATTTTCAGTTTGCCCTATTTGTTGCTGTCAGGAAAATGGAATTAACTCAGCAAGCCATAGGCACCTTGCATGCCTTTATCTTTAAGCCTGCCCACATCTTGGAAGAGCAGTTGATAACAGTCACCCTCATCTTATTAACTCATTGGGGGCTTCCCAGGTGGCGATAGTGGTAAAGAATCCACCTGCCAATGCAGGAGACGCAGGTTCAATCCCTGGGTTGGGAAGATCCCCTAGAGGAGGGCACAGCAACCCACTCCAGTATTCTTGCCTGGAGAATCCCATGGACAGAGGAGCCTGGCAGGCTGCAGTCTGTGGGGGTCACAAAGAGCTGGACATGAGTGAAGCAACTTAGCACCAGGGAGACAAATGTCAATAGTAAATGTGTATTTGCAATATTCTCCATGGTTTTTCAAGCACAATATCCCCAATTTTCCCATTTTATCTCTCCTAAGAGCCCCATGGAATTACCCCTGGATTTCCTGTATGGTAGCCATTCTGCTTGGCTGTAGCAGTTTGAGGGTTCTTGGCCTTCCAGGGCAGGGAAAGTTGCATCTCACAGATACCAAGCCTCAGCAGGGCCATCAGTCTCCACCTGCAGCAGCGGAGTCAGCTGAAAGCATGGGCAGAAGCTGTTTCTTCAGCATTGCAGATTTGCCCACAGACCACTCACACCCACGTGGCTTCAGGTCCGTGGCGTTGATAATCCAACAGTAACACCTCTAACCTGGAGTTAAAGCTCCTGGCTTGTGGACCCTTACTGAGGTCTTGACCAAATCTTCAACAGATAATGAGACTCTGAGCTGAGATGAACAAATGAAAAGTAACTTTTTACACGTATCCTAGAAAGACAGGGGCCCGGCGGACCTCCAGGCATCTGCCATACACTTTCAGTTTGTCCTCTCAGAGATTCAGAGACCAGCTTTATACACCTCCTTGACCCCAGAGAAGCCGACCTATTAGCTCCTGCTCCCGCATCAGATGGAAGGTCCACATTTCAAACAGGCACGCTTTCACCTTTAGGGGGTCACAGATCACACCCCTAAACCAAGAATCTTTGAAGACAGTTTGTTTAGGTCTCAGCACAGTTAGGGATGTGTGGAGAGGAAGGATTGATTCCTGTTCTTTCCAGTGTTTGATCACACGTTCTAACAAATACCTCCTGATCCCTTTCTACGCAGCTAAGCTGGAGACTGGAGAACCAGGACTGAACAAACAACGTGGCCCCTGCTCTCACAGAGGGTACCCAGAGTGTACAGGGGTAAGAGGCACACCCTTACCCCTATGAATCAGCATGCACGCTGAGGCTGCTGTCCTGTGAAAGTAAGTTCACAGCACCCAACCCAATCCAGGGCCGTCAGGGGAGCCCTCTTTTTCTATTGAAGTATAATTGATTTACAATATTGTGTTAATTTCAGGTTATAGTGAAGTGATTTTATTATACATATGTCCTTTTTAAAATTCTTTTCCAACATAGGTTTATGGCAAGATACCAATATAGTTCCTTGTGCTAAATCCTTATTGTTTATCTGTTTCATATATAGTCGTTTGTATCTGTTAATTCTGTACTCTTGATTTATTCCTCTCTCACTTCCCCTTTGGTAATCAAAGTTTGTTTTCTATGCCTGTGAGTCTGTTTCTGTTTTGTAAATAAGTTCATTTGCATTATTTTTTTGAGTCCACATATAAGTGATATCATATGATACTAGTCTTTAGGGGAGGCAATGACAATAAGTTCTCAAGGGCTGGTGTTAGTTAACCCAAGGGAGGAAGGAGGGGTGGAGGCAAGAGACAGATAAACCTGGCGTGTGTCCCCAGTAGGTCAGGCTCTAATATTACAAACTCTGAAATCCCTGGGATCCACATTGTCATGGTCCATCTGTCCACCACACACTTCATAACACCCTCATATTCTCCCCCAAATGCACATATCCTTTCAAAGTCCCCTTCAGCAGCTCACTTGAGTATTCCAAGCTGAATTCTGTGATTCAGAAGAGGTGAGGCTACTACAAGAACAGAGAACAAAAGAAATGCTTGAAACAGAGAAACATTTTTACCAGCCTACTTGAAATGTAGTCTGCTTCTCTCCGATATGTTGAAAACACTGAAAAGCCTTTCCAAATATCTCCAACATCTGCTGAGTGAGGCCAAACGCACCCTCCCTTTTGCTCCACCCACCATCTCTATATCCATCAAGCCTCATATTAAGTGATACTCAATTACAACATGTATAATTTTGTACCACGTTCCTCAATCAACAGCCCGTGCTGGGGCAGTCTTTCCCCCACTGTCCTCTGGGTGTGCTCGGTTATACCAACGAAACACACGTGCATGATAATTAAATTTGGCATAATTACTTTTCCAAATGATCGCTGACATTCCATTGTTCTGGAAGGATTAATCCTCAGAGCCTTCCTTATGCAGTCTGTTTCTTGGATCTAAATGAGAGTTCAAGGAATATAATTTATAATAACCACAATCCCTAATGCACACTTTAATATATCCATTCTTTGTTACAGTCATTTGCTGGTAAAATCCTGCCAAATTAGAATTCTCCCAGGGTGCCAAGCTACCTGTCCGTGGATGCTGATGGCCCAGTCACAGACATTTCACAGCACGTCCCTCCCCGATCTGCCCTGACGCAAGGACTGTGTCTCAATCGACTTCCTCCTCTCTCTAGCTAAGCCTTGGACAACTGCACGGGCCAAGGAGAGGGAACGGGCCACTTGCTCTCTTCCTGCTGACCCAAAAGGTGACTGGGGCTTTGCCTGGACAGAGAGAGGGTAGCGGGGGTGGAAAAGGGAACCCCTAGTCCTAATGTTTAAAAAATGCATGACAGGTTGGAGCCAGTGGGAGAAGTGAGTGCCTGCTATGAACCAGGTGATTTGCCAGGTGCCTGATGAAACATTAGCTCACTGATTAACAGAATGATCCCAGGAGATGGCTGTGTCTACCCCTCTTTAACACACAAAGCTCCCTGAGCACCCTCAGCCTTTAAACCTAGACTAAAGCCACACAGCTAGCGCAGGGCAGGCTAGAATTAGCAACTACCATCTATCTATGGAGCTCAAAGTCTCACGCTCTTTCTGGAAACTTGGAAATCACAGGGGAACACAGAGCATCTGGAGAGAGGAGGTGGGTGGACAGCAAGCTGGCAAAGATCCTCTGTGGCCTGAGCCGGAGGTACTGCCCTCCTTCAAAAATCAAGACGCCTTTTGGGAAAACAGGTGGGGGCCACTGGAGTCTCTGGCATCAGTGACCCCACACCAGCTGCCCCCCACAGACCCACAGTAGCCATAATCCTCTCTCCTCTGTCTGCCTTCCCCATCAGAGCATCTGTGTTCTATTCCTTGTAGGAAAGGATGCTATGGCCACCTGGTCAAGGATGCCCACTGAGATGACAGTTCTCGGCTGTAGTTTCTCTTATGAAGAAGAGAAGACGCCATGATAAACTTTGCAAGGCTGTGCTGGGGAGGACCTGGGGCTGCCCATTGCCTTGCCTCTCACTGAAGGCCTCCTGGTGGACTAAGGTCTGACACTCCGTTTTCCCATCACACCCTGACAATGCGCCTCTACCCCATCACCTTCTGATATACACGATGTAACATATCTCATAAAAACATGTCCTCAATGCTAGGTCAGTTTCTTATAACAGTGCCAGTTTATCTGGTTAAGTAAACATCAAGTGACGGAACATCACTCGCAGACATCACGAACATGGGCCTCATTTATAACACAATGTTTACCTCATTCCCTGGAAATGGATAGCAAAAATAGCAATCACAAGGAGATTTGGGTATTCCTGCCATTTTAAACAGCACCTTCTGCATTCGTGAGAATCTTCAGTATTTAGACAGATTTGAATATGTATAACATTTATTAACTGTAACGTTAGCTCTGACATTTCAATTTCATCAGTGTTACTACAGACAAGTAAAGTAATTCTCTCATACTCATACATAAACAGTATTATCTTTTCATTTCCAAAAGGTAGCGTTTCGTGATCTAAGACACTCAGGGAATAATTTCATCTCTGTGCGGGGAGGCAGATGAGGAAATCCAGCAAGGTCTCTGTGAGACTGCATTTGAAGATTAAATCATACGTAAATTACAGAGGCCACAGAGAAGACCTCTGGAGACAGCTGGATGCTTCCAAATTAGTTCATAATAAAAGTTAAATAAATATGTTTTCTGCCCGCAGAAATCCAGTTTGTTCAGAAATAGGATGATGAGCCTATGAAATGGTGAGACTTTCCATGAAGGGTGAGGGCAGGTGATTTCTAAATGCCCAAGAAATCCTTCCCAGACCATGAAGCAGCCATGTGTAACAATCAGAGAGGGGTGCTGCCTTTCTACCCTGCTGGGTGCAGTCTTGCAGAGTGATGGTTCCAGAAGGGCAGCGCAGAAACCCCCAATGAGAGTGATTTTTAGTAGGGGGGCATGTGGCAGATACACCCACCACGTGGCCTTAGAAATAAATGCAGGGCTTTTGCCTGACCCCAAGTGGCACTTTTTGGTAGGATCGCAAGCCCTCGGTGAGACCCTTAAGGGAGAGAGAAAGTAAAAGTGAAGAAGGCCCCCCTGGTCCCTTTAAGAACCAGCCTTCTGGGTGTGGAGAAACTCAGCCATCTGGGCTACTATAGGTAATCAATCCATAGGCACCAAACAGTCCAGAGCAAGCTGGGACCCAGGACATGATGGGCAGAGATAAGTGGATGAATGTCCAGCCTCTGCTATGGAGAAACCCTGACAAACACACTTAGACTTTATTCCCAAATCTATTCCAACTAGGTTAGCAAACCTGTATCTTCAAGTGAATCCTCCCAACGTATACTGTCATCACCCTTGATCCACTCACAAAAAAGCATCTAGAGTTTGCTCTCACTTTAGCTTACACCTTTGATTAATGTTGAGTGAAAACAGCAAACTGGAAAACAAAAATCAGAATCACTAAATACATGATATTACTTGACTGTGCCACGCAGCATGTGGGATCTTATTTCCTGGACCAGGGATTGAACTGATGTCCCCTGCAGTGGAAACACAGAGTCTTAACTACTGTACCACCAGGGAAGTCTCAAAGTGAGACTTTTATAGCTCTAAGCCATGAAGCGTCATCAGACTATATAGTACAAATACAGCAAGGATTTGGTCCCATAAAGAACAAAGCAAGTGGTTAGATAGCCTTTTTGAGGATGTCCAGTGTATCTTTATACAGATATTTATCTAGAGTTTATGATGTTTCAGGTGCTGTACAAAGCAACTGAAATATATCTCATTTAAAAGAATCCCATACGTTCACATTATTCGGAATATCACAGATCAACCAGATGAAACTGAGGCTCAAAAAAGTTACACAACTAGCCCTTGGTCACACCACAACAAACTGGGAATGGGAGTCTTCCATCAATTCTCATATGTGAAACCCTCCAGAAGGTATAAGAAACGACAATGGTTACCCTGTGGAGCTCTGCACGCAGTGGGAGATTTAACTATTGCTACTGCTACTGCTAAGTCGCTTCAGTCATGTCCGAATCTGTGTGACCCCATAGATGGCAGCCCACCAGGCTCCCCCATCCCTGGGATTCTCCAGGCAAGAACACTGGAGTGGGTTGCCATTGCCTTCTCCAATGCATCAAAGTGAAAAGTCAAAGTGAAGTTGCTCAGTCGTGTCCGACTCTTAGCGACCCCATGGACTGCAGCCCACCAGGCTCCTCCATCCATGGGATTCTCCAGGCAAGAGTACTGAAGTGGGGTGCCATTGTCTTCTCCGTGGAGATTTCACGAAAGGGGATCATTTAGACCTCAGGACCTTTCTGCTGTTCTAGCAAATTGGTCATATGGCGAAGGGAGACCCCTAGCTATGTGCTCACATTCCCCTTTAATTTTGTAAACTTTGAAAAAGTACAGTGCATAACTGAAATCAATTAAGGCCACAATTCCACTCCAGCTCCCTTTAGCCACTCTTTTTCTTACGTTTCCTACTGTTGGAATCTGCCTAGCAATGCAGAGACCCAGGTTCAATCCCCGGGTCAGGAAGACAGCCTGGAGTAGGAAATGGCTACCCACTCCAATATTCTTGCCTGGAGAATTCCATGGACAGAGGAGACTGATGGGCTACAGTCCATGGGGTCACAGAGTCGGACACGACTGAGTGACGAACACTTTCACTACCATCGGAGCAGCAGATAGAAATTTGAGGGAGTTAAATTTTGGTATGTTTGGTTTGAGTTTGGTGGGACACTGTTCCATGGTCTAAGGGCATTTCTGTGCACAGTTAGCTTGTTTCCAGCTCTCTCAGGAGGCAATCTAGGATTTCTGTAAGCCGCACTGTGTCCCCTTAGCTGGCCTCATGCTACCAAGGTGAGGAGGTGAGGTCATGTGATGGCAATATACCCTGGCACAGGAAGTGTTGAGGCAGTGGAGGAGAAACAAGGTTTGAAATAAACCATGTCAGCAGCAAGCCGTGGAAAAATCTTCTAAATCTTACAACTCACATATGGACATCCAAATTTGACAATAATCTTAAATATCCAAGACCTTGACAATGATGAGAAGCAGAATAAAACTTCTCTAACTGCTAATTTAAAAAGCTTTCAATCAACCATACTAGAGGATAGATTTAATTATCTTTCTATTCTTCTTACATAAAATTAAATGTAAAGAGATGGTCATATGAAGAGAGGGTCAAACAGTAGCCAAAAGACATAGCGGAAAGTTTATAGACCATGTGCCAGGCAGTCTGTGTGTGTATTCTATGTGATCTGTTGTACTTGTCATCCTTTTCATGTTTTTTAAATGGTTGGTGTTACGATTTATATTCTCAGTAAATACATATTCATTTTCATGTCTGATTTCATATTCACAATTTCATATTCTTTTCCTTAAAAATGCTCTGAAATTGCATACACTTCCTGTCTCACAAAACCTGGATGCATCCTGTCTGCCAAGCTAACCAGAATTGAAAGATTTTCTTCACAGTGTAAAGATTCATCTATGTCCCTCTGATTCCTCTGCAATCAAATTCACACACATGACTGTCAATCCCAAAGAGGTCTAGAATTTCTTTTTAATGAGCATTTGAGTCTTTTGGAGAACAAGGCCCCAGGACTTGATATCAGAAGTTAGATTTCTCATGTGCAGCTCCTTATCTTATTGTAAGGGTTGTAACTAATATTCCCCTTTTTTGCTTTGCCTGCTAGAAAATACCAAGCCAAATCAGCATCTGGTGCAAATGCAGCAATTGTACCGATACATCTAAGTCGCACTGTTATGAGCCTGTCTTCCTTTTCAACCATCATCCCCAATGCCCCAGCTTTATGACTTTCTTGTCCTTCATTATCAAGTTCTGCCAGTTATTCCTTCTTATCTGCTTTAGTTTCTTTAGCTGCTTCAAATTCTTTATTGAATCAGATTAATTAAAACTTCAAATAAGTTAAAAAGCTTATCTAGATACAATGAACATGCTTATTTTTATAAGGAGAAATCAACTGTATATAGAAATGCATTCATTTACAAACAGGAACCAAAAGTCCTGAGTTATTTACGTTTTAATGGAATTTTCAGCTTGTGGTTAATCATCCCATTGGCAAGAGTTGTTGGATGAGGGAGATGGAAAGGGGAGAGGGTGGAATTCAGGTGAAGGGTGTAGGTATGTTAGTTCTCTCTTCATGTGCTTAAATAGCTGATATTTTCTCCCACCTTTATGTTTTTATTTCCCACACACAGCTCCACCCCACTTGTCAATATTTCTTCCTTGTCTGGCATCACCCATCCTGTGCTGAGGTAGAGGAATTTGGTAGAAATGAACAAGCTATGAGGTATTTGTTGAGAACTCTCTGTTGGCAAATGGCTGTAGCTGGTGCGATAGTTGGAATCACCATGAATGCAAATCAGACACATTGGGTCTTGATGTGACTTTTTGTAGGAAAAAAAAAAAAAAAATCCTGTTACCAAGGCAGGCAGCCACAAAGGCTTGGAAAGCAGGTGACAGAGCTAAAGAGTACATGGCAATCCCAGACAGAACAGGAAACATGCATACCAGAGGTCTTGACAAAGAGATTTATCATCTTCCTAGGAAATCCTAGGCTAAAATCTATTAGGACAAGCTGAGGGTTGAGAATGTTTTGCCCTTAACCAAACTCTAAGAAAGTGCAGAAAATGTGAATTATTCAATAAGTGGTATTGGAACAAGTAGGCAACCACCTGGAAAAAAAATATTAAGTGGGATCCATCCTTCTAACAAGGCACAAAACACACCAAGATGAACAAAATTATCATAGCTTCAATAGGGTCAAATTAAAACTACAAAAAATACTAGACGAAAACATGAAAAATTTATTTAACAACCTATAGTCCATTAAGGGGAGAAGGCAATGGCAACCCACTCCAGTACTCTTGCCTGGAAAATCCCATGGACAGAGGAGTATGGTAGGCTGCAGTCCACGGGATCGCAGGGAGTCAGACATGACTGAGCGACTTCACTTTCACTTTTCACTTTCATGCATTGGAGAAGGAAATGGAAAGCCACTCCAGTGTTCTTGCCTGGAGAATCCCAGGGATGGAGGAGCCTGGTGGGCTGCCATCTATGGGGTCACACAGATTTGGACACGACTGAAGCTACTTAGCAGCAGCAGCAGTCCATTAAAAGAAAAAAAGACGGTAAATAGACTTACAAACACCTTCCATGTGGTAGAAAATAATGATGATGACAATAATAATAATAATAGTAAGTAAAGTATAAAAGTAACAATATTCTAGAGAAAATATTGTCAGTGCACAGCACAAAGGGTAATAATCTCCCTTATGTATACAAACATCTGCAAAACAAGAAAGAAACATAGCAACAACCCAATTTTTACCATGGAGAGTTATATGAATAGTGGCTAACAGGAAAGGAAAAACAAGTGGGTCCAAAACATCTGGAAAGATACATAGCCTTTATAAATGTAAATTCCAATTATTCTGTTACTTGTTTACCTATCAAGTTGGCAAGTACCTCAGTTTGGTAAGACAGGGTCCTAACAGGGCTGTAAGAAATTGGTGCCTCCATGCATTGTTGGTGGTTGCAGAAACTGACGTGACCCCTGTGGAGGGTACCTTGGCAATGTTTAGTGGTATTACACACACACACATCCTTTTAAATCAGCAATTCTATTTCTAGATATTTATTCTTAAAGGTTATTCTCACAAGCTTACGAGTTAATATATATTCAGTGTTAGTCATTCAATGGTGTTTTCAATAGCAAAAGATTAGAAATAGCTTAAATGCCCCTCAACTGGGTACTGGTAGGATAAATCATGCTCCATTCACTCACAGGAAAGTATCATAGCTATAAATAGACAAATAAAATACCCGTAGACATGCATCTGAAAAAACTGAAACAAGATTTACTTTCTGAATTATTAAAATAACCACAAGAATATCAGTAGATAAGGGAAGGGGTTAAGGTCTATATATACATTCTTACGTGCTTGCATGTCATTTAAGAAAAGATAGGCAATGAGGTGTCTATTCAGGCAGGGAGGAAATGAGGACTGCACACCCAGGAGCCGGTCTGCCTGTCAAAGTGGGGACCAGGCAGAGAGGAGCATTTCTGCTATACACTGTTTTAATACTTAAAGAGATTTTCCGAACTCTGTGAACACATTACATAATTAATTTACAAGTTAAGAAAAATTATAGTGTGATGAATTTTAATAACAGTACCTGCCTGAGTTCTATACCATCAGAAAAACTGACAAATACGTTCTGTTAGTGGTGTCATTAGCAAGCTGGCCAGTTAGATGTTGGGGGCTGAGAGCCTTGGGTGTGCATGCCGACCCTGGCCCTAAACAGCTCCATGATCCTGGAGGATCACGCAATACCCCTGGGCCTTGAATGTTGGAGGAGACAGTAAGTAAGGCCTCTGCTGCTCTGAGAGAAGCTACAGGAAGCTAGCCAGCAGATCTGGATGCCAGAGGCCCAAGAATGAGCACTGAACATATGTCTATGAAACAACATTAATCCTCAAAGCAATCCTGCTTTTATAAATAAGAAAAGTAAGTCTTAGGCCAATTTAATGATTTCCTCAACAAAGGGCATGGAGCAGAGAAGTGATAGAAGATAAAATACAAAAGGTTAAGAAGTAAATAAGAAATGCCCCTCCCTCATGAGGAAAATAGAAAACACGCCTTTATAAGACAGTGTTGGGATCCTGGCTAGGGCAGAGCTAAGGTCACCCATGCAGAGCGTGGGTATGACTTAGAACACCAAGGAACTGAAAGGAAGTGACAGGAGTGAAACCGCTCCTAGCGGCCAGACCCCCAAATGGAAGGGCTTCTCCCAAGAGCCACAGCTGAGGCTGTCACCCCTGGACCCTCGCACGCAGACAAGCAGCCGCTGTAAGTTACCAGGGTGCATGGGGAGCACCAGCCCTGGCAGAAGGGGTCCTGGGGTGTGGGATCCGCCGAGAGCCCAGGCTCACGGGATGAGCCCACGTGCAGCACGCCCTTCCATCCTATGGGGCAGGAGGGGAACCCAGCGGGGCTCACAGACGGGAGCAGGGGGTCGAGGGACGCGGTGACGATCAGCTGGCTCAAGGAGGAAAGATGCAGCCGGCAAGCGGAGCCAAGATGAGCGCCAGCAACGTTCCTCCAGGGCCAGCTTGTCAAGAACAGTAAATACATAAAAAATATATTGTGGCTCTCAAGAACTCTACTTAATACACCATGGTGACTTGAATAGGAGGGAAATCTCAAAAGGGAGGGGATTTATGTATCGGTATAGCTGATTAATTTTGCTATACAACAGAAGCTAATACCACATTGTAAAAGCTACTATTGTCCAATAAAAATTCATTTTAAAAAAAAGTATTGCTCCTCTCTTCTCCATTTGCCACTTATAGGCCCTTGGGATACTGCTATGAACACAAAAGATGTGGTTCCTGACCTCAGGAAGCTCACTTTCCAGTAGATGCGAAGGACCCATGAGAGACCATTTCAGAGCAAGGGGACAAGTAGGCTGCGTATGTGAGGCTGACGTTCAGGATTTTAACTGTCAATAAGAAACCAAAAATTCCTAGCAGAAAGAAAGACCTCAGTAATGAACTTCAGAAAGACTGCGGAGCTGGAGATGAACAGAGAAGTTCCTCAAAGCTGGGCTGTGACAGATACCAACTAGAGAGAGTGTGAAGCAATACAACATCCCCAGGAAATAACAATATTTAAAGGGATGCAAAGGAGAGAAAAAGCACCTGGGAAGCCTAAGAGGGAACTGCCTATTTAAACAGAAAAGTTTTTATGTTGTCATTTTTCAAAATATTTTCAGAGAAGTACAATACATCTCTTTCTGCCTGCTGTTCATGTAACAGAGCTGCTGTTGGAGGAAAGTTGGGTGGCAACTTTCATGTGAGGGTAGCGTGCACCTCGAAAGGCCCCGGCCCGGGGATGCCTTGTTTCATTTGCTGGTGTCTCTCGCACTATGAAGGCCTTCAGGCAAGCAGGGAAAACACATCAAATGGAAACAAGACTCGCTTTTTGTTTCCCTGACTTTCTCTGCCAGAGAAATCTAAACCCTGCCTTGGGGACATGATATCTCTAACTCTCCAGTGGGGGCTGCCTCAGTTTTCCTGCCAGAGTTTCAGCACTGACATCCAACTCAGGCACTGCCTACTAAGCAGGTCTTTCCACTTGACGCTAGTGGTAAAGAAACTGCCTGCAATGCAGGAGATGTAAGAGAGGCAGGTTCAATCCCTGGGTTGGAAAGATCTTCTGGAGGAGGGCACAGCACCCTATTCCAGTATCCTTGCCCAGAGAATCCCATAAACAGAGGAGCCTGGTGGGCTATGGTCCATAGGGTTGCAAAGAGTCGGACACGACTGAAACGACTTAGCAGGCATGCACACACACTGTGCCAGGCCTAATGCTCCTGGAAGACACCAACTCCCAGATGTTTCAGAAGGAGGAGCCTGACAGGACGATAGACGCCTTGGCAAATCCGAAAAGAAACACAGCCTCAGCTGTTTCTCTCCCTGCACAGTCCCTGCTTCTCTGTTTTAATTAAAACATGTCGAATACCAGAATGATCAGACAGCATCTGACAACGTTATCCTCTCGACAAGCAGAAACGTGATGAGGTTAATTACATCGTCTAAAGAGGTCCTAACTGCCCCTCCCAGGCATGTTCTATCATTTTGCCCCTGAGCGAGCAGTCAGTAATAGCAGCTAATCTCACACAACAGACACTGACAAGTCAGCTGCCGAGGTGAAGACGGAATGAGAAACAGGCAAGTGGAATGCAGAAGAGGGTGGGTGGGTGGCTTCCGCAGGCCACTGAGTTCAGGTCCTTTGCGTTGGGACCTGGTTGGCTAGAGTCTAGGGGTGATGGAGAGATGCCTGCGGGGACCAAGAAAGGAGAGCTGACGAGGGCAGGGGGCAGCTGTGGACAGAGTCTCAATTTATCCACTTTCCATAGGCGTGAGTCCCGATGGCATCATTCGTTGCAACTCAGGAGGTATCAGGTCAGGGCTGAATGGGACACGAGCAGGACAGGAGCTCTACTTTGTGTCATCACACAGAGTTGAGAGGACATTGCCAGCCCCGCATTTACCCCCAGCCAGAGAATTTCAAAGTAAATCTGTATGGGAAAGGAGGGGCTGCTAGACCTCTGTCCATGAATTGCTTTGCTCCTGTGGGCACTCTAGCCCAAATGAACAAAAATCCAAGGCCACCAGAAGTTGGGGTTCTGGGAACTTCAATGGCCAACAGATCCCCACAGACTCACAAACCAACGTGTGCTTGGAGGAGGTCGTGGGAGGGCTGGAAGGAGGAGAACCAGTGAGAAATGGGGTTACGGAGAAGAAGAGAGCCTGCTTCTCACCCTCCACCACTGGGCTAAGGTCCTGTCTCTCCAACTACTATTCACGTGACCTTGAGCACATTGCTCAACCTCAGTCAACCTCAGTTCCCACCCTGGGGAAATGCGGACCATGATCCTTCCTAGAGGGTAGCTGCCAGGATGGAATAAAAGTGTTAGTCACTCAGTCACATCCGACTCTTCATGACCCCATGGATTACCCCATCGGGCTCCTCTGTCTGTGGACTCCTACAGGCAAGAATACTGGAGTGCACAGCCAGTCCCTTCTCCAGGGGATCTTCCCAACCCAGAGATGGAATCCAGGTCTCCTGCACTGCAGGCAGATTCTTTACCATCTGGGCTGTGAGAAAAGCCCAAGGAGAATTGATACTTAAAAGGTGGCATGCAGCAAGCCTGACGTGAGATGAGCTGCATCAGTGATACTCATGAGCCAACGTCCCTAACACCCAGTCTGAAGGCAGCCCCTCCGGATCAGGCCCTACTTCCGCCCCTTCTAAACTATGTGATTCTGGCTGAGTTATATACCTCCTTATGCCTCTTTTTAAGAACCTGGAGGCCAGGATCAGTTCCTAAGTCACAGAAGTATGAGGATTAAATTAGTTATCAGATATAAAGTGCTTAAAATAATTTCTGGCATGTAGTTAAGTGCTTAATAAATATAGGTTACTATTATGGTTTCCAGAGCATGTAGTCTTGTCCAGAAATATAGATGCCCTGCTTGGCCCTTCCAGGACAGACACAGGTGTGCTCAGAAGCCTGGACAGAAATGGAAGTGAATGCTACTCTGCATCACAAGAAGTGTGTCCTCCGATCCCTGTATAGCAACGTGTGTGCCTACAAAGTTGCTTCAGTCACTTCCGACTCTTTGTGACCCCATGGACTGTAGCCCACCAGGCTCCTCTGTCCATGGGATTCCCTAGGCAAGAATACTGGAGTGGGTTGCCATTTCCTCCTCCAGGGGATCTTCCCGACCCAGGGATCAAACCCACGTCTCTTATATCTCCTGCATTGGCAGGCAGGTTCTTTACCACTAGCATCACCTGCAGGAGACTCCTTCTGGCTCCCTAACCAGAAGGGAAGATGAAAATTTGGATGCTCCCAGGATTAAAAGCTTAACATTTGAATCTCTGCTCTCAGATTGAATGTGAAGGCAGCAGAGTCTAATTTTTAAAAATCAATATCAAATCAAGGATAATTTTTCCTCTGCTAGAAAGAAACTAAATCTAATTTTCCTGCATTCCCGAGTCATAATATCATTTGGGAAAGAATATTTCCCTTCAAATATTGAGACACCTCTTTATGCTTCCTCTGTGCCACGCAAGTACTTCTGGCACCACCAGAAATTAATTCTTTGTCCTCTGAAATACATAGTGCTATGCTTTTATAGTGTGTCTCTGAAAAATGAAGAAGCTTTGCGTTTGTAAACTGTGGCATAGATTTTGTAAAACTGAGGCTAGAAACTATGATAGAATGGTGCTCGACTAGTACAAACATGAGTTCAGGTGGGAAAATGCTGGGACGCAGTTAATAGGCAGATTTCTAGGTTTCAATTTCTAGCCTGAGGGTTTGACTCAGGAAACGCTGACTCAGTCCTTTAAGCCTCTTGAGTAAAATCTGTATTTAATGAACACCTACTACATGCGTGACCTTATAGTAGGCATTTTACACAAAGGAGTTATTTAAAATAAGTCTGTGAAGTAAATACCATTTTCTCCATTTTCCAGCAAAGAAATAGAGATTCATTGCGCATTAAAAATGAGTTCAAAGTATTTTTTATTATTTCATCTATTGTGCATTAAAAACTAGTTTAAAAAGTAGTTCAAAGTAGTTTTCACACAGTAAGTGGTTGGCCTTGGATTTGAAACCCAAAATATTTGGCCTCAGAAGCCCTGATCTTAATCACTAAGCCCTGACAAGCTCTTTTAGACTTTGTTGGTTATTAAGGAGGCCAGGAATTCTCAACAGTTTGGCATTGATTTGACCTCTTTTTTAGTCTTTTGTCTCAAAATTAATCCTCCTCAAGGCTCAAATAAGTTTTTAATTATAATGAATCCAAATTAATATTCTTTTAAGAATTTCATGATGTTCCTAAGTTGAAAAGTCAGCCAGGTCTGGGAGCCACAGCAGTTAGTACAAAATGATAATGACAGCAGCAATATTAATACTGACACTTAACAGTTAATCTTCAGACCAGAACCATACACACACACAGAGCAGTCTGAATCTATATCATAAGATATTATATCAAGGGAATGACTGAATTATAGACAATCAATGCCTTTCACAAAGAGTCTATGGGATGGACAGCATTATCGTCTATTGACAGCTGGAAGACAGAATTTCTTCATTCATTCGACATGTTGATTGAGCACATCAGGCCCGTTGCTAAACCTTGGGGACCCAGCAGTAAATAAAACAAGCACAAATCACAGCCTTTCTGTATGTCAAAATCTAGTGGAAAGAGACAGACAAAAAGCAAGACAAGTCAAAAGAAAGACAGTGCTACATGATGGTTAATTTTATGTGTCAACTTGACTGAGTCATGAGGTGGACCAGATATTTGCTCAAATGTTATTCTGAGTGTTTCTGTGAGGGGGTTTTGGTTACATGTGTGAACATTGAAGTCTAGAGATTGAGTAAAGCAAAGTGCCTTCTCCAGGGTGAGCGGCCTCACCCAATTAATTGAAGGCACAAGTGAAAGAAAAAGGCTGACCCAACCCTCCCCAAGTGAAAGGGAAGTGCTCCTGCTAACTGCCTTCAGACCGGGATGTCAGCGTTATCACGCATTCCAGATCAAAATAAAACATGGGCTCTTCCTCGGTCTTCACCAGCAAGCCTTTGGACTGGAACCACACCACCATCTCTCCTGGGCTTCCCACTGGCCACTCACCCTGTAGACCTTGGAACTTGTCAGTCTCCATAATCTGTGAGCCAATCCATATATAAATATATGAATTCATGGGGCTATATATACACCATGCAGAGCCTCAGTGGACTAATACAAATATTTATGTAGGAAGAGAGATAAGGAATACTCAAACCTTAAGTTTTTAAGTGAATGGACCCTAAAAAGCCTCACTGAATAGGAGATATTTAAGTGAAAACCTGAAGGATTTGAAGAAACAAGTCAAATGAACGTCAGAAGAGCATTCCAGGCTGAAAGATGAGCAAGTGCAAAGATCCTGGGATAGGTGCATGCCTGGTAGACAAAAGGAGCAGAAAGGAGGCCAGGGCAACTGAGGCCGAGTCCGGGAGGTCAGGGAGGACAGACTGCACTGGCTTCCAGACCTGCTCTAGGAAAGAGTCACCTACACAGCAGTGCGCTTGTGTGCACATGTACAACCCTCTTTCCCGGAGGGATTTGGGGCACCTTAAAAAAAATGCATTGCAACATGTATACTATCATGTAAGAAACGAATCTCCAGTCTATGTTCGATACAGGATACAGGATGCTTGGGGCTAGTGCACGGGGATGATCCAGAGAGATGATATGGGGTGGGAGGTGGGAGGGGGGTTCAGGATTGGGAACTCATGTACACCCGTGGCAGATTCATGTCAATGGATGGCAAAACCAATACAGTATTGTAAAGTAAAATAAAGTAAAAATTAAAATTAAAAAAATGCATTGCAATAACTGAGTGTACACTAACATAAAATCAAAAGAAGAAAGGGAAAAAAATAAGGATGAAAATAAACTGGAGCCAGAACCGAACTAGAAATCAAGGATGTTCTCTGCATCTCCAATAAGTGATCTTCTCTTTTACTGCCAGCCTCCTAGGAGTCAGCAGGAGCAGGCAAACACTGGCACCAAATGCCTCACCTCCTGAAGATACATGCAAACAAAGTGCTCTCCGGAGTTACAAACATCCTTGGCATTATAATCAGAAAAGACTCTCCTGGGGGATCAGACAACCCCCTCCTGTGTAAAACAAGTGACCAACAACATCATTAGCAGCATCCTTACAATGAGCGCAGCTAGAAGCTTCCCAGACTGTTTCTTAGGTAGCAAAGAGCAAGGCACTCAAAGTAATTCTGCTGAGGGTGCTGGGGGGACTGTGTTTCAAGGTGCCACCTTTAGACAGGTAGACTGACTTTATAATGTATTATAAAACATCAAGAAGAGAGGTGAGGCCTCTTGTCCTTCATGTAACCCTCACTGGTTTGGGTTTCTTACAGCTGAACTATGGACAGAAAGAGCAATAGTGAGCTTGGGACTGTCCGGTACTGCCCAGCAATCTCCAGGGATGCAGTTCTCTGTTCGCCAGTTGAGTAGGGACCTCTGAGACTTAGCAGGAAATACAGCCAGGGAGAGGTGACATTCTTTTGTAGAATCCACGAACCCTGATAGGAATGCATTCCACCTGTGTCACGAGGTGAGCTGAGAATTACTGCCGGTGGCACCAGGAATCACCCCAGAAGACTGCCGTGAATCTGCTTCAGGGCACGGCAAATGGGCTGTCAGGAACTGATCCAATGTTCCCTGTCATCTAGCAGGGCCAGAATAATTTTACTCTGAAAAAAATACAAAGGCATTGCCACCAGACACTTGTTTGAGCCAAAATATAACCCCCTAAGAGCACGTAGAGAATTGCATCCTTTGAGAAATGATAGCCATACCAGGATGCACCAAGGAAACCAGAGATGCAGAGAGAGAGAGAAGGCGTGTGTGCATGTGTAGAGGGAGTTACTTGAGGTCACAGACACCCCTGGCATCAAGGGGGCCAAGGGCTTTTTAAGAATGTGAACGTGCAGTGTTAAATTTCTGTGTGGCTTCCTGTGTGGGGATGGAATACACTGACGTGCATCATGTCAAATCTTCAGTAAAATCAGCTACAGATGAAATAATATCTGGGGGACAATTAGCAAAGATAATAACATAAATTTTTGGAAGGTCAAAACAACATGGACCTTCTCTTGGAAGAATTTATTTTGGAGGGTTTACTGTCTGACCAGGAATCTTCCAGTTCAAGATGTTAAAAGCATATCAGCTCCTACACAAAATAATTTTTGATTCTCATCTCAATAGCTGGGTTCCTGCTTATATACTACTATCTGTATAAACATATATCAGATAAGAGCTTTGCCTATATAAGCCAGTTCTCAAGCCTGTAAACCCGTGTGCATACTCCACAGCAACCCCCTCAGATGCGACGCAAAGGCTGATGGGTAACGAGCCACCTCTGGAGAAGGAATCAGAAGCTGGGGAGGACATGGGTCAAGGAAGTTACCCCCAGAGAGTAGACCCAGGCTCTGCTCAGAGAACACTGTCCACTGCAGGAAGAAGAGCTCACAAGGGCTTTCCAGGAACTCGGCATCACTTTGAATGACTGTTGTCTTTTGCCCTTTCTTCTTTTTCCTGAGTGTTCGCTACACTTATCCCATCTCAATTCCAGGACTGTGTATGTGGTTTGAGGAGAGCGCAGCAGCCAACCAGAGACACTGTAAATCCCAGGACCACAAGGAATCTCATCATAAGCCGACAGAATCCAGAGTTTACGGCCTTTGGAGCAGACCCAGAGGCTGCACCAGATTTAGGAGCTGTCGCCTTTGGGGATGGGTGTGTGCATGTTCCATGTGAGGGCAGAAAGACGCAGCACCATGGGCTACCTGAGGCAGGGCCCTGAGTTGGTAATGGACTTCCCTGCTTCTCCCCCACAGCCCACAGCTAGGCTGTATCTTCAACCTTCTTTCCATCTCAGTCTGGCCGTGTGACAGAGTGCTGCTCAATGAGAGGTGACAAGTGACACTCCTAAGCCTGGCAGTGATTCTCCAAGGAGCCTCCCATGCTCTCCACTGCAGATGGGATTGTCTCCCCAGCACTGCTTTGGAACCAGTCACTCAGTGTGGAGCACAGCACACGCCTAGGAGGAGCAGACACACACACACACACACACACACACACAGGCCTGGGAGGAGCAGACAGACAGACACACACACACACACTTCTGTGGATTTCATATGAATGAGAAATAAACTCAGAGGCTAAAAAATTCAGGTAAGGGATGTCTTACGCTGGTCTCTGGGCATCACTGAAACTCTCCCACCACAATAGCCTCGTCTTGGGGTCACTTTGGTAAATCAAAGGAAAAGAGTTTGGAACTGCAGTGGTTCAGAGCAACACCAAGGAAAGAGACTCAGAGTCAGAATCTCAAAGACTCAGATGAAATGATGAGGAGATACATTTCTTGGAGGTAGGAAAGTGACAAGAAAGACAGTGACCGGGAGGAAGAAAGCATCCCTGAGATATCCAGGGGAGGTTTGCGGTTGTCATCATAATGTGGATAAAAACTCAGCCATTTCTGCATATTGACACAAGCATGACCTCCAGAGTCTGAGGTTTGTGGGCTGAAAGGAACCCTCTCCACCAGTCACTAGAGACAGGAAAGGTGATTTTTTTTCCTGTGTTCCTGGAGTCTGGTACTTCGGCAGACTCCATCGAAAGTTATGACAAAGCCCCAAATAATAAATGGTTTGTATCCAAATCTCTACTGCCACAACCACCACCAACCCCCAGACTCCTAAACCTTGGAATCAAATCAGGAAATGTGTCTGACTCAGGGTAAGGCTGAAGACAGATAAGAGCCACTTCAATAGAAGAAAAAGGAAGAATGGCCACAAAAGTACATCAAACAAGGGTACACATACACATGCAACACACCACATTTACACCACACACACGTGCGCACACATGCTCAGACACACACACGTACACACATGCGCACACATGCACACACAAGCACACGTGCACATGCACACACATGCACACATGCATACACATGCACACACACAAGCACACATGCACACACATGCACGTGCACCCACACATGCACACACACGCACGCACACATGCACACGTGCGCACGCACACGTGCGCACGCACACCCACACATGCACACACATGCACAGACATGCACACATATACATGTGCACACAAGCACACACATACACATGTGCACACGTGCGCGTGCACACACAAGCACACACATGCACACACGCACACATGCACACACATACACACATACACATGCACACACTGTGTGCGCACACACACGCACACAAGCACACACATCTGCACACACAAGCACACACAAGCACACACAAGCACACACATGCACACAGGCACACATGCACACAGGCACACATGCACACACGCACACACTGCACACAAGCGCACACATCTGCACACACGTGCACACGCACGCGCACACACATGCATGCACGCACATGCACACGCGCGCACATGCACACGCGCACACACACATGCACACCTGCATACATATGCACACACGCACACATGCACACACACACACATGCACACACGTGTGCGTGCACCCACACATGCACACACATGCACAGACATTACATGCACACATGCACACACGCACACACTGTGCGCACACACATGCACACACATGCACACAAGCACACACATCTGCACACACAAGCACACACATGCACACATGCACACACGCACATGCGCACACACGCACACATGCACATACACGTACACATGCACACACGCACACATGCACACACATACACACAATACACATGCACACACGCACACACTGCACACACTGCACACACATCTGCACACAAGCACACATGCACACACGCACACATGCACACACGCACACATGCACACATGCGCACACACGCGCACACACGTACACACATGCATGCAAGCACACATCTGCACACACGTGCGCACACATGCACACACACATGCACACACACACATACACACACAATCTCTAGCCCAACTACATACCTAATGCTATGCAAAATGAAATTCTTTTTTCATAAATTATTCCCCCAAGCAATCATCTTTTTCAGATTACAGAGGCAGTGAATCCCAACTCGCAGATAGAAAGCTGCTTAGATCAACAGCCAGCCTAAATGACACAATATTTATTTTTAATGCTGCTTTTACATCATTTGCCAAAGATTCATTAGGCACCAACCATGTGCCAAACATCACATTAGGCACTTGAGAAACTCAGTGTAGGAGCTGTCATGCCCATCCTGGAAAAATTCTGCAAACAGAATGTGGTGGCCACCTCCCGGGCACTGAAGCTGGTGGACACTCTGGCCCTCACGTCCAAGACGACCCCCTCCCTGAGGAGTCAGTCCACCTAGGATTGACCTGACAAGCCTGCCTTTTCCCAAAAGCTCAATGGCCCACCCACCAGCAGACATGCTGGACTCCAGGGGCAAGTGGGGGTGTCCTGGGAGGGGCCACAGGGGCAGTAACGGGCTTGCAAAAGCAATGGACACAGGCTGAGGCAGCAATCTCCCCCACAGCCCTCCCCACCCCGCCACCTCACCCAGGGGCTTATTTCTATTGGCAGTCTCAGCAGTGCACATCCACATTTAGATAAGTGGCACTAAAATAAAATGGACTGTAATTATTGTTATAGATTACAGTAATTACAGAGGGGGAATGGGCCGATTAGATTAGCACGCCCACCCCCCACCAGGACCCGGGTGACATGAAGGGGATTTGTGCAGAGGGCGATGAACCAGCTGTGAGCGTTGGCTGTCACTAAGGCCTCCCAGGGCCCAGGCTGCAAAGGGCAGGGTGGCTGAGGAGGGGCAGTGGGAGGGAGGAGGTTTCAACCTGGAAATAAACCAGCCATGAGAGAATGAAGTCTCTTACCAGCTTGCCTGGGGGTCACAACCAGCCAACCCCACAGCGCATGTGAGGGGCAGCGTGGTGGCTGGGTTTCCTACTGTGGTCCAGGACTCGGGTACTGAGTCCCCCTTCTATGGGAAGGCTGCAACTTCCAGCTCTGGTCAGCCATCTGCCACTGGGGTCACACAGGCCTGCCTGGAGCACAGCACCCACCAAGGATGACCAGAATACTAGCAAGTGGCTTAGGCTCTCTTTCGGAGCCTCGCTGTCCTCCCTGGGGGATGAAAAGAACATTCCCATGCATATAACGCCGTAGTGAGATCACAGACACAGAGCATCCAGGACAGACTGTGCCTGGCAAGGAGAAGGACCTGGTTAATGTGACTGCTCCTTCCCCTGCTCTGGCCACGTCCAGCCACCACTGGGCCTGCTGGCGCTCTCATCTCACTCCCAGCCTACCTCTCCCTCTCCCTGTGTGAATATGCTGGCCTCGGCAGGAAGACTTAGCCCACAGTTGCCTTGACCATGAAATGTGTGTTGCCCTCTGAGTCACCGTTCTGGTGTCTACTTGGATCCCGTTCATGAAAGGCCCCATGGGTAAGGCTACCACAGGAGCAGCTCCAGGCTTGTCCATGCCCATCTCCAGTGTCCAGACCTCCCTCCCTCTCACCCATCTCTCCTACAGGAATTAGGGTCCTGTGCCTGGTTCCATGCATGGTTCGGACGAATGGGTAGCCCTGGGTGTATATAACTTCCAGTGATTCTACTTCAAGAATCAAAAGTTAGTTAAACTTCCAGTGATTCTACCCCTAGAATCAAAAGTTAGTTTTGATTAGTTAGTTAGTTAGTTAAACTTTTGATTCTTGGGATAGAATCACTGGAAGTTGAAGTCATGAATATCTCTTGCCCAACCAATCCTATTTCGCTTCCCAGAACCTGCCCAGCTTCAGTGACACCTACCACTACATACACCCAGGGCTACCCATTCGTTCGAACCATGCATGGAACCAGGCATGTGCCCAGCCCAGTGCGCTGGCCTCCACCATCTCCCAGGCCAGACCATACCTTGGCCAGTCTCAACAAGTGTGTCTACTGTCCCCTCCTTCTCTGATGCTCTATCCTGTTGATGCCCATCAGCTGGGGGTTCATGGAGCCAGGCAGTCCCCATTCTTCCTACGCTGACACTTCTGTTCCTGGTCCTGAGAAAGGTCCCTGCAACTCACAGAACCCAGTTCAAATTCACTCCCCACTATTGGCCCCCTTATGCTCTCTGCTTTCATCTCCTATTTCCTGCAAAATACTTATTCCATCTTAAGTATCTGCTTATTCATCGGTCACCCTCTGAAGGCTATAAACTTCATGAAAAAAAAAAAGAAGTTATTTTGTCTTTTAATTACCCCTTAGCAGAGTGTCTGACACACAGTAGACACCAATTAAGAGTTGATGAATGACTGAAAAAAATAAGAAAGTATTGATGCCTAGAAGCTTGCCAGCCTTTTTTTTTTAACTGTCTTGGTTTACTCCTCCTCTGTTTGAGGGGAGAGTTTCCTTACAGAATGCGGTCAGGGATAGAGGGTGCCGTGGATCTGGCCAGAAGAGGCAGGTGCTTGGTGTACCGCTAGACAGGGACGTATGCTGGCCAAATCAGGAAGGAGGCTGGAAGCAACTGGAAAACCTCGCCTGTGACCGGCTTATCCTCCCTGCTGGAGACACGGTCTTGGTCAATGCAAGGAAACTAGCAAATCTGTGACTGCCCTTACCTCATAGCTACTCTTGCAAGAGCTGAAACCCCAGGGCTTAACCCAGGGACTTGTACAGCTTGGCCTCAGTTGCTAGATTATTATCTTGGCTCCTTATCTTCATGAAGAAAAACTGAATCTAAATGGAATGCTTTTCTGAAAACCTGCTAGTTGCTACCAGGCCAGATTTTGTTTCCAGGCTCCCGAGTTTGCCTATTGGCCCCTGCCCTCTGGATAGAAAACCAAAGGACAGATGTATCCACAAACCACAAGCATGGGCAATTCGGTGACATCACCCCAACAACCAAGCTCTTGCCCCTATTTCCCACAGTCACAGTCAACTCAGGAGCATCTGTAGTGACTCAGAAGCTCAGAAGGATAACCACCCAGTGGAAAATCTCCCGAATCTGCTTGCCCTGCGGTAGGTTCTACCCAAGGTGGCCTCTACATATAACTTCCACATTCTCTCAACATCCCTCTTGGTGCCTCTTAAAGCCAATATCTGACAGAATGAAAGTGGGGTGAGTCTGATCTGGGTCCTTCTGTGCCATGTAATGCCATGATCAGATTTCACTGATGGTGGGGAGCCAGGCAAGGTCCCGTTCCTCCAGGTCCTGAATATAATGCTGACTTTGCCCCCATACCCCATCCGCTGTCTTGAGGGTAAGCTGAGGCAATGACGAGCGGCTCCCGCATGCGCTTCCTCACCATGCCATCCTCAGGGAGAATTTGAGTTGAAAATTACTAGCCATGGACACTTCCTAGAGGAACCGCCTGCTCCCTGGAGATGAGGACAACTCTTAGAGGATGCCTGGTTTGCTGTCCTTGGTCCTATGCTCTGATCCTTACCCCCAAATCCTCAAATTGCCCCTCAGCCAGGCAGGCTCCTATTCCAGCCCCTCCCCTTTCTCATCAGGTTAAAGTCAAGCCTGACCAGAGAAGATGAAGTCCTCCACTGACCCCTAGCTGTCCACCCAGCGTCCACCCAGGACTGATAAATGCCTTCTACTTTAAGAGCCAAAACCCTTACAGGTTCCTGAGCCTCTCCTGCCTCCAGGAGAGCACAGACTCTCACCAGGACTAAGTGCCAGGGTCAGGCTCTCAGGCTGAGGTCCTGGGAGCCCCAGGGTAGAGACAGGAACCGGGGAGTCCAAGTTCAAGAAGTGGCCCTATCTTCCCTCAGTCCCTGGAATGATCTAAGGTTCGTCTCACCTTGATGCCTTTGCCCCTTCCTCTCCTCTGCCTGCAACGTGGCTCCCCCGGTTCTTTACGTGGCATTCTCCCTCTCAACGTGTGGGTTTCAGTTTGTATGTTACCTCCTTGGAAAGAACTCTGCAGAACACAGCCCTGTCAACAGCACTGTCCATTTCCACCAGAACCCCACCCAGTCCCTTCTGAACAGTCACTAAGACCTTCACATACTATGTGTCCTCTCTATGGTCTACCTGATAGCCCCTCTCCAGCAGTGAACGCAGTGGCTGCACCAGAGTAAGGTCAGTAAGGACTTGTTGACTGATCACATGAATTTATTCCCTGTTGAAAGGAAACGCTATTTGCTTCTAAACATCAAGGGACGATTTCCTCAGTCGTGAGTATCTGGGGAGGCTCACCTTCTTCTGGGGTACCGGGTTTATCTTTGCCTTAGGAAGCCCAGCACCTTGACCAGGTCTTGTTCCCTTCTTCACTGTAACCAGTAGGAGGCTCCCAAGCACATAAGGAGCATTGGAGCTGACCTCTAGCAACTGATCACATTCTTAGCAGATGAGTTGCTGAACACCAACCACAGGAGCCTGGAGGGCTTGGGCTGTTTTACAGGCTTCATCCCATCAGGACTCACTTGGGAAACAGAACTGGGCTAGAGAATGTAGGATGGGAGGGGGAGTGAGCACATGCGCTTTATAAACTCATCTTTCCACTGTCTTCAGCTTACATCCCTGCCCTCATTTTTCTCTTTGCCCTGATTTCCCCAATTTCTTGATTAGGGGAAAAAAGAAAAAATTCTTCAGTTGTATATTAAGTATTTCTGTAAGCGGCAACTAATCCTTTTTTGGAAGGAGGCAGGATATAAATAAATATAAATAAATGAGTTCCGTCATCCCCCAGGGTGCCCCACTCCACTAGGATTTAGGTCACCCATGTGTCTATTTGTGATCTATTTTCAAATTTTAGGATTCTGACTGTGTAAGCAGGAATCACAGGGCCAGCTCTGGGATGGAGACACCTGCCCAAGTTGCCAATCCATGGAGCCCTGCAGCTCGAGTGCAGGCTGAGAGCAGCTCAGACACCTGGGGAAGATGCTTAGCTCCCATGGGGGGACTGGCAGCACGCCAGGTCTGGAGAGTCCCACGAATCCATCGTAATTCTCAGTAGTCATATCCCTTCCTGGGCCTCAGCTCAAACTTAGTGGAAATGGAGGTTTCGGACAAAGAGGATCTCTGAGGATGAAAAGGGGATTTTGCAGAGCTCCTAGGCCATTGTCTGGGACAATGTATGGCCCCTGGTATCTCCAGCTCTTCCTGCTGCACAGGTGGTCTTCAGATGCTGTGTTCTAGGCTCAGCCTCACCTGCTCTTGGCCACAGTTAAAGCAGAAGATGCTCTCGAACTGAATGAAGGATGGAGCTGACTTCAGACTTGCCCATAAAGTAGATGACCTCCAAGGCACCCACATAATTCTGGGGCCTTGTGGCCAGGGTGAAAGAGGTAGAGAGAAGAGGTGCAGCAATACTCCAGACTCCAGTGTCCTCAGCATCCCCACACTGTGCATTTGATCTCACAGAATGCAAACCTTCCCACTACCCTCAGAGCACAGTCCAAACACACAACTGCAGGTATGAGGGCCTGAGTGATTTGGCCCCTGCTCTCTTGTGCTTCACCCACCCTGGAGAGTCCCCAGTTCTCTGATGGCGGCACCCACCTTTCTCACGCCTCACGGCATTCACATCTGCTCCTCCCCCTGCAAGCAGCCCCATCCCTTTTCCACTTTTTACCTTGACTCTGCCTCAGGCCTCAGCTTAGATGTGACTCTGTCCGGAAGCCTTTCTTGCTGCTGCCCTCACGCCAGGCTGAGACCACTGCTGTGCCTCTCCTGTAACTCCCTGCCCCCCAGCCCCCAATCACAGCACTCAGCGCATCACTGGAGATGTCTACTGGATGGGGTGGACAGCCACCAGACTGGACAGAGGGCAAAGCTATGTCTCCTTTTGTCCCCTGGCATTTCCCCAGCATCAGAGCCCATGACTGGCAGCTACCAGGAACTCAATAAATATAGATGGAGCAGAAGATGATCAAATGAGATGACACTCAGCCCACCAAGCAGCAACAGTTGATAAACTGTTGGCTAGGCAATCGTCCTCAGGGTACCTGGCTCTTTACCCAGGGGCCATCCCCTGGAAAAGGGAAAACTGGCAAGAAACAAACAAGGTCTACATCTGTGAGATGTCAGGCCAGAGAAATCACAGGCAGGATTCAGAGCTGGGCAGAAAGGAAGCTCTGTCATAGAGAATGGGCTAGATGGGCAGAGGTGGGGTGATGTGGAGAGGGTTCAAGCCCCATCCGGACAGAGACATAGGGCACACTGGAGTCATTGGCTTTGTATTTGATCCTATCCTGAGTCAGACCCGTGGTTCAACCTGCTTTCTGGCTTGGCCAGGCACACCTGGGAATGGACACCATCTTGCTCAATAAGTGGGCATCCAGAAGCAGAGGACAGAGGTGGCTGCTGACACGCTGGGCTTTAAACGAATCAGGTACCTTGTTGTTGTAGGAGCATTCATCTTGTCATTCCTCCTCATCAGCCCCTCCTCTCCACCCCGACCCACTGCCCACAACAAGCCCTCGTCAGGGGCTGCACAGAGCCCTCTGGGACCCAGCTCCTGCTCTGTTAAGGCAGATTTCCAAGGTGCTAGCCACAGCCCGACACTGGGGAAGCAGAGATGAGAAACCCACTGGTCTTCCTGAGGGCCAGGGGCAATACTCTCTACTGTCAGACTTAATGTGCTCCCACTTCAATCCTGACTTCCCCCAAACAACAACTTTACTCCCAGAGACTCCAATCCACAGTGATCAGAGCACAGCTGTTTGGGGGTGACATCTGAGTGGTGAGGCAGATGCGAATGAGCCAGAACACAAGTGTCCCCAGGACAAGTGTCCCCACTGTGGCAGGGAGCCCATAGAAGAAGTGAGTGATGTCCCAGAAAAGGTCGGGCCCGCCCCTAGAAAGAGCAGAGGCGGGAGCAAGTATGAGGCCATGTGGTGGTCTTCAGTCAGGCCCCAGCCAGGAGAGATGCCTCCAAAGTGAGGTGCAGTAAGGGAGCTGAGGGCAGCCCTCCCCAAGTCCTCATGAAGACAATGCAGCTCTCGAGGTGATTTTCAGGAAAAACCATTCACATTTGGAATCCTGAAGATTATGACCAGGCACACACCCAGGACAGAGTGAACCGCAGACTCCGTGAGAGCATCACTGAATCAGAGGGAGGCCAGGACTGCCAGCCTCCTCTCACCCGGATTCCCGAATCCCCCCGTGCTTCCTTTACCAAGGAGCTGGCAGTCCTCAAAGATGGGTGACAACCAGAAAGGAAGCAAATAATGAAAATATGAGCAGACTTCCTCCCAAAATGGATGGAGGGAGGGAGGATCAGGCATGGGAAAAGAAAGGAACATCAGAAGAGCAGATAAAGAAAACGTAAAATCCATCATAACGAATTATCTCTCAGGGAGAGAAAAAAAGAGAAAGATGAAGAGTTCAAACAAATATTCTCCCCAGTCTCAGAGAAGTTACAGATAACATGGTCTCTCTAAGGGAAAAGAAAGCTAGGAAGAGAGATGAGAGTTCAAAGAAGAGATTATAAAACAACAAACGGAGATAAAAAGCAAACAGTGGAGCTGAAGAAAGAAGCCAGGAGACTCTGTTTAGGGGGCACAGCGGGAGGGCTAGAGGGGAGGGTCTGGCTATTCAGCTTGGAGCAGGGAGCGCTAGGTGGGGGGGAGCGAAGTCCCTGAAGCTGGAGCAGCAGACAAAGTCGCTGGGCAGGCGGAGGAGCAGCCCAAAGAGAAGTACATTTTCAGGTAAGGGCAAGACTAAAGTTCTCTGTTCACCCCCTGCCACATCAGGGGGCAGGGCGTTCCCCAAATGCTCGTTCCACAGGCCTGGGACTGCAGCCGCCCGGGAACCACTGCCCACCTCGCTGACCATCACGTCCCCAGTGCCACCAGTGAGCCATCTGTCCTGTGAAGCTTCCAACAGTGGCAGGGGCAGGGGGAGAAACCAGCTGTAGCTGTCACTTCTGAAATGCAGACAGCATCGTCCCTGTCTCTGGTTGATGCTGCGGGACTCGGGGCCTCAAATGAATCTTGTATTGATATTTCCACCAGCGGAGGGAGCCCTGGCGAGGTGCCTTTCAATATTTTTAAAATGATTTTTTTTTCCTCTTGGTTCTACTTCATAATCAATCATCAGACACTGGAAGCCAAAATTCTCTTTCTTGCTGAAATGATTTGTTCTCTGGCAGGATGCAAGGTTTATGACCCTGGAATCCAGCTCACAAACCAAGCTGAGCATCACGGAAAGCCTCCAGCCCCTATTCCCCCTCTGCTGTCTTCACAGAACCGGCTGAATAAAGCCACAGCTGCAACTCTGTCTGAGCACCCAGGTTCACAGGGCAGGTTCAAAGCAGGGCCATCCCAGGCTTTCCCAAAGGAGCTTGTCTTCTTCCCCATGAAGCTGAAGCCCTCCTGATACCCTAATGGGCCAATGGAAACAACACCCCAGGGTTCTACACGGGGAGCCACAGGGATCCTGGGTCTGATTTCCTTTCCAACAAAACTATACCAGAGCACAAGCTTCAGAAACAGCAGACTAGAAAAGCAGAAGTGATGGAAACCCTCCCCTATCAGAAAGACACCAGGAAGGATGATGCCTGGCGCCTGATTTACTCAGATGCCTTATCGGGGCTCTGGCACACCTGTGCCCCCCCACTCCCACCCAAGGCAGGCATCCAGCAGGTGAGAGAGCTAGCCATGTACACTGGTGGATCAAGCTGGCCAGGCCTCTGGGGGCCCAGCCAGAGAGCTCCCACCAACTCCAGGACTGTCATCAGGGCCCTTTCTTATTAGTAGCATCACCTTTAAACAAAACAATTATTCATGGATAATAGGCCTGATGCCCTGAGTCTACAGTGGAGGAAATCTGTATCCATATCTCTAGGGAGATGGAAGCCCAACATAACCAGCATTGGCCTTCAACATGCGTTTAACCTGGGGTCCACAAATGGAGTACATGCTTTCTGTCCTGGGCTCCAAGGCCAGCAGGCCACCAAGCATGACCTGATACAGTCTGGATCCAAACACACGTCGATCGTGACAAAAGAAAAGCACCGTGTTTCATGTCTTCTGTGTGGTGTGGTCTTAAATCCATCCCCATCTTTATGACTAAGGTTTCAGGAACTCCTGAATATCTCAGAATCTGGGAGAGGCTCAGAATTACAGAAACCTAGAATGGGAAGGAACGTAGGAGGTCAGCACATCAAAAATCTCACTGACAACAGAAACTCCCTCAATTTTATCTAGACCCGGCTTGAATACCCCCAAGGATGGGGCAGTCATTACCTACCTGGACAGCCTGTGTTAGCTTCTGATAGCTCTGTTAGGAATTTACTCTAGGTGTGGTTGTCTTCCCATAATCTCTCTCTTCTGGAATGGTACAGAGCACACCCCGTGCCCCATATGACATACCGTCCTAGGAACCACTTCTAGGGTCAGATGTGCTTTTAGAAGATACGTCCTCGATTATCAGCGGTACCTAGTCATCCCAAGACAGCCTCAAACCCCAGCTCCTTCTTACAATTCTTTCAAGTCCTTCAATCTTTTCCAAGCCTCCCTGCCAGGGCCTTGGTCTATACTCTCAACAGCTCACTCCTAAACTATTTCAATGGTCTCTTTACCAGCCTCCATGCCTCCCATCTCTCTTCCTTTCAACCCCCCATCACATGGGATTATCCTTCTCATTTATGAACTATGCCATCACCTCTTGGTTCTCCACTGTCTTTGGACATATCCCACATCCTTCAGTAGGGATTTTCATAATGAATAACTAGCGATTCTGCAACATGTATAACATGTACCTATATGGAACTCAGAGGATATGCCAGGCAAAGCCTAGGGTATCTCATTTAAGCCTTTAAGTTCCACTTCAACCCTCATGTGGGCTTCCCTGGTGGCTCAGCCAGTAAAAAATTCGCCTGCAATGCAGGAGACCTGGGTTCGATCCCTGGGTTGAGAAGATCCCCTGGAGAAGGGAACTGCTACCCACTTCAGGATTCTGACCTGGAGAATTCCATGGATTATAGTCCATGGCGTCACAAAGAGTCGGACATGACTGAGTGACTTCATTTTCTATCCCCATTTAACAAGTAAAGAAAAAAGGCCTTTACCAAGTCTCAATGTAGCTTTCTCATGATTAAATGTCTGGCAAGTGCCAGATGTTAGATCCCAGCGTTTCTTGCAAAGATACCCACTTGCTGTACTTCAGCACCTGAGGACGGGTTTTGGTGATCTTTCCAGTCCTATCTTCTGTCTTTCTTCCTCTCCCTAGAGGTTCTGTGATCTGGCTACACAATACCCACTGCCTCAAGTAGAAGCATCTATTGGCAGTTCTTCACATACATCTTTGGGCCACACATTCTAGGGATGTGGCCGGGCTTCCCTGATGGATATCCTCAGCCAGCAACCCACCTGGCAGCCCCTGTCCATCCAGAGGCTCCGGTGACCTCTCCTCACTCATGTACCAAGACAAATCACTTCCTCTCCTGGAGTCTCTTACCCCAGGTCCTGTCAGCTGCTGGGCCCTGCATGTTCGCTTGTCTGTCACCATTTGGATGTTAAGCCCTTGGAGACAGCATCTATATCGTATTTGTAACTTTAGTCACAGAGTGTAGCACAGCCTGGAAGACAGTCAGTCAAGATGAGAATGAAGGAATCAAGTCCTGCTCTTGAACCACCAGCTGTCACATGCAGTCCTCCAACCTGTATGGTGCAAGGCCTCACCTTTCAGGACACTCAGTATGCTTATTTTTATTAAATGTATGCAAAGTATACAGAGAAGGCAATGGCACCCCACTCCAGTACTCTTGCTTGGAAAATCTCATGGATGGAGGAGCCTGGTGGGCTGCAGTCCATGGGGTCGCTGAGGGTCGGACACGACTGAGTGACTTCACTTTCACTTTTCACTTTCATGCACTGGAGAAGGAAATGGCAACCCACTCCAGTGTTCTTGCCTGGAGAATCCCAAGGACGGGGGAGCCTGGTGGGCTGCCATCTATGGGGTTGCACAGAGTCAGACACGACTGAAGCGACTTAGCAGCAGCAGTATACAATGTATAACATGTCCTGGATATCCCACAAATGGTAGCTATTACTGATATTGTAAAGAAAAAGTTCCAGACAAATAATGAAGAGTCTATGAAAAAATAAAAGCACCATGAGAGTGGGAGAGAGTCCATAGAATAAGGGAAAATTCACTGGTCTTTTACGTTAAATGATTTCACCCAGCATTTTCTAAAGTGAATTCTTTCAGGCACTCCTCAAATAGTATGAGGTCCTGTAAGGAATAACACCAACAAACACAACATGCAAAGTCCTGCGGTCAATGAACTTTGGAAGAAAAAAACGGCGACAATAAAAATGAAACATTTCTTTACTACAGACTTTTAAGATGTTAATAAGTGCTGTGAATGATCATAAGATACATATAGCCCTTCCCATACTTTGTTTTCCCCAGGGCTCTTCCTTTGGGGAGAATCTCCTTGAAGTATGGTTGCTTACAACACATTTTTGGAAAAGCCAAATTAATCTTGCTGTCAGGACAGGTGTTTCAGTTGATTGTTTGAAGGCTGTAGATTTTCCCCTGCTGAGGTTATTTGGTAGCCTACACCAGCCTGCCATGATGATTTAAATATCAACTCTGTCAGCCATCATTCTAGCTAGTTAATATGGTCAGTAACTAATCATTTACATGGTTTATGATATCATAGGACCAAAACAAGCAGGCTTTTTCTATGGCTGAGGCTGAATCTCTGTGCACCAGTGCTTACAGAGAAAACATGTGTCAAGCTGCCAATGTTTTCAAGATCAGGCTCCAAATAAAGTCAATAATGAGTTTCATAAGTGTATTTCTAACCATGCCTCTACATGGCAGCCAATGACATGACACCAAAAATATTGGATGAAATGGGTCTCCATGGAGAAAAGCAATTCTCAACAGAAGAAGCTCATCTGATGCCAGCTTTCTATCAGATTATAAATATTAGCGTGTCCAAAGGACTGACAGATTGAATAGCTTTCAGGTAATCTATTAAAAGGGCTTCCCTCATAGCTCAGTTGGTAAAGAATCTGCCTGCAATGCAGGAGACCAGAGTTCGATCCCTAGGTTGGGAAGATCCCCTGGAGAAGGAAATGGCAACCCACTCCAGTATTCTTGCCTGGAGAATCCTACAGACAGAGGAGCCTGGCGGGCTACAGTCCAAAGCGCCGAAAGAGTCGGACACAACTTAGCAACTACGCCAGCAATCTGCTAAAAGTATTGTTTCTCTCAAGCTGCCTGTCATGGGGACTAAGCAGTGGCAAGTTCAAGGATTTACCTCTAAGCAAGTACCTGGGGTGCAGCCAGTACCCACCGCTGGGTGCTAACAGAGCCATATGCTATGAAAGCAAGGCCTTATCTCCTGCTCAGCCTGCTGTCATCATGAGACAACACAGCCAGGCCCTTGAGGTCAAAGGCTCTTGGAGAGGTATAAAGCTGCCATGCTTCCCAAAGATTGCTTTCCCTGCCCCCAAAGACACAGCACACCCAATGTGGATTATTTACCAAACTTGCACTGTTTACCTAAATCTTTGCTTTAAAATGGCAGATGGTACATTTTCCCCAAAATTCTAATGACAATATTTATGAAAACACAGAAATGACTTCTTAAAAATCGAAGAAGAAAGATGAAGACAGTTTGGCAATCACACTATTGCAAATACTGGGGGAATTTCCACTGAATAGAAGGTTGATGGTTATGGATTGAGAAATATAACTGCCTATGTTTTCTGGCAAAAGACAGAACAGCCTGGCCCTTCTGAAATAGCAAAAGCATGTATTCTAACATCATCTTTCCCTTCCTTGCTTGCTCTTGAAATTGGCACCCAGGGTCTAAGTTAACCTGAAAAGTGCACAGCAGTTCCACAAGCACGTGCTTTCTGTTCCTGGGCAACTAGCAAAGTTCTCCATCGTCCTCAGAATATGACAGCTAGGGTTCCTGGAAGGAGATCTGCGGAACATCAGTCTTACTAGATGAGTCTCAAAGAGCCTCATCCAGATCCATCTTGAGGAGTTATAGAGCCATCACAATCTCAGAGAGGACATTCAGTAAAGAATCCTTTACGGTTCTGTTTCACTATTTCTTAAATGCATTTGAATACATGGCACTTTTATTTTTCACTTAATGTGAAAAATACACACATTTGGAAGAATGACACACATTTGGAAGAACTACCGCTCCCTGAAACATATTTTCAGAAGATGTTCTAAATCCATTTAGGGAAAAGTTTGCAGTGAACAACAGAGCAGGAAGTGGAGAAGTGTGGGGACAGGTAGGGAAACTCTGCATTCTGGGAAATGCAACCCCTCCCAGCAAAGCACGCCTGGATGAGACAGATTTGGAGAGAGGCTTAACGCCCTATGGCAGGAATTGCAGGTGCTTACTGAATCTCTTCAGAGTGTCAGAGAAAGTGACCACAGACAGAACGATGAACAGTGTGGTGAACAACACTGCAAAATAATTCAGAGGACTTTTTTTATGAAACTTACAAAGAACTAAAAGAAAACAGACTAAGAGGAGAGTCACAGGAAGAGACAAAAAGATCACAAGCTGAGCTTGAGGCATCTGGTGAGTTAAGGAAGGAGGGTTGCCAATAAAACCAAACTTCTAATCCCAAGATTTAAGTCTCCACAAAGAGGAGACTGAATTGCTGAAGCGGTGCTCCCCTTCCCAGCTGTATGAGGGAAATGACAGCAACATCAGACTAAGACGAAATGCATGGGGAGGACCAAGGATGGGGGCCAGGGATAGAATTACAGACAATTCTTAGAAAATAAGTACGCAAACCTGCACACACAAAAAAACTTTAACACAACCAAAGGAAGAAACACATGAAGAAATGTTTCTTGAATTTTAGAAGAATTCATTATAAATCAAAGAGACTTACAATACTGAAATATTATTTCAAATCTAAATATTTTCTGGTAAAATAGATATTTTGCTTGAACAAGGAGTACATATTACAACAAATTACAACAAATTCTTACAGAAAAATAATGATGTTAATTAAAATCAGATTGACTTCAGATTTTTCCTTCCTTATACTAAAAACAAAGAAAAAGGAGTAAATGTCTTCAGCTTGTGTAATAACATAAGAAAAGTGATTTTGAGGTTAAGAATGGCATTGCCAGATAGAAAAGCCCAGAAATTAATAAAAAGTGATATAGCTGGAATACTTGCATAAATTCATAATCCAGCAGATTGGAAAAATAGCATGAATATAAAATCCAGCCACCTGAAAGAGATAACAGAGTTCAGAAACCAAGACAGGCAAATCATACCACAAAGGCAGTGATGCTGAACACTGAAATAATTTAAGCACATAGTTCATATGTGTTAATTCCAGTTTTTGGATTTCTGATAATTAAATGTCTTTCAACAGTAGGGAGATTATCAAGAAGCAATATTTAGTTCCCTTGTTTGGAACATAAGAATGCAAAATATAGATCAGTAATAGAGCATCCCAGTCCACACTGGATACAACAGAAAAGCAGAGGAGGGGCACGGAGGAAGAAACAGACAAAAATCAGTCTGTGGATGAGGCTTGGCAGAGGAGAAAACAAATGAGATAACTGCAGATAAATTTTTTAAGACTCAAGACTTCAAGAAAGATAAATTACATTGGTTTGAAAGTGCCACTGGATGAAATACAGGGAAATAAGAAAACTGACATTATACTGAAATTTTAAAATATTCTAAACAAAGAAAAAACTCACAGTTGCCTGAGAGGAAGAGCCAATGACCCATCACAGCCATTCGACATCAGACTTCACAATAGCAACACTAGGTTCACGAGACAATGAAGTCATATTTTTTTAAGGTGTTTATAGCAAAGGTACATTAAACCTGGAATTTTATATCCAGCCAAATTGCCTTTCCAATGTCATAAAATAATTGTCATAGAAGGCTTCATTAGACTTGTCACACAAAGGCCCATTTTAAAAAGATTCTGTGAGAAAGTACTCAAATAAGAAAAGGGAAGAAAGTAGATGCTGTAGGAGATTCCTGAAGTAGGGGTGAAAAAAATATTTGTTAAGTTTCCTTCTGTCTTTAAAAGGCTAAAAGCATCCCGCAGAAGGGAAGACAAAGTTAACCCATAACTAACCAAACAAAATTCCAGAAAATAGCAAGATGATGGAGCGATGGTAGATGTTAATGATACAGAGCAGGTACACTTGTTATCACTTGAAAAAGGCAAAAAAGGTTTTTAAAAGGAAGAAAAAGTTGGATAATTTACATTAAATTTTCAAATCATAGAAAAATTCAAATTTCTTGATGTGTGTGCTTAGCCACTTAGTAGTGTCCAACTCTTTGTGACCCTTTGGATTGTAGCCCAGCAGGCTCTTCTGTCCATGGGATTTTTCAGGCAAAAATACTGGAGTGGGTTGCCATTTCCTTCTCCAGGGGATCTCCCCAAACCAGGGATCAAACTCACATCTCTTGCATTCCTGCCCTGGCAGGAGGATTCTTTACCACTGCACCTCCTAATAAACTCAGAGAGCATAGAAAAATTCAGAGTGGATATTTCAAAACAACCTAGAACTAACTAATTAATACAACCACAAGATATCAAGGTTTATAGAATGCAGCAGAAGTGTAGTAATTTGTGGAATATGTATAGCTTCTAATTCTTAGAAGAAAAGATCTAAAAATTTAGAAAGAGGATAATAATAATTCCAAATACATATAAAAAAGAAGATAGTAAAGATAACAGAAATCAACAAAAGGTTTGTTTGTTAAAAAAGTAATTATATACAACTATTTGCCAGGTATTGCGCTAAGTCTTTTATAATTAGTAAGTCATCTAGACATCATAACAACCATACCACAATGGCAAAGGTACAAACCAAAAGACAAAGAGTTGAAATGATTTATACAAGAAATTTATACACGTGGCTAGGAACTGCTGCAGTCAGGATTTGGTTACAAAGACTGGGCTTCTTTGCTTTGTTAAAATGGAAAGAATCAAACAGAGATAAAGCTATTTTTTTTAAAAAAAAAAAGAATAACAAAATGGAAAGATTTCCAGGATTATTGATTTTCCAAGAAAGAGAGAAGTTACAAATAAATAACATTACTAATGAAAAAGTGACATAATTACCAATATAGGAGAGATTTTAAAAGTAAGAGGATATTAGTAACTCATCTACGCCAGTAACTTTTAAAAGTTAACAAGGATATTGATTAAAACTAATGCATAAATGGCTTAAGAAGAAATAAAATACAAAAATTCCTACAGCTTTTAGATGAATTTTAAAACAGTAGTTTGTACATATATTAATCCCAAACTCCTAGTCTATACCTGCCACACTTTCCCCCCCTTTGGTTACCATAAAACTAACAAGGACCTACTGTATAGCACAGGGAACTCTGCGCTCATTATTCTCTAATAACCTAAATGGAGAAGAATTTGAGAAAGAACAGACCGTGTATACATGTAACGGAATCACTTTGCTGTGCACGTGAAACTAACATGACATTGTTAATCAACTATGCTCCAATATGAAATAATTTTTCAATTTAAAAATAAAATAGTAGTTAAATTTTGTGCACAGATAAGTTCTTGACAGCCTCACATGCAATTTCCAGTAAATTTATAAAGAACAGATCCTTTTAGAAATTATAAGAAGAAGGAGAAGACCCTAACTCATGACCCACTCTAAATCTGATACCCAAAGAAAAAAAAAAACAAAAAAATACACAAAGCATGAAATTTTACTGAACCATTTCATTTATAAATATAGATGCAAAATATTCAGGCAAAAATATTTAAAACAAATTCTGAGCAACTGTTACAATAGCATTTAAACTAAATTAAATACATTAATAGAGAAAATCCATCTTCACCTCACAGTGGCAGGAAAAGCTTTTCATTATACTCAGTATCTATTCATGATGAAAATATGATATAATAGAATAGGAGGAAAGTTTTTTAATCTGATAAAAGGTATCTACAAAGTACACTTAATAAACATAATCCTAAATGGGGAAATAGTAAAGCAATTACTTTAAAATCAGAAAGATGAAAGGATGATCACCATTATCAAATCTATTCAACATGATACTAGAGGTTCTAATGTATACAACATAAAAAAGGGGGAAAAAAGATGTAAAGATTTTAAAGAGAAAATGAATCACTGTTTCAGATTAGATTTACATGTATATAAAACAAAAATGATCTTGAGAAGAATCTTTAGCTATGAGATGAATTTAGCAAAGTGAGTGACTGAAAAATCTATTTGATATAAAGTCAGCTGTATGTCTGTGTACCAAATGATTGGAAAAAAACATCTTTAAAGAACAACATTTAAAATAACAACATAGCAGATAAATCTAACAAAATAGGTGAAAGATCTATATTGAGAAAATTATAAAAATTACTGAACGTCATTAAAGAACTTTAAAAAGTGAACAGTTAACTCATGAACAAGAAAAGACACACATAATAAGGTAAAGATACTAATTTTCTCAAATTGATCTATATGAGCAAAGAAATGCTGAGCAAAATACTATCAGTATTTCCCCTCAAACTTGGAAGAATAAAGAACTAAGAATAGCTAAGGTATTTCTGAAGAAGAACTGGGAGACAGGACCCAACTTAAAAGATAGCATATTTTATGCATTTATTATTAAGCCACAGAAATTATGATAGTTTAGTATTGGTACTGGGATCAGTCAATTGACCAGTATATTAGGATAGAGAACCCAAAACAGATCCACACATGTCTATGGAAATTTGCTATGGAGATGAGGACGCACCATAAATCGTTAAGAAAAGTACAGTTCAATAAATAGAAATGAGATAAATGGTTGGTTATCAATAACTCTTTAAAAATGAAATTAAAATCCAAATAAAATCTCTCAAAAAATACAGTACAGTAAAACACATCCACAGACACACACATACAAAATACCCAATGGAAAATGTTAAAGGATGTTTTCAGGCTACTGGAAAAAATTATCACATGGAAATGTGGAACTCACAGATCTTGATTAGCATGGAGGAAATTGTATATATAGAATAGATTTTATTTTTTTTTTTTGGTTTTTCTTCTTTTTTTTTATTTTTTAAATTTTAAAATCTTTAATTCTTACATGCGTTCCCAAACATGAACCCCCCTCCCACCTCCCTCCCCATAACATCTCTCTGGGTCATCCCCATGCACCAGCCCCAAGCATGCTGTATCCTGCGTCAGACATAGACTGGCGATTCAAATGTTTATCATTTTTAAAATATATCTGAATGTATAAAACAAAATTACTAGCTATAAACTGTGTTTCTAAAACATGAGTAAAGGGACCAGGTTCAAGACAGTGGAGTAAAGGGATGTGCACTCATCTCCTATGAGAGCCCCAAAATCGCAACAGCCATTGACAGGAGGATGCTGGGAACCACCAGAAAGGGATACCCCGTGTCCAGAGATAAAGAAGGAGCTGCAGAGAGATGGCAGGAGGGGCACAGTCACGACAGAATCAAATCCCATACCTGCCAGTGGGGGATCCACAGACTGGAGAACAGTAACACCGAAGAAGCTCTCGCACTGTTGTGAAGGTTCTGAGCCCCACGCCGTGCCTCTCAGTCTGGTGATAGGACAAAGGGACTGGGAATCCCCAGGGAATCTGGCCTTGAGGGCCAGCGAGATTTGATTACAGGCCTTTCAGAGGACTGAGGGTAACAGAGACTCCAGTTCTGGAGGGCACAAACAAAATTTTGCATGCAAAAAGACCCAGAGGAGAGGAGCAATGACCCCACAGGAGACTGAACCAAAACTACCTGCCGGTGTTGGAGGGCCGCCAGTGGAGGGTGGGTCAGCAGGGAGTCACCACTGGGACAGGAGCACTGGAAGGTCCCCCTTGGCATAAACCCTCTTGGAGTTCACCATTAACCCCACCGTAGAGCCCACAGCCTCAGGCTGGATCTCCTCAGGCCGGACAGCTACCAGGGAGGGAGTACAAACCCAGCCAGCAGCAGATACTTGGATTAAAGCTTTACTAAACGTGGCCCTGCCCACACAGTTTTTCCTATCGGCAGTCCCTCCCATCAGGAAGCTTACACAAGCCTCTTAGCCTCATCCCTCAGAGGGCAGACAGAAGAAGCAAGAAGAAGCAAAATCTTATAGCGGCTAAAACAAAAACCATATTATAGAACGCTAATCATGATGAAAAAGCAGAAAGTTATGTCCCAGATGAAGTGAAAGTTGCTCAGTCATGTCCAACTCTTTGCGACCCCTTGGACTATACAGTCCATGGAATTCTCCAGGCTCTGGCGTGGAGTGGGTAGCCTTTCACTTCTCCAGGGGATCTTCCCAACCCAGGGATCAGGGTTGGGAAGATCAAGGTCTCCTTCATTGCAGGCAGATGCTTTACCAGCTGAGCCACAAGGGAAGCCAGATGAAGGGACAAGGTTAAATCCCAGAAAAACAACCAAATAAAGTGGAGATAGGCAACCTTCCAGAAAAAGAATTCAGAATAATGACAGTGAAGAAGAGCCAGGATCTTGGGAAAAGAATGGAGGCGAAGACTGAGAAGATTCAAGAAATGTTTACCAAAGACCTAGATGAGCTAAAGAACAAACAGAAAGAGATGAATAACACACCAAAGGGATCAATAGCAGAAGAACGGGTAAACAACTGGGAGGCCAGAACGGTGGGAATCACTGCCTCAGAGCAGAATACAGAGAAAGAATGAAAAGAAGTGAAGTCAGCCTACGAGAACTCTGGGACAATATTAAATGCACCAACATGTGCATTTCAGGGGTCCCAAGGAGAAGAGAGGAGAGAGAGAAAAGACCTGAGGAAATATTTGAAGAGATAATAGCTGAAAACTTCCCAAACATGGGAAAGGAAATAGTCAACCAAGTCCAGGAAGCACATAGAGTCCCAGGAAGGATAAACCCAAGGAGGAACACATCGAGACACACAGCAATCAAACTGACAAAAATTAAAGGCAGAGATAAAATATTAAAAGCAACAGGGGAAAAACAACAAATAACATACAGGGACCTCCCCTCAGGCTATCAGCTGATTTCTCAATAGAAACTCTACAAGCCAGAAGGGAATGGCATGATATATTTAAAGTGATGAAAGGGAAGAACCTACAGACAAGAATATTCTACCCAGCAAGACGCTCCTTCAGATTTGATGAACAAGCAAAAGTTAAGAGAATTCAGCACCACCAAACCAGCTTTACAACAAATGCCAAAGGCACTTCTCTAGACAGGAAACACAAGAGAAGGAAAAGACCTAGAGAAAATAAACCCAAAACAATTAAGAAAACAGTAATAGGATATCATGCATATCATTACCTTAAATGTAAATGGATTAAATGCACCACCCGAAAGACATAGGCTGGCTGGTGGATGAAAACATGAGAGTGTATGCACGTTGCTTGATCTCCCCAAATTGTATGCAATTATTTTATATTGATTCAGTCATGTTCCCATTAATGCTTGTGATTGTAATTATCTTTTTTTTTGGGGGGGGGGCGTCTGGCTATTGATTGTGAAAACTGATAATCACCTTTTACTGTTGTGATTATGTAACTATTACTCAAACCATTGTATCATGATTGGTCAACAGAAAAATAACAGGACTCTGAGAGTCCCTTGGACTGCAAGGAGATCCAATCAGTCCATTCTGAAGGAGATCAACCCTGGGATTTCTTTGGAAGGATTGAGGCTAAAGCTGAAACTCCAGTACTTTGGCCACCTCATGCGAAGAGCTGACTCATTGGAAAAGACTCTGATGCTGGGAGGGATTGGAGACAGGAGGAGAAGGAGATGACAGAGGATGAGATGGTTGGATGGCATCACGGACTCGATGGACATGAGTCTGAGTGAACTCCGGGAGTTGGTGATGGACAGGGAGGCCTGCTGTGCTGCGATTCATGGGGTCGCAAAGAGTTGGACACGACTGAGCAACTGAACTGAACTGATATTACCAAAACTAGAATCTAATAGAAAAACCTGTAATCACATTTTAAAATCTGAATGCATATCAGAATTATCTTGAAATTAAAAAAAAAAATACAAATGCTCAGGTATTGCTTATTTTCTCCAGAGCTCCAGATAAGCATACAATGAGCAGTCATGTCTAAAAACGACTGGACTATACGATGCTCTTCCACTTTTATCTAGTTTGTTTTGCTTTCCCTGTTTTATATTGAGCGCTCCCATTTCATTTAGTTTATGTTCTCTGATTTCTCCACCTCTTCTTTTTCTTTTGATGTTCTTTCTCAAACCTTTATCAAGTGTAGCAGCAAAGCTTTCATATACATACATAGAAACATGTATAATATATATATTTTAGAAAACTGACCAATTTTTACCTAACCAAAAAAAAATGTGACATTTTGATTCCACTTGTTTGACTTAGTATGAATACTAGATTTCTAATTTTTAAATGGATATACAACAAGCAACAAAGGTTTACTGTATAGCATAGGGAACTAAGTCAATACCTGTGATAGAAAATAATTTCAAAAATAATATTTGTGCATTTGTAAAACTGAATCCCATTGCTGTGCACATGAAATACTGTAAGTCAACAATACTTCAATGAAATAAATATATTAAAAAACATAAGTAAAAATAAAAGTAATGACAATAATAACTAAGTATAGGTAGGATAGTGGAAATTGAAAGTTCTGTCACTATATGTGAACAGGTATAATATTATTTGAAGGTAGAAGATAATAAATTAAAGATATATATGATACACCCTAGCACAAGCACTAAAAATTAACTTCAAATTTAAAAACATATATCTAAGAAAGTTAGAACCAAGTTTGCCAGGAGGAATATCAACAGTCTCAAATATACAGATGATACCACTCTAATGGCAGAAAGTGGAGAGGATCTAAAGAGCCTCTTCATAAAAGTGAAAGAGGAGAATGAAAAAAAAAAACTGTCTTAAAATTCAACATTCAAAAAACAAAGATCATGGCACTCAATCCCATCACTTCATGGCAAAAGGAAGGGGGGAAAAGAGGGAACAGTTGATAGATTTTACTTTCTTGGGCTCCAAAATCACTGCAGATGGTTACTACAGCAATGAAATTAAAAGACCCTTACTCCTTGGAAGGAAAGCTATGACAAACCTAGACAGCATATTAAAAAGCAAAGACATCACTTTGCCAACAAAGGTCCATATAGTCAAAGATACAGTTTCTCCAACAGTCATGTATGGATGTGAGAGTTGGACCATAAAGAAGGCTGAGCACTGAAGAAATGCTTTCGAACTGTGGTGCTGGAGAAGACTCCTGAAAGTCCTTTGGAGAGCAAGAAGATCAATCAAACCCATCAATCCTAAAGAAAATCAACCCTGAATATTCATTGGCAGGACTGGTGCTGAAGCTGAAGCTCCAATACTTTGGCCACCTAAGGCAAACAAACAATTCATTGGAAAACACTCTGATGCTGGGAAAAATTGAGGGCAGGAAGAAGGAGGGGTTAAAGACGATGAGATGGTTGGATGGCATCACTAGCTCAATGGACATGAGTTTGAACAAACTCTGGGAGATGGCAAAGGACAGGGAAGCCTGGCATGCTGCAGTCCATGGGGTCTCAAAGAGTCGGACACACCTGAGTGACTGAACAACAAACATACATGAGAAACAAAAGACATTGGCCATAAAATAAAATCGGTAAATCTGATCCCACTAAACATTAAACTATTGGTTACAATTATTTAAATGCTTAAACCCTTTGAAGACAACATTAAGGAAGTAAAAAAGCAAACCATGAGCTGGGGGAAAACGTTAATAATACATATATTCAACAACTAATTAATATCTAAAATATTTTTTAAATCATGCAACTCAATAAAAGGAGAAAAAGCAATCCAATGTCTTAAATGGGAAAATATTTGAATAGATATTTCAGAAAAAAATAATAAAAATTTCAAATGAGCATATAAAATGGTGCTCAATATCATTCATTAGTCATTATAGAAGAGAAATTTGAAAACACAAAGAGATACCACTAGAATGACAAGACTGTAATAGACACACCAATGTTAGTCAGCAAGAATGTCGAGCAACTAGAACTTTCATACTTTGCTGGTGGTATTGCAAAAGGGTACAGCCAACATGGACAGCAATTTGTCAATTGCTTATAAAGCTAGACACACACTAGCAATGTCCCTAGATATTGACTCCAGAGAAATGAAAGCATAAGTCCACCTAAGGAATTGTATATGAATGTACTTAGTAGCTTTATTCATGATCCAAGAATATAAATGGCCATAAAATTGTATTCATATAATGGAATACAATTCATCAATAAACAGAAACTACTCATATACAAAAAAACTCAAAACATTAGGCCAAGTTAAAAAAAAAAAGTATTGTAAAAAATGATTATATATTTTACTTATATTTTCCAGAAAAGATAAAATGTGGGCTTCCCAGGTAGCTCTAGTGACAAAAAATATGCCTGCCAATTCAAGAGATGAGGGTTCAATTCTTGGGTCAGGAAGATTCCCCTGGAGTAAGAAATGGCACCCCATTCTAGTATTCTTATATGGAAAATTCCATGGACAGTTTGGGGGGCTACAGTCCATGGAGCCGCAAAGAGTTAGATATAACTGAGCAACTGAACACACACACACAAAATCTATAGTGACAAATACCAGATCATCATTTGTATACAACAGAGGGGGGAACTGAATTCCAAGGGACATGAGAGAATTTGGAGGGTCATGGAAACATTCTATCCCTAAAATAGATTGGCGATTACCTAAACAAACTTAACACGATACATTAACTCGTTTAATATTAAGTACACAGAACAAACTTTATTAACATAAAGTTAAATTTAAATTTTAGTCTCAGGAGAATATTTACAACATGGTATCCTTATTTAAAAGTTCAAAACTATTTAAACCAAATTGCTTCAAACAGGAAGACAGTGGCACGTAAACAAACGTGTGATTGTTGTTGTTCAATTGCTCTGTCATGTCCGACTCTTTCTGAACCCACGGACTGCAGCTCATCAGGCTTCATTGTCCTTCGCCATCGCCCAGAGGTTACTCAAACACATGTCCATCAAGTCAGTGATGCTATACCACCATCTCATCCTCTGTCTTCCCCTTCTTCTCCTGCCCTCAGTTTTTCCCAGCATCAGGGGCTTTTCCAATGAGTCAGCTCTTTGCATCAGGTGGCCAGAGTATTGGAGCTTCAGCTTTAGCATCAGTCCTTCAAATGAATATTCAGGGTTGATTTTCTTTAGGATTGACTGGTTTGATCTCCTTGCAGTCCAAGGCACTCACAAGAGTCTTCCTCAAGACCACAGTTTGAAAGCATCAGTTCTTCGGCACTCAGCCTTCTTTCTGGTCCAACTCACACATCCATACATGACTACTGGAAAAACCATAGTTCTGACTAGACAGACCTTTGTCAGCAAGTAATGTCCCTGCTTTTTAATATGCTGTCTAGGTTTGTCATAGCTTTTCTTGCAAGGAGAAAGCGTCTTTTAATTTCATGGTTGCAGTCACCTCTGCAGTGATTTTGGAACCCAAGAAAATAAAATCTGCCACTGTTTCCACTGTTTCCCCATCTATTTCCCATGAAGTGATGGGACCAGATGCCATGATCTTTGTTTTTTGAATGTTGAGTTTTAAGCCAGCTTATTCACTGTCCTCTTTCACCTTCATCAAGAGGCTCTTTAGTTCCTCTTCACTTTCTGCCATAAGGGTGGTGTCATCTGCATATCTGAGGTTATTGATATTTCTCCCAGCAATCTTGAGTCCAGCTTGTGCTTCATCCAGCCAGGCATTCTGCATGTAAGTTAAATAAGCAGTGTGACAATATACATCCTTGACGTACTCCTTTCCCAATTTGGAACCAGTCCATTATTCCATATTCAGTTCTAACTGTTACTTCTTGACCTGCAAACAGGTTTCTCAGGAGGTAGGTATGGTGGTCTGGTACTCCAGACCTCTTTAAGAATTTTCCACAGTTTGTTGTGATCCACACAGTGGAACTTCCCGTGATAAAATAACCAAACAATCTATTAAAATGTATAAAATAACTGCTTTCAGGCCTTTCTGTATCCACCAGTATAAGACTACATTTGAGATCATGAAAAAAACATGAGAGGAACCCAACAGTTACACTAGATCGTCTTGCCTGAAGACATTTTTCAATCCATTTTACATGGATATCAAACAAAATCATGGATTAGCAGTGTCAGTAGGTGGAGGAAACAGTTTGTGGTACCAAGGAGAGACAAATTTGTGAAGCATGTTAACAGAGAGGAAGAGCTACACTGCAAAAGGACAAAATATCTCTGTAAGAACTGCATGCGTGTTCTTGGATGACTCCTGGGATACGTATCCAGCTCACACAGAATCTACAAGGATGTGATGGACTTGCTAGAAGCACAGAGAAATAAGAAGGAATTTCAGAGTCTCAGAATGCTGGAGATACGTTACATTTTAAGCTCAGCTAACAATAAGACTCTGATGCTGGGAGGGATTCAGGGCAGGAGGAGAAGGGGACGACAGAGGATGAGATGGCTGGATGGCATCACCGACTCGATGGACGTGAGTCTGAGTGAACTCTGGGAGTTGGTGATGGACAGGGAGGCCTGGTGTGCTGTGATTCATGGGGTCGCAGAGTCGGACACGACTGAGTGACTGAACTGAACTGAACTGTACAATAAATATCTTGATGAATCTCATCACTTTCAGTTAAGACCCCAGAAAGCTGTATCCTCAGTGTAAGAATTCTATTTTAAGAGTGAGAGAAGCAGCTATTCTTACACTACTATGAAAGAGATAACTAATGAGAACCTAATTGCAGGACAGGGAGCTCTACTCAAGGCTCTGTGGTGACAAAGAAGGGATATATGTGTATGTGGACCTGATTCACTTTGCTTTACAGCAGAAACTAACACAACGTCGTAAAGCAACTAAGTCCCAATAAAAGCCAAAAAAAAAAAAAAATAGAGTGAAGGGACAACTCATCAAAGAAAGATAACATAAGTGAGGCCTTTAAACATATCTCCCACAATGTAGGTGGAGAGATTCCTTACAAATCACAACTTACCAAAACTGACTCGAGAAATAACACAGAACCTAAATACACATACTATTGCATGTATACACGTGATCAACATTACTTTGCTTCACTAAGGAATCTCCCAAATGTTTCAGAATGAAGTTATACCCATACTATCAATGGTTTCAGAAATAAAAACAAGGGAACAGTTTCTATCTCATTTTAAGAACCTCAACCCTCAAAAACCTTGATACTGAAACCTAACAAGGACATTACCACATAGGATAATTACAACATAAAAACATAAAGAAATTATCACAAAATATCAGCAGATTGAATGTGGTGATGCATAACAAGGATAAGGGATTATGACCTAGCAGGGCTTATTTGAACAATGGAAAATTGCTCAACTTTCAAAAATCAATGAGTGTGAAACTTTTTGAATGAGATGGTGTCGACTCAGTTCTCCCTGCTCCTCCCTAAGTACAACATGAGTGCTAAGTCACTTCAGTTGTGTCCGACCCTTTGTAACCCTATGGACCATAACTCACCAGGCTCCATGGGATTCTCCAGGCAAGAATACTGGAGTGGGTTCCCATACCCTCCTGCAGGGAATCTTCCTAATCCGGGATCAAACCTGTGTCTCTTAGGTCTCCTGCATTGGTAGGCAGGTTCATTACCACTGGTGCCACCTGGGAAGCGCTGGTACAACTATACATCCTGGAAATAATGCCACAGGCCACCAAAAGATAAATCTGAAAGGGGCAAACTAGCCAAAGAAAGGAGGAATGTCAGTGACAGAACACCCTATGGTCCTCAACCAAGAAAAGCAAGTGGAGCCCAGAACTGGAAACTCCGATCCAGCAACAGAAGGCGGTCCTCCCAGGCTCATTCTTCACCCAGCCAGCCCAGGAGCATTGGTAAAGGAGATCCATCAAGAACCCACCTGGCAACAAAGGAGTTGCCCAGTCTGGAAACTACCCCCCTTCCATACCAGCCTGAGCCTCTCCTGGCCCCCCACAGTTTATCAAGCAGCTGGGCGGCACAGGGAAAGGGGTCTCGCTACACTCTTATGGCCGAGGCATTCCTTTTGTCGCTGTGGGTACAGCTCTGTTCCCTTACAAACAGACACTGAGGCAGGTAGGCAGGACCAACGAGGGAGATTCCACCACAGCAAGTATGCAGTCCAGGAAACCTCTTTTGCCCCAGAGCCCTGAGAATGCCCTCCATCACTAAGAGCCGCGGGTGGCCTTAGCAAGGTGCATCCTGCCACAACCTGAGCTCCACCAGCGGAGTGCTCTCCATCCCCCAGAAGCATGGTCTGGCCTCAGGTGCCCAGCCTGGGAAGTGCTCCTCATCTTCACAGGCCAGAGGTTCTTTTCCTCAGAAAGAAGTATCAGGTGGGGTCCATCCTGGAGAAACCCCTTCACCTTCCCCAGGAAGCATGAAGAGGGAGCAATAGGAGCCCAATGGTGCCAGGTAAACCCAGCAGATCAAATCAGCAGCACACAGTAGCAGCAATTCCCAGGCAGAGCAGTGGTTAAGAATCTGCCTGCCAATGCAGGAGACGCAAGAAACGTGGGTTTGATCCCTGGGTCAGGAAGATGGAACAGGAAATGGCAACCCACACTCCAGTGTTCTTGCTTGGAGAACTCCTTGGACAGAGGAGCCTAGCGGGCTGTAGTCCATGGAGTCACAAAGAGTCAGACATGACTGAGCACAGCCACACAGCTTAAAATTAAGTAGTCACTGTAAGCACAGCTGACAAAAACAGGCCAGACATGTATGCTTAAACTAAACAGGGTAAATCCCTACTAAAACAAAAGACTTAAATAGAACACAGTCCCCTAAGATAATTACCATGATGCAATGAAAAAGTACATATCCTATCAAGGACCAGGAAAATCACAACTCAGATTTAAAGGAAGACAAGCAACTGATGCTAAGACCAAGATAATCAGATGTCAGAATTATCTGACGAAGATTTTAAGTTTATGGAATTTAGGAAGATGGCAATGACGACCCTGTATGCAAGACAGGGAAAGAGACACAGATGTGTATAACGGACTTTTGGACTCAGAGGGAGAGGGAGAGGGTGGGATGATTTGGGAGAATGACATTCTAACATGTATACTATCATGTGAATTGAATCGCCAGTCTATGTCTGACGCAGGATGCAGCATGCTTGGGGCTGGTGCATGGGGATGACCCAGAAAGATGTTATGGGGAGGGAGGTGGGAGGGGGGTTCATGTTTGGGAATGCATGTAAGAATTAAAGAATTTAAAATGTAAAAAATAAAAAACTAAAAATAAAAAAAATAAAATAAAATAAAATAAATTACAAAATCTCTTAAAATGAGTGAAAAAATAGACAATCTCAGCAAAGAAAAAAAAATATAAAATAGATATAAACAAAACATCAGAAATAAGAACAACAGAAAGAGCAAAAATATGAGTATATACAGTAGACCGACCTCCACATAAGTTTTTACATGTCATATTTGATGACTAAAACAGAAAATATAATACTATCTGACACTCAAGACAATTACATTTAAAAGTGAAGAAAATAAAGAAACTCAAATGAAAGCAAGATTTCCATATGTCACTCAAAATGGTAAAATGTTGACCAGCAGACTGATGTCACACATGTATACTGTAATACCCAGCGGAAACACACATACACACCTGCGAACTGAGGAACTCTGACAGTAAATTAGATTCGTGGGCTATATCAGTGTCTACTATTGAAAGAAGCATACAAGGTATATTTGATCTCAGGATCTCTCTGCATTATTTATTACAATTGAATGTGAATCTACGTTAATCCCAAAATAAAAGTTTAACTTAGAAAAAGAATATTATGAAAAGGAGAAATTAGGAGGTAACCATCTTTCCAAATACTGGAGCATATTATGAAATAAAAATATTCAAACATGAAGGTCTAGTACTTATGTAAAGAAGAGAATTAACAAGCTACCATTAAAAGGAAAAAATAAATCAATGGAATTTACTGCATTAACAGGAAAAAGTAAAAATATAATTATCTCAATAGATATAAAAGAGACTTTTACTAAATGTAAAAATGCTTTTGACTAATACCCTCTTTCACAAAGCTGTTAGGAAGCTAGAATTCAAGGGGATTTTCTCAACCTGAAAAATGAACACAAAAATATGTGGTAAACGAAATGGTACATTATAAAAAGTTATCCTCTGAGATTAAGAACCAGATGCGCATACCCACTATCATTACATCTATTCAACTTGAATTAATGACCCTAAGTAGTGCAATAAGTAAAAGAGAAAGGAATAAGATACATAAAAATTTAAGAGGAAAAAAAAACTATCATTTTTCATAGATGATGTGATTGTGTTTATAGAAAAATCTTAAAGAATCTTCAGGTAAACTATTAGAATAAATCAATGACTAGAGTTCACTAGAGACAAGTTTCATATATAAATCAACTATATTTCTATATATGCACAATAACACGTAGGAAAAGAAATCTAAGTATATTCCCTGGTAGCTCAGTCGGTAAAGAATCTGGCTGCAGTGCAGGAGATCTGGGTTCTATCCCTGGATTGGGAAGATCCCCTGGAGAAGGAAATAGCAACCCACTTCAGTGTCCTTGCCTGGAAAATCTCAGGGATAGAGAGGAGCCTGGTGGACTGCAGTCCATGGAGTCGCAAAGAGTTGGGACGACTGAGTGACTAACACTTACTTACTTACACTTACATACCATATATAAGATTACTATAAATGTCAATATCTGAGGGCAAAAATCAAACAAAAGTCACGCATGATCTCTACAGTGACAGCTACAAAACTGTGTTGAGGGAAATCAGAGACCTAAATAAATTCAGGGGATACCATGTCCATGAGTTAGATTAGTCAATATTGGTAAGATGTTAAGTCTCCCTAAGTTGATCTAGGGTCCATGCAATTTCAATTGAAATGCTAAATTTATAAAAAAGTGAAAAGGGCCCAAAACAACCAAATATATCTCGAAAAAAAAGAGAAAGAGCTAGAGAACTTACACTACCAGAATTCAAGAGCTATTATAAAACTATGCTCATTACAATGGTGTAATATTGCACACAGAGATAGATAGCTAAATGGATGGAAAGGAAGGCCCAAAAGGTGATCTACAACACACAGTGGCCAGACTTATGAGAAAGGTAGTATGGCAAACCAGTAACAAAACAGTTCACTTTTTTTTGATAAATGGTATTGGGTTAATAGGCTGTTTAGTTTGTTCACTTGTTTTTTATATACCTGGCCTCCAAACTCATGCCACAAGCAAATATCAATTCCCGATGTAATGCAGGTGTGAATATGAACTGCGGAACCAGAATAGATTTAGAATAAAATTTAGGATAATATCTTCATATTCTTAGATAAATAGTTCTTCAATAACACACCACATGTAATAACCAAATAGAAAGAAAGCTAAATTGGGTAAACTAAACTACATTAAAATTAGAAATTTCTGTTCATCAAGAGACATCATTAAGAGCATCAAAAAGGCAAGCTACAGAGTAGGAGAGAATGCCAGTGCATATACTTATAAATGATACATATTTGGTTCTCCTACAAATCACTGAGAAAAGGCTGAAAACCAAGTCAAAAAATGCATGAAAGACAAACAGACACCTCACAATGGAGATATCCAAATGATCAATAAACATAGGAAAAGGTGATCCACATTCTTCATAATTATGGAAATAAAATTACCACACTGAGAAACCATTACCCACTCCCCAATAATGGCTAACATGTAACCGACTGACAATCCATATTCGTTCACTGAGGGTTAGTGAAGCAGTAACCGGAACTCTTAGGAACCACTGACAGGAGTACAAACTGGTACCAGCACTTTAGAAAAGTTTAGCAGTGTTTATTAGTCATACACACATCCGTGGACCTAGTAACTCCACTCTGAGGTATATACACAACAAAAAGACAGACATATGTTCCCCCGAAGGATGTATCTAAGAGTGTTTATAGCAGAATTATTGCATTCTCAGTCACTTCAGTCATGTCCGACTACTTACAACCCCATGGACTATAGCCCTCCAGATTCCTCTGTCCATGGAATTATCCAGTCAAGAATACTGGACTGGGTTGCCATTTCCTTTTCCAGGGGATCTTCCCAAACCAAGAACTGAACCTTCATCTCTCTCTTATATCTCCCACATTAGTGCCACCTGGGAAGCCTACAGCAGTATTACTGGAAACAGACAAAATCTGGAAGCAACTCAAGTGTACTCAATAATAGAATAAACAAAGTATGAAACAGTCACGAAAGGAATATGATTTGTCAATAGGTATTAATCATATCTTTTATTTTCTATATTTCTGGTGCTTTGATACCTGGGCCGCTGCTACCCCTGGAGAGAGTCCCTTCCAGAGTTAGCCAATTTCTATAACAGTAAATGACTGTCCTGCACTTGTGTATTTATATGCAAATTAACCAATCCAGAGCCCACATCTCCCAACCACCTCCTCTGTGGACCTCTTACACTCTCAGCTACTATCCCCCTGCTCTAATCATCCTAGGACAAGATATTTGACAACTAGGAGCCAGCCCCACACCCTGGAGCCTGCTGAAATTATTCAAGCTAGCCAATCCTAAGCCTGCTTACCTTGCTTTGCCGATCCCTTCCTACACAAACCACAATAAAGGCTCGTGCTCACATTTCCCCTCCTCCTTCTGCCTCCTGACTCAGCCTGGTGCTTCCCCATGTGGCCTTGAATGGTATGCCTCCTCCTCTTGGGAACTGTAATAAACTATCTTTTCAGTGGCAGGCATCTCCTGACCTGTTGGCATCACCATACATAAATAATAATAAAACCTACATTTCTAAAAACACAATAGAATGAATGAACCAAAACTATGTACATCAATAATAGTAAATCTCACAATGTGATGGTGAGCCAAAGAAGGCAGTTATAAAAGAGGTCAGTGTGTTGGTCGTCAATGTTCCCACCGATGAGTGTAATGACCGGAAGGGGGCACGAGGGAGACCTCTGGGGGCACTGGTGATGTTCTGTTTCTTGTTGTAGGTGTTGATTGCATGGGTGTGTTCTATAAATTCACTGTGATGTACTCATGATTTAGGCATTTTTCTGTATGAGTGTTACACTTCAGTTTACATGAGAAAAACCACTAGGATTCAGTCAAAACTATATTCAAATAAAATAGAGAACATTCCAAAACTGGAAAGAGTATAAATAAATTATCTAACACCTCACATAATAAGTTTAAAAATTAACAATGAAAATGAATAGGAAACAGCCGGGAGACAAGAAGGAAAAACAAACAAGTTAATTAGAGTAACATAAAATGCAACAAAATTGATTAAACAAATTAGAACTAGTTCTTTGAAGCAATCAGTAAAAAAAATTCCATCTAGTCTAATTAAAAAATAAAAGCAGCAGCACAAAAATACAACAGTATAAATGAAAAGAAATATATTTCAACAGGTAGGTATTTTTAAATTATTTGTAAATATTATATCAAGCTTTAATGAAACATGTGAAAATGCCAGTGTTTTATAAGATTTTCTGTAAAACAGGTTTCTAAAAATGACTTGAGGAAATACAGAAAGCAGAAAAGAAATGTTTCAAGATATCAAAGTAATAGCTCCAACATCAACACCCAGCTCAGATAATTTTAATTTTTTTCCAACTTTCAAGAGCTCTGTGCATACAAGGGCAAAAGAATGAGCAATTTCTTACATATATCATGAAGAGAGTACATCCTAATACAGGTTAAATACAACTGAGAGAGAAATTACTGATCAAGGTCGCATTCGCATTAGGTGGAAAACTTCAAGCGCAGTAACAAAAAAGCAAAAAAACCACTATAAAAATTAGGAAGCCAAGGCCAACTGCTGGGAAAGCTCTTCTCATTTATAAAATGGAGACACACAGAAGAGAATACCCTCTTCTTCCCTGTGTAGCTGTCTTTCTGGGCATGGCAGTTGGAATTGCCACAGCCATCCTAAAACTATGAGGGAAGCTCAGACTCCGCCCTGTGGACAGCAAGAAGAAAGATGAAAAAGACCAGAGCCTTTGATCTTGGCATTGAATGTCTGAAGTGGCCAACCCTGGAGTCCAGTCCTCTTTTCATGTGAGATAATGTCTCCCTTATTGTTTAATCCACTCAAGGTGAGCATTGTTACTTTCAGACAAGCACATTTTAATAATATATAAAGATGAATTACATTTAGGCAGAGGGGAAAAAAAAGAGAGAGAGAGAAAAGAGTCTAAGAATTTTTTTAAAAAAAAAACCACTGAGGAAACATGTAAAATTTAGTAAAGCATAGGATAAATATGATGTCCTAGTCTGTGGGGAAAGAAAGGATCACTGAATAAGTGATAGAAGGAGCCAGTACTAAAAAAGGTAAAAATGTAAAATGCATGATAAACCATAACAGTATAATTTATCCCAAATCAATCCCATGTGGCAGGCTCCACGGAAATAAAATTGAACCATAAAAATACTAAAAGAAAGTATGGGTTAATAGTATCTACTTTGCAAACTGGGTACGGCTTTCTTAAAAAAATACAAGCACATACATTTTTAAATGTCCCTAAGTGAAAATATTTTCTTAACTCAAAAGCAAACAATATATGGGAACAAAATATTTGACATAAATAATTGTCAATTCTCATATGAAAGAAAGATTATATGAGTTAACAAAAAAAATTTAAATTTGATATTAAAAAAGCAAAGGACCTGAGGTATAATTTATAAAATGTGAAATGTATATGACCAATGATTACATTTTAAATGTACAATCTCCTAAAATGCAAATGTAGTAACATTATTTTTTCATAATGTTACCAAATTAGCAAGCATGTTTTAATATATCATTCAATTTTTGAGTATAGGATATAACAGAGACTTCCATATATTACTGATGTTTGTGTAAATTATTAAATCTTTCTATAATCAATTTTAAAATATGTATCAAGAACATCAAGAAACCTAAAATTATTATCCTTCACTCAACTTCTACTTACTAAAAAAATTTAAAGAAATATAGCTATAATAAAAGTATATGTATTTTGGATATTTGTCACAACACTATTCTACAAGAATATGGTGAAAATGCCTAAAGATTCATCATATGGGAAGATAAAATTAATGATGGCTCCCTGTAAGTTGAGTAATGTGTTTCCATTAAAAAATCATCATTGTAAAGAATAAAGAAGTGAGAAAATACTCCCAAGACAGCATTAAGTGAAGAAGTCAGGATATAAAATTTATGTGCAATAAATAACTATCTAATAAATATACATATTACTATCTCTATCTGTATGTACAGGGTGATGGAAAAAAGAAATATATATGTATATAAGGAAAATGTACCAGAAATGCTAACAGTATTTCTTGGTTCAGAGTTTATAGCTGACTTTTATATTCCTCTTTTCATTTATCTGTATTTTCTAAACCTTCTACCCTAAATGAGCATGTATCGATGCTATCTCCAAAACGAAGTGATGTCACTTAAAATGAAATATTTAATTGTATCTTTCCCTTTATTCAGAAGCAGCAGCAGTGATTGTTTTGGTTCTCAGCTACATCAAAGGTGGTTCTGCACAAGGGTTTGGAACGGTTGACATTTTACTTGGGAAACACGCTGCAAGAATGCTAATCCATGAAGAGGGTGAAATTTATTTGTCTTCCGTAACTCACTGTGCACTGTCGGAGTCTCTATTAGAACAGCTTAACAGACAGTGAACAATTCTCAAGCTGGATCCTCCCAGCCCTACCGCCACCCACCACCCCTTCCCCATTATGAACCCTGGTACTGGCTTCAGGAGCCACTGGTACTGGCCCCCGGTACTGGCTTCAGGAGCCACTGGGTAAAGGATCCCACCTAAGAGGCAGTGCCTACTTCATTACCAGGACGCTCCTGTCTGCTGGCTGCTGCCTTGTTTGCCTGGCCTCGCTGCTTAGAACTCCTGAACCCGGAGACTGTGGGACACTTACACGGTGCAGCAGAGCCGGGTAAGAATGTTAACGACGCACTTCCAAGCCCAGGGAGGGCTGGGGTCCTGCGGTGTGACAATCACTACACGATGAGCAATTATTACCTTGTGAATTATCAGCAGCCACAAGGCCCTCCCGGGGACATGACATCAAGAGAGGCATTTGATTCCTGTCCAAAGCCAGCTTTTATGAAGAATCAAAATTGGCAGAGAAGACAGGAAAATGTCTGAAACTAGTGAAGGAGAATGAAGCCCTCCCGTCTCCCTGGATAGCTGCTGGAACAGGGGAGCTAAGCCAAGGACATTGGTGGAGCTTCATGTCAGCAGCCTCTAGATCAATGGGAAGGGACAATGAGGCCCTAGTGCTGGCTGGGAGGAGGGGAGGTGGTCAGAAGCAGGAGGATGAAGTGGACGGTGGGCTCAGGGAGGTGGGGGAGTCACATAAGTATATTATCCTAAGGCCAGAAAGGATAGTCCAGGCCCTTTGCCACGTATCTCCCAACCCTCACTCCAGGAAACTTGCCTTCCAGCCCTAGCACAGCCACCTGCTTATGGATACCACCTAACTGAGTTTTTCCAGGCTCTGGGCCTCAGTTTCTCAAGCAGAGCTGCACAGAACATCATGGAGAGGCTGGGGATCAGAGAGACTGTTAACATGAAGCTGAACTCCAAACCACTGCATGTCCACTTCCACGACTGTCTAATATATTTGGGATACAGTAAGATACTGCTGCAACAGATTTTCTAGGACTAGAGAAAAGCAGGAAAACCACCGAGCTAAAAATTCTTTCTTAGTCTCTTGGTTTTAACTCAATTCTACTCTATGGAAAGGAGTTTAAAAAAAAAAAAAAAAGCCTTTTTCTCTCTCTCCTCACACCAGGGTGTCCTTTGTCCTGGAATGTCAATGCATAAAGCAAACCCTCAGTCTTTCCAGATGCTTTCCACCCACTTCCCCATCCTCCTGCCCAAGGAGACAGGCTAACCTCCACTGAGCTAGTGAATTAGGTGGATGGTGCCCATGGGAAATGAGGTTCAAAGGGCCTTCAGGAAGCTGGCAATTTTCCCAGAGTTTTCACTGTACCAGGGACCCATGTTAATGGAACAGAATGATTTCCCCACAACAGAATCTTCAAGACAGAGAAGGGCAGATATCCTCAGCAATCACGTCATGAACAAAATGTTTCTGCTAAGCTGTAGCTCATGTTACACTCCAAGCAAGCCATGCCTCTGGAGAAGAAGTTTTCCTTCTTCCATTCACTACATCAAAACAGTCCTGAAAACAAAATCTCATCAGAGCTAAAGCCCCCAGCTCCCTCTCAGTTCTTGGTCTGGATAAGAAGTGGACACCTCTCCCCAGACATGGGAGGGGAGCTGAGCACTGCTCACCATGCAGAGCCCTGTCTCTGGCCTCAGGCTTTGATACACAGGTGGAGAGAGGAGCTGCCATACAGGGTACTTCCAGGCAGAAAGCCAGGCCTCTCTGGGCCTCTCTGCTCTTGTGGGATCTGGGATAGAATACTCAGAGAAGGTCTAAAGCTCCAGTCACCCGAAGCTGATGTAGAGTTCTCACTGCCAAGTGCTGCACCAGGGTCATTACACGGGCCGACCCCTCTATTCAACCAAGAGGTTCCTATTGTCTGCACCTTTCATCTGAGAAAATGAAAGTTCAAAAAGAGGAAGTGGCTGCAAAGCTCAGGAGAAGCAGAGCCAGGAATGTCACAAAGGCCCACAAGTCAGGGAGACACACACGTGTGATGCGTCTTTGTCCACAGCAGGTGCTCGGTGGCCCCTCCTAGGCTCCCTCTTGTCCTGTGCTTTAAACAGCTTTCCCTGTCCCCACCTTTGAAAACTTTCCTACAGGCGGTCTTCACCAGTCCCATCCCAGCTCCCATCATGCGCTGAGGACATCTGCATGGACAACTCCAGGGGACCATCCTTTGGAGATTTCCATCTGAACAAAGAAAGCCAACTGGATATTTGTAAGGCTCCATTAGGAACAAGCCTCGACCCCCAGGACAAATGTCAAGCCGAGTCCTGTGGGAGCTAGATGTGACTTTCCAACAAAGCCTGCCCCTGGTGAGGTTGCCTGGTAATCACCCATGCCGGACAGCTCAAAGCAGAACACAAAGATAATTAATGTTTTGTCTGCAGTTACACAGCGAGCGGGTGACATAGACCTTTGATTTTGCCATACTGCACTCCTTCAGCAAGAACGCACTTCCTGGATGAGATAATTTAATTAGTATTTGTCCAGCACCCTGCAGTGAAAGGCGATCACACACTCCTTTCATCTTCTGAAGGGGCTAAGTAAGATACAGTCTCTTGATGCCACTTACTCTAAAATGTCCGGGTGACTCACCCTTCCCGAGAGTTCCCTGCAGGGTATCTACTTTAAGAAAACATCCATTTGCTCCTTAATTTAAACAGTTCCTCTTGATTTAGATCTTAAAGAAACTACTTGATTAGTGTGTGTGTGTTCACTGCTGTTGTTTTTCCATATAAACAGATAGATGGATATACGATATATTCATATATTAAGATACGATATATTCATATGTTGAATATATAATGTCTTTTCGGGGAACCCTGACCCTTCCCCACCATGAGCGCATCCTGTGATCAGTCCTCTATCCACTCTTACTGGCCACAGAGAGATACAGTTGAGGGGACCTCCTCTGAGATCAGGATTACTGATCTCTGCACTGTCTTTGTATCCCTCTAAACCCTTCCCCTCTCATCTGCTGCCCACCCTAAACTTTATTTTCGGGTTGCCCCAATTTCCCAGCCCTATCCCTCCCAGCCCCACCTCTACCAGGAACCACAACTCAGCTTTGCCTTTAAATGCTAACCTAGACGTGTGCCACTCGTCCCAACGCTTCCTCCTTGCTTCCTCCTGAAACCTCCCAGACCTTGCTTTAAGGCACCCTGGGCCTAAATAACAAACATTTGCTATGGTAAATCCCATTCCCTGCTTTCCAGATAACTTCTCCTTAACAGAGATAAGCTGCCAGGCAGACAGATAACAACGGGGATATGCAGTTATTAAGGGCAGATTTTAAAATGACAAAAGGATACATTTAAAAATAAAGCCCACTTGAAAATCAGCTTCCCTTCCAACTCAATCACATTCAGACCTCCTGCTCCGCAGCTCCTCATACCGAGAGATTCCAGCTCCCATTGGCTTCAGGGTATTGGAGGAGCGTTGCCATGGCAACACGGAAGGCCCAGACACCTGAAATGGGAAGTGGAAGACACAGTATCTCTCCCTCTCTCAGACACCTGGAGTGGCCAGCATGACCCCAGTCAGCTGCCTAAGTCGAGGCAGGGAGCCCTACTGCTAACATTTCCACCCGCTGGTGGGATCTTGGGGTTAGAGCTGAGCTAAAGAAAAGGGATGCGTACCAAGCCTCTTTAGTCGTGCCTGACTCTTAGCGACACCACAGATTGTAGCCCACCAGGTTCCTCTGTCCTTGGGATTCTCCAGGCAAGAATACTGGAATAGGTTACTGTGCCCTCCGCCAGGGGATCTTCCCAACCCAGGGATTGAACCTGCGTCTCTTATTTATCCTGCACTAGGCAAATGGGTTCTTTACCACTAGCACTATCTGGGAAACCCCTCCAAAAGGGGATGGGGGGGGGCAGCAAAGAAGCCAGCAGGCAGGGCGTGGTTATCTAGGAGCTCAGAGGGACATCTGGGGATGAAGGCAAGGACCATGGCAAAAATGAATGGTCACCAAGGCAGGCAACTCCTTTCATACCAGAGTAACTGAAAGGGTTCCCTGGTCCTGGTTTCCCCTTGCCAGGTAGGAGTCCCAGCACAAGCCAGTTTCTATTGTGGCTATCTATGAATATCCGGACCGACACTGACCATCCATCCCCAGGCTCCCAACCACCAACTCTCATGGCTTGGGGCAACCCTAAAAGACAGCGCAGGTCATCTTTGACAGTGCAAGCCACACTCTGGCTTTCCAAGGCTCCACACCGCAGTCACCAACCCCTTCTCTGATGCCACAAACAATCCTCTGAGCTCCCCCATGTCATCGTCACCATTGCCTCACAATCACTTTTTGAACTTCCTATTACTTGACCAACTCATGACTCTACTTTCTACTGAATGGGCTGAAAGTCCCCCATCTGCACATCACACATGGACACCCAGGCATCCCAGCTTCTCCCTAGCAAGCCAGTCCTCCTCCCCACAGTCTAACTGATGAGGGTTCCCATCGTGCTTTCTAGCTCTCACACTGTCCATGACTTCACAGGTGTGTCCTTCCATGGAGTCCTCAAGGAGCACAAGTAGAGAATGCCTTCCCAGATTCTCAGGACTCCAGAGTCACAGAAGCCCTTCCCGCCGCTCTGTTGCCCCCAGTCGTGCTCTCTGTCAGAGGTTTATCCCACGTATTGAGAGTTCACCATGCCCTTCATCTCCAGGAGACTGTCATTAGTAGGTATGTCTTCCTCTCAAATGTATAGAAACGTGTGTGTGTGTGTGACTTCAGGAGCCTCTGCCTGAGTCTGTGCCAATCAGCTTATGCTTTCGTGATTATACTGAGCCCTGTGACCCCTTTACATCACGGATGCTCCCATCTCTGGCTCCAAAAAGACAACAAGTGGTCCTCCTGTGCAGGCCATTTCTGGGAGAGCATCACTGAACAGCCAGCAACTGCCCTTCCCTGCACCCCTCCCCCATTGGCCCCACACTGGCTCATAAGGACCTCATCTGAGGTCCCTTGCTGGATCACTGTTCCACCCCCCACCCCGCACCCCAGCTTGCCACACTGACCTCTAGGCCCCAACTTCTTGTTAGAAGCTTGACTTCACAGGCCTCCCTTTCAACTTGGAAGTTCCAACTCTGGGTAAAGGCCACCTTGCCGGACCTCAGCCCTGAAAATGCACCCCCCATGGCGGGGGGAGGACGAGACGATGTATCACTGAAAGGAGTCCTCAGGGCTGCCACTCACCTCAGCACCGAGTCAAAACCAGCTAAAGCCCACCATGAACTCTGCGGCTCACCCGTCTCTCATTTATGTCTCCAACGGGGGCCAGCACTGTCTGCTTCTCACCCTCCATGGGGCTCATTTTCTATTTTTGGCTTTGCCTCACTCTTGGATTGGGGGACACTCTCTAGCCATAACCTCTGCCTCCTGCCTCAGTAACAGTCACACCTGTCCTCGCATTTGGGATGATTTCAGCCACTCCAGGAAAATGCATCACCCCTTCTGGTCTCACCCAGGACCACAAGGCGGGTCCTTCAGGCCCAAGCAATAGGACCCATCAGCACCAGCGGTCCCTGCTGCATTCAGAGACAGCATTGGTATCACTTTGGAGCCTCCTCCCCACCACGCCCCATAAATACCAGCATCAACAGCAGCAGCCACAGAGAGAGACCGGAGAGCGGACTGCTGTGCTGGTCACCATCAGCTCGGAACACAGGCCCAACACAGGGCAGCAGGGGGAGAGGGAGGTGGGCACGCCAAGGCTTACCTTCCGCATGTCTTTACCAAAGGTCTCACTGTAGGTCGTGCCAAGGATTTCAAACTGCACGTAGGGATTCGAGCTGTCTTCCCGAAACTCCATCACACCTGTGAGGCCAGTGATGTGGCCCTGCAGGAGAGAAGGAAAAACCACGGGAGGATAGTCAAATGTGGATGGAATCCCAAAGGCAAGGAAGAAAGAGGAAGTGGTTGCCAAGAGGGAGACAGTCACGGTCTGGGTGGCAATGGACACCCTGCAGTAAGAGCAGAGAGGCTGCCGGTCCTGGGGCCTCCAAGCAGGACCAACACTTCCAAGGCCATTGCTCACAAGCAACGCTCCCCAGCTTTGCCCATCATTCATGCTGTTAATATGATTACAGCATCTGCTCTGTGCCACACACGTGCCAGCCCTGAGATTACAGAAAGACAGCTTTCGTCCCCACCCTCCTGGAGTTTACGGTCTTCCACTGCAACCAGCTCCAGGGGCTCACCTTAGCCTGAGCCAAGGAAGGCCAAGGTCAGTGAGAGCCATCTCAGGCATGTGGTGGGAAGTGGCAGGACAGTGAGTGTGAACATTAAAACCAGCTCAGATCCTGGGTTTGCCACCTTGGGCAAGTCATCTCCCATCTCCCAGCTTCAGCCTGCAACTAAGCCCACATCACAGAGCCTGCAGGGACCAAAGGAGAGAATGTGTACAAAGCTTGGTGTCTGGTAGAGACCAGATGCGGGGGTGCACCGGCCCTCAACCTCTCTCTGGCAGTTCCATGAGGCTCTGGAGGAGCAGGGGGCAAAAGGGTTGAGTGAGCCTGGGCTGAACCCTCTTCTTCCTTCAAGCCTGGGGTGAGGGGTTCTCAAGCCAGCCTTGATCTCCCACAGACTGTGAGCTGGGAGAGTTCCAGACAGTGAGCTGGCCCCAGGGGGGCCCCTGCTCAGACCTGGGCTCAGCAGATTCAAACCAGTATCAGACTACATTCACTGCTATCAAAACCACGCAGAATTTATTGTGACTAGGACTTCTGGCACTATAGATTTCCCTAAATGTCCTTTTGAAGCCTCTCAAAGCCAATTCACTCTAACAAGCCTTGTGTGGATTACCCAGTTCACTTCAATCTAGTCTTTTGATGGATTTAATGTCACACCTAAGCCTATAGGACACACAGATGTCCTACATGCTGAGGTGTGACAGAATCCACGAAGTCACAGGTATGTCGATGCACACACAGGCGTGCACACACAGACACGCACAGGTACTGCCAACTGAGACAAACTCTCCCGGGGACAGTGGCAGCCTGCACAGTGGGCATCTGGCAGACGTGAGAGAGCCAGGTTCCTCCACTACTTTTCTTACTTGTGATCTTGGACAAGTTACATAACCTCTCTGAAGTCTGATCACCTTAGATAAAATGGACATGATAAGACATATTATTAATGGACTCAATGGACATGAATGTGAGCAAACTCCAGGAGATAGTGAAGGACAGGGAAGCCTGGTGTGCTGCAGTCCATGGGATCGCAAAGAGTCAGACACGACTTAGCCACTGAACAACAAATAACACATATCCCTGAATCCCAGCTCACCAGCCCTCAAACACTGGGACAGAAAGAGGGGCCAGGGGAAAGGCCTGGGAGGGGCCTGGCTGGGTGAGCACAGAAACAGCTCAGCTCCCCAGAAGAGGCAGAGAGTGGGGACGTGAGGAGGGGCCTGTCTTTTGCCTTGGCCAGGAGGTTACCCCTTGCACACACCTTTTTGATTGTGTCTAGCATAGACCTCCCTCCATTCCACGGCTTGGTGGACTTGCGGATGCAGTTTAGGCTTGCCATGCTGTGCCACTTCCGGTCCTCCAGCTTCCTGTGGAAGGCGTTGGCCAGCATCAGGACACTGTCATACAGGTAGAGGTTGGAGATCTGCAAAGACAGACATGCAATGCATTTGGCGCACTCCCAGGGATGGAGAGAGACCATAGAGGGCTGGGGTGACCCTGGGTGCCAACACTGAGAAGTGAGGCCCGACAGCTAGGCCATGATCCTCTGGCTTCCAGGTGGCCATTCAAGCACCCAGCTGGAGTCTTCAGTAGAATCAGACCTGGTCCTGCTTCAGGAACTAAAGGGGGAGGTGGATCCATATATCAGTGGAACCAGGGTGATCAGAACCATGGCTGAGTCTTGGACACAGCTCTGTGGAAGACTGGAGGGGCCATCCCACTCAGGTATAACAAAGGATGGAGAGAAGGATGGGCAGAAAGCTCGGCCTAGAAGGATTAGGGTAACGGGTGGGGAGCATTGTAGGGAGGGCACCATAGTAGCAGAGGCATGAAGGTGCAAGGAAGCCGGGCCACATGGGGCAGGTTCCACCAGCATTTTTGGCAAAGGATGAGATAGTAAAGATTTTATACTTTGTGGGCCTTATAGTCTCTTCTGAAACTGCTCAACCCTGCTATTCTAGTAGGAAAGCAGCCACAAATGATACCGTGATTTCTATGCAATGAGTCAGAAAAGCCCAAGTGAACTTTTTGGCCAAACCAATACATAAACAGAGGATGTGCCAATAAAACTATACTTAGAAAATAGACAGTGAGCCACAGTTTGCTGACCCCTGAGTTGGAGAGACTAAAGACAGTTCAATACGTCTGCATCAAAGGGACAGCAGGGAGGCAGGGATCAAGGACGGAGCCACGCAGAGCCTTGTGAGCCATGCAGAAGAGGAAAACATAGGTGGATCAGGATCTGTGCCCGAAATCAGATCTGTGCCTTAGAATGATCACTCTGGTCCCTGGACCTCCACGGGGGGTGGTGTGGTGGCCTGAGTGACACTGGCAGCCTCTGTGAGGGTCCAGAGGTCACGGAGCCTGCTCTGCAGTGATGTCACTGCCAGCCAGGGGATGCACTTGGAAGTTGCTGCTGTGAGCATCTGAGAACTGCTCCTCAGCTTAGCTGTGCACAGTACAGCTGGATCTTACAGGAGAAACAGCCCATCTCAGAACTCTCGAGATCATGACAATGAGGGAGAATTCATAATAACAGTGAGCAGAGTGGCCCCACAGCAGTGAGAGGCAGGGGTAGAACCAGTCTGGGAACCCTCCTGACCGTGAGTAAGACCCTGAGGTGCATGAGCCTGGACTCCAGAGGTCACAGGAGCCCTCGGTGGGGAGGAGGTCAGCCCTGCTTTGTCACCACCCTACCCTAGCCCTCTCTGCTCCTCCAAGGGTTGACATGGAGCATGAAGGGAGGTGACAAAGTAACGTCCATCCCGGGTCAGATTTGTGACCCCTCAGGGTAACTGTTGTACAAACAACCATTAGCCAAAGTGGGTCAAGGGGATGGCTCTCTGCACACCTCACCAGCAAGGTGTCTGCTAAAAATATTCCAGGAAAACAAAATCACTGGATATAAATAGGAGAATACGTTGGCCTCACAGGACTCCTGGGAAGATCAAATGAGATCCTAGGGCTCTGGGAAGCATGCCTGCTGTCCCCCACCACTCCCCAGTATGTCCCTCACACTCTCAACATCTCTGAGCCTCCTTCTCAGCCTGCAATCCCCTTCTTCCCACATCGTAGGCAGGATATTCCCAAAGCAGAGGCCCGGACAGGAACCTGGGTGTGGGGAACTGTCCTCTGCAACTGAAATCAGATGTGGCCCAAGGGAGCTGGTCTAGGTCATCATATACACCTGCTCCATCGTGCCTCTTCTCTCTTTCCCCCTTTCATGCTCATCTCCCAGGGTCACCTCTGCGATGACATGTCTGAGAAGAGCTGACCCCTTCCTCCATGGATGTCCCTGTGCTTGACCATTCCTGCACTGCCCTGTTCCATCTGCCTTCAACCCTCAGCCTTGTAGTGGGCACAGGGATGTATGCCACAAAGGCCTGCATACCTGACATCTCTCCATCCTGTAAGTGTGAGAAGTAGGGCAAAGACCTCCCTGGTGGTCCAGGGGTTAAGAATCTGCCTGCCAGTACAGGGAACACAGGTCCGATCCCTGGTCCAGGAAAATCCCATATGCCTCGGAGCCACTAAGCCCATACACCGAAATTACTAACGCCCAAGAGCCTAGAGTACATGCTCCACAAGCAGAGAAGCCACTGCAAAGAGAAGCCCCCGTGCCCTACTCGAGGCTACTAGAGAAAGCCAACGCAAAGCAACAAAGATCCAGGGCAGCCAAAATAAATAAGTAAATAAAGTAACAAAAAGAAGTAGATGGCGGATGGCATGAGTGTGCTGTTATAACCAACTGCTGACTGAAATATAACCTCAGGCTGTAGGGAGGCAGGCAAGTCAGTGCCAGGTGACCTTTGTGGGGGCCTTGCACTACACAGCTGCTTACTTGACAGCAGAGAAAGGTCACTCCCACCACCAAGAATTCACCCCCTGTCCTGAAGCGAACACCAGGACAGAACACCATCTCCTCCCTCTTGATGCCTAGGAGCACAGCCTTGATGAGAAATATTAACCCACTCCCTGCTTTTGTCAGCCCCCATCCCTCAGGAGTCCCTACAACTGCAAAATTATTCTGATATGTCTCCTGCCCCTCTGAAATACAAACCAATAATGGAAATGTTCTAAGAGTATGTAAGCCACTTAGAGTTGCTTTGGTGTTATTTTTTATTTGCTTTTTTTTTTATAAAGGATATCTCAAAGCTGAGAGTCCTTGATGATGTGAAGATTTCTCTTCTCAAGACATTTATGGATCTCCCAGCCACCCACTCACAGCCAACGCTATTCACATAGCTGGCACCCTCTGACCCACATCCCCACCTATACACACACTCGCACACACACACACATACACACACACACACAGGGCCACTCCTCCCCTGCAGTGGCCCAGTGTACTTCTAGTCACAATAAATTAAGGTACTTAATTACATAAGTGATTTATCCAATACAAATATATGAATGCAGAAAGGCCTGCCATGAAGAGGAAAACAACAGGATGTGACTCAGAAAGGCCAAAGGAAGAATAGGCTTGAGCAATGCTCTTTTCCAGGTTTAGGTATTGATATTTCCACTATCTCTGGAACCCAACACCAACCAAAGTACATGGTTGGTACTTGAAGTATGCTTGATGGATGGATGCATGTAGATGAACGGGTATGTGGAGGTGGGTAGGGAAGATGGGTGGATAGATAGATGAATGGATGGATGGATCTCTACTAATTGATCTTGGTTCACAAAAAGATAAAATGTAGAAAACAGCAGGAAAAAGAGATTTTTATGCCCCCAACTTTGACTTGAGCGGAGTCATGCTTTATTCAAACAAAAATGTGTTTCTCGTTTATATTTGCTCAGAGTGTCTTCTGGCTCCTCACCTGTCGCTGTTTCCATCTTCTCCTCTCTCTTCTGCCCCGTCTCCTACAAGGTGCTGTCTCAATACTTCTCCCCGCTTTGGGCAGAAGCTAACACTTCAGTACTTATCTGTGGCTTCATGGTCATCTCAGCAACCTCAGCATCCTAACTTGGGTGACTGTCTAGGTTCACTAGTGGGTATACAAGGGAGGGTTGTCAGGAGAAGGCACTTTTAGGGAAACAAAGATCAAGAACAGTAGAAAGGCTGCCTCTCCATGGGGCTCCCTCCAGATCCTGACAAACATAAAAGAAACCTTTCCTCGGGGTAGGTGGGTGAAGACCAGTGTGCTAATGTCCCAGATTGGTGAAGCCAGGTCCCTGAGTCAAAAGGAAAGATCTAGAGAGACAGAAGCTCCCAGCTTCACTGACTCTCACTCAATGCTTGTCTTGAGGAGCAAACAGCCTGAGCTGGTGCTACAGGTTGCAGGGTCAGAGAAAGGGGCCTGGCCTGAAGGAGTCCTTGCCTCTCTCTCTCATGTCTCAGGTGAGGCCCAGCACAGAGTTCTCTAGCAAAAGACAGACAAGCAGCTACCATCACCTCATTCCTCTGAGAGTGGGAGCCCAGGACTCTGGCTATCCTAAGAGCACTGCAGCCCGGAAATGACAAAAGACTGTAAAAGCATTTCAGGTGAGAGCTGACTTGACAAGCTAAAGAGAGGCCAGAGTGTCTGGGCCAAGGGCATGGCAGAGGAAAGACCCGGATGCACAGCAGAAGACCTGGAACTGGGTCAAAGAGGCCAGATGGAGGAAAGTCAGAGGCAGACAAGAGCCAGAGCTGGAAGAGGAACCTGAGGCTTTCCTGGGAGCCTATGGCCTCCTTTCTAAGTGTACACACAGCTGCAAGGGGCCTGGCTTGTTTGGTGAGCCCACTGAGAGATGCACGCTGGGGTCCTCTTTTGTGTCATACAGCAGAACTGTCACTCTACTATTGTGCAGCTTAGCCCAGGGCCTGGGTTGACCTGGGCCAGCTCTGCTCACTGCTCAACACCCAGCAGGGACAGGAGCCCATAGATATAGCATGTGCTTGATAAATGCTCAAAGTACGGGTGAATTGAATCTCCTCTTCCTCTCACTCGCAAGGTGATGCTGAACAAGTCATCTAAAGTTCTAGCCTTGAGGTTTCCCTCGTGGTCCAGTAGTTAAGATGCTGTGCTTTTACTGTAGGGGACACAGGTTTGTTTCCTGATGGAGGAACCAAGATCCTGCATGCTGTACAATGCAGCCAAAAAAAAATAGACAAGAACAATTTTAAAAAGCTCTAGCCTTATCTTGATTACAATAACATACAGTATGTTCAGCGTCCCTGGAGAGGTGCAGTGGGTGGTTTTGATTATAACCCTGGTGCCAAGTAGCCAAGTATCAGCCCAAGCTCTCTGAATTTAGTTTTATTTTTGGAGGGAACAGGGACAGAAAGGAATAGGAGAAACAAAGGACCCAGGCAGGCTCCTGACTTCAATGCGGGTCAGCAGAGAGCCTGTCAACCAGGGGTGTCCCCGGTGGCCAGGGCCCAGTGTGAGTCTGTCACACAGAAGCGTGGAGGCTCTTGTGAAAAGAAACTTTGATCTGCCAACACCACTCGCCTCTGCTCCAATGCCCCTTGGCCTGAAAGCTTTTCAAGGGCAAGCAGGGGTCATACATGGCTCCTGCAGCTTCAGGGTCAAAAGACTGAGCAGGGATCAGTCCTGGGTATCAGGACCAGCACAGAAAGCTGCTCACCTGGGTGTATGTCCCTGGCTTCCTCCTGGCCCAGCAGCAAGGTCACAGCGGCCATGGGGCCCTGGGCCTGAGCTGGGCCTTTTAGGTCTGCATGTCCTAAGGTGTTGCAGGGCTGCCCTTTGAGGAAAAGGCCACTTCTCTGCTCTCGGGGTGCGTTATAAAAGCTGCCAATATAGGAAGGCCCGGAGTGAGCGCCTGCACAATACCCTGACCCAGGTTCCTGAAAGGGAGACGGCTTGGCGTGCTTTTAAGCCTGACATTTGCACTGCAGGGCTGGCTCAGCCACGAGAGTCCAGGGCACAGCCAGTCCTGCGCTAAGACCCCCCAGGTGTGCAGGGGGGAGTAAGCGACACGTGGGAGGCGGCGAGAGCTACAACAGGCACGTCAGCAGCCCCACACCCGCGGGAGGCGCCACGCCCTGCGCCGTCACCAGCCGCCCATTCCCTGCCGGGCGCAGGAGTTTCACCCCTGCGGGTGCTTCCTAACATCCTCTCTACATGGTCACCTCCCACAGCCTCCACATAGTTGAAATGCCCTTATTTCTCCCCAGGGATAGGGAAATCCCCGGTTACCTGGCCTCCAGCTTCCACCCTGCACTGAGTTGTCATTCCCATAGGCACGTTCTGCCCTGTCATATCCCCGAGGGCCACCCACCCTGGCCTCCGTTCCCTGGGACTGCTCTCCTCGCTAATTGATTTCCCAGTACTTCTTGCCTCAGACACACTAGACTCAGCCCCTGCCTTCCTTGGCTTCTGGGCCTTGACATATGACATTCTCTATAACTGGAAAGTGTTACTAAATGGAGATTAAAATTCCTGATTTGTTTGGAGTTTGTGAGAATCAGAGAGACAACATTTGTGAAATGTCTAACATAGGAACTGGCATATAATAAGTGCTTAAAGCGTGTCTGCGGAATTAATGGATGTTGAATGAATAGTTTTAAATTGGTTCTTAGGAAGAAACAAAGAGATGTCAAAGTGTTTGCAAAGAGGATGCCTCTTAGAATTAAAGTGATCAAGAATAGAAGCCACACTGTGAAAGGGAATAGGACCTCTGTATGGATACATTCCACATGGAACTGTCCATCTGCAATCTGAATCTGGGTTATATGCTTCCATGGGATGGGGGCATCCTGGCAACGCTTGTCTTTCTAAAGTCAGTCCCCTATGTAAGAGGCAGGTCCTCAGATGGGAAACAAGGAAGGTGAGGTCACATCCATAGGAGACATAAGAGAGAATTCAGCTATGAGTTCCTGACTGGACTTCAGCTTTTAAGAAACCCAGGTAGACATTCCTGGCTTCTAGATAATTAAAGACCAATCACATGAAACCAACTGAGGACCAAGAATGGAAAGATAGATTTTTTTTCTAAGAGTTAACACCAAGAATCCCCATTACATCAGTAACTATATTTTATTTAAGAAAATACCTTGTGTCAGCAGGAGCAAAGGCTACCAGTAAAATTGTTAAATTGATCTTCATGAGAAAATAAGAAGAATTTATTTTGGAGTCAAGACCCAGTTAGGGGATAGGAAAGGGAGGGTAGCAAGATGCAGAGAAAGGATGAAGCACAGGATGGGGGGAATGGGGCAGCAGAGGAGCAATCGTATCTCATTGGGGAAGACTTAGAACCTGAGAAGCTGTTTGTGCAGCTACAATGCAAAAGTCCCACTCCAAGGCCCACCATATGTGACACCATCTCTGAGACTGAGATGTGTTGTCTTGTTGAAACCAGAAAAGGCTCTGATTTCCCATCTGGGTTGGTACTAGATGCGGTAGCAGCAGTCCCATCAGAAGCCCAGGTGATTTGTTTACTTACTTACTGAGTCCCTAGAAGCAGTACGAGGGTCAGCAGTAATGGAAACAGAGCCCCCCCTCCCCTGCCCCACTCCCATGAAATGTCCTGAGCTCTCCAGCAGAGCCATACACATTTGGTTCTATCTGACTCTCAGCAGGCTGAGCCCTGTGTACATCCCCATCAGAGTGGAAGGGAGAGGCCCCCAAGGATGACGATGGCTCTGCTAGGGCGCCAGCTGTCTGCCCTCCCAGAGCTCCATACGCATTTCTCCACAGTATATCAGAATTTAGGCAAATCATATTAGATTGCTCCAGCCTTGCCTCCCTTATACTCAGGGGCCCAGGGAGGTGCTGGGCATTCACATTATCAAGGTACAAGTCATCCTGGAAGGCATGGGAAGATGGATGGAAGGCGAGGGTCACAGCCATGTGAGCCAGCTGCATCTCACCAGCAGACCATTATCTGCCCAACACCAAAGCTGGCAATGTGGGAAATGTTTTCATTAAGAAAGGCTGCATTTCCTCCAGCTTTCCAAAGAGGCTGGTTTTCTCTTGCCTCCATCATTAATCAAGCAAAGTGGACTGTGTAGAGAGACCTCACAGAGGCAAACAGCAAGAACTGACCTCTGATCAGATCCTCAGACAGGCTCTGTCCATCCAGCACACTCAGACCAGCAGAGGGTCCCACTGGGAGGACAAGCCGATGCCCAGATGTCACAGCTCGAGAAATCCATCTCCAGGTGCAACCTCTCTGCCAACCTGCTGCCAGCCCACCCGTCCCAAGAGGGGAAGCCACATCCAGGCCTGAGGAGGGAACAGATGGTGGCAGAGGGCAGAGAGTCGGGGGAGCTCTCCTCATGTTGAATCCAAGATGCAAGGAGGGTGGAGCGTTGAGGGTCATTTGCTCTACCCAAGGCTCTCTGGCCTCCAGCTGTTCATATAGCCACCCGTGGCCAGGACGGCAATCAGCTGTAGCCGAGGGGACCACCTGTGCACCTGTCTCTGAGAAAGGCATGGATCCATGCTGGCCACGACATGTTCCATCTGGGTCTTTAGGGTGAAGTAAACCAGAGAAAATGACAAGATGTCCAAAGGAACTCTGGTATGAAGAGGTTCGGTGCTGCTTCAGAAGAAAGGCTTCTATAGGCAGGTTGACAAGAAACTTGTAAGCTTGGGACAAGTGTGCAGAAAGCCTTAAAGAAATAGAGATGCAAGAGGTGGTGTGGGGAGTGGGGTCAAAATGCTGTAACAAGTTGAAAGAGGGAGCAATGATTCCATCTATTAAGCCATCTTATGATTTTAAAATTCACAAAGAAGAGAAATCCCAACCTAAGGGAGCATTTTATGACAACACCACTTTAGCTCCTGCAGCCTCATTCAAGGGGCTCCACAGTGACCAGACAACACAGCTTCTATCATTTACCTGTCCCACTTTGGAAACACATTTGAATAGAAGTGGAGTAAGAATGTGACAATTCATTTGTTAGGTTAATTGCAGCCCTGAAGTCATCAGGCAATGCAGTCCTAAAGACCAAGGATGGTTCAGATGCTGCTCTGAGCAAGGCTGCCCATAAAATCTGAGCAAAGCCTCGGGGGTTCTTAGGGTCTTGTCATTTTTATCACAGACAACCCCTAAACAAACCTGTTGAGAAAATAAGAATGAGAAGCACCCAAATAAGACAGTGCTTTGTAGGGAAAAATAAACAACAGCACTGCCCGTTGCAAAAGCAGTGCCTTTGGAGCCAATAGAAGCCACTTACTTAGGTACTTTTCTTCCAAAAGATGTTCTCTTTACTAAATAGGAACCAAATTGATTTGCTATAATAGTGCCTGGTTGGCTTTGCAGCACAAAAAGCCCTGACCACAGGCCTAATAGAATAAGATGGAGCTTCTGAGGTCAGCTCAGTGCAGAAGCAGAGAGATGGATGATCTTGCAAAAATTCCCTGCTTTTGATGGCCTTCTTGAAAACTTCTAACCCAGAATTATCATCCCAAGAGAAGCTGTCTGGGGGGAAAACTAAAGATGGACTTGAGAGCTCCATTTCCAAAAGAATTTTCATTAATTCCATCAAGACAAAGTTAATAATCCATGACATCAGTGTTGTATTTTTTTTTCCCCCTTCAGTTGGTTGTGCTAAACATGTTGGAATCTTCTCAATAAATCTCACAGCTAGAGGCTAGTAGAAATTAGTTTGCCTTCTACACTGTCATTAAGAAAGAAAGAAGTGGTAATAGCTACAGAGAAAACTTGAAGGGAATGGCTTGTAAATGAGATGAATCTACAAGCTGCCCAAATGGTGGTTGGGTGGGATGAGTAAATAAATCCACATTTGCCTCTCATCACAGCCTGTACAAGGAAGCAGATACAACAAATGGAGATAGATTCATTTAATAAAGTATTTTATTTATAGATATATAAAGAGGCTTCCCGAGACAGTTTAACTTATGTTAAGACCTGCATTCTTAACAGATCTATCCCATTAGCCCTTATCGAGAGTCTCCAAGGAGCAGGGTCTTGTCTGAAGAGCTATGCAGGCTGCAAAGACACTGGCCTCCCCTCTCCCCACCAAGGCAGCACTGATGGAGTTCCTGCATGATTGAGGCAATGGTAAGTGGTGCCCAACACTGATGATGAGGGGCCAGACAGAAGTGAGCTCTCCCACCCGCTGCGAGACTTTCAAAGAGCACGCTCAGGACAAAAGTAGACTACATCACACTGTTCAAAAAATCATGAGGCCACGTTCAGTCTTCCCATGGAAACCCAAGCACACCTGGCCACATCCTCTAGTAGGAGAGTTCTGTTAACAGCTCGGCCTTGTTCTTGTTGCTGTCTATACATCCTCTCATTTATTTTCATTATGACTCTGAGGGGTAGGTAATATTTGAATCCCCAACGTACAGAGAAGGAAGCAGAGGCATAGAATGACAAATAAATAATAAAAAATCATTAGCAGCTAGATTTACTGGGATCTGAGCCCAAGCAACCTGGCTGCTGTGCTGTCACTGCTACTTCTTCCATGAAAGCTGTTGTTGCTTCTGCTGCTGCTGCTGCTGCTGCTATTATACTGCTGCTGCTATTGCTACTGCTGCTGCTATTGCTGCTGCTGCTGCTGCTATTATACTGCTGCTGCTATTGCTGCTGCTGCTGCTATTGCTACTGCTGCTGCTGCTATTATACTACTGCTGCTATTGCTACTGCTGCTGCTATTGCTGCTGCTGCTGCTATTATACTACTGCTGCTATTGCTGCTGCTGCTGCTATTGCTGCTGCTGCTATTGCTACTATTATACTACTGCTGCTGCTACTATTATACTGCTGCTACTATTATACTATTGCTGCTATTGCTGCTGCTGCTGCTATTGCTACTGCTGCTGCTGCTATTATACTACTGCTGCTATTGCTGCTGCTGCTATTGCTACTGCTGCTATTGCTGCTGCTGCTGCTACTATTATACTACTGCTGCTATTGCTGCTGCTATTACTACCGATACTGCTATTACCACTCTTAATATTACTGCTACTGCTGCTACTTCTGTTACTGTTACTATCATTGTTGCTACCACTGCTATTGCTACTGCTGCTGCTGTCACTGCTGCTACTGCTGCTGCAGGATCTGTGAGGCAGCTCTTAAATCTTGCTCTTCATACGGCATCTGGCTCTCAGCAGAAACAGAGAGAGGTGGGGTGGCCAGGATTCTGTGTTCGATATTGCACTGACCTCACCTGAGGATTAGCCCCCCACCGCAGAGCCATGGCTTTGTTCATCCTCCTAATAAACGTGTGTCATTTCAGAAAGTCCTCTACTGCATTCTTCTCTGCTGCAATCAGTGTCTTTTCCTCTCTTGTCCTCCAGGACAGATTCTTTACATCCAGTGTGACTGATATGAATGAAAGAGCTCACCTGGGCTTCCTGTCCATGGCAAAATGACGAATCAAGACCTTGATGAGCCATACTTTGGCTGTCTCCCTCCACCCCACCAGGGCAGGACATGTTGGTGAACTAGGAAGCAGCCCTCTTTTCTTGTGGAGTAGAAGAGGTACAGTAAGGCAAGAAAGAAATGGGAAAATGAACAGGGGGTATGGGGCGGGATAGAATAGGGGTGGTGTGTCTTTGGGGAAGGATGAAGCCTTTTGGGGAGAGAGAACCCATAGAGACCTTCCTGGGAGTGAGACCCCCTCGGGGTCTGGCCCCCACAGAGAATGGCAGGCACCTCCCCCTCCGGCCCCAGGTGGGGACGAGCACACATTGCCTGGGCCACGTGGTCACACTACACTTCCATCCACATGGAGAGTGAGGTGCTAATACAGAGTCAGTGTGAGAGGCCCTCACCTCTTCTTCCAAACTCTAGAAAAGAAGAAGGCAGAGCAGGACATAAAGCACCTTCCACGCCTGCTGCATATGCCCGGGGCTTTCGAGTCCATGGGCCCTTCAGAGGTCTTTGATCTGCTTTCCTGGTCAGTGCCTCACCATCTTTCAAAGATCCCAGACCTTGGGATGTCTCCCTGGAGCGGTGGACTTGGGGCTAGTGGGAGTTACTCCAATGAAATCCTGATGTCTTCTGTGCTTCCTTATCAACCAAGAACATATTTCTAGCATTTGCCATCTGTGGGAGCATACTTCCTCTCTCCCCAGTTAAGATTATAGAATGGATTTGGTACTTTGACAAATCACACACGTACATAGCTCACTCTAGAGATTATAATAACCTCCCTTCCCCAAATATATGCCCCATGATTAGATGTTACCAAGATGTCCTGGGATGGGACTCATACTCTAGAGGCAGACACAGCCCATCACTGACCTGTAGTCCCTATTCCAGGCAGAAAGAAGGGTAAACTACTTCAAACACTGAGTGGCAACCACATTCCATGCATAAATTATAAGTACTTTTCACAAACCCAGGTGGGAAAAATTTCCTTCTGTTACATGGTTCCCACCAAGCATTGAAAGAAAATTTTCTTAGGGACCATGTTCCTAGCAGAGTTTCAGATGCCAGTCTACCAACAGACAATCTTCACCATTACCCCCAAATATCCAGGAAGAAAACCACCTCTCACCATGGGTGCACAGCTCCACATCCCCCTCCCAGGCCTAAGAGAAGCTAACCTTGACTCCACCTATGTCAAAAGGGTAGTGGAGGGACTAATCATACACACTCTGTATTTCTCATCTTGGAAGGAAGGGACCAGGTGGGCAAGTCATGTTTCTACCCTTTGCACCCTCCTGATCAGCTAGGATTCCAGCAGTGTTCTGGTTGACTTAAGACTTAGCATTCAGAAGAGGAGCTGAGACGTTTCCCAGTTATTTCCATATTTTTTACTTTCTACAGGGAAGAACTTAAAATGGGTTCAAAATGATGACTCTCCATGGGAAGGCTCTGTCCCCAGTCCTGACAGATGAAATCATTCCCCATCAACAGAGTCATCACAGAAACTTAAGTTACAGGACTCTCCTTACTCCCTAAGTGTGCAACTTTTAAATACAAGAGGCACCCAGTGAGCTAATATGCTGCATCTGCTGACGTCGGCCATAATTGCCTGCTAATGTGCTTAGAGGTACTGCCCAGTTGACTGGTTTCAATTTCAGCAAATGACAGAGTTCTAATAATTACAGTTGGTGGGGAAGTGTGCTCAACCAGAGCTGAGGCACACTGTTGCATGAGGCAGGCCAAGGGTATGGGTGAGACTCCCTCCTGGAAGAAGTTTAGGAGGCCAGCACTGACCTGCAGCATCTGGAGGTAGCCTTCCTGGGGGTCGCAGAGCAAGGAGGAGATGCGGTGGTTGTTCCTCATGCATTTCTGGTTGTCCTTTGCAGAAGGGAAGATCTGCCGGACCACAGTCATCCTGCCAAGGGCGCTGTGGACCAGATCCAGGATCTCTGGGTCACTGATTTCCTGGGAAGATAACCAGAAATGCTTACCATTGACTTATGACCTCGTAATCTCTGCAGAAGACTTACCAGTAGATGTCTAGGTTGACAGCCCAAATAGTTGATGCCAAAGGGGTCATGAGTTTGGGCTCAAGGTCAAACAGTTTGTTAGCTGCTTACTTACAAATAATACTTATTTACCCTAAAATGCAAACAGGATTATTCGACACCTTCCCGGAAGGACAGAGAAAGATAATCTGCAGCTAAACCACCAATGCGTTGGCTTCCATGGAGTCAAACCATAAAAGAACCAATACTATCAAGTGTCATGAGAGGCATTAGCTGGAATAAAAGGCTCAGTTTCCTGTTGGGAGTTGTCTACCTGATGTAGACAAGGAAAACTGGCTTCCTCTGACAAAGCTGAACAAAATGCAGTAAGTTTCCCATAATTCTTTAATAATTAGATTTTTTAAAGATTTGCATACATACAAAATTTTAAAATATATCCATTCATTCATCCACTCATTCATTGCACAAAATCTACCCAACAGCTCCTCAATGTTTTGTTCTGTGTTACGACGGGTATAGCTGTGAATGAGTCAGGCTTAATTCCATCTGGTGAAACTCAAGGTCATCATAGGCTGAAATATATGGAGTGATGTCATACGGAAATCTAGGGGCAAAGGAACCCATCGAACTTCCACATGGGCCCGTGTGCTAAGTTCTTTACACGCATTATCTCATTTTGTACTTGCAACAGCTTTAGGAATTCTATGAGGTAGATCCTGTTATTACCCTATTTAAAATGAGCACTCTCATGCATAAAAAGAGCAAAGGGAGCAGGCCAAGGGGAGCTCTTTCCAGGATGAGGCTTCTGTGAGGAATTAGCACTGAAGTTGAACCTGAAGGATGAACTTATTAGGCAAAGTGTTTGCTGGTAAAGGCGAGCAGGCAGGACAGCGAAGAGTCGAGTTGGTAGTAGTACTGCTGAAGATGGAGGCAATGGTACAGGCAGCAAGGTGCCTCTCCAACCTAGGGAGGGGCAGGGCCACTTGCAGGAGAGAAGAATGATCAAAGGCAGTGTGGGATCTGTGTCCTAGACCAGATGTGGTTATGGGGTTCAGTAAATACTGCTAAAACATCCACACTATAGATGATGAGAAGCACTTGAAAGATTTTATGCACCAATAAGCCACAATCAGATTTACACTTTAAAAAATCTCTGACTGCTGTACAGAGAGAGGATTAGAGAGTAACAAAACAGCTCCATGTCTGAGATCAACACAGGGACTATAAAAAATGGACATTCACCAAGGGTTTTATTGGTGGAAGAGAGGTTAAGAAAGCTCTGGTTCACTGGTTCTAAGAAGTGACTCTTATCTGTGTTGGTTGCAAGTCAAGATTTTAACCATGAATAACTGTGTTTTAAAATTGGCCTTAAGTCTTCCTCCTTTCAGATGACACAGCCCAGCTTTGAGATGATGAGAAAGTATAAATGGAGCTAATGAGGTTAGAAATAGTGATCGGGAATTTTCAGAATCACATAAACAAGAACATAACATGTTTAAGGATGTAAAGGTAAACAAAGCACTTTCAGGAACTGTCCTAGGTACTCAAAATGAGTGTATAGACTGGTCAGTTATAACCATGTACTAGATCTGGGAGAAAGGAAGAAATTAAGAGTTGCATCCTTTTAGAATGATCAATAGTTCCCAAATGTAAAAACTACAGGCATTTCTAAAGAATTAAAGTGCTTGTACATACTGAATCTGGGTTTCAACCACTTAAACTTTGTATTTCAGACAAAAGTCTGTTTAAGGAACGATGATCATATTGGATTGGGACCAGCTGACAATCAGTGGTGAGGAAATTGCAAAATGTTCATATCTTTGGACTACCAAGTGAGAAGAGCCCAGGATCCAGTTGGGCTTCAGAAAACAAAGCAGAGAATGTAGCTGAGCCTGGACATTTGTGCTCTGCTCTTAGCTGCCCTGCTAATGGACACATTGCCCCAAGCACGATAGCAGGATGAGAGAACTCATGTTCTAACCTACTAGAAAGTAACACTCTAAGAAAGACCAATGCACAGCATGGTCAGCTTTACTTGAAGAAGGAATATAGAGGTCTTCATGGGTGGGAGGTAACCTATAAAAATCATGAGGTCATGAGGAAATAATTCAAATTATGCATAAGGGGGTTCATCACAGTCAGCACACTTAAAAGAAATGGATATGTGACATAACTTTTGTTTTTCTCACTTACTCTTGATAGCAGTGGAGAAGGCAATGCACCCCACTCCAGTACTCTTGCCTGGAAAATCCCATGGATGGAGAAGCCTGGTAGGCTTCAGTCCATGGGGTCGCAAAAACAGTAGGACACAACTGAGAACTTTTCACTTTCATGCATTGGAGAGGGAAATGGCAACCCACTCCAGTGTTCTTGCCTGGAGAATCCAGGGACGGTGGAGCCTGGTGGGCTGCCATCTATGGGGTCGCACAGAGTCAGACACGACTGAAGCGACTTAGCAGAAGCAGCAACAGCTTGATGGCAGAGGTCACCACAGAAGCTCTTTTATTTAACCTATCCTGCACCCTCAACTTCCAGATAGGATAGCATTGAACCCTCCCTACTACCCTGCAACAATAACCTTGGAAATTGTAGGGGGCCTGACGGATAGGAGAACACAGTACCTTTCTGGTAGATATAGCCTCACTTCCCTACAATAAGCAGCAGCATATGGCGGGACTGATGTCAGGGCAGCCAGGACCTAGTCAAGGGTCCCGCAAGTCAAGACCTCCTGCAAGTAGCCCTGATCTCCAGACCTTTCCTTTCCAATTCTACCTTCCCAGGACAGAGATGAGAACTTGGCATAGCTTCCTCCAACCCGTTAGCTGCTATATGCCTCCCTTTCCCTAAGGATCTCTGCAGAATATCCCACGGTCCTGTTTACACCCACTCACTCTGAGTCAGAGCACTACCAGCCACCTCCCCACACCTCTGCTGCCGTTGCTAAGTCACATCAGTCGTGTCCGACTCTGTGCGACCCCATAGATGGCAGCCCACCACGCTCCGCTGTCCCTGGGATTCTCCAGGCAAGAACACTGGACTGGGTTGCCATTTCCTTCTCCAGTGCGTGAAAGTGACTGCAGGGCACCAGGCTCCTCCCTCCATGGGATTTCCAGGCAAGAGTACTGGAGTGGGGTGCCATCGCCTTCTCCGCCACACCTCTGGGCCTATCCCTAGTATCTAGTACAGAGATAGCTGCAATCAGATGCTAAGAATCCACAGAAGCAACTCCCCTGGGTCCTTGGAGGCAGTGAAAAGGGTCACTTCTCCCAGGGATTTATCCTTTGCTTTGGAGATACCCAAGTCTGCACCATCAGTCAGTTCCCTCAGCTCCATGCCAGGCCTTCTTCTGTCCTGATGGCCCCACCAGGTCCTTTAGTACTACTGGGCTGCACACAGGTATCGGCTCACACCCTGCTCACTGATGCCAGGGACTGCTTCCAGGCTGGAAACCAGGTCAGCCTCTGGACTACTGGGAAGAGGATCAAACTCTGGGTCTTCCTAAGGGTGCAGAGGGCAATCAAGCAGCCAATTTACATAAACAACTTGGAGAAAAAACTTTCCCTTTGTCTCAGCTGAACATTCCTTCCAGAGAGTGCTACTAGCAGGAGAAACAAGACAATGTGTGTATACTGTGTGGCCTCCACTGACCTCACCGAAGTCAGCAAGGCAGCAATGAAACAGTAACACATCATATCCATACACTCAACTAAGAGCTGATGTGTGGAAGGGCACAGGCACAAAATAAATATTCCTTGTTACAAGCGTTGCCTGGATGCCCCCATCCCATGGAAGCATATAACCCAGATTCAGATTACAGATGGACAGTTCCACGTGGAATGTATCCATCAGTTCAGTTCAGTTCAGTCGCTCAGTCATGTCTGACTCTTTGCGACCCCATGAATGGCAGCACGCCAGGCCTCCCTGTCCATCACCAACTCCCAGAGTTCACCCAAACCCATGTCCATCAAGTCGGTGATGCCATCCAACCATCTCATCCTCTGCCGTCCCCTTCTCCTCCTGCCTTCACTCTTTCCCAGCATCAGGGTCTTTTCAAATGAGTCAGCTCTTCGCATCAGGTGGCCAAAGTATTGGAGCTTCAGCTTCAACATCAGTCCTTCCAATGAATACCCAGGACTGATCTCCTTTAGGATGGACTGGTTGGATCTCCTTGCAGTCCAAGGGACTCTCAAGAGTCTTCTCCAACCCCACAGTTCAAAAGCATCAATTCTTCTGTGCTCAGCTTTCTTTATAGTCCAACTATCACATCCATACATGACCACTGGAAAAACCATAGCCTTGACTAGACGGACCTTAATGCACAAACACTACATAAATTATGAATAATAAAATTATTTCAGTGTACCTTCCATCAAGAAATAAAATATAACCTGCATCTTGATTGGATGCCTCTTTCCCAAATGCTTGCCACTTCCTCATCAGGAGTTCCCTCTGCCATGCCATAACTTATGGATGTAACCTAGATGATATATATCTTAGGCTTGCACATTTTGTTTAGCTTTGTGTAAGCTAAACAGTCTGCATGCCTCTTACCATTGTGTTTTAACACAGTGTTTCTCAAACTGAGTCTTGTATCAGGATCACCTGGGAAACTAACAAAATTACAGAGGTCCAGTCTTGTCCCATTTCAATAAGCTAAGCTTCTGTGTTCTACATTAGCTCTCCAGATAATTCCAGTATTCACCAACATCTAAAAACCCCTGGGTTTAACATTAAGTTTTTCTGATCTATTCATGATGATGGTTACAGCTCTGGTTTATTCATTTTCACAGCTGTATGCTTTGCATTGTATGATTCTGCCACAATGTATTCATGGTATTATGATTACCATTTGAATGTTTTTGCTTCTTTCCTATTGGGAACAAACCTTCTATGAGCAATTTTTCTTTCCTGTGTGTCTTGGTGCACACATTTAAGAATTACTCTGGAATTAGAATTCCTCCATAGGAGAATATGAAAGTGAAAGTCGCTCAGTTGTGTCCGACTGTGTGTGACCCCGTGGACTATACAGTCCATGGAATTCTCCAGGCCAGAATACTGGACTGGGTAGCCTTTCCCTTCTCCAGGGGATCTTCCCAACCCAGGGATCAAACCCAGGTCTGCCACACTGCAGGAGTATTCTTTACCAGCTTGAGCCACAAGAGAAGACCATAGGAAAATATGAATGTATTCAAATTTACTGGATAATACCAAATTCCCAGAGTGATTTGCATCCACTTATAATCATGTGTGGTGAAGAGTTCTTGTTGTTCTTCCTTTCCTGATCCTGATAACCTGCTGCTGCTGCTGCTGCTGCTGCTGCTAAGTCACTCTTGTTGTGCCCGACCCTGTGCAACCCTATGGACAGCAGCCCTCCGTCCACAGGATTCTCTAGACAAGAATACTGGAGTGGGTTGCCATTTCCTTCCCCACCTGATATCCTATGACTTCCTAATATTTGCCAGTCTGCTGAGAATGAATTGGTACATCACTAGACTTTAATTTCCACTTCCCTAATACTTAAAAGAGTTAAATATCTTTCATACACTCATGAGTCATCTGTTTCCTTTTGTGTGCTTGTGATTTTTGTCTAATTTCCACTGGGTTTTATATTTTGCATGTTGATTTATGGGATCCTTTTTTCAGTTCTGGATGTTAAGCTTTTATTACATGCTACAGATACCTTCTCTAGTTTCTAGATTATTAAGTAAAACTAGGCTATAAATTCATCCAACTTGGTGTTTTCTTTGTCAAAAGATTTTTATTACTAATTAAATTTCCTTATTTCTATAGGAATTTGCTTGTTTTGCCTTCCTCGCCCTGTCATTTTTTTCCTACATGTTTAGGCATGTTGTCCAAATTTTCCAATTGATTGGCATAAGTTGCTCACAGTGTCATTCTACTTCTTCTATTCTCCCCAATGCATCTAAAGTTGTGTGCCGTCATGCATTTCTAGTAATCTGTATTTGTGTATCTTCCCTCTTATTTTGACCCTATAAGTTAATATATTTCACAAATTCTCCTTAAAAAGTATGTTTTACCTTAATAGATACTGTTTTATGTGCTGGTTTTTTATTTCATCAATGTCTACTCTTAACTTTATTATTTTTATTTTTCCATTTTCTTTGGATTTATTAAGTGGCTACTTTTGAAACTGTTTCCATATGAAACTTAGCTGATGAATATTAAACATTTTTTCTTTCCTAATGCAGGTCAGGAAGCAACAGTTAGAACTGGACATGGAACAACAGACTGGTTCCAAACAGGAAAAGGAGTACGTCAAGGCTGTATATTGTCACCCTGCTTATTTAGCTTATATGCAGAGTACATCATGAGAAACGCCGGACTGGAAGAAACACAAGCTGGAATCAAGATTGCTGGGAGAAATATCAATCACCTCAGATATGTGGATGACACCACCCTTATGGCAGAAAGTGAAGAGGAACTGAAAAGCCTCTTGATGAAAGCAAAAGAAGAGAGTGAAAAAGTTGGCTTAAAGCTCCACATTCAGAAAACGAAGATCATGGCATCTGGTCCCATCACTTCATGGCAAATAGATGGGAAAACAGTGGAAACAGTGGCAGACTTTATTTTGGGGGGCTCCAAAATCACTGCACATGGTGACTGCAGCCATGAAATTAAAAGACGCTTACTCCTTGGAAGAAAAGTTATGACCAACCTAGATAGTATATTCAAAAGCACAGACATTACTTTGCTGACTAAGGTCCGTCTAGTCAAGGCTCTGGTTTTTCCTGTGGTCATGTATGGATGTGAGAGTTGGACTGTGAAGAAGGCTGAGCGCCGAAGAATTGATGCTTTTGAACTGTGGTGTTGGAGAAGACTCTTGAGAGTCCCTAGGACTGCAAGGAGGTCCAATCAGTCCATTCTGAAGGAGATCAGCCCTGGGATTTCTTTGGAAGGAATGATGCTAAAGCTGAAACTCCAGTACTTTGGCCACCTCATGCAAAGAGTTGACTCATTGGAAAAGACTCTGATGCTGGGAGGGATTGGGGGCAGGAGGAGAAGGGGACGACAGAGGATGAGATGGCTGGATGGCATCACTGACTCGATGGACGTGAGTCTGAGTGAACTCCAGGAGATGGTGATGGACAGGGAGGCCCGGCGTGCTGTGATTCATGGGGTCGCAAAGAGTCGGACATGACTGAGCAACTGAACTGAACTGAACTGAACTGAATGGACTATTTAAGACTATAGATCTACAATCAAACATGCTTTAGTTATGACCCACAAGTTATCATATATATTAATTGTATCATTGTTTCTAAAAGTCCTCTTTGAAATGTTTTTGACTCATGAGTAGTTTACGAGAGTTTTAAAATTTTTCCAAACATGAGGTAATTATTTTTCAGTAATCTTCAATGCATTATAACCTGAACATGTGGAATGCGTGACACAAATCCTTTAAAATGTATGAAGCCTCACTTTGTGACAGTTTGCAGGAATGTTTTGTGTTTCCACTGTCCAACTGCTGCTGATTTCAGTGGTCCATTTTTAGGTCCATTAGATGGGGAATTTTCCCATTTCTGTTTGTATTCAGTCTTTATTTTCAAAAATCATATTTGGAGTTTTCTTAATTACATATAAGTTTAGAATTATAACTCCTTGCTCAACTGAAACTTTTGTCATTATTTATATATCCTCTATTTCTAGTAACGTATCTTGCCTTATAGTTTACTGCTATTAATATATACACCACTTTTGTTTTGCTTAGTATCTGGCTGTTCTTTTCCTATTTCTTTGCTGTCAATCTTCCTCTGTATCACATTTTAGTTGGGATTCTTGTAAGCAAAATATACTCAATTTTTTATATCCATCCTAGACATTTTAGTTGAAATCTCAATCCATTTATATTGGACAATGATCATACATATAAATGAACTGAGTTCATCATACTATTGACATTACATATTTTACTGGTCTTTTTCCTTCTCTTTAGTTTCTTGAAATGATTTTTTCCTATTTTCATTTTCTTATTCTCTTTTCAAAGCTATAACAATATTGTCCATTATTTTTTCATTGGATATCATAAATACTTTAATTGCATAAGTGTGAAATTAATCAATATTCTTACTCTCTCAATCTTTATCTCTAATCATCATCTCAACTAATGTCGTAACAATGTCTAGTGTTTTAATTCTAGTTTTCATTATGCTCTATTATACATAATTTCTATTATTTTATACAGTAAATATTTATCTACTTAACCAATATTTATTAATATATTTGTTAAACATTCTTCTGTGGCCCTCAAACCTTACATCTAAGATTATTTTTCTCGCCTTGAAGTATATCGTTTAGAATTTCCTTGAAATGTGGGTTTTTTGGTGACAAACTGAGTTTTTGTTTATTAAAAAGCATTTTTATTTGGATCTCATTCTTAAAATTAAAAAATTCCAAGTTGAACATTATTTTTCATAGCACAGTAAAGATAATACTGCACTATAGTCTTGCTTCCATTTTAGTTCAGTGTATTAGATTCCTAAGGTTGTAATAACAAATTTATCACAGACTTGGTAGCTTGGAACAACAAAATTTTATTCAGTCACAGTTCCACAGAGCAGCAGCTCAAAAGTCAGTCTCACTGGGCTGGTATCAGAATATTGGCAGGCATATTCAGCCCACAACCTCGAGTTATGAGGAATCAGTTTAACTGTCATTCCTTTGAAGATGACCACTTCTGCATGGATTCTCTTCAGATGTTTCTCCATTTCTGGCATTCTGCATTCACAACATGGAGTGTATTTTCAATTTTTATTCTGCTCCTGATTCTTAGGCTTTCTAGACCTGGAGTTTAGTTTTTTCAATAATTCTAGAGAAATCTAAACCATACTATCTTTCAATACTATTTTCCCCTGCTATTTCCTATTTCCTTCTAGAAATCCAATCAACAGTATGTTAGAGCTTATCATTCTATTTTTCATGTTTATTAACCTCATTTCCAGCTGGTTGTTGTTGTTGTTACTTGTTCAGTTCCTAAGCTGTGTCTGACTCTTTGCAACCCCATGGACTGTTAGCACATCAAGCTTTCCTGTCCTTCACCATCGCCAGGAGCTTGCTCAAACTCATATCCTTTGTTGACCTATGGACATTTGTTGGCAAAGTAATGTCTCTGCTTTTTAATATGCTGTCTAGATTGGTCATAGCTTTTCTTCCAAGGAGCAAGCGTCTTTTAGTTTTATGGCTACAGTCACCACCTGCAGTGACTTTGGAGCCCCCCAAAATATAATCTGACACTGTTTCCACTGTTTCCCCATCTATTTGCCATGAAGTGATGGGACCAGATGCCATGATCTTAGTTTTCTGAATGTGGAGCTTCAAGCCAACTTTTTCACTCTCCTCTTTCACTTTCATCAAGAGGCTCTTTAGTTCTTTGCTTTTTTCCATAAATGTGGTATCACCTGCACATCTGAGGTTATTGATATTTCTCCCAGCAATCCTGATCCCAGCTTGTGCTTTATCCAGTCCAGCATTTCTCATGATGTACTCTGCATATAAGTTAAATAAGCAGGGTGACAATATACTGTTGAAGCCTGGCTTGGAGAATTTTGAGCATTATTTTGCTAGCATGTGAGATGAGTGCTTACCCCTTGGAAGGAAAGTTATGACCAACCTAGATAGCATATAAAAAAGCAGAGACATTACTTTGCCAACAAAGGTCCGTCTAGTCAAGGCTATGGTTTTTCCAGTGGTCATGTATGGATGTGAGAGTTGAACTGTGAAGAAAGCTGAGCACCAAAGAATTGATGCTTTTGAACTGTGGTGTTGGAGAAGACTCTTGAGAGTCCCTTGGACTGCAAGGAGATCCAATCAGTCCATCTAAAGGAAATCAGTCCTGAATATTCGTTGGCAGGACTGATGCTGAAGCTGAAACTCCAATACTTCGGCCACCTCACGAGAAGAGCTGACTCACTGAAAAAGACCCTGATGCTGGGAGGGCTTAGGGTCAGGAAGAGAAGGGAACAACAGAGGATGAGATGGCTGGATGGTATCACTGACTCGATGCACATGAGTTTAGGTGAACTCCGGGAGTTGGTGATGGACAGGGAGGCCTGGCGTGCTGCGATTCATTGGGTCGCAAGAGTCGGACACGACTGAGTGACTGAACTGAACTGAACTGAACTGAGATGAGTGCAATTGTGAGGTGGTTTGAGCATTCTTTGGCATTGCCTTCCTTTAGGATTAGAATGAAAACTGACCTTTTCCAGTCTTGTGGCCACTTCTGAGTTTTCCAAATTTGCTGGCATATTGAGTGCACCACTTTCACAGCATCATCTTTCAGGATTTGAAACAGCTGAACTGGAATTCCATCACCTCCACTAGTTTTGTTCGTAGTGATGCTTTCTAAGGCCCACTTGACTTCACATTCCAGGATGTCTAATTCTAGGTGAGTGATCACACCATTGTGATTATCTGGGTCATGAAGATCTTTTTTGTATAGTTCTTCTGTGTATTCTTGCTACCTCTTCTTAACATTGTCTGCTTCTGTTAGGTCCATACCATTTCTGTCCTTTATCGAGCCCATCTTTGCATGAATTGTTCCTTTGGTGTCTCTAATTCTCCTGAAGAGATCTCTAGTCTCCCATTCTACTGTTTTCCTCTGTCTCTTTGCATTGATCACTGAGGAAGTCTTTCTTATCTCTCCTTGCTATTCTTTGGACCTCTGCATTCAAATGGGTATATCTTTTCTTTTCTCCTTTGCCTTTTGCTTCTCTTCTTTTCTCAGCTATTTGTAACGCCTCCTCAGACAACCATTTTGCCTTTTTTGCATTTCTTTCTCTTGGGGATGCTCTTAATCACTGCCTCCTACACAAGGTCACGAACCTCCATCCATAGTTCTTCAGTCACTCTATCAGATCTAATCCCTTTAATCTATTTGTCACTTCCACTGTATAATTGTAAGGGATTTGATTTAGGTCATACCTGAATGGTCTAGTCTTTTCCCCTACTTTCTTCAATTTAAGTCTGAATTTGGCAATAAAGAGTTCATGATCTGAACCACAGTCAGCTCCCAGTCTTGTTGACTGTATAGAGCTTCTCCATCTTTGGCTGCAAAGAATAGAATCAATCTGATTTTTGTATTAACCATGTGGTGATATCTATGTGTAGAGTCATCTCTTGTGTTACTGGAAGAGGGTGTTTACTATGACCAGTGCATTCTCTTGGCAAAACTCTATGAGCCTTTGCTCTGCTTCATTCTGTACTCCAAGGCCAAATTTGCCTGTTACTCCTGGTATTTCTTGACTTCCTACTTTTGTATTCTAGTCCCCTATAATGAAAAGGACATCTTTTGGGGGTGTTGGTTCTAAAAGATCTTGTAGGTCTTCATAGAAACGTTCAACTTCAGCTTCTTCAGCATTACTGGTCGGTGCATAGACTTGGGTAACTGTGATATTGAATGGTTTGCCTTGGAAACGAACAGAGATCATTCTGTCATTTTTGAGACTGCATCCAAGTACAGCATTTCAGATTCTTCTTCTTCTTCTTCTTCTTTTTTTTTTTTTTTTTTTTTTTTTTTTACTATGATGGCTACTCCATTTATTCTAAGGGATTCTTGCCCACAGAGACTGGCATTGCTTCAAAGAATACTTGTGCCTCTTTCTATCATGAACCTAGGATCACACCCAATCTAAACCACATGATTTAACATTAAATTTTCTTTTGTGCTTTACTAGACATCATAGGTGATGTGACTTGGGTCACAAGCCTGCATGAGACTTCTGCAGTTATCACTTCTCAAGAAAATGTCCCTCTTCCAGGCAACTCCAAAGTCAAGATAGAAAATTTCCCTTCTTATCTCCTTCTGCACAGTGGGTTCATTTCTCATCAGTGCTTAAACTGAGGATATAGATTTCCAGCTTTTGTGGAAATCTCTCATTTGCTCCGTCCTTACACTGGATCCCATGGGTTCTATGTCTCATTAGCCAGAGGAACAAATGCTCAAGGTCTCCATGTTTGACCAATAGGTTTAAGGCAAAGCCTAACCTGAAACTCTATTATTTCACAGAGTTTCCTTTGTTATATTTTGTTCCTGAGGACATTATTCTTGACTGTTCAGTTATCTATTTTTAATATTTTCAGATATATTACATTCAGAATTTTTAGTTCTTTTCCTTTTGGGTATGTCATTGAAGCTAATTACACTTCTATATGCAGCATATTAAAAAGCAGAGACATTACTTTGCTAACAAATGTCCGCCTAGTCAAAGCTATGGTTTTTTCAGTAATCATGTATGGATGTGAGAGTTGGGCTATAAAGAAAGCTGAGCGCTGAAGAATTGATGCTTTTGAACTGTGGTGTTGGAGAAGATTCTTGAGAGTCCCTTGGACTACAAGGAGGTCCAACCAGTCCATCCTATAGGAAATCAGTCCTGAATATTCATTGGAAGGACTGATGCTGAAGCTGAAACTCCAATACTTTGGCCACCTGATGTGAAGAACTGACTCATTGGAAAAGACCCTGATGCTGGGAAAGATTGAAGGCAGGAGGAGAAAGGGATGACAGAGGATGTGATGGTTGGATGGCGTCACCTACTCAATGGACATGTTTGAGTTTGAGCAAGCTCCAGGAGTTGTTAATGGACAGGGAGGCCTGGCATGCTGCAGCTCATGGGTTCACAAAGAATCGGGCAAGACTGAGTGACTGAAGTGAACTGAATTGATGCTTCTATAAAAACATATTACTTAGTCTTGTACATAGAATTGTAATTCTTTAAGGCATGACCCTGCCTTTTTCCTGGAACACCTAACTCCAAATTCCTCTCTATATGTCTTGGCTGTGTGAGTGACTAAACTTCAATTCTTTTGCTACAATTTACATTTGCCTCATTTGCCTGCCTTTTCCTAAGTTCACTGTCATTAATATTATAAGGAGGCCTATTTCTGAGGGGCCCAAGAGAAGCATGTGCAACCTTTTCCATCTGGTTAAATCTCAACTGTATTCTTAAATCATCTCATTATTACAGGTGGAAGAAGGTAAGGACTCTGCAGATTACATCTTAATTTTTTTGTGTTGCTCCAGAAATATCCTCCCTGAATTTCTCTGTTGCCTTCTCCTGCAGTCTAGAAGTTTCCACTATAAATCCTCTTTCACTCAAGAGATTTTCTTTGTGAGAGAAGATGGAAGCTTGGACTAGGGTGGTTGTAAATGGATCATCGTTAGAAATGGTGAATTGCCAGGAGCCAGCACAGGAGATCCCACCCATGACAAGGTCATGTGGAGAGACCTGATGGGCAAGGCGAGTCAGGTCTCAAGGGGTCCTCTGCCTGAGCATCTGCCCCAAAACCAAAATCTGTGTTTACTGTCTGCTATACTATACTCTTCTGACGTTACAGGGAGCTATCCCCAACCACATTTCTCTGGAAAAAGTTAACTTAGAGCTCCAACTGGTCTCCTGCATATGAAAGGAGTGTCTCAGCTCAAATCCCTCTGAAGGCTCTCTAACTTGCCTGACAGGTTCCCCCAGACTTTTACAACTTGTAATTGTTTACAGTCCCCCAACCATGAGAGGCACAAAGCTTAAAACATCTTAAAGATATAGAGCCTTTTAGAGCTAAGAATTAGTTTGGTGAAGGGTTTCATTGTTGACTTAATGTTTGCCGCCAGGCCTCCATATCCTTTATCTTTTAGGCACCTGGGAGGATATTTATCAATGTAAACAGGATGCAGAAATAAGAATATAGTAGTTTTGATGTTAGCAATACTAGATTTTTGAGTTAATGAATTTTCTCTTTGTTATAAATCACTGTACTCCTCTTTCTTTGTTATAAATTGTTGTGTCCTTGCTATGTAAGAATGTAACTTTATTTAGTGCTTTCTGAGAGTGGCACCAGATTTTGGAAAAGAACAACACTATTAAGGCAAATAAGTTTTCTGGTTGACAGACCCTTATCAGAAAAGGGCCGTAAAATGCTACTAGGCCTTCTGGCCAGAAGATGATGTAAATCACCTAAGACTTGTGTATACAGCTAGGTATGCAGAGAGAAAGCCTGGTCTCGATAAGAGTCAGGGCTGCTGACGCTACATAATTTGGTATTATCCATTGATCTCTATGTACAACCAAAAGTATAACAAGCTTTCCTGAACAATAAAGGATGGACCAGTTTCTCAGAAGAGTTTCTCGAACTAGTTTCTTGGAAATCTGGCTCCCCCCATGTTGACTCTCTCTCCCTCTCTCTTTCTCCCTCTCCCTCCCTCTCCTTTTCAGGCTGATCCCTTGGAGCTTGAAGGCTCACCATGTCTACTTATTTGCCCTGGCTTCTAAGACCCATGCAAGAGGAAGCCCAAGGTGGGGCACCCTCCGCTATTCAAGCAGGCGCCAGTGGCCTACGTAGATGGTGCAAACCTCTTGTCTCGAGGTTTTATTGGTTTTCCAAATAAACCAAGGAATACAGCCTCTTTCCTCCTCTAAATTCCCCAGTACACTATTCTTTCCTAATCTTTATGTTTCTAATTAAATAGTCCCTTCCCAGATGCCGACTCTGTCCCCACTTCAAATTCCCTAGATCCAACGGGGCTGGACCCCAGCAGTGAATAAAGGAAATGGAGCATCTGTTGACCGCAGAAGTAAGAGAGACAGCAAACTACTGCTGGAAGTAGCTCCTTTCCCAATGGGAGAATTATATGCAGTTTGATAAGGAAAATATTGTAACAAGTAAAACAAGTAGAGAAGAAAACAGGGATGAAGTTCCTAGTAACATTCCATCCTTCTTGCCAATCATCAGAGGGAAAGATCTTTTGTGCCATTTAGCACACCTGAAGAAAGATTTCTATGGAAACAATAGCATGTGAGACTTGCAGCATGCACTAAATAATAAAAATATCCACTGTCTCTAATCATATACTGAGAACACATACAAAAGCTCAGATGACCTGTGCTGTGTTTAGCTACTCAATTGTGTCTGACTCTTTGCGACCCTGTGAACTGTAGCCCACCAGGCTCCTCTATCCATGGGGATTCGCCAAGCAAGAATACTGGAGCAGATTGCCACACCCTCCTCCAGGGGATCTTCTCCATCCAGAGACTGAGTCCAGGTCTCCCACATTTCAGGTGGATTCTTTACCATCTGAGCCACCAGGGAAGCTGTAGATGATCTCTTTTGGCTCAGTTAAGTTATGAGGAAACCTCCTCAAATCTCCACTTACAAAGAGGTAAAACTGAAGAAAAGTCGCTGTTTAGTCCCTAAGTCACATCTGACTCTTCTGAGACCCTATGGACTGTAGCCCACCAGGCTCCTCTGTCCGTGGGATTTTCCAGGCAAGAATATACTGGAGTGGGTTGCCATTTCCTTCTCCAGGGGATCTTCCCAACCCAGGGATCGAACCCTTGTCTCCTGCATTGGCAGGTGGATTCTTTACCACTGAGGCACCACAGAAGCCCAATTAGAAGAAATCTGAAGAAAATCCAGTCTTCACATCCTCCAAGATGGTGTGTACTTAATTCACTGATCGAAAGCAAAATTGTTCTTGTTAGCACAGAAAGGAACAGAATGGAATCTGATTGCCTCCATTCAGAGGTAACATATTTCTTCAGTCAGGCTCTCAGGCTGGCGTCAGGGGAGCTCACTCTTTCTCCAAAATGCTAAGTATACAAATATATGTGCATTTTCCTGTGGAGAAAAGCCCACAGATTTCTAAAGAAGCATTTGACTCCAAAAAGATAATAAACAATTGATATGCAAGTTATAAGGGTTTTTCAAAGTCCTTCTTGGATTCCCCTGCTTGTCCGGTGGCTAAGACTCTACACTCTCAATGCAGAGGGCCCAGGTTTGATACCTGATCAGGAATCTAGATGACATGATTCCTTATGCCACGACTAAGGCCCAGCGTGTTCAAATAAACATACACAAGTAAATATTTAATTCAGTGAAAAAAATATTAAAGTCCTTCTTGTGGCCAAATATGAGAAGAATATAAATAACAATGACAATATCAGCAGAACAATTTGGAGATACAGGAGTCTCAGTATCTGTCAGACTCAGTCAGCTATTTCCTCCTCACTTTCATTCAGACCCCTGGTGCAGAATCAACAGTGACAACATCAAAAACAGAATCAAAGAAGTGAAATTTATATGGTGAGCTTCGATCAGGTATAAAAACGACGGAATTAATCTACAGGACTATGTTATTACCTTACAGATGTCGATAAAAGAGTTAAGGAAACAAAAAAGAGAGGAAGAGCACGAAGAGCAAATCCCAGAATGATATACCAAGCAGCAGACATATATGCAATAGGACAATAAAAACATCATTATGAAGGACACACACCGACTTCAGGAGAATGAGTGTCGCTGAAGAGCACGCAGATCTGCTGTCTCCCTGATCAGCTCACCCCACAGCCAGGCTGGCACAGCCCTCCTGTGAACAGGTGTCCTTCCCTCCACCATGGTGTTCCAAGTAGAGGTGTCCAGAACCAGAGGTATATCCTGCTGGGTCTGAGCCCACTTGGGTGGTCCTAGCACTTTAGGCCATTTTAGGGGGAGGGTACAAGACTTCATTTGTGATTGTTGAGATGTGAGGAGGAAGTTCTCCTTGAGAGATTCTGAGATTTGTTCAATCCTAAGAAGACCAAGAAGAGACTACACCTTTCTGCCTGGGGAAGTTTAAATCACAAGGAGATTCCATGTGAGGGCAGCCCCGGCACACTGAGGACAACAGACAGAACAGGGGTCCCAAGTATACTCCTTAGCCCCTGAATCACCCTGCCCTGCAATCTCATGGCCTATCTCTGAGTCTTCTCTAAGGTGAAGACCCTGATGCTGGGAAAGACTGAAAGCAAAAGAAGGGAGCAGCAAAGGATGAGATGGCTAGATTGTATCACTGACTTAGTGGACATGAATTTGAGCAAACTCCAGGAGATAGTGGAGGACAGAGGAGCCTGGCGTGCTGCAGTCCATGGGGTTGCAAAGAGTGGGACACCACTTAGCAGCTGAACAAGGTGAGATAATAAAATCTCAGTCACTTTAAAGAAAGTAGATTCAGATTTTTCTGTAATTTATAGTCATCAATCTGACTGAGTCAGAATTTAATGGGATCTGTAAGTGGGTACAGAACAGACTCCCAATATATCTGAATGGTCAATTTCCTAAAAATTGCAATCTTAAATACAGCAAAATTTGAATGGTGGACATGTAGGTGTTTGTTAGATCATATTCTGTATCTTTTAAACTTCTTAAAACTCTTTTATTTAAAACAGAGAATCACTAAAGAAGTCTCACTCTGAGTCTAAGTAGCAAAGAGGATACATTTTTATAATGAGGAGAAATATTCAAAATAGCAATTAAAATGATAAGGGTCTCCTTTTTCTAAATAATCGTTTTGGCAAACAAGATACAAACCTCAAACACAAATAAGTTTTTGTCTGATCTCTAAGACTTCAGTAAAATTTCTGAACTTTCTGATATCAGGGGAGACTATTATTAAATATTTATTGAGAGCTCTAAACTTATATAGAACTGTGCAATCACATTATCAGTCATTTCTTTTTATTCCTTAGAAAGACCTAGAACAATCAAATATCTGTATGATACCAACATTATTCTATCTCTGAAAAAATAATAAAGTTTATTTTCTTCATAAAAAAGATGGTGTCAGTAATTTGAAGTTGATGATCGTAGAGGAACTTCACAGACAAGGCTGGCTTGAGTGAAGCTGAGAAAATAGGAGGATCCAATAAAGTTGTGATGAAAGAATTACTCCCAGTGAAGTCAACAGGCTTTTCAGAATGCCTGCTGTATTCAGGTCCCTACAGAGTGCTGAAGGCGAGGCAAGCTAAGGCTCCAAAAAGACAAAGACATCCTGTTGAGGAAGAAAGGGTGGGAGAAAGCTGCCAAAGCATTCACTGGTTCATTCCCAGGACCCAGGGTGGTGGAAGGAGAGCACCTTTTGAAAGACTGTTTTGACTAGAACATACCTTGCCTCATTATTCGTCCCCTTCCCAGGTGGCTCAGTGGTAAAGAATCTGCCTGCTAATGCAGGAGACACTGGAGACGTGGATTCAACCCTGGGTTGGGAAGATCTCCTGGAGGAAGAATGGCAACCCACACCAGTATTCTTGCCTGGAGAATCCCATGGACAGCGGAACCTGGTGGGTTACAGTCCACAGGGTTGCAAAGAGCTGGACGCAACTGAGAGACTGAGCCCACATGGGAACACGTGGGGTGTGCATAAGCCTCCCTATTTTACATACGCCATAGAAAAGGCCCATATAGTCAAGGCTATGGTTTTTCCAGTAGTCATGTATGGATGTGAGAGCTGGACCACAGAGAAAGCTGAGTGCCAAAAATTGATGCTTTTGAACTGTGGTGTTGGAGAAGACTCTTGAGAGTCCCTTGGACTGCAAGGAGATGAAACCAGTCAAACCTAAAGGAAATCAGTCCTGAATATTCACTGGAAGGACTGATACTAAAGCTGAAGCTCCAATACTTTGGCCACCTGATGTGAAGAACTGACTCATTGGAAAAGACCCTGATGCTGGGAAAGATTGAAGGCAGGAGGAGAAGGGGATGACAGAGGATGACATGGTTGGATGGCATCACTGACTTGATGGACATGAGTTTGAGCAAGCTCTGGGAGATGGTGATAGACAGGGAATCCTGGCATGCTGCAGTCCATGGGGGTCACAAAGACATCACAAACATCTCAGACACAACAGAGTGACTGAACTGAACTGAACTGATAGAAAAGTTGCCATAGAATATCCCCTTTGCTTCTCAAAGTGTGGACCATGCACCAAAAGAATCTGCATCTCTGCCAGCTTATGAGAATTGCTGACTCTTAGGATCTACCCTTAGAACCTGCACTTTAACACGATTCCCAGGTGATTCATAGGAAATGTATGTTTGAGAAGCACTGGTCTAAGATATTACACAGTGAAGTGGAGAGGCTATAGGATTTGGAATCAGATGGGTTTGGGTTCCATCCGAAACATTCCCTCTTCCTGGCTTTGTAACTTTGACGAGGCACTGAATTGCTTTGAATGTCATCTGTGAAGGGGATAACAGTACTTCCCAGGGTAGTTTTTTTTTTTTTTTTAATTCAGTGACTTTAATTTAATGGGATCCAACAAAGTTTTGCAGTGAGTACCCCTTCTAACTCAAAAACTAAAACTTCCTCTAGAACCTTAGAATCCCAGCAGAAGATCCACCTCAGCCTGGTCTCCAGGCAAGCCAGGCCAGGGCAGCCCTTTTCCTGCCCTGCCTGTCACCCCATTGCTTCTGCAGCCTCCTTCACACCCCTAAGGGAGCCCATAGCTGACCAACTGCAGTTTGTAAGAGACTCCAGCACACACTTGACTCCTTGACAAGAAACATCATACCAGAACTCAGCCATTCCATCATTTTATTTTAAATGACCCATCGATTGAAAGTTGGTATACAGTTTATCAGGTTGCCAAGGGTACAGGAGGCAGAGCTCTTGCCACCTCACCTCCTTTATCACAGCCCATTCCCATGACAGGTCCAGTCAGACCAGCCTGCAATAAGAAGCTGAACTTGTTTCTTAAAAACCAGTAGCTATCTGCAGAATGGCAGATGCCCCTTCAAGCTCTCTGTGCAGTTCTGTGAAACCCTCTCCAGCCTGCTGGTTTACCAGAAGAATCTTCTGTCCTGTGTGAGAAGGTTAAATTCCCCCAGAGCTTTGCATTTTAGTGGCTCTTTTATTCTATTTCATTTAATACAGTTTTTATTTCATTACATTTTATTCTATTCTATTTGGCCCTGAGCACAAGGTGGATATCTGCTCTTCAGTGAGCCAGGGGACACACATGTGTCCAGCATTTCCTGGGGACAGTTCCTACAGTGTCTCTGACTGGCTGGTTACTTATGGATGATGCACGGGCTTGAGGGGGCTCAGTGAGATTCATCCACACTTTCTCTCCTTTCTTCCTTTCTGACTCTAATTTTCACTCTCCTATTTCTGCTGTCTCCTCTGTCTCTCCCTCTTCATTTTTCTGCCTGTTTGTCCTTCACCCATCCTTTCCCTCCATCTTCTTCAGGCTTCCCAATTCTTCTAACCTTGCGAGTTCTGAATTCTTACAATCCCATGTCACCCATCTCTACTCATACAGTTTCTCTTCATTCCCATGGACTTAGGACATCTAAGGTAAGTCAGAACAATTCCTAGAACTGGTTCAGGATCTGCTAATCTTACCCTCTCTTTTTCAGATGTGATATTCCCAAAATACACACTAAGTTGGACCTGAAATGTGTATTTCTGTAGGTCTGGACCTCGGCATTTAAAACACTAAAATAACTGTAAGGACAGGCTAAAAATAGCTGGCTCTGTCATTCAGAGGGCAGAACAAATCACAGTCTGCCCAGTTCAACAACTCAGGGCAGAGTCTGAGTAGAAATTCTCCACCTAACAGGACTCTACAGTCACAGGCAGAGAAGTGGCTGCTCATTCAGTCCTGTGCCCCCGCAGAGCAGCAAGAATATACCCAGAGAGAGGGCTCCAGAGCTGCAAAAGGAAACTCCATTTTTCAGATCCTTTGGTCCTTAACTGTATACCCGCAACTCTGATTCAGATCTGGGGTGCTATGAATTCCCAGTGCTCCCTGCACTGAAGATAACCGCAGGTATTAGTCTATCACTGCATCTATGCTGGAGTTGGAACCACAACTTGATTCCAACTGGACCTGGACTGTGCCCAGCTCAGGGCACATATCTCCCATACTCTGCTGCCTTCCTAATGCTGAGCACTAAGCCTGGCAAATACTTATGAAAGAAGAAGGAAAGGAAGGAGGAAAGAATGAAGGAGGGAGGGAAGACGTGAGGGATGGAGGAAGAGATGGAAAGGGAGGGATGGGAGGAAGGAGTTCTTCAGAATTAAACACACACACACAGATGAAAACCTCAAAAATTTTAACTTTTAAAGCTCTGACCTAAGTAACTATCTCTATAACACAAAACCAATGCTTTCTTATTCTGTTAAAGTTTTAAAAGCCGAGTAAGGCTTCAGTTTGCAGCTTACTCCCCAGGCAGATATTCAAAATGGAAAATATATATATATATGTAATAGCAGCTGATCCTTCACAGCATTCATTTGCTTGCTTGCTACAAGCCACTTTAATTATTTTGTTTGCAATACCTAGTTGTTCATCTTGGGAGAATATTTAAATCTGCTTTTATTTGTGCACAAGTACCCCTACCAATAGGAAAATGAGACCCTATGTTTCACATTAACACTTCACAGTTGTTTTTTTTTTTTTCTCCCCAAGGAGCTGACAGAAAATTAAAATTTTTAATTGCATTTATAATTTAAAATCCAGAAATATTACCCAAAACAAATTCCAAAGATGATATGAAAACAAAATTGCATGGCCCAGAGCCCTGAAATGGATGATTCTGAAGTTTATAGGCCTGTGTTTAATATATCAAAGCCCTTACATGTAAACTGGATCCATTTGTGAAGGCTCAAGTGTAAAGATGCGGGAATATAAATTCAGAAGACGAGATACACAGTATGTATAGATGTTGACCATGATGGATTAATACAGGTTGAACTTACTTCTCATCTTAAACAACTAAAAAGCAAACAAAACATATGAAACAGTGGTTCTCAGATATAGGAAAACAGGCATAGCTAAACAGTGATATTCAAGAAAAAAGAAATAAATGAAATAATCCTGCATTTATTGTTCCAACAGGCTTTCCAGGTTGCTGCAGAGGAATGGGAAACCTAGGCAGAGCCTTGATGATCTCCATGAGTGGAAGAGAGTTTGGGATTTGAGAAGTCCAAGGAAGCAGAATTCCAGAGAAGAGACAGCTACACAGAAAAAGTCCTCTACAAATATGAAGAAAGTTCCCTTTGAGTCTTTAGCTGAGTGTTGATTAGCATATGTGCATGAGGAAACTGGGCTCCCAGGTGGCTCAGTGGGTAAATAATTCACCTGCAATGCAGGAGACATCGCTCAACCCCTTGGAAAGATCTCTTGGAGGAGGGGATGGCAGCCCACTTCAGTATTCTCACCTAGAGAACCCCACAGACAGAGAAGCCTGGTGGGCTATGGTCCATAGGTTCACAGAGAGTGGGACACAACTGAAGTAACTGAACATGCTCGCACAAACACACGCATGAGGAATCAACCAGGAAAGGCCACCTAAAAACCAGGGTTAACAGTCCTCAAAGGTGGGCCAAATGGCAACAGACTAAGAGTGGTTTTGACCTGCTTACCAAAGTTTCAAAGCAAGCCTTGAAAAATCAAAATGTTCCTAAGTAACTTGGGCGGAAAAGAAGAATTTAAAGGAATAAAAAGGATTCAAGCAACCAACCATGTAAAATTTACAATGCCTGGCATTAATCAAAACTCACTAAGCATGCAAAGAAATAGAAAAACACAACCCATAATGAGGAGAAAAATCAATTAATAGAAACAGGTCCAGAAATATTGCACGACCCAGAGGGATGGTATGGGGAGGGAGGAGGGAGGCAGGGTTCAGGATGGGGAACATGTGTATACCTGTGGCGGATTCATGTTGATGTATGGCAAAACCAATACAATATTGCAAAGTAATTAACCTCCAATTAGAATAAATAAATTTATATTTTAAAATAAATATATATATATATAAAGAAATATTTGCAGATGGTAGAATTAGTAGAATAGGACATTAAAACAGATAGTGTAAATATTATAAATCCACACAATATGTTCAAGAAGACAGAGGGAAATTTGTGCATGACAGGAAGAAAAATAAAAGACACAAATTGAATTTCTACAAATAAAAATGGAGTGTCTGAGATAAAAAGTACTCTAGATGAAATCAACAGGAAATTAGACACTGTAGAAGAAAAATAAATGAACTTGAAAGTACGGAAACAAAAAGTCCCCAAATGAATCACAGAGTGAAGAAAACAAGACTGGAAAAAAAAATCAATGGATCACTAATAATGAGCAGTGGAACAACTTCAAGCAATCTGATATACATGTCATAGTCCATGAAGAAGAGAGAAATGGGAGGAGAGAAAAAAATAAATAATTCAAAATATGCTTTGAATTAAAATATGTTTAAAGAAGATATGATATCAATTCTATAAAACCCTTTCCAGAAAATTGAAGATAAGTAAATACATCCCATCCAGGAGGCTGGTACTACCCTGATAACAAAATCAGACAAAGGATTTACAAGATAAGAAAAATACAGACTAACATCCCTTGTGAACACATACACAAAACTTCTTTAAAATATCTTAGTTAATGCTTTAGCTAAGTTTAAATGCAAAAGTTAAAGGAAAAAACCCCAAAGCAACATGATCAAAATGAGGTTTATTTCAGTCCCGTGAGACTGGTTTCACATTTGAAAATGAATCAACTTCGTTCACTGTATTCACAGAATTTTAAAACGAGAAAAAGAAAAGAAAAAGCATGTGATTATCCCAATAGATGCACAAAAAAATTTGACAAAATCCAACTTCCAATTACATTAAAAACCCTCAGGAATAAAAGAAAACTTCTTTAACTTGATCAAGGGTATCTATGATCAACATGAATCTAACACTATAATTAATGGTGAAAAGCTGAATATTTTCCCCTAAGGGCAGGAAAAAGACAAAGATATCGACCCTTATTACATCTATTCAACACTGTACTGGAGGTTCTAGCCAGTACAATCAGGCAAAAAAAAAAAAAAAAAAAACATAAAGGAAATCCATATTGGAAAAGAAGCACGCTGCTGCTGCTGCTGCTGCTGCTGCTGCTGCTGCTGCTGCTGCTGCTGCTAAGTCGCTTCAGTCATGTCCGACTCTGTGCAACCCCATAAATGGCAGCCCACTAGGCTCCTCTGTCCCTGGGATTCTCCAGGCAAGAATACTGGAGTGGGTTGCCATTGCCTTCTCCAATGCATGAAAGTGAAAAGTGAAGTCGCTCAGTCATGCCTGACTCTTAGTGACCCCATGGACTGCAGCCCCCCAGGCTCCTCTGTCCATGAGATTTTCCAGGCAAGAGTACTGGAGTGGGGTGCCATTGCCTTCTCCAAAAGAAGCATACACTGTCTTTATTCACAGATGGCATAACAAAAGAACAGCGCTGTAACTAAGTGAGTTTAGAGCAAAGTTGTGGGATACAAGGTTAATATTCAGGAATCACTTGTATTTGCAACAAATAACTGCAAATTTAGAGTGAAAAAGGAACAACATCTACAATAGGACCAAATATTAGATTAGATACACAAAGACAAGTTTAGCGAGATTTTGCACACTTAATACTCAAAACATTACTAAAAATAATTAAGAAGGATATGATAAATTAAAAAAAAAATATATATATATATACCTTGATCAGAAGATTTAATATGGTGAAGATCTTAACTGTGCCTCAGATTATCTTTAGATTCAATATAATAGAAATTAAAATTCTGCAAGTCTTTTTCTAGAAAATGAAAATTCTCAAATGTATGTGGACAATCTCTAGGTCCATCTGCATTGCTGCAAATGGCATTATGTCATTCTTTTTTACGGCTGAGGAATTATGTCATACTAAGTGAAGTCAGGCGGAGAAAGACAAATATATGATATTCCTAATATGTGGAATCTAAAAAGGGGCACAAATGAAGTTATAAACAAAACAGAAACAGAGTCATAGATGTAGAAAACAAACGTGATTACCATGAGGTGAGGAAGGGGAAGGGATAAGCTGGGAGACTGGATTGACATCTCACACACTATGCTATATATAAAGTAGATAACTAATTGGACTGCAAGGAGATCCAACCAGTCCATTCTGAAGGAGATCAGCCCTGGGATTTCTTTGGAAGGAATGCTGCTAAAGCTGAAACTCCAGTACTTTGGCCACCTCTTGCGAAGAGTTGACTCATTGGAAAAGACTCTGATGCTGGGAGGGATTGGGGGCAGGAGGTAAAGGGGACGACCGAGGATGAGATGGCTGGATGGCATCACAGACTTGATGGACGTGAGTCTGAGTGAACTCCGGGAGATGGTGATGGACAGGGAGGCCTGGCGTGCTGCGATTCATGGGGTCGCAAAGAGTTGGACACGACTGAGCGACTGAACTGAACTGAATAAGGACTTACTATAGGAGCAGGGAACTCTACTCAATACTCAGGAATGGTCTATATGGGAAGAGAATCTTTAAAAGAGAAAATAAATGTACATATATAACTGATTCACTTTGCTGTACACTGAGACTAATGTAACATTGTACTCAAGTAAATATTTTGAAATAAAAAATAAAATAAATAAAATAAAATGTACAAGGAAACGCAGGCCAGAATGAGGGTGAGACATATGCACGCACTTGAGAGGGTGTTCCCCCTTAAATTTTTTGTCTCAGTTGCCTCACTCTAATCCTAGCCCTATGAAAATGTGAAAGACCTAGAAGGTAGAAGCACATCTTTCAAAAAGAAAAAGGTGGAGAACTTACTCCATTTGATTTCAGGATTAAGTATAAAGCTGCAATATAAAGGCAATGTGGAACCAGTGTGCAAATAAGCAAAAAGGCCAGTGGAACAGAGTAGAGTCCAGGAATAGATTCAAATACTGAATGCCAATTGATTTGCAGCAAAGGGTTCAAAGGAGGAAATATACTATTTTCAACAATTGGTGCTGAAACAATTAAATATCCATGTGAAAATTAAATAAAAAAGATCTTTCACATCAACCCTTACCTCACACCATATCTTAACATTAACCATTAACCATACACTACAGTATAAATGAATGACAAAATCACTATGCCATGTGACATAAGCTGGGGAAAAATAATACATACTCTATTTGACTGTGTGGATCACAACAAACTGTGGAAAATTCTTAAAGAGATGGAAATATCAGACCACCTGACCTGCCTCCTGAGAAATCTGTGTGCAGGTCAAGAATCAACAGTTAGAACTGGACATGGTACAACAGACTAGCTCAAAATTGGAAAAGGAGCACATCAAAGCCGTATATTGTCACCCTGCTTATTTAACTTATATGCAGGGTACATCAGGAGAAATGCCGGGCTTGATGAAGCACAAGCTGGAATCAAGATTGCCAGGAGAAATATCAGTCACCTCAGATATGCAGATGACACCACCCTTATTGCAGAAAGAGAAGAGGAACTATAGCACCTCTTGATGAAGGTGAAAGAGGAGAGTGAAAAAGCTGGCTGAAAACTCAACATTCAAAAAACGAAGATCATGGCACCTGGTCCCACCACTTCATGGCAAATCGATGGGGAAATAATAGAAACAGAGACAAAATTTATTCTACTGGGCTCCAAAATCACTTCAGACAGTGACTGTAGCCATGAACTTTAGAGAGACTCGCTCCTTGCAAGAAAAGCTATGATAAACCTAGACAGTGTATTAAAATGCAGAGACATTACTTTGCTGACAAAGGTCCGTCAGGTCAAAGCTATGGTTTTTCCAGTAGTCCTGTATGGATGTGAGGGTTGGGCCATAAAAAAGGCTGAGCATTGAAGAGCTGATGCTTTCAAACTGTGGGCTGGAGAAGACTCTTGAGAGTCCCTTGGACTGTAAGAAGATCATAGCAGTCAATCCTAAGGGAAATCAGTCTTGAATATTCATTGGAAGGACTGATGCTGAAGCTGAAGCTCCAATACTCTGGCTACCTGATAGCAAGAACTGACTCATTGGAAAAGACCCTGATGATGGGAAAGATTGAAGGCAGGAGGAGAAGGGGACGGAAGAGGATGAGCTAGTTGGATAACATCACTGACTTAATGGACATGAGTTTGAGCAAACTCTGGGAGATGGTAAAGGATGGGGAACTCCGGTGTGCTACGGTCCATGGGGTCGCAAAGAGTCGAACATGACTAAGCAACTGAACAACAACGTAAATCCATTGATACAAGATTCTAAAAAATGTAAGTTAATCTGTAGTGCCATAAAACAGATTAGAGGTTGCCTGGGATCAGGTGGAGGAAGAAACTGATTACATGGGGGCATAAGAAAATCCTCGTTGGTAATATAAATGTGCATTGTCATGATTATGGTGATAGATTCACAAGTATACAGGTCAGAACTCCAAATTGTAACTCATCAAATTATGTGGTTATTTTTAATGTTGGTTATACATCCCAAAGCTTGTTTAAAAAAAAAAATAAGAGTATAAGCAAGTGAGCTAGAATGCCTGGATTCAAAGCCAGAGCACCCTACATAAACTACCATTCACCTCACTCACACCCTAAACTCTCACCTCCCTTTCCCTGATTTAAATGCTTGCTAGGAGCCTGCTCTTCGACTAGCCATTCACCTTCTTTGCATATCAGTTTGGTCAGCAATATTCCCTGGGGGCTCAGAGGTTAAAGCGTCTGCCTCCAATGCGGGAGACCTGGGTTTGATCCCTGGGTCAGGAAGATTCCCCTGGAGAAGGAAATGGTAACCCACTCCAGTATTCTTGCCTGGAGAATCCCATGGATGGAGAAGCCTGGTAGGCTACAGTCCACGGGGTCGCAAAGAGTCGGACGCGACTTCACTTTCACTTTCACTACCTTCAAAATTATAGAATCTGAGCACATCTCACCTCCTACGTGCATATCAGCCCAGACCAAGCCACCATCATCTCTAATTAAAAACCCTAATTTAAAAGAAATAATTATTTATTTAATTATTTGGCTGCACTGGGTCTTAGCTATACCAGGCAGGATCTTAAGTCACAGCATGTTGGATCTAATTCCCTGAGCAGGGATCGAACCCGGGCCCCCTGCATTGGGAGTGTGGAGTCCTAGCCACTTGATCACCGGGGAAGTTCCTTTGATCATTTCTAATGAGGTGGATGAAACTGGAGCCGATTATACAGAGTGAAGTAAGCCAGAAAGAAAAACACCACCACAGTATACTAACACATATATATGGAATTTAGGAAGATGGTAATGATAACCCTGTATGCGAGACAGCAAAAGAGACACAAATGTAAAGAACAGACTTTTGGACTCTGTGGGAAAGGGAGAGGGTGGGATGATTTGGGAGAATGGCATTGAAACATGTATACTATCATGTAAGAAACGAATCACTAGCCTAGGTTCAATGCAGGATACAGGATGCTTGGGGCTGGTGCACTGGGATGACCCAGACAGATGATAAGGGGAGGGTGGTGGGAGGGGGGTCAGTGTTGGGAACTCATGTACACCTGTGGCGGATTCATGTCAGTGTAGGGCAAAACCAATACAGTGTTGTAAAGTAAAAAAATAAAATAAAATAAAAAAATAAAATTTTTTTCACTCCAACCCCCACAATGTATTTTCAACACACAATCCAGGAGTGGTCCTTCCAAAGTATAATTCAGATCATATGACCTCTCTGCTCAGAACGTCCCAGTGGCTCCTCAGCTCACTCAGAGTGAAAATGAAAGCCCTGGTGGCAAGAGGTGCAGCTGGATCACCTCATAACCTCCCTCAGGCGCCACCACCTTGTACTCCAAGCCACCGCCCCTTTATTAGAGGCCTGTCCATAACTGCACACCGCACTGTCAGCACACTTCCCAGCCCTAGCTGCTGTGACTGCTTCTCACCTAGGGTGCACACCCCTCCCCAGGCTGTGTCATGAGAGCTGAGACACAAAAATCTAGTGGATAATAGAGCCCTTCTTCCTGAAGGCAATATTTGGGGGAGGAAATGGCACTTTATATTAAACTGAACCATTATACTAAATTGGAATTTCCCTCGGAGGCACCGAGCTTTAATGATATGAAATTCCATAGTGAAGTGCCTGGTGCATAGGCAGATGGGCCAAGGGAAATGACTGAGAATCAATTTCTTGATTCCAAAAATTCTCACCCACAAGGAAGATATAAAAAGTCCAGAAGAATCAAGATGGAAGGAAAGAGGATTTAGAGAAGAACATTTCCCTGAGGGGAAAAGAGAATCCGGATATGCTTCTAACTCCCCATAAGAGGAAGGAGAGTGCTCACCCATTCCCTGAAAGTCTTCCTGGAGGGGCTTCATGTGGGGGCCACTGAAGATTCCCACAGAACAGAGCCAGGGCCTTGAATAAGCAAGATTCTTCAAGTTTAATCATAAAAGCAACTTAACGTCTTCCATTGGCCTTTTGACCCTGCTCATTTACTCAATTGGATGAAAATTAGGGAGAGTTTCATGACTTTTCTGTTCCCTAATCAAGGTTAATAGAAAATTCTATTTCAGTTTCAAAACCAAGTTTTTGATGCAGAAATTAAAATGACCTAATCCAATATAGTAACTGGAATATTTCCTTGCCTTGGTGCAGGAAATTTGACCCTTTAAAGACATAAATCAATATATATCTCCCATTAAGGTAGATCTGGGCTGATTCAAAAGCAATACTATGTGGAAATAACACAGGTTTTGAAATGAGATGAACTTGAGCTGAAAACTCCAGCTTGTCTTTTACCCTCACACATTTTTTAGGCCTCAATTTTATTATTCCTATATTAATAATATACCTCTTGGGGACTTTCCTGGTGGTCCAGCGGCTAAGAGTCCATGTTCACAAGGAAGCAGACTCAGGCTCAATCCTTGGTCAGGGAACTGGATCTCACATGCCTCAACTAAGAGTCCACATGCTGCAACAAAAACCTGGTGCAGCCAAGTAAACGAATGAGTATTTTTAAAAATAATGCTTCCCTTAGTGTTGGAAAGATCTGGTCATATAACACAAGATGAATACATTCACACAAAGGACAGAAGCAAACAAGTCGCAAAATTACAAACAGGCATGATCAGCCAGTAAATGTTCAACGTGTTTGACTTGACTAATAAGCGAAGAAATGCTCATTAAAACAAGGCAGGGTGAACTTTTTTCATCTAAAAAATTGCTAAAAATGGAAAACTAATATATCTTGGTCTATGTTGATTATATTCACGTTCAGGAGACATAAGAGGGGGATGAGACAGGCACTCTGATAAAGCGCTCAGGTCTTTGGGAGCGCCCACACTCTGAAACAAATACTTTACCATCATAAGAAATTAGAGACATCAGCAGATCTGGGTATAATGATGTTCATCACTGTATTATTTGCAGTAGCATTAACTAACCCACGTTTCCAAAAATGGTGAAGATGTACCTACACTACAATTCCTCCAAGTGACAGACTACTGCAAGGCTATTACATGTTACCCCAAATGCTGTTTACTGAGTTGATAAAATGCTAATGATACATTATTAATTGGCAATAGTAGGACATAACACTGAACAGAAAAGGAAAACCTCAATCTGGCAAAACAAGCTACATGTATAAAGCTGCTTGACAGGATAATTTTGTTGGTATATTGATTTTGTGTATTTGGTTTTAGTATTGTAGAAGAATCAGAAAGGATGAGAGCAATTTTTCTCCATTTTCCTTCTAACCCTGTCCCTCCCTCTCCACCACACACCTGCCCAAACAGAGGTCAGGAATACCTCATGCTCTAGGAAGTCTGTGCTCGTCTTTCTCCCAAAATATTTTCTTTGAATACAGATGAACTGAGATGACAGCTGATTGAGAAGCCCTTTGTGGCCTGGAGAATTGGGGGGCGGGGGGTTAAGTGGCCTGAGCCAGGAAGTTTCCAATAGATAAAGATGTAACGGAACAGAAGCTTGTGGCCTACTCATCCCTAATCCACGTTAGTCCCAGGGGCAGAATATGTGAGAGGAAAGGTTGGTGGCCATTTAGGAAGGGCTGGGCCCCCAGCACGGGGTCTCTCACACTCAGGAAAAATATCACCATCCCTAAGCAAGTGAATTGGAACTTCCTGAGTATCCACAGAGATCTTTCTATGATTGACCTTGACAGTATAAAATCCAGAACTCACCTGCCAGTGCGGATAGACGTAAAAGACACAAGCTTGATCCCTAGGGCGGGACTATCCCCTGGAGGAGGACACAGCCACTCACTGCAGCATGTATGCCTGGAGAACCCCACGGACAGAGGAGCCTGGCAGGCTAGAGTCCATAGCGCTGCGCAGACTCAGACATGACCGAAGTGATTTAGCAAGCTCACATGCAGGGAGGAAGCTCCTGTTAAAACGGCTGCAAATTTCTTGCAATCTCTTTAAATGGGATTTCATGGGAAGATATCACTTGTTTTGATGATAAAGCATTCAAAGCAGGGCCTGGCACACAGTAGGTACTCAGTGATGTGAGTCTCCTTGCTTCTGAGGACAAACCGCCTGGCTCACCATTTTATGCAACACCCCACAGCAAACAAGCAGAGATCGGAGGGCGGGGGGAGGTTGTTCAGAACCCAGGGGCCTTACAAGGGGGGCTCTTCAGCAATCCTTGACCAGGAGGCCCATTCTACGGCTGACCAGGAGTAACATCAGGCACGACGGTGGCAGCATCCAGGCCTCAGTCTCCCGTTGCCATGGTAACTGACAAGCCAGTCTCTAGGGCTGTAGGAAACTGCCTCACAGTTCTGATCACTGACAATTATAGGGGTTCTTCCCCTTGCTGCACAATACTCACTTTATATTCTACAACGAGCTCTAAGAGACAGGTTACTCCAGTGTGCATATCATCTGGTTTGAGACAGCAGAGAAAAAAAAAAACAAAACCCAAAGCTGAGTTTATGGGCTCTATGAGCCCTCACACACCATTTAAGACACTGCCCAAGAAGTTCTGGTGGTTGAAGTGTTCTCCTGTCTCCATTTCTGCTTTCATACCCCAGTTTTGAAAGGACTCTCCCTGGGAGCTCCACCAGGAGCTGCACACAAAGGCAGTAGCCGTGTGTGTGTGTGTGTGTGTGTGTGTGTGTGTACACACACTTGCTTTTCACTTCTCTGTGTGGTGCCTGATGATTATCCAGCCTGGCAAAGCAGGTGTAATAACAGGGTAGAAAGCACAGATAATAGGGTCTCTCTGGCACAAGCAACAAGTTCATCGGAATCCATCAGAATCCATTTGTGGCAAGAGCGATAGATGGGAATGCATAAAGGTAGAGACACTCACCTTTAGTTTTTAGACACATTTGCTGCACGTGGTAATTAAAGCTATTTTTATAACTCCCTAGGTGTCAGCACTCCCTTTTCCAATGCTTTTCCCAAGCATTCGTCTGTCAAAACTCTGCAAAACAACAGTTGTTGGGAACAATTGACTCATGTCTGAAACATGGAGTCTGATTCCACAGCAACGGTAGGGGTCTGGCTGAGCCATTTGTCTGTAGGGAGGCTGAAGCTGAGTGCCATTTGCAGAGGATCAGGAGTGGCTCCTACATCATTGCCTACCTGTAGTTCAGTGAGCTAGGGACACAATCCTACCCACAATCATACAAGCTCTCTGAGGGTGAGGAGCATCTCTCTCTGATTCTCATAAGCACCCCAAGTGCCTCACAGGTGTTGGATACACAGATGCTAAATTAATGATAGGTGGTCAAGAGTTATAGATTCAGACAGGGAAACAGGAGATAGAGCAAGAAGTTAAGGACCACTAAAGAAGCACAGCCTGAGTTCTCTGGGGCATTGAAAGAAGGAAAGGTTTTGGAAGAAATCAAGAGGTCTTGCAACATGGGGAAATGGTAATTTGATATGAGTCATAATGGATGCATAGAAGTTTGAAAAATAGAGTAAGGAGAACTCGAGTTCCAGGAAGCAAAAAGCACAGTTATAAATACTGCAATTCAAGCTCATCCAGGCAATGAATCAAGCTATGGCCCCAACCGCCTACACTCCTCGTAAAGACATGTATTCCTTGCTACCAAGTCCTTAAATATCAGTACTTCCTTGATTAAGTTCCAAAAACAAACTTGCCCTCAGAACACCAGTTGGTTGTTAATAAGAAAAGCTATCATTTAAGAGTGTCGCTGTACGACAGACCCATGATCGGTCGTTTCTCATGAGTTATCTCATTTAGTCTTCGTAAGTTTCCCATGGGGTAGTTCACCTCGGCGGCCGCCCCTGATCTCGGATATGGGATAGCTTCTAAATGCCAAAAAGCAAAACGGCTGTCTGAGGAGGCCTTACAAATAACTGTGAAAAGAAGAGAAGCGAAAAGCAAAGGAGAAAAGGAAAGATATAAGCATCTGAATGCAGAGTTCCAAAGAATAGCAAGGAGAGATAAGAAAGCCTTCCTCAGAGATCAGTGCAAAGAAATAGAGGAAAACAACAGAATGGGAAAGACTAGAGATCTCATCAAGAAAATTAGAGATACCAAGGGAACATTTCATGCAAGGATGGGCTCGATAAAGGACAGGAATGGTCTGGACCTAACAGAAGCAGAAGATATTAAGAAGAGGTGGCAAGAATACACAGAAGAACTATACAAAAAAGATCTTCACGACCCAGATAAACACGATGGTGTGATCACTCACCGAGAGCCAGACATCCTGGAACGTGCATCACTACGTACAAAGTTAGTGGAGGTGATGGAATTCCAGGACTGGGAACGGGCAGTTTTCATTCCAATCCCAAAGAAAGGCAATGCCAAAGAAGGCTCAAACTACCGCACAATTCCACTCATCTCATACACTAGTAAAAGAATGCTCAAAATTCTCCAAGCCAGGCTTCAGCAATACGTGAACCGTGAACTTCCTGATGTTCAGGCTGGTTTTAGAAAAGGCAGAGGAACCAGAGATCAAATTGCCAACATCCGCTGGATCCTCAGAAAAGCAAGAGAGTTCCAGAAAAACATCTATTTCTGCTTTATTGACTATGCCAAAGCCTTTGACTGTGTGGATCACAATAAACTGTGGAAAATTCTGAAAGAGATGGGAATACCAGACCACCTGACCTGCCTCTGGAGAAACCTATATGCAGCTCAGGAAGCAACAGTTAGAACTGGACATGGAACAACAGACTGGTTCTAAACAGGAAAAGGAGTATGTCAAGGCTGTATATTGTCACCCTGCTTATTTAACTTCTATGCAGAGAACATCATGAGAAACGCTGGGCTGGAAGAAGCACAAGCTGGAATCAAGATTGCCGAGAGAAACATCAATAACCTCAGATATGCAGATGACACCACCCCTATGGCAGAAAATGAAGAGGAGCTAAAAAGCCTCTTGATGAAAGTGAAAGAGGAGAGTGAAAAAGTTGGCTTAAAGCTCAACATTCAGAAAATGAAGATCATGGCATCTGGTCCCATCACTTCATGGGAAATAGATGGGGAAACAGTGGAAACAGTGTAAGACTTTATCTTTTGGGGCTCCAAAATCACTGCAGATGGTGATTCCAGCCATGAAATTAAAAGACGCTTACTCCTTGGAAGGAAAGTTATGACCAACCTAGATAGCATATTCAAAAGCAGAGACATTACTTTGCCAACAAAAGTCCGTCTAGTCAAGGCTATGGTTTTTCCAGTGGTCATGTATGGATGTGAGAGTTGGACTGTGAAGAAAGCTGAGTACTGAAGAATTGATGCTTTTGAACTGTGGTGTTGGAGACGACTCCTGAGAGTCCCTTGGACTGCAAGGAGGTCCAACCTGTCCATCCTAAAGGAGATCAGTCCTGGGTGTTCTTTGGAAGGACTGATGCTGAAGCTGAAACTCCAATACTTTAGCCACCTCATGTGAAGAGTTGACTCATTGGAAAAGACCCTGATGCTGGGGAGGGATTGGGGGTAGGAGGAGAAGGGGCTGACAGAGGATGGGATGGCTGGATGGCATCACCGACTCGATGGAGATGAGTTTGTGTAAACTTTGGGAGTTGGTGATGGACAGGGATGCCTGGCCTGCTGCGGTTCATGGGGTCGCAAAGAGTCGGCCATGACTGAATGACTGAACTGAACTGAACTGAAGTTTCCCATGAGATGTTTATTATAAACTATATTGAGTGGATAAGGAGAATAAAGATCCAGTAAGGAAATAAAACAATTTCCCCAGGGACTTCCCTGAAAGTCCAATGGTTTGACTCCACCTTTCATGCAGGAGGTTCGATCCCTGGTCAAGGAACTAAGATCCCACATGCCTTGGGGCCAAAACACCAAAACATAAGACAGAAGCAATATTATAACAAATTCAATAAAGACTAAAAATGGTCCATAAAAAAAATTTTTTTAATCTTTAAAAAAATTTCCCAAACTCAAAGAAGTGGTCAGCAGTAGAGTCAAATCTTATCCATGGTATTTTCCCCAAGACTGATCTAAAACAATGGTACCTTATCACTTTCTCAGTACTGAGCCCCAAAGCCACCATCTGTGTAGTTCCAAGTACTCTTCTCATGGGGCTTTAAAAAGGACTGAAGAATGATATTACATACAAATATTTCCTAACCTATCTGTAACCATAAGTGTTAACTCTCATAGATTCCTTTGGGGCTGAGAAAGGAAAATAGACATATTCTGATTGACAAAGGGAAGTACATTTCGAATAAATATGGTTTGTTATTTTCAGACACTACTCATATGACATGCATTAGTCTACCTGCGTGGGTTTTTTCAGGATTTATTCACCTTCTTCATAGGATATTTTAAAAACAAGGTGCTGATATGTAAAATAGCACAAAGGGAAGAAAGCTAATCATAAACAATAAAAAATTATAATAAGACTTTCCCCAACAAGATAATATTACCACTTCTAAATTGTTTTTAAAAAATGAAATATTGCTGGAAATCAGTCATATATTTGGCATTTAGTTAATGCTGAGTGAGGAGGGAAAAGGTGAGAGAGTCAGTGTGACCTAAGGTATGTGTTTCTTAAATTCTGAGTCACTCATCAGTTCAGTTCAGTTCAGTCGCTCAGTCGTGTCTGACTCTTTGTGACCCCGTGAATCGCAGCACACCAGGCCTCCCTGTCCATCACCAACTCCCGGAGTTCACTCAGATTCACATACATCGAGTCAGTGATGCCATCAAGCCATCTCATCCTCTGTCAGCCCCTTCTCCTCCTGCCCCCAATCCCTCCCAGCATTAAAGTCTTTTGCAGTGAGTCAACTCTTCTCATGAGGTGGCCAAAGTACTGGAGTTTCAGCTTTAGCATCATTCCTTCCAAAGAAATCCCAGGGCTGATCTCCTTCAGAATGGACTGGTTGGATCTCCTTGCAGTCCAGGGGACTCTCAGGAGTCTTCTCCAACACCACAGTTCAAAAGCATCAATTCTTTGGCACTCAGTCTTCTTCACAGTCCAACTCTCACATCCATACATGACCACTGGAAAAACCATAGCCTTGACTAGATGGAACTTAGTCGGCAAAGTAATGTCTCTGCTTTTGAATATGCTATCTAGGTTGATCATAACTTTTCTTCTAAGGAGTAAGCATCTTTTAATTTCATGGCTGCAGTCACCATCTGCAGTGATTTTGGAGCCCCCCCAAAAATAAAGTCTGACACTGTTTCCACTGTTTCCCCATCTATTTCCCATGAAGTGATGGGACCAGATGCCATGATCTTCATTTTCTGAATACCTAAGTTCAAATCCTGACTATGCCACTTACTAAGTGACATCGAAAAGTCAGTCCCTTTCTTGGAGCCTCTGATCCCTTATCTGTAAAATGGAATGATCTAAGTTGAGTATCTGAAAATTTATCCTCCAACCCTTTCCCAACATTCACCCCCAAGGTCATCACATCCTCAAGGCAGTAGCACCTGAGGTCAGTAGCACTCTCTCCCTTCTCGTTGAAATAGTTTCTTCATTAGGCTTCCAGGACTCCATGCTCTCCTAACCATATCTATACTCATATTAAATTATCTAAGCATGTGAATTAAAGCGTGAGTGAAGTGAAGTCGCTCAGTCGTGTCCAATTCTTTGCGACCCCATGGACAGTAGCCTACACCAGGCTCCTCTCTTCATGGGATTTTCTAGGCAAGAGCACTGGAGTGGGTTGCCATTACCTTCTCCAGGGAATCTCCCTGACCCAGGGATCAAACCCAGGTCTCCTGCATTGTAGACAGACGCTTTACCATCTGAGTCACCAGGGAATTAAAGCTTAGTGTCCTAATAAATAAAATAGCAATATCCAAGTAGAAACTGCCTTCAAGAAACATACTTCAAAGAAACAAGAGTGAAAAAAATATATTAGGTTAAACCCCCTCTTCCAACAACACAAGAGAAGACTCTACACACGGACATCACCAGATGGTCAGCACCGAAATCAGATTGATTATACTCTTTGCAGCCAAAGATGGAGAAGCTCTATACAGTCACCAAAAACAAGACTGGGAGCTGACTGTGGCTCAGATTATGAACTCCTTATTGCCAAATTCAGACTGAAATTGAAGACATTAGGGAAAACCACTAGACCATTCAGGCATGACATAAATCAAATCCCTTATGATTATACAGTGGAAGTGAGAAATAGATTTAAGGAACTAGATCTGATACACACAGTACCTGATGAACTATGGTTGGAGGTTCATGACATTGTACAGGAGACAGGTATCAAGACCATCCCCATGGAAAAGAAATGCAAAAAAGCAAAATGGCTGCCTGAGGAGGCCTTACAAATAGCTGTGAAAAGAAGAGAAGCGAAAAGCAAAGGGGAAAAGGAAAGATATTCCCATTTGAATGCAGAGTTCCAAAGAATAGCAAGGAAAGATAAGAAAACCTTCCTCAGCAATCAATGCAAAGAAATAGAGGAAAACAACAGAATGGGAAAGACTAGAGATCTCTTCAAGAAAACCAGAGATACCAAGGGAACATTTCATGCAAAGATGGGTTTGATAAAGGACAGAAATGGTATGGACCTAACAGAAGCAGAAGATATTAAGAAGAGGTGGCAAGAATACACAGAAGAACTGTACAAAAAAGATCTTCATGACCCAGATAATCACGATGGTGTGATCCTTCACCTAGAGCCAGACATTCTGGAATGTGAAGTCAAGTGGGCCTTAGGAAGCATCACTACGAACAAAGCTAGTGGAGGTGATGGAATTCCAGCTGAGCTATTTCAAATCCTGAAAGATGATGCTGTGAAAGTGCTGCACTCAATATGTCAGCAAATTTGGAAAACTCAGCAGTGGCCACAGGACTAGAATAGGCCTCCCTGTCCATTACCAATTCCCAGAGTTTACTCAGACTCATGTCCATCAAGTTGGTGATACCATTCAGCCATCTCATCCTCTGTTGTCCCCTTCTCCTCCTGCCCCTAATCCCTCCCAGCATCAGTCTTTTCCAATGAGTCAACTCTTTGCATGAGATGGCCAAAGTATTAGAGTTTCAGCCTCAGCATCAGTCTTTCCAGTGAACACCCAGGACTGATCTCCTTTAGGATGGACAGGTTGGACCTCCTTGCAGTCCAAAGGACTCTCAAGAGTCTTCTCCAACACCACAGTTCAAAAGCATCAATTCTTCAGTACTCAGCTTTCTTCACAGTCCAACTCTCACATCCATAAATGACCACTGGAAAAACTATAGCCTTGACTAGACAGACCTTTGTCGGCCAAGTAATGTCTCTGCTTTTGAATATACTGTCTAGGTTAGTCATAACTTTCCTTCCAAGGAGTATGCATCTTTTAATGTCATGGCTGCAATCACCATCTGCAGTGATTTTGGAGCCCCAAAAGATAAGGTCTGACACTTTTTCCACTGTTTCCCCATCTATTTCCCATGAAGTGATGGGACCAGATGCCATGATCTTCGTTTTCTGAATGTTGAGCTTTAAGCCAACTTTTTCACTCTCCTCTTTCACTTTCATCAAGAGGCTTTTGAGTTTCTCTTCATTTTCTGCCATAAGGGTGGTGTCATCTGCATATCTGAGGTGATTGATATTTCTCCTGGCAATCTTGATTCCAGCTTGTGCTTCTTCCAGCCCAGCATTTCTCATGATGTACTCTGCATATCAGTTAAATAGGCAGGGTGACAATATACAGCCTTGATGTACTCCTTTTCCTATTTAGAACCAGTCTGTTGTTCCATGTCCAGTTCTAACTGTTGCTTCAGTAATATCAGATAGAGTATATTTCAGAGCAAAGGGTATTTCTGGGCAGGGGGATAAGAAAAGTCTTGCCATAATGATAACAGATCAATTAATCAACAGAACATAAAAATGCTAAACATTTATCCCTCTTGTAACAAAGCTTCAAAATATATTAAGCAATAACTGATATACTCCAAGGAGAAATAGGCAAACTCAGAATTAAAGCTGACTATTTTGATCCCCTCTCTTAATAATTGATAGAACAAGTAGAGAAAATATAATCCAGGATACAGAAGACATAAACAACACTATCAGCAGAACTGACCTAACTGACATTTATAGAACATTCCTCACAACAACAACAGATTATACCTCCTTTTCAAGTGTACATAAAACATTTACCAGAAAAGACAACCTATTGCACTATCAAATAAGTCTCAATAAACTTAAAAGGATTCAAGTAATATCCAAGTAATTCAACTATGGTCTCTGACCACATGGAACTCATTAAAAATCAATAAGATAAAGATCTCTTATTTAGAAATTAAGTAAAACATTTCTAAACAACTCATGGGTCAAAGAAGAAATCAAAAGGTAATATAGAAAGTATTTTGAACTGAATAACAATGAAAATTTTGGAGATGCCATTAAATCACTTAAAGGAAGTTTAAAGTAGTAAGGAAAAATAAAGTTCTCAAATCAATGATTTCAGCTTTCCCCCTAAGGAAGCTATAGATATAGGTGGCAAATAAATACCCAAAAAGATTCTCAAGACCATTAGTCATCCGCAAAATGAAAATTACAACCATAGTGAGGCACCATTACAAACCACTACAATGACTGATAGCAAACGCTCTGATTAAATCAGGTATTGAAGATCTGAAACAACTGGGATTCTCACACAACCTGAAAGTTTCTTAAAGAGTTCCAAGCACTGTAATTTCACTTAGAAATATGTACCCTCCCCCTAAAATGAAAGCCTGTGTTCATACAAATACTTGTACATGAATGTTAACAGCAGCCTTATTTGAAATCACCAAAAATCTCAGATGACCCAAATGTCCATCAAGAATAAACATATATTCAAGTTGTGGTATAGTTATGCAACTGAACATGCCTCATCAATACAAGGAAAGAACTATTACTGTATACTGCAATAAGGGTGACTCTCAAAAGAATTATCTGGAGGGAAACAGCCTTAGAAAAACAGAAGAAGAAGAGAGTACATACTGTATGATTCCACTTATAGAAAATGCTAGAAAATACAAATAATCTGTAACGTTTACCTACAGTTAATCTCTAGAAAATAGGAACAATCCACCTGAAAATACAAACAGACTACCTGAAGAGCGGGCTTCCCTGGTGGCTCAGCTGTAAAGAATCTGCCTGCCAAGGCAGGAGATGTGGGTTCGATCCCTGGGTCAGGAAGATCCCCTGGAGCATGAAATGGCAACCCACCCAGTAATCTTGCCTGGAGAACCCCATAGACAGATAAGCCTGGCAGGATACAGTCCATGAGGTCACAAAAGAGTTGGACACAGCTTAGCGACTAAACGACAAGGATAACTGCCTGCGGAGTAGGGAAGATAGGACAGGGGTGGGGACTCCAGGGGCACAAGGGCACCGTTGGGTGATATATCTGTCCACCACCTTCATGACGGTCACAGTTCCACAGGGGCACACATACATCAACAAAAACTGTACACACACGTGTGTGTTTATTGTATGTGATTAAACCTAAATAAAATGGTTGATTTCTAAGTAAAAAAAAAAATAGGTTTAAAAAATGATGCTCGAAAACAGTGCCTGGCTCCATCTAATGTCTGACAAATGGCAGCTCCTAGTCTTGGTTCTGGGCTCTCAGTGGGGCTACAAAGTTGGCTAGGATGTGATCCTTGTGCTCAAGGACTCCTCGGTGGGGCTGGGGAGAGAAACAAGAGAATCGATTACAATAAACATAATTGTTTTAGAGTGTTGCTAAATGAAATTTTCAGATGGTAAATGTTACAGGGACTTAATATTCGAACAGAGTTAGAATCTTCAAAGTGAAAGGAAGAAAAAAATTAAATCTCTTCCCTCCCTCTCTTCCTGTGTGTCCCGAATAGAGATTTCTTAAAGCTATTTCATTCACCATGCATATCATGGTCTTTTATTCTTGCTTTCTTCAATTAGTATATTAGCATTTCTCTCCCCTGCATTATGCATGTGTAGCCTAATCCCATTTTCACTGGCTTTAACTCAGTGTGTGTTTGGGGGCAGGAATGGTTTAAAAGTCTGGAATGATGTTCGCAGGACTGTTGACAGGAGTCTCCTCTGGCGCGAGCCAAGTCTGTACTCAGAGGGTCCTTGTGGAATATTTGTTGGTGACAAACCAGTGGAGATGCCAAGGTGAGGGCTGGAGCCTCAGGGGCAATAGCAGGAGAACAGTCTGGGCAGAGGGGTTTGAAGAGGTTCACACACTGGGATGACCTTCTGCTCGGGGTGACAGGGATATCTCATGATACAGGCAGAGCAGCTCTAGATGATAAGAAATGGCAGGAGTTGAGACCAGAGAGGGCTCTGAAGTCAGTTCACAAACAGCCTCATAGACCACGTGAAAGAATCTGAACTCCATCCTATGGGCCCTGACACCCCACCACCTGCCGAAGACCTATTCCAGCAGAGACGTGAGCAGATGTTGAGAGAAAAAGCACATGCGTGTGTCTGAAACACAAATACACGTAGCAGCCGGGGTGCACCAGCTCATCCTCAGAAAGCACAGTATGCATTAGAGAGGATGGTGCCTGCAGGAGAAGCCTGTTTTTTGCTGTTTAACTCTAACTTACCAGCCTACTTTGATCATGGAATCCTTTTCCCGCAAAACACCTACGAATTAACAGAAGACAGGTTCCCTGGGGCATAGTGTAGAGACTGGCCAGTGCTTCCTCTGTCCTCCTCCCTGGCTGCTCCATCACCCGCTGATGGCCTGGTCAAGAATGGAGAATGCAAGCCTAGGAAAGGGAGGTGCAGCGGAGCCTGGGATGCTAACAGCCATAGCTCGTAAAGCAGGATCACAGCTTTCTGAGTTCATGAAGGACTGGGAGGTCACAAATGTCTCTTCCTCTCCATGAAGGCAATTTAAAAAGCAGAGTCAAGGTGAGGAAGCAAGAGGCAGATATGGCAGCAGGAGGCTTAAGCCAGCACCTCCTCTGCATGTGAACCCCCCATGCTGGGGACTCCAGGGAGCCTGACAGAAAGGAGGTGCAGCCCTCACTCATAGGCTGTTCCAGAAGCCAGATGTGTGTATCAAGTCCCCAGCACAACTAGCTGGGGTGAGGAGTACAGGACGGCAGAAGGGTGAATAAATCCAGGGAGATCTTTTGGCAGAGGCAATGCTTAGCAAACTCCTGCAGAAAAGGTAAATCCTTGACAGTCAGAGGTGGTCATTCCAGGCCTAAAAGAAAATCCTAGCAAAGGTCCAAAACCAAGAGAGAAAAATAAATAGAGGAAACAACAAGTCAGCCACTGCTTGTAGGGATAAACCACGGGAGTGCAGGCAGAGGGCGAGAAGTAAGAAAAGGATGGAGAGGTGGTATGGGGTCATCCTAGAATGAGTTCTGAGGCAGGGGGCAGGATGCAGGCTTTTCCACTGGCTAGGGAACCAACCAGGAGGTTGGAGACACTGGTCCCTGGGACTGGAGCACTGGGTGAGAAACAGGTGAGGGGAGGGTGATGAATTCAGAGAGATGCAGTGAGCTGGAGGTGATCACGAGGCTTGCGAGCAGCTGAGTCCAGAAGGCATCGGGATCCCTGGGTCTGGAGCTCAGAGGAAAAAGATATGGGATGTGGGGGTCATGGAAATAGGCTAGTGATGGGGCAGGGCCTTCTGGCTCTGCCTCCTCCCTCCTTGGAACCTACCTCCCCCTGGGCACCTGCTGAACCACAGAACAGAGCCCACCCAGACCATCAGTTGATGACAAAACCTAAGCACAAGGGTTGTGTACCTGCTTCTGCATTTCTTGAACCATTTGCATAAAAGTTGGCTTTGTTCCCATGTCTGGAGGAACTCCTCTGACAGTGAGAGCTGTCCAGTAACAAAGGGAGTGCTTCAAGTCCCCTTCACAGATGGTTTTGGAAGAGGCTGGAAAAAGACATTCCATGAAAGAATTTCCTCCACAAGGTTCTCAAGAGGCCAGACAATGAGGCACATGTGTCCTGCCTGGACGCAGGATGTCACAGGAGAGCATTCTCCTCTGCCCCCTGGTCTGCATCCAGACCCTGCCTAGCACTGAGGACAGGGACACCTGCGCATCACTAAGCCAGAGCCACATGGAGAGGAAGCTCTCCAGATCAGCTGACACAGAGGTTCTGGGAGCCAAAGTCAAGTCTGATGGGTCCTAAACTGGTAGCTTCTGATGAATGACACAGAGCAGTTCCCTCCATCCCTGGGTTTCCCATCTTAATTGTTTGCCTTTGTCTTTTCTTGGAGGCTGACTGGGAAGTACTCTTCAAAGCAACTTGCTGTACCCTAAGCTATGTACACTGACTTGCTTTCAACCAAACCCTTTTGAGAATCTCCTCTTTATACAGGGTATTGGGGATTCAGTGGGGACCTGGATCCTGTCCGTGTCCCCAGGGAACTTACAACCTAGCGGCCACCTTGACTAATGTTCAAATTTGCTATTCACACTTCTTTTGAATCCTCCACCCCCCTCCAAGTTAATGTGTAACTTAATCAAGTGAAAAAAATACAGTTTACGCCCCAAAGCACACCTGCTTGCCAGCATCCTTTCCCTCAGTAGAGCCCAAGGATCTGTAGAAACTGTCAGCGAGGCTCACACACTCACAGCCTTTCTCCGCATCCAATTACCCCTTCTCCAAATAAAACAGACCTGTAATATGCAACACCAATACTCACCAGTGAGGGTGCAGGCAATATTAAGAAAACCACCGCATGAAGAAAACAAACAGAAATACGTGCCCTGGAGTGTTGATCTTGAATCCAGGAAAACATATTAAGAAAGTCAAATACAGAAAGAAACACTGAAGGACAGAGCCGTGAGGAAAGAGGGAAGCAGCGGCTGGAGCTGGAGGATCACCATGGAGGCCACCTTGGGGAAAGATGTGGTAGGAAGAGACTCTGACCTGAGCTTGTCTGATGGACTGACCTTCCTCCAGAGAAGTCGTGAGCAGTTCAGGAAGCAAGAGATGGAGCCCCAGTGCAGAAGCTAGGTTCTGGAGATCATGGAGGAGCTGCTAAATACATGCCCCTGATTCTTTTCCTCCCATTTTATTTTTTCCAAGCCATCACATATGCTAAAAGGAGAAGCAACTGGGAAACTATTGGTCTGTGGGTCTGTATTTGGATAGAGCCTGGAATGCTGTAACCATCCTAAGAATAATAGGACTTGTTTCCAATGGGGCCATGCTGTACTAGGAAAGAGCAGATCTGAATATGGCTTGGATAAGTTGACTTGTGATTTAGAAAACTTCTCAGTCTTTAACCAGAGGCCACACTGGGGTCTAAGAGTCAAAGCTTTACAAAAGGACCCACCATCAGATCTCAGACTTCAAGAATGTCCCTGAGTGGACACCAAGGCCAGCACAAGGGCATCCCCATCAGTATGCATACCAGAGCCCTACTGATTGGTCTTACGGAATCAGACCCTGACCATAGGTTAAGGATCATTGCCAGGGCTACCTGCAGGATGGTGTCATTTGGTGTGAAGGTCTCTGGAGGCAACAGTCTTCATTCAAAATCCCCAAAGCACCTTTCAATAGCTGTATGACCTTGAGCAAGTAATTCAACCTCTCGAGCCTCCCTTTTCCCATCTGTAAAATGGGGATGCTAATAACTACCATACAGGGTTGTGAATGAGGGCTAAGGAAGGTAACAAACACAAAATGCCCTGACAAGTACTTGACCTCCCCATAGAAAAGGAAACTCAGGAAGTGGGAGGGGTCACTTCCAGAGGACATTTATCCCAGGGACAGACACATGATTTGTCTCTGAGTTCACAGTGTGATGTGCTGCTGACTGGGGTGGAGCTCAGCAATCCTCTTGGATGAGGCTGTTCCAGTGTGGCCCTGACAGGTGTGCCCATACCCGACACCTCCCAGTAGCATTTCCCACCGCCCAGCAATACCCTGGGGACACTTCACGCTGGTTAGTGTTAACCCCAGCCCTGGAAAGAGGGTGGGAGGGACAGACAAGAGAGTCCTTGGAGTGGGTCAGAATTCAGGGGAGGAAAAAGGAAATAAGTTAGAAATGTAAAAACACAGTACTTTTTGAAGACTGACAATATAGAAACCCTGGCTATTTGATTTGAAGGAGCACTCCCCAAAATAAAGCCAGCATCTGACATCTGCCTTACGGGGCACATGCAATGCCTCCGTCTCCAGAAACAAAAGAAACCTATAGAGAAGCCGGCAAAGCCCAGAGGATCAAAGCCTCCCCAGCACCAAAAAGGACTCCGGCAGGCTCTGAAGAAAGCAGCCGTCATGTCCCTTCTCCTAATTACCAGCACAACCATCTGCAACCCCAGAGAAATGGACCTTGCAGGTCTCCAATTGGCCTGTGTAGACACGAAGTTAACAAGGTATGAATTTATGGACAAAAACCATGAAAAGTGGGCCTCGCAAGCAGTTACTATCTGATACTACCTGCAAAATAAGAAAATAAGCCACCCCAAACTCTTTCCGCCATGGTAGCACCGAGCTAATGAAGAAGCACACATCGTAAAAGCATAAATTACCTGCACAATAAACCTGCATCTTCTAGAGTGTTGCCATTAGAAATCAATCAGTTAATTTAGGAGCAACGGAAGGCCACGGGCTGATGAAAGCCCGTGCCAGGAAGCACTTTCAAGAGTCAGCTATATTAATAGCTGGCAGGGGTCATATGCACTGTCCCAGAGGGTGCTTCCTGAATGGATGTGCAGGCAGAGGGGGCTTTTCAGGGAAGCTAGGGCATGTTGCTACAGGCCCCTCCCATGTAATGTCTGCGGCATGAGCAGGCCAGGGCGAGTCAGGGTGTAAGCGGTGGAAAGCGGACCACACCACCATGAAACCTCGATGTCCCCATTCCTCCCAGGGCCCAGTCCAGTGGGAAGGTCACCTGGGAGAGAGATTTACCATTTACTCCCTTTAACAGGTTACACTGACCCACTACCTGAGCTGCACAGGGGGGTGTGTACACACACGCACACACCTATACAGATACACACATACACACACTGACGTGCATGCATTAATGCACACACATCCATACACACTCTCACAAATATGCACAGTTACACACTCACACCCATGCACTCGTACATACACACAGTCACATAACAAGCATACACCTCAGGCTCCTACAAGAGGCGCAGCCTCTGGCCCATTCTGCCTTCCTTTGCACATCCCCTCTGCATCCCCTTTTCTGGCCAGCCTCATCTCTCCAGTCTCTGACCCCTGGCAGGTGGCCTCCCCTCACCCAGCACATCTAGTGCCTGACGCCACTTCCTCCCGGACTCAAATCTGCACTGTTTTCCTGGCTCCCGCCTGTTCAAGGTGAGCAGCTTGGCATGCCCCGTCCAACTCTCTCCCCTGCTGTCTCGCTCAGTGAAGCCCTGGACTCCACTCTAGCACCCCAAGTACAGGTCACTCTGTACTTTCCCGAGTGGCAGGAGCTCAATGTAAGCCACGCCCTTCAGCATTCTGGAGCTCTTACCTCATTCACAAAGACCCAGTGGCTGTCCTTGGAAGCCAGGTTGGTCTCCACAGCCTGTAGAGAAAAAGAAATTTAAGAAAAAAATATGAACAGAAGCAAGCCAGAAGCTGGCAGACACACAGGATGACTGCTGAGATGGAGTTTGATAAACATTGTTCTTGGAGAATTTTTCCCTCACAAAACACGCTATCCCCCTGGGGCAGCTCTGGCTGCCTTAGCTACGAGATGCATCATTTGAACATGGACATCTGATTTCCTGCTGTTCTTTGGAATTCACATCCACCGGCCCGGAGCAAGGTTAGAAGCTCCAGCTCCTGTAGGCATCACAGGGCCACGGGCGGGGACATCCCTCCCTTTCTCATGTCAGAGATTGCCTGCAAACACTTTTCTAGAGGGTTACTGGGGTGGGGGATGTCTCATCATTGTCCAAGGCTAGAGACTCAGGAATCTGGAACAAGTGATTTACAGCTGCTTGGCCAGCCAAGCTAAACAATACCCAGGAAGATGGCAGCTCACAGCCAGGGCTCTGAGCTGCCTTCAGCTCTAAAGAACCCATCAGGGACCCTAGAACTGACTCTTCTTTTGCTCCTGAGCAGTGACCCCCACCCCCCACCATTCTCTATTCGAGCATTTTGTTCTGTTTCTTTATAGCACTTGCCGGGTCTGCACTTGACTAGTTTTCAGCTTATTTATTTCTTATTGTCTATCTCCTTTAACCAGCTGGGGTCTCCATGAGGTCAGGGCCACACCTGTGGCCATGATATTTGCATCTCAAAACCTTCCACTATAACCAGCACATCCTCAATGTTCAGTATATAAAGAATACTGTTGCGGAACATATGAATGAAGGATAGGAGAGCTCGGCAGATGGGACCCAGTTACTTATTTTACTTCTCATGTGTTTTCAGGAGTGCTCTTTCCCTTTTTAGACTGGAAATCCAACTACTTTAGCACATTAAAAAATGGGGCAGGTGTACGGGATAATTTTGAACATTTAAAAATTTCTGTAGTTTTCCAAATAAAAAGACTAAGTGTATGTAGATTGACAAAAGAGGAGGAATTAATAAGTTTTCCGGCTTGTCCTGTAAGAATACTCACAGTTAACACATGCCAAGTATTGCTGAGTGCCAGGCAATATGCCAGGCCTTCTATGAACCTGGGAGAGAGTTCAGATCATAGTTCTCTTTTATTTTTTTTTATATTTTTATAATGTAATTTTATTACTCTTTATTTGGAAAGATACAGAAAAAAAGCAAATCTTCAAAATTATCCCATAAACCTACCACATTTTTTAATGTGTTAAAGTAGTGAGAACTCCCCATGTATCCCTCCAAATTCGTCCCCCAGAGACTATTCCAAATGGCCCCTTCCAGAACTTCTTAGTCACGTCTGCATGTGTCTTCATACATTCTTCAAACTGATGTTCTTAGCAAAATGGGGTCATGAAACACACATCAGTTTTCAACTATCATTTTTGACTTATCAGTGTATGAAGAATATCTTTTCCTCATCAGTATACAGAGGTTTGATTTGCTCTTCTTAACAGGTGAGGCATAAAGGGGTAAGGAGCCTGCAGGCTCCAGTGACCCAGCATATATATGGCACTGCCATTGTACAGGGCCTCAGTGAGAACCACACTTCTGCAAGGAATGAACATGTTTGCTGGTCAACACAATAAGTACGTGGAAATAGGGCCTGTGGGGTGCCTAGGCCAGCTCTAGCATCCCAATCCTTTGGACACTAAGGGTGGTCATTGGTGAAGGACACAGACGCTCCTTCTCCCACCTATGAATGAAAAGGTGCCATCCCCTGTGAAGACAAGTGGGGATAAGAGTCCAGACTGGACTGGAGGGGATGGCCTCCACCAGCTGGCATTTACCACTCTGGTCTCTGTTTGTTCATCTGTAAAAACGTACACAACACTTGCTTCCTCTTGTCTGACTATATAGGGAAGATATTTCGGTCTCAAGAAGCAGCAAACATACAGAGTCGTGTCCAGGGAAGTCCCAGCCCTTCCCAGGAAGCAGCAATGGGAAGTGTGCACCCCCATCCTCTGTGAGTTCCATCCTCACCTCTCGACTCATCTACATTCTTAGATCCTGAGAGTCTTCTCTGGCCGCAGGAGTCCTTCCCTTAAGAGACAGGCGCCCATGAAAAGCTTTCTTCCTCAGGATGCAAGACTTATGTCTAAGAATACCTTGGCCGCTCCCTCCCAGCCAGAGGCAGAAGGTGCCAAGCACTCTGTCTCCTGCACTTGTACGAAGGAAGCTCTGAGAGAGGCCGTGCCCTATGCCTGGGTCCCTAGTGGGGCCATGAACTGAAGACTCCTTTCTCGACATTCTACAAATTCCATAAATGATACTGCAAAGAACTCACAGGGACTTCGGAGTCAGCAGCTCTCTGGGGAACCCTTAGACCCTCAGGCAGGGTGGAGAAGGGAGGGCCCCCCGGTCTATAGCTTCCTTCCTCCCAATACACAGACTGTCAAGAATGTCTTCAGAAGCTCAGAGGCCCAGGAGGAGGTGGGAGGGAAATGTGAGACAGGCGATCTGAAGTCACTGCAGCACATAGCCAGGCTGTGACTTGCCTCCATTCCTGATACCTCAGCATTTCCTTAATGCTCACGTGGAGGACAACCAGTAACATGCTCATCAAATCTGCACATGATACAGAGCCGGGGGGTGTCAAGACATCTGAGAAAGCTGAAACACTGAGTCAAATCTAAAGAGAGTTGAACAAGGCTGAACTCAAAGCCCTACACTTACTTTCCAGGAGCAGAAGGGCACATGGGGAGATGAGACTTGAAAGTGAAGACCCATGAAAAGGCAGGGGCTAGAAGGTCTGTGCTGCCCTTGGGGAGCTGACTAGTGGGTCAGTCTGCTTGATAGAGGGCACTGCAGACTGGAAGCGGTCACAGAATTGGACAGTATAAACTGATGGCCAGTTACAGTCACCAGGGATAGTCCAGGAATGCAGAGAGGCTGGAATTGATCCTTACAGCCTCTGAGAGCTGATTCAGGACCAAGGTCTCCAGTGCTCGGGTAAGGAGATAACAACTCAATATAAGAGAGAACTTTCTGCCACCCCGGGAGGAGCAAGGCCTCATTGAAGAAATGCTTGAATGGAAGGCAGATAGTTGGACCATGAATGGTATGTGAATATCAGCATGGAGCTTGACCATGGGTGAGGGGTAACACCCCATCATCACTGGCATTCTGCAGCCATGAATCTCAGTCTGGCTACATGTAAGAACCTCCTAGGGAGCTTTGCAAAATGCAGACCCTGGGGCCCTACTCCTTGGAATCCTCATTCACTGGGAATGGTCATGTGCCTAAGATGCTGTGTTCTTTCAGAGCTCTGAGCCCTGAATCTTCGCCTCCAGAGCTGGGAGCTCTCTAGTCCCGAATGTGCCGTTTTGTGAATATGAAGGTGTAGGTGTATCTTTACGGGTGAGAGGTCCTCCACTGTCCCTGCAGGAGCCAGCAGTGCAGAGGACCTAACTCAGCGGCCAGGACCTCCCACGCTCATCCCTGCTGCAGCAGGTGAGAGCCCCGGCTACATGCAGGCATCTTCCCACCAGGTCTCAGACTCGTGTGTGGAAGATAATGACGGAGAGAATTGATCAGAAACCCCACAGGACAACTGGCCAACTTTCTTGTCCTACTTTCCCTCACCAATTAGCAATTAGCTAATTTGTTAAGCCTCTTTTCCCCACATGGAGATAAATAGCACTTGGCTGCAGCCTTTTCCAGAGGGTGCAACTCACACAGAAGCTGAGATGGCTGGTGAGAAGGAGATGCAATTGCAGATTTAGCAAGAACACCCTCCCCTCCCCGATGACTGGAGACCTGCTGCCAGCTCCCTGGGCAGAACCCTAAATGCTCCAAGCCCAGCGGATGGCGTCCCCTTCTAAGTATGTTTCCCTCTCTTCTCCAGCCACAAGTGAGGCAGGTGGAGGCCCCCGAGATCTCCCTTTTATCTCAGAGCCAGCAAGGTAAGGACAAGGCAGGCAGGCAGAGCATGGTCAAACCCCAGGTCTGCCTCTACTTAGCTGAGTGCTCCTGGGTTAGCTACTCCACCTCTCTGAGCAGCAGCCCCATGCCTGCAGGGTGTTGAGATGCCAGCAGTACAATCGATGCTGTGCCCTGGGGCCCCTCAAATCCCATTAGGAATTCTGAGCACACTGGCTCTCCAAGTGCATCCATTGCCAATGGCAGACACTGACCAACTGGCGGAACTCTCCTTGGCACTTGTGGAAATGTGCACTCTCACTAAGGACTAGGGATGCCACGTATCCAACCCCAGCTGCCCCGTTCCACTACGGGGACTGTTTGGAGTGTAAGCTCAACTGTTTCCCGGTTCCTTCTGCAGGACCCGCCCACACGGCCTCACTGCTGGCTGCCGCTACTTTCATGATCCACGTTCCCACTCCCTTGCTGGGCTCTTCTTAATTCCCCTGGGGAACTTCTTAATAAATCATCAGCACACAAACTCTCACATCAAAGTTGGCTTCTGGGAACCCAACCCGAGACAAGCACCTCCCATCTTACAAATATTGTGAGAATTAAATGAAATTAAGTTGAAGCTTCCGTCCCAGAAAGAAGCTCACTATGGGTCATCAGTGAACATGAAGACCCTCCCCATTCCTTTCACTCACATCTCTTGCCCGGTTGTCACTTGGTGGTCTTTTTTGAAGACATAGAAATCTCTATACATTTCTACGCATGCAGTAATTACTCATGTGTTCCTTCCTTTTCATTCAGTAGACAGCATTAGCCACATAGAGCAGCTGTTCCAGCTCTCCTGGTTACTGGTGAGAGCCAGGAGTCTCATCCCATGACATCACAGAGCCCAAAGTGGCCTGAAGACCGATAATAAACACACCACGCAAGTGTGGTGAGCACTCCTCCTCCCTGAGCTCATAGGCCCTTCAAAGCAGCACAAAGTGGGTTTCTGCTGTTGTCACCTCAGCCACGCTACAGGTTTACTGCTGGAAAACACTGCTGGCATCTGCAGAGGAGTGTTGGGCAGCTAGATAAGTAAAGGGTGGCCCCTTCTTTCCACGAGCAGGGCAGGGAGCAGACCTGACCTTCTGCTCTGGGTGGGTTCCTGGTCGCTGGCCCACTGCAAGTAGGCCACGCTTCTCTCCTGCAGCGGGGCACTGACACTCCTCACTAGAGCATGCAGTAGCAGGAGATAGAGTCCTCAGCAATTGCAGCAGCTCTGCACAGACGTGTGGGCCCCAGAATCTAGGTCTCAGTGAACCCAAGGGCTGCTTGTAGTAACAGCAAAGGAGCCCTGGTTAGGTCATTGCTATGAGTCCCTAAAAGGCCATGCCTGACCATCAGAGCCCAAAGACCTGGCTCCTGGGTTCCCTCAATAGACTGGCAAGCAGAGAGCTTTAGAAGAGGAATTGAGGAGGTGGAAACTTGTAAAGAATCATGCTGACTCCTGCTTTAACCCCTTGTGAAGAGGAGACCCAAGATGCTTAGGTGGCATGTAGCCCAGGCCAGGGCTGGGACGGTGGACATAAGCAGCCATGGGAAGGAGCATCGCACACAGAAGCTGAACTAGACACCTGCCCTGGTTCTGATAAGCACACTGTCATAGGCTGACCCCACTTAAAGGAAGCGGAAAGCCGCTGTTCTTCCCACACCTGAGGAAGGGAATGAGTCTTCTCGTCTGTAAGCAGCAGCCCCTGTCCGAACCTCAGGGAGCCTTTTTCCATGGCCAGCAGCATCTGCAGAGCTGGGGTGTGAGTGACGTGGGACACGCCATCCTACAGACCTACCAGGGGACATTTAGATTCTGTCCTGGCCACCCAGCTACTTTGATCCCACAGTTCCCATAAAGAACTGGATGCAGACCAAACCCCAGCTCCTGGTTCCCAAATGCTCTGGACAGAAAGCACAGCCAAGAATGGGATGTGTGGGGCTGCTTGCCTGGAAGAGGGTGAAGAGGCCCCCCTACCCACACAGAGGTAAGAATCAGTGCTAATATACCAATGCCTGGAAGGAAGCAGAGGAGACAGGGGTCCTGAAGGATCAGGAGAAGTAGCTCCAGCTTGGTCCTATGTTCTCAGCCTTTCATGCAGGACCAAGTTGCAGCCATTTCTGAGAGTGAGGAGAATCTGCTTTTGTCAAGCACCAGCCAGATACTTCAATACAACACATGTACTTCACGAGCCACAGGCCTCACTTTATTCGCAGCACCCTAAGGAGCCAGGAAAGCTCTCATTCCCATTTCACAGCAGACAAACTAAGATCTACATCTAGACCCAGACTTGCCAGGCCCCTCAGATTCAGAGACTGAATCTGAACTTGGGCCCTTTTGTCCCCTAAACTTGTGTTCTTTCCCCTTGATCATGCTACTCTCCCAAAAGCCTGGTCACCCATCAGAGCAAGTGTACAAGCCTTCAAGCCTGGCCCTCTGACCATGGGAACAAAACAATCTTTTCTTTTTTCATAGCTAAGAAAATACCCTTATGAGTCATGGTGCCTACCTTCCCAGGTTAACTTGTCCTCCTAAGTCTGAGACCGTTGTTTCACTTGCCTTTCTCAAGTCTGAGCCTATTTCACTTTATCTTAGCCTCAAGAAATACTAAATGGAGTGGAAAAAACCTCCACATGGAAGCCTTCCAGCAACATCGCTGAGGATTTATTTTACAAAGTGCAAATGCCACTGACTATTTATGTACGTGTTAATTGTTGGCCATGTCTCCATCCCCCTCCCCCAACACTGGGAGCCTGAGATAATGAAAGCTTGTCGACGATAAGCATCTTTTAAAACCCCAACTCTAACATTTCAGAACAGTCCCCCCCTGGAGCCCAAGGCCTGGCATTTTCCCAAGGACAGACATGGAGCTAACTTTAAAGACCCACTGCTGTCTTTGCAACAGCATGCTATTTAGGAACAATTCTGTCTATGCAATGTCACCCCTCTGGAGCATGATCGAGTGCAACGCCCCTCTTTGCAAGGAAGGGGAGGAGCTGGTTGCAAGACTATGGATGGTCCTGGGAGCCCAAGGAATGGTCCCCAGGAGCCCAAGAAGACCAGCAAAATAGTCACCACGAGGCCCAAATTTCAGAAGATATGCCCAGAACTACCATGAGGAAACCCATTAAGGGCAGTTAGCACTGAGCTGCACGGTGCCACACCGTGCTTCCCAGGGGCTGCCTTCTCGGGAAAAGGGCCTGAGCTTCTGGTCCAGATACTCACCCTCTATACTCCAGCCTTGCCTCCAGAACCCCTCAGGGCCTGGCTTTCACCAGGAAACTGGTGGATGGCCCCTCATCTCTTCCGCCTCCCTTCATCTCTTCCCATGGCTCCTCCTTACTCTTACTTCTTAGCTCTTCTGGCTCCATCCTTACTCGTAGATCTCATGGAGGAATCTTGGGTCCTGTATCCCAGCCACACAAGGCCATCTGGGTAAGGTGTGGCAGAATTAATCTTGTGTAGCTTCCAGAAGTAACTCTGGGACACTGAAGAGGCAGATCTGAGCCTGTAGCCTGGGAATGCAGGGAGCGCTCTGGCTGGGCCAGGCTGGATGGAGGTGAGGGTTACTTACACGCTGGGTCCAATGACTGACACTCACTAAACAACTCTGCCACGTGACCCGGAGCTAAGCCCTCTACAGGTGAAACTTCCCTGGGTCCTCAACACAGCTCATTGACAGAGGTTCTGAACCTGTAGGTGGGGAAACTTCCCCGAAGCCTCCCAGCAAGTCAGTGCAGCTGAGGCAGCACAATCCAGCCCTTCAGACACCAGAGTCCATGTGCTTTTGAGGGGAGCATATTGTGCAGACTCGGGAACCGAGCAAAGACAAACTTACTCTTGGCACTTTCTGTAGATGTTTAATGCAAAATCAACAGTTGAGCTGGAAGGCGATGCAGATAGTGGTGAGGCCTGGCATGTGGAGCTAAACAGACTTCTGTGAAGTTGGGTCTCACATTCTGGAGTTTCCTGCCACCATCCTTCCCCAGAACTCCCGGGTCAGGTGGTCCTCTGATTGTCACAGGGCTTCTGTATATGGAAAGCAGCCTTCAGTCCCTCACCAAGAAGTGAGTTCCTCAAGCGCTAAGGTCTGATGTAGTCACCACACAGCCCTGGCAGATGATGAACTTCAGAAAAATGTCTATGGAAGGAATGAACGGGTGGGTCCACACTCCCGGATATTTCCTGCTGCTCAGCATGAGGAGCTCAGGGGCATAAGTAGGAAGCCCAGTACCGCACAAAGGGATACTGACACACAGGCAACCACAGCTTTGCACAGCAGGTACCGAATTAATGGAAACCCACACACATGAGGCCTTTGTCCTCACTTCCCACAGTATCATATGCATTTGATTTCCAGTTTACATTATGCCATGCAAAGTAAGTCCTGCCTGTATTTGAAAGCAGCATCGTTTCTCTGCAACTCGGAGAGAACCTGAGACTGAAATGAAGTGAATGTGAAAGACAGATAAATGCAAGATAACATGACCTTTAGAAGCTGATGGAAACATAATCAAATTTTAGAGCTTTTCTGTGGGAATGTAATCATTTCTTCACTTCTGCTGAGTTCTGAACCTCCTGATGAAAGTTCCCATTCATCCTATATCCCGCCTAACAATACAATAATTTCTGGACTTGGTTGGTCCATCAATGGCATTTTAAAAGATATTACTATCACATCAGAGAGAGTGTTATTCATGAGATTTGTTTCTTGCACTTGCTTTGATCTCAGAAAAACTATTATGTTGCTATTGGGGAAAAAAAGAAAGCATAATGGACTAAGCACATGTGAAAATCTGATGGATCTAACAATTCCTAGTCAATCATGACACATCCCTGGCCTCGGTCCCCACTGTTTACTAAGTTTGAGATAAACAGCTCTTCTAAACTGCCTTCCCACTTTGAACAGAGGGCAGAAGGGCCAGGCCACGGCCTCTGGGGGATGAAGATTCATTACAGGTCATTTGTTGATCCTTCAGATGAAATAGAGACAGGTTCCAGGGCTGTGCAGGAAGTGCAATTGACTGTAATAAAAAGTGAGAATATGCTACATGTGGACAATTTATGAAGAAGCATTAATATCAGCAGAAAAATGAAATGGAGTCTGCTCGCAGGCACGATCTGTTTAATAAGATCAACTTGAAGAAGGGAAGCCAGGCGGTACCGATGAGTAGCAACTGATGGATACTTGGATTTTAATCAATGGTCCATAATTTCCCTGCCACCTGGAGGGCAGAGAAGCCAAATCAGGCCCTCCATGTTCTCATTCTCACAGACACCCAAGCTGTCCTGATGGGCGGGGGTGGGAGTCAGCTTTTCTGTCAATCTTGCATGATGGAGGAGAAAGCTATTCCCGGTCCTTGGAAACGTCTCCATAATCATTTGGGGGATTAGGGTGTACAGTAAAGCCACGGCTTCTGAGCTTACTTACACTTGCTCTGATTTGATGAGAGCAGCTGTCAGTCTCTGCAGTGGGCTGTGAACAATCTCACCACATGGTCCCCCAGGGGGCAGGGGACGCTGATCTTGGGTGGCAGGTGGCTGCATTGAACCATTTCTCATAAACTCTGCTATTCAGCTCCAGCTTCAGATGATTTTCAGATAGAAGCAAAGCAAAGTCTAAAACTGGTTAAATGTTTTCTTATTCTCCCTTCCACAGGTATCTGCATGTTCATACTAGAGCTTGAGCCAGTGCTGCGTGGATCCAAAGACCAGCTCCAGGGACCCACAGCATCAGATGCTGCTGAAGGAGAGAATGGGGACTGTCTGAGGCAGAAGAGTCCCTCCCCTGCCACTGGGTCACATGATACCTCAGAGGCCTGTCCCACACACGTGGTTTGTCAGCCCCAGAGTCCAAGACCCACAGTGGGACATCCGTTGGGAAAAGAACTACGCTGTGTCGCTCAATTAAAGCCTCAGTGTTCAAGGTTAACACCATGACCCCTTCAATTCGTGCCAGGCAAGCCATTTCTGCACATATATCTAATTCCTTTTCCCAACCTAAATTGTTTTTAAAAGATGGAATCGTTTGAATTCTTTTTAAGGCAATAAAGTTGAAAGTAGCAATTCTTTACCAAGCTGATAAGAGCTGCTGGGTGCAATTTGTATTCTTTTTTATGAGCCTGACTTTTGAGAGAATGAAATAGGAAGAAAAATGTCTTCTTTTTAGTTCTGGAGACAAGAACCACTTCTTCCTCAGGGTGTTGGGGAGGAGTTCCCTGGCTCAAGAGTTGTCAGAAAACAAGTCGCTGATTCGTGACACAGGAAACCCAGGAAACATCCTCTGCTGGGGTGGGCACAGGGGCTGGGGAGCTGGGGTATCAATAGCTGCTCATCTTGGTGCTCTGCTTAGGATTCTGGATCCCCTGAAAATGATTCAGAGTTCATGCGCGGGGCTCCACAGTCTTGGGGACTAAGGAAGAGAGGGTGTGGCAACCCCAGTGAAAAGAAGGAGGAGGAATATATTTCTTTTAGAATCCACAGTAGAAATTGCTTCACAGCCTTTGAGATGGTTTCTTATCAAGTACAAAGCCTCTGTACAATTGGAACCCAGACCCAGGCATGGTCAGGAGCCTAGGAGTCCTCTGAGCCCAACAGTGAAGCCGTGACACTTTGCATTGAGCTGCTAAGGAGTACTGAATAGATGCAGAAGCCAAATACACATGTGCTTCACCCCCAGGGATGTGGCCTAGCTGCCCACCTTCCACCACTGCTGCCTGCACAAAGAACCTGGAAAGGCACTACCCATGAGATGGCATCATGTGGAGAGAAAACGCTCTGAACACAAGGCTTCCAAGCTCAGTACCTGGAGTAGAAGAAACATTGAAGGAATTTGCCACCACCCACATCCTGCAACCTGCCTTGATCTGGGGCGCCCCACTGGTTTAACCTAATAATCTTGGTATTAGGCATCACCTTGACCCCCAGGACAGTTTTAAACCTTAAACTCTCCAAATACTCCTATTTCCATGCATGGGTGCATATATATACACAACACACACACACACAAATAACTGTGTTTCATTCACTTTGTGGGAGGAAGATGGGACACAAACAAAAAGGATTAATATTAATGTATCAACAAACATAAAATGTCCAACACAGGCATTACTATATCCCTCTGAAATTCTTGCCTCAAATCCACACTCATCTTTCCATGACCAGATTTTTTGTATGAACTGCTGCTGCTGCTGCTAAGTCACTTCAGTCACGTCCGACTCTGTGCGACCCCATAGACGGCAGCCCATCAGGCTCCCCTGTCCCTGGAAGAACACTGGAGTGGGTTGCCATTTCCTTCTCCAATGCATATAAGTAAAAAGTGAAAGCAAAGTCGCTCAGTCATGTCTGACTCTTAGCGACCCCATGGACTGCAGCCTACCAGGCTCCTCCGTCCATGGGATTTTCCAGGCAAGAGTACTGGAGTGGGTACCATTGCCTTCTCCTATGATATGCTTATTCTAAAATGTAAACCTCAACTACATTGTCAGTAATCCTTGCAACAACCATGAAAGGTGATTGATTATAATAGCATCTTAATAGAAGAAGAAAGTGAAGCCTATGGACTATTAACAGTTTATAGCTAAATGGTCAGCTCTTTGGAGTCACAGGCAGGAATAACATCGTCTCTGCCCAGAAGGGAGAGCCCGGGTGCACAGCCCAAATCACAATAGCACAAGACAGCCTGTTCCCACGTCTTGAGTAGCCATCAGTCCTAACAGATTCAAAGGGCCAGGAAGCTCAGGAGAGGCTCAGCCCCTCCCTGAGCGGTCATTTAGGGTGGACGTGACTCACCTCAACTCTGTCCTCCCTGGTACCAGTCGGCTGTGGCCCAGGGAAGGGCCAAGAGCTGGCTAGTGCCCAGCTAGCAGTACAAGGGCCAGGGGAAGGCCACCAGCAGAAGTGAGAAGCTTCAGGCTAGAAAGCAATTCACTCCACAGGCCTCCTGAAGAAAGAGCAGGGCATGATGGAGGCCCCAGGGAGAAAAACAGGATTCCCTGACTCGTCCACATTGTGGATTAATGAGATCAGTGGGATGGAGAAGTCAAACAGGAGGTGTCATCCTCAGGAAGAGCCAGGAGGTGAGAGGGAGACAAGAGCAGAACCCACACGCCCATCTGGCAAGCATGTCCAGGGAATCTGCGAGGCGCCAGGTGCCATGAAGGGCGCTGCACATGGAGATAAGGCAGTCTCAGGCTCCACCGTCGAGCAAAACGAGCTGGCAGGGACAGACCAACCCAGACAGAGAGAGAATTCCACTCGACCAGAGGACGACGTGCAGTGATGAAGATGTTTCCAGAAAATCAAGGCCCAGACACTAGATCCTGCCTCTGGCAAGTGGAAGCCCCCATGCTGGGGGTGGGTCCTGGTGGGACAGGAGGGTCTTTCAGTCTAAGGAGACAACATGTGCAAGCCTGGAGGTGAAATGGGGCATTCAATTAGTAGAGCATGGTGGTTGAGTCATATTTTCATATTTTATGAATAAGGATATGGTTCTAAAGTAATTAGAAGAGGTAAAAATCAGTTATAATCAAAATTAGCCATGCAGGTTTCTTAGCTCATGGATGTAGTACAGAAAGATACAATTTGTGTAAAGAACCCTATAGCCAATCCTCTAACTTTTACTAACCAATGTTTCTCTATGGCAGCCCTCAATTAAAGCCTCATTTCCTTCCCTGGGTGGCTCAAATGGTAAAGAATCTGCCTACAATTCAGGAAACCCAGGTTCGATCCCAGGGTCAAGAAAATCCCCTGTAGAAGGGAATGGCAACCCACTCCAGTATCCTTACCTGAAGAATCCCATGGAAAGAGGAGCCTGGTGGGCTACACAGTCCAGGGGGTTGCAAAGAGTCGAACAAGTCTGTGCAACCATCACTTTCACTTTCTTTCTCTTTCTTCCCGAGTGTATTCACTAACTCACCACTCACCTGCCCAGCCCCGTGACGTCATGTACCTTGCCCTGGCCTGTCACATCACGGAGCTATCCAAATGTCCTGACCAGAATCTCTTCCGGCCTTGCAAGGGGAGACATATGGTTAGAGCTGCATTCCAGAAAGGTCAGACCGGCCGTGCGGAGAAGCCCTTGAGACCACACACCCATTCTTTCCAGCAGTTTCTTTCTTACTACGTACAGCTTCACCGTGTCCACGGTCTGTTGGTGAGGCAGTCACGGCATCATCTGGCTCCAGTACCTCTCAACTGTAGTTAAATGTGCGTGTGAACCATCCTCACTGATGGCCACACTGTGGCCCATAATTAGGGGTGGAAGGGCTCGCAGCACAAAGCACGAGTTATGAGCTGAAATACTGCCAGGCCCCCGTCAGCAGGGCCTTATGCTAAGCAGTCACATCTGGCCTTTACTCTGTGAACTGGGAACTTCCAGATTGTGGTCAACTAAATGGAAAAGGCTTAGGCGATGATAAAAGTTCTCCTATTTAAAAAAAAAAAATCTACACTGAGAAAGTTTGAGATATATTGCATCTATATCCCTACCTTGAAGAACGACAAAGGCATTCACAGAAATGTCCTCAAAATGCTATGGGCTGAACTGTGGCCCCTCCATATTTATATGCAGCTGAACTGTGGCCCCTCCATATTTATATGTGGCTGAACTGTGGCCCCTCCATATTTATATGTGGCTGAACTGTGGCCCCTCCATATTTATATGTGGCTGAACTGTGGCCCCTCCATATTTATATGTGGCTGAACTGTGGCCCCTCCATATTTATATGTGGCTGAACTGTGGTCCCTCCATATTTATATGTGGAAGCCCTTCAAAATGCAACTGTATGGGGTCGGCCAAAAAGTTCGTTCGGGCTTTTCCATCACATACTATGGAAAAAATGAATGACCGTTTTTGCCAACCCAATATTGAGAGGCAAGGTCTTTAAAGAGTTAAATTAAAATGACGCCAGTAAGATGGGCCTCATCCAGTGTGTCTGGTGTCCCCTTATAACAAAGAGTAAGAAACACCAAGGGTGCAAGCTCACAGAGAACAGGCCAAGCAAGGGTGAAGAAAGAAGGCAAAACTGACGACAAGACAGGAAGGGAGACCTCGGAGGACTTCAAGCCTCCGAAACTCTGAGTCAACACTATGAAAACGCCAGTCCCTACTAAGCCAAGCAGGGAACTATGACTAGAGTATTTTCTTGCTTATACCACTTTAGCTTTCCTTACCTTAGGAATTACTGTGATTTGTATTTATTTGTACAAGTTCGATAATATATTTGCCCAAACGCTCAGCCATAGAACAGTCTTTCAGTCCCCCTCCTCTCCAGAGACAGCCTCTCAGTGCCCCCTCTCCACTGCTCCTGTGTGGACCCCTGCCCTCCTGCTGGGTGACAGGGGCTGTCCTGAGACTCTCCTTATCTGTTCTGCTGGCTGGATTGTCCATACTTGTTTTTACTTACTTTTTTTTTTTAGGTTTTTGTTTTATTTTTCTGAAGCTCATGCAACATCTTCCTAAGAAAAGGTTCATAGACTTGGGCTGTAAGTTTGCAAGTCTATGCATGTTTGGAAATTTTTTAATTTTTTTCTATCACATTAATTGATGATTTCACCTAGACATAAGAGGGGAGTGGTGGCATTAGTGGTAAAGAACCTGTCTGCCAGTGCAGGCAGACGTAAGAGACACAGGTTTGATCCCTGGGTAGGGAAGATCCCCTGGAGGCGGGCATGGCAACCCACCAGTAACCTTTCCTAGAGAATCCAATGGACAGAGGAGCCTGGTGGGCTACAATCCATAGGGTTGCACAGAGTCAGACACAACTGAAGTGACTTAGCACACACACAGTAACTCACCCATAGAAACAGTGTTCCTCCAAGGTTTTTTTGTATCTATCATTAACCCTAAGCACCCTGATGTCATTCTGACCCATTTTCCCTTTATGGCACCTGCCCATCTTCCTCCTCTCCTCCCTCTCCTTCTTTTCTTCTTTCTCTCTCCCTCTTTCAATGACCCACCCCAAACCCCTGTCCCACGTTCCTGCCTTTCTCTCCTTGGTGCTTAGAAACTTGGCATTGAAGTACCTTCATGTGAGTCTTCTTTTCCTCTATTTTTGGCTAAGAGCTAAATGGTTGATAGGACTTTTTAGTCTGAAGACATATTCCTTTTGTTCCTAGATATTTTCTTGTTTATTTCTTTGATATCTGCCTTCTCTTCATTGTCATCTGTTCTTTCTCTAGAATTTCTGCTAGAAGAACAGTGAACTTTATGGACTGAACCATTAATTTTTGTCGTCAAGTTTTCCCTCATTTTATATCTCTTTACTTTTGATTATACTTTCCTCAACCTTGTCTGATAGTTCTATTGGATTTTTTAAAACTCAGCCTTATTTTTTGCCTTCAGTTGCTATTCTGTGCTCTCTGTTCTTTTCCATAGTTTCTGTTCGTGTCTTAAGCAAGAAATATTTTTAATTTCCTTAAGATCATCAGTGACACGGTTTTTGATGTTTTATTCTGCTCCCTGAACTAAGTTTGCCCTGGATCCCTTTTTCATTTTTGTTTTGTCCTCTCTCTCATATAAGAGATGTCCCTCAAATGCAGAATAATCCTTGGTTGTTCTTTCATGTTTAAAGTGAAGCATTCAAATGCCATTTGCAGCAACATGGATGCAACTAGAGATGATCATACTAAATGAAGTAAGTCAGAAAGAGAAAGGCAAACACCATATGATATCACTTATATGTGGAATCTAAAATACGGCACAAATGAATCTATCCATGAAACGGAAAGAGAATCACGGACATAGAGAACAGACTGCTGGTTGTCAAGGGGAAGAGGGCTGGAGGAGGGTGGAGTAGGAGGCTGGGGTCAGCAGATGTAAGGTTTACATATGGATGGATAAACCAGGTTATGGATAAACAAGGTTCTACTGTATAACACAGAGAACTATATTCAATATGCAATGATAAAGCATATGGACATGGGGATGACCCAGAGAGACGTTATGGGGAGGGAGGGGGGAGGGGGGTTCATGTTTGGGAACGCATGTAAGAATTAAAGATTTTAAAATTTAAATAATAAAAAATAAATAAATAAAAAACAATGTATTTACATGTATAACTGAATCACTATATGCTGTATAGCAGAATTAACACCACACTGTAAATCAACCATACTTCAATACAAAAAATAAACTGGGGGCATTCAGAAGCTCACTGGAGGGCACGAATGTGGTCTGTAGACCATGGACTGGAGGGCTTCCTTGCTTTTGCACTGGAAGGCACCTCTCTCCTCCATAATTTCAGCTTCTGCAAGTCTTTTCTCCAGTTCAGATTCTCCAGAAAAGATATCCTACCTGAAGGGTATTGGCCAGCTACTGGCATTCTGAGAGCCGGAAAAGGAAGGAAAGGTCCCACTACTCACCAAGCGAGTCTCTGTTTAGCTTCTGCTGGTTTCTGCCTCCTGCCTCATCCCACTGTCTGTGGTGTCTGGGTTCTAAGGCTCTCAAGCAGGTGGAACCACAACATCTTTATGATTGGGCACTGGGGTTATAACACCCTCACCTCAGCTGAATCAGTTACCTTCCGCCACCCAGTCTATTTTCCAAAAACTAGCCCCAAGATCTCACCCACTGCTGTCTCCTCCCAGGGACTCTTTGACCTTGTGGGTTTCTAACACTTAACGTCACTGTTATTTTAAAATAGTCTGGGGGAAAGAGGGATTAAACATGGGCAACAAATCAGAATTGTCTCATCAATCAGAAATCAATAAAACTGAAATCACTCAGGTTAGCAGTTTCCTTATATGCTCAAGATAACTAGAGTAGGTTTTTGTTGTTGGCAACTGAACACACTGACCAACCCAAGAAGGCTGATGGAGGGCCCAGTAGGGATGAAAATGGCCTGTGCCAGGGCTGATGAAAAAGGGTAAGGTGGAAGAAACACTGGATTAAAAGGAACATCATTTTTCCTGCAGTGAGCCTGGAAAACTAGCTGAGAACTCAAACTCCAAAATTTCTCATGCAGAACTTATTAGCTTATTTTCATAAGCTTTGGGGCAGGGTAGGAGGCAAGGGTGGCTGAGACTGCTCACCCAGACTTGGAGATGAGAAAGGGACAGCTACTCTTCTCGGCTCTAGTCTCTAGCCCCTGGAGGCTGTCTGGGGCAGTGTGTTCTTTGCACGATCATGCCGCTGAAAAGGTACAATTTCATAGAGAATTCTTGATCAAGCCCACAAGCACATTTTGGGCTCAGGCTCTGTTTATCACTCCTAGAGGGGAAGGATGTCAGATTCTTATTCAACAGCTTCATTCTGCAGCCCATTTAAATAACCCTACATCGGGTAACCCAAGGTAAGGACAGGGAAGGACCCATCTGCAACCTGGGGAATGACATGGTATCAATTGTATGTGTGGGAGATTTGGGGATGCATAATAGCCTGTTCAAAGGAATAGTTCAAACATACTTACTCACTTTGATCAACACATCCCTCTAGAAGGATGAAAGATTTAAGAATCTGTAGAATTCAGAAACCTGGGCTCCTTTAACATAAATCCAGGCTGATGGTTTCCTAGGCATGTCCTCACTGAGGGCAAGCCTGAAGGCAACAAGGGAACCCATGGATGATGTCTCTTTCCCCAGTTAGACCTGTTCTGTTGGGAAGAGAGGGGTGAAAAGCAGGCGTGCATGTGGTCTGTGGTTGGGTGAGCTGGCTTGAGGGGCCCCAAAAGGGAGATGGGGAAGCAGCCTGGAAGGTGGGAAAGGCTTCACGGAGGGCCTGGGCTGGAAGCATGAGAAGGTTTGGAAAGCCTTAAAGGAAGAAGGAGGCCATTAAAAACCCCAGGTAGGAAGTGGGACGATGAGCAAAACGGTGAAGACAGAGGGTGCAGAACATGCTTCTGGCTCAAAAATAACAGTGATACAGACAAACGGCTCTGAGTCCAGAGTGCCCACAGAATGCCCCAGAATAGTGGCTGGAAGTATCCCTACTGACAGAGACAGGAAATATAAGGAAACCCCAGCAAGGCTGGGGATAGCAGAGGTAGCCACTCACCTAGGACACGTTCAACTGAAAGGATGTACCAACAGGCCAGGGGGTGGGACAGAGACAGAGTCTAGGGGATCCCTCTGAGAGAAGAGACTCACGTGAGCGGCCCCTGTACCATGCATATTGCGAGGTGTGTGCATCTTTCCCTCCAGGGCTAGGATTTCTACAAAGCCTAAACTTAAGGCTTCCTTCTCGACTCTAGTACACAGCACACTGGATTTACATTAACAAAATCATATGTTCTTCTCAAAAAAAGAAACAAAAAAAGCCACTTCACACATCAGGTTCTGCACAAGCATGGTGAAAAGTATCTCTTTTTTATTTTTCCTGAACACTTTTCTAGTAAAATATCTATGTGTCTTTCACGGCAAAAAATGCGGTTAGTGTGAAGAGGGCCCTGAGAAGCCCATCCTGGCCTAGATATACACAGGTAGACAGGAGGCCAGTGGGGCTGGCTGGGGTCACTGGCCAAGCCAGGCCTGAGGGTCAGGCAGCCTACCTGTCATAGGAGGACTTGGTGGGAAGGGGTTGTTCGGGGGCTCCTCTGACTCCAAGATATGGTTGGCGAACACTGGCCCTGTCCACAGCTAAGCCCTGGGGACCTTGGTTCATATAACGCCGCCACGAAACTTTAAGGCTTCCTGAGTCTTTCTGGCTGTTTTCAAAAAGATGAATTCTAAAAGGCATTCATGTCATGGAGAAAAAGGCTGGGTGTGGACATCAGAGAAGTGAGCTTCCCAAAGTCCAGAGGAGCAGCATCTGATACTGGGTGTGTGCCAGTCACATGCGGGGCCTCAGACAAGCACGGCACATAATAGACGACCTCGCCAAATCCTTACAACAGGGCCCCTTACAAGGCTGCGTGTGTGCTAAGTCGCTTCAGTCGTGTCCGACTTTGCGACCGTATGGACAGTAGCCCGCCAGGCTCCTCTGTCTCTGAGATTTCTCCAGGCAAGAATACATGAGTGGATAGCCTTTCCCTTCTCCAGGAGATCTTCCCGGCCCAGGAACTGAACCCACATCTCTTCTGTCTCCTGCATTGGCAGGTGGGTTCTTTACCACTTGGGCCACCTGGGAAGCCCTTTCATAATAGCCATCATCCCTGTTATTACAGCTGATGTCACATGACCCACCCTTGTTCACACAGGAAATAAGAGATGAGACAGAAGAGGATCCCAAGTCTGCTGGTGGCCTCAGACTCAACTGCCTCCCAGAGCAAACTGAGGCAAGGTGAGAAGCCCCGGAGGAAGGCTGGAGAGCGTCACAGACGGAGTTCCGACCTAGGCATCACAAATATCCTTCCACGAACCTGCCCCAGGATGGCTGCATGGGGTTGCCCGACCTCTAGACAAAGGCAGCTGGGAGAGCCAAAGAGCACAGAGTATCAGCCTGGTTCCCCACCAGCCCAAGAGCTTTCGAGTGACCAACAAGTGGCTGTGTGAAGGCCCAGTATGGACAGCTCATAGCTTAGTCCATTTGCCTTGCAAAAGAGCTGCAGTCCACTATCCAAAAGACACTGTTCACGATTCACGTCTAATTACACACAAAGCAAGATGGATGCGCCAGGCACCGTACTAAGTGCGTTCCATGTATCAGTCCCCTTAATTCCCTCAGCAACCCTACAGCGCAGGTACAATTATCAGCCCCATACTACAGATGAGTAAACTGAAGCACAGAGTGTTTAACTTGTTCAAGGTAGCAGGGTTAGACAATAGCAGAGGCCAAGCCCAGACACTGACCATTCTGTACACTACCTCTCCTTTTTCCAAGAACTGCTCTGCGTTGTGGGCATGCCTGAGGAATACTCACAAAGGCCTGCTATGTGCCAAGGCCACTGTAGGACCTGGGAATACAAACAAAGCTGCGGTCACGCCTGCCTCTCAGGATGTCACCATCATCAACACAGACACACATCCAGGTCTAACAAGGCATGGGCTCCTGGGAGGGGAAGGATGCACAGGGCAGTAACGGAGCACAGTGAAGGGCCTCTAACCCCCCCTCAAGGAGTCAGGGAAAGTTTCTTGAAACAGATGATGCTGGAGCTACATCTTAAAAATGAACAGAAGTGACGCAGCAAGACAATCTAAGAAATACCACTTTTTAATTCTTCTAAAGCTTTTAAGCTCTGCCTTGTGCCAGGTCAAATCCCTAGGAAGCTCCTAGTCTGGGCGATATCATTCCGGCTTTCCCCAGAAAAATCTGTACTGAACTAGAATCTCACATTGTTTATGCCTTTGGCTCTCAGCCAAGGCTGATACAAGGAGCAGCCGTATGAATCACATTTGCATTGTTTGTAAAACTGCAAGCAAAGACACTATCCATTATGTTGTTCTATGTCCCTTATCTAGAAACTCACGTGATAAATGCCTCCCAGAGCACTAAGCTAAAAAATAAAATCAGAAATAGAAGCCTCTCTCCCAGGGGCGTTCATCTTCATAGTGAGCACTGAAGGCTATGCATTCTGTCAACTTCTACTGTTGCCTTGCCTGCCAGGAAGCTCAGAACTGAGGCTAATATTAAGAGCTTCCATTAGCCTATGTTTTCTGGCCTAAAGTTCCATTGCCCTTGATTATTTGGCTCTTAACAATGTACTTTTATGTTAATGAATTTACGGTTTTATATTGTTTTAAAGGGCTTCCCTGGTGGCTCAGACGGTAAAGACTGCCTGCAATGCAGGAGACCCAGGTTCAATCCCTGGGTTGGGAAGCTCCCCTGAAGAATGGAATGGCAACTCACTCTATTATTTTTGCCTGGAGAATTTCATGTGCAAAGGAGCCTAGCAGGCTACAGTCTATGGGGTCGCAAAGAGATGGACACGACTGAGTGACTAACACACACACACACACACACACACACACACACACACAGTTTTCAAACCAGACCTATAGTTACCAATGCTACTGTGACACAGTGCATGTGGAAAACAGCTGAGTAGGCTTGCTTACTACTCAAAGCTACGCTGATCCCCAACTCATTAATACTTACAATTTCCCATTATTTTCTTTAAACCCTCAGTGTCCCTTTATACCCAGAACGGATGAATACACATCTGCAGTAAAATATGAAAGGGCCAAAATAGCCCCCATCTGCCACCTGCAGGATGGGTCTTCTCAGAACACAATAAAGACTTGTCCCTCATACCTCTCCAGGCACAACCCCCTCCAGGACTTCCAGAAAGCTTTGGAGACATGTTTTTTGGGGACTCCAAGCATCAAGGCCAGATGCTAAGAGGCATTTGAGATAACTGCGGGGAACGGAGGTGCTCTGCCACCTTTCAGGTGTGTGTGTCGGTTTGTGTGTGTGTGTGCACGCACGCATGCACGCGCGTGTGCGCAAATCCACCCTAACTCTCATGCCCCATCTAGGCATGACCGATGCTTTTTTATCCCCTTCCACAAAATGAGGTTGCTATGAAGCGTTTCAGAGATGATGCATCTGACATACAGTACCTGACATACAGCAGGCACTTAACAAAAGTTATCTCACCCTCATTTGCTCTCTCCAGGCTAGATGACAGTCTCCATGAAGCTGAGGACTGTGAATGTCCTACTGTTTCACTTTGGTGCCTAACACAAACTCTAGCCCTAGGAGCTATCAGCTAGATACTAGTCTTAGAATACTAGCATTCACGTCCTTAGAACACCAGTATTCAAGATAAATACTGCTTGAATGAATGAATGACAACAAACCACAGTTCTGAACAGATGATACAATACAAAGCTGAGCTTCAATTTTGCTCCTCCTTTTACTCAGATGTGCAAAGATAACACAGCCTCTTTGTTTTCCAGAATATTCTTCACAAGTCTCCATCCCCACTCTTGGGCACTAAGGAAACAGACGTGGCTATAAAAGACACAATCAGTCAGACACAAACAGACTGTGTCTCAGCTGCTTTCGGTTTAGCTGGCCTCCTTGGTGGATGCTCAGTATTCTCTGTACCCTCTCCTTGCTGCTGTCCTTCTCCCCATGGACAGGCTTCATGGTCTCACCACATGGAGCTCTCTCCTCTGACGCAGCTGGTCTGGTCTGGTCTGCTACTTGGCCCCACATGCTGGTCTTGCTGGCAGGGTTGCTGGGTGGTTTCCGAACTAGGTGAGGTCCTGCCTGGCTGCCTTGACGCCCATGATTCTTGGATCCGGGTCAAGTTCCAGCCATGTCCTTCTTTTGACCACAAGATAAATTGTATCTTGTATGTTGTATGGTCCCCATGTGACCCTTGCAGGAAGAACATTCCATCCTTCTCTATGGAGGTTCTAAATCCAGCTATTCCCTGCCTTTCACAGCGGACATTTCCAAATGTTCAGATCCCCTACCTAAGTCATCGTGCTTTCTGGCCCAGCACTGAGTAGAGAGCAGACCAGAGTCACAGTGTATCTTCCTTCAGTTCAGTTCAGCTCAGTCGCTTGGTCGTGTCCAACTCTTTGCGACCCCATGAATCGCAGCGCGCCAGGCCTCCCTGTCCATCACCAACTCCCGGAGTTCACTCAGACTCATGTCCATCAAGTCGGTTATGCCATCCAGCCATCTCATCCTGTCATCGCCTTCTCCTCCTGCCCCCAATCCCTCCCAGCATCAGAGTCTTTTCCAATGCGTCAACTCTTTGCATGAGGTGGCCAAAGTATTGGAGCTTCAGCTTTAGCATCATTCCCTCCAAAGAACACCCAGGACTGATCTCCTTTAGGATGGACTGGTTGGATCTCCTTGCAGTCCAAAGGACTCTCAAGAGTCTTCTCCAACACCACAGTTCAAAAGCATCAATTCTTCGGCGCTCAGCTTTCTTCACAGTCCAACTCTCACATCCATACATGACCACCGGAAAAACCATAGCCTTGACTAGACGGACCTTTGTTGGCAAAGTAATGTCTCTACTTTTGAATATGCTGTCTAGGTTGGTCATAACTTTTCTTCCAAGGAGCAAGCATCTTTTAATTTCATGGCTGCAGTCACCATCTGCAGTGACTTTGGAGCCCAAAAAAATAAAGTCTGCCACTGTTTCCACAGTTTCCCCATCTATTTCCCATGAAGTGATGGGACCAGATGCCATGATGTTAGTTTTCTGAATGTTGAGCTTTAAGCCAACTTTTTCACTCTCCTCTTTCATTTTCAACAGGAGGCTTTTTAGCTCCTCTTCACTTTCTGCCATAATGGTGGTGTCATCTGCATATCTGAGGTTATTGATATTCCTCCCAGCAATCTTGATTCCAGCTTGTGCTGCTTCCAGCCCAGCGTTTCTCATGATGTACTCTGCATAGAAGTTAAATAAGCAGGGTGACAGTATACAGCCTTGACATACTCCTTTTCCTATTTGGAACCAGCCTGTTGTTCCATGTCCAATTCTAACTGTTGCTTCATGACCTGCATATAGATCTTATGAATTTCTTTTTTTAGCCACTGGACTGCCAGGAGAATCCCCAATGGGGCTTCTACTTTTTGGGTGGGAGGGGGTGCTGCTCTGGGTCCTCCTGGCCGTGCACGTGCTTTCTCTGGTTGTGGAGAATGGGGGCTACTCTCTAGTTGTAGCTCATGGGCTGCTCACTGTGCTGGCTTCTCTTGTTGCAGAGCACACGCTCTAAGGTGTGTGGGCTTCAGTAGTTTCAGCGCATGGGCTCAGCAGTTGCAGGCTTAGTTGCCTCGTGACATGTGGGATCTTCCAGGACTAGGGATTTGAACCAGTGTCCTCTGCATTGCAAAGTGAAAGTGAAAGTTGCTCAGTCAGGTCTGACTCTTTGCAACCCCATGGACTGCAACCCACCAGGCTCCTCTGCCCATGGAATTCTCCAGGTAAGAATACTGAAGTGTGATGCCATTTCCTTTTCCAGGGGATCTTCCCAATCCAGGTCTCCTTCACTGCAGGCAGATTCTTCACCATCTAAGCCACCAGCAAGGCAGATTCCTAACCACTAGACCATGAAGAAAGCCCACTTTTCTCAGAGACTCATCTGCATCTCAATTTTTAGGCTTGTGCTGAACACATAGTAGGCACCATAGAAAGTGAAGTGAGCTGCCCTGAACTATTAATAAATACAAATTGAAAGGATTTGCATTTGATAAGGATCCCTCCTTATTTCTGAGTTTATATAAGGAAAACTAAATCTTTTGAAAACTAGTTTGTAGAACCCATTCAAGAGAAGAAGTCGACACTAGTTTGAAAGGAAAAGTGGACAGTCAATATTTTTATTGAGCTAGTTTGATATTCAATTTAAAAGATGAAAAGTGAAAAGTAAAAGTGTTAGTCGGTCAGTTGTATCCAACTCTTTAAGATTCCCCCGGACCGTAGCCTGCCAGACTCCTCTGTCCATGGAATTCTCCAGGCAAGAATGCTGAAGTGGCTTGCCATTTCCTTCTCCAGGGGATCTTCCCAACCCAGAGACTGAACAAACCTAACCCCTGGAGAATGGATTTCATCTTGAGAGATACAGCAAGCTCACATCCTGCTCTGCTTTCACAAACCCTCATTCACTCTCCTCTCTCACTTGAGGCAACTGGTTCCTAACCTGCTGGGAAACTTAAAAAAAAAAAAAATCTGTGTCTAGGCTCCACCTTTTCCAATACTGACTTCATTATTCTAGGAGGGGCCTGAGCAAGCCTTAGCATTTTCAGACAAAAGCAAGAAGCTGGAGACAGACTGTGAACAATAAGAAGTGCAAACTGCCCAACAGACACACAAAGTCAAAATGTACAGTGGTCTGGGGTCATTTGCTATAGGCTCAAAGAGCAGTACCCTCTGACTGGCCCCTGTGGCATCAGGAAACCAAAACTGATATTGAAAATACTCACCTATATTCCCAAGAAAAGGATCCTTTGTCTTTGTATCTAAAAAAGCTGCTGTGGGGAGGACACTGCCCACCCTCTTGTCCTTTTTATCTTCCCCTCTGGCTTCAGCCCAAAGTTTTACCTGACTGTACTGTCATGACCCATTGTTCATAGGGGTCTCCTCTCTAAACTGAAAGAGTTTCTATGGCAAGGGCTGTCTGATTAATTCGTGGAACCCCCATTCCCTAGCCCAGTGATTCTCAGTTCAGTTCAGTTGCTCAGTCGTGTCCGACCCCATGGACTGCAGCATAGCAGGCCTCCCTGCCCATCACCAACTCCCAGAGTTTACTCAAACTCATTTCCATTGAGTCGGTGATGCCATCCAACCATCTCATCCTTTGTTGTCCCGTTCTCCTCCTGCCTTCAATCTTTCCCAGCATCAGGGTCTTTTCAAATGAGTCAGTTCTTCTCATCAGGTGGCCACAGTACTAGAGTTTCAGCTTCAACATCAGTCCTTCCAATGAATATTCAGGACTGTAGAGGCAACTTAGCGCCCCCCACCACACCCCAGGAACATGTGGGAGGATCAGGAGACTTTTGCTTGCCACACTCCCAAGGGGAGTGCTACTGGCATCTAGTCGACGGAAATCCTGCTGCTAGACATCCTACAAGGCACGGGACAGTTCCCACCATGGAGAGTAATCTGGACCCAAAAGTTAGTATTACGCAGGTTGAGAAACTGGTTTAGTCTAACACTTGACACACGCGTGCTAAGTCACTTCAGTCGTGTCCAGTTCTTTGTGACGCTATGGACTGTAGCCTGGCAGGCTCCTCTGTCCGTGGGATTCTCCAGGCAAGAATACTGGAGTGGGTTGCCATGCTCTCCTCCAGGGGATCTTCCCAACCTAAGGTCGAAACAGCACCTCTAGCGACTCCTGCATTGCAGGAGGATCCTTTACTTCTGAGCCACCAGGGAAGCCCGACACTCGATACACTTGGCACTAAATATCAGAAAGATATTCCGTCAGGAACTTTCTGCTTGGGGCAGGGAGGGATAAATTAAGATTTGGCATTTATAGGTACATACTGCTACATATAAAATAGATAAACAACAAGGATGTACTATGCTACTGTATAGCACAGGGAACTATATTCAATATCTTACAGTGACCTACAATAGAAAAGAATCTGAAAAAGAATATGTGTGTATAATTCAATCACTCTGCTATATACCTGAAACTAACACAACAGTGTAAATTATCCATACCTCAATTTAAAAAAAGAAAATTATCAATTATCAATTTAAAAAAAGAAAAAGAAATTTCTTCCTCTCCCACATAATCATCATCCAGATAAGACCACCATGATCTATAGGCTCCTCATAGCAGATTTGTTACTATCTGGTCTCCATTTGACAAGCATTTGAACTTAACACGTTAAGTAGCACAGTCCTCTCAGGAGGTCTGAATGCCTCCATTCCAATGACAGTCCCAGAGTTCTTGTCAAAAGAAATGTAGATGGAAAGGACTGACTCCCTAGGGCTTGTTCTCCAGGAAAATCCACCTCAATTAAGGGGGAAGAGATCTGGACACATCTATCTATAATTAGGGCTAAATACTGAGGAGGCACTTCCAGCTGGACCCCCTTCTTGGACCACTAGCATCTAAGTGCTCTGATGGGATTATACTCCATCCTGTAGACCTGCTTTGACCCGCAATTCTTCAGCTGTTCATAAATTTTTAAATTTTTCATTTTTCTTCCTGGTGTTCCTATTATAGCTCAAATTTATAAGAACAATGAGATAAACTGCTATTTTTATTTGAGCACTCAGTTTACGCTAGGTGATGGGCTCCGAATTTTATATAGTTTAACTCCTGGAATGTGCACCGCAACTCTGTGGGTATTTTCTATCATGATGTCTATTACACAGATAAGAAAAATGAGGTGCAGACACACGTTAATACATCATGATACAACACAGCCAGGATTTCACCTCAGAAATCGTGAGTAAACATGCTGAAAATGTTCAAAAGCCTCTCTAATTCTGGTCAGCAGAATCCAGAAAGCCAAACAACTGTCAACAACCTAGTCCTCTATAAGACATCACCTGTAACAACATGGCAACAGATTGGAAACAGGCCAGAAATCAATTCTGTTAGCCACTATCTGGACAACTGACGATAGTCACTTAACCCCGGACTCAAAAAGCTTTAAAATAATTTTAGTGCACTAATGCCAGCAATAAAATAATCTCCATATTGGATCCAAGGAAGTCACGCAGAAATACTTTATGTAAATAAAATCCCTTTTTAAAATTAGTTTTCTCAGAAAACAAAAATAATCAAACCTATTTGACCATACGTATTCAAATCTGCCAGGGGCTCTTTATTAGAAGAATGGACAGTGACAGCTGTGGGCCCGGAAAGCAGGGCCTTGCCACAAGGCTGTGCCCTCTAGCCAATCCTCCACAAGTTGCTCAATGCTCAGCCCCAGTTCCACCTGGCACCTGGTTTGTGGCATTACCTGTCAATTGCCCTGAACTGCCTCGGGGGACCATAATCTGCCACCTGTGTCAGCAACTAAGTCAGGTCTAAGCCTTCCCACCTCACCTACACAAGGAAATCATGCCAGGCGCCCAGTGGTGCACACTGAGAGTCCCTTCTTATTGGTTCACAGAAAATACACCACTTGTGTGAGCTCTCTCTGGACACTGCAACACACTTTACCCCGGATTTAGCAGCTGAAACTGCACACATGTATCATCATGGAGTTCTACAGATTGCACGTCTAGTATGAGTCTCGCTGGTCTAAAATCAAGGTGTCCACAGGGCCGTATTCCCTTCTGAAGGCTCCAGGATAGAACCCATCTCCTAGCCCGTTCCAGCTTCCAGAAGAGGATTCCATTCCTGGTGGTACCTTCCTCCATCTTCAAAATCAGCAATACTGCATCTGTGTGCCTTTCTTCAGTAATCACATCTTCCTCTGACTCCTGTCTCCCCGTCCACGTTTAAGGACCATTGTGATTATATCAACCCACCTGGATAACCCAGGATAATTTCCCTAAAGTCAGCTCATTAACAGTTTTAATTCCATCTGCAGCCTTCATTCTCCTTTGCCGTGTAACCTAATATATTCACAGGTTCCGGGAGTTAGGACACGGCTGGGGGTTGGCGGGAAGGAAAAGGTGGAGAGGCATTACTCTGCCTCCAGAACACCTCTCAGATGGGGCACCAACTGTCAGGAGACTCTGGCCCCCACGACAATTTCTCAGTTGAATTTTACAGCCTTTCTACGGGACACACCATTTCCAGTTTGCCCAGTCTCTACCACTTGTTTTTGGCCACACTATGCACAAGATCTCAGTTCCCTGACTAGGGTCGAACCCATACCCCTGCTTTGGAAAAGTGAAAATGAAGTTGCTCAGTCATGTCCAGCTCTTTGCGACCCCATGGATGGTAGCCTACCAGGCTCCTCCATCCCTGAGATTTTCCAGGCAAGAGTAGTAGAGTGGGCTGCCATTTCCTTCTCCAGGGGATATTCCCAACCCAGGGACTGAACCCAGATCTCCTGTATTGCAGTCAGATGCTTTACCGCCTGAGCCACTAGGGAAGCCCTGCTTTGGAAGGGGGTGGGGGGTCTTAGCCACTGGATGGCCAGGGAAGTCCCCCTACCACTCTTGACTGTCTTTCTTCACCCTTGACCCTCATTTACATTATCTGCCTGAATCCAGGAGGAATTTGGGTTTTCCAAACCAAGTCTAGCAAATCTTCAAGAGAGGCCCACGCTTGCTTAGCTTGGGCTCCTCTCTTAAGAGTGGTCTTATGAATGGACCCAAAAATCCCTGGCATTATGCTATCTGCAGTCCTCCCAAAAGTTACTGGAGTGAACAATGAATGCAGATTCTGGGATACACACACACACACACACACACACTGATGTGACTTCCAAAAAAGAAACTGGAAAAGCGTTTGTTTCCATTGATGTCTGGGTGACTTACAGCTCGAGACATATATATCTCCAGAATGATTTATCTGAAGTTTATAGACCCTAGACTTTTCCCAGCTGAAACCCAGTGACTGCTTCCACAATAACTCATTGAATTGATCGCTTTAAATTTAAAGGGGCGCTGGGAGAACTTTGGCGGCCTGGACTGTTTAAATCTTGTCCTCTGTGAAGGGTTCTGCTATACTTCTGGGTGACCTGGACAGAGCAGTGCAGGCCCATGGTAAAACATGGCGCCGGGGAGGTGGGGAATGAAAAGGAGACAGAGCCGGTGTGGAGGGCTGGAGAAGACGCCAGCCGGAACCAAGGACAGCAAAGCAAGGTGGAGGCTGGGGGCCAAAGGGAAAAGCTGCGGAGATGGCAACTCAAGCAACAAGAGTGTCCTGGGAGAGTGGCACAGACGGAGGAACCCTGGTAGGGAATAAGCATTGCCCTGCCAGGGGAAGGCAAAGCGAGGCAGGTGGAGAAAAGTTTATCAAGGACCAACACATGCCAAGTACATTTCATCAACCTATGACATTGTTTCATTTATTCTTTAAACCTTGGGAGGATTGTTTGGTCTTAATAATCAGGAAGATATAGGTTCAAATCCCAACTATAGCATATGCTAGTTGGGTGTCCTTGGGTAAGTTAATTAACCTTTCTAACCCTTCTCATTTGTATTTAGAAATTATTATATTTATATATATATATACACATATAATTTGTATTTAGAAATCATTACATATGCATATATAAATTATAGTATACCTCACAGAGCATGCACCTTTTAAAGTATGCTTTCAAAGTATATTTAATAGCATGGGGAAATGCTCATTAACAATATGAAAAGGCAAAAAAGTAGATGACAAATACTAACACAATTCTGATTTTATAAAAAGAATATATATACTTTGAATCTATCTGCACATAAGCATATGAAAGAAAACATATAAAGATATTAACGATGGTTATTTTCATGGTGGGAATTTGGATGATTTAATTTTTAAATATACTTTTCATATTTTCCAAATTGCCTACAATGAACATGACATACTTTGAAATATTTTCTCGATTTGCATTTTTATTGCAAAAGTGATCCATGTTCAGTGTAGGAAATTAAACTTTGTTACCACTGGGAACATCTTGTTATGAGTCCGCCCAGATGTTTTTCTACGCATATCTAAATACATCCACAGAGGGCATGCATTTCACAGGCCACATACTCAGGTGTGAAAAAGAGGGCAGCTTTAGTTCTCTGTAACTAAATTTTGTTTCTATTTTGAGTCCCCATTCCACCTAGGCAGAAACTTCATTTTAAGCAATAGAGAAAACTCAGGCAAATAAGGGTTTTCTCTGTGAATTTAGGGCTTCCCAGGCGGGGCAGTGGTACAGAATTTGCTTGATGTATTGAAGGAGACACCAGTGATGCAGGTTTGATCCCTGGGAGGGGAAGATCCCCTGGGGTAGGATATGCCAAGAACTCCAGTATTTTTGCCTGAAAAATTCCAAGACACCTGGTGGGCTACAGTCCATGGGTTTGCAGTCAGACACCACTGAGCAACTGAGAACGAGCATGAACTGCGGATTTAACTTACCCACCCAATCTTCTCTTGTGCCTTCATCCTGGGGGGCTGACACCAAGGTATGGGGATGGGGGGGTGTCTGTCACTCACCCATCATCTGACCTTGTTAGTGTAACTGGTAACAGACTTTTCACCTGGCCTTGGTCTGTAGGATGTACCCTAACAGACTCCAAAAGGTCAAGTTTCCCAAATCTACTTATCAACGATGCTGATACTTGGGGCGCCCTCTTCTCCACCAGGAGCCCTCTTCTGGCCTAACAGCTCTGTGTTCTCCATTCTCAAAACTCCTCTTGAAGGGCTCAGGGGAAACCTTCTGGATGCCCTCCACTCACTCCTGGGAGGGGCTTTCTCAGGCTCTCTCTCTGGCTCTGAGAGAAATTTCTGTTCTTCCGAAGCTGCAGCCACCTGACTCAAGGGATGTTTTGAGGGCCACCACCCCGCTGAGCTCTGGTATGGTCTCACATCACCCATCTTCTTCACTCAGGGAGAGCCTCGAGGACACTGAGTCCTTCTCAGCCATCCTCGACTTCCCTACGCTCCGAGACCAGTCTCCACTCAGTCTCTCTCCTCTCCAGGACCAGTGTGATCTGCGATCTTTAACTCCTCTGCGTGGGACGGATAACGAGCTTGGGTATCTGAGGCTAATAATCTCATGTCAGGAACCCTTTGCCTCAGGCTGGAGACTACATAGGTCTTCTCTTCTAGCCACTATCTCTACTGTGGAGTACAAAAGTCTATTTTAAAATTTCAAAGTTGGAAACCAACTTGGGTTCTGGGGCTTCACGTTCTGTACTCGCATGACCATTCCGTTCTTAGAGCAGGAGCAAGAAAGGACCTAACTGCTGCCTGAAATTGGAGGGTGTCCGTGAGCTCGGCATAGAAAAAAACATAAAAACATCTGTTAATGTCTTATATTAACTTACTGTATTTGTGTATCTGGGTGTGTGAAATATAGATGCATAGTTTAATAATAGTATCACAGTGGGATCAGACCACTCATACTTTCCACGGTGTTCTTCTTTCACTGAGCAATAGGTCTTGGAGTTATTGAGCTAATACAGTCTTTGTAACAGTTGAGCGATAGTCTATTGTCCTATTTGGTTATCTAATCCTCTGTTTCAAAAAGAGAGTACTTCCCAATTTTTCACTCTTATAATGCTGCAATGCACACGCTTATTCATATCTCTTGTTCAGTTGATCAACTATTCTGAAGGATAAACTCTTAGAGGCCAATTTTTTATGTCAAAGGATATTGCTAAATAGCTTCCCACCAGTAAAATATATATGGGAATATTATAGGTTAAAAATTCAATTCCATGTAAAAATGATAGTTCATTATATAAATAAGTATAACAAAAATACTTGAATAAATCAGGATAAGTTAAAGATATGTAAGATATATATCATATACAAAACAGTATACTAAACAGGTTAAAGCTCTAAATAGGAAAGAATAAAATGGCTAAATCAGGAAGGCAAAAGATAGTAGAGACACGAGTGTTACCTCATACTCGAATGAGGAAGAACTTCTTAAGAAAGAAAGTTTTTAATACAGCAAGAGATACCACAAATAAAGCCAAGAGACGAATGAAAGTTTAAAGAAAATATTTACAAGTGTATTTACAAAGGTATGACAAACTGGTTAATATCACAAAACAAGGAGCTCCTTTAGAACTGATGAGGAAAAAAAAAAAAGAAAGCAAAAAATTGCAAAAAGCAATGCAGGAAAGACATTAGAAAGGTGGGTTGCAACCAATAGCCCCCCAATTTCTCCTCCATATCAGGATGTAGAATCTAATTCTCCATGCTCCACCCCAGTCTGGATTGGCCATGTGCCTTGCTTTGACCAATGGGAAATTAACAAGCATTATGCAAGCAAAGCAAAGCACCAGATATGGAGCATGCCCTGACTTGCTGCTTGGAGGAACTGTGTAACAACTACCCTGTGACTAGGTCCAGGCCAGCCTGGGAGATGATGAGAGACAGATGGCCCACTCAGCCTACACCCCTCATCCCAGACAACAGTCAGCCAACTACCACGCACCAGAATCATTTAACTGACAGCAGCTAACCACAGACCCATGAGGAAGCTGAGAGGAGTAGTAGGAACCCAGCCCAAACTGCTGATCCCCAGAATCATAGCTAGATGAATAGCTGTTGCTGTAGACCATTAAGTTTCTGGTTGGTTTGTTATGCAACAAATGCTAACAGGAAGAGCTAATAAATAAAAACATGTGTAAACTCACAAGCAGCAAATTTAAAGAAAACATCATTTTTTACCCATCGAAGTGACAAAAATGAAGAAAAATGATAACTTCAGTTCAGGCAAGGATGTGAAGACATAAATACTTTCATTCATTGCTGACAGGAGTGTAGACTGCTGCAAACTTGTATGAGCAGTAATGTGAAAACACCTCTTAATATATTTTGTGACCACTTCGGGGGAGGGGTTTATCTTACAGAAATTTAAAAATGTATAAAGAGATTTATTGGAACATTGTCTAGATTGGTGTAGGTGGGGGAGAAATCATCAAAGAAATAAGAAAAAAAAAAAGAAAGGATGATAGGGGAAAAGGAAAAACAAGAGAGAAGGACAGAACGAAGGAAAGAAAAGAAATTCTAAGACAATATGCATGCCTCTGAAAAGGAAAATGCTTAATAAAATGTGGTCCATGCATAGTGTAGATAATCATATAAATAGGAAAGGAATGGATTAGGTATATATCTACCAATTTGGAGGAATTAACTGGATTTACTGCTGAATTTTTAAAGCAGCGAATAGTGTAATGTATATAATTCCCTTTTTCTGAAATAAAAAAGATGTACATGCTTATATTTTAGCAGAATAATACTGACATGCTTTCATATCACTCATTCAGTGACCCTCCTAAAGATACAGGAAAAACACATGTCATAGCAGATTATAGAAACTTGGGTTAATTTGTGGCTTCTGAGTCTCAAATTCTGAGGTCCTTGTCTAAACCATGACTACTAAACATCTTGTGTTTGCCTATCTATAAAACCTGTGAAGCAGGTACCCCATTATATATGGACTTAACTACCTGAGATTTATGTACATGAATTACTATGCAGCCTAAAACATATTGGCTTCCCTGACGGTTCAGGGGGGAAAGAGTTTACTGAGCAACTGGGCACATAAAATATGAAAAAATATCAATATAAAAGGGAGAGCCAAAAGGAGATATACATTATTTTTAATCAGTTTATATTATATACAACTCATTAAGAGTACCAAATCTTTTTGCTAAGACTAAAAATATGAATCTTCAATCATAAACAATTTTTAGTGACAGCAGAGCAACTGAAAATACGGTTTTTTGTAAATTGTCATTTAACTCTGTATAATACAGTAATTCAAAGACCTGGTTCCAGTTTCCTTTATTTCAATGCTTGATTTTAATGGTGATTACAGCTGAAAACGGTGACTTTCAGAGTCTCAAGTGTCCAAACTAAAGAAGTTCAGCTATGCTGGCTTTGGTGTCTCAATCTCAGTCATTAGAAAATATGTCAAAAGTTCACTGAACTAGTTTCATCCACCCAGAGATGTTAATCCGCTCTTCTTGCAAAGGCTTCAGAACTTAATGTAATTTCATGTTTTTAGAAAATCATTTAGACACACAAATTCTGCACTTTGGAAGACTTTTATATATGGGTTGGAAAATATTGTTTCCTGTTTGTTTTGTTTTGTTTTTATTTTATTTTATTTTATTTTTAGTTTTTTATTTTTTAAATTTTAAAATCTTTAATTCTTACATGCATTCCCAAAAATGGCGGACATGAGAAGGTTTTTTTAAAAATATTATTTACGGGTGACATATGCTGTTTGTGGCAATGACAATAAAATAATAGAAATATTTCCAAACATTCACTTTCAGAATGCCTTCCAAGAGCAAGAGTTCCTTTCAAAAGGCAATTGCTTTCTCATGAATTTTTAAACACTCTCTTCCATTGAAGGAACCAATTAAATATGTTTAACTTTTCAAAAATACCTGCCAGGTAGCATTTGACTAACACTGTCATCTCAAACAAAGGTCGGTAAACTTAAATGCCTTTATGTGAAAGAAAAGGTATCTTAATATCTATTTCAACGAGTCTTTTAAACACTTTGCCATGAAATCATCAGTGAAGCTTTGGATGATAAAAGAGATTTCAAAATGTCTTCCATTCCATTACAAAGTACTCTAAAGAAGTCTACCATTTAAAGGTTTTGTTTTTAGCAAAGCAATCAGCTAATGGTACCCATGGCAGGTTACGTGGGATGGAGTGGTCCCCACTCCATACACTCCTCAGTGTCCATTACACTTGGTCCAAGTGCAAACTCATATCAAATATTAGGAAAATGTAGTTTCTTTCCTTTTGAATTAAAAAAGAGAGAGAGAGAAACAGACATTTAAAATTTTTCCTCTCATACTCCAAGGGATCAATTGTACAACCCACTCTAGAGATCACTGCCCTAAATGAGCCATTTAGAAAAACACCTTCTATGCCACAAGGAGATAAAAGCACATTGCTAAGGCAAGCATAGAGAGCATGAGGCACTTGAGAATAGGGTCAATGGGGTCCCTGAAAGCTGTGGTGTCCCTACTCTTTCAGCCCTGGCCCCAAGCTAAGGCCAGCCCTGAGTATGTGCATGCGTGCATGCTAAGTCACTTCAGTCCCATCCAACTCTTTGCAATCCTATGGACTGTAGCCCACCAGGCGCCTCTGTCTATGGAATTCTCCAGGGAAAAATACTGGAGTGGGTTGCCATACCCTCCTCCAGGGGATCTCCCCAACCCAGGGATCGAACCCACATCTCTTACGCCTCCTGCATTGCAAGCGAGTTCTTTACCACAAGTGCCACCTGCCCCATTGGACTTTAATTTTGTTAAGAGGCTATGATGCCAAGAAGCCTAGTGTTCCCAGGCATCTAAAAAGAAGGGTGTTGGGCCCCTGACAGAACCCTGCTCACACTCCCCAGAGTGGGGCCTAGAGCTGCCTGGTGACCTGAGTGTTGTGGACAAGGACAATCATAGGTACTGTTGAGAAAGACACAGTACAAGTGCCAAAAACTAAAGATGCGGAGGTGTGAATGGAGTGGGAGAGATGATGGAAAATTCAGGAAGGGATGTGCTATAGCTCAGAAGAGGGAGGTAGATGATGAACCCGGACCAGACCAGTCCCCACCATCAATCCCACCATCATCACCATTTTCACCACCAATCAGAAAGACTCCTCCACAAGGGAAGGGAAATTCACCTTGGCTAAGACAACTTTCTCAATCTCTAGGCAGAAAGGAAAGCTTAAGATAAACATTAAATGGGGAGGGAGGTGGGAGGGGGGTTCAGGATGGGGAACACGTGTACACCCGTGGCGGATTCATGTTGATGTATGGCAAAACCAATACAATATTGTAAAGTAATTAGTCTCCAATTAAAATAAATAAATTTAAATTTTAAAAAAAGATAAACATTAAGCTCAGTTGAAGGCTCAGAAAGTTACACTGTTTTCACTTCTGCATTTGTGGTTTGAGACAATTACCCACCACATATGTTAAAGATCTGTGCTTAGGCAGAGACATACAAGGATACACTCTACTGTGAGCAGGGCTGAATTCAACAGGCTGGGATCAGAGGATGGTAGAGGATAGGGGAAGAATCCCTAACTGATGCTTCTGATGCTTCACTTGTGATCATGGTCAGTCATTTGTAACTTTTGTAACTAGTGTGTGCTGTGCTAAGTCACTTTAGTCCTGAACGACTCTTTGCAACTCCATGGACTGTGACCTGCCAGGTTCCTGCCCATAGGATTTTCCAGGCAAGAACACCAGAAGGGTTGCCATTTCCTCCTCCAGGGGATCTTCCCCACCCAGCGATCAAACCCCCGCCTCTTATGTCTCCTGCATTGGCAGGCAGGTTCTTTACCCTCAGCGCCACCTAACATATATATTTAAAATATATGTGTTGAGCAATTAGCAGCAGTCTGGCTGGTTTGGGGAGTGAATTTGTGATCACAGACTCCCCTAGAGGACTCAGCCACATCCTAGAAAGTAGGGGGGGGGGCTTGTGGTTCACCCCTAGGTCATCAGAGAATAGTTTTGCACAGAAAGCCTTGTGATGTTTCTACAGGAGGTTGTGCCATCGTTAGGAGCACAAAAAGCAGGAACCAGATGCTTCTGTCAGAGTCACAGAATTTTCTCAAGAATGTTTAGCACAGAAGAGGCCCACCATGTCTCCTAAGGAGGGAGGGAAACTTGAAAACATGTCAAAAGTATACAAGCCTTGTTACAGATGCCTCACTTCCCTCTGAAGGGAAAGAAAAGAGGTTCAAGAATCCTAACGCACCAAGCAGCTTCTTTTGACCTTGTTCTTGCTTGTTCTGCCTATCACCCAGACATCAAGGCTGAGCATCTTGGAAATGGTGCATAAGAATTTGGAGGATGCTAAATAATACTAAGGATGATGAGCAACAGTCTAAGAAGTCAGCTAAGCCAAAAAAAGAAAAAAAAACTGAAAATGACATTGCTATACTACATTAAAGGAGAGTCTGGCATAGGAAGAAAGGAAGATGTCCCCATTATAGTGTGAGACCCTGGGTGGAATCCTGGAACAGAAAGGGATATCAGTGGAAAAACTGCTGAAGTTCAAAGTTCAGGGTTTCCTGAAAGGTAATGAGCCAAGGTCAGTTTCTTAGTTTTGATAAATGTACCATAATTGAGTAAGATTTGATTAAATGAGATTGCTAACATAAGGGGAAACAGGGTGAGTTTCATATATCTCTGAAAACTCTCTGTACTATATTTAATAATCAAAAACTATTCCAAAACATCCCAAGTTCTGCATAATCCACCAGGAGAGAAAATCCTTCCGTTTGTTCTTTTTTACTGTAAACTGTACATCCTGGGTGAACTGATGACGGGGGCAGGACCTTTAAGTGAGGTGACTCCCAAATAAGCAAGGGGAAGGGAGGGGTGGCCCAAACAATGAAACGTTCCTTGACCCCAGGGTTTTAGCAGAAGTTTGGAGTTTCCTGCCTGAGAGTTTGCAGTGTGTGTTCATGTACAAAATAGTGTTGTGTTTGTTTTATTTTTTTAAGAGAGATTATCAAAAATGGAAAGAGCCAGAAGAGAAGGATGAGGAGAAGACAGCTGAAGATAAGTCAATGCTGAGTTGTTGGTTCCAGTGTACCTTTCCCTCTAAAGGAATGAAATGCCCTACATACATCTCACTTGCTAAAAAAAAACAAGACCACTGAAGTCACACGGGTACATAAGATCATTTTTGTACAGTAAAGCTAGTATTAAGATAACCTTGCATTTCAGTGATATTTGCAATGCCATTAACCTTGAATGGTACAGTTCGGGACTGTAAATTGGCATGCCAGTTTAAGGCAGATCGCATATAATACAAATTATATATGGGTTGGTAGTTTTGTATTTGATATATAGCTTATATTAAATCATTGTTCTGTGAACTGAACACAAGTTTATAATTTTTAAAAAGTTGTAACTGTGTTGTTGACATTCTGAATGCTTGGAAGTATACACATTTTTTAAATTAAATGAGAAATGTACTTTAAGGACAAAAAGAAATGTATATGTATATATATATGTGTGTGTATATATGTATGTATATATCAGTTTAGTTCAGTTCAGTCGCTCAGTCATGTCTGACTCTGCGACCCCATGAATCGCAGCACGCCAGGCCTCCCTGTCCATCACCAACTCCCAGAGTTCACTCACACTCACATCCATCGAGTCAGTGATGCCATCCAGCCATCTCATCCTCTGTCGTCCCCTTCTCCTCCTGTCCCCAATCCCTCCCCGCATCAAAGTCTTTTCCAATGAGTCAACTCTTCGCATGAGGTGGCCAAAGTACTGGAGTTTCAGCTTTAGCATCATTCCTTCCAAAGAAATCCCAGGGTTGATCTCCCTCAGAATGGACTGGCTGGATCTCCCTGCAGTCCAAGGGAGTCTCAAGAGTCTTCTCCAACACCACAGTTCAAACACATCAATTCTTCGGCGCTCAGCCTTCTTCATAGTCCAACTCTCACATCCATACATGACTACTGGAAAAACCATAGCCTTGACTAGACGGACCTTAGTCAGCAAAGTAATGTCTCTGCTTTTGAATATGCTGTCTAGTTTGGTCATAACTTTTCTTCCAAGGAGTAAGATAAGTGAAAATGAAAGTCATTCAGTCATGTCTGACTCTTTGTGACCCCATGAATTATGCAGTCCATGCAATTCTCCAGGCCAGAATACTAGAGTGGGTAGCCTTTCCCTTCTCCAGGGGATCTTCCCAACCCAGAGATAGAACTCAGGTCTCCTGCATTGCAGGCGGATTCTTTACCAACTAAGCTATCAGGAAAGCCCATATATATAAAACCTTCTGCCTAAATACCTTGATCATTCTGAAAGATAGTATGATATTTTCTTGTTGTCGTAATTTACACTTTAGTTATTCTTTTTATAATAAAGAAAAGGTTTACAGAAAGAAACTTTAAGCCCACACACAAACTGGAGAGGGGTGAAAAGATGTGAACACGATGGCTAAATCTGGGCAGAAAGGATAAAGGCAAAGCCTTCGCTGTGAGAACAGGAAAGATGCTTGGGAGGGAGGGAGGGAGGGAGAGACACTAGCTCTTCCTTGGTATCAGGGTGTGGTTTTAAACAGGCTTTTAAATTTTTATGATAACAGTGTGTGTGTGTGTGTGTGTGTGTGTGTGGTTAGTTGCTCAGTCATGTCCAACTCTTTGTGACACCATGGATTGAGGCATAACTATTATTAAAATAATATTTATAAAAATTTCAAAAGAGTTTTCATTGAAAACTCCTCTCTATTACCCAATCTCATTTCTCAGAAGTAACCACTGATAGCTGCTGCACACTTTAGGGCATTCTTCCAGATTCTTTCTACATATATACAAATATAGAGAGATGATCCCAATGGAAATGGAATAATACAATACATATTGTTGTATAATTTGCTTCTGTTTTCGTGAAATGATAGATCATAGATATTTTCTACCCTGTGTATATAGCTCTAATTCATTCTTTTGAAAAGCTGCATCGTATTCCATTTTATGGATGAACCTTAAATTACTGAGCCAGTCTCTTATTGATTTTCATTCACAGTGTTTTCAGTTTCTTGCTATTACAGATGAGGCTGCCACATTGTTAGTGCTCTGATGAGCACGATCCTTACAACAAGCCCTCTGAGCTACCATCCTGGCCTTCCAAAAACAAACTCTGTGCTTTGGGATGGATCATTTCACCTCCTTAAAACACAGTGCCCTCATTTTATTAGAAATAATATCTGCTTTATAGGGAAGTGTATGGATTAAATGAGTTTACATTAATGAGTGAAATTACATGAACAAAAACATCTAGCAGTTTCCTTGATTAGTGTGTTATCAGGAGATGGAGAGAGCAGGGAGTGAGACAGAGAGAGAGAGATGGATAGATATAGAAATAAAAATGGATGAACATATGGCTTAATGGATGGACTGATGGACAGATGGATGAATGGATGGATGCACGGACTAATAGACAGATAAATAGATACCTGGTAGGTAAGGAGGCCCAGCAGGAATTATTCCTCACTAACAAGGCATACAGGGAATTTTAAAAATTAGTGATCATTAAACTTAATATTCCTCCTTGTCTACTCACAGAAATAGGGAGCAGACAAAACAGAAGTGATGCAAGAGACAGATCCTCTAAGGTGCCTGTCTGAGTAATGCATCTGGAAGTGACCGTAGCCTGACTTAGAGGGCAGCGGAACAGACGGCACTACTGCAGACCTAAGGGCAAGCGTCTCAGGTAATAGGAGCGACAAGCACACTGAGAAAAGGGGGCCTGTTGCTTTAATAGCGATTAGCCACGAAGGGTCAAGCTCTATAGAATAAAAAATGTATCCCAGCCTGTGACCAGTGAGATCGTAAAATACCCAGAAAAACAAGATTAAGGCTCTTAAAAAATGACACAGCTACATATATAGGAGGGTCCCAGAACTCAAAACTGACCACACTATAATAAGTAATCCTGGCAAGGAGCAGAAGCAGAGAATATCTCAAAGGCCTATAAGAAAAATTTAAAATTAGAAGCACAGCCTTGTAGTTACCTTTGATTCATCCTCTAATCCAAACTGTTCCCAAACCCTGTAAACCTTACATCCAGTACAAACTTCCTGCATGAGAGATCACCTTAAACCTATTCTTGATCATGCCAGGCCCGCCAGTCCTCTGTGGTTTACAGAAGAAAATCTACAGTACTGGCTTGGCTCCAGAGTCCTCCCAAATATGGTCCCAGCCTGACTTGTTCCGCTCCCCTCAACAAACCCTATACACTGATCACACAACCAGGCAGGAGTCCCTCCTGTGACAGCGACTGCCTGACCTGTACCCTGCACCTGGAGAAGGCGCAGTGGACACCTGGGGTCTGGATACCCACTGGCACCCCCATTCCATTTAGAAATGGTACCGACAAGACTTCAGCTGATTCCCATTAGATATCACTCACAAGATCCTACTTCATACCTGGGCATTGCAGGCTTACATCCTCCTGATCACAGTGACCAGTGCAGAGAATAAGAACCCAGGCCAGGCCAAACACAGCCTTTCTAAGAGAGGTGACAGACAAACCTGGGGACAGACTCAGCTTCTATTTGCCTTGGGATCAGAAGTCATTAAAATGTGGGTTGGGGCTGCCAACCAGCATCCTACCCACCATGAGGGGAAACTGGCCTCTGAGCTCTGTCAGGGCAGGGGGTTTCTCTCTGGTACATGTGCCTGCACATTTTTTGAATGAATAAATGAATATGACAGGGTCCATTTAGATCAGCCAGTATGCAGAGAGAGTTCTGAGCGTGTGCTCTTTAGACTTCCAAATTAAGTCCGCTCACATGTTCCATGTCTGTCTTTCTGCTTACACTAACTTGAGTTGGGTTTCTGTCACTTACAACCAAAAGACCTGACCCTATGCATGCCCTGAAGTTCAAACCCCTCCAGATTTGTTTCATATGCTACTTCTGTCATGCAGGCTTCCAAGACGCTCCCAGATTAAGGTACCCTCTATATTTTCCAATTACACTTACATGTTATCTAAACCTTCTAGTAACATTTATTATTTTTCTATCTTGATTTAAGATGGCTTACACAGCTGAAGCAGACACCATCGGCGCCCCACCTAGAAGCAACCCCAGGATCCTCCCGTGGTCCAGCAGCTATGGCCCTGCCTGGGAGGCTACAGGTGCTGGGCTAACAGCTCTCACAATGTCACTAGAGCTACTAAAGCCCAGACTTGCCTAGGAGTCACCCAAAGGCCACATCCCCATTCCGTAGCCAACTTGCTGGAGAACAAGAGCTGGCCCTCTCACCTCAAGGCAACAACACTCCACAGCAAGATTCATGCTCCTCGGGAGTCAGGTTCAAGATAGGTTTCTCCCGAAACCACATTCTTGAATAGCTCCACCCCTTCCTCTACCCCAATCTCTCACTCCTTTTTGAGTATCTCCTATTCCTCGATAAATGAAGTGCTAACAAATCTCCATGCCAAGCTCTGCTTTAAAGAAACCTGATCTAAGGTAACATCCCAACTTCCCTACAAATCTCTTAAAAGCCAAATGTATATCGATCTTTCCTCCTGTCTCCTGTAGCGCAGTGCCTTCGTAGCATTCTAAAAACAGGAGGTGGTTGTGTGAATGAAGGAATGGAGAAGTAATTGCATGGAGTTAGTAAAAGAAATAAATGTTATGACACAAACCTGTAAACACAGTATAAAGAAGCAAACTTCTAGAACAGGCTAAAATTTCAAAATAATTCAGAAAACAACCAAAATGGCATATTTTTTTTAGTCGAATCCAGAGGAAAATCTAGACAGGGAAATTTGAAAATCCTTTTTGTTAAACTGATTTTCCTCAATGTTTCTTAAATTCCCAACTCATGTAAATTCCCCAATTTATCTTTGATGAAATGGGCACTTAGAAATCAATCTCAATGTTCCTGCAATGCCTTGAATATCTACATAACAACCTGTTTCTTTAAGCAGGTTTGTTTTCCTCCAAGCTTACCTCCCTCTCCAAAAATATAAGTCTTCTACCAACAACAGAACAAAATAAACAAGCAAAACCCTAGGAACTATGTCTTGAAAATTGAATCTCAGTTCTGAAGGCTCCCAGGTATGCATTTTTTCCTCCACTGAGCTGGACTATCACCTTGGGAGAATTGTATCATTTCTAGGATATCTTGTGAGAAGAAACTTCCCAATCACATATAACAAAAAAAAATCTTCCTTGTTGTACAGAATCCTTGAGTTCTGGGGTACTCTGGGCTTCCCAACATTAAACTCTATCCCCCCTACTCTGCTTCAGCCCCTGAGGGGTTAATCATTTGACCATTTCACAGACTCTTCTTCAGGTTCATAAGCATGAAGGCGCAGGCATAATAACTTTCCAGCACAGGGCATGCACTCATAGAAACCTTCACAGAGAAACATCACACTTTCCGGTTTTAATAGTCATCAGCTTCTTAGCCTGGAGTTCCTAATTCTCAGTATGGGACAATGCTTTCCTATTAAACATTTTCCCCTAAGCCTCATTACCTCTCTGCGGTAGAAAATCACTGTGATGCTTTGGCTGTCCTTGCAGGGAAGAAAATTAATTTACAAAAGAGGGCAAAATAATTTCCAAATGACAAATCCTTCTGAATCTTGGAATTTGCCATGACATAACCAAGTCAGATAGAAGGAAGAGGCTGTGGCTGCTCCACAAATTACTGGGAGTAGCCAAAACTGACCTGAAATTAACAAGTGCAGAAGATGGAGGAAAGAGGGGGAGCCAGTGGGAAATCCTGGTCCCAGAAAACCACAGCATGTAATGCCATTAAAGAAGATGGTAACCGGATGGCACTCTCAGAATAGGTGGGTGAAAACAAGAAGAGAGGAAGGATATTCAATTAAATACAATATAAACTGGAAAAAAAGAACTGCACTTCCCCTGCAAATCCATGACTGCCAGTTACCGCACCTAATGAATATAAACACATCTCTCCTTACCCTGTGCCCTACCTATTCAGTGAACTGAGAGTAACTTACAGTCACGGGAAATCTTCCAAACTTAAATCTACATGAAAATTTAAGTCGTAAATTCTGGAAATACAAATGACCCTTTCAACAGCACTCTAGGCATGCAGAAAGATCTCTATATCTTTTATTTTAAAAAGAATTAACTCTTGAAATACAGATAGCTGACTTTTGACATATTTGAGGAAGCTGTCCCGAAACTGATGTTACTCTACCATGCGGCTGCTCTGATAAATTGTGTGCTCACATATAAGCAGAGAATAACAACAATTGGATGATCGGTGTCCCCACACCAGCCTCCCAGGCCCTCACAAGCTTGCTAAACTGTGTTAAACCCCCGAAATGCAGATCAAGGTAGTAAATTAGACTAACTGTTGAAGTCGTGTGAACTCAAACACTTACTAATCGTGTGATCTAGAATAAATCGCTTAATCTCTCTGAGCCACAGTTCCCCACCGTGTTGTTGTGAAACTTAAATGAGGTCATGGAAATAATGTGTCAAATCCATTGCAGGTGCCCGTTGAACATTAGTTTTTTCTCCTTTCTAGTACCTGCTGTGAAATAGATGTAAAGGATCGGAGTCCCCAGGCGCAAGAATACTGAATGCTGCGGCACATGCATGTCGGTTCGGCGCCGCTCCCCGAGCAGACAGTGCGTGATGGAGTGGAGAGGACCACTGACCCCTGCTCACTGATTCACAGAGGACGAGCAGCTGGGACTTGAAGGAGAGATGCCATCCCCCTGTTCTTTGGGTAGTGCTCACTTAGTAGGAACTGGGGCAACAGTAGCTTTTCTGATCTTGGCCCAGAGTCCAAACTCCCAGGGACTAGCAGTCAGCACCAAGGTGGTAAACCTCTAGCCGTGAGCAAGCAGCACCTGGAGATGCCAAAAGGCCCCTGAGAATCTGCACCCTGACCAACCTCTAGCCATAGGAGGCTTGTAAGTACCAAGAGCCTGCCTGCAAGGGCCTCTTCCAGGAGTAAAACTGGTGATATATGTGTGTGGGGGAGGAGTCTAACAGGCTTCCTGTTGCCCCTCCGCAGTCAAAGCCAGAACAGAAGGACCTGGGAACAGAAACTCATTAAAGGTATTGCTCCACTGAAAGACACAGGGCAGAGTGAAGGATACAAAAGTGTTCCCAGGCCTCCAGAACAAGCAAGCAAGAAAGTTCTAGGCAGCAATGAAAAGGGTCCAGTGGGACCGAGAGGTCTCTATCAGTAGACAAGCAGAGGCCTCCGGACGCCATGATTCATTCATTCACTCAATCCATCTCCACTGAGCATTTTATGCACCCGACACTTTGGCATCGTGGACAGTGCAGGCGGCCTGTCCCTGAGTGCTTCAGTGGGCACCTCTCCTGCCCCCTCCCCAGCTCTCAGATACTGCCATACGCCCACAGAAGCTCCTCCAGTTCAGCTTCCACAAGAGGGCCTGCTGGCCTGCTACCAGACACTGTGGGCTCCCAGACCCTGTCTAATCCTCAGTATAGTAAGGGAATTGGAATCTGACATGAGTGATCATTTCTTGTGAATTTGACTGACTTGAGTCACCTTTGGGCACCCAGGCACCCTGGCAGGGTTGACTCTCAATACAGCCCTGAAGTGAAGGACTCCAGTCCAGATATGGCTACTCAGGATCTGTGATGCTCAAGTTACCAAGCAGCCTCACTAGCCAGCCAGAGGTCTCATATGCTTTCTCCCTTCAACATCCATTACACCATGTTTCATTATCCACATACTTCTTCTTATTTTAATTTTAATCAAAATAATTTCCTGAATTGGTTCATAACACTACTGCCTCAAGTGGTCTGAGCCTACCTGGCAAGTCCCGGGCTCCAGAGGTCCAGACAAACGGCCTTACAATTGGATACCACTGACCACCTGAGCTTTTAGTTGGCTATGCCAACTCCCTTCCAGAACAATTCCTATTCTAGAAAGCACCTTCTAGCCCAAACTTCCCCATCACTCTTCTCTAAACACTCTCGAGCTGCTGATGGTTATTCCTTTGAAAGTTCATGAAGATCCTTACAACTCCAGCACATTACATAAATGTCATGTATAAAGAAATAGATGCTCAGGTTTTCTCTTTCTGAGTGGGAGCAGGTGGGGATTAGTGCAGTTTTTCCCCTAGGGAGCATCTTAGCCTGATTTGTGTTCATGCCATGTGGTCAGATCACCATAAGCTGCCCAAACATTCAGTAGCAGCATAAGAACAGCCCCTCCAGAGGCCAGCTTTCTACAAACTCTAATTAAAAGAGGTCCACTGAGCTGATCTGAAAATGCCCTTCCTCATATTGATGAGGTCAATGCAGGAAAGAGGCAGGAATGGGAAGCATCAATCAAGTGGGTCCAGGAAGCTACCACCATCACTGAATTTTTTTTTCAGGGCAAATAACAGAAATTAATTCTAATTAAAGTTGAAGAATCATTGGGAGGAATCTGGGAGCTCACAGAATCATTGCCAAAGACTGGAAAATGAAGCTCAAATACAAGACAGCTCCAGGAGGCTGGAGGATAAACAACAGAAATGGCCTGAGAGCAGGAACACTGTAATCAGACTGCCCCCAGCTCCATGCCCCGAGATGAATGAGCCTAGCCACGTCTTTGGTCCTCAGATTTTCAAATCCACAAGAAAGTATGTCACATGAGATCTTGACATTCCAGTCTCTGGTTGTACTAGGGACTGACAAGAAATATTGGATCCCTTTGGCATCTGTTTAGTGGGCAAATCTCCTACAAACTACAAACAGAAATAAAAGTCATCTCTCCAAAAGGAAAGCAGAGAACGGTGAGGTAGACAAGGTGACTATACCCCTGGTGAAAAGGAAGATAAGAATGTCCTGATGCTCAGAGTCCCCACAGCAGGGTGGCACCCCAGTTCCCAGCCAGGGCTGGCCTAGCAAGGCCCCTGTCTCCTCCGCAGACTCTCTCCCTGCATCCATCCTAAAGGTGAGCCACACTTCACCAACTAATCCTTCCCCAGAGCTTAGGAGACAGGGGGTTAACGGAAAGGCAGCGAGACTTGGGGTGTTTCTTGTGGCTCATCAGGTGAACCTACCAGTGCGAGGTACTTCTGCAAACCTAGCTGTCACCTGCCACAATGAGGCCAGCTGGAAGCAGGGACCATCCCCCAAACTGAGCTACTTTTGGTTAAAATGAGAACAAAATGTATGAAACTACTTCTAACGGAGGTCAAGAAACGTGCTGGCTAGATAGGCTGGTGATGGCAGAACCCAGCAAGCAGGCAACGAAGGCAACCCTCAGCCGACCTGGGGCCACAGTCTTCTGGAAACCCCGCCCGAGAGCCAGCTGCGCCACCCAGGGCTGCTCGGAGACCCCACATGGCTCCTTTGCGGATGTTGCTGCAGTCTAGATTTTATTTCCTAGGGCGACTACTTATTGACAATGGTCTCTCTCAATGGAGCACAATCTTTGAAAGCCACAGAGACCCAGTCTGATCTTATGTGTGCTCCCACAAATGTCACCAGCATTTAACATCTGGTAATTAGAACTGGAAACTCATTAAATCTGTGTGTGTTAGGCACCAGTCAATCTCTTATTCCACCTTATCCCAGGAAACCAGTGACCTGCTTTACATCACCAAGGATCAGATTAGTCTTTTCTAGAGATCCATATACATGCAATGATACATATGGCACTCTTTAAAATCTGGCTTCTGTTGCTCAGCATAATGTTTTTGAGATTCATCCTTGCCTCTGCAGTTAACAATACGGTGTTTATTACTTCACAGTTTTCTAAGTTTTCTATTACCTGAATATATCATAATTCCTTTATCTATTCACTTGTTAATGGGCATTTGGATTATTTCTAGTTTTTTCTGTGAAGATTAAAGGTCTAAATATTCATGTCCAAGTCTTTGTATAGAAATGTATTTTCATTTCTTCTAGGTAAATATTTAGGCACCAAATAGTAGTTTCATAAGGTAAGTTTACACTTACTTAAAGTCGCTCAGTCCTATCTAACTGTTTGCAACCCCATGGACTGTAGCCCACCAGGCTCTTCTGTGCATGGAATTCTCCAGGCAAGACTATTGGAGTGGGTAGCCATTCCCTTCTCCAGGAGATCTTCCTGATCCAGGAATTGAACCCTGGTCTCCTGCATTGAAGGCAGATTCTTTACCATCTGAGCCACCAGGGAAGCCCAAGTCTACACTTAACTTTATGAGAAATGGACAGACTATCGCTCAGAGTGACTGCACCACCTTCCATTCCCAGAGCACAGTCTGAACATCACTCTGGCCCACAGACACATAGGGAAGTGTTTCTCTGGGGCTGCAGGGTATGCAGGCTGGAAAAGGCTGTGACACATGATGGTGGGATGAGAATTCTCAGCCAGGTCTGGAGGGCTCGCCTTGCAGAAGCCTTCTCGCGCCCGCAACTCTAAACTGCCTCTGTCCGTCCAGTGTGCATGGCGACAGTGTCTACCAGCACTGGCCATGCTGAGGGAGAGGGAGCACCATATGCTCCTGCCAGCCGAGGGTTCAAGGGCAGAGCCTCATCTTATTCACCTGAGTGTCTCTCCTGCTAACCCCCACGCCTGAGAGTTTTTCCCCATGCCTGGCGTTACACATGGGTGATGAACAATGGCAGGACTGGATACATGAACAGAGCCTGGGTTAATCACTTCTCTCTGCGTGCCTGCCTCAGTCGATTGGAACATCGATTTCTCCACTTGGATGCACAACTTTGAGCACTGATCTCTCTCCGGGAGCACATTTCCTGCAGTCTTTTGAGAAGAACACTAGGCCTGATGGCTTCGGGAGGGAAAGGGGGCTTCTCAGAGTCCCTTACACTCCTTGCTTTCTCCCTGAGGACTGAGAGAGACAGCCCCCTCCCGCAACCCCAGTGGGGTCCTTCGTCTTGCACACACACAGGCCGGCACACAACTCTCTTGTGTGGCTGTCCTGGTCCTGGGAGGGAGGGCTCCAGAACTGGAGTCTCATGCATTTCAGGAGTGGTCCCTGCCTTGGTTGAGTGGCAGGACCATTCTAAGCCCAGATTTTCTACTCTGGAAAGAGCAGCAGTAATAAAACATTCACAGCATTGCTCTGAGGACAGAATGAGATAATGTACATGAAAGTGCTTTCAAAACACTAAATTTCTCCCCAAACTGAAACCCTATTACCATGTGTCCTTTGGTTTACCTCACCCTGCCTGTAGCCCCTTAGCCCAGCTAGCACCACCAGACTCATCAGCTGTGTTAAACAAGTACTAGTGTATCTATCAAGTCTGGAAAAGCCAGGAACAGACCTATTGTTAGCGCCCACTGTTAAAATCTCCCTATACTCCACCTCTTCCTACCCTTCCTTGTACATTGCTACTGCTCTAGCCCAGGTATTGGCCATCATTTCTCTGTGTAATTTGTATGGCAATAATAGCACAAAGGAGGAGGGGGAAACAGCTATATTGGGTTAGAGTTTTAGTGGCTCACACAGTAAAGAATCTACCTGCAATGCAAGAGAACCAGGTTCAATCCCTGGGTTTGGAAGACCCCCTGGAAAAGGGAATGGCAACCCACCCCCAGAATTCTTGCATGGAGAATTCCATGGACAGAGGAGCCTGTCAAGCTAAAATCCATGGGGTCCCAGAGAGTCAGACATGACTGAGCAACCAACACTTTCTAAAATTAAGCTACTATTAATCTGAACTAGATTGTTTTAAATTAAGATATTAATTATAATCCCCAGGGCAACCACTAAGACAATAACTCAAAAACATCTGTAATAAAAGATACAAACAAGAGAACAAAGAGGTTGCACTAGAAAATATCTATTAATGCACATTAAGGTAATAATGGAGGAGGACAGGAGGACATAAATACATGAGGCATATAGAAAACAAATGACAAAATGAAAGAGGAAAATTATACTTTATCAAGAATTGGATCAAATGTAAACAGACTGAACAATTCCAGTATATAAATCACTGAAAAGATCCAACCAGATGCAGTCTACAGAAAACAAGCTTTAGATTCAAAGATAGAGGTATAGCCAAGGAAGTGAAGCAGAAAGACTCTGTGCTCACCTCCTGCCCCAGGCACACCATAATTACAATCTATACAGCAACTGTCTGTGAGAATGTCCTGTAGACTAGCAGAAAAGATTTTCCACATCTAAAGATACAAAGAAGGGACCACAGGGAGTCAGATTAGGAGGGGCAGAGATGCAGTCCAGTCAAGACCCACAGCTCCAGGTGATGACCCACAGGTGGGTGGATAATCACAATGGAAGAGGTTCTCCCCCAAAGAGTGAGGAGTCCAAGACCCACATCAGGCTCCCCAGTGTGGCAGCCTCACACCAGGAAAAAGAGCCCCAAGAATGTCTGGCTTTGAAGGCCAGGGAAACTGACATACAGTGCCGGCGTCCAGCCCCTGTGGATCCAGGGTAATTCGAAGCGGGGACAGAGTCAGCGATTAGGAAAGAATTATTTAATTAGAGATATAAAGAGAGATTAGGGAAGAATAGTGTAGTAGGAAAATTAGTGGAGAAAAGAGGCTGAATAACTTGGTTTACACGGAAAACCAATAAAACCCTGAAACAAGGGGTTTGTACCGCCTACATAGGCCACAGGCGTCTTCCCAGTCTCCCGAAGGAGTGGAGACACAAAGCTCCTCCCCGTTCAGATCTTAGAAGCCCAGGCAAAATTAGCAGGCCCGGCAAGCCTCCGCGCTCCAGGTGGGAATTCAGGCAGAAAAGAAGAGATCGAGAAAAGATGACATGAGGGAAACCAGTCTTTCCAGGAACTGGTCCATTTCTTTATTTTCCAGGGCTGCTTTTACACTTTAAGTCATACATAGAGATAAATGGAAAATACAAAGTCATGCGGGGTCAGCAGTCCTGACCCTTATTGAAACCACGCTTTCTTTCTGCATTCCTTCCGATATATAAAGTTCTCAGGTGATTTACATCATCTTCTGGCCAAGAGGCCTGCTAACATTTTATGACCCTTTCTGATGATGATTAGTCAACCAGAAAACTTATTTTCTCCAAAGGTAATTTTTCTTAAGTCAGGCACCACCCTCCAAAGGCACCAGATAAAGTTGCATTGCTACAGGGCAAAGGTGCAGTGGGCTACAATCAAGAAAAGAATTTACTCAGCCTAAGGTCTAATGTGATTAATATCAAGGTTAATACTTATTTCTCCTATATGCTAGTCATATCAATTAGTGTGTATAAGGGGCAAGGGATATGGAGGCTTAGCAGCAAATATTGGCTCAACAATGAAACCCTCCACTGGTATAATTTCTAACTAACTCGCTAATACTATACTAATAATTTTCTAACTTCTCAAAAGAATCTGTATTTAGAAAGTTTATGGCATCTCGTGCCTCTCACAGTTGGGAGGCTGTGAACAATCACATGTGGCCAGATAACCCTGTCAGGCAGGCTAGAGAGCCATCAGAGGAGTTTTTGGACTGAAACACTCTATCACGCCCAGGAGATTTATTAACTGGAGCTCTAAGTTAGCTCCTTTTCAGAGAGAGGTGGTGGAGGATAGCCCTCCGTAATGTCAGAAGTGTAGGTGAAAGCATAATGCAGTAAGGTAGGCAGACTCTGGTTTTGGGGGTAGATGCTCGAGAATGTCCAGGGGGACCCCTGAGACCTGATCCCACCTTTGCGTATGTCAGGCCTCCTTCCTCATGACCTTTGCCACGGGCAGGATTCCTCACGCTGGCTCCCAGCAATACAGGAGAGAGAAAGAGCTGTAAGAAACAGACTCTACTCTTAAAAGGTGCAAACAAAAACTCACACACCCTGACTCTTGGTGCAGAGGCAGTAATTTGAAAGACGACTAGGTTAGATCACTACATCTGGACTACTTTCTCACATCATATACAAAAACAAACTCAAAGTGGATTAAAGACTTAATGGAAGACCTGGTACCAGAAAGCTCCAAGAGTAAAGCAAAGGCAGCACATTCTTTGACATCATTCTTAGAAATTTGTTTTGACTATGAGTCCTTGGGAAAACAAAAGCAAAAACATAAAACAAATGGGACAACTCAAACTGAAACCTTTTGCACAGCAAAAGAACTATAGACAAATAAGAAGACAGTCTACAGGGAGAGGATATTTGCAAATAATACATCTAATTAGAGGCTAATAACTAAAATATGACCAAAAATGACTCATATTCAGAACACATATTTTAATAATTTTACAAATCAAAAAAGAAAAAGAGCAACACCCTTTGGAAATGTACAGTGGGCAAAAGAGCTGAGATATCCAAATGATCAGTAAGAATGTGAAAAGATGTTCAAAATATTTAGTCATTGGGGAAATAAAACCACAGTGAGACCCCACAGTATTCCCCTCAGTAGACCTAAAACTAAAACCACTGACAACAGGAAGAGCTGGCGAGAATGAAAAGTATCTGTAACTTTCATGCGTTGCTCGTGGGAGTGAAAAATGCTCCAAACACTTAGGGACACTGTTTTTGACAGCATCGTCTAAAGCCAGGTGGCACCAGTGGTAAAGAACCCGCCTGCCAGTGCAGGAGACTTAAGAGATGTGGGTTCGATCCCTGGGTTGTGGAGATCCCCTGGAGAAGCAAATGGCAACCCACTCCAGTATACTTGCCTGGAGAATCCCTTGGATGGAGAAGCCTGGCGGGCTACAGTCCATGGGGCTGCAAAGAGTTGGACGTGACTGAAGCAACTTAGCGTGCACATACTTGATAATCCTGCGATCCCATTCCCACGCATGTGTATTAGAGAAATGGACCCCAGTTGACACCAACAAAAGACATGGACAGGAACATGAACAGTACAGTACCACAAAACTAGAAATAGCAATTATGTCTCTCAACTGGAGGATGGATAAATAAATTGTGGCATGTGCATATAATGGATGGAGAAGGAAATGGCAGCCCACTCCAGTATTCTTGCCTGGAGAATCCCAGGGATGGGGGAGCCTGGTGGGCTGCCGTCTCTGGGGTCACACAGAGCACTTAGCAGCAGCAGCAGCATATAATGGAAGGCTACACAGCAAAAACCCCATGGAAGATATAACAACATGGGAAAATCTCTTAAGACATTACATTGTATGACAGAAGCCAGACATAACAAGAGTATGCCCTGTATGATTTCATTTATGTGATATTCAGAGAAAACTAACTGATGGTGATTAAAAGCCAGTGGTCACCTCCAGGTGAGAAACAGATGAGAAACAACTGAGACCAGAGCACCACAGAAGCATCTGGAATACTATTACGTTCTATATCTTGATCTGGGTGGTAGTTACATAGAAGTGTGCATACGCACAATTAAAGAAAAAAGCTCTAGTTAAAATTAACATATTTATACACTTGACCAAACCATGATTTCAAAGTTTTTAAATCACATCATCAAAGATTAAAATAGACTGAATAATAATTTAACAAAATAAAATAAATTATATTAAAAAAATAACTGCACCAAGAACTCCAGCCTGGGTCTGCCCCAGAAACACAGCATGTCTGTGTCCCTACGTCCTGAAGGTCTTACACTGTGTTGCAATTAAAGCAGTCAAGGATTTCCTGAGCATTTTTTACTGACCTAAAATACTAATGAGTCATAGTAAACTTTCAGTCAACTAAAATTCCTGACTTTCTTTTTCCCATGCCCAGCTAAGACCTACTGTCCTCATTCTGTCCTTATGAATGTTTTAAATGTTTTTAATGTCATTATTATCCCTTATTACTGCAAACCATAACAACCTTAATGAAAGTCAAATGCAGTTGGGAGAGGAAAATTTTGGCTTGCCGTGCCACAAATCATGAAGTTCCAGGAACCTCCAGTTCCTGTCCACTAACATATTTAATTTTTATGTACTGATAATCACCTCATTAAATACAAATTTGCTATTCTTTTTAATATACATACTGTTAGATCATAAATATTTCCCATCTCTTCATCATCTTTATAATTATCATTTTATTGCCTTCAGAATAGGCTACTGTGTGGCTACACCCACAATTTACCTAACTACTCTGCACTGAACATTCATGCTGTTTCCAATTTTTCACTATGACAGATAACACTGCAATAAAATCCTTATATACTCACCTGTCTTACTTGACTTTATTTATACTTTTAGGCAAAATTCTTCAGAGTGAGTTCATTGGGTCTAACATATTATTTTAGGTATGCTTTGCAAAGTGATTTTCTAATGGACATAGTCACCAAAACCATATAAAGGCAAGAATTTTATCACAATCTTGGCAACATTATTAGAACTTTTAATCAAATACAATAGATATGAGTTCATGGATTTTGTCTCATTTGGCAATTATCGGAGTACTCCAGGAGCTGTCCCTTTTGCCATGTTAGTTTCTGAAATTCTGGCATTTAACACAGGGTCAGCACAGTGAAGGAGCTCAATAAACACCTTTTGAGGGACCTGAACGTTATTTCTTCTGCTGCCACTGTTCACCCATGCCTTTTATTCTACTATTTGCCTCATTGATTTGAATGAGGCAAGGTAAACACTTCCATCTTGTTATATTTGTAACAAGGGCTCTTTCTTCAATCATTTCTGTCTCTTCTGTCTTTAACTGTAAAATAAAGTCATGTCTATTTAAATTCCTTTTTTATTGAAGTATAGTTGACTTACAATACTTTATTCGTTTCATGTCTACCATTTAAAATTTAGGAAATTATCTAAAAAAAAAATCTTGTGGTCTATTTTTTGCCAGTTTTCCATGATTTAAAAAATATGCTTAACTCCTTGGTACTTCCCTGGTGGTCGAGTAAGACTCTGGGCTCTCAGTGCAGGGGGCCTGGGCTTGACCCCTGGTCAGGGAACTAGATCCCACACGCCACAACCAAGACCCGGTACAGTGAAATAAGCAAGGAAATATTTTAAAATAAAATTTAAATTTAAAATATTTAATTCCTTAATAGGACTATTATTTTTGGCTCATTATTAGATGTGTGGCTATTTTTTCCTAATAATAAATTCTACCAATATCTTTTATTAAGCCATCCTTCCTTTCTCCATGGTATTTGATTCCCCTTTTATCCATTGCATAAATTCAGTTCAGTTGCTCAGTTGTGTCCAATTCTTTGCGACCCCATGAATCACAGCACGCCAGGCCTCCCTGTCCATCACCAACTCCCAGAGTTTACTCAAATTCATGTCCATCGAGTCGGTGATGCCATCCAGCCATCTCATCCTCTGTCGTCCCCTTCTCCTCCTGCCCTCAATCCCTCCCAACATCAGGGTCTTTTCCAATGAGTCAACTCTTCACATGAGGTGGCCAAAGTACTGGAATTTCAGCTTTAGCATCAGTCCTTCCAATGAACACCCAGGACTGACCTCCTTTAGGATGGACTGGTTGGATCTTCTTGCAGTCCAAGGGACTCTCAGGAGTCTTCTCCAACATCACAGTTCAAAAGCATCAATTCTTCAGCACTCAGCTTTCTTCACAGTCCAACTCTAACATCCATACATGACTACTGGAAAAACCATAGCCTTGACTAGACAGACCTTTGTTGGCAAAGTAATGTCTCTGCTTTTTAATATGCTGTCTAGGTTGGTCATAACTTTCCTTCCAAGGAGTAAGCGTCTTTTAATTTCATGGCTGCAATCACCATCTGCAGTGATTTTGGAGCCCAAAAAATAAAGTCTGACACTGTTTCCACTGTTTCCCCATCTATTTCCCATGAAGTGATGGGACCAGATGCCATGATCTTTGTTTTCTGAATGTTGAGCTTTAAGCCAACTTTTCCCTCTCCTCTTTCACTTCCATCAAGAGGCTTTTTAGTTCCTCTTCACTTTCTGCCATAAGGGTGGTGTCATCTGCATATCTGAGGTTATTGATATTTCTCCTGGCAATCTTGATTCCAGCTTGTGCTTCATCCAGCCCAGCATTTCTCATGATGTACTCTGCATAGAAGTTAAATAAGCAGGGTGACAATATACAGCCTTGACGCATTCCTTTTCCTATTTGGAACCAGTCTGTTGTGCCATGTCTAGTTCTAACTATTGTTTCCTGACCTGCATATAGGTTTCTCAAGAGGCAGGTCAGGTGATCTAGTATTCCCATCTGTTCCAGAATTTTCCACAGTTTATTGTGATCCACACAGTCAAAGGCTTTGGCATAGTCAATAAAGCAGAAATAGATGTTTTTCTGGAACTCTCTTGCTTTTTCCATGATCCAGCGGATGTTGGCATTTTGATCTCTGGTTCTTCTGCCTTTTCTAAAACCAGCTTGAACATGTAGAAGTTCACGGTTCACGTACTTTATGTAATAGAATGTTTTTCAGCTGTAAATCTCTGCTTTCCACCAATATCTCTCTAATTTAATTATTCTTGGTTTATGTGTTCTAAAATCTGCTAATACTGGCCCTCTTCATTATTTCCTGTTCTCTGAATATTTTACATTAACCATGTTTTTCTTTCTAGAATAATTTCCTAATTATTTTTTTTAAAAAATCCAATAAGAAAATTGATTGGGATTTTGATAGAGGTTGAACTACAATTATAAATCAAGAATAGACTTTTTTATATTTAGCTAAAGACTCTGCCCAGGAATACAGTAAGTCTTCTTGATTACTCTTCCCTGTTTCTTTCAATCAAATATGATGAAATGCCAAAGAACATGGGCTGTGGAGTTGTATCATCTGGGTTGGAACCCCAGCTTGGCTATAAATTGTATATTTACAGCTATGTGTATCAGTCAGCACTGCTAAGCGACAACCATAAAATCCCATTTAGCAGCACACAACACTGAGGATGAATTTCTCACAGCAGCAGATTTCTAGGTCACCGGGATGACCTTGCTCCATGTGTCTCTTTCCTGGATCCAGGCAGGAGGGCAATTAGTACCTGGGTCATTTTCTCATCCACATGTGATCAGAAGCCCAGGGGCAGGTGGAATCATGTTGCCATTGAAGGCCTAGGCTCAGAATTTGCACGCTCACATTTGCCCGAATGTCACTGGCCAAAGCAAATTCATGGCCAGATCCAGCATCCATGGGGCATGGAAATAAATGTTATCAATGAATATTTAGGAAAGGGAATGAATATCCGTTGTATAATAATTCAGTCCACCACCATACGACCTAGGGAGACTCACTTAAAGCCCAAGTCTCAGTTTTCTTCCTTTGTAAAACAGATTATCACTTACTCATCTCATGAGGCTGCCTTGTGGACTAAATGGAATAATGTCTGAAAATCACTCAGCATTGTACCTGATGAGTAGCAAGAGCTACTCATTTACTCAGTAGTAAATGTCAAATATTATGATGGTTTTTAATTACAGAGCAGATACTCCAATTGACCTTTTGAACCCAGGTGGAGACTTTCCATTTTTCCACATCAGATTTCAAGCCTGTTATCTCTGACACATTGTTCCAGTGACTGGAGATATTTGGGATCATCATCTATCAAGTAAATAAATTCTGACTGTACTACACTAAGTAGGTTTCCCATATATTACCTGGCTGGCTTGTGCAGGGCTGATGAAATAGCTCTCCCTATTGACTTGCTATAATTTGCATGTTCAATCCCTGTGCCATTGCTCTTCATGGGTGGTGGACGTGTTCAGGGAGACAGGACAACCCTGAAGCCCGCTTCTGGTTGACATAAATCAGTGAATCAATAACCTCTGGGTACATGCCCTTAAAGTTAACACATCTGCCTAACTGTCCTGCTTTAAATTCTGTTTTTCCATTTTCTTTACAAGGGCTGATCAACAGCCTTGTGTACATCTGAATATGCTGCCTTAAGTTTCTCCGCTCCTGTTGTGTGTCCTTGTCGTAGGTATGAATTTGTCCAGAGTCTCTGGATATGGCTCTGCTGGTCTATTTCAATCTTCCCTGTCTCCTCTAGGGAAATTCCCAATTATCTGTCCACATTCAGTTCAGTCTCTATAGCCTGAAGAACCATCTCTTCCCTTGTTTAGACAAAGACACTGGGATTTCTTTGAGCCTTTTGAAATCTCCTTTACCAAAGTGTAGGATGAGCATGTGTTTGTCCAGCTTTCCCTTCCTGGTTTCAAAAACTAAAAGATCATCTGGGCAGGCTATCACAGGTTTCTTCTTGATTCTGTGTGTGTGTGAGTGTCAGTCACTCAGTCGTCTCCTACTCTGCGACTCCACAGACTGTAGCCCGCCAGGCTCCTCTGTCCATGGAATTTTCCAGGCAAGAGTACTGGAATGGGTTGCCATGTCACACTCCAGGGGATCTTCCCAACCCAGGGATCAAACCCACATCACTTGCACCTCTCTCTTCCTTCTACTTTACCAAAAAATTTTCTCTGTATCATCCCCATTTAGAGCCAAGGGAGCAGTTGTCCTCACTGGATTCTCTGTTATATGGGAAATAAAGTTGTCAAAAAGCTGTATGATGCCAGTGATATCTCGCAGATGCTAGTGCATGGCTGGGATCAGCTTAGGGGTCAGCCTAGAATTTTCAAACAGAGGATGCTAACTAGCTTCACTGTGGATAATGAGCTGAGGCCAGTTTGTAGTAGGCTAAAGTTGCAGCCCACAGTTCTAGGGAGGGACTATTTGGAATTCAGATTTGCAGTCAGTGGGCCTTCCTTCACCCAAGTTCCCTCCAGACAGGTGCCCACCCAACAGGTGATCAAGAAAATCAAGCTGTGTGAAAGGCCATCTGTTCTAACAACTAGGTGAATTTGTGCCCTAAAAAAGACAAGAGGGATTTTTTTCCCTATAAAATACAGTTCACCTACATAAAAAATTAACATTTATATGTCTTTTCTTTACTATTCTTTCAAAATCTGTCTATCCAAAATGGTGTGCCATATGTGCTAGGAGGCCTTGCGAGAACTCACCTAAGGCTCAGGGGCCCTCTTTGTTTCTGTTTACTTGTCAGCTGACTGCTGGGTTAGCAAATGCTGTCTGATAGATGCTAATGCCTTTGTGTTGCGTGTCTTGTCTTTCTTAGAATCCTAACATGTCTGTGCTCTTCTCTTCCTTTTTTTTTTTATTAATATAAAAGCATTTATTTCTCTAATTTGATTTTCAGTTTTTTGTTCTGTTTTCAACTAAAAATAAAACAACCAGAGATCAAACTGTGATCATTTCCTGCAGCAATTAATCTGTCTTTAAGGCCATGTTCTGCTGAGCACTGTGATCCCTGTTAATCACGACTTAGGACCATGTTCCATCAGTACAGCACAATTACCAGAGTGGCTCGCAGTCAACTGTTCAGAATCACTGCCCCAGGAGTAGAGATGCCTCCAGACTGGGTGAAGGCATCTGAGTTATTGCTCACGTGACACGTGCCTGCCTGTCTGCAGAGAAGGGTGGCCCCTTAGCAGCTCCCACTGACCTTGAAGGAAGGTGCCAGATCCTGGCTCCTCCCAGAACTCACTGGTGGGGCACTACTGCTTCCTTCCTTATAATGTCTGACCCACCCATCTAGCTCCTTGCTTCCCCAGACCCTCCCAGGTGTGTGCAACCAACCGAAGAGGCACTCACATCCCAGGCGACACCCAGAAAAACAGCCCTCCTGTCCCTCCAGCAGCCAGAGCAGAAACAGCAGCTTCTCTCTCAGCCACAGCCTGTATCTCCTAATCTCTGTGTCACTGTTTGTAAATGTCTGCCTTCGGGCGTGACAATCTTCAAAAGCTCCAGATGACGGGCAAAAACAGAAACACAGAGCTATTGAGGCCCCAGGAAAATATAAACCACTGGCACAGATTTGCTCCAACCATACTGGAAACTGATCTGTATGCTCTGGGACCATGAATGATCTGAAATCATCAAGGGACGCATTCTGCCTCTCCTGGCCCATAGGGAAGGCACAGAGGGAAGTGTATTCTTGCTGGAGGCCCTGGTCCTGGGACCCCAGAGTAGTCCTTTCCCTCTGACAAAGCCCAGCTCCCAAGGGAGAGAAGAAAGCCCCGAAGCCCACGCAGAAACCAAGGATGCGGAAATCCTGGAACACACTCTGCTTACCCATCTGACACGGGGTGCAACCCTGTCCACTGAAAATGCAGTTAGTATCCACATTTTTAGGATTAATATAGTTTGAAGAAGACTACAAAGAGCAGACTCATTGGAAAACATCCTGATACTGGGAAAGACTGAAGACAGGAGGAGAAGAGTTCCAGAAAAACATCTTCTACTGCTTTATTAACTATGCTAAAGCCTTTGACTGTGTGGATCACAACAAATTGTGGAAAATATTTAAAGAGATGGGAATACTAGACCACCTGACCTGCCTCTTGAGAAAACTGCATGCAGGTCAGGAAGCAACAGTTAGAACTGGACATGGAACAACAGACTGGTTCCAAATAGGAAAAGGAGAATTTCAAGGCTGTATATTGTCACCCTGCTTATTTAACTTATATGCAGAGTACATCATGAGAAACGCTGGGCTGGAGGAAGCACAACCTAGAATCAAGACTGCTGGGAGAAATGTCAATCACCTCAGATATGCAGATGACACCACCCTTGTGGCAAAAATCAAAGAACTAAAGAGCCTCTTGATCAAAGTGAAGAAGGAGAGTGAAAAAGTTGGCTTAAAGCTCAACATTCAGAAAACTAAGATCATGGCATCTGGTCCCATCACTTCATGGCAAATAGATGGGGAAACAGTGGAAACAGTGAGAGACTTTATTTTGGGGGGGGCTCCAAAATCACTGCAGATAGTGACTGCAGCCATGAAATTAAAAGACGCTTACTCCTTGGAAGAAAAGTTATGACCAACCTAGATAGGATATTGAAAAGCAGAGACATTACTTTGCCAACAAAGGTCCATCTAGTCAAAGTTATGGTTTTTCCAGTAGTCATGTATGGATGTGAAAGTTGGATTATAAAGAAAGCTGAGCACCGAAGAACTGATGCTTTTGAACTGTGGTGTTGCAGAAAACTCTTGAGAGTCTCTTGGACTGCAAGGAGATCAAACCAGTCAATCCTAAGGGAAATCAGTCCTGAATATTCATTGGAAGGACTGATGCTGAAGCTGAGACTCCAATACTTTGGCCACCTGATGCGAAGAGCTGACTCATTCGAAAAGACCCTGATGCTGGGAAAGACTGAAGGCAGGAGGAGAAGGGGCCGACAGAGGATGAGATGGTTGGATGGCATCACTGACTCAATGGACACGAGTTTGAGTAAACTCCGGGAGCTGATGATGGACAGCGAGGGCTGGTGTGCTGCAGTCCATGGAGTTGCAAAGAGTCGGACATGACTGAGCAACTGAACTGAATTGAACGACAGAGGATGAGATGGTTGGATGGCATCATTGACTCAATGGACATGAATTTGAGCAAAATCCGGGAGATGGTAAAGGACAGGGAGGCCTGCTGTGCCGCAGTCCATGGGGTCGCAAAGAGTCAGACACAACTTAGTGACTGAACAACAACAACGCTTTTTAAAATGCTTAGAAACGTGACTGGAACATGGTAGAAATTCAGTAAATAATTTTCTTCCATCCTACAGCCTACTGTGGTTAAAATGCAGATACCAGAGAAGCTCAGACTTAGTCGTAGGTGGATCATCAGGGAGGAGTGGGAGGAACAGATAGGGATGAGCCCATGACTCCAGGGCTGACCCCAAGGATGCATACCCTACCTAAAGGCACCCCATGTGTATCACAGAAACAACTATGCCAGCCATCCAAACACATCTGAGCTGGGTTCACCCCAGAGGCAGTGAGTTTTCAACTGTGCAGGAGAGAAACTTCTGGAAAACAAGGGAATAAAAATAGCTGTAGAACATGTCTAACAACATAAAGGGGGCATGTCAGAACAACGCCACCAGGCACACCTGCTGAGCCTAGAAACTCCCCCTCTTGCAATGAACACACTCAAGGCTGCCCCTGCAGGACTCAATGCCATCAAGGGGTCCCCTTCACTTTCCTGGATTAGATCACAAGTCCCAATTCCCATGCAGAAACATCAGGCTAATGTACACATGGCAAATACCCACAACTTGATAAGGACCCCCCACTCAAAATGAAATCTCAACCCGTATTTAAACAGAGTGCCAAGAATGGACCCCAGTGTGCCATCATGGACCACACTCTGGAGCCTGGGCAAACACCTGGCCCATCCAATACACTGGAGGGTGAGCAGGTCTGATAACAGTCAGACACTGCAAGGCCCCATGAGGGTATCCGCATCAGGCTGGACCAGAGGGACCCAAGAGTCAGAGAACTCATTCAGCTCTCAGAAAGCATTTCGCTAAACTCCCGGGACTCCCCCATAGAGCTGAGGTTATCCCTATAGTTCTTGCTCGCTGTATAAAATAAAGCCATCAATAAGTGAGGCAGGGGTGGGCATTCTCCCAGACCATGGAGCACCTTCCCCCATGCACTCAGTGATTAAATATCCCTGAAGACACATCCCTGGGGCTCAGGCTCAACACCATGCAGCTCCCAGGGTTGCTCCCTTCGCCTCTGACTGTCTGCTGGACTTAAAGACCCAGAAATGCCACAAAGTGCGTCAGCCAAACTCTAAAAACATACTGTATTTACTTCTGAATGGTTTCCCCAAAGAAAGTGGGATGGCTTATCACAAAGAATGTGCTTAATTGACTGGCACAACATAAATAAAGCATAATAAATTAGAACAAGGGAAAAGGGGAATACAATCGTGCAGGCTTGAGAGTTAACAGTCTTGACCTTCCTGGCGGTGACAGCAAAACAAGGAAGTACACTCGGTTCCATGGATCATGATGCCAGGGGAAGGAAGCAAATGTTCCTTAAATTCTGAAAGATAACTCTCCACCTGAGGTAACGGACAATTTCTTCAAGAGAAGACGCAAATGCTTGTTATACACTGACGACATGCTGGGAATGAGATGAGACCCTTGCTGTATGGGGCCCCTCAGCCCAAAGGGGCTTTGAACATAGTCCAGTGTGGATGAGGTGGAGAGCAGCATGCTGGCCAGGTCCAGCTCTGACTCGCCCCCGGCCCCCCATGCAGGACACAGCCTGCCCAGCCGTATGAGGCGGCCATGTTCCTGTGTATCTCTCCTGCATCTTCACAGCGACTCTGCAAGGACACGGTTCTATCTCATAACAGAGAAACTGGGACTCAAAATCCGTAAATGTCTGGGCCAAGTTCAAGTCAGTGAGTGACACCCAAATGCTCCTACTCCCATATCCGACTTCTTTCTGCTGCTACTACTGCTGCTAAGTCACTTCAGTCGTGTCCGACTCTGTGCAACCCCAGAGATGGCAGCCCACCAGGCTCCCCCGTCCCTGGGATTCTCTAGGCAAGAACACTGGAGTGGGTTACCGTTTCCTTCTCCAATGCATGAAAGTGAAAAGTGAAAGTGAAGTCGCTCGGTCGTATCCAACTCCTAGCAACCCCATGGACTGCAACCTACCAGGCTCCTCCGTCCATAGGATTTTCCAAGCAAGAGTACTGGAGTGGGGTGCCATTGCCTTCTCCGAACTTCTTTCTACTATACACCAATAACGATGTCAGCCAGAGATTGTGGCGAATTCCATACTGCTTATTGCCTGTAGGGCCCTTGACAAAAGCTGCCACTTTGTGTAGGGAACTCTAAGTCTGGGGACATAACGAAGGCCACACACAGAGCTTTTTGGTGGTCCAGCTTCCCCCCAAGGATAGAACTGAGGACCAAAGGGGAAAATGACTCAGGCTCTGCATCCCGCCCGCTCCATACCCTGAAATGCTCATCAGCATCACCAGGAGAGCCCCCTCCACCATCACACATCTGCATCTGCAAGAGTGGGACCCGGGTATGCTGATGTTTCAGAGGTTCCCTATATGAAGAGAGAAGGATGTATTAACCTGCTAGGGCTGTGTAACAGTCTACCACAGACTGGGTGGCTTAAACTACAGAAATTTTTCTTTCCAGTTCTGGGGACCAGAAGTTCAAGATCAAGGTGTCTGAAGGATTACCTTCATTCTGAGAGCTGTGTGGGAAAAATCTGCTCCAGGACTCTCTCCTCGGCTTGTAGGTGGATGTCTTTTCCCTGTATCTTCACACAACCTTCCCTCTGTATGTTTCTGTGTCCAAATTTCCTTCTATGACACTAGTCATGTGGGATCAGGGCCCACCCTACTGACCCTCTCTTAACTTCATCACCTATAAAAACTCCATTTCCAAATAGGTACACATGCTGAGGTACCAGGGTTAAGACCAGCAGATTTTTTTATTGGGAGAGGGGATTCAATCCATAAAAGAAGGCTATAGCACAGACAGGTATGGTCTGTGATAGATGCTGGTGTCCACAGGGATCAGGAAGGATCAGGACACCAAGCAAAGAACTGGCTCGCAGCCAGGTTCCAGGTCTGTCTGCTGCCACTCCTAGCCACCCTCATCCTTTGCCAAAACAACTTCAGTAGCCTCCTGGCTGGTCTCCACTCATCCAAAACTGCCACCTGCATCAAGGCTCCACAGAGCAGCCAGAATGAACTTTTCAAACAAACACAAATCTGATAACAGCAGCCACTGTTTAAAAGCCCTCAGAAAGCTGCCCATTAATTTCAGAAGAGAGACCAAAGCCACTCCATCCTTATCACTTTGCGAACACTGCACTGGGTCCTGAACCACTCTCCCCTGCCGTCCTCCCCAACCTGGGACTCACAGTTAAGTTCCTCTCACCCATCGTACCCAGCTCAGACATTTTCTTTCCCAGGTCTGCTGTATGAGACCATAGCACCCAGCATAACAGCGTCAAGATTTCTCTGCCCCCATTAGACTCCCACCCCACCCCCAGCACTTGGAACACTGCCCATCTCATGATGGTAGCTCCATATTTGTTAAGTGAAGACCAAGTGTGACAGTGATTCGTTTAAGTGTATTAGCCTGGATCACTTTCTCTCTTTTTGTGAATGCTTGTTAAATCCTTTCTAGGCTTAAGGCACTGCACTAGAAGCTTTAGCTACAAAGACAACTTTTATTTCCACATAATACATGAGGATACTGAATTTTTGAGACCCGAACGGATTGTCTAAGGTCACGCAGCTGACACAATCTGACTCCTGATACTGAGTTCTCAACCACAAAGCTCCACCGGCTCCCTGGGCTGGGGCTTACCCAGGGCAGCCCTGATTTCCTTCTGCAGCTCATTTCTGGGTATTTATTGGCCAGGAGAGAAACCTCCCTGCTCCTTCTCCACAGAAATATCCTCATGTTCCCACCCAGAGGTTATGGAGCAAAAGGCTGATAAGAGAGCAACAATGATAACAGGCAGTAGTATGGGCTGTGCCCCAAGTCGGGTCAGAAGGGGGATTCACCTCCTGAATACACCGTAATGAACTGAGCCCTGGATCTGAGTTCCCAAACGAGGCATTTGATTCTGCTTCTGCAGGATATGGGGGCAGGAACTTGGGCGAGTTGCATGGCTTCTCTGAGCCCTGTTTTCCTCCTTGTACGAATGTTGAAGTGCATTTCACAGCGAGGACTCAGGAAGTCACAACTGCCTAGCTGGATGCTGGCCACTGCAGGCACTAAGGCAATGCCAGCAGTCTCTTCCTTCCTCCACACTTGTAGCTTGGGCAGCCCCAGTGTGGAGGGGCTACTGGCTTCCACTAAGGCTATCGGACAAAAGGCTGTGTGAGGATTAAATCTCAGTTCAGCCACAGCCAATGAGCACAGAGTGTTAAGAACTGACCAACAGGCGGCACGTTCCAGTCCAACCCCTGGAGGAGACGACCAACAGCAGGCAACCGAGAGGAATGTAGCCAGCCACTTCACACCCTCATCTCTGCAAGCACCACCTCTGGTCAGATAAACAGCTAAAAGGCAAGACTTGTTTGCTTTTGGCTCTACCGTACATGCGGAAATGTGCAGGCAATGGCTGTGGATTGAGTCACTCCAGAGAAAATCCCTCGAGGATTATTAGCCTTTGTAGAGGGGGGACCCAGCAGCACCTGGCTGCCAACAGTGCTCATTACACAAGGGCCTCGTTGCCTGTCCAGCCTTAGATGGGAGCCCAGCAGCCACTAGGAACCTTGGCAAAGGACTTCATGCTGCTGCTGCTGCTAAGTCGCTTCAGTCAAGTCCGACTCTGTGCGACCCCATAGATGGCAGCCCACCGGGCTCCCCCGTCCCTGGGATTCTCCAGGCAAGAATACTGGAGTGGGCTGCCATTTCCTTCTCCAATGCATGAAAGTGAAAAGTGAAAGTGAAGTCGCTCAGTAGTGTCCGACTCCTAGCGACCCCATGGACGGAGGAGCCTGGTAGGATTTTCTAGGCAAGAGGAGTGGGGTTCCATCGCCTTCTCCAGGACCTCCTTCAAATGGTGCCAAAGCTCCTCTAAGCTCTGCTTCCTCCCTGCCTGGGCTCCCCCGCAGGCTGGTGACTTATGCCCAGATGGGCGCATTTGGAAGCGCTGCCTACAAAGATGGGGCCTTCTCTTCCTCTACTGCCATCTTTTGTGTGCTCCCACGCCAGCGCCCCTTTGATCCTGGTGTTTGTTCCAGGAGTGCTTCACTGACCAATTACATGGAGTCCAGACTGCGCCAGCTGCCACTGCAGACATGGAGGCTACGACAGGGGTGGGACAGACATAGACCCTTCTTGTCATAGACTGGTGGGAGAGAGAGAGTCAACTGACCACCACACTAGCATCCGATACAATATCGAGCCGTGATAAAGACTATGGAGTAAAGCAGGGGAGGGGCCAGAGGGGAGTGGGGTCAGTGCTGTTTCAGGAAAAGCGGTCGGGGGCGACCTCTCTGACAAGGCAGCATTATGCAGAAGGACCAGCTAGATAAGGAGGTGAACCCAGGCTGTCTGGGGGGTAGTTAGGGATCCAGTTAGAGAGGCAGCCAGTGACAAGGCCCTGAGGTGGGAGCCTGCTTGGCGTGTCTGAGGATCATACAGGGGGCACCCAGTGACTCAGGGGAGGGATGGTGGATTCAAGGCCAGAGAGGGCAGCAGCCGTTTCATGAGAACCTTGGAGGTGCTGAACAGGACTATGGATATTATTCTAAGTGAGAATGAAAGCCACTGATGTGAGCAAAAATAATCTGAGTTATATTTATGATGATCAATCAGGTACTCTATGGAGATTTATCTCTAGATGTCAAAGGTGAAGACTCCTGTGTCTGTGGTTAATTAGGCAGGAATGGAAGGTGGCCCGGGTGGTGCTGGCTCCTGGAGAGCCCAATCCTTGGCAGATGTGTGATTTGAGACAAGTCAGGGAGGCTTCAGACTTTCCAGGTGAATCAGTGGTAAAAGAATCCACCTGCCAAGGCAGGAAACGTGGGTTCAATTCCTGGGTCAGGAAGATTCTCTGGAGGAGGAAATGGTAACCCACTCCAGCATTCTTGCCTGGAGAATTCCATGGACAGAGAAGCCTGGTGGGCTACAGTCCGTGGGGTCTCACAGAGTCGGACACGACCAAGCTACTGAGCGTGTACACATGCACGTGGGGGCTTTTCTGAGCTCGCTGTCTGCTTCTGGACAGCCTCACGGTCACATGGGTTTTCTCGTTAGAATGCAATGATATAACGGATGTAAAGGGCTGTGCACCACGGCTGCCTCTTATCAGGACTGTCTTCTTCCACCATCGTCTCTGTTCTGGGGGAAGAATATCTCTCCACAGTGGCTGTTGTGGCTGGAAAAGGTTCTCCCTCAGAGGATGCCCAAGCTTCTCAGCAAGAGCACCCCATGGGCAAAAAATAAGAAAGCTCAAAAAATTTCTTAAATCAAAGCCTTAAAAACGATCATAAAAACAGACAATCTGCTAGTTTTATGGCTCCCTAAAAACACTTTAGAAACACACACGGCTTTCTCCAAGGCCCTCAGCTGCTGATCCAACTAGCTGATTTGAGGCCCAGATTTCCAGAGGCCAGTGGCCCCCGAGAGGCGGGGAACTGCCCAAGAGGGAGCAGACGCTGACCACAACCTGGATTCACTTCTCTCCTGCCCCCACCTCCTTGTCTGCCTTGTGTGTGACAGGAAAACTTCTGTTGAGTTACTAAGTGAGGAAACAGGGCCTCTCCCCCCACATGCTGGTGGACTCTGGGCCTGGGGTAGGACCCAGGTCAAACCAGGAACACTGGGAGAGCCAAAATGCAGAAGGTGGGAAGGGGAAGATGGGAACAGGGCGTGGGTGTATGCGTTCCCTGGGTGAGACTGAGGCCAGCAGTGACTCCTGAGTTCACAGGACTGCACGGCCTTGGAGAGGAGCCCAGCTCATTTTCACAGCTGCCCTGTAAGACGAACAGGGCAGAAATGATTATTCCAAGAGAAAATCTGCTCACCTCTGGGCTTACAGAGGGGACAGGAAGACTGAAGACCTCCTTCCAAAATGACCAAGGAGTCCCAGTTGCCCAACCTCTCCTGGGCCCGTGGGTTACATCCTGGGATGTCAGACTGGAATGGGCCTCTGGCCCTGTGGATGGTCAACAGGAACTGGCCAGGCCAAGAAAGGTCCCATAGAGTCTCCACGGCAGTGCTCAGCTCCTTCCCTGGCCAGGCCTCCATCAAGGGTGAGGGGACCAAGACTCAAAACTGAGGTCATGGCCTTGGGAACTGCTGAGAGACGAGGCTCCTCCTCTCCATCTCTCACTCTTTGCCACCCCTGTCCATGAGACTCTCCAGGCAAGAGTACTGGAGTGGGCTGCCGTGCCCTCCTCCAAAGGATGTCCCCAACCCAGGGACTGAACTCTAGTCTCTTACATCTCCTGCACTGGCAGGTCCCTTCTTTAGCACTAGGGCCGCCTGGAAGCCCTAGTAGCCATCTATTAATGCCGCATGGCTGCCTGGGGCCAAGGCACAAGTTCCATATTCCAAGGGCAAATCCCCATGCTGAGGGTCCCGGGGAGAGGCACACCACCCCCCACCAACCGCCGTGCCTCATCTCCAGCAGCTGCAGGGGGTCCAGAAACCCGCACTGGCAGGAGTGCAGGGCAGGACCCCAGGGAAAAGCTTGCAAGAACTCCGGTCCTGATCAGAAGTCAAGGAAGAACATCAGAGCCGGCTGGCTCTCAGAAGCTATCAGACCTGTCGCATCACAGGCAGAAGGGGTGCAGGAAGTGCCCTCCGACAGCAACAGGCTCAGGACCTACTCACTCATGCTCCCTGACAAAGAATAACCCCCACTCACAGCACCCTGCCCCGCGTCCCAGAGGCCAGTTGTGGAGCACCTGAGTAGCTGGCAGGAGTGCCAGCAAGGAGGCCTCCTGCTCTTAACACCCTGAACCAGATTCAGTTCATCCTGATTAACACCCTTTTGGGTACTAAGAACTAGGCAAAGCTCCATCATTCACACCTGAGTTTCTCAACCTCTGCTCTCCTGACATCCTGGGCTGGATCATGCTTCCTGGCGGAGGGCTGACCTCTGCACTATGGAACACTGAGCAGAGCCCTGGGCTCTACCCACAAGATACCACAGTCCTCTATCCCCTAGTCAAGATGATAAAAAAAAAACCTCTGCTGACATTGCAAAATCTCCCCTGGAAGGCACAGTCAACTTGAGCTGTGAGTGACTGGTATACACCATTTAATCCTTATGATGGAAACCTTCTACCCCAAGCTGCAGTGAGAAAGCTGAAACTCAGAGAAGTTTCCTGGACTTGCCCAAGGTCACCAAATCAAGTGGCAGAGTTCCATGTCTGAACCCAGGACTTTCTGATATAAAGTGCAGGGCACTTTCCACTGTATAACTCTATCTCCTGATACAAAGAGCAACAGTAAGTCTCTCTACCTCAGGCTCCCCTACTGCAACCAAGAGGAAAATGTCTGAATTCCATAGTAAAACAGAAGTAACCTCCATGGATGTAACCAGACTATGGCCTTCAGAGGTAGGGCTCACTTCACAGTACAGGGAACCCATAGGGTGGCCCTCCTTGTAGGAGCCACTCTCAGCACAGGACCAACATCCCCAGGGTCCCAGGATGGCTGCTTCGTGCATATGAAGCCCCTGGAACCCATCCTCCCTACCTGGTTGATCAGGTGTTTGCGCCTGTCCCCACCGTGCCTCTCTGTTCCACCCATCTCTCTATCTGCAGAACCTAATCCAGCATCTCCAGACACAGCCCCCCCTTCCCCATGACCTCCTAGATTCGACCTGCCCAGTGGGAGAGACAATAGCAGGACAAGCCAGCTGTTGTCTGCCTGTCTCCCCCACGCTCAGGTTCACAAGGGGAAAAGGGCACAATCTGGCCTCTCGGTACAAATTCTGACAAATTTTTGAACAATGGTTTCATCTCACAAAGCCTTCATTTACTCCCCCAGAGAACAAAAATAATAACATCTGCCTCGCAGGGACAGAGTGGAAATCAAACCAGACACTGGAGGCTAAAGGCCCAGCACAGTGCTCAATAAATCATCCATTTAATGGAATTATGAAATACTAAGAACGGCTAGGAGAGAAGCTCTGCATGCCTCCCAGGTGTTTTTGAACTCATGGGCAGACTGGGTGGATATCTAAATGTATGCTAAGAAGTCCATGATAAGTCAGGCTCCCCAATTTAATACAGAACAATCTGAAAGGTAATGAAGTTGTCTCAGACTGCCTTTGTCTTAAAGGCAATCGCCTGCAGATAGCAAGCCCAGAATATTTTCAAATGAGATGCCCTGGGAGAGCCCTTGGTGGGCGCCAAAGCAGTCAGTCTGATAGGAAAAAAGAAATAATAAGAATACAGATTGTTGTCCGAGGCATTTGTCTGTGCAGTCTGTTGAAGAAATAGCATTAACTGCAGAGACAGGCCTGACAGGGCGGCCAGCTGCAGGGAGCATCGGGGAGATACAGCAGCTTGGAGAAGCTTGACATCACTGCCAAATCCTGCCTGCAACATCAGTGCACCCCTTTCGCCAAGCACACTGCGGGAAGGTAAAAGCGTGAGCAAGCAGAAGCGTGTCAGCATCAATCCCGGAGGGTGAGTGGGTGGACAAGGATGCCCGCACCTTCTGAGACTTGCCCTGACCCCTCGGTCGACTCAGCCCACATCTATATCTAAGTCTGAGGTCTGTGGAATATCATTTATTCAACAAGTGTTTGCTGAGCACAAAGACCAAAGTATCACTTTGGATGCTGAAAATAGAGCAGAGGACAACTCAGAGAAACCTTTCTTCTCTCTCAGCTTTCATGTGAGTGGGAAAGTGAACAACAATCCCATTTGCTCTGTTTCTTCAACATAGCCAGGATCCTGCCCCATCCCCTGCTCAGTACCCTGGCCTAGAGCAGCCCCATCCTGGCACGGTGGCATTTTTTAGCTGCAGGTGCAGAGTCCTAGGTGGGGACTGCCAGCCTGAGCTCAGTGTGGCCAGAGCTCCCCTCCCTGCCCCGTGAGAGCCGTTCCTCTCATCTAGGCCTGTCCTGGGGGTGGGGGCAGAAGTGCAGAGGATAGGGCAGCCACTTAATGCCCAACCTCGGAGTCATCCCTAGGCAGCCAGCTCCCCAGCCCAGCACTCAGGGTGATCATTCTAACTAAAACCCACCCTGGATGGAGTCACCATCCCATCTTTTAAAGGACCACCCGTAAGGATCAGGTGCTCCCTTTCTGCCTTACCTTACTCACAGGAGGCTTCACCTCCTTCCCTCTCCACTTCACCTCCCACCCTCCAGCCTCAACTGTCAAATGTTATAGAGAGAGCCAGGAACCAGGAACAAGCTCTGAACTGGAAATGTGAAAACCGTCGGCTGTGACAGGGTAGTACAAGGGCAGGAAGAGTGTCACACCGTGGTGGGTTGAAAAGTGGACAAGCAGAGAGAAAATGGGGATGAGAGAAACAGGAAGGCCATTAAAAGGGAGTGTGGAACATTTTGTGTTTCTTTTCTTGAAGATTCTAAAACAAGCTTCAAGGCAGGGCAGAAATTGATGGGGGAGACAGTGACTGATAATGCAAGAGAGATGTGGAAAGCGGAAATGAAAAAGCCTACTGAGGAGAAGGGGGATGGGTCCAGAGCCCAGGGGAAGAAGCGGACTTTTGCAAGGACTGACCAAAGTCACTCTAGAGTAACAGGGCAGGGCCATTAGTCAAAAGGTCCAAGTGCAAGTGAGGCCTGTAAGTGTGGAGATGGGAGAGGAGCAGGCTCCCACTCAGCGGATGAGAAATAGGAAAGGAAGATGGTAGGGGTTTGAGAGCAGAACACAAAGTATGAAATAGGGGATTGGGGAAGAAGAGTAAAAACTGAACTGAGACGAACATGCAAAGTAAAACCAGCTTCTTAGCTCTGTGACTCTCCATGACAACACTCAGTGCTTCTGTGCAGGATGCAAAGGTGGTGGCCAGGTTCAGCTCCTGCTGGATTTCTACCTGATGAATATCCCAAAGGAAAGGAATCAAAAAATTGGGTAGGCAAAGGAGGGATTATCCTGTAACAAAATTTTGCAGCTTAACTCAGAAGCTATGAATGCAAGGGTTTTGTTTTTTAAAAAAAAATGTAGGAATGGAGGTCTCACTAAGGTTGAATAATATTTCAGTGGAAAAACTGGTTGGAGAATAGTATATCATGCTCATGATTTCAGATACCATATCGTTACCACTGGTGGGCCTGGCTGGAGTGGTATATTCACAGAGGCAGAAGGTTCAGGTAAAGGGCGAAGATGGAGATGAAGAGATTAAGGAAATAAAAGGCCAAGCTGTGCAAGTCATTAGGAATGAGCCAAATCTGGGGTGGAGAGAGAGCCAGAGGGTTCAGTGAATGTTAGGAAAGGGAAGTGAGTTAAGCCTGAAGATGGGGAGAGGGTGGTGGAGGCAGTGGTGTGAGCTAGAAAAAGACAGATATTGGAGAAAGGAGGAAAAGAAATGGTTTGCAGGTGGTGATGTGGAAAAAGGAAGGTACCTCCTAGAGACTGTGGAATGTAAGGAGAAAAAGACCTTCAACTTGACAGGTTGTCCAAGAGGATACCGAGGTGTGAACTAAGGTAAGCAGGAAAAGGGAAGAGAAGGAGATTGGAAGGCTTGCTGGCCCCGGGCTACCAGTTGCAATGGAGAGGAAAGGGGCTGGGAAGTGACAACAGGTGGAGGTTGTGAAGATTCTGGGACAGTTTTGAGATAAACAGGCTGATGGTAGCTGACAAACGAGTAGCAGGGATGGACTCACTTCTGGAGCCAAGGTCTCGAATTCTCTAGTAGATGGTGCGGTTAATCCCAGGACACTACCTCACTTGGCTATTTTCTGCACACAGGTCTTTCTTTATATATTAGAAAATGTTTCCAAAGCATAGCCATATATATTAAATAAGGTATACTGGGGAAACAATTAATATTGACAACCCACTGGTCGCAGGACAGGTTATTTGTGTCCCATTAATCCCCCCCACGATCTGCAAAGAAAGTATTACTGTTCCCAATTTACGCCTGAGGGAAAGGTTCAGAGCAATTAGGTACCACACCCAGGGCCTGCAACTAGTAAGTAATAGAAGAGCAACATTAAGATTTAATGACAGCATATTTTAACAGATGGCAATTGTTAAATTAAAATTTTGAAACTCCATATTATATTTGGTGCTACTTTAAAAATAATAAATGTTCAATTACCTACCAAAAAAAAAAAAAAAGATTTACTGCAGCAGACTGGTGGCTAACTGCTTTCATATGCACTGTCTTATTTAATCCTCATGACAAAACTAGAAAGTAAATTATGTATGTACTCATTATATAGATGACAGAATTGTGACGTGGAGAGGAATGACTCTTGCCCAAAGTCAAAGGCAAGGCACCCCCTTCCATTGCTGGAGGTGACGTGCCCAGGCATGGCAGCCCGCCCACAGAAGGTCTGCTCCAAGCTCTGCCAGGCCTCTGCCCCAACAAGAGACCAGCTTAAATACAGAGCAGGTGCCCCTGCCACGGAGACAGACACCACATCTTTTAACCTCACTGGACTCTGGCCCTGCTGAGCTATCCCCCGTGATGAATCAGCTAATCGGACATGTGCTGGGGCAGGGGCTGAAAGCTGCTTCAATTCTTCAAACACAACAAACAACAGGAAAGAAAAAATGAGCAAACTGGAACCAGAAAGAGGCTCGACCCAATGCCCCCACACAGCTCCTCCAGCTGAGAAACAGGCCCTCCATCTGGGCCTGCAGATGCTGTGCAGTGACCCACAGCATGGCAGTCTCATCCACGGGACTGCGGGGACAGCGTCTGCGAGCAGGCAGAGGCAATGCAGGGCGGTGTCCAGGGGAAACGCTGACCAGTCAGGATAGAAACAGCCCGAAGTCCAGCCAGCAACTGTCAACAACTACAATCCCTGCACCAAGACATCTCTGCCCTGGAATTGTACACCCGGAATCAGAGGCTGAGGACCACACAGAGTCCCAGGTCCCCGCTTCTATGTAACTATAAAACCAACCAAATCCAAGAGATGATGGGAAACTCAGAAATGGAGAAAAAGAGGTCTGTCCTGGCCAGGGCACCAGGCATGCTCTTCATTTATCGGTGAGCCACGGCATGCTCTGCACACTTGTGAGCAGTTGTGACAGTGGACTGAATGCTGAGGTCATCCTGATGGCCACCCTACAGTTAGGGACCATGGCTGGAACTTTATCTTCAGCTGCCCAGGCAGGATTAGGAAAGGAAGCCTTTGATTTTGAAGAGAGAGCCTTCTACTGACAAGAATCCCCTACTTTTTAATGCAGTTTAAGGTTCTTGGAGGAATAAAAAGCACTTCACATGTAAGATTTATCAAGAGAAAATGCTATCTTCAGTCCAAATGCCACTGGGCTTATATTTTTAAACGTTTCTGCTAGCCCAACCGAGGATTGGTTGAAATAGATGCAAATGTGAAATTAACCTTTACAGACCCTGTTTGGCTTCCCAAACTCACCATAAATGTTTTCAAAGGCACTTATTTGTGTTTTATATTCTTTTCACTTATTTCATGTTAGACTGGGAGGGGGGTATTATGTTACAAAGTGATTCTCCAGAAGTAGAATCCTGCACCCATAGAAAATAACACTCTGTCCATAGGAAACTGAGGCTTCACTTTCAACAACTCCACGTAGAGGCATCATCTAGGAACAAAGCACTATGGTATCAAGAGCCAACTCTTTCTGTACCATTTTTCTAGACTCTGTACATATGCATCAATATACAATATTTGTTTTTCTCACTTCATTCTTTTGCAACAAACTCTAGGTCCAATCCACACCACTACAATTAATTAAAATTAGTTCTGTAAATCAGATATATATAACTTCCTATGCCCTCTTTCCATTTTGTGAATCAAAAAAATAAAAAAGGGCCAACCCTCTGATTTGCCACCTATTGGCTATTCTGTATTCTGTTTCTGGATACACCAAGTGTCCTAAGCGCATTGAGCTGGCAGAGCAGTCCCCAGCCAGCGAGTGCCTGGATCCTCTCACCCCATCTGCTGGCTCTGCCTCAGTTTACAGGGACTTTCCCACCATGGCTACACTGTTTAAGGGTCTCCAGCCTTGGGTATGATGAAAAGTTGCAAACACCGTTTGAAGAGCACCATTAAAAAAAAAACCTACCAAAGTGAAAAAACATTCTCCAGCTGAGTTAGAAGCAAACATCTGGTTATGAAGCATTGATGGGACATGATGGAGCAGGCACAGCCCACCACGATTCTCCCCTTGAATGTAACCATTAAACCTGGACAGCAGCACAGACCAGCTACTGGAGGAATCTGGAAAGTAAATAATGGTAAGCAGATCAAAGAAGAAGACAAGAGTTTGAAACAGGACAAGAGTGGCTTTCAATTTACCAAGTTTTTATCTTTCCTCTTACCACTTGGTCCTGGTGGCAGGCACAGCAAAGAAAGTCTGCAGCAAGTCGAGATCACAAGGTCACACCTACATGGCTGAAAGAACCTTTCAAAGGGGAACCCCCCAGGAACTGGAAAATTCTGGAGATGTCACAGGCAGTTCAGAAAAGTAGCCATATCAAGCTGTTTATGAACTCCCGGACTCACTCCTGAGTGCTCAGGCATAGACAGGATCCTAATCATGATATTAAAAACTCTGAGAACAGAATTTAAAGACAGATTCCCACCTAAGTTCCACCAAAAATCCCACAAAACTCAAAAAACAAACATCAAGCAAAACAACAACAGAGATTATGGCTATTATTCTCAATATTGAAAGATTGAAAGTTTTCCCCTAAGACAAGAAAAGGCAAACATATTGTTATTAGAAGTCATAGCCAGTACAATAAAGTAAGGAAAATAAATTAAAGCACATGGACTGGGAAGGAAGAAACAGAACTGACTTATTCACAACCAACAAGACTGTTTATGTAGGAAGTCCTAATTAATCTACAGAACAATTTTTAGAATCAAAAATTAAGTTTAGCAAGTTTGCAGAATACAAGGTCTGCACACAAAAACCAACTGTATTTCTATATACTAGTTATGTAGAGTTGAAACACAAAATTTTAGAACATTAGTATTTACAATAGCTCCAAAATAAGAAATAAGTTGTAAAGCTAACATAAACTGTGAAGCATCTGTACAAAATACTGAGAGAGGAAATAAAAAATCTAAATAAGTAGAACAAACCGTGTTCACAGATTGGAAGACTCAATGTAGCAATATCAGTTCTTCCCCAAGTAAGTCTATGGATTTCAAGTAATTCTGGTCAAAATCCCGGAAGGATTTTTTAAATACAGAGAAATTGTTTCTAAAATATAAACTGAATGGCAAATGAATTAGAATAGCTGAAACAGTTTTGAAACAGAAGTTGAAAGAATCACTCTATCCACTTTTAAGAAGGATAGTAATCAGGACCACACATACTGACAACCCTGTTTGCAGGGAGGAATGTAGCCATGGGCACTGAGAATGGACTTGAGGGCCCGGCAGGGGAAGGAGTGGGCAAGATGAAGTGAGAGCGTAGCGCTTCGTAGAATCACTGCTGCTGCTGCTAAATTGCTTCAGTCATGTCCAACTCTGTGCGACCCCATAGACGGCAGCCCACCAGGCTCCCCCATCCCTGGGATACTCCAGGCAAGAACACTGGAGTGGGTTGCCACTGCCTTCTCCAATGCATGAAAGTGAAAAGTCAAAGTGAAGCTGCTCAGTCGTGTCCGACTCTTAGCGACCCATGGACTGCAGCCTACCAGTCTCCTCCGTCCATCGGATTTTCCAGGCAAGAGGGCTGGAGTGGGTGCCATCACCACTAGCATGGGGCTTCCCCTGTGGCTCAGAGGGAAAGAATCTGCCCACCAGTGCAGGAGATGAGGGTTCAGTCCCTGGGTTTGGGCAGATCTTTTGGAGCAGGAAATGGCAACCTGCTCCAGTATCCTTTCCTGAAAAGTCCTGTGGACAGAGGAGCCAGGTGGGCTACAGTCCATGGGGTCACAAAGAATCAGACACGACTCAACAACAACAATATGTAAAACAGACAGCTGGTGGAAGCTGCTGACTAGCACGGGGAGCACAGCTCTGTGCTCTGTGATGACCTAGAGGGGTGGGATGCGAGTATGGGAGGGAGGTTCAAGAGGGAGGGGATATATGTATACACAGGGCTGACTCACTTTGTTGTACAGCAGAAACCAACATAATATTGTAAAGCAATTATACTCCACTTAAAAATTTTTTTAAAGACAACACTGGTGGAAGGAGACAGATCAGTGGAATGAAGAGTCCTGAAATAGACCTATACCAATATGCAAACTGATTTTAATGGTGCAAAAGCAATTCAATGCTTAAAGGATAGTCCTTTCAATAAATGTTGATGGAATAACTAGACATTCATATGCCAAAGAAGAGAGAGAGAGAACCTAATACTAAGCCTCACAACTATACAAGCATTAACTCAAAATGGATCAGCCATAATGGGAAAGTTTAGCAGTTTTAATAAGTTAAATATGCACTAACCAGATGGCTTAGGATACACACCCTAGAGTAATAAAATCTTCACACAAAAACATGAATGCAAACGTTTTCAGCAGCACTATTCATAATCACCCAAAATTTGGGGGGAGAAATCAATGTCTTTCATCAGGTGAATGGATAAACACACCACGGGACATCCAATAAAGTCCTACTCTGCAGTAAAATGAGCGAACTATTGATGCACACACAGATGAATCTCAAAGCCATTATTTTAAGTCAAAGAAACCAATCTCAAAAGGCTACATTCCTATCTTACTCTATTTGCAGGAGAGTCTGAAAATTCTAAAATGATCATGATGAAGAACAGATCAGGTGTTAGGAGTGGAGAAAGGCGGGGCTATAAAGGAAACAGCACAAAGGAGTTTTTGATGGAATTGTTGTGTATCCTTATTGGGGTGGTTACATCACAAATCTCTGTATGTGTTAACATTCAGGGAACTGTAAACAAAAATAAAACAAACAGCAACGCAATGACAAACTAGATGGGGCACCGTGGCAGACTGTAACCAGTCTCCAAGGTCTTGGATGAAAGCTTCTTAAGTTGAAAATTTATAAAAAAAAAACAAAAAATTCATTGGAAATCAGAAAACCCAGAAGGATAATGAAAAGTTGTTGAGGGACTTTTGCTGCCAGTGCACGAGACACAGGTTCAACCCCTGGTCCAGGGAGATTCTATGTGCCACAGGGCAGCTAAGCCTGCTGAAGCCCGCATGCCCTAGAGCCCATGTTCCACAACTGGAGCAATTGATGCAACGAGAAGCCCATAAACCACAGCAAAGAGCAGCCCCCGCTGGCCGCAACTGGAGAAAGCCCGTGCACAGCCAAGAAGACCCAGCGCAACCAAAAATAATAACAGTCAGTGAAAATTCTAAATAATAAGGCATTGAAGGAGCAGGTCCGTAAAGGCTCTCTCCCGAGCCTGGAGCACTGTTCAGCCACTTTCCCCTGAGTCTAGTAAGTTCTTATGGCACTGGTCCTCAAACGTACCTGTCTACAGAGTCTGCAAAGAAAGACTGGCCTCGCAATAGAAGAGTATCTGTTACAAAAGCAGGAATTCAGCTTCAGTGATGTCTGTGATTCTGCTATACAGCTCAGCATCCAACAATCTAGAAAGTTCCCTAATGTGGGTTATACAGCTGACAATTGGCTTGACTGTTGAAACTATAGTTACCTCAAATATATTAGCTTGCTAGAGTTTCTATAACAGTAAGCACAAACTGAATGGCTTAAAATAAATATATTCTCTCATAGCTCTGGAGGCTAAAAGTCCAAAATCAAGGTTCTGACAGGGTGCTCGCTCCAAAGCCTCAGAGGAAGGATCCTGCCTTGCCTCTGCCATGGGCCTCTTCTGGTAGCCCCATGCATTCCCTGGCTTGTGGCCCCATCACTCTACTCTCTGCCTCCATCTTTACTTGGCCGTTCCCTTTCTGGGTGTCATCATACGACATTTTTCTCTGTGTGTGTGTCTGTCTCTGAATCTCCCTCTTCTTATGAATAATCCAGTCATATTGGATTAGTGCGTGCATGCGAAGTCATTTCAATTGTATCCAACTCTTTGGACCCTATGGACTATAGCCCATGGGATTCTCCAGGCAAGAATACTGGAGTGGGTTGCCATGCCCTCCTCCAAGGGATTTTCACAAGCCAGGGATCGAACACTCATCTTTTATCTCTTATGTCTCCTGAATCAGCAGGCGGGTTCTTTACCACTAGCGCCAACTCGGAAGTCCCTATTGGATTAGGGCTCACTCTAATTAGACTTCATTCTAATTTGATCACATCTGGAAAGACACTACTTCCAAATAAGGTCACACTGACATGCAGCTTAGCATCCAACGATCTAGAAATTTCCTGCATGTGGGGTATACATCTGACAACTGGCTTTACTGTCGAAGCTACAGCTTGTATGGGGATAAGTATGGGAAATCAGGATTTCAATATACCTTTTGATGTGATACAATTTAACCTATAACATCAAGATTTCATAGAAAATAGGAGTTGAAAGGTAGAGTAACCACACTGGCATTAGTTTGTTTGATGTACTAATAGCAGAGATTTCTAAAGAAGCTCACTGGCATTAAGTCTCTGCTCTCCTTATCTTGAATCACCTTTTTGAGTTCCTGGGTAAAACAGAGCCTCCCCAGAGCTGTACGTTTTTATATGATGCAGGCGGCAACACTATTTAAAGTTTTCAAACCAGCCCTCACAAATGTAAAATTTAATGATTTGATTGTGTGTGGGGGGGGTTTTTTTTTTTTTTTGGCACTTGCATTTCTCCTGTGTTTTGATTTCCCAAGTCTCAGCAAAAGTATTGTTTAACCGTCTAGCCTTTTTCACAAAATTATCATGGAAGTTACTGGGCCTGGGAGGGGTATAAACAGATCTCTCTACCCTTATAGCTTCCCCAGACTCAGCCACATGTTCTAGTTGGAAGAAGCCATATTTATTGCTGTGTTCTTTTGTTTAAAGGGACTATGTTGAATTATACATACATTAAAAGATTGTGAAATTTAACATTTTTAGTAGATAGAAACAAAAGTGGCATTGCAAAACCACGATTGGCAAGGATCATTTCACCTTCCTCTGGTGGTTTATTTATTTACTCAGTAAACATTCACTGAGCAAGTACTATCTTCCACACCCCATGCCCATGCATTGTGCTGGGGATACAGTGGGCTTCCTAGGTGGCACAGCAGTTAAAGAATATGCCTGCCAATGCAAGAGACTCAGGAGACACTGGTTCGATCCCTGGGTTGGAAAGATCCCCTGAGGGAGGAAATGGCAACACACTCCAGCATTCTTGCCTGGAAAATTCCCTGGACAGAGAAGCCTGGCAAGCTACAGTCATATGGGGCCACAAAGAGTTGGGCATGAGTTAGCGTGCACACACACACACACACAACACACACACACACACACACAAAGACAAATAGGGCAGAGCCATAAAACCGACAAAAATCAGCCTAAGTGTTCTCATGGTGTTGGTGTAAGGCTTCCTGGGACCTAGGGGCTGCTCCTAGTTCTTCCTGGAGAGTGAGGGGGTGACTACCTTCCAACTAGTTTAGTTCACTTCACCATGTCCGTGGCAAACCCACAGGACAAAGATGTCTCCTCCTCCTTCTACCTCCCCTATCCGTTACAGTCCAGAACCTGCAGGGCAACCAGAGACACCAGACATCCACTTAGCAAATGCAGGTACACCGCTACAGTATGCCAAGTGCTGTGCCAGGCAGGTGGGCTAATGATGCTGGAGAGCCACAGCGCAGTCCTCCCTGAGCCTTCATCTACTTAAGACTTGCTCTGGGAGAATGGGGAGCCCTTAGCACATCAGCTGGCTGGGAGAGCCTGCGAGGCAGCCGACAGCTGCTCATCCAGATATAGCCCTGCTGTCCTGAGAACATGTCAGCTTCTTATCCAAACACAGAAGTATTTTTAATTCTCTGGCACTTCTGCCCCACTTAGAATAATACTTCAGTGACTAATCAGGGGAGCCCAACTGCTCTGAACTCCTAAGAGCTCAGGTGGCTTCTCAAAGCTCCCATTGTCACTAGCAGCCAGCAGGACCCAGCACAGATGGCTCGTGAAGCCCCAGGTGGGCCTGGCCGCCTTCCCAACTTTCTGCAGGCCCAGGTACACTGGGGAAGCTGCCATTGCAGACATCAAATGTGAAGGTGGCTTTCTTTGTATAAGGTTTTGGAAACCAATTGTTTACTCGCTAAGTCATGACCAACTTTTGCAACCCCATGGACTGCAGCCCACCAGGCTCCTCTGTCCATGGAGTTCTCCAGGCAAGAATAGTAGAGTAGGTTGCCATTTCCTTCTCCAGGGGAATCTTCCTGACCCAACGATCAAATCTGGGTCTCCTACATTGCAGGCAGATTCCTTACCAACTTATCCACCAGGGAAGAATGTCTGAAAATATATTCAAACATCAGCAAACAGGGAGCAGTACATGACAAGACACACTTGAAGTCATCTGACAGGCAAAGACTTTAAGGTCTGTCTATACCAACCAAGTGTTGGCCAGAGTGTGAAGAATAAAGTACAACTATCTTTGAGTTCTGTGTTAATACCCAGGGAACCTCCAACCTGTTTGCCCTGCTCTATAACCCAACACAAGGGCAGAAAAAGAGCCATAAGCTGTGTCCCTCACAGCACTGTTTGTAACAATAAAACATGAGAAACTCTGCAACCTTCAGGAGTACAGGCACAAGGAGGTAAGCTATTCATATAAGGAATCTAATCAGCATTAAAATGAGACAATTCTCTGTATATTCCAAATTGTTAGTCCCCAACAGCATATTGCTGCGTGAGAATAAAGCAAGTTATAGAATATTATGCAAAACACGAAGCCACATTTCAGCAGTCGAAACACAGAAAACATTGCTCTCTCTTGTTAATGGACATGTGGTTAAAATGAAGAAAAATGCAACTGCCATATTAGATGCCAAGCTAAGGACAATGCTTCCTTCAAGGAAGAAGAAGGGGAAATGAGCTTGGGGAGAGAAACAAAGGAGCTTTCAACAATGCATATTATGCTTCATCAAAAATATTTAGCTGAAACAGATCATATCATAATGTTTAGATTCATTAACTCTAAGAGGTGAGTGATAGAAAATAAGTATTGTGCACTGATCTATGCTTTGCATGAATTTTATCATTTAATACCCACTGCAATTCTGTGAGGGTAATGTGCTATTTACCTATTTACCCCCAGTTACCAATGAGGAAACTGCCGCACTGAGAGGATGCCCACGGTCGCCCACATAGGATCCAAAGCCAGGCCACGTGGCCCTGTACCTGCGCTCCTAGTGACTCTAGAGTCCTGTCTCTGTGGAATGGACGCGGAGGCACACTGCAGTTCTTCCTAATGTTTATGTATGTTTCAACAGTGTAATCACAGAAGAGGGAAAAGAACTACAAGAGAGAGCATTCCAAAGCCCCCCTGGGGTGGTTCATCTTGTCTCAAAGTGGCCAGATATTTCATCAGACATTACCCTGGGTGTTTCTGTGAGGATGTTTTTGGATGAGATTTACGTTTAAATCAATGGACTTTGAATAAGGCAGACTGCCCTCCATAATGTGGGTGGGGCTCATCTAATCAGTTGAAGGCCTGGATAGAATGAAAAGCTGACCTACCTCAGCAAGAGAGAACTTGGCCAGCAGGCTGCCTTTGGATTTACCTGCAACAACAGCTCCTCCTTCAGTCTCCAGCATGCTGGCCCACCCTACAGATTTTAGTCTTGCTAGCCTCCATAATTGTGTGAACCAATTCCTCCTTAAAATCTCTCTCTCCCTCCACCACAGCCCACCCCCACCCCCCGACCGTGTGTGCATATCTCCCATCAGTGCTGCTTCTCTGACTAATACACCTTCCCTTCAGCTCTTGCCTGGCAGAGGCAGGCCTAGCGCAGCTGTTGTTGGGACAGATGGAACAAGGCCTGTCTGGCTTGCTCTTATTCCCACCTGTTTGGATTCTTGAAAAAAGAATCACAAGAAGACACCAACTGTCAGAACATCAAGGTAGCTACTGTTAATCCCATTTTATAGGAAGAAAATTGAGGCTCAAGAAAGCTAAATAACTTCCCGACAGCTCCCATTAGGCAAAGTGCTTTTATGCTCAAATCTCACACCTTTTCTTAAAGCATATGGCAAGGGCCAAGATAGTGGGTGTGACTTGGCTCTGCCAGCAATGAAACACAAATGAGGTAAATATAAGGGAACCTTAGAGTAACTGAGCAATTGAGCAGACACTGAATTGAGACAAAATACAGGATCATGTAATTATCGGGCATAGCTCATGTTATGACTAGAGAAATAGATGATTAAGGCATCCATGACAGCAAGAGACATATTGGAATACAAGGTCCTACCTGATCTAAGAAAACCTTAACTAAATGAAGACACATACCATCCTCACGGGAGGAAAATGTAGTATTACGAAGGCATAAAATCTTTCCAAATTTATCTGTATCCTTAATGCAATTCTACTCAAGATTCCAACAGGATTCATGGGTCCAAGAAGCTGATTCTTAAATTTACATGGAAGAGTAAAGACTAGCCAATACACTTGTGAGAAAGAAGGCTGATGAAGAGAGGTTCAAGAATTATTATGAAACTGTAGCAATTAAGACATGTGATACTACTTCAGTAATAGATAAATTAACCAACACAAAAGAATACAAGCCCTGAAAGAGACATTGCAGATATATGGAAATGCTCTCGATCAGTGGTCCCCAACCTTTTTGGCACCAGGGACCAGTTTCACAAAAGACAATTTTTCCATGGACTGGGGAAGGGGATGATTTCAGGATGATTCAAGTACATTTATTGCGCATTTGATTTCTATTATTATTACAGCAGCTCTATGTCAGATCATTGGGCATTAGACCCCAGAGGTTGGGGACCTCTGTTCTAGATGACACAAGAAGCAGGCCATGGGACACATAAGGGGCTATTCGGTAATTCTGTTCAGTAGATGGAGTTAGAAAATATGGCATCCGCTTGGGAAAATAAGTGAATTTCAATCCTTAACTCAGTTCATACATAAAAGTAAAATGTCACTGGATTAAGAACTTAATGACAACAGCCAACTTTAACACTCTTATACAGGTAAATGTCTTTCTGATCTAGGGAGAGAAAAGGATTTATTAAGCCACCATCTCAAAAAAAAAAAACCTTTAGAAAATAAATAGGTGATAAATTTTGACTGTATCCAAATTTAGAACTCCTGTTTATCTATGGAAACTTTCAAAGAAAACAAAGAGGCAATTAGGACAATAATATTTGTAGTGATTCTAAAAGACAATGGACTAATATGTCAATAACATATAAAGAACTACAAATCAATAAGAATAAATCTTCAAAACCAATGGAAAAATGAGCAAAAGACATAAATGGGCAGTTCTCAGAAAAAGAAACACCTGTGAACAATATAGCTCTAAGATCCTTATTCTCCTCTGTGATCAGGAAAAGCAAATAAAGACTACAATAAAATACCATGTTACACATATTCTGTCTACACAGATTAAGAAGCCTTTACCTGTTGCAGAGTGTGTAGATCAAGGGCATCTCCTATATGCTGCTGGTAGGAGAATAAGCTGATACAGTCAATTTAGAAAATAATTTGTAATTTTCTTGTAAAATTGAACATTCAGTCCCTGACAACTCAACAATGCCACTTCAGAGAAACTTGTGCATGTAGAGAAGGAAACTCACACAAGAATGTTCACAGCAGCACAGTTCACAATAGCAGAATCTTGGCGTCTTGCCTAATGCCCATCAACAGGAGAATAGATTAAAAAGGAGACATCGTTTACAATAGCAGCCCATTGTGATATTATATAGCACTCAAAATGCTACATAACTAACTCTGGCTACACATATTAATAACGAAAATGTGTCATAAACCAGGGATTACAATTATTTAAGTGAGAAAAAAAAATCTTTGAAAGGATATCTATCTTTCCCTGGTCATATAAATGCTGTGGTCTCATCCTTGCAAAGGGCATAAATGTTTATGGCATAAGAGTTTTTTAACAGCAAGTCCTTTCTGACATTCCTCAAACCAATGCCATAAATGAAATATCTACACCAGCATCCTGGAATGAGATAAGTTGGGATTTAAATGGCAGAGGATGGAGGCTTAGCTGCAGCCATATTTATTTATGTATGCATCCAGGCAGAGAATTCTTCAGTCCTGATGATAAAAGATAACAGGAATGTCAAGCTACAGAATTGGGGAAGGAAATGGCTTCTAATCAGTCTGTCTGCTGGAACCGATTGCCTGAGATAAAGCCAGGCCACGCTGCTGAAGATGGATAATCAGGAGTTTACAGGACAAATGAACAAGCAATGAAAAAAGAGGTAACCTCCTCACCATGAAAGAATGTAAATTTAGCTGGAACAACTGAAAAGGCTGCTGTTAGATTTCAGTTTCCCAAGCATTGTTTATGCTCCTCCCCTGAAAAGGCCTTCTCACTTTCCTGAAGAATTTTGAAGAACTAGGGACTTGGTTGGGCTTCCCAAGTGGTGCTAGAAGAATCGCCTGCCAATGCAGGAGACACAAGAGACGTAGGCTAGATCTCTGGGTCAGGAAGATCTTCTGGAGTAGGAAACAGCAACCCACTCCAGTATTCTTTCCTGGAAACTTCCATGGGCAGAGGAGCCTGGTGGGCTACAGTCCATGGGGCCACAAAGAGTCAGACGTGACTGAATACAGGAAAGAGAGGGACGTGGATACATTACCCAGACATTCCCTAACCCAACCTAAGCTGAGGTCTGTAAGCTGCTTAAATTCTCTGTTTCAGACACCAGAAGGAACAATAAGGGAATAACTATCAGAAGCTGGGGCCTAATCATTTCCAGATAAATGAGCAGAGAGGTTACAAGGTTAAAAACTTGTGTCTTAATGGTCTCTGAAGACTGAGACAAAAATATTACTACCTCTTTCCACTTCCTTGACTCCAGATAGTGAATTAAAACCAACAATTACCTCATTCAGGTTGGAGTAGCAGGCAGAGTAGAGCCAGAACAAAAAGACCCAGGCTACTGTCAAACACCCACTTAGACACAAACCCAGTTCATTTCACAACCTAACCTCTCCTGCAGGAAGCCATCCCTGATTGCTCCTGGAAGCCTTGAAGGGCCTCTTACCCAAGTGACAATGGTGTTACCACCATCCCAACTGTGGCACTTTGAGACTGAGCAGGCACCAGAACGGACACCCTGGTGCTGTTCACTCATTAAACAAGCGTCACTGAACACTGCACTGTGCCAGAGAGTGCGCTGCACACTGGGAGCATGGCGGTAGACAGATACAAAGATGGGACCTGCTTTCTTCAGGCCCGCTTGTTGCCAAGGCAGAGACCCTTCATCAGGTCAGCTTGACGGCAATTTGAACCAAGGGCTATGAAAGGCAGGCAAAGGTGCTGAGGGACCCGATCATGTTGGCAAGGATGGGAGTGGGGTTGGGAAGTAAAGGGTTAACTTGATTTATCCAAAATGAAAAGGAAGTACCTGTTGAAGGTATGTGTGTGTGTGTGCATGCGTGTGTGTGTTTGAATGGAGGAGCAAACAGTCAAGGGGAATATGTGCAAAATTAGGTGCTAAATGGACTATGAGGACCATGCTTAAGATTGCGGTCTATACCTTAAATTCAATTGAAATCTTAATTTCCTCTTGGGGCAGGAAAGAGCAGATGCAGGGGATGACCTCTGCTTTTTGTTTTTTGGAAATATATCACCCTGGATGAAGATTAGAGGTGTTCAAAGTGAATATGTGAAGACAAATTAATAGTCTACTTCAACAAGAAACAATAAGAGATATCTGGGACTAATATTCTGGAGAATCTTATCATCAGGCTTCAGGAATGAGAAGCTGAAGCCAATTCTTTGCGATGATGAAATAACTCATTAAATTATCACCTGTGATCATCTGAGATAAAATATCTGCTAGACTGGGGACTCCATGAGGTTAGGGATTTTCCTCAGTTTATTTCTTTTCCTCTACTACATCCTGACACCTAGAATAATACCTAGTAAACAATAGATGCTTATTAAATAGTAGTTAGAGGACACAGCGAAGGCAAGACTTTGGGGAAGTAAGGTTAAAATCCCAAAGAGCAGCACAAAAAGCATGAAGATATGAATAGCTATAGAGGTGGGGGAGGAGGGGTGTCTAACTATATAATATAAGTGAAAGAAAGAGAAAGAAAAACTCAGATTTCTGAACTTTAAGCCCTACAAGTGCTGATTTATAATATTACTTGCATTTAAAACTTCATCAAGTGTCTTATGGTAAAGTGATGGCATTGACTGGGAATAGACAGGGAGCTGATAATAAAAACAAATATTAACGGGAGAATTTAAGATGACTCTAAGTGGCCTCAAGACCCCCAGTGCCACTCAGCCTCCCTTATCAGCTGAAACAGCTCCTCCTCCCTTTCCTGTTGGCACAATCTTACTTTATTGGAAGATTGCAGCTTCTACTTTGAAACAAGGAGCTCATTTTCATCAGGCTCCAACAACACCAAACCCACAGCACACACACAGACACACACATCAGTGTTTCCTCGTCTATAACTAGAGTATTATCCTAGCTTCTCTTGGAACACAGTTACAAAGTTAAGCCTGGGAGAACAGTCTTGATCACACACAAATATAGCAGGACTTAGCTAATTTACATCAGGGAAGGACGTATAGAAATGGACTCCAAGAGGGTTAGACCAGAGAGACAGACAATCTCAGACCAGGCTTAGTTCATTGATAGGAAAGCACTCAGCAGACTTCTAAGTTCAATGTCTTAGTTCAAACAGCTGGGAGTGGTTCTAATTGTTTGCTCAACTATGTAACAGGAGTCTAAACTCGACAGTGATCTACTCCAAATGAGGCTGAGATGCCAGAATTGCTTTAGTGTAATGCAGATGAAGTAGCCCAAAGACCACAAAATGCTGGCATCTGTTATCTCCCTCTGCTGACCCTTCACCACCCTCCAAGCCAGGCCCTTCACCAAGTGCGGATAAACACACAGGTGGGGGAAGCACCAGCCTCATGCCTAAACGTGTCAGTACCTGGCATCTGCAAGCCAAAATGTTCTGGCTCAAATGTGGCCCTGAACCTGGAGCCCTGACTGCAGCAGAGGGGACAGAGGTCGTGTGGCAGTGCCCAACACTGGAGGCAAAGTGGGCTTGGCGGCTGGAAGAAGCAGCAGGACAAGAGGTGTCACCAGAATGTTCTCATCTACAGGGATCTGGGTGTGTGCTTAGTCACTCAGTCGTGTCCAATTCTTTTCCATGCCATGGACTGCAGCCCGCCAGGCTCCTCTGTCCATGCAATTTTCCAAGCAAGAGTACTGGAGTGGGTAGCCACTTTCTTCTCCAGGGGAGCTTCCTGACACGGAGATCGAACCCACGTCTCTGTGTCTCCTGCACTGGCAGGCGGACTCTTTACCACTGTGCCACTTGGGATAGCGACTGTGATTAACTGACTCTGAGGCCCCCAAAACCAAAGTGAACGGTGACCCACCAAGATCTTACTTAATTTGTATAATCTGGGGGAGAAGGGAAGAGTACAAGCTATAAAAATAGAGTCAGAATTTTTATTTGAAATGAATGATCCTATACTCTTTAAATGAGAGGAGGACCTAACTCTCCCTGAAGCATCACAATTAAGTGTTGTGAATATTCTGCTTGGCCTTTCTTAAAGAGATCTGAAACTATTTCTCAAGATAACTTTGCACTGGAGCAAAGGAAATACCATAACCTACTAGGTGTTATTGAATGTTGAATCTTGGCTAGTCCTAATTCCTAGAAACCTGGGACATTGATAGGGCCTTTCAGTTGGAATGGAGGCTAATGGAAGTCAAACAAAAAATCAAATTTTGACCCAAGTCAGCCTTACAGAATAACCAAGGGACCCCAGGCCTTCCGTGAGTGAATGTTTAGATATCTTCAGCAATAAGATGAACTTCCTAATCGACTTTCTGAAAATCGACTAAGGGCTAATAAGGCAGAAAGGGCAAAGTAGAAACCATTTTCCTCTCCCTGTCAAAATAAGAAAACAAAAACACTGCTATATCCCCAAGGAAATCTGAGAAATTAACATCATCATTAAATATTTGAAAAGTGCAAAGCAAAGGCTTCCAATCACATGCTTATGTAACTTTCTCGGTTGGCAGGCACAGAAGATAATGAGTCCTAAGGAATGACAGTGGATCACCATCAACTTAATCAAGTGATGACTCCAACTGTGTCCCGCTGTTCCTGATATGGTCTCCTGATTGGATCAAGTCAATACAGACCCTAGCAACCGGTACGCAGTGATTGATCCATTGGTATTTTTTCCCTCTAACCCAACAAACAAGAAACCACTAGAAAGAGTTAGCTGCACTGTGCTGCCTGAGGACCATATCAGTTTTCTGTCTCTGAGTTACACAGTCCACAAGAATTTGACTATCTGATCATCTGGGAGAACATCACGCTAATACATTGATGACTTTATGCTGATACGCCATGGAGAGCAGAAATGAACAGGTGCCAAGCGCTTTGGTAAGACACGTGTATATACAGAGACAGTAACTTCTATGAAGGTATAGAAACTTGCCAGACTTGGTCAACTTCTTTGGAGTTCCCCTGTTCTGGAGACTTTAAGAGTGTGCTCTAGAAAACAGAGAACAAGATGCTGTTCCTTGTATGCAAGTGAAAGTGAAGTCGCTCAGTCGTGTCCGACTCTTTGCAAGCCATGGACTGTAGCCCACCAAGCTCCTCCATCCATGGGATTCTCCAGGCAAGAATACTGGAGCGGGTTGCCATTTCCTTCTCCAGGGGATCTTCCCGAACCAGGAATAGAACCCAGGTCTCCCACATTGCAGGCAGACACTTTAATCTCTGCACCACCGGTGGGTGGGTGTGAGAGGCAGCACCTTGCTCTCTGGCCTCACACAACTCTGCGTGGAGAGATAAGACAGGCCTGTGAGGAGCAGCCAACACTGTAAGACAGACAGCACCCCGTGCCAAAATGTCTGGGAGGACCGCATCCAGTTACACAGGCGGCGTTCTCAGCACAGCACGACAACCCGTCTCTCACTCCAACAGGTCTGATTCTTTATTGCTGCTCCCTGGCCAAGCACAAACAGCTGGCTTTGGCACACGGCATGCGACTGCGGGTGCCCACGCCTTCATCTGGGCCAAGCCTCTGCCTTCCGGAGCTGCTGGGAAAGAGGTGATCCCTCCCCAGCCTGTGGAACTCACCAGCTCCAAACAGACAGCCCAAACACACCCTCAAAACTGGCCTGTCACTCCGTCTCACCACTCTGTCAAACGCTACCACATGTCCCACCGTTCCCACCAGCCACAGACCCAGGGTCCCAACATGATCCACAGTCCTTGCCTTTCTCAGGATGCAACCAGATGTTTTCTGCACTTGGGAAATCCCAAGAGCGCATGACATCCAGCACTCCATGGCGCTCCTCCAAAACATAGTCCAGATGCAGAGTGAGGAGTCTGCAAACCCCAAATCAGGATGCATGATCACAAGACCTAATACTGATGCCAGACCGCAAGGACAGTGAAGGACACAGCAGTTTCTATCAGACAGGAAGGCATCTCTAATGAAGAGCGGAGCCTTTGCGCCCCCACGAGAGTGCAGAGGGAGGGACGTGGGCAGCTTGAGCCACAGGCCTGGCTGTGCCCCGGAAGCCCACTTGGGACCCATCTGGACCAGGTGCAGCTTCAGCAGTGCAGGGTGCTAGTCAGCCCTGCAGAGCCCTGACCCCAGTGCTAACAACTGCATGCCCTGTCTCACAGCCGCCCTCTGCACAGACACCCTGTCCCCTTGATGAGACAGTGCTCCCACAGGAACCACCACGGCAAGCCGCACCCCCAATGCCACAGCCCAAGGCTGTCACCAGGAAGGTCACAGCATCCCCATCAGGGAGCAGGCAGCAGCCTTCGGCTCCTGGGGACTGGAGGACTCCACAGCACAAGCTTCTTCCCGTTTTCTTGCCCATGAAAGAAAGCAAATGCTGCTCCAGTTTGCTTACTCCAACCCAGCGGCTCTTACCATCCATGTGGATGGAATACCTTGGCCAGGCCCTTGTCAGATTGCTCACGTGCTCCTCCCAGACACCTCCAGGGGACCTTTAGCCCTCAGGTACACGCTACATGACTTGCTGCAAGCCGCATCCTCTGATTACAGTAGCTTATCAGCAGATCAGGATACGGAGATCTGTCTGACTCAAAGCCAAGGCCAAAAGAAAGCAGAGGCACATCTGGGCAGGGCCACCAGCCGTCCTGGGCAGGCTGCTGAGGGTCAGCAGCATGATCAGAGCTTGCTGGTGCCAGGGATCCGCTCACTGACAACCCCGCACCCCACGCTGCCGGCTTCATCCTGGTGATCACAGAGGGGAAGTGGCGGTCCCACCAAAAGCTTGGAAATGCCCAGGTCCAAACAAAGCTCTCCTCCAGCTGTCCTACCACAGGGGAAAACGTGGCAGACATCGTTCATCACCTAAAACCAAACTCAATTTGTACCCATTTATAACACAAACATGTCTCAGGTGTAACACCAAGGAAGCTCATTTAGCATTCTGCCCACTCACCTCCAAGGGCTAGTAACACACAGTCAGAGGCGATGGCGCAGATCCTCTTATGAGCAAACTTGTTTCAATACGGGAGAAAAATTGGTTGACTTTAGACGGTGGAAGGCGGGGGAAACCCCTCGCTCATTTGTAAAGCGCCAGACAGGAGGAAGGATGGGCAACATGGGAGAGGAACAAAGGCTGACTTGACTGCTTCGATCCCCTGTGACTGGCAGGATGGTTCCTGGCCACTGACAAACTGGCTCAGCTTGAGATGAGCAGTCCACCCACTCAGCTCCAGCCTGCAGGGCCCCTTGGGTGGTCCTGAGTGCAGCCTGTGGGACCCCGGAGAATTGAGCTGAAGTGAAGTCAAATCCTTGCCGAGTGACCTTGTTGAAGTTACTTGACTTTTCTAAGCCTCCATTTCCAGCCTATTAAAATGAAGTCAGGTCTGTGAAGGTGACTGCGGGTCAGAGGAAGTAAGAGACACAGGAAAAATAGTAGAAAGTACTTTGTCATCCGTCATCATTAATTCTATCCCTGCCATTTGTACAATCCTGAAACATCATGTCATTTCAGCCAGACTACCGATCCCCAGCAAAGCCAGCAAGGCAGCCACGTCTCCCTGGGGAGGTCGGAAAGCCATTCTGGGAGCCGCGTTCTGCTGGCTCCTCATGGGTCTGAAGAAAGTGACAGCTAACTCTGGAGCCTTTTGTTAAAGGAACTATGTTTACTGAAGTGGAATAGATAAACAGAAAAGCGCAAAAAATCCTCAAGACTGGTGAGTTTTCATAGAGGGATACACAGAGATGGGGAAATTGAATACTAACATCCCCACTAGAACTCTCAGGGACCACTTTCCAAGGTGTTTTCGCCTCCTGATTCTCAAACATGCTGAACTTAGCCCTGGACCAGCCTGCCTGGGAGGAGGATCAAAGGGTCTGAAAGTCTCTCTAGAATTCCATGAGCACATCCATGATCGAAGCTTGGATGGAATTCACCTGTAATTGCAGGGTTTGCTTTGAGGCCTTGATCTCCAACACAGAGGCCAGCCAGATTAAGAAAAGGGATTGTCTTTCTTTCTGGGCCTCTCTGAGTTTCCTGGCGAGAGTCTCAGGAGGGCAGGCGGCTTCTGCTCGCAGCTCTGCCTTGCGCTGTGCAGATGGGCAGCCTCAAGCATGCTCTGATGATGAGCTGCTTTGATGACAGGCACCTTCCCTGCTTATTAGTGACTGACTGAGCAAACTTCTTTGCCCCCAAAACACTGACAGCACTCTGTTGCGTTCTGTTGGCTGTTTGTTTTCCTTGCTCTTCTGCCTAAAGTTTTAGAAAAGTTTTTAGGCTCACAGCAAAACAGCAGAAAATAGAATTTCCACCCGCCCTCTGCCCCTACATAAGCACACCCGCCTCCCCATTAGCAACATCTTCTACTGAGTGATCCAGCTGCCACAACTGATGAAGCTACACGGACACAACATTAGCACAAAGTCCAGAGCTTGAATTACAGTTGATGTCGGCTCCAAATTTGCAAAACGTTCTCATCCACCCCCATGGCGTACTCTCTAAGCAGAACCCAGAGCCATGGGCTTCTCAGACAGGAAGCTAAGCCGGGTCTCCCCAGGCTCTAGTTTACTAGTAGCCATCTTAAAAAGAAACATGGGAAATTAACTGTAGGCTGCAGGTCTCATTTAGCCCAGTGTATCCAAAAATATCATTTCAACATGTAATCAATAAAAAATTATTAATATTTTACAGTCATACTAAGTCCTCAACTGATGTGTGTTTTACATTTATAGCACATCCCAGCACTAAATTTTCATCAGAAACACTTGATCCCCATTTAGGTTTCATAAAATTTACCTTCAGAAAAGTAGACTTGTGTAATCAAGTTGTTCCAAACACACTTACAATGTTTCTAATGCTTGAATCAATGTCGGTTTTTAAAATTTAATTAAAATTAAATATTATTAAAAGTCCTCAGTCACACTGCCACATTTCAAGTGCTGATTAGCCATATGACGCTGGTGGCTCCACTGCTGGTTAGAGCAGGACCACAGGGCCAGGCGGGGGAGGCCCACAGTCCATCCGGGGCCTGCTTTGGCCCATGACAGCCACTATCCCCATGATGCCAAAGTCAGTTAAAAGTGGAAAAGTGAAGGAGGCTCTGACGTTCTTTCTTTCCCAAAGTCTCCTTGGATGGCTAGTTCAAGGCTGCTAGCCTACTCGGGGAATGAGTGGTCTGGCAAACACCTTTTGCAAGATACGCAAGATGGTTAAGAGATAAGGGTTCAAAGCGGAGTCACATGGTGGGGAGGCCCATAGATTTTTAGCCACTGCCTCCTGAGCAGACTGACTTCAGCCCTCCCAACCCCCCACGCAGCCCTGGGGCTGGTCCCCTCATTCTCTGGTACTGCTGCCTCCAACTGTGTCTCAGGGTCTCCTCTGCCCTAAGGGACGCAGTCAAAAGTCCCAGCTCCCCACCCACTAACATCTGAGCAAAGGTTAAAGGTGTGCCCCAAGGAAGGCTGGGGAGACCAGCTGAAGCCAAAACCCACAGCAGCCATACGCCTAGTCTGCCGATTTCAGGGTCTATGCTCTGCGATAAGCACCCCAGCCTGCATCACCTCAACGACCTCTCAGAACCCCACAAGCTAAGTTCTCTAATGATCTTGTTTTGCCAGGAGGCCCTTGACCTCTCACAACCCCACAAGCTAAGTTCTCTAATTGATCTTGTTTTGCAGGGATGCCCTTGGCCTCTCACGGCCTCCGCCCAGCTCATCTATTCTGGCTCTGCCCCTGAGTCCGTTTTCCTCCTATGCTCTCTCAACAACCTGCTCCATGCCCATGGCGGCTATCACTGCCTAGAGACCCAGGCCTCCTGGCCAGGGCTCTTTCTTGAACACCATTGTTTTAGTACCATCTGGTTACTGAAAACACCTGCAGGGCAACATCACAGCAACCCTGCACACCCAAAACACCCGCGGCTGGACTCTGCATCTCCCCCTGGCCACACGTTCTTCCTGCCACCTCCTTGGTCTCTGTGACCTGTGCACACTTACACAGGCACACAGGAAGCACCCAGGCCTCACCCCAGCCTTTGTCTTATGTCTCACCTGTCTCCTCTCTCCCTACATTCAATTACACCAACCCTATACACGACCCAAATCAGTCCCCTCCCACTTCTGTGCTGCACCAGCTTTTACTTAGGCTACAGCAAAAAACAAATGCACAAGTTCCCAGACAAAAGAGTAATAATCACAAGCCCACCCTTGTGATCCAGTGGTTAAGAGGCTGCCCTGCAATGCAGGGGATATGGTCCACTCCCTGGTGGGGGAACTCAAATCCCACATGCCATGGAGCAACTAAGCCCGAGCCACGACTCCTGGGCCCACAGGCCACAACTACAGAGTCCATTCGCTGCAGCAAAGGCTCCATGTGACACAGTGAAGACCCCGAGTGCTTCAACTGAGACCCGGTGCAGCCAAATAAATAAATAAGTAAGTAAATATTTTTTTTTAAGTTGGCTCATGTGTACTTAAAAAAAAAAAGTAATAATCACAACCACGTCTGGATGCCTAGCACAGAACAAGCATGCAGTTACTACCTGTGCTAAATTACTGCTTTCCTCTTTTTTCCCCTTCATTCTACCTTCTGTGGCCCACCCTTGTCCAAGGCCAGCCATTTATGGCTCCAGGGGGAGCAGATGGTATAAGTTGTCAGATTTCCCTATCAAGGGTCCCTACCCTCCAATAGCACAATGAGAAGGAGGTGGGTGTCCACACTCTGACAGCCCAAGAGCCACGGGAGGCAAAGCAACAGCTAGAATGGGTCATCTGCGATGAGACCACCCAGCTCCCAGACTGGTGGGCAGAGACTAGACCTGGTCACTGTCCTGCAGAAAAACCTTCCTGCTCCCTCTTTGCTACCCCTTTCTACGATCGCCCAATCATCTGGTGGGATCGACACATTTATCCATCTCTGAAGTGACGATGAGAAGCAGAATCACGTGGGAGGCAGCCCTGGACCCCGGGCAGCAGTCGAGATTGGGTGCAGGACGGGGTGCGCAGGCTTCTCCATCGCTCTCATGTGCCACACATCAAATAAGAGAAGATCTATTTTTTCCCCAGGCAGCATGCCTACAACTTCAATTGGCCCAAAATATGCTTGGCTAAATTTACCTATGTGATGCTCTAAATGGTACCCTGTGTTCCATAAGAAGGCATGGTGAGAAGCCTCAGTACAAGGTGGCAGGGACAGGAATCCACACGGTGAGCACGCAGGAGCCAGGCGCAGGGCTCCTCCCAGCAAATGACATCCCCAGCTCTGAGCCCCACTTCTCCAGTTGGCTGCAGTCCAGAAGTCCTTGTGGCCACCAGGCTGCTTCCTGGCAGCCTCGCAGCATCCTTCTGGGCCAGAGAGCATCTCCTTCTTGCCCCTGGTGGCTTCCTCTCTGGGTACCCACCCCTGACTCATCACTCACTGCTGGTCCCAGCATACAGGGGGCTGCCAGCTCCCAGCACAGGGAGCCTAGAGAAGGAGAGAGATCTTCAGCAGCACCTGCCAAGACATGAACAAGGAAAACACCCAGAGAGCACATGAGCCCAGGCATCCCAAGATGTCACCTGAGACCCAGGGGGTTTAGACCAGGCTAAACCCAGGAATGCAGGCCTGGGAAGTTTACAGCATCAATTCCAATAAGCAGAACCCTGAAAGAGCACCAGTGGTTTGACATGTCCTTAAACACAGAGCATGTGTGAGAGGGGCTCAAGGTGCAGAAAGACAGCCCCACGAGGCCAGCACTCTTCAGAGAGGCTGCCCTGATAGAAGGAGATGGCCAGAGAGCAGTGTACTCTCGACCCAGAGAGGACTGGACTCAAAGCCTGGCTCCCTCTGACCGGCTCCGTGACCTGGGCACACAGCTCCACTCACTGAGCTGCAGCTGCCTCAGCTGTAGGCCAGGGATAGTAATGGGATCACCTCTCCTTTTAGGAGGCAACAGGTCATAAAGTGCATATAAAGCACTTCGTGCCTGGCACAGAGTAGGTCCTCATAAATAGGGCTTATATCAGTTCCCTGGTGTCTGGACTGTGTGACGCGGGGCCAGCCCTAGAGTGCAGATGGTTGCATCCCGCTTCACTGGGCACTGAGAGGGCCATTGGGTCGCCAGCTCCAATAGGAAGACCGGGCTTCCCACTAGAATCAGCTGCCCCTGTGGAGCGCCCCTACAGTCAGAGTCAGTCACGGGACCTGCCAACGGGCACTAATTATGCAGGCCAAGGTCTTTTCACATGGTATTCATTGGTTCCCACCACAACCCTGAGAGAGGATCTGTTTTCCCCTCGTTTTACAGAGAAAGCAGACCCTTAGAGAAGGTAGGCGTCTCCCCCAGGGATCCCACGCACAGCCAGGAAGTGCCAGGGCTGGGTTTTGAATCCAGAGAAGAATCTGATGCCCATGCTCTGGACTGTGTCAGCAAGGGCAGTCCATGTTAACTGACCAAGGTGAGACTCTTACCCAGCTGACACTGGGTTCCTAACTACGAATAATCCAGTCTCAGCACTTCAGTTAACGTAGAACCGTGCCTCTGGCCCATTCACTCCCTGGTGTCCTTTTCTGACATTTATCTATCAGACACACACTCAATTTCTACCCTCTGCCAGGGCCCCCATATACTTGAATTTCAGGTCTGCCAAACTGAAAGCCAGGCCTCTGGCCTAGGGATCGTGCATCTAAGACTTCTGCCTTGGGATCTAGCCCTCTGCACCCCAAAGCAGCCAGCCAGCCACCTCCCTGGGCCACATTGCTACCCAGCTCTCCTCTGCCATTCCCAGGCCTGCAAATGTGTTGCTAACACACCCATCACAAACCCATCTATGCCCAGAGTATTGACGACAATCAGCTCAAACTAACATATGTGCCACATCTATATTATTGCATAATTTATATACATTTCACACTCTTTGTGGGGAATACATGCACCACACCACAAACTATTTGCATATAGATGGCGGGTTGTAGGCAGATGCCGGTATTCAGTGGGTAATAGCTGATACACACATATACACACACTGCTCTTGCAAAAGCTAAAATGCTCATTTTCTGCCACCACTTGTAGAGCACTGATCCTTTGGCAGTTTGTTAATTTTCAAAATTTACAATATCAAATTGTCCATTTCTGAACACAGAAATAATTTTCAGCTAGTTGGTATGCTGCGGGTGCTAAGTCTCGGGGAAAAGGAGGATAAGGGTTTCAAGGAGCTTTATTTCAGAGAAATTAGGAGTCACGTTCACTTCTGCAGAAATCACTCATATGAACGGTGTCAAAGAGAAAGCCATTCCACCAATCCAGCCTGCAGTCTACCACCAATTCCCCAATCTCTAGCACAAAAGCCTGACATGTGTTTATCAGACACACACTCAATTTCTACCCGCTGACAGAGATCGTATGCTGTGCTAAGCACGGGGGGCCCAGAAGTGAACCCAGATAGGGAGAAAGCAGCCGAGACCCAAACAGCCAGTGCTTGATAAACGACAATGACTACGGCGGTTAACAGAAGGCTGGTGCTCGTGGTGGCAAGTCCAGCCCTAACGTGGAGATGGACACAGTCGGTCTGAAAGACAGTTCAGCACGTGCTAGTTCTGTGATTTGAGAAAATGAACGACCCTTTCTCGACCACACATTCCTGGTCCACGAAGCAGGACTAACATCTCCACCCTTGTAAGAGCTGCTGTGAAGATTGTGTCTGAAGCATTCTGGACTGTGTCTAGCCCACAGAGGGGCAGGTGGAGACATGAAAAAGAGCTCCACATGGAGACAGCAACCTGCTTGAGAGCCTTCAGGGTAAAATTCCAGAATCCCTCATCTGATTCTTTTTTTTACTGAGGGAAAATACACATAACATAAAATTAGCCATTTAGCAACATTAAAGTGCCCAATTCAGTGACACTTAGTGCAGTTCCAATGTCACCCAGCTGTCGCTTGCATCTAGTTTCAGAATATTTTTATCATCCAAAGAGGAAATCCTGTACCCATTAGCACTCACGCGCCGGGTCTCCTCCCCCAGCCCTGGCAACCACTAACCTGCTTTCTGTCTCCATGAACTTGCCTGTTCCAGACACTGCACATAAACGGAATCATACAGCAAATCATATTTGTCATTTGATGTCTGGTTTCTTTCACATGTGTTCAAGTTTCATCCAAATTGTAACATTCATCAGCACTTCACTCCTTTTTATGGCTGAATAATAGTCCATATGTGTACAGACCACATTCTATTTATCTATTCAATGGTTAATGGACATTCAGGGTTCCTCCCCTTTTTGCCTACCATGAATGGAGCCGCTAGAAACTTGTATCTGATTTTCAAGGATGACGACAATATTGCTTCCATTGCAGGGTGTTGTGTTCACTAACTCAGATCATACCATCCTTGAGGGGTCTAGACCTGTTTCTCTGAGATTTCCTCTGGGAAAGCCAGCGGCTAACGGCTTTCCCATTCACACACACCTTCTTTGTTTTGCCTACACACCAGGTACCACCTTCTGTTTCAGGCCCCCTAATTGATTTATTGATGTTCAATCCACCCTCACGTTATTACAATAGTCATTACAGAGACTATTCATCATTAGCTTTTATCATCGTGAATTTCTTGCTGGCTGCATACAGATGAGGAAAGGGAATAAACACTGGGGGAGTGCCGGATTCCTACCAGGCTCGAGGCTGGCTCCTTTATCTCCTTTTTCTGACTTGATCTTACAACCACCCTCTGAGGTAGGAGTTAACATCCCCCGTCACATGGATGAGAAAATTCAGGCTCAAAGAGATAAACGGACTTGTCTCAAATTACACAGCTAATGAGAGGCTGAGTGAGCATTCGGCCCCCAGGTGTGTCTGGCTCCAACGATGCCCTCTGAGTGACAAGGCAAAGCTTCCTTGATAGTATAATTATCAACACCAAGCCATCCTCGCATGCTCCCGCTTGTCTCCCATAGTCCCTGATGCTTCCTGCCCCGTCACACTGAGTACTACCGCCCGTCTCGGAATAAATGAAGCTCCCGTCCCTGCATGGGGACTTCCCAGGAGGCGCAGTGGTCAAGAATCCTCCTGCCAGTGCAGGAGACACAAGAGACGCAGGTTCATCCCCTGGGTCAGAAAGATCCTCTGGAGTGGGAAATGGCAATCCACTCCAGTATTCTTGCCTAGAAAATCCCATGGACAGAGGAGCCTGGCGGGCTACAGTCCATGCGGTGGCAAAGAGTTGGACACGACTGAGCGTGCACATACATGTGCTGTCCTTGTACGCCAGGTTCAGGGGCATTTCTACCTCCAGCATTCCGGGAAGGGAGCCAAATATTATGGAACTGGGGTTCTAGCACAAGGGGCTCAAAGCCCAGGTCTCTGTCCTGAGTTACTCTCTGATTTAAGGTGAGCTGGCCCTCACCTCCCTGCCAGCAAATGGACATGTGCTGTCTGGACTAGGAAGAGTAAGAACTGTCTTTAGACATTGGCATCTTTCGCTATTCCTTTGCAGAACAGAACAGGAAGAACATGGAAGAACAGGGCTTGAATCCAGAGAAGGGGAGAGAGTGATGTCTAGTATGTACTAGAGTTCAACACAGTCAGAAGGGTTCGGGCTCCCCTTGGCACCTCCCCTCAGCCGGGGTCCTGGGGCATCCCTGGTCTGGTAGAAGGAATTCAGCAGCCATGAGAAAGGGATCATTATCCACCTCACATGACAATTCTGTAACTAATGTTTGCCTTATCATGAGCAAAACATCCACAATTTTCAGAAAGCATCCCTGGTCTTTGAGTAGGAGACTTCTAAACTGAAAGAGTCAAAGGTCAAAAAAATCCCATGAAGTCTCAGGGGTGAGAGGCAGAAAAAGAGACTGCTTTAGGCTCCCATCTTCAGTCCTTACAATCAGTCCTCCTGAGACCAATCCCCAGACCTCTTCTCTTCTCCCCCTTCACTCCCCGCCTCACCTGTGGGTCTCACTGGTATCCTGGCTTTTTGAGTCTGTGTGATGCTGTTGACACTGTATCTGCCACCCTGACCTCCCTCCAACCCCAACATGGCAAACCCAACTGACTCTAAACCTCCAAACCAATGTCCAAGGAGCACCTCAAATTTACCATGGCCAAAACCGAACTCCTAGATTTCACATCTCCCAAATCCACTCTTCTGTAATCCTCACCCCAGGAAACGGCCACTCCATTCTCATTGCTCAAACCAAAGTCAATGGCCCCGTCCCTGACTCTTGACGCCTATTCCTCCCAATACCTACATCTACACTGTCAGCAAATGCTATCAATCTGCCTTCAAAATATATCCATAGTCAGACCACTTCCCAAGTTCCCCACTTCTGGGAAAGAATTTTATATACTCAACGAGGTTAGCGAATTAGAATTGCCTTTAGATATACTGGCATCTTTACCATTTATTCAAGGCCAGAAATTCAAGCTGGTCTAACTTCATCCAGCCAGAAAGTGGAAAAGCCAAGAATGTGAGCCCAGGCTGTGAGGCTCTAAAACCTTTGCTCTTTGTTCAACAATGAATTGCCGCTCTGAGACACATTCTTTGTAGAAATTGAAATCACTGTCCTGAGTCAAGCAGAGCTGAAGACAGATACCATTTCTAAGAAAAATGTGAAAAATAAATGTTATGGTAACAAATTGCCCATGATCTAATTATCATCATCAAACATTTATTAAGGGCCCATGAGCACATGGTGCTCTGCTTGGCAGGCTCCTGAGAAGGAGAGGGAAAACTAGAGCAGCAAACAATGGGAGGCCCATTAATATGAATGATGCTTCAGCCTCTGCACTGTCCGTGGGTAGAGAAGAGAACAGAGAGCCAAGGCAAGCTAGAAATGTGGTGTGGACAAGATGAGAATTGGGCTTCACTAAAAAAAAATCCAACCTAGGCCTGTGTGGAAATCTCCTGGAGCTTTGGTAAAATGACACTGGCCTTGCCCTTGTCCACGGAAGCGTGGACCCTAAGACAGTCCAGAGCAGCCCCCAACACACAGACATTACGGCCTCCTTCCAATGGCCCCATGTTTACGGGTTCTCCCCTCTTCCCCCAAGCCCTCTAGAAAGGGGCTGGGTCTCTGGGTTGGACCAGCCACCAGCCAAGCGCGAATGCTAGCTCTCTCCCGTCACTTGCTGGGGGTACCACAAGAGAGAAATGGTAATCACTTCCTATCACAGCAACACATTCCAAATTCTCATCATCCTGACACCAGTGTTAACAGGTGCTAACAGCATTCCTGCCGACTTTGATTATCACCCTGTATCACCTCATCCCCATTTGAATACCGTGATGTCTCTCTACAGAAAATATGGATTTTATGTCTACACTTGGATTATGGGAAGAAAGTTTTCTGGGAAGTGTGCTATTCAAATTTACAACTTCAGAATTATAAATTTGCTTATATTAAGTAAACTTACCCTTCAGAGTAATCAAATAGAAAGCCCAAGGCTCTGCTATGTGTGTTAATATTTGATTTTTTTTAACGAGGTACTTATACGTGTGCTAACACAGCTAATGGCATCAAGGTAACAGATGTCCTTTTGAGTTGCCAAGGAAAATGGAGAGCTTTAGTGCTGAACTGAGAGTTTTAAATTCTATGGATGTGTGTGAGTGTGTACGTGTAAAATATGGGATATATAAACATGTTTAAACAGGATCTGTATTTTGTAAACAAATTAACCAAAGAGAGGATTTGTACAGGACAAAGAAAGAAAAAGATACCAAAATTTAACACCCAGCTACTAATGGCAGGTATTCAGCTGAGCCCTTCACAGACCACATCTCACCAATTCCTTATAGCACTGTGCTGGACATCACTGTCTCCATTTTAAAGGTGAGGAAGATTAAAGCTCTGAGAGGCTCCATAATTTGCCCACCGTCACTCAAATCACAAATGGCAGAGCCAGGATTAAAATCCATTTCTGACAAGTTCCAACGCAAACATTCTTCCCATTATAACACACTTCCTGCTTCTCAGGAACAGGCTGAAGTCTCAGTTCCTAGTAACAAGTCCCTCTCCTGGGCTCCCAAAGCCTCTTAAAGGTCCTCAGTAATTACACTTATTATGCAACCACTGTATTTGCCTGTTTCTTCTTGGTCTCCCTTAGTGGACACGAGTTTCTTGCTCAAGGGTCTCGTCTATCTTTTCACCTGTTTATCCCCACACTGAGCTTGGATGCAAGGACAGATGGGCAAGCAGGAGGATGGATGGATGGACAGATAGATAATAAGTGGATGGATGGATAGATAAATGGATGGAAGGATGGAATCACAGGGGGCTTATTGAGTCTAGGTTCTGGCCGTCAGGGACCACGGTTATTTGTTCAAGAACCTTTGGGAACTGGGCTGTCTTAAGCCAGGGCTTCTCCCCATGGCCAATCAAAGGGCAGTGGCTGCACCTACCCTCTCACCAGCCCCTCTTATTTTATCCTCTTTCTTCTAATAGGCCTCTGAACCCTCCATCACAGCTGGTGGTAAGACTTTGCCTACCAGCCCTGGGACAGATTTCTTTGGAAAGGGATGCTCCCTGCCAACAGATGCTATTCTTATTCAGAGAGGTTTCTGATCCCCTCCCTAGCCATGCTGAATTATTTGCTTCAATGATATCCTGCAGAATTGAGTTCCAAAGGTTGATTAATTGTATGTTGCCAAAAATAGTGTTCCCACGTGTCTGTTTTAAATTTGCAGGCTTTAAATTCCATCAAGTACCCTCTGACTATGAAAGCACCGATGGTGGGAGTGTGCTGGGCGGGACTCACCCCCATTTGGATGCCCACAGGTCCCAGGCAAATGCCATAAATGGGGCCTGCAGAGTCCAGCAGGTCAATGAGGTATCCCTGGGGTCCTCTCTCAGGGCTAACTAAACTTTCTGTGCACGAAACAACTATTTGATCGAGCACTCACTAGGTGCCAGGCCTGGACTAGGCACCAGGTATGTCCTGATGAACAAAATAGATATAGTCTGAGAGGGAGCCAATAAGCATAAATAAATAAATATTAATAAAAAGGTAAAGGGTCTGTCTGCCAATGCAGGAGACACAGAGATGCAGGTTCAATCCTTGGGATGAGAAGATCCCCTGAAGTAGGAAATAGCAACCCATTCCATTATTCTTAAAACTCCATGGACAGAGGAGCCTGGTGGGCTACAGTCCATAGGGTTGCAAAGAGTTGGGCGTGACTTAGAGATTAAACAGGTAAATACACTCATATTTATAAGCTGAGATATACACTCCAATGAAAATAGCAGTTGTTTTGACAGAATAACATCGGGGTAGCAAAATATGGGGAAATATCAGAAAACGGACATCATTAGACACTTGGGGTGGAAGCCTCAGGTTGAAGCCTAGGGGGCATCCTATAGTCCACCCCAAAGGGCAAGGCTGTGAGGGCACCTCACCAAATGTATTCTAATTAGTTTGGAAAAAGAGAAGTGAAGTGATAAGCCTGAAAATCATGGAAAGAAGCGCCAAGAGGCAGAAGTTAGGGGCATGCCTGCAAGTGCTACCAAGGAGAGGGTGCCCAGGGCCCTCAACTTAAGCACGCCAGGCCTGGGGCAGGCGGGTCCTGGGTGGTGGCCCAGACAAGTGATGCTCCCACAGTGAGACAGGGCTCCCTGGGCAGGCAAGAGTTATGGCTTTGCACCCCCCAGGTAGTCTGGCTTGGGGTCACACAGGGTTTTCCTTAGCTGGAAGTTTCCTTGGTATGAGCTTGTCCCTCTTTCCTTGGTATGAGAACAGTCCCTCTCAACATGCTGACAAAATCAAGCTTTAAGGATTCGCTGCTGCTGCTGCTGCTGCTGCTGCTGCTGCTGCTGCTGCTGCTGCTGCTAAGTCACTTCCATCGTGTCTGACTCTGTGCAACCCCATAGACGGCAGCCCACCAGGCTCCCCCGCCCCTGGGATTCTCCAGGCAAGAACACTGGAGTGGGTTGCCATTTCCTTCTCCAATGCATGAAAGTCAAAAGTGAAAGTGAAGTCACTCAGTCGTGTCCGACTCTTCGCGACCCCATGGACTGCAACCTACCGGGCTCCTCCATCCATGGGGTTTTCCAGGCAAGAGTACTGGAGTGGGGTGCCATTGCCTTCTCCGTTAAGGATTCACTGCAAACACCAAATCCTGCATTTTGGTGACTTTCCCAAGGAACTCTGGCCCCAGAAGTCTTGGAAAGGGGCTTCTGGCAATTTGACCACATCCTCGTCACCTCCAACCCCATGAAATCCTAGGCAGAAGCCCAGAATCAGTTCCCTGACACTCTCTGTGGCCAGCAGAGGCCCACAGGAAGTGACCGTGTCTGGCCTTTCAGTCCCAGGGGGCTTGGGAATCAAGGTCTTTGGTTTGAAAGGGCTCATGAGCTCTTCTTTTTTTTTCTTTTGCCCCCACGGCAAAGCTTGTGAGGGTCTTGTTTCCTTGACCAAGGGTGGAATTCCAGCCATGACAGTGAAAGCGTGGACGTCCACCCACCGGGCCTCTGGGGAATTTCCCTCATGAGCCCTTCTTACAACCCATATCCAGGTGGGTGTGTTCAGCAGCTGACAAGCAGGGGGCCCTCTGCTGTCCACTTGGTGGGAGAAGAACGGTCTGAAAGAGGAGCTTGGAGTCCAAAAGGACCTCTGGGCTTCCAGCAGTGGCGAGCGGGGCTGGAACACACACCCATGACGTGGGTAACCCAGGCCAGGGCTCTGACGGCCTGGAGGGAACCTCCTCCCCCACACTGCCACCTCCCATTTAGTGCTTCAAACAGTGCAGGCTACATTACAAATCAAAACAAGCAACACTGCATTTTATAATTAGCTACAACTTGACAAATTAATTAGTACAGCAGCCCAGTATGTTCTCTGAAGCATGGCTTACTATATTTCGCTTAGAAAATATATGTCACAAATTACAGATGTATTATTATAAGTACTTATGCAATCAGAGTGAATTCTAAAAGTGCCCTTCTGACACCACTTTCTGGGATGGAACAAGGGGCTCAAGGCATTTAGAAATATCATCAAATCTACCGTTCAAGCTTTGAACCACAAAAGAGTTTGCAAAGATTTACTTCTTTTCCTGGAAGAAGAACAGACTGTCAACGGCCAAGACCGGGTGTCTGGGAAAGTGTTATTAACAATTAATTAGTCAAGGAGGTGTGAGGAGGGAGATGCTGGGCCTCAGGAGAGTAATGATCAAGGCCATCAGACTGCGGGGCTGGAATCCTGACTTGGCCATCTATTAGCGGCACCTGGTGTTAGGCAGGCTTCTCATCCAGAAATTGATATGGTCTAATGCTACCTACCTTGCAAGGTTACTGTGAGGGCTGATGTGTGACTGCATGCCAAGTGCCTGGACCACCTTGTCCACAGGAAGAGGCCAGTAAAAACTGTTATTATTATTGCAAAATGCAATTCCATTGGAAGGCTCAAGAGGGCACTGTCTTAGGAAGTCTTGTAGGCTGGTGGTTTAGACGCCTTATCCATCCTTTCTTTCACGGATAGTCTAGCTTTATTTGTTCAGAAACTCAAAGGTGTTTCTCTCTGAGGAATCACCAAGCTCGCTGAAATACATATAGACACCGTAAGACCAATGAATGAATGGCAGTGAGGGCTCTAACCAGTGGTATGTGGGAAAGTGTTTAATAACCAGCTCTCAGGTGGTGGGAGGGGAGAGGGGGAAGCCCTGAGCTGAAGGATCTGCCATGCTATAAATACTCCCACCATGACCGATTTCAAGCTATCAACATGATGTCCCTGAACGCAGTAGAGCTGGGAAGAGATGCACACGATCAGTGCTCACAAGCAGGTACGAGCTGGTCTAGCACAATATCGGCTAAACTGAGCCTGGGGTTGACATCGTGCCTCCAGGAGACAAGCTGCATCCTTTTTCTGGAGGCAAATCTCCCAGAAGCAGCAGGGTGCCTAATGGGACAAGGGGAGTTAGCCAAACGTGAATTATCTGCAGGGCTGCCCATCGTGTCCATAAGCCTGCGAGTCCATTAGCTTCAGCTATGCTGTCACTGGTGATGGCACTGTCAGGAAACCATACCCTTAGCGGGCCCGGGGGCTCCCCCGCCTCACTTGCATTGGGGTTAGATGGACACGGCCAGCTCTCCTTTGCCTTCGTCTCTGGGAGGACCACCCTCCACCTCTCAGTCCTTCTGAACATCCTGATAGAGAAGTCACTCCACTCCCTTCCAGGCAGCCAGTCCTCGCTTTCTTGTGCATGCCCATGTAGATCCATCTGTGTTGGCTAAAGTGATAACACTCGGAGGATGCTCTTATTTCTATTATTTCCTAGTGCTTGGGATAGAGAGTCGCCTCACAACAGCCCTTACTCTTCAACAGGCTAGATGTGTAACCCCAAATCCCACCCTAAGCCAGTGTTATCCTTGAGATGACAAACCAGTCAACAAGCCCCATCCCTTCTGTCTTCTGAATGGTTCTGAAACCCACCCCTGCTCCCTGTCCACCCCAGCTTTGTTTCCTCGGGTTCTCATCGTCTTCTGCCAGGACTATTCCATTGTCCCCTAGCTCAGTGCTCCACTTTTCTTTAATCTTACACCTTCCATTCCTTCCCTCCTTAACTCAACTAGAAAGGGAAGTCAAAATGCAAAACTGACCTTGTCACTACCGCTTCTCAGTATCTCTGTGGTCATCTTCCCCTGTTCCTCCAGCCCCTATCCTCAACTCTGGTAGTTCTGGATGATACAACAGACCCCATGCTGTGTCTCTGCGGCTTCCCTGGTGGCTCAGATGGCAAAGAATCCATCAGCAATGCAGGAGACCTGGGTTCAATCCCTGGATCAGGAAGATCCCCTGGAGAAGAGAATGGCTACCCACTCCAGTCTTCTTGCCTCGAGAATGCCTTGGACAGAGGACCCAGCAGGGCTACGCTCCATGGGGTCGTGAAGAGTCAGACACGACTGAGTAACTAACACTTTCACACTCTGCATGCTGTGTCTTTTCACGTGTAGATCCTTCCACTCAAAATTCTCCTCCCCACCCTAGTTGGACAACTCCTCTTCACGCTTCAAAACCCTTTTCTGAGTTTTTCTACTCAATGTTAATAGACTGTGATGAGGAAAATCTTACTCGCTTTCCTCACGCTTTATCCCAGATGCTAAAGGAGAAACATCATCCCTGAAATGTACAAACAAAAAGCTGCGGTTGTTCCTTTCACCCTTCACAGGCTCCTCACTTTAGGAAGGGAAAGGTTTTACCTGCTAGTGGAGAGGGCAGGAGTTTGATACCTGTTGGCTCACAAATCTCGAGTGGCCAGCAAGAACAAGTAGAAGGGTAAGGACTGGGGCCCAAGACAGGTGCCTGAATGAAGGTCAGATCTGCGGGCTGTCTCCACGTGTAAGGCTCAACAGATGCATTTGAGAGGAAATAGCAGAAAACCCATTTTGACCTCAGCTCCAAAATGGGTCTTAATTCAGCAGTAAAACAGACATCTTCATGCCTATTTGACTCTTATGTATGTTTCTCCATGGTCCAGAACTCCCAGAAGAATCCAGCATGAATAATTGGCCCCGGGAAGCCAGAACGTGTGTCAGGAACAGACTTGTTCTCAGAGCAGTAATTATCTGCTGACTTGTCAGTCTCTCCCAGTGGGCCGTGAGCCCCTGGACGACAGTGACTGAGTCTCTTCCCTACTGAACAAGAAGCATTCTAGAAGCGGCGAGTGTCCATCCTACTTCACTGGGGCATCAAATGTTGTAGGACGTGAACAGTTTGAAAGAGCAGGGCCAAGGTATTCTCCGGGCTGCAGGACCCAAGCCTTCTGCAGTGTATGGCAGAGATGTACCCTCCATAGAAGGACCCAGATGCTGCTCACAGCCCACTCCCTCTGTGGTTCTGTCTCCCTCTGCCACCTCCTCTCTTAGTTCCTTTTACTCTTGCTGCTTATCTCTTTGCCTCTCTCTTGCTCCCCACATATGTGATCTGTGATGTAGCTGCTCACTGATGCTGGGGAGCCAACCATCCCTGGATCCTAGAGGAAGGGGAATCATGCTCCACTCACTCATTCCCTTGGAGACCTCCTAGAACACCTGAAATCAATGGTATACAAAGCAGATCCACTAAAATCTCGTGCAAGCCAACCCAGGGTGTCAGTGGTAATGGCAAGGGCCTTGAGTCCCGGTGGGGCCTCCTGCAAACACCACCTCTACAGAATAGAACCTTCACCTGCCCTCACCATCACCACCACCAGGGGCTCAGGAAGAAACACACAGGCCTTTGAGGTGCAAGTCCACGAGCCATGCCCTGTCCTGTGACCCATGGGGAAGAGGCTGACCTTATCTGGAGACCTCCTTGGCCGGTGATATTTACCAGGTGGCATCCTGAAATAGGGTGGAGGAAAGAAAATGATAGTTTGCTCTCTTCCCTGGTGGGGCCAGCCACGGGACCCATGTAAAGCAGCCTGGCTTTCCCAAAGAGTCACTTAAGCTGTGTCTTGTTAAGGAAGCATGAGGGCAGAGCTTCCAGCTGCAGCCCTGATGAATCTCTAACTCTGTTCCCACCAATTGTCAGGGGAAGTGTTAACACACCATCCCTCACCACAGATAACCTGCCACCTGTCACTAGGATCGGCCCACCAGGCCCTCCTGCCTGAGTAGCTAAACCCTCTGATTCCAGCCCTATCCTGGGGACCTCTCCAAGGAGACTGAGCAAAGCCAGCCATCTTGTCCAGTGGCAGCCCCTTTGAGCAGTCTCGGCCCAGAAACAAGGGCAGGTCCACCATAAACAAGGGCCAGTCCACCAGCTCCACAAACAGCCTGGCCATGCAATCAGGAGACTGTGAGGGTGCCAGACAGAGCTCGTGAGGGCTTCAGACCATCCTACAAAGGGCTTTGTCAGCACAGCAGCTGGCCAAGTCCTAACCCCTCCAGAAGGCTGTCTCCAAACCCCCAGGACAGAGAGGATGCTTGTCTATGTGCCTGGAGTCTTTCCTCAGCCAGAGGAGGTCAGCCTGGCCTGGTAGTCTGGCCTCTGGGCTTCTGGACACCACACACAGCTTCCAGAAGAGTGGGAGCCTCCTTGGGGGACAGAGACCCCTCCAGATGCAGAATGGGGCCAGTAGTGCCTGAACAAAGCTAAAGAGGGAAGGGGCACTTGACCTAGAAAGATAAATCCCCAGCTGCCCTGCCTCCCAGGACCAACCAGTGAGCAGAGGCTTCTGTGCAGCTGGAAGGTCTGTTCAATGGTCCAAGAAGTTTCTAGGAGCCTGGAGGTTTAAAAGTAGCTGGAGATGCTCCCAACACCAGAGCAGCAGGCTAAGAGAAACCTCAAGTACTACCAGGCTCCTTCCAAAGAACTCCGTGGAAACCTGTCCGGGATAGCAGGTGGTCCTGCCTTCCTGCACCATCCAAGCTGCACTCCGAGCATCTTCCTCTTCCTCTCTGAGCTGCTCAGAAAGCCCAAGATGCCAGCACAAAGGAAAGACTTCCCGAGAGGCCATCAAAATGTCAACTCTTCCAATGGAGAATAGTATTACACATGCTCCAGCAACCACAAACATACCTGAAACTCCCAGCCAGGAGCTGCTCCCTCAGCCCTGAGCTCTCCAACCCAGGCACCCAGCAGGGCCCCTCCCTCGGACTCGCTCCTCTCCAAACACCCTTAGCCTTCCATTTCTGCAGCTCCATCAGACTATTAATGAGTTGGGACCAGAAATAAATAAAGTTCTCCGTCTCCATTCCAGTGGAATTAAATCAACATAAGGAAGACCTTCCTGACAGCAGAGGGGTTGAGACCCTGCACTGAGGATGTCGGGGAGCCCAAGCCGCCCCCCCTCCGGGAGAGTGTCCTGAAGTCTCTCCTGCAGGCCTCTTGCCTGCGGCCCTCTGACCCCTGCCCTCATTACCAACTGGATGGGCCTGGAGCCACAGGAAACGACGCAGTGGGCAGGCTGCAGGCTATGGGTGACCTACGTCAGCTCTGTATCCAGCTGGAGCTTCAATCTGATCTCTGGCAAATTCACAACTCAACTGAATTCAATAAAAACCCTCCAGAACAGTACACTGCATCATAAACAATCCAACTACCAGATTTCCGACTACTCTTCCCAAAACAATTTCTTCTCCTCCTCCATTTCTGATCCCACATCAGCCCTGACACTGAATTTCACCAATCTACAAAAACTTATACTTTCTGAAACTTTCAATAGCTGGATCTTAACTGACAAGGAAAATTATCCCATGTGTTATGAACCTATGAGATTCTAAATTTCAGTGAGAATGAATACATGACAACAGAAAATGAAAATAAAATGTTTCATGATTAAATATTTAATAACCATCATGTATAACATGTGTTCAATATTAAGAAAGCAAGTAGTATATTATTATACAATACCAGTTTACATCTCTTCAACAGACCACTAGAGAAATAGCTGTTTTATCAGACTCTCATACACAAACACTGCTTAAGGTAATAAGATTGTCAAGGTCAAGAGCTGAACTATGCTGTGTTACATTCTCTACCCCAGCTCCTTGGCAAGTGCCAGGCACGTAATATGTGACATAGAAATGTTTGCTAAATGCAGGGGTAAAGGAATCAATGGCACTCCAGTGCATCCAGTGTTTATTTTTCAAATTTCAGGCAAGCACCCACACAGCCTGCCTGCCTCCTTCCCCTCTTCAATAATCGCAATGCATAGACTTAGGAACTTACGTTGACCTAACCATTTCAAACAGGCCAGCGAGTGGCTATGTGTTAGTTGCCAGTCCTTCTGAAGAGTCAGGAAGGCCTGAAACATTGCTGATTTATGGAGGACACATGATTTGCTTAGAAATGAAGAACTAGGCATTCACACAAGCAACCCCATCTCTCTGCCCTGCTTCTTTCTATTTCCTATCAACTGAGAGTCTACGACACCCCAGCCAGTTCCCCCAGGGCTCCTGAAACCTTCCCTCCATAGAAAACCTTATTCAAAAGAAGAAAACCTACCAATCACATCACAGAGGTGCTATTATCAAGTCCTCTGGGGAATTCCCAACAGATAAGGACAGTCATGTATGGATGTGAGAGTTGGACCATAAAGAAAGCTGAGAGGCAAAGAACTGATGCTTTTGAACTGTGATGCTGGAGAAGAATCTTGAGAGTCCCTTGGACTGCAAGGAGGTCCAACCAATCCATCCTAAAGGAAATCAGTCCTGAATATTCTTTGGAAGGACTGATGCTGAAGTTGAAACTCCAATACTTTGACCATCCGATGAGAAGAGATGACTCATTAGACCCTGATGCTGGGAAAGATTGAAGGCAGGAGGAGAAGGGGACGACAGAGGATGAGATGGTTGGATGGCATCACTGACTCAATGGACGTGAGATTGAGAAAGCTCCAGGAGATTGTGAAGGACAGGGAAGCCTGATGCGCTGCAGTTCATGGGTTGCAAAGAGTTGGACACGACTGAGCAACTGAACAACAAGAATAAAAGCTACCCCACTGGGTGTGTATGGATTAAATGATTTAATAAAAATAAAGCTCCTAGAACAGCATCTGGCCACATGAGAAGCCAGATATCTCTGTAAATGCTATTTCTGCTGTAATTATTTCTATTAGACTGTAGATTCTATGGGAGCAAGGATTTGTAAGTCCTTTTTCCCTGTGTTGAGAGGAGAGCCTGGCACATGAAAGTTGCCCAATAAACATTTGAGTTGACTGACCCCAAGCTTCAGAGGAAGGGGAATGAAGCTGTATTAGAGGAGAAGCATGTGGGGCTCCTGGAACAGTCTTGGAAGGAAAGGATTAGAAGCAGAAAAGGAGGGAGGGAGAGAAGAGAGAGGAAGATTGCGGGAGGAAGGCTAAGGACTGAGAGATGGCTGACAATCTCTGGATGCCCTCTCAGTTCAGTTCAGTTGAGTTCAGTTCAATTGCTCAGTCATGTCCAGCTCTTTGCGACCCGATGAATCGCAGCACGCCAGGCCTCCCTGTCTATCACCAACTCCCAGAGTTCACTCAGACTCACGTCCATTGAGTCAGTGATGCCATCCAGCCATCTCATCCTCTGTCATCCCCTTCTCCTCTCACCATCAGCAAATCTTAAAGAAAGCCTACCAATCTCATAACTGATTGATGTGATGATTGCTGACTAGGGGGCTGTTCTGGTTGTTGTAATCAGAGGGCTAAGTCTCCCATTCTGAATACATGGTGAACAGCAGAGGCTGGCTCAGAGATAAAGAAGCCTGAAGACTGGAAAACCTCTGGAGATACACCACTATCTCTCAGTGAGTTCTGGACTTCCACTGGCCGTGGACTTGGGCAGGGGTTTGGGGGAAATTTCACCTTGGTCTCAAAGCACAGAGTGGCCAGTGCGGAAGTTCTTGGTTATAATTGACATGACCACATTAGGTAGACAGTCAAGAATTTCTTTCTTTTCTTCTCAAAGTTTAATCCCCCTAAAGATCATAACAGTTAACCCTAAACTCACTTAGATCCATCTGGATTGCCCTCCCCGTGCCAGCGGAGGAGGATGGAAGACTTATCTTGACAACTGATTCTGTCAAAAAAGGACACGCCAGGTGTTCATCTCTGGACAATTACCGCCATATAACTCGAAATTATTGACCACATCTATGCAGGCTCCTTACACATATGTAAATGCATTAAATCTCGGCAATACTGCTGAAAATCATTAAGCGCATTGCACGCAGAAGACATGGAGCCTCAGAGAGGTCAAATCATTGCACAGGCTGTGTGGTCAGCAAACGGTCAAGTGGGCACACCACCCAGGTCTGTTGATTTGATAGCAAAGGGCAAGTCCTATTCCCACTCACACTTCTCTCAAGATAGGCCACTGGAACAACGGTTGCAAAACTTCCCCACTGCTCAATACCATGTCCGCTGAGCATCAGAACAAAGGATTGCCTTAAAACTAATTAGCTGCTCATATTCAAAACCAATTAATTTTTGTTAAGCTCATTGAAGCCTCACCCTTAATGATTAAAAATACCAAAGCTGAATTCATCATCAAAGACGACTCCCCAGCAGGAAACCCACTCATCTAAATAGCTTATTCTCCTGAGCTACCTGGGCGCTGATGGAACAAAGGAGTATGGCCACAGGCTGAACAGTAATCCACGAGCGCAGAGTGGAGCCAAACCATGAGTACAGGATCCTAGCTGGGCGCACATTATTAAAACATAAGCTAAAAATCACTTATTCTGCATTCAGTGATTAATAGTGCCGGCCCTTTCCTAGGACATGGCCAGCAGCCCTGAGAAATGATACAATTACTCCCAGTGAATGGAGATGTTAAGGGACTCGTTACTACCAGGGCAATGTGTACAATTTCATGGTTAATTAGGGCTTTGTGGGGGAGCTCCGCTATATCACCTAACCTAAACAGAGTTCCTAACCCTGCCCCTCTCCTTGCCTTTAAACTGTGATGAAGGCAACTTTAAGGACTGAGGCAATCAAAGAAGCTCTGGACTAAGGAGAACCCAGCAGTGACTGCTGGGCATGATTTTCACGGTGATCTTGGATTAGCCGAGTCCTGATGATCTTTCATCCACACGTGAGCCACCTGAATGCCCTCCGTAGTACAGAAGAGGCACTGCAGACGTGGTTTCCAGGGAGAAAAATGAGTTTTAATCAAGACTGGGAAATGGAATTACATGTGCAATTAGACAGAAACAGCCACAAAACCACAAGCGAGGGAGCACTCTGTAATATTGGGCTTCCGTTCTCAGAGCTAGCAAGAGCTTAAGCATAGACGGTGCTGATGTAGGTATTTGGGGGTTTTGTTCTCAGGCTGACCAGAACTTCCCAGGAGGAAAATAATGGCTGCTTTGTCCTCACTGGGAACACCCCCACATGGCCATGAGGCGGCTGCATGCCCTTTGTCAGCTCCTGCTTTTTGCTCTCCTGGTCCTGACCTCAAGCTTATCATCCTGGCAGACAAATGAACACACGTGTAGGTTTTCCTCACGTTCCGAAGCACACTCTGAATGCCTAGCGTGAAAGATAAACTATTCTGAGGCTCCAGGATCAAAGGTCACCAGTTAAGTCCTCTAATTTGCATGCATTTCAAGTTCATAGGCATGTTAAACAGAGTGCCACATAAATAGATACGCACAAATATATTTTTAAAATAGAAACATTGACTTCTTTGACCTCTGAAGGATCACTTGAGTGCCCGACTTAGGCAAAAGTAGGGCAGAGAGGCAGCTACGGCCTGGAAGTCTGAGTCTGTTAACACAATCACTTCCTTTGGAGCTTTGTAAAGGCTTTCAGGGGCCTCTGCGGTACAAGATACTGAAACCCCAACCACTGCAAGCTAACATTCTAAGTTAGAGTGACTACCAGGGGAGGTCAGCCAGGACCCCCCAGTCCCAGAGGCAGAACACACAATGAGACTAGGAAATTATGCCATATCAGGGGAAAACGGGGCTAGGCCAGCGGCATGGACTCAAAGTCCAGTGCCTGGCGTCCACAGCAGAGCTTCTGGTTGATGCTAACAGCTTCTCCCTCCCTGATGGAAGAGTCTGGGTGAGTGGCTGCGGGTAAAGATGCCATTTGGGAGGTAGGGTGGAAGGAGAACTGCAAACTGTGTGGCTCCGTGTGGCCTAAAGCCACGTTACTTTTTATTCCTGACATGTCACACTGAAGATTGACCTTGTTTGTAATGTCAGTAATAATAATGATATGGAATTCTGCAGGAGATGTAAAAAGTTCACAGGATTTAGAGCCCTGCAGACCTGGGAATGCATCTTTTATTCCTTCTCTTTTCTGAGGTTCAGTTTCCTTCTCTGTAAAGTGGAAATAGCAACTCATCTCTCACAGAGAATCAGTGCAAAAATTGAGAATGGGAAATTAAAAAAAAAAAAAAAGCTCTTCTCTATGTCAAGCCTCGTGCCAGACACCGTATACATGTTGCTTTATTCTCAGTCTTTCCATAAACTTGGTATCACCGTTGTCCCTGTTTTCCAGGTGGGACGTTGAGGTTCGCAGAAGTTAAGCAACTTGGTCCCAAAGCCATGAGCTAGCGAACCGCAGAGCTGAGATATAAAGCCAGCGTAGTGACAACGAGTCCTGGGTGCACCACCGCCACACATCGCCCCTCATGCAGCAGCCACAGCTGCACCCTCCTCTCCCACCCGACCCCACTGACTTCAGCTGGATCACTGGGATGGAGAGGCGGTCTCTTACACGTTGCACTGATTCATATCGAATTTTATTCTGTTTGATCTGACTCGACATGATAACAACAGGGAAATTTTTGAGCTGTAAAATGGCCTTCATCAAGATATTATTCCTGAATAAAGAGGACTGTGGGGCAAGGGCAATTGTGTGGCCCAGGAAAAGCGTGGTCTGGTAGTAAAGGTGAGTCACTAAGCCAGAAGACAGAAAGCAAGTCTGGTATTAAAACCAAGGACAGGCACACCTCTGGCCCCTCAACAGGCAGGGACTGCTTCCCACTGGCACTGAGACGACCCAGCCGTTAGGGAGCAGGGGGACCCGCGAGAATCGGGGTGGCTGCAGATGCCATGCATTTTCCAAACCACCAGGCCTGTTCGTGGGTCTGGCTGCACTGCCTGGCTTTGACTACCACTGGGATGAAACTATCCTAAAAATCGTATTTGTCCAAACCCTTAAGAAATATAACAGTCTTCTTACTTTACAATATTGTATTGGTTTTGCCATACATCAACATGAATCCGCCATGGGTGTACACGTATTCCCCATCCTGAACCCCCTCACCCCCCTCCCCATACCATCCCTCTGGGTCGTCTCAGTGCACCAGCCCCAAGCATCCAGTATCATGCATCAAACCTGGACTGGCGATTCGTTTCATATATGACATTATACGTATTTCAATGCCATTCTCCCAAATCATCCCACCCTCTCTCTCTCCCACAGAGTCCAAAAGACTATTCTATACATCTGTGTCTCTTTTGCTGTCTCGCATACAGGGTTATCGTTACCATCTTTCTAAATTTCATATATACGCGTTAGTATACTGTTAACCTCCAATTAAAGTAAATAAATTTATATTAAAAAATAAAAAAAGAAATATAACAATCTTCTTGAGACATATTTCATCTCTCCCTGAAGCTCAACTCTTCTCCTTGTCACCCTCTCAAGCCAGTCACACTGTTGCCAGTCTTCCTGTACCAGAATGTCCACGTTGCCCCTCACGTTACATAGAATGTCCAGGTTGCCCCTTACATTACCCAGAATGTCCACGTTGCCTTTACGTGGTTGGTTCTAAAAAGGGACCGTCTCTTCCCATTCTTCCGATGGAGCAAGGGCATGTGTGTTGAGCACTGGCCAGAACTCAATCTCAAATTGTCTGCTTGTCCAAATCCTGCGAAACCTCGCAGGCACCGGGGAAGTGACAGGCTCTGTGCACGTGAAAACCCAGTGCACCATCACAAGAAAGCCAGGGGCACTTCCGCAGATGACACATGCCCACGGATCACTGGAGAACCAAGCCAATGAATGCACGAGGGGCGACAAGTTGGGAGTGACACTTTATGAGTCTGTATTGCTGATTATCTACTTACACTTTTAAAAAATTAAGCACAGGTGTGTTATTGTTGCTTTTTTTAGTAAGTGATATCTGACTCTTTTGCAACCCCATGAACTCCAGGCTCCTCTACCCATGGGATTTCTTAGGCAAGAATACTGGAGTGGGTTGCCATTCCCTTCTTCAGGGGGTCTTCCTGACCCAGGGATCAAACCTGCATCTCCTGCTTTACAGGAAGATTCTTCACCACTGAGCCACCAGAGAAGCCCAAACGCAAATGGTAATCATCAAAAAGACAATAAATAACAAACATTGGCAAGGATGTGCAGAACAGGGAACACTTGTGCACTGCTGGTGGGCTTGTAATTGGTTCAGCCATTATGGAAGACAGCAGGGAGGTTCCTTAAGAAATTAAAAATAGAACTATCTTATGATCCAACGATCCCACTTCTGGGTATTTACCCCTCAAAACCAAAACACGAATTCAAAACACACATGTACCCCCATGTTCACTGAAGCAATTGTTACAACAGCCAAGACATGGAAGAAAGCTAAGTGTCCATCAGTAGATAAATGAATAGAGAAGGAATGGCATACATACACACACTGGAATGTGACTCAGCCATCAGAAAAAAGGAAATCTTGCCATTTGAGACAACATGAATAGATCTGAAGGGTATTATGCTAAGTGAAATGTCAGAGAAAGACAAACATCATGCAATCTCACTTACATGTAGAATCTAAAAAGCAAAACAAATGAACAAGCAAAACAAAATGAAAACAGACTCAGATACAGAGAACAAATGGGTGCTAGCAGAGGGAAGGCAATGGCAACCCACCCCAGCGTTCTTGCCTGGAGAATCCTGGGGACGGGGGAGCCTGGTGGGCTGCCGTCTATGGGGTCGTACAGAGTCGGACACGACTGAAGCGACTTAGCAGCAGCAGCAGCAGCAGAGAGAAGGAGGTACAGAGTTGGATGAAATAGGAGACAGGGATTAAGAGGTACAAACTTTCCACTATAAAATATGTATACTGATGTAATATACAGCATAAGTGATACGGTCAATAATATCGTAAGAACTTTGTATGGGGTACATGGTTACTAGACTTATTGTGGTGATCACAATGTATTTAAATGGTAAGTCACTATGCTGTACACCTGAAACTAACATACTATTGCACATCTAAGAAAATCCTTCAAAACTTTGTATTGGGGTATGTTTTGTTATGAACTAAAATTCAGAAGCCAAAGAAATCAATCATTTTACTACATATAAATCAAAAACTTCTTCATGAAAAACAGCAAAGTAACAAACAACAAACTGGGTTCAGTATGTTCGACTCATTCTAGAGATCAAGGGATAAAATCTCTAATTATAAAGAGCTCCCCAAAACCAATAGAAAAATAAGCAAAGCACATGATTAACAGAAAATGAAATACAAATAACTCCTAAGCCTGTGAGAAGATGCTTAATCTCACTCAAAAGAGAAATGCAAATTAAAACCATGCTCTCATACTATTTTTATCCATCAGATTGGCAAATATCCAATAGTTTGATAACGCATTCTGTTGACAGAGCTATGGGAAAGTAGGCATGTTGATATGTTGCTGGTAGGAGGATAAATTGGCACAGCCCTTTTGGAAGGGAATTTTGCAGCAGCTATCAAAATTACACATGCAAAAATCCTTTTACTCTGCAATTCCACTTTTAGAACTTTATCTGATACTTGGAAAAATGCAAACTGACCTAATTACAGCATTATTTTTGAAGCACTATTTTTGACAGCAAAAGACTGGATAGGGCCCAATATTGTCATTAGGAAGCTGGTTAAATAGGTAATGACACATCCATACAATAAAATACTGGGCAGCTGGGAAAAGGATGAGGAAATTCTTAACATAATACTACAGAAATATCTCTAAGATGTGCTATCAAGTGAAAAAACCAAAGTGCAGAATAGGGATGCATTATACATCCCCTTTTGCATGAAGAGGTTGGAAAATGTGAGTTTTTAGTCATAACTGCTTACAGTTCATTATGAAAATCTAGAAGAACTCCCCTAAAATGAACACTGTGTTTATATTTGAGGGCCTGGGAAGGAATGGAGCTGAATGGAGCTTAGAAAAATTTTCTCCCTACACTTCCTTTTTGAGTCATGGGAATGTACTGTCTATTCAAAAATTAAATATATATGTTCATTTTTTTTTCAAAAGATAAATGCCAGTGGACTAGATCACAGAGACTACAAAACAAAGTGAGACTCTAGAACTACAGAGATAAAGGACATAAAAGAGACAAACGGTAGGAAAGGAAATGAGTAAAACTCTGTAGGACTGCAATGGAAGTGCCAAGTGCAGATAATTGGGATCACGAAGAAATAATACACAAGAAATACGCATTCTAGCATCTTCTAACAACAATAGTCTCCTCTTATCCTTGGTTTCAGTGTCCAAGGTTTCAGTTCCCCATGGTCAACCACAGTCCAGTATTATTAAATGCAATATTCCAGAAGTAATTCATAAGTTTTAAATTGCATGTAATTCTAGTGGCATGAAAAAGTCCCATCATCCTGCAGGAGGTGAATTATCCCTCTGTCCAACATATCCCACCCCCCATCTCGTTAGTCACTTACTAGCCATCTCAATAATCAGGTCATTATCAGAGTGATCTGACAGCATCAGACTATCAGAGTGCTTGTGTTCCAGTCACCCTTATCTCACTCAACAGTAGCCCCCAAATGCAAAAGTAGCGATGCAGGCAATTCAGATACACCAAAGAGAAGCCATAAATTGCTTCCTTTAAGTGAAAAGGTGAAAGGTCTCGATTTAATAAGGAAAGAAAAGAATCATATGCTGAGTTTGCTAAGCTCTGCAGTAAGAACAAATCTTCTATCCATGAAATTGTGAAGAAGGAAGTTCATGTTAGTTTTGCTGTCACACCTTAAACTACAAAAGTGACAGCCACAGTGCCTGATAAATAAGTGTTGGCTAAGATGGAAAAGGCATTAAATGTGTACAATAAGATACTTAGAGAGAGAGAGAAAGAGAGCATATTCATTTAACTTCTGTTGCAGTATATTGTTATCATTGTTCTATTTGACTATTAGTTAAGCTCTTACTCTGCCTAATTTATAAATTAAATTTTATCACAGGTGTGTATGTACAGGTAAAAACACAGTAAAATATATTCAGGGTTTATCACTATCCTGTTTCAGGCACCCACTGGGGATCTTGGCATGTATCCCCCATAGATAAAGGGGGCTACTATAATATATACTTTATATAAACTCATATGTGTACACAAATTTATATAAAGTTCATAATTCAAAACATTTTCATGAGCAAAGTATGTGTCTGTAGTCGCTTCAGTCATGTCTGACTCTCTGTGACCCTATGGACTGTAGCCTCCCAATGCTTCTCTGTCCATGCGATTCTCCAGGCAAGAATACGGGAGTGGACTGCCATGCCCTCCTCCAGGGGACCTTCCTGACCCAGGGATCAAACCCACGTCTCATGTCTCCTGCATTGTAGGTGGATTCTTTACCACTGAGCCACCAGAGAAAATTACCCTTTGTCCCCAGCAATTGTACATTTATAAATCTCTTTTAAGGAAATCACCAAGAATGTGTCCAAAGACTTTAGTACAAAGGTGCACTTCACACCCAAATGTTCGACAATAGACAATTCATTAAATAAATCCTGGTTTCCCATATAATGCAATGCCAAGTGAAGTCGCTCAGTCGTGTCCGACTCTTTGTGACCCCGTAGACTGTAGCCCACCAGGCTCCTCCGTCCATGGGGTTCTCCAGGCAAGATTACTGGAATGGGTTGCCATTTCCTTCTCCAGGGTTAGGAATGCCAAGCAGGCACCAAATTTATGTCGCTGAATGTTTGATGATATCAAAAGATGTTTACTCTCTGCTGGCAAAGATATACACTAAAATATTCACTGCAGTTATCTCTAGGACTGGAATTATGGATCACTTCTATTCTTTTGCATATTAATATATTCTAATTTTTCTATAATGAATATGTATTACTTGTGTAATAAAAAAACAATAAAAGTTATTAAAAAGGAAAAAAAGAAAAAGAAAAACCTCAGCTCAGTTGATTGATATCCAAGAGCGCTAGCTTAATGGACATCACTTGTCTAGTTTCTCTACTCTAATAATTTTTAAAATCACACTATGGTAAAATCCAAAAGCTTCCTCAGAAACTGTAGAGCGCAGGCAGGTTTTGAGGCTTTGATCCACACTCTGGCCTTCCCATCCCCACACGCACACACACACTCAAACACAAAGAGTAGCTCCCCTTTTCCACATTTCACAAATAAGCCTTCTGCCTGAGGTTTAACTTGACAGATGAAAAGACACCAGAATACTAGCCCATGAAGCTCTGTCCTTCAGCCTGCTCCAAGAACCAAGAAACCATTTCACTCTCATTACCCCCAGAAATGAATTCTCAAAACTCAGGTAACGAGTCTGACGGGCTTTTACCCCAGGCAGATGACAGAATGCAATTCAATAGGATTCACAGGGAGACAGTGTGGGCTTGTCTGTCTGCTAGAGAGCGAGGTGGTGGGGAGGAGAGCAAGAAGAAACCAGAGGAGGCACCTGAGAAGCAGAGACCCCTCCCCACCCCTTCAGCACATGCCCAAGCACAGCACGGCTTGGTCTTTGAGAATCTACGGAGCCACATCTGCCATCAAAGATGACTTGATGCTGGAGATGCAGACCCGGGCTGGTCTTCCCCCAACTCTAATAGTAGGTCAAGACCAACATCCTGCTGACTGCCCTTCCAGGCAAGGCCCCCTCCTATATCCACAGTTTTTTCCTTGTGAGTGTGAAGTAGGGAACAGCCTGCCCTGCAAAGGCTGAAGTACTTCTCACTTTGGCCCCTGGCTGCATACAGTGGCTGGCCTGTCTGTTCTGAAAAGTCATCAGTTCAGTTCAGTTCATTTCAGTCGCTCAGTCGTGTCCGACTCTTTGCGACCCCATGAAGTCATCAGTCTAATAATAATCTAATAGCATTGATCATTTATCTTGTCTTCACTATGTATCAGGTGCTGCAATAACATAAACAAATTCATTTGAACCCAACAGCAAGGCTCTGAAGAAGTAGGAGACTCGTTGTAAAAGTGGTCCCGCTTCTCCACTCCTTACTGTGTCCATACACTGGGTGATGTGATTTCTCCCATCAAAAGGTGGAATCTCTATTTCATTTCCATCCCTTCACTTGGGACAAATGTTTTGACTTTTTTTGGCCAGAGAAGTGAATCAGAGATGACGACCCTGTGCCAATTCTAAGTCTAGATCTCAGGATCCCTTGCTCAACTCATTTTCTTAGAGTTCTGCTACTTTTATGAGAATAAGCCTGGGGTAGCCTCCTGGAGGATGAGAGGCCCCCTGGAGAAGAGCCATCTCAGCCAAAGCCACCCTAAGCCAGCCAGCTATCTAGCTGATCACAGCCATAATGAGCCAAGATCAGCCAAGCCAGCTCAGATCAACAAAACCACCCAGGAGACTCGTAGATTTATGAGAAATATTCTGCAGTTGTCATCTTCAACTTCTAAGTTTAGGGATAGGTTGCTATATTGAATTGTTGTGGCAATAGACAACTGGGTACAAGTGAGTACCACTGTTATTACCAAACCCAACCTGAGAAAGGAGAAACGTTCCTGTTACAGACTGAATGTGTCCCCTCGCCCCGAGCTCACGTGTTGAAACCATATTCTCCACTGTGTTTCTATTTGGAAAGGGGGCATTTGGAAATGGGGCCTTTGGAAAGTAATTGGCAAGAAATGAAGTCATGAGGGTAGGACCCTAGTTTCATGGGATGGTTGCCTTTAAGAGAAGAAATAATAGCACTCACTTAGTCTTTCTGTCTCTCTCTTCCTCTGCCGTGAGAGCACACAGTGAGAAGGTGGCTGTCTGCAAGGCAGGAAGAGGGCTTTCACTAGACCCAACCATGCTTGCACCCTGATACAGGACTTGCAGCTTCCGGAACCGTGAGAAATTTAATTTCTGTTGTTTAAGCCCCATTTCGTTATGGCAGCCAGAGCTGATTAAGGCAAGCTCTCACAGCTGGTAGGTGAGAGCGAGAAGCCAAAGCCTGTGCCCCCAAAGAACAGTTTGTGGCTCCCCACCCAGCCTCGGGACCACACCAGACAGACCCTGATTCCAGGCAATTCATCAACCACACCCACTGGGCTGCCCTCTGTCCTGAGCGATCCTTAAATCTTCAATGTCGAGGGCCCTGGAATTCCAAAGCCAGACAGACTGGGAGGGCATTAACGCCAATTCCCTGGTTACGTAGATGATAATGGTGAAAACTGGTTGATCCAAATGAGTTGTCCAAGGTCAGGCTGTACATGAAGGCAAAGAAGAGACTAGAGTGAACGTGCCTAGCCCCCAGAGAAATGCTCATTGGTCCACACTAGACTTCTCTGTCTCTCCAAGCATAATGAGAGAAAGAAAGAATTGTCCTTTGGTAAGTCTTTTCTTGCTCCCAACACTAGTGCCCCAAGGGTTCCAGTTACGAATTTCAGGATGCAAAACTCATAGGAGCTGCTTATGACTTCTGACCTCATCTTCCTCCTTCCCCAAGCTCTGCTCCATGAATCAGCCTATTGGACCACACAGCCAACACGGCATGGGCAGATGATAAGACCTAGGTCCCCAGCAGACATCTAAGGACATGAGGCCGCTTCAGCCCACCAGCATCATAAAGGCAGCACAGAGGTGAATGCCCATCTAGAAGTCCTTGGGTCATCCTGAGAGCTTCTCCAAGGCCACCCAAGGCACTTGTAGCAAGGGCTATAGGTTATGGAAGCAGTTTGGCTGTTCCCATGCATATGGCAGCCTGGCAGCTACTTCTAAGAGCTTGCAAACCACATAGTAATCAGGAGCCCCGAGGGCTTGGGGCCCATCTGCTATGCAAAGACAGCGCCTCATTTCAGATGCCACAAAGCATCAGAGGATGATGCGTGCTTCCCTTGGAGCTGGAGCACTGCCCCAGCCTTTAGGCTGTGATGAAACTCTTAGAGAAGATGAAGTTCACTCAGCACAGAGGCAAAGGGCTGCTGTCTCCAGGACTCTGGGGCCACTCTGATGAACACGGCACGATTGTAGTCTTCAAGGAACCCTCTGTCGAGTAGTAGGTGGCCCACAGAGGTGTATACAGTCCTGGGAGTGTAGAAAAGATAATTGCTTCTGGTCTAGAGGGAGAGAGGATAGGAAGAGCCCTAAAGAAAACTTTTCAGAGGATAGAACCTATGCACCAGGCCTTCAAGAAGCTCTTTCCTAGGATCAGTTTTCTGGAGGTTGCCCCAGGAGTCATCTAGGATTCAAGTTAGGAAGGGAGTAGATGAGAACTCTGTTTTCCATGTTACCTCCTAGTCATGCCACACTCTCCAGCATCTGAGCTCACCTTCTGCAGTGACCAACAAGATAGCCAAAATAGCCACCCTACTAACTGCCCATACACTGCTCAACACCAAGCCATGCCTTCCCTTTTTTATTCAACAGAGATCACAGTCTTCCATGTAATCCACAAGACCCTACAGATTTGTCTTTACCCTCTCTACTACCCTTTTGCCTGTTCACCCTTGCCTGCCCTCACGGGTCCCAGGCATCTTCCCAGGCATCCTGGCTTTCCTTCAGTCCCCAAACCATATCTCGCCTACACAGGCCTTGGCACACACTGTTCCCCCTGAGTTTAGGTATCATCTCATCCGTTTAGGTATCACTTCAGCGGGGGAGTCTTCCCTGGCCCTTTAGTTCAGGTCAGCGCCCTCAGATTTACTTTCTCATAGAACCACATCCCTTTCTTTCACGGCACTTTAATGCATCTTGAAGCTATATTCCTGCTGATGTAATTTTTCAGTTAACGTCTGTCTTGCCCACTAGCCAGCAAACCCCATGGGAGTAGAAATCACGTCTGCTTTTGCTTACACTGGTATGCTCAATATCTAACACAGTGCCAGGAACACGGTTTACACTCAGCAAATATTTGTTGACTGAATAGATAGATGAAGGAGAACTGCAACAATTCTAACTGGGAGTTTTGCTCTGGGAAATGGAGCATCCATGGGGTCTTAGGTTAGGTGTCCCCAGACACAGGTCTTGGGACAAAAATTTAAGTACAAGTCAGTCTATTTGTGGGATGAAACCAGGAAAAATTGATCCAGGAGTGAGGGAGATAGGGAAAGAAGACAGGAGGGAAAGTAGGAGGGAAGAAAGAGAAAATGAAGGAAGGGAAACACCAGGGTATACACAGGAGGTCCCTGGTCTAGAGGGGTAGGGAGGAAGGGAGAAGGCGACCCCTGGACTAGAGGGCTGGGAAAGACAGGGTAGGGAGGAAGGGAGAAGGCGACCCCTGGACTAGAGGCTGGGAAAGATGGGGTAGGGAGGAAGAGAGAAGGCGACCCCTGGACTAGAGGCTGGGAAAGATGGGGTAGGGAGGAAGGGAGAAGGAGAGGCTGGATGCTCACCTGTGTGCGTGATAGGACAGGTGGGAGAAGGCCAGGAAGCAGTGCGTTCCTGTCTGGCTTTCTACTTGACTGGTGGTGACCCCGGCCCCAAGTTCTAGCCACGCTGATACAGGAGCTCTGGGATCCAACCTCCCTGCTACACTCTAACACTGGTTTCTCATTAGCACACAATTTCAGCTCCTCCAGTACAAGAATCTTTTCAGGTAAGTCTCAGCCCCTACTGGCGGCTGCATGTTATCCCAAAACTGGCTGATTACACAGAAAGATCCAACTCTTTCCTTCCAGAGGAAGAAATGGCACCTTGTTTGCAGACCCCGACCCAGAGCTGGAGGCACCGAGCACCCACCTGCCTCTGTTTTCCTGAGCTCATCCTATTTATGCAAACAGACGGAAGCCAACATCTGCCAGAGTTCTGCCAGAGGGTGTTCAAGACACCCAAAGCAAGTCAAGATTTTATGATTTGACTAATATTTCTCCTCCATCAAATTTCATCTGCAAGCACCACACACTCAGTCCCAAGCCCACCCAGTGCTGCTCTGAGCACCTGCTGTGTGTCTGGCACAACGCTGAGGGCTGAGAGTGCAGCTGTGAAGGCAGGTGAGGTCCCTGCCCTTGGAGAAGTTAATATCCAGAGGAGGAGACACGTAGTGATCAACTGGCTACCCAGATGCATGGTCAATTACAACCTGGGAAGGAAAGGTACTTGGCTCTGAACGTAACATGGGGTGCGGGGGGAATAACTGCATCTAGAGGTCGAGGACACCCCTGAGGAATGGATGAGAGAGGGGGTGTAGGAGTTACTGAGGAGCGGGGCCACGCAGGGGGGAGCGTGTATAGCAGAGGGAACAGCAGGTGCAAGGGGGATCTGGGCCAAGTGGGCAGACTGACTGAGGATGGCGGATGGGGCGCTGGAGGCAGGCGTGGCATCCAGGTCCTGAGTCCCACCATGCAGGACAGCGCCACGGGACCTTGCTTCTAGGGGACCTGACAACATCACGAATGAGAGAAGGTAGGCAAAGGCGACCTGCTGGCCACACCCTAAACAGTCAGTCAGGAAAGAGGCAGTGGGACTCTGACAAGAAGGGAAGGAATTGGCTTTTCCTGAGCAACTCCTATGCTTTAGGCATTTTGCCATACATGAGAGTTTCATTTACGAAATCCTTAGACTTATTCACTCATTCATTCAGCTCAACACATAGCGATAGATCCACGGCTACTCTTCAGGGCCAAGCAAGCAGCAAGGGTGATTTTTACCAAAATTACCCTTCAGAAAAAGAGTGAGGGAACTTATATTCAAATTCCTGACAAACTCTTGCCTATTAAAGGGCAGTTTTCTCACTGACTTTATTTTAACCAACAAAGTACCATTTGGGGAAAAGATATTAGTCTGAAATGACCTCAATCAATGCAAGTTTTGGATGCTTATGAGAGGTTTCCCAATGGAACTGTTAAAAACAGGAGGCAAAGCTATTTAACCCCTATTTAATCATTATTCCTGAGTATGACCTTAGAATAGCAAGCTGGGGATGTTTTTCTAAACAATCCTGTTACAAATCACTTTAAAAAGCAATACCATAAGTAGTTCTACTGCAGGAAGCATGAATATACCTACAGAACAAAAGGGGAAAAAAATCTTCTAATATTATGCAAATGAGTGCAGGTGGCTTGGGATAGAATCTCCAGTGACAGCATTTTGTACAGACCCACAGACTGCCGGACGTCAAACAACTCCAATGGAAGCAGAGATTTTGTGCCCTAAAAACTAGGTTAGTCACTGCCTGCCGCGGTTCAGGCAATGATAGAAGCACAGCTGCCAAAGAAGAGGCTTTGAATAAAATTGCTCCATCAAATGTAAGAGGGGAAAGAAAGCAGGATTTCTAAATTATCATACTATTTTACATAACATGTGAGTTTAAATATGTATGCGTCACTAAATTAATAAATCCAGGACTATATATAGAGATCTGACTCTTTCATCTTCCTCCTGAAGAGTTTATATGTTCAACTTCAAGTTGACCCTCTCCCCTAAATATAGGCTCTTCCCACTTGGAAAATGCAAAAAGCACTTTCTATGGGGAGCTATTTTGTATTTCAGCATTTAAGGGAGCCTGCTACAGGGAGTCGAGTGGAAGCTCACCTAGTTCTACCCACCAGATAGAAGCGGCCTGGCCCCACCAGCCAGAACACTCCAGACACATACCCATACCTTGGAGATAACACATCCCTGTTTCACTGATGAGGGACCAGGTCCAGAGAAGCCCCGGAGGCTGACTGGTTCATGGACGCAGGCACAAGGACAAACCGGGACTTCAGCTGAATCTGCCTCACTCTGAAATCTTGCCACCTAAGTGCTTCTGATGTCCCCAGGTGTCAGCACTGCAGGGCCACCACAGCAGAGCCCTGGCCTCAGGGGCCTGCCCTCCTGATGTGGCACACAGCATGCTCGGGAGTTCAGGGTGAGCAGAAGCCCCACTGTGTCTCCATCTCCCCCCGCTGAGTGCACGGCACCCAGGTTCAAGACCCACAGCCTCCAGGTCACAGGCAGCCCCGTGTCTGGCAGCCCCTTCCATTCCTTGGGTCCTCTATGGGCTGACATGTGAATCTGTCTCCCGTCTACTGGCAGCTCCTTCCTTTATGGATGCCAAAGTCCTCTGCACAGGTACCTCCTACGAGCTGGGAGGCGAGTGAGCTGAGCACTCACCTCTGGCCACCAAGAGATCAGCGGACTCAGAAGACCACCTTCCCCAAAGCTCCCAAGGGAGGGGCAGTGCAGCCCCCACTCTGCAGGGGCCCCACATATCCCCTGATGCCAGCACCATCCTTCCTGTGGCCTCACGCATGGGAAGGAGGTACCATCCTGGTGCCTCTGCTCCTTCCTCCTCCTGCCCTCTCCTGAAGGTGGACTTGAGGGCCTCATTCACTGCTCTCCAGAACTCTCCAATCTTAATGCCTGCAGACATCTTCACCATGTAGAGGTTCCAACAGCAGCTCATGAGAACCAAACACTGACAACCACTTCCCCCATGAGTTACGTCCACTCTGCCAGGCCAGGCCACGCAGCCTTCGGGCAAGAAGCCCAGGTGATGCCTCTGACCCTCCTCTCTCCCTGCTCCCTTCCACTGGCAGGAAATCCCATCCAAGGATTTCTCCTGTTGGGGAGTTATTTCTGTCCTGAAAGCGGCCACCTCAGATTTGACATCAGCCTTCAAAAAGGCGGCCCTGCCAGCTGGCTCTCCCCTCCAATCTGTCTTGCTCCTATTGCCAGATTCCCACTCCTCAAGCCCCAGCCAGGGGCTCATCAGATGCTGGCAGGGCTCCCTGCCACGTAGCAAGGAGAGGCAGACTCCTCCCTCGTCATTCCAGATGGCCACGTGTCCCTCCAGGACCCTCATGACCACCATATAGGACCTCCCTGAATCCTGCGCTCTCACACTGCTTCTGTCCCTCTGCCACCCTCAAAGTGCCATCACCTCTGCATTTACAACCTGGCACTGATGCCACCCCCAGACCCCTCCTCCAGAGTCTGTCCTGAGGGCTCCCATGTCTCAAGTACAAGGGGCTCACCCTCCCTTCCAGGCCGAGCTACAGCCCTGGTTCCTGCACGCGGTGTGATGAGTTAGTCAAAACTTCTCTCTCTAGTTTCTCCATCTGTCCAGTAGGAGGATATTAACATTCTAGTTCAAGGAGGATAATGTTTTATTTTGCTTCCCACTTGAGCCACCCAGACACTGATTGAACTAGATAAAGAAGAACAGAGATGGATGAGAAATGCCATGCAGGAACCTAAGAGAGAAAGACCAGAGGGATCAATGAATGCTTCTTGAAGCTCTACAGTGCTAGCCTCTAAAGAGGCAATTTCAAAACTGGACAAGTGTGCAAAGACATAAGGAAGAGCTTATGCTCAGTATTGTGTTTAATAAAAATGAATTGGAAAAGCATCCAACACTTCTAGACTAGTTACATCAATTATGAATGTCCAATAATTTATTTATCCAGGCTGCTATGGTGAGAAGTACCTTGCAGCTCTTAGACATGAAAATAGAAATGAGCATATATTTATATTGTCCTATATTATAAAGGAAACAATCAGATTAAAAAGGAAAAAGTATTAACCATTCCATGCTTCATTGACTATGTCAAAGCCTTTGCGTGGATCACAACAAATTGTGGGAAATTCTTCAAGAGATGGGAATACCAGACCACCTGACCTGCCTCTTGAGAAATCTGTATGCAGGTCAGGAAGCAACAGTTAGAACTGGACATGAAACAACAGACTGGTCCCAAATTGGGAAAGGAGTACGTCAAGGCTATATATTGTCACCCTGCTTATTTAACTTATATGCAGAGTACATCATGAGAAATGCTGGGCTGGATGAAGCACAAGCTGGAATCAAGATTGCTGGGAGAAATATCAATCACTTCAGATCCGCAGATGACACCACCCTTATGGCAGAAAGCAAAGCAGTACTAAAGAGCCTCTTGATGAAAGTGAAAGAGGAGAGTGGAAAAGTTGGCTTAAAGCTCAACATTCAGAAAACTAACATCATGGCATCTGGTCCCATCACTTCATGGCAAATAGATGGGGAAACAGTGGAAACAGTAAGAGACTTTATTTTTGGGGGCTCCAAAAATCACTGCAGATGGTGACTGCAGCCATGAAACTAAAACATGCTTACTCCTTAGAAGAAAAGTTATGACCAACCTAGACAGCATATTAAAAAGCAGAGACATTACTTTGCCAACAAAGGTCCATCTACTCAAAGCTATGGTTTTTCCAGTAGTCATGTATGGATGTGAGAGTTGGACTATAAAGAAAGCTCAGCACCAAAGAATTGATGATTTTGACTGTGGTGTTGGAGAAGACTCTTGAGAGTCCCTTGGACTGCAAGGAGATCCAACCAGTCCATCCTAAAGGAAATCAACCCTGAATATTCATTGGAAGGACTGATGCTAACACTGAAACTCCAATACTTTGGCCACCTGATGTGAAGAGCTGATTCATTGGAAAAGACCCTGATGATAGGAAAGATTGAAGGTGGGAGGAGAAGGGGATGACAGAAGATGAGATTGTTGGATGGCATCACCGACTCAATGGACTTGAGTTTGAGTAAACTCTGGGAGTTGGTGATGGACAGGGGGGCCTGGCGTGCTGCAGTCCATGGGGTCCCAAAGAGTCAGACACAACTGAGTGACTAAACTGAACTGAACTGATTCTGAAATATAAGGTATAATTTCCATAGAGTAGAACAGGAGTCAGCAAACTACAATCTTTGGACATGTTTTTACAAATAAAGTTTTATTAGAAAACACCACATTCATTTATTTATGAATTTAATTTTCTGTGGCTACTTTCAGGCTACAAGGGAAAAGTTGAATAGTTTGGACAGAGACCATATGTGCTGTAAACAATATTTACTCTGGGGCCCTTTAAGAAAGAGTTTGTTAACCCTGGTCTAGAAGAATAGATATCAGATGTTAATATCAAAGTGTTAATGATGTTTATTTCAAGGTACTATAGAAGGAAGTTGGGTAATTTTAATTTTCTTGTTTTTTCTGTTATCCCTAGTTACGTATTATTTATATATATATATTTATCTATTTACATAATACGTATGTTTTTTCCTACCATGATAATGTAAAATCATCTAAAAAAGCAAATAACATAGAAAAATAATCTATTGGCATATTTACATTAAAAATAATTGCATTAATACTTACAATGATTTTCCCCATTTTACAGGTGAGGAGCCAAGTTTGAGAAAGTTCTAGCAATGTGTTCAAAGTCACACAGTAAGTGGCACAGGTAAGACCCCAGCCTGAGTCTGTCTGACCCAAAGACCTTCTCAGGACCTCAGTGGAAGGTAGGTCCCTAAGGTCCTTTCCTAAGACAGGGACAAAGGCCCCTTGCCAAGAAGAGGCATCACCATAACCCACAGACTCTCTTCCAGGGAGTTGGCCTAGATGGGAAGCATCACACCAAGGAGTGAGGCATCAGAACTCTGCATGTGATCACCAAGTCCACGGTGGCCACCAGCCTGCCGGGCCATCTGTAACGCGTCAATCTATCCCAGAACGCAGAAGAGCTGAGGTCAGCAAGCAAATCTGGCCAGGCTGGGGTCAAACACCAGATCAAAACGTTCCCTGCCTGCTTCCCTTCAATTCCTCCACCTCTCTCCTCCCCCATCCAGGGCATCCACTCTGTGCTCCAACCAATCAGAAGGCTTTGCACGTCCAGGCTCTGGGTATTTTGTGCTTCTGAGCATTTGCACATGAAATCGGTTCCCTTTGCATGAAAAGCTCTTTCCCTTCCCAGCCACCTGATAAAGTCCTATTCGTTCTTTAAAAACAAAGATCACAAACGAAAAGCTCACTGGCCCCATGAAGGATGTAGATGTACTTTCTCAGACCTATGTAAAAATAAGGACATTTGACCTAAAAATTTTTTGAGATTCCCAGACTTTATCCAGACCAAGTGGAGAATCTAGTAACACTCACAGCACATTTCCAAATGGCAACCACAGGCTGTGGCTGAGTAGCAGCTGTTTTCTTTTCATGGGGTACATGCTTCTTGGCTGGCCATGGACCCCACCAGTGCCACCTCCCAGCCTCCCCTGCTGGCCTCTGTGTCCATCTAAGATTTTGACTCCTGCATTAAATGCTCCAGCAGAGTGGTTCTCAAAGTGTGCTCCTCCGCCCAGTGGCATCAGCATTAGCTAGAAACGTGTGCTAAGTCTATCCGTCATGTCCGACTCTTCGCATTTCTTTGGACTGTAGCCTTTCAGGCTCCTCTGTCCATGGAATTCTCCTGGCCAGAATAGTGGAGTGGGTTGCCATTGTTTCCACCAGGGGATCTTCCTGACTTAGGAATCAAACCCGCATCGCCTGTGTCTCCTGCATTGCAGGCAGATTGTTTACCCGCTGGGCCAATAGGGAAGAAATTTGTTAGAAATGTCAATAAGTACCAGGGATGGAGCTCAGATATCTGTGCACTCCTAAGCCTTCTGGGAGATTCTGATGACCTCTCAAATGTGAGCTTTTCTGCTCTAGCACGGTGGGATCTCACCCAAGCAGCTGGCCAGCCTTCTCAACCCCCAACCTCTATTCTTTTAACCTCAGTTCCAGCAAAGTTTAGCCCTGTGCCAGCTTCTGGTCACACTCATTACCCTTCTGGTACATGCACTCCCCGCCACGTAGCCCTGGGCTGTTCACCTGTCCTTCAGACTTCCTATGCACTGAGATCCTCTTGAGCAAGGGCTAATTTTGATACCTCCCTCTGCAGCATCGAGCACAGAGCCAGGACCCAGTCAGGGACTCGGGGGCTTCTCTGAGTACTGAATCAACTCACTTGCTGACCATTTATGTGCCCCTAATCTGTTGAAGCAAGAGTGACTGAGAGGCAGCCTCAGCCCCACCCTCTGGCATGACAAGGATGTCGAGCATCAATTGCTAGCAGCTCCAGGAGAAGCAATATTTCAGCAGCAGATGAAGTAATTCCTATTCACAGCATCTGTTAATCACTCAAGATCCTTCTAGATGTGAGGGGCTATAGAATGAAAGGTGTTATTAATGAAACTGTACAGACTAGCAGGCAGTGCTGAATAGCAGCTCTCCTTCCCAACAATGCCTTCCCCTGCAAGTTAATCCCCTTCCATTATTTTAAATTCTTCAAGTGCTGCAGAAGTCATGTAGGTTGTTTTCCTGAATAGTCACTTCACTGACAAGCATTTTCTAATTGACAGAACATTCTGAAAAGACAGTATAAAGAGGGGGGAGAGAAATATTAAGATGGTGCAATTTCCCACACATCGCAGGAGGCTAAGTTGACTGAAATGTAAGATTTGGAAGAAAAGTTATTCATCAAACCTCTCAACCCTGCAGTCCCTTCCTGGAGGGAGAAATTCAGAGATGGTCCTCCATGAGTAGCTCTGATGCAAAGACATGCCCCAAGGGACCACAGACCTTCCACAACTCAGACCCAAGTTGAGATCCAAACTCCAACAGCAATAATGAAAATTGTCACTAACAGCTGAGCAGCTAGTATGCATCTGGAACTTTCCCAGAGGCTATATTTCAAGGGGGATTACATTTATCATCTCTAGATCCAACCAGTCCATTCTGAAGGAGATCAACCCTGGGATTTCTTTGGGGGGAATGATGCTGAAGCTGAAACTCCAGTACTTTGGCCACCTCATGTGAAGAGTTGACTCACTGGAAAAGACTCTGATGCTGGGAAGGATTGGGGGCAGGAGGAGAAGGGGACGACAGAAGATGAGATGGCTGGATGGCATCACAGACTCGATGGACGTGAGTCTGAGTGAACTCCAGGAGTTGGTAATGGACAGGGAGGCCTGGCGTGCTGCAATTCATGGGGTCGCAAAGAGTCGGACACGGCTGAGCGACTGAACTGACTGAACTGAAAGGATAACAGAGGTATCCCCATTTTCTGGAAGAGAAGACTGAGGAACACATCCAAGTTCACAACTTGTAGGCAGCAGAGCTGAGATCAAACCCAAGTTTGCTTAACTCAGAAACCTCTGTGTGTTCTTTCCTGCCATGAGGTCACCTCCTCTCCTTCAAGGTCATGTGTATTGGTGTGATGGCAGAGTGATAGTGGGCTTAAATGACAAACACCCTGAGCCACAGCCCAGACCCCACTGGGGCTGCCTTTGGGTACAAACACCTCACAGGCACAGACAGGGTCTCAGGCTCAGTTGTCACCCTTGCCCAGGAGCTCCTGGTGCTGCAGGAACAACCTATCAATCACCCCTTCTTTAGCGTAACATGGAGCTGATAGATTTCCCCCCAATGGTCCTCAAACCACAGACGCTCTGAACAGTTAATGAGGCAGGCAGGACGGCTCCACATCTAATGTCTTCGAACCTCCCGGAGAGAGATAATGCTGCAGACGAGGCAGTGTACACTGAGTCGTCCCAAGCCCTGATAAGGTGTTAACAGACCTTAGCGGCTGCTGATCAGAGGCGGCTCCAGGAGCACAGAGCCCGCTGTTTTGCACACACACTGCAGGGTTGGCCAATTAAGCCTGGGGAGATTCTCAATTTGGAAGTGATCCCAAGTCAGCAGCAGGAAGCATCTCCAGTGCCTCAGAGCTGCCTGGCAGGTAGCACTGCCCACTGGCATCAAGCCTGAGTTTAGTGCCCAGGGACATAGTGAGCAGGAAGTGCTTCACAGACTGCACCCCAAAAGGCTGATGAAGTCAACACACATCCTTCCCGCCTCAAATAAGCTTTAGGTATCAGCCATGTTTCAGTTCAGTTCAGTTGCTCAGTCGTGTCTGACTCTTTGCGACCCCATGAATCGCAGCACGCCAAGCCTCCCTGTCCATCACCATCTCCCGGAGTTCACTCTGACTCACGTCCATCGAGTCCGTGATGCCAACCAGCCATCTCACCCTCTGTCATCGCCTTCTCCTCCTGCCCCCAATCCCTCCCAGCATCAGAGTCTTTTCCAATGAGTCAACTCTTTGCGTGAGGTGGCCAAAGTACTGGAGTTTCAGCTTCAACATCATTCCCTGCAAAGAAATCCCAGGGCTGATTTCCTTCAGAATGGACTGGTTGGATCTCCTTGCAGTCCAAGGGACTCTCAAGAGTCTTCTCCAACACCACAGTTCAAAAGCATCAATTCTTTGGCACTCAGCTTTCTTCACAGTCCAACTCTCACATCCAGACATGACCACTGGAAAAATCATAGCCTTGACTAGACGGACCTTTGTTGGCAAAGTAATGTCTCTGCTTTTCAATACGCTAGTTTTTGGTCATGTTTGAAAGGAGTCAAAATTTTCTTCAGCACACTTACACTTAGAGCTGGTACAAAAACTCATGAGATAAGAGGTTTCAAAATAGTCAAGGGGAATGGAGTAGATGCCGCTGGTTCCCTGACCCAGATTCCTTCTACCAGCTGGTGTACCCATCCCCCCAGCAGCTATGCATGCAGGCTCGGCCTCACTCAGAAATCCCTGGGGAGTCACCTCCCCCTCTGCAGGCGGCCTGCAGCCAGCCAACAATAGATGACTGAGATGGGACACAAACCTCCAGCCCTTTTGCTTCAAGTTGGGTAACCTCATGGTGCAATTCCCCCTCCAAGCTTCTCTTGGGATCAGGCTGAAGTCACGTGTCAACTGTGCCCCAGCTGTGTTCAGCTTCTTCCCCTGCGCTATCCTGCCTCCTTCAAACCCTGACGGACCTCACCCGAGAGCTGCCCCAGGATACATCACCTGGGCATTGCCAGACTCAGCTTCCAGGGAACCAGATTTAAGTTTAAGAGACGGTCAGAGTTACTCATGTTTGATCCCTGTTAAGTGCAGGGTGCTATTAGACATTTCTATGCTCTGTTTTACTAACATTCCTCAGTAAACGTGTGAGGTATGGAATCTTGGAATCTCTCACAGGTAAGGAAACTGAGGCTCTGAATGGGAAGGGGACTTGGCCTAGGCGACACGGAGCCTAAACGGCAGCGGCAAGATTTGACCCAGGACTGGTTGATGCCGAAGTCAGAGCAGGTCTGTTTCCATGACACCATATTGCTTCCCCATGTTTACCACATACTGTGTGGAGTCAGCAGAAAAGAGAACAGAGCTTGATAAAGATACATATTTGACAAGATACATACGGCTGAAAGCTGACCGATCAGCAGAAGAAAGAAAACTCCCCCCGCACTGAGCTGAGGGACTCAAATCACCACTCTATAAGCTCCCAGCATCCCCAGCAGAGCCTACACTATTGCTTGGCAAGAAGCTAATTGTTTGCCACCTCTCAGATTCACAACTGTAAAGCATATTCTACTTTTTAATTTAGGATGTATATTTCACTGGTCCACAGATTGAGGCAAATGTTCCTTGGGGCTCCAGCCTACAGGAGCTAACAGTTCCTGTAATGGTAAAGAAAGCTCCGGTAAGTGACAGTCATACATACTCTAGCTTAATTAGAACATGCTCTGTGAGGAGCATTTCTGAAGAAGCAACCTACTCAGATAGTGCTGTCCAAGGATACCGCCATTCCTAAGAAGGCAGATAGCCTAACTGCCAGACCCAAATCTTTCCCATGGAAGCTATTTCCTCCCAGCAGAGTCCTTGGGGTCTTATGCTCAAATTAGGGTAATTATTTTAAACTTGAATCTGGCCAGGCTGGGATGGGCACAGGCTCCCCATCCTACCTGCTCCCGCAGTTCCCCCAAAACCCTCGCCAGGAGCCCTTACCCACATGGTGTCTGGACCGGAACAAGGTAAAGGAAATCCCAAAAGATGCTCAAGCTTCCTTTTCTCCACAGAGGACATTTGGGAACTTCCATCAGCCTTCTCAGAATCCCCCGAGCAGCAAGGAAAGAAGGCAAATCTGGTGACATGACCTCTTCCTACACCCACCCACTCACCTGTGCACCTGAGTGACTGCTCATCAGTCATTGACAGACAGCCTTGGTGGCTCAGTGGTTAAGAACCTGCCTGCTAATGCAGGGGACATGGGTTCGATCCCTGGTGCAGGAAGATTCCACATGCCTTGGAGCAACTAAGGCCACGTGCCGTAACCACTGAGCCCGCATGCCGCAACTACGGAAGCTCATTTGCCCTAGAGCTCCTGCTCTGCAACAAGAAAAGCTACTGCAATGAGAAGCCCAGGCGCCGCAACCAGAAAGTAGCCACCACTCGCCACAGCTGCAGAAAGCCTGGACACGGCAACAAAAACCCAACGCGGCTGAAAATAAAATAAATTTTTAAAAAATTTGTGGACTGTGCCAGGCACTGAACTAGGCATTGCTAATATAGAGATGAATGGGATTGATCAGATTTTGTTCTTGGAGTTCTTGGAGGAACTCTTAGGCTAATAGATGGGAACCCATAATGAAGGAAGTGTCTGGGAAGAGCTAAGAACCACTGCAGGCCCCTCCCTGTTCACCTAAAGGACCATCCAGCCATCAGCATGCCCAGAGGCCAATTTCTGCACCTTGCCCCTCAATTCTGAGCTGGCAGGTGCAGCTGAATTTGAAAACCCAAGTGCCCTCTAGGTGTGCAGCCCTCAGTTTATCTACTACATGTATTGAGTCAACTTGTATGAATATTTGTTATCACTTGGCCTGATTTTGACACGTGCACAAGAAGAATTGCTTAGGAATAAACTCAAGCAGAGCAACTTCCCAATAGACACATGCAGGCACAGCCTGTTCTGAGGGAGCTCCTCCCTGACAGAGGAGAGACACTGGTCCATTGTCCAGAAACAATGAACAGGCTTCACCTATGTCAGGCACTTATGGGTCTGACATAAGTGCCCAGAATTCAGAGGCAGCAGGTAGTGGTATATGGACCTGGGGCAAGGTCTGCCAGCCAGACTGCAGCAACTCAGCAACTTACTGAGTCTCAGGTCCCTCATGCATGAAATGGGGTCCACAAAAGTTTCTCAGGTGTTTGGGGATGGTGAGCAAGAAATGGGGTCCACAAAACTTTCTCAAGTGTTTGGGGATAGTGAGCAAGAGCCTCAGGAAAAGTAACTCAGGCAACGGCCTGGACAAGCAAGACTGTTTTCAAATCGAACTCATTTCCTCACTCCACTTTTACCCCATTCCAGTAAACTCATACACCATGCTTTCAACTAAACAGAGACTGACACCATTCTTTTTACAGGTTGTTGTTGTTCAGTCACAAAGTTGTGTCTGAGCCCACAGACTTCAACACACCAGGCTTCCCTGTCCATCACTACGCTGGAGTTTGCTCAAACTCATGTCCATTGAGTTCACGATGCCATCCAACCGTATCACCCTCCGTCACCCCCTTCTCTTCCTGCCGTCAATCTTTCCCAGCGTCAGGGTCTTTTCCAAAGAGTTGGCTCTTTGCATCAGGAGGTCAAAGCATTAGAGCTTCAGTTTTGGCATCAGTCCTTCCAATGAATATTCAGGGTTGATTTCCTTTAGGATTAACTGGTTTGATCGTCTTGCTGTTTCACAAGTTATGGCAAACATTTTCTGAGCACCTGTAATGTGCTGGGTTCTGAACTACACGTGTGCTAAGGGGAGCTGGAGGGGGTGGGACAGAGACCCAGCCCTTGAGAAGTTCATCGTCTACAACTCCTAAACGGTCTGTAATGTTAATATGAGATGGTAGCCGGTGAACAGAGGGAAGCCCAGATTGCCACGAGAGGAGCATTGCCAGGAAAGAAGCCTCCCCAGGCAGTGGAGCAAGAGCTCAGAATGGCTACCTGGCAGAGACAGCACCTGGGTGAGCCCTGAAGGACGTGAAGGATAGAGAGGTGAGGAGTGGAAGGCACAGGGCAGTGAGGAGGGCAGGCCACCGGTCATCTGGTGCTGCTGGCAGGGAAGGGGAAGGAAAGAGGAGTGCGGGCATCAGGCGGAGGAGGGTGGGCATCAGGCGGAGGAGGGTGGGCAGCTGTCTGAGGACCCCACGGGGGCTAAAGGAATAGAACGGTGCTCTGGGCCAGCGGAGAACCATGGAAGAGTTGTCTGCAGGGTAGTGACAAGCTAAGTTTTCTATTTTGGACTTTCAAGTTTAAGACAGTGCCTGCAACAATCCATACCTCAGCCAACTTCCCTCCAAAAAATCTACAGTGACTCAGACCAAGATGAAAATGGTAAATGAGGATTTATCACTAACCAAAGGCCCGATGCCAGGAGAGACCTCTGCAGTTTGTAACATTTAAGTTGCTAAAAGAAGACTCATGGACAAGACAATGCCTGGCCATTTTTCAGGCCAGGAGATTTCTTTTTGCAGACAAAAATAGCTATTTCCTCATCTTACCAGAGAAATCAATGATTCATTCTCTCTCTCTCTCATTTCTGTTGGGTAACAAAATACATGTATGTTGTTTCAGGAACTACAGATACATTTTTAAAATAGCATAGGTCATTAAAGGCTTAAAAAAGTAAAACACCTTGGATGTAAAACAAGACGTATTCACTCCGAACTCCTAAGGAAAGTAACCACCAATGGAAGCACAAACCTCATACCAAAATATAAAATCAGAGCAACAACAAGAAAACAAAAATAAAATAAAATATCAGAAAGAAGACCTGTGCATTTCTCTCAGCATGGCAAACATAAGTTCTCAAGCTGAATCAAAAAACTAAAATCCAACCCGTATGCCCACTTGAGGAGCGCACCTGACACAAAGCAGCTCCGATCTGATCAATACACTGCGTTTCTCACGTTACGACTGTGTGTTCTTGGTCACATGTTTTCACCTTTCCAGTCCTTATTTTTTCATGGTCTCAGATATGAGTCTGTACCAAGAAGATATGTTCACCGCTTTGCAGAGTGTAGGAAAGCAAGTGGTACACTTGTCCTCATTTCACCCACACCACTGCACCCTGCAAAGCATACCGATTCCTGCACAGCACACACGGTGTCTCCAGAATGGAGGTGAGATGGAGAGCAAGGTCCATGGGCTCACATATGCTCACATGCTCGAGTCTGCTTAGATGTTTGCAGAGTCTCTACTTTGCTAATCATCTTATTGAGAATTTCTTTCACTTACTGAAACCTCTGGGGGTGTTAATGTCTCCTCCTAAATCCCTTTAACAAGCGAAGACTTTTTTCCTTTACAAGTAAGTTACCAATGGGAAATATGAATAGAGCTGTTGCTCTGTATCGGTTCCTTATGCTCCAGACTCACAAAGCCACGCATCTGGTACCAAGCAGGGAAATTCCCATCAGTTAGCTGGATATTTCCAAATACTGTAGCTTTGGTATTGGGTAGATGAAAAAAATTGAATTTACAAGGCCTCATCTATCCCATCTGGAACTCATGATCTGGGGCTACTTGGGATCCGCCCCACCCCCACCCACCGCCCAATCCACAAAGCATTCCCTGCTCCCTGTGGACAGGATCACACCCTCTGTTTCCTACGTCTCAATCTACAGAGAGCTCCCCTAAAGCAGGTAGCGCATAACTGGGATTGGTGATTTGTGTCAGAGGAAGGTGTCTGCCCCGCCCGCATGTGGCCAGTGGCTAAGCCGTCTCCAAATGCAGACTGTGCTCCTGCGGCTGTCTGAGGACATATCCTAGGAGACCGATGTCAGGATAGGAGGCAGGAATGAATGGAAAGCAGACAACACACAGTTGGGAAGAAACTTTGGCTTCAGACCCCACACACCTCTGCATGGTTGTTAAGTAACGAGAATAATAGTGCATTTGACCTGGGCTACACGGCAAGCCCCGGGAGCTTTGGTTCCAAAGCTGACCAGCAAGGTCAGCCCGAGGCTGCCCAGGGGGCTTGCAGGAGCCAACATCCTGACGCACTGCCAACTCAGTAGTTTTAATGCTCGAGGGCTCCCTAAGACATAGATTTAAGAGGAACTCGGCAGTGCTCAGGCCAGCACTCGCCTCTCCCGTGGCAGGGCTCAGCCTAAGCACCCACAGGCTGTCTCAGAGCCTTGATTTTCAGCTCTGCAGCTAGGAAAGAGCCACAATTTCACTGGTTATCTATTCCAAGATAACCTCCAAGACCAGGAGGCAGATGACTCCAAGGATATGCTTAGCAAAGCCCTGAAATGAATTTACTGGGTGGCATGAGGATCCTCTCCTGCCTGGGCTTCTTGCCTCCCTCTAGTTTCCCGCTAAGATGAACAGCTGCTTCCTCATGGCAAAAACCCCGGAGTGTAAAATTGGTAAATCACAAACGTCCCCTTGCGGATCGTCAGCAGCTGGCCACCCTGGGCACAGTCGGCAGGCAGAGCAGGCGGTCCCTGTGGCTGCAGCAGCCTCTCCACACACCTTCTCCTGGTTCTGCCTCCCTTTCCCTCCCTTCTCTCACCCCTATCCTGTAAATCAGGGGCTCAGACTCTTTTCCAAAGCCCTTATGCTCTTGAAAGTCTTGTCTCTTGTCCCGCACCACCCCTGAACAAGGAATAAGACATGGGACCGATACAGAAGCAGGTGGCTCTGCCCCCAGCAGCATCTGTCCCCACTGTTCACAGAGCTGCGGGCATGACCCTGGGCCCCAGGCTGGCTTGGGGATGGGAGCCACGCGCGAGGACTTGGAAGAAGCAGACAGACATCTGAAGCCAGCCTTCTGCACAGAATCCGAGCCGCCCACCTCCACCCCCGCTCCCCTGGGCATCGCCACTAACCCTCTAGCACCATGCCAGCCTTCTCCCATCCCCTCAGCAGCAGTGGCATGAGGGGAGTCAGCAAGGCATTCCTCGCCGGGACACACTGGTACACAACTGAAAGCCTGACTGGACGAGGCGCTGTATTGGCAGCTGTGTAAACTCAGTTCACCTCCGGGGGGGGGGGGTCAGCAGATCTGACCACAGACCCCCTGCCAGGGCGCAGGGGCCTCCATGGCATTACAGCCCCAGGAAACGGAGCAACAGGCCAGCAGTTGTGGTTCCCTTCCCCTGGCGTGGAGGGCCTTCCTTCTGCTTCATTCTGAGTGCCTCGAGCTCCCTCACCAGTCACAGGACACATTTCAAGGAAGTGAGTGTCGGGATGAGGTCCCATCACTTCCAGGAAGCCCCATTATCAGCCTCAATGACTTGGACCAAATCACAGGGACTGTCTGGAGCACCTGTGAATCACTCAGCCCCGTTTCAACAAATGGCCTGGATGGGGGCTGATTACCCTCCAAACACAGTTCTGTAAAGGAATTTCTAAGTCAGCCTCGATCTCCCTGATGGAGGCTGAATGCTCCAGACAGCGGGGGCAAGGGCCTCCTGCGACTGGCTGGGGCTCCGCACTATTGATGAGTTAATCAACCGTTTTTCTCTGGGGCTTATTCAGCGGCTCAACCAAATCAAGAGCTCGGGGCACTGGGCTGGAGGGAATAAAGGCAGTCATCAGACCAGGAAGCTGGGGAGAAAGATGGGAGGGAAATCAGGGCCCACGTTACGCATGGCTGTCTCAGGCCACATCTGCCTCCTCATGGGGGAAGGAGTGGGACAGTCCAAGGTCTGAATCCTAGCACCACCTCTGGAGGACAGGCCTTGACCAAGCCTCTCTTCAATCTGCCTGAGCCTTTATTTCCTCCTTTGTATACAGCAATAAACAGCACCTCCATCATGGGTTGTTGTCAGGATCAAACAACTTAATGATGCAAAGTGCCTAGCATATACTCGTCCCTCCATAAACAGCCACCTCTCTCCTTGATTTAAAGGACACAGATGAAATTAACTCCTGCTCTGTTTGCAGTGTGTGTTATTTCCTTTGTGTATATTTTGGCTGATCTTCCCGGCAGTGAGTGCTGGGGTTAGGAAGATGAAAAACAGCTAACAAAGGAATATGAAAGGATCGGCCAGAAAAGAAAACATAAAAAAAAAATTAAAACAGTGTCCCAAAGTCCAAGTGAGGAAATATTCTGAGCACAAGAAAGAAACTGGCAGAGCCAGAGACTGCAAGAAGTGGGGTCAGATGAAGCCTTGGGAATGAGCCAGGCTTGGGCCCATGGAGGTCACTGGTGACCACACAGGAGCAGTGCTCAGATGCTGAGCATCACCTTATTGGAAAGTGTCTGAATCTGAGTCCCCAGAAGCAAACTCTAAGACACGGATTCAAGCGAAAGGGGTTAATCTGGGAGGCAGAGGGAAGCGGTACAGGGAAAGGAAGTCAGCCAGGAATGGGGTTATCAGGAAACTTCCACATAATGGCTGGAGTTTCCTCCTATGGGGAACGCCTGAACACAATGCAGGCCTGAGGATCATACCACCTGCGGGACAGGGGACAGGGTGTCTTTACACCAACTGCCATCCATCTTCAGAGGAGGGCCATTTCCAGGTGTGCTAATTCCCCAGCAGCTTCTGCCTGCTACGAGCGCAAGCAGAGCACAGTCTTTGAGGTTCCAGAAAAAACCCTTGGGCACAAAGAGGCAGAAGGATGCAGACTGAAGGCAAGAGGAGAAGGGGACAATGCAGGATGAGACGGTTGGATGACGTCACTGACTCGACGGATAGGCGTTTGAGCAGGCTCTGGGAGTTGGTGATGGACAGGGAAGCCTGGCGTGCTGCAGTCCATGGGGTCACAAAGAGTCGGGCACAACTGAGTGACTGAACTGAACTGAAACTGAATAACATATTGGGAGCAAGGAGGGAAAAAATGAGACAGAACCTGCTGCATAGCACAAGGAGCTCAGCTTGTTGCTCTGCGATGACCTAGAGGGATGGAACGTGGGGTTGGGAGGAAGACTCAAGAGAGAGGGCATACATGTATACGTATCACTGATTCATGCTGTTGTAGAGCAGAAAGCAACACAAAATTGTAAAGCAATTATACTCCAGTTTTAAAAAAAAGCTAAAAATAAAAAAATAAAAAAAAAATTTTTTTAAAGCTTTTCTTAAAGGATTTTCTTAAAGGATATAAGAGTTTCCCTCTAGAGAAGGTGACAGAGGACGGTTTCCAGCTCCAGGGAAAAGGGGTTGGCTTTACAAGGGGCCCACAGTGCTCACACACAGGCAGGACAGGGAACCCAGGCTTCTGGAAACTGATGATGGAAGCTGGTGGCCCTAAGTGCACAGATCAGCTCTGTCCTCACTGCTCTGGTTTCTCAATGATTTAAAAAGCAAAGTCATCATGCTTATCGCAGCTTTAATGACAATTGCCCAAAATGCAGCAGCAATCAAGATGCCCCTCAGTAGTGAATGGATAAATAAACTGTAGTACAGCCAGGCAATGGAATATTATTCAGCACCAAAAAATGAGCTCTCAAGCTATGAAAGTTTACATGGAAAAACCCTAAATGCATATTACTAAGTGAAAGCAGTCCATCTGAAGAGCTACATACAAACTGTAGGATTCCAATTATATGACATCCTGAAAAAGGCAAAGCTATGAGGACAGAAGAAAGATTGGTGGCTGTCAGGAGTTAGGGAGGGGGAGGGGAATGAAGAGAGAGTAGAGAGGATATTCAGGACAGTAAAACAACTCTGCATGACATCATAATGATGAATACATGTCATTACACATTTGTCACCAAGTGTGACCCCTAATGTCCCCTGCTCACTTTAGTTGACAATAATGTACCAATACTAGCTCATCACTTGTAACAAATGGACCTGATTAGTGCAGGATATTAATAGGGGAAGTTGGGAAGAAGAGGGAGGGGTATGTGGAACTTTATTCTTTCTGCTGAACTTTTCTGTAAATCTAATCTACTCTGAAAAGTAAATAAAGTCTGATAAGTTTTCAAAAAGAAAAAATATCAGCAAAAAACAAGCATAGAAGAACTTTCGGAGAACTGAAGAGAGGAAACTTGTAAACTACTCTTCTCCACAGTGGGAGAATGAGTGGCCTGGTGGAGGGGCAGGAAGGGTCCCCCGAGGTGGGCAGCCAGGTCACAGAGAACAGCTCAAGCCTGGCTGTGTGTTTTCCTCCAAGCACATCTGACTGCCCAGGTTCAGCTGTAAGTACAGAGGGGTGGAGGGTTGGATTCACCCAGGATGTGGATGCAAACATGCTTCTAGAATGTTCTCCTTTGCCCCCATCCTCATTTCTCTCCTGGGCCACTGCAAGAGCCTCTCACGCGTCCCCTTCTGATGAGAGTCCATCCTCAACATGACTGCTAGATGGGGCTTTGAAGAAAACTCACCCAAGGGAATCCCTCTCCCTCCTTGCAATCTCTGCTGGTGCCCAGTTGCCTACAGGACAAACATCAGGCTCCTAAGATGACACACAGCAAGGCCTTAGCCCCCCAGGCTCACCCTGACTGTCCTACCTCAGCTCCCCATCCACCTCCAAACCCTCTGCTCCTGCCACACAGCGTTTCCCAAACCATGACTCTATCTGGGCACACACTGTCCCCCTGCCCACTGCCCTGCCCCTATCCTTCGCTTTTGCCCTGGACCCTCCGCTCTCACGCCCCTGCCCAGGCAGTGCTTCCCTGGCACACTCAGGAGGAGTTGAGGAAGCAGTTGGGTCTCTCACAGTTCCGGAATACTGTTTCCATTTCTGCTTTTATGCCTGTGCAGTGAAAGGGCTTATCTGCCTCTCTGTTCCACCAGACAGGTGCTTCAGAGAGACAGAAGACAATGCATTATTCCTGTTGTCACCACCGCCCCCCCCCCCATCACCAGCACAAAGCCAAACATGGTGGGGCTCAGGAAACTTGGTGCGATGACTGAGCAAATGGATGAGCGTAAATGGATGGAAATCACCTAACCCAGTGCCACCAGAACCTGGAATGTAAGGCAGCATTTTCTTCTTCCCTGGAACACAATCCTCTCATGCAGTCTCACTGAGCATCACTCGCTGGGAGAAGAGTCTGTCTCTGAGAAGAGCTTGGGACTCTGGGGGGCTTGGCCCTGAGCCAGAGAGGCACAGGGGCACTGCCACTGCCTCCGGTCCCCAGGCTCAGCGCCCTTTGGCTCCCATCTCGACCTCGTGCACTCTTGTGAGGCCACAAGAGAGCACACTAAAGGTCTGCACAGTAGGTGCTTTATTTTTCCCCACTAATTCCCCTCCATGCTGTAATGGGACAATCGTGTCAAGAAGTCTGCTCCTTAAATCTCATTTCGGAGGCAGACATCCCTGCTGCTGATAAGGACAGCTACCACTTATACTGCTTTCTCAAATGATAGTAAAAGACCATCCCACCTTTAGCTCCAAGTCTCTCGGCCATTCTAAGAAATGAAGGGGCTGTCAGGAAATCACAAGGAATATAAGTTACATCATCATCTGTATCACTGGGAAGAAGAATGATAAATCGGCCACCATCAGCTTCAGGAATCATTCAGTCACCTTGATCCATGCCACCAATGACCTCCGCTCGACACAGTCCTCCCGCGCTTCCGCCTACCTGAACACCTCACACCCATGCAGACCAAACCCAACTCAGCTCACACTAAGCTGTGCTTCTGCTTTTCCGGCTATGAGACCCCGAAGTGGCACTCCTTTCTAGGATTGTGCCAGAACCCACAAGAAACTCTCCCCGTGTCCTCGGATGAGCAACCCCAGGGGAGGTGACCAGGCTCTTCTCCTAAGTCTGGAGTCCCGTTGTTAGACTCTGGAGGCCAGCCTGGGTCTAGGTGTTGGGCATTCATTCCACAAAGATGTCCTAGGCACCTCCTGTGGGTCAAAGCATCAGACCCTGGGATGGATGGGGGTGGGATGAAGAGGGGGAATGAGGACTGAATATTCACAGCATATTCCCTCTAGTTGCTCACAGGCCAGTTAGGGAGAAGCTGTTCACACAGACTAATCAAGGGAAGCACCGGGGGCTGCAGGAGCACAGAGGACAGATGCCTTGCTAGGCTGGGAACATCAGGGAAGACTTCCAGAAAGAGGCGATGGGTGACTTGGGTCTGAAGAAATGAGAAGGCCTCACATCCACTAGGCTGGCTTCACTTTAATAAAAAGCAAAAGACAGAAACGGAAAATAAATACTCGTGAGGACACAGAGACATCGGACCCCATTACACCGCAGTGGGAATGCAAACACGTACAATCACGATGGAAGACAGTAGGGCAGTTCTTTAAAAAATCAAAAATAGAATGACCATACGATCCAGCAGTTTCACTCCTGGGTATATGTCCAGAAGGACTGAAGGCAGGATCTCAAAGAGATACCCGTATACCCACGCTAACAGCAGCATTATTCGCAAAAGCCAAGAGGTGGAAGCAACACAAATTCTCCTCAGCGGACAGATGGATAAACAAAATATGGTTTAGTCACACAGTGGAATATTCAGCCTTAGAAATGAGGACAATTCTGACACAGGCTTCAATATGGATGAACCCTGAGGGCACTATGCCAAGTGAAATCAGCCAGTCCCAAAAAGACAAATACTATATGCTTAATATAAACACTCCCACTTATATCTACAGTACTGAGTCAAAATCATAGAGACAGAAAGTACACTGGTGGTTTCCAGGGGCTGCAGGAAGTGGGAGACATAAAATTCACATTTGATGGGTGCAGAGTTTCAGTTTGGGAAGATGAAAAAGTTCTGGAGATGGATGGTGGCGATTATGGCACAGCAATGCCCTGAACTGCGCCTGAAAGAGGTTAGAATGGTATCTAACCAGTATCTCACGGAAAAACCTGAGTGAACTCTTTGACCAAAGCACTATTGTGTATATTTTATCACAATTTTTAAAATAAACAAACAAAAATGAAAGGGAGTCTCCCGGGGAGAGCATTTCAGGCAGGAGCACTGTAATAGGCCTCTCTCGCTATCTCTTAGGGCCAGGGGTACTAGAGGGTACCAGCACCCTGCAGGGACATCTAGGGAGCCAGCCAGAGCCCAGAGTCCTCGGTTTGTCCTGCTGGGCTTTCAGGGCTCACCTAGCTCTGCTACGTGCCCTGATCCATTCGCATCTGCCTGCCCATGAGCTTCTGCCTTGCTCTGCTCATTCCACCGGCCCCGCCCTGCCAGCCCTCAAAAGCACCCCTCAAGGATGAGAATTACAACAGGGCCAGCAGAGGCAGGCAGGCAAGTGTGAGAAAACAGTGGAACCAAGAGTACAAGTAGAAGCACCCCTAGAGCACGGTCAGGAGAGGACAGATGGGCAGGCCCGTGAGGAGCGTACAGCCCTGCCCCACTGCCGCCCATGGGAGCTGCTCTCCAGGAGTTAAAGGCAACCGCCGGCCTGCCCCCAGGAGACAAAGCTCAAAGAACCAGAGCTTCTTATAGAACAAACGGAGAATCACAGGGAATGTCTCCTCCACTGACTGCCCATCAAGGAAGCCGATGGCAGCTGGGCCCAGTCGCCGTCACCCAGGGGTCTCCCTGTCCCTGTGGGTCCCGAGGACACATAGGCTTGCAGGCATAAAGAGAACATCGACCCCACACTCCCTGCTGATCATACATTCCACGGTGCTGCGCCAGGCACAGGCTGGGGGACAGGAAGGGTCCTGACACTCCCCAGCATGTCACCCTATGGACAGAACCCAGGCTCTCCTCCACTTCCGACAGGCCCATCGCGTGACTCAGCTCTCTGACCTCACCTCGACCCACTGACTGTCCGGCTCTCGGTGCCCCAGCCCCACTGAGCATCTCTTGGTCCCTCCAGCCCACCAAGCCTTTGGAGTCTCATCGCCTTTGCATTTGCTGTCCCCTCCATTAGGACCGCTGCTCCCCCTCTCGCCAGGACTGGCTCGAGCTCATCCTTCAGGTCTCAGCTCAAATGTCATGCCTCCAAGAGGCCCTCCCTGACCGCCCAGACGTCCTGTCACATCCGCTGCTCTGTTTATTCCCTTATTTGCTGGCTGGCTGGCTCCTCCTAGCAGCATTGATAACCCCATGAAGGGACTTGTCTGCCATTTTTGCCCTAGTACCCAGATTCAGTACTGGGCAAAAAGAGTCAAAATATCTGTAAAGTAAATGAATGAATGAGTATCATCTGCCAGGCACTTTCACACCCATCGTCTCACTTGAGCTATCAGGAAATTGCTTTGAGATGGGAATTACCACCCCCACTTTATAGATGAGTAAACTAAGCGAGCCCAGGGCACACAGTGAGACAGACACAGAGCTGGGATTCAAAGCCACATCTGTCTGAGGGTCTTGCAGAGCCTTCAGGGGACATATGAAGTAAATGAAACTGTGCAAGCATCTGTGTGTACGTGCTTGCCAGGCACCAGCCTGGGGCCCTTAGGCTTGGACATGGTTCCTCCACACAAGCCTGTGAGACTCCTGGAGGAGAAGACCCTCATCTTTTTCATATGCTTGTGCCCAGAACGTTCCACAAGGCCTTCAACTGAGCTTCAGTAAAAGTTTGCTGAACTAACCGCAAATCCACGAGCCATCTCCATGTGAGCAATCGTTGTTTATGTTCTTGTGCTTTTTTCCATGTGTATGTCAGGGCAGACAGGACACCTGAGCCTCCGGAGACTAGCTTAGCAATCGCTTAGGGGTAAACGATGACCTAGAGGGCGTGAGGCCTGGAACCATCAAAGTGCCTGATGTCTCTATGCACTTCCTGTCTGGGCCTCACCACCTACTACCTCACCTCTGTACGTGGAAGAGGGAATGTGAGTGTGTGAGTCTATGTGTATCTGGGTGGGTGGAGTCTTCTGTGGGAGTCTGGGGTTGTCTGTGCGTGTGTGTGTGTGTGTATGTGAGCATGTGTGCATGTGATGTGTTACTAGGGCTACTTTTGGCTGAACCTACATGCAGATCTGAGTGTGTATGTGTGTGTGTGTGTGTGTGTGTGTGTCCGGGTGGGTGAAGTCATAGGTGAGGTCTGGGCGTTTCTGTGGACGTGTTTGTGTGCACCTGTGATATGTTGCAGCTATTTGTAGCTGTGATTCTACATGCAAAGGTGTGTGTGTGTCTGCGTGTGTGTGTGTGTCTCCTGTTTCCCCCTCAAGATTGTAAATTCCTGACAAGTGAGAGACCAGGTGGGCTCCTTTGTCTTTTCTTACCAACCACTTCCTGACCGTCCAATAAAAACCAACTAATCTGTTAATTAGCAGCAGGTGACCTCAGGGCTTACCCTTCCCCTGGATCCCTGACCACAGGGCCTCCCAGCATCACAGTGATGAGGGCCTAGCCCGCCCAGAGAGCATAAAGAACACAGTCCCTACTTACCCACCGCTCACCCTTCCACCCCATCTGCCTCAGCTCCCTCCACCCACCTGGACTACTGACACCCCACCTTGAAAAGGCAGTCTACGTTTCAGAGGTCCACTGAGGCCTGAAGCTCAGCCACCAGCTCCCATTCAGGCCCCTGCAGAGGCTGATCCTCCCCACCCCCTTCACCCTCCACCAGTTCATGCAGCACACGTCGTGTGGTCAGTGCAGAAGGAGGAACTGTCTGCAGAGCCCCCAACACTGGCCGCCTCTGTCCTCACCAACAACCGCGGACTGTTCCAGCCCCACAAACACTTCCGTGGCTTTGTCTCCATTAAAGGCACAACCTTGCTCAGTCAATTAATGAAGCACCTTCTCTCCCGCAATTCTAAAATTTCCCCAGAGTCAAATGTAAAGTGTATACAATTACACAGCCCACGTTTTGATAAAGAAAGGCTTACGTCTTTAATAATTCTCAATGAAAGAACATCCTGTGAAAGAATTGTTTAATTAAAAGACAACAATGGGATAAAAGGCAAATAAAAAGGAAAAAAGAGAGAGATCACAACTGTTAATTCAGAACTAAATAAATATCCTCCACTTGAGATCCTTAAATAGTTTTCTTGGAGTCCAGATATACTTGTTTAGCATGCAAATGAATTCTAGCATTAATCATGCCAGAGAAATGAGCAACTGTACTTTAACTAACTTTGTATCTCCCTGCTTAAAGAACAGCAGACATGTCCCAGGCAGCTCTGAAACTTCAGGTTTGACACAGTGACTCTGCTTCTCCAGGACAAATTTGGGATCACTGGAAGGAACTCTGGCTGGCTCAACCAAAAGTGGCTTGTTGAGAACAGGACATAGTCTAGACTTCAGCTTCTGGGGAAATAGAATAGAGATATTCTCCTCTATTCCTCCTCCGAAGTACAACTAAAATCCCCAAACAGAAACCAAAGAAGAATCTGCACAGTGAAGAGAAGGTAGGCCAGCAAGGAACCTTGGAACCCAGGGAAGATGGTGATGGGATCTCTGAGTTTTCTTTCTGTCTCATGTATTCCAGTCTTGGCGCTGAAGAGTTGACAACCCATAAAAAGCCACAGGCTGAAAAAAGACAAAGCCTGCTTTCTCTAGCCAAAGGTCCAGGAAAGGGAGCAGTGGAAAAAGATAGAAAACTTCTGGACAGTATGCACTCTGTTGCAGCCAAACACCCCAGAAAAAGGTGTGACCGCACCCACACTCTGACCAGCAAAGGCACAGAGAGGCCCTAGAGACCCACCTTCACCAGGCTGTGACAAGGTTCCCTTTCCCCCGCTGCATGATGTCACAGGAAGCTCAGTGGAGAGTCAGGGCTTTAGCCACCACAGCAGTAAAGAGGTTACCCCTATGGTTTTAGTGCAGGTAGGGAATAGTTACGGGACATTCCTATTTCTCCCAGCCAGGGAGGCGTCAGTGAGACCTTCGGAAGGAGCCTAAACTCCCACATCTGTCCAGCAATCTCACCTCTAGTGTTAACAGAAGCCAAGAGGAAAATCAGGACGTTACTCCCACTTGGCAGTAATGAGAAAGCTAGCTTCTCCCTAAAGTGGAGTCATAAGAATCAAACAAAAACAGAAGGTTGAAATAAGACCCAGAACTTCATAGTGTAATAGCCAGAAATGTCCAGCATTCAAGTGAAAATCACTGTTCTTACCAAGTTCCAGGAAGAACTCAAGCAATGAAATACAACACTGAGATCATGAAAGTGGTTAAGAAAAATGTGGCAAAGATTTAAAACAGCCATCATAGAAACTAATTCCCCATTGAGAAATTGCCATACTTGATGCAAATGAAAAAACAGAAAGTCTCAGCAAACACGTAGAAGATATCACAACAAACCAAATGGAATTTGAGAACTGAAAACTGCAATAACTGAAAATAAAACTCAGTAGAGGGCTCAACAGCAGAATGGAGGGACCAGAAGGAAGAGGCATGAACTGAAAGACAGAACAATAGAAATTACCCAGTCTCAACAACAGAGAGAAAACGGACTAAAAAATATAAAAAGGAATATAGGCCTCAGGGACCTGTGAGACGATTAGAAATATGTCTAACTTTTGTATTATTGCAGTCCTAGAAGGAGAGGAGAAAGAGGGTGGTGCAAACATGTACTTGAAGAATTAATGGCTGAAAACTTCTCAAATTGGGTGAAAGACCTAAATCTACAGATTTAAGAAGCTGCTGCTGCTGCTGCTAAGTCGCTTCAGTCGAGTCCGACTTTGTGCGACCCCATAGACGGCAGCCCACCAGGCTCCCCCTTCCCTGGGATTCTCCAGGCAAGAACATTGGAGTGGGTTGCCATTTCCTCCTCCAATGTGTGAAAGTGAAAAGTGAAAGTGAAGTCGCTCAGTCGTGTCCGACTCTTTGTGACCCCATGGACTGCGGCCTACCAGGCTCCTCCATCCATGGGATTTTCCAGGCAAGAGTACTGGAATGGGCTGCCATTGCTGGGTGAACTCCAAATAGGAAAACCCAAAATAAATCCATGTCAAGACACATCTTAATCAAACTTCTGAAAACTAAAGACAAAAAAATTACTTAAGGCAGAATAGAGATAAACAGCACCCTACCTATAGGTGGAGATCAACCTGAATGAGAGCAGATATCTCATCAGAACCATGGAAGCCATAAGGAAGTGCCACACGTTTTAAGTGCTGGGAGAAAGGACCTGTCACCCAGAATCTTGTATCCATTAAAAGTATCTTTCAGGACTTATGGGAATATAAAGACATTCTCACATAAAGGACCACTAAGAGAATGTTTCACTGATAAACTTTCTCTAAGAACGGCTAAAGGAAGTGCTCCGAACAGAAAGAAAACAATAAAAGAAAGTACCTCAGAATATCACAAAGGCAGAAGAAATACAGTAAGCAAAAATATGGGCAAACAATATGTTTTCTCTACTAAGCATTACAAATTATGCTGAAACTTGAAGAAAAATTGCAACAGTGCCTGATGTGTTTCTAAATGTATGTCAATATGTAAGACAAGAGAATTACACAGTGGTAATTTTTTTTTTAAAAAAAAGAGAGGTAGGATTTTGACACTTCATTCGAACAGGTAAAATGTCAACATCAGTATATTGTAGCAAGATTATATGGTTTTCTGTGTGTGTGTGTGTCTAGAGAGAGAGAGAGAGACAGAATCATACTTAATCACTTTAAAAGTTAGGGAAAGCAAAGCAATATACTTCACTACAAATTAATCAAAATAGAATTCTAAAAAATATTCAAGCAAAGAAGAGGGAGGAAAAGGAAAGAGAAACAAACAAACAAACAAAAAACAGAAAAACAAACCAAAAAATGGCACTTAAAATATATCAATAATGACATTAAATATAAATGGCCTAAATACAACTAAAAAAGAAAAATTGGCAGAGTGGATTGAAAGCCAAGTCCAATTATATGCTGTCTGCAAAAATAAAGTCAATTTTGTTGTGGGAATATTGTTTATATAACAATACAGAGGTTGAAAGGAAAAGAATGGAAAATGTTCTATTACACCAGCATTAATCGAAAGAAAGCAAGAGTGATAACGTTACTATGAGATAAAGTAGACTTCAGAGCAAAGCAAGTCTACAAAGACATAAGGGATATTAAATGATGAAAAGAGTCAATCCATTAAGAAGACCCAGCAATCCTTGATGTTTAGGCACCAGACAGCAGAGCTGCAAAATGTGTAAAGAAAAACTGATAGAACTGAGAAGATAAACATTCAAATCCACAGTCACACTTAGGGACTTCAATGTATCTCTCTCAACAACTGATAGAAAGATTAGGTGGAAAGTCAGCAGTACAGAAATATCTAGCAGTATCATCAACCAGCAGAATCTGATACATATCCATAAAACACTCCGCTCAACAACAGCAGAATACACATTCTTTTCAAGTGCCCAGAGAACTTATACCAAGATAGACCATATCTTGGGTCATAAAAAAAAATGCCAACCAATTTGTAAAAATTGAAATCCTTACTATTGCATAGCACAGGGAACTCTGCTCAGTGTCATGTGGCAGATTGAATGGGAGAGGAGTTTGGGGGAGAATGGATACAAGTATACGTATGGCTGTCCACCTGAGACTTTCTGTCCACCTGAAACTATCACAATATTGTTAATCAGCTATACGCCAATACAAAATTAGAAGGTTTTTTAAAAATGTCAATAGTCTACTACTATTCATAATATGTAAAATTATGCTATGTATGTATACAGACAAAAAATGAAATGTTATACAGTACATTCTCTGACCACTATAGACTCAAACTAGAAATTAATAACAGAAAAATAACAGCAAAATTTCTAAACACTTGGAAACCAAACAACATACTACAAAGTAGCCCATTGGTCAAAGAGAAAACCACACCAAAAATTATACTTAACTGAGTGAAAATGAAACACAGCATATCAAAACCTGTGGGACACAGCTGAAGTAATAATGGCAAGAAATTTTATAACGCTAAAAGCACACGCTAGAAAAGAGGAAAAGTGTCAGATCAATAAAGTTCCCACCTCAAACATCTAGAAAAAGAAAAGCAAAGTAAACCCAAAAGAAGCCGGAAAATAATAAAGCTAAAACCCCAAATCAATGAGATGGAAAACAGGAAAAACAAGTAGAAAATATAAATAAAAAAGTTTGTTCTTTGAAAAGATCAATAAAATTGACAAACCTCTAGTGAGGCTGACAAAGAAAAAAAAATTACCAATATCAGTAATGAAACTGGGATCACTATAGACCTGCAGACATCAAAGGGATAATAAGGGACTGTTGTGAACAACTCTATACATGTGAAGTTGACAACGTAAGATGAAATGGATCAATTCCTCAAAAAACACAAACCATGCAGCTTATCCATTATGACACAAATCTGAATAGCCCTATCACTATCGAGGAAATTGAATTCATAATTTTAAAACTCCCCAAGAATAAATCTCCACCCCGAGATGTTCTCACTGAAGAATTCTATCGATTGTTTAAAAATCAATTAACATTAATTCTATACAATATCTTCCCAAAAAAATAGGAGGAAATACCTGTCTCAATTACCTTTATGAAGCTATCAGTACTTGAAACCAAACCAGACAAGGATTGTACAAAAGAAGAAAACATTAGATTGATATCATTGGTGCAGATAGAAGAATAAATCCTTAACAAAATGTTAGCAGATGGATTCCAGTAACATATAAAAAGGATTATACAACATGACAAAGCAGGGCTTATTCCAGGGATGCAAGAATGTTTCAAGATTTGAAAATCAATCCTTTAATAACCTACCATATTAACAGACCAAAGAAGAAAATTCACATGATCATATCCATCAATGCAGAAAAAGCATTTTATATATTTCTACGTCCACTTATGATAAAAACTCTCCAGAAAAGGAATAGAGGGGATTTCCTCACTTGGCGAAGCACAGCTACCCAAAAACCTACTTCTAGCATCACTCTTAATGGCAAAATTAAGTTGAATGCTTTCCTCTTTCACTTATTCAGGAAACAAAGTTAGAATATCTGTTCTTACCAGTCTCAACACAGCACTGGAAATTTCAGCCAGTGCAATAAAGGGGAAAATGGAAATAAAAGGCCTAAGACAGAAGGAGAAGAAAACTGGTCCCATTAGCAGATGACCTCATTGTAAAGAAAATCACAAGGAATACAGAAAAAATGGAGATAATAAGTGAATTTAGCAAGGCCACAGAATATAATACACACACACAAAATCAATTATACCAATAAAATTTTTAAAATCATTTTTATACACTAGTAATGAACATATAGTCACTGAAATTTAAATAAAATACCATTTATTATTGACAGAAATATGAAACACCTAAGCATAAATCTAAAAAAATAAAGAAAAACATGTATAGGACTTTTATGCAGAAAACTACCAAATGCTACTGAAAGAAATTAATGGAAAGATCTATATAAATACAGAGACATAGTGCATTTATAGACTGGGAGGCTCAATGCAGTAAAGATACCAATTGTACTCAAATCGATGTATAGATTTACCTGCGCGCATGCTCAGTCACACAGTCATGTTCAACTCTTTGCAAGCCCACAGACTAGAGCCAGCCAGGCTCCTCTGCGCATGGACTTTTCCAAACAAGAACACTAAAGTGGGCTGCCATTTCCTACCCCAGAGGATCATCCCAAACCAGGGACCGATCCACATCTCTTGTGTCTAATTCCTATCAAAATCCCAGAAGATTCTCTCTAGATATAGACAAGATTAACCCAAAAATTATTTGGAAAGGCAAAATAAGTAGAACAGCTAAACGATTCTGAAGGGGGGGCGGGAAGCCAAGTACGAAGAATTTCAAGACTTACATAGCTATGGAAATCAAGACTGTGTGGTATTGGCAGCGAAACACACAGATCAACGCAACAGGATAGAAAACCTACAAACAGACCCACACAAATACACCAAATGAATCTTTAGCAAAGATGCAAAGTAATTCAGTGAAGGAAGAACAGTCTTTTTAACAAATAGTGCTGGAGCAACTGAACATCCACAGACCAAATAAATAATAAATAAATAACCTCAAACTAACTCTCACACCTAATACAATAATTAACTCCAAATAGATAACAGATTTAAGTGTAAAACATAAAACTATAAAACTTTTCCAAAAAAAAAAATAAGAAAAAATCTTATATAAGCAGAAGCAAAGAGTTCTTAGACTTGACACCAAAAGCATGATCCATAAAATTAAAAATTGATAAACTGGACTTCATCAAAATAAAATATTTTCTCTCTGTAAAATATCCAGGGATGTTTCTTTCAAACAACGAAAGGAAGAACAGAAATGCTACAGACTGGGAGAAAGCATTTGCCAGCCACATATTGCTACCTAGGAAATTAAGAACTCACAAAATTCAACAGTTAAAAAATATCCAATTAGAAAAGAAGTACATGAAAAGATGGCCTTCCCAGGTGGCACTGGTGTTAAAGAACCCGCCTGCCAGTGCAAGAGAGGTCAAGAGCCGCAGGTTCCATCCCTGGGTGGGGAGGATGCCCTGGAGAAGGGCATGGCAACCCACTCCAGTATTCTCTGCTGGAGAATCCCATGGACAGAGGAGCCTGGTGGGCTACAGTCCAAGGGGTCACAAAGAGTCGGACGCGACTGAAGCGACTTAGCACAGCACAGCACGTGAAAAAATGTTTAACATCTTAGTCACGAGGGAGATGCAAGTTGAAACTACAGTGCTCTCTTACCACACACCTGTTAGAATAGCTAAAATAAAAAACAGAAACAACATCAAATACTCATGATGAGGAGAAATCAGATCATCCGTGCACTGGTGGGAATATAAACTAGTGCAGCCACTCTAGAAAAGAGACTCACAGTTTCTTCAAAATGAAACAAAACACGCAGCTACTATATGACCCAGAAATTGCATTCCTGAATATTTATCCCAGAGAAATGAAAGCACGCTCACACAGAAACCCACACGTGAATGTTTTTAGCAGCGTTATTCCTAATAGCCCAAAACTGCTCAGAAAAACATCTGTCTTTTTTTAATAGTCCAAGATACCACTTCGCCATCACCAGTGCTGCTGCTGCTGCTGCTAAGGCGCTTCAGTCGTGTCCGACTCTGTGCAACCCCATAGACGGACACCCACCAGGCTCCCCCGTCCCTGGGATTCTCCAGGCAAGAACACTGGAGTGGGTTGCCATTGCCTTCTCCAGTGCATGAAATTGAAAAGTGAAAGGGAAGTCGCTCAGTCGTGTCCGACTCTTAGCGACTCCATGGACTGCAGCTACCAGGCTCCTCCGTCCATGGGATTTTCCACTCCTTTTCCTAATTTTCTTTTAATGTTTACCTTTTGACACTCTTCATTCATTTTTCCCCACACCCACCCCACCTCTGGCAACTACCAATCTGTTCTCCGTATCTATAAGCTTGTTTTCTGTTTGTTTCATTTTGCTTTATGTATGCGCTTTACATTCTACATTTAAGAGAGATCGTGCAGTATTTGTCTTTCTCTGGCTCATTTCACTAAGCATAACGCCCTCAAAGTCCATCCATGTGTCCCTATATCCTGTATCTTGACTGTATTGATGTCAATATCCTGGTAGTGATATTGAATTACAACTTTGCAAGATGTTACTACTGGGGGAAGCTGGATAAAAGTGCACTGGGTCTCTGTATTATTTATTATACCTGCATGTGAAACTCTCTCTCAAAATAAAAGGTTTAATTTAAAAAAAAGTTGAGGGCAGAGAAAAGTCAGGCCCTCAGGATCCCAACCAGCATCTCCAGAGGTTGCTTGAATGAGTTCCAGAAACTGCAGAAACAAGCAGCCTTGTTCTTGATCTGCAGTAGCTCATGGCATTGGAGGAACAGAGAACAGGAGGAGGATTGCCCTCCCAGAAGACCACTTCTGTTAGGCACCCAGACGGCAGCGGAGATGCTCCATGGTATCCCACCACGACCACTGTCCCTTGCTGCCGGTCACAGCATGTGCCTTGAGAGGCTGGGGCCGTGAAAGGGAGATGACAGCAGAATCCCCACATTCCAAAGGCACGGCTCTGGCTCACGAATACACAGGAAGGATAATGACAGTGAGACAGGTCACTCAGAAAGACACCTTCTGGGCCAGCCATAGACTTTGAACGTGACAAGGAGAAAGGGTGTCAAGCAAGTCTCTTGTCCAGGGTCCATTCTGGGGAACCCTAGGTTTACAAGATATTCTGGGGAAAGGATTCAGTGGTCAGATTAGTTTGGAACCACTGCATTTTTCATGCCCCTCTTGACAATTCACAGTGCACCCTAGCACACTGAACGCACTGTAAACAATCTGCCAACGTTGCATAGTTTGGCCAGAGAAACGGATTGCCATGCAACTTCCTTTATGATTACAACAAATACACTTTGAAAAATGATGATCTACTCCAAACTTTCACTAGATTCAAGAGACCCAAACGGATGGTTCCTGGCCTCTGCAGTGAAGAGCTCACCACCTTAATGAGATCAGGGTAAAACAGCATAGAGTGGGTGCCTTAAACAACAAACACTTATTTTTCTCTATTCGTTCTGGAGGCTAGGAAGTTTAAGATCGAGGTGCCAGCAGATGCTGGCACTATAGCCTTCCTGTACCCTCACATGGCAGAGCAAGGGAGCTTGGGCCTCTTCCTCTTCCTCTAGGAACACGAATCCCACCATCATGACCTCAGTCAAACGAACCACCTTCTTACCTCCAAATACCACAACATTCAGGTTAAGACTGCAACACATGATTGGGGGATGGGTGGGGGTGGAGACAAACATTCGGTCCATAGCAGAGTGTTTCTGAAGGGCACAGTCTCAGGAATGAAGTCAACAAGGATAAGGGGGTTTTATTATAGTGTGTGTATGTGTGTGTGAGTGTGTGTGTGTATGGAATTTTCCAGGCAGAAATACTAGAGTGGGTTGCCATTCCCTTCTCCAAAAGATCTTCCCAACCCAGGGATCGAACCTGAGTCTCCTGCATCTCCTTGCTGGCAGGCAGATTCTTTACCCCTAAGACACCTGAGAAGCCCATAGATACTGCTAAATTGTCATCTGAAATTTTTTTTTTACCAATTTACACTCTGGGCAACAGTTTGTGAAAGGGAACATTTGCCTCCAATGTCTATAAAGAAATAGAAAAATGTTCAAGAAAATTTACTAAAAAAAAAAAAAAAAAAGCAGACGCATACTATGACCCAAACTTAAAAAAAAAAAAGAATAAGCTATAATTACATGACACTATATTTGTGGGGAAAGATGGGAAGATATACACTGAACCTTTGAAGGTGATTATCTCTGAAGGGTGGGAGACAAGCCTTGCTCACTTTTAACTGCGTAGGGATTGATCATGGTTGAAGCAGAAGGAAAATATTCGAGGTACTTTTCAAGAAAAAAGAGAAAGTGATAGGAACTAAATATGAAACAGAACAAAAAATTCCAGATATGAAGAAAATGCAATCGAGTGGCAACTGTCCAGCACAGCTTATCATCAGAAACCATCTCTTTCTTTTCTACAAAATGAATTTTTCACATGAAAATACTTTATGAGAGAGCAGCTCCTTGACCCAGCTTTGCTTAGCACCTCTATTCTGGCAGCGTCTAGGTCTCTATTCACAACCCCATGTCAATGCAGACAACACAATATTGTCCCCCTGTGAAACAAGCTCATGCTTCCTACCAAAATACTGATTGTAAAGCACGGTTATTCCTTCCACCCTCAAACAAGCATTGCTAATGTTTCTGTTTAACTTCCCTCCAGATTTGGTTTTATGCAAAGATATCCAGGATCTCTTATCTGGTTGTCACACGATGTGTACAACCTTATGGCCTGCTTTGCTCTTCAGAGTCTATGAGTTCATCTCATGCAACTGGGCAAACATTCACGGAACAATACCTGATCACCTGGGTGTACCACAGTTTCCTTAACCACCCTCCAAGGGTTGGCTCTTTAGAGTATCACCAATTTTTAATTCAGGAGTTTTGAACTACATCGTGCAGAAGGCTTTCTGTGTAATTAGGATAATCCCTTAGGAGAAATTCCTAGAAATGGAATTACTGAGTCAAAGGGTTTAAACACTTTTATGGTTCCAGATACACATTACTAAATTATCTTCTGAAAAGTCTTCACCAGTATATGGTAGAAAAGGCAAGCGTTCATTCAACCAAAGTCTCACCAGCACTGGGTACTCTTTAATTGAGTGGTAAAAAATGGCATCCTGTCTTAATTTGCTTTGCTTTGATTACAGCTGAGGTTTTAGTGATTTTCCATATGTTTGTTAACAAGCTGAATTTCCTCTTGTGATTTGTTTGATCATGTTCTTTGCACATTTATCTACTGAGAAGGATCAGTATCACATTTAAGTTTCCCGAAGAGCTCTTTGTCACCCTTCAGGTATGACTCCCTTATCTGTTGACCACCACTGGTGCCCACTTGAAATAACACTAGTTATGAAATGTTAGATCTATAGAGCGTTCAACACAGGCAACCTCTGGTTTGATTTTCACAACAGTCCTATTCGTAGGACAGGTGGGATTTGTAATCCACATTTCAGAGCAGAAAGTAGTGGTACACTGTGGTTAGGTTTCTACATGACCTACTAAATAGCAAGGCTGGGACCAGAATGTGTCCTTCAATTTCAGGAGGCACGATAGTACAAAAGCTCTGAGTCCAGTTCTGCAAACTAGCTCTGCCCTCACCACCTGCACCTCCGTGAATGGGGAGACCACTCCAAGCCCCAGGAATGACAGCGGCAATTTCCTCCTGGGGCAGGTGAAAGGGGCCAACAAGGTCATGAACATATAAAGCTGTGCTCAGTGTCTGGCTCACTGTAACTGCTCCATAAATCATTAACAATTCCATAAACACTTGCTGATGCCTTTGGGCCCACTCTGCTGGGCCCTGGAAATTCACTATGGGAACGCAGGAGTTCAGAGTCCGGCGGGGAAAACAGACAAACTGCCAATCCACATGGCAGGCCTCACAGAATCACATTCAAGGCACTGACCAGGTCTGACCTAGACTCCTTGTCCCCTCACTAAGACATCCATCACTCAAGGTCAAGTTCATCATTCTGATCTTTCTCATTTGGGCAGTCTGGCTGCTTCATTCCAATGTCATCCATGAGGGGTCAGCAGACCAAACAGAATGACTCATAAATTTTCCCACGTCCCATCCGTCAAGCCCTTCCTCCACGTCTCTGCCCTCCGCAGGAGGAGCCTATGTTTTTCGTGAACATGTACTTCTATCATCTCTGTCCAGAGGCCCAGCCACCGATCCTCAGGGCCTGGCCACTTCGGAGTCTGCAGAGAGCTGCCCTTCTGGGGTTTCAGCACACAGGCCCACTAGCAGATGGAAGGAGCACGGAAAAGCCACTGGTCCCTGATGCCCCACACTGTGCCTGACTCCTGGGGAGCTGAGAGGGGTGTTTGGGGTCTGCTTCAGCACCTCTGTGGGACCAGGCTCTAATTCTGACTCTACAGGGACTCTGGTAAAAGGAAAGAGGCCAGACCGTGGAAATTGACATGAAGGGAGGTACAGAAGCAGGGTAGAATGGGAGAAACACATGAGCTCTCGGTGAAAGGGATCCTGGTTCACCGTGCGACTTTGGGCAAGCGACAGCATCTCCCTGCCTCAACGCCTTATCTCTGAAGTCGGAATTAAAACAGATCTTGCTTCAAAGGTCAATCATGCAAACTATTGCAATCATTTCTATAACTGAATCCCCGACTCTCCCAACAACATTCGGTCTGTAGGGAGAAAAGAGTCACCAGTTCCAAGCACTTCTTGTGTGTAGGACTTTATGTTAAACACATCTCCTGAATTCATCTCAGTACATTCTCAGCATAACCTCATTCAGTCACTGAGCTAAATATCTATTCGGTACAGCAGTGAATGAAACACACACATGAGCCTCCTCTGGTGGAACTTACATTCCAGTGAGAAAAAGAGAAAATAAACGAGATAAATAAATAAAATGCGCATTACGTTACAGGGTCATGAGTGTTCAGAAAAACAACAAAGCAGAGAAGGAGAGCAAATGTGAAGCTGGGGACTAAAACTTTAGAAGGCTGGTCAGGGGAGACTCCCCTGGGAAGGTAACAGAGACAGTCTGGATCACTGGTAATATCCATTCCTCTCTTCCCGTGGGTGGTACATGCTGCACAGCTCAGCTTGCTTTGGCAAATGGGATGTTAACCGACATGACGCAAGCAAAAGCTTGAAATACGCACATGCGGACACTTGCCTGCCTCTGCTTTGGCCAAAAGAGAGTTTCTTAACAATAGAGAGCTGCTCCTCAACCTCGGCCCCAGCTGAGAGGCCAGGAGGAAAATCCACAAGGGGAAGCGAAACCTACCAGCCCGTCTGGACGAGTCGCCCCACCCAGCCTGCAGGGACCCATGAGGTGCCGAATGCCAGTGAAACTGCAGGTCGTTTTTTCACAGCGCATGATACGGTCATATCAGTGACTGGATGGACTTTGGGGTAAAGGCCTCAAGGAAGTGGGAGAAGGAGCAATGTGACTATCTAGGGGAAGACTGCGCCAGGCAGAAAAGAGAACAAGAGAAGAAATCATGCCAGGAATATTCAAGGCACAGCAAGGAGGCCTGGATGGCTGGAAGGAAGGGAACAAGAAAGAGGACAGGAGGAAATGAGGTCAAAGAGACGAGGCACGGCTGGATCGAGTAAGACATTAGATGCAGGATGACCATTTAGCATCCAAACCAGAACACGCTTTTAAAACTGAAGTATCATTTTCATATAGTAAAATACAATCTTTTCAGTATACAATTATGAGCTTGATAATCTTAGATCATCATGTAACCAATTCCCTAATGAAGATATAGAGGCATTCCATCCCCTACAAAAATCCCTTTGTCTCTTAGGTCAGTGCTGCTGACAGTCCCAGCAAATACGGCTCAGTTTTCTGCCCTGTACTTTGCCTGTTTCAGAGCATCAGTAAATGGAATCTCGAGTATAAGGCCCCTAGAGTTTGACTCTTTTCACTGGGCATATGCTTTTGAGAGTCGCCCCAAGTTTCTATGTGTATCAGTAGTATGCTCCTTTTCAATGCCGAATAATATCCCATTGTATGGATGTTATCCATTCACCAGCTGAAGGACATCTGAGTGGTGTCCAGTTTGGGGCTGTCATTAATAAAGCCACTACAAGCAGTGGCATACAGCAAACCAGGACAATTCTAAGAGTGAATAATTCTTTTGGAACAAGAGGTGTAAATGGGGACCAACTCATGAAGATGGGAAGTATGTTCACCTGACTTAGGTCAAAGTAGGGACTGTGGCTGTTCCCCTGGAAAGATGGGAAGCTATAGGCAGAGGAATAACATGCTCAGCTGACATGTCAGCAGCCATAAGCAGGAAGGCCAATCACGAGGCTGTTGCCATAATGATGGTGGGATAGACCAGGGAGATGGCTGTGGCAGTGGTGAGGAATTATCAGATTCCAGACATGCCAAAGGGACAGCAGACAGTATTGCTGATGGGTTAATTATGAGGTGTAAGAGAAGCATCAAAAACACCACCAGGATTTCTGACACGAGCAAGTGAAGGAAGGATGCTTCATCCGTTTTACAAAGAACACTCTAGGCTTAGAACAGATAAGACATTTGCTCGTGACCACATATCATGACAGCAGAGCCGGGAACAGTATTCTAGCAGCCAACTGCCTGGCATCATCACACCATCTGCCTTACATCAAAAGGAAGCAGCAAAAGTTCTCCTCCAAAGGAGAAATCGCATGTCGGGAGTCCTCCAGACACAATTCCATTCTGAGAGCACAAATGTGCCCCTATCCAGGAAAGGCCCTGCCTAGGGGTATACCATGGAGAAGGCAATGGCACCCCACTCCAGTCCTCTTGCCTGGAAAATCCCATGGACGAGGGAGCCTGGTGGGCTGCAGTCCATGGGGTCGTGAACAGTCGGACACAACTGAGCGACTTCACTTTGACTTTTCACTTTCATGCATTGGAGAAGGAAATGGCAACCCACTCCAGTGTTCTTGCCTGGAGAATCCCCAGGACGGGGGAGCCTGGTGGGCTGCCGTCTATGGGGTCACACAGAGTCGGACACGACTGCAGTGACTTAGCAGCAGCAGCAGGGGTATACCAACAGGCCCCAAGAGAGGAAGCTGCTGTTCACAACCAGAATATAAAGCCTGGGGGAGGGTTGGGAGCAAGTAAAAAGTGAGGACAAGCAACCAGCAGGAGCTGGGGGCCCTAACCACGCCCCACACGCATCAGCCCACCGGGTCTGAGCAGGCTGCAGGAGCATGGCTCAGGGAGGGGCACTGTGGGGTCAGACCTCGCCACTCTGCTACCCGAGGTCGTCCATGGCAACCTGCTTCTTTCTGGGGCTAGAGGTCTGAGCTAGTACTGAATTCCTTTTGGAGCCTGGATGGAGGATTCTGGTCCCCTCAGAAGTTCCGTGTGAGCTGTAACAGAGGCCACAGCCCCCTGCCTACCCATGGATCTCAGCTCAGTGCCAGGACCTAGATTCACAATTTGACCTCTAGAAAGATCCTACCGTACCCCCAAACCGCAGGCCACCATCCTGGCTCACGTCTCCAGGCTTCTGATACATGCACACATACACACAGTCCAGTCTGTGTAGAGGTAGGCAGGAGCCCTTTCCACTAGTAAGGCATCATCCCCCTGCCTGCCTCACTCTTTTCAATATCACAGAGTGGAAAAGAGCAAGGTCTTAGACGTACCTGGGCCAGGGTTCCAACTGGCCACTTTCTGGCTGTGAACTTAGTGGGGGTTATTTAACCCCAGAGCCTCATCTTCCTCACCTGCGAGATATCTCAAGCTGTAAGAAATCAATGTGCTCACGTACCTGGCACACAGGAAGAGCTCAGTCCTCTTGCAAAGCTACCAGTCAGCCCAGCTTGGAGCCTGGGACCATCTCACACCCGCAAACTGCCTCAGCTCTAGGCAAGGCCTCAGCCAGCTCAAGAGTGTCCAGGCCTCTCACACCCATAGTTTTAACCTATGGAGGGGCACAGCTTACAACCCCTTGCTTGGCCAGGGGCCTGGGGTCCCCTCCCTGAGTACAGGTCCCTGCTACAAGGACAGTCCAGACAAGGGTGTGTCCACCATGTACAATATGACAAGGCCCAGTCTTAGCTGGCAGCAGACAGGCAGATAGCGAGGCCCAGAGAACAGTTCACACCACACAACTGAGGGAAGCCTCAGCAGATGAATGCCAACAGCCATCCATGCTTCCGTTGATGGGACGCATACTACTCCCCCCGACCCCAGCCCCCCAGGACAGTAGGGCTCTACCTCCACCACTTCCGTTTCAGACACACGGCTGGACCCAGGTTCCCACTGTGCTCGTGTTCAGCTGAAAGCCAGCCCCAGTACCTTGCTCCCATGACCTCCAGAGCTGGATAGAGTACACTATCCATGTGCCTGGTGGTCACGCAGTCCTATCCCACGAAGAAGGCAGGGTCAGGACCGTGAGGCAGGGAAGACAGAAGGGCAAAGGCCACAAGCAAGGACTAGGAAGCCGGAAGCTCTACAGCAGGTGACGGGGCTGCAACAAGTCCCGGGCCCCACATGCCTCCGCTTGCAGCTGAGATGAATTTACCTGATGCACCAGTCCAGCCCTCTTCTGACTTCATGATTTATTCACGTAATTACACCCAAGTTTTACAAAATACTGATTGACAGCTGCTGTAACCTGGATATCACTGCATTTCTTCCCAGGAAGTTGAGGAGCACTCTGACTTTAATGGGCTGTGTTTTCCTAAGAAGCGTTACCCTCCCTCAAAGACCTGGGAAGAAAGTCAAATGATATGGGAACTGAGATAGTCTTCATTTGTTCAAGGAGACAAGGAGGGAAGGGAAGGTCATTTACAAGTCCAGGGGGGCACAGTGTATACCCATTGTCCAGGTGAGAAAACTGAGGCCCACAGCCATTGACTGCTCAAGCGCTGATTAGGGGCACTGCCATCAGCGCTGCTGCGGCCTCATGCACCTCACTGCACCACACTGTCTCCCAGGAACATTACAAATGTGCTCACTGCTCGTCTCCAGCTGCTGGCACTCTATCCTCAAGCGTGAGATCCGTCTTTCCAAGGCACACAGCTAGATGACGCTGGGAACACTTTCTTCAAAGACAGCAAAGGATGAGGGGCCAGCTGCCCCTCACCAGTGGTGTCCCTGTTCAGCAAGCATTTAGTAAGACCCTTCTGCATGCGAGGCACCAGGCTGGCATTGCAGGGAGAAGGTGGCCATACTCCCATTAGTCACAATAATTATGTGACTGATACATCATTGCAGAGTGAAGCATGCTCTGGGCAGGAAGAGTGCAGGGTGCCATGTGCCTGTCTAAATGGCCTGGGTGTGGCAGAGCACCCAGGAAAAGCTGCCCCGAGAAGCCATGACCAGGCTGAAATGGGAAGGATGATGGAAGTTAGTGAGGTGGGCAGCGTGGGCACAGGAGCAGTTAGATTGTGCTAACTGCTACCCAGGGAGAAGATTGTGAGAAGATTCTGGAAAGGCCAGTTTTCTTATTTGTAAAAGGATGGTGATGATACTACCATGGGGCATGGTTGTTATTCAGGTGCTAAGTCGTGTCTGACTCTGCTGCTCCATGGACTGCAGCACACCAGGCTTTCCTGTCCTCACTATCTCCCGGAGTTTGCTCAAACTCATGTCCATTGAGTTGGTGGTGCCATCCAACCATCTCATCCCCTGTCACCCCCTTCTCCTCCTATAGGGCATGGTAGCCAAGACCAAGATGATGCCATTCAGGAGACTGGCACCCTGGCCCTTTGCATTCTAGAAACTTCCCATCAGCAACAATCCAAGCAGGAAAATAAAACCTGACAAGTGAAGATTTTCAATGAAACATTGTCCCCAAAATTGACCAAAGAATCGGAACCAGTTACAATGTCCAATAACAGGAAACATTAAGTGGGTTATGGAACATCAATTCTTTATCTCAATGCAATCATTTAGAATGATCATTAGCAGGGCTTTGCAACAACACAGGAAATGTTTGTGCCAGGATGTTAGGTCGAAAAAATAAGCGGAACACAAAATTGCATCTAGATTATGAGTGATTCTACACAAAATATGTGCGCATGTAGTTACGGAAGAATATAGACAACAAAAAAAGGGACTGTTGGCAAAACCGATACAATATTGTAAAGTAATTAACCTCCAATTAAAATAAGTAAATTTATATTAAAAAAGAGAAATAAAAAAATAAAATAGAATAATTTTTAAAGGGACTGTGCTAAGCAGGAAGGTTATGAAATTCTTCATAATATTGTCAGAATGCTTGAAAATAAGCAAAATAGCTAGAGGGTATGAAGAAGAACTTGCATTCAGGTGTGAGATGGGAGGAGGAGCCTGTCTTCAGGTGCTGGAAATAGAACGGACCTGCCTTCAGGCGTGGGATGGGAGGAGGGACCTGCCTGCGGGAGTGGGATGGGAGGAGGGGGACAAGTTCATGTTAAAGCTTTCTTCGTGGGTGGCACACTTCAGCTTAATCATTCCCCTCTCTGATTCCTGCTATTGATGAGGTGAGGGTGGGAGTGTCTCAGTGAGGTCAAAGGCCATGAGCAGGAGGGAAAGTTGGAATGACAGAGTGGAGGTAGAGCCGTTCTGGGGCTGGGCAAGCTCCAGGATGAGCTGGTTGCTCGGATGAATGGAGAACGTAAAGCACTCAGGAGAAGAGGAAAATGAGCTGATGATGACAAGGAGGAGGCTAGGAGAGGGGTAAGGTCTAGCAGAGAAGGCTCGTGGGTCAAGAGAATGCTGAGATGAGAGAACCAGACACCTGTGTGGGCTGAAGTCCAATCTGCTTACAGAAAACTCCAAGTGGATACAAATTATTGCACTACAGACCCAGGAAAAGGAGGTTTTCCCTGTGCCGACACAGCACGAACGTTGAGGCCTCAAACCCAGTTGCTCCTCCTGGCACTGTCTCACCGAGCACGACTCTTATTGCTGTAGGCAGTCCCGACATTGATGCTGATGCCACCGAGGGCTCACAGGCCTTCAGCCTGCAGGTTACTATTCCTCCAATCTGCGCAGCATCAACGTCCTCCAGACTGCCAAGACACCGAACCTCAGGGGCATGTCCATGAGCTTCCAGAGGGGCCCTGAGCAGCTTGCCACTCATCGGCAGCCTTTCCAGGGGCTCACATTCCCCTTGTTCACTTGCTGCTCTGCAAGGGAACCCAGAAGTGGACTGGAGGCCTGCACCTCTACACCAGACCAAAGAGCTGTTCGGCCCAAGAGCGCTGACAGCGGAAGCGCTGTCAGCCTGATAATGACAATATTCACAGCTGCCATGACCATGAGCTGAAAGGTGTCCCTGGAAATTGTGCAACATACAAGCAAATGCAAGTGCTAGCAGCCGTTTCTGAGCCAGGCTGCCAGCCCAAACCCCGGTCAGGTTAGTAATCTCCTTGCATGTCAGTGCTTCCCCGGTGGCTTAGATCGTGAAGAACCTGCCTGCAGTACAGGAGACCTAGGTTCAGTGCCTAGGTCAGGAAGATCCCCTGGAGAAGGAAATGGCAACCCACTTCAGCATTCTTACCTGGAGAATTCCATGGTCAGAGGAGCCTGGCGGACTACAGTCCATGAGATCACAAGGAATTGGACACGAATGAGCGACTAATGCTTTCCCAAACAAAATGGGGATACAGTTTGTTTAGATCCCTACCTTATAGAATTGAGGGGATTCAATGAGACAAGACAGAGAAAGTGCTCAGAGAGTGCCTGGCCTGTGAACAACCTCCACCAGTATTAGCTGTGATTACTGCTGACTGCTTGGAATAGATCAGTTGTCCATCTGGTCCTCCGGCACTAGAAACTTCCATGAGAAAAGGTGTATGTGCACACAGGCAAGCACACACACACATGCACACACTTGCATGCACATGCACACACCTGCACACACATGCACACACCTGCACGCACACCTGCACACACATGCACACACACATGCACACACCTGCACACATGCACACCTGCACACATGTGCACACACATGCACGCACGCACATGCACACCTGCACACACCTGCACGCGCGCACATGCACACATGCACACACGCACATGCACACATGCACACACATGCACACACCTGCACACATGCACACATGCACACACATGCACGCATGCACATGCACACACTCATGCACACACTCATGCACACACCTGCACACACATGCACACACATGGACACACACCTGCACGCACCTGTATGCACACACCTGCACGCACGCACATGCACAGACACATGCACACACATGCACACACACATGCACAGTGGGTATCTGGGGACCCAGCTCCATCCCTGCCTAGGAGCAGAACCCCTGAGCTGGGGAAACAGTGCCAGCCCCCACAGCCCACCACCTGCATCAGACCGCCCTCTGCTTTTCTCCTCAGACTTGTTTACGTTTTCTTACTTGCCTTTCCTCTAGTCTTTCTGATTTCCTACATTCTTTGATTTGTCTGTCCTGTGTTCAACAGGGGAAGTCTTTGATCACTTTTAAAATTCTGTCAGCACTTTTTGGAAGAGGCCCAGGCATCATAGGGCCCATGGGTGCCTGTGAGTGTGGCAGTTCTTGTGTTTGATCACTTGGTCTCCCTGAGTTATTTGAGTGGTCCTTGCCTCAGCTGCCTTTCATCCATCCCCACCCTGACCCCCTCCCACTCAAAGCCCCTCCTTCCCTCCATGCCATAGCCCAGCCCTGAATGCCAACCAAGTTCAAGAAATCCAAACATTCATTCCATTTTCCTTTCTCTGTCCTTTGCTTTTCTCCTGATCCTTTTCTAAGCAAACACTCTTCCTGCCATGCTCAGAGATGACCTAGCACAACACACATTTGCCTTCTGTGTATCTTGCCTTAAGGTGCTTCCTGCTGTCAAAGCAGCAGTCCCTAAACTCCAACCAGGCCTCTGCTTAGCAACTCATCCGTGAATGAAGGGAGAAAGGAGCAAGTTGACATGCAAAGAGAAAGAGAAACGGCATTTCAGCTGTATCGCTCACCCAGCCGTGGCATGTGTGTGGCTCACAAACCTTTCAGCAAAGTGCTCAGCCATCCAACTCAGAGGCCCTCACTGACCTGCCCCAGAGGGGCTAGTCATCAGGCCCAGGGGCAGTGGCCACTCTCGAGGTCACACTGGCCAAGCAGGCTCACGGCTCTCCCCAAGGCCATGCCGCTCCCTTGCACACTCAACTGCACAGAAAGACAACAGCACCCACTGCTCGTGTCCAGACGCCAGATGGCCCTTCAGGCCTAGCCACAAGCAATAAGGCCTGGACACCACCTGATGGTCCCAGCCAGATGTTCATCAGATCACCTGGGGAGATTTTTAAGCTTATGATTGGTCTCAACCTTATAGCTCCCTCCTAAATGATCTAGACTTGGGCCTGAGCCTCAAAGCTGTCTGAAAGCTCCCTAGATGCCTCTAATGCATGGGCTAGGGTGAGACCACTACAATTCCAAGAGCTCAAATGCTGGGGCCGGGTGGTGGTGGTGGCTTAGTCACTAAGTCGTGTCCGACTCTTGCAACCCCATGGACTGTAGCCTGCCAGGCTCCTCTGTCCATGGGATTCTCCAGGTAAGAAAACCGGAGTGGGTTGCTGTTTTCTTCTCCAGGGGATCTTCCCAAGCCAGGAATTGGAACCTAGGTCTTCTGTTTTGCAGGCAGATTCATTACCAACTGAGCTACAAGGAGCCAGGTGGCTGGGATCCAAATCCTACCTCCACAATCTGCCTCCAGCAAGTTACCCAACATCAGTCGGCCTCAGTGTCATCAGCTATAAAAAGGGGAATCAAAGTAACACTTCTGATATATAAAGTACAAAATGCATGTAAAGAGCTTAGCACAAAGTAAGCACTCAATAAACACCAAGTACTCCCATTATTCTTTCATCCCAGGGTCATCCCATCCCAATTCTCTCCCTGTCCACCAGGCAGCGTCTGCAAAGGGCTTTTCAGAGGGAAATGGAAAGGCCCCCTGGGTCTGGCTCTCAGATTGGGCCAACTATCCAAAACACAGGGACGATGGTTTGGGTCACAGTGCCTGCCACAGGGCTCTTGAAAAACCCCGCTGAAGCACTTAGCTCCTAGGAAGGAGAACACATTCCTCTGCCTACGTGCTGTTGGCTCGAGAAAGACACACAACCAAACCAAGTCAAAAGCACGGGGAAGCCCACCCCATCTGTCAAGCGGCCATAGCAAGAGCGTGATGGAGAACTGGGGGGACGCTAGTCAACTGGCTACACCCAGCCTCTGCTCTTCAACAGCCCCTCCTGGTCTGCACAGGGAGCGCCATGTGTCAGGAATAACCGCAACACAGCGTAATGTGCCCCAACCATCAGGGTCATCCGGGACCCAGAGTCTCTTCTAGCCAGAAAGGATTGCTCACTATCTCATTCCCCCTACATACGTGTCCTATGAATTAGACCAGGGTGTCTTCAGCCCTATTTGACAGGTGAGGAAGAAGCAATTTAGGGGCATAAAGGGGCTTGCCCAAGACATACTCAACTGCCTCAGTTCTCCACTATTATTCACACGTGGTGAAAGCGTTTATTTGAAAAAGGAAGTGGATCTGAGGTGCATAGTTGCCCATGTTCATAGAAGCCAAAGATGGGCTGCGTGATCAGTCAAGCCACTTAAGGAAGTCGAAAAACGCAAACTGGTGAGAAGAAGCACTCATGATTTGACCCAGCCCGAGTTACAGGAAGGCACCATCTTTTGGAAAGAAAATGGAAACTTCTGGAGGACTTCCACACTCTGAGTGCATTACAGGTATGGTCTCATTAAATTCCCCTAAGAAATCCGTAAGATGCTGTGCTGTGCTGGCTCCATCTGATGGATGAGGAAATGGACCACCATAGAAACCAGAGTCCTCTCCCGGAGTCCCAGAGCTGATGCGGGCAGAGACAAGGCCGCACGCAGGGCCCCTTGTTCTAAGACCTGAGGTGCCACACATGCCTCAGACGGTAGCACAGGAGTTGTCCACGTTGTCCCAGCTGAGGACAGAGCACAGCCAGGCCAACGAGGATCAGCCGGGCTCATGGAGCATCCCCACGTGACATCTGTCAGGTGAGGGGTGGCCCACAGCCTCCTGGAACGGATCTCATTGGCTAGTTGCAGGAATATTCATTCTCTTCCCAGCTCCTCAAGTGAACATCTGCTTTTCTCAAAGCTGTGAATTTCACGTCAAGAATTTCCAATTACCTTCCCCTTGGTTTTATTTAGCATCAGTGTATTGGAGGCATAATTAGTCTGAGATGAAAACCTGTATTGTTCCCTTCTCCTCTGCAATGAAATAGGTTTCCAAAAGCGCTAACAGAGAGGATCCTTCTCCAAAAATGACAAACAGTAAGTGAAGGATGAAAGCAGGAGTGAAATACAGATTGATGACAACTGGGGCTGAGCTAGGGTGGGGGTGGGGGGGGGGGGGTGATGGCGGAATCTGCCAAGGAGCTCTGGCTCCAGATCTCACCTCCTCCTCGCCTCCTAATGAGGATGGGCCTTTTCTGCAACAGAAAAGTGATGCTGATGAAGATGAAAGGCCAATTTTCACCAATAGGTTTCCTAATGATTCATCATGAGAACCAGGCGCCTCGGGGATTGTGAAGCGTGGAGGTAGCCTCGGGGATTGTGAAGCGTGGAGGTATCCTGAGCATTCTTCTCCCTGGAGCTGGCCATTCTCAGAGCCTGGGGGCTTTGACCAATGTCTACAGGCTTCCTACTGGCCAGGGTTACCCAGAAATTGGGGGGGGGCGGGAATAAGGAGAGACACACACTTTACAAGAGTAGAAAACACCCATAGAAGTTGGGTATTCAAGTAACCACGACTCAGAGGCTCTCGTTGACCCCAGGCCTTGCAAAAGACCAGACATTTAGCTTCTGATCTGTCCAGTGCTTGTCAAAGTCAGTCTCCTAGGATCCAAATCCTGGGCAATGATACCCTTTCTGCTCCCACTCTTGCCTTCTTATAGGCTCATCCCACAAAGCAGCCAGAGCAATCACTAAAGGGGAAATAGCCCTGTCACTGTCTTAGAAAAACCCTCTAATAATTTCCCATCACACTTAAAATGACTTCCTCACCTGGGCCTCAAAGCCCAGAGCCTAGAAGGTGTACCTTCCCCCACCTCTCTCACCTCACCTGGTCACTCTCTCCCCTCCTCTCACTAAGGTCTAACCATACAGCCATTCTCTCTCTGTTCTTCTAACCAGTCAGCCTTTATTCCCACCTCGGGATCTTGGCGATGGCAAAGGTCTCCCTTACAGAAACAAAGGCCTTCACAGGTCTGATTCCATCACACAGGTCTTAGCCCAGAAGTCAAAAGTGGCCCCCAGTCACTCCCGATCAATGTCATCCTGTTCTGGGTTCCTTATAAATATTGTTTGAGACCATCTTGCTTTTTGCCTCTGCCTCTCTCCCGCACTTAGAATGTAAGATGCGTAACTGTGGAGAGCTCACTCGTCTTCTTCCCCACCACACCCCAGCACCTAGCAGAGCTGCAGAGCACCCGACAGAAAGCAAGGACTCAATAAATATTGATGGACTAAAGATCAGTAGGAAACTGGTGCGGTTTGGTTTACCAAGAGGACCACAGGGTGAATGCATATTACCTTCAGATAACTGAGGGACTGACATGCGAGAAAGAGTAAAACTGTCATGTGGCCCAAAACACTGATCCAAGACCAATGAGAAGTCATAGGACAGATTTTGCCCAACATTAATAGGAGCTTTCTCAGTGTCGAGCTGCCCAACAAGAGAATGCGTTTCCTCAGGAGATGGTGAGCTCCCCATCTCTGGAGGTGTGTAAGCAGAGACCACCGCTAGTTCCCATGAAGTCGAGAGATGAACATTCTTCTGTGCTCCTGAGTCCACAGCCATCCCAGTACCCACTTTGGTTTCTTCTTTCTCGATCTTATTCTCCTGTCCAGATCATAAGCCTCTGGAGCAAGGGTGGGAACCCTCTCCAGCTCCACAGCGCCTTGCACAGGGCAGGGCCACGGTGACAACGGAGCATGCATGTCACCAGACACGGAGGGAAGCAAGTGGGCCTGATGCCCTCTAAGCTGAAAGCAGGAGGCTCCAGGCAGGGCTGTCTCCGTGGAGCCCCAGGTGGAGCTGGGCACCTTCCTGGCAGGGCTAAGCTTGTGGTCTATGCCTTCATCCAGGAGAGGAGGTGGAAGAGGAAGAGAGGCCATCACAGGAAAACAAAACCTGCACTCTGATCACTTATCTCAGTCAGGCTTCCTCACAGCCCTGGGAGGGGCTGACATGCCTTGCAGCCCCAGACAAGGAAACCCAGGCTCAGGGAAGCCAGGCTTCTGGTCCAGTCCTAGAGTGGGTCCAGGTGATGCTGGAGCAGAGCTCAGATCTGAAGGATGCCAGGACCTGCAGTCCTGACCTTGACCCCCAACGGGACAGACACTTCCCTCCCAGTTTTAGACTGTCCAGTTGGAAACAGTCTCAACTCATTCTGCCTCTTCCTCTCCTGGTCTCCTGAGAAACTGAGGCCCATTGGATCTGCCAAGTCGAGCCCGAGTCAGAATTACATTCAGTTCCCTGTTCTGTCAACCCGGCTCAGGACTGTTCGGAAAGAAGCTAGTGAGATGAGTATATTCTCATGCCCCCTCCTCCCAGCCCTGGGCAGGCACAGGGCTCCTTATGCACACCACAGCTTCCTTCCCGTCACCTGGGACAGACACTCACGCGGAGGCACTCAGAACCTATGCGCCAGGACAAGCCAGGTCAGAATACTCCTCCCTCCCGGCCCACTAACAGGGACCCAATGTTGTTGTTGCTATTGAGTCACTCAGTTGTGTCTGACTCTTTGCAGCCTCATGGACTGTAGCCCACCAGGCTCCTCTGTCCATGGGATTTCCCTGGCAAGGCACTGGGATGACCCAGAGAGATGATATGCGGAGGGTGGTGGGAGGGGGGTTCAGGGTTGGGAACTCATGTACACCTGTGGCGGATTCATGTCAATGTATGGCAAAACCAATACAGTATTGTAAAGTAAAAAAAGAAAAGAAAAGAAAAGAATTTTTGCCGTTTGCTCCCCCAGCAGATCTTCCCAACCCAGGCATGGAAACTGCGTCTCCTGCGCTGGCAGGCAGATTCTCTACCACTGAGTCACCAGAGACGCCCTAACAGGAACCCAATATCAGCCACTGTGTCTCGTCCACCTCCTCGGGCTTCCTGGGCTGATTTGTAGGCTTTTGTAGGATAAAAATAGGGGCAGAAAGAAGGAGGGGCAAAGAAGAGAATCAAGAGCACAAGTGGACAATAAAAGGTGACGTATGTGCAGAATCTGGGGAGACAGTGGCTACAAGAGACAAAGCGGGAGAGAGAAAGAGGACGAGGATTCTAAGACGTGTTACCATGAGCTATGAACTGGATCTTCTGACAGTCTTCAAAGGATTCAGTAAAGAATTGTTAAGCACATATTACGTTTCCTGGTGTTTTTTCCTAAAGTGACTCAACACAGAGACTGGGACATGGGGCACCACCAGTTATACTTGGATTACCAATGAGGAAACACTAGTCTCCAGTGATAATACCTCTGACTTACTATGTCAGCCATATTTAGAATGAGTCACACAAAGAAACTTAGCCCCTTATTCATCTCACAGTAAAGTCTATTACTCTCCCCCGCACAGAAAGAAAGACTTCCGGTGAAAAGTTTGAAACTGTAAATGTCTATTTTTGTACTCAACTATGAAAGAATATGTGAATATATGTAAATATGTTTAATAAATGTTATTGGTCATGTTAAAACATTTTTAAGCAGATAAAATAAGTAAGTAAATGAGAACCCCAAATCCATTGTTTCACTCACAAAGACACAAGTCTCTCCTGCCTGGGAGCGAAATTTTAACAGCCAACACTTCCTAGGTAAAGATCTGCCCTGTGCTAGGCACCTATTTACATGCATTAACTCTTTAAATCTTGACAGCCATCTAGGAGGTAGGTAATAACATTACCTGCACTTTACAGGTGAGAAAAGGGAGACATTCACCTTGGGTCCCACAGTTAGTAAGTGCTGGAGCCAGAATTCCAGCTCAGGAGCATGGTTCCAGACCCACGTGCTTAGCTACTCTACTGACCTGGGCAGAGGTCCAACCTACCTGCCGAAAAGGACTGACAGAGCAAGCTACCCCCTGACACGGGGTTGACCCCATCCCAGCTGCTCCCATCAAAATGAGCCTGTGGGCTGCTACCCTGAGAGGCTAAAGCACGTGTGTATCTCCTAACAGCTCAGGGTTAAATGGCAGCAAAGTCAACCAAATGCAGTTGTCGCCTTCTTGGCTATAACCAGCAAGTATTTACAAAATTTTATTTCACAGAAACACAACAGTGGCATGAAAAACAGGTATTTGGAAAGACAGCCTCCAATGTTGAGGCTAAGGCATGTCTGCAATGCCTCTACCCCCGGAATCTGTCAAGCAAAAGCCCCAAAGCAATAAGGCTGCTCTCTTCCCTTCTCCTCAACAGAGCCTTCAGGGAGGCGCCCCAGGGGTGAGGAGCTGCAAGGGGCAGGGCTGGAACCTCCAGCAAATTTAGGTTGTCTTGGAAGCCATGAGGCTGGAGACTGTGTATGGCAGGAGGGTACGCACAAGGGACAGGCTTCTCAAGGGCTGAGAATGTGTCTCCCTCATCTTTCCATCTCTGGAGGTCAGTGCCAGGCCTGACACACCGGAACAAGTCAATATGCAAAAGTGCTTGTGGGTTTGACTTAAGTTGAACTGAATGGCCGTCTCTGCTTCATAGAAAGAAGAGCGTGGCAGCTGCAAGACAGACCACGCGGCGAGGGCTGTGGCTCACAGAAGAGGACATGGAGCACAACCCCCTACTCCTTAAGTGTGGGCTGCACACAGTGGCATCTTTCCAAAAAGGACAGTATAGGAAAAGGGAAATGAAAAATAACTATGGTGAGGAAACTTGACCAACACAACCTCAGCCAGGTGGTCAAGGTCAACGTCAACGGTGATCAGTCATGCTGACAGCATGCTTCCTGGATGAGATGTGAGCGGAAGGGCACTCTGTCTCTGTGCTCTTCTTCCCCTAAATCCATTTGTTATTGTTCAGTTGCTAACTCGTGTCTGACTCTTTGGGACTCCATGGACTGTAGCCAGGCTCCTTTTCCCCATGGGATTTCCCAGGCAAGAATATTGGAGTGGGTTGCCATTTCCTTTTCCAGGGGATCTTTCCCAGGATCCCTGGATCACACCCAGGGAGGGAACTCATGTCTCCTGTTCGGCAGGTGGATTCTTTGCCACCTCCTAGGAAGCCCTCCACTAAATCCATAACCCCAACCTGATCATGAGAAAACATCAGACAAATCCCAACTGGGGGACACGCCACATCATACCCAACCAGTGCTCCTCAAAACTGTTAAGCTCCTCAACACCAGGGAAAGTCTGATAAACTGTCACAATCAAGAGGCGCCTAAGGAGATGCGGTGACTGAAGTGATGTGGTGCCCTGGACGGGAACCTGGAGCAGAAAAGGCACAGCAGGAAGTCTGAGTAAAGCGTGGACTTTAGTTAATAAAGATGCATCGGTAATGGCTCATTAATTGTGACAAATGTGCAACACGGATGAAATACGCTCATAATGGGGGGGAACTGGGTGTGGGGTGTATGAGAACTCTCTGTGCCATCTTCGCCCTTTTTCTGTAAATCAAAAACTATCCTAAAATTAAAAGTTTATTTTTAAGAATTGGAGCCTCATCCTGAGTTCTGTGCTTCCAAAATAGTCCTCACAAGTGTTCCCTTTTCCCCAATTATCCCTGCCTTCATCAGGGCTATGTCAATGCTCACCCAAATATTGGCACCACCCTTCCTCCCTGGCCCCAGGCCCCCACCCAGTCCACCCAGAGCTTTCAACACCCTCACTGGGATGGCTCCCACGGCTTCAGGGTTGATTCCAGCCCCCGGCCCGGTATCCAGAGTCTTTTCACTTCCTTGACTCCTATTCTTCCTTTAAGTGTCTACTGTACTTTCCCGAAAAAGCTGTCCCTCCAGCTTCCTGGCCTCCCTTTCAAGCTCTTGTACCTGCTGGTCCCTCACCTGGGATGTCTTTTCCCCACTGTTCACCCTGGCTGATCCATGCCTGCCCTTTGAGACTCAGCTTATACATTATTTCCTACAGGAAGCCCTCTTTGACCCCCTATGTTGGCTTTGGTGAACACCCCAATCCTACCTACACTGAATCTATCCTATATTGCTGATGACTGCCTACCTTCCCTGAGGAAAGCAGGCACAGTGCTCTCACCCATGTATTTTTAGTACCAATTTTCACCAAATGTTATTCAATGAGGAGTAAGTCACTAGGAGAAAAAGAGGGGTTAAAAAAAAAAATCACAGGTAGCATTCCAGGTCTTTTGGTCCTGGGTTTTAAATGACAAACTTTATTCTTCAGAGTCCCATTATCCTCACTAGAGCCCTATGTAACGGCAATGTGATGGATTACTAGATTTAATTATAGCAGGATAATTAATGTCAAGGTATTGCCAGTTTGCACATAAATATCACCTTCAATGTGACTATCTTCTACCTCTGTGATGCCTGTGCTTAGAAAGACCAGTTTTTGACGAGAAGTACCTTTATCATGGGTGAAGCAATGCCAAGGAGAACACCCATTTGCCAGCTGCCACTGTCCTCCAGGAAGCATGCCTCCACCCTGGCTTTAGGCTGGCTCATGGCACCCCTGACCCTGATATGAGCTCCATCTCTTACACACCCAGGCACAGACCACCATACCTGGACGTGCGCTGGCTGAACCAAGCACCTTAGGCAGAGGAATTTCTCAAGGGCTCTCTCGGGGACCCTTGGGAGGTTCCCAAGTCTCATTCTTTCATGACCTCCACTTACCTTCATTGCAAGAGGTAAGAACATCCATGAGAAGTGAGGGACTCTCAGAAGCTAGGTCAAGGCAGGAACAGTACGGCCAGCTCAGGGAGGGGATGCTGCAGGTCTTGTGGACCAAGAAGGCCCCACCCTGGGCCTCCACCCCAGTCAGGCCCTCTCCTTCAGCTGCTCACAAGCCTGGCTCTGGCGCTACCCTTAGACTGATTGCATTCTGTGCCTTGACAAAAGAAACATCCTTTCCCATCAGTTGGCTTCAGGCTACTCTCAAATAGGACCACGAATGTTCAGGCCACGAAAGCCACAGGAAGCAGGGTCCCACCCTGGCCCTGCTCTCTCCCTAGAGCCAGCCAGGACTTGGGAACAGACAGGTCCAGGCTCCCTCCTGGCTTGCGTGAACACTTATGCTAGAGCCCTGAGCTGCCACAGAAGAAATTCGCCTCCCCTAAGGGCACCATGTCATGAGGAAGCTCAGACTAGTGTATTCAGAGGGTCCCCGTGAAGAAGGAGAGGTGCCCTGCCAGCCTCCAGCTTCTCCTTCCCCTCACTCCCCCATGTCTGACATGGCCACTGTCTGACTGGAATAGCAGGACAGACTTCAACTAAAAATCGCCCGGCTGAGCCCTTACCAAATTTCTGACCCAAGGAAAACATGAGAGATAATGACATGATTTTTGTTTTCAGCCACTTGGTTTGGGGACGGTTCACCACACAGCAATAGATAACCAGAACGAAGACCCAGCACCAGAGCCACTGCGGCCAAGAGTTCACGGATGCTTCTCCAGCAGCCAAAAGCAACTTCCGCTTCTCACAGCGGTGCTGGTCCCACCAGGGAACAGAGAAGGATGTTCCAGTGTACTGGTGCTCTGCTCAAACATCTCCCTGAAACATTTACTCACACCCCACAGCCTCAAGGCCTGGAATTCCCAGGCCCCATTAACCCCACACAGGAAGGATTGCTTGCCCATACCTCACTCCCACCTACTTATTAGAAATATAGTAATTTTTTTTTTTAAAAAAAAAGCACCTTTGAGGACACTGTGATTGGGCTCAGACCTCATGTCTCCAAGGAAGACAAAGGTGGTACCAAAGGCTACAGTTCTGATGGGAAGCACAAACTGCGCTGCCATTCACGTCAGCAGCAGCACCAGCATCATTACCATCTTCACAATCACCTTCATCCTCCTCACTAGCACCACCACCATCATCATAGCTACCATCATCACCACCATCACCTTCATCATCATTATCATCCCCATAACCACTATCAGTTTTCATTCCAATTCCAAAGAAAGGCAATGCCAAAGAGTGCTCAAGCTACCGCACAATTGCACTCATCTCACACGCTAGTAAAGTAATGCTCAAAATTCTCCAAGCCAGGCTTCAGTAATACGTGAACCGTGAACTCCCTGATGTTCAAGCTGGTTTTAGAAAAGGCAGAGGAACCAGACATCAAATTGCCAACATCTGCTGGATCATGGAAAAAGCAAGAGAGTTCCAGAAAAACATCTATTTCTGCTTTATTGACTATGCCAAAGCCTTTGACTCTGTGGATCACAATAAACTGTGGAAAATTCTGAAAGAGATGGGAATACCAGACCACCTGACCTGCCTCTTGAGAAATCTGTATGCAGGTCAGGAAGCAACACTTAGAACTGGACATGGAACAACAGACTGGTTCCAACTCAGGAAAGGAGTACGTCAAGGCTGTATATTGTCACCCTGCTTATTTAACTTATATGCAGAGTACATCATGAGAAATGCTGGGCTGGAAGAAACACAAGCTGGAATCAAGATTGCTGGGAGAAATATCAATCACCTCAGATATGCAGATGACACCACCCTTATGGCAGAAAGTGAAGAGGAGCTAAAAAGCCTCTTGATGAAAGTGAAAGAGGAGAGTGAAAAAGTTGGCTTAAAGCTCAACATTCAGAAAACGAAGATCATGGCATCTGGTCCCATCACTTCATGGGAAATAGATGGGGAAACAGTGGAAACAGTGTCAGACTTTATTTTTGGGGGGGCTCCAAAATCACTGCAGATGGTGACTGCAGCCATGAAATTAAAAGACGCTTACTCCTTGGAAGAAAAGTTATGACCAACCTAGATAGCATATTCAAAAGCAGAGACATTACTTTGCCGACTAAGGTCCGTCTAGTCAAGGCTATGGTTTTTCCTGTGGTCATGTATGGATGTGAGAGTTGGACTGTGAAGAAGGCTGAGCACCAAAGAATTGATGCTTTGGAACTGTGGTGTTGGAGAAGACTCTTGAGAGTCCCTTGGACTGCAAGGAGATCCAACCAGTCCATTCTGAAGGAGATCAGCCCTGGGATTTCTTTGGAAGGACTGATGCTAAAGTTGAAACTCCAGTACTTTGGCCACCTCATGTGAAGAGTTGACTCATTGGAAAAGACTCTGATGCTGGGAGGGATTGGGGGCAGGAGGAGAAGGGGACGACAGAGGATGAGATGGCTGGATGGCATCACGGACTTGATGGATGTGAGTCTGAGTGAACTCCAGGAGATGGTGATGGACAGGGAGGCCTGGCGTGCTGCAATTCATGGGGTCGCAAAGAGTCAGACACGACTGAGCGACTGAACTGAACTGAACCACTATCAGCAGGAGCATCACCACAGTACTGCCAGGGACATTTATGGAGCGCTTGCTACGCACCAGGGACCATGCTAAGAACTGCAAATGCCCTGTCTAGTCAGACTGTCACCACATTCTCATGGTGCTGTCCCGCTACTATCTCCATCTTAAAGATGAGCAGACAAAGCTGTAACTTGCTCAAGCCACCAGCCACAAAGCCAGTGCTGGGATTCTAAGCCCAAATGCACTAACTCCAAAGGCCATGCACGCTTCAACTGCTCTGGCTCCTCTTCCCTCAAGCCCACTCTGAATTGCTTTAGAAAATTTCCACTGGAGAACCCAGACCCCTCGAATGCAACCCTGCAGTGCCTCAGTCTCTGCATCTGGAAAGTGGGAATCATGACAACAGCCTGGCTCTGGGCAGAATGTCAGACCTCAGGGACCCTGTGTCATGAAAGGGGCAGGGGGACGTCATTTACTAATCACCTGCTCTAGGCCAGGGAACATGGGGCGCTTCCCACACATTGTCTCATTTAAACTTCATCAAGCTCTAGGGGTGGGTAGGGATCAATTTCCCTATTTTACCAGTGACCCCAGGTTTAAAGAGCTTCCCTGGTGGCTCAGCTGGTAAAGAATCCACCTACAATGCGGGAGACCTGGGTTTGATCCCTGGGTTGGGAAGATCCTCTGGAGAAGGGAACAGCTACCCACTCCAGTATTCTGGCCTGGAGAATTCCATGAACTGTATAGTCCATGGGGTCACAAAGAGTCGGACACGACTCAGCAGCTTTCACTTTCACTTTACAGATTTGGGACAACCCAGAGGGATGGGGGAGAAGGCAATGGCACCCCACTCCAATACTCTTGCCTGGAAAATCCCATGGATGTAGGAGCCTGGTAGGCTGCAGTCCATGGGGTCACTACGAGTCGGACACGACTGAGCGACTTCACTTTCACTTTTCACTTTCATGCTTTGGAGAAGGAAATGGCCCACTCCAGTATTCTTGCCTGGAGAATCCCAGGGACGGGGGAGCCTGGTGGGCTGCAGTCTATGGGGTCTCACAGAGTCAGACACAACTGAAGTGACTTAGCAGCAGCAGCAGCAGAGGGATGGGGTGGGGAGGGAGGTGGAAGGGTGGGTTCAGGATGGGGGACACATGTACACCCATGGCTGATTCATGTCAATGTATGGCAAAAACCACCACAATATTGTAATCAGCCTCCAATTAAAATAAATTAATTTAAAAAAAAGACTGAGTCCAGCTGTGTAACTCCCAAGCCCTTGTTCTTTCTGACGTCCCCACTGTGTCCCAACCTGAAGGAGGGTCATACCTGCCACTGGGAAAGGCCCCTCTGTCTGACCATGTTGAAGAAGCGGGGTCATTCCCTGTACGTTCACTGAGAGGGATTAATGAACCCAGGGTGTATTTGCTCTGCCTTCCCTGGGGCAGGCAGCCATTCTGGGCCTGGTTCCATCCTCATAGGAAGAGACACCAAACAACTAGAAGGGGACACACAGCCCCAGCGCAAAATTCTCCCTGTTCATCGTCTTCCTGGCTCTGGAGCCCCTCTGGGTACCAGGCTAGCTTATTCCACCGCTTCCCTTCTTTTGGAAGCTAAAACTAGCCAGACTTGAAAGGACAACTCCCCTCAAAGAAAGAAAAGGTCATAATTTTTTTTAATTGGTCACTGAATTAAATGTGCAAATAGTGTCCCCCATTATACAGAAAAAGTATTTTTCCACATTTTTTATTTGTCTCTGAGGCTTCCCATTCTGCGTAGAGTATAGCCTCATCCCCTGATTGGACTGACCCCATGGGGTTTGAATACATGGAGAACCCAGGGGAAGTGGGATGGGGAAACAGGCAGGCAAAGGAAGGGCCCAAGAGCACACCGCCCTCCACCCACCCCACCACACATATGCACACAAATATACAACAGCAGTCCAAATCGGTGTGCATACTGGCACACATGCAAACAAGCAGAGGCCGCCAGGGGAGAGGCCTGCACAGGCTCCGGAGTAGTCCTGCCTGACTCTCATCAGGTGACTGAGGAAAGGTTAGCCGTGGTTGGGTTTGAATTCCCTGCTGAAGGATAGAGGAAAGATGTTTCTGCAAAGAGCATGTCCTCTCAGCCTTTCCAGAAGGAGAGTCCTTGGAGCAGCAAGGCAGGCCCATATGCACACACATTAATAAAATGCAAAGCTCTTTAGGTTGATTACTTGTTCCTTGCAGGAAGCGGACACAGTGGCTCCCAGAAGGCTACACTCACGCTTGTGAATTTGCTTCGTAAGACATGAAGCAGGGGCCTGTCTAATTCCCACACCAAGGGCCCATACAAGGAGCCCCATGCCAGCTCCAGTGCCCTCTCAGTGGTTCCGGAGGCCACTCTGTGCTCGGATCCTGGACCCCTTCCCACATTCAGCTCCCACCTCCCAACCCTTCACTGGGCTCACCCTGCACCAGGCACACCCTCCTCCTCACTGATCCTCCAGTGTGTGCCAAGCTCATTCCAGCCCCAGGACCTTTGCACATGCTTTCCAACCGCTGAAACTGCTCTTCAGTCAGATCTTGCTTAATGGCTTCCATCATATCCTATCGTCCTCCTTGGACGCATCAGCTCTGATCCATGCAACTAAAATAGTGTCCCAGCAAACCACTCTCTTTTTACTTTGCCTTATCTTTCTTCAGGGAGGTCATCACTAACAAATTACTTCGGGCTATTCATTGATTTGTTTTCAGTGTCTTCCCACTGCCTCCACTAGAATGTCAGCTCTTTGAAGTCAGAGACCATGTGTGTCTCAGTCCTTCTGGAACCCCAGTGTCTAGAACAGCCGGATGTATATCAGCTGTTCAATTAACATTTAATCCACTTCAAGAAGAGCACACTGTTACTTGAAGAGGAACTAGAGTCGTAGAGGGCGCAGCATCCCAGGGGAGCCTGGTCTAAGCAGATCTCATGCATTTACTGCCTTGAGCTATAGGCTCACTTTTCAGGTTTTCCTAAACCGTGTCTCACTTGTAGGAAGGGACCAGCCTCACCTCTCAGTTGCCTCCCAGTGCTCAGATAGAACTGTGCAGAGTAGGAGCTCAGAGAGTCACCAAGTACATTAGCCAGGCTTTGAAGAAATTGACCAATTCCCAGTATCACATTCAGGAACCCCCAGGGCCCTGGAGAGCTACCAGGCCCCCAAACAGGACGCTGCCAGCTCTGGGATAAGCAACTAGCAGCAGTAGTATGGAGTGATGTTAGGGGCCAAACCAAGACCATGAGCCTCTATCTAAAGAGTTGACCTCCAGACCCTTAATTAGCATTTAACATGGACTTTGAAAAATGATGAATAATAAATCCAAGGACTTCCTGCGGATCCTAAGGCCAGTCAGCAAAACATGGCAGCAAGCAGCAAGGGCAAGAAGAATAACATACACAGAAAGTGGGGTACCTTGAGGATCCAGGGGGGAAATAGGAACTCAGAAACACTGTGCTAAGGATGATTGTCAATTCCTGGTGAGAAAGTACAGGGAAAGCAGAGGGGGCTCACTTCACTCCATGCCCATATTTTAATACGCTGAAGTTGACAGTATATAAGCAACGTCAGACATTGCCACTCAGCAGTCTGCAAGTCTTATCATCCCTGCCACAGGCAGAGTTGGCTAACAGAGAGCTTAAAAATTTAGTAATTCGTTGCCAATGTTTAAGAATTAAGAGATTTCACAGTAAAGTCCAGGTTTCTGCCTCCTCTTGAGACACAGAGATCAGTGGCTGCAGCAGACCTTCACGTGGGAACCTTATCGGAGCCTGAGCATCCCTTCCCAGGAAAGAGGTGCCCACAGGCGCTACTCTCTGCTCTTCTCACAGTCCACCTGCTCTGTGCTTAGCTATCCCTGCCTAGATGTTGTGGGCACGCAGGTTTGTGATTTGTGTTATACCTGGCCGGCATTCCAAACAACGACTTTAGCGATTCTTTGGATGGTGTTTGGCTGAGACTGTAGGACCAACCTGGGCTATTGGGGTCAAGGGTGGAAGTGTCAGTGGCTCAGAGGAGCAGTGCTATGACTGCCTTCCAGAAGGATGGCTCCTCATTCCCTCCACATCCAGATGCAAAGCTCCGGGAGCTGTGCAAGGAAGACCAGATGCAGGGAGCACCCTTTGGAAAGCAACAGGTGACAGCATTATCCAAGAGTGGTTCCTGTGGTTGCCTGAGTTGGGTGGACCCATTTGACTACCGCAGAGTCACAAGGAAGGAGCAGACACGGCACCCTTCCCCACACGTAGGCATGGTGCCGTCTCTAGTCGGGGTCTCACAGTCGGGTACCCATTCTCTTGCTCATAACTCTTTTGAAGTGTGAATTTTCTCTCCAGTTAAGCTTGGCCACTCTCTGGGGGCAGGGCCTGTATCCTTCTCCCCCAAAGCACCCACTTGGCTGCCCTTTGCAGGAAGGGGCCCATGGCGCCTTGGTGGTGGCTGGCCCCCTGACAGGCTGCTGAAGGAATTCCTCTCATCGCAAGAGTAGAAAGCACCAGCAGCTCTCCCTAATTCCATCAGCCCAGCAACCAGCAGTTCTGAGAAGCCACGAGGGCTATGCGTCTGGGATGAGCCAGCAAGAGCCCAGATGGGGGGTGTCCCACGTGCTCCCGCCCTGCTCCTGGGCAGGATCAGACCCATCAGGAGCACTGAGGTGTCCTCTCCTCCTCCACACCCCCATGGACACTGACGTTCTCTAGCCAAGAACTGGGCCAAGCATCCAGTCCTCAATTCCAGCTGTGCTGGCTGAGGCCCCTGAGGGCTTTATCACTCTCTGCTAGCCCCATTTGCCATCATCTCTGGGTGTACCCTGCATCTGGTCTTCCCCACACAGCTCCCGGAGCTTTGCATCCTGATGTGGAGGGAATGAGGAGCCATCCTTCTGGAAGGTTGGTCATAGCACTGCTCCTCTGAGCCACTGACACTTCCACCCTTGACCCCAGTGGCCCAGGTTGGTTCTACAGTCTCAGCCAAACACCATCCAAAGACACAGGGAAGGTATTACTATCCCAGTTAACAGACCAGTGAACAGCTCAAAAAGAGGACATCAATTTTGAGCTGGGATCTCACTGTGTGTCTACTTGCTCCAAAGGCAATGCGCCTTCTTCTGTGCTATTAGAAGCCTTAGTCCCTGAAGACGCACCGTTATGTCCCCAGTTGAGCATCTAAAAGCCTCCAAGAAGAGAGGACCAGGTTGGGGATGGAGGGAAGAGGAAAAAAGGGAGCTGACCTTCAGGTCTTCTGCCTGGCTTTTGTTACTGAAATTAGAGTGCTTCTGGCCCGGAATCTCTCATATGGTAGGAACCCAAAGCCTTCCCTCCCTGCCTGCCTATGTGCTGAGGCTTTACGTGTGGGGCTGAGGGACGCACACAGTTATCTCCTAGAAGACATTTCCTTCAATGTCCTACTCGTATCTAGTTCTTTCCCCTCACGCCTTCACATTCATCTCCCCCAGCATCTCCATTCTCCGTAATCTCCATGTCTCTAACCATGGACCACAAACCTTGTTCTTTGCTTCCTCCCTGCCATCATTCATGGACACAGATACCGAAGACGTGTGGGTAACACACCAGAGGAAGGAAGACATTGTGCCACCTTGTACAGAAAAGAGCTGAGAAATGAGTATGAGACACACCTATTAATGGCCCATCAACCATGCCCACGCCTCTCCTTCAACCAACTGACCCAGCAGCAGGTCCCCATAAGCATCTCTGATGTCAACGACCAGCGCATTTCAAAATGTGGAATGTTGACCTTGCCCAGAGTCGTAGAAGATGTTGTTTTTCTCAGCACCTCAGTGCCTCATAGCTTCACATTTCCTCAGACTTGTCCATCTCCCCATTGCTGCTAAGTCGCTTCAGTCGTGTCCGACTCTGTGCGACCCCATAGATGGCAGCCCACCAGGCTCCGCCATCCCTGGGATTCGCCAGGCAAGAACACTGGAGTGGGTTGCCATTTCCTTCTCCAATGCATGAAAGTGGAAAGTGAAAGTGAAGTCGCTCAGTCTTGTCTGACTCTTTGCGGACCCCATGGACTACAGCCCACCAGGCTCCTCCGTCCGTAGGATTTTCCAGGCAAAAGTACTGGAGTGGGGTGCTGTTGCCTTCTGCAATCTCCCCATTGACACACTAGTTACTGGACACCTTCTGGTGGCCACCCGTGTGCTAGACCCTGTGAAAGAGGAAAAGTGGGGCTCTATATCCCGGAACATTCCCCATGCTTAATCCCTGGAGTAACCTTGTGAGTCAAGTATCATTAACTCCTTTGCACACATGGGTAAGCAAAGCTCAGAAAGATGCCGGGACAGGAAATGGGACAGAAGCTGGACCAAACCTGCTTGCAGAGCTCTTCTCTGTCCCATTAACCATGCTACAGAAGGGTTAGGCCAAACGCCCTCAGGCTGTTTGGTGAATAGAGGGTCTCTAGGAGGACATGCTTACTGGTGCCAAGGAGAGAGGCACGGGCGGCCTGTCCAGCCCCTCACGCTCTCTGCAGGTGAGTGGGCAGAGACAGGACCATGATGGGGAGGGAGGGAGCCCTCCTTCCCCAGATAACTCTCAGAGGCTATCCAGTCCACTTCTGGAAGCCTACCCTGCCTGCTCCTCAGTGGCGATTCTCATTGAGTCCACCATTCGACATATTCGAGGAGGAGAATGGACTTCCCTTTGATCTGTCAGAGGCAGCAAGTCTCCTCCCTCTCCCAGCGGCATATAGCAGAAGAGAGCTGGGCTGTGAGTCAAGGGGTTCTGAATTCCCATCCCAGCTCTGTCACCCTACCTGTGGGAGCACAAGAAAATCCCTAAATCCCCGGGCTCCAGAGCACGGTGACAACCCTTCCTCTCCAGCATTGCTGAGATTAGGTGAGCTCATGGGTCCACATAAGCAAGCTTGATAAAGGCTTTTATTTTTATTTCTCCCATGGTTCCACACCCTCTGCCTCACCACTCTGACCCCAAGGTCGAGCAAGGTCAAAACAAACTTAGAAGAAGAAGGCACGTGGCCCCTGTCACACACAGACCTGCCTCCTAGGAAGCCCACGTGGGAATGGTAGCAGACTGCAAAATGGCCCCAACTCACCCTCCTTTACTGTGTCCACGCCCTTTGCAACGTGGCCTTGCAGTTCCCCCAAGAGTTTTCCCCAAGGCTCCCTCCTGCTGCTGCTGCTGCTAAGTCGCTTCAGTCACATCCGACTCTGTGCGACCCCATAGACGGCAGCCCACCAGACTCCGCCATCCCTGGGATTCTCCAGGCAAGAACACTGGAGTGGGTTGCCATTGCCTTCTCCAATGCATGAAAGTGAAAAGTGAAAGTGAAGTTGCTCAGTCTTGTCTGACTCTTTGCGGACCCCATGGACTGCAGCCCACCAGGCTCCGCCGTCCCTGGGATTCTCCGGGCAAGAACACTGGAGTGGGTTGCCATTGCCTTCTCCCTCCCCTGGCCCTTAAATCCAGGCTGACCTGCTGGCAGAAGCCACGATGCGCCAGGTCTGAACCCAGACCACCTGCAGCCCCGAGCACCTGCGTTTGCTCTGGTGAAACTCTGCTGGTGCCCTGCAAATAAGTGTGGGCTAGCAACTGGTGATGAGAGACCCGGAGCCTGGTGCCAGACTACCACAACTCACAGCCAGTCAGCCACCACCTCAACCCGCCAGCCCCAGCTGAACAGCCAGCTGACCGCAGACGCACAAGCAAGCCCAGACAAGATCAGTCATGTCTGACTGTCTGCTGACAGTCTGCTGACCAGGAGACTCGCAAGTATGAGCATTATCGTTTCAAGACGCTGAGCTGGGGGCTGGTTTGTTACGCTGCACCAGCTAACTGATAGAGAGGCCCTCTCTTCTCCAAGCCGACTGGCAGCTTGAGCACAGAAAAAGCAGATGACCGAGATCGAGTTCCCGATGGCACCAAGTGAGGGCTCCATAGGGTGGCACAGAGACAATGGCGCCAGATGTGGGCTACACAGCGTAGGCAGCTTCTCTGAGATTAACACCACGGAGTCACCTCGCTGCAACTCTGCCTCTCTAAACATCCCAGTCTTCCTCTGGCTTCCCGCAGCGCTGAGGAAATGCTGCCTCTTCCCCACTGGGCTCCCCACCCAGACGTTCAGCCAACAAAGGGCTGACTCACCACCTCAGGGGAGACCTCCCCAGGCTCAGCACCCTGGGGGTTCCCGGAGCAGAAAGGGTAATTGAGTCATTCCACTGCTTCAGGCTGCTTTCCTTAGTGAACGCCTATTTCTCAGGCCTGCCGCCTCCCCAGTCCCAAGGGCTACCTGCTAATAAGCCACAGAGACTCCTGCAGGGAGGAAACACTTGACTGGCTATGTAATGGCCCACAAAGGAAGAAAAGAACACCAGGCGTCTCCAGCCCCAGCCTTCAGGTTTGAGATCCCTCTCTTCAACCCAGGAAGGAGCAGACAGCTGAGTAAGGCCTCCCTGAGTATCGCGAATGGGGTGGCAGATTCAACATGTAACTTGAGATAGTGTTAGGACCAAACTGAAGCCAGGACAGGGTCTAAGGGGCAGGCTAGGCCTGAGGTTTAGTCTCTAGGAAAGCTGAGGCACTGGGAACTCCGGCAGGCAGTGTAGCTCGACCAATCAGAAAAAAATCCCTGTAGCCCCCCCACCCGCGCCAGACCTGAGCCAATCCAGATAGGGATTCGAGGTTGAAAGTCCCACGCACACTAACAGTTTAACCAATCAGCTATGCTGTTACAGGAACAAAGAACCGTCTGTATAAAAGTAGATGTGATTCAGAGCTCGGGGCTCTTGTCGGATTCCACTGTGCCGGATGAGACCTGGGCCCTAACTCGAGCTAGCAATAAACCCCTTTATGCTTTTGCATTGCTGTGGACGTCTTATTCTCTCAGTTTTGGGGACTCGGACTCTGGGCATAACAATAGAAACAGCACTCAACAGAAAACAAACTCCAGAACGTCCACCATCATTCAAGCATTTCCCTGGACGAGGGTTTGGATGGCCCTTTGAAATTTAAAAGCCAAACATTAAATTCTTTCAAAACAGTCTCTTACTCAGGTGCTCCTGCTTGGCCTGAAGGTTCAGATTGTTTACTCTGTCCACTGGGTAACTGAGCATCTAGAGATTATTTGCTTGGAACAGAAGTCAGGGCTGAAGGCGGTGCACCCTGCCTGCATGCCTTTGAAAACAATCACTCATGGGCCCGGAAAGGCCGTTAAGAAAGATGAATGTGTCTGTGCTCCTGCTCTCCTGGGCTCCTAGGCCTCCTGGGAAGAGAGCTACACAAAGGCTCACAGCATGGTGGCGGGGGGCAGGGGGCGGCCATGCCAGGGTGCCGGGGATGCTGCAGGCCCCTGCAGGCCCGGGACAGCTTTCCCAGTATGCACAGGCTTAGGAAGGATGAGAGGAGTGTGGGGACAGAGAAGGGAGGGGACAGTGGTCAGGACACAGGCCCTGGTGGGACAGCTCTCTGCCCTTCCCTGTCTTGGCCAAGCCAAGGATTCCAGCTGTTTTGAACATCACTGAGCTCCAAATCTGCCAGAATATCTCTACCAAATATCTCTTCCTCCTGAGCTCATCTCTAAGAATTTCTAAGGAAAAAAGAAAAGGAATTTCTCAGACTCATTGCCCTTTTGGTACAGTATGAAGGCTTTAAAATCCATAAACAGTGGGATATAATTAAATGCAAATGCGGGGCCACATTTAAAAATTAATCTTCTATAATTAATTAGTAATTTTAAACATTCTGATAAGTGATACTTAAATGGCACAGAATTATCCTAGCTCTGAGTGATAAAGTCATCTGCTGAAGATTTACCACGTTGGAGTGAGAAATATTTGCATATATCATGTGGGACAACAGAACGCCACAATTATTTAATTTACCTTTGCTATGAATGTATTAAAAAGTGCTATCTTTATATTCAAATTGTGGGTGCAAACTCACTCACTGCAGCAAACTCTGAGAAGCAATTGATTCGAAGCCAGGCATTAACCCTGACTGTGCTTCTCAGCTCAGTCACTCAGTCACATCTGAGTGCAGCACGCCAGGCCTCCCTGTCCATTACCAACTCCCGGAGCTTGCTCAAACTCATGTCCATCAAGTCGGTGATGCCATCCAGCCATCTCATCCTCTGTCGTCCCCTTGTCTCCCCGCCTTCGATCTTTCCCAGCTAGATTGTGCTCCTAGTAAAGATTAAATTGGCCTCCAGCCACACTCGCTGCCTGGGAAGCCAGTCCTGTGCGGGGTGGGGAGGGATGTTGGAAGTGGGGCTGTCCACCATTGTCCCTTCACATTCACCTCCTCCTCCTCCCAGCCAGGGAGAAAGACAATCACCACTCCCAGAGCCATGGGGAGCTGTCCCATCAGCAGGCTATTCGGCTCGCTGTCCTTTCTCCCATCCTTCTCGCTGCAGAAGGAGGCTACAGAGATCATGTTAACAGCAAAGGCAAATGCCATCAGCTGCAACCGTCACTGAGCGCAGCTGCTTCTCTCCCAGCATTTCAGTGCCTTCCCCAGACTGCTCTGCCACCAGCAATGCCTTTCAGGATGTGTGAGTGTGTGTGTGTGCGCGCGCTTGCCTATGTGCCCAGGTCAGTGCCTCTTGCTAGTTAGTCTTAGGGTCTGCTCGTACCCGTGTATGTGGCTGGTTGGCTATTATCACTCTATCAGCCCGTGTGTGTGTGTGTGTGTGTGTGTGTGTGTGTGTGTGTGTGTGTCCAGTCATCCAACCTGTCTGCACTGTTACTTACTGCCAGGCCTCTCCTGATCCACTCGCCTCCCTGCACTCCACTCTTTCCTGGGGTACCACGTGCCACCCACAGGTTACAGTCTATGCCATTCGCTGACCAAGGAACCAAGACCAGGCCAAGGCAGTGTTGCGAAGCAAACTTAAGCCTTCCCAAAAGCAGAAGTTTTAAGATCAAAGCCATTGCGGATGAGCTGGCCAAGGACTTGAGGACCAGCTCAAAATAGGCAACTGAGGCACATACAAAGGAAACAAAACACAGCTTTCTACTGAAGGTAGGAAATATAAAATATCCATTCGTTCATTCCCTCAACAGCCACTGTGAGCCAAGACTGTGCTGCTCTCGGAAGATAAAACAGTGGACACACTCAGTTCCTGCCCTTGAGGAGGCCGCACTCCAGTGGGAGGAACAGGCCCCACAGAGCTGGACGGTACGTGGACGGCAGGGCGTGGACAGCGTACAGTGCCTGCCTCAGGAACTGAGAAGCAGGGGCAATTCTTCTCCATAAATACTTAAGATCGCTTAATGTTTCTACTTTTCCCAGTAAAACAAAAGAGACAGGGAGGGAGAAGAGAGAAAGAAAGAGGATACAAAAGGAAAGGGGAGCCCCCGCACAGTTACAAACAGAAGCAGAAAAACGATGGATGAGAGCTGGAAGGACGAAGTCCTGGAGTTCCCCACGCACACCCAGAGGACGCCCTGGTGGAAGAGAGCCCTGAGGCGCCCCTCAGTCACCAGCGCACACGCCCAGCAGGACCACTGCCACAAAGTAGCCACAGTGTTATGGCAGGTCTCCAGGAGAAGGTACGTCAGTGTGTTTCCAGCTAGTACTTGATATGGTTCCTGGTCCATAGCAGACACCCAATCTGTACTGGATGGATGGATGACTATGTGGATAGACGGACAGATGGATGGAAGGACTCACGGATGCATGGACAGGTGGACGGACAGATGGACACCCGGACACATGGATACTGACACACGGATGGATAGAATCTCCTCCAAGAAGATGAGATGAAGCCCAGGGCCAAAATGGACTGTGGACTGGAGTGCTCTGCGTCAAACCTGACCTGGAGAAGAAACAACAGTTAAGACATTCACATCCCCCAACAGAACGGGGGCTAAGGTCATAGCGGCCACAATAGCCACTGACCTTGAAAACCCTGGAAAGGACCCCAAGAACAAAGCAGTCCTGAAGTTCAGATTTCCCACCCCTGGACTAGGGAGCCCCTTCCTGCTGCCATCTCAGCCTCAGCCTCACCACTCCCTGCCCACTGCTGCAACCACGCCACACATGTGACCCTGAAGACACTGGGGCTCTCCAGAGCCCTGTCTCCAGCCTCACCTTGACCATGAAGCTAACGAGATTTCATTCCTAGAGATCCAGACCCAGTGTCCCTCACTCCAGGGAGGCCCTAGCCCCCTGACCACTCCACTTCTCCTGGACCAGAGGGCATAGCTCCAACCTCAGAGCTCTCACAGAACCTGGTCCACACCTCTGCTTTTTATAGGTGAAGGGGGCTGTTAACACCTCTGTCCTCCCCACCAAGCTGGGGGACCCATGAGAGCAGAGACAGCGGCTTTAGTACCCACCACAGAACCTGGCCTGGAAAAGGAAACAGTAACCAAGTCCAGTGTTCTTGCCTGGAGAATTCCATGGACAGAAGAGCCTGGCGGGCCACAATCCATGGGGTTGCAAAGAGTCAGACACGACCGAGTGACTAACACATGCAGAACTTGGCCCAGCATCAGACTCATTCAATGCTAGACCAATGGAAGAAGGAACTCCTTTCCTAAACACAAGTTTGCAGCAGAAAGAAAGCGATACGCAAAAAATTAATACATCCAGGGTCATGGAATTATTACTCCTTTGTATATAAACTAAATGTACTCTTTTAACTCCTAATTAACTCCTTATTCCAGCCGTTTTCAAACATTTTACACTGTGAAACATATATTTTAATAAGTACACAAATTGAACTTAAACTACAAAAGCTCACTGAAGGACATTAAAGAAAGCTTCAAAAAAAATGAAGAAATACATGTTATTGAATAAGAAGTATTGTAAAGTTACTATTTCTTCCAAAATTAATCTATAAATCCAAAGCAACTCTAATCAAAATACCAGTTTGGGGGGATTTCACAAATGAATTAAATGAAAGCTATTAAAATATTTCATCTGTTTGTGAAACAGAGAGAGAGAGAGAGAGAGAGAAAAGGAACTTCTGAGCAGAGGGGAGGGCTCCAGTGGCCAGGAACAAGATCCCTACCCTCAGCCCCTCTCAGCAGCTGTCACCTGGATTACTTCAGGACTGCCACAGCCTTCCCTGGCTGGTGGTTTGGGCTGACAGGTTACATTGAGTATAGCATCAGAGATTGCTGTCACCATCCTCCAGAATTCTGGCTCAGCAGGCAATGGTCTGGAGAAGAACTGAGGCTCACAATGAGTCCAGCTCAGTCCCCAGTTAGGGATGACTGGGAGGTGCCACCTCTGCTCACTAAGGGAGCCCCAGTGCTGAGCCCACAGAAAGCTCCCCTCCATGGCCTGGGTCCTCACTGCCCACCCAGGGCAGCCTCACAGGGGTCTCCAGGTCTGGAACCAGGAGACCAGAGTTCTGTCACCTCTGAGCCCAGTCTCCCCAAGGAGAGCCTTAATGCACTGATGCGGTAATTGTTAAGACTGTGATTTTTTAAAAAAGAGATCTCAGAGGGGGAAAGGTGGATACAGCACTTAGAGATAAAAGCTGAGGGAAACTTGAGATGCATGCGTGCCTAGTCATGTCTGACTCTTTGTGGCCTGGACCCATGGCCTGCACCCCACCAGGCTCCTCTGTCCATGGGATTTTTCAGGAGAATACTTGAGTGGGTTGCCATGCCCTCCTTCAGGGGATCTTCCTGACCCAGGGATCCAACCCAGGTCTCCCAACTCCTGGACTGCAGGCAGATTCTTTACCACTCAAGCCATCAGGGATAGGGCCTGTTATATGAGCCCACAGGGCCCCACAAGCAGACTCCAGTGCCTTGGCCTACAGCACTTGACGACTCACCCACCATCAAGGCTAGATCCCCCAAGCTCACAGACCCTGGTCAAGGTAGCCCCTTGCAAGTGGGATCACAGATGGGCCAGCAGTGCATGGGCTCCCAGGCCAAACCCCTCACAGGGACTGAGTGTGCCTGGACGCTGGACAGGGAAGTGGCTCCCAGCATAGCATATGAACAGCCTGGCGGGGCCCGGACAGCCATGTCCATGTCATGTAGAATTTGACATTTACAACCGTGAAGATGCCAGTCCACCTGACAGATTCACATGTAGCAAAATGTGAAAGAGTCAAGCAGAACCCTGTCCTCCCTTACTCCCATCAGCCAGGCTCTGAGCAGGGAAGGGAAGGACTTACCGCTGGGAGAGCCACATCACCCACCCCCACTGTAACTGGTCCACCCCTCTGATACCAACACGTCATCAACAGGGGGAGGGTGGTCAGGCCATTTACTTCCCCCCACCAACGTTTTATCTTTTGTAAAATTCAGGACGTGCCCTGGCAGTGGGACACCCTTGTGAACATCCTCTGTCCTTGTCACCACAGAGAAGAGGCTGGGTTACTCTGCTTGAAAAGCCCAAGCAATGCCTGGGAGCAGGGAATAAAGGTTTTGTTCCAGGATTGGCATCATCAAGTCTCTCTTAAGGGACCTGCTAAGCTAAGCCAGCCATTCAGGTCACGTTCACCTCCACAGTCCAGATTCCTTCCTCTACCACGCTTAGTAGATGTACTAAAATTCTTTGAGCACAAGCACCCTAAGAACTTCCACAAGACCCCAGACAGAGGCAACTAAATTATACCTTCCCCCATGAAACCAGCACAGCCGAGTTTTACCCAATACAGTAACGTCTACGCTTGTATTTTCTGTATAGGCGGACTTCAGAGATAGCATGGATTCAGTTTCAGGATCACCTCAATAAAGCACATAGTGCAATAAGGCGAGTCACACATATTTTTCGTTTCTCCAGATACATAAAAGTTACATTTACACCATACTGTGTTCTATTGTCTGCAATAACATTCTGTCTAAAAACACAGTGTATATACTCTAATTAAAAGATACCTCATTGCTAAAAGATACTATCATCTGACAGCACAGGGTTGCCCCAAACCATCAATTGGTAAAAAGCACAGTATCTGGGAAGCGTAATAAGCTGAGATGTGCCTGAGAGCACATGAGCAGCATGGCATACAGGGGCTTTGGAGAGGGTCAGTCTGGACTTGAGTCCTATTTAAACCCTGATGGCTGCTTGTGTGACTTTTAAGTCATTTAACTTCTTCAGCTCCAATTGCCTCATTTTCAAAGTGTGAGGATTAGAGAAGGCACACAGAATGCCAGGCTGTGGTGGGCACCCAGGAAATGATGGCAATCCCTCCTCTTGACAGCAGGTATATGGCACCGGAGACCGACTCTGAGGGGCTGGAGCCGGAGGCCATGATGCCCAGGGGCTGTCCTACCCCCACAGACTCCTGCCATCTCTCCCTCCTTGTCATTCTTGCCCAATATTAAGAGCAGCACTCTCCAGGCAACCCCAGCTCTGCACACCCAGCAAAGTAAAGGCTTTGCAAACAAGGTCTGGGGGATCACGAGGCTGACCGGCCAAAGCCAAGTCATGTGCATCAACCCTGCAGGAGTTTGCGTAATTAACCACTTGGAAATGCTATCTTTAGGCCCATCTTGGTTCTGTGGTAAATGCTTGTAGGGCCTAGAAAGAGAGTGGGGAGCTGAACTCCTCTGGAAGGGAAATGCTGAATGTGAACACTGTATGAGCCTGGTGCTTCTTGAGAAGCTCTGTGTCCGTCACCCCCTCCATCCCTACTTTCTGATAAAGATACCGAAGTTTCAGAGGTGAAGCAAATCACTCAGGGTCACACAGAGCCAGAGGGCGGAGCTGGACTTGACTCCAATGTCCTTTACCTCCAAAACCAATGTTTTTCCTACTTGCAAGCAAGAAGAGGCAAGGGATTGGTGAGAAGAGGGAGGGGTGGAGCCTGGCGCCACTAGCAGACACCAGCCCAGAGCAGACTCTGAGAGCAGATGGAATTCAGCAAGGAGAAAAGCTTTCCTAGGAGCAGACACCGGCCAGGACACGGGTAGGAACGGTCTGAGAAAGCCTCCAACGCATTAGTGCTGCTAATCCTCTCCTGCCCATGACTGGCCTGAGTCACTTCATACAGGGAAATGTGTGCTGGTGAAAATGCCAAACCCCGCCCAGACCTCACAGTCTGGCTGGACCACCAGCGTGATCCGGGGCCTGATTAGCCCAAAGCAGCATGGTGGCCAGCCAACTGCATGAAATTAAGCATTCCCGAATTTTAAGTTCTCCAGCAGTGGGCTTCGTGCTGGCTCCTGATACATGAGGTAGCATTTTGAGTAATAATTAATTAGAGGGGAAAGCAGAAGAAGCAAGCAAAGGACATCAAGTAGGATTAGTATAATTCTGCCATTCACTTCATTTAACATTCAGAGAGGGCCAACAAAGTGACTGGGGTTAGAAAGAAAGCTGCAGGAAGCGTTCGGCAGTGCCCTGATTCCTTCAGTCCACTGCTGCTGCCAGCCTGGGCCCTAAACCCACCCAGGCCAGAGAGGCAGAAGTCCAACTCCAGACTGTCACTTCTTTGCCTTCAGATCACCGGGTCCCACCAATCAATTGGCTCACAGGCTATTTCTAGTTGTCTGTTCCCAAACACTTGCGGGCCCTGTCTTCATTAGAAGGTCCTAACCACTCACAGAGGTGTTCGGAAAAAAAATCACTGATTCTCCCAGGCACCAAAAAAGTGAGCACATGTGCAAGCGTATGCAAGCGACACCTCGTTCAGGTGTGAACACATCCCGAGAAGAGCAGCCCACCTCTGCAGAGAGCTGGAAATCTGTTTTATCTCTAGAGGCTTACACCTGTCAACAAAGAGAGGAAACTTAAAAGGAAACAAACAGCAACAAACAAAGTCCTGAGTTTTGTCACAGAAATCCCTGGCAGTGACTTATAAGCAGGCTTCCCACTAGCTGCCCCAATCCTCTCAGCATCTGGACAGACACTGCATCACTGGTCAGGGACCAGTTGGGAGCCAAGTTGTGCTGCGGTCTCCACCTTTGTGGTCTGAGCTGTGGGCCCAGCCTCCAGGGGTTCCAACATCCATTCCAGCCATGCCCGAGCAGACAGCACCTGCAGCCCACCTGAGTCACCCCGCAGGGAGCCCTGGGCAGAGCTCCTGGGGCCCCAGGCCCCATCACCTACCTCGTTGATGAAGGAGTGCGCCCCCTGCGGGCTCAGCAGCAGGATGGCGCGGCGCAGCGTGTCTCGGTAGCGGTTCAGCTCCTCCGTCTTCATCGTGGTGAAGAGGCTGGTGAACACGTGGCTAATGTTCTTGTCCACCTTTTGTAAAGAGACGTCAAGGCCCAGCCTCGAGGCCTGGTCCAGAAAGCTTTGGAGCCCGCGGATATCTGAGCAGTGGAGAAGAGGAGGGGAAGAGAACCGTCTTTAAGCAGAAAAGGACCTTGGATGGTGTCTATCACCAGTGCTACCCCCATATAAGCCTTGCATGAGGACTCAAGTCTGCCTCCGTGGACCAATGGACAAAGGAATGCAAGGCATCTATTTGGTGCCAACATTCTATATCAGCATCCAGCCCTTGGATAAGTGTCTCCCACCGCAGGGAGCACTTCCTGCCACCAACAGGTTCTGGAGCCAAAAAGTGTCCTGAAGAATTTCCCTTTCTCTCCCTATTTTTTTTCATCCAATAGAAGTGAAAGTTCTGGCAGTCCTGTCCTGGTTGCTATATGTGGTGGTGGTCCATAACCCACGACCCACAGTCCCTCCACCTGGCGCTGCAACTCCTTGACCCTCAGTGATGAGCTAAGGCCACTGACTGACCTGGCCTTGCGTGGTTCCAATCTCAGTCCCTGCCCCAATCTTATAATTGAATACCCTGTACCCTCACACCCCAGCCCTGAGGTCTGGGGCGCTGTCTTATTCCAGGGACTTGATTTTCCTAGATGAACTTTCCTCATCCACTCTTTTCCCAGCTGAAGTGACTGCCCCCCAAGTACAATGAGAACTGTACATCCTGACTGGATTGGGGGTGAGCAGGTGGTCCGGGATGGTCCTGGATGGGGCGCCGTCCTGGCATTTTGGTGAAGCATCTGGGAGACAGGGCTGCTCTTTCCCCTGCAGTCACCAAGAGGGCAGAATGAAATCCCAGGGCAGGAGGGGAGAATAAGGAGCTGGAATAAACCACCAGGGAGCAGGGGTTCAGAAGGAGCTTGGGGCCCAGCTATTGTTGCTCATTGGTGAAAACTTACTCTTGTGATGGCCAGCACTGCTGAACATTTTTTAATTAGGACCAAATCTCTCAGCAGCAGCCTTGCATGGGCTTCTGACGTCTCCAAAAGGTGATCTGCCCAAAAATGGACCCAGCAACCAGGTCCGAGAGTAGGGTACAGTCCTGCTGATGTCATTTAAGCCTCTGGATCCATCTGTGAAGCCGGCTTCTCCTGGACTGTTCAGTTTCATGAGCCAAAAAACACCCTTTCCCACCTGAGCCAACTTGATCTGGATTTCTGTCACTTGCAGCCCAGAGTCTCAGTTCATAGGCCACTTTTTCAAGCCTGGGATGTTTCCTTCATCTGGTCCATATCTGTATCCCAGCTCCCAAAGGCAGGCCCTGCCCCTGAGCCACCTCCTCCAGAGGACACTCTGGGCCAGCCTGAATCACACAAACTGTCCTCTTCCAGCACCTGGGCTGTCGACAGGCTTCCCTGGGCACACCTTGGCCCAGCCAGTCACCCAAACTCAAAGTGTACAGTGTTAATTCAACCCAATTGTTTTTCCAACCAATCTTTCTTTCGCAAACTTTCGCTTTGTGCCTATTCCACAAATTTTCTTGAACTCGACACGTGCCAGGCACCATGCAAGCAGTGGTCTCTTCACTGCCCATCTTGCCAAGAGGTCAGGCTCAATAGTAAGTCTAGTCCTAGCTGGATATGACAAGAATGGCCATGGAAAGCCAAGCACAGTGCCAGGCAGGAGGCCACAGCGTCGTGGAGTCATAACTGGGTTCCGGGGGGCAGGTGCACAGGGTCCCTATTTCCCATCACGAGGGGAAGCCCTGGAATAGGTCTGAGCACCTGTTGCAGGCTCAGATGCTTACAGTCTAGCACAGTTCCTTAACACCTGGGCAAACCATCCATCTACTTTGTGCCTCAGTGTTTTCATCTGTACACTGGGAATGAAAGTCCCTGAGTATCATTTTCAGAGGACTGTGAGGAACCATAGTTCATGAAGCTACCACCTGCTTCTATCTCAGGGGCCTGCATCTGGGAGGCACAGAGAGCTGACCTCCTCATGGTCCATCGGAGGACACGGCAGTCCCCAGATGAGAGCCCCAGAGATCGCAAACATCTGACATTCAAGCTCGTGTATTTTAGCCCAGCCATGACCTCAGCCAGCATTGTCCATCATCAGCCTGGGCCCCGGAGCACCAACATGCACCCAGAGAGGCCTGCCTGACAAAGCACGAGGGTCTCAGGGGTACCAAGCAGCAGGATGGGCCCTCTGCACCCAGCCCCTGAACTCCCCCAAAGGTGACCAATGGAGGACCACACAGTGGCTTACATCTCCCCCAGCATCAGGGGCTCCCGACACACAGGCTCCAGACTCTCAATAACCCTTGGGCCCCCCAGAGAGGCTATGCAGTCCCCACCAACCTGCTGAGGACCCTAGAGATCTTTATTTAGCCTTAGAAAGAAAAGTGCGAAGAGATTCTTCAGAGTTTCTTCACCCATCAGAGGCAATGGCAGGACCCGTGGGCAGAGATGGCTCAAAGAACAGAAATTCAACACCCCAACTTGAACAATTCAGGGCTGGTGTCAACCCCGGCCTCTCCCTCTCCTGAGCACACGGCAGAATTTGCGCCTGCTAAGGGTAAGCTTGTGAATATCTCAGCACCCAGCAGACACCCTCACTCAAATCAGCAGTGGCCTCCCGTGCCAGGCACACAACAGCTTGTGCCCAAATGAACCCTGATGCTCCCCCATCAATCTGGGCTTGTTACTAGCCACCTGTAGCTATTTAAATTCAAACTTAATTTCATTAAAATTAAATAAAATCACACATTCAGTTCCTTGGTCACACTAGCCACATTTTAAATACTCAATGGCCACATCTGGATGGTGGTTACCATATTTACTAGCACAAATATAGACCATATGTGATGGGTCATCTCAGAAAGTTCCAGTGCAGCTCTGCCTGAGAAACTGTCTTTTAACCAATGCAGTGTAAACAATGTTCCAAACATAGGAGATGAGCTGCACTCAGGCCTCCCTATTACCATGCTTCTTGCCCTGTCACTTTGAAGACCCTTCCAGCCCCTACCTTCAACCACATGACCTGCTTTGACTCATAAGACTGCTGTTACTTGGTACAAGCAGAGGTTAGAGTAAGTGGGTATTTCTGTTTCCACTCTCAGACTCTGCCACCACCAGGAGAAGAGCCCTCCGCTAGCCTCCAGAGGGATGCAGACACGTGTGGAGAAGGATCAGGTGGACCAGGTAACTACCCCGGGCTACATGTCAGCTGAATTCAGATGCTCCAGTGAGACCAGAAGAGTCAGACACAACCGAGCGACTGAACTGAACTGAACTGAACTGAGACCACAGCAAAACTTCCTGGTTGACCTACAGACTCACACACACATACACACACACACGCTCACAAATATACACAAATGACTATTTATAAACGACTTGTTCTAAGCCACTAATTCCGGGGATGGTCTGCTTCTCAGCAATAACTAACTGATAAACCAAGTTCATCAGATGCATCGTATCTAATACGCCTTATGAAAAGTTCACTGAAAGAGCAAGGCCTGTATCTTAGAAAGTCTCTCTAACACACAGCTTCCCCACATGGGGGACTGAGGGTTAGCCAGTTCAGGGAGGACGCTGGTAGCTTCCGAAGCCCTATCCCTTCACCTGGACACTTACGGTCCTCACTGCCCCACGGCCTTGGCTTTGACCCAGATCTGGAGCATAGCTGACGGGCCTCGCATGAAGGCAGTACTCTGAGATCCACCGTCTACCAGCTCCCACTCCACTTCCGGTGTCTTTCAAGGCAACTGCAAGTCTTAAAGTGGCAGAGACTGGCCACGTCTGCAGAGCTACGCTTTACATGAACACGTGTGCAATGAGGGGTCCACCACGGCTGCGTGTGCGCCCACAGGCCCATGAGTCTGGTAGGGGTCCAGGATCCTCATGCATCATGCCAGCACGACCAGCTCTCACAAGCTGGGGGGAAGTCCCCTCCAGTCTCTTCCCTGAGGTCTCCCGCCAAAATCTGTCTCAACTCACAAGACTGCTTCATTTCCTCAGGGAATAGGAGGTGCCATATGGGGTGGCAACTGTCTTGGGACCCACAGGTACACACAGAGGCGTGCACACACAGAGAACACAAGCCCACAGAGCTCCTGCACCGCAACCCCTGAGCTGCTGTGTTTCCGCCTTCTGTTTGGGCAGCCCCTGATGGAGCCGAGCCATCAGAGAGAGTTTAAGCTCCCTGTCAGCGGCTGGCTCTGCATACCTGGAATAAGTGATGCAGGTTGAAGGCGGTGCTCCCACGGGACCGCAGCCCCTGGCTCCAGCTGCCTGCTCCCACTAGGTTGAAAAGGTCAGCTCGCAGCCTCTGAAGTTCTTATTCAGCTGCACGTGGGAGGGTGGCTAGGGGCAGAATGACAGTCAAGAGCCCAAGTAAACGTTGCCGCCTGCCTCCTGTTCCCCAGGAATGGGGCCAAGGAGGCCTGCTTCTCCAGCTAGTCCCTTCCTCCCTGTAAGACTGAGTCTGTGACGCCACCCTACCCCCATCCCCCAAGAAAGTCAGCTGCCCACCGCTGCTGCCCGAAAAAGGGAGACTTCCCCAAGAAGTTAGGTAAGGAGGGTATGGGGCTGCTCCCAGGGTAGCAGAGTGACCATCCCAGGAGCCCCCTGGCCCCTACAGGGGTCTGGGCCTTGGCCCAGGCCCTTCCACTGGGACCTCTCTGTGCAGACTGGCCAGCCCAGTCCACCTTCACTGGCACAGCTCCAACCAGACCCATCTCCACTAGAGAGGGAGACGATGGGGCCAGAGGGGCCTCCCGTCAGCCCCAGAAAGGGCAGGAGGAGGCAGATGGCTAACAGCTCTCCAAGGTGGCTGGGCAGGGCAAGAACCAGGAACAAGGGCATTGTCATCACCCACAGGGATGACAGAGAGAGGCTCCCAGGAGAGGCACCCTGCTCCCCAGAGAAAGGAAGCAGTTTAGGGACCTGGGGCAAGTGCATTCCTGGGAGGAATTCGACGTGAGCACCCCAGGACGGACCTCAGCTGCACTGGCCCACCCTCAAGGGACCTGGTCGCCAGAAGTCCATCCAATGCAAGGCATCCTGTGGGCATTCATTCGTCCCTTCTTCCCTCCAACATTCACAGAGAGCTTTCTCTGTGCCGATTCCTCTCCTTAGGGCCGGGGCACAAGAACAAATGAGCCCACGGTCGTCCTGCTGGCACAGGACTTACATTTCAGGGTCTGGAGAACAGACGGGAAACAAACAACATGCCTAGTAGGTAATTTCCGACTGCGGTGCGAGTGCTGAAGGAAGCAGAGACTGGGCTTCAGGACACCGCTGGCAGAGTCAGGGTGGGAGCCAGCCCTGGAAACTGCCAGGGGAAGGGCACTCCTGACCGCAGGACAGCAAGCAGAAAGCTGCAGAATGAAGCCTGTGGGACCCGGAACGAAGAGGGACCTTGCTCGCCCCATGATGGGGATTGGGCAGAGGGAGGACTGGAAGTGTGGAGCCACCAGGGAAGGAAGCTGGAGTCTCCGCCACCAGCAGGGGAGGAGGTGAACACAGTGCCCGAGCCCCAGCCCCCCGCCCCATCCCTCCTCCCCTCCATGGACCAGCTTCCGAATGCTGGGCCCAGGCAACCACTGGCACATCCCAACACTCACTTCTCTGCCCACCACCCACTCCACAGTGCCCTAAAGCTCTGGCAAAAGCCATCACCCAGCAGCGGCCCTTCTCTCTCTCCATTTTCCATGGGTTCTCCAGAACACCCAGCCTGTGGCCACCTGACCTTGAAGCCCTCTCTCTTCTCTCTGGGCCTCCAGACACCCTCGGGCTCCTTCCTCTTCCTCAGTCCCCTCCCCTCACGCACTCCTGCTCACACCCCCACATTCCTGAGCTTCCCTCTAGTATCACCCATCAGCCGGCTCAGAGAACATCAGTACCAGACACCCAGGCTGGCTCCTCCGAAACATTCCACCACAAGCCCATCTCCATGACCCCTTCGCAGGTTCTGACACCATCATTTCTTCCCTAGGACTTCAGCCTCAGCCTCCTAGGAGGTCCCCCGACCCTGCGGTCCTCCCCACCAGTGCCGTCCGCCAAGATGTTTGCAGAGTTCATACCTGCTCATGATAAAGCTCTCCTCTAAAACTTTCCATGAATAATACATTTCTTTTAAATTTGCCCAGAAATTAATATTCTCAAAAGAAGCCATCAATCACAAACAAACAATAAACCTTCAAGAGACTTTATTATTGAACATAAATAAACTCCATACATCTTAGTCTGATACATAATAGACTCTCTGGTCTTAGCAACTTTTTTTCATTTTTACTTTTGTATCACCATCACCTGCCTCCACCAGCAGAAACCACACACCCAAACTCCAGAAAAAGAAGCTCTTTGCCCTTCCTTGGACACCCTCCACACACACATACACACCCAGTACACCACCACAACACACACATATACATACCCCATATGTGCCCTTATACTCTCAGCTGAGACTCACCCAATTTGAAATTTACAGAGCCTTGCATTGGGCTTCCCTCATGGCTCAGATGGTAAAGAATCTGCCTGCAAGGCAGGAGACCCAGTTTCAATCCCTGGCTTGGGAAGACTCCCTGGAGAAGGGAATGGCTACCCACTGCAGTATTTTGCCTGGAGAATTCCATGGACAGAGGAGCCTGGCAGGCTATACGGTCCATGGCGTCACAAAGGGTCGGACATGACTGAGCTGCTAACACTACTACTATCCTTCCATCAAGGCCCAATTGAAACCACACCTCCCTGCAGGCCATCTCAGATCCTCAATTTAGAATTCATGTGTCTCCCAAGTTTCAAAGCTCCAGGACCAGGGAAGCAAGAACTAGATCTCTCTAATTTCTTTGTCCAAGCCCAAGGCTCCATGCCTAGCACAGAGTCACGTTCAGCCAAAGTCAGTGGAACAAACTGAACTAAAGCAAGAACCAGGCTAAAACCCAGGGCAAATTCACCAACCATATAATTGTCCTGTATCCGATGGAGGCAAACAAGAAATTGAAGTTGGGCAAGCTTTTTTCCCCCCAGAATTTAAGGTTATATCTCTACTATCTCACTACTCCTTCAGGGAAAAAAAAAATCATATAGTCATGGGTATATTAAATACTTTCTGAAAAGTAATTGAAATGAAAGAACACATTTCAAATTGCTTCCCAGACCATTTTCAATTTCCAAGAAATGTCCAAGCACTGAGGGTACTTATAAAGAATATTTTACCATCTGTAATATACATATGTATGTATGAAGGCTTCCACCTCATACCCAGAAGTTCACAGTTAGAAGTGTCTGGGGATTTTTGGCAAATTTTCCAACGCTGAGACACAGTTTTCATTCTACTGACTTTTATTTTTTAATTTTTTTTATTTTTACTTTATTTTACTTTACAATACTGTATTGGTTTTGCTGTACATTGACATGAATCGGCCATGGGTGTACATGAGTTCCCAATCCTGAACCCCTCTCCCCCCTCCCACACCATATCATCTCTCTGGGTCATCCCCGTGCACCAGCCCCAAGCATCCTGTATCCTGTATCGAACACAGACTGGCGATTCGTTTCTTACATGATAGTATACATGTTTCAGTGCCATTCTCCCAAATCATCCCACCCTCTCCCTCTCCCTCAGAGTCCAAAAGTCTGTTCTATACAGTAATGATAACCACTCTACTGACTTTAAAAAAAAAAAATTCCTTTTGTATCTGGCCTCCAAATACATGGTTCAAATAGTTTACCCAAATTCAAATTCATCTCCAAGACCTCTGCTCAGGCTCCTCTCTCCCTGTATTGCTTACTCCCCTCCCCAGCACCAACTCAAAACGCCACCATTCATGTCATTCATGGAATAGCTACAGAACCGGGGTGTGACGGAGGCTAGGTTTGCAGAGGAGGAAGCACCCACAATTTCCAGGGTAAGAGATCACAAAGACCCGCCTGCTGCAGCTTCGATCAGAAGCTGATACCCTTTCCCTCTTCTCAAAATCCATTTGGTGCCCCACCTCCCATAACTCAGCTGCCCAGCTGTGGGTTCCTCCCCCACTTCTCCCCCTCTCCTTCCTTAACTATTTCCTGACCACTGCTCTGGGAACAGCAGAATCTGGAAACTCGACAGCCCTGTCCCGACAGCCCTGTCCTCAAGGACTCAAGGAGCTCTCAGTCCTGCACGTAAGACTGAGCCCGCAGCAGAGCGTGGCTCCACCCCACCATTCACTGAGCGCCGCCCACATGCCAGAGTGTGTTTCATTTGCAGACTGCATTTCATGGGTGCATTTTCAGTCCATGTGGGTGTGATAAAAGCCATCTCCAGGGAAGTCCGGTGGTCACAAAGCAGGCCCGTGGGAGTTCTGCAAGGAGAGGAGCAGAGACCCACAGCTGTGGTGCATCCAGCCGGCTCTCAGGAAAGCAGGATGTAGGCCTCTCCCTGTCATGAGGTGACAAGGTCACCCCAGAGCTAATGCCCCCAGAGCCCAGGCAGGGGCCGGCTATAGGTGAGCAGAAGGACCCTCACGAGCTATCCCCCCTTTCGTGGTGGCACAGCGCCACTGCTCTACGGCCTCCTGCTGAGGTTCTCCTCTGGGAAGGAGGTCTCCCCTGTCCTGGTCAGAATCTCAGCTGCTCAGCTGGCCTAGGGAGTCCTTCAGAGTGACTTTCCATCCCCAACTCCCCAAAACCCTGCCCTCTGTATTAACCACGTCTTTTATTTTTGGTCTTCAGATGCTTTGACATGTGGCGCTTTGCTGACCCTGGAGAGCTGCCCCTCAGAGGGAAAATCAACTCTTAAAGATAGTAAACAACTTGCCCCAAAGCACCCCATTCATATGTAAACCAGCCACCCCAAAGCCCACACCCCGAACACCTCCTCCACGGGACTCCCACATTTTGAGCCACTATTTACCTGTTCCAATCATCCCAGGACCAGGTACTAGACAACTCAGGACACCCCATGCCCCAGAGTCTGCCAAAATTATTCCAGTTTGCCAACTCTGAACCTGCCTAGCCCACCTCACCCATTCTTTACTGTGGAAATCACATAAAGGGCTCTTGCCCATAGTTTCCCTTCCCCAGCCTCCTGATCAACCCTGGTGCCTCCCCCAGTGGCCACCCAAGGCATGGTGTACCCCCTCCATCTGGGAATTGTCACAAACTGTCTTTTCAATGGGAGTTGCCTCCTGATCTGCCAGCCTGGTCATACCTAAGTAATAACGCAACACCCTCGGCACGGTGACCAGGGACAGAGCTGAGGGAAAGGCGCACAGAAGTGGCCCCACTGGCCACATAAGATCCCACCCTTAGCAAGCCCCGCGACCCTGGGCAGCCACTTCTCGGAGCCCATCCCTCATCTGCAAACAGGGCTCACCCCACCTTCCTCCTGGGAGCACTGTGACCCTCCACTGAGGATCTACCAGGGCACACGGCAACAGAGATGCTCAGTGGCTGTCAGCCCCTCCCAGCCTTATATCAGCACTGGGAACGCCCCCAAAAGGTTCCCAAATGAACAAATCATCTCTCTTGTTCTAGAGGCTCATCGAGAAGGGAGGTGCCGTCCTGACAATCGGATGATACAATAGAAGACTAAAAAGGTCAGCTCTCCCTTCTGTGATAATGGAAATTCCAAAGTTGTAAAGTGGCTGAAGGGGAAGGGCTGACATTGAAAACTCTCTGAGAGAGAGAGCAGATTTCTGCCCATAATAGGGGCCAATAATATCCAGGAGCTTTCTGTTCAAACAGGTCTCAGAACAAGCCATGAAACCATACGTGAGCAGATTCTGTAAAGAAGAAAGAGTCGTCTGGAAAACTCCTTGTGAGCACATTCACACAGCGTGTGCACACAAGTTCATTTCAGACACAGAGGTCCATGTGTGAGCCTTACTCACATCCACTGCCTGGAGCCTGGCAAAGGAGGACACCATGTGATCACAACATGCTCACTTCTCCCCAGACTCTATTCTTTTCCATTTAAAAAAACAAACACAAGGGGGAAAACATTTTAAATAATCATGCTGGAAGGCCGAGATTAAAAACAATTTAAAATAAACGTCTACTCTGGCACTTTGGAAAAAAAACATACCACGCTGCATTAAGTGCTTTGAATTAAGTAAATTACACCAAGTAACTAATTTACATAATGATCAGAATTTGCATTTTACACATGTTATGATGAAAATAGGTTTATAAAATAATCCCTCACCAACTTCTGTTCCGAGTTGGGTTCCAGTATTTGGATAAAATTCTGCCGTGTTGATCTGCTACTGTCTTTCATGCTTCGAATCTCTGGCTCCGTCAGTAGTTTTTCTTAATCTGGCAGGTCCCTTATCCCCACTGCAATAAATAGTCCCTCTGATTTGCAATTCCTTTCCATCCATGGACTGAGATCATATTTCTAAAGAATCCATAATACACTAATGATTCTTAAAATTTTCACAAATAAAGTTTGATGTTCCTGTCACCTCTCACTTACTAGGTATTTGGTATTGATTTTAGCAATTCTTCCTCCAAGATAGGTAGGATTGGCTTAGAGTCCTTCAGCTTTGGTTGCCATCTTTTCAGGATGAGGCATCAGAATTGCATTTCTTAGCAAGCTTCATTCTTGCACCAACAGACCTTTCAGGAAGGAACCAAGACCCCACTGAAAATACGAGACATGCCCAGAGGAGACTGAGTACAAGGTCCCTAAGGAAACTGACCACCAGCCCCAAAAGGCCACCCCATGCCTTTAGGTCCCTAGAGCCCGGCAAGCAAGCCCAGAACCAAAACTCCCTCTCGTGTTGCTGCTGAATCCTTACATGTGTCTTTTATGCTCTCCTTCCCCACAGTCTGTGAGGAAGTGACAACCATCCCATTTCACAGATGAGAAAACTGAAACCAGAGGAGTCCCTCCATCAACACCACACAGCCAGCAAGAGGAACAACCCACATTCATGCTTTGAGAAATTTCTGTTTTTTCCTGGACTCTTCTCAATTTAAGTAAGATCTGGAAGCAAATCTAGAAAAGTGATTTCCAGGCATTATGGATGTGAGAGTTGGACCATCAAGAAGGCTGAGCACCAAAGATTGATGTTTTTGAGCTATGGTGCTAAAGACTCTTGAGAGTCCCTTGGACAGCAAGATCAAATCAGTCAATCCTAAAGGAAATCAACCCTGAATATTCACTGGAAGGACTGATGCTGAAGCTGAAGCTCCAATACTTGGGAGCTTCCTGATGAGAAGAGCTGACTCATTGGAAAAGACCCTGAAACTGGGGAAGACTGAGGGCAAGAGGAGAAGGGAGCAACAGAGGATAAGATGGTTGGAAGGCATCACTGTCTCAACAGACATGAGTTTGAGCACAGTCCAGGAGATGGTGAAGGACAGGGAAGCCTGGCGTGCTGCAGTCCGTGGGATCCCACAGACTTGGACACGATTGAGGGACTGAACTGCAACAACTGGAAGCAAGTCTAGCAAAGTGATTTCCAAGTGTTTAGCCAAAACAATCACATTTGAATTTCCAAGGGCCCCAAAGACAGTGACTTTGCTCCTTGATAATGCCACCAACAAACGACCTGCCTCGGAGGCATGGCAGGAATGAAGCCACGTGGTGAGGATGATGGAATAATCATCACAGTACGGGCTTATTAAGGCCTAATGTGCCAGCACGATGCTAAGCATTTGGCACATACCGTCTTATTTAATCCCCATGACACCCTACTGTCTGGCCCAAAGTCATCCAGCCCATTAGAGGCAGGATTGGGGATCAAACCTAGAACGCTGGAGTCAGAGCTCTTTACCCGCAGCTGCCAATTAGCCAACAGCTCCTGGGGAGGGACAGGAAGGAGGCAGGTCAGAGCCCCTGACCATGTGCGCATGCAGAGGCAGGTGCCTGGCACACACACTTCACCTGAGCCTCACATACCCCTGGGGGCGTCGCCAGATTACACCCATTTCACAGATTAGCCACCAGCTCTGAACAGAGCTGGTTCAACCCCACAGCCACACACTGAGTCAAAGACTCTGCTCTGTGTCCCATCACGGTACAGGACTTGCTGGTGGTGGCCAGGGCAGCCCCCAGACCCTACCCAGGCCTACAGAGTGGTCACCTTAGGTACCCAAAGCTCCAGAGAGGCTTCACAGCAAGCTGGTCAACTGCTGGAGTCCAGCTTTTAGAAACGGAAAGACGGAAACGTGACGCATGCTGTTACCAGCTGTTAATTTGCAATCAGTATTAATAACTGACATTACACAGTGAAATGCAGCATCTCCATTAATTTCGTAAATTATCACCGTGCGGAAAAGCCCACGCTCCTGGAAATGGCAGCTCGACTGGGTTGACTTGGAAACTACTCTGAGCTGGGTTCCACATCTTCAGACGTGCTCAGGACAGGGTGGGCGGAGGAATGCCGAGCGACGCCATTGGCTGACCCCAATCCTCGCTGCCCCCACCATTCCTCACTGCCCTAGGACCAGCAGCAGCCTCCCACCTCCAGTGCCAAGGAGATGGGACTGGCCTCTGACTCAGGCTTTCTGCAAGCACGTGTCTGGTTGCCCACTGTGCCACAGCCACTGTGGAGGCTTGAGAGAGGGTCAGGCTCAATGGAAACAGACATACAAGCAAGGCTTGAAGCTGCGTTAGGACCCATGAAAAATGCCCAAGAAGCAGTCTGTTTCCTGGGGCAGTGTTGGGGGAGGACGGGTCTCCAGCATACCTTCAGAGAGCTCAGCCCTGGAGCCTGTACGCCTAGGTGGCCTTTCCCACAAGAGAGAGACGTGTACTCCAGGCCAAGAGAACAGCAGGACCAAGGAGCTCCTGGACCCGGAGCCTGCCCAGACCTGCTGATGGCTCTGTGTGGCCGTGAGGGACACCGAGCCTGACGCGCTCCTGAGGCAGAGAGCCACAGCGGCATTCCTGGGACTGGCCAGAAAGCAGCAGGACAGAGGAATGGCATCAGAGGGACCCATGGGTCAGCTGAGATCAGGACTGTGGCCCCGGTCACACCATCCCCACCCTGTGCCTAACTCCAAGTCTCTGAAGCAGAGGCAGGACCGGGCGGCAGCAAAGTCAGTCACTCTGGAGGCAGCCCGGAGCCCCCGTGTGTGCCTGAGTATCCCCCACGACCACAGCCAGGCAGCCTGAGCAGCTGCAGCCGGATTCTTGCTGGGGCCTTTCCAAAGCAGGGCTCTGGCCCCAGGCAGGAGAGTCGGGATTTGGAGCCTGACACTGGGAGACGGGCTCATACATGTTGTCATCCATAGCCTGATCATGCCCCCTTAGCTTTCGGAGCCTGTTGCCACCTCTGTAAAATGGGCAGGGTGGGGCCTCCTCTGAGGACCACCATAAAGAGAGAGCAGAAGGATGGATACAAGCGCCTGGACTAAAGTCTGCATGTGGGGCAGGGCTTGGAACGATGGGCCTGTCTCACCAGTGACACTGCCCCCTCCACGCCACCTCCAGCACCACCCTGCCCCTCCTGCTCCTCCGCAGCCCAGGCTCAGGAAACCCCACTCTTCACAGCTCTCTGCTGACCTCATGACAAATGTTCTTTTACTTTCGCATTTAATTTACATAATTACCCCCTGATATTTACTCAGATTTAATTTGTTTCCTCTGGAACTTGCCTTTGAAGAGGCAGTGCCAACCACAGCTAGGAGTGAAGCACAGCACAGGGCTCATGGGTGCCCCTGCCTCTCGGGGGGCCTCCAAAGGCAGCTTCTGCAGCAGAACCAGTCTCTGCCCTCACACAGGCACCATGCGTGGAGCCTCATACCTCCTGGTGCCAGACGGGGGCCAGGCTGGTGAGGATCGCTGTCCATGAAGACCTCACAGTGGAGAGCGGCGCATAAACACCGGTCCGGGGAAGGATTCTCTGTGCCAGCCCCAGAGGGAAGTGTGGGCAGTGCCAGGTGAAAGGAGGGCAGGAGTCCTCCACCCAGGAAGGGGTGAAGCGGGGGGTGAACCTGAGCCAGAGGCAGCGGGTGTGCTGACGCCATCACCAGAGCCTTCTTTGGTGCAGCAGGGGGGGGTCCCGGGGCTGTCGTATAGATGAGGCCGAAGTCTAAGTCGTGGCAGACCACAGAGAGCAGTGTGGACATAGCATGGGGTGGGAGAAAGGGTTTGATTTTGAAAAATCCACTTGACAATTCTGCAAGACGGAGTGTGACCTGGAGGGCAAAGGGCCATCGGTCATAAAAATTTCTAAACCACCACCCAAGCGTGACCCAGTGGAGCCTGAACACAGGCTGGGGCGCTGGGGTGGAGAGGAGGGCCTTTGGCTGCAGGAAAGGAAGGCGAGAGAGGAATAAAGCATCAGGGACACGAGTTATGCTTTCCAGGCTGGTGGACGGGGAACCAGAAGCAGAAATACAAGAGAGGGGCTCAGCTGCGGGAAGGCGGACACAGCCCCAGACCCACGCTAGGTGCCCAGAAGCCCCTCCCCTCCTCCCCTCTGCTCCAGAAGGTGGATGGGACTGGGCCCAGCCAGGCTCTGCTGTGCTGGGAGCCTCAGCCACCCTCGGATCTGAGCCTCTTCCCTCCGAGTTCTTGGGCTGGAGCCTGCCCCTGATTTTGTTCTTTAAAACTCATGTTTTTAAATAATTTCATTCTGTGCTTTATTGGCTGTGCTGGGTCTCCACTGCTACACGGGCTCCTCATTGCGGCGGCTTCTCTTGTTTCAGAGCACAGGCTCCAGAGCGTGCAGGCTTCAGCAGCTGGGGCGCACGGGCCTAGCTGCTTCCTGGCATGTGGCCGCTTCCCGGGCCAGGCATGGAACCCCTGTCTCCTGCATTGACAGGCACACCCTTCACCACTGAGCCGCCAAGGAAGCCCCAAAACCCATGGACTTTCATGTCTGTACCCCCAATCATTCACATGCACCCGCATGGGTGACTTGTGTGTATTCCTACACTCTTTCACATGTACGCACATGGGTGACTTTTGTGTGTGTACCCACACTCATTCACGTGCACTTGCATGCCCACGCTCAGAAACGGGCACACTTGTGCTCACAAACTCACACTCAGGTCCACATTCTCACGTTCATGTATTCACATTCACACCTTCACACACACTCAAATACACTCACCTACACCCGCATGCTCACATTCATCTCACACACTCATTCACACAGGGGTATGCTGGAACCAGCCTGAACCATCTCATGAGAGGCTACTGTTGAATTTTTGGGAATTTTGTGAGCCAGTTACCCAACGCAGTCACTATAAATCAAATAACAAACGTATAATTAAGCAAATTACATTACAAATAAAATTGACAAATACACACAACTCATCACTTCCTAGTTATTTTGCTACATTTTACTATTATCTGTGTTCATGGAGCTACTAATGTCTGTTGTATCTGAAATATCACATAATGGTACATCATTCCTGGCGGCTCCTGGTAAAGAAAATGCCTGAAATGCAGGAGACCCAGGTTCAATCCCTGGGTTGGGAAGATCCCCTGGAGAAGAGAATGGTAACCCACTCCAGTATTCTTGCCTAGAGAATTCCACGGACAAAGGAGCCTGGCAAGCTACAGTCCATGAGGTCACAAAGAGTCGGACACAATTGAGCAATACACACACACACATCCCTTCCCAACTACATGTTCAAGGACATCACAACACTCAAAATCAGCCACTACCCCAGGAACCAGCGAAACTATAAAGTTTTCTGTTTCGTTGGAGAGCCGTTGTTGAACACTCACCAGCACACCAGGGCTCACGACACTCACACACATTCACCACCCCACTCTCGTGTATGCACGCCTGCACCCATGACCCACTCACATGCACACTCACACTCACACAGTGCTGCCCAGGTCATGCACACACACTCACACTGACACACGCAATGCCCTCCCACTCTCTTACACACATGCCAGCAGTTCACCCCCTAACACCACGCAGATGGCCAGAAGCCACAGCCACGTCCAGCAAGAAGCGAGCTGTACCCTCCCCTCACCCTGGCCTCCCCCGCCCTCCCCTGGGTCGGGGAGCTGACTCCTGAAGGTGCCTGTGCAGCAGCCTCCCCACACCACCTGAAGGGCACCTCCCTTGGTAATAAAAGCAAGAGGACGGCAGAGACCAGTCATAACAGAGCCAGTGGTCCACAGAGACCAGGAGCTCTGTGAGAATGGGTGAGATGGCTGGGCACCCTGGCCCAGGCAGCCAGGCCAGTCTGGGAGCAAACACAGGTGGCCAAGGGCTTTCTGTGGCCCCAGGCAGCCCTGCTAACCCCCCAAATTAAACCCACATCTATATTAATTAAGAGTCAGGATCTGCAGGCTGAACAGAAGTGCCAGCCCATCCATCACAAGCTAGTTAACTCCCGCCAGAACTTCTTGGGCCAGATTACAAATGGGATTCAGGGTGGGGGCCAGGGGAGGCAGGGTATTATCCTGAAATATAATTTGAACTTTCCTTCCAAAATACCATCCTCGGGCTGATCCATCACATGCCCACGCCCGCCTGGGCCCATCACAAGCGAGGCCTGGACTGTGGCACCATCCATCACCAGGCTCTGGAAGGTCCTGGAAATGCCAGGGCTGCTGCAGGGCTCAGAGGAGGATGGGCACAACTGGGATAATAGTTTGATCAATGCCAGTGGGGCAGGCCACAGTGACAGAAATGTGGCCGCCAGAGCCAAGGTCAGCCCTGCTCCTCCTCCCAAGGGCAAACGTCCTCCCAGCCAGGAGCGCTGGGTTGGGGAGGAGAGGTGCAAAGACCAGTCACAGAGCATCTCCGGTGTGCTAGCCCTGCACGCTCCAACTCACGCCCTCCTCACAGCATGCCTGTGAAGGCAGTGTTCCTATTCCTGGCTTACAGATGAGAAAACTGGAGTCCAGAGAGCTTCGGTCACTCAAGAAACAGAGCAGATCTGACTCCACCACACTCTGCCACCTCCAGAGGAATGAATATAATAGAACGCCAAGCCCCAAGGACCACAGCCCATGCCCTGGCCTCCAGGAAGCCCCCTGACTCCTGCGTGACGCTGGGCCAGCCACAGCATCCTGGGGGCCCAAGCCCAGCAGCAGCAGCAGGCATCTCTGGTCAGAGGCTGGGGATCCTGAGTATCTGATTCACACTGTGCATCCTGAGTTCCAGGCATGGAGCCTGGTGCCTAATATGAGCTCAACAAAGCATCGTGGGGGGGAAAAAAAATGTGCAAATTAATGAATTAAAGGCAATTCTCTGTCCAGAGAAGGAAGTTGTCCTGGTTGAAGCAGAAGCCCACGCTGGAGCTGGGGCCTGCGTCTGGAGAGGAGCAGCTGGCAGGGCTGCCGTTCACAGGCTGGCTTGGAGCACATGCCTCTGCCCACCATGTCCTCCCCAGGAGCAGCAACCTTGGGGGACATCCTGGCAGTGCGCCGGGCACTGTGCCCTGTGCCCAGCTCTCCCCATCTCACCTACTTACCCCAGCAAGGCAGTTCTATCATCATCCCCATTTCACAGATAGGAAAACTGAGACTCAAGAATGGTAGGTGCAAGAGCGACCACTCCAAAGCCTCTGCCCTTAGCCTCTCTGCTTTATGGGGATGTATCTGCCACACAGAACCCCTTCATTATTATTAGCCCCCTCTGCCTTCCAGGAAAACCAACAGTTAAACCCATACTCTTCCAGGGTCCCCCTCTCAGCCCAGCACTCCCAGGGTGGGGACTGCCCTATGGTGGCCCTGGGACCAAGCTGCCCCAGTCTGCAGCTGGCAGCTCAGCACCCACATTATGGAGCTCCACAGCTCCGGGTGGACAGCCGGCCTGCCTCTCTCCACGGCAGCAGCCCCGCAGCCTCTGCTCTGGGCACCAAATAGCCTCTTTCATAACCCACGGCTGCCTTTCCCCCCAACTTTGCAAGAGCAGGTAAAGATGCAGCTTCCAATGCTGAGTCAGAGTTTTCATCGTGATCCTAGTGATCTCCAGTTTGGAAGGAAATGAGAGCCCCAGAAAGCATTCAGAATTACTCCTACCATCCTGAAACAGCAACAAAACTCTATTAGGAAATGAAATACATGCAGCCGTGTCACCAGGAGAAAAGGGGAATCCAGTTGTCTGCTGGCTGGCTCGTGCTCCCGGGCAGTGGGAGGAATCAAAGCTCTGGTGTAAGCTCCCCCTCCTCATCCCCACGCCCTTGCCCTCTTCCTCTGACTACGTACATCAGCATCAGGGATGGTCAGGTTGATGGTCCTCAGAGCACTCTTCTGGGAGGGGGCATGGAGATTGCAGTGGGGGGAAAGTCATGAATCTCAAGTGGGGCTCCACCGTATTCCCCTCAAGAAACCTCTAAGGGTCGGCTGCAGATTTCAGGCCTGGGGAGGATGGGGAGGCAGAGAAATATCCGGAGGATGAGGATGGCTTAAAGCGTTCAAGAGCGACCAGGTCTGGAGATGGGTAGGACCAAGCCCCCAGATACCCAGGGTCTGGTCCAGCCCACACTCTGAACTCACACTCCTCCTGGAAGCCAAGAGGTCAGAAATAAGAGCTCCCCATGCATGTGCTGAACTACCAACTCTTTTATTATATTTTATTACCAACTATTTTATTACATGTAAGAATATTACATGTATTCTTAATACCCTGAGGCAGAATCAGGATGTCAGAGATCAGGACCAGCATAGGATCCCAGAAGGAAAGGGATGCTATGAGATCCATCTGAGTGACAGTGTTACTGTCAAGATCCCTACAGCCAGTGTGCAACAGCAGCTGCCGGGGGCTCCATTTAACTGGAACTCAGGAGTCAGCACCCCATTCCCTCCAAAGCCCTAACCAACCTCTTCTCTCCCGTAGAGGATACCATCCAGTACTGCGGCTTCCAACACCATCCACGCCTGACTTACATTACTAGCCTGGACTCTCCCAGGATCTCCAGACTCACCTAGCCACTCACAAATAGGTATTTCAATAAAGAACAGTTTTGGACTCAGTGAGAGAAGGAGAGGGTGGGATGATCTGAGAGAACAGCACTGAAACATTTGCCATGCGCAAAACAGATAGCCGGTGGGAGTCTGGTATATGCTGCAGGGCACGCCGAGCTGGCGCTCTGGGACAGCCTAGAGGGGTGGCTGGGGTGGGAAGCGGGAGGGGGGCTCCGGAGGGCGGGGACATATGTATGCAGGTGGCTGATTCATACTGATGTATGGCAAAAACCATCACAATATGATAAATTTAATTAAAATTAAATCATCGAATTAAAAAAAAATTAATCTTAATCAACTATTTTTTAATATATATTTCAAACTTATCTTTAATTAATTGTTACTGGAGTACAGTTGCTTTACCATGTTGTGTTAGTCTCGACGGTACGCCAAGGTGAATCAGCTCTACATGGACATATGTACCCTCCTTTGTGGACTTCCTCTCCATTTAGGTCAGCACAGAGCACTGAGCCAAGTTCTCCGAGCTATACGGTAGTTTCTCGTTGGTTCTCTGTTTTATACACAGCGTTAATAGTGTATATATGTCAATCCCAGTACCCCAGTTCATCCCTCCCCTCCACCCTTGCGGTCCGTGCGTTGGTTCTCTACATCTGTGTCTCTACTTCTGTTTTGCAAATAAAATCATCTGTAAAATTGGATCATTTGCAGAGATGTGGATGGACCTAGAGACTCATACAGAGTGAAGTAAGTCAGAAAGAGGAAAACAAATACTATATATTATATATTAATATTATATATTAATTCTCTCTGGAGAATCCCATGGACAGAGGAGCTTGGTGGGCTACAGTCCACGGGGTCGCAAAGAGTCGGACACGACTGAGCGATTTCACTTTCACTTTCATACCATTTTTCTAGATTCCACATATATGGCATTAATATTCAATATTTGTTTTTCTCTTTCTGACTTACTTCACTCTGTATGAGTCTCTAGGTCCATCCACATCTCTATAAACGATCCAATTTTCACCCAAAACGAACTCTCAATTCTTGATTTCCAATCAGCTCTGCTCCCCTTTATATTAAACACCAATCAGCTCTGCTCCCCTTTATAATAAACACCAATCAGCTCTGCTCCCCTTTATAATAAACACCAAACGTCACCAACTCTCTGGGCTTCCCTGGTGGCTCAGTGGTAAAGAGTCCACCTGCAGTGCAAGAGACTGGGAGACACAGGTTCAGTCCCTGGGCTGGGAGGATCCCCTGGAAAAGAAAACGGCAGCCCACGCCAGTACTGTTGCCACGGAAATGCCACGGACAGAGGAGCCTGGAGGGCTACACCACAGTCCGTGGAGTCGCGAAAGAATCAAACACGACTTTTTAGTGACTAAACAGCAATAATAACATCTCTCCAGAATCCCAGGGACAGGGGAGCCTGGTGGGCTGCCATCTATGGAGTTGCACAGAGTCGGCCGGTGGGCTGCCGTCTATGGGGTCGCACAGAGTCAGCCATGACTGAAGCGACTTGGCGGCAGCAGCAGCCAGTTGCTTAGGCCAAAAGCCTGGGAGTCTTCCTGGAGACATTCCGTTTCCTCACCCCTCCATAATCCACCAGACTTTAAAACCCACCTCTCCCCCCATCACCATTGTTGCATCCCCGGTCCACATCACCACCATCTCTCCCAGAGGCTATTCTGACAGCCTCCTAGCGGGCCCCCCTGCCTCCACCCTTGCCCTCTTACAATTTGCCCACCACATGGCAAAGAGTGATTTTTCTAAGTGTAAAGCAGACATCTCTCTGCCAGCTTACAACCCAACCAGCTTCACAGCACACTCAGCATGAAATCCCAGCTTCTCACTCAGGACCTAAGAGGCTCAGGATGACACAGTCCCCGGCTTCATCTCCAGCCCAACATCTTTCTCTCTCCTCTCCTTGCCGCCCTTCAGCCACACAGCTCTCCTCCTCCTTTTTGAACACTCCAAGGTCATTGCCACCTCAGGGCTTTCACACCTACTGTTCCCCCTGCTGGAAAGTTCTTCCCAGTTTTTATCTTGCTGTCTCCCTCAGTGCATTGTGTTATGGATCCAAATGTGACCTCCTCAAAGAGGCCTTCCTTGAGCTGCAGGTGGCCCATCTCCACCCCTACCTCTGAGTCTCTGCCACATCTCCTTCCCTCTTCTTCCTAACATTCCTCACCTCCTAAAATGATCACTTCATTAGTCAGTCCTCCTGTCTCATTTCTACTTGTCCCCAGGACCCAGAGCAGTGCCTTGCATATAGCAGGCAGTTACCAGATGTTAACTGATGGCCCAAGTAAAACTTAGGGCCCGTATGCTGCAGCAGGGAAAACCAGGCTTGGAACAAGACTGCTCTGGGTTTGAAATCAACTCAGCCCCTCCTGGCCTATGTTCAGTTCAGTTCAGTTCAGTTCAGTCGCTCAGTCATGTCCGACTCTTTGCGACCCCATGAATTGCAGCATGCCAGGCCTCCCTGTCCATCACCAACTCCCAGAGTTCACTCAGACTCACATCCATCGAGTCAGTGATGCCATCCAGCCATCTCATCCTCTGTCGTCCCCTTCTCCTCCTGCCCCCAATCCCTCCCAGCATCAGAGTCTTTTCCAGTGAGTCAACTCTTCACATGAGGTGGCCAAAGTACTGGAGTTTCGGCCTCAGCATCAGTCCTTCCAAAGAAATCCCAGGGCTGATCTCCTTCAGAATGGACTGGTTGGATCTTCTTGCAGTCCAAGGGACTCTCAAGAGTCTTCTTCAACACCACAGTTCAAAAGCATCAATTCTTCGGCGCTCAGCCTTCTTCACAGTCCAACTCTCACATCCATACATGACTACTGGAAAAACCATAGCCTTGACTAGATGGACCTTTGTTGGCAAAGTAATGTCTCTGCTTTTCAACATGCGATCTAGGTTGGTCATAACTTTTCTTCCAAGGAGTAAGTTTCTTTTAATTTCATGGCTGCAATCACCATCTGCAGTGATTTTGGAGCCCCCCAAAATAAAGTCTGACACTGTTTCTACTGTTTCCCCATCTATTTCCCATGAAGTGATGGGACCAGATGCCATGATCTTAGTTTTCTGAATGTTGAGCTTTAAGCCAACTTTTTCGCTCTCCTCTTTCACTTTCATCAAGAGGCTTTTTAGCTCCTCTTCACTTTCTACCATAATGGTGGTGTCATCTGCATATCTGAGGTGATTGATATTTCTCCCGGCAATCTTGATTCCAGCTTGTGTTTCTTTCAGTCCAGCGTTTCTCATGATGTACCCTGCATAGAAGTTAAGTAAGCAGGATGACAATATACAGCCTTGACGTACTCCTTTTCCTATTTGGAACCAGTCTGTTGTTTCATGTCCAGTTCCAACTGTTGCTTCCGGACCTGCATATAGGTTTCTCAAGAGGCAGGTCAGGTGGTCTGGTATTCCCATCTCTTTCAGAATTTTCCAGTTTGTTGTGATCCATACAGGCTTTGGCATAGTCAATAAAGCAGAAATAGATATTTTTCTGGAACTCTCTTGCTTTTTCGGTGATCAAGCAGATGTTGGCAATGTGATCTCTGGTTCCTCTGCCTTTTCTAAAACAAGCTTGAACATCTGTGACCTTAGGCAAATCAGTTCAAACCTTTCTAAGCATCAATTTTCTCATCTTTTAAATGGGAACAATAAAACCTCCTTTGCTCAATGGATGCCAGGATTCCCTGAGGTAGCAAATGTAAGGTGCTTGGAATGAACTTAGCAACAGTCACTATTTTTATTAAAAGCAATAACAGCAGAAGTGAAAATACCTGTGCCAAAGTGGGAATTGAAAAAAATGATATATGAGCAGGGAAAAAGGAAAGAAATGTCCAGACACTGGGCATCCACCACGCTCCAGGCACTCTGCTGGCCCCGGAGAGCACAGATGAACAAGAGTGAGCAGTGCCCTGGAGCAGCTGGTGGGCTGGGGAAGAAGCCAGGCTCAGAAGCACTGAGTCAAGCAGCCAAACTAAACATTATATTAGAGGCACGTGTAAATGCTATGGGACCAGAGGGGAGACCTTGCTGTCGCAAAGCCACAGAGGACACCCAGCTTGTTGTCTGCGGAGCAAACCCCTCTTCTTCCAGGAGCAACTCTGCTCGTGTTTCAGGGATGTCTCCTTACCCTACTCCGATCTTGCAGGTCTCAAGGGGCAGACATCCAGAGGCCCCTGTTCCCCAAACACTGGATGGGGAGAGGGCACAGGACCCACACCAGGCTAACAGAGCCCACGCCCAACTTTTCTCAGACTAGAGCTAGGAGAAGAGGGCTACACCGTCTAGCGACAAAGCTCATCACCTAAGCCCTGGAGGTGAGAGCTGCCGTGTTTCTTGTCTTTCGGGGTAAGCAAAACTGAGGGAATTAACCAACAAACAAGTGGAGAAACAAAGGGGAAAGCTGGGGAGGGAGCCTTGGCCAGATACAAAGGAACTAGCTTTTGCGACTGTGGGGGCTGGCAAGTCGGAAATCGGTGGGGCAGACAACAGGCTGGAAACCCTCAGCTAGGAGCTGGTGCAGCAGGTGGAAGCAGAACCTCTTCATTCAGGGGAGGTTTTGGTCTCAAGACTTTTCAACTGATTGGATGAGGCCCATCTAGATCATCCAGGCTAATCTCCTATATTTAAGGTCAACTGATTGCAGACGTTAACTCCATCTACAGAATATGTACCTTCAAAGCAACACCTAGATTAGTGTTTGATTGAATCACTGAGTAGCAAAGCCAACCAGGGCAGAAGTGAAGAAGAGGCGGTAGGGGCAATAAATACCGATGACACTTTCAAGACTCCAGCTCGAAGGGGAGATGGGCGCTTGGAGGACAGGCAGGACGGCAGGGCAAGGAGCCGGTGCCCTAGCCCTGTTAGGGAGGGGGGATGAATCGGAGGGGACTGACGCAAGGGGAAGCCTGACATAAGAAACAGAGGAGCTGATCTGAGAGACAAGGCTCCTGAACAAAACAGAGAGGATGAGAATTGGTCAGGGTTGGGGGAAAGGAGGGGCAGGGCATGTTGGTTCTCTCATTACCCACTGCAGCGGGACGATGTTCAAGATCTATACAAGCAGCTCAGCTTGGACACAGACAACCAAATGGATGCTGGCTGCCAAGTGGTACCAGAGTGGTTTGCTCCAAATCCTCAACATATTCTGTAAGGAGGTACAGTTGGTCGCCTTAATTTCATAGATAAAGAAATAGGTGGAAGCCCAGAGGCGTTTAGTAACCTACTTGGGGCCTCACTGCTTAGGAAGCCAGGCTGTGGACCTTGATGCAGGAAGAAAGAAGGAGACAGCGAGGGCAGGTTCCACATACTGAACGCCACTCCTTGCTGGGGATCCAGAAGCACACACACAGCAGCCCCGGACCCTCTGCCTTCTCTTCTGCTGATCTGGAAAGGAGGGCAGAGGCCCAGGGCTCTGGAGTCTCGAAATCTCTGCCAAAGAGGCACTCAGCACAGCCCTGGACAGGACTCACGCACAGAGGGTCCCACTGTGGGACAGCACAGATGCACAGGGGTTCTTCAGGGAACCCAGTGTCCCAGTTCAGAGCCCACAGGGCAGGAAGGTGACCACGACCTGCCATGCTTCACCCTTTATCTCCTTAAAGCACAGCTGATGGTGTCCGCCGGCAGAGCATCCTCCCACAGGCAGCTCAGAGCTGGGCATGTGCCTGTGACCTAAGTTCCTTGGGTACCTATTCTCCATAGAAGGAAGCAGAGGAAGAGTCCAGGGGTGAAAGTGAGCTTATCCTAGGATAAGCTGGAATCTGCCCAATGTGTAAATGCAAGCTGATAGCAGGCAGTCAATAAAGACATCCACCTTCGTCTTCTCATTACCACTTGTTAGGAGCAGCACCCTGGAGACCGCCCACTGCTGATAGGGCTCATGCATCCTGACCATCAGGTCAGCTGTCTGGGACTCTCAGTCCGACTCCCAGCTTCACTCCCAGGCTGGCAAGGTGTCTGCCCCAGAGGGATGCTGCTACTCCTGAAGTATGGACCCGAAGAGCCTGAAGAGTGACATTTATCCCAAGCAGGCCATCCGAACCGGGGGCATTCGGGGCTTTCTGCCATGCCATGTCGTGTCACCCGCATTTATCCATCGAGCTAAATACAGCGCAGCCTCACCAGTCTTCCCTTTGCCAGACTTGTCCCAACACATCCCCTGTTCACAAGCCTCAAGGCGCCCTGGTCCCTACAGACGGTAGTTTCCATTCCTCGGTCCAAACTGAGCCTAAGTGCCAAGGACCACGGAAATGCCTGGCCTTGGGAATCAGACAGCCCTGGGCCTCAGTCTTGGCTTCACCACCCATTGGCTGAGGTACCTCTAACCTCCCTGTGCTTCAGTCTCCCTACTAGCAAATCTACTGGCTAAAATAAAAAGGGGAGTCACATCTACAGTAAGGGGTGACTGCGAGAATGTAGTGAACAATGTCAGGCATATTGCCCAGTAAATGGCAGCTACTCTGCCCGTCATCAGAAATTCCCAAACCCGCCTCCTAATCATGGCTGTGATCGTCTCTACCGCCCCAGCACCCCCACTCCTGATCTTTCCAAATTCCTCTGCTCTGGAAGATTCAGTTCCAGCCCTGAAAGGGCTCCTGGACAGAAAGAAGCACCTCTGTGAGATGACAGAGGTATGAAAAAGACAAAAAACTACAAGGAGGGGTATGCTAGAGAGCCGTGGGGCCAGGAGGCCAGGGAGCCGGGAGACGCAGCAGCGTGTGTGTGGCAAGCGCAAAGCAGAAAGCAAGGCCATCTGTCTCCCAGTCAGGCTAGGTGCCGTGAGAGGACAGAGGATGGGTGATCTGGTGCTAGTCACGAGCCACATGGGGCCACTGAGCACTTAAAAGGTGGCCAGTCCAATTGATAACACTGTAACTATACAATAGATGTCAAATTTCAAAGACCTAGTTCAAAACAAAGAATATAAAATATATCATTAATAATTTTATGTTAATTATATGTTGGAAAGACAATAATGGACTAAATAAATGAACTGAGCTACATAAAATAATTTCACCTGGATCTTTTTAGTAATACTTTCTAAAATTTGAATTATACATATGGTTCATGCTGTATTTCTGTTAGGTATCTTTAGCCCATAGCCTTGGTTGCTCCACAGAACACTGCCTCCCTTAGCATAGCTGCTCAGCACGCTTGGGAAAGAAGCAGGGTGGCAAAGGGTTAAGTCAGCCAGGGTTCAACGTCAGCCTCCACCCCTTGACACTGGACACTTTGCTAAACCTCTCTTGCCTCTGTTTTTCACCTATATAGTGGAGATAAATAATTGCAGCAAGTTATAGGATGCTTACGAGAATTAACTCATGCAAAGTTAGGCATGTGGTAAGTACTAAAAGATTGAGGGCAGGAGAAGGGGACGACAGAGGATGAGATAGTTGGATGGCGTCACTGACTCAATGGACATGAGTTTAAGCAAGCTCCAGGAGATGGTGAAGGACGTGGAGGCCTGGCATACTGCAGTCCATGGGGTCACAAAGAGCCGGACACGACTGAGCGACTGGACAACAATGACAATTACCACCACCATCACGTGGGTCAAAGTACAGTTGTTCCCCCGTATCTCCAGGACACTAATCTTTAAGTTGGGAACTGGGCTTGGTTGCCTCTTATTTCCCTACAGAGGGTCCATCATGTACAAGCTTTGGCAAACATTTTCAAAGTCTGGGTGAGGATGAAAGAGACCTCCAAGTGCTCACTCTGTGCCTGTCTACCCCCATGTTGAGTGCCCTTGTGCAATGCATGCATTCCACCTCAACTGTATTGAATTCCCAGCTCAGCTCTGTGCAGACCACCTCTGCCACCCCTCCTCCCCAGCTGTCATCTTCCTGAAGGCCAACCCTGCCACGGCTGCTCCCAGGAAATGCTTTAGGAACAATGACGTCAGCAGTTAACACAACCATGCCAACAGGAAGGACATTCGATGTATACCTTCTGGTAGACAAAGGGGAGGGAAAAAGCAGGTGTGGTCACCAAAGGGTCCTGAGGTTGAATGACCGGGAGCCAGCAACCTGCTAGAGGTCACCATGCTCCAGCCCAAGTGTCTGCCCACAACTCTGCCATAGACATGCTGGGCAGAGAGAAGATCGTGAGTAGCAACTCCCAGAATTACAGGGCGAAGAAAGCTGTCCTCGTGCATTGAGGTCCTACCATGAGCCACGAACCATGTCCCCAAAACAAGCCTTCTGGGTGGGAGTAAGCACCTTCATTTTTAGATCAGCAGCCTGAGGCTCAAAAAGGTAAAGTAACTTGCCCAACATCACACAGGGCATGAGGGTGGGGAGCAGAGGATGGAATCTAGGGAACTCAGCTCAAAAGCTGTTCTCTTATTATGATGTAGCCCACTATCAGAGTACAACTCAGCACATGAGGACTCAAAGCATCCTTATTCTTAGAAGCCAAAAACCATCGATCTCTCGACATCTGTTTGAAAGTTCCTCTCAATACCAAGAACCAGGGAGTTCTTGTTGAGAAGCGTCAGCCCAGCTGGCTCTCGGGAAAGCGGTGCATCCATCCCAGCCTCCCACCTCTCAGCTGTCACTGCTAACAACGACAGACAAGCTGATGGTAAAACCTAAAAGAAGCCACGACCGTACAGAAACCACCTCCCGCTTGACCCAGTGACCGAGAGAACCTGCTACCAGCCGTGCTCTTTGAAGTAAGAGATGACACGAGAAGATAAGCTGATCCCAAGAGCATCAGGTGGGAAAATGAGCAAATTCTGGGCCCTGCCCTGACACGCTAGCACATGTAGGGAGCTCAGAAAATGTGGGGATTTTTATGCTGGGATTTCTGAAGCCTCATGGGATGGGTGGCCCAAGAGAGGGCTGGGACCCCTGGAGAAGTGACTCAGTCTGAGAAGCTGAGCCAGGACAGGCAGCTGCAGGAAGGGACACTGCGCCAGGTGGTGGGGGTAGGTGGTCAACATGTGTTTCCTGCTGAGTGCTCCTGGTTTTCAGGAGAAATGCCCTGAGCCCATTGCACAGATGAGAACACTGAGGTCTGGAGAATATGTCAAGCCAGGAAATAACCTCAGCAATGGAGGCTATGGCTCTGAGGAGGGGCCCCTCTAGGGCCTGCGGGCCTAAGGTAGTTTCCAGGAGGGTTAGCCTTCACATCAGTCAGAGCTCACCTTCCCAAATACACTGCGGAACTCAGCCATGTCACCATGGTTCAAAGGAGGCAGCAATGACCTGCTGGCTGACGTCCTCACACAACAAGGCTTGCAAGTAGATGATGGTAGTCATGGAGGAAGTGGATCACGGACATGGCTAGGGGTGGAGGAATTGATAAGAACATCTCTATCCACTTGGAAACCAAGAGGAAAAATCAAACAAAAATTACATCCAGCTTCTTCCTGCTAAAACCAAATCAATAAAGAAGGCAGAAAAACAAGCGTGTTTTATTTTCTATGAACTTCCAATCGCAATACTCTGTCCATAGAAGGAAAATGCTGGCAGACACACAGGAGCGCTCATGATAGCTGGTTGAAACCCGGCTTGTTCTAGGGGTCAGCAAGACACGTTAACCCTCAGTGAGGCTGGGACCAGACACGTTTTGGGGTGAAATTTTACTTCTAATTCCTATTAAACGTTGAATAAATGGATGTGTTCTGGTGTTAGCAGTTTATCCAGATGACTCCCTGTATCCTGGGCAACAAGGCTCAGGGAGGAAAAGGGAAGAGGATGCGGGCACACAAGGAGGGACTGCCGGGGGCCAAGACAGGAAAAGGGTGAAATCTATGCTGTCTATGCTGACCTGGACACATGGGGGACACTGGTGTTCCTGTAGCGCTACAACCAAAACCCCGTCAGCCAGCTCCCAGTGCCTTGAAGGGGACCATGGAAACAGAGCATCCACAAAGCTGGGCAGGCTGGCGGCCGTCCAGCATGCCCTCCTCAATGTTCCTTCTCAACTGTCCTGGCAGGGGTAGCGTGGTTAGGGCCTCTTCCTGCTTCCTAAGGGGAAGGCTACTCGAAGGGCCCTGGGATATGAGCCAATGAACCTGACTTGGTGGAAGCCGGTATCCTCCCTGGTTGCTGCCTCCTCTGCCCTCGGCCTGGGTCCGTGCAGCCTGCAGCACCACCTTTGTGTAACTGAGGGGCAGTCAGGGTCCAGGAGCAGGGGTACGCACATGGGACAGCACGTGATGTCTTGGCCTCTGACCCCTTGCCCGTGTCTCACATCAGCTGACTGACCTTTCAGTCCAGGATGCCCCACTCCTGCCTCTCAAGCCCTCATCACTGGCTTAAAACTGACTGATGTGTTGCCAGAGCATGTTTAAGACATGAAGGCTCAAAGGTGCTGTGGGGGCAGCCAGGAAGCCCCAGGCCAGCCAGGTCTGACCGACCCTTGCAGAGCTCCCAGGGGAGGCCCAACGGCTCCATGAGGGGTGGCAGGGCAGAAGGATTCACTCTCCACTGCTGAAGGGCTGAGGCAGCCAGTGGATTTGGGGTGTGGACTGGGATCAGGAGGGAGGTGGACTCTGCACCAGGAGGGAAGGATTACTGCCTTCCTGAGACATGCCCGGTCAGCCCACAGACCCGACAGCTCCATCAGAGCTCTGGGCTCCCTGCTCCATTCTTCCAGCCCCAGCCCTGATTTGACTTGCCCTGACTCCACCCACCTCCCAGCACGCCTGCTCAGGCACTCCACCTGCCTCTCAGCACAGTCTGCCTCTGTGACCAAGACTGCCTTTCCCTGCTGGAGGCCAGCCTTCTCACCTCACCTGCTCCTTCTCATCCTTGCGCTCCGAGGCCATTGTGCCTCTGCTCAACCAGGAAGCCCAGCACCCAGGAAGTGCATATCCTCATTCGGGGGAGTGGAGGCTCCAAGCTGGCACCTGCGTGGCCCACACCCCATGCCTCCCTGATCCACTCTTCTTAATCTGCACCCCACCCCATAGGTGGACACCCTTTCATAGACAGGGAATGGAGGCTTGGATTGGTAACATGATGGGCCCCACATACCTCAGCCCGGAGTGGCAGAATTTGAGCTCACACTCAGACAGGCAAGTGCTAACTCGGTGCGTCTTTTTTTTTTTTTTTTTTTTTTTGCATCATTTAAATGTATTTATTTTTTAATTGAAGGATAATTGCTTTGCAGAATTTTGTTGTTTTCTGTCAAACATCAACATGAATCAGGCATAGTTGTATATGTGTCTCCTCCTTGAAGCTCCCTCCCCCCTCCCTCCCCATCCCACCTCTCTAGGTTGATACAGAGCCCCTGTTTGAGTTCCCTGGGACATAGAGCAAGTTCCCATTGGTTATCTATTTTACGTATAGTAGTGTAAGTTTCCATGTTACTCTCTCCACAGATCTCACCCTCTCCTCCCCTCTCCCCATGCCCGTAAGTCTGTTCTCTATGTCTGTTTCTCTACTGCTGCCCTGCAAATAAATTCACCAGTTCCATCTTTCTAGATTCCATATATATGCGTCAGTACGTGATATTTATCTTACTCTTTCCGACTTCCTTCACCCTGTATAATAGGCTCTAGGTTCATCCACCTCATTAGAACGACTCAAATGCGCTCCTTTTTATGGCTGTAACCCGGTGCTTCTTGACACACGAGGAAGAGCTTCTGCACGTCGCTGGCCCCAGTCCTAGGAGAGCTCACCAGGCAGAGAGAGCGAGGTGCTGCCCCACGGACCCAGAGCTCCGTCCTGGCTTTCCTCGCACCAGGACTTCCTACATAACAGCTCAACAGCATCCAAGCCCAGGCCGTTTCCTCCCCATCCTCCAGACTCATCCTCACCCTCTCCAGCACCCAGGGGGGCCTCCCCTCTCCACAGCCCCAGAACACCCACTTCCAAGTACTCAGAGCAAACAGCCCCACCCAACACGCTCACCTGCCTGCCCGTGCACAGCCAGCTAGCTCCATGTCCCAAACCTGTGTCTCTCTGCTTTTGAAGAGACGGCCCCCAAGACGCCTATTCTTATACAGGAAGCCCTCTGCTTCTGAAGATTGCTGCGCTGTGCTCAGCTGTGCCCGACTCCTTGAGACCCTATGGACTGTAGCCCACCAGGCTCCTCTGTCCATGGAATTCTCCAGGCGAGAGTACTGGAGTAGGTTGCCATTTCCTCCTCCAGGGGATCCTACCGGCCCAGGGATCAAACCTGCATCTCCCAAGTCTCCTGTATTGCAAGCAGATTCTTTACCACTGAGCCACCAGGGAAGTCCTTTTGAAGATTAGCTTTGCACAACTGGAAATGGAAATTGGGTGTGAGCCATTCCATGCCTTACCTAAAGAAAGCTCCTGAACCAGGAAAGACTGGCAGGTTTATATTCTGGAGATAAAGTTCTTTTCTCGGGACACAAAACTCCCCTTTGTTTTCAAGCTATATATAACACCTACGCAGTTTGCTGGTCATTGGGCCCCTCCCATACCCAGAGGATTCATGCTGTTGGGGGCGGGAGCGGTGGGCAGTGGGCACATTTGCTGAGCCCCTGCTGAGTATCAGGGACAGTGGGGACCACTTGCCTGTGGTTCCATTTAATTTTCTTCTGTGACAACCCCACCTGAATGTTGGAGAGTGCAGAGTGGAGAGTGGACCTGGATTTGGCTGGTGAGCAGTCCCTGCCCAGCCTGGCATCACACCCAGCCCACCTCAGAAGGCACTGGTGTGCAGGGGAAGGTCTCGGCCAGGCGCCTCTGCACCACCTGCTCAGCCCAGCTGACCCCGGTCCCTGGAGCCCAGGTCGGGGCAGGTTGTTAAGACAAACCCCAGCAGTGCCTTCACAGACACACCAGGCCAGGCAGAGCAGGAGGGGCCTTGCGAGCTCAGTGAATAGATTACCCGCTTCAATTATTTTATCTAACGATGACATTTGTACTGTAAAAGTCAGCACAAAAATCAATGAGTTTTAAAGGACAAAATCTGGGGGAGGCTCCAGCCTAGTGACCTGGAACAGCAGCCCAGGAACTCAGAAGAAAGAGGTTCAGAAGTGGGGGTAAGGGAGACTCCCAGGAAAGCAGAGCCGGGGTGGACCCAGACCCATCAGTATCCCGGGGCAGAGGAGGAGAGCCATGCTGATGCCCAGCCCCGGATCACCCAGCTTGGAACAGAGATGCACGGGCGGCAGCTGTGCTTCCAGCAGGCTGTCCACACAGGCAGGGAGGACAGTCCCCTCGCACACTGGCACAGCGGAGAGGCAGATGTGTAATTAAACTGATAATGGCGCAATCAAATAGTTATGTTATAATTAAACGGAAGCAAAGTACAGCTTGCCGGGAGAGTCGTGGAGGGCCTCCAGAGAAATGACTCTCAGCTGAGGCTTAGACAAGGAGTTTGCCCCAGGGCCGCATGCAGGAACAGCATTGGAGCAGATGGAAGAGCAGTGAAAAGGCTGGGAGCTTGATCTCCTCAAGGGCCTGAGAAGCCACTGCCTGCAATCCACTGGACTTTGCAATTACTCAGCACCTCCCCCACGGCCCCAAGGGGTAGAGGATGATGGTGGGGACACTGACTTCCTCCTGAACATCAGCAGCATGGAAAGGCCGTGTAGGCAGTGGTAAAGCATGTCTGTGTGTGCTCACAGCCCAGAAGACAGGCCTGGCATCCAAGCCAGGGGAAAGGGTTCAAAAACAGTGGATAGAAGGAATTTCCTGGTGGTCCAGTGGTTAAGACTCCGTGCTTTCCGTGCAGGGGGTTCAGGCTCCGGCCCTGGTAGGAGAACTGAGATAACACGTGTGCATGCTACAGCAGAAATATTTTTTTAAAAAAACTTTTAAATAAATTGATTTTTTTAAAAAGGAACAGTGGACAGAAGCAAACAAGTGGTGAAAATCCACGGGGCCTAAGGAGAGCGGGGCTGCCCTCAGCGGACATACCACGTGCCCCCAGAGGAAGCCTGGGCGCCTGGCAGAACTAACAGCCGCAGAGCAGCCACTGGGGTTTCCCGTGGACCCAGCTGCACCCACTAGAAGGAAAAAGACTTCTGTGATCCTGACGGTGTGCTCTCAGTGCACAATCCTTACCCTCTGTTATTACGTCCTGGGCGTGGGGAGCACAGGGAGGGCAAGGAGCCCCACGAAGAGCCAGATCTGAGACAAGGTGCAGGTGAGTGGCCATGTCAGCGCAGCAGCAGGGTGCGGCAGTGCTCAGGATCAGGACTTGCTGAGGCAGTACCTAAACAGTCCTCTCTCTGTGTGGAGGATCAGATCCAGCCTAGACTGAGGAAAGGGGAGAGAATACCTGGGCTCTGCAGGACCAAGAGACAGACCAGCACTGTTTACTGGCTTCCTGGAGACGGAGGGCTGGGGGGAGTAGGAGGATACTGAGCATCAGGAGAGAGTAACAGCAGGAGGGAAGGATTAAGCCACAGGGGCTGAGTCGTGGGTTAAGCTTACGTTAAGATTGAGTCCAGGCTTCCCTGATGGCTCAGACGGTAAAGAATCCGCCTGCAATGAGGGAGACCTGGGTTCAATCCCTGTGTTGGGTAGGTCCCCTGGAGAAGGGAATGCCTAATCACTCCAGTATTCTGGCCTGGAGAATTCCATGGACAGAGGAGCCTGGTGGGCTTCAGTCCATGGGGTCGCAAAGAGACAGACATGACTGAACGACTTTCACACAAGACTGAGTCTGGGGCTAGGGATTAGACCCAGGCTCAGTTTGGGGGGCTGAGGTTAGGGTGAGTGTCAGATTATCATCATCCCTGCCTTTAGTCTGGAATTTTGAGTCTGGCCCCCAGGCTGCCTTGCACTAGGGGACACAAGAGGATGGTTCCTGCTTCAGGGTGAGATGCTGGCGGCCTCGGGAAGTGACACGCTAGCAGGAACTGATATGCACTGGGACCTGGGATTCAAGAAGTGAGATTCGCCTCCTGCTCTCACCACCAGAAACCCTGGGCAGAGCAGTGACGCACATCACATTCAGAGGGGGCCAAGTCCTGTTGAGTGGCCATTAGAGCAAGAGGAGATGGGAGAATGTTGGAGACACAGGAAAACACGCCATGGATCATTATGCCTAATATGCAGAGGACGTCATCAGAAACGCTGGGCTGGAGGAAGCACAGGCTGGAATCAGGACTGCCGGGAGAAATATCAGCAACCTCAGACATGTAGATGACACCGCCCTTATGGCAGAAAGTGAAAAGGAGCTAAAGAGCCTCTTGATGAAAGTGAAAGAGGTGAGTGAAAAAGTTGGCTTAAAACTCAACATGCTTAAAACTCAACATTCAGAAAACTAAGATCATGGCATCCAGTCCCATCACCTCATGGCAAGTAGATGGGGAAACAGTGGAAACAGTGGCTGACTTTATTTTTCTGGGCTCCAAAATCACTTCAGATGGTGATTGCAGCCATGAAATTAAAAGATACTTACTCCTTGGAAGGAAAGTTATGACCAACCTAGACAGCATATTAAAAAGCAGAGACATTACTTTGCCAACAAAGGTCCATCTAGTCAAGGCTATGGTTTTTCCAGTGGTCATGTATGGATGTGAGAGTTGGACTATAAAGAAAGCTGAGCACCGAAGAATTGATGCTTTTGAACTGTGGTGTTGGAGAAGACTCTTGAGAGTTCCTTGGACTGCAAGGAGATACAACCAGTCCATGCTAAAGGAGATCCTGGGTGTTCATTGGAAGGACTGATGCTGAAGCTAAAACTCCAATACTTTGGCCACCTAATGTGACTCATTGGAAAAGACCCTGATGCTGGGAAAGATTGAGGGCAGGAGGAGAAGGGAACAACAGAGGATGAGATGGTTGGATGGCATCACCTTCTCAATGAACATGTGTTTGGGTGGACTCCGGGAGCTGGTGATGGACGGGGAGGCCTGGTGTGCTTCGGTTAATGGGTCTCAAAGAGTTGGACACGACTGAGCGACTGAACTGAACTGAACTGAACTTTGGAGTAAATGCAGTCCACGGTCGGCCTGTTATGTGAGGTCTGTCCTTCTCAGCAGTCCTTTATGTCACTGTCATCGTCTTAGTGCCATTTACTGAGCCTTGGGTCCAGCTTCACTAGTACTTCACGTGTGTTTTTTCACTCAGTTCTCAAGAGCACTCTGTAAAGTCTGTGTCACTGTCCCATTCTGCAGTGAGAACACTGAGGCTTGGGGAGGACAGGGAACTCAGTGCAGTCCCACAGCCGGGAGAGGACACAGCAGGATTTGCAGGCAGCAGAGTTCAATGGCTGACCCACAGCAGAAGTTGGCTTGGCTGACATTTAAGGTTTAGAGAGGAACTAGTCGCTCTATCTCTGCTTCCCCAAACCAGGTTACCTGTGACCAGGATGCAGTTTCCTTTGGTTAAACCACAGCCGTATCTAAGTGTTGGCTCGCCAATCTCTATTTCCACATCATTTGTGCACAGACTCGAAAGAAAGAGCACAGGGCTTTGAAACCAACACGAATCTCTCCCCCTCGCACTTAGGGGCCGTGTGACCTTGGTCAGGGACGGAACCTCTCTGAGCCTCAGCTTCCATTTCTGAAAAAATGGGCACAATGACATCTACTTCACCAGGCTGGTATGGGGAGCTAGTGAGGCAATGCAGGTTAGGCAAAGCGAGTTGCTCCAAGGAGATCTCACCTCCGGTCCCAAGATAATCGCCTGCACTCAATGAGCCTGCTATTCACACACCACTTGCTGACTTGGCATCCTTTGCCCTGCAAGGTGTGGGAGGATTCCCAGCCAACTACCCTCCTTTACCCACCCCAGCCCCAAGGCAGCCCCAGCGAATCCAGAGCAGAACAGCAGGTAAGTCATTGACGGTAGGGAGAAGACACGCAGAGACGCACAGAAATACTCATTCACAGAGAAACGCACGCACTTGGAAACATCGGCCTCCACCAGATCTTCTAACCCCACCCACTTACACCAGTGGGATGGGGCAGAGGACCTGGGGAAGGGGTACATCAGAGGAGGGGATGTGGGAGGCAGCACCATTCAAAGTCCATAGGCCCAGAGACAGTGAATAGGACTGTGTGAGCTCAGCTGGGACTGTGGGGAAAGGAAGTCAATTAGAAGGGGGAGCACACGTCCATAGCCCCAGCTGCCTCTTTATCCCCACACTAACATGCTCTCTATATGCAGGCATGGAGCTGCTGAGGCGTCCAGGCATTTCAGGGAGGCTGCAGAACGTGGACTGGCTTCTATGGAGTGATCCAAGCCAACACAGGGTCAAGCCAAGAGCTACACAATAAGGGCTTGGGTTAGACCTATGCATTCAGTCACAGCAAAAGGGCTACAAGTGACCTCTGGAACTGCTGTGAGGAAGCCAAGTACCCAGGCATCCAGTGACGCTGGACTGGGACAGGTGGAAGATAACACAAGCAATCTTGGGCTTGTCAGGCCATCCCACAGCCCCAGGAGTGCTGATAACGGCTTACAACAGACTCTCAGAAAATAAGTTAATAAATAAATAACCTCTGAGTTATGGTGTCTGCAGATTTCTCTGGTGCAAATACATCCAACAGGGTCAATTTCAAGCTGTCAAAGTGACATGGCTGAGCATGGACTTAGGAAGCCAACCAATGAGAGCCGCTCTTAGCACACGCCTGCCCTGGAGACACCCACATGTGCCTCGTTCTATTTCAGAGGTGTGACGGGCATGCCGTTCAGGAGAAAATGGGAGTGGGCATCAAAGAAAGACCCCCAGGGAATGCTAACAGGGCAACCAGTAAGGCTTTCTGAGTCCAGCAAGTCAGAATGAAAGTCTCCCAGCTGTTTCCCAGCAGCAATCCAGGCTAGGATTTCTGGAACACGGTCCTTCCCAAGCCGAGGAAACCCCCTGTTCTAGAGGCAAAGAATCAAATCCTATAAGAGGAACTGCCAACAGGAGCTTTGTTGCAAGAAATTTGCTGCTAAAACAGGGCAGCGGCCATCCATGTGACTCAGCCTGGCTCTCTGAGAACTCGGCTTCTTCGAGGTACAGTCACCCCCTTCTGTCCTGTTGCTCAAGGCCTGAGGGGACGCAGGAGAGCGGCCCATGCAAGTTCTGAATCAACACTGCCAGGGGCTCCCAGCAGGCAGGAGGACTTTTCCCAACACGCTTAATGAAAAGTAAATTTCCCAAGCTGCCTCTCCTAGGAAGCCTCCAGGCACACCCAGGACTCCAGGGAATCAAGGGGCCAAAGAGGAGGAAGATGTCCAAGCCAGCCCCGGTGCCTGTGCGGCTCTGGCCTGGCCCCCAGGGTGGGGTCCCAGGAACATTTTGCACAGAGCAGCTGCGGGATGTCACCCCTGCCGTACTCCCACCAGGACCCTGGAGCTGCCTACTCAGGTCCTCCTCCACGCTCTACCACCCATCATCCATGGGTCCTTGAATGCATGCCCTGCCACCCCCAGCCTCAGTTTACTCCCCTGTAAAGTGGAGCTAGAGGACTGGAGTCAGATCTGAAGACGGCAGGAGATAAGGGACCCAGCACAGTGCCAGCCTCCAGAGGCCCCTCCCCTCGAAGAGGCCAACACCTTGTTCTTTAATGAATGAACCACTCTCCCTGGTGGGCCTGGTCATCTCCTGGAGGATACGAGCCTCTGCTTCCCCAGGGACAGAACAACCTCAGAGAAGCTGGGCTTCCACGAAGGGCTCAGGGCTGAGCAAGCCTTGCTATTGTCACCCGGGCACACACGCTCCCTGTGCCAGAAGACAACTGACATGTTGGTGGACAAAGGAGGAGAAGTTGTGCCCGAGGATGCGTCAGAGCAGAAGGGGAGCTATTCTGGTCCCCGTTCTAAAAGCCGAATGGATGGCTGGACCCGGGCTCCCCCACGATCGGCAGCAGAAACCCGAACGGTTTTAAATAGCACATTCACACACAGGCTCTCCTCTACACGCAAGCTAAGAGAAATGTTTACCCTCTGTACTTTCTCCCCTTACTAATTAAACACTCATGATTTTTCTGCCTTCAGACCTCCCATTCGGTGTGTCTTCCCTCAGAGGTGGTAGTTCCCATACTTGGCCACATGTTAGAATCATCCAGAAGCTTTGAACCATCTCTGTACCCTGTACCAGTAACATCAGAGCATCTCAAGACAGGTCCCAGTAACCAGTATTTTTTTAAACTCCCCACGTGATTCGACGTGCCACCACTATGTAAAGTGTACTTTGGCCCTGCCAGAGCAGTAAAAGTTTAAATTAAAGCAAAAGTGGCACTACCCTAGCAGTCCAATGGTTAGACTTCCATTACAGGGGACAGGGACTCCATCCCTGGTTTGGGAACTAAGATCCCGCAAGCTGCATGGTATGGACAAAATAAATAAAATTAAAACTATGCCTTCCCTTCATACTCCAAGAAATGACCAGGAAAGGGACCAGGGTCAGACCTGAGGCCATCTGCCTTGAGCCCATGGATTGGGTCTGCAAGCCTGGAACTTGAAAGGAAAGGAAAGTCCCCAACATTAAGGCCAATTCTCAATCACTTCTGTGGGTCAGGCCTCTCTCTGTCTCACTCACAATGGTTTAGTCAATTAAGAAATTACTGAAGGAAGAGAGATAAATTAGGAGATGGTGAATCAATTAGGTTAGCTACCAATTAGCTTTATATTTGCTAATGGAAGGAAGACTCTAAAGGTTGAAGTTGTATCAAGATTCAGACACGCACAACCTGAAAAATGTGGATACAGGATTGGAGGATTGTCTAAATTGGGGTGGGGAGTAGCAGAGCAAGAAACTGCCACCCTGTAGACTGCCCAAAGTCTTTCCAAGTTTAAGAGAGATTTTAAGACCAAAAATGTGGAGGTCAACAAAAAATCTATTTTAAGGCTGCTTAGAAGACTTTTAATTCCAGGCCAATGTATAGTCATTAAAACCCTGAGATTGTACTTCTAGCTAAAACACTGACATCCAAAGTTTCCATAGCATAATACATATTAAACACTTCAGAATGTAAATGCTGTAAGAAAATGCTCCCCACAATGATTTCAGTGAAGTATCCAGAATTATAACTCCCATGTGACATGCCAGGCACGCTTCTAAACACTTTATACATAGCATTTTATTTTATCCTTAACTCAGTTCTATGATGTGGGTGTGTTTTTTTCAAACAGCTTTATTGAGATATAATTTACATGACACAAAATTCACCCATTTTAAGTGCGCAATTCAGTGGTTTTCATTAGATTCAGAGCTGTGTTAGGAGATTCTCACCATCTCAGAACGGCGTCTCATGCCCATCAGCTGTCACTCCCAGCTACGGTCTAAATGTCTGCGTCCCCCTCAAAATTCTGTGTTGAAATCTTCATGTGATGGTATTGGGAGGTGCTTAGGTCATGAGGGTGGAGCCCTCCTAATGAGATGAGTGCACTTATTTAAAAAAAAAAAAAAAAAACCATGGAGCTCCCTACTCCCTTCTATCATATGAGAACATAGCCAGAAATCAGCAGTCTACACAACGCAGAAAATGGCCTTCACCCAAAAAATATGAATTAACTTTTAAAAATAAAAAAGTAATTAAAAGTAATAATAATAAACAAATTGAAAAAAGAGAAAGGCCTTCATCAGACTCTGGGTCTGCTGGTGCCATGATCCTGAGCTTTCCAAGCCTCCAGAGTTATGAGACATTAACTTGTTATTTATGAGCCACCTTATCTATGGTATTTTTTATAGCCACTCAGACAGAATGAGAGATTTCCTAATCCCACACCCACACCCCAATGCTGTCCCTGGCAACCACTTTCTATCTCTAGGGATTTGGCTAGTCTGTAAATTTCATGTAAGTGGAATTATATGATATATAGTCTTTCATGACTGTCTTCTTTCGCTTAACAGACTGTTTTCCAGTCTCGCCCACATTTCAGTACTTCATTCCTTTTTGTGGGTGAATAATATTCCATTGCATTGGGATACAGTAGGTGCTCTCTTTATCCTCATTTCACAGATGGGGAATGAGAGTGACTCCCCAAGGTCAGAGGATGACTACAGGCAGAGCCAGGCAATCTGCCTTCAGAGTTCCCACTTGAGCTTCATTTAAACACCTCTTCAAAGTACTGGCCTATTGAATCCCATGGTATGAATCACTGTCTTATGAAAAATAATATGACTATATTATATGCATGTAATTTTGCAGAAATATCCAGGGATAAAAGCAAGCTGTCCAGGAAACTCAATTGATAGTTTCCTGTTCTCATTAATATTTGCTCATTACTTATCCATTCATCCTGCCATCTGTTCCTCTCTCTAGCCAGCAAGTAATCACAGGACCTAAGATTACAGAAAAGTTAAGTTATAAAACCTAAAATAAAAACCAAACAGGATTCCTTTCATAACTAGAGGAAAAATACTATTTTATGATTTTATTTTACTTTTTATTATGGAAAATTTCAACATTCAAAATAGTGGAATGAACTTCTATGGATCTATCACATAGCTTCAACTCTCATCAACCACACCTTACCCACCGCCAAATTATTTTGAAGAAGATCTCCCACATCATATTTTTCACATATACACATTTCAACTGTATCTCTAATACAACATGGTTAAAAGAAAAAAACATAAACACAGCACTCTGAGTACACCTAAAAAAGTGAACAATCCCTTAACGTTTTCCAATATCCAGTGAAAGTGAAAGTCGCTCAGCGTGTCCGACTCTTTGCGACCCCATGGACTATACAGCCCATGGAATTCTCCAGGCCAGAATACTGCAGTGGGTAGCCTATCCCTTCTGCAGCAGATCTTCCCGACCCAGGAATCGAACCGGGGTCTCCTGCACTGCAGGCAGATTCTTTACCAGCTAAGCAATCAAATTTCTCAAGAATCTCATATGTTTCTCTAACAAATTTTTCCAATCAGGATCCTGATGGAGTCCACGAAATACAGCCAATTGTCTGATGTGTCTCTTTGGTCACTTTAGTTTGTCCCTCTGTTTCCTTTTCTCCCCCAAAACAGCCAGTGTTCCACAGGACCTTTGAGAAGTACGAAAAGTTATAGAATGATAGGCGTGTGAACGTATGCACATGTGCGTGGTGAGTATATATGTGTACATATAGCTGTAAATACAGATATAGATGTGGACGTAAATGTACATATAAGACATAGATGCAAATACAAATAAAATGTCTCCAAGTGTTGATTGTTTTCTATGTATTTCTCTCCCTCTTTTCTCACTCACTTACTCCCCAAGGAACATTTCATTTACTTTCCTATCTCCATCAAAGCAGGGGAAAAAAAAAAAAAAGGCTCAACGAAAATGCCAACCTAAGTTTGAGAAGATTCAAGGCTAGTTTTTCGTTTTTCACTTCTGAGACTCCAGTTAGGTCCAGGCTGGGGGAAGTCAGCGTGAAGGCCAACAGAAAACTAAAAACGCAAATTGGGGAGAGACGGGGAGGGTCAGACAAAACCTTCCATAAAGAAGGAGCAGAAGAGAGAGGCAGAGACGGAGGGGCCCGGAGAGATGGACTAGCCCTCCCCAGCAACCCACCGCCTGAAAGCCCTCCTCCCAGGTGCGCCATCAGCAGGTGGTGCCACCAGCCAAGACCGGAGGGACCGGGCCTGGAGGAGAAACGCTGAGTCCACACTGCACTCGTGAGACAGCCGCAGGCACGCAGCCGGGCTTCCCTCACGCCTCACGCCGCTGTCAGTGTTTCGCCCCTAAAGCAGCAAAGGCCAGCAGCACCCAGGGCCCCCCGCCGGCCCTGAGGGGCGAGAGGCGAGCACCACCGCCAGGGACAAGTGCTTCCAAGGCGGAAAGAAAACCCAGGGAAGAGAGTAGCCGTGTCTGCTCCTGGAGAACTTATGTGCCTTAACACTCAGCAAGAAGGGCTGTTTAGGCCAATTACAGGGCATTGTCTTTCCCTACTCTCTCCAATTAGGGCTGTTTTCTGAGCCAGCCCATGGGAAAAGCCTGCCCGACATCCAACTTCTATCTCCTGCAGTTTCAGGCGAGTGTGTGTGTGAGAGAGAGAGAGAGAGAAGGAGAAAGGGAAAGAGACCAGAGTGGGGAGCCCAGTCTGTCACTGAGAAGAGAGCGCTGAGCTGCTCTCTCTGAGACAAGAGACTCAGAGCCTTCAGGGTCATAATGCGTGGGGTGAGTTTTCTCCGGAGGCGGAGACCGGTGGCTTCCTTGTAAACCTCTGTGCTGACAATTCACTTCAGAAATAAGGTCGACTCAGCAAAACCCAAATCTCCGATGTCTGTTCCCCAAATGCCCAGATCACCAAGTGACCAGTTCTCCTAGCAGCCAACTGACCAGAAGCTGAATCACAAAATCACGTGTCTCTGAAACGCCACTTGGCATCACTGAGGGTTTTGTTCTAAAAGGTTCTGCCCCTCCCCTCCCTCCACCTACCATCCGCACATAAAGCAGCAGCAGAGGAAGGGGCAGAGGCAGAAATACCGAGGGGCAGAGCTGAAGACTACGGCCAGAGCAAAACTGGGGAAGTGTCTTCAGTCTTTTAGCAAATAGACTATTAAGTGAGTTGCTCTAAGGACACATTGGCCTGATTTTTGGCAAATCAGCACAGGGCTGTATGTGAGGGCATCCAGGCTGCTCCCACCCACATCCCAGAATCATGCCTGAGGGCCATTTGGCTGCTTCTGGTGGGTCCTAGCAAGGGTTTCAGCCATTTACCACAGAGGACAGACTCGAGAGAGACACTCCCACACGCAGGCCCAGCTAACCAACACACAGCTCACTCCTCAAACCGTGTTCCCACACGATGGACCAGGGGCTCCTTAAATTAAGCAGCCCCGTGGTCTGTACTTTGGAGCATGGGAGCCACAGCCAGGTCTTCCTGGGACTTTCTGACTTTGAGAGGCTTGGTTTTCTCTCCCTCCTCCTCCACCACACCCTCCTCTCAGCAGACCACCTCTCCCATGCTGCTGCTGCTGCTGCTGCTGCTAAGTCGCTTCAGTCGTATCCAACTCTGTGCGACCCCAGAGACGGCAGCCCACCAGGCTCCCTGGGGTTCTCCAGGCAAGAACACTGGAGTGGGTTGCCATTTCCTTCTCCAGTGCATGAAAGTGAAAAGTGAAAGTGAAGTTGCTCAGTTGTGTCTGACTCTTCCCAACCCCATGGACTGCAGCCTACCAGGCTCCTCCGTCCATGGGATTTTCGAGGCAAGAGTACTGGAGTGGGGTGCCATTGCCTTCTCCAATAATTCTTGCTTAATTCTGAGTGGGGTCATCTTTTCCAGAGACTCTTGAAATCAGCGTCATGACTATCTGTAAGTTTTCTGATGGGAGGAAATTTCTCTGCTACTTTGAGTTGAGGGCCTTGATCTTGGGTGGGCAGGAGTACAGAGTCTTCAGGGTCTGACTGATCTTCAAGCCTTAGTCCAGCCTCACTCTCCTCTGGTCAGTCCAGAGTCCCAGCCTGGCCCAAGAGATGCATGTGATGGAGAGTACAGACCTTCCAGCATCAGGTCAAGCTGGGCACCTGCCAGCCCCCAGCAGCTCTATTCCCTCCCCCTCCCTCCTTTTCCTCACTCCCCTGGGATCCAGCTGAACATTTATTCACCCAAATTCATTCAGGCTCCCCCTGATGACATGCCAGGCATTCTCAACAGGTCAGCTCCTCTGATTCTCGCCCCAGACCAAGCAGGAAGTCACTTCCATCCCTAGATTTCATGGAAGGAAACTCTAGCTCAGAAAGCTTCCCTTCTTTGTCCAAGGTCACATAATTTGCAAATGGAGAACCACAGTGTAATTTTGGATTTCATTTGCTCTTACAGGTGATAGAATTTTGTGGCACCCCCAAGGCCCCTTCTTCTCCTTGAGTCTCCCAGTTACTGCACCAACAGGCCATGGGGCAGCCTTCTCCCACCCATGGGAATGTCTTTTTGAGGCAGGGGGCCACAGCTTTCACAAGTTCTGCCCTGTCCCAGAACCACCAGTCACGACAGCTATAGACGACCCTCCTAGCCCAAACCAGTGAATCGGGTCTAAATAAACATTGGCTAGGAGCTCAGCACCTTAGTCAAGAGAGTGATTGAAAAGTGAACAGCGAAAAGTCACTCGCCCCAGGTGATCTCAAGGAAACCCATCTTCCCTCTAAAAGGTAGCTTCCTACAAAGAAGAGAGGAAAGGGCTCCCATTATTGCTCATCCCCCTCTGTCCAAACCCCTTTGCTGCACAGGGTCTAGGGCCAGAAAGACTCCCAGAGGGGTGAGTACCATGCTTAAAGGCCTGGGGCACCACAGAGAAAATGGGACTCCAAAGGCCCAAAACAAGGGCAGAGCTGAGAGTTTGGGACCAACTGGGGCAGGGCAGAGTAGGACTGGAAAAATGGAGGGGCACAGACCTCACTGGAAGTGAACTGACTTAGAGAGACAAGGAGGAGAGAGTCATGGTGGGTCCAGGAAAGAAGGAGGAATGGACATCTGTACCCATGGACATGAGTGGGGTGGTGAGCTAGAGATACTGTCTGCCCATCCTTGGAGCATGCATGCTTTAAGCATTAGGCGGACTTTTCCCAGAGAAAAAGATAGAAACACGCACAAACACACACACACTTTTTCACACAATTTCAAGGAGCGTAGGGGGGGTCTATGAACCCAAGAAGAGAACCTCTGAATGAGAGGAAGTCATATGCATTTTGTGCATTGAATAAGAATAAGATTATTAGTCACTTACTGGTATGTATCTTCTTGCTGCCTTATGTCTCTATTTTCCCTCTCCTGTGCTAGACTGTAAGCTCCCACAAGCGCAGGAACCTTGACTCCGCTTTTCTCCTGGAGCTCCAGTACCGAGAACAGAGCCCAGTGTGCAGGTGGCTCATCACAGACACTTACTGGATGGATCAATGGACTTACAAGCTTTGTGCTTCAGTTTTCAGAATCTGCTATGGCCTCGCTCCCACTGGTCAGCAAACAGACGTGGGACAAACCACAAAGAAGTTTGTTTCTATGAACTCGCCTTGGAAACTTTAGCCCCCTCCCACCAGAACTAGGCCCTGGAGTCAGTTTCACATGGACCTCCACAGGCGCAGACAGACCGGAGTCCCAGCTGGGAGTGTGGGGCGAGGTGTGGACTGAGACAGTGGGGGGCATGCAGGACTCCAGGGTCTGCGGGCGCTTCCTGGAAGCCTTGCCCTGAGGCTGCTGCCCACCAGCCCCCGACAGCAGCCAGCAAACGAGCCTGCATACCTCTGCCTCCGGGCCAGGAAGATGTGAGGCACTGGTGGGCAGGGGTGGGGTGCCTCCACACTGCTGGCCATTGATCTCCACTAATGAATTTCTTTGTGGAGAGGGACAAACTGCTCCACAGTGAGACTGGCCAAGGCCGCCCAGCGCGGGAGCCTGGTGTCTCAGGCATGCTAATTACTATGCTGTCTGGGTACATCTGATCAGCTTCTCCCCACCGCTGTTCCATAACTGACACGCTAGTCTGTCCCCACCTGATGGCTCTGGAGCAGGCCAGAGACTTACTAATCAACCCTAATGCAGACAGTTGATAAAGAAAGAAACTTAGAAGGCTGAGATGAAAAACCATGATGTCAGCTGCTGGAAGATCACGATCCATTTTGCTTCTTTTGTAGTGCATTTCAAGGACTATTCGTTGAAATCACTCATTGCATTCAGGGCCCCAATCCTGACTGTTCCACCCTTTCTATCTCGTGTGTGACAGAATTCCAACAAGCCAGCATGATTCACTTCTGTGGTGGATGTTACACAGATGGATTCTCAAACTAACACGTCTTTGGAAACCCTACGGGAGAGGCAATTGTTTGAATGAATTCAGGCGTGATCGTTTCTCTGGCATGGAAACAGAACCCCTGTGACGGGCAGCGTGGTGTCTGGAAAAGGCAATGAAATCTTCAACAGCTTTATTGAGGTATAATTGGTATGCAATAAATGGCAAATATTGAAGTATACAAGTTTAGCATATCTTCCACACATGCATCAGCACATTCAGAATAACGAACATATTTCATGACTGCCCAAAGCTTCCTTGTGCCCCTTTGCAGCCTCTCCCACTCGCCCCAGTCCCCAGGCAACCACTGAATTGCTTCTGTCACTACAGATCAGCTTGCATGCTCCAGCGTTCTAGACAAACATAAGCATTCAGTTGTATTCTTTTCAGTCTGTCTTCTTTCACTTAACCTAATTCCTTTGAAATTCATTCATGCTGTTGCTTATACCAATAATTGATCCCATCTTATTGCTGAATAGTATCCCATTGGATAGATGCCCCACAATGTGCTTGTCCATTCACTTGCTAATGAACATTTCAGTTGTTTTCTGTTTTCAGTATTACAAGATAAGCTGCCACAAAGAACCCACCTGCAATGCAAGAGACCAGAGTTCAACCCCTGGGTCAGGAAGATGCCCTGGAAAAGGAGTGGCAACCCACTCCAGTATTCTTGCCTAGAGAATCCCACGGACAGAGGAACCTGGTGGGGTCACACCCACCGTAGGGGTCACACAGAGTCAGACATGACTGAAGCGACTTAGCGTGCATGCATGTCTTTGAGTGGATATATGCTTTCATTCCTCCTGGACAAATACCCAGAATGGATAATATGGTAGGTGCATGTTTGACTAAGAAACCATCAAACTATTCTCCAGAGAGCTTGTCTCATTTTACATTCCCACCAGCAGCATTTATAATAGCCAAGACATGAAAGCAACCTAAACATCCAGAGACAGACAAACGGATAAAGAAGACACAGTTCATATACACAATGGAATATTACTCAGCCATTAAAAAGAATGAAATAATGCCATTTACAGCGACATGGATGGACCTGGGGATTATCACACTAAAAGAAGTAAGTCAGACAGAGGAAGCAAATAGTATATGGTATCACTCACATGAGGAATCTTGTAATGAAAAATGGCCAGTGTGAAAGAATGTAAGATACAGATGAACTTATTTACAAAACAGAGACACTCACAGACTTGGAAAATGAACTTGTGGTGACCAGGGGGAAAGGGTGCAGGATTGGGGAGGAGGGATAGATCGGGAGTTTGGGATTGACATGCACTGCTACATTCAAAATAGACTGCCAATAAGAACCTATTGTATAGCACAGGGAACTCTGCTCAATATTCTGTAATAACCTAAATGGAAAAAGAATTTAAAAAGAATAGATACTTGTGTACGTAAAACTGAATCACTTTGCTATACACCAGAAAACTAATACAATATTGTTAATCAATCATACTCCAATATTAAATTTTTCATTAAAAAAAATAAAAAGTAGAAGTAAAAAATTCCAGTTTCTCTGTAATCTCACTAACACTTGGTCTTATCAGTCTGGCCATTCTAACAGGTAGGCAGTAGCTTTTAACTGTGGTTTTAACCTGTGTTTTCCTAATCAGTAACTAGTAAGCATCTTTCCATGTGCCTACCTGTCATATATATATATATATATATATATATAATATATATACACACACACACATATTCTTTGGTAAAGTGTCCATTCAAATATTTTGCCCATTTTTCATTGTGGTGTTCATTACTATTGAGTTTTAAGAGTTCTTTATAGTCTATATTTGATTCCTTAATCAGATATATAACTTGAAAATACCTTCTCCCATTCTGTGGCTTGTCTTTTTATTCTCTTAACAGTGTCTTTTCAAAGAGCTTCATTCTTAAAGAGGTCCTAATTTTGGTTAAATTCAGTTTATCAACTTTTTTCTTCTATGGATTATGATCTGTGCCTAACTTAAGACCACAGCAGTCTTCCATTGTGTTTTCTTATAGGTGCTTTATACTTTTAGTGTGTTTACAGCCCGTGGCCCGTGTTTTACTTATGCTTTATATATAGAACGAGCTACAGACTGAAGATGATTTCTTTGCACACACACGTTTACTTGTTCCAGCACCATTTGTTGAAAGTCTCTTCTTTCTCTACTGAACTGCCTTTGCACTTCTGTTGAAAATCAATCATCCATACATGTGGGGGTCTATTTGGTGGTTCTCCGTCCTGTTCCAGCGGTCATTTGTCTATGTATGCACCAAAAACACATTGCCTTGATTATTATCGCTTTTAATATCTGAGGTGATTAGGTCATCCTCCAGGTTTATTCTTCGTTTTCAAAACTGTTCTAAGTATTTTAAGTACTTTGCATTTCGGTATGAACTTGAACATCAGTTTGTCAGAAAGCCCTGGTGTGTAGCCCTTGCTGATGTCCACGGTGCAAATACTCCTACGTGGCCAGTTGCCAGCTACTCAAGTGCTGTCGCTGAACGTGGAGCTGGGAAGCAGCAGCCCCATGGGTCCAGTGAGCCCGCGCATGCTGGCTGCAGGTCCCCACACACGCGCACGCTGGCTGCAGGTCCCCACACACAGCTCCCCCGTCACTGCCCCGTCCCCACAGCCTGTGCGGGGGCCGAGAAGGCTCATCGTGCTGGCCGGGGCCTCTGCTGCCACCAGGAGAGGTGAGGGCAGCACCACGGCCATGGGCTGGTTTTGTAGCCAGGGCTCCTGATCACAGTGGCTGCCCCTGAGGCAGCCAAGGCAGGCCCCTGGGGAGGCAATTTCTCCTTCAGTCCCTGTTTCCAGGTAGCAAGGTGCCTCTGACACACCGTCCCATCCTGCGGGTCTGGAGTGCGCCTGACACTCACTTTGCACCCCTCCCCACACACATCACCTAGCTGGAAGTCCTCAGGAAGACTTCTCCTTGAGCTGCCCTAGGCCCTGCAGTGAAATCTGGTGCCCGCTTAGAAAGAAGCAAATTTATTGATCTTTCTTGGTGACTGTTAGCAAGATTCATAGCTGGTCGTGGACCACATTCGTCTGCGCCTCTGACTTTAATTACTACAGGCACCTGAGGGGTGTGTGCGTCTATGCCTCTGTGTGTGTGTGTGTGTGTGTGTGTGTGTGTGTGTGTGTGTGTGAGCCTTCAGATCTCTGAACCTTTTATTTCTGTACAACGGACCCATGTCATACAACAAGCATCAGCTCAAGGCCTCCTCCATGCTCCCAGCTCCCTCGGCATGGCCCCTCAGGGTGGTCCCCATTCCCACTGGGTGGTCCTGACTCCAGGACCATCTCTCCCGTTTGTCCCTTTAACCCTGGGCATTCTGGTGCCTCCCTAAGGCTGTTAGTCTGGGGTGCTTCCACATCACCTGTCTCACCTCTGGGGACACCAGTTGATAAATTCCTTCAGCCTGAAGGATGGGGAGTGGACTGTATGCGCCTGGATACCCTCCAGCTGATGCATCCTGAGCAGCCAGGACCTACGGCCTGGGGGATGATGAAAGAAGAGGTGGAGAAGGAGCAGGCCGAGGGACAGACCCTGGGGCTCATGGGCTCCCTGAAGAGATCTGAACCCCATCCTGAGGAGCAGGGCTGCTGTTGTTGGACTGCAAGCTGAAGAAAGGTGACTTTGGTGACAGAGTGAAAAATGAACGGATATCTTCCAAAAGGTTAGAACATGCAAATGCGTGCACACACACACACGCATACACACACATACACACACATACACACACATACACACACACATACACATACATACATACACATATACACACATACACACACATACACACATACACACATACACACACATACACACATACACACATACACACACACATACACACACATATACATACACACATACACACATACATGCACACATACACACACATACATACACATATACACACATATACATACACACACATACACATGCACATGCACACACATACACACATACACACACACACGCACACACACACAGAGGCTCCCAAGAGGCCACACTTTTCTTTCAGCACTCTCAAAAAGCAAAGTAGACCAAAGGGGGCACAGCCCAAATATCCATCACAGACGAATGGATTAAGAAAACCTGGTGAATACACAGCCTGGACTCTTACACAGCCTGGTAAAGGAAGGAGATTCTGACACACGCCAGGACATGGATGAACCCTGAAGACATTCTGCTGTAAAATAAGCCAGTCTGTCACAAAAAGACAAACTCTGTATGATCCCACTATCTTAAAGTCTGGAGAGACAGAAGGGAGAAGGATGGTCCCCAGGGACGGGGGGAGGGGGGCTGGGGAATTACTGTCTAACAGGTATGAGTTTCAGTTTCACAAGATGAAAAGAGTTCTGAACAGCGACGTGGGGACGGTTCCACAGCCGTGGGAAAATGCTAGATGCCGCTGAACATGGCTAAAGCAGTGACGTTTATGTTGTATAGATTTAACCACAATTCAAAACTAAGCAAAGCAGGCCATTCCTAGCGTCCCACAGCATGGACTCCACCACATGTCACAGGGACCCACAGGCGACATCCCTTCATATCGACATTTGTGACAATGCCACAGAAACGTGAAGGTCTCCAGCAACAAAACCCATCCGGCCATAAATGAGGGTACAGCCTCCAAAGCAGACCTCTGAGTTCAGGCCCTAAGGCTGCACTACGTGCACGTCGCGGGGCCTGTGTGTCAGGAGGGGCCTGGAGGCTGGGAGTGTAGTCCGAGGGGTAGAGGGTGAGGCAGAAGGGGCAGGGCAGCCGGGAAAGGCCTCCTGAGGGCTTGCGCAGCAGCATCTCCTGACCCAGGGGCCCTCAAGGTGTCACATGTCCCCCCCCATCACGCCAGGGGAACATATATCTGTCACTTGGAGCAGTGGAGAGGCAATCAGGAGAGGGAGAGTCTGAGACTTAAATCACCACCTGCAGCTGAAATCCCTCCCAGCCTCAGTTTCCTAGACCAGCTGGTGTGCAGGCGTCGACTCTGCTGAGTGGCTATGAGACAGGAAAGAACCGTGAAGGCGTCCAGCACAGGGTCACAGCACAGGAAGTGTGCGACCCCCTTCCTTTGGGAGAAACCGCGCAGGGCTCCTCACTCTGTTTATGGTCCATAAGCTAAGCTCAGCCCAATGGCCTTTAGGGGAGACAAGACAGACCTCTTCCGTGGGATATATGCCCAGACGTTCAGTTGTGTCCGACTCTGTGCAACCTCATGGACTGTAGCCTGCCAGGTGCCTCTGTCCGTGGGATTCTCCAGGCAAGAATATTGAAGTGAATTGCCAATTCCTCCTCCAGGGGATCTTCCCCAACCAGGAAGCGAACCCGCATCTCTTGCGGCTCCTGCATTGGCAGGTGGATTCCTTACCACTAGCGCCACCTAAGAAACTTTGGTTAATAATGACTCACCCAAGGACGCTCCCCACCCCCAACATGGGTGGACGAGGGACAGGGACACTTCCTGCCACAGCGGCCCGGGGGGCTCTGGCAGCTGGACAGTTCCTGATTTCCTGTACCACCTCCCCCTTAGTCCAGGTCCAGTCCTAGCACCACTGAGAGCAGGCTGGAGCCCTCGGCTCACATCAGCCCTTCCCCAACTCCAGACTGTCAGCTGCTCCTCCTGAGACTTGGGTCTCTCCTCCGCAAACCCAAGTCAGCTTGGCTCCACCCACCAGTGAGACCCCTTCAGAGCAGGACGCACCACAGGATCACCCTGTTCCCCCGCTCATCCCCACCAAGCTGTAGCTGACTCCATTCCACAAGAGCTGCTGCTCACCTAAGAGGACCCCTGCTCCATCGCATCTGCTTCTCTGATTTTGGATTTTGTCCCTGACTTTCTGTCTAATCACATTTTTTCTCAGCAACATGACATTCAAGAAACTATCTTCCTCTAAACCATAAAAAAAGAAAAAACAGGGACCAGAACAGGGTCTGTTCTTCAAAACACTTAAATACTTCTCTCTTCCTGCCTGCCTTATTTTGGTACCTGGCACCTCGGCACTATCTTTCTAGCTTCCTAACTGGAAAACACAGGGTTCTCTGCAACTCAGCAACTCTGCTTTCTAGCAATCCAGCCCAGAGAAATACTCGGGCACATGCACAAGGCTGTGCCTTCGAGGGTGTGCATTCTAGCGCTGCTCGTCAGAGCAAAGTCACCAGAAACCACCCTAGTGAGGGAGGGGATCCATAAACCCCACTCTGCAAGATGTCAGACAGCAGGTAAGAACAGGGGAGAACCAAACGGGCTGATACAGAGTGAAGGCTCTGAAGCACCTCAAGTGAAAAGTACATGGCCAAAGCTTCTGCTTTGGAAAAGCTCCCCGTATTTCCAGGCGAATGTTTGCACATAAGAAAGTGATGAGCCCAGACAATGCCTTAACTTAGCTCTAGAGAGGAACATGGAGGAGGGAGCATAAAGGACATATGGTTTTTACCTTAACTGCCTCTGCAGTTTATTTTATTTTTCACATTACATGTTCGTTTCAGGTATTACTTATACAAGCAAAACTAATTTCAAGCCATTCCCTGGCGATCCAGTTCTTAAGACACCATACTTCCACTGCAGGGGTGTGGGTTCGATCCTTTCTCAGGGAACTAAGATTCCACACACCATGTGGCATGGCAAAAAGACTAACTGCAGGGGCATTCGTGGTGGCTCAGTGGAGAAGAATCTGCCTGCCAATGCAGGAGACAGGGGTTCGATCCCTGATCCAGGAAGGTCCCACATACGATGGAGCAGCTAAGCCCACGTGCCACAACAAGTAAGCCTGTGCTCAGGAGCCACAGCTACTTAAGCCCAGGAGCCCTAGAGCTATGCTCTGCAACAAGAGAGACCACCACAATGAGAGGCCCTCTTGCCGCCAATAGAGAGAAACCCTCGCAGCAGCAAAGACCCAGCACGGCCAAAAATTAAATAAACGAATATTTTTTTAAAGACTAATTTCAGAGAAATATCAACAGAGAAAAGAAAGCAGAGTGGCCTGCCCTTCCATGGTCCCCCGCTGCCTTTAATACACAGTCCCTCTGCCACCCAAGCCGAGCACTCCTCATCTGGGTCCCTGATCACAGACACTGGACTCCCGCCAGGCATAGCTTCCTCAAAGTCTTGGAACATCCCTACTTTCTCTCACCCCTGGACCCCCACATCCGCCCATCTTGCCCTCCCCTCAGGTCAGCCCTCCTCACTCCACTAGGGCTGAACTCCATGCCAAAAAGACTTCCCAGGCTCTGCCGGGCAGGCCAAGCTCCCAGCCACAGTTACAGCGGCTGTGATAGTACAGCCTCCATCACAACCCTCTTCCCCACTGACAGTAGTTAGCTTTGGGGCCAAGAGGGCAAAAGCCATGCCTGCCTCCCTCACTTCCAATTTCCCAGCACAGCACCTGGAACTCAGTGGATGTCTGACCAATGAAACTGGACTGACTAGATAGAGGGGGCCTCGCTCAGTGGGCAACAAGAATCCACCAACTCCATGAAGACCGGCCTAAAGGAAGCTCATGTGAGGGCTGTCAGACCCTCACCCTCCCAGAATCGTGAGCTTCAGCCTAGGACTACCCCCATAGTCAGTGAGCTGTGAGCAACAGTCAAACAAAACCCACCTCTGCGTTGCTTTGAAGCTGAGCCAGAATTACTATCCATCCTGTCTCCCATGTTCCCGGCACAGACCAGGTCCCGCTGGGGGAATTCTCTGAAGTGCTGGAGAAGCCTGGTCCCTCTGAGAAGCAAGCCACCCTGGTACTTCCTTTCAGAGGACACAGATGCCCTGCACCCATGGCTTCCTTCCCCACTTCCCGCCTGCCAGGAGAGCATGCCCACAGTGATCTTTGCCACCCTGCCGGCCAGCACAGCCACTATGGCCCTGTATTTATCTTCTGACTGCCGCTGCCTCATTAGAAGCCTCTGCAAACCTTCTCTGGATGTGTGCAAGAAATAAATGAACAAATAAGCAAACAGAAAAACAAGGCATCCCAAAATAATAAACCAGAAGTCCTGACAGCATGCCAGGCCCAGGTGGAGGCTTCCACCTGGGACCAGGGGTGCCGGGGCAGGAAGCAGGAAAGCCCTCACAGGCCCAGGTGGAGGCTTCCGCCTGGGACCAGGGGTGCCGGGGCAGGAAGCAGGAAAGCCCTCACAGGCCCAGGTGGAGGCTTCCGCCTGGGACCAGGCGTGTCGGGGCAGGAAGCAGGAAAGCCCTCACAGGTACCAGGTCAGGTGACTTGGAGGGTACTTTCCAGCAAGAGACTGGAAAAGCAGAACCCTGGAAGGAGACATATGCTATTTATAGGGAAAGTGTGACCCCACCCCCCAGCCCCATCTTCTGTCGTCACTCTCAGAGCCTCCAGTGGGAAACATGGGGTGAGCAGCTGACCCCCAAAATCAAAACCCCCAGACTTCGTACAGTGGAGAACTGGCCACACAACGTACAAGCTATTTCATTCTTGTAACATGCCAGGGTGACGCAACCCAGGAGAACAGGCTTCTGTTCCGAAGCGTCTCACTAGACAGGAGAGTTCCCACGGGAGGGTGAGCCTTGATGACACAGCACAGCTCACATCTAAAGAGGGGAGCCCTGCCGTGGACACGATGAATCAACCACTCACTGCTCCCAGCCAGGCTGCCTGAGGCGCCTGCCCACCCTTCCCTCTGACACTTTCCATCACTTCCAGCTCTCAGCACAGCCGCTGGTCCTCCAAACCCTCCTTTTCCAGAACACGGTGCGCTATTTCACACCCTGATGCTTCGCACACAGGTTTACCCCTACTTGGAATTTCCCTCCTCCCTCCTCTACCTGATGAAGCCCTTCTTGCTCCCAGCTAATTCAAAACCCACCGCCTCCCAAGGCAGAGTTGGGATGGGCTGGGGAGTAGTTTAGGCTACAAGGCTCTGCAATCGCATGCCAGCACTTGGGGCACTGTCCTGGGTACTGAAGAGGAGAGAGACAAATGAGTAATCACTCTCATATCCATCATTTCATTTCATTTCAATCTCCCAAGAACCCTTTGAGGCAGGCATTTTTATTATCCCCACTAACAAAATGAGAAAACCAAGGATGAGAAAGATTTGTCAACAGTCCAGAGATGAGCGAGAAAAAAGGCTGAGGCAGGAACAGAACACAAGGTTCCCAAAATGTTCACCCACAAAACTTCAGCGGCACTGCTAACCTCGCACTGCGATATACACAGGGATTTTGTGTTTAATCCTCCTGTGAAACTGTGCGGAAAGCTTTCTCAAGCCTGGGCCCATCTGAAATCTCGCCACGCCCCACACCTTGTGGAGTGCATGAGTGCTCCCTCCACACTTGCCAAAGAGGACGGTGTAGACAGACTCAGCGGGCCGAACACACTGGTGATCTGGTGGGAGTGGAGGAGGGTGAGGTTTCACCTGAACTTTGGACTCCGTGAAGTGACATATTACTGTTGTAATTGGGAATCTCATAAAAAGAAACAAACGCTTCCTAGAAAAATAAGTAGTCAGTGAAATGCCCCCAGTTATACATTAATCCACTCGTATACGGAATACTTCTTGAGCACGTACTATGTTCCAGGTGGTATTCTAAATGCTGGATATGCAGCATTACTTAACAAAACACACTGGATCCCTGCTTGAGTGGAACTCACATCCTCACTGGGGGAAAAGTTATGACCAACCTAGATAGCATATTCAAAAGCAGAAACATTACTTTGCCGACTAAGGTCCATCTAGCCAAGGCTATGGTTTTTCAGTGGTCATGTATGGATGTGAGAGTTGGACTGTGAAGAAGGCTGAGCGCCAAAGAATTGATGCTTTTGAACTGTGGTGTTGGAGAAGACTCTTGAGAGTCCCTTGGACTGCAAGGAGATCCAACCAGTCCATTCTGAAGGAGATCAGCCCTGGGATTTCTTTGGAAGGAAGGATGCTAAAGCTGAAGCTCCAGCACTTTGGCCACCTCACGTGAAGAGTTGATTCATTGGAAAAGACCCTGATGCTGGGAGGGATTGGGGGCAGGAGGAGAAGGGGACGACCGAGAATGAGATGGCTGGATGGCATCACTGACTCGATGGATGTGAGTCTGAGTGAACTCCGGGAGTTGGTGATGGACAGGGAGGCCTGGCGTACTGCGATTCATGGGGTCGCAAAGAGTCAGACACGACTGAGTGACTGAACTGAACTGAACTGAAACATCAAAAAATAAGCAAATGTCAATAAATTCAATGAAAAAAAAAGGCATGGAAGGGAGAAGAGGGCATCAAGAGGAAAAGGAGCTCTATTTTTCAATGAATTGATGAGAAAAGGCCTGTGGGGGCAGAGGGGTTTGAAGCCCTGAAGGTGAGGACGCAGCCTGCAAATATCTATGGGAACAGTGTCCCAGGCAGAGGGAACAGCCAGTGCAAAGGTTCTGATGCCTAACTGTCCTGGCACATTCATGGAGCAACAGGGAGCAGGAGGTGGGCAGACGGGGTGGAGTGAGGAGAGAGGGTTACAGGGAGCAGGGCAGGGAGGCCAGCTGCAAGGACCATGGCTGGTATTCCAGGGCAGTGGGGAAAGTTCCAGTCATCACAATGAACCTTCAAGCTTAGATCTGAGGCTCCCACGCAACCTGTCAGAGGGAAACCTCTTAGGGACTCCCGGAGCCTTTCTGCTTCCTTAGATTCCCGAGGACAAGGGCATTCTTAACGCTGTTTCAGAGACGCTGTCTAAACACAAGTCACGCAAGACCACCCATCCCTAGGTCCCACCTGCTGAGCAACCAGGAAAGGAAACCCACTTCCCAGGCCTCAAAAAAGGGTTCTTGGGAGCTGGATGCCATCTGCTGAGATCCCTTTGTAAGAAGCAAAGGAAAAGTTTTAAAGCATAAGACTCTCAACCCTCTAGAGCACTGAGCATGTGCTTGGCCAGGACCTGCCAGGAACCTAGGAAAGAAGTGCTATGATACCCATCTTACAGATCAGGAAAACCAAGGCTCTGAAGGGCAACCACAGTTCAGCCAGGACACAATAAGCAATGGAGTGGGGACTTACATGCAGCTCTTTTCTGATGCTGGAGTCTGTGCTCATAACCACCCAAATGTCACCTCTCAAGGAGGTGCCAGACCTTGCCTGGCAAGGGAAAACAAGTCATCTCTGGCCAGCGAGCAGACGGTCAGGGCTCTCATCTAGATGGAGACAGCTTTAGCCTGAACATCATTGCCAGCTGCTACAGAGCTTCCACAGCTCTCCCCTCCTCACCCTTGCCTTTCACGCCTCCCTGTCCTTTCCCTGTCTTCTGGTCAGACACACTGACACCCCAGGTCTCTGAAAAGACTCCTAGGAGCAGAGGACGCTGCAGGTTCCAGGCACATAACATTCTTTTCAGGGCCTATGGTCTTCCAGCAACTGCCAAAGTGACTGGGGCCAGAAGGAAGTTAGTTATGATGGTCTCTCTTCACAACAAAGGCATTTCTATATGCCTGGCAACATTCTGCTCCTCGACTGGGACAGCGGTTACTCTATTACATATATTTGTCAAAATCCATCAAGCAGTACATGGCTAATGAGTGCATTCTATTGCATACCAATTATGCCTCAATGCAGTTCACTTCAAAAAATGAAGGAACTCTCCTGACATTGCTGGGCCTGTTAGGAAAGAGCCATGCTCTCCCAAAGAGGAGGATACGAGATGCTTCAGTGGAGACAATGAAGAGGACGTTCTATTTCACTTCACTAGGAGAGCAGGCAGGGGCCTCATTGGACCCATGGTCCTTCCAGATGTTTGGGGCCACATCCTGTGGATACCCTTCCTAGAATTCTAGTAGAATTCTAGTAGATAACAGCAAAACCTGTTCCCTCTTGTGTGCTGGGGCTGAGGAGGTCTGGAGAAGCAGGGTTGGCCGGAGGGGAGTCAATGGGGCCATATTTGTCTTCCAAGGGGGCACTGTGGTACTGCATGGCAAGAAGGAAGTGTAGATCTGGCCAAGGTCTTGCTGTGGCCACTGCCCTGGTCCCAGCTGTGCAATGGGCCATGGGGGGAGGGGGGCTGGCACCCTCGTCTTCCTGTCCTTCATCCGGCATCTCCTTATGTCCTCAGACACACCACGGAGTCCGACAGAAGGGTGATGGAACTTCAGAGTTAATGAACTTTAACCTTCCAGCAAATGCTACAATTAACGTGCCCTGAAGTACAGCTGCTTTATAATTAGATAGAAGAACAAAACCCAAAACACCCGTCCCAGTAAAGTTATTGTCGAACTTCTTGGTAGGTTTCCTAGCAATTAAACTCACTTACTCATTTCACCTGGAAAAAGTATTTATTACTTCAATTTAAACTAATGCCATAATGATATGATACGTGTTATTAATAAGAAGGCGCACCAGAGCAGCTCAGTTGTCTGACTTCCTATGCCAGACGTCAGAAAGACTTTGTTGGCATGAAGCATTGGTTAAAAGCGTAGGTGTCCGATTCTCTTTCTTCTGAGGAGTTTCCTGCCAGGAGGACTTGGGGTGAAGATCAACTGCCAAAGATGTTCACCAAGGGAACCTGTCAGGCTGTCCAGCTGTGAAGGTGTGAGGACTCACCAGGGCCACTTGGGACTGAGCAGTGAGCCTTCAGGGACTCCTAGCAACTCACCTCCACCACCAGGGAGGCCTGGAGTGTCCCCTGCAGGTGAGAGAGCTGAAACTCTCTCTCTTTCTGCTAGCACCAAGAACATAAGCAAGCTGTTTCCTGGGCTGCAGAACAAGCCAGGGCAGAGATGAACCAGCTCAGAGGCTAAGGGGCTCCAGCAGCTGTAGTTCCTGAGTTAGGGAGCCTTCCTGAGCACTCAGGTGTTAGCCTCTGTGCTAAGCTCTTATGGTTGTTCAATCGCTCAGTCATGTCTGAGTCTTTGTAACCCCATAGACTGCAGCACGCCAGGCTTCCCTGTCCTTCACCATCTCCCAGAATATGCTCAAACTCACGTCCATTGATTTGGTGATGCCAACGAAGACCCTGGCATGTATTAATGCATTTAATCCACACATCAAGCACACCAAATAGGAATGATTACTTTATTCCCATTAGACAGGTCAGGAAACCACTGCAGAGAGAGGTTGAGTGACTTGTCCAATGTCACTATAGAAGCAGAGCCAGCATTCAGCTGAGGCAGACTGCTCCCAAGTCCTGCTCCTCACCACTGTACTCAAGGACCATCCTGAGGAGGGACAAACAGCCAAAGCTCTCAGGCCAAGACTCTACCAAGCCCTATGCCCACATCCAGCCCTGGGAAGGAAGAATACTGACCACTGCCATTCTTGGTCCCCACTCCTGATTTGCTATTATCATACAGACCATTTGCCACGTACCAGGAACTCTGCCAGGGGTTTTAATCTGTAGCTCAGAAATTACCATCCCTGTTCCTTAGATGATAAAAAGGGAAGTCACCATGGGTGATCAGTAGGAAGGAAGGATGGCCACCCTCTCTCTTTTTTATTTACTTACTATTTTTGGTACTTGATAGAAAACTTTAAAGATATTAAACAAAAAAAGCAGATCTCACATCTTTGTCCCAAGTCATTGTGTTTCCCTCCCTGACACAGCTGTCCCCTATGACTGTATGTGTGCTCACACACGCACGTGACCTTGCTTACCCAGAGCAATACTGACACCACTATTCTCACCTTGCTACTGCGAGCTAACAGTACCACGTGTTAGAACTATGGCCTCTTGGTTCATTAGGAATCATAGTTTCCCATTATGTATGTATCATAATATATTTAACCATTACGGTTGTTGGCAGTATCTGTGGCCACCAACAGTGCTCCAATAAACCCTTGTGCACTAAGAGAAGAGTCTACCTGCGGGCCTTGCTCCCCACAGCTTTGCCACAAGGATCAAGAGGCTGTGAGCAGAGCTGTGGGGTGACCTGGGCTTCGGGAATCAGACTTAGCCAACCCCCTACTCACCAGCCACCCACTCACTTTTCTGAGTCACAGTTTCCTCATCTGTAAAACAAGGGTGGTATGAACCCACTTTGAAGGGTTGCTGTAAGGATGCCATGAGCTGGAGCCTCAATGGTGCTTACACGGCGCCCTGCTTGGAGTGAGGCTGGAGAAACACAACCTGTGACTCACTGACACCTGGGCCACCTGGTCACCTGGGAAGTTCAGGCCCTGCTCGGGGCCTGGGATTTGTCCTCAGCTCTTTCCCGTGCATTAGCTTCTTTCCTTTCAGAGGAAGCCAGTGAGTCCGGACACAGACAACAGGAAGACCAGAGCCCTCCAAAAAGAAGACCCAAGTCCAAGTTCAGGTCTCTGGACTGGGTGTAATGAATAGGACCCAGAGGCACAACCTGAGGAGGCGAGCTATGGCTCTCAAGGATTTCTGGAGATTCTGTACCCATCAGTGAGGCCTCTAAGGCCTGCTTGGCCCCGAGCTTCAGCCTCACCCTTGGCCACTGCCCACAATCCAGCCGTATCTTTTTCCTCTCTGTTGCCCCAGGCCTTCCAGCATGCTTTCCTTCTGCCTGGCACACTCTTCATCCTATCCACCCCCAGTGCCCTTTGCTTGCCTATTTCCCACTAGTCCTTTAGAGGCTTGCGTACATGCCACCTCCTTCAGGAAGCCCTCCTGAACCACCATCACAAGCTGTGCAGTCACTGCTAAGATAAGATCAGTTCCATGGCCACAGCAGAGTGAAGCAGTGTCAGGGAAGAATGTCAGGCCATAGCTGCAGGGAGAGGTGGTCTAGCCACAGGGATCCAGGCATACTCAGAGCCAGGACCTAGCTGTGGACACTCGGGCTGGAGGGCAACATCTGCTCTCAGAGCAGAGACGAAGGTTTCAGCAGGAGAATATCTTTATACCATTTGGATAGGGAAAGACCTCTTAAATGAGATAGGAAATGGAGCTATTTGTCTAAAAGATGAATAAATTGATAATAATACAGTATAGAACTTCTGTGAACTAAGACAACTAACTGAAAGGAGGCATTTAACATCCCTAACTTACAAAAGAAAAGACTCAATTTTAGAAATGCAAATCAAGACCACAGTGAGGTACCATTTCACGCCAGTCAGAATGGCTGCGATCCAAAAGTCTACAAGCAATAAATGCTGGAGAGGGTGTGGAGAAAAGGGAACCCTCCTACACTGTTGGTGGGAATGCAAACTAGTACAGCCACTATGGAGAACAGTGTGGAAATTCCTTAAAAAACTGGAAATAGAACTGCCTTATGACCCAGCAATCCCACTGCTGGGCATACACCCCGAGGAAACCAGACTTGAAAGAGACACGTGTACCCCAATGTTCATCACAGCACTGTTTATAATAGCCAGGATGTGGAAGCAACCTAGATGTCCATCAGCAGATGAATGGATAAGAAAGGTGTGGTACATATACACAATGGAGTATTACTCAGCCATTAAAAAGAATACATTTGAATCAGTTCTAATGAGGTGGATGAAACTGGAGCCTATTATACAGAGTGAAGTAAGCCAGAAAGAAAACACCAATACAGTATACTAACGCATATATATGGAATTTAGAAAGATGGTAATGATAACCCTGTATGCGAGACAGCAAAAGAGACACAGATGTATAGAATAGACTTTTGGACTCTGTGGGAGAGGGAGAGGGTGGGGTGATTTGAGAGAATGGCATTGAAACATGTATACTATCATGTAAGAAACAAATCGCCAGTCTAGGTTCAATACAGGATACAGGATGCTTGGGGCTGGTGCACTGGGATGACCCAGAGAGATGATATGGGGAGAGAGGTGGGAGGGGGGTTCAGGATTGGGAACTCATGTACACCCATGGCGGATTCATGTCAATGTATGGCAAAAGCAATACAGTATTGTAAAGTAAAATAAAAATTTTTTAAAAAACACATTGAATAAAATCAAGGCAATTGCCAAATGATAAAAAAATAAAAATAAAAATTTTTTAAAATATAAAAAATAAAAACCTAATAAAGATAAAAACAAATAAATAAATATGGGCAAAAATTTAAAACTACACATGGGTATTTAGAAGAGCAAACAAAAATACTGCATAAAGATATGCTCAGCTTCATCTTTTATCATGGCAATGTAAATCAAAATCACAGTGAGACACATTCCACATGAAAATCTTCAAACTAAAAGCAATGCCAGGTGTTGGTGAGGTTGGGGAGCTTCGAGAATGCTCATACATCACAGGTAGCAGTGAAAATAGGTAGAAATGCTTTGGAAAGTAATTTGAAATGATCTAATAAAGTGAAACATGCATAGGCCCAATAGTTCATAATATTTAATAAAAAAGCAATCACAATCATCAATCAATTAAAAATAAATAAACATTTAAGAAAAGAAAGCAATCACAAAAGTGTACAGTAGTTTAACTCTATATATTCAAGGTTCACGAAGAGGCCAAACTAGGCAATAAGTATTTTAGGATCCATACTTGCATGACAAGCTATAAAGAAAACCAAGGAGCTCATTAGAACACAATGAAGATACTGGGTAGATCCCCTAGGTAGATGGCATGATACAATGAGGACACATAAGGCTCCTAGACATTTTTCAAACTGGTCTGGGTTCATGGGAGCTCACTTCATTATCATTCTTTTAACTTGACATATACATTGTAAAAGTGTGCAACTTTTAACTTTTTAAACATACTTTAAAAACAAGCACAAATAGGAAATGGACACACATTTAGAGCCCCAAGCTTTTGCTTCTGTGGAATCCCTGCTGCCAACTCATCCCAGGCCTGCAAACTAGCCCAAGAGGCTAACAGGGAGCATCACACCCCAAAGATGCTATGGAGAAAGGAGCCCCGGGGTCCTAACTTCACATCCCAGCCCTATGCAACTTTAGCCAAGATACTCCAACCATCTGTTTCAACATCTAAAATGAGTACCTAGCAAAATAGTTGCGCATGGTAGGGACTCAGTGAATATTTGTTGATGAATGAGTCAGTGGTTTCTAAGATCCCACCATAAATACATCCCTCATCCAAATGTGCTCACTGGGGAGAAATTGTGGCTGCAGCTTCTAGCACACCCTCCCCAAAACACACACGAATAGCCCAGAAATCGAAGTGGCAAGACAGAAAGTTCTCTCTTCTGTTCAATCCAAACTTTTGGTATTTTAATGTTACAGATTTTCTCTCCCAAATGTCAGCTTCTCTTTTATTTTTCCTTTCGCTGTCACAACAAGCATACAAGTATTTTCAATGGAATTTTACCAAATGGCACGTCTTGCTTTCTGTAAACCTTAAACATACAAACTCCTCTCCCACCGCTCTGCCAAATTCTGTCGTAGAACTTGCTTTGCCTTTCTGACCCTTGACCCAGATGCCTAGTCCTCAGGCTCCACCCAGGACAGGACATTCCTCGGTTTAAAGGGAGGCTGAGGGGCAAATGAGGAAGGATCAGGCCTTACCTTGCAGGGGTAGGATCTTACACATGACATTTATCCAAGTGACTGACTGCACAAACCTAGGGCATGCCAAGTCCATTCCACACACGCCATCCTTGGCATCAACTCTGCCTGGCTGGTGATAAGAGAAGAAGGCTGGAGGCTAGCAAGCCCCAGATGACAGTAATAAGATGGTGCCATGGCTAAGTGCATGGGCATCAAAGTCAAAAGGAATCTCTCTGAGCCTCATGATCTTCATCTGTAAAATGCAGCAATAATCCCACTTCAGAGAGTTACTGAATAGCTTAAATAAATATATGTAAAGATACTTGCAGATCAGCATCAAAAAAACAAAGTTACTATATTCCAACCCACTTCTGTGTGACTTTGGAAGAAATGAAACAGTCTTTACACTCAATTTGCTTTTTAATTGGGCTCATCGCAGCTAGTGCTACAGCGGTCGGGTGGAGGAAGGGCCCTGAGGGGTTGTGGAGGCACCATTTGTCTTGGACGTATCAGTAATGTAAATCCACCCACAGCCCTCAGACAGGCCAATGCCAGCCAAGCTGAGGAGCACTCACACTCTGAATTCTTGGGGCTGCCTCAAAACAGCATGTTTCTATAGCCTTGGCTTAAATAACATATTAAAAATGGGCCACAAATTTGACTGTACACAAAGGGCAAGGTCAAAACAAGTCACAGGTGCTGGAGTTGTTAATGTTTTATAGAGAATGTTTGGGGTAGAAACCTGGCTTCAAAGGTTGTCAGATCAGGAGGGTAATGGCCAGGACAGGCAAAGGCAGGAGGTCCTTCATAGAACCCAGTGAAAGAGCACTGGCCTCCAGGAAGACTAATGCCAAAAGGTCAGCACCTTGGACAGTGACAGCCATGTGCAAGCAGCTCTGAGATGCTTGATTTCACAGCCACCTTTAGCAAAACAGGACGGGTTGCTGCCAGTCCATGCCCTGCATCATGATGCTTCATGGAGCAATCACAGCATTTTATGTTGCTGAGGCCATATGCTTCCTCAGAATCCTTCCCAACAAAGCAATCAAGGTTCAGCCAATTGCCGGCAGTGGTCCACCAGAAGAAACCTATTTGTCACCCTGTGTGTTTATAAAATTACTAATAAAGGTCAGTGTGGTTGAAAACTAACTTCAACCCTACAAGAGAGAGCAAAGGTCTCCGTGTGACAAAACAGGAGAACACCTTTTGGCTTAACTGGAGTATCTGGATGGGAGAGGAGAGGGGCAAAGGAGTGTATCTGCAGAAAGAAACATCTGTTCCCTAGCTTACCTCAAAGGTCTTTCCTTGTCTTTCCCCCACATTTCTCCTTATATTAAAATTTCTTGAAAGGTCCATGTTCTCATAAATGAGTTGGTTCATTCACAGAGAGACAATTTCTCTGGACCTTCTCTGTGCCAGCCACCAGGCTATGACATGGTCTCTCCAACTCCTCCCCAGAGTCAGGGATTGAGCAGGGGTGGGAGGGAGAAGCCAGGCCCTGGACAGAGTGCAGTTCAAGCGCCTGGAGCCTCTGGCCACCTTTGTCCCCATCACCCCCCTCATTTTAATTTCAGTACAGTGACTGTTTGCTTTTCAATTCCTTCTGGAAGACTCCAGACAGCATATTTGCTTAAGAGCTGAAGACAACGTTCCAGTCTTAGAGAAGCAGAGTATTTAGGCAAATGCAAACATATGCTGCTTTCTCTTCTTAGTTACAGTCTTGGCAAAGGGATTATTCCACCAAGAGAGGAAAAAAGGACTTTCGAGGGTCTACCTCATTCCACCCTGGCCCCAACTGTGAGGCGCCAGCCCTCACCTTTAAAGATGTAAGGTGAGTGGCTGTGGTTACAAAAGGGTAGCATGGGGGTCCTTGTGAGGGACTGCTCTGAATCTGACTGTGGTGGGCACATGAATCCACATGTGACAGAACTGTACACACAGTGAATATACACGCCCAGGTGCATGCAAACTGGTGAATATGAGCGAGGCCTAGGGATTGTGTCAAGGTGAAATCCTGCTTGTGGTATACTATGACAGTTAGGCTAGATTTTGGAGCACACAGGATCTCTGAATTATTTCTCATAATTGTATGTAAGTCTCAGTTATCTCAGAATTTAAAAATAAACAGGTTTTTTTAAACATATAATTTTTTTCAATAAAAAGGTTTTATATTTAAACCATTTATCTTGGGACCAGAACCGGTCTCCGTTTTCACAAAGCAGCCATAGAAAAACTGAAGCTATCTCTTCAAAGCCCATTTTTCTAGTTTCCTAACAAGGAAACTATGATTTTTTTTTTCATACAGTAGGCCTTCAAAGAATCCATATCCAGCCTTGCCCTGTGTCCCCAGACCCACACGATCCCCACCTGGGTCCATGACATTAAGGTTGTAGCTCTCCCTGACCTTTGCCCCAGCCTGAAACCCTGAAACTAAGGGCAGGTCAGCGTGGAGGGAGGCAAGGAGCTGGGGAGGCTGGGAGAGCATCCAGCGAGAGGGGGACGCTTTGCAGAGGAGGCTTCCGGGAGGACCCATGCTGGCCAGCCTCCACCACTGCTGCCTGCATGCAGCCTTTCGGATCTCTGCCAGCAGTTTATTAATATTTTATTGAAAACTCGAAGATGATTCAAACTTCAGCTGTCATGGTAAGGTGTTGTTGCTAGGCAACTTTAGTGCCTGTCTACAGATCTGTTTTCAGAGCTCATCCCCTGCTCATGAAGCTCAAGGTTGGGTCCTACCACCCAGAGACCCACTCGGTTCAGACTATCAACCACTGTCCACACCTAGCCCTCTCCAAAGGGCTCAACCTCCAGGAGCAAAGGTCCAGCTCACAGGTCTCCCAGTGTCTGGCTGTGCCCCACCCCGGAGCCCCAGACCAGCCCCTGCCCCTACTCACCATACTCGCTGTCGTAGAACATGACAAACTTCTGCCAGCGCAGCTCTGTCACCAGCCTGAGCATGACGTCATTGAGGCGCACAGGCGGTCTGGAGGCCAGCGTGTAGGCCTCGCCATCGGGGCTGGGGTTCAGATGGCAGGCGGTGCGCGGAGAGCCCCCTGGGTTGCGCTGGACAAAGAGATGTGGGATGTGCATCGCGTCTGTGAGGGACTGCAGGGCGTTGGCAGACGCACAGCCGGTGGATGTAACCAAGGCCAAAATCCCCTGGGTCATGAGGTCACAGGCTGGAAAGAGAGGGGAGAGAGAGGGAGGGGTCAGCATGGGGGTGATGCTGCCCTGGCTTCAATTCACACAGCTCACACTGGGCAGCTCATTCCTGCGGTTCCAAGAAACACCGTCTCCCTCCAGGGACCAAGAACCCTGTCAGGCCAGCCCAGAGGCTCTCACAGGCACAGTCTGTGAAGCCCTAGTGATGCTGCCGACTAGACACTCCTGCGTCCATTCAACAGATGAGAAAACAGAGGTCAAGAGAGGCAAAACCAGGCATCCTAGGCTACTCAAGCAGGGGAAGGAGAACAGGGCTCCTACCCACATCTGCCTGAGACACTCAGCCATGCTACTATAGCAGCTATCTGGTTTCCCACTTGGGCTGTGAGCCTCTTAAGAGCCATGAGCTCGTTTTGTTGATCCTTGTACCCCAAGGCCAAGCCACAGGCCAAGAATGCACTGTGTACTCTACAATCGTTGGCTGAACTGAGCTGATTGGGGCGGAAGGGAATAAGTTACATTGGAAAGCCAAGGAGACACTTACCCCCGAAGACCCAGATTGTAGGCAACGAACCCCAGAAACCCGCAGTCTCCTGGCCAAGTCCACTTGACTCATACCATAAAAATACTGGGTCAAACCCCCAGGGAAGTATTTGGTTCCAGAAGATCAGGATTATTTAAAAGCCACTTGACAATAACAAAGGAAGAGGCTCCCGCAGCTGGGGCTGACTGCAGGTGAGGAGGAGGACGACCAGGTGTCAGCAGCATCTCTAGGGAGGGAGCACTTAGGGATCGCCTTTTGAAGTCATCTAGTCACCGTGAGTTCCAGTAACCCCTTTTAGCCACACTCTTACGCCTTTTTGGAACATCAGACCCATTAATAGAACGATGCACCTCGCAACACTGCAACCCACTGCACCAGTTCTGAAGCAAACATTTATTAATAACGCTTTATGTGACGGCAGGAATGTGAGAAAGCAGATGCAGTTTCAAAACACAGCCTGTGAATGTCAGCAGGCCATCTGCTGCAGACGGCAGACTTTTGAACAACTTTGACAATGCGGTTCTTTCGGTTGAGAGCACTTGGGTTTATGTAATGCCTCAGACCAGACTGGGAGAAGGAGATGAAGACCAGGAGAGGAACCCCAAGGAGCAAGGCAGAGGGAGGCTGGGAAGGTGTGGGAAGAGGAAGACACCCCCAGGCTTTCCAATACCGAGGGCCAGCGGCTCCCCATGCAGGGGCAATCACCTTGCGCATTCATGGGCTTAAGCAGGAGGACAATTTGCCCACAACTCTTCCTGCGGAACCCTCAGGCTTCAACACAAGGCGGAAGGAGGCGGTGGTTAAATGAGAGATTCTCTGCGGTCCCTACTGAAGATCACACAGCCACCTAAATGCTCTGGACCCTCGCATTCAGGCTGCATGTGGCCAAGCTCACTCCTGAATTATAATCCAACCCTGCCATGCTTCTGTTTAAAGCCCTTGGTGTCCCAAGAGCCTTGGGCAGGGAGTCAAACTCCCTAGGGCAGTCTTGCAGGCTCCCCAGTGCCTGCAGCCTCAGGTTCCTCCTGCCGCGCTGCCCCACTGCCCACCCGTCGTTGTCCTCTGGAACCCATCACACTTCCTTTTGCCTTCTGAACCTTGACATCACTTGCTTCAAGACCAGGCTCTACACCCCCAGACTGACTAGAGACCCTGTCATGTGCTTCATCTCCATCCCACGCTTCCCCTCTCACAACACTGAACTGTCTCTCTCTGCCACTTGACCTCAGGTTCCAGGGGAACAGAGGTCACGCCCTTCTGCTCACCATCCTCATCCAGGGACACAATGTGTCTGCCGGCACACAGTAGTCAGTAAAAACTCATACAATAATACCATAATCCTTGACATTTGCATGCCCTCTGGTCAATAATTCCACTTTGGGCATCTACCCAAACTATAATATAAAAATAACTAGGAAATTCCCTGGTGGTCCACTGGTTACAACTTTGCTTTCCATTACAGAGGGCACAGTTCAACCCCTGGTCAGGAAGCTAAGATCCCACATGCCACAGGGCAAAAAACCAAAACATAAAGCAGAAATAATACGCAACAGACTCAATAAAGACTTTTAAAATGGCCCACATCAAAAAAAAAATTTTTTAAGAAAAAAAAATGGCTTTAGATCCATAAACATTCAGAGGATACTTATCCAGATTCTTGATATAATGCCAACAATCAAAAAAATGCAGATAGGTGAGGGACACAAAATTGTTCCACTTGTTGAAAGCACACCCAACCTCTAAAACTATTTATGAAGATACTACGGTGACATGGGAAAGTACCTGTCATTAAAAAGTTATGCGACAGTCATACCAAATTGTATGTATTTTATGAAATCAATCAAATAAAACTTAACATGCATGAAAGACCAGAAGGAAACACTGCAAAACGCTCAAAGTGACCGCATTTTAGGTGGAGCCTCAACGCGCTTTTCCTTTTTTTCTGTACTTTGCCAAAATTTCATGCTGTGAACAGATAACTCTTTTACAAAAGGAAAATAATCCTTCAGTAATGGATAAGTAAGGAGCTCCAGGAGGACGGACTATTTTGTGAGAATTTTCTCTGTGCTCAATACTCCGTCGAGCCCTCTCTATACATGAGTTCACGTTATTCTCATGACATTCCGGGACAGCAGGCATCGCTGTGTGTTTTCCAGATAACAAGTTGTGAAGCCACACTACTGCTAAGGGCTGGACCGAGACGCCCTCCTATCTAAAAAGGCTTCTGCGGGGTGACTGTGGCAAACCCAGAGCGTGACATTTTATACTCGCCAGGATTACAGCAATTTCTACCATTAGCTAAAAAGCATGCTTATGAAAAAGACAAGAATAACACTAAAAGCCAAGGTCTGTGATGATACATGGATTTTCCTTTCTTCTCTTGCATATATTCTCTTTAATGCCAATAACACTGCACTGAAACCTCTTACAAGTAATCTTGCAAAATTCACCACACATCACTAGGACGTAAAGTTGCCCAGGAACTCAAGTCTTTGGTCCCACCCAGGACCCCCACTGCGCCATCACGGGGTCTCAGCTTTCTGTCATGCACCCCATCGGGCTCCCCCTCAGGTCACTGCCTGACTTCTGATGGCAAGCGCCCCTCCCTGCCCCCGCTGGTGCCCATTCCACAGGTGCTGTGTTATTAAGTCACTGAACCCCGCTGAGGCTCCATTTCTCCATCCGAGTCCACATCCTGTACTCCCACTTGTTTCTTCCCCTCTATGCGTTTCATGCATACGCTCAGCACACCCTCTAAGCACAAAGCCCTCCAATGAGCACTGAGGCCAGGGTGAGAACAGGACACACACAGGCTCCATCTGAGGAGCTTAGGATCTACCAAGGAGCTGAACCCCACAGTTCAGCCTGGGAGGAAGGAGAGGGGAAGGTCCCTGGGACCCAGCGGAGGGTGAACTCATGTGGGGTTAGCATCAGAGCCTCAGAGGAAGAAAAGGATTTAGACCAGGAGAGATGGCGGGGGGCGGGGGGGGGGCAGGGTGAGTGAGGGGTGCATGGTGACACAGACACGGGGCTGGGTAGCAGGAACGTGCTCAGGGAGCAGGTCCCATGCCCCAGCCCTGGTGGCAGCCACAGGCACCAGCTTCTTGGCTGGGCCTGGGCTCCCCAGGGCAGCAGAAAGAGCGCTAGAATCTCACAAAGTTCTGCTTTGGGCTCCTCCGGTCGACAACTGCGTGACCATAGGCATGTGTCCTTCCTGAACCCCTGCTGTCTATTAATTCAGGATACAAATCACAGCAGAGCTATGGGAGTTCTGACTTATAATGTGGACCACAGTGCCAACCCCATGCTGGGCCCAAGAAAGATGCTAAACACATGTCAGTCTCCTGCCCCTCTCCTTGAGCATCCCTACCTCTCTATCAATATCCTCACCCAAATCATGTCCAGGAGCCCAAGAAATAGGAGTTTACAACAGAGAATGACCTCACTCTCGCTACTGACCAGCCCTCCCCTTGGAGGTGGGCACCCTGACCCACCCCAGTACGGCCACTTGCAAGAGCACTGAAATCCCTCAAGGCCCCCACCTCCTCCCCCACAGGGCGGGTAATTAAATGCGGAAGCCTCTCCTAGGTGCTAATGGAGAGGCCTAATACAAGTCAATTTCTAATCCACTGTGAATGGCCTGCTAATTGGGGCTCTGTTGAAATGATGGTTATTTAGAGGCTCCTAACATAAAAATAATAAGATCAAAATACATCAGATCAAAGCCACACCAGCTATTAGCTTCCACAAGGTTATGGAATATCCTCATTCCTAGGACAGGGTATCACACAATTCACACCCCCCTTGGGGAGAGAGACAACGAACCCCAGTGCCACGTCTGTGGCCCTGTCATATCCAAGCTGTGGGACTTTGAGTGAGGGAGGGGCTAACCCTCTCTTGGCCTCCAGGCCTCTGTTTTTTCTGTCGAAGAAAAATGAAGGCATCCACTCCTCAGAGCGGTTGTGCAGATTCTCTGAAAGGCCTTTGTATGTGAAGAACCATTTGGCACTGGCTGGTGCATAGTAGGAATGTGGAAGTCACTCTCTCCAGCTTAGAGGTGTTTTGCAGCTCGCTAGAAGATAACAGCCTTTGTTATAATTCTTTGCCTCCAATAGCATATGGTCATAAAGCTGATCTCCCTCTTGATGATAACAATGCAGGCTTGATGGACTGATAAGAGCTCCCCAAGAATGGCTCATCAGCTGGGGAAGTCAGTAGTAAAGATGAATGTAATAGGAGCTTCGAGTGCCCTTAACCTGAGCTCGGTGGCCTAGGAGAACAGAGGTCTCTGGGACACATGATGGATTCCCAGAAATCGAGAAGAAGCAGGCCGTTCAAACCCAGGCCTGGATCTAGACAAGAGGATCCAGGAGCTCAGCCAGCCTTCCCAGACAGCCCCACCATTCCATCCCTGCCAGCCTCCCCAGAGGTGCCAGCATCCTGCTGATTCATGATTCTCCAGACACACAACTCTCAGGGAAGGACACACCAGGCATAGCACAGGCCCCTTCAAGGGCAAGCAGGATCGCCCTCCTCCTCACCCCAGATGAGCTTTCTGATCCCCTGGTGAGAAAACTGAAGCACAGACAGGGCTGACCACTTCTCCAGGGTCATACAGCTAGAGAGTGAATGGCAACAAGAACATCAGAACCAGATCACCAGGTACCTCTGCAGCCAGTCCCAGGAGGAGATGGTGGCTAGCAGAGGACAAAACCTAGGCTTCCATGACTGACTCTACTGGCCCTTCCCTGGGTGGAAACTCCTGGGGCAGTTGCACTCTCAACACAGGCCCCAGAGAAGGAGGCAACAAGCAAGAACAAGGCCTCCTTCTGCTACAGGCAAATGCTTGGCTCATCAAGTCACCCGGGGCCTTAGGTGCGCACTGGAGATAAGAGAGGTGCCCCTGACCACTACTGATTCACACCCAGCCTTCTCCATCCCCTAGGGGAACTCCTGGAAAATTCTCAGGCCAAGACTGAGAGAAGCAATACCTCAGGAGGCTTGTGCTGGAAGATACACAATTGCTGGTGCTGACGCCTGATAGTGATGCTAGCCGCAGCCACCCCAGCCCTTTGCTCCACCACGTGCCCTGAATGCATGGTGCCCCGGGCACACGCACACCTGATCCTCCTGGAAGACGTGACGTGGTCTCCAAACAGAGGAGAGCCACCTTGCAGCACAGGCTTCCCTGGGGCTGCAGAGCCTCCTCATCCCAGGAGCTAACTGGCCTCTGGGTAGCCCTTTAAAGGACAGGACTGCTCCTGATGGACAAGGCAAGTGGGGGCGCTCTGCCTGCATGGAAGCAGCCTGGTAGAGGTGCCCCCACATCAGAGGGGCCTGGCAAGGCAATCAAAGGGAGGGGCAGGCTGTGGGCAGCCCTGGGCTCAGCTCTGCCCTCCAAAAGTAATGCTCCCTCTCTGCCCAGCCCCAGCAGGCCAGTCCCCGGCCGTCCAGCACCTCTGGCTTCCCCACACCTGGGCTCCAGTTACCACCTCACTACTTCAATCATTCACGGCCAGGGGCACACACCCTCCCCTGAACCACCCTCATTATCTGTGCCCTCCCTCTCCTCCTTCCAGCTGGCACAGTCTTTATTAATATTTGAATTCTGGTGGCTAATGCTTTAAATTAAGGTTGCATTTATAAATACTTTATGGTCAATGAATAATTGACCAAATTTAGTATTGTCATAACTCACAGTAAATTATTGATCCATGAAGAATAAATATTTTTCATGTTTTATTAAGACATTTAAAAGGTAAACAAAACCATGGAATAGGGCGGGGGGAAATGGGTTCAGTTCAGTTCAGTTCATTCGCTCAGTCATGTCCAACTCTTTGCGACCCCATGAATCGCAGCACGCCAGGCCTCCCTGTCCATCACCAACTCCCAGAGTTCACTCAGACTCATGGCCATCAAGTCAGTGATGCCACCCAGCCATCTCATCCTCTGTCGTCCCCTTTTCCTCCTGCCTCCAATCCCTCCCAGCATCAGACTCTTTTCCAATGAGTCAACTCTTTGCATGAGGTGGCCAAAGTACTGGAGTTTCAGCTTCAGCATCATTCCTTCCAAAGAAATCCCAGGGCTGATCTCCTTCAGAATGGACTGGTTGGATCTCCTTGCAGTCCAAGGAACTCTCAAGAGTCTCCTCCAACACCACAGTTCAAACACATCAGTTCCTCAGCACTCAGCCTTCTTCACAGTCCAACTCTCACATCCATACATGACCACTGGAAAAACCATAGCCTTGACTAGATGGACCTTAGTCGGCAAAGTAATGTCTCTGCTTTTCAATATACTATCTAGGTTGGTCATAACTTTTCTTCCAAGGAGTAAGCGTCTTTTAATTTCATGGCTGCAATCACCATCTGCAGTGATTTTGGAGCCCAAAAAAATAAAGTCTGACACTGTTTCCACTGTTTCCCCATCTATTTCCCATGAAGTGATGGGACCGGATGCCATGATCTTTGTTTTCTGAATGTTGAGCTGTAAGCCAACGTTTTCACTCTCCTCTTTCACTTTCATCAAGAGGCTTTTTAGTTCCTCTTCACTTTCTGCCATAAGGGTGGTGTCATCTGCATATCTGAGGTTATTGATATTTCTCCCGGCAATCTTGATTCCAGCCTGTGTTTCTTCCAGTCCAGCATTTCTCATGATGTACTCTGCATAGAAGTTAAATAAGCAGGGTGACAATATACAGCCTTGATGTACTCCTTTTCCTATTTGGAACCAGTCTGTTGTTCCATGTCCAGTTCTAACTGTTGCTTCCTGACCTGCATACAGATTTCTCAAGAGGCAGGTCAGGTGGTCTGGTATTCCCATCTCTCTCTGAATTTTCCACAGTTTATTGTGATCCACACAGTCAAAGGCTTTGGCATAGTCAATAAAGCAGAAACAGATGTTTTTCTGGAACTCTCTTGATTTTTCCATGATCCAGCAGATGTTGGCAATTTGATCTCTGGTTCCTCTGCCTTTTCTAAAACCAGCTTGAACATCAGGAAGTTCACGGTTCACATATTGCTGAAGCCTGGCTTGGAGAATTTTAAGCATTTCTTTACTTGCATGTGAGATGAGTGCAATTGTGCAGTAGTTTGAGCATTCTTTGGCATTGCCTTTCTTTGAGATTGGAATGAAAACTGACCTTTTCCAGTCCTGCGGCCATTGCTGAGTTTTCCAAATGTGCTGGCATATTGAGTGCAGCACTTTCACAGCATCATCTTTCAGGATTTGAAATAGCAACACAGCTAGGGGGTCTTCCCAGTGAGTCCACCGGCAACTCACACTTGGTGTGTCAACACCGAGCTCTCCAGGATGTGGCCCTGCCCCTCCCAGTTGCTCAGTCTCAGTAAAGGGGTGCCCCCAGCCACCCACTTGCTCTCGAGCTCTCTCCCTGAGCCTCTGCACCCAAGCCTTTGCCAAGTCCTGAGTGTCTTATCTTCAAAATACATCCTGGGTCTGTTGGCTTTCCTCCCTCTCCATTGCCATCACCTTGCTCTAAAGCACTATCACCTCCCCACTGGGCCTCCACACACCCCCCACCAGATCCACGCGCCATCCACCCTGCACACCGCAGTGCACTGGCCCTCTGCAACGACAACCAGACAGTGTTGTCCCTGCTTAAATGGATTAGCTTCCAACTGCTCTTAACACAAAGCCCGCAACACCAACAGGGTCCTGCGCCGTCCACTCCCGGGCCCTGCACTCCAGGTGCCAGATTTTACACAGTAACGCAAATTTTGCCCACTTGCGGGTCCCCTCACGTACACCCTCCTTGGACTGCAACACTCCTCTCAGCTCTGTCTGGCTCTCTCTCCTCATCCTGTATTTTTGGGGGTGACTGTGATTCCCTCAAGAGAACTGTCCATGACCACAACCCTCTCTCATGGTACTCTTCCTACAGACCGACCAATGTTTGCAATCGTGGACTGTTTCATGTGGCCGCTGTCAGTCATCCCGTTCTCGGAGCCATGAGCCTGTGAGCAGAGACACCTGCGCATTGCTCATCCTCCTAGCCTCTGGCCCAGTGCCCAGCATGGCCTAACAGAGCAGCAAACTATTTAATACTCTCAGCAGCTCACAAGATCAGCACTATGGGTGTCCATATTTCACGGTGAGGCAGAGCTTTCAAACTTGCCAAAGTCCCCAGATGTTCAGGTCCTCCCCAGAGTGAAGCCACATCCTACAGCCTAGAGAAAGGGAGTTTCTTAAAGCCAACCCTTCACTCTAAGGCAAGTTGCACCAAGAGCACAGAGGGGGCCGAAGGGACAGTGAGGAGAAAGTTGGCTGAACCTGAGGTCTGGCCTAGGCAGCAGCCTCTGGGCAGGGGCCTCTCCTGGAGCCTCTCCAGGCTGGCGCCTCCTATGCCCCTCTGGCTTCATGGTCAGCCTAGCCCAAGGAAGCAAACAGGAGCAAGGCCAGAGGGTCCCGATGGGTGCTGGACTGGAGCCTGGGGCAGGTGTGCAGCCAGTGCAGGCAGGATGCACGGAACCAGCCAGGAGGGGAGGTTAGGGGAGGGCCAGCGGTTCCATGCCTGTCTCTGGGGCCCTATCCTGATGCCAATTAATGAATCAAACTGATTCCCTGCTCCTGCAGATGCAAAACACAAGGAACACTGGGTGGGATCATGCTGGCTTATTTATAGCTCTCCGGCTCCTCGTTAATGACTTTCACTGCTCCACCAATGGAACACCAGGCTCCCGGACTGGGATTCACCGGAAGCCTCCACTGTGGTAGTTAAATCAGGACAGTGATGAGTCCTGGGAGACCTGGAGAACCTCGAAAGCAGCCGAGCATTGGGCTGGCGATGTGTGTGTTGCAGGTGGCTGGGGGGAGGGATGAGGGGGTGGTGCATGCGGGGGGGTGGGGGGGGGAGGTGGGTGATTTCTGCAGCATCTCTGTTCCAAGCCCAGACATCTCCTCTTGGTCTCCTCTCATCCTGCATCTGTGCTTTCACTTACTCATTTCTTCACCCCAAATCCTCTAATCATCACTGTGTTGGGCCCTGAGCCAGGAGACATAGAAAGCCATGAAATGCAGCCCCCTTTCTTGGGAACCTTAGGAATTCAGCATAAAGTCAAATAATACATACTCAACAGAAGTGTGCTAGATCTGGAAAGGAAAGGAATGATTAATTTTGCCTAGCAAGGAGATGTCAGGGAAGAGTTCCATAGAGAAAGAGGCATTTGGGATAGGTCTAAGGGGATGAGTAGGAGTTTGAAAGGCATAGTATGGGCCAGGCACCATGTAGACCCATCCAACTAGTCACTGAGCTCCATAGCCTCCTGGGGAAGTGGGTTCTGCTACCCTATTCTAGACAGGAAGCCCAGGAGCAGAGACTCGAGGTTAGGGTGCTGCTTGAAGCCACAGGAGAGCCTGGATTGTAACCCTGAGCTGTCTCTGACTGCAAAGTTAAGTACATGGGCTCAGGAGGCAGGCAGGACCACTGCTATAGCTGTGTGCTCTCAAGCAAGTCACTTAACCTCTCTGAGACTCATTTCCTCACCTATAAATGGGCTAAGAACAGTCCCCACCTCTAGGGCTCTCGTGACGATTAAATGAGCATAGTGAACCAGAGGTCACATTTGCGTGTACATGGACAGGCCAGACCACGGGGCCTGCCCCTAGCTCTCCTCATGTCCTCAGGCTGCCCAAGGCCAGTTCCATGCCTGCCCTTCCCTCCTTCTGCATGTGCCAAGGCCATCCAGACACCAGGCCCCTGCCTGGCACTCCTCCCAGGCCTACTGACCCTCTCAAATGGGGAACTGAGGCTCCACGGGGCTTCCGATTCTCCCTTTTGCATCTCAACCTGTGTCTGACTTTCTCTAGCTCTCTCTGGCTCTCTTATTCTGTTTCCCACTTTCTAAGTCTCAGCTCTCTGTCAGAGAGAGAGAGAATGTGTTGTATGTGAATCTCACTCTCTAGTACAGGCCACCAGCCCATACCCTCTCTGCCTCTAGGACTGACCACCCGAGAGGGACTGAGCCCCCACATTTACGCCTTGGCACCTACTCTCCATCCATTGGAAGCTGACCCGTGGATGCGCACCTGTCAGACCCTCAGCTCTCCAGTCTCTCCCACCCCAGTGGATTCGTGAGGCAAGAGCAAGTGCCACCTCTGGGCCAGGGCCCCTCTCAGGAAAAGGGGGAGGGATAGCAACATTCCCATCCTTCCAAGCTCCTGTTCTGAGCTGCAGCCACAAGACCTCATGCTAAGCCTGCCAGCAGGCTTCCAGAAGGCAGCCTCCGTGCTCCCAGGTACAAAGCAGAAGTCCCTGAGGCCAGGCTATGTCAGGCTCAAATCACTGCACCTGCACGCCCCTGCTAGCAATCCCCATCGCTGTCACCTCCTCATCGTTCCAGACCAAGCATCCAGGGGTCTCCTTTGCCCAATCAGAACAGCACAAGCCTTGCCCCTGCTATCTCCCTACCATACACACAATTACAGCTCAGCGTCACTGTTTGTTTTGGGAGTCTCTGTCACCTCTGGAGTGAGCCCCGTAACACCTCTCCGTCCCTAGCACCCAGCTGGGGATGGATGGAGATGTCTCAGGGGGCAGGCGGCAACAGAGCAACGCTGCATGAACACGAGGCTGGCCCTGACCTGCCGCCGTCGATGGGGAGCCCCACAGCTGCTCCCACCAAGAAAACCTCAAGGCCATATTCTGTCACCACCCTATGGGGCTGTCTCTAGGGTCAGGATCCACAGGGACCCCCACATACCTCAGCTCCCTGCCAACAGTCACGGCAGGGCAGGCCTCTGTGAATCCAGCCCTCTGCATCACTGCCTGGCCTGTCACCTGGTTGGACCCACACCTGAAGCCCTCCCAGGTGGCAGAGACAGCCACCCTCCAGGGTAGGGTATCACTGCTGAACCCTGAGCTTCTGGGCTCTACTGGCCCAGAGGAGCCCCCAATCCATTCTGCTGCCTTCCTGGGTTGCATGACTGGAGAGACACACCCAGGCTCCAGATGTGAGCCTTGAGATCACCACGGCCAACTGCCAGACGTCCCTCAAACAAGGGGTCTGGCCGCCTGACCCTCTTCTAGGGCTGCCCCTCCACAGTTCAGCCGCTTCCGCACTTGGCCCTGCCTAGTCGCCAGCCCCCCGTGGCTGTCACCAGCCTCCATGCTCTGCAGCCAAGCCCAGGAAGACAAGCAGTGCAGGGCAGCCCCTCGCACCTTCCTCACCCCTCATGCACGGCTCCCCCACAGCCCTCAGTAAATGGCACCTGGGCTGAGGACAGGAGGCAGGATGCTGGGCCACACCAGGGAGATGATGGGCCTGGTTACACCACCCGGGCCCTGCCACGCTCTTCATGTCCTTGTCATGATCTTTGTGTGGGCAAGTCCAAACAGGCGGCAGTCCATACTTACTGTTCCAAACCCACAGCAGACGGTGATCAAAATGGTCAAGGGGGAGAGGCCCCACAAATTCCTGATGTATCTCTCATGCATGAACTACTCTCCACCCTGCCCTCTGATACTCTCCCAAGAGGCAGCAATCTAGAGACCCAAGCCACATCCTGTCACCTTGCATCCAGGAACCTGAGCTGGACACTTGTCAGATGTCATCGTCGAATCTTTTTTTAATGGGAGGAGGGCAGGGAGGGATGGGTCACAGCAACCACATTACTCAGAAGACATGAGAAGAAACCTCTGGCACAAAATACATCTTGAGTCAATTCTAAGATGCTAATTCCTTCCTCTTGGGAAGTGTGTTCATTCACTTATTAAGCAGTTAGCACCCTCCTTTAAACTGAAACCCGCATTAGTGCAGAGGACACCCAGTGACACAGAGGACACCCAGTGACACCCTGTCCAGCCCTCTGGGGCAAAAACAGAAAGAAATGAAGCACTATTTCCATCATAGAGAGATGAACAGTGCCACTTGAGAGGACGGGTCCTGGCGCTGAACTCTCTTGGCTCTGCTCGTACAGAGTCAAGTTGCATGTGGCCTGAGTTACTGCATGCAGGTCAGGAAGCAGCAGTGAGAACTGAACATGGAACAGCAGACGGGTTCCAAATAGGAAAAGGAGTATGTCAAGGCTGTATACTGTCACCCTGCTTATTTAACTTATATGCAGAGTACATCATGAGAAACGCTGGGCTGGAAGAAACGCAAGCTGGAATCAAGATTGCCGGGAGAAATCTCAATCACCTCAGATATGCAGATGACACCACCCTTATGGCAGAAAGTGAAGAGGAACTAAAATGCCTCTTGATGAAAGTGAAAGAGAAGAGTGAAAACGTTGGCTTAAAGCTCAACATTCAGAAAACTAACATCATGGCATCTGGTCCCATCACTTCATGGGAAATAGATGGGGAAACAGTGGAAACAGTGGCAGACTTTATTTTGGGGGGCTCCAAAATCACTGCGGATGGTGATTGCAGCCATGAAATTAAAAGACGCTTACTCCTTGGAAGAAAAGTTATGACCAACCTAGATAGCATATTCAAAAGCAGAGACATTACTTTGCCTACTAAGGTCCGTCTAGTCAAGGCTATGGTTTTTCCAGTGGTCATGTATGGATGTGAGAGTTGGACTGTGAAGAAGGCTGAGCGCCGAAGAATTGATGCTTTTGAACTGTGGTGTTGGAGAAGACTCTTGAGAGTCCCTTGGACTGCAAGGAGATCCAACCAGTCCATTCTGAAGGAGATCAGCCCTGGGATTACTTTGGAAGGAATGATGCTAAAGCTGAAGCTCCAGTACTTTGGCCACCTCATGCGAAGAGCTGAGCATTGGAAAAGACCCTGATGCTGGGAGGGATTGGTGGCAGGAGGAGAAGGGGATGACCCAGGATGAGATGGCTGGATGGCATCACTGACTCGATGGACGTGAGTCTGAGTGAACTCCGGGAGTTGGTGATGGACAGGGAGGCCTGGCGTGCTGCGATTCATGGGGTCGCAAAGAGTTGGATACGACTGAGCGACTGAACTGAACTGAACTGAACTGAGTTACAGTTACATGTGGTTTGGGCAAGTTACACCCTCTCTAGACCCTACATTAAAAATGGAATTACAACACTGATTTCAGATATGATCAACGCACTTAACCAAGCAAGCCAGACAAAGACAACAACAAAAGACAGTGCCTGCATAGTGGGACACCAAGGAGAATCAAATGAGTTTGAACCCAAGAAGGCCCTTGGCCACCACCACCAAGTCCAGGTAACTGACCACCTTATCGCATGAGGCATGAGCTAAGACTAGAGGCGGAAGTGGCCCAGCTGGGTTCAACCCCAGATCCAGGTCAGTGGAGCATGGCCTGGGCTGCTGGTTAGTGCTGGGCACGCCCAAGGCCAGCCACGGCCCACCTGTGCACACGCCCAGAAGAGAGCCAGCTGCAGCTCTGCTGGTGAGGGGCAGGGGGGGAGGAGGCCAACACCCAGCTGGGTGCCTGCCAAAGCCGACAGCCGCTTTGCTCCTTCACCCCAAGGCCTGGCATGCCCTTGAGTTCCAACAGCACCTCGTTACCCTAACAGCCATCACGACAACACCCAGCCTCTAAAACTGTAGAGAAAGAGCCACTTTTCGAGAATGAGACTAAATGCGGCAGCTGCCCCTGCTCCCAGTGGCCATGATCTGAGGCTCTTTCAAGAACAGAGAAGGGGATGGTGAGGGCGCTGGCCTGGCCCCCAGAGGCAGCCTTCCCAGCCGGGCCAGCCCTGGAACCCGAAATAAAAGCAAAACCCTCAGGACATAGGCTGTGGCTTGTGTGACCCTGCCATTCAGGCCAGCTCTGCTGATCGCAGTCCAGAGGACATCTCACTCCTGAGATATGCACGGGAGAGCCCAGCTGGTGCTGGGACATCACCCACCCCAACTCCCAGGTGCTTTGAAGCAGACGGGGAGAGAGAAACCAGAAATCTCCTGGAGCCAGTAGGGATGAGAAGGGATCTTTGCCAGTGATAATGAAAATTTTCACAGTGGCAGATGCTTGCAGAAAATTAAAAAACAATACAACCAATTTCACAAACCAAAGAGGAACTTAAGAGAAAGGTGGTCGGAGGCTCGATGTTCCCACTGATTCCTTCCTAGCCACAAGAGCACTAGAAAGGAGCCAGGTCCTCCCCACCAGGAAGCCAAACTGCCCCCAAGAGCCCATCCCAAATCTCTGCAAGCACCTACCACGTGCGCAGCTGGGGCCCATGCTGGGAAGGCAGGGATGATGCGGATGTGGCCCCAGGTCCCAGAAATGTCGTCTGGAGGGGGACCCAGAACAGGGACCAGACGTGGCTCAGTGTCCATGGAAGGATGGCAGGCAGAAAGAGTGCGGATAGGTGGTCATGTGGCCTGGAGTACAAAGGGTTTCACAAAGGACAGAGCTAAAAATGCTGAGCCAAAACATGGATAAAGGGGGATCAAGAGAAAGGGCAACCAGGTGAGTGGCCTGGCAAGAGCCAAGGCCCACACATAGCTTTGTGTGTGTGTGTGTGTGTGTTTATTTTAACTGGATGATAATTACTTTACAATATCGTGATGGTTTTTGCCATGAATCAGCCACAGGCGGATCTGCCAGGAATGGGCCCCTCAGGCTGGCATGAGGGTAATGTGAGGAGGTAGGCTTACCGTGCAGGTCTTGCCTGCTCAGCTGAAGGGCTTTGTTTTGACCTCTTGAGCACCAGGGAGCCCTGGAGGGTCCTGAGCACAGGCAAGTCATGCCTTTGGAAAAGAGGCCCCAGTGAGAGCACAGCAAGAGGGCAGGAGGCCTAGGCTGACCCCTCCTGCTCCTCATCCTGGAAGGACGCGGGTCAAGGGGCACAGGGGAGGAGGCAGAGAGGACAGTCGAGGCCATTAAAGGTCAGGGGACAGCATCAGCTTGAAGCACAGCGATGCGGGGCAAACAGAGGGGCAGGCCTGGGAGCCCAGGCCCCAGCCCAGCGCCAGCAGGACTTGGGGAGGGCGCCTGTCGCTGAGCAGCAGGCACTGCCCTTACAAGCCAGCACCCACGGGCCCAGGAAGACACATCCCCCTGCAGAAGGGACAGCTCAGGTTTGGTGACACGAGGTCTCTTGCTAGGTCTGATCCACCCCTGGGAAATGAGCATGAATTAGAAAGTTCAGGCCTTCTGAGAGGCCCCTCAAGCCTGGGCCAAGGGCACAAGGTGCAGGACAGGACAAGAGCCGGTGCTTCCCAGCTCTTCAGGGAATAAGGCCAGCCCTTGAGCCTTCAGTCAGCATCTGAGGAGACCCTGGAGGCTTCAGAGAGCTTGGAGAGGCCTGAGTGCCAGGGAAGAAGCTGGTAGAGGAGAGGAGATGAGAGCTAAAGGAAATACAGTGTCCCCACCCAGCTCTGCCCTCACGGAAGCCCCACGGAGGCCATGCGTGTTGCGGGCCAGGGCAAGTCTGGGGCACGGCCACACTGGCACAGCTGGTAGCCAGTGGGCAGCGCTGCCCCGGGCCTGTGCGCTGAAGGGGACGAGAGGCCTCTGAAGGACGCACCCTAGGAGAGGCAGCCTAGGCACATAGGGCATCAGAGCCAAGGGGGACCTGACGTTCAAGGACCTGTCCCTGGAACTGACCACGCCCAAGACCCCGATGGTGTAACCGGGGACAAAGCCATGTCCCTGAACTCTCCAAGTCACAGTGGGCACAAGCAGCACTTGAGCCTTTCCAGAGAGGCCAGCTTGAGGGGAGCAGGCGCCCGCTTCCTCATCAGCAGGCACTGGCATCTCGGTCAAGCAGGAGACAGCAATGCCAGGTGCATGCATGGAACAGCGCCAGCGCAGGCGGGGGCACCTGTGAGGCTGCCCTCCTCCCCAGGGCAAGCTTATCTGGGCTCAGGCGCCCTCTGTGAGTTCCTGGTTGCTGGGAGAGGAGCCTGGGGACCCAAGTTCCCATGCAGCCGGCCTGCTTCCGGAGGGCTGTGTGTACATCAAACCTGGGGCACGGGGTCGCGGGGAGGGCTCAGGGAATAAATAAGAAACACCCCTCCCCCGCACACACAAGAAAACCAGCACTGCACGCTGCTACTGTGATCTGCACTCCCCAAGGCATCTTCTCGCTGTGAAAGAGGCTCCTTGCGGATGGTTAGATCTAGAAGGTATGGCAGGTTACAGTCGGTGAAAGTGGTGCCCAGCTCCAGCCCTGCTCTGGGTGAAGAAGACAGCACCCCATCTCTCCTCTGCCCAGACAGCTTCCCTGGAGAAGACAAGGGGGCAAGGGGGCAGGAGCACTGGACAGCCAGCAGTGCCCACACCAGAAGGGAGCAGGGAAGCTGTGGGCTGGGGGCTTGGTCCCTCTGCATGCTCAGCCAGCAAGCGCGCATGCACACCGCTCTGCACAAAGGAGATCCCCTGGCGGCTGCCCAAGCCACACTCCAAGCCACTGAGCAGGGATTTGGCAGGGATGTCTCCAGGCAGTTCTGGAAGTGTCTGAACTCCATGGCCTGCCTCAAAGTAGTCTCTCCTCTGCAGGGACCGACACCTCAACCAAGGGCAGCTCGGCTCAGCCCTTTGGACAAGAGCACTCCCTCCCGTAGGCCCATATGTGTGGGCAGCGCCCCTGAGTCTGCTTTCCAAGATGTAGCTGAGGTTGCATGGGTAGCAAGCGACAAGCACATAGGCCGCATCTCATCACAGACGCACGGTAGCGCTGTGGCCAAAACAGACCGAGGGAGAGACCTAACTTAGTGAGCAAACTGTTCTGCACAGCAGCTTCTTCCCTATCTTACTGGATCTGCCTGACAATTCTGAGGTAAGATTACTGATCCCATTTTTCAGATGAAAAAACTGAGGCTCGGAGAGGGAAGTCATTTGCCCAAAGTCACACAGCAAGCAGACAAGGGAGTCTGAGTTCAAATTCAAGTAAGTCTAACTTAACAGATCCTGCTATTCCCATTCTCCCAGGAGATGCAGGTGGAGGCCAAGGACCAGTGGGTGAAGGTCATGCATCAGAGTGAACACCGAGCAGCAGCAGGCAGTAGACAGATGTTAAAAGTCACGTGGGGAAAGGAAAGAAGGAGAACCTTCCTCCGCGTATCCCAGGCATGTGTTCCCATGGACTGCGCTGTGTTCCTCCCCTTCCAACCTCCTACTGAACTCCCAGAACTCCCACCCTCTCAGGCATCCCCCCGCCCAACACTCCCAACATACAGAGGCTCGCAAGTCTATTTCCCTCATCTGTTTAAACCATGACAGCATCAGGCTAAGCCTCAGTGACAGGATCCCAGCAACCATCCGGGCAGAGCCTTACAGAGAGGGCATCTCTCCTGACCCTGGACCACTCCTCCTTCCCAGGGAGCTGCTCACACTCGCACACAGTTAACCAAAGACGATCTCTAACCTCAGAGTCTAGGGTGGACTAGGGTGCGTCTCTCTAGAGGGAGATGGAAGGCGGCGGGGCAGGGGGGCGGAGCGGGGGGTACGGCGGGGCGGCACTGGGGCACTGCAGCCCACCGGGCTATAGTCAGACCTATGCCACCCTGCCCCACTGGCGCTGCCCTGGCCCTTCCAGCATGGCTGCTTCTGCTCTGACAGGGCCACATGGAGCCTGGGCATGATGGGATGTGAAAGTGCAGTCACTCAGTCGAGTCCGACTCTCTGTGACCCCATAGACTGTAGCCTGCCAGGCTCCTCCGTCCATGGAACAGACAGAACCTGTTCCCAAAGACCCCACCCACAGGCAGCACCTCCATTGTGCTCCAGGGGCTCTGACCCATCCTGAGGAGGCAAATGCTAACATCTTTAGTGCACTCAGGGGTCACTCCCTGGACACAGCCACCCAGGCTAGAACACTCAATGCCACACAACCACCCAAGCTCCGTGTGCCCTCCTCTTTTCACTTCAAAGTTCAACTCAAGAGCTTCCACCTCCAGGAAGCCTCCTGGAACCCGCCCCACCCCCAACACCCCAGCTCAGCTCAGCCTGGCACTTGTCACTCTGAATGATCACCTTCTGTCTCTGCCACCAAACGGTGCGCTGTTGGAAGTCTGGGACCATGTCAAGGCCACTCCAAGGTCCAAGGTGCAGCTGCCCAGGGAAAGGTTATTGAAGGAGTGAGTGAAATTATTGAGTTAAATCAAACTACAGTGCTGAGGACTCATTTCTTGTAGAAGGTATTGATTTTGCCCTACAGAACTGTGGCTCGAGTTTCCAGCTGAGGACCCAGGTGTGAAGATGCAGGGGAGGGAAGAAGGAAGGATATGCCATTTCCAGCCTCTCCCACAGGCCAGGCGTCAGCTGAACTGCCCGGTGACTCGACCAGGGCCCTGGTGCATCACAGAACTGAGAGGCAAGCACCACTCGCTGTCTCCATACGCCCTCTGCACTTTTCCAGTCGGGCTACCAGTGGAGGCAGCCACCCGCAGCAGCACAACCCTTTCCCCTTAAACGGCTGGCTTCTCGAGTGGTTTGTAAACGGATATAACACCAGAAGCACTACTCCAGGCTGAGAATCACGAATATTTATAGTGTTTAAGCATAACTGCATTCCGATGAGGACTATACATTGCTCACTGCAATTCACAATCTCCTTAGGGCACATTATTTTGCAAGGAAGGACGACTGATGCCAGAAGTAGGCGTGGAGACAGTGGGGCCTGGAGGCACCTTAAGAGGCATTGGTGTCCTGACTTAGAGGTCCCCACACCTCTTTGAGGGAGGAACCTTTTTTTAAAGTCCAGGACTGGTCTGTACCTGTGGGAGTTATTCTACCAGCACCCACTGGCTGAGAGCATTCATCCTGAGCCTTCAGGAAGTAAACTTGCAAGTGGTTATATCAACCACAGCAACACGGTGGTCACGTGTGTGTGAGGGTCAGGCTGGGAGCACTCATGCAGCCTCTATAGAACTGGGACCCCCGGGGACCCACTCCATGAGGCTTTGGAATTCCATAGACCTAGTTCCCATGTTCAAACTACCACACAACTGCACTCATCTCACATGCTAACAAAGCAATGCTCAAAATTCTCCAAGCCAGGCTTCAAAAGTATGTGAACCGTGAACTTCCAGATATTCAAGCTGGATTAGAAAAGGCAGAGAAACCGGAGATCAAATTGCCAACATCCATTGTAACATCAAAAAACCGAGAGAGTTCCAGAAAAACACCTACTTCTGCTTTACTGACTATGCCAAAGCCTTTGACTGTGTGAATCACAACAAACTGTGGAAAATTCTTAAAGAGATGAGAACACCAGACCACCTAACTTGCCTCCTGAGAAATCTGTATGTAGGTCAGGAAGCAACAGTTAGAACTGGACATGGAAAAACACACTGGTTCCACATCGGGAAAGGAGTATGTCAAGGTTTATTTAACTTATATGTAGAATACATCATGCGAAATGCCGGATGGGATGAAGCACAAGCTGGAGTAAAGATTGCCAGGAGAAATAATCAATAACCTCAGATATGCAGGTGACAACACCCTTATGGCAGAAAGTGAAGAACTAAAGAGCCTCTTGATGAGAGTGAAAGAGGAGAGTAAAAAAGTTGGCTTGAAGCTCAACATTTAGAAAACTAAGATCATGGCATCCAGTGGGTCCCATCATTTCATGGCAAATAGATGGGGAAACAATGGAAACAGTGAGAGACTTCATTCTGGGGGGCTCCAAAATCACTGCAGATGGTGACTGCAGTCATGAAATTAAAAGATGCTTACACCTTGGAAGAAAAGCTATGACGAACCTAGACAGGATATTAAAAAGCAGAGATATTACTTTGCCAGCAAAGGTCCATCTAGTCAAAGCTATGGTTTTTCCAATAGTCATGTATGGATGTGAGAGTTGGACTATAAAGAAAGCTGAGCAATGAAGAACTGATGCTTTTGAACTGTGGTGTTGGAGAAGACTCTTGAGAGTCCCTTGGACCGCAAGGAGATCAAACCAGTCAATCACAAAGGAAATCAGTCCTAAATATTCATTGGAAGGACTGATGCTAAAGCTGAAACTCCAATCCTTTGGCCACCTGATGGGAAGAAATGACTCCTTGAAAAAAGACCCTGATGCTGGGGAAGATTGAAGGTGGTAGGAGAAGGGGATGACAGAGGATGAGATGGTTGGATGGCATCACTGACTCGATGGGCATGAGTTTGAGTAAGCTCCGGGAGTTGGTGATGGACAGGGAGGCCTGGGGTACTGCAGTCCATGAGGTCGCAAAGAGTCAGATACGACTGAGCAACTGAACTGAACTGAACTGAGGCCTAGTTCCTGTAGTAAAGAATCCACCTGCAATGCAGGAGACCCCAGTTCGATCCCTGGGTTGGGAAGATCCCCTGGAGAAGGGATAGGCTACCCACTCCAGTATTCTTGGGCTTCCCTGGTGGCTCAGATGGTAAAGAATCCACCCACAATGCAGGAGACCTGGGTTGGGAAGACCCCCTGGAGGAGGGTATGGCAACCCACTCCAGTATTCCTGCCTGGAGAATCCCCATGGACAGAGAAGCCTAGTGGGCTGCAATCCATGGGGCTGCAGAGTCGGACACGACTGAATGACTAAGCACACAGGCCTAGTTCAGTTAACAGCTCCCAGATGAAGGTGTGAAGACCTATGGATGGGTAGGTGGGCTGACGGGGCACAGGGCAAAGATATGGAGAGAAGAGGGTGAGGATGAAAGGATCCCATCATAAGCATCCCAGAAGATGCAGCGCCACACACCCAGAAAGAGGGGACTGGTCTGCTCCTACCCACCCACCCTTGGCCACCAGACACACACACACATACACACACACACACACACACACACCAGACACATAACACATGACACTCACCACACATACCCATTCTGTACATACACACCAAGTACCACACACACACAGGCCACAGTCCTCACACCGCAAACACACAGAAGCACACCACATACCAAACACACAGCCTGCTGACCACACACACACACACACACACACACACACACACACCCTCACTCCTATGTAAAGCTAGTGGAAAAGCCGCCTTCCTGGCTGACACCGCCTGGAGTGGTGGGCAGAGCCCACCCAGCACAGCCTCCCACCTTCCGTGTTCCCAGAGGAGTAGAAGCCAGGCCGGTAGGTGCCCCAAGTCCCAGACCAGCCTCCCTCCTGCCCTCCACAAGCAGCTCAGGGGGAAGCCCCAGCAGAGAAGCAGCAGGACCCCACTGCCCACACAGCCCCTTCCACAGACACAGCCCCTCCCTGAGCTCCCCGGCTCACAGCACTAATTAGGAAACTGAGAAGCCGAAGGCAGCCTGGAGACAAGCGCAGAGAATCACCAGGCTGGGCCCTGCCGTCACCTCGGACTTGCTGTGTGTGTCCCTCCCACCCAGGCTTCAGGGCCCAGAGTCCCTCCTCTGCACCATCACACCTGGAGGAGGAGCCACAGGAATGTTCATGCAGCTCATGGAAAGAGCCCAAGACGCACATAAAACCGCCAGGAAAAAGGAGAGGGGTCCTCCAAGGGTGTATCTCCCCTGGGCCTGGGTGCAGCCACGGCAGGTCCCTCTGCCAGTTGGGGTGAGGCCTGGGACAGATGGCAGGGAAAGGGGAGGTTGGGGGAAGGTGCAGTTAGGGAAAAGGGGGCAGTGGCAGCTGAAGCCACCCCATCCACTCCATGAGGCCTTTTTTCTGGGGTGGAGACGGGCACTGTGCACCTACGGGAGCCCACAGGCCCTGCCTTAAAGCTCTGGGGGCCACCCTAAGGACTCCTGCAGAGCCAGATGGACAGTAGCAGAGCCTGCTGCCTTCAAGGAGAATAGAAAGGAGACCCTGAGAGGCAGCGAGCTCTCTTGGTCCCGCTTTCATCTTCCTGCCTCCAGCCTTGCCTCTTAGGCACGCTGCTCACCCAAGCCATCCGGAAACCCGCCCCTGCTTAAAACCTTCACAGTTTCCCATTCCCATGGGACCAGCCCCTAGAAGGTATGGCCCAACACCCTATGAGCTGAGCCTCACCCAGCTCTCCACTCCATTCCCTGACATCTGCCCCACCCTTCACACTACATCACACGCATGACCTCCTGCCCTCTGCTGCCCTTCTTCCTGCCTCTGAGCCCTTGTCCATGCCAGCTCTCTGCCTAGACAGCTAGTCCCACCCTTGACTTCCCTGCTTGGTCCCCAAGACACAGCTCAAGACACACCACCACAGTGGTGGCGCTCTGTCTCCATCACTAGACTGTGAGCAGGATGCTGGGGCCCAGCGTGGTACCTGGCACGGGGCAGATCAACAGTGAACACAGAGAGAATGAGTTACTACATGACGACAACAGAAGGATGGATGGATGGAAGGAAGGAAGGATGGATAGACGGAGGAGTGGTAGATGGGCACCGGGGTGAGTGGGTGAATGAATAATACACGGGTAGATGGGTAAACAGGTGGGTGGGTAGGTGGATGGGTGGATTGCTGAGTAGAAGTGAAGGGAAATGCAGACAACCAGGGCAAGGCTGACCTTGCTCTGGCCTTGGCCCCCGCCATCACTCCACACTGCCAGAGCACAAAGGCACTTAGAAGGATTAAGCCTCCTTGATACAATTGGAGTGGCTGGAAATAGCTCTGTGCAGCCTGCAGCCGCTGCCTCCCAACAATCATCCCCAATCAACACCCACCTGTCCCTGCTGCCAGTTAATTCCACCTGACACCCTGGCTGGGAAACTCAGAGCCTCCCGGTGACAGCCCCAAATGAGGGATCGCAGGGGCTGGGCCCGCTCAGCCAAGGCTGAAGCAAAGTCACCCTCCTGGGTCCCCAGTGTCCAAGAGGGACAACATGAGCTCATGCCCATGAGCCGCAGGCAGAGAAGAGCTTAGAGATTGCAGGCAGAGAAGAGCTTGGAGATCGAAGGAGACCATGCACCTCCAAGGCAGCCGGGTCAGTCTCAGGAACAGACATATGGGTCCCCTCCTGCCCCCAGCTACTCTCCTAGACTGTTCAAGACTCTCAAGAGTTGGCACCAGGAGGAAGGACTTTTAAGGGCTTCATGCATAAGAATGAGCAGTCTCTTCACCAAAAACTGACAGTGGCATCTTGGTTATTATTCGAGGCAGCGAAGAAGAGGGTACACTCCCTCCAGGTCCTCCACGTGCCCACGGGCACCTCCAAACAGGGGTGGACTATATGGGGGCCACCGGCAACCCAGTGGTGAGGGGCTGCTCTGGCGCAGATTGAGGCTCTGTTCTACAAATGAAGGCTATTTGAAGCTCAGAAGGAGTTTCCACGTGATTTCTTCTGGGCTTTCTACGTTGCGACCCCCTCCTTCCCAGCCCCCTGCTTCCTCGGTCTCTCCACCCGTATACTTTCCATGCCTCTATGATGCCCCCGGGCACTCAGTCCCAGCCAGTGCATGGGGCCAACGTGGCCTGTGCCCCGCCTCCTGGGGAAGAAGAGAGTCCCCAAAAAAAACACCCAGCACCATGGAAGAGCATAGGATTCAGAGTGAAGACATGGGAACCAGGCTGCCCTCTCCCAGAAGCCACTCGGTTACACGATAAACAATGAAGAGGCAGCATATACAGCGCGTATAGCTTCACCTGATCAACTCCGAGTCACCATCAGCAACAAGCCCAAAGCACGGAAATAGGCATGCCCTACTATCTCCACACCTGAAATACCATTCTCGGAACAACTTCACCTTTCAAGGTTTTGTACTTTTGCATGCCCTGTTACCTCCATCTGCAGAACTCTCCCCTGGCTACTGAAAACTCCTACTCATACTTGAAGAATTTGCTCAACCATTACCTCCTCCAGGAAGTCTTCCCTGATTTCTCCCAGGTCCCTCCTCCGTGTTCCCAGCGTTACCTCCCGCTCTGGTCTGTGAGTTCTTCCACACAGGGTCATAGCCAAGCCATCTATTCATCCCCTGCCGAGGGCTGGCAGGAAAGAGCCCTGGCAGATGGGTCCCTTCCACAGATGGTATGTGAATGAGGTGCTGCCACCTCTGCCCTGCAGTGTGGACAGTGATGGGCCCCAGGCGGCCCTATAATTGTCCAAGCTGCCAACCCAGGTTCCCTGCGACTCTGCTGAGCACTGGGCTCTTTCCAGGTCTCTAAACACAACCCTGGCCTCAGCAAACCTAGAAACCTGCAGTGATGGCTGGGGAAAGAAGAAACACTGCCTGCCCAGCCAGGCTCTGCAGAAGGGGCCTGTGATGCACACCCTGCAAATAGCAGGAGGCATGCATGTCAGAAAATCGTCCACGATCAATTTCAAATTCCAAATGGACATGGTTGGTTTGCTGAAGTCCCTGCTAATTTGCCAGAATATCTGAAGAGAGTGTCTCCCGGGAGGGAGGCTGGTTCCTGGGAGGTCAGGACACACTTTCGACCTCTCTCACCACCTCCGAGTACGCAGGGCACAGCCTTTCAGGGACCGCTCATTCTGTAACAGGACAGAGACTCTGGCTCCACGGCTTCTGAACCAGCAGCCCACCTGTAACCCATTTCCAGCTTCACTGTGAGAAGCTCTGTGCCCTGAGCCGGGAACAGGTCACACCTGTGCAGGCACAGGATCCTATTATTCAACCACTGTCTCACACCACAGGTGCCCACTGAGGGACCATCTGCCAGGTAGGGCCCCAAGACAGGTCACACCCAGACTTTTATATGAAGAGCAAGATTGGGACAGTGTCTCCAAGGACCTCAGTTTTCCCACTTGACAAATGGGAAGAAAGTCTGCTCTCAGGGGAAGTAGCAGAGGGTTAGCAGCTACTGTAAACCATCCATGGGATCACGTGACATGTGATGCTGAGCTGGTAACCTGCTCTGTGCCTACCCACTGTGTGCGTAGACCCAGTGTCTTCATGTACTCCTCAGCCAAAGCCCTCCACAGTAATCTGCATATGCCTGTCTCTCTCCCCAAGAAAGCAGGCAGTCCAAGCCCTCTGTTACCACGATTCCCCATGACAGACCTACAGAAGATACTCACCAAGTGCTTGTGGGGTAGGCGATGGAGGGAGGCTGGGTCCCCTACTACCAACCCTCCCATATATCTGCTCTGACATTTTTTCTCCCTCCCCAGGACTGGGCTTCCCTATCCTCTTTGCATTTGGGGATTAGAGAATGGAAAGAGAGATAGAAAAGGGGCTCTTGGAAGCCCTGAATCCTAGCTCCCCTATGCTGTGAAAATGCAGCAATTAGGAAGCCAAGAAGGGCCCCAGAGTAATAGGGCAGCCATGCTAATGAAGCCAAGAGGAAAGGAAAGCTGAGCAGCTCCAGTCCTGCAAGCCCTGATACAATGAGGGTTCTCTAGCCGGCACTCCCTGGGCACCTCTATGAGCCTCAGTTTTCCAGTCTCTATAATGGGGACAAAGGTAATGTGAAAATTCAGTGATGTTTCATGAGCCCAGGGCCTGGGCAGTGGCAGGCAGGGTCAAGGCAGGACACAGTCCAGCTTCCTCCCCCATTTCATGTCTTATCCACCTCGGAAACCACCACCACCAGCCTGACAAATCTGGGCAGCCTCCAAAGGAGAGAGACACTGAGAAGCAGTTGGAATAAGAGGGAGAAAGTTTAGAAAAGAGACGTAGAAAACACTTTAGTACAAAAGCCCATTTTTAAGTTTTTCTCTAAGAATAGGGAATGCTTAGCAGGGTTCAGAGTGAGGCTTCCTTTTCAGGGTACTAACAATTTTTATTTTTTCACTATCTGTCTTCTCCGCAATCCATTGCAGGAAGGGGAAGGCTATAAATATTTTTTTTTAAGAAACGACTGAATTTTGATGAACTCAGCTAAGTGAGTGCTTTGCATATGAATGGAAACTGATTAGCCCGACACTTTTCCACAGCAGAGTGGCCCGCAACTCCAAGCTTTCCAGAGAGTTAAAAAGTTGAAGCGGCCACATTTATGTGGCTCCTCTAATAAAAAAATCATGCAGCATTTATTATTAATACTTGGCTTTGATAAATATCCTCATCTAAAATTCTTCACTTGCAGGAACCCTTCAGTATAATTTCTCAGGATAACCAGAGAAAGCTACTTCAGCCAGACCTCTGCAGAAGCCATGAAAAGTCTCTGTTGGTGGCCGGGGTAGGGGACAGGAAGGAAGCAAGACCAAAGTAAGTGGCAGGCAGGAGTATCAGGTAAGAGCTGAGCAGCTCCAGTCATCTGGAAAGGGAAGTCCGTCAGCCTCAGAGGGGTCTCAGGCTCAGCTCTCACAGACTCACGCAGGCCCCAGGCAGCTACTGAGAAGACTGGTGCTCAGATTAAATAGCCAGATGAGATGGCTGGGGAGCAAGGGGCTGGGTTTCTATCAGCCCAAGGCATTTGCTAACTGACATCCATTTCCCCCCACCCCTAAAGTCATGCTGTGGTGTGGCTGCCATTCTCTGAGTGGGCGGAGCTGTCATCTCTATTTCTCAGAGCATTAAGGGGTTGAGAATCACAGCCACTTCCTTGACCAGCAAACCATCCTCCCCTGAGAGAGTCACCTTGCCCAGGAGTGATGGCCCACTCCCCACCTCCCCACCTGAGGGTAGCTCACAGCCAGCGACCTTCAGTCACAGTCGGGGTAGAGAAGGTGGCCTCCTCCTTTTCCCCAGAGGGGACAACCCTACATCCCAGACTCCCCAGCGGGATAGGCTAGACTTAGATGACACTACATCCTTGCGTGGCTCTTTCTCCTTCTCTAACCTGCCTCCCCAACAGGCCACCTGTCCCAGGCTCTGCTCCCACGGAGCCTGAGCAGTGGCCAGATGCCCATCCCTGCTGAGCCACCCCGGGGCTGCGGAATGCTGGCAGCCATGGATGCCGTGGCTTCCTCCAGCTCCCATTAGGATCTGGCCAAGGGAAGTGAAGTGAAAGCCGTTCCATCATGTCGTACTCTGTAACCCCATGGACTGTAGCCCACCAAGCTTCTCTGTCCAGGGCTCAGACGGTAAAGAATCTGCCTCCAATGCAAAAGACCCATGGGTCAGGGTCTCCCTGCTTCAGGAATATCCCCTGAAGAAGAAAATGGCAACTCACTCCAGTATTCTTGCCTGGAGAATTTCATGGAAAGAGGAACCTGGTGGGCTACAATCCATAGAGTCGCAGAGTTGGACGTGACTGAACGTCACTTCACTCCACTCCACTTGGCCAGATCATACCAGGAGCTGAAGGACAGGAAGTCCTGGCCATGGTGTCCATGACGCCCAGCCTTCCAGAGCGCAGGGATGGCTAAGGGAAACTCAAGCAGGAGATGAGAGGGGCCGGGAGAGGCGGGGGGCTGTCCCCCATTCCCTCCTTACTGGTTGGCCACAGCTGCACCTGCACTCTAGCCACCGTCCCCCGTCTTGGCTCCCTCGGGAACGGGAAGACGCCATCTCCCCGGCAGCACTAGCCCACGTGCTTCGAAAATCTTAGCAGACCCAGACTTTTGTAAAGACTCGTTCATTGACCTCACTCTGATTACCCTTTGAGTGTACCCGCCCTTTCCTGCCAGCTCTTAACTGATCCAGAAGTGATGCTCCAGTCTCCCTTTCCCGCCTCAGTGTGAGGTGGGTGGTTTCATCAGAGGCAGCCCCAGAAACAGAAACACGTGGCTCTCAGGATTACTGAGACTCTCCCTGTCGGGCCCTTCTGCCCCCACCTGATCCGCCTTACACAGAGCACCACTCCCCACACCACATGCAGGGCGCTCCTCCCTACTGGGGCCTTAAGGATGCAAGCCAAGCAAAGGGATAGGTTTTCCCAAAATCCCCAAGTGTGCACCCAGACACACAGCAGTGCCCACACCCCCAGCTCCTTAGTGACTAACACCTTAGGAGATGCAGTGTGAAGCAATGGATTAGAATTCATGCCTCGGGCTTCAAAAATCTATAAAAACTAAATTTCTCGGAAGAAAAGAGAAAACCCTTTATTCCAAGCAAGACAAAAAGCGAAACGTGGCCCAAGCCCTCCTGGCTGGAATCTGGGTGCAAACCTTTAATCTCATTTGCTGCTCTCGTCCTCTGACCCCAGCAGTATTCCATAAATATTTAGGCAGCAAGCACCAGGCTTGTTTTCCACTTTGGAATGCTAATGGTGGAACTGGAAGGATGAGAAAGCAGCCTCCGTGGTCGAGCCGCTCTCGGTCTATCAGCAAAATACAACAGGCGTTCTGGAAGCCCAGGGAGCTCCAGGCTTCCTTAATGAGCTGAAATGCTGCGGGGAAAATCGCTGGCTTGCTACCTGCAGGCGCACTGATGGCAGAACCACCAGCCCAATCAATAGCAGTAGAGAAAACTCGAAGGGAAGGAGGTGCAGCGGGGACGAGAAACAGCTCCATAGATGGACATGCATACAGACTGACTTTCCAGAAAAGACCTGGAGCTGCCAGGCCAGCCCCATCAGCATCCCACCCCTAAGTCCAGACCCTCACACATCCCTGCACCTGCACACACACACCCTTCTGCAAGATCTGGGCCTTCCAGGAGGCACTTCCCAAATCCCTACTGCCACATGGAACCTCACCTGGGGCTCCCCACCTGCTAAAGGTAGGGGCCTCTCAACTCCTGCCCTGGCTGATCTGTCTCTGCCTGGCAGGGAGGGCCAGAGGCTGGGGCCTGAAAGAAGGCAGACCTTGATTTGAATTCTATCCTGGTCATTTGCAAGCTGTGTGGTCTTCAGCAAGATTTTTTTTAGCAGCCTAAGTTATAATTTACATGAAATTCACCCATTTTAAGAATGTAGTTAATTTGAGTTTTAGCAAATATATTCAGTTGTACAACCACCAGCATTATTCAGTTTCAGAACATTTCCACCATCCCCCAAGAGCCCCTCATGCCTGTTTACAGTCGGTCCTTGCTTCCACCTCTAGCTACAGGCAACCATAAATATACTTTCTGTTTCTATAGTTTTGCCCTGTTCAAGAAATTTCACATAAAGAGAATCATACATGTACTCTTTCTCGACTGGTTTCTCTCACTTAGGATAATGCTTTCGAGGTTTATCCATGTTGTAGCATGTGTTAATGTTTCATTCTATTTTATTACTGAGTTGATTCCACTGAAATAGATACATTCAATTCTGTTTATCTGTTCACCAGCTGATGGACATTTGGGTTGTCTCCAGTTTGGCACGATCATGAATAACGCTGCTGTGACGGTCCCTGTCCAAGGCTTCATATGTACTTCTCTTTTCACTTCTCTTGTGTGAATTCCTAGGAATGGAACAACTGAATAATATGGTTTAGTATATGTTTATCTTTTAAGAAACTGTAAACTATCTTCTGTAACAGCTGTACCACTTCACATCCCCACCAGCAGCATATAAGGGTTCCAGTTGCCTCACATCGTCCCAACACGTGTTTATCATAGCCATCCTGGTAAGTGAGTTGTGTTTTGTGAAGTATATCTTGTGCTTAAGATCTAATGATGCTGAGCATCTTTTCATGTGTTTATTTGCAATCTATCTATATTCTGTGGTGAAGTATTTATTTAAATCTTTTGCCCATTTTCTACTGCATGTTTTGCCTTCTTGAGTTGTAAGAGTTCTTTATATATTCTGGATACAAACCCATTACCAGATACGTGACTGGCAAATATTTCCTCTTAGGTAATATTTCAGCCCCTTCAATGTCTTTATCTGCAAAACGAAGTGCCCCGTAACACCTTGCCTCACTACAGAGAAGAGCAGGGGTGATGCGCACGCAGCCCGGGCCTGAGGCCTGCCCCACACGAGGCCTGCAACACTGGGGCCAGCACCACTGTCAATGCCCCTGGAGGTCAATGTCCAGTTTTTGCCTGTGGCTTAGAGCAGCCAGTGTGGGGTCTGGTGCAGAGGAAGACCTCAGCCAGGTTGGGTCCCCACCCACGCTGGCCTCTCCTTGAGTGTTCCCTCCAGGTTCTCATCTACCCTCGGGAGCACCAGCCCTGGTCCTTGCAAAGCAAAGTGCAGGGCAGCAGGCAAGGCCCCACGTGAGCGCATGAGGAACTTGTGGTGGCATTCCAGCAGGGGGAGAATAACAGGATGTCCCAGCAGTGGGCACAGCACGGACACAGCAAGGAAAAGAACAAGTGCACATCACATCCTGGGAGCCCAGATCAGAGCTACGCGTCCGACCCAGGGTGTGCGGCCAGCCTGGCTATCAGGGTCCCTCACCAGGAGGGCGGGGGCGGGGCGGTGCTCTGGAGAGTCAGGCCATCCTAGAGCCCCTGGGGCATCTCTGCTGACATGGCAAGATGCCCTCAAGAAGAACACTTAGCCCCATGTGCTGCCAGGATGGCCCAGGCCACTGCTTCTAGAAGTCCAAAGCCCAAGGAGAACCAGAGGGGAGCCCTCTGCGCCAGGGGCTGCGTCAGGACACTGAGTCATCCTCTCACTACAGGCGTGACAGGAAGTGACAGTACTCCACGCTGTGGGCTGACTATGGTAAGGAACCGAAGTCCGTAGGGTGAGGTCCTAACCCCCAGGATCTCAGGATGTGATTGCATTTGAAGAGACAGCCCTTAAATTAAGTTAGAATGAGATCATTAGGGTGGACTGTAATCCACTATGACCACTGTCCTTGCACAAAGGGGAGATGAGGACCCACACACAACAGAGGGAAGACCATGCCAGGACATGGTGAGGAGACGTCCACTGACAAGCCAAGCAGACAGAGACCAGCCCTGCCCACACCGCGACCTCTTCTTCCAACCCCCAATAAATAGGCAATAAATCTCTGTTTAAGCCCCACAATCTCTGGTACTTTGTTATGGCAACTCTAGCAAACTAATACAGTTGACCTTTGAACAACACAGGTTTGAACTGCATGGGTCCATGCAGGTTTTTTCCCCAAATAACTACGTTCTACAGTGCTACGTGACCCAGGGTTGGTTGAATCTGCAGATGTAGAAACTTGGATACAGAGGAACTGAGATGGACAGGGAGGCCTGGCGTGCTGTGATTCATGGGGTCGCAAAGAGTCGGACACGACTGAGCAACCGAACTGAACTGAACTGAACTTAACTGAACAACCAGGACACAGAGGAATCCTCTATACACATGTATACAGAGGGCTGATGATAAATAATACACAGATTTCTGACTGTGTGGGGGGTCAGTGCCCCTAACCCCCATGTTGCTCAAGAGTCAACTGAATGTCCCATTTCCAGACAAGGAGACTGACATTCAGAGGGTGGCAGTGTGCCTGAGGCCCACAGCTGGGAAGAGGCAAGCCCAGGCTGTCTGGCTTCAGGTCCCTAGATTTCTATCCTGCACCCTGACCTCACCCACTAAGACACAGAACCTTGCCTGGATGATGCCTGGCCCACAGAGGGGCTCAGGGACCCTCTGATGGATAGGAGCTGAGCATCCTCTCCCGAGCACCAAGCGCCATGCTGGAAGAGCAGGAGGCACCCAGAGGAAAGACCAGAGAAGGCAGCAGGTCAGTGAGAAGACTCGAAGCAGGCTCGGAGCAAGACCTTAGGGACTGGGTGTGAAAGACTGGAGGGAAGATGTGCCCTGGGGACCTACCTCCTCTCAGGGATCCGCCAGCCACGCTCTAGGGCCCCAGGGACAGGGCCAGGACTCACAAGAAGCGGATTTTAGCTCCAGACAAGGACAGACCACTTGCCTGCCAATGGTATATGCTTCCCGGTGGAGAGTCAGAGCAGCCCCGAGGGGCTGCACACAGACCCAGAATCCAAGGAGGTCATCCCCATGGTGCCCTCCATCTCTGGCACTGTGTCCACTTGGGATTCCCTATCAGCAAGGCAGCAGCCAGAATGTTCTGGTATCCCAGCCACAGCATCCAGGCCGCCACCAAGCTGTGGCTCACCTGTGCCCCTCCTCAGACCCCGCCCCAGGCCTCCATCCTCCAGAAGTGAGAAGATGAGAGCCCCAGGGACTTCCCTGGTGGTCCAGTGGCTAACAATCCACCTTAAAATGCAGGGGATGCAGGTTCGATCCTTGATTGGAGAACTAATATCCCACATGCTGCAGAGCAACTAAGCCCCACGCTGCAACTACTCAAGCCCACATGCTTTGCTGTGCACACACAGCTAGAGAATCCGTGTGCCACAGTGAAAGGTCGTGCATGACACCATGAATATCCTGAGTGCTGAACTAAGACCAATGCAGCCAAATAAGTAAGTATGTACCTTTTCTTAAAAATGAGAGCCCCAGACCAGCCTCAAGGAGCCCACAGCACAGAGCAGCAGGAGGGCCAGGAGCAGAGCAGCTTTCCACCATGTGCAAAGGCACAGAAGGTGTTCTTCCATCCTCTAAGCATTCCCAAGCACCGCTTGCCAGACTAAGTCAGGCCCCTTGGGCCCCTGAAGGCCTGGAACCCAAGCGGACACCGCATCTTACAGATCCACATGAGGAGACAGTCTGATGCTGAAGTCCCGGCAAAGGGACCAGACAGAGCGCTGCCCGCCTGCACTCCCTCCCTGATGGACAACCAGGGTCCCCAGGCCTCAGCCAGCACACACTCCCTTTACTCGGGGATCTTCATCCCTATCCAACCATCATGGGGTTAAAAGCATCAACAACCCCAGAGAGAGTTTGCATGGTTATTTCCACTTTTTGTTCAATTAATTATTGTAATATCAATAGATCTTTAATTTTCTCATCACTGAGTAATGGGAATGCGTCTCAATTCCACAATATAATTAATTAGTTATGAGTGTTCAAGCTCAAGCTCCTGCTCAAAGTCTTGCTGGGACAAGCTCCCGAAAACTGCCCCAGGGAGACCAGCACTAGCAGACAGATGTCCTGTCCGGAGTTGGAGAACACATGGACCAGCCTGGGTCCGAGAAGGGGTAGGAGACACTCCAACCCGACCCAATCCGGTCAGAGCCCAAGGGAGGGTATGGAACTGGGTTGAACAGATCTTCAGGGGGTGCTTCCTGCGTGCCAGCGCTAGAGCCCTGGACACGGGAGGACCTTGTGTCAAGGGCTCTCAAGGAAACAACAGAGGCAGGACACAGGCAGAAATCCTGTGTGCTAGTTCAGTCACACATTGTCGAGCATCTGCCAAGTTCTGGAGACATGGTGGAGTCTGATCAAGGTGGCAACCCTGCCTGGTAGGGGTTCCTAACAGCAGGAGCTTAGCACTGAAGGCTGAGCTGTTCACCAAGTAAACAGTAGAGTCAGGCATCCTGGGCAGAAGGGGCAGCAAGTGCAAGGACTTGCAGACGGGAGGAGAGCAGTGATCCAGGGAACTCAGTTTCTGGATCATTAGGGGAGTGTTTGGGGCAAGAGCCCCATCTGATGCTGAGAAGGCCATGGAGGGACAAGGAGGCTTCCTCCCTACTTCTACATGATCACTGAGAGCCTGAGGGAGCCAGGCTGAGGTCAGCCAAGTGGACGCCTGCATTTCCAGACACTTCCATTTCCAGAAGGGAATAGGGGCCAGGGTGGGGAGGGGTGGCACGGCAGACTCTGGAGCTGCCTGCCTGCCAGCAGAGGAGGGCCTCATGGGAACCCCACCCTACACGCCCTGGCTAAGCCCCACTTGGATCACTTCACAAGCCCAAGTGGTCAGACAGCTGACAGAGTGAAGCGCAGGGTCTGGGAGGCTCCCGAGGAATGGAAGTGGCCCGTGCCACCCGACGACCTCAGCCCCAGCTCCAGGTCAACTCTCCCCAGAGGTCTCCTTCCCATTCGCTACCCTCGCCAACACTCAGCGCTCTCCATAAGCCGGACACAGGGCTAAGGGTTTCACACAGGCGAACTCACCCCATCCTCTCCGAGTGATGCCACAGATGAGCGGGCTCAGGCACAGACAGGTGACTTGCCCATGGTCACAGTGACAGGTGGCAGGGCAGGACCCTGACCCTGCCAGCCGATGGAGAGATGGACACGGCCTCTCCGTCACCCTTTATCCAGTCTTGCACACACCCTCCCTGCCACTGGCATGGCCTGGGACCAGGCTCAAGCTCCCCATACCTCATCTCTGAAACAAAGTTCATAGGGGTGCCATCCTCCCAGAGCAAAGGCGAGGATATCAATTCCCGGGACAGTGCTTGTCCCTGGGCATGAGCTCAGTGCACGTGGCCTGTCACTCTTGGTGCTGGTGTGGCTGTGGTGGAAGTGGTGATTTGTAGCAAAAAATCTGGCACAGGTGAGGGGCCGTCAGGAACAGGCCCCACCCCCCAAAGAAAAAGAGAAAGTCTCACTCAACAGACCAGAGCTCAGTGGAGTGGGTCTCCATTGCAGGAGGCTGGGATGGGGACAGTTGTCCTCAGATAGACCCTTCAGGGGCTCGGTTACTCAGAGCCACACCACAGACCAGGGAAAAGAATACTGCCGGCCCTAGCCTGCCTTTCCACACACATCCACATGACCCGAAGCCACAGGGCCTCCTGGGTCTTACATGCCAGGTGCCAGTGGGCACTCAGCACCACACACCACCCTGGGAGCCAGGCAATATTAACCCTACTTAACAGATGAGGAACCTGAGGCTCAGAGAAGTACAGTAACAAAAAATAACACTGAAAAGAGCTAACACTTGTTGCGCAGTTGCTCTGTGCAGGCCCTGGAGAAAGAGCTTCACTTGCATTATCCTCTTAATTCTCAAAAAGAGCAGGATTATTGCTGCCAGTTTGCAGGTGAGGAAACCGAGGCTTGGAAGTGGACATTACATACCAAACTGTCACTTCTACCCTCTAGCATGTGTGGAATCCAAACCCTCAAGCCTGATGACGGTCACTCTTTCACTCAAGGTCCCCAGGGCAAATCGGGCAGATGCCAGGGTGGACGGGGACCACTCTCTCCTCTAGGATGTTTAATCCAGCCATCCCTCACTGCCATCACTCTGCACATGCAGATACATACACACAGTTCCCCGCTCCCTCTCCGCAACTCTATTCCCACACTGGAGGAATAATCAGGGTGAGCACTGGATGGTGTCAGAACAGGGAATTTTTCCAAACCAACACAAGCTTCTCCCAGCTCCCACAAAGAGGCAGCAGCTATACAGAAACCCCCAGCAATGTCAGGAATCCCATCAGAGCCCCAGATTGGCAGGAAGAGGAGGTGCTCTTCTTCAAGAGACCAGCTACATGTCCAAGCCCGGGCTGAGCTCAAGGCTCTGCAGGGCCAGGGCAGACCCTGGCTACTCAAGAGGCCCAGGCAGGCACCAGAAGGAGAACTGTTGTCTGGGAAAGAGACACGGGGATTTGATGCTGCAGCCCTGATTTCTCTGACTGCTACCGATTAAATCAGGGATAATGTCCCCGCTCTAGGAAGCAGATTCCGATGCAGCTTAAAATCTACTCAGACACCGCACCATTATGCTAAGCAGTGCGGCTGCAAGGGGGCGGTGCCGCCTCGTTTATCATCCCTGGCAGGAGAAGCACCGCCAGCCAGGCCACTACCCGCTCCAGTGGGAGACAGAGGGCGCAGCAGGGCCTCCGTCTCCTGGCTGGACAGACAGAGGGCAGCCGCAGCCCCCTCCCTAGTCCTACAGACCCGGAGGCAACAACAGTGAGAGTCCGTGTTCAAGACATCATCTCCCAGAGCCGGGGCTAAGCTAGTACTCACACATCCTCAGAGATGTAAATTATGTGGGTTGAACTAATGAGCTATATATGTATCTTTCATCCCCTAATTAACTGTGGTTTAATGAATTTCTCAGCACATTGCTGCCAGAATAGCCTTGCAGCCCAAAAGATTTTTTCCCCCTCCATTTCAGGTAAATATTTAAACACCCCAAACTAAAAGGAGCACCCGTGCCTGAAATTAAAGGTTTGATGCCACCCAGGGTAATTAGACCCCTATCTCATTGATTCAACATTTTCATTTTTCCCTCTCTCTTCCCGTGGCAATGGCAGGACTAGGTCCCTGGCCGGGCACAGGGCCTTGGATTCCTGGCAGACCAAGGGGCATATGTCTAGCTTCCCATACCTGGAAGCTCCCCTCCCAGGTTCTTGGGGACTGGCTCCGTCCAGGAGGGAACAGAAGAGTTACCCACCTGCCAGTCCTGGGGTTGGCACAGAAATCCCTCAGGGCAAGGGGGCCTGAGACATGGCCGAGCATCCTGGGAGGTCAGGGTGCCGCCCAACCAGGAGCTCACATCCCAGCACCCACCTCTCACCTCTGATGGTGAACTATTCCCAAGTCTCATTATTACTATTATCACGACTCCTATTATCATTAGCTTTTTTCTATTACTCACAGCTAGTACATATCAGATGCTTAAGGCAACATTATCTGGAGACCAGGCCTGCCTAGAACCATCCCATCCCTAGGCCTCTCTGACTGGCTCAGGGTCAGTCTGGGGGGTGGAGGACCCTCTCCCTCACCTCTCGCCACTGGCCCTGCCACTTCCTGCCCGCTCTGACCTGGGCCACTCAGGCAAAGCCAGAGACCCCTGGAATATATGCTGCCCACATGCAGCTCCCTAAGAGCCTGGTGTGGACACCTCTCCTCACTCTCCTGGGGCCTCTCTGGCACCTGGAATTATGTGTTTGGAAAGTGAAAAAAACCCTGGCCTATCTGAACTCAAGCCACCTCCAGAAGAATCAAGCAGGGGAGCTCCTGACAATGACTCCAGCTGGCCCTCAGTGCCCCAAACCCAGCCACTTGCAGGCCACCTCACAGGGCAGTGAAATGTGACTCTGGGAGGAGTCTGAGGGTCTGTTCTGCCACACAGACCACAGAGCCCAGAGTCTCCTTCACTGATACCCCCCACAGGCCACCCAGCATCCCTTGTTTCAGCCCCTCTGCCTCCCCCAAGCCCGTCCCTTCTCCTCCCAGGGATGCTGGGTCACCACTGCCCAGGGGCCCTGCCTACCCAGTGCACCCTGCCCAAGAGCACCCACTCGTCTTCCTGACCCCACCCAAAAGCTTATTCCAGGCCTTGGGGTCCTCACTGAGGTCACCTCTCCAAAGCTGTGCCCCACCCACGGCCTCCCACAGCCTGTCTTGACTCCTATCTGCCCCTCCACATCCAGCTCACATGGCCTCACAGTAGTGGCCATCGTGATGAGTCCACCCGTTCAGAACCCTTGGGAAGCTCAGCAAGCTCATGACAGCCTTGAGTCACTAAGGCTGTCACCAAGTAAGACCTCGCAACTGTCCCTAAGGGTGACTGGCGGCCCCTCTGTGCAGATGAGGAATGGGCTGACCTCTTCAACACAGACAGGACTCGTCTACTTCAGAGTCCCTGGCATTGTTCCGGGAAGCTGTGGGTGTCAATAAATACTTGTCTAGATGGCTGCATAACTAGAGGGACAAATGGACAGACGGGATGGATGAGTGAGTGAGTGAGTGAGTGGGAGGTGGGGTGAATGTATGGATGTATGGATGGACAGACGGATTGATGGGGAGAAGGATGTAAGAAGAGAGGGATGGGCAGACAGATGGACTCTCAAACAACAACCAAAATGAGACCCCAGCCAGCCCCCAAATCCAAAGAGTTGGCTGGACACTGTCTCCAAGAGCAATAGGCCAAGAGGAGAGGCCCTACGGGCTTCAGTAAGGGGCCATGATATTAGGCCTGCCTCCTGAGGGTCTCTCCAAAGCAGGGGGAACCAAGAAGAGGCAGGAGACAGAGTCTGAGGTCAGGAAGGGGAGGTGACTGAGCCAGTGGCACTAGGCAGAGCCGACACCAGCACCAACTGGGCCCCAAGAGGCCCCCGGGAGCACCAAGCCATGAGCTGGAGATGGGATGGGGCAGAACTCCACCTCGTAGAGAGCCTGGCAGAGTCGGACAGGACCAGGGTGGGCCCCCTGCCAAGCCCTCAGAACACCAAGACTGAGTTGGTAGCATGTCTGTTGGTCCCCAGGTCCTCCAGGCAGGCCTGGAATGTGGTTCTGACCGCTCTGACAGCTACACACCAACAGAATCTAGAGATGGATTGAGTCCTTCCCCAGAGGCTGTGGTGTGGCTGGGCTGTGGACGGGCACTGGCCCAGAGCCCAAGTATAGTCAGTACTAACCCAGCCAGGGAGGAGGTGGTGCGTCCTTGGACACAGCTGTACCTCCCCTTTTGAGCAGAGCAGGAGGCCGAGGAGGCTCAGGCCTCAGTTTGGACTCCATTTCTAGACCCTGAGAAACGAATCTTTGGACCCAGGGACCACCAGCCATAGAGGCGGCTGCCCACCCCTCCCAGTGCCCCCACTTCCCCCAGAATGCACAGAATCTCATCTCTGCTTATTAAACTCCTTTCCCAAAACCCACAGGCAAAGCAGGGAGACAGCACAGAAGGAGCAGATTAGGATACAAAGGCACCATCTAATGAGGTGGTCACTTTCACCCACCTGGACGCCCCCTCCCCACTCCAGGAGGCTAGGGGCTGCCTGGGCACTGAGGCCTCACACTGAACAGGTGGCCACAGTCAGGCAGATCTGCAGAGCCAAACTGGGAGGAGGAAAGCAGGGGCGAGGGGCCGCCAGAAATGGCTGAAACAACAGTAACAATATTACGAGACTCTACCAAAAATATCCATGAGCTTTGTTCGGAATTAGCAGACTTAGAAGAAATCGCTACCTTCTGTGTGGGTCGTATCACCTGGGACAAGTCGGTTTCTCAGTCAGATTGTCTCTGAGTGTGACAATCTCCACCTTTCAGTTTCATCAGGATTGAAGGAACCAGAGAAAGCACATCAGCTCACAGGCCCAGGCACTTCGCAGGCACGGGGGAAATGGAGCCATAACCACCCTCAATCCCCCAGGAGAAAACTCTGGTCTCCTGACACCTGCACTTACTCTGGGGCAATGCAGCCCCCAGGAGCCCCCAGGAAACTTGTGCTTGCATGCTAAGTTGCTTCAGTCATATCCGACTCTTTGCGACCCCATGGACTATAGCCCGCCAGGCTCCTCTGTCCATAGGATTCTCCAGGCAAAAATACTGGAATGGTTTGGCATGCCCTCTTCCAGAGGATCTTCCCGAGCCAGGGGTCAAACCCACACCTCTTGTGTCTCCTGCACTGGCAGGCAGGCTCTTTACCCCTAGGGCCACCCGGGAAGGGCCACCCGGGAAGCCTGCCCCTAAATACTTCACTCTTCTGACCACTATGATACCATCAGATGGAGAGAAGAGCCCATACTAAGGCTTCCCCTATTCTTTAGGAGGTGGGGGTTCTCAGGGTGTCCCTTCTTGACAGCAGGACCTATGCACTGGGGCTACAACTGGAAGGCAGAAGAGGGTCCATCTCCGTTGGCCAACAAGGGCCAGCTGCAGTCACCACTGCAGGGCCCCACCTTCAAGGCCCGCACTGCAGCTGAATCAGATCCTCCTCCCCATACATGCGCCCCATCCCAGTCTCTGACCTCAGACAAACCTACCTGAACACCGATCAATCCCTCACCCCACCAAGAGGAGAGAGCTATTCCAAGCCTCAGTGCTTTAGCCCAGGCAGTCTCCTCTGCCGAGAACTCCTCTCCCTCAACTCACTGCTTTGCAGAGCTAATGCCTTCTTTAATCTTCAGAATTAACGTCAGCCCAGGCGTCTGCTTCTTGAGAAAGGTTCCAACTGCCACCAAACTACTGAGCCCCCAGTTCCTCTTACACGCGCTCGCTTTCATGCCTGTCTCCCCCAGCATAGAGCCTACCAGTCCTCATTTACTGGACAGGGCTCACAGCTGGTTTCATCAGGGACTGATGAGTGAATGAGTGAAGAGGCCCCACAGGAATGCCGCATGAAGAAGATGCAAAGGCAGGAGCCTGCATGGCTACCATCTCCAGGGACCAAGACTCGCCCCGTGCAGAAGAGGCCCCGCCAGACTGGGAATATGACATGTTTCCCTCTGCGCTGGGCATTCAGGGCAGCCACACTCAGAGGCAAAGGGGGGGATGACGTAACCTCACCATCCCCTCAGCATTTCCCCTCCGGCTGCCTTTGAGCAGTCTCCTTATTTCCACGGTTATATTCTCACTGCTCAGCCTTCTGGAAGAAGAGTGTGGTGTGGGGAGGCCTGGGCACTGGAGTGTCTTTTGGGCACAGGAAAATTCCCCCAGTGAGCAGCAGAGTGCCGAGCCTCCGATTTGCTCTACAGAGCCAGCTCCTCATGCAAGCATGCTGCATCTCAGGTCCCCATTAGGACACTCTGCAGTCTTGTCCTAGAAGCATCTTAATATTGCGTGTAATTCACAGATATAGAGAACAATCTAGTGATTACCAGTGGGGAGAGGGAAAGAGAGAGGACCAAAGTAGGGGCAGAGGATTAAGAGGTACAAACCACTACGTATAAAATAAATAAGCTACAAGGATATACTGTGCAGCACAGGGAAGATGGCCAATATTTTATAATAACTTTAAAAGGAGTGTACTCTATAAAAATATTGAATCACCACGTTGTGCACCTGAAGCTAACATGATATTGTAAATCAACCATACTTCAACTTAAAAAAAGAACCCTTAAAAATTGTGTGTATTTTTATATACAATAAGATAAACTTAACACCAAATTAAACAGTCTCACAGCTACAGCCAATCCCTGTACCCACACTCACAGGCCCCCGCCTCTGCCAGGAGCTGGTGCCCAAGCCTTGCAGGGCCACCACCCAGCTGTTCCTGAAAAATCCTCAATTTGCACCCTTCTGCTCAGTTCCCCAGAATGTCAAGTCCCAGATGGAGTGACCTGCAGGCTTTTGAGTCAGCAGTAGGCACTACCACCTGAATCTACTCAATCCACTGCCAAGAAAGGCAACATGGAGTGCCTCCTCCAAAGAGCTCACACTTCGGAATTTGTCACCAGTCACAGCCTATGAGAGTCGGAGCCAGGATGAGATAGCGGCTGGAGTGAAACAGCCCCCAATCACCCAGCTGCCTCTCCGGTCACTCAGGGTATCACCAGGATCAGAGACACAGACGTGGCACAGACGCAGATGCCTCACACACACCTGTGTGGCCAGGAGGCAGCTCAGGGCCAGACACCTGCGGCAGCCACTCTAAGGTCCAGCTGGGCCGAGGGCTGTTCTGGGAAGCTCCGTGAGCACAGACTTCCTAGGGGAATATCCTGATGGGTGCTCTCATTACCTAAACGAGGTGCCTTGAGCAAGACCTGAACGGAGCAGCACCTGCATCTGGGTAAGCTGTTCCACAACATCGTCACCAATGCTCTGGTAGGCAGGCCTGGGTGTCTTCATTTCCTACCTGAGGCTCTGACCTACCTGAAGTGACCCTGCTGTTGAGTGGCAGTGCCAGAGTGCCAGGCTTCCCAAGTGGCGCTAGCGGTTACAAACCTGCCTGCCAGTGCAGGAGACATAGAGACACGGCTTCGATCCCTGGGTCAGGAAGATGCCCTGGAGGAGGGCATGGCCACCCACTCCAGTATTCTTGCCTGGAGACTCCCATACAGTCCAGAGGGTCACACGGAGTCAGACACGACTGAAGCAACTTAGCATGCATGCACACCAGCACAGAGCCCAGGCCCAGCTGACCCCCCAGGCCCACAGAAACTTTCCCCTCCATTCCACCAGCCTCTAGTAGTGATGAGTCCAAGGGGGAGCAGGGCGATGCCAGTCTTCCCTCCAGCCAGACACAGGACTGGCCGAGCAGAGCTTCACTACGAGGCCCAGCCTGGAGCATCCTTCTTCAGCCTCAGGCTGCCCAAAGGCACCACCTCCACTCAGACCTTGCTGAGTGGTCTCTTCCCCGAGGACTTGCCTAGACCACCCCCTTGCTGGGCAGCTCTCATGCCGCCCCCACCACACTCCCTCCAACGCCAGCACTCCACACTGCCCACACAGGATTATTGATGGGTTTGGGGGAATAGATCCACAGGGGGCATGAACAAATGGATGAACAAACGGATATGTGGTTTGGCACCGACTCTAATTTGGTGTGCAAACTCTTTATGTCTCCAGGATCAGTGAGGAAACGTGTCTCCCCCCTAACAAGCTGCAGTCGGTGACTTCCATTATCCTAGACCAAAGACACTCAGCATCCGTCATCTGTGTTGGTAGCCAAGTGACACCGTCTGACACCTACTGTGGCTGCGCGGTGGAAGGATGTCTTTACATAGTTTGTGCTCCCTGAGATAACATTACCGTTTCCGGGGGGCCTCCAGCTACGTGTGAAATATCGGTGCACAGTCTGAATTACCTACCTGATGATTTCATGCTGAATTTCCTGAGTCTCCGAGCAGAATCATGAATGTAAAGAAGGACTGCTTCTCTGGGCCTTCACCACATCTTTCATCCAGAAAATAAGTGGTGATAATATGTATAATATGTTTACTGACAGGACCGGGGGCTCTGTACAGATAACTCTTTTATGACACAAAGTACTTAACTAAGATGGAAAATGGCATTACTCATGTTAAATTCAAAATGAGCATTTTGTCCCAGATTGCTAGAAACCCAGTAAATGTCATTAGCTATCAGGTTACAATGAAATCCGCAAAGGGTTACTCTTTGGTAATTACATTTACTGTAGCTATAGAAACAAGGGACATCAGACTCAACCAGGCTGACAGCTTTGTCTTTTTCCCCAAGAACAAGCGGCTCAGCTACAGGTTGCCATCTCCTAAGTCTGGGCTCCATACCTTCCATCTCGGCAGCCTGCTCTTGGGAAAATTGTTTTCCCCACAGGCTCTAGGCTGGAGCCCTAGGACACGGGCTTCTGTGATTCTCGACTGGAAAATGATGATAAAAGACAAAGGATGTACTCTTCCTGCAGTTTCTGCATCAAAATGTGCCTCCTGAACGTGTGCTGGGAAGTCCTGCTTCCTGGGGGCCATCCTTCTGTGGAGAATGCTTTATTTACAGCCAGTGTGCCACCGTGCAATGCATGTCCCCACCACAGAGCCCCACACACACTGTCATTTCCCGCCCAACGTTCACAGCCCTCCCTCCAAGGACAAGAAATGCACCCATCCAAAGGGAAGTCTGGAGTCCACTAGAGTGGGCTTCCCTGGTGGCTCAGACTGTAAAGAATCGTCCCACAGTGCAGAAGAGCCAGGTTCAACCCTTGGGTTGGAAGATCCCCTGGAGAAAGGAATAGCAACCCACTCCAGTATTCTTGCCTGGAGAATCCCACGGACAGAGGAGCCTGGCGGGCTGCTATATGCATGGGGTTGCAAAGAGTCGGACACGACTGAGCGACTAACACTTTCACTTTCTTTGAGCTCCAGTGGCCTTCTCAGACTCCTGTGGCATTCAGGGGCAGACAGGCCAGGCCAGAGGGCCCGGGAAAGAAGAAATGGGAGGACACACAGGGAACCTAAGAGGCGGAGGCTGCTTCAGCCGCAGTGGAGAGCGGGGCTGGCGCCCCATGCAGCCAGAAGGGCCAGCAGAGGCCTCTTCACCAAGGGCTGACACCTCCCTCTCTCACGCGCCTGCTCTCCTCTCCTCGCCACCTGGTGGCCCAGCCCCTTCCCTCTCCAACTGCAACAAGCAGCGCTTCCCCACCGGCTGCCCTCCTCACTCACCGACCGGCCACGGTCCTCTGCCACCTGTCACAGCCAGCACCTGCCTTCACCTCCTCAGCCAGAAGCTTTCCTCATTACCTGATACCAGCCAGACACCCTCCTCCCCAACCCGTGACAGCCAGCGCCTCCCTGGACCGCCGGTGGGTGTGACAGCAAACACCTTTCCTTACCAGCACTCGCCCTCCACACCTGTGACAGCCAACCTCTTCCCTCACCATCTTTGACACACATCATCTCTCACCATCTCTGTGTAGCAGCCCACACCTGCCCTCACCAAATGCTAGTACCAGAAATTTCCCCAGTCATTTTCCTCTCATCTAGTGGTTCTCAGAGTGCAGTCCCCAGACCAACACCATCAGCACCCCTTAGAAACTTGTCAGGATTCAATTTGTTGTAAATCTTGGGCCCCACCTAAACCCAATGAATCAGAAAATTCTGAAGTGGGGCCCTGCAATTCATGTTTTTTAGCAAGATTTTCAGTTGACCGTGATGCCCATGAAATTTGAGAACCACAGTGTCTGTTTTCCAGAATGACCTTGGGAGCGTGCAAAAACCCTGACAGACAGGTTGCACCCACAGAACAAGGGGGTCCTGGTGTCACGGATTTCACAAGCTCCCAAATAACTGTAACATGCACCTGGTCCCATCTGCTTCTCTGGAAAGGCTGCAGCTGGGCCGCGGGCAGAGGTACCCCCCACCTAAGACTGGCCATCACCTGCCTGATGTCCAACAGCCCCCTTATAGGCCACAAAAATGTCCACGGGATGAGAGTTCCTGGCAGCAGACCTGGCCAGACCCATGCCTGCTACAGCACCCCAGCCAGGGATCCCTGGGCTGCAGAGAGACGCACTCTGGCCATACCTGCCTAGGTGCCACTCATGACGTCACTGACAGCCACCTGTGATGACAGGGGAGCCCCTCAAGGACACGGGAAGCCCAGTTGAGGACCAGCTTCCGGGATGAGCCACATGGGAGTCCACTGTGGATAAACCCTGCATGAGCCCGGCCCCAAAGCCCCAGGCCAGGCCTACCCTTGGGAACCAAGCTCTCTTGCTACTCCATCAGCCCTCCATTCACCTGCGTGTCAGCCCACTGTGACCCCTCTCCTCCACTCCCTGAGGAATCACAATTATTTGAGAAAGACCTGGAAGGCAACAAGCCAAAATGCAACCCTGGTTGGGTTACGGAGTGTGGTAAAGGTAGATGATTTTTTTTCCTTTCTTTTTCAAAGATTCTGTCAGATAATTACACTGCCTTGGTAATTTTTTTTTTTTTTAGCCATGCCCTGCATTTTGCAGGATCTTAGGTCCCCAACCAGGAACTGAACCCAGGCCCAGCCGTGAAAGATACCAAATCCTAACCACTGGGCCACCAGGGAATTCTCCACACTTTAAAATTAATAATTACAATAAAATGTCTCCATTCCTCAGGGCCTCGGGCACTGATCACCTCAGGAGCAGCTTCCCTGGCCTCGCACACTTGGGGTGCCTTGGCTGAGCTCCCTTGCAGCCTGTGTGCACACCTGGCTGGGCTCTGAGCACCCACGGCTCAGGAGGTCCTGCTTCTCCCGCCATCACCAGCTTTCTCGCACAGTGCCATCCTTGGGCCTCAGAGGAGTCCCTGACTGCCCACTAAGAATCCTGGGGTAGCCTTGGCACTGTGCCTCTAAGAGGTCAGCTTGGTCCTGCCAGGCAGGGGCCCTGGATACCACAGCTGGAGAGACTGGCCATGTCCACTCACCTGTGCTAGGCTGGGTCAGCAAGTGGACAGGCAAGAGCGGTCCAAGGGCCTCGCCTCGGCTGCCCACCCCGGAACGTACTTCATCTCAGCTTCTTATATCCTCCACATCGCCTTCCCATGGATGCACAGGGCAGTTAGTAACCAGAGCTCCCAGAGAGGAAACCAGGATAATTCAGATCACAACTCGCCTTTGCCTTTCCTTCAAAAGCAGGCATGTAACAGGCGCCGTCCAGCTCTTCAGAAGATGACACAGCTCTCCTAGCCCACAGGTTTGTCAGTGTGAACTGTACCTATATGTCTTGCTTAGAATAGTCCTGGGTAGAGGGACAACTCCGTGGCCTCCCATCCAACCCTCTCCACACCTGGGGGCTCGGCCAGCTCTTCTTCCCCTCCTCAGCAGTCTGAGGCCACCATGTCTGGCCAGAGCAGGGGCTGCGCTCCCACCAGGACATGCCCAGCTGGACCCCACAGATACTTAATTTGCCAGACTATGTCAATGCCTCCACATTCTCACGATCGTCATAAATTTGCCTTCTTGGCAAAAGAGCCCATGAGTGATGACAGAGACAGACCAGCCCCATCTCCATTCCAGGAGGGTCAGCGCCCAAACAAATATTTAATTCACAAGGTTGTTTGGGACATCAGTAAGTAACTGCGTGCAGCACCAGGCAGAAGTTAAGTGCACGGTCGTAGAACTGCACGCAATCACAGCCTGACCTGGTGGGCCGCTTATTCTTCTTATACCGCCCAATCCACCCTGCTGAGTGCCCTGTGAGGCTGGCGTCTGGGGGCTCCACTCTTGGGCTTCCTTGCTTCCTGGCTTCTACTTGGCTATACATACCGGAAGGCATCATCAGGTGATCAGAGGGTTGAGCTGGGCCTGGATTTGCAGTGGCTGTGCTCCCACACCTGGGACACAGCTCCAATGGGCAGCCCCTCTCTGACTGCTGAATCCTTTCCTCAGGGCTCAGTAACACTGACCCTACCCTGACCCTTCAGGCCTAGGCATGGTGCAGCTCCCTACTCGCTCCTCATTGCTTCACTACCCCTGTTTGGTTCCTCTTCATTTAACTCTGTTCAATGACCCCTGGGAACGTGTGGTCTGTTTCTTGCCCAACACTGACCTCACCTGGAGAATCTATACCTTTAGGTTTTGATGTGGGGTTGGATTTCAGCAAAGTATTGTACAGTCCTCTGAGGTGGGCTGAGTGCCAGTACAATTAGGTGGACTCAGAGATCACATTAACCAGATCCAAAGTAGGATGATTCATAACAACCAGCAAAGTGTCTCCAGTGGTACACCTGAGTGCTCAGTCCTAAGACCTGTCTGCTCAACATTTTTATAAGGGATTTGGCAGAGGACATCGATTGCTCCTGATCTCATGGGAGAGATAATTAGTACACAGAATGGAAGTGTTTGGGACCCAAATATTTGGAAGCTACATGGAACAATGGGCCATACTCACAGAACAGAGAGAGACGGAGGACGAGAGGTTTAGAAAGCCAAAGGCATAAGAAGAGGTGAAGACTCAGTGAGGAGCTCATGGGGGAAGGACTTGGGTGCAGCCACCTTTAGGCTGAATCTGAGTCAACAGACTAGCGTGGCAGTCACAACGATGATGGGTAGGTGAACAGGACGGCACGCAGGATAAGGAGAGAACAGGCCAGGTGTCAACTGAGAGCTCAGTCCCTCCCGGGCTGTAAAGGGACAGGGGAGTGCTGTGGAGGAGGCTTGGGAGGGGACAGCCAGGCCAGTTGTACAGGACGCAGAGACCCACCACGGTGCGTGATACTGCGGGGGCCAGACAGAGCCGGGGAGAGGCAGGCCAGGGAGAAGGCAACATGAGAGGCGGCTCCAGACCGCTAAAGGGATTATCTGCTGGAAGATAAAGGACAAGGGAGCAGTGCCAAGGACCTTCTCTCCCTGATCCAATTAAAATTGTCTGCAATCACCGAAAAAAGACCGTCAGCAGCACTAACAGTCGTGAACAAAATCGGACCCCTGCCTCAAAACACGTGCTTCCTGCCGGCAGCCAGGGTGCTGGGGTAGGTGTCCCCCTCCAGCCTTACAGGCCAGCTTTCTACCCAGAAGACTCTACGAAATCTCTCAGCAAAACGGGAAGGAACAACAGAGAAAACACAGGGATGTGTAAATAGGTAAAAAATAAAATCTCCGATCCAATTTTAAAAAAAGAGAAGTACAATTTCAGAGGTATGGCCAACCCTAAAATAGACTCGCACATGGAGCACAAGAAGATTTTAGAAAAATGGTACCAGTTGTTTTCAAAGAGAAAAAAAAATACATTTCATCGATTGAATAATAGAGCTCAAACCGAAAGTAATATCTGTATGATTCTAATAAACTCACTGTTGGAAAGAGTAAAAAACAGAAACGGTACTGCCAAAAAACTGTACCAGTAAAACAAAAAACACACTGGAGAAATCTCAGTATTAATCAGTTTAAGCTAAGATACAGTGTCATAACAAACAATCCCAAAATATCAGTGGCTTAAGTGGGCAAAGGACTATTTTCCTCTCATGCTACATGCGTATTGCAAGTTGACTGCAGCTATTCTTTGTGGCATCGTGATCCAGACCAAGGGAGCAACCCCCACTTCTCATGGCAGAGAGAATAACAGACGTGCCAGAATCACATGGCAGCTCTTAAAGCTTCTATGCAAAAGAGGCTTACGTCACACTCATTCCTACTTCATTGGCCCAAGCAAGTCACGTGACCAGGAATGACATCATCAGAGCCACCCATAAATCCTCCCACTGTGGAAATTTCTAACAAGACATACCACACATATCCAGAACACAGAGTAAATGAGTGGGGAAGAGGGCAAACGGAAAATGCTGGAAGAACTCTAGCAAGGGCCCTGGTTCCCAAAGATGTAAGAGACAGATCACAGCTCCTTCACAAGGCCACCAAAAGAGTTCCCAGAACTGAACAGAGAACCGAGATTAAAAATCAAAAGGACACATCCTGTCTTAGGAAAAATTTGCCCACTGAAAGGAATGTGAAGTATCGTGACCGAGTCAGGTTTCAATTTAGAAGAAAAAGAGAGCAAGATAGTCTGACGAAGGAACAGTGCCACTTGTGGTCTCAGGCAGGTGGGTGCTGACAGGGCTGGCCCAACAAGAGGCAGTCGGTCACACGCGTTCCACAGATGCACCTCGGAAGCCTCTAGACAACACCTAAGAATGTGGACTCGCTTCCTTCAAGGAGCCCAGCCCCCGCCCAGGACAGGTAGCCTCTTTGCAAACCGTCAGCTCAACTGTTCATCCCAAATGTGTAAAGACAGGTGGCGCTAGTGGTCAAGAACCCACCTGCCAATGCAGGAAATGCAGGTTCGATCCCTGGGCCGGGAAGATCCCCTAGAGAAGGGCGTGGCAGCCCACTCCAGTACTCTTGCCTGGAGAACCCCATGAACAGAGGAGCCTGGTGGACTACAGTCCACGGGGTCGCAAAGAGTCAGACACGACTGAAGCGACTTGGCACTCATGCAGACAGGACTGGCTGGTCCCATACCTCTGCAGTCGTCTTCTCGCCTCTCATAAATCTGTATCGGCCCGTGTTCACCAAGGACAGTCTGGTGCCCATCCTTCCTCATTTGTGTCTGTAAACTATTTGCATGCATAAAACAAAACGTCTCTGAATCATTAAAGAATATGAAAACCATATAAATCTATAATTATATATTAAATTATACACAAAGAATATTAGTGTAAAAGAAGAACAAGGGGAAACTTGGGCACCACCAACATGAGAGAAAAGAATCTGAAAGGTTCAAATCAGAGAAAAGGTTGCTTTTTTTCAAACATACTTAAGCGTGGAGTCCAGCTGGAACTGCAGCTCTAATAGTGCACGTCTAGAGGAGGGGAGGAGAGAGGAAACAAGACGGCAGAGGTAAGGAAAAGGAGAGGATGGCGAGAACCCCGTAGAGAAAGCGCAAGGAGCAGAGGAGCCAGCGAGAGGCCCCGCCCTGACCTCTTTCCACAGCAGGCTTCAAATGGCCATCAAGACGTCTGCTGAGACACACCCAGGAGGGGCGCCTGGTGGAGATAGATTTGGGAAGCTCACAACTACCTGCCTTATGGAGCAACTGGCTGAAATTGGACTCCTTGCTAGGATTTCTCATTGGAGGAGCCTGTGAGATTCCAGGCAGTGGTTTCTCCCTATAAACGGATACACTAACATATATTCAGCCAAAAGTCAACCACTCATAAGTTTGGTTAGTATGACTCAATTCCCACCTGGTCCTAAGATAGCCATGAGTCTGTTCCCTACCCCAACCCATGGAGACTGCCCCCACCCATGGGAACCCTGTGGAGCAGTCATTTGGGCAACGATCACCCTTCTTGTTCTCTGCTCTGCCTTCACCAGGGAAATTCAGCAGTGCCCACATGGCTTCCTGTCACTTTAGAGCCAGCATTTCAAAGCACTGACTATGTGCCAATGCTAAGGCACTAAGCTACACACCATTGATATCCAGTTCAGTTCAGTTCAGTTGCTCAGTCGTGTCCAACTCTTTGCGACCCCATGAATCGCAGCATGCCAGGCCTCCCTGTCCATCACCATCTCCCAGAGTTCACTTAAACTCACGTCCATCGAGTCCATGATGCCATCCAGCCATCTCATCCTCTGTCGTCCCCTTTTCCTCCTGCCCCCAATCCCTCCCAGCATCAGAGTCTTTTCCAATGAGTCAACTCTTCGCATGAGGTGGCCAAAGTACTGGAGCTTCAGCTTTAGCATCATTCCTTCCAAAGAAATCCCAGGGTTGATCTCCTTCAAAATGGACTGGTTGGATCTCCTTGCAGTCCAAGGGACTCTCAAGAGTCTTCTCCAACACCACAGTTCAAAAGCATCAATTCTTTGGCACTCAGCCTTCTTCACAGTCCAACTCTCACATCCATACATGACCACAGGAAAAACCATAGCCTTGAGTAGACGGACCTTAGTCGGCAAAGTAATGTCTCTGCTTTTGAATATGCTATCTAGGTTGGTCATCACTTTTCTTCCAAGGAGTAAGTGTCTTTTAATTTCATGGCTGTAATCACCATCTGCAGTGATTTTGGAGCCCCAAAAAATAAAGTCTGACACTGTTTCCACTGTTTCCCCATCTATTTCCCATGAAGTGATGGGACCAGATGCCATGATCTTCGTTTTCTGAATGCTGAGCTTTAAGCTAACTTTTTCACTCTCCACTTTCACTTTCATCAAGAGGCTTTTTAGTTCCTCTTCACTTTCTGCCATAAGGGTGGTGTCATCTGCATATCTGAGGTTATTGATATTTCTCCCGGCTATCTTGATTCCAGCTTGTGTTTCTTCCAGCCCAGCGTTTCTCATGATGTACTCTGCATAGAAGTTAAATAAGCAGGGTGACAATATACAGCCTTGATGTACTCCTTTTCCTATTTGGAACCAGTCTGTTGTTCCATGTCCAGTTCTAACTGTTGCTTCCTGACCTGCATACAGATTTCTCAAGAGGCAGGTCAGGTGGCCTGGCATTCCCATCTCTTTCAGAATTTTCCACAGTTTATTGTGATCCACACAGTCAAAGGCTTTGGCATAGTCAATAAAGCAGAAATAGATGTTTTTCTGGAACTCTCTTGATTTTTCCATGATCAAGCGGATGATGGCAATTCGATCTCTGGTTCCTCTGCCTTTTCTAAAACCAGCTTGAACATCAGGGAGTTCACGGTTCACGTATTGCTGAAGCCTGGCTTGGAGAATTTTGAGCATTACTTTACTAGCATGTGAGATGAGTGCAATTGTGCAGTAGTTTGAGCATTCTTTTGCATTGTCTTTCTTTGGAATTGGAAAGAAAACTGACCTTTTGTGATAATCCTTAGGACAACCCTTACAGCAACGGGTACCACCATCACCCTCATTTTAGAAATGAGAGAAGTGAGGCTCAGAGAAGTTACATGACCTTCCCAAGTTCACACAGCAAGTGACAGAGCTAGACTTAAAAGCCAGTCCATGCCTCTGAGGGCTTCCCTGGAGGCTCAGCTGGTAAAGAATCCACCTGCAATGCAGGAGACCTGGGTCGGGAATGTCCCCTGGAGAAGGGAATGGCAACCCACTCCAGTATTCTTGCCTGGAGAATTCCATGGACAGAGGAGCCTGGCGGGCTACACAGTCCATAGGCTTGCAAAGAGTCAGACACAACTGCGCAACTCACATTTCCACTCCCACTTTTCCACTTGCCTCTGAGACTTGTACCCCCCCCACCCCCCCGATCAAGTTCCCCACTGCTCTCCTCCTTAGACCTTCAGTGGTCCCTGCAGTGCACTTCTGCCTGAACCCCAGCCAAGTGTTCAAGAGTTCACGGTCTCAGTGGGAACACAGACAGACACCGGCAGAAGTGTCTGGCATGGCAGAAGGCTCAGGGGGGCGGCCAGGGAGGCTGGGAGGAGCCGGGCCAGTAGAACAAGCGAGTGAGTAAAGGTGAGAGCTACATCTGCAAGACACGGAAGACCTCTGGCCAGCGCGGCTTTCCCCGCATCTGCTTGGGAGTGTGATAACCGTGATAACAGACGTGAACAGTGATGGGAGGAGCCTCCCAGGAGAGGCCCCCACTGCCAGACTCCACAATACGGGCCTGGGCTCGCTGGCAGCTCTGGCACTGACAAGACAGACAGTTCCTTCACTCCAGAAGCAGGGAATGTTTTGTGTTTTCCGCTTTTGCTTTAATTTGGAGCTAAACAAAGACCCAGCATGTGGGAGATGGAATGCTGCCTAGGGAGCCTGCTCCATCCCAAACACACATTTCCAAAACCAGAGGAAAGGCCAGGGCTGGGGCTGCAGAGGGCATGGCCCCCACCCTGGGACACAGCCTGGGACCTCGGAGCCCACTCCCCAGAGAACAAGACACCCAGCCAGGTTGGCAAGCCCCAGGAGAGCAGTGTGCTTGGCGGCTTCCTCCTCACACCCCAGGAGGCGATTCGAGCAGTATCCCTCGTTTGTGCATGAGGGAAACTCAGACAGCTGATGTGCCTTGCAATGCAACAGGACCAAGCCAAGTCCCAACCCTCCCTGTCTGAGCCTAGAGCTCTATCTGGGCAGGCCTTGCAGGACTCTAGGAGAGAGGAAGGCCACATAGACTCTGCTTGCCTGGGAAGGGCGTAGCGTCCAATGCGGACTACAGGCTGTCCACTCCACGGTGAAGATCAGATGTGGAAAGTACTGGCAGCGAAACAGACATAGGAACGGTGGTGGTGCTTTAAGTCGTGTCTGACTCTCACCACCCCATGGGCTGCAGCCTGCCAGGCTCCTCTGTCCATGGGATTCTCCAGGCAAGAGTACTGGAGTGGGTTGCCATTTCCTCCTCCAGGGGATCTTCCCGACCCCAGGTCTCCTGCATCGCAGGCAGATGATTTACCAATTGAGCTATGAGGAAAGCCCGGAAGGGCTCCATAATTGTTTTCTCAGAAGATGGAAAGCTCCATGAGGACAGAGACTTCTACTCTGCTCACCTGGGACCCGAGTGCCTGAGGACACCAGCAAGGAGATGCTCCATAACGACCAGGGATCCGTGTGCCAGGGACCTGCAACAGGCTTTAGCGGACCAAGCCCAGATCTGGACACTTTCTGAACTTTTCTTTTTCAACCTCTGGGCTGGGTGAGACAGAAGCTCTGGTGGAGCAGATGGGGATGAGAAGGGAGGAATGAAGGAGGAGGAAAAAGGCAGAACAAGACACAGGCAGCCCACTGCCTGAGAGGGCAGACCCTGCCAGATGCAACAGCACCCCAGGCCCACCAGCCTTGAAGGCCCAGGGCAGAGCCACATAGGTAGCGCCTAAGGACTTGGATGCATTCTGGCAGCCACTGGCCTCAGATCAGCTGCTGTTCAACTCCTAGAGGTCACAGCGTGGCTCTCTGCCCATCACTTTCTCTCTGGAGACCAGCCCAAGGCCTGGTACATAAATACTTGTTACAGAACGTGATGGCCCAAAGGGACTACTTTGTACCAGGAGCTTCACATTTCATCACCAGTTTTCCAGACCTTTGGAAGTACTGTTCCAGTGTCCAAAGGTGGCAAAACTGAGGCTCAGAGAGAGAGCAATGGGTCCAGAGTAACGCAGCTAAGCGGTGACAGTAGTGAGTCTTGGCCTCAAAGACTGTGCCCTTTCCACTGCCCCCACGTGGCCTCTAGAAGGAGGAGAGAGAGGGAGAAAAGGGCTCTTCTAAAGCAGAAAGTAGTTAATCTCCCCTGAGCAGCCTCCCTGAACTCTGTTCCTACAAGTCCAGGGCAGCCAGGGCAGCCAGGGCAGCAGCTCAAAACGCCTGTCTTTACATGCACCCCAAGGCAAAGCCAAGTCTCCCCTAATTCTGGTCCCACCCAAGCAGGAGCCTGCATGCACTGGGCAGACTGTGGCGAGTCAGAAGGGGGCTTTGTACCATCAGTCGCCTAAGGAGCTGGGTCCTTCAGCCCAGCCCCCAATCCATACCACAAGGTCAAGGCCCAGCAGCACAGCAGCCTCCTAGGTCCCCACGCCTCACCCCTCTCCCTTGGGGACCAAATTTGCAGAAAGAGGAGGCAGAGTGGACTTGACTGGACTGCACCCACGGCTCCACCCCCAAAAGTTGGCTGTGGCTGGCGCTGTCCAAGGTCCTTCATTCATAGTGCGTTATCTCTCATACAAGGGGCTTGTTATCCCCATTTCCCTGATAACAACTGAGCTCAGAGAGGTAACAGAACTTGCCTAAAGACTGAAGGTGGCTCTGTGGTAAAGAATCCATCTGCAGTGCCCGAAATGTGGGTTCGATCACAGAGTCGGGAAGATCCCCTGGGTTGGGAAGATCCCCTGAAGGAGGAAATGGCAACCCACTGCAGTATTCTTGCCTGGATAATCCCATGGACAGAGGAGCCCGGCAGGCCACTTACTATCCACGGGGTCACAAAGAATCGGACACAACTGAGGGACTAAGCACACACACATGCAAAGATTGCACAGCTGGTGAGCAACACCCAAACCCAGGGACGGCAAACACAAAGCCGTAGCCACCACATACACTGCCTTTCTATGAGCTCTCATCCCAGCCCCATTCCCCCAGACTCCTGCACCGTCCACACAACTGCAGACTGGCTCCTCTCCCCCAGAGCCCCAGAGGCCTGGCAAGAGACAGCCCAGGAGCCCGGAGCCCCCAGGGGACAGTGCCCTTGCCCCAGTGGGGATCCCCCCCACGAGCCCCATTCCCAGGCCCATGGCTCCCTCCCTCCCTCCCGCAGCGAGCTGAGCGGGGGCATAGGCTGCATTTGTGGGAAACCAGGACTCAGCGCGCAGAGAGGGAGTCAATTTATTCTGGAGAAAACATCTTTGTTCTGCGAGTGAAGGGAAGCCATTTCCAACAATTTAATGCTCTGTTCGCGGGCCCGGGTGCTGGGGTTGCAGCGCGAGGCTTGTTCTTCGAGGCAGAGCGGCACATAATGAGGCTTCTCACTGCCGCTCCCTGCCATCCTGCCAAAACCCAGAACGGTTATTTATCCATTAATCTGACATTACACCCCCTGCATTTTATCTGCTTAAATAAATTTGGTGGTTAGAGTGTGTGCCTGGCGGAGAAGCTCCTGCATTCAATTTCCTAGGTGCCAACCTGTGTGTCACTGCCATTACAAAACCCACCTTTGACACCCCGTGGCCTCGACGGTCCCAGCTGAAAAATGGAAAGGGCAGCAGGCAGGATCCAGGGTCTCCCAGCTCTTCCAGACCCAGGCCCCTCTTCTCCAGAGACTGTCTGTCTGGGGTCCCAGCGTGCAGCCACACTCCCTGAAGTCACACGCTGGTGACCTTACACCCAGCAGAATAAGCCACCTCTTTCCACCAGCATCGATGGATCACAGGGAAGAATGGGAAAACCTAGAACCCTGATGCCTGGGCTGGAATCCTGGCTGGGCCACTCACTAACTGTATGGCCTTGCGATGGTGACGTCACCTCTCTGTGCCTCAGCTTCCCCATCTCATTCCTAGGGTTGTGAGAAGTGAATGAGTTAATACTCTTGAAATGTTTAGACTGTGCCAAGCACAAATCAAGTGCTCAGTAAAAGTTGGCTTAAAATATACCTAATTTTAAAACTCTAAGGCAAGCATTTTAAGCACAGCAGTGGAAACAGGCTCAACCACTGGGTCCTAAATGTGTCCTGTAATGAGAAGGAAGGTGAGCAGAGCCCAGCGTCCCCACCCTACCCATTCTACCTCCTTCACTCAGTTAAGGATAGAAAGAGTATGAGAACATTTCACTTGAACTAGCGGTCACACTGCTTGAAATGTTTGAAAGTCATTTTTTAAGCCACGCCTTGTTTTTTAAAGAGAAGAATAACTGAAAACCAGAGAGGGCTTGGGACTTGCCCAGGACTCTCCGCAAGCTCACAGCAGAGGTGGAAGCAGAATCTAGACCTTTGACCCCCGGGTCAAGTTTTTTTTATTGTTTTTAGTACGTGACCTCAGGATGCATTCGCCTCGTCTTCAGTAATGTTTCTACCAGCCTCTCTGCCGAACAGCCTCTCTACCAGGGCAGGCTGATCCACAAACGATACCAGCTGGGCACTCTCCTCTACCACGCCAGCAGCTGCAGTGCCAACCACCCTGTAGGAGGTAAAACCTTGGGACCCTCAGACTTCAATTTCCTCCCACTCTAAGAGACTGGCAACCCCATTGCCCATTTGTCCTTCTTCTGTCATCTCCTTTCCTCCTCTGGGTCTCTGCAGCATCTCCTTGGTCTGGAAACTTGCTGAAACTCCCTGCCTCTCCTCCCTATATCTTGTCTGCCCCTGGGAATAACGCACCCCCACCCTCAGAGCCAGAGTCTGCACCCTGGCTCATCTGCTGGAGGCCAGCCCAGGGTTGGGTGACTCCTAAGCTTTGCTACCCTCCTGCCACCACTTAGCTTCAGATGCAGGCTCCTTGGATGTATCATCGGCCAGCGCACACCCAGCCTGAGCTCACCACACCCCTCTAGGGGCTGTCCCCTTGCAAAGCCATTCCCTGAACACCCTCCAGAGGGCTGGTTGCTCTGCCTGGAGAATGAGACTTCCACAATCTTCTCGCCTGGGAGAGCCTGGCCGGATGCCCCATGCCGACTGTCGAGGTGGGTGGGGAGCGAAGCGGTGAGTCTGTAACCAGAGAGAAGAGTTGTGTCCCACGCAGGATCCGCTCTGCCCAGGCAGCTGCAAGCCCAGCCCCTGCCTCCTTCAGAGCAACAGAGAGGCAGGCATGCGGGCAGACAGACGCCCAACACAGAGACCCCCACACGCTCGCCCGCCGAGTCACTACTGCCCCTTCCTCCTCGGACCTGCAGGCTCAGAAGCCCCTCCAATCTGAACTTGACTGCACCCTGGCCATCCAAAAGCTCCCCAAGGGAGGATGGCTATTTCCTAACCTCCAGAAAGCACCCTGATCATTGCCATCTGCCATCAAAGCCAGGCAGGACCTACCCTTGCCCAATTGCTGGCTTCCCAGGCATATTTAAGCAAGAAAAATGTCATGGGCAAGAAGAAGCCCCCTTGGCCACAGAGAGGGGATAGGCAGGGGCTTCAGGTGGCCAGTCTGGCTTGAACCTTCACTCTGTCCAGCCCCCAGTAGGCTTGAGCTCCTGACACTCCCACCTTGGACAGTCTCATCCTAAAGAGCTATTCTCACTAGCTTCCTACTCTACTTCCCTCACTGATTCCCCCATTGATCTGTGTCTTGCCCTCAATCTCATGCTCACACTTGAGTGTTGCTTGGAAAGTGACCTGTGTCCTAGACCGCATCCGCTTCTGATCATTTCAGCAAGACCCAGGCCCACCCTCTAATAACCTGTGCCAGGCACTGTGCTGAGAGACTTAGGGTCTAAGACATAATTAGGTATATCCCTCCCATTCTAGAGATGAGGACACTGAGGTGCGCCCAAGACACAAAGCTTCTAAGTGGCCCAGTCTGGATTTAAGCCCAGATGTGTCTGAACCCAGAGCCCCAAGCCTTATCCCCAGCCCTGCCACGTGGCTGGCAGGCCCACAGACATGGTTTTGCCCCCTGAATGAAATCACACACCAGGTCCTACCCCTGCATCCTTGGAGGATGAAGGAAGGAGAACTGGGCCCCATAGGCCACATTTTCTGTAAGATTGTGATCAGGGGTCTGTCTTCCTTCAGTGCCGCTAAGACTTACCTGTCTCTGGCAGAGAGAGAAAAATCAATGTTTTACAGCAGTAAAAGGCTGCTCCTGGTTAGACATCAAACGAATCAATCTTCTCCGACAGTTAATTTTCATTTTGCAACTTTCCCCAGTGACAACGACAAGTAATGAACCTGTGGGCCTGCAAAGTCGCTGAGCAGCAGCCCAGGCTCCGACGCCGCTGGCTCACCCCCTCCCCTCCTGTGTGTGCCCCTCGCGTCCGCCTGCTCCTCAGATCCAGCCTACAGAGATGCCTCTCTATCCAGGAAAGCCGGAAGTCGCACTCCTGGGGTGGGCAGACAAGAAACAAACCCTTCAGAGCTCAGGAAGAGGCACTGATGATCCCACGGCCAGCGGTCCCCACCCCATCCTTGCTGAGCCTTGCCCTTCACCACGTCGTCAACCATCTTCCCTAAGCAGCCCATCGTCACTTACTCTCCAACACACCTTTGACTCCAGGACCTGCCATCAGCCCCACAATGCACAACACCAATGACCCCAACAGAAAGCTCCTCAAGCACACCCCTCCCACTCCCCCAAACCCCATCATGGAGAATCTACACACACAGCACTCCTGGAGGCCGTCAACAACCCCCAAACCACCATAGCTGGTCCCCATGTGCACTTCACAGATTCCCAGCACTTCCACGCAGCCGAGGGGCCCCTCCAGTGCTGCCTGAATCTGGCCCAAGGCTTCCTCCACCCAGGTGTGAATGGGTGGCAGGTTTAATACAGTGGGGACAGAAAGATCCTCTCCCAGGAAAGGGCCTTTCGCCCACTCTTCCACTCCCAAATCAGCTGATGGCTGTCAGCTCAGCCCAGAGCCTTCCAGCCGAGCTCTCCACAGCTGGCTCTGCGGCCTGCTAAGAGAGATGGGGAAAGACCCACTCAGCCCTGGACTGTGGCTCCACAGTGAGTTCAAAGCCGACTGCAGCAGCTTTCACTGGCTCAGGAAACCCCCACTCCCCGCTACTTCCTGGGACTCACAGCCAGGACAGAGCCAGTCCACAGAATCCTCCCATGAGCCCTACCCCTCCTCCAGCAGGGCGATGACACCACGGAGTGGGACACCCCCTCATTCCTCTACTTCCCAGAAATACTCCAAACCTGGGAGGACTCCTCTCCTAGCCCCTCAGATCTCCTGACCTCAGGAACAAGCACAGCTACCATTAGTGAGTGTCCCTATGTGCTGAGGATGGTGCCAGCCAGGCTGTCTGGCCAGCGCATCCATGTCGGCCTCACGTCACTGCATGGATTCCAGCCCTGGGAGAGCACTCAGCACCGCTGACAGCAATAAGCATTTATTGAATAAATGAACGGAGAGAGGACTTTCCATCTATTCCCTTATGCAATATCTCAGCCACCCTGCAAGCTGGGCATTACTACCTCCAACGGTTTGAGGACAACCATCAACTAACAGAGCCACGTTCAAGCACAAGTTTCTGTCCCACTCCAGAGCCTCTGCTCAGCTCTGACGCACAGAGAGCCCCATTCAATGAGGGCAACATGGGGAGGGGCCACTTGTGTGCGGCCCCACCCTACTCGGGACAGGACTCCGGAGCTCTGTGCCCATCTCTTCCTGACACCAAACCACAGCTCCAGGAAGTGCAGGCAGCAGCCCCCTGCATCTCCCTGGCAACCCAGGAGCTTTTGTTCTTGAAGAATGGAGCTGATTCATCCCCCCTGGGGGAACAGCAGAGGCTGCCGGCAGGGGAGTGCGTTGAGACCCACTCTGCAGCCTAGAGCAACCCAGGCTAGGCTAATGAGTGTGGGGAGGGGAGCCAGGCCAGGCTTCCTGGACAGGCATTTCAGTGCCCACCACACCCTCCGGCCAGAACTCTTACAACCACAGCTCAGTAACAAGACAGCAAAACCGTGGAAGTCTCACTCCTGGCCCGCCCACCTCGCCGTCTTCTTCCCCTTCCCACCACAGTCCCAGGGGCCCCTGGACTTCATACATACAGGTCACTAGCGTCACCGAGCCCCATGTTCTCACTGTGCTTCACACACCCTGTCCTTCAGAAGGCAGAGTCCCTGTCCTTGACCCTTGCTCTGGATTTCTTATCTTTGAACCAAGGGTTCAGATGTTGCCCCTCACCTGCATTTCTCCCTAGGCAGGACACATCACCGCTCCCAGGTACCCCACAGCCCTGTGTGCACCTCGTCTGTATCACACACAGTTCCTCTCACTCAGAAGCATCCCTCTCTTGACATGATTGACTATCCTGCCACTAGACGATGAGTTCCTAGAGGCAGGGAGCAGGAACCTTCTCCCTGAGCATCCCCAGCTCAGGAGAGCATCACAGGGGCTCTGTAAGTCACCCCTGATGAGACAGCACGGAGCATCCACTGCAGACTGCCGCTGTCATCAATGCCCAATCACTCCTCTGTGCCACGGAGCCAGGCCTGGCAGGTGACCTGCTCGGGCCAATGAAATGCAAGCAGTCGTGATATGCGTTCACTCCGGGCAGAAGTTTCAGAGCTGGTCCTTGATTCCCTACCCATATCGCCAACGGTGGCTCAGCACGCTGCTGCCCAAGCTGGTTCCTGGAGTGGGGAAGATGACGACAGGCTAGCAGCACCCTTGGGCCAGCCCCTGATGGACACATGACCTGAGCAAGAAATAAGCCAAGACTGGCAAGCTGCTTGTTACTGTCGCATTCTGGCAAAGCAAGGGGAGAAGGAACAATGCTTCCCATAGCTGCCCAGGAAAGTGCAGATGTCAGGACTCGGCTGGACATCACTAGCATGGCGTGGTTTTCGAAGTCAGCTTACTCTGTATTTCACACAACTAAATCCAAACAAGGAAGAGAAACTGGGGCATGCTAGAAAGACTGAGGTTTCAAGGCAGAGAGACTGGGGTTCAAATCCAAGTGAAGACATATCTGTGACCCTGGACAAGTCCCTTCACCGCTGTGAACCTCAGCTTCCTGATCATAAAACAGATGCCACCATACCTACCCATCGAGGGCATTCTTAAACCATCTAGAGTCCAGACACTGCATGTGAAGGGCCTGGTGCTCTGGGAGTCCTTCAGTGCTCATGGTCGCCAGTCCCTCTGATTAACTTTATCAAAGATATCTGGGGAGTGGGGAGCAGGGTGACCCAATCTGAACACTAAGTCCTGGCATTGGGAGGCACGGGCACCAGCCACCGGCCTTAGGACAGGCTATACCTGAGATAACACCACCTGTCACTCACAAGGTGCAAAAAGAGGCCCAGGTTGCTGGTGAGCTGGGTACTCTGAAGCCACCACACCAATCTCCAAGTCATGCTTCCCACGCTTCCCCCCTATACACACACAGACAAATGGGAGCATTCTGAGAAGTCCCATTTCTGGCTCCCCTGGGGCAACTGAATCCTGGCCTCCAAACTGATCCCCTATTGCTTAAGGGCCCTGTCGTCCTCGTCCTCACTTAGCCTTCCTCTCCTCCTCCCTGAGCACAGGTGGCCCCACCTAGGACTGCTTCCTCTGTCCTTCAGCCTCAGTGCCCAAGCAGAAGACACTTTTGAGGCAAGTTGGCAGCAACTTCTTGGAGACAGGGGCACCTCCCATTTGCTTTCTGCTGTTCCTCTAAGCATTCAGACTTGTCTTTTTAGGGACACAACAGGTGTGTGTACTTAGTCACTCAGTCATGTCCAGTTCTTTGTGATCCCATGGACTATATAGCCCGCCAGGCCCCTCTGTCCATGAGGATTCTCCAGGCAAGAATACTGCAGTCGATTGCCATGCCCTCCTCCAGAGGATCTTCCCAACCCAGAGATAGAGCCCAGGTCTCCCGCATTGCAGGCGGATTCTTTACCATCTGAGCCGTGAGGAAAGCCCTGACATAACAGGGGGTACTCCTCGTGAACAAGGGGTCCCACTAGAGCCTGAAACTGCACCTCTCATAATATAGTCCATAAGCCAAAGCCTCCACAGCTTCTTTCTGGGGAAAGTCTGACATGCCTGGGTTCTTGAGACTCATGAGGAAATGCCCATCAGAGTCACGCTGTGCAAAGCAGCAAGGCTCATTCTGCACAAAGACATGGGAACCACTTTTGCTGATCACCTCCTAGGTGCTAGGCACCATGCTGGGTACTCCACATGTGCACCTCACGGAAACCCTCCAAGATGCCTGCCATTATCTTATTTTACTGTGCACGCAGGAGCTAATGCTCCCTAAGGGGAGAGGACCCTAGGGGCTCACATACGAATCTTCTGATCCCAAGTCTCAAGCTCCTTCCTACAACCTCGTCACAAAATTGACCATCCTCTTCCCTTAAGGGCTGAAAAAACCTCCCCTGATTTGTAGCCCTTTCTGGAATAGCATTTAAAATTGCTTTCAATAAAAAATGTTTTAAATGAACTAACCCTTCATGGTTTGGAAGCATGAAGCACCTGCTTTGTCCCAGCAACTGTGTCTCCTGATTAAACCAGCTATAAACCAGCTCCTCCACCCCTTCAGATCACGGGCTTCCAAAAGGCAGGGGCTATAAATTATTCCACCCAATACCCTCAGGAGGGTGGCAAAGAGTATTGATCAATAACAAGTAAAATAATTAAATCATCCCTTCCCACCTCATTACAACAATTGTCTCCTCTCCATCATCCCTCACATCTTTATCCATTCCGTTCCCTCAATCACTAAATAAAACCAAATTATCAACATTAAAAGTAATAGGACTTCCCTAGTGGTCCAGTGGTAGGGAATCCACCTGCCAAGGCCAGAGGTCACGGATTCAATCCCTGGTCTGGAAAGATTCCTCATGCCAAAGAGCAGCTAAGCCCGTAAGCTGCAATTAGTGAGCCTGTGCCTGGAGCCCACAAGCCACAGCTACTGAGCCCTGCTGCTGCTGCTGCTGAGTCGCTTCAGTCGTGTCCAACTCTGTGCAACCCCAGAGACGGCAGCCCACCAGGCTCCACCGTCCCTGGGATTCTCCAGGCAAGAGCACTGGAGTGGGCTGCCATTTCCTTCTCCAAGGCATGAAAGTGAAAAGTGAAAGTGAAGTCGCTCAGTAAGTGTCCGACTCTTCGCGACCCCATGGACTGCAGCCCACCAGGCTCCTCCGCCCGTGGGATTTTCCAGGCAAGAGTACTGGGGAGGGGTGCCATCGCCTTCTCCGAGCCCTTGTGCAGCAACTGCTAAAGCTTGTGCGCGCTAGAGCCCATGCTCTGCAACAGGGGAAGCCACCACAATGAGAAGACCCCACTCCGCAACTAGAGAGCAGCCCCGCCCACTGCAACTAGAGAAAGAGAGTGTGAAGCAGGGAAGGCCCAGGGCAGCCATAAACAAACAAATACAATCTTCTTTTTAAAAAATAGTAACATTTGGGCTTCTGTTTCTGACCAAGACGGAGTAACAGGGACCAGATTTACCCTGACTCCTGAAACAAAGGGAGGGGGGTAAATATATTTTAAATGGTTTATAAGACACTGGACATGAGACAACAAAGGACAGATCCTGAGATCCTGAGAAATGAAAGCAAGGCGAACTCTATAGCGGCCTCATTATCCTGTCCTAAGAGAGTTTCCAGGGTGACATAGGAGCTGGGCAGACATGGAGGGGACACAGATGACACACAGATGTCCTGAGTTAAGGATTTAAAGCTGAAAGTTCAAGGAGACAAAGACAGCCAGAATTCACAGACCAGAAAAGAGAGAGATGTATACAGACAGAGGAATCAGAATTTTCAGAAGGTCCCACTTAAGTATTTAGCAGAGTAAACCTTTTCCAAGACCAGAAAAAGAACCTCAAAAAGATTTGAGGGAATAGTGCCTGACATTTACACAGGGCTACGAACAGTGCCTATTTCCAACCAGACTAGAAAACCTCATGATTTACAAGACATTGGGGAGATTATACACAAAGGTTCTGCCTCAGCAGTAATAGCTGTGGTCCTGCCCGACAGATGCAAAAGCAAGACTCAAAAGGCTCAAACTGTTTCCAAGTCACTTAACTACACCCCAGAAGAAGGTTCAAGGATACTTCTAAAAATAAAGGATCAAACTGTTTCCAAGTAACTTAACTACACCCCAGAAGAAAGTTCAAGGATACTTCTAAAAATATAAAAATACCCATCACAATACAGGTAATCCAACAAAATTCAGGAGGCATGTTTAAGAAGCAAAAAAATGGCAAACCATATGAGGAGAAAATCAACCAACCAAAACCAAACCAGAATTGGCACAGATGTCCGAATTAACAGACAAGAATATTAAAACAGTCATTATTACTGAATGTCATGTGTTAAAAAGCTAAGGAGAGACATGAAAGAATTAAAATAAGATGCAAATTAGACTTCTAGAGGGAAAAACTCCAATTTATGAGAGTAAAAAATAAAATAATGTTGGATTAAATATAGTAGAAAAAAAGATTAGTGAACTTAAAGACATAGCAAAAGAATGTATCCAAAAGGAAACAGAGGGTACCATCTTACACTGCTCAGAATGGCCATTAAAAAGTCTACAAATAATAAATTCTAGAGAGGGTGTGGAGAAAAAGAGGCCCTCCTACACTGTTGGTGGGAATGTGAATGTAAGCCACTCTGGAGAACAGTATGAAGTTTCCTTAAGAAAATAAAATAAAGTCACCATATGATTCAGTGATTCTACTCCCAGGTAAATATCTGGAGAAAACTATAATTCAAAAAATACATGCACTCCAAAGTTCATAGCAGCATTATTTACAACAGCCAAACCATGGAGACACCCAAACATTCATTGACAGAGGAATGGATAAAGATGTGGGGTGTACATGCGACGGAATATTAGTCATTTAAAAAATGAAATAATGACGCCATCTGCAGAAACGTGACTGGACCTAGAGATTGTCAAACGGAGTGAAATGAGCCAGACAGAGAAAGACAAATATCAGGATATCAATTACCTGTGGAATCTTAAAAAATGATACAGATGAACTTATCTGCAAGACAGAAAGTTACGGTTCCCACCAGGCTGGTCTTTCCCGACGGCTGTGAGGGAAGGGACTGCTTCAGGCCTCCCTCCTTAGCTGGCATACGGCTGCCTTCTCCTTGTGTCTCCTCATATAGTCTTCCCTTTACGTATGTCTAGCTCTGCGTTCCAATTTGCTTTTTATCAAAATAGCAGTCATACTGGATTAAGGCCCACCCTAATGATCTCATCTTAACTAATTACATATGCAGTGATCCTACTTCCAAGTAAGGTAACATTCTGCGATACAATGGGTGAAGCCTTTAATATGAATTTTGAGGGGGTTATAATTCAATCCATGACACTCAGTAAGATTAACAGCCAGTTTCTCATCAGAAAGGAAGGAGGTGAGAAGGCTACAGGGGAAAAAGCTTACAACCAAAAATTCTATATCCAGCAAAACTTCCCTTCAAAAGTGAGAGAGAAACTATGTCAAATGAAACCAACTAGTCACAAAAGGACAAATACTATGTGATTATACTTATATAAGGTGTGTGGAATGGTTAAATTCATAGAAGCCGGAAGTATAATGGTGGTAACCAGGGGAAGGGGAGACAGGGAATAAGGAGTTATTGTTCAATGGTTACAGAGATTTCAGTTTGGGAAGATAAAAAAAAGTTCTGCAGATGGAGGGTGTTGATTGCACAACAATGTGAATATACTTAATGTCCCTGAAGTGCACATTTAAATATGGTTAAATGACAAATTCAATGTTTTATATATATATATATACACACAATAAAAAATGAAAGTGAAATTAAGACATTTCCAGATAAACAAAAGATAAGGGAGACTGTTACCACAAGACCTTCCCTATAAGAAATGCTAAACGGACTCCTTCAGGTTGAAATGAAAGGACACTAGAGAGCAATTCAAAACTATATGAAGACATCATGATCTCCAGTAAAGGCAACTACAGAAGCTATTGCTATTTTATCATTGGTCTGTAACTCCATTTTTTATTTCCTACATGATTTAAAAGACAAATGCTTTCTTCAAATTATAAATCTATGTTAATGGACACACAGTGCACAAAGATATGGTTTGTGATAATGATATAAAGGGGATGGGACTGTTGTAGGAGCCTAGTTGTCCTCTTTAGTTGCTATTGAACTTAAGTTAGAATCAATTCAAACTACATAAATTTAGGAGATTAAATGTAATCCTCATGGTAACCACAAAGGAAATATCTTGGAAATATACACAAGAGAAAATGAAAGAGTAATCTAATCTCACTACCAACAAAATATCAAATATACAGCCCCAAAAAGCAGTAATAAAGAAACAAAGAGGAAAGCTATTAGACATACAGAAAACAAACAGCAAAATGGCAGAATAAGGCAACCCTTATCAATACTTACTTTACACATAAATGAGGTGCGTTCTCCAATCAAAGGCAGACACTAGAAAAATGGATTTTTAAAAACATAATTCAACTATATGCCGTCTATTAAAAGCATTTTAAGTCCAAAGACATAAGTAGGTTGGAAGTGAAAGACTGGAAGAAGGTATTTCTTACACAGGATAACCAAAGGAAAACCGGGATGACTCTCCTAATATCTGGAAAAAATAGACTTTAAGCCAAAACTGTTATGAGAGACAAAGAAGGATATTATATATTCATAAAAGAGTGAATTCAATGACCTCAGATTCTATTTAAGAATTTGTTTTAAAAACAGCAGACTTGCAGTTTCCTGTTCTGCATATAAGGAGCTTAGAACTCATCACTCCGTCAAAAAGACAAAACTAAAAAAGCATAACAAACTGAAAAATCAACAACTCCTCTTGGATCCATAAGAGAGGAGTACACAGGGAAAATCACTAACAAGTGAATACAGGTAGCTGCAGTTTACTGGAGCAGAGACTCGCCTGTGGGAACCAGTGGTGGGCAGGAAAATCGAAATTGTAGCTGATGAATTACTGGAGGTCACTGTGGACAACTCAGAGTTAAAACTCCAGGGGGATCCAGTAACAGAAGGGATCTGTGAGATTTGCTTCCAGGAGCTCAACCAGATTCCCATAGCAAATATCAGAGAAAAATACACTGGGGGTCCTGGAATCCCAGCTCAGACTCTGAGGAAAGGGCAGAGTCTCAGTGAGGGGCCTGCAGGTAGGTGGCAGAATGGAGCTGGTGGGCACTGTGGTTCAGAAGAAGGAAGGGGACTGTGGTCACTCAGGTCTGGCTCTGCCCCAAGCTGTAGGCTGGCTGGGGACAGCCCTGTCATCCTCAGGCCTCAGTGTCATGACGCACAGGAGGGTCAACAGCAGCGGGGTGGCTGGAGGGTGCAGTGCGGCCATGCCCGTGCCTGCACCAGCCCCACCTGGGCTCTGTCGACCTCAACAGTTTTCCCTCCGTGGTGAGGCCGCATCAGGACAGGTGAGAAGGGGGCTCTCCTGGCGGTCAGAGACCTTGACCTCTGCCCCTCCAAGGCCAGGTGAGGGCCCAGGGCACTCCTGCAAGCACCACTCCCAGCACCGGCATCGTCAGATTCAGTGGCCTGGCGAGGCTCTGCACCCCCAGAGCCAGGGCACTGGCGCCATCAGGACGCCGAGTGGGCCAGACGCTGTCTCTCACTCGGCCTCAGGCAGCCGGCGAGGGAGTTCCTGGAGGCGCCTTCAGAACCGCCCTGTACGTGATGCCCTCAGAGAAGCCCCGTGGTGACACGCTCGCCTAAACCAAATGTGACATTCTTAATGACCCACAAAAGAGATGCAGCCAGGGAGACGTCAGACACAGAAAGAAAGGGAGCCGCTTCTAATAAACAAGCCGCTTAAATGTCCAGGCCCTGAGTCCCTGCCAAACAGATCAGCAAAACAGGAAGCCTGTCCATACAATCAGGTCAGGCCTGGGGGCCATGCGGGGCAAGGAGGAGACGGAGGGCAGCATGGGCTGGGAGAGTAAGGCAGGCATGCTTGTAGACCCTCAGAGAGGCCCAGCACTGTGCCCCAGCACTTGGCTTCAGTGAGAATAATCACAAGTCACCTAATACAGGCCCAGCACTCAGCCTGCCAGCACTGCTCCGGCACAGGTATGTGTGGCTATTGGTGTAACGCACATGTAGATTAACACACACATTGTTGCTGCCATTGCTGTCGTTTAGTCACTAAGTCGTGTCCGACTCTTTTGAGACCTCATGGACTGTAGGCCACGAGGCTCCTCCTCCTTCCATGGGATTTCCCAGGCAAGAATACGGAAGTGGGTTGCCATTTCCTTCTCCAGGGGATCTTCCCGACCCAGGGCTTGAACTAGCGGCTCCAATGGCAGGCAGATTTTCACTGCTGAGCCACCAGGGAAGCCAGTACATATGTTATATATTAACACATATAAATGCAGCTCTAGGTCCAAATTAGTCACACTCATCTATACACCTCTGCCTCTGTGTGTGTCTATATCTGCCTCTGTGTGTGTGTGTCTGTCTATATATAGGGGCAGAGGTATGTAGATTAAGCATCTATCTTAATCCTCACCACAATCCAGGGAATAGATACTTAATCTTCCCACTTTACAGATGAGAAAACAAGGGTAGCAGACAGCCTGGACCACCACTGGGAAGTGACCCTGGGAACTTGGCCCTTCATCATGGACCTAGGAAATACGCCTCGGGGAGCAGCCTGTGTACCCCCATCTCTGCACAGTCAAAGGACAGAGATGGAGGCAATCGCCAAGATGCTATCACCGGGAGAAAAAAAATGTCTAATTTTTATGGTTCCCTTTCCTGCCTGTCCACTGGTTTAGAGAAACTAGCACGGGCTCCACAAGGCCCCAGCCCCCTCCTATGAGTGAGGCCACAGGAAACAGAGCGGGAATTTGCAGCAGGACTGCCCTCCACAAAGGGCAGGGAGGGAATGCTTCTCAGCAGCTCAGCATATGGTTAAGATCCTGGAATCGGATCAGATGCAGGATGAAATCACTGCCCTGCCAGGCACCAGATACATGACCGAGAGAGAGCCACCTGACTTATAACCTCTTTTCCTCATCTGTGAAGTAGCGATGACAGCCATACCCACACCACGTGATGGAATTAATAAAGCTCTCGGCTCGGGGCCTGGCATCGCACAAAAGCTCCATCAGTGTTACCTACTCTTTGTGTCACTGAGAAGCCATCAGCACCCACGCAGGGAAGCAGAGGGGAAAAACGAGGGCCCTCGGGACCCTGCCCCTCTCCCCTCCCAGCAAGAAGCCCACCGGTTTGGGCTACCACTGTCTGGGCACATTCAAGGTCCCAGAGCCTGGGTCACAGACACAGCCAGCCACATGTGTCTGCTGAGTCAAACCATGTTTCATGGTTACATCGTGCTCCCTCCGCTCGGGATAGCCCAGACTGGTGGGGGAGGCAGACACGCGACATTTGAAACATACGCCTGCTGTGCAGTGAGGGATTAGGGGGCAGGAGAGGGGCACCACTCTGTTTGGCACCTGGAAGGCTCCAAGGAGCAGGGCTCTCAAGGAGGACGCATGAGACGCATGAGACAGGCTTGGAGGCACGGATGCAGCTGGGGCACAGGAGGACCAGTGGGGAAGGAGCTCCAGCGAGGGAGGAGAGGAGCCACGGCTAGACAGAGCAGATAAACCACACAAGAGGCTCAGACTGTAAAGGTCACCAAAGTCTCCACCATATTCCTGAAGGAATGGGTTAGGCGTTCACAAAGTCACCCCTCGCTGAAAATTATGTGCCCGCTTCAAAGCAGGAGATAACGAAGGAAAAGTCCAAAGCACTGTGTGAGGGCCTCAATAAATGTATCAATTAATTAAAGGCGGCTGCTGCTACTGGTTTATCAACTGCCTTTTGCAACAGAGAAAAAAAAATGTACATGAATGACTATACTTGTGTTTGGCCCAGCCCCCTGATTCAAATGGTCTGTCTGGACTGTGTCAGGACCCAAAAGAATGGAAGGGAGGCTCATCCTGAGGATGTGATGCTCAGGCAGACCTCTGACCATCAACGGGGCCATCAGAGAGACCTCAGTACACAGCCAGCCACCCCCCTCGACAATGTACACCCCAGCAGGGTGACCACACCTCCTGGTTTGCCCTACACAGCTGGGATGCACTTGCGTTTTAGCATAATTATTAATAGCACCAGCTTTCAGAGTCTTCCCAGATGCGATTAACCTAAATTCTGAGTCATGTGTTTTTAGCTCAGAACTCCTGCTGTCCTGGGACTTTCTGAGGCTACTCAGACATCCCAGAAAGTGGCTGGGATCCAGATCAACAGAGGATGTACGTGCAGATTCCAGGAAATTCCTCCTTCCTCAGTATCTTACCTGGGGTGTGCCCAGAACTGCCAGGGTGGCGTCCTCCAGCTCTGACATGCTCTTCTGCAGACTCAGTACCACCGCCCCAGAGAAGCTCAGTCCCTGCTATGTTCTGCCTCCACCAAAGGTGCTGGTTAGTGAGTCACACCATTGCCTCCTAGGGAAAGACCCCATAGCAGTGCTCTTGGCCACCCAAAGATGCGCTGACGGATGACAAGCTGTGCATGGCAGAACCTGAGTGTGTGCAAGAGGACAGGACTCTTACTTATCACGGGCTGCCTCCCCTACGGAATCTCGCCGCTGATGCACCTCCCTGCCACGCCAGAGCTGTGGGCAGCAGCAAACACCATGAGTCCCCAGTGTGTCTTGGATAGGAACCCCCTCAGCTCGAAGGACCAGCACAGCCCACCAAGAACATGCTCAAGGAGGCTAAGAGAGCTCACTGTCTCCAGCCAGGATTCTATAAGGGCAGTAATGGTGCCTGCCATTTGAACAGTGTGTGTTCATTTACATCACTGATTGAGGAGGCTCCCTGAAGCAATCTTAAGCTCAAGACCTGGGTCAAAAACCCCAGGAAGGAGGCTTTTCTTGGCACTGCGATTCTCAAATGTGATTACCATTCACTCCAGAAACTTGCTCTTGAATTGAGTCAGAGACTGTAAACAAGATACAACCTCATGAGGACCCAGAAGTCCTACTGAACACCCACACTGGCCCTTCGGGTACATTCTAGAGGAAAAGCATTTTGCTTGGTAGCCACCTCAAAATGGCACCTGGGGGCTGGCTCTCAGGCTTCACCACAACCATCACCACTACAAGCCCCAAGAGGGCAGCACCCAAATTGCCAGATAACTGCCAAGGCCCTTCTCTGAGCCATCACTGCTGCTCATCACAAGAGGTTATGTCAGCCTCACGAATGGCAGGCAGTGCAGGCGCCAGGTACCCCAGGCAAGCTCCAAGGGGAAGCCTGCAGGAGAGCGCCAGACCCTTCCATCTCCCCACCCCACTCCCGACCCCCACTCAGCATTAGGAAGTGGTCTTACCCACACCTCATGTCACTTACGTCTGCTGCAGCTTAAATGTAAACGAAACTATGTTCTGCCTCACAGCTCTTACCTCACTGAGGCGCAAGAGCCCATGGCCATCAGAACTACAAACTCGACAGGTGAACTCCTAAGTCCACGTCACTCAAGGTTATCAGACTGATGACAGACCAGTGGACCCCACCACGCTGACTGGAGAAGCACAATCCACGAGGGCCAAAGCATCCATAACCCTCAAACTTTCTAACAAGACCAGCTGTCAGCTCCCAGGAACATCAGCCCCAGTCACAGTGGCAGCGTTTGCCCTGTGATGCAGGGAGTAATTGGAGGTTTTGATTAGAGTGATGTGAAGTTAGTTGCTCACATCAGCATTACTCTGACTGCCACTGAAATCAGGCTGAAGGGATAGGGTAGAGGCAGGGAGACCATTCCAATAATCTGAGCGTAAGATGGTGGTAACTGAGACCAGAGTAGCAGCTGTTGGGGTGAGGACTGGGGCAATACGGAAGGATGGGCTGCTGGGGCAAGGGATAAAGAGGGCAGTGAGGTGAGCTCCATGATGTGGGGCCTGAGCACCGGGAGCGATGGGCAGACAGAGAAGACTTGGGGAGCCCACATGGGCTGAAGAACTGAGCTTGGCCGGGGACACGCTCAACCAAGTTGGACACGCTCAACTTGTCCAAGTGGACAAGTCAGTCTGGAATTGAGGACAGTGGCTGGCTATACTTGGGAGGCATCGGTATGTACGTGGTATTTCAAAAAGGTCCAAATCACCGGGAAAGGGAGTGTCACAGAAAAGAGAAGAGGTTCAAAGTCCGAGGCTTGGACACTGCAATGTGTAGAGGTTGGGGAGGTGAGACTCAGCAACAGAACCAGGAAGGCTGGCCAGACAGCCGGGAGGAAGAAGCCCGCTCCCCCTGCTCCCCCGCTCCCCTCTGCTCCCCAGCCCTGTGGAAAGTGAGCAGGAGGGAGAGTGTCCAGTGTCCCAAAGGCTACACACAGGCCAGGCCAGAAAAGATCAGATCACTGCGTCACTAGGGCGACATGCACGCTGAGGGGGGAGTTCTGACAGTCTCGAAGGCTCGCTCCTGACTTCAGCGGATTCAGGAGAGACTGGAGGGGAGGCACTGGAGCACAGAGCAGAGATGGTGCTGCAAAGGGGCAGGGAAGCGGCACAGTAATGCAGAGGGAGTGGGGCCAGACCAGGGCTTTTTTAAGGCAGGAGAAGAAAGCACAGTTCTATGCATAAGTTGTGGCTTCCCTGGTGGCTCAGATGGTAAAGAATCCACCTGCAATGTGGGAGACCGGGGTTCAATCCCTGGGTCGGGAAGATCCCCTGGAGGAGGGCATGGCAACCCACTCCAGTATTCTTGCCTGGAGAATCCCCATGGACAGAGGAGCCTGGCCGGGTCCAGTCCATGGGGTTACAAAGAGTCAGACACGTCTGAGCAACCAAGCACACAACGCATGCCTAAGCTGATAGAGAAGATCACCAGAGAAGGAAACTCGACAACAAAGAAGGGAAGGGAGATGTGCTGGGCCCGCGGCCTTGAGTGAACAAGAAGGGGCCGAGTGCACAGCTCAAGGGGAGGGGAAAGCACGCGGGCACATCAGAAGCGACCCAGAGCATCATCTGGGGTGCAGACTGCTGGGCAAGCCAACTTGGTGGTGGGCAAGCCAACTTGGTGGTGGGCAAGGGAGAGTTCTCTTCCACTGGCTTCTATTTATCAATGAAATATAGAGGAAGAGGGTTTTCTGCTAGCGGAGAACGGGCGGCACAGATGAGAGACGACATCAGCGACCTGCAGAGAGAAGGGAAGGGAAAGGGAATGGAGAAGCACGTGACGGAGCCAGCACCAGTGGGCTGCCCCTCGCGTCATGGGTTCAGAGTGAGGCAGGCCGCACAGCCCCGCGCTGTTGCTGCGCTTATGAACTATATATTGATTCAGGGCCTTGTCTGCTAAAATCCTGTATTTCAATTCCAAGCTTTCACAAGAAAACCAGAATAAAACTATCTTGACCCTGGGAAAAAACATTTAATAACAATAAAACGCCTCCTGAGAAATCTGCATGCAAGTCAACAAGCAACAGTTGGCACTGGACATGGAACAATGGACTGGTTCCAAATTGGGAAAAGAATTCCCAATTCCTTTCGTCAAGGCTGTATATTGTCGCTCTGTTTATTTAACTTATGTGCAGAGTATATCATGTGAAATGCCAGGCTGGATGAAGCACAAGCTGGAATCAAGATTGCCAGGAGAAAGATCAATAACCTCAGATGTGCAGATGACACCACCCTTATAGCAAAAATCAAAGAGGAACTGAAGAGCCTCTTGATGAAAGTGAAAGAGGAGAGTGAAAAAGCTGGCTTAAAACTCAACATTCAAAAAACTAAAACCGTGGCATCTGGTTCCATAACTTCGTTGCAAATAAATGGGGAAACAATGGAAACAGTGACAGACTTTCTTTTCTTGGGCTCCAAAATCTGCAGATGGTAACTGCAGCCATGAAATTAAAAGATGCTTGCTCCTTGGAAGAAAAGCTATGACAAACCTAGACAGCATATTAAAAAGCAGAGACATTATTTTGCCGACAAAGGTCCATATTGTTAAAGCTATGGCTTTTTCAGTAGTCACATATGGGTGTGAGAGTTGGACCATAAAGAAAGCTGAGTACTGAAGAATTGAGGCTATTGAACTGTGGTGTTGGAGAAGACTCTTGAGAACCCCTTGGACTGCAAGGAGATCAAACCAGTCCATCCTAAAGGAGATCAGTCCTGGGTGTTCATTGGAAGGACTGATGCTGAAGTTCAAGCTCCAATACTTTTGCCACCTGATGAGAAGAACTAACTCATTTGAAAAGACCTTGGTGCTGGGAAAGACTGAGGACATGAGGAGAAGGGGATGACAGAGGATGAGATGGTGGGATGGCATCACCGATTTGATGGACACGAGTTTGAGCAAGCTCCAGGAGTTGGTGATGGACAGGGAAGCCTGACATGCTGCAGTGCACGTGGTCGCAAAAAGTCAGACACGCCTGAGCGACTGAACTGAACTGAGACTGGTGAACATGCCTGTTCATTTTCCTCCACCAGAAGCAGCAAGTGGGTGTGATATTGTAGGTCACATCTGAGCTTGTCTTGTTCATCTGTATCTCTGGCACCTAACAACATTCTCTAGGTACTTGGTAAATGTTAAAGAGGTGAAAAGATGAGGGAGAGAGACATACCAATGAGATGTACACTGTCCCCCTGGCACCAAAGCCAGAGAGATCTAAAAAATATCCTGTCCCTCTGACTCTATAGGGCCTTTTCCATCAGCTAATTCCAAACTCACCTCCTCATTTCTCCTGAGACTGATGCTTCTGATTCTTTGCTCCTCCTATTTCCATGAAGGTTCGTGCAGCTGGGACTAGCCCAGCCCTGGCAAGCCCTGCTGGGAACAGGGAGGATCCCTGTACTGCCTGCTCCACCAGCTCCATGCTAATCACAGTATCTTCTGCACCACGGCCAGAGCCACAGTGCCTCCCTTGCTCCCATATGCTCCTCAGGATGTCTGAGAACCAACATTCAGTCCCCATGGCTCACCTTAAAAGGGAGTCATTAGCAAAACTCTACAGCAAGAAGGGAAAACACTTAATATATTATAAAAGAGAAGCCACGGGATGCCAAACAGATCACCACTGAGGTTATAGCTATGCGCAACACCTGTCTGAGGGTAAGTTCTAGAAGGAGCAACGGAAAATTTTAAACTATTTGCTTACTAAACCAGTGACATTGTGGGTTACCCCCCTTGTTTCATTTTTTAATTTCTTTTTGAATTCTGCAGTTGTTATTACCATGTTGGTTATATAATAAATAAAATGCATAATTATTAAAATTGATTATTCTACCACTGTATTCTAGCCAGGTATAAATATAAAATAAAGTTAAAAAGGAGATCTCATTCATAGAGTCATCAAAGAGTGTAACTACTTGGGAATAAATTAAACTAGAGATATGCACGACCTACTTAAGAAAACTACCAAACTTTATTGGAGTTATAAAAAATGACTTGAATAAATAGAGAAATGACTGTTCCCAGATGGGAAGACTTTCTGTTATAAAGATGTCAGTCTTCCCCAAAGTTAATTTATAAATTTAATTCGATTCCAATCAAAATCTCAAAAGGATTCCTTAAAGGAATTAAATTATTCTAAAATCATTTTGAAAATAAACAGATGAGAATAGTAAATCTGTAAATGGGAACAAAAAAAAGAGAGGTAATTAGCTATAAAAACATATTACAAAGCAAAATAACTTAAAATATTTGGTAAGATGTTGTGGAAAAACCCGAACAAACTTTTTGATCAATCCCATACTACGGAATTGGCACAAATACAGAAATGTGAATCTGCATTTTAAAACCCAGACCTAATTGCACTAAGAATCTAATGTCTTACAAAGTAGGGAATACTAAACAATGGAGAAAGGAATTCTTGGTTGATAAATTATGCTGTGATAACCAGTAATTTTGAGGAAAAGTAATTAACTCAGAAACACATTTTACCACACACTCCAAAATAGAAATTCTAGAGAGATTAAAGAATCAAGTGAAGAAGTCAAATGAAAACAAAAAAAAAAAAATAGCAAAAATATTTATCTGTTCTTTGAAGGGAGTGATAACTTCTGAAGTTTCATGCTGGTAAAAGTACAAATCACACACACACACGCGCAAAACCAGATTCAAAAATATAAAAGTAGAAAAGCTTTGCAGGAGAGGAACAAGATAACTGAAATAGAAATAGTCCCAGGAAAAACATTTGTAGCAAGGTGTCAGGCAGAGTGTTGCTAACTCTAGAATACAAAGAGTTCACACGAATCGTTCTGAAAACTTCAAGATGCCAGCAGACGAATGGGCTAAACAGAAAAAGCCCCATACAAGAGGGTGCCTTTAGTAAGCACACATGAAGAGAAACGCTCCATACACCTCTGTTAATCGAATGAGAAGTCATTTCACGTGTATTAAAGTAGCCACAACGAAAAACCAAGGTTTGTCTTGCAACACCAAATGTTTCATGAGTTATAGTCAAACTCATCTTCTCACATATTGATGAGAGGTGATCCTTTTTGAAAATAACTTGACATTACCATTTGGAGAAGGAAATGGCAACCCACTCCAGTATTCTTGCCTGGAGAATCCCATGGACGGAGGAGCTTGGTGGGCTACAGTCCACGGGCCGCAAAGAGTCGGACAGGACTGAGCGACTTCACTTTCACTTCGACATTACCATTACAAGTACCACAAAAATGCCCACATTCTTTGACTCAATAATCTCACTTTTTTCCCCAAGAAAATAATTCACGAGAAGGAAAAGCCTACTTTAAGAAGATGGTCAGCATTACATGATTTATAACATCCAGAAACTGAAAACAATCTAAACCATCTCAACCTCTAACAAAGGGGAATGTTTAAGCAAATTAAAGAACATCAACTTAATGGCCAATTTATGCAGCCATTGAAATGATAATTATGGAAACTGTAGCTACAGTGAAAAATGTTTACAGTATAATGAAGAACGCTGTAAGCAAAACTGTAGTTGTGCTGTGATTAAAAATATGCCCATGGACCAAGGACTAGAAGGGAATATAGAAAATGAAAATAGAACCAAGGGGCTTGGCTCTATTATTTCCATTCCAGAGTAATAGCACTTTTGTCTACTATATTAAAACTCAGACAAAGGACCCTCTGGCTCTGGGGTCAGCCTCACCTGCCACTTATCCCGGAGCCCCAGACACCCTGGGCTGGGACTGAAGGGTTCTGGTGGGCCCTGGCCACTCTAGGTCAGGGCCTGGGGCACCCCCCAGGATATGGCCTGCCCAGATTCAGTGGGTGCCCCAGATTTGTGTGGTGCTTCTCCTGGGATGCCTGAAACAGCATACTTACCTCCTTGGGAAAATCCCATCTTTCAAGATTTATCCCATGGTTTTCACGCTCCATGAGGTTTTCTCAGCTCCCTCTCAGCACCCCTTACACACGCCACCTTCATAGCCCCCTGCAACTCTCCCAGACAGAGCTGCCAGTGCATCTGTGCTGCTCCTGCTTAGCTTGGGGGTTTTCCTTGAGGGCAGTGATTCGTCCAGTTGACCTTTGAAGTCCTAGCTCCAACCAGGTACAGAGCGGACATCAGGAAAGACTGGTTCATCTTGGGTATTACTCCCACTTTCTACCAAACCTCGGTGGGGGGAGGGGTTACATGGAAAAGTACACAGGAAGAAGGAATGGCATCCAGCCTTCTAGAAGCTCACAGATTAGATGGAAAGGAAAGGAAGCTCACACGAGAAACTGGGGACTGTCTATGCCTTCCCCTGCTCCATCCTCACCCAGCCCTGTAAGGGGGAGCCCTCACCACCTCCACTTCATGGATGCCCTGACAGCTCAGTATGGCAACGTCACGCACAGCCGGGAGGTGAACAAATCTGTTGACCCAAAGGTTGTGCCTTTGCCCTGTAACTTCACTCAGCCTGTCTATTTCACAGGGAAGCTTTGGTACAGGGACTGGCTTGCCAGATGAGCAATAACACTTCGCTAATGCGGATTGTGAGGTCTTAGTAGAAAGACAGCAGAAATATTCAGGCTTATCCCTTTCCTCGCCGCAAGGCCCACGCACAGAGGCCACCAACCACACTCCCTGCCCTAAAGAGACTGCTTCTCACTGACACTCTCCTAGCATCAACGGCCACCCCAACTGGGCAATGGGACAGGGCCATGGGCTGGAGAGTCGTGAGGGCAAGAAATCCTGGCCCCATTAACTCACCTCTGCCTGGACCCCCACAGATGGACTATGCAGTAGGTTCAGTAGTTTCCCGCCGCAACCCCCCCTGCCCCGCCGCCGAAAAAAAAAATGTTTCATCCACTGGAATCTGAGGATGTAACTTATTAATGGAAATAAGGTGACTATAGATGTAATCATTTAGCTTGAGGTCCTACTGGATTAGGGTGGGCCCTAAATCCTCACAAGGCCTGGTGTTCTTACAGGGAGATGAGAGGACACCAGAGACCAGAGACACGCAAAGGCAAGAAGGCCCCAGGAAGACCAAAACAGACCAGAAGGATGCGCCTGCAAGCACGGAATCCCAAGAACTGCTAGAAGCCACCAGAAGCTAGAAAGAAATAAGCAAGGGTTCTCCTGCAAAGCCTTCAGAGGGAGTTACGGCCCCACTGACACCTTGATTGCAGACTTCCAGCCTCCCAAAAAGAAGAATACATCTGGGGTATTTTAAGCCACGCAGCTTGTGGTAACTTGATATGGAAGCCCTAAGAAAGTGGACAAGACACCTCTCAAGTCCATCTGGAAATAGCCCTCCTCACGTGGAATTCTCTAGAGGCTCCATTCCTTGTCTGGTCCTGCCCTTAGGGTCATACAGATTGACCTTTTCAAGGTCCCAGCAGAACCATCCGATGCTTATGAATGAAACTCTAGTAACTCTGACATAGGAGAGGCGGAGCCCCTGAAGCCCTGGGACTCCGGGCTGCACCCCAGTAGAGCCAGCCATTCCACACCCCCATCTGGAGAAGGGCTTAGAGTCCAGCGTGGGACCTGGGAGCCTGGGCCAGGAGGGAAAGACAGGACAAGACAGACCCACAGCATCACAAGACAGCAGGAAGAGCAAGGGCTTTGGAAGCAGGAAGACTGAGTTCAAATTCCACCTCCAGCATTTACCAGCTGGGCGATCTCAGAGGAGAAGTCGCTGCAAGTGCAATCCGGTAAGGGCAGGGAGCATGGCACAGCCCAACCTGCAGAGCTAACACACGGCAGCAGGCCGGGCAGGCCCTGCAAGTTCCTGCTGCCCTCCAAGGAAGGCAAAAAAATAAAAATAAATCCTTATTTGAAAAGTAAAATAGACCCCTCACAGGAGCAGAAAAGAGACAGCTGAATCAGCTCCCCATGGGAACCCAGCAGGTCGCAGATGAGCTCAGGGGCAAGCGGGTCCATGGCCCATGGCTCCCAAACTGGCCCTGCTGCCCAGGCCCTGGCCTTGGCCCACTCTGCCTCAGGGCGGCTCGTCGACTTTCTGCTTCAGGTTGCACTGAAGAAAAACCCCAAATCAATCATCCCCATCTATCTATCTCCGCCACTGACACCCTTCATTTCCATTCATTTTCCTTCCTGTTGTGCTAATGGTGTGTGGCTAAGCCACAGTATAAAAGAAGATATAAAATTATACAGCATTATCTTTCCCCTGAGCCTGAGCACCTGTGTTTCCCTCTCCAGCTCTGTGGATTCTTTGAAGAAAGGAGTGGGCACAAATCTCCCCCAGGCTAGACCCATTTCTCAAGGGGCTCGCTGGTCCAGTAGACGGACCTTCAGACATGGAGTATCCCTCCAACGTTGTAGCCTGAATTGTCTGAGGAAAGGACCAGCAGGGACCCACAAGGTCTTAGAAGGGGAGAGCTAGCCCACTGGCTGCTTGCCTTGCCTCTGAGCTGTGTTGGTCTGAACCATTAGCATCACTGGTCCAAGGGATGACAATCATTACTAATAGCTGACTCCAGTTAGTATAATCCCCTTCTACCATTGGGCTCTTCCCTCCTCGTAAGGCCTCAGGGCTATTAAAGAAAGGAACTGTTCTCAGCCTTTGCATAACAGCTATTCTGATCCAAGTGAATACATTCTGGAGTCTCAAGTTGTTCTGAACCTGAAGGGGCCTCTTAAGCCATCAAAGCTATCCTCACACCCCTAACAATAAGCTGACTCAGGGCACATAGTTCACCATCTCTTTCCTGAGTCACTCACCCTGCTAGCTCTGCCTCCACTTCCCACCATCCTGGCTCTCAACCTGGCAGCTGTTTCTCTGTTTAAGGCCGCATCTCACTCAGCACAGCTCTGTACCTTTGACCATGCACTCTCCCCCTGCCCTGGCATCTGGTGTGGAGCACTGCCTGGCAGGCAGATCACAAGCAGTAGTGCCTGTGGCCAGGTTCTTCCCTGGGACTCGCTCCACAGACGCAAACATACCTCCTGAGGAGACTCATCTGCAGCAGGAGGCACTTCTGTGAGTGAGGAGACGGGAACAAAAAGCCATCCACCACGGATGGCTCTGATGTCCTTAAGGGTTTGGGAGGTACTATGGTTGTCTTTCGTAGTGAAAACTCCTTTGAGAATCTGAAGCAATGAATGAATCCGTTCCCCACCTCCTCAAATGTGTACACTCACATCCAATGACATCCACCAACAGCTCCAAGTGGTAAAGGACCCCTTGACGCCCGGCCATGAAGCGCACGGGAAGACATGTTTTCATGCCTTTGGATGTCATGCAACACGAAGCAAACAGACCTGACGATACATCTCTCCACAAAGGCCTCACGTGGGCCAAGCTCGCCTCCAAACCTAACGTCCAGCTTACAGACAATCCAAGGAACAGATGAGCAAGCTAAACGACACCATGAAGGAAAGTGAAAGTGTTAGTTGGTCAGTCGCATCCGACTCTCTGAGACCCCATGGACTGTAGCCCGCCAGGTTCCTCTGTCCACAGAATTCTTCAGGAGAGAATACTGGACTGGGTTGCCATGCCCTTCTCCAGGGGATCTTTCCAACCCGGAGATCGAACCCTGGTCTCCTGTACTGCAGGCAGGCTTTTTACCACCTGAGCCACCATCTAAATCCAGCAGGGGACACTGTCTTCAATGTCATAAGGAAGAATCGGGTAGGGGGGCGGGGTATGGAGGGAGTACTGTTTTAGACCCTGACTGCTGAAGAGTGTATTCCATGGGCCACCAGCAGCAGCATCACTTAAAGTTTGTTAGAAATGCAGAAGTTCATGCCCCTCTCAAGCCCCTAAATCATAATCTGTATTTAGCAAGAACTCCAGGTGGTTCATGGGCACACATGAAAATTTGACAAGTACTGGTATAAATAAGAAGAAACTTAGAATAAATAACAATGGATGGCAACAGTTGGTCTTTGACTGAATCTTGACTTGAACCTATCAGTTATTAAGAAATATTTAGGGGACAGCTAGGGAAATCTGAATATGGATTGTTAGATTACAATAAGGAATATGATTATTATCCTCGGCATGATAATGGTGTTGTGATTGTGTAGGAAAATTCCCTGAAATTTTTAGGGATAAACACCTAAGTATTTAGGAGTGAAATGTCATGTCTGTAATTTACTTCAAAATATTTCAACAAGAAAAAAACAGTAGGTGAAGCAGATACATAGCAAAATGTTAACAGCTGTTAAATCCAGGTGATGGATATGTGGGTGTCCATTATACTATTCCACTACTTCTCTGTATGTATGAAAAGCTTAAGATAAATATGAGAAATGAAAGGAAAGAATCTTTTACTGCTTTAAAGAGATTTTCTAAACAAAAAGGAGAGTGCTCCTCAGGTAGGAGTCAGCTCAAGTTGTTTCCCCACTTGGCAGGGATTAGGCTCTGCAGGAAGGCAGTCAGCAGAGGAGGGGCAGGCAAGAGGAGAACACACATTGCTTGAGCACCTACTACCTACTAGGCACAAGGGTGTTTGTTTTGGGCTTCCCAGGGGGCACAGTGGTAAAGAATCTGCCTGTCAATACAGGAGACACAGGTTCGATCCCTGGGGCAGGAAGATACCCTCAAGGAGGAAATGGCAACCCACTCCAGCATTCTTGCTTGGGAAATCCCATGGACAGAGGAGCATGGTGGGCTAGGGGTCATAAAGAGTCAGACATGACTGAGTGGAGGAGGGGCAGGCAAGGGGAGAATACACATTCCTTGAATACCTACTACCTACAAGGCACAAGATTTGTTGCTGTTTATTTTCCTCATTTGTCTTTTTTTTTTAAGATTTTTTTATGTGGACTATTTTTTAAGTCTTTATTGAATTTGGTTTAGTACTGCTTCTGTCTCATGTTTTGATTTTTTGGCAGCAAGGAATGTGGGATCTTAGCTCACCGACCAGGAATTAAACTAGCACCCCCTGCATTGGAAGGTGAAGTCTTAACCACTGGACCAGCAAGAAGTCCCTTCCTCATTTATCTTAACATCACCCCATGAGTTAGGTCTTGCTGCTGCTGCTGCTAAGTCGCTTCAGTCGTGTCCGACTCTGTGAGACCCCATAGACGGCAGCCCACCAGGCTCCCCCGTCCCTGGGATACTCCAGGCAAGAACACTGGAGTGGGTTGCCATTTCCTTCTCCAAAGCATGAAAGAGAGAAGTGAAAGTGAAGTCACTCAGTCCTGTCCGACTCTTAGCGACCCCATGGACTGCAGCCCACCAGGCTCCTCCATCCATGGATTTTCCAGGCAAGAGTACTGGAGTGGGGTGCCATTGCCTTCTCTGAGTTAGGTCTTATTTGCTCCCTTTTACAGATGAGGAAACTGAGCTGCCTGGTGGATGGCGTATCACCCCACATCACACAGTTGGGTAAGGATGGGGGTCTGGATTTCAGTGACATCCCCAATTCTCTCTGACACAGCAGCAGCCCACCTGGTTCCCCAGGGAGCTAGTTGAGGAGCCTCACCTGAACTCTCCTCTGGGCACCCCAAAGCTGGCAGGAGCATGGATGAGGCTCTCCCTGAGTAGCTCCCGCCCACACTGCTGCCTTTCTGGACACCCCTCCTAGACCTGCCTATGCAAGTTATCTCCTGGCTAATTGACCTCACAGCTACTGACCTTTTAAAGACCCAACAAATTTTCCCTTTTTAGTCTCAGATCATTACTTCTCATTACAGTGCCCTTTCCCTTCTCCAATATTTCCTCCCCCTCTGACTGGATGCTCTCACGGTATACCTATTAGCTGTGCCAGAAGAAGATGCTATGTCAAGTGTTCTCTGCCACTCTTCCTTGGCAGGCTTTTGGAGCCCCTGACCCTGGCAGTGACCCTCTCAGCTCTTACCTCACTGAGAAGAGGCGTTGAGAGGGTCTCAAGGGTCCAGTCCCCAGCTCACTCCATTGCACTTCTCTGTACGACCTACCTGACCTGCCTCTTCAACAACCAGCTTCAAAATGCACTCTTCCCTTGTCACACCACATGCTCTCCCTGGGGAGCTCAGAAGCCTCTTGTTTAAGATGCACCAGGACAAAGGGAGGGCGTGAGCAAGGACATGATTAAGAGGAGGGAGGCATCGGCAGAAAGGATTTCTCTGAATAAATGCTCCATGTGTCTCATCCTCAGCTGCCACATTTGGCTCCTCATGAAGTCTGGTCCTTCCCTACTCCCAGCTCTGCAGTTGGGGTCTCAAGGGGGGTCCCACCTGCTCATGGACCCCTGATGGGGACCCCAAAAGCATCTGCTAAGCCCCACTGAACTCTGCCTCTGTCTGCTTTTCCCAGCCCAGAAGGCATGGCAGGTGCCAGGGCTGCAGACAGAGGCTCCCAAAGGCAGGAGGAGAAATGGAGAGGAAACTGGCACTGTGCTTGGCTCTGCGCTATCTACGATCTCCACTCATCTCCAGCAATCCTGCAAACTGCATGAACTATGGTCTCCCTTTTACAGATGAGAAAACTAAGGCTCAGAGGACAAGGTGCCCTGTCATTGCCAAGAGCGTGAGAAGCAGCGATCAGATCCAGCCTGGTATACTCAAAAGTCACACTTTGTCAACGGTCAGGGTGCAGGGTATTTTCGGCCCTGAAACTCACAGATTTAAATATGGGCTACAGGAGCATTTTAAAGTCACTGAATGGCATTGTCCCCATTTGTGATGATTAATTTTATGTATCAACATGTCTAGGCTATGGCAGCCAGTGTCTAGATGTTGCTGTAAACGTATTTTTTTTTAATGATTAACATTTAAATCAGTAGACTTTGAGTAAAGCCAGTTATCCTCTATAATGTTGGTGGGCCTCATCTAATCAGTTGAAGATCCTAGAGAGAAGATCAAGGTCCCCCAGAGAAGAAGGCATTTTGCCTACAGACTGCCTTCAGATTCAAGACTGCAACATTAATTCTCCCCTGGGTCTCCAGCCTGCTGTCCTGCTCTGGAGATATGGACTTGTCAGCACCCACAATCATGTAAGCCAATCCTTAAACAAATAAATAACTGTCTCTTGCTCTTGCTTTTGACAGACTGATGGATGGATGGATGGAGGAGGGGAGAGAGACAGAGAGAGGGAAATAAGCATGCCTATTGGTTCTGTTTATCAGGACAACTCCAATGAATAAAATATTCCCTGGAGCAAGCCCTCATCAAGATCCTGTTGCTGGTCAGGAGTATGGGGGTGCTGAGCAGCAAGCAGAGAAGCAGGACCTATGCCTGCCCTGAGATATGTCCCATAAAACTTTCTTTATTTCTCTTAAAGCAACTGGAAGCAGCATTGTTAAGGATTGATCTTGGCTTTATGAGGTGTAAAACTCAAAAGAAAGAGCTATTAGTTTATAGCCATGTGATTCCCAGACCTCATTCCCTGCCCCTCATTCCTTCTTGCCCGAGGAAGCAAGAGAACATCTAATATCCACAGCGGAGGTCCCAAATGCTGCAGGAGCAGAAGTGTCACCATAGCTGGGAGCACGTCTGCACAGGGAAACCCTTCAGTTCAGCCTCTCTGTGCAGACAGAAGGGAGTGGAGTCTTATTAGTCCCAGTATCAGCTCCCAGAAATAGTGGGAATTGGGAATTCCAGTGAGGTCCTCCCCCAGGGCCAGACCACTGAGACTCTCCCAGGACTTCAGAAAGAAGGATCACACAATATCTTGGATCCTTTGAGAAGGAAGGCCTGACACTCCCAGGGAGCACTTTCTACACTTTGTCTCTAATCTTCCCAACAATCCTATAAAGTGACACAGTCCGCATTTACAGTTGAGGAACCTGAGGCTCAAGAGTCGTCACAGCCCTCTTTCCAAAGGCCTTACAACAAGATGGTTGGAAGCCAGGATTACAAATGAGTGTTTTGACTTCAAAAATGCAATTTCCTGGTTTCAGCCCAAATCCTCCCACTGATCTTGAGAAGGTGATCAGTGCTCCAATTTACCTGACTACACTTAGAAATGTCCCTTTCTCAGATGTCTTCTGGCCATGGAAAATGCTGACTCTATCTGACATGTGAAAGCAGAGAAGAGAAACTGCCTTCAGGGATCATCCCACCAAGACTCTTTAAGCAAATCTTCAGATAAACTGGGATCCCTGCCTCTTCTCCAAAACTAGAATGGATGAGTCCTCCACCCCAGTTGGTCCAGCTTAGGTCTCCCTCCTGCTGGAGCCCCAGGCCCCGGGTGGCCCCAGCTTTGGCCTTGGCTCCCATAAGAGCTCTGGTGTTAGTGGCTTGTCTGGGGCTCTCTTGAGCCAAGCCAATGTAAAAGTCTCTTTCCAAGGGTATCCTTCCCCAATCACTTTCTCTCACTAATTTAAAGTTGTTCCTAATCACATTTGGCTCTCTCTTATCTGCTTCGAGGAGACATCCAAATCCCAGGGAGAAACAGAGATGCTAAATGGAAACTCCCAAATAAAGAGTCGTGGGTGACCTGGGATCAGAAACCACAGGGTCTCTAAGATGGTTAAACACCCTATGTTTGGGGTCAATTTCCTCAGTTCTCTCCCTCCTGCCCTTGCCAGAAGTCTGGCTTCCAGAAGCCAAGTGTCAAAGAAGAAGAAGAAGAAAGCCACCTTCTTTGCATGGTCAGGGTGTGCAGTGTTTTCACCTCTGAGCCTCTTGGGTATAAACATGGGCTAGAGGAGCACTTCTAAGCTGCTGGATGACACTGTCCCCTACTGTGGTGGTGAATGTTCTGTGTCATTTGGGTAGACCACGGTGGCCAGTTACTTGTCGTCTAGATGTATTTCCCAGACTAGAAAACAAGGGACCTTCTGACACGGAGATCCAGAGTCCTGAGGAGAAGTTACATACAATAAACAATAAAAGATCCAGAGAGGTACCAGTGACATCTGAACCATCTCAGAATTGCTTAGGGGGAAGACGCTATCCTGGAGCTGTCCAAGGTGCTGGCCTGGCCTTCTGAAGTGTACGTACTGGGATCAAAGCGAAGATGAGAAGAATCACCATCTTTAACCCCACCTTGACGTGAATTCTACCATCCAGGATTCACACACTAATTCTGCCTCACCTCCTGTCACCATGCCCTTCTTGCCCGCTCTCCCCACACACTTATCTTTGCAGCTGAACCCTGCCCTAGAAGCAACTTATCTTCAGCTTCATGGACCTATAAATTGAGCTCACCTCTAAGAGGTGGGTCCCTCCACTCTCAGACCTGAACAAAAGCCCACCACACTTTGGGGTGAGGCCTCGACACTTGGCAGAAGCCCCAGAGTCCCTTCCAGAAAAGGTGAATATTTGGTTCAAACAGGCTATTGCTCCTGCACACTCTGACAAGTGGGGGAGTCTACGCCCAAATGTACAGAAAGAGTAAGAAAGCATCGGTCTCAAAGTGGTCTTGTGTCATTCTTGATAAGTCATAAACCCTCCTGTAGGTTGATTTTGATTAAAGAGAAATCTGCTGCGCTAGAAAAGGAAAGGGTACTAGGCTCAACAATAAGTACATAAAATATACTTAGAGGGTTTCTAAATATATAATTATTTGGTTATTTATTTTTAGAAGTAGTGTATACTTTATGCTAATGGGAGGATGATACAGTAAATTAGTGGACTGAGGAGAATGTGTCTTAGAGTTGGGATTTATAAAGCCGTAGGTGAGGTAGAGGGGGAAGTCGCAGGGCATTAATTTCCTTGAGGCCACAGAGTGAGCCGAGTCCTAAACGCAGCTAGATTTGGCAGAGTGAAAAATTTGACCCTTTTTTCACTGAGACTAAAGCCTGCAAGCTCTCTTCTCAGTCACCCATAAAAGGGACCCCCTCCTCATGCTAATGAATGAGAATTAATAAAGTCACAGTAAAAGAAGTAGCCAGGAACATTTAGTGCTGTAAAACCTACCTGGGTGAAGTACTAGGGTGGAGTTTGGAGGGGCTGAGCAAAGGACAAAGAAAGAGGGCGAAGGGAACTCCCTGGAGATCCAATGGTTAGGACTACACGCTTCCACTGCAGGGTTCAGTGCCTGGTCTGAGCACTAAGATCCCACAATCTGTGTGCTACAGCCAGCAAAAATGCGGACCGGAGGGACATAACTGTGAGGGCCAAGGTTTTCCATAAAAGGAATCAACGAGCCTGTGTTCTAGAGAGTTCTGGGAATGGTGCCTGCTTGTTGTGTCTCTCAAGGGCATGGTTTCAAAGCACTGTAAAGAATTGGAGGAGTCTGCACTGCACCATTTCTACCTGGAAAGAACCCTGGACAGGAGAGATAGCACTTGTTTCCCTGGCACTCTTATGAGAGGCTTGCATTACTAGCAGCATGGCCTCTGGCTTCCATGGTTAAGGCCATTCAAGAGCCCCACACCCAAGGAAAGACCAATAACTGAAGTGAAGTCAATATCCCTCAGTACATAAGCACATACATGCAATGTTCACAACAAAAGTTACACTGAAGTTCCTCCTCCTTCAAAGCCCCTTGCTGGGAGAGCCCATCCTCTCCACTGGACCCTGGAAGCCAATGCCTCAGTGAGTTCAGCCCCTGGAGCTCTAAACCCTCACCTCCATCCCTCCCCTGCAAAATGAACACATCCAGGACCGAGCCAAAGCCACTTGATCTCACACCCATCTTCTCAGAACTCAGAGCCAGATCCGTGCCAGCTGACCATCGTCCCCTCAGGGCTAGCAGCCTCAGCTCCACCATCTGTGTAGCTTGATTGCTCCTGTTATCACCTGAGCCAAAAGTCCCCCATCCTACCCTCCACTGCATCTGCTCTGTACCAGAGCTATTTAGCAACAGCCCTCTCACCCTCCTTCCCCAGATCCCCAAGCTCTGATCCTTCTAGCCATGCCCACAGTTACTAGTAAATTGAACAGAGACAGCCCAAAGCCCCAGATCTTTAGCCAAACTTCTCAACAGACTGAACCCCAAGATTCTGTTCAGGAGAGAACCACACTGGTCTTTATACACCTGGACCTGGTGCCCCCGCACTCCCTCCAGGGCCAGCATTTGCAGTGGGCGCTTCCCAGCCCAGGGGCAGAGTGGCAGGACCAGGGTTCCAATGGCTGCCAGCCTGTGTCCCATCAATGAGCTCTGAGTCCCCAGGACTCCAATCACAGTTTAAGGTATCAGTCCACCAGTGCTCTTGCAGTGTCTGAGTGTTAGAAAGAAGGGCATATATGGGCCCAGACTCCAGGCATCTCTCTGCCTGGTCTGTGGTTTCTGCAAAGAGGCTGGAAATTCCAAAAGAGACGTTTGATGCCACTCAGACCCAGCCAGACATACCTGCTGCCCTTCTGTCATCTTGTCCCAAAGACTACACATGCACTCCAGTCTGCTGAAGCCTGAAATGTCCCCATGTTCATTTTTGGAGCTTCCAAAAAGCCAAAGTCAGAGGAATTTACAACTTGGCCATGTTTGCTAACACTGTGCAGCGGTCTGCACAGTAATAGCCTGTTATCTCTGAGCTCAGATCTCTCCAGCCCAGACAGCAGAGGGTACAGGAAGGTGAGCATGATAGATTTCCAGCCAACCCATCCTGAAAGAGCCTCACGGGTCCAAATGGAGGAGGGAAGGAAGGAGGTGGGGAAGAGGAAGGAGAAAGAGCAGAGGAGGAGGAAGCAGTTTCGGGAGGACCACAGGATGTGTCCTGGGCACCTCGCTTGTGCCGGCTGGGGAGCTAAGACATCGTCTACTGCTATTTTGTTCAGTCCCCCAGAAGTCTGTGTCATTCTGTCTTTACAAATGAGGAAACCTAGACTCAGAGAGGTTAAGAAGCATCCTTGAAATCACATAGCCTACAAATGCAAACTCAGACAGCCGGGTGTGAAAGATACTCTTGTCTCCACTGTATCATGAAGTTTCCAACAGGCAGTGGGGGAAACGCTGGGGCAGTTGGGAGACCTGGTCACAGCAGATAAGTGTCATCCACCCTTTCATGCTTGTTCCCATAACATTCTACCACATCATGCAGAGGGCGTTACCCATAACAAAACTTCCATCCATCCATCAAAGCCTGAGAGTGTTATTGGTGCCCACACAGACCATGCCCTACCCTCAACCAGGAAGGGCAAATACCTAAACACCCAGATCACACCTTTTTTTAATATTTATTTATTTGGCTGTATCAGGTCTTGGTAGCACACAGGATCTTCCATCTTTGCTGCAGCATGCAGGATCTTTGGGCTTCTCCAGAGGCTCAGTGGTAAAGAATTCATCTGCAGTGTAGGAGACACAGGAGACATGGGTTCAATTTCTGGGTTAGGAAGATCCTCTGGAGGAGGGCATGGCAACCCACTCCAGTATTCTCTCCTGGAGAATTCCATGGACAGAAGAGCCTGGCGGGCTACAGTCCACGTGGTCGCAAAGAACTGAACATGACTGAAGTGACTAGGCATGCACAGCAGGATCTTTAGTTGCAGTATGTGGGATCCAGGAATTGAACCAGGGCCTCCCTGTGTTGGGAGCATAGAGTCTTAGCCACTGGACCACTGAAATTCCCTAGATCGGGGGTCCCCAAGCTCTGGGCCATGGATGCGGGCCTCCTATCAGATCAGCAGTGGCACTAGAAATCAAGTGCACAATAAATGTAACGTGCTTGAATCATCCTCAAACCATCCCTCCATCTGTGGAAAACTGTCTTCCATGAAATCAGTCCCTGGTGTCAAAAAGGTTGAGGACCACTGCCCTAGACCACATCTTTATGACCCAAGAGTAGAGAGGGCTGGGGCTTCCTGGTACACTGAGCCACCAGGTGAAGAAATGTACCATGATCCTTCCCTCTCTCTCTCCCTGCCCCCTCCAGCCTGACCTCAGGGTTCAGAAGCTAAAGCAAAATCCACTGGCAGAACTACCGTCTGTTTTAATGACCTGGTTTTGAAACCCTTGGGTCCATATTTCCTAGGGTTCCCAGTGACTCAGCCCAGGGTGCCTGCCCCACATGGACAGAAACGGGGAGCCCAGCTTCTCCCTTGAGGCTGGCTTCCACTTCCCAGCACTTGTAATCTGAGCAAAGTGCCTCCTGGCTGAATGCTACTGTGCAAGCTCTTTCTGCTGACAGGGGCACTTTTGTAAAGTTCAGACCGTGGTGGATACTGTGAAGTGTGGGTGTAAACAAACCAAAGCCATCTCCTGATGTTTCCAGGTGGTTCTGCTCTGTTAAGCCCAGATGACATCAGAGTCATTTCACTTTCAAAACAGAAATTACCCCAACCTGGAAAATGACTTTTCCATGGTGGTGCTGAGCAGTGCATGGAAGACATGCACTTTTTGGTCCCCAGCTCCACCCTACTCACTCTGTCCCTTTCTCTACTGGAGCTAAAGACAAGAGTGCCCACTCATCACCTCCCAAGGGACAGCTCATCCTTCATTAGTCAGCAAAGGGAAAGTGACTGCTTTCCTTTCCTTCCAAGCTACTCCCCCAGAGGGAGATTTCTCTCGGTCTGCCTCTGGCAATGGAGGCAGAGGCCATGTCCCACCTCGCCACCTTCCATGGAGGTGGTGCTGCCTCAGACCTCCAACCCCAAAGGTCAGGCTGGGCGTGGAGGCAGCAGAATGGCAAGAGGGCACAGATGGGGTGGCGGGAGGAAGGTTCAGATCCTGGCTCCATCGCATATAAGCCCTGCAACGTGGGCAAGATGCTCCGCCTTTCTGCCTCCCCTCCCATCTCCTCACCTGGAAGCCACCACTGGCCACATCTCACAAAGCAACTAAGAAGACTGGGCCATTTATTAACAGTGAAGTGCTGTCAGGGTTTCCATCCGCCCCAGCCCCAGAGTGCTATTCACCTAAACTGCACCAAATGGTGCCCAAGCCTGTAACATCTGCAGTGGTCCACCCACCTTGGCATCCCATTTGGAGGAGTGATGGGACATCAAAGCAGCTCTGTAGGACGAGAAACCAGGAAAGAACATGTCAAACCCAGGGGCTCTTTCCTTGGTACCAAGAGGGACAGGCCACGTCCTGTGCAAAGGACCAGGGCTGAGGGTGGGCAACGAGATGAGGGCACCAATTTGCAGGTTCTCTGCAACGGCTCTGCCATTTAAATAATACAGGAGTTAAGACTGACAGCTGCCATCAGCCAGCACAAACCACATGCCAAGCTCCTCACACACATCTTCTCAGGTAATCCTCACGACAACCTTGAAATGTTGACAGGTGAGGATGCAGAGGTTCTGAGAGGTGCTATAGCTTGCCCAAGTCACTCAGCCAGCAGGTGGCGTGGCTGGAATTGGAGCTCAGTCCTTTAAGCCTTACCCATCTCTTGCACACATGAGCGGAGCAAAGGGATGTTGATGTAATGCACAGAGCACTCTCCTGTTCAGGCCCCCTGCCTCCCAGTCTCTCAGTGTGACTCAGGAGCAGGAAGAACCACCTGGGAGTCTCCCCTCCCAGGAATCCGTAGCCACCTGGAGAGGTCTCCCCTCCAGAGGCGCAGTGCAGCATGGCCCGGCAGGCATGCAGTGTGGCCCAAGACTGGGTGACATCCTGTGTCTTGACCCCTCCCCCACCCAGTGGCCAAGGCTCTCCCAATTCTGACCCTTGCTCCAGTTTCCAGGCTCCGGAACCTCAGTAGCAAAACCCTGGAAGTTCACAGGACAGGAAAAGCCCCCTCTGGCTGGGGAGCAGATGAGAGCCGGGCTGTCCCCCAGCTGGGTGTCACGGCCCCTGCCTCCCTGGCCCACAGACTCCCTGGTGGCCGGCTCCCTGGTGGCCAGCCGGGCCTGCTAGTGCTTGTTGCTCCTGTTACACTTGATGCTATTACAACAGAACTCCTGTATTTCTTGCAAACAATTTTCCCCTTTGCAACCTCATAAATTAATTCCCTCCTTTCAAGCTGACTGGCTTCCTGCTAATCTAAGCACTAACCTATCACCATCCGTAAACTAAATGATCCGTTAACATTCTCCCTTCTCTAGTCTAAGGCACTAAAATTACTTTTCTGTTTTTCCTGCTTTATCTTTCTTTGCTCAGGCCAGTTCAGGGCCAGCTTCCTCTCTCCTTCCTCTTAAACATGGGGGGGTCCTGTGCTCCACTCCTGAGGCTCCATTCCCTTCCCCAACCCCAGACTCTCTCACCAAGAAGTGGGGCCAGCCACTTCAACTGGTGCCCAGGGTCTGAACTGATGAGCGTTGATTCCTCCAGCCTGAAACTCCCAGAAAATCAGCCAAGTTGGTCCTGCCCTGATGTTAGAAGCTCCAGGTGAGGGACGAGTGGCATGGAGATGGCTCAGTTCCCTGAGACCAGGGCTCCTCCCACCCTCTAACCTCCTGTGTCAAACGGTCATCTGTTCTACCAACCCCTCAGCCCTGTCTAGAGGCCCAGACTAGGAAGACATCAGAAGAACCCACGGTCTGGCCCAGAGGCAGAGGCAAGGAAACTTCAGGAGTTCTGGGGATGTTTCCTGCCAGCCTGGGAAATCATGGCACAAAGGCCTTGGAATGAAAGTGTCAGCGGGCTGCAGGGAGTGCCTGCAGCTCATGAGAGACACCGTGAGAGAGCAGCTCTGAAGGTGGGGTCTCCCGTGAAGCCACCTTGGGTTCTGGGCAGCCCTCCCAGCACTTGTCACAGGTGTGCCAGGTAGCATATGGGGCTGACATTCCAGAGCCCTGCCCAGTCCCCTAAGACCTAGTTCAGGAGCATCAGAGAGGCCGCATGTCCAACAGAGGAGCGGATAAAGAAGATGCGGTGCGTATATAAAACAGAATAGTGCTCGGCCACAAAAAAGAAGAGCCATGCCATATGCAGCAACGTGGATGAACTGCCATACCGAGTGAGGTCAGACAGACACAGAAAGACAAATACCACATGGAATCATTTACACATGGAATCTAAAAAAAAGGATGCAAATGAACGTATTTACAAAACAGAATTAGAGTCGTGGATGAAGAAAACAAACTTACCAGAGGCTGAAAGGGGGCTGGGATAAGCTGTGATGGGGACTGACACAGGCACACTACTGTATGTAAAACAGACAGCCAAGAAGAGCCTGCTGTTGGCGCAGGGAGCTCTACTTACCAGTCTGTAATGGCCTACGTGAGAAAAGAAGAGAGCGGGGATATATATACATATTGACAGGTGGCTCAGTGATCAAAGGAGAAGGCGATGGCACCCCACTCCAGTACTCTTGCCTGGAAAATCCCATGGACGGAGGAGCCTGGTAGCTGCAGTCCATGGGGTCGCGGAGAGTCGGACACGACTGAGCGACTTCACTGTCACTTTTCACTTTCATGCATTGGAGAAGGAAATGGCACCCCACTCCAGTGTTCTTGCCTGGGGAATCCCAGGGACAGGGGAGCCTGGTGGGCTGCCGTCTCTGGGGTTGCACAGAGTCGGACACAACTGAAGTGACTTAGCAGCAGCAGCAGCAGCAGCAGCAGCAGCAGCAGTGATAAAGAATCTGCCTGCCAATACAGGAGACACGAGTTTCATCCCTGGGTCGGGAAGATCCCTTGGAGAAGGAAATCTCTACTCCAATATTCCTGTCTGGGAAATCTCATAGACAGAGGAGCATGGCGGACTATAGTCCATGGGGTCACAAAAAAGTCAGACACAACTTACTGACTAAACAACAACAGTGTATATATATACATATACATACATATATATATAATGTGTGTGTGTGTGTGTGTGTGTGTGTAACTGATTCACTTCGTTGTACACCTGAAACAAACACATTTTTAAATCAACTAAAGGTCAATCAGTAAAGAATCTGTCTGCCGTGCAGAAGACCCAGGTTGAATCCCTGAGTCGGGACGATCCCCTAGAGAAGGAATTGGCAACCAACCTCAGTATTCTTGCCTGGAAAATCCTAGGAACAGAGGAACCTTGTGGGCTACAGTTTATGGGGTTGCAAAAGTCAGACACGACTTAGCGACTAAACCACCATGTACTCCAATTTAAAAAAAAATTAAAAAAAGAAAGACCACATGGGTGTGATACCCAGAGAGAAGGCTCACGACCCTATCCCTGAGTCACCAAGCTCCTTGTGTTCATTAATCCTAAAGGAAATGTTCCCTGACACCAGCCCTCTGCTTAGGCCTACCATCAGGATCCTCCATCCAATCTGTCCTTCCCCGGACTGACCTGCCCCAGATCCCACTGTGACCTTCCCAGTCCAGAGCCCCCAGCCTCTGTTGGATCTCCAGTCTCTGTCCCTGTCAAACAGGATGACCTTGACCCAGTCACCCACCTTCCCCCAGCTTCACTCTCTTGCCCTGTGAGGCCCAAACCTCCTCAGCTATCATAAGGATGAAATGACATGTTTAGTACATTGCCTGGTTGGAATTCCATAAAACAAAAGTCACTCTCTCCCTTCAACCCTTTGTCCTCCAAGCTCCACATCGTGGCTCTCACCTTGCCACCCCGGCCAGGCCCAGCCCCATCCCAGGCAGGACTCTCTAGATTCCACCAGGCAAGGATGACTGGGGCCACAGGACAGAGAGCACCTCACAAGGAGGAAATGGTCTGGTGGCCCAGGATGGGCAGTACAGGGATGCTTTCTTGAATGGGTCTGAGGCTGAGCAGCTCGTCTCAGAACCCCTTCAGCTTCTTCAAGTCCCACAAGGAAGCTGGCTATCTGCATATCTGCATATCTCTGGCTGCAGTTTAATATTATATTATATTACTTAGCCTCATCATTCATCTGGGCTGCCTCCCACCCAACAACCTATCCTTCCAATCCCATTATCCCATCCACCTATAGATTCATCCATCCATCTTTCATCCCTTCATCCTCCTACCCACACATATACCCCCACCTATCCATCTTTTCCTTCAGACACCCTTATTCATCTCCCTCCAGTCATCCACCCACCATCTACACTCCATCAATCCACCCAGCTATCTCCACCCTCCAATCCATCCACTCGTCTACTTATCCAACTTCAATTCCCATCAATCCACCATCTACACATTCTCCCCCTGACTACCCAATCAGCCATAAACTCAATCAAACATTTGTCCATACATACATACATATGTGTGTCTACTTATCTTTCTAAATCCCATCTAAAAATTCAATTCACTCATCTATCTAGTCCCCATCCATCTATCCATCCAATTACATGTCCACCCATCCACTATTATGCAGCCATCTGCACCAAACTCCATTTGCATCCAACCAAACTCCATTCCCCTGCTCTTCTCCTAAGACCAAGCAAAAGTGTCTTGGAATGCAACATGAGGGGCTAGCACCGGCCACAGGCCTAGCTCATGGCAACCCTGTCCACTCCAGTCCATACCGGGAACCTCTGTTCAGCCAACACCTCCCAAACCTTTTTGGCACTGCATCCTTGGAAGTCTTCCCTGATCCCCTAGCCAGATTCTGTACCTCCAGAATGTTCTAGTAGGATCTCACTTCACTCATTTTCCATCCTCACCACGCATTCCTATAAGCTGGGACTGCTAGCTGTTTCATGCCAGGAACTTTGCCGCCTTGACTTTTATGAGAGACTCCAATCATAAGGCACTGCCTTCCAGGGTCTCCAGAGCTCCCACTGCCCCACACAGCAGGCCCAGCCAGGGCCTCACGGTTCTGCCCACTCCTGAAACCAAATGAAAGAGCCTTTCCTCAATGCTGGACCCAGAGGCCCTTCAAAAGTGCCCCGAGCCAAGCTGGGATAGCATAGGCGAATGAACCCTCCAGCCTTGGCAGAGCCAGACCCAATGGAAGACAGGCAGGTGGGTCCAGCCTAGAAGGACCCAGCAGTGATGCATGAAACCTGAGTGCTCCCGGACCCCAGCCTTCCCAGCTCCCAGGCCATCTTTACGGGCATTGATCACAAATGTAAAAACCCCAAACTAACCCATTTGGCCTCCAGCAAAGGTCCCTGTGTTGGGCTTGTGTAGTTTTGTCTAAGACAGGAACAGGCTGGAGTTCTGAAGCCCCAGTTCCCAACCTTCTCACACTACAGTGTGCACAGGAGTCACTAGAACTATCTATGCTGAAATGCAGATCCCCAGACCTTTCCCCAAGAGACTCAGTGGGGCTGGTGGGAGCAGGAAGCTGCGCAGAAGTCCAGTCTTGGTGATTCTGATATAGGCGGCCCTAAGAGATGATGCTGTCAAAGTGCTGCACTCAATATGCCAGCACATTTGGAAAACTCAGCAGTGGCCACAGGACTGGAAAATGTCAGTTTTCATTCCAATTCCAAAGAAAGGCAATGCAAAAGAATGCTCAAACTACCACCATCTCACATGCCAGTTAAGTAATGCTCAAAATTCTCCAAGCCAGGCTTCAGCAATACGTGAACCGTAAACTCCCTGATGTTCAAGCTGGTTTTAGAAAAGGCAGAGGAACCAGAGATCAAATTGCCAACATCTGCTGGATCATGGAAAAAGCAAGAGAGTTCCAGAAAAACATCTATTTCTGCTTTATTGACTATGCCAAAGCCTTTGACTATGTGGATCACAATAAACTGTGGAAAATTCTGAGAGAGATGGGAATACCAGACCACCTGACCTGCCTCTTGAGAAATCTGTATGCAGGTCAGGAAGCAACAGTTAGAACTGGACATGGAACAACAGATTGGTTCCAAATAGGAAAAGGAGTAAGTCAAGGCTGTATATTGTCACCCTGCTTATTTAACTTCTATGCAGAGTACATCATGAGAAACGCTGGGCTGGAAGAAACACAAGCTGGAATCAAGATAGCCGGGAGAAATATCAATCACCTCAGATATGCAGATGACACCACCCTTATGGCAAAAAGCGAACAAGAACTAAAAAGCCTCTTGATGAAAGTGAAAGAGGAGAGTGAAAAAGTTGGCTTAAAGCTCAACATTCAGAAAACGAAGATCATGGCATCCGGTCCCATCACTTCATGGGAAATAGATGGGGAAACAGTGGAAACAGTAGCAGACTTTATTTGGGGGGGCTCCAAAATCACTGCGGATGGTGATTGCAGCCATGACATTAAAAGACGCTTACTCCTTGGAAGAAAAGTTATGACCAACCTAGATAGCATATTCAAAAGCAGAGACATTACTTTGCCGACTAAGGCCCGTCTAGTCAAGGCTATGGTTTTTCCAGTAGTCATGTATGGATGTGAGAGTTGGACTGTGAAGAAGGCTGAGCACCAAAGAATTGATGCTTTGGAACTGTGGTGTTGGAGAAGACTCTTGAGAGTCCCTTGGACTGCAAGGAGATCCAACCAGTCCATTCTGAAGATCAGCCCTGGGATTTCTTTGGAAGGAATGATCCTAAAGCTGAAACTCTAGTACTTTGGCCACCTCATGCGAAGAGTTGACTCAATGGAAAAGACTCTGCTGCTGGGAGGGATTGGGGGCAGGAGGAGAAGGGGACGACCGAGGATGAGATGCCTGGATGGCATCACTGACTCGATGGACATGAATCTGAGTGGTCTCCGGGAGTTGGTGATGGACAGGGAGGCCTGGCGTGCTGCGATTCATGGGGTCGCAAAGAGTCGGACATGACTGAGTGACTGAACTGAACTGAGGACCACTCATAAGAAAACACATCTAAATCCCCTGAGAACTGAGTCCCCGGCCCTCACCTCCATGCAAAAAGCAGACCCTTGCCTTCCACCAGCCCATACTAGGCCCTTTCTTCGGGCCTCCAGGCTCAGCCCATGTGGGCATAGCTGCCCCTCTGTTCTGACTGCCTCATTCCGATTCTAAACACTGGGTGTGCAGCTCACTGCTAGGACCAGACAATGCCTTGTCCTGCAGTGTTCAGCCCCCTGAACCCAGAACCTTCCCCACCCATGCCTGCATACTCCAGCCTGCTAGGCCAACCCACCCACAAGGCCTTCCTCCCACCCCCACATCTGCAGAACAAAAGAGACTCCATGGAGGAGAGAATCAGTGGGTGGCTGCTCTGTGGGCCTGTGAATTTCTGCAAGTATTATGAATGACCCAAGGAGAAAGCACTTGTAAAAATGATGACAAATAGCTTGACAATGTTTTCAATTACCCACAATTACATCTCACCTTCTGAAAATGGATTCTCCACACTGCTGTTTTTCTCAGGAGCACCCACCTGGCGTTCTCACAGGCTGCCTCTGCTGGAACGGCAAGGAAAGGTGGGCAGGCTGCGTGCAGCAGGCACCCAGTGCCTAGGGAGCTCGGCCAGTGCCCCGGCTGAGCCACGAAGGCAAGTGGGTCCTCTTGTCTGACTCTGATTTAAGGAGCAAGAGGCCAAAGGTCATCCACCACGTGGTGTCAGTTTGGCTCATACAGTCTGCAAGCCCCGCCTGGGCTTCCCGAGTGGAAAGAAAAGGCTCTGGGTGTTTGGGGCACCTCACCCCACCACTGGCCCACTTTTCAGAGGCATAAAAAGGGCCATGGCCCACCTCCGCACAGGCAAGTAGGAGCAGTGACTCAGTACTTGAGTTCTGGAGCCAAGCGTGGTCACTGTGCCCCCAATCCTGTGGGCCGTAGTGCCCACTAGGCAAGGGTGAAGAACCCAAGGGCAGAAGAGCCCTGAACGGACACCCACCAGATGCTTCTGGTGGTCTTAGCCTCCTTCCAGCCTCCCCAGCAGCAAGGTGCCCAGGCCCCTCTTAGACCATGAGGGACACAGCCTCTTACTATTCCTTTCAGACTCTGACTCCTCTTTTCCAGCTGCCCCCTTTGCTACTGAGTAAGTGTAGTGGGCTGGTTCTCTCCCAAGTGCCAGGACCCCTGTTAAGAGTCAGCCCAGTCAAGCATCCACAGGACTCTCAGGGTGCGAAAGGCGGGTATAGGGGCTTCAGGCCCAAGGAATGCACAGGAGTTAGGCAGTCAGCCCCCATGCTGACTGTCAGCCCACCACAGTCCTTCTCAGTAACAGAACAAGGCTGACCCCAGAGACCAAGTCTCACTCTGGCTTTTACTCCACATATTGCACTGAACTCTGACATGCTCATGGCCACAGCTGCTATGCAAAAGCTGTGCCAGGGCTGGAGAATGCCCCTGCCATCCCCAGTCAAGCTCTGCTCTGCTCCAGTCCCTACTCCCAGCCCCAGGCCTCCACCTGCCGGGGCCTACCCACAGCCACATCACACAGGCTGACAGGGTGAGCAAACCTCACATGGCTGCCCTCTAACTGTAAAAACCCCACTTCCGGTGTCCTAGGGATATGCTGGGATCAAAAGATGAAAAAGCCGGAACAGGCTAGGCCCAATGTCCTGCCTGTCCAGCTCCTGCTGGGACACATCTGAGCCAAGGGGCTAGGCCTGAGGTCATAGGCAAAAGGAGAGAATGTGGGAGGGGAAAGTCCTGCTCTTCCTGAGACCCTGCCATTGGTAGGACAACGTGCTAGACACTCTCATCCACTCACTCATTCATTCATTCAACTGAGCACCTACTATGCACCAAGTACTAGGGGTTCATCTGAGAACCAGATTTAGAACCTGTCCTCGTGGAGTTTGCATCTAGCAGGAAAAAGAGTATTAAGAAATAAGCAAGTTAGGTACACACAGAACACCCAGGGGTTATGGGTGATGAGTGTTCCATGGAAAAAGCAGGGAAAGGGAAGTCGGGATCGGGCTGTGAGCTTTAATTTAAAATGGGCTTCACCGAGTTGCTGCTGTTGGTCAGTTGCTAAGTTGCGTCCAGCTCTTTGAGACCCCATGGACTGCAGCACACCAGGTTTCCCTGTCCTTCACCATCTCCAGGAGTTTGCTCAAGCTCCTGTCCATTATCCATGTCACCGAGCTGACATATGAACAAATAATCAAAGACGGGAAGGGAAACCACACAGGTGTCTTAGAGCATTCCAGGCAAAGGGAACAGGGAGGTGTAAAAGCCCCGAGGCTGAATCATGCCTGGGGTGCTCAAGGAGCAGGGAGAGGGCCACTGGGCCTGGAGCAGAGGGAGCATGGGAAGAGAGCGAGGAGACGAGGCCCAAGAGGTTCAGGGAACCAGGTCACCAGGGGCTGCACAGGCTTCAGGTCTAAGAGTAGAGACGTGGCGGGTTTTACGTCCAAGAGTGATGCGATCTGCCTTTGCTGTGTAAGGCTCACCCTGATAGCCGGGCCACGAATAGAGGCACTGAAACTAGACTGGCGTATCGACCTTACAAAAACTCACCACACCCCACAGGGTGGCACGGTAACAGAAGCCAAGGCTCAGAGAGGCTAAGAAGGTGGTCCCAGTCAGGACCGCAGAGCTGGGAATCCAAGCCAGGGCTCCAGCTTGTTGCCCCAGGATCCTGCAAAGACGCTGCCTACCACCACCGGGCTGGCTTAACCCACACATTCCCCGTGGCAGCCCCTGCCCTGGGCAGGAGGGAAGGAGGTGCCAGACCACGTGGAGTTCTGGGAGAGACCCAGCGAGTGCGGAGCAGGAGTGCATCGTGCCTTCCACCCACTCCAGGCTCAGTGAACTTCTGAAAGCCTCACCTCTCCCCTCGCCCCATGGGTAAGCACCCAACGTGCCACAAGGAACAAACTTGGGCTATGACCCTGGGCAATGAGCCTCCACTTACCCATCCGTAAATGGCCAGAGTAACGGGTCCCGCAGAGGCCCCTGAGGGAGTCTGGGAGGTCTGTGTCTGCAGAAGCTGCTGACACGGGCCGTGAGGGTGGCAAAGCTGCTGCTGAGTACCCTCGTGAGCACTTGCTGGGTCTGGTGTCCAGGGCGCCACAGGTGCTGGCCCTCTCCATCCCCCCACTGCCCGTGGACTCTTTCAAATTCCCTGCTAGGGCCAGAAATTAAAGAATGAACTGCAATAAGAAAAAGCTGTACCAGAAGCCCCCTCACTCCCTTAAGGCACCAGCGATAATCAAATAATAACAATGCAATTCCATGCTTATACTGCACGCCCCCCCCCACCCCGCCACCCACCCACCCCACAGGCTCAGAGCATCCTGAGACCTTCCCTTGGGACTGGGCCCCTCAGCCCACTGCAGAAATGCAACTGGTAGAGACGGCAGAAGCGGAGCGGGCAAAGCACGGGCGTTCAGTGTATAGATTACTGTAAAGTAAGTTTATGAGCAGACACTTTCAGACCAGCGTTTCTGGGAATGAAACACCATTTCATCTGGCTCTGGCTCTGAGATGAATCACTAAGCGAATGAGGATGGCAGAGTCTCCGGGAAAAGCCCCTCTGCAGAGGAAGGAAGAGAGAGGAGAGCCACCTCCTGCAAGAGCACCAAGGCTTCCCAAACCTGGGGGAGAGGGGCAGGGCAACGGAAGACGGGGGACAGAACAGTGTTTTAAAACAGATGACAACATGGGTGAACCCTGAAAGCATATGCTAAGTGAATAAGCCAGTCACAAAAGGATAAACACTTACATGACTCCACTTACCTGAAGTACCAAGAGTTACTCAGATTCATAGAGATGCAAAGTAGAATGGTGGTTGGGGGAGGGGGCAGGGGCGGGGGGTTTGGGGATGGAGGGGTGGGCAATTGTTTACCAAGCAAGGAGTTTCAGTTTAAGATGGTAAGAGGGAATTCCCTGGCAGTCCAGTAGTCAGGACTCTGCAATTTCACTGTCAAGGGCACTGGTCCCATCCCTGGTTGGGGAACTAAGATCCCATAAGCTGCACAACACGGTCAAAAAAAAATTAAAAAGATGGTAAGAAAAGTTCTGGAGATGGACAATAGTTGTACAACACTGTGAATCTACTTAATGCCACTGAGCTGTACACTTAGAGGTGGGTAAAATGATAAACCTTGGTAGGTACTTTTTACCACCATAACCAAACACAGACACAGACACACACACATACACACACACACACACCTTCTTAAGACTCTCTGTTAGGAAAATAATCCCAACAGTAGACAAAGTATAAGAGGTTCACTGCAGCATTTTTTTTTAATATTTATTTATTTAACTGTGTGGAGCTTTGTGGCACGTGGGATCTTTGATCTTCGTTGCAGCATGTGGGATCTAGTTCCTAGACCAGAGATCAAACCCAGCCCCCTACAGTGGGAGCACGGGGTCTTAGGCACTGGACCACCAGGAAGTACCAGCATTTGTGGCTGCAGTAAAATGCTGAGAAGAAAAGCGACATGGCTGAGTCAATTAAGGTATACTCACCAGGAGAAATATCATGCAGTCATTAATACAGTGATTACAAGGAACTTTTAATGACCCGGGAAATGATGACCAGATCACCATAATTATATGGAAAGGGGTGCAACACTGTAGGTCCCTCTGGAACAAGGTCATCCATAAAAAACGAATAGAGATTGGATCAAAATACTGGCCTAAGGGCATGCTCCATCTCTCCTTCCCAACTCAAAACACTTAAAATGACATAAAAAGTCAATAATCTTTTCTAAAAATCTTTTTTTTTTAATTCAGTGCTAGAAAACAAGAATGGAACCCGTCACAGGGCAGAAATCATGAGGAATCCCTGACCAGCAGAAAGCTAATGGGTTCAGATTGGAAATGGCACCATAGCCCCAAATACCCTCAGGTGAAGGCCACCATAGGGTAGCAGCCTTAAAGTAGGTGGCTGAGGAAGTGCGGACACAGAGAAAGCCCCAGATCAAACGTAAAGTGGCTGATGGGTCCTTGGAAGAGGCATGCAGGTGCCCCCTCCCCACAATGCCAAGCAGTGACCTGCCCACAGGAGCAAAGAGTAGGAGTACTTGATTCCCAAGGGGCAGGCAGCCCTAAATTGGTACCAACACTCAGAAGAAAGTGGAATACCACAGCCCGAACACTAGAGTCTGGCGCTGCCAACAGAGCAGTCAGGGGCCTGACCCAACCACTGCGTCACAGACATGCCACGGGGAAATTTCAAACCCAAAGACAAGTAAGTACACAACCCAGAGTCACTCACTTACATTTAAAAGAGCTACGCATTGAAAGAGGCACACCAAACTCATCAACTACAAGAACTAACTCCTGAGGATACAGAGCTACTAAGACAAACAGAATGGCACTGTAGAGCCTTCAGAGTGATGGGCCTCAGAGGCCACTGCTTCCAGAAAAGAAAGAACAAGATCTGGGAGCCAAACAGTTCATGCCGAAGTATAACAGGGGCTGAAGGACAGCACAGAACTGAAGATCGACGCCGTGACCTGGAGACAGAGACGGGAATTCTCCCAGATGGCAGAGGATCTCCCAGAGATCGACCAGATAAAAGTCAAGGGAAGCAGAGGACAAACTTGATTTAAACTCCAACCACCATCTAAAAGTTCCAAAGAGAAATCTGAGAGAACACAGGAAATTAGTAAAAGGAAGAAATCCAAAAAGACACAAGTCCTCGGATTGAAAAAACTCACCATGTGCAAAGGAGGATTATGTAAAAAGGCAATACTTAGGCATAGAGAGGTGAAATTTAAGAACCCAAGGGAAAAAGAAAAAGTGTCAACTTCTTTCAGGGGAAAATTGACAGACTGCCTACAGTGGAACAGAATTCAGAGTGACTCACGGAGACCTGAAAGCCAAGTGGCCTGAGTGGGAACCTCAACCCATTTCCTGGCGGTAGGGCCTCTCCTCACTCCACCTCACTCTCGCCATCTTCTGTGTGAGGCACGTTATCTACCTCACAGGGAGGTGACATCAGAGTCAGGTGAGCTGACATCTGCGAAGCCCTGGCACAGAACACCCATCACGTGAGACTTAGCCCTTATGGTTATGAGATCATCAGATGCACACAAGTCAATGAAACAGTGTCTCAGACATGCTTAGGTGGAAATGGCATAAATCTTCAATTCTCTACTCAGTCTCTGGGAAGGGAACAGGCAATTTCAGATGTGTTGAGGATGCAGAGAGTTCATCACCTACACACCTTCTCACACCCTCTCAAATTACCAAGAACTACCACGTAGTGTGCTCCAGCCACCATAAAAATGAATCTAACAGAGAGCAGATGGGTGGCCACCAGCGGCTGGAGGGAGCGGGGAGTGGGGAATGACTGTGCATAACGGGAACAGAGTTTCTTTCTGGGGTGAAAGAAATGCTTTGGAATTAGAGAGCGGTGATGGTTGGACAACACTGTGAGTGCGGTGGAAGTCACTGAACTCTACACTTTAAAACGGTTAAAATCATCAATTTGCTATTATGTGAATTTTACCACCACAACAAACGAATCCAAGAACAAATCCATGAAATACAAAAACAGCAGTGAGAAAAATGTTAAAGCAACCGTTAAAAACCATCTCCTGACTATCCGTGAGGACGAAAATTTGGAGCTAAAATTCCAGCCGGTCTCACCTTGAGTGGTGCTAAGGTTTGGGTGTAGACACAGTGAAGGCGTGTGAAAGTTCTTGATCTGTTTTGGGAAATAACAGAAATACCAATTGTATGATGAGAGACAAAGTTTTGGGGTTTTTTCTTTGTTTGCTTTATGTTTTAGGTGTTTTTTTAATCTTTATTGAGGTATATTTGATTTACAATATTGTGTTCATTTCAGGTGTACGGCAAAGTGAATCTGTTACACAAAGTCATATGCATGGGTGTTAAGTCTCTTCAGTCGTGTCTGACTCCTTGCGACCCTATGGACTGTAGCCCGCCAGGCTCCTCTGTCCATGGGGATTCTCCAGGCAAGAATGCTGGAGAGGTCGCCACGCCCTCCTCCAGGGGTCCTCCGCCCAGGGATCCAGTCCAGCATCGGCAGGCAGGTTCTTCACCGCTAGTGCCATCTGGGAATCTATCCACTCTTTTTTAGATTCTTTTCCCACATAGGCCATTACAGATTACTGAGCAGAGTCTTCTGTGCTATGTAATAGGCCCTTATTAGTTGTCTATGAGAGATAAGCATTAATCCAAATATATCTTTAAAATATAAGTAATCACTAGGAAACAAAAACATGTTATTTGAAACCTTAGTAGATGCTTCTCCACTGGGAACAGAAAGAAGGGTACATTTTTGGTTGTCACCGTGATGGGGAAGGCTCTATGGTAGTATTCAGGGTTGAGAATTCTCAGTGTTCAACAAGGTAGGGAAGAGGACCACGTCCCCAGGCACAGTCCTGCCCAAAATGACAGCAGCACCCCCTGTTGAGAACACTGCTTTAAAGAACAAAAACTGGGACAAAGAGAATCCAATCAACACAACAAAAGGCAGGAAATGGGAAAAACTGTACAAGAAAGCAGAGCAAATTAAAAGCAATAAACTACAAGAATAATGTCCAAGCATATCAGTAATCTCTTGAAATATAATTAGATTAACTTCCTCTAAGAAATACCTCAATAAAGGCAGCAGATTTTTTTAATTTTTTATAGAAAGTTACAAAGATAAATACCTAGGAAGGTTAAAAATAATAGGATGAGAAAGGCAATACGAAACAAAAGATAATCCAGAAAAAGAAGGTGCTTATCAGACAAAATGGAATGCAAGGTGCTCAAAGGAAAAGACAGGGAAACTTCATATTGATAAAAGATAACAAGCCACACCAAAAATATAACAGTCGCAGCAAGTTATGAACTTTACAACACAACTTCAAAATAGATACAGCAAAATTCAACAAGAGTTAAAGAGGAAACCAACCAATTCACAGTAGTAAAGTAGTTAAGTAGTAAAGTAGTTAACTTCTTTACTTCAGATTCAGTAGACAAAACATAGTAATATGGAAGATATGCATATTTCACCTACAAATTTAGCCAATAATATTTATTTTATTAAATACTTGAATTACGTTCTAGGTTCTGTTTTAAAGTTTTGCATATGTGTTAATTAATTTAACCCTTGTGTGTTTGTGTTCAGTCGCTTCAGCCGTGCCTGACTCTTTGCAATGCTGTGGACTGCAGCCCACCAGGCTCCTCTGTCTATGGGAACCTCCAGGCAAGAAGACTGGAGTGGGTTGCCACGCCCTCCTCCAGGGGATCTTCCCAGCCCAGGGATCAAACCTGCATCTCCTGCGTCTCCTGCATTGCAGGTGGATTCTTTACTGCCAGGGAAGCCCCAGTTTAATCCTTCAGTTCAGTCGCTCAGTCGTGTCCGACTCTTTGCGACCCCATGAATCGCAGCACGCCAGGCCTCCCTGTCCATCACCAGCTCCCGGAGTTCACTCAGACTCATGTCCATCGAGTCCGTGATGCCATCTAGCCATCTCATCCTCTGTCGTCCCCTTCTCCTCCTGCCCCCAATCCCTCCCAGCATCAAAGTCTTTTCCAATGAGTCAACTCTTCACATGAGGTGGCCAAAGTACTGGAGTTTCAGCTTTAGCATCATTCCTTCCAAAGAGATCCCAGGGCTGATCTCCTTCAGAATGGACTGGTTGGATCTCCTTGCAGTCCAAGGGACTCTCAAGAGTCTTCTCCAACACCACAGCTCAAAAGCATCAATTCTTCGGTGCTCAGCTTTCTTCACAGTCCAATTCTCACATCCACACATGAGCACAGGAAAAACCATAGCCTTGACTAGACGGACCTTAGTCGGCAAAGTAATGACTCTGCTTTTGAATATGCTATCTAGGTTGGTCATAACTTTTCTTCCAAGGAGTAAGCGTCTTTTAATTTCATGGCTGCAGTCACCATCTGCAGTGATAACAGTACTAAAATGTAGGTGCTATTATGATGATCATTTTATACATGAGAAAACTGACATCCAGCCACTTGCCCCCATTATGCAGCCAGTGGGAGACGGACAGAGACTCAAGACCCAGTGCTCACCCCAGAGTCGGCTCTCAGTCCCCACTTCGGTGCCCTTCTCATAATACCTAACAGAAATAGCGCTGTCTTTTCCAAGCACACCCAACTCACCACAGTGGAAATTTCAATGAAATCCTAGAGGAGAAAATTAATTTAAAATTTATTGTACCTTAACTGAGTCTAATATAATCAGATTAGGGATTAACAATACAAAGAAACTGTCCCAAATCTATCAACTTAGAAAACTTGAAATATCCTTTTATACAATATACATGTTCTGACTGAAGAGAACAAGATGACAGAAACTCCAAACTATTAAAATGAATCTGAACTGGGCACCTGTTGGATTTGACCAAAATAGTACTCTCAGTAAAACTCTTTGAATAGGACTTCTCTGGCTGGTTAAGTCCAGTGGTTAAGACTTTGCCTTTTAATGCAGGGGGTGCAGATTCGATCCCTGGTCAGTGAGCTAAGATCCCACATGCCTCGTGGCCAAAAAAAAAAACACAAAACATAAAACAGAAGCAATGTTTTGGTTGTAACAAATTCAGTAAAGACTTTAAAAACAGTCCACACTAAAACAATTTTGTTTTTAAACCCTCATAGTCCATGGGGTCACTAAGAGTTGGACACGACTGAGCGACTTCCCTTTCACTTTTCACTTTCATGCATTGGAGAAGGAAATGGCAACCCACTCCAGTGTTCTTGCCTGGGGAATCCCAGGGACGGGGGAGCCTGGTGGGCTGCCCTCTATGGGGTCGCACAGAGTCAGACACGACTGAAGCGACTTAGCAGCAGCAGCAGCAGCTCTTAATAAACTAGGGATTGAGAGGAACTACCATTATCTGATAAAAGACATCTCCTGAAAACCTACAGCAAAAGTCATATTTAATTGACAAGTTTTAGGATATTCTATCACTATCAATAAATAACAGTGCCTTAGACAATGTGATAACACCTGAAAAAGAAATAAGGATAAACGTTGAAAAGGAAGAAACAAAATTGGCATGATTCGTAGAAAATATGAGCATCTACCTATATACGGTCTAAGAGAATCAACAAATAAACTATTAGAACTCATAGGAGAGTTCAGTAAAACTCCTAGATAGAAGATCAATATGCAGAAATCAATAACTTTCGTGTATGCTAGCACTCCCAGTTAGAAAATATAATCCAAAAGAAAGCTCATTCATATTAGAAAAAAAGTCTATAAAATCCCTGGGGATAAACCTAACAAGAAATGTGCAAGGCATCTATATGAAGACAAATGTAAAACTTTACTGAAAGGAATGACAGACTCTGCACAAAGGGAGAGACAGTATGCTCCCGGATGGCAACTCTCAGTGTGAGAAAATGACAGTTCTCACTCTGTTAATCTATATACTCAGAGCACCCAGTGATGGACACACTTTTTCATTTGTAACTGCTAACAACAGCGTGTGACAAGTAGCTGATGACTGTGTATAAGAATTGCATTCATTTTCTATGCACTCATTTACTTAATGCAACGTTTGAAAGTTTGCAGAAGGGTAAAATGGTCTGAATCACATGGACAAACTCTAAGAAATCAAAGAAAAATTATAATGAAACAGTAGCAGACAGTTTAAATAGACCACGACAGGAGAATTAAAATCTAGGGCCGCAGAGTCACACGAAGGCATTAAAGAAAGAGGAGCGTGACTGGAAGAGAAGTGAAGGAGCATTATCAGAGCAAGCATTATCGGACACAGTCCCACCTCCCTGGGGCACTAGGCTCCAGTAATCAGTGAACTGAACGCCCCATGGATGCACACAGCATGGGAGGTGGGGCCATGACTACGGGTCCATCTCAAGTTAACTTACAGGCAAGAATGAAGCATGCATCGCATTACCCAGCAGGTGGCCAGCAGAGCGGTAGCCCCCAAATAAGAACATATTTTTTAAAACAATTTAATTTCAGAGTTAGTCATCCTGAGAAAACTAACCTGACTGTTAGACATCCTTATATTTATGTTATAGTTTGGGCTGGTTTTATTTTGAATTAGATATGGAGGTACGGCAGTCTAAAATCCCAGTGCTCACAGATTCCAAGGGCCTCACTGTAACCCCGGTTACTCTGTCCACTGCCAGAGACCCCACCCTTTGGCAAAATCATCTTTAAAATTTACACACACAGCAAACCCACCTGAGAAAAGCAGATCACACGTCAGTGGGCACCAACCAATCAATCACCGACAGTGCCAAGCCCCAGAGCACCCTATCCTGGTTTTACAAAGCTTTCACCACTAGGCTCATCAAGTGTTGGATCAGAGAGAGTGCCTGTACTAACTGCATTTATAATGAGGTGTTTGGATAAATAAGTTGAAATGATATTTTTATTAACAATGAAGGTCTGCTAAGATGGCATATGTCCTGCAGGTGGTAGGAAAAGACACATAGTAACCAGGGAAATGCAAACTATGGTAACAGTGAGGGACTGTCTATTAGGCACCAGACCAGCAAAACTCAAAAGGCTGACAATATCAAGTGTTGACAGAAATGTGAGGAAGTAAGTGCTCTTCTTAAACTGTTGGGTGGGAGTGCAAATTGATCCAGTCTTCCTGAGGGTAATTTTGCAGAAGCTATTTTTAAAATTTTACCATGCCTTCTGTTCAGCCAAGCACACATGCAATCTTGGAATCTACCTAGATAAATACTCATAAGCATGTATAAGAATTTTAATCAAAATATGGCTTCAGTTCAGTCGCTCAGTCGTGTCCGACTCTTTGCGACCCCATGAATTGCAGCACGCCAGGCCTCCCTGTCCATCACCAACTCCCGGAGTTCACCCTATGGCTTACAATTATGAAAACTCAGAAGTACCCAACATATATCTACTGACAGGGAGACACGTTGTGAGATTTTGTGTAAAATGTGGTAGATTTATGTGACATAGCATACAGTGAGTTCACCAAGACATATTGGTTAGTGAAAATAAGCAAGGTACAATGTCATACATGCAGTCAGCAATATTCCAAACAGACAAAACAAAACTCTATATTCCATTTTGTCTATTCATAAATGTAAACACAGAAAGTTATGGAAGGACAGAGCAATCTGATTCCAGTTTTCCTTCAATGGAGAGAAATGGGACTTTTTTTTTCTTATAATTAGCTCTTAAGTCTTCGATATTGAGAGGTATTTGTGTGTTATTTAAGACATCTAAAGAAACAGAAGTGTTAAGGTTGAAGACAAAACTAAGGAAGCCATATGAGCTCAACCTGTGAAGAGGCAAGTCGGCAAGGCTGGAGGCTGGAAGCTGTGAACAGTGGTTCTCTGCATGGCTGGGTTCCTAGCAACATTTATCTACTTTCTTTTGCTTTGGGGGAATGTCCTAATTTTTCTGTGATGTTTTTACAATCAGAAAATTTCAGAAAATCTTTTTATGTACGGATGTCCAGTGCCCCACCGCTCCCACTGGGAAAGGTTGTCTGTAATTCTCTCACAGTCTGAGAACTGGTTCAGGGACAAGAGGGAGCCCCAAAGTCCGTGCAGCTGGCAAGACCCCTGCTGCCCATATCAGCCTTTCAGACTCACCATTCTTGCAAGCTGAGGAATCACTGGGTCCGGTGACTCACTCACTGCACGAGGCTTTGCTCTGCTTATGGCTCTCCCCAGGACCCTACCTATCGCTGGGCTCAGAACCTCCCGGTACTGTTAGGAGCTTGTAGGAGAATGAATCAAGGGCCTCAAATTCAGAGGCTGAACTTGGGACTTCCAGGACACAAGGATTGAGCGCCTCTCTTCCAAACACCTGCCTCCCTGGGGTAGGTGGTTAAAGCACGAAGCCCCAGCTGAGGAAAAGAAGCAGGGGTGCAGGTCCTCAGCAAATATCTGCCAGTGTCTTCTTCCATGTGTGTGGACAGATGCCAGGATCCCTTCTCACCTTCTGAAGGGAAATGATAAGGTGGCCGTCTGGCTCGCCTGCCCTTGCCAGCCCTGCCAGTCAGCAGCACACACACCACCCACTGCAGGCTGCACTGGGCTGCCAAGCCTGGCCTGCCTCCACCCCCCTTTAGAGCCCCACCATGTCCCTGAGCATCCCCAACCATTTCAGGACTTCAGGGACCCTCCGAGGCATGTAAATGTACTGTGGTTTCAAAGGATCACCAGCCCCTAGCAAGCCCAAGTAGCTAGAAGACAAGTACCCCCAACACGTCACCACGAAAACCAGGAAGAGGGAAGGACCAAAGTCCGTGGGCCACCTTGCCTGGAAGAGCTTTGGACAAGGGACCTCCTGTCTTTGAGTCAGAGGATGGGAGCAGGCTGGGCGGAGGAAGGAGTGAATTCCCCCATCTGGCAATGACAGAATAGCCCAAATGACCTTCAACACCCATATGCCACCTTCTGTGCCCATTCCCTACACTACATTGCTGACCCCTGATCAGTCAATTCGCAGAACCAGGAGGTCTGAGCTGCAGAGACCTAGGGGGCAGAGCCCCACGGGTGACTCTGCTTCACTCAGTATTCCAGTCTCCTCCCCACCCAAAATTTGGACAACTCAAGATTCAACCACAAAGACCAAAGGCCTTGATCTTCCTGAGAACTTGGAGGGAGTCTCCCTCAAGGCCAAACGGGCCACAGCTTGGCTTAACAAGTGCATCACCAGCGGAGCCTCAATGCCGCTGGACTCAGTCCAAGCTCCAAGAGGGAGCCCATAGCCAGACCTCTCCCCATATTTTCACTAGGCATTCTGGGCACCTCTAAGTGGGACAGGAAGCACACCCAGAGCCATCCAGACAGGACGCCTACCCAGGTAGGTCACAACACAGTTGAGCCCAAGCAGCTGCATGGACAGCTGGAGTAAGTGACTCCAAAGCTCAGCTGCCACAGGAGTGTCCACCTGTCCCCTACCCCCAGGGAGGTGGGCAAGGTGCCCACAGCATCATTTGAACCTGCATGGCCAGAGGCAACTCAGTGTTGGATATTCCCACTAGCTGCCCCAGCCAGGCAGGACTGGAGGGAAACAGAGGCCTCCAATCTCCCCACAGTGCTCCCCAGGACTCTGGAAGCAGGGAGAACAGAAAGAGCCCAGAACTTGGGGTCAGCAGACCTGAGTTCTCAACTCAGCTGTCACTTCTATCCCAGCTTTGGGGCAGCTATGAGAGTCCCTGGGTCTTAGTTTCCTCATCCCAGACAGGTTGTCTTGAAAAATAAACGCATTAGTACGTGCAATGCAGTTGGCACAAAAACAGGTAACAAGGCTGCCTCCTCTCCAGAAAAAAAGGGGTATCAGGCCCACTGTCACTGCTGGATCTTACTGTGGTGAAAGTGAAAGTCACTCAGTCATGTCCGACTCTTTGCAACCCCGTGGACTATAGTGTCCATGGAATTCTCCAGGCCAGAATACTGGAGTTGGTAGCCTTTCCCTTCTTCACGGGATCTTCCCAATCCAGGAATCAAACCCAGGTCTCACGCATTGCAGGTGGAGTCTTTACCAGCTGAGCCACAAGGGAAGGCCAAGAATACTGGAGTGGGTAGCCTATCCCTTCTCCAGCAGATCTTCCCAACCCAGGAATCAAACCGGAGTCTCCTGCATTACAGGTGAATTCTTTACCAATTGAGCTATGGTAGGCAGACTTGCAGAGAAGGCAATGGCACCCCACTCCAGTACTCTTGCCTGGCAAATCCCATGGACGGAGGAGCCTGGTAGGCTGCAGTCCATGGGGTCTCGAAAAGTCGGACACGACTGAGCGACTTCACTTTCACTTTTGACTTTCATGCATTGGAGAAGGAAATGGCAACCCACTCCAGTGTTCTTGCCTGGAGAATCCCAGGGACGGCAGAGCCTGGTGGGCTGCCATCTATGGGGTGGCACAGAGTCAGACACGACTGAAGTGACAGCAACAGCAGCAGCAGGCGAAGTTGAATCAGACACAGGTCCACTGTCCAGGACGCTGGCCTTCTTGTCAAACCGGGATGACACAGAGAACAGAAACTGATGCAGGGCACAGACCAGGTGGAGGAGGGGGGAGCTCAGGGCAGGCCTGCAACACCAGAGCTGCCTGCACATGTCAGAACATGCCAAGTCCAGATCATTCACTTCGGAGATGGAAAAACTGGAGCCCAGGGAGAGGGGGACTTCCCTTAGGTCCCACAGCCAGCCAGCGGCAGCCTGGGACACGGAGTTGGCTGCCCCTGGCCTTCCCAACCCTCACGGCTGATTGGCCCCCTCACAGCCCTCCTCTAGTGCTCTGGAATCAAGGTCAACCTTCTGCTCCAGGAGGGGAGGCTGGCGAGGTGAAGGATGGGTAAGAATAGTCCGTGGAGAGGAGAGGAAGAGAGGAGAGGAAGCCATTCCGGAAGGGAAAATGGGGTAAACAGAGACCAGGGAGACACAAGAAGTAGGCGTGATGAGGGCCTGGGGAGCTGGGCTGGGGCTCCTCTTCTATTCTCCTTCCCCTCTACGTGGGAAGGACAATGGGATGTGCTCCAACGCCCTCTCTGGGAGTGAAGGGCTCCTGGGATGCTGTGTTCAGATGCTCTTCACGGTCAGTCCCAGATGTGGGTCTCCCCAGCAGATGAGAAACGCTGTTCCCAAACCACATCCCACTCCTGGAGCAGCTGTCCCCCCAGGGCTGAGTAGTGTGGGGTGTGTCAGGCCCAGCCCCCCGACACCATGTCAGAATGCAGGTGAAAGGTCATTGCATCTCATCTACAGAGCCCTAGGATGACCTCACTCCTTGTCTTGTTCCGCTACCCAGGCCTGACTTGACCTCGTCCTTCCCTTCCCAGGCATGCATACCAAGAGCTCCCACTAATAAGCCTCCTAAAAGTCTAAAAGTCTGTATATATTCTGGAAATTGATCCCTGGTCAGATATATGACTGCCAAATCGCTTCCCCCATTCCGTAGGGTGACTTTTTTCACCCTGCTAACTGTTTCCTTTGCTGTGCAGCAGATTCTTTAGTGTGATGTCCTCCCACTTGTCTATGTTTATTTTTGTTGCCTACGCTTTCGATATCATATCTATAAAATCACTGTCAAAACCTATGTCATGAAACTTTTCCCCTACGTTTTCCCCTAGGAGTTTCACAGTTTGGGGGTCTTACATCTAAGTCTTAAGTGCAGTTTGAATTGACTTGGTAATTTTTGTGTGTTTCATAAGACACTGGTCCAATTTCATTCTCTTGCATGTGGATACCCAGGTTCCCCAGCAACATTTGTTGAAGAGACTATCCTTTCTCCATTCTGTATTCTTGGCACTCTTGTCAAAGATTAGTTAATTGTATATGCGTAGATTTATTTCTGGACTCTCTGCTCCATTGGTCTATGTGTCTCAAACATAAACAAACAAAATCTACTAATAATTCACTCAAAAATAGGCTAAGAACTTGAACAGACATTTCTCTAAAGGAGACAATTATAAATGGCTGATAGGTACATGAAAAATGCTCAGCATCATCCATCACAGGTAAATGCAAATCAAAAATACAATGAGAAGCACAACTGCCAGAATGGCCATTATCAAAAGGAAAAAAAAAAACAGACAAGTGTTGGTGGGATATGGAGAAACTGGACCCCAAGTATACTTGTAATGGGAATACAAATGGTGTGGTTGCTATAGGAAACATCACAGGGGTTCCTCAAACAATTTAAAATAAAACTGGCATATGATCTAGAAATTCCACTTCTGGATGTTTAATCCAAAAGAAATGAACTCAAAATCTTGAAGAGAAATTAGGAAACCCATGTTCATTGCAGTCTTATTCACAATAGCCAAGATGTAAAAGCAACCTAAATATCCATCAATGGACAGATGAATAGATAAATAAAATGTTGTATATCGGCATACCACAATATTATTCAGCCCTAAAAAAGAAGGAAATCCTGAAACATGTGCCAACATGGACGAGCCTTGAGGACACGACACCATGTGGTGTAAGTCAGTCACTGAAGGACAAATGCGGCATAATTCCACCTGTGTAAGTCAGACTCACAGAAACAAAGCACAGAATGGGGTTGCCAGGGGCTGGGAGGCAGGGAGAATGAGGAACTGCTCTTCAGGGGTACCACGTTTCAGCTACGCAAGATGCGCGCGTTCCAGAGGCCCGCTGTGCATCACTGTGCCCATATTAACAACACTGTATTGTGCACTTAAAATTTGTTAAGAGGGTGGATCCCACGTGAAGTGTTCTTACCACAGCAAATAAAGATTCTAATTTTTTTTTTAATTTTCAAAGTTGTTTCCCAAGTGCCTGCTTCATCCCTGCTGGAGCTTCCTCCCTCCTTCCAACACTGACTCCCAAAGTGCGGCCCCCAGCACAGTCCTCACTCTGGACCTCTCACCAGAAGGACCCACAGCGACCCCAAACTCTGCAGTCTTGGCTGACCTCACTGCCTTTCCCTGCTCCTCCTTGACTGTCCATCCCAAGTGTGCCCACCCCGAAGGGCTAAGTTCAGACTTAGCCTTCACCCTGACCCTCCCCTTCCTTTACACCAATATGCCGAATCCAACCTCCAGGCTCCTACCTTGGCTTCCAGGAAACCCTCATCGCTTCCTCTCTGGCTGCATTATCAGCCTCTCCAGCCCACCTCCACAAGGATAATCTCCCAGAAACACAAACCACCTCATCACATCACCCCATCTTCAACCCCCTCCCAGCTCCTTTCTGCTATCAGCTGAAGCTCTAGCTCCTCTCCCTGGGAGACCCACTCACCGCTCAAATCAACAGCCTCCTCTCCTACCAGATCTTCCCTCATGCCAGAGATCCAGCAAACCACTAAGCACTCCCTACACATCCCATACAACGTCCTGTCATCCCTTATTAACATCTCCTATTCTTAACCCTAGACAACCTGGTCAACTCATATTCACACTTCAAAACCCCAACAAAAGTGTCCTCCAGAAGCCTTCTCTGACATCACTAGAGAACAAAGCTTTCTCCCTACTCTATGCTGCTTCTATGATAACCTCCCACTTATTCCACGAACTATAATTATTTGTTTCCACGTCTATCCTCCCCCCGCCACCAAACTGGGAGCGTGTTGAGGGAAGAAATTGTACTGTAGTCATTCTGGAAACCCCTGCATTTAGCACAGAGCCTGCCAGGCAGTGAGCTCTCAATAGATGTTTTCTGAGAGTGCAACTGAAGGAATAAATGAGTAAATCCACTCTAGCGCTGGACGCCAGCCACCTCCTCCCCTCCCCTCCCCTGCCTTGCCTCCCGCTCCACTCCTCTCTTCTCATGTCGTGCTCAGCTCATCCAGGGCAGGACCCTCCCCTCCTGCATCTCTCAGGGCAAAAGCTGCTTCCCTCTCCTCTTGGCCTCATGACCCCCGGCCCCTCCTGGCTCCTCTAGCCCATCCATCTGCTTGACTAATGAACAGAACAACCTGCGTTCCTTTTCCAGGGAATGCGCCTGCCTGAAACTGCTTTAAAGAGCACAGCACCTGCACACATATCAATTAAAATTATAATTAGGTGGTGAGAATATATAATTAAAATAACATGTTCCCTCTCCCTCATGTAGTGCTGCTGCTGGCTGTCAGGTGGAAGTCAACCAGTTCCCCAGCATGGGGTGGGGGCAGGGAAGGGATCACTCTTGTCTCTGAACATATCATGCTTCCCTTCCTGGTGTCTCTTCTGGGAGAGGAAGCATATTTCCAAGGTTGCCCTATCCAACTCAGGTGAGAAGGGTTTTCTGTCACTTGCTCAGTCCTTACACATTCCCTGAACTTTATCATTCATGTCACAGGTCAGACTTTTTCAGGCTTCCATGTCTTTGTACATGGAGTGCTGTCTGCCAAGAATTCCCTTCTCCTACTACATGTATTTTTTAAAACTCCTATTCATCCTTCAAAACCCAATTCTGATTTTCACCTGTGCTGGGTTATGGGGACACAAGTAGGGAAAGATGCAGTCCCTACTTCAAGACACGCACAGTCCTGAGCATGATGACCCCCATCTTCCAGAGAAGTCAACTATCAGAGGCTCTCTGATCCTGAAACACTTCTGGGAGACTCGGGATGTGGCTAGGTCTTCAGAGCTTCCTATGCCCTCAGTCCCTCCCCAAATCAGTAACTGCAGGGCTGCCTTTTCCAGAACACAGGCCTGCAAGATTCGCTGCTATCCACAGACCAGCCAGGGGCTTGCCAGGTAAATCTGTCAAGCGGTGTGTCCTGCTAAGAAGAACAGGAGCAGTGTGGCTTTGCTATTGGATGGTGCTTGCTTGGCAGAGGTTTCTGCAGCCAGGAGCAGTGCCCAGCGCCCAACACACCCCACTGCAATATTTATGAAGTCCTGTTGTTGGCAGAGCATTGGGAAAATCACTCCTTACCTTTTTAAGATTAAACTCACTTTGACTTTTGTTGCTGTAACCATTAATACCTGAGTGTGTTAGCTACCGTCAGCTCCCGCAGGCTGATTTGTGAGCAGCTGGGCCTTGCCTGGTCCCTGCGTCTCCTTCAGGACATCGAAGCAGGGAGAGACTCAGGTATCAAGCGCCTTGCAGGTGCAGGGTACTCCACGGGGCACTTTGCATATGCTACCTTGGCACCCCCAAAATGGGCTTTCTGAAGCAGTAATTACACAGGATGCCATTAGGTGCTCTGCCAAAGAAAGTTCCATGCTCAACTGGGCCCACAAATGCTGAGTTCACAAAAGTTAATGGACTTCTTGACTGCAGGACTTCTCAGAGCCTTAAATATGCCAATGCATGTGGTGATGTCTCCAAGAGAAGCATCTAGCTGGGTCACGTGTTGTTTCTTCAATAACATTTTGTAGAATCAGTGTGCAGAACTCAATTTGGAACATGCTGTTACCGTATCTCATTCCTCAACAGCCAAGGGAAGTAGAGCTGTCCCCATCTTAGAAATAAAGACAGATTCATGAGATCTCCACCATTCACTGCTGTATCCCCAGAACCCAGCCTAGAGACCACCGCAGGGCAGGCCCTTGACACACAATTAGGAACTGCAGCTCAGGAAACGATGCCAGGAGAAAAGCACAAGTGGGAGAGCTGGGGCAGCCTTCTGGAAATATCTGACTCCCAACTCCCTGCACTTCCCATGGACTGCTTCTCCAAAATGAGAGGAGGGCCCCTCCCCACTTTGACCTCCCCAGGGAACCATGAAGATGGGGTGGGAGGTACAGGCACCTGGCCTGGTCCTGGCCCAGGGCAAACCCTTTCATGGATCCTCCCAAAGTTCTGTTGAGCATGGTTTCTATGGAGCCTCACCAGCCAGTAAAGGGGCAGGAATCCAGTGGCCATGTGAACATCACATATATTGATCACAAAGGTCAACCCTAACTGGAGCCAGGCAGTTGGCAGCGGCTGTTTTACTTTTCTGAAGACTGTGTTGGTCATGGACAACTTGAGGCTGCCCTCCTGGGAGTTTGATCACTGGACTTACTAGTCTAGCATTGTGTCCCAGAAGGAGGTTTTTTTCATTATACACTCACACTGAGTAAGAAAGCACTAATGGGGCTTAGCATGGCATGTGTAGATACTAATTAGTTTCCACTGAAATCCCTAACTCCTAACCCCAAGCCAAGCAGACATTCAGGTATCAGAAAGGGCTGGTGACTGAATGAAAAAACTGACACATCAGAGACAGGAGGGCAGGGTGTGAGAGCCTCCAGGACTGTCAGCGTTCCAGAAGCAGAGCCACAGCACACGGAGCCTGATGGCCCAGGGGCTCCTCTGGAGCCCAAACCAGAAGCTGAAGAAGAAATCCAAATATGTGTCCACAGCCTGACCACTCCACTGTGACCCACTGCGGCTGCATCCCACCCACAACAGCTCCATGCCTCCCCAGACCTGGACTAGCTCCCCACAGCATCCCCTGGGGCACAGGAGCCCTGTGGCGCACTGCCCCCCCAATCCAGTCCCCAGGCTGCCTTTCATTATAGGCACTAAAGTGCAATGATTAGGTGACAAACCTCATTTGCCAGGAGGCAACATGCAAAGTCATAACCAGGCCTGGCTCCATGGGAACACGGCTATAAATTGTTTCTGACAGTTGTTTTATTTCATGCGAGCATTGCCTATACACATTCTAGAAAGACCCTGTCACACAGCCCACTTGACTGCCTGGCCCACTCTAGTTGCCTGCCTGATTAGTCAACAAATGGACTGACCACAAGCCCAGGCCCAGCTATGAGGAATGCAGCCCAGCCCCTAAAAGAGAGGCCCCCACTGAGTCCACTCACCCCTTCTGAGGGTGTACAGGACAGGCCCAGAGGCTGTCTCAGGGTGTGGCAGGAGCCAGGAGCCTCTGATCCTAGAGGCGTCTATGGCCAGGGCACCTACCCCTGAGACACTGTCCTGTAAGGGGAAGACAGCTCCCAACCACAGCTGAGCCCCAGGTACATTACCACACAAGTCCCGGTCTGGTGGAGCCACTGACCCACCTCTGAAATCCCCCCTGGAGCTGTAAAGGTAACAGGCACTGTTCAACAAGGAGGCCTAACCCAGTCCTGAAAACAGCATTATGGGGACAAGACACCCATGAGGAGTGCTGCCATGGCGGAATTCCTCAGTTCTGAATGACTAGCACATTTACTCACTCACTTCATTCGGCTCACAGTCTTTTTCTTTCCCTTTGGGAACTTTTTCTTCCAATTTAACACAGTCTTGGAAAGAAGCGAAGCACAGGGCCAGGGAGGACACCCTTATCTCTGGTAACACCAATTGGTTCACGAATGGGCACATGACTCGGGCTGGGCCAATCGGGACGCTTCCACCCCTTGAAGCACTGATTGGCTCTTGGATGGACACATGATCCCCACTAGGCCAATCAGAGTCCTCCAAGGTCGTCTTCCTTGGAGTGAATAGAGAAGTGGTCTCTTATCCCCGCACTGTGGAATTTTTGCTAAGCAAGAAGAATGACTGACATATATGGAGGAAGCCTGGCCAAAGAATGAAGTCAAGCAGAGTCACAAAGACTTCACTCCAAAGTCCAGGATCCAGTCTTTCCTGAGTCCCCTTTTGGCAAAGACCAAAGTGAGCTGGGTCCTTGTTCCATACAACTGAAGGAGCCCTGACTGGAATTCACTGGGAAGCTTGCCACCCTCTCTCAGGTCAGGAGCCCACTCGCTATCAGATCCCCGTTGTGCCTACTCCAACACCTAGGGGAGCCTCCCCTGCTCCTCTTTTCCAAGCTCAGTCCAACCTTTAATGTCCAGCATGGAAAGCCCCCCACATCAGGGACCTTCCAGGCCCCAGCTGAGCTAACAGCTCTATCCTCCTCCTCTGTTACTTTGCCCAGCTCGGCTCTCACCTTGCCCTCCCCCCTCTCCTCTCCCTCCACCGTGAGTCCCTGGAGCTCTGAGGCCCGGCGAGATTGCCTCTATATTCCTCACCACACCCAGCACACAGCAGGTGCTTGACTCACGCCTGCTGCTCTGATGTGTGTGGAGGATGAGGATGGGACGGGGTTCACTGAGCACCGCCTAGCATCATGTGTCCCTTTAAATTCACATAAATACCTTGGGTGCCAGGTGCTGTGTCAATCCCCATTTTACAGATGAGGAAAGTGAAGCTCAGGGAGCTTGAGTAAGACTCAAGGTCACGTTGGTAAGTGGCAGAGCAAGGGTTCAGACCCAGCTGGTCTGCCTCCAAAGTGCTGCCTCTCACTTCTCGCTCCATTAGATGGCAAGCTCCGTGAACTTGCCATGCCCACCACCAACCCAGCACCCAGCACGGTGCCTGGCCCAGAGAGACCCCAGTGAACATCTGTGGAAATGAAAAGATGCCCGCACCAGTACCACACCTGGGCATCTCCTAGGAGCCTCCCAGGAAAGCGGCCCTCCAGAGAAAATCCCCATAGAAGGGGAAAGGCACGAGAAGGCAGGAGAGGAAGAAGAGGCAAAGCGTGGGGGCCAGAGAAGCCTGCCAGAGGCTGGGCCGCACCACCTCAGAGCCCCACGCAGGAGGGTGGGCTGAGTGAGGGCTAGGGTAGGCACATGCCTGCCCTTGGGGATGGGTTTGCTGATTATCCAGATTCGGTGATTACTTCAGCCACACTAATTAACCTGCTGCTCCCAGGGGTTCCAGAGTTCCCGAGGCACCCTGTGACTGGGCCAGCCAGGCAGCCCCGCGCTGCAGGATGCACGCGACGGGAGGGGGTAGTAGTTCTCCCACTGAAGAGGCGGGTCCAAAGCTGGCCCTCAGGGAGGGCCTCACTGAGCACCCTGGGCACGGGGCAGGTCACACCTAGCCCAGGAAGCCGTGAGCATGAAAGAGGGATTGTGTAAAGGAGGAAGAAGGCTGGGAGTCAAGAAAAGAGAGGTGACCTCAGGAGGGAGGTGTGAGGGGTGACCCTTAGGAGATCACAGGGCAGCTTCCTGCACCAGGGTCTGGCAGCCAGCTAGGAGGTATGCAGTCTTTCATGCAACCCACATTGTCTGGGTACATTCTGTGTGCCAGGGGTTAGGCCAGAAATGGGGGACCCAAAAGGCAGCTATCCCTGCCCTTCAAAAGCTTCCATTCCATCTGGGGTGGACACACAATAACAAGGTCAACCACCTAGATTAACAACACCTTCAAAACAGATGAGTATCACGGAGTAAAGCAGGACCCTGAGGGGCCTGCTGGGGGATGGGACAGGGAGCGGAGGGAAAGTCTAGAGAGGGTCAGGGAAGAGCTCTCAGAGGTGGTGACGTTCTGAGCAGAGACTAGGGGGAGCTAAGCATGAACCCCACAGATATTTTGAAGAAAAGCACCCCCAAAGCAGAAAGCTTTAGGGCACGTGATCAAGAAGTGGCACGGAAGCCACAACCGACACGAATGAATGAAGGGAACAAGAGGACATGCACGTGACTGCTAACAGGGTGGGGACGAATGAGTGGGAAGTGCAGGGAGGATGAAGCCCCAGACAACCAAAAACTGGTCCATAACTCCAGAGTAAACAAAAGGGTCCAAGAAAGGCACAGGCCGCCCCAGTCAGCTCTGGGCGTTGACACAGGGCTAAAGTGGTAAACCTTTCCAGGCAGTGCTCATCTGCCGTGATGATGATGCTGGAGAGAGGGGAGATGGGAAAAGCATGGGGGGAGGAGGCCCAGAGTCCCCGCCTCCAAAGTGAGAAATCCAGGGGTGCAGTCCAGAGTGTCCCGAGGAACTGTGCAGGTAAACACCCAACATCTGCTAAGAAGGGACGGGGCTCTGCTGAGGGTAAGAAGGCAGGGAGGAGGAGCTGCTGGTCGTCCAACCCGGTAGAAGTCGTCAACTCTTTTAACTATCTGCATACATAATTTTGTTAAAAAATAAAAATTAGGGAAGGGGAGAGGGAGGAAAGATAGGAAGGAGGGAGGAAGCAAGAAAGAGTGGCAAAGAACTTCCTGCCCCCTGGAGCTTCCAGGGCAGCCAGAGCCTGCAGGGGCAGAAGAGCAGAGCTGCTGGGGAGGACCGGAGGCCCGAGGGGCTGCCTGGAGGCGGTGGCTCTGGAGGACTGCATGGAGGATGCCCACGAAGGAAGGGAAAGGCAGAGCTCTCTGTCCATCTAGCTCGGGCCCCTCATAACTGAGGACGTAGGTGGACCTCCTGTTCCCCTCAACTCCAGGCCTCTTCCATCCAGTCCCTATAGCAGGCACATCCATGCAGCTCCTTCAATCCTACGAACTCTCAGAGGGCTTCCATGCTTTTGGGCTCCTCAGGCTCTGCAGGCTCCCAATGCCCACCTCACACCTCCCCTGTCCTTCCCCTAAGACACTCCTCCTTTTGCCTCTCAACCTTGCACATCCTGTTCCCCCTCCCTTCCCTAGCAAAGCCCTCCTTACGCTTCAGGCCTCACTGAAGACACTGCCTCCTACAGGAACTATCCCTGACCCCCCACGTCCATCTTTCAATATGAGCCCTTCAGACACAAGGCAAAAGGGAGCAAGGTGCACTGCGGACAGAGAAAATCCTACTGCTGACACAGAGATTCCTATATGACATACTGGCAGATCCCCCAGGGCCTCCACTGCCCAGCTAAACAAGCCAGAAGGACAGCAGAGGCCCTGTGGCCGATGGCCCATGTCGGCCACATCCCCTCCCACCAACACGTTATCCTTGCTCAGGGTAAAACTCCAGCCAGTGAGGACCTACAGTTCTTCCCTGCAGGGCTCCCAGCCCCCAGTCCTCTCAGTCTGAGCATCCCCTTTCTTCCATTTTCCAGAACTATGGGACTTCTCGCCAATTGTAAATGCCAGGTACACTGTGAGAGGCCACATGTTGTGAATCCTCAGTCACGTCTCACAACACGCGGTCTCTCCCGAGGGCTCAACATGTATTATTTGTGGAGTTGGAACCGTCAGCAGTGGGAAAGCACCCCATCTCCCCATCCCTGCCTGCCCAGACAGTGGGGCACTGGGCTGAGGTTCTGAGCTGAGTCTGGCTTCGAAGGTGTGGTTCTGGGGTTCCATAACAGGGGACCTTAGCTTGGAGGGTCTGGGTGGGGTGGCTTTCCCACTGGGTCTCCTGGCCAGAGAGTTCTAAATCTGAAGCTCTTACTCTGAGGCGTCCATTTGGAGGTTTGGACCCTGAGGTTTCACCACGGAGATTTTTAACCTGGGATGCTCTGCTGGGGGTTTATGAGGCCGGTTAAGTGGTCTAGTTTTAAGTGGACTAATTCCAGAAGCTCTCTCATGGGGTGGGAAGGGGTTCTGCGTTCAAGGTTCTATGCTGAGGAAGCTTATAGAGAAGAATTGCTCCAGGCTTTTCCAGTGGAGGGGCTAGTGGGGGTGAGAGGGAGCTGGACCTCCTGAGCCTGCTCATCCTGTTTGCTCCTGAACCCTCAAGGAGATTCTCATCGTTTCCCCCAGAGCTGTTAAGAGACCCTTAGCTGACTCCAAACACAGTGCCCATGGACTGCAAGAACAGGGATAAGAAGAAAGCGCTGGAGAAGGAAGGGGTCTCACTGCCCTCGTGCTCAAAGGCACATCTCCCTGAGACTGTGCTAGGACACCCACCACGTACCTGCCTGCCACAGACAGCAGCAGGAACACAGAGGGCAGCGACTCACAAAGGTCACGCAGTACTTCAGCTGCTTCCAGGTGCCGATTTCAGTAGAGCATCAGCCCTAGGCCAGGGGACCCAAGGAGGAACCAAGGGGCCAGGGGACCCAAGGAGGCTGAATGTCACCGCCTCGAGTGCAGACACACACAGCTCCCCAGTGGATCCTCAGCCACTGACTATAAGGACCTAGGAGTCTTTTTCTGGCAACTCTATGGCCTGAGTAGGGCAGCCTCACCAGTTAAGAGGTAGGTTGACTTAAGACTGGGTCCCAGTAGCTACTCAAGTTGGTTCTGAGACAGGGCCAGGGCCCCAGGACAGAGTTGGGAGGGCAGGGCTGAGGAATGCCCTGGGTCTGAAGAATAGGCGCTTTAGGCCTGGTCAAGCCCACACTCCAGAAAGCCCTAGAGAATCACATTACTCCCCTGCTAAGAGCAGCCTGACTCAGACCCCTGTGCTCCACCTCAGCATTTAGCGGCTGTCGGCAGAGAGGGAGCCCTGTGAGCTGTAATCCCTTCCCTGAAGCCCAAGACACAGAAGCGCGGACCACAGTAAAGGTCTTCTTTGACAGTCACGTGTATAAATGCTTGCTTCTCTGAAAAGCACCAGCTCTTTAAGGATAAAGAGCATGCCTTTCCTTACTGTGTATCCCCAAGTTCAGGGCCAAGTCCACAGTAAGCACTCAGGAAATGAGTGCATGAATGAACATTTCCTTTCCAATATCCTGGTGGAAGGATCAACAAAGAAGTTTATAAGCATAGGAATGTTCTCTCTGCCACAGTCAGTGACGCCGATAGCTTTGTACATCACTTGTGCTCTGAAAACCTTGTTCTGGAGACAAGGAGATGCTCAGAATTCCATCCAGGAATTTGGGCTGGGTTTTCCGTAGACATTTATTTACTTTTTTCTAATATAACAGAATCTCACAGTACTCCTCAGAAGCTACCTTATATCTAATTTTCTGAATTTCTAGATATAAAATAAATCATTATACAAAAAAATCTGTATCTACAGTGTATGGAACAAAAGGAGATTTCAAAGCCCATTAACTCACAGAGATGGTATGTTACTGGGAGAATATGGGCTGTATAATTAAAACAATTTAAATCCGATTATAAGAAGACAGTGGGCTTTACTGCCAGCCACCATCTCACTAACAGAAAGAAAAACAATATCTTGAGGGGTTTTTTTTAAGTTACTGTAAAATTGTGAATTAGGACACGCATGTACCACCACTCCACTGCTTTATGTTACTGATGAGACGAAACATTCCTTGCAGAGAAATATTCCTTACGGAGAATGTAAGCCATCTTCAACTGAGAGATGCTGGCTGAGTATACCGTCTGCTAGCGGAGGTCCCCGGGTCAGGAACGGAAGTGGTCCCCATGTCAGCCAGGGTGAGAGTGGGTTCTTTCTGGAGATGCCAATCTCATGGTTAGTGATGCCTGGCTGTCCTTGCCCGCTCTTTACTGAACTCCAGAGTCCAGTGTCTGAGGAGGGAAAATACCGAAGGGCCTGGGACAGGGAGATGGACCAAGTGACTGTTCACAGCCCAGCCAGGAACAGCTCCTAGTGGAGCAGAAGTGTACATCTCTTTCTGTTTGTTTGTTTTTTGCGGTTCTGGGTCTTAGCTGTGGCAAGCGGGATCTCTGATCTTTGTTGGGGCACACCAGTTCTCCAATTGCGGTGTGCCTGATCTTCAGTTGTGGGATTTGAGACCTTTTAGTTGCAGCATGTGGGATCTAGTTCCCTGGCCAGGGATTGAACCCGGGCCTCCTGCACTGAGAGCTCAGAATCTTAGCAACTGGACCACCAGGGAAGTCTCAGAAGTGTACATTTCTAAACCCAAGCTGAACTGGAGAAGCACGCCCAGGGCTGTAATGAAGTAAATCTGTGATGATGAGTGCCCCCGTTTGCTCATCCACTGGGAAGCAGGATGGAGTCTGGGTGGTTGAGCCCAACTTCCACATTCCTCTGCATCATTAGGGGCTGGAGTTGATGGGCTGGTTCCATTGCACATCGGAGCCATCAGGAAGCTCTTAAAGAACACGCATGCCTGGGCCCTACCCTGGCATGTGAAATCAAAATCTCTGAGTGGAGCCTAGGCCCTGACCCTTGTCTGAGGTCCCTGAGGATGCAGACGGGTCTGCGGTGTTCACATATGCTTTGCACAATGGCTGGCACAGGGTCAACCGTGGCAGAGCTGGAGATGGGGAACAGAGAGTTGGGGGGAAGCTGACGGCCCCTTAGGGTTTCCGCACTCCCGTGAGACTCTCCTCTCTCAGCTCAAGGCCCCTATCTAGGTGTATGGCTCTGGGCCCCGATTTCCCCTCTAAGGTCTACAGCCTGCACCCCATGCTCACCTCAGGGGTTCAGATCCGAGAGCTGGAGTCACTTCTGCCAGAACCACAGAAAAGAAGTTCTCAGAGCCCTGAAGACCGTGTCAGACTGTCAGCACCCTCCTCCTATGCCCAGCAACCCTGACAAGGGTCCTGCCCTTCACATCCCTGCGCTTTCACCCAAGCTGTTCCACCACCTGGAGTGCCTGCTTCCCTTTCCCCACCTAAGTGGCCCTCATCCCCCAGTGAAGACTCTGCTCAGGAGTCACTTCTCCCAGGATGTCTCCCGTGGTTCCTCCCTGGCCCAGGCTAGGGGACCTAAGAGTGTGATCTGTGCTACAAGAGAACGAAGCCAACCCATGGCCTGTGGGAGAGCAGATGTCGTGCCTAACCCAGCCTGGGCCAGGAAGCAACCGAGGGAGACAGCCTGGGAGAAGTGACTCCCGTTCCTACCGCACCCAGCGCCACGGCCACAGCAGACAGGACGGGCAGCCCGCCAGGACTGTCGAGAGAGAGAGCAGTCTCGGTGGGCTGAAAACCAACGCATCATCCCTGCCCAGCCTCATGCCCCACACAGAGACTCACATTGCCTCCTCAACCCTCACCACCAGCTTTCTCCAGCCAAAGTTAATAATTTTAAAGTAATTAAGTCCAGCAAACCGTAACAGATTAAGTAAGGACTGCTGGTGGCCGGCAGAGCTAAGCAGCCTCACCTCTGCCTGAGCCCATGTGTGGAGGGCAGCTGGCTGCGGACTGGATCCCAGGTCCAGCCTCCAGGGGCCTAACCATCGCGGGGCAGAGATACACCTCTCTGAGCAGCCAACCGCCTAATGAGACTGTCAGGGGACTTCTTAACGAGATTAGGCAGAACCTGGGCTCTGCCCCACAGTGTGTAGAGGATTTCTATCCAATTAGTGGTTCGGGGGCAGGGGGCAGATACTGCCTGGGAGGAGTGGGGAGCCTCTGCCGATAAGGCAGCACCCCCCTGGCACTCCTAGTTCTGGCACGGCCAGCCCAGACTCCCAGGATCCACAGTGGCCTGGGACAGTGTTCCCATCGGTCAGAAGGATGAGCAGAGCTGGCCTGGAGTGTAGGGTAAAGCCAGGTCTCTGGCTGCCAACCCCAGGACACCTCCTCCTCCCTTGGAACCTAGGTGAGCTCCCAGGGGTGGCCACAAATGGGCCACCTGGAAGAAGGGGACAGAGATCCCTGCTCCTCCCCACAACAGGTGTGTGGGGATAGGAAAGACCCCCTTTCCTGGGGTGGAAAACACTGATTCTGGGGCCAGGAATTCTGCAGACACCCCTGCCCCTACAGGGGGCCACAGAGCAGTGAGTTCCACCTCCTGGGCATCAGGCCCTGCTTCCCTTCAGGACGTGGGAGTACAAAGGAATTCCGGGCCACACCCCACCCACAGGAGCCCTCGGGACACCCAGGGAGGGCTCAGGCCCCAGGTCCCCTCCTCTCTTCCTATCCCCAAGTTCCTGCCCTGCCAGGCTGGCTCCCACTGACCCCTCACTGCCCCAAATGCTACCGCAGCTCAGCTCATTCTGCCCCATGCCTGACGTACAACCTTCCCTAACTCAAAGCCTTCCTGCATGGTCAGGCCCACAGCCCATCTCCTTCACTGATGCCCACCCATGGGCACACCACAGAGCTCAGAGCCTGGCTCCTTCCTTCCTAACCCTGCCTGCCCCACAGAGCTTTCAAGTCAGCCAAATCTGAGGCCTCCTGGAGCTCACTGTGTAGTAACAGTGGCCCCAGGGTGACCCCAGGGCTTCCAGTCCAACCCGTCCCGAGTGCCCTGTGGGCAGAGAAGCCCCACACTGAGAGGCTATTCCTTCTTCTGGAGGGCAGCTCAGAAAAGGCACAGGGCACGTGGTGTTCTGTGGACCCAGCCTCCTCTCTCTTCCTCAGGTGACACCCATCCTCTGCCCCTCACCCTCAGCTTGGGGCTGGAACGGCCCCAGGCCTAGCTAATCAGGGCATCCCCTCCACTGGCACCAGGGCTGAATCCGGGAGGAGGTTGTCCCCACAGCCAGCCAAAGAGCAGCAAGCCTGGGACCCTTGTGAGACTCTTGTTAAAGAGCCCCCCTCTTTCCATGGGCAAGGAGCAGGGTCTGGCTGATCAGACCCCAGCCTGCAACAGTCCAGGGGCCCTGAGTGGATGGAGCTCCCTGGGAAGGAAGCCCACCCTGGGGATGGCAGCGACAGGGTGTGGAGAAGGAGGCAGTGTCCTGAGGATACAATCTGGGCCCCTGGATCCAGCCATGCCTGAAGTTATACCTCCTCAGGCCTTTTCCATTACATGGCCTGATGAATATCCTTATTTGCTCAGGCCACTATTTGTGTTCCTAACACCCACATGACTAGTATGATTAATAGAGAGCATGATTTCAGACCCTTGGCAGATTCCTTGATGTGAGGCTGCTAGGGGATGGTATCTTCAGATGGTTCAACCTAGCAGCCCCACAAACACACACGGAGGCAACAAGATTCCCCTAGGGCATGAGAGGCAGAGAAGCTCCATACACCCCAGGGCACCGTGGCTCAGCCACCTTGTCACAGCCCAAGCAGATCCTCAAAGCACACCCTGGGCAGGCCACCCAACAGGCTCCCCCAGGGAGAGCTCAGTCTGTCTACAGGGGTGTGTCTGTGAGGTCTCCAGGACACAGACCCACACGTGCACATGCCTCAGTACAGTCACACAGCCGCTCAACAAACATTGCTCTGGCCCAGCGTGCCCTCGGAGACCTGAGCGGCAGAGCTTAAAGGCCTCACAGGTACCCCCGAGACACACGGGGAGATGTGAAGGACAGCATGGCGGCCAGGGGAAAGACCCCGTGCTGGCTACGAGGGCAGGGCAGCCGGGGGCTCCTGAAGAGTGTCCCCGGGCCAAGACTGGAGCAGGGTGGGCGTGGCACCCCATCTAACAGCACCCTGCCACTGAGGCTCCCCTGGAGCCCTGGCCAGTGCTCATCCTCACCACAGACCCCCTCCCCCAAGAAAATGAAGTGCATTTTCTTGGCAGGAGCTAAGTAGCCTGACACAGTTGGCTCCCTGAGCCACGTTCAGGCTGGCTTCTCCTGAAGAGGATTCCATCGTGAACAACTGCGGGGCTTCAGAGCCCCTTCAGCCCCTGCTCACCGGGAGGGTGCCTCAGAGGCCAACGCATCAGGGTGGCAGCTACGTTCTCACAGACGGGCACTACGCACCAGCTCCTATAGGGGTGCTGGCAGGGGGTCGGCAGTGCCCTCCCCTGTAAGCTGGAGCCACCTGCCACGGCTCCTCCATCTCCCGGCCCCTTCTGCTGCCCAAGTTTGGAAGACAAGTGGTTGGGACAATGCCATCACCGGTACATGCAGGTGGAAACTGAGGCCCCGTGTTGGGGAGCTCCCGGGCCCACCAGAGGATTCCCAGGTGGGAGACAAGAATGGAAACCCCAGTCCTGACTCCCATCTAACTCCCAGCCGGCAGTCAGCCCACACAGCCCCAGAGGGTCAGTACCTGGAGCCCAGGGAGAGCGTCTCCCCCCTCACTACCCACCCCCATCCCCATAAGCACATCTCAGAGTGGATGGACAGGCCAGTGACCCTGCGCCCCTGCCAGGGCACCTCAGCCCGGGAAAACGCCTTCCAGAAACGGAGCCTCCAAAATCATTTCCTGCTCCAGCGCACAAGTGTGGAAAAGCCCTCCGTGGTAACTGCATCCCTGTGCTGGGCCTTGGAATTCCCCATGAAAGTGGCCACTGCCAGGGAGAAGGCTGGTAGCATTTCTTACCAGGAGAAAGACCTTCACATGCAGAGGCTGATCAAAAGGAAGGGGCCAGCATAAGTGGGCCTCAAGTGGCAGGATGGGCCGCTATAAAGGCAACAAGCCCCCAAGCTCCACACACCATGGGACTCCAAGTGGTTCTGAGCGTGAAGGCAGGGCCACAAGCTTGAGAGGGGTTTCAGAGAGCAGAGGTCCACCTGTCCACACATCTATCTAGGGGCTCTTACTGAGCACCCACAACCAGCTGCACACCAGGCTTGGTTCCGGGAAGCTAACAATGAACAAGACACTTTCCTGCCCTCACAGACCCGACTCTCCTCACAAATAAATAAATAACTGCAGGTGAGGAAGCCTGCAAAGAAGGAAAAGAAGGCTTAGAGAATGAAACAGGCCTTCCTTGGAACCAAGGGTAGCGTCTCTGAGGAAGTGAGATCTGAGGAGTACCTGAGGTTGAGAAAGACCCTGTCATGTGAAGTGCCTTCCTGATGGAGAGAACAGCATGTGTAAAGGCCCTGGGGCAGGAACAGGCTTCACCTGTTGCAGACATGGGAAGAAAGTCAATGTGGCTGGAGCAGGGGGTCAGGAGGAGTGGCCGTAGTGAAGCAAGTGAGCTCAGTCCTTGTTGGGGTATTTAGGGGCCTGCAGGCTCTGGCAAGGAGTTTGGCTTTTATTCTTAGTAATGCAGAGAGCCATTGAAGGATTGCAGCAGAATGGGGGCAGGGGGGTGACTGGATTGACTTTTTCAGTAATTCTGGTTGCTACACAGACAGAGGCCTGGAAAGGAGGGCAGAAGGCAGGGAACAGACAGTAAGTGACCACAGGGGCTGAGGCCTGTGAGCTGGTGAGATGAAGAGAATTGGACAAGGGCTGAGATAAAGGGAGGTCGTGTGCATAGTAGGACGGCATGTGAGGAACCAGGGGAATGCTGACTCAGCCACTAATCCTTCACTTCTTTGAAGCAATCTCTGCTTTGCTCTGCTCTCTGTATAATTCCTTGTGCTCGCCAGGGTGGGCCATAGACGATGCTCACACGGCCCTGGGCACAGGTGTCAGCAGACACTGGGTATTGACAGGTACCTCTGCTTTTTAACAGGCCATCGCCAAGAGCCTGTGGCAGACCACAGCTGCCAAGCGCATTGCATTCTTCCTTTGCTGAGGTTCCTGGGCTGGCTCCCAGCACCACCCAGGTGACTGTCCATGAGGCTTCTGCAGTGAAAGGAAGATAAATGGAAAAGTCTAAAGCCTAGGCTCCCAGCAGACTCTGGTATGCTGGGATTCTGAAAAATTCATGTATAAGGAGTGTGCAGGGATAGAAACAGAACATATGATGAGTCTGGTGCAGACGTGCAGCCGTTAGTGACGTCAGTGCCAGTGACTCCCAGCAGATGAGACCCTGTGTCCTGTGGGTGCTGGTCAGTGAGCCGGCGTGAAATCTGGGAGCGGGCTGAGCAGCCAGGCAGCAGGCTTAGGCTGGGCTCAGGCTGCAGAGTGTGTCTGAGGTGGATAAAACCAGCACACGCACCCCTGTGAGCTGGCTCAGGGTAGGAAGGAGAGACAACTCTCTGCAAGGTATCAGTGAGAGTCACAAGCTTGGAGCTCTAAGGAATCAGTGTGAAGTCACACACTGGAATCAACAGCCAACTGCACAGCTTCAAGAGAGGGCATCTGGTGCATCACCCTTTCTTGGGCAAAAGCCCTGGGCTTGAGGACCAGAGGCTCACCCAGAGCCACAGCAGGAGGAGAGGCCAAGAGCCAGCACTCACTAGGGCTTCGTTCATCTCAGCAGAGCATCCAGAACACGCAGGGACCATCCCTCCCCCTGCACTGATCAGACAGCATCATGAGGGCAATAACTGCGGCTCCCGTTTACGGAGCATCTCTTTGGTGCCAGGTGCTGGCTACATTCTATTGTCCTCACCTCATTTGGTCAAGACAGCCTGTAAAGGGAGGTGCCACTGTCCCCATTTTACAGGCAGGAAAGCTGAGATCAGCAAGTTAAGTCTCTTGTTAGGAACGCTGTCTTGTGAGGGGCAGGGACAAAGTGAACGCATCCAAAAGAGAATCCAGTGAGAAATATTCAGGCTTCAGGATGTGAAGCCTGCAAAAGTCTGAGGGACATAGAGGCTGTCTTTAAATGTTTAAAGGGCTGGGGGTGGAGAGAGTTTCCGTTCAGTGTATCCCAATGTAAAGGCCACCTGGGGAAGAGAATAGCTGGTCCTTGGAGATGTGGGGATCTCATTCAACACACGTTGGCCCCAAGGCCTTGGGAAGGCCAACTCCCTCAGTAAGTTCACACCACACTGGTTGGGTCCCAGGCCAGGGCTTGCCCACAGCCCACCCTCTCCTACTCCAGTCTGCTGGGGCTGCTACACTGAACACCAGAGATGGAGTGTATTATAAACAACAGACATGTGTTTCTTTTTTTTTTAACTTATAATTTTTTTCTTGTTTTTATTTAAATTTTATTTTTTTACGTTACTATACTGTATTGGTTTTGCCATACATTGACATGAATCCACCACAGGTGCAGACATGTGTTTGTCAGTCTGGAGGCAGGCAAGGGTAGGATCAAGGTGCTGGCTGAGCTGAATTCTGGCCGATCTGAGGGCTCTCTTCCTCGTTTGCGGACAGCTGCCTTCTCACTCTGTCCTCACATACTGGAGAGAGAGAGGAAGCTCTCCAGGCCTTTTTTTTTTTTTTTTTTTGGCTGTTGTACTGCACAGCTCGTGGGATTCTAGTTCCCCGACCAGGTCCCTGGCATTGAGAGCGTGGAGTCCTAACCACTGGATGCCACTGAATTCCTCCCTGGTCTCTTCTTATATCAAGTCCGGGCAGGAAAACACCACTCTCAAGATCAGATCTCAACCTAAGAACTTCCCAAAGCTCACCTTCCAAATACTATCACACTGGGGTTTGGGGCATCAACATACGAACTGGCAGGGGAACTGCTCAGTCCACAGCACGTCCAGGTCCCCCCTGGGTCTGGCCTCGGCTCTGCAAGGCTCTCCCTCAGCTCCAGACACCAGAACCCTATGATGTCCGCCTGCCTGGATAGCTGGGGTCGCAAGAAGACCACTCCTTGGGGTGTGCAGCGAGGCTAGCTCCTGCCCTCATGCCAACAAAGAAGAAGGGCCCACGCTGTTGCCCACAGCCTCCTGCTGTTGGCCAAGTCAACCGCAACATAGTGACCAGAACCTCATGGGGGTGATCTAGGCCCAGGGATGTCCCCCGGAAGGGAGGGGGAAATTATATTTATGGAGTGGGCCCCAGGAATTGCGCTGTCTCAGAGCTGGGGACACAGAAGAACACAATAAAGGTAGCCCTCCCTTCCTGAAGCCCACAGCCCCCAGGAGGCTCGGCAAACACAGCGTGATGGGAGCGCACGGCAGGCCAGCTTCCCTTGGGCACGCGAGGCTGCCCGAGGATGCCACATGTGGACAGAGGCCGGAAGCACAGCCAAGGAGGGGCTCCAGGGGCTCCACGTGGCGGGCTGGCACCGCGGCTCACTCTGCCCAACGTGCCTGGGCATTGCGGACACCTGCAGCACTCTCCCCACGTGTCCCCGTGTATGTGTGCACACACACCCCCATGCACACACCTCACACCCAAATACTAGCACACACACACGTTCACACTCTCACATGCAGCCTGGGGTGATATGCTCGGATTCCAGGGAGTACGCAAGGATCTGACCCCCACTGCTGGACAGTACCCCCTCCTCAGCTCTGCCCAACATACCACCCTCCCCCAGAGGCATGGCCACCCCGGTCTCTTGAGGAACACTGGCCATAGCTGCCTGGCGCAGCCCAGTTCTGCACTTGGGTCACGCAGGGTCACGCAGGGTCACGCCACAGCTCTCGGAAGCCTATATCTGGGATGCAAGCTAAGCCCTGAGCCAGTCCTGAGCTGAGGCCCCAGTCTGGGGCTCCGTGACACGGAGAGATGCTCCCCCAGAACTCTGGGTTCAGCCAGCAGCCTGCAGGCCTTGGGGGCAGGCCACTGGGCTGTGTGGGCCACCAGAGGTGAGGGAGGGAGAGGTGAGTGCAGGCAGGCACCCTGGGCAGCACGCAGGGCTGAAGCAGAGCAGCATCGGATGTCTGCAGCCAGGACGGGGGAGCAGCAAGGGCCCTAGAGCCGTGCCACGTCGGGACCCCCTCGGCACCTGGCACTAGCCTGCTGAGATGGGCACCACTGCAACGAGCACCAGCCCAGGGCCCAGCTCAGGTTTCAGGGCTTTGGTACCCGAGCCCAGGCCAGGACCCAGAGAGTGGCCTCTCCCTCCCTCCTGGGCCTCTGAGTGCTCAGACAAAAGGACAGAAGAAAGCCCCCAGCCCCAGGCCAGGAACAGAGCCAGGGCAAGACCTAAAGCCTCTGCCTTTGCAGCAAGCAGAAAGAGCTGCATGGGAAGGAGAGAGCTGAGGACAGCCTGCCAGGCCCGGGCTGAGTCTGCAGGGCCTCAGGCCACATCAGGGCCGGCACATGGCTGGGCTGAGCCATGAGCTCCAGCCAAGGGGATAGGGAAGGGATGATGTCCAGCCAGTGGGGCCCATGTCTCTGCCCTGACCTGGGATTTGGCAGCACACAGGCAGAGTGCAAAGACCAAAGGGTGTCATGTAGCCCTGGAGGGGAGCAGGAGAACAGAGCAAACAGAGAGAACCAGTGCCCACTAAGCATACTTGCGTCCCCAGCCACACCCTCAGTGTGACACTGCTGGGCCCCAGGGGATGCTGCTTGCCCACAGCCTCCACCTACCAGGTGTAAGGCACCTCACTAGACTCTTCACCACAACAGTAAGGTAATCTCGCTTCACGGATATCAAAACTGAGGCCTGAAGAGGACGAGTGACCTTTCAAGACCACACAGCTAATTGGTCACAGAGCTGGGATTTGAACCCAGACCTGCCTGACCACTTTACACCGCAGTGAGCAAGTTATGGGCACTATGGCCAGCTGCTCAGGGCTGGGTCAGGCTGCCTGGCTTCAGGCCACTCTGTGCACGCAAAACAGCAAGGCTGTGGCAAGATTGCAACTTCGTGCAGTGAGGGTCTACAGGCTCCCAGACCCCAGCCCACACTGAGGGCTCCAGGCAGCCTCTACATAAACCAAGTCATCAGTCTAACTTGTTTCCCTGCTCTCCTGGGACACCCAGCAAGGCCGGGATCAACTCCAGGCCACACCAAACGAGGCAGGGGTTGGGAAAGCCTGCCCAGCCCAGGTCAAAAAGTAGGAGATCAAGAGCCCCTTGGAACCACTTGGGCTGGTACTATAGCAACCAGCCCAGCCTGGGCGCTCAGTCCTGGGCTGGGCATTGTAGCACACTTCCTCAACTGACCATCATGGTGTTCTCTGCATTGTTGCCATCTTTCAGTCAAGGAAACTCAGCTAACCCACCCAGAGTCAGACAGCAGAGCAGCGACAGGAACCCCAGTCTGTGCATGAGATCAACCAGACTCCTGCCCCCAGCCCAGCTTGTGGGCACCCTGTCTGTTCTCGTGCAGGGGCAAGGGAGGGCCTGGCTGAGCTGTGGCTGGGAACAGGCACAAGGCAGGCAGAGATGGAGCAGCCATGTCTGGCTGCCTCTGCTGGATCTGGCGAGGAATTAATGTAAGGGAAGCAGACTAGGAGACAGGGCCAGCCAGAGCCACATACCCAGATCTGGCTGGAGGAGGAGGTGCAGCTGGGGATGAGGACAGTCCTGGGTCCCAGCCAGCAGCCCCTGGCTTCACCCACTGGAAGCCTGCTCTGCCCAGATTGGGCTCAGGAACAGAAAGAAAAGGGCCTTCTAACCACCTCCCCAGCTACCCTGCCTATGCTTCAGGCCTAGAATGGAGAACCCTGGGTCTTCTCTCCCCAACCTGTGCTATTGGCCAGGAAATTGGCTGTTTATAGGCTAGAAGGAAGGTCTTAAGAGGTCCTAACTGACTGGATTCTGGACATGGACCCAGCTGCCTTCCTAGGCCCCATGCCTGTCAGAGAGGCCAGATCCCAGGGAAGGGTGTGGTCATACCCCAGCCCATGGCAGAGACAAGTCCCCACTCTGGACCAGCGCCTCAGCAAAAGAGAGAGCTGGTGCTGCCTGGGAATGTGGGGGTTAGGAGGGCACAGGGAGGAAGCAGGGGACATCTGTAGAAGAAATGGGGCCACGGGGAGCCCTGCTGAGTCCAGAGAAAGCACAAGCCTGCCTACGGCCAGCTGTGGGGCCCAATACTGCTGGTGCCAACAACAGTCGGGCCCGGACACCAGTCTTCACCTCATTCCTTAGGAAGCATCAAGCCCAAGTCTTTTGAGACCTGGGCCTGTCCAGGTAGACAAAGACTGGCTCTCTGGGACCTGGGCTTCCCGACTTCGCCCTGCACCAAAAGGCTGCGCGGCGCCTCCTGGGGCCGAGGAACAAGTAAGCAAGCGGGCAGAGGGGAACTGATGGCACCCATGGATTTGGTCCAACCAGGACCCAAAGCCTAAAACTCCTTTTGGGTTTTGTTTCTGTGTTGTTGTTGTTGTTTTAGCAAGTCACCAAGGAAACAGGAAGGCTGTTTGGACATGAAGTGGCCAGCAGATATTTGTGTCACTCACCATTTCCAGCTCTCTCTTTTTGCAGGCACACAGTAGGTCTGTGCTTCCTGGATCCTTTACAATTGCTTGGAACCACATGACTGGTCTTGGTCAACAAGTTATAAGCAGAAAGACTTGTGTCACATACAGGCAGAGACCCCGTGGGGCTCTCTCTCCCTCTGGCATAGCAACGAGCAGTATTCAAGCCGAGTGAGCACGATGAGCTCAGTTCCAAGCCGACCAATGATGGACACAGAACGTGAAATGGAGATGAGTTTGTGTTGCATTAAAGCCACTAAGACTTGGACAGTGTTTGTTACCACAGCATAACGCGGTCTACGCTGATTGATACCAAGGGAACCACAGAACAAAACCAAAGGGCTGGAACAAACAGGCACTTCCCTGGGTCGAGCCTAAAAAGAGTCATATCCAGGGATCGTCTGGGTTAGAAATGGTATGGGAACCAACGGCACAGACTCAATGTTCCAGTTTTTAGGTGAAAGCATTTTCCAGGTAGTGAAAAGGCCGAGTAAAAGGAGAAGATGGGCCTTTAGACCCGGCAACTCCAAGAATCTGGGAAGAGGCTGTCTGCCTTTGCAAGATACGGCTTTGAGTGTTCAGGGGCATCCTTAGCTGTCTTCCAAGAAAAGTCTAGAGAAATGACCCCCACATATTGCTCTAGACAGGAAGACTGTCAACCAGGAATGGGAACAGCAGCAGCTTGTAGGCAGCACAAGGAAAAGGGTCTCACTAAAGCCCACAGCCTTTGACCCATACGCCTGATATGGGATGCCTGTCTGTTCACTACAAAGAGTAAGTCCATCTTCCCCACTTAGGGGCAGGGCCATGGCATAGTATCCACAGGGATACTGGAAAGGACAGTGAAGGACAGGAAAGCCTGGCGTGCTGCAGCCCGTGGGGTCACAAAGAGTAGGATATGACTGAGCGACTGATCAATAACAACAATAACCCATTAGCTACAAGGCTGTGGGTAAGGCAGGAGTACAGGCTATAAAGAGGGTATGTGTGTGTGTGTGTGTGTGTGTGTGTGTGTGTGTGTGTGTGTGTTTAGATACACAAGAGGGACCCTGAGATGAAAGGCAACTCGGAACCTAGCAGTTCAGCTGAATGAAGATGGTAGTTATTCTTTTACACAGATACAGGCTTGTGAGAAATCCAGAGGGGACTAGTGAGAGGGGTTTAGTGAGTAGCCATCAGCACCCACAGCCACCACCTTCTGACCTGAAGCATCGCTGGCAGGAGTAAGCTGAGGGTGTCAGTAAGCAAAACTGACCTTGGCAGGGACCTCACCATGTGCTCTAGGCGAGCGGTGGGGAAGGTGGGGAGAGGAGGGGCATTGGAAGAACCTGGCCTGGAAGAAATGGAGGTCATGGGCCTGCACGGTGGCACAGCTTTGCAGTCTGGCTATTCACAAAACAGACTCCTCTAGGAACCTTAGACGTGAGCAGCCTGCAGGCTCTGGGAGGGAAGCTGTTGTCTCACTGGAGAGCACAGGGAGGTCTACAGAGGCCTGCAGGCTTACAGTGTGCACATCCAGAGCGAAGATGATGGACAGGGAAGCATGGCCATATGCTCCAAGTAGAAAGAGGACGCCACCCAGCATGCAGGAATGCAGCCAGCCGTGCAGAAGAGAGGGAAGGGTCATGAAGGGCAGTGTCTACGATAGGCACCCCCAAGGTGTACCAACATGGTAGCAGAAAAAAAGGGCCCACAAAGACATCCACATCCTAACCCTGGGAACAGTGAATATGCTAGAAAGCGGAAGTGTTAGTCGCTCAGTCGTGTCCGACTCTTTGCGCACCCCATGGACCTTAGCCCACCAGGCTCCTCTGTCCATGGGATTCTCCAGGCAAGAATACTGGAGTGGATTGCCATTTCCTTCTCCAGGGGATCTTTCCCAACCCAGGGACTGAACCCAGGTGTCCTGCATTGCAGGTGGATTCTTTAACATCTGAGCCATGGTAGAAGAGAATCCAAGTTGCAATGGAATTAAGGGTGCTAATCAACTGACTTGAAGATAGAGAGATAGGCTTGGATTATCCCCGTGGGCCCAATGCCATCACAAGGGTCCTGGAAGGAGGGAGACAAAAGGATCAGAGAGGAGATGCGAGGACAGAGTGGCTCCCTGCAAGAAGGACCGTACCCACCACTACTGGCTTTGAAGCTGAAGGAAGGAGGCCAGGAGCTGAGGAAGACGAGCAGCCCCGGGAAGCCGAAAAGGCAAGAGTCTCCAGGAAGAATCAGTGCTGCTGACACCTTGATGTTAACCCAGTGAGACCCATGTCAGGCTTCTGATCTGCAGAACTATAAGATAATATAACTCTGTTTTTAACCAGCAAAGTTATGGTAAAATTTGTTTCTGCACCAAGAGAAAAATTATGCAGCTGAGTGGATGGGAATGATGGCAGTGGGCCTGCAAGCATCTTTAATGACACTAACATCAAACTCAGGGAGATGCTGACAGTGTCTCCCAGGCAGGGACCAATGACACCATTCCCAGGGAGAACAGTGGGTCTGCCAGCAGGAGCTGCAAAAATACAGCCTCAGCGGGACCTGAACGGAAGTCAAGGAAAACAGTAGAGGCATCAAACACAGGGAGCCCAGCCTGGCACTCCGTGATGAGCTAGAGGGGTGCAAAGGTCGGGGGGGAGGCTCAAGAGGAAGGGGGTATATATCACTATGATTGATGTATGGCAGAGACGACTACAACATTGTAAAGAAATTATCCTCCAATAAAACTTTTTTTTTAAATAAAGGAAAACAACAACAAAAGTTCAGTTAGGGAGACCACCTAGCAGCTGTCACACAGTGCCAGGGGCAGAGTGACCACCTAGGAATGACCAGTATAATATGAGCAAGACCATCAGATGGACACCACAAAGCTCACTGCGCTTTACTTTCATTTTATTTCATTGCTTCATTGTTGCATTCTGTGAACACCCAGCTATACTTGGGTGATTTTTACCCTGTCTTCCTAAAACACTTTCGTGCTTATTGTAACTAAAAGGAATATTGCCTCATATACATTCCTTTTTTCTTCCTCTTCCCTAAATTGTTATCCTTCCACTCTATGACAGATATGTCTACAGCATAGCCAAAAACTCAAGTCTTTTACTTACAGTAAAAGATAATACAATGAACAGAGAAGACTCATGCTCAGCCAGTTCTTTTATGCATTTATGCATTTATATAATCTTCTCCTTGAGCAAGCACTTTAAAGCAATATGAAATTTTTTAATTTAACAAATTAGTGTCTCTTCTAGTATCTAGAAGACAAATTTTCACACTTATTGTTAATATGGACTTCGCCAACTAAATCTAGGATACCACCTTTCAGGGATTTAAATATCAATTCTGTGTTATCATTCACTAAATCCTCAACAAATGCACATTTTATTAAAAATGATCCAGTCTTTCACATAAACTGACCAACTGCTTCAAAGCTTGTAAGAAGCCTGCACAAAATCAGCCCGAAGAAATTGCAGGTATAAATCTTAGGACCCACAAGTCAAAGTAGAGTTCCTTATTTTCTTCAATTAAATACTCAAGCATATCCCAACCTAAATGCTTCCATTTTTTTAAAAATTGGTCGTTTTGGATATTTAAAAATATATGCAGACAGTAAGAGGAATGTTTATAAACAGTTCACATGATTTCAGAAAAAGTCACTGATATGTTAAACAAAAAAACAAACAAAATATACAACTGAACAGAATGGGAGCTCTCAGCACTTACGAAAGTCAGTGGGTGAAAAAAGACTAGAAGGGAAGAACAGTGGTAGACTTCTGAACGATTTTGTTCTGTCTCTTGATGCTTTCCTGCACCTTCCACACATTTTATATAATGAGCATGCGTTGCCCTTTTCCTTTTTCACATTTTTAAATTAATTCATGCTCATTGTAGCAAGGCATCTCTTTTATAATCAGGAAAAAGAAAGTTAAGCAAAAAGCTGAAAATGAAAAGGTCAGTTAGGGTCCGCTCTCAAGGAATTCACTAGCTTAAGCAATGGTGCAGCTGAAAATACAAACAGCCTGAAGAGAAGCTAGATGCACTCACAGTTGGTCAAGGAACAGACAGGGAATCCATGTCTACTGAACACCTACTGCAGGTCTTTTGCAGACAATTCATACATGTCTCATCTCATTAACCCTCACAAGAAACCCAGGAGGACCCCTCTCAGCAGACATGTGAACAAATTTCGAGTAAGGCCAGGCCTCCCCCAATATCACACCGCACATGAGACAAGCAAGATTTGAAGCCAGTTTCTTGGGCCCCAGAAACTAAGCTCTTACCCCTGTGTGGTGCTACCTCTCAGACCACAATCACTTCAATCCCAAATCCACCATGGGGGTGGGCAGTGGGTGGTCATGGGGAGCTCATCCAGTCCATGATGAAGACTGAACCCCATGCCTTGGCCATTCCCAGCTGGGACAGGGACTGTCCAAGTCCACAAGAGAGATATCCATCAACCAGGGCCCAGCCATGAGATGGACAACACCCACAGAGCACAGAAGGAAGGGCCCAGTGAGCTGAGCCGCACCAAGCCTGAGGCCAGGGAGGGAGAGCCTCTGCACCCTGCTCAGGCACTCCCTGAGGCTGCTGAGGGGCTCATTCCTCCCATCCCTGATAGAATCCCAGGGCTTCAAAAGGTCAGGGAGGACAATGTGAATTTCTGCCCCTGCCGCTTATCAGTTGAAAGCATGCCAATTTTAACCAGCACATGCCCTCTGGGCAGAGGGTGGTCCAGCACCATCTCTTCAGTACTCCTCTACCTGGACAACTGTCAGGCATCGTATCTGATTCTCTAGTTCTGGATGTGCACACATCCTCACTCACACCCTTCTGAGACTGTGTCAGCCTGAGACATTTTTCCAGTTATAAAAACAGAGGAACTAAGACCCAGAGAAGGCCCCTGGGTGGAGCCCTGTGTCTCCAGAACAAAACTGCATTAAGGCTTGAAGGCTGAACGGCCCATAGTTGTTTGATTTGACTTGTACTGTGTTACTCAAATTGTTTGGTTAGTTGACAAGAGTTAGAAATCAGATTTTACATTAAAGTACAGCTTTGAAGCGCATCTTTAAAATAAATAAATAAATCAGCACATTTATAACACCAGGATTTTCATTCCCAAATGGTAAAATCAGGGGAAGCTGTACAACAACTTCCTTTTGATAGAGATGACCTCTCCAGACCCCACACTCCAGGTCCTTCTGGGTCCAGAGCCCAGTTCACCCAGTTCACTAACCTGTCAGAGTTAGTAACCGTGGGCAAGAGCATTATCTTCAGTCTTTGGGGACCTGCTGCTGGAGTGGGGAGGGGGGCCAATGGGCATCATTTGGAGCAAAATGAATGAACCTGGAAAACTCAATACAGTAGAGGGCAAGTCAACAGAAATGAGATATGTCAACAGAGAAAGTGGCAGAGCCAAACTGCCATGAAAACACAAGTAGCATCCCCATTACACTGCGAGTTCCCTGGGGCAGGTGTCTCCCAGCTGTGTCCTCAGCTCCCAAGCACAAAGGATGAATGTCCACAAAGACAAGAGTGTGGGGAGTGTGCAAAGGGAGCATGAGGCATTGTGAAAATCACGGCAAGTAATTGGAAAAGCTTCTGTCCCCAGAGATCCTTACCTGAGTTAGGGCCACTCCTGCCTACAGAGGTCCCACCCTCTCCTGGCTAGAGCCCACCACAAGAACATCAACAGTTGCAATGAGACAGCAAAGCAGTCTAAGGGCAGGACATGCAGGGGCAGGTCCTGCAGGTAGGGCACGATCAGACAGCTAAGGAGGATGGGTTCCACCTCCTGTACCTCAGTGGACACCAGACACCTGCCAGGGCTAGGAAAACCAGCTCTCGTGATAGACCATCAGCCTCACCCCAACTCAACCACCACCTCCAAAACACATTCAGACCTGCAGGCTTTTACAGCTACCCAAAGACATCCTTGGACCTTCAGGTCTCAGAGCTGGGCCTTCTCCCTCCTCTGCAAGAACAGGAGACTCCCCAAAACCTCTTTCCATCACAACGTTCTGAACCCAGAACACAGCCTTCAGAGTTACCCTATCCTTGGAGAAGACTAGCAGCCAACATACAGCCTAAAGCAGGAAGAGGTCTCTGGGTCTAAGGGGCTGGGGGTAGGGAGAGGGGGACAGGGAAAACTTGCCTGGAGCCTCCGGCCAGCCTACCTCCTCCCTGCGCCCACTGGAACGTCTGTTCCTCCTGGGAGGAATCCCCACACCCTGTGCCACCAGCTGTTCCTGTGTCTTCAGTATGGGCAAGGGCCTCAGAGCCAAACCCATGGCTATAAGGAACTAGGAGAACCCATGGATATGGGGGCAGATGAGGGGAAAGGGGCCCGAGGACAGGCAGATATCGGCGCAGAGAAAGCCTTAGTCCCTAATGAGGAAGCAGGCATCATGGGAGAGAAGCCTGAGTCCCCGAGTCCCCGAAGCCGGGCTCAAGCCAGGTGGGAGGGGGGCGAACGAGGGAGGAGGGAAACGCAGCCCGCTCTGCCTCGCTTAGTCGCGCACTTGTTGCCCCCGCCCGCGGGCAGAGTCTGCGGACCAAGGTGGCCCAGGCGCGGGCTAGGATTTCCCCGCAGCCTGGCCCGGCCCAACTCCGCTCCTTTCCTGGTCAAACAGCGCCCACCTCCGGCCCGGGCGGCTATGCCTCCGCCCACGGCGGGGACCGCAAGTGAGAGCGGCTGCTCGAAACCGGGAGGAGGAGAGTGCCCGAGAAACGCGAGCCGAAGCACTGAGGGGAGCGAGGTGCTGCGCGCCCCGGGATGCGCTCGGGAGAGGGGAGAGCACTGGCTTGGGCGCTAGACACTCCTCCTCCTCGGCAGCTAAGAAGACACCGACCCATCCAGGTCAGGGGAGGTGCACCAACACAGGTACCCTGCTCGCAGACACGCCCACCCACACTCTAACAACAAAGACGGCCCTGAGCCACACACGCCTGCGCGGCCAGCACCGGGCGCACACACGCGCCCACCCAGCTGGAAAGGAGCCGCACAAGCTCGCGACACGCCCCGCAAGGAGCCGGGCTCGCCGTTCACACGCTCTCGGGTCCAGCCCCGAGGCGCAGGGCACTCCCAGATGCACAGCTTTGGTGGGCCGGGGAGGGAGCGCGCACAGGGCTTGCGGTCCAACCCTTGGCAACCCAGCAGGTCTCCAGTACTGCGCCCGAGGCAGGCCCGGCCCTGTTAGCCCTGGGCACCGCGGCAGGCCACTCACCTTCCTGCACGGCCTGGAACGGATTGTTGGCCTCGATGACCTTGATGGAGTAGGTGATCTTCTCGCTCTGCAGGATGTCATCGTTGAGGCTTAGGTCCGATACAGCCAGCTGGAACACCCTGTCGTCCTTGGCCGCGTTCTCCTCGAAGATGGCACCTGGAGGAGAAGAGGGGTCAACACCAGGCCTAGAGATGGGCTCTCCTTTCCCACCCCCTCCTATCACCGCGCTGGCAGGACTGCGGGCTGCCGGGTGGTGGGAGTTCTGGGCTGGGGTTTCAGCCTGATAGGATAGTTTAGAGGTGGGCCTCCGCCCACCGACACAAAAATACACCACCCCAAATATGCCAACATAGTCCACAGGAGACACATATGCACGTGGTCCATGCAGCCACCCGGTCACACGAGTGTCTCACAACCAAGCTCCCTCATATACCAACCATGCCCCACATAACGGGCTGAGCCAAGCTGGTGTGACCTCGGGCACCTAAATACCCTGCCTAAATGGCCCCGTGAGTCTTATCCCAGGAGCCAGAAAGTCCCCTTGCAACCCCAATCCCAAAATGGAAAGATGACTTCCTTCTGCCCTGTGCAACCCCCTTCCGTAGGAGCTAAGCAAACAGGTCCCCAGTGGTTTTCCTGTGCTGGGGGCGTCTTTCTGCAGGGGCCTTTGATGACCGGGGGCAGGCAGAGGGACTACTCAGTCCCGCCTGAGTCCCTGGGCTCTGCCTCCCGCTTTCCATCCCTCTCCTGATAGGAGAATGTCCCTAGACCCTCTGCCTTCTAACCCAGAAGCTGAGGAGCCCAGAAGGGCCGCTCTTGAACCGGCCTTCTGGAACCATGAACAGCCCCTCCAGAGCAGCCCCCCGCTGGCCTTTGCGCTCTGCGGCTGCCTTGGCTGACTCTCCGCGCTTGACGCCGAGATCGGCGGGACTCGCCTGAGCCTGGCCCCTGCAGCCCGGAAAACTCCGAGCCCAACCCCCTTGTCAGGCCCTAAGAGTCACCACAGTCCCAGGGCTGGGCCCAGTGATCCCTGAACTGGGGGCTGGGCAGGAGGAGGGAGGTCCCGTTCCATGCTACACCCAGGGCCGCAATGCTGACCGCAAAACCCAAGCCCCACCACCACCTCCACCCACAACTAGGACGCAGGTCTCGCCCCGTTGCCTGCCAGGGGTTGCAGCGCTCCAAGGCCAGGCCTAGTCCCTGATCACCCATCGCCTGTCCCACCAGCCCTGCCTTCTCACACCTCCCGACCCCCCAGCCTCTCTCGGCTCGCTGGTCTTCCCCAACTTCCGGAAAGACGACTGCCGACGGGCTCCCCAAAACCAACCGCTGCCAGTCCCCCAATCCCGCCCAACTTCCTGGGATTTCACCCCTGCTGCTACCAACTCCCACACACTCCCCGCCGGCGCGCCTCGTCCTCCTCTCCGTCTCGTCTTCTCTCCTCTCCGGGTTCTCTCCCTCCATCGGTCTCTTCCCGCTCAGCGCGCACGCACACACACTCCGCACACACACTCCGCACACACACACCGCGGGCCCAGGCTTCTTCCCTGACTCCCTGCCCAGACCATCTGCCGGCCTCCAAGACTTGGGCCGTAAGAAACTCTGAGACTGTCCAGCTTTGGGCTGCCGTCGCCACAACCAGAAATACACACACACACACATACACTGAGAAATACACAGACACACACCAGGGAAACAGACAGACACTGTCCACTCTAACAGGCTGATAAATCGTGCACGCATCAACAGAGGCTCCGATGGCCCCACACACCCCGACGCCCCCTCGCAGTGACACCAACACGGTGCCACGGGCGCACACACAGAAACACACGCTGACAACACCCACCCACCCACATTCACGCACGGTTCCGGTCGGGCCTCTTCGATCCTGCGCTACCAACTTGGCGAGACCCCGGGCCCTGCCCGCCCCCTGCCCTCGCTGCTCTGAGCTGCACCTAAGGGCTGGCCCTACCCCGCCGACCGCCCCGCTGGGGACGCGGGGCTGGACCTGCGTCCAGCCCTGGGTTCCCCGCAGCCGCGGCCCTAAGTGTCGGCAGAGGCCGCGGGGCCCCGCGGGGGGATCGGAGCCCCGGGAGTAGCAGGAGCCCGCGGGAGCGCGGCGCGGCCCGCGCACAGCTCCTCCGCGGGGCGGCGCGGCCCTTCGGAGGAGCACCGCCCGCCGAGCCCCTCGGCCCAGGGAACAGCCAAGTTTGGACGCCGCGCACCCCCCGCGCGGCTGGGGCCCCCGCCCAACCTCGGCCCCGAGCCCGCCGCGCTCACCGATGTGGATGATGGAGTCGGCCCGCACCGACACGCACTGGCATATCCAGGGGAGAAGCCACAGCGTCAGCGCTTCCATGTCCCCCGGGCGCGCGGCTCATCCGCCCGGGCCCGGGGCGAGGCCGAGGGCAGCGCGGAGCGGGGAGGCGCCGGTCGGGGTGCAGTCCCGGGCCGCTCCCCGGGAAAGCCGAGCCCGCCCGTGCGTCTTCCCCCGCGCGCCCGCCCCTGCGCCCTGAGCCCGCCCCAGCCCAGCCCAGCCCAGCCCGGCGCGGTCGGGCTCCCGCTCCGGCTCCGGTGGTGGCTGCGGCGGCGCTGGCAACCCGAGCCCAGGCCGGCGCGGCGGGGGCGGCCCGCGGCGGCGGCGGCGCTCCCCGCGGCTCGGGAGGATTCGGAGGCGGCGGAGGCGGCGGCGGCAGCAGCCGGGCCGGCGCGGCGGCTCCGGGATCGCTGTGTGTCTGAGCCCCGGCGAGGAGCGAACTGCGGAGGACGCCCCCTCCCCTCCCCCTCCCCCTCGACTCTGCTCCCCCTCCCCTCCCTCCCCGCCTCCCTCCCCTCCGCCCTCCTCTGGACCACGTGACTGCGGAGCCTCTGCCTCGCCGCGCGGCGCTCTCCAGCTCGCGGCTCGGAGGGGGCGCCGGGTGCTCCGCGCTCCCAGTCGGAGGGACGCTCGGAGGCCAGCAGGACGGTGGGACCGGCCGAGGCTGCGGCGCGCAGAGACTTGGTGGCTCTGGGCCTCGTGGCCCCCTGCCCCCGTTCGCCAGGGACCAGAGAATGGAGAAGGGTCGGCCTCCGACTGCCCTCGGGGATCCCTGGAGCCCCCTGGCCCCGGCTGACCTCAGCCGCCGAGCGTTTGGGGCCCTGATCCACGGCCTGGGCGGAGAGCCCCTCGTGGAGCCGGGCCGGGATAGCCCGGAGAGAGATCGGGCGAGGCGCTGAGCCAGCCGCCGAGAGGCAAGGGGAGCCAAAGGAGACTCGCCGCAGCCGCGGGCCCGAACCTTAGCTGGCCCCGCGGACCGTGGCGGGCGCCCATCCCCCGCCCTGCGGCCCGAGGCTCAGCCGGGAGTCGGGCAGGAGGCTCGGACTCTGAAGCCCAATTCATGGCCGGAAACCGGCGCATCCGTGACCGCGGCGCCTGGACGTGAGGAGCCTTTCAAGCGGCCGGCGTAGTCAGACTCCGACTCTGCACGGAGCCTTTACGCGCGAGCCCGGGCGAAGAGCCGGCTCCTCGCGGCCAGCGCAGAGCGGGGCTCGCTCCACCGCTCGCGGAATGCCTCCGGCTCCCACCAGATAGAGCGTTAGGCCGCTTAGGCTCCAGCCTGGGAGGGGGTGGCAAGCCTGACGCTAGCCACCCTCCCCGCCTCCTCCGCCCCCAAACAAGTTCCAGACAGACTGAGCTCCACGTGGCACACCCAAGATTTCAGGGAGACAGCTGAGCCTTCACTGACCCGGCTTCGGGAGGAAGCTCGGTCTGGGCGCGCCTGGCAGAGCCTAGTGCTCTGGGCCACTTCTGCGGGCCCGGGAGCGCCCACTGGCCCTGTCGTTGGCCCAGCCCCAAGGTCCCTGCCTTGCAGGGCCATGCGCAGGGCGTGAGGAATTCAGAGAGACCCAGCAACAGACCTTCCTGGAACTCCCCGCTCCCAGGAGAGACAGACACCTAAATAGATCATCAAAAGATGCGGCAAGGACCCTGAATAAGCTCTGTGTACACAGGCGCATTCTGGGCTGTGACCCAGCCTGAGAGGAAAAGCCAGGGGATGGCTTCCTGGAGGAGGTGACAGTTTTAAAGGTTGAGTGGGGTTACCAAGGGAGAAGGAAGGGAGGCTTCCAGGCATTGAATGCTGGTTAGCGAGCCAAGTTAAAAGAAAAAGAATTTAGTGTGTGTCCCAAGCTGCCTGCCACAGAAGTCATTGGCAGAAGTCATTTAGTTCAGAAAGGTGGGGGGTGGGGGGGGTGTGCAAAGGGGAGGGCCAGGGCAGGCTTGGGGACAGTGAGGCAGCTCTTACAGTGGTCGGTGGGGCTGCAGGGGCAGCCTCCAGAGAGGAGAAGCTGGGTTGAAGAAACAGCAGGGAACCACAGGGTCTGGCAGGGTGACTTCCAAGATGAGGAGACCATGGGAAAGAGGGAAGGAATGGCCATGCCTGCGGGCGCTGGGCTGTCCAGCTGGCTGGGGTGCCCACAAGGTACTTCCTCAAGAAATCCATCAGTGGGGAGGGGCTTGAATTGTAAAACACACCCCTCTCGGGCTCTACAAACCCCCATGCCTCCATTCTCATTCCCTGGCTGAAAAGTTAGGGGAGAAGGAAAATAAAGAATGGGTTTTATTATTTAACAGTTTGGTTCCTATGGAGACTGTCACAGCCTCAGAAGGATGGTGATATGTTCACCCTGTTGGGGCTCAAACCTGAGGTTAAGAGCCATGGGGTCAGGGATCCCCAAATACACTTGTTTGTTAGTATGTTAGTAAAGTAGGCCCCAGTTGGAAGTTTTTCTTGATATTTATTATGCTAGGTAGGGGTAGCATGCTTACAGTGAGACAAGTCTCAAGAGCCCCTTCCAAATATTAAGAAGTCAACCTATATACACATTCAATTTGGGAGAGATTTCATCAGCTTCTAATTTTGATGATGAGGCCCCTCTAGTTTGGAACCTGAGGGCTGTGACTCAGGTTGGCCTTGCCCTGGAAGCGCCTCTCCTGGGTACTGCCTTCCCCTCCATTTCCCATAATGTGGGCTCCTTCACCATCCCACAATGCTTATCTCCTATGCTCATCCTCTTGTACTCCCAAGCTAAGCCCGTGTTCCATGCCAGACTGGAATGGCCTGAATGCCCTTTGGCCAGGAAGGGTACTCTGCACAGGTCCCATTTCCACCAGAACTGGGGAGGCGGGAGGGTGCAGGCTCAGAGATTACTGGGGCCCCATGCCTGCAGGAGGGCATGGCAACCCACTCTAGTATTCTTGCCTGGAGAACCCCCATGGACAGAGAACCCCGGCGGGTTACAGTCTATGAGGTCGCAAAGTCGGACATGACTGAGCAACTAAGCACAGCACAGCACACGCTTGTTCACGTCTAGGCACCTCTCTGCCACCTGAAGTTGGGATTACCAAATTCCAGGCGTGTTTGCTCATTGGGGCTTTATCAGGTTCATCAAAACCTTAATTACTTATTGATCCTGGCCAGTCCAGTCCCTTTAAACCCTGTTAACCTCTGGGATTGCAAAAACTGCCTCCCCCAAGTCACGATCCTAGAGAAGCAACTCCACCTGAGGAACAAGTACACTCCGACTCTAATCATCTGGCTGGAGGAGAGAGATTAGCAATCTCTGGGACATATGATACAAACCCATTTCACAGAGGGGAAAACTGAGGCTTGGCAAAAGGAGTAGCTTGCCCAAAGCACCAGTTTTTTCTGGACCCAGGACTAGTCCTCTTGGTTTCTTTCTTGCTAAACAAAGACATATTCACAGAAAGTAAAATTGGGTCAATAAATCCTTCATTTGCACAGAGTTCAGCCAACACAGGTAATTGCTTTTTCTAAGGAGATCTTCAATTTTACTAATTCTAACTATACGTATTTCCTGGAGAAGGGCATGGCAACCTACTGCAGTATTCTTGCCTGAAGAATCCCTATGGACTGTGGAGCCCGGCGGGCTACAGTCCATAGAGTTGCAAAGAGTCAGATCTGACTGAAGCGTCTGAGCACAACTATACTTCTTAGCCTTCACCATTTGCAGGCACTGTGCTCAGCACCCTACATCTTACTAGATGACAGTCTCACTTAACAGTTGGGAAAGGAAGGCGCAAAGAGGCAAACTGGGCCCACCAGGAATCTCAACTGGCACGCTACTGGAAGCCAGTAGTTTGCCGACAAACCTGCAGATGGAATGTCAAGACAAAGAGATTATGTTGATCTGCTCGGAAGTTTAGTCATCATTACTTAAAGCTTTGTCATTCCAGAAAGTGGAGCTCTGTCATCTCGTGTCTCACTGTAGTCAACAACCGGACTAAGGAAGTACCAGCTGAAATTCTGACCCCGCAGGAGTCTATTGCTCAGGCTTATTGCGTGGGGAGCTGTCTGCTCCATGTAGAGCCACCACTGTTCAACCCCTGCAGAGCTGCCCACTCCCCAGCCACCTTCCTTCAAGCAAGCCCCCAGGTTAGACAAGATACTGTACCATGAAAGACTGCCTTCCCTCCCTCACCAGCTTAGAGCTCACGGGGATTTTTAAGATAATTCAGCCCAGACCCGCATAAAGGTTAGTACCGGCAGGAGACACCAAGGCCCAGCCTGGGGGATTCTCTGCAGGCTTTGGTCCGGAAGACCAGCTGTCTTGGGAACACAACGAAGAGGGAAACCCAAGTCCTGGGGCCGATTCCCCCCAAGGAGGGGTCAGCCAGCATCTAAGGAGGAACCAGGCTTAATACGCTGCAGTTTCAATTCCAGGTGGAGCCCTCCCTTCCCATAGGCTCCAAGGAACCCACAATCAGTCAGAATCTGAGCTCCAAAAACCTCACTGCTACTTTCCTCTATTAACCCACTGGGTTATTCTTTACACACACACACATACACACATTCAGTTGCTGCCTCTGGTCTACTGTTGTATCTTAATTGTCCATCTCCACTTTGTCTTCCTTACTTTTTCTTGCCAACCTCTTTGATCTCGTTTTCACTGTTTCTCAGCTTGTGTTTATTTTATTTGATCTTCTTCTATATCATTGTATTTTTATTTTCTTTTTACTCTGGTTAGCCTCTTGGGTATTTTACTTTTCAATCTTTTGCATCTCCTCTTTCCATTATTCAAGGCATTCTATTCGTGTAGCCTTAGGTTTTTTTTTCCACAGTGGTGGTTGGGCGAGTGAGACTGGAGGTGGCCTCCCTGCCCCTGCCTTTCAGGAGCCTCTAGGGTAGGACCCACTAGTATGCCCAGCCCCCTGCCCATACCCAGCCCTCACACTCTTCCCAGGTACCCTTTCCAGGACACTGCCAATGGCACATGCAGGTACCCATGCCTGACAACCCCACTGGGAAGTCTTTTCTTAGCCAAAGCCTCCAGGCTAACGTGGAGGAAGGAAGTCACACACAGCATATCCATCCTGGATAGGAGCATCTCATTTTTGCAGGGCAGAGGCCCTTCTTTTTTCCCATTATATGTTCAGTTAACAGGGCCCAGTTTGGAATGTGCAGTCCACTTAGAACAAGATAGTCCAAAAAGTTAGCTATGTGAAAATCTGCCTCCCTCACAAAAACAAGCTGGAACCTCTTAGGTCTGGTCCCTGGACCCAGGCTCTCCAGACAGGATGGGTGGCAGGACCAAACGCCAGCTTAGGCCCATCTAAGGCCCTCATGTTGACGTCTAGCACTCCCCTTGGCTCCTGGAGTCTAGCCAGTTCCCTGCTTCCCATAGGTCCCTCTGAAGAGCAGAGTATTGAGAGTTTGCACAAAGGGACCACCAAATGTCAAAGGACAGCAAGAGTGTGACCTCAAGTTGAAGCTCACTCTGCTCACCGCACAGTAGGCCAATTAACCAAGAGACAGTGTTGAGGCAAGAAATATAACTGTATTCGGAAAGACAGCAGACCAGAAAGACGGCAGAATAACCATCTTAAAATAATCATCTTCTTGGGGTCTGGTTGCCAGGTTCTTTTATAGAATAAAGGTAGGGGTAGGTAAGGAAATAAAGTTAAAAAAAAAAATCTATTAATCCTGCAAGTTTCTCCTGGACCAGCTAGCCTCGGGGAAGGCATGAGCTGACTTCTTCCTTCCAGGAGCTATTCACAGGTGGAGAGAGTCCTGAACAAAGGCATTTGGCTTCACATTCAAGCAGAGGGGCAGGATTGCTGAGGCAGGCCATTAAGTATGGACCGTATCTTTCAATGAACAAAAGCAACAGGAAGCAAGGTTAAATAAACAGATCCAGCATGGAGTTAGTTCTTCCCTGTAACAGGAGGAGGGGAGGCTTGGTTCCCTGGAAGCCTCCTGAGTGGTCATCTCAGTCCCAGCCCTCCCAGGGCAGCCTGTGTCCCAGCCTCCTGCTAAAGCATTGATCCTCCCGGTATGAGTTCCACAGCCTGGGTCCAGGGTGTTCTTCAGAGGAGGTTCTGGCTTCCAGGGCTCAAGGTCAACCTCATTCGCTTCAGGCCTGAACTTGTGTGCTCAGAGTCCATTGTGTGCGAGGAAAAGGTTCTGCTGCCAAGAGTCTAAGGTTTGAAAATCTCAGCCTTGATGATCTCCCCTGAGCCCAGGGGCCAGCCCAGACCCTTCCTTCCCAAGTTGCATGCTGGGATCCCTGCTCTCCCACAGTGAGGCCTGAGGAGACTTCTCCTTTCCGTCCCTGGGCCTTGCAACTTTGCACTTGGTTGGGGTGGGGGGACGCCTCCCAATTCCCCAGAAAGGATCAAGTAGCAGGGAACCGAACCCTACCCTGTCTTCTTCCAAAGCAAAACTCAGGCCTCCACACCCTCATCAGCCACTGCCAAGGCTCCAGGACCAGCACAGGGAGCATCACAGAGGCCCCCTCTGCTCCTTCTGCCCCGCCATCTGCTGCAGGGGGCCCCTGCAGTGGGCTCCACACAGGCTGAGCTGAGCCCAGGAGGTAAGGAAGACAGTGCATGCTCCAGGGAGAGAGTAGCAAAAGGAGAGGTATGGAGGCAGGAGCGTGCAATGGAGCACAGAGAGAAGAGCAGCAAGATGTGAAGGAGAAGTTGGTGGAGGGGCCAGGACGGAAGTTGCTAAAATGATCCTGGTGGGAGGCGCTGAGGCCAGGCTCACTACTTTTCAGACACGTCTCAACAGAGCAGGGGCCTGAGGTGGCCCCGGGCAGTCAGAGACATATCAACCATCATGTCCTCAGTGGGCATCTCAGGGAAGCCCGAGAGTCACTGATCTGCAGAGGAGCAAAGCCCTTGTCCCCCTGGCCACCAGGGAGCTCACCGGAGGCTGACCCGCCCTAACTGTGCACACAACACTCTGTGACCGTCCTGTGTCTTCTTCCTTCATGAGCAGACACCTGCGGGTGTTCACAGATGAAGCAGGGCCCTAGGCTCACTGGACCTCAGACCCGGCCTACTCCCTGTGATAGGGTACCCAAGTATCACCACTCCCACTGGGCTGGGAGCTGCACCATGGAGACCCTAGACACTCTGTGAAGTGAATGTGAGGGGCTCGACCCATCCTACCTCCTCCCATGCCAAGTCACGTAGAGCCCTGCTGTTCCCATCAGCCTGGGCCTCCAGCCTCTCAGAGCCAAGCCCCAGCTTTCCCAAGGGGCAGAGACTGGGGAAACTGAAAATGCCTGGAGCCCTGGCTCATCGGACAGATAATCCCCTCTCTAGACCCAGACCTCCAGCTAGATACAACCCCTAACAAATCAGATCACCCTGGTCATGGACATACTCATTTCCATGAGCAATTTTTCTTGCCTGTAAACCTCTTCTTTTATGCGGCAATGAAATGATATTGTGATTGATTTTCTCTGTCTGGGTGTCACGGCACATTTAGCACCCTGTAAACCCAACAGACAAAGGCGCTGTCTCCCAGGGATGTGTCTGAGGACTCGCCTTGGAACAGGGACTACCCAGTGCTCCTTCAGATAAGAGAGGGAGATGGCACAGGTCCTGGGTCCCTCGCTGATATACTGGGTCCCTAAATGCCTAGACACTCATTTGAAAAATAGAGGGGGAGACCCAGGAGTTTGGTTTGGGGGAACACAATAGGAAGTAGAACGGAGAGGAGAAGACCCAAGGGGAGACCCCCCGAGAGAGGAATAGAACTCGTATGCTCTAAACTTGCCAAGTGCCAGGCCTGGACACAGCAGTATCACACACACCTCACTGCAGAGGGGCAGCGATGCCAGAAAAAAGGTCAACTGGGGATGGGGATAAGGGTCTGCTTGTCTCCCCGCTTCACTTTAACTGTCTCCAGAATCAGGGCAGGTTAATGGTAAAGGGAATGGAGGGAGAAGCTGTCTAGGAGATGGCAACAGCCCTCAGAGGTCAGAGAGAGGCAGAGTTCAATCACAGAGAGACCCAGTCCTCTCATCACTGCTCTATAGTTGGTGATCAGTACAAGGCTTAGCCGCAGCAGCAGCAGCAGCAGCAAGACCCTCTGAGAATAGGGCTGTCATCCCCAATCTACAAGTGAGATCACTGAGGCTCAGCACAGCAAAATCCCTGGACACTTAACTGATATGATAGGCTGAAAGGTGGTCCCCAAAAGATACTCAGGCCCTAATCCTCAGAATCTGTAAATGTGACATTGTTTTATAAAACTGTATTTTCAGATGTGATTAAATTCAGGACTCTTTGGGACAAGGTGATAGTCCTGGATTGCCTAAAAGTGAAAGTGTTAGTCATTCAGTCATGTCCGACTTTTTGCGACCCCATGGACTGTAGCCCACCAAGCCCCTCAGTCCATGGAATTCTCCAGGTAAGAATACTGGAGTGGGTTGCCATTCCCTTCTCCAGGGAATCATCCCAACCCAGGGATCGAACCTCAGTCCTCTGCATCGCAGGCGACTTCTTTACTGTCTGAGCCACGAGGGAAGCCCCCCACCTCCATCACAGGTCCTTGTGAGAGAGAAGCAGAGATAGACACGGAGACAGAAAGCAATGGGGCCAGGGAGACGTGGACTGCACTGATGTGGCCACAAGCCAAGGAATGCCGGCAGCCACAGAAGCTGCAAGAGACGAGGACAGGTCCTCCCTGGAGGGAGCACGGCCCCACCAGATGTCAGACTGCTGGCCTCTAGGACTGTGACAATAAGTATCCGTGGTGTTAAGACACCCCGCCTGTGTGGTAATTTGATAGCAGCCACAGGGGATAACAGATGTTGGCTGAAGCTTTGCTCTTGGCTAATAAAAAGGCAAGCACCTCAGAAGGAGAAAGACTTTGTTCTTCCTAGTCGCCTCTCTTCCTTCAGACCTGGAATGTGGACAGCAGCTTCAAAACAGAGCTGTCATCCTACGACCTTGAAAAGCCAAGAAAGAGACTGACAGTCTCGCCCCAGGACGGCAGAGCCACCAGATGACAGTGGTGGGCCTTTTCAGCCCTGGACATGCAAGACTGTTCAGCAAGCCCTCAACTAGTTAACTACTGCCATCAATTTTTCAGTTATTTGCAACACAAACCGTAACTGATAACCACCAACCTGAAATTACAACTGTTGACACGATGACGTTTTTATTTCTGTCCATTTTTCTAATCAGGTATAATTTTTAAATACAAGCAGACAAAAGTATCATACCTGAAATTATTTTATTAACATGCTAATTGTCTGTCTCTCCTATAGAAGAAAAGCCTCACAAGAAAGATAGTGTATCTCATTATGATTTTATGCCCTGCACCCAGAATAATGTCTGGCATGTCTAGATGTTCAATAAATGTTAGCCAAATCAATGAATTAATTAGTGAGTGAATGAACATTTTAATGTGAACCCTTCCCCTGGTCGTGAAATTATTTTCTGAAACCTGGGTTTTTTTATGATTTCAGTTCTCTCCCATGCACTTACCATACATACTTTATTTAACTAGTCACTTGCTGGTGGACATTTTTTTAATACTACTGTAAAAAATACTGTTACATGGATTCCAGGCTTTATGCAATTATTTTTTACGATAAACGCCTAAAAAGGCTATGCATAATTTAAATATCTTAACATGTATTTCCAAAATTGCCTTCAAAAGCAGTTTTTAAAACCAGTTAATATTTCCACAGGAAATTTATGACTGTGTTTCTCTCCACCTTCACCAACATTAGGCATTATTAATTTCTAATGTTCTTTCACTTTGGTACATCAACAGTTATGTCTCAAAGTTGTTTTAACGAGTACGTTCTGGTCACTGGGGCCACAGACTGTTCATCTGCCAGCTTGTAGCTCTCTGGAAGGTCTCCTAAGGCCCAGGCTCCTGTGGGGGATTGGGAGGCTGAACGTGGCATCATCTATTGAACACAGATGGCGAATATGGGTCCCATGAACCAGTGCTCAGTCCCCTTCAGGAACTGTGGGGGAGAAAGGTCAAGGGCAAGACCCCCGGAGTCCCTGAGAGTCGAACTGCTGAGCTGGGGCCTTCCTTTACTGGAAGCTGGGCCATTTCCTTGGTTCCCTGCTAAGGACCATAGTGGGAAAGACACGTATTCTGGTGTGAGATCCAGAGCCTGGAGGCAGGAACTTGGGAAACCACATCTAGGGACAGGACTGCTCTTGGGGTCTGGCAAGGACCAAGGAAAGTTAATGCCAGGCCTGGAGAGACGCAGAAGACTCTTCAGGATTTCTGAGAAGCCTAAGAGGAGTTAGAGGAAGGAGAAAGGGGAGGCATTCCAAGGGGCAGAAGCAAAGGCACTGGGCAGGCTCAGGAATCAAGACTAAGGCAGACTCGTGCCCACACCAGCCCCGTCTGCAGGGCCTCAAAGCCAGCCACAGCCTGGGGCCTCATGGGCATACTCTCCCTCAACTGGCCACAAACCCAGAAAACCACCTGGCCGCCACCCAGCCCAGCCTACCCCGAATGAAGGCCTGCACGGAGCTTTTAAAACATCTGCCCCTTACCCTGCAACCCTGCAACACAGCACAGTATCCTCGTTTCACAGTTGTTGGGACTGTGCGTCAAACGAAGAGCATCCCTAGTGCCACCAGGTTGCCCAAGGGGCAGAGGAAGAGTCACAAACACTGCAAGGGCTGGGAGCCTCCTGAAGGAGGCCAGGTACCAGGTAGGTCCACAGAGGAGCCCCGGGCCAGACAGAGAGAGGAGGTGTGGCCAGGACCTCAGCGCCAGGCTTCCCAGGCTGGACCTAGTCCTGAGCAGAGGCAGCTGTGGTGCAATGCTGCCCCCTGCCGGCAGCTAGGTAACAGGCCTGGCTGCAACTGTGATGAGATTTCCAGGAGTACATAGGACCTAGCTTTGGGCTGCACAGACACCTTGACCAGGGTGGGGATTGTTAGGGAAGCTGGGCTGGGTGGTAGCTAGGTCAGAAGCCAGAGAAGTCCTGATTGCAATTAAAATCACAGTGAAAGTGAAAGAAATTTGCTCAGTCCTGTTTAACTCTTTGCGACCCCATGTACATACAGTCCACGTAATTCTCTAGGCCAGAATATTGGAGTGGGTAGCCTTTCCCTTCTCCAGGGGATCTTCCCAACCCAGAGACTGAACCCAGGTCTCCCGCATTGCAGGTGGATTCTTTACCAGCTGAGCCACAAGGAAAGCCCAAGAATACTAGAGTGGGTAGCCTATCCCTTCTCCAGCAGATCTTTCCAACTCAGGAATTGAACCAGGGTCTCCTGCATTGCAGGCGGATTCTTTACCAACTGAGCTGTCAAGAAAGCCCAAAATCACAATAATTCCCATCATTTACTAAGCCAGGTACTGCTCTAATGTTCTACACACATTGAAGTGAAAGTCGCTTAGCCGTTTCCAACTTTTTTCAACCCCATGGACTTTACACTCCATAGAATTCTCCAGGCCAGAATACTGGAGTGGGTAACCTTTCCCTTCTCCGGGGGACCTTCCCAACCGAGGGATCGAACCCAGGTCTCCCGCATTGCAGGCGGATTCTTTACCAACTGAGCCACAAGGGAAGCCCTCTACACACATTATTAAACTCTTTTATTCCTAACCCAGTGCTTAATAGGGAAGGCACACTAATTATCCCCATTTTACAGAGGAGGAAACTGAGGTACTAGAAAATTGTGTAACTTGCTCAACTGGGAAGCGACCGAGTATCCCACCGTAATGCCACTTCATTCAATCTCTAGAGCCCAACCCCTGCGTTCCAGTTGCTGTGGCAGAAGAGCAGACACCTGCAGCCCTGATTATGAACCAGTCTCTGCCTGAGCGACATGGAAGGACTGAGGCCCCTGGACGTCACATAGGCCTAGGACTTCCTTGAGCTTTCCCAGGGAGTTTAAATGGCTAGAATCTCAGAATACTCCAGAATTTAAAGGAATGTCCTCGGTCATCCTTGTCTTAGACAATCAAGATCCAGAGACAGAGAGCCCAGCGGGCCTTTGTAAAGAACACCTGTGTCCAGTGTCCACAGGCAGCCCTGGCCCCCCTATTCTTACCCTGAAGCCTGCAAAAGTTTCAGGCTCAGTTCTCCCCAAACCGCAGGTCACACCATGATATCCTGCTTAAGATCTGTCACTACAACTCGGCAGCAACAGCAAAACAAACAACTGAATTCTAGAACAGGCAAAGGATTTAAACACTCCTCCAAAGAAGACATACAGATGGCCAATAACGCAAATAGATGTGCAACAACTTTAGTTATTAGGGAAATGCTAATCAAAATCATAGTGAGATACCACGTCACACCCATTAGGATCAAAACATTACCAAAAAAATAACAAGCATTGGTGAAGATGTGAAGATGTTTGAAGCTTTGTGTACCACTGGTGGGAATGTAAAATAATACAGCCACTATGGAAAACAGTATAGTATTTCCCCCAAAAAATTAAAAATAACATTGCCACACATGCAAAAATTGATTATGTATGGTGATGAGTGCTAACTAGACTCAGTGCTGTGATCATCTCAGAATATATACAAATGTCAGATCAGTATGTTGTACACCTGAAACTAATGTAATATTGCATGTCAGTTTTATCCCAATTTACAAAAAAACTAGCAATATATGGACTGAAAAATTACATGTGGTCTAACAATTCCGCTTCTGGGTATATACACAAAATAATTGAAAGCAGGCTCTCAAAGCGATATTAGTACAGGCATGTTCACAGCATTCGCAACAGCCAAAGTGTGGAAGCGACCCAAATGCCCATCAAAAGATGAACAGATAAACAAACTGTGGTGTATACATACAAAGGAGTATTATTCCGCCTTATAAAGCAAGGAAACCCTCACACGTCTAGAACACGGATGACTCCTGAGCATCTGGCTCCCCGTGAATAAACCAGTCGCAAAAGACAAGCACTCTGTGACTCCACTCATCTGAGGTTCCCAGAGCAGTCAGATTCATAGGAATGGAAGGTAGCATGGTGGCTACCAGGACCTGGGGGGGACGGAGGATGGGGAGTCATTGCTTAAAAGGTACGGAGTTTCAGTTAGGGTAGATTTTTGAAGTTCTGGGTTACTGCACAATTCTGTGATATCTATTTTACTCAAAATTTATTCACAAATTAATTTTGTTCGACTTTTTCCATTTAATCATGTAAAATGCTGTTTAATGTAGGGAAATATGAAACAGAATTACCTAGATAGTATTTCAGCCTCATGTATTCAGGCAACATGGCGGTTATAAGCTAACAATCATGCTAAATTTTGTTTCTTACCATTGTAAACATAATAACAACATGCTTTTTATTTATTTTATTGAAGTATATAGTTGATTTAGAATGTTGTGTTAGTTTCAAGTGTAGAGCAAAGTGATTCAGTTATACACGCATATATACGCTTTTTCCCATTCTTTCCCAGTACAGGTTATCACGAGATGTTGAGTATAGTTCCCTGTGCCATACAGCAGGTCTTTGTTTATCTGTTTTATATATAGTAGTGTGTATAAGTTAATCCCAAACTCCAAGTTTATCCCTCTGACCTCCCCCCATCCCCTTTGATAACCATCAGTTCGTTTTCTATCTCGATGAGTGATAGCAAAATGTTCTCACAGCCCTGGAGATAGATGGCTGAACAGCAGCATGAGTATACTTCTTGCTGTTCAGTTGCTAAGTTGTGTCTGACTCTTTGTGATCTCAGGGACTGCAGCACGCCAGGCTTCCCTGTCCTTCACTGTCTCCCAGAGTTTGCTCAAACTCATATCCATTGAGCTGGAGATGCCATCCAACCATCTCATCCTCTGTCGCCCCCTTCTCCTCCTGCCCTCAATCTTCCCCAGCATCAGGGTCTTTTCCAGTGAGTCTTCACAGTATGTAGTCAAAGTATTGGAGCTTCAGCTTCAGCTTTCGTCTGTCCAGTGAACATTCAGGACTGATTTCCTTTAGGATTGACTGGTTTGATCTCCTTGCAGTCCAAGGGACTCTCAAGAGTTTTCTCCAACACCACAGTTCAGGAGCACCAATTCTTCAGCACTGTCTTCTTTATGGTCCAACTCTTACATCCATACATGACTACTGAAAAAACCATAGCTTTGACTATCCAGATCTTCGTTGGCAAAGTTATGTCTCTGCTTTTTAATATACTGTTTAGGTTTATCAAAGCTTTTCTTCCAAGGAGCAAGAGTCTTTTAATTTCATGGCTGCAGTCACCATCTGCAATGATTTTTGGAGCCTAAGAAAATAAAATCTGTGCTATTAAATTGGGTACTTCAAAATGGTTAAGATGATAAATTTTGTTATGTGTATTGTATCACAATCAGAGTCAACATAAATTAAATTAAATGACTATTTTTCTGATCCCTCTGCCTGCTAAGCAAAGGTGAGACTCTTCAAGCTGCGTGAACATTGGCAGGACTGGCACCCATAAGGCCTCCTCCCCTAGGAACTACACCACCCCCTCAGGGCTGCAGCACTGGCAGGGTTAGTGGGAGGGCAGGTAGGTAAGTTTCTGACAGTATTGACTTTAAGGAGGAGCCTCACCCAGGCACTGGTGGGCTTTCTCGTTCTATAAATTCCACTTGGAAAGCCAGCAGGGTAGGGCTATGGGAGCTCTGAGGGCCTCTTCTCCCAGGGTTGCCAGGGGGCAGCAGAGACCTCCGGGCTCACCTGCAAGCTGTTGGTGGGAGGAGTTGCAGGGCTAATCACCTGAGGTTGACCAGGGTCCCGGCCACCTGCCACTCCAGACCAACAACTCCCAGGGCCATGGAAAAAGCCCTGGGGGAGGAACAGAGGGCTCAGGGAAAAGCACCTTCCAGAATCTGGGATAAAATCTGCAGGAGGAGTCATCCAGGTAAAGAGCTAAACGGGGTCCCAGCCTGGGGCTTTGGAAGGCTGGGGAGGGGAGTCAAAAACAGAGGCCAGAGTGGCTGGACTGAGGGGAGCAGGCGACATGGGCTGCTGGCAGGAGGAGGGGCTTAAAATCTGGCTGAGAACTGGGGCTTTTCCCCAAAGAGCTGCTGAGAAATTTCCTGTTTGTTAGCAGAGTCACAGGGACAGATCTGTCTCTTAAACCTCCCGCTCTAGGATCAGAGGGAATGAGAAATAAAAGCGGAGGACAGAAATGGGGACAGTGGCAGTCTGGACGAGGAGCGGGGAGGGCGATACAGGGAGAGGATGATGCATTCCGGATTCGGGATCCAGGGACAGGGGATGAGCTGATTGCCTGTGGAGATGAGGAGGAAAGAGGGGGCAGACAGAGACCCAGGGTTCTGATTTGAGCAGGTGCCGCTGCTGCAGGGACATGGTGGGCAGGGGTGGAAGAGAGCTCCAGAAGGCAGTCTGGGCCCAATTGACACCTAGACCCTTGTGAGATTAGATCATCTCTGATCCACTTTCCTGATGAAGTCACTGGGAGAAGCTGCTACTCAGAGGATTTTGAGCAAGGCTGAGGATCTTCCTACCCTAGCTGACAAAATCCTCTTGCTCCTGGTGAAGCTGACTCTGTGTTCACTGGGGTTGGGCTAAGAGGAAACATTCCAGCCGGCCTCAGGGAGCGAGCCTGAGGCATTCATCTAAAATGCCTCTTGGGGAGAGGCCTTCAAGGACAGGAAGAGAAAGGGAGCAGCAACTGAGACTGGCAAGTCTCTCTGGGGATGGCAGCCCGTCCTCTGCCAGCCTGTCCCTGGGCCGCCGTGTATCCCGCCGCCAGAGAAGCCAGGCCTGCCAGGCCCCATGAAGGCTGCCATCTCTCCACAGCCAGCGCCGTGGCTGTGAGTGTGGACACTGGAGCCAGGCTGTCTGCGTCTGTCAACCCAGCTCCAGCTCCTGTTCCCTGTGTGGCCTTGGGTCACCAGGTTCTCACCTCCCAGGCCAAGGCTGGAACCCCTCTTCTCGAGTTTACTCTGGAAATTAGAAACCCTAAAATCCTAGGAAGCTCTTGCCCATCCCTCTCTGGGCAGGAGTCTTCTTCCGGCCTCCAGAGAGCACACACTGGTGCAAACACACACGTGCACCCACACAGATGTGCACAGTGGCACTGAACAAGGCTTATGTGATGTGATCAGAAGGGGGACAGAAAAGGCCAGGGAAGAAGAGGAGGGCTGGGCGTACAGCCTACATGTGACATCGCTCCCACGTGTTTTGAGTTCTTATCACACCTATGCTGGAGACGGGAATGACTACCCACACTAGTATCCTTGCCTGGAGAATCCCACGGACAGAGAAGCCTGGCGGGCTACGATCCACAGGGCCGCAGAGAGTCAGACACGACTGAGAGACGAGCACAACCCAACTGTACCTGAGGACATCCCTAGAACATGCTGGAATCATTCCCCCAGTGCAGGCGGGAGACAGACAGGCTTTGAGAGACACAGTGCCTTTTCAGGGTGGAGATGAGGTACAAACAAGGAGATGAGTCCAGATACCAGGTCTGTCTCCTCGAAGTCACACACAGACCCTCTCTGGAGACTGTGGAGAGGGCTGTGGGTGTAACTATGTGAGATGTGGGTTTGCATGGAGAAGGGGCTGAGGAGTCTGCAGCCCAGAGGGCTGTGCGTAGAGGTGCTGTATGAGGAGGGGATTCAAGCAAGGGGACCCCAGGAAATGAAGTCACTTTCTGAAAACAGATTCCAGCAGAACTCGGAACCCCTATAACCAGGCACCCACATGCTAGTGACAGCCCTGTAGCCAGCTCACTTGACTGAAGACAGTTCACAGAGAAAGACGTTCTCCTGCTGTGTTGACTCCGCAGGTGTTCTGCTTCAGGAAACCCTGGAGTGAGATTTTTCAGATTCTCTGGGGAAAAAAATTAATAAATGAAAAGAAAGACGCATCTAAGCTAACTTTCCCCTATGAACCGTTCCGCCAGGTGACCAAACAGTAGATGAAGGGGAGTGTCTCTCTATAAAATTAATCCAGCTGATAAATGAAAGAGAAATGATGTTGTTAGAATATCATTTTCACCCGCAAATGGATCAATGACCGTCAGCACTGACCATCCTCTCTGCTAACATCTCCAAAAAAGACAAACATGATACACAGCCCTTGATGAAAGAGCAACATCAATCCCTAGAGTCTCCTCAAAAATCTCCATCCTGAGCCTGATCAAGCCTCTGAATACACGTGAAAATCTGCAGGAAATGTAGAGAACAGAAGGAGGTGCTGAACTTCATCCTGCAGAGATGAAGAGAACATTTGCAGAGAACACAGTCTGCAAAATCCTGACTGGAAAGTTCTGTAGGGGGCAAAGGCTCCAGTTCTTCCACGGCTACACTGTAAGAAAGGGATGGAGAAGGAACTTACAGGCTAAAAGAGATTTAAAAGACATCAATAAAATGAGCAAGTCTCATCCACAGGGTCGAGAGAGCACTCTGGGTGACAAAAACTATAAAGAAACTCAAGGAGATGAATGACCATAAAAGTCAGGACAATGAGCCGTTTTGGAAGTAGGGAGGTGGTTGAGTTTGGGAGGGGACAGAGGGAGGGTGTTCTGGGGTTGATGGAAAAGTACAATTTCTTGGCCTGCATGGTGAGTTACAAGGGTATTCCTTTTTATGGAAGTATAGTCTATTTACAATATTATACTGGTCTCAGTACTCAACATAGTGATTCAAAATTTTAGAGATTATACTCCATTCAAAGTTATTTAAAATATTAGCTATATTTCCTGTGTTGTAGCTTATTTTTAAGTCTCAAAATATTTATGCTGAATGAAAGCAGCCAGATACAGTAAGATGTCATTTATATAAAATACAGTGTTATCCTAGTGGAAGAAAGCAGATTAATGATTGACTGGGGATGGGAGGGAGGGAGGTATGGATTACAAAGGAGCATGAGACACTTTTGGGGGTAATAGGTATGTTTTTTATGTTAATTAGGCTGACGCTCCAATCCCAAAGAACGGCAATGCCAAAGAATGCTCAAACTACCGCACAATTGCACTCATCTCACACGCTAGTAAAGTAATGCTCAAAATTCTCCAAGCCAGGCTTCAGCAGTACGTGAACCGTGAACTTCCAGATGTTCAAGCTGGTTTTAGAAAAGGCAGAGGAACCAGACATCAAATTGCCAACATCTGCTGGATTATGGAAAGAGCAAGAGAATTCCAGAAAAACATCTATTTCTGCTTTATTGACTATTCCAAAGCCTTTGACTCTGTGGATCACAATAAACTGTGGAAAATTCTGAAAGAGATGGGAATACCAGACCACCTGACCTGCCTCTTGAGAATCCTGTATGTAGGTCAGGAAGCAACAGTTAGAACTGGACATGCAACAACAGACTGGCTCCAAATAGGAAAATGAATACATCAAGGCTGTATACTGTCACTCTGCTGATTTAAGTTATATGCAGAGTACATCATGAGAAATGCTGGGCTGGAGGAAGCACAAGCTGGAATCAAGATTGCTGGGAGAAATATCAATCACCTCAGATATGCAGATGACACCACCCTTATGGCAGAAAGTGAAGAAGAACTAAAGCGCCTCTTGATGAAGGAGAAAGAGGAGAGTGAAAAAGTTGGCTTAAAGCTCAACATTCAGAAAACGAAGATCATGGCATCTGGTCCCATCACTTCATGGGAAATAGATAGGGAAACAGTGGAAACAGTGGCTGACTTTGTTTTGGGGGGCTCCAAAATCACTGCGGATGGTAACTGCAGCCATGAAATTAAAAGACGCTTACTCCTTGGAAGGAAAGTTATGACCAACCTAGACAGCATATTAAAAAGCAGAGACATTGTCAACAAAGGTCTGTTTAGTCAAGGCTGTGGTTTTTCCAGTGGTCGTGTATGGATGTGAGAGTTGGACTATAAAGAAAGCTGAGCGCCGAAGAATTGATGCTTTTGAACTGTGGTGTTGGAGAAAACTCTTGAGAGTTTCCTTGGACTGCTAGGAGATCCAACCAATCCATCCTAAAGGCGATCAGTCCTGGGTGTTCATTGGAAGGACTGATGTTGAAGCTGAAACTCCAATACTTTGGCCACTTGATGTGAAGAGCTGACTCATTGGAAAAGACCCTGATGCTTGAAAAGACTGAGGGCAGGAGGAGAAGGGGACGACAGAGGGTGAGATAGTTGGATGGCATCACCAACTCAATGGACATGGGTTTGGGTAAACTCCAGGAGTTGGTGATGGACAGGGAGGCCTGCCATGCTGCAGTCCATGGGGTTGCAAAGACTCGGACAGGACTGAGCGAACTGAACTGAACATATGTCAAATGTCCTTGAACTTCACACTTTAAATATGTGCCATTTTTCGTACCTCATTTATACATCCATGAAACTGTGAATGAAGAAGCACAGAATGAATGATTACAAGCTGTGTTCCCCAGTCTTAACTGGTAGCAAGAAGCCCCTGGTGCCCTGGAAAGTCCATCGTCCTGGTTCCACTGCTGAGCCTGCCGTAAAGCACCGGGTGAGTTGCGCTGCTCCTGATCAGAGAGGTAGAGAGAGGAAAGACTGGAATGAAGTGAGCGGTAGCGAGAAGGAGCCTTCCTTCCTCGCGACCAAACCACCATCGTGAGAAGCCAGTTGCAACTACCACCATCAACAAACAGCCAAGGGAAAATGAACCTCTGATTTCCTAGGGGTTCACTATAAGTATATCATGATATCTACCATATAACAAGGATTTGTCCCCAGCCTCTCCTTTGAAGGAGCTTTCTCAGCACCCCCAGCATCTTGTATCATTGGGTTAATTGGAGAAAACTAAGCTTTCTCAGCTTAGCTGAGGTATAAAGTGGTGCCTCCCTTAGAACCCATGTGATTGTAATTATCCAATCAAGATCCTGTCTCCTACAGGAAAAACACAAAGAGCTGTGCTCAGCGTTTCATGTTGAAGAGTATGCTGTAATAGTTTCCGTGGTGAAAGAGGTGCATTTAATGCCAGGCAAAACGTGCTATAATTTTTAGATATTTACATAAAAGTGCGTGGCTGGAAGTCACTAAACGCTGCTTTTATTATGACTTGCTAAGATGCCTTTGAGGCCAGAGCCTGGCAGTTCCTCAGATTTGAGTTTTCTGTTCTGCCTTTCAGCAGTTATCCTATTTTTTTCCCCTAAATTTGTGGAATCCTTTGTATGGACTTGATTTTAACTCTTTGTCTTATCTGTGTTGAAAATATATTCTTCCATTTGTCACTTACTATACTCTCATTCCTGGTGTCTGTTTTCTTCATGTTAGCTGTTCTTTTTTTTTTTTTTTTTTTTGGTAAAAACCTGAACTTTTTTTTTTTGCAAGATTGAGATTATACAAAACAAGCATTCACGCTAAGCATTGAAAGCAAACTTTTAAAGATTGGCAATGGTTGAGGAATATAATTTGGAAAATCTAAAATAACCAATTAAAAAGCAAATACTATGCTTGATGGATACAACTAAGTCCTGATTTCTGGAAAAGCAAAGTATTGGCTTACTACTCAGAAATAGGTGAACCCTGTCAAGCCAACAAAAATTAGTTTACTTTGAATAAAACAAGACATACTGTACCAAAAAAAAAGAATTATTAAAAAAGGCAATGAACAATTTCCTGCCTATATACTTGACATGTTAGGCTACATGAATAACTTTCTGAAAAAGTAACAAAACTTCAATCGAGAAAGCACAGAGACTCTGAACAGAACACTTTCTTGAAAGGTGACATACTCACTAGGAATGGCCCAAGGAGATGTCCCCTTGAGCTCGCAGAAAGCTTTGCAATTATTTGACAATTGTAGCTTTACTCGAGCCCTGGAATCCAGAAAAGTCCCCATAATACAGGACCTTGTTTAAATTTAAAACATTCGTATAAAATTCCTAACAACACACAGCCTATTTATTTTCCACTTAGTAGTTTCTGGCTTTTAATCCTTTACCCCGATCCAGTCCCTCCCCTTCCCTCTCTCAACTAGTAACAACTAGTTTGTTCTCTATATCTGAGTCTGTTTCCATTTCATTATATACAATTGGTTGTTTTATTTTTTAGATTCCACATCTAAGTGATAACATACAATGTTTGTCTTTCTCTGTCTGGCTTATTTCACTAAGCATAGTATCTTCCAGGTCCATCCATGTGGTTACAAATAGCAAATTTCATTTTTCATGGCTGAGTAGTATTCTCTTCTATATAAACATATCTATTTTATTCATCCGTCTGTTGCCGGACACTTAGATTGCTTCTGTATCTAAGCTATTGTAAATAATGCTGCTATGAAGATTGGGGCGCATATAGCTTTTCAAATTGCCTTTTTGATTTCTTTAAATATATATTCAGGAGTGAAATTGCTTGATCCTGTAGTAGTTTTATGTAATTTTTTGAGGTGCCGCCATACTGGAGTGGTTCTCAGATGCTCTGGACAGTGGTTCAGCCCTCAACCCCAATGCCTCGGGTCATTTACCAGGAGGTCACCTAAGGTAACACAAGGTGGCCGCGAGCAGGCAGTCCAGGCCTGGCCACCCCCGGGAGCCCTCTCTGGGCAGCTGCACATCCCCTCGTCTCCTGTGGGGGAAGGGGGCTTGAGGGGCTTCCCCTCTGGACGGGGACGGGTTGGTGAGGACTTGGTAACAGGTGGTGCTGTCGTGGTTGCACCCGAGGACGGGGCTGGTGGGGGAAAAGCAGATTCCTGAAGTGCCTGTGATCTGTGCCAGCGTGAATCCAAAGCCCCCAGGTAGTCAACTGTTTTCCGTCCTTGAGGAGGTCTGTGCAGAGGCGGTGTGTGTGTGCAGAGTGGAGATGGCTGGTGGGTCTGAGAACCAGCGCAGACAGCCGAACAGAGCTCTGACCGCTGGGCACTATGTCCGCAGGGCTCCACACAGGAGAAGGCACAGCAGCCCGTGCATGGAGCCCCCTGCTCCCTCTCCCCACAGGAGGTGCCCCCCACCAGCAGCGGAGCCCAGGGCGGGCTCAGGGTGAGTACCAGGGAGGAGCAGCCTGGACCCCAGAGCCACCCTGGCCTCCTCTGGGCTCCCTCCTAGAGTCCCGCTCCCAAAGGACCCTGGGCCCCAGCTCCCCTGTCTTCACGGCCCAGGCCCTGCCTTGTCCAGACGCAGTCAGTGACCACATGGTTGACAGGATTCACTTCATATGAAGTCAAGGGTGTTTCTGCATTTTTCTACAGATTTTCCTATTTTAACTCCATCCTCAGGTGTCCTTGTTGGCCTGACAGTCCTGATCCCTCCCACTCTGGGATCAGCCTCTGTGTTCTTCCCCTGGAATGGCATATTTTGATAACAATCACAGGGATGATACAGTTAACACAGGAAGGAGCTCTCAGTATTGTGTGCTACAAATTACCCTGAGAGCCTAATACACTGAACTGGCCTGCCGCCAATTCCACTGCTGATGCCAGGAGAATTCTGCTGAAGGCACTCCTGTCCCACCTCTTACCACAAGTCCCTGAGGCTTTAGGGACTTGCCCCAAGCCTCCTCGTGTCCATGGTGCTGCCTCTGACTCTCCTCAGAGGAGGAGAGTCCACCCCAGGGGGGAAATGCATCCGCAGTGAACAGGCAGGGGCCCTGCACGTCCAGGCAGCCAGGCTGGAGCAGCTGGCGGGCAGCCTGGAGCCTGCCTTCCTGGGCGGCCACCCCGTCTCCCACCCCCTATCCCTGAGCACCTACAGAGCCTTGCAACCACCCAGCAAGTGCTGGGCCTCTGTTCACAAGGTGAGCACTCTGCCCCTCCTGGAACATTGGAGACCCAGCCATCTACTAGCTGTCAGAAGTGGGAATGTCAGTCCACCTGTCCGAGCCTCAGCTTGCCCCTCTGCACACTGGGGTGAAGAAAGGACCAGCCCCCTAGGGTGACTGTAGGAACTAAGTGGGTCCTTCATGGAAAGTGCTTCTGGAGACCTGGCCGCATGGAAATGTCGCAGGAGGGGCTGCAGTCATGCTGAGCTGTCGTTTTCCTGCTCCCCATGAGGGAGTCTCTGCCTCATTTGTCACTGAACTATTCACTGGACTTGACTGAACTATCTTCCCATTTGAGAGGTGAATCCCACTCGGGGTTCCCTGTCCCGAGTGAGTGACAGCAGGGATCCCTGGGGGCAGGTAGTATAGCCCAGACCACTGAGATTTGTGTGATGGGGACAGCAGGGCTCATTCATTCTTCAAAGAACTAGGAAGGCCTACCAGGTGCAGGCATTTTTCTAGGAATGACCATCACTAAGGCACCGAGCAGACAGCAGCCCTACCCTCCAGGGCTTCCACCCCACCAAGGGTCACATTGTCACACTGGCCGTCACATCCAGATGTGCTCAGCATGGTCCATGTGACACCTTCCTGGCCTCCTCTAGGTATGGGTACACCCTGCCTTACTCTGATGAGGGCAGGGGGCCCCTGCACCAGCTGAAAACCCAAATGGGCTTTGGTTGAACAAAGAGCTGCATAGAGATGTGGGGTCTATGGATGGCCGGGGGCTGGCAGAGCCCTGGACTGCACACATCACAGTGGAGGAAGGATAGGCCAGGCCTCTTGACTCTTTTTCCCACCTGCCTTCCCCCCCCCACCCCCGGCCAGGGCGACGTCCTCCATCCTGGGTACCTAATTGCACTATGACCCTGAGGATTTCCATCAGTCCCTGGAATTTCCCTGCATGAAGAAGCTATTAGCTTCCCTAGAGCTCAGCATGCCTGGCTCAGACCTGGAGCACCATGCCCACCTTCTCCTGGAGCACCTGGACCCCACTGAAGCAGAGGGTGATGGTGAGGAGGACTCTGGATGGTGATGGAAGTAAGTGTGGCCCAGGCAGGCACTGGGCCACAGAGAGCAGAGCCTCCCGAGGCTGGAATGGGCCAGGAGCAACGAGGAGGCTCAGATCACTATTGCCCTGGACTGCAATCAGGGAGGCTTTCTGGCATCTTGTACTGAGTCTTCATCGATTGGCACTGAGAAATTTCCTCTCTGGAAGGCACGTGTAAAAGCAGTCCTGTTGATATTTTCTTGGAGCTACCCCACCAGCTGCAGAACAAACTCTGGGAGCCCCTCAGGACCTGAAGCCCCTGCACCTCTACTGCCCACTGCAGCTCGAGCCAGAGCAAGCTCAAGCCACAGCCCTCATTCAAGCTCAAGGGCCAGATCAAGAAAATACGCCAGTTCCAATTCCAGAGTGAGACAGCTTGCTCCTGCCCTTGTTCTCAGTTACGCTGAAGGCTAGAAAACACCTACACAGGCTCCAATCCTAGATCCAGACAAGATGCCAGCAGCGTGAATCGTCACGGAAGCCTGACCTCGCGCCTCCTCTACAACCTCAGCCAGTGTCCTCAGCAGCCTCAGTTCAGAGCTTAAGTCACCCCAGCTCCAGAGACATCATGGCTTCGGCACCAGCTCTTGGCCCCAAAGGGTCCTCCAGCTCTGGGTCCTGACTCCAGAGACCACAGCAGAGCCAGTTCTGTTTACTCAGGTGCCACAGCCAGCGCCTCCCCTGACATCTCCGGAGCTGCTCTCAGATCAGCCAGGAGCGCCCCACGTGCAGTCTTCGGGTCCCTGCCCCCAGACCAGCAGCAGCCCTGGAGGCTTCCTCCCCTTCCCCTGTTATTCCACTTTTAAAATATTTTTAAATTACATATACTACAGGGGTTATTTTACGATATAAAGTACACTTACAATTTAATTCTTCGATCATTTTATATTGTACAAGTAAGTGGTATTAAGTACGTTCACAAGGCTATGTAACTCCTTTTCTGTCTATTCCAGAACATTTGTATCCGTGGGGAACTCTGTATGTATCCGTCACTCCTCATTCCTCTCATCTTCAGCACTGGGATACCCCCAATAATCCTTAATTGTCTATGGATTTATCGATTCCTGATTTTTCATATCAATGGTGACATATAACTTGTGGCTTGTTGTGTCTGGCCAAGTATATGAGGAGACTGATGAACATTTGAATTTATTTTTTTGGTTAAATAAAAATGTTAAAAAATTTTTAAATTTATTTAAAGTTTAAAAATTCTAAATTTGGTTGAATAAGAAGTCAGAGCCATGGCCTTGGATGTATTCCACTCAGGGGAACTTCTGAGTGGAATTTGTGTAAGCAGAAAGGGTTTTTGTGTTTTTTTTTAATTGGAGGATAACTACTTTACAGTACTGTGATGGTTTTTGCCATACATCAAAATGAATTGGCAATGCCCATATTTCCCGAATATAGCAGAAAACCCAGAGTACCACAGGCACAGGCAAGAGGGAAGTGTCTTCCTTTCTTATGAATGCAAGCTGTTCATAGCAGTGTTAGTTGCTCAGTCATGTCTGACTCTTTGCGACGCCACAGACTAGCCTGCCAGGGTCCTATGTCCATGGGATTCTCCAGGCAAGGATACTGGAGTGGGTTGCCATTCCCTTCTCCAGAGGATCTACCAACCGAGGAATCAAACCTGGGTATCCTGCGTTGCAGGCAGATTCTTTACTGTCTGAGCTACAGGGAAGTTCACTGGCCTTCAACTGCACACCACAGCAGTCAGCCCATAACTGTCTTTCGGCCCCAGCACTTTTAGCTAGTGTCCAACCCTGCGGCTATCTGTCTCATTGGCACAAAACGGCTGCTGGAGGACCAGCCTTGACCAGCCACCATGTCTTCATTTCTGAGGCAGGAGAAAGGACAAGTGAAGGGCAAAAAGGCCCCTTCAGCTGTGTCTGCTCTAAGCAGCCTCCCCAAAGTCCACACAGTTGTTTTGGTCTCTTCCAATCGGACTATAAAGAAAGCTGAGCGCCGAAGAATTGACGCTTTTGAACTGTGGGGTTGGAGAAGACTCTTGAGAGTCCCTTGGACTGCAAGGAGATCCAACCAGACCATTCTAAAGGAAATCAGTCCTGAATATTCATTGGAAGGACTGATGATGAAGCTGAAGCTCCAATACTTTGGCCACTTGATGTGAAGAGCTGATTCATTGGAAAAGACCCTGATGCTGGGTAAGACAGAAGGCAGGAAGAAAAGGGGACAACAGAGGATGAGATGGCTGGATGGCATCACCGACTCACTGGACATGAGTTTGGGTAAACTTGGGGAGTTGGTGATGGACAGGGAGGCCTGGCATGCTGCAGTCCATGGGGTCCCAAACAGTCGGACACGACTGAGCGACTGAACTAAACTGAATTGAAGTACAAGAAATCGTAAGGAATATTATGCAGCCATTAAATTCATACATTCTAAAACTTTAAATGGATGGAATAACTACTCCTATTAAGTGACTGGTAATATAAAGTAATCCCATTTTTTAACTCTATATAAGTTTGGATGATTTTACACAGATATGTTGAGTTACAAGTTTTTAATTTTCTAAAATCTTTTATTGTTAATATAAACAGAGAAGTGCCATCAACTTCTTTAGTTGGATAAACTAATTTCTCCTCACCAGACACGCAGCGCTGGGATGCAGACCAGGGAACCCAGCACGTCCCATGCCCCCCCTCCCACTGCAGGGCCCCTGAGACAGCAGCCTCCTGTCTTCTGCTGTGGACCCAGGGTCTGGTACTCAATCAACACTCCCTGAAACAGTGCACTTGGGAAGTGGCCTGTTGTGTCATAGACAAGGCAATAACTTCCACTAGAAGGCACTTCCAAAACTCTTGAGTCTTACTGAATTTGGTTTGCTCTAACAGCAGGACTGTGAAAGTCTGTTAAGCTTGTGAGTCCGCTTCTTTGGTGGGCAAAAAGCTGGAGCCCTGAAGCACTCATGCCATATCTCATAAGGCCACCAGAGGGCAGTGTGTAGCTGCTTACGACAAACACACCAATCCAATCCAAAAGTGGCCCTTTCCAAGATAGCCTTCCTCAGAACATGTTTTATAAACTTACAATATTTCTTTCAGATATATCCATTTTCTTCTTCAAAGTTATTTTGAAGTTAATGAAAATCCACTATAATAACAAATGTAAAGTTAATTCAGTTCAGTTCAGTTCAGTCGCTCAGTCGTGTCCAACTCTTTGCGACCCCATGAATCGCAGCACGCCAGGCCTCCCTGTCCATCACCAACTCCCGGAGTTCACTCAGACTCATGTCCATTGAGTTGGTGATGCCATCCAGCCATCTCATCCTCTGTCATCCCCTTCTCCTCCTACCTTTAATCTTTCCCAGCATCAGTCTTTTCCAATGAGTCAGTTCTTCGCATCAGGTGGCCAAAGGATTGGAGTTTCAGCTTCTGCATCAGTCCTTCCAATGAATATTCAGGACTGATTTCCTTTAGAATGGACTGGCTGGATCTCCTTGCAGTCCAAGGGACTCTCGAGAGTCTTCTCCAACACCACAGTTCAAAAGCATCAATTCTTCGGTGCTCAGCTTTCTTTATAGTCCAACTCTCACATCCATACATGACCACAGGAAAAACCATAGCCTTGACTAGATGGACTTTTGTTGGAAAAGTAATGTCTCTGCTTTTTAATATGCTGTCTAGGTTGATCATAACTTTCCTTCCAAGGAGTAAGCGTCTTTTAATTTCATGGCTGCAATCACCATCTGCAGTGATTTTGCAGCCCCCCAAAATAAAATCTGCCACTGTTTCCACTGTTTCCCCATCTATTTGCCATGAAGTGATGGGACCAGATGCCAAGATCTTAGTTTTTTTAATGTCGAGCTTTAAGCCAACTTTTCACTCTCTTCACTTTCATCAAGAGGCTCTTTAGTTCCTCTTCACTTTCTGCCATAAAGGTGGTGTCATCTGCATATCTGAGGTTATTGATATTTCTCCCGGCAATCTTGGTTCCATCTTGTGCTTCATCCAGCCCAGCATTTCTCATGATGTACTCTGCATATAAGTTAAATAAGCAGAGTGACAGTATACAGCCTTGATGTACTCCTTTTACTATTTGGAACCAGTATGTTGTTCCATGTCCAGTTAATGAAAATCCACTATAAATAACAAATGTAAGGTGACCCACTGACTGGGAATTGTCCCTTATGGCGCGTAAAGACGTGGAAATGTATGCATCCAACCTCCTATCTCTGTCCTCCTTTGTCTCTCTTCTCTTCCTCCATCCATCCATAAGCATCTATCTGTGTAAAACACCTTTGACAATCTATGCATCGCATGAGATATTTTTCAATCATGTTGTCACATCTGTGTGAACTGAATTTTGGGGTGACAAGGGGTCTGCTCGTAAGACAGTACAAATGATCCTGACTCCCAAGGAGACAAAACGAAGGTGGGCAGTAGGTGTCAGTGGGAGTTGGTAAAGTGGGAGATCTGTTCAGGACAGCCAAAGTCAGGACCTCACTGTCTCCTGGCGCTAACTGCTATGGCTAAAACTACCAGTGCTATGTTGCATAGGAGTGGTGAAACCTAGCATTCTTAAAAAGTTCCTGATTCTCAAAGGAACACTTGTCAGTTTTTAACCACTGAGTGTGACAGCTCTGGGTTTTACATACACAGCATTGATTATGTCAAGGTAATTTCCTTCAAACTTGTTGAGTGTTTTTTTTATCATGAAAGGCTGTTGAGTTTTTTCAGTTGCTTTTTCTGCACTAATTGAAATGGTAGTGTTTTTTCCCTTCATTCTGCTAATGTGGTGTGTTACACCAAAGCGTTTTCCTAGGTTGAAGCATTCTTGCATTCCAGGAATAAACTCCACTTTTTCATGGTATATAATTCTTTATTCTATGAATAGATATGAATAATTATTATATAAATAGCTGTAATGCACTCCCAACCTCAGCTCAGGCTTTCTGAACCCTGGTAGGTTGGCAGGTGATAGTCAGGACACAACACTGAACCACAGAGGTTTATGTCTTCTAATCAGTCATGATTATTGTTAATAATCCCTGGTTATTTTACACAGTCAATGACTGTCTAAGGTAGCCCTGCACTCACTCCATTCCTGCCTCCATGTCTCTGTTCTCCACTCCTTCCTTCTGGGATGCATTTACTTCTTCAAATACATCATTCCTCATGCTCAGTGAGAGCGTGAGAGAGGCAAACACTCTTACTCTTTTTTATCTGAAAAGATCCCTATTTTGCTTTTATTTCTGAGTGGTTGTTTAGAATGAGAAGCATCCGTTTCCCTTGGAATCTGAAGATGCCATTCCCTGTGTCCTGCCCTGAACTGTGGCTGCTGACCGGCCTGCTGTTCATTCTCATAGTTATCAGGCTTCCCTCCTCTGTGATAAAGTCCTCAACTGTCTTTAGTATTCTACAGACCATCACTGTAGGGCAAGGGCAAGTTTGTTTTTATTTTTTCTGCTCAGGACTGGAATCTGCAGATCCTTGTCTTTCAAACATTCTAAAAACTTCAAATTATGTCCTTTCACCACTCCACCCATTTCTCATCCTAAAATCCCATGTACATTAGACTCTCTATATACGTATTTCATGCTCTTGCCCTCTTTTTATTTTCCATCACTGTATCTTTCTGCAATATTCTGGGTCACTGGTTCTATCTTCAACCGTGTTTAATCTGCTATCTAATCCATCCAATAGAGTTCTAATTTCCATGGCACTGGTTTTCAGTTCTAGAAATTGTTTTTATCTTACTTTGTTTTTCTAATTTTCCTGGTTTTTTTTTTTTCATAGTATCCTATTCACTTATGGTTCTAACATGATATTTAGGCCTTTGACCAATTCCTAGGAATTTCTCTGATAGCTTTATCAAATTATCCTAGTTCATGATGGTCTTGGGGTTCTTATCCTCCCATTTGTAGTAACTGCTGACTCTTTTTCATGGGGAGATCAAGGCACATTTTGGTGATAGTTGACCCTTGCTGGCTTTGCATTCAGTCATTTCCATTGTGTCTACCTCTAATTGACCCCGTGGACTGTAATTCACCAGGCTCCTCTGTTCATGGGGATTCTCCAGGTAAGAATACTGGAGTGGGTTGCCATGCCCTTCTCCAGGGGATCTTCCCAACCCAGGGATTGAACTCATGTCTCCTGCATCTCATCTCTGGCATTATAGACGGATTCTTTACCCACTGAGTCACCTGGGAAGCCAGGTTTCTATACATACATACATATATACATATATATGTGTTTATATATATGTGTGTGTGTGTGTGTGTGAAAGTGTTAGTTGATCAGCTGTGTCTGAGTCTTTGCGACCCCGTGGACTGCAGCCCACCAGGCTCCTATGTCAGTGGGATTCTCCAGGCAAGAATACTGGAGTGGATAGCCATTCCCTCCTCCAGAGATCAACCCAGGGATCAAACCTGGGTCTCGTGCACTACAGGCAGATTCTTTACTGTCTAAGCCGTGAGGGAACCCATATATATATATGGGCTGTTGACTTATGACCATTTTTTAAAGTGCTATTTTGGTTTTTAATCAGAAAAGGACATTGAATTTTCTCCAGTGCATTTTCAATCCCTTTGGAAATGGACATATAGAATTCTCTGTAAATAATATTTCATTCCTGTTCCTCCCAATATAAAGACTTCACTTATCATCCAAGTTAAAACAAAGTGGCCCCCCTCCCCCACTCCATCGATTTCCTCTGTTTCCTAATGTTGATAGCACTTAGAACCAGACACTGGCTGCCTGACTCACAGACTTCCTATTCCGTTTGTGCAGTTGTAACAGATACCAAGGACTGGGTGGCACCCAAAAAACAGGGATTCCTTTCTCACAGTTGTAGGTGCTGGGAGTCCAAGACCAGGTGCGGCAGGTCCCCATCTGGTGAGGCCCACTTTCTGGTTCACAGGTTCATACTTCTGGTGTGTCCTCCCCTGTCAGAAGGCACAAGAGGGCTCTCAGGCCTCTTTTACAAGGACACTCATCCCTTCATGACGCCTCTGCCTTCTGACCTAACTGCCTCCCAAAGGCCCACCTCCTGATACCATCACCTCAGGGGTCAAGATGTCAGCGTAGGAATCTGGGGCACATAAATGTTCAGTCCACAGCATAGGCCTAGTGATTATCCCCCCAGAGGAGTCTCTTCCTCCTCACCCAGAACCTACATGACAGTTTCCTCAGTGAGTGGAATGTTTTCTACTCAACCTTCTATTAGGGGCACAACCCACCAGCAGACTTGGCTTTATGTGTGTGTGTGTGTGTGTGTGTGTGTGTGTGTTGGGGGGGGGTGGTCTCCATCTCTGATCCCTACCTCCTCTCCCATCAGAAGGCAGGGAAGCTGAGTGCCTGATGAACTATGGAATGAGGTTCACGACATTGTACAGGAGACAGGGATCAAGACCATCCCCATGGAAAAGAAATGCAAAAAAGCAAAATGGCTGTCTGGGGAGGCCTTACAAATAGCTGTGAAAAGAAGAGAGGCAAAAAGCAAAGGAGAAAAGGAAAGATATAAGCATCTGAATGCAGAGGTCCAAATAATAGCAAGAAGAGATGAAAAAGGCTTCTTCAGCAATCAATGCAAAGAAATAGAGGAAAACAACAGAATGGGAAAGACTAGAGATCTCTTCAAGAAAATTAGAGATACCAAGGGAACATTTTATGCAAGGATGGGCTCAATAAAGAAATGGTATGGACCTAACAGAAGCAGAAGATATTAAGAAGAGGTGGCAAGAATACACGGAAGAACTGTACAAAAAAGATCTTCACAACCCAGATAATCATGATGATGTGATTACTAATCTAGAGCCAGACATCCTGGAATGTGAAGTCAAGTGGACCTTAGAGAGCATCACTATGAACAAAGCTAGTGGAGGTGATGGAATTCCAGTTGAGCTGTTTCAAATCCTGAAAGATGATGCTGTGAAAGTGCTGCACTCAATATGCCAGCAAATTTGGAAAACTCAGCAGTGGCCACAGGACTGGAAAAGGTCAGTTTTCATTCCAATTCCAAAGAAAGGCAATGCAAAAGAATGCTGAAACTACCGCACAATTGCACTTATCTCACATGCTAGTAAAGTAATGCTCAAAATTCTCCAAGCCAGACTTCAGCAATACATGAACCGTGAACTCCCTGATGTTCAAGCTGGTTTTAGAAAAGGCAGAGGAACCAGAGATCAAATTGCCAACATCCGCTGTGTCATGGAAAAAGCAAGAGAGTTCCAGAAAAACATCTATTTCTGCTTTATTGACTATGCCAAAGCCTTAGACTCTGTGGATCACAATAAACTGTGGAAAATTCTGAAAGAGATGGGAATACCAGACCGCCTGACCTGCCTCTTGAGAAATCTGTATGCAGGTCAGGAAGCAACAGTTAGAACTGGACATGGAACAACAGACTGGTTCTAAATAGGAAAAAGAGTACATCAAGGCTGTATATTGTCACCCTGCTTATTTAACTTATATGCAGAGTACATCATGAGAAACACTGGACTGGAAGAAACACAAGCTGGAATCAAGATAGCCGGGAGAAATATCAATAACCTCAGATACGCGGATGACACCACCCTTATGGCAGAAAGTGAAGAGGAGCTAAAAAGCTTCTTGATGAAAGTGAAAGAGGAGAGCGAAAAAGTTGGCTTAAAGCTCAACATTCGGCATCCAGTCTCATCACTTCATGGGAAATAGATGGGGAAACAGTGGAAACAGTGGCAGACTTTATTTTTTTGGGCTCCAAAATCACTGCAGATGGTGATTGCAGCCATGAAATTAAAAGACGCTTACTCCTTGGAAGAAAAGTTATGACCAACCTAGTTAGTATATTCAAAAGCAGAGACATTACTTTGCTGACTAAGGTCCGTGTAGTCAAGGCTATGGTTTTTCCAGTGGTCATGTATGGATGTGAGAGTTGGACTGTGAAGAAGGCTGAGCACCGAAGAATTAATGCTTTTGAACTGTGGTGTTGGAGAAGACTCTTGAGAGTCCCTTGGACTGCAAGGAGATCCAACCAGTCCATTCTGAAGGAGATCAACCCTGGGATTTCTTTGGAAGGAATGATGCTAAAGCTGAAGCTCCAGTACTTGGCCACCTCACGTGAAGAGTTGACTCACTGGAAAAGACTCTGATGCTGGGAGGGATTGGGGGCAGGAGGAGAAGGGGACGACAGAGGATGAGATGGCTGGATGGCATCACTGACTCGATGGACGTGAGTCTGAGTGAACTCCGGGACTTGGTGATGGACAGAGAGGGCTGGTGTGCTGCGATTCATGGCGTCACAAAGAGTCGGACACGACTGAGCGACTGAACTGAACTGAACTGAACTGAACTGAACTGAACTTCACTCACAGGCCTTTTCCATTCTCTCCTCTGAGCTTGCCCAGGTGATCACATATCTGGGTGTTTATAGCACAAGGGTATTTAGACTGCCTGGTCTACATCCTGCCTGGACCAGGAGCTGTCACCTCCCAGCAGTTATAATCTCCCTTGTCCACAGAGAGAGCATGCCTAGGCCTTGAGCAAAAGTACTCTTTTGTTGGTTTTTTTTTTTTAATGTATTTTTTAAATGCTTTCTGTACATAAAAAACAATTCTGGTCCCCCATTTTTTCTTTTAAAATATCCTTTTTAAAACAAAATAAATTTAAGAATTCTGAAAAGATGGCAGTGTTCATGGGAGTATAATTTTTGTTGACCAGAATCCCCACATAAATATTGTTGTTGTCCAGTCACTCAGTCGTGTCTGACTCTTTGCAACCCATGGACTGCAGCACGCCAGGCTTCCCTGTCCCTCATCATCTCCTGGAGCTTGCTCAAACTTATATCCATCGAGTCGGTGATGCCATCCAACCATCTCATCCTCTGTCATCCCCTTCTCCTCCTACCTTCAATCTTTCCCATAATCAGGGTCTTTTCCAATGAGACAGTTCTTCACATCAGGTGGCCAAAGTACTGGAGCTTCAACTTCAGCATCATTCCTTCCAAAGAAATCCCAGGACTGATTTTCTTTAGGATGGACTGGTTGGATCTCCTTGCAGTCCAAGGACTCTCAAGAGTCTTCTCCAACCCCACAGTTCCAAAGCATCAATTCTTCGGTGCTCAGCCTTCTTTGTAGTCCAACTCTCACATCCATACATGACGACTGGAAAAACCACAGCTTTGACTAGACGGACTTTTGTTGGCAAATAATGTCTCTGCTTTTTAATATGCTGTCTAGGTTTGTCATAGCTTTTCTTCCAAGGAGCAAAAGCACAGATGGAGCCATGAGACATTTAAACCAAAACCCAGCGGCAGTATTCACAGCAAGACTTAATGACACAGTATCCCTCTGATTCCACAAAGTACAAGTGGGGCACAACAGCCGTGACCCTCCCCAGCGTCACCGTGAGTGCGGGGAAAGTTGCAAGAAGGGGCAGTGTACTGGGACCGCTGAGGCCCTGCGCATGCTCAGTACAGGAGGCGAGCGAGCCCGCACCGCCCCGTTCCCAGCAGAGTCCCACGCATGCGTGGTACAGGAGCCAAATGACCTATGGCAGAGCCTAGGTGTAGGATGCTGGACGGACTTTGCAAACTCCACACTGAATGAGGCAGAGTCTAAGGTGAGGCATGAAAATCTCTGAGTTCTCACTGAGCCCTTAGGGCTTTACTGGGACTGAACCCCACAGTTGCCATGAACTATAAGGAGTGGAGTCAAAATTAAGTAGCATGGGAACAGTAAAGATCACGGGCAGCAGAAGCTCCTACTCCGGGTTAGAAGCGGGAGAGGCAGGAAAGGCGCTGGCCTGCCGCACAAATCTCATGCGCACCAAACCACTCAGTTATCAGGATGAATGAGATGTTAATGGAATAATTTTTCAAAAAGAAAATTAATGCCAGAAACCTTGATGAGCGAAATGTCAAATTTTTAGATAAAGGTAGTACTTTGGCCACCTCATGCGAAGAGTTGACTCACTGGAAAAGACTCTGATGCTGGGAGGGAGTGGGGGCAGGAGGAGAAGGGGACGACAGAGGATGAGATAGCTGGATGGCATCACTGACTCGATGGACGTGAGTCTGAGTGAACTCTGGGAGTTGGTGATGGACAGGGAGGCCTGGCGTGCTGCGATTCATGGGGTTACAGAGTCGGACATCACTGAGCAACTGAACTGAACTGAGAATTAATAACAGTTTGATGCTAAACCAACCTGGAGCCTTGAGGCAAAAGGAAAAAAAAAATAATGGTCCCATCTTTATTACTCTGTTTTGGTAGAGTGTTCCAGAGCCCTCGAATCTACTAAAGAACCAGCTTCATATAGCAAAGCAACTAAAGAGACATTGCAGTAAGGATGAGTGTGTGCAGTAAATGTATAGTTATTCATAGAACTAAGATTAAATGAAGGTTAAAAAGAGATTATACTATGTAATTGAGTGTTTGGGGTCCTTGAACTCATCAATCAACAGAAATTGGTAAGACACCACAGAAGGAATTCAAGCAAGGTTTCACTGAGACTTGTGCTATAGGATGAAGGAGCAAAAACAAGTAACAGGTGCTCTTGTTTGCTCTTAGGAGGAGGGCAGATTGATTCTTTAAACCGATAAGGGTGGGGTGCATCGGTGGGTCAGGCCAGACGGGTGGCTCAGGGAGTCTGCCCGCCACCTTGGTGTTGCCACGTGCAAGGACCATACGCGGCTCCCAGCTTTTGCTCCTGACACCTCAGAGGTGGCAGTGGGCTGGCACCTTTTTGTGTCTTCCTGTTCATAACGGCACGTGCATGCAGTTATTTTTGTCCCTTAGAGGGTTTTTGTGTTCTGTCGCTCCAGGAGATGTTTGTTAAGGTGCTAGTGCTCAAGTAGTGGGACCCAGGTCCTAGCCTCTCCTAATGTTCTGAGAATGTAGATAATTGTGCAAACAAAAAATTGGAAAGGGAGAAAATAATTGAAATGCCATACAGAAAAAGTTTTGCCTGTTTTCAGAAGTCACAACTAGTTCTGATATTATATTTTTCCTAGGATATCATAGGGTTGGTTTTTTTTTTCTTGAGGTATAGTGACACATAACATTGTTAGTTTCAAATGTACAAACATAAGGATCCAATATTTGTATATATTATGAAATAATCACCAAAATAAGTCTTGGTAATATTGTCACCATACATAGGTATAAAAACATTTGTGATAACTTTTAAGGTCAGAAAATCAATTTTCACCCCAGAATGAATGAACACTGAACGTTATCCCAGCTAACATCTCAAAAAAAAAAAAGAAACACACACACACTTGACATTATGTTCACCTCAATGAAAGTGCACTTCAATACCTAAAATTTCTAAGATACCTAAGATACCAAAAATTTTCTCAAAACTTTTGATCCTGAATCTGATGAAGCCTCTCAGTAGAGTTGAAAATCTGCAGGAACTGTAGAATTCTAATCTACAGAGTCTCAGGGGCACACGTGGGGGACAGAAGCAAGAAACGCAAGGAGCGTAAGGAATGTAATAATCAGGACAGTGAGTCTGCTTGGAAGTAGAGAGGCAGGTGAGGTTTGGAAGAGGCACAGGGAGGGTGTTCTGGTGTGGACGGAAAAGTACAATTTCTTGGCCTGGATGTTTGTTACAAGGGTATTCTTTTTTTTTTTTTTAGATTTACAACTCACTTCTGGTATAAAACATAGTGATTCGAATTTTTATATGTAAAGCAATTATCCTCTAATTAAAAATAAATTATTTAAAATGTTATAAATTATACTCCATTTAAAGTTATTTAAAATATTGTCTATATTCCCTGGCTTGTAAAATATATCCTCGTTGTTGATTATTTCAATCTCAAAATATGTATACTGAGTGAAAGCAGCCAGATACAGAAATGTTTTTCATATGAAATATGCACACTGCTATACTGAAAATGGATAACCAACAAGGACCTATTGTATAGCACATGGAAAAATGAATACAGTTTAACATTAGGACAAAAAAAAATTTTTTAATGCAGTGTTATTTTCAGTGGAAGAAAGCAGGTTAGTGGTTGCCTGGGGATGGGAGGGGAGGAGGGAAGCGTGGATTACAAAGGGGCATGAGGAAATTTGAGGAGGGTGATGGGTATGTTTATCTTAATTAGGCTGATGCTTTTCTGGGTATAAACGTATGTCAAACCTCACTGAACTGTGCACTTTGAGCACGTGGGTTTTGGTACCTCATTTGTATATCCATGAATCTGTGAATTAAGAAGCACAGAGTGAACAATTATAATCAGCATTTTCCAGTCTGATAATAGGATACCCTGGGGTGCTATGGAAAGTATATCCTCCTGGCCTCGCTGCTGAGTCCTCTGTGAAGCACTAGGTAAGTTGTGCTCAAGATTGTAGGGAAACCCTGGTATGAAGTGAGTGGTAGCTAACAAAGAAACTTCCCTCCTCTTAACCAAACCATCATCCGGTGAAGCCAAATGAAACTCCTATCAACAACAACCAGGGGAACCCAAGTCTGTGATATCCCGGTTTCATACAAGGACGTGATGGTTAACTAATATACAACGAGGTTTTGTCATCAATCTCTCCTTGAAGAAGCTTTCTCAGCCCCCCAGCATTTTAGATCATTGGATTAATTGTGAGAAAGCTAAGCGGGTGAGTGAAATGACTCTCCATAGCATCCATGTGATTCCATTTATCCAATCAAGATTCTGTCTCCTAGGATCTGTGCTTAGCATTTCATCTTTTTTTCCATTATTTATTTATTTATTCATTCATTTTTATTTTACTTTACAATACTGTATTGGTTTTGCCATACATTGACATGAATCCGCCATGGGTAGCATTTCATCTTGAAGGGTATTTGCTGGTTCCTGTTGTGGAAGAGATATTTACTGCCAGGTAAAGCATGCTGACATTTTTAGATATTTGTATAAAAGTAGTGGTCTGATTGGCACTCACTAAAATGCTCTTTTTATTATGACTAGGTAATGGCAGGGATGTCTTTTGAGATTCGCTGAGCATTGCAGTCCCTCAGATTGAGTTTTCTGTCGTGCCCTGTGTTGGGTTTTCTATTTTTCTTAATTTGTGGCATTCTTTGTATGTTATTGGTTTGAACTCTCACTGTGTTATCTATGTCAAAAATACATTCTTCCACTTATCACTTACTATAATCTGGTTTATGGTGTCTTTTTTGGTGTCATTTCTGGTGTCTTTTTCCCTTTATGGTAGCCGTGCTTCCCATTTTACAGTAAAAACTTGAACTTCTTTTCTTTATTTAGCAAGACTGAAACTGGACAAAGAATTGAAAGTAAAGTTTTAAACATTAGAAATGGAGGAGGAATTTAATATGGAAAGCCTACATCGCTAAATGGAAGGCAAATGCTGTGTTTAATAGATACAATGAGTAGCTAGTGTTTGGAAAGGGAAAGTGTTGTCTTTCTATTTGGAAATAGATGAACTCTGTCAAGCAATAAGAAATTAGTTTTTGAGTAAGACAGGAAATACTGTACCAAAAACATATTATAAAAATAATGAACAGCTTCTTGCCCATATACTTGACGTGTTAGGCTACATGAATAATTTTCTGGCCAACAAAGGTAAACAAAATTCAGTCAATCAGTAGAAAGAACAGAAACTCCAAACAGACCACTTTCTTAAAAGAATTTTTAAAGTTGGTCACGCGTTCACTTAGGCATGGCCTGAGATGCTGATTCCTTGGAGCTCTTGGAAGGTTTGTAATTATTTGACAAAGGCAACCTTACCCTAGCCCCAGCATCCATAAACATCCCCACAACAATACAAGGGCCTTAAAAGTCTAAAACATACACGTGAAGTTCCTAACACATACTTACTTTATACATAGTGGTTTGTGTCTCTCCATCCTTTACCCCGCCCTGTCCCCCATATCCCTCTCCCCACTACAAACAACCAGTTTATTCCCTTTACCTGTGAGTCTGTTTCTGTTCTGTCATATACTTTCGTTTATTTTTTAGATTTCACATATAAATGACAACATGCAGTATTTGTCTTTCTCTGAGTTCACTAAGCATAATTTCCTGCAGGTTCATCCATGTTGTTCCAAGTGGCAAAATTTAATTCTTTTTATGGCTGAATAGTATTCCCCTATTATGTATAAATATATCTATTTTATCAATTCATTGTTGCTGGACGCTTAGGTTGCTGCCATATTTTGGCTCTTGTAAATAATGCGGCTGTGAGCACTGGGGAGCATGTATCTTTCTGAATTTGTTTTCTTTGAACATATATCCAGGACTTTAGTTTATGGTGAATGACCAAACAACTGCCTGGATTTCAGCAGCACATGCTCTATATTCCCCACACGGTAGTGCTGCCTGGGTGGTCACACTGGGAAGACTGCACTTCTTCATGTGATCGTTCAACAATCCAGAGTCTCCCATCCTGGGTCTCTTCTGTCCCTAGGACCTCATGCCCATCTACGTCCGTCAGCAGAAGGGGCCAGAATGTGAAGAAATGCCTGTGGGAGGTGATAATGGGCCCAGCCTCGGAGGACACACATCAGCTCCTCTCCTGCCCCAGTGGCAGCGACATGGCCCTACAGCCACAAAAGAGGCTGGGAAGTCTTTCAGCTACGCTCCAAGAAGGGGAGCAGACGTTCACGGACAGTTAACATTGTCAGTGCTAAAGTTTCATCATATCTCCTAGGAAAAATAAAAATGAGAGAAATCCCCTAAGGAAAGTACGTAAAAAATGGGCCTGGTGTGGCTAACAGAGACCAGAAATAAAGTAGAGCCAAGCAGGGATGACAGACCCGGGGTTCAGTGCTGTGCTCTGAGATTTTAGAAAACCACAAACAAAAACTCTGACTCCTGATTCTGCCTGGGGCCCCGCCTGGAACAGCCCTAGAGGTGAAGCTCCAGTGACAGCAAATCTTCACAAACTGCGCTCCAGCTGCGAGGACTTGGGGCCAGGCTGCAGGGGCCAGGCAGCCCTCTCACACATCTCCCAACTGTGTATTCTGTGGATTTTACTTTTTAAAACTCCTCAGTCCCATCACCTTCTGGGAAACTACTTTCAGTTACAGACAAAAGATGTGTACCCCCGGATTGCAAACCTGCCAACAATAGACTAGTCTTTTGCCTCCAGACAACCTTGATGGTTTCTGACTTATTTCTAATTTTAGGAGGACATCAGCAATAGTGAGTAGCTCATTTAGATCTCTTTGTGTTTTCAAGTCTTTGCTGACTGTTTGCCGTACACCACTCACTGTGTGGAGAACGGCCTGAGAACTGGCTGAGTAGCGTCCTGGGCTGGGAGGAGCTCTGAGGGGCCATTCTCCAGGGCGGTGCGCAGGCTCCTCACTGCAGTGACGCCTCTTGTTGGGGAGCCTGCTCTGGGCACTCACACTTCAGTACTTGCTGCCATGGGCTCAGTACTTGCGGCTCCCGGGCTCTGGCTCAGCAGCTGTGGTGCACAGGCTTAGCTGCTCCATGGTGTGTGGGATCTTCCCGGACCAGGGATGGAACCCCTGTCTCCTGTATGGGCAGGCAGATTCTTTACCACTGAGCCACCACGGAAGCCTGCAATTGTTATTGGATATTTACTGTGTGCAAAGTGCTGTGCTGAGGGTGGCCTGAGAGTTGACAGCAGCATTTTGGTCTGGGAGAAGCTCTGAATCCGCAGAAGGAGAGAAGACATAGAATGAAGTGCCTTGCTATCCTAGGAGAAAGGATGAAGAGAACCTTCTCTGCAAGTTCAGGGAATGAGTCTAGATTAGGAAGCTTCCTGGGGATGATGGGATTTGGACTCCATTTGCAGACATGAATCAGATACAGTTGTGGAGGAAGCTGGCTGAAGGCACTATAGAAATGGGTCCTTTAAGTACAAGAGATCATAAGGAATATTATGGAGCCATTAAATTCATAAATTCTAAAACTTTAAATAGATGGAATAATTACTTGTAGTAAGTGATTGGTAATAAAAATAATCCCATTTTTTTAACTATAAATTTGGATGAATTTACACAGATATGTTGAGTTACAAGTTTTTTTCTAAAATCTCTTATTGTTAATATAAACAGAGAAGTGCCATCAACTTCTTTAGTTGGATAAACTAATTTCTCCTCACCAGACACGCAGCGCTGGGATGCAGACCAGGGAACCCAGCACGTCCCCCCCTCCCACTGCAGGGCCCCTGAGACAGCAGCGTCCTGTCCTCTGCTGTGGACCCAGGGTCTGACTCGGGGGCTCAATCAACACTCCCTGAAACAATGCACTTGGGAAGTGGCCTACTGTGTTCTGGTAAAGACAATGAGTTTCACCAGAAGGCACCCCAAACATTGAGTCTTGCAGAATTTGTTTTGCTCTAACAACAGAACTGTGGAAATGTGTAAGTTTGAAAGTTGGTTTCTTTGGGGGACACAGCGCAGCCCTGAAGCACTCGTGCCATATCTCACATGGCCATCAGAGGGCAGTGTGCAGCTGCTTATGACCAACACACGGCTCCATCCCCAAAGGGATCCTTTTCAAGCTAGCCTTCCTCGGAACAGGTTTTAGAAACTTACGGGCTTTCTTATATTTACTTGCTTTTCTTCTCCAATCTCCTTTGGAAAATAGTGAAAATCCACTACAACTAATGTAAGTAGAGCCACTGACTGGACATTGTCCCTCGTGATAACATTGTAAGCCTTTAAAATTATGTGTCCAAACCACACCCCTATCTGTGTGTGTAAAACAGCTATTGACAAACTAAGTGATGTAGGAGAGGTGTTTTTCAATCGTGTTGCCCCTTCTTTGTGATGTGAATCTTTGGGTGGCAAGTGCTCTGCTCACGAGACGATGGGAATGGCCCTGATGCCCTAGGAGACAAAACAGGAGTCGTTTCGTCCTTAGGTCTCAGTGGGAGCTGGTGAAGCGGGGAGATCTCCTGCCCAGCACAGCCAAGGTCAGGTCCACACTGTCTCCTGTTCCCAAAACACTGGGTCTGCTTCCCAGCCCCCCGCCACCCCCACCCCCAGGAACTTTGCTAAAATCCTGTATATTCTGAAGGAGGATCATGGTCAGAATAATGAACAATGGTTATAATAATTGGGGGAGAGAGATAAGGTTATGTATTTTCAGTTCTTTATTTTGAGTTAATGTTTGCAAACATTATTTGCAGGGGAGGAGGCAATGGCAACCCACTCCAGTACTCTTGCCTGGAAAATCCCATGGACAGAGGAGCCTGGTGGGCTGCAGTCCATGGGGTCGCTAAGAGTCAGACATGACTGAGCAACTTCACTTTCACTTTTCACTTTCATGCACTGGACAAGGCAATGGCAACCCACTCCAGTGTTCTTGCCTGGAGAATCCCAGGGACGGGGGAGCCTGGTGGGCTGCTGTCTATGAGGTCGCACAGAGTCAGACACGACTGAAGCGACTCAGCAGCAGCAGCAGCCTCATTCCTCTCAACATGGATGTTACATTTCTCCCAGCACATTTTGTGGACCGTTCTGTCCTTCCCCCATTGAATTATCTGCCACTCTTGTCAAAAATCATTGACCACATACGTGAAGGCTTGTTTCTGGGTTCTGAATGCTATTCCACTGAGTGATAATGCTGTCTTTATGCCAGTACCAAGCTATTTTGGTTATTGTAGCCGTGCGATGTTCTGAAACTGGGAAGCGTGCGTCCTCCCAAGTTTTTCTTGCTTAACATTACTTGACTATTTGGGGGTCTATTAGAGGTAAAGTATTTTAGGATAGGCTTTTTGATTTAGGATGGAGTTTTGAAGGGATTGCATCAAATTATCAGTTACAATGGGTAGTATTGAGATCTTTAGCAGTAAATTGTCCAAACCGTGAAAATGCAGTTTGTCTCATATAATCAATCTCTTAACAAGTTAGGCAAGCTTGTCTTGCAGTCTTCACCTCCTTGGTTAAGTTAATTACTAAGTAGTTTATTCTTTCTGACGTATTTATAAATAAAATTGCCTTAATTTCCTTTTCAAGTCTATCATATTTGCATATAGAAATGCAAATGATATCCAGTGTTGACTTTCATATTATTTGCTGAATTATCATTTGTAACATTATTTTTGTGGCTTCCTTAGGATTTCTAAATAGGAGATCATGTCATGTGTGAACAGAGATAATTCTGCTACTTTTAAAATTTGAATGTAAGTGATTTATTCATTGATTCTGTTATTGATGTGTTTCCTAACTGCAGTGGCTAAAACTGCCACTTCTATGTTGCTTAAAAGTGGTCAAACTCAGCATGCTTACATGTTTCCTGATCTCAAAAGTTTCCCGTCTTTCACCACTGACTGTGAGGTCGGCTGCGCGTATTCTATACATGGCGTTAATTACATTATGATTACCTTCAAACCTAGTGTGTTGAGTGTTCTTTTTTTAATCATGAAAGTATTCTTGAATTTCTTCAATTGCTTTCTCAGCATTAATTGTGGTGATCCTGATTTTTTTTCCTTCATTCCATTAATGTGATGTATTACACCAATGCATTTCCCTAGGTTGATGCATCCTCTCAATCCAGGAATAAATTTCACTTGTTCATGATGCTAATTCTTATTATATAAATAGATTCAAGTGATTAATATCTCAATAAATATATGAGCACTCCCAGCCTCAGCTCAGGTTGTCTGAACCCTGGTATGTTGGCAGGCAGTTGCCAGGATTCAACACTGAATCACAGAGGTTTATGTCTAATTCCTGACTGCTGTTTTACATAGTCAATGACTGTCTGACTTAGACCAGCATTCACCCGTTTCTTGCCTCTGTGTCTCACTCCATTCCTTCCTTCTGGGATTCATTCACTTCTTCCTTAAATACGTCCTTCCTGCCTCTTAATGAGAGCCTGAGAGATATAAACTCTCATAATCTTTTTTATCTGAAAAGTTCGTATTACACTTTTATTCTTGAGTGAGAGTTTAGAATGAAATCTATACAGACATTTGTCCTGCCCTGAACTGTGACTGCCGGCTGGTCTGCTATTTGCTCTCACTGTCATCTGACTTCCCTCCTCTGTGATAAAGTCCTCAATTGTCTTTAATTGATTTAATTGACTGTCTTCAATTAAATCAGGAAAGGAGTACATCAAGGCTGTACATTGTCACTCTGCTTATTTAACTTATATGCAGAGTACATCATGCAAAATGCCAGGCTGGATGAAGCACAAGCTGGAATCAAGATTGCCGGGAGACATATCAGTCACCTCAGATATGCAGATGACACCACCCTTATGGCAGAAAGCGAACAAGAACTAAAAAGCCTCTTGATGAAAGTGAAAGAGGAGAATGAAAAAGTTGGCTTAAAACTCAACATTGAGAAAACTAAGATCATGGCATCTGGTCCCATCATTTCATGGCAAATAGATGGGGAAACAATGGAAACAGTGAGAGACTTTATTTTGGGGGGGGGGGCTCCAAAATCACTGTAGATGGTGATTGCAGCCATGAAATTAAAAGACTCTTGCTCCTTGGAAGGAAAGCTATGACCAACCTAGATAGCATATTAAAAAGCAGAGACATTACTTTGCCAGCAAAGGTCCATCTAGTCAAAGCTATAGTTTTTCCAGCAGTCATGTATGGATGTGAGATGGACTATAAAGAAAGCTGAGTGCCGAAGAGTTGATGCTTTTGAACCATAGTGTTGGAGAAGACTCTTGAGAGTCCCTTGGACTGCAAGGAGATCCAACCAGTCCATCCTAAAGGAAATCAGTCCTGAGTGTTCATTGGAAGGACTGATGCTGAAGCTGAAACTCCAATACTTTGGCTACCTGATGTGAAGAGCTGATTCATTTGAAAAGACCCTGATGCTGGATAAGATTAAGGGCGGAAGGAGAGGGGGACAACAGAGGATGAGATGGTTGGATGGCATCACCAACTCCATGGACATGAGTTTGAGTAAGCTCTGGGAGTTGGTGATGGACAGGGAAGCCTTGCATGCTGCAGTCCATGGATTAGCAAAGAGTTGGACACGACTGAGCAACTGAACTGAACTATCTTCTACAGTCCCTTACTGTAGGGCAAGGTTTGAATTTATTTTTATGTTTCCTGCATAAGACTTGGATCTGCAGACGCATGTTTCCAAAAATTCTGAAAATACTGAATCTGTTCCTTCACCAGCCCCCCCATTTCTCATCCTTATATCCCACTTGCATTAGGCTCTCTCTCTCTGTATGTGTGTGTGTGTGTGTGTGTGTGTGTGTGTGTTTTGTCATGTTCAGGACATTTCTACTTATTGGCACTTTTGTAAAGTGTTATTTTGGTTTTTAATCAGAAAAGGATATTAAATTTTCTCCAGTGCATTTTCAGACCCTATGGAGATGAACATATAGAATTCTTCTTAAATATCATTTCCTTCATTTTCCTCCCAAAACAGAGACTTTACTTATCACCCCGGTTAAAACAAAACATCCCTCACTCTCCACCTCAACCCCCTTCCTCTGTTTACTAATATCTGTAGCACTTAGAGGCTAGTACAGTAATGCTCAAAATTCTCCAAGCCAGGCTTCAGCAATACATGAACGGTGAACTTCCAGATGTTCAAGCTGGTTTTAGAAAAGACAGAGGAACCAGAGATCAAATTGCCAACATCCGCTGGATCATCGAAAAAGCAAGAGAGTTCCAGAAAAAACATCTATTTCTGCTTTATTGACTATGCCAAAGCCTTGGACTGTGTGGATCACAATAAACTGTAGAAAATTCTGAAAGAGATGAGAATACCAGACCACCTCACCTGCCTCTTGAGAAATCTGTATGCAGGTCAGGAAGCAACAGTTAGAACTGGACATGCAACAACAGACTGGTTCTAAATAGGAAAAAGAGTACATCAAGGCTGTATATTGTCACCCTGCTTATTTAACTTATATGCAGAGTACATCATGAGAAATGCTGGGCTGGAAGAAGCTGGAATCAAGACTGCTAAGAGAAATATCAATAATGTCAGATATGCAGATGACACTACCTTTATGGCAGAAAGTGAAGAAAAACTAAAGAGCCTCTTGATGAAAGTGAAAGTGGAGAGTGAAAAAGTTGGCTTAAAGCTCAACATTGAGAAAACTAAGATCATGGCATCCGGTCCTATCACTTCATGGGAAACAGATGGGGAAACAGTGGAAACAGTGTCAGACTTTCTTTTTTTGGGCTCCAAAATCACTGCAGATGGTGACTGCAGCCATGAAATTAAAAGACGCTTACTCCTTGGAAGGAAAGTTATGACCAACCTAGATAGCATATTAAAAAGCAGAGATATTACTTTGCCAACAAAGGTCTGTCTAGTCAAGGCTATGGTTTTTCCTGTGGTCATGTATGGATGTGAGAGTTTGACTGTGAAGAAAGCTGAGTGCCCAGGAATTAATGCTTTTGAACTGTGGTGCTGGGGAAGACTCTTGAGAGCCTCTTGGACTGCAAGGAGATCCAACCAGTCCATCCTAAAGGAGACCAGTCCTGAGCGTTCATTGGAAGGACTGATGCTGAAGCTGAAACTCCAATACTTTGGCCACCTCATGGGAAGAGTTGACTCATTGGAAAAGACTCTGATGCTGGGAGGGATTGGCGGCAGGAGGAGAAGGGGACGACAGAGGATGAGATGGCTGGATGGCATCACCCTACTCGATGGACTTGAGTTTGGGTGAACTCCAGGAGATGGTGATGGACAGGGAGGCCTGGCGTGCTGTGATTCATGGGGTCGCAAAGAGTCGGACATGACTGAGCAACGGAACTGAACTGATAGCACATAGAACCAGACACTGGCTGCCTGACTCACAGGCTTCCTATTCCGTTTGGGCAGTTGTAACAGAGACCACGGACTGGGTGGCACCCAAACAACAGAGATTCCTTTCTCACAGTTGTAGGTGCTGGGAGTCCAAGACCAGGTGCGGCAGGTCCCCGTCTGGTGAGGCCCACTTTCTGGTTCACGGGTTCATACTTCTGGTGTGTCCTCCCCTGTCAGAAGGCACAAGAGGGCTCTCAGGCCTCTTTTACAAGGACTCTCATCCCTTCATGACGCCTCTGCCTTCTGACCTAACCGCCTCCCAAAGGCCCACCTCCTGATACCATCACCTCAGGGGTCAAGATGTCAGTGTAGGAATCTGGGGCACATAAATGTTCAGTCCACAGCACAGGCCTAGTGATTGTCCCCCCAGAGGAGTCTCTTCCTCCTCACCCAGAACCTACATGACAGTTTCCTCAATGAGTGGAATGTTTTCTACTCAACCTTCTATTAGGGGCACAACCCACCAGCAGACTTGGCTTTATATGTGTGTGTTAGGGGAGGGGGTGTCTCTCCCCACCCCTTCCTGATCTTTGCCTCCTCTTCCATCAAAAGGCAGGGAAGCTCACTCACTCACTTCAATCCATGGACCAGCAGCAGGACCCCACCCTGGCAGCTGGGTCACAAACTTGCACCTGGTTTTCCCTTCCCCTCTTCACTCCCAGGGCCTTTTCCATTCTCTCCTCTGAGTTTGGCCAGGCCATCACACAGCTGGGTGTTTGTAACAAAGCTGTTTAGACTGCCTGGTCTACATCCTGCGGGGACCAGGAGCTGTTGCCTCCCAGCAGTTACAATCTCCCTTGCTAGCAATAGCAGCAGTAGACCTTGAGCAAACAGGACTCTCTTGTGGTTTTTAATGTATTTTTGAAATGCTTTCTGTATACACACACACACAAATTCTGGTTTTCCATTGTTTTCTTTTAAAATATTCTTTTTAAAACAAAATAAATTTAAACCAAAATAAATTCTGGAAAGATGGCAGTGTTCATGGAAGTATAGCTTTTGTTGTCCAGAATCCCCTCATAAACACAGATGGATCGATACGATATTAAAACCAAAACCCATAAGCAGTATTCACAAGACTAGATGACAAGGTATTCCCCTGTGACCACAAAATACAAGTGGGTGGACAACAGCCGCGACCCTGCCCAGCATCACCATGAGTGTGGGGCAAGGAGGAGAAAGCGTGAGCGGACCCCTGAGAGCCCTGCGCATGCTCAGTACAGGAGTGGCGGGAGCCTGCGCTGCGTTCTTCCTCGGACGGCCCGAGGCATGCGCTGCGCAGGAACTAAATGACCCACAGCAGAGCCTAGAACTTGTGCAGGGCGGGGGCCTGGCCAGGACCTGCTGCTGAGCAGGAGGAGGACTCGGCCAACTCCACACTGAATGAAACAGATCTAAGGTAAGGCATGAAAGTCTTTGAATTTTCACACTGCATGCTAAGTTGCCTCAGTCGTGTCCAACTCTGCAACCCCTTGGACCATAGCCTTCCAGGGTTCTCTGTCCTTGGGATTCTCCAGGCAAGAATACTGGAGTGGGTTGCCTTGCGCTTCTCCAGGGGATCTTCCCAACACAGGGATCAAACCCGTGTCTCTTAGTCCCCTGCATTGGCAGGCTGGCTCTTTACCACTGGTACTACCTGGGAAGCCTGGTGCCAGAAATCCATTGGGACTGGGTTCCCACAAGGGACATCAGCTATAAGAAGTGGAATCAAAATTAAATAGGATAGGAGCAGTAAAGATAAAGGACAGCAAAGCTTCTACTCAAGGGCTAGAAGCAGGAGAGACAGGAAAGGCACTGGCAGCCTGCACAGAATTTTAGGGGCTCCAAACAACTCAGATATCAAGATAAATGAGATTTTAATGTAACAAATTTAAAAAAATTAATGCTCAAAATCCTTGATAGGTAACATATCAAACTTTTAGATAAAGCCAGAGTTAGTAACAGTCTGAGGCTGAACCATCCTGGAGCCTTGAGGCAAAAAGAGAAATCTGTAATACCGATACCTGTCTTTATTACAGAAGAGTGTCCCAGAGCCGTCCTTGAGGAATCTAGGAAAGAACCAGCCTCAGAAACCAAAGTAACTAAAGAGACAGTGTGCAGTAAACCTATAGGTATTTGTAAAATTTAGATTAAACGAGAGTAAAGATATTATACTATGTAACTGATAAGATTCGGGCCCTTGGACTTGTTCATCAACAGAAATTGATACGGTGCCACAGGAGGAATGCAGAGAAGGCTTTATTGGGATTTTAGTTTGCTGCAGCACGAGGGAGTGAATACAAGGAACAGGCCCCTTGCTCACTCTCTCAGGAGGGCGGGCCGGCTCTCTAAATGGGATAAGGGTGGGGCGGATTGTTGGCTCAGGGAGTCTGTGCACCGCCTTGGTGGTGCTGTGTGCAGGCATCATGTGCAGTTCCCTGCTTCTGCTCCTGACACCTCAGAAGTGGCAGGTGGGCTGGGCCTTTTGTATCTTATTATTCCTAATTGCATGTGAATGCAGCTATTTTCAGTCCCTTAGACGTTATTTTTTGGTGTTGTGTTGCTCCAGAAGATGTTTGTCGTGATGCAAGTGCTTAGGCTGAGGGTCCAGGTCCCAGCATTTCATGTGGCTTCATGTTCAGAGAATGTAAACACGGCACAAAGGAAAAATGAGGGAGAGGGAGGAAAGCATTGAAGTAGCACGCAAAAAGTGCTCACTGTTTTCAGAAGCCACAACTAGCTCTGATATATTTTCCCTAGGATATCACAATGGGTTTTTTCAGGTAAGTTGACTTCTAACATGATTAGTCAGATGTACAACATAATATTTTGTTATTTGCATATATTGTGAAATAATCACCACAGTAAGTCTAGATGAGATCTGTCACCATGCATGGGTATGAAAACTTTTGTGAAAATTTTTAAGGTCTCTTAGCAACTTTCAAATATACAAGATAGTATTATTGACTATAATCACCATACTGCGTCTTACATCTCCATGATTTATTTATATTAAAACTATGTTAGTACCTTTTTAAAGTGAAGTCACTCAGTCGTGTCCGACTCTGCAACCCCATGAACTGTAGCCTACCAGGCTCTTCCCTCCATGGGATTCTCCAGGCAAGAGTACTGGAGTGGGTTGCCATTTCCTTCTCCAGGGGATCTTCCCCACCCAGGGATCGAACCCGGGTCTCCCACATTCCAGGCAAACGCTTTAACCTCTGAGCCCCAGGGAAGTACCTCTTTACCTTCACTCATTTTGCCATTTCACCTCCTGCCTCTGGCAACCCCAATCTGTTCTCTGTATCTGTGACCCTGGTTTTTATTGTTGTTGGGTTTTTTGGTTTTTTTTTTTTTGAGGGGGGAGGGATGTTGTTTTAAGATTTCACATACAAGTGAGACCATGCAGTATTCACCTTTCTCTGAGTTATTTCACTGGCATAATGTCCTCAAAGTCCTTCCACGACATGGTGTGATTTCATTCTTTCATTTGGCTGAGCAATATTTGATTGTATACCTATATCAAAGTTTCCTTATCCATTCATCTCTCATCGGACACTTGGATTGGTTCCATAGCTTGGCTATTGCAAATAATGCTGCAGTGAGCATAGGTGTGCGTATATCTTTTCTAAGTTACTGTTTTCCTTTTCTTCAGATAAATACCAGAAGTAGAATTGCTGTGTCTTGTGGTAGTTCTATGTTTAATTTTCTGGGTAAACTCCATACTGTTTTCCATAGTGACTGTACCAATTTACATTCCCATAAACAGTGCACAGGGTTCCTTTGTCTCAACATTCTTTCCAACAGTTGTTATTTGTTATCCTTTTTGATAATAACCTTTCTGATAGGTGTGAATTGGTATTTCATTATGGTTTTGGTTACCATTTCCCAGATGATTAGTGATGTTGAGCATGCTTTCACGTACCTATTGACCATATGGATATCTTCTTCATAAAAATGTTTATTCCGACCCTCTGCCCATTTTTTCGTCAGAATATTCATTTGTTTGTATGCTATTGAGTTGTATGAGTTCTTTATATATTTTGTATATTAACCACTTATCAGGTACATGATTTGCAAATATTTTCTCGCATTCCGAGGGGGCCTTTTCGTATTATTGATTGTCTCCTTTGCTACGCAGAAGCTTTTTAGTTTGATATAGTCGCACTTGTTTATTTCTGCTTTTGTTTCCTTTCATTTTGGAGTAAGACCCCAAAAATCATCACCAAGACTGAGGTCAAGGGGCTTACTATCTGATTTTTTTTTTTCCCCAGGAGTTTTATAGTTTTAGGTCTTACATGCAAGACTTTAATCCATTTTGAGTTACTCTTGTGTTTGGCATAACACAGTGGTCCAGCTTCATTCTTCCACATGTGGATGTCCAGTTTCCCCATCACCATTTACTAAAGATACTGTCCTTCCCCCATTCTGCATTCTTCACTATTTGTCGTAAACTAACTGGCCATCTATGCATGAATTTTTGTGTAGGCTCTCTGTTCTGCCCCAGTCACCAGTGTGTTTGTGTTTAGGACAATATCATACTGTTTTGATATTTGCAGTTTTGTAATATAGTTTGAAATTAGGAAGTACCTCCCTATTTATCCTTCTTGCTCAAGATTGCTTTGGCTATTGAGTGTCTTTTGTGTTTCCATACCAATTTTAGGATTGTTTGTTCTGTTTCTGTGAAAAATGCCATTGGAGTTCTCATAAGGATTGCATTCAGCCTGTAAATTGCTTTGGGTAGCTTGGATATTTTACCTAATTCTTCCAATTCATGAGGATGGAATATGTTCCCATTTAGTCCTGTCTTCAATTTCTTTCATCAGTGTTGGCTTTATTTATTTATTTTTGGTTGTATAGTTTTACTTATTTTTTAATTGAAGGATAATTGCTTTACAGAATTTTGTGGTTTTCTGTCAAACCTCAACATGAATCAGCTATAGGTATACATATATCCCCTCCCTTTTGAACCTCCCTCCCATCTCACCCCTCTAGTTTGATACAGAGCCCCTGTTTGAGTTTCCTGAGACATAGAGGAAATCATCAGTGTTTTTAATGGTATTATAGATATTGTTAATCTGAACTTACGTGTGCATCAGTTGAGATTTAAAAAATGACTGATTGGGTATTCTAATTCAGTTATTTCCTGTGTCCTTGAGAACACAGTGTGGAAGATTTCCAGTGTGGAAGAAAGGAGATATAGATGTCACAGAAGAGATAAAGTAAAAATCTTACAGTTCTCAATTTGAATTGGATGTACCTTTATAAACTATTAGAATATTTTATCCCATACGTAATATCTAGCTCTTCCCACTGAAAAGACCTAGAAACAATGGCCACAGTAGAAGCAAGGAGCATCCCTAACATTTCAGTGTTCAGTATTTAATATTCAGTATTATTTCCTACTAAAAGAAACCAAGGCTTCTTGGAAAAATGACTGATTCTAGTCCTGGGCAAGAAATATACAAGATGAACTTAAAACATCTTGCTAAACCAGATATCAGAAAGCATTCAGATTATTAGGGTCAGTTCAAAATGACTTAAGAGTAACATGGAGAAGTTCCAACTGGTGAAAGATGGGACAGTTTGAATATCAATATATGTAATAACTGTAATGTATTAAAAGCCATCAAATATGTTTTAATCCTTGACTTTATCATTTTTAATTAATTTATCATCTTTGAAGGATGATAGGGTTGCAATTCATTATCTTGATAATGGATAAAGGAAAAGTAGGAAACATCTATCCTACCCTTCCTCTATAAGCTGTTCTACCAGGTGAACAAGTAGTAGATGAAGAGAAGAATGTCTTTATAAAATTAATCCAGGTGATAAATGAAAAAATAATGATGTAATTAGACTATTATCATTTTTCACCCCAAGTGGATTAATGAATGTAAGTATTGGATATCATCTCTGGTAGTATCTCAAAAAAAACAACAGACACCTTGAATTATGTGCCCCTCGATAAAAGAGCATATCAAGACCTAGAATGTCATCAAAAATCTTAATTCTGAGCTTGATCAAGCCTCTGAATACGCTTGAAAATTGCAGGAAATGTAGAGAACAGAGGGTTGTGTTGAACGGCACCCTAGAATACAGTCTGTAAAATTATACTGAAAAGTTCCATAGGGAGAAGGGCTCAGGTTTTTCCATGGATACAGTGTAAAGAAAGAGAAAGGGTTGGAGAAGGAACCTACAGACTAAAAGAGATTTAAAAGACATCAACAAAATGGGCAAGTCTAAGCTATAGGTCTGGAGAGCATGATTTGGTGATTAAAAACTATAAACTCAAGGAAAGTAATGAGTATAAAAATCAGGATAGAGAATACTTTTGGAAATAGGGAGGTGATTGAGATTGTGAAGCGGTACAGGGAGGGTGTTCTGGGGTGGGTGGAAAAGTACAATTTCTTGGTCTAGGTGATAGTTGCAAGGGTGTTCTTTTTTATTGAGATATGTGCTCAGGATTTCATCTTGAAGGTTTGCTGGTTTATGTTGTGAAAGAGATGCATTTAATGCCAGGTAAAGAATGCTACAAATTGTTAATATTTATACAAAAGTACTGGTGTGATTAGAACTCACTGAAATGCTCCTTTTCTTACAAGTTGGTAAGGTCAAGGATAGCTTTTGAGATTTAGTGAGCATTGCAGTTCCTCAGTGTGTCTGCCCTCTGATGCCCTCTTGCAACACCTACCATCTTACTTGGGTTTCTCTTACCTTGGGTGTGGGGTATCTCTTCACGGCTGCTCCAGCAAAGCACAGCCACTGCTCCTTACCTTGGACAAGGGGTATCTCCTTACCGGTGCCCTTCCTGACCTTCAACGTGGGATAGCTCCTCGGGTTGCTCCTCCCACGCCCCTGGCCTCGGGCACCACCCCTGGCCTCCAGCATGGGGTGTCTCCTCCCGGCCGCCGCCCCTGGCCTCAGACTTGGGTAGCTCCTCTCGGCTGTTCCTGTGCCGTCGCAGCCTGGCACTCTCAGTCGCTGCCCCTGACCTCAGACGTGGGGTAACTCCTCTCGGCCGCGCTTAGTGCGCCGGGTCGCAGCCACCCAGCCGCCCACGCTTAGTCAGTCTAATCACTCTAGGACCACAGCCTTGAATGAAACCAAGCCATGCCCGTGGGGCAACCCAAGACGGGCGGGTCATGGTGGAGAGGTCTGACAGAATGTGGTCCACTGGAGAAGGGAATGGCAAACCACTTCACTATTCTTGCCTTGAGAACCCCATGAACAGTATGAAAAGGCAAAATGATAGGATACTGAAAGAGGAACTCCCCAGTTTGGTAGGTGCCCAATATGCTACTGGAGATCAGTGGAGAAATAACTCCAGAAAGAATGAAGGGATAAAGCCAAAGCAAAAACAATATCGAGCTGTGGATGTGACTGATGATAGAAGCAAGGTCCGATGCTGTAAAGAGCAGTACTGCATAGGAACCTGGAATGTCAGGTCCATGAATCAAGGCAAATTGGAAGTGGTCAGACAAGAGATGGCAAGAGTGAACATCGACATTCTAGGAATCAGTGAACTAAAATGGACTGGAATGGGTGAATTTAACTCAGATGACCATTACATCTACTACTGTGGGCAGGAATCCCTCAGAAGAAATGGAGTAGCCATCATGGTCAACAAAAGAGTCTGAAATGCAGTACTTGGGTGCAATCTCAAAAACGACAGAATGATCTCTGTTCGTCTCCAAGGCAAACCATTCAATATCGTGGTAATCCAAGTCTATGCCCCAACCAGTAACGCTGAAGAAGCTGAAATTGAACGGTTCTATGAAGACCTACAGGACTCTTTAGAATTAACACCCAAAAAAGATGTCCTTTTCATTATAGGGGACTGGAATGCAAAAGTAGGAAGTCAAGAAACACCTGGAGTAACTGGCAAATTTGGCCTTGGATTCCGGAATGAAGCAGGGCAAAGACTAATAGAGTTTTGCCAAGAAAATGCACTGGTCATAGCAAACACCCTCTTCCAACAACACAAGAGAAGACTCTACACATGGACATCACCAGATGGGCAACACCAAAATCAGACTGATTATATTCTTTGCAGCCAAAGATGGAGAAGCTCTATACAGTCAACAAAAACAAGACCAGCAGCTGACTGTGCCTCAGATCATGAACTCCTTATTGCCAAATTCAGACTCAAATTGAAGAAAGTAGGGAAAACTGCTAGACCATTCAGGTATGACCTCAATCAAATCCCTTATGATTACACAGTGGAAGTGAGAAATACATTTAAGGGCCTAGATCTGATCTGAGTGCCTGATGAACTGTGTATGGAGGTTTGTGACATTGTACAGGAGACAGGGATCAAGACCATCCCCATGGAAAAGAAATGCAAAAAAGCAAAATGGCTGTCTGGGGAGGCCTTACAAATAGCTGTGAAAAGAAGAGAGGTGAAAAGCAAAGGAGAAAAGGAAAGATACAAGCATCTGAATGCAGAGTTCCAAAGAACAGCAAGAAGAGATAAGAAAGCCTTCTTCAGCGATCAACGCAAAGAAATAGAGGAAAACAATAGAACAGGAAAGACTAGAGATCTCTTCAAGAAAATTAGAGATACCAAGGGAACATTTCATGCAAGGATGGGCTCGATAAAGGACAGAAATGGTCTGGACCTAACAGAAGCAGAAGATATTAAGAAGAGGTGGCAAGAATACACAGAAGAACTGTGCAAAAAAGATCTTCACGACCCAGATAATCATGATGATGTGATCACTAATCTAGAGCCAGACATCCTGGAATGTGAAATCAAATGGGCCTTGGAAAGCATCACTACGAACAAAGCTAGTGGAGGTGATGGAATTCCAGTTGAGCTGTTTCAAATCCTGAAAGATGATGCTGTGAAAGTGCTGCACTCAATATGCCAGCAAATTTGGAAAACTCAGCAGTGGCCACAGGACTGGAAAAGACCACTTTTCATTCCAATTCCAAAGAAAGGCAATGCCAAAGAATGCTCAAACTACTGCACAGTTGCACTCATCTCACATGCTAGTAAAGCAATGCTCAAAATTCTCCAAGCCAGGCTTCAGCAATACGTGAACCGTGAACTCCCTGATGTTCAAGCTGGTCTTACAAAAGGCAGAGGAACCAGAGATCAAATTGCCAACATCCGCTGGATCATCGAAAAAGCAAGAGAGTTCCAGAAAAACATCTATTTCTGCCTTATTGACTATGCCAAAGCCTTTGACTGTGTGGATCACAATAAACTGGAAAATTCTGAAAGAGATGGGAATACCAGACCGCCTGACCTGCCTCTTGAGAAATCTGTATGCAGGTCAGGAAGCAGCAGTTAGAACTGGACATGGAACAACAGACTGGTTCCAAATAGGAAAAGGAGTACGTCAAGGCTGTATATTGTCACCCTGCTTATTTAACTTCTATGCGGAGTACATCATGAGAAACGCTGGGCTGGAAGAAACACAAGCTGGAATAAAGATTGCTGGGAGAAATATCAATGACCTCAGATATGCAGATGACACCACCCTTATGGCAGAAAGTGAAGAGGAGCTAAAAAGCCTATTGATGGAAGTGAAAGTGGAGAGTGAAAACGTTGGCCTAAAGCTCAACATTCAGAAAACTAAGATCATGGGATCCAGTCCCATCACTTCATGGGAAATAGATAGGGAAACAATGGAAACAGTGTCAGACTTTATTTTGGGGGGCTCCAAAATCACTGCAGATGGTGATTGCAGCCATGAAATTAAAAGACGCTTACTCCTTGCAAGAAAGGGTATGACCAACTTAGATAGTATATTCAAAAGCAGAGACATCACTTTGCTGACTAAGGTCTGTCTAGTCAAGGCTATGGTTTTTCCAGTGGTCATGTATGGATGTGAGAGTTGGACTGTGAAGAAGGCTGAGCGCCTAAGAATTGATGCTTTTGCACTGTGGTGTTGGAGAAGACTCTTGAGAGTCCCTTGGACTGCAAGGAGATCCAGCCAGTCCATTCTGAAGGAGATCAGTCCTGGGATTTCTTTGGAAGGAATGATGCTAAAGCTGAAAGTCCAGTACTTTGGCCACCTCATGTGAAGAGTTGACTTATTGGAAAAGACTCTGATGCTGGGAGGGATTGGTGGCAGGAGGAGAAGGGGACGACAGAAGATGAGATGGCTGGATGGCATCACTGACTCGATGTACGTGAATCTGGGTGAACTCCGGGAGTTGGTGATGGACAGGGAGGCCTGGCGTGCTGCAATTCATGGGGTCACAAAGAGTCGGACACAACTGAGCGACTGAACTGAACTGCAGTTCCTCAGGTGTGAGTTTTTGTTATCCCTTTGTCAGTTTTTCTATTTTTTCCCTTAATTTGTGGTATTCTTTGTATGTTATTGATTTAGCTCTTTGTTTTATGTTGAAGATATATTCTTCCACCTGTCACTCACTATTGCCTTGTTTCTGGTGTCTTTTTTCTTTTAGGGCAGCTGTGCTTCATTTTTTTTTTTTTTTAGTAGAAACTTGCACTTTTTCTTTATTTAGCAAGATTGAAATTACATAAAGCATGCATTCAACCTAGGAGTTGAAGACAAAAATTTTAACACCTAGGGAGGAGGAATTTAATACGGAAAACCTAAAACAACCTTACTCCTTGGAAGAAAAGTTATGACCAATTTAGAAAGCATATTAAAAAGCAGAGACATTACTTTGCCAACAAAGGTCCGTCTAGTCAAAGCTATGGTTTTTCTATCAGTCACGTATGGATGTGAGAGCTGGACTATAAAGAAAGCTAAGTGCCGAAGTATTGATGCTTTTGAGCTGTGGGGTTGGAGAGGACTCTTGAGAGTCCTTTGGACTGCAAGGAGATCCAACCATCCTCAAGGAAATCAGTCCTGAATATTCATTGGAAGGACTGCTGCTGAAGCTGAAGTACTTTGGCCACCTGATGTGAAGAACTGACTCCTTTGAAAAGACCCTGATGCTGGGAAAGATTGAAGGCAGGAGGCAAAGGGGATGACAGAGGATGAAATGGCTGGATGGCATCACTGACTCAATGACATGAGTTTGAGTAAACTCCAGGAGTTGGGAATAGATGGGGAGGCCTGGCATGCTACAGTCCATGGGATCGCAAAGAGTCGGACACAAACAACTGAGCGACTGAACTGAAAACAACCTTTCCAACTGAAAACCGTTGGAAAGCACACGTTATGCTTGATGGCTACAACTAAATCCTGGTTTTTGGAAAAGGAAAGTAATGTTTCTTTTGGGAAATAGATGAACCCAGTCAAGTCAATAAAAAAAAGTTTATTAGGAGTAAGACAAATACTATATAAAAAAATCATAAATAAGATAATGAAGAACTTGATATCCATGTCATTGACATGACACCTTAGGCCTCATGAATGAAAGTGAAAATCGCTCAGTCGTGTCCAACTCTTTGCGACCCCATGGACTTATACAGTCCATTATTTTCTCCAGAGCAGAATACTAGAATGGGTAGCCTTTCCCTTCTCCAGGGGATCTGCCGTACCAGCTGAGCCACAAGGAAAGCCCAGGCTTCATGAGTAATTTTCTGGAAAACAAAAGTTACTAAAATTGAAAAAAAAAACAAAACTTTGAACAGACCACTTTCTTAAAAGAATTTTAAAAGTTGGCCTTAGATTGACTTAGAGATGACCTGAAAACCAATTTCTTTAAGCTGTTGGAAAGTTTGCAGTTGTTTTAGAAAGGTAGCTTTACCCTAGCCCCAGCATTCATTAAAAACCCCCATGACAAAACTGGGGTCTTAAGTGTAAAACGTATTTGTAAAAATTCCTGACAGCACATAGTTTCTTTTACACATAGCAGTTTGTGCCTCTCAATCTTTTTTTCCCACCTTGTCCCTCCATCCTCTCCCTACTGGTAACAACTAGTTTGTTCTCTACATCTGTGAGTCTGTTTCTCTTTATTATATGAATTCATTTGTTTCATTTTTTAGATTCCACATACAGTATTTGTCTTGCTCTGACTTATTTTACTAAGCATACCTCCCAAATCTATCCATCTTCTTGCAAATCGCAAAATTTCTTTCTTTTTCATGGTTGAGTAGTGCTGTGTGTGTGTGTGTGGGTGTGTGTAGGTATAAGGCTTTTCTGGTGGCTCAGACAGTAAAGAATCTGTCTGCAATGCAGGAAACCCGGGTTCAATCCCTGGGTGGGAAAGAGCTCCTGGAGAAAGTATGGCTACCTATTCCAGTGTTCTTGCCTAGAGAATCCCATGGACAGAGGAGCCTGGCGGGCTACTGTCCCTGAGGTTGCAGAGAGTCAGACATGACTGAGCAACTAACACACACACATATATATGTATATATACACACATATGTAGTTTACATATGTTTTTTATTTATTTATCTGTTGCTGGACACTTAAATTGCTTCCATAGCTTGGCTATTGTGAATACTGCTGCTTTGAACATTGGAGTGCATGTATCTTTTCAAGTTGATATTTTTGTATTTTACAAGAGTTTCTTTTTCCCCATATCCTTGAGAACATTTGTTATTTGTTGTCTTTTTGATGATAACTATCGTTGAGCATCTTTTCACGTGCCTATTGGCCATCTGTGTGTCTCTTTGGGGAGATATCTATTCATGTCTTATGCATATTTTTAATCAGGTTGTTTGGGTTCTTGATGTTGACTTGTATGAGCTGTTTATGTATTTTGGATATTAACCCCTTTTCGATCATATTGTTTGCAAATAGTTTCTCCAGTTCAGTAGTTTGTCTGTTTTGTAGATGATTTCCTTGGCTGTGCAAAAGCTTTTAAGTTTAAGTAGCTCCCATTTGTTTATTTTTTGTTGTACTTCCCTGGGCTTAGGAGAGAAATTATTTTTAAATTGTTACAATTTATGTCAAAGAGTGTTCTGTTTGCTTTCTTCTAGTTTTATGGTTTCTGGTCTTACAGTTAGGTCTTTAATTCACTCAGTTTATTTTTTTATATAGTGATAGTGTTCTAATCATTCTTTTACATGTAGCTGTCCAGTTTTTCCCAGCACATTTATGAAGAGCCCTGTCTTTTCCCCATTGTATATTCTTGCCTCTTTTGTTGTAGATTAACTGACCATTTACTTATGGGTTTTATTTATGAGGACACTCTGTTCTGTTCCATTGATCTATTTGTCTGTTTTTGTGCCAGCATCACAGTGGTTTGATTTCTGTAGTTTTGTTGTATAAAGTCCAGGAGCATGATACCTCCGTATCTGTTCTTTTCTCTCAAGGTTGCTTTGGCTAGTTGGAGTCTTCATTTCCATACAGATTTTAGAAATATTTGCTCTGGTTCTCTGGAAAATGCTGTTGGTGTTTTGACGTGGACTGGATAGAACCTGTAGTTCGCCTTGGTGGTATGGTCGTTGTAACGATATTCATCTTTCCAGTCCATGAACACAGTGTATCTCTCCATCTTTTGATATGCTCTTCAGTTTCTTTCATCAGTGTCTTATTCTTCTTGATGTGATAGCAACTGGGATTGTTTTCTTAATTTCTCTTTCTGATAATTCTTAGTGTACAGAAATGTGAGAGATTTGTATATGTTAATTTTGTATCTTGCAGCTTTACTGAATTGATTGATGAGCTATGGTAGTTTTTTGATGCTGGCTTTATGATTTTCTATGTATGGTATCATACCATCTGTGAACAGTAACAGATTTTCTTCTTCCTTTCCATTCTGTATTCCTTCCATTTTTTCTTTTTGTTTGTTTTTGTCTGACTGTTGTGGCTAGGATTTCCAATACTGTGTTGAATAATAGTGGCAAGAGTAGGCATCCTTGTCTCGTTCCTGATCTTAGAGGAATCGCTTTCAGCTTTTAACTCTTGAAAACAATGTTCAGTTCAGTTCAGTTCAGTCGCTCAGTCGTGTCCGACTCTTTGCGACCCCATGAATCGCAGCACGCCAGGCCTCCCTGTCCATCACCATCTCCCGGAGTTCACTCAGACTCACGTCCACCGAGTCCGTGATGCCATCCAGCCATCTCATCCTCTGTCGTCCCCTTCTCCTCCTGCCCCCAATCCCTCCCAGCATCAGACTCTTTTCCAATGAGTCAACTCTTCTCAGAGGTGGCCAAAGTACTGGAGTTTCAGCTTTAGCATCATTCCTTTGAAAGAACACCCAGGGCTGACCTCCTTTAGAATGGACTGGTTGGATCTCCTCGCAGTCCAAGGGACTCTCAAGAGTCTTCTCCAACACCACAGTTCAAAAGCATCAATTCTTCGGCGCTCAGCCTTCTTCACAGTCCAACTCTCACTATATGTGGCCTTTATTGTGTTTAGGTATGTTCCCTTTATACTTACTTTCTGGAGAACTTTTATCATAAATGTATGTTGAATTTTGCCAGAAGTTTTTTCTGCATCTGTTGAGTTGAACATATGATTTTAATCTTGTTTGTTAATGTGGTATAGCACATTGACTCGAAGATACTGAACCATACAAGGTTATTCTTTCTGTAATAATTCACTAAGCTTCACGCTTGTTTTTGTGTCATTTTCTATATATTGGATATTTGATACAGACGAAGGTGTTGGAGAAGACTCTTGAGAGTCCCTTGGACTGCAAGGAGATCCAACCAGTCCATTCTGAAGGAGATCAGCCCTGGGATTTCTTTGGAAGGACTGATGCTAAAGCTGAAACGCCAGTACTTTGGCCACCTCATGCAAAGAGTTGACTCATTGGAAAAGACTCTGACGCTGGGAGGGACTGGGAGCAGGAGGAGAAGGGGACGACCGAGGATGAGATGGCTGGATGGCATCACTGACTCGATGGACATGAGTTTGAGAGAACTCCAGGAGTTGGTGATGGACAGGGAGGCCTGGCGTGCTGCGATTCATGGGGTTGCAAAGAGTCGGACACGACTGAGCGACTGAACTGAACTGAAGAACTTCTAACTCCATTACCCAAGGATACACCCACAGAAGCCAAGCCTGTCAGGTAGAAAAGAAGAACGGCTCCAGGGACCTCTAGTCAAGGCCAGGTTGGGATCTTAGAGGGGCCCTGGGGAAGTGCGCAGTGCTCCCATGCTGGCTCACTGCGGGGGCTGCTGTAATCAAGGAAAGGGCTGTATTTCTTGGACCTGACCTTTGTGGAGCCCAGAGGCCTCTCCAGCCCAACCCAGAACCGGAGAGCAGACAGCGGGGAGGGCTTTGGGGATCTGAGCCCTGCAGTTGGTTGGCGAGCCCAGGGGCCAGACCGGCAGGCCTTGGCGCGTGGCCCTGAGCAGTCCTAGAACCGGCCCAGCCTGCAACCCGACGCAAGAGGGTAGAGGCCTGCAGTCCGCTGAACCCCAGGCAACAATCCGGACCTGGGAGGCAGCGGCCCATTCCACGTGGCTTGTCACGGGGGCTCCTTATGGCCAACTCCCGTTTCTCTCGGGGTGTTGCCTTGCAGTTGCCCACGTCGCAGACTTCCCCAGTGCCCCGCTCAAGCAGACCCCAGCCTGACTTGGGCCCTGGAGCTGTTTGCACTGGTTTGGGGTCAGCCTCGCCACCCACCAAGTCACACCTTCCAGGCCCAGAAGGAGTTGGTCCGGGGCAGTCTATCCAGAGACGATGGGCTTCCCTAGGGACTGCAGGGAGTGAGCGAGCCCGATTGGCCCTCCATCCCTTCTCTAAGGCTGGGAGCGGGCTTGAATGGAGGCACCAGGTGCCAACACCTAAAGTGCGCCTCCGTGGTGGCCAGGGGAAGGAGCACGGCAGGGAGAGGTCCCTGGAGGCGGGGCCTATGCCAGGACGTGTCGCTCCGCCCACCTACTTACCCAAGTGGTGACACCCACAAATCCTGGCTCTGCGCCCACTGGGCCCGGCATGCTGGCGAGAGCCCAGGGGGAGGTCAGACAAGGACAGGCAGACGCAGGAGCCTAGGGCGGCCCTTAGACCCGCCAGTATCAGATTCCTCTCCAGGTGGTCTTTAGGCGGCCTACTCCGAGGGCCTCCAATTCCGCCGCTGGGTGATGGGACCTAAGTGGAGAGAACATCTACCTGATTGGGATGAAGCTCCAGTACTTTGACCACCTCCTGCGAAGAGTTGACTCATTGGAAAAGACTCTGATGCTGGGAGGGATTGGGGGCAGGAGGAAAAGGGGACGACAGAGGATGAGATGGCTGGATGGCATCACTGACTCAATGGACGTGAGTCTGAGTGAACTCCAGGAGATGGTGATGGACAGGGAAGCCTGGTGTGCTGCGATTCATGGGGTTGCAAAGAGTCAGACACGACTGAGCGACTGAACTGAACTGAATTAGTAGGTGGTACTAGTGGTAAAGAACCCACTTGCCAGTGCAAGAGATGTAAGGGATGGGGGTTTAATCCCTGGGTCAGGACGATCTCCTGGCAGAGGGCACGGCAATCACTCCAGTATTCTTGCCTGGAGAATCCCATGGAAGGAGGAGCCTGGTAGGCTGCAGTCCACAGGGTGGACATGACTGAGCTACTTCACTTTCACTTTCACTGGAGCAGAATAGAGAGCCTAGAAAGCCTCAGAATAATATGAAACCTTGATATATGACAGAGGTGATGATGAAGACTGTATTAGTTCCCGTGGGCTGCTGCAACAAATTAACAAAGGCTGTGTGGCTTAAAGCGACACAGATTATCACATAGTTCTGGAGGTCAGAATTCTTAAGTGTGTCCACGGAGTTTTGTTCCTTTTAGAACTTCTAGATAAGAATGTGCTGTTAGCCCTTTTCCAGTTTCTAAAGACTGCCTACAGACCTCTGCATCTGTCCTTGTATTTCTCTGACTGTAAGTCTATTCCTCCCTCTTATAAAGAGCCTTCTGATTGCATTGGATTCACCCACATAATCCAAGATAAGGTCCTTAATCAACACCTGCAAATTCCCTTATGCCATAAAAGGTAACACATTCTCAGGTTCCAAGAATTAGGAAGTAGACATCTTTGAGGAACCATTATTCAGCCTACCACAAAGACCCAATAGAGAAGGAAGGGCTGTCAAGCTAGGACAATTGGTTATTCATATGGAAAAAAAAATGAAATTGATATTTAAAGGACAAAGTCAATTCAAAATCAAACACTTAAAATATGAAAGCAAAGTTTAATACTTTTAGAAGGTAATACAGACAAATGTCTTTATCAATTTAAGTAGAGAATTGTTTACTAAATAATATTTTCAAATTCTGGGAGCTCCCTGGCTGTCCAGGGGTTAGGACTCAGTGCTTTCGCTGCTGCAGCCCCTCGTTCTGTTCCTCGATGGGAAACTAAGATCCTGCAAGCTCGTGGTACGGCCACAAGAAAAAAATTCTAATCATGAAAAGGACTCATAAAGCAACTACATTAGAATCAAGAACTTCTTTTTGTTAAAAGACAGTGAAGAAAGTGAAGAGTCATTCTACAAGCTGGGGGCACATATTCATAACATATCTAACCAACAAAGGAACACTATTGAGAATAAATAATTATAACAATAAATAAGGAAAAGATAACCCAATAGAAAAATGGACAAAAGACCAGTGGTCCATAAATATGCTCCAGCTCTTTAGTAATGAAGAAAATGGAAGTTAAGATGACAATGAGATATCATTTTATACCCATCAAATTAGAAAAAAATTTAATACTTCAGTGTTGGGGGAAATGTGGCACAATGGGAGTACCTTTAATGCAGATGGGAGTATAAATTGGTACAACCACTTGGAAAACAATTTGACAGTGTTTTGCAAAACTGAATATGACCACATCCCATGAGCTGTATATTCCACTCCTTTGTATGCACCCTAGAGAGACCCTTGAACAGGTGCAGAAGAAGGTATTTGCAAGATGGATCCTAACAGCATTCTTTGAAATAAACAAGTACTGAGAACAACCTGTATTTCCATGGGTGGGATAATGCATAAACAGTGAAAAAAGATCACGTAGCAGAATGTTTTCCAGCTGTGAAAATGGATGACCTACAACTACATGCAGAAATAAAGATGAATCTTGGAAACATAAAGTGAGTAGGAGGAAAGAAAAAGAAAGCCCAAGAAGACACACAGTGTGAGACTTTTTATAAATCTCAAAAGCAAGCAAGTGGAGCAACATGTTGTTTAGAGATACATCCGTATTAGGTAATGTTATTTTTAAAAGTATGAGAGTGATAAACACAAAATTCAAGAAAGGAATTACCTCTGAGGGAGAGGCAGGGAGGGAGTACTTGACTTCAAGGGTAAGCTGCTCCAATATAGGAATCATGTTCTAGACCTGAAATTTGGGGTGGGTTTGCAGGTATCCCTCTTATTACTATTGTAATTTATGGATACATCGTATTTTTAAAAAATAACTGTTGGATGATTAAAAATAAATATTAATGTCAAGCAAATGATTTCATTAAGAGGCAAGCCAGAAACTAGGAAAATAAATTTGTAACACATCAATCTGACAGAAGAACACCTACATAAGAAAAGTACAAAGAACTCAATGAAAAAATGGGCAAAAAACTTGAACAGGCACTTTGTAGGGCTGCCCTGGTGGTCCAGTGGTTAAGAATCTGCCTTGCAATGCAGAGGATACCAGTTCTACCCTGGTTTGGGAGGACCCCTGCATGCCTTGGGGCCACTAAGCCCGTGCTCTGAAGCCGTTGAGCCACAGCTACTGAAGCTTGCATGCCCTAGAGCCTGCACTCCGCAACAAGAGAGGCCATTGCAATGGGAAGCCCACGCACCCCAAGCAGAGAGCAGCGCCTGCTCGCCGCAACTGGAGAAGCCCTGAGGACAGCAGCAAAGACCCAGTGCAGCCAGAAATAATTAGTTCAAAAAAAGGTCTTGAACAGGCACATCACAAAGAGCCATCCAAATGGTAAATAAGCATTGAAAAAGTGCTTAACCTCATCACTCATGTGGGAAACGCAAATTAAAACCTCAGTGAGATACCAACATGTACCAGACAAGACAGCTAAAACATAGAAAGTGAAAGTGAAGTCGCTCAGTTGTGTCTGACTCTGCCACCCCGTGGACTGTAGTCTACCAGGCTCCTTCCTCCATTGGATTCTCCAGGCAAGAATACTGGAGTGGGTTGCCATTTCCTTCTCCAGGGGATCTTCCCAACCCAGGGATCGAACCAGGGTCTCCTGCATTGCGGGCAGACGCTTTAACCTCTGAGCCACCAGGGAAGCCCTAAAACATAGAAGTCTGACAATATTAAGTGCTGAAAAGGATAGAGAGCACCTTTCATTTTCAGAGCGAGAGTAGGTCATCTTATTCTCTTCTGAAAACGGTTGGACTTTGTCTACTAAAGCTAAATATATGCTCAGCCCTATCATTCAGTAATTTCATTACCAGGTATTCACCCAAGAGAAATAAATGCATATGTCTACAAAAGATATGGATGAAAATGTTCATGGCAGCCTTATTTGTAATAGCCCCAAACTGGAAATGACCTACATGTTTATCAACAATGATGTAAGTGTTGATATAGTTGCATAATAAAAAGAACAAATTACTGATACAACATGGACAAATCTTTGACATTATGTGGAGAAAAAGTCAAATACACACGTGCTGTATATTTCCATATGTATGAAGTTCAAGAGCAGGTTAGTTAATCTGTGATGGAAGAAGTCAGAGTAGTGGCTGCTTCATGGAAAATACACGAGGGAACTTTGGGATAAAAATGTTCTGGATGTTGATCCGAGTGGTGACTGTATGGTGTATACATATGCATGGGATTCCATACACATTTTATATTGTTGAACAATCAAGATTTGTGTATCTACCATATGTAGGTGATACGATTCAAAAAAATTCTTCATGTCCCCTTTTAACCCAGTTTCTCCTCCCCAGAATGCCCTGTATAAGAATTCTGGAACCCTTGACATTTTGCCTGAGGAAAGCTGCTTGAATCGCAGTGAGCAAACACAGCAAATAAACTGAGTATTATTAGGGCCACAGTATGGCTCACAGATAAACAAGAAACCAGCTGAACATTCCTCTCAACCAGTTGAGAGGAATGTATTTTTCTGATGGAATAGAGATAAGTAGAACAGGAAAGCTGACTGCCTCATGAATTCATTTGTTTATTCAACAAATACTTTCTGAACTTCGGCCGTGTGCAGACGTAGTAGGAAGTTCTCTAAGGATCAGGCCATCTTATCCATCCCTCAGCAGCAGAACTAGCTTCATGCTACCCTAGTTTGTTCCCTCTGTACTTGCCTCATTCCTCCACCTTTTCGCCCTCTTCTCTGTGGATCTTTTATGTCTTGACTTTAGGTTGCTTGGATTCAACCTTGGCCTATGAATCTTTGCAACTTAGGCTCTTCCTAATAAAGCTCTGTCTCAGTCAGCTATAGCTGTGTAACAAAGTATACTAAAAGTTAGTAGCTTAAAACAACAGTCCTTTGTCAGTTATAATTCCGTGGGTCAGAGATTTGAGTAGGGATCAGGAGGCATGGCTTCTTCTCCATGTCAACCAGTATCATCTATGAGTGAAAGTTGCTCAGTCATGTCCAACTCTTTGGGACCCCATGGCCTATACAGTCCATGGAATTCTCCAGGCCAGAATACTGGAGTGGGTAGCCTTTCCCTTCTCCAGGGGATCTTCCCAAACCAGGGACTGAACCCAGGTCTCCTGCATTCTGGGCGGATTTTTTACCAGCTGAGCTATGAGGGAGGCCTGGTATCACCTGGGGCAGCTCAAATGAGGGCTTCTCTCTTCTCAACATGCCTGCAGGCATTACTTTAACACATCATTTCCTTTCCCATTGAGCTCTTGTGAAAGTTTCAGATAATGGCTTCCACTGTCCCTAAAACAAACATAATAACATGTCAAACCACAGCCTTGGGCTTTGCACCAGTATGAGGTATCCTCTGTGTGTCTAAGAAAACTTGCTTAAGGAAATACACAGAGGTATCATCCGTTCTATAATTGGGAGATTAAGATTTTTTATTTCTTTTACAAAAGAAAACTTTATTTGGGGGTAAACTCATATCTGGACAATTAAGTGAGTCCTCTCTCTTGAAACTGTTCCCCGCTACACCTAGCTTTCTCCTGGATATCTCACTCCAGCTACATCTTCAAAAAAGTATCATAAAAAATGTAGATGGAGCAAAACAGAAATAAATGTGAAAGGGTGCAGATAAGATACATCAATCAGCCTTCTAAACCAGTAGAAAATTTCAGAAAACACCCATGGAGCTCACGCAGGGCATAACTGCCCTTTAGAGCTTGCAGACTCAGGGAGCATCACTGATACAGGACAGGCTTAGAGAGCTGGGTTACAGTACTGACTTAGTCATCATCTGCTAACTTTAGAGAACTGGGTTACAGTACTGACTTAGTCATTATTGCTAACTTTAGAGAACTGGGTTACAGCACTGACTTAGTCATTATTGCTAACTTTAGAGAACTGGGTTATAGTACTGACTTAGTCATTATTGCTAACTTTAGAGAACTGGGTTACAGTACTGACTTAGTCATCTGCTAACTTTAGAGAACTGGCTTACAGTACTGACTTAGTCATTATCTGCTAACTTTAGAGAACTGGGTTACAGTACTGACTTAGTCATTGCTAACTTTAGAGAACTGGGTTATAGTACTTATTTAGTCATTATTGCTAACTTTGAGAACTGGGTTACAGTACTGACTTAGTCATTATTGCTAACTTTAGAGAACTGGGTTACAGTACTGACTTAGTCATTATTGCTAACTAGAACTGGGTTACAGTACTGACTTAGTCATTATCTGCTAACTGTGATCCCGGCCTTCTCCAGGCCTCAGCTCCTCCTAGTGCGGATTCATGAGGCAGTGCATAAAGCCCCGAGCACCATACAGAGCGCCTTGTAGATAACACAATAGCCGATTGGCTTCCGCTGGGCCTACTGAAGCAGCGCAGCTCTGTAGACCGCTGGCTGCGCCCAACAACCACTTATCAACTGTCACGTAACCATTCCCTGGTAGGCTGTCCCCACTTGGCACTGCCTCTTCCAAAAGAATTGTTCATTTTTCTACTACATGAGGCTGTACACTCTTGTGGTCCAGCACTGGTGAGTCATTTGACCACATAGGAGATTTGATGAAAACATCATATTAACTTGATAGATAGAAGAGGGCTGCTGCTGCTGCTGCTGCTGCTGCTAAGTCGCTTCAGTCATGTCCGACTCTGTGCGACCTCATAGATGGCAGCCCACCAGGCTGCCCCATCCCTGGGATTCTCCAGGCATATACTGTTAAATACATCATAAATAATTCATTAACTTCCAAGCAAGGCTGAAAGTAAGCCTCCAATAGCTTTTTACCTTCACACTGCCTTAAAATTTATCTAAAAACTAGCTTGTTCACACTTTGTAAATTCTTCAAGGATAGATTTAGGGCCCCAGAGCTGAAACGTCAGCTCTTGTGGAAGTAGCCAAACACTGGCCACTGTGCCAGGCACAGCCGAGATGCCCAGTAGAGGTTAGCAGTTTACCTTAGAACATCACTCAAAATGCCACCCTAGGTTGGAGAGGCAAGATGAGGTGGTCAGTGGAAAATTAACAGGTGCTTTAAAACGATGGTCTACTTTATTCCATTTTAGTTTCTCTTGTGTGATTTTGCCCAGTCACTTACTCCTAAAACCCTAAAAGTAAGTGTTGTGTTTAATATTAGCCCACTTGAGCTATTTCTGGCTGGTCGCAGTAGGTTGCACAGTCATTCATGCTTACCATTTCAGAAACTGTTCAGTGATCCAAAGGTTAAAGGCAGGAAGTGGTTTATTCAGGGTCTGGCACAGACGCAGTGAGTGTTCAGTATAGGTGAGTTCTTTTTATGAGAACTGCTTACATTTTCATCTTGAATGACAGCGACAGAATAAGTTGAAATAGCAGTATGTGCTTAAGTACTATTTGATTTGTGTAATTTTCCATGATGTGCTGTATGCCGAGTACTAATAACCTCAGCACTGAAACCCCAAATACTTAGTTTCAGTTTAGTCACCAAAAATTATTTGATGCTCCACATGGCTAATCATGTAGGAATTCATGCTCAAGTACTTCAGAAACTGTTCCATGGTCTAAAGGTTCAACTCAGGATGTGGGTTACACCCTGAAGACAGTGCCAGCCTCCACTCACTTTATAATTTAAGTTTTATCTCTGTCAAAGTAATATATGTACGTACCTTGAAGTCAGAAGTTTTACAATGGAAAAGTTTACAGTGAAATATAGCAGTTCCTTTGGCTCTCCTCCAACGCACCCCCACTAGTTCCCCAGAAGTACCCACTTCCTGTTCTTTCAGCGGTTTCTTCCGCCCGTTACCTCCTTATTTCTAAACAATATGCTTATACTGCTATTTCTGATTTTTTTCATCAACTAGCCACCCTGGAAGACTGAGATTCCCTCTCCTATGGCCCCCACCCCACACTTCTCCTTCCAACTTACCTATTACCACAAGTTTTGGTGAAATCAATATCAGTATTCAACATTCATAATAACTATTATGTAAATATTATTCCCAGATGAATTGTATATATCTTGATTTCAATTCTTTAATCAAGTTCCTGCACAAGACCTTTGGTAACCAAGCTAATAATTTGCTTGGTTTTCTAAATACCTATCTCTAACTTATCCCAAGTTGCCAACTGGAATGTAAATTGCTTCTCAGTACATTCAAACTAATGAGATATCCAGCAGCCTAATTTTTTTCTTAACTATGTCCCTCCTAGAGTCCTACTGCTTCTAATTACCGTCTTCCTTAGAACTTTAAATGGTTTCTTCTTTGCTCTAAGAAATCAGAATTTATTTTAGAAATTGGTTGATATATAGTTATTTTAAGCTAGTTTCATCAGGACCTTGAACATTCAAGCTTCGTGCTCTCAATAAACTCAGTCTGGATGAGGAAACCCATGAACCAGAAAGATGCGGAGACACTTGCAGGGAATAAAAACAAGAGGTCATCCCAGGTGGAACTGGGTGGGTGCTCACCTTTGGGATCAGGCAGATGTGGGTTTGAATCCTGATTCTGCCCCTTGTGGGACCTCTGGTAACCAACTTAACCTCCCAGAGCCTCAATTTATTTCTCAATGAAATACAGATACTACTCACCTTTCCAGAATGTTGGAGAGATTATATCAGAGAAGAGACATGGGAAATCACCTACTACTACTTTGGACCATAACAGTCCCAGAAAAACTCTCCAAATAAAACACAAGGTTCACATACCTTAGGCTTTGTGCCATCATTAATTTCGTATTGCAATCATTCTCCCCCAGAGCACCATACAAACTTCGGGCTTTTACAGTTTTGTAGCTAGTGGAAGCTCAGTTAAAAACATTTTTTCGGCCTATGCCTCGAGGCATGTAGGATCTTAGTTCCCTGACCAGATATCGAACCTGCACACCCTGCATTGGAAGCATGGAATTTTAACCACTGGACTGCCAAGGAAGCCCAAGATGCTGTTTTACTGGAAGATAAACCCTATGTTGCAACTCATCCCCATTTCAGAGTTCAGCTCAAGTTTTGCATGTCAGAAATTCCTTGCAGTGGTTATGAGAAAAATTGCCCCAGTAAAAATTCTGATCTTTCATATTTTAAAAGAATTCTTGCCTGGAGAATTCTGTGGACAGAGGAGCCTGCCAGGCTGCAGTCCATGGGGTTGCAAAGAGTCAAACATGACTAGCAACTAAAAAAATTATCAGGTTTCAAATTAGCCATCAGGTGATATCTATTGTTAGGTCGCTCAGTCCACTCTTTGTGACCCCATGGACTGCAGCATGCTGGCCCTCCCTGTCCATCACTATCTCCCAGATTTTGCTCAGATTCATGTCCACTGAGTTGGTGATGCCATCCAGATCACCATTAAGTCTCTTCGCATCCTCTGCAGACAGCGACTAGGTAGCATTGGCAAAAATACCAGCTGTGGGTCTGTTCATTTGATTTTTCTGGCCTTTCAAATCTATTTTTTTAATTTATATGAAATGAATAAATGTTATTTTTTTAAAAACCCAAATGAATCCTGATTAAACAAAATTCACCTTGACATCTCCCTTCATCTCATCTTCCCACAGAAAAATCACTGTTATGTGTTTGATTAGTAGCCTTCTGGAGTTTTTCTGTCTGTGCATTCTTAAGCATGATTGGGCTACCCTGATGGCTCAGATGGTAGACTCCACCTGAAATGCAGGAGCCCTGGGTTCAATACATATATTGATATATTATATATATATATATTCCTGGATTCAATTTACTTACATGTTTTAAAGGAATTTAGTGTCGATGGTTTTCAATGGGGTAATCCTGCAATTTTCCTTTTCCTTGTTGTCCTTGTCTTATTTTGTTACCAGTACTTCATCAGGTATTTATAGGGGTCTCCCTCTTTTTCAGTGCTCCAGAAGAATCTGTGTAAAATTAGATTTCTTGAAAACTTAGTAGAAATAACTTTCAAAATCATGAACTTTTGTGTTATATATGTTATGGAATCTTAAAATGTTTTTTTAGAAGTTATAAAGTTCTTTTGCTTTCCATTTTATTCATTTTTCCAATTTGATAATTTCATTTACATTATCAGTTTCATTAACATATCTATTCAGAGTATTCAATTAATGTCTTTTAAATTTCTATCTCTGTACTTTTGTATTTTTATGGTTAATTTTTAACATGTATTTTTCCTTCTTGGTCAGTGTCCCCAAAGTTAATTCCCCTTTTCAAAGTCTATTTTGGGCTAATTTTAAAAGTTTTTTCTATTACCTTGTTTCTCCTTACCAAAGGTTTATTATATTGCTCTTGATCTATCTTTAAAATGGAGGCTTGCCTTTTAGAATTTTCAGTCATTGGTTTTCACATACTAACATTTAAAGTCAAACATTTATCCTTAGTATGGTTTTGATACATCTTAAGACTTTTGTTGTTAGTCCTAATTTTTAAACATTTTCCACCATAACTTCTCTAACCCATAAGTTGTCAGGTTAGTTTTAATTTTCTAAACATGAAGAATTTTTCATTTTTGTTATCGTCTTCTAAGTGAACTGTTGTGCATGTTTTCACCTTAGTTTTGCCAGTCCTATAAATTTGTGTCCATTGACTCATGCTATATGTAAGCTTATTTGGCTTCTTCCACTCAGCAATAAATATAAGATTTATCCACATTTCTGATTGAATTAGTAGGTCATTCCCCTTTATTGCTAAATTCTGTTGCATAAATACAATTTATCCATTGCCTGCTGATGGACAAACATTTGTTTCCAGTGTTTGGCTACTATTAATAAAATGGCTATGAACATTTTTTCACAAATTTGTTGTGAAAATTTCACCACAACCATCTGTTGAATGCTTTAATTTTTCCTGCATAAAAAGCAAATGCTGAGTTGAAAGAGAAATGTATCTTTACTTTTACAAGCAAGTCCCAAAACTTTGTTCCAAAGTGGTGTTATGATTTTCACCAGCAACACTGACAAAGTTCCAACTGCTCATTTCTGCAACATATTAGTGTTATTGGTTAAATTTTGCTGTTTTGCTGAATAGGTAGTATCTGTAATTTAAAAGTGCATTTCCATGATCACTAATGATGCAGAGTTGTTTTTTAAATGCATTTATTAGTTACTCATGTATCATCCTTTGTTAAGGACCTATTCAAGTCCATTTAAAAATGGAGCTGTTCTTTATTGAGTTGTAAGTTCTATATTCTGGATAAAGTCCTTTGTCAAGCAAATGATTTGTGAACATTTTCTCCCAGTCAGAATGCTTTTTCACTTTCTTATGATGTACCTTTATGAACATGCATTTTATTTTGATAAATTTAATGTTTTCATTGATTTCTGCATCTTGTCAAAAAAATTGCCACTCCCCAAATGTTCTTTGATGCTTTTAAAAGCTTTGTAGTTTCAGCCTTTACACTTAGATTTTATGATCCATCTGGAATTTTTGTGTTTGGTAAGAGGCAGGGTCAAGGTTTATTAAAAATGGTTATCTAATTGTTTCAGAATGACTTGTTAAAAAGTACTCCACATTAAAAATCGCTTTGGTGCCTCTGCCAAAAATATTTTGGTGATGCATTGTGTGTGCATCTGTTTCTAGACTCTGTCGTATGCATCTAGTTGCCCTAATGCTAATATCACATGGTTTTAACTACTGTAGTTTTGCAGCAAAACTTGAAGTTCAGAAGTGTATGTGAAAGTCGCTCACTCTTTGTGAGCTGTAACTTGCTAGGCTCCTCTTGTCCAGTGTATACCCTTCTTCAGGATTATCTTGCTCCTTTCGGTCCTTTGCAGTTCCACGTTAACTTTAGGTCATTTTGTCTCCTTAAAAATACTTGCTGTTGTAGGGAGTAAGGTATTGTGGACTTAAGCAGCACCTCAGATAGCTCTGAAAAACTGCTCCAGAGGTTGTGGGGGGAAAGGACAATATATATGTGATTCTGGTGAAGGGTGAGTACACGCAGTCAGGCACATTTTTCCAGGTTTCTGCTAGTCTCATGAAGCTTTCTGCTAGTCAAGATGAACAGTTATCACTGTGAAGGATTTTAGTGCTTTTCTCCATATGAGGAGATACAATTGGGCTAATAAAATCAGCTCCTGACATATCTGAAGACCTGTTCTGCCAGTGCCCCCAGTACCCCCCACACCAGCACAGAGCATCTCATTTCTGTGCACCCTGAACTTTTAGTGGGTGTTGAAAATCAGCAGCTGCAACAGCACATGACTTAGTCCTTGTAGAGACAGATGGCAAGTGCCAGTTTGCAGTTGACATTCTATTTACCATACCCTCTGTTATACAGCTCTGGATAGCAGACAGGTCCCTTTAATCTAGGTGGTATACAGGTATGGTTTTCCATTTTTGTTCCTTAAGCCAATGCATGACCTTTGGAGTATTCAATTTGCAGACATATAAGCAAAGAAAACAGAGGTTTGATCAAAACATTCAACAATATTCAATTTTGTCTTCAGTTTAAAGACTTTCTATATCAAATTACTTATCTATGCATTCTGTGTGAGATCATTAACTGGCAGTGAACTGTGCAAACCTCTTCTGGTCCTTCTTTCTAGTGTATAAAAACTTGTTTGGAACTTTTTAATGATCACTTGTTTTCCCCTTGCTTTATTAGTTACTACCAAGATATTAATTAGAGATTTGCTGTTAAAGTAATTCAAACCCAATGCCCTCGGTGATATGAAAAGGTATTATCTCAATTGTTTAAAAATTATCACACTATTCTCCTCTGTTCTTTACATTTTAATTTCCTGATGGAATGAAAATTGTTTGATAAAAGCTACTATTTACCAAGTCCTGTCTGAAACACTGTGAATACTTTACATGTACCATCTTGATCTTCACGGCACTGAGGTTAAGTACTGGGTTGGCCAAAAAACCCCATAAAAACCAGAACAAACTTTTTGGCCAATCCAGTACTATCCCCTATTTCTGGCTGAATAAATAGAAAAAAAAGTTCCGGAATTTGCTCGAAGTCCATAAACATCAGCAGTAATATTCAAAATTTATGCATGTGATTTAAGATCTTTGTATCTCCTTAGCCTGCACTCTTAAACATGGTTATATGCTTGCCTCTATGTGTATAAGAGGGAAAAGCAGACAGAAGCTCCCAGGACAGATCATTTCATCCAGGTTTACAGTTAAAAGCATTCAGCAGAGGTTGAAGAACCCACTTGAATAAATACAGGAAACTTAAAGGCTGACAACTAAAGAAGAAACTGGAAAACTAAAAAGCAGTTCTCAAAACCCAAATGAAAGGTCATATTCAGAGGTGCAAAAGGACTAAAGCAACTTAGTAATGTGACAAGGGCACAGCTACTCAACTGGAAAACCACCATCCCTCGTATGTGAGTTGCTGAGCTGACATTACATTTAGATGAGTATTATTAAAAACACAGGGATATACATAGTGTTTAACAAAAACTGGTTAAACTGTTCTGTGCATTTTCAAAGTGTGAAATTCACTTAAGTGACACACTGTATTTCCCATTAGTCAGCTCTATCAAGCTTGTGAGTCTTCCTCCTCCAAAATAGTTCAATAGATTTATGTTAAAGACAACATGTGTATTGAAAGTAGCAATTTTATTTGAGTTAAAATTATTTACAAAAACCCAAAGACATACTTCATGAAACTGGTACAAACTATTTTTTTCCTGCCGTTGGCTTTTGCTCCAAAGATCACAGCTGAGAAATACTGTATAAAATAAAAATAGGATTGGATTCAGAAAAGTACTCTACCTTCTAGTTTCCAATTGGTAGTATTTACAGAAATATTTACAGTGGAAAAAAAGGTTACTTTAAAACTTTAGTTAATTTGCAAGTCAGCCTCAAGTACCCTAAAATGCAGAGTTCTCTGAGGGTTAAACACACACAAATGCACTGCGTTTGGTGAGGTGATTTCTCCCCCACCACTCCCCACCAAAATCTGCATCTCTATCAGTGCTTGACAATTAGTTATTATTTAAAAAACAAAACAAAACAAAAAACTGTTAAACACTGAGGTAAATCAATTCTCAAATGATTACCAGTGTAACAGAAAAATGTAGTTCGCCCTGATTGTTCTTATCCAAATGTTTTATAATATCCCTTACCATTCAACCACAAGTCAGTTTTACTAAAAATCTCCTTTTTCTAAATCCAATGATTAATAAATATCAATGTATTTTAAAATAATTTAACTAATTCAATTTTATGGGTATCATTCACCAATAAGCATTTTAAGTAGTTTGCTAAGCTAGCTGGTATACTCAGGGCAAACACAGCCTCAGTCTTTCCCAAGTTACACTGGCATACTATGCTCTTAGAAGGTGATGGGTGGGGGGCTGGGGTGGGTAGGAGGAAGAAGAAAACAATTTGACTGGAATCAGTTACTTCCTTATAGATTGCCCAACAATCTGCATTATCAAAAATAGGAAGACAATAAAAGGCAGCCACTGCATTAAAAAACATTACAGCTGGCACTGATCCAAGAGCCCCGATTTGTCACTTTATACAAGGAAATAACAAAGTCTAAATGGGTAAAAATTAGACTTTTAGCTATTTTCCCCAATACACACCAAACTAATATTTTTATGGCTTCAAGTTTTACAAATCCAATGAAGAAACATGATATAACTACCTGAAAGGTATTTTAAAGTATTAAATGAAAATCTCTGGAAAGCCTGTATTCAGGCCCAATCAGTAAAAAAGAAAAAATGTATAACCAGTGGTCTGAACAATAATTAATACAATAAAAATTTGCAATGTTGTAAAATTAAATATATAAAATATGTTACTGTGTGCTCCAAACAACACACTGTTCTATGAACTAAAAGAATCTGGATGAAGAAAAAGGATCTTCTCTAAACCAACAATTTAAGGCTTTGCGTTTATGCATTTGATCCTGTCACTCTTATAGAAGAATATACATGTTATCTGGAAACATGAATTCCACATTGGTGTTTTAGCTTCCTTATATTTACTGTATTGAACATTAGAAAATATATCTAGAGAGTTCTCCCTCAAAACTTAATCATGTTTCGAGAGTCTCCCCTGACTTTAAGGGTTAAACTACCCTGGGTTTGTCTGTTTTGCTTCATCCTTTAACAGGGCACATCATCTTATATTCCCTCAAACTGTTATTTGTTTGCTTGCGTCTATAGCTATGACTTACTATGGTATGATAATGAATATGGTCATGGTCTCAAAGGTGAAAAATACTTCAACAACCCAAACCAAATCAAGAATAAAAAAATATACTAATCCCTTGTGTCTTTGGATTCCATCTAATTTTAAATATAGACAGTAGTTCAGGGAACAACAACAAAAAAAATTCACAAAATTATTAAAAGCTTTATTTACGATTGGAATCATTCAACAAAAAAGCAAAAGCAAATGAGCCTGAAAAAGGAACTAAGCTGTTGTCTAGAATGTCCTCAGAACATTCAATACCTCAGTAGCTATGCTGCCTTTGCACCTGGCTGGCATGACAACAGTGGCTCAACATACACAGCAGTTGCACTAACAGCAGCACAAGTTTCCCCCTAGAACTTGCCCAGAACAAAGCAAGAGAACAAGGGGAGAGTATAAATTCTGCCAAAGTGTGTTTAAATACTGCGTGGAACTGTTAACAGCCTGAACCTTTTCCCTCATTTTTGATAGCTGCAGATTGATGTAGTAACTGTCATTTAGCAAATGCAGAATGCATGACGAAGAAGAAATCAGGTGGCCTTAAAAATCCAAATATGAATGATACTGATGAATGTTCTTGGTGTATCTTCAAGGACTTCTTCCGTGACTTTTCTTTGTCTAAGTATAGCTCCAGCATTGCCGAGCACCTGAAGCAAAGGGCAAGCAGCTAGCAGTGTTCCAAGTACTCAATCACTCTAGAGATGGACTTCTGGCCCGTAGTTCCAACAGCACACTGGAAAGGGGAGGGGTGGAGGTCGGGGGCGGGGGTGGGGGGGGTGGGTGGGTTGGCGGTGGGAGTGGAGGGGAAGTCACAGTTAATTCTCCAAAGCACTGCATCAGAGCTTAAACTATTTAGCTTTATTAAACCAAACATTATGACTCAAAACAAGGTGAGATCAAACTATGGCTTTCATAATACAGTATCAATGTATTTGGCCCTAATAATTCAGTTACCTTAAAGAAACCATGCAATTATTAAAAGAAAATCATTTTTTTGCTTCTGTTCATGATGGCCATAATACTTGTATTTCTACTGTCATTTCTTAAAAAGTATTTATTGAATTTTTCTTTTAATTACAGTATTTATGCTTTGGCTTTCTGGTTGCAAATCATGTGGGATCTTAGTTCCCTGACCAGGGACTGAACTTGCACACCCTACACTGAAGGTGCCGTCTTCACCTCTGGCCTGCCAGGGAAGTCCTGCATTTCTACTGTCATAGTGTGTCGTATGTAAAACCACAGAATACAAGTTACTTACGGTAAGATTCATGAAGCTCAGGAATTTTTTGAGCATCTCTGTCATTATTGAAAAGTCCCCTTCTGGCAGATACTCCCGCACAGTGGTCACATTGATCTAAGGAAACAAACCAAAGGAGCACTGGTCAGGTGGCAGAACACAGGAGTCTGAACCTTGCACTGTGTAGTTGGTTTTGGCACACATCCTGTTTCAAACTTATACAAGGTCCTTAAACTCCCTGGTTAATATGCAATTTCCTTTTCCACACTCTAACTTTTGTGACCTGTGAGTCCATTCTCTACCTCACCCTATCCCATCCTCAGAAAGAAAGGAAAAAGATAAAGCTGCCAAAGACTACAAAGAAACATTTATGTGCATATTTACTTTTGTAAATGCACAGAAAAATGCCTGAAATAACAAAATGTACTGTAGGGGGTGGGGCAGAACGAGCAGGGATAAGAATAGCAAGGAAATGCAGACTGAGAAAGTATCCATAAAGCTGATCAGGAATGTAAAGAAAAAGATCAAGGAAAATTCTTCATGTAGGCTAGGAATTAACTGTATCTTTCCAAAGGAAATCTAGTATCATCTATAGAAAAAAAATGTACGCAATGTCAGGACAGAAGATTAGGATGTTTCCCTCCGTTATTAGCAAGAAGCAGCCAAACTGTATATAAACCAGTTTATGGTAAGAAAAACACATGGCCTGCTTAAAATGTTGTTTTATTTCAATACGTATTTAAAATGCTTTAAAGATTCATAAAGAATAAAAGGAAAAGCTCTTCTAAGGAGGCTCACCTATAATAAAAAGCACATACAAAAAGAAAAAAAAGACGGGAAGAGGGATGCTTTTGATTTCGTATTTGTTGATGAAGACATGGAAGAGTACATATTATCCTCTTAGGAAATTTGCAACCAATCCCCTCTCTCCCACTTTTACAGCTACTCAGTAAAAGCTTGCAGCTCCAATCCTGAGGGATTTTGCCATCTTTCAATGCTGTATTTTGAACACACACTGAGGCTATATTGAGTGGCACATCGTGAGGGCAACAGCTAGCTGCAGAGGTAACGCAAAGCTGGGTTTAAATGCACCCTAACCAACTGCACAGAGAGGGGCAGGGTAGCACGGTGGTGGGAAGACTGGATGCTGGCTATGAAGATGGCTCAACAAAAAAGGGTGCCTCTCTCATTCAGAGTAAAGAATTAGATCCTAGGTTTCAAGTGAAAGCTTCTCAACAACCCAAATCAAATCCTTTTCTATCAACAAATTACGAGTACAACACAGTAAGTAGCCAAGGCATGGGAAGGAGAGTCAGAGCATTTACTTTAAAAGTGTGCAATAAATGGTAGTGTACAGGAGGTAAGAAAAGGTGTGAAGCGGCATGGCCTACTTCAGAAATTTAGAAACGCAACCAAGGGGTGTGACAGACTCTAATACTAGATCAACTATGCTTCAGTAAAATAAAATACTGGAGAAGCAGTTAAGTTTGGAGTCTTATAGCAGTAAACAAAGCTATCATTTCCTAAATGACAGTGAGTCAAGAAAGACTGGCAGGTTGGAGGGTTAACATGATCAGATGTGCTCTTAAGGAAGTTAGCTATGGTGGTGGTATGTAGGATTTCAGGAAAGGAGAGTTGAGAGCAGCAAGAACAGAAAGGCCACAGAGAAGACTGACCATTAAAACACACCAGATGCCTACCGGGCAATGGAAAGTGACACCAGGGTCTCCTGGGCTTCCTAGGCATGCTGTGCTTTACCTTAGAACAGCCCTTACTGCACATAACCACCTGATTCTCGTCTTTCCTCCACTTAAACACTGGGCAAACCAATGTCTTTTACATTTTGTGGCATCAGCTAGCTTTTCAGGGTTAATCATAATGACCCCTAAGGTAAGAAAGACATCCTGGGCTCTATAAATTCACAGTATTGTCTACAACCTAACCTCTCGAGACATGAGAGACAAATAATTCACATCTGAAAAAAACTCAATTTTCAGATTACTTAAGAACACAACTGAAACCAGGGTGTATGCAAAATATGTAAAAATCTTTAAATAGCATACCCACTCTTTTTTGGGGGGTGGGGGTGGGGTGTGCTTTCCTCCTCCTTTTTGCTTGGTATGTGCTTCCCATTTGCCCTTAAAATCTCTGAATTTTAAGGAAATAAGGACAAGGGCTGAGCTTGAAGACAGTCCAGGAAAGGAAATAAAGATTTGTGGGGCCTCTAGCACCATGGTAAGAACTCTGGTCTTGATCCTGAAAGCAGTTGTGCCAGCAAGGGCCAGCAACGAAGTGGGCCAGTATGTACTCAGCTCAGAGCCTTTCTACAATATGGAATAAATGAACAAGAAAGATCCAGAAAAACACACTGGACTTAAGACAAATAAGGTACACAGGAAGAACAAAAATGACAATGGATAAAACTTGATGGCAAAAATGAGGAAATGTGGGTGGGCAGACAGAAGCCCTTCATATCATGATTACGTTCTTTTCTTCTAGCCCTCTAGTCTTAAGAAAAGAGAAACTAGCCATCCCACTATACAACAGGTCTCCATTCTTTCTTGCATCCTGAATGCCCTTGCTTGTAGGGGGAAAAAACCCACCTCTCTTTTATTTTAAAATTTCTCTCTTCTACTGGGCCTCTCTGTTAAAAAAATAAATTTAAAAAAATCCCACGTGTCCTCCATTTTAAAGCAGACTGTTCAAACAGTGAGAAATGTCCACTTCTGTGCTGATTCAGCCCAACTGTGTACACATTCACATCCTTTTCGTAAAGTGAAAGTGAAGTCGCTCAGTCGTGTCCAACTCTTTGCGACCCTATGGACTGTAGCCCACCAGGCTCCTCTGTCCATGGGTTTCTCTAGGCAAGGATACTGGAATGGGTTGCCATTTCTTTCTCCAGGGGATCTTCCCAACCCAGGGATCGAACCCAGGTCTCCTGCATTGCAGGCAGACAGTATACCCTCTGAGCCACCAGGGAGAGCCATGATTTTTCAGTTAACTCATGATCTAAATCTCACATAGTAATCCCATTTTCCTGGCCAATGAGTCATCAAACAAAAGCATGTGAGCCAATCTTGGCCAAGGTAAAGGAAGTCGACTTTCTGCATCAGGTGTGGAAAAGTCCTAGGGAAAAGAAATCATTGCTCTTTAAACAAAGAGAAACAAACAGGCCACATTCTTCTGCTGGGCACTATTTAACTAGGTGAGACACAGAGTCAGCATAGGTGCACGAAGAAAGCTAGCAAAAGACAACACGCAGAGGAGAGCAGAGTTTAAAGGTAGAAATTATGAGTCCTTGGTATCACTGAGGCGAACCTTTTCCACCTTAAGCCAGCTGAGCACAGGTCTCATATGGTGCTTTTACTTCAACCAAAGACATATAAGTTGATTCCTCTATCAATCTGGAACTTTCTCATCGAAACCAATATAAGTTCACCAAATATTTGAAAGTTTTTAACAGGAGGGAAAAATAAAGTAACAAGTTAATTAAGTAACGATGTGAAGTGGCTGCAGTGAAATTCTTTTAGGATAACATAAAACAACACAGAACTCTTACTTACTGGACTCTCCTGGCAGAGACACCCAAGAAGCAGTGCGGTGTATGAGGCCACAATGCAATCCTCCATGTGTTTGCCAGCATGTTGAAGGGCTGAAAGTATTAAAACAGAAAACTAATAGTGCATGTGCATATATATATAAACCAAAAACTACAACAACAAAAGCACCTAGGAAACCAGCAACTGTGTCATCTTTACTTCAAAACTGCTAAACGTTGATAATGGTGCTGCTGCTGCTGCTGCTGCTGCTAAGTCACTTCAGTCATGTCCGACTCTGTGTGACCCCATAGACGGGAGCCCACTAGGCTCCCCCATCCCTGGGATTCTCTAGGCAAGAACACTGGAGTGGGTTTCCATTTCCTTCTCCAATGCATGAAAGTGAAAAGTGAAAGTGAAGTCGCTCAGTCGTGTCCGACTCTTCGCAACCCCATGGACTACAGCCTACCAGGCTCCTCCGCCCATGGGATTTTCCAAGAAAGAATACTGGAGTTGGGTGCCATCGCTTTCTCTGGATAATGGTGCTAGGAAGATGTAATATCCACACAAATTAACCAAAAAAAAAAAAAAAAAAACCCCCACAAATGGTAGAGGGACCTTAATATAAAAGCTAAAACCATAAAACCCTTAGAAGAAAACACAGGACTAAATATTTGTGCCCTTGGGTTAGGAAATGGTTTCTTAGACACACCACCAGGACCACAAAAGACAATATAAAAAATAGGTAAGTTAGACTTTATCAAATTTAAAGCTTCACCTTCAAGAAGACAACTCATAGAATTTATCTGCAAACCAGGTACTTGATAAGAATCGAGGCTCTAAAAATTCTACTCAATAACAACAAAAGATAACCCAATTTAAAATATGGGCAAAATATCAAAACTGTAAACACCCTTAGGAGTCATGTTACTTGGTTGCTTCTCTTCACAGACAGTAAAGAGAGGCCCAGGGAGGAAACACAGACCTTCCAACAGTACACACACGCCACTCTCACCGCTAGGTGAAGACTGCTACCAAACAGCAAAGCCTGTGTGCACTCAACCAGAGAGGCCATAAAACAGCAAGATTATGACCACACATGAAGTAAGAAAATGTTTTACAGGGGAAAAAACACACACACACATCTTTTAAAAAATAAAGCAGTCAAAGAAAACATACCTTTATTGAGGTCGAGTTCTTCATCATCCTCCTCCTTCTTGTTTTTCTCTTCTGCACCATCAGTCTTCTCGGTTGATACCCACTGTATTTCTCCACTTGTTTCTTGCCACTCTCCACTCTTATCATGCTGAGTGGTGGGCGCATCTTTGATCAATTCATCTGTTTTACTTTCTGCCAACTGTGCTGCTCGTTCTCGCTCAAGGAACAGCTGATAAACATTTTTGAAGGTAATTAAAAAGGGATCACCTACCAACATCAATGTACCCAAATATAAGGCTCCCTTTGCTTTTAAACATCATTAACCCTAAGAAGCATACTGTCTGGTAAAAAGGCTACACATCAGTAAAAGCCCTAGCTCTACATCCAACTGAAGACAAAACAAAACTATAAATGCTGCTGGGATTCAATTAAGTAAATTATCTATTGATGATGCATGCATTCTATTTTTAAGAATGAAAATCTCAACACTTTCCTTTAATTTGGATAATAACGGGCAGGAAGTTCAAGCAAAAATTACAAATTAAAAGTTAAAATTAAAACAGTTAAAAATTCTTTAAATCCAAGCAGCCTGGATAAATTAACTGGAAGGAAGAGAGGACACTGGATAAAGTTTCACAATATTTGGGGAAAACAAATGGCTTCTTTAAAAGAAATTTAAAGAAATAAAAAACAAAGAAAGTAGAAAACAAGTTCTCAGAGAAAGGCAGAACTAAATCTCAACTGCTATATTAACAATAAAAGTATAGTGCTTGCTTCAGCAACACATATAACAGAGAATATTAGCATGGTCCCTGTGCAAAGATGACACTGATATACAGACTTGTTGCCTACAGGGAGGGGGATGGGAGAGGGAAGGACTAGGAGTTTGGGGTTAACAGGTGCAAACTATTACATACAGAATGGATGGATACAAGGTCCTACTCCACAGCACAGGGAACTAAATTCACTGTGATGGGATAAGCCATAAGGGAAAAGAATATGAAGAAGAATGCATATGTATAGCTGAGTCACTTTGCTGTGCAGCAGAAATTAACACTGCAGATCAACAACATTTCAATTAAAAAAATCCAAGTACAATTGTCAATGGAAGTATACACCAAAAAAGTCTAAAAAGGAAACATACTAAAAACTCTTGCCTTCACTTACTTATTTCCCTGTGCTGGCACAAAGTTGAATATACAGAAAGCATTTCATATATTTGCTGATGTGATCTGGAGAAACCCTAAATTACTGATGACAGCTATCAGAAAACTAAATGCCAAGTAGATCTCAAAAACTTGCTGAAATATACAGAAGAATGGTATGTAAACGCTAATACCCTTAAGAAAGTAAATGTATTTTATAGTTTTTTCAGTTTGACTTCTAATTTAGTAAATATCAACAGATAAAGCACACATAAACAAAGCTCTTTGGAGTCCCCAGTAATTGTTAAGAGTATAAAGGGGGGGTGGGCCAAAAAAAAAAAAAAAGAGTATAAAGAAGTCCTGAGATCAAAATGTTTGAAAAGAGAATGACAGGCATCTAGTTGCAGATTATTTCCTGAAAACATAGTTCACAAGCACTTCTAGTTTCAAAAAGACCAAAAGGATTAAAGGTTAGCTAAAATTTCAGAAAAATTGAAAAGGATGGTTCATTATTACTGTCACTTAAGGAAATGACAAAAGTAGCTTGCAAAAAGATAAAAACTGTAATGCCAGCATTGTCGAAAAAACCCCAAAAACTCACATATAGTTTTGGGAGGAAGTATAAACAAGAGGAAAGGGAGTGTTTGGGGTGGGGTGAGTTGGGGACATCAGTTTTAACATATTAGTACATATTCTAACAAGTTAGGAAATTACTCCAAAGATATACATACTTTGAAAAGTATGTCCCAGTATTCAGATGCACACAGTCCTGGGCACAGATCAGACCAGTAAATGCTAGAGGACTAAGGCTAGAAGTTAATACCTAATTTGTTGTTAATGATCTATCTTTGATTCATAAACAAATGGGCCTTGTTTCTGCTTTTTGCTAACAGTGTCTAATGAGTGACTGTCATAGCTGAAAACAGCGGAGTAAATGAAGTAATGGTACACATTCTAACCTCTCACTGAACTGGTAAAAATATCAGAGGGAGAGAGGAGGCTGAAGGGAGACAGAAGATGCAAGTGATCAAGAACTTGGACAGATGCAACGAACAAAGGGTTATGGTTAAACTGTTGCTTACCTGCACTAAAGCCTGAACTGCATGAACTTGTCCAGCTATCCTTAAACTATCATCTCCTTCTCCACTACAGAAGGAAGAATCAAAAGAACATGATGTTTCCATGTTGACAAGACAGTGCCGATTTCGAGCACTATATTCCACTAGATTTATCAGTAGACCTAAACCCTACAAAAATGAAAACATGCATGTTACCACAGGTGAGGATTAAAAGCAAATGAACACAATATGCGTAACCCTTCATGGCAGCCAGAAAGCAAGCCAGTGCTCGACCATCTACACGGTTAAACCCAGTATATAAAATGATCACCTTCCCAATCAAAGACGTCGTTTGCATCATCTTACTAGATCAAGTATGCACGTAAGCAACAAGCCACTTAGACTCACCAGCACTCGAATATCGAATCTCTGCTCCTGAGGTAGGTACTTTGGAACCTGAAGCACGCAGTTCATGGCTGTGCCAATCAAGCCATCCTGCTCTCCTGTTTTGGTGCTGCCCCATTCTGAAGTGGGGAATGGGCAAAGTGTGAAATTGTGACCAACTATTAACACGAATATTAAAAGTTAAAAACACATAGCTTAAAAAAGAATAGTCATTTCTTTATTAAAATATATTGTTGACTGTAATATTTCTAAGCCAAGCCACAAGGCAGGTTCTAAAAATATCAGCTCTTAAAAGCAGTTAAATCTATACATGAATAAGTGAGTTACGTGACAGCAATTTAAAAACCACTACACTGAGAGAAGAAACAAGGGGATTGGCTTATTTTTGCATGTGACACTGTACAGTCTATTAATGAGAATATATGCAGAAGCGTGGCTTACCATTGTCATTGGTTAAGTTGAGCAGCACCCCAATGATGGCTCTCATGCAGTCTTCCACTGCTTTGCCCACGTGGTTAGTTACATTCTGCTGAGGCAGAGGCTTACTGTCAGGTAAGCATATACTGTTCTCAGCACGGTTATACTGCTTAATCAGCTCTTCACAATGTTGTAATGCTCTTAAGAGAAGACAAAATATAGACTATTACGCTCAACAAAAATAGTTATATTAAGAACTTCTACTGACTTGGACCTTAATGCTTTAAATCTGTCATAAAGGCTGTCAAATTAATCTTTTTCTACTCAGATGTTATGTGAACTATTTAATCATGTATCAAACATGTCTGATATCACATTAGGTGCTAAATTTTATTTTGGGAAAACTTGTTAATATAAATTTTTCTAAGCAAAGTGAAAATTATAAACTCGATGTAAAAGTTTATACTACCAACAGCTGTCCCCAATTTTTCCAATCTCTCCAACATAACAAACCTACTACCCCACCTCACCCAAGGTAAAACCATTAAAAGCCAGCACTGGACACTTCTGAATTTCATTTAGATGTTTGTCCTTTAGAATGTGAACTCTCAGCAGGTAGAGGATATTATTTATATTACTATTACATAATAACTGTATAAACAGATACTAAATACTTCATAAACATTAGAACATTTTTAAAAACATGAGGTCATTTAACTGACATGTTTGTCTTCTGGCAGTCATGCAAGGGTATTAGCTACATCTAAGGATTCACAAGATACTACCCAAAGTAACAAAGAAATGTAATCTTTAAGTGGTTCTAGTATTTCTGAGACTCTTTAAATCACCGAGTCCATTAACTTAATATCTATGAGATAATGATGAAACACACAAATTGTGAGTTGATTCTTTATGTATACCATGCAAAATCCTTAAAACTACTATGTCTAATTCCCCTCTAGATGCTTCTTAAAAAAAACTCTCTAATTAGGAAGGTATTCGTGTCTAACCTAAAATAATGTGTTCAGATGTTTGGGGATGTTCACCAGGATTACCATGCTGTTACTGTTAACTGCCTAAGTAGCACTGAACTAAATCTGTTGGGAGGTGAGAAGAGACAGTAAGGGTGTATTGTTTAATTACTCAATATACCATCCTTGCATTTATCAGCATTCTGCTGAAAACTTCAGAAAGTCTGAGGAGTGGTCTTTCACAAACATCCAATTCTAATGTCTACTGACACAAGTTCCTAATCACAAAAGGTTCCTAATGTTTTAGAAGGCATTTGTCAGGAGTCATTAAGCATATAGGAGACATTTTAAAAATAAGATACAAATTTAACTTGCACAAATATTCTTTGGTGAGAAAGTAAAACATAGTAATAGAACAACTAGAACACATACCTTATAGGTATTAAGTATGACACAGAATTCACAAATACAGGATGGAGGGAAAGCCTACAGACTAAAACAAGAATATTGGGAAGTAGAGACTATTAGAAATTTGGGATTATGGGAAAAACTGAATACTGACTGGACTTATAATATGAAGCAATTGCTAATTTTTAAGAGATGAAAATGCTATTTTGGTTATATTTTTTATTTTTATTTTTTTCCTCAATAATTACTTTTTTTTTTCATTTTATTTTTTTTAATATATTTTTTAAAGAGTCCTCTTTTCTCAAGTATTTATGGATGAAACTATATGAAATCTGTAATCTGCTCCAAAATAATATAGAGGGCAGAATGGATAAGGTTATATATACATGGTAACATGACTGGCCAATGTTTGATGATCACATTCAAGCTGCATGTACACTGGGGCTTATCATATTATTGTCTACTCTTATCTCTGTTTGAAATTCTCCAAAACAAGAAGTCAAAACACAGATAAACTTGAGTCAGGCTGTAGAGGGCCTTTGATACTAAGGACTTTGGACATACATCCAAAGACAAGAAATCACACAGATTTGGAGTTTGGGATTATTTTTACAAAACAAAAATCTGAGGAAGGTTAACCCACTGTGGTGTAACGTTGGACAGGCTAGAGGCCAGAGTACCAGGGCAGAGATATCAACAACTAAACAGACTTTTTAGTAAGAAGTTGCTGTTAATAAGCTAGAACCAAGACTGGAGACATACTTGGAAACTTTATACACACTGAGGTGATATCATTAGCCCAGTGTCAAGAACGCTGGGCAGAGAGTGTGAAATGAAGGAAGCTACATATAGATCTGGGAAAATAGGTATAAATAAACAGCAGAAAGCAGCTAGTAAAATTCATTTACAATAAAAATAAGGACTAATGCTTACTACTATATGCCAAGCATTATTTCAGGCTTTACATACGTATATTAACTCCTTCTATATATTGTACATAATCTATATTATATATAATATACAAATGATATTTTAAAATCTTTTTTAGAATTAAAATATTATTTAAAATATGTATCATATATAACTTAAAATATATTAACATACACACTTAATTCTTTTACTGCAACAACCTCGGGTAGGTAGATACAATTATTACCCCCCTTCTGTAAGTTCAGAGCTATTATAGGGCTGATGTTCTGAAGTTAAGATCCAAACTCAAGTCATTCTGGCTTCAGAATCTGTACTCCTAACTTTTGTACCTTACTGCACTGCTTCTTGTTCACAAAACTGGACAGACAGAAGTACTTTATGGAGAAAGGAGACAATGGCACTTCCTTTAGAGTCAATCCAAATGCTTTAAATAAACAGCATGACATTTCAGAAGAACTTACTTAGCTGATGAAACAATGAGTTGTGAATCTTTATAGGCAATCAAGTAGCTTTGATTCTCTGGATTATGCACTGTTACCTAAAAGGGAAAATTTTGAAATTTTGTGGCAATACATAACATTCATTCATTCACACACAACACAAAGCGCTCTAAAAGACATAAAGATGAGGAAAAATTAGCCCTTGTTGTCTAAAGGGAGAAACAACCCACATGTTCTAAATTTAAAATAACAGAGCTACTGCTTTATTACAAAATCAAAACACCACTGTTATAACTGCTTGCTCACCATTAATATATTCTGTACTACACATTCATTGTAATGAACTACCAAGCACTTTAAATGTCAGAAAAGTGCTATCACTAACTTAATAAACTAATATTTTAAAGTTCTTAAGTAGATTCATTTAGACTTTTGAAAAAATTAGATGTTTATTTAACATACTTGACACTCCAGAAGAAAAAGGGAACAATGTGAATTTCATCTGTGCCAAGAACTTTTCATTCACACTAGATTATTTTCCCATAGATGTTTCTACACTGAACTAAGTCATTCATAAAAGTCAAAAAACAAACTGACTGCATTACAATCTCAATTTAGATGAACAAAAGTGAAACTCTAGAGATATATAAATTATGACAGTCTCACACAGAGAGCACATTTAAGATTAGATCATTTTCTTTAAATAGCTGTCCATACTTACACTTTCTAAAACTCGTAAACATCTCTCTGCTCCCCATAATGAGGCTACTAGTTTCTCTTCATCCTCATCTCTACTTAAATGATCCACACATTCTTTCACTAGGAGAGAGGAAATGGACATAGATTAACATGTCTCATCACTTCAATGCTTACCCCCTTTACTAACACTAAAAGTCATCTGTATACATGCTATTAATGTGTTGGAACCTCTCTGAACACTTATTCTAAGTTTTATACAGTGAGAGGCTGAAATGTATGAGACTCTAATTTATGATGATTAATTTTCCAATATCAAACTGCTAATGGCCTTTTCTTTAAAAGTTAAAAGATTCTGAAGATGCTACTAAAAGGAAGAGATCTTTTCAAACTGATGCAATTATTCTTTGAAATATACGAACAGAGTATTCAGGTTTTAAATAAAAAAATGTTGTATGTGTAATATATCATACCTTTATCTACAATGTGATCCAGACCACCCAAAAGCCGCAGTTCTTCTTTAAACCAGTCCCCTGCTCGTTTAGAAGTAAGGGACAGCAAAGTCTCCATAGCTAAATGCCCAGTCTGAAAATCAGAAGCACCATTAATGAATTTTGACTCTGAGTAGTAATTCTGAGGCAACAATTCTAGAGATTGCTGTTTTAAAAAAGGAAATTGCATGCTACCAGCCCACAGTATTTTTTTAATACAGTAAATGCTTTTTAAGAGTAAAACTAGCTTAAAACTGGTATCAGAATAGTCTTAAGCTAAAGAAATGTTTTTATCCATTGGCTTGTTTTCAGAGAAAATCCATTATTTAAAGTAGTCTATATCACTTGCCAGTTCAATAAAATATATACTGGTACCATCATACAGGCTCAAGGGCGAATCAAAAGGTATATTTAACTGCAGATCAATACACTAGATTAATTTACCACAAAGGCTGTAACAAGAAATACTCCAGAAACAAGGTGTGGGTGTGTCAAAATTTCTGTCTGTTGGTAAAAACTGGTATCTTATTGCTTTGCTTTGTTTTCTAACTATAGCAAATGAGCTTATTTTCACATATCTATCAGTTACCTGTAATTCTTTTACTCTAAGTCCCCTGTCAAATATTCTTCTCTTTATATTCATGTAAAGTAGCTTGTCTTTTTCTTACTGTTCTATATATTTTCTTATCTATTCTGAACAAAATTACTTTTTTTTTTTTAGGGTTTCATATTCACCAATTTCAAACTTTATACTACAGGGTTAGCAGCTTGGATACTTTGGCCTCTATGACAAAATTATATATAAACAATGATTTAGGACTACTACTGGAGGAAGCAAAGAACACTCAGAGCCATATTTATAAACCAGGTTAGGTTTTTTCCATCCCTTCATTTGCCTTCAATTATTAATTTTACTTTTTAATTCAATTTCTTTTAAAAGGGCAACTTGGTTCCTGTAACAATAAAGGAACTTTAATAAAACAAAAGAAATGCTTTAATGTAACAAAGGTGAAAAGACCTGGTTATCTTCCCAAAGCTCACTGCTTTGAAAGATGCAAGTTTACAGTATGTCTTGCTGGCCCATTTTGAACTGAATATAAATTAAATATTTAGAAATGCAAAAAACAAATCTCATCAGCAAAAATCTTAATATTACTGATGTAGAAGAGATTTTATTTTATACCTTACAGATTTTATTCTGTACTTTAAAAAGAACAAGGTTGATGTCCAAGGTGACAAATATAGATCTAGAATTTAACACCATGAAAACAGATATAATTTTGCTCAATTCTCATCCTAAGTCCTTGAAAGAGTAATGTAATAAGATCAGTTCGGGCAGGGTTAGCTCATGAGTCACAGCAGTGAAAATGAAGACTAATGAGGCTTTCTTTGCTTAGGAAGAAAAGGACATAGTAATTTGATGTTAATACAACAAACATTTGTAAGATCTGATGCAAAAAAAAAGCAACTTTATGGTTTGTTTCTATAGGCATAAAAAGGATTGTTTCGTATTTTAGGCTATATTCAGTATATAATATGATAGTATTTTAAAACAGCCTACAATTCAAACATTTTATTTGAAACTGGAATAGTTCTCAAAGAGTTAAAACACAACCAAATCACTAATCAGAGTACTATTCAGCAATTGTGAGCTCTGTTATTTGAATTATATTTTAATATTATAACATTAATATTTAAAAATATCTTTCCATGGTCCATCAGGAATAGCAACATATTTCAAGGGAACAGGTTGAGTAATGAGTAAAACAATGTGTAGGAGACAGTCACTGTACAAAGCAATGTCCACTGTCACAATTTAAGGCAAACACAACACCCACGAGTAGCTGAGGCTAGGGGGGCACGCCACATCCTAATAGCAGCAACTGTGTGTGCTCATTTTAATCATGTGAGTTAACTACTTTAATACAGCACAGTTATTATACTGCTATTTACCATCCTAGTAAATTCAATAAATGATGGGAAAAAATTCAACAAGCAAGTTTATCATCTTTATTTAAGAGCAAATGCCTGGAAAGAACCTAAGTGTTGGGAGAGAAAATTATGATGATGATAGTAACAATAATTTTTAAAAGCTGTATTTATTCAATTATGTAGCAAATAAAAATTTAGGCTCAAACTTATTCCTTTATAGCATTGAAAAACAGTATATGTTCTAAAAATGTTAAAAGTATGAATGTATTTTAAAATTAGGATACAATAGTTTGGTGAGGTAGAAGGATTGTTTATCCACACTTTGAGCATAATAGCTATTTTCTAATCTTAATAAGAGAAAGTACTAAATACATGTCAATTTCGTATCCTATCTTTAATGTTAACTTGCTTTCCCCCTCAACTCCCACTCTACCCGAATGTATTCCCTACTCTACCTTAACTAAGAAGAGCAATAATCCTAAGTCATTATATGGCTAGCACAAAGCATTCTGTAGTTTCTGAAAGCAAACATTGCAGTCTTTGGTTTAGTGGACAGTAGAAAAACCAATAATTATATAATGTTGGAATTGTCTGAAAGTCAAGTATATATAAATAAATAATCTTATTTTTTCAAAATGACAAGGCCAGTTATCTTCCACTGGCCTACTAATCTTTGGGGATATTCTTGATTCTACAAGTTTTTTAAAAAGCCAGAGGAAAGTAAAACTAAAATCAACCAAAAGCAACATAATCATCGTCAACTTGGGGAGTTGTACTGAGCACAAGCATAGCCATGGCCATGAGTGTGAGAGACACTGCTCTACGGAGGGGTTCACGCCTGGGAATCCTCCTTTTGAGTCTTGGTCCCTTGCAGCAGTTAATCAGACATCCTGAGATACTCTGAAATAAATGAATGCTCATTGAATATGGCTCTTTCTGAAGATCCTTTAAATCTTTATTCCTAAAACCCATATAGTATTAAGAATTCAAGTTTCTAATAGCCTAAATGTAGTTCCTACATTTAAAAATAACTGACATTTTCATTTTACAACCAAAGGAAGGAACTCACCGTTATATTTTCTAGATCAAGGTGCTTATTGTGTACAGTTTCACAGAGCCTTCGAATTTTTTCTTTGATTTTGTTCATGTCTTTCTCATTCAGCAGCTTAGCTGAAGAAGCATCTTGTTCCAGTTCTAGAAGTCGAATCATCAGATCTAGGCTCGCTCTATCAAGATCCATGTTTAAACGATCTCTACTCAGTATGTACATGAGGGCAGCTGTACAAAGGGACAGATTCTTCAACAGACCCAAAAAGGGGAAGAAAAGTTAATGTAAGCGATTAGTGACAATTTCGGGCAACAAAAGACTATTTTTGACATTTGTTTACATTTAGAAACCTTGAAAATGTTTTATTCAGTGAAAATCTCCCTCTTAAAATATTCTAGGGAAATGAATACATACAATAAATACACAAAGCACCACAGCTTAAAATTTTCCTTTCTACAGACATTCCCTATAGGAATGTCTCAGAAGTGTTTAAGTGGAATTATATTTTTTCTGGCCTTTCTGTGCTAAATGAAGAGTTTACGAGACATTTTTTTCAGCTATATAATCCTACTTTATAATATACTTCACTCTGTTCTTTATCATATAGTGAAGTCAAATTTCCATTTAAAATCAATAATGTAAATGTGTTTTAAAAAATAAACACAGCTGGGTTTGTGTTAATACATAAACTCAGGATGCTCAAAGAAACATTAGACTCATATGTTTAAAATAAACCTATCAGGTCTGGTTGAACTAAGTTTTTTTAAAAATCATTAATATCATGTGCTCTCAAAATCATTCAGATCAGGTGGTTAGCACATTCAGCTTACAAAATCTACATGTACTGAAGGTGATATAGATAAGCATTAACAGAACAAAGAGGTCTATGTTAGAATATTCCCAACATTTGGGATATTCTGTACTTAAATATTTTTTCTACGTATCTATTCTAATTGAAGTGTACTTGATCTTACACAAATTTCAATGCACAGAAACACAATTAACTATCTAATATTTAAACTTTAAATCTCCAAAATTCAAACTGGGTTTCTAACTAACTGCTTACAGAGCAAAATATGTTTGGAAATAAGGCTTTGGAGATCCACTGCCGCTAAGAATATATATTAATGCTTTGGTCCTCTCATAACTTCGTAAGAAAGCACATTAATTCTTATTTCTCTTCTCCCTCATTGTTTTGAACCTGCTAAAACTTGGTAACTGACTTATCTTCATTTGGGCTTAAGTGTATTGCTTTCAGTTTCAGAAGACTGAGTATTAGATTCTGTCACCTAATCTATACTTCGAATATAATTTTCCTGAACAAAAATATAATAAAGCGATTTCAAATTACCACCACTGATGATTAGTAATGATTTTTTTTCTAACTTTGAAAATGTTAAACCTAACTTTTATATGTAAATATGCTCTATTTTTTGAGAAAGTGTCAAGTCATAATGAAAATGAGGATGTGATTCCTTTTCACAATGAGATTCAACATCCAAGCAAAATATTTAAAATTTTAATATCCAAAGTTTTTATTCATGTTATTAATATCACAGAGGTAAAAGTTGTCCCCCTCGCCCCAGTACTTTCTTTTTTTTAAAATATAAATTTATTTATTTTAATTGGAGGTTAATTATAATATTGTATTAAAAATATGGAATGCTTCACAAATTTGCGTGTCATCCTTGCACAGGGGCCATGCTAATCTTCTCTGTATTGTTCCAATTTTAGTGTATGTGCTGCCGAAGCCAGCACCCCAGTCTTTTCTGATTCAAGGTAATCAATGCTTACAGAACTAAGTATTCAGTATGGTACATATGTCATGTCAGACAATGGTTAACAGTATAAACTGACAAAGAGGAAAAAATGTTGAGCAAATAGTCTGAAATGATTTATTAAGCAAAAAATCCTGGCATTAAGTTTTTCTAAATATTTAGTAAATATGGGGCTTCACTGATGGAGGTGAAGAATCTGCCTGCCAATGCAAGTGATACAGGTTCAATCCCCGAGTGGGGAAGATCGCCTGGAGAAGGAAATGGCAATCCAGTTATTTTTGCCTGGAAATCCTATGGACAGAAGGCTGGCAAGCTACAGTCCTTGGGGCTGCAAAAAGAGTCGGGACACAACTTAGCTACTAAACAACAAAAACAAATTTAGTAAATATAAACTAGAATTCTAAAATAATGCTTCTCAACCCCAGAAACTTAAAATACCTGATGATGCTGGGAATCATCCAAGGTTTTAAAGACCATTGCTACCATTCCATGTGCTCGCAGGTGCATTCGAAAACTGGGCATGGCACATTTAGTAGCCAAGCTAATAACACTAGAAGAAAACAGACTAGGTCAAGGGGACTGAAAATAGCTAGTGCGTTTTCTTTTTTTTAATTTGCTAATACCTAAATAAACAACAGAGTGCTCGGGGGTTGGGGGTTTATGTGTGTCAAAGCATTGCCCATGCAGATCACAATATAAAAAGACATGGGCAAACCAAATTCATTACTTACTTACTGATGCACAGTATGTGATTAGGTACGCTATATTAAAAAAACACAAATAATACATGATTGTCTTCAGTGTATCCTTTATATTACTGCTACCATTAAAAGCAAAAACATCTCAGGTATCTTCCATGTTTCTGATCCATAAAAAGTATAAATATATAACTGGACATATTCCAAATGACTGGATAATTCAATCAAACCAAGATATTCAAACCATTATAGTATGCCAAACATGATCCAAATCAAAACATGCTTAAATCATTTATCACTTGCTTGTATAAAATCTGGTGCTAAAAAAGAAAAGATTCTTTGGCATAACACTGTTAAACATCTGGAAACTGAAGCCCCCCTATGCTATGCTAAAATGCTATACCATCCAACTGTCTTTAGTCCACGTAGGATCAAGTCCCTTAAAAGAAATCAATCACATTTTAACATCACTGGCTATAACCTACACCTATGATAACAAAAATTGCAAATGTTTGGCTCCACTGAGCTAAAAAATTTTAATGAGAAGGAGCATGCATACAATTTTCAAATATAAAAATAAGATCTTACCTAAGGCAACGTGTGTTTAGAGGCTGTGTGCTCTTTAAGCCACTTAACAAGTACTCAATGTCATCAGTGAACTCTTGGTTTTCACCAAATTCCACCACATCATTGAAGTGCTTCACGTGCTGAACAACAGTATACAACTGCCGAGAAAAAATAAGGCCGCCTCTTTTGTAACTATGAAGTAGCATATTTAAATCTATGAACTTGCTCTGCTTTATTTAAAAGTGTATAAAGTAAGTTTATTAGATGGCAACCAACAAGTGTTTTAAAAGCATTGGTAGTAGTAGGATGAGGTTAAGTTCGTGGTTCAAAACTCAGTATCAGTTTACTGATAAGTGCTCAAGACATTAAAAGGCTAAATTACACAGAAAATTCTATCCACATGCAGTAAAACTGTATATGGATGCTTACTTCTTTGTCTTCTTTTCTGCATTTCAGTGCAGTAACTATATCTTGGTAGGGCTGAGTAGGTATTGTCACAGTTTTTATCACTTTGGGTGGTGGTGCAGGAGCCTTAAAAACTCCATCATCTTTTTGATTTTGCTCCTTTGAAGACAGCCTCACCTATTAATAAAGGTATTAAATTAGTTGTTCTAAATAAATATATAAAAATAGTAACATCTCATCTACTTGGTAAATTTAGCTTGAGAGTAATAAAACCCCAATTCTCCCCCTCAAAGGTAGGGGGAGGCCTCTGAGGTCATAAGGGATACTTCAAAAATTCCATGCACTATAAGGTAAGACTTATATGTGTTTTACTCACAAAAGAACCACTCAGGAACTTATTCTGGTCTTTTCAACCTAACATTTCATCCAATTAGTTATCCATCTCCAGAATCATTAGAAGGAATAAAGAACCAAAATGACATACATAAACAGCACTGACAAAGAACGCAGGACAGACAGGAAGAGGAAAATGACGACAGACAGACAAAAGAACTTTTAAAGTACAGGAGTCCATAGTTCATGGTAGAAAAAAACCAGCCATAAGAGCATGCACAATAATACCTAATATGCACAATAATGGTTTAATACTAGTAAAAGGAGCTTAATTAATATATCAAGAAGACAGAGAACTGTACGTTTTAGGATGATCTCTATTCCTATTTTTTACTGTCTATAAAGAATCTGTTCTTTGATAGCTCCATATGACTGAGGTGTCACTATTAATCTGTAAGTTATTAATGTATGATCCTACCAGTTATTCTGGAGCAAATAATTAGCTAAAAATCTTTTTCAAATGTGTTTTGAACTGAAAGGTATTACTATAATGCAAGAAAAAAGTTCTGCTCTAAAAAACAAATTAATCACTCAAAGCCACTTTAAGATCAGTGTAAGATATACTGATATAGCTCTCAGTCATTTAAAAAAATCCATAAAATGTGGATCAAGAATTGTCCAGTATTTTTAAGGCTTTCATTCATAGCCTAGTAACACCAGAATTTCTGTTGTCCTGCCCAAAATCATTACTTTTCCAGTGAATTAAACTAAAATTACTAAATTTTGGTGAAGAAGTTGAAAATAAACTATTAAACAGAAAAGCCAGAGACTTTCAAATTATGAATGAAGATAGAAACTACTTAATATTCTTCATACAAACATGAAATTATAAAGTACAGTTCACTTACTGTGACACTCTGAGGTTTTGCTACTGGTGGCGCAGGTAGTTCTTCTGAGTCTGGATGATTCCAATGTCTAGCATTATATACGGCTTTTGTAGGAGACTAGAGGAAAGAGAAAAATATCAACTATTTCCATCTTACTCTGCATCCTTATAAGATTATCACATTTTAAAACTAAAAATCACAAAGAATAATTTATATAAATTGGATTCTTTATCATTAGCACCAACTGGAAAGCCAAGATACACAATATCTGATTTATATTACCATTATGCTCCTACCACACCAATGGCAGGTATGGAGCCACTGTCCTATTTTGACACAAAATCAACAATCAGTGTTCTGGGCAACTGATTACCATCCCAGAAAAGAAATTTAAACCTCTTGTTTGGCTTATATTAACCTACTAATCAATACAGTTAATCCAACCTATTCTTTATTCCTCATACTACTGATTCATGCCCCACATTCTTCCAACAATGAAAATCAGGCAGCTTACAAGAAGGGATAAAAGTCCTTATTCATTTAGGTGAACTGGTGAGTTTCCAGATGAGTGTCATTATTCAAGTTTTCAGGTTTTATATAAAGGTAAATATGGTATGTATACCAAATATTACATATCACAGTGGAATCTAATTCAGTACTACATACTAAAATACATGCAAAATGTATAAAAATGCATACTGGGCAGGATAAACATGTAAATCACCCCACCCCACTACAAGTTAGTTTACTGCCAAATCAATATACTATAAACTTTATGAAAAAGACCTTTCAGCTTTAATACTTTGGATTTAAAAACTGAGTATAAATAACTATGAGCCTGCATAATCAAATCCACAGAATTAAATCTGTATTAAAAGGAACAAATCTTCATTTTCAAAAGGAAACTGATTAAACAGACTGATAACATTTTCTCCATCATTTACAAAATGATGTTAAACTATGTCCTTTAAACTTCAAATAATCTCATTAGAGATTTTTTGTTTGTAAGAGTATAATTAATGATCTTTGTATTTTCAGTATTACATATAAAAACCAAAGGAGTACAAGAAAAGAAACATACTTCAAGGCTGGCCAAAAAATCTACATAAAAAATTAACCATCTTCCCTTACTGGCCTCAATAAAGTAACATTATTGGAATTGAGCATCATACAAAGTTATCATTTTATATAAATATTTCCTTCAAAATAACCATGCTATGACAAAAAACAACTGTGTAAACCCCAGAAGAACTGGTTTTTCAAAAGATAAGAGTTTAAACTAATTCACATACTAATTTTGTTAGAAAACCTTAATGTGAAAAGGAATCTGTGAAACTTACATAAAGCAGAAAGTCTCACTTGTACTGTGTATACAAACACATCAGTATTCTTATATATTAGCATACAGTAATGCAGTATTAGTAAACTAAAGCAGTTTATGCAATGACTTGATCAGGCCTTGTGAGGCACAACCACATAGAGCAGACTCAACATCAATTTTTTAAACCTCTATTCCTTACTGTTTTTCTCTCAATACTTATATAACTTACATGCCTGCTAGTTGTTAGATCCCTCATTTCAGCAACCTCAAATACCCAAAGCGCAGCCATAAGCCCGGGAAGATAACAGACTTTTTAAAATAATACATGCCTCAAACCTGAAGCACTTATTTTTAAAAAGCATTGATTTCAAGTAAGAATATTTTGGATAATATAAAGGTTATCTGGTTCCACCAGTAGCAAAATAGCAGAAGTCAATATTCTAAAGTAAACAGACCCTGGAGATTGGAACTACCACATATAAAACATACACACTGCTACACATAAAGCAAATAGCGGATAAGAGCCTACTGCGCAGCACCGGGAAGTCTACTCAACACTCTGTAATGGCCTACATGGGAGAAGAATCTAAAAAAAGAGTGGAATATGTATATGCATAACTGATTCACTTTGCTCTACACCTGAAACTACCACAATGCTGTAAGTCAACTATACTCCAATAAAATCTTTTTGATTAATAGCAAAATATAGGTATATATTAAACAGACCCCCTTCTAGTTAACTGCAAGTGGCAATACACCTAATAGTTACAAAGGAGAGATAGCAACCACATGGTATGGATTAAACTCCAGATAAATAGTAAGTTCTACTACTACTTGTTACTAAATATTTTCTCATCTATAAAATAGCATTCATAACAGTATCTAGTCAAGGCTGTGGTTTTTCCAGTGGTCATGTATGGATGTGAGAGTTGGACTGTGAAGAAGGCTGAGCGCCAAAGAATTGATGCTTTTGAAGTGTGGTGTTGGAGAAGACTCTTGAGAGTCCCTTGGACTGCAAGGAGATCCAACCAGTCCATCCTAAAGGAGATCAGTCCTGGGATTTCTTTGGAAGGAATGATGCTAAAGCTGAAACTCCAGTACTTTGGCCACCTCATGTGAAGAGTTGACTCATTGGAAAAGACTGATGCTGGAAAAGATTAAAGGCAGGAGGAGAAGGGGACGACAGATGAGATGGCTGGATGGCATCACTGACTCAATGTACGTGAATCTGGGTGAACTCCAGGAGTTGGTGATGGACAGGGAGGCCTGGCGTGCTGCGATTCATGGGGTCGCAAAGAGTCGGACACGACTGAGCGACTGAACTGAACTGAACTGAACAGTATCTACTGCAAAAGGGTTGTTGTGAGGATTAAATGAATATATGTAAAACACATATTAGAGTGCCTGAAAACAGTATGTACTATACAAGTATTATCACTGATAGTACTAATTATAATAACTATTATGTGATGATGTGCAAGTATGGGTTCAGCATCTATATAAGAAAACTGGAGTGTATATATACACACACACATCTACTCACATAACAGAGGGCTGAAATAAAAGGGATAACTGACATAAACATACTCTAATAACAAATATTATTATAAAAAGCAGACTGGGATATACTGTTCTAATTCATCTCAAAATTCAATAATATCCCTGATAAATACAGAGGCAAAAATCATCAACAAAATACTAGAAAACTAAATTCAACAGCACATTAAAAGGATCATACATTCTAACTATATATAGGATTTATTCCTGGGATGCAAGGTTGGTTCAACACATGAAAACTAATCAATGTGATATACCACCTTTATGGTAAAGGACAAATATCACATAATCATCTCAACTGGTGCAGAAAAACCACTGAACAAAATCCAACTCTCTTTAATGAAAAATACTCAACAACAGAAACTGAAGGAAATTATCTCAACAGAGGTCATATTTTAAAAGGCCCACAGCTAACATCCTACTCAACAGTGAAAAAAATGAAAGCTTTTCCTCTGAGATCAGTTACAAGGTAAGGATGTCCACTCTCACTGATTAAACACAATACTGAACATATAACAAAAGTAATTTGGCAAGAAAAAGAAATAAAAGGCATCCAAATAAAAAAGCTTTTTCTCTGTTCACAAATGACATAATCTTGTATATAGAAAACCATAAAGATTTCACCAAAAAAAAAAAAACCCATTAGAACAAATAAAAATGTATTCAATAAAGTTGTATTTGAGCAAACTCTTGGAGGACAAAGAGAAGAGGCTGGCATGCTGCAGTCCATGGAGTCAGACACAACTGGTGACGGAACAGCAACATGACACAGGGCTCATATGCACTTACACACACCAACAGAGGACATCTGAAGAGGAGACAGAAAGAAATTCCATTCACAACAACATCAAAAAGAATACAATGCTCAGGAATAAATTTAACCAAAGAGGCAAAAGATCTGTGTGCACCGAGGACTATGAAACGCTGAAATTAAAAGACACAAAGAAATGGAAAAACACCCTTTGTTCATGGATTAGATGACTGAGTAGTTAAAATGGCCATACTACTCAAAGTGATCTACAACTTCAATGGAATTCCTGTCAAAATCCTAGCGGTAATTTCTATAGAAACAGACCAAACTTAAAGCTTATATGGAATCTCTAAAGACCCAGAATAGCCAAACAATCTTGAGAAATAACAAAAAGCCCAGAGGCCCCACATTTGCTGATTTCAAAACATTACAAAGCTACAGTAATCAAAAGAGTAGGGTACTGATGCAAAGACAAACATATAGATCAAGTGTACAAAACATAACACTCAGGAATAAATCCACATATATATGGTCAAATTATCTTCACCACTGGGGACAGTCTCTCCAACAAATGGTGCTGGGAAAACTAGATATCCACATCCAAAAGAATGAAACTTGACCTTCATCTTACACCATACACAAAAATATTTTTAAAACTTAAAAGTAAGACCTGAAGCTAAAACTCCCAGAAAACATGGGTGTGTGGGGGGATACGTAACGGCGGTTATAGCAATGACTTCTTGCCACGAAGCACAAGGAACAGAAGCAAGCATAGACAGCTAGGACTGCATCATGAGAAGCCGCCGCACAGCAAAGAGAACAGTCAAGAGTGAAACATGCAACCTACAGAATAGAAGAAAAATCTTCAAGCCGTTTGTCTGATAAGAGATTACTATCCAAAATATATAGGGAACTCCTATAAGTCAATAGCGAAAAAAAAAAAAGAAAAAGAAAAACAGGCCACAGACTTGAACAGAAGAACTCTGAGCACCGAAGAATCGATCCTGTCTAATTGTGGTGCTAGAGAAGACTCTGGTGAGTCCCTTGGACAGCAAGGAGATCAAAACAGTCGAGCCTAAAGGAACTCAACCGTGAATAGTCATTAAAAGGACTGATGCTAAGGCTGAAGCGCCAATACTTTGGCCACCTGATGCGCAGAGCTGACTCATTAGAAAGGAGCCTTATTCTGGGAAAGACTGAGGGCAAGAGGAGAAGGGGACAGTGGATGAGATGGCTGGATGGCATCACCGACTCAATGGACATGAATATGAGCCAACTCTGGGAGATGGTGGAAGACAGGGGAGGCCTGGCATGCTGCAGGCCATGGGGTCAAAGAGCTGGACACAACCGAGCGACTGAACAACAAATATGATCCCGCAATCCCACTTTGAAGTATTTATTCAAAAGAATAAAGAACAGGATCTCGAAGAAATATTTGTACTTCCATGTTCAATGCAGTATTTTTCAAAATGGCCAAAAGGTAGAAATAACCTAACTATCCATCAACAGAGAATAAAGAAAATGTTACATATCCATACAACAGAATATTATTCAGCCATTAAAAAAAAATCCTATCATATGCTATAATATGAACCTTCAGGATGTTACCCTAAAGGAAATAAGCCAGTCACAGAAAGACTTAATACTGCATGATTCCACTTACAAGAATTCTAGTCAAACTCATAAAAATAGAAATGGTGGTTGCCAGGGGCTGGACAGAGGCCAAAATGGGGAGTTGCTATTCAATGGGTATAAAGTTTCAGTCAGGCAATTCTACTAGAAAACCATGGTACAATATTGTACTTACAGTTAACAATACTATACACTTAACAATTTCCTATGAGGTAGACCTCATGTTGTAGTTTTTATCACAATAAAAAAAAAAGAACTTTGAAAAGCATTTGAAGCTTAATAGTATACAGAATAAATACACAAGTTATATTCAAAAGATACACTCATGAACATTTTGTTTAATCTGTTCAATAAGGTGGCTTAGTAAACACTATTATTTGAAAAGTTTTGACAAGGTTTTGCCATTTTAATGCTAAAGACTAATCTAAAAATTTGAGTGAATCCAATGAGAACTGTTGTTCCCTACTGTTAATTATTTCAAAGTTTTACAAAGTTAATATAGGGTTTATTATAGGGAGCAGGAGGATTTAAGGATACACCCTACTATTTAAAAAAAATTTTTTTAAATGCATGTGGTTAATACACACAGACCAACACTGACTCTGAGCTCTTCACATCACTCCAAATAGTCTAACAACTTCACATGCACCTCTGTGCATGTCACATACTGTACCGCGCACAGTATCTACAAAAATACCAGACAGCAATAGACTTTCCGTGGAAAACAAAAATCTCTCTTACAATTTAGCAACCTAGCTGAATTGTAACTGAGTCCTTTGACTGCACTACCAGGCTTGCTTAAATCTTCTTTATTTTTTTTCTGGTTTGAAAACTAGATGTATCATATTAACTAGATTCCTTAACTTTTCAGTTAAAGTTATTTGTGGATTCCATTTCTTCTGAAATCTACCCCAAAGAATACTTAAGAACCAAAAAAAAAAGTAAAAAGCTCTTCAGACTATCCTAAAGATTGGGAATCATTTTAGCATATTTCAATCCTAGTAATCGTAAACATACTAACATACTAGTCCTTTGTTTCAATTCTCCAGGGGCATTACAAATAAGAAGAACCTCAAATGTAACACTGTGTTACAGCTAAGGAAAAAATATGCCAGTGACAGACACATGGCCCATTTATCTATGAGAGAGAATTCAATTTCTACAAAAACAATGGACAAAAATTGGTTTTTACAATTATAATGCAAGGCTATGGTTAACAGATTGGCTTGTTGAATCACAATTAGAGGTAAGAAGAGTTCTTTCATGAAAAGCTAAGAAGAAATAACAATATTATGGTATTCTTTATTGAGCTGGCTCTCAAAGGGGGAAAAAACTGAAATAACTGCTTTTAAGCCATGTGAACTTTTTAGCAGTACCAAATTTATTTCTGAGTTTTAAAGAGTATTGTGTACTAAATGAGGACAAGTACAGTAAGCTGATTTGAATTCATCCAGCCTTACCCACACAAGGATATAACACAACTGCACTCTCACGAGTAATTCTATCAGCACGCGCTACGACTGAATGATTTCTGAAAAAGCAAAGTGCCGCAGAGCACACCGGTGCATGCGTCGCACTTTAGTGACAATCCAAAGGGAGAACATGCATCTGGATTTGACTTTTTATTAATTCTTCAGGTTTCTTTTTGTTTAAGATGGGCAGTAGAGGCAGAGAGTATTTGAGGAAGAAAGTTTCACAAAGATTAAGGTACCTTTTGGCTCTTTAGAACTTTCTTTTAAGCATAATGATATAATCTCAGATTGTCTTAAACTATGATCAAAACAGCCTTAAAGTAAAATTTCCTAATTTGTTTAGATATTCAGGGCATAATTTGAGGAAAAACTGCACCCATCCCTAAACTAAAACCAAGAATGTCTCTACTGCTAAGAACTAGACATTCAGAAGTGTTAAGATAGTGCACTAAGCCAAGGTATAATCCACACGTACATGGGATGAGTAGAGCTGAAAATTTTTCCTGATTCAATTAAACCCTAGAGATAAACCTTTCAAGAGACAGTTATTTTTATGAATAAATTTTCAACTCCTATCCACAAGAACAATTTATCTGCTACTCAGTTGTTTTAACTTCAAAAGTATCTGTAACAATTTTGTAAAATTTTATAACAGATATTGCCACATCAAAATATCATCTTAAAATATCATAATTTGAGCCTAAGCTCTAAAAATTTTAGTAAAACTTTATAAAACAGGTACTTGCACATCAGATTATCACCCTGAAACAGCATAACCTGAGCATAAGCTCTAAAAAGTCCAAATAACAAAGCATAAAATAAAATACCTGACACTCTGAAAACTACTATTAAGCCTACAGCTCAACAATTATTAAAATAAAAAGATACTAGGATGAGCCAGGATTTAAAAAAAAAGAAAAATCAGCTGAAATAAGCATCAGCTTTACAAGTAAAACTATCATTAAATATAGAATGAACCAATTGTATTAGGGAGATGACTTATCCAATTTAGAAACACAAAAAGAGAAGCTGAAAATATCTTGAAATACAGCTAGATAGAGAATATTCAATCTCCCCTTCATTTAGCTGGACACATGCTTGCCCTGATTTTCCAACATCCCTTGCTGCATGTGTGGCATTATGACCAGGTTCTAGTCAATGACACATGAACAGGAGCGCAGGACACCTTCTGGATCCTGGCCTTCTAGGGATGCTGCCTGCCTCCCCTTCCCATCCTCACTATTCGTATTCTTCAGTACTCTCTAGAGATGGTAGAATACCACAACAGAGGAAGATGGGTCCCTGACAATATAGCAATTTGAAAACAGTCCAGAGATAAACAGCCAAGGACCGAGAAGCCAAAGAAAAATAAGCTAGCTACTGAAAACTAATTTGAGATTTCTTTTACATTAGCTGAGTCAAATGCTACTGAAATTAGTTAGGAATAATGATAGGAATCTGATAAATACATAAAATTTTGCCAACACCAGACTTGTGTATATGTATCCTACACACATATAATCTTAAAAAGAAACAATCTGAAGGATATAAACATCTGCAAGAATAGAGCAAGGAAAAAACACAATCTAAAGTCGACTATTCTTTTAAAAAACCTGTTAATATATATACTCTGAGGACGAGCTCTATGAACTTACATGGTGCGATTTCTAAGAATTACTACTAAACAAAAATTTTAAAAGAAAGCTAAGTGCAAAAGTACACATATAGATGCTACCTTTTACTATATAAGAAAGGGGAGAAATAAGACAATTTATGCTTGTTTTTATACAAAGAAATAGAGACAGGATAAAGCAGAGAACAATTAACAGTTCCTGACCAGGGGTGGGTGATAGGATAGAACACTGCTCAACAAAGTGACCCTTCACTGAATTTACCTTTCTGTACAGTACTGACTTCTGGAGGCATGTTAATGTTGTGCATAGTCAGTCAAATAAATAAATACAAATAAAAGGGAGAAAAAAACCTCAAAGTGAAAGCAAACCAGAACAAACAAACCTACTCACCATTCAATGAACAGCAAATACAATGAAGGGAAGACAGAGAGACAAAGAGACGGGCAGACAGAGCTAATCTCAGTAACTTATGAGCACAGTATTTATCTTTACACCCCAAGACAGGGAATGTAGGGTAGGACAAGTGCAGGATTACAAATAAATCCTAAACACATTAGTAGAGTTATTTATTGCAGTGGAATGGACAAAGCAACTCTGTAACTATTTTAGACCTATTACAGGTTTGAGTAAAAGTGTTGATACTGTTGGGAGTAAAGACAGAAGGCCAGAGAGAGAACCCTGTAGGGACGGGCTAATATTAAAGTCAGTGTGAACTCATGATTTCTAGAACAGATATGTGCAGGAAACCTGTTTGCATGTGCATACTTATGCTGGAATCTGTATGTGTTTAGCTGCATATTTCCTACCTCCATCTCCAAAAAGGGCCAAGAAGTGAAGACCATGTCTACTGTCCCAATCTTGGTCTCTGCTCCTCACTAAAGGGAACAGAACTCCTCAGAGAATTCAGGGCTGGAGCAGAGCACATATGAGATGAATCTCGAACACTGTGTTATGCCAGAAAGTAAGAAAGAGCCCACAGAATGATGGGGTATGTCACAGTGACAGAAGAGCCACACTCGCCACATCAGGACAAATGTACTTATAAAACAAATAATGAATTATAAGCCATTTTTTTATAAAAAGGTAGTGATTCATGAGTCCAAAATGACAGAAATAAAAGAACCAAATGAATAAGTAAATAAAACAAATGGGGAAAGGGGTGGGTTGATGCTTACAGCCGTGCTGAGAACTGACTAAATGATTACTTTGCAAGCAACACAGTTAAACACTGAATCAGAAAGTATCAGAAATATCAGCATGCATATTAAGTCGAAGAGCAGGAAGAACAAAGTAGTTGAACAGTCTCTTTAAAGACTGCATTTTAGTTACAAGAGGAAGAAAATAATTATACAGCAATTATATAAGGGCCTACCCCTTTAACTGGGTGATTATAATTAACATCCATCCAGAGGTGGCACACTGAACAGAATACATCATCACTTACACAGTATTTCAGCCTAGAATGAATAACCTGAATCTAATCATAAGCAAACTTCAGATTAGACCAAAATGAGAAGCTATTTTTTAAAGGGAGGATCGGGGGAATGTCAGTGTTGTAAAAAACAGACTATAGAAATGTTCCTAGTTAAAAGAGACTAAAGACACAGCTAAACAAAATACTCACTGGCAAAACTGGCGCAGCAGATCAGGCAAAAAGACTGGGACAATGTAAACTGACCAGAGATGATGTGGACATTAACTAGAAAATACACACTGCATTTAGGAGCAAAGGGCTAATGATACATATGCACATACACAAACTCACCCTTAAATATTCAGAACAAATGAAAAAGCAAATATTAAGACAATCAGGGTAAGGAATGTTCATTGTACTGTATTATTTTTGTGACTCTTCTGTAATTTTAAAATAATTTCCAAATATAAACTATTTTAAAAACTATTTCCAAATACTAAATTTTTAAAAAAATTCCCTCAGAAAACTTGTAAAATAGAAAAGATATAAATCATCATTCTATCAGTTAATATTTTAATGTCCATGAAACAACTAAATCAAATTCAGATAAGAGTAAAAGAAAGAAATCAAAGAGTAATAAAAAGAATAATTCAACTTTAATATAGGCAACTGCTACAAAATGCGAAGGAATAAAGTTATCCTTTATTTATGTTCTTAAATAAAATGTTAAACAGTCCATCATAACAAATGAAAGTTCAACAGCAGTACTTCTCAGTTGAAGCACAGACAAAGATGAGAACATAACCTATACCTTGCCCAAAGTTAGTAACAGTCTTCTATTTTTAATGACTTTTCCCTAAAAAGCCAATGGGCCACTGACAATCTTCTTTGCCCTGGCGTCTAAGAAGCTCACAGTGGTATTTGTGGTAGGTCCCCAGGAAATCCATAAAGTCCAAAGGGCTTGAATTCTGGCTTCAACTTATCTCATCTTAGGGCTTCCCTGGTGGCTCAAACAGTAAAGAATCTGCCTGCAATGCAGGAGACTTGGTTTGATCCCTGGGTTGGGAAGATCCCTGGAGAACGGAATGGCTACCCACACTCCAGTATTCTTGCCTGGAACATCCCATGGACAGAGGAGCCTGGAGGGTGCAGTCCATGGGATCACAAAGAGTCGGACAAAACTGAGTGACTAACACATCTATACTTTTTCTTACCACAATTTCCTCCTGGTTATTTTTCAACCTGGTTCTACCAAATTCACCTCTGTACACTATAAAAACAGATCTAAAAACAATACAGATGACAGAATTAGGTGACAAAAGATATTGAAAATAACCGTAACCATATCCACATAGGTAAAAAGGTAAGGGAAACAATTATGGTAAGTAGAAAAGGAAGATATAAAATAGACCCAAACTAAACTTTCAGCAAAGAAAATTACTAATAATTGGGATTAATAGCTGACTAGGCAGCGGGTAGCTCAAACGGTAAAGAACCTGCCTGTAATGAGGGAGACCTGGGTTCAACCCCTGGGTTGGGAGCATCCCCTGGAGAAGGGCATGGCAACCCACTCCAGTATTCTTGCCTGGAGAATTCCATGGACAGAGGAGCCTGGTGGGCTACAGTCCACGGATTCACAAAGAGTCGGACACAACTTAGCGACTAACACACACAGACACTGTTGAAGAATCTGAAAATGGTCAACAGAAAACTAAACTATCTAACCAAATGAAACCAAGACTGAAAAATTTTAAAAAGATGGACAGAAGGCAGCACACACTGGGAAAAGTTTCACCAAGCCCAACAAATAAATAAGAAGGGAAAAAATTAACTCCCTTCACAGATAGCACCATTTTGCCCTGAACTGCTCAAATACTATTTCATTTAAATTTCACCTTAACTCCCCAGTTCCCCCAAAATCCTATAAAAACTTTCTTTGGTAAGATCCCCCGTGAGTGTCTCTGCTGTGCAGTATCCTTTACCGTAATAACTCAATAAGCCTGATTCTGTTAGACTACAGGCTATCTCTGCTGATTTTAGGCTGATTCAAAGTAAGACCAGTCCCCAGAGCAGGGGAAAGCGCCAAAAACTATTAGAAGAATATTGGCTAAAATTTCCCCAAATCTGATGCTGAACAATTGTCAAATATAAAAAAGCAAATATTTAGTACTATACACATTCTTTGGCTTCCCCGATAGCTCAGTTGGTAAAGAATCCGTCTGCAATTCAGGAGACCCCAGTTCGATTCCTGGGTCGGGAAGATCCCCTGGAGAAGGGATAGGCTACCCACTCCAGTATTCTTGGGCTTCCCTGGTGGCTCAGCTGGTAAAGAAACCACATGCAATGCAGGAGACCTGGGTTCGATCCCTGGGTTGGGAAGATCCCCTGAAGAAGGGATAGGCTACCCACTCCAGTGTTCCTTCCGGCCTGGAGAATTTGGACTGTATAGTACATGGGGTCACAAAGAGTCAGGCACGACTAAGCAACTTTCACTTCACTTCACTACACTACACACATTCTTTGCAGAAAGATACTTCCAAAATCCTAAAAATAAACATATATGAACACTTCCTGTAGCTCAGACACTAGGAACTTAATGCTAGGGAAAAAAAAAATCTTTGGTCACCATCCTCAAAACACTCCCAATATTATACATCTGATGGTAACTTATGGTCATCATTAGTATGAAGTCATAGGAATATCAATAAGTTCAGCAAAGTCTTCTAGATGTCAGAAGCCCAATGGACTCTAAATAAAATGTATTACAAATTGGAAAACCAAATTCCAAACTATAAATACCCTAAAACACACATTCTCTCACTCTGTGTATGTTTAAGTGTCAAATGTATGTCAGAAATCCCATGCTTTTGATTAACTCATGGCTACATTTTCTCAATTTGAACTTCATTTTCTGGGAAATAAGCCATAGTGAAATATTTTGAATTTTCCAATTTTAAAGGAACGTGAACTAAAGAAAACAAAAAGATTAATGGTACTTTTATGCCTTATTAAAATCCTCCCAGAATAAAATATTAAAGGGAAAAAAAACACCAGAATTAGATCACATAGAGAAAATAACTTACATTTTCCTACATCTTTACAGAATGTAGATCAATGATTTAAGTACCTGGTTTAATGTTTAAGTTAAATGCTACCTATATAAAAGGAAGAGAGATATGCTTGCTTTGGAATAAATATGAAATACTAGGACTACTCAAAAGTTTCAATGGGGAAAAACATTCTATTAATACCTCACTAAGACATTTACCTTTCTCCTTTCCATACCCCCAATACCTAGCACTGTGAAATGCATGTAGTTATGTGCTGAATTAAAACAATGACAAAGAAAAGCAAACTAAAGCTGACCCTCTTCCACACCCAGGTTCAACCAGAACACACTCAGCTTCAACAGCTCTTTGACTCACCGACCTGGGGCTTTTTTATTCTTATGCTCTGGCCAACAACCCTCTCATCAGCAGACCAATGGCTAGTGTCTCTTTTTCAGGCTTCACATTTGTCTATGTCTCAGGTTTCTAGTCCATGAAGTGAAGTCACTCAGCTGTGTCCGATTCTTTGTGACCCTGTGGACTGTAGCCTACCAGGCTTCTCCGTCCATGGGATTCTCCAGGCAAGAGTACTGGAGTGGGTTACCATTTCCTTCTCCAGGGGATTTTCCTGACCCAGGGATCAAACCTGGGTCTCTCGCATTGGAGGCAGACGCTTTAACCTCTGAGCCACCAGGGAAGCCCGAATATAGTAAATCTCACACTGTTTTGATAATTGAATCCTGGGATGGTCAACGAATCCCCAGACACAGAACAAAGGTAACCAACAATGTGAAGGAAAATAAGCTGCTTCATCAGAATTCTGTTAAAGAAGGATACTATAAATGAACATCTGTTCTTGAGTGAGAGGTGTCCTTTAAAAATCACTTCAACTTTAAGATTCTAATTTTAAACTGATTGACAACCTATATAAACTCATTTTATAAAACAAAACAAAAAAAAGTTTACAAAATTATAAAAACTATATTTTAAAACTGCAGCTTTACACAATTTTAACTTTCAAACACAGCTAAGTTTATTACCAAGCTGATAATCAAGTTTTAATTTACTTACCAAAAAACCTACTATCCTATGTCATATTGAAAAACAGAAGGGAAGAAAAAAAATAAAGTCCAAAATGTTCCTTTGAGAGTCAAACAAAAGACACTACCAGATGGGCCCAGCATAAAACCACAGGGAAATGATGAAAGTGAAGTTATAAATATTTGAGAACTGAAACTAGACTGGCATTATGGTTAGTTTCATCAATGACCCAGCAATAATCTTAACTGGCAAAATAAGACAGCCAAAGCCCAAGGTAAAATATTAAGCACGGAAGGTTAGTTGGGATGATTATATGGATAATCCCTTAGGAAGAGAGCAAACTGGCAACAGCTGAATGGAAAGGTATCAAAATCAAACAAAGAGCAGATCAGGCAAAAGAAATGATCTAAGTTTCTCAGCACATATATGGCAATAACAAATAATGGAATTCAGGGAAACTGAATTCAGGGAAACTGGTTACAGCCAGTGATCAGAATAGGACAGCACTGAAAAACAAAAATTTAAATTACCAAATGATCAAATAAAACCATACACAGAAAGAACAGGTACTTAAAACCAGGTTTATTTCAACCTAATCCCTCAAAGCATGTCTTTACTTTTTCTGCCTTCCAAGTGACAACTTTTTTGAATAATCATTTTAAATATGTTCTTACCAGAAATTTTCTTAACCTTTCTCATCTTTCTGACACATTTTTCCAGCCAGCCCTCAATTCTGTTATAAACAACCCTTCTTTACATTCCTGGTGAAGTTGGGGAAAATTCTCACTGCCAGCAAGCTTACAGAAAGTTCAAGTTTTCTAACATGGGAAGATAGGTAGAGGAAAGTGGGACCTCAGCTAGTGGCACTAAAGTTGAGGAGTCGGCCTGTGTGGTTAGGAAACTGGCTATATACAAAAGGACGTTATTAGGGATACTGGGAACCAGGTTCCTCGATACTGGAAAAGAGGAGTAATATGTGGAAAGCGGGAAGGCTAGAATAAAACATGGTGTTGAATTAGAATTGGAGGATCTAGTGTGAACTGACGGAGAAGGCAACGGTACCCCACTCCAGTATTCTTGCCTGGAAAATCCCATGGACGGAGGAGCCTGGTAGGCTGTAGTCCATGGGGTCGCTAGGAGTTGGGCACAACGGAGCAATCACTTTCACGCGTTGGAGAAGGAAATGGCAAACCACTCCAGTGTTCTGGCGTGGAGAATCCCAGGGACGGGGTAGCCTGGTGGGCTGCTGTCTATGGGGTCGCACAGAGTTGGACATGACTGAAGTGACTTAGCAGCAACAGCAGCAGTGTGAACTGATGTTTCTAAAAATACACAGATAGGAAATAAATATGTGTCTGTGTGGTGGGTGCTAGGGGTGAGAGAGAGGAAGAAAATGCATATATTCACATGTTTCCTTGCTCTGCTGACTCAAAGTAGGCCTAGAAGCAAAGACACCCCAGAAGAAATGTCCATACCTTGGGACCAGATTTTATTTTTAAAGATCATTCTCCACTAAGAAAACAGGGGTCTCTGGAGAAATAGCTAATTCCAGGTCTGGGAATGTGTATCACAAGCCCTGAACATCTTAGTGTGTCATTAGTAAGGAAATGCAAAATGGTGGATCATGTTAAAAGCCAGTTTGAAAAAACACCCACAGGCCAAATCTAAGAAAACCTGAGTACTGAAATAATGATAGTACTACTATTTAAATAAATAGCAGTAACAAATGACTGAATAAAACAGAAATCCATGTTCATATTGACATAAAGAAATTGATATATAAATGAACTATGTAATAATGAATACATAATATATATATAAGAATATATAAATACACATATTCTTTATTATACATGAGCGAGAGGGGGAAAAAAATCTACCTTACAGTAGAAGGCCAACTAATAACAACTATGGAAGGAACAATACAATTAAAACAAAACAAAAAAAATACCACTCAACAACAATCAGAGTAGAGATTGATTCATGAAAAACTCAATGCTAAAGCTAGTAGGTAGGGTTTCTCTGGTGGCTCAGTGGTAAAGAATCCACCCAACCAATTCAAGAGACACTTGTTTGATCCTTGACCCAGGAAGATACCACATGCTGCAGAGCAACTAAGCCCACGAGCCACAGCCACTGAGCCTGTGCTCTGAGCCCACATGCTGCCGCTTCTGAAGCCCAGGCGGCCTGGAGTCCACGCTCAGCATAAGAGCAACCACCGCACTGGGAAGCCTAGGCACTGCAATGACAAGCAGCCCTGCTCACCCCAACTTGAGAAGAGCTCACACAGAACGACCCAGCACAACCAAAAATAAATTAAATTAAAAAAAAAAAAAAACCAGTGGGTAAAAGCTTGATAAAGAGCTGAAGAACCGGACAGACTTCAGGGGATAGTTAACATACATAGTTATGATACAGACTGACATTGTGTGCTACCTGGTATGATGCAGTAAAAACAGAGCATCTCTTCTGAGGTATTTCCACCAAACACACATAACCTAAGAGACTCTTACGAGTCCCCTGGACTGCCAGGAGATCCAACCAGTCCATTATAGAGGAGATCAGTCCTGGGTGTTCATTGGAAGGACTGATGCTGAGACTGAAACTCCAATATTTTGGCCACCTAATGTGAAGAGTTGACTGATTGGAAAGGACCCTGATGCTGGGAGGGATTGGGGGCAGGAGTAGCGGGCAACAGAGGATGAGATGGCTGGATGGCGTCACCGACTCGATGCACATGAGTCTGGGTGGACTCCAGGAGTTTGGAGGCCTGGCGTGCTGCGGTTCATGGGGTCACGAGTCGGACACGGCTGAGCAAACGAAATGAACCGAACCACAAGAAAACATCAGATATGCACAAATTGAGGGACATTCAACTGATCTTAACTCTTCAAAAATGTCAAAGCCATGGGAAGACTAGGAAAGACACAGATATTCCAGACTGAAAAAGGATGGAGATTTGTGACAACTAAATACAACATGTGATGCAGGACTGGATCATGGGAGATTGGGGAGGGGTGGGATTTGTTCTGCTATAAAGGCCATTATTCAGACAATTGAGAAAACTGAACAGGCTATGTGGATTATTACACTGAATTACTGTATCAGTGTTATTGACTACATGGTTTTGATGGGTATACTATGGCTATGGGGCTTCCCTGGTAGCTCAGACGGTAAAGCATCTGCCTACAATGTGGAGTAAAGTACTCTCATTTCTATAAACTAAGGTATTGTGTTGGCCAACTCAATACCTGATGCTGGGAAAAGATTGAAGGCAGGAGGAGAAGGGGACTACAGAGGATGAGATGGTTGGATGGCATCACCAACTCAATGGACATGAGTTTGAGCAAGCTCCGGGTGTTGGTGATTGACAGGGAAGCCTGGCATGCTGCAGTCCATGGGGTCCCAAAGAGTCAGACACAACTGAGCGACTGAACTGAACTGAACCCAATATTTGGGAGTAATCAGCATTAAGTCTGCAACTTATTCTCAAGTCATACATGACATGGGGCCCATTTGAACCCCATAGGACATTTAGTAGTGTCCAAGACATTTTTGGTTGTAAACAGGGGCATGGAGGTAGGGGAGGAATGGGACCAGCCATGTGTTGGACAGAGGCCAGAAATGTTGCTAAATATTCCCCAATGTACAGGGCTACCCTCCATAACAAAGATTTACTCCATCCAAAACAGCCAAGAAAGCCTGATAGGTAAGAAGAAAAATTTGCCACTGCAAGACGTGGGCCACCTTTCCACCACTCAGAAAGGAGGTCATTAATGCCTTTAATCAGATTAGAGAAGACCCAGATACTCTCACTGACCTATCAGTCCTACCAGTGAATACCAGGGGGTATTCCTCTTATAATGGAGAAATGGAGCAACTGCTGAGAACACTTTCTACACCCACTACCTAGTGACCCCCTCCTTTCCTTTTTCTCTGGAGATCTGGGGGGTAACCTACATAAAAACTCCTTGAAGAACTGAGCTTGTCTTTTTTAACATCAAAAACATGAATCATAATTTCTTATATATGAAACAAATCTATTCTTTTCACTGAATTTATAAATGCTTTACACTTTGATCCCATTTATTTGCTCTATTCCTTTATACTCATTGAAACTCAATAGGTTAAATTTCAGTGTTTTCTGTTTCTCAATGGTTCTCTCCTAATTCAAGTAGTTCTTTAGCTGTCTTGAAGACAAATGGATGACCTATTTCTTATTAAGACCTAAGGATTTTATACTGCTTAGCTTCTTGTTGCTCTCTTGCTGACGCAGGCTTCTAAATTCTTCAGATATTTTCATAAGGATACATAATTTCCATGGGATCTAAAGCATTATTATTACTTTTCACTAAAGTACTATAACACTCAGGATCAAAGTCTCATTTTTGAAGCTTACTGACCCACCTAAACAGTAGTAATATCTAAGTGAAAAAATTCTGACACAATTCCACTTAAAAAGAGTTTGGGGCAAACTCTTTCAATAGGAGGTTAAAAATGAAATCAAAAGTTTACTGAAGCCTCTTTGGGGATTAAATCAGCACTACTGTTTTAAGGCAGGGCTTTACCTATATTACATCTTTCAAATGAGTTCAAACTCATAGCTCTTTTGGTTTCATAAACTAATAATGATTTTCTTAATTTTCTTCTGACATTATCCATCAACAGTAAATAGGTCTTCTGCCTACTTGGTTGCATGACCTGATTTACTTTAGGCCAGAGAGATTCCTTCATAATCGGGTCAAGTACATGTACACTGCTGCCTTCTAGCTCATGCTAGTAGCAAAGAAATGAATCCAATATAAAGTTTAAAACTAAGTTAAAGAAATGAAATTAAGTACAAATGAACTCGAATACTGCATTAAAATACACAAGATAAAAATTACTTCAAAACTTTTAAACACTACAGCAGAAACACAACACTATAAAACAACTATACTCCAGTAAAAATTAATTAAAAAAAGAAAAAAACCTTTTCAACACGTTACTATTACTTCATCCTTAGAGAAATAATTTAAAGACAAAAGGAACTAGAAAGAAATCGTAAACATTTAAAAGTAATGTATGCTATAGAATTAACCAAGAAAGCGAAATACAAAATTCTGAAATGTTAAATCTGAAATGAAACTATCAATATCAACTCAGTTTATTTTCAATATATTTCATAGCTCTATCCAATGAACAAGTCTAGAAGCAATGAATACACACAGCACTTAGTTCTGGGATTCTAAGTACTAAGCCCCACAGAAAGAACTGATCTTTAGATGAATGAATGATTCCATGACTGAAAGTAAAGTCTGGGTCATCATCTGTGCAGAAAGCAAAAAAAGTGCTCAAAGATGATGGGGCTATATTGAAAGGATGCAAGAAATAGCTTGAAATGGTTGTGCTGGCCAAATCTAATCGGGAATAGAATATTCACATGGCACCAAAGTAACACCCAGAAGCTTACTAGTTAAATTCTAAAAGGAAAAATAAACTTTTATTTTTGAGGATCCAGTGATCACAACTGGACAGCTGTGTAGGTAGCCATCTTTCCCGTTCAGTAGGCAGTCACTATTAAGGAGCATAACCAGGTGTTACACAGCTTCCAATGTGATACAACATACACAATATTACTTTTGAGGTATTCTTGCCAAAACACCTTTAACCTCAGCCTAATCAAACATACAAACTTAATTCCAGTGTTCTACGACACTATACTATTTTAATACAGTGGGGTAAGGACTTATATCATCAGGAAACAACCAGTTAAATTCTGAATGTGAAAACACTCTACAACACAGATATCTTGGGCTCTTAAAAAAATCACTGTCATGGGGAATTTTAAAAAGATGAAGAGGCTGCTCAAGATTAAAGAGACATAACAGGCAAATCAGTTCAGTTTGGGGGGAAAAATATATGTCTCATTTTAGAGACAGTTGAGAAAAACTGAATATGGACTGAACATCAGATTATATCAAAGAATTACTAATCATATAACCACAGTTAGGTATGAAGACTGTCCTTTTTCTTGAGAAATGCATGTGATCTACAATTCCACAACTTACTTTCAAATAGACAGGGTAAAATGTGATGTAATACACATGTGAACATGCACGCACACACACATACACACATGAAAAGAGGGAAGGGGAAGGTGCCTTTGTGTGTAATTATAACAACTGGAGAGGTCAATCTAGGTAGAGGAATATGGTATTCATCACATTGCTTTTTTATATCTTGTGTAAATTTTAACTTTTTTGTAATAAAAAGCTGAGGGGGGGAAATAAGGTAGGATACTATAAATCAGAAATTTTCAAACTATGGTCCATGGAAACTTTCAGAGTGTCTACAAAGAAAAATCCATTTTCAGAAAAATAATATGTTGCCTGCCCTTTTCATTGTGTTGATGTTTGTAGGGATGGTGCAAAAGCAATGCTGGGTAAAGCTGTTGATATCTTAGCATGAATCAAGGTAGGGGCTCTGAACTGTATATAAGTAGTTATATTCTTCAATGCCAGTTATAAAATAAAATGCCAGTTTCAAACTAACATACATTGTAAAGCAACTACACCCCCCAAAAAAATAAACAATCAAAATAAAATGCCACTGTCACATAAGAAAAAAGCCCTTGATGAATTAGGTAAAATTACTGATTTAAATTGTAACCCTTAAGTGCACTAATGATCTATGTAAGAAAAATCAGTGTACCGAAAACACTTCTGTTGCATACAAAGTATGGTTGTATCAAAGAAAAAACACTATTTACTGCTCAAGTTTCAAGCTGAACTAGCTACTTTTTTCCTGAACACCATTCTTTATTTGAAAGACCGACAAACTGCTTACATAGACCTGGGTGTTAGGCAGACATTTTCTCAAAAATGAACAAAGTAGGCCTGTCACTGCCAGTCGTTTTCCCTGAAGTGTTTTCTGCCAATGAAAAAAATTTCAACTTTTAAGCAAAAACTAAAATTATGGAGAACTTTTATCTACTATTTTGAACTTGACAGCTTCAGTTTGACAATGATATTTTTGATACTGTATAACACAGTGTGTCATCATATGAAAGCTAGGATAAACCAGTGTAATCAGAATTTTCCAAAAGACCAGTGTATGACGTTATAAAACACTCATGTGTAAAAGATTCATTCAAAAGCAGGACAGAACAATAGATTTTAATGTAACAGTATGAAAAGGTCACTGGCAAGGTTTTAGATTCCAAGCTTCAATTAATCTTTACGTAACTCCTGCTTGTTGCATTTTGATGTAGTATCAAAGCAGAATGTCCATGATTACCTGAAAAAGCTATTTAAAATACTGTTAAGCTAAAATGTCTTCATACTTTTCAATTAAAACAATACAATAAAAGTACTGAATGTAGAGGATATGAGAATCTAGCTGTCTCTTAACAGATGTTTATTGATGTACAATTGATTTACAACGCTGTGTTATTTTCTGTGGTACAACAAAGTGACTCAGTTATACATATATATTCTTTCTCATATTCTTTTCCATTATGGTTTATCACAGGATACTGAATATAGCTCCCTGGGCTAAGCAGTAGAACCTTGCTGTTTATCCATCCTAAATAGACTAGTTTGCATCTGCTAATCCCAAAGAACCAGAGATCAAACTGCCAACATCTGTTAGATCTTAGAAAAAGCAAGGGAATTCCAGAAAAACATCTACTTCTGCCTCATTGACTATGCTAAAGCCTCTGTGTGAATAACAACAAACTGTGGAAAATCCTTAAAAGAGACAGGAATAACACACCCCCTTACCTGCCTCCTGAGAATCCTGTATGCAGGTCAAGAAGCAACAGTTAGAACTGGACATGGAACAACAGACTGGTTCCAAATTGGGAAAGGAGTACGTCAAGGCTGTCACCATGCTTATTTAACTTACAATACTGAGTACATTATGCAAAATGCCAGGCTTGTTGAGCCACAAACTGGCATCAAGATTGCTGGGAGAAATAGCAACAATTTCAGACATACAATGACACAACTCTAATCACAGAAAGCGAAGAGGAACTAAAGAGCCTCTTGATGAAGGTGAAAGACAGTGAAAAAGCTGGCTTAAAACTCAACATTCAAAAAATGAAGATCATGACACCCAGTCCCACCACTTCATGGCAAATAGATGGGGAAACAATGGAAACAGAGACAGACTTTATTTTCTTGGGGTCCAAAATTATTGCATATGGTGGCTGTAGCCATGAAATTAAAAGATGCTTGCTCCTTGAAAGAAAAGCTGTGACAAACCTAGCCAGCCTATTAAAAGGCAGAGACATTACTTTGCCAATAAAGGTCCAAATAATCCAAGCTATGTTTTTTGCACTGTCAATGTATGGATGTAAGAGCTGGACCATAAAGAAGACTGAGTGGCAAAAATTGATGCTTCCGAATTTTTAGTGCTGGAGAAGAGTCCCTTGGACACAAAGAGATCAAACCAATCAATATTAACAGAAATCAACCCTGAATATTCACTGGAAGTACGGATGCTGAAGCGCCAATACTCAGCCACCTGATGCAAACAGCCAACTCATTAGACTGAGGGCAGGATGAGAAGGGGGTGAAAGAAAACAGATGGTTGAATGGCATCACCAATTCAACGGACGTGAGTTGAGCAAACTTCAGGAGATAGTGAACGACAGGGAATCCTAGCATGCATGGAGTCATTAAAAAGTCAGACACAACTTAGTGACTGAACAACAACGATCCTGAAGAATCTAGCTGTCTTTTATTAAGCCAAACTTTATAAAAAGATTTGCAAAAAATGTACAACACTGCTACTCATCTCACTTCTTGTTGTAAGAAAATAATTCTCACTAAAATGCTACATTAATAATGGATCATTATTATTATTTTAAGTGAATTATAAGTATCTTTGATATATATTTTCATTTTTAACTTGGTAAATACTGGTAAATAGTAACATATACAATCAAAATAGCTTTGGGATTCTCAGTAAAATTTTTAAGACTGTAAAGTAATCCTGAGACCAAAAAATGGGGTAACGTTCACACTAGAAATCAAAACATGCCATACACAATTTTAGAAATCAAACTCTCACCTAAGAATTAAGGACCACAGTCATTACACCACACTACCATAGCCCCTGACTCCAGAGCAAGTTAGCTCCATTGAAATTAGCATTAAGCACTTTTTTTTTCCCCTGCTGGGAGGTGGGTACATGGGGGTACAAAAGTACAAACAATCACTCTGAAAAGATTCCTAACTGGCTCTTCAGAGGTAAAACAATTAAAAATAAAATGAGGCCAGATAATACAGACACGCTCATTTTTTAGTTGCTTAAAAGTAGTTCAATCTACAATAACGAAACTACAATAACATTATATAAGCTATTTAAGTAAAGGAATTTTTAAATACAAAGGTAAAGTCAAGCAAATTATTCTCAATACCTATGCAGGACCATATTTAAAAGACTTATAAAACGCCTAAGAATGAACTTACCCTTAACACTATATACAAAAATCAACTCAAAATGAATCAGTGACCTAAATGTAAAACTTGAAACTATAAAACTTAGAAGAAAACACAGGTGAAAAGGTAGACATCCAATTTCACAATGATTTTAAATATAACACCAAAAGTGTGGGTAACAAAAGAAAAAAAAAGATAAATTGGACTTCACTGATATTAAAGCACACTATCAAGACAACTCACAGTATAGGAACATTTATGTGCAAATTATATATCTACTGAGGCGTTAATATATAAAGAGCTCCTATAACTCAAAAAAAAAAACCAAACAACTTAATTAAAAATTGGGCACTAAATAGACATTTCTCTAAAAAGGTGTACAAACGTCCAGTAAGTACATGAAAAGATGCTCAACATCATTAATTAGTAAAATATAAATCAAACCACAATGAGATAAAATTTCCCACACATTAGGATAGCTATTATCAGAAAACTCAGACAATAACATGTTGGTGAGGATGTGGGAGAACTGGAAAGCTTATGCACTACTAAGAATATAAAAATGGTACAGTCAAGGTGGAAAAGTCTGGCAGTAAAACAGACGTGGGAGTCCCTTGTGGCTCAGTGGTGAAGAATCTGCCTGCCAATGCCAGGAGGCACAAATTCAACACCTGGTCCATGAAGATCCCACATGCTGCGGGACAACTACTTGTGGTCCAGGTGCCACAACTGCTGAGCCCACGTGGCACAACTACCAAAGCCTCAACACTCCAGAGCACGTGCTCCACAAGGAAAGCCGCTTCAGTGAGAAACGTGTGCACTGCAACTAGGTAGCAGCCCCTGCTTGCCACCACTGAAGCTCACACAGCAAGAAAGGACCCAGCACAGCCCGATAAATATTAAAAAAAAAAAAAGACACACACCTACCATATGTCCTAAAAATTCCACTCCTAAATATCCAAATCAACTGAAAGCAGAGACTCAAAACAGCCCAAAAAGTGAGAACCACCCAAGTGTCCTTCTACAAATGAGTAAATAAACAAAACGTGGTATATACATACACTGTAATATTATGCAGCCATAAAAAACAAACAACATCCTGATATATGATACATCCCTACAACAGGGATGGAACACCTTGACAACAACGCTTAGTGAAATAAGCCAGACACAAATAGACAAACATTGTGTGACTCCACTTACATGAGCTACCTAGAATAGGGAAACAAGAAAAATAGTATTTACCAGGGGTTGGGCAGGTCAAGGTGGAGTTGTCATTTAATGGAGCTATTTGTTAACGGTTAATGTCACTGATCTGTATACTTGCATATAATGAAAGAGCATGTTATGTATGTTTTACCACACTTCAAAACATGGTAACAATGCTTTTACAAAATGACTTCCATATAGCCTTCGAAAGACAAAATTATATTGCCATGATGTTTGTTGGTTATTTTTAAATTAAAAAATTAAGAGTTAAGCCCTCCAACAACAAAAATACAAATCACTGATAGGGCTTTACTTACCCGTTTGGGGCCACTAAAAATCTTTCTGGTATTTTCCTTTGATTTATCTCCTTGTTTATTTGGAGGCTTCTTCACACTTTCAGGCACACCAGGCAAGTCCTCTGTAAAATCCAAGTGTTCTGAAATGGTAATCAAAACTAGCTAGCTTTCTATTATTTCAAATTATCTACCAGACAACTAATGAATATTCTGGGGAGAAAGAAGCACACTGTGGGGAGGAAAAGATAAAATAAAAACAACACAAAGCTGACGAAATACTCCAATGATATTATTCTCACTCTCCCATACTCACTCCCTGCTTGTACCCTCCTACTCTAGAAGAAAATCAGAAACTTAGTTGCAGTGTATGTGCTCCAGTTTTATCAGCAAAATCAATTCTTTTCCAGAATAATTTGTTCTTCAATGTTCATATAACTGCTCGTTATCTATCAACATTAAAACTAGCAGTCTAGTTTAAAATACACACATGCACACACCAACAGGTGATATGTACCTGTAACATTTTTCTAGAAGTACACTGAATCATGTTGGCCTTCAAGGAATGCCTGTTTAACATCTACAGAAGCCACATTAAAAAAAAAAAAAAAAGGATACAGCTATCCTTGGCAGAAGATACAGAATAACCTAGTACAATGTAGTTCAATGGTCTGTGGCATTCTCACAAAATCAACCAAAGAATTATATTAGTTTCCAAATGTTGTATTTTTTCCCTAGCCTAAACAAAAAAAAGAGGGGGAAAAAAAGGGAGACTTTTCTCTATCCTAACTCTTAAAACTGCTGTTTCAAACACTGTATAAAGACTTAGATTCCAACTAATCAATCAAATGGTCTCTAATTTTTAAACGTTATTTGCTATCAACTTGACATTTCTGAAAGGGAGTCTAATGATTTAGGACAACTTGCTATCAAGGTTAGCATAGAAGCTAACTAAGTAGGCTGTAGCAGGACAGGAGTTCAGGTTTCAGTATTCAGTTACTAATCACCCTCCTGAGAAAGCAACTATAAAGCTGTCTGCCCAGTCGTAGCTCAAGTGACTGGCAAAGATGCGGCAGACTTCATTTCTTCAGAAGGGATTCAAGACAACATGGGATGAATTCTGAAAATAGTCTTATTTTTTCTAGTGGGGAATAAGGCAGGCTGCTAGGGGGTACTCTTGTATAATTCTAGTTTTGAAAATAAGAATGATTCTAATCTAGCAAAATTATTTTTAGGCCAACTGAAGCAAAATGGTAAGTAGTCTCAAGTATGACATACTCTATGAGAGACACGATACATAGAAACACTATGATAGCTCTAATTCACCATGATTCTTGTTCTATGACCCTAAAAGGACAAAAGCTTTAACAAGAAAACCAATATAAGAAAAACGTATTTGGTTAAATATAAATAAATATAAGCCCCTGTATCACAGAGGCTTTCATACACTCTTCCTCAACAGTCAATTCACATCATAATGTTCTTGTCAAGTAATGACTTACTCATAGCAAGGCTAAGCTATTTCTTTTATCTTTCAGTGGAAACTATCAACTCCTCAAGTCATAACGAGTCCTTCTATCTTAAGGGACAAATTAATTTCACTGATAAGAATGCAAAATCATTTAGTTAGCATCTTTCAATTTTATTAAGTCAACTTACAAGAGTGATCCTTAAGATTAAGATTTAATCTCAACTTTATAAATTCAAGGTATTTCCCTCATTTCAACCATCTAATATCAATACAATTCTATATGACCAAAGTCTATCCTTCTGTCTCCACTGGGTTTAGTTTTTCCAAGCTAAAACATCAAGATGTTTGGTATCTCTGTGTACACACAAATATACACAATTTTAAAATTCTCAAGTGCCAATGGCAGAATTAAAATACAAATATGAAAAGACTCCTCAATTTACAAATTGGTTCCTTACAAGGTGGGACTTTATTTCCATTTAAAATGCTATATCTTTAGATAAGGTAATCTTTGGCACTAAATAGGTATTTCTGTTGAAATTAAATGTAGTAACAAGTTACAAGCTATCAGGGAGAAAACTAAGTAACTACTATTTAAGCCTGAAAAACACATTTAGTTTTTTAAGTCTTACCTGCATTATTAGAACTAGACTGACTGTCCTGGGAATTATCATTGCTTTCTGGAGGAGGCTGCAAGGAGGGTGATGGAGCTGTTTTAGTTCTTTTTTTGCTTGTCTTTCTTTCCACCTGACAGTCATCATCTTCATCATCTTCACTTTCACTGAGATCATCAAAGCCAAAATACTTAATTTTGTAGTTAGAACTCCCAGAACCTCCCTCATCACCTCCTGTCTCATCATGATCTTCAAACCCAAAAAATTCAAGTTTAACATCCTTTTTAGATTTAGTATTACTAGGTCGAAATCTAGTAGTGGTCTTAGATGTTGCAATATCTGCTTTTTTTCTTAGCCGGCCAGCTTCTCCCAAATCTGCAGGAGTTGAAGCAGTGAACTCATCCATGCTGCGTTCCATAGTATCCTGTATGGTAACATTACAAACTGACAAGCAAGATGGATGTAAAACAGTATAATCTCTAGTCCGTCCAACCGTCCCTCTAAAACTGGTCCCACAACTTACACTGCCTTTCTTTGCCTGATTCAGGCCATCTTTACTTGATTCACTGTTTGCTTTGGCTAAGGCCTGACTGGTGCCGTCCATCAGCTTATCAAAATTCGACGCTCCTTGTGCGGATTTTGCTTTATTGGCCCTACAGTACGTCCTACAGTTGCTTGGCCTAAGAACACTTTGCATCATGTCTTCCTCAATGGCTTCATTTAGATTTTCCAATCGATTTTTAAAATCCTCATCCTTCATCTCCAAAAGAGGATCACTATCCAGATTTAAAATACAATCTTCGGATCTGCTGTCTTCAAAATCATTATCCCATTCATATAAACCAGTTCTTACAGATCCCTTGATTGATGATGTTTCTGATGGCGATTCTGACCTTTTCCCAAGTTGGGAATTCCAAGTATCATTTTCCTTAATTTCATCAGCTTTGTATCCAGAAGCCACTGTAGTTTCTGCATTGTGTTTCTTAGTACTGTCTTCAGCATTTTTGTAAATATGGTGACTATTCTTTTCATGTTCTTCACTAAAGTTCTCCACTTTATCTATAAAAATGAAAAATAGGTCAAAGGATAAAAATATGAGTGGTATCAATGTAAAAGTTAATAAAAGGGACATTTGGTTAATTAATAGAAGTCATTTAATTTTGAAATAATTACAATAATTTTAAATTGTGGATAAAATAAATGTTTATGTATCTGACAATTTATTCTTCTACCTTTTCAATATATAGCTCTCATGTCTTCTACTGACCTCTCCCTAGGCATCCAAGTCCCTTTAAAATTGTCACCCTCAATTTAAGAGATTTCAGCAGTGTTAAACAACAGGATCAATTCAGAATGACATACACATAGTCAAACCTTCTCAGAGGTACAATAGATTTTTCAAACAAAAATGCTTAAACTAAAAATTATTTAGAACCTAAACAATGTAACTTGGACTGCAAGGAGATCCAACCAGTCCATCCTAAAGGAGACCAGTCCGGGGTGTTCACTGGAAGGACTGATGCTGAGGCTGAAACTCCAATACTTTGGCCACCTCATGCAAAGAGCTGACTCACTGGAAAAGACCCTGATCTGGGAGGGATTAGGGGGGCAGGAGAAGGGGATGACAGAGGATGAGATAGCTGGATGCCACCACTGACTTGATGCACATGAGTTTGGGTAAACTCCGGGAGTTGCTGATGGACAGGGAGGCCTGGCGCCCTGCAATTCATGGGGTCGCAAGAGTCGGACAGGACGAATGAAATGAAACAATGTAATACAATTAATGAAGACATTCTGGCAGTGCCTATTTCTCCTGAGTAGAGTTGTCCATATGGCATGTCAGTTCTGTCTAGAAACCTGTTCCAGATTCAGGTTTCTGTAGTCAACTCTGCTTTTCATTCCTTCTTCTGATCATGAAAGCCACATAATTTCAACGCTTTTTTTAAACAGTGCCTCTGATGCCTAAGTTTCATGGCTACAGTGGTTATTTATCCATATCCTGCTGCACGCTCAGTCGCATCTGACTCGTACCCTGTGGACTATAGCCTGTCAGGCTCCTCTGTCCATGGGATTATTCAGGCAAGAATACTGCAGCAGACTGCCATGCAATCTTTCAGGGGAATCATCCCGACCCAGAGATCGAACCCAGGGCCTCCTGCATCTTTGCACCGCAGGCAGATTCTTTACCACTGAGCCACCAGGGAAGCCCTTATTTATCTGTATCAGCCAGTGGTAAATCACGAATTGCCTATTCATTTTATAGCTGGGGAATCCATTTTTGTTGTCTTTAATTTTGACATTAGAAATATTGTTTTAATCTTTCTAAATAAGAGATGGAAATGTGATTCAAATCGGTATTATAATTAATTCTTCAAGTACTTGATGGTAGAAAAACCCAGGTTCAATATTTATGATAAATTAATAAAGTTACGAAGAAAAAAACCTACCAAAAAACCTACATTTATAAAAGTCCTTTACAAATCTCAATTAACGAATCATCAAATGCAAGCAAAGGGATGCTTTACATGAATCCACTATACAATTTTTAATGCTACCCAATGGTTGTAAATGTAATTTATATTTACTTACTTTTAGAAGGCATCTAATTTACAGGTATACGTGCTTTATTCTTAGATATTTCCCAGGCAAAGGCAAGGAACTATAGTTTTCATAATCTCAGAAGTATCGTATCACTAAGCATAAAATACTGAAAAGCTAACAATTAATAGCTGACTCTGACATCTGATACATTTTTAAAAGGGGCTGAAACAAAGGCAAGTTTAAAACCAAACCTTACGAAATGATACCACTGCTTTTATAACAAGTGGAAAGAATATCAGTAGCTGAATCTGGAGACCTGTGTAGGGCTCAGAGAAGACCCTTAACTTAGGGAGTTTTCCTGAGGGTTTCAATTTCTTCCTCTGTTCAAAAGGGAAGCAACTGACCCATACTACTTTAGAGCATTATTAATGGAATTAATTGCTAACAAACGCCTATGGCAATGCTTTGTATGCTTAGCTACAAAGATGTGTATAAGATGTCATCAAATATCATACTACACCATTTTTATAGCTACACAGAATTGTCTTAATGTTAAAATTTATTTAAGCTATTTCTAACTGTTTTATGTAAAAACATCCTTTTGACAAAAGTTTTACAATAACAACAAACTTTATTATTCACGTTTTTAAAAATTACTACTTCAAGTTTTACCTACCACTCCCATTTCAGAGTATTCTCATGGGCTGCCTTTCACATGTAAACCCCACTCTGTTGTGAGCATACCTTTATATATTCAAGTGCAAAGAGTAATAAAGAGCTCTACAGAATGAAGTACTGTCACTAAAAGTTATGTCACTAGCACATATAATTTATTCATGTATTCAATTACATAGCATAATCTTACAGATGAATTATGAGTATATTATATAATTTTTAAATTTATGAAATACATTACATAGATAAAAGCTAAGTAAATCAACAAAGAGTTCTGCCCAAGAAAAGCTATCTAAGTTTTCTACAACAGTATTCTAATATATAAACTGAATACTTTCTACAGTCCTTCACCATTTAGGTCTTCAACAAATATTCTCAACTATACCTTCAGAAGAGAGAGCAAGGCTATCCTGTCCTAAAATGCAGAAGAGCAATTACTTTCTACTATCCTTCCTCCCCAAACGGACCCCAGCTTCACTGTCAGATAAATTAAAGTTATATCTCAAAACATCAAGGCAGGGAGAAAGGAAGTGAAAATTGGGTTGTTTTTCTTCTTTTACAATGACTTGTACTGAGACAATTTTAGGGCTTCTGTAACATTTCTATTTGGAAATCTTCCTTATTTCCAGTTCTTAGATGGCTAAACTGTTTTCCATATGCCAAGAGGTTCACTCACACCACCTCAGCAAGAAAGCATACTCATCTATCTTTGCTCAAATGTCCAACCCAGTACGCACCCTCATCTTTTTTTTTTTAACAGAGAAGGTAAGTATTAACTCTGTTTTAAGCTAAACCACCTATGTAAACAGAAATGCATTTCTAACAGATAACAGTTCAGGAATTAAATGGGTAAGTGCCAGCTCTGCCACTTACTGACTAAAATGACCTTTGGCAAGTCACCCTAAGAAGTGGGGACAATTTCTTCATCTGAAAAATGAGCTAAAAAAAATCTGTCTCATGGACAATTTGAACAGATAAAAGAAGATAATGTAACTAAGGATACTTGCAGGTTAAAGAGCACCACACAAATGCAAACTATTGTAACAACTCTGCCAAAATATAGAGTATATTTTTAATAACCTTTTAGTGAGACATTTCTTAATGGAATTTAATTGTACGTTCATCAATATTTCCTTAGGACCCTGTGTCTATCAGCTTCAAGCAAGGAATCCAAAATTACATTTTAAAGCCTACTGTTCTTCCTTAACCTAGAGGGTGAAGACTGGATTATGGAGAAAGTTTTCAGAAGAAGACTTAGCCTAGCACCATCTTCAAAGATACTTAATAAATGCCTTTTAATGTCACTAGATTTTAGCATCTACCCAGTCTTTTATATATTAGGTAGCATATGAGGGAGGGAATTTAGTACAGTAAAGACTACATGGAGTTCATGTTTGGGAGCACATGTACACCCGTGGTGGATTCGTGTCAATGTATGGCAAAACCAATACAGTGTTGTAAAGCAAAATAAAGTAAAAATTAAAATTAAAAAAAATAAAATAAAATAAAAAAAGACTACATGGAATTTGGAATCTGAGAAACATGGTATTGAACTAGACACCTAAGACTAATTAGATGTGTAAAAATTTGGCAACTCTTATTTCCTCTCTAACCTTCATTCTGCTTATCTAAAAGACAGTAAGCAACCTTACACAGAAGTTCAATTAAATGTCTACTATTTCCTTAAGATTCTTAATTTTGAAAGGAAATAGAGGATTCCTTTTAAAATAAGAACACATCAGTACTTACAATAATGTGAGTATACATGGTTTTATAAAGGAAAATACTCAGGTGAGATAATTTAAGGCTTCCATGAATGAAGTGAATGCTGAAACACTTAAAAAGTGGGAAGGGAGGTTTGATTAGAGATTTATGAATGATCTCATGGTTTCCGCATATCTCATAAAACTGAAAAAAAAAGTCTGTGTACAGTTTTCAGGGAGAGTATCTATAATTTTAGCAAGTTCTCACACACTCCAAAATATATTTTTTAACTGATAAAGGACAAGGGAAGGAGCAAAATATCTGTGGGAAATCAGTATATGTTAATTGTAGAACTTCGTATCTTTATGGGAAAGATTATTCAATAACATGTTCTGAAACATTTATCTTCAACCATAAAGCAAAAGAAATTTCACCAAAATTAAATGTCCATTAAAAAACCACTAATGTGCTCGCTTCGGTAGCACATATACTCAAATTTGAAAGATATAGAGATTGGCATGGCCTCTGCACAAGGATGACATGTAAATTTGTGAAGTGTCCCACATTTCTACTTTCTCCAAAGAAGATGCACCACTATCAAACACGTGAAAAGATGCTCCACATCACTCATTATAAGAGAAATGCAAATCAAAGCCACAATGATCAGAACGGACATCATCAAAAAATCTACAAAGAATATATGCTGGAGAAGGTGTGGAGAAAAGGGCACTCTCTTGCACTGTAGGTGGGAATATAAACTGATACAGCCACTATGGAGAACAGTATGCTGCTGCTGCTGCTAAGTCGCTTCAGTCGTGTCTAACTCTGTGCGATCCCATAGACGGCAGCCCACCAGGCTCCCCCGACCCAGGGATTCTCCAGGCAAGAGCACTGGAGTGGGTTGCCATTTCCTTCTCCAATGCATGAAAGGGAAAAGTGAAAGTGAAGTCGCTCAGTCCTGTCTGACTCTTCGCGACCCCAAGGGCTGCAGCCCACCAGGCTCCTCCATCCATGGGAGTTTCCAGGCAAGAGTACTGGAGTGCTTTGCCATTGCCTTCTCCAGAACAGTATGGACGTTCCTTAAAAAATGAAAACGATGGAGAAGGAAATGGCAACCCACTCCAGTACTCTTGCCTGGAAAATCCCATGGCTGGAGGAGCCTGATAGGCTCCATGGGGTCACAAAGTCAGATATGACTGAGTGACTTCACTTTCCTTTACCATGTATGCTACAGCAGCTGGGCCTCTCACCTGCACAGGTAACAGATGTAAAGCATATGTTTTCTGTTTAATATTATCTTGGACTAGCTGTTCACAAACTTCCTTAGGAATCATGGTTCCCTAGTCAAGAATTTGCTTGCTGCAACTTCAATCACAATGGCCTCAGGCTTAATAATCTTATCCTTTTAAAAAAAACAAATAGTGATCTCTTTACCTGCTATCACTAGCATTATCATTCATAAAAATTAAAAAAAAAAAAAGAAAAAGAAAACTACCATATGATGCAGCAATCCCACTACTGGGCATATACTCTGAGAATACCATAACTCAGAAAGATGCATATCTCCTATAGTCAGTCATAAAGAGTAAGGTCAGAAAGAGAAAAATATCATCATTAATGCACATATATGCAGTCTAGAAAAACGGCAGAAATAGAGGGCGAAAATGGTAGGAACTGCCAGGCAGAAAGAGACAGACCCAGAGAATGGACTTGTAGAGGGCTGGACAAACTCAGAGAGCAGCACTAACCTACACTATCTGTACAGCAGATCCCTAGGGTGAAGCTGCTACAGAGCACAGGGAACTCCGTGCTCTGTGATGACCTAGAGGGGCGACACATGGGGGTGGCTGGGAGTCTCAAGAGGGAGAGGATGTATGTATACCAACTGCTGATTCACTCTGTTGTACGGCAGAAACTAACACAACATGTAAGGCAATTATACTCCAATTAAAACCATTAAAAAAAAACACTATTTAGGGAATTTCCTCCCAGTCCAGGATCCTGTATGCTGCAGTGTGTCCCCCACCCCCATCCCCGCCATCACAAAAAAAGAAAAGATGAAAAACTACAATGTTTTTTAAGAGAACTACCCAGACCAGTGGGGCAGGGGAATTACAATGCCTACAGCTCAACAATAAGATATTGAATAAAATAAAAAACAAAAAAATGATCAAGCAATTTGTCAGTCCCTTGATTTAAAAAAAGAATATTCAATAAACATATAAAATATATTAAAAGACATTTAATTCATTAGTTACTTATTAGGAAGATGCAAATTAAAACTATAATGAGATGCTACTGCACAACCACCAAGAGTTAAAATTCACAATGCCAAGTATTGTGGAGAAAGTAAAGCAACTTCAACTGGCCGTAGCAAAACCGGGAACCACCACTTTGGCATTACCTAGAAAGCTAAACTTAACAGTTATCCTCAGTTGAATTCAGTTCAGTTGCTCAGTCGTGTCCGACTCTTTGCGACCTATGGACTGAAGTAGACCAGACTTCTTCCCTGTCCATCACCAAATCCCAGAGTTTATTCAAACTCATGTCCATTAAGTCAGTGATGCCATCCAACCATCTCATCCTCTGTTGTCCCCTCCTCCTCCTGCCTTCAATCTTTCCCTGCATCAGGGTCTTTTCAAATGAGTCAGTTCTTCCCATCAGGTGGCCAAAGAACTGGAGTTTCAGCTTCAGCATCAGTCCCTTCCAATGACAACCCAGGACTGATCTCCTTTAGGATGGACTGGCTGAATCTCCTTGCAGTCCAAGGGACTCTCAGGAGTCTTCTCCAACACCACAGTTCAAAAGCATCGATTCTTCGGTGCTCAGCTTTCTTTATGGTCTAACTCTCACATGCATACATGACTACCGGGAAAACCATAGCCTTGACTAGACGAAACTTTGTTGGCAAAGTAATGCCTCTGCTTTTTAATAAACTATCTAGGTTGGTCATAATTTTTCTTCCAAGGAGCAAGCAATCTTTTAATTTCATGGCTGCAGTCACCATCTGCAGTGATTTTGGAGCCCCAAAAAAATAAAGTCTGACACTGTTTCCCCATCTATCTGCCATGAAGTGATGGGACCAGATGCCATGATCTTAGCTTTCTGAATGTGGAACTTTAAGCCAACTTTTTCACTCTTCTCTTTCACTTTCATCAAGAGGGTCTTTAGTTCTTCTTCACTTTCTGCCATAAGGGTGGTGTCATCTGCGTAGCTGAAGTTATTGATATTTCTCCCGCACTCTTGATTCCAGCTTTTGCTTCATCCAGTCCAGCATTTCTCATGATGTACTCTGCATAGAAGTTAAATCAGCAGGGTGACATTATACAGCCTTGATCTACTCCTTTCCCTATCTGGAACCAGTCTGTTGTTCCATGCCCAGTTCTAACTGTTGCTTCTTGACCTGCATAGATTTCTCAGGTGGTCTGGTATTCCCATCTCTTTCAGAATTTTCCAGTTTGTTGTGATCCACACAGTCAAAGGCTTTGGCATAATCAATAAAGCAGAAGTAGATGTTTTTCTGGAACTCTCTTTTCTGATGATCCAACGGATGCTGGCAATTTGATCTCTGGTTCCTCTGCCTTTTCTAAAACCAGCTTGAACATCTGGAAGTTCACAGTTCAAGGACTATTGAAGCCTGACTTGGAGAATTTTGAGCAATATTTTACTAGCGTGTGAGATGAGTGCAACTGTGCGGTAGTTTGAGCATTCTTTGGCATTGCCTTTCTTTAGGATTAGAGTGAAAACTGACCTCTTCCAGTCCTGTGGCCACTGATGAGTTTTCCAATTTTGCTGGCATGAGTGCAGCACTTTCACAGCATCATCTTTTAAGATTTGAAATAGCTCGACTGGAATTCCATCACTTCCACTAGCTTTGTTCATAGTGATGCTTCCTAAGGCCCACTTGACTTCACATTCCAGGATGTCTGGCTCTAGGTGAGTGATCACACCATCATGATTATCTGGGTCGTGAAGATCTTTTTTGTATAGTTCTTCTGTGTATTCTTGCCACCTCTTTTTAATATCTTCTGCTTCTGTTAGGTCGATACCATTTCTGTCCTTTATTGAGCCCATCTTTGCATGAAATGTTCCCTTGGTATCTCTAATTTTCTTGAAGAGATCTCTAGTCTTTCCCACTCTATTATTTTCCTTTATTTCTTTGCACTGATCACTGAGGAAGGCTTTCTTATCTCTCCTTGCTATTCTTTGGATCTCTGCATTCAAATGGGTATATCTTTCCTTCTCTCCTTTGCTTTCACTTCTCTTCTTTTCACAGCTATTTATAAGGCCACCTCAGACAACCATTTTGCTTTTTTGCATTTCTTTTTCTTGCAGATGGTCTTGATCCCTGTCTCCCGTACAGTGTCACGAACCTCTGTTCATAGTTCATCAGGCACTCTATCAGACCTAATCCCTTGAATCTATTTCTCACTTCCACTGTATAATCATAAGGGATTTGATTGAGGTCATACCTGAATGGTCTAGTGGTTTTCCCTACTTTCTTCAATTTAAGTCTGAATTTGGCAATAAGGAGTTCATGATCTGAGCCACAGTCAGCTCCCAGTCTTGTTTTTGCTGACTCTACAGAGCTTCTCCATCTTTGGCTGCAAAGAATATAATCAATCTGATTTCTGTGTTGACCGTCTGGTCATGTTCATGTGTAGAGTCTTCTCTTGTGTTGTTGCAAGAGGGTGTTTGCTATGACCAGTGTGTTCTCTTGGCAAAACTCTATTAGGCTTTGTCCTGCTTCATTCTGTACTCCAAGGCCAAATTTGCCTGTTACTCCAGGTGTTTCCCGACTTCATACTTTTGCATTCCAGTCCCCTATAATGAAAAGGACATCTTTTTTGGGTGTTAGTTCTAGAAGGTCTTGTATGTCTTCACAGAACTGTTCAACTTCAGCTTCTTCAGCATTACTGGTCGAGGAATACACTTGGCTTACTGTGACACTGAATGGTTTGGCTTGGAAACAGAGATCATTCTGTCGTTTTTGCGATTGCATCCAAGTACTGCATTTTGGACTCTTGTTGACTATGATGGCTACTCCACTTTTTCTAAGGGATTCTTGTCAACAGTAGTAGATATAACGATCATCTGAAATAAACTCACTCATTCCAGTCCATTTTAGTTCACTGATTCCTAAAATGTCGACGTTCACTCTTGCCATCTCCTGTTTGACCACTTCCAATTTGCCACTTAACATTCCAGGTTCCTATGCAATATTGCTCTTTACAGCACTGGACCTTGCTTCCATCACCAGTCACATCCGCAACTGAATGCTGTTTTTGCTTTGGCTCCATCTCTTCATTCTGGAGTTATTTCTCCACTGATCTCCAGTAGCATATTGGGCACCTACTGACTTGAGGAGTTCGTCTTTCAGTGTCCTATCTTTTTGCCTTTTCATACTGTTCATGGGGTTCTCAAGACAAGAATACCGAAGTGGTTTGCCATTGCTTTCTCCAGTGGACCACATTTTGTCAGTGGTCCTGTTATCCTATGACCCAGCAATTCCATTTCAAAGTACTTATCTAACAGAAATATATGTATACATGCACTAAACAGCTTATTAAACTTAACCATATGAAACTTCCACTTTTAAATCAAGTATTAAAATTCCACATGGTTCAACATAATAGAAGTACACTTAAAACATCATTCCAAAACCAGGAAATATAAATATACATTAACAGTACAATCAACAGAGTGATGGAGAAGGCAATGGCACCCCACTCCAGTACTCCTGCCTGGAAAATCCCATGGAAAGAGGAGCCTGGAAGGCTGCAGTCCATGGGGTCGCTGAGGGTCGGGCACGACTGAGCGACTTCACTTTCACTTTTCACTTTCCTGCACTGGAGAAGGAAATGGCAACCCACTCCAGTGTTCTTGCCTGGAGAATCCCAGGGACGGCGGAGCCTGGTGGGCTGCTATCTATGGGGTCGCACAGGGTCAGACACAACTGAAGTGACTTAGCAGCTTAGCAAAAGAGTGATCTATTAATACAAAGAAATACTGCAGAGCAATAAAAATAATTAAAACTACATTTCTGTAGGAGTGTATTACTTAGTACAATAATTACAGAGAACAATTTGGCAATACTTTTTAAAATTAAAAATGTACATGTGAGAAATAAACTGACTCTGAAGCAGTTTTATTTACTCTACAAAAAACTTTCCATGAGTATGAATAACGTAAGTAACAAGGAAACTCACTATAACATTGTTTCTGATTGCATACAGCCACATATGTGAATACTATGTAGCTGATAAAAATAATGAGGCAAGTCTGTATCATGTACAGGTAAGGCCGATCTTAGGAGAAAAGGATGAATGAAGGGTAAGGGGGAAGTCTTCCATACCTCTTGAACTTTACACTGTGTAGTCTATTCAAAAGCGTTAAAAGTAAAAATTAACAAAAGCACATATTAATTACCTTAAACTGTAACAATGATATTATAGTTATCTTTTTTGGAGTGCCAAGATGTTAAAGAATTATATTTATGTATGAAATTCAGTGTCAATTTGCTTCAAAATAATCCACTAGTGAAAGGGAGTAGGTGGTGATAAAAATGAAGACTAGCTATGAACTTATGTTACTGAAGCTGGATACACACACATACATCTATCTGTATTAACTGTATGCTAGTCTCTATACAAACAGCATATATACTACATTCATCCTTAGAAGAAAGTGAAGATATCTCCTTTTACTCTTTACCAAATCTAGCATTATACAGATGAAGAAAAGGCAGCCCAGAAAGGCCAAAGACAACAAAGTTGCCAAATGAATCAATGACCAACTGACCTCCCAAAAAGAACCATACCAAATTCTAATGTATTACACTACCTCTACTGGTGGCTGCTGAAAACTTAAATACTAGATAAACCATCTTAAGCCATATTAATAGAAGTCTAGATGAGATGAAGCTAAAAATCTAACATGCTGGACAGACTGTAATGAGTAGCACACGATATGCAGATACCTAAATTTAAACAAAACCTTTGACTTCTAAGGAGACTGTACAGATCAGAGAGAAGTGGCTTTGGAGACCATGACCCATGAAATGCAGTTGAGGTAACCAGAAAAGTTTAACCTGGGGGCAGGGGAGAGGTGTGTCACTGTTACATGGGAAACTGCCTTTCAATATCAGCATGGCTGTCGTGCAAAGAGGGAACAAACTTATTAAATCTATAGACAACATTCAATTTACAGAAACTATAAGGACTGATAAGCAAGAGCATTAAAGATTAACTAGAGCTGTCCAAAGAAAGGGATGCCTAGGGAGGAGAGTGTACTCTATTGTCAGAAATACTTAATAAAATGGGACTTGTTCAAAACAACTCACTTCTGCCCTGCAAAAAACTGTTAAGGGAAAGCAAAAACAAATCACAGACTCAGAAAATATCTGCAATAAATGTCTGATACAATACTTGTATCGGAAATAAAGAACTCTTAAAGTTCAATGAGAAAATAAGCAACTCAATTAAAAATGAGCAAAGAAATGTGAGGGTACATCAAAGAAACTATACTGATACCAAAATAAGCATGGAAAATGCTCCTCATCAATCTATTAAGGAAATAAAAAAGGCTTATTTCCTTAATATAGTGGTGTAGTAAGAATTCTTACGTATCAGTAAGTCAATCAATGTTCCAGCAGAAAAAGCAGGTATAGACACAAAGTTCAATAGAAAAAGAAGTCGAATGAATTAATAACTTATGAAAAGATACTCAATTTCATTTACAATTAAAAATCAAGAGTAAACATTATATATTAATTATATCTCAATAAAGCTGGGAAAAGAAAGTAAAACAAAGCTGAACTATATTTATACTTACTAAGCCCTCAGTATGTGCCTGATACTGTCCCAAATACTTTCCATCCATTAATTCATTTGATCTCATAGCAACCATCTGATGTAGGTACTATTACAAGTTCACAAGCCTTTATCCACAATTGCAACATCCAAAAAACTCTGAAAACACAGTTTTCTGATAATGCCTTTTGAAGCAAAACCTGACCTCATCTAAGTAAGGCTATTGATAGTATTTTCTTTTTCTGAATAAAACTTGTCTTTGAATAGAGTGCTGCCGAGCACCTTATGGGGGTTCATATTAAAAAAACATACTTTATAATTCCAAACTAACCCCAATTCCAAGACAGATCTGGCCTCGGATGTTTCAGAGAAGGAAATGTGAACCTGTCTCCCATTCTGCACATGAGGGACAGTAGATTTCAGCTGCTAGACAGTTAACAGCGACACAGTTATTAAGTGCTGTTTACTGTCTAAAAAATAAAGCAACTTTTTAAAGAAAACAAAAACACTGGAAACAACCCAAAGTCTGACATCTACAAGGAACTGGCTAAGAAACCACAAAAATATACGTAGGGGGAATTGACATAGCACGAATGCAACAGTATTTTTAAATAAAAAAGAGGAGGCCTGAAAGAAAACTTCCATATATTGTCAGAGATTTATTCCCGATACATATTAAGTGAAAAAGCAAGGTATTAAACAGCAAGTCATCATTTTGTAGATCTAATACACACACAAATCTGTGACTGCTTGCAGATACACAGCATATGTCAGAAAGGGTAACAAAAGTAATTATGAATGGTCAATCACTCCAAGAACAACTGGCACAACTGGAAAAAGGAGGTGGGGAAGCTTTTAACCACTATAATTTTGTACCATGTGCAGATAATTTTATTTACATTAAAAAAAAAAACTGCACATATTCTAAAGTAGAAAAAATTAAACCCCCAAAATAAAGAAGACATTTTTTTTTATCTTTCAGCTAGACAAACTCCAAAGTTCAACAGAAAGATGCTAGGGGAAAAAAGTCAGTGTCAGTGGGAGATACTGCAATATCAGCTGAATATTTAAATATTTATGCTCTTTCAATTCCACTTCTAGAAACATCTTCTACCACTATATGTGAGAACATGATGTTCAAACATGAAAGTAGAATGATGTCCCATATAACATTTGTTAATAACAAATGACCACAAAACAGCCAAACTATTCCTAGGAGACTTAAGCATGGTATATCCATATAATAGAAAACCATGAAGAAAAGGTAGATTTTATAAACACTGACGTCTATATCTTAATGATTTTTCTGTACACACATACATACACAGTATACACCACACTGTCATTTATGTGTTTGTATTTTTAGGGATATATCGATTTACATGCTGTGCATATTAAAGATTATGAAAATATATATTATATAAGAAACTGTCAACAGCATGCTTCTATGAATGGAAACTTATTTTTCACTGTCAACAAAGGTGTGTGGCTATTTATAAGGGGCACCTAAGAAGTCACAGGAAAAATATGGCACATCTTCCTCAGTGGATCAGTTTTACTTAAAGATTTGGAAGGTAAAAAGTACTGGAAAAAAATGCTAAGTATTTCAAGTGGTGATTTCAATTATATTTTATAATTTTTTCATTATTTATAAAACATACCTATCAAACACAAAGTCTATATGTAATGTTAAAGATAAAACAACTCCAAAAGAACCATTCAGCTGGGTCCACTGCACAGAATAGTCCAACTCAATTCTCATTCCCTATCAACAGCTGCCTACAGAGAACCGTATGGCCCACTGCCATTGCCCACCCACACGCCAAGAAGCTTGTTTGTTCCCATGGCCTCCTGCTCAAGCTGCCTATCTCTGCCCACCCTTGCCGGAGATCAGGGAACACATCCACAAACCCAAGTCAAGCCTCAACCAATGAGCCACACAGAAAATGAACTCTTTCAACTATATACAGAGACTCCTGGAGTTACAGAGAGGTATTCCAGAACACACAAAGGCACAATTAGACTTTAGGGACACTCATTTCTAAACCCCACCTTCCTCATGTGCACGTGTGCTCAGTCACTTCAGTCGTGTTCAACTCAGACCCCAGGGACTGCAGCCCACCAGCTCCTCTGTCCATCGGATTCTCCAAGCAAGAACACAGGAGTGGGTTGCCATTTCCTCCTCCAGGGGATCTTCCCAATCCAGGGATCAAACCAGTGTCTCCTATGGCTCCCGCACTGGCAGGTAGATTCTTTACCATTGAGCCACCAGGGAAGCCCAAGTTTTAGGGACATTCATTTCTAAATCCCCATCTTTCTCATATACTGTGGTCCAAAAACTGATGTACCAATCCACCTGGGATTAATAATTATTCTCCCACATTACAAATAATGGCATATCACTCACTTATTCCTAATCTTACTATGAACATTGCTCCTACTCTGGCATGACACTAAAGAAATAATGATACATTATTGGCATCCATGCTTAATAAATAAGTTACTCTAATGTCCTGAAAACAAATCCATTGCATGTCAGGTGATTCTAATCATTTATTGCTTTCCAAATAGAAACTACTATAGCAAAACGCTTTCCAATCTTATTTTTTATTAATATAGTACCTCCATATTTACATGTATTAAAAAATAGGAACAGACTGATGTTAGAGCTTTTTCTTAATTCAAGCAATAATATTTATCCATGTATACATGAACTAATTGAAAACAGCTTTCAGTTCAGTTCAGTTCAGTTGCTCAGTCACATCCGACTCTTTGCGACCCCATGAATCGCAGCATGCCAGGCCTCCCTGTCCATCACCAACTCCCGGAGTTCACTCAGACTCACGTCCATCGAGTCCGTGATGCCATCCAGCCATCTCATCCTCGGTCATCCCCTTTTCCTCCTGCCCCCAATCCCTCCCAGCATCAGAGTCTTTTCCAATGAGTCAGTTCTTCGCATCAGGTGGCCAAAGTACTGGTGTTTCAGCTTTAGCATCATTCCTTCCAAAGAAATCCCAGGGCTGATCTCCTTCAGAATAGACTGGTTGGATCTCCTTGCAGTCCAAGGGACTCTCAAGAGTCTTCTCCAACACCACACTTCAAAATTCTTCGGTGCTCAGCTTTCTTCACAGTCCAACCCTCACATCCATTCATGACCACAGGAAAAACCACAGCCTTGACTAGACAGACCTTTGTTAGCAAAGTAATGTCTCTGCTTTTGAATATGCTATCTAGGTTGGTCATAACTTTCCTTCCAAGGAGTAAACGTCTTTTAATTTCATGGCTGCAGTCACCATCTGCAGTGATTTTGGAGCCCCCCAAAATAAAGTCTAACACTGTTTCCACTGTTTCCCCATCTATTTCCCATGAAGTGATGGGACCAGATGCCATGATCTTCGTTTTCTGAATTGAGCTTTAAGCCAACTTTTTCACTCTCCTCTTTCACTTGCATCAAGAGGCTCTTTAGTTCCTCTTCACTTTCTGCCATAAGGGTGTTGTCATCTGCATACCTGAGGTTATTGATATTTCTCCCAGCAATCTTGATTCCAGCTTTTGCTTCATCCAGCCCAACGTTTCTCATGATGTACTCTGCATATAAGTTAAATAAGCAGGGTGGCAGTATACAGCCTTGATGTACTCCTTTTCCTATTTGGAACCAGTCTGTTGTTCCATGTCCAGTTCTAACCGTTGTTTCCTGACCTGCATATAGGTTTCTCAAGAGGCAGGCCAGGTGGTCTGGTATTCCCATCTCTTTCAGAATTTTCCATAGTTTATTGTGATCCACACAGTCAAAGGCTTTGGCATAGTCAATAAAGCAGAAATGGATGTCTTTCTGGAACTCTCTTGCTTTTCCCATGATCCAGCGGATGTTGGCAATTTGATCTCTGGTTCCTCTGCCTTTTCTAAAATCAGCTTGAACACCTGGAAGTTCATGGTTCATGTATCGCTGAAGCCTGGCTTGGAGAATTTTGAGCATTACTTTACTAGCATGTGAGATGAGTGCAATTGTGCAGTAGTTTCAGCAATCTTTGGCATTGCCTTTTTTGGGGGACTGGAATGAAAACTGACCTTTTCCAGTCCTGTGGCCACTGCTGAGTTTTCCAAATTTGCTGGCATATTGAGTGCAGCACTTTCACAGCATCATCTTTCAGGAGCTGAAATAGCTCAACCGGAATTCCATCACCTCCACTAGCTTTGTTCGTAGTGATGCTTTCTAAGGCCCACTTGACTTCACATTCCAGGATGTCTGGCTCTAGGTGAGTGATCACATCATCGTGATTATCTGGGTCGTGAAGATCTTTTTTGTACAGTTTTTCTGTGTATTCCTGCCACCTCTTCTTAATATCTCCTGCTTCTGTTACGTCCAGACCATTTCTGTCCTTTATCGAGCCCATCTTTGCATGAAATGTTCCCTTGGTATCTCTAATTTTCTTGAAGAGATCTCTAGTCTATGCCCATGGGGCCACCCAAGACGGGTGGGTGTTAGTGGAGAGGTCTGACAGAATGTGGTCCACTGGAGAAGGGAATGCAAACCACTTCAGTATTCTTGCCTTGAGAACCCCATGAACAGTATGAAAACAGCTTTACCTATATCATTAAGAGGTACATTTCCAATAAACTTTCCCTTTAAAATGCAGTTGACTAATTATATGCTAATAAGTAATCAATTTAACACTAATTTGATCAATTATACACTAATAATTGTGGTGATAACAATCAAGAAAAATTTTCAAATACTTTGAACATTAGAATCACAAACATTTTTTAAAGTTTACATTTAAACTTATATATGGGGCTTCCCAAGTGGCACTAGTGATAAAGAATCCACTTGCCGATGCAGGAGACATAAGGGATGCAGTTCCATCCCCAGGTGAAGATCTCCTGGAGGGGGGTACAGCAACCCACTTCAGTATTCTTGCCTGGAGAATCCCACAGACAAAGGAATCTGGTTGGCTACAGTCCACAAAGAGTCAGACACAACTGAAGTGACTTAGCACACAAACTTACACACAAAAAAAGTATGTATTTTGTACTACAAAATTATGAAGAAATGACCATTAACAGATATGTTCATTAGGGTAAAATCCTAAAGAGGAAGTGGGATAGAAATACAATTTCAAGGGATTTCCCTGGCAGTCCAGCAGTTAAGACTCCACACTTCCAAAGTACAGGGGTCCCACATGCCACATGGCCAAAAAAAAAAAAAAATACAATTTCAAAGAAGAAAAAGGGTGCTGTAAATCTTCTGGTTGTTAAAAACTTCCTCTTTTAATGTGACTCCATGCTTCCAATGCAGGGGTCATGGGTTGGATCCATGGCTGGGGAACTAAGATCCCACATGTCAAATGTCAAAATGTCTTTCAAATAGTGAATAGGTTATGGTATATACAATGGAATACTCCTCAACGATAAAAATACTGATTCATACAATATGGAATACTTAAAAGTATTATGCTAAATGAAAAGCCAGGCTGAAATTGCTACACGCTGAATGACCCTTTGTATAGGAAATGTTGGAAAAAAACAAAGCCTCAGGGCCAGAAGACTGATCAGTGGATGCCAGGGTTGGAGGTGGAAGAGGGACCCACCACAGAAGAGCTTCAATGCAGCTAACCCAGGTTAGGCTTTCCCTAACGTTCCTCACACACCTTTGTAATTAGCCATTCTAAAAATAAATCTCCTGTTAAGAGCCTAATTGGGGCATGCCATGTTTCCAGTTGGGACCCTGAAGGATAAATCAAAATGCAAACTTACCATCTACCTCCTCCTGTACTGTAACACTCAAAACGTACCCATACTTCTTTCCCATCTTGTATTCAACAATCCACTGCCCCCCACCACCCCACAGCTTTTAAGTTCAGAGTATCCAAGCCTCAGTGATTAGCACATTCACATACACCTGGGGCTCATGCCCTCTACCGTTTCCTTGCCCTAACTGAGATAAGTGAAGTGAAGCTGCTCAGTTGTGTCCGACTCTTTGCGACCCCATGGACTGTAGACTACCTGGCTCCTCTGTCTATGGAATTTTCCAGGCAAGAGTACTGGAGTGGGTTGCCATGTCCTTCTCCAGGGGCTCTTCCCAACCCAGGGATCAAACCCAGGTCTCCCGCATTGCAGGCAGACACTTTACCATCTCAGCCACCAGGGAAGCCCTAACTGAAACATGACTAAGAATGCCACTTCTCATGCAGCCCCTTCCAGCATCTCAGAGAAGGATGGTTTGCAGTTACTCACATGTTGGCTCTCCAGAGCCTTTTATGAAACTACTACTATTCCCCTCTCTTAGAAGTCCATTCCTCTGAGGCATGTGCCACCTATCTAGCTACCCTATACTATTCCTCTTACCTGTCATCTATCAGCCTCTTATTCTTCATTTATCTAAGGGTTTTAAACCAGATCTATCACCCCCCTGCCCTGCCACTTCTGCTATCATCCTGAACTCCGCCAAATTCCAACCCCCTCACCTCTCAGCTCCTTATTCTCCCATCAAGTCTTCTACATTCTTAGTCACCTGTTTACAATTTCATCCAGGAACTTATCATATCCTAAAATGCTTCAACTCTTAAATATCAGAATAAGACAATCCATAATTACTACCGACTGACCAACTTGTCTAAGGAATCCTATTCTCGACTTTTATTAAGACTCTCAGTATACTGACATCTCTTCTCTTTCTCCTATCCACCCACCCCTGTCCAGTTAGTCAAGTCTAAAGTGCACAGTTCATCATTTCAATCACTCTCTGGTCAATAACCTAAATTCTCTTTCTTCTCTATCTGTTCATTCCATGTCTAGTCAGACAAAATGCCAATCCAGCCAAATTCTCATTACTCTAGCCAATATTCTCTATTTTGTACAGATTCTGGCTAATAGGGCCTCCTAAAGGAGAGGGAAAACACACATTCTCAGAAGAGTTTTCGGTGATAACAAACTTCAACGAAGGCATCAATAATGTCCAGAAATTCTACTCTCTCTAGACATCTTTCCTTTTCCACTTTCTCCAAAATCTATTTGAACACTTTGCCTCTCCCCTCCAGCCACCACACACATCCTTTTTTCTTTCTCCCTTTCAGAGATGACTTCCTTTGTCACTTTATAAAAAGAAAGGATGGCGGGGGTGCAGGGGGGAGCAGTTTTGGTTCACAAACAACCTTATCTTCCATCCTCCCATTAAACTCACCTTTTTACCCCCCTTTCCTCCCAGCCAGGAAATGCAGTGTCCCTTCTCCCAAGATCACTCTCCCCCTCTGGGCTTTGGATCCTATGCTGCTTCTCTTATGCAATCAAACTTTCCAGAACTCCTTATGTATCTCTAGCTGCCCCTTTTCTTCTCTCCTTCAAACATCTTTAACAAGTTGTATACACCTGCCAAGCCCATTTCCCACTGAGTACACACTGCTCACTGTGTACTCACTGATATTCATTGTATTAGTGATTACCTGCACTTGTGTTATTGCTCAAACCGAGAATGAACCTCCTTTCACTAAGAAAATCTTTTAGATTTTAAACCAGATTTATCACCCCCCTGCCCTGCCACTTCTATCATCCTGAACTCCGCCAAATTCCAACCCCCTCACCTCCCAGCTCCTTATTCTCCCATCAAGTCTTCTACATTCTTAGTCACTTTAGTAGAACTCAAGTTCTACTTTAAAATAAATCTATTTACTTGAAACTACAGTGTCTCTCTCAGAATTTGCATACTGCTAAATTTCCATACAGAATTTTTAGAAATTAGAGGTCAGCTTTCTTCAGTATTTATAAATGGTTTGGCCACCATTCTTACTAAAAAGAAAATTATTTAAACAGAGGCAAGAGGTAACACATAATTTGTTATTTGTCCAAGTTTATTTCCAACTTCAGGAGAAAACTCGTACAGTGACAGCCTGTTATTTTAAATATAAAGCTTTAAATATGATCAAATTAAGTTCATTCACATCAGAATACAGCAGCACTGTATGAAAAGAACACTTTAGGTGTTTCTCAGATCTTCTACTTAATAGTTCAAGTTATTCAACTTCTTTGAAATATGCTTTACCTCCTCTAAAATGGGAATAAAGCCTGTCTTAAATAGTTGCGATTAAAGATCAACTGATATGAAGGGCTTAGCACAAAGTAACAACAGGCATCTTACCCTCTTCCCTTAAAAGAAGCTGATTTTAGGAATGACAAGTATATTCTACATGACAAATACATTCAAGATCTAAATGAAGGTAGGTAACTCTTACCAACGCTATACTTGCAGAATTCTTTAATCCTCATTAATCACCTGTACTTTATCCAGTGAGTAGATGACAATCTCCTCTCAGGTCACAAGTCCCTGGCCTACTTTAAGCTTTCAGGAATAGAACAATTCATTTCCCTTTCTAAAAACAATCTTCAGTTCTAAATCAAAGTCCCTAATTTCCTGACAGTAACAGCCCTCTAACTTATACAAATACTCAGTACAGTTTTAAGCAAATAGAAAAAAAAATTGGCTACAAAGACAGGCATGCAAATTAAGAGCCTATGCCATAGTTATCTCAATATTTGGCAGGGTATGTAGACTGAATCCCAGCTGGCTAGCAAGGAAAGTGTGCCAAGTAGAAATACAAGTCTTTGAACACTTTATTCTAGAACCCAGATTAAAAACCTGTAGCAGAACACACAAAGATGGAAAATAGGAGTATCTGTATATAAAAGGCAAGAGAAGCTTTCTTTTACCCCTAATGCACATAGTTCTGGATGCCAAACTTTATAAGAATACTCCAAGATCTCTCAATAGGCCAAGTTTTTAGGTCCTGTTAAGTCATTTTAAGTTTCACACTTGAGATTTCACTGGCTTTAATGAAAACTTCAGTAAAAGTATCTACAGATAAAGTTAAGATATCCTAAATCCGCTTTAAAATAATCCAGGAGACATAACAGTGTATACAACAGATGGAACAAGATTTGCCATATACTGACAACTGCTGAAGCCAGAAAACAGGCACGCGAGGTTCTTTTAATGTTCTATTTTTGTGTGTCTAAAAGTTCCACACTAAAGTGTGTGTGTGTGTTTTAACTTAAGATTAGGATGTTTTAGCAACTCAATCCTTCCCTGCAGTTCTCATTTAGTTTGTACTCTTGCATGGGCAGTAATCCTGACGGGTTCCCTTGCCCATCAAGCATTTGGAAAACAGCAACCACTATATTCTATCATGACCTCACTCTGGATTTCGTCTTTAAGCCACAATCTTAAAAAGCACTATCTGGTATAAAACATTTAAAACAAAGAATTTTAATAGTACCTAAAAGTTAACCATATATTACCCTATAAAGAGATCCACTTTAAAACTTAAGGCCAGGAAAAATGATATAAGCTTGTGCTTGGATAAGTCCTTTTCACTGATGTGATATAATTCTGCAGCAAAAAATGGTATGAATGAGCAAGAATATCCCACTGCAAGGGTACTAAAGAACCTAACTTGTGCACTTTGAACAGAATGATCATAACGTTTCTCACAGGTTCTTAAATAAAATGCCTGTATATGACCTCCAAAGAATTTCTGAGACCTAGATGGCTACACAGCACTTTAATCTAAAGTCCAAAATTTCATCATTCTCAAAAGATCTCTAATTCAAAAAAAAGTTTTGGAAACACTTTAGATTTATATAGACCCCTTTTATCCAAATCTTAGATCTGAATCTCTAAACTTCAACTAAAATCAGAAGGCTTTCTGAATACTAGTAAAAGCAACAACAAACTGACAGGCATAATGCAAAAAAAAAAAAAAAAAAATCTAGGCACAGAGAGATGCCCAAATTTCAGAGGCAAAAAAGAAAGGTCATAAAGTTTGGAAGTATCCCCTGAACTTATTAACATAAGCTTATAAAAAGTTCATCTTTTACATGTTAGGGATAGGGTAAGACCATCAGAATTCAAAGTCTCCCTCGAAGTTCCCTTCTTATCCTACAGCAAGCTACCAGGGGTGCTGTGGTCAAGGGAGAGGAGAAGGTAAATATTCACAATGCTACACCATTCCCTTCCGACTAAGGCTGCCTTGTGAAGAAAGAAGAGCAAGATGTTCTTGAACATCTATTTTCTGTATTTTAGTATACACTTTCCCCTCACAAACCCCTTATAATAGAGTTTGGATTCCCAGTTAGTCCACAGGCTCAACACCAGAACTACAATTTAGCTACATTAGACTGGCAAGCTAAAACCTCATTTTCACAGAAAGAGTTGTTTCCAGTTCTCACCGAACAACTTCAAATGGCAGTCTGGACATGTGTAGGTTTAACAACAGCAAGACTGTATAAGCAATTGCTGCCTTTGAATATCTCACTTCCGAGTTCCTGTTCCCCCATACCTAAACATTTATCCTGTTGATACCCTCTGCCTGCCAGTGATGGCCCTCTCTTTTCCAAACACAGTGCTTGAGAAATCTGTGTCCGTGTACCTTAACCCACTTCACCACTTCTCTATCCTCATCTTCCTTTTTCCAGCCCATCTGCCTCATACTGAGGACTGAAACACGAGATAACTGAGATGGAATAGCATTTCCAGAGCCTAACACAGTGGAGGACACAGAGTAGGTGGTCAAAGTTTTGAAAAATCATAAATGAATCTCATTCCAATTTTGCCACTACCCAAACTGGACTGTTACTTAACCTCTTTGAATTTCATCTATGAAGCTAAGAAAACCGAATTCAAGTTAATTTTGGCTCAATGGTTCTATGATTAGAAAACATTTTTAAGAGCTGATCTGGGAAACTGCTTTTCTGCTCATTTTTAATAAAAATTGAACCTAACCTTAAGTTATGAACAATAGCTCAGGAGAAATGTGGGCAAAGGAAAAGAAGAGCCAAATCAGAATTAACCAGGAGATCAAGGGAATGACAGTAACAGCTGGCTCATTCTCTCATCCAAGGGTGAGAAAGAATGAAAAATGTTCAGCATTTTTTTGTGGAACTATGCTAGGCAAAGTATTTGAGGTGCCTTATAGAAAGATGGTGTCTCATATAAAGACCCCAAAGGACAAATTCCTCTCAAGAAAACTAGGTTACATCTTTTTAAAATGAGCACTATGTAACCTTTTATTTTCACTAAACTTTCCCAAGAAGTCAAGAACTAAGGTTTGTTTTAGACAAAAGTGTAAGCCTTATTGCTCAGCCCTATACTGATAAAGTCCACAAGCTATCTCCCTTGCCATCTCCAATCCAAGCTCTACAGTCTTTTAATTAATTGCACTTTTTAAAATCATTGATTACTGTAAATCTCAAACCCTTTACAAAAACGAGTAAAATATATTGTTTTAGGGATAAACACTAGATGCCAGATGTACAAGCTAACATTTTAAAAATACAACTGGTTTTGTAGATGAAAATCTATTAATACAAATTACTACTGGCACCAAGCCCCCAACTAATTTCGATTTGCAGTCAAGTTCAATTCTACATTTCCACTTAATACCTCCTTAATCTTTCTAGTTTTGAAAGAAAATCTAACACCCCTAAACTTAAACCTTATTGTAAATGCCCATCTCATTTTCATTATCAGTAACCATCCAAATCCTCCACAGTAATAGAAGTGAGATACTGTGCAATCCTAACACAACAAAAAGAGATGTTTCTTAACTGGAGTAAGGACAAATGAAAGATCATTCCCAAAATGTGCAGTCTGGAAATTCCCAAGTTAAGTAAAATTTCAACTCCTAATTGGTTTCTTGAATTTCTTAAATCTCTTCTACAAAAGTATCTTTGGTCCCCATTAATTATAAATGCAGAAAGAAAATTTAAGAGGTGTAATATTTCAGAATCTAAGTCAAAATTATTTGACTAAATTACACAAAACTCTCCTGGCTCAGAATAAAGAAAATCATTGTGAAGAAGGAAAAAAAGGAAAATCAAAACTTACCTGAAGTCATTAATTTAGCACAGCTACTTCTGCTTACATCATCTTCTAAGACACGGTTTGTGCTCTTTTCTTTTCCAAGCAAAGAATCCTCCAAACGTAAGCATTTATCAGATACAACACTGTCTTCACCCATCACATGACTAATTTTACTATTAGCTTCAAGTACAGAAGTGACGTCTTCCAACTGAGCAGCTTCACTAGATTCTGTATAAGAGGAACCTTTAGCTAAATTCTTTGAAGAAACTGGCAGAGATTCATCATCACTATCAAATCCAAAAGGATCTCCAGTATTTTCTTCTTCTACCTTAGGTTTCTTCAGAACTTCTTGGATATCTGGTTTGAAATTGGGCCTCTTCTGTCCTAATTTAGCCATAAATGTGGTTTCTCCCCACTTTGTGCTAAGGGTGGTCCGTTTATTGGAAAAGACTTCATCAAACTTTGAACTTCCATTTCCTCCTTTCCTACTATATGTTTTCCCAAATCTGGATGTCATTTTGACACCTGTTTCATATTCTCTGTGGGGGAAAAAAAAAGTAAGAAAATATATAATCATCAAATATTTAACAAGCGTTAATACTGAATATAAAAATAAGAAAATAGGGATTCTCCCCATACAGCTTTTCCACATTCAAGATACAAATCTTTAAAAACAGTTAAATAAATAAGGGGAGGGAGTATAGAGGTGCTCATCTTTTATCCTATATACTTATATCAATCTTTTTTATGAGTACATATTTGTAGGCTATTTTCAGAACAAGAAAGCCTAACAATATCGCTTTTTTTTTAAAAAGTTTCCAATGAATCTACTTACTATCAATTTTACCATAAAAAATAATCTCAGTAAGCTAATTACCCTTAATATAAAATATTAAGCACAAAATGTTATTTTTCAGGATCTTAGAGATGTTAAATAATTGACTAAATATAGTTCTTTGAAATTTCAGAGCACTTACTCATATGAGGGCTGAAAAGTCAGAAAACTGGTGCTATTTTCTCACATATTAGACCTGCTACTTTTAATCCAACCTCAAAGATCCTGAGTTTTGGTCTATCTAACATAATATAAACTATGACTTGAAAAATATTCCGTTCTTGGTCATTTCCCTTAGTGCAAGAAACCATACTCATTCTTTCTCCCTTCCTTGTCCTCATAGTGCTGTGCTCATTTGCTGAACTACATTTTCTGAAGCTAGTGAACTCCAGCATATTACACTGACTAGTCCAGTGATCATTAAAAGAAAAAAAAAAATGTGAATTTATGTTCCTCTGATTTAAGACAGGATAAAATGATTTATCTACATGCTAACTACTAGGACAAAAAAAATTTCAGGACAGTAAATAGAGTCAAACAAGTGGTACTTTTAAAACATTATCAGTCCTTATCCATTACTCACACTTTGACCTTCTAAAGTTTAAATATCAATAAATTAAATACAACCAGGAAAAAAAGTGAAAAATTGCCTAAGGGCTTGAAAAAAACTTCATACTCTTGAAATTTACAAAACAATCAGAGTGATATTTTTACCTATATTTTTAATGTTTTTATCTATTAGTTTAAATGTTTCCCTTTATTAACTTAACCCTCCCAGTTTATAGGGAATCCCTATATATTCAGCAGAGGAATTTGCCCACTCGTATTTTGGTTAGAAGCCAATTCTAATTGGACAAAATAATACTTAATTTAGTCATTATACCCATCTACTTTTAAGAGAAAACTGTTTCTAATTTGTCTGAAGACCTTTTACTATGTCAAAAAACTTTTTTCTGAAGGATATCTATTTCCCCTCTTACTGTAGATTTACACTAAAGAATCCTGTCTTTCTTGTTAAGCATAACGTAAAGAAACTAAGTGTATTTGGCAGCTACAAGAAACACAAAATAAGTCATTTCTTTTCATTCCTCCTTGAACGTGCAGCCCTAATCTACAGACCTACATTTACATCTACACCAACAAAGCTAAAATGTTTTGGATACACTAGCATGGTAATTACCTAAAAATGCTGACTAAAGGCTAAACCAAAAACCTAGACTTGGACTACTTTAGGTCCACACCAAAAAAACTCATGGTAAAAATGGTCCTAGAACTATAAGCATTCACTGTGAAGCTGAAAGTCTGCCAATGAATACCTGATAGCAAGGAGTTAATTATTTTAACTGATAAATTATGCTTTTTTTTTTTTCTCTCAGAACCTATGCCTTAGACAAATATATATTGAAATTCTGATGCAATGTCAGTGATTATCCAACTTTAAGGTGTGTGGAATGGAAAGTGCAGAGACGAGAAAAATTTGGTTAAGAGTTAGTAACTGTTGAGTCTGAAAGATGAATACATGGGAGTTCATTATATAATATCCCCTTTGCTGGTCTTTATACAGTTTTCCATGTCCTTTTTTTTAAGTCACCAGACAGACAATTGTAATGGCATTATCTAGGTTAAGACTAGAGTGTAAAGTATGTAGAAATTCAAAAATAAGTGTGTAGACGTATTTGACATTATTATTTCAAGTATATTCAAGTTAAGAACACAGGCTATCTTGCTCAGCTTCAAACTCCAAAGATTACCTTACCAAAAAGGAAAGAATGATTCACAACTAAGTCTTTTTGGTTGTTGGGCCTTTGCCTCAGCCCAAAGCTTGTCGAATTTTCGGGGAAGTGCGCTGGAATAAAGAAGTCCTCACACTTAACCCCCAATCAAATCCAGAGTCTTTCAGATCTCCACGGGCTTAGGGGCTTCCCTGCAGGAATGAAAGCCGGAAAGGCCAAACCTCACCACCCAGAAATCCTCACCTGGGGGCGGCGGTGCGCTAGGAGGTGGCGGGGACAAGCGGCCCCCCTCCCCCTGGAAGCTCACGCAACTTTTCTCCTCCCCACCCCCACCTCCCAGGAAAGGGATGTTGCTTCCGACGCCCCGGAAGCCTCTGCCACCGAATCCCCAGGGTAGTGGAAGGCCTCAGCGGCGGCCAGGGGCGGAGGGAAGACAGCAAAAGATTTCGGCCTGAAACCAATACACTTGACCGCGCCTGGGGAGGGAAGTAAATCAGCCGTCGCCCAGAAAGAACTCAGAATAAAGGGGAAAAGAGGAAAAAGAGTTCTTCAGACCGTTCCGCTGCCCAACTTCCTCAGAGACCGGGTGGGTGAGACAGAGGACTTCCACCACCCCCTCCCAGACCCCTGCCTCCTCCACCCTCGGCAAGCTCCGGGCCTAGGCAGCCGCTCGAGACCTCACTTACCCTCGGCGCCTGGCGGGTGCTTTAGCCTCGGGCCGCCTCCGCCTCTCCCGCTCCCAACGGCCCACGGGCGGGCGCCGGAGCCCCGCGCGGGAGAACGGGGCCGGCTGGTGAGCGAAGAGAGGCAAGGGGCTCCGCCACCGTCAGAACCCGCGACTCCGCTCTCTGTAAATAGGAAACCCGGTGGAGGGGGGGAGGAGTGGCGGCACCGCAACTTCCCTCCCCGCCTCGAGCGCCGCCGGCCGGGCCCGGGCCTAGGCCTCCCTGGCTGTCGCCGCCGCTGAAGCTGGGACCGGAGCCCGCTACGTGCCCCCGATGGGCCGCCGTCGCCTCCTGCGCCGCCGCTTCCGTCGGTGAATGGTCAGCGCTAGAGTTTGAACAGGGCCCTGAACCATCTCAACGCCATTTGCGCTCCCGGCCCCCACCTCCTTCCTCCAACAGCCGCTCGCTCCGTCACTCCGCTTCCCACAGGCCCCGCGCGGCCTCTCGACCCCGCAGCCAATCGCGCGGCTGCTTACTCAAACCGCCGCGCAGGCGCCGCGCCCCGCATGCTCCGGCGCCCGCCATTGGTCCGGCCGTGGGGCCCGACGGGAGTTGTAGTCCCGGTCCGAGAGGTCTAGGTGCTGAGAGCCCGGCGCGGGAGCGGGCAGCGGGCGGAGCGGTTGTGGCTGGCCTGGCTGGCCTCGCCTCGCGAGCGAGCCAGTTTCCAGCTCCTGGCCTCGCCGGGAGACGCAGGTGCCGCGGGGGAGGACTGGGGGCCCAGTGCAGGCAGCTGTGTCAATCGTTTCCCCTCCAGGGACTCGCCGGTGTCTGGGGACGGTGGGTTGTGCAGCTGCGCCGGGCCTGCTGGAGTCGCCGCCTGGGAGCAGGGAGACCGGGAGCTCGAGGCTCGGAGCGGCTCTTGACCCCGACTGGCTAGTGCTGACCCGGCGCAGTTAATGACGGCGGGAACTGGGAGCCCGAGTAGCAGGGCACCCGATCAATGACCGCACCCCAAAGTGATGCCGGTCTGGCTTTTTAATGCGCTTCTAGGATCCCCTCGATTCTTACCTTCGTCGTTCTTTTCTCCCTCAGTCTGTCCCGAAGCCATTAAAAGTGACCCCTGAGAATATTGGATTGTATTAAGGAATTATCCAACCTTGTTGGATGTGATGACGGTAATGTGGTTAGATTAAGGAGAGACGGTGGGGGGAATGGCAAAATACTAAAAGTTTTGACAGATAAAATGATCAAGTGTCTGGGAAAATAACTCCTACAAACACCGATGGAGGGGAAAAAAAGCCAGTGGGGTGTTTTTCATTGCTGATGCTGTGTTATTCATGAGTTTATTCCAATTTCTCTGCTTGTATATCTGAAATTTTTCATAATAAAAAATGTTATGAACCAGTGATTTGTCTCTGGGGAAGGCAAGGAGGTAGATGATGGGAAGAAAGAAAATTTATTTTTCTCTATACAACATTTTGTGCTGTTCGAAGTTTTTTCCTTGTCAATGTATTACCTATTCAGAAAATTGTAAAGTCTTGTGATGGTGTTCTAAGACTACGGTGGGAAGACAGCCTTTGGAAAAAGAGTAACACAATTGGTTTCCTCCTAAGAGAGTTTCATGATTATTTGGGCTCCGACGGCCCTGCTGTTCTGTGAGGGGGGTGAATGATGATCCACTTGGGAAATTGGAAAACTGCTAATTGTTTTCAGTGAAAAACCCACCTCTTCTTCCACAAAAGTTAATTTGCTTTGAGTGCACCCAGAAATTACCAAACTGCTTCAATAAATTGGCAAAATCCAGACAAAAAATAGTTTAGACATCCTTGTAGCCCTTCCCAACAGAAATTTACGGTTGATTTTAGCTTGACTGAGCTGTTTTACTTTAGCACAACTGGTTGCAAAATTTACATTCTGACATTTACAGTTTCTGAAACACATCAATACTTGATTGTTCAAAACCAACTCTTAAATAGCTTTATTCTAATGGAGGTTATAACAGGTTTGTGTGTTCCACAGCATGTGACTTTTATTTGGGTCAGTTTTGTCTTTTTAAAAAAATTGGCATAAGCGTCTTGTTTTATCAGTTGGTTTGAAGCCTCCCAGCAGAGGTGCAAACTGCACTTACTATAATTATTTAGATGACATGGTGGTGGGTGCTAATTAAGGGGTAATTATCATCAGAGGCAAAGGCTAAGATCAAAAAGCTGAAAGTGGTGGCGAGACAATTGCAGGATCTTTCTGTAAAAGAGTACTGTGAACCCTCTGGGACCAAACGATGCCCTCACACAGCTCATTACACCCTGGCCTCGCTGGCGCTTGGCACTTAGCTGGGTCAGTGACTTTGCATGAACCTTAAGTGGGAAAGTAAAATTTTTAAAGAAATAGCTGGTCTGTGAAACTCCTTTTGAGAACTTTTGGTGCCGGTAGGCATGTTAAATAATGGAACTCAATGTTAAATTCTTGCTACTTTAAAGAATGATCCCCAGCAGCATAATCAGAACCTGGAAGTTTGTTGGGAAAAGCAAGAATCTCTGAAAAGCAGAATCCTTTAACAAGATTCCCCCAGGTGACTGGTCCACAGATTAAAGGTTAACGTGCTAGTTGCTCAGTCATGTCTGACTCTGCTACCCCATGGGCTGTAGCCCTCCAGGCTCCTCTGTCCATGGTATTTTCCAGCCAAGAATACTGGAGTGGGTAGCCATTCCCTTCTCCAGGAGGTCTTCCCGACCCAGGGATCAAACCTGGCTCTCCTGCATTGTAGGCAGATTCTTTACCATCAGAACCACCAGGGAAGCCCCAAAGGTTAATAAGTATTGTTTTAAAGTATATCCATAGCATTTGACGACACTCTAATTTCTTTTTGTTAGGAGGGGGGAGAACATTAAGAACATACTATGCATTAGATACAATACCGGTCTCCTGAAGTCTTTTACATCTATACATGTCATCCCTATTCTACAAGCGAGGTAATGGAGATGTGGGCATTTGCTCAAGGTATTGTAACTAATGAGGGAATCAAACTTTTTCTTAGACATTCAATTCACATTACTTACAGACCTTCTTAAATCTGATACTGCTGAAGCCCAGCTGAAGAATTGATGCTTTTGAACTGTTGTGCTGGAGAAGACTCTTGAGAGTCCCTTGGACAGCAAAGAGATCAAACGAGTCAATCCTAAAAAAAAATCAACCCTGAATATTTGTTGGAAGGACTGATGCTAAACCTTCAATACTTTGGCCACGTGATGTGAAGAGCCAACTCTTTGGAAAGGACTGATTCTGGGAAAGGTTGAGGGCAGGAGGAGAAGGGGGCGACAGAGGATGAGATGGTAGGATGACATCACTGACTCAATGGGCCTTGAGTTTGAGCAAACTCCGGGAGATAGTGAAGGACAGAAAAGCCTGGCGTGCTGCAGTTCATGGGGTTGCAAAGAGCTGGACATGACTTCAGTTCAGTTCAGTTGCTCAGTCGTGTCCAACTCTGTGCCCCCATGGACCACAGCACACCAGGCTTCCCTGTCCATCACCAACTCCCAGAGCCTACTCAAACTTGTGTCCATTGCGTCAGTGATGCCATCCAACCATCTCATCCTCTGTCATCCCCTTCTCCTCCCGCCTTCACCCCATGGACTGTAGACCACCAAGCTCCTCTATCCATGGGATTCTCCTGGCAACAATACTGGAGTGTGTTGCCATGCCCTTCTCTGGGGGATCTTTCCAACCCAGGGATCAAATGCAGGTCTCCTGCATTGCAGGCAGATTCTTTACCATATGAGCCACCAGAGAAGCTCTTCTGGACAAGATTTAGTGAATGAATAACAGATCTGGTACATGATTTGAAAAAGTTGTATGTGTGTGCATTGAGTCTGTAGAAGTTTGCTATATGAATACTGAAAAGAGCCGTGCTAGGGCTCTCCACCCTCATATGACCCACACTAAAGACAGGTGGAGAGCTTGCTCACTCCAAGGCCCCTCCTGGGGGCAGGTCAGACTCTGGATGTGTAGGCTGGACCACCACTTTACCCGTTCTCTCCCTGGTTCCACTGAGGCAAACAAACTTGGCCATGGCCTGGAGTTCCATGCCAAAGAGAGTGAACTGGACTGCAGTGTGGATAACATAAGGACAAGCAGCTTTTTGTTTTATTTTTTAATTTTATTGCGTTTGGTTTCCTAGTTCCCTCAGCTTACCCTCCTGCCCATCCCCATCCCCTGGGTCGGTTCTCTTCACTTCATCTGAATCTGCTCACATACACACCCAGTAGGTGTTTTTCTTTTTGCTATTATGCTTCTCTGCAAAGCATCTGCTCTGCATAGATGTCTGCTTTTTGTTTTCCATTAAATCTCATACATACCCCAGAAACAAATGGACTTGAGCTAAGTGTGTACCCTTTGATGCTGCAGGCTGGCCTTTGTGCCGCCTCTAGTGGAGGACAGCATCCCTGCTACCTTGAGTTCCACTCAGATGGACTCTAGCTGAAAAGAGAAATATCCCACAAAGAAAAAGTAATAGAAGAATCCATTCTGCCACTGTTGTGCCTTTGTTTCAGCCCTGGCATAGGAACTGTCCAAACTGGAGTTGCTAAATAGAGCTGTGCAGTCTTTTTCTGATAATGTGTAGTAAAATTTATTGCAATTTATATAATTCAATTCAGAGAACTACACACATTGGCTGGAGGAAATTTTTCCTTTTCACAGAATGTGGAATAAAATTATCTTAACAAATCATACAGTTAACATAGTGGTTGTGACACACCTATGTCACAAGCTGTGGGGCTAACCCTGCCTTTATCACTGATCCTCCCCAACACTTCTCTCTGTTCTGTGAATGCTGGGCTGATAGGCCTTTTCAACTAATCTCCCCCTGACCAGCCTATTTTAAAATTGTGACACACCTATTCTCAAATGTTCCCCATTTCTCCCTTGTTTTTCTTTGGGGCATTTATCTCCTCATCCAGCATATCACATGTTTTGTATATTTATTTTCTGTATGACAGCATGGATCTTTGCTGAGTAAATAGCCCCATTTTTCTTTCTTTCTTTTGTGTAAGATTATATCCTGAAAGGAAAGTGACTTGAAACTAACTAGTTTCATATAAACTGTGACTCTCTTAGTTGTTGACTGAGTTTTCCCAAGGGGAAGGGGGCTGCTTTCTGGAGCTACCTTTTGTTCTTGCTTTGGATAGGTTTTCATTTTGAGAATTGAGATGATGAATACTACTATAATCCCAATTACGTTGTTTTCTGGGATAATTGGAGTATGTTCTCGGGAGGTGGTGACATCCTTTGGGGAATAAACTGCTGTCTAGGTAATTGAAAGACAAAGCAAGGGAAATTCTTTGGGGACAGGCTGCCTGATGAGGACTGGTATCCAGCCATCTCTCAAGGACTGGCTATTTGACCCTAGAAACAGCCCTCTTCTCCCCAGGATCCTCTCCCCGAATGCTCTATGATACCCCTCCCCTCAAAAAAAAGCCTCCTGGTGCTTTCCATCATCAAAACTAAAATCACAAATCCTTACCATGGCCTGTAAGGCCTTGCATGATCTGGCCCCTGAGTACTCTTATCCCTTCCCACTCTGCCAAGCCTGCCTCTGTCTACAACTAGAACCTGCCAAACCAGCTCCTGCCTCAGGGTCTTCGTGCAGCTCTTCCCTCCACTGGTCCTGGAGATAAGCACAGGACTCCCTCCCTTGCCTCTGCCTCTCTCAGGTCTTGGCTCTGGGGTCTCCTCAGAAGGGCCTACCCTGTCCTACGGTTCAACTTTGTACTGCTTGGTTTAAACCCCACCCCCTGCCATCCCCTACTCCATATCCTTTGCCTCGTGTCTTTCTCCGTAGAGTTCATGTTTGTTTTACATATTAACTTATTTATTCATTTCCTTCCACTAGAATATAAACTCTATGAGGATAGGGATTGTTGACTTTTGTTCAACAATTATTGTAGTTGAACAATAATACCTCACACAGAGAAAGCATGCCGAAAATATTTGTGGACTAAATACCTCATAAATTATGTTGAAGTCGTCTATGTCTTCACTTGTTATTTTATGTACTTGACCTATCAATAGTTGCAAAAGTTACTTTGAAACCTCTGATGGTAAGAGGAATTTTGTCAAGGTTTTTCTACAATTCTACTTTTGTTTTTATATTTTGAGGATATTTTATTGGGCACAGACAAGTTCAGCATTGTTATAACTTCCTGGTGGTGTTGAAACCTTTAAGTGATATGGGAGCTGAATTGCCAAAATCGCCTGAATTTTCCATCCCTCCCTATACACATACCTCTCGCAGGATGTGACTTTGCAGCTCTTCCCAGAATCTGGGCTGGCCTTGTAACTTGCCTCTGCCAAAAGAATGTGGCAGAAGTGATAAATAGTTCTGAGCCCGAGCCTTCAGAAACCCTGAATGCTTCCACATTTTCTCTTGGATCCCTGCCTCCACCATGAGAACAGGCCTGGGCTAGCCTGCTACCGGATGAGAAGACATATGGAAAAGAGCTGAGGTCATCCTACACCAGTTGACAGCTAGCAGATCCCAAACAGGCAAGCCCAGTCAGAATCAGCATAGCCACCCACCTGACCTGCAGCTACTCACAGTTGCATATGTGAGCCCACCTAGGACCAGACAAACTGCCCAGCTGGCTTACAGACTCATGAGCAATAATAACTAGTTATTATATTAAGCCTGTGAATTTTGAAGTGGTTTGTTATACAGTATTATTGTGTCAATAGATGACTGATGGTTAATGCCTCCTCATTTCGGTCTCAGCCCCGGAAGAGCTTTCCCAACTACCCTGGCAATCCAACTCTGCTTCCCAGTTTCTGGATGGTATGCACTCAGTCTCTCGGTCGTGTTCAACTCTTTGCGACCCTACAGACTATAGCTTGCAAGGCTCCTCTGTCCATTATATTTCCAGGCAAGAATACAGCAGTGGGGTGCCATTTCCTCCTCCAGGGTCTTCGCAATCCAGGGATGGAACCAGTCTTTTAATGCTCCTGCATTGGTGGGCAGATTCTTTACTACTAGTGCCACCTGGGAAGCCCCAGTATAATAGAGGCGTGTTATTTTCTCAATGACACTTGCTGCTCTCCAGAATGATTTGTTGACTTCTTTACTATCTGTTTCCCACACCAGACTGTCAATGGTGTGACGTCAGAGACCTTGTCCACTCTATTTCTCTGCCCCGTCCTCAGCACCCTAGCACAGTTCTTCCCTGTCCAGCTGTGTGTCCACTGGACACTGGAAAGACGGCCAGTCCAACCCGAGATGTGCTGGAAATATAAAACACTGGGTTTTGGAGGCTTAGTACAAAAAAAGTATAGAAAGTATCTCAATTTTTATATCGATAAAATGCTGAAATGAAAATATTTTAAATATGCTGTGTTAGGTAGAATTTGTTATTAAAGTTAATTTAATTTCCTTTTTACCTTTTTAAATGTAGCTATTAGGAAAAGTCAATTTGTGCCTTGCACTGTATTTCTTTTGGACAGATAGAATCTATAGAAGTTGCTTATAAAAGCTCAGTATTTATTGAAGAAAAATGCAAAAAATATATATTTATGAAAAGAAATGAGCTATCAAGCAACAGAAAGACATGGAAGAACCTTAAATACATATTACAAAGAGAAAGAAGCCAGTTTGAAAAGTCTGTATACCACTTAACTCCAAATAGGTGACATTCTGGAAAAGCAAGACGAGTTGAGATAGAGTGATTGCCAAGAGATTTACAGGGAGGGAGGAGGAGTAATAAATGAGTGAAGCAAGAGATTTTTTCGGGTTAGTGAAAATGATTCTATATGATACTGTAATGGTGTGTACATGATATTATGCACGTGTCAAAACCCATAGAACCATAAGACACGGAACACTAATGTACACTTGAGACTTTAGTTAACAATGTATCGATATTGGTTCATTAACTGTAACAAACACACCATGCTAATGCAAGACAATAATGAACTGGGGGTGGGAAGAGAGGTATATGAGAATTCTCTGTATTATATGCTCAATTTTTCTGTGAACCTAAAACTGTTCTAAAAAAAAAAAAACTATTAAAAAAAATGAATTCACACACAGCCACCAGAGTGATAATTTGTAAAACATAAATGGAATAAACCACTTACCTCTTTTTACAAACTTTTGGTGGCTCCCCACTGTCTACCCGAAGTGAGTTCACATCCATTGGTATTTGCAATGACATTGACTGCACCTCCCATTCTGCTTCCTCTTCTACCTGTATCACTCACTACTCAAGGCTCTCAAGCCTTCACTGCAAAACTCATTCAGTCCCCTCTGCCTGAAAAGTCTTTCTTCCTCTCCGTTTGTGAGACCCTATCATGAATCATACACTGTCTCATATAAGTCAATCATTCTCTATTTCATGTTTCCATACTTCTCAATTAAAAGTAGATTCAGAAACCAGGCATGTGGAGTTTGTGCAGTTTCCAAGTTTTGTACCTCTTTCTAGCAAGTTTGGAAAATGGGCATGATGGGTGTATGTATTAATCTTGGAAGTGTTGAAAAAGAATTCTGATAGCCACAGGGGGACTCGAGATTAATATCTTTAAAATGGAAACAGTGGAAGCAGAACAAGGCTATTGAATGTCAGTGAAGATCTGCTTGGGCTCACCTCCTAGGCAGGAGGTAGTGGGATACCCTGTTGGCAGCAGGATCCATCCCAATACAGTGAGGTGGTGTTCGCTGACTGGCTACAGTGACAGGAGACAGGCCTTTGGGTTGTCACCTGCTCTGAAAGTCAAATCTGCCTCTGACTGCTGCTCACCCAAGCTAGGATGCCAGGGTGATTGGGTTTCATGTATTTCACTTACAGGGCAGATGATAGCATAGTAGTGACATTACCATCTCTACTATCATCCAGTAGAACCTCAGGAGAGTGTGCTGGAGAAGGAAACGGCGACCCACTCCAGTGCTCTTGCTTGGAAAATCCCATGGGCGGAGGAGCCTGGTAGGCTATACAGTCCATGGGGTCTCGAAGAGTCAGACACGACTAAGTGACTTCGCTTTCACTTTTCCTTTTCACGCATTGGAGGAGATGGCAACCCACTCCAGTGTTCTTGCCTGGAGAATCCCAGGGACGGGAGAGCCTGGTGGGCTGCCATCTATGGGGTCTCACAGAGTCGGACACGACTGAAGCGACTTAGCAGCAGCTTAGCAGAGTGTGTGAGAAAACAAGTGAGCAGGTTTTCAGGTGCAGAGTTTACTATGCAGATTTCCCTACCTCTCCTTTTCCGGGATTTTGGTTCTGTTATCCAACCATTATGCTGATGGGAAACTTAATGATTTGCCCAAGGTCACCCAGCTACTTAGATGTCTTTCTCCAAAGGTCACAGGCATGAAGCATGTACTATCCTGAGCCCTTAATATCAGGCCACGAAGATGAATACCATTCCTTTGCTGTCATTTTAAGCCAGAGGTCCAGGCCTACCTGGAGAAGTAAGAATCTGGTTGAGATTTTGGAGGTGTTTAGAGTAAGAGGCCAGGTTGAAGTCAGGAAAGGACTAGTCCTTGAAAGAAGACAGAATCACAGGGACGGGGGAGCCTGGTGGGCTGCCGTCTACGGGATCACACAGAGTTGGACACGACTGAAGTGACTTAGCAGCAGCAGCAGGAGACCCTAGGAGATATATATCTGTGAACCCTGAGGGTCAAGGGGCAGACAGGTGTCTATAAGATTAGGCTTATTCACTAGTTTGGGGCCACAGTGCTTAATGTTAACCAGGGGATATACAGTCTCTTCCCACCTTGTCCACTGGGTCCTCTGACAGCACCCGAATGCTATTGCTGGGACAGAGAGTGGGCTCCTCTGTTCTACACCATTCTTCCCTTCCCTGTGTCCCTCAGCTGGCCAGGGAACCCACAGCTTGAGGCAGAAGAAATGCAGGAATTGGGGTTTCTAAGAAATGCTTATGAATAACCTGGACCGGGATTTCTTCTGGTGACAAACTCCAGCTCTTGTGTGGGAGCCCTCCTACTCCCTATTTACCCTAACCTGGCTAGCCCATAGTTTGGGCAGCTCTGAGAGGCTGGGCTGAGCGGCCTCTCCCAGGAGAGTGGGAGGTAATTCTTTCTTTTGTGTGACTTGCTTCATTATGTATGAGTGTTGCTGATCATTCCTCTGGTGGGTTTTCCCAGCTTGAAGGAAAAGCAAAGCCTTTGAAAGACCAGGTAGCGCTTGCTTTGGAGGACTTAATCGATTAAAGAATGTTGAAGTTAGGGAATTGTGGGGGCCTGGCAGCGTTCTAGGCCCACAGTAGCGCCCCGGTGACCTCTACCACCCCTCTCCAGCACACACGAGCCCCCGGCCCTTGGAGTCATACCTGCCCAATTGGAGGCCCCATTTCCTATGCACCTGCCCCAATTTGCTCTCACCTGGAGAGGACGAGTGGGAGTAAGTGATGTACCCGTTCTGGAAAGAAGTGCTTCGATTACTTGAGTCACCTCATCACAAATTAATCCATGAGAAGACCTATGAACAGTGACTGGCAGAGTGTCGGTGTTCCCCGAGTGTTCGCGGGTACCGTTATCATCGCTGGCAGCTGGGCTGAGCAAAGAATCCAATTTGATCTTACTTTGGCAATAACCCGATAACTATCGAATGTGAGGGGGGAGACACAGGCCAAGACTTTTAAAAAGCACCGGTTGTGACAACCCTCTGTGTCCTCCCGGTGCAGAGGCCGGACTTTTTAGGCTCAGGCCTACGGGCCAAAGACACACACTCTCGCGGTGATCGGGTGTTACCCGACGACAGCGGGAATTCCAGCGGCCGCTCGGCGGCAGAGCCTCGGGAGCGGTTCCTGCCTGGCAACGCGTGGGCGGGGCCTAGGCTTGGCTCCGCCCCAGCACGGTCCCGCCCCGCCCCGCCCCGCCCTCTACCTGTGGCCTGGATTCCCTCCCAGCGCCGCTGGGGCCCTCAGCCTGAAGGGTGCAAATAAGGGTCTGTAGATGGGGAAAACGTCTCTCTCGTGGAATTGGTGCACAAAGGAGTCTTTCTAAAGCGACTGGAGAGGCTGTGTGATAATCTACCGGCGTTTGTCCTCGTACACCTGCCTCTCTCTGGAACCAACAAATGTTTATCCGGTTCCCACCCAAGTCAAATGCCGGTTTGTTTATTAAGCCCAGAGGCTTCAGCCTTCTTTTAAGGAAACTGATCCAGTCCTACAGGGAAGCTTCAAAACATTAACATTTCAAATGAATGCGCTCCGGAGTTGTGGGGGAGGGATGAGGAGTGGGGGCGGGATTCCTCGGGCAGCTTCTCTCCCGGGGCTCCGCTTCGCCAGGGACAAGGCCTGGTATTTACAAGACAGAAGGCACCGCTTGGGCCGCCTTTGTTGTGCAGATGACCTTGCGGGCACTTCCTGGACTGATCGATGGCCCAGTGAGTACGCGGGGCCACTCGGCAGTGGCCCGGAGAGCGAATGAGGGGTGATAAACCAAGGTGGGTCCTTGGGCTCCAGTGGGCTTTTCGCTCTGGCACACCGGCTCTGCTGACCCACGCGCTGCTCGGGAGCCGCTGGGGACCGGCTAGCAGCGGCAGGATTGGCCCCTGCACCCCCACCTGGGCTTTGATCTCCTTATCTGAGGCTTTTGAGTCCAAAAGGGCTTAGCAACGACGGGCATCGTGCCAGCTCGGATGAAGTGGACACCCCGCCTCCGTGCCTACCGCCCGCAGCGTCCTATCAAGGTGCAGCCTGTGAGGCTCAAGATGGAAGTGTGGGAGCGAACTCGCGGTCTGCAGCTGGTCCTAGGAGTCAAAAGGCAACGCGCTGCGCCCATCTAGGAATGCGCCACGCTACCGGGGTCGCTACGCGTTTGGCTGCTGTCCCCTTTCTCCCAGACTCACAGCTGCATTGCTTTCTCAGTCCTCCCGAGAGTGACACAAAAAAATCTGAGGCCTTTGGCCCGTGATCCCTTCTCAGTCCCCAAAACCCTTCGGTGACCCCGGCTGCATTCCACAAACTTGTATTGGCAATTATAATTAGCTGTGTGCCCTTTGGGCTTCCCCAGGCCTTGACTTCCCTTGAGACCAGGTATCCCCTGGATAATGAATCCGGGTCTACTGTACTCACCTTAAGCTGTGCCCCTCATTCTCTGAAATCAGGGAGATACCTCCAAGAGGACCTCCAGGTTGTAGAAGAGTAATCAATTGTCAGTTTCAGTCAAATGGAAAGGATAATACCAGTCCCCTTTCCCCCTCCAGGAAGGGTTTTAGGAGGCCCCAGTGAGTTAGGGGCCACTCGACTTGAGGCCAGGTTGATAAACTGTAAGTTCCCATCCCAGGCAGCTTGAGTTTTAGCTTGCTCTGCCCAGAAGTAGCAGTGAGCCTCAACATTTGAGAAAAGGATATATGCTCTGTTAACTGTGTTCTGGAAAATGCACGTGATCTCTCAGCTTTGCACCCAGTTTCAGGGTTCAGACCACGGAACGTGTTGGGGCCCACGTGTGAGAGTCTCATTCCAAAACCTTCCCAGACACCGCTTCCTTATTTATTCCCTTTCTGCTGTCAAGATGGCACACGTGTTATTCCCTAGCATGCACCTGGGCTGTCTAGCTTCAGCATCTTTTGTTAGCAGTGAGCTGCCCACAGGAAATCCACCCCTTGCAACTTTCCCACCCCTCCCACCCTCCATCACAGCCAGGGGTCATCACCTCATAACTGCTACACAACTCCTTGAACCTTCTGACCTAGAGCCAGCTGCCTCCTAGCCCTTCTCTTCATTGGGTTTGTCTCCCCATGACCAGCACACACCTGGAACCAGGCCTTTACTCTGCTCTTTTTTTGTCCCCTCTCCTCTAACCTTAGACCAGAGCTGAATGGAGGATTGCTTTGATAGCTTCACCTTCAGAGGTAATCTCCCAAATGCTGCTTTTGGTGGAGATGTCACCAAGGATGGTTCAGAAGTCTCCAAAAAACACAGAAAATAATGTCAGACACTTGGCAGGACTCTTCTGCCTAGGACAAGCAGAGGGTTGGAGAAGTACTTTGGGACTTCCCAAACTGAGGGCTCTGCTAATATTCTGTTGGCTTCTCAGGCTCAGTGGAGTGGGACCATCTGCAGGATGCTGATGGAGGACTGGTGTGTGTCAGGCAGCAAGCTGGTTTGGGTTGAAAGTGAAAGTCACTCAGTTGTGTCCGACTCTTTATGACCCCATGGACTACACAGTCCATGGAGTTCTCCAGGCCAGAATACTGGAGTGGGAAGCCATTCCCTTCTCCAGGGGATCTTCCCAACCCAGGGATCGAACCCAGGTCTTGCATTGTGGGCAGATTCTTTACTAGCTGTGCTAGCAGGGAAGCCCAGAAGCATGGGGTCTAAATGATGACGGCCATCGAGTCTGCACTCAAGAGGCACACCGTGAGCTGCTCTCAAGGCTTGAAATTTCTGCCAGCTTCACCCCACTATATTAATTTCTCCTTTTGTGCACCTTTACTTTCCTCTCTTTGGTCACTTACTACTGTCAAGTGTTAGTTTTATCAATGCCAACCTGAGCCAGGCTGCTGCTCACCTGAAAGGAGGTCACCAAACAGATGATGATCAGCATGACATCCAACCCAATTCTCAAAGGATGTCTGGAAAGGGATTCCAAGGTTGACCCTAGAACTCAGAGTTTTCTAAAAATTTAATTTGGGGTTTTGATTGTTTTATTGGAGCATGTTATAAAAATTACACCTGGTTCTCAGCTCTCGGTTTCAAATACTATTCTCCAATAAAAGGAACCAGGGTCCCTTGGAGAAATAACTAATTCTAGGACTGTGGCAACAAATGTATTAATACAAGAAAAGTCTGGAGCATCTTATAGCACCAGAAAGTAAGAAAGTGCTGGAAAACAAAGCTCCACAATTCTGGAGTGTCAAGGGGACATAGAAGCCAATTGATAGAGCTCCCATTGACTAAAGCTGGAGCAATTTGAACGGTAAAAGTAGTACTGAATGATAACCCATATAATTTTATTTATATGTTTTATTAAATATAAAATAAATATCCATGACTCCATGCCAACATATGTGATTGACTAAATAAGTGGGAAAGAAAAATCTCCTATGCAGAACTCCAAATAACACATGGTGCTGATGTGAATTAGCTAAATCTTGAATTTTTTTTTTTTTTTTTTGCATAAAAGACTGTTCCCAGGTTTTATGTTGTAGTCTGACCTGGGGACATACTGGGTCTGATCGCTATAGTTCAGTAGTTCTCAGTCTTGACTGCAAGTTAGATGCTCTGGGAATTGTTAAAACCCGAAGTAAATTGAACCCCAGAAAGTTAAATCAAAATTTCTGGACAAAAAGCCAGAAACAGGGTTTTCTAAGACTCTCCAGGTGATTACAGCCTTCCCTGGTGACTCAGACAGTAAAGAATCCACCTTCAATGCAGGAGACCTGGGTTCGATCCCTGAGTTGAGAAAATTGCCAGGCTACCTCCAGGTTGCCCTCCTGAAGGAGAGCATGGCAACCCACTCCTGGATTTGTGCCTGGAGAATCCCCACAGACAGAGGAGCCTGGCAGGCTACAGTCCATGGGGTTGCAAAGAGTCGGACAAGATTGAGCGACTAAGCATGGCACCGGTGATTCCAGTGTGTAGCCAAGATTGAGAATCATAGTTCGCACAGTAAGTCTAGATACAGCACCAGATGGGGCTCACCTCCTCTTGCAGGTAAGTCACTTCAGAGTCTCTAAGGGGTCTTCAAGCAAAGTGACTCCTCAGACAAACAAGGGTGAGCATGGTTAGAAGTAGAGTGAGCCACATTTCACTTTTAAGAATCCTCATCACTGCCTTGACTTTCAGCATAGAAACAGTGATTTTATGATTTTAACTGATCATGTAATTTATCAAAATACCACTCAAACTTTGGGTCTGACTCTTGGCTACCTCAGCCATGTGGCTACAACAGGTGAGAGATTTTTTTTAAGCACAATTCCAGGTTATATGATTTCATTTCAGAAAGAATTCTCAGTCACTTTGAGCAAGTGGTTTTCCTCCTGTATTCTCGGAATGGAAGCAATCCTTTTCCCTGATGTCATTTTTGGTATTTTTTAACATTCATTTATTTATTTGGCTACACCGGGTCTTCGTTGTGGCATGTGGGATCTTGGATCTTCCTTGTGGCACGTGGGATCTTGGATCTTCCTTGTGGCACGTGAAAGATTAGTTACAGCACATGGGAGTGCAAAGCCATAGCCACTGGACCACCAGGGAAGTCCTTGGTTTTGTTTTTATTAAATAAATGACTTCACCACTAGGTGAGGAGCGTAGAAGACTATACGTACCTTGAAATTATGAGCTAGCTATTAATTCCTTGTGGAAGGAAAGCAGTGGGCAGAAGGTTCAAGGGAAATTTGATGTGGCTGTTCTCCCTTGATCTTTTTGCCCTGACCCTCTTGTAATAGTTTTAACTGGTTTTGATTTTCCGGGTGTCACCAATTTCTTCTCAATTTCTTTCATATTTTTCCAAATTCTTTTCTCTGTATATATATTTAAAGGAATAGAATATTTGTAAATAAAGTTTTTTATCCTAACATCAAAAAAAAATTATGACAATTTATTTCCTTTAACCTTGGAAAGGAAACCTCTGAGATTTCCTTTAACAATCTCAATCTTTATTTTCCCCAGAATCATTTAAGAGTAAGTTGCTGCCATGATCATCCTATAATACTAAAGTGCAGCATTTTTCAACCAGCATTCCTCAACTGAATGACAGATGAGGAGAAAATGATTCGAGAGACTATTTATTCCAGCTCTCCCAAGGATGGCACATAATTGGTATTATTATGTTTCAGTTTAGTTCAGTCGCTCAGTCATGTCCGACTCTTTGCGACCCTATGGACACGAGGCCTCCCTGTCCATCACCAACTTCTGGAATCTACTCAAACTCATGTCCTTTGAGTCGGTGATGCCATCCAACCACCTCATCCTCTGTTGTCCCCTTCTCCTCTCTCCCTCAATCTTTCTCAGCACCAAGGTCTTTTCAAATGAGTCAGTTCTTCGCACCAGGTGGCCAAAGTATTGGAGTTTCAGCTTCAACATCCATCCTTCCAATGAACACCCAAGACTGATCTCCTTTAGGATGGACTGGCTGGATCTCCTTGCAGTCCAAGGGACTCTCAAGAGTCTTCTCCAACACCACAGTTCAAAAGCATCAATTCTTCAGCACTCAGCTTTCTTAACAGTTCAACTCTCACATCCATACATGACTACCGGAAAAACCATAGCCTTGACTAGATGGACCTTTGTTGACAAAGTAATGTCTCTGCTTTTTAATATGCTGTCTAGGTTGGTCATAACTTTCCTTCCAAGGAGTAAGGAAGGCTTACTTCAATTTCATGCCTGCAATCACCACCTGTTGTGATTTTGGAGCCCGAAAAATAAAGTCAGCCACTGTTTCCACTGTTTCCTCATCTATTTGCCATGAAGTGATGGGACTGGATGCCATGATCTTAGTTTTCTGAATGTTGAGCTTTAAGCCAACTTTTTCACTCTCCACTTCCACTTTCATCAAGAGGCTCTTTAGTTCTTCACTTTCTGCCATAAGGGTGTTGTCATCTGCATATCTGAGGTTATTGATATGTCTCCTGGCAATCTTGATTCCAGCTTATGCTTCTTCCAGCCCAATGTTTCTCATGAGGTACTCTGCATATGTTAAATAAGCAGGGTGACAATATACAGCCTTGACATTGAAACCAGTCTGTTGTTCCATGTCCAGTTCTAACTGTTGCTTCCTGACTTCATAGTTTTCTCAAGAGGCAGGTCAGGTGGTCTGGTATTCCCATCTCTTTCAGAATTTTCCAGTTTATTGTGATCCGCACAGTCAAAGGCTTTGGCATGGTCAATAAAGCAGAAGTAGATGTTTTTCTGGAACTCAGTTGCTTTTTCCATGATCCAGCGGATGTTGGCAATTTGATCTCTGGTTCCTCTGCCTTTTCTAAATCCAGCTTGAACGTCTGGAAGTTCACGGTTCATGTATTGCTGAAGCCTGGCTTGGAGAATTCTGAACATTACTTTACTAGCGTGTGAGATGAGTGTAATTGTGCAGTAGTTTGAGCATTCTTTGGCACTGCCTTTGGCATCATTATGTTTAGGAGAGAGTTAATTCATACTATATTATGGGTGCTCAGGATGTTAGAGCTTACTCCTTTGAAAGAACACTAAGTTAGGATCTAGTTCCTATGATAAGGCAACCTTTATCAAAGTCGGGAAATTAACATCACTACCATCTAATCCTCAGACCCCATTGAAGTTTTGCCAGATGTCTTAGTAAAATCGTTTAGAACAAAGGATCCAGTGAAAACTGGCACACTGCTTTTAGTTTTCATGTCATTTTAATCTCCTTCACTCTGAAACAGTTCTTCAGTCTTTCCCTCACTTTTATACCCTTGACATCTTGGGAGATTATAACTCAGTTATATTTTTGTAGCTCCCAGTTTGGGTCTGCTATTTCTTCATGATTAGGTTTTGGGTTATCACCAAAGTGATACTGTTTCCTTCCATGTGTGTCCAATCAGATGGTGCATTGTTTTGATGTCACATTGCTGATGATGTCCGCTTTACCCACTTAAGTAAGATAGTGTCTGCCAGGCCTCATCACTGTAAAGTCACCTTTTTCTCCTTGAAATTAACAAATATTTTGTGGATACTTTGAAACTGTGAATATCGCGTTCCTAATTAATTTATTTATTAATACATACAAACTCATGCTTTCCTATTTTAATTAGTTGTACTTTCTTAATGTCACTTCTTTTGACTGGCCCAAACTGTCCCAGATTTGGCCAGCAGGAACCCATTCATGCTGGCTCACAGGTCCTTTTGACATGTCTCCAACATTCTTTGAGCAAATCCTTACCTTCTGGTGCAAAAAGATGTTTTGAGCTCTTCTTGTATATTTCCTGCTCTAAGCCTGGAATCTGCCATTTCTGTAAGGAACACTGGTTCTTTTTTAGGGGAAATGGTATTTCTGGGTGCTAGGAATGCTCATTGCTATTAGGATTCTCCTCTTCGAAGCCTCCTAGGCAGCAAATAGGAAGCACACACACACACACACACACACACACACGTCTACCTATCTATCTAGAAAACTATGAGTTAACACTCCTACATTCAATAACATAACATTTGTTATTTTTTTCCCTTTCCATATTTGTAACTCACTCTTTTGACAGTGAGAAACTCCAATTATCCTTAATATACTCACTTATATGATCAATCCCCTATATGTAAACTCTAGACCACCACTCCACCCACCCCGCAAAGCACAGATGCCGTCCTCAAATCACTTCTCCTCTAACTCCCCACACCAGTCTGTCTCTCTGCATGTCTTCTTCATCCTGCTTGGGCTCTGGAAACTCATGCCAGCTTCCCCTTCGTGTGCGCCCTTCTCACCCTGCTCAGACTGTGAGAACCCACTGGTATGGGTACAAAATACGTCTGTGAATTCTCTGATATGCTTCCTTTCAAAAGGCAGAAACAAATTATTTCACTGTGGCCTGGATTTAGCGACTCGCTTCTGTTGAATGAAATGTGAAGAAAAGGATGCCACATGACTTTCTCGGCTAGATCATAAAAGGATCACTTCTTCCTGACTGACTCTCTAGGATCACTGACTCTCGGGAAGCTAGTTGCCATATTGTGAGGACCCTTCAAGACCTGTGGAGGGGTCACATCTGTGTGGGCCCACATGGGAAGAAAAAAAAATTGTTAGCATTGGCTTTCCAAGTCTGAAATGAACCACCTTAGAAACAGATCCCCCAGCCTTAGCTGAGACTTCAGATGATTTCAGCCTCTGCCCATCGAGTCTGCCAGCCAGGACTCCAAATGTCAAGGAACAGAGACAAGCCACTCCTGCTGTGCCCTGTCTCAATTCTTGACCCGTGGAAATTGTGAGCTATAAAAGATCGTTGTTCTAATGTACTGAATTTGGGGGTCATTTCTTATGGAGCAAAAGACGACTTGTCAGTGTCATGCCTAGGCTAGGATGCTCTCACTACGTGACCTCTGCAGGGCTGTCCTTTCCACCCTTCTTGGGCTCTAACACCTATGCAAGGCCACTTTCCTGTGGTAACGCCCTCCTCGGCCAACTCAAGTTCTAACTCTCTATGCCGGGCAGCCCTCCTATACACGTGCTCTCCTTACCCAATTCAGATATCAATACCCAATTTGAGTCCCTGAAGTTCCTTAAAATCCAGGCACAGATGCCTTCCCTGCTCTGTCCTACCTAATGCCTTTAGGATTGAATTTTTCAGGAAGGTAAGGGAAAAGAAGAAAAAGAAAGAAGAAGTGGAAGAAGAATAAGAATTTATGATATTGTGCTTATCAATCTCTTTCCTTAAATTACCCAGCAGAGTTCAAAGCAATGGCATCACCCATAGTCCTTAAATTCCTTGTTTCCTATATGCTGGATTTTGGTGTCAGCCGCTGGGTCTACCAGAGCCTTGCCTCAATGGCTACTTTATTACAGGCAACCCTAAGCAATAGTTAAATAACTTATTTCATAACTGCATGACATAGATTACAAGTTCCCATCCCTAAATAATTACTATTAGCTATCCATTGGTACATAACAAATTACTCTGCAATTTAGGGGCTTAAAACTACATATACTTATTATTTTACAGCATCTGTGGGTCAGGAATCTGGGCACAGTCTATACGCATCTTCTATGTCAAGGTCTCTCACAAGGTGGCAATCAAGGTATCGGCTGAGACTGTGATCCTGTCTTGGTGGAGAAGGATCCATATGCAAACTCTCTCACATGGTTGTTGACAAGATTCAGTTCCTCATGAACTACTGGTCAGAAATACCTCTCATTTCCTTGCCATTTGGATCTCTCCAACATGTCCATTCGCTTCATTATAAAGTGCAAATATATGGTGGAAATGAAAATTGGTGTAATCACTACAGAAGCATGGAGGGTCCTCAAAAAACTAAAAATAGAGTTATCATATGGTCCAGCAATCCCGCTCCTGGGTATATATCTGGAAGAGATGAAAACTTAATTCGAAAAGATACATGCACCCCAATGTTCATAGCATCACTGTTCACAATAGCCAAGACATGGAAGCAACCTAAACGTCCACTGGCAGGTGATGGATAAAGCAGATGTGACATGTAGACCATGGAAGAGAACTCTGTCGTAAGCTGTCTGCAAGGCCACCCTGTTGCCATTTTCAGCAACGTGGGTGGACCTAGAGATGATCCTACTAAGGGAAGTAAGTCAGACAAAGACAAACATGATATCACATGTTAATATGCAGAATCCTTAAAAATGATGCAAATGCACTTATTTGAAAAACAGCAAGAAACCTCACAGATATAGAAAACAAACTTACGGCTATAACCCAAAGAGGATAGCGGGGTGGGAGTGGAGAGAAAAATTAAGAGTTTGCGCTTAGCATATACCCTCTACTATATATAATATTAACAAGGATTTACCATATATCACAGGGAACTATATTCAATATCTTAACGTATAATGGGAAATAATCTAAAAATGAATATATATATGTATCTATATGTATGACTCACTTTATTGTACACCTGAAACACTGTAAATCAACTATACTTTTTTTTTTTTAAGTGCAAACATAGAAGGCAATGGAACAAGATGGAAATCATAGTCTTTGTAACTTGATCATGGAAGTGATAACCCATCACTTTTGCCATATTCTATTTGTTAGAAGCAAGTCATTAAGTCCAGATTACAAAATAGCATGGATAGCAGGAGGCAGGGGTCTTTGGCAGCCGTCTTAAAGGCCTAACACCATTAGCTTAACCCCAACTGAGGGAAGATGACCAGTCTCAGATTCTCTCCATATCCCTGAGAGTCATACCTCATATGAACTGCTATTCTATTCTGGGTTCTCTGTGGCAAAATAAAAACCTAACTCTGGTTAACAAGTAAAAATGGCCTCTACAAAATTAGGCTTAGGCTTCTAAAAACGTTCTTGATATTCTCAAAACTACCATTAGGTATGTAGTTTATGTTTTTTTGAATGAATGAGAAAATGAAGTTATAAACGAATGAATTAAAAATTCTTCAGTAGTAGGCAGATGTTATCTAGTGGCATATTCAGCTTGGGGAAAACTCTTCAAAAACTTAACATGAAGTTAGTTTCTAAAAAGCAGGATATCTATAATTACTCACTTGGGAAGTAATCTACAATACATTACTTGAAAAAAGCAAGTCCTAGAACATGGACTTGTTCTAAATGAAATCTGGCTACATTAAATCCCAAGAAGTGGTGGCTTAGTGGTAAAGAATCTGCCTGCTGGTGCAGGAGACACGGGTTCAGTCCCTAATCGGAGAAAATCCCTCCTGCCACAGAGCAGCTGGGCCCCTGTGCACAACTACTGAGCCTGAGCTCTTGTGCCCAGGAACCCCAACTGCTGAGCCCATGTGCTGCAGCTGCTGTAGTCCCTGCACCCCAGAGCCTGTGTTCTGCATCTGAGAAGCCACTGCAACGAGAGGCCCGGGCACCGCAACCGAGAGTAGCCCCCGCTCCACGCACAGCAAAGAAGACCCAGAGCAGCCGGAAATAAAAAGGTTTGAAAAAGAAAACAGACTAACCCCAAGAAGTTATCCAGTAGCAAAATCCAGAACAATCATGGTGAAACTAAAAATTGGAAATTTGGAGATATTTAAAGAGAATTAGAGAAGGGGAGCCTCCCAGAATACCCTGGGCGCTTCAGTCAATATTGGTGACTCCACAACGCCAATGCAGGAAGCAGTTTGTAAATTTTTTATTGCATTTCCCCATCATCGCAAAACTTAGTGACTTTAAACAATAGCAATCATTATTTTATTTTTCTTGGTCACTGCCTAACTCAGCTCAGCAGTTCTTGATGGCATCTCTCACATAGTTGTAGTCAAATTATGGTGGGGACCTGAAGGCTTTCTCATGGTCAGAACCTCAGCTGGGGTTTCAACTGGATCACCTGCCTATTGCCTCTCTATGTGGCCTAGGTCTCCTCATAGCTGCATTCCATGAAGAAGTGTCCCAGGAGGACAGAGGCAGACAGAAGCTCGATCTGCTTTTATGACCTAGGCTTGAAAGTTCCATATCACTTCTTTTGTATTCTATTTACTAGAAGTAAATTACTAGGGACAACCCATATGTAAGGGAAGGGAAATAGACTCTACTCCTGTTGGAGAGAAGCTCTAAGAATTTGTGGCCGTGTATTCAAAAGCACCAGAAGAACCATTAGGGAGACTGCTCTGGGCTCTGCAAGCAACGGCTTCCTGGGCACAAGCAGTGTTTGACCCATGAAAGGGGCATGCATCAGCTTCAGGAAATGCAGAGGGGGGATGGGCCCAGGGTATGCAGCAGCCTAGGGTCTGGAGCAGGAGAAGCGTCCATTCCCCGTGCCCAGTGTGGGACCCCACCCTGGGTGCCCAGCTTGCCCACTCCTCAAGTTGGCTCCTTCCTGGGCAGTGCAGTCTGACCTGGCAAAGGATGCAGAGAGACCTGTTTCCCAGCATGGTTCTGCCGCCTACAAACTCTTAAACTTGGGTGAGTTGCTCCTTATCTCTTTAGGGCTTTTATCGGTCAGGGCCCTGGCAGAAAACAGATGACACACTCGACGGGGTAATTTGAGGAGAGTTTAATAAAGGGACTATTTACAAAGGTGTGAATAAGGTTTAGAATAACCACTAGGGATAGTGTGGTCCTCCGGGAGTAGACCTCAGACTAGGAACAAGAGGGTTGTCATCTCCCGTGGGCCTGATGGACAAAACCTGGAGACAGAGAGGCTGTGAGGAGGTCTGCCCTATGGGGGGTGGGGCCCTTCAGTAAAAAATGGGGAACAAACACCTCTCTCCTCTGTGGGTCACCTCCTGTTGGCGCTCCCCATTAGCCAAACCCAAGGGGAAGCTGGAGGGGGAAGGAGCTGGCTGATGCTGCCTCAACAGCTCAGCCTCTGGGGACACAGAGTCGGTGGAGAGGGGTGGAGAGCGGATCTGGATGGGGGTGGTGCAGAGATTAAATGGAAAGTGAATGAAGAGTACCTGGCCTAGAGAAGACAATCAGTAGACCTTAGTTCCAACTCATTGCTCAAAAGATGTAGAAAAGGTGAAGCTTCCAATTCACTGGGCTATACTTGGCATTAAAATGCATATAGGTGTATCCTAACACAGAACATCTAAATGCATTTTTGTCCTTTCCTCACAGGAAGGAGAAAACAATGCCTCTCTGGGAAGTATATCAAAGCTGATAGCAGCATCTAGTGGTTGCTTAATACATGGGGAAATGTGAGGATCAACATATACCCCTCAAACCAACTGTCATACACCTTAGTAATGGTTTCCATCCAAAGGTGACCAATTTGTCTAGGCCTCCTAGAGTCTGGAACCCATGTTTTTAATCACATCTTTTTTGGAACCCATCTAAAGATACAACTAGGCAAAAGGTGCCAGCAGAGGATTCAGAACAAATTTCAAAATCATAATGAGATGGGCTGCCTAACAAAAATGAAAACTGATACTAAAGAGATATAGGCACGCCCATGTTCATTGCAGCACTCTTCACAAACCAAGATATGGAAACAAAATGTCAACAGGTGAATGAGTAAAGAAGATAACATATATAAGAATATATAATATGCATAATTCTGTCATATATAGAATGTGATTCTATTTTATTCCATGTGGGTTCAAGCCCTGGATCCAGGAAGATGCCCTGCAGAAGGAAATGGCAACCCACTCCCGTATTCTTACCTGGAAAATCCCATGGATGGAGGAGGCTGGAGGGCTACAGTCCCTGGGGTTGCAAAAGAGTCAGATACAACTTAGCAACTAAACAACAATTCTAATATACATAAATATATACATATATATATGTATTAATATTATTTATATATACACACATGAGCGACTTCACTTTCACTTTTCACTCTCATGCATTGGAGAAGGAAATGGCAACCCACTCCAGTGTTCTTGCCTGGAGAATCCCAGGGACGGGGGAGCCTGGTGGGCTGCCGTCTATGGGGTTGCACAGAGTCGGACACGACTGAAGTGACTTAGCAGCAGCAGCAGCAGCAGCACACATAAATACATATTAGAATACTGTTCAGCCATAGGATAAAAGGAAATCCTCCTATTTGCCTCAACATGGATGGACCTTGAGGATATTATACTAGGTCAGACAGAGAAAGACAAATACTTTATGATGTCTCTTATGGGTGGAATCTAAAAAACCAAATTTGAAGAAACAGAGTTGAATGTGGTTACCAGCGGCTCAGGGGTGGAGGACTCAGGAGAGACGTTACATAAGGGTACATACAACTGGTAGATAAGTAACTCCTGAAGGCTCACTTGTATAGGGATTATAGGCAACATTATCATATAACATTCATGTGCACAGTAAAGTGATTACAGACAAACGTAATCGGTGATTATAAAGTCAAATACTGGTGATACTAAATCTTTAATTGTTCCCATCACTTTGAAGAAATTGTACTTGTGTGACGGGACAGCGTGTTAGTGCTACACTGGCAATTGTATTGCAATGTAAATGTATCAGATCAAGACATTGTACACCTTATGCTCACAATGTCTTATGTCAGCTGTATCTCAATTTTGAAAAGGGAGAACTGATACTTAGTTGCCACTCATCAGCCAACACAGTGAAGTGTCCAGTTCACTTTGTCCTCCCTTTTCTTACTAGAAATACAATAAAAAGACACAAGTGATTTTTTCAAAAAAAGAAAATCACCTACAATCCCACACCCTATCATAGCAATTTTCTTTTGAAGTGTGTTTTCTGGTCTTTGTTCATGTAAAGTCATATTATTTTACTACGCCTATGGACCATTTTCTCCACTTAAGTGTTTTTCAGTGGTGCAATGGTTCAACAAAGACGTCATAGTTACTATTCTTTCATCACTGCATAATGTCTAATTGAAAAGAAATGCTGTAGTTTATATGACATACACCTGTTGTGCATTTATGTTATTCTAGTTTTTTCTTTTTTTAAATAAGAGAAAGCTATCACAGTTTATACATCACAGTTAGTCCTTCTTGAGGCTTATTTTTCCCACAACTCTTGAAACAAGATTCCAAGGTATAGGCTTAAAGATGGGATACAAAATGCCAAACATTGCATGTTTAAGCTAAGTCCTACAACGTTGGGAAAGCTTCTGCTTTGTTAAAACAAATGTGCTTGGACCTCAGAAGGGCCATGATGTGGACTGGAAATATCTGTCAGACAGGACTGGGTATACATCCCCGCCTTTGTGAGGTTATGCATTGAAAAACAATACATCATGCTGAGATATCACTTGGGAATGGCTATTTTTTTTTTAATGAAAAATAAGTGTTGGCAAGGATGTGAAGAACTTGGAACCCTCATACATTGCTGGTAGGAATATAAAACAATGCTGTCGCTATGGAAAATAGCTTGGCAGTTCCTCAAAAAGGGAAATATAGAATTAGCATATGATCCAGACATCCCACTTCAGGGCATATGCAAAACGAACTGAGAGAACTGAAGGCAGGAACCTGAACACATATCTGTGCGCTAATGTTCTCCACAGCGTTATTCACAACAGCCAAAAGGCGGAAACATCTAGGTATCCACCAGTGAATGATGAATGAGTAAACAAAAGGCGGTATGTTTTTACGATGGAATATTACTTGGCCTTAAAAAGGAAGGCGACTGACACGTGCTGCAGCATGGCTGAACCCCGAAAACGTTATGCTAAGTGAAACGAGCCAGACATAAAGGGACAAATACTGTATGATGCCATTTTCTGAGGTGCAAAGAACAGGCACATTCATAGAGATGGCTAATAGACTAGAAACACCAGGGCTGGATGGAGGAAAGAACATGGAGTCACTGTGTAATGGATGTGGAGTTTTCACTTAGAATGATGAACTGGATACTGATGACAGCTGAACAACACAGGAAATGTGCTTGATGCCACTGAACTGTATGCTTAAAAACGGTTAAAATTATGAAATTTATATTATGTATATTTTCAGTTCAGTTCAGTTCAGTAGCTCAGTCGTGTCCGACTCTTTGCAACCCCGTGAATCACAGCACTCCAGGCCTCCCTGTCCATCACCAACTCCCAGAGTTCACTCAGACTCACGTCCATCGAATCAGTGATACCATCCAGCCATCTCATCCTCAGTAGTCCCTTTCTCCTCCTGCCCCCAATCCCTCCCAGCATCAGAGTCTTTTCCAATGAGTCAACTCTTCGCATGAGGTGGCCAAAGTACTGGAGTTTCAGCTTTAGCATCATTCCTTCCAAAGAAATCCCAGGGCTGATCTCCTTCAGAACGGATTGGTTGGATCTCCTCGCAGTCCAAGGGACTCTCAGGAGTCTTCTCCAACATCACAGTTCAAAAGCATCAATTCTTCAGCACTCAGCTTTCTTCATAGTCCAACTCTCACATCCATACATGACCACAGGAAAAACCATAGCCTTGACTAGACGGACCTTAGTCGGCAAAGTAATGTCTCCGCTTTTGAATATGCTATCTAGGTTGGTCATAACTTTTCTTCCAAGGAGTAAGCATCTTTTAATTTCATGGCTGCAATCACAGTCTGCAGTGATTTTGGAGCCCCCCAAAATAAAGTCTGACACTGTTTCCACTGTTTTCCCATCTATTTCCCATGAAGTCATAGGACCGGATGCCATGATCTTTGTTTTCTGAATGTTGAGCTTTAAGCCAACTTTTTCACTCTCCACTTTCACTTGCATCAAGAGGCTCTTTAGTTTCTCTTCAGTTTCTGCCATAAGAGTGGTGTCATCTGCATATCTGAGGTTATTGAGATTTCTCCCAGCAGTCTTGATTCCAGCTTGTGCTTCTTCCAGCCCAGCATTTCTCATGATGTACTCCGCATATAAGTTAAATAAGCAGGGTGACAATATACAGCCTTGACGTACTCCTTTTCCTATTTGGAATCAGTCTGTTGTTCCATGTCTAGTTCTAACTGTTGCTTCCTGACCTGCACACAGATTTCTCAAGAGGCAGGTCAGGTGGTCTGGTATTCCCATCTCTTTCAGAATTTTCTACAGTTTACTGTGATCCACACAATCAAAGGCTTTGGCATAGGCAATAAAGCAGAAATAGATGCATATTTTACCACAATAAAAAAGATATATAAATCCAAATGATGAGTAATTATAAATTCCATTATTGTAGTTTTATCAAAGTTTCCAGAGTAATGAAATTAGATGCACATGTTTAATGCACATTTTTATCTGCTTAGTGAATAGTATTACATGAATAAATGAATCAGATCTAAGGGAAGTGTTATTGGATATATACAGAGGAGCAGTCACACAAACCTTCATGGTTGAATCTCTTTTTCCCATATGTCTTTTAAATTTCAAAAGGAACATATGAACTCATGGTTGTTATTAAAAATTATACACGCTCCAACTGCAACAATGCGACAGTTCAGTTTCATAGACTCTCTATCCTAATCCCACTCTCAAGCTTTTACTTCTAATGATAACTGGCTGAAACTGTCCCCTATGTGAACCTGCCAGCGCTTCCCTCCCAACATGGGCCAGGATCCTGGTCCAGCAGCCTCTTCTTAGGAAGTCCTCTTACGTTCTCGCGTCTGACTCTGACTCCTGCTCCTGTTCTGTGAGACACACAGACACACACACACACAATTTCGTGATTTATGGGACTTCCGTAGCCTCTTTTTCTTTTCCTCCAGCAGTGGAGGTTTGAAGAGCCCTGCTAGGTTGTGGGTTCCCTTATTTGCTCTGATTTCTATCTAGATTCTCTAGACGGATAAAATTCCTGATAAAATGTTTATTCCCTGGTCAAATCCAGATGCCTGAATCAGGATTATTAGTTGCAAGCAACTGAAGCCAATTCTGAAAGATTTAAGGAAAATGGAGGGTACAGAGTGAATATGGTGAGACTTGGAGACTGAGGCCTGGGCGATAGGTCCACGGGAAGCTATGCAGCCAGGGCCGCAGCAAATATTATGCTGAAAAATGAAACCAGTGATATAAAAGGAGGCCACTGCAGCATCCACTTGGTCTGTCCACGTGGAATCTGGGACGTCCCCACTGGACCCACCGTCAGCCCTGGACTCTCTGCCTCCGCTGTTTCTGGGATACCTGCACTGCCCCAGGACCTGGGTGGTATCCTTGTTGCAGCTGATGGTCCGAAGGGAGGGTTCTCCACGCCACTGGCTCTCACTGCAGGTTCTAGGGAGGATGCAGCTGACTGAGTAAGCCTGTGTTTATATGGGTGTGCAGGTGCCCTGCTTGCAAAGGAAACTGGAAAAGTGGGTGTCCAGCCTCTATGACTTTCACTGTGGAAAATGGTGGTCTCTGCCTCTGACCAACAGACATAGATATGTTCATGCTTGGCAGCTTAAAAAAAAAGTCAAAGCTACATTCTATCCATCTTCAGCTAGATTCTACCGGCTTCCTGTGTCACTGCGCTAATTACTGCCCAGAACTTAGGATCCTGCCCTAAGTTGGGAGGGAAGCGTTGGCAGGTTCACACAGCTGACAGTTTCAGCCAGTTATCATTAGGAGCAAAAGCTTGAGAGTGGGATTAGGGTAGAGAATCTGTGACAGTGAACTGTCACTTAGTTGCAGTTGGAGCGTGTATAATTTTTAATAACAACCATGAGTTCATATGTTCCACATTACTCCATAGTCCATACTGGCGATACTGAAGATTCAAAGAAAAATAGAGAATTCCCTAGCAGTTCAGTGGTTAAGATTTTGTGCTTTTACTGCCAAGGGCCTGGTTGGATCCTTGGTCGGGGAACTAAGACCCTACCAGCCACATGACATGGTCAGAAAAAAAATAAATCAAGTGAAAATTGATCTCTGATGCCGGCAATGAATGACACTTGTTAGGATGCAGATGGGGCTCTTATGTGTGCAGATGTATGACATGTGAAATCATTTTATTACATTCTTATTAGAGTTGATGATATCTTTTTGTTGGGCTTGTCTCAAATTTTTAAAAATATAGATAATACATTTTCCTGGTTCAAACATAAAGAGTATAAAAATATCCATGCTTAGAAGTGTTGCTTGCACTCTCATCCCCATCTGCCCATTACCTGCCTATCGGCTCTCTGGAGAGAACCATATTTATTCATTTATTGTGGATTTTTCCAGTGTTTATTTATTGCCAATAAAAGAAAATATAGATGTGTCTACTACTCATGAAGTTGTTTTATTGAATATGTGCAGCTTTTTGTATGTCAATCACACCTCAATAAAGCGGTTTATTTTATATATTTTTTACCTCCTTCTTACAAAAACAGGTAGTATGTTAAGGGCAGTGTTTTGTGCCTTACATTTTCATTTAACAATATTTTCTAGAGAAATTTCCATATCAATATATAAAAAGGTTTCTTAATCTTTTTTGAAAATTCCTGCCACTATATGGATGAACTATGGTTTATTTAATTAAAAACCCACAAATGGACATAGGAGTTTTCAATATTTACTGTTAAAAACCATCTTAGAGTAAATAAAATTGTAAACACAGCATTTTAATTTGTAATTTCAATTTTAATTTTAATGAAATTTTAATGAATCTTAACGAAATTAAAAGACACTTGCTCCTCGGAAGAAAAGCCATGACCAACCTAGAGAGCATACTAAAAAGCAGAAACATTGCTTTGCCGACAAAGGTCCGTCTAGCCAAAGCTTTGGTTTTTCTAGTAGTCATGTATGGATGCTTTTGAACTGTGGTGTTGGAGAAGACTCTTGAGAGTCCCTTGGACTACAAGGAGATCAAACCAGTCAGTCCTAAAGGAAATCAGTCCTGATGTTCATTGGAAGCTGAAGCTCCAATACTCTGGCTACCTAATGTGAAGAACTGACTCATTGGAAAAGACGCTGATGCTGGATAAGATTGAAGGCAGGAGGAGAAAGGGAAGACAGAGGATGAGATGGTTGGATGGCATTACCGACTCAACGGACGTGAGTTTGAGCAAGCTCCTGGAGTTGGTGATGGACAGGGAAGCCTGGTGTGCTGCAGTCCATGGGTTGCCAAGTCGGACACAACTGAGCAACTGAACTGAACAGAGCATTTTGTCTATATGTAGAAATATGTCAGATACATTCTCAAAAGTGAGACTGCTGGGTCAAAATGTGTGGGCATTTAGAATTTGGCAGATATACTTCTTTGGGAAAAGTGCCATTTTGCATCTCAACCAGCTATGCTTGCGCTGCGTATATATGTGACTCTCCTACACGACTGCTTTCCCACGGCCTCAGCAAGTATGTTATCAGTCTTTTGAATCTTTGCCAATCTGATTGGTGAGAAATGCAACCTCAGTGTGGTTTAGGTTTGCATTCTCTTTTTATAAGTGAAGTTGAACATTTTTTCATATGTTTAAGGGCAATTTGTATTGCTTTTTCTGAAAGTCATATGCATGCCGTTCAACATTTTTCTGCAGAAATTTTCTGCAGAAATTGTTGGTCCTTGACTTCTTAATTTTCAGAAGTTCCTTATCATTAATGAATGGGACATTGGCCTTGTGATCTGAATTTGCTGTCCCTCGAGGCTTGTGGGATATTAGCTCTTAGTTCTCCAATCAGGGAGCAAACCTGGGCCCCCAGCAGTGAAAGTGCCGAGTCCTACCTAACCACTGGACTGCCAGGACATTCCCTGATTTGCAAATATTTCAAATAAGCTCAATTGACACATCATTTACATATAATAAAATGTTCCTATTTTAAGTACAATCTGATGAGTTTAGAAAAACATACACACAACATGTAACCAGGACTGCAATCAAGATACAGAACAATTTTATCATACCGAAACGTTTGCCTTGTCCATCCCCAGGAGATCTCCAGCCACTACTCTCAGATCCAAAAATCCCATCTCTTCTTCCTCTAGCTATAGATTTGTTTTTCTTAAATTTTATATAAATAGAATGTACAGTATGCACCTTTTTGTCTGGCTGCTTTTGCTTAGCAGATTGTTTCTGATACTTAACCATATTGCGAATCAATAGTTCATTTTTTTTCTTTTTTCCCCCTTTCCCTGCGTAATATACCACTGTATGGATACACAGTCATATTTATTCATTTACCTGTTGATGGATATTTATATCGTTTCCATATTCTGACTATTATGAAAAAGAATGACGTGAATGGCTTCTCTGGTGGCTTAGAGGGTAAAGAATCTGCCTGTAATGCAGGAGACCCAGGTTCGATCCCTGGGTCTGGAAGATCCCCTGGAGGAGGAAATGGCAAGCCAATCCAGTATTCTTGCCTGGAGAATCCCATGGACAGGGGAGCCTGGCAGGCTACAGTCCAAGGGGTCACCAAGAGTTGGACACGACTGAGCGACTAACACTTTTACTTTCATAACATGAATATTCATGTATGAGCCTTTGTGTAAATATACATATTTTTTCTCTTCGGAGTACGATTGCTGTGTCTTATGGTAAGAATATGTTTCATTTTATATTTGTTTAAAAACTGCCAAAATGTTTTCCTATTGGTTTTAGCATTTCATACTCCTATCAGAAACAGATGAGAGTTCTGGTTTATCTTTATAACCATAAATACTTGGCAGTCTTTGTGGTTCTAGTTGACCTACTGGGTATGTAGTGATATACCCAGTGTATCTGATCCTTGTTTTACTTTGTCTTTCTCTGATGATTACAGATGATGAGCATCTTTTCCTATGTTTCCTGACCGTTCATATGTCTTCTTTGGTGAGGCTTTTGTCCATATTTCACCAGGCTTTTCTCTTTTTCCTTAATGAAAGAGTTATGTATATATGTTGAAAACAAATCTTTGGTCAGGTTTGTGTATTACAGATATTTTCCCAGGTCTGTGACTTGTTTTTTCATTTTCTTAATGATGTCCTTCAAACAGCAGTTTTACATTTTTTTTGAAATTTAGTTTATCATTTTTTCCTTTATGATTTGTGCTTTTTGTGTCCTATCTAAACTGTATTTGTCTACCCCAAGGTTGCAAAGGTTTTCTCTTATGTTTACCTCCAAATGTTTTATAATTTTAGCTTTTTCGTTTAGTCTATGATCCATTTTTTAATTATAGCTTTATCAAGATATAAGTCACGTATCATAAATGTCACTGTTTTAAAATGTACAGTTCAATGATTTTACCATATTCAAAGAGTATACTATAAAATTTTTGAGCATTCTTATCATCCCTCAAAATAAACTTCATATGGGGTCAGAGGGAAGATACATGTTATCTTTAGTAGACACTGAGCACATTCCTGGAAAGTGTGTGTGTTGGTTAGTTGCTCAGTCGTATTCGACTCTTTGTGATCCCATGGACTGTAGCCTGCCAGGTTCCACTGTCCATGGGATTCTCCAGGCAAGATTACCGGAGTGGGTAGCCATTCCCTTCCCAACCCAGGGATTGAACCTAGGTCTCCTGCACTGCAGACAGATTCTGTACCAACTTGTTGACCAGGGAAGCCCAAAGCAGTCGTATTAATTCGCTTTCCTACCAGCAATGAGAGTTCCGATTGCTCTACATCCCCACCAATGCTTGGCACACGCGTGCTCCTTTGCTTCAGTCGTGTCTGACTCTTTGCAGCCCTGTGGACTGCAGCCTGCCAGGCTCCTCTGTCCATGGGGCCTCTAGGCAAGAAGACTGGAGTGAGATGCTATGCCTTCTTCCAGGAGATGCTCCTGATCCAGGGATCAAACCCACATCTTCTGCACTGCAGATGGATTCTTTACCGCTGAGCCACCCAGGGAAGCCCCAGTACTGGGTGTTGCTAGTCTTTTTTATATTAGCAACTGTAGGGGTACAGTAATATCTCATTGTAGGTTTAATTAGCATTTTCTTGACGAGCAATGATGTAGAAAACTTTTGTTTGTTTTTTTGCCCGTTTGGTATCTCCTTTTTATGAAGTAATTGCTTAAATCTTTGGCATAAAAAATTGGGTTATCTTTCTTAAAAAAAAAAAAAGCTCCATATGTAATTACTAGCAGTAACTACCAGTTACTCCCAACTCCCCCCTCCTCAGGTCCTGCCGTCACTAACCTACTTTGGACTTGCCTATTCCAGAAAAGTCATATAAATGGAATCATGCAATTTATGGCTTTTTGCAACTGGCTTTTAAAACCTAGTGTAATGTTTTTATGTCTATTCATGTTGCAACAAGTATCAGTCCATCACTCCTTTTTATTCCTGAATAATCCGTTGTAGGAGGAGTTCCCTCATGGCCTAGTTGTTAGGATTCCAGCTTTCACTGCTAGGCCCGGGTTCATTCCCGGCTACAGAGCTGAAATCCCGCAAGCTGCTCGACAACAGCCAAAAGTAAAAGTCCACTGTGGGTATGTACAACATGTTGCTTATCCATTGATCAACTGATGGACATCTGAGTTGTTTGAACAGTTGTGTTTAAGTTTTTGTATGAACATGCTTTCAGTTCTTTTGGGTATACACTTAGGAGTAGAAATGCTAGGTCAATTGATAACTCTGTGTTTACCTTTTATATGACTTGCAAACTGTTTTCATAGTGGCTGTGCCATTTACATTCCTATCAGTAATGTATGAGGGTTCTCCACACTCTTGCTAACATTTGTCATTTTCCATTTTTAATTTTTCTAACACTTCACTGGCTCTGCCGTGTGGCACGTGGCATCTTAGCTCCCTGACCAGGGACTGATACTGCACTCCCTGCACCGGAAGCAGGGAGTCCTCCCTGGACCACCAGGGAAACCCTCTCATTAAGAAAAAAAGATTAAAGCCCTTATGATAGATATGAAGCGGTAATTTACTATGGCTGTGATTTGCATTTCCCTACTGGCTAAGGATGTTGCGCATCTTTGCTTATTGGTCATTCGTATATTTGTTTTTTGGAGAAATGTGTATTCCAGTATTTTGCCCAATTTTAAATTGGATTTTTAAAATTGTTAGGTTGTAAGAAACTCCAGTACTTTGGCCACCTCATGCGAAGAGTTGGCTCATTGGAAAAGACTCTGATGCTGGGAGGGATTAGGGGCAGGAGGAGGAGGAGACGACAGAGGATGAGATGGCTGGATGGCATCACGGACTCGATGGACGTGAGTCTAAGTGAACTCCGGGAGTTGGTGATGGACAGGGAGGCCTGGCATGCTGCGATTCATGGGGTCGCAAACAGTCGGACACAACTGAGGGACTGAACTGAACTGAACTAAAGAGTTCTTTATATATTCTGGATATAATCAGTCCTTTATCAGACAGATAATTTACAATCATCTACTCCCGTTCTATGGCTGTCTTCACATGCTTGACGGTGTTCTTTGAAACTCCAGTGTTTAATTTTAGTGATGTCTAATTTGTCTATCCCTACTTTGTTTTCTTGTGTTTTGGGGCTTATATCAGCTTAAGGTCATGAAGATTTTTTTGTTCGGTGTTTTCTTCTAAATGTTTATAGTTTTGGCGCCAACAGTTAGGTATGTGACCCGTCTTGTGTTAGTTTCTTTCCATATGGTGTGAGCTAGTTCACTTGCATGTTGACATCCAGTTGTCCCAGCACCATTTGTTGAAAACACTGGTTTTTCCCTTTGAACTGTCTTGGCATCTTGTCTAAATCAATTGACCATAAATGTAAAGGCTTATTATTCCTGGACTCTCAATTCTACCTTATGATCTAGCTATACTTATGCCAGCACTACACTATAGCTTTATGGTGAATTTTAAAATTGAGAAGTATAAGTCCGCCAAATTTGTTCTTTTTTTTTCAAGATTATTTTTGGCTATTCTGAGTCTCATTCACTCCCATATGAATTTTAGAATCATCTTCTAAATTACTGCAAAAAAAAGTGAGACTTTGGTAGAGATTGTATTGAATCTTTAGAACAATTTGGACAGTACTGACATCTTAATACTGTCTTCCAATCCATGAGAGTGGAACGTCTTTCCATTTACTCAGATCTTCATAATTACCTTAAACAATGATTTTGCAATTCTCCATGTACAAACCCTACATTTCTTCTGTGAAATTTATTCTAAATATTTTATTCTTATTGCTGATATTGTAAATGGGATTATTTTAATTTCACTTTCAGATTATTCATTAGTAGTATATAGAAATAAAACTGATTTTTGCATATTGAGCTTATAACATGCAACTTTGCTGAACTTTATTAGTTACCAGCTTTTTAGTGCAATATCTAAGACTTTCTATTTAAAAGATCATGTCAACTACATATAAAGATAGCCTAATTACTTCTTTTGCAATCTGAATTTCTTTATGTTACCTAACTACGCTGGCTGGAACCTTCAGCCTTTGATGTTGTTGCTGTTGTTTAGTCATTAAGTCATGTCCAACTCTTTCAGACCCATGGACTGTAACCTGCCAGGCTCCTCTGTCCATAGGATTTCCCAGGCAAGAGTACTAGAGTGGGTTGCCATTTTCTTCTCTATGGGATCTCCCCACCCAGGAATCGAACCCAGCTCTCCTGCATTGGCAGGTGGGCTCTTTATCACTGAACCACCAGGGAAACCCAGAATCTCCCATACAATATGAGATATGAGTGGGGAGAAAGAACGTTCTTACTTCTGATCTTGGAGGGAAAACAGTCTTTCACCATTAAGTATGTTTGTTACCTGTGGGGTTTTCAAAAGAGCCGTTTATAGCCCGAGGAAATTCCCTTCCATTCCAGTTTGTTGAGTGCTTTTGTCATGAAGGGTTGTTCAATCTTCTCAACTGCTTTCCCACATCTATTCAGGTGAGCATGTATTTTTGTTCTTTATTCTATTAAATATGATGTATTAGGGAATTCCCTGGCTGTCCTGTGGCTAGGACTCGGAGCTTTCACTTTTGAGAGACTGGGTTCAATCCCTGGTTGGCAGAACCAAGATCCTGCAAGCTGCATGGTGCAGTCAAAAAAAAAAGTGCACTACTGTTTGAGACTTCCCTGGTGGCTCAGACGGTAAAGCATCTGTCTACAATGTGGGAGACCTGGTACTATCCATAGGTCGGGAAGATTCCCTGGAGAAGGAAATGGCAATCCACTCTAGTACTCTTGCCTGGAAAATCCCATCGACGGAAGAGCTTGGGGCAGGCTACTGTCCATGGGGTCCCAAAGAGTCGGGCACGACTGAGCGACTTCACTAGTGTTTATAGTATTCCCTTAAAATACTTTTTATTTTTGTAAGGTTAGTTTTGATGTCTCTTCCTTCATTCCTGATCTTATTAATTTAAGTCCTCTCAATTTCTTGTTCATTCTACCTAAAGATTTGTCAATTTTGATAATATTTTCAAAGGAAAAAGTTTTGGTTTTGTTGTCCCTGTAAAAATTCTCTATCTCATTAGTTTCTGCTTTGATCTATATTATATCTTCCCTTCTGCTTGCCCTGGGATTAGTCTGCTCTTCTTTTCCTATTTTCTTTTCTTTGCCCCAGCTGTATTATGATATAATTGACATATAACATTGTACAACGTGTTGATCTGATACACTTATATCTGAATGCAGAGTTCCAAAGAATAGCAAGAAGAGATAAGAAAGCCTTCCTAAGTAATCAATGCAAATAAATAGAGGAAAATAATAGAATGGGAAAGACTAGAGATCTCTTCAAGAAAATTAGGTATTCCAAGGGAACATTTCTTGCAAAGATGGGCACAATTAAGGACAGAAATGGTATGGACCTAACAGAAGCAGAAGATATTAAGAAGAGGTGGCAAGAATACACAGAAGAACTATACAAAAAAGATCTTCATGACCCAGATAACCATCATGGTGTGATCACTCACCTAGAGCCAGACAAACTGGAATGCAAAGTCAGGTGGACCTTAGGAAGCACCACTACGAACAAAGCTAGTGGAGGTGATGGAATTCCAGTTGAGCTCTTTCAAATCCTAAAAGCTGATGCTGTGAAAGTACTGCACTCAATATGCCAGCAAATTTGGGAAATAGCAGTGACCACAGGACTGGGAAAGGTCAGTTTTCATTCCAATCTCAAAGAAAGGCAATGCCAAAGAATGTTCAAACTACTGCACAATTGCACTCATTTCATAAATTAACAAAGTAATGATCCAAATTCTCCCAGCTAGGCTTCAACAGTATGTGAACCGAGAGCTTCCAAATGTTCAAGTTGGATTTAGAAAAGGCAGAGGAACCCATGAGATCAAATTTTAATATCCATAGGATCATAGAAAAAGCAAGAGAATTCCAGAAAAACATCTACTTCTGCTTCATTGACTACACTAAAGCCTTTGACTGTTTGGATCACAACAAACTGTGCAGAATTCTGAAAGAGATGGGAATACCTGACCACCTGACCTGCCTCCTGAGAAATCTGTATGCAGGTCAAGTAGCAACAGTTAGAACCAGACATGGAACAACAGATTAGTTCCAAATCGGGAAATGAGTATGTCAAGGCTGCATACTGTCACTCTGCTTGTTTAACTTAAATGTGAAATGCCAGGCTGGATGAAGCACAAGCTGGAATGAAGATTGCCAGGAGAAATATCGATAACCTCAGATATGCAGATGACATTACCCTTATGGCAAAGAGTGAAGAGGAACTAAAGAGCCTCTTGATGAAAGTGAAAGAGGAGAGTGAAAAAGCTGGCTTAAAACTCAACTTTCAAAACATGAAGATCATGGCATCCAGTCCCATTTCTTCATCGTGAATATACAGGGAAACAATGGAAAGAGTGACAGACTTTATTTTCTTGGGCTTGAAAATCACTGCAGATGGTAACTGCAGCCATAAAATTAAAAGACACTTGCTCCTTAGAAAAGAAGCTATGACGCACCTAGACAGAGTATTAAAAAGCAGAGATGTTATTTTGCCAATGAAGGTCCATATAGTCAAAGCTATGATTTTCCCAGTAGTCATGTATGGATGTGAGAGTTGGACCATAAAGAAGGTTGAGTGCTGAAGAATTGATGCTTTTGAACTGTGGTGTTGGAGAAGACTCTTGAGAGTCCCTTGGACTGCAAGGACATCCAGTCAATTCTAAAGGAAATTAATCCTGAAAATTCATTGGAAGGACTGATGCGGAAGCTCCAATACTTTGGCCACCTGATGCAAAGAGCTGACTCAATGGAAAAGATGCTGATGCTGGGAAAGACTGAAGGCAGGAGGAGAAGGGGACGACAGAGGATGAGATGGTTGGATGACATCACTGACTCAATAGACATGAGTTTGAGCAAGCTCCAGGAGTTGTTGATGGACAGGGAAGCCTGGTGTGCTGCAGTCCATGGGGTCGCAAAGAGTCAGACACAACTGAACAACACAGTAGATTTAGAGAGGCCTATATTTGAGGGAAAGTTTAGTGTTTTTACCAAGGCATGGCCCACTTAGGACACCAAGGGATTGATGAGACCTCTCTGTTCTGGCTGATCAGAAGTCAAGTGTGTTCCAGTGTTTTTGTGAGTTTGGGGAACCATTCAGCTCATAGATTTCTGGCTGGTCTTTATTCATCCTCTTTAAGTTTTATCCCATATATTCACATGCTAGTACTTAGCAGAGATTCACGGAGGTACCTGGAGATTTCTGGAATTCTTTTCTTGCAAAATCCACTCCTCTCTGAATTCTGCCCTGCAGTTTCTAGCCACCTCAGATATCCTGAACTCTGATTCTTCATCTAAACAAGATTGCCGGGCTATATTTGGATCCCTCTCCCTTGCTCCATAGCTTGAAATGCACCTCCAGGCAGAGAGCTGTGGTGATCACAGGGCTCAACTCATTTGTCCCCTTTCTCTCAGGTGTCACAATGGTGTGTTGCCTGTGATTTGAGGTCTGAGATCAGCCTCACAGATTCTGTCTAGTGTTTTGCTCATCTGTCTTTTGGTGGGATGCCAAATCTGGTCCTTTTTATTCCATGACAGCTTGAAGTGGACGTCTCTCATTTGCTTTGACAATTTGCTTCTAGAGATTTTGTTTTGTTCTTAACTTTTTTCTAGATTTTATGTAATCAAACTGATTGAATATGTAGTCTGCGACTTCTCGATTTCAAGGAACTTTAACATTAAAAGAGACGTCCCCACTCCAAGTTTAGGAGGGCGTTCTAGGCCATTTCTTCATGCTGATTCTAATCTTGTTTTCCATGCAATTCAGGTCCATGTAATCTTGACTTGAACCCTTCTAATCTCTTTACCAGGTAATATTTGACCTGCTTGTCCCCAGGAAACTGGAACTTTATCTCAAATGTGTGAGGTGGGATTAATTTGGTATTTTACACATAATTCCCCCAAACAGTTATTTTATGACATAAGTTAGATATCCTGAGTTCTTTTGGGCTTTATTTTTGACATCCAAGGCAACAGAAAGCTTTGGGAATCCTAAAACCCTTTCTATCAAAGTGGAATCTTTGTCACAAATTTTAAAAGCCTATTTTAGAATTCAAAGAGTTCTTTGATATCTATATCAGTTTGAAGTAATTGATCTGTCTTGACCCAGGATTGGGAGATGGTCCTGGATGATTGGCCACAGAATTGGATGGTGATTCCCCAGGATTGGCCACAGGCCTGGATGATGACTCCCCAGGATTGGGGAAGGGCCACAAGGTACTAGGACGTGAAAAGGGAAAAGCACAAAAACCAATATTTTAAAATATATTTCTAGCACACCCTCTGTCTTCTGCACTTTCTGACACACCAGCAGAGTAACCACCATCAAAAGAGCAAATAAAGTTAGCCTGTCACTGTCTCTCCTTCATTCTGGGATTCACTGCCTTTTTGGGTCGGTTCACAAACCAGCCTCTCCAAAAACGTGGTCTGCAACATGACCTTGGGTCAGCATGAAGTTCACTACAGAGAAATCTTTGGAAACTGGAAAGAGTAACAAACTAGTTGTGTGAGTTTATAAAACTGAAGTAGAAAACTTGTCCTGAGCTTGAAAGCTAAGATACCAAGTGCCCCACTGTTGGCAGAGCTATCAGAGGCTTTCCTGACTTGGCAGCACAGCCATAGGAGTCTCAGGCAGACAGCCCTGCTGCTGGATTCATAGAGTCTACAGCAGCAACGGGCCTCACCTCCCACCCAGCACCCCATTCTGGCTAGCTAACTGCCTAGCCTCTCTTTGTTGTCCCCGAGCAAGGGTCAGGAAACCCAGCCTGTGGTCAAAGCTGGCCTGCCACCTTTTTACAAATAAAGTGTTGCTGGAATACAGCCACCCCCGTTCCTTGCCACACTATCTATGACCCCTTGCATGTCACAATGACAGCACTAGGCAACCGCAACAGAGACCATACGCTCCAAAAGGACAAAAATACTTAACCTACTTTGCAGAAGAAGCTTGCCAAACCCTGTCCTAGTACACTGGAACTGTGGGGGAATTTTGGTATTCTCCTTTTTTTTTAGGTTATTCCTAATTTGACATTAAGATGTGATTATTGCCCTCAAGCAACAGTTAGAACTGGACATGGAACAACAGACTGGTTCCAAATAGGAAAAGGAGTACGTCAAGGCTGTATATTGTCACCCTGCTTATTTAACTTCTATGCGGAGTACATCATGAGAAATGCTGGGCTGGAAGAAGCACAAGCTGGAATCAAGATTGCCGGGAGAAATATCAATAATCTCAGATATACAGATGACAACACCCTTATGGCAGAAAGTGAAGAGGAACTAAAGAGCTTCTTGATGAAATGAAAGAGGAGAGTGAAAGGTTGACTTAAAGCTCCACATTCAGAAAACGAAGATCATGGGATCTGGTCCCAACACTTCATGGCAAATAGATGGGGAAACAGTGGAAACAGTGGCAGATGTTATTTTTCAGGGCTCCAAAATCACTACAGATGGTGACTGCAGCCATGAAATTAAAAGACATTTACTCCTTGGAAGGAAAGTTATGACCAACCTAGACAGCATATTAAAAAGCAGGGACATTACTTTGCCAACAAAGGTCCATCTAATCAAGGCTATGGTTTTTCCAGTGGTCATGTATGGATGTGAGAGTTGGACTATAAAGAAAGCTGAATGCCAAAGAATTGATGCTTTTGAACTGTGGTGTTGGAGAAGACTCTTGAGAGTCCCTTGGACTGCAAGGAGATCCAGCCAGTCCATGCTAAAGGAAATCAGTCCTGAATGTTCATTGGAAGGACAGATGTTGAAGCTGAAACTCCAATACTTTGGCCACCTGATGCGAAGAGCTGACTCATTTGAAAAGACCCTGATGCTGGGAAAGATTAAAGGTGGGAGAAGGGGACAACAGAGGATGAGATGGTTGGATGGCATCACCGACTCAATGGACATGAGTTTGGGTAAACTCCGGGAAGTGGTGATGGATGGGGAGGCCTGGCACACTGTAGTCCATGGGGTCACGAAGAGTCAGCCATGACTGAGTGACTGAACTGAACTGATTGCCCTCAAACCTCTTGGCTCCTCCATCCTGGCTGACTCCCATTTCCTACTTGCTAACATGGCATTTTAGTTTGAGTAGCCCCAGAAGCAGGTTCTGACATAATGATTTAAATGAACATAATTTATTTCAGGGCTCCCTGAAAATCCCATTAAGGGTTTGGGAAAGTAAGACAGGGAAGAAGTCATATATTTTCAAGCAAGTTACTAGAGATCAGTCCGCTAAGGAACTCTGGAAGCCAGTGTAGCACAGCTGGGTCAGTGTGCTGCCAGCTGGGGAGTGAGGGGACTGGGGTATTTATACACCCATTCCTGCATGTGATTAAGTAGAGGGCTGTGACTGTGAAAGATGAACTCTCTGTCACTTCTGGACTGTTTTTGAAGGCAATTAGATACAAGTGCTAGCATTCCGAAGTCAGGCCAGCAAATAATGAAATGAGAAAGTTAAGAGTGTATAAGGTAAGGTATCGATAGCATCTGCTACAGGAAAATACAGAATACCAAGGTGACTAAAAGATCTTCAGGGCATAGGGGCTGGCTCCCATAAACAAAGAAAAACAAAAAGTGCGTTGTGAAACATCTAGTTGAAGAGAAAGGAGCACACACTTCTGACTGTGTGATGCTGGTCAAGTTCCCTACAGTCCTGGGGGTTCAAGGTGCCGATCTGTAAAACTGAGGTGAATCTATCAGCCTCCTCTCCGACCTGGAGAGGGGCAGTGCTTTATATTACTTTACTCTGGCAAAATTAGTGCTCACCAATTTATTTGACACAGTTTCACTTTGGGAAGCTCAAAGCTGAGTATACAGGGTAATGTCTCTTTAATAAGCCAAAAAAGGAAATAACGTATTCCAAACCACTGATAGATTAATCACAGTTGTTCCAGGCAAGGGGAGAAGAAAGGAATAAAGTCCAAACTTAGCTTGTGATGTACCTTTATAAGAGCTGGGAGGGGACAGATGCCTTAGCCAACTGCTAGCTATCATCCAACCGCCAGCACACAAGTCAAAGCTCCTTGTTGCTAGAGCACATTGCTAGGGAACGAAGACACTGCTGTTGATGGGTGGGATGGTCTCCTTGGAGGAGCAGCAGACAGGCTTCCCCACTGCCAGTAAAAGACTAGCCCTTACCTTGCATAAGCTGATGTTTAATAGTCTCCCAGACTATTAAGATCAGCAAAGGGCTGCCTGCCCAGACACAGTATTTACGGGCATGCCTTGTTTTATTGCATTTCACTTTATTGTACTTGGCAAATATTTGCATTTTTAAAAAATAAATTGAAGGTTAGTGGCAACCTTTTGTTGTCAAATGATGATTAGCATTTTTTAGCAATAGAGTATTTTTAAAATATGTACGTTTTTTAGAGTGAAAGTCGCTCAGTTGCATCCGACTCTTTGCGACTCTACGGACTATACAGTCCGTGGAACTCTCCAGGCCAGAATACTGGAGTGGGTAGCCTTTCCCTTCCCCAGGGGATCTTCCCAACCCATGGATCGAACTCAGGTCTCCCACACTGCAGGCAGATTCTTTACCAGCTGAGTCATAAGGGAAGCCCATTGCATTCAATAGACTACAGTATAGTGTAAACATAACTTTCATAGGAACTGGGAAACAAACAACAAAAAAGTATCACTTGCTTTATTGTGGTGGTCTGGAACCCAGTTGGCAATATCTCTGAGGAATGCCGGTTCTGTACATTTCTTATCAGTGAGCCTCCAGTGAGGCCCCTCAGCAGCCGAGCCACTGAGTGCTCACCAGTGACAAGGAACCAGATGATGACCTCTGGACATGACTTACTTCGTATCTATATCAAAACAATTTTACCTCTAAAAGCAATTAAAAAAAAATCTTTGCCATAAATATGCACATTGAAACTCAAGCCACTTGTTTAACAAGTGGCTTTGAAAGCATATCAAACCAATACACAGCAGGCAGATAACTCATGAAACATCCAAAGATAGAGGGATTAAAATGTTGGAATATCTGCTTTTTTCCCCAGACAGAAACTCTATTGTTTTTACTGATGCTATGAAATGCTATGTATATGTCTAAGAAATATTATAAAATACTGAGAAATATTATGAAAGTTTTTTTAAATCCAGAAGAGTAGAAATAGGAAATTTGAAACCCTTCCCAAAGCTAGCCACTTGTAAAGTTTAATGTGTTGTATAACTTTCCAGATTTCCTATGTATACATAGATTTCTATTTTTACATAGACGAACTCACAGGAAACATACTAATTTTTAATCTGCTTTAACTTGACAATATATTGAGGCTATATTGATATATTGGCATACATTAAGAAATACAGATCTCCCGTAGGCTTTTTAATAGTTATATGGTGTTCCACTGTGTGTTTATAACATCGTTTAACCAATCTACTCCTTTTTTTGAACCATTCTACTCTTGATGTAAAATGATTTTTCCAATTTGCCTATATAGTAAATAGAACTACAGGGAAAATCCTTGTGCATCTGTCTCTGCTTAGTTGGGCGGAAGTTTCTACAGCATAAATTTCTAGAAGTGGAATCGCTTAATCAAAGAGTATTCACATTCAGTGATTTTGAAACTTTTCTCAACTGATAGATTGTATAAAATGATATGCCTAATCATAGGAGGTGAAGTCCGGTTTCAGCCAACACTGGGCGTTTTAACCTTCGGTGAAGTGTATTTTTCGTGTCTTTTGCTCATGTTTCAATTGTGGTAGTCATTTTTTATTTAATCTATATGAGTTCTTTATGTTCCAAGGATAATACATCACCAAGATATTGTTGACAAAGTCAAGAGTAAGCTCTTTCTGATGGAATGACCAGACATAGCATCACTTGCATAAATTTACATATCTAAAAGTTACAAGGGCTTCCCTTGTGACTCAGTTGGTAAAGAATCCGCCTGCAATGCAGGAGACCTGGGTTCAATCCCTGGGTTGGGAAGATCCCCTGGAGAAGGGAAAGGCTACCCACTCCAGTATTCTGGCCTGGAGAATTCCCATGGGATCGCAAAGCGTTGGACTTGACTGAGAGACTTTCACTTTCACAAGTTACAAAAGGAACTCAGTGGTGTCAGGATACAACATAAAGAGATTAGAAGCATTCTGCAGAACAGATGAGGGGTAGATAAATTCCCAGTTTTCCCCAAATCATTTCCTAGAACACACAGTTGCAGAAAATAAATCTGTGCCTGGGAGTTACATCATGCCCCAGAAAACTCAATTACCCTTCCTCCAAGACCAGCTTCAGTGCTGAAGCATTTTTGCACCTAGTCTGGTCTGAGCTGAAAGCTCCTTATCAATTTCGGGACGAGAAATTACATATAATCTCACTACAGGGTGTGGTACCCCAAAGCCTGGGCCAAGTGTATTCCTTAGCCTTTTTGCTGCATGACTGCCTAATCTGTAACTTTAAAAAGTAATTGCTTAGGAGCAAAAGGGCGAGGGCAGAGAAGTCAGGACCAGAGGGCTTTATCTACCTTAATCCCCATCAGCTCTCCTCAGGCCATCTTCCTCCTCTCCCCTCATCATTGCTCAGATAGTTACAGAAATTTTCTGTTGTTTTACAGTGAAATATATAGTTAAAAGCAACTTTGGAAAACTGCAGTTTGAATGAACCTGTAATACACTGTTTAAATGAAAAGATGGGCAGCACTCTGCACATGTTGCTTACAGCAAAGCCTCTTGTGGCCTCTTCTGGGGTCTCTGAAAGGCGACCTGGGTTCCCCAGCTCAGGTGGGCAAGTCTGGCTCTGGGGTTGGAAACTGGTGCAGGGGAGTGTGAGGAGGAGCCTTCTCCTTGGCAAACTCTGGGCGTCTCCAAGCCCCCTTATCATCTCTCACCAGTCACTTGTAAATGACTAATGAAGGGGCAGAATATCCGCTCTAAAAGATACACTGGGTCCTGCCCTGCAGCCCCACCCCCAGGCTGTCCTGCCCCTGCCTGTGGCAGGATTGGGGAAAAGAAACAGGCAGCCCCTTCAAGTAATGGGTGTGTGGGATAAGAGCCCCCCGACCCCGATGCCGACCACCTGCAATGTGCTGGGCCAGTCCATCTTGAGTTTCGCTTTAGGCAGTTGATTTTAGTTCAGCCATTTGAACGTGGCTTTCAACATCATGATGGGTTAGTTTCTGAATAGAAAATTTGAAAACAGAAAGTCTTTGTTCTATCTTTTAAAAGTTAATGAAAATATATCTAACAGATATTAATCCATTTATTTTCCTGCTGCAAAGCTCAGCCTATCAAATTTTACAGACTCTGTGGAGATAAACGTTCTTCAAGGACAAAGACATACTCTGGTTTCCGAATGGGCCCTGGCCAGGCCTGAAGTGAGGGAGTCTGCCTCCTGCAGCTGCCGCGCCTCCCAACAGAAGACCAGGGCACCACTTCAGATCAGCAGGAAACCACATGGGTTGCTATTTGACTGATTTCTCCCCACTCTGTGGCTTCTGACTTTTTTCATTTTCAACATATTTTTGCACAAGACCCCTTTTACAGATGCAGTCATTGAGCCCCAAGGGCTGCAGGGTCTAGGCCCAGGTCCTGTAGCAAGGTGGCACCACAGCTGGGACTGAAGGTCGAACTCCACGAAGGCCAGGAAGCAAGAGGACAGGAAGCTGTTCTTTCATCCTTGCCAGGGGTTTCCAGCATTTTCCAGTTGTCCTAAGACCAGAGGCGTCTGCATGTCCCTGAGTTAAGTGCTTCATGAAGATAAACAGCATCCCAAGATGGGAGAGGGCGTAGGGAGTCGCACTGAAGCTCCAGTGCACAGAGGCCCACCCTTCCTTCCGCCCCCAGGGCAGACTGCTGACCGAGGCCTCAGCCCCCTGCCTCCTGCGCTCCTAGGGATTCTGCCAAACCCTCTCCCTCCACCCCGTGTCTGTGCCGCGGGGGCCAGCACCACCGCAGCCGTCTTATCCCAGAATAGCCTGTCCCAGAATCCGATGTCAAAGCTCAAATTCCTCCTCCTCCCTTGGGCCCTTCAGTTGGAACCATTTGTCAGAACAATTAATTAGTTATCCACGTGTCTGTCTGTCTCACCAGGGACTCTCGGAAGGCGGGAGCTATTTACCGTCCCTCTTGTAACCCCAGCAGCACTCGCATTCCGTATTGTGGCCAGTTCTTTCTTGAGGAGCCTCAGCGCCACCCAGTGGCGGGCTGGCTGTATGTCCTGAGGCTACTCGCCGAGGGCTGGTCCGCTCTGTCCCCTACAGGTGGAGACCAGTTACTGTGGGAGGTGAAGGTCACCTTCTTGGAGGGGGCCCTCTTGCACTTTCCAGCCAAGGTTAAAACGGTGCGGGAATGTCAGAGAAGCAGGCTCAATGCCTTTGGAATCCTTGGGCACAGAGACTTGGCTCTAGGTCGCTGTGTCTGCCTGAGACTCAGGTTGTTCTTCCTTCCTTCTGTCCTTTCTCCCTTCCCTTTCTGGATCAGCTCAGACACCACTTTTTTTTTTTTAATTTATTTTTTAATTGAAGGGTAATTGCTTTACAGAATTTTGTTGTTGTCTGTCAAACTTCAACACAAATCAGCCATAGGTATACATATATTCCCTCCCTTTTGAACCTCTCTCCCATCTCCTTCCCCATCCACCCCTCTAGGTTGATACAGAGCCCCTGTTTGAGTTTCCTGAGCCATACAGCAAATTCCCGTTGGCTGTCTATTTTACGTATGGTAATGTAAGTTTCCATGTTACTCTTTCCATCCATCTCACCCTCTCCTCCCCTCTCCCCATGTCCGTAGATCGAGTCTCTCTGTCTGTTTCTCCACTGCTGCCTGTAAATAAATTCTTCAGTACTATTTTTCTAGATTCTGTATATGTGCTTTAGAATGTGATATTTACCTTTCTCTTTCTGACTTCACTCTGTATAATAGGTTCTAGGTTCATCCACCTCATTAGAACTGACTCAAATGCATCCCTTTTTATGGCTGAGTAATATCCCATTGTGTATATATATGTAACACAACTTCTTTATCCATTCACCTGTCAATGAACATCTAGGGTGCTTCCATGTTTTAGCTATTGTAAATAGCGCTGCAGTGAACAATAGGATACATGTGTCTTTTTAAATTTTGGTTTCCTCAGGGTATATGCCTAGGAGTGAGATTGCGGGGTCATATGGTGGTTTTATTCCTAGTTTTTTAAGGAATCTCCATACCATCTTCCATAGTAGCTATATCAATTTACATTCCCACCAACAGTGCAAGAACGTTCCCTTTTCTCCACACCCTCTCCAGCATTTATTGTTTGTAGACTTTTTGATGATGGCCATTCTGACCGCTGTGAGGTGATATTTCATTGTAGTTTTGATTTGCATTTCTCTAATAATGAGTGATGTTGAGAATCTTTTAATTTGCTTGTTAGCCATCTGTATGTCTTCTTTGGAGAAATGTCTGTTTAGGTCTTTTCCCCACTTTTTGACTGGATTGCTTGTTTTTCTGGTATTGAGTTATATGAGCTGCTTGTATATTTTGGAAATTAATCTTTTGTCAGTTGTTTCATTTGCTATTATTTTCTCCCATTCTGAGAGTTGTCTTTTCACCTTGCTTATAGTTTCCTTTGCTGTGCAAAAGCTTTTAAGTCTAATCAAGTCCCACTTGTTTACTTTTGTTTTTATTTCCATTACTCTATGAGGTGGGTCACAGAGGATCTTGCTTTGATTTATGTCATCGAGTATTCTGCCTGTTTTTCTCATAGATGCAAAAATTTTCAACAAAATTTTAGCAAACAATTTAGCAACACATCAAAAAGCTCATAAACCATGATCAAGTTGGGTTTATTCCAGGGATGCAAGGATTCTTCAATAAATGCAAATCAATCAATGTGAAACACCATATTAACAAACTGAAAGATAAAAACCACATGATAACCTCAAGAGATGACGGAAAAGCCTTTGACAAAATCCAGCATCCATTTATGATTAAAACTCTTTAAAAAAATGGGCATAAAGGAACCTACCTCAACATAGTAAAGGCCATAGATGATAAGCCCACAGCAAACATTATTCTCTGCGGTGAAAAACTGAAAGCATTCCCCCTAAGATCAGGAACAAGGCAAGGGTGTCCACTTTCACCGCTATTATTCAACATAGTCCTAGAAGTCCTAGCTATAGCAATCAGAGAAGGAAAACAAATAAAAGGAATCCAGATTGGAAAATAAGAAGTAAAGCTCTCACTGTTTGCAGATGACATGATACTGTACATAGAAAACCCTAAAGACAGTATCAGAAAATTACTAGAGCTAATCAGTGAATCTGGCAAAGTTGTAGAATACAAAATCAATACACAGAAATCACTTGCATTTCTATACACAAACAATGAAAAATCAGAAAGAGAAATTAAGGGATCAATCCCATTCACCATGCAACAAAAAGAATTAAATATCTAGGAAGAAACTTACCTAAGGAGACAAGATTGCTGGGAGAAATATCAATAACCTCAGATATGCAGATGACACCACCCTTATGGCAGAAAGTGAAGAGGAACTAAAAAGCCTCTTGATGAAAGTGAAAGTGGAGGGTGAAAAAGTTGGCTTAAAGCTTAACATTCAGAAAATGAAGATCATGGGATCCGGTCCCATCACTTCATGGGAAATAGATGGGGAAACAGAGTCAAACTTTATTTTGGGGGGCTCCAAAATCACTGCAGATGGTGATTGCAGCCATGAAGTTAAAAGACGCTTACTCCTTGGAAGGAAAGTTATGACCAACCCAGATAGCATATTAAAAAGCAGAGATATTACTTTGCAAACAAAGGTCTGTCTAGTCAAGGCTATGGTTTCTCCAGTGGTCATGTATGGATGTGAGAGTTGGACTGTGAAGAAAGCTGAACGCCGAAGAATTGATGCTTTTGAAGTGTGGTGTTGGAGAAGACTCTTGAGAGTCCCTTGGACTGTAAGGAGATCCAACCAGTCCATCCTAAAGGAGATCAACCCTGGGATTTCTTTGGAAGGAATGATGCTAAAGCTGAAACTCCAATACTTAGGCTACCTCCTGCGAAGAGCTGACTCATTGGAAAAGACCCTGATGCTGGGAGGGATTGGGGGCAGGAGGAGAAGGGGATCACAGAGGATGAGATGGCTGGATGGCATCACTGACTCAATGGACGTGAGTTTGAGTGAACTCCGGGAGATGGTGATGGACAGGGAGGCCTGGCGTGCTGCAATTCATGGGGTCGCAAAGAGTCGGACACAACTGAGTGACTGAACTGAACTGAACTGAACTTGTAAAAGAATGAAATTAGAACACTTCCTAACACCATACACAAAGATAAACTCAAAATGGATTAAAGACCTAAATGTAAGACACCACTTTCTCCTATCTAGCTTACTCAGCCTAGACTCATATTCCAGTTTTGCCCATTATCTGTTGTTGAAACTACAAGCAAGTTTAATTTCACTGGCCTCTGTTTTCTTACAAGATGGAGAATAATAATAATATTTGTTTCTTACAACCTGCCCTGCTGGGTTGTAAGAAATAAATGAGTCCATGGAGATAAAAGTGTGTGCAAATGTTGTGCCCTGCTTAGTTGGCACTATTATTTCTCAGCCAGTTGTACCACTGGTGGGCAAGGGCTGGGTCTGATTCGTGGCATCCTCACAAAGCTGGTGTATGGCTGGAATTCGAACGGCGCTGCGCCTGCCACGTGCATGGAGACAGTCAGTCTTCGAATTCGGTCATGGGGAGCAGTGGGCACAGGGGAGGCCCTCGTCGGTCCTGCTGCAGCGCTTCACTGCATGTCCTCAGATGTACCACGCCCTTCCCTGGGCCTCAGTTGCCTTATGAGTGAGTTACAGGACCTTTCTGATCAGGGGCCCCAAGACTCCTGATCTCAGACAAGGATGTAGTTTTCCCTTCCTGAACTCCCCCTACCCTCAAGCCTTTTTCTTTTTTTTAAGCCTTTTTCTTAGATTGGCATGACTTGTAGTTTAAGGATAAGGCTTCCCTGCCCAGGGAAATAGATAAAGGTTGTATTCCAGAGAAAGACTAAGGCTTGAGAAATGGAGGAGCAGGTCTGAGGGGAGGGGCTGTGCTTCCCCAAGAAGGATGGATCACAGGGAGATACCAGGGAGCAGACCCCTCCAACCTGAGTCCAGATGGAGGGGCGAAAAGTAAACCCCTCATCTGTGCAAAAAGGGAATGGGGCTACCCTGGCACCCGAGAGGAGAGTGGAGGTGGGGGGAAAAGAACAGGAACACAAAATCGACTTTCAAGCTCTTGCATCCTGTGTCTGCCCAACAACTGTGCAGCTTTGCTCCTGACAGCTGGGGCCTGGCAACAAAGTCAAGCAAATGGAGTGGTTCTTCACGTAGCAGTGGGAGGTCCTGCTCTCTCAGAAAAATGCCAGAATATTACAGGTGGGAAGCCCTCAAAGGTTAAAAACATATTCGATAAATCTAGAATGTTAATCAAATAAACATCCAAAGGCAAAACTTAACCAGTTTTCTTGGAGATGCATAAATGCTAGAGTGAGAAAGCGTACAGTTAGAAGCTTGGTTAAAGTCCTGAAAAGGGATGCTCTAAATCTAAAGAGTTCTGGTCATGTTCCCGAAGATTGTTGCCAGCAGGCAGGCCATGCGTGCAGGTCAGTAAACCACATAGGGGCCAAACTCCCAACTCTCTTTGAGGAATCAGTTAACCCCTAATAACATGACCCTTTACAATTATACTTGTGTTTTGTCTTAAAAATTCTAAGAATCTCTTCTAAAGAAATATTGGTAGATGTGCACTGAAATTTCTCTCTAAGGGGATTTACCACAACATTCTTAGCAACAGTCAACAACTGTTAAGTAATCAAACAAGTTAGCCATGGGAGATAGAAATGAATCCATAAAATGGTACATTGGACAGCTATTAAAATGGAGATGGGAGGAAACTGCATGGGAGTTTGCAATATGGTTGGGCACAGTGACCGGTGAATTTTTTTTTTTTTTGCTTATTTGTTCTTTTCTGCCCTCCCACATTTGGTACATGTTTTTGTAATCAAGCAAATAATTATTTAAAAGCAATTTATTTGTGGTTGAGTTCAGCCGTCTGAAAAGCTCATCAGTAAATTATCCATAATCCAGAGGTGGCTATTATCTAGCGAACTTGCAGTGCCAGCTTCTTTTCCACCCACCCTCTCCTTTCACCATCACGATACTCCTGGGGAGTTGGTATCATCCCATTTTACTGATGAGGTCTTAGACTCAGTGGGAGAGTGATTTGACCAAGGCGACAAGACAAATTTAAGAGCAGGAGGTGTTGAAAACCTTGACCTGAAATTTGGAGCAGCAGAAACGTTTGCTAGAAGAGCTTAAAATGCATCTTTTTGTTCCAGGAGCAAAAAAAGAACTCACAGTCATGTGGGAGAGTTATGGAGCTGGGACCCTGGAGAGTTTTACTGTGGCATCAGGTAGGGATAGTTTCGCATCATGATCTGGTACTCTTCCATATTTGAACATCATGAAGCCATTTTTCTAGCTCAAAAGCAACAGAATCTGTCCCTCCTGTCCTCTGTTCTGTCTCCCCTTTCTCCCATCACAGGCTACATTTATCAATCCAAAGGGGGCTCAGCTTGGTATCAAATACAAGTGTTGAAAATTGCTGGTCATCTTGGAGAAGGCAATGGCACCCCACTCCAGTACACTTGCTTGGAAAATCCCATGGACGGAGGAGCCTGGTGGACTGCAGTCCATGCGGTCGCTGAGAGTCGAGCGCGACTGAGTGGCTTCCCTTTCACTTTTCACTTTCATGCATTGGAGAAGGAAATGGCACCCCACTCCAGTGTTCTGGCCTGGAGAATCCCAGGGACGGGGGAGCCTGGTGGGCTGCCGTCTATGGGGTCGCACAGAGTCGGACATGACTGAAGCGACTTAGCAGCAGCAGCAGCAGCAGCTGGTCATCTGCTGGAAAACTGAAGATGGAGGAGCTTGGGCAAGGTAAAAGGAGAGAGAGAAATGATCTCACAACTAAAAACCAGCCCGAGTCACCACCCCTGGGGAACCATCTCAAGCCCCACTCCCTAGAAGACTGCAGCTTTCAGTAGAATTAAGTGTGTGAGAGAGGATGTCAGGAATATTGGTTTAAATGAGAGAAAGAGGAGAAAGACCTACAGAAAGAATAACGATGCAACTGCCTCCCAGAAAACTTCCAGTCACTGCAGAAGGTAGATGACAGGGAATTCTGAGTTTCTCTTGGAAACCAAAGTTCATAGAAATAAAGTAGCTTTTCTGATCACTTCATTTAAATTTTAAAATACATTTCAAGGTTACCAAAACAATGTAAGCATATTGTCCAAAAGCTGGAAAATAGAGAAGAGAAAAATAAGATTTCTACCCAATGTCTACTGTAATGACTCTGTTTATATGTTATGAATTATCACCCAAATATATCCATCAGTTTCCCTGTAGTTAAACCTGGTTTGAATCTAGATTTTGCCACCTGTGGGCTGAGTGACCTTGGATGTTTACTTCACGTCTCAGTTCTGGCAACTGAAACTGTCTATGGGGATGCAGTGATGGTATGAGGCTGGAGGGGACCTGCGCTTGGATACAACGCTAATGAAAAACCATAGCTTTGACTATACGGTTAAAGCTTTAACCATAGCTTTCAAAACCATAGCTTTGACTCTAGTTTGTCCTAGGTTTTTTCCCCAAGGAGTAAACGTCTTTTCATTTCACGGCTGCAGTCATCATCTGCAGTGGTTTTGGAACCCAAGAAGATAAAGTCTGTCACTGTTTCCATTGTTTCCCCATCCATTTGCCATGAGGTGACGGGACCGGATACCACAATCTTAGCTTTTTGAATGTACTTTGCTGACAAAGGTCTGTATAGTCAAAGCTATAGTTTTTCCAGTACTCATGTATGGATGTGAGAGTTGGATCATAAAGAAGGCTGAGCCCTGAGGAATTGATGCCCATTATTGACATTTGGGGCTGGATAATTCTCTTTTGCGGGAGCTGCAAATTGTAGGATGTTTAGCAATATCTACCCACCAGATGCCCAAAGCACCTCCATCCCTCAGTTCTGACAACCAGAACCATCTCCAGTCCCAGCCAGGTGTCCCGTGGTTGAGAATCGTTGGTCCAGTGGCAAGATTCTGAGATCTCTTTTCAAGTGGCCATACAAGCGTGGAAACAGCACTGTGATCGTGATCATTTTCGAGACAAGCAGCCTAAGGCGCAGTTCCAGCCAGGGCATTAGTGACGGACAGGAGCTCAGACGGCTGGGCCCCTCCTTTCTTCCATCTCCCTGGGGCCCTTACCAGTCTTTGCCAAGAGGGCTTTTCTGGTGGTCCAGTGATAACAAATCTGGGCAGGAAGAATTTAGGGACGTGTTCCTCCCTGTGGACTGGGAGCAAGCCGGTGACCTCATGCGAAACTCATGGGCCTCTGAAGAGGACTCTGAAAGTCTGGGTGACACCAACCTGTTCCCCGGATGCCCTTTCTCTTCCCTGAGGCCCTGTCCTCATGCTGAATGGGAAGAAAAGAGCAAGCCCGGTAGTCATTCAACACCCTGCTCTGGGACGGAGGTAGGGGATATTTCCCTAGGCCGTTTCTATTGCCAGCTCTGTGGGTTGAAGCCTAAGTCCCCTGATACTTTCACCTACAGATAGGCACACAGACCTCTTACCTGATGTCAACCTAGCCAGCCCTGGGGCTTTTTTCAAATGAATCTTTCTCAAGATGAGGAACAGGGAGGGACCATTCTCTGAGTTCCTGCTACAGGTAGACACTGGGTTCGGCATGTAACCCACATACTCACTGATCCCTATAGCTGCTCTGGCAAGCCTGGCACACCCTTTGGCTCTGACGCTACCTCCATGGGATGCCAGGACCTTGGCCTCCTCTGCTGGTTTTTGCTGGGTGCCTGAGCCCAGGCTTTATGGCATCACCAGGCCGCCTACAGCAGAGTCCATCTTCCCAGTGATGTCTCCACCTCAAGCCAACCTCTTTCCCTAAGGGGCATGATTTGAGAGAAAGTCTGAATGTTACTCAAGGACAGACACCAAAGGCTGAAGTAGTACCTGTATCAGGAGCCAGAAGAGTGGGCGAGTGTCAAGGGACCCTGGAGCCCACAGGACCTCACTGCCCTTGTCAGCGGTTTGCTGGAGGAAAGAAAGTCAGCTACAGGGGATATTTCAAATTCATGAACCGCAACCACTTCCCAAACCCACGGAGGGGCAGCAGTTGAGTGGAAATGCTGAGAGGGTGGGTGGGATCAGACACGGCTGGAGCTGTGGGTACAGATTGGTGTCCTCAGGGATCTTTTCTGTCAGCTCCGGCTCCTCTACAGTGTGAAGGGACAGCGTGAGAAGCGGTCAGGGCCTGGGAAACAATCGGGACAGAGATGGGGGCGGGGGGCGGTGCTGGGCAACAGCAACCAAGCTGAGGAGTTTCCTCTGGGGGAGGGAGACTTGGAGGGTGGGGTTGAGAGTCCAGCCAGGAAGGTGTGGGGTCACCAGGGGCATCTCTGGAAATGTATTAGTCCTGGTATTAATGGGAAGGAGAAGCCAATTCTGGTCTTGACAGGAAAAGGAAGTTTGTTCATCGGAACAGTTTCTAGAGACAATCTTATAAAGGTGTGGAGAAGATTCAGGAAAATGAATGAGGGATGGTAAAGCACCAACTGGCATGTCAACATCCCAGTGACCAGGGGGCTTAAGCAGCAGGAATTAATTTTCTCATGGAGCTGAAGGCTAGCAATCCAAGGTCTAAGGATCAGCAGGGCTGTTTCTTCCCCTTGGCCTGTAGGTGACTCTGTTCTCCTGTGTCTTTAGGCAGTCTTCCACCAGTGTGTCTATGTCCCAATCCCTAAAAGGACACCAGTCCTGTTGGACACAGTTCCGTTCAGTTGCTCAGTCGTGTCCGACTCTTTGCAACCCCATGGACTGCAGCACGCCAGGCCTCCCTGTCCATCACCAACTCCCGGAGCTTACTCAGACTCATGTCCATTGAGTCAGTGATGCCATCCAACCATCTCATCCTCTGTCGTCCCCTTCTCCTCCCACCTTCAATCTTTCCCAGCATCAGGGTCTTTTCAAATGAGTCAGCTCTTCATATCAGGTGGCCAAAGTATTGGAGTTTCAACTTTAGCATCAGTCCTTCCAATGAACACTCAGGACTGATCTCCTTTAGGATGGACTGGTTGGATCTCTTTGCAGTCCAAGGGGCTCTCAGGAGTCTTCTCCAACACCATGGTTCAAAAGCATCAGTTCTTCAGTGCTCAGCTTTCTTTATAGTCCAACTCTCACATCCATACATGACCACTGGAAAAACCACAGCTTTGACTAAGATGAACATTTGGTGGCAAAGTAATGTCTCTGCTTTTTAATATGCTATCTAGGTTGGTCATAACTTTTCTTCCAAGGAACAAGAGTCTTTTAATTTCATGGCTGCAGTCACCATCTGCAGTGATTTTGGAGCCCCCCAAAACAAAGTCTGACACTGTTTCCACTGTTTCCCTATTTATTTGCCATGAAGTGATGGGACCAGATGCGTGATCTTAGTTTTCTGAATGTTGACCTTTAAGCCAACTTTTTCACTCTCCTCTTTCACTTTCAGCATGAGGCTCTTCAGTTTGTCTTCACTTTCTGCTGTAAGGGTGGTGTCATCTGCACATCTGAGGTTATTGATATTTCTCCTGGCAATCTTGATTCCAGCTTGTGCTTCCTCCAGCCTAGCGTTTCTCATGAGGTACTCTGCATAGAAGTTAAATAAGCAGGGTGACAATATACAGCCTTGACGTACTCCTTTTCCTATATGAAACCAGTCTGTTGTTCCATGTCCAGTTCTAACTGTTGCTTCCTGACCTGCATACAGATTTCTCAAGAGGCAGGTCAGGTGGTCTGATATTCCCATCTCTTTAAGAATGTTCCACAGTTTATTGTGATCCACACAGTCAAAGGCTTTGGCATAGTCAATAAAGCAGAAATAGATGTTTTTCTGGAACTCTTTTGCTTTTTTGATGATCCAGAAGATGTTAGCAATTTGATCTCTGGTTCCTCTCCCTTTTCTAAAACCAGCTTGAACATCTGGAAGTTCATGGTTCACGCATTGCTGAAGCTTGGCTTGGAGAATTCTGAGCATTACTTTACTAGCATGTGAGATGAGTGCAATTGTGCGGTAGTTTGAGCATCTTTGGCATTGCCTTGGGATTGGAATGAAAACTGACTTTTTCCAGTCCTATTGCCACTGCTGAGTTTTCCAAATTTGCTGATGTATTGAGTGCAGCACTTTCACAGCATCACAGCTCCTGGCATTAAGATGTTTAATTCTGGCCAAGAAAATGTGGGTAGATGTGACTTGTGCCTTTTCCAGGGCTGGTCCTCAAACTTCTAATGTAACTCTCCACATTCCTGCATTGCACATCAGTGGCCAGATTCAGAATTCAAGAGCCCTGGGGACTCTGGAGTCACTGGATACACACAGCCTGACCCCCTAAATGCTTTTGAGAAAGCCACCGAACCAGGCACCTCTGGGTTGGACTTGGTATGAAGCAGAAAGTGACCTTTGCTGGGTTGAGACTGAGTTTTGGAGGTTTTTTTTTTTTTTTTTTTAAAAACAATGGCTAGCCAGGACATGGAAACAACCTAGATGTCCATAAGCAGATGAATGGATAAGAAAGCTGTGGTACATATACACAATGAAGTATTACTCAGCCGTTAAAAAGAATTCATTTGAATCAGTTCTGATGAGATGGATGAAACTGGAGCCGATTATACAGAGTGAAGTAAGCCAGAAAGAAAAACACCAATACAGTATACTAACACATATATATGGAATTTAGGAAGATGGCAATGACGACCCTGTATGCAAGACAGGGAAAGAGACACAGATGTGTATAACGGACTTTTGGACTCAGAGGGAGAGGGAGAGGGTGGGATGATTTGGGAGAATGACATTCTAACATGTATACTATCATGTGAATTGAATCGCCAGTCTATGTCTGACGCAGGATGCAGCATGCTTGGGGCTGGTGCATGGGGATGACCCAGAGAGATGTTTTGGGGAGGGAGGTGGGAGGGGGGTTCATGTTTGGGAATGCATGTAAGAATTAAAGATTTTAAAATTTAAAAAATAAAAAACTAAAAAAAAAAAAAAAAACAATGGCTAGCATATCCAGGTGTCTTCAAGAAAATTAGAGAAACCAAGGGAACATTTCATGCAAAAATGGTCATAATAAAGGACAGAAACAGTATGGACTTAACAGAAGCAGAAGATATTTAGAAGAGGTGGCAAGAATACACAGAAGAATTATACAAAAAAGACCTTCATGACCCAGATAACCACAATGGTGTGATTACTCACCTAGAGCCAGACCTTCCGGAATACAAAGTCTGGTAGGCCTTAGGAAGCATCACTACGAACAAAGCTAGTAGAGGTGATGAAATTCCAGCTGAGCTATTTCAAATCCTAAAAGATGATGCTGTGAAAGTGCTGCACTAATTATGCCAGCAAATTTGGAAAACTCAGCAGTGACCACAGGACTGGAAAAGGTCATTTTTCATTACAGTCGCAAAGAAAGGCAATGAAAAAGAATGCTCAAACTACCGCACAATTGCACTCATCTCACACACTAGCAAAGTAATGCCCAAAATTCTCCAAGCCAGACTTCAACAGTATGTGAACCGTGAACTTCCAGATGTTCAAGATAGATTTGGAAAAGGCAGAGGAACCAGAGATCAAATTGCCAACATCCTATGGATCATTGAAAAAGCAAGAGAGTTCCAGAAAAACATCTATTTCTGCTTTATTGACTATGCCAAAGCCTTTGACTGTGTGGATCACAATAAACTGTGGAACATTCTTAAAGAGATGGGAATATCAGACCACCTGACCTGCCTCTTGAGAAATCTGTATGCAGGTCAGGAAGCAACAGTTAGAACTGGACATGGAACACAGACTGGTTCCCACAGGAAAAGGAGTACATCAAGGCTGTATATCGTCATCCTGCTTATTTAACTTCTATGCAGAGTACATCATGAGAAACACTGGGCTAGAGGAAGCACAAGCTGAAATCAAGATTGCCAGGAGAAATATCAATAACCTCAGATACACAGATGACACCACCTTTATGCCAGAAAGTGAAGAAGAACTAAGGAGCCTCTTGATGAAAGTGAAAGAGCAGAGTTTAAAAGCTTGCTTAAAACTCAACATTCAGAAACGAAGATCATGGCATCTGGTCCCATCCCTTCATCGCAAACAGATGGGGAAACAATGGAAACAGTGACAGGCTTTATTTTCTTGGGCTCCAGAATCACTGCAGATGGTGACTGCAGCCATGAAATTAAAAGATGCTTGCTCCTTGGAAGAAAAGCTATGCCTAACCTAGACAGCATATTAAAAAGCAGAGACATTACTTTGCCAAGGAAGGTTCACCTAGTCAAAGCTATGATTTTCCCAATAGTCATGTATGGATGTGAGAGTTGGACTATAAAGAAACGTGAGCACCGAAGAATTGATGCTTTTGAACTGTGGTGTTGGAGAAGACTCCTGAGAGTCCCTTGGACTGCAAGGAGATCCAACCGGTCCAACCTAAAGGAGATCAGTCCTGGCTGTTCATTGGAAGGACTGACGTTGAAGCTGAAACTCCAACACTTTGGCCATCTGATGTGAAGAGCTGACTCACTTGAAAAGACCCTGATGCTTGGAAAGATTGAAGGTGGGAGGAGAAGGGGACGACAGAGGATGATGAGATGGTTAGATGGTATCACCGACTCAGTGGACATGAGTCTGAGTAAGCTCCGGGAGTTGGTGATGGACAGGGAGGCCTGGCGTGCTGCAGTCTGTGGGGTCACAAAGAGTCAGACACGACTGAGCAACTGAACTGAACTGAGCATATAGAGACTATCACAGCCACCAGAGCTACACACAGTCAGGAGAAGCAATTTTCCAAAAGCAAACCAGGAAGGCATATATGTTTTAAACAAGAGAGAAATGAGATATTGGTCATGTCTTTTACCTTACAGCAGATAAAATAATATTTATTTTGTGTCTTCTGGATTTATTAACATGCTTAGCTACTAATTATCAAAATACTTTTCTATATATTTTCAAGGATTTCGTGTGGTAAGCAGCCTCCAAGACAACCTGTGATCCCTGCTCCTGGCACTCACACCATGGTGTCGTCCCCTCCTTCATTGTGCAGGAGTTCACACAATATGATCAAAAGAATATGAGAAGTGATGGTCTGTCACTTCTGATAGTAGGTTATACATGACTGCACCCTCCATCTTTCTCTCTTAGGTCACTCACTGTGGGGCAAGGCAGCTGCCATATTTTTAGGGCATTCAGATAAACCATGGAGATGCCCCTGGCAAGGAACAAGGTCTCTGGGCAATAACCACTAAGGGATTGAAGCCTGCCAACAACTACCTGAGTGATCTTGGAAGTGGATCCCTCTCCAGTTGAACACTAAGATGACATCTTGACTACAAACTCATGACGGACCCTGAGCCGGAACCATCCAGCTAAGTTATTCTCAGATTCCTGGCCCACAGAAGCTGAGTTAGCAAATGTTTGTCTAAAGCTGCTAAATTTGGGACTAATTTGTTATGTAAATCTAGAGAACAAATCCATTTTGTTGTTTGTTTTGTAAAATGGATAAATCTTGGGTCCATTTGAAACCTATTTTCACTCATAGTATGAGGTATAGCTCAAGCTGTTTTTTTTTTCCAAATAGATAATCAATGGTCTTGACATCATTTATTGAATATTCTATCCTTCCCACTCTGACTTGAAATGCTGCACTTTAGTTTATTAACTTACCATATTGTAATGAGGTTCTTGGTATCTAGAGTCCTTTCACCAGGCTGGTACCCCCATCTTCTTGCTGCTGGAGTCCTCAGCTGCTAACTGCTCACCCTTGCATTGTTCTTGGGAGGGCTGACCTCGACTGATAGGAGCTGCCTTGCCTAGAGATGCTTGGAAGGTCACACCCCACCCCATGCATGCCACTGACTGATGGATGCAGGGGGTACTAGGTTACTCATGCCTGGGACAACCTCTGTGGTGCCAGTCATGTTCCCGAGTCTCTGAGGGATCAGGCTGAGTCTAGGCTTCTCCTGAGCCCACAGCTTTGCCTCTTCTCACCCATCTGGTGCTGCTTTTTCCTCACTCCCCAAGAGTTCTCCTAAGAGCTGTCCCTCAGCAAATTGCTACACAAGGATCCCAGAGTCAGGTTCTGCTACTAGGGACCCCCCCCCAACTCACATGTACCCAGGGCTCTATTTCTGGACTGTTTGCTCTGATCCATTTACCACCTGGTCCCAGTATCACACTGTTTTGATTTGGTTTTGCTTTGGGGTGGTCTGATCCAAAAATTATGTTGCCACTCATTACCGTTAATTAACTTTAATAAACAATTGTCGTGGGGACTTCCCTGATGGTTCAGTGGTTGAGACTTTGTGCTTTCACTGCCGAGGGCGCAGGTTCAATCCCCGCCTGGGGAGTGAAGATCCCGCATGCTATGCAGTGCAGCCAAAAATTAATACAAATTCTTTTAAAAATCATGGTAAAATGCACATAATGTTCATCCTTTTAACCGTTTGTAAGTACAGTTTGGCGAGAGTGAAAACATTCCACAATACTGTTTCCATGACCATTATCTATCCCCAAAATGTTTCATCCTTCCCCACATAAATCATACCCATTAAATAATAATATCCACTTCCAGTCATCCTCCAGCCCGTGGTACCCTCTACTCTGCTTTCTGCCTCTCTGTGTGCCGATCCAGGTACCTTATATAAATGAAATCATATGATATTTGACTTTCTGTGTCTGGCTTATTTCATTAAGCATAATGCTTTCAAAGTGTACCATGTTGTACTATATATCAAAATCTCATTCCTTTTAATGGCTGAATAATATTCCACTGCATTTATATATCACATTTAATTTCTCAGTTTACCTGTCGACGGATACTTGGGTTGTTTCTGCTTTTTGGCTGTTGTGAACAGTGCTGCTATGGACACTGGTACACAGATACACAATACTCTGCTGGAGTCCCTGGAGGATGTCATATGTAAAGGCAAAGACAATAGTGTAATTATTGCCCCGTACTCATCCACCAGTTAGTAGCTGTAGCTAATCTTGTTTCCTCTTTATTTTCCCCTTGAACACACACACACACACATTTCCTCTATCTCCTCCCCAACCTCTGCTGCTGGATTATTTTAAAGTAAATTCTAGACATTATATATCTGTAAGAAAAGGATTCCTTTAACAAAAACACCATACCATTACTTCATCTTTAAAAAAATAATCATTTCTTTGAAACATCTAATATCTAATCAAGGGAAAATTTCCTTGATTATCTCCAAATGTTGGTTTGAGTCACACATTGCATTCTGATGACATGACTTATATTCCCTTTAGCCTATTAAAGTTCCTTCTTTTTTTTAACCTAAGAAATTTTTTTAGATGCTTTGTTCATAACCTAACCTGCTGTGACCATGTCACACGGCCCGGGGTCACTGCTTTTCCCACCCTTCGGTAGACAGTGCTTTGGGTGTCCCCTGGCATTACACCCGTCTCACACCTCCACGGGGTGGTCAAGTGGCTCCCCATTTCCACCTTCAGTAAGTGTACCATCGGAAAACTTATTTCCTTGAGACCTTTTTGATGGTAAGTGGGGAGTTGGAATTCTCAAGGCCTTTTTGGTTTTCAGCTCTGAAGAAATGACCTTTTTCAAGAAACCTGTTGGATGACTCAACAGGAGGCCCTAGGACTAACAAAGATACCAAGTTTTTCACAAAATGCGTAATGGAAGAAAGAAACATTTATAGATTGAAACATCACTTTAAACCGTGGTTTAAAATATGAGTAAATTATTAAACTAGATGGACACAGATATAACTATTCCCTTTATATCTCAAAAGTTATATATATATATTCTTGATAAACAGAAGTTGGAAAAATAGATATTTTGATGAAGATATTTTGAGATATTTTGATGAAGAGTCATCATGCATTGCAATGTATAAGGTGATTTTTCAGTTATAGAAGGACAGACTCATTTCCTAAGAAGTCTCTGCCTCCCCTTGTCTTTATTTTTTTATTTTGCGATGTTTCTCCTTCCACTGCCCTTGATCAGGCGTCGCACTTCCTCCACAGAAGGAACTCTCTGAATATGCTCTGGATTTTGTCCCTGGTTGTTGGCCATCTTTGGGTACGTACCACCAGCTATGCCCCTAGTCTCTGCCGGGTTCTCGCACACTCATTTCCCCTAGCTGCAGGCACCCTTCATGCTAGCTGGCAGCAATCACTCAGGCACAGGAGAGAAAACAAAAGCAACACAACAGTCTCCAACCATAGGGAGCAAGGAGCTAACTTCTTTTTTGTTTCCTCTTAGGCCAGAAGGGTGGAGAAGGCGATGGCACCCCACTCCAGTACTCCTGCCTGGAAAATCCCATGGACAAGGAGCTTGGTAGGCTGCAGTCCATGGGGTCATGAAGAGTCGGACATGACTGAGCAACTTCACTTTCACTTTTCACTCTCATGCATTGGAGAAGGAAATGGCAACCCACTCCAGTGTTCTTGCCTGGAGAATCCCAGGGACGGGGGAGCCTGGTGGGCTGCCATCTATGGGGTCGCACAGAGTCAGACATGACTGAAGCGACTTAGCAGCAGCAGCAGCAGCAGGCCAGAAAGGATGCTCCAGTGGCTGCTACTTGGCTTTTCCTATTGCAATAGACTTACTCTTCAAGTCAGGGAGCAGTTCTGTGGCAGTTAGGTCACCTGGTCAACCTACACAATCAGAAACTGGGGAAATGACTATAGATTGCTGCTTCACAGGGCCTGCTGTTGACAGTGGCCGAAGTTTCAGTAATCACCCGAGGCTCTTAAAGTCCTGACTGGAGGACCAGGCTTGTGCTCTACATATCAAGGAAGCGGTTTTATTGACTCCAGGGTTTATTTTTTTGAGGTTTTATTGAGCCAGGGTCAATTGTACCTGAAAGTCTGGGAGGTGGTTCTTTACTTGGCAAAATCACAAGTTCTTTGGTGGAAAACTAGAAAAATGGTGCGTAGTATACACTTGTGCTGTTAAAACTGGCTAGTGGCGTCTCAGGTTTGGAAATGGGATTATGAGGGGCTGCAACTCTAGTAAAGCTAGGCCTCTATCCCTAGATCCAGAGAACATTCTATTATAGAGCTCATAAGCAGTTGAATTGTGTTGTTGACCAAATATTTCCTGCTCTTTGCCTTCGGGACTCCTCGTTGTTTCATCGCCCCCTTGTGGTTGGATGGGGTACTGCATGACTAGTTCCGGCCACTCTGTTAGGAGCAAATGCATGTCACTTCGGGGCCAGAACAGCTATCTAATTGCTGATTTGTTACCCTCTAGGTCAATACTTTTGCTTTTGAGTTTGGCAGTGTTCATGACTGTTCATGGCAGTGATCATGACTACTTCATTAGCCTATATCCTGGAGTGAGAAGGTGTGAAGAGGACCCAGCAAGCTGGAGTAGATATGTACGGCGTAAACAAGAAGTAAATCTTTGTTACTTCATGTCTTCCAAATTTTGTCATAACCTAGCATACTTTGATTGGTACAAAAATTGCTGCTGGGAGATGGAGGTTATCTTAAAATCTCACTTTTGTGGCATTGACTTATGGGGCAAGGAAGATGATTGCGGAAGCTGTTATACATGAGTGTATTTGACAAAACCGTCACCTACAATAAACCGGAAGAAGACGATGAACCTAGTAAGCTTGTAGCTCCAGGAGACGGAGACTAGAGAACAAAATGTTAATCGCAGGTGTTGGCCAGTGTTGGCTGCAGCCTGACACCCCCACATCCTTGAGGCACAGTGAGAATTTGGATCTTCATAGGAGGGAGTTGCTGAACTGGGCACAGCCTGTGGGTCCAGGCCAGGTCTGCCTAGTGACCCCTGCCCAACCACCTGACGCTGGGGCACACCTGGGCATGCTCAGTCACACAGTCACGCCCAATTCCTTGCGACCCTAAGGATTGCAGCCCACCAGACTCCTCTGTCCATGGAATTCTCCAGGCAAGAACGCTGGAGTGGGTTGCCATTTCACCCTCCAGGGGACCTTCCTGACGCAGGGGTGGAACCCGTGTCTCTTGCGTCTCCTGTATTGGCAGGCGGTTTCTTTATCACTGAGCCACCTGGGAAGCCCTGTGGCACACCTGCCCCCCACCCCAGTTCATGCCGCATGTCTCTTCCTCCTATTGTGAAGCTTGTTCCCATGGAGACACAAGAAGCTGCAGGCCCGCCTGGCATCTCTGCTTGCTTGTTGGCCAGCCCTGGGCAGCCTGCAAAGTTGCGGGCTGCAGGAGAGCAGGTGGGGAGTGCCACTGGCTTATGCTTATTGCCTGGCTTACCCTACAAGCTGCGGCCGTAGACCACCACGGCTGTAGACCACCATGGTCTTGAGACGCAGCTCTCCCAGTGCTTGCTGAGGCCACAGGGGCAGCACGCATAGTGAGGGCTAGCCAGGGCCGGTAAGGCCACCCAGAAAACAGGCAGCTGGGAGGCGGGGTCCTGCGGATCTATTTTTCTCCCTCTCTCCCCTGAGGCAGACTTCTTGGCATCACAGTGGTCCTACAGCCTCTCTGAAGATGTCTTATGCAGCTGAGCAATTGCTGTGCTTATCACAGAGCTATGGCCAGCTCACTCCTGCCTTCCCTCCTTCTTTGCCTGTCTCACTCCAGCTACCCTGGGATTCACTCCCCCCCAAAAGTGTTAACATCTAAACTTTTGCCTCAGACTTTTCCAGGGAATCGAGGCTGAGCCAAAGCTCATTCTTCACACTTTGTTTTACAAAAATCACCCTGTGACATCAGTTTTGCTCAACACATAGTCACTTAGCACCTCCTCCTGTTTGCTGGGCACCAGGAGAGACTTTGGGGATGCACCGCTGAACACAACAGGTACAGTCCTTCCCCCAGAGCCTTTGGGGTACAGGCACCAAGGGAGACGTGGGGAAGAAATATCCCATTATCTAGAAAGCCAGAAAAGCAAATTCTAGAAGCTTTCATGTCTATGCAGGTCAATTCTAAAGCCTGTCAACGAGGAGGAAGGAAACAGTGGCTAGATTTATACAAATTCTGCATGCCAGATAATCTCCTTCCTGAAAGCCAACTAGAGTGGATGGGCAGGGGTGCTGGCGAGGTGAGTACCTGGGTTATCGTAGTCACGCGAGAAAATATTGGCCAAAGACTCTTCTAGCAGCTTATGGGTCAGTCAGCTCTGCAGACTGGAGGACAGGATGCTCTGGTGGACTCAAGAGAAGATGACAAATTTGGAAGGTTAAATCTTCGAGAGGAATGGATTCTCCCTCAGAGAGGGTGGACCAGAAGCTGGGAGTCCACTAACGACCTCTGACCTTCCTTCCCACTCAGGGATCCTGTGCCCCACTGAGTGCCTGTTGTCTTTTGGAGAATTTTATTCCAATTATTTGCTCAGTGTAGCAGGAGTTTTGGGTACTCTGCGCAGGTCCTGTGGCCCCCATTCACCAGTTCTGTGTACTCACTCTCTTCTAAGGGCTGGCATCTGGGTTTCCTTGTTCCTTGGGCTCTGGAGTGAACTGGAAATGCCTATGCTTCTCCAGAGCAGCCTGTAGCCAAGGACTGCTAGTGGAGGAAAGCTAAACTTCCCTTCCTCGAGGTTGGGTCAACTCTCAGTGGTAATTTACACACCACACTTTCCCCCAGAATCAGGTGGAGGCTGGGACTTTACCTAAGATGGTCCTTTTGACTGCCTTTCCCCTTTCCTACTCTGCTCACCTCACTCCCGGGACCAGTTGAGTCCTTTCCACCCAGTGTTCTTGGATCTGAAGTACCAGAAATTTCTAATCAAAAGTGGCAAGAAAAAAAAAAATGGCAAAGGGGTTGTCTGGGTGGGCCCTCAAGAACTGGATGGTCTGGTTAGGAGCCATCTCTGAGCACAGGAGGGCTGAGACCAGGCCCAAGAGAAGGGTGGAGGGGGAAGCAGAAGGGTGGGGCAAGGAGCTGTTCTTCAGTGGGATATCCTGCTGATATGGCTCTCCGTGAGGCACATACGTGCTCAGACGAGCACCTCCACCCTTCTCAGGGGCACAGGAGGTCTGATGTATGGGGAGACTTTGTTATTGTGAGGCCAGCTTCCTCCTCAAGGCTCAACTCCTCCCCCAGGTCCTGCAAACACCTGTCTTTGTGTGCTCAGCAGGTCTGGACCCAGGATGGAGATTTGCCTATGTCAGGGGGCTTAGGGGTACCAGAAACCTCACACCTCCTGGACGGCAGCCCCTCCGGGGACACTAACCAGAGGCAGGCACAGCAGAACCCGTGATGGAGAGAGATGCAGCTTAGCTTTCTTCAGAGAGTTTGAAAACAATGCTTAGGGATCCCCAAGCCTGCATTCTTTCTCGTGGGGAAACATCATTTTTGTGCAAGAAGTCTAAAGGTCAGAAACTTGAACCCGAGGAAACTAATTCAGGGCTTGGCTACTTGGGGGAGGGGTCTGAAGTTCTGATTGTGCTTTTTAATTAGACCTAGGATTAGAGGAGGCCCTAGGGAGGGGTGGGGAGAGTGTGGACATGCTTTAAAAACTTTCAGGCTTTTATGCTCGGGGTTCTGTAAAATCAAGTAATGTTTTTATTTCAAGTCCCCAGATTAAGGTCATTTGTTCTAATTTAGGCTTTTCCAATCCAGAGTAGGATTCTGAGACACTTTTAGATGATTAGGGAAAGGCTGAGGTAGCCTCTGTGAGTGAAAAGAGCAGAGGGGCAGCCTGGCTGGAGGGTCTGAGCTACAGGGGCGTGAGTCTGGGCCTCCTTTGTGTCTAAGGGCAGGGGAGCAGGAACCCCCTTTCCCCACCCCTCCATGCTGGAAGTCAGTCTCGTACTGTTAGCCTGTCTCCACCTCCAGACTCTGTCTAGCCCTCCCTGGAAAGCCTAGCAGCTCCTGTATCTCCAGGGAGGCGTGGTCCCAAGCACAGCTCACCCGCTCAGAGTCCCCTGCTTGGGACGGCACCTCCCATGCTCAGACTCTGTCTTGGGGTAACTGCCACACCCTGGGGTCCTCTCATCTCTGGGTGGCCCAGGCCTCCCCCAGACTCTGCCCTCCCTGTGTCGGTCAGCTCTGCTGGCTGCCAAGCTTGCAGTTTATCCGACAAAAGGGCAGGGCAAGACGTGCAGCCAGGTGCTGGGGCTCAGGGGTTGGGGTGGAGAGTGGGGCCTTGAGGTCAGGAAACTCCTTCCAGACTCTGGCAGGCTCAGGGGACCCAGGCAAACCTGAACAACCGGGCCTGGCACAGACCAAGCTTTCCAGCAGAATGGGTAGCTCTCAGGACTTCCAGGTGGCCCTTGGGGGGGACCCAAGGGAGGCGACCTCTAGTCCCTGGAATCACGGCTGCCACCTCCTGGCCTCATCTTCTACTCCATGTTTCTTCACCCCTATTGTGCCAGGGACCCCTTGAGGGTGCTGTGCCGCCTAAAATGAAGCCCTTTTCCAGAATGTTTTCAACGCATGAAATAAAATACGCAGAATTACAAAGGGAACTGATTACAGTGACTCGGTTAATATTAATTAATATTAAATAGTAAATTCACGATGGAGTAACATGTGCGCTTCTTAACAAATCAGAAATAAGACCGAGTGGAGGCTTTAAGCAGGCCCATGGGCTTCCCCGGTGGCTCAGAGGTAAAGAAGCTGCCTGCAATGCAGGAGACATGGGTTTAATTCCAGGGTCAGAAAGATCCCCTGGAGGAGAGCAAGGCGACCCACTCCAGTATGCCTGCCTGGAGAATCCTATGGACAGAGGAGCCTGGTGGGCTACAGTCCATAGGGTTGCACAGAGCCAGACATGACTGAAGTGACTTAGCGTGCACACACAATTCTGAAGTAGTGACGAGAAAAACCATTGTCTGTCATAGAAAAGGGGCACTGATTTCCACTGGTAACAAAGTCACAGGTAATAAGACATGGGTTTTGTCCACATTTATAATGAATGTAATGCTAACTTTCAGCTAGAGGTTAGTGCAAACAACAGTATCCTTTCTTTTGTCACCCAAGTTCATGGGTGCCTTAAACTCTACCCACAAACTCCAGGCTAAGAACCCTGTCTCTTGCCTGGTCCCCTACCTCATAGTATCTGCTTTTCTCACTCCTTGCCACCAGGCTCCTCTCCTGTGCCCCTCTGGCCCTCAGCAGCAGGTACTGGACCTCCTTCACCACACCTCTCCCCCACTTTGCAGGGGCTCGAACAGGCTGGGTGAGGTCTGAATCCAGACAGTGCCCTGAGCAAGTCGTGTTGGGCCACACCCCTCAGGAGTCAGCAGTAGAGACATCCATGGTTTAATGGGTGGGAGGGGGATCTTACCTGTCTGAAGCTAGGCCCTGGAGGGACACACCATAGTGTGTGGCAGCCGGTGGATAAAACATGGCAGCAGTCTTTGCTCCTGGGGGGTTGGTGGAAGGAGAGATTACCAGTTACAGAAAAACTGACATCCAGGGGGGCTCATTAGTTACCAGGGAAACTAATAGGAGGGCATGCCCCTCACCACCCTCTTGATGAGAACTGTCAACAGCTGGGGCCTGGAGCAAGTACATGGGAAGGTCAATCACATGCCTAAGACCTACGTGAAGTAGGCGCTGGTCCGGCATGGAATGTACAGAGAGCAAGAGATCCACCATCTTGAGTGGCTTGACCATACAGAGAGTTTGCAAAGCAGTAGCAACAAACAAAGGAGAAGGAGCAGAGAGCAGGTGGGAGGGCAGGAGTGTGTCCAGATGTGTGCCTGAATGGCACCGACATAAAGGTGGGGGTCAGTGCCTACCACTTTGTGTTCAGCAGCGCTTTTTAAAAATCCCGATGCCTAGGCCACACCCTAGCCCAACTAAAGCTGTCTGTGGGGTTGGACTCCAGGTGTTTAATTCATTAAACTCCCAAGTGACTCCAGAGTGCCTTGGGGGCTGGGTGTGAAGGCAGAAGACAGAGGACGGGGGTGGGGGGGGGGGGAGAGAGAAGAGAGGCCCTGAAGTCTCACAGAGGCACATCTGTGTGCTCAGCCCAGAGCCCGAACCGGACCAAGCAGGGAAGGAAAGACAGGATAGAGGCCTGGGGGACCCTGCAACTTTCTGCTGCGTTTGAGGACCCTAATGTGGAGGGCGCCAGCCAACACCAGCCCCTAACTCTGGCTGCCTGAAACTGCTAGCGTCTCCTGGAATTAGCTGGTTTTGCAAAAGGAGAGAATGAGCACCTTTCCCACCAACACACTCACTGCCTGCAAAGAACTAACCCCCGCGGCTCCCAAAGGTAGGGGAGCTGGGGGCCCTGGAGGCTATGGGGCTGGCGTGCTTGGCTACAAGCTCCCATGCCAGCTCCCATGCCAGCTCCCTTCCCAGCTCCCTTCCCCACTCTGGGAAAAGAGCTGTGGCCAGCATACCTGCCTTTCCTCCTGTTGCTCCTATGCCCGCTCCCGGAGGGTCTGGGTAGGGACTCACTCTGCACAAAATGGCCTGTGACAAGACCTGCCTGGGCCCCAGAGAAAGAAGGGAAGGCCAGGTAACCAGCCTCAGCCTCAGCAACCAGGTGCAAGACATGGGGGCTGGCACTGCCCAGGCCTGCTGAGCTCCAGGCACTGTGTCAGGTAATTCACTGTGTCACTCTTGTCAATTTAATCGTTGGAGCCAATGAGGCTGGCACTGCTGTCTCCATTTTATAGGTAAGAAAGGAGGCTCAGAGGAGAAGAGCTGCCCGAGGTCACAAAGTTCCACACTGCGGTGCAGCTCTAGAGGATCCCACTGTTCTCCGGTGATGATGCAAATGTTTGTGCTGTCCAAAATTCGCAGCTCCAGGCACGACAGCCCCTGTTAGCCTGGGGCCCTGACTCTGGGGGCAGCTTGCTAGTGTCCTCTATACACTTCCTTATGAATAGAGCAGTTTTAGTGCCTCCCCACGCCAGTGTTCTTGCCTGGAGAACCCCAGGGACGGGGGAGCCTGGTGGGCTGCCGCCTATGGGGTCGCACAGAGTCGGACACGACTGAAGCGACTTAGCAGCAGCAGCAGCAGCAGTGCCTCATTCTAGGGCTGAGGAAACTGAGTCTTAGAGATGTTGCTTGTTACTTCCCAGGCCCTTATGGATAGGAGCAGCGCTGGGCAGACGTGAAAGGAAATTCAGTGTTTACAGTTTCAGGATTCTGCTCCCAAAGCTGACATGTCTACAGTCACATCAAAAGACAAATCCAATTTCAACGCAGGATTTTCATTCAGAAGTCTTCCGGTGCCACTCAGGCCATGCTCAGATAAAGGAGGGCTTGTGGGGTGGTCACTGGGAACAGACCCAGACGCACCTTATATCCGGAATCACTCTTCTCTAAGAACATCCCTAGCTAATTGTAGATGACACCTGTGCGCTCTGAGCAGTCAGAAACCTCTCCTGACTGTCCTAAGTCAAAGTGTGTACCTTCCTCCCTTCCTCCTGCCCTCAGAAAAATACTCCACTCCACGGGGAACAGCTAAGCATTGTGGTTAAGATCAGCTAAAAAAAATTTTTTTAATAGTCTTTTTTTCCCTTTTATTTCCTTTTTTATCCCCATTCCCCACTCTCATGACCTTCTTCTCCACAGGAGGCTATTCTAATACATTTAATGTGTATAGCTTTATATGTACGCGTTTTTGTAAACATACACCATTTAGATTTTTCTTAAACAGATACAGAACAAGTTTTTTAAATATTTATTCAGCTGCATTGACTCTTAGCTGTGACACGCGGGACGTTTGCTGTGGCATGTACGCTCTTCATTGCGGTGTGCACGCTTCTTTAGTTGTGGCTCACAGGCTTAGTTGCCCTGCGGCATGTGGGATCTTAATTCCCCAACCAGGGATCGAACCCATGTCCCCTGCATTGGAAGGCAGATCCCTAATCAGTGGACCACCACGGAAGTCCCCAGCTAAAAATTTTGAAGAAGAAAATTGTTTTTCCTGCTGTTCCAGCATATCACCAAAAGATCAGAAAAAGTGTATAGTAATTCCTAGGGTAGATCGAGCCTTTCTGTGTGCCCAATTAGAGTGCTCAACTAGAAAATGTCAAAGGTGCCAAGGGATGAGTTTCATGTTTTTTTTTTAATTGAGATACAACAGACCTAACATTATTTTCATGACATAACGTTATATTATACAACATAGTGGTTCAATATTTGGATATATTGCAAAATGATCACGATCAGTCCAGTTACCGTCCATTACTGCTGCTGCTGCTGCTGCTGCTGAGTTGCTTCAGTCATGTCTGACTCTGTGCGACCCCATAGACAGCAGCCCACCAGGCTCCCCCGTCCCTGGGATTCTCCAGGCAAGAACACCGGAGTGGGTTGCCATTTCCTTCTCCAATGCATGAAAGTGAAAAGTGAAAGTGAAGTCACTCAGTCATGCCCGACTTTTAGCAACCCCATGGACTGCAGCCTACCAGGCTCCTCCGTCCATGGGATTTCCCAGGCAAGAGTATTGGAGTGAGGTGCCATTGCCTTCTCTGATCCATTACCACACATAGTTACAAATCTTTTTCTTTTTTTTTATGTCATTCCTTTTTATTTGTAAGTTCTTTTTTTTTAAATATAAATTTATTTATTTTAATTGGAGGCTAATTACTTTACAATATTGTATTGGTTTTGCCATACATCAACATGTGTCTGCCGTAGGTATACACGTGTTCCCCATCCTGAACCCCCCTCCCTCCTCCCTCCCCGTAGCATCCCTCTGGGTCATCCCAGTGCACCAGCCCCAAGCATGCTGTATCATGCATCGAACCTGGACTGGTGATTCGTTTCACATATGATATTATACATGTTTCAATGCCATTCTCCCAAATCATCCCACCCTCTCCCTCTCCCACAGATTTAGAAAGATGGTAACGATAACCCTGTATGAGAGACAGCAAAAGAATCTTTTTCCTGTGATGAGAACTTTTAAGATCTAGTTTCTTAGCAATTTTCAAATAGACAATAGAGTATTATTAACCATCTGAACCCTACGTCGCAGGTCTTAGCTATTTTACAACTGGAAGTTTGTATTTTTTGACTTCATTCACCCAGCTCACTCACTCTAAATTTCGTTAAGTCCAGTAGCAAATTCTTGCTTTTGATGGGCTTCTGTGTGTGCCCAAGCTATGTGAAATACAGGACCACCCACTCGAAGGGTTTTTTTGGTTTTTTTTGGTTTTGTTTTTTTTCAACACCCACATGCCCTTCTAGAGTATGTAATCAGTTCTCTAGTTAAAGGTTTGTTCTTTCGGCCTTACTTATGCTTTCCCTGGTGGCTCAGACGGTAAAGCGTCTGCCTACAATGTGGGAGACCCAGGTTCAATCCCTGGGTCGGGAAGATCCCCTGGAGAAGAGAATGGCAACCCACTCCAGTATTCTTGCCTGGAGAATCCCATGGATGGAGGAGCCTGGTTAGCTACTGTCCATGGGGTCGCAAAGAGTCGGACACGACTGAGCGACTTCACTATTCGCTATGTTTTCCGTGACTTCTTGTTTCCTGAGTCCTCCCTCACACCTATTCAACTGGCCCGGATTCCCTCAACAGAAGCCTCCCGCTAAAGCGGGGAAGGGATCGCTTTCTGAGGGTGGCCTTGCCGGGGCAGCCGCGGTGAGTGGTGCCGGCTCAGGGCTTGGCGCCCCGCTGCAGTTGTTTGATGAAGGCATGGCCCCAGGATAGGGATGAAGCTGAAGACTCCTGGGCTGGACTCACTGAAATGACATGCACGGATCAGCAGAAATGGAACGTGGAGTCAGAGGGGAGCCCTGAGCGCCTGGGCCAGCAGGACCATGAGGCGTCAGACCCAGGAAGCAGCCACAAAAGACAGCCCCGCAGCACTGTGTAGACTCTGCCCTGCAGCTCTCCCCCTCCTGCCCTGCCCCGCCCCGCCCCACTTGGCTAGCACAGGCTGCGTAGAAGAGAACTCAGTGGGAGCGGCCAGAAGGGAAATAAGGATGGAGAGAGCACCAGAGACAGAGGTCGGCCACAGAGACATTATTAGGACCATCAGGTCAACTGGCTATCTCCCAGTGGGCAGGTGCAGGCCAGGCTGTGGGGGAATGAATAGCACTCTTAAGCCCAGGGCAGCTAGAAGGGCAGAGCTACACTCCGGCTATATGATGCAAGGCAACATACAAGCAAGGATTTTCTGAGCTTCTGCATTTACGGTCTCTCCCTCAGGCTAAGGGAAGGAAGGAGGGCCCTATCCTATCAGGGTTTGCCTGGAATCCGGCAGGTTCCTGGTGAGGGAGGGTCCAGGTGAGCGGTTGGCCAGGTGCCTGCAGGATCGTGTTCACTGAGACACTTAATATCCCCTGGAAACAGCTGCAGGGAGTTTCCCAAGAGTCTCTGGGTAACCAGACAGTCCCGGCCAGCATCGGGGTGAGGAAACTGGTCCCAGGAGTGGACAGGATGGGGATGGCATTACTGTGCTGTCTGCTAGGCCAGGCTGGAGGGCAGGAAGGCCTGCCTCCCTCCCTGGGTGCTGGGTGCTGTGGCCAGAACCACAGAAACGCGGGACCATGAGGCTTTTCCTCCAAGGACTTTTACAGCTTCTCTGCAGAGGACAGGAGTTCTGGAACTCGGGAGACCTGTATCTAAAGTCATCATCAGGGCCCTGTGAGCAGTGTCATGCTGCTGGTTGGCCACCATCCCTCGACAAGCGCAGTTACATGTCTGCTGAGGGCCCACTGTCAGAGACGTTTCTGACTCCTGCGTGATCTAACATCAAACATCATACTCCTGCCTCCCTGGCTCCTGGCTGCGCAGATGCCCAAGCCTTCTTTGTCATCCCAGAGGAGCTCTCAGGCCTCCCCCTTCCTATGTCCCTGGTGCTCCCCCAGGAGTGAGGGGCCTGGAAAGCTTTTCCCACCTCCAGCCACACCAGCCAAGTGTGAAGAGCAGAGAGCAAATCAGCGTAGAGCTGTGGGCGAGGGCACACGACACCCTCGGATCTCCCTGGCAGGGCAAGTGGGATGGTGGGGGGAATGGGTGTGATCGTCCATAACCTCCTAGGCCAGGTTAAACAGAAGGGTGGCTTGGGCTGGGCCAGGGGAAACGTGGAGGCTGAATAGGCGGCTGGCACCACAGCCCACCCAGGGCACAGGCCGGGTCTCCGTGAGCAGCCCCTGGGATGGGGGGAGACGTTAAAGAGCAACATCTACAGGTGAAGTGAGAGGGGTGATCTCCTGGCCGGTGCCGGGGCTGGAGGAGACATACACTGTCCACTGGCTACTGTGGCCACTGGGGGTGGTGCAGAGGGATGACTCACGTGGACTCCGTAACCCTTCCCTGCTCTGCTTTGTGGGAGAGACCCTCATCTCTCAGGCACCCCCTACTTCTGGCTTCCAGGTAGGCTTGGCTGCTGCGAGACTCCTGAGAAGGACGGGAGATCAGAGAGGGGAGGGGTGGGCATTTGTACCGTGTTCTGCTCACCGTGGCATCTCTGCCAGCAGCCATGTCCCCACAGAGGCTCCAGCTCCCCCGCCCTGCTGCGAGCCCCCTCTCCCTGGGGCACCCTGGGGTCAGCTCCAGCCCCTGGAATCCCTGCGGTCCTCCCAGCCTCGGATGTGGTGCCCCGCTGCTGCTAATCTCTGGATGCCTCGGATAGACTTCCACTACCTGTCACCAGTCCCTATGTCGCTTGCAAAATCTAGATCGGCATCTTCCCCTTTAACGTGTAAGTGGATCACCTGACTGAGTAGGTCTGGAGCACTTCTAACAGGCTCCAGGTGACCCTGATGTGCTTGGTCCTCGGACCACACTTTGAGAATCGAGGACCAGGGAGGCTTTTGCATTACTGAAACAGCATGCCAGCCACTCTGCTGGGCATTAGGTCACAACAGTGAAACAAATAACCTGTTTGTGGTCTAGAGAGGGAGACAGACATAATCAGATGAAATAAACACCACTGGTAATGTGCTTCAAGAGATGGACAGGAGGCTGTGAACAACTGGATTCCCAGGATGCCTTCCTTGACACCTTGAAGAGGTGGTATTTGAGCTGAGACCAGAGAAGGGGCAGAGGAAGGTTCCAGAGCAGCGCGTGAGCAGGGGCTGGGTGACCGCAGGACTGTGTGTAGTCTGTGGTCTGAGAGGCCAGCCCAGTCAGAGTGCAGGGGCGGTGGGTGGGCCCAGAGGCTCAGGTCACCAGCCACCAAGCTGGCTCCTCCTCACCAGGGGGAGGATCTGCACCTGAACTTGACCACCTCCTGTGATCGGAACTCCCCTTCCCCCAAGACCTGAATCTAGCTTCCAGGAAAGTCTCCAGGTGCTGGCAGCTGGCACTCTCAGACACTTCCCTGTTCGGCTGGCAGCCACACCCAGACTGCCTGGCGCCTGAGCTTGGCTGCTCTTTCTTGAAGCAAGGTTGTCGTGGAGATTGCATTCAAAAGGGGCGGTAGCAGGGGAGGCAGGTCTTTGCCTGGGCATACAGTCCCCTGTGAGGATGGCCTGACCTGTGCACACAGACGCTGAGTGGCAGACAGCCCACCTCTTCTTGCAGACTCTTGGTGCCTTAGTTTCCCCAATAAAACCCACTTCTTATCCCTATATCCTCGGTGGCATTTGTAGTATTTTCCTCACCGCCTTGCCACATTCAGTCTTTATCTATGACTTTAGAGCAACGGAAGCCATCGAAGGGTTAAGCATAGGATTACCTGGTGGAATCTGTGTTTCCAAACACCTTCAGGGTTGCAGCAGGAAGAATGGGTTGTAAGAAGAGGGGCAGGAGAAAGGGGGAGGCCTTGGAGAGAGAACTGTGCGTGTGTGTCTGTTCTACTGTCAGCTGGGGACCCCAGGGCCACAGAAGCACCAAGAGCCAGTGGGTGTTGCTGAGCCCTGAGTTCAGCCTCAGCACTGGGAAAGGAAGAATGTTAGGTCCGTCTCTGAGGGCGTGTGCACTAACCAGGGTGGGAACTGGTGGGACTGGTCCTCAGAGACCCCACCCTGTTTGACCCTGCCCTGAGCTTCTTCCTCCAGCCACCCCCATCACCATGGTGAACCTGTAGTGAGGGGCCTGGGGGAGGACACGCATCTAAGCCATGAGCTGGCACCTGTTGGTAGGCATCACCCACCCTGGCTCCCCGAACCTGGGGCTCTCGGAGAGCTGTTCGTAAAGACTTGGGGGCAAGGAAGAGGACAGGGCATATCTCTCCACTCCAGGGCTCTTCAAATCTTGGCCCTGTGCCCCAGGACACAGTGACCGCATAGGACGTCCCTGGAGGCAGAGTGCACAGCCCCTGTCCTCTCCAGCTCCACGGCTCTCACTGTGCTCCAGAGGTGAGTGTGGTCCTCGGCCTCTGACACTCACTCGCTTCAGGCCGGGCCTGCAGGCCTGGGGAAGCTCCCAGGTTTCCACCAGCTTTGTGGGGGGTTTGTTTCTTTTTCCTATTTACACTTCAATAAAAAAAGTTTATGATCAGAAAGCAACAAACAAAAATTGCCTTATGATCTGATCTCCTCCCAGTTGTGCTATATCCCGGCACATCCTCTTAGCTCCTGCATCTGTGACCTCGGGTGGCCAGCCTTGGTCCTATGCGGGATGGCTGTGAAGGGGTGATGGGTAATGTGGGCAGATGTGAGAGTAGGGTGCCCAGTGGAAAGGCTGAGTATAAGCTCCACAGACAACCCTGAGCTGGGGGGTCTTAGGGGTGGCAGAAGCTGTACTTGGTGAGCTTGGGGAAAAAGAAATTTGCCCGGAGGGAAGGACCAAGTCCAAGAGTCAGAGTCTGGCGATCTCCTCTGTAATATACACAGACACACACTCACACAGACACACACTCTCAAGCTCCCTGCACACACACGCACATTCACACATGCATACTGTCACCTTCAGGGACCTGTGTCTGAGGGAGCCGAGGCGCCGAGTGGATGGGCATGTGCACGCCCAGCTCCGCTACTTAAAGGTGGGGACGGACCCTGTGACAGTCAGTCGCCATAACTGTGACACTCTCTCCTTTGTGCTTCACTGGATACAGAGCAGCCGCCACCCCCAAGAACAGCTCCAGGCTGGGTCCACGCAGGACACAGGAGCAGACAGCCGGCAGACCAGGAAGGGGTGCTGAGGATGGGGAAAGTTGGAAGGCTGGGCACAGCTAATGTCCTGAGCTCCTGGTGCCCTTGATTTTTCTGTGGTCTTGAGAAAGGACCAGCCCACCTCAGGATGAACCCTCCTTCAGGGCCAAGAGCCCCGCTGGGCCCGGTGCAGGAATCCAGCTGCCTGGCCACCCCAGCCTCCTCCAGCAGGTGGGACAGCTCCCGGAGCAGCGCCTCCAGCCTGGGCCACCCTCCGTCCATCAGCCCCACGGTAAGCCTGGGGCGAGTGTGTGCATGTAAAGCCTCCCTCCCCTCCCCTGGTGCCCTTCCTAGGGACAACAGGGGCTTTGACAGGGAGATAGAAAGGCCTGAGCTCTGCTCTGGGATGGTGGGCATGTTACTGAACCTCTCCGAACCTGTCCTACGCAAAAAGACCAATAGAGGAGAGTGTGGCATGTTTTACTTTGCCATGGAGAGCATCCGGGGAACAGAAAGGCAGCCTTATGGGACAAAGGGTTGGAATGGCCCATCCATTTCTTTCTGGAGGTGGTAGGATGCCCCCAGAGCCTTCCAGAGACGAAGGCTTACTCTGGGCCTCAGGATTTGTCCCGGTCCTGAGTGAGGTGTTGGTGCCTTCTCCTGCCTCCATCATCCTTGCCAGGCCCAGGGCCATCCCCTAACATCTCCACCGTTACCTGGGGAGTGATGAGCCTGCCCTCAGGGCTGTGGGATGCTGGCCCGGGTTCTGGACAGGAAGGGAAGGCTCCATTAGCTATGGGAGCCAGGGCAGGACAGAAATGAAGCCACTCCCGTCCCTGGAAAGCAGCTGTCTTTAAGGCCCTTTGTTCTGGCCTTCTAGGATGATGACCTCCCTGCAGTGACTTGGGAGGGCTGAATTTTCTTTTTATTTTTTTAACTTTATTTTTAACCACACAGCATGCAAGATCCTAGTTCCTTGACCAAGAATTGAACCTGTGCCCCCCTGCAGTGGAAACACAAAGTCCTTAACCATTGGACGGTCAGAGAATTCCCCATAAATTCTCTGTTTTAAAAAGCATTATTATTTTTAAAATTCATTCATTAATTTGACTGCGCCTCCACACAGTACAAGGGGACTGGAATACATTTGCTAACTGTCTCAGGCGTTTGAGATGGGGCCCATACAGAGGGGAGGAACCCACCTAGGAGAGGGCTCTGCCTTCTCTAGGAAACATGGAGTCCCTCCAGCCATGTCCCTGCTTGGCAAACATGTGTCTGTCCTGCCAGCCTCCAACAGGTAATCTGAGCATGCTCCGAGAGGACTTTTGCCTCTGGGCCATAGGAGCTTGGGCTCAACTTTAGGGAGACCCATGTTTCCATTCCAGCTGAGCTACCTGCAAGCTGTATGAGCAAATGGTTTTGCCGCTCTAAGCCTTCCCCACTGGGGCAGTTTTTATCTGCCCCATTGGGAACCCTAACTCTTCTTCTCAGGACTATTTGGAGGTGATGAGGTCAGGGGATGCCCTTATTTCTCTGTCTCTTCACAGGCAGTCAGGGCCCAGGCTGCTGCCTGGGTCCCCTTCCCCACGGTTGATGTTCCAGACCACGCCCACTACACCCTGGGCACTGTGATCCTGCTGGTGGGGCTCACGGGGATGCTGGGAAATCTGACGGTCATCTATACCTTCTGCAGGTGCCCGGTTGGCAGGGTGGGAGCCTGGGCACTGAGGGCAGCCAGCCAGGAAGAGATGGGGCAGAACACGGGACTGAAATTCTGGTGCCAACTCTGCCAGGGCACTGTTGAGCCTAGCCTTCAAAGCCAGGAAAGGAGTCCCAAAGTAGTCCAGGGCAACCTGAGTGGCGTATCCGATTGGGCCCCAGGTGCACCCCCTACCCCCTCTGTAGGACACACACCTCTGCCTGTTTGCTCTGACTCGGTTCACCTCCGCCATCACCTGCCCCAGTGGGCATCTTCCCTGGCCTCAAAGAGCAGCCCTGGTATAGGGATCCTGAGTCCACCAGCCCTTCAGCAGCCAGGCCTGCCCACCACCCTTGGCTTCCTTCTCTACCTGCCCCACTCACCAGCTGAATGGCTGAGATGGGCATGTGGAGGCGTGAATAACCCTTAGCTGAAATGACTTTAAGCAGATTTCTTATCTCCTTTGAGTCAACTTTTCTTATTTGCAAAATGGAGTTGTCACTTACTTCATGGAGTCAATGTGATGATTAAGTAAGTTTTCATATGTGTGGTGCCCAGCAAATGAGTGAACCCTGCCTGTGCCACTTACTGAGTCTTGTGACCACAAGCTGCTTCACGGGTGGGCGCTTCAGTGTGCTTACTGGAAAATGAAGGAGGGGGATAGACACACAGATGGATGATTATAAGAGACAAGGTTCCTGGAAGTACCTGACCCGTGGACACCATCGTCAGCTCCTCTCCCCTTTGCCAGCCCCGAGGGTGAGAACTGCAAAGATGCTGGGAGGGGAGGACGAGAGAGGCATGAGTTGCCGCCTCTCAGGGTCTCACTTCTCTGCCCGTGATGCCAGGCTCCAGAGCTGTTTGGCTGGTACTTGCTGGGCAGCGGGATGGTCTGTGGCCCGGCAGCTCAGGCCGGAGGGCAAGCACACAGGTGTGTATGGGTACGCAGGCATGAGCACATGTGTTCGCGGGAAGCTCCCCAGCAGAAGCTCCTCCTGACAGCAGCCGACCCCTCCCAGGAGCAGAGGCCTCCGGACGCCTGCCAACATGTTCATTATCAACCTCGCCGTCAGCGACTTCCTCATGTCCTTCACTCAGGCCCCCGTCTTCTTTGCCAGCAGCCTCTATAAGCAGTGGCTCTTTGGAGAAGCAGGTAGACACTTGGAATTCCCTTCCGCTGGGGGGAGGAGGAGGGTTGGGGCAGGGGATGTCCACAGTGGAGGGTGGCCCAGATAAGACAGTGATATGCTCTTCTTGGGCCATGGGTGGGTAGCACCCCCCTCAGACTCACGAGTTGGCAAGAGGCTTCCACAAACCTCTGTCAGATGCAAGCAGGCAGGGTGAGAGGAACACAGGCCTGTTTTCCTTGAGAGGCCAGTGCTGGAGCTAAGTACACACCATCCACACACCCTCCTTGCCCTCGGGTATCTGATCGGCTCCCCGCCCAGCGCTGAGGTCAGGGGGTTTTGCCCACAGGCTGTGAATTCTACGCCTTCTGTGGGGCTCTCTTTGGCATCACCTCCATGATTACCCTGACGGCCATCGCCCTGGACCGCTACCTGGTGATCACCCGCCCACTGGCCACCGTCGGGATGGTGTCCAAGAGGCGGGCGGCGCTCGTCCTGCTGGGCGTCTGGCTCTACGCCCTAGCTTGGAGTCTGCCACCCTTCTTTGGCTGGAGTAAGTGGGCTCAGGGAATCAGGGGATGGGAAGATAATTTGGGAGGGGCATGTTCAAGGGACAGGTAGGTAGACTTGGGTCCCCAAGCTGGCAGGAGGGGCCAGGGGATTGCTGAAGCCTCAGGTAAATGGACATTCAGGGGGCATGACTAGCAGCAAGGGGAACTGAGGCTGTACCATCAGCGATCAGAGGCTAACCTGGGCTCCGTTCCCCAAATACAGAAGGGAAGACCACGTGGTTCCTGACTGGCAGGAAGTGACAGGTGCATCTGATGCTGAGTTTGCGATACATCAGACAGGCAAGGGTTGGGATGCGAGGCTTCAGCAGCTAGAAGGGTTAGCAGCAGGCACCTACCCTTCCAAGGCAGGACCAGGAAGCTGGCTTAAGTCTGAGGGAGTAAGACCCTGGGGCTGTGGTGAGGTCTATCTTCCAAACTGGTAAGATTGGGCAGCAGTGGGCTTCACCAGCTGTCTTCTAATAGCACCAGCTTGGAAAACTCCCAACTGCGCCCAGTTTCTTTGCTCTGCTGCGCAGGGCTGGGGCCAGGGCCAGGGCCGGGGCCAGTGTTTGAGAAGCTCAGACCCCACATCCACAGCCCCTGCTAGATGAGGAACCTGGGCCAGCACTGCCCCGAAGGCTGAGCACCCTGCCCCTGCTTCCCAGGTGCCTATGTGCCCGAAGGTCTGCTGACCTCTTGCTCCTGGGACTACGTGAGCTTCACGCCGTCGGTCCGCGCCTACACCATGCTGCTCTTCTGCTTTGTCTTCTTCCTCCCCTTGCTTGCCATCGTTTACTGCTACATCTTCATCTTCAAGGCCATCCGAGAGACGGGCCAGTAAGAGCTGGGCACAAGGGAGGGGTCCGATGGGAGGAGGACTGTGCCCCTTCACCAGGGCTTCCCGTGGCTCAGTCTGTATCCAGCCCCCCAGGGCACTCCCAGGCTCAGATGGCAAAGACCAGCTCAGCACAGGTGTTCATGGGGTGGGTTCCTACAGACTGGTGCAAACTCGGTGCTTCAAAAAGTCTCAGGAGATAGGGTCTTCTGAAGAGAGGGCTTCAGACTTGGCCAAGGGGTCTGGGGGAAAGAGAAAATACCGCAGGTAGAAGCACAGGGAGGCAGCTCAGCCTGGATATCACGGGGGGCCTCCCAGGTGTCAGGGCTGCCTACACGGAGAGGACAGCCAGGTCCAAGAAGGCTCCCTCACAGTAGCCGTGGCCCTGGCACTCACTGCAAGCTGAGCGGGGTCAGACCCAGACTCTGCTCGCTTCCTAGAGCTCTCCAGACTTTCGGGGCCTGCGAGCGCGGCAGTGAGTGTCCCCGGCAGCGGCAGCGGCTGCAGAATGAGTGGAAGATGGCCAAGATCGAGTTGCTGGTCATCCTTCTCTTTGTGCTCTCCTGGGCCCCCTACTCCACCGTCGCCCTGATGGGCTTTGCCGGGTGAGCAGAGGCTAAGGGACTGGGCCGGGGGCTGGAAGGGTGGGAGAAGGGTAAAGGGACCCTGGGGCAGCCTCTCCCTCCCCAGTCCAAGCCCAAGCCAGCCATCCTCACACCTTAGGTCCAGCCTCGTAGACTTATTCTCCCTGCTGCTGTGAGACACCCCACCCGAGCTGGGCCTGCCTCATTCCTGGAGGTGCTAAGAGACATGCTCAGGAGTTCGGGGCCACAGTGGGTTTGGCCTGAGGGCCTACAAGGGCTGTCGGGTCCTTCCAGACCCCTGGGGAACACGCAGCTCTCCCAGAGCTTCTGGTTTCTTGCGGCTAGTGTCTGGAGACTGACACCTGCACGGCATGGACACTGGCCAGACGTGGTGAGCACTGTGAGACAGTGAGAACCATGAACCCTTTCAGGTGTTTGGCTATGAGAGCTTTTCTGTGCAGGAGTGCCCTGGTCCCCTGTCGGGCGGTCCGATGCGATAACTCCCAAAGAGCCAGGGAGCAGCAGGCGTCAGGGTTTGATGGGGTGTGGGGAGGGCTGGTCAGAGGGCGAGTCACTGAGGGTGAGGGGAGGGGGTTACTGGCAGCAGCACAGTCTCCAAGGAACTGTGGGACCTGCTGAGACCCCCCCACTCTGGCACATCTTCTCAACACCCCTCCATCACCTGCTCCCTGGGTTCCCATTCACCTCAGATCAGAATTCTCCTTGGCATCACAGTGCATCCCCTGGGAATGACTTAGTTGTGCCGCTTTGGACCAGGCCGGGCTGTGCCCTGGCAAGGCTTGGTTGGCCTAAGAAGAAGGTGCCTGAGAGGACGGGTGGGTTGTGGAGTCTCCAGGGAGGGTCAGCTGGCAAGGGGACCTCGGCTTCTCTGTCCTAGGTATGCACATATCCTGACGCCCTACATGAACTCGGTGCCAGCTGTCATTGCCAAGGCCTCTGCCATCTACAACCCCATCATTTACGCCATCACCCACCCCAAGTACAGGTGGGACCCTCCACCAGGACCCAGGCCCAGATCCCCAGTCCCACCCTCATGGGCATGGAGGGCCTGGGCCTATAAATGGGAGCAGAGGCTAGCCATCTTTCCTGTCCTTTGTATCTGCATTGGGAATACAAACAGCTCATGACCTTGGGTGGGATCTGGAGCTGGTGTGACCCACTCTGCTGCCTCAGCTTCCTAGGGGGCTCAGCTTGGGGGACATCAGAGCTCCCTGGGCAGTGTCCAGTACTAACTGGGATTTTCAGAACTGAGGCCAAGAGGTGACCAGGATGGCTGATCGGCAGTGCTGCCAACCGCAAAGAGAGGCCCCAGACAGTGACGGCCTGGAGACACAGCAGGGAGAGCTCTATTCTGCTCTGAGGGCCGTGGTAGCGGCCTGGGACTGGTTCTGACCCGGAGCACTCTCTGCTGATAGAATCCCCGCAGGGCTGGCCTCTTCCACGAGGGGGCCTTCAGTGCTTCCTTTTGCCTGGTGGTGTCAGTAACTCAGCGGCCCTGCAGAGGCCAGCTGCAGGCCTTAGTCCATTAGCTCAGAGGCAGCTCAGGGGTGTTCTTGGTCCCCATTCGCAGAGCTGTGGCTTGGGCCAGCCACTTGAGGGCTAAAACCAAGCCTCTGGCTGAACCTGCCGCCCTAAGGCTCTGCCTCCATGTCCATGGACCCAGTGTCTATCTGTCCATCTTCATAACCCCAATGTCTGAATGTCCCCGACTCCCCAGTGGCTCTTGGCCCACTTCCATTTGCCCAGTGTCAGTCTGTCCACCTACCCCATCTCCTCGAATCTGTCTGTCCATCCCCCTAACCTGACATGTTATCCTTCCAGACTGGCCATCGCCCAGCACCTGCCCTGCCTGGGGGTGCTGCTGGGCGTGTCGGGCCAGCGCACTGGCCTGTACACCAGTTACCGCTCCACCCACCGTTCCACGCTGAGCAGCCAGGCCTCGGACCTCAGCTGGATCTCTGGACGGAGGCGCCAGGCATCCCTGGGCTCTGAGAGTGAGGTGGTAAGGAGGCGGGCCCTCACTGACTTGGCACCATCTTTCCTCAATTAGTCCAGTCTCAGGCCTCCAGGCAGGCCTGCCTCTGAGAGTCAGGAACCCTCAGGAACCTGGGACACTGGCAGGAAGAGCCCCTCAGCACCTCCACATGGCCTTCCCACATACAATCCTCCCTGCCAGGCAGGGGCACTAGAGTCAGGGAGGCAACATGTTGGCCCCAGGTCAGTCAGCAGCAGGGCCTGGACTGAACATGGGTCTTCCCACTCCAGGCCAGCTCTTTTCCCTACCAGCCCTATCCCAGGGCCTAAGAGTCTCAGATCAAAAAGATGAGCATTTCTTCCCTAGATGGGCTTCTAGAGAGACAGATAGGTGCGAGCTCAAGCCCATCATCCCCATTGTTAAGGCAGCTCCTCCTTGAGGAGCTCAGAGGATACAGCGGAAGGAACACTGTCCCTGGAGCCAGGGTACCTGTGTTCAAGTCTCACTGTGTGAGCTTATGCAGACCACTCACCCTGAGGCTCTGTGTCCTCTCCAAAAGGGAAAACCATCATCTCTGCATACTAGATGGGGTGCCCGTGAATGACCCTCCACGTTGTGGTCAGCCATAGGAGCTACCAGCCTGCCAGCACCTACTCGGGGCCTGGGACTGTGATGCCCCCTGAGGTCCCCAAGAGAGTTCCCTGTGCCGTGGGCTCCTGTCCCAGCTCCTCCATCACTGTGCCTGCCTCACCAAGAGCTTCCACTGACCTCTTCCCACAGCCCCCATCCCTGGGGGTCTCAGTTGAAGGGGCTGAGGGAGGAGCTGTCAGAATCCCTGAACTGCTGTAGGGCACAGCAAGGAGTGAATCTTATCCGTTCAGAGAGGCCTAGAACCTCATGAAGACACACTCAGCCCGTGTGTTAAGAAATCACAGAAGCATGCACACACACACACACCCTAGCACATGCACTCACAGTTTGCAAGGGTTTGGTGACCAGCAGCCCTGCAAACAGTGTCACGGTCTTCACCCCAGTGAACGACTGTAGGGAGAACGGAGGAAGGCCTGGCCAGGAAGGGGGCGGAAGCGATGCTGCAAATGCCCCTCTCACCTCACAGCGACTCTCTCCTTCCCCAGGGCTGGACGGACACAGAAGCAACAGCTGCCTGGGGGGCTGGCCAGCAAGTGAGCGGATGGCCCCCCTGCAGTCAGGGCCTGGACGATGTGGAAGCCAAGGCCCTTCCCAGGCCCCAGGGACGGGCCTCAGAGGCTCCCGGGAAGGTAACTGGGTCCCAACCTGTAAAACGGTGGGACAGGAGCAAGTACCCCAGGGAGTTGTCAGGAAAGGGGGGCAGGCCCAATGACCTCTGGGAATCACCCCCTCCCTGCACCTCCCAGCTTTCCCTTGCCCACCTGGGGGTCGTGGGGGGAATCTCTGTGACTCCAAGATGTTCTGAGCAAGCCTGAGTGTGACTGCACCGAGCACATGGGTGTTGCGTGACCTTGTCTGCTTGTACACAGCAGGTGGCAGTGTCTATATTGCGATGAGTGTATATCGCATGTGTGTGAACGTGTGTGACCGTGTGCCCGGCACGTGCTCTCTTTCCTTCTGACGCCACAGGGCTTGGGTTTGAGTGCTGCCCTAATGTGTCTGCTCTAAGCTGAGAATGTGACCAAGTGTGAGCGGCATGTACCTCTCTGCGATTGGAAACGGGATGTACCTGAGTGGGGGCGGGGCTGCAAGCTGTGTATGTGCTCGCTATGAATGCCCTGAGATTAGGATGTTGCCCAGAATACTTGTGGCTATTAAAAGAAGGCCAGCTGTCAGCCCAAGTGCCTATGGAACGGAATGTCGATGGCGATTAGAGAAGGCCGAATTCTGGAATGCTGGAAATGCCGTGTGCACAGGCCCCGCGGCTGCTCTTTCCCCTCAGCTGACAGCTCCTACCCTGCCCCTCCACTCACACCCACACAACACCGCCAGTCCCTGGGCTCTCTAGGGCAGCAAGACTAAGACCAGAGGCACTTTCCTGACTTCCTTCCTCAAGGCTGCTCCCCTGCCTGTCCCAGAGAAGGGTACCTCTCGGCAGCTCCTACAGCTGGGGGGCTTCTGTCTCTTCCAGCGTTGCCACACCAGGGAACACCACTCCCCAGCGGCTCCAGCCTCAGAGAGGACTCTCTCCCCAGCCCTGAGGCTGGGCATTGTGCACGACCACAGAGGCTGGGGCAAAGGCCAGCAGCATCCCCCAGGCTGGCCAGGCAAGGATGAAAGGCCCTGCACCTCTCCTGGAGGGAAACCTGGCCTGGGGTGGGGCACGGGGCAGAGAGGGACAGCACATCAGCAGTCACCTAACACATGTGATAAGCACCGCCATCGAGGTATCAGCAAAGAGGGCGCTGAAAGCAGAGGCCGAGGGATCCTGGGAACGGTGAAGGCAAACCGGGACTGCCAGGTGGGATGGGGCCGAGGAGCAGGGATCGGGCGGTCCAGGCTGAGGAAACAGCTGGTACAAACGCAGTGGGGCACAGGGTGTCCTGAACAGACAGACACAGAATGTCTCTCTGTGACCCTAGGAGCCGCCAAGGGACTCTAGGAGCTGGAGGTGAGGATGGAGAAGGGGTAGGAGGTGGTAGGAGCCATGGGGAGGCCCAACCAGATGCTGGTGTGAGGGGTCTCCAGTCAGGACCCTGGAGGACAGGAAGCCCTTGGAGGACTTATTGGGGCACTGAGGTGGGCTTGGTCAGCTTGGCAGAGTAGACTGGGCCTCTCCACAGTAGCTGCGGAAGGACAGGTTGCGTGGAGTGATCCAGCAGAGAGAAGATGGGAGGAAGTCGGTAGATAGGCAAGAAATGAGGCTTTTAAGACGACAGGGAGAGAGGAGACACCCAAGTCTGGGAAAGTGGAGAATTGGATGGTGGGGGTGAGGAGAGCTCAGTCTAGACCCCAGGAGTCCAGACCCCAGGACAGGCCAGCCTGGGGGACCACCTGGAGGCAACCTCGGCCATTACCAGCTCCATTTTCTAGCCACATGGCCTGGAGAAGGCCCAACCCCCAGCCGGGACAAAACCTTCCCCCCTGCCCCGGCCCGCAAGCAACCTCCCTTCATCATAAGGTGCCCCTAAACAGAGAGGGTCCCTGAGCCACCACTTCCAGTGGGACACTCTGGGCTAAACTGATGTCTGCTGCTTGCTTTCAGGCCAAGGGGCTGCTCCCCAACCTGGACGCCAGGATGTAGGTTGACCATCATTCCTGCCTTCCTTCTGGGACACGTCCAGCTCTTTCACGTCTCCCTCACACACACAGACCCAGCATCACCCGTGGGCCTGCAGGCTCTGGAAGCGGCCCTTCACCCCTGCTGGTCTAGATTCACGGCCCCGTACCACGCAGCTCCTGCTCTGCAATGCGGTCTGCACCCACTTCTCAACCCAACAGCCTGCACCTCAGGCTCAGACGGAAGAGTGGACGCCCAGGCCCTCCCGCTGCCTGGAGTCGTCCGCCTCTCCTCGGATGCTGTGTGCTGTGATTGTCCAGGCGATGACAATAGCGATGGCTCTGTCAGACACCCCAGATATTTATGAGCTGCCTCTGCACCTGGGCTGGGCATTTCACTGGCACAGAAAGGACAGCGCTGAGTCTCCCGCGGCCGGCAATCAAAGCCGCACACAGACCTTGGCTCGCCGGAAACTGTTACTCACCTCTGGCTCTCCCCGCAGAGTGCTGTTTCCACCATGACCCACCCTCTTGTGCACATGCTCATTTTCCAGCACATGCTACCTGAGTGGACGTATTTGCATGTACACCAAGCACACACGTACACACATCGCGCCTACAGCTTGTTTTCAATCAGTAGTCCAAGTTCATCCCAGGGCTGTGTGCGCCTGGAGGGATGTAGAAAAATAAAAACCAGAGAAGGTCTCTGACAAGCACAGTCTCTACCTACTGGTGCCGCCATGGGAGAGAGAGACCCAGGCCCCTGGCCCCTGAAGCCCGCAGCAGCCTCTCTCTTCCTGTTCTCCTTCTGTCCTCCACCTTGTGATTTTCACGCCTACAACCCCATCCCAAACTGCAGGGAGGAGCGTGGAGGAGGGGAAAGACCAGGCTTGCCCCCATCCCTACTCCCCAGTGAGCTGCTGTTATTGGAAAGCAGCTCACGCCCAGCTTGTGAGTACCAGCTGCTCTCCGGCTGCTTCAGATCTCCCAGGGGAGGCAGATGGAGGGAGGCTGGCCTTCGCCTTTAAGAGCATCCTTTCCCTTACACCTCCCTTTCCCCAGAGGCGGCATGGCGGGTGCCTGAGTCCAGAGGAAGAGCCTGCAACTCCAGGTACAGCCTAGCTCGGGGCTCCCTCTCTCTGTGCCGGTTCAGCTCCTTCCTCTCCCCACACCGGTCATGCCCTGCTGCTGGGTCCTCTCTGGCCTGACCACACAGATGCACCTCCCCCCACTCAGGAAAGGAGATAAAGCTGGAATCAGGGATGGATGGGCTGGGACCTGGGGGAGGGGCAGGGGATGGGCGCGCTGGCCAGGAGCTGCTGGACTCCTGGGCCAGGCCTGGGCAGGGAGGACAGCTGGGCAGCATGACACGGAGCAGAAGGGGTGGTGAAATGGGGGAAAGAACACAGGTCCCTCACTGGCTTCTTCCACTTGATATTTCTGTGACCTTGGGCAAGTTACCAAATGCCCCTGTGAAGCGGGGACTCCTTCTTGCCATTCATGTCATATGTGCTAGGCCCAGAGTGTGAGGCTGGCTGTGGGCAGCTGGGAAATTACCCACACCCAGCCCTCCTCTGAGTCCTCAAGGCCCAGCTCAGGCTAGAGCTCTCCAGGAGGGCAGAGAACAGCCAGCCCAGTTGCCTTCCCTGAGCTTTGCTTCCCAGAGCAGGGAACTAGCGGGGGCCTTGATCTACCTCCAGACTATGTTGAGGTTGAGGTCTCTTCTGAGGAAGGGCTTCTAGAGGTATCTTGGCTCAAAGACCACACTGGCAGGAGTCCCGAGGGGTCTAGGCCCCCACCTAGAACACGCTGTCTCTGGGTTACGGGCTGACCACATCACACACATTTTCCCCTTCCTGCCCCTTCTGGCCCCTTGTCCCAGCAGCTGAGCACATGGCCTCCCCTCCTCTCCTCCCTGGCCCCTGCCACTGCGGCTCAAAGGGCACGGGGGCCTGGCGTGCGGCACTGGCAGCTGGAGCTTTCCATGCTGCTGTCAACTTTTCCAGGGCACAAATGAGACGGGAGAGCCAAGAATAACTGTTGGGCCCCCAGAGGGCCTGGAGGGTGTGGGGCCGGTCCCAGAGCTGCTTCCAGACCCCATGCTAAGGGCACCTTTCAGCAAGCAGGGCCTCCCCAGGTCCAGGCTTGAGCATCAAGAGGTACTGTCACTACTGGGCAGAACCTGTTATCTGGCACAAATCTCCATAGGGATGAGCTCAGGCTCCAGTATGGCCTGGGTCTACCTGTGTGACCTTGGGGAAGTTAGTTAACCTCTCTCTCAGCCTTGGTTCCTGCAGGACAAGCGGCAGCCTCTCAAGATCTGAGGGGATAACGGTGTGGAGGGCCCAGAGCTGAGCTTGGCTGTGCCCAGAGCTGCTGCTATTACTATTACTGTTTTGATGGGGTTGGACAATTCTGGGCCCTGAAGTTGTCGTTTCTCTTGGGGATAAGAGGATAAGTGGACAACTTCAGGGTTTTCTCCAGGGATCACAGGGCTGCAAACACCCAAGTCACAAAGCCCTGGGCCAAGGGAGCTTAGCCATGGTCTTCTGGGCAAGAGAGTGGGTACAGCAGGTAGAGAGTGTGGCTGGGCAGACCAGGCTCTCCAGAGGGCAGTGGGAGCAAGGAGAGGAGAGCAGGGAGGCAGAGCATTATCACTAACCCCTCCACCAGGCCCCTCTCCTGCCCCCTGGGGGGTACTGGGAGCTGGACAACCCTCCCCAGGGGCTATATTAGCCGAGTGAGTCACGGTGGACCCGCTGGGAGGCTGAGGGCGGGCGGGCACAGTATAGGGTTACAGTCCATTTATGGGCGCAGCGGAGGGCAGATATCAGTGTCGATGGCATTCGTTCCCAGCTATTCTTAGGAGCCTCTCAGGAGCTCCACACAGCCCGGCTGGGCAGCAAGGCACGGAGCAGGCAAGGCCGGGGGTCGGGGGCTGGGGCTGAGGTCTGGACTGGGGAGGCAGGGGGCACGAGGGTCCTCTCACTCCGCTCTTCTCCCTTCGTCCGCAGGGGCCGCCGGTGTCAGCACCAGCATGTCTTACAGCGTGACCCTGACAGGGCCTGGGCCCTGGGGCTTCCGCCTGCAGGGGGGCAAGGACTTCAACATGCCGCTCACCATCTCCCGGGTGAGTGTGCACGGCCCGCAGCCTACCACCCGCCTGTGGGGGCGGGGCATGTTAGAAGTGCGTCCATCCGTCCATATGTCTGTCCGCCCTGAGGCTCTTGGAAAGCAGAGCAGACTTTCCTGGTCTGGGGGCTGGGACTGGACCTAGCCTGATCCTGCCCACCCCAGGCCCCTGGTCTCTGCCACAGCTGTGACCCACCTGGGTTTGCTAGCCTATTAAGAGAATGCAACATAGGTAAGCGGCTGATGTTTTCAGTAGAGCAGGAAATGCTAAGTTTGCAAGCAGACAGGTAAACAGAAAGTACAGGGCTTTCCTAAGCCCTTCTCCAGGTGGGCTGGGGTACACCCAAGCCTGGAGCATCTGCCCGGAAGGAGGCCGCTGCTTTGGGAGAGAGCGCTCCTAGCGTAGAGAGGGCAGGTGACAGACTGCTGACCTTGGCTGTCCTGCGGTCAGAGCTGGGCTGGGCTGATAACTGGGCTCCCACACCCACTCCATCCCAGACCTGAGATAACAGCCCTCTTCCCCTGCCTCCCTGGGCCTGCTGGGGGAACTGGCACTGGTTGGCTTCATGGAGCTGGGCCTTGCTCACCCACTGGAGCACCTAGCCATTCACTTACAGCTGCTCTGCCTGCTTGTCTCACGTCTGGTTCCCCATGCTCATCTGGGGAAATGGACTGTGTGTCCTGTGACCAGGAGACAGCACTGCCTGATGGGGAAGTCAGAGATCTTTGGAGACTGTCTGAGAAATCTTATTGCCCAGCTGGAGACACTGAAGTCCAGAGAAGCAAGAAGCTAGATCTGCTTGAGACAAAGCTGTCTGCAAGACGGGACTTTGTTCTAACCACTGCCGTGTCCCTGGCACCTAGACCAGTACCTAGGTGCTCAGACAACACTTGTCAAGTAAAGGGAAGTCCGGCAGAGCGGGGCTGAAGCAGAGCTAAGCTCGCAGTGAACTGTGAAATGTGCCAGGGCAAAGATAACCCCTGCCTGGTGGGGTAGGGCCAAGGCTGAGCCCCAGCAGTGCTGGTGTGGGCACAAGGGGGCAGACTGAAGCCCCAGGCTGTCACTGGAGGGTGATGGATGGGCAGGGGTGTCTGGGTCACTGCCCACCTGGAGATAGGGAGACTTCTCCAGGGCAGAGGAAACTTGCCTGGGGCCTGGGGATGGGGTGGGGAGGTTAGGGGGGAAGCACTGAAGTGGGTAACCAGGAGAGGACTGAAAGGAGCTTGGCAGAGGGGCAGGGAGCTAGTGTCCCCACTGCAGGCACAATCCTGGCTGTAGAACATGTTGTGGACACTTGGAGGGACCCTGCAATGGAAACCCCACTCGGGGGTGCTAAGGGAGACTCACAGGAGCAAAAGAGGCCATACTTCTCTGGGGTGCTGGCCTGGCTCTATTGCAGGGAAAAGGCACTGTCTCCATCCTCCCGCTGGAGGTCTGGCTTATTCTCACCTGAGTCTCCAGGCCCCCTGCCCTGGAGATGGCACGGCCCCATGTACTAAGGAACACCCAGTGACGCACACACTCTGTCTGATGATATGGTGACACATGGCAGTTGAGCCCCAGTGGACACGCCCCCCTTCTCCCCCAGAAGCCTGCACGGCTCCCCACCCCCTGGTTGCACGTCTCCTCCCTGTACAAGGCAGGACCGTCCCCTCTCATGGGTCTGCCAGCTTCCCACACCTGAGACAGCCCAGCTCTTTCTCAGTGCTACCATGCCCAAGGCCTCCGAGTGCGGGTCCCAACCCCATCCGTGCGAGTGGATGTTAGCCCTCCCAGCTAGCTCAGTGGCACCCAGGATAGCCAATGACTTCACCCGGGGTCTATGAGCCACCTGGCCCCAGCCAGCCCAGGGCTTAAATTGCAGCACAGAGGCCTTAAGCTAGACAGCAGGAAGAATGTCCTCACTGTAGGCAGGGGATGTATTGGGATGTACTAGGGCCAATGATTAGGGGGTACTTTTAAAAATAGAACCCGCAGCTCAGGCAGGCCATCGGAGGATGGGCCTCTCAGCTCCCTTCAGGGGCATGCCCCAAATCACCAAGATCATGAAACATGCAGGGCTGGGTGCTGGGGCCTTCCCAGGGCTTGGAGCCTTTTGATAAACCCTCTGGTGAGCCGCTGATACCCTGGGCTTGGGCATCCCGGTCTCAGTGCAGGCCTTGGAATACAAAGTAAAGCGTCTGCCTGCAATGCAGGAGACCCAGGTTCCATCCCTGGGTTGGGAAGATCCCCTGGAGAAGGAAATGGCAATCCACTCCAGTATTCTTGCCTGGAGAATCCCATGGAGAGAGGAGCCTGGCGGGCTACAGTCCACAGGGTCGCAAAGAGTCGGACACGGCTGAGCGACTTCACACACACACACACACACATACACACACACACGCACACACACACACCTTCCCAACAGGGCTGTGGTATTTCCTGCTGGGGCACTTAAGGTCCTTCTGCAGCAGAAACTTCTTCCCTGAGGGAACAAGGCCAGAGCTCTCTGGAAGAATCCTCTTCCCATAGAGGGGCAATGGATGTCCTGGCCTGAGTCTTCGCAAAAAACAAGGCATTAGTGGAGTATGGCAGTGGGGGGATACAGGCAAAGGCAGGGCCGGCTCATTCTCAGCAGGGGCACGTACACCCTAACCCTGAGGCCTGTGGGTCCCCAGACAGGGCCAGGATGGGCATCTCACTTCAGAGCCAGACTAACAGGTTCAAACTTGCCCACCCCGCTCCTGTATCCTTGGTAACCCCTAACTCCCACGGCTGCAGCCTCATCCTCTGGCTAGGGACTAGTAACAAAGCCCTGAGTGGGGATGCATCTCCTCCTGTAAGAAGGCTGGCCACCTGCAGCCTGAGTAGCAGCTCCCGTACCCACCCCATTTTGCCCACCAGCCCCACAGAATCAACCTTGGAGCAGTAACAGCCCCTCAAGTCCTCCCTTCAGTAAGGGTCTCAGCCTGAGGACCCACAGAGAAAAGGGCTCAGGAGGGAGGCTCAGAGGGTGGAGGGGAAATGCCTTTATTTATCCTGGACAGGTGCGGCTGGGCCTGCAACATGAGCTGCCCTCTCACCCCCACCCTCCCTCAACCCCAGCCAGTTCTCCAGGAAGTGGGGGAGGGGTGGGAGCAGAGAGGGAGAAATTCCAAAGACCCAGCCCCAATACCTGAGCAGCCAGGCCACAGTCTGGAACTTGCCTCTTGGTGAGTGTTGCAGTCCTTGACTTTATGGCAGAGACGTTAAGATTTTGTTTCGCTCTGCTACTCAGAGCTGGGTGACCTTAGAAAAGTCAGTTCACCTGCTCAGCCTCGGTCTTCTCGTCTGTTACATGGGGATAATGAATCGGGGAAGCACACGTGTGAGCATGCTGTCTGATATACATGTGTGAAAATACACCTGGTTTTCCTCATGGGCTGCTTATGAGGATGGGGGAGCTGAGCCTGGGCCCAGGGAGGTCCTGTCTCTGCTCCGAGGCTGCCACTCCTTACAGCCTCGCCCACCCACTCAGCAGTCTCACCTGGGGCACCAGCCCAGTGGCCTCTGCCCCTAGCTGAGCTCCGATATTCGCCAGCCTCTCTTGGCTGTGGTGGGGTGACAGAGGGTCCCTGGGGACGGGAAGGAGGACAGGCTGAAGCTATTCTGGGGCAGCCACGCCGACGATTCCTGGAATTTTAAGGTCGTGGTGCTGCTTCTTGGGCAGCACCTAGCTGTGCTGACAGCCGTGCTGTTTATAGCTGCGCTGAAGGTCAGGCAAGCCTCCGGAGGGCTGCTGCGGGACTGGCAGGGGCTTCCCAAAGCAACGAATGGGACTGGGGGCAATAAACGGACAGAGGCCCACTGCAGGGAAATGCATGCTTAGAGGTCGCCAGGCCAGACCCTCTCCCAGCATGCTTCCTCTCCCTGCGGCTCAGAGGTGTTCCTGACCCCGGGAGGGCCCCGAAGAAAGTGGGTATGCGGCTGGCTAGGTCCTGGGGAGTGGGCCTTCTGAGGTCCTGGGCTAGGACAAAGGACAAGGGCAGCTTCACTGGCAGCCCCCAGGGCTCCTTGGGCGAAAGGCGTGGGAGAGGAGCGAGAGTGAAGAGTAGGGCTTCCTGGGTGAGGTCTGCTGGGTTTGCTGGGCTTGCCTCCTACCTGGGAGCCGTCTCCCCAGCTCCTGAACCTTCCTCTCATCCAGGGGCTAGCCATGATTGCCAAGGCCCCCACCCAGGGCCCTCTTGTTCCCAAATACAGCGTCTCTGTGCCTTTGAAGCCCGGATCCACCTCTTCCCAGGAACCATCCTGAGTGGCATGAAGCGGACTTCACCATGTCCGAGGGCTCTTGGGGACCCACTGCGTAACATTCTTGACATAGAACTGTGGGATAAGAGGAGAGACTCAGAAGGCCAGTAAAGTGTGTGGCCAGCTGGAAAAGGGACCAGTGACCCCTGACTTTGGCACAGGGAGGTCACTGGTATGCGTGGAGTGGCGGGGGCCAAAGTCAGATGGCTGCCGAGAGGGGGATGGGAGATAGCAGAGGCCTGCGGGTCACTCTTTGGAGAAGCCTGCCAGTGAAGAAAGGGAGGCACACATGGCAGGGACTGACTGAGGCAGCTAGGGCATGAACAGGGAGAGGCTGGTTTTTCTTTAAGTCTTAAGTTTTTTAGAGCAGCTTCAAGTTCATAGCAACATTGAGAGGAAGATATGGGGATTTTCCCTATCCCACGCCCTGCCCCACACACATACATGCACAGCCTCTCTCATTACCAACATCCCCCACCAGATTGTACATATATTATAACCAATGAAGCTACAATGACATGTCATTTTTACAGAGAACAAATAGTTTACATTAGAGTTCATGCTTGGTGTGTACATTTTACGGTTTTGGACCAATGTATTCTGACATGTATCCAGCATTATAGTATCTTAGAGAATATGTTCACTTCCCTAAAAGTCCTCTGTGTAAGGAGAGGCTTTTTGAGCATAGATAAGACTCTGGTGCTCGTTTTGTTTTTTTTTTTTTAATCAGCCAGGGTGGAGTTGGAGAGCAGGACCATGGGAAGACAGAAGTGAGAGAGTGAGGGATGGAGCAAGGCCCCGGGGGAAGCCAGATGGAGAGGGAGCAGAGCATGGCATGACAGTAATTTAATCACACAATGAAGAATGCACTTAGGGCTCCATGGAAATCCCCTGGGCGTCAGCCTTAGTGGGGGTGTCAGGAGGAGATGCTGGAAGTTGCACAGCCCACAGCACCCACTGCCTGCCCTGGCCCCCCGTTCCTTGTCACACCTACACTGGTAGGTCTAGATGGAAAAGAAGGCACTGCCTATCTGGCTTTTAACACTTGGAGTGATGGCCAGGAACCTCTGTGGACCCCAGGGGCTCCCTCTGATACCAGGAAGCTGGGGAAATAGGAGCCGGGCTCAGGGGTAGGTCAGAGCCTCAGCCGGCATCTTGCTTCCCTGGGGCCCTGGAGAGGACTTCTCTCTCCTCCAGCTCCTCAGCTCCATGCTCAGGCCCTTCTAAGGATAGAAGGCTGGCTCAGAACTGATCAGGGCTGGGCCCTCACGCACCACTTTCTGCCAGCTCCAGATCTTGTTTCCTGTGGAGCCGGAGGCTGCAGCCTCCCAGACTCCAACTCCTGCACACCCCAGGGCAAGGGGCCGGGGGCAGCAACCGCATCTCCTCCTTTAGGAGCTTCCCTGAAACTTCCTCAGCTCTGCACTGTCCTTGTATAATATCCCATTTAGTGAGGAAATCCCCACCAGAATTCTGGGAGAACAGAATCGTTGCTGTCTTTACACAGAGGGCATGGAGGTGGGCGCTGCACCCTCAGGTCTGGCTCAGACCAAAGCCCGTGCTCTTTGCTCTTGCTGCTTCCCCCGGGCACCCAAAGGTCACGGGCACCGCAGTTGCTCCCTGGCACCAGCTGTCCCTGTGCTCACTCTGGGATGCCCGAAACTATGGCCCAGCAAGGAGGAAACACTCCTGTGGGCTAGGTGGCAATCTTGGCCTCTAAACACCTAGCGCCTATCCTAGAGGCTTCTGAGACAGAACCCTTGTCCTGGAGCTCTGCCTGTGGCTGGGTTCCCCACTGAGAACTGGCTGGTGACTGGAGAAGTTGAAAAGTAAAATGAGGATGAAATAATCATTACAAAGAACTTTTCAACTTCTCCAAAGGGGCTAGAAAAACTTTAAAGAAAAAAAAATATATCCTTCAAGGATTTAGGAGCTTTGGGTCTTTTCTGGGACAAGGAAAGTAGAGGGAGGGGGTTACCTCGTGCCTGGCCTGTACTCTCCACACGCCTTAGGTTCTGTGCGATGGTTCAAGGGTGGCCCTGCCCTTCTGCTGGGCAGGATGCTCCCTGGGCAGAGCTGAGGGACAACTTCCTCAGGGTCCCTGTCTCCATACTGCCTTCTTCTCTAAGGAGACCTGGGCAGAACTAGCAGAGCACCTTCCTAAAAGAGGATTACAGTATCCTCCACCCGCCAGCCCAACGGGGTCTTGAACCGTGCTCAGGGCAGCCGAAGGTCAGGCCAACTGAGCCCTGATGAGCAGACACAGGTGCAGAGAGAGAGGCGCCAGGGGCCGGCTGGAGCCAGCTAGGCGGCTCTCCGCAGGGAGTTTGGCTCTTGACCAGGTCCAGGGGAGGCTGGGCTCTTCCCTGGGAATCGCTTCAGTCCATTTCCTGAGGATGGGGGGGAGCCAGGCAAGGGGAAGGTGGGAGCCCTTTGGGAAGGTACTGTGTTAGTGACCCAGGCTTGAGGGAGAAAGATGTCCTCAAGGCATCTTGGAAGGAAGGGCATTCCAGATGGCTGTGGTTTGTTCCGGCTGATCTGGCCCCGCATCTCTTGGATGTCATTCTGGTGTCCTTGTTCACACTTATCCATGATCTCCTGGACACAGATCTGGTCCTGCCTGGCAGGCATCACTTCTGTAGGCATGCGGCCCTCTCCTCTGGGGTCTGTGCCTACCCTGCCTGGGAGCTCCCTGTTGCAGGACGATGGCGCCCTTCTCTGTAGATTCACAGAAGCATCTGGGGGAGTCCCAGCTTGGGAAGCCTCAGCACAGGGGTGCCCTGCTGTGGGGGAGCTCTGTGGGCAGTCCGCTGAGACAGCAGAGGCACTGCAGTCTGCCCTGAACAGGAGCGTGCTGGCGGCTGCTACTGTCTCTGAAGTGCGTCAAATAGGACATGGATTGATGGATGGTGAGAGGGACGGACATGTGACCAGCAGGTTGAGTGAAATGCTACAGTAGAACCGCAGCGGTGGGCATTTGACTTTTCACTGTAGAATTAGTTCCGCCTTTCTGTGTTCAAGTGAAGAAAGTGAAGTTGCTCAGTCGTGTCCGACTCTGAGACACCATGGACAGTAGCCTACCAGGCTCCTCCATCCATTGGATTTTCCAGGCAAGAGTATTGGAGTGGGTTGCCATTTCCTTCTCCAGGGGATATTCCTGACCCAGGGATCGAAACCAGGTCTCCCGCATTGCAGGCAGACGCTTTACTGTCTGAGCCACCAGGGAAGCCTTCTGTGTTCAAAGGTGTCTATAATAAAATGCCAGGAAGAGCAGAGGTCTGAACGCAAAGCTAGAAGGTATAGGGGAAGGTAACTTTCTTGCAAGACAGGCCTGGCTGGGCAACTCAGCTTGCCCTCAGGAGTCGCCTCTCAGTCTAGAAAGTGTTTTGCTTTTCTTTGTTATCTTTTTTTACCCTTTGTTCAATCATTTAACAGAGAAGGCAATGGCAACCCATTCCAGTACTCTTGCTTGGAAAATCCCATGGATGGAGGAGCCTGGTAGGCTGCAGTCCATGGGGTCGCTAAGAGTTGGGCACGACTGAGCGACTTCACTTTCACTTTTCACTTTCATGCATTGGAAAAGGAAATGGCAACCCATTCCAGTGTTCTTGCCTGGAGAATCCCAGGGACAGGGGAGCCTGGTGGGCTGCTGTCTATGGGGTCGCACAGGGTTGGACACGACTGAAGTGACTTAGCAGCAGCAGCCATTTCAATCAAAGGAAATAATAAACTCCTGTCACTAGGAGAGGCTCTGCATGGCCATTAATTTGGGACTAAAGGCAACATGTGTTTTGAGACAGTCCAAGTGGTTCAAGACCCCCCTATGGGAGCCTGGAGAGCAGGTGGGACTTGGCAAACTGGATAACGTGGCTTCCTGACAATTAAGGCATTTTTCTGTTGTCCTTGCCTCATCTCAGCAGATTCTGGGAGTGGTGGGGAGGTTGCTCTGGGCACAGGGTGGACAGTGTTTAAGAAGGTACCACAGTTCTTGTGTCTGAAATGGCAAGACAACGGCAATTAGCAAGAATTCGCCTAGAATTGCTATAATCCCTGGGTTAGCACACATGGTTCCTGGCCTACCCTAGCCCATCTAGGAATGGGCTGAGGGCCCCTCACAGGGGCTTAGCAGGAGGTTTCCATCCATGTCTGAAGTCCAGAATCTGGCCAGAGTTCCATGAGGCCTGGTATCTAGGGACAGTCCCCAGGTCCTCTTAGAGCTCCTTCTAGGATGGTCCCCAAGCCTTGGCCAGATAATGGCTTCTGCCAATGTTAGAAGCCAGCCTGTCCTTGGGGTATAGCCAGAAAGGTGACTGGAATGTGCCCAGAGAAGCCAGGAGGCCTGGCTGGTGGGCATGTCGGGGAAGAAGAGCCAAGGGACACCCTCCAGGCACAGCTTATTGTGGGGGGGTGGGGAGTGACTCCCAGGGTCTCCTCTTTCCTATGATGTCACTGGAGGCAAGGCCTGCCTGGCATCCCATGTGATGTCACAGGGGGCTTCCTGATGATGTCATGGGGGGTGAGGTTACAAAGTCATTCTATGTGATGTCAGCAGGGGGTGAAGTCAGAGTCTCCATGACATCGCATGAGACACTTTTAGAAATGAAGCTTCATGACACTGTATATAATGTCACTAGGGGCTGGCCACAAAACTATTTTAGGTGATGTCACCAGGCCCTCCAGAATTTCACATTTCATGTGATGTCACTGTAGGGGAGGCCATTGTGACATTCAGGGTGGTATTCCTGGGGAGCTGGACATGCAGAATTTGGCATGATGTGCTTGGGAGTAAAGTCTCAGCCATTTCAGCATCACAAGTCATGTCTCTGGGAGTGCAAACTTCCTGACATTACATGTGATGTTCATGGGACGGTGTACCCATGGCATTCTGCGTGATCACCCTGGAGCAGGGCCCCCAGACTCTAATATTCTGTGATGTCACTAGAGTGCAAGATTTGGGAACTGGCCTCCACATCTGTACCCCTGGGAAATATGAAGCCAACCGCAGAGCACCGAGCTCCATGTCCCAGCTGACCTTGCTCCCCCAGGCAGGCTGACACTCTGCCAGCCCTCTCTGCACACCTGTCATGGCAGAGCGCTAGGCACTCACACTAGGGTGCTACTGTGAGGCTGCCTTTGGCCTGCCTGCTGGCCTGGCAGCATCTGAGTTCTGCAGCCCGGAAGTATGCCATGGGTTTTCAGGGTGCAGATGCTATAGTAGGCTAATTGGTGTAACAAAAAACCCCCAGATCTCTTGCAAAAGTTTATTTCTCATTCATGCAACATCCAATTCGGTGCTCCTTGGTCATCTTTCCTCCAAGCAGTGACTCCAGGATCCAGGTCCCTTTCAGTCAGCGGCTTGACTGGTCTCCTCCAGGTCCTGTATATCCAGTCAGCTGACAAGCAGGGAGAATGGAGGATGGCAAGACGACTGCTAGGGGCAGGCCTGGAAGCGATGTGCATTGCTTTAACCTACATTCCCCCAGCCAGAGCTAGTCTCATGACCACGCTCAGATACAAAGCACCAAGAAACATGCCAGTTTTGCAGCAAGAAGAGGAAGCATGCTTGGTGGCTACCGTGAATGAAAGACAAAATGGCCAGCCTCTCCTGGATGATTCCCTGGTGGTTCTTCTCTGAGGACTGTCCCATCCTCAGGCCACCCTTCACTTACCCTCCATTTGCTATCCTCTCAGATCACACCGGGCAGCAAGGCCGCGCAGTCCCAGCTCAGCCAGGGTGACCTTGTGGTGGCCATTGACGGCGTCAACACAGACACCATGACCCACCTGGAGGCCCAGAACAAGATCAAGTCTGCCAGCTACAACCTGAGTCTCACCCTGCAGAAGTAGGTGGGCGCTTTCCAGAGGCGGGGGCAGAGGCTGGGCGTGGGCTCCAGGCTTCCCGGGGAGAGGAGCTGTCCAGCATGGGCCAAAGCTTGTGCTACCAGACTGCACTGCGAAGTGAGGACAGTCCCTGAGCCAGAGTGAGGACAGGCCCAAGGCATCAAGCACCTCCAGGTCTGTGCCTCACTTTGCAGAGGAGCTCAGACAGAGTAGGGCACGGTGCTGCCAGGGTGTGGGCAGCTGGGCCTGGAGGCCAGGGTCTTCCTGTTTTTTCTGTGCACAGGCAGCCTCCCTGGGACCTAGCAGAGGCCCATGGCTGCTAAGTACCCAAGAGACGTGACTTCTCCCTGCTGGTCAGGCCCAGGGTATGCCCCGTTTCCCTAGGTTTCAGATGTTCTCCCCTCGCCAACCCTGCCCAGGTGGGTGTCTGGGCCCCGAGAACAACTGTCTTCACCTGCTCCTATTTCTGGCTTTTCCAGGTCGAAGCGTCCCATTCCCATCTCCACGGCAGCACCCCCGATCCAGTCCCCTCTGCCAGTGATCCCCCACCAGAAGGTAGGTGCTGGCTGTGGGTGGCAGGCTCCACTTTCAGCCATGGTTCCTGGAGTGCAGCCCTGGCCTGCCTACCTGAACTTCTGCTGGTCCCACTCAAGCAGAGTGGTGGAGTCAGCGATGCCAGGGGCAGAGCTGGGGCAGGCCCCTGGAGAGATGCTTTCGAGCTTGGACGAAATGCTGATTTCGTGACATGTAGGGGCCTCCACCTGGGTGCTTAGCCAATATCTGGGCCTCACGGTTGGGCTGATGGGAAATCGACTTAGTCCATAGTGTTTTCAGGGAAGAGACAAGTCAAGTCGGGACAAGTGTCCAGAAGGCTCTGATCCTCATGCTCCTGAGGGCACTAGCAGGGGGCTGACTCTGGCACGAACGCCAAGGCCCAGTTTGAGTCAGTCACTCCGGTGGGGGGGAAAGCTCTCAGCCGTGGGTGGTCTACCGCCCCTCAGGGTTTCTCCTTAGCCACAGGCACTCTCCCTCCAGTCTTCCTTTCTCCTCCCAGTTGCCTGCCCCTTGGCTTCCTTCATAGCTCAGCTGGTAAAGAATCTGCCTGCAGTGCAGGAGACCCCAGTTTGATTCCTGGATCAGGAAGATCCCCAGAAGGGACAGGTTACCCACTCCAGGATTCTTGGGCTTTCCTTGTGGCTCAGCCGGTAAAGAATCCGCCTGCCACGCGGGAGATCTGGGTTTGATCCCTGGATTGGAAAGATCCCCTGGAGAAGGGAAAGGCTACCCACTCTAGTACTCTGGCCTGGAGAATTCTACGGACTGTGAAGTCCATGGAGTCGCAAAGAGGCAGAGACAGCGGAACCACTTTCACTGTGAGCTACTTTTGCACTCGGGGTGCCTGGCAGGCTGCAGTCCACAGGGTCGCAAAGAGCTGGACATGGCTGAGCGGCTAAGCGTGCACTGCACTCAAGGGCTTCCCGGTGGTGCCAGAGGCGAAGAGCCTGCCTGCCTTGTCTCCCACAGGAGACAAGAGATGTGGGTTTGATCCCTGGGTTGGGAAGATCCCCTGGAGAAGGAGTTGGCAGCCCACTCCAGTATTCTTGCCTGGAGAATCCCACGGACAGAGGAGCCTGCTGGGCTACATTCCATGGGGTCACAGAGTCGGACATGACTGAAGCTGCTTGGCACACACACACGTATTGCACTCAGGAATGCTGGTGAGGCCCAGAGGCAGGCACAGCAGCAGGCACCCATCACCCGCCCGCCCCAGGCCCCTTCCTGGCTCCCTCTAAGCAGCTCAGTCCTGAGGGACTGAGAGCACAGGAGGCCCAGCCCACCAGGGCTACGGGACCACACCCTCCCACCACTCTCCACCCACCCCCCTGAATGACCTCATGCTGACCCTGTCAGTCCACCAGGGCAGAGTGGGTGATAGGCGGGGTGGGGAGAAGAGGAAAAAGAAGAGGATAACGGGGGTCTAGGGTGGGAGACAGATTGAGGAAGTGGGCAGAGCGCTTCTCGGGAGAAGCTGCAGAGGCAGACAGAGGGAACCAGATGTCAGCCCCGCTCCTCCCGCAGTTTCCCCCTGCACGTCTGCCCTGCGTGTTCACCCCCAGCCCAGGAGGCTTGTCCCACTGGCCACCTGCAGCATTGCAGCAGAGCAGGAGGCAGGGCTGTGCTCACCAGTGTCCTCCTACAGGGGAAGGGGAACAGAGGTAGGATAGAGGGGTCTCCCCCCAGTTCCCTCAGACCACACCCCCCTTACTTCAAGTCCCACAGGCAGGCTGGCTTGGCCTAGCTTTCTGTGTGGGCTTTGCATTTAGTCTAGTTTGACGATAGCATCAGGGCCAGGAGCCAGATGCCTCACCCCGGTTTTTTCTTGAGAAAACTCTTCTTTTCCAGGTGTCCGGGCCGTCTCCCCACCCCGAACTCAGTGCAGGGCTGCAGGCTCAGGTGGTGGGCTGGGCGCTGGCACTAACCCCTCTATTTCAGGTCCACGCGGAAGTGCTGGGGCGGCCGTGGCCTCTAACTGCTCTTTTCTCTCTCCCCTGCATGGCGCTGCCCTGGGCCAGGACCCTGCTCTGGACACGAACAGCAGCCTGGCAGCACCCAGCCCCCACCCCGAGGCGAGGGCCGGCCCGGGCACCCCAGGCACCCTGGAGCTCGGGCAGACCTTTAGCTCTTCCTTCTCTCAGACCTCCGTCTTCTCCTCACACACGGAGGCCTCTGACCCTGGCCCGCCCCGGGGCAGCCCCGGGGCCAAGATCAGCCTGGAGGGGGCCCTGGACTCACTCAGCCCGAAAGCCCCGCTGGGCTCAAGCCAGCCAAGGCAGTATAACAACCCCATTGGCCTGTACTCGGCAGAGACCCTGAGGGAGATGGCTCAGATGTATCAGATGAGCCGCCGAGGGAAGGCCTCAGGTGCTGGACTCCTAGGAGGGTAGGTAACGGGCGCACAGCTCTCCGCTGGTGGTCAGGGGCCACCTGGGTCCTCAGTGCTCATAGAGGCCTGATCAGGTTGGAGTAGGGGACTGGTCCCATGGCGGCCAGCTCCAAGCCCCAGGGGCAGCACCTGAAAGTAATCAGCCTATCGACACTTGCCCTCATTACTTGACACAAGCCAGTGTGTGTGTCAGATTTTGCAGAGAGGGAAACTGAGGCTCAGAGAAGGTTACGGCCCAGCTGTCCAACTACTAAGCAGCTGAGCTAGGCCTGAATGCAACAGCCTCGGACTCCCCAAACTTCGACATCAGGTCACCCACCACGACAGGACAGATCCTGTCCTAATACCTCCAAGAACTCTGCGGCCAGGGGATGCACTGATCCCACCCTTCTGGGAGCCCTGGGGGTTAGGAGGGCACGTTTTCTAGGTCTGGTAGTGGTCTGGGAAGGCTGCCTGGAGGAGGAGCACCTGAGCTGGGTACAGAGAGATTGGGCAGTGAGGTGAGGGGAGTGGTTGGCAGGAACAACTCTGACTAGGGTGGGGAAGCAAGGGAGCAGGACTCTGAGGAGAAATGAGCCATGCAGGAGAGCAGCATGCCGCCCCCTGGCCCCCAAGGTCTAGCTGATGGGACTCTTGGAGCACAGGAATTAAAAACCCTAGAGCTGAGTAGGCACTGTGGAGAGGTTGAGGGAAGGGAGCTGCCAAGCAGAGCATGCATTAGCTGCCAAGCCCGGCACATTAGTTATCTCATAATTTCTCCCATGGCCCCGTGCAATTGGTGTCATCATCTCTGGGCTGGAGGCAGAGCAGGCCGAGTCGAAGCATATGGCCCAGTGGTTAGGGGTTCAGGGCTCGTCCATGGGACTGTTCATACACCTAGACTATGGGGAGGACTGAAGGAGACAATACGTGTGTGGTGCACGCTCTCTACATGCTACCTGGCATCACTGCCTGGAGTCACGCAGCAGGTGACTGATGAGTCAGCATGGCAATCTGGGTCAGTTTGATCCAAGCCCACACCCTTCCTGTGACCTTGCTGTAGACGGTACCTGTACTCCACCCGCTTGCTCCTTCCCTGGGGATCTCCAGCTTCCCCAGAGCCCCGAGCTCTTTCTGGGCTTCCGAGTGAAGCTGGGCGATCAATAGTCTGAGCACTTGGATCCTGGCTTCCCTGGACCAAGGTGGCAAAGCCTTCGAACCCCAGGCCTTTTCTAGTAAGGGGCTTCTGCTAGGAAGCTGAGGGAAAGACGAGTAGAAGTGGTGCCCTTCTCCTGCCTTGAGAAGGCTGGTAGGTCTTCCTGGCCCTCTTTGGGACTAGCCCCCAGCAGGGAGGTCAGGCTCCGGTGGATCTAAGCCTCCACTGCCCACCTGCAGTGATGGTAAGGTCTCCGCTCACTGAACCATCCATGGAGGTTGGGGGCTGATTAACAGTCCACATGCTTTGTCTAACAGCTCTCTCAGCGACTTCCGAGGAGGGCATCATTCCCTCATTTGATAATGGGAAGTAGAAGCCCAGAGAGGGCAAGTCATCTGCCCAAGGTCACATGGCTATTGAGTGGCGGACAGGACGGGCACTCAGGTCGGCCTGACTTCTCCCCACGTGGAGACAGAACCTGCCTGCCTGCCCCACTCCTGCTTCTCATGACCCCCAAGTTGCCCTCACATTGGTGCAAAGGCTTCTCAGAACCTGACAACCATCAAATTATCGCTTGACACTCAGAGCAGGAGGGCACAAGAGTTTCTTCGAAGAAAAAATGGGCTAGCGAGGGAGTGTGGTGCATGCCTCAGTTAAAGCAAAAGCTGATGCTATGGCCCCAGCAGGAAGGTTGGAGCCTCTGACCAGGGGTAGCCAAGGGCCGAGGCCAACACTCGTTGCTGTGTCTAACTGCTCACGGGAGACAGGGTTGGCAAATGCTAAGCCCTATGTCTTTTCACTGCATTCTTAACCCATGCTGAGGGTTTTACATTCAGGATTCTGTTCATTCTGCGGTGGGCACCACCCTCTCAGTCTTATGAATAAGGAGACGGAGGCTAAGAAAGGTAAGTTCCTTGTTCAGAGTCACAGCACCGGGAAGAGGAAAGGTCAGGATCTGAATCCTATCCTGTCTGGCTCCACAAGGAAGCTCCTTCTCTTACTCTCTGGGCAACTTGCAAGGTGATTCCTTGGCAACTTGTATCCCCTTAGGAGGAATGGAGAGGAAGAGAGTGGGTGCAAGGACAGCGGGGCCTGCAGCCCCTCCGCCTCCTCATCTCTGGGGCTGGAAATGAAGAACAGTGTCCCTCAGGCCAGTAGATGCAAGGGCCCCCTTCCCCAGGGCGGCCTTATAGCTTTGGCTCATTCTCCCAAGACCTGGGTACTCCTCTCTGAGCTATGTCTGCTGCGGGGATCCCAGCCTTCAGGTTCTCAGGCGAAAGTTAAGCAGAGGGGCTAAATAAGGAACTGGCTACATGGGCCAGGAAGGGCAGAAGCCTCCCCTGAGGCCAACACTGCCCTCTACAGGGGACACTGGGCTGGTCAGGGCAAGAGCTGACCCTGCAGCTGTCAGCACTGGCCAAAAATGGAGAAGGAACGGGAGATCTGTGCTGGCCCTTTCCTAATATAGCTCCACCGGCAGCTATTTTGAGCCTGGGAGATCTCAGAGGGAATTTTATCAGAGACAGGGTTGAGCCTGGGACTGGGGGATCTCCCTGACTTTGGTCTGGATCCCCAGGATCCTGGCCAAGAGAGGACCAGGCCAGGCCAGGCCAGGCCAGGCCAACGGAAGCCCAGGCTCTCCCAGCCAGAGTCCAGAGTGGTGGCAGAGTGTGGGGGCAGGGACACCACTTTCTGCATTCTTCTCCCCTCGGATTTCTGACCAGCGTCTCTCACTGCAAGGAATTTGCATCTAAAGAAACAGAAGGCAGGCAAAGCCTCCTTCAAGGAGAGAAGCTCCAGGAGGCTGGCCCTTAGATAAGAGTGAGGGTGGGGTCCTGCTTGTAGTGTCCAAGCTGGGCTGTCTTGGATGGGGGCCTTCCTGCAAAACGCCAGGGCCCAGGCTACCCCGCTCCTCCATCCTGCACCATTGCCCATCCACAGGCTTTCATGTGTGGTTACTGGAAACCGCACAGATCCCTTACTACTGTGGCCAGGAGGTGGGTCCAGAGCTGCCTGCCCCTCCTCTGGGAAGGAGAACATGTTCCCAGGGCTGCGAGAAACCCCACTGTACACACCCCAGCACCACGGCAGCTCTTGTTCAGGGGGCAGCACTCCCAGAGCCACCCCTCATTCAACAAGGACCAGTCTAGAGCGGCTGTGCGGGGCTGGCCAGGAGCCACCTGGGACCCTGGCCATTCCTGTAGCAGCCAGAGCTGGTCCTGTCTCCATCTTTGGCTTCCTCCCCAGGGTCTAGAGCCAGGTTGTGTGTGGGAGATTCATGCACATGGTAAATGAGCACCCGTGAAGATGGACCAAAGAAACCCTTCTCCTAGGCATAGCTTTAGGCACTGTGGACCTACGCTGCAGCTGGCATCTCTGACCCAAACTGAAAGGCTATGATCCAGACTCTGAGCTTTGCCCACTCCTCTCTCTGCGCTCTCTTCACCTAGTGCCCGTCTGAGCTGACTCCGCCTCCACAATGACCAGTTTGAGGCCCATCCCTACGTCCTTATGCTCAAACCCTCTGGCAGGAGCCTCACTCTGATAGTCCTGTCTTCTTTGCTCTTTCTCTCCTCCCCAGGTGGTAGCCAACTCTCCAGCCAAGTTAGTATCAAAGGAAAGCACGTGTGTGCGCTTGCCTGCATATCCCAGCATGAGCCCGCGTGTCTGGGGGGTCTCAACAGCGTGTGCCTGTGTCAGCATGTGTACATGTATGTGCATGCGTGAGTGAGGGTGCATTCGTGTCCCTGAGCGAGGCCGCATGTGTGCGAAGCTGCGAGGATGAAGTGGAGGCGTTGGGGAGGGGTGCTGCGGCTCCGCCGGATGCCCGGGGCCATTGTGTTCCCAATTAGTCGCTGCAGCTGCTTAAGAAGGCAGGTTGGCTCTGGCGGGCTGCTGGGTGGAGTGTGTGCTGATGCTGGTTCCAGGTGAGCCTGAAGACATTTCCAGCCTGGCCGGATCCCTCAGAAGGGCTGTGCTTGACCTTGTCCTTGTCTGCGGAGCGCGCTTAACGTTTTGAATGGAAAAGTCTTGATGGGTAGAACCTGGTGGGCTGCCCAGCAAGTTGGCCCTGGGGGCCCTGAGCACCCAAGCCCTGCTCCGAGGAAGAAGCACACACCCCGAAGAGTCTGAAGGAGCAGAGCCCAGGGGACCCAGGACGAGCCCCTTCGTGGAGGATCCAAGCTCAGAATCCCCCTGTGTGCCCAGTGGGGCTGGTTTTTGCCTTTGGGGTGTTCCAGATTCTGCTTCAGCTGCCGCTGCCTTTGACTCGTGACCCAGCTCTTGTCCCCTAATCCCAATCCCCACCCGCTACCCTCTGCAGTCTGTTTCCCTGGGGGTGTGGTGAGAGATCTTTCCATGCCCCCCAGCTCAGCCTTAGTGGGGGCCTCCAGTGATCTGGGAAAGTGCAGACGGGCAAGAAACACCTTCTGCAAAGGGCTCTGGGGAGGGTGAGGATCTTCCTGACCAGACCCAGCCAGTGCGAGTGGATCTGAGGAACTTGCCTAGGCAGGCTTAGGGAGATCTCTCTCCACATCCTCCACCACCAGCCTTCACCTTCACCGGGGTAACACCACCTGTCGCCCTTCTCTCCCTGCACCTCTCTCCCTCGCTCCCCTCCCCCTATACTCCCCCAGCGCCGACTACCAGGAACGCTTCAACCCCAGCGCCCTGAAGGACTCGGCCCTGTCGACCCACAAGCCCATCGAGGTGAAGGGGCTGGGCGGCAAGGCCACCATCATCCACGCGCAGTACAACACGCCCATCAGCATGTATTCCCAGGACGCCATCATGGACGCCATCGCCGGGCAGGCGCAGGCCCAGGGCAGTGACTTCAGCGGGTAAGCGCCTCCCCTCCTCCTCGGGCGCTCGCCGACTCCACCGCTCCATCACCGCGGAGGGCACCCGGCCGCTGGGCGCCATCGGGACCAGTCTTCCTCTGCCGCCTTGAGCTTCCCAGGGCACAGCCCTTGGAAGAGAGCCATCCTTGACCGGGCCTTTCAGACAGAACGCGGTGTTCTCTCTTCAGAGTCAGTTTCACGGTCAACTTTAGGAGAAGGGTAGAGAAACGCAGCACGCGGTGGTTCCTCCAAGTGCTTCACACAGCCTCTGCATTTTCCCAGGCTCCCGGAGGGGGCTGGTTTAGAAGGAGACTTCTGGAATCTTGTTAACCGGGGGTCACATTCTGGATACCCCTGGTTCGCACAGCTAAGCCGTTCTTTGAGGGGAAGTCGCCGCTTTCTTCTCAAATACATGACTGGGTTTCTTGTTTGGGAAGGGGCCTGCAGACCAGTCACCCACTGTGTTGCTGGCAGTCAGCCCTGCCACAGAGCCTGGGGAGCACCCAGCACCTGCCTCCTCCTGTTTGCCCCAGGGAAGCCCAGGCTCAGGTTGGTGGGACTTAGGACATCCTTGGTTCCTGAATTTGCTTGTTAGCAGTGGTTGAGGAACTTGAAGGGCTGAGTAGGGAAAGAGTTGGCTAAAAATCATTTGTGGATGAAACTGGTAATAGTGCAAAGTTTAGTGGGGACCTCACTCCGTCTTCCTGAATCTGTCTCTTTTATCTCAGTCTCTTTCTTCTCTGCATTTCTTTCTGTGTTTGCCTCTCTCTGACTCTCTCTCTGTCTCTCTCTTTTTCTCTCTCTGTTATTTCCTTCTTCCTTACACATACACACGCAGAACCCATACTCTATCCTACTTGGGAACACCATTAGTGTTGACTTTCAAAACTGATTATCTCTTTGGGTAACATGTTATCCCTGAGTCAAGATCTGCAGCAGCTCAAGGCAAGAAATCTTAAAATGATTGCACTTTTTTTTCCAAAGCTAGGAAAACCAGATGTTGTAAGAGGGATAGAGGCATTATGAAGTCCCGGATAACTCCAGTAGTGTTTGGCCTGTGCAGAGCCCAGTCCTCGTGGCCATGACGTGTGTGCAGGTTTAAGGTGCAGCCTCCAGAAGCCAATGGATGGAAAATGGTGCGGTCTTCCTGGCTCTCCTGATGTGAGGGAGCCTGGCTCTCTCAGGCACGCAGTACTTCCTTTGGGCCACCAGGGGGCGGAGGTTGCTTTCCCTGGAGCTGCTGCTGCTGCTGCTGCTGCTAAGTCGCTTCAGTCGTGTCTGACTCTGTGCGACTCCGTAGACGGCAGCCCACCAGGCTCCTCCGTCCATGGGATTTTCCAGGCTCGAGTACTGGAGTGGGTTGCCATTGCCTTCCCTGGAGCAGTGAGTCTCAAACCCCACGGGCTCAGGGCTTTAGTTCTTTGTGGAACTCTCTGGGTAGTGCTGACTTATCTAACCCCATCTTTCAAAGCAGAAAATATGATCATGGAAGTTTAAAAATGCAACCATTAGCTCATGGGTGCCCCGGAAAACAAGTCTGACTGATTAAGCCAAAGAGTGAACAGGGATTTCCTGTTAATTTTGCTTGCCGTGTGCGTCCTCAGTGTGATCTTAATATGGTGATATTCGCCAAAGGGAAGCACAGTGGAAGATGAGCAAAGAACTGCTGCTCACTGATTTTATGTTTTCTGCACCTTGGGAAAAGACTGCTCTCATTTGGTTTTACCTCTAGGATGGCCGTGATGTAATTTTTTTTAACATGATGCACCATTGATCTAATCTAGGCTTCTCCTTCCTACCACCTTCCCTCCCATCCTTTTCCTTTCCCTTGCGAACCTGGGAAGCGACACGCTCCCTTTTCCTTCTAACTCAGCCCTGCTGGGTTGATGCTGCCGTGGTGCCCCTGTCTGCCATAAGGTGTTCCATTTCTGCTGTTAATTTCCATGATTCCTTCCTCACTGACAGTTTTCTTTTTGTCTCTCTCTCTTCCTCCTCTATCCACCCGCTCCCATAACTCATTTCTGACCCTAACCCTGCTCCCTTGTGTATGCGCCGCCCCCCGCCCTCCCATGATGGACACGCACTCACTGCTGGGCTTTCCTCTGCTTGGCAGGGCATCACCACTGGCGTAAGTAGACCCCACAGTATTTGTTCCGTCGTCCGTCTGTCTGGTTGCGGGATGGTGTATGGGTTTGGTGGGATGTGCCTGAGGACCGTGGCTCTGTCCACATTCTTCCTCACACCCACCTCACAGGTAAATGACATGCCCTGCGGCCTGTACAGGCAAGTACTTGTCTTTGGGGGTTTTCCCCAAGTAACATCAGAGCAATGACACCTCCTTGGCTGGGGCTCATGTTCTTCTTGCTGTGCTTTGTGGGGGCTCCCCCCAGGCTTTCTGGTCTGCACTGGGACGGTATAGACCGGAACGTCAGAATCCACACTGGGCCATTACTCAGGGAGAGGGTGATGAGGGGGCCTCTTGGAGGCCACTCCCCAGAATCCTCATGAAAGATGGATCTGAAGGAGCCAGCCCCTGCCAGGACCACCCATAGGAGGTGAAACCTGAGTCAGACTTGGGGGCAGTGTACAGTGGAGTGAATGCCCACAGGTGACCTTGATGTAGTGACTGTGGAGGGTTTTGGGTGCTAAGAAATTCATGCTGGGAGTGGCTCCAGAGAGTGGCCTCCGACCCGGGGTCCTAGAACTGCAGGGCCTGTTCTGTCCCCTCTCTGCATATATCATGTCTGGGCCCCAGCCTCTCAAAAGGCACAGCACTTCCTTCGTCTGGTTCCCAGTGTCTGTTGCGGCAGCACCACGAGTCTTGGAAGGGAAGCCGACAGCGGGCCTCCTAAGGGACTCACTTCTGGGGCTCTCATGCTTGAGCCCTTGGAGCTATGGAAGGAACAGGGAAATATGTTCCCTCAAGGGAACATTCCAGGGAAATAGCAGCAAAAGCCTTCCAGCTGATTCCGGTCCCCTTGAGACTCCTCCCTGTGCTAGAGATGACCTCCCCAGTGAGATCCCAGCCTCTCCTCTGCTCCCAGTCTCCTCCCTGCCTGGGACCCCCTAGGGATCTGCTGCTTTCCCTGTCTGATCCCAAACACAGACTGCCAGGACCTGTAGCTCTCTGGGCCAGGGCAAAGCCTTCAGGAAAGAAGGGTGGCTCCACCCCTCCTTGGTCAATTACCTGCTGTCCTCTTTCTCCTCCTCTGCTCATGCAGCCCACTCTGAGCTGACACAGGGGACCAATCCCGGGAGACTAGGCCGTTTCTTCTGTCCAGCTCCTTGCAGAGAGGGTAGACGACGGAAGCACTGGGGGAGTCGTCTTTGCAGCTAGCCAGCACTCGGGGGTTGGGGGCAAGGCAGCCATGGCAGCAGGCAGTGTGCGCCTAGACAGAGGGAGTGTCTGGGCTGGGCCATGTCTCCAGGTGGTGAGCACCTGGGGTGTGCAGATCTCCAGCGGGCAGAAGTGGCCTTCCTGAGCCTCTTGCTGCAGAGAGTCTGATGGAAAGAAGGCTGAGCTGGGGGCTGGGAAGCCTTGGTTTTAACTTCACGGGGGTCCCTACGTGACATAACCTGGAACTAGTCAGCGGGCCTCTCTGGACCTAGTTTCAGCATCAGTAAGAGGAGAGAGCTGGGCTACAGGTCCACAGGCTGGGGAAACAGGCTGTTGCTATTCTGAGCTTCTCCTGAACCCACCCTGACTCCTGAGAGAGTGGACTGGGCAGCCTGGCCCCCCGCCCTCTCTGGTTGGGTGAGTGGTCATCTGCAAAACTTTTAATGTATCTTGCCCTGCAGTCTGATCTGGGCTGATAGACCTTGTACTTAAGGGGCTCTAGAGTTCCTTCTGGTTCTGATCAAGGATTTGTTCATTCAACTAAGTTTTGAGCACCTACCGTATGCCAGACCATAGAAGTCTCAGAGAAGGTCACCAGGTCCCCCTCAAAAGGCTGTGCTCCCCTGGGGCAAAGGACTGGTGACCCTCCCCACAGCTCCATTCCCAGCTCCCTTGGACGAGAAACCCCACTATCCCTGGGTGATGCTGGGCCTCTGGGGCCCAGTTGTCTTGTTTTTCCAACCACATCCTCGCTGAGCTTGCTTATTTCTGCTGAGCAGGAGCCCATAGTCCTCTTCCAGAGAAGTCACGACAGTGGTGGCTCCCAGTTTGGATCCCAAGCTTTGAGGAGGCCAGGGGACTGACCTTGAGGAAGCCTCTGAGTCCCCAGCTAGCCTGTCCTCACCAGCCCCAAACTCAGGAACTGCTTAGCGAGGTCAAAATTACTTCCAGAAGCCCTCTTCTGCCTCTGCTTTCCTTCAAGGAGATCCAGCTCCTGAGGGGGGCGGGTATCTTCAGACCTGTATCTGGAGATAGACTGGGGGGTAGGGGGGGGGTGTTGACAGGAGGCTCTGAGCCTCCTGGCCCTCCATGAGTGGAATTCGCTGACTCACTGTGACCTCCCTGAGCACTGAGGATCCAGGCCAAGCCCTTGTTGCAGGCTCTCAGATGGCAGTGGGGAAAGGCAACGGTGGGCTCAGACAAGTAGGGGGGGCTGCCAACAGGCTTGGGGGGTGTTGTGGGGGGGGTACCAGGGGAATGTGACGTGGGGAAGGTGCAGGGGCCAGGAGCAGGCTCCAGCCCTGCCCTCGCCCACGGCCTCTCTCTGCATTGCAGGAGCCTTCCTATCAAAGACCTCACCGTGGACAGTGCCTCTCCTGTGTATCAGGCTGTGATTAAGAACCAGAACAAGCCGGAAGATGAGGCTGACGAGTGGGCTCGCCGCTCCTCCAACCTACAGTCTCGCTCCTTCCGCATCCTGGCCCAGATGACTGGAACAGAATACAGTAAGGGAGGGTGGTCGGGGGTGGGGCAGGAAGGGGTGACTTTGAAGGGCCACGAGGGTCCTGGGCCCTACGCCATTGTCCCACAGAAGCCAGGGAGTCAAGGCCCCTGTCCTGGAAGATGAGCTGGCCTTGATAGATAGTGGCCTCTTGTGCCCTTTCTGGGCCCCTGGGGCAGGCACGTTGACATCAGCCTTCTGCTCGGCTCCCTGACTCCAGCAGTGCCTGGATTGGTTTAAGAGGGCCTAGCAGAACTTCCCTGGTGGTCCAGCAGCTGGGACTCCACTATGCCAATGCAGGGGACCCAGGTTTGATCCCTGGTCAGGACACTAGATCTCACGTGCTGTAACTAAGACCTGCCACGGCCAAATACGTAAAAAAATAAATATTTTTTAAAAAAGAGGACCTTACAGGCCACACCTCTGGCCACTCCCTCCCAGCTGCACCACTTCTTCGAAGGCCCCTCTTCTCCCCCTTGCCCTCTGCCCAGCAGGCAGCCTTTTCCTACCAGAGGTCGCAGGTAGGAGGCGATAACTGTCCCGTCGTGGGTGGGTTCTCTGCCCACAAGCTCCAGTAGCTTTTTTTCCTGATGTTCCATGTGATTCCTCCTGACCTGCAACTTCCCACCCACAGTGCAAGACCCTGATGAAGAAGCTTTGCGAAGGTCAAGGTAAGTGCCTGGACTCAGGCTCTGTGGCCTTGCCCCTCCTAACCCCATCCCTCCCAGGGCAGCCCCCAGGTCACACAACTCACAGAAGGAACACCTCAAGTTAATGCATCTGAAAACTCCCAGCCCCTGAGGGGCTCCGGCAGATGCTGGCTTGGGGTATGTGTGTCCCAGGTCAGTGAGGCGGGTGCCTGGAGCTGAGTCTCTGGCCCCCTGGCCCAGGCTGCACGAGCAAGGACGCTGGGCTCTCCCGGCTCTCTCCCTGGGCAAGGGGCAGGGCTGCTTTGGCCTTTGCTGGGCTGTTGAGAATGAGGGCATCTCTTTCTATGAGGCACTGGGCTGGCTGCCTGGCCTGCCCACTCATCTCAGGGCCTGTCCCCTGTGAGTCTGAAGGGTAGGCACTGGGAAGCTAGCTGGCACGCGGAGGGCTATGCTGGGCTGGGGCACCTGGCCTTTGGACTCACTTGTCCAGACCCACGTTGAGGTATCAGTCCCACAGACTGCTCACAGCACCACAGCTGCTGCAAGGAAGCAAAGCCCTGGGCATGAGGTGGGCACACTGCCCTGGAACCCACTGGAACCCCCTCGGGCCTTCCATGGGCAGGCATGGGGCCCAGTGTGACTGTGCTTACACTTCCAGAAGCAAATGTGTTGTCTGCATGTCCTTCCTGGGAGAGTCTGCCTTGGGCCGGCACGTCCCGTGGTGGCCTCCATGTGAGGGGCTGGGGCTCAGAGGTGCCTTTCCACCCTGGGCCAAGCTTTCTATCTTTGCTAACCAGCGTGAAGTGGCCACGGGACCACGTGGAGAGTGGGACTCTGGGGTCAGCTCGAGTTGATGTGGATTTTCTTTTTGAACCTCTGTTTCTGCCAATTGAAGTTGCTCCACTCTCTGGCTGGGGCGTCTGAGCCTAAAGTGTGGTCCTCCCCGGCCTGCTAACAATGGCATGCGGTTCCAGTGATGGTTCTTAACCTGTCGGTGCCTGCAGTGTGTCTGTAAAGAGCCTGAAATGAGATGGTGTTTGACTTAGCACAAAAGGTAGTATCGAGCTATCTGAGGCATAACTAAGCTGTCAGCTCTGCTCCTGCGTCATTCCCGTGTTTATCCCACCTCCTCTTCTGAGTGCCACTCAGAGATACTCCAGTGAGCAGTGTGGTCTTTACTGAAGATCTGATGGAGGGGCTTTACAGCACACACCGCAAATTGCTCAAAAATCTCCAGGTCCCTTCCATCAAGAAGCCAGGAGGGGCCTGCCCTGCCTTTCCAGCCCCCCGTCACCCCTCCTCAGTGCTTCTGGTTACTTTATGTTTCTGGGCCAGTCACTCTCAGCTTGCATCTCAATAACAGACTCCATTTAGAAGGTGGAGTTCTGCACATTTAGTAAGGGTAGAGAACCTTTGTCTCACGTGTTCTCCCTGGAATACTTGTGGGCTCTGCGAAGTCATTGAGTGAGAACACAGAAGGCAGTATTCACGGTGGTCCGGTGAGGGCCTTCCCCTCCCCTCCTTTCAAAAGCATCTCTTGGGGCCTGTTCGGCCTAGTTGTCTTTCCCCACCAGGCCCTTTCCCCACCCTGGGGTCTAACTGCCCACAAACTCCATTCAGATCCCTTGAGAAGGCAGGGTGTCTTAAGAACTCTGCTGCAGGTCTTGGAGTCTCTCCCTCAGCCTTGTATGGAAATCTGGAAGAGAGATTCCTGCTTCCTCCCTCAGTCACGGACCTTGACCCACCCTAAGAAAGCAGCACCCCCCCCCCCACACACACACGCACAGCTCTGCACTGCGGTCAGCCCCTCCCTCTGAGTCTTGGACCCTGCAGTGCAGGCTCTGAGGCCCCCAGGAAGCCTCTGCTGGGGACTGGAGGAGCCTAAGCCTCCTGTCCTCCCTTTTTCTGACTTTAATTTCTGGAAGGTTGTCCTTACAGCCACCCCACCAAATGCCCCTTCTCCCCATGGCCAAAGGAGGAAAGTAGGCTTTTTTATTTTGCTGAATGCCAAGCAGCTTCTGGCCTGGGGAGTGAGAGATGGGGGTACAACAGGTGCTGTGGTTCAATTCTGTTTGTGATTAACGCCCAAAGTAGTGACTTTGGCCACTGGTCCCAGCTGGGGCCCCAAGCTCAACCGAGAGGCCCTCTGAGCAGTAGGGAACACACTTACCCCTACCCTGAGTCCAAGCTGGTCAGGGATCTTGCTCCCTTGGGGGACTGAACCCCACCTGCATCCGTCCCTCCTCCCAAGTTGGAATCTGTACCCCCAGACCTTGCTGATGCATCGTGTTGGCTGAGGGTAGACACAGCCTCTGTCCTTCCCCTCCCAGTTGAGCCTGACTCACAGTGGGGGATCTGGGAGTCTCTCACAAAGGCTGCACTCCCCAGGAAGGCTCCATTGCACCTTGCTTCCAGGGAGCTCATTCCAGCATGGCCTGAGTTTGCTAAATCTGGGGCCCAGCAACCTGGGCACCGCGGCAGCCTATTTAGGCTTGTATGTCTGCTGGGATGCTTTTTCCTTTCTGTTGCTGTGTGCTGGGAAAGCTGGCAGGGACGCCAGTTGTTCTGGACCAGGCAGGGCACTGGGTGGCCTCCTGGACAGGTATAATCTGCATCTCGGAGGACCTGCACACTGGCCCCTCACCTGTCCCTTCTCCACCTTTGGGACAGCCCCCACCATGTCCCAGGGCAGCTCAGAGCCCCCCGCCCCCCACCCCGCCCTCCCCTCCTCTCCTCTTCGGCCCTGGCTCCTGGCACTGAAGCAATGTCTTTGGTATCTTGTAGCAAGTGGGGCTTCCCTGGTGGGTCAGACAGTAGAGAATCTGCCTGTAATGTGGGAGACCTGGATTCAGTCTCTGGGCTGGGAATATCCCCTGGAGGAAGAAATGGAAACCCACACTCAGTCATGTCTGACTCTTTGCGACCGCATGGACTGTAGCCCGCCAGGTTCCTCTGTCCATGGAATTCTCCAGGCAAGAAACTGGAGTGGGTAGCCATTCCCTTCCCCAGGGGATCTTCCTGACCCAGGGAATCAAACCCGGGTCTTCCCTTGCCTGGCGAATGCCATGGAGAGAGGAGCCTGGTTGACTACAGTCTGTGGGATCGCAAAAAGTCAGACATGACTGACTAACACTTTGAACTTGAACTTGAGCTTTCCTCCGAGGCTCCAGGGCCTAATCTCCAGGGACTCTGTCTTTACAGGGGAAGTAGGGCGAGCCACAGAGCAGTCTGAGTGTCACCTGTGGACATGGTTCCTCTCCCAGGAGAGACCCATCGCCTTAGCAAAGTGTCAAGTGGGCTTAAATAGCAGCCTCCTGCCAGTTTCCACGTGGGTACAGGTAGTATTGTGGCCCCCAGGCTTCATCTGAAGTAGCAGAGCCTATAATCCCAGAAAGGTCACCACACCTTCCATCTGACCTCAGGAACGCATTCCAGCGCCTAGATGGCTCAGCAGGTTGATGGGGGTGGGAGTGCAGGCAAGTGTGGTTTCTTCCTAGGCAGGGCTTGAATCTGCCAGGCATCTGGATCCCACCACATGGACACAACCATCCTGCAGTGCCGCAATTAGAGCTCAGATCCCACCCACTGAGCCAGCCCCTGGGTCTATGCAGCTGTCTACAAGTTCAGTCTCTGTATTTACCTAATGCTCACCTCAGTAGAGGACTCTGCGTCTCTTCGTGGTCTTCCTGTGTTAAGCAGAAAGTTGATTTCAGTGAACAGTTCCCCTGGGTGTCACCTGAGCAGCCCTCATGGGTTTCCCGGGACCGCTTTCCCTTTTGCCCTCACCCACTCTGCAGTCTCTTCCCCTTTCTTCTCCTCCTCCATCTTCTTGCTCCTCTCTTGGCTGGCTGTGAATCTCCCAACAGCTCCAAGCAGAGCAGACTCACAAGCCTTGCCAACTCTCTAGGACCGTCCCTGACTGTGTCACTGAACGCTGATGATAACGGCTCGGGCCTGGCTGGACAAATTGGCTGCAGCTGTGTCCCGGGGAGGGCTCTGAGTGCTGGTCGATAGTTGCTGCCCCTGGCGCCGTCAGCAGGCAGGGCTGTGCGGGCCCCATTACAGGGCCTGGGCTTGTACCATCTTCACCCCCTTCTCCCCGCCCTCGGAGAGGCAATAGCAAGGGATGCCTGGCACTTAGGTCATGGTCCTGCCTCTGAGTTTCCGTGTGACTATAGGCTATTCGTGTGATGTGTCTGCACCTTGGCTCCTTTGTGGTATTAGAAAAGTCTGGACCAAGGGTTTTCAAAGATGTGAGCAGGGGACCCCTCTTGTCAAACAGGACCTTTACACAGGGACCCACTTGCAGGCCTTAAGGTGTCGAGGGGGTGTCTGCCAGGTAATACAGGTGTGGGGAGGTGGCCAGGTGTACATATGGGGACACAGGATTGTTATCATGCAGAAATGTAAGTCCAGCATCACCCCATCCTTTGACTTTTAAAGACTTAAAGCCAATCTTTCTGATTTTTATATGCTGACAATTCATTTGTTAAACTATTTATTTTGATACAATTGCAGATTGGCATGTGGTTATAAGAAATGATACCAAGAGAGCCTACGTAGCCTTTACCCACAGTGGCAGCATCTTGCCAATCTAGTACCCCCCCAGGGTGTTGACACCTATACCCTCCAATGCAGAATACTTCCCTCGTCCTCAGATGCCCCTGTCTTGTTTTTTCAGACCACTCTCAACCTCCCTGTTGCGCACACCCTGTCCTTAACCTGTGGCAACGACTAATCTGTTCTTTTCTCTGTTTGTATAATTTTGTCATTTCAAGGACGTTATGTAAATGAAATCATACAGCTCGAGGCCTTATGGAATGGGCTTTTTCAGTCCTTCTAGTTCTCTGGGAACTCATCCAAGTTGTGGAGTATACCAGTGGTTCATTCATATCTTTTTATTGCCGAGTAGCATTCTATGATCTGGATATAGCAGTTCATTTTTTAAATGAATTTTCAACACTGTCCAGGTTGAACACGCTGTGTTTGTGGCTAGATGAGGCCCCTGGGCCACCAACTTGCACCTCTATTCTGGAAGATGTTAGTGGTCCCTCTGGTCTGGAAGTCTAGGATTTTGGCCTTTCCCAGGCACAGTCTCCCCTCCGTTATCTATGTTTCTGGCTCTTCCTTGCCTGCTTTGTCCTATGTCCTCAGCTAAGAGGGCTGCGGGCTGAGCAGAGGCCTTTCTGGCAGGAAGTGGCAGGAAGTCTCGGCCCCCAGTATATGTGTGCCAGCAGCCTTGTGAGTATACGTGTGCACGCGTGTGCCTGGCTGTGCTCAGGCCTAAGTGGGAGGGGTAGTCAGTGGTGTTTGGAGGCTTCTCTCTGGGGACAGAGAACGGTTGGCAGAGACTGGGGCAGCACAGGGAGTTGGCAGGTCTGCTCACCCAGCCTCGTCGTGGGGACAGGCGTTCCTCTTTCTTGATGCCCAGCTAGGGGACAGAGGCCATGCAACGCTTGCCTGCCTATGGTGCTCAGTCCCGAGAGCCCACAGCCAAAGCAGCCCTGCCCAGCCCTAATCACATGGGCCAGGGAGAGCCTGGAGACCCCCAACCACCCCGGCGCCCCGCCTGCCCTCAGGTCCACTAGCCAGGCCCCTTCTCCATGGCTCACTCAAGTCAGGGACAGTAGTCCATCCATCCTGGTCCTCATAAATCTGGTCTTGCCCCAAACCAGGCCTAACCACCTGGAAATTACCCCATGGGTGGCAAAGCCTCTCCACGCTGAACCCTCCCTCCCATGCCCTCTGCCCCAGCTGTCAGCCAGGGTGATGGCGGATACGTCCCCTAACCCCTTCTTTCTTGCTTTCTCTCTCTCTGTCTCTGTCTCTCTGTTTCTCTCTGTGCCACAGGGAAAGGTTTGAAACGGAACGTAACAGCCCACGTTTTGCCAAATTACGCAACTGGCACCATGGCCTTTCGGCCCAAATTCTTAATGTTAAAAGCTAAGAGGCTGTCTGGAACCCCCCATTCCCTGCAGGCCTGACTCCTCCCTCCTTCCCCCCCACACAGATCTGGCATGTGAGCCCCATGGTGATGCTTGAGAATGTATAGCTGTGCTGGGGGGCACCTTCGCTAATCACCCGCAGCAGCTGTGCTCTCTGCCCAGCCCAGCGCTGACGGCCCAGGCCCAGCCCCACGCAGCACTGCACCCACTCTACCCCTGCCCTTCACTGCAACCCTCACCACCCCCAAAGGGCCCAAGCCTCTGCTCCCCTGCGCAGGGCCTTCCTGTAGATCAGAGAGGACGCGATGGGGTTTGCTGATAGGACATCCCCAAACCAAGGGAAACAGACTGCCACTGGCCCATTCCCCCACCAGCCCCAGCTCCCGGGAGAAGCAGCCCGGCCTAGTGCCATCCTGGAACGAGCAGCCCATAGATCAGGGTCCTGAGAAGAAGCCAGCTCCCCGGCCCCACTTACTCCCTCGTGCCGTCTGCAGCCAGGCAGCCCAGGACAGGGCTCCCTGCAGAGGAAGAGGAGGCCCCAGGGTAGATGAGGGAGAGGCCCCTCCTGGCCGTGGCAAGACTGGAGCACGTGTTTCCCTCTCTGTGCTGTGTGTGCTGGCTCCCTAGTTCTCTCTCCTGTACATACAAGCATGCTTATTCCGAAATAAAGAGGATATGAAATGAACCAAACCTGCCCCAGTCCTGCTGTGCCTGTGTGCGAATCACCCAAGGGGGCAGGTCTGAGATGGGGAGCGGACAGGTGCCTGTAGGAGAGGGGCAGGGGCAGTGCCCACTAGGGCTGGGATTTGTTGTTCAGTCACTCAGTGGTGTCTGACTCTTTGCAACCCCGTGGACTGCAGCATGCCAGGGTTCCCTGTCCTTCACCATCTCCCAGAGTTAGCTCAAACTCACGTCCATTGAGTCAGTGATGCCATACAACCATCTCGTCCTGTCGTCCCCTTCTCCTCCTGCCTTCAATCTTTCCCAGCATCAGGGTCTTTTCTAATGAGTCAGCTCTTCACATCAGGTGGCCAAAGTATTGGAGTTGCTTTAGCATCAGTCCTTCCAATGCAAACCACTGTTTCCCTGTCCCTATGGCCCTGCCCAGGGCTCCAGAGAGCAGGCAGAGAGGACAGTGGGTGAGAAGCTGTTCTGTGGGCTAGAGGGCAGCCTTCGCCTCCTTCGGGTAGCGTGTGTGAATGCTCCCTGCCTCCCCTCCCACACCAGCCACAGCCGGCAGGCCGAGCCAGCCCTCCTTCCCCATTGGAAAGCGCACCACAACCCTGGTTCCAGGAAGGCGCTGCACATGCTCAGCCCTGGCCAGGAGGGAGAGAAGTGGCTGAGGCGGACACAGCTGGACTAAGGAGTGGCTCACAGGGAGACTGCAGGGCTCCCTCATAAGCAGGCGATGGCTCAGGAGGGAGGATCTGGAAAGTGTGCCTGGTGGAGGCTTGCTCACGTGGCAAGAGGGCAAGGAAGGTTCTCATTCCTGGCTTCCACACACCTATGGCCTGTCCTAGTCCTGAGCATGTAGGAAGGGCCAGTCTGGCAGGCCCATGTCCTCCCTACTCACCTGCCTACTCATTAGCCTCATCCCTGACTGAGGGAACCCCAAGCTGAGAACATGAGGTCATCAACACTTGACAAATAATGACAGGTGTTGAGGCCCATCCTTCAGGACTCCCCGCCACCCCCGGGACTAGACTGGGCTGGAGCCTTGCTCCCGCTCCCACTGCCCGGGCACAGGCTTGCTTTCTGCCTCCAGGGACCCTGGCAGTCCCATCTAGAAGGGCTGGTCAGGGAGCGTGTTCTATCCTGCCTACCACCCTGAGATGTTCCCCAAAGTGTCCTCCCCACACACACACACCCTCTTGTTCCAACTTGACCTCCCATCTCATCCTGCCTCTAGCAGTCTGACCCCAGGGTCAAGGCAGGGACCAGGCAAGGCAGGCTGGCCAGGGGATCAACAGGCGAAGTGGGGAGAGGTGTACTTTTGCCTGCATTTAGGCATCCTCGGGCATGCTCATATTCAGCTGACCTTTTATTGAGGACTTCCAAGACCAGGGGTAGGCTGGGGGTTGAGGGCTGCCAGGCAGAGCGAGGCCGCGGTAGTGGGTGTCCTAAGACCAGCAGAGGATCTGAGCTAATCCATCAGAGCTGGTGGCCTCCCAGTCCCCTGTCCCTATCACCCCAGCCTATCAGATGGAACCCTCTTGGATCCACCTAATTGAAGTCCTGAAAGGCTATTTGCTTTCCAGCCCACCTGGTGTCTCCCCAGTGACCCCAGGCCACTGCAGGCAGCACTTTGGGTGGCCCCAGGCCAGGGGTCTGTGTGAAGCACTCTGAGGCAAACAGGAGCGTGTCCTTACTCAGCATTCCATGTCCATGGGCATCAGTCGAGGCACTGGGTTCCTGGCCACTGTGGGTGCCCAAGGAATCAGAAATGGCTGATGTGGTTGTGACTCACCGTGATGAAAGGCTGATTGTGTGAGGTCCAGAGACAGGGATTGCTTTTCCATTTGGAGTATCCAGGAAGGCTTCCTGGAAGAAGGGGTCTGTGTGTTTGATCTTCGGGAACAGATAGGAGTGGGGCATGCACAGTCACGGAAGGCTGCATATGTTATTCTAAGCAGAGAAAACAGAGATGCTGATGAGAAGGAATGTCCCAGAACCCTGAGTTAATTATTTTGACTGGAATGGAAGACAGGCAGAGGATGTTATGGTTAGCAGTGGTCCGGAGCTGGAATGCCAGGCTCTGGATTTTGACTCTGTTCCAAAAGCAGTGTGGAACTAGGGAAGGTTGCAGGGCATCATTCACACCACAGCCTGAGGGGGTTGCTGTGTGCTGAGCAGCTCTGGGGGGCTGTCACTGCATGGACCACAGGTCACAGGGCTCCTGGAGTCACGCAGTGCGGCAACACTGCTGCAGAGTGACGTGATCAGGGCCGCCCTGAGCAACTGCCATCAGGCTGCAAGGTGGAATGCTGACTGGGCGGGTGGCAGCATGAATAGCTTCAAGACCAACCACGTGACTGGCATTCTATCATCACTGAAGCAACACAGATGTTCATATTCCATTCTTTTAGCTAATACAAATAGCATCATCACCCCAGGAAAGGTAAACACCGCTCAGCACCATCAGTCACGGCATGCCCACAGCATGCAGTGCCAATAGTTCCAGCCTGAGCCCGGTGACCACAGAGCCCTCCTGGCCCAGCACCGCCACCGTTGCCAATAGGAGCAACAACCAAAGGCCACTTCAACAGACAGAGCAGGGAAGGGTTGGCACCCTGCACCCTGATGCCAGCTGGGTGGAGGGAAGAGGTGGACTGAAAGGGGGACTGTAGCCAGGGTGTGTTTCTCCTCTGGCGGCACCCTTCCCAGGCAGCCCCCGGCCAGTTGATGTAGTTGGGTTGGCTTGGTTTTTGCTTAGATGTTTAAGGTGAATTATGAACCAGGCCAGAGTCCTTGGCCAGGCTGGGGTGATCCAACAGGCACTGTCTTCCGGACTGAAGCCAGGGTCTAGTAAGCTCTTTGCAGTGCTTGATTTCTGAGACCCCCTCCTCAGGGACTTTCAGGCATGAACTGATCTGGACAAGAACCCAAGATCCTTCTGGATGCTCGTCAGTGGTGCTCCTACCTTCCCTAGGCCTGGCTGCTTGGCGTCTGTAGCCAGTAACCCAAGATAGGCGGCTACCCAGTCACAACCCTGAGCAGCAGGCTCATAGTGTGCCCTTTGTCCTGCCCTGTGGTAGATGAGATTTCCCAGGGCCATATCCACTCCAACTTCACCCCCCAAGAAGCCAGGATTCATGTGGAGCTATGCCTGGGGAGAGCAGCAGGTAAGCTGGTCTGACAGGGGATTGGAATACAGGAGACAGGTAAAGCCAGTTTCCTATTTGTCCTGAAGAGAAGGGTATTTTTATTACTGCTGTCTGCAGTTCCCAGAAGTCCCCTGGAACCATGTGGCAGGGTTAGGGAGAAACAGCTAAAGGAAATGGGGCATCCTTTGGCAGACAGGCCTTCCCAAACGTGTCCACGCCGTGGAGGTCTGGGCAGCCAGCTCAGTGGGGATGTCAGAGCCTGCAGCTGCTTCTCTGAGGCAGCCACTTCATAGGCATGGCTTCCAGAAGCCAAGTTCTTTCTTGAGGGGGGTGTTGAGTGGCCTCACGGTGGGCCAGGACTGGGCACCACCATGAGCCTGGGAGCTGGGGTGCCCATGGCTGCCTCTCTGAACCACTAAGCTGGGAAACGGCCGAGCAGGGCATGGCCAGGGCCCTTGTCCCCTCCAGATGCTTCCTGGGTGGTGACGGAGAAAAACAATGCTCCCGCCCGCGTGACAACCAACTCGCAGCCTTACCTCTTCTCCAGCTGCTTCTTCCTGACCCTCTCCTGCTGTTTCATGCCCTTCTCTACCATACGCCTCCCTGGACAGAGGAGAGCAAGTTGTGATGCCTTGGGCAGCAGCCCGTGGCCCCCTGGCACTGCTGTCTGGGACGGACCTGTGTAGCACCTTGTTACTCGCAGTGTGGTCCACAGACCAGCGGCATCAGCATCACCCGGGAGCTTGTTAGAAATTGGACTCTCAGCCCCGCCACCCACTTTCTGAGCCAGAAGCTGCGTTTTTAACAAGATTTCCAGGCCAATTTGCCCACATATTCAAGCCCGAGAAATGATATAGTAGTTAGGGATCACATCCGTCTCTGGCACTTGGTGACAAAGTGATGTTTTAGTGGAGAGTCAGTCTTTCTGGACCTCAAGTTCCCCATCTGTGAAATGAGGATCTTGATACCAATTGCCCAGCCAGGTTGAAAGGATCAAGTGGAGTAATGGGGTACTGCTTATATAGCTGTTTAGTGCAAGGCCTGGCATATGATAAGCACTTATAGAGGGAAGGGGATTATTCTAATTATTTCAAACAAGAATAGTGCCTTTTGCTTGGGAAAGATTCTACTTGACTGGGGGCCACTTGAAGTACTGGGTAAGGCTTCAAATCTATCACCTACCAAGTTCTAGGAGCTCCAGCAATGGAATTCTCTGCCTCCATTTCTTCTCCTATTAAAAAGAATCTGTAACACCCACATCAGAGGGCTTTTGTGAGGATTTAAGACAGGCCTGGCACATAGTGGGAGGTCAATAATTGAATGTCATCACATGAGGAAAATCATTCCCACCTATAGGATTTGCAATATCCTGGGTGACAGAGGATGAAACGGTTGAATGGCGTCACTGATTCAATGGACATGAACTTGGACAAACTCAAGGAGATGGTGAGGGACAAGGAAGCCTGGCGTGCTGCAGTCCATGGGGTCATGAAGAGTCCGACACGACTTGACCACAAGTTGCCATCATAGAAAGTATAGCTCTTAGTCCAATAACCCAAGTAAGCAAAGAATGTACATTTCTTTGCTTTCCTAAATTCAGTTTTTATTCTCTGCCTCATTTCACAGGGGGCAGAAATCTAATCTCATTGACCCAGGCTCTGATGCTCCTCTTTCGTCTGGGGTGGTTTTGGGGAAGAGGCGCTTGCAGAATGCCAAGGCTGGTGGGGTGGGGAGCCTGGGCACCTGGTCCTTGATCATGATCTACCCGTGCTGGCATCTGCTGGGACATCCCCCTCCCATCTGGTCACAGTGGTCTGTACTGGCAGAGCGGTCAGCTCTCATGGTCCCGATAACAGGGCCTTCCACATGTGCAGGCACTCAGCGCCACGTCCACATCGCTCTCAGGGCTGTAGGAAGCCGTCCATAGCCCCCAGGCCACAAGATGGCCTGCAGATCTTTGGGCTGTCTCAGGCCTGCCCGCCCCTTCACCAGGGGCCTGAGCACAGGGGAACCTGTGGTCCTGCTGCTTCGGCAGAATTTGCCCAGAAAACAGGCACAGCTGCCTCTGTTATTGAGTCCCTCACTCCACGTTGCCCCCTTTCTTGTTCAGATGACCTTGGTCTGCTGGCATGGTAGCTTTTTCCCGTCTTCCAAATGTACCATCAGTGCTCCGAGTCCTTCACAGCCTAAAGCCCGAGTTCTCACAACTTCAGAACTTAAGCCCTTGACAACAAAATATCTTGCCTCTGTTTTCTTCCTTGTATAATCCCTTCTCAAAGGCAGTGCTTATCTCTGACTAAACAGGGAACAGTGAAAGAAAGAGGAAAACGGGATGGGGGAGAAAACTTGGTTGATGATTTAGATTCCTTTTGGACCGCACTGGTTTTATAATGCATGTTGAGAAAGGGGAATCATGTAGGGGAATCTCAGTTGGCTTGAGAATATTTTTGATGTTCCTGTGATCCGCCCTGAGGTCTGAGCCCTTCCTTCTGGGAGCCCTGGGTTGTGGGGGTGCTCTTTCCCTCAGCCTGGGAACAGGCCTCCTGGAAGATCCAGCTCTGGTCACAGTAAGGCTGGTAACTTCTGCCCAGCCTGCCTCTGCTGCGGCCACCGCTCCCCCCTGCAGGGTGGCGCCCTTGACCTGTTGTCTTTCTTGGTCGCCTCATCAGCACCCCTATTGAGCATGCTCCAGTGTGCACCAGCCAGGCCGCCACCCCGCTGCTGCCCGCTTCTGCCCCGTCGCCTGCTGCTGCCCCTCCCAGCACAGCCTCTCCACCCCCGGCCACAGCCGCTGCCCACGCTGCCACCGCCTCTGCCACAGCCCCTGCCTCAAGCCCTGCGGACAGTCCAAGGTAACTGGCCCACAGGTGCCGGCTTTGCCCGTGGGGAAGAGAGGCAGGAAAGGCCTCCCCCGGGTCCATCTGTCGGCAGCTGTGTTGGGCCCTCGGAAAGGCCCGTCCAAAGTGGTTAGGACCCTTGGACCCTGGGCTGAAGGGGATACTGGAGGTGCATTTCAGGGAGGTGCACTGTGTGTGTGGCTGAGGACAGAGCCTGGACGTGTCCCCCTGCCCCAGGGGCACATGCTCTAGGGAAAGAGGTAAAAGTCTCACTCTCTCTCTCTCACACACACACACACACACACACACACACACACACACACACACGTAAGGTTAAATAACAGAGAGAGACTGTGTGGAAAATCCACGTTCCTGGAACTGGGATTACAGAGAAAGAAAGGAAATCAAGGATGCCTCCGTGGAGGAGGGAGCGTTGACCTGAGCACTGAAGGTGGGTCAGACTATTTACAAACTACCTCGCCCTTGTCTCTTACCGTCTGTTCTCTTGATGGAGAAGCACGCTAGCTCCAGAGACACCTGGTGCAGTGGGACTCACATCTCTGCTCTACCACTTACTATCTGTAACTTCTGAAAGTGACTCAACTCTGCAGAACCTCAGCTTCCTCATCTCCTAAGGCATTAATGCACATGCATTAGTGCATAATGCCAATAATTTTGTAGGGTCAGGATAGAAAAAGCGTGCATAAAACACCCAGCACCCAAAATGCCCTCAAGTATTGCAAGCTACTGCATTCCCGTCTGCCCTCATGGCTACTCAGCAAAGGCAGCGGAGGGGAGGTGTTGAAAAGGATGAGGGGAGGTGTAGGGAGGCAGAGGGGGAGGCTGGACAGGTCATTCTGGAGCGGCCAGGCAGTGTAACAGGCCGGGCAGGCCCAGCTCTTTCTGGGCTGTGTAGAGCTGCCAAGTTGGTGTTTGGAGTCAGAGCCAGCTTTCCCAGTCTCCACACTCACCTCCCAGGGTTTTGCTGAAAAGGACACCTTTTCAGCAGGTCAGGGTGCATGGTTCCCTGCTGCAGCCTGAAGCCAGGATGAAGGATGGGCAGAGTGGCCTGTGTGCCCTGCTTCTACCCCCTGGCTTCACAGTGACCCAGGTAATGCTGAGCCCAGCCTTTCCCCAGCCCAACTCAAGTATCAAGGGTGAGCCTGGACCAGGCTTCCAGGGTCCTCATTTCCCAGCTTCCTGGGGGCACTTAGCAAGCTGCTTCCCTTCTGCACACCAGAGTCTCTTTAAGTAAGGCCTTGTTCCCCACACAAAGAAGAAACTTTGAGGGGGATAAGACATGTCCCTACTGTCTAGTGAGAAGATGCCACCCCAGTTTGAGGGGAAGGCTTTAGATGCCTGGGTCCCATGGACAGTCCAGCCCCAGCCCTGCTGAAAGGCAGGCTCCAGCACCACGTTCCAGGCCTCCTTGTCTGGGGGGCCTCGGGACCCCCTCAACAGAGCAAACCCTCCCTCCACTTTGCCTTACAAAGAGATGTGAAGCCTGGGTGGAGAGTGGAGAAAGCCATGGAGGGCTGCCAGCATCAGGCTGGAGCAGAGGGGGCCAAGGGACCTCACTCTGGGCCCAGCTCTCTGCCCTCCTTGTTGCATGGGCTGGAGTGGTGCCAGAGGGAGCCAGTGGGAGACAAATGGACACTCCACATGGCCTCAGAATTCCTGCTGGATATCCTAAGCCTCTGCTTGCTCCCCCAGCACCAATCTCTGACAGATTACCTGTGGCTCCTGGAGCGCTGGGAAAGCATCCTCCACTGGTGGGACCAGCTGACCCTTTGTCTTCTTCTACCACAGTGGAAGCTAGGCACCGTTTGGACATGGCCTTTTCCTCTTCCACTGAGGCTCCTACTCCACGGGTCTTAACAGGGATATATCAGAGAAGGGCAGGCCCAGAGAGGGGAGACAGTGGTCTCACTCAACCAGAAACACGACCACTTGGCAGGACAGGCCCCCAGGTCAGGCACAGTGGCTCTCTGAGACGCTTTCTAACTAATTGTCTGGGGCAGCACCCAGCCCCTTCTGGACCCATTTAGGAGTTTGGTGGTGGATTCTAAGCTCAGGGCAAGCCTCTCCCAGAGCCCCAGAGGCTTGTACTCCCTTATCCTATGACTCTGCCCAGCAGAGATGGGCAGGCCCTGGGCCCGTGAGAGGGAAACAGAAAGCAGTATAATTCCAGGGGCTCATTTCTCCACTCCCCGGTCAGTGTCCCATTTTCCCTGGGTGTGGGTCATGTCATCCCCATTAGTGCATGAAAGATGCAGAGAGCAACCAGGGACATGTTCTGTAAGGCATTTGTTAGTTTTAAAATGAAGAAAAGATGAGGGACTTCACAGGTAAATGAAATTGGGAAACACTGAATCAGACATTGAACAGGCTGCTTAGCTGCAGGAGCTCTTGGAGTCTTTAGTTCTCTGAGAGCAGAGGCCAAGCACAGCATCTCCTGAGGGCAATGAACTGGTACATTGCTTTTTTCCATCTCTTTGGTCCCAGGGTCCCTGGGTCATAAGTGGGAAAAGGCCTGCTTTGGGCCTCTTGGCAGCTAACGCAGTGGGAGGAGGGCAACAGAAATTCTATACAGAAGAAGAGCCTCTGAGTATGTTGGGGGCTGGGGGGGGTGGTCTCCTGACAGCCCCTCCCTGGAGCCTGGGACTTTGCTGCTCCTTCCACAACAATAGAAAGGGGGAGGGGGAGGAAGCCAGGTGGTCTGAGGCTGTGAGGGGCCCCAAAGGTTGGGAAGTAAGTTTGCCTGTCTCCATCTTTCCTCTTTCCTGCCTCGACCTCCTTGCCCGCCCCAGCTTCCCACCCCCATCCCTCCGTGTCTCCACACGGGGTGGAGGGTTTCCCATCACCCTCTGGTCTGACTGGTCCTCTCCTCCCTCTGCTAAGGTGGTAGCAACGGGCTGTAGTGTTCACAGAGTCTCTGCTGCTTTCACCAGGCTCGCCAAGACGTAGCACCCAAAGAGCAGCTTCATCTCCCTAAGACCTCCTGGTCTTTTCTTCGCAGCCTCTGGCAGCTCCCTAGGCACATCTTTGTCAGGTTTCCTCCTTACAGAGCCTCTTTAAAGATCTGGGAGCCAGCCTGCCGTGGCTTCAGGCTCTAGGGCCTGGCTAGGGTGTCCTTCTGGCTGCTAACTCTTCCCCACTTGGTTCTAGGCCCCGGGCCTCCGCCTACAGTCCCGCTGTGGCCACCTCTCCAGCACCTGCTGCCCAAACACACAGCGAGGCCCCAGCTGCCCCTGCACCCAAGCCCCGGGTTGTCACCACTGCCAGCATTCGGCCTTCTGTCTACCAGCCAGGTGAGAGGCAGGGTTGGGGGACGCTGTCTAGCCTGGGCATGGGCTCCAGGGGTCAGCTCTAAAGCCACATCCGCCAGAAGGATGGGGGTTAATGACGTTCACCCTCCCTTCTTCCAATTATGGACCAGAATCCTATGGAAGCTGTCTCTGGCACTGCAGAGACAGATGGGCAGTGCCAGGCAGTAACAGAGCCTCCTAGATCTCAAGACATTTCCTGCCTGGGGAGTTGCAGGCTCCAAGTGAGCAAGAGAGGGTTTGGGGGGAGGGTCTTGTTCCTCTAGGAGTCTGGGTCTGATTCAAGCCAGTGGATGCGGAGCTATAACAAAAGTGCCATGGGCTTTGGACAGACCTACGGTATAATGTGATGCTGGGCAAGCTGCTCACCTGTCCGGTCTTTGGTTTCTTCAGCTGGGACAGGCTAACTAGAGGCATGGAAAGCACATGTGACGGGCGGGAGAGGGACCCACACAGGGTCGGCCAGTGGCTGGCTTCCCTGGCTCTGTTCTAGGCTTTCTCATCACTGCAGAGCCAAGGGCTCAGCCTATGTCCTCCCTTTTCCTAGGCAAAGTTGGGCCTTCCCCAGAGCTCCAGGGCAGTTCTCAGGCTGGCTTAGGTATCTCCCCTGGCATGCCCCCGCTCAGTGAACGTAAGGGAAGATGAGACAGGGATTGAGACGAGAGGAGCCTTGTTTGGGGTGTTGACTTGATGTGTAGGGCAGAGGAGCCATGACCAGCCATCCGTTTCATAAAACACACTCTGACAGCAGGGTCGAGTGTGGGTGGAAGTGGCTTTAGCGTCAGGCTCCATCGCCAGGCCCTGCTCTGCTATCCACAGTAAAGTACCCCATCTCCCCGGCCTGAATTTCCTCGTTTAAAAAACAGGCATGTTGTCTACACCTGATGCTCTGGAGATGAGAATGAAGCACCCAGGACAGTTCTTGGTACACGAGAGGTGCCCTGCTCTGTCTCTTCAGAAGCGAGAACACAAGAGTTTTGAGATTAAAAGTCCATAGTATTAGGGAGCAATTTACAGCCGGCTGCGAGGATGGAGCTGGAGGAAGCAGTTGCTCTGCAGCGATGGGGAGCACAGGAGGGAGGGTGATAAGGAGTTTGGGGGAGCAGCTGCGAAAGGAGGTGAGGCTCTATCGGGGCGCAAGGTGGCCATTTCCGCCCTGGCCCGGGCTCCCCTCCCAGGTGGGCCCTTAGCGCATCTTCCGGGCGGCCCTGGCTTCGGCGCCCCCGCCCGGGCCGCCGGCTCTCTTCTGCAGGCCCGCCAGGGGGCGGCACGGCACCAGTGGCGCGCGCCGCCTGGCCCGCGGGCGCGCCCCCTCCTCCTTCCGGGCCTGGAGCCCGGGCGGCCGAGACGAGCCGGAGCCCCGGAGCTGCGCGCCTCTGCCGCGTTCCCAGGCCGGCAGACGTTAACTCATTCCTGCCCGGCGGGTGGGGGGAGGAAGCAGCCAGGCGGGCTCGCGCCGGAGCCGGCCTGCCTCCGCCCCCTCTCCTGAGGGCGGAGTCCCCGGGAGGCTGGCAGGCGGCCCGGCGAGGTACGGGGAACACGGGCCCGGGGCCCCTCCCCATCTCGCCTCCGCCGAGCCCGGCCCCGGGGCGGGCGGGGAGCCTGTGTGCAGCCCAAGCCGCAGCTCCTCACGAAGGCTCCTCCGGGCCGACCGTGGCGTTCGCAAGCCGGGTCCTACCGCTGGCGCCGAGACCGGGCGGCCGCTCCCTGGAGCACCTGGGGCCCGGGAGGGGACCGTGGGCGGAGGGGCCCCCACACGGGCCGAGGGAAGCCACGTCGGCCCGCGGGCCGGGTGGGGGCCAGGCGCTCGCGGGAGCCGGGCCCGACCTGGAGTGAGTCAGAAATCACCTTGGTTAATTACACATTCCCGAGCCGCCGAGTGCGATAGGGGCCTTTTGAGCTTGCCAATTAGAGATGAAATATCACCTTCTAATTTGGACGGGCTTCATTCCATCAAGCAGAAATAGCAACAGCCTCGGGCTCGGAGATGGGATATCAAGTCTCTCTCCTGGCACGTCGGGGATGGCGGGGGCAGCCAGGCTGGAGGGCGCTGAGGGAAGAGAACTGCGAAGCAGCTGCTCCCTGCGCCCCGGGCCTCACCGGGTACTTGATGGTGGAGGGAAGCTGCTGGCCTGCGCCGGGAAGAAGGGAAGGGCCTTAGCTCGTAGTGGGGTGGGGGTTGCCGGGGGACTCTTGGGCAAGGAATCAGCCCACCGTGCCCAGATGCCAGCGTGCCTCTGACCTGCTGAGACCTTCGTGTCTTGGGGGTTTAGAAAAAGGGAGTGAATCATGGAGACTGGAAGGCCTTCCAGATGAGGGAAGAGAAAGACTGCCTGGCAGAGGCAATAGGGTTAGTGTTGCTAGAGAGACGCTGGAAAAGTGGGCTAGGGCCAGATTTGGAAGGGGCGTGCTAAAGCCTGTTTTTCTGCCTGGGGAGTGGTTGAGCAGGGATCTGGGGTTGAGTCCTGTATCCGGAGCGCCAGTTTCAGCTCGGTGTTGCATAAGCTCTCCAAGCCTCAATTCCTCTTCTGTAAAACGGACTAGAGACTATTACCTGCCTCATTGGATTGCGGCAAGTATTGCGTGAAATAATGCACATAAGGCCCTGGCGTGTGAAAGCAGGCAGTACTTGGTAACTGTTGTCCCGATTAGGATGGCGCTATCTGGTAACAATACATTTTCCAGTAGCTACATTTTTAAAAAGTATATATTCAATTAAAAATAAATTTACAGAAAGTATATGGAAGCAGGTGAAATTAATTTTAATATATTTTCTTTAACTCAGTATATTCAAAGTATCACTTTAATCAATATAATCAATCAATACTAAATTAGTGAGATATTCTACCTTCTTGTACTAAGTCTTTAAATATTGGTGTGTATTTGATATTTATAGTCTGTCTCAGTTTGGACTAGCTGCGTATCAAGTGCTTAATGGCCACATTAGGACTATGTACTGGATAACACAGTATTAGGATTAGGTCACATCTTCCATCCTCTAAATCCTACAGTCTCCCTGGGCTGGGGTCCTTCAGGTGACGCCACGATCAAGCTGTGAGCTCATCTGGGCCACGAGACCCAGGGGTCACTCGCCTCACCATTCTCACTAGCATTTAGTGACATACACGGTGCCAGGTACTAGGCTAAGCCTTTATAGTTCTTATTTCCCTTTATCCTCCTAATGAGGTACTAAGAATTGTTATTGCCATTTTTAGACGAGGAAATTCAGGCCTAGAGATGTTAAAGAACTTGCCCAAGGACACAGAGCCAGGACGTAGCAGAGCGAGGACCTGGACCCAGGACTCTTGGTGCCTGTGCTGCATTGCCAGACCATGGGGTCTCCTCCAAGTTGACAGGTATTCCTGTCAACATGGTACACTCAAATCTTCTGGAAATCAGACTCGTGTTTTTTCACAGAGGCAGCTTAGGGTGATAGAAAGAATGGTTTTGGAGACTCACTCCACCGCTTACTAGCTCTGTCTGAGCCTCAGTGACCTCAACTGTAAAGAGGACCACCCAGTTGACTTGTTATGTGCCTAGCCTATCCTCTTAGTAAGTGGGAAGAGGATTCCTTATGGAGAAACTTTTACCTTTGGAAGCCAGCCTCACTCCCAGGATGGCTCTAGGGCAGGGCTGTGGAGGGTTTTATCCCTTCTGCTTTCAATCACAGGCCTGGTCCCTACCCATTCCCAGCAATAGGGTTTCCATGCCACCCAGCTCTGAAGGGCCAATCGTCTGGGAGCAAGAGGTACAGGCTTGGAGCAGCAGGTTAATCCAGGGGAACCAGGTGGGGAGAGACCAGAGGGCAGGCCAGGAACTTCAGCCCTGAGAATGACCTTCCTCTCCAGGCTGGAGCCTGCTGAGGGCTGCCTTCGCACCTATCAGCATAGTCCATTCACCAGGCCAGACACAGGGATGGGGAGGGAGGCTGCCCTGACACACTTCCTGGGGTAGAAGGGATAAAGCCTCTTTGCAGAGGAGCAAACTGTGAGCTGAGGTGAGGCATCCGGAACCTCCCTCCCTACGAGCGAAGGCTGGCTAAACCAGGTGTGCCGGGCGCAGCTGGGTCTGGCCCTGCTAGTTTCACAAGAGGCAGCAGAACTTGGAAACCTGGGTTTTGAGGCCCAGACCTCGGAGGGCTTTGGGTGAGCAGCTGCTCTGCTCCTTTGTGTTGCTGCCCTAAAAGGGTGTTCAGCCCTCAGTGAGCTGGAGGAGGGGAGTCCAGAAGCAGGGCAGGGAATTTTCCTTTTGCACTGGAAGGTAACCTCTAACAGACACTCGGACACACTCTCAGTTTCCATCAAAGCGAGGCAGGGGAGCTTGAGTCCCCCAGAGGCAACCACAGGCTGAGGAAGCAGCTAGACCTGGGCCGTGTCACTTCAGCATCTCTGTCTAGCCTTCCTCTGAATGATGTCTTCAAGACCCACCACCCCAATTCGAACCAAAATGGACTTTCCCCCATTACACATCAAGCCAAGCTGTTAGAAAAAACAAACAAACAAAACACTATTGCAACTAAACCTAAAATCTAAACTTGAAAACCTAACTGTCCAGTCATCGGCTTTGTCTCAAAGGCTGGACTAGGTCCAGGTTCAGCAAATGTATACGATTGAGGCATTTCAGATGTCAAATCGCTGGTCAGAGTGCAAACAAAAGCATCTTCCAGTCAAGGCCAGAATGACCCACTCTCACCCTCTCCAGCCCAGGGGATCCAGATACAAGCCTTGCCCGCACCCCCCGCCCCCACTCACTGTCTCCAGCAGGCTCCTGGCAGCCAAGGCCTGGCGGAGCCCCACCCCACACAGCTGCAGATATTTATAGTTCTATCCCTTCCCAGCCCTGTCCGAGCTCCCCAGGGCTCTGCTCCATGGCTCTTTATCTCCCTTGGCTCCTTGCTGCAAATTCAAATCAAGGCCATGAAGAAGCTCGGGACGCATCTCTGTGTAAAAACTGGAATTATGCCGCTCTAATATGAAAGTTGTCTTTTATAGTTCTCTGGCTGAGGGTGAGGGAAGCTGGGAGAGATGAATTCCTGACACATTTTTCTTTGGATATTTTTGGCTTGCAGTGCCTGCATCTACCTATAGCCCATCCCCAGGGGCCAATTACAGTCCAACCCCCTACACGCCCTCCCCTGCCCCTGCCTACACCCCATCCCCTACTCCTGCGTACACCCCTTCCCCTGCTCCCACTTATTCCCCCTCCCCAGCACCAGCCTATACCCCCTCGCCAGCCCCAAGCTATAATCCTACGCCCTGTAGTGGGGGCCCTGCGGAGTCTGCCAGCCGCCCCCCATGGGTGACAGATGACAGCTTCTCTCAGAAGTTTGCTCCTGGCAAGAGTACCACCACTGTCAGCCAGCAGAGTCTGCCCCGAGGCGCCCCTGCCTACACCCCACCGCCACCGGCTCCCCAGGTGTCCCCCCTTGCCAGGGGTACGGTGCAGAGGGCCGAGCGCTTCCCAGCCAGCAGCCGGACTCCACTCTGCGGCCACTGCAACAGCATCATCAGGTAAGGTCAGACCCCACTGAGCCCCTGTGCTGGGGTGCTGGCAGGGGAAGGGGGATGGGGGGGAGGGAGGTGCAGGGAGAAGGCCGCTTGCAGCGCAGCCTCAGGCCCCTCTTGCTGGCTGTCTCTGGGCTAACCCTCTCTGAGCTTTAGCTTCTATGCCTGTGTGACACCCACTTCCCCAGGGAGTTGTGAGGATTCCATGAGGTAAGTGGGTGAAGCTCCAGGTTGGTGCTGTGCCAGCACCGCCCCCTTGGGCTAAGGCTGGGTTCTGAGAATTGCAAGTCTGGTTGGTAGGTTTATTAGGTCTGTTGCAAGCTGGCTGACAGTGCTGGTTTTGACCCAGCTTTCCTTTGGGGCTGCTTCTGGGTCTATTCAGTCAGGCCTATGCTGCTCAGGGTTTTGGTGGCCATCTGCCACACTGAAAGGAAAACAAGTCATTTCATACTTAGAAGCCAAGGATCATGGGCGATACTTTTTGAATATAACATGTTTATAGTATGTGCATGTGTGTGGGGGGGATGAACTTATGTATATGAAAAATATACTTTTATTTAAAGATAAAGTATCTTAGAAAAAATATGGGGCTTCCCAGGTGGCTCAGTGGTAAAGAACCCATTTGCTAATGCACAGGGTAAAGAACTCTCCTGCCAGTGCAGGAGATGTGGGTTCAATCCCTGGATCAGGAAGATCCCCTGGAGAAGGAAATGGCAACCCACTGCAGTATTCTTGCTTGGGAAATCCCATGGACAGAGGAGCCTGGCAGGCAACATTCCATGGGGTCACAAAAGAGTTGGACACAACTTAGTTGACCAAACAACAACAGAAAGAATATACTCATTAGAGAATAATTAGAAAATTCAGAAAAATTAAAATTAAAATATAAAGCATTTCTTTAGTCTCACTGTTCTGATTACTGGTCTAGATCCAGGTTTGTGTCCTGGGTCTAGCTTAATAGCCCTATAGCCTTGAACAACTTCCTTAACATCTGTATCTCAATTTTCTTATCTAAAAATGGGTATCATGATAGTACCTGCTTCACAGAGTCGTTGTGAGAGTTAAACACACTAATCAATGCGAATTTCTTCTTGAACGGTGCCTGGCAGAGAGTAAGCACCTAACAAATGTTAGCCACTGGCACCATCATATCCTGGTTCTTCTTACTACAAGTATTCACCTGAATGGATATCCCATAATACACTTACTGGGTCCCCTTGTAGTGGATGTTTGAGTCGCCTCCCCATTACTCTTTTTTGTAAGTGATGCAACCTCATCTTTTTTCATGGAGCTTTATCTGAATTTCCTGTTATTTCATTAGAACAGTCACAAAAGTCAGGGTTATCAGGGTCAAAGTGTGAATATTGTTGGGAGTTTTTGAAATACCTGGTCTTGAGCATTTGGGGCTGCTTAGGAGATACTGTCCTCTGCTTTCCCAGGGGCCCCTTTCTGGTAGCCATGGGCCGTTCCTGGCATCCAGAAGAGTTCAACTGTGCCTACTGCAAGACGTCCCTGGCAGATGTGTGCTTTGTGGAGGAGCAGAGCAATGTTTACTGTGAGCGGTGTTATGAGCAGTTCTTTGCCCCAGTCTGTGCCAAGTGTAACACCAAAATCATGGGGGTAAGTGGGCAGCATTCTTCTCCTCGGACCCTTGTCTGTTTTCCAACCAGTCTCTCCTCCTCCCCAATGTTGTGGGGTCCCATTTAGAAGCCAGGCAGTTGCCGTGCTAACAGAGCAAGAACAACTCCATTTCTATCCTAGAAGGGCATTGGTTTGGCACCAGTGAACTAGGGAACAAATGAGCTTGAAATGAGAGATCCCTGTATCCCTGGGCCACATAGCTTGAAGTGGCTTGCGGAGCTTTTGAAAAGCAAGTCACCTCACCATGTACCTCTATGTGGCTTTGACGCTCGATGCCCCTTTGGTAAAATGACAGTAACAAGCAGCCTCCCTCCCATTTTTAATGGGAGGGGAAGCATCGCAGCTTTTATGAGCACACACAGAACCTGGCACCCAGCAGGCACTGCGCGAGTAGGAGCGAGGTCGGCCACCTCTGACCTTCCTCGATGTCTCTGAGGCCCGCTTCCTGGGCTGCCTGTCCCGCTCCCTGATGGGGCGCTCTTGCACTGACCGAGGCCTGGTGTGGGCGTCAAGCCCGCCTCCTTCTCCCCGCTGACCTTTCTGTCCTGAACTGAGGCTCTTTTCCCCAGGAAGTGATGCACGCCTTGAGGCAGACGTGGCATACCACCTGCTTTGTCTGCGCAGCCTGCAAGAAGCCCTTCGGGAACAGCCTCTTCCACATGGAAGATGGGGAACCCTACTGTGAGAAAGGTAGGACCTCTGTGCTATGGGGAGGCCCCACAGTCTGGAAGAAGGGGGTTAGGGGTTCCCTTTCACAGACATTCAGTCTCTGCTACCTTCCCTGCACCAAATATGTGGACCCAAGTCGGCATCTGGTGACCATTTCGGAAACCTTTCAGGTGATTTTGATCTGGAGACCACGAGGCCTCGTCTGAAAAGGCTTTGGCTCTGGCCTTTGTTCCAGGTTCCACCTCAGGCTGGTTTTGTAACCCTGAATGAGTTACTAAAATTCTCTGAGCCTCACTTTCCCCATCTGCAGAAGGGGAAGATCAACACCTGTGTCATAGAGTTGTGGTGAGGATTAAACTCAGATAAAGTATGAAATGTGTTAAGTACCAAGTATGTGCAAGTCCCCTCCCAGCTCCTGTGATGTTTACACCTGGATGTTCCTTCGGGGTCCTGCCATGTGCTGTCTGAATTTGGAGTTTCTCTAATCCCCCCCAAATACTATATCTTATCTTAAAACTTGGAGTCAGTTATGGTAAATTCTAAAGACAAAGCATTCTGTTAGAGTTGGGCATCCTGGTTAACTAGCTATTTACTCACTCACTGACACTTACACGCTCATTTATTCATAGCCTGTCTGTCTCAGGTAAGGATTTGAGGCAGGTTCCAACAAAGGTAACATAAACATGAAAGTTAAGACAATAGAACTTTAGCAGATCAGCACCAAGTCGACGAGGGAAAAAGAAGCATGCTGATTATGACGAATAACAGAGCTGCAGTGACTGGGCAGCAAATTTGAGGGCAATAAAAGAAACACAGTGAGTTAGTTTACTTTAAAACCAGAAAGGAGAAAACATTTCAGTTCCTCAAGGGGAAAAGCAAAACAAAATAAAACATTTTTCCTCCCATTGACAATAAATCATAAAAGAAACTTCTTGGTGTCCGAGGCCCTGATGAATTCCCTTTCCAGCTCTAGGCTTCACGGGATGACGTTAAACGTCACTCGGTCATTCTGGCCTCAGTTTCCGTATCAGTGAAAGGAGGAAGGTAGCACCTGTCTTTTCCCTTCTTACATGGAAATGATGATGGTTGGTAATTAGTAAAAGTGCTGTGACACCAGAACTTCCCTGGTGGCCCAGTGGTTAAGACTCTGTGCTTCCATTGCAGGGGCACGGGTTCAGTCCCTGGTCTGGGAACTAAGGTCCCACGTGCCGTGGGGTTGTCCAAAAAAATGCTGTGGTACCAGTACAAATTGCTATTATCAGTCAACTAAAACCATTATAGCTTTCATAATGTGTGATAAGCCACAATTTATGTCTGAGGCTTGTGAAAGAATAACAGATCTATACCCTTCCCACTGCTCTTCTCCCTAGCAATCCCCCCCCCCAAAAAAAGGTTTTCAAAGATGATATTTTGAGTAAAAAGGGTCTTAAGGTGTTAAGACAAGGCTGCAAGGAAGCAGATTTAGTTTCAACCCCAGGCCACCCTGAGAGACCCTGACTAAAGTCCCTAAGGGGTCACTTCCAGGCAGTGTGATGATGGATCAGACGCTTACCCTTTCTGAGTCTCTTCCTTCCTCACCTAACTCTCAGAGGCTGTTGTGAGGATTAGCTGAGATAGTGGGCACAGAGTTCTTGACAGAGCACGTGCTCATGGTGAATGGGCAACAGGCATCGTCCTTCTAATGGTTTCGGGAGACCCACAGCTCTCCAAGGAGCGCAGTTTGAAACCACTCCCTTAAGAAGTGGGAGTCACTGAGATGTTTTAAAGTAAAGAAGTAACATAATCTGATTTTTATTCTAGCAAGAGCATTAGAAATTTAGTATGCTTGTTGAATGTGATAAAGAGTGACACTCTTATGAACAAGTAAAGAAAGGAGAGCTAGATGACCCAATGGTGCAGTAAAATCAAGCCTGATTGGTTAACCTACCCTTGAGATAAAATATCAGAGTCAGCCTTGAGGAAGGTCCCCAATATAATACCACGGGATATTGTGTTTGGTTCTGACCTTGTCATTTTTTTACTATTATAGGGAAACATGAGGGACCTTCCCTGGCATCCAGTGGGTAAGACTCTGCACTTCTTATGCAGAGGGCACAGGTTCCATCCCTAGTTGGGGAACTAAGATCCCACATGCCACATTGGCTGCGAGGCCAATAAATAAATAATTCATTAACAATGTATTAGAGTCAGACCTGTGATATCAAATTCCAAAACAAAGTGGCAGTTCTCCAGATAGTAAAAAGACAAGTTTAAAACAAAACAAAGCAAAATTAATCAGTAGACAGGACTAGACATCCCAGAAATAAATTCAAGCCCTTGCAAGAGCTTCTCAGTTGTGTCCACTTCTTTGTAGCCCCATCGACTGTAGCCCAACAGGCTCCTCTGTCCATGGGGATTCTCCAGGCGAGAATATTGGAGTGGGTTGCCATTTCCTTCTCCAGGGGATTTTCCTTCCCAGGTTGGAAATCAGATCCAACCAGGGATCAAACCCGGGTCTCCTGCATTACAGGCAGATTCTTTACCATCTGAGCAACCAGAGAAGCAAGAGCTTAATCTGTGGGGTGTGGGGGGGCCGGAAACAGGCTGCACAACAGCAAAAGGAATCAAATTTAACAAGGCTGTTTGAAACATATCTTTGTCCATTCATCATTTCACCATCAAATGTGTGCCAGTCGCTGTGAAGGGCGCTAAGCGTAGAAAAGAGGGTCGCTGCCCTGAAAAACCTCAAGCAGACCCATCAACGTCTGATATGCTGGCACGCACATGGACAGTGAAGAGACAGTGAATAGGCGGGTGGGTGGTGAATGAATGGGGAGGGAGAGAAGTCCAGGAGAAGCCCTCAGAAAGGCTGTCTCATCTCCCTTGAGTGGGAGAGGAATGAGGTCTTTCTAGAAGGAAGGCTGCCCGAAGGATTGCAGAGATTCAGGTAGACAAAGTGGGGAGGGATTTCTGAGTGCAGGACCCGGTTCATAAAGAGGCACAAAGATGGAGGAAAGAATCCAGGGCATCTGGAGACCAGCTGGGCAGAATGAAAAAGAACTCACAAGTGGGGTGCAGGGTTTTCTCTCAAGTGGAGGTAGGTTGGCCTATAGGCCTGCTTCTCATCACACACTAGGAAGTTCCTGCAGAGCACAGAGTGAACCGAAAACTTGCTACAACTCTCTTAAGGAAGCAGAGTGATGTTTTCCTACCTGGTGAGGCAATCGATTTTTGCCTACTAAAGAAACTAAGTATTCTATCAGAAACAAGATCGATGGCTTGCGATGTATGTAACAGTATTTGCATGACAAAGTATAATTAAACCCCCAAAAGGAAACCATACATTGGAAAAAATATGCAAGAGATACAACTTATCAAAGCTTCATGGCAAATAGATAACTGGAAATAGCGTGAAGTCACGGAGATGAGATGACCTTTGGAGTCCAGCAGGCTCCTGACCACCTGCTACAGCCAGGTTCATCGTCTTTAAAGTGAAAATAATATTTCATTGCAGAGTTACTGTGAGGATTAAACAGGAAACGTAAAAAAGCACTCGTACTAGCACATAGTAGGTACTCAAATCATGTTCCCTTCCCTCCTTTCATCGTCTTAAAGGCATTCAAAATGAAAGCCAACATTTTTGGTGCCCAGTACTTCATATACTTTATTATATTTAATCTGTAGTTATTCACATTATCTAGATGAAAAAGTGGAGGCACTGAGAAGTTAGGTGACTTGCCCCAGATTTGAACAATTCCTGTATACAGGTAGGATTTGAGCCCAGGTCTTTCTTTCTTCGGAATCCAAGTTCATGGCCCCCAGTACATGCTGACTCTCGGCAGCAGCCTAAGACAGTGATCAGGCACACTTTCCACAAGGGGATCAGAGCAGAAAATCGCTGTAAGAAAAAGCCAACTGTGGCAGAGCTGGAAAGATAAGTCCACTTACAGGGGGATAAAGGCTTTGTAAAAGGCATCAAGATTTTCTAGAAGGATCTGGAAGAGTTCTACTGTGAGTGCATTGGGAGTGCTGCTCGTGACCCAGCCAGGACAGTTTGTGGCTGAGAAGCTCGGGACCTGGCCTGCTGTCTCACTCTGGCTACAGCCTCTGGCTATAGCCTTTACCTCTTGGAGCCTCAGTTTCCTCACCCAAAAAAAAAAAACAAAACACACACACAAAATTAATCTTGCAAAGATTAAGTTCAGTCATTGATTTATCTTTTTTTTTCTCCAAATCATTGATTTATTGAGTCATCCATTCCCTCAGTCATTTGACATACATGTGTTGAGTACCAACTTGTGTGCCAGGCACTGTGCTGGGAGTACAAAGAAAACTAATACATAGACCTTGACATTGAGATACTAGCAAATAAGACCATCTATATGAGGATTCCTGGTAAACTGTAAAGCATTACATAAATAATATTTGGTATTATTATCCTCTTGGCTGGGGGAGGGGAATTACTTCTGACACAGTAACTCAAATACTGTTTCTTGTAGTGAAAATATATTATCAACACAGATACCTCACGACAGAAAAATAACCAAGTGAAGAACATTCCATAACTCTAAAAAAATGTTAAAGGCTCTCATTGCTCCAAAATAAGCATAGTTGCTGGGAAATAGGATTGCTTTTTCTTTTGGGGGATTGGTCTCTTTGGGCCAAAAGATGTGACAGAGGCAGAGAAAATCACCCTGCAGAAAGTTAATGACAGTTCCAGAAAGTGTTTGCAAATCAAACCAGCACACGGTGGTGACCAGCCTGAATCTGCACAATCCCAGTGCAAATTATTGGAAAAGGAAAGAAACCAATCATGTAACTGAGAATTTTGTGTGCCAGATGACAAGTAACCAATTAGGTTTCATCACTGCCTCAAGCTCAGTGATCTGGGCGGTTGTTCTGGTATTGGGTTGGTGTGGCTGGGAGGGGCATCCTTCCCAACCTGGTCCTTCCTCTGCCTTTCGTTTCAGACTACGTCAATCTGTTCAGCACCAAGTGTCACGGCTGTGATTTCCCCGTGGAGGCTGGTGACAAGTTTATCGAAGCCCTGGGGCATACCTGGCATGACACCTGCTTCATTTGCGCAGTATGTTTTCAGCCTGGTGTCCTGACTTTCTGAGAAGGGATTGGAGCGACAAAGTGGGGCCAGATGAGAAACTCTCCACATACTTTTCAACTGTTATTCTAATATTCTATCTTCTTTAAAAGCTGGAAAATACCATGATGCCTGGATAGGTCACAGTTGAGCCAAGCTTTATTACTAATAATGATTTGTAAACCATGGCTTTGTTACTCTCCACTTCATGAAGGACGGAGGAGTGTCTCAGGATGTGGCAAGCCAGTAGCTTGCTTCACTGGCAGTGCTCTCAATAAGTGCGAGGATCGAATGATGTTTGGATTTAATAGAGGCAGATGACTTCTCATGGTTATAAGTTGTTTAAGATATGACGACGTGATTCAAGGGTTTTCCCCCAAATGTTCACCATGAACATTAGATCAGAGCTTATTGATTAATCCTATGGAAAGCTGAGGTAAGATTTCTTTTGATTGAACCTTTAGAAGGCAGGACTAAATATAATTTCATTTTCCTACATGGTCCTGCTCTTGATATGCAGTTGCCAGGAGATAAATCCTGGATTAAGTATTAACCACGTGCAGTTTATTTCTGCTGAACAGCCAGGTCATTTTTACTGTGAGACTGACATTTTCTTTACAAGGGCTTTGGTTTAGGGAAGGGATATGACAATAAGCATGCCAACACTTAGACTCCACATTAGAGTTAGAAAATAGTTGTCCCTGATAAAACTCCATAATATGAGTTTGTAATTGACTAAACTTTATTTGGGAAAGTTAATGTGCTACTAGGGCTTTTATTTTTTTTTAACCAGAGCTGCTCAAGATAAATTTTAGGAATATGTGAAAGATCTATATGGCTTAAACTTGAATACTTTTTATAGACTTACGACATAGAGCAACCCTAGTCATAAAGTTCACTGCAATTCACTTCAGCTTTTACACTGCATGTCTATATCCCTTCCCATTTGTGGGGTGCATTGTATTCACTCTGTATAGTAGTTTGCTAAGGAGATCCAACCAGTCCATTCTGAAGGAGATCAACCCTGGGATTTCTTTGGAATGAATGATGCTAAAGCTGAAGCTCCAGTACTTTGGCCACCTCATGCGAAGAGTTGACTCACTGGAAAAGACTCTGATGCTGGGAGGGATTGGGGGCAGGAGGAGAAGGGGACGACCGAGGCTGAGATGGCTGGATGGCATCACAGACTCGATGGACATGAGTCTGAGTGAACTCCAGCAGATGGTGATGGACAGGGAGGCCTGGCGTGCTGCAATTCATGGTGTCACAAAGAGTCGGACATGACTGAGCGACTGAACTGAACTGAACTGAACTGAAGGCTACACAATATGAACAGCTTAAGCAACAGAAACTCTTATCCTCTCCCAGTTCTGAGGGCTAGAAGCCCAAATCCAAGGTGTCAGCAGGGCCCTGCTTTCTCACGCTCCTGGTGGTTACCAGCAGTGCTTGGCGTTTCTTGAGCTGTGGTTGTATCACTCCAGTCCCGACCTCCACCGCCACATGGTCACCTTCCCTCCGTGTCTGTCTTTCCATGACATTCCCCTCAGTACAGGTGTCTGTCTCTATGTCCTCATCTGCTCTTCCTATAAGGAACTGGCCATATTGGATCAAGGGCCCAACTTACTCCATATGACATCATCTTAACCTCCATCTTAATTAAATCTGCAAAGACCCTATTTCCCTATAAAGTCACTGCTTTCCCTGTTCTGGGTAGGCTGGAGGTACTCAGGATTGGGACTTGAACATGTGAACTTAGTGGTGGGGGGACAATTCAGTCCATAGCACTCTGATTTTCCAACCCTGTGAACACCTCTCATCACCTTTTAGGGTCTTTTAATTACATCAGGACCTCCCCTCCAAAAAGGGACAAAGCCATATAAATACACTGGCTTTGGGGCTGTCCCCTGCAGAGCCACAGCTCCGCAAGCACAGTACAGGGCTCTCTTGCCTTACCTTCAAGCCATAGCTTGTCTAATCCTAAGATGCTGCCTGTAAATCTGGTTACCCAACTTCTAGAAAGGTCTGAGAGACTTGCAGGAGGTTCAGGGAAGACAGTGGCACAGAAGGCTTGTTCTCTAAGGGCAGGCTGATGAGCAGTCTGTGTCACATGCAGAGGAAATCACACAAAGGTGAGCGTGGGTCTGCTCCCTCGAGCCTTCTGTGCTTGTCTGAGAATCATGATATGGTGCAAATCCCAGAGAGAGACCAGTAGAAGCAGTAAAGCTTGGGGTTGCTCAGTCTGAGATTACAAATAAGTTCTGGTATGAAAGACTCACAGCACTGCCCACAGGATCTACTCAAAGAAACCAGGCAACTCCCGTCCTCTGGAGAATTATCACAGAGAACCATTATGCCTTCCCCCAAACTAGCCCAGGGTAGCACTCAGTGCCCCATGAAGCTGTCTGTATCTAAGTGGAACATGGTTTTAATTTTTGGAAAGCAATATTTTGATTGGAAAACTTTCAGGGATTTTTTGGTCCTCTTTCCATCACTTTATATTTCCAAATCACTTTTAATGAGCTTATATTTTCCCGTAACTTGAAAAAGAATTAGTAAGAAAGGAAGATCAGGACTAGCTCTCCTAGCTGACATGGGCTTAGTGAGCTACCCTGATACAAGTCTGTAAGCCCAGAACAATTCCAAGTAAACATAGTCCCTCTCTGCTGTGAGGTATGGGGAAAATGAGTGGAGTCTTGCAGACCTGACTATGGATTCCTAGGTTCTACAACTTGACTAGGTCTGTGACTTGAGCAAGATACTTGGCCTTTCTGAGCCTTAACTTCCAATTGTGAAATAGAGAAGAGTCATACCTATCCCATTAAGTTTTGTGAAAATTAAATGAGATCGTGTATACAGAGTATCTGGTATCGTATTTGTCCACATTGACAAATACTACTGATCTCCTCCCTTTCTGCTTTGTTTCCATCTTTAAGCTCCACTCACATGTTGTCATCAAGGGGGTCTATAATTTTGCCTCTTTTTTTCGTGTAATATTTTCCTGCATATACTTTGCCATATTTGATTTATATTTCACGGTGGCATTTCATTGGGAAAATGCACCATAAAAATTAACTTAATCATCATCCCCTTCAGAGAAATGTTAATGGCTACCTGGTTTGTAGTTGAGCACATGTTGCTCTCTTGTTCTGTGCTATAGTTGCTGCAGGATGGAATTATCCAGAGTGGTGTTACTGGGGTGCAGGGCAGGCACCTCTTGTGGCTTCTCTTCAGTGCTGCCGCATCCCTTGCCAAAGGCTGGGCTGATTCACATTCCCTAAACAGTGACAAGTAGGCCTGATCTCTTTTGATATTGCTGACTTTCGACTGATCACTTTTTTCTCTTTCTGGCTTTAGTCACATGGGCTAAAGGGGATGAGCTTTTGAGGCTTTTTGTTTTGTTTATTTTGCTAGGTTTACAGGTATCTCATAGAGGTTTTAATTTATTTTTCCTTTAATTATTAGTGAGGATCATTTTTCTGACATGTTATATTTCTTTAAATATTAATCACCTCTGTGGATATCATCAATTGATCATCTTAATTGTTGTCCAGTCGCTAAGTTGTGTCCAACTCTTTGCAAGCCCATGGACTGCAGCACGCCAGGCTTCCCTGTCCTTCACTATCTCCCAGAGTTTGCTCAGACTCAAGTCCATTGAGTTGGTGATGCCATCCAACCATCTCATCCTCTGCCTTCTTCTGCTGCCCTGACTCTTTCCCAGCATCAGGGTCTTTTCCAGTGAGTCAGCACTTCGCATCAGATGGTCAAAGTATTGGAGCTTCAGCTTCAGTATCAGTCCTTCCAATGGATATTCAGGGTTGATTTCCTTTAGGATCGACTGGTTTGATCTCCTTTGGTCGCTTCAGATGGTAAAGAATCTCCCTGCAATGCAGGAGACCTGGGTTCAATCCCTGGGTTGGAAAGATCCCCTGAAGAAGGGAATGGCTACCCACTCCAGTATTCTTGCCTGGAGAATCCCATGGACAGAGGAGTCTGGTGGGCTGCAGTCCATGGGGTCACAGAGAGTGGGACACAACTGAGTGACTAAGCAAACACACACAACATTGATCACCTTTATTGTGTATGTATTCTGTATTCCATTAATTTAATTTAATTTAACTTCAGATTATTCCGTGTTCCTCTTTGGAAGTCTTTACTTTAATAATAGTTCAACCCATCTATACTGCTTTGGGGTTCCCTGATATCTCAGTTGGTAAAGAATCTGCCTGCATAGGAGGAGACCCCGGTTCAATTCCTGGGTTGGGAAGATTCTCTGGAGAAGGGATAGGCTACCCACTCCACTGTTCTTGGGCTTCCCTTGTGGCTCAGCTGATAAACAATCCGCCTGCAATGCAGGAGACCTGGGTTCCATCCCGGGGTTGGGAAGATCACCTGGAGAAGGGGAAGGCTACCCACTCCAGTATTCCGGCCTGGAGAATTCCATGGACTGTATAGTCAATGGGGTCACGAAGAGTTGGACACGACTGAGTGTAAATGCTGCGCATATACTGCTTTGGTTGTGAAGCATTTGTCGTGAGGAGAAGCTGGCTGTTGCCTTTTCTCCCGTCTCTCTGTGACAGTGCTTTGTCTTAAAGGGATGGCTGAAATCTTTCTGCTCATGCCCCCCTCTCTCCTGGACTGTTTCATGCCTGTCTGTTTTCTGTCTCAGATCTGCCACGTGAACCTGGAGGGGCAGCCATTCTACTCCAAGAAGGACAAACCCCTGTGCAAGAAGCATGCACACGCCGTCAACGTGTAGGGAGCCCAGGGCATCTGATACGGATGGGCAGGGAGCTGCTCCTGCTGCTGGCGACAAAGGATTGAAGGAGACTGATGTTTCTCTTTTGGGGGGAAAGGGAGAAGACAGGAAGCGCCTGAGCCCTTTTGAAGTATAATTTTAGTCGTTTCTTCTGCACACAGATCGTGTATTTGCATAGTTCAGACTAGAAGCCAAATGAAGATTCCTGAACCAAGCTAGTAATTAATCCAAGACTGGAATTGTACTTCAAACGTTGAGGACAGAATTCCAAGAACTCAAAAGTGAAAAAGAAAAAGTCACTTTCCCAAAGCGATACACTTCCCTGAGGTCACCAGAGCAGGGACAGAGCTCAGAGCGGTTGTGGAGAATCTGAAGTTTTCTGTGGAGTTCTTTAGAGCTCCTCTAACAAACAAAACGAAGTGCCAAACAGTTCTCACTGCAGGGTATTTTTAGAGCCATAGCTGAGAGCTTGTTAGCTAAGACCGATTGGGCCTTCCTCACCAAAAAAGGAAGTGTTATTCCATTCCTCGCGTCATGGAGCTACCTCGGCGCATCAGACTTCAGACCTTGCACGGGCTTGAACATTCTCATGGGAGCCCAGACATTGGAGGGATGTCTTCTGGGAGCCTCTGGGCAATCGACAGGGCTTCGGGAAAGGATCGGGCTCATGCTGCAGACAGCTGAGGGAAAGAAGGGCTCTTCTGCCACCCTCTTTTAGCCTGAAACAGCCAATGTCCCCAGAAAGCTTAGCTGCTTTTTGACTTGTGGTGGGCAAGTGGAATTGGGTTTTTTTCCAGTTTTGCTTTGCTGTGTGTGAGAGGAGATTGCGCAATGACTCTGGGCTGTGTTTGGCCCCCGTTTGGCTTTATGAGGTTCGTTGGCATGAATGTGTAGCCTTGTGCGTGCGTTTCGCTCCCAGTCCTATGAGTGCTCACGGCTGAGGTCCTCTTCAACATCCCTCTCCTCAACAGGCTTAATGACCTGCGGAAAAGAAGAGAGAGACAGTGTTTGAAACAGGATGGCAGAATAGGCTGAGGACATGCCCAAACTCCCGGTGGGAAAGAGAAACCTTCCTTTCTGCCAGCCTCAGTAAGAACACACAAGCTTGCAGGACCTCCCACCTCAGAGCTGCTCCATCCTTCTCGTATCTTCCTTTAAATGCAACACACTGATTGTAAACAATTGTGTTGCCTGCTGGAAGGGAAAGATGGCCTGATATAGACGCGTCTGCCATTTTGGCTAGTATTTTGAAAAAAGTATGAGCTGAGTTGAGCTAGCAATTGTTTAAGCATTTATTGAAATAGACTTGGATCTTCAAACTTCTTTAAAGTATTAGTGATAGTTTGAGTTCAGTAAGCGTTTTAAAGCTGTTTGGTGATAAAGAGAGAAGCTTAGTTTTTGAGGTTGGAAATGGTTATCGTCTCTTTCCCTTTTAGGAAGCGCTGTTATGCTCACTGAACCTGGCATCAAAGGAGGCGGTTTGAGTGGATGTTTCTCACTTGAGCACAATATTTAGGCCATCTTCCAATCACCGTTACCCTCTCCTCACTCCTGTTTTGGATTTTCTCTTTGCACGTTTGAAATGTTTTATGAGAATGCATTAGACTACTTTTTCTTCTGAGAACTGAGGCTTCCAGGGGACTGCCTTTCTACCTGAGGGAGAAAGAAGCAGCTAGATTTGTCTCTAACAGAAGGCCCGTGTTTTTTTTTTTTTCCAAGAGTGAAGCCACTAACATCCCCCAGGGAACACCAGGAGGGACATGAATGTGCTCCTACCACAAGGCCCTTCTTTAGCTTTGGTGCAGGGAGAAAGTGAATATAAAGCACCAGGCAGAGTAACATCTGCAGGGAGTGCCTGGAGATTTTTCAGGAGTTGCAAGCAAGCATTCTGTTATTTTTGGAAAGTTCAGATACACAGGGACAAGGAGGTTGCTGACTGTACAGAAAGGCTCTAGGCAGATTTTCTTAAAAAACAACAACAACAAAAAAAAAACTATTAATTATCAAGGACTGGTCTCAAGGAAAGGGAATAAAGTTCCCTAGAGTTTTTTCCCCAAAAATATCACTTAAAAGATTTTACACAGACACAAGTGTGGCCATTAAAAAGCATATGATCATTAACAAGAAAAGTGAAATCTCAAAGGTGAGCTTCATAATAATCATTTATTGAAGCCGTTTTTCTACGTTTCACAGCTAGTGTGTATTCTGGGGGACTGTTAGTTACCAAAACCCAAAATCAACAACAAAAACATTTTAAAGGTAGCAGGAAAAGGAGGTGATTTTTAATACGGTTCCCTCAGTGTTTTTAATTTTGGCATAGTGTTGGGTTAAGGTTGTAGCTACTTCAAGTTAACATCGTGGATGTCCTACAATACCAAACACAAGTTTTAATAGTTCACGGTGAGGAGTACACTTTGGATCTACAGTTCTTGTGTCCTCATTGTTGACATTTATTTAACATTTATAAACATTAACCTTTTGCAACTGAGTGACTTATGTCTGCAGTGTTTGTGTTAGGAATCTAGCTTTTATAATGTTAACTTTTCAACCTAAGTACTCTTGCTTTGGGATTTTTAATTTTAACATTTCAGAAATGGAATATAGTGTGGTAAAAGTGTGCACAAAAATGTTTTGCATGGTTTTTTGTTTTTGGCCTGTGTGAATTCTTTTTAGCAAAATAAAACCCCAAACGGATGTGCAAATACAGATTTTTCTGTGTAAAGTTTTTTCATGTGATAACCAAAAGTAGGTTACTTCTCTATGCCTGCAAATATAAGTTTGAGAGAAAACAAAATGCCCTAAGGAGAAAAAACAAATAACTCACTTGCTCTTTTGATTGTGTGGTCCAACAGTAGTTTAAACAAAGAAGGATACATGAATAATACAGATGTTATGCATACAAAGTGAATTTACCAGTAAAGAATAACCTAAAGACCAGGTTTGGCCTTTTCCTTTTGGAAAGATTTATTTATTTAGCTATTTCATATTTATTTCTTTTTATTCTGTTCTAAATAACTTAATTTCTAGAAAAGTATGTTTTCTTCCATGCCTTTTGTCTTAAAATAAGCTCAGAGTAAAATCCCCTCATGGCATCTTTTTAAGAATAATGAAGGCCCCTCTGAGGGGCCTTCAGCATGACCAATTCATTCTTTTTTGAGATGTTCTGCTTCTAGGCATTACTTTAAAAGAAAAAGATATTTTTTATAACTTATTTGACTTTTAATGCCTGAATCAGATTTTCAAATAGCCATACAGTTACAAGTAGAAATAAAATCTTATTTTAGTACTTTTTAAAGCTTTAGCAATTTTTCAAATACATGATGGAGAAAAAAAGATTCATAGGCACAGAGTTTAAAGTTGGAAAGAATCCAAGAGATCACCTGGGTATTTTCTAGATGTAAGAACTGAGTCTCGGAAAGGGGAAGTGGCTTCCCAGCATATACACAACCAGCTAGGGAGGCAGCCAGGTGCCATGAAATAAACATGGACTTTGACATTGTAAGACCAGTGTTTAGATCAAGGCTGATCTAATGCCACCAGTGTGGTAACAGAAGACTCTCTCTAAGTCTGCATATCTACCTGAAAATGAAGCTATATAACACCTGCATTTTATTTTGAGAGCCAAATACAGTAACTTTGGGAGAAAATTTCAATGCAAATGTTAGTTGTTATTATCAGCAGTAGAGGGGGTCAGAACTCCTCACTTCTGTGCCATTTTTTAAACTCCTTCAACTTGTTCATCCAGAAAAAATACGTTGGGAAAGCCAGCAGCAAGAATAAATATTACACAAATGTCCCAGAAGTATGAACCATGTGAAGTAGAATTTGGTAGTATTACCTGATACCAAAATTTCTTCCCTCTTCACTGAGGAATTGTGGACCAAATAAAAATTGCTTGTTCAACACTTCACAAAACCAGCGTTACCCTGATACCAAAACTAGACAAGGACACCACAGAAAAGCAAAATTGTAGGCCAATATTTTTGATGAACACAGATACAAAAATCCTTAAAAAAAAAGTCAGCAAACCAAATCCAGTAACATAAAAGGATCATACGCCACAATCAAGTGGGATTTATTCAAGGGATACAGAGATGGTTCAACATCCACAAATCAATCGGCATGATACATCCTTGATAAAACAACGGCTAAAAATTATATGATCATCTGAACAGCTGCAGAGAAAGCATTTTCCAAAATTCAGCACCCATTTGTAAGAAAAATTCTCAATGAGGCGGTTATACAGGGAACATTCCTCAGCATAATAAAGGCCGTATCTGTTAAATTGTATGTCTCATAAGGGATTAATATCGAGAATGCATACAGAACTCATACGACTCAACAACAGGAAGCCAGACAACCTGATTAAAGAATGGGCAGAGGATCTGAATAACTATTTTTCCAAAAAAGACATACAGATGGCCAACAGACACATGAAAAGATATTCATCACTAATTATTAGGAAAATACAACTCAAAGCCACAGTGAGATATCATCTCATACCTGTGAGAAGGGCTATTATGGAAAAGACAAGAAATAATAAATGCTGGTGAGGATGTGGAGAAAAGAAAACAAATATACACTGCTGGTGGGACTATAAATTGATACAGCCACTGTGGAGAACAGTATTCCTCCAAAAATTGAAAATAAAACCACCATATGAGCCAGCTATCCTGAGTATGTATCCAAAGAACACAGAAACCCTAATTTGAAAGATGCATGCACTCCTACATTCAGAGCAGCATTGTTTTTTGTTTTCATTACTGAAGCTTATGGCACCCCACTCCAGTACTCTTGCCTGGAAAATCCCAAGGACGGAGGAGACTGCTAGGCTGCAGTCCTTGGGGTTGCGAAGAGTCAGACACGACTGAGTGGCTTCACTTTCACTTTCCACTTTCATGCATTGGAGAAGGAAATGGCAACCCACTCCAGTGTTCTTGCCTGGAGAATCCCAGGGATGGGGGAGCCTGGTGGCCTGCCGTCTATGGGGTCGCACAGAGTCGGACACGACTGAAGTGACTTAGCAGCAGCAGCAGCAGCATAGTTGATTTACAATGTTGTGTTAGTTTCTGATGTACAGCAACGTGACTCAGTGATCACTTACACACTTAAAACTATCGACAACTTGGGTCAGTATATCTTTTTAAATAGTCTTTATTTTTAGAGCAGTTTTAAGTGAAAGTGAAAGTTGCTCAGTCGTGTCTGACTCTTTGCAACCCCATGAGCTATATAGTCCATGGAATTCTCTAGGCAGGAATACCAGAATTGGAAGCCTTTCCCTTCTCCAGGGGATCTTCCTAACCCAAGTCTTACACATTGCAGGCAATTCTTTACCAGCTAAGCCGCAAGGGAAGCCCAAGAATACTGGAGTGGGTAGCCTATCCCTTCTCCAGTGGATCTTCCCAATCCAGGAACCAAAGCAGAGTCTCCTGCATTGCAGGTGGATTCTTTACCAGCTGAGCTATCAGGGAAGCCCCTGAGCAGTTTTAGGTTCATAGCAAAATTGAGCAGAAGGTATACAGATTTCCTAAATGCTCCCTGCCCCCACCCAGGCATAGTAGTAGTGAAGTGTAGTGAAGTTGTTCAGTTGTGTTCGACTCTTTGAGACCCCATGGACTGTAGCCCACTAGGCTCCTTGGTCCATAGGATTTTCCAGGCATGAATACTGGAGTGGGTTGCCATTTCCTTCTCCAAGGGTTCTTCCCAATCCAGGGATCGAACCCAGGTCTCCCACGTTGTAGGCAGACGCTTTACCAGGGAAGCCCTCCCCCATTTTCAGCATCCCCTACCAGAAGCTACATGGACACCTCCATATCACCCAGAGTCAGTAGTTTATATTAGGGTTCACGCTTGGTATTGCACATTATATGGTTTGAACAAATGTATTATGACATGTATCCACCATTATAACATCATATATAGTTGCCTAAGAATTCACTGTGCTCTACTCACTCATCCCTCCATCCCCCGTAACCCTTGACAACCACCCATCTTTTTATTGTCTCTATAGTTTTTCCCTTTCCAAAATGTCATATGGTAGGAGTCATATAGTATGTAGCCTTTTCAGACTGGCTTCTTTGACTTAGCAATATACATTTCATTTTCCTCCGTATTTTTCCATGGCTTGATATCTCATTTCTTTTTAACATTGAATAATATTTCAGAAGTATTACTTTTCACTCCACGAACACTCACTGAACTGCTAGGCTCTATTGTAGGGATGGAAGATGACAGTACGGACAAGATTCCTGCTTTCATAAAACTTACCCACTAAAGGGAAGAGACCAACAGTAAACAAGTACAATATGGTCAGTACAATTTCAAATAGTGAGTGCTACAGGAAAATAAAGCAATATATTGGGGGCTGGCATAGGCTACTTTTGGTCAAGTGTCAGTGAAGACCTGGCTGCGAAGTGATACTTGGGCTGAAGTCTGAATGATGAGAAGAAACCAACCACACCAAAATTTGAGTTTGAGGGGGAAAGAAACATGGAGGCTCCCAGCGTACAGTTTTGGCACAAGGAAGGGACAGGGTTTGAGAGCAGAGGTAAGGAAAGAGCAGCAGGAGAGGTGGCAAAGAGCACAGGGGGCCTTGTAAGCGACGGTAAGTCAGGGTAGACAATGTTTTCATATACCTGCCAGTTGCAAAGAGTTAATATTTGACTCTCTTAGTGAAGGAGGTCACTGTTTGTTAGAATAAATTTTATTTTCCTTATAAACTTTTGAAAACAAGTGTCAAAGCTGTTCATCAAGTAGTTCTGGATGAGTATGGCCAGAGGCTGTATGCAAGCACCTCTCTGGTGACCCAGTGTGAGGACTCTACTTCTGCTGCTGGGCCCTGGGTTTGATCCCTGGTCAGGGAACTAGGATACCGCAAGCCCCACAGTGCAGCGAGATTTTAAAAAAAAAGGTTGTATGCAGTTGTCTAAAGTCTGGGAAATGTTAGTTCTGTGTGGATACAGCACAGTGTTGTTTTCTGAAATCTGGGAAACACAGACCTATCCTTGTATATATACTCACACAAACTATACAGACCCACATTGTGTTTTACTTAATTGGAATCATACCATGCATACCGTTCTGAGATTTGCTTTCTTTTTAAAACAATGTATTTTTTAAAACTATGAACTTCACCAATGTGATCCTACTTAATCTCTATAAAGTACATTTTAAAGGTTATCCAACTAATAATGAGAAACCTGTATGCAGGTCAGGAGGCAACAGTTAGAACTGGACATGGAACAACACACTGGTTCCAAAGGAAAAGGAGTACGTCAAGGCTGTATATTGTCACCCTGCTTATTTAACTTATATGCAGAGTACCTCATGAGAAATGCTGGGCTGGAGGAAGCATAAGCTGGAATCAAGATTGCCCGGAGAAATATCAATAACCTCAGATATACGGATGACACCACCCTTATGGCAGAAAGTGAAGAACTAAAGAGCCTCTTGATGAAAGTGGAAGAGGAGAGTGAAAAAGTTGGCTTAAAGCTCAACATTCAGAAAACTAAGATGATCATGGCATCTGGTCATATCACTTATGGCAAATAGATAGGGAAACAGTGGAAACAGTGTCAGACTTTATTTTTCTGGGCTCCAAAAATCACTGTAGATGGTGATTGCAACCATGCAATTAAAAGACATTTACTCCTTGGAAGGAAAGTTATGACCAACCTAAACAGCATATTAAAAAGGAGAAACATTACTTTGTCAACAAAGGTCTGTCTATTAAAGGCTATGGTTTTTCCAGTAGTCATGTATGGATGTGAGAGTTGGATCATAATGAAAGCTGAGCGCTGAAGAGTTGATGCTTTTGAACTGTGGTGTTGGAGAAGATTCTTGAGAGTCCCTTGGACTGCAAGGAGATCCAACCAGTCCATCCTAAAGGTGATCAGTCCTGGGTGTTCATTGGAAGGACTGATGTTGAAGCTGAAACTCCAATACTTTGGCCACCTGATGTGAAGAGCTGACTCATTTGAAAAGACCCTGGTGCTGGGAAAGATTGAGGGCAGGAGGAGAAGGGGACAACAGAAGATGAGATGGTTGGATGGCATCACCGACTCAATGGACATGAGTTTGGGTGAACTCCTGGAGTTGGTAATGGAGAGGGAGGCCTGGCGTGCTGCGGTTGATGGAGTCGCAGAGTCAGACACAACTGAGCAACTGAACTGAACTGACCAACAATGATCATGAGAACTCCATCTACAGTTAGGCATTAGAGTGGAGACATTAGGAACAGAAATGCAAAAGGATGCCATCATTGTTATCACTTACTTGGGATCCATGTTCCTTTTTTCACGAACTAATTCTATTTTTTTAAAAAACCCAAAACATCTTATTAAAATTCTTAAAGGACATGCCTTATAGTACAGGGAACTATATTCAATATCTTGTAATAACCTATAATGGAAAAGAATCTGAAAAAGAATACATATACATAAAACTGGATCACTTTGCTGTATACCTGAAACACCGAAATTCAACTATACTTCAGTTAAAATTTTTTTAATGTTTAAAAAAAAAAAGGAAAAATTCTTAACAGACTACCTTTCCATATTCAAGTCAGTTATCCCCTGACCCCTCCCTCGTACCAACTCTATCGATGCATAAAAATAGGTATAAAAAGACCATTTCAAAATCCTTTTTAGATCAGGGGAGAAGTCAGCTAATAGAGGTTTTATCTTTTTATTTCTATCAAAGCACTTGGGAATGCTAGAGGGTCCCAGCATTTGTGGAAGGAAGTTGGTACAAGGTGTTCGACAGGTTCCTGAGAGAGAAGACAGACTGCAGGTACTGAGGGTGAGTCCACCTCTCATGGAGTCATCGTGACACAGGCCCCTAAAACTCTTCTCCTGTGCTTGTGACTTTCTGGTGAGCTGTAGGGTAGGGAGGCAATAGAGAAAAGTAGCTTCGGGTTTTTTGGAGTCATCCTTAGAAAGAATATAAAATTTCAAACACAAAATAAACTACAGAGTATTCATTTAGAATGAGAAGAAAGAATCAAATTCCTGGAATCAAGCCTCTCTAGGTCTCTTTCTTCTGAAATCTCTTAGGCAACTGATCAGAAAAACTTACATAAGAATGCTCCCTGATAACACCCTGACTTCCCTTCTCAACCTAGAACATTTTAAGCAACTCTCAGCATAAACAGGGGCCTTTGATGGTGAGGGACCCTGAAGCTTAAGCTTTACTAGGTTCTGAGTAAAGTTACTCCGGACCCAGACCAATAGAGTGAAAGATAGAGCCATTTGTGGATCCCGACTCCCTGGCTCATGCTCTAAGTTAGGAATTGGCAACTTTGCCCAGGACCCTGTTCTGTCTGCAGAACCAGGATCAAGATATGCCTCAGAGTTGGAAAAGCAAATCAGATTACTTAGTGAGGCAAGGCTTGAAATGGGCCCTGACTCTGTAGCTCACTCTCCTAATAGGTGGTTACCTTTCTCCACCTTCTAGTTGAATTATCTCTATCTTTTAAGTCCAGGTTTAATGTGACAGTCACCGAGACAGTAAGGAAACTGCCGGATGATGTGGAAGTTCAGGAAGAAGGACCAGGGTGCTGTAGAAGAAGCCCCAGGCAGTGGCTCAGGTCCCTTTTGTGTTGCTTGGAATGATTGAAATAACCAAAATCATCTCTTTGTTTATAGATTAATGATTAGAATTAATTATTAGTCACTTTAGAGAAAACTAAAGAAGCTTTTTTTGCATGCACCTTCTATGTGCCAAGCTCAGTTTACTTTGTGAATCTTTTCTCATTAAGCCTTAACCACCCTACCAGGTTGAGAAGCCAAAAGTCTGATAGGTTAAATACTTTCCCCAAAAGTACAGCTAGAATTGTGTTTTCTCTAACAGGCACTCAATGTGAAGTCCTGTCAGTTAAACAATTTCAAAGTTGCTCTCTTTGATGGAAAAACTATAGTTTCCCCAAAGTACTGGGAGAAGACAGAGAGTTGATTTCAGATCCACAAGCATTCCTGGAGCCTCTACCTTGAGACGGGCCTCATGCTATGTAGGTAAATTTTGTGATTCAGGGGCAAATGAGGTACAATGCCTGCCCTAACAGAGCTCATGGTCTGCTGGAAGGAACAGACTAGTTGCTGCATAATTTCACTGCCATGTGGCAATACATGATTCTCCAACTTCTCCGCAAAGAAGATCTAAAAGCAAAGGGCAATGAGCACATGTCTTCTAGGAACCCTCTGCCATTGCGAAATTTCTTATATAATCTAATATCGTATTGTAACAGCATATACATCCCCTTTGTTTTACTCATTATTAGATAAAACTGATGCTCTGGAGAAGATGCCTTATAACATCCTGTACTCCATGCTTATTGCTAGGTACCCTGTTTTGAGAAGCAGAATGCAAGGTAAACGATTAGGATAGAAACAAGCTTGGAGTGCCATGGGACTTCTTGGGAAAGCCACTTACTCAGCTTGGGATTGGGTAGCAAAGGCTTTCTAGAGGAGAAAATTCCTGAGCTAAGGCTGGAGCAAAGAACTGGAACCCAGCCCAAGCTGAAGCAGAACTCATATACTAATTACTGAACTGTGCTGGGCAGTATTTGAAGTAAGGCTCATTAAGAGTTTACAGTTTGTTTTCCTTCCCCTTCAATAGAAACACCAATGGACCAATCACCTTCTAGAAGGAAAAGGAAAGGTAAGTAAAAAGAATTGAGTGTTGATTTTATGCCAACAGTTTTCCAAATGCTCTTGGTTAATTCTCATATCTGCCTCATTAAATCGATATTATTTATCCTCATTTTATAGGCGAAGAAACTGGGATTCAGGGTTGACAAACTCTACCCAAGGTCAAAAATTAGGAAGTTCAGCCAGAATTCTGACTCCAAAGTTGGTGTTCTTATCTTGTTGCTTAGCTTGTTTCTGAAATGTGTCTCTACGGGGCGGGTGCAGTAGTAGTGAGGAAAACAGTGAATTGGCTTCAAGTTTCAAGGACAAAAGGAAAGAAAAAGCGGAGGCTTTCCACACACTCCTTTGGTCATGGAAATCTATGGAAAGGGACTTTTAGAATACTACTCTGGCTGGCATCACAGCTCCCTGCCTCAGGTCTGGCTCGCCAGATCTGCTGAATATGGACTTGGAGAAGTAAGGGTTCATGGGACATCCTTTGGGAGTGTCCACTGAGGTCTGCTTATGCAGTTTATAATTTGCTGTAAACAGCTGGCTTTTCCTAATTAAACCTGTATGATCATGCCTGAACTTTTAGGAAACAAGGAATTCTTTTTTTATGGTTCTCTTTTCAATGGTAAAACCGGAGCCCTCTTTAGCTCCATAGGCCTCCTTAACCTGTTGGGCCTTGATTCTGAGACTCTGAAGTATAGTCTAGAAATATGTATAACCTGGCAAAATGCCCAACAAATGCCTGGGTGAGAGGATTGCTAGTGATCATGAGCCATCTCTTCCTGAGGGACGTTCTGTAATTCTATTTATCAGGGCTCTAGGGCATCCTAACTGCAAGTTCTCTGATGCTTTTCATGCTAGAAGAGAAGGGAATACAGATCTCTTAACTAAAAACTGCTGGCTGAGTTTAATTTTTAAAGAAACAGTTGTTCAAAATGACTACTTCCTCTCTTAAGGCAGGGGTTGGATAAAACTACTTTGAAACTGGTGATAAATGAATGGGTTTAAGGATCTTAAATGTGATTTTTACTAATTAAGAAAGGAATAAAACCCCCCAAACACATATAAATAGGAAGAAGGAAAAAGTAATCATAGTCTCTTTACCTGGAGATACCACAGACACTATTTGCATTTTCGTCAATTTTCTACCATTAAGAAATATACATGGGGACTTCCCTGGTGGTCCAGCAGCTAATACTTCATGCTGCCAGTGCAGGGGGCCTGGGTTCAATCCCTGGCCAATGAACTAGATCCCACATGACACCACTAAGACCCAGTCCAGTCAAATAAAATAAATAAATAATTTTAAAAAGAAATATATATATATATATATATTTTAAATTGTGGTAAGAACACTTATTGTGTGTGTGTGTGTGTGTGTGTGTTAGCTGCTCAGTAGTGTCTGACTCTTTGCAGCCCCATAGACTGTAGGCTGTCAGGCTCCTTTGTCCATGGAATTTTCCAGGCAAGAATACTGGAGTGGGTAGTTATTTGCTTCTCCAGGGGATCTTCCCAGACCTTATGTAACTTTATACCAGGTGAACAGCAGCCCCCCATTTCTGGTGCTCCACATGCTCAGAGAAACTTCTCGAGTAACAGACTACAGAAATGATCCTGAAAGTAGCCTTGGTACCATTTGTTTTCAATGGTGAGCACAGAAACATCGATTCCGGGTTCAGATACTACTCAAGAGGCCTGAGAGGACCAGGCCACAGGTTACAGCGACACTGTCCAATAGACCTTTGTGTGAAAATGGCCATCTTCTATGTCTTCCCTCTTCCGATATAGCAACCACTAACCTCATGTGGCTACTGAGCACTTAGTGAGCCTTTTAACTAATTTAAAATTTACACAGTCACACTTAGCAAATGGCTGTTGTATACTGGACTGTTCAGGTTTATCCAGAGGATTTATAATGAGTCACTTGCTGATCTCAAAGTGAATGGTGGGCAGGGATTGAAAACTGGTACTAAACATTGCTGCCTCTGTCATTTCAAATAATAACAGAACTCAGAATATTTCTCAACAATGAGAAATGCCACTCTAAGAAAAAGTACAGAGATGAGCTCACAATTAGTCTCAGAAAAGGAAGTCAGTCATTAGCTACCGTCTGACATCCCAGCAATTAAGCAGTCTTGGGAGAAGAGCAGGTATTCCAGAGAGGTGCCAAATAAATAGGAGATAAGAGACTATAAAAATGAGAAGCCACTTGGTCTTTCATCACAGGATAATCCAATGCATGTGAATTAATGGCGAAAGGCTCAATAATAGCTTTTGTGAGGAAACAGGAGCAGTGTACAGGATATCCTTTTTCCGCACTAAAGCACCCAATTCTTTCAATTTTATATACAGCGGAAGCAATTAATTGTACTAAAAAGAAACCCACAGCTGGCTTTTCCTGATGGCCCCACAAGCAACAAGGACTATTGTTCAGCTTCCGGGATAAACGTAAAGTCATTCTACTGCACGGTTGAGATTTTTCTAATTGTTTAGTTTGACTTTTCCAAGGATAAAAATACGTCCATTCTCCTTGTCATCACACATTTTCAGAATAAGCAGCTGTCCAAAACTTAATTTTTTTTTTGTAATGTAATCCAAATACTACAGTACATTGATTGGATGCTAGTATTTCTTTTCAACTTTATGTGACTGAATCATAGGTTATTCATGTTTGTTTTATATGTTTATATGCAGTGGAACTGCACTGTCTCTGCTCTTGTGGTTAACTTTCACAGTGTGATTAGTTGAGGATCGTGCATAACAAACAAATAAGTTATATGTCAAAAACCCAGAAACTTAGTATTTCCAACTACTGGACCATATGGTGGTGTTTTGCATTAAAACACACTGTGTTTCATCAATGCTTAGATGCACACTTTTTGACGTTTTATCACTTCTAAAATTAGGATGTCTTACAGTTAATGATATGTCATAATTGGCAGTGTTTTTCTTTCCTAGTTGTACCTAAAATAATGTTGCTTATAATCGTTATCTTATTTTGATGAAATATGGTACATATGTAAATTTTGATTGGCATGATGTATTATTCCAAGTATAACAACAGAATAATTTTTGTGTTGAGCGTTTGCACTGATGAAAATGAAATCAAAATGAAAATTTTAATTCATTACACATCTTATATGGGATTCTAATTGATTTAATTCTGACAGATACACATCTGGCCACTTTCATTTCCCCCAAACGCCCTGAAAGGTATGTAATGTTATATAGTAAAATATAATGTATCTATGAGATATATATGGAGAAGGCAATGGCAACCCACTCCAGTACTCTTGCCTGGAAAATTCCATGGAGGGAGGAGCCTGGTAGGCTGCGGTCCACGGGGTCGCTAAGAGTCGGACAGGACTGAGCGGCTTCACTTTCACTTTTCACTTTCATGCACTGGAGAAGGAAGTGGCAACCCACTCCAGTGTTCTTGCCTGGAGAATTCCAGGGATGGGGGAGCCTGGTGGGCTGCCGTCTATGGGGTCGCACAGAGTCGGACACGACTGAAGCGACTTAGTAGCAGCAGCAGCAGCAGCAGCAGCAGCGTGAGATATATAATGTTGTGTAGAGGTCTATATAATGTTAATAGTAAAAACCAGTTGGTTCTTTAAGCAAGCCAGGGGCTTGGCTCCCGGCATGCAATTGGAATGGCTCTTTCATGGTGTTCGGTGGGCCGGGAGCCGGTTGTGTACTGCGCCACTCTCGGCAGCATCTTTCACAAAAAGCAGGATGGCACCTCTTGGAATCCTGCAATGTAGCTGCCCGAGGCGCTGAGTGCAGTGACTACAGCAATTGTGCTAGCAACAGGGGCAGGAGAGGGTAGAAGGGAAGAAGGGACAGGAGTACTCTCTTTGACCCTGAGGGATAGAGCAGCGCGGCAGGCGCATTGAGAAGTTTGTGACACCGCCCCCCACCACCCCCCCCCCCATTGCCTCTTGGAAACAGGGGCAAGAATCTTAACTATTACAATGGGATCTGCCTGCCAAGCAGGAGACACAGGTTCTGTCCCTGGGTGGGGAAGATCCCCTGGAGAAGGGAAATGGCAACCCACTCCAGTATCCTTGCCTGGGAAATCCCATGGACAGAGGAGCCTGGTGGGCTACAGTCCATGGAGCTGCAAAGAGTCGGACATGACTGAGCGATCGAACAGCAGCAGCATTGGTAGTTTCCTGCCTAAGACTACTATTTTGATACCTTGAGTATTTTGATATCTTCTATGTTGTCCTCCCCCAGCCTGGGAGGCTAGAAAACCCCTATTCGTATGTAAGTGAATAAAAGTATGAAATAATATTTTGGAGAAAGACACAGGAATAGCTAAAGTGTCCAAAAAAAGTCAGTGATGTAGACCACAGAGAGAAAAGCCTAAGGGGTTTAGGGTGGAGCCAACAAAGATGAGTTCCTACAGGAGGTGGTATGTGGGCACGGGAGGCAGGAGAATGGCAGGAAAAGGAGAAATGAATGTGGCTCATTCTGTGGGACGTGGAGACCCCACTCTAGCAGAATACTTTCATACAGTAGTGGTGCTCAGATTGTGATGCGTGTGGCGTCTCATTAAGCGAAACCTGGAAAAACTGAGCAAGATCAGTTGAAAGAGGGAATGACCAACTAGTGTAGCTGGTGTAATTCAGGCATACAATGAGGAAGACAGATTTTAAAGTGGGTAACAAACCAAATGTAAAACCTACATTTTAAAAGAAACAGTGACAGCTATTGATTACTGATTGGATAATTGATTTTATTCCCCCATGAGGGAATGGAGGAAGTTCTTTTTTTAAAGAGCATTGCTGCTGCTGCTAAGTCACTTCAGTCGTGTCCGACTCTGTGAGACTCCATAGACAGCAGCCCACCAGGCTCCCCCATCTCTGGGATTCTCCAGGCAAGAACACCGGAGTGGGTTGCCATTTCTTTCTCCAAGGCCTGAAAGTGAAAAGTCAGAGTGAAGTCGCTCAGTCGTGTCCGACTCTTAGCAACCCCATGGACTGCAGCCCACCAGGCTCCTCTGTCCATGGGATTTTCCAGGCAGGAGTACTGGAGTGGGGTGCCATTGCCTTCTCCGTTTAAAGAGCACACAGAACTCCAAAACTTAAGCATTATTTGTTGAAGAGATGTTAAATTTAAAGCCAGTGATAGGGAGTTCCCTGCTAGTCTAGTGGTTAGGATTCTGGGCTTTTACTACCACAGTCCCAGGTTTGATCCCTGGTTGGAGATTTTGGAAGCCATGCAGCATGGCCAAAAAAAGAAAAAGTTATAGTCGGTGATACTTCTGTGCTGTCATTACAGGATTTCTTAGACTCTCATTCTATCAAGGTAAGTGCTTTAAAATTAAGCCTCAAAAATACTAAAAACAAAACCCAAAAAGTCAACCCTGCTTTTGTTAACAAAAATATAAGAAATGAGTGAGGGCTATCTATTAGTAGAGAACAAAATGAGTTAGCAACTGTCTTAAGGACAATAAATCTTGACTCGGAAAGAAACATCAAGTAAAGAATTATGTGCACAACTTACTTTTATGAGATTTTAAGCTTTTAGGGGAAGGAATGTGCTGGGCATTATAGTACATTTATTTATTCAGTAAATATTGAACACATACTCGTATGCCTGGCAGCAGGCTAGATCCTAAGGATATGATGGAGTAAGAAAAAGACAGTTCTTGTCCTCTAGAACTTTCTATCTAGCACAGGGTTAGGTACCCCAAAATGTGTGGTAGATAAACTAGTGTGTCTATGCACATTGGAGGTACCACACTACACCTATATATTTAGATAACCATGTCGAGCACGTACAGTTAATATAGTATGGCTGTTAATAACACAGCATTCCTGATCCAAAATTATTATCTCCCCAGTTATCTCAGCTTGAATCTTTATCATGACACCTTGTCTTTCTTTGAATGGTCATTCACAAGTTAACCATACTCAGCTCCAGATGCTAGGATTTCTGGACTACTAGTGCCAACAAAATTCTTGAGTAGAATCAGTGTTTAGGAGTGGTAAGTAGAACTGGATATGGTTTATACATGTACATATTAACAATATATATAAATATATATATGTATGCAGATACAAGTATATACATATATATATGTATGCAAGCACCTAGTACATTTTATTTTTAACCAGGCAAAAACAAAAGCAACTATATACATATATATATACTAATATATATTCCGGGAGTTGGTGATGGACAGGGAGGCCTGGCATGAGTTGGACACGACTGAGCGACTGAACTGAACTGAACTTATGTATATCTGGTCAAAAAATAAAGTGTAATTGGTTATAAACCCACTGCTCTCAGGAGAGAGAAAGGCAGCAAGGTGAATCGCTACAGGATAGGGAAGGACAGATTGACGGTGGGCTGAGTGGAGCTGGGGTGGGGAGGCCCCAGGTCTAGGTGTTGGGTGGGAGGACCTCAGGCCCTCTAGGTAGTACCTGCTAGCTGGAGAACCGTGAGCAATCAACAGGGGGTAGTCGAGGAGAACAGCAGGCAGCTGTTCAACTTGAGGCAATGGGGGGAAGGAGGCCTGACGGATAGAACATGGACAGGGAAATTCTAGAAAATAAACTGAAGGCAAACAAGTGTTACCACTAGGGGTATCAATCGGTACACAACAGAGTCTGTGTTGTAGGGCTGGGGCAGACTCCAGAGAGCAGAGTCCAGACCACAGGCAGAGAAAATCGAGTTCCACACAGGTTAAAAGGCCCGGGCTTCAGGGGCGAGAAAAGGGCTGTGAGTCAGTGCTTAGACGGGGGCCAAGGTTGGACATCTTGGTGTAAGTAGCAGAAGCTGCAGGTGGCTGAGTCCTGGGCTTGGGACTGGAGCTTTGAGAAGAGTCTTCCTGCCAGGAGAGGATTGTGGTCTACGGTAAAGGGTGTGCTGACAGTAGGGAGAGGTCAGTTGAGACCGTGGACTAGGCAGGACCGAGTGGTGACTACTTTGTAGCAAGAGCTTCACTGAACCATCTTTTAATCATAGGAAACAAGTCCTTTGAAAAAAAGAGAAATGAAAATAGAAGTGGGAAAAATCAAGTTATATACAAGTAAAAATAAAATGGGAAGTAAAATATTATACCAATACAAAGGAAAACACAAATTCAGATTTTTAAACTTTATTTTGTGCACTCAATTATATATATATATAACTATCTTTTTTCTTAAACACAGTTTCTGTTTTGGCTTGGTCCTTCTTAACCATGACGTTAACCAGGGTATTATTAACCAGTAAAATGATGTAGTAGGGTCTATGCCGAATAATGTAGCTGTTTCCTCTACTCTTCATAGCACTCTTATCCATTTAATATTGGGTTTGAAAACAACTAAAGCATTACTCTGTCAAGGACATCCCTTCACTAGTCCCTCCTTACTGAATTCTAATTTATTTCCATATCCATGATGACTTAGGACTGCCTTTATAGCAGGGAAGTGACTTTGGATGGATTAACTTGGATTAGTCTATCGCTCAGTCGTGTCTGACTCTTTGCGACCCCATGAACTGTAGCCTACCAGGCTCCTCCATCCATGGGATTTTCCAGGCAAGAATACTGGAGTGGGTTGCCATTTCCTTCTCCAAGAGATCTTTCCGATCCAGGGATTGAACCCAGGTCTCCCGCATTGTAGGCAGACGCTGTCCTGTCTGAGCCACCAGGGAAGACCTAATTCAACTAACACCTTCCCTGAAAGCAGACATGTCCATTTCACTGAATATGGTATAACCCATAGCTTCCCTGACTCGCCCTCACCTTTTCAACATCGTCTAAGCCACCCTCTAAAACTGGATACCAGGATTCCCTGGCAGCCCAGTGGTTAGGGCTCCGCACTGCAAGGGGCCCAGATTCCATCTGTGGTCAGGGAACTAGGATCCTGCAAACTGTACAGTGCGGCTAAAAGAAAAGAGAAGATTAAATAAATAAACAAACTGGATTTTGATGACAAGGTTCAGAAATGCTTAAAGGAAATTCCGTCTTTTATCTCATTCATTTAACAAATATTGAGCACTAGTTATGCACTAGACTCTGCAGAAACAGTTGAGAACAAGATGGACAAGGTTTCTGCTCTCATGGAGTTTATATTTTAGCAGGTCAGAGAGACTCAGACCATGAACAAATAACTAAATGAAGTAATTTCATACAGTAAAAAGTGGTATAAAGAAAACGAAATTGGCTGTCTCGGGGTGTTAAGATAGGTGATCAGACCTATCTTGAGGACCTGAGAACTGCAGAAGAGGGGTGATTTTGCATTCCAAACTAATGCTGTGTGATTTGGGCATGCAACTACCACTCTTGAGGCTTATACCTCAAACAGACCATGCAGAGGAAAAAGATCCATTTCCAAAGCATTCTGTTAACCTACTTAGAGGAAAACTATCACAGTAGAGAATGTTGAATTTGCACCTTGAGGTGTTGCCTTTGAGTTTGGGGGCCAGACCATACGTGTTCAGATGTCTCTTTGGGCTTCCTGGCTGCTCTTGTTCATTTAAGTGGGCAGGAAAACCGGAGAAACAGGCTGGCATGCATACACATGCCAGGAACCAAAGAAAACACCATGCCCTGCTCAGTTGTCAGTACCTAGGTTGCCTGCTGTGATAAAGCTAAGGATTTCAGCCTGGGCACTCAGGTGGGCTCTGTCCAAGGAAAGCAAAAGGATATTAAGTAGAATTCTTGAAAATTTGAAAAGGAGATCCTTTTCTCGAGAAGCAAAGCTATGACGACCTAAAATTTGATGCTTCAGTTTTGCTGTAATTTCTACAGTGGCATATAGCACAACCTAGGCAACATGGATTTGTTCATTTTGAAATACTAAATTTCTAACCTGAGGTTGTCTATTTTATAGACTGATTCATATATCTGAAAATTGAACTAGGCTCTAGAGAGTACACACTCAGCATAGTTTTTATCTGCCGTGACACATTGCTCAGCTTACATCTATGAGTTCTTTAGCTAATCAGTCTGAATCTCCTCAAGCAAAAGGTCCACCCTATCCCTTGACATCAAAGCGGTGTCCTACGTAGTAAACTTGAAAAAGTGACAAATTTTAGGTGATCCAGGGAAACTCATGTATCAAACATTCATCCTGCATAGCAAGATCCATGACTCTCAAACCTGAGACAGGTATAGAGTTCAGGAAAAAAAATTACAGAATAAGTAGAATTGAAAAAATAATTTGGAATTACAGAACTTATCTGAGGCATTAAGGGCAGAGGTGGATAAAAGCGACCGGCGGGGAAGAGAATGAAAGATGGACCAAAAAAAAAAAAAAAAAAACTTCAAACAAGAATGGAAGGGATTTTAGCCATTTAAACAAGAATACAAGGGAATAGTCTGGAATCTAAATATCTCTTAAGGGAGAATGTGTGTGAAAACAAATATCAGGGCTTGGCACATTCTTTTCCTTGTCTCTTTTTTTGTTTATAAAGGTAACTTAAAAAAAAAAAGGTATCTTTTGTAAAGAGATAATTTAATGCCATGCATTCGTTGAAAGACTTACCCAAGAGATCAAGGTCACATTTGGTTTTTAAAAAGAGACCAAGACTCTTCACATACAGGACACTGAATACTTGAAATGGCATTTTCCAAAGAATGGGGAGAAAAAAGGAGTGGCAACTATTTATGCTCTCCAAATGGAGGGAATCAGACTCGGAGGGTATCTGAGGTCACTAGAGTGAGCGACAGCAGAGACGGGAACAATATTTATAGTCCGCTGACTTCAGTTCTTTTGGGTTAACACCGCTGCTCAACTTATGTCTTTGGTATTCACGGGCTCCATCATAGGGCTCCCAGGCGGGCCAGGCCTCACAGCTCCTGGATCGACGCGAAAATGCTTCTTTCCCTTCAACTCCCCCCTACCTGCGCCTCTGTACGCTGGCAAAGAGCCCAGAAAGAGAGGCCGGGGAGCTATGGTAAATAATAGTTGGACTGTGGCTTTGTACGTTTCTTTGTCGCAACGACTACCACCACGGTCGGGCAGTTCTCCGCCATGGCGTGTGAATTGTCAGCGATCAGGCTTACTCCGCAAGCGCTAACCTGCCCTCACGTGTCACGAGTTTTTGTTAGAGCTTTAGAGTTTGTCCGGGGAGGGGGCCACACAAGGAACCCCGGAGCACTGGCAGTGCGGGGGGCCGGGCCCGCGCGCAGCTCGCAGCGGCGGGATCTGCGCCGCTGCCCCGCACTCAGTACTGTGCGGCGCGCGCACGGCGTCTCCTCCACCCGGCTTCCGGAGACTGGCCGGCCCCGCCGAGGCGGCGATGCGGCGTCTCGGTGAGAAGGGGCCGGCAGGGCCGCGCGGAGGAGAAGCCCCCCTCCCTACGGCAGCCCGGCGCCCCCTTGCCGGCGGCCAGCCCTCCTCCCCGGCAGCAGGGCGCCTAGCCCCAGAGACCCTTCGGGCCCTTCCGCCGCGCGCTCGGCTCTTTTCGCGTGCCCGGCCGGGCGGAGCGGGCGCCCTCCCAGCGCGCGAGCGTTGCGCCGAGTCTCGCGGAGGCCCGCCCCTCCCCCCACACCCCGCGCCCGCGCCGCCCCCCACCCCTCCCTCCCGCGCGAGTGTCCGCAGCGGCGGCGGCGGCGGCGGCTGCCGAGATTGGAATCCGCCTGCTGGCGCTCGGCGAAGGAGGAGCGAGGAGGGAGGAGGGCGAGGAGGGCGGGGAGGGCGGGCAGGAAGGCTCGGACTCCGGCGTGTCCGTCCGCGCGAGACGAGGATCGTACGGCTGCGCGAGGGGCGACCGGGCTGGGGCCGCTGCACGCCCCGGGCGGAGGCCGAGCCGGGCCCCCTGCCTCGCCCCCGCGCCCCGCCGCGCCCACCCCGCTCCGCGCCGAGAGCTGGAGGATGAGTTCCCCAGGGTTCGGGTGAGTTGGCTTGCCCGGAGAGTGCGTGTGCGCGTCGGCGGAGGCCGGCTGCGCCCGGGAGGCCGGCGCGGGCCGCAGGCGAAGTTTCGGGGGGAGCCAGGCGCGCGCGGGAGGCCCGAGCTGGGGGCCGCCAGGCCCGGCGGCCCCGTGGGGGTCTCTGCCGCCCAGGCTGTGACAGGCCGCGGCAGACTGGGCCCTGCCGCCCCGGGCCCAGCCCTGCGGGAGACCCGGGCCCCCGGCAGCCCCCTGCGACGTCCCCGCCTCCGGGCCCCTCTTTGTTCCCCACCCCCGAGTTTCGGGCCGAGTTTGGGGAGGCGGTGTGGGCGAAAGCCGCCACCAAGGACGATTCTTGAATCCTTAAATGGGAAAGGCGCTCACCTCCCTCGCCCGGGAGCGGCGAGGGTGATAGTCACGATTTGTCTGTTACGTTTCTAAAAGGAAAAAAGGAAAACGAATGTCTGTTTCATGGGGCGGTCGAGCCTGGAGGAACTGCCAACCCTCCTGCAAAACTTGCCCGCGGGAAGGTGCCAGGGTTCTCGGAGGTTCACCTGTTGTCCTGCGCCGCTTCCGCTGCCATGTCTGTTGTGATTCTGCACTTCAGCTTCTGAAAACTTTATGCTGGATTGACTGGAACCCTTTTTTTCTCTTTCCAGACTCCTAGTGGAAAGGTTGGCAAGAAAAAAATAACTTGCGTCAGGGAAGAAAAATAATGTGCTGTGTGTTAGGGTCTGACGTTTTGTGAGTTGTGCTTTTTCAGGCTTTTTTTAATTTGGTCAAAGTACTGCGAGTTTTCTCTTTCAAACGGTTAGCAAACCGTTCTGAGGACATAGTACGAACTTGGCACGTTCACCTGTGTTACGTCATTTAATCCTTAGGATAATCCTGGTTATTGTATTCCTCGTTTTTTAGGAGAGGAAATCGAGACGCCGAGAGGTTGAATAACTTGATTAAGTGAGCTGAGATTTGAACCCAAGATTTTCTCTGTTACTCGGAATCTGTTAGAGTGAGGCACGCGAAGAGTTAAACAGCAACAATTACAAAAAGCCTTTCTCTGCAAACACTCAAGTTTAGGAGCGCTTTTCAGTTCACTCATACTTGAAATGATCGCTATTTTGTTGCTTGAGTTGAAAACAACTCCTTTACTGTATTTATTTCAAAAGAGCAGTTCAAGTCGGAATTAAAGTAGAATGTATTAATGCCTATCAATTTTCAGTTGTTGAAATAGTTTGTGAACTAGAATTTAAATATTTAAAATTAAAGCTAAACTAGGGCAGTTCTGAGCTAGAAATGGGATGAAGTTTTACAAAAGGCCAATTGAAATTTAGAATGCCCTTTTAATAGAACCTGTATGGCGCTTCTGTTTTGGGTCCCCCCCTCCCCCCCCCTCCCCGCCCCCCTGCGCATTCTCTGTAGAACTCATTTGAAACTTTTTCTACTCGCTTCACTTCACATCCTTTCTTGAGAACATTGAGGTTTCCAGTGGGAGCTCCTTCCAGAATTTACTGGATTCCTTTTATCATCATCTTCTCTTCCTTCCATCTTAGTGGAAGAATATGTTTTGTCCTTCTTCCTAGTTAATACCTTATTTTAGCTTTTTCTTTTCTTTCCTACTTAATGGAGTTTGTTACTCTCTTAAAGTACTTGTTTACCCTTTAATTCACTACTCCCTCCACTTGTCTTGTGGCTGCTTTACCTTTTCAAATCATGTTAACAACAACAACAAAAATTGTCCTTATAGAAGTAACACATGTTCGTTAAACATAGAGCAAAACTGAAGTGAAATTAAAATTCATTCCATAAAATTAACTCGGGACATTACCAAGAGTAATTTACTTTTCCTACCTTTACTTCCCGACCATCCATTCATTTCTTAACCCTTGTTATCTGAATTTCACCTTCGAAAAGGTCACCTATAATCTAATAAACGCTTTTGGGCCTCCTTTCTAAGTCAACTTGAACTTTTTGTAGCTTTTAGCGTCAACCCATCATTCTTGGAATGCCTTTCCTTGTCTATCCTTCATCTGCCCATTTTATTCAACAAATACTATATTTTAACATAACAGGGGAGACAGCAGAAGGCAAAGACAGACAGGGTGCCTTTCCCTCATGGAGCTTAGAGTCTACTGAAGCAGACATGAATTCTGTAATTATATATAATTGTATAATTAAAGTGCAGAGTATTTGTAAGAGCTTAAAATGAGGACCTGACCTAGTGATGGTTTATGTTGGAGGAATCTTAGAAGGCCTTCTTGAAATTGTTGCTTTGGAACCCTGTGAACAATTCTGAAGGACGAATATGAATTTCCCAGATGAGACTAGGGCTTCTCTGATGTTATGCTGACTTTGTTATTCTTTGCCCCCTTCCCACTTTCTGGTCTTCCTTCTTCTGATTAATCTAAGTGTTCTCCAAGTTCCACTTTTCAGATCATTTTTCATATTTCTCTGGTCTTTTGACATTATTGTTTCAGACCCTTCTGTCTGAATAATTCTCAAGTCTCTATTCTTTATTTCTTTCCTGCCCTTGAATCCTGGTTTTTCCAGTTGTTCTACGAATATCTCTACCTGATTATTCAGGCAGTGTTCTTAGCAAACTTGTTTCCTGGTGTTCCTTATTTCTGTCGATGTTATCCCAAAGGCAGACCTTTCCCCATCCCATCCCGTGTTGTCTGTAGTCAGCATCTGTTGGTTCTCCTTCCATGGTGTTGTCGCTTTTCTCTCTGTTCATGCCAGCTCTGGTTCAGTTCTTAATACACGTTGGTATCAAGGTTATAATAGATTTATAAAATGAGTTGGACCACTTTTGTCCTTTTTCTCTTTTCAGAAACAGTTTAGACTGAGATTATCTTTTATTTGAGAGTTTGGCAGAACTCACCTATAAGAGCATTCAAGCTCAGATTTTTTTTTTTTTTTCCTGGAGAGGAATTTGAGTACCATTTCAACTTATCACATAGCAGTTGATCTTTGTAGGTTTTCTATTTCTTGTGTCAATTTTAGTGTTTAATATTTTTCCAGAAATATATTTATATTAAGTTTTCAAATACAGTGTTGTTTGGTTTTCACAAAGTTCATTTTTCTGTAAATTGTTTAATTTGCTATACTCATATGCAATATTCTGTCCTATGTATATCTTTGTATATTTCATGATTTTCCCTCTTCAGTCTTTTTTTCCCTGCTAACTGAAGCAGATTCTCATCCCACCTGGACTACTGTTATGACTTTATTGCCTTTTCTTCCTTATCCGGGTTATCTTAGGCATCACTGCCTAAATTAATCTTGAGTCCTTTTCATTTCCCCCACTCAGAAGTTTCCAGTGTCTTCTGTTAAATGAAATTGTTTTCTTGGGATTCGCCTCAGATTTGCCAGATGGTTATAAGGGAATGGCAACCCACTCCAGTACTCTTGCCTGGAAAATTCCGTGGACCGAGGAGCCTGGTAGGCTATAGTCCACGGGGCTGCAAAGAGTCGGATGCAACTGAGCAACTTCACGTCACGTATCTTTCACTATTTTCGCTTCCTGCCCGTGTTCTTTCCCTGCTGCTTCTGCTGTTGCTCACAACTGTTCCATCTCCTTGTCATATGTACAAGTCCTGCCCATTCGTCAAGCCCCATTTCGGATTCCAACTCTTTTTGAAGCCTTCTCCATTTTCTTCTTCTGGATGGAACTCTTTGTGAAGGAAAGGGTTTTCTAAAGGTATGAAGTCTTTTAATCTAGTATTTTCTTCTTGCATTTACTCACTTGTCTCTTTTTCTTGTAGTTTTATTGAGATATAATTGACATACAACACTCTAAGTTTAGGGTGTACAGGATAACAATTTGACTTCCATACATCCTGAAACGATTATCATTGTAAGTTTGGTGAACATCCATTGTCTCATATAGATTCAAAATTAAAGAATGGAAAAAAGTTTTATTCCTGTGATGAAAACTCTTCAGATTTACTCTTGTCAGCTTTCGTATATAACATACAGCAGTGTTGATTATATTTATCAGGTTGTTGTACATTACATCCCTAGTACTTAGTTGTCTTACAACTGAAAGGTTGTGGCTCTTGCCACTCATTTGTCTTTTTAAATAAGCAACCTTATTGAAATATAATTTGTGTATAGTTATATATGTACCCATGTTAAGTTTATAATTTTGTGAGTCATTTGATCTTCTACAGCAATTTTTATACAAATACTAGCTCTGCTCCTAAGACTGTAGAATGGGTCTGTAACTGGCTTTGCAAAAGGCCCCTATCTGGCCCAGCAGCAGTTGGACATCAATTATAGTATTATTGATTGGACTTTTGGATCTTAGGAGCAGGGAGCCATGGAAAGAAAGGGAAATGAATTTCCTCTCAGGCTCAATTTTGATCTAGAAAGTGTTTCCTTCTTCCCTCTTCTACTTTTTATTAGTGTTTGTGCTTTTAGAATGCTGTTTTAAAACCTCAAGGTCATTATTGACCAGGTCAGTCCAGCTCTTTAACACAAGATTAAATGCTGAATTGTGTTGAATTGTGTCAACTATAAGATACACCCTCATTTTATAGACCACTTATAAAGAAAATATGCTTCTAATTGATTTTAAGAAGCCATTGATTGCACCTTCATTTCAGAAATGCTAAGATATGGAAAATATATGTGCTTTAGAATTAATGAGTAGGGTTTCTCTCACATCAAAACTCCTATTCCTTTAGCGAATATGTTGGGAAGAAGAATTTAAACCACATTTATGTGGGAATGGTTTATAGCCCTACTGTTACTGTGAATAGAGAGGGTGCTTGCTAAACCTCTTTAGCAAGTAAAATGTTTCATGCAATATAGAGAAATATTTATATGTTTGGATGGGATCTCTTCACAACTGGGTACGCCAGCCTGATCGCAAGGTACTTTGACTGCCCCCAGATTTTCGTCTTCATTTCTTTTGCTCATTTTCTGAACTCACAGGTTTCTAAAGCGCTGATAATTTTCACAAAATGGCACAGATTATATAAGGGGGAATTGTGTTAGAGTTTTGATAGCCAGTTTTGCGGATTATTTTAAAGACAATATCCAGTATTTATATATCATCATTAACAATCATCATATACTTAGTTTTCTAAAAAGTAAATATAAAAATAATTGTAAATATTTGGATAATTTGCTAAATCATAGTTATGTTTGTCAGTTTTATAGCCAACGTTAAAAATTTTTTATTGATGTATAGTTGCTTTACAATGTGTTAATTTCTGCTCTACAGCAGAGTGTAGATTTGGTTATACATATATGTATTCTTTCCCATGATGGTTTATCACAGGATACTAAATATAGGTCCCTGTGTTATACAATAAGATCTATCCTATATATAATTGTTTGCATCTGCTAATCCCAAACTCCCAATCCTTCCCTCCCTCACACTCCTCCTCCTTGGCAACAGCAAGGCTATTCTCCATGTCTGTGAATCTGTTTCTGTTTTATAGGTAAATTCATTTGTGTCACACTGTAGATTCCACAAGTAAGTGGTATCATATGATATCTGTCTCTGTCTGGTTTCCTTTGCTTGGTATGATGCCCTCCAGGTCCGTCCGTGTTGCTGCAGGTGGCGTTGTTTCGCTCCTTCTCAGGGCTGAGTAGTGTTTCGTTGCATATGGGCACCGCGTCTGTCCTTTCATCTGTGCATGGATCTTTAGTTGTTTCCATGTCTTAACTGCTGGGAATAGTGCTGTACAGCCGATACTTTAAAAGGCTGTGAGTTCTAAAAATTGAAAAGAAAGAAACAGAAGGATGTTTTCAAAGACCTCCAGTAATGTGTTTTGAAGAAAGCACTGGAGTATTGTCTTAAGGAGATCATATGATTAGTGGAATCCATCTTTTGGTGGACTCAGTGAGTCCCTAAACCAGGTTCAAAAGGGCAGTTAAATATGGAACTAATGAATTGCTGAATAGATAAAGGAAAGACACTAAATAGATAAAGAAAGATATTCTTGTGTATTTTTTATTGAAAACGGGTGGACACTTATATTACCATATGTAAAATAGATAGCCAGTGGGAATTTGCTGTATGACATGAGGGACTCAGGACACCAGGGCTCTGTAAGAACCTAGAGGGGTGGGATGTGGAGGGAGGTGAGAGGGAGGTTAAGGAGGGAGGGGCCATATGTGTACTTATGGCCGATTTATGTTGATGTTTGGCAGAAACCAACATAGTTCTGTAAAGCAGTTATCTTTCAGTTAAACAAATTTAAAATTAAAAAAATAACTGGTGAGTTTGAGCTATCCTGCCTGATATTATGCATGTTGTTACTCTTCTGTTATATTTGTGGTGAACTTTGTTTTCTTACAGTAAACACTTTTCATACCACTAATAACATCTGAAGCTGTAGGGCTTGGCTGTTGCTCTACCTGTATATAATTGGCTGTTCCTTGAAGGGCTTTCTTGGTGGCTCAGATGGTAAAGCAAGGCAGGAGATCCGGGTTCAGTCCCTGGGTTGATCCCCTGGAGAAGGGAATGGCTTCCCACTCCATTATTCTTGTCTGGAGAATTCTTTGGACAGAGGAGCCTTGTCTGGAGAATTCTTTGGACAGAGGAGCCTGGCAAGCTATAGTCCATGGGGTCAGACATGACTGAGCCCCTAACACATTCGCTTCACTTATGAAGAGTAGGGGTATGTCAAGTGTGGGGATAAAATAGCCAGATTTACAGTTTGGGAGATAAGTGACATAGTGGATAATCAGTTTGGAGAAAAGAAGACCAAAGACACTGAAACTTGGAGGGAAGCTGTTCCTTCCTTGCTTACACTTAGGATGGTGGCAGGTAATTAGGGTGTAGAATGGATAGGACTTGATAATTAGCTGTGGAGGAGAGGAGGAGTGGGGTTGTCAAGAATAACTTCCAGGTTTCTAGATTGGAAACCTGGCAAGGTAGATGTGTGTTGTTAACTGAGATGAAAAAAGTAAGGGGAGAGCTGGTTTCTGGAGGAAAATAATTTAGTTTTGATCCTCTGAAACACCAGGTAGAATCTTACTTGTAAGTTGCATTTATAGGTCTGGAGTTTGACAGAGGTTTGAGCTGGAGGTAGATAGACATTTGGAATTGAATACCATATAAATTGTATATTCCAGCAATGGGAACTAGGTGGCTCTCTAAAGTGACTTTTGTTTGCAAGTGGCAAAACTAACTCAGATTAGCCTAAAGGGGGGAAAGCTACCCCCAACCACCTCCCAAACCCATTTTTGGGAAAAGACTAGAAATAAATATGACTGGATCTAAGTGTTCAGATGATGTAATCGGGAATCTGTCTTTTCTGCTTACCACTTTTTTTGCCTCGTTTTCAGCAGGTACTTTGATCTGGCAGGGAGGACCACTGGTAGCTTCAGGGTTGTGTGGTCCTTATTGCTGTAGGTTCAAGAGAGGGAAAAAACGCTTCTTGCCCAGGTGCGTGTATTCTGTCTCATGGAGAGATTGCTATTGAGTCTACATAGGATGTGGGGTACCATCACTGCCAGAGTTGGCTTATATGCCCACTGAAGCAGTCAGGGACTGATCGCCTTTTTGAAGCCGTGTGAAATGGGCAAGTGGTTGTTTCCTCAAAGAAAGGTGGCTCTGAGTAGGTTGTTGTTGAGTCACTAAGCTGTGTCTGACTCTGCGACCCACTGGACTGCAGCACGCCAGGCTTCCCTGACCTTCACTATCTCTGGGAGTTTGCTCAGACTCATGTCCGTTGACTTGGTGATGCTATCTGGGTAGGTAAACAAAGGTATTGGAGCTTCATGGCAATAGAAGGAGAAAAAAGTGGAAGCAGTGACAGACTTTATTGTCTTGGGAGCCAAAATCACTGCAGATGGTGACTGGAGTCTTGAAATTAAACAACGCTTTCTCCTTGGAAGGAAGGCTGCTACAAACCTGGACGGCATATTGAAAAGCAGAGACATCACTTTGGTGAAAAGATCTCTATAGTCAAACCTATGGTTTTTTCAGTAGTTGTGTACAGATGGGAGAGTTGGATCATGAAGAAGGCTGAGCACCCAAGAACTGATGCTTTCAAACTGTGGTGCTGGAGAAGACTCTTGAGAGTCCCTTGGACTGCGTGGAGATCAAACCAGTCAATCCTGAAGGAAATCAACCCTGAATATTCATTGGAAGGGCTGTTGCTGAAGCTGAAGCTCCAGTACCTTTGGCCACCTGATGGGAAGAGCCACTGGAAAAGACTCTGTTGCTGGGAAAGGTTAAAGACAAAAGGAGAAGAGGGTGGCAGAGGATGAGATGGTTAGATAGCATTACTAACTCAATGGACATGAATTTGAGCAAACTCCGGGAGATGGTGGAGGACAGAGCAGCCTGGCCTGCTGCAGTCCGTGGTGTCTTGAAGAGTCAGACATGATTTAGCAACTGAGTCAACAACAGTATATGATTGTTGTTATATACAACAGCAACAACAATATATAATTTCAATGGTTATTTTACAGACCTCATTTCAGGAACTCCCGGTATATAACAGCAGAGAGCCTAGAACAGCCCTGAGAAATAGCAATTTAAGACCTAGATAGAGAAGATAGACACTACATAACTTCACAAATGATTATCTAATTATAGTTACATTAAGATCTACAAAACAGAAGTACAGGTGGCTTACAAGAGTGGTAAGGGAGGTTGGTCTTTTCAGGGTGCAGGTGTTTGGAAGGCTTTCCTGAGACAGTATCCTGTACAGTGAGACCTTGGACTGGAAAGGAGAGGAGAGTGTTCCTGGAAGTATCACGATTTAGTAGTTTTTAAAGCAAACATTTTTTGCTTTTTTAAAAATTATAAAAGTAGTATACCTGTTGTGGATAATTTGGGAAATTTAAAAAATTTTAAAGAAGCTGCAAAACACTCGAGCTTTGGCTTTTAATTTTTGTAAACTGACATCTATATAGTACTGGTATTACCACTAAGCTAACTGTGCAGTCTTGGATGCTGTATTAACTCTGTATGGTTCTTTGTTTCCTTGTCTTAAAATGTGAAAGGAGTTGATAAGCTTTAATGTTGCTTTCTGCTTAAAAGAATAAAGTTACATGACTTCAATGTGGAGTGGTTAGTTACTGAAATTGCGCTGGGTCCTGGTGACATCCCTGGATTTCTGATTCTTAGCTGAGAAGTCACTTGTCTGCCCTGGCGGTCATTTCAGGTAGTGAAGGAAGTGGCCTGTGACCAGTGGCACTCTTCCATGCCTGCTTTCCTGTCTCTTCTGAGCTTTTTTTTTTCCTCTTTAGACAGCTGATTTGCCTAAGCTGTCTGAAACGTTACAGGCTCCCAACATTGAAGTTAGGTCTGGGGGAGACTTGTGTGGCTGTCATGCTGTCGTGTGTGTGTTGAAATTTGTAGGTAGCTTTCTTACTTGAAATGAAAATTTTAAAATGTATTTCAGGAATATAAAATCTTGAATGTCTTAAATTTGTATTTAAGAATATTTAGATTTCTAGCCGAAAGGTGGTCCTGTTGGGAAATACTAAAGTTAAGGCTATTAACTTTTGGTGAGATTCTTGAACTTATTTTTATTTTATTTTATTTTTCAAAAAATCATTTAAAAATGTCATGGAATAGAAATATTTGAACAGTATTCAAAAGTCTCTATATATCAGGCCAACAAAATACTATCACTTGATGACAGATAACTTTTATTGTATCAATTTCAGTAATCTTTCATGTAATAAAAAATGTTGAGAAAAAGGCTTGCTTGCTGTATTTATATGTGTGTATCTTGAGTAAAGAAAAAAGTTAATCTTTCTGAAATAGTGCTTTAGTGATCATCTTTACTTGCTAAATATTTTTTTCTGGTTTCTTATTTGCTTACAATATAAAATTCACAGTGTCCCATACTGGCCTTCTTCTCTGGCCCGTTCTGCCTTTTCTGCCTCATTCACTTCCCACTGCTCTTTTATTAGCCTCTGTCACCTTTTATCCAGTTCTGGATGTGAGTTCGGAATCGTTAGATCTGTAGGGTCCTCTGTGGTGCCACGTGTGGTTGTTGAAAATTCAAAATGCGGCTAGTCTGGAGTATGCACCAGGTTTTGAAGATGGTGCAATAAAAAGAAGGTAAAATATCTTGTATTTTACAAGACATTTTGATTACATACAAATTTTGATTATATATTGTTAATACTGTTTGACTATGTTGGGTTAAATAAATATATTATTTTCGATTCTTTCTGCTTTTTTAATGTGGCTGTTAAAACTTATTAAGTATGCATTCTGTTGTAGAGTGCTGCCTTTCCTCCCCCCATTCTTTGCTTACCATAGTTCTTCAAAGTCTAGCGAGAATCCTGTCTCTTCTGTGAAGCTGTCCTCAGTGGGCCAAGGCTAAAAGTTGGCTCTTCTGTGATTGTTTGGAGGCAGTTGGTGTTTCTGGTGCATCATTAACCATTAAATCTCTTCACTGTAAGCCTTCTCAGTTTTTAATCAGGGGAAGCTCAGTGCCGTTTCCCTGCCTGGCACCACAGACCTCCGCTTTTGTTTCTTCTGTTTAAAGAAGTTACGCATATTTGTGTTGACACGTCAAGCAGTAACACCCCGGAAGTAGAAAGTCAATGTCTTCTGCAATCTTGCCTTGTCCTCCAGAGATCACTGCTATTTAAAGTAATATAAAGATAATTTTTCTTTTCCAGTCTTCATTTCTTCCTCTTAACCCCTTTCCCTGTTTCCAAAAAATGAGGTCATACTATGCATCATTTTCTTTAACTTTGTTTTCACTGAGTATGTGGCAGTCTTATGTCAGTAAATATAAATTTGGTCATTCTTTTTAGTAGCCGAGTAGTATTCCCTTTTACAAATATACCTTAATTTAATGCACTAATCAGCTGCTGATGAATATTTAATTGTTTCCAATTTTTTGGCATTACAAGCAATGCTGTGGTGCTTGTACATATCCTATGAGAGTATTTTTATTTTATAGGATGAAATTCTTAGAAGTGCATTTACTGTAAGAGAAGCCATACAGATTTGATATAGTGCCAGAGTGCTCTGCGAAATCTTCGTAACAACTCACTCTCCAACCAAGTGTTTGCATGTGTTCTCCCCTCCCCACTTCAACACAGTAACATCAGTCAGTTTTCATTTTTGCTAGTCTGCCAGCTGAACAAACAGCGTTATAGGTTTAATCTATGCTTCTTTGATTATGAATAAGATTGAGCAGTTTTACATGTTTTTTTGGTACTTTGCATTTCTCTGTCGTTCATTCATTTTTCTAATCTAGTGTTTTCTTACTCATTTGTAGAAACTCTTGTATGGCATCAGCTCGCTCTTTGGCACATTGCATTTGCTTTTTTATTTGTTGTTGTTGTTGGTTTTTTTTTTTTACTTTTTTTTGTGATGTATAAAAACTCATTTGCTTTTTTTTTAATTTTTATTTTTACTTTATTTTGCTTTACCATACTGTATTGGTAACTCATTTGCTTTTGTAAAAGTATTAAAAAACAAGAGAATAAAAAGTTTCAGTTGTCTTATGCTCTGTATATTTTATAAGCTCTTTGATTGAATTTTGTCCTAAAAAGTTTTGTTTCGCCAACAGTACTAGTTCAGTGCTTTGTACAGAGTAAGCGTCCAGGTATTTGTATGTGTTGATGGTGAATCGGTCCAGACTATGCCACTGTAGCATAACAATTATTTTGAGCTGAAGGCATTTGATAATAGGCTTTTTTTTTGGTTTTTGTTTTCCCTGAAGCAGAGGCTCTCAGAAGTCAGTTGGTATTAATTTCTTTCCTCGAGTTTCAAAACCAGGGAAGACTGACTCTTTTCATTAGGAAAAGAAGAAAAGCGGATATCACGCCTGAACTGCCATTGTCACAAAAAGATCACTTCTTCCATGTATTCCCCTAAAGGTGAATCTTGAATCTTTTCACAGTCATTTGTTTTCTTATAAATACCCTTCTTCTCCGCCCCCCCCCCACCTTTTTTTTTTTTTTTTGCTGGAGTACCAGCAGAAGTAGAGCAGAACATCTCATTACCTAGATGAGTAGTCATTATGCACCTGATTGGTTTATCTGTGCCTGTTTGAAAAAGGGGTAAGGAAAACTGGAGAGAAAGCTCGTTGTGGACAGAGATGGTGACAGTGGAATAGCCTGTGTCTGTTTTGAATTTCTCTGAGTTCAAGCGGTACTGCAGAATGTAACCAGGCTTCAGTCATTTTGACAGGGCTTGGGCTGCTGGAGAGGGGAGAGTCGAAGCAGATCTTTAGCTAGGAAAATGTGCAGTGGCTAAGAGCTTCTCACCCCTCGGTTATCAGGAAGTTCCAGCTTGTCCCCAGAAGAAAAGTTGCCATTTGACTACCTGTGATACAGACAGTATAGTTCCTATTAGCCAGCAAAGTGGCAGCGACCACAGAAGGCTACTGAGAGCGCAGACACTGAGCTGTTTGTTTTGTTCTCTCCCTAGGCCCCATCCCACAAATAGACCAGACCACACCCCTTCCTCTGTTAACTCTCCTGGACCATAGGTGAAGCCTGAATTCGGAGATGAAGGAGGTGATTGAAAGGCTGAGGATTAAAGATTTAAGTATCAGTAAATGGGACTGGACTTTTCAATAACTGAAAGCCACTGAAAGTCAGAAGGAATTGTTCCAGATGCCACCAAGGACTAGGAAAAGGAAACTGGGCAAAGCATAGTTTGGAGTGGAAACTGGAGAAAAATAAAACCTTTTCTCATGTTTTTACCAATTTCAGACCCGTTATTAAAGCTACACACGTATCAGGTTAAGTTCCTGCTAAAGCCCCTCGTGACACCAGGACTCATTCTTCTCTCTCCATAAAAGCTGTTAGGGTACACACACAATTGTTTGATTTTCCTAACATTTCTGTTTTCAAGTATATTCCAGTTCTGCTCAGTATAATGCAGTGTTAAGGATGCTTTATGCAACTTTCAGATTTATAAACTGAATGTGGTAATCTTTTAAGTTGGAACATTAATTAAACTGTCTTATTCCTTAGTTGTTATGGAGTTGGAGTGTATTGAACCTTGGAAACGTTGTTCAGTTGCTCAGTTGTGTCCGACTCTTTGTGACCCCATGGACAGCAGGACACCAGACTTTCCTGTCTTTCCCTTCACTCAGACTCACGTCCATTGAGTCGATGATGCCATTAAAATAAAAATGACTTGATACAAAGCATCGGCTTAACATAGTTTACTTAGTATATGATGCTTTCAGCTTATAAAGTTGTAAGTTAATTTTTACTCATTTTTCAACATGTACAAGGTAAATGGGTTTCAGTTTCAGTAATGTAGAACAATAGAATAAATACAAGATCAAGATGGATTAAATAATACCTAATATTACTGTGTGCTTGGCCCTATTTCAAGTACTTTGTACATGTTAAGCCATGTATCCTTAAAAGTATTATATGATACAGATATTGTTATCTATTCCTTTTTACACATGAGAAAAATGAGGCACAGAATTTAAATAACTTGTCGAGGTTTGAACAGCTAAATAAGTGGCAGAGCCGGGATTCAAACCCAAGTCGTCTGACTTAGAATCCGTGTTCCTGACCACAAAGTTATATTTGTTCTCAAATGGAGTAGGATAATTTTAATATGAAGACCTGAACCACACATAGTCAAGTACATTTTTACTCTATTTTTGCCTGTTTGTATTCTGTGTTCTCCACAAGGAGAAGATCAGTTTGCCTGAGTTTGCTGTAGTGTTGCCTGAGGTACCTGTTAAAACATGTTCTCCACTCAAGGCCTAAATGTATTTATATTTGGTGGGTTAAATTTGATTGACTTTTAACAATTAATCCCGCTTCTGTTTTTAATATTTAAGATTTGTTTGAAACTTCTCGTGGGTAACTTTTTGATTGGCATTCTTTGCTGGGCCTAATGTTTCCTTTGCATTGTAGAGAAAAGGATAGGAAAAGGTCAGTGGATTACAGCTATTTTCTAAACATCCAGAACCCTTTTCATAAACACTTTTTAAAATTAGTGCTCTATTGTATATCTCATTTCTAAGACATAGGTTTGTTGATGAGAATCAAACAGACAAGCTTTTTTCACAGCTTTATCACGGCTTTTACTCTAAAGTAGTTGAAATTGGGTAGATATTTGTAAACCATAATTGTTATTTGTATTGTTTCTTAGAATACACTTAAAATCTGTCTTGTGAGAGAACAGGAAGAAAAAAGGTTTAAAAATACTGCCACATCAGTTGAAAATGAAAGTGAAGAAGCTCATCTGGGGGAAGATTTTGGAGTCAAATAGGTTGAGAAATGAAACCTGATTTTTAGCTATTGGTGTTGCTGAGACTGTCCTCTGGAATATTATTAAATTGTTTATGCTGCTCCATAAAAATTTTTTGTGTAAGTGGTTATATGTAGACATTTTTGAATCTTCTTCCTTGCAGGTTTTTCTTTAAAACAAACAGAAGGCTTTTTTGCCTCCTAGTTACAGAAGTAGTGCTTACTGAACAAATGTAAAACACAGAGAAGCCTCGAGAAAAAAGTAAAAATCTGTTATATTTGTACTACTCAAAGGTGACATCTGCAAACATTTTGGTATACATAGTGTAAGTTTTTTTAAAAGATCTTACTGCTTAATATTTCTGCCATAACTTAAGAATTTGATGAAATTAGGTGAGTAAAGCTGAAATTCTGTTCATACATTAAGCTGGTATGTCTGAACCTGAAATACAAGAAACTTAGAATTTGGGGGATAGAGGGGGAAGTTACCGAAATAGAAATACACAGTTTTAGAAATTTGGCTGTCTCACTCTAGTTATCTGCTCATCTTTTTTGTTGTCTGTTCTCCTCTTTTCAGCTGTGCAAGTTTTAAAACACTAAGACATTTCAAATTTGAAGTGTTTTTCTGTAGTAATCGACTAAAATAGAGTAAGATGTGGGGAGGTGGAACCTAAACTGAGGGAGGTCAAAAACCATATGGAAGTAGAAAATCCAAAACCTCTTGCAGAATGAAGCTAGGAAGAATGGAATCTAAACACTGAAATTATACATCTGCGAGGCAGCTGTGCGTTCTTTGTTCATAGGTTCTGCTACAGAAATAGCAAAAGAAACTTTGAAAGGGAAATGTATCCTAAATAGACTAAGCTAACTATGATATGGACATTTTTAATGTTACAATGTGTATTAAGTCATCTTTAAATGAATTGTTCCCTTAAGTAGTAATAAAAATACTTTTCCAAAAATAGCAGATCACTTTGGGGGGTTAAATTTGAGTTTCCTATTTATATCGTCAGCACTGAATCAGCATTTTATTAAATTACAGATCAAGGGATTTTCAGTGACACTAAAAGAGTGTGATACTGTTGTGAATTTGTTGGTTGCTTTCGTTTTTGTTAGTATTCAGGGATGTGTGGTAGTTTAATGTTCTGCCCTTCAAAAATCAACTCTTATGAACTTGTTTAGACAAAACATTTAATTTTTAAAATCATCGGGCAATTAAAAACAGTTGAAATTTGAAAAGGGAAGACGTAAAAAAGCTTTTATTTAGTTTTGAAATGTTTATAATTACTAACATCTGAATGGCTTTATAGTTTACAAAGCACTTTTTAGCATCCAGTTAATCGCTGATGAATTTGTCTTGCTGACATTTTTATCTCTTGAAAATTAAGACAGAGCACTCAAGTTGGTGGTTATAGAATGCTCTTTAGTTTTTACTTTCTATAAGAGTGATGTGTAGTCAAGGATTTAGAAATCACGGAAGACTAGAACAAGAAGGAATTACATCTCCAACGTCTCATGATAGCCATTGTTGACATTTGGTATAATTCTCAGTCTTGTTTTTCTGTTCATATTTTTTGCATAGTTTGCCCTGATGCTGGAGGATGTAATACTTGTATCCTTTAAACATTTATTTGTATGTTAATTTTTTCTAATAAAAACATAGTTCTTAACCATTTGAGGGGGGGTTATTGTTTCAATGGAATTTTTTTCTACTTGAGGGAAAACATTTTATCCTAGGATCATGTGTTATATAGTATTAAGAGCATGGACTCTGCTTGGGTTTAAATCCCAGCTCTGCTTCTTCTTAGCTGGCCTGTCAGCAATTTTGGTAAACTAACATCTCTGTGTCTGTTTCCTCATCTGTAAAGTGGGAATAATGGCTTCTGCTTCCTGGAGTGGTTGTAAATTTATATATATATATATATATATATATATATAGTTTTGCTTTCATGGAGCATATATATATATGTATGTATTTTTTATTTTAGAACTAGTATCTGACCCACTATAAGCACTGTATAAGTTAACTAAAATTTTAGATTAAGGACCATAACCACACTGACTGCTGATCAAACTAGTAAACAAAAAATTAGTAAAGATACAGAAAGTCAGATATTGCAACAAAATACATAACCTAATTAATAGAGAACATCACACCCAATAAGGATAGAGTGTGACCCACTGTGTCATTAAAGCAAGCCTCAAAAAATATCAAAGGATTGAAATCATTCACAGTGTCCTCTGATGATAGTGGAATTAAATTAGAAACCAGTAACAAAAAATAATGAGAAAATCTTTGAAATTAGACTGTGTTTTTAAATAACCACACATGGGTCAAATAAGAAATTACAAAAGAATTCAAAGTTATTTTGGATTCAAAAATAATTAAAATACATGTCATTTCAAATTTGGGGATACAGTTAATTCTGTACTTGGAGGAAATGTTATAGCTTTAGAAATATATATTATAAAAGTAGAAAGGCTGCAAATAAACAACTTAAGGGTCCGTCTCAAGAAATTAAAATGAGATTTCCTGTCTCAGGTTTTATTGGGTGGGGTTGTGGGGAGGGATTTTAGTTTACATTTTTATCCCTTTGTAGGAGGAAAGGTATGATTGACCACAATAGTTGTACTTTTTAAACTAGTACATTTGAACTCTCCCTGCTCAGACAGTAAAGTGTCTGCCTACAATGCCAGAGACCTGGGTTCGATCTCTGGGTCATGAAGATCCCCTGGAGAAGGAAATGGCAACCCACTCCAGTACTCATGCCTGGAAAATTCCATGGACAGAGGAGCCTTGTAGGCTACAGTCCATGGGGTTGCAAAGAGACACGACTCAGCGACTTCACTTCCCTTCCCTCCCAAAGCTTGAGTCCTAATTTACTTGATTTCTAGGAGGCTTCAGGTGAGGTGAAGTCGCTCAGCCGTGTCCGACTCTTTGCAACCCCATGGACTTCTCCGTCCATGGGATTCTCCAGGCAAGAATACTGGAGTGGATTGCCATTTCCTTCTCCAGAGGAGGCTTCAGTACCGTTTATGAAAACCTCTCATTTTCTTGGCCCTTCCATAGAGCCTTTAACTTTTCTAAGGAGAAAGAAAGTCTCTTTGAGGAAGCATAGACAATTCTGAGATGATCAGCTTAGTATTGGTAATTATTTCTAAGTCTTTAAGACTTGTAAAGTATAAATCAACTTGAAAAGTACATAATGCGCGACTGTCACAGACTAAAGACTCTCCAGACTCGGTTACACCGTAGTGAATGAAGATAGCCCTGAGTTCTGCTTTCATGGAGCTTATGCTTTAATGGGGGAGACTAGCATTAAAAAAAAAAAAGCAAACCCACCCAGTTTTGCCATGACAGTGTGGTATTGGTGCTAGGAAAGGAAAGTTTAGAGTCCTAGTAGAATGGCTAGTAGAGGACCTAAGCTTATGTAGGTTGAGAATGTGGTAAGATATGTAAAAATTAGAATAAAGTAGGGAAATAGAATGGAAAAATCATAGGAAGTATATTTTTTAATGGGGAAATAAATTTTAAAATGTGTTACCTTAACTGACTAATCCAGAGGCTTGAGTGGTTATCCTTAGTTTGGTATATAGCATTGGATAGAAGGCAGTGGCACCCCACTCCAGTGTTCTTGCCTGGGAAATCCCATGGCGGAGGAGCCTGGTAGGCTGCAGTCCATGGGTCGCGAAGAGTCGGACACGACCAAGCAACTTCACTTTCACTTTTCACTTTCATGCATTGGAGAAGGAAATGGCAACCCACTCCAGTGTTGTTGGCTGGAGAGTCCCAGGGACGGGGGAGCCTGGTGGGCTGCCGTCTATGGGATCGCACAGAGTTGGACACGACTGAAGCGACTTAGCAGCAGCAGCAGCCTCATTCAAGACATGCTTTTTAGTTCTCTGTTCTCTAGAATAGAAGTGGTCAGGACTAGACCAGATAATTGCTGTTTCTAATACTTAAGTGCTCATTCTGTTGAAACTGTTATTAGCTCTTTAAAGAGTATTTTTCTCTAATTGTGGAAACAATATATGCCATGTTTAGAAAAAATTTGGAGACTGTAGAGAAGACTCTCTTCTTCAAATTTCATTTGTACTAGAGATGTCAATTTTATTATAAATAGAGTATATATCAGAGAACTTGACCTCCCTGCAGCTATGGGAGGTAGTGATCAAGAGGACACTATTAATCAGAATAGGCTAAATTATGCTCAGTAATGAAAAAAATTCTCCGATTTTAGTGGCTTGACAGAGTGAAGTTTGTTTCTCATCCCACAGTCAAGTTAGGTCAAGTATAAGCAGTTGAGAGAAACCTGTCAGAGGCTCTACCATCTGTAGCTGTTTCTCTATAACCAAGTGGCTTTCTTGGTTGCTATGGAAGGGAAGAGAACATTGGAGGATCTTGTAACCAGCAATTATGTAGCTTCAGTAGTAGGAACTAGTCATTTGGCTTTACCTAACTGCAAGGGAATAAAGAAGTATAGTTCTTCCATGTCCCTGGAGTAGAGGAGACCTGGCTGTGGGTGAGCTTTAAAAATCTTAAAAACGAAAAAAAAAAAAAAAAATCTTAAAAACGATCTTGGTTTTCCTGGCCATAGTTGAGTAATTGAGGATGGACCTCTAATTCAAGTGGGGCTGGTTGGATTGTTTTGCCTAGGAATTTGCTTTTGGGCCACTGGCGACTGGAATGCTTAGGCCAATAGACACAGAAGCTTTGCTCCCAGTCAGGGTGGTGGGATTCAAATGCTTAAGTATTAAGAAATTTATCCATAGAAGAATGAATCAGATGCGTTGAAGAAATAAAGTGTAGTTTTGGAGAGAAAAAATAGCTGTTGGTATTCAGTGGTTTCCATTTCTCAGTCTACTTCTTAAGAGTATATATGCTTTCCCAATACATGGAATAGTCCCTCAAAGTGGACTTGTTTTGTGCCACAAAGATAATCAGTAGATTTTCAGAAAGCAAAGAGCAAACAGGTTGTGTTTTCTGATCACAGTGCCATAGAATGACTGGCAATAGGCTGCCTGACCTCCCTCCAGAATAAAAGCAGAGCAGAGACATGAATCGGAAACAAAAACCCCTGCGTTTGTGTGTGTGTGTGTTTGGGAGGAAGAGACATAGCTTTTAAATAGCTTAAAGAGACAGTCATAGCTGAACTCACACAATTCAGAAGTAAATGACAGTGAGAGCACCATGTAATATGAGTAAAGGCAATGTGAAATTTTATGGGAAATTCATAAAAATTAAAAATCAGTAAATAAGAAAGATTAAAACTGAGTGAACAAAGTATTCAGTTCACCTGATTTAAAACAACAAAATAAAGTCAAATAAAATAGAATGAAGGAATAATAAATATAAAGATATAAGTTAATGGAAACCAAAACAACTGGTGTAAAATAAAAAATTAGCAGACTCTGGGCAAGTCTGATTAAGAAAACGAACTGGAAGCAAACGTTAAAACAAAGCTATAAACTACTCTATAAATACCAAGATAAAAGTCTTGTGATAGAATAGTATGTGCAACTTTATGCCACATTTCCTAGAAATTGGATGAAATGGATTATTTCCTAGGAAAATAGAAATTACTGAAATGGTCAGAAGAAATGGAAAAGCTTGATAATCCAGTAGCTAATGGAGAAATAGAAAAAGTTGTCAAAAAGATACATCCTTAAAAGGGCCAGATGTTTTATAAAACTTTAAAGTAACTGATAATTCCTGTTATACATCATTTCCAGAGGAAAGAAAAAATGCAGGAAGATACTCTTTGAAACTAGCATTAACTCACAGCAAAAAGAATAGCACAAGAAAAGAAAGCAATAGGCCCTTCTCATCACCTAATTGTAAGATCCCAAATAAAATACTAGAAATCAAACCCAAAAGTATATTAAAGCTGTAGGATCAAACTGTCCCAGAGATTCAAGGGTGACTTCACCTTAGGAAATCTATTAGTATCATTGTTATTGTTCAGTTGCCACATTGTATCATTAACACTACATTAATAACCAGAGGAGGAAAACAGTGTAATCATCTTAATTGATGACGAAAAAACTATTAGATAAAGTTCAGTAAGCTGTTCTGATAGACTAGGTTTAGGAACAGAAAGAAACTTCCTTAACCTGATAAGAGATGAAATTAACTGAAGTGTACAGCAAATACAACTGGCAAGGTATTTTCCATGAGAAAAAGAACAATACTAAGAGCTCATTTTTTTAAAATTTATTTTTTGTATTGAAGGATAATTGCTTTACAGAATTTTGTTGTTTTTTCTGTGAAACCTCAACATGAATCAGCTATGCTGCTGCTGCTGCTGCTGCTGCGTCCCCTCAGTCGTGTCCGACTCTGTGCGACCCCATAGACCGCAGCCCACCAGGCTCCTCCGTCTCTGGGATTCTCCAGGCAAGAACACTGGAGTGGGTTGCCATTTCCTTCTCCAGTGCATGAAAGTGAAAAGTGAAAGTGAAGTTGCTTAGTCGTGTCTGACTCTTTGTGACCCCAAGGACTGCAGCCTACCAGGTTCCTCTGTCCATGGGATTTTCCAGGCAAGAGTACTGGAGTGGGGTTGAATCAGCCATAGGTATACATATATCCCCTCCCTTTTGAACCACCCTCCCATCTCCTGCCCCATCCCACCTGTCTAGATTGATACAGAGCCTCTATTTGAGTTTCCTGAGCCATACAGCAAATTCCCATTGGCTATCTATTTTACATATGGTAATGTAAATTTCCATGTTACTCTAAGAGCTCATTTTTAATGCTGCTGCTGCTGCTGCTGCTACTGTTAAACATTTAACCGGAGATCTCTGCCTGAGGAGTTTTGTGTAAAAAAAAGTATAGAAGCATGCCTTGGAGATGTTGTGGGTTTGGTTTCAGACCACCTCAGTAAAGCATGTATCATAATCTTGTTGCTGTTCAGTCATATATCTTAATAAAAGAAGTCAAACGAATTTTTGTTTTCTCAGTGCAGGTAAAAGTTATACTACACTGTAGTCTACTAATGGGAAATAGCATTGTCTAAAAAAACCAACATCGGTACCTTAAAGATACTTTATTGCTAAAAATTGTTGACTGACATCTGCAACTTCAGTTGAGTCAGTCTTTTTGCCAGTGGAGGGTCTCACCTTAATGTTGATGGCTGCTAACTAATCGGGGTGGTGATTCCTGAAGGTTGGGGTGTCTGTGGCAATTTCTTAAGGCAGCAGTGGTGTTTGTGGCCTTGTTTGACTTTTCTTTTCATGAGTGGTTTCTGTGTAGCATGCAATACTGTTTGATAGCTATTTACCCACAGTAGAACTTCTTTCCAAGTTTGAGCCTATCTTCCTACACCTTACTGCTGCTTTATCAAATAAGCGTATGTAATATTCTAAATCTTTTGTTATTTCAACAGTTTTCACCACATCTTTACTAGGAGTATATTCCATCTCAAGAAACCGCTTTCTTGGTTCATCCTCATTGGTTTTTATCGTGAGATTGCAGCAATTCAGTCCCATCTTCAGGCTCCACTTCTGATTCCAGTTCTCTTGCTGTTTCCACCACATCTGCGGTTACTTCCTCCGTTGAAGTCTTCTACCCTTCAAAGTCATTCATGAGGGTTGGAATCAGCTTCTTCCAAACTTCTGTTAATGTTGATATTTTGACCTCCTCTCATAAATCATGAATGCTCTTAATGGCATCTAAGTGGTGTATATTTTCCAGAAGGTTTTCAGTTTACCCAAATTCATTGGTGGAATAACTGTGTATGGCAACTATAGCCTTACAAAATGTGTTTCTGGTTTTTTAAGACAATTATTTTTACCTTTGCTGTGTCTTCGTTGCTGCGAGGGCTTTTCCGTACGTGTGGAGAGTGGGGCCCACACTAGTTGGTGCGAAGCTTCTCACTGCAGGGGCCTGTCGTTGAGGAGAACCTAGTACGGGTTCTGGAGTACAGGCTCCGTAGTTGTGACGCTTGGGCTTAACTGCTCTGAGGTGTGTGGGATCTTCCTGGACCAGGGGTTGAACTGGAGCCTCCCACATCGGCAGGTGGATTTTTCACCACTGAGCCACCAGAGAAGCCTCTGAAATGTATTTCTTAAGTAATAAGACTTGAAAGGTGAAATTACTCCTTGATCCATAGGCTGAGTAATGGATGTTTTGTTAGCAGGCGTGGAAACAGCATTAAACTCAGTGTACATTTCCAGCAGAGCTCTTGGGTAACCAGGTGCATTGTCAGTGAGCAATAGCATTTTTTTTTTTTTTTTACATTTTAATTTTTTAAATTGAAGCATGGTTGCTTTAGAGTGTTGTGCCTCCTCCTGCTGTACAGCAGAGTGACTCAGGTATACACATAGACACTGTTTGTTAAATAGTCTTCCATTATGTTTTATCACAGGATATTGAATACAGTTCCCTGCGTTATACAGTAGCCCTTGTTGTTTACACATCCGGTATATAACAGTTTACATCTGTTAATCCCAGACTCCCAGTCCTTCCCCCCGCCCCCCAACCTCTTCCCCCTTGGAAGCCACAGGTCAGTTTTCTCCGTCTTTTGAGTCTGTTTTGTAGGTAGGTTTGTTTATGCCATATTTTAGATTTCATGTATAAGTGACAGTCATCTAGTATTTGTCCGTCTCTTTCTAACTTATTTCACTTAGTATGATAATCTCTAGTTGCATCCCTATTGCTGCAGATGGCATGATCCTGTTCCTTCTTCCTGGCTGAGTAATTCATTGTGTATGAATTACTGTTACATTGTGAAGTGACGTGAAGTCTCTCAGTCTTGTCCGACTCTTTGTGATCCTGTGGACTGTAGCCCACCAGGCTCCTCTGTCCATGGGATTCTCCAGGCAAGAATCCTGGAGTGAGTTGCCATTTCCTTCTCCAGGGGATCTTCCCGGCCGAGGGATCGAACCTAGGTCTCCCGCGTTGCAGGCAGACGCTTTAACCTCTGAGCCACCAGGGAAGCACACTCAGCATCACTAGTTATTAGAGAAATGCAGTTCAAAACTACAATGAGGTACCACCTCACACTGGTCAGAATGGCCATCATCAAAAAGTCTACAAATAATAAATACTGTAGAGGGTATGGAGAAAAGGGAATCCTTCTGCGCTGTTGGTGGGAATGTAAGTTGGTGCAGCCACTGTACTAGGTAATTACGTAACTACATCGTACTGTGTAGTTATCCTTACATTGTATATAAGTATCACATCTTTTCTATCCATCCATCTGTTGATGGACATTTGGGTTGCTTCCATGTTCTGGCTATTGTGAATAGTGCTGCCCTGAACATAGGGTTGCGTGTCACCTTTTTGGATTCTAGTTTTGTCAAGGTGTATACCCAGGAGTGGGATTGCTGGATCATATGGTGATTCTGTCTTCCATTTTCTGAGGAACCTCCATTCTGTTTTCCATAGTGGCTGCACCAACTTACATTCCCACCAACAGTGTAGAAGGATTTCCCTTTTCTCCATACCCTCTACAGCATTTATTATTTGTAGACTTTTTGATGATGGCCATTCTGACCGGTGTGAGGTGGTACTTCATCGTAGTTTTGAATTGCATTTCTCTAATAACTAGTGATGTTGAGTGTCATTTCACGTGCCTACTGGCCATCTATATGTCTTCTTTGGAAAATTGTGTATTGAAGTCTTCTGCCCATTTTTCGATTCGGTTTCTTGTTTTTTTGTTGTTGTTGTTGAGTTGTATGAACTGTTTGTATATTTTGGAGATTAAGCCCCTGTCTGTCACATCAGTGAGCAGTAATATTTTGAAGGAATCTTTTCCTGAGCTGTTGGCCTCAGTGGCGTTGAAACGTCCAGAAGACCATGTTGTAGACAGATGTACTGTCACCCAGGCTTTGCTGTTTCATGTAGGGAGCATGATGGAGTAGATGGAGCACAATTCTTAAAGGCCCGAGGATTTTCGGGATGGTAAATGAGCACTGGCTTCAATTTAAAGTCATCAGCTGCATTAGCCTCTAACGAGAGTCAGCCTGAGCTTTGAAGTCAGGCATGGACTTCTCTCTCTAGTTATGAAAGTCCTAGATGGCATCTTCTTCCAACATAAGGCAGTTTTGGTACTTGCCTGGTGGTCCAGTGGTTAAGACTCTGCACTTGCAATGCAGGCTTCTTGCCTTAAACTTCATGAACCTGCTTTTGTTTTCAACCTGTTTTTTCTGTAACTTCCTCATCTCTCAGCCTTAAGAGAAGTGAAGAGCGTTAGGACCTTGCACTGGATTAGGCTTTGGCTTAAGGGAGTGTTGTGACTGGTTTCACCTTCTAATTCAGACCACTAAAACTTTCTCCGTGTTAACAATAAGGCTGTTTTTCTTTCTTAACGTGTGTGTTCATTGGAGCAGCACTTTTAATTTCCTTCAAGGACTTTTCCTTTGCATTTCACGACTTGATTCTTGGTTTGGTGCAAGAGGCCTAGTACTTTGGGCTTTTGACATGCCTCCCTCACTAAGCTTAATCGTTTCTAGCTTTTGATTTAAAGGGAGAGATGTGTGACTTTTCTTTCACTTGAACACTTAGAGCCCACTGTATGGCATTTAATTGTCTGATTTCAGTGCTGTCCTGTCTCAGGGAATAGGGAAGCCCAAGGAGACAGAGAGATGGGGGAGTGGCTGGTTGTAGAGTAGTGAGAACACTCACAACATTTATCAGGTAAGTTTGCTGTCTGTGTGGGCATGGTTCATGGTGCCCCAAAACACTTAAAATTGTAACCACAGAGATCACAAATCACTGTAACAGATATAATAATAATGAAAAACTTTGTAATTTTGTGACACAGAGTCAAGTCACAAAATGAGCAAAATATTGTTGGGAAAATGGCACCAATAAACTTCCTTGACACAGGGTTGTCGCAGATCTTTAATTTGTAGAAAACACAGTATCTGCAAAATGCAATAAAACGAAGATATGCCTGTAAGTATTTGAAAGAGGGAAAGTCAGAACTTGTACTGTTTGCATGTGCCCTTTGCAAAGCATATAATCTGCTTAGAAAAATCAAGAGAATCAATTGATGAAGTTGGAAAACTAATAAATGAGTTCAATAAGGTGGCTGTATACATTTTGAATGAAAAAAATCAGCTTCACTATATGCCAGCAATAGCAGTCAACTTGAAAGTGCTATCAGTGTTTGTTTTCTTTGATAAGAAATGCCTGTTAGTCCTAGCCTGCTTGGCAGTTACCTGTTCCAGACATGCTTTGAATCACGAAGAGAGAGCTGCAGGAGATGAAGCTTTCAATTTCCTGCTTGCTTCAGTCCAAAAGGCAAATGTTTGAAGGGATAACATAGGCCGATTGTTTCATGACAGCCCCACATAGCTAAAACTATTCCTTGTGATGTCCGTCTCACCCTGCTTTAAAAAAAATGTTTCTGGACAACATTCCTTCCAGGAATGTATCACTGAGTTCCCTGGAGGCCTAGCTGGTGTCCTACAAGAATACCAAAGAAACTGTAAAGAAAATAGAAAAGCAATTCCTCTAAAAACAAATAAGTTTCTTTTTCTTTTTTTAATATAATACATGTGTGTAGTAAACAATTCAAACTAAATAGAAAAGTGAAATTTCTTTTTCTCTCTTGCTACTTTATGTATCTTCAAAATTTTCTCTGCATTTACAAAAATACGTTTCCATTTCCATCAATATATGATACCACCTATGTTTCATACAGGTGGTATCATGCATTTTGTATTGCAGCTTGCCTTTTTCACAAAACATTTTCTGAATCTCTCTCGTTTTTAACCTCATGTTGACCTTTATTCTTTGTAAGACTCAGTGTAATCTCTTTGACAGAGCCTTTACTCTGCTTTTCAATCTCTGAAGCCTTTTCGGGGTGCCTCTTTTTCTGACCTTTCTGTTCACTTTCTGGCTCTCAAGACAGTCTATGTCCCCCTGTTTTTAAATGTGTAAAATAACATTTTAAATGTGTAAAATAAAATATACCAGATTACAGAGGAAACCCAATTATATTGAAATACTATTAAAGTAATTAAAAAATTTTAAGATTTAGTAATATATATTTTCTTTTATTAACTCATTAAATGAGTTTTAATAACTGCCCTAATTTTAAAATAATAATGAACATAAATAATACTCTGAGTTATCTGCAAAAGTATAATTTGATGAGCATATCTGATTCTTTTGGTTACAAAGTTGCAGGTACTGCTGCTACTATTGTGTGCTTTGCCTACTCATAATTATAAATAATTATGTTTAAATTTCAGTTAGGGGTTAGTAAAACTAAAGATGTAATTTTTTTCTCATCTAAGTTCATGGACCTCCTGAATTTTGTGAGTTATGGGCCTCTGATTAAGAACTCTTGCAAATGAAACTTGGTTCACACCAGAGGATACTGATTCTCCTGCAGACCACCTCTCCTTTGGTCCTGGAGATGAGTTATCCTCCTTGCCCCTCTTTGCTACTTCTGCACCATTCTCCCTCTTGCCTTATTTGGGAGCAAACAAAAGAGATGGTTTTAAGTTGTCTCATCAGGTAACACCACCTACTACTACTGCTCCTGGCCATTTTCCATTGAACCGTGGCTTCAGTTCAGTTCAGTCGCTCAGTCACGTCCAATTCTTTGCGACCACATGGACTACAGCATGCCGGGCCTCGCTGTCCGTCACCAACTCCCGGCGTTTACTCAGACTCATGTCCATTGAGTTGGTGATGCCATCCAGCCATTTCATCCTCTGTCATCCCCTTCTCCTCCCACCTTCAATCTTTCTGAGCATCAGGGTCTTTTCAGATGAGTCAGTTCTTTGTATCAGGTGGCCAGAGTATTGGAGTTTCAACTTCAGCATCAGTCCTTCCAATGAATATTCAGGACTGATCTCCTTTAGGATGGACTGGTTGGATCTCCTTGCAGTCCAAGGGACTCTCAAGAGTCCTCTCCAACACCACAGTTCAAAAGCATCAATTCTTTGGTGCTCAGCCTTTTTTTTTTTATAGTCCAACTTTCACATCCATATGTGACGACTGGAAAAGCATAGCCTTGACTAGACGGGCTTTTGCTGGCATTACTCCCCCTTTACTCTGGGAAGATTTTATCTTGTTTTGCTGCCTCCAATACTACTTTATTCTGTTCTTGCTGATCTCAACATCTAGATGGGTGATTCTGTGACTCCCTTCCTGGCCTCTTAGTTTATTGACCTCTTCCTGTGTCTTCCACTCCAGCCACCTGTGGTCATAACTCAGATCTGTTATTCAGTAATAATGTGCTTTTAATTATAGTAGCTGAAACCCTCCTCTGTAAGTTCAACTGCAGGTACTGAACTCTCTGATGACCACTTCTCTCACCTTTCCAGTTCATGTCTTTTGGTATAAGCTATCCTTTTACCTTACTGGGGCCTACACCCCATTGACCCTTTTGGTTTTTTTATCATTTCTCACCACAGTCTCCTTATGTGCCATTCCATTTCCTTATTCATTTTAAATTCTGTGGTCAGTCATAATTGTTCAGTTGCAAATACTCAGCACCTTTGCCCTTGCTACATTTCTTAGTTGAAAAACTCTACTGCTAGATACTTCCCTGGTGGTTCAGACGGTAAAGTGTCTGCCTACACTGCGGGAGACCCAGGTTCGATCCCTGGGTGGGGAAGATCCTCTGGAGAAGGAAATAGCAACCCACCCCAGTACTCTTGCCTGGAAAATCCCATGGACAGAGGAGCCTGGTAGGCTACATACAGTCTATGGGGTCACAAAGAGTCAGACACGACTGAGCGACTTCACTTCACTGTTAGATAAATCCAATTGTGCCCACTCTTAACTTTTTGTTATTGTTGTAAAAAAAAAACATATTCAGTGTACAGTACAGTATTGTTAATTATACGTACATTGTTATACTAGAACTTTTTTCATCTTGCTTGGCTAAAACTCTGCCCATTGAACAACAGTGTCCTATTTGCTCCTCACCCCAGCCCTGGCAACCACCATTCTGCCTTCTTCTATGAGCTTGATTAGTTTAGATTCCATATGTCACTAAAATCACATAGTATTTGTCTTTTTGTGATTAACTTATTTAACTTAGCATAACTGTGGTATTGGAGAAGACTCTTGAGAGTCCTTTGGACTGCAAGGAAGTCCAACCAGTCCATTCTAAAGGAGATCAGTCCTGGGTGTTCTTTGGAAGGACTGATGGTGAAGCTGAAATTCTAGTACTTTGGCCACCTCATGCAAAGAACTGACTCATTGGAAAAGACCCTGATGCTGGGAGGGTTTGGGGGCAGGAGAAGAAGGGGACGACAGAGGATAAGATGACTGGATGGCATCACCGACTAGATGGACATGAGTTTGAGTGAACTCCGGGAGTTGGTGATGGACAGGGAGGCCTGGTGTGCTGCGATTCATGGGGTTGCAAAGAGTCGGACACGACTGAGTGACCGAACTGAACTGAATGTCCTCATGGTTCATTCGTGTTTATAGCATATAACAGGATTTCCTTATTTTGAAAGGTTGTATAATATTCCATTGTGTTTATGTATCATATTTTCTTTATTCACTCGCCTGTTGGTGGACATTTTGATTGCATCCACTTCTTGGTTGTTGTGAATAATGCTGTAATGAACACGATTGTGCAAATATCTCTTCAAAGTCCTTTTTCCAATTCTTTTGAATATATACCCAGAAGTGGGATAACTGGGTCATAAAATAGTTCTGTGTTTAATTTTTTGAGAAGCTTCCACATTGTTTTCTATAGTGGTGCACAAATTTACATTCCCACCGACAGTCTAAGCAGGTTCCCTTTTCTCCACACCCTCTCTAGCATTTATTATTTATAGGCTTTTTGACGATAGCCATTTTGACTGGTGTGAGGTGATACCTCGTTGTGGTTTTGATTTGCATTTCTCTGGTGGTTAGCAATGTTGAGCATTTTTTGACCATCTGTATGTCTTCTTTGAAGAAATGTCTGTAACCTGCGTTTGATCCCTGGGTTGGGAAGATCCCCTGGAGAAGGGAATGGCTGCCCACTCCGGTAATCTGGCCTGGAGAATTCCACGGAGAGAGGAGCCTGGCGGGCTGCAGTCCACGGGGTCACAAAGAGTCAGGCACGACTGAGCCACTTTTCACTCCACTGTTTAGGTCTGCTGCCCATTCTTTAATTATTTTTATACCGAGTTCTGTGAGCCATTTGTTTATTTTGGATGATAACCCCTTGTCGGTTACATCATTTACAAATATCTTCTCTCATTCCATAGGTCTTTGTATTTTGTTGGTGTTTTACTTTGGTTTGCCAAAGCCCCTAAACTTGATTGGGTCCCATTTATCTATTTTTGCTTTTCTGTCTTTTGCCGTGGGAGGCTGATGTAAGAAAATGCGGCTACAGTTTATGGCCGAGAATGTTCTCCCTGGGTTCTCTTGTAGGGCTTCTCTGGCGTCCTTTCTTATGCTTGGGTTTCCTCGGTGGCACTGGTGGTGAAGAACCCGCCTGCCAATGCAGCAGGCGTAACAGACATGGGTTTGATCCCTAGGTTGAGAAGACCCCTGGAAGAGGGAATGGCAACCCACTCCAGCACTCTTGCCTGGAAAATTCCATGGACGGAGGTGCCTGGCAGGCTACAGTCCATGGGGTCGCAAAGAATTGGACACAGCTGAAGTGACTTAGCATGCATGCATTCTTATATTTAGGTTTTGAAACCATTTTGAGTTCAGTTTTGTACACATTGTGAGGGAGTGTTTTCATTTCACTGATTCACGTGTAGTTGTCCAGCTTGGCCCACGCAGCTTGTTGAAGAGGCCATCTTTGCTGCAGTGTATATTCTTGCATCCTCTGTTGTAGATTGACGACAAATGTTGCTTTATTTCTGGGCTCTCTGTTCTGTTCCAGTGTTCTCTATGTCTTTTTTTGTGCCAGTGTCTTGCTGTTTTGATTATTGTAGCTTTGTAATATTGTCTGAAGTCTGGAAGGGTTATACTTCCAGCTTTGTTCTTTCTCAGGATAGTTTTGGCAATTCTGAGTCTTTTGTGGTTCCATATAGTTTTAGGATTTTTTTGTTTTAGTTCTATGAAACATGTCATGTGTATTTTCATAAGGATTACATTGACTCTGTGGATTGCTTTGGATAGTTTGTATATTTTGACAGTGTTAACTCTTCCACTCTTAAGAGCATTGGATGTCTTTCCATCTCTTTAAATTATCTTCAGTTTCCTTTATCAGCGTTCTATAGTTTTCAGCATATAGATCTTTACCTCCTTGACTAATAAGTTTATCCCTATGTGTTTATTTTTTAAATGATTTTAAGTGACGTTTTTTCATTTTCTCTTTCTGATGTGTTATTGTTGGTGTAAGGATTTCCGTAGGTTCATCTTGCACCCTGCTGCTCTGCTGGCTTCCTTTTTCTAATGGTTTTTGCATTGAGGCTGTCAGGTTCCATATATGGAATATCAAATCCTCTGCAAAGGGTGACCGTTTTACCTCTTCCCTTCCAATTTGGATACCTTTAATTTCCTTTTCTTGTGGGATTGCTGTGATGAGGACTGTTGATACTGTGTTGAATAGAAGTGGTGAGAGTGAACATCCTTGTCTTGTTCCTGAATTTAGCTGGAAGGCTTTCAGCTTTTCACCTTTGAATGTTATGTAGGCTGTGGGTTTGTTGTAAATGGGTTTTATGATGTTGAGACATGTTCCATCTGTGCCCTCTTTGGTGAGAATGTCTATCAAGAGTGGGTGTTGAATTTTGTCACGTTTTTCTGCACCTGTTGGGACGCCCGTGTGGTTCTTGCCTTCCCTTTTGTTGACCTGTTGTGTCATAGTAGTTGATTTATGTATGCTGAACCATCCTTATGACTCAGAATGAATAGAGCCTGATAATGGTGTATGATCCTTTTTATGCATTGCTGGGTTTGGTTTGTTAATATTTTGCTGAGGATTTTTGTACCTACATTCATCAAAGATACTGGCCTGTAGTTTTTTTTTTCTTGGTAGTGTTTTTGTGTGGTTTTGGTATCAGTGATGGTGGCTTCATAAAATGAATTTGTGAGGGTTCCCTCCTCGTGAGTTTTTTGGTATAGTATGAGAAAGATAGGTGTAAGTTCTTTGTACATTTAGTCAAATCCCCCAATAAGGCCATTCTGAATGTTTGTTTGATGGAAGATTTTTTTAAAAAAATTTTATTTATTAATTTTTATTACAGATTCTGTTTCACTTCTAGTGATTGGTCTGTTCCAATAATCTCTTTCATCTTGGTTCAGTTTTGGCAGGCTGTATGTTTCTAGAAATGTGTCCATTTTCTTCTACGTTGTCCGATTTATTGGCGTATAACTGTTCATAATATTCTCTTACGGTTTTTTGTGTTTCTGTGTTATATCTTTGTGTTGGTTGCTACTTTTCCGCTTTCATTTCTTATTGCATGTATTTGGGTGTTTTCCCTTTTCTCCTTCTGAGGCGGGCCAGAGGTTTGTGTTTTTGTTGCCCGTGCTTTTGATGGCATATTCAAGAAATCTTTGTTTATTACAATGTCATGAAGTTTTTCCCCTATATTTTCTTCTAGAATTTCATAGTTTCTCATCTTATGTTTGACTCTTTCATCCATTTTGAGCTAATTTTTGTGTGTGATATAGATGAGGGTCCTCCTTCATTCTGTTGCATGTGGGTATGCACTTTTCCTAGCACTGTTTGTTAGGAGACTGTCCTTTCTCGTGCAGTGTTGGCATCCTTGTTGAAGATTATCTAACTGTACATGCAAGGGTTTTTTCCTGGGATATCAGTTCTGTTCCATTGATCTGTATATTTGTCTTTACATTTGATCTGCATATATAGCAGCACCATAGTTTTTTATTACGATAGCTGTATAATATGCTTTTAAATCTGGAAGTTAGAGGCCTCTAGCTTTGTTCTCGGAGAAGGCAATGGCACCCCACTCCAATACTCTTGCCTGGAAAATCCCATGGACGGAGGAGCCTGGTAGGCTGCAGTCCATGGGGTCACGGAGAGTTGGTACGACTGAGCGACTTCACTTTCACTTTTCCCTTTCATGCATTGGAGAAGGAAGTGGCAACCTACTCCAGTGTTCTTGCCTGGAGAATCCCAGGGACGGGGGAGCCTGGTGGGCTGCTGTCTATGGCGTTGCACAGAGTTGGACACGACTGAAGTGACTTAGCAGCTTTGTTCTTCTTTCTCAAGATTATTTTGGCTATTTGGGGTCCTTGAGATTCTGTAGAATTTTAAGATGACTTTTCCTATACATGCAAAAAGTGCATTAGGATTTTCATAAGGATTGAATTGAATCTGTGGACATTTTGGACAGCGTGGACCTTTTAACAGTGTTTATAAGTCTGTGGGCTTCCCTAGTAGCTCAGACAAGAATCTGCCTGCAATGTAGGATACCTGTGTTCAATCCCTGGGTTGGGAAGATCCCCTGGAGAAGGAAATGGCAACTCACTCCAGTATTCTTGCCTGGAGAATTCCATGGACAAAGGAGCCTGGAGAGCCACAGTTCATGGGGTTGCAAGAGTCAGACACAACTGAGGGACTAACGCACAGTACGTCTGGGATTCTGTACTCATGGTTCTATTCCTGAGGATTATGTAGCTCTCCAGTACATGTTTATTAAGAGAAGATCATGTGTGAGTGGGCCTGTGCAGTTCAGACCCACACTACTCGAGGGTCAACTCTGTGACCTTTATTATGTTGAAATGATTTCCTTCCATTGCTATCTTGAGTGTTTTTTATCATGAAAGATTGTTGAATTCTGTCAAATGCTTTTTCTGGGGCTGTTGAGATAATTATGTGATTTTTTTTTTCTAAGTTGTGTTAATGAGGTGTATCACATTTATTGATTTTTTTATGTTGAGTAATCCCTGCATTACAGGGATAAATTCCACTTGGTCATGGTGTATTATACTTTCAACTGTGCTGTTAAATTCTGTTTTCTAGTATTTGGTTGACATTTTTACATCTGTATTCATTAGTGATATAGGTATGTAGTTTTATTTTTTAGTACTGTGTTTTTCTCCCTTAAGTTCAGTCGCTTAGTTGTGTCTGACTCTTTGTGACTCCATGAATCGCAGCATGCCAGGCCTCCCCGTCCATCATCAACTCCCAGAGTCCACCCAAACCCACGTCCAACAAGTCAGTGATGCCATCCAACCATCTCATCCTCTTCTCCTCCTGCCCTCAATCTTTCCCAGCATCAGGGTCTTTTCCAGTGAGTTAGCTCTTCGCATCAGGTGGCCAAAGTATTGGAGTTTCAGCTTCAACATCAGTCCTTCCAGTGAACACCCAGGACTGATCTTTAGGATGGACTGATTAGATCTCCTTGCAGTCCAAGGGACTCTCAAGAGTCTTCTCCAACACCACAGTTCAAAAGAATCAACTCTTCAGCTCTCAGCTTTCTTTATAGTCCAACTCTCACATCCATACATGACCACTGAAAAAACCATAGCCTTCACTAGACGGACCTTTGTTGGCAAAGTAATGTCTCTGCTTATAATATGCTGTCTAGGTTGGTCATAACTTTTCTTCCAAGGAGTAAGCGTCTTTTAATTTCATGGCTGCAGTCACCATCTGCAGTGATTTTGGAGCCCCCAAAATAAAGTCTGACACTGTTTCCACTGTTTCCCCATCTATCTGCCATGAAGTGCTGGGACCGGATGCCATGGTCTTCAGTTCTGTCAGAATCTCTTTCTTATTTGGATGCTCTGATTGTGCATTTGCACTTTTGCAGCTGGAAGTGGCTGGAGAGTTAATTCTGCTGTTGGTGCTACTCCCAGCACTTGGTGATGGTTGAGGTGAGCTGAGCCCTTAATGCTGCTGAGCGCTAGTTCTTCATCCATTTACTTCCCTTGCCGTGTCTGCTCTAGGTGGTCCCTTAAACTTCTGAAGCCTGCAATGCCACCTTCCACATCCTTTACTTGCATTATACAACTTTGTTTTTTTGTCTCACTGAGGAAATAGATGCCATTCAGAATAACATCCATAAAGTTCCTGCTACTGCTTGTGTCCGTCTTTTCTCATCAGTGCTTCGTGTATTCTGGTTTCTGTCTTACGTAATAACTTACTGCGCTTCTAGGAAGGGCCACAACCACCACTCTGCTCTAATTCCATCCCTTCCCTCTCACATGATGCAAGATCATTCTCATCAGCATACCACCATGCTCTTTCTCTTTGATCTTTAACAACAAGAATGTGGGGTTTCTTGACATCACTTTCCCCTTTAGCTTTTCTCCATTCCCTTCTCCTTTTTTTTTTTTTTTTGAAAAGAAGTGTCTGTACTTTGCTTCCAGTTTTTTTCATCCCTATATCCTAGGTGTCCACCTGCTCTGATTAGGCTTTCCTTCCTGGCACCCTGCCTGAGTTGCTCTTGCGAAGGGTAGCCATGAGTTTTGCTGTCTCACCCTTGAGTTATGGGACCTGTTGACAGCGTTTGACGCTGGTGGTCTTAGTCTCCCCTCCTGGGAGCACTTTCTTTAATAGGCTTTTAAGCCTGCTTGCTCTTCTTCTGTTTCCGTCTCAGTCATTTTCTCAGGGACTGCCTCCCGGGCTCAGTCCTCACACTTCTTTTTGGGCCATGCTCATTCCTTCTTGGAGCTTATCTGACCTCAGAGCTTTGAAACCATCTCTGTATTGATGGTGCTCCACTTTGAATTTCCAACATGAACCCCTGCTCGGAAATGTGCATTTATACTTTTCTTGGATGTCTAATAGGCAAATGTAATGAGAAACATAAATTTTCCTGAAAGGAATTTATTTCTCTCCCTTAATAATTTAACATGTCTGTCTTAGATTGCCTCCCCTTGCCTGAGAGTAGTATTATAAAACAAAAGCAGAACTGTTTTCCTCTACATTCAATAACTTATTAGCTGCAGTTCATTTTCATTCTGAGGAATGATGAAGGGCTCAAATCTCTTTTTAAAGCCAGACGGTTGATTAGTTTCTCAGCGTCCTTTATTAAATAATCAGTTTTTATTTGATTGAAATGTCATCTTTATTGCTCCGAGGATGATAGCAGGTTTAAAAATTATAAATTACCATCTGATATTTACATTATAGATTTTATGCTCTTGAAAATATGTGTTAGCTCAAATCAAGAGTACAGCAATGTCAAGTAGAATAACTGGTACTGAGTTAAAAAAACAGAATAATTAAGCAAATAGAACAAGATTACAGAAATAGAATCACATTTTAAATGTAGTATTTAATAGTCCAGGAACAACACAACAGTAGAGAAAACACTGATTAATTTTTGGGTACTTACAATTTAATTTGAAAAATAATTCACTTTTACACAATAAAAACCAATAAAATAAATTAAAAGTGGAAGGAAACAGTTAGTATAGAAACGAACAGAAACTTTTAATCCACAATAAAAAAAATACAGATTTGCTGGTTAAGTGCTTACTGAAAGGCAATGAACTGTTGGTTTACATGGGCAGAAATACTTAGCAGGTCATCATATACAAAAATGCTGTGTATATATCGTCCCAATTAAAGGCACAAGAAATGAAGTAGCCCCAGGGTTACATACACTATACGTCTTTTAAACTGGCAGTTATGTGATAAGAGGAAATAGCACATCTGTTTTGCCAGTGTCATAAAGTAAATCAGTCTCAGGGGAAAATTATTTTATTCCACGACTTCCCTGGTGGCTCAGACGGTAAAGCATCTGTCTGCAATGCAGGAGACCTGGGTTCCTTCCCTGGGTCGGGAAGATCCGCTGAGGAAGGAAATGGCAACCCACTCCAGTACTATTGCCTGGAAAATCCCATGGACAGAGGAGCCTGGTAGGCTACAGTCCATGGGGTCGCAAAGAGTCGGACAGGACTGAGCGACTTCACTTTCCTAGTGGTATACCGTGGATCTAAGGGTTTAACCCTTAAAATTTCTATTTAGTGATGGCATTCTATATCCATGGTCTAGGTGGAGTTTGTTTTGAGGGAACCTGGGCATAAGATGAGTAGACGAGTGGGGTCCTGCAGAGTTTCTTAGTGCTTTCTTGTTTATGAAATAAAACTTGAATTCTGCCCCATTAACGCATATTGAGCCAGATATGTTTCAAGTAAAATGGGGAATGTGAACTTTTCTGTTTGGCTGAATGTGTGAAACGCCTATAGGCCTCCTCATAGCACTGCCTTCATCCTGAGTCCCATCTCATTTTATTACTCACACCGTTAAAATATAAAAAGTTGTTCACAAACTATATGTTTCCCCCTGAAGCTTAGGAGACAGTAGTACAGAGCAGTATTTAAACATTGATCTTGGGCCTAGGGTGGTTACAGAAACTCCTACAGGTACTCACACACATGGATAATTTCAAGTGAATTAATTTACAGACCCTAAACTTCCACACATGCTCTTTCCTAAAGTTGACCTTCCTGTGAATTGGTCTTTCAAGCAGTTTCTTCTTTCCTACGTTGCTTTCTACCATTCCCCTTTTCCATTTTGCAAAAGAATGGCTTAACTCTTGTCCTGTTCTTGCTTTCTTACCCTGATGCATTTGCTCTGTGGTGTAAATACATCAGGGAATAAGGCAGTTCCAAGACAGCAGAACCCTGGTGCTGAGACAAATGAATATCCATCCGCAGAAGAAGGAAGTTGGGCCTGTACGTACCTTGTGTTATTTAGTTGTGTCTGACTGCAACCCCATAAACTGCAGCATGCCAGACTTCCCTGTCCTTCACTACCTACTAGAGTCTGCTCAAAACTCAGGTTTGTTGAGTTGGTGATATTCTCTAACCATCACATCCTCTGTTGCCCCCTTCTCCTCTTACCTTCAGTCTTTCCCAGCATCAGTGTCTGTTCCAGTGAGCCGGCTCTTGGTGTCAGGTAGCCGAGATATTGGAGCTTCAGCTTTACCATCAGTCCTTCCAGTGAATCTTCAGGGTTGATTTCCTTCAGAATTGACTGGTTTCATCTTCTTGCAGTCCAGAGGACCCGCAAGAGTCTTCTCCAGCACCACAATTAGAAAGTATCAGTTCTTTGGCACTCAGCCTGTTATGCCCAAGTCGCGAAATCTCCCAGTGACCACCAGGGAGCCGATATCCGATGCAAAAGCAAGAGAGTTTTTATTACCAAGCTCAAGCTGGGGCTCCCACCGATACCAACGCAGCAGCTATAGGGAGGAGCCCTGAGCTCTGGGTTACATTGCTTATATAGGGTATTATCGCGCGAAAAATTCAAAAAACGGGAGTCTCCGGGTCTGATTGGTCACCTTCTGGTGAAGGGTTAGGTGTTGAGTTCTGATTGGTTCTCCTTTCCTGGGCTTGACTCGAATTTCCCAGGATGGCCAAGGGTTCTGATTGGTTTGCAGGTGGTGGGGTGAGGTCAGGGGATTTCCAAAGGCTCTTTTCCCGGAACCTTACAAAATGGAGTAGCTTTGATTCTTCATTCCCCCCTTCTCTAGGATCCAGGACAGACCCAATCATGGGTCTGAGGTCAGCTCTATATTGTCTCCTGCTAAGGGGACCGTTGGCAGGGCCGCATATTGGGATCTGAGTACCATGAGCTGCACTGTGTTGATGCAGTTTTTAATGAAGGCCGCTAGTTAGTTTAGTAAGCATGGCCTGAGGGTGAGTAGCAGTAACAAGATAATCAGGGGCCCCACCAAGGAGGATATGAGAGTTGTGAACCAGGGGGATGAGTAGAACCAGGATTCAAACCAATTTTGAGACATTTCTCTCTTTTTTTTTTTTTTGACTCAGCCCTTTTCTTATCTTGGCCAGGGACTCCTTGACTACCCCTGAGTGATTCACATAAAAACAACGTTCTTCCCCTAACACAGCACGTAGGCCCTCTGAGAGACTTCATAGTCAAGATACTTTTTGGAAATTGGGACGGAGGTCTCTTTCTTCTGTAACTTCTTCCTGCTGTGCATGGGCGTAGGCCTGCCTAGCAGAGCAGAAGTCTCTTTCTACCTGATCTAAGTTGGGGTTTTCCACATCTGAAACCAGCTTCTACCCTTGTAATAACAGCAATTTAGTTGGCCCCTCTCAGAGATGAAATAGACTAAGGGCCAAACAGGAGACCTAACAGGATGGTCATCTCTGGTCCCTGGAAACAGAAGGCAACATTTGGGGTGAGGGTTGCAGGGTTTGTGGCCCCTTCTGATGGGTTGGTGGTGAGGCAACAGAGCTGTGCTCCAGGAATCTTGTGTTCAGTCTGAAGTTACCATGTTCCACCTGAGTGGGGGCTCAAAGACATTGTTATGCATATTTCTTTGAGTAGGAACCAGGACTGTCTGGAGGCTGTACCAGCCTTTGATTATTTCTGTTTTTGTAGACCCTCCCTTTCCTGCTTAGCAATTGTTTGAATCCACGCTTTGGAATTCAGCGAAGGCCAAGGAGGCTGAACAAAGTCTATGTCCTACAGATAAGAAATAGAGAACACAGAACAGATCTGCACTCCAGAGCCCCAGAGTCCCGCTCAGTTTTAATTTTAGGGAACTAGGCAACTGTGACTGGGATAACTTCCTGTCAAAATGGGGCATAGGACTGCCCCAGCTTGGAGTATAGACACTGATTGGAAGTATTTCTGAGTTCCAAGTTTTAGATCTGAGTCTTGTATGATTAAAATCTTAATCTCATTTCTTTTTAGAATAATAGGTCTGAAACCCAGTCTGGACCTGGCACTTCAGGGAGACTTGTAGCCATGTAGCCAGTTGCCTAGTTTTATAAAAAGTCAGGTTAGTAGCTTCCAGCAGACATTGTTTTGAAAATGGTGGCATCCAAGCCTGACACGACTCAGAAAACTCAAGGGTTTAGCAACACAAGGTCTAATCTGAAAGTACACTCATAGCATCACCTAGTTATTTCCCAGGATTATCTGAACCATAGCTATTCTATTTTGACTTTTAATTGTAAACTTTCCCTTAATAGCCAAAGCAGATTTCACTGTTAATGACGTCAGTTTCTCTAGGTATGAGAAGATGCAAGAATTGGGACTCATAAAATCTTTTCCTGAAAAGATCTAACTATCTGAAGGCCTGTTCTGCCAGTTTTTCCCAGAGCACAGAGTGCCTCATTCTTGATTTTCACCCTGAACTCCTTTTTCAGGGGCATTGAAAGTCAGCAGTTGCAGCGGCCATGGTTTAATCTTTGTAGATGCAGATGGCGAGTGTCAGTCTTCAGTTGGCAGAGCCCCTTTTTGCTCATAAACTTGATCATGATTATGAGGGGGGCAGTTCATGACCATTTTATCCCATGGTGCTGAGAGTGTCCATTCTCAGGTAAACAGGCCACTCAATGTGCTGTTACTGGACTAGGCCATAAAACAGTATCTAAAATTCTCTGGACCACCTGTCTTACTAGCTTTTTGGTCCAGGAGAATATTCCCTCTTGTTGCTTCTTGCCATATCTAGAGTTACACTGTTACCATCATTGATCTCATACGGGACTATATATTATTCTATTAGAGGCCTCACACACATACAGTGTAAGAAAAAGCAATTTTGTAAAACAGGTGAAATACAAATAACATAGCCAGCAGTATTAGTAAAGTCACAAGTAAGACTTATGTTAAGAACTTCCATTAGATGTAGCCCAGTATATCTTCAGGTCATCTGACTTAGTCTGCCCTGTAGAATCTTTATCTTCCAGGGAAATTATATATTGGCACCATCTATAAGGAACATAGCCCAGTTTTCTAGTGTCACTAGACTGATTATCTTTAGTTTGATTTAATTTTTTAAGTAAATTTTTTCAGGGCCAACCAGTTAGAGTCTGGTAATAGAGAAATTTACCAAGGTAACCCAGAACTAGACACAGGTTATTGGCCACAAACCCAACAATAAACTAGCATAGGATCAGGCCTATGATAGAAAAGCATTTGACTTATATGCAAAGGTCTAAGAAGTCAAGAAAACATAAATGATCATATGAATCAGGTCCCGCATCTTGGGGAAGCTGTCTACCTCTGATGTCGTCGTCTTCTCATCCTGGTGTAGCGTAGTTTCTCCTGATAAAAAAAGTCCTTCCATCCATGTTGGAGACGACAGTCCCTTAAATTATGTCTTTTTCCAGCCCTGGTTGCAGGTCATGAGGCATCTGATCTTCATCCAAAGATAGATTACTGAGATTAAGCTTCAGAAACAAACTTAGGGTGTTCTTCAAGAATTTAATTAAATTTTACATTAACATTACATAACAGTAAAGAACTATCTAAAACATGAGTCTTACTAAATGCAGACCTCCATTAACAAACTGGTATTTAACATTTTGAAATATTTTTTCCTTAAAGTTACCCATATTTTTATTAAATAAAACCAAATTAAGGCTAGTTTGTTTGTAAAATAGGTCTGTTCTCACTAATTTTGGTCTGATGATTTCTATAACCATAATTGATTATAGGCTTTTTATTTTGCTGAAACATTTATAGAGTCTCAGATTGAACTTTTAAAATAGAACAGGGCTGGGAAACTCACACCAAAGGCTTATCACAGATTTTGCATAACAAATCTAGGTGAATTTTTCCCTTTTAAGGTCTCAAAAATTTCTTGAGATTTTTGTATCCATTAGAAAACCTTCCTAACTCATTTGATAAACTTACTGGAAACCTAAGAACTTCTAATTTTTGGAGGAGTCAGATTGAAAATATAATTGTTTTGTTTATAACGTTTAATTTTACCAAAGTATTGTAATAATTAGTTTGAGAGGAAGATTGCCGCTACTCCCTGAAAACATAAGATTCAACCCCATAATTTTTTCAGATAGAAACCATAAAAGTTATAAGCATATTCACTGGTTCATTTAGTCCTTTTGCTAACTTTTGTGAAGTCATCAGGTTTTTTATTAAAATACCAGGACATATCAGAATGTTAAAAACTCCATATAATTTTTAGGATATCTGTATTAGTAACTTTACCCTACATTATAATATGAGCAGATTTAGTACTCATTTGATAATTTTTTTAATGTAATTTAACCAACCAAATAAACACAGTTTAATATCTCTTTGGGATGCTTCAGGGGCCCTCTGAAGCACCCCAAAGTTAGCTAGAAGCCAAAAGTGCTTCATAGAATGATTTAGGAAATTTTGTCAACAAATATCAGAAAGGTTTTGAGCACTCAGTCAGATGGGATTATAGGTCACTGTGAAACAATAGCTATTCATTCAGCCAAAGTAACAATATGGGATTTCAGAGGCGAATACAGAACAGACCATTTAAGAAGCAAATGAACTTAAATCTATTGTCAAATGCAGTTCAACATCTGAAGAAAGTGTGTCCTTTTAACAGAGAGAAAAGCCAAATTCAAGTTTTTGCACCAGCTTATTTTTAGTCTTTAACAGTCCCAAATTTTTTAGCTTCTTTGTAAGAGGAAACTAATGTTTAGTAATAAATGTTTCAGAATTTTACTCTATTTGGAAATGAGCTAGCTAGTCAGTGAACTTCCATCACTTAGTTTAGCACAACCCAATTCAAGTTACCCCAATTTGGACAGACTATTTCAGACAGACATTCCTAAAGCATAATTATTCTTAATAGAGTTTATCTAAATGCTCATATCTCATTTACATTTTTTAGAAGTTTTTCTTACTTGAGGTAATTTTCTTGTTGACAAACTTGTAACATATAATACTTAACTCATATTAAACCTAGGTACAATGAAAATATTTTACTTAACGTTAAGTACTCTAAGACATGTCTATATTAAATAGGTCAACAAACAAACATTAATATCAGGTATTTAACACTGAATATTTCCCAGTTCACATAAACCTGGAATTTATTGTTTAATTTAGAATTACTTGATTTGTAAGCGCTTACCTTTTTTTAAGCCAAATAAGTAGAGATCATATACAAAAATATTACCAAGACATATTTAGACAGACACTGTGTAAGATCTAGCTTTAAGTCTTTTTTTTTTTTTCAGTGTCAGGAGTTAGAGATGGTCTAGATAAGTGTTCCTGAGAGCCCTGGTCTCAAGGCACAGGGAAAGAAAATCAAGTTTTAACAAAATGGCGGCAGGTCTAAACCAAACGGTTGCCAGACGAAGTAAAATTTCCTTTTCCAGGGGATCTTCTCGACCCAGGGATCGAACTCAGGTCTCCCATATTGCAGGCAGACGCTTTAACCTCGGCTCTACCAGAGAAGCCATTAAATACAAAAATACAGTCTCTCAGAAAACCTCTTATAGAGACACAGAACTTCAGATCCAAGTACTAACATCAAAGATTTCAAGGAAGGAAAGGAAGCCAGGTTGAAGAAGAAGGGAGAGAAGGCAGGAGAAGGGGGGCAAAAGGGGTGGCCTTACAGACATCTCCTGCTACCTACAGATAACCAGGCCTTACGGGACTTTTCCCTGGGCCTCCAGAGAAGGGAGGACTGGAACTCGGCCCTACCAGAAATCAGAACCAGAATTCGAGTTCTTTTCCAAGAGGAGGTGATCAGTCTCCAATCCTCAGCTCAGGCTGAGGGCCCTTTGACCAGATTCCTGCGTCCAGGACTGGGGGACTAGAAAAACAGGGAAGGATAGGAAGAGTTAAGGAGAGGAGACAGAGAGGGAAGGGGAGAGAGATCAATAAAGTCTCTTGTTCCTTACCCGTCAGGGCACTCTGGCCAGTTGTCCGCGTCAGGAGGAGACCAGGGACAAAAGGGTCCCCAGTTGCGGCCGCTGGGTCTGGTCCATTGGCAGGCAAGCTGGCCCCTGAGTACCCCGAGTGGTCAGGATGTCAGTCTCAGCGAAGAAGAGTCCCCGCCAGAGTCACCATTTGTTGCAGGAAGAGGGACCCCTTCCAGGGCCCGAAACTGGGCTCTTGTCTAACACTCGGAAATGAATTGTCCAAGGAGACACGTGCTGACAAAGGGAACTTGGTCAGGGTGTCTGATCCGTGGTCAGAACCCGGTGTAAAGTTCCCAAGTCAGAGGTGCCTTTTGAGGGCCAGCCTACATGGAAGGTCGGCCATTCTGTGCTGCAAAAAGTGATTAATTTATTCCTTTTAATTTCTACACTGAGGTCATGAGCGCGCATCTTGACCTCCTTAAAATTATCAGTAACCAAGGATAGAGGTGTGGGGCTAGAGTGGTGTTGCCCCATCGTCCCTGGATCAGTCAGATGTTGGTAAATTAACACAGACAATACGAACAGCCACACAAACAAAGAGAGACAGGAGAAATACACCTCCGGGAATCCGGAGGTAAAACCGAAAGACGACGGCCTCCGGCCGTTCAGCGGGAGCGACCCACTATCGTCTACAGAGAACAGGGGCACTCCGTCCCCCCACGCCGGGGTCGGGGACGTCTCCCAACGACCCCCACCGGTGACTCTCCGGCGCGTCCGCCTGAGTCATATACCAGTCTCAGATACCAGGCCCTACCAGGAGTGAAAAGAAAGACAGAAAAAAGCTTACCGGCTGCAGATGACTCTCCGGATCGGTCTTCCTGTGGAGCCAGTGGGAGATCCCGGAAGAGCCCCCAAATGTTATGCCCAAGTCTCGAAATCTCCCAATGACCACCAGGGAGCTGATATCCGATGCAAAAGCAAGAGAGTTTTTATTACCAAGCTGGAGCTGGGGCTCCCACCGATACCGACGCAGCAGCTATAGGGAGGAGCCCTGAGCTCTGGGTTACATTGCTTATATAGGGTATTATCTCGTGAAAAATTCAAAAAACGGGAGTCTCCGGGTCTGATTGGTCACCTTCTGGTGAAGGGTTAGGTGTTGAGTTCTGATTGGTTCTCCTTTCCCGGGCTTGACTCAAATTTCCCGGGATGGCCAAGGGTTTTGATTGGTTCGCAGGTGGTGGGGTGAGGTCGGGATTTCCAAAGGCTCTTTTCCCGGAACCTTACAAAATGGAGTAGCTTTGATTCTTCAAGCCTTCTTTATGTCCAACTCTCACATCCATATATGACTGCTGAAAAAACCTTAGCTTTGACTATACAGACCTTTGTTGGCAAAGTGATATTTCTGCTTTTTTAATACACTGTTTAGGTTTGTCATAGCTTTTCTTTCAAGGAGTAAGTGTCTTCTAATTTTATGGCTGCTATCACCATCTGCAGTGATTTTTGGAGCCCATGAAAATAAAATCTGTCATGGTTTCCACTTTTATTATTTCTGTTTGCCATGAAGTGATGGGACCGGATGCCAGGATCTTAGTTTTTTGAATGTTAAGTTTAAAGTCAGCTTTTGTACTCTCCTCTTTCACCTTCATCAAGAGACTCTTTACTTCCTTTTTGCTTTCTGCCATTAGAGAGGTATCATCTGCATATCTGAGGTTGTTGATACTTCTCCCAGCAGTCTTGATTCCAGCTTGTGATTTATCTAGCCCGGCATTTCATACGATGTACTCTGCATATGAGTTAAATAAGCAGGGTGACAGTATACAGCCTTGGTGTATTCCTTTCCCCAGTTTTGAACCAGTCTGTTGTTCCATGTCTGATTCTAACTGTTGCTTCCTGACCTGCATACAGATTTCTCAGGAGGCAGGTAAGGTGATCTGATAGTCCCATCTCTTTAAGAATTTTCCGCAGTTTGTTGTGAGCCCTTCCTGATACCATGTATAAAAATAACTCAAAGTAAAGATCTAAACATAAGAACATGAAACTCTTAGAAGAAAACATAGGTGTAAATTTTGTGACCTTGAAATAGGCAGTGATTTCTTAGATATGACATCAAAGAGGACTTCATTAGCATTAAAGATAGGACTCTAATCAGCATTAAAAACCAGCATAAGACTTCATCAGCATTGAAAACCCGTGTACATCAAAGGAGGCTTTCTAGAGAGTTCAGTAAACAATTCCCAGAATGAGAGTTGAGTAAACAGTGCACAGAATGATACGTGAATCATGTGTGGTAGTTGACTTGTTTCCAGGATATGTAAAGAACACTTCAAACTTAACTAACAACAAGTTCAATTTAAAACTGGGCAAAGGATTTGAATAGACATTTCTCCAAATATGGTATACAAGTGGCTAATAAGAAACAAAACGAGAAAATAGATACTCAATAGCATTAATCATCAGAGAAATGCAAGTCAAATCCATAATGAGATACCACTTCATACCTACTAGAGTGGCTGTACTCAAAAAAGCAGATAATAATAAGTGTTGTTAAGGATGTGGAGAAACGGGAACTCTTATATGCTGTTGTGAGAATTAAAATGATGCAACTGTATTGGAAAATTGATTAACAGTTCCTCAAAAAGTTAAAAAATAGAGTTACCATTTGAGCCAGTAATTCTGCTCTTAGGTATATACCTGAAAGAATTAAAAATATGTTAACTCACAAACTTCATTTATATACATGTATAAATATATATATGAAGGTTCATAGCATTCTTCATAATAGCCAAGAAATGGAAATAACCCAGATGTCCATTTAAAAGTGTGGTTTCCCTATACAGTGGAATATTCACGCATGCAAAGAAGTGAAATTTTGACTCTTGCTATATACAGCATGGATTAACATGGGAAACATGATGCTAAGTGAAAGAAGCTAGTCTTAAAGGATCGTATTATATGATTCCATTTATATGAAATGTTCAGAATGGGCAAATTCATAGAGAAAGTGAACTAGGTCTGAGGACTGGGGAGGGGTTGTGTGAGATTGCTGATGGTTCCAGGATTCTTTTATAGGGTGATGAGTGTTCTGGAGTTACAAAGTGGTGATACTTAACGCGACTTGTGAATAGGCTAGTAACCCCTGAGGTGTATGGGCCTCACAGGTGGTCTGTGGTTAAAAATCTGCCTGCCAATGAGTTCAATCCCTGGGTTGGGAAGATCCCCTGAAGAAGGAAATGGCATCCCACTCCAGTATTCTTGCATGGAAAGTCCCATGGATAGAGGAGCCTAGTGGGCTACAGTCCATGACACAATTTAGCGACTAAAACAACAACAAAGCAACAGTTACAGACTTTAAAACAGTGAATTTTATGATATGTGAATTACATCTCCAAAGACTAAACAACGGACAGAATGAAAGGTTCATATGCAAGGCATGTGTGGAAATACAAAATCTCAAGGACCCCTAAAATGGCCGTTTCCAGGTACTGGTGTTTGCATAGTGAACGTAAGCAACTCCAAAGGAAAAAAATCCTTTAATGGTGTCCAGTTTCTCGCTTTGAACAAATTTGAAGGATTTTTCAATTTCAGTATTAAAAAATAATCAATTTATTATCTTCTAAGTCATTAAAGATATTTTTGGTGGTAAATCACAATAATCACAAAAATTTTCAATAAATAACTCAAGGCATTTTTTACATTGTGCGACTCTAAAAATTGTGTGACTCTACTGGTAAAATTTCTTCCGTCCCATTCACCGGTCACTGTGAATAGAGTTTTGCAGTGCCTTTTTTTAGTTTGTTCCTTTGGTTTTGGTTGTGCTGGGTCTTCGTTGCTGTGCAAGGGCTTCTCACTGCAGTGGCTTGTGGGGCGGCAGAGCGCAGGCTCCAGGCCCGCTGGCCTCTGGTTGCTGCCTCATCAGCTGTAGCTGGTGGACCCCAGAGCCTGGACTCAGACGTTGTGCCCCATGGGCTTCGTTGCTCTGCGGCACATGCAGTCTTCCCAGACCAGGGGTCAGCCTTGTGCCCTCTGCACTGGCAGGCGGTTCCTGCTCTGTGTGCCGCCAGGAAAGCCCTCTCAGTGCCTTCTTACAGTAGGGACGCGCTGGACCATCTCATTCTATCAGTAACATATCAAACAGATGAATAATGGGAAAAAAAGCCCAATCCAGCCTGCTCACAGATACATTTCCAGTAAAATTGTTACTTTTAATGTTGTTCAGTTGAGTTCAGTCGCTCAGTCGTGTCTGACTCTTTGTGACCCCATGAATAACAGCACGCCAGGCCTCCTTGTCCATCACCAACTCCCGGAGTTCACTCAGACTCACGTCCATCGAGTCCGTGATGCCATCCAGCCATCTCATCCTCGGTCGTCCCCTTCTCCTTCTGCCCCCAATCCCTCCCAGCATCAGAGTCTTTTCCAATGAGTCAACTCTTCGCATGAGGTGGCCAGAGTACTGGAGCTTCAGCTTTAGCAGCATTCCTTCCAAAGAAATCTCAGGGTTGATCTCCTTTAGAATGGACTGGTTGGATCTCCTTGCAGTCCAAGGGACTCTCAAGAGTCTTCTCCAACACCACAGTTCAAAAGCATCAATTCTTTGGGGCTCAGCCTTCTTCACAGTCCAACTCTCACATCCATTCATGACCACAGGAAAAACCATAGCCTTGACTAGGTGGACCTTAGTCGGCAAAGTAATGTCTCTGCTTTTGAATATACTATCTAGGTTGGTCATAACTTTTTTTCCAAGGAGTAAGCTGAAAGGTCAGGGCAAGGTCGGGCGTGTTGAGGCATGCCTGGGCATGTCCCGGCAGAGAGCCGCAGACAAGCCCCAGAGGCGGGCCGACATCCAAGCCGTCCAATCAGGAGCTGACACGGAGCCCTTGGACACCAATCACCGCTGAGCCCGCGTTTTCTTCCTTATATGGGAGCCGGCCCGGGCTATAAAACCCTTCCCCACCCCTCATACCTCGCAGACTCCCTTTGCTTCGCAGATCCCCTTCGCTTCGTTGCTCACCCGCCCCCGGGAGTTCTGCCCGAGAGCCACCGCCCAATAAAAGGCCCTGATCAGTGGTCCATAGGGGTGGCTCTTTCTTCCCGCGGCTTTCTTACATAAGCGTCTTTTAATTTCATGGCTGCAGTCACCATCTGCAGTCATTTTGGAGCCCAAAAAATAAAGTCTGACACTGTTTCCCCATCTATTTCCCATGAAGTGATGGGACCGGATACCATGATCTTCGTTTTCTGAATGTTGAGCTTTAAGCCAACTTTTTCACTCTCCTCGTTTACTGTCATCAAGAGGCTCTTTAGTTCCTCTTCACTTTCTGCCATAAGGGTGGTGTCATCTGCATATCTGAGGTTATTGATATTTCTCCTGGTCGTGTCCAACTCTTTGTGACCCCATGAATCGCAGCACGCCAGGCCTCCCTGTCCATCACCAACTCCTGGAGTTCACTCAGACTCACGTCCATCGAGTCGGTGATGTTAGTCATTATCAGATCTGTAATGTTTGTTATTTAAATCACTTATATATGTTAATAGTAATGGTAATTGAATCCCAAATAATTATTTAAACTCTTAGGGAATTACTGATTGAACAGAACAAACTGCACATATGATGAGTGATTAATAAGACTTTCAAACATAAAAATTATTACATGCAGGGCTAACGAAATGAGATGATATGAGTTCAAGGAGGGAAAACAAGGTTGTGAAATTTTTATTTTCAAATGGATCATGGTTGGATGTCAGATCACAGTGGTGTTTGGATTCTACTGAACAGACTTAAGAGAGGTGTTACAGATTTATGTAGAATGTAGTATTTAAAATGTGCCAGAAATCATATTCTTCACAGCCATCTGACTTGTGAAAGATTTTAGATGTCCACTTTAAAATGTATGAGGGGTCAGGTAAGTCCCCTTCTTGGTTCGTAAACGGCCATCTTTTCTCTGAATCGTCTTGTGGCAGGAGGATCAAGGGAATGCTCTGGATTTCCTCATGAGGATTCTGATTCCATTCATGAGGGCTCCACCTTTACAATCTAAGCCCTTCCCAAAGACTCTGCTTCCAGATGTCAACACACTGGGCATTAGAATTTAACGTGTAAATTCTGGAGGGATGTGAACATACAGTCTGTATGTCAGTTATACAGTAGAATTTTAGTTTTCTGTTGCTGCTGTAATAAATTACCACAAACTTACTGTTTTAAACAGCGAATATTGATTATCTATACTTGTGTAAGTCATAAGTCCAACCCAGGTGTCACCAGACTAAAATCAAGCTGTCTGAGGGGCTGCATTCTTCTGGAGGCTCTAGAGGAGAATCCTGTTCTTTGCTTTGTTCAGCTTCTATAGGCCAATCACAATCCTTGGCTTGGACCCTCCTCCTCCATCATCATCAAAGCCAGTAAGGGCTCATCCCTCTGACCCTCTGTCTTCTCTTTCTCTCTCTGGCTACAGCTGGGAAAGACTGCTTTTAGGGACTCATTTGATTAGATTGAGCCTGAAAGAATAATTTCCCCATCTCAAGCTTTGTATTCTTAATCACATCTGCAAAGTCCCTTTTGTCATGCAAGGTAATATTTTGTGTTCCAAGGATTAAACTGTTGATGTGTTTCAGGACCATTATTCTGCTGTCACAGTTGGTTAGATACATAACTTTAATTTTATCTATTTATTTTGATAAATGTGAGGACTGCAATAGTGGTTAAATGGTAAGACTTTGGACTCCTACCGTGTATTAACATTGTGATGTTAGGCAAATTATTTGCTTTTGAACCTGGAAAAAGGGGGATAATAGTGTGTACTAAAATATATTGAAATACAAATAATAGTTTAAGGCTACAGACTAGAGTCAAGAGACTTTTACCTATTTTTTTTGACTGTCTCAACTAAGCAAATTTGTGACCTCCTAACTCAAAAGATTGTTGTGAGGCTCAAGTAACTCATGAATATAGAATTGCTATGAGATGTATAAAAAATACAAAATTTTGCTGGTATTAATTTTGGAATGCTTAATTTTTGTTTGGTCAGTGCTGGGAGTGTTTAATATGTTCTTTGATCCCTGTATAGCAAATTTTTTTAGTGTTCTTTCCCATATTTTCAGAGTTAACTTGTCTCCTTTTTATTAAGTAATGATAAATGAAAAGATACATGAGAATTAAAAGCACATTAACTTGCATGACTTCTTTTAGTCACTGAGACTTAAAACTCAAATTTATCTAGGTTATTTGAATTAATTTTAAATTATTTTCTCTTTAAAACTTAGGAGTTAATTACTATCTCTGTTACAGAAGCAAAATAAATGCTTATATTAGTAAAACTAATTGTTCTTAAAATCTGAGCTACATTCCTTAATCTTGGATGTGAGTGTATTAGTCAATCTGACTCCACCAGGCTCCTGTGTCCATGTGGTTTCCCAGGCAAGAACGTCGGAGTGGGTAGCCATTCCTTTCTTTCTCCAGGGCATCTTCCCAACCCAGGGATCAAACTCGGGTCTTTTGCATTGCGGGTGGATCCTTTATCATATGAGCCACCAGGGAATCCTGGGGAAGTAGACGTTCAAATCATAGAAATGAAGTCTTCATTTATAATTGGGTTATCTATGTACAATGTTTGATATAAAAATATCACTGTATATTAGGCAAAAATCATTTTTTAAAAGTGATTTGATTTCTTAATTTTTTCCCTTACATTGTAATAGTGAATAGATGTTTTCCCCCTAAGTAGCACAAAGATGCCATTTTGAGAGGTTAAATTACTTTCTAAATGTTGCTGTGAAGGAGGAGAGAAGGAAGAGAGATCAGGTTACACATTCCTTGTTGCAGAGCCTTCCACTGCACTTCCAGTTTGGAGCCACAGTGGCAAGGTTAGAAGATGCATCTGCCACGATATTTTCAACCCTACCCCCACTTAGGGAGCCAGAGACTTAGACATTTTCCCTGGCAGGGCCCCCAAAGAGAACCATTTTAACTTAAATGTTTGTAGAAATTGCTACTTGACTTTTTTCTTTTAAAGCCTTTTATATAGTTTAGCTTTCAGGTTTGCCTGAAAATTACTCATTTGTATATTCAAACATATTAAAAATGGTATTTTTCTGATAGGCCTGCAAGTTATATTTTAATATTGATTGAAGTTAAACAGAAATTTAACTCAAATTAATATGTAGTCGAATTTAGAAAGTATTTTACATTTTATTTTGAGAGGGGGAAAAAAAAAGCTTTCCTGGCATAAAATGGCATGAATTGAACTGATCTTGTGTTTTACAAATATGGTGGGAAGAAGTTATTTTATTTTCTTGCTGCTCTTAGATAAATGAAGACTAAAAATATTTTTCACATTAAAAAAATCTCATAAAATCCCCAGTGTCATAGTCTGAATGCTGATTTAACGGTTTTATGTTGTAATGTTTCTGGTTCTGAGCTTTAGTTAGTATATGTATATACTTCTTTTAACCTTTAAGGAATCATTTTTAAAAATTGGTTATTAAAATTTATATATAGTATATATCATAAATGCATGTTTATATATAACTGGTTCCATTTCTGAAGGTTTAAGAAACAAGCACTATTTGTAAACTACTTATGCCTCTGTTAAACATTATCAGTCCGTTAAATGTTGTTTTTTCCTTATCTAGGTCATTTTAAGTATTAATCATCAATCTGCTTAGTACTCATCAGAAAAAGTCGCTATTACTAGCAGTCAGATTATCTCATAGAAATACAGTGTCATTTATATCAGTCTTTTTAGTATTTGGGGAGTAGGTGTTGTATTTTCTAAACAAGACTTACTGTCCCCTCACACTTTCTCCAGAAAAGGAAAGACATAGCTGGGTAAAACTTTGTGACTGGGCATTGGGGGTTATCCTGCTGTGCCCTGCTGATACAGGTTTTGCTCTTGCTAGCTCGTGATTCCAGCTCTAGTTTGTTTACGTGTTTTTGCTCAACGATGAGATGTCAGGTTGGCTCGAGACTCCGTGGCCCTCACTCTCTCGTCTTACCTTTGCCTCTCTGTTAATCCCCTCCCTTTCTCTTCATAGCTAATAAATCTAATAAATCTAATTAATCCAAGCCTTCTTGGTAGGCTCAGCCTAAATCTTACCTTTTCTGTGAAGGTTAATTTCATCTGGGCTCTTGATCATGTCTTGCTTTTCTGTGGTTCTGTAGGGCTTTGGGCTTTCCAGGTGGCTGAGTGGTAAAGAATCCGCCTGCCAGTGCAAGAGTCAGTCGCAAGAGATGTGAGTTCGATCTATGGGTCAGCAAGATCCCCTGCAGAACGACATGGCAACCTGTTCCAGTATTCTTGCCTGGGAAATCCCATGGTCAGGCTATAGTCCATAAAATCACAGTCCGATACAGGTTAGCAACAATATAAAGCTTTTAATGCCGATTTATACTATTATGTTTCTTCCTAAAGCATTTGTTCTCTGCCTCGGATTTAAAATAATTACACTGGCTACCACTTGTATTTCTACTGTATGCTGTGCCGTTAGTGTTAATCTCAAAATCAGCCTGGTAAGCATGGCCTGCTTACATGAGGAAAGTGAGCAGTTTGCCGGTGCTGCAAGCTCGTTGCTGGTCACTTCGTGTGTCTGACTCTGCGGCCCCATGGACTGCAGTGCGCCAGGCTTCCCTGTCCTTCAGTATCTCCTGGAGTTTGCTCAGATCCACGTCCATTCAGTCAGTGGTGCCATCTAACCATCTCATCCTCTGTCACTCCCTTCTCCTCCTGCCCTCAGTCTTTCCCAGCATCAAGGTCTGTTCAGTGAGTCGGCTCTTCCCATCAGGTAGCCGAGGTATTGGAGCTTCAGCTTCAGCATCAGTCTTTTCAGTGAATATTCAGGGTTGATTTCCTTTAGGATTGAGTGGTTTGATCTTGCAGTCCAAGGGATCCTCAACAGTCTTCTCCTGCACCATAATTAGAAAGCATCAGTTATTTGGCACTCAGCTTTCTTTATGATTTAACTCTCACATCCATACATGGCTACTGGAAAAACCATAATTTTGACTATACAGACATTGTTGGCAAAGTGATCTCTCTCTCTCTCTCTTTTTTTTTTGATATCTCTGTTTTTTAAAACACAGTCTAGGTTTGTCATAGCTTTTCTTCCAAGGAGCAAGTATCTTTTCATTTCATGGCTGCAGTCACTGTCCGCAGTGATTTTGGAGTCCAAGAAAATAAAGTCTGTCACTGTTTCGATTGTTTCCCCATCTCTTTGTCATGAAGTGATGGGCCTGGATGCCATGGTCTTAGTTTTCTGAATGTTGAGTTTTAAGCCAGATTTTTCACTCTCTTCTTTCACTTTCATCAAGAGGCTCTTAAGTTGCTCTTTGTTTTCTGCCATTCAGTGGCGTCATCTGCATATCTGAGGCTATTAATATTTCTCCCTGCAATCTTGATTCCTACTTAAACTTCATCCAGCCTGGCATTTCACATGAGATATTCTGAATAGAATTTAAATAAGTAGTGGCAACATACAGCCTCGATGTCCTCCTTCTCAATTTTGAAGCAGTCTGTTGTTGCATGTCCGGTTCAAACTGTTGCTTTTTGACCTGCATACACATTTCTCAGAAGACAGAAAAGGTGGTCTGATATTCCCGTCTCTTTAAGAATCTTCCACAGTTTGTTGTGATCCACACAGTCAAAGGCTTTAGCATAGCCAATGAAGCAGAAGTAGATGCTGGAAGTTGAGTCACGTCTTTTCTCTTTTTGGCTTCTATCACACATACTGGAAACCTTATAGGTACTAGATTCTTAACATGGAGTGACTCGATGACTTATATTTTGGTTCCCTCTTCCTTTTAAAGATGGTTTTTGGAAAGGGCTAGAAAAGCTGAGTCTGTTCAGTTCAGTCCAGTCGCTCAGTCATGTCCGACTCTTTGTGACGCCATGGACTGCAGCACGCCAGGCCTCCCTGTCCATCACCAACTCCCGGAGTTCACCCAAACCCATGTCCATTGAGTTGGTGATGCCATCCTCATCCTCTGTTGTCCCCTTCTCCTCCTGCCCTCAATCTTATCCAGCATCAGGGTCTTTTGCAATGAGTCAGCTCTTCGCATCAGGTGGCCAAAGTACTGGAGGGAGCTTCAGCTTCAAGATGAGTCCTTCCAGTGAACCCCTAGGACTGATCTCCTTTAGGATGGACTGGTTGGATCTCCTTGCAGTCCAAGGGACTCTCAAGAATCTTCTCTAGCACCACAGTTCAAAAGCATCAATTCTTCGGCACTCAGCTTTCTTTATAGTCCAACTCTCACATCCGTACATGACTACTGTAAAAACTATAACCTTGACAGATGGACCTTTGTTGACAAAGTAATGTCTCTGCTTTTTAATGTGCTGTTTAGGTTGGTGATAACTTTCCTTCCAAGGAGTAAGCATCTTTTAATTTCATGGCTGCAGTCACCATCTGCAGTGATTTTGGAGCCCCCAAAAATAAAAGTCAACCACTGTTTCCACTGTTTCCCCATCTATTTACCATGAAGTGATGGGACTGGATACCATGATCTTCGTTTTCTGAATGTTGAACTTTAAGCCAACTTTTTCACTCTCCTCTTTCACTTTCATCAAGAGGCTTTTTAGTTCTTCTTCACTTTCTGCCATAAAGGTGGTGTCATCTGCGTATCTGAGGTGGTTGACATTTCTCCCAGCAGTCTTGATTCCAGCTTGTGCTTCCTCCAGCCCAGTGTGTCTCATGATGTACTCTGCATATAAGTTAAATAAGCAGATGGTGAGTGACTGCAGCCATGAAATTAAAAGACGCTTACTCCTTGGAAGAAAAGTTATGAGCAACCTAGATAGTATATTCAAAAGCAGAGACATTAACTTTGCTGACTAAGTTCCGTCTAGTCAAGGATATGGTTTTTCCTGTGGTCATGAATGGATGTGAGAGTTGGACTGTGAAGAAGGCTGAGCCCCAAAGAATTGATGCTTTGGAACTGTGGTGTTGGAGAACACTCTTGAGAGTCCCTTGGACTGCAAGGAGATCCAACCAGTCCATTCTGAAGGAGATCAACCCTGGGATTTCTTTGGAAGGAATGCTGCTAAAGCTGAAGCTCCAGTACTTTGGCCACCTCATGCGGAGAGTTGACTCATTGGAAAAGACTCTGATGCTGGGAGGGATTGGGGGCAGGAGGAGAAGGGGACAACCGAGGATGAGATGGCTGGATGGCATTATGGACTTGATGGAAGTGAGTCTGAGTGAACTCCGGGAGATGGTGATGGACAGGGAGGCCTGGCGTGCTGCGATTCATGGGGTCGCAAAGAGTTGGGCACGACTGAGTGACTGAACTGAACTGAACCGGTTATTTTTATATTTTTGCAAAAACCAAGTAATAGAGAAATTTGTTATGATACCCATGCTTCAAATATTGATACTGTTTTTATCTCAATAAAAGTAACCTTTTAACCATTTCTTCCACATTATTTGATAAATGTTATTGATTTGGAGTGTTTTTAATGTTTATGAACACATTGATTTTTGTTTATTGAGTTTTAGAGTTAAATCCTGGTAAGGATTTTACCTTTTAAATACTGAGGCTGTTTGTGTATGTTTTGTAGGGAAATGAATGGCTTTAAAAGCATCAAAGTAAAGACTTAAACACTAGCATATATGAAATATAAATAAAATTATGTAATAATATCATTTTAATGTCAGCCTTCTGATTGTAATATTTTTGAAGGAGCCACTTCATGTTGTCTTTCTACCCCCCTAATTATATTGAGGTTTCGCCCCAGTAATGTCTTTTTACTTAAAGTTACACACCTGAGTTAAAGCTGTCATAGCACCCTGTTTCAGGTTTCTTTTTTGGCACTTGTCATCATTGTAATTAAATTATAATTTGTATAAACATTTTTTTAAAGATCTGTTTCTGTTTTTAGAAACTGCAAAGCTCGCTGTGAGGAGGGAATGTTGCTTGGCTCCTTGGCTCCTTACGTGGGCCCGGCACAGGGTCTTGTCTATCCCACATGCTTAGTAACAGCTTTGTGGCAGCAGCCAGTGTTCTCTGTTTGAGTCGTCTTTAATTAATGAAAAAAACTTTGATTTTGTATTTTAGTCTTTTCAGAGGCCCTGGATAGAAACATATTAACCAAAAAACAGAGCTGACTTCAATTTTACTTGTCTTGAAAATAAGACAAGTATAGCTATTTCAGTGATTGCCAAATCAATGAAACTGAAGAATTATTAGGAGTTGAAATTAAGGTTCAGCTGTTTTTTCAAAGGATATCAACCTTCAGTACTTTTACTTTGCATTTTTATTACTGTGATTTAAGATGGTTGTAGTTATTCTTGATTGATGATACTTGTCAAAAGCAAGCCTAACCAGCTAGTTCTCCTGGATTCTGAGATTCAAAACAAAAACTGAGAGGTTTGTGAACTGTTGTGAGTTGTCTGTAAAGTGAGATAATATGCTGCACAAGGTTGTTTAGGTTTTAATAAAATATCCAAGTGTGAGTACGTAGTGATATGCGTGGCACGCGACTGGTGTACTATAAATGTTAATCATCTTGTAGGTGTAAGAAAATGACCCTTCACAAGAGTAATTATAAATTTAAAGATGAATTTCTTTTCCATCCCAAACAATATTAAAATGCAAATTTGGTATAATACTGTAAAAAAGATACTTAATGGCAATTAGTGCGATTAAATAAATATTAGCCTTGCTTTGAATCTCTGAATGGGTGTATTACAGGAAAACTTGTGACATCCTTTTTTGGAGGGAAGAATTACCTAAAAACAAGAAAAATGCAAAAAAAAGCAGAACCACTGATTCTTTAACCTTGAAGTTGTAAACTGGTTGTCTGTCAGTTAGATTTGACTTACAGGCATGTTATACTTAGCTTACACTATATTTTTTAAATTAGTTGAAACAAAGGTGGGAGGTTTCACAAAAGTAAAATCCAGCTCTCTGGCTTATTTTTAAAAACTGGAAGATAGGCTGTGTTGGACTTATACATTCCCTAATTGCGACCATCAGTGGAGGTAAGGAGAGGATACTCTTGACTGTCTGTGTTGTCTCCCCAATCCTAAAGTGACAGTGCTTTTTTGATTTTGTTAAAAAGGAAACCTAAAATAGAGCCACTTGTGTTTTAAGAAAAAATAAGAAAGCTTCTAATTCTTTGTGAAAATAAAGAACATTTCTACATGCATCTGTCAAAGGTCACAGCTTAGGACTACTGAAACAGTCATCGTGTAAGAACTGTGGTTAATATCTGTGGAAAAGGTGTGTAATGAAACAAACTCAGACTTCAACAGGGACATTTTTAAAAAATGAGAATAAAATAAAATTAGTGATGCTACTGTGAGAAAAAAGCTTATATATTGTTAAGAGAAATTTCCTCGGCCTAAAATCTCTTATGTATGTTGAGTTAGAGTGTTTAGAGAGCAAAGAAATGAGAATGTTTTAAGCAGCAGTAATTTGGAAATATGAGTTTATATGGAAATAGTGTGTGTTAAAAATAAAAGACTAAGAAATTTACAAGGCAGCTTCTACGAAAACACTAAATTACTTCTGTTGAGGTTGATGTAAGCACAGAGATAAATATCACCTAGTTAGCTCTAGTCATTTTGATATTACTTCCTTGGTGGCTTAGACTTGGAGAATTTTGACTGTTTCTCCTCTCTTTTCTTCAAGTAATCTCTTAGTGCAGGCTTAGGAACAGTCGTCTTCCAGGCTTTGGCCAGGTCGCCACATGCATCCTGGAGCTGTCTGCGTGCTGGATCTTCTCCGCCTTCCCTTCCCTTCCCTTGACTGTTTAACCTGCCTCAGTCATCAGTCTACCTGTTTACCATGAGGAATGTCTCAAAAACCATTTGCAAGTATCATTGATGGCTTCCACGTGCCAGATTTTTTGTCGTCATCGTCAGCTGCTCAGTGGTATTTGACACAGCTGACTCCTCTGCATGAACTCTTATCTGCTGTAGTAAGAATCTGTTGCCTTTCAAGTCTTGCAGTGAAGTCCAGATGGTGACTGAGGCACGTACTCAGCCAGGGCTGAGAAATGAACTCTTGCTGGTTTAAGCCCTTACATCTAAGCCCTTAAGTCATGTTAAATTCAGTATGGTAACTCAGGTATTCTACTTTGTATCTAACACTTTAGGCTAATTTTCGAAAGGACAAAAAAGAGGATTTCAAAAGTAAAAATAACCATGTTAAAGAATGTGAACTCCATTATGACTACTTCTTTCCGCCATACTGCAAATGCAGATGTTTGAATGCTGCTGCTGCTGCTGCGAAGTCGTTTCAGTCGTGTCCGACTCTGTGCAACCCCATAGACGGCAGCTCACGAGGCTCCCCCGTCCCTGGGATTCTCCAGGCAAGAGCACTGGAGTGGGTTGCCATTGCCTTCTCCAATGCATGAAAGTGAAAAGTGAAAGGGAAGATACTCAGTCGTGTCTAACTCCTGGCGACCACATGGATTGCAGCCTACCAGGCTCCTCCATCCATGGAATTTTCCAGGCAGGAGTACTGGAGTGGGTTGCCAGTACCTTCTCCAGATGTTTGAATGAGTGTGGTATAAAGGGAAGGGAGGAGAATCTAGGAACTTGACATTAACTGTCATATTTAAATAAGCATTTTTTCCCCTGCAGAATGAATATTTGCTTATAACATAAGTTGAGGTGCAAGTGAACACTCATATCCAGCTGGGTCTGAAGGAGAAAAAAAAAGTCCTTGTAGGTATTTATTCCTTCACCTGGAATATTAACTTTGATCAATTTAGAAAACTTAGCAACCATTTTAATAACTTGATGCCAAATTAAGTAACCCACATTTTAGATATTTTCCATTTTAACTGAAGATAATAAACACAGAAATGTGGGGGAAAAAAGCAGTTAAGTACTTTCTCTTACTCAGATAACCTCCTAACTGTTACAGAAAAAGCCAGTTGTCCAATCACATTAGAAAATTGTTCTCTTTAAAATGAAATCATATGGGTAGAATAACTTCTGATCTTACTGCCCTAGCCATAACTCTTGAAGCATAATAATAATTATAATAGTGTTATAGACTTATTAAGATACCTGCATAAAACAAAAAGTATATACTCAGTGTTATCTTTAATAACAATTTACACCAGCCATTTTCTTTATGGTTTCTGCTTTTGATGTCAAATTTAGAAATTCCTTCCCCATTACAATATTTTCAAGTTCTTTTATAGTTTCACATTTTACATCTTACCCTTTCATTTTTCTGGAATTTTGTTGCATGAGGTAAAAGGATCCAATTTAGTTTCCCCCCAAATGGTCAGCAGATTTTTTTCAACACCCTTATCCATTTCAAATGCTACTTTTATTCAGTTCAGTTCAGTTGCTCAGCTGTGTCTGACTCTTGCAGCCCCACGGACGGGAGCATGCCAGGCTTCCTTGTCCATCACCAACTCCCGGAGCTTGCTCAAACTCACGTCCATTGAGTCGGTGATGCCATCCAAACATCTCATCCTCTGTCATCCCCTTCTCCTGCCTTCAATCTTTCCCTGCGTCAGGGTCTTTTCTAATGAGTCTGCTCTTTGCATCAGGTGGCCAAGTATTGGGGTTTCAGCTTCAGCGGCAGTCCTTGAAATGAATATTCAGGACTGATTTCCTTTAGAATGGACTGGTTGGATCTCCTTGCTGTCCGATGGCCTCTCAAGAATCTTCTCCAACACCTCAGTTCAAAAGAATCAATTCTTCGGCACTTAGCTTTCTTTATAGTCCCAACTCTCACATCCATACATGACTACTGGAAAAACCAAAGCTTCGACTATATGCACCCGAGGAGCTCCAATGGCTCAATCAGTTAGTGCACAGTACTTGTAAGACCATACGGACCTTTGTTGACAAAGTAACATCCCTCCTTTTTAAGACGCTGCCTACGTTTGTCGTAGCTTTTCTTCCAAGAAGTAAGCATCTTTTAATTTCATGGCTGCAGTTACCATCTGCAGTGATTCTTTTTTTTTGGAGCCCAAGAAAGTAAAGTCTGTCTCTGTTTCCATTGTTTCCCCATTTGTTTGCCAGGAAGTGATGGGACCAGTTGCCATGATCTTTGTTTTTTGAATGTTGAGTTTCAAGCCAGCTTTCTCACTGTCTTCTTTTATATTGATGTAGCTTTCAGTATAATTTAATACTTGGTAAGACAAATCCTTCTTTGTTACTTTTCCAGAAGTTTAGGATACTCTACAGTTTATTTTTCCAAATGTCTTTAGAGTCCTTTCTGTCTGATTCCATTCAAAACCATGTTAACATTTATTGGTAGATTTGGGTAGAATTTATATCTGTACAGTCTGTAGTTTTCTAACTCATAAAATGATACACTCTTTATTAGTCTTATTTATTTTTAGGTGATGTGAAAGATTTTGTAAGCTTTTGTTAATATATGAAAAAGTTGTATATTTAAGCTATTCATATGTTTAACTCTTAGTTTTAATAATTTTACATTAATTCTAATGGGAAATTTTTAAACAGTGTATCTTTAAATAAAGATAGATTTGTTAAATGAACTTTACTTGTGGTTTAGATGACATTAAAAGCACTTTTAGGGTAGTGCATTGAGTTTGGCTAGTTTATATCACATGATTTTTTTACAGTGCAGGATAAATGTTTGATGATTTCTTCAGTCTTTATTTGGTGAATAGTAGTGAATAATTCAAACATTTGTGTTCTTTAAACATCTTTATTTGGTGAAAGTATAATCTCAGATGTCTGTGAAAATATATTAGCCTTATGTCCTGTAGGTGGTTTTTGTTTGTTTTACTGTTTAAATTCTTTTGTTTGTTTCTGCTTAGGATAACAGAGAATTATTTTCTCCCAGCTCTGGAGGCTAACCAGCCAAAATGAAGTTGTTACCTGATCCGTGAACCCTCTGAGGGTGCTAAGGAAGGCTCTTTCCTAGGGCTCTTGCCTGACTCCTTGTAGCCTCAAGCATTCACTGGGTTGTAGATGGCCGTCTTCTTGTCTCTCTTCACATGTTTTATATAAAGTTTCCCTCTTTATAAGGACACAAATCATATTGGATTCAGGTCCACTCTAATGACCTCATTTTAAGTGATGACCTCTGTAAAGACAATATCTCCGAACCAGGTTATATTCTGAGGTACTGGAGGTTAGGATTATAACATGTAAACTTAATACGTTTATGTTTTTACTTTTTATTTTGAAATTGCGTCTTACTTAGAAAAGATGCAAATAGCACAGTAAAACTCTTGTATACCATTTACGTAGATTCGTCAAGTTTTCAAATTTTCCCACATTTGCATTGTTCTCTGGTTCTCTGCCTCCTTCTTTTACCTAATCTACATGTACACAATTTATTTTTGATGAACTTGTTGAGAGAGTGAAGTTGTATATATTTTACCCTTACTATTTTAGTTTCTGTTTTCTAAAAATAGTGATATTCCCATATGTTCACACTTAGGTTATGGAATTCAGGAAATTTTACTTGATACAATACTCGAATCTGTTACACTTGTGTCTGTTACCGCTATCTCAAGTCTTTAATGTTAGACTTTCTCTCCCTTCCCTGTAGTAGAGGATTCGGTCTGGGATCACATATTGTTTTTGTTGTCGTGTCTTTTTTAACCTGGAACAGTTCCTTAGTTGTCCTTTGTCTTCCATGACAGTAACATTTTTGAGAATGTAAGCCAGTTATTTTACACAGTATTCCTCGTTTTGGAGTTGCCTTTTTCTCATTATTAGATTTAGGCGATGCGTCTCTGGCCAGAATTCTACATAAATGACAGTGTTTCTTTTCTCAGGCTGCCCCATTCGGAAGCATGATATATCTGACCTTACTTGTCATCAGTAGTGTTGATTTTAATCACCTGGTCAAGATGTTGTATTTCCCTCTTTACAACAAAGAAACAAACTGTGGGGAGATACTTGAATACCATGCCAGTTTCTTACTTCCCATAAAATTCTCTACTCCCCCTCTAGAGGTAACTGGTCTTTGCTATTTGTAAGTTAAGTCAAGTCGGTCAGTCGTGTCCGACTCTTTGCGACCCCATGGACTGTAGCCCACCAGGCTCCTCCGTCCATGGGATTCTCCAGGCAAGAATACTGGAGTGGGTTGCCATTTCCTTCTCCAGGGGATCTTCCCGACCCAGGGATTGAACCCAAGTCTCCCGTATTAGAGGCAGATGCTTTAACCTCTGAGCCACCAGGGAAGCCCTTGCTTTTTATAGTGGTATGGAAATTTTCCAGTTTCATCACTTACTGGACACTAATCATTTTGCATGGCTTCCCTGTGGCTCATCAGTAAAGAATCTGCCTGGAATGCAGGAGACTCGGGTTTGATTCCCGGGTCGGGAAGACCCTCTAGGAGGAAATGGCAACCCATTCCAGTGTTCTTGCCTGGATAGAGGAGCCTGGCAGGCTACAGTGGGGTCACAAAAAAGCCAGACATGACTGAGTGACTAAACGCCAACAGTAGCAATCATCCTGCCTCATTCTGTAGGGCCCCTTACTGCCTTACGTCTGTGTCTGTCCAGCTGTATCAGTATGGACTAATGGACTTTATTCAGTGGGTTATAATCCGGTACAGCTCTTATGTTCTTTTGTTGTCATTTGTATTTAATTTTTTTAATTTAATGGAATTTTAAAGTTAACTGTTCACTTACAGTTAGTAAAAAAATACTGACTATATTTTCAGTGTTGTGCAGTGCATCCTTGAGTTTATCTTACACCCACTAGTTTGTACCTCCCACTCTCCCACCCCTGTGCTGGCCCCCTACCCCAGCTCCACTGGTAACCACTGGTTTGCTCTCTGCATCTGTGAGCCATCTGCTTTTTTTGTCGTACTCACTAGTTTGTTGTATGTCTTTAGATTCCACAAAAAGTGATATCATATAGTATTTGTCTTACTTCATTTCACATAATACCCTCCATGTCATACATGTTGCTACAAATGGCAAAATTTTGTTCTTTTTTATGGCTGAGTAGTATTCCATTGTATATATGTAGCACATCCTCTTTATCCGTCCATCTACAACCTTTATGTGTTTTGAGGTTTGTATCGTTCCAGGTTCTGAAATTGGGAGTCCCTTCATCCTGGCTCTGGTGTATTTTCGATGTGGCCTTATCGTTTCTGTGTGCTCTTCTTTACTTTCTGACATACTAGTGTTCCAGGCTCATGTTGGACCTTCTGTGCCCTTATCTATGTCTCTCAGGAGGCTAGGTTTCTCTAAATGGAGAAACAACATATGGAAACCAAGATATGGGCATTAGTTTTTTTCATTGGTCCTGGGTGACATTCACAAATTCATTTACACTCCAGTTGGATAGGCATAAGCCAAAGTAAGTTTACTGGTATTTCACCAACAAAGCAAAGAAACAAACAACGTCTTCTGTATTCTGTGGGTTAATGCAGATAAATTATTCTCACCGGTCATTTGCATTTTATTTTGTTAGAATTCGACTGAAAAGATGTTGACATTTCTTCAAGGATTGTGTCACTGCATTTTTCTAGTTGCAGACTGTGATGATAAAGCCAAGTGTGCGTCTCCTTCTGAGTGAGTAAAGCGCGCTGTGGCTCCTAGAGCTTCGCCAGCCTTTTCTTAGAGCCCTCTGTCAATCGGCAACAGTGTCCACAGAAACCTACAACTTGCATCCCATCTATTTTTGAAAATGTGTACCTTCATTTTACTTAGTTCAAATTATTCTTAAATGTCCCTTGAGAATTCTTCTTTGATCCATTTCCTATTTAGAAGTGCATTGTTTAAATCTCCAAGTATTTTGAGATTTTTCGAGTATCTTTCTGTTTTCAGTTCTAGGTTAATTCCTTGATAGTCTGAGAAGAGATAATTGTATGATTTCTGTTCTTTTAACTTTGTTAAGGTGTGCCCCAGAATGTGGCCGGCTTTAGTGAATATTCCACGCAAGGGTATGGAACTCTAGGTTTTCTTTTTTTTCCCCTTCTTTTGACGTTTTAAATATCCCATTGCACTCTCTTCTTGGCTGCACGGCTTCTGTGAAGGCCAGTATGATTCTCACCTTTGCTCGTCTATAGGTAATTGTTTTTTCCTTCTATTTCCTTTCGAGGTTTTTTACGGAACACTCTGTTTTCTGCAGTTTGAAGTGATGTATATAGGTGTAGTTTCGGTCCCTTGCCCTGCTTGGTGCTCATTGACTTCCCGGGTCTGCGGTTTGGTGTCTGACACTAACTTGGAGAAATTGTCGGTCATCGGTGTTTGAGGTGTTCCTGTCCTTTTCTTTCTTCTTCTTCTCCTCCTTCTTATATTCCTTTTACGCATATGTTACACCTTTTATAGTTGTTCCACAGTTCTCTGACGTTCTGTTATTTTGGGTCTGGTTTTTTGGGGAGGGTTGGTTGTTTACGTTTCAGTTCTGGAGATTTTTCCTGACATCATCTGCAAGCTCAGAAGTGCTTTTCTCAGCCACGTCTAGTCTACTGATGAGTTCAACCAAGGCACTTTTCATTTTTGTTAGTGTTTTTGGTTTCTAGTATTTCATTTTGCTTCTCTCTTAGAATTTCTGTCTCCCTGCGTATGTGATACACCTGTTCCTGCATGTTGTTTACCCTGCCCCTCAGAGCCCGTGGCATATTATTAAGAATAGTTGCTTCAAGTTCCCAGTCTAATGATTCCGTCATCTCTGCCATATGAGCCTGGTTTCTGATGTTTGCTCTGTCTCTTCACTGTTTTTTGCCTTTAGTGTGCCTTGTAGTTTTTTTCTTGCCAAACCACATAGAATATACTGGGTAAAAGGAATTGCTGTAAGTAGGCCTTTAGTATTTGCCAACAAAGGTCTGTATAGTCAAAGTTGTGGTTTTCCCAGTTGTCATGTATGGATGTGAGAGTTGGACCATGAAGAATGGAGAGCGCCAAAGAATTGATGCTTTTGAACTGTGGCGCTGGAGAGGACTCATGAGAGCTCCCTGGACTGCAGGGAGAGCAGACCAGTCAGTCCAGCCTGAATATTCACTGGGAGGGCTGATGCTGAAGCTGAAGCTCTAATGCTTTGGCTGCCTGATGCAAGGAGCCAGCTCATTGGGAAAGACCCTGATGCTGGGAAAGATGGAAGGCAAAAGGAGAAGGGAGGACAGAGGATGAGGTGATTCGGTAGCACCACTGACTCAATGGACATGAATTTGAGCAAATTCTGGGAGACAGTGGAGGACCGAGGAGCCTGGCATGCTACGATCAGTTGGGTCCCAAACAGATATGACTCAGTGACTAAACAGCAGTTGTGGGGTTAAGGTGTGGGGTGAGGAAGTGTTCCCTGGTTAGGTCTCTCTCTCTCTCGGTGATCCTGTGCTTCTGGACTATAGATCTCACTTTTCTAGTGAGCTTTTGTCTTTGGACTTCGAACTTCACAAGTGCTTCTTAGTTGTTTTACAATTCAATTTTATTTCCCCTTTCCCTGACATGGAAGGCTAGACGGGGCTAGAATTTGCTGTTTCCCTTCTTGGCTCACTAGACTCTGAAGAAACCCAAGTTTCAACTCTGATCAAATAGTTTTTCTTGAAAGGCAAGTCTTATTAAGAAGATACAGAATGCTCTGGCATATTTCAAAATGGTATTTTTCCTGTCCCCTTGTTTAATCACATCTTTTCCTCCACTGTTCACTGTGATGACCTGGTAGAGCTGGAGGTTAAAAAATTCACAAATATGGGAGTCCCCCATGACTGGGTCACTTAAAACAGTTTTTAAAATACTGAGTTACCTTCCTGTCTTCTCTGAAGGTGATTCCCCCCACCCCCCCATCCCGCCCCACCTCCCGTTCTTTTCTGTTGTTAGGAACTCAGTGGATCTAAACAGATTTGATGGGGTTCTGTCCATTGCGATGCTTAGACTCAGCTTTCCCATCTTTGGCCATTAGGAGTCTTCTTCAGGATGGCTCCGGCGTCCTTTTGACATGACTCAGATAGTCGCTGATTTGCTTCTTTACCTTTTAAAATAAGACATTCCAAGAACATCTTTTAAATTTTTTGCCTCAAACATGGAATATCTCCATGAAGCCTGGCTCATTTCACTGGGAAATGAGACTTCACAGTCGCCATCTGGACTCCAGGGGCGCTCGTCGCTGCTCACTTGTCCTGTGCGTCCAGGCCTTTTCAGTGGATCACGCAAGAAACAGAAAGTGGGGAGTCTGGTTTTCAGTGTCACAAGAGTGGTAAGAGCATTCCATAACTGCTCATTCACTTCATCACCGGTTATATATCTGACAGCCTCACAATGATAAAACGTAGACTTTGATCACAGTATTACTGAAAAGAGTTAAAAACAATTTTTTCATATCTCTCCATTTCTATCCTATAGTTAGTTACACTGTATACATATTATCAGGTCATATAGCTATTAATGTTATATACCACTCTTTTTTTCCTTTTCATCTTCATTTAGTTTACAAGTAACAATTAATGCTTACTTCCAGTCCTCTTGTTAATGTTCCTCTAATCTTGTTAATTCTTTGAAGCTTATTCTCTGGATTTCTCTAGACTCTTGAGAACACAATTCCCTGGGTTTTTATATGATGATAATATATATTGTTTATACTTGAAAATTAGTTTAACTGGCTATAAAATTCTTGGCTCTTATTTTCTTTCCTCGAACATTTTACCTTTTCTTGGCATTAAAAAAAAGTGTTGCTTTTAGGAAAAAAATTTATTGGTAATGTGGTTTTCTTTTAAATTATTTGACATTTTGGCCTAGATGTTCAAATAGTACTTTTTTTTCTTTTAAATGTCTAATAATTTTAACAAAATATGTCTTGGTGTTGATTATTTTGTGTCAGTATTCTCTAGTATGCATTGTATGCCTTGAACATATAGTTTCAAATTTTATTTTAGAAAATTTTCTTCAATTACTTTTTTGTATTTTAGTATAGTTTTTAGTATTTAGTTCTCTTTTTGTGATTTTCTTCAGTGATTATTGTATAAAAAAGAACAATTTTTGTCATTTTCCCTAGAGTCCTTCTATTTCATTTCCTTTTTGATTTTTTAAAAAATTAGACTCCTTTTCATTTTCTTTTCCTTCTTGGTGGCATTGCCTGTTGTGTTTATTCACTCAGATGTTCCTCCGGTTTTAGTCTTTATAAAAACTTAGTAACATAAAAGTTTGTATTTAAAAAAATTTAGTAGTTGAATCACAGTGTTGTGTAGGTTTCTGGTGTAGAGCAAAGTGATTCAGTTGTATGGGGTCACAAAAGAGTCAGACATGGCTGAGTGACTAAACAACGGCAACAGTGGTGTGTGTGTGTGTGTGTTTATATAGCATGTATATTCTTTTTCAGATTATTTACCATTATAGTTTATTACAAGATATTGAATATAGTTCCCTGTGCTATACAGTAAGACCTTGTTGTTTATTTTACGTATAGTAGTTTGTACAAAATTTAAAAAAATTTAATTCAGGTTCTTTGAGTCACGTTCTCATTTCTGAGTTTCTCCAGTTCTAATGTGATTTCATGCCTTATGATTTTCTTATTATTTTAGCCTTTTAGTAGTCTATGTTTTTATCACTTCTGTGTTTCTGCTCTTCTGATATGCTTTAGTTGTCTGTAGGGGTATCATTTTGTTCTCTTTTCTTTTTTTTTCTAATAACTTGTATGAGATTTGACTCTGAACACAAAACAACACATGGGTCATTTTGGAATCAGTTTTCCTGAATTTTTTAGAAGGCATATAGTGATTCAGGATAGCATTTTTGACTTGATAGAATTGTTTTTTATTGTGTTTGAGAATTTGGTTAATTGCCTTCTGAGATCACCTGGTTCTCTTTTCATCCCTTTTATAGGAGCCTTCTCTTTGTGTTGTTTCCTTTGTACTTTTTCTTTTCAATTTGTGCTTGGTCTCAGCATTTTTTCTTTTGTTGTGAGGCTCTGTCCTGCACGGGAGGCCTGGTTGGCTACTTTCCAAGTTCAGAGAGATGTGCCTAGCACATCATCCTCAAGCTTTATGCAGTATTGCCCCCCCGCTGTCATCTACACTTGGGTCGATCGACTCTCCCACTGTCCCCAGTTTTACTTGTATTTTCAGATTTGCTTACTGTTCTTTCCAGTGAGTGTTTATTTGCTCTTTGGCTTGTAAAGGTTCATGTTAACAAGATAACCATTTTTCATCCCTGTCAGGATCCTAGAATTGCAGGCATCGGTTTTATCTAACATTGTAGTGAGAGTTCAGGCTTAAAAACAGGCTTAAAAATCTTCATAGAAAACAGTTATACCCTAGGATCTAGGGCTTAGGTTATCCGTCCAACACTTGTCCTCACAGCTAAGTGCCTGTGGTAATGACTTCTTCGTGCTTTTTCACTTCTCCTCCTTTCATTTCAGGCGTATGGGAGCATTTAATTTCTTTGTTTCCTTGAAGTTAGGTGGTATCCTGTGACTGATTCTGGCCAGTGGACTTTGAGGTGAAGTGTGTTATTTTTATATTGACATAGTGAAGAGTCCATGAGAGAGTCTCTGGCTTCTCTTTATGTGGAAGTAAATATCTAGCCATGTGTTTCATTTAATACAAGAACAATGATCAGCCTGGCTCCTTGGCTGACTGTGAAATAGATCCAGCTTCCTATGTTGGACATTTTATGTGAAACAGAAGTAGACTTTGTTGTGCTGAGTCATTGAAATTTTGGAATTATTTGTTTCACAGCATAACTTAGACTGTACTATTCTAATATGGTAGCCACTAGCTTACTCCTTGGGAGAAAAGTTGTGACCAACCTAGATAGCGTATTGAAAAGCAGAGACATTACTTTGCCAACAAAGGTCCGTCAAGTCAAGGCTATGGTTTTTCCAGTGGTCATGTATGGATGTGAGAATTGGACTGAAGAAAGCTGAGTGCCAAAGAATTGATGCTTTTGAGCTGTGATTTTGGAGAAGACTCTTGAGAGTCCCTTGGACTGCAAGGAGATCCAACCAGTCCATTCTGAAGGAGATCAGTCCTGGGTGTTCTTTGGAAGGACTGATGCTAAAGCTGAAACTCCAGTACTTCAGCCACCTCATGCAAAGAGTTGACTCATTGGAAAAGACTCTGATGCTGGGAGAGATTGGGGGCAGAAGAAGGGGATGACAGAGGATGAGATGGCTGGATGGCATCACCGACTCGATGGACGTGAGTCTGAGTGAACTCCGGGAGTTGGTGATGAACAGGGAGGCCTGGCGTACTGGGATTCGTGGGGTCACAGAGTTGGATGCGACTGAACTGAACTGAGCTACGTGTAGTTACTGAGTGCTTAACATATGGCTAGTCCTGTTTGAGATGTGCTTTAATTGTAAAGTATATGTCAAGTTTGGAAGTTTTACCTATGAAAAAAGAAAGTAAAATATCTTGTTAGTAATTTTTACATTTATTATACTGAAGTAACATTGTGAATCCATTGGTTAAAACAAAAGCTGGAGACAGTGTTGTCTCTAGGTATAACACAGATTCTTCTCATTTTAAATGGTGTGGTTTAATGTGCCTCCTAACTGTGAAGAAATTATTTTATTATTTTTTTTCAGTACTTACTTTTATGGTCTTGTGATAATTAGGTAGATAATTTCTGCTTGTTCTGGAAAATTAGTAAACCCAATTGCTTTCCAGTGGGTTCCCCGCCCCCCGCTACTCCTTACTCTCCCTGTGCCTAATCCCTACCCTTTCAGTTGTTGAAAATGACTTCACTCTGCTTCTTGGAGGGCTTGAAGGTACCAGATGCAGATTCTGTAAATTTCTTCTCCTGACCTTAGGGATCTCTTTTTATGAGGTCTCCTCTTCTCTTTCCCTCCTCTCCTGTCTCACAAGACGTTTCCCCTTTTAGAAAGGTAAGTTTTGTCCTCTGAGACCTCCTATTCCTTGTCTATATTGGCATCCACCCTTCACAGACTGTTTCCAATTAGATTAAAATCCTGATCAAATTTCCTTGAAATTGAAAATACACCAGCAAAATCTTCCCTTGACACTGTTATTACCTTGAAGCTGTATACCATTCTTCTTATCTCGGAACTTCTCAAAACGGTAGTCTAACCTGAATAGCTTCTGTCACTTTTTTAAACATACTTCTTCCTTTCCATTGCCATTTTGCCTGCACCACTTCCCTTGAATTTGTCAGCGACCCATTTAGCAAATTTAACAGCTTCTTCCATGCTTTTTTAAATTATTGGTGCTTTCTGGAGTATTTGAGATCGTCACTACCTTTTTATTTTTTTTAAGGACCTCACTTTAAAAAATTTTCCTTGTAATGCAAAATGTGGGAATTACAGAAAAATATAAAGAAGGTGATCATCTACTGTAATGTCGTCTCTCACAGATACCCAGTGTTAAATCTGGGACCATATCTATTCCATTTTTTAAATGCATTAAATAAAAGAAGGATCATGCTATGTCTGTTGTTTTGGTATCTGATTTTTTCTGTTTTAATATATTGTTACTGTCCTTAGTCTTCTCCAGTATGATATAGTGGCCACACAGATTGACAGTGTTAAACTGTCCAGGTAGAAATCCTGGCTCTAGATACTCAGTAGCTGTGTGATCTTGAGCAGGTTGCTACTCTGGGTTTCAGTTTCCTCATTTGGAGAATGAAGATAGCATTCTTATCTAATTCTTACCTGTGTCCTGGGGTTGCTGTGAGTAGTAAATGAGGTGTAGGTGTGTGTGTGCACATGCATGCTCACTTGCTCAGTTCTGCCCTCCTCATTGCGACCCTTTGGACTGTAGCCTACCAGGCTCTTCTGTACATGGGATTTTTCAGGCAAGAAATGTGGAGTCTGTTACCATTTCCTTCTCCAGGGGATCACCCCAACCCAGGGATCAAACCCATGTCCCCTGCATCTCCTGTCCTGCAGGCAGATGCTTTGCCCCAGTGAGCCATCAGGGCAGTCTAATAAATGAGACAGTATATTAAAACCAATTATTGGTACTTAATAAATGTTCACTGTCATAATAATATGTGACTTCACTATAATTTATTTAAATTGTTTATTTCTTTTGCTGTCATTAAGATTATTATAAGACCATTCATAAAACTAAATACATGTCATGATTTTTTTGGTAGATTTTTATTAGTGAAATACGAAATCTTTCATATTTCATGATTGTTCCCATTAGCCCAGCAATTTTAGTAAGAGAGATTTTCATATTTCACTGATAAAAATCTAACCCCCCCCCAAAAAAAAAATCAATTCTGACAAAACATGGTCCGCTGGGGAAGGGAATGACAAACCAATTCAGTATTCTTGCCTTGAGAACCCCATGAACAGTATGAAAAGGCAAAAAGGTATAACACTGAAAGATGAACTCCCCAGGTCTATAGGTGCCCAATATGCTACTGAAGAAGAGTGGAGAAATACTCCAGAAAGAATGAAGAAGAGTTCAGTTCAGTTCAGTCGCTCAGTTGTGTTCAACTCTTTGCGACTCCTTGGACTGCAGCATGCCAGGCCTCCCTGTCCATCATCCCAGAGTTGGTGGGAGTTCACTCAAACTCATGTCCATTGAGTCAGTGATGCCCTCCAGCCATCTCATCCTCTGTTGTCCCCTTCTCCTCCCACCTTCAATCTTTCCCAGCATCAGGTCTTTTTAAACGAGTCAGTTCTCTGCATCAGGTGGCTAAAGTACTGGAGTTTTGGCTTCGGCATCAGTCCTTCCAATGAATATTCAGGACTGACTTCCTTTAGGATGGACTGGTTGGATCTCTTTGCAGTCCAAGGGACTATCAAGGGCCTTCTCCAACACCATAGTTCAAAAGCATCAATTCTTTGGCACTCAGCTTTCTTTATAGTCCAACTCTCACATCCATACATGACTACTGGAAAAACCATAGCTTTGACTAGATGGACCTTGTTGACAAAGTAATGTCTCTGCTTTTTAATATGCTGTCTAGGTTGGTCATAACTTTTCTTCCAAAAAGCAAGCGTCTTTTAATTTCATGGCTGCAGTCACTATCTGCATTGATTTTGGAGCCCATAAAAATAAAGTCTGTCACTGTTTCCACTGTTTCCCCATCTATTTGCCATGAAGTGATGGGACCAGATGCCATGATCTTAGTTTTCCGAATGTTGAGTTTTAAGCCAACTTTTTCACTTTCATCAAGGGGCTCTTTAGTTCTTCTTTGCTTAGCCGAAGTGAAAACAATGACCAGTTGTGGATGTGACTGGTGATGGAAGTTAAGTCCAATTCTGTAAAGAACCGTATTGCATAGGAGCCTAGAATGTTAGGTCCATGAATCAAGGTAAGTTGGAAGTGGTCAAGTAGGAGATGGCAAGAGTGAACATCGACATTTTAGGAATCAGTGAACTATAATGGATGGTGAATTTAATTCAGATCACCATTTTATCTACTACTGTGGGCAAGAATCCGTAGAAGAAATGGAGTGGCCCTCACAGTCAACAGAGCAGTCCGAAATGCAGTACTTGGGTGCAGTCTCAAAAGCAACAGATTGATCTCTGTTTGTTTCCAAGGCAAACCATTCAGTATCACAGTAATCCAAGTCTATGCCCCAACCACTAATGCTGAAGAAGCTGAATGGTTCTATGAAGACCTATAAGACTGCCTAGAACTAACACCCAAAAAAGATGTCCTTTTCTTCATAGGGGACTGGAATGCAAAAGTAGGAAGTCAAGAGGTACCTGGAATAATAGGCAAATTTGGCCTTGGAGTACAAAGTGAAGCCAGATGAAGGCTGACAGAGTTTTTCGGAGAGAATGCAGTGGTTGTAGCAAACACCATCTTCCAATAACACAAGAGATGACTCTACACATAGACATCTCCAGGTGGTCAATACCGAAGTCAGAATGATTATGTTCTTTGCAGCCGAAGATGGAGAAGCTCTATACAGGCAGCAAAAACAAGACCAGGAGCTGACTGTGACTCAGGTCATGAACCTTATTGCAAAATTCAGATATATTTTGAAGAAAGTAGGGAAACCACTAGATCATTCAGGTATGACCTAAATCAAATCCCTTACGATTATACAGTGGAAGTGACAAATAGATTCAAGGGATTAGATCTGATAGAGTACCTGAAGAACTATGGACATTGTACAGGAGACAGCGATGAAGACCATCCCTAAGAAAAAGAAATGCAAAAAGGCAAAATGGTTATCTACGGAGGCCTTACAAATAGCTGAGAAAAGAAGAGAAGTGAAAGGCAAAGGAGAAAAGGAAAGATATGCCACTGAATGGAGAGTTCCACAGAATAGCAAGGATACATAAGAAAGCCTTCCTCAGTGATCATTGCAAAGCAATAGAGGAAAACAATAGAAAGGGAAAGACTAGAGATCTCTTCAAGAAAATTAGAGATACCAAGGGAACATTCATACAAAGATGGGCACAATAAAGAACAGAAATGATATGGACTTGACAAAAGCAGAAGATATTAAGAAGAGGTGGCAGGAATACACAGAAGAACTGGGCAAAAAAGATCTTCACGACCCAGATTACCACCATGGTGTGATCACTCACCTAGAGCCAGACATCCTGGAATGTGAAGTCAAGTCAGCCTTTGGAAGCATCACTACAAACAGAATTAATGGAGGTGATGGAATTCCAGTTGAGCTATTTCACGTCCTAAAAGCTGATGCTGTGAAAGTGCTGCATTCAACATGCCAGCAAATTTGGAAAAGGCAGCAGTGGCCACAGGACTGGAAAAGGTCAGTTTTCACTCCAATTCCAAAGAAAAGCAATGACAAAGAATGCTCAAACTACCACACAATTGCACTCATCTCACATGCTAGCAAAGTAATGCTCAAAATTCTCCAAGCCAGGCTTCAACAGTACATGAACCGTGAACTTCCAGATGTTCAAACTGGTTTTAGAAAAGGCAGAGAACCAGAGATCAAATTGCCAACATCTATTAGATCATTGAAAAAGCAAGAGAGTTTCAGAGAAATGTCTACTTCTGCTTTATTGACTACACAAAAGCCTTTGACTCTGTGGATCACAATAATCTGGAAAATTCTGAAAGAGATGGGAATACCAGACCATCTGACCTGCCTCCTGAGAAATCTATATGCAGGTCAAGAAGCAATAGTTAAAACTGGACATGGAGCAACAGATTAGTTCCAAACTGGGAAGGGAGCACGTCAAGGTTGTATATAGTCACCCTGCTTATTTAATTTATATGCAGAGTACACCATGGGGAATGCCGGGCTGGATGAAGCACAAAGTGGAGTCAAGATTGCTGGGAGAAATATCAATAACCTCAGATATGCAGATGACACTACCCTTATGGAAGAAAACAAAGAACTAAAGAACCTCTTGATGAAAGTGAAAGAGGAGAGGAAAGATTTGGCTTAAAACTCAACATTCAAAAACTAAGATCATGACATCTGTTGCCATCAATTCCTGGCAAATAGATGGAGAACCAGTGGAAACAGTGACAGACTTTATTTTCTGAGCTCCAAACACTGGGTAGTAACTGCAACTACAAAATTAGAAGACACTTGCTCCTTGGAAGAAAAGTTATGACCAACCTAGACATCGCATAAAAAGCAGAGAGGTTACTTTGCCAACAAAGATCTGTATAGTCAAAGCTTTGGTTTTTCCAGTATTCATGGATCGATGTGAGATTTGGACCATAAAGATAGCTGAAAGTGGACGTGGTTCGATTGTGTTGGACTCTATGTGACCCTGTGGACTGTAGCCTACCAGGCTCCTCCATCCATGGGATTTTCCAGGCAAGAGTACTGGAGTGAGTTGCCATTTTCTTCTCCAGTGGATCTTCCCGACCCAGTGATTGAACCTGGGTCTGCCTCACTGTAGGCAGACACTTTACCATCTGAGCAACCAGGAAAACTTAAAGATAGCTGAGTGCCTAAGAATTGATGCTTTTGAACTGTGGTTTTGGAAAAGACTCTTGAGAGTCCCTTGGGCTGGTCAAACCAGTCAGTCCTAAAGGAAATCAGTCCTGTATATTCATTGGAAGGTCTTATGCTGAAGCTGAAAGTCCAATACTTTGGCCACTTGATGTGAAGAACTGATTCATTTGAAAAGACCTTGATGCTGGGAAAGACTGAAGGTGGGAGGAGAAGGGGATGACAGAGGTTGAGATGGTTGGATGGCATCACCAAGTCAATGGACATGAATTTGAGCAAGCTCCAGGAGTTGGTGATGTCAGACATGACTGAATTACTAAACTGAATTGAATCCTAGATGGCACAGTGGTAAGGAATCTGCCTGCTAATGCAAGAATCGTGAATTCCATCCCTGGTCTTTAGAGTCCCCTGAAGTAGGAAGTGGCAACCTGCTCCAGTATTCTTGCCTGGAGAACGCCATAGACAAAGGAGCCTTGCAGGCTACAGCCCATGGGTTTGCAAAGCGTCGACACAATTGAGCACACATATGCACACACATTCTAAGTGCTATACCTACAGTGATTCCTTTGAGTCTCACCATTCAGAATACATTTAATTATTCTATTTTACATATTCGGTACCAGGGAGGTTAAGCCACTTGGCCCAGACTTTATTTTCTTGGGCTCCAAAATCACCGCAGATGGTACTTGCAGCCATGATATCAAAAGACGCTTGCTCTTTGGAAGAAAGGAAGAAAGGAGCAAATCTAGAAAGCATATTAGAAAGCAGAGAGATTACTTTGCCAACAAAGGTCTGTATAGTCAAAGCTATACGGTAGTTATGTACAAATAAGAGAGTTAGACCATAAAGAAGGCTGAGCGCCTAAGAATTAATGCTTTTGAACTATAGTATTGGAGAAGACTCTTGGGAGTCCCTTGGACTGCAAGGAGATCAAACCAGTCAATCCTAAAGGAAATCAGTCCTGAATACTGATTGGAAGGACTGATGCTGAAGCTCCAATACTTTGACCACCTGATGTGAAGAGCTGACTCATTATAAAAGACCCTGATGCTGGGAAAATTGAAGGCAGGAGGAGAAGGGGACGACAGAGGATGAGATGGTTGGATGGCATCACCGGCTCGATGGAGTTTGAGCAAGCTCCAGGAGATAGTGACGGACAGGCAGCTTGGTGTGCTGCGGTCCATGGGAGTTGGACACGACTGAGCGACTGAAACAGCAACAGCAAAGTATTGGAGCCAGGTTACTAACCTTGGTACTTAGTGTGGCTGCAGAGTCCTTGTTCTTAACCATGTGTTCTTCTCTTTATTGTCTCCTCCTTAAAAGGGTGGTAGATTGATTTCAGAGATCTTGGCTGTTGGGATTCCTGTGTTGAGAAGGACTGCAATCTTTGATGATGCTTGACTGTAAGGAGAACTAAAATGGGTATATCTGCTGTGGACATTGGCTTCCTGGGTGGCGGGCCCAGGCCGTGCGTTGACCGTTAAGCCCCATCACTCTAGGGTCTGGGCCGCAGGTGGCAGTGGCCAGGCACAGTGCGGCCTCCCAGCCCTGTGCGCCCCAGCTCTCCCAGTAACACGGCCCTCTGAGCCTGTACCCCTCCCTCCTTGCCCACTATCAAACCTGACCCGTCTTCAGAAGGCCCGCTTTAAACTCAGCCCACAGTGATCTTTCCACCTCTGAAGCAAGTCCGATTTTTTTTTTTGCTTCTCAGTTAACCGTCATGTATGGTAGTGTTGTCATCTGGTTCTGTTGTTTAAAAGTTAATATATAATGGCTTAACTCCTGGAGTTGATGAAATGTTGCTGCCAGCAGGGAACTGTGTCTTGAATGTTTTAAAATTTACTATAGTGCCCTCAGGAAGTATTATATTATCAAGTAATCTTTTATTTCTCTTTTTCAACCTCACTTGCCTGTTGATAATAGAGCTGTTCTCTGAAGTTCAAACATACCTAGCTTCACAAACTTAGTCCTTAAAGTATAGGTGTGTTTTGCAAGGAGGTGGATAGTCAATATTCAGGCTGTTGGATTATATGCATTATATTGAGATAATTGCTTCTGATTTTCTGTCTGAAACTTCAAAACCTGCTGTTGCTTCTTTTCAAAATCTTGATTGCCCTTATCCTGCTTACAGCCCTGTTCCTTAGGTATGTGACTCACGATTTAAAAGACAGTGTTGTCTGGTAATTAGCTCTGTACCTCTCATCACTTAGAGATGAGAACTTAAATGCAAGCTTCCCAGCTAAAACTTTCTTCTCTGTATGTTTACCCACCCGTGAACATGTAGCAACACTGTCCCTTTTGAAAGAAATATCTGTAGTCCACTTCCCACCCTTGTTGGAAATGATGAGTTTGCATATGCCTGTACAAGTGATGAATTTTATATGATTTTAAATTCTCTTAATTGAAAATTTCGTTTTCTGTAGTTTGTAGAATGTCATTTATTTAGTTTTATTGACACACACATTTGCATGAATGACAATTGAATACTTAATAAAGGTAGTTTCAAGTTTTTAGTAAATAATAATAAAGCCAAATATTGAACACAGGTTAATTGGATTAAATTCTGACAACCAAGTACATCCTTAGGTAATAGAATAGTTATCCATTTTCATGATATGTAATTATTTTTTTTAAGGAAACTATTCATGTTTTAAAGGAATTCATTCCATCCTTACTTCCTTGCCTTAGTAATCCAGAAAAATATGAGTGTGCATTCATTAGGAAGAAGATCTGAGAAACAGATTTTAACACATTCTTTTTTTTTTAATTGAAGGATAATTGTTTTACAGAATTTTGTTGTTTTCTGTCAAACCTCTACCTGAATCAGCCACAGGTATACATATATCCCCTCCCTTTTGAACCTCCCTCCCGTCTCCCTCCCCATCCACCCCTCCAGGTTGATATAGTATAACCTTCTATTGGCTAAGTAGGACGCTTTAAAGTCCTATTGGTATTACTATATATATTTCAGCAGTATCAGCAACTTTGCAACTTATAGTATAACTGAGTTACTAAACAAATTTTTTAAAGCCCATATGCCTTTGAATTGATAATCTGTTTATGAAGCACAGCTGTAATTCTCTGGACTGTTAAGCTAAGTGTAATTTTTCATCCGGTTGAACAACTTACAATTTATAGGAAAACAAGTTTTAAAATTTACTGATGAAAGTAAGATCTCTGGGACTTCCTTGGAGATTTGTCAATATTTGACTTTAGTAATGTCTGTCCTACTGACATTGAAAACTGAAACCTCTGTGTAAAATTACAACTTGTATAAAGTCCCTGTTTTTCCCCAGTATTTTTTTTTTCAACCTGGCTCAGTTTTCATTCCAGTCCCAAAGAAAGGCAATGCCAAAGACTGTTCAAACTACCACACAGTTAACCATACTTCCTTCAGATTAAACTGAAGTTTTTACTCTCAGATCTATGCTGTATACAAAGGTACATATGATGTAGATGTACATTTTACAGAGTTTTAATAAAAAGTGAATCTGTCTGTCCCAGTCTCCTGTCTCAGGAAATGTGATGGCAACTTCTGAGATGCCCATGGCTCTTCCCTCCCAGAGGAAACCATCATCCTAAATTATTAAATACTATTGTTACTTTTCCTTAAGGTTTTCCACTTTTTTTTCCTTCAGTATACATTTTCCTAGTGTTTCCTGTCTTTGAGTTTTATGTGAATGGTGTCATACTGTATATATGTATTCTTAGACTTGTTTTTTGTATTCAACATTATGGTTTCGAGATTTCATTCATATTGATACTATTATCTGGGGCATATTCATTTTTACTACTACGTGGTGATTCTTTTATATGAATATACTAGAATTTATCCATTTTAGTGCTGCTGGACACTTAGGTTTACTGCTAAGAAAATGCTGCTGTAAATATTCTTGTACATGCTTTCTGGCAGACGTGCAAAATATATATATACTTTGAGGCAGAATTTTGGGGTCTTGGGTATATACCCTGTTAATTTTACTTGGTAATGGCAAAAAAAAAACACCTCCTTAACAGTTGTACATTACGCCAAATAAAGAATTCAAGAGGAACAGGTTTGTGAGAAGATGGAAAACAAAATAATAAGTTCTGTTTCATGTATTTTGAGCTTAGCAGTTTGTTAGAAATGTTGAGCAGCCATCTGAAGTGTATTTACAGTTTGTAGTTCCACTCATCTTTGTTTTTTCCTGGGTTGACTCATTCAGGTGTCTCATCTCTACCTTCTCCTTGAAGTGATCTTATAAAAAGTGTTACATTATCACAGCATAAAGGTTATTTGATCATAATAGTAGATGTGTTCAGTTTTTATACCTTCAGTCTCCTGCGGTCATATGGAGCCTTTTTATTCTTATAGACTTCAAAGCAGAGCTATGTTAAGCTAGTACAGGGATGATGTAAAGGAGGAGTGAAGAGGGGGTACTGTTATTATACGAGCAAACATGCATTCTAGGTAGCTGTTACCAAGGGGAAGAAAATAAAAACTGGGGATGCAAGCTAAAACAAGCAGACAAGCGAGTAAATAAGTAAATAAACACAGCTCTCTTTTGGGACCATTTAGTACTGAAGCAGATAGCATTATGTATTAATAGCCCCCGATGATTTCACTATATTGTAGCATAACTCTGTAATTGGTATTCGTAATGTTAATTCTAAATGATCTTTATTCTTCATTTGAGAAGGTGCAACAGCGCACATTTAGAAGAATTGTGAACCCTTAGTACTCTAGAATCAATTCCTGATGATTGCTAATAGCAGAAATTTTATTGTTTATATGTAGTGTGGTATGTTTGCCTATCACCTGACAAAATGATCTATTGATAATCTCTCAAAATTCTACAGGAAAAAAATGGGTGGTGTAGATTGTTCTACTGACTGAATTGGATTTGTTAAAGTGAAGATATGGAAGTGGTTTTTATGCTTCATTGTCAGAATAAGGCTGCTGTGAACATTCATGTTCCTTTCTTTGGGACAGGTGCCCAGGAGTGCAGTTTGTTACATGTGGGGGTATATTTAGTTTTTAAAAAAACTTTCAAACCATTTCCCAAAGTGATTATGCCAGTTTGCATTTTCAGTGGCAGTGTTTGAAAGATCTGTTTTCTTCACGTTCTTGTTGGCAGTTGGTATTGTCACTGTTTTTTATTTTAGCTGTTCCAATAGCTGTGTTGGTAGTATCTCAGCATAGTCTTTTTTTTTTTTTTTTCCTGTTTTTTGGCTGTGCCACATGGCAGAGATTGTAGCTGAAGACAGCAGATTAAATACATTGAAAGCAGATTGTAGCAGTCTGTGAATGTCTTCCTAAAGAATTTGGATTTCATTTTGTACATAATTGGAAATCATTGAAAAAATTTTAAATGTACTTATGTTTTTATTATTTTAGTAAGTTTTTAGGGTTGTGCTATGAATATTTTAGAACATTTTGTCACCACCCCAAATTTACCACTCCTGCTCCTTGCTGTAGGCAACTACTGCTTTGCTTTCTTGGTGTCTCAGTTTGCCTTTTCTGAATATTTCGTATATATGGGATCATGCAGTTGTAGCTTCTGGCATCTGGCTGCTTTTATTGAGCATATTTTGAAGTGCATTCATGTTGTAACGTGCGTCAGTATTTTGTTCCTTTTTATTACCCGATAATATTCCACGGTTGATGATTCTACCTTTTGTTTATCCATTCCCAGCTGATGGACACTGGGATTATTTCCAGTTCTTTGCCATTGTGAGGAATCTGCTGAGAACATCTGTGCATATCTTTATGGGGAGAGGTGGCCCATGGCCTGTGGGATCTTTAGTTCCCTGACCAGGAATGGAACCCACACCCTGCAGTGGTAGCTCAGAGTCTCGACCACCGGACTGCTGGGGAAGACCCTGTCTACAAGGTCTTTAAAGTGGAAGTTGCTCACTTGGGTAACTCCTCGGACTGTAGCCCTCCAGGCTCCTCTGTCCGTGGAATTCTCCAGGCCAGAATACTGGAGAAGGTAGCCTCTCCCTTCTCCAGGGGATCTTCCCAACTCAGGGATCAAACCAGGTCTCCTGCATTGCAGATGGATTCTTTACTGTCTGAACCATCAGCGAAGCCCTTTGTAAGTCTTTATACAGACACTTATTTTCATTTCTCTTGGGTGGGTTCCTGTGGAGGGAATTTTGGATCTTGTGGTTTGTTTATGCTTACATTTAACTTTTTAAGAAATTGGCAAGCTGTCCTCCAAAATGGCTGCGTCATTTTACAGCAGTGTATGGGAGTTCAGTTTCTCCATGTCGTTACCAACATTTAATGTTGTCTGTCTTTTTGAGAATAGCCACTGTAATGGGTATGTAGTGATATCTCATTATAGATTTCACTTGTGTTTCCTAATGGCTTAGGATGTTTATAATCTTTTCACGAAGCACAGTTGTATTTTACAGACATGCGTGCAGTGCGAGAGGGAAGAATGGAGATGTGCGCTCGAAGGATGAAAGTCTGCGCTAGGTGTGTGTAGAGTTCAGGGAGACAGACTTCAAAGATATATCAGAATGAGAACAGGCAGCACGTAGTAACTGCCTCGTATAATAAATAAAGCAGAGGGACGTGGGACTAGTGACCCAAAGATTCTCATCATTGACAGTTAGGTAGATGGTGGTGTCATTAGCCAGAAAATCGAGATATGGGTGCGTAAACATTTTTTTTTTTTTTTGCTGGTAGATGACCGTTTTTATATTCTGTTCTCTTCATGTATCATTGGAATAAATAATACAGCTGTTTAATAGTTTAGAAATACGTATCTAGTTCAAAAGAAAGATCTGGATTGAAATATAAATTTGGGAGAATTACCACTGTATAAGTAACAGTTGAATTCATTGAAGTAAATAGTGTATCTGTTCCTAAACGGCTGTATCCGCTGTATTACTTTTGCTTGTTGAAAGCTGCGTAAATAAGAAAAGGGCAATTTTTGTTGTTGTTCAGTCGCTGTCATGTTCGGCTGTCTGTGACCCCAGGGACTAGAGCACTCCAAGCTCTTCCACTGTCTCCGGGAGTTTGCTCAAATTCATGTCCATTGAGTCAGCTATCTAACCATTGTATCCCCTGCCACGCCTTTCACCTTTTGCCTTCAATCTTTCCCAGCGTCAGGCTTTTTCCCAATGAGATGGTTCTTCAGGTCAGGTGACTAAAGTATTGGAGCTACAGCTCCAGCAACACTCCTTCCAATGAATAGTCAGGGTTGGTTTCCTTTAGGATTGACTGGTTTGATCTCAAGAAACAACTTAATAAAATGATTCTAGGATTATTTCATTCAGGTATAGAAGCATCAAAATTTTAGAGAATCAAAATTCTCCAAGCTCGGCTTCAAAAGTACGTGAACTGAGAACTTCCAGATACTCAAGCTGGATTTAGGAAAGGCAGAGGAACCAAAGAACAAATTGCCAGCATCTGTTGGATCATAGAAAAAGCAAGAGAATTTCAAGAAAAACATCTGCTTCGGCTTTATTGACTACACCAAAGCCTTTGACTCTGTGGATCACAACAAACTGGAAAATTCTTAAAGAGATGGGAATACTAGATCACCTGACCTGCCTCCTGAGAAACCTATACGCAGGTCAAGAAGCAGCAGTGAGAACCGGACATGGAACACCAGACTGGTTCCAAATAGGAAAAGGAGTACGTCAAGGCTGTATATTGTCACCCTGCTTATTTAACTTCTATGCGGAGTACATCATGAGAAACGCTGGGCTGGAGGAAGCACAAGCTGGAATCAAGATTGCCGGGAGAAATATCAATCACCTCAGATACGCAGATGACACCACCCTTATGGCTTCCCTGCTGTCTCAGCTGGCAAAGAATCCTCCTGCAATGCCGGAGACCTGGGTTCGATCCCTGGGTTGGAAAGATCCCCTGGAGGAGGGCATGGCAGCCCGCTCCAGTATTCTTGCCTGGAGAATCCCCATGGACAGGAGCCTGACGGGCTGCAGTCCACGGGGTTGCAGAGTTGGATGCCACTGAGCGCCTGGACTGAGCTGAAATGGCATCACCTCAGACCCAGGTTTTTTCCATCTTCTAGCACTGTCATACCTTTCCTGTTGGGCTGTCCTCTTAGACTTTCTCTTTCCTCATGGTCCTAGGATGGCTGTCATAGTTCTGCTTAACAATTCAAACCAAAAGTTGCCTGGTAAAAATAGGTATTTTCACTTCAGTGTCTTTTTATCAGCGCAGGAAAACCTTTCCCAGAACCTCTTCAGCAAACTTAGTCTCTTGCCTTACTGGCCAGAATTGGATCAGATGCTTGTTGCTAAAGCATTCATTGGCAGGAGGAATGGAAATTGCCACAACTGGTTTAGACTAGAACTTTTTAACCCTGGTGTTAAATATCCTTTTGTCTTATCTCTTTTGGAAGAAGCTTTTTTCTCCATGTCTTTTGGTTCTCTGCTGTAGATTAGATAGGTAAGTTTTTCTGGACAGCTTAGGTTCATATCACTGAGTTGTTCCTATTCAGTACTTCAGAGCAACTAATATCTGTTGAAATCATACTCTATATCATTAGCTGTGCTAAATTCTAGGATACAACAAAAAATAAGAAACTTTGAGCTTGATATGAAAATATGCTTAGGCAGAAGAGTGCTATCATAGAATTATACACTAAGTTCATTTGTATTTGGGGTTTAATGCCATTGTTTATATCTTTAGTTTTATGAGAAAAGGCATCTTAAGTTTCAAAATCAAGCTTACATTCAATTTATAAATGAACTTTTGAAACTATTTATAAGTTGACTTTCCCTTTCTGTGGATTACATTTTTTATTATAGAAATGCATTCCAAACTAACCTAGATTATACTGTTAGAGTTACAGTAAAACTATATAATGGTGTTCTGAAGCATAATGTTTGAGTTTTTCAGTTAATATACCAGAGGTTTTATAATAGTAATAATACCTTTAGGTTAAGAACCGTACTGAGGCATTTCGTAAAATGATTACTTTATAATTTTCAATTTCTAAAAATAGTTTTTTAATTGCAGCTGTGATGTCTATAATAGTACTTGTACAGTATGTGGGGTGCTTTTTATGAATGCTAAGAGAGGGAAATGAAGAAAGGAAATTTGAAGTGGTGGGAGTCAGACACAGCTGAGCGACTTTCACTTTCACACGTTGAAAAACAATCTTAAATTTTGTCTTAGACTGAGTATCAAAACCATGTTTACACTAGTTTTTTTTTTCAAATCTTATATAGGTGTTAATGGGTAATGTTCTAATACTTCAAAGATAGCTATGATATCCGTAATTGATGTTTGTCACTGATGGATTCTGTGTGGTTAGTGATCTTTAAACTATCCCAGTGCTTTAAGATTTAACCACTTTGATAATTTTGAAGGGCTTCAGAACTGAGAGGGATGTGTTCATTTTAATGGCAAAAAGAAAAAGATTTTTGTAAAGGCAATATGGGATTAAAATGAACTTTTCCCATGTTTGCAAATACTTACTAACTTAGAGGAAATACCTCTGTTAGCTCTGAATTAGAAAGTATTAGAATATATCAATGGCACCCCACTCCAGTACTTTTGCCTGGAAAATCCCATAGATGGAGGAGCCTGGTAGGCTGCAGTCCACGGGGTCGCTAAGAGTCGGATAGACTGAGCGACTTCACTTTCACTTTTCCCTTTCATGCATTGGAGAAGGAAATGGCGACACACTCCAGTGTTCTTGCCTGGAGAATCCCAGGGATGGGGGAACCTGGTGGGCTGCCGTCTCTGGGGTAGCACAGAGTCGGACACGACTGAAGTGACTTAGCTTAGCTTAGAATATATCCAGAAGGATTCAATTTTCGTTTATTCTGAGTCATTAAGAAGTTCAAATGTGTTTTTAAAAGAATTACCTTTTCCTTAATGTATCTTCTAGACCTAAGAAACTTGAAAATTTCAGGCACAAAGTCTTTGGTGAAATTAATACTTAAAATTGTTTAGTGTTTGGTTTTGACTGGATCCGTTGTCACTATTAAACGCAGTTCATAGTGCTAAAAGCCTGTGGCACATTGTCTTATAAATTGAGCTATTAAAGTTGATGCAGGCATTTTGCCTATGTGAATTCTGTTTCTGTGCCAGTACGGTATAGATCTCTGCTTAAAGGACTGTAATCGCCAAAGTTAGAAAAAGCTTTGCTTTGACTCACAATTTCTAGTATATAAAATCGGCTTGCAGACCTGCAGCGTGAAGGGCATCCTGTCCTTTGGTTGTCTTTTATTTTCCTGTTAGTAGTAAAGTCAAATCTTACGTGGTTTTTATTAGCCGGTCTTAAATTCAGTCCTTGGAAACACTTTTCTGAAGTTTATGACTTGTAATGTCTTTGTACGTGTGAGAGGATTGAGGGAAGATAGGTCAGGGTCTTGGACTCTGCAGGTGGTATATTTGAAGAGTTGTGGGTTATGTATTTTCCTTTTTTTAATTAATTTTAGATTTAGCCTAAAGCTTGTAACTTTTTTTTTACACCAAGGAAAAAGTGTTGTAATAAATAGTGCTATAATAAACAATGGTTGGTAAGTGGTTTACGTGCTAATTTTATTTATTATTTGATCCACTGGAAATACCTGGTAGAACTAGAATCAGGCCGTATATTTTTAAACATAATCACTTTGATGGGACTTTAAAACTTGATGAGAATAGGTTAATTTGAGCTTTGCTTCAAGTAGTGATTTCCTCCCCTCTCTTCTTCCATATGCCCTAGGGAAGAATTGGCAAAGAATGGCTTTAGAGGAAAATCTTTATGCCTTTTGTAAAGTGGAAACAATGCATTTAAAAAAAATTATTATTATTATAAGGTAATTTTTTTAAGACTGTGATCATCTCAGGGTTGGGGGGAAATGCTAAATACCAGGTCTCCATTACTACCCTCCTTTGTTACTCTGAATGATGGTCTAAGGTTTGGTCATATGAGTACCCTGAAAAATATCAGGGACCTGGTGAAGTTATAGGTAACTCGTGCGTTGGGAAGACTGTTAAAGGCTTCTAAATGCAGACATAGCATTACTAATTGCTTTCAGGGTCGGTCTGTCTTTAGTTGGACCATGAAAGATTTAGCATGGCCCTATGGCAGGCTGTCTGCTGAGTGGAGACTCTTGTCTTTAAGAAAGGCTATCTGATATGCTGGACCGTTTCAAGTTGCCCCAGTTTACATGAATTTAGTCATTATTGCCAAGACTACTAAACCTCAGTGTGACACAAATGATACTTCTAAATGGACTTGAAGACGAAGGCGTTTTGACCTTGCAGTGGGACATAAGTAATGTTCATATAGCTTAAAATTTTTCTTTTTACAATAGGAAACAGAATACTGTGCTATTTGAAGTTTCAGTTAAAAGATACATTCGATGAAATTATTTTTGTGATCCCTAAATAAGCAGCACACCTGCCTTTAAAGAAATTAAAGGTTTTAATGGCTTCCTTCCTTTATATTTATGAACGTTGTCTCTTAAAGCAGTAGGTTGCTGATGGCAGTAGTAACACGGTTGAAACCTGTGCCGTGGACGTAGAACTGGCAGCGCGATTAACTCTTGGCCCTCACTGTTCCCAGTATTCTAGGGTGAAGTCCGCCTGAAATTAAAGCTGCTAACTGAGACTTTGTGATAAAATTGAAATACTAGCTGGGTGATCAAATATATTTTTTCTCAAGTAGGAATCTTAATATTGTAGAGTTGTAAATTTTAGTGCTGCTTCTGATGTTCTTGTTTTTCAATTTGAAATGTGATTTTTTTCCCCCCACGAAAGCTTATTAGGCTGATACAGAAATTCACATGTGAGTAATTTTTTCCACAGAACTGTTATGTTATAAAGTTGAAAATACTCAAAATTTAGAACGTCTTTGAGCAAAGGTTTGTAAAGTGATAGTTTCTAATGTACCGTAGAACTTTACATTAAAAATGTATAGTTTTATGCATGATAAGATTTTAGTATTTCTTCCACATGTGTTATTCGGATAAATAAACATTCTTTCAGTCTTAAATATGTTCTTTTTTTCTAAACAGATTTGTGAAAATATGCATCAGTTTAATACTGTCTTGGAATTCATGAGATGGAAGCATAGGTCAAAGCTGTTTGGAGAAAATTGGAAGTACAGTTTTATCTAGCCACATCTCTGAGGTAAGAAAAAGACTTAAGAATATAATTAATGTGAAAATTCTCATTTCTTAGCAATTAAAAATCGTCCTATTTTATCACTGCAACTTTATTATCTTCTTTATTCTTGAATCACCTTCCTTATGAGTTCTTAAGTAGTTACAGCATTTTATCTCTTTATAAACGTTGCAGCTCTTCAGGAGTGAAAGCATTTATTACTAATATAGCTTTCTTTATTCTAATTAGAGAAAATAAGCATTAAATGATGTATATAATTACTTCTTTCCTCTGACGATGATAAGACAAGTTAGAAGATTATATTAAAATGAATGTTTACATTATTCTGAAACTTTCCTGTATTTAGAATTTAGGGTAAAGTTGTTACTTTGAATAATAGATCTTTGTAGATAGAATTTATTGAAAGAAGTGGAAACTGCAGTAACATCAGGGACAGGGGAGAAGCCATTCTAAGACAATGTGGATAGAGAAGTCAAGTTCATTTTCAAATCCATAGAGACTCAGATTATCAATAAAAGGTTTAATCCTTTAGGGATCTGTATTAAAAACGAACAGGTAGAATACATATATAATGTGTCATACTTTTTCCTCTTGAAATAGGAGAGTTTGCTACTATCTTTCCCTCTTTAAACAGCAGGTTGTGCTCTCTGCTTCTGCTTCCTTACAGTATCCGCTCATGCTCCAGTCCCTTCTGGGCTGGTCTGCCTGCCCGTTTGAGGAACAGTCATGACGTTCTGGCGCGTCTTCTGTTCGGTTCTGCTCTTTGATCCCTGTGTTAGTCGCCGTTTCTCCTTTCATGAAATACTGGGGCTTCTATAACCCTGAGCTTTTCTGGCTCTCCTTCTTTAATTACTCCTTCAAATGTTTTTTCCTCCTATTTTTGTTTGGAGAATAGCTGTCCTCCCATTACTAAATGATGGCCTTCCCTAAGATCTGTGTCTTTGAAATTCTTTTTTTAATGTCTTTCTGCCATCTTGATTTCAGCAGTGGCCTCTAAAGTGATCTCTCTCAACCTCCTGTCTCTGCTCCGACAGTGCTCTGAGCCTCAGCGCGTGTTCCCACTGCCCGCTTCACACATGGTGCTCCCGCTTCTCTTACTAGACCTCTTGGTCACCTGTGCTCACAGTCTCGGTGCAGAACCGGACTCTCTGCCTCTTCCTTGCTGCTTAGTCAGGGGTCAGGTCCTTTCAGCTCTACCTCTGATTCATGAATGTTGTCATCTTCTCTTTTCTAATTCTCCCACCATCATCCAAGTTTAAGTTCTTCAGCATTTCACCTGAAATATTGGAGGACTCTCCCCACTTAGTGTGTCTCCTCACTCTTTTTTTCTATCTACCGATTGCTATCAGCTCATATTTTCTAAAAGGTATAATTCTGCCTGTACTGTCAGTAACTCTTTGTTAGCCTATCAAAGCAAGGATAGATTCCTCTAATAAGAAAGTCTCTCAGCATTATAGCATTAAGTGACAGCTTTGCTTACATCCACCCACTTCTTTCTCTCTTAAACACTTACTAAACACCTATTCTACACCAGGGACTGTATCAGGCGCTGAGAATACGAAATGCTCAGTAAAAATGGGTTCCTTACTTTACTCTCAAAGAAGGATCTGTTTAGAGGTGAGTACACAAAGTTAATGCAGTCTGAAAAGTGGTGTGTGACTGGGAGAGTACGTCGGTGTCACCAGGAGGGCTCCATAGTATTGTTAGAGCAGAGAATTGTCAGAGTGGCTTCACATGGGAAACGGTGTTTCAGTGGCGTCTTAAAGGATGAGTAGAAGATTTCTGGGGCTTCCCAGGAATCTTGGGAAAAGAATTGCCTTACCAGTTGGCTCAGTGGTAAAGAATCCACCTGCTGTGATGCAGGAGACCCAGGTTTGATCCCTGGGTCAGGAAGATCCCATTGAGAAGGAAATGACAACCCATCCCAGTATTCTCACCTGGGGAATCCCATGGACAGGGGCAGCAGAGGAAGCCTGAAATGTGGAGAACGTACAAAAGACAGAGGAAGTAGTTTCGTGTGATTTGAACTCAAGATGTGAGAGCGGGTTTGAGTGACAAGACTAAAAGAGAGCTTGTTTGTGAAGAACTCTGGATGCCATGGTTGGGAGTTTAGACTTCATTTTGTGAGTAGTTGGCAGTCTCTAGAAAGTTTGAATCATAATTGTGTTTTGTGACAATCAATATGGCAGTGATGTGAATGATAGTTTGGAGGGGGGAGCTACCAAAAGCCAGGAGACAATTAGGATACTCTTAATTGTTTCAGTCAAGAAGTAATGAGAATTTCAAGGTAGGGATCAACTTGTCTGAAGTTGCAAAAACCTTTAAGCATTGATCATTCAGCAAATATATAATTTTCTTTTTCATACCCCTTTGCATATATGATACTCTTGAGCTGATTTTTAAATTGACCTGTGTTTTTCCTCCATCTGCTCATATTATTTTTTTCTAGGCTTGTTTTTCCCTGTTCTTCTAGTTTAAGGCCCCAGAGCATTAATTTTTGTTCTATAGAATATTACTTTTCGGGGATTCCTGTTGATCTGTGTAGCAACAGTCACAAAGGAGAAATCAAAAAATAAAGAACATGGTCCTCATGTTAGAGAAATGGAGTGAGGACGCAGGGAGCTTGTAAGGTTGTGGGAGTCGTTAAGCTTGAGGTAATAGGATTCAGTCAGAGTGATGATAGTAGAAATACAAAGGAAAAACTGGCGTAGGTGTGTTGTGAAGGAAGAAGGGACACTGATTTGTGACTAGGTGTTGAAAAGAGATAATGTTGCCCACATTTTTTATCTGGATAGCAGGGATGATAGTGTTGGGCATCGTGAAGAGCAAACAGAAGTAATTCTTTGAATCTGGTTGAATCTAAGTTTTCTAAGTTTAAAGAAACATTAGCAGTGATGTTCTGCTGTGTTGCTGCTCTCTTCATTTCTTTACAGATAACAAATACTTTTGCACATTGTCTTTCAAGCCTTAGCACGCTGAAAAGGGGATACTATTAAAAAAAGAAAGGAAAGTATTGCTTCTTTTAGAAGAGTAGTAGTTTGAAGAGAAATGAATAGTATTCTGCACATGGTTATCTTCTGTTGCACTTTAATGCTGTGTAAGATTTAGAAAATGTAAAAATGTTTGAAGTATTTCTGCAGGTCTAATTCTGATACTTTTCCTGAAAGATGGTATCTCATATATTAAAATTTATTCCTAAAAGAATGGAGACCTGTGAAGATGCTCATTAAGCAGAACTTGATGGTTCCTTATTAATAAATAAATGTTAGTATGATTATGTCCTTAGAGAAATACCTTATCGTGAGATAATGCCACCTCCATAATAAATATTAAACTGACTAATTTTAATGCTTTTATTAAAGTTCTTTTCAACTCTTAATTGATGGTTGATTTAGGACTTTGCAATATTTAAAATATTTCAACATGGTATATTGAAAATAAAGTTGTCAGTCTCAGTTGCCCAGTCTCTCTCTCTTTTTTTTAATCTCTAAATTTTTTAAAATGTACTAGTCATCCTTCATTGGACATTAATTCTCAATTAGGATGTAAAAGGATGCAGCAGATATGAAGTTCCTCAAAGAGAGGTACAGGGTAAGATGGTCATGGCAAGAAAGGCAGAGTGCCCCCTTCACCCTGGGCCCTGATCAGCGGTCCTTACACACCTGTCCATATTTGAGTTTCTTGTAGGAAACAGTGGTTGGAAAGCATGTCAGCTGCCGGCACCGTAGAAACCCCGAGGGTTCTCCCTTTGTCGCACTGATCACTTGTTGTTACGCCGATAGTTACCTCTTTGAAATGCTCTGACGGTGCTTTTGGGGGTAAAATCTTGCATCAGGATCCAGGTCGGCAGCTCCTTTTTTTGGCATCTGTGAATTTCTTCTTCACTGGCACAGCTGACACCCTCTTGGTGTCTCGGATGTTCATTGCCACCCAGTCTTTTCTGCCTATTCTGATTTTCACCTTTAGCCTTTCCTCTGTTAGCTGAATTCCCTTTAAATGAATTGTGTTTTTTTAGGCGCATTCCAAAATTTTGGGTTCTGGCTGTAGGCATCTGTTGTTCAGAGACAGACTAGTAGGTATGAAAGACAGAGTTGTTTCTATCCTGTGGAGCGATTACAAAGGGACCAACCGATTGTTACCCGTCCCTTGAAGCTCTGGGAGGAGTCCTCAGGGCTCAGCCCTCCCAGCTGCAAGGTCTGCTAGCAGTGTGGCAGGTGACAGTCGCTTCTAGGTCTGCAGAGATTTATTTTTTAGACGGAGCAGCCTTTAGAAGGCCCTCCGTTGCACTAAAGCGGTTGCCGTTCCCAGCTTGAAAATGAGCTTCATCTTCACTGTTGGTCTCTCCTTGGACTTCATTGAGACTGTTTTCCCACACCCACTGCTTTCTTTAGAGAAACCCACAACTCCTAGTCTCAGAAACATGCTGCAGGCCTTGCCCTCAGGCTCTTTGGTTATTGTGCTCCTCCTGAAGGGGAGACAGACAGTTTCTTCTCATTCTCTTCAGTTGGCTGCCTCCTCATAGTGAAGACACCTTTATTCTTTTCTTAGTTTAAGTTTGGTTTATATTCTCCTTGCGTACTTATTTGATCATTCCCCAGTTTGGATGCTTTCAGATTCAGGTAGTGGTTTGTGTTATTGCAGCTGCATATGATTTTGTGGGAAGAGCATGCCCCAAGATTTCCAGTAGCATCTTTCAGTTGTGGCTCAGACAGTGAAGAATCTGCCTGCCTGCAATGTGAGACCCCTGGGTTCGATCCGTGGATCAGGAAGATCCCCTGGAGAAGTGAATGGCTACCCACTCTAGTATATTCCGTTTTTTTCCCCCTCCCATTCTAGTATTCTGCCTGGAGAATTCCATGGACAGAGGAGCCTGGTGAGACAAGGTCCATGGGGTTGCAAAGAGTCAGACATGATTGAACGCTTTCAGTTTCATAGTGACATTTCAATTCCTGTCTTTATCCTCCATCCTAATACTTCTCTCCTGTTCCACTGTTTTATAGGTTTATAAGGTAATTTCCAATCCAGCTGTCTCAGATAGAAATTCTAGTTTAACCTCTGAGTTCATCTGCTTCCTTCCTTTCCTCCCTCTTTTCCACTTTCCCATCTATTATCTATTTTTTTTGTGATTAAGTGTCAGAGGAGGTCTAATTTAACAGTTTTAAAAGTTTTAAAGCTTTTTAAAAGATTACATAAATGAGACATGCATAAGTTCTTATATACAATTCTGAGCAGTATGCAGCAAAGCCCAAGGCCCTCTTCACTATCCTCATCCCACTCCCCTCCTTACCACGCTCCCCTCCACCCAGTTGGCATCTCACTGACCTTTACGTTACCATCAGGCTATTGATTTTTAGGATATATTTTTATAAAATTATACATAATGAGAATACTTGCCTCAAAGTCTGTGTGAGGATTAAATGAATTAGTACATGTTAAGTATGTATAACGTGTTAGATTTCTTACTGCATAGTATAAAAACATTGTAAGAAAAAGTAAACTTATAGCAAAGATAGTTCAAACTATGAAATAAACCCAAAATATTGGGAAAAGGGGGGCTCTTGAGTATGCTGAGGTTCCCCGTTTCGTGACTTGAATCTGAAGTTCTTTTCTCTACCATCTAGAAATCACCAAAAGATGGTGATACGGGGAACAAAGTTCCTGAGCTAGTACTAGGATTGTTGGCTTAGTAGTAGCTGGCAATAGGTTTGGAAATGCATTGGTTCAGTTCAGTTCAGTTCAGTTGCTCAGTCGTGTCCGACTCTTTGCGACCCCATGAATCGCAGCACACCAGGCCTCCCTGTCCATCACCATCTCCCGGAGTTCACTCAGACTCACGTCCATCGAGTCCATGATGCCATCCAGCCATCTCATCCTCGGTTGTCCCCTTCTCCTCCTGCCCCCAATCCCTCCCAGCATCAGAGTCTTTTCCAATGAGTCAACTCTTTGCATGAGGTGGCCAAAGTACTGGAGTTTCAGCTTTAGCATCATTCCTTCCAAAGAAATCCCAGGGTTGATCTCCTTCAGAATGGACTGGTTGGATCTCCTTGCAGTCCAAGGGACTCTCAAGAGTCTTCTCCAACACCACAGTTCAAAAGCATCAATTCTTTGGGGCTCAGCCTTCTTCGCAGTCCAACTCTCACATCCATACATGACCACAGGAAAAACCATAGCCTTGACTAGATGGACCTTAGTCGGCAAAGTAATGTCTCTGCTTTTGAATATACTATCTAGGTTGGTCATAACTTTTCTTCCAAGGAGTAAGCGTCTTTTAATTTCATGGCTGCAGTCACCATCTGCAGTCATTTTGGAGCCCAAAAATATAAAGTCTGACACTGTTTCCACTGTTTCCCCATCTATTTCCCATGAAGTGATGGGACCGGATGCCATGATCTTAGTTTTCTGAATGTTGAGCTTTAAGCCAACTTTTTCGCTCTCCTCTTTCACTTTCATCAAGAGGCTTTTTAGTTCTTCTTCACTTTCTGCCATAAAGGTGGTGTCATCTGCATATCTGAGGTGGTTGCTATTTCTCCCGGCTATCTTGATTCCAGCTTCTGTTTCTTCCAGTCCAGCGTTTCTCATGATGTACTCTGCATAGAAGTTAAATAAGCAGGGTGACAATATACAGCCTTGATGTACTCCTTTTCCTATCTGGAACCAGTCTGTTGTTCCATGTCCAGTTCTAACTGTTGCTTCCTGACCCGCATATAGGTTTCTCAAGAGGCAGGTCAGGTGGTCTGGTATTCCCATCTCTTTCAGAATTTTCCACAGTTTATTGTGATCCACACAGTCAAAGGCTTTGGCATAGTCAATAAACATCAGAAATAGATGTTTTTCTGGAACTCTCTTGCTTTTTCCATGATCCAGCAGATGTTGGCAGTTTGATCTCTGGTTCCTCTGCCTTTTCTAAAACAGCTTGAACATCAGGGAGTTCACGATTCACGTATTGCTGAAGCCTGGCTTGGAGAATTTTGAGCATTACTTTCCTAGTGTGTGAGATGAGTGCAATTGTGCGGTAGTTTGAGCATTCTTTGGCATTGCCTTTCTTTGGGATTGGAATGAAAACTGACCTTTTCCAGTCCTGTGGCCACTGCTGAGTTTTCCAAATGTGCTGGCATAATTAGTGCAGCACTTTCACAGCATCATCTTTCAGGATTTGAAACAGCTCAACTGGAATTCCATCACCTCCACTAGCTTTGTTCGTAGTGATGCTCTCTAAGGCCCACTTGACTTGGTAGATGCATTGGTAGATGTCAGTATACTTCTAAAGAACTTGTAGAGTTTATTATGTGATTTTATAGTTGATTTAACTCCCCAATTATGTTTCCCTTAAGATACTAATATTTTTATTCCTTTCATTCACTTATTGAACACTTAATGTTTTGCTCAGTAACATGCTAGAAAATAGAGATTATAAGCAGTGCAAGATAAGTCAGAAAACATCTCCTGATTGAATAAGTGTTATTAGAAGAGGGATCATGTCTGTTTCATTTACTGTTGTATAATTGGTGTGAAGCAAATACCAAATAATTAATAAAAACTTCATGAATGAGTGTTCTTTGAGAGCTGTGGTACAGTACAAGTACACATAGGCCTCCAAAATGACTGCAGATGGTGACTGCAGCCGTGAGATGAAAAGACGCTTACTCCTTGGAAGGAAAGTTATGACCGACCTAGATGGAAGATTCGTGCTCTGGGCACAGTACAAGTGCACATAGGCCGGCTCACGGAGCCTGATGTGGAGGAGTCAGGGATTGCCTACACAGCTGAGGAGCAGAGCAGGTCTGAAGAGTGAATTGTAGTTAACCTGGTGGGAAACTAAGGAAAGAACGAAAAGAATGTGCAAAGGAGTGTGAAAGGGATGCCTGTAAATAGAGAGGCTTCAGTGACTCCACTGTAGTTGGATCATTGTAAGGGTATGAGAAGTGAGTGGGAGGATGGCGTTAGAAAGCCTGGCAGAGGCCAGATCATAACAGTTCTTATGTCTTGGTAATTTCATCCTATGAAATGAGAATATTCATATATATTTTTTTAAAGCAGAGACCATGACAAGGTCATTTAGTTTTAAAAGTTGTAAATTAAAATGTTAGTCACTCAGTCGCGTCCGACTCTGTTTGACCGCATGGACTATAGCCCGCTAGGCTCCTGTGTCCATGGAATTCTCCAGGCCAGAATACTGGAGTGGGTTGCCATTCCCTTCTCCAGGGGATCTGCCCAACCCAGGGTTTGAACCCAGGTCTCCCGCATTGCAGGCGGACGCTTTACCGACCGAGTCACTAGGGAAGCCCTTTTAAAAGGTCAGGTTTGGTTTAGAAATTAGCGTTTTATTAAGTTACCATTCTCTAGATTGTATAGTTCAAATAATCATAGCCATATTTTTTGTCAACCAATACATTTCAGTTAAAACTGGATGACAAACAGTATATACAGACACGCATTTGGAAACTTAAAAACCTACAGGTCAAAAATAAAATGATAATGCAAGTCAGAAAACAGCTAGAGCTAAACCGTAAAGAAAATTAGGACATGTTAAACTTGTGTGACATGTTGAAGGCTTACATTCAGTTCAGTTCAGTTCAGTCACTCAGTCATGTCCAACTGTTTGCAACCCCATGGACTGTAGCACGCCGGGCCTCCCTGTCCATCACCAACTCCTGGCGTTTACTCAGACTCATGTCCATCGAGTCGGTAGTGTCATCCAACCATCTCATCCTCTGACGTCCCCTTCTCCTCCCACCTTCAGTCTTTCTCAGTGTCAGGGTCTTTTCAAATGAGTCAGTTCTTCACATCAGGTGGCCAAAGTATTGGAGTTTCAGCTTCAGCATCAGTCCTTCCAGTGAATATTCTGGACTGATTTCCTTTAGGATTGACTGGTTTGATCTTGCAGTCCAAGGGACGCTCAAGAGTCTTCTCCAACACCGTAGTTCAAAAGCATCAGTTCTTTGGCACTCAGCTTTCTTTATAGTCCAACTCTTACATCCATACAGAACTACCGGAAAAACCATAGCTTTGACTAGACAGACCTTCAGCCATTGTTTCCACTGTTTCCCCGCCTATTTGCTGTGAAGTGATGGGACCAGATGCCATGATCTTAGCTTCCTGAATGTTGAGTTTTAAGCCAACTTTTTCACTCTCCTCTTTCACTTTCATCAAGATACTCTTTAGTTCTTTGCTTTCTGCCATAAGGGTGGTGTCATCTGCATAGCTGAGATTATTGATATTTTTCCTGGCAATCTTGATTCCAGCTTGTGGTTCATCCAGCCCAGCATTTCTCATGATGTACTCTGTATATAAGTTAAATAAGCAAGGTGACAATATACAGCCTTGACATACTCTTTTCCCAATTTGGAACCAGTCTGTTGTACTATGTCCAGTTCTAACTATTGCTTCCTGACTGGCATACAGATTTCTCAAGAGGCAGGTCAGATGGTCTGGTATTCCCATCTCTTTAAGACTTTTCCACAGTTTGTTGTGATCCACACAAAGGCTTTGGCATAGTCAGTAAAGCAGAAGTAGATGTATTAAAAGATTAAAATATTGATGAAGTAATTTAATCTAGGAAAAGAAGAGCAATATAAACTGAAGTGAAGTAAAGTAGATAATAAAGATAAAGGCTGACACTTGTAGAGCATCTGTTACATGTACCAAGCACCGTTCCCTGTGCCTTACAAGGATTATCTCATTCATAACAACAGTGTGAGGTGTAGGTACTATTATTATTCCCACTTTACAGATGAGAAAACTGAGGCTTCTAGCTAATGAGTGATAGAATTAGGTTTGAAATTAATAGGGGAAAAGACTTTTATGATATGATGGAGAGAATTGACATATTCAAAAGTTGGTTTCTTGAAAAAACTAATAAAATGGACAGACCATTTGAATGACAGATCAAGAAAAACCCAGGAAGCACAAGTAGTGTTGGGAATGGAGGGGAGGACATAGCCTCAGATATAAAAGAGATTTTTTAAAGATAAGAGATACCTTGAATAGCTTTGCTGCTGCTGCTGAGTCACTTCAGTCATGTCCGACTCTTTGCGACCCCATAGACGGAGGCCCACCAGGCTACCCTGTCCCTGGAATTCTCCAGGCAAGAACACTGGAGTGGGTTGCCATTTCCTTCTCCAATGCATCATTTTACAATATTTTTTCTTTTTTTTTGTTTTACAAATTAAATAAAACAACAGTTTAAAAAATGTTACTTAATAAAATTGATTATGGCTAAACAAAAAACCTAGATATTTCTTTTATTATTAGAGAATTTTAATTTGTAGTGAAAGATCTGCCACCTCCTGCACACTCACTGATAAGCCCGTGGCTCAGATAATTTTAAAGGTGAGTACTGTCAGACTATTCATGTGGTAGATATGTCCAGATTTACACAGACTATTTAAGAGAATAGCAAAATAAGGTTCCTCGGCTTATTCTGTGTGAGTAGTATAACCTTGATACTAAAAGTAGGCATGGATAATATGAGAAAATAATTATAGGTCAGTCTTTTTTATGAACATGGATATAAAACCTAACAAAATGTTAGCAAAACAAATCCAGTGGTGTTATTGAAACATGGTCATGTCTGTAATACTGCAATACAATTCTGATACTGCCTACCTACTGTTAAGTGTCAGACTCCACAGATTTAAGGGCACAGCCCCCAACAAAACTGTGCTCACTTGAGATGCCAGTCGCAAGTCTGGGTGTCCCCCGGCTCCTCACACTTCTGACTGACTGGCTGCAAATCCAGAAGGATTCCCATGACCACCCTCCCACCACCACCCCCGCCCCTGCAGTCTGACAGTTCATTTATACGACTCACAGAACTTCATATTATAAAGATACAAATTGGGACCAGCCAAATGGAAGAGACACACAAAGTGAGGTTGGGGAGGGTTCCAGATGTGGAGCTTACATGCCTGTTTCTCCTGGAATCAGGATATGTCATCCTGGCTATGTATCAAATAGGTCACTAGCCAGGAAGGTTATCTGAGCCGTGGTGTGCTGTTCTTATCGAAGTTTCATTAGATAGCCATGACTGAACGATTGGCCACATGATTGAACTCAATCTTTAGCCCTATCCAAACTCCCTGAAGATTGGACTGGCTCAAAGCCCCAACACTCTAATCATATCACTGGTCATTTTGGTGACCAGCCCCCATCCTGAGTCATTCATTAGCATAAACTCAAGTGTGATCCATGAGGCTTGTAAATAACAAAGACAGTCCTGTTACCCAGGAACCAGGCACAGAGACCAGACAATTATTATTTAATAATGACAAAACAGAATTTATCCCAGAAATCCAAGAATGGTAGTGTGTTAATTATTATTGCTGCACAACAGCTCATCCTAAAACCTAGAGACTTGAGGTAATGAAAGCTTAAATTAACTTACAGGAATTCAGGAGCAGTTTACCAGGTGGTTTTGCTTCAGGGTATTTTGTGAAACTGTAGTTAGGTCAGCAGGGGCTGCTTTCATCTGAAAGCTTGACTGGAGGAGAATCCACTTCAAAGATGGCGCATTCTCTTGGCAGTTGGCAGGAGCCTCTGTTCCTCCCTGCGTGAGCCTCTCTACAGATTCTTTGAATATCTTTGCACAATGGCATCTGGCTTTCCCCAGAATAAATGGTCCAAGGAAGAGAGCAAGGAGAGAGCTGCATTGCCTTTCAAGACTTGGTCTCAGAAGTCATGCTTTGTCACTTTCACTTTATTCTGCTTGTTAGTAGGGAGTCCAGCCCACTTTTGAAGTAATTAGATTCCGTCTCTTGAAAAGAGGAATAGGAATGAAGTTGTGAATCCCAGAACTACCATAGATGGGTTACTCTTTAAGAGAGCTCTTAATATGGATTATTGCTAATTAATTTATGCATTAGCACATTGAAGGAGGAAGCCATTGTGATAATATCAGTGAGTGGAGAAAAAACTCTTGATGAAATTCAGCGCCATTTATGATGAAAACTCTTAGCAAATAAAGAATAAAAGGGGACTGTAATGTGAGAAAGAATATCATTAAATTTATGATTAATTTAGGAAAAATTGATACACATGATCTTGAGGTTTTCTGTGTATCATGTGGTATATTTTTCCATGTGTTAAGTTTATTCTCCATTCTTCAGCAGTATTTTAAAATTGTTCTTAAATGCCGTTTGGAAGTACCAAATGGAAAAGTACAAAATCCCAGAAGGGATTACCAAAATATCTACCTAACTACCATTAGACCCAGAATCCCACTTCAGGAAATCTGTCCTTTCGAATTATTTACCCCAAAACAGTAACAAAAGCATCTATTCCGGTTTATTTATTGCGGCGTTATTATGATATCGAAACATGGGGACAGCCTAAATGTCCATCAGTGTGAGAAAGGCTATGTACAGCTATAAAATATTCATAAAATGGAACACTGTGCAACAGTGGAAGTGGATTAAAAGGAGCTGTGTGTGGCTATGATGGAAACCACAATGTTGAGTGAAAAATAAGCAAAATATTAAAATATACACAAAGTAATAGAATGATACAATTTTTATGCATCTGTAGCAAATTTAGCAGTATGTAAAACAGTATTGCTTGGGGTATATACCACATAAAGTATAAAAGTATATAAAGACAGCAGTGTTAAATGGCACAATCAGAACAGTGGTTCCCTCAGTTCCAGAGAAAGTGTGCAGCTTCAGTGATACTTGCCCTGCTTTACTCAGCGCCTAGATAATTCTTAGGTGATGTCTTTAAGGCACTGTATTCAGTGAGTGTAGTTCATAGACTCATAGGATATGAGAGAGAGAAGTCTTCATGGTATTATATATTTTAATAAATCAGTTTAATAAAATAAAATGGTTATTTTATTTCAGATGAGGAAACTAAGGTCTAGAGAGTGAAATGAGTTGTCCAAGATCAACTAGCCAATTAGACAGAATTTGCAACTGAATCCTAGGTCTCCTGACTCTAAGACTATGTTCCTTACAATCCTTTCTTTAATAAAAGTGTAAGTTGATAAGTAGTTAAACTAGATATCTTAGAGCTGAAAGAAAGATACTAGAGGGGAGAAAAGGACACATTAATGTCAAGTCTGCCGCAGAACTCCTTTGTAAAACCATTCTCAACTAGCACATTTTAACCCCCAAAATGTTCTGACAGTGTAAAGAGAAGGGAGACGTTTCATCTAAAAGGCGGAAAACTTGCTAGATTTCCAAGTGTTTCACAATAATACTCCCGAATTTGTGACCTCGAGTGTTGTTTCTTAGACCTGTAGGTTTGCAATATTTAGTTTCCTGTAGTTTGTGGTTCATGCTTGTCAGGGAAGGATTGTTAGCAACCTGATTTTAACACCTTCTAGTCTTATTCAAGGCCTTTGGTGAGTTTCAGTTTAATATAAATATGACCTTTGAACTCTTCTTTGTCTGCTTTAAGTGTAGACAGTGTCTCTGCAGTTGAGTGTAGATAATGCTTTGAAGTTCCCTTCATCAGACCACATTGTTTGTTCCCCCAAAAGGACTGTATTTTCTTTTTGTCTGTGGTTATTTCCACAATTATTTAACTTGCTAAAACTGTGGGGTATTGTCAGATTATAACCCAAGCCATTGTTTGCCTTAAGCAATATTTTAGATCTTGGAAAACAGTGTTTACTTAAACACATCTTTCTTAAGACCTTTTAATTTGTATCTTAAACTTGAGTATATCCACTGAAAACAGTGGGAAAAAATTGTGTTGTGTTTTTTTTTACTGGATCTTGACACAAGTCAGGACTCAAAGTGAACCAAAGGAAGTGGTGTGGTTTTTGTATCATTTCAGTTGTGTTGAGATAAGGAAATGGAATAGTTTATCCACAGCGGAGCCCTTATGGGAAAGTCTCATTTGCATATGAAAGTAAAAGGAATTGGCATGAGGTTTTAATTCCTTCTGTTGTACTCAGTCATTCCCTCAGCAAATATTTATTTAGTACCAGCTGTGTGCCAAGCACTGTTCTAGTTGCTAGAAATACAGAGTGAAAAAGTAGAATTATGCCCCTGCCCTTACAGAGTGTGCATTCTGGAGCAGGTGGCAGGCAATAAAACAAATAATAAATTATATATTAAATTACAGGGTGACAAGTGCTGAAGAGAAAAATATCAGGGAAGGAATATGGGAATGCCAGGGATGCAGATGGTATTACAGTTTTAAATAGGGTGAGCAGGAACACTAAATAAGAAAGGGATATTGACTAAGCACTTAGAAGAGGTCAGGTGGCAGGTCATCCAGGTAGATGTCTTGGGGAGGAATGTAATGGGGAGAGGACCTTGCTAGTGCAAAGGTCCTGCAGCAGGGCCTTCCCTGACGTGCTTGAAGAACCGGGAGGCCCTTGCTGCTCAAGTAGAGGAGCTGCAGTCACACTGGCTGCTGCAGACGTCGGCGTTAACTCTGGGTAAGTTGGGAAACCACTGGGAGGCGTGAAACGGGGAGTGATGTGATCTAATAGGCCTTCTATCACCACTTCGGCTGCTGTGTTGAGAATATACTGTGCGTGGATATGGGTCGAAGCAGGGAATCCAGTTCTAGGAGACTTTTTCAGTAATCTAGGCAAAAGGTGTTAGCGGCATGGACCAGAGAGATAACTGGATGTCATGAGAAGTGCATGATATATTTTGAAGGAAGCACCAACAGGATTTGTTGACCTCATGGACTGGAGTATGAGAAGGAAGAAGGGAGTTGCTAAGAATGACTCCAAGGTTTTAGGTCTGGGAAACTAGAAGTAGAGAGGCTGTTGTGTTGGGAAAGACTGAGGGTCTAGCAGACTTGGGGGATAAAAGGAGAAAGACCGGAGCAATAAATTATACAGCTGCTAATTATATAAGTAAATTTTTATGCTGTTTGAGCTATCTCTTAAAAGTAATTCTACCTTGAACCAGTCTCTTTTTTTGGCATATGTGTTATCTAGTATCTTTTCTGAGATATTTGGCTTAAAATACTACTTTGATACTGACCTAACTCAGAATATTCAAGTATACTTTCTCCTTTAATCTTCTGTTATAACAGAAAAACTGACTCTCTCTGACCTAAAAAATAAAGAGAATTTATTGGCTGTTAACTGAAAAGTCCCTAAGCAATTCAGACATCAGGCAGAGTTGCTTAAGCAGCTCATTGGTAGCTCCAAGGATCTGGCTTCTTTTAGTCTCCTGGCTGTACCTCTGGTTTCCCTTCAGGTCCCAACGTAGCTGCCAGAAGCCGCAATTTTCTTGTTCATATTCAATCTGAAAGAAAGACTGTCTCGACAGGCCCCCTTGAAAGTGAAAGTGAAGTTGCTCAGTCATGTCCGACTCTTTGCGACCCCATGGACTGTAGCCTACCAGGCTCCTCTGTCCATGGGATTTTCCAGGCAAGAGTACTGGAGTGGGGTGCCATTTCCTTCTCCAACCCCCACCTTAGACACTATGTAAGAACAGTTTACCCCTGAACTTTTCATTGTGGCATAGAAGATAGAGAATGCTAATTGGCTTGGCCTAGGACAGGGCCTCTACTCCTGGAGCTTCAGGGAAACCTATATACACGGCATTTTTGAAAGCTGTAGATAGAGAAAAAAGTGGAGAAAAACGCTTGATTTTTAAATTCCTTTTGCATTGTACAATCTCTTTGGTTAGCACAGCAAGAATATGATTGTTTTTGTAAAGTGGTCGAATGAGAAGAAAAAAAAGTCAAGCAAAAATGAAGTTACATATCAGTTTAAGATAATTTTGCTTGTAAGAGGCTTAAAACTATTGCTTTTTGAACATCCAGAACCTCAGAGGAGCCTTCAGATAATGATGGAATCTGGGAAATTCCCTGACAGTCCCGTAGTTGGAATTCTGCACTTCTAACTACTCTGGTAGGTTCAATCTCTGGTCAGGGAGCTAAAATCCAGCAAGCCTTGCAGTGCTGCCCACCCCCTCCACCAAGAAAAAAGGAATTTGATTGGTCATTCTAGTCAAGACTAGGTGTTTCTCAACAAGGAAAGCCTGTTGGCATTTGGTTGAGCCAGTTCTCTGATTTGAGGGTTGTCCTTGCACACTGCGCTGTATTTTCCGTTTGGGTCTCTGGTTACTCTGTGTCCTGTCATGTCCCAGTTATTGGTCCAACCAAAAGTCACTGTGTATTTCCAGATTTTCTTGCAGCTGCTGATTTTCTTAGGGAGGTACAAAATTGAAAAAGCTTGTGACTTTCTGGAAAAGTGTTTCAAATTGAGAGGATAAATGCAGATACACTTTGATTTGATTTCCTGAGTGAGATATGGGTTTGCTCTTTGTTATTCTTGAAGTTCTGCTTTGACTTTTTTCTCCCTGGTTCTAGAGATTAGTTAATATTCTCCTTAAAAATTGATTTAGCATTTGAATTAAGCTTTTTTGGCCACAGGGTTTTACTAAGTTAATTACAAAAGTTTTTAATTAAATGTAAAGATGCTTACTCCTCCTGGAAGGAAAGTTATGACCAACCTAGATAGCATATTCAAAAGCAGAGACATTACTTTGCCAACAGAGGTCTGTCTAGTCAAGGCTATGGTTTTTCCAGTAGTCATGTATGGATGTGAGAGTTGGACTGTGAAGAAAGCTGAACACTGAAGAATTGATGCTTTTGAACTGTGGTGTTGGAGAAGACTCTTGAGAGTCCCTTGGACTGCAAGGAGATCCAACCAGTCCATTCTAAAGGAGATCAGTCCTGGGTGTTCTTTGGAAGGACTGATGCTAAAGCTGAAACTCCAATACTTTGGCCACCTCATGCAAAGAGTTGACTCATTGGAAAAGACTCTGATGCTGGGAGGGATTAGGGGCAGAAAGAAAAGGGGATGAGAGAGGATGAGATGTCTGGATGGCATCACCGACTCGATGGACGTGAATTTGAGTGAACTCCGGGAGTTGGTGATGGACAGGGAGGCCTGGCGTGCTGCGATTCATGGGGTTACAAAGAGTCAGACACGACTGAGCAACTGAACTGAACTGAACTGAACTGAATGTTGCTAAGGAGAAGAAAACTCTGTTTTGATAGCCAAATTCAAGCATTTTGACTTGGGTCACATGGGTTAGAATAGAAGGACCAACCAGTCTTGAACAAATTTCTAACTTTGATAGGTTAAAATTATTTGTGGTCAGAAAAATGAAATGTACTGAGTCTAGAAGAACTCATCCCTAAAGTCAGAATATCTTAGAATACTCTCTGAATATCTATTAAAGCTCACTTTATAAGCACTTAGGAAATGTTAGGTGTCTTTGATGAAATGAATGTATATAAAAATATCTATGCGGTACGTGTGGGTATAGTCAGTCACTTGCTCTCTGAGATCTGTTTTCTGAAAATATTTGTATCAATCAGGGCCCAGTCAGGAAGGTTGAAACCACACTGGTTATTTTAACAGAGAATTTCGTGTAAGGAATTAACTACACAGGTACTGGAGGATTGAAAAGCCAAAGGAACATTGGAACTAAAACAGAAGTACTAATTGTGGGAAACAAATACACCCCTAAAGGTTGAAGTTTCAGAACCTAAAAGCTTGGAGAAAAACTGCCCTTGTGGAGCCCTGACCCAGTCCTCTATGAAGGGAGCTTAGAGCCCGGCTGTGCTGGCCCCCAGGGACCTGCTCTGGGGTCTTGAAGCACTGGCGCTCCCATCTGGGTCTGAACAGGGCCCGCAAGGCTGGTTCTGGGAGTGTAGAAGGAAGCTGAAAATTGAGTCTCCTGCTGCAACCATGGCAAAGGATATTGTTCAGGTAATTCTGACAGGAGCAGCAGACAAGATCAGGAAGATGCAAGTTCCTTCTTCCTTCCTCCAGCCCTCTCTAGTTCCCATGTTGCCAGAACCTATCAAGAAGCCAGCTGGTAGAAGACTTGTTGTCAGGTAAAAAACTTGTCCCAGGTCAGCGTCACATAGCAGAGTGCTTAGGTTGTTTGGTGGTTTATTTTTTTTGAGGGGGGGGGGTGTGTTGTTTTGATATTGCTGAAAAGCAGTAGTGTAATAAGGAGCACAGTAGCTTTCTTTTTTTTCTCAGTATCTATCACTCTTGACTGAGGGAATGGAATTTGGGCCTTCTCAGCAGCAGACTTGCCACTTACTGGTTTTGTGAACTTGAGCAAGTTTCTTTTTTTTTTTTTAAATATGGAACACTTAACGAATTTTCGAGTCACCCTTGTGCAGGGGCCACGCTGATCTTCTCTGTATCGTTCCAATTTTAGTCTGTGTGATGCCGAAGAGAGCACTTGAGCAAGTTTCTTAACTTTGCTGAGCGTCGCTCTCTTCTGTGATGATGAAATAAAATCTTATGTGTGTCGATGTTACATGACTCAGTAGAAAACAGCTTCCTGTTTCCCTTTTGATGTGCTTGTCCTTAGTCGCTCAGTCGTCTCCGACTGTTTGCAACCCTATGGACTGTAGCCCGCCAGGCTCCAGGCTCCTTTGTCCATGGGGATTCTCCAGGCAAGAATCCTGGGTGGGTTGCCATGCCCTTCTCCAGGGGATCTTCCTGACCCAGGGATTGAACCGGAGGTCTCCTGAATCGCAGGTGGATTCTTTGCCGACTGCGTAAGTACAGGTGTGATGTACTTGTGGCTTACTGGATAAAACGCTACACTTGGGAATAAAAGACCTGAGTTTGTAGTTTTCCCTTCAGGTTGCTAGCTATGTAGAATTCAGCAAGTGACTTTAGCTTCTTGAACTTGTCTTCTCTTTAAAAGTAGGAATAATTTTACTTACTGTAAGGGTCATCTATATATGGTGTGAAAGTGAAGTTGCTCAGTCATGTCTGACTCTTTGAGACCTCATGGACTGTAACCTACCAGGCTCCTCCATCCATGGGATTTTCCAGGCAAGAATACTGGAGTGGGTTGCTGTTTCCTTCTCCAGGAAATTTTCTTGACCCAGGGATTGAACCTGGGTCTCCTGCATTGTAGGCAGACACTTTACCATCTGAGCCGCCAGGAAAGCCCAATATATGGTGTAATGCATGTAAAACTAGCTTGTACATCATAAAACTGGTGATATGCTAACGACATAAAGTTGCCACTAAATACTATATATGAGTTTCTCTCATTTAATTGGCATAAAAGACTTAGATCTATCTTACGTTCTACCTTGAACCAGTCACTAGCCACGTAACACTGACTTTCTCTCTGTAAAAATACTCTGCAGAAACAGACACAGCGTCGTTTACCGTTGCCCATAATACACCTACGTGTGTGCGTGCTGCCACTTCTGGCTTGTCCGACTCTTTGCGACCATATGGACCATAGCCTGCCAGGCTCCTCTGTCCGTGGAATTCTCCAGGCAACAGTACTAGAGTGAGTTGCCCATACCCTCCTTCAGGGGATCTTTCCAACCCAGAGACTGAACCTTTGCATTGCAGGCAGATTCTTTACCACTGAGCCACTGGGAAAGCCCTGTTGGGGTGACCAGCTTCTTATCCCTCCTGGACATTTCTGCAGCCGCTCTACCTGTTTTGTTGCTGTTTATTTCTTTCCTTGTCATTTGTGCTTGTTCTAGAGGAGAGACCGAAGAATAATACCTAGGCCCCTTCAGTTAGCTGCTGGCGTTAAGCATCTCTTCTGACCACTGATGTACCAGTGGGTGGACAGCATAAACAAGTTCTAATTACTTGTGAGGCTTTTTGTTTGATATGGTTAAACAAACAAACTTTGAAGAAATGGTATTTTAAAAATAGATTGTCTCCTGTTTTTTGAAAGAGTTCATAAACCAAGAAGCATTTGTTTGTACATCTACTACTGAGGCCCCTGGTGAGGGGTATAAAGCCTCTAAGCACATCAACTGTAATAATGCCTTACTGGTTTGTCTTGCATCTCTGTTCCGGGAAGAATTTCACTTGTGTTGGGGAGAACAGTTTCTTGGCACAGAAGGAAAGTAAAAGATTTTGAATGAAGAGAGGGTAATTGAGCAGAAAAACAAAGGTGTAAATATGTTCAATTTGCTTTGAATAAATAATTGAACATTGGGAAAAGGGAAGGTCTAGTTAGAAGGTAATTTCAGGGGTGTTGATAAAATTGGTGACCTCAGGTGGGATGGAGACACAACAATTAGAAATGTGTTTGTAAAGTGGGACTTCCCTAATCCTACTGTAGGTCAGAAGTTAGCTCTGTGATTGGTTCTTTTTGCTCCTTTTTCAGGCTTCCCAGAAGACCTCATTATGAATGTCTTACCCATCACAAGTTTCCACAGCATGGACTCTAAGGCAGGCTTTTTGATGAGATTCCTGTGTATTACCACAGATAACTCACATAACTTTATTTAAGCATGTTATTTTCTTAAGGTTTTATGTTTAGATATGAGTGACTGTTTTTTACACTAATATAAAAATAACCTGAGTAGTGTTGCTCCATTTGTATATGTATATATTAGTTTAGGGAGTGATGGGGGTGGAAGTTAGAAACGGGGAAAAGACGGATGAGATGCTTGTTAAGGGAAAAGACAATATTCTTATGCTAATCCAAGCTTGGGATCAGGAGCAAAGCAGCCTTGCAGACAATGGCTGTGGAGCCAGACAGTCTGCAGTGAGTCTCGTCCTTCTCAGAAAGCTTGTCAGACCCGGCGCCTGGAGCTGCCTAGGGGGAGGGACCCCTGGAAGGGAGAGTGTTCTCCTTACTGCTTTATGCAGTTGGCAGTTGGCCAGCTTGTTGAAAATTCCCAAACCTCACTACTAGAAAGTAAAAATTAGGGGTGGAGGGCTTAACGGGAAGCGGAAAGAATGACTTTAGTCTGTTTTTTCAGCTGACTTTGGCCTTTTCCTGTTTTTTTTTTTTTTTCTTTCATCCTGATAGAACTATTGGTTTAACTTTCTTGTTATTTGCGAAGCTTTAAATTTTTTTTATTTAAGAATAATTTATATTTTATTGAGTAATGTTGTCATAGTCTTAATTTCCTGAAGAACCCACCAATCTGTGTATACAGGAAAGGAATGTAAATCTATTTAGATTCCTATTTGGACTAACTAATAATAGCTTTTAAACACCAGCATCATTTAAAAATTTTGATCATGTGGCATTTCAAATGTCATTTCTGTATATTCTTAACATTGTATGATGAGATATTTTTAATTTTAATATAAAAATTCCAATGAACTATTCTAGGAATTTAAAAATACTTTTATTTTCAGGTATTAGGATTATAAAATACTCAGTTTCAGGAATGGTTGCAAAATAACTATTTTTGTTATATTATGATTATAGAAAAAGTCAATATGCTGGGACAAATAAAGGGGAAGTCATCAGTATTTTTATTATTAATTACAACAGTAACAACTGACATGTATTTACTGAATGCTTAATACTTAGATCCAAGGTGCTAACTCATTTGGGTTAGTAATACTGTTCCCATTTTGTGGCTAAGGAAATGGAGACCTAGATAGCTTGAATAACTTCCCCCAAAATTACGTAGCAAATAAATAGTGGAGCTGATTTTTGAAACCAGTAGACAGACATCAGAATTTACTTTCTTCAGTTTGCCAGGATATTATATGAAATATGTGCCTTTATATATAGAGCACACAACTAATGTTATCTTTATGGACTCCGTAGTTTAAAAAGGCGGATGTAACAGTGTGTAGTGTAGAACGAGGGACAGTTTCTTCCCCCCACAAAAAATAAACCTTACTTGCTGAGGTCATTTAAATATAAAGAACATATTTTTGAATACTCTTTTGAAAGAAAGATGTTAGTCATATTATCCAGTTAGTTCTTTGGGCGTTGTGACTGTTTATGTTATACCTTTTTTTTCTTTTTCGGTTGCACCACGAGGCTTGTGGGATCTTGGTTCCCTGACCGGGACCCAGCCCAGGCCCGTGGCAGGTAAAGCACGCAGCCCTGACCACTGGCCTGCGAGGGCACTCCCTATTTATGTTATGCTTTTATTGTTATCCTCTGACTCAACTACGCTTTTCAGACTTGTGCCTTTTGGTTGACTGTGCAATAACTTACAGTGACCAGGCTTTTATTATTTCAACAAATTTCTCAGAATGACTGTATTATAGCAATGAATGTTATCTACTGCTGCCCAGCAAATTACCAAAAATCTTAGTAGCTTAAAACATCCAACATTTATCATTTCATACATTTTCTAACCATTAGGAGTCTACCAAAGGCTTAGTTGGATGGTTCTAGTTTAAGGTCTCCTAAATTGAAGTTAAGATACCTGTGAAGCTGCAGTTACTGGAAAGCTTCCCTGGCACTGACCGGTCCGCCGCCAAGGTGGCCCACTCACGTGATTGCTGGCAGGAGGCCCAGTTCTTTGCCACAGGGGCCTCTCCATAAGGCTGTCTGGGTGTCCTTATTACATGGCAGCCAGCTTCTTCCATCAGAGTATTTCAAGAGTGAGTAGGGAGGAATCTGAAATGCCTTTTATGATCTAGTTTCAGAAGACAAAATCTGCCTTTTCCATTTTACTTTAGTTTGTTAGAAATGAGTCTGTAAGCCCACTGGGAATTCAGGAGAGGGAATGAGGCTGCGTCTTTTGAAGACAGTGTCAGAGCATTTGTCGACATGCTTTAGGCCACCACAGTTGTCTTTTGGTAGATCGGTGGGGTTTTCTTAACTGAGAAATACCACTTATGAACAGTAGTTTATAACCCAGCTGTGGTGATACACACTACATTAATACTGTACATGACAGAGCCTGGATCATGGATTTACTTTATTGGTGAATGCCAAATAAATATATGGGATGTTAATGCTTTTGTTATACAGTTTTTGAATGAACATTGATGTTCTGGCACTGTTTTCTCTTTCTGTTCTTAGAAGGCTGTTTCATACAGGACCATAGCTTTAAATATCTCTATGTTGTTGACTGACTTCCCTGGTGGCTCAGAGGTTAAAGTGTCTGCCTGGAATGCAGGAGACCAGGGTTTGATCCCTGGGTCGGGAAGATCCCCTGGAGAAGGAAATGGCACCCCACTCCAGTACTCTTGCCTGGAGAATCCCATGGAGGGAGGAGCCTGGTAGGCTACAGTCCATGGGGTCACAAAGAGTCGGACATGACTGAGCGACTTCAGACAGATTTATATCTTCAGCCTCAGAAGTTTCCTTTAAGTTTCAGAACCAGATGCCCATTAGACATTCCCTTTGAGTAGTTACAAATGTCTAAAGTTGAACCATTGATCTCTTCTTCCCACTCCTTTCAAAGTCCGTTTGTCCCCATTTCAGTAATTGCTGGTGCCAGAAATGTAGGAATTTTTTTTTTTTTGACTCCTCTCTCTCCCTTACCCCCATGTCTAATCCGTCACCAAGGCCTGCTGAATCTGTGGAGTATGTCTTGAGCCCATCCACCGTAGCACTCCTGCCATACTCCTGACCACCACTGTCCCTCTCCTAAACTGCTGCAGTATCCTTCTTAGTGGTCTATCTGCTTCTCCTTTTGTTCTCTCCGGTCTGTTGCATAGAAGCCAGATAACCGCGTTCCCATCCCATTTAGGTTTCAATCCCAAATCCACACATGGTCTTGCCTGACCTGGCCCTTGACTTTTCGGCCTCTTCAACCTCAGCGTTGAGCATATTGCCCTCTTTCTCAGCATTTCAGAATCATTGTTCTTCTTGGCCTCATAGTCTTTGTGCAGGCTGTTCTGCTGCCTCTGATCCCCCTTCCCCAGCCTTGTTGCTTTACCTGAGTAAATAATTCTTTTATTCACCAGTTTACACCTGAAATGTCACTTGGAACATTGCTTCCCTTGACCTGTCTATCCCCTAGGACCTGGCACTTTTCTTTCTCTGCACTTTCCTCAGATTGTGATTCTGTATCGTTCGTATTGTCCTGTTTGGTGTTTTAATTGTCTTACTGATTGTGAGCTCCGTGAAGGTTCAGTCTGGTTTGCTCTGTCACTGTATTGCTATTACATACAGAATCGTGCATATAATAGGCACTTACTAAGCGCTTGGGAAGTAAGTTACTATTCATTGGCAAGAGCGCTGCTCACTCAAGACTTCAGAGCTGGAAGGAATCTGATGACTCGTCTAATTGGTCTCGTCTCGTCTCCGTCATTCCGGCCATCCCCTTGACAGGTGCATTCGCATTTCACTCCTTGGATATTCTGTGAGCAGAGATCGCTGGTCCTGCCTCCAGTGTGGTCGTCTCTCTGTCCTTTGCTTTCTTGTCATTTTCTAAAGTATTTGAGAGTCGTGACCAGGTGGAATAAAGTAAGATGGTTACTCCTTTGACTACGGCAGTGTTCTATCAGCGCTTGGTCAGACTGTCTTCATTCTTAGCTGTTGGTCTTAAGCACTGATGCTTTTTGAGCTTGTAGTCAGCTAAAACCTAACATTTTTCTTTTGAAGATTAGGGACTTCCTTTGTTAGATTACAGTGAAGCTCTTGAAGCCGTTTTACCCTCAGCCCTCTCTTGGCTAAAGCTGTTCTCCATACAAGTTGTCGGAGAGTTTTTAGTCTATGAAAATGTCTTGCAGCTGGGATTGTCACGGGTAGCACCTGCTACTTCTGTGCAGGGTTTGCAAGTATGCCGTAAACATGTTTGAGAAGAAGAAACTTTTTTTTAAGCACCTACTCTGTAGCAGGCTTTTCTAAATACTTTATGAAGTAATGTACATAAAAGACCCAGCACGGCAACTTAGGGTAGCATTTAAGATGTGGACACCCGCATTAGATCTTGTTGATTAGAATTATGGCCCTACCTGTTACCAATTGTGTAATCTTTGATAAATTCCTTAAACTCCACTTGCCTTAGTTTCCTCATCTGTAGAATTATTATTTAAAATAATAAGCCTATCTTGTAAGATGGTTGTAATGGTTCTGTAAATTAATATGTTCAAAGCATTCATAATAGTTCTGCTACATAGAGGTGAATATATGTTAGGTATTACCTCATTTAGTTCTCAGAATAAGTATTCTCAGAATATAATTCCAGTCTTACAGATGAGGAAACTCACCCAGAAAGGTGAGGTTACTTCTTTAAGCAGATCCAAGATTGAAACGTGTGCCAAGAGTGGTAGAGTTGCAGTTGTTTGTGTGGAAGGAATCACACACGATCCCTTTCCTTTGAAAGGGGCTCTACCTGTACAGATGCCTAGGGTCTCCTTGACTGCAGAATGCCTTGCCTGTACCTCTAATGAGACAAGACCACATATTCACTTAAATACACTGATGAAGAAACAGTGACACGGAAGCATGGAATCAGTCATCTCAGTCAGTTTTCTGCGCAGGACTGTGAGGTCCTTGAAGCAGAATCCGTCATGTTTTTATTCGTAGCCCCTTGCATTAATGTGTAATACCTACTCAGAAAACACTGTTGGTGAATAAGTGAGTAAACCAATAAATGTGTGAAGGTATAGGGAGAGAGTGAGAGCTGTTACTAAGAAGAGAGGCAGGAATGATGCCAGGGTTTTTGGCATGGGTGGCTGGAGAGATGGCACCACTGTCCTCTGATAGCAGATGGAGGAGGAAGAGAAGGAGGCATGCCTAGAGGAATGGGAAGAAAAGTTAATAAGTTTGATTTGGGCAGATGGAATGCAATCCTAGCCGAGTATTTAATAGGCATATAGAAATAGGGAGAGAGATCAGGGTTGGAAATATACTGGAAAATTCCTTTGAATTTGAATCATGGAAGAGATATCCCTAGAATCACAATCCCATAATTTGAAGAAGTGAGTTTTCTTAAAAATACTGTTAAAGTCATTATTATAGATGTTATTCTGTAGTAATTTTAGACTTTACATCTTACTTTCTCAGCATTGTGTTGATGAAAAGCAGTTTAACGTCATAGTAGTGAGAAATTGTAGAGATTTTAGAACAAACCATATGTATAAAATGCAAAATATAAATGACATCTCACTCTAAACCTTATTTCCTCAATTCTCAAAGTGCCTTTGGAGAGCTAGAGTGAAAAATTATTAGCTAAAATAGAAATCTTGATTTATTTTATTTATGGTAGAGTTCATGCCAGGGTAATTATTTTACAAATAAAACCATTTTCACTTAGGAATAGTTCAGGTTTAAGTCAGTAAAATCAGTTGCCTGGACCAGTAGAATGAGGGAAAACCAGAATTATATTCATTTTTATACACCCTAACCTCTTTTTCTGTTAACTATTTAACTATTTGATAATTGTCAAACCTTAATTGGAGAGGTTATGTTTCACGTCATCCATTTTAAAAGCTCAGTTTTCTCCTAATGAAGTCAGATTTGTAATATTTTATGGAAATAATTTTATTTAAGATATATTTCTATTGTTTTTCCTTTAATGATGAAGCACACTGCATATTTAAATGTTTTCCTAGATAGACCTTCTCTTCTAGCTACAGAATACGTTAGTAGAAGACTCAAAGTGTTTTATCACATCTACTAAGATTGAGAGATTAATTGTTTAGTGTTTTAAATTCAGCTCTTCCTGCTTTATTCTTAATATATTTAGAAATTTTCTTAATGGTGTTAAAAGTGTTTTATTTAGAGCAACCAGAAAAGACTATTGAGATTATTAGTGTTCTTATCTTTTTTTACCTAAGGTTAATTTAAGGTCAGGAGAAGTGGCAACCTATTACTAAATTATTTAAGCTTTTGAATTATGGTGCCTTTTTTTTTTTTAAACAAAGATAGCTTTAATCTTTGAAAATGTACTGTGTTGTTTAAAGATATGTTTGGGCATTTGTTTTCCTCTCTTAGTTTGTTAGAAACCTTCTAGAATTCAGTTATATTCATTTCCTTTTTAATATTTTTATCTTTCAGGAGTCAGGAAGAAAGCAGTGGAAGTTGGAGTCATTGTTACGTGATTGAGACTTTTTACAAGAAAATCTGATTGAATAGAAGTCTTTTAAATTAGTGACCATACAAGACCAGTTTTTAAAGGTAACACTGGACAGGAAACGTTAAAATTGAACAATGACTCAGCTGTACACTTACATCAGGTTATTGGGAGCCTACCTGTTCGTCCTGTCTCATGTTCAAGGTAAATTCATTTAAGCAACCGTATCTCTTTTTTTAGTCATTTATTTCTGTATGTAAAAAAAGCACTCATTATTAGGACTGCTCTTTCAACTCATGTCCCATTTTGAACAGTTAAGCCCAGTATGCCAATAGCTTTTAAGTATAGAGGCAAAGGATAGACACATGCTAAGTAATTTTTGAACTTCACTATGACAGAAACATTTCCAAGTCTCTGTAAAATCTCAGCCTCTTTGAGCCTATTCTGTCATCTCTAATATAGGCATTATGACATGCAGCATCAGGTTTTAGGAGGATTGAATGAGGTAAAATGTAAAGTGGCTGACCTAGTGCCTGACACATAGGATAATAGATACTCGGGACTTAGTTTTAAAATTCCTCTCCTTTAAATTACAATAAGGAATAAACAGTTTTTTTTAAAAAAAGCGTTGTTGTTAAAAGAGTTTAAAAACATACATATAATGTCTGTGTGCCAAATATCAAGATTGAGCACTCAAAAGTTTTATTTATGACCAGTATTGTAATTCTACATTGTGCATTTACAGCATAGAACTCCCAAACAGGAAGTTATTGTGATGATTCTTAGGATCAAATGGGCTATATATTTACACCTGAGCTTTTTCCTGTATGGTTTAATTAGGACGGTATTTTCAACTAAAGAGAGTGCTATTTGACAAAATGGTTTTACAGAACTTACTGAACATCTTTGTTCTCTTAAAGTTGATGTCTTTAAAGACTTTTCTTCATGTTTTGTTCACAGTGACAATATCTACTGATAAGAATTATGATTAACTGCATAAATCTTTAAATTTTCATTTTAAAGAATGAATGTTGTATTGAAATCTTAGCTTCTTTTGTATTTTGCCTTGGGTTTAGCACCCTTATTTTTCCATGCTTGAACACAAGAGTGCTCTTGCAAAAGCTGCTTTTTTTGTGTGAAACATTATATTATTTAATAAAACATCTTTATTTTAATTCTGTTATTATATGCCTTGTTGATCAGTACCAGTCAAAACTGTTATAGTTTTAAGATGAGTTAAATTAATAGTAACATTAGTATAGCCTTTGCTACCTTACTCCCAGGTAATCACTATTTGGTATTAAATTTTTTTAATCTCCACAGTATGATACAAAATTCTCATTCCCCATCATAAGTTGTTACATAATAAGCTTTTTTTTTTTTTGACCATGCCATGTGACATGTGATACCTTAGTTTCCCAACCAGGGATCAAAGCTGCTTCCCCTGCAGTGAAAGGTTGGAATCTTCACTACTAGACTGCCAGGGAAGTCCCAATAAACTTTTATTAGATGAAATAAATTGGGTTTTAGTTAACAAATTTAATGAAAAGTCTTAGCACTGTATCTCTCTGAGGAAGAGCAAAATTTGTTACATTTCCTTTCAAAGAAGGTTGGTTAGTCTTTGATAACTATTATTTGCCTTCAAATAATAAGATTAAAATATTTACTCTTAATGAAAAGAACTAAAACCAATGTGCAAAAATTATTTCTTAGAGATTACTACAGATTGCTAGAGTGGTGTTACATATATAACCTGTAGCTTCAGCCCATCCCCAACTTATAATTTTATGCTTTGTAAACACAGGACTTGTGGGTAGAAAGAAATTGGCATGTTCTAGGTACTGACACAGGTCTTTATGTCTGGGCATGATGGAGGGGAAGTGCGGTGAGTTGATGATGGAGATGTCCACAGGGTCCAAATCCTGTGGGGTGTCAGTAGGCATGGTGAAGGAAGTTGAACTGTATTCCGAGTGTATATGAAGCCATACAACTGTTTTAAGCAGATGAGTGATAAGATCAGATTTAGGTGTATAGGGTAACTCTGGCTGCTATGTAGGAGACGGACTGGAGGGGCAAAAGCAGAGGTTGGGAGCTCAATGTCGAGATCCTTTTACTTTGGAAGTGACATGATGCACCCAGGAGATGGCAGTGGAGTTGGACCAAAGTGAGACAAACGGAGATACATTTTGGAGGTTGAGCCTGGGGAGGACCAGGTTTGAGGAGAGAAGTCAAGCATTCCATTTTAGATGAGTTTCATTCGAGATGCTTAAGCGAGTCAAGGCTGAAGGGATAAATCTAGAAACCATCACCAAAGAGGTTTATTTAAACCGTGGGAATAGGTGCTGTCGCCTAGGGAGAGTGTGGAGAGACTGCCTTCTTTTCCCTGCACCTGTACTTGGTGAGATTTTACAGCTTCAAGGTGTAGCTCAGGTTTCTTTGCTTTTGACACCCGAGAATGAGTTTGTGTTACTAGCTCCATCCTTTGTTTGCATAGCTCCTTTGTATTATATTGCGCTCTGAATTGTATTTATTTATGTGCTTATCCCCTCCACACACATACATCTTTGCCTTCTTGCAAGTTTCTCAAGAACCAGATCAGTTTCCAGCATTCAGTAACTTGCCTGCACGTAGCTGGCCTGTAATTAGTTACTGTTTTGTTACTTAAATATTTGAGATAATATAAACCCCAGATGCACATTATTGCAATTAAAGTACTTTTAGCTCTTAAATTCATTGTTCTAGGAAGTTATGTGTATTAACCATCATGTAACTTTGAATTTTCCAGGTATTGGTGATCTTTTAGTATAATTTTTTTGTTCTTAGTACTATCTTCATTTATACACTTTTATATTTAAGCCCTTTATTATGCGTTCATTTGATCTATATATAATCTCTTAATTGGAAATTATTGTCATCATTTTTTATAGATAAAAGCCTGAAGTTTAATATCTCAACATATCAGATATTCAAGACTTGAACCTTTGACTTCTCACTGTTATTTCAGTGTTATTTCTGCCATACTATGCTGCTTTTCCTGTGTATCACTAGAGTTTTGAGAAACCAGCTATGTGCACATATTATTTGCCATTTGGTCTCCATAGTTAAATCGATGCTTCCTTCTATAACTGTAATAGGATTTTAAAGCTGGTTGAGACCTCAGATGTGTTGTAGTCCTGTGGTCTTACTGAGTAAATGAGGCTTGAACTGACATGCGTTGTCTGTGATCACCCAGCTCAATAAATGGTGGAGGGGCATAGCAGACCAGACTCTAGGTTTCCTCGTTTCTTTCCCAATAGATCTCTTCCCTTCTTGACACTCTTCCCCCCTGCCCCACCCCACACACACACCCTTTTTTTCTCTTGATGTTAACATAAATGAAGTCTATGTTTTGTAGCGGTTTAAAGGATTAAGTGAGGATTATTAAAATTTAAGGCATGGAATCACTAAAATTTATTGAGCAGCACATTCTTTTCTGGTTATCCATGGGTATGTACGTTTTTTCTTTTTTCAGTAGTTCTCACCAGAATAGCTAAATTTTAAGTCTCAGGTTCACATTATGCCTTGAATCACTTATTTAACATTTATAATGAGATGCATACATAATTCTCTTAATATTTTGTACCTGTTTGGCTCTACATTTTATCCTCTGAAGACCTACCCCCACAAGGAGTAGCCTAGCTGATTTCACTGATTCAGAGGGAGGGATTACTAAAACATTGCTTTAGTTCTGTTCTGCTTTCGGTCTGAAAGAATCAGTACCAAATATGACAGTAAGTGTCATTTGAGGCTACGATACTAGTGCCAGAACACAGCTCTGTTTCCAGGCTCCAACTACTGCCCTTCAAGTACCCTTCAGTTTCGGGCAGCACAGTCTGGATTTGAACCAATGACCTTGAGAATAAAAGGCACCAGATAATATGATTAGTCCCCAGACTCTCACAATTCCCTTACTTAAGCAATTAAAATCCAGAGCAAAATGCTTAGTAACTTCACTTTCACATAGAGGTACGTACAAATAAAGGACTTAATTTTTTTAAGCTGGTCACAAGTTTTGAACCAAAGTGTCTTTAAAAGGAACCATAATTTGTCAGTTTTTTAATGGTGGGAATTATCTAACTGTTCTGAAACTGCTTTTCATTTTGTACCTTTCTTACAAGTTACGACCTTTTTTCTACCTTGTGCCACTTTTGTCTTTCACTAGTGCGAAAATTGTGACATAGTCATCCCCGTATATCCCGTGAGAGCTGAGATAGTTTATCTGTGCATTTTAGGCTGTTAGTAAATGTAATCATATTAATAAAGTTTATTTTTAATTAAAAGCATACAACTACAATTAATGCAGTTAAGAAAGCATAGAAACTTCCCCTCACTAAAAAATTGGAATAAAAGAATTAGATTTTCAGAAATGGTTCATTTACAATTTCACGTTTGAATACAGGGCAGAATCTAGACAGTATGCTCCATGGTACTGGGATGAAATCAGACTCCGATCAGAAAAAGTCAGAAAATGGAGTAACCTTAGCACCAGAGGATACCTTGCCTTTTTTAAAGTGCTATTGCTCAGGACACTGCCCAGATGATGCTATTAATAACACATGCATGTAAGTATTTTATGCTTCTTAAAGTTATGAGAATAGGGTTGTATTTAGTGCTATTTTAAGAATCGTTTACTTTGACTAAATTTTTTTCCCTAACTTTATATGGTATCTTTCCAAAGAGCCAAAAGCTTCTTGTTCTTTATATAGGAACATATATTAAGTGATTGATGGTTATTTTCTTAGAGTAACATTGTAATGTAGCTTTTAAAAGAGGTAAAAGGAATCTGGTATTTGTCTGTCATTTTAGGTTTATTCAGGGATCTTTTTATCAGAAAGTTCTTGATGCTCATTGTAGATAACTAAGAGATTATTAAAAAGAAACCTTGAAAATTCACATAAACCTTGTAATTCTAAATTGGTTGAAATATTTTACAGGTCTACAAGAATGACATTGTGATAGTTAAATAATTTTATTTTCTTATAAGTGAACCCCCAGTCTAAATCTGCTTTATATAACCACTTTAATTTTTCTGCTTAATTTTATGTTAACTATTTAATATTTATATATGATCATCTAATTCTGTTCCATATTCTTAGGGGACAGTGAAGAATTAATTGTCTTACTAGTCAAAAAAAAAACAACCCTGAAGGACTCAGTCAGTTATCTTCCTGTTGCTAAGATATAGTAATCAATAACTTGTTTTGTACTTTCCTAATACTTTATGCTCTTTGAATGTGAACAGATATATAGCCAAGAAGTATACATACAAAATATTGAAATTGTATGATAGTTCACCATATCTTAGATTTGTTTTTTTTTTCTCGTAGTTGTTGACTTTACTGTAACAGACTGGTTGATCTGTGTTAGGAGGGTGTTCCCTATTATATTACCAGGTGACTTCCTGCCAGACTTCTTGTCTGTAGTTCATACTTGGTCCATGTGAGCTATTTGTTAGAGGCTTGGGTAACCCAGAGTAAAACTTAGTGATCAGTTTTAACAGAATTTCATCCTGTCACTTAACATTTTCTCATTTCAGAAAATGAAAAATTCTACGAGATTCTTTAAACTGTAACAGTACACTTACCGATATGAATAGTAAGGAGGAACACAAAAAAATCTTTTAGATATTTCTTCTACTCATTAAAGCTTGAATGTATTAGGAGATAATTCTGGCATACTAGTACCTAAATAACATTTGATTTAATACAAATACGTTTATATACATTTCTTAAAAATTCAGCTATTCAAAAGTTCTCCTTTTTTCCTTATCACATTAAATAAAAAGTGCCTCTCAGAATCTTTGTTAGTCAGATCTTCCCAAATATACTTTCCTTTGTCATTGAATCTATTTTTATGGTTCACCGAGAAAGGGTTTTTTTTCATAATATTGTGTATAGTATGGGAATACAGAAAATCTTATGGATGAAAAGAGACGAAGTTATTTTTAAGTATGTTTTTAAGCACTAAAGATTATCTACTTTATAAAGTTTTATAGTTTTTCTGTGATCACATGACTATGATTAACAAAGAAAAGGTGAATAGTATTTCATATTTGGGGGCACTTGTTTAAAAGAAATCCTTTACTGCCTGACACTGGATGTTTATTCGACCTGTAGATTTTAGTTCAAATATGACAACTTGTATTTGCCTTAAAATGCGTGTAGACTTACCAGTAAATCACACTGAATGTAATTCTTATTCAAAACTAACAGCCATCATTAACTGGTCACATTCAGACTGAGGTTTAATGAGTACCTTCCGATCTGAAGTTGATCTTTTGTCTTTCTGGCTTTTTTTCTTTTAGAACTAATGGGCATTGCTTTGCCATCATAGAAGAAGATGACCAGGGAGAAACCACATTAGCTTCAGGGTGTATGAAATATGAAGGATCTGATTTTCAGTGCAAGGTAATACCTAATTTGAGGCCTATGAAATTAAGAAGGGAGGGGCCACAGGAAAAACATTGACTCCCTAAGGAGAAGTGTGCCTGGTCTGCATATTGCTGTGTGTTCTGGGAACAAATATATTGGAGGAAGCTTAGCTCTTACTTCAGGTTATATGATTTTGTCAATTGAAATTACAGATTATTTTACTTTTAAAAAAAGTTTTAAATCATCTGTTTTTAAATTGTCAAGCCTGTAAAAAAAAAATAATGCTGTCACCCTTATTTGTACATTATAAAATGGACTAGAAAGACTTTAAAGTGACGAGTAATAACCTTTATAACTCCCCAAGACAACTTAGAAATGTTAAGCCCTGGTAAGATCTCAGTGGAGTTACTTTAACAGCACAGCAAAGGAGTCAGAGGATTAGTAATAGTTTATGAACATATTGATGGCTTTGGGTTATAACCCTCATCTCTTCAAAATCCTGTATAATAATTTTGCCCCAGGTGATCTTTCCACTGTTTTTGAAAACTGCTCCAGAGAGAACTGTTTATTAACAAATTTAAGCCGCAACTGTTTTAGAAAATTATTCAAATCAGTGAGAAACTCTCAGGATTGGTAGAAACTTTACGCGCATACACGAATGCACACGTGCACAGTCACATACATTGCGTCCTATTTTCTGTTTGCTTCACCTCTAGCAGTAAGGGGCTCATCACCTCCCAAGCCCACCTGTTTCATTTGCAGCAATGACCTGACCTTATCCTTAGAAAGTTTTTCCTCCAAATGACTGCGTATCTCTCTTCCTTTGTACTTCTTGGATCATAGAGAACAAATTGAATCGCTTTTTAATGCGGTCGCCCTTTACGATGTGAAATCTTTTTGTATTACTTTATTCCTCGTACACTATAGTTTTTACCCAGTGAAAATAATGGTTCAAAGTAACTTCAACTACTGCTTGTGTAGGATCAGCTTTAGAGTCACTCTTCAGTGTCTCAGTGTGATATGCAGAATTGACTGTGGTCTGGCGAGGAAGACCGAGCAGAGAGTTAGGAACTCCTTCTCCTGAGTGCAGCAAAATGTCATGTTAGAGGTTTGTCATACCTTATTCTTAAGTAAGATACTGAGTTTTCTGTCGGCTGAAATCCCGGTGTCATTCGCTCATGCAGCTGCTCAGCCATCTCTCTCCCATTCCTCACTGGTGCAGATAACTAAAGGAGAACGGGATGAGTTTGGTTACATGGTTGTCCATAGTTGTCAAAGTTAAGTTTCGTCATATTAAAATTAATCCTTTGCCCTTGTCTGTCAGGATTCAGGAGATGCTGATTTGTTTTTGTCTCTTCCAGTTTTATTTATCAACCACACTTCAGTATACTTTTTAATCACATAGAAATGTTGACGCTTTACTCTCTTGTTCTCTTATTAACAAAAGAGTTCCTGTAAGAATCAAATAAGAGACAACATATATACAGAGTTTAGCACAACTGATACATAGTAAGGACTTAATAAATGGTAGCTTTCACCATATTGATAATTTAGTTGAAAGCAGGCTTTCAGCTGAATCACACAGATCCCTGAGTGCATACTGACCACAGTACCCAAGGACCACCAGGTACACGGATAGTTTTAAGGGAATCGGTTTACAGATCCGGGACTTCCATAGAGCCTGATGCTTAATATTTCTCTGCCTGAGACCAGAGCTTCTCACGCAGTTTCTCTGTTCCTTCCTCTCCACAATCAGCCTTCTCACGGTTTCCTGATTAGTAGCCTGGAATGCAAATCCTCAAGTTCCTGAACACTGTTAAAATTCAAAATCTTAGTACCAGTGTGGGGAACATGGGGATAGCAAATATATTTGCATGTTTGGTAGTTCTTCATTTTTTGCTTTCAACCAAATTGCTTCATTTAAAATAACTTTTCATAGTAGGATTATTATAGATCTTTGTCCTGTGATTGGAAGGTCTTCAAAGAATTATGGGACAGTGGTACAACAAATCCTTCCATTACCATCTTTTTGTTTATGTGATCAAAAAATCTTAGTACTCACCCAAAAAGAGGAAAAGAGAAAAATAGGGATAAATGCCAGACTTTTCTCATTCTAGCAATAAGGAATTATCCATGAATTTATGAACTAGTTTTATTTAAGTCCTGTCCATCTCATACCTTTCCAATAAAATTTTCTTTTTATGTAAAGGTTATAATGTACATATAATTTTGATCAATTTTATACTAATATGCCGGGGTCCTGCCCTGGTGGATCCAGGGAATTTGAAGGGGAGACGGCATAGGCAAGGAAAACTTATTTATTTATTTAGAAATATAAAAGAAATTAAGAAGAAATAGTATAGTAGGAAGATTTAGTGGAGAAAAGAGGCTGAGTAACTTGGTTTATGGGGAAAGTTAATAAAACCTCAGGACAAGAGATTTGCACCATCTACGTTGGGCCACCGGCGCCCGTTTGAATAGCAGAGGGTACCCCACTGTAGGCTCCCTCTCTCACGGATCTCAGAAGCCAGGGCAAGTATATTCATATGTTTATTTTTGAGGTGGAGAATTATATCTCATGATATATTACATTAGGGCACAATGATTGTGGAACATGTGGAAAGGAAATAGCATAAGGAGAAAAAGGAATACTATAAAATTTTCCGATTTTTTTTTAATAGTGATGATGGGTATTGAATTGCCATTTTATTTAGATGCTCCTGAATAGATTTGAGTTATTTTAACTTTGTTTTAAAATGTGCAATAAGTAAGGTATTATCAATACATTCTTTGCACCTACTTACGAAGAAACATTTCAGATGTTAGCCTAAAAATATATGCGGGAATACGTTGTGTTCGGAATTCATTTAGAGGGGTGGTGGTTCAGTCGCTAAGTCGTGTCCGACTTTGCAGCTCCGTGGACTGCAACACACCAGGCCTCCATGTTCCTCACTATCTCCCGGAGTTTGCCTAAGTTCATGTCCACTGATTAAGGGGTTACACAGATGAAAATAGTGACCGCCACTGGGGTTACTTTCTGTGTATCTTGCTACAGATCACTGTTAATTTACCTGGCACCTAACCTGGGCAGAACAGCTCTTCTGCTGGCACCCACCGCTTTCCTCCCGGTGCTCGCACATGCCGTCAGGTTTGGATCAAAACAGGTTCAAGTGATAATCACCGTTCTTTGCCCAGGCCTTGCTTTTTCCCTCACACCGTCCGGTCTCTGTAGGTAAATCCAGCTTATCCTGTCTCTTCCTGTAGGTGAATTATTTCTCAGAGGCCGCACTGCAATTGCTTATAGTTTAGTTCCAGTTACTTTCTCCTGTGGCACCCCTCCTAACCCGCCACCCCCACTCAGGTTCACTGCATAAGTTAGAATCTCCTCTGTTTCATCAATGCCGAGTAAGTTTTCTCCCCCACAAGGATTTTTATTGCCCACATAAAATCAGAGACACAAATGGGCTTAGGTGGGGCGTGGCAGTGGGGAGTGCAGGAACCAGAAAGGTTGTGTCAACCAACATCGTAATCTAGACACACTTAACTTTTGCCTTCCCAGACATACAGTTAACCTATGTAAGAAAGACGTGGGTCTCATGTTGCTTATTCTCAGCGAAGCTACATTGAGTCCTCCCAGAGACCGCAAGCATTTTTGACTTATTCTAGAATCTTGACTGGGATCCATGCAAAGTTCACCAGAGGAAGAAGAATTAATTTCTTGAACATTTACTGTTTAGTTTAATATGTTAAGTGCTTGGTACAGTTTATCTCATTTTCTCCCAATTATCCTATAAGGTAGGTATTTTTTATCCTCCATCTTACAGGAGAGAAAGCTAAAGCCCAGAGAGAAGAAGTAAGATCATTGCTCAGAGTCACAAACTTAATAAACGGCAAAGCTAGGATTTAAGCTATTTGATTGCAGAATCCTTGTTTTCATAATACTATGCTGCCTCCAACCATTGTTGGCAAAGTCCTTCTTTCCCTGTTAAAAGTGATAGAACATATCGCTATCTAGTTAACGCACCTCGTTTCTGAAGTCTTTGAATCGCACCTCGTTCAGCCCTCTTCGCGGTGCCCTCGTCTTCCTGTGATAGTAATTCATCTAGCTTTGTGTTCTCTTCTCCAGTCACCAAGTTACGTCCGACTCTTCGTGACCCCACAGACTGTACACGCCAGGCTCCTCTATCCTCCACTGTCTCCCAGAGTTTGTTCAGATTCTCATGTCCATTGAGTAGTTGATGCTGTCTAACCGTCTCATCCTCTGCCACCCTCTTCTCCTCCTGACTTTAATTTTTCCCAGCATCAGGGTCTTTTCCAATGTATTGGCTCTTTGCATCAAGTGGCCAAAGCACTGGAGCTTAGAAGATAGGAATTCAGACAGAACAAAGAAACACTGCAGGGTCTCTGCATACTTCTGGGACCCCGACGCACTTACCGACGCACTTACTGGTGTTGGGTCTGCCTCCTTCGTACCTGTAATCATCCCTGGTGGGGAAGACTGGAGCGGCCGAGCTCATCCGGGAGACGGGAGACGCTGCTTTCCTTGCCCTCCGCTGCCTGCTGTTTTCTCAGCAGCAGTGCTTGCTAGTCTTTCTTGTAGCGCTGCTAAGCTGCTAAAAACGCTTTGCTGATTCTTCTTTACATTTTCTGACCTGCAAGGCTAAGCTCATTTTGAACTTTAGCATACTGGGACTGTTCTTGGATACTTTACACTTCTTTTTATTCATCTTTAATTATATACTCTTCATTCCATCCTTCATGTAAGTTTTCTCTAGATCCGGGATTTTTTTTTTCCCAGAGTCACTTGTGTAACTTCTGACATGTCTTCCTTTTCTCTTTTTATGATAATTTAAAAGTAATAGTTTGTTAGAAAGTTTAAAATTCAGTTAAAGTGTAAAACTTACGCTTTTGGAGGTTTCTAAATACTCTTGACCCGTCTTTTCTTATGGGGACTCTCAAGTCCCTTATAGAATCCCATATAGATTCCCTTACGGAATCTCATATTCACCTTTTTAAAAGGAATAACCTGATTATGCTGAGGTTTCCCCTTTCTGGCCCTCTGATATTTAAGACTAACATGGTTAATATCTGCTTATATTCTTGCTACTTTTATAATGACAAACAATTCCTTTCTGTTGCTGTTTTGGTCCAGAATGTCACTTCTTCCAGGCAGTGCTGAAATATCAGCATTCAAATTAAGAACTTCTCAAATACTATATTTTTGGTTAAATAAAACTTCGCATGTAATTGTTGACATCTGTTCCCATGACTGCAGTCTTCCCTGGGCTCACTTTCTGATCTGTTAGGGATACATACCTGGTTAGTGGTCTCTAAAAATGATCAGAAGTACTGTTTCTATAGTTTGCCCTTACGCTCACCACATACACTTATTTTCTTCTGTATTAGGTTCATTAGTTTCAACATAGTTGTTATATCATCTGTACCTTCTGCCTATTAGACTACCTTTTATAACATGCAATTTATTTGGCCTAGGACACACTCCACGTTTCAGTCAGATCTTCAGTCCCATCCAGCTAAGTCTTGGTACTACCATGAGTTCATATTTACCCTACTGATCTGCCATTATAGTGAAATGTATTACCCACCTTTTATAAGAAAAGATCTCATGCCTTTACTGTGTTATTAATAACAAATAGTAATATCTTAAGAAATGCCAAACTTTGGGTTAAAATATATATATATAAACTTTTGTTTATTTGTAATTAAGTTATAGTCTAGTGTTCTCAGACACTACATAATGCATTCTTCTTCAGAAAAAAAAAATTTTAGAGTCTTCGCAATACTATTTCACCACAGATCCAAATTTTTCCATATCATTTTTCACACATAAACTTGGCAGGTCCTTTTCACTCGATGAATTGGAAATTGTATTTTATGAATATTTTAAAAAGTATTTATCAATTTCTTGTGTCAAATTATTTCTGATTTTCTTCCTTTAGGATTCACCAAAAGCCCAGCTACGCCGGACAATAGAATGTTGTCGGACCAACTTATGTAACCAGTATTTACAACCTACACTGCCCCCTGTTGTTATAGGTAGGTTAGCAGAGAAAAGTGCAGTCATCGTAAATCTCAGTGAACTATTTTCTGTGGTTTTAACAATAAGCAGGCTTTCTAGAGTTCAACGCTACAAGTTATTTTTTCCTTCTAAGATGTAATAGAAAGATAATACGTCTGTTTTACTGTTTATTCCCATTGTCAGGTCCGTTTTTTGATGGCAGCATTCGATGGCTGGCTTTGCTCATTGCTATGGCTGTCTGCATAATTGCTATGATCATTTTCTCCAGCTGCTTTTGTTACAAGTAAGATAATTATTTTGATGCAAAGTATTTTGTTGAATAGTAGATATAAACAGTTGTTCTTAAGGCCAGTAGGCAGAAACCATTGACACTGAGTATATTTCAGAAACCATGAATTTGTATTCTCTGGTTATATTTCCTTTAATTAATGGTGTTATAATTTTCTTGAGTGAACAGAGCTATCAGTCAGTTAATTGGATACAACACTGTACTTCTTGTTATGTTCATGAATACTTACGATTTCCTTATTTATAGAATACTGAACTTTCTTATATCTGAATGTTTAAAACCTATCCCAGGAAATCAATTTTATATATTACCATTCTTTAGTTATTTGGTGGTTCAGAGTTATTTGCATTTAGTCATGATTTCAGAAGACAGTTGCCAGAAGGGAAAAGTGATTAGAGGAGGGCATAGACTTCATAGTAAAACATTATCTGACTGATAGATGAATAAACCGAGAGATCAGTAGAACTGGTTACTAGACCTGTAAGTAGACCCAAGTATATAAAGAAAGTTAGTATGTGATAAAGGTAACTTTTCAGATTACTGAGGAAAAGTTGGCTTATTCAGTAAATGGATTTGGGAGTAGATAGCAATGGCACCCCCCTCCAGTACTCTTGCCTGGAGAATCCCAGGGATGGGGGAGCCTGGTGGGCTGCCATCTATGGGGTCGCACAGAGTCGGACACGACTGAAGTGACTCAGCAGCAGCTGAGAAAAATGGAGAAAAATGAAGCTGAGTCAGTTTTGTACATTGAAATAAGTTTTAGCCAGATTTAGCCATGTAGATATAAAATTCATGTATATATACATATATATTTACATATATAAAGTGAAATGCTTAAATACTAGAACAAACCTTGGAATAGTTTTTAAAAATAATCTGAATCTGACACAAAACTTACTAGCCAAAAAAAACACCACAAAACACCTTAAAATTAAAAAAGGAAAGATTGATGGTGTCAACTACATAAAAATAAAACTTTACTATGTGGTAGAAACCACTATAAATAGTCAGAAGACAGTCTAACAGTGAAAAATATCCCCTGCTTATATTACAAAGAGCTAATTTCTTAAATATAAAGAGCTTCTATAAATCGAAAATTAAAAAAATCAGTTCAGTAATTACCAAAAAATGAACTTATGGTTTGTTTAAATAGAAATACATATGGCTCTTAAAAGAAAAAGATGACTCAAGAATACTCAAAATATGAAAAATATGTTAAAATCATACTGAGGTTTTATTTTTTACCTGTTATACTGGCAGAGATTCACATGTTTGATAGTAGGTCTTTTAGATAGAGCATCCTTTTTTACTTTTGTTGCTTCCACTAAAATGGCAATAAAGAGTTTTAAAATGTTTTGTTCAGCCAGAACAGGGAGACAAGATGACAGCAAAAAGCTGTGGAATCTGGGAAGCTTATGGATGAGTATAGACCTAGAAAATCTGAATCCCAGGCTAGAAATTGAGAAAGACAAACAGCAACCGATTTGTACTACAAAATTCCCCCAAGAAGTTCACGAATTGGCAGTACTAGCCACCTCTGGAAGTTAAGCCGAGGGTGGCAGGGAAACTGAGAGGGTGGCCTGAAAGTCTGTTTTTAGAAGGTCAGGTGCTGTGTTGGTTGTGCAATCCTATGTTAAGAAATCACTCCCAGATTTAGTGATCTGAAACAGTGGCTATTACCGCTCACCATTTCTGTGGGTCAGGACTTCAGGAGTGACCTGCCTGGGCAGCTCGGGATCTTTCATGACCTTCAGGAAGATGTCAGCAGATGCTGCACTCACCTGGAAGCTTGGCTGGAACTGGTAGATCCTCTTCCAAGGCAGCTCACTTCCAGGGCTCACTTCCAGGGAGATCTTAGTCCCTCCGATATGAACCTCTCTATGGAGCGGCCTGCATGAGCTTACTCACAGCAGGAAGCCTGGCTTCCCGTGCAGAGTGAATGGTCCAGAGACCAAGGTGAAAGATGGGCGCTGTATGTGATCTAGACTCAGAAGTCACACCATCTCTTCTGCCATCCATATCTTACTGGTCACCCAGGTCAGCCCTGGTGCTTTCTGGAAGGGAATTAAACAAGGACAGGTGTACCAGGAGGTGAGAAATTGTGTGGGCCATTTTGGTTGCCAGATACCACTGATGTTGAGATCCCTGTTCTTATTCTGAACGATCATGTGACTTTGATCCTGAGCAAAAGGCTAGAAGTGTTGTCTCGGGGAAAGAGCAAAAATGTTCCCATCTGTGGTGTCCCGTTACTGAGGGTGAGATAAATGGTATAGTGAAAATAAGGAGGTAAAGTGAATATTTACATACTAATTTGTGGGCCCCTCAGCCTTCCAGAACCGTGCTAGCCAAGCTTGTTCCCTCTAGATAATGTATAAGAAGATTATTCTTAGGGAACAACCATCTGGCCCAAGAAAAAAAGACCTAAATATGCTGCCTCCAGTAAGCCCAGTGAAATGGCCCCAGCAGATTATCAGAGTGAAACCTGTAATCAGTAAGCCCCATTCACGTATTAAGAGCTGCCGGTCAGGCCGTGAAGGACACTGACCCCTGAGAAACAGGAAGCAGATGAGGTGAGTCTTGCTATTGCCCAGCTTACTCCCTGAGAAGAGTTCCTGACTGCGGGACACAGGAATGACTCACGCAGAGCCCAGCAGGCACTCTGAGTCGAGGAGATACAGCTGAGAGTCTGAGGAGAGAGCAGCAGCTATGGTTCATAGGTGCAGAGTGCTGGAAAGGAGAGAGTTTTCATAGAGGAAGAACTCTGTGGACGTCTTCAGAATGGCCCCATAGAATATTCAGCTGATCTTAGTCAGTGATTTCAAGTGAGCAAACCCCCAAGGCTGAGAAAGACCGCCTGAAAAGGTCAAAGGATCGATATTCAGTGCTCACACAAGGCCGTGGACAGTGTCTCTTCCCACCAGCTATGTGACCTGAAAACCTCACAATTCACGGGGCTCTGTTTATAGCACTCAGAAGGGTCTTGCCTCAGCATTGGAGAATAATTAGCCAGCTGTCTGACTTGGGGCAAATGGTGAGCCCTGGGCCTATGGTTTCCTCTTTTGTAAAAAGGAAACACTACAACTTAGGAGTTTAATAAAGTTGAAGTAAGTCACAGAACAGTGCCTGACACACTGAACATCAATAGAAATGAGCTGTTTTTTTTTTAACATGTATCAACATGGATAAATAGGTAATACATAAGAAATTTCTTATACAAGATGTAAAATATTAATACAACATATGCCATTTATAGAAATTAGTATCCAGAGAAAAAAATTTGTGTGTGAATATATACTTTCATGGTAAAGGTACAAATACGTAAATAGGAAGGCTATAGCCACCTTCAAGACAGTGTTTGTCTCTTAGGATTAAAAGAAGAAAATGAAATTATGAGGGAAATTTCAAATATTTTAATGTTTATTTAAAATATATCAAAAAATTATAGCTTAATATTTATTAAATTTAAATGGTTTATACATGGGTGCTAATTAAATTAATCTCTACTGTTTAAATGTTTGAAACATCTCATAATTTGAAGTTTTTTTCAAAAACCTTTAAAAATATCAGAATGAACTTGTTTGACTTCTCTTCCGTAAACTCCTTTTCCCTTTTTAAAAATGGTAGTATATTTATTGTTCATTATGATGTAAAACTACGTTTACGAATTCAAATGAAAAAACATATGTAAAGCAAAGAATGGATATTCTTACATCCCCAGCAATAACTATTATTTACAACTGCTGTATATCCTTTCTGATCCTTTCAGACAAGTATAGATGCATATGATTCTAAACTGTTTATAGTGAGGGTGAGACTTTACATGCTGGTTTTTAATCGGTTTTTTTCACTTGCCAACGTACCATGGACATCTTTCCATTTTAAGGTAGTAAATAGCTCTCTATTTCAGAAACTCCATCTTTGGACATTATTTTAACAGAGAATATATTATTCTATGATAAGACTAATTTGGTTATGAACCCATGTGATGAAGGAATGATGATAATGTCAACAGTCTCGAGATTTTTCTTACCTTAGAATTTTATTGTTTTAGAATTTTAATATAGTTATCTTCTGCTCTTTTAAAATAAAAGACATTATTGCAAGAGCATCTCAAGCAGACGCCGTTACAATCGTGATCTGGAACAAGATGAAGCATTTATTCCAGTTGGAGAATCATTAAAAGACCTTATTGACCAGTCACAAAGTTCTGGTAGTGGATCTGGACTACCCTTATTGGTAAGCTGGAATGTCATGTGAGCATGAATGGTGTACTGATGCAGAATGTATTGTCATATGGTGGTGTGAAAGTCGCTCAGTTGTGTCCGACTCTTTGTGACCCCATGGACTACAGAGTCCATGGAATTCTCCAGGCCAGAATACTGGGGTGGGTAGCCTTTCCTCTCTCCGGGGGATCTTCCCAACCCAGGGATCGAACCCAGCTCTCCCGCATTACAGGCAAATTCTTTACCAGCTGAGTCACAAGGGAGATGGCTAGAAGATTAAATCAGTTTAAATAAGAAATATGAAATAAGAAAAGATAGGCAGGTAAGGCAGAGCCGCAAGCAAGGTCAAGAGAGAAAGTGTGGTCATGAAGTGCTGTGTAAGTGTTAGCATCAGCTCACACATTTTTAACAGCCATCTTGAGGAATCAGGTATAAAATTCTTTGCCTCTCTAAGGTTAAATGATCGATTGGGAGAAATATAACTATTTCAGATTCTGAAATCAAAGAGAAGTTACTCCCACAGATCATCTTCATAAGAAGAACTATACTTCTTATACTTCAGTACGAAACTATGTTATGGAAATAGAGTTCATAAAAATAACGTTAAAGGGAGATGTAGGTAATTCTCAGGGAGTTATATGTATAGAAAGATTTAGACTTAAGGATGAAGGGGATACTTAGAATAAACACTAGATACTCAGATTTTAAATGCTTTGTTTACTTGGATGTGTTTAAGTCATTGATGTCTCATTTTAAAATTCATTGAATCAGGTAATTCTGTCATTAAATTGGAAAAGTAAAAGTAAAACTGTCTTCATATGTGAACAGCATGATTGTCTACATAGAAAGTGTTAAGAATGAAAATGTGAAACGACAGCAACCAATAAGTGAGTTTATCAAGATTGCATAACAAGGTCTTTGTACAAAAAGCGTTGAATTTATATACACTGTCGACAAACAGGGATTAAAAATTTAAAAGCAGTATCATTTTAAATAGCATTAAAAACTTGAAATATTTGGAATATGCGTGACAGCATTTATGTATGACCTGTACACTTATAATTAGAAAACCTCGCCAAAAGAGTTTAACAAAACCATTCGGAAGGAGATGGATATATATCCTGTTTTTGTTTCAGAAGACTCAATATTAGAGATTTCAGTTAGCCTAAAATTGATTTACCATTTCAATTCAAATCAGAATCAGAGCAAACTTTTATAGGAATTGATGAGTTTATTCTAAAGACTATTTGGAAATGCAGAGGACCTAGAAGAGCCAAAACAGTTTTGAAAAAGAGTAAAGAGGATTCACTACCTGATTTCTGGGCTCATTGTGGAACTACAGTAGTCAACAGTGTTTAATCCTGGCATCGGGATAAATGTGTATGTCAGTGGGACAGAATAGAGTCTGAAAATGAACGTACACATATGTGGTCAATTGATTTGGATGCCACAGTAATTCAGTGAGGAAGAGTGTCTATTTGACAAATGGTGCAGGAAAAATTGGGTATCCATTTGCCAAAACGTGAATCTTGACCCTTACCTCACTCCATATGCAATACAGAATCACCTTGAAATGGATCATAGACCTAAATATAAAAGTACAAAACCTTTAAAAGAAAATGTTTTAGGAAATTATTATAACTTTGAGTGAAGATTTCTTAGGACACAAAAGGAAAAGTCATTTTAAAAAATGATAAATTGGTCTTTCTTAAAATTTAAAACTTTTCCTATTCAGAAGATACTATTAAGATGAAAAAATAAAGTCACAAACTGGCAGAAGAGTTTTGGTAAAGAATTTGTATTGGAGAATATATGAAGAATTTTTACAACTCAGTAATGAGTCAAAAAACCCAGTCTTTTAAGTGGGCAAAAGATTTGAACAGTCGCTTGCCCAAAGAAAATATAAGGATGGCAGATATGAACGGCACATGAAAAGATGCTCAGCGTCATCAGGGAAATGCAGATTAAACACAGTGAGATACTACTGCACATTCACTAGTTTGATGAAAACTGAGAGCATTAAGTGTGGAAAAGAAGATAGATCACCTGGAAATCTCATGCAATGCTGATTGATAGGTAAAATACAGCTATTTTGGGAAACAGGTTGATAGTTGACTTTTAATACAGTGAAGCAGTCCCTCTGCTAAATGTTGATAGAAAAGATACGCAGGGACTTCCCTGGTGCTCCAGTAGCTGAGAATCTGCCTTGCAATGCAGGGGACATGGGTTCAATCCCTGGTTGGCTATCTGAGATCCCGTATGCTGAGGGGCAGCTAAGCTCACGAGCTGCAACCACTGAGCCTGTGCACAGCAGTCAGGATCCTGCCTGCCACAGCTAAGACACAACACAGCCAAACAAATAAATTTAAAAAAGAAAAGATATGCAGACATGTGCCAGAAGAAGACTGTGAAAGTTCACAGCAGCTTTATTTCTAGTAAGTTGTAAACAGCCTGGGGACTTCCCTGGCCGTCCAGTGGTTGAGACCCCTTGCTTCCACCGCCAGGAAGGCAGGCGTTGGGGAGAGGCACGGATTCGGTCCCGGGTCAGGGAACATTCCACATGCCATGTGGCCTGATAAATAAACAAGTAGATATTCTCAATTAAAAAAAATTGTAAACAACCCCAAAATCCAGCAGGTGGTAAATGAATAAATTGGAGTACATTCTTAGCGTGGACTACTGCTTGTCAGTCAAAGGAACAAACTGCTGATACGTGTAACCGCAGCGAAGCACATTTCAGAGTATTTTATGCCGAATGAAAGAAGCTGGACACAGAGGCTCCTTACTGTGTGTTTCTGTTTATGTCGTATTCAGAACTGTAGGGGCAGAAAAGAGATCAGTGATGCCAGAGACTGCAGGTCGGTGGGGAGGGAATTGACTTTAAAGCGGTGAAGCTTGTTTGAGTTATAGGAATAGTCCACATCTTAATTGTGGTGTCTGGTTGTGGTTACATGACTGCACATTTGTCAAAACACGTTTTCAAAAAGAGTGAATTTTATTATAAATAAATTAGACCTCAAAAATTCTGACTTTCTAAAAAGAAATCACAAAAGGATCTTGTAATAAGTGATACATAAAGTAAGTCGGTTTAGATACTTGGAGATCTAGCCCAGTTTAACTGTGTTTCCAGCCTGGCCCTTAGCGTCAGTGACATTTTATTAGCTTAGATTGGCTGATGCATGTTTCTGAAAATGAAAGGTAGCAATTTATGTGCATCTTTCATCCAACAAATACTGATGAAAGCAATATTGTACTAAAGTCATTGTCCTATATAAATATCTGTGTTCTGTGAGTCGTGGGGGATGAAATTCAAACAAATATATATACAAATAGTTAAAATTGTGGTAAGTGCAGCAACTGAGAAATATATATGTGCTATGAAAGTTTTTGAGAGAGAAATAATACTCTTAAGGAAAGTACACATACAGAAAGACTGAGAGGAATGAGCTTGACCGAATTCTAAAAATTGAACCAAGGTGAAGAAGAGGGGTGCGGATGGGGGATTAGAGTGAAAGCTCAGGCAGAAGAGTTAAGCGAGGGCCAGGTCATGTGGGATCTTACATGCAGACGAACATTTTAACTGTCATTTTGGATTTTGTGACATGATAAACCACCCCAAACATCAGTGACTTGAAACAACTAACATTTATTATTTTTCATGATTCTGTGGGTATTCTTGGCAGTTCTTTTTCTGAATTTATTCAGCTAGACCCAAATGGTAAAGTTTATGTACATGGCCAATGGTTGGTATGGTTTTGCTCATTTTGGTTACAGAATGCCCTAAAATGGCAAGAAAGGGCAAATCCCAATGCACAGAGTCTTTTCACGTGTTCTATTAATACTTCCGCGGTTGTTCTTTTGCCCAAAGCAAGTCATGTATCCAAGCCCAGAGTCTGGGCGAGGAGACTACCCAAGGCTGTGTGGGCTAGAAGGGGGATTACGTGACCCATCTTTGCAGACAGTCTGTGACACTGGCAGATGTTATTCTGTGATTTTAGAATATACTGTACATTGTTTCATCTCCTTCTGAGTACAGTACAGTCTTCCCTCGGGATTTTCCTGAGGGATTGGTTCCAGGATCCCCTGAAGATATGAAAGTGTACAGATGCTCAGGTCCCTTGCAGCCAGCCTTCCATATCCAAGGATGCAGAACGGACACAGAGGCCAACTATATAAACATTAATATTGGACTTGGTTGGTTGTGTATACCATCTTTTTTGATAGGTTGGCCTATTAAACCACTTTCTCAATCTTAATACTTCTCATTTTACTTTTTCCTATGAAGGTTCAGCGAACTATTGCCAAACAGATTCAGATGGTTCGGCAAGTTGGTAAAGGCCGATATGGAGAAGTGTGGATGGGTAAATGGCGTGGTGAGAAAGTGGCAGTCAAAGTGTTTTTTACCACTGAAGAAGCTAGCTGGTTTCGAGAAACAGAAATCTATCAAACTGTGCTGATGCGCCATGAAAACATACTCGGTGAGTACACATTTGATTTCAGTTCCGTGTTCTACAAGGTTAATGGGGTGCTGGTGGAAGCCTAGGGCTTGAAAACATATGTGAGCTCAGCTGTGTGCATTTGGCTAAAGGAAACCTAGTGGAGTACATACTTCAAATACAACCCAGTCCTGAATGCAGCCAGCCGAGCTCTACACATACCTCAGAGATATTTTGGGGTTGGGTTCCAAATCACTGCAATAAATCAGATATAGCAATAAAGCAAATGACACAAATATTTTGGTTTCCAAGTACATTTAAAAGTTGTTTATACCATACTGTAGTCTAAATGTACAGTAGCATTATGTTTAATAAACAATGTATGTACCTTAGTGTAAAAATACTTAACTGCTAAAAAATGCCAAAACAACTACAATAGTAACATCAAACATCACTGATCATAGATCACCGTAATAAGTAGAATAATAATGAAAAAGTTTGAAGTGTTTTGAGAATTACCAAAATGTGACACATGAAGTGAGCAAATACTTTTGAAAAGCAGCTTCTGTAAGACTTGTGGTAGGAGTTGCCAGAGACCCATCAATTTGTTTGAAAAAAAAAAAACACAGTGTCTGTGAAGCTCAATTAAACTAGGTGTGTCCAAATTTATTACCCAGCTGAAGAGAAACAGCAGTGAGTTGTGAATTGGAAATAATGTAGTTTATTGGACTTATTCGTATCGTAACCAAAAAAAAGTCTCTGAAAGGTAATTTAAGCAATTTTTAGGTAACTTTAACTGTGCGTGCCTTTGCCTCCTGTAAATGAAATTACCCCCACCTCTGTAAGATACAGCCTCATGTATGTTCTGTGTGAGCAGGTCTCTCCTCTCACCCCCCATTTACACAGTACCAAAATAACGTGGGTATGATTTGATCAGTGTGGCACGTAAACTCATCACCTTCCCTGGCTTTCTTTTCAGCTGCTATTTCCTCGCCCCTTACTTTAGAGAGTGCATAGCATGTTGCTGATAGTTTCCTTCACTAATTGCATTAGTTTCCTGGAACTGCTCCTTGCAGATTACCACAAACTGTTTGGCTTAAAACAATAGAAACTTAATCCTCTCCAGAGTTCTGGAGGCCAGACATTTAAAATCAAGGTGTTGGCAGGTCCGGGCTCTCTGAAGGCTTTAGGGGAGGACTCTTCCTGCCTCTTCCAGATCCTAGTGATTACCGGCTAACTGTTTACAGCATTTCACACTCCAGAATCTGTCTTTGTTGGCACATGACCTTTCGCCCGTTGAGTCTGTGTCCAAACTTCCCTCTTCTTATGAGGATGCTAGTCACTGAGTAGGCACCCACTGTAATCACCTGAACTTGATTGTATCTGTAAAGACCTGTCTCCAAGTAAGGTCACGTTTATAGAGACCTGGTGGACATGAATTGGTTGCGGGGGGAGGGCTATTATTCAGCTCAGCGCTCTCTGACCTTCTGAAGAGAGGGTGGAAAAGAGGAGAAGGAAAGAAAGCCAGCATCGTGAACTTGCTAGTCAGTGAACCAGGCTGAAAAGGCAGATGTGATGAGGCGTTGATGGGCAAGTGGGCGTTAGCTTGGTTGGGATTGAACTGTTATAGTTCTTATAGCTCTTATAGTTAAATATAGTCAACTTAATTTTTAACTCTTTAAAGTAAAAGGCAGGGAAATTGTAACTGGAAAGAAAGCCAGGGAACGTGGATGAGTTTATGCACCGTGCTGATCAAATCATACCCGGGCTATTTTGTTATTGTGTAAAAGAGGGTAAGGGGAGAGGCCTACTAGCATAGAGCATAGTTAACTTCACCAATACTTTAGCTACCTGATGTGAAGAACGGACTCATTGGAAAAGACCCTGATGCTGGGAAAGATGGAAGGCGGAGGAGAAGGGGACGGCAGAGGATGAGATGGTTGGATGGCATCACTGACTCGATGGACATGAGTTTGAGCAAGCTCCGGGAGTTGGCAATGGACAGGGGAACCCGGAGGGCTGCAGTCCCTGGGGTGGCAAAGAGTCGGACGCGACTGAGTGACTGAACTGAACTGAACTTCTTGATGAGTGCACTTTTCAGTGTGAAATGGAGAGCCCTTTCCGCATTCCTTTTTCATAGTTCTTGGTGCTTAGGGAGTCATGTAGATTAACAACATTCCCTCAGGTTGTTATATATGTGATCTTTTTCTTAGTCATGTTATCATTTTTATGATTAAGATTATTTAAATTAATTACAAAATTATAGACATGTGTAAATGACAGATAAAAATTTGAGTAATACATTCAAGAGACATTGTTAGGTAAGTTAAATTTACATTGTCTATAGATGATACCCAAGTTATTCTCGGTATCCTGAGCGAGCATCTTTTCTTCTTCCTCGCCCCCTCTGATAACTGACCTTTTGAACTCATCAATTGAACAGGCTTTATAGCAGCAGACATTAAAGGCACAGGTTCCTGGACTCAGCTCTATTTGATTACTGACTATCATGAAAACGGATCCCTCTATGACTTCCTGAAGTGTGCGACGCTGGACACCAGAGCCCTGCTCAAGCTGGCCTATTCGGCTGCCTGCGGTCTGTGCCATCTCCACACAGAAATCTACGGCACTCAAGGGAAGCCTGCAATCGCTCATCGAGACCTAAAGAGCAAAAACATCCTCATCAAGAAAAATGGGAGTTGCTGTATTGCTGACCTGGGCCTTGCTGTTAAGTTCAACAGGTGAGTGGTTCTTTGCCTGGTGTTTGGAATTATTTTAATTTCCTAAAGATATTTACCTGTTTGTATTTGTATTCAGGACAGTGGGACTCCAAACATGTGAAGAAAAGTAAAGTGAAAGTGCTAGTCACTCAGTCGTATCTAGCTATTTGCGACTCCGTGGGCTATAGCCCGCCAGGCTCCTCTGTCCATGAAGTTTTCCAGATAAGAATACAGGAGTGGCTCCAGGGGATCTTCCCAACCCAGGGATTGAACCTGGGTCTCCCGCATTGCAGGCAAATTCTTCACCGTCTGAGCCACCGGGAGGCCCTCCGAACATGTATTTGTGCTTATGTAAATTATAAGTTAGGATTTGGGAGGAGGTTTGTCTTAGTGTTTTGTTCTCATTGTGGTTTTTGTTTTTTACAAAAATTACATCTTACTCTACATAATTCTTGATTTCCTACTTCCTATTGTCTTAGACATCTACTTCAGTTTATATAGATCTTTACTCTTTTTAGCAGCAGTACGCAAAGTTTTCCATTTTATAGATTTCTATAATTTATCCCATCTATGACCCAACTGATGACATTAAAGTTGCCTCCAGGGTCTATTATTTAAAAAGTGCTTCAATGAATATTATATTTTATCCATATATAATATTCCAGAGTACTTGTACAAGTATTTCCTCATAGTGGATTTCTGGAGAAGGGGCTAGGCAGAGAGTATGTATGTGTTAAGCTGCATTAACAGGCTGTCCCCTAGAAAGTGTGCGTCAGTGTGCACGCCCGTGAACAAGAGTTGTATGCCATGGCTTCATCACCACTCGATATTGTCAGTATTTTTAAACGATGAGAATATCACATTTTTAGGAAACCATTGAAATTGTTTTAATGGTATAACTCTAGAGTACAGCAGCCATTTTACATTTCAAAATTCATTTCAGGCCATAAAATTAAAGTACATAATAAAACAAACATCAAAAAATTTAATCTTCTGTCATTATCACAGTTTTCTATCCTGTTGTTTTTTTCTATCAGGGGAATTTTCATTGGCTCAAGTATTCATCAGATGCCATTTAAGAAAATATAAAGTACATTATATTGATCTCCATTTCAGAATAGTTTCCAGAATCTTAACAGATCTGGGAACCTAAAAAAAAGGTCATTCATGTCTTCAAACTCTAAAATATACTCCCAAAATTAATTTAAAAAAAGATTAATATTGCAGTATGATTATGTAAACATGACTCACAATAGAACTGAGTTGGTTGGACCCATAAAGAAAAAAATGTAATCCTAAATCACAAAGGATCACGTGAGAATGAAGAAAACAAATGATGCCTCTCACTTTTCACATTTACTCACCCTAGGACATAATCATCTACCACATTTTATGTTCAGCACTGTTCTCTTTCTTAGAGAGACACAGAACTTACTTGCTGACAAAACTTGACCTGAACTGGTTTGAGGTATTTACTGTCTTTATTTATTCAGTTAACTGTGAATAGTCATACTTAGTTTTTTGCTGTGAACTTAGTAATGATTTTGATTCAGGACTGCTCCAGACCCTACTGGAGATGTTATACAATACACAGCATATATTTAAAGGATATAATATATAATACTTTTTTAAAATCAGAAAGATGTCAAATTTCAAAATACACCTAGCCCCAAGGATTACTGATCAGGAAATGTAGACTTATTAGATAGATTTTCATTTTATTTAGTTGTGTATACAAACACACACACACATACACATAGAGAGAGAGAGAGAGAGATTCTGCCTGTTACACAATGCAGTGAAAATAGAGGAGAAACGGTTTTCTTCTTTCCCCTCAACCTGGACGTTTTCTGTCTTCTGTTTCAGCGACACAAATGAAGTTGATGTGCCCCTGAATACTAGGGTGGGCACCAAGCGCTACATGGCTCCAGAAGTGCTGGACGAAAGCCTGAATAAAAGCCATTTCCAGCCCTACATAATGGCTGACATCTACAGCTTTGGCTTGATCGTTTGGGAAATGGCTCGCCGTTGTGTCACAGGAGGTAGGAGTGTGGGCAGCGTGTTTCTGGTTGTGTCTGTGTACTCGTCATTCAAAACATAACAGCTCCAGTGGCATGATTTAGGTGTCATCTGGGTCAGGGAGCTCCAACATCACTCACTGGCTCTGTCACTGCATTGGGACTCCCAGGACTCAGTGTATAGTTGTCTTCATAGCAAAGATTTGTTACACTGAAAGGACACACGTCAAAATCAGCAAAGGGACAAGAAAAGGCCCATGGGGCGAAAGTTCAGAGGAAGTCAGACACAAGATTCCGAAAGTCCTGTCCCAGTGGAGTCACTCAGGATGTGCTTAATTCCCCTAGCAGTGAATTGTAAAAATGTGAAATATTGTCATCTAGGGAAGTTCATTAGAGGTTTAGTACCCAGAGATTTTTTTGGAGGCTGGTCACATGGGCATCCTCTGCCTGGCATGTATCAAAATTCCAAACTTCTAGAAAGAAAGCAGGTGGTCAGCATAAATTATATTGTTTGCACAAATAGTCTAGTTACAAAGGCCACCCTTTTCATTTCTGTGAATAGAGAGAGCTGTTTAGCAGGCAAGTCCCCAGATACCAGCTCAGTGCCAGGCTTTCAGGCAGGCCTCTCATACAGACAGCAATTTCCAGTCTGCCTTGCCAACTCATTCCTACAGGTGCGTTGTCTTTCTACTGCAGAAAAAAGGCTCTACTCTTTTATTAGTAGAAGCAACTGTATACATAAAAAGACTAAAAATTTAGGTTGAATGGTTCACTTTGCTTGTTTTAAGGGATATTGGCATGTTCAATATGGACAACTATGGTAGGGATATAGAAAATAATCATATTTAAAAAGAAGAGTAGAACACACATTTACTATTAGACGTGAATCATCTGCTCAGTAATCTCTTCTTCTTTATGGGGGAATCAATTTTAGTTCCTTAGTTCAGTAAGAAGTGCTGAACAGACTGATGTAGTTTTTCCAGCCACCGTTTTTGTGCCCACTGTTTTCTCGCTCACTACAGGAATAGTCGAAGAGTACCAGTTGCCGTATTACAACATGGTACCCAATGACCCATCATACGAGGATATGCGTGAGGTGGTGTGCGTTAAACGTTTGCGGCCAATTGTGTCTAATCGATGGAACAGTGATGAAGTAAGTGGGAGTCAGTCCTCTCAGGAAGTGATTGCTGAGTGTTGCCAAAGACCCTTACCCGCTCATGACATTCTCTTTACTTTTCAGTGTCTACGAGCAGTTTTGAAGCTAATGTCAGAATGCTGGGCTCACAATCCAGCCTCCAGACTTACAGCTCTGAGAATCAAGAAGACACTTGCCAAGATGGTTGAATCCCAAGATGTAAAGATTTGACAGATAAAAGGTCATGAGGAGAAATTCTAGACTGCAAGAACTGTTTTCACCCAAGGAATGGGTGTAATTAGAATAGAATGAGGATAGTAACTTGGTTCTCAGACTCTTTCCTCACTACACCTTCACAGGCTGCTAATCTTTCAGTACTCTGTAGAATACAAGCTGGGAACTTCTAAACACTTCATTCTTTATATATGGACAACTTTATTTTAAATGTGGTTTTTGATGCCTTTTTTTTTTTATTGGATTTTTATGAACTGCATCAAGACTTCAATCCCGATTAATAAGTCTCCAGTCAAACTCTGGGTACTGAATTACCTGTTCATAAAATGGTGCTTTCTGTGAAAGCCTTGAGAAGATAAATGAATTCAGCAGAGATGGAGAAATATACACGTTTGCCTTCTACCTGAAAAAAATTTAATCTATTTGTATTCTACCTTTGTAAACAGCCTATGGATTATGCTCTGTTTGGGATACAGTACTGCTTAGCTGACGACAGTTTGCCATGCCTTGGTGGTGTGTGTGTGTCTGTGTACATACGTGCATACCAGAGTTCCTCTGCTGCCATTTGAATTAGAAGATAATTTGTGAATGCACAGGAAGATATTGGTGGCTGTTGGTTTTGTGCTTTAAAAATGCGTTATCTGACCGAGATTTGCCAATCACATAAAAGCCATTTACCTTGCAAGTGAGCTAGCTTCTCCACCAACTTTATTTTTTAACATTAAAGTTAATATAAAGGCCAAAAGGAATTAAAAGTGTATGTAAATTTGGACTGTTTTCCTCCCACCACAAAATTGTTTTTTGTTAATTGTTATTATTGTCATGAAAAGCATCCTTCCAAAGTTGGAACTTCCAATGCCATGAACCTTCTAAAGAAAACACTTCTTATTGAAGTGAATACTGATTAATGAGTATGATAGCAATGTAAGTGCCTATAACCATATTCTGTATTCTTTATTCTCAGTAACTTTTAAAAGGGAAGTTATTTATATTTCGTGTGTAATATGCTTTACTTGCAAAACACCTGCTCCTTTACAACCATATTTTATACATGTACATACATTCATACTGTAGAAACCAGCTCATGCGTACCTCATATCCCATCCTTAAGGGAAAAAAATTAAAAGACCATCAGAAAAATATATAAAGTAGAAACTACATGTAAAATCTCCACAATTAATTCAAAACAGTGTATCAAATCTAGGACTTTGTTTAACGTCAGGTATAGACTTTCATTAAGATGCCATCATTCTCAGTTCTGTTTATGAAGGGATCTTCAAATTAGAAATTTTATCTCAAGAGTTAATACACATTTATCATCAACTATTTTAGACACTTAAATCATTTAAAATTTTTAGTTTTATGATTTTGGTTTCATAAGTTTGTGAAGACATTGAAGAGTCAGGCAAAAAGTTCAATATCTAGTCAGTACCTATATCTATACCATACAGCTGTTATTCAGTAACATATTTGAATATAATACATATTTCATGGATGCCTTGTTTACCCAAGGAGTAACTCTGATCTACTTATTATATGTCTGTAATGCTTTTTAAATATGACTGTCTTACTCTGAACAAACAACTCATGGATGCATAAACTGAGAATTTTCTTGAATACAGCATAAAATAAATGTGATTATTATAACAACATAGTGAAAAAAAAACTTCAAAGTGGAGGAATCAGAGCCCGTATCTGTCCATTACCAAAAATGTGATTGACATTTAAGGATGAAACTATATATTGGTCAAATTTCACAAATTTGAAATTTGCTTTAACAGTTTTGACCAAGTTTAATAGTTTGCATCTAACATAACTAAAGTTTGGAGTGTTCATCAAGATAAGTAAATTACCCAATAACTTGCTGTTTGAGAATGTTTTCCCCATCACTATACTGAGAAATATAGGTGTTTTAATCTAACTTGCCATGTAATTTAAGAATAATTATGAGCTCTGATCTAGTTAGAGTTAACCTTGGTTTATTTTTTATTTGATAGCTATAAATCTTGAAAATAATTTGTCATCCTAATAAAGGAAAATGTAAAGAAAGGTGAACTATTCTTAGAAATGTTAAAATATTATGTGGAAGCAAAAATTCCAGGTACTATATGACCATTATAATTTTTTAATTAAATTGATCTATTAAAAATGATATCAAGGACTAACTGTAGAAACTTGTTCAATAAAAATATTTTCTAACAAAAGATGTTTTTTAATATTAATGGTCCTTAAAGAGCAAATGATGTCATATTTGAAATTCTAAAGTCAAAAAAGCTGCATGAAACCTATTTTTTCTCTCCTTTTACTCTTCTCAAGGTTCTGACTTCATATTTAAAGAGTAAAAGAGGAAGTATTTCATAGCACCATAGATAACTTGTAAAACCCTTGAAGTCATTATTTGGTCCTGCTTACAACTTAGCATCTTAAAAATTTGTAGCTTTTGTCCTCTCATCCCTTTAAGTAAAGCATGAAAACAAAAAACCAAAGCAACCTGAATATAACAAAACTTAATCTTCCCTCAAAGAAAAGTCTCCTTATGAATTCTCTTTCTGCTGGTAAATATCTCTAGAATCAAAGGCATACTAGGATTGACTTCAGTGTGTCTATTCTAAGCTTTCCCTGTGCTTCTTATTGGACAAGTTTCTGAAGCATAAAATTTGAATCTGGTTTCTCTGGAATTGTTTTCACAAAAGATACTGCAATCACCATTTTAAATTGCCTTTCCAATTTCAGGAATGTTTTTGACCTTAAAAAGTGACTTAAGGTTTTTGGAAATGATGTTTTCCTAGAATGTGCCAGATTTTAATTTATTCACTGTATTAAAAAAATATTTGGTATCTGTTTTCCCCCAGATGCTTTGCTTTTGTTTAGAAAAAAATGCAATTCAGTTTAAAGAATCATGCATCTCTAAGTTGGCCCAAGATCAAATTTGAATAATTTATTCCAGGCAGGATTTTATAAGTTAAATTACCTGTGTTTCATGTTCATGTTTTGAAATGTTTCTAAATATCTAAGATAATGTAGGCTGCAGAAATACGAGTTAATTTTTTAAAAAGATTGTTGCAGCTCTTGTACTGTTTAAAAGGGATGATATTTATTGTTTGCTTGGGTCAGACGTTAAAATAGTAGTGTAGCAGTTCATCTCCTTGCCTCAGTGCTATTATGAGAGTCCCAGTGAAAATTGCAGAGAGTGCTGACATATTCATAAAAATCAAATCTAGGGCAGTGTCACATGAAGTTTCGTGTAATGATTGTCCCATAAGGAAAGTATGTGAATACTGCTTTTGCAAAGGATTAAATATATTGTAATTTTAGCTTGTGCTCTGTACTATGCTTTCAATGGAATTATTTAAGCCCATTTGGTGACTGTTGTCCTTGCCCATTTTAAGAACTAAAGTGTAGTATATATTGTATAAAATGAAAGTATCATTATAGCTTAATTAGGAAAGTTGTACATAAACACTGAAAAGGGTTAAAAACAGGCAGTTTTATTATGCAATTGTAAAACACCAAAAATATAGATTCATCTTTGATATGTAATACACTAAATGTATTTTGTACAGCATCTGGTTTAAAAGGTGCCTTATTAAGTTTACCATTGATTGCTTTGTTCTATATATAGATTACATACAATGTATCATTTCTAAGTAAATAACCTTATTTTAGTATACTTTAGTGATGTGTTTTGTGAAACTCTGCTTTGACTATCTTGTGTGTCAGAAGTTCGTGTCTTTTGAAATAACAACTAAGTTAGTGTGCGTGCTGATGTCCCTGAGATGCACATTTCATCCACCAGAAACCCAGTATGGGCCACAGGCAGGTAAGTGACCACACACTCTTTCCTTTATGTAGATAAATTATAAGATGAATTATAAGCCTATTATAGCTGAGGGTTATTTTCCTTAAAATTTCTTTTCTAATTCTAAAAATATGTACACATTACAGAAATTTAAGAAAACCTAGGAAAGAAGAAAGAAACAAATGAAATCATTCAAAATCCTATTGCCAGATAGTGCCACTACTTACATTTGAATGTTTCTTTTCAATCTTTTTTGCTGCTGCATATTGTTTACAATGTTAAGATCACAGTGTGTTGTTATATATAAATTGAAAATATAATCTTTTAAAAAACTGACTACATAGCATTCCACTAAGTAGATGGAACAATTTGTTTTCATAATTCCCTGATGAATATTTGGGTTATTTTCATTCTTTGAGAAAATATAATCAATGTCTTGAACATCCTTGTATAGAAATCTTCATATACTTATTTTCTTAGGTTACACTCTTAAAAGTGGAAACAATGGATGTGAACTTTCAAAAGTTCTTTGAGGTGAAAAAAAAAAACAGTTTCTTGATAAATACTGCTACCTTGCTGTCCAAAAAGGTTTCTCATTTACACTCCCAAGAGCACTGTCAGAGTGCACATTTCACTACCTAGCCAGGTAATTTCTTGCAAGTTTTTTCTCTTTCTGCTAGTAGAGTGCCTGATTTCTTGCCTGAAGCTAGCTTCTTTTAAGAGTAGTGGATTCCGTTTATCTGACCCTAGTGTTCCTGCTGCAGCAAATGCTTTTTTTAAAGCTGAAACTTCAGGGAAGTAAAGGGAGTGTTCTTCTCTTCTGTAGCAACATCATTTTCCCTCCTGCGCTTGGTCTCACCACCTGTCAGAGTTGTTTTCAGTTGTGTGTAAATTCAGTCAGTGTGCCTCGTGATGCCTTTTCTGAGGCTTTGAACATGTTAAATCCTCATAAGAGATTTGGGACTAATTGATGTCGCCCCCCACCTCTCTCTCTCTCTCTCTCTCTCTCTCTCTCTCTCTCTCTCTCTCTCTCTCTCTCTCTCTCTCTCTGGGGAGATACCCTGTTATAGAGTCCTTATCCTCATTTAGTGTCAATGTAAGACAGTTTCTTGAAATAATAGCGTGGTGTGCAGCTTGGTAAAGAAGAAGCAGGGGTTTCTGGGGCCTGTCAAGAGCATGCCAGCTTCCTTTCCGTCTCTGGAATGCTGACTTGGACTTCCCTGCTGGTCCGGTTGCCACAGCTGTGCCCCCAATACAGGGGGCCTGGGTTCGATCCTGGTTAGGGAACTAGATCCCACATGGTGCAACTACGAGCTTGTATGCTTCAACTTAGATCCCGCTCAGCCAAATGTTTTTAGACCCTGTTCTTCTGGAAGAGCCTAATCCTTACAGGTAGTTTTCAGCAGACACAAATTCAGTCATTAAGTCTTCATTCTCTGGAAGAAATATTTACCTGCCTGTTGCTAGTACATGAACCATTTCTGGCACTTCATACTTCAGTTAGATGCATATTCCTAAAAAAAAAGCCTGACTTCAGCCCTTGGAGCAGGACAGCCAAAGTGGACACAGTTCACTGCAGGTGACTGGCCAGAAGTACAGGCAGAGGCCACCTGATGGCAGTGTTACTGTTGCAGCCATGGGGAGTTAAACACTGAGCTCATGGTAGGAGCAGATGGCAGGTCACCCTGAAGCTGGGAATCAGGAAACAAAAACTTCGTTTAAGTACAAAGGTACATGAAAAACAGTATTTCAAATAGAAGCAGGGACTAGAGCCGAAAGGCTAATCCATAATTACCTTTTGAATTGCTACTGAATTGTTATTCTCTTTTTTAGATGCAGTAAGTGTGGCCTACCTACTACTTCTCTGAACTTTCCCTTCCTGGTTGTTGTCCAGTTACTTGCTCAGAGTGAAATTCAGAATGATCCCAGATGCCCCAGTGTCCCCTACCCCCACCTCACTAATGACCTAGAGTTTATACAGGGAGCCTGAAATGTTACCATTGTTTTAAAAGTCAATATGAAATTGTTACATTCAAAGTATTTTTAAGCAAGAGGAAGAAAGAACTTGGGCCTCTTTTTTTTGTTTTTTTTTTTGTTTTTAATGGTAGAGAAAGCCTTTTTTGAAAGCAACTTTAGAATCAGGTTGAAGCACAGCTGTTGCTCCATTTTTCTCTGTTGCTCTCCTGTGCAACTAAAGTCCAAGGAAGTGTTGAAAACCACTAAAGGAAAGAATGGAAAAGCTGTGGCAAAAAAAAAGGACCAACACTATAGGGGAAAGCATTGCAATCAAGCACTTTAAAAGCAGTTTCTATTATTAATAATTGACTGTCTCTTCACACTTGGCTAGTAGTGTGGTTGAGGAGAGAGTCTACCTCGCAAGACTCTGCTGCATGGTCTCCAAGCGTCCCTGTGGCCAGTAAGAAGTCTGATACGTGTCTGATTCAGTCCTTTTTGGTTTAACTTAACCCCTTTGATTCAGGGAACACAATTCAGTTTTTGTTTTTAATGTTTGGAAATTTAAACTTGCCATGTCTAGATATATTCATTCTGATTCTCAGTACTAATTGGGTCCTGTTAGTCTTCCCTTAAAAGCTTTTCTTCCCTCCCTTCTCTGCTATCCCTCCCCTTTCACTTTCCTGTTTCTAGAACTGCTTTGCACAAATAATAGGTCCCATGGATGTTGCTTCCATATTTCTTACATCTCTTTCATATGTTTAATCCTGCCTTTTGCTTTGCTGTCCAGCTGAGTGTTTTTATTTCAACAACCAAATTTTATTTCAACTTTATTTGTATTTTGAAAAATTTTCAAACTTCAAGAGAAGTGGCAAAAGTAACTTTGCAAGGTAAAGTTGCCATTTACACTTCATCCAGATATATAAACTTACATTTTGTCACGGCTGCTTTGCCATTCTTTACGTATACAGGAATTGCAAAGGCTCATCTTGGAGTGTCTGTGTACAGACATCCACATACACATACTTTCTTCTGAACTACTTGGAGTAAATTACAGAGCTCATGCCTGTTAACCCCTGAATCCTTCAGAGATAACTCTGTTACAAAGCCAATTATGTACAGTTTTCAAAATCAGGAAAGTTAACATTTATACCATAATGATCATCAGCAATACCGTAGTCTGCAGACCTTATTCAGGTTTTGCTGATTGTTCCAGTGAAGTCCTTGAGCACATTTTCCTGGTCCAGAGGCTGCCTAAGATCTTGCATTGCATTTAAATGTCCTGTCTCCTTCATCTGAAATAGTTCTCTAGCGTCTGTGTCTTGCGACACCAGGATTTTCTAGAGTAAAGGGCAGCGATTCTGTGGACGTGACGTTTGTGTCCTCAGGCATCCCACCGGGATGCCGTGGCGTCGGTGTTTGACTGACGGTGTCATTGATGAGCCCTTTTTAAGGTGCTGCTCGCCTAGTTTCCCAGCTGTCAAGTTCCTGTTTTCCTTTTGTACTTAGCATGTTACGAGAGAGACTTTGAGACTGCATTTTAACATCCGTTTATAACTTCTGCATGAACCAGTGATTACAGACTGGTGATTTTCTGATTCCGTTTTTACAGTTACACTTACTAATCGGCATTCTGCTACAAGGAATAAATCTCCTGTTTTTGTTTATTTTTTATTGTCAGTATGGGCTCTCAATTCAATAAGCTATAGTCTGTTAGGTCATTTTTTGTTTTGATGCTCAAATTGACCCAAACTTGGCTACCGTGAGTTCCTCAACGTGGCGCCTGAGTCCTTTTGACATGTACCCGTCGTTTTTGAGCACTTTCTACTTTTGGGCACATGAAGATGTTCCAGGCTCACGTGGTGTTTTCCTTGCCCCTGCCGTTGAGTTAGCTATTTCTCTTTGCTTCCTTTTAGGGAGGAGGATATTTAGACACCAGGATCTAGGTGGCAAATAATCAATTTGAATTTCCAATTTCCTATACTGTTTCTGGAGATTTATATATTCCAAAGTTTTAGGTTTGTTGAGTTTGGAACCTCTCGTTCAGGACACTGGATTTCCACAAATGTTTAGCAGTTTGGGATAGTTGCTCATCTGTGTATTTGTGAATCCCTGCTAAACCCAGTTCTGTGTTCCTCGGGTTCCTGCTTTATCAAGGAGTGATTGAACTTTCCATTAGAACAAAAATAAGTAATCCTTTCCTCTCTTCTCCCCTCTGCATGTTTGCCGCGACAAGCAGAAAAGAGGTTGTTGTTGTGAGGCCAGGTTTGGGGGAGCGTTCCTCACGGAGGAATGATGCTCATTCTGAAGCTGGAAGAGGAGTTTTTGAGATAAACATCATAGGAGAGGAGAGGAGCTTCAGAGTATGAGAGGAAAAGGGAGTTTTAATAAACATTTTTAATAGACCATATATCCTCTTGATGATGTTTCTGAAATGAGTTATTTTGACATGTTGTGGCAGAAGTCTTGCCTGTGATAAAGTCACACGTGTCCTCTGGGTGTGGGAGGTTCTTGCCTCTAAGTGTCAGTAGCTGCCCTGTGACCGTGCTCGGGACTGACGGGCACTGCTGTAGCTCGAGACGGAGGCCACTGCTGCCAGCTGCCCATTTAGCTCTGGCTGCCGCGACTGCCCCTCCTGCACAGGGGACGGCTGAGTTTGAGTTCAGGGATCCCCTGAAATCATTCCCATCTCTCAAATGTTTTGAATTATGACTTCCTATTGCTATTTCATTTTGTAGTTGCTCCCTTGTACTTCCTGAACTAAAATTTCCTGATCTGTGTATGGTACCATTCTTGTTTTTCAGTGATGTTTTTGAGTATTTTTGTGTATTTTTTTTTACCATCGGGTTTAGGGAATTCTAATACCACTCTGTGCATGAGTCATCATCTTGTTCTGGATGCCACAAGTAAAGGGTGTTTTAACACTTGTCTGGGTAACAGGGGGTCTCTTTGGGGGCACTCAAACAGACTCTCCACCCAGAGACATTAATGGAAGAAATAAGCAGTCCATCAGGGACTTCCCTGGCAGTCTAGTGATTAAGACTTTGCCTTCCAAAGCAAGAAGTGCAGGTTCAGTCCCTGGTTGAGGAGCTAAGATCCCACATGCCTCATGGCCAAAAAACAGAAACAGTATTGTAACAAATTCAATAAAGACTTTAAAGATGCTCCATATTAAAAAAAAATCATAAAAAGAAAATAGATCCGTTGAACTTCAGAATTCTTGACAGTCTGAGGTCCTAGTTACCAAAGTATTTAAACAGAAAATTTATACTTGATATTAAGATTTTGTGAAATTTGCACGGAAAGCACTCTATCTGAAAGAACCGTTGTCTCCAGTTCTTACCCCAGAAACTTCAGGAGTGATTCATCCATGATTCTGGAAGAGTTTACCAGTTAGCACTTTTCATTTATGACCTCCCTGTTAAATAGCACCAGCCATGTGCAGGTTGAAGGACATGTGCCCCTTATAGAGGATATCAGTTCACTCTGCTTATTATATGCAGTAAACTCAAAATGAAAGGCTTAAATGGTAAGGCTGTATTGCCCTAAATGTCTCACTTCGTCGTCAGCACAGCCTGACCAGTAACAGCAGGACTTAGCAGAGAAGACACAGCCTGGGCTTCCAGCAGCAAGGGTGGCCCGGTACTGGCTTTCCCATCTGTGGCCAGGAGTGGCTGAAATGTGTCATATCTGGAGTCGGGATTACTCTTATGGCTGAGCGGCAGGAGGCAGGAGGCCCTGGCCAGAAGGAAGGGCAAAGGAGTCGAGAGTCGAACCTGTGCTCGAGGTAATAAAACACCAGCATGTTTAGAGCTGTTAGACCAGCCATCTCATACACAGGTGGAAAAGTTCAAGAGTGCTTGTGATTTACCCCAAGGTAGCCTGGCATATTGTTCCTTGTAACACAGATAGTTTAGCACATTGAACACACCAAGCTTAGTGGCAAATAAATTCTGAGGGGCAAATTATTTGAATTCAGGATCCCTGGGAAACAATGAGAGGGACCAGGAACCTTGTTAACTCTCACAGGTAACTGTCCTTTTTCATCACCTAGACCAGTCTGGTTTTCTTATGGTCAAAGGTATATCCAACAAATAAACAGCTACTACCAAAGTGAAAATGTTTCCTGACATGTAGATGCTGCTTCCTCAAGCCTGTTCCCTAGGGTCTGTAACTTTCTGAAAACCATGCATTGATACTGTAGGAATAGTTACAGCTCTAAGCTGCACTGCATAATTCAGTATTCTGCGGATACTGCAGCAGCCTCTGAGTGTTTCAGTGAAGTCACATCCCAAGTAGTTTGACTTTGCCCCACATTTCCACCTACTTCACCAAATTTTTCACTCTCCATACTGGTTTGTTTTGCAAACCAGCCGGATCTGAAGGGCATCACTTTATTCCAAAGCTGATAATTCATTGAGGGAGATTTTACCATCTTCCTTCTCTTCTCTCAGCTACCTTCCTGTTGAGAAATGATAATGAGAACCAGGGTGGCCATAAGCTATTGGAGAAAGCAAAAGTAGAGGCTGTACACTTTCAGTTCATGTTTGTCCTGGCTTGGCCTCTACCCTGTGTGAGGCGGGGAGAAAAGGGAGTCAAGTTACAAGGTAAATTCAAGGAAGGCCTGAAACTAAGGCAGTGGTACTAATCAGTGTCTCCCTGGGTTAGCTCAGCCAGGCCTTCTGTCTCCACTGTTGACCGATAGTCACCAAGCGGTCGCTTTCCTGCTACCGCAGTAGGTGGAGAGTAGCTTCTGGTGTTGTCCCAAACGTCACTTCCATTTAAACACATTCTTTTTGGGAAAGAATGATTTTCTAGCATAGGATGAAGAGGAAGCAGGAGAAAGGTTTAAAGTGTTGTATGTAAGTTTCCAACCACAGGAGGAGCAAGACACCAAAACACTGCCAAACGCAGGGTAGGGTAGGGCCAAGAACTGGAGCCGAAGCCCTGCTGCCTCAGAGGCAGGCCAAGCCGGAGCACACGCCCTGGCCTTCCTCATTGTTAAGAGACAGCCAGACCCAGTGCGTCTAGAGAGAGGCCACAAATACCATGTTGTCTTTGCAGAAGGTTTCCAGGGAAAAGCTAGACCACCTGGATGGTCTCCAGACCAACCCTGGCCTGAGCCCCAGGCCAAGGAGAGCGGGACAAGTCCACAGTGTCTGGTCAGAGCTGTGCTTGGTACTCAGGTCTTGAACATCAGGAAGCCCCCAAATGCAGTGCCTGGCGGGCTTCTCTTCATTATCGATCCCTGGGTTAGCTCAAACCACACTCTCTCACCCTTTTGCAGCTCAGCCATAGCAAAGGTTGTTGCTGGGCTCCCACCCCTCTGCTCCTCAGTGGTATAGACAGGGGTCCGATGGTGACCTCCAAACACCAGCTGCCCAGTGCCTGGCCCTGGGCCAAATTCAATGCTCACTGCAAACAGATAGACCCCACGCTCAGGGGCTCGGAAATAGCCGTGTTCAGGGAAGTAGCTGCTGCCGACGTTGATGTAAGCAGTGTTGAACTTCACTGTCTGCAGAGCAGTGGTCCCTTCTGAAAAGCTGGCGTAGAAGGCCACAGGGTAGCCTGGAATACAGGAGGAAAGCATCGGTCATTCAGCCCCTTGCTCCCTCAGGGGGGAGATTATACCGAGCTCTACCTTCCTCACCTTCTTAACATGAGAAAGATCACTATTTCTAGATAATCCAGGTATTCCCTATAGCATTGTATCTTGGGAGTCAACTGGCTAATTCTCAGCATTTCACTAGTTGACAGGAAAATGCAAGTCTGTTGTCTGTACTGGCATATATTTTAACAGAGCTCGCTCTTGTTTGATCCTTCTTTGCAACATACTTGAGAGAAAAGTACCCTGAATGAGGAAGCTGAGTGAGAAGCATCCAAGGTGACATGCTTTGTCAGTGACAGACTGGATCTGGAACCTAGGTCTCTGACCCCCAGATTCCTGCCACCTTCAAGGGATCTTGAGATAGATACCCAGGGGAAAGAGAAAATATTACCTCTCCTCAAACACGAACCCTGGTGAGGTCATAAAGGAATGAAGAGTGGTTCTTGACAGATAGATGTTTAGCACAGAACCGTTGACAGAGAAGGAAAGAGCAGGTGGGTCCAGGCAAGAAAAGTCCTTTCAAGCTAATCATGTTAATATTTTCAAAATGTTGCACTCGAACCCAGAGGAGGGTAAACAGGCCCAGAGAGGCAAGCCTTGCTCCAGATGCCACGCTAATAAATGGCCAAACTGGGATGAGCTAGCTGTGGGTCTCCTGACTTCTGGGGCTCTCCCACTTGAAGAACCAAGTTAGTAAGTCTAAGGAGGGTAAAATACAAGAGGCCTGGAGCCAGAGGAAGCCTCGGTGGATGGCGGCTTTAAATGTACATTAATTTTTTTAAACAACATCCTTGTAGAGAAGGGGGACAAAAAGAAGCAAATGTAGAAAAATATGGGAAACCTATTGAAAATGTGTTCATTTCCCCAGTACCCCTCGACTCCCCCATCCCGGCCTCCGCGCTGATAAGGTCATGTTCCTCACATGCTCCTTCGTTGTTCCCTTAAGCTAAGGGCTCTCTGCCCTCTCCACGCCTCTGTGGAGACCAAGCTCCCCATTTCTTGGGGTGAAACCGAGGCCCAACAGGAGGAATTTGCATAGAAGAGTTGAGTCCCAGAACAACAGCACCTGCACTTGGCCTCTGGGTCTAACAGCGACAAAATGACAAGATTTTGCTTTTCTCTAGTTCTGGAAGGTTTTCTGAGAATTAGTTGAGAAGAGTTTTCCTGTCTGTGTGCTGCCGGCAGCTCTGCAGTTCTCTCAGCACCCAGGAGGTGGCGCGCTCGCCCCGCTGAAGGAAGGCCAGCCTAGCCTGCCCTCTGCCGGAGGCCCAAGCCAGCCAGGGGCTGGATGCGCTCCTTAGAAGCGGAAGGGCTGGCCAGCAAGTGAACCCAGTATACTTCCCTGCAGAGCATAGGGTCAAGCTCTATGGCCCCCCCATATGAAATTTTTAATTTTAAGGAAAAAAAATTTTAACAAAATATTTCAGTGGTAAACTCAAGACACCTGAACTATCAGGCAGTTTGAGGCCTTGCACTACTCACAGGAGTGTGGGTAGTCTCATAAGTGTGGTGGGTAGCCTCATAGCCACAGCCGTGGAAATACTGGAGAGATGGGAAAACTGACATGTTTCTGCCAAGTGTTAAGCCTCGTGCTAGGGTTTTGGCAATGTATGTGGTAGGTGGTGGGTCTCCCTGTTACAGGGGAAGAAACAGACACATAAGTGGTGCTAGAACCTGTATATGTCCACTGCTCCCGGGGAGACACTGGGTTGTGGGGCCAAAGTGGAGTGAGTGGGAGCGGGGCAGGCTTGTGGTACGATCCTCCACGAAGCCTCAGACTACCCACATGCCAGGCCTCACCAGGCATACATAGCCCAGATGGCAGCTTTGTCCTTACCCCTGTGTTTAGGTGAGGAGGTAGCTATAGCCCGAAGGCCATCTTCTCTGGCAAGGGAGTCACTTGAGTAGGGGTCCACTTCCCAGGGCCACACTCAGGGGGGCTAGGAAGGCTGGCTGCTCATCTCTTCAGCCTCAGAGCCAAGTTTCTCAGGGCCCTGTAGGGACCCGTTGAGGGCCCTTCACAGGGGAAGAGCCAGCTCCTTAGAGACACCCCAACTGGGTTTCTCTGAGCCGCTTACGAGCTGTGTGAGTGGGACACCTTCATGACGAAGCTTCAGTTTCGGGTAAGATGGCAGTGAGAATGCATCGCTGAGCTGTTGCGATGATTCAACATGGCAAGGCCTAAGAAGGGCGCTGCAGGGGACCTGTCTCAGAGCTGTGCCGTGGGTCCACTACGTTAGCAGAACAAGCTCCTTTTGGATCCCAAGGCTTTCCCCTGTACTTGTGGGGTGCTGCCCCTGGCAGGTGACACCATACCTTATCCAAACACTCACTTGTACATAGGAGAAAGTTTAAAGACGTGGTGGGTGCAGTGGGACGGGGCGAAAGGCTGAGGTTGAGGGATTTGAGGACGTGGTTATGGAGGAGAGGGCTTCCCTGGTGGCTCAGACAGTAAAGACTCTGCCTGCAATGCAGGAGACCTAGGTTCGATCCCTGGGTTGGGATGATCAACCTGGAGGCGGGAATAGCTACCCACTCCAATATTCTGGCTTGGAGAATTCCATGAACAGAGGAGCCTGGTAGGCTACAGTCCACGGGGTCACAGCTGACACGACTGAGTGGTGGAGGAGAGAAGCACCCCCACTCCCTGCCCCTCTGTTGGAATGGCAAGCAGCCGCTGGTGTTTAGTGAGCCTCAGATGTCTCTGTGGTGGGGAGTGTGCCTGTCACTGATCGTTCAGTCCTGTGACTTCTACCTCCTGATACCCTGGGTAGCTTATACTCCTGATACTCCCTAGTTCTGAATGGAAGGTAAGTCAAAGGCAAGGCCAGCCCTGGGTAGTGGTGACTGATGGTCATTCTGCTCTCCTTCACCCCTGCCCCCTCTGAGGCAGAAGAGCTGTTGGCAGATAGCAGTCCTAGACCCCACCCTCCTCTCAGGCCTAGGAACTCACCTGCCTCCCAAAGCGCTGGTCCTTTGACACGCACATCCCCTAAAGATTCCACTTGCTTCCGATCCCTCCTCTTGGGAGCTTCCAGGCCTTTCTGCTGCTTCTTCCCTTTCCTGTTCAGCATGGCCTGCAGCTTCTCCAGGTCCAGGCTGACGTTGGCTGCCACGAGCCCTTGGAAGTTCCCAAAGAGGCTGTGGAAAAGGTGCTGGTGCCTCTCCAAGACGCGCTCAGTCGTGGAGAGCTCCCCGCGAAGGCCCTCGAGGGAGCTGTTGAGGGAGGAGACCCAGGAAGCCTCACAGCACCGACCCACACCCTCCATGTCCGAGCTCAGGCGCTGGAGCTCCTGCGCCAGCCCAGCCAGGTCCAGCCCACCCACCTCCTCTGGTGGAGCGTCCCGGCTGGGCTCCAAACGCGCGGTTTGCCGGCGGGCCCCCGAGGACTGTTCCAAGGCAGTCACCCTGGCGGCCAGTGCATCCCAGCCTAAAGCCTGCTCCTGCAGCCCGCTGGCCGCGTCCATCAGGGTGACGCGGATCTGTTCGTAGCGCAGGGGCAGCGTGCCAGGCCCTTCCTCGGACATCTCCTCCATCACCTCCTCCCCAAAAAGAGCGGCCAACACGGCCTCGTGCCGCAGCGCGTCCTCCAGCAGGGCGGAGAAGGAGCTGTGCAGCTGGCGGATCTCACGGCGGATCTCGGTCTCAGCGGCCCGCAGCGCGCTCACCTCGCCGCCCAGGGCACGCAGCTGGCTCCGGAGCCGTGCCGCCTCAGCCTGTGCCCGCTCACCCTCTGCCTGCTGCGTGTTCACGGCCAGTGACAGGGAGGCCACCGTGTCGCTCAGAGCCTGCAGGGAGGAGCCGTCCTGCTGGCGCCGCTCGTCCAGACTCACCTGGGTCTCCTCCAGGGCTCGCGTGGTGTCCCTTTGGTCCTCCCGGATGACATCCAGGTCAAAGTAGAGCTTCTGGCAGTTGCAGTCCTTGACGTACTTGATGAGGTCCGCGTGGGCGCCCTGTAGGTGCTGGAGGGTCAGGTTGAGCTCCAGGAGCTGCCGCTCCATGTCCTCCTTGTTCTCCTCCATGATCAGTGACTTCTCCATCAGGATCACCCGCAGCTCTCGCAGCGCCGTGTGGTTCACCTCCAGCTCCTGCACCTGCCGCTGCACCTTGCTGATCTCATCGAAGGTGTCATCAGATTCCGAGTACAGCTCCTTGATCTCATCCACGTGCCGGGCCAGAGTGGCCTTCATGTCTGCCAGGGTGCTCTGTAACGCCTCTTCCCTGTGGGCAGTGGCCACATGCAGGGCAGACAGGTTCCTCTGCAGCTGGCCCAGCCTGGCGTTCAGGCTCTCTGGCTCTGGCCTTGCTGCTGCCCCTGCTGCTGCCAAGACCAGGCTGCTATTGATCCCCACAGACTCCTGGGCTTTTAGGAGCTTCTTCAACTTGATGTCCACGTCAGTCTGGACCTCTGAGAGGGACTGGTGCAGGGACAGGCGTTGGGCGTGCAGGCGGTCCTCCACGTCCTGCCTCAGCTGGCCCACCCTCTGGGCGTTCTCCTGGACCTTGGTCTCAAATTTGGTACCAAGCTCCTGGAAGTCAGCTCTGGCCACAGAGGTCTCCTGGACCCTCTTGAGGGCCTGTCGGTTGGCCTCCACGTCAAGAGATAAGTTTCTTATGACCTGGGAGAGGCTGTGCAGGCTTTGGTTGAAGCTTCTCCACATGGGGCTGAGATGTCCTTGCAGGAAGGTGTTGATGTGGGGCAATAGCGCTTGCTCCAAGGATCTGCCTGGAAACTCTGCAACAGATGCATGTGTTCATACAAGCCCTGCAGGAGCAGGCACCCTCCCCAGGGAGTGACTGAGTGGGCCGGGGGGCTCTGAAGTTTGGGCCCTCCTGCCCCCCCGTCCGCTCATCCCCTAGGACATGACCAGGTTCTTCCTCAGCCCCGGGAACCTGCCACTCACCAAGCTCTGTTTGATTTGCCTCAGTTGTTGCCACCGTGAGGTTGCTTGCCCAGGCTTCCCACAGGCCTGGGAGGCTGTCTGCCATCTGATGGATGTCATTCTGGAGATCTCCCAGTCGGCGTTCCTGCCGCTCCACTGTGTTGCGGATCTCTGCAGCTGGATGACCTGAATACACGTGACAAGTGTCAGACTTCCCTGGCCTGAGCAGAACATGAGGTGCAGAGAGGAAAGTTGGGGATTGAAAGCAGGGAGGTGTGTCCTGATATCCTCTGAGCAGGAGCTTAGAAGCCTTTAACTCTAGAAGGACAGACGCACGGCAAGTGAGCCCTCACCCTGACCGCTGCACCGCCAGCAAACATGACTGATCCGTCAAGACACACTTTCCGCTTCGGTGTTAGGGACACGGCTTCTCCACATCATTCTAGGCAGCCCTTGTCAATAGACAGGCGTTCACCACATGATGAAACATCCCCATCCATGGCCCAGCCTTGAAAGGCCTCACAAATGGTGTCCCTCGGTGGTTCTGCTGTGCTGACTCAAGACCAGGGACAACATGGCCTCCTGGTCCTGGTTAGGGGGGCTGGAGGGAGGCTTCTTCCAGACCCTGGGGGCTGATGCGATTCAGGGGGCAAGGAGCGTCCTAGAAAATAGGGTCAAGGGAAAGGCTCCGCGTGCTTGGCCAGCAGGCAGGTGACTCAGGGCCCCGTGAACCTCGCCGCTTTGCTGTGAGGGCGAGGTGACACAGGGCCGCAGAGGAGCCCCGGCCAGTTCTGGGGACAAAGCTTCCCTGAAATGGCACTGCCCTATCAGAGGACAGTGGGCTTGGGCACATGAGTTCTTTCTACATGTCCCTCCTGCACCTTCCAGGAAAGCAACATACCAGATTCAAAGTCGACTGGTCCATCCCAAGCCTCCTGGAGGCCATCACCTGGATCTTCAGGCTCAGGGATTGCCGTAGGATCTGCAGAGAAACATCAGATATTAACTCCAGAGGTTAGAGGGGCTGCAGACCTCTTGGGTCAGAGGTCGAAGAGGGAGGGAGACCACAGGGAACCCTACCGTGGTGCTGGCAGTCAGGGCCCGCAAAGCCCGGGCAGCATCTCCAGGCCACAGAGGCCAGCACCTTCTGCTTGACCTGGTACACCGGCTTGTGGGCCACACGGTACCTGGGGGAAGAGGGCTAGCTCAGAGACTCTAGGGTGAGCCGGCACAGAACCTGCACAAATAGCCCACCCTGCTACACCGCACTCACATGACTTTGACCTTCTGGCAGTTCGGAGCCCCCTGCGGACATGGCTGCTGTGAGTGGACGAGGAATTTCTCGGTTTTGCAAGCAGCTACGAAGGTGACCAGTCTGGACCTCTGGTAGGGGCACCAGTTACTGGGGAAGAAAAAAAAAAAAGCCAGAAGAGAGGGCTGCTGAGCACAGCCAGGCCTCCTCACTCCCTAGAGGCAGCAGGGAGCCAGTGCGGAGCGCCCGGCCCCTGCCTCTGTGCTCCGCTCAGTCCCAGATTCTGGAACCCATTAGCCTGAGAAGGGAGTGTCTGCACTATTCATCCTGCGGCCTCAGAGCAAAAGCCCTGTGGATCCTGCCTGCAAGGGCACCTGCTCTGTTGCCTCCTAGGAAGCACCCCAATTCCCAGGTCCACACAGGGAGTGCAGGAGCCTCTCCCCACATCATGGAGTCACCTGCAGAGTCAGTTTCTGCTGGTGCCAGGGAAGCAGTGTGGTGCTGCTCCTGGGTTTCCATCCTTCACACTTTTCTGGTTGTGTGACCTTGAGGGAGGCACTTAAGGAGTTTTTGTTTCCCATCATGGGATGGAGATCGTAATACCCTCCTCCAGTGAGAACCAAGTGCCTGCCTCCTCCCAGCTGCCTAGTGAGCATTGCTGTCCCGCCACCTTCTGGCAGCCCTGGCAACCGGCCGCCATTCTCATTGCCGCTGACATTGGTCCTCACTGGAGATCTGGCTGTGGGAATGCGGCAAGGGCTGCTAAGGAGAGGCCAGACAGGGGAGGCTGTGAGTGCCAGCTGAGGACAAGGCTCTGTCCTGAAGGCATGGGGACCATGGAGGAGCTTAAACAGGAAGTCACATTAAAGAGCCACCCTGGTTCCTGGGTGCAGAAGGGTGGCAGGGGGCGAGACATAGGTGGCTACATCGGGGCTCTTGGTGCGTAGGGGAATATTGATTTGGAGGGCTGAGACCACGCAGCCTGCTTTCCCACCTGACTCTCAGAAGCCTTGCAGCCAGCCTGTACTCTCTCGGCTGCAGACTGAAAAGGCTTGTCAGGAAAATGACCCCCAGTTGAGGGGAAAAATCTAAAGAGACTGACACCAGGGGTTTCCCCCAATGAGCTAGCCCAGCAGAGCATCCTATATCAAAACAGATCACAAAGCCCGACCCATCCACCCAGCTTCCAGTCAGTTACCTGACCTCTCTAACTCTTCAGTGGGCAGACAGCCAAGAATGACCCCTGAGGAAAACCTCTTCCAAAAGAGGGAGCTCAAAACAAGCAAGTGGAAGAAAATCAACTTGAAGAAAACCAGAACTGTGCAGCGAGAAAAGAACTTCCCCCAAATCTACATTAATATTCCCAGATTGACAAAAGAACTTATTGCATCCAAGAAACAAGAATAGGAAGCTACTTTAAAAATGGGGGCAGAACACTGAGAGCTTCCCCCCACCCAAAAAAGAACCCTTGAAATTAAAAGTGTAATGGTAGAAAAGCAAAAGAAATTTGATAGACAAGATAGAGGATAAAGTTAAAGACATTTCCCTAAAAGAAGAGCAAACAGAGAGATGGAAAATAGGATAGAAAAGATCAGAAAAATACAGAACCCATGTTGGGAACCCAACATCCAAACAATAGGAGTTCCAGAAAGAGAGAACAGAGGAGGGAATCACTCATGAAAACAGAAAACAACCGAAGGAATATTCCAGAAGAGAAGGACTTGGAATTTTAAATTCAAAGGGCCCACCAGTTATCCACAACACAATGAAAATAAATGCACAGCAAAGCACATCATTGTGAAATTTTGGAACTCTAGGACTGAGAATGATTCTACACTTTCCAAGCCCCGCTCCACCCCACCCCCATACACATCGGTAATTAGAACAGCCTTGAACCTCTCAGCAATCAATGTATGTGTGTTAGCCACTCAGTCGTGTCTGACTCTGCAACCCCATGGACTGTAGCCTGCCAGGCTCCTCTGTCCATGGGATTCTCCAAGCAAGAATACTGGAGTGGGTTGCCATTGCCTTCTCTACTCAACAGCAATACGAGACGCTAAAAGATAGTAAAGAATCACCTTCAAAATACTGAAGGAAAATTATTCCCAGTTTAGAATCCTGTGCTCAGCCTAACTATCAGTTTAAGGAGCACAAAATGAAGACAGTTTCCACAAGCCAGATTTTAAAGCACTTCCCCTGCCCCAGGACCCTCATCAGGGAGCTACTAGACCAGTAGCTTGCAATCTTGCCATCAAATCTTCACATCAGAAGCATCCTGTGGCACTTGAAAACAAGGACCCCACAAGCCCCTCTTCAGGCCAGTTACAGGAAATTCTCTGGGATTAAGGCCTGGGCATCCCCATTTTAAAGCTCTGTGGGTCATTCTAAGGCGCAGTCCTGGACTGAGGACCGCTCTGCCGGAAGTGTCTCCCCAAAGCACGAGGGAACGCCAAGAAACAGGAGAACAGCAGCAGGAAGGCGGAGTTCCGGCGCAGAAATGAGAAGGGAGGCCCCGGGACACGACAGGCAGGGGGTGCGTGGGCAGTGGTCCAGCCTAAAACACGGCTGGAGGCTGAGACCGAGAGAGAGAGGCCTCCCAAGAGAACACAAGGGGCCAAACACCTGGCAGGAATGAGTGAAGGGCAGACGCGGCCGGCCGGCAAGAGTTCGGAACCGAGTGACTACAAAGACGCAGAAAGCGAAGCGGGAGGACAGAACTGAACACAAATGAAGATAACTGCTGATTTCAGGAAAAATGAAAATCGTGCAGGGGTGGAGGGGAAGGACGCATAGGCTTTCCAGGACATGCAGACTCTGTCGCATCGCCTCAATTTGGCCGTAGCAGGAAAGTGGACATTGACAGTATGTAAATAATCAGGCATGGCCGCATTCCAATAAAACTTTATTTACAAAACAGGTGGGGGCCCAGATTTGACCCACCATTCCAGAGTTTTCTAAGTCTTGCTTATGGGTGTATATCACAAACAACAAACAGAAAACAAACAATAAAATAATTTCCGCCTGGAAGACAAAATGCAGATGAACAGGTAAGGCCATCTTGGAAGACGAGTGAGGAGTGTCTTCTCTCACTGTCATGACAGACTCTAATGTCAAGGAATAAAAACAGTGGGATGTGAATTCCCCAGTGGTTCAGCGGTTAAGACTCCATGTTTTTAATGCCAAGGCCAGGAGTTTGAACCCTGGTCAGGGAACTAAAGTCTCACAAGCCTTGCAGTGCAACCAATAAAATAAAATCAATCCAGAAAACAGTGGGATGTTGGCACAAGATACATCAAAGACCCGGAAGGGACCTGTACATCCCCAGGGGACTATTAAATGGTAGAAGGGGCACACGAAAATCAGGATGGAAGCAAGGTACACACTCAACACAGAAGCTGTGTACTGTGAGAGAGCTGGGCCCAGAGGTTAGGACCTTGTTGAAGGAAGGTGGTCGGCTGTCAAAGCCTCCCATTTAAGGCCCCATGGAAGTTCCTGGAACATGCTCAGATCTAGGGAGAAGTACTTCTGTAAACCAGCTGTTCTCAATGGGACATGGGTTGGGAGGAGAAGTGGTCCGCTCCACTTGAATCTGGCAACAAGGCACAATTGTAAAGAATCTGCCTGCCAATGCAGGAGACACAGGTTCAGCCCCTGGGTCAGGAAGACCCCTTGGAGAAGGGAATGGCAACCCACTCCAGGATTCTTGTCTAGAGATCCTTGGATGGAGGAGCCTGGAGGGCTGAGTCGGATGTGACTGAGCAACTGAGCAGAGCGCATGTGGGCTGACACAGCCCTGGGGACGGGGATGCTCCCGGCCTCTAGTAGGAGGAGGCCACAGCTCCTTCCCTCACAACAGAGAGCTAGCCCCAAATGTAGATAGCAGGAGGCTAAGAAACGCCCGCTGTACCAAAGCTCTGCTTCTCACGTGCTCTCTGAACACAGAGGATCCAGAAGGCCTGCCCCCTGAGAGCACCGGGTCTGGGCCAGCCTGCTGGGAGTGACCGGGACTTTCCACCTCAGGTTCCTAGAACTGGAAGCGGTGCTGCCCACCCTTCCTGCCCAGGAACTTTCTCTCCAGACCTGCCCAAACTTCAGGCTCCAGTGGCCACTGTTCTCCCTGCCCATACGCCCCTCCCTTGGCAGCTCCATGCCCTTGGCACAGTGCAGGCTGCTGGCCCAGAAGCCCTGGGAACATTCCTGACCTTTGCTTCGGTTTCCTACAGCTCTCGGCAGTCTCCCGCTGGCCCACTGAGCCCCCAGCCCTGCTCGCTGAGTGCCGCATTGTTCTCCTTGCCTCCTGGCTGGACGCCCGGGCCCTCTTGGCACCCTCATCTCCCAGGGGTCTACCAAGAGGCAGGTGCCAGCCTTGAAATGAGTGTGGGGGGTCTCCAGCCTGGTTTGGGCCTGTCCTGGGCCTCTGACCTGGCCTGACCTGATGCCCCCCGCCAGGCAGGAGAGAGTCTGCTGCCCCCCTTAGAGCTTTTAATTGGATCCGGGAGTCCTAGACTTTCCTCCCTTCCTTGTCTTTGGACTCAGGGTGACCTTGAGCAAGGCCCTTCCTCCATCCTGGAAATGTGGAGAGGATTCCCACTCCTAGCCCCTCCCTGGGGATGGGGGTGGGTGGGGGGAGGGGGAGGCTTTGAGGAAGGCAGAGAAAACCTCAAGCAGGGAAAGGGCTGTTAGCCAAAGCCTCCTGAATTATAAATGTGCTGCTGTTGTGCCCCTTTGGGGCACTTAAGTGCTTCTTAACCAGCCAGTAAAACCCACATCCAACTGCCCCTTAAGCCTGTCTGTGAAGGACGTTGTGTTCTCCACATTCTTGCTTTCTGAGGCCCTGAATGCAGCTGTGAATGTGATGACTCCAGGGGAGAATTTTGCCAGACTTGGTCTCTGAGCCACAGAGGGGCCTGAGCAGGGGAGCCCGAGGCCCACTTGGTGTCCAGCCAGAGCCAGGATTCCTTGAGCATAGCTCATGCCAGTGAGTCTCTTCCCTATTAGTGCCCAGGGCCCTGGGCCTTGGAGAACAGATACAAGGGCAGAAGGTGTAGCCACAGCCCAGAGACCAGAGTCAGGGCTCCACCCTGCTCCTGTGTGACTTCCAGAGATATGCATGACTTCTCTGGGCCACAAGCTCCCGGCTGCAACACTTGGAAACACTTCTTGGGGTCTCACTGATACTGGTGACCAGCCCAGCTAGGCTGCTGGGAGGAGCATCTCCTAGACTCCCAGGCCTCTTAGGGGAGACAAAACAGGACAAAACTGAGGACACCTGGGGTTCAGCAGACTCAGTCCTGCCTGGGAAGTGGCCCTGCATCGGAGGAGCCCATATCCTAACCTCTTGCTCTCCGCAGCTTTACAAAAGCCTGGGAGCAAAGAAAGAGCCTCTTCCTCACAATGTCCAAATGCCCATGTTGCTGGCTCACTGGGTCCAGCTCTACAGGGTCCTGCGTACCTAGGAAACACCAACCACATTCCTCCTTCATCCTGGGATCCAGCACCAGGTTGGTTTGTTCAAGCTTCTCCTTGCAATGGTCTGGGTCTGTGTCCAATGCCTGCCCTAGCCCCCAGACCCCAGATAGAGGCAGGAGGGACAAATGCCGGGCAGACTGGCTCCAGCAGCTGTAAGGGAAGAGCCACAGGCTTGTGCTGGGTGGTGTGGAGTCCCTGCTTGAGTGTGGAAAGCCTGTTCTGCCTCCCCTTCCCCTGTGGCCGGAGCGGGGCTGGGGCTGCGTTTCCGCCTCTCCCTCCGTGGGACCACGGGAAGCAATCAGCCCGAGGAAGCTGCGCTGTGCTTCCTTCCTTTCCCACCAGCCCCTCCGGAGGCCTTGACAACCTCAGCTTGACCTGTGGGGCCTGCAGCTTCTGAGTCGTGGGCAGGAGACCAGCAGGCCTGCTGGGAGCCCCCAGAGGGTCTGGAATCAGGGATGCCCTCAGACTCCTGCCTAGGCATTCCTGGGCCAGAGTGCCCTGGTGCACACACGTACACCCACTGGGACCACCAGGCCATGGCTGAGTGACTCCCGCAGGCCTTGAGCAGTCCAGAGACCCACCCTTCCTGGGACTAAAGGAATGCAGACCTTCCCAACAGCCCCTGTGCGGGTGAGGGGGGCAGGGTGTAGACTAGGGGAGAAAGAGGATATCCCCTCCCTCCCTCCCATCCTCTTGGGCCCTTCATACTCCCTTTCATCAGGGGGAGGTAAGCTGCCCAGAAACAGGGGCTGAAGGCTTTGGGGAGGGCAGGCAGGATTCTTGGTCCTGAAATCAGAGCCTGGGTTCCCCTGCCGAGAGCCACCTGTGCTCCCAGCTCTGAGCGGAAGCAGGAATAGGGCAGGAAGGAGGTCTCTCAAGGCCCAACTTCTCCCTCTCCTCCCGCATGGCCGCCCTTCTATCACTGAGGGGCAGCGCACGCTCGCTTGTCTGGTCCTCCCGCCTCTCCCTGTCCAGCCTGCTTTTGGGAAAGTGTCCCACACTTTCACCTTGAAGCATCAGAGCTATATGAGAGCTCCGGGCAGATATGGGCCAGGCCTACGTAACAGGGAATCTCAGCCAGCCCAGGAGGCTCTGGTGACTGTACATTGGACCCCTCACCCTCCAAATCCACATGGATGCTCCCAACCAAGTCTGGTTTGTGTGTGGAGGTGGGAAGGGTGGGGGCGGCGTGGGGGCAAAGACACCCCTGGGACCGGAACCAGAGTATGACTTCTGGAGTCAGACTCAGATCTTGGTTCTAGTCCTCCTCAGCTGTGTGACCTTGGGCCAGCTGCTTAGCCTCTCTGAGCCTCAGGCTCCCCTATAATTGGGAGCAGATTAACAGATAACACTTGGCAAGATGCCCAGAGTTGGGTTTGATAAATGGCACCTGCTGCTCTGACTGAGGGGTCTCCTGAGGAGGAACTCACATTCCCAGCACCTTGTCAGCAGGAGGATCCCTGACCCTGGACAAATAAAAGGACTAGAAAATGGTGTCCCAGTCTAGTCCTAAGTCCATTCTGCCCATCTCCAGAGGGGTGCTGAAGCAGAGCTCGCTGGATGCCGCAGCCTCCTTTTTGTTCTGGAGATAGAGCAGGGCGCCTGTCTGCCCACTGCTCAGCTGTTAGGGCCAGGCCGAGGGCCTGTGACCCTCCCCAGGCCCTCGGATCCAAGTTCGGTCCCCAGGAGTGTCCGTCTTCTAGGGCTTAGGCCAGGCCAGCCTCAGCTGGGTTCAGCTTTCAGAACTGAGTTCCGAGAACCGGAGCCACTCCCAGGCCAGCTGGAAACTTCTGGAACCACAGCCCCTCAGCATCTCCCATGCTGGTGTTTGATGGCATAAAGTGCTCCTGTCCCGCCCTGCCCGACCTCCAGTCCCATTCCCTGCCATGGGCCAGGCAGGGAACTCCATGTGGTCCTTAGGTCCTGGGGGACTGGGGGTGCCCAGTCCAGACTGGCTGGAGGTGATCTTCTAAAGGCAAGCTTGACCCCTAGCGCCTCATTCAGTTTCACAGCTGGTTCAGCAGATAGATGGTATAAACCTATTTCACATACAAGTAGCTGAGGTCCCGAGAGCCCCTGCTTTGGCTGAGCTGGGACTGAGCCACATCCCCCCCCAGGTCCAGGCCCTCCTTACCGTCTGACAGGGTCCCCGCCGGAGTCCTCCTCCTCTGCCCTCCAGACCCCAGGTGGCTGGGGGCTGTGTGGATCAGAGAAACTGGCACCAGGGGCCTGCGCCCAGGTCCCCAGCATCCCCCAGCCCAGGGGGCCCCCCAGGCCAAACAGCAATGTCAGGATCATGCTGGCTTGGGGCAGACTCAGCTTCTGTAGTGACTCCAGAAAGTGCCGGTGCTGGTGACGTTGTCTTTAAGTTAAGTCTCAGAAGGAAAAAAAAAGCACAGGGACAACAAAGAGAGGAAGTGGCCTGGGCCGGCGCCCCCCCGCGAGTCCCGTCCGCCCCGCGCGCCCGCGGCCTGGCCCCACGGGGGCAGCCAGCGCCGCAGGCCAGTTCCTGTGGCCGAGGAGGACTCAGCCAGGGACCCTGGGTGTGGGAGACGCAGGGGGCGGTGGTCCCACCGAGCATGTCCCTGTGGGAGTCAGAAGAAGGGTGCCAGCACTGAGGTGGAAGGAAGCGCGTCAGGAGGACGCGGTCAGATGAGCCTCAGCGAACCTGCTGCCCATCCATGTGGGCGGCCAGGACGTGGGGGGCACTCGTGCCTACTCAGCATATCTCTCACCGCTGGGCTGTGGGAGCCAGCAGGTGGGCGGAGGCCCGGATGGAGAAAGGAGCTGTCCTAGGATCACACAGTCTGTGCTGGGCCCGGGCCACGGGTTAGCCTTTTGTGGCCCAGTTCTCCCACCTGACCTTGCCCGAGCCCCAGGATTGGGGCATTCACGGTGCTGGGTAGAAGTTGGGCAGGCCAGGCCATTCTGGGAGGTCGGCCACCCTTGCCTGACAGGCCAGCTTGATCTGACCCCTGCCCTACCCGGGACACTGGTTGCAGAGGCGCCTTTCTTTTCCGTGTTGATCCCCACCCCCGCAACACCTCTCTGCCCAGAGGCACACAGACACAACAGCCCCAGGCCTGGGAGCACGAAGTCAGGGTGGCCCCTGTAGGTGCCCAGGGTGGCAAATGAGTGAGGAGCAGTGATGGTTAAGGATGTGTCCAACCTGCTACGGCCTGTTGGGGGCACAGGGGACAGGGGGAGGGTCGAGCCAGCAGAGGCCCAGGGGACCCTGGGAGAAGGTGGGGGCAGCCTGCTCCCTCCCTGCCTCCTTCCCCACCCCCACCCCGGGCTGGCCGGGCTCCCATCAGCCGCTGCTGCACCATCAATATTTCATCGGCGTCAATAAGAGGCAGCCGCAGGGACAGCGGCTGCAGCTGCGCTCGAGCCAGCTCCAGTCACAGCTCATCTGGGGAGGCAGACTTCCACCCCTGCCCACCGCCATGGACGTCTTCAAGAAGGGCTTCTCTATTGCCAAGGAGGGTGTGGTGGGTGCTGTGGAAAAGACCAAGCAGGGAGTGACAGAGGCGGCGGAGAAGACCAAGGAGGGCGTCCTGTATGTGGGTGAGTTTGGGCGCGGCAGAGCTGGCAGGGCGGGGCAGCTCGGTGGTCGCTCAGATTCCTGAACTGGGCTTTATCCCCTGACCCCAGGGAGGCATGTTCGGGAGGGATATGGAGGGCCTGGAGGGCCCCCACTCTCCGGTACACCTCTGTCTGTCTGGGCCTCTTTAGGGTTGAGGGGTCTCGGGCAGGATGGCAGGAGAGGCCCTTAACCCTCAGATACACCTGTGTGCGCACACAGATGCACACAGCACCACACACCAGCAGCCCCAGCATCACCCGCAGCCCCGCAACTCAGAGAAGAAGCCACACTGGAGCCCTGGGCTGAGCAAGCAGGGACTCAGCAGCCAGGCTGTAGGTCCCCACCCTGCCCAGGAAGAAGGGCTGCCTCAGAAGAGATGAGATCGACCCTCAGCATCCTGGCCAGCCTCCCAAGCCCCCTCCCCCTTCAGCTCCTTCCAAAGAGGAGGCCAAGCTGATGACTCAGCTCTTGTTGACCCTCTGAAGCCCAGTTCCGAGGCCCAGGCCACACCCACTCAAGGTCCACCCACCAGACCCTACCTCAGGCCTGATCGCTCTCATCCCTGCATCCTGTCCTGTCCACTTCCCATCCATCCCCTTCCTCCAGACATAGCAGGAAGTGGCCTTTGAAAGGATGGCTGGCCCCGGACATCATCCGTACTCCCCACTGACTCTGCAGCTTGCCCAGCTGTTCTGTGGTGTGCTTGCCCTGACCACTCCGCTCCCAACACCTGGAGTGGGCTTGGGCTGACGCCTCCCTTTCCTCCGCAGGAGTCAAGACTAAAGAGGGTGTTGTGCAGAGTGTGACTTCAGGTGAGGTGACCCAGGACCAGGGGACATGGAGGGTGGGACATCAAGAGACTTTTGCATCTGGCTACTAAAGGCCCAAGCCTGGGGCCCTCTTTCCCCCTTGCTGTACTGGGACCCAGACCTCCAGAAGCTGGAGGTACGCCCAGGGTGGACCACCTGGTTATTGTCAGACCTTCCCGGGAGTCAGAAAGAGGACAGCCTAGGTCTCCAGTAGAGCCAGAGTTTTGAGGGCCCAGGGAAAGGGCTGCTCTGGCATGACTTGGGCAGGCCAGAGCCAGGCTGGGTGGGATCAGGGCCAAAGCCTGCCAGATTCCTCCCGCAGTGGCTGAGAAGACCAAGGAGCAAGCCAACGCCGTGAGTGAGGCCGTGGTCTCCAGTGTCAACACCGTGGCCACCAAGACTGTGGAGGAAGTGGAGAACATTGCAGTCACCTCTGGAGCGGTGCGCAAGGTGAGATCCAGTCCCTAGCCCGGGGCCCTGTCCTGTCCCCTGGGCCCAGGGAGGCCAGCTGGGGAAGAAGCATCATCACCCCACCAACATACAGGGTGGAGAAGGCAATGGCACTCCACTCCAGTCCTCTTGCCTGGAAAATGCCATGGACGGAGGAGCCTGGTGGGCTGCAGTCCATGGGGTCACAAAGAGTCAGACACAACTGAGCGACTTCACTTTCGCTTTTCACTTTCATGCACTGGAGAAGGAAATGGCAACCCACTCCAGTGTTCTTGCTTGGAGAATCCCAGGGACCGAGGAGCCTGGTAGGCTGCCATCTATGGAGTTGCACAGAGTCGGACCCGACTGAAGTGACTTAGCAGCAGCAGCAACATACAGGGGAATGGAGACTTAGGGGCCCTGGTTTGTGCTTGGTGTTTTCACATCCCGGGAACCTCACAACCACCCCTGTGTGAGGGGCAGTGGGGGGCCCAACTGGAAAGTGAGGCTCAAAACCACACCCACCCGATGGTGCTCAGCATTTAGGAGACACCACATTTTACTAGTGAAAGCAGGGTCCTGTGAGCCCCACGTCGTGACAGGCAGCCTCTCACGGCAGTGGACACCAGATCAGAGCTGCTAAGTCACCACCTATGCAGTGACCAGCCTCCCTCCAGAGCCATGGTGGGCTGGGCCTCCTCCTGCGAGGAGGTGCAGTGAAGCAGCGCCCCCTGGTGACGGGAAAACAGTGAGGTTCTGACCACACCCTCTGCCTCTGTCTTTGTGAGCATGTGTTACGTGCCTGGCCTGAGTGTTTGCGTGTGTGTGTGCTGGGCGGCAGAGAGCACAGGGACAGTTTTGGGGGGGCCGGGGGGGCAGCCTGGCTCCAAAGCCAAGCTCTGAAGAAGACTCTGAGTGAGACAGGAGGAGATTGTGGTGGGAGCCGGTTCATTTATGGGGCAGGAAGTTTTCCTATTCCAGAGATGAGCTGTTTCCAGTTGTGTAAGCAGATGTTGTTTAGAAAGTTCCACCCTAACTGGCACAGGCCCCTAGGGGCCAGTGGAGTCCTAGGTACCCAGCACTAAGAATCCCTGGAGAGGGTTAGTGGAAGGGTAGGCGGTGACCCTGCCTCTGGCTCTGGGGATAACACCAAGGTCACAGGATCTCCAGACTCTAGGAGCAGGCGGGTGCCCCCTTCCTTAGGTCCCAGCTCTTATTAGCCTGTGACCTTGGGAAGCTACTCAACTTCCCTGGGCCTGCATATTCTCGGCTGTAAAATGCTTGTTGGGGGTGTGTGCTGAGTATCCATCCCACTGGGCTGTGATGATACAGGGAAAGAGACCCCCGTGAAGCAGCTTCACCTCGCTTATGGTGAGTACCCAACAAAAGGAGGAGACCGTATCATTGTTATCATCAGTGACCCCAGGCAGGACCCAAATGGACCCCAGGAGACCCCAGGCCCCTCCCTCCCCCACCCCCCAGCAAAAGAGGCCTTAGAATGGGGCCCAGCTGCCCCCTAGGCCTCTGAGCAGAAGCCTGGGCACTCCTCTCTGACTTTGGAGGAGGGCTGGTGAGCCCTTGGCTACCTCAAGGGAGACATTTCTTGGTGACACCCCGAAACCACCCATGACTCGCCGTCACTGCAGAAGGGTGCTGCCCATCTGACTGACTGCTCATGCCCCCGGCCTCATGCCCCCACCCTGGGGCAGCAGGACTAGATACCTGGCCGCCTGCACTTTGTCTGAGGAGCCTGCCCCAATCCTGGCTGCCTCAGTCCACCAAAGGGCAGGAGGACACCATGGTAGCCCTGAGGGGGCAAGACCCTCCAGAGGTCGGTGCTGAGCCCAGGGTCCAAGCTGATCACCCAGTCGCCCCAGATATCAGTTATCACACGCCCACCCCAAGGCAGGACGCCATCTCAGGCAAGGGTCTGGCTGGGTGTGTGTAGGTAGAAGGAGACGGGAAGTGGGAGAAGATTATATAAGCCCCACTGGTCCCACCTGAGGGACCAGCCTGAGCCCATGCCCATCCAGGGGGCAGGGAGAGGAAAGAGGAAGGCACTTGTGCTACTGGGGATAGGGCTAGGCCTGGAGCAAGGCAGACCTGATCCCTGTGAGCCTCACGGCTTTGAGCTCTGAGGCCTTGAGTTCAATACCTGGCCTCTCTGGCCATGGGGCCCCCATGTGAACAGTGGAAACGTGCCCTTCCTTCCAGGGGTCTTTGAGGATCACAGTAGGAGAAGGGTATATGGTCATGTGATTCAGGAACACTGAGGGTGGGGTCAGGCTCAGGGCTTCAGAGGCCACTGCCCACCCCACCCACATCACTAAGCTTGGAGGAGGCCCAATCGGGGCCTGTCAGGGACTCACTGCTGGTTTCTGGGGGTGAGGCTGGGCTCAAGGATACTTGGTACTCCCAGAAGGCCTTGGCATCATAGACAGAGCCCCCACCGGGAACCCTTACGTGAGATTCTATCACCTCCAAGGCCAGTCTGGCCCTCACACCTCCCTCCCCTCCAGCCCTCCAGGTAGTGATGAAGACCTCTGTTCTTTGAGGTCAGAGTAGTGAAGCTCTGCACCCTCCACCTGGTCCCACATCCCCTTTGCTTTTCCACAGGAGGCCCTGAAGCAACCTGTCCCCTCACAGGAGGATGAGGCCGCCAAAGCAGAAGAGCAAGTGGCTGAGGAGGTAGGAGCTGGATCCCTGGGGTAACACAAGGGTCCCTGGGCAAGTTGCTTCCCTCTCAGGGCCCCAGATCCCACAGGGGAGCCTCCTGAGCTGCAGCCCCCTGAGCCTGAGTGTGAGATCCCCTCATGAATAACCTCCTCAGGGCAGAGGGGCGTAGATGACACCCTTCCTCCCCACTCCCCATGCCAGGGTAACCACTGAGGGGTGGGGCCCCATGTGTGAAAGTCACTGTCTCTTCCAGACCAAGAGTGGGGGAGATTAGAAGGCTGCCAGTGATCTGAAGAGGCCCTGAGGAGCATGCCATCCCCTCTTGGCACAGGGGTGTCTGGTCCTGGAGTACGACCCACAGAGCTGCGCAGCTCCCCACACCCTCATCCGGCGCCCCACAGGCCGTCCTCCCGTGCTATCACCGCGACTGCCTTCACCTCCCTAGCCTTGTCCCTGCCCACCACCCTCTGATCTTTCTGACCCCCACAGATGCTACTGTGAATTTTTTTTTTTTATGATTTTAATGATTCCAAATAAAACTCAAATCCCCACTGCATACCTGCTCATTCTTCTCTCTGTTCTGCCTTGTTCCTGAAGATGCCCCCTGGGCCAGGAGCTGGGCCAGGTATGCTACAGGGACACACTGGGCATTTCCAGCACCTTCTGAAAGCACGCAGTGCCTTCAGAGACTCCCCCACCCCCACCATTGCCTTTTAACGTGGAGGTGGCAGCCCTGCTTTTTGGCTCCTGCGAACAACCTCGAGAACACGCTGTCTGCTGGAGCTTGAGACCAGAATGCCCCAGGTTTTGAGCTTTGACTCACCCTCGAGGGATGGACCCCACTGATGACAGGGGCCCTCCTGGGCCCCTGGGGTATGTCCTTGGAGCCAGTTGTCCTTCTGGGAACAGCACCTCTCCCTGAAGCAGATGGTAACTTTCAAAGATGTGAAGTCTAAACTCATAGTGAGGACTTTTAGCATCCTCCTTGGCAAAGAAGGACATGACCCCAGAGTTCCTCCCTCCTGTCCCCACCCAGCCTTGAGCTCCCTACCAGGTTGGAGCTGGGCCTTCCCTTCCTTCAGCCGAGTCCTGTCAAGGATCATTAGAAAACACAGCGGTTGAGAGGCAGGAGAGGAAGCATCCGCCTAGAGAGAAAAAGAGTCAAAATATTTGTTGAGCTCCTCCCAGGTGTGGGGCACTGTACTAAGTGCTCTACTCCTTTAATCCTCAAAACCAGTTGTTAGTATGTCCCCAGTTTCACCGAAACTGAACTAAGAAACAGAGAGGTTAAATAACTTGCCCAAGGGCACAGAGCTAGGAAGCTGGGGCCTGGGAGGCGGCCAGGTGGCCTGACCCCAGAGCCACACGGCTGATTCGCATCATGCTCTGCTCTGTCCACCCAGACCGCGTGGGCTGCACTGGCCTTACGGCAGACGCCACCATCTCCAAGGTTTCAAAACGTCCCACCCGAGTGGTTGTTGTCCTACATGAAAGGCTGTGGGCATCATGCCCCGGAGTCTCGTTCAGAGGTGGCTGCAGGGTTTGTTTCCCTTTAACACCCAGTCTGGGCTCAAAGCACCTAAGTGGCTTGCCCCCAGGTCTCCAGCCTTGGGTGGGGGTGCTGAAGCTTGAGTCCAGACCACCTGCTCATCCTCCCTCTGCGGTGGAGAGCAGAGGTCAAGGGCAGCCCAAGGGCAGCCCCTTGACCAAGGGGCTGTAAAGCCAGTCAAACAGCTGAGCTTCGTTGTATCCCAGTTTGCCAATCATGGGCATCCACTGCCGAGGAGGCAGAAAGGAGTAGTGAGCTGCTGGTCTCCCAGCCGTGCCAACCCTACCATGGGAGGAGTGAAGGGTCTTGAAGAGGCACAGGGCAGTCAGGGGTGTTCCTGCTCCCAGGTTCAGACTGCTCATCAGCAGGCCTGTGCAGGCCCCAGGAAGAAGGCCCGAGGGGCTGGGTGTGCCTGAGAGAAAGCGGAGGAGACAGGTCCTCTCAGGTAACTACAGGAGGAGGATACTAGACTGGGCTCCTGGGGTCCCGATACCCTCGCCTCTATTGAAGGAACGTGGAAGGGTCCCTCCTGCTTGTCCCAACTCCCACCTCCACCCCCAGACACATATTTAAGATCTGTTCCTGTGATCAAACAACAAAGTGGCCTGGTCCAGGAAGCTTCTTCCCCATCCCATGAGCACCCGCAGTGTGCTTTACTTTTCAGTTCAGTTCAGTCGCTGAGTCGTGTCCGACTCTTTGCGACCCCATGAATCGCAGCACGCCAGGCCTCCCTGTCCATCACCAACTCCCGGAGTTCACTCAGACGCACGTCCATCGAGTCAGTGATGCCATCCAGCCATCTCATCCTCTGTCATCCCCTTCTCCTCCTGCCCCCAATCCCTCCCAGCACCAGAGTCTTTTCCAATGAGTTAGCTCTTTGCATGAGGCGGCCAAAGTACTGGAGTTTCAGCTTTAGCATCATTCCTTCCAAAGAACACTCAGGGCTGATCTCCTTTAGAATGGACTGGTTGGATCTCCTTGCAGTCCAAGGGACTCTCAGGAGTCTTCTCCAACACCACAGTTTAAAAGCATCAATTCTTCAGCGCTCAGCTTTCTTCACAGTCCAACTTTCACATCCATACATGACCACTGGAAAAACCATAGCCTTGACTAGACGGACCTTTGTTGGCAAAGTAATGTCTCTGCTTTTGAATATGCTATCTAGGTTGGTCATAACTATTCTTCCAAGGAGTAAACGTCTTTTAATTTCATGGCTGCAGTCACCATCTGCAGTGATTTTGGAGCCCTCTATTATGTGCTGTGAGCTCTGTGGGGCTGTACCTGACTTCCCTAGAGGAGTAACTGCTCTCGCCCCATCCCTCTCCTTCTCCAAGAAGCCCCAGGTGACCTGTCCCTCTTTTCTTTTTTTGGTAGGTGGCAATTGTAATAAGAGAACATACATATGAGACTTATCTTGGCAGCCACAAGATGAATAGATCTATGCCGCAACCTGCCAGAATCTTAAAAGTTAATAGAGGGCTTGACTGGAGTCAGTCATATATTTGGGCTTCCCTGATGGCTAAATCGGTAAAGAACCTGCCTGCAATGCAACAGACAGGTTCAATCCCTGGGTCAGGAAGATCCCCTGGAGAAGGAAAGGGCAACCCACTGCAGCATCCTTGCCTGGGAAATCCCATGGACAGAGGGGCCTGGCGGGCTACAGTCCATAGGGTAGCAAAGAGTCAGACACGACTGAAGCAACTTAGCACACACGAATGCGGTCATATATTCAATTCAAGAGGTTTTCAACAACATCTTACTCTCTCAAGGCTAAAGTGTCCTAAAAATGGCCACTAATATGGGATTTGTAGTCAGGACATACCTTTCAAGGACAGGAGAGAGGGTGAGAAACCTCTGATTGCTCAGGTCCAGCCCTTGAGGCAACCAGTAGTAGTTTCATCCTCTTGATGACCTCCTCCGACATTGCTACAACAGATATTTCAATCATCTGCTATGTATCAGGTAAGGTGTTTGACTCTAAGGAACCAAACTAAGCAAACTAGATATGGTTTCTTCAGTTGATCAGAATCTTGGAGGTACTGGGGAGGAATAAGTTTTCCTTTACCTTTCTAGGTTCTTCTGGCTGGTCAAAGAATTAAACTGACAGGAGAAAACCAAAGTTCAACAGCATGTATACATGAGAGACCCAGGAAGACTCAGTAACTCATCAGAATGGCTGAAACAGTCACCTTAAATATCGTCTTTCGCTAAAGACAAAAGAGGGTGTTGGGGCTAGTGGTTTGGGGAGGAAGGCAGCTGACATGAAGATGGAAAGCAAGTGTTCGGTAAACAAATGTTTGCCGGGCCATGTACAGACAGTGGGACACAGAGAGGAATATTAGCAAATAGACTTTTCTCAGTTTCTGCCTGTCTACATGCCTAGTTAATGCTCTAGTTATCCATGGTGATAGTTCTATTACTGTAATAGACCCTCTAATGTAATTCTTTAGGCAACTAAGGGGAAAGGTCAAAGTTTCTTCCTGAGTCTTTTGGGCCTTGATTGTTTTCAGCTTGAAATAACCTGCATTTCAGAGAGACATTTTAGAGTGGCAAAGCTTGCTTCCCTGCAGAGGAAAGAGACTTTGAAAAGCCGTAACACTGAAGTATGATGTGTGTCCTGTTAGGGAAATACAGGATGCTGCGAGGCCCAAACTGGGATACTTCATCTAATCTGTGATACTTCATCTAATCTGTGATAGGGAAGTCTTCCCTGGTTGTGATTTTTTTGATGAAACTGGAAGGATGAGTAAGAATTAGCAAGCTTAAGGGGCCTGCCGTTCCCACCCTCCCCAACCATGGACCCTCAGCTGAGTCCATCAGCCCATTTAATCCTCACCATAACACCTGGGGGAGACTCTGTTATTGTGCCCCCCACCATCAAGGATTGAGGCTTGATGAGTCTCAACCTTGAGACACTGAGGCTGAGAGAGATGAAGGAAATTGTTTTAGTGGGTATTTGAACCCAAGGGGTCTGACTTTAGTGCCTGCTGCTTTAGAACCATTCAGCTGCCTCTTATCACCTGCTTGGGCCTGGTAGTCCCTCCCATAGAGGCTGCTGTCTGTCTCATTCTTTGCCCACCGGGCCCGGTGCCAAACAGCATCAGCAGTTCAGCAATGAGCTAACTTGGAGCAGTGTAAAAGGTCTTCCTGGCTAAAGGGATTAGTGGTAGCAGCGGTTTTTCAGGAGGGCTGGGGCAGGGGCTGAATGGGGCTCTACAGAATCCTGAAGGAAGAGTCAGGTGGGCTCACCTTAGCCCTCAGCACTCAGGGCGGGACCAGGCTCCTGGAGGGGGGGCATTGGGGAGGGCAGGCGCAGGCGGGGCAGTTGCTTTGTTAGTCTGTGTTTGGTTTCCCTTCCCCCCACCAGATCTCCCTCCCCCTAAGCAGATCTCAGGGCCTGCCCCTTCCTCTGGCCCAGAAACCCTGTTAATCAATTTTTCATGTGTGTGTGTTCTCCAGATACCTCCACACCAGAGGCTGACCCTCCGTGACTTAGTCACGCCTCCCTATCTATTAGAGGCAGGATGTGCCCCAGTTGAGTGGCCCTGAGTAAGTGGGAACTTCCCAGAGCTCCAAAACAGGGGGGAATCGACAGATGTGCAGAGACAGGCCCAGAAAGGGTTAATCAGAGAGCAGCCTTAAAGAGGGTCCAGTCACAGGCTGAGAGGGTGGCCTCCAGGCTCCAATGGGCAACTCGAGTGAAAGAACACTAGGCTGGGTGGTGGTGGCTTGACCTGCAGCCTTGAGCATCAGGAAGTTGTGCCTCAAGAGTCGTTTTGTTGTCCCTGGGATCCCTGGCTGCCCTACTGACACGCAAGTCACTAATGACCCTCCCTCCTCCGAGGCCCTCTGGCCATCCCTAAGCCCCTCACTCTCAGTCCCAGGAAAACGGACTTGAGGAACCTGCAGCTGGGCTGCTCCCTTACTGGCAGTGTGGTCTGGGGTACTTTCCACCCAAGTCTTGGGCTTTGGTGACCGACAATGATTTCCTTGCCTCGGCTGGACACACATGGACGGCCCTTTCTGATATTCCCCCTCTACTTGGAGCTGTGTGGTCCCCAGTCAGGGCCGCGCGAGGAGTCACTTGAGGGTCACTCAAGGGTCACTTGAGTCGCCAGTGACTGGCCTCTACGGAAGGAGGGACTTACTCCAGCCTCTCCACTGCACCCCCACCCTACCCCCGTCCCAGCAGCAGTTGGGTGGATGGCATCTGCCTGTCTGCAGTGTCCAGGCTGAGTGCGTGGGACCTAAGGTTTACAGCCCACCGACTCAGACGAGTCCCTGCCATGTGAATTTTGGTGAGACCTAAATCACCCTCTGTGCCTCATCTTCTTCCTATAAACCGCTAACAACTCCCATTCCAAAAGCTTGTTGTAAAGGTTACACTAGAGGCTGGAAGCGTTTGCACAGCGCCAGGCACAAAGTAAATACTTCATAAACAGCAGCTGCTATTAATTACAACTCCACCTGGTGCTGATCCCCACCTCCCTCACCCCTCCCAGGTTGGGGAATCCTCGAGCCCACCCGGTGGAGGAAGATTGGTGCGCCCCCTTGTGCCGCCAGCCACTGTCCTGATCCCCAGTTTAGCCCCTCTGCAGCCCTGAGCCCCTCTTCAGACACTAGTTGGCACCCCTCCCCGCTTTCCCATCACGGCCCGCCTGAGGCCAGGATGTGCTTTCGGGCTGGCGGGTACTGGAGCAGGGCCCGGTCACTCCCCTGAGCTCGAGTGCTGGGAACCGCCCCGCGCCCCCTCCAACCCCCCTTCGTGCGGGGAGGGGCCGGCCCTGGGGCGCCTTAAAAACCAGAGCTGGCGCTCGGGTCGCCGCTTTGAGCAGGATCCAACGTCGCTGCGGCTACCCTTAACCACTCGCAGACCCCCCACAGCCATGGCCAGCAAGGGCTTGCAGGACCTGAAGCAGCAAGTGGAAGGGGCGGCCCAGGAAGCGGGTGAGAACAGAGCGCGCCGCGGGCCCACCCGATGGACGCGGGGGTTGAGGGGCGCAAGCCAGTGGACTGTGCAGCCAGAAAGTCAAGGGGGTGGGGGTGGCTCCGGCAGGAAGGGCTCTCTCCAGAGCTGCAGGGACCTGGCAGGACGCCCACCCCGACCGGCTCAGGAATGATGCCTTGAGGCAAGGGGGAGAACAGCGGTGCCTGGGCGGGGTGAGGCACTGGGCATTGCCAGAGCCAATCCGAGGAGGCTGCGAAGGCGGGGAGCGGCCCCACCCGGCCCTTAGGGGAGAGTGAAGGTCCACTGGGAAAGCGGACTCTGCCACCAGGCCATCTCTGCCTGCCAGGGTCCCAGAGGCCCACAGAACCAGGATGGGATGAGGAAGGCAGCTCCAGGCTCCCACTGGGCTTTGTTTTGAGCACTCCTCCCTTCCCCCAGTACTAATTCCCCCTTAAGTCCTCACCCAGAGGACCTTCCCACCCTCTCGCGGCCAAGGCAGGTCACTAGTCTTAGTCTCCATCTCCAGCTCTTTCCTCCTCAGACCTGAGGTCACACACCTGGGGCGTGAAGATGGGCTGGGGAGTAGGGGATGTGAGGAGACTCTGGGTGCACCAGCAGCACCTGTTCCAGTTCCGGCTCAGCCCCCCTTGGGACTCCAGCTCCCAATCAGTCCTATGCATATCCCAGTCAGCAGACAACACCTAAACCCACCCCATCCTTCATCAGTGCCCTAGGAAAGCAAGCAGTTGCTCCCCTAGGCCAAAACGGTAGCAGGAAGCCTCGGCTTACAGCACCCTTCCTTCTGGCCCTAAATTTTCCCATCTGTAGGCTGAGTGCAGAGGCTCCTGCCCTGTGGTCTTGACTGTGCTATGTCAGACAAGGAACCCAGGGACCTCTGTGAGCAGCAGATCCAGGGCCTGCCTGACCCCCATGCACCTGGCCCCTGGTCTGGGTAAGGTAGGCCCTTTACTGTTCAGCAGATCGCTGAAGGCCAGAGCACCTGTCTGCCTACCCAGCAGGGGGGACACATCTGAGCTCCTGGAAATCCTGTTCTCCACAGGTATAAACTCTGGTATAGAGGCGATGGCCTGACCTTGTAAGTTTCCCCTCTTTCCTGCATTTCATTTGCTAATGCCTTAAGCTGCCTGCCCACAGAGGCAACTGGCAGTCATTGCTTGTGCGCCCTCTGGGGAGAGGCACAGAGAGAGGAGGTAGTGAGAATGCCCTGCAAAGTAGAAGTCCCAGTGGTGGGAATTCAGGCATTTGGGCCAAGCTTCTAGGGGAGAAGTTGTTAAAGGGGGCAGTGCTCTTCCTCGGCCATGCCCAGCAGCAGCCACAGCCCAGATGCCAGTTCCAGCCTGGCCCTGCCCTGCCTTCCTTCCTCTGCTGGGTATTTTCTCAGCAGTCCTGAAGATGGCAAGGGAAGCAAGCCAGAGGGAGGAGCCCAGAGTTATAAATAAACAAGGATAATACCCTGGAGTCATGGAAAGGGCTCAGGCCCCTTGCTGACTGAGTGGCCTTGGTCAAAGGACTTTACCTCAATGGCATCCATCCTTGGGCGTGTAAGACAGACCACTCTAGAGAACAGATGGGGTTGGAAGGTGCAGCCCTTGTGGTTAGTGGTATCTCCCCATATCTCTCTGTTCCAGTGACTTCGGCCGGAACAGCAGTTCAGCAAGTGGTGGATCAGGCCACAGAAGCAGGGCAGAAAGGTCTGGTGGGGCTGGTGGGCAAGAGGGTGGATAGCCCCAGCACACCTCCATACTCCACCCAGCCCTTGTCCAGACACACTGTCTCCTCTGCAGACCCTCTATCCTCATTGCTTCCTGGGGAGGGAGCCCCAGGGGAGGCTAACCCTGCATGGCTATGGTTCCCCAGGATCCTGCCCTCAACTTCTCTTTCCTTCCTTCCCCAGCCATGGACCAGGTTGCCAAGACTACCCAGGAAACCATCGACAAGACTGCTAACCAGGCCTCTGAGGCTTTCTCGGGTTTTGGGAAAAAATTTGGCCTCCTGAAATGACAGAAGGGAGAAATGGGTGACTCCCTTCGAGGCCCGGAGCTTTGGCAGGCTCTTGGTGGGCCACCTCATTAAAACATATATTCCTACCCTGGGCCCACTTCATGACTCCTACACTGGGCCCAGCCCTCCCTCGCTTAGAGCAGAGCCTCAGCCCAGAAACTCAGCCCCTAGTCCAGAGACAGTCCTGCCATTCCAAATACGGAGGAAACCCAGACTGATTGTCCAGGAACTCATTTTTCTTTTCTCAACCGCGTATCCCCACTCTCCCTTATTTTAAGTTCGAACCCCATTTAGGTACATGCCTCTCCCCGCCCCCGATTCCAAAACCGCTCCCCCAGTTCCAGGAACCCGGCCCTTCCTAGAAAGGGCATACTCGATCCCCAGATCCTCGGGGAGCTCAGCTCTGGGCGGGGGACTAAAGGTTCCAACGGCCACGGCCTCTGGAATTCTCCCAGCGAGCTGAGCCAGGAGGCTGGGAGCATCGAAGCAATCCAGAGCTGGGCGCCGGCGAGGACTTCAGGCGGCAGGAACTCTCGGGGAAGACAGGGGACGCAGGGGAGTGGTTCTGGCCCTAGCCACTCTAACCAGCCCGTTCGGTGTTTGTGCGACGGCCGCACCCAGCGGTGAGTCACCGGGCGGGACCAGGAGGGCGAGGACACGCCCCGAAGACCTGGGCCCCGCCCGATTGATTTGGTTGGCGCGGCCGCCAAGAGCTCCGCCCACGACACGCCCCCCGGGAGGGCCCTGTGGCGCACAGGACTGTGCACGTGAGCGCGTTGCACGCGGGCCTGAAGCGCAGGCACCCGGCAGACTGCGTGCGCGCGCTAGACCACTCCCGTTGACACCCCTTCCGTTCCGGATGCGCCAGTATCTTCTGGCCTAGGGTGGAGACCGGCGTTTTTGTCTGGCAGGTCCCCAAGACTGTCTAGAGTTCGGCAAACTTTATTCCCTCCAACCTCCCCTGCACGTGTCCACGTGTTCGTGCACGCGATACCAGCTCTGGGTAAGCCCTGCTGGTGGGTGACTCATCGTTGCCACAGGATAAGCCCAGCCCTGGCGCCGGGCGCTGGCGGCCCTCTTCATCAGAACCCTTGCCGCACCTTGGCTGGTAACGCCCCATTCCCTTTCCCCACCTCCCCGCCTTTGTACACACTGTTCCCCCCGTCCGCATGATCTTGTTCTCTTCTGGACGAGTACGTACATAGACATGCCGTTTAAACTCTGGCTACAAGGCACTTCCAGTTCAGGGGAGACTGATAGAAAAAAGCGTCGTCCTAGAGGCTTTCGGCGACCTGCCAGCAGGGTGCAGCGTCGCGTCCACCCCCCGCACCCCTCCCCGTCACACCCCCAGCCCAAGTCTTTCTGTGTGTAGCCATCTGCCCAGGGGACCTTTCCTTTCTCCAATCCGAGATCCCTCCCAAGGAAGCAATAGGTTTCCTTCCTAATCCTTGGTATCTGTCACCCTCACCGCAGGGCCAAGCTCAGTTTCACGGTTTGTTCCTGTTTCTGACTTCCCCAAAGAAGGCCTCACCTGGTCTACAAAATGGGCCAAGACCTAAAGGGAAGGTCCTGGAAGAGATACCTGGAGTAATGTGGAGGTGCTTCCAGCATCTCCAGGAGCCCCTGCCCCCAGAAGAGGATGCCAGTGTTGGGAGAGATCACGTGGGGCCACACCCAGAGGCGGGTGGGGCTGAACTGTCAGAGCCTTCAGGTCCTTTTTGGTCGGCAACCTTCCCCTGCCTGACTCAGGAGAAATCCCAGTTGGCCCAACAATCTTTCTTAATCCTATTTTCCTTCTGAGTGTGTTGGCCTTAGGAATGAGTGTGTGAGCCATCTCAGACCAAGGAGAGGAGGAGTTGGGTCTGAGGACCAGGAGACTTCTAGGAAAGGGTTTCTCATCCTCCAAGAAAAGACGAAGCATTTCTTCCTCTTCCACTGGACACTTTTGTGACCGGAAATGATGCTTAGGACTCTGGCAGCCACTTCTAACCTCAGGAGGAAGGAGCCAGAGGAAAGCCAACTTGCTGATTAGGGCAGAGCAGAAGTATGAGAAGAACCTATATCCCAAGTTATTTTATTGAGTCCCTAACTTAACCAGTCCTGCACCTGCACAGTAGGCGAAAGGATCAGTTTTCTCATCGTTTAAGCTGCTGTGAAGTATGTTTCTATTACAAAGAAAAGCTAAAATCCTGATGTTGACTCAGTGATAGTAGGGTCCTTCCTTTGCAGCCTCCCTCGCCGCCTCAGCCTCCTTGCTCAACATGCCGCCCTCTCAGTTTCAGCCCTGTTGACCTCAGTTCATTTCCGTCGTGCGTCAGCTCAGCTCCATCTGTGTGTGTGCTGTTTCTTTTTTTTTCTACCTGGAATGCTGTCCATCCTTCCCCATAAATCACCCTTGTCTAGGTGGCTTCTGCTCTTTCGTCCTTCAGATCTCGGCTTCCCAGATCGGCCCCCAACAAACACAGAATGGGTCCAGCCACTGCCGGTGTGCTTCTTTCCCCACTTATGGACTAATGAGGGGCTCTCCTGTGTGCTTAGCTCTGATGGCTGTCCACAGGCTGCAGCCAAGTCCCCTGTGCTGATGAGTGCGTGCCCAGTGTCTAGAGTGGGGCTCTGGCAGCATCCGCCGAATGAAAGCAGGGATGATGGTCCGCTGGTTCTCCTCCCAGGTAACAGAATCGCCATGCTAGGTCCCCTCTAGTGCCGACTCTACCGGGCAGCCCCTGCGTGTCTCTCTGCCCCGAGCATGGGATGCCTCTGCATTCCTCGATTCCCCCAACACCGAGCCCTGGGGGTGCGGCCAGGTTGGACTTGTCTTTGGCTATATGTCTGGGTCAAGGTGGACGTGGTGCTACGGAGCCCTGGGAGCCTGCAGGAGCCCAGGCCTGTCTCCATGAGGTTCATGAAGTTAGTGAAACCCAGACAGGCTCAGGAGAAGAAGGCTGTGGCCTCTGCACCTGCTGGGTCTTGGTCAGGTCTCCAGAGATGATTCTCCCATTAGCAGCTCCTCAGGTGGTTCCTGGTTCTCCAAATCCCAGTTCTCCAAGTAGCCAAAGGCAAAGTCACCAACATCACGTTTTGGACTTCAGCTCCGATTCCCATCAAATTACAGATGAGAAGGGCAGAGTTTTCTGCTTTCCACCTTCTCTCCCTTTCTCGTTTGTTTTTGGTGGTTGTTGGTTGTCTCATTTCTCCTTTGTGAAAATGCATAGTATTTACATTCCATTCCTCCACACCTTTGTTTTGCCTTAGATCTGTAACTGAAGATACTAGAAGCAGCCTGCCATTGTCTGCTGAAGTATTTTCTATTATCTCTTGGTTGGTTGGACGTAGTCCTCTAGAAGTTTCCTCAAGAATGAAATATTTTCAGATGAACTGAGAAGACGTCTGGGATGTGAACTGAGAATTATTAGAGCTAGGCCCCTTGGGTTACAGCAGTGTGTCCATGAGGGTTCATGGTGTTCTGTTTTTTGTGTGTGGCATTTTCTATTTTTAAAAAGGTTAAAAAGTTAAAAATTAAGAAAGAAGAGCTCATGTGAACCATATTCTGTGCTCTTAAGTGTGTGGAAATGTTAGTCTGCAGCCTTTATACTTTATCCTCAACTGGGTTTGAAATGTTCAGCTCACACTTTCTTCCTTGAGTGTCTTCTAGAAATGGCTGCAGTGCCTTCTGCCACAGACTGAATAAGTCTGATTTCTATTTCACTGGAATTTCTTCTTTTTATTTATTTATGGCTGTGCTGGGTCTTTGTTGCTGTGTTGTTCCTTGTTGCCCCGTGGAGTTTCAGGAAGGGGAAATGGGACTCCTTAGGGTTTAAGCTGCTGTCATGTTGCTTCCAGACCTGGAAGTCTGGCAGGCTAAGCTGGTGTTCTCTGTTTATAGAGAATGCACATATTCGGTGGTGTTTACTCCCTGCCCTCGCCCTGGGAACTTGCCTCTTGAACCGCATTTCCCAGGCTCCCTTACCTTCCGGACTTGTTGGGTTTGGCTGCAGGGGATATCAGTAGGAGATGGAGAAGAGATGAGTTTATGCCTCCTGCCCTCTTCTTGCCGGGCATGGTTGGGCAGTGGCCTTGTTCCTCTGCTGGCCGTGGCAGCTCCTGTCTGCTGACCCTCTCCTATAGCTGGAGCTCGCATCAGGGTCTACAGCCCCTCCAGGCCAAGGGTCCCCCATTGCTCCAAGTCCCCGGCAGCCTTGTCATCTCTCATTGACTCCCTTAAGTCTGCCCACACCTTTGTGAACTCTCCATTTCCTCAGCTACCCCTCTGATGTGCCCTCTGCCCATGGGTGTATGAGAGCTGGGTTGCTAGGGAAGTCTTCTTTTGGTGACTGACAAACCAAGTCTCCTGGAATCTCTTCTTGGCTCCCCTGTGACTGGAATGGGTCTGTATGTATAAGATGTATGGGCTCTGTATGTACTGGGAGCTCAGATCCATGAAGCAGAAGTAGGAGAAAGCATAGGCAGGATAACAGTTATAAAACTCTTGCTGTTCATGACATTTGCAGTCACAGGATTAAAAAAAAATTATCATGCTTCAGATGTGAGACAGCCCTAAGTATTTAAGCATAGTTAAACTTTTGATTCCCCCAGAATTGTTCATTGCTCAGTTGGCAAATTGCTTTTGAAAAATTGGCTCTCCTTGACTTGATGATGGAGTCATCTGGTCCTTTGCCAGACTGGGTTGTTGAGCAGATTCCATTTGAATAATTAGTTGACTCTTGTTAAAGCTCAATTCTCGAAGCCCCAAGTGTAGGACTTGACCTTCTGACTCAGGACAAGCTGACTCGGCTGCCTGTGTTCAAGGCCTGCTCTGTGGGGACCCATCATGACAGGCTTCTGCCCAGATGGGGTGTTTCCTACCTGAGTCACCCCAACCTCATCCAGGGAGGAGTAACCGAAGCCCAACCCCTTAGACCAGAAGCCTTCTTAGGAGGGTATGAGACTGTCCTAGGTTCTTTGGGCTGGAAAGGAGTCCAGCCTCAGGGAGCCCAGATGGGCTGGGCTGAGCTGAGAGGCCAGGGAGCTGGTCAGAGCTACAGTGGGAAGGCTGGTGGGACTAGAAGTGGGCCAGAGCACCAAGGTCTGGGGCCCAAATCCAGTCTTGAGCAGCTTGGCCTCTCCAGGCCTTCCCTCTCCCTGTTGCATTTGGGATCTGTACCTGAACCCAGCCTTGTCAGGAGATTTGGGGCCATGATATGTTGTCACTGGAGTCTGGGTGCTCACACCAGGGCCGTGCATTAAGGAGGAGAGGGTCCCCTGGGCCAGGGGATGCAGTGAAGGTAAGAGCAGTCTGGCAGGGAGGAGGAAAAGTGCAGCCAGAGGGCTCCTGGCTGGCTCTGGGCCCAGAGTCCTGCTGAGTGGCTGAGCCCTGATGGGCCTGTCAAGGAGCTGGTGAGCTCCCAAGGAGAGGGCCACAGTGACGAGTGCCCGAGGGTGGGCACTGGCGCAGTGGCGTCATGGGGTCTGGAAGCCATCCCAGAGCTGGTGGCTGACACCGCCATCCTGTCAAGGGGTCCAGCAGAAAGGACCCATGTAGGGGTGGAGGACACACGCAACCTCAGAAGGAACAGGCAGGGGGCTTTGATGGGCCCAGGGAGCGTCCCCATGGGTCTCTCAGGCCAGTTCCCAACGGCCATGTCCCAGAAGCGCCCCCACCCTTGGCAGTGTTGTCCAAAACCATGAGCAGAACTCTCTGGGATTTGGATGTAACAGGGAGGCCAGAGTCATCTAGACCTGCTTAAACTGCAGGGCCCCTCACTTTCATGGCCACTTCTGAGTCCACAGGGTCAAACATATACGTGTGTGTGTGTGTGTGTGTGTGTGTGTGTATTCACACGGATAGTAATATTCTTTTTCTTAAAGGGACTCTCCAAATTGTTTAAGACCTGATCAGCTCCTGCTTATGGCACGTGTGGGGCTATGGCCTTGTGACCCAGAGTTCCTGCTGGCTCTACTATCCACTGCCCACCCTAGGGCGGTTGGCCACTGCCCAGGGCCTCCCAGCACCACTCAGGAATGTGGGAGGGCCTCGACTCCTTAAGCCTGTATCAGGTAAACACTAATTAGACCCTGCCACTCCCTCCTGGACTCCCCTGAGGGGTAAGGGAGCCTGTCTGGGGGGAGCAGCCTCAAACTCCTGCCCCAGGCCTGGGCTTTATGAGCAAGTCCTTGAAAGGGCCTTCCCTCCATGACCCCTAGCCAGTGGGAGTTCCATCTCCAAGCCCTCTCACTCCGAGGCAGCTTTATACCCCTGCCGCTGTTTGTTCCACCCACTGATTGGTCAGGGCTCACTGCCAAGCAGCATGGACCTAGCTAGCATCTCTAGCACATCACTGATAAGAGGGTGGGAATGGAAGTTTACCACGAGTTTGCATGCCTGGCCCCACCGACTATCAGTGACAAGGCCAGGAAGGCATGGATGCCCCCATTTTATAGATGAAGAAACTGAGGCTCAGCTGGGCTAGTGACTAAGGGAAGCAACATGTGATACGTGGCTTGAGGCATCTCTCTCCATCCTGAGTAACTCGGAAGGCAGTCTGGCTCCCTAAGCATGTAATGTTTCAGGGACTGGTAGAGCTTCTTTCCGGGAACTCTTGCTACAGCCAGAAGCACATCCCCAGTTGGTGGCAGGGTCCTCCATTTACTCCCATAGGACCTCTTGGGTGGGCACTTCTGACTTCACAGGGCTTCCCTAAGAGGCCAGGCCCCAAAGTGCGAGGAGGACTGGGTTCCCTTACCTGCAGGCTGCCTAAGTGCTGGGCCACCTGGGTGCTCCCGTGAGAACCAGGTAACTGCAAGTCAGGGACTACTAGACTTCTGGTCAACGCTGCAACCTTCTCTGCCTTGGGCCAGGCACGCCCTCATTTCTCTACTCCCCAACACTGTCCAGGGGAGGCTGAAAGGCCATTCTGCTGAGCTGAGTTGTTGGGAATAGGGAGGGCAGTGGCCTCCACTCCACTTGTATTCCTGGCCTGGGGCTGCGCAGGTACCCAGCCTTAGAAAACGCTACACCCCTGACTAGGCCACCCTAGGGATAGTAGGCAGCAGGCTGGAAGTTCTTGGCCTTGTCTGGATACACAACTGTGCCCAGACTGCCAAGAGTCCAGGGGACTGGCAGGGCTGAGGTCCCCAAATGCCTCTCACCCTACAGGACACTAGGCCTTTTGCCTTGGGAGAGGGGTATGTCCCAGAACCGAGCTCTGTCCAGCCTCATGCTCCCGGTCCCTGCTCCTCATGGGGTCTCAGGTTATGGGGAGTGGGGGTTTCATGTTGCCAGAGGAGCACTTCGCCAGGCACAGCATTGGGGTGGCCCCACCCAGCTTCTTCCTCCTGAGCCTGTGCTGACTCACCACCAGCGTGAGTGCTCATGTCCCAGAGCCCGGCCAGGTATCAGAGGCATCTATAAAAGCAGACTGGTCCAGGCCCCAGCATCCTGCTTGATTACCACCTGTTGCCACACAATGCTGGGAGGCCTGGGGAAGCTAGCTGCCGAGGGCCTGGCCCACCGCACGGAGAAGGCCACAGAGGAAGCTGGTAAGGACCCTGGGGCTCCTTTCCCCTTGCGATGTTCCTCCCACTGGGGGACTCAGGACAGACTTGACTGGGCCAGTGAAAAGCTCATCCCAGCAGGATTTGGGCAGGCTTTGGTCCCATGGAGAACCAAGGATGATCAGCTCCACAGGCATGGAGGTAGGGGACTGTAGAAGCTAAACCAATAGGAGCCGCGAGAGGTCCACTGCCCCAGCAACCCGCCTGGTTAGACCTGTTTTGCCCCCCACCCCCTAGGCTTGACACATTCTTGGGGTCTGTGGCTGTGGGACGGAGGCGGCAGCTCAGAGGAGGCCCCTCGTAGCAGGAGGGGAGCCAGGGTGCTGGGTGAGCAGCTGGTGACTTGGCTCCTTGCCTCTGGAAACCAGCAGTGGGTGGGAGGCTTTCATGTTAAAAGAGCTTATTCTAAGTATCCTATAGATGCTATAGGAAAAGGAAGGTGGATTTTAATTTTTTACCATAACTTTAAAGCATCAAAGATTTCTTGCTGCAGAATCACCAAGTTTGATTGTGTTCAAAGTCAGCCCCTAGAGCTTACACAAAGAACATTTTCAGTTTCTGCAAAGTCCCCAGAAACTCTTTTTTGCACATCAGCCCTTGGATACAGAGAAGCTGATCCAAGCCCTACCCGTTTGACATTTTGTGAAAGCAGCTTGTGCCCAAGTTTGCTGTTCTCTTTCTAAATGGCTGCAAACATGTCTGTGTTTCATTTTAGCTTTGCAACTGCTGTTGACCGCCTGCTTTCATCTTGACCAGCTCTCTGAGCGCTGTGTTATTCCCAGGACAAGGGAACCCAAGCAGTGGAGTTAATTCTAGGAGTTAGAATCTGAAATAGTCCTTCTGGCCCAACATCTTTCAGCTCTAGCACGTTACCACCCTAGGAGGGCAGAGAGTTTTGTCTCATTGGAGAAACTGCTTTGGGGGACTTGGTGTTGCTGTGGGAGGGGAGTGGTGGTGGTGGGGGTGAAGCTTTGGCATTCAGCCTCCTGCTGCGGCCTCCATTCAGCCATAGGCAGAGGAGCAGCTCACCTGAGAGGCGTGGTGACCTGGGAAATAGGCCCAGCCTTGGCTCCAGGTCCCCAGCCTACAGGAAGGCCTGCTCGTCAGCATTCCAGGCCTTGCTGGGCAAGGGACTCGGAGAGCCCTGTGCCCTGCCAGCTTGGCTGCTAGCAGCCGGGTCCCACTCCAGCCTCTGAAGGAAGCCAGCTGGGGGCTCTTGGTGAGCAGCTTGTCCTGTCCCGGCGGGAGTAGCATCCCGGCGGCCCTTTGGGGATATGCAGGGCTGTCTGGGCCCTGCCGTGAGTAGCATCCTGGCGGCCCTTTGGGGATACCCAGGGCTGTCTGGGCCCTGCCGTGAGGACGGGCAGCTTACACTGTGCTCTCACTCTGGGCTTGTCTCATCTTTTCAGTTCATGTTGTGGAGGGAGTGGTGAAGGAGGTGATAGACCATGCCAAGGAGGCTGGAGAGAAAGGTAAGGCCAAGTTCGGGTGGGAAGGAGGGAAGCTGGGTGTTGGCGGCAACCTGCTCCTTGCCTAGCCAGGCCAAGCCCTGCCCCCGAGGTTGCTTCCTTCCGGCTGGGGTGCATTCCCTGCGCTCAGCTGAGATGTCACACTGTACTTGCTGCAGCAGGAACCATCTAGGTAGTCCTCTCTGTGGGATGTTAATAGGATGGTGTCACGAAAGATCAGGCGGCAGTGTGCTGGGACAAAACATTGGAGACATAAAGTATATATTTGTATAAATACGTATTTGTTTAAATGTTTATATGCTTGTTTATATGTTTCTGTATCACAGTGTACAAAGCTTGTGTATGTCTCGCTCCTTACAACAAAGTAGTTTGCAGATAGATTAGGACTTAAATATAAATACATGAAATTATTGAATTCATAGAAAAGAACATAGATTTTGGCATAATCTCAGAGAATGGAGGATCTTTTTAATGACGACAGAAGATCCAAAGGCCACAAAGGAAATATTAGGTAAACTGGACAGTGTGTGCTAGGTCACTTCAACCGTGTCCAACTTTCTGTGACCCCATGGCCCATAGCCCACCAGGCTCCTCTGTTCATGGGATTCTCCAGGAAAGAATACTGGAGTGGGTTGCCATTTCCTTCTACTAAATTGGATGGTATAAAACTTAAAAAATTTCCATAGTGAAAAAAAAAATACCATAAGCCAAAGAAAAGAAAAACCACAAACTGAACAAAAATATTTGTAGTAGAAATGATAACCCAATATAAAAATGACCAAAAGATATAAACAGTTCACAGAAAAATGAAGCCTGAGTAGGCAGTACACCCAAAAGCAGATGCCCTATGTCACTAATAGTTGGAGAAATGCAGGCTGTTTGGAGAAATAAAACAAAGTGCGAATGCCTTCATCCAGGAGCTGCGCCCTGCTCTGTCCCACAACGCCTGCAGGGCGCAGCCCAGTGGGGCTGCCGCATCCCACAGCACACTCCAGGCGACACCAGCCCAGCGAGCGACTTGAATTGTTTTCTTTGCTCACCTGGACATTCTTCGTCTTCCTTCCCAACAGCCATTGCTGATGCTTTAAAGAAGGCCCACGAGTCGGGGGAGAAAGCGGTAAAGGAAGTCACTGAGACGGTGACCAACACAGTCACGAATGCTGTCACACATGCAGCAGAAGGCCTGGGCAAACTGGGACAGTGAGCTTGCCTGCCGCCAGCAGGCTCTTCCTGAATCACAATAAAAGGCTGTGATTAACTGTGTACGCTGAGCCCTGGCTTTGTTCCTGTTTGGATGGAAACGTTGCCTGTGTCCCGAGTGTGCCCTCTGCAGTGACAAGGGGCCAGCACCTTGGCTCGCACTGGGGGCCACACAGTTCCCTGAGATTAATCAGATGTGCTGCTCTAGGTTTATGATCTCTCGTGTCAGCAAGGAGCTCTTGAGGACTGTTGGTGTCTGTGCTACCTCTCCTAAAAGACTATTTCCCCAGAAACTATGCAAAGCTTTCAAACACCTCAGTGCTTCCAGGATACCCCAAGAAAGGACCACAGTTCAGCTTACATGCTATTTGGGTTTTCTTTGAATGTTCTTGCAGGAGTCAGGGAAGATAACAGGCCAACTGAGCTGGGCAGGATCAGGCAGACTGCTTCAGGTTCTCAAAGAGGCTTTAGAGAACTGTTTCTTCTGGACAGTCACAGAATCGTGATTGTCATGGAGAAACTGAATCTGCCCCCCATTGGAGACTCTGTCAAGCCTCTGCTCAGAGACGTGCATTAGGCTTAAATTGGCTGTAGCAGGCAAGAGAGCCTGGCCTTCCCTCCTTCCTGCCATGAATGAATCAGTACCATAAAAGGTGTTTTGTGGAACGAGTTAGTTGCTCACCATATTTCTGATGGTCTTTCAGAATTGGCTTCACAAGTTTCTGAATGGCCCAGGAAAATCCAGTGTCCTGGCTTGAAACGTTTGCTACTGTCCAGCTGGGTCTGGGCCTTGTATCTTGGTTTGGTTTCTGATGACTTCTGAATTCTCCCAATCCAAACCCAAGCTCAAAAGGATGTGACTTGTGAGTTTTAGTGTCAATCAGAACAGGCTCTTTGGACGGCAGTTCCTCTTAGCAGCGTTTATTTTATTCTTCAGGTACACAGACAGAGGCCCACAGGGTGAGGATACATCCTGACATATTTGTGATAACACGAGATCAGAAACACCCTAAAATGGTAATCAGAAATCACTTGGTTGGCAAGCTTAATTGTGCTTATTAGGTTTGACACACACTATAGAACTGACATTTATTACTTCTAGCATATTTATAATGCCTTAGCATGAAAAATGGGACTTTTGCTTAGATGGCCATCTAAGGACTGGATAACAATTACTGCATTTCTATGAAATGGAATACTCTGTGGCTGTTAAGGGACTTCCCTCGTATCTCAGCTGGTAAAGAATCCACCTGCAAAGCAGGAGACCCTGGTTTGATTCCTGGGTTGGGGAGATTTGCTGGAGAAGGGACAAGCTACCCACTGCAGTATTCTTGGGCTTCCAAGACATTTATTCCAACACAATAAATGTAATGTGCTTGAATCATCACAAAGCCACCCCCCCCCAACCCCCACCGCCGATCTGTGGGAAAACTGTCTTTCACAGAACTGGTCTCTGGTGCCAAAAAGGTTAGGGACCACTGTGGTAGTAACCTCAAGGCTCACACTCATGGATAAAGGAGAAAATACACGTGTCTCATATATGCCCTTCCTCCGTCCCTGTGCGCAGAATACTCTGTGGCTGTTAAGGGACTTCCCTGGTATCTCAGCTGGTAAAGAATCCACCTGCAAAGCAGGAGACCCTGGTTCAATTCCTGACTTGGGGAGATCTGCTGGAGAAGGGATAGGCTACCCACTGCAGTATTCTTGGGCTTCCCTGGTGGCTGTTAAGAATGAGAAAAATGTACATATATCATTAGGGAACAAATGAGTTAGTAACATGTGAAATATGTATGTAGAACTAGTTCATTTTTTTTCAAAGCAAACAAGAAAACTGGTAGAATATATATGCGTATGTATATAGCAAATGTTAACCATGTCTGTATGTATATAAAATATTAACCGTGTGCAACTCTGTGTTTCTTTGGAAATATGAGGAATCCTCACTTTTTCTATTATATAAATGTAAATGATGCTTGAATTTAAGAGAAAACCAATACAGATATATTTTGAAATGTGGTTATGGAGGCCACATTCTAGCTTATTGAAGACTGCTTCCTAGTTAAGTGCTTCTTAAACTTTGCTGGTTTCATATTTGAAAACCAGTGTAATACGAAAGTACCTTTGTATTCTATTGCGAGTTGATCACTAAAAGGATATCTCCTGTAAGCTTAAATTATAGGTAAGGGCCCATCTCTGGAAAACCTGCCTCCCAGGTAACGAGCATGAAGCTAAAATACCTTTATTTAGCTCTCAGGAAACATGCTGACCAGGCATACCTGCTAGAGTCGGACACGACTGAGCGGCTTCACTTTCCCTTTTCACTTTCATGCACTGGAGAAGAAAATGACAACCCACTCCAGTGTTCTTGCCTGGAGAATCCCAGGGACGGGGGAGTCTGGTGGGCTGCCGTCTCTGGGGTCGCAGAGTCGGACATGACTGAAGTGACTTAGCAGCAGCAGCAGCAGCAGCAGGCACACCTGTGAATGACGACAGGGAGGGAGAAATGAACACATCTCTCCTGGAGGCTGATGGGAACCAGGAAGTGTTTGACTTTACCCCCTCCCCTTTTTGTGTGAAAGAACCCAACCTCAGGCAGGATGGTTCTGTGGCATGTGAGGCCACCATCTTCTTGTGTGCTGGCTTTCTGAATGAAGTTGTTAATCCTTGCCCTAACAACTCATTTCTCCACTTATCGGCCTATAGTGTGGGGAGCAGCATGAGCTGCACCAAAATTTGTTAGAGCTCAAGATTTGCTACTCATGGCTAGCCAGCCCTTGTTGGGGAGTTTTCGGGGAAGGCCCTAGCAACTGCCGGGCCACTTAACCCGAGAATCTTGGCTTCAAAATTCCCCGAAGCAGCACCGGCTTCCCCAGAACTTGGCAACTGGAACAGCAAATCGACATTTAGGAGTTGACAAGCTCCATCCACACAGTAGGGTAAGTTGCTCTGGTGTGTTCAGCCAGAAACTTTTCTCTTCATTTGGGGCTTTTCCTTGGGAATAAGCCAACTTGTTTTATATTTGAGTGGAGTGCCCTGTTGGAAAGCGTAGAGTTGTTGGGCTTTTACTAGACACATGACCAGTTCCTTTGCTGCTCTGATGCTAGCATTGTGCGTGAGGTTTGTGTTTTGTTTGTCTTGAGTTTCTGTCTTTAAAAATGGGGAATATTTTACATATGGTAATATGGATGTTTCAGTGTGCAAGTTCGATGCATGAATCAGGGCACGCAAAGCTGGTGATCTGGGACAACCCAGGGAGATGGGGTAGGGAGGGAGGTGGGGGGCTTCAGGACAGAGGAACACGTGTACACCAGTGGCTGACACATGTTGAAGTATGGCAAAAACCACCACACTATTGTAAAGTAATTAGCCTCCAATTAAAATAAATAAATTTATTTTAAAAATGAATACAAAAGTATGTAATTGCAAGATTGAAAGAAAAAAAAATGGAGACTGTTTGAATTAACCCTAAAGAAAGTTCTCTGAAGCTTATTTTGGATAAGTCATCTGATTACAGCTATGAACCCTGGGTGAGGAGAAGATGCTGTTTTATTGTACTGATAACAATGTGTGAGCACAGTACCTGTTAGGATCACCACAAGGGATTTAGGCAGGGTTATCGTGGGACCCTGTACATTACGTCCTGCTGTCCTTGCTGTGTTAAGTACTTCATTTATGGTCTCCTGTGTTGTTGGCGTCAGAGAAGGCAATGGCACCCCACTCCTGTACTCTTGCTTGGAAAATCTCGTGGATGGAGGAGCCTGGTGTGCTGTAGTCCATGGGGTTGCTAAGAGTCAGACACGACTGAGTGACTTCTTTTCACTTTTCACTTTCATGCATTGGAGAAGGAAATGGCAACCCACTCCAGTGTTCTTGCCTGGAGAATCCCAGGGACGGGGGAGCCTGGTGGGCTGCCATCTATGGGGTCGCACAGAGTTGGACACGACTGAAGTGACTTAGCAGCAGCAGCAGCTGCAGCATGTTGTTGGCGTATGTAACACCCCCAAGACCAAACTTGAGGGTTTGTTTAGGATTTTCTGTTTGTCCTTTGGGTTTGTCATTTCATTTTGTTTGGTATAGCCAAATCAGTTTTGTGATATTTGAAACTTTTAATGATGTCAAATGGAGGAAAGGAATAGGAAAAAAAAACAAACCCCAAAACCCTGTCTCCTCTTGTCTAAAAGTGGGACATTCTCAGGAAGAAAAGGTTCCACTTCATTCCTAAAATCACCAAAAGTTACAAATAGAAGTAAAATAAATATTTATAAAAAGTGTTTAGTCATCTAGACCAGTGATCTTGATTTGCCCCATTTGCCAAAACCTAACCTCTTTTGTAACTGATAGGTTTTTACGTTGTTGTACCTGATTCAGGGCTGAAATTTTGGAGTGGGAACTGTGAGGTCCTTGTATGTATGTGTGTGTGTTTGTATATGTTATAGATTGTAGAAATGACAGCATTACTTAGTAAAACAGCTCTATTGAATTCAGTTCAGTTCAGTCACTCAGTCGTGTCTGACTCTTTGCGACCCCATGAATTGCAGCACGCCAGGCCTCCCTCCCTGTCCATCAGCAACTCCCGAAGTCCACACAAACCCATGTCCATTGGGTTGGTGATGCCATCCAACCATCCTCATCCTCTGTCATCCCCTTCTCCTCCTGCCTTCAATCTTTCCCAGCATCAGGGTCTTTTCAAGTGAGTCAGCTCTTCGCATCATGTGACCAAAGTATTGAAGTTTCAGCTTCAACATCAGTCCTTCTAATGAACACCCAGGACTGATCTCCTTTAGAATGGACTGGTTGGATTTCCTTGCAGTCCAAGGGACTCTCAAGAGTCTTTTCCAACACCACAGTTCAAAAGCATCAATTCTTCGGCACTCAGCTTTCTTTATAGTCCAACTCTCACATCCATACATGACCACTGGAAAAATCATAGCCTTGACTAGATGGACCTTTGTTGACAAATTAACGTCTCTGCTTTTTAATATGCTGTCTATGTTAGTCATAACTTACCTTCCAAGCAGTAAGTGTCTTTTAATTTTATGGCTGCAATCACTATCTGCAGTGATTTTGGAGCCCCCCAAAATAAAGTCAGCCACTGTTTCCACTGTTTCCCTATCTATTTCCCATGAAGTGATAGGACCGGATGTCATGATCTTAGTTTTCTGACTGTTGAGCTTTAAGCCAACTTTTTCGCTCTCCTCTTTCACTTTCATCAAGAGGCTTTTTAGTTCTTCTTCACTTTCTGCCATAAGGGTGGTGTCATCTGCATATCTGAGGTGATTGATATTTCTCCCGGCCATCTTGATTCCAGCTTGTGCTTCTTCCAGCCCAGCGTTTCTCATGATGTACTCTGCATTTAAGTTAAATAAGCAGGGTGACAATATACAGTCTTGACATACTCCTTTCCCAACTTGGAACCAGTCTGTTGTTCCATGTCCAGTTCTAACTGCTTCCTGACCTGCGTACAGGTTTCTCAAGAGGCAGGTCAGGTGGTCTGATGTTCCTATCTCTTTCAAAATTTTCCACAGTTAATTGTGATCCACACAGTCAAAGGTGTTGGCATAGTCAGTAAAGCAGAAATAGATGTTTTTCTGGAACTCTCTTGCTTTTTTGATGATCCAGCGGATGCTGGCAATTTGATCTCTGGTTCCTCTGCCTTTTCTAATACCAGCTTGAACATCTGGAAGTTCATGGTTCACGTATTGCTGAAGCCTGGCTTGGAGAATTTTGAGCATTACTTTATTAGCATGTGAGATGAGTGCAGTTGTGCGGTAGTTTGAGCATTCTTTGGCATTGCCTTTCTTTGGGATTGGAATGAAAACTGACTTTTTCCAGTGTTGTGGCCATTGCTGAGTTTTCCAAATTTGCTGGCATATTGAGTGCAGCACTTTCACAGCATCATCTTTCAGGATTTGAAATCGCTCCACTGGAATTCCATCACCTCCACTAGCTTTGTTCGTAGTGATGCTTCCTAAGGCCCACTTGACTTCACATTCCAAGATGTCTGGCTCTAGGTGAGTGATCACACCATCGTGATTATCTGGGTCATGAAGATCTTTTTTGTACAGTTCTTCTGTGTATTCTTGCCACCTCTTCTTAATATCTTCTGCTTCTGTTAGATCCCTACCACTTCTCTCCTTTATTGAGTCCATCTTTGCATGAATGTTCCCATGGTATCTCTGATTTTCTTGAAGAGATCTCTAGTCTTTCCTGTTCTATTGTTTTCCTCTATTTCTTTGCATTGATCTCTGAGGAAGGCCTTCTTATCTCTCCTTGCTATTCTGTGGAACTCTCCATTCAGACAGTATATCTTTCCTTTTCTCCTTTGCTTTTCACTTCTCTTCTTTTCACAGCTATTTGTAAGTCCTCCCCAGACAGCCATTTTGCTTTTTTGCATTTCTTTTCCATGGGGATGGTCTTGATCCCTGTCTTCTGTACAGTGTCATGAACCTCCGTCCATAGTTCATCAGGCACTGTCTATCAGATCTAGTCCCTTAAATCTATTTTTCACTTCCACTGTATAATCATAAGGGATTTGATTTAGGTCATACCTGAATGGTCTAATGGTTTTCCCTACTTCCTTCAATTTAAGTCTGAATTTGGCAATAAGGAGTTCATGATCTGAGCCACAGTCAGCTCCTGGTCTTGTTTTTGTTGACTGTATAGAGCTTCTCCATCTTTGGCTGCAAAGAATACAATCAGTCTGATTTCGGTGTTGACCATCTGGTGATGTCCATGTGTAGAGTCTTCTCTTGTGTTGTTGGAAGAGGGTGTTTGCTATGACCAGTGTGTTCTCTTGGCAAAACTCTATTACCCTTTGCCCTGCTTCATTCCGCATTCCAAGGCCAAGTTTGCCTGTTACTCCAGGTGTTTCTTGACTTCCTACTTTTGCATTCTAGTCCCCTATAATGAAAAGGACGTCTTTTTTGGGTGTTAGTTCTAGAAGGTCTTGTAGGTCTTCATAGAACCTTTCAGCTTCTTCAGCATTACTGGTTGGGGCATAGACTTGGATTATCGTGATATTGAATGGTTTGCCTTGGAAACAAACAGAGATCATTCTGTCGTTTTTGAGATTGCATCCAAGTACTGAATTTCGGACTCTTTTGTTGACCATGATGGCTACTCCATTACTTCTGAGGGATTCCTGCCCACAGTAGTTTAAATACAATGGTCATCTGAGTTAAATCCACCCATTCCAGTCCATTTTAGTTCGCTTATTCCTAGAATGTCGATGTTCACTCTTGCCTTCTCCTGTTTGACCACTTCCAATTTGCCTTGATTCATGGACCTAACATTCCAGGTTCCTATGCAATATTGCTCTTTACAGCATCAAAGTTTGCTTCTATCATCAGTCACATCCACAACTGGGTGGTGTTTTTGCTTTGGCTCCATCCCTTCATTTTTTTCTGAAGTTATTTCTCCACTGATCTCCATTAACATATTGGGCACGTACCGACCTGGGGAGTTCATCTATTGAATTAGCTTAAAGGAAATTAAGCACTTATATAAATACTCAAATATAAAAATTCTAGCTAGAATGAATTTTGTGTTCATGTGATCTAGGAAATATTCAGTATTAAATTAATATCTGGGATGAAAGTTTGTTTAAGCTTGTTGGTTTGATTTATACAGATTTGTGCTTAGGGTCATCAACATTAAGTATATTACTTTTATTGTACCTAAGTTTATTAGAAATCAAAGAAGACCTGTTCTTGCTACAAAGTTTCTCAGCAAGAAAAATAACAAATGACAAAGCTTTTAAGTAAATAAAATAGAGGTATATGAAGTAAAATTTAGGTAAATTCTATAGGAATAATTGGGCTTCCCAAGTGGCGCTAGTGGTAAAGAACCCGCCTGCCAATGTAGGAGACGTAAGAGACGTGGGTTCAATCCCTGGGTTGCGAAGATCCTCTGGAGCAGGGCATGGCAACCCACTCCAGTATTCTTGCCTGGAGAATCCCATGGAAGAGGAGCCGGGAAAGCTACAGTCCATGGGGTCATGAAGAGTCGAACATGACTGAGGTGCCTTAGCATGCACAGCACAGCACATAGGAATAATTATATTTGGGGAATGTCTATCTGAAATAGTCTCTCTAGATTTTTGTAACTTGAAACTAAGTTAAATGAAGAGAATCATTGACTATGTAGCTCATTTCAAATAGGATAAAATATTAGAACATTAATTGCTGCTGCTGCTGCTAAGTCGCTTCAGTCATGTCCGACTCTGTGTGACCCCATAGATGGCAGCCCACCAGGCTCCCCGTCCCTGGGATTCTCCAGGCGAGAACACTGGAGTGGGTTGCCATTTCCTTCTCCAACGCATGAAGGTGAAAAGTGAAAGTGAAGTCATTCGGTCGTGTCCGACTCTTTGCGACCCCATGGACTGCAGCCCACCAGGCTCCTCCGTCCATGGGATTTTCCAGGCAAGAGCACTGGAGTGGGTGCCATTGCAGGCATGTCTAAATTTACCAACTTCTGCCTTCTTAGAAGAGGAAGACTAAAGCATAAGTGTGTCAATCAGGAAATGCTGATTTGACAGTTTCAAAATTACTTCTTGGGTTTTCACTGGAGATTAAAGTTTTAAGGTTAAGAATTGTAAGGAGAGTATTTCAGTATGCAAGATGTAGTGTGTGTGTCTTTAGCAAAGAAGGTATGAGGCATGAAAATGTATTTTGTTAAAGGGAAAAATGTGATTTTGTTCTAGAGCTTGTTCTGAATGGAAAAAGTGAGGGACAGATTAATATGCATATAGAAAATTGTGTAAGGTTTTTGGAGGCAGAACACTGAAAGTTTTTTGTGTGTGATCGGGATTAGCTAAAATTGAATTTAAGAAAGTGGTGCAAAACCTGAATTTGGTTCTCTAAGAGGACAAAGTTTTCTTAAAATATTAAAATGCTTTTGGTAATTGTTTCTTTAAGTGATCTATATTTGCTACTGAGATCTTTTCTTTTTTTTGAGATCTTTTACCACTGGTTAAAACTTTTGATACTTTTGATAAACTTCCTAAAGATCAAATTCTAAATGAAGTTCATTTGAAGCTAGTTAACTTTGAAGTTTTCCTGGGGGTTGTAACATCTCAAATTATTTGTTTTCTTTCTGTCTCAGAGGAATATTAAACTAATTAGGCTTATTTGGTATGTTAAATTATGTGGGAAGCATTGTCAAATAAGGGGTGATAAAAATTCTTGCAGTGTATCATATGTAAATGAGGTCCACAGCAGTACTTTGAACAATTTTTTTCTCAGAACTCCTTAATAAATAAGCATGGTGATGTTGGAAAAAAAACCCACCACATTTACATCATGTGTAAAGATGATTAACATACATGTTCTAGAAATTGTATGGAGCTCCTAAAATTCTGGTGTGTGCATGAGTGTGTACTAAGTCACCTCAATTGTGTCTGATTCTTTGTGACACCATGAACTGTAGCCTGCCAGACTTCTCTGTCCATGGGTTTCTCTAGGCAAGAATACTGGAGCTGGTGGCCATACCCTCATCCAGGGCATCTTTCCGACCCAGGGCTTGAACCCTCATCTCTTACTTCCTCTGCACAGTGACTTTTGAATGACTCTATAGCTATTTTGTGAAGAAGTGGGGAAGAGGGATGAAATCCTTTGTGAGCAAGCATTTGTGCTATTACATTGGGAAAATGAAGGAGATGAGAGCGAGGATATGTTGCTTGAAACCTTAACTCCTCTGGCTGAGCTAGCAGTCCCAGCCATTCTGGCCATTATGCCAATTATATCCAACCCTCTAGCGCCTATCAGGAGAAGGCAATGACACCCCACTCCAGTACTCTTGCCAGGAAAATCCCATGGATGGAGGAGCCTGGTAGGCTGCAGTCTGTGGGGTCGCTACTAGTCGGACACGACTGAGCGACTTCACTTTCACGCATTGGAGAAGGAAATGGCAACCCACTCCAGTGTTCTTGCCTGGATAATCCCAGGGAAGGGGGGGCCTGGTGGGCTGTTGTCCATGGGGTCGCACAGAGTCGGACACGACTGAAGCGACTTAGCAGCAGCAGCAGCAGCAGCAACATCTATCATTCCTACCCAGCCCCAGTTTCTGACACTGGAGCTCACGACTTCCCTTCCTAATAGAGGTCAGTTAGAAAATCCCGTGTTAGGTTTTGGGGCACAAGTACTTGGTCTGGTATCATGTAAGATCTGAGAGGGCACTCAGTTTGGGCCAGAAGCCACTCCCAGGGGAAGACAGTTTCCCTTCCCCATTATCTCATAGGGAAAGTGAAAGTGAAGTTGCTCAGTCATGTCTGACTCTTTGTGACCTCATGGACTGTAGCCTACCAGGCTCCTCTGTCCATGGCATTTTCCAGGCAAGAGTAATCGAGTAGGGTTGCCATTTCCTTCTCCAGGGAATCTTCCCGACCCAGGGATTGAACCCAGGTCTCTGGTGTTGCAGGCAGACGCTTTACTGTCTGAGCCACCAGGGAAGCCTAATCTCATAGGGAACCTAAGTGCAAATGATCAGCCCACCGGGTTTCTCAGAGTTATTTAATTGGAGAGATTGCAACCTTCCTTAATAGGGAGGATCTTCCACACCCAAAGCCCACTTGGCAGTACCCTGAGCTGAACCAAATTGGGACTCCAATGAAGGAAGAATGCCCTTATTAGAAGATAAATGCATCTTGGCAAAACTTTATAAAGGAGAACCAAAGCAAAAAGAGTTTCAAACAATGCAGCAAAACAGATGAAGACCTCTCTGAATTTTTAGAAAGGACTTGTCAGGTTTATAGATGTCACACTAATGCAGATCCCAAGGCCCCTGAAAACATTAGAATGGCAAATTTGATGTTTTTGTGGGGGTGGAGGCAAAGTACCTCAGATATTGTGAGAAAGTTGCAAAGATTAGATATTTGGAATGAATGCTTTTTAATCTGTAGATGTTGCTTTTAAAGTGTTCAACAAGGAACAACAGAAGAAAAGATGCAAAACAAAGCCACTATTTTTGTCAGTGAGTCGCCACTGGGGCCCCTCTAGGGGGCTCTACACGAAAACACAGGAAAACACTAAAAGAAGAGAGCCTCTTACTGGCAGAAAGAAAGAAACCGTCTGGTGAATGAGAAGGCTTAGGGGCTCCCTTGGACTTGAGGCAGTATGAGGTGGTAAATAACAGTTTAAGCAAATTTAAAAAAAAATCAGTTTAAAAGGAAAAACTGGGGCCTAAAATGTCCTTTCGGGGCTTTGAAAATTCCCAACATACTCTGAAGATTCCCAATACGCTGCTGGGAATATAGGCCATGAACATGTGTGAGGCCATAGTTCAGTAAAGACCTGAGAAGGCCTGAGGTTCGGCTCTCATCTTTAACCCTGAGGATTTGTGCAAGCAGGATGTGAGAACCAAGGCCAACATGTAAACTGCCTGGCTTAGTGTTGAAGGTGAGGCCCAGCATGCACAGAGTCTTGGCAAAGACAGGAGACCTACTGATTCTAGGTCCTGGAAGAAATCTCTGTCCAGTCATTAGCTGACCACTAAGCTAACTGAGGAGAAATTTCAGTGGCTACGTGCAACAGAGAACACTGACAGTAAGAATTAGTTCAGAAAGGTCACTAAACACTCAACAACAGCAAGTCTGGGGGGGAGGAGTGTGAAATCTGATTTCCAGAGTTCCCACTTTGTATTGTTGAACATGTCTGAAGTGAAGTGAAGTCGCTCAGTCGTGTTGGACTCTTTGCGACCCCATGGACTGTAGCCTACCAGGCTTCTCCGTCCATCGGATTTTCCAGGCAAGGGTACTTGAGTGGGTTGCCATTTCCTTCTCCAGGAGGTCTTCCCGACCCAGGGGTTGAACCCTGGTCTCCCGCATTGTACGCAGACGCTTTACCGTCTGAGCCCCCAGGGAAGTCAACCATTAGCTTGAAGGTAGCCAAAATGGTTTGGCTCCAGCACTGCCCTGTCTGATTCTGCTCAGTGTAGCTCATTACTCTAGGAAGCAGCGAGGAGGAGGTGGGCATGCTGTCCAAAGAACATTCCCTCCATCCACATTTAACATGTCTAGTTTTCAGCAAAAACAAAACGAAGATATGCAAGGAAAGAAATTATGATCGATTTAAACTGTGTGTGGGGGATGGAAACTGTACCTAGAGATGCCCAGAAAATGGACTTACTAGACAAAGACTTCAGCTATTTTAAACATGTTTGAAGAGCTAAAAGAAATTAGATCTAAAGAACTAAAGGAAGGTATGAGATCAATATCAAAAAGAGAATACAAATAGTTAGATATTATAAAAAAGGAATGAAATAGAATGAAATTAAATAAAAAATGAGAATTTATTACCAAATTCAAGGCCATGAAGGTTTATCAATATGGTTTCTTCTTATAGCTTTACAGTTTTATCTCTTATATTTAGGTCTTTGATCCATTTTGAGTTACTTTTTATACATGGAGGAAGAAGTCATGCTTTGTTCCTTTGCATGTGGGTATACAGTTGTCCTAATGCCTTTTGTCGAAGAGCCTATTCTTTTTTCATTGAATGGTGTTATGTGTTGAACTGAGTCCACCTACAAAAGATATGTCTGAGTCCTAACCTCCAGTATCTGAGAATGTAACCTTATTTGGAAACAGTCATTGTAGATGTAGCTAGTTAAGATGAAGTCATCCTGGAGTAAGGTGGACACTTAGTCCAGTATACCTGGTGTCCCTATAAGAAGACACACACAGAGGGACAATGGCCGTGTGACGACAGAAGCAGAGATTGGACGGTACAGCTGCAAGCCACAGAATGCCACGACTCACTGCTGCTACTGCTGCTGCTGAGCCGCTTCAGTCGTGTCCGGCTCTGTGCAACCCCAGAGATGGCAGCCCACCAGGCTCCCTCGTCCCTGGGATTCTCCAGGCAAGAGCACTGGAGTGGGTTGCCATTTCCCTGGTAGCTCAGAGGTTAAAGCTTCTGGCTCCAATGCGAGAGACCTGGGTTCGATCCCTGGGTCAGGAAGATCCCCTGGAGAAGGAAATGGTAACCCACTCCAGCATTCTTGCCTGGAGAATCCCATGGACAGAGGAGCCTGGCAGGCTACAGTCCATGTGGTCACAAAAAGTTGGACACGACTGAGCGACTTCACTTCACTTCACTTTTCCACGACTTGATGGCCACCACTAAAAGCTAGAAAAAGGTAAGAAGTTCTTCCCTTTGGGCTTCAGGGAAAGCATGGTCCTGCTGACACCTTAGTTTATTGCAGCCCAAACTACAAGACAATAGAGTTCCATGTGTTTTTTAAAAAATGTTTGTTTAGCTATTTATCTTTGGCTCTGTTGGGTCTTAGTTGCCGTGGTACATGGGATCTTCGTTAAAGTACGTGTGATCTTCTGTTGTGGCACGCAGGCTTTGCTAGCTGCGGCACGTGGCTTAGTAGCTGTGATCCAGACTTAATCCCCAACCAAGGATCAAACCCATGTCCCCTGCTTTGGAAGGTGGATTCTTAACCACTGGACCACCGGGGAAGTCCCCAAAGTTCTGTGGTTTTAAGCCATCCAGTTTGTGGTACTTTAAGTCAGCCTTGGGAAACTGATACAAATGATGTTGGCACTGTTAAAAAAAAAAATCAGTTAACCATAGACGTTTCTGGACTCTCAATTCTATTCCATTGGTCTGTAGCTTTATAAGGCTTTCACCTCCTTGGTTAAATTTATTTCCTCCCAGACATTTTATTCATCTGGATGCTATTGTAAATTAAATTGTTTTCTTAATTTCCTTTACAGATTGCTTTTTGCTGATGCATAGGAAAACTGATATTTGAGTGTTGATCTTGTGCCCTGTAACTTTGCTTAGTTTATTAGTTCCAGTAGAGCGTGTGTGTGTGTGTGTGTGTGTGTGTGTATGTTCTATGGGATTTTCTATATATAGAATCGTGTCATCTGTAAACAGTTTCTCTTGTTTTCCAATTCAGATGGCTTTTTTTTTTTTTTGGTGCCTAATTGCTCTGGCTGGGACTTCCAGTATCATGTAGAATAACAGGGTGAAGGCAAGGACATTGTTCTTCAGGGAAAGCTTTCTATTTTTCACCGATGAGTATAATATTAGCTGTAGGTTTTTCACAAAAGTTGTTTATGTTTAGAAACGGCCTTGAATTTTGTCAAGTGCTTTTTCCACAGCAATTGAGATTATGTGTCCCCTCTCCACTTTGTTCAGTTAATGGGGTTTGTTAGATTGATTTCCTCATTTTCATACAGTGAAAACTTTTATATTTAGAATTAGCCAGTTGGACTCATTTTAGACGATCCCAGTTTTGTTTGCAATATCTAAACTATTGTAGTTAGGAGCCAGTTAAATACATGCCTTCCTCAGGTCTGATCAGGGTGCTGACCTTAGCCATGTCAACATCATAGTGCTTTTTCACTGCATGTTTAATCTAGCTGTTGGCCTTGACATCCACAGTGAATACCAGTGTGTTGTCTGTTTCCTTCGGGGCTGACTCAGCGGGGAGGGGGAGCTTGATGATGGCATAGCGGTCAAACCTGTTTCTGTTCCGGGTACTCTTTTAAGGATATTCGGCTGCCTCTTGAGTCACAGTGTTTTGGGCTGTCAGAACGTGTGCGATGTCCGGGTCTCCCTTTTTTGTGGCTGTGGATGCCTTTGAACACTGCTTTGTTGGCTTTCCAAACCCTTTACTGTAGCTTTGGCTTTGAGAGGGCAGCAGCTTCGGTGGAGAACCTTTGGCGCCATCTTCATTCATAAAAAAGGTTTCAGATTGATTCCTTATGTTGATCCATCCTTGCATTCCTGGGATAAATCCTACATGATCATGACGTATGTATGATGTATATGCTGCTGCTAAGTCGTTTCACTCGTGTCTGACTCTGTGCGACCCCATAGACGGCAGCCCACCAGGCCCCCCCATCCCTGGGATTCTCCAGGCAAGAATACTGGAGTAGGTTGCCATTTCCTTCTCCAATGCATGAAGGTGAAAAGTGAGAGTGAAGTCACTCAGTCGTGTCTGACTCCTAGCAACCCCATGGACTGCAGCCCACCAGGCTCCTCCGTCCAGGGGATTTTCCAGGCAAGAGTACTGGAGTGGGGTGCCATTGCCTTCTCCATGATGTATATACTTATGTGCCATTGGATATGGTTTCTGAATACTTTCATGTCTTTGTTACTAAGGGGTATTTTTTAAAATTGAGGAATAATTGACTTATAGTGCCATGTTAGTTCCTGGTATACAGCAAAGTGGTTCAGTTACACATATGCCTTTTCATTATGGTTTATTATAGGACAATGAATATAGGTCCGTGTTATACAGTAGGGCCTTGTTTATCCATCCTATATGCTCAATCACACATGGTAATCCGAAACTCCCGGTCCTTCCCTCCCCTGCTTCCCTCTCCCCTGGCAACCACAGGTCTGCTCTGAGTCTTGTCTGGCAGGTCTGTGCATTTGACATGTTTTAGATTCCACGTCTGAGTGATGTGATCTGGTGCTTGTCTCCTGATTTACTCCGCTTGCTATGGTGATTGCAAGGTTCATCCCTGTTGCTGCGAGCTGCGGTATTTCATTCTTCTGTGTGGCTGAGTGATGTTCCATTGTATGCCCACAGCTTCTTTATCCATTCATCTGTCAGTGCACATTGAGGTTGTCTCCATGTCCTGGCTATTCTGTTATGCTGCTCTGAACATAGGGATCCAGGTATCATTTTGGACTAGAGATTTGTCTGGAGACATGCCCAAGAGACAGATTTCTGGACCATATGGTACCTCTAGTTTTTTTTTTTCAGTAACTTCCACACTGTTTTCTATAATGTCTATAGCAATTTATAATCCCATTAACAGGGTAAGATGGTTTCCTTTTCCCAACATACTCTCCAACATTTATTATTTGTAGACTTTTAAAGGATGGCAGTTCTGACTCATATTACAGGATATTGAATATCATTTATATATATATATATATCTCATATACTGTTTGGTTGCCACGCTGTGTCTGACTTTTTTGCACCCCATGGACTGTAGCCCACCAGGTTTCTCTGTCCATGGGATTTTCCTGGTGATAAGACTAGAGTGGGTTTTCATTTCCTTCTGCAGGGGATCTTCCTGACCCAGGGACTGAACCTGTCTCCTGCATGGCAGCTGATTTTCACTGCACGGCGCTGAGCCACCTGGGAAGCGCAGGTACACACAGACACACACACGGGATATTGGCGTGTCATCTTGCCTTTGCCTGGCTTTGGTGTTAGGATAATACTAACCTCATAGGTGTTCGGGCTTCCCTGGTGGCTCAGCAGTAAACAATCTGCCTGCAATGCCGGAGACGCAGCATGACTATATAAATGCTCCCAATATGTCAGCCAAAGACCACACTAAGATTCATCACCCCACTCTCACATGACCTGAACTCTACTCACCTACCTGGTATTGTTCCAAATAGTCTGGAACTTGTTTTCACATCTTTCCCTGCCGCCCCATCCCTATTTTGATGTTCCATTTAGAATGCAAATAGACACTGGGAAGGGCCTGCCATGACCACAGGGCCATGGGCTTATTTACTCCTTGCCCAGATGCTCAGAACCATGGAGAGACAGACTCAGCACAAAACAGACACTAAGTTCAGCTGACAGTTATGTTCCAGATTTGCCAGCTATATAAGCTGGTGGACTCAGGTCTGGAATCCAGTTGTTGATTACGGATACTATGATTACTATCAATCATATGAATACTATGATTATTAGTATTCTGTCTTGTTATATCCTTTGACTAAATTATTAGAAACAAAACATAATCAACAAAACCTCCCTTTGTTAAAAACTACTTATATACAAAAAAAGGTATATAAATTATGTTGGTACATCAGTTTTAAGCCTTAGAACCTCTTCCCTGAGAACAGCCACTGATAATGTTTCATAGAATAAAACACAAAAGAATCCAAGAATCAAATTTGGGCTGCTCAATATAATCCAAAGATACGTTATTTATGTGTTTGTTTCAAAAATTTTAGAAACCCAATTATAGTTTTATCATGTACTGAAAGAGGCAAACATATCAAATACAAAAACACAGAAATGAAACATTAGCTTTGGAAAAGGTAGTCTTTTTAATAACTGTTTTATCACCAGGTTAAGTCATGCAGTTACAAAGTAGTTAGAAATTTCTAAAAGGATATTATTGTTAAAAAAAAAAAAAGAAAAGCTCATTCTTACATAAATACTCTCTAGTACTTCATTGGGGCACTACTGTTCAAAGGCCCTGGCCAAACAACTCCCAACAAAATAGAACCCCGAGTTGCTTCCAGCCCACTAGGGACGAAGCCGTGCGCAAAGATGAGGCCTCTAAACGAGGACACCAAGCCAGGGCGAGTTGGGGCCATTGGCAATGCTGCCAGCCAGACTCCGAAGAGGGAGCCCACGTGGTTTTTTCTGGGATACTCTACTTGAATTATCGTTCAATTAGTCAATGCAACAGATCTTCAAAAGAGAACAATTGATTAACATGATAAGGAGGTCACTACATTCTTTGGACTATATATCATAATTGTGGTTAGCAAATTCCGACAGCCTTAACAAAAATAGCCTCCATCATTTGCAGGTATGAAGATAACTTAATTCTCTACTGGGCTTTTTATTTTTGCTGGATGACAGTATGCAATTGACAAGCTATAAATGATACTGTTTTATGTTATAAAAATACTAGCTTTTTTCATTTATTACGTTTATAGGCATTCACTGCTTGAGTCAAGGTTAGGCTCATTAAACGATTAAAGGCAATTTTCTTACAGCAGCATGTACTTTTTCTAAAAGAATAAAATACATAAAGAGAGACAGTTTTGTTTTTTTTGTTGTTGTTGTTTGTAACCTATAAAATCGAGTTATTTTGCTGATGTAAAATACCAGTAACTCACTTGAGAACCATGCTGCCTCCTGAAAATGCCATATACCTGCTTCTTACATGTGTCAAAGCACCTGACAGACGTGTTCAGAGCTGAAGTGGCGAGTGACTGACTGGTCTTGGCCGAGAGGGGCTTTCCTAGGGCCACAGCTGACTGTGCTGGAAGCAGCCATGGAGGGAGGCAGCACAGGCAGACGGAGAACCCTTATTTAAAGGCAAAATGCCCAAACGACTCTCTGGAGTAGCTGATTTCTACGATCACCTATTAGCTTATATATGATCCCCTAACCTTAATTTCTTTTTCTTAAAGGGCTGATTTGGATTGACTTGCTGCGAATGGTGTCCGTTACCTATTACGTCATGAGAGAGAGATTTCTGTGGTTATATGTAAACTTGTGATAGGTCTGCAGATGAAGAGGTGAAAGGGCAGTGAGGATGTCAGCCACAGCCTGGTCTATGTGAAGGTCACACCAGCTTCATTGTACACCTTGAAGACTTTCTCGATGGCGTTGACGTAGGCGGCCGTTCTCAGGTCCAGTCCCAGGTTATACTTCATGGCTGTGCGCATGATTTGCTGAGATGAAGGAGAAAAGGCAGTGATTATCACCCCGACTCAAGCAGCCAATCCGTGAACACACAGGGTGGATGTGAGCCTGGTACAGCTTGCCCGGGTGCCACTTTAGGGCTGGATTTGTATAGCCAAAGAGAAACTGCATAGGCGGAAGAACAGCTTCTAGGTGGGAAGGATTAATTCTCTGGAATTGATACAGACTATTGTTTAGGCAACAAGAAGGTGCTACTCTACTCTTCAAGATTTAAGATGTGAGCTATCTCTAGGCCCCTTAGACATCTAGTAATCTGAAGCAAGTATGATATACACTAATAATGTAAATGAACTAAGGATGGGTGATGGAAATGTTCTGGAGTTAGTGGCGATGGCTACACAGCTTTGTGAATAAACTTAAAGGCTGTTTTGTTATATATTTTAAAAGGGTGAATTTACGGTATGCTAGTTATCTAAAAAAATTAACGGCAAACACCATGATCAGTATCTGCTCTGCTATTTCAACTTAATGCCAAGTGGATAGAATCTGAGAAAACTGGACTCTGCTCGCTTCGGCAGCACGTATACTAAAACTGGAACGATACAGAGAAGATTAGCATGGGCCCTGCGCAAGGGTGACACGCAAATTCGTGAAGCATTCCATATTTTTCCTTTGACGAAGGAGGCAAGAATATACAATGGAGAAAAGACAATCTCTTTAACAAGTGGTGCTGGGAAAACTGGTCAACCACTTGTAAAAGAATGAAACTAGAACACTTTCTAACACCATACACAAAAATAAACTCAAAATGGATTAAAGATCTAAACATAAGACCAGAAACTATAAAACTCCTAGAGGAGAACATAGGCAAAACACTCTCTGACATAAATCACAGCAGGATCCTCTATGGACCCACCTCCCAGAATATTGGAAATAAAAGCAAAAATAAACAAATGGGACCTAATTAAAATTAAAAGCTTCTGCACAACAAAGGAAACTCTAAGAAAGGTGAAAAGACCGCCTTCAGAATGGGAGAAAATAATAGCAAATGAAGCAACTGACAAAGAATCTCAAAAATATACAAGCAACTCCTGCAGCTCAATTCCAGAAAAATAAACGACCCAATCAAAAAATGGGCCAAAGAACTAAACAAACATTTCTCCAAAGAAGACATACAGATGGCTAACAAACACATGAAAAGATGCTCAACATCACTCATTATCAGAGGAATGCAAATCAAAACCACAATGAGGTATTATTTCACACCAGTCAGAATGGCTGCGATCCAAAAGTCTACAAGCAATAAATGCTGGAGAGGGTGTGGAGAAAAGGGAACACTCTTACACTGTTGGTGGGAATGCAAACTAGTACAGCCAGTATGGAGAACAGTGTGGAGATTCCTTAAAAAACTGGAAATAGAACTGCCTTATGCCCCAGCAATCCCACTGCTGGACATGCACACCAAGAGACACGTGTACCCCAATGTTCATCGCAGCACTGTTTACAATAGCCAGGACATGGAAGCAACCTAGATGTCCATCAGCAGACAAATGGATAAGAAAGCTGTGGTACAATACACAATGGAATATTACTCAGCCATTAAAAAGAATACATTTGAATCAGTTCTAATGAGGTGGATGAAACTGGAGCCTATTATACAGAGTGAAGTAAGCCAGAAAGAAAAACACCAATACAGTATACTAACACATATATATGGAATTTAGAAAGATGGTAATGATAACCCTGTATGCAAGACAGCAAAAGAGACACAGATGTATAGAACAGTCTTTTGGACTCTGCGGGAGAGGGCGAGGGTGGGATGATTTGGGAGAATGGCATCGAAACATGTATAATATCATATGTGAACTGGATCGCCAGTCCAGGTTCGATGCAGGATACAGGATGCTTGGGGCTGGTGTACTCAGATGACCCAGAGGGATGGTGTGGGGAGGGAGGTGGGAGGGGGGTTCAGGATGGGGAACACGTGTACACCCGTGGTGAATTCATGCTAATGTATGGCAAAACCAATACAATATTGTAAAGTAATTAGTCTCCAATTAAAATAAATATATATTAAAAATAATAAAAAAAGAAAGAAAACTGGACTACAAACTGTGCTTGAAAGGCTTTGCAATAATGATCAAGTTGTCAAGAAAACTTTCATATAGACCAAATTCTATGCAGTAAGGTAGCTTCCTGTAGCTGTAACAGAGTAATGTGCACTGAGCTGCAATCCAGTTTGGCTGACTAAGCTAAACATCACTCCTCCTAACCTGGCAGTATTTATTTCAAAGTCTGGAAAACATATTGAGGACCCTAGAAACAACGCTCATCATATAAGAATGAAAAAGCACACGTTCTGGAACATTTAAGCAGACTGGTATTTCCTGTCACTGCTCACACAGTCGGGCAGCTGAGGTGCCGCAGCTGAGCTGCACTTCATGCAGCCAGCAGAAACACCGACGGCATCTGTGTACGTACCCTGGCAGAGCGCTCCATGGTGTAAGCTAGACCAGAGTGCACGATGTCTTTCTCAGAGGCACCCTGTTAGGAAAAAGACTAGTTTAACCAAAACCATACAAAGACATGCTTCACCTGTCAGAGCGCAAAGGATTCTTAAGTCAATATACAGCGAGATAGAATTGTTTTCTTTCAGGCAAGATATACTTAATTTAAAACACTTGTATAACATTTGTATCAATTAAGAAACATGGGTTAAACCTTATTCCAAACTTGTTCTACCAAATTAGGAAACACTTGCTTTACCAGTGGAATACTGCTCTGCCTTTCACTCACGCACCCATTCATTCAAATATTGTATATATACTATGTGCTAGGAACTCTTCTAGGTACTGGGGACGCAGCAGAAAACAACAATGAAACTTCTTTCTTCTCATAGTTTAGATTCTAGCAGAGGAAACGGCATACACAGTTAAAAACCAGGCCCCTAAGATCACCAAAATTTTGAATTCAGACTGAGAATGGCTCAGGGCCCGAGGGCTTCCACTGTTAACAGGGCAGAGTGATGGCAGGCCTCAGCAGAAGGGCCGGCGAGTGAAGCTGGGAGAAATCCAGGAGGATGCAGCGCCCTGGGAGCTAAGACGCCTTTCCACGGGGGGTGATCACCTGTGAGCAGCGAAGCAGCTGAGGACTGGACAACGACAACGTGGCAAATGACAGCTTGGCGACGTTGCCAAAGCGGTTACCTGGACAAGAAGAGCTTTGGTGGCGAGCTGGGCAGAATAGGAGGCATGGATACAGAACTGAGAACAGAGCACGTGCGCCTCTTACGGAGGTATGCTGGTTAGCAGAGGCCCCTACTTTTGGCACCGGGAACGGGTTTTGGGGAAGACAATCTTCCCATGGACTGGGGAGGAAGGACGGTTCTGGGGTGACTCAAGCACGTTTACTGTGCACTTTATTCCTGTTATCACACTGTGGTATATAATGAAGTATACAGCTCACCATCATTTCCCACTCGCTGACAGCGTTCTGACATGAGCTGCAAGCAGCTGATCTACTGCGGTCTCTGTGCAGGCAGATCTGCTGATGACCTGTATCTGCGGCGGCTCCACAGTGCTAGCGCCACTGCTTCAGCGCCACCTCACATCATCAGGCACTAAATGCTGTGGGGCATGTGCCAGTCACAGTAGGGCTTGTGAGGCGGAGCTCAGGTGGTACTGCCAGCAATGGGCAGTGGCTGTAACTACAGATGAGGCTTCACTTATTTGCCTGCTGCTCACCTCCCGCTGTGCAGCTGGTTCCTAATAGGCCACAGAGGGAGGCCCTTGTTATATAGGAAGTAAAAATGATAAGACCTGGAAGGGCAAGTGTGATTGAAAGATTTATATTTTCTTAAGAAAGCATTTGTTACATTGATAGCAAAGACTGAAGAGGGAAAACTGATGGTGCAAAAGAGGCAAAGTTTTGCCGGAAGTTGAAAGCAGGTCATCTGGTTGCCCAGAACAAGGTGCGGGCTGAGATGGAAGCACAAAGCGTTGCTCTATAACAGAAACAGGGCACAGACACCAGAAGCTGTGTAGAGGTGCAGGTTCCCTGATGCTTCACTCTTCTGTGAACAGATCCCAGGACATGAACTGGAGTGCAGGGGAGGGGAAAGGGAGAAAATATGATAGAATCACCAGGAAAGTGAGAAGATGAGTGGAACAGGGAAAGTAGCTCAATTGCTGGGGAACTGAGAGCCTACTTGAAGTGAGAGTCTGAAGAGTCCCTGGGCCTCCTGCTACAGGGAAGGAGCGGAGGAGGCGGCGCACGGCATTCCATCAGGTCCTGGTGTTAACAAGGGGGTGTGATGAAGCAAAACGAGACCAGGGAGTGACTGCAATGATGGCGAACGGAATTTAAGTGAAGACAGGGGTAACGAGGGACAGTGAAAAGACGATCAGGTCAATGATACAGGTCCTGGCAGGGCCAGATCACGGCTGGGGAGGGGGAGCCTAGAGGAAAGGAGCTGGGCGCAAAAACTCGTTTTTCAGCTAAAACTTATTACAAAACTCCTGTAATAAATAGGTCAATAAGAGGTGAGAAACAGCCTTAAAATTGAAAATTGGAAGCACTGAAAGCATCTGAAAGTTGCAAGGCCGATACACTGGCTGCTATGTGGCAGGCCATGTGCTGCGACATGGGGCGAGCTGCTGCAGCAGTGGGGGCTGGGAACGCACGTGACTCCCCTGGGATGGAAGGACAGATGACATGCTGGCACACAGAGGGAACTTCCAGGGAACAGAGATGTGATGATACTCGAGCAGGGCGTGGGTCTGGGTATTCCAGAAGGAGGGACCAAAACTAAGGGATACATAGTTGTGGAGAACAGGAAGGTTCTTTGAAGAGAACAGTTAGTATCCAGAGTGGAAAAAACATTGTCTCGTTCAAAACAAAGCCCTTAACATTTCCCCATGTGGTAACAGTCTTAAATTATTTTCTATGATGGACTATCTCATAAGATATATAATTTAGCCATTTGCTGGCCCTCCCCCCCACCAGAACGTTAAATCAAACCTAATTTTGAAAATGACTACACACACAGTTCAGTGACATCATGCACAGAATCATTCCTCTCCTTTAGAACTGTTTTTGTAGGATTAATTCCCAGAAGGGATGTTATTATAGTGTCAAAGAGCAGGAACACTTTAATAACATTTTTGCACTGTCATCAGAATAAAGGTACAACTGCTTCACCACAGACATGGTGAGTATAAGATCCATTGTTTATGCTAGTTTAATACATTAAAGGATCCTTATTTTAATTTGTATTTCTTTAACAGTGAGGTTAAACATTTCTTCTAAGCCTATTTCCTGTGATTTTTTTTCATGATGTCTGCCATTTACTGGCAAGGAGATTCTCTTTATGATGTGTATCAGTATATTCTATTGAGAGCTAATTAACATAAAACATCTGTTCTCATCTGTTTTCTTAATGCGTCCATGTTGCAATTTCCATCTTTATGTAAGTCAATCTAATGTTTACTTTTCAGTTCTATTTCTCTAAAGCTTGAGAGTCACAGTACACAATAATTCTTCATAATCGTGTTAGAATCACTCGTTGAGTCATCTATATTGTGAAAGTATCAAAAGCAGTAGAACCATGAATTATTTCACACTGAGATACTCCATTTTTAGAACATAATAAAAAGGGAAGTCATGTAATCGTCATGCTGATCACCACCCCTCAAGCCCATTTAACCTGCCTGGCCTCATCTAAAGAAGAGAGCAGGCCGTGTATGGAAAATACTGTCACGAGCACACTCACCGATATCCTGTCTTGGAACTCTGCTGTGGGTACAATGGGAATAGTTCCACCATGTTTTCCAAATTTCCTTTCCAAACTCTCTTGAACAGACACTATAAAAAGCCGAGAAATGAAGATAAAATTTTGCTAGTAGGAGAAAACAAATGAAATACAACCAAAAGTAATCCCAAACTATATTCACAATCCTAAACTGAGTAGTTTTAGAAACCTTCAACGCTAATGACATAAAAGGGTTACTCATTTTAAAACTGAGCTAAAAAGAATAAAGCACTTTGCCAAATTCCTATGTAAGTGTGAATTTAGGTCACCGATCTGTTTCCATAACACCCATTACCAGGGTTTTCCTTGGCTCTGTTAAAAAGAAAAAGGAACAGGAATTGATGGAAAACTTCACCCAGATTCTCAGTGGGCTCAGTAAAGCTCAGCTGGAGGTCTTGGTCTTATTTTAGCTTGAGGAAAATACTAGTGTTAACTCTGAAGCCTACTCTAGTCAAAGACAAACAGCATTCTTATCAGAAGATGCAAAAAAATTCCTGACACTAGATAGGTATCTACCAAGAGCAACCTGAGAAAGAAATGGATGAGTATCAACAGGGTTTAAAACGATACTCTTTATATACTACTAACTTACAGATTATGTTCTGGGAACACTTGCAGAATAAACACTGGAATATAAATACATTCTGGAGAGTTCATATATTGAATACCTCTAAAGGAATTGTATAGTTTTGGTCTAAGACTCATGAGACAGAATGGTTTCCTATTCTGAGATTAAACAAGAAGGGAGGGAGGAAGGTTCCAGAGGGAGGGGACTTACGTATACCTATGGCTGATTCATGTTGATGTATGGCAGAGACCAACACAATACTGTAAAGCAATTATCCTCCAGTTTAAAAAAAAAATTAAAAAACTAAAAGAAAAAAACATCTAATTATGTAACTATTATTTACTTAATACCACTGTATCATTATTGGTCAACAGAAAAATAACAGAATTCTATATCACCAAAACTACCACTTAATAGAAAAACCTGTAATTACTTTTTAAAACCCAGATGCATATCAGAATTATCTTGGAATTTCTGGGGGGCAAAAAAAAAAATTAGTCCTTTTATTAAACACAAGCTTTCCCCAACCTTTTAGATGGTCCAAAAGATTACTCTTAGAGAATACAATAATCAGAACTCACTAAGCAAGTGGTAGTTAGAATCCCTTTCATATTTGAAGGTCAAACGACCATAGCTGACGTGATTCAGATTCTTCAGCCACTCAAAGTAGGACACTGTCACTCCCCCAGCATTCAAGTAGAGGTCCTAGAGACAAAGAAACGAGATGACGGCTTTAGTAAAAGCTTACCGTGAACACAAGAGCTCAGTGTGAAAGCAGATTAAATTTCAGACTTCCCATATATATCTTAGACAGGGGCAGAAATTTTGTCCTTAAGAAATGCACTTTAACTGAAATTTTTAAAGTGCCTGCAGCAAAACGAATTCTTCAAAATGCATCGCAAGTCAACACGAACTTCTAATGGCCTTTTGCTACAGACCCCATGCTTAACCACTGAAAAACTTAAGCACGTGTTACTCACATTACCTTTCTGAGTGAAAGGAGCGAGGAACATTTGCAAGCTACAGTAGTATTTCTAGCACATTTAACATTTATATAACTGGATTTAAGAAGTCTAAATACATACTCAAGAAAGAGCCTGAAGTTGAAAGAAAATGTTCAGGTCCAAGTGAACCATCTCTTTTTTTTGGACAGGCTTATTATATTAACCACACTTCCACTTTATTTTCTTGAAAGCAAAATAAAGATGAAACATTCACTAAGGCTTGGGAAGCTAACAATCCTCTCCCCACAATTCCTTGCAAAAACACCAGTATGACTCTGAGCACATATAAAACCTGGCAAACATAGTTTACTTACTGGGATAACCATGATGTTCCGCTCTAGGAAAATCTTATCAGCTTCTGGAGTTGTTGGTCCGTTGGCACCTTCAGCAATGATCTGCAAGAAAGTTAGAAACATAGAGAAATCCTGATTGATAACACTGTGAAATCCCCTCCAGCTGAGCCTCAGAGAGATGTGTGCATGGGAGAGGGCTGTGAGAGAGACAAAAAACTCCCCTTTAAACTGCATGCTGGGGAACTATATGTGCATTACACCCCAGTAAAGCTTTTTTTTTTTTTTAAAGAAGAAGCCCACTGGAGCCTTTCTGCGACCTTCAGTCCCATCAGTAAGGCTGGGCCCGCCAGCATGTCACCTTGGCTTTCACTCTGGGCGCGTTGGACCTGGTCAGCTGCTTCTCGCTGGCAGCAGGGATCAGTATGTCACAGTCGACCTCCAAGATGCTCCCTTCATAGATCTTTGCTTTGGGGAAGCCCAGGATTGTTCCATGTTGCTATGATTGATTAAAAATCAGAATTAATGGCTGCAACAGAGTTTAAATGTTTATGTTCAGTGCCTATAACATGAAGTCTCATAAGCAAACAAAGCGAAAAGACAACACACAGAAGAGAGAAAATATTTGCAAATGGAGAGACCCACAAGGGATTAATCTCCAAAATATACTCATGCAGCTCATTAAAAAGCAAACACAAGAATGAATGGAAGACCTAAACAGATATTTCTCCAAAGAAGACATACAGATGGCCAAGAGGCACATGAAAAGATGCTCAGCATCACTAGTTATTAGAAAAATGCAAATCAAAACTACAGTGAAGGGCTTCCCTGGTGGTTCAGAGGTTAAGAATTCACCTTGCAATGCAGGGGACACCAGTTTGATCCCTGATCCGGGAACAATCCCCATGCCTTGGGGCAACTAAGTCTGTGCACTTGAACTACTGAGCCTGCGCCCCAGAGCCCAGGAGTGGCAACGGCCGAGGCTCTCGTGCCCTGCAGCCTGTGCTGCAGCAAGAGAAACTACTGCAATGAGGAGTCCCCGCGTGGCAACTAGAGAGTAGCCTCCGCTCACCGCAACTAAAGCACAGCGATGAAAATGCAGCACAGCCAATAAATACATAAAATATTAAAAACAAAACAGCTGTACAATGAGGTACCACCTTACCCTGGTCAGAATGGCCATCAACAAGAAATCTGCAAACAATAAATGCTGGAGAGGTTGTGGAGAAAAGGGGACCCACCTATACTGTTGGCGGGAATGTAAATGGGCATAGCCAATGTGAAGCATAGCATGGAGGTGCCTACAAATAGAGCTACAGTATGATTCAGCAATCCCACTCCTGGGCATGTATCTGGAGAAAACTATAATTAAAAAAGATATATGTAAGCAGCCAGGGCATAGAAGCAACATAAATGTCCACTGACAGAGGAACGGGCAGAGAAGAGACGGGACATATACACAGTGGGGTATCACTCAGCCAGAAAAAGGCACGAAGCAATGCCGCTGGCAGTGACGCGAATGGGCCTAGAGACTGTCCTCCTGGGTCAGGAACGTCAGACAGAGAAAGACAAACGCATGACATTGCTTGCATGTGCCGTCTAAACAGGGGCATAACGAACCTGTCTACAGAGTCACAGGTGCAGAAAGTCAACTTATGGTTACCCAGGGGGAAAGCGGGGGAGGGATAAACCGAGAGATTGGGACTGACAGACTGCTACATACAGAGACAGATAACCAGTAAGAACCTACTGTATGGCCCAGGGAACTCTACTCAATACCCTGTAAATGACCTACCTGGGCTAGAACCCAAAAAGTAGATATATGTGTAACTGATTCACTTCACTGTACAGCAGAAACTAATGCAACATTGTAAATCAACTATACCCCAATAAAAATTAATCTAAAAAAAGCAACAGAAACAGATTTCAATAATGCTTATTTCAACTTTATAACACCCAGGTGGTCAAACTCCTCAGATATTAGAATAACATACCAGTTTGAAGTCTTCCAGTTCCTTTGGGTCAATACCATCTGGATTCCATATGCTGCCATCAGACTCACCAACAGCAACACATTTAGCACCAAAACGATGTAAATATCTCATAGAGTGCAGGCCCACATTACCAAATCCCTGTGAACAACAGTTGTGCATGAGACAAAAATCGAAGTCCTAGCACAGATGGTTAAGTCATATTCTGACCAATACACATTCTATTAGTTTAGAAGTAATTCTCAAAATTCTTTTGACAAAAGAATCCATGTCTCTCTTCAATAATAAATTTCTGTGTGTTGGAATTCAGAACTCAACCCTTTGTAATTTGTGCTAGTGAGTCCTGAAGACATTCAGTTATGAGCAGCTTGCTGACTTATAAAGAAATGGCAACTACCTAGGACCTCAGGCCCTGATGGCCAGATGTCCTATGCTCATGAAAAGTAAGTCACTAACTGGGAGGAATATGAGTCTTATTTTAAAGTAGCATTCAACTTAATTTCGATTCTTCTAAGCAAACTAATCAAACATCAATCAAAAGCTGAAAACTGGATCACCGTGTATACACATAATAGTTTAAGAGGATGTATTACCCTGCAAATGTCCATTTTAAACCTTAAGAGATCCAAAGAATCGAATTTTAAAAACTGCAAATCTAGAGGCTCCAACGGAGAGCATGTGGAACTCGCCTCTTCCCAGAAATACATGAAAAATAGCTCTACGAATGGAACAATTTTCACAGAATACCTACTAATCACTAGGCCTCAAACACCTGAAAGGACACGAACGATCTATTAGTTTAGATCTTTCCATTAATAGATCTTTAGGATGAAAGAAAAAAAAAAAGGGAAGTGGAATGGGACCTGTGTCCCTGCAATTAAAGTGTAAAAGTGTTAATCACTCAGTTGTGTCCGACTCTTTGTGACCCCATGGACTGTGGCCTGTCAGGCCCCTCTGTCCATGGAATTCTCCAGGCAAGCATACTGGAGTAGGTAGCCATTCCCCTCTCCAGGGAGTCCTCCCCGACCCAGGGAGTGAAGCCGGGTCTCTTGCACTACAGGTGGATTCTTTACTGTCTGGGCCCCCAGGGAAGCCCTGGAAGGCAGCTACAGAAGGGAGAGGGTCCTGTATCCTGGGAAGCCGCCTCGCAGGTGGGGGGATCAGGAAAGGGGTTTAGAGGCTCCGAAGAGAGCACAACTGTTCTGTGGCAGGCAGGGCAGAGAAGAGACCTGCACAGACTGCCCATGCCACCACCCAGCGCACCTAGCCTGAAATGCACGTCTGCTGGTAGAGGTGGAGGTGGGTGCTGAAACTCGGAGCTGAGAGGACAGACCTAGGGGAGGACTGCTGTTGGCTGCATGGAGACAGTGAGTGTGGTATGGTCGCAACAGAGTGTGTGTGAAGAAGCCTGGCCCTGCCATAGGCACAGCAGTATAAGGATGTGCCACTGTTAAGGGCATCTGAAGCGAGGGGCAGGGCTGCCACAGCACCCTCTTTCTCTGCAGGCACTGGGAACACGCACCCTGCTGTCCCCTTGCTGGGCTCTTGGAGCTGGCACCAGCAGATTTCCCATGCACAGAGTGGGGCCGAAATCAGAGCTGAGCCCTTGGGCTGTGCATAGCAAAGGGGTGGCCTCGCTGAATATCCAGTGCAGGCTTTGGTCACAACCCCAGTCACACTTCCTATCCAGGGGATAACGGCTAGCATACACTGAGGAAAGAGGCAGCAGGCATCCACACTACAGACGGCCCTCGCACGAAACAACACCAAACCCATGCAGGTTACATAGGGATGCACCCACACGAAAAACAGTCCCCTAAGACCACAGGAGACCACTGCTGCTACTCACAGACAGAGAACAGACGTGTAGTTGGCAAGGGGGAGGGGGCGAAGGAGGAGTGGACTGGGAGTCTGGGATTAGCAGATGTGAATATGAGAAGGGTAAAAAGCAAGGTCCTACTGTATAGCACAGGAAAACGTATTCACTATTCTGTGACAAACCATAATGCAAAAGAATCTACATGCATGTACACCCAGATCACTGCTGCACGACAGAAACTAACGCCGCACTGCAAGTCAACCGTACTCCAACAGAACTGTTAAAACCTGCAAATCTACACACACTGAAAAACTCACGGCCTATTTATCAGCCATTCCTTAAGACAGCAACAAACATTTTTACCTGAACCGCAAATGTTTTATCTCCAAATCCTGGTGTCATTCCTAAAATACTCATGTAAGAAGCCTCATTGATGAAGTTTTCAATCCCATGGAAAACTCCCCGGCCAGTAGCAGAGATCCGTCCATGGATTCCACCCTGACTGATGGGCTTACCAGTAACACAGGCGTGGGCATTAATATCCTGTAAAAAAAAAAAAAAGGCACAAAACTTAAATTATACTCATTAGAAGTGAGTGTGTCTTTAAGGTATACTTTCATCAACAGAGACAAATCTCCCTTTTTCAGATTCTTGTTCCTAGAAAATATATAATAAAGTATATTGTACTTTCTGATGGGAGAAACAGGGTTTCTAGGAATTTAACATAAAGTAAGGACAGAAATGGTATGGACCTAACAGTAGCAGAAGATATTAAGAAGAGGTGGCAAGAATACACAGAAGAACTGTACAAAAAAGATCTTCATGACCCAGATAACCACGATGGTGTGATCACTCACCTAGAGCCAGACATCCTGGAATGTGAAGTCAAGTGGGCCTTAGAAAGCATCACTATGAACAAAGCTAGTGGAGGTGATGGAATTCCAGTTGAGCGATTTCAAATCCTGAAAGATGATGCTGTGAAAGTGCTGCACTCAATATGGCAGCAAACTTGGAAAACTCAGCAGTGGCCACAGCACTGGAAAAGGTCAGTTTTCATTCCAATCCCAAAGAAAGGCAATGCCAAAGAATGCTCAAACTACCGCACAATTGCACTCATCTCACATGCTAGTAAAGTAATGCTCAAAAAAAAAAAAACAACACCAAAAAAAACCACTAATGCTCATAAACTGAAATTCCAGATGTTCAAGCTGGATTTAGAAAGGCAGAGGAACCGGAGATCAAATTGCCAACATCCACTGGATCATGGAAAAAGCAAGAGAGTTCCAGAAAAACATCTATTTCTGCTTTATTGACTATGCCAAAGCCTCTGACTGTGTGGATCACAACAAACTGTAGAAAATTTGTCAAGAGATGGGAATACCAGACCACCTCACCTGCCTCCTGAGAAATCTGTATGCAGGTCAGGAAGCAACAGTTAGAACTGGACATGGAACAACAGACTGGTTCCAAATTGGGAAAGGAGTTATGTCAAGGCTGTATATTGTCACCCTGCTTATTTAACTTATATGTAGAGTACATCATGAGAAATGCTGGCCTGGATGAAGCACAAGCTGGAATCAAGATTGCTGGGAGAAAATATCAATAACCTCAGATGTGCAGATGACACCACCCTTATGGCAGAAAGTGAACTAAAGAGCCTCTTGATGAAAGTGAAAGCGGAGAGTGAAAAAGTTGGCTTAAAGCTCAACATTCAGAAAACGAAGATCATGGCATCTGGTCCCATCACTTCATGGCAAATAGATGGGGAAACAGTGACAGACTTCATTTTTTTGGGCTCCAAAAATCACTGCAGATGGTGACTGCAGCCATGAAATTAAAAGATGCTTGCTCCTTGGAAGAAAAGTTATGACCAACCTAGACAGCATATTAAAAAGCAGAGACATTACGTTGCCAACAAAGGTCTGTCTAGTCAAAGCTATGGTTTTTGCAGTAGTCATGTATGGATGTGAGAGTTGGACTAGAAAGAAAGCTGAACGTCAAAGAATGGAAGCTTTTGAACTGTGGTGTTGGAGAAGACTCTTGAGAGTCCCTTGGACTGCAAGGAGATCCAACCAGTTCATCCTAAAGGAGACCAGTCCTGAATATTCATTGGAAGGACTGCTGCTGAAGCTGAAACTCCAACACTTTGGCCACCTGATGTGAAGAACTAACTCATCTGAAAAGACCCTGATACTGGGAAAGATTGAAGGGGGGAGGTGAAAGGGACAACAGAGGATGAGGTGGTTGGATGGCATCACTGACTCAATGGACATGAGTCTGAGTGAGCTCCGGGAGTTGGTGATGGACAGCGAAGCTTTGCGAGCTGCAGTCCATGGGGTCAAAAAGTGTCAGACACAACTGAGCGACTGAACTGAACTGAACGGAAAATTGTAGCAACCAGAACAGTGTGCAATAGATAAACTGATGGGCGGGACATGAGAAAACAGTCCAAATACATACAGGAAGTCAATATAAAATACAAGAAGCATTTTACGTCAGTGGCTACAGTATGTACAGTTTAATAAACTGAGGCCATTTGTCACCCGTGTGAAATAAGATAAAGTGCCTTATTTCATACCATATCCCTTACCCTCCAATGTTCTAGCTGGAGAAGTTAAAAAATGACTATAAATACTTTTACAGAGAGAATTTAGGATTGTGTTAGCTGTATCATTACCAACAAAGAGGATAAAATAAAAAAACCAAAATGGTCCAGTAAAGTGATTTATGGTATTAGTAGTTTTCCCACAGTTTTCCTTCATGAATAGTTAATGCTTATGAATACAGAATTACAAACCAGGTGCCAAATGCTTTTGAACAGAGAAAATGCAAATGTTGGAGCTGACAGTGATCCTCTCTGAGGTCAGGCACTGTGCCGGCTGGCTGTGAGCTGCCCCGCATACTTAATTGTTCCGGAAAGCCTGGGCCAGGGTGGAGAACTTGCTTGCTTTCCAGTACCCTCACATCTGAACACAAGTAACAAAAACTATGGCTTCTTATCTGAGGCCTGGCCCTGATTTTGGATTTCCTATCACTTTAAGGACAGTCTTTTACCAGCGTTTAGTTTAAGGTTTAGTTGGCAAAGCCTCACAAGACTTTCTTTTGTCACCTTTGGGAATGAGCTAGGAAATAACAATGTATTGCCCACTGCTTTGTCCTATTCAGTCTAATGCTTTGCTTAAAAAGACCATACCCAGAGCTCATTTAACGTAAGAAGGTAACATAGAAAAGCAACCTTTTGGGAATGGCAGTCAAAACCAAAATTCTTTGAAGTGCCTCAGACTGCTCCTGTTTTAGGGGATTTGTAGAATTTGCCTGGTGTAGTATTTATACTTACTTTTTGTGGTTACCAAGAGCCACATTATTCTCTGACTCACTTAATCCTAATGGCTATCACATGAAGTAGGTGCTACTGTCATTTTCTAGAAGAGGAATGCGAGACAGAGCTTAAGGCACTTGCCGCAGGTCACAGAGCTGGCATGTGAAGGAACCCGTTCTAGAACCCAGGGTGTTTACCCGTGCTCCCGACTACACACACACTGTGTCACCTCAGGAAAAGAGACAAGTCTAAATTTCACAACTAGATGCTGTGGCCACCTTCCTCTCTTTCCCAGGAAACAATATTCCTCCTCTTCTAAGGCTGATTTTTCCCTCGGGCCCTTAAAAGATGAATCCGCGGCCTACAGCCAATCGACATGCCAAACAACAACAAAACCTTTCTCTTTGGAAAACAGGCACCTTTCAAGCTGCCTTCTAGCCAGCGCCGCTTTTCTTAAGCGAAGGCTACTGTTCATGCCCTACTTCACTCTCCACGGCCCCCACGGAGTCTGGCTCCATCCTCACCATTCCAGCCTAGCTGCTGAACTGGCGTCTCCTCAGAACCACCCCCAGCATCCACAACGCAGAGCTCTTGGTACTTCTCATTCTTTTGTAACTAACTGCTTCCCCCTCCACCCCGCAAATACTCTGCAGTCTGCCCATCCTCTCGATTCTGTGGCAGGCCAGCAGCGCTCTGGGGCTCCTGGGTAGCCTTCTCTCCCCAGCAATCCCATTTTCTGCTGCACACACGGTGAAGCTTCCTGTGGCACACACCTGCTCACTTAGCACCTCACTGGCTTCCCTCTGTTTTCGGGACAAAGACCAAAGTCCTTGCTGTCGCCTGCAAGGTAGGAATCTGGTCTGACTCTCTTCTGCGGGCCTCTCTCATGCCCTCTCTACTCTGGCTTCCCTCAGCCTCTCGGGTTCGCTTCTTTTCACATAAGGACCCAGGTGCTTCCTTCTGCCTCTAACCCTTGGCTAGCACCACTTCTCCTGGTTGATAAGTACTCTTCTTTCAGAGTGTAGACCAAAGGTTACATCTCAAGGAGGCTTTTCTGATCCTACTCCAGAGATGTGGTTAGGTTCCCAGTACTCTTTTCATGCCATCAAAACGCTTCCTTCTAGCCTTTACCCCAATTGTATTGAACACCTTGCTTGTACTTTATTATTTTCATTCTCCAATTAAAAAAAATTAATTAATTTATTTTAATTGGAGGCTAATTACTTTACAATATTGTAGTGGTTTCTGCCATACACTGACATGAATCAGCCATGGGTGTACATGTGTCCCCCATCCTGAACCCCCCTCCCACCTTGCTTGTACTTTATAAGCCCCGCATGTAGTAAGTGATCTCTCTATATTTTTAGAATTGCGAGCAGTGAGGGTATGGAGTTCTTAGAGGAAGAGAATCAGGAAAAGCCTTCCTCACAAAAGAAAAGCCATTCTGCTACCTGAGCCTGCCCACAGTGCTTGTACTTGGACAGGTCTCAGCACTCAACCATCAGATCAGCTGAAGTCCAAAGGAAGATGCTGACCTTTTCTGCTCTTCCTAAGTTCAGTCACCTAAAGCTTGGACTCTGCCAACCACCCAAGCCCCTCCATGAATATGCATGTACCCTTAGCTTAACAGGCTCCCGCTCTTGCTGTTTGGGGAGACGCTGCTTTGGGAAAGATCCCTAGTGCTGACTGGTAAGCCTAGCCCACCTTCAGTCTGGTCATGTCTTGGCCTAACACCCATCCAGGTGAATCCAGGTTTTGGGTAACAAAGTGTCTTTCTTCAGTTCCTTTCTCTTTCTATTCCTGAGTGGTTTTCAAGGCTCCACCCCTTCAAGGACAGAACATCAACCGTCCTTGTGTTCTGTGTCAGCGGCACGACTTCTATGCAGCCCAGAGACTCAAGCCCTCCTGGTGCCCTCTGACTCAACCTTGTCCTTCGCCTTGGTCCCACACGTGCGGCCCCGTACTGCTGAGTCTACCTCTGAGGCAGTGCTTCTCCCTAGCCACGTGGCTCCCAGGCTGGGAAGGCGGATGCTGACACTGTGGAGGCCGTCTCTCTGCTCCAGCCTAACACTGCGGCCAGCCCCTCTCCCCTAAGGAAGAGTCAGCATCAAAGGCTCCCTGCTGACTAGCACGTAAAACAAAAACACTGGGACTTGAGTATTTTCTTATTCTTTCATGTACTTCTTCATTCTGTTACCTTTCTAAATATGCCTTGTCTTCAGGCAATCCGAGCTCTACAGCTTCTCTGCCTATTCCCCAAATCCCCACATTTGAATGCTATCCATTTTCAAGGTCTCAGTTCAGTTCAGTTCAGTCGCTCAGTTGTGTCCGACTCTTTGCGACCCCATGAATCGCAGCACGGCAGGCCTCCCTGTCCATCACCTATATGCAGGTCAGGAAGCAACAGTCAGAACTGGACATGGAACAACAGACTGGTTCCAAACAGGAAAAGGAGTACATCAAGGCTGTATACTGTTACTCTGCTTATTTAACTTATATGCAGAGTACATCATGAGAAACGCTGGGCTGGAAGCATCACAAGCTGGAATCAAGATTGCCGGGAGAAATTTTAAGGTCTAGCCCTGACCAAATACCTTCTTCCAGGAAGCCTGCCTTCAGAAACTCTCCCACCCTGCTATCACAGTATCTCCATACCTTATCTGCTTAATGTGTCTTAGTTTCTTTGAGGGAAAAGCCCGAATTGAACGCGTCTTTATTTCCCATCTACTGTCTTGTAAGGAATCCTGCCCTGGTAGGTGATCTTTGAGGGTCCCATCCCAGTGTTGAGAACAGGATTGCATGTGAGTAAAAGCCTAACCCAAGTTCACTACATTTATGATGTAAGATTGTTGTTTAGTCACTAACTTGTGTCTGACTCTTTTGCAACCCCGTAGACTGCAGCCTGCCAGGCTCCTCTATCAGTGGGATTTCCCAGGGAAGAGTACTGGAGTGGGCTGCCATTTCCTCCTCCAGGGGATCTTCCTGACCGAGGGATTGAACCTGTCTCTCCTGCATTGGCAGGCAGATTCTTTACCACTGAGCCACCAGGGAAGCTCATGATGTAAGACGGACAGGAAGTAAAATAATATATAAAACGAGGCATAATTAAAGGAGAGGAGACAAACTCGATGAATTTTCCCCTTATATACATCATCATTCGAACTGTTACTTCTGACAGATAACAAACGTAGCCTTCAGGGCCTCGGTGGGTACTCACATAGTGCCCTATGGTGCTAGCGTAGGTGTCCGCAATCCAGGACATCTCCCGCTCGCCTGTGCTCATGTCTGGGGCGGGCACGTCAATGCCAGGACCTGGGGACACAGAGAAAGGGCACGGCACCAATGTTTAAGACAAATGCATCTCAAACACACCCTTGCAGTTCTCTATAATAACAAAGCTACCATGGCTAGAAAACTTCAGATTTCATCCAGGTTACTAATTCACATCACAGAAATACTAAATGTTCCATTACAAAGTTGACACCCACAGTGTTACATAACTTCTCCCAGTAGTGTTCACTCGCTCCGAGTTTGGAAATCAGCTCCGTACAACAGACACACCACTCAACAGACTTCCGAGTGTGCAAGCACGGGCAAACCAGTCTAACCTCTCTCGACCTCGGTTCCTTAAACTGCACTTAGAGACTGCAGTGGCATACGGAGGCTGCAGCTAGAAAGTTTATGTGTGACACAGCACAATGACATGCCTGCTTCCTGGGGATGTAAGCCCTCCTCACCAAGTGGAAGAAGCAAAAACACACAGTGCTGAGGCAACTGTGTTAAGCCCATAGTACTTTTACCTGTGACAGAATCCTGCTTTGACCTATTATTACAAGCTTACTCTGTACAGAAAGTTTTAGACCTTGGCTTTCAGTTCCTCAAAGCAGCAGATTAAATGGTTTGAAGGTAACAAGAAGTTAGCCCACAGGCAGTGACAAGTAACAATGACAGTCTTAATGCTGATGTCCTATGAGATCTCAGATGGAAATGCATTAAATGGTGCCCACTTAAATCTGTAAAGGCAGGAATATATAGAAGTATGCTCATCAAAATGGTAAGGAAGAATACAAAACAACCTGTTTAGTGGAGCAGTTAACTAAAATACAGTATATCATGCAAAGAAATACTATTCAGCAGTTTCAAATGATGTGCACCCATGTAAATGACTTGGAATCATCATTAAAACGTACATGTGGAGAAAAAAGCAGGTTTTGTATAGCAAGTCCAAGTTCCCATTCATATAAATTTTTCTTTCTTTATACATTTGTTATTGTTTAGTCACTAAGTTGTGTCAGACTCTCTGCAAGCCCATAGATTGTAGCCTGACAGATTCCTTTGTCCATGGAATTTTCCAGGCTAGAATACTGGAGTAGGCTGCTATGTCCTTTGGGGAATCTTCCCAACCTAGGGATCAAACCTGCATCTCCTGCAAGTTTGGGAGGCATATTCTTTACCGGTGAACCACTAGAGAAGTCCGTCTCTATATATACCCATGTGTAATAACTATACTTATTTCCATACAAACGTATGCAGAGGTTTAGAAAGGTAAACTTTTTCACTATATTTAGAGTTCAGTCTTGTTTATAGCTTTCTATATTGTTTCAACTGTAAAATACAAACTCATTGCCTTTATAAAAGGAAAACCACAACTTTAAAATGACAAATTGCTCCTGCATCCTTTTAGAGGTTCCCAGATGGCTGAGTAGTAAAGAATTCACCTGCAATGCAGTAAACATGGTTCGATCCCCAGATCGGGAAGATCCCCTGGAGAAGGAAATGGCAACCCAATCCAGTATTCTTGCCTGAGAAATCCCATGGACAGAGGAGCAGGAAAGGCTACATACAGTCTATGGGGTTGCAAAAGAGTCACATGACTCAGAGACTGTTACCACCACCACCCGAAGTAAAACTACAAAGTATTATTACTACTTCATACAAAATCAATGTATAGGGATACACAGATTACAAATAATTCCCGAGTTACAGGTAAATTCTCAAATACCTTACAAAGTACAGGTGTGAAAGTCTAGCCTTTTAACACTCAATCCTGTAACAGTAAAATAAGATAAAAAGTTGACTGAAAAAAGCAACTGCTTTCGCAGGAGTATAGAGGAAAAGCTAAACAGGTAATTTTGGGGCACGGAGATATGGGGGGATGAAAAGGGAGCCCCACAGTTTAAAAGACGATATCCAAATGCACATAACAGAAGTAACACCCTTTCACAAAGTAAAAAAAAGAAAAATGAAGGACTACTTCTCAGTTCATTCTATGAGGCCAGTATTATCTCGATATGAAAGACTTCATAAGAATACTGAAGACCAGTAGCTCTTAGAACAGTATCAGAAAAAATAAAATACTTATGAATAAACTTAACAATAGGTAGTACAAATCTTGTACCTAGAAAACTATAAAATATGATTAGACAAATGGGAAGACATTCAGTACTCATGGACGGGAAGACTCAGTATGGTTAAGATGGTAACACACTACAGATAAGTCAACAGATTCAAAGTATCCCTACCAAAACCCCAGGTGACAACATTTTTTTTTGGAAAAAATTGAAAAGCTGACCTTAAACTCATTCAATATGACAGGGCTAAGACCCAGACTCAGGTCTAACTCATAATCTGAAACTCTGTGGAAAGGCAAGTGAGAAAATAATGATGTCAGTTCCAAAGGTTTGCTCAGGACTAACTCTGTCCCCTAGAGAGAGGAAAAGAAAGCCAACTGCCTCCCTCTTAGGCTACAAAGCTTTCTGGGCCCAGATGTCAGCTTAGCTGCAGAGTGGCTTAGTAAAGCTTTTACACATAAACAAAAAAAGTTAAATTGCTAATATTTAAGCTTTCAGTGTTTTAATGAATCACTTTTTAACCTGTGAAATTACAGGGTTCTTATCAATATAGAGAAAATTAAGTTGTATATACTCTATATACGGGCAATAAATACAACTGAATAAAGTCTGATACCACTCAAGACTATTAAATATGTTTGAGGTTTAAGCTAAGCTATGATGTAAAAAATTACAAAGGCTACCAGAATTGGTAGTTACTCTGCCACCTCATTAGTGGTTCCCCTGTACAGTGACTGCAAGCAAAGCCCACAGCAGGGCCAGGGAGGACGTGCCAAGAAGCCAAATGCCTTTTAAATTATGAAAGACAGGACAAACCTAGTAAAGTTCTCGTGTTACTAGAAGGGGAACTTCAAAATAGGGATACATTAAGTCAACAGGAACTTGTCAACAGTGAGAAGAACACTAAGAAAGAAAAACAGAGGGTCAGGAAAACAGAAAAAGGAGCTTTTCTTTCCTGCTTAGTTTTCTGAGTTTACTATGTTAAACTACGGTAGCAAAATTCTATCAAACCATTTTATTTATTTATTTATTTATTTACTTTACCACAAATCAATCTTTCGGGACAATAAACAGGTTTAATTTGCTTGAAACTTAAACAGATTAAATAATAATTATAGATCAAAGAATACTCACATCTCACACCAAATAATGTATGATACACATAATACTATGATACAAAACCATAAAGAAATGAGTATCAGTACCCTCAGAAATTTAGTCTGACCGGCAAAAACTCCTAGTAACAAACATTAGGAGCCCCAGGAATCAGCCAGTGATGGCAGAGTGAGTCATGAGAATGAGCCTCCACACCTCCCAGCCTGCGCCCACTTCTCTGAAGGGAAAGGCCTGCTTCAGCCTCCGATTCCAAACAGCATGTTTTCTCACTGCTTTCCGAACAGGATTACTATTGCAAAACTCCTTTTCGCATATTAAAAATTATTTATGATGAAGGTATTATTTAGTTCCTAAAATCTTTTTGGATGTCACAATTGTGACTGTGCCTGTGGTTCAATGCTATTACAGTGATCAAAAATCTTATAATGTTATGTCTGTACAAGGAGAAGAGGTGCAAGTGACCTCCGCCGCTGTCCACCCTGTATACCGAGAACGTGAACTTTTCTATTAGAGCGGAGTCACGAATGTGCTCTGGTGTGCTCACCATGTTTTACACAGAACCCAAGTTCTCAAAGGAAAAGGACAAGTCCATCCATGTCTGTATCCATATACAGACAAAAGCAGGAGTTTAAAATCATGACAACTACTTTTTAGATGTTCCCACACTGTGGACACCTACATGGCAATACATACCAATAAAGCCCTTCTTTGCCAGCTCCATGGTGAACCTCCTTGTGATCTTTTCCAATTCGTTATCCTGTAAAGGAGAAAGGTGAAAACATAGACAACAATGAAAAAATAATTTTTGATAGAAAAACCACTAGAGGAGGTAACTAACAGGAGCATCCTATTTTCTACTTATAGAACATTTTCATATTATCTTGTATAATCTTCAGAAAAACAACTCCTAAAGTAGGCATTTCCATTCTAAATGGAAATTAAAATTTACATTTCTGAGACCAAAAATTAGGTTACCTAAAAAGGACAGGGAAGTCTAGCATGCCGCAGTCCACGGGGTCGCAGAGTTGGACAAGACTTAGTGCTTGAATAACAAGCAACAGAGGAGCACAGTGCTCACTCTTGTTCTTCTTGCATTGATATAGGAGCCTGTGGGCAAGCCTCATGGTTTATTTTCATTTAATCACAATTTAAAAAACATATATATTGTTTGTATGCAGATATTCATATAATTTATTAAACGTAATACAGAGGCTAATTAGTAACATTAACTTGGAATTGATAGGATAAACAAAATTTTTACCAAATTCCATATCACTAAAACCTTGAGATCCCAACATAAAAACCTCAGATCATAGCTGTATTAGTATATATTTATATAGTGTATTTACATTACAGCCATATATAATAAACATGCACACAAATGCCTAAGAATATGAATGTATACTTACTACCTTTTAACCAAGTCGGAAAATGAAACAGGACACTGCTGTGAGCAGGCGAGCTTTATCTGGCAGAACATTCAAGGCGCTAGTTGTCTACTTGTTTCTCCATTGCTTTTCAAAGCAAGGGAACCACTAATCTCACCGGTACAAGGGATGCACAGAAGCACAGTGATTTCAAGCCCTTTATGAACGTGCCATGTGCACTAACGTCATTTTGATACTTACAGTATAGTTCTTGGGATTGATCTTAACACCAGCTTTGGCACCCCCAAATGGCACATCTGAAAGAGAAGTTTGAAAGCCGTGATTCCACATAAAGGATACAAGAATCTAAAAGGCAGAAAGCACTACGTAAGACTATAACAGTGTGATGCTTTTAGCTTTAGTTTTGGAAAGTTCAGTAAACAAGCCCGCAACGATCTCTCCTCAAATGATGTGATATAAATTCTAAGAGGATGCAAATTACAGTGCATATCTAATCAGAGTGCCTTACTTCTAAAACGTCACAAAGTATTTTTCTTGTATTATGAAAAGTACAGTATGAATAAGACTATCTTTGGTCTTATTCACAGAGTATAGAAAGGGATTTAAACAAATATCTACACTTCAGGAAAATTCAGTTAATTCCTATAAAAAGTTTCCCATTTACAAAAAGGTAAACCAAGACTTATAGAAAAAAATGATGTAAGTCTTTCGCAACCTAAAAAAAAAAAAGCAAAACAAACCCCAAACACTTTTCTTAAGGTATATTTCTCTAACATCTTAAAAGTAACCTTGTATGCAAACATATTTTCCCAGAGTTCTTATTAGGCAGCAACAACGGAGATCACTTACCAACCACTGCACACTTATACGTCATCAGAGAAGCCAGAGCTTTAACTTCGTCTACACTCACATCGGTGCTGTAACGGATACCTGGTTGTTTAAAAAAAAAAAAAGATGGGGTGAGAAAGAGGGGATGTATTTAAAACATCCTTCCAGCATGTTAAAAAAAATACAAGAACTTAAAAATGTCCACACTTTTTAAAGAACAATTAAAGTAGCTTATAATTAAAGAGTCAGTAACAGATAGAGATTCCTGGTGTCCCAGTGGTTAAGACTTTGCCTTCCAATGCAAGAGGTACAGGTTTGATCCCTAGTCAAGAGAACTAAGATCCTGTATGCCCCAACAGAATAAGCACTGGATTTGATTTAAGTATTCTGATATTTTAGAGAAAAAGATTTGCCCACAAAGGTCTGGATAGTCAAAGCTATGGTTTTTCCAGCAGTCATGTATGGATATGAGAGTTGGACCATAGAAAAGCCTGGGCACCAAAGAACTGATGCTTTTGAATTGTGGTGCTGGAGATGACTCAAGCCCCTTGGATAGCAAGGAGATCAAATCAATCAATCCTAAAGGAAATCAACCCTGAAAATTCATTGCAAGGATTGATGCTGAAGCTCTAATATTTTGGTCAACAACACAGAAAGCTGACCCATTGGAAAAGATCCTGATGCTGGGAAAGACTGAGGGCAGGAGGAGAAGGGGGCGACAGAGGATAAGATGGTTTGATGGCATCACTGACTCAATGGACACAAATTTGAGCTAATTCTGGGAGATAGTGGAGGACAGAGGAGCCTGGTGTGCTGTAGTCCATGGGGTCACAAAGAGTCAGACATGACTTAGCAACTGAATAACAACATATAGATATTCAAATGGATAGAATATAGAAAATACATACACACCACATCTTTATCTGCTCATCGGTTGGACACTTTGAGTGCTTCCATATTTTGGCTATTACAAATAATGCTGCTCTAAACACTGAGGTGCGTGTATCTTTTTGAAATTAGTTATTTTCATATATATTCCCAGAAGTGGAACTGCTAAATCATATGGTAGTTCTGTCTTTTATTTTTCTTGAGAAACCTCCAGTTTTCCAGAGATTGGCTGCACCAATTAACACTCCCACCAGCTCTACCGTGATCCCTTTCCTCTGCTTCCTCACCAACATTTGCTATTTGTGGTCTTCTATTTTTAAATTAGATTGTCTTTTTAGTATGGAGTTGTAGGAGCTGTTTATACACTTTAGATGTTTAACCCAAATGTTTTCTCCCAGACAGTAGATAATGTCTTTTCACTTTGTTGCTGGTTTCCTTTGCCTTAGGAGACAGATCCAAAAAAAAAAAAAAAAAATACTGCTATGATTTATGTCAGAGTGTTCTGCCTTTGTTTTTCTCTAAAAGTTTTATGGCTTCCGATCTTACCTTTAGGTCTTTAAGTTTTGAGTTTATTTTTGTATCTTTTCCCAATTGTATAGTCTTGCCTCCTTTTTGGTAGATTAACTGAAGACTCTTGAGAGTCCCTTGGACTGCAAGATCCAACTAGTCCATTCTGAAGGAGATCAGCCCTGGGATTTCTTTGGAAGGAATGATGCTAAAGCTGAAGCTCCAGTACTTTGGACACCTCATGCGAAGAGTTGACTCATTGGAAAAGACTCTGATGCTAGGAGGGATTGGGGGCAGGATGAGATGGCTGGATGGCATCACAGACTCGATGGATGTGAGTCTGAGTGAACTCCGGGAGATGGTGATGGACAGGGAGGCCTGGGGTGCTGCAATTCATGGGGTCACAAAGAGTTGGACACGACTGAGCGACTGAACTGAACTGAGCTGAACTGAACTGACTGTAAGTGTGTGGGCTTATTTATGGGCTCTCTATTCTGCCCCATTGATCTATGTGTCTTTCTTGTGCCAGAAACACACTGTTTTGATTGCTGTAACTTTGTAGTATAGTCTGAAGTCAGGGAGCATGATACCACCAGCTTTATTCTTTTTTCTCCAGATTGTTTTGGCTATACAAGATCTTCTGTGGTTCCATACAAATTTTAGGATTATTTTTTTCTAGTTCTTTGAAAAACTGTTACGAGATTTTGATAGGGGTTGCATTAAACCCATTGATTACTTTGGGTATTATGGACATTTTAATATTATGAATTCTTCCAATCTATGAACACAGGATATTTTCCACTTCTTTTTATCTCCAATTTCCTTCAAAAACATCTTAGATCTTTCATCTCCTTGGTTAAGCTAAAAAATTGCTTAAATACTAAAATGTGTTTATACAAATTAATGAATAGGAAGGACTGATGCTAAAGCTGAAACTCCAATACCTTGGCCACCTCATTCGAAGAGCTGACTCATTGGAAAAGGCTCTGATGCTAGGAGGGATTGCGGGCAGGAGGAGATGGCTGGATGGCATCACTGACTCGATGGACGTGAGTTTGGGTGAACTCTGGGAGTTGGTGATGGATAGGGAGGCCTGGCGTGCTGCGATTCATGGGGTCGCAAAGAGTCGGACATGACTGAGCGACTGAACTGAATGAATAGGCATTACTTAGGCATGTTAATGGGGCTTCCCTGGTGGCTTAGCAGTAGTCTGTCTGCAATGCAGGAGACCTGGGTTTGATCCCTGGCTTGTGAAGATACCCTGGAGGAGGGTATGACAACCCACTCTAGGACTCTTGCCTAGAGAACTGCATAGACAGAGGAGCCTGGCAGGCTGCACAGAGTTGGACGTCACTGAAATGACTAAGCAGCAGGCATATCATTTAGTGGAAACTAAGCTAGGCCAGGAATCTGGGTTGGGTGCAGTGCCCATCATTTTCTAACAAGTGAATCCCCACTCAAACAGCAACTGCAATGGATGTCTACACCTGCTCACCTGGTTGAGCAATGAGGTATAAGCAATGTTCTTAGGCTTCACACCAGAATTGCTTGGGATAGTGTGTATGAGGCAGCTGGCGTGGTGTCTGCATGTGGTCAACACTTCACTCTCAACTATTTTCACTTCTATAGTAAGTATTACAAAGTAGTGGCAAATAGCAAAGAAATGTACATTTCAAAAGTCTAAATGGATAGCATTTTAAGCAGTTCAGTGAACTTTGACTTTAACTTCTCAAGATAAATTCATATGGGTGGTAAAGTAGTGCACTATTAAGAACCAGCATTTTTCTTATTATATATAAAGCCCTTTTATCAGTGTGCTTTGAGTCTGTGCAGTTCAGTTCAGTTCAGTCGCTCGGTTGTGTCCGACTCTTTGCGACTCCATGTATCGCAGCACGCCAGGCCTCCCTGTCCATCACTAACTCCTGGAGTTCACCCAAACTCATGTCCATTGAGTTGGTAATGCTATCCAGCCATCCTATCCTCTGTCATCCCCTTCTCCTCCTGCCCCCAATCCCCCCCAGCATCAGGGTCTTTTCCAATGAGTCAACTCTTCGCATGAGGTGACCAAAGTCCTGGAGTTTCAGCCTCAGCATCAGTCCTTCCAATGAACACCCAGGGCTGATCTCCTTTAGGATGGACTGGTTGGATCTCCTTGCAGTCCAAGGGACTCTCAAGAGTCTTCTCCAACACCACAGTTCAAAAGCATCAATTCTTCAGGGCTCAGCTTTCTTCACAGTCACACTCTCACATCCATACATGACCACTGGAAAAATCATAGCCTTGACTAGATGGACCTTTGTTGGCAAAGTAATATCTCTGCTTTTGAATATGCTATCTAGGTTTGTCATAACTTTTCTTCCAAGGAGTAAGCGTCTTTTAATTTCATGGCTGCAGTCACCATCTGTGGTGATTTTGGAGCCGCCCAAAAAATAAAGTCTGACAGTGTTTCCCCATCTAGTTCCCATGAAGTGATGGGACCAGATGCCATGATCTTCATTTTCTGAATGTTGAGCTTTAAGCCAACTTTTTCACTCTCCTCTTTCACTTTCATCAACAGGCTTTTTAGTTCCTCTTCACTTTCTGCCACAAGGGTGGTGTCATCTGCATATCTGAGGTTATTGATATTTCTCCCGGCAATCTTGATTCCAGCTTGTGCTTCTTCCAGCCCAGCGTTTCTCATGATGTACTCCACATATAAGTTAAATATATGAGTCTGTGCAAGTAGTCACTAAATTATATGAACTTCTTTTTTCTAAAAGATTTTTTTAAAATGTGGACGAGTTTTTTTTTTTTATTGAATTTGTTATAATATTGTTTCTGTTGTGTGTTTTAGTTTTTTCACCCGGAGGCATGTGAGATCTTAGCTCCCCAATCAGGGATCAAACCAGCACCCGCTGCATTAGAAGGGGAAGTCTTAATTGCTGGACCACCAGGGAAGCCCCCCTTCGTTTCTTAAGTGGGGAAAAAGTTATACTTTCCCTTCCCAGTGCTTATAACTAGTGCCTTCAACGAAAAACGGCTTGAAACATTAACATTCAGAAATCATACAGAAATTTAAGTTCTAGACTTACATGCTCATTGGAAACCAGACCCTTCTTTCTACATGGTGTAAACAAAACGTCTATTTTATTGCAGAAGTCGTGGAATGATGAGTCAGAAACTGTGCATGTAAGAAAAAACATGTTTCCACTGGATGGCACCCAGGAATTCCTGTTTGTAAAGTGAAATTTTCTTTCCTAGCCACACCCATTTACAGAGTTCAACTCAAAGACACTGAAGAAGTTACATAAATTACCTCTCATTCCACAGGCATTTTCTGCAGGCTAGGAACCAATGACGACTTCCAGTGAATTGAGGCAAGGGATGACTACAAGGAAAGTAGTGGAGTCAGGGGAATAAGCCTTGGAACAGATAAGGGTAGACACAGAGAGGAACCTAGAAACCAGTGCAAGGGGTGCCTGGGCTAAAGAAGACACATGCTTTTATTTTAACTTTCTAACTAGTAATACATGAATGTTTTTAATTCTGGAAATCAGCAGATATACTAGTACAGAGTGACTCACACTATTAATCTGAGGGGGAAAAAAAACAACCTCAACAAGTACTCCGCACTAAACACTTGAGATAACAGGTTAACAAACTCTAGTAATACAGGAAATTACCTACACCCAAGGGATAGTTGGTTACTCTTCTTCCTTTGGGATTGGAAATCAAAGAAAATTACTAAAAATATACTGCCATCTGAAAAATTCTTCATCACATTCTAACTGATGTTAAGAATATGACTGCAAAGAAGACAATATTTCCACTAAATCTGTAAATTCAGTGGATTGGGAGATACTATATTAAGACAAAGTTACGCATTAAGACAAAGTTACGCATAAAGCCAAATACCCACATGCATAAAAGAAAATCAGAAAAACTTAAAAACATTTTAAACCAAAATGAAGCAAGAAGGACCTTATTTTCAGTATGAATATTCTCATTTTTTATAGAACCAAGGCTTTCTTTCCCTCTTTTCTGTGGCAGAGAAGGCTAAAGGTAAGCAAGACCAACAGAGAGTTTTTGGGTACCCTGAAGTCTCAGGGCCTATGCTGACATCAGCACTACTAGTGTTTGCGAAGAGATCAATTGGGTCTTTGAACAACAGATGTAATAATGGAGGTAGATGCTTCCAATGGAAAGCCTAACTCCACTGCTGGGTGCACTAGAAAGGGAACTGGGGAAAGGAATAAATTAGAAGGTTGGGATTAACATATGCACACTATATAAAACAGATCGACAAGGACCTACTGTATAGGTAGGTCTACTGTATAGGAATCCTACTCAGTACTCTGTAATAACTTCTGTGGGAAAGAATCTGAAAACAGAAATAAACATACGTATAACTCAATCACTATGCTGTACACCTGAAACTAACACTGCAAATCAACTATACTGCAATATAAAACGAAAAGTAAAACAAGAGAAAGAAAGGGGGTCTGAAGTCAAGGACTATGGCTCACAGTAATCTGTGCTTTCAATTCACCAGAGTAAACTAAAGAAACACCACCCAGGACAATGTTTATTATTTATCAAACTTAGTAACATTGGAGGAAGGGTTGGTAATAGAACTTTGTAATCACTCCTTTGATTCTCCAGAGAAGTTAACCTAATATATACTTATTTTGAGCTAACTAGTATCCAGATGTTTGAAAAGAACATCAGTGAAATGCAGACATCTGCAAACCAGACACAGCACAAAATGTTTCTCAGCCTTTTAACGTAATTCCCAAAGATTTTCCTTACTACCTTCAAGAGCCTAAGATTGGTGTACAGTTAAGTTTTTCTAGAAGGAAAAAAAATCGAAAGCAAAAACTGGCTACGTTGCTATGGTGATAAAGAAAACACACCAGCTGATTACGCTGAAAAAGATGCAGTGAAAACCACTGCCGAGTAGCTTGAATTTTTCTTCCTTTTCCTAGCTGACTCAAAATCAAAACATACAAAAAGCTCTTAGCGACTGAGGAAGCTTTGTTTTTTTATGATGAATCATTAACTAAATAATACATTCATGTAAATTCAAATGGTTTTAAATGTCACTTGAACCTGGATCTTTTAATAGGGTTTGATTTATGGATTAGAAATTCGATTCCCATCTGTATTTTGTCTTTTCAGAAACTATACTCAATAACCAAGAGTTCTGCCACAAAAATAGAAACCTATAAAGGCAAAGAGGACTTACAACTCTTACTAATGTTCACGCACTACCACACTTGCCATTTACTCATTAGAACCTATTTTCTCAATAACATAGTCCCCTAATTCGCAATGAAAGAACATAACTTAATTTAAAATGAGGAGAGAAGGCAAAGAAGCAGTGAGAAACCAGTACCTACCCAGCAGCAAGTAATGGCCATATAAAATACTCAAAGTCTCACAAAAATTCCTTCAGCCTCAGGAAGGAGTATTTACTTCAGGAGCTAAGGACTGCTTTTGAAAGTATCCATGTAAGAAGGCAGCGAACACTTCACAGTTTTAACCTATTATCAAAATTTGCCTTCTGGAAGTGAATGTCTAACAGATGCTGAAAAAAATGGAATGGAAAATGTATTTCTTTCCATTGAAATTTCAAAATTATATAACATATATGCCTGTCTTCATCAAAATTCAAATACGGAAAAGCAGATGTCTCCTGATTACCACTTATGACCTCATTCTCTAGGGGTGAATATTCTTAGCAACTTAAATGTATATGTATCCTTCCAAGTCATTTCCCTGCATTTATGTACATACATATCTATAGAACATATAGCTCTGTTTTATGCTTAAGTATTTAACTTACTGCCCAACGGATGGAGGAAAGAATATGCATTAAGGGGGGGAGGGAAGATTCTGTTAATTTTTGTTTTATTGATTCCTTACTCTGATAATAATACTAAACTTAGTCACACCTTCATACCAAATATGTCTTGGGAATGATGCTAGTAAGACTTGTAAATATACAGTAGGTAACATTTAGTAAAAAAGACAATTTGTTATAAAAATGTTCAAAGAGGTAAAGGCTCACATTTTCAGATATCTAGTTTCATATCTATTATTTACAAGTCTAGGAGATATCTGAGAGGGATCTTAAGAGAGGAAGAGAATTATGGGGATATTGGAGGCAAGGTAGGGACAGGTGCCAGAGAGACTATACTTTGCAAGGATAAAGCTGAGAAAAATACATGCCTGTGTTTTTTCCTAAGGACCATTTTACACCAGATTTCCTTTATTTTCAAAGTCCAATCCTCTTTCCTCGTAACACTTCTTTCCCTAATACCAATTTTTCTATCAGTGTCTCACAGGAGAAAACCAACCAAGTTATCTTTGACTCTCCATTACATGCACCCTACCTGCAGGGGAATCCCGAAGTTATCAAGGAGCCAATAATTGGTTCATCAGAACAAAAGGTGCTCTTATTCACCCAGGAAATTCTAAGGGCTTTAGGAACTCTGTATAGGATGCTCCTGCCAACCCCCATAACTCTGGAAATTACAAGGATTTCAGGGGCTGTGTTAGCAACCAGAGTCGAAGGCCAAATATTGACACAATGGGCACGCTCAGAACCCCTATCACTCAGGAAACTACACGGGTTTTAAAAGTTCTGTATTAGTAATCAAATGAATATTTATGCTATAAAACCCTATTTTTCACTATTGACAAACACAGTCTGTCCTCACGGCCCCAATACACACAGTCCTGCCTCCTGCTAGACCTATGGTCACCTCCTCTTTGACATCTCTTTATCTGAAATGACGTTTTTCCAATCTAAGTCCTATCCCGCTTTACCTACCTCTAGACAGTTTTTCTCTGGCATCTTCCTTGAACTCCTACTGCAGCAACATATTATTTAGAGTGCTTTCAACTGTGTCACTAGAATCCGCCTGCAATGCAGGAGACCAGGGTTCCATCCCTGGGTTGGGAAGATCCCTTGGAGAAGGGAATGGCTAACCACTCCAGAATTCTTGCCTGGAGAATTCCATGCACAGAGGAGCCCGGTGGACTACTGTCCATGGGGCTGCAGAGTCGGACACGACTGAACAGCTAACGCTTTTTAGGAAAGGAAAATCAACCTTTATAATTTTCATTTGTGTCATCTTTCACATTTTCAACTAGCCAAGAAGCAATTCAGCAAAAGTAGAGGGTCCGAGAGACTTTCACCAGGAACAGTCAAGAGAAGTAATAGTGATTCACGATCAAGTCTGCTTAGTTTATAGAAGAGACACCCAGAAGAAAGCTATTTTAAAAATTATTGCACTGACTAGTAACAAATTTTGATTAACTCTTACATGATTCAATTTTTAACTTTTTACATGAATAAACCCACACAGTAAAGACTCAGAAGGTGGGTGCCGGAATCACATGGCTAGAACCTGAACTGAAGCCTACTACTTACTGCCGTGAACCCCTCCCCAAAGAAGACATTCTTTCACCTTGGTATCTGCATCAGGAAATCTGGGTCAACAGTGCATTCATGAGGTGGTTTTGAGGAATCAAAGCAGTGATGTATGAAACGCTCTTAGCGAAATGAATGGTGTAAGACTCAACAAATGTTATCTAGCCCCTTGTTTTGCCAGCTGACCTTTGTGAAAGCAGACTCTCCCAGGTACAGTTGCCTTTTGAAAGGTAATCAGAAATATTCTGAGCAGCCCTCTCCCAGACTGTCTTCTTGCCCTTCAGAAAACCTTTCCTGCCTTTATTAGTAGTATTAACACTTCAGTTTTGATAGTGTGTACTGTAATCTGCATTAATTTCTGCCTCTGGAAAGGCGAAAACATTGATTCATCTGGATAGCTAGGTCAGTTTTAGAGAACAGTTGTGGTATGAAGACTGTTCACGGTTATCTTGTAGGAAAGGACTGGGAATAGAGCTGCTTCATTTTATAACTTTCACAAACATTCACAAAAATTATTCACAATTATTCACAAATGTTCACAGATTATTAGAACATTTGTATTTTAACAGGGATTTGTAGGGTGGAGCAGTTATGGGCCCATTTATGAATCAACATGCTTCATTAAAGTGCTATTTAAAGGTTTTTCCCTTCATTATTTATAACAATCTAATTATTATGCAAAATAATCAGAAAAAAAAAGTCTCATGTCAGAGACTATATAGCCTAGGAATTTTCAACATCCAGAAGTTGATATTTTAGGCTTTATTCCTCAGTTATCTTTAACATAACTGGAAAAGAAACAATTTTATTAAGCAATCTAAATTATCACCAACAGCGCTAAAGCCAATTTCTTCCCACTATATAAGTTATAAAGTCTACGTAATTCTCTACACGTAGCAATTTACATGTCAGTTTTACTGGAGTTTGATACATACTATTGATGTTTGTCCTCAAATTTTTGATGCCCCAATTCCTGCAACGTGTCCTTTGCATAATGAGTAAGTAGTAAGTGTTTGTCTTTCTGCATATAGGGTTTTTACTGCCAAAGCAAACTAGCCAGAGGAATTCACACCAAGCGACAGGAAGACGGAAGGACAATCAGGTCTCTTGTATGGGTCTCCTCCATTATCAGGGCTTTTCATTCCCTAGTATTTCCGGGGAAAGCATCTGGCTCCATGAAATAAAAAAGACTCTTATAACAGCAACACCAATTCATATTTAACTAAACAATATTAAAAAGAACAACAGGGCTACTACCACAGGGCTAAAGGCTAGAGGGCAGAAGACATATAAGCTACCTGTGCTCTGAATGACCTTTCAGACTGAGTTAAATGTATAGACACAGACTCACTCTAAACATACTACACGGTGTGAATTTATTCAAACTTACCTATGTTTTGACCATTGTCAATTCAGCTTAAGAGAAATAAATCTGAAACATTTTTTTTTTTCAGTGTAAGCAGAGGAAGTCTCATTTTGAAACAGTATCAGTACTTTCTACAGTTTTCCCCGAAGTACTACTATTTACCACAAAATCAGATCCCAAAGGCTGAAGGGGGCTTCAATACTGTATTAACTCCAACCCTTATCGGGCTTCCCTGCCCCACCCCCGACATTCAGCTGCCCAAAGACAACAACAAAGACCATCTACCTCCTACTGTTGCTTTTTTGCATTTTGGTTCTTAAAAAGTCAGTCAATGGGTTAATATACACTTTTTTTGGGTGCCGACATTTGCAGCTAAATAAGACAATGCATCAGAATTACATCAGCTTTATTTAAATGATAATTTTAGAAAGTTCGGAGAGGAAAAGTCAGTCACAGGAATTTGGACTCAACATTTTTAGCCTGAGGACTAAAAGGGAATGGGGGATGGGAGGACTGGAGAGGAGAGAAAACAAATTGACTCTTGCATCGATGAACTGCTCTCATCAATCTCTCTGCTTCTCTCCAATGAGTTAAATGATTTTTCTCCTAAAAAGGTACATTAATCTCAGGTAGAACCATAGCCAATAAAACACAGAGGGTTTATTCTGAGAAAGTTAATAGGAATAATCACTGATAATGTTTTCAGCACGTTAGAAAGAGTCTTCTCAAAGCGAATTACACAAGATTAATCTTTGCTGAAAATATCTCAGGCCTCTCTTGAAACTTTCCGTCAGAGCATGAAGCACACTCTTTTGCAAATCCTTAACAGATGCAAACCTACTGGCTTCCTTTAAACATGGTATGTGGGAAAAGAGAAGCATAAAAACATTTGTATTATTAAATATTTACTTGGTACACATTAGCTACCCTCAGTTCTTAAAACTACCTGTTTCCCTTACAGAGATTATAAATTAGATTGCTGTTTTGTTTCAACCTTAAGAATTTTATGTTGGAAAACTCAGGTGTAAGGTTGCTCTTGAAGAAAGATTAGAAAGCTGAGGATTGGAGAGAACAATGATTTAGAGCAGACAAGGGTCCTCCCCAACTCAAACAAGCTGGTTGAGAAGGCAGTTGAGTGAAGACGGGGAGAGAAGCGTGCTTAGGAGGGTAAATTCACATGGCTAATCCAAAGCATTTAAAAAGTCTCAATCACCTAATACATGTTGTATTTCTAAAAATAGTTAACAACTTCCTTGTAGTATTTAGTTAGAAGTGAAAAAGAAAAACCCAGTGAAAATAAGTCCTTCTTGGAATATACATTCTCTGCAATAAGATGGGGATGATAAACGGCTAGGAAGATTCCAGAGTGTCATGAAAGCAAAGTATGGATGTCTATAGCACCTGTTTTGCAAATCATCTATTTAGTATCCTGTTCATTATCTTAAGCAATCTAAAATATGTTGAAGAGCCTTCATAGCTACATAATCCTTCCCAATCCCGCTCCCTCTGTATTCCTTAAGATAATATACTCATCAGTTTATACACGCTGATTTTCTTTTGTATTATCCTGCAATGTTTGCTACTGCTTATTAGGTGCAATCCAGTTTCTGTTTATATGCTGGGATTTAGCAGTGCTTTCAGGAGCAAACCTTCTTGTAAACAGGATAAAAAGAACAGAGAATTGTATCTTAACATTCCAGTTACTAGAACCTAGTAGAAACAAGTGCTACAGTAACAGTGCTTTCTATAGCTGATGCCATTTATTCATGTTTTGGTATTAAAAACTATGGCAAGATGAAGAGGACTAACAAACTAGGGCAAACTTCAGTTGCTTTCGTGAGTTTGTGGAGCTGTGACTCATCATAGGAGGACATGGCATAAAGAAACAGAATATAAAGTACTTCAAAGAAATGGACTAAGATCCTGCAGGAAAACAAATATACTGGCTTAGCTGCGTCTCTCTTAAGCAACTGGAAAATAACGTCAACAAGGCACATAAACGTGATGTCCACTCTTCAGAAGCAACTACAGTTTAATATTTGCTAACTTGGCCTCTTCTAACATCTTTGCTTCTCTAGGGAGCCGGAATGGGAATTGCTGGTTTTGAGAATAAGGGAGTGGACAGAAAGAAGGCAGGCGATGTAGATGGACAGAGTGTGTTTTATATAGTATTGGGGCTGCAATGGGAAATCAGAGATCAAAGAAGTTCAAAAGTTGGTTTTAAAAGAGGAAATTGAGAGCTAGAGGATAATTAAGCTCTAAAGGTTAAGTCCTAGAAGTGGGTGGGGTCAATGCAAATTTAGCAAGAAGTAAAAGTAAATCATTAAGCAGTCTGAAGCAACCTTTGTTCCTGGGCTAAGAATGCCAGCAGAGCGCAAACTTTCCTCCTAGAGAGATTTCTAAAACTCATCCTTAGAAGTCAGCCAGTATTAACAGAACACTGGACCTGATTTACTCAGACAAAGGGTCCAGCCCAACATCCTCTGTGCTTATTAGGCAATCCCCAGCTGGATTCTACCTCCCCGAGTTCTTTATTCTACACATTTTTTTAGTAGAAAAAAGTGGTTTTGCCACTGTTAAGCACGATTAAAAATGCACTGTGCGATTTTAAGGAGTAAAAAAGAGAGGGGAGCCTGTTTTTTTTTTTTTTTTGCTCAAAAAAAGCAATCTGACTGCAGAAGCCAAATCTACAGACATTCAAGAACTACTACAAATCTGGTGACTATCAAATTCTAGCCGATTCAACCCCTTTCTTCAAGTACTTTCCCCCCTCAAACTCAAATGTGGTGCTAGCCTGGACCAGTACACACCCCCACAGCTACTTCATTCCATTGGCTGGCAGGCGGTCTTGCAGTCTACACCCTTCAGATCTACCCTCGGTGTTTGTCTGATGTTACACTGTTCATGTATGACCATTTTGTGTGTGTGCGCAAAGCTGCCACAGCAGGAAAATAATTTAAGAGATCGACTATAATTAATAAATTCATTTAGTTAGTAAAACTGTAGATTTCGATTCATTTTGTTATGTTCCTGTATCATCTGTCACTACTGTGAGAGTGAAAAAATCTGAGAACAATTATTTCATGCTTTGCATTCGCTTGAGTCATAGAAGATCACAAAATCTTGCAGAGGCAGACAGATGGGGCTGTCATTTTCTTTTCTACAAGTGCTCTTCGTCAAGACCCACACTGTTTGTCACAGTGCCTAGGATCAAAAGAGCAATGTAGTGTCTTCTGCATACAGCATCAAGCTCGCGGGGGGAGGACCAACTACGGGGTGGTGATGGAGCAGAAAATTCACTATCCATCGGAGCCTGACACGGCTGAGGCCGGGACTTGGGGGAACGGGGACAGCGTGCGAGGGCGACGGTACCAGCCCGGGCTGGGCTGAGCGGTGAACCCCCGAGGCTGCAGGCCAGGCGGGGCGGGGCAGGACACAAGGGGCTCACCTCCCTTGCAGGGCGTGCGGTGCTGGCTGTGCTGGGCCCGGTAGCCCTCGATGACTTCCCAGGAGCCGTCGTCGCGCCGGATGGGGAAGGACAGGCTCAGCACATGGTTGCAGGGCTTGATGATCCGCAGGATGCCACGCACCCGGTTCCGCTTCTGCTCCTCGGTCTCCCGGGTCTTGAGGTCCTCCACCAGCTTGTCCTCCACGATGCTGGCACCGCGGTCAAAGAAGCCCTCCACCATCTTGAAGAAGTTGGGGTCGTCCTCGCGGTCGGCCGCCGCCTCGCTGTAGTGTCGCCGAGCGGGAGGCACGGGCCCTGGCTGCGGGGCGGCGACGGCTGCGGCAGCCTGCCCGCGGGCCCGGCCCAGCAGCACGGCCGAGTCGGCAGCCGCGGAGCCCAGGGCGGCGGGCCCGACGCGGGACAGCAGCAGCGCTTCACCCAGGCACCGGTACATGGCGGCGGGACGGAGGCCACGGAGGAGAGGCGCGCTCACAGGCCCGGAGACGGACGGAGGGAGGACGGGCCCGGCGCGGGCTGCCCTTTTAAGCCACAGCTTCCTGCCTTCCTGGCTATCCCCTCCCCTCCGGCGCTAGCCGCCTAACGGGGAGGACGGACTCTGGGTGCCACGGGCCAATGTCGCCTGTGAATGGCAGGGCGGGGGGCGCGCACCGCCCAGGGAGCCGGGCCTCCGCCTCCGCCGCGGCCTCGCCCGGCCTCCCCGGCGGCGGCGTGAGCCGGCGGGCACGCTCGGGGGCGCGCAGTCGCGGTCGGGCCGGACGCGCATGCTCGCAGGGCGGGGGGCGGGGCCAGGGCTCCCGCACAGGGCTGGGATCTGCGGGGAAGAGCTGGAGCCGCAGGTCTGTGCGCAGCCCGGGCCTCTCCCGGGGAGGGGTTTTAACTGCGGGCGGGGGCGGGGGGCCCTCCGTGGAAGAGGCCTACCCGCCTCGTGGGGGCGCTGAGAGTCCGGTCCCAAGCCCGCGGGCGGCCTGGCGGTGGGCCCAGGGTGGGTGAGTCATGGGTGTCCCTCCTTTCCGCCCGCGCGCTCTCGGGCGGGGCGGCCATCCTGTCACCCCTGCGCCTGTCTTCGGGTGGCAGCGAGAAGCACCGTTTGGAGGTCGGGCTAAGAGCTTGTCTTTATCCGCTGGGACTGAGACGCACTTTGGTCTTTGGAGTTGGAGTTTTAAAGTGTCTTGCAAGAAATGGAAAGGAGAAGGCTTGGGAGCTGGGGACTCCCTTGTTTATTGGCTTTCACCGCTTTAAGTTTTAGATTTTGTCCCATTCAACCACTGCGTGATGTTGAGATAGTTATGTGAATCGTTGTTGTATCTTTCTGAAATTTACTGAGTGTTTCCGCATTTCAGAGATACGCTCTCGAAATAGTTAAAAAACAACACTATAGAACTGCAATAATACTCCAGGATATTCTTTCTCAGTAGTAAATGTACTAATAGTCCAGAATAGAATTTGTAAAGGTTAAAAGACATCAGGGTTTAATTATGTACTTACACAAACTTGATGAGAAATGCTAGTTAATAGACTTCTATGGGTACAGTTAGATGCTTGTAAAAGTCTGATGACTCAGTTTTTAAGACAAGCTATCAAAGGCCACATTACCAACTTAAGTGGTTCCAGTGTAGGTTGGTGATTTTAAAATAGTACCTTTTTGACCTGCAAAACGACTTTGCCTCCTGACGTTCACTTTATTCAGAAGAGAATGTTTTAATTCTTACAATTTTCTGTGAAGTATAAGGTGACAACCTAGATCAATTAAATTACTTTCATCTATTCAGTGTACTGTCAAAACAAAAAAAGGTGGAGCTTATGTTTTATCTTATTTGCTAGACAGTTAATAGTCATTTATATTTGTATTGTGTTTTCAGTGGTAACTGTTCTCTGGACTGAATCCTGAATTTGTCTTGTTGGTCAAAGGATTAAGGTATCAAGTTTCCTTTTCACTGGATAGTGTTATTGTATATTGCAAAAACAACAACAACCAAAAACCTTAAAAAGTATCAGAATAAAATGATTAGAATCAGTAAACATGGAAATTCAGATTAAATTCTTAGGTATGGTTTGAAGAAAGTGTTTTAAAAGCTTAGTTTTATTGCACTTCTCTATCTCCTTCTTGATAACGACAGCCTTCAGAAAAATAAATGTTTAACTTTTCTTCTTCCAAGTTTTGTTCACCTGAATTCAAGAAGTTATTAATAGAGAGGCAATGGAAGGAGTGAGGAAATTTAACTGAGTGTGCTATGTGTCGATGTCTTATGAAATATCTCTAAAAGAACCTCCTAAAGTCGATTTTTAAGTATTTAGAATCTTTGTTATGTTTTTAAATTATGTACAAGTTGTACAAAAAATTCAAACGGTAAAGATAGATTTTTTTAAAAAAGAGTGAAATCAAACACTACTCCTCTCCTCACCTTCCCATTTAGTAAGTAGTTGGAATGCTTCTTTTCATACTGAAGTAGGTATTATAATTCTTGATTTTAACAGGAGGCGGAACTGAGGCTTGCAGAGACCAAGTAAATAGCTGATCACCTAGATGATAAATAGCAGACTAAAATTCAAACTATATATCTGACTCCAAGTTCTGCCATTTCTAGTATTCCAAGAAATATTTCAATTATGTGTTGTATTTAGTTTAAAATTATTTACTGTGATGTAAATCTAGTAAGTTTCAGCTTTACACTGATGATTGCCTTTATAAAATATACAGATATTTTGCAAATTAAAGCTTAATTATTGATAATAATTTTCAGTTCAAAGGAAGACTTGAATTTAACTTGAAAGGAATTTTGGTCATTTGATAACATTCAATAAAGACAGTTCATTTTCTGCCTTTATGCATTTTCCTTAGCTGTTTCAAAATTCCAGGCCTTTTCTCTTTGATTCATAGCATGCTTTTGTGCTTTCAAGTGCTTTAAAAATTATTTTAGAAGAATTATTTTAGGATTTAGAAAGACATAGCATATAAATACAGGAACAACATGGTTGTTTTCAAAAATAATTTAATTAGAAAAGGTAATATATACTGTCTTAGATTTGTCTATTCTGGACATTTTGTTTAAATGGAATCATGCAGTCAATATGTGGTCCTTTGTGACTGGCTTCTTTCATTTCATGTATGTTTTAAAGATTCATACCTATTGTAGCATGTATCAATATTTCATTTTTTTAATGGTTGAATAGTATTCGTTGTATGGCTATAGCCCTCTTTCACATATATTCAGTTCAGTTCAGTTGCTCAGTTGTGTCCAGCTTTTTGTGACCCCATGGACTGCAGCATGCCAGGCTTCCCTGTACATCACCAACTCCCAGAGTTTTCTCAAACTCATGTCCATTGAGTCAGTGATGCCATCCAACCATCTTATTCTCTGTCGTCCCCTTCTCCTCCCGCCTTCAATCTTTCCCAGCATCAGGGTCTTTTCAAATAAGTCAGCTCTTCGCATCAGGTGGCCAAAGTATTGGAGTTTCAGCTTCAGCAGCAGTCCTTCCAAAGAATATTCTGGACTGATTTCCTTTAGGATGGACTGGTTGGACCCCCTTTAAAGTCCAAGGGACTCTTAAGAGTCTTCTCCAACACCAGAGTTCAAAAACATCAATTCTTCAGCGCTCAGCTTTCTTTATAGTCCAGCTCTCACATCCATACATGACTACTGGAAAAACTATAGCTTTGACTAGACAGACCTTTGTTGGCAAAATAATGTGTCTGCTTTTTAATATGCTATCTAGGTTGGTCATAGGTTTTCTTCCAAGGAGTATGCGTCTTTCAATTTCGTGGCTGCAGTCACCATCTGCAGTGATTCTGGAGCCCCCCAAAATAAAGTCAGCCAGTTGCCATTTTCGTATATATATGTGTCTATATATGTGTGTGTGTGTGTATATATATATATATATATATATATATATATATCTTCTTAAAAATTTTATTTGGCTGTGCCAGGTCTTGGTTGTGGCACATGGGATCTTTGATTTTTGTTGTACCATGTGGAATCCTTTAGTTTTGGCATACGGGATCTTTAGTTGCAGCATGTAGGATCTAGTTCCCTGACCAAGGATTGAACCCTGGTCCCCTGCCTTGGTAGTACAGAGGCTTAGCCACTGGACCATCAAAAAGTTCTATGGCCCTCTTTTTTAAATCTATTAATCTTTGACAGACGTTTGGTTATTTCCACTTTTTGGCTATTGTAACACTACGATAAATGTTCTTGTAGACTTTTGTGTGGACAGATACTTTCAATTCTTTTGGGTTCACACCTGTTAGAGTTGAATTGCTGAATTATAGGGTAACTCTCTGTTTAACCTTTTGGGAAGCTGCCTAGCTGCTCTTCACAGCAGCTGGACCATTTTAATTCCTACCAGTGGAGGATTCCAACTTCTTTTTATTCTCCCAAACACCTGTTATTATCTGGTTTAAAGGTATAACTCATTTTGATTTTGATTTGCATTTCCTTGATGGCTAATGATGTTGAGCATCTTTTATTATACTTATTGACAGTTTATATATATAGATGTATTTTATATATTAATTAATTTTTATTGCAGGATAATTGCTTTACGACATTGTGATGGTCTTTGCCATACATCAACATGTATTGGCCGTCGGTATACATGTGTTTCCCTGCCATCATGAACCCCCACCTCCCTCCCCACCCTATCCTTCTGGGTTGTCCCAGAGCACTGGCTTTGGGTGCCCTGCTTCATGCATAGAACTTGCACTGGTCATCTATTTTACATATGGTAATGTGCATGTTTCAATACTATTCTCTCAAATCGTCCCACCCTCGCCTTCTCCCACTGAGTCCAAAAGTCTGTTCTTTACATCTGTGTCTTCTTTGCTACTCTGCAGGTAAGATGGTCGGTACTGTCTTTCTAAATTCCATAAATATGCATTAATATACAGTATTCGTCTTTCTTTTTCTGACTTACTTCACTGTGTATAATAGGCTGCAGGTTCATCCGCTTCATTAGAACTGACTCAGATGCATTTCTTTTTATAGCTGAGTAATATTCCATTGCTTCCTTTTACGTTCATCTATCAATGGATGTCTAGGTTGCTTTCATGTCCTAGCTATGGTAAATAGTGCTGCAATGAACGTTGCGGTACATATGTCTATTTCAGTTCTGGTTTCCTTGGGGTGTATGCCCAGCAGTGGGATTGTTGGGGTCATATGGCAGTTCTGACAATTTGTATGTATTTTTAAAGAGAGATGTATAGTCACATCCTTTTTCCACTTTTCAGTTGGATTGTCTTTTTATTGTTGACTTGTAAGAGTTTGGAGTTTTAAAAAATTTACTCTTGGCTGTTCTGAGTCTTGGTTGTTGCACAGGCTTTTCTCTGATGGCGGCAAGTGGGGGGCCACTCTGTGGCTGTGGTGTGTGGGCTTGTTACAGGGGCCTCTCTTGGTGCAGAGCACGGGCTGTAGGGTGTGTGGGCTTCAGTAACTGTGGCACATGAGCTCCGTAGGTGCCACTCGAGGGCTGTCGAGGGCTGGCTCAGTAGTTCCGGCGCACTGAGTTCTGGCTCATTAGTTGTGGCGCGTGGACTTAGTTGCTCTGCGGCATGTGGGATCTTCCTGGATATAGAACCCGCATCTCTTGTGCGGTGAACTTTCTACCACTGAGCCACCAAGGAAGCCCCTTTGTAAGAGTGATTTATTTTCGCTTTGTTTTCTTTTGAGAGCTCTTACATATTTTACAGGCAAATCCTTTATCACATATATGATCTGAAAGTGTTTACTTCCATTCTGGGGCTTGTCTTTTCACTTTGTTGATGCTGTCCTTTTAAAGGTTTTAAGTTTGATGAAGTGCAGCTTACAAATGCTTTCTTTCGTGGCTTGTGCTTTTGGTGTCATGTCTAACAAATGATTGTCTAATCGAAAGTCAGGAAGATTTGCACCTGTGTTCTAAAAGTTTTATACTTTTAGTTTTTACATTTTGAGTTGATTTCTGTACAAAAAGTGAGGAAGAAATCCAGTTTCATTCTTTCTCATGTGGATAACAAATTGTCCCAGCACTATTTGTTCAACAAAAGACTATTTTTTTTCCTCCATTGAATTGTCTTTGAATTCTATTGAAATCAACTGACCTAAACGTCAAGATTTATTTCTTCATTCCTTACTTCTTTTCAGCTCGGCCATGTGTCTCTCCCTATGCTGGTACCACATGGTCTTGGTTACTGCAGCTTTGTAGTAAGTTTTGAAATCAGGAAGTGTGATTTCACTCCAACTTTGTTCTTTTTCAAGATTGTTTGGTTCTTCTTAGTGTCTTGAATTTTCGTATGAATTTTAGGATCAGGTGGTTTATTTCTGCAAAGAAGCCAGCTAGAATTTTGACTGGCTTAATGTTGAATGTGTAGCTCAACTTGAAGAGTGGTGCCATTTTAATCAGAACATGAACATGTCTTTTAATTTATTTGAGTCTTTTGAAGTTTCTCTCATTCATGTTTTGTCTTTTCAGAGCATCTAAGTTTTGTGCTTCTTTTCTTAAATTTGTTAATAAATATTTTACTCTTTTTGATGCTGTTATAACTGGAATTGTTTTCTTAACTCCATTTTCAGATTATCTGTTGCAAGTATACAGAAATACAGTTGAATATTATATATTGACCTTTTTAAAAAAATACTCATTTATATATTTATTTGGCTGCCCTGGGTCTTAGTTACAGCATGCAGGGTCTTTAGTTTCAGCATGTGAGGTCTAATTCCTCACCAGCAATCCAACCTGGGTCCCTAGCATTGGGAGTGCTGAGACATAGGCACTGGATCACCAGGAAAGTCCCTATATTGATCTTTTACCAATATAGGTCTCATTTATTGACTGAACTCATTTATTAGTTCTGATAATTATTTTAGTGAATTCATTAGGATTTTCTGTGTACAAGATCATGTCATCTACAGATACAGATAGGTTTATTTCTTCCTTTCCAATCTGGATGGGCTTTACTTTATTGCCTGATTGCCCCTTACTTTTTTTTTTTAATGTTGTATAGTATTTCATTGTATGAATGTGCCATAATTATTTTTAACTAGTCTCTCACTGATGGTCATGTAGGTTCTTTCCAGTTTCTTGAAGTAACAGCAGTGCTGTGGTGAATAACCTATTACATAGAATATCGGTTTCCAAACTCTTCATCTCAGGTCTTCTTTAGTGTCTTAAGTATGAGTAGTGAATTTGAACTGAGAAAGAATTTAGTAGTCACCATAATTTTACTTACAGAGTTGTTTAGTTCATATTTGAAAAAAATCATTGTCCTATTTGGATATTAAAAATGATAACATAAAACCAGCTGATATAAAAAATCAAATTTAATTTTTTAACAAGGGCTTTAAAAACAAGGAGCTAAAAATCTTTTTTTTTTTTCTAATCAGGTCCCCATGTTACTGAGTTTTATAGGGTTTAGTTCACAAGTGCTTGTCAGTACCTCATTATTCACCCAGATGAGTGTAGCGGAGAGAAGAGTATACCCCATAAAGGAAAGATCATTAGCATAGGTCTGAAGACAGGTCGAAATCAGATTGATTATATTCTTTGCAGCCAAAGATGGAGAAGCTTTATATAGTCAGCAAAAACAAGGCCGGGAGCTGACTGTGGCTCAGATCACAAACTCCTTATTGCAAAATTCAGACTGAAATTGAAGAAAGTAGGGAAAACCACTAGACCATTCAGGTATGACCTAAATCAAATCCCTTATGATTATGCAGTGGAAATGAGAAATAGATTCAAGGGATTAGATCTGATAGACAGCACCTGAAGAACTATGGACGGAGGTTTGTGACATTGTACAGGAGGCAGTGATCAAGACCATCCGCAAGAAAAAGAAATGCAGGGGAGGGGGGTTCAGGATGGGGGACACATGTACACCCGTGGCAGATTCATGTTGATGTATGGCAAAACCAATACAATAAAAAAAAAGAAGAAATGCAGAAGGCAAAATGGCTGTCTGAGGAGGCCTTACAAAATAGCTGAGGAAAGAAAAGATGCAAAAGCAAAGGAGAAAAGGAAAGATATGCCCATCTGAATGCAGAGCTCCACAGAACAGCAAAGAGAGATAAAAAAGTCTTCCTCAGCGATCAATGCAAAGAAACAGAGGAAGAAAATAGAATGGGAAAGACTGGAGATCTCTTTAAGAAAATTAGAGATACCAAGGGGACGTTTCATGCAAAGATGGGCACAATAAAGGACAGAAATGGAATGGACCTAACAGAAGCAGAAGATACTAAGAAGAGGTGGCAAGAATACACAGAAGAATTATACAAAAATGATCTTCATGACCCAGATAACCACGATGGTGTGATCACTGGCCTAGAGCCAGACTTCCTGGAATGCAAGGTCAAGTTGGCCTTAGGAAGCATCACTACGAACAAAGCTAGTGGAGGTCTTGGAATTCCAGTTGAGCTATTTCAAATCCTCAAAGATGATGCTGCGAAAGTGCTGTACTCAATATGCCAGCAAATTTGGAAAACTCAGCAGTGGCCACAGCACTGGAAAAGGTCAGTTTTCATTCCAATTCCAAAGAAAGGCAATGCCAAAGAATGCTCAAACTACCACACAATTGCACTCATCTCACATGCTGGTAAAGTAATGCTCAAAATTCTCCTAGCCAGGCTTCATTGGTACATGAACTGTGAACTTCCAGATGTTCCAACTGAATTTAGCAAAGGCAGAGGAACCAGAGATCAAATTGCCAACATCCGTTGGATCATGGAAAGGCAAGAGAGTTCTAAAATAACATCTACTTCTGCCTTATTGACTATGTCAAAGTCTTTGACTATGTAGATTATAGCAAACTGTGGAAAATTCTGAAAGAGATGGGAATACTAGACCACCTGACCTGCCTCCTGAGAAATCTGTATGCAGGTCAAGAAGCACCAGTTAGTACTGGACATGGAACAACAGACTGGTTCCAAATTGGGAAAGGAGTACTTTCCCAAGGCTGTATATTATCACCCTGCTTATTTAACTTATATGCAGAGTACATCATGAGAAATGCCGGGCCAAATGAAGCACAAGCTGGAATCAAGATTGCTGGGAGAAATATCAATAACCTCAGATATGCAGATGATAACCACCCTTATGTCAGAAAGCAAAGAAGAAGTAAAGACTCTTGATGAAAGTGAAAGTGGAGAGTGAAAATGTTGGTTTAAAGCTCAACATTCAGAAACTAAGATCGTGTCATCTGGTCCCATCACTTCATGGCAAATAGATGAGGAAACAATGGAAACAGTGAGAAACTTTATTTTTGAGGGGGCTTCAAAATCACTGCAGATGGTGACTGCAGCCATGAAATTAAAAGATGCTTGCTCCTTGGAAGAAAAGTTATGAACAACCTAGACAGCATATTAAAAAGCAGAGACATTACTTGGCCAACAAAGGTCTGTCTAGTCAAACCTATGGTTTTTCCAGTAGTCATGTATGGATATGAGAGTTAGACTATAAAGAAAGCTGAGTGCTGAAGAATTGATGCTTTTGAACTCTGGTGTTGGAGAAGACTCTTGAGAGTCTCTTGGACTACAAGGAGATCCAACTAGTCAATCCTAAAGGAAATCGGTCCAGAATATTCATTGGAAGGGCTGCTGCTGAAGCTGAAACTCCAATACTTTGGCCACTTGATGGGAAGAACTGACTCACTGGAAAAGCCCCTGATTCTGGGAAAGATTGAAGGTGAGAGGAGAAGGGGACGACAGAGGATAAGATGATTGGATGGCATCACCGACTCTGTAGACATGAGTTTGAGCAGTAATCTCTAGGAGTTGGTGATGTACAGGGAAGCCTGGCGTGCTGCAGTCCATGGAGTCACAAAGAGTCGCACACAAGTGAGCAACTGAACTGAACTGATCAGTAATTTTGGTGCATCTGAAATTGTTTTCCAAGTCTGTGTGTCATAGTTTTTAGAATAATTTTTTCTAATATTTGCTTTTATGCTTCTGACTGATACTCAGAAAAGGGTAATTTTTTTTCTCCCCTAGTGTGTTTGTGTAATAAGCAGAAAAATAGTAACAGAAAGTATATCAAAGAGAAGGACCAGAAATTTTCAGAATTTATAGTCTTTTTATTTCTAAAAACCTTTTTTTTTCCCTTAATAAATCAAATGTCAGTTATATCTGTTTGGCTAGTTTGGCTAAGTTTTCGTTTTACTGTGTCACTGAATAATATTCAGCAAAGGTTTTCTCAAGTCTTGCTTAAGGATTCTTTCCCTGTTATGAGTAAACATGAATATCATGGTAGTATCTTTATCCCTTTAAGCATAGCATGCAAGAAACAATTTTTAAGAGCGCTGTTAAAAATTAACTGTAAGCCAGGATTTTGAGCTCACATGTATGTAATTCATCATGTCTCTGTCTCTTTTTTTAAATTGACATTTCTTTTTGTTTGTTTTCTTTATAGGTAAAAAAGATAGTACATTCAATTATTTATTATTCAAGGTGCCTCACCATTCAGCTCTACTTATTTATCTATGTAGATGACATGTAAATGCAAATCTTTATTCTGTCTTTAGCATTTTCTTTCTAGAAATTTTAGATCAGTTTTGATTTCAATATGAAATTGTTTTCAATAGTAAGAAAGTGTAAGCTAAAAATTGCAACATGTCTCTGATGCTAATAAAAGCAGTCATAACTGAAAAATAGACTGGAGGCAAAAAGTACCTTCCCGTTGACCGTGATGAAGAGTTACAGGGGAAGCATAGACTTTATTTTGAAGCATGTGAAAGTGTTAGTTGCTCAGTTGTGTCCGACTCTGTGACTCCATGAGTATATGTATATTATACTGAGTTTGCCCCTTAGTAAAAGGCAGAAAAGAAAAATGAACGAAGCAGTAGGGAGTAAGGTATCTGAGACACTGGTAATGTAAACAGGTAAGTTAAGCAGTCTCTGGAGAAGAACCGGGAACCACTTTCTTGACATAAGAGAAGCCATTTTGTGATCTCTGTCTGGTTACAATGCCTGCCCATGAAAGAAGTCTGGCAGTAATTATGACCTTAAGGAAAGTAGGGGAACACAGGACAGAGAAAAGACAGTTAAACAGTAGTGCAGTGATAAAGCAGAGTCCTAGCTCCTCCTCACAAGATGTACATAGGGTAGCTTTGAGTTCTGCAGGAACTAAGGCCCCCACCCAGGTAGAGGATGGAATGATGCTGAGCCTCCTGACCTTAACCAACCAAAGCTTGGACTCTGTTGATCTTTGCCCCAATTTGCTCCAATTTATTGTTGTTTTGGCCACACTGCTCAGCTTGTGGGATCTTAGTTCACTCGACCAGGGATTGACTGTACCCTTGCAGTGAAAATGAGGGGTTTTAACCACTGGACCACCCTGAAATTCCTTGTCCCAATTTTATGCCAATTTCTCCTTTACTCAGGCCTGTTCACGAATATGCATGTACCCTTAGCTTAAAACTTCCCCACTTTTTGGACTTCGCTGGTGGTCCAGTGGATAAGACTCCCTGCCGCCTGGGTTTGATCCCTGGTCATGGAGATAGATGCCACAACTGAGAGTTCTCACAATGCAACTAAAGATTCAGCATACTTCACCTAAGACCTGGTGCAGCCAAATAAATAAATTATTCATTTCCCTTGTGGCTCAGCTGGTAAAGAATTCGCCTATAATGTGGGAGACCTGGGTTTGATCCCTGGATTGGGAAGTTCCCCTGGAGAAGGGAAAGGCTACCCACTCCAGTATTCTGGCCTAGAGAATTCCATGGACTGAATAGTCCTTGGGGTCGCAGAGTTGAACACGACTGAGTGACTTTCACACAAATAAATTAGAACAAAACAAAACCTCCCCACTTTTGCTGTTTGGGAAAAGACTACTTTGGGAAAGTTCCCAGGTGTCCTCCTTACTTGCTGCAAGTAATAAAGAAGGATCTGGATGTATTACAAAGATTACAAAGATCTCCTGATCTTTGGCTTGGCTGTGCCTGTTTGAAATCATTTACCTCAGAATGGGGCTTGAACCCATGTGCTGAGACTCAAACCCAGCCAAAACCTAGTTTGAGACTTGAACCCATGAGGCCAGGACTGGAACCCAGCCAAAACCCAGTTTGGGACTCTAACCCATGATCTTTTAATTAGAATCACTCACCTTATGTCTGGACTTACTGAGACTGAGCTTCTTTGTGTCTCAGTGTAGAGGGAGTTCAGTGAGAGACAAAGTGATAGGCAAGAAGTGGATCTGTTCATACAGGATACTTATAAGAGATGCAGGTGGGCAGGCAAGGGAGCTCTGCCCTAAGGATTGAGTGGGCTACCCATTTTATAGTGAACAAGAGCGGGAGGGGAAAAGACCGCCTTCTTCAAGTAGACACAGATGCAGACGTAAGGCATACATCACTAGATCCTCCTTCATACTTGGCAGGAAAGTGTCTGACTCTAGAATGGTGGTGATGTTTTTCTTCCATCTAATGGCCTGGGGCATGTCTTGTGGGTTTGTTTATAGTTTTATGGTTGAGCAAGCTGCTTCATTGAACAATGTCCCAGTAGCTTTCTTGAGGTTTCCTTCTCCATCTATAGTCCCCTACTGGGACTTCTACAACTACCTGTATAACTATTCTGTTCTATCCCTATCATACTGGCTAGACACCCACCAAGAGGCCTACCCAGTTTTCGAGTAACAGTAATGACTGGAGTCAGCTAAGTAGCAGTAGTCTAAATGCCCGATCTTGATAGCTTGCAGTGAATAGATATTTGCTTCCCTGGTGGCTCAGACGGTGAAGAATCCGCCTGCAATGCAGGAGACCCAGGTTTGAGCCCTGGGTTGGGAAGATGCCCTGGAGAAGGAAATGGCAAACCACTCCAGTATTCTTGCCTGGAGAATCCTAGGGACAGAGGAGTCCATGGGGTTGCAAAGAGTAGGACACGACTGAGCGACTGACACACACAAATGCCTGATCCTGATAGCATGCAGTGAACAGATGGACTGGCCCGCAAGTGACACTATCCTGACAAAGGTGGCTTAAACTAAAGCCATAAACTAATAACTTACCGGACAAGAAGGTGGCGCTAGTGATAAAGAATCCACCTGCTAGTGCAGGAGACATTAAGAAGTGTGGGTTTGATCCCTAGGTTGGGAAGATCCCCTGGAGTAGGAAATGGCAACCTGCTCCAGTATTTTTGCCTGGAAAATTCCATGGACAGGCGCCTGCCTGGCTGTCTGTGGGGCTGCAGAGAGTCCTACACGACTGAGCAGCTGAGCACAAGAAGTCTGGATGCAAGGATATTCATTGTTGGTACAGGGCTTAGTTACCCAGTGATTTCTCAGTGTTATTTTTAGCAACGTGGTGATATCTTTCCTTAGGGTTGTGAGATTGCTGCAGTTTTCTAGGGGTCCCATGCAGATGCCGCCAAGCGTTACCTAGGGCAGCAGTTTCCTCCTGTACCCCTCTCTCTCTCTGTTTTAAGCTGCACTGGATCTTCATCGTTTTGTGAGGGCTTTCTCTAGTTGCGGCAGGCTGGGACTACTCTCCTATGGTGGGTGGGCTTTTCGTTGCTGTGGCTTCTCCTATTGCAGAGCATGTGCTCTGGACGTGCACGCTGGAGTAGTTTTGGCACACAGGCTCAGTAGTTGCAGCCTGCAGGCCTCCAGAGCACGCTGGCTTCAGCAGTTGCAGCACACGGGCTGTGGAGCACAAGCTCAGTAGAGTTGTGGTGCACAGGCATAGTTTTCCCATGGATGTGGAATCTTTCCAGACCAGGGATCAAACCTGAGTCCCCTGCGTTGGCAGATGGATTCTTATCCAGTGTACCACCAGGGAAGTCCTAGATATCTCTTTATTGGTGAGGAAAGCCTTTTCCAAAGGCCTGCCGGCCAGCTGCAGCTCTCTGAGGCCCCAGTAGATAGGATTATTAATTCATGCTCTTGCCATAACAGAGGCTAGAAAGAGAACTTTCTGGCACTTTTAGCTTCTGAGGTATAGGCAGGCTGTGCCAGCAAGGGAGAAAGTTGTGGAAGGAAAAATTGTTAAATTGGTAGCCAACAGTGTTTGCCATATTTACCATTGAAAGTAACTAATGCTGTCTGTGTTATCTTATTGCAATAATATATATTTTTAGAATACAAGTACAGTTTAAGATGGGTGAAACATCCCTAACACTGGGAACCGTCATGCTCACGGTTTCGTGTTCTCTACACTGAGGAATCTGCAGGTTCCAGTACCTTTGGGACTGACTGTCACTGTGTTCTGTGTTCTCTGTATTGAGAAATTTGCAGAGTCTTGTTCCCTTTGACATCTTATATAACGATGATAGTTTTAAGAGTATGGCTCCTGTTTTTTTGAAAAGCTTTTTACCATTGACAGCTTGTACAGCAATAACTCCACGCTGTGGGGTTTACTCTGTTGCTAGGACAGAAACCCATCCTTAACTTCTGGGAAAAATCTTGAGAATTATAATGAAATATCAAAGGCTCAGATGAAGCTGCTGTCAGCAACTTACTGTCCTTGGAGTAACACATAAGGCAAGTGGCTTAAATGAAAACAACTAGTGTGACCTCTATGTTGAGATCGGAAGTTCTTATATTTGTTTCAGGCGTGGAAATGCCAGCCTCATCACAGCAACTGTTAGAGTACCATATGGTCAGAAGCACAGCCCGAGAGTGGGGTCAGTGTGTGAAGGTGTCCTTCAGGTCGTTTCGTCAGTGTCTTAATCAACCATAGAATCTTCATGATTGCATTCTTGTAGGGTCATGTAAATCAAAGAAGCACAAAGGGGATTACATCTTCGATTCTGGAAGTTGATATCTGCCAGCCATCCCCAATGAAAATTTCAGTCAGCTATTTAAAAAAGAAAAAAACGAAGTGTCAGTGAAAAGCTGCTAATACGCAAAGAACACGTATCTAGACATCAAGAATGTAGGACATTTGTGATGAAAGGTTCAAGTTAAAGCAAATATTTATCCTTACCTTCGTGTGTTTTTTCTAGGTCAGGTAAAAATGAATTTATTTTGAATAATAATCTGGTATATTTTTACAAGTCTATTCTAATTAATTATAGACTTTGACTATCTTCAGGAAGCAATTGCAATTGGCTTTATTTATTGGCTCCCTAAATCACTTCGAAAAAGTTTAAGTGGGAAAAGCTAAAAAAAAACCCAAGCCCTGAGAAGTTCCAAATCCTTGCCTCTTATGGTTTTAATTTATTTTAACATTTCCTTAGAGAAAACTGCAAAAGTGTACAAATGAGAATAACAAAAACCTATACATAAGTCCATAATACCTGTGCATTTTGAATTACAGGTGTTGCCCACTGACCCAGCTCTTGGTGTCTGAACTCAGAAACAGGATAGATGGGATGGTAAGGGATGCTCAGATTTTATTCCTAACCTGATTGTATAGATTCATATTATTTCTAATGTAAATCCCAGTTTTTTCATATTGGTTCTCAATATGGAAGATTTATATTTTTCTAATTTTTCTCTGTAGTTATCAGTGAAAGCCGTAATAATTGGCAAAAAATCAATTAGAATTTTAAACAGTAGGATAAAACCTGGAAATTTTGAAATATGAAATAATAATTCTAAAATATATATATATAGGATCATATAAGCAGTCCATGATATAATTAAGGGATGGATACATGTACAGCATCCCTCACTTTTGGGAAGTTCGATTTACTCCACTTTTATGAAAGACCTACATTAGTACCTGTTTTTAATAACTGAAAGCAATCTGAAGAGGATTTTCACTTTTATGGAAAAAGGCAAAAAGCGAAAATAGCATTCAGCATTTGTGTTGAAGGGAGCCAGCTGTTATAGGGGTGGTCCACCACCAAACTCCTTCTCTGGTAACACGCTCAACCATAGCTTTGAACTGTTCCTATCTCGATTTATTTTGTGCATCCCTTAGCTAGCTGTCTCCTAAGGTAATTGCTTCTTCGATTTATGCTGTTTTGGCTTAAAGATTTCAGAGGAATGCTCTACTTCCATATAATAGGAGAACACTGCAATTGAAAACAAAAAAGACTAAGTATTTTCAATTTTTCCACTTTTGAGAATTGATTTTTATTTTGAATAATTTTGTTTATAATAATTTTTCTTTAGAAATAATTTTACATTTACAGAAGAGTTGTAAAGATACTACAGAGAGTTCCCTTTACCCATCTTTCCCTACTACCCACATCTTACATAGCCATGATACATTTATCAAAAGTAAGGAATTAATGTCAGTACAAGTATGTTTATTTTTGATTGTCATTTCAGTCAAATTATCATGTTAACTAACATGTTTTTTGCCAAATTACCTGTAGCTGTTGTTGTTCAGGTGCTCAGTCATGTTAGACTCTTTGCGACCCCGTGGACTGCAGCATGCCAGGCTTCCCTGTCCTTCACTGTCTCCTGGTGTTTGCTCAGACTCATATCCATAGAGCTGATGATGCCGTCCAAGTCTCTCATCTTCCATTGTTGCCTTCGCCTCATGCCGTCAAACTTTCCTAAAATCAGGGTCTTTTCCAGTGAGTTGGCTCTTTGTATCATGTGGCCAAACTATTGGAGCTTCAGCTTCAGCATCAGTCCTTCCAATGAATATTCGGGGTTGATTTTCTTTAGGGTCGACTTGGTTTGATCTCCTTGTAATCCAAAGGACATTCAAGAGTCTTCTCCAGCACCACAATTTGAAAGCATCCATTCTTCGAAATGTTGTGAAAGTGAAATTGTTAATCAACTGTGTCTGAGTTTTGTCACCCCAGGACTGTAGCCTGCCAGACTCCTCTGTCCATGGAATTCTCTAGTCAGGAATGCTGGAGTGGGTAGCTGTTCCATTCTCCGGGGGATCGTCCTGACCCAGGGCCTGAACCTGAGTCTCCCGCACCGTCTGAGCCACCGGGGGAGCTCTCGGGAGGCAGTACTTGGGCACAGTCTTAAAAATGATAGAATGATCTCAGTTCATTTCCAGGGCAAACATGGAGCATCACAGTGTTCCAGGTCTGTGCCCCAACCACCAATGCCGAAGAAGCTGAAGTTGAATGGTTCTCTGAAGACCTACAAGACCTTCTGGGACTAATACCAAAAAACGATGTCCTTTTCATCATAGGGTATTGAAATGCAAAAGTAGGAAGTCAAGAGATACCTGGAGTAACAGGCAATTTTGGCCTTGGAGTACAAAATGAAGCAGGGCAAAGGCCAACAGAGTTTTGCCAAGACAGTGCACTAGTTATAGCACCCTCCTCCAACAACACAAGAGACAACTATATACATGGACATCACCAGATGGTCAATACCGAAATCAGATGGGTTGTATTCTTTGCAGTTGAAGGTGGAGAAGCTCTATACAGTCAGCAAAAACAAGACCGGGAGCTGACTGTGGCTCAGATCATGAGCTCCCTACTGCAAAATTCAGACTTAAATTGAAGAAAGTAGGGAAAACCACTAGACCATTCAGGTATGACCTAAATCAAATCCCTTATGATTATACAATGGAGGTGACAAATAGATTCAAGGGGATTAGATCTGATAGAGTGCCTATAGAACTATGGATGGAGGTTCATAACACTGTACAGGAGGCTGTGACTAAAACCATCCCCAAGAAAAAGAAATACAAGAAAGCAAAATGGCTCTCTGAGGAGGACTTACAAATAGCTGAGAAAAGAAGAGAAGCGAAAGGCAAAGGAGAAAAGGAAAGATATACCCATCTGAATGCAGAGTTCCAAAGAATAGCAAGGGGAGATAAGAAAGCAAGCCTTCTTAAGTGAACAATGGAAAGAAATAGAGGAAAATAATAGAATGGGAAAAACTAGAGATCTCTTCAAGGACATTAGAGATACTAACAGAACATTTCATGCAAAGATGGGCACAATAAAGAACAGAATTGGTAAAGACCTAACAGATGCAGAAGAGGTTAAAAAGATGTGGCAAGAATACACAGAAGAACTGTATAAAAAAGGTCTTAATGACACAGACAACCATGATGGTGTGGTCACTCACCTAGAGCCAGACATCTTGGAGTATGAACTCAAGTGGGCCTTAGAAAGCGTTACTACAAACAAAGCACGTGGAGGTGATGAAATTCCAACTGAGCTCTTTCAAATCCTAAAAGATGGTGTTGTTAAAAGTGCTGCACTTTGGAAATTTGGAAAACTCAGCAGTGGCCACAGGACTGGAAATGGTCAGTTTTCATTCCAATCCCAAAGAAAGGCAACGCCAAAGAATGGCAACACCAAAGAATGTTCAAACTACTGTACAATTGTACTCGTTTCACATGTTAGGAAGGTAATGCTCAAAATCCTTCAAGCTAGGCTTCAACAGTATATGAACTGAGAATTTCCAGATATACAGTGGATTTAGAAAAGGCAGATCAGATTGCCAGCATCCATTGGATCATAGAAAAAGCAAGGGAATTCCAGAAAAACATCAACTTCTGTTTCATTGACTACACTGAAGCCTTTGACTGTGTGGATCACAACAAACTGGAAAATTGTTAAAGAGATGGGAATACCAGACTACCTGATCCGCCTCTTGAGAAACCTGTATGCAGGTCAAGAAGCAATAGTTAAGTTAGAGCCTTACGTGGAACAACAGACTGGTTCCAAATCAGGAAATGAGTACATCAAGGCTGTATATTGTTACCCTGCTTATTTAACTTATATGCAGAGTATATTTCGCTCTTCTCTTTCACTTTCATCAAGATGCTCTTTACTTCTTCTTTGCTTTCTGCCATAAGGGTGGTGTCATCTGCATATCTGAAGTTATTGATATTTCTCCTGACAATCTGTGGCAACCGGACAGTGACCACAGCCTTGGAATAAAAACACTTTCTCCTTGGAAGAAAAGCTATGATGAACCTAGATAGAGTATTAGAAAGCAAAGGCATCACTTTGCTGACAAAGGTCCATATAGGCAAAGCTGTGGTTTTTCCAGTAATCATGTACGGATGTGAGAGTGGCTATACTATTGATCTTGAGGTCACTGCTCTGTCCTCACAGCAGGACATGCTTTCAGGTGGTCATGTGACCTTAATCCCTTGTTCCTCAGGCTGCAGATGATTGACTGCCTTTTGGGAAGGTACCTTTGGACAGCACGTGCCTTTTGGCTAGCCATGGCTAATCTAAATGCTAGCCAGAAACTTGTGATGTGATGTGGTCAGAAAGATGACTTTCTAATTTTAATTTCATTTCTCATTTATGTGTATCTTTGTAATATCTTTGCTCTACTTTTTAAATGTGGTCCAAGTGTTTTCTTTTTCAAAACAAAAAAATCCTGATCAAAATGGTATGAAATAGTTTGTTGTTGTTTCGTTGTTAAGTTGTAAGCGACTCTTTTGCGACCCCATGAACTGTAACCCGCCAGACTCCTCTCGTCCACGGGATTTCCCAGGCAAGAATACTGGAGTGGGTCGCCCTTTTCTTCTCCAAGGGATCTTCCCAACTCAGAGATCAAACCCTCATCTAGTGCAGGCATCTTCTTTACTGCTGAGCCATCAGGGAATCCCATGAATTCCATAGCTACATCGTAGTTCACTGTGGTTGGAGTGTGAGTTTACGTGTTATTCATCGACTTTACCGATGTACTCTGTTGTGTGTGTGTTCTTTGTGAGTTTTGATTCTAGAGGTGGGGATCTGACATGGGTTCCAGGGTAATTTCAGCTGTTAACCCCTTTAAATACTGTTTCGACCCAATTTTATCATCTCTCATTGTATCTTCTGTGTATCTTATCTATTCTTTATATGCAACTTTTTAGTTTTTTATGCTTTATTCTATAGGCACCTGGGATTAGGCAAAGTGCCACCTTACTCCAAGGTTTGTAATTCCCAGGACCGAGAGACCATGCAAGACTTGGTTACCGGACTTTGGGGACTGGTTCACTTCCGGGTGACTGTTACCGTAGGAGTGTTGCCCTTTGGCGTTCTCGGTTATTGCGGGGATACTCTCTCATTAGACTTGTCATCTTATGTGGGTCCTGTGTGTTGAATTATGTTCCTTACAACCTACGGCACCATCAAACAAAAATTTTTATTTTTCCTCAAGGTCGAATGCCCTCAGATCAAAAGCAGCTCCAGTGCTAATTTATGGTAGGTTCCTGGTTTTCTCACAGAATTGTAACTGGGTATTCCTTACTCTCTTATTATGGCTTAGTGACTTTTAAGAATTTGCTTTTTATGTTTTGCTTAGTGTTTCTAGTTGTTTTCATAGGGTGAGTTGGCTTGAATCTTGATCATCACTTTGGAGAGCTGGCGCTCACGTTGCTGTTCACATACTTTAGTTCGTCTGCTATTTATCGTGATCAACTTACACACACAGACACATCTAACATACTTCTGTGTTCTTAAAGTTACATTAGTGTTAGAAATTCATGTGGAAAGAACTGATATCCTATTACATTATCACCGAACCATGAAAGAGGATGAAGCACTTTCCATTGTATTCAAACAGACTCTGTTGTTCTTCAGAGTTTTTATGGGCTGCATTTCATTCTTATGGACTCTATTTATTTTAATTTAATCAGTTGCCTTGATTCTTTGTCAGATCTGTTTCTGTCCTGTGTTTCTGTTTTCGTGGCTTTCGCCTGGAGAAGGCACCCTCTGGATTTACATACCATCTTTGTAAAACTCTGTAATTGCATTGTTCTTAAAGTAGAAATAGGGACTTACTTATGGTCGTTTATATGACTTTGACATCCAAATTGAAATGTGGTGGTTGTCTGCTTTTACCTGTTTTTCGAAGACTCTTGAATAGCCAGTACAGCCTCTTTTTGAGCGTTATTTATTTACTTTGGCTATGCTGGGTCTTCCTTGCTTTGCACGTGCTTTCTCTGGTTATGGTGATCGGGGGCTGCTCTCCCTTGGGGTGCACGGGCTTATCATTGTGGTGGCTGCTTCTGTTGTGGTGCATGAGCTCGAGGTGCACGAGCTTCAGCAGTTGCGCCTCTCAGGGTCTAGAGCACAGGCTTAGTTGCCTTGAGGCAAATGGAATCTTCCCGGACCAGGGACCAAACCCGTGTCCCCTGCATTGGCAGGCAGATCCTTATGTACCACGCCCCCAGGGAAGTCCTACTTTTAATTTTTTTAACTCCTTAATACTCAGATTTATTAGAAGATTTTAAAGTTTATTTTGACTCTCTCATTTTCCTTTGTTCATTCATTTATATAAAACTCTTTATTGAGCACCTATTAGTGACCAGACCCTGAGGTGAACAAGACAGACAAGGAAGAACTTTGGAGGTTAGATTGCAAGGAGTGCTGGAGAGGAAGTATCAGGGTCCTGTGCAGCTTCAGATAGGGTGGCCAGAGAGTCCTCTTCAAGGATGAAACATTCCCATTGAAATTAAAGGCTGAGTTGGAGCAACCTGTGTAAAGAGCTCTGGGTATAAGTGAAGGAAAAACACCGTGTGGAAAAACCAGGGGAGAGGAAGAGTGTATATGTGTGTGTCTGGGTGTCTGCGTGTGTCTGTGCACACAATCAGTCATATCCGACTCTTTGCAGCCTCATAGACACTAGCCTGCCAGGCTCCTATGTCCATGGAATTCTCCAGGCAAGAATACTGGAGCGGATTGCCATTTCCCACTCCAAAGGATCTTCCCACCTTAGGGATCGAACTGGCATCTCTCATGTCTCCTGAACTGGCAGGTAGGTTCTTTACCGCTGGCACCACCTGGGAAGGTGGTGGGAGGGAGGAAAGACCTTGACACATCTTGGGAACCAGAGTGATTTTGGTTGTCCAGCTGTAGAACAGCATGCTGTGATGTTGGAGAGGTAGATCATATCAGCAAGGGCTTTACCTTTTTACTTTTTGTCCAGTGAGACACTTAATTGAAAGTATAGTGGGCATAAATTTTCTAAGCTACAAATTTGAATGTGCAAACATGTAATTTTCATTTTCTCTCTATAACTAAAATTACCTTATTTCTGGAGCTTCTTATTCTACTACATAATAGAAAACAGTCTTGCCAGTACCTTCTGGTTTAACTTAGTTAATTCCAGGTTAACTCAGATGTTCAGGTAAATAATCAGTCCTTTAGATAAAGTGTTCAGTTTTCTCATACAGCGCCCCCTCTTTTATTTCTGGGGTGGGAAGTATTGACAGAGAAGCCATGTAATGTTTTCTGCCATAGAGGTGGGGCCTCTCACCTTTGTGCCATCCTGTGCCCTTGGCTGGAGAAGGCAATGGCACCCCACTCCAGTACTCTTGCCTGGAAAATGCCATGGACGGAGGAGCCTGGTAGGCTGCAGTCCATGGGGTCGCTAAGAGTCGGGCACGACTGAGCGACTTCACTTTTGCTTTTCACTTTCATGCATTGGAGAAGGAAATGGCAACCCACTCCAGTATTCTTGCCTGGAGAATCCCAGAGACAGAGGAGCCTAGTGGGCTGCTGTCTATGGGGTCGCACAGAGTCGGACACGACTGAAGCGACTTAGCAGCAGCAGTGCCCTTGGCCACTGTGAGACTGTATCTTATACTGGCTTAGTCCTGAATGGCACGGTCTGCTCCGCTGCATCTGAGGCTGATGTCCATGGCCTCTGGTCCTGGTCGGCAAGTCTGTGTATGCTGGGTCTTCCTTAATCCCAGGCTTTTTTGGGTCCATTGGCCCAAAGCAAACTCCTTAGTGGGTTCCACGTTATGCTGGCATGCTTGGGACTCTGAGGTAGCTTTTCAGGAGTGTGGTCTGGGCATGTTATTGGCTGTTGCTCCCCTACTGCATTGGATTAGTGTTAGCTGTAAAGTTTTGCCAAAAAGCTTGTAGTTCCCTCATCCATGACTTGGAAAAGGAAAACATAATTATCTTCTATTCCAGATCCTCCCCCACAAACATACTGGAGATCTTCCTCACCCCAGCCTTAGCCCCAGCTGGGACAGGAGATAGAAACTTTGAACTTGTATCTAAGCTATCTCCCAATTCCTCTTTCTCTCTGTACTCCTTCCCTAGGTTTTTATGTCCTCTCATTTGTTGTGGGAGAATTGCATTTTTGTCACCACCTGCCACTTTCTTTATGCTGTAGTTTAAAGTATAAAGGCTTCCCTGATAACTCAGGTAAAGCATCGCCTGCAATGCAGGAGACCCTGGTTCAATTCCTGGGTCAGGAAGATCCACTGGAGAAGGAATAGGCTACCCCTTCCAGTATACTTGGGCTTTCCTTGTGGCTCAGCTGATAAAGAATCTGCCTGCAATGCGGGAGACCTAGGTGTGACCCCTGGGTTGGGAAGATCCCCTGGAGAAGGGAAAGGCTGCCCACTCTAGTATTCTGACCTGGAGAATTCCATGGACTGTATAGTCCCTGGGATTGCAAAGAGCCGGACACAACTGAGCAACTTTCATTCACTTCCCTTACGTGTAAAGTCTGCCAGCAGTTTCCTTGCCTTGGGGTGTGATATTTAAAGCCATGGTTTTAGAGTTTAAAAAACTCTTTTTACTCTTAAACCTTCAGATACTGCCACTGAAATGCTTAGCTTTCAAAAGTGATGGTTTCAGTGGATTAAAGAACTAATTAAAAGAGCTGAAACTATAAAAAAAAAAAACTTAGAAAAAATGTAGGTACAGATATTTATGATCTTAGATTAGGCAGAGCTTCCTTAAATAGGACACAAAAGGCACAAGTAGCCAAAGAAAAAAAATAGATAAGTTGGATTTCATCAAAATTGAAAACTTTGGTTATCAAGGGATGTTATCAAGATAGTGAAATATACAAGTACCTATATCTTTTCATAGAGAATAAAACCAATGAAATCCTGATTCTAGAACTCAGGACAGAATTCTCAGCTATCGATGTGCATTTTGTCATCATCGGTGAGTAGATAGCATAAATATAGTAATCCTGGGACGGATGTGAGATGAGCGTAGAGGGGAGCCATGGGGAAGTGTAAGCATCTGTGGGCTGAATAGAGAAAGGAAGGGATGATGTGAGAGGCTGAAAGAAGAATATGAGTTGCCATAGAAGTTTCCCCAACTTGATTCTAAGTTTCTTGAGGGCTAAGATTGTCATATTCATCATTTTATCCCCAATTGTTATCATAAAGTAGGTTTTCAGTAAATGTCATTAAATGAAGACAGAGAAGTTTTAGGAAAAGCGTGGTCAGCAGTGTCAAATGTAGAAAATAGTTTGGCTGCAATGAGGACAGAGCAGCAAGTAGGTGATTGATCATCTCTGGTGGAATAATTTCAGTGAAATCTCTGTGGTAGAGATAAATGCCAGGTTGTTGAGAACTGGAGTGAATGGTTGTGAGAGAGTGGGAGCAGTAAGTGCAGATATTCTTTTCAAAAAGCTTATAGAGCTATAGGATCATAGGTAGAGGGCATGGTGTATCAAGAGAAAGTTCAGCATATTTATGTGTTAAACGGAGAGAGTCAGAGGAAGGGAGCAGTTGATGATACAGGAAGAAGGAGGAGGTGTGTGAAATTGGTTGACATTGTCCTTATGCATGGAGAGAGCAGAATGAGGATACTAGGACTGAGTGGCAATAGGAATATTGATCCCACCACAGTAGGGATAAAGGAAGGAAGGATGGTGCGGATGGAGAAGAGTGAGGGACGCGGGGCGTCAGTACGCTTGATGAGCTTTTCATGAAGTGGGGGGACCACCTCATCAGCCGAGATCATAGGAGATGATGATTGTAGGAGAGGGTTTGAGGGAAAAGGGAGAAGTTCTTTTTTTTTAATGTTTAATTATTTATTTAGCTGTGGTGTGTCTGAGTCCTGACATGAGGGTTTTTCTAGTTGTGGTGTGCAGGCTTCTCTCCAGTTAAACAGGTCACAGCATCATCTTTCAGGATTTGAAATAGCTCAACTGGAATTCTGTCACCTCCACTAGCTTTGTTCATAGTGATGCTTTCTAAGGCCCACTTGACTTCACATTCCAGGATGTCTGGCTCTAGATGAGTGATCACACCATCATGATTATCTTGGATGTGAAGATCTTTTTTGTACAGTTCTTCTGTGTATTCTTGCCATCTCTTCTTAATATCTTCTGCTTCTGTTAGGTCCAGACCATTTCTGTCCTTTATCGAGCCCATCTTTGCATGAAATGTTCCTTTGGTATCTCTCATTTTCTTGAAGAGATCTCTAGTCTTTCACATTCTGTTGTTTTCCTCTATTTCTTTGCATTGATCACTGAGGAATGCTTTCTTATCTCTTCTTGCTATTCTTTGGAACCCTGCATAGTGTGATTAGATTAACTAATTTTCTGTGATTATGGTTTCAGTGTGTCTGCCCTCTGATGCCCTCTTGCAACACCCACCGTCTTACTTGGGTTTCTCTTACCTTGGACATGGGGTATCTCTTCATGGCTGCTCCAGCAAAGCGCAGCTGTTGCTCCTTACCTTGCATGAGGGGTATCTCCTCACCTGCCGCCCCTCCTGACCTTGAATGTGGAATAGCTCCTCTAGGCCCTCCTCCTCCTTGGGCGTGGGGTAGTTATGGTATTACAGGCTTAGTAGCCCCAAGGCACGTGAGATCTTAGTTATGGTATTACAGGCTTAGTTGCCCCAAGGCATGTGGGATCTTAGTTATGGTATTACAGGCTTAGTTGCCCCAGGGCATGTGGGATCTTAGTTCTCAGACCAGAGGTTGAACCAGTGTCTCTTGGATTGCAAGGTGAATTCTAAACTACTGGGCCACTAGGGAAATGCAGAAAGGGAGAATTTCAAGAAGGCCATTGAGAGAAATGAGAGGGCTAACTGAATTGGATTATTACTTAGAAGAATCGTAATAATTTTTCATGGCTCTGGTATATTTAGTTGTCAGGTGATTTTTTCCCCCCTATCTCTCAGGCCTCACCAGCCTGAGGGTTTGAGCGGACAAGCTGAGCAATTGGATTGATTTTAGTTTGAGTTTAAAGCCCAGTGTAGCAGACAAAGGATGAAAGAAATTTCAGTAGTATGAGCATTTGGAGTTCTGGGCCACTGAGGATAGGCGGAGTAGGAAACAAATGAAACCAGGAAGTAGCTTCTGTAGTAGTGGCTGAGACGTGGGTATTGGAATTTGAGATTAAATAGGAGAAGCCCTTGCTGGTGTGGCTGAAGGTGAGATCTGGCTATGGGTTTCTGAAGTGGAGAGATGGTAAAGATTCCTGGAGTTGGAGGAGATAAGGAAACTGTAGAGCTAAACTTTTATAGGAGTCAGCTAAACAGGAAGTGAGTTGCTCAGAATGGTGGCAGAGCAAGGGGTGGAAAAATACTGAACCATGTTCCAAAGCCGTTAGTGATTGTGAAAGAGTGACCAGGAGGACAGGCGATGACAAGGGGAGAGACCTAACAGATGGCCTAACTCTCAGAAGATGTGCTTTTATTTGAGGGTGAAGAACTGTGCTGGTGAGTAAGGCCTAACTGCCATGCTTCCCATGGCCTCCCTGGTGGCTTAGAGGTTAAAGCATCCACCTGGAATGCAGGAGACCCGGGTTCAATCCCTGGGTTGGGCAGATCCCCTGGAGAAGGAAAATGGCACCCCACTCCAGTACTCTTGCCTGGAGAATCCCATGGGAGAAGCCTGGTAGGCTACAGTCCATGGGGTCGCAAGGCTTCATGTTTGCTGAGTGGGGAGAGATTAGCTTGCACCCAGATTAGTTTTGAGAACAAGACTGCTGGCAACCAATTTAAGTTGGTTGGGGTTTAGGGTATTTGCAGTGAAACAGTGGAAAGGGTTATTAAGAAGTACAGCTATGGGAGGCGTGTGATGGTCAAAGAGAGAGAGAGTACCGAGTAGGAATGAGATCAGAGTGCAGCAGGAAAGAGGGATTAATTGAAGGGGCGTACATTTCAGATGATTGTAAGAACGTGGTGGTCTTAGCTAATCTCAAAATTTTTATTAATTTTCTGGGAAAATGCCTTGATGCTGACGGATTGCAACTCTGGGTTATGCACAAAGCTCGATGACTTCATTGTTTTCAGGTCTATTTGGCAGCGTTTAGCTGTCTGTGGCCTTTGCGCAGAATGTCATAAAAAACCCTAGCATGGGACTGTTTTCTTTTATGGCAAGGCTTAGCCTTGGGAAAGGAGGAAGGCAGGGGTGGAATTGATTGGTGTTCACTTGATTTTTTGACCTTGACAAACTGGTCTCTAAGGGGTTTGTATATAGGTAGAGATAAGCCTAAGTTCAAATTGAAATGAGAAATCTTTAGGTCTTCAGACCTTTGCACAGTGGACACCAGGTTGAGGAGTGTAAAAGTTTCTGAATCACAAAAGGAGGTCACAAATAGCAATATGTATAGTTCTTGATTTCTTTAGAGGTATGTGAATTTAGTAACATTTTAGCAATAGCTAATCCATATTTAAGTTATAAATATAACCTGAAATGCTACATATTAAATGTCTTTTTTTGTTTTTTTTTGGCTGCACTGTATGACTTGTGGGATTTTGATTCCCTGAGCAGGGATTGAACTCGGCCCACAGCAGTGAAAGCACCAATTCCTTAAATATCTATTTTTGGAATTTTGAAAATGTATCAGTTCATAAAGTTGCGAAACTCTTAAGTGTTTTACCTCCCCAAATGCCTTAAAACCAAAGGTTATACTACATTAATCTTTGGCATATTTAAAATATGTTTTCAGACTGTCTCAGGTCACAGAATACTTTGAATCATGATTCATCATGTTTCTCTAGAACAAAAAAGAGTGACCGACTTTATTTTCTTGCGCTCCAAAACCACTGCAGATGGTGACTGCAGCCATGAAATTAAAAGATGCTTGCTCCTTGGAAGAAAAGCTATGACCAACCTAGACAGCATATTAAAAAGCAGAGATGTTCCTTGATTGACAAATGTCCATCTAGTCAAAGCTATGGTTTTTACAGTAGTCATGTATGGGTGTGAGAGTTGGACTATAAAGAAAGCTGAGCACTGAAGAACTGATGCTTTTGAACTGTGGAGTTGGGAAAGACTCTTGAGAGTCTCTTGGACTGCAAGGAGATCAAGCCAGTCAATCCTAAAGGAAATCAGTCCTGAATATTCATTGGAAGGACTGATACTGAAGCTGAAGCTCCAATACTTTGGCCACCTAATGGGAAGAACTGACTCATTGGAAAAGACCCTGATGCTGGGGAAGATTGAAGGCGGAGGAGAAGGGGATAACAGAGGATAAGATGGTAGGATGACATCAGTGACTTGATGGGCATGAGTTTGAGCAAGCTCTGGGAGTTGGTGATGGACAGGGAAACCTTGTGTGCTACATTCCATGGGGTCGCAAAGAGTCAGACACGACTGAGTGACTGAACTGAACTGAACTGAACTTGGAAGAAAAACTAAGGAATATTGAGGAGCTTCCCAGGTTGGCAAAGAGTTGGACACAACTGTGCGTACACACACACATGCACATAAAAGAAATATTGATGTGTGGGATTTCACTGTACAAACCAAGAACAGCTTTGCTAGCAAGAAAACATGGCTGTTTTGTATGTGTGACTGTCTCCGCCTCTCGCAAAATAAGAAAGAACCTTTGAAAGAAATCACATTTCGCACTTTTCCCATCTTTGCCCACTAAGCCAGTTTGCTTCTCACTGTTTCTTTTGTCATTTAGTAGAACTTTTTAGCTCAAAGGCAAGTGGTGTCAAGTTAGACTTAAGCAAAATTGATATACTCAGTGAAGAAACTTGGAAAACATAGAGAAGTAGGAAGAAGGCTCACCTTATGGCTCAGATCAACCATAGTTGATGTCTGGCTATATTTTTAGATTGAATTTTTCTCTTAAATTTTGATTCCTTAGTGTTTTGTTGGCTTTTATAAAATTATGCTTATACTTCAAAAGTAAACTAGTGACTTGCTTTTTCACATAGCATTATTCATCATCTTTAAAATAGAATTTGTAATGACTGTATAGTGCAACTAATGTGCCACTCTTTGTTTAATTCTTCCCCTAAAATTAGACTTTTGTGTGCTTGTTTAAAGGCTGCGCCGCACAACTTGCAGAATCTTAGTTCCCCAACCAGGGATGGAATCCACACCCTCAGCAGTGAGCGTGGAGTCCTAACTACTGGACTTCCAGGGAGTTCCCTAGACATTTTCAGTATTTCTAATTTTCCACAATATTAAACAATGTTGTAATATGTGTATTTATATAAGATTTTATCTTGTATTCTCATTTATCTTCATAGTGTAGATTCTTGAGAATTAATGTGTTTGATCAAAGGAAGTAAGCATTTCTGAATATCCTGACACATACTGCTTAGAAAAAATTTTAAATGGAAGCATAGCATAATTAGCACTTCCGGTAATGATTGTTGCTGTTTAGTGGCTACGTCATGTCTTACTCTTTTTGCTACCCCGTGGACTGTAGCCTACCAGGCTTCTCTGTCCATGGGGATTCCCAGGCAAGAATACTGGAGTCGGGTTATCATTTCCTTCTCCGGGGGATCTTCCTGACCCAGGGATTGAAACTGTGTCTCCTGCCTTGGCAGGTTGATTCTTTACCACTGAGCCACCAGGGAAGCCTGGTAATGACTAAATTTGCCAAATGGACACAATAAATACCAAATGGAAAAACACTATGATCTGAATATTGACTTCAAGTCTATACAACAGATGTGAGACTTAGATATATCTTGATAATGGAAACCATACATGTCTTTATTCAAATGGCCATAGATTGGATGAGGACGAATAGTTTCCACACAGTATTGTAGATAATTGAATGACTACTGTGATGAGACATGATCAGTTGAAGCCAGTGAAGGTTATGAGAATGGAAAATAAAACGATGTTCCATTCTACTACATGTACCAGTTCCAGTCACCAAACCCATATGCTACAATCTGCAAAGATATTACTGGCCTGGTGGCTTAGTGGTAAAGATTCTGCCTGCAATGCAGGAGACTTGCAGGAGACGCAGGTTTGATCACTGGGTCGGGAAGATCCCCTGGAGAAGGAAATGACAACCCACTCCATTATTCTTGCCTGGGTAATCCCATGGACAAAGGAGCCTGGCTGTTTGCAGTCCATGGGGTCACAAGTAGTCAGACACGACTGAGCATCTAAAGAACAACCACCACAAATTAAAGATACAACATAGGAACATCCAGATGGAAGCGATGAGTAGAGCAAGGTAGGGGGGTAGGAGTGTGGAGCTTCCTGGGCAATCGTCCGACACACTACCCTTCCAGCACCTCATTGTGTTCACCTGGGAAGCGTTAACCTTGCTATTTTTTTTAAACAGAGTTAATTTTAGTGATGGAATTCTTTATTGTTTCTCAGGGTACTTTTTGTTTGTTTTAATTTTTTTGTTAAAAACATTTTTTTTGTTTAAAAAATTTTTTAGTTTAAAAAACATTAACCAGTCTTTTTGAAGGATGGCCTGTGAAAAGTGGGTTCTATCGTATAAGTTTGGGAAACTGCATTCTATAAATATCCCTTGACTGCTTGGCCATTTATAATGAACATCAACTTTTATCAGCTTAATAGAGACTCAGGGAAATTATTTTAGTACTAATAATTTAACCTGTATCAAGCACTTACTATTCTAAGGCTCTGTTCTAAGAACCCCAGATGTATTAATCATTCTAATCTTTTTAGCAAGTCTGTCTTCTGCAGTTATTTCCTTTTTTTTTTTTTTTTTTTCTTTTTTAACAGATGAGAAGACTGACACCAAGAATGGTGAAATGACATGCTCAAAATCTGATGGCTAGGCTAGGAAGTGAAGAGTTGGGATTCAAACCCAGATATTCCAGGCTCCAGGTACTATGTCGTACGTTTTGTTACCAGTGAAGTTCAGCATTTCTCAAACTTGTTTGTTGCTTTTTTTCCCTACTTGAAAGCCTATTTTAAATGGAAAGTTTTTTGTTTTTTTTTTAACTTTTTGACTGTGTCTTGTGGCCTGTGGGATCCTAGTTCCCCAACTGGGGATCAAACCTGTGCCCACTGCATTGGAAGTGTAGAGTCTTAACCACTGGACCCCCTTGAAGGTATTTGTATATTCTTTTTTGCAGTGACTGTCCTAGGAATTTTTAAAAGGTCAACATCACCCTATAGTACTTTTGAGGTACTAAAACAGTTCATAATCGAAATCATTATTCTACTCTGCTTTCTCTGTTCTGATATTATATTATCATAGTGAAATAAATTAAGAAACTGACAGGTAGTTCCCTGGAGCATTATAATGATGGGCATCAGAGTCTGAACCTTGGCTCTGCCTATTTGTTAGCTAGGTGACCTTAGAAAAGGTACTGCATTTCTCAAAGCTTCTGTTTCTTTCTCTAAAAGGTTAATATCTTACAAAGTGGCTGTGAGAACTAAATGAAAAAATCATGTAGTACGTGACAAATAGAAGGGTCTCAGTAAGTGTTAATTACCCTTTTTTTTTTTAAGGCATCTCAGTTCTTTACCATGAATCATTATGAAAACAGTTGGGAAAGAAAAACCAGTTTTAAATTTAAACTGTCTCAGTGTTTATGCTGATATCAGCTACATTTCTGATAAAGTGATGTTGTCATGATACAGGTTGTATGGGAGTTAAACCCAGTTTCCTTCCGGCTTTCCAACTGACATAATACGCAAAACCTGACTGGGCAAACATAGGCCTATTTATTAGATCACTTATTATTAATGTTAAACTAGCTTTGGTGCTGACTTCTCCGGTTCTTTTTGAAATTTCACTGTTGTCATTTAAAATCTGACAGACTTCAAAAGCTTTGTAAAATGCTTAATGGTTTAAAACATCCTTCAGAACATAGAAAGTATATTTTCCAAAGGGGTGTTCTCTATCTAGCAATATGCTCAAAATCATGCAGGGGGACGGAATTGCTTATGTTTTCACATTTACTGCTGGAGGATTATTCAGTTTTTATGGCAATCGACTTTATGCTTTAGGAGAAGTATTTTTAACATATGTAACCAAAGTATGCATAATCATTTAAAACAAAGCTACAAGAGAAATCTATAGGGCGTTTTCAATTTCATAGTGATTTACTGCCCGATCGAAAACAAGGTGGGTTTGGGTTGAGCTGTGTGTGTGTTCACTTGTGTTGGCTCTTTATGATCCCATGGACTATAGCTCGCCAGGCTCCTCCCTCCATGGGATTATCCCGGCAAGAATACTGGAGTGGGTTGCCATTTCTTTCTCCAGGGGAATCTTCCCGACGCAGGGATTGAACCCACGTCTCCTGAGGCTCCTGCCTTGCAGGAGGAGTCTTTACTGTTGAGCTACCTGGGAAGCCCTTGAGCTGTTTGTAGGGGTTCTCTAACATTCTATTCTAAGTGCCTTGGAATAGCCCAGGTACATCATAAACACTCAGCAAATATTTATGGACCGATTGAGTTTGATTTCTAATCCCAGCCATATACCTTGCAACTTCTGTAACCTTGGACTTTCTCGCACCTTCTAAACTTCCATTTCCTCTTAAGTAAAAAAAAAAAAAGAAGAAGAAGTATCAATATTAACTTCCCAGGATTGTTGTAATAGTTAAATGTTCATGCATTAAAATGGCCAGCCCAGCACAGGGCGTGTTCCCCAGATACCTCAATAATGTTCTTTTCAAGCACTCTTTTTGTTTCTCATTACTTAAATATTTAGTTGTATTCAAGGGTGTTTACACTCTTGAAAAAAATGAATGTTTATTAAACTGAAATTATATTCCTTTGTAGCCCATACTTGAAATGTTTTGGCAAAAAAACGATTGTATGTTTGTTAGACTTTGGTTTGAATCTTGTCTTTAGTGTTGGGACCTTAGGGAAGTTATTTAGCCTCCCTGTAAGGCATTATGAAGCTGAAATGAGCAAAATATATAACGCCTCTAGTTCATTGCCTGGTTTGCATAAGCCCCAAATAGATATTATTTCTTTAAGTTGAAACTGTCATTTAGTCTGCTAATTTGCATAATTGATTCACGTAGCTCTAGAGCCTACTCTATTCAAGCCCCTCTAAGGGCAAACAGGAAGACTGTCAGTGGACACTGGGACAGTTATCATGTAGGCAACTGAATTTGGCCTTGGGGCTTCCTTTGTGGCTCAGTGGCAAAGAGTCCACCTGCCAATGCAGGAGACCGGGGTTTGATCCCTGGGTCGGGAAGATCCCCTGGAGAAGGAAATGGCAACCTACTCCAGTATTCCTGCCTGGGAAATCCCACGGAGCGAGGACACTGGCAGGCTGTAGTCCATGAAGTCACAAGAGTCATACACAACTTAGCAACTAAACAAAAACAACAAATTAGGTTCAGCAGAAGCGGTATTTTCTATTGTAATTGAAGTAGAATAAATTAGTGGGGTTATTATTGCACTAGGCTTCCCTGGTGGCTCAGACTGTAAAGGATCCACCTGCAGTGCGGGAGACCTCGGTTTGATCCCTGGATTAGGAAGATCCCCTGGAGGAGGGCATGGCAACCACTCCCGTATTCTTGCCTGGAGAATCCCACGGACAGAGGAGCCTGGCGGGCTGCCGTCCACGGGGTCACAGAGAGTCGGACACGACTGAGCGACTAAGCAACAACAACGCTGCACGTGGCGTGGCCGTTTTCTGATGTTGTCTTTTTTGAATGTCAGAATTTAAAAAAATGAATGTCAGAGACAGGTTCATGAGAACTCAAGGAGACCAGGTAAATTTTGCTATGTAAAGTTTTTCATCTTTTGTTGATCTTCATTAAAAATAAACATGTTCCTCCCCTTTACTAAAATTCAACATATGATATTGGTAAGCCAAATTTAGTAAAACATTCTGCCATTTTAAAATTCACTTGAATTGTTTAGATACAATATAAAATCGATTTCTACCGTGGCAGATCAAGCATTGCAAAGCTGGTGATAAGAATTTTATGTGAACTCCTGACAAATAGAAAAGATTATTGAGCATGGTAGAAAAAGGTTTACTTTTGAAAATGTTCCTAATGTCCTTAACAATAAGGTTTTTAAAGGGATACTAAAAGATCAGTGTTTGTTTGGGGAGGTAACCCTCTGATAAGATGTTAACATCTGTTTTCTGTTTTGTAGGGTTTCTTTCATTTATTAGAATGTAATTCACAGAACATAACAGTTTCAGTGGCTTTGAATACTTTCATTGTGATGCAGCTATCACCATTATCTGGTTCCAGAAGATTTTCATCACCCTCAAAGGACACCCCCTTAAATTTTCTCCCTTCTCCTAGCCCCTGGCAGCCATACCTCTGCTTTTATCTCTGTGGATTTGCCTTTTCTGAGCAATTCATATAAATGAGAGTCATATAATATATTGCCTTATGTGTCTGGTTCCTCTCTCACATAGTGTATTTTCAGAGTTTACTTGTAACGTGGCATATCAGTTCAGTTCAGGTACTCAGTCGTATCTGACTCTTTGCGACTCCATGGACTGCAGCACGCCAGGCTTCCCTGTCCATCACCAACTCCCGGAGCTTGTTCAAACGCATGTCCATCGAGTCAGTGATATCATCCTACCATCTTATCCTCTGTTGTCCCCTTCTCCTCCTGCCTTCAATCTTTCCCAGCATCAGTGTCTTTTCCAGTGAGTCAGTTCTTTGCACCAGGTGTCCAAAGTATTGGAGCTTCAGCATCGGTCCTTCCAATGAATATTCAGGACTGATTTCCTCTAGGATTGACTGGTTGGATCTTCTTTCAGTCCAAGTGACTCTCAAGAGTCTTCTCCAACACTAGAGTTCAAAAACATCAGTTCTTTGGTGCTCAGCTTTCTTTATGGTCCAACTCTCACATCCATACATGACTATTGGAAAAACCATAGCTTTGACTAGACAGACCTTTGCTGGCAAAGTAATGTCTCTGCTTTTTAATATGCTGTCTAGGTTGATCATAGCTTTTCTTCCAAGGAGTAAGCTTCTTTTAATTTCATGGCTGCAGGCACCATGTGCAGTGATTTTAGAGCCCCCCAAAATAAAGTCTGTCACTGTTTCCATCGTTTCCCCATCTATTTGCCATGAAGTGATGGGACCAGATGCCTTGATAGTAGTTTTTTGAATGATGAGTTTTAAGCCAACTTTTTCACTCTCCTCTTTCACTTTCATCAAGAGGCTCTTTAGTTCTTCTTCCCTTTCTGCCATAAGGGTGGTGTCATCTGCGTATCTGAGGTTACTGATATTTCTCCCAGCAATCTTGATTCCAGCTTGTGTTTCATCCATATCAGTAGTTTGTAGCTATTCTGGGCTGAATAATTCTGTTGTAAGGATATACCACATTTGGTTTATCTATTCATCAGCTGATGGATGTTTGGGTTGTTTCCACTTTTTGACTGATAGAAATGATGGTGCTTTGAACATTTGTGTACAAGTTTTTGTGTGTGCATGTTTTCAGTTCTCCTTGGTATATACCTGAGATGGAATTGCTAGGTTATACGGCTGCTCTCCTTTTCCTATTTGGAACCAGTCTGTTGTTCCATGTCCAGTTCTAACTGTTGGCTTCCTGACCTGCTTACAGACTGAGCGACTGGACTGATGGCGGCTCTGTGTTTAACGTTTTGATAAACTGCTAAAGTGTTTTTTTCTGAAGCAGCTGCGTCATGTTATATAGTTTTTAATGTTATTTAAGACTCTTGGAAGAAATGAGGAAAAAGTTTATGAAAATGTCCACCTAAGAACGTTAGTACTCATGAGGGCCATTCTGGCAAACCGGATGCAGGTCTCAGTCCGTCTCACCTGCTGCACAGAATGAAAGACTAAGACGTGGACGCGCATCATAGGAGCAGTGCCGTCTTTCATGCTCTCTCACTCCTTTACCTGCCCACTTCTCTTAGAAGTTTGGAATATACTTGGAATTGGTGTTGTTTACTTTCACATAATGAATATGTGACTGAAAGTGACATATTACGTTTCCTGCTTTGCTTCTCTTTAGTGAGTTTCATATTGTATTACGCAGTTTACTAAAGCAGAGAAACTGAGCATTGTTCTTTCTGCAGAAAACATTCTTAATCAAAATTCAAAATAGAAAAATAAAATTCAAAGTAGATTTGAATTCTGTTTCAACTTTCTTAGATATAAAAATATTTTTTAAAAATATCACGTAGAGACCTCAGTTATTTTGTGTCACTGTAATGGGTGGTTTAGAGACGCTTCTGTCTTATCTGCTGAGGCGGCTGCCCCTGTCTTTTGTTTTCCGCGGTCATAATCAGCTGTTCAGACAAACTTCACACTTGTTCTAACAAAGATTTATACAGCCTTCATAAAGTTACATGAAATGAAATTAGTAGGAAGAAATAAAGTATTTTTGTTTCATTAGGGAAATAGACTTTCAAAACAGAAGGGACACTCAAGAGAAACAATACTTATGAAATGATTTCTGATATTAGATCAGCACACAAGTGCTTTTCAAGCCTGTCTCATTTAAGGTAACAGTCCATGTGAATTTTATATTTGAAAGAAGAAATGTGATTATCAGTCATTTCATAAAGCTTGATGTGCACCCTGGTGCTCTAGGATAAATTGATCCTTATTCCTTTCAAGGATGTATCACAGAGATTGAGTCATATTCTTTGAGTAATGAAAAATTAAGGAGTTTCTTGTTTAGGTAAACTCTAAGTTAGCTTTGCAATGTGGACATCGAATATATTGTCTACTAAATTCTATAATTTTAACTGGTAATTTTCAGTTGTTTTGCAGTTATTTTGTTTTTAATATAATTTATGGTATTTTGTTGGGTAATTTTATCTACTTCATTTCTGGAATGCCTGAGTAAAGAACTAGATAAATATTGGGTTTTAATTAGGATTTTTCTTTGAAAATTGAGCCTTTTAATAAGTTTTTTATGTATTTTTTTGGTCTGTCATATTAATTTTTCAGTTGATAACTTTCTTTACTGACTAGAAGTAGTACAGAAAATGCTTTCTACCACCCTGTAATGTAAATTTTAGATTACAAAATTTACCTCACAAAAATAAAAGATAATTTACTGTGTGATTCAGCAATTCTACTTTCGGAAATATGTTCTAAGTGAAATCACTATCTTGAAGACATATCTGCATCCCTGTGTTCATTGCGGTGTTCTTTACCATAGCCAAGACATGGAAACCATGTAGGTGTTCCGTTGTTGGCTGAGTGGCTAAAGGAAGCATGGTATGTGTATATACTATGGAGTATCATTCAACCACAAAAATAAGGAAATCCTGCCATTTGCAACAACAGGGACGGACCGCAATGGCGTATGCTAAGTGAAATAGACCAGACAGAGAAAGACAAATGCCGTATGATGTCACTCACATGTGAAATCTAAGCAAACTGAAGACACAGAAGAAGAGAACAGATTGGTGGTTGTTAGAGGCGGAGGGGAATAGGTGAAGGTGGTCAAAAGGTAGGAACTTCCAGACTTACCTGGTGATCCAGTGGTTGGGAATCCCCCTGCCAGTGCACCAGACACGGGTTTGACTCTTGGTCCAGAAAGACTCCATATGCCCTGGGGTAACTAAGCTCAGGGGCCGCACTGCTGAAGCCCGCATGCTTTAGAGCTGTGCTCTGCCACGAGAGAGAAGCCTCCATCGTGAGAAGCTCGCCTGCTGCAGTTAGAGAGCAGCTCCCACAAAAATAAATACATCAATTAAAAGGTACACACTTCCAATTATAAGGTAAATAAGTTCTGGAGATGTAATGTACAGTGTGGTGACTATAGTTAACAATACTTTATTAAATATTTAAAAATTACAAATGGAGAAATCTTCAAAGTTCTCATCACAAGAAAGAAAAGTGTTTATAGCTATGCAGAGTGACGGATATTAACTAAGCTTACAGTGCAGACATTTTGCAGTATATACATATATCGCATCTTTATACTGTAGCCCTTGAACCAATACAATATTTTATACCAATTATGTTTCAGTAAAACTGGGGAGAAATTCATCTCAGATACAACATTGATGGCTGGTATTTTTATTTAACATACTGGTAAAGACAAAGAAGCAGGGAATTTTGGAGCTCAAGTTTTGTATATGTATAGGGCTTCTGGCAGCTCAGCTGGCAAAGAATCCGCTTGCAATGTGGGAGACCTATGTTCGATCCCTCAGTTGGGAAGATTCGCTAGAGGAGGGCATGGCAACCCTCTCCAGTATTGCCTGGAGAATCCCCATGGACAGAGAAGGCTGGTGGGCTACAGTCCATGGTGTCACTCAGAGTCTGACATGACTGAGTGACTCAGTACCGCATATATATATATATATATATTTAATATTTTAAATACTTCAGCTGGAATTCCATCACCTCCACTAGGTGTGCTTGTAGTGATGCTTCCCAGGGCCCACTTGACCTCACACTCCAGGATGTCTGACTCTAGGTGAGTGATCACACCGACGGGGTTATCTGGGTCATTAAGACCTTTTTTGTAAAGTTCTTCTCTGTGTGTTCTTGCCACTTCTTTTTAATCTCATCTGCTTCTCTTAGGTCCTTACTGTTTCTGTCCTTTTCGTGCCCTACCTTGCATCAAGTGTTCTCTTGGTATCACCAGTGTTCTTGAAGAGATCTCTGGTCTTTCCCATTCTATTGTTTTCCTCTATTTTTTGCACTGTTCACATGAGAAGGCCTTCTTATCTCTCCTTGCGATTCTCTGGAACTCTGCAGTCAGTTGGGTAAATCTTTCCCTTTTTCCATTCTCTCTTGTTTCTCATCTTTACTCCGCTAATTTCTAAGACCGCCTCAGATACCTCTTTGCCTTCTTGCATTTCTTTTTCTTCGAAATGCTTTTGTTTACTGCCTCTTGTACAGTGTTACAAACCTCTGTCCATAGTTCTTCAGGCACTCTGTCTATCAGATCTAATCCCTTGAATCTGTTTTTTACTTCCACTGTGTCATAATATAAGGGATTTGATTTAGGTCATACTTGAGTGGCCTAGTGGTTTTCCCTGCTTTCTTCAATTTAAGCCTGAATTTTGCAATAAGGAGCTCATGATCTGAACCACAGTCATAGAGTTTCTTCATCTTCAGCTGCAAAGAATATGATCAGTCTGACTTCAGTACTGACCATCTGATGATGTCCATGTGTACAGTCATCTCTTGTGTTATTAGAAGAGGGTGTTTGTTATGTCTTGACAGAACTCTGTTACCCTGCTTCATTTTGTAGTCCAGGGCCAGATTGGCCTGTTACTCCAGGTATGACATCTCTCTTTTTTTTGGTATTAGTTCTAGAAGGTCTTTGGTCTTCACAGAACTGGTCAACTTCAGCTTCTTCAGCATCAGTGGTTGGTGCACAGAATTGGATTATTGTGATTTTGAGTGGTTTGCCTTGTAAACAAACTGAGATCATTCTGTCATTTTTGAGATTGCACCCAACTACTGCATTTTGGACTATGCATATGTCCAAAATGCATAGTCCAATCTTTTGTTGACTATGAGGGCTACTCCATTTCTTCTAAGGGATTCTTGCCCACATGAGTAGATACAATGGTCATCTGAATTAAATTCACCCATTCCTGTTCATTTTAGTTCACTGATTCCTAAAATGTCAATATTCACTCTTGCCATCTCCTGCTTGACCACATCCAATTTACCTTGATTCATGGACCTAACATTCCAGGTTCCTGTACAATGTTCTTTCCAGCTTCGGACTTCACTTTCACCACCAGACACATCCACAGCTGAATATCATTTCCTCTTTGGCCCAGCCACTTCATTCTTTCTGGAGCTATTACTAATTGTCTTCCATTCTTCCCCAGTAGCAGACTGGACACCTTCCGATCTGGAGGACGTATCTTCTGGTATCACAGCTTTTTGCCTTTTCATGCTGTCCGTGGGGTTCTCTCGGCAAGGACACTGGAGTGGCTGCCATTCCCTCCTCCAGTGGATCTTGTTTTGCCAGAGCTCCTCACTGTGACCCGTCCATCCTGGGTGGCCCTGCACAGCATGGCTTATAGCTTCATTGAGTTACGCAAACCCCTTCTCCATGACAAGGCTGTGATCCTATAGAAATAGCTAAAAAATAGTACAAACAGAAATAATACAAATATTAGTGCTGTTACGCAGTGTTTGGAGGGAAGCATTGTATTAAATTCTTATATTAGAAAAAAGGAAAGGTCTCAAATCAGTGGTCTAAACCAGATATCAGTAAACTTCAGCTTGTAGGCCAGATCTAGCCGATCACCTGTTCTTGTGTGGCTTGTGACCTAGAATGGATTTTATGCAATAAAGTGACTGAGAAAGAGTGAAAAGAATCCTGAAATTTTGTGATATGTGAAAATAACAGGAAATTCACGTTTTTGGGACCATAAGGCTTTCCTGGAGCATGGCCATGCTCATTTGTTTATGTACTGTCTGCAGCTGCTTTCTTGCTGTATCCATGGTATACAGTAATTATAACAGACTATATGCCTGCAAAGCCTGAAATACTTATTTTCTGACATTTTGTAGCAAACATTTGCCAACCACGGCTATGGATGCTAAAGATTTTAAAACAGTTATATGGGTATATATTTCTCTTTTACCACTTTTATTTGACATTGAAATAATGGTCCTAGAAAGTGTAATAAGTCAAGATAAAGATAATAATTAAGCATACAAATCAGGAAAAAAGAAGTAAAACTTGTTTACATGTGTTATGATTGTGTACATAGAAAATTGTGGAATCTGCAAAAAGCAATTTTAATAGGTGAATTTAGCAAAATCAGTATATAAAATAATTTTAGTTCTCTGTATTAGCAGTGAATGATTTGTAAAATGAAATTAAAACTGCTGTTTCTGATAGCATTAAAAACAGACAGACAGACAGACACTTGTGGATAAATCTAAAGATGTGTCCTCAAAATTGAAAGGGAGAAACATTGCTTTTGTTGCTGTTTAGTCACTTGGTCGCGTCTGACTCTCTGTGACCCCATGGACTGCAGCATGCCAGGCTTCCTTGTCCTTCCCCATCTCCTGGAGCTTGCTCAAACTCATGTCCATTGAGTTGGTGATACCATCCAACATTGCTAATGTACATTTAAAATAAACTCGATAGTGATAGAACATATTCATGGATTGGAAGACTCAACATTGTTAAGATTGAGTTCTCTCTATAAATAGATTCAGTTCAGTCCTCATTAACACCCTAATACGCTTCTTTAAAAGGCAGTTTTGGTTTATCCACTGGCTGTGCTGGGTTTTGTTCTGCCTTCGCTTTTCTCTGACTGCGGTGAGCATCTGCTCTTCAGTTGCTGGGCACAGGCTTCTCACTGCGGTGGCTTCTCATGTTGCTGAGCGCGGGCTGTAGATCTCAAGGGCTCAGTAGTTGCGCTTCCTGGGCTTTAGAGGACAGGCTCAATAATTGTGGCTCACGGGCTTAGTTGCTGGATTTTCTCAGCTGAGGGATCAAACCTGTATCTCTTACATTGGCAGGCAGATTCTTGACCAGGGAAGCCGAAAGGCCCTGACCAGCTTTGTTTGAAGAATTAGATAAGATGATTCTACAAACTTATCAGGCTGTGAAGGACTAAGAATAACCAACATAATTTTGAAAAACACAGTTGGAGGATTTTCGTTTCCTGATGTCAGGATTTTCCACAAAGCTACCGTCATCAGGACAGTGTTGGGTAATTCCCTGATGGTCCAGTGGGTAGGACTCCATGCTGTCACTGCCAAGGGTTACAGATTTAATCCCTGGTTGGGGAAGTAAGATCCTGCAAGCTAAGGGGTGCAGCCAAAAAAAAGAAAGTGTAGTCTTGGCATAAAGTTGAACATATAGATCAGCCATACATAGTAGAAATCTCAGAAATAGACTCATACATTTTCCCACCAAAGTGCTAAGTCAGTCCAGTGGGGGGAGAAAAAGACAAATGTGGCTCTAACTTGATATCTATATGGAAAACAAGGAACTACCACCTTAACTCATTCCATACAGAGAAACTATCAATAATTTGCAAAGGATCATATATCTAAAATGAAAAAAGCAAAAACGATACAACTTCTGTATTCTCTCTTGCTTCATAACAATTACCCAGTACTTCCTGGCCTAAAGCAACACATATTTATGTAACGATTACTCTGTGTCAGGGACACAGGAGGAACTTAGCTAGGTAATTCCAGGACAGAGTCTCCTATAAGGTGGTAATCAAGATGTTAGCAAGACTGTAATCATCTGAAGACCTGACTGGGGCTTGAGAATCCCCTTCTAAGATGGTTTGTTTCTCATGGCTACTGACTAGAGGCCTCAGCTCTTACTGGCTATTGGTAGGACCCAGTTCTTCACCACTTGAACATATCCATAGGGCTGCTTGAGCACCCTCATGATATGGCAAGTGACTTCCCTCAGAGTAAGTGATCAAAGAGTGAGCACAGGGACGAAGTGGCATTGCCTTTTATGACAAACTCTTGGAAGTCACCATCACTCCCGCCATGTTCTTACTCATTGCTCCAATCCACATTTAGAAAATTAAGGGTAGAAAATTAAGCCTCACCTCTTGAAGGGAAGAGTATCAAAAATTTGTGGACCTATTTTTAAAATGTCATAGCTTCTAGAAAAAAGAAAAGGAAACCATCACTATGACCTTGAAGTATTTAAATATTTATTGAATAAGATCCTAAAAGAAAAAAGATATGTTAAAAAAAAAAAAAGGATAAATTGGGCGTCATCTAAATTAACACTTTAAATAATACCACTAAGAAAAAGAGTAGGTAAGCCCAGAGTATGGAAAAAATATTTCCAGCATATTTCATATTTATCCATCAAAGGACTTTTTTCTAGGGTATGTAAAGAACCACAACAACCCGTTAATAAAATGAGGAAAAGAGAAATAATCCAGTAACAAAGACTTCCCCACAGAGGATACTAATGATCAATAAGCACTTGCAGAGGTAGTCAGTGTCACTTAAAGAGGGAAATAATGCAAAGTAGATTCATAATAAGGTACCATTTCATACCATCTAAAGTGGCTAACAAAAGAAAGACTGAAGAGGCTAAATATTGGGCGTGACGTGATGCAACTAGAATTCATCCATTGCTGATGGGTGTGTAAAATGGAACAGCTGCTTTGGAGAACCATTTGGCATTGTCTTTAACTTTTAAAATTTTTATTTACTTATTTGCTGTGATGAGTCTTAATTATAGCAGGTGGGATCTTTAGTTGTGGTGTGTGAGCTCTTAGTTGTGGCTTGTGGGATCTCATTCCCTGACCAGGGATGGAACCCGGGCCCCCTGCATTGGTAGCTTGGAGTCGTAGCCACTGGATCACCAGGGAAAGTCCCGTTTGGCATTTTCTACTGAAGTTAAGTGCTTGCGGGTGGTTCAGTGGTAAAGAATCTACCTGCAATGCAGGAGATGTGGGTTGGATCCCTGGGTTGGGAAGATCCCGTGGAGAAGGAAATGGCTACCCACTCCAGTATTCTTGCCTAGGAAATCCCATGGATAGAGAAGCCTGGCTGGCTACAGTCCATGGGGTCACAAAGGAGTCAGACACGCCTGAGCAACTAAACAGCAACAACTGAAGTTAAACATGTAGCCATCCTGTGCTTTGACAGTTCCACCCCTTCATATTTAATGAAGACAGATGTCTACAAAATTATGAATTCAAGAATGTTCATAGCAGTCTTATTTATAAATGCTACAAATTGGAAACAACTGAAATGTCTGTTTACAAGGAAATTCATTAATAACTTGTGGTGTATTCACAGTACCCAGCGCCTGATATGCCCAACAACAGAGGTGAATCTCAAAACCATTGTGTTAAGTAAAAGAAGCTAGACATAAATGAACATGCACTGTTTTGTTTATATGAAGTTCAAGAAAAAAACAAGACTCTTCTGTAGTGATAGAAATCAGAAGATAATTATAGATTGGAAAGGGAAGGAAGCTGTTTAGAGAGGGACATGAAAGAACTTCCTGAGGCCCATAGGAACGTTCTGTGTTTTGTTTTGCGTGGTGGTTACATGGTGTAGACAATTGTCAGTTGTCATCAAACGGAACTCTTAAGGCTTGTGCCTGTTATTGAGTGTTTAATTATACTTCACATTTTAAAAATAGTAAACAAAAGTCTAGAGGAAGAATGTTTAAGGCTGAGGGGGTGGTGCTGAGATATGCTTTGGGGTATTTAAGGTCAAAGGAAGAAAGTGGTTCAGGTCAGGAAGATAACTCTGTCATCTGTGGTTTGTTTCATTTACTCTGTATATTTTAGCTCGCTAAGCAACGTATTTTTATTTATTTATTAAATGTTTTTGGCTGAGTCACATCATGTGGGGTCTTAGTTCCCTGACTGGGGATCCAACCCGTGCCCCCTGCAGTGGAAGCGCAGAGTACTAACTGCTGGACCACCAGGGAATTCCCAGCCACAGGCTTTTAAATTTGAATATTTAATGTCTCCCCTTCATGGACCACAGCTTTGTCATGCAAAGGAGCTTGTGGAACTTAGTGATGTTATGAGCCGAGCCATGCCGGACCACTCCAGATGGACACGTCATAGTGAAGAGTTCTGACCAAACATGGCGCACTGGAGGAGAAAGCGGCAGCCCACTCCAGTATTGTTGCCTGAAGGGCCTCATGGACAGCACGGACTAGAGAGCCTCTTGATGAGGATGAAAGAGGAGAGTGAAAAAGCTGGCTTGAAACTCAACATTCAAAAAATTCGACCATGGCATCTGATTAGGTCACTTCACAGTAAATAGATGGGGAAAAGTGGAAGCAGTGATAGATTTTATTTTCTTGGCCTCCAGAATCACTGCAGACGGTGACTGCAACCATGAAATTAAAAGACGCTATGACAAACCTAGACAGCATATTACAAAGCAGAGATATTACTTTGCCCCAAAAGTTCGTATAATCAAACTGGTTTTTCCAATAGTTATGTACGGATGTGAGAGCTGGTGCATAAAGAAGGCTGAGTGCCAAAGAATTGATGCTTTCGATTTGTGCTGGGGAAAACTCTTGAGAGTCTCTTGGACTACAAGGATACCAAACCAGTCAATCCTAAAAGGAAATCAGCCCTGAATAGTCACTGGAAGGGGTGGTGCTGAAGCAGACGCTCCAATACTTTGGCACCTGATGTGAAGAGCTGACTCACTGGAAAAGACTCTGATGCTGGGAAGGACTGAAGGCAAAAGGAGAAGGAGGCAACAGAGGATAAGATGGTTAGATAGCATCACTGACTCATTGGACATGAATTTGAACAAGCTCTGGGAGATAGAGGACAGAGGAGCCTGGTGTGCTGCAGTCCCTGGGGTTGCCAACAGTTGGACATGACTTAGGGATTGAACAACAACAAAAATTTAATGTCTTGGAAACTTATCATCCCATTGCTAGATGATTAAAGAGAGAGAGAGGGAAAGGGAGGGAGGGAGAGAGAGGGGAAGAATTTGTCAAATATGAAAGATGCGATTTACCAGGGCGGAGGAGGAGGGAGAGGTCCTCTCCAAAACCGTATATTATTCACTTCATTATCAGATTTACAGTAAACCTTCTAAGTGGAATTCTTTGATGATGAAACCCCTTTGTGTTGAAATTCTGTTCTTTCCTTACCTTTCTACCCTAAGCCAGTGCTTTGTGAGTATGTTTCATATAATTACAATCCCGAAAAAAGGCAACACCAAAGAATGTTCAAACTACCGCACAACTGCACTCATCTTACATGCTAGCAAAATAATGCTCAAATTGCTTCTGGCAGAAAGCGAAGAAGAACTAAAGAACCTCTTAATGGAAGTGAAAGAGGAGAGTGAAAAAGTTGGCTTAACACTCAACATTCAAAAAATGAAGGTCATGGCATCTGGTCCCATCACTTCATGGCAAATAGATAGAGAAACATTGGAAACAGTGAGAGACTTTATTTTGGGGGGGCTCCAGAATCACTGCAGATGGTGACTGCAGCCATGAAATTAAAAGACACTTGCTCCTTGGAAGAAAAGCTATGACCAACCTAGACAACATATTAAAAAGCAGACATTTCTTTGCCAAAAAAGGTCCGTCTAGCTGGTTTTTCCAGTAGTCATGTATGGATGTGAGAGTTGGACTATAAAGAAAGCTGACTGCTAAAGAATGGATACTTTTGACCTGTGGTGTTGGAGAAAACTCTTGAGAGTCCCTTGGACTGCAAGGAGATCCAACCAGTCCATCCTAAAGGAAATCAGTTCTGAATATTCATTGGAAGGACTGATGTTGAAGCTGAAACTCTAATACTTTGGCCACCTGATGCGAAGAACTGACTCACTGGAATAGACCCTGATGCTGGGAAAGATTGAAGGCAGGAGAAGAAGGGGATGACAGAGGATGAGATGGTTGGTTGGTATCACCGACTCCATGGACATGAGTTTGAACAAGCTCCGGGAGTTGGTGATGGACAGGGAAGCCTGGTGTGCTGCAGTCCATGGGGTCACAAAGAGTCAGATATGACTGAGCGACTGAACTGAACTGAAATTCATCGATTACAGCCTTGTCCTGGTGAAGAAGGGGTTTGCATTACTCAATGAAGCTATGAGCCGTGCTATGCAGGGCCACCCAAGATGGATGGATCATAGTGGAGAGTTCTGACAGTGTGGACCACTGGAGGAGGGAATGGCAAACCACTCCAGTATTCTTGCTGTGGGAACCCCATGAACAGGATGAAAAGGCAAGAAGATATGGAAATGCAAGATGGGCCACCCAGGTTGGAAGGTGTCCAGTATGGTGCTGGGGAAGAGTGGAGGGCAATTACTAATAGCTCCAGAAAGAATGAAGTGGCTGGGCCAAAGTGAAAGTGACACTCAATTGTAGATGTGTCTAGTGGTGAAAGTAAAGTCTGATGCTGAAAAGGACAGTGTTGCATAAGAACCTGGAGTGTCAGGTCCATGAATCAAGGTGAATTGGATGAGGTCAAGTAGGAGATGGCAAGAGTGAACATTGACATCTTAGAAATTAGTGAATTGAAATGGCTGGGAATGGGCAAATTTAACTCAGGTGACCATTATATCTACTACTGTGGGCAAGAATCCCTTAGAAGAAATGGAGTAGCCCTCAGAGTCAACAAAAGAGTCCAAAATACGATCTCAAAAATGACAGAATGATCTCAGTTTGTTTCCAAGGCAAACCATTCAACGTCACAGTAATCCAAGACTATGCCCCAACCACTGATGTTGAAGAAGCCAGTTCTATGAAGACCTAAAAGATCTAGAACCAACACCAAAAAAAAAAAAAAAAAAAAAGTCTTTTTCATTAGAGGTGATTGGAATGCAAAAGTAGGAAATCCAGAGATACCTGCAGTAACAGGCAAGTTTGGCATTGGAGTATGAAATGAAGCTGGGCAAAGGCTGACAGAGTTTTGTTGAGAGAACACACTGGACATAGTAAACACCCTTTTCAAACAACACAAGAGACAACTCTATAGTTTGTTAATACTGAAATCAGATTGATTATATTTTTTGCAGCCAAAGATGGAGAAGCTCTATACAGTCAGCAAAAACATGATTGGGAGGTCCTTATTGCAAAATTCAGGCTGAAATGGAAGAAAGTAGGGAAAAACACTAGGCCATTCAGGTGTGACCTAAGTCAAATCCCTTATATGATCATACGGGGGAAGTGACAAATAGATTCAAGGGAATAGATCTGATAGACAGGGTGCCTGAAGAACTATGGACAGAGGTTCGTAACATTGTACAGGAGGCAGTGACCAAAACCATCCTAAAGAAAAAGAAATGCAAGAAGGGAAAGTTGTTGTCTGAAGAGGCTTTACAAATAGTTGAGCAAAGAAGAGAAGCAAAAAGCAAGGGAGAAAAGGAAAGATATACCCAACTGACTGCAGAGTTCCAGAGAATAGCAAGGAGAGATAAGAAAGCCTTCCTCAGCAATCAGTGCAAAGAAACAGAAGAAAACAATAGAATGGGAAAGTCTAGAGATCTCTTCAAGAAAATTAAGAGATACCAAGGGAACATTTCATGCAAAGAGGGCACAATAAAGGACAGAAATGGTATGGACCTAACAGAAGCAGAAGATATTAAGAAGAGTTGGCAAGAATACACAGAAGAACTATACAAAAAAGATCTTCACGACCCAGATAGCTACGATGGGTGTCATCACTCTGGGATGTGATCACATCCTAAAGTGTGAAGTCAGGCGGGCCTTAGGAAGCATTGCTTGCATGCTAAATCGCTTCAGTGGTGTCCTACTCTTTGCAACCCTATGGACTGTAGCCCACCAGGCTCCTCTGTACATGGGATTCTCCAAGCAAGAATACTGGAGTAGGTTGTTATGCCTCCAGGGAACCTTCCCAACCCAGGGATTGAACCCACGTCTCTTATGTCTCCTGCATTGGCAGACTGATTCTTTACCACTGGCACCACATGGGAAGCGCCTAGGAAGCGTTGCTACAGACAAAGCTAGTGGAGGTGATGGAGTTCCAGCTGAGCCGTTTTAAATCCAGAAAGATGATGCTGTTAAAGCACTGCACTCAAGATGCCAGCAAATTTAGAAAATACAGCAGCGGCCACAGAACTGGAAAAGGTCAGTTTTCATTCCAGTCCCAAAGAAGAGCAGTGCCAGAGCATTTTTGAACTACTGGACAGTAGAGCTCATTTTGCATGCTAGTAAGATGATGCCCAAAATCCTTCAAGGTAGGCTTCAGCAGTACGTGAAAGGAGAGTAATCATGTGGCACTCTGAGCTGGATGAATCACAGGCTGGAATCAAGACTGCCTGGAGAAGTATCAATAGATATGCAGATGATGCCACTCTAATGGCAGAAAGTGGAAAGGAACTAAAGAGCCTCTTGATGCGGGTGAAGGAAGACAATGAAAAAGCTGGCTTAAACACTAAGATCAAACACTAAGATCAAAACACTAAGATCATGGCTTCTGTCCCATCCCTGCATGGTAAAGAGAAAGGGGAAAAGTGGAAGCAGTGACAGATTTTATTTTCTTGGGCTCCAAAATCACTCTGGATGGTGACTGCAGCCACGAAATGAAAAGCCGCTTGCTCCTTGGAAGAAGAGCTGCTGGTGGTGGTTTAGTCACTAAGTTGCATCTGACTCTTGAGATCCATGGACTGTAACCCTGCCAGGCTCCTCTGTCCATGGGATTCTCCAGGCAAGAATACTGGAGTGGGTAGCCTATCCCTTCTCCAGGGGATCTTCCTGACCCAGGAATCAAACCTGGATCTCCTGCATTGCAGGCAGATTCTTTGCTGACTAAGCCACGAGGGAAGCAGAGCTATGAAAAACCTAAAGAGCATATAAGGAAGCGGTGACATCACTTTGCTGACGAAGATCCATGTAGTCAAAGCTACGGTTTTTCCAGCAGTTACGTACGGATATGAGAGTTGGACCATAAAGAAGGCTGAACACTGAAGATTTGATTCTTTTGAATTACGGTGCTGGAGAAGATTCTTGAGAGTCCCTTGGACTGCAAGGAGATCAAACCAGTCAATCCTATAGGAAATCAACTCTGAATATTCATTGGAATGACTGATGTTGGAGCTCCAATACTTTGGACACCTGATGCGAAGAGCTGACTCTTTGGAAAAGACCCTCATGAGGGGAAAGATTGAAGGCAAAAGGAGAAGAGGACAGCAAAGGATGAGATTGTTAGATAGCATCACCGAACTCAGTGGACATGAATGTGAGCAAACTCCGGGAGACAGTGAAGGACAGGGAAGCCTGGCATGCTGCAGTCTGTGGGGTCGCAGAAGTTCAGACAGGACTTAGTGACTGAACGACAACCGCAAAGAGTAAAGAGTTCAGCGTGAATGTACATAGTATGTGGGCTGCTAGTACTCAGTTATTTCTTAGCACGGTGTATTAAGATAAGTTCAGTTGATTGACTGGAGTTAAAGAATAGAATAATTATTTATTTTTTAGCACCGCTGTATCAGTCACTCTGGAGAACACATAGAAACTGTAACAATTGTTTCTAACTTCAAGATAAATAGTAGTAAACTGAATACTGTTTTTTAAAAAACAAAATCTGTCCATATATAATCTTTGTTAGTCTCCTTGTTTTATGTATCAGTATATTTAGGAAAAGTTTTTGTAATCGTACATAGCTTCATGACTTTAAGTGGCTATACAGTTTGCCTTTGTATGGATGTGCCATAATTTATTTGTCAAACCTCAGTCAGTGAGCGTTTTCCTAGCCTTTCTAACATGTTACATGGTGCTGCTGTGAACATCCCTGTAGCTAAATCTGTTAAGAGCGTGCATGGTATTTTCCCCTTCAGGTTAAATCCCTCTAAGTGATGCTGAACAGGGCCCTGTGGGACTCCTAGGCACAGAGGTCTTTTTGTCCCCTGTTTCTTAGAGGGCTTCCCAGGTGGCACTAGTGGTAAAGAATCTGCCAGCGGGCAGGAGACCCAGGTTCTATCCCTGGGTTGAGGAGATCCCCTATAGAAGGGACTGGCAACCCACTCCAGTATTCTTGCCTGGAGAATCCTATGAACAGAGGAGCCTGGTGAACTACGAAACAGTCCATGGGATCTCAGAGTCAGACACGACTGAGTGACTAACACTTTCAGTTTTCTTATGGGCAAAATTCCACCCTCCATGACCTTCTCTCAGTTCCAAATGGCTGAACAGTTGTTAATCAGAGGAGGAACAGCAGTGAAACCACTGTGAGGCCAGATTAAAGGGCCAGAGCGGCTCATCAAGATTAGGAGGCTAGATCACCTAAGACCCTGCACAGACCGTGGTCTTGTCAACAGCCCCACCCTTTTGAAACTTTGCAGAAGAAAGACTGGAATGTCACTACCTGACTGCATAAGCTCTCCATGCTCAACAGGGGGAGGGAGCGCAGTTCTGGAGGCATGAGCTGCTGCGTTCCCCCTTTGCCTGGCAAAGTAACAAAGCCACTCTTTCCTTCTCCTGCATAACTGTCTCCGTATTTCTGTTTGGCAGTGGTGCACAGAGAGCCAAGATTTTGGCAACAGAAGTATAATTACGGGGTTAAAGGGGTACAGAATTTTAAGACTTTCAACATACATTGCCATATTCCCCTCCAGAAAAGATTTTTATCAGTATAAGTTACTTTGCTGAACCCTTGTACCTTTTTCATGAATGTTTGCTTGTTTGATAGCTAGAATTGTTTTCTTATTAATTTATAATTTTTTATTTAATTTTATTAGAAGAACGAATGTTTTCTTTGTTTTTAACCATGGCTTTTTTTCTGTGATATAAACCTGGTGATCTTCTTAACCCATTTTTCTATTTCTTTGTGTGTCTGTTCTTTCATACTCCTCATATATTAAGGATTTTAATCCAAATGTAATTTAAAATTCACTATTTTTTCAGTTTGGAAATAATTAAGGAAATGCAAATGAAACACCAGTGAAGTACCTTTGTGCCCTCACTACTAATTTCCTTAGTAAAATTACTTTTTAATATGCTTACAAATTTGTGGTGAGATGGAACTCGTGGCCATTGTTTGGGGCTTTATAAACTGTCCAGTTCTTTTGCACACAATGAGATAATATTAAGAACTATAACAATGTATGTCATCTATGACCCAATAATTGCATACCTGGGCAGTTATCACAAGAAAATAATTGAAAAGTAATTGAAAATAATTGAAAAATAATTAAATTTCTCTATTTATTGCAGAAATGGCTGTAATAGTGATAAGTTAGGAACAAATAAATGAAGTATTAAATTTCTCAAATTATTTATTGCAGAAATGGCTGTAATAGTGATGTTAGGAACAAATAAATGAAGTAGAGAGTAATGGGAACTAAATTAGATTCATCATGAAAACATTAAGCTAGCATTAAAAATGATTAGGAAGTTATAGGTTGACATAAAAGAGAGTAGCCTTATAGGGATTAAAGCAAAATATACAGTTATATAAATTTTATGGTTACAACTGTGTAAAAATACACATTAAAAGCAAAGCCCTAAAATACAGTGGTTTGGTTTTTACATGTCACTAAGCATGTATGTATAGAGTTTCCAGTGTTTAATTTAGTTTGTTGAATAAGTACTCTTGTGCCCATCTCACAGCGATAATGTAAGAAAGGGACTGATGTTATTCTCATTTGACAGATAAGGAAGCAATTATCACTGGACATTTAAAGAAATGTATTTTTTTGTTAGGGATGTTTTCAACTGTATACAGAAATATAAAGAACATATCATGTAGCTTCAACCATTTCTAGTTGCAGAGTATGGTTTTAGCCCAAATCTGTCTTACTGTAAAAACCGTGCTTTTAATTATTACAGTCCTGTGCTACCTCTTCATTTTGTTGTTTGATACTTTTGAGTAGCTTTATGATGCTTGTAGTTTTGGTAAAATGAATGTGGAAAGGCATGAAAATGGTGAGTTTATAAGTTGATGGTAAGATGGAGAAAGCACTCCCTTTTAACTGCTTATATTTTGTAACAAGCATTTCTAGTTGTAGTGTTCTACAAAGACAAACTTACCGATACGCTTCATCCTGTTTTATAAATCTTTGACCCATTCATTAGACTCTGACCACTCTAAAGATAAAGGACTATGGTTGCATTGGTCTTTCCGACTGAAATGGCCTTCTACCGATTGAGAAATGGTGTAATTATTAACTATGGTAATGGATATGTACTTGCAGGTTTCATCTGGTATCTTAATGAGCTTTAACCCTCGGAGTCCACCCAAGCATTATCCAAGAATCATTGAAATGCATCAGCGTTCACAACTTAGCTCTTCTGTCCGTGTGTATTTGCTCGGATAGATATTTCGTTTCCCTCTACCCTCACTACCCCCCATCCCCCTGTTCACAGACTCCAACCCCTATAAATCAGAGGAGTTAGTAGCTACAGCCTTAGCTGTAAAGACTTATTTCTTTGAAAAAAAAAAAAAAAAGTACTGTTTTGCATTAACAGGACCATACTTTCTAGTCAGTTTTTTTTTTTTTTTTGATGGGGGAGGTAGGGCTCCCGCACATACAGAGGTGTGTATTTAGACAAATAAGCGAAGGCATACTCAATAATTGTTATGTAGAAATAACCTGGTGTTTTATAGAGTTTCAATCTGCTTTGGACCTGTTCTGTACGAGACGTCCTGTCTGAGCTCTCTGGACTGCTTTCTGGCACCCCTGTGTGCCTCAGTGACTTCCCCCGCCTAGAGGGCAAGGAGAGCTCTGAATCTGGGAATCTGCAGCCTCTGGGCCCATAACCTTCAGCCCTGCCAAACTTGAATCTGTGGACTGTGTAATCTAGTCTGGATACAGAGTCATTTAGTCAGATTTTCCCTTCAAGAAAGAGACTAAATAGAACATGGCTTTCTTTTTTTTTAATTGAAGTATGGTTGATGTACAATCTATATGCTTCATGTGTACAGCATAGCAATTCATAATTTTTGAAGGTTATATTCCATTTATAGTCATTAAAAAGTACTGGCTATATTCCCTGTGTTATATCCTTGTGGCTTATTTATTTTATTTTATACTGTTATCTCGCCCTCTGCCTTCCCGCTTGCTGCTGGTAACCACTAGTTTGTTCTCTGTATCTGTTGGGTCTGTTTCTTTTCTGTTAAACGTTCGTTAGTATGTTTAGTTTTTAGATTCCACATATAAGTTACGTCATATAATATTTGTCTTTCTCTGACTTCACTTAGCATAATATCCTCCAGGTCCATCACGTTGTTTCAAATAGCAAACTTATTTTTAAATGGCTGAGGAGTATCCTATTGTGTATATAATATATACCATCTGTTCTTTATTCATTCATGTGTTGATGGACACTGAGGTTGCTTTCCATATCTTGGCTATAGTAAATAATGCTGCTTTGAGCATTGGGGTGCAGGTGTCTTTTTGAATTATCTTTTTGTTTTTTAGGTATATATCCAGGAGTGGAATTGCTGGGTCGTGTGGTAGTTCTCTTTTTAGGTTTCTAAGAAACCTCCATAAGAACGTTGCTTTTTTTTCAATCATCTACTGTGCTAGTATCATGATACTAGAAATATAAGTCTGATGTTAGGGAGAGTGGTTGGTTCAGTATAGACGAGTAAAGCATGATTGGATATTTAGTAGTAAAATGAATGCAGTTGGCTGGAATTCTGCAGTGTTGTAGGGAATGAAAAGATGAGATGGCCCAAGGAGAAAGAGAAAGAAAAATCAAAGAGGCAGAAGAATTATTTAGGAAAGAGTAGTGTTCTAAACATTAAGGAAAGACTTTCACAGTTGGAGTGGTGAAGTACTGTGGATACTTAATTGACAATTTGTACTTCACTGTTGTCTTAACAGAGATAGGAAATAGAAGTCAGATTGCAGGACATTTAGGAGGACATGTTAAGTGAGGGCCTACAAGCAGTGAGTGCCTTGCGCCCTGTAAACATTTTGGAGATCACGTATAGCTGGTCTGTCCCGTGAATAACACAGCTGAGGGTGCTTTACTGGCCCCTATTTTGGGGTGGGGAAGAGGGATGTCTTGGGACTATATTGTACTACTTTTTTATGAATATTATTTAAATATAGCTTCAAAATTTTGTCACTAACCATAGTCCAGTGAGTCTATGAAAAATGCAGGTAATGGACAGTCCTACTTCAGTTGAATTGCCCCAGGCTTCTCCCTCTTAGGGACACCCTGCATGTATTTCTGTGATAGTTCAGGATCTCAATTTTACAATTGTTAATTTAGTTCTCCCATTAAAATATAAGCTCTTTAAAGCTCTTTGTTATTGTTAGCATGATGCTTGACACCTACTACTATTTATTAAGTGAATAAATGAATAGATCAATAGTTTTCTGTGTGTTTTTTTTAAGCAGAAAAGTATTCTAATTTGATGATCTCACAGAATCAAAAAAGTAGAATGTTTCAGGAAAGAGGAATTGATAATCAATTTCAAATGGCAGTAAGATGAGAGTTAAAAACTGATCTTTGGATTTGGCTACTAGGGGTTATTGGTTTCCATAGTAAAAAGTGTTATACAAAATGATTGAAGTAAGAGCCGTATTTAAGTGGATTGAAGAGTAAATGGGAAGGGAGAACAAAGAAACAATATGGAAGCTTGTTTATTTATTTATTTATTTATTTATTTAAATTTATTTATTCTTAATTGAAGGATAATTGCTTTACAGAATTTTGTTGTTTTCTGTCAAACCTCAACATGAATCAGCCATAGGTATAATTAGTTGAAGCTAACGGGAAGAAACTGTTGGAGAAAAATCCAAAGATTCGAGAGAGGGAAGTTCGTTAGCATAGTAATTTAATGTTTTGATTTGAAGATACCTGAGTGTTTCTACACAGAACTATACGAAAAGATCTTCATGACCCTGATAATCACAATGGTATAATCACTCACCTAGAGCCAGACATCCTGGAATGTGAAGTCAAGTGGGCCTTAGGAAGCATCACTACGAACAAAGCTACTGGAGGTGATGGAATTCCAGTTGAGCTCTTTCAAATCCTAAAAGATGATGCTGTGAGAGTGCTGCACTCAATATGCCAGCAGATTTGGAAAACTCAACAGTGACCACAGGACTGGAAAAGGTCTATTTTCATTCCAATCCCAAAGAAAGGCAATGCCAAAGAATGCTCAAACTACCGCACAGTCGCACTCATCTCATACACTAGCAAAGTAATTCTCAAGATTCTCCAAGCCAGACTTCAACAGTACGTGAACCATGCTCTTCCAGATGTTCAAGCTGGATTTAGAAAAGGCAGAGGAACCAGAGATCAAATTGCCAACATCTGTTGGATCATTGAAAAAGCAAGAAAGTTCCAGAAAAATGTCTACTTCTGCTTTATTGACTGTGCTAAAGCCTTTGACTGTGTGGATCACAACAAACTGGAAAATTCTTCAAGAGATGGGAATACCAGACCACCTCACCTGCCTCCTGAGAAATCTGTATGCAGGTCAAGAAGCAACAGTTAGAACTGGACATGGAACAACAGATTGGTTCCAAATTGGGAAAGGAGTATGTCAAGGCTGTATATTGTCACCTTGCTTATTTAACTTCTATGCATAGTACATCATGAGAAACGCTGGGCTGGAAGAAACACAGCTGGAATCAAGATTACTGGGAGAAATATCAATAACCTCAGATATGCAGATGACACCACCCTTATGGCAGAAAGCGAAGAACTAAAGAGCCTCTTGATGAAAGTGAAAGTGGAGAGTGAAAAAGTTGGCTTAAAGCTCAACATTCAGAAAACGAAGATCATGGCATCTGGTCCCATCACTTCTTGGCAATTACATGGGGAAACAATGGAAACAGTGTCAGACTTTATTTTTTTGGGCTCTAAAATCACTGCAGATGGTAACTGCAGCCATGAAATTAAATGATGTTTGCTCCTTGGAAGAAAAGTTATGACCAACCTAGACAGCATATTAAAAAGCAGAGACATTATTTTGGCAAGAAAGGTCTGTCTAATCAAAGCTGTGGTTTTTCCAGTGGTCATGTATGGATGTGAGAGTTGGAGTATAAAGAAAGCTGAGTGCTGAAGAATGGACGCTTTTGAACTATGGTGTTGGAGAAGGTTCTTGAGAGTCCCTTGGACTGCAAGGAGATCAAACCAGTCCATCCTAAAATAAATCAGTCCTGAATATTCATTGGAAGGACTGCTGCTGAAGCTAAAACTCCAATACTTTGGCCACCTGATGCAAAGAGCTGTCTTATTTGAAAAGACCCTGATGCTGGGAAAGATTGAAGGTGGGAGAAGGGGACGACAGAGGATGAGATGGTTGGATGGCATCACTGACTCAATGGATGTGAGTTTGAGTCAACTCTGGGAGTTGGTAATGGACAGGGAAGCCTGGCATGCTGCAGTCCATGGGGTCGCAAAGAGTCGGACACGACTGAGCAACTGAACTAAACTGAACTGAAGTATTTCTGCCTGCGTTTCTGGATAATATATTCCTCCCTCTTCCACTTGGTGTTGATGTCAGTATATCTTTTGAGAGTGTTTTTTTGCTGTGCTATTTGGAGCCCCCTAGTGACCAATTTATTAGTGATATATAAATTTTTAAAAAGTGTAGTGTTAGTCTCAGTCATGTTTGACTCTTTGGGATCTGTAGCCTGCCAGTCTCTTCTGTCCATGGGATTTTCTGGGCAAGAATACAGGAGTGGATTGCCATTTCCTTCTCGAGGGGATCCTCCCAACCCGAGGATCGAACCCAGGTTTCCCACATTACAGCAGGTTCTTCACTGTCTGAACCACCAGGGAAGCCCAATATATAAATAATAAACCATCAATTAGATCTAATATATCAATTATTTTTTCTGCAGATTATTATTTCTCTGAGGATTAGATGAGGTCGGTATATGTGCCTATAGTGCTTAATGATACTTAGCCCTCTTTGTTTAGTTATGGGTCAATACACCTAAACTTACTATAATTTTGTTTCCTTAGTAATAATTCACTATTATAAGACTGTTTGAAAATAGCAGCATATCTTTGTTTTAACTGGTAATAAGTTAAAATTTGCCATCTTTGTTGTCAACTCTCATTCAGCAATATTAGATTTAGGTCCATTGTTGTATTGGAACATCATGTCCAGTTTGAAGATTGTGAAAGTAAAGCCTGAATTATCAAACAAAAAAAGATCTATTATGAAAATAATAACCATTCATCATTCATCACAATAAAACTTAAAATATAGACATCTTTGAAAAATCATCTTTAGTCTTGCTTCTCAGTTTTTCTTTCTAGGGTTTTTTTAAGGTTATAAAATATTTCTGAACAATATAAGGAATATATTTACCTAGTTAGAAAAATCAGTGTGGTTGGTACAGTTGATGCCCTTTGTGTCTACTTTACCTATCACATCCCCATTCTTCCTTCCTGAAGGTAACCACAATCCTGGATTTTGTGTTTTAATCTGAGACATATTTTAAAATTCAACATGTTGATATCATAAGTTGTCTACTCTTCAGATTCCTTCTTTCATTTAAAATTATGTTTGTAAGATGTATCCATGTTGATATGTAACTTGTGTTCATTTGTTTTTCTGCCACATAGCAGTCATTCTCTGGATAGCCCATGACTTATCTCCTCTTCATGGATTTTTAGGTTCTGAATTTTTTTTTTTATAAAGTCCCCCATGATCATTCTTGCACATGTATTCTTGTGTGGATACGTGCAAGCGTTCTCCAGAGCAGAAACTTGGAAGTGGCATTATTTGGTTGTGAGGTATGAGCATCCTCGCCTTCTCCAGATTGTTCGTCAGAGCTGTGTAAGAGTTCCCCAACCTTGGGTATGATTAGACTGCTCAACTCTTTCCTAAGTTTGAAAAAATTTTTCTTAAAAACAACAACAGAAGAGAAGGCTCGTATTGCAGGATATTCAGGAGATGTACAAAAGCAGAGAGACTAGAGAATGCTCCGTCAGCCTGCCTGGGCATACGGCCCATCTTGTTAAAGCTGCAACCCCATCCTGCCTCCCCTCCTGGTGTTCCAAGGAAATTAGGGCATGTCACACCGTTTCACATGCGAGTAGTCATTCTGCATCTTTGGCACATAGCCCTTCATATGTAGCCTTAGGTCCCACTAAAAACCCAGTAATCCCTTAATGTTATAAATACCAAAGTTTCGGCTTTTCCAGTTGCCTTATATTTCTACACTTGTGTCTTCAAATCAAAATCTAAATGAGGTCCGCACTTTGTAACTGGTTTCAATCTACAGATTCCCTCTGCTGTCCCTCATAACATCTTCCTGGTTATATTAGTAGTCATTAGTGGCTATTGCCTAGAAAATCCATGACTCCTTAGGGGTCTATCATTCTTCTGGTGGCTGTTTATTAGCAGAATATCACTGTAAAGAGAGACTTCCTCTCATCATGTATTTGGCCATCCTGAGATTCTCTTAGTAAAGAAAAACAGGGTAAAATGTTTTCCTTTTATTCACCAACTGTTTTGAAAGTGTCCTCTGAAGGTGATCACTGAGTGAGTTTGTTTTAGTTGTTTGTGTGAGTTGATGGATACACGCATGTCAGATTTGTTCCAGTCCGTCTCGGTGGTCATCCTGACTGTGTTCAGATTGCCCAGTTTTGGCAGCGGGAGCCTCTTTAAGTTGGCTCCTCAGTTCTTTTGACAGAGTCCTACTAGTCTTCGATTGTTCTCTTGTATGATGAGATGGTGCAGGCTCATCTTGTATATTTCCTGCCCCAAATCTAGAACCAGCCATTTCTCTAAGGAGACTTGGTGTTGCAGCCACCCTCTGCCTATCACATACCAAAATGCCAGTCTCTTAGAAGGAAAGGAAGTGATTATTAGATAGTTTAGGCACAGTGAGCCATTCTTATCAAGGAATAGTGGGAACCCTCCTGAAATCAAAATGCACAAATGCCTGCCAAGGGCCCACATTACAAGCGGGGCTTCTTAAGGGTGGTAGTCTTAGGCTTGGTATGTTAACTCTCTTCTGCACAGGTGCCTGTTAGGGATACCACATCCTCCTGACTCTGACCCCACCTCACACTTCCTCACCATACGCTCCTGCTCACTCTCCTGTGCTAGCTTTTCCTCATCTCCTCAGCTTCTTGCTCAGGGGCCCAGTGCTTGTATCTCAAGTAGAATATGGATAAGAATGCTGGGTAAGGAGTCAGGAATTCAGAAGAGAGACTGATGGAGATAAACATCTGGTGGGCATCAGTGATGGAGATGTACATCGGGTAGTCATTAGCCATCATATCCGATGTACATCTGGAAGTTGTTAGTGATGGAGGCATACATCTGCTAGTTATTAGAAAGAAGGTATTCAGATCCTGAGACTGGATGACAGTTACCTAGGGAGTGAGTCCAGAGAGAGACCCAAGTACTGGGGCCCTGAGCAAGAAGCTGAGGAGATGAGGAGAAGGAGGAAGCAAAGGAGGCTGAGAATGAGCGTATGGTGAGGTGTGTGAGCTGGGATGAGAATCAGGAGGCTGCGGTATTCCGAAAGCCAGATGAAAGGAAGAAAGGGGTGATCAGTGCTGACAGTCTAAGCTGAAAATGGGGAGTTGACTGATTCCAGTATGGAGGTTACTGGAGACCTTGAAATATGTTGTTTCAGCGGAGTCTTTTGGACCAGTGCTTGATAGGAGTGGATTTAAGAGAAGATGGGGTAAGAGGGAATATAGACAGTTCTTTCAGGGAATTTTGCTGTAGAGGTGAGCAGAAAAGCAGTACAGTAAGTGGAGGAGTAGAGAAGCTGAGGATCAACAGCATGAGGAATAGTCACAACGTGTTTGTATGTTGATGGAGATGCTCCAGTAAAGAAAGAAAAATCAAGATGTAGGAGAGAAATGGAGAATTGTTGAAGCCTGGGTAGGAAAGAGGTAATAAGGTCTAATGTCTAAGTGAGGAAGAGATGGCCTTAGAAGCACAAACAGTTTATTCATAGTAATAAAGTGGGCAAAGTATATGGGTACGGTAGAGGTCGGTAGGTATGTTGCTGACAACTTGTAAATGGTCATCAGCTGCACAAGGATAGGGGAGGAGATGCTGAGCTTTAAAGAGTATAAAAGAGTTATCTTGAAAAATGAATGGACAGGGAAAGATAAGGTTTCTGGGTACCACCTTGAGGTTAGTAGTAATGATCTTAAAATGAGACTAGTTTTCATTGGGTACAGTTGTAGAGTGGGTGTGATTGAACCAGGGCTTGAGTTTAGCTGGAGAGGAGAGTAGCAGAATTAAAGAAGTATGGTAGGGAGTGATTATAATGACCCTGGAATCTAAGCATTTTAAGGAGGGAAGTGAAGAATGAGGCTGTAAAAATGACTTATGATCATTGTGTTCAACATAGATCCCACGTGGTCAAAGAGTTGTTGTCATTGTCCATTTAGAGGGAGCAAGTCAAAGACAGGAGAAAGTAGTCAGTGAGTTGAAAGCTTAAATTGAAATTAAGGAAATGTATAGTGAGGTCACTTAGTTGTGTCTGACTTTTTGTGACCCCATGGACTGTAGCCTACCAGGCTCCTCCATCCATGGGATTTTCCAGGCAAGAGTACTGGAGTGGATTGCCATTTCCTTCTCCAGGGGATCTTCCCAACCCAGGGATCGAACCCGGGTCTCCTGCATTGTAGGCATACGCTTTACAGTCTGAGCCACTGTGGCACTTTTAAGGAAATGTATAGTTATTGTTCGGAGAAGGCAATGGCACCCACTCCAGTATTCTTGCCTGGAAAATCCCATGGATGGAGGAGCCTGGAAGGCTGCAGTCCATGGGGTCGCTGAGGGTCGGACACGACTGAGCGACTTTACTTTCACTTTTCACTTTCATGCATCGTGTCCAACTCTGTGCGACCCCATAGACGGCAGCCCACCAGGCTCCTCTGTCCCTGGGATTCTCCAGGAGAGAACGCTGGAGTGGGGTGCATTTCCTTCTCCAGTGCATGCATGCATGCTAAGTCACTTCAGTCATGTCTGACTCTGTGCGACCCTATGGTCAGCAGCCCACCATGCTCCTCTGTCCAGGCTATTATAAGTTAATTTCAATATATAAAAATTTCTGACAAATGCTTATTTTAGATTTTTCTTTTTCTTTTTCTTTTTTTCAGAAACTATGAGTGGAGGATCTCAAGTTCACATTTTTTGGGGTGCTCCAGTCAGTCCACTGGAAATGACAGTCTCACAGGAACCAACTTCTTTAGCGTCCACTGCTGAGACCTGGAAAGAAATTCAGGTTTTGTACAATCACCATTCCTTAAAGCTGAAGGATGAAAAATGCAGGCACAAAAATCTCGAGGACTATCAGGCCCTGAAACCTCTGGGCCTTCCAGATCTTCCTCATGATTGTTTTCCAGCAAATTCTATGAGCAGATCTGTTCACATGAAGGATGACACCACACATTGCATTTCTGAAACACAAACTGTAAAGTCCCAGAAGAGTTACCTCTTGGGAATGAGTGATAGAACCAGCTCCAGTGAGCAAATATGTGGATTCACGGGAGGAGTTCAGCATATTACTGAAGAAGAAAAGTATCAAAAGCTTTCCAGTGAACTTAAGAAAACCGCAGATGAACAGCATGATCAATCAAACATATGTGGTCAGAACATTCCAAAAAATTCCTTTCATTCAGATCATAAGTGTGCAGCTATATTGGATGTGGTCTGTGGTGCTGAACAGACCAACATGCCAGAAGCTGTCCTCCGTGCACCAACACAGCATCACGAAATGCAGAACCAATGTCTGGAGGTCTTTCCCTCCAACACAGTAGACAAACCGAGGCCTGAAGGAACAGTTGGGAAGGTGGCAGGTCTTAAAATATCCACTGATACTGAATTTCTTAGCATAATGACCTCCAGCCAGGTTGCTTTTTTAGCTCAAAGGAAAAATAAAGGGCAGAAGTCTGTAAATAAAGGGACCATAAACATGGAGACTGAACCAGAGGCAAGTTATGGGGAAATCAGAATAACTGAGGATAATTTGATTCGGTCCAAAGATGATTCTGCAGAAGGAAATGAAGATGGACAGAACCAAGCCTGTTCCCTTGAACTTTTTAGTCCTGTTTGTCCTGAAACAAAAAGTAGCCACACTGTCTTAAACGCTGATAAGGATCTTGAAGAAAACATAGGATCTCAAGAACTTTTCAATTTTGATGATAAATTTCAACCAAATGAGATACGCATTGAGTCATGTAACTCAGGAATACTGTGTTCTCAACTAAACACCTTCCACAAAAGTTCTGGTAAGAGAAGTTGGACCTCTGAAGATAAATCAGGCCATCCTCAGGCTCTATCTGAAGTCCCCCACGTAGCTAAGAAAATTAAGTTGTTTTCTAATGAGAGAGATCATACTGTAACAGTGGACCAGAGGAACATGTCTGGATTTAAGGGCATTAAAAAAACCTCATTAATAAAAAACTGTGATTCTGAACGTCAGAAATACAATTGCTTAGTCATGGTGTTATCTCCATGTCACATGAAAGAAATAAATATAAAATCTGGACCAAATTCTGGCTCTAAAGTGCCTTTAGCAACAATTGTGGTAACTGACCAATCAGAAATTAAGAAGAAGGTGTTTCTGTGGAGGACTGCAGCATTCTGGGGACTTACTGTGTTTCTTGGAGATATAATTTTACTCACAGGTAAGGTCATCATGGGAAGTATCTTTCTATTTTACAAAGCTGTTGTTTTTCTCCCCCTCCCACTTTAGTCCTTTAAGGGTTCTTTGCTTACCATTTGCTCCTTAGGGTTCGAGCATGATAGAGTCCCTCAGAGCGCCTGTGTTGGTCTCCGCATCCCTGCCCTGCCGTTTCTGGGTGTTTATCTGGCCTTCTTTGTTCTGTGCCTCCTTCCCCCTGTCCCTCCTGTTCCTCTTCCTCCTTGAGGAGTCTTCTCTGGTTTCTCCTCCTTTCATTCACTATGCTAGCATTCACGTTGTGTCTCATCGGGCTCGCTCTTTATTTTCTTACCGTTTCATTTACGTATGTCTTATTTGTAACCCTTTTCTTTAGCTTTGTTAACAGGACGACATTTCTACTATTCCATGCCTAGTAAAGCTGTGCACACTACATTCTTACTGAGGGAACATGGAATTTCTATTGCATTTTTAAATTATTAAAATTACCAAAGACCCTTGAACTGCACAGGCCCCTTTATGTGTGTGTGGTTTTCAGTAGTGAGCACTCCAGTGCTCCGCCATTGCTGGTTGAATCCATGGATGCAGAAGAGCAAGAGATTCAGAGGGCTGGCTAAAGCAATAGATGGGTCAGCTCTGTGTTATCCAGGGGTCACTGCTGATCACATTTGGAAATATGGAAAGGAGAAACTGCCAATATTATACCAGCCGCATGTAACTGCCAGTGGAGTGTGGGAGTTTTGCCTTCCAGTTACCTTGCCTGTGCTCCTCAATCACGTCTGCATATGGATAATGATGGACATTCACTGGGAACTTAGTCCCTGTTTTAGACGTTACATATCTTTCAACTCATTATGTAACAATTGTATGAGGAGAGCACTGCTTATCTTCCCCATTTTTCAGCTTGAAAATACGGACCCAGGGAAGTGAAGTAACTTACCTGCTGTCAGCCAGCTAGGGGGTGGCAAATCAGGGCTTCACCCAGACTCTAGAATCCCTACTCTCAATATATAGTTGTAATCATGAAAAGCTGGAATCAAGATTGCCAGGAAAAATATCAATAACCTCAGATATCCAGATGACAGCACCCTTATGGCAGAAAGTGAAGAGGAACTAAAGAGCCTCTTGATGAAAGTGAAAGAGGAGAATGAAAAAGTTGGCTTAAAGCTCAACATTAGGAAAACGAAGATCATGGCATCTGGTCCCATCACTTCATGGGAAATAGATGAGGAAACAGTGGAAACAGTGTCAGGCTTTATTTTTTGGGGGCTCCAAAATGACTGCAGATGGTGACTGCAGCCATGCAATTAAAAGACATTTACTCCTTGGAAGGAAAGTTATGACCAACCTAGATAGCATATTCAAAAGCAGAGACATTACTTTGCTGACTAAGGTCCGTCTAGTCAAGGCTATGGTTTTTCCAGTGGCCAGGTATGGATGTGAGAGTTGGACTGTGAAGGAGGCTGAGCGCCGAAGAATTGATGCTTTTGAACTGTGGTGTTGGAGAAGACTCTTGAGAGTCCCTTGGACTGCAAGGAGATCCAACCAGTCCATTCTGAAGGAGATCAGCCCTGGGATTTCTTTGGAAGGAATGATGCTAAAGCTGAAACTTCAGTACTTTGGCCATCTCATGCGAAGAGTTGACTCATTGGAAAAGACTCTGCTGCTGGGAGGGATTGGGGGCAGGAGGAGAAGGGGATGACAGAGGATGAGATGGCTGGGTGGCATCACCAACTCGATGAACTTGAGTTTGAGGAGATTCCAGGAGGGTGATGGACAGGGAGGCCTTGTGTGCTGCGATTCGTGGGGTTGCAAAGAGTCGGACATGACTGAGCGACTGAACTGAACTGAATCATGAAAAATGATTTGTATCCTGCTTTTTCACCTGAAAAGCAAAATCTAACAGTGTGTTGCATGTCCTATATTGATTTACACATAGTGTATTAGAGCAGAGATACCAGTCATCTTAAGAATGCATCCTATACCAGTACAAAGTTGATTAAGCTGTATAACATATGGAAAGAAACAATGTGGTAGGGAAGAGGTGTGGGTCAGCTTTAAAAGCTTAGAAAGAGAAAATATTAAGGCAGTCATTGGTAATTCCTGCCAGATGGTTTGTGGAGGGAGTGAGAACCTTAGCCAGTATACTTTGGTATTTGTGGAACATCGTCAGGTACAGCCTCTACTGGAGAGCTGAGCACAGGTTGTATCAGCTTTGCATAGTCTTGTCCCACGGGTGGTATCTTCTTTGTTGGCAGCTCAAGTCATCCAACTTGCTGTTTCTGATTCAGTGCTTGCCGAGCAGCCCTTTGCTTATGACTCGGCTTCCAAGATGTAAAACTACCTACAAGGTGAGAGCAGGCTGCAGGTGTTTCTTTGGCAGTTTTGTATATTTAAACAAAAAGGTTGTGTTCTGTTGTTTTTGTTTGTTTGTTTGTCTCATTAACTTATTTGAATACAAGCTTGTGCTACAGAGCCGAAATCTATTTTTGGAGTGCTGAAGAAAATGAGGTTCCCAAGACCGTAAAGAGTAGGTTAGACCCTGGACCACAATTACTTTACCAAGGCATTGCTGTCATTGTATGAGCCTCCCAGGAGGCCTGTTCCTAGCAGATGGAAACTCAACCCAACTATCTCTTTTTCCCTAGTGTCCATACAGTTGATAACAAGTAGGTAACATTCTGTGAGGTCACTTTACCAAAGTTTACTCAACCATTTTCCTATTATAGAATGTTTAGATTATTTCTGTGGGCACCAGTTTTTTTTTTTTTTTCCCCGTTTTTATTTATTTATTTTTTAATTTTAAAATCTTTAATTCTTACATGCGTTCCCAAACATGACCCCCCCTCCCACCTCCCTCCCCACAACATCTCTCTGGGTCATCCCCATGCACCAGCCCCAAGCATGCTGCACCCTACGTCAGACATGGACTGGCGATTCAATTCTTACATGATAGTATACATGTTAGAATTCCCATTCTCCCAAATCATCCCACCCTCTCCCTCTCCCTCTGAGTCCAAAAGTCCGTTATACACATCTGTGTGTTTTTTGCTGTCTTGCATACAGGGTCGTCATTGCCATCCTCCTAAATTCCATATATATGTGTTAGTATACTGTATTGGTGTTTTTCTTTCTGGCTTACTTCACTCCAGTTTTTTAAAATGGGTTTTTTTGTTTGTTTGTTTGTTTCTGTTTTGCTTTATTTCCTTAGTTAAAAAAATAGTTAAAAAAATAGTTTACAGATATCTAGTTTCTTTTATTTGTGTGGAACAGATGAAAACTTTGTGGAAAGAGAAATTGGTACTTTTCTATTTTCCAAGTTAGGCAGTGAGATTACATTTACAGAGAAATGTATGAATGAAATCCCACTTTAATTAATAGCATCTAGTTGCAGATGATTATCGCAGAAGGCAATGGCACCCCACTCCAGTACTCTTGCCTGGAAAATCCCATGGACGGAGGAGCCTGGTGGGCTGCAGTCCATGGGGTCGCTAAGAGTCAGGCACGACTGAGCGACTTCCCTTTCACTTTTCACTTTCATGCATTGGAGAAGGAAATGGCAACACACTCCAGTATTCTTGCCTGGAGAATCCCAGGGACAGAAGAGCCTAGTGGGCTGCTGTCTATGGGGTCGCACAGAGTCGGACACGACTGAAGTGACTTAGCAGCAGCAGCAGATGATTATATCTCTATTGGATATCTCATACTACCTACTGATACCCACCCAAAACTGAACAATCCTGTGTAACAGATGGATTCCAAATCACATTCCATTCAGCAATGGATATTTTTCTACTACACTTTAGCCATAGATTGAAAAGATGCTCTAAATATGGTCTGTATAGTCTCTAAGGAGACTAGTGATGAGAGTTAAAAGAGACCTCCCTGGGAAACCAGTACATAAAGAGCAAATAGAAAACCGTATCAGTGAATGGACTGAGAAAGGCGGGGCACGGGCTGAATTCTTAACTCCCTCCATCCGGTCCCCAGTGTTTAACATTTTACCAGTCTGAACGTAGGTTTTACAGTATGGTTTTCTGAAAGTTCTCCTTGAAATTCCTTGTTTGTTCCTTTCTGAAGAGCAGGCATCCCGAAGGTCAGATCCTGAAAAGCCTCGGATGCTGTGCTGGTTGTCCCTGACCAGGCCATGGGGAGCCACTGAGAGTGTTTTTAATCAAGTCAGTGGATCACATTAATGTCCTTGATGAATCATTCGTTAGCGTCATGGGACATGGATTGGAGATAGGAAGGGTACCTGCTTGGAGAGAGAAGAATGTTTGATGCAAAACAGTAGCCGAGGCAGGGCTGCGGGCAGAGTCCAGAGGCGGAGTCAACAGTTGGGTCGAGACAAAGATGGAAAGGAGAAGTAGAAGTTCAGGATGATGTCATGTTCCAATTAAGCGACTTAGCAGCAGCAGCAGCATAGTGCCAACAAATGAGACGGGGCGTACAAGAAGAAAAGCGGATTCGAGCAAGGCTGAGTTTGGGGAGCTAATGGGATATCCAGTCAGGAATGTCAATTAGGCAGTTGTAGATAAAGGGGTAAATGGGTTTGAAGATGAGGAGAGGATCTGGGATATAAATTTGGAAGTAACTACTTGGAAATTATGCATCCTTGTTTTCCTTTGATTATTTTGCTGCCATTAGTGTGTCTTCATACCTCTAACATTTTACACACTGATTATATCCTGCCCGGGATGGATCTGTTTCTGTCTTATACTTAATTTTTGTTCTATCTAGAATTGTTTCTCCCAGTTGGTGTGTTTAGTTCCACTGTTTCTTTTTCCATCTTAGATCATGCAGCTCTCTTTTTTCTGGGAAGTGTTCCTTACCTTCAAAGTATTTCATTTTTAACATCTATAGAAGATAACTATCATTCAGTTTAGGGAAAAGTAATCAAAGTTCTTTAAGAATGCCTTATATTTATCTATGGCTTATAGCAGAGGAAATAAATGCATACTAAATATGTTTTACTCTTCTAGGAACTACTGCTTTGGAACCCTGCGTTGCTTCCTGATCCTGAATGATTTAATTTATCAGAAATATATATTACACATTTGCCTTAAGTGAACAAACCGTTAAAATTTTCTCTATGGAGCAGAGCTTCCATATTGAGATTATTTGAATATACAGAAGAAATTTTGTTATTTTATCTACATACAGACATTCCTAGGTTCAGAGATCAAATTTGCTATTTTATCATTTTATGCCTTTAGAGAGAGCATTTACCCTATTTGGACTTCAGTTACCTGGCATGTGAGAGGCATGCATGGTATTTTGCTATGATGAATACATTAATCCCAGTGTGACAGAATTTTTAGCATGATCAGAACTTTTTTCCCCCTTTCTAGATGTCACTATCCATGAGGATCACTGGATTGGTGAGACAGTACTGCAATCAACATTTACCAGTCAGTTATTAAATCTTGGGAGTTATTCATCTGTCCAGCCCGAAGAATGTAAGACATATTTTAAATTTAAATATAATAATTTCTTAGTATTTAAAGTATATACACATATTGAGAAAAAGTAGAGTTAAAATGGCAATGTTACAAAATATTTTCTAAATGGTTAGCTGAAAGGTATTGGTTTATTTTCAGTAAGAATGAAAATAGAATTTATAAAAATCAACTTGTACAGTATAAATCATATTTATTTTAAGAAATATTGGGGTTCATGATATGTTTTCTTAGAGTCAATGTTGTCGTGATTCTTAACCTTTTAGGGAGTCATAGACCTCTTTGAGAAGCTGTGTGCCGTTTCTTAAGAAAAATAGACTTAAGTAGGGAGATATAAAATTTTGCATATCATTCCAAGTGATTCCATGGACCTCTGAAGTTCTTCCATAGAATTTCTGAGCCCCTGGAATTCTGGAGGTAGTGAAAAGAGGAGGTTGTGTGATGAATACGTGTTTAGTTCTATAAGAAATTGCCAAACTATTTTGCAGAGTGGCTGCACCACTTAAGCTTCCTACCAGCAATGTACCTTGTCGTTTCTCTGCATCCTTGTCAGCATTTGGTATTGTCCGATTGTAAAATTTTAGCCATTCTGATCACTGTGCAGTGATATCTCATTGTGGTGTTAACTTGCATTTCTCTAATGGCACAAGACAGATCTAATAGACAGAATATGACTAGGAAATAAGAGATCTAAACAGTATAGTGAGCCCTGTAGGTCTTATGAATAAGGTGTATCTTACAGGTGTAAACTGACTTCTCCATTCTAATGATGGAAATATGCCTTTTTGTCATGTGTGCACAGTACAGTCAGAAAGATTGATCCCTGCAGGTCATAAAGAAAACGTTAGTAATTTCTATAAACTGGAGTTATTACAAACATACTGGTCAAATGCTATAAAACTTGAATTTATTTCTTTTTAATTTTTTATAATGTTAGTCATTTATTGACTGTGCTGGGCCTTTGTGGCTGCATACGGGCTTCTTTCTAGGTGTGCTGTGCAGGCTGCTTATTGTGGTGGCTTCTCTCATCGTGGAGCACAAGCTCTAGGGCACACAGGATCCAGTAGTTACAGCACGTGGGCTGAGTAGTTGCAGTTCCTGGGCTCTAAGCACAGGCTCAGTAGCTGTGCACAGGCTTAATTGCTCTGCGGCATGAGGGATCCTCCTAAACCAGGGATCGAACCTGTGTCTCCGACATTAGCAGGTGGATTCTTTACCATTGAGCCACCAGGGAAGTCCCCAAACTAGAATTTATTGACAACAGCGGCAGCAGGTCCTATATCTGGAAATTTTATGCCTGCTAAACAAATTTTGAGTGAAAAAGGAAATGCAAACTGATATTACAGAGTTAAAAAATATAATAATGAAAACACTGCATGTCAGAACATCTGGGATGCATTTAAGGAAAATTATCAAAGAAAAATTTATTAGCTGAATTCTTTTTTATCAATAATAATAAAAGAGTAAAAATACATGAATTAAATTCTAAACTCTGATACCTGGCAGAAGGACAACAAAGCAAAGCAGAGAAACAAGGAATGAAATAGTAAAGGTAAAAGCGGTGATTAATGAGAATGGGCATTTTAAAATGATAAATGATTCTAATGATAAAATCTTGTTTCCAAAAAAATAGATGAACCAGCTAGCTAATTTGATCAAGAAAAAAGGGAGACATGCACGTCAGTGTGTTTTGCAGCACTGTCTGTAAAATGGCCAAGACAATGTCCCCTGATAAGAGGAAGGGATAAGGAGCATGTGGTACGTGTGTACAATGGAATATTACGTCCATAAAAATGAATGAAATTATGCCATTTGCAGCAACGTGGATAGACCGAGATTATTGTACTGAATGAAGTAAAGCGGATAGAGAAAGACAACTATATGGTATCACTCATATGTGGAATCTTTAAGTTTTTAAAAAATGATACAAATGAACTAATTTGCAAAAGTGAAACAGACTTACAGATATTGAAAACAAACATGGTCACCAAAGCGGGAATTTAGGGAGAAGGGATAAATCAGGTATGCTTGGGATTAACATACACAGGCTACTATATATGAGATAGACAACCAGCAAGAACCTACTGTACAGCGCAGGAAGCTGTATTCAATATTCTGTGATAACATGTATGAAAAAAGTGTCTGAAAATGAATGAATGTATGTAAATAGAATAGGGAAATACAGATAGCCAAAATTGATCCCATTAGAGAAAGAAAGTTTAAACTCATCAGATTCTATAGAAGAAATAGAGAAAATTACTAAGGAACTGCCATACAAAAGAAGGCCAGGTCTGAAAATAGTTTCACAGGAAATTCTACCCAACCTTCAAAGCCAGATAATTCCAATACTGTATAAATTAGTCCAGAGTATTGAAGGAGAACATTCCCAATTCCTTTTATAAAGCAAATATAACACTAGCACCTAAACCAAATAAAGACATTACAAATAAAAATAGAGACCAGTGTTATATATGATTATTGATGTAAAAAGTCTAAACAGGATTTTAGTAGACAAAATCTAACTCTACATTAGGGAAATAGTGACCAAATGAGATTTATTCTAGAAATGGAAGATTTGTTCAGATCCATGAATATTTCATATTAATATATCATATTAACACATCTGAGAATTTATATGACTATCTCCATAGATGTTGAGAAACGCTTTGACAAAGTTCAACATCTATTTATTATAAAAAGCATTCCAGGAAATCAAAATTGAGGGATACTTTCTCCTATCAATACATACAGTATCAGTATAGTGGTACAACTGCAATATAGTTGATATTATATCAATAATATAGATACACTTAGCCCTGATGCCTGATCTTATTTAATGTGAAACATTAGAGGCATTTCCACAAAGTCAAGAACAAAACGAGAATATCCCTTATCTCTGCTGTTCTTTCCATTTGCTGTTGTTCAGTCACAAGTCATGTCTGATTCTCTGTGACCCCACGAACTACAACATGCCAGCCTTCCCTGTCCTCACTGTCTCCCAAAGTTTGCTCAAATTCATTTCCACTGGGTCAGTGATGCCATCTAACCATCTCATCCTCTGCTACCCTCTTCTCTTTTTGCCTTCAATCTTTCCCAACATCAGGGTCTTTTCCAATTTGTTGGCTCTTCACATTAGGTGGCAAGGGTATTGGAGCTTTAGCTTCAGCATCAGTCCTTCCGATATATATTCAGGGGTGATCTCCTTTAGGGTTGGCTGCTTGGATCTCCTTGCTGTCCAAGGGACTCTCAAGAGTCTTCTCCAGCACCACAGTTCAAAGGCATCAGTTCTTCCGCACTCAGCCTTCTTTGTGGTCCAGCTATCATATTCGTACATAACTACTGGAAAAACCATGGCTTTGACTATGTGGACCTTTTGTGATGCCTCTGATTTGTAATACGCTGTCTAGGTTTGTCACTGGTTTCCTTTCAAGGAGCAAGTGTCTTTTAATTTCATGGCTATAATCACCATCTGCAGTGATTTTGGAGCCCAAGAAAATAAAACCTGTCACTGTTTCTACTTTTTCCCCATCTGTTTGCTGTGAAGTGATGGGATTGGCTGCCATGATCTTAGTTTTTTGAATGTTGAGTTTCAACCCAGCTTTTACACTCTCCTCTTTCAGCCCCATCAAGAGGCTCTTTTAGTTCACCATTATACTAGAGTTATTCACCAATGCAATCAGAAAAGAAGAGGCATTTGAATGGGTAAAGAATAATACAAAAATTACTGTTTAAAAAATCAGTAGCCTTCATATACACAAACACCAAACAGAGGGCATAATGGTAGGAAAATTCTAATTTACAATAGTAATAAAGATGTTTCAGAATAAATTAAACAAGAAATGTGCAAAAACTATATGACTAAAAATTTTAAATACACTGGAAAGAAATGAAGACATGAATAAGTGGAAAGACAACATTCCCTATTACTGGATTAAATAATTCAACATTAAATGATACCAGTTCTTAAGATTATAAATTCAGTGCACTCTCAGTAAAAATGCCAACATGATGCTAACATGCTGCTATATGTAACTTGATACTAACATTCATATGGAAGAGCAGGCATGCAGGAATAGCTAGGGAAACAGTGAAAAAGAAAAACATGAGCGACTAGGCTTATTGAGCATTAAAACCTACGCTAAAGCCCCAGTAATTAAAGCAGGGTGACACTGGCGCAGGAATAGGCAACTAGATCAGTGGCAGAGAATAGGGAGATAAGAATTAGGCTCCTATGTGGAATTTACTGTGTAAGGAAGATGGTATCTGAAACCACTGAGGCAAAGGTTAGCTTTTAAATAAGCGTTGCTAAGGTAACTTGATAGCCACATAGAAAAAGATAAGATTGTATCCACTTTGTAACCAAGTAGGGTAGGGGGTCCCTGGAGAAAGAGTATCAGTATCAGGCATGATTTTCTTGACATAAGAGAGGCCATTTTTGGCCTAAGCCATTTGGTGATCTAAGCCTGGCCGTAATGCTTGTCTTTGAACAGACCTGAGTAATTAATAACCTTTAAGGCAAAAACCAAAAATGACTGTTATTAGGCAAGAGAAGTTAACAATAGCAAAGATAACATATCAGTTGTAAAGATTTCCAGTTCTGTTTCAGAAATAAAGATGAGCCTGAAGTGGTGAGCCACCTGAACAACGGAACCTAAAGGATGATGGTGTTGATGTTTTCAAATCTGGGCTCTGCCTACCTCCCAAAGTCCCTTCATGAATATGCATACACTAGCCCAAACTTCTTCGTGAAAAAGTGAAAGTCACTCATTAATGTCCAACTCTTTGTGACTTCATGGACTATCCATGGAATTCTTCAGGCCAGAATACTGGAGTGGGTGGCTGGAGTGGGTTGGGATCTTTCCAACCCAGGGATTGAACCCAGGTCTCTTGCATTGCAGGTGGATTCTTTACCAGCTGAGCCTCTAGGGAAGCCTGACTATGCATCTACCCTTAGCTTAAAACTTCCCCAATTTTGCTGTTCCAAGAGACACCGCTTTGGGAAACATCCCCAGTATTCTTACTTGCCACAAGGAATAAATCCTTCCTTCTCTCAATCTTTGGATTGGTAGTGTCTTTTGACTTGACACGCACAAAAAGGTGAACCAAATTTTTGGTTAACAAATTCTTATGACAAATAGAAGAATAAACTCCAAATGGATTAAGAATATAAATATAAGAAAACAAAACAATCTAACTACTAGAAGGAAACATAGATGAATTCCTCTCTAATCTTGGTATAGGGAAAGGCTTTCTTACTATAACTCCAAATCCAGAGGCAGTAAAAACAGGAGACTGATACATTTATCTATGGAAAGATACTAAAAACACATAAAGTCAAAAGACAGTTGGCATACTTGGAAGGAATGTTGCAGCATACACCTTAGACAAGATCCTAGTGTTCTAGTATATGGAAAACTCTTAAAAATTAAGCAACAAGGGACCTGATGGGAAAATGGAAAGGAGACATGAGAAATTCAAGTTAAAACTACATAGAGGTGTCATTATTCACCTATAAAAGTGGCAGAAATTAAAAAATAAGACAACACATTCTGTTGGTGAGTCTGTGGGGAGTCTGTGAGTCTAAGTTAACAGGCTCACTTAACCTTGCCGGTGGGAATGTAAATTGCTACCACCCTTGTGGAGGGCTATTTGGCAATACCTAACAGGATTCTATATGTGCTCACCTTTGAGCCCAGCAAGCTTATTTTTAAGAATCTATCCTAAAGATAGAATTACAACAATATGAAAATATCTGTACATCAGAACAAAAAAAATATTCATTGCAGTATTGTTTGTAACTGCAAGGCACTGAAAAAGTGGAAACACTCATATATAGAACAGCTGATTAGATTATAGTACAGTCACATAGTGGAATACTGTGCAGCTGTAAAAAGAAAGTGAAACTATGAACTGATATTAAGTGATTTCTAAGACATACTGTTGTGTGAAAACCAGAAGCCCTCAAGAGCATATGTAGTCTGCTGTTCTTCATCTCAGAAAGAAGGGAGGAATAAGAAAATTTATGTGTAACTCCACAGTCGTGCGACAGAAGTACAGGAAGGGGCTTCCCCTTGGTGGCCCAGTGGTTAAGAATCCACCTTACAATACAGGCGGCACCAGTTTGATCCCTAGTCTGAGAAGATCCCACATGCCCCAGAGTGGCTGAACTTGTGTGCTACGCTCTTCAGCCTTCGCCTGAGAGCCTGGGAGCCCGTGAGCCGGTGAGCTGAGACTGCTGAAGCCCGAGTGTGCTAGAGCCCATGCCCCCCAGGAGAAGTTGCCGCGACGAGAAGCTTTTGCGCTGCAACCAGAGAAAGCCTGTATACAGCAGCAAAGGCCCAGTGCAACCGAAAACAAACAAATACATAAATGGATATTTTTTTTTAATGCAGGAAGGATAAACCAGAAATAACAAGATTGGTTACCTACAGGGAAGGGTTGGGAGAGAGGCAGAAAGAAAGAGGGAATGGAAATAGGGTGACATTGATGAAGGAGTGACGCTTCTTTGAGTATATCTTTTTGTGTGTCTCTGTCTTGTAGAACCAAAGTAATGTTTCATATACCCCCCAAAATAAACAATTACAACCAATTAGAATGTGGAGTGGGAATCCAAAATGGAATGGAAACACCTGCCAATGAACCTCACAGTATTAAACATGAATAAAGTAACCATGCAGAAGGGTAGTGGGGACAAAAGAACAAACCCAAGAAACTGTGGGAAACGGTGTATTGACTGGATTCTGTAAGGCCAAGGGGGAAAAAAGCTGTACATAAGTGCTGTAGTCTAGTAGTAAAAGTGCTTCTCAAGGAGGAATGGGTTAGCAACAGCCTTGTATATGTACTAGAATTGAACAAGTAAATAAATATGTAATAGATAATGAGAATTGGGTTTTCCGTTGTTACAGAAAGAAATTATATATAAAAAAGGGGGACGATTAAAGGGAACCTTTTGGGTTAGAGTCAGAGATATTAGTATAAGTGCATGGTCTTGTGTATATATATATATATATATATATATATATATATACACACACATATACATATATATATATATAAGCAAATAGATACAGGAATACAGAAATATAGATATAAGTGTATGGATGGGCTATTATGCTCAGTACATGAATCTCCTGGTTCTGCCTGCTGAGAGGACACAGCAGCAGTGGCACCTCAGTAGTAATTACCCCACCTCGTGCCCGTCTCTTACTCTGTAAAAGAAATCAGCACTGCTAGAAGTGGTTGATTACAGGCCTGGGGCAAAGAAAATCCGAGAAGAGGCTGGAACTTTCATGGTGTCAGAAAAGGGTTGTTTTGAAAGAACACAAAAGCCAACTTTAAGGACAGCCTATTGGCAAGAACTGAAACAATTTAAGAAAAAAAGAAAAGATAATGTTGGATTATAGCCCTCAGAATAAGATATGTATGGATTCATACTGATATAAATATTTAACTAACTTATAAAACAAGTAAGCAAGTAAATAAATGAGAGAGCTCTTTTTCACAATTCCATGGGATAAATTGGAATTCCAATGAATAAATGTGAGAAGAAAGAAGAAAACAGAGAATTACCATTAGGTAACTACTTCAGTAATAAATATTGCGAACAAGGATCCATTAATAGATGCTAAAATTAGTAGGTGGAAGTTTGGGGGAGATATAGCATTGCATATGTATGCAAAGTATCTCCCCAAGGTAGTTATCAACATACAAGGGGAAAAATAACTTTATAATGAAGAAACTTGGCTGACATCAACTTAACTGGGTGAATCAAGGTAAGTGTTCTCTGTATTAAGGATATTACGAATTCCTTGCTTTGTTGCACTGACAGGGGCACAGCATAATTTTTGTGATATTCCTGCCAAGAATGCATAACCTCATTTCAGTCATGAGTAAACATTGGAGAAACCCAAATGGAGAGACATTCTACAAAGTAACTGATCGATACTCTTCAGAAGTGTCAAGGTCATGAATGACAAGACTGATAACAACTGCAGACTAAAGGAGGATAAGGACAAATAAGAACTAAATGTAACGTAGAATCCTGGATAGGACGCCACACAGAAGATTAGTGGGAAAATCGGTAAAATTTGAGTAAGATTTATAGTTTAGTTAATAACATTAATATTTAGACAGTATTAGTTTCTTGTTTGTGGATAACATGATGGATTATTAGGATTATTATTTATAGATTTACAAAGAATCCTTCCCCTCTTAAAACTACAAGCAGATTAGTAGAAATAATGAGAAAGTTTAGCAAGGTGGCCACGTAAAAGGTTAATACACAAAAGTCAATTGCATTTCTAGAATGGAGTGACTAAGAACTAGTAACAAATAAAGACAAGGCACCATTTACAATATTGTCATGTGAGTTTAACAATTTTGTTGTTAAATGAAACAACGAAAAATTAAAAGACTAAATATATTTTGTTCACTGATTGAAAGATTTAACATTGTGAAGATTTCAGTTCTCCCCAAGTTGATCTGTAATTCAGTAAAAATCCAATCAAAATCCCAGTAAGATTTTCGTGAAATTTGATAGATTATTCTGATAGGGAAAAGAGTAAGTGGTCAAAAGCAGCCTGGGATTTTATTTTATTTTTTTTTTAATTTGGGGATTTCTTTAAAAGATTTAAGTTTAATGTTTTATTATGAACATTTGAAGTTGCTACATCTTGGAAAGCACATTTCCAAGGAGTCAAATGGCTTTTAGAGTTGTTATTCCAGATGTTTTATAGTTGTTAATACAATGGAAGGGTAAAGAATATTTTAAAATAATGAAAATAACATGGAATGTAAGTATTTTTCAAGGGATTTGGGAGAAAGGTGTTGTAGATCTCGTTTTAAGACAACTGGATTCAAGTAAGATTGCTCTAGTTCAGTAATTTCACGAAGATCTAAGGATCCAATTCTGGACGGAGAATATGCCATGGAAACTCTGGGTAGCTTCAGGTTTTTGTAGAATAATGTGAAAAATATTGAGCTAGTTAAATAGCTTTTAGAGGTTATTTCAAATTTGTTTTTCTACTTACATGGGAATTTATATTGCCTTGTTTTTCACAGGTTACACAAGTTAGTAGCTACATAAAGTATGTTCTAAGGCTTCTTTGTATGACTAGTTAACTATTTTGAAAATAGTTAACAGTTGATACTTTGAAAATATTTCAGTTGTTTTTCTTCTGAAAGAAGAAGTCAGTTTTGGTTTTTATTTTTGCAAATTGTTACAACTCATGAGAGGTTACTTCTGATCAGCATACATATAGAATTTTTGTTCTTTTCTCATTATAGTAAGGCACTATAAATTTTACAAATTCAGTCCTGATAATGTGACAGGATATAAATGTATCTTAAATATTACTAAATTAAATATATAAATAAAAGGTTTAACAGTGTTTCCATGAAGTAGACTATTTTATTTTGAATCTAAGTAATCAAATGTTTCTGTACAAATTTTTATGAAGCAAGAATTAGTAAATAATTTGATGTTAGGGAGCGTCCCCTCCCTCCAAATCTCTTATTGCAGATAAAGAATAAAGCCCAGAAAAGTTATGTACAAGTTCAGAAGAGTCATTATTGACAAAGCCAGAATTGACCCCAGCTCTTCTGAGTCCAGATGTGCTGGAAATATTGTGAAAGGGGGATCAGAACGCCTGGTGAATGAACGGGAGCTGGAGAAGGAGATGTTTGGCGTTGGGTTTTGCTATGATGTGCTCGGCCTTGTCTGTACTCTTCCTCTCTTTCTCATTCATCTGGCATGATATCTGTTCTTTTCTTTTATGTCATTATCTTTGCTATGATATCACCATTGTTTTATAAAATTCATTTATGAATTAAGTAACCTTAATTAGAATAGATTTCATGTCAGGTTCTGGAACCTTTAGAACATCTGTTTTTACCCGTCCACTCAGCTATACTAGAAGTCTTGTCCTCTGCAGTCTTCCCTTTACCCTCCGCACCTGTTGTTTTAGACTCTGCCTCTGAGCTGGCTCGCAAGTCTTCAGGCGTTTCTCCTTCACGCAGTCTTGCCTGCTTTCCAGCTCTCATCGTCCGCTGGATGGTCATTAGCCTCCTAACGCGTTCTTCCTGCTTTTGTCAGTGAAATTGATTCCTCTGCATTAAAGCATTCATAAACTTGGATGGGAAGATATTACATCCCTTTTTTTTCCTGCCAGTTTTATGAGATATAATTGACATACAGCACTGTGTAAATTTAAGGTACACAGCATAATACATAACGATTTGAGTTATATGCATCATGAAATGATTATGACAATAAGTTAAGTGAACATCATTTCATATGAATAAGATGATAAAAGATAATAAAATTAAGGAAAGAGAAAAAAAAATTTTTCCTGTGATGAGAACTCTTAGGATTCACACTCTTAATAGTTTTCATATATAACATAGAGCAGTGTTAATATGTTTATCATGTTGTGCATGACACCCCTAGTACTTATTTATCTTATAGCTGAAGCTTTATACCTTTTGGCTGCCTTCATCAATTCCCCCTCACCACACTCCAGCTCTGTTAACCATAATATTATATCTTTATTTTCACTAATTGCCTACTGAAAATTAGCATTTCCTTCCATTATGAATAAGGTGACGACCCACAGTAATATTTTCAATACTTGGGACTTGATCACCGATGGAAAGCACGTATATTTTCATATCACATTATAGTTGTTGGAGGCAACTTGAACACTATTCATCCACATGATACTTTGGCATTCTTTGAAGTCATAGTAGTTGCCGCATACTCTGCCATTTCTTATTATTTCATGTTGTAATGAGGCACATAAGTTATCCTCAGTTTTAAAAATATTTTGATTACTGTGTTTCCGTATAATTGGTTTTACTGTCCTATTTCATTGAATGAATTTTAAAATATTACTCTGTGATAAAAATGTTGTAAAATTAGATAATGGTTATAGCCACACAACTTTGTGAAGTACAAAAAGCAAAAACACTGAAATGTATACTTTAAAAGGGTGAACTTGGGAATTCCCTGGCGGTCCAGTGGTTAGGAATCTGCACTTTTACTGCTGAGGTTCATTCCCTGGATGGTGAACTAAGATCCCACAAGCCGTACAGTGTGGCCAGAAAAAAGAGAAAAAGGGTGAACTTATGTATGTGAATTATATTCCAATAAAGTTGTTATAAAAATATTATTCTGATAATGGGTCCATATGCTTTATCAGAATACCAAAAGCATCTGAGATACATAAAGGATTACTAACCCTTTCTCTTTACCTGGAAACATATTCTTCTTCCCAGTTACTACCTAGAAACCTTTTCTTAGGCATTTTCCCAAAGCACTGCTCAAATGTTTCCTCAATAAAGCAAGCCTCTCCCAGCTCCCCGGGGCAGGTCTTTGGGTGCGCTCTTAGGAATGTGCGCACGTGTTGCTTATATCCTAAGCCCAGTGCTGGCTGTCAGCCTCTAGGCTGGTAATTTCTTCAGCCTTGGGATCATGTGTTTGTATCCCTAGCACGGGGAGTCTAAAATGGTTGTTTTTCTGTGTAGGATTCCGATGGGTGGCTAGAGAGAAGAATGACAGCATTGTAGCCAGTGAATATGGTGAGGGCAGAGGCTTAGAAGTGAGAGAGAATAAAACATGTTCTGGGAAGGCCAGTTAGAAGAGTGTTAGGAGTATTTCAGATGAGAAATGCTAACAGTCTTGAGGAAGAATAGCGGTGGTTGGGATAGTTGAGAAAGATGTGATCAAATCAGATTTCAGGGATTAGGGCACTGGTTGGATACAACAGGGTAACGGAGGAGTCAAAAAAATAATTGATGCATATATATATATATATATATATAGCTGATTCATTTTGTTGTATAGCAGAAACTAACACAACATTGTCAAGCAACTATACCCCAATTTAAAAAAAAAACTAAAATATTAGTCTTGGTTAATTGGTAGAAAAATGATACTGTTAATGAAATAGAGAAGGGAACAGGGCAATTTTTTTTTTTTTTTGCAGATGATAAATAATTCCATTTCCATTGGTTAAAAACATCAAGCTTATTTTGGCATCTAAACTGGTTCAAGGATAAGCTACATGCTTTATAGAAATGAAATCATGTTTGACATTTAATCACACTTTGCAACATAAAATACAGTTCTAAGAAAATGCCATCAAGAAAATATAACGTTTCCCTCTTTTGTATATATGGTCTTTTTTTTTCTTTCCTAGATTCCAGTATGATTAGTAATGTTGTACTTCAAGACTTATTGGCATATGTATCTTCAAAACATTCCTATCTCAGAGATCTTCCTCAGAGGCATCCTCAGAAAATGAGCAGTATAGAATTTATAGAGTTGGAGCAGCTTCAGCCAGACATTCTAGTCCATGCAGTTCTAAGAGTTGTTGATATCACTGTACTAACAGGTAAATATTTGGGGTACTTCATCAATTTTAGGTTATAAAAAAATTAAGATATAACAAGGACCTACTGTATTACACAGGGAACTGTACTCAGTGTTTTATAATAACATATAAGGGAAGAAAACCTGAAGAAGAGTACATATATCACTGTGCTGTGTACCTGAAACTAATGTGATACTTTAGATCAACTGTATTTTGATTAAAAGAAACTTAAGTACAGGACTGTCTTAGTGTACCATTTGGTTATCAGTGGATATTTATCATCAGACAGTAAAGTATGATATCACATGCAGTAGAGTAACGCCAACTAAATATTTCTTTTCCTTTTCCAGAGGCGTTATACAGTTATAGAGGACAGAAGCAGAGGAAAGTTATGTTAACAGTGGAACAGACCCAAGGTCAACATTATGTGCTTGTATTATGGGGTCCTGGAGCAGCCTGGTACCCTCAACTTCAAAGGAAAAAAGGTAAATACACCAAAAAGCATTTAATCTATTTATAGGTGAGTAAATGATTAATGCTTATGAGCCTAAGATGAAGGGACTCTGGAGATCAGACAACGTTTGAAATATAATTGAGCATGATTGAGTATTCTTTTGCAGATTTCTTGTTACAATTTTTTACCTCCTGTAAACAATTCAACGATCTATAACCCTCTATAATTAATGGCAGCAAATTAAAAGGTTTCATTTATTCCCAGGTATACTACTTTACCTTTTTAGTGAAGATTGAAGATCTTACCTTCCTTGGATAATGTTGTTTAAAACTTTAATTCTGGAGATGCTTCTACAATTTTTATTCAGCCAAGGTAGTCTGATAAATAAACTCCTCTCTGGTTATAGGGCAGATGTTAGAGGAGTTGCATTAACTCTTTCAAGTCACAGTGTTACTGTTTAATAAATTACTATGTTCCAGGTTTTTATTCCAGTTGTTTTAAAAGTGTGGGCTATTAAACATCCATAGAACGTTCATGTTTAAAGTATGACCCATGGTTATATTTTTCTTTAGAGCACCAGTTAATCATTTATAAGGTATTAAATTAAATGGAATTGAAACAACAGACTGGTTCCAAATAGGGAAAGGAGTACGTCAAGGCTGTATATTGTCACCCTGGTTATTTAACTTATATGCAGAGTACATCATGAGAAACGTTGGGCTGGATGAAACACAAGCTGGACTCAAGATTGCTGGGAGAAATATCAGTAACCCCAGATATGCAGATGACACCACCCTTATGGCAGAAAGGGAAGAAGAACTAAAGAGCCTCTTGATGAAAGTGAAAGAGGAGAGTGAAAAAGTTGGCTTAAAGCTCAACATTCAGAAAACTAAGATCGTGGCATCCAGTACCGTTCAGTTCAGTTCAGTTCAGTTCAGTTCAGTTCAGTTGCTCAGTCGTGTCCGACTCTTTGCAACCCCATGAATCGCAGCACGCCAGGCCTCCCTGTCCATCACCAACTCCCGGAGTTCACTCAGACTCGTGTGCATCGAGTCCGTGATGCCATCCAGCCATCTCATCCTCTGTCGTCCCCTTCTCCTCCTGCCCCCAATCCCTCCCAGCATCAGAGTCTTTTCCAATGAGTCAGCTCTTCGCATGAGGTGGCCAAAGTACTGGAGCTTCAGCTTTAGCATCACTAGTACCATTACTTCATGGCAAATAGATGGGGAAACAGTGGAAACAGTGACAGACTTTATTTTCTGGAGCTCCAAAATCACTGCACATGGTGACTGCAGCCATGAAATTAAAAAATGCTTGCTCCTTGGAAGAAAAATTATGACCAACCTAGACAGCATATTAAAAAGCAGAGACATTGCTTTGCCAACAAAGGTCCATTTAGCCAAAGCTATGGTTCTTCCAGTGGTCATGTATGGATGTGAGAGTTGGTCTATAAAGCAAGCTGAGAGCCAAAGAATTGGCGGTTTTGATCTGTGGTGCTGGAGAAGACTCTTGAGAATCCCTTGGACTGCAAGGAGATCCAAGTGGTCCATCCTAAGGGAAATCAGTCCTGAATATTCATTGGAAGGACTGCTGCTGAAGCTGAAACTCCAGTACTTTGGCCACCTAAGGTGAAGAACTGACTCATTTGAAAAGACCCAAATGCTGGGAAAGATTGAAGGCAGGAAGAGAAGGGGACAACAGAGGATGAGATGGTTGGATGGCGTCACCGACTCAATGGAAATGAGTTTGAGTAAACTCCCACCAACTCTGGGAGTTGATGATGGACAGGGAGGCCTGGCATGCTGTAGTCCATGGGGTCACAAAGAGTTGGACACGACTGAGCAACTGAACTGAACTGAATTGATGTTTCAATAACAGTGTAACATCTTCATTTTGACATTGGATCCTTTAGTTGTAACAATCAGAGACAGTTTAACTAGTGGCTTCTGAGTTATTTTACTCTGTTAAATTAATTCAGAGGTTGATTAGGTATGTGATCCATTCTTTTTTTACCTGAAAGAGTTAATGTGTCTTTGGAAACTTCTATTTCAAAATAGTTATCTAAAGATAGGATCTATCACATCGCCTCTTTTAATCATTAATAGCCCATAACTAGGAACTGAGATAAGTCTGAATTTTGGCTTTCATGTTAAGATCAAACAGTGGCAAATATTTGTTTGGTTGAGAAATCTGGAAGACATGTGTCAGTGATACACAGACCATCATTATTGACCACTGTGTCATGGTCGGGAACATGAGTCTGCTGCATGCCGAGCAGAATGTGGATCAAAGGTGGCGTTCCGACTACAGTGGAGCTGCGGCAAAGCAGATTGCTCCATGCTTAATATGAATATCCCTTAAAAGCTGATAGTTATTTGGTCAATAGAAGAGGAAGTATATTTTCTCTAGATAATTCTTTGATATTTAGGTTAATGTTGAAAATTTATAAATCCATGAATTAAAGTGTAGTTTCTTTGTTCATTTCTTCAGCATATTTATTTATATTTCAAGTTTTAATATCTGCCTTAATACCTCAAGATCTAATTTTGAAGAATCATTTAAGTAAGTGATTCTCCTTTCACAAATTGTTAGTATTCTGTCTATTCATTTAGTATTTCTTGAGGCATTCTCTGTATTATTCTGTGTACTGGGCCCGCGTTTCCCTTGCTCCCAAGGGTAACAAACTCACATTTAGGTGATATAATTAGAAGTGATTGTCAAGCAGTAATTACTGAATACTAGAGACAAAAGAGTTGATGTTTTGGAGAAAAACAATAATAAATTAATTCCCAGTTTTTTTGAAATATGTTTTGCTAGTAGGAATTTGGTATGCCTGATGTGCAGCAAGCATTGGTTACAGTTAATGTCCTAATGAGGGTGGGCTAGGGACACAAATTACACTTCTTGGTAATAATTTGGTATGCATAAAATAAGCTATTCAGAACTAAGTGCCTTTCCAATGCAATATTCTCCTGAAATCTAATAGAAGTCTAATATTTTAAAAAATATAACATTACAATAAAGTACACTCATGATGTTACTAATTAAGCACAGAATAATACAAATGATCCCAACCTTTGTGGTTATGCTTCATGCAAAATCATAGTTATGTCTGCGTGGAGGTTCGGTACTCCTTCACACCCTTAATTCATGATTGAAGTATAGAATTGTATCACAAATTGTCTCGGTACTGCTCGGTCTCCCTCAGACTCACTAGCTTAACCCACATTTGACTCCTTTCTGTTTCTTGAACACGCCAAACTTTTTCCCGCTTTGGGATCTTGAATTTACGTGTTTCCCCTGCCTAGAGTGCTTCTTCCTCCAGCTCTCCCACACAGATGGCTGTCCAATTTCATTTCCCCAGAGAGGCCTCACACATGAGTGTACAAAATCACTATCATGTCAGTCTGTGCATTGCGCTTGTGCCACCTAACACAGACAGATGATCCAGCTGATTTGCTTGCTTGATAATTAACTAAATGTCTCAGTAGGTTGTATAGTTTGTGACTAAAAGCACCCTGATTAGCCTGTTCACCATTGTATCCTCATCACACAGAACTGCCTGCACTAGTAGATACTTTCTCTATAAATGACTGAAGAATAAAATATAGGTCAGGCAGCCATTTAAAATTCCCGCTGTCTTTAAGGAATAAAGATGCAAGTTTGAGGAGGAAACAGCTTGTTTCAAATCATGAGGAAAAAATCACAAAGGTAAAAATGCTTGCACATGAAGATTGTGCAGTCCGTTGGCTGTACTAAGAAACTGTGTTTAAACTTGGCACTGAAGGCTCAAATTTCACACTGGCACTCCATCATGGTTAACTTAAACAATTAAGGGGTATATATTGGAAGTATACAGGAGTATCTCCTAGTAAATAGGGCAAGAGTGTTGGGTTTCAGGGGGACTTGGAATTAGGAACAGAAAAGCTTTCTGGGTCCAGGCAACATCTCCATGGATTTGCTTTATTTACTTAGTAGAGACTTTCTCTGCTTCTCAACATTATGGATCGCACATGGTTACTCTGTAGCTCCTGCTTTCCTTTTCCTTTTAAGAGACCAGTCCTATTTCCAAATTCCCAGTAAAGAGAATCTGATTGCCTAGTTTGAATTTGATTCAGTCAACTGTGGCCTGTAGCACAGGGTCAAAAAGTACCAGTTGGGGGGTTCCCTGGCGGTCCAGTGGTCAGGACTCTCTGCACTTCTGCTGCGGCAGGCACGGAAACTAAGGTCCCTCATGCTGTGCTAAAAGGTAAAAAAAAGGTATGAGTTGGAATATGTAAGCTTATTTCAGTGGGTGAGGGAATAGTTAAGGGGGTCATTTGTGGTCTGGTGGACATACCAGTATACTCACTATCAAAGACATGTATGTTCACTCTCCTGGATAGATGTATAGATATAATATTTAGTTTAAAAAACTAGATTATAAAACTTCATGTATAATAGGATCCCATTTTAATAAAAGTAGATATGTAAGTATGTATATACACTTTGAAAAATCTGGAAATATAGGTACTAAAATGCTAGCCATCTCTAGTAGTATTATGTGGTTTTTATTTTTTATATCTTTAGTTTGAATTTCATGCATGTATGGAATTTACATTTATTCTTTAAACCTTTTAGTGTAAAGAAACTTCAAACATACAGACAGAATAATACAATGAACTAAAGTACCCATTATCCATTTTATTGAAATACAGACAATCTTACTTTGCCTATTACTTTTCTTTTACTGTCTAAATATTTTATAAAAAGGATGTTTTATTTTATAATTTAAAAATTAAAGCAAATTTTTTCTTTAAAAATTAGTAGATATATTTGAAATATCTATCTAACAATTTGAGAAGAAATAAGAATTAAACTTATGCTTCATATTTGTGTCCAAATAAATGCTGGATGTATTAGAAATTCAAATACTTCTATTTATTCATTTATTTTTTGCCATTCATTTATTTATTTTTATTTTTTAAAATATAAATTTATTTATTTTAATTGGAGATTAATTACTTTACAATATTGTGTTGGTTATGCCATATATCAACATGAATCTGCCACAGGTATACACGTGTGCCCCATCCTGAACCCCCCCATACCATCCCTCTGGGTCGTCTCAGTGCACCAGCCCCAAGCATCCAGTATCATGCATCGAACCTGGACTGGCTATTCATTTCATATATGATATTATACATGTTTCAATGCCATTCTCCCAAATCATCCCACCCTCGCCCTCTCCCATAGAGTCCAAAAGACTGTTCTATACATCTGTGTCTCTTTTGCTGTCTCACACACAGGGTTATTGTTACCATCTTTCTAAATTTCATATATATGCATTAGTATACTGTATTGGTGTTTTTCTTTCTGGCTTGCTTCACTCTGTATAATAGGCTCCAGTTTCATCCGCCTCATTAGAACTCAACATCACTCATTATCAGAGAAATGCAAATCAAAACCACAATGAGGTACCATTTCACACCAGTCAGAATGGCTGCGATCCAAAAGTCTACAAGCAATAAACGCTGGAGAGGGTGTGGAGAAAAGGGAACCCTCTTACACTGTTGGTGGGAATGCAAACTAGTACAGCCACTATGGAGAACAGTGTGGAGATTCCTTAAAAACCTGGAAATAGAACTGCCTTATGACCCAGCAATCCCACTGCTGGGCATACACACCAAGGAAACCAGAATTGAAAGAGACACGTGTACCCCAATGTTCATCGCAGCACTGTTTATAATAGCCAGGATGTGGAAGCAACCTAGATGTCCATCAGCAGATGAATGGATAAGAAAGCTGTGGTACATACACACAATGGAGTATTACTCAGCCATTAAAAATAATACTTTAAAAATTCAAATACTTCTAAAAAGGACAGTAAGTACTAGGAGAAAATATAAGTGAACTTATTTGGAACCCAAAGATTAGTAGGTTAAATAAAATGCTGTAACAAAAACTACCATACATGAAAATCACCATATGCAAAATTAAAATACAAGTGAAAAACCAATAAAAAATTGCATGTTGTCTAAAAATACTAGCATAATCTAAAGTCAAATACTTGTGAGAATAAATGAGCAATAGATATGAACAGGCAGGTCCTCAAAGAAGAAATAAAAGTGGCCAATAAGTGTATGAAAAAAATTATTCTTACTAGCAATGGAAGGCAGACAAATAAAATAATAATGATAACTGATTTTTGTCCTAAGAAATCAGTAGAGAAGATATGGAGAAATAACCACTCTCATAGACTATAGAAGATGTAAACTGGCGATCCTTTTTTTTCTCTTTTTCTTATCGAAGTATCATTGACTTATGTGTGTGTACTTAGTTGCTCGGTCATGTCCAACTCTTTGCAACCCAATGGAGTGCCCGCCAGGCTCCTCCGTCCATGGGATCCTCCAGGCAAGAGTACTGGAGCGGGTTGCCATGCCGGCCTCTAGGGGATCTTCCCGACCCAGAGATGGAACCGAGGTCTCCCACATTGCAGGCAGACTGTTTACCATCTGAGCCACCAGGGAAACCCATAATTGACATGAATTTGTTTCAGGGGAATAGCCTTTCTTGGGGACAATTGACAGTGCATAGGGAAGCCTTAGAATTTGGGATACCTTTGGCCTAACAATTGGCTCAGACGGTAAAGCGTCTGTCTACAATGTGGGAGACCTGGGTTCAATCCCTGGGTCGGGAAGATCCCCTAGAGAAGGAAATGGCAATCCACTCCAGTACTATTGCCTGGAAAATCCCATGGACAGAGGAACCTGGTGGGCTACAGTCCATGGGGTCACAAAGAGTCGGACACAACTGAGCGACTTCACTTTGGCCTAATAATGACGCTTAATAGGAAGTTATCATGACTATGAATAAAGATGTAGCTAAAAATATTTTACCATAGTACTAAATTTATACTAGTGAAAAATAAGAAACATGTCCCCAGAGAGAGGATTGCGCTAGTAATTTTTAAGATCTTGGTGTACCTGTGCAAAATGTAGAATAATACTTAATGACATAAAATACACATTTGACATAGTAAGTAGAAATCAAACAAATTGAGAGCATCTGCATGGACACTAAAATATTAGCTGTTTTTATTTTGAGGCATTGACTGTAGCTGCCATTTATTTCTTTGCTTATCTTACCTGTGATTTCTAAGCATGTATTCTATAATAAGACAAGAAAATTGTTTTAAAATAGTGATTGGTTTTAAGCAACAACTTGGAATGTATATGCTTTAGCTCTTTCTAACGATGCTCTGTCTATACAGATTTACTGACTTGTTTTAAAATTTCCCACAAAACAATAGCTGTCCAGAGAAACTGAGGAAGTGGATGAGATGTGTGATTTAGATTTATAGACTGAAGTATGTGGGAAAATAAAAAGACAGTTGTCATTAGAAGGCTTTGTACTAAGAAACTTTTTTGTTTTAATATAGTTTTAAAGTTGAATTTATTAATATACAGCCTGATTATCCCTGGAGAAGTGCATGGCAACCCACCCCAGTATTCTTGCCTGGAGAATCCCATGGACAGAGGAGCCTGGTGGGCTACAGTCCATGGGGTCACAAAGAGCTGGACATGACTGAGCGACTAAGCACAGCACAGGGCTGTCTGATTGTTGAGCAAGAAAGTCTGTGCTACTGTGGTTCAGAATTATTACTGAAAGAATTAAAATTAGGAGCAGCTGAATCTAAATGGTTTTTTGTTGTTGTTCCAAAAAAATTAGCTAAATAAGAAAAATAAGGTATTGAAAAATCATTGAGTAATATGATTATGGTAGACATGTGTCCATTTCTATGTCATTATTTGAAAAAAAAAATTTCCTGTAGATAATCAGAATGAGTTTGCTATTCTGAATAAACAGTTGGTTATGATAAATTATGACTGTTTAGGAGACCAAGTAATCTTTAGAAAAAATTTTGTTAAAATTATCTCTACCATTCTTACTGCCTTAACACAACATTCATATTTTGCCTCTTTATATCCAGATTCCTTAATGTGATAAAAGTTACGTTTAACTGATTTAATCAGGTCAGTCTGTTTAATCTGGTTTTGATCCTAGGTAATTTCATTATGGTAACTTTTTGTTTTTGTTTTGTTTAAGATTATATTTGGGAATTTAAATATCTTTTTGTTCAGCGGAATTGCATCCTAGAGAACCTAGAATTGCATACAACACCATGGTCATCCTGTGAGTGCCTGTTTGATGATGATATAAGAGCAATTACATTTAAAGCAAAATTTCAAAAAAACACACCCTCCCTTGTGAAGATGTCAGATTTAGCAACACACCTAGAGGAAAAGCATTCAGGTAAGATCTTATTTATAAAAGACATTGCTAGTTTTAATATAAGCAAAGAAGCTGCCATTTGTAGGAAAAATGTATAACTGATATAAAAGTGAAATAGAGATCTCTGTAAGTAGCTGAAGCAGATACTAACCTCTTCCTGACTTTCTGCCTATAATCCTTTGAGATCAATTTGTAATTATTAAGGGTTACTTAAAAATATTTTTTGCATATAGTTATAAGTAGCTTATCATTTAATATGCCAGAAATAGATAGCAACTCTAATCAGAATCACTGTTGAGATAAATATTTTATCAAGTTACTAAGCTATCATCTATACATGATTGTTAAAAATTAACATTGAGGAATTTCCTGGCGGTTCAGTGGCTAAGACTCCATGCTTCCAATGTAGTGGGCCCGGGTTTGATCCCTCCTCAAGGAACTAGATCCCACATACCACAACTAAGACCTGGTACAGTCAAATAAATAAACAACTATTTAAAAAAAAAATTAACATTGACACAGAATTTATGGAATTTACTTACTGCTTTGTATATTGTAATAGCATACTTCTTGAACTTGAATGTGTGTGTGTGTATATAAATTTCATTTTCAGAAGCATACCACAGGAAAGGACGCCTGATGAATTTTATATACATGCTCACGCAATTTCCATGAGCAAAATATAATTAATTTCTTTTGGGTGAAGTAGTAGAAGGAGTATGTTTTAGGTTTAGTACGCTATATACTTTGAAATGAAGAGAGACTAAAATAGCAAAAATAAATAACTAGATAACAATTTTAGTGGGAAATACCAATACTTTCCACTAAATTGCATTGGCTTCTTAACTATGGAAATGATGCTAAAAGATGCTAACTCCTAGTTGATGGTATTATAAATTAAACAGCATTTAAAGCTATAGTTAGGGTTGCTAAATGCCAATAATGAGTAAATGTCGGTGATTATCAGTTTTGGAAACTAATAGAAAGCTTTCCAATGGCTATCATAGCGAATAAATTCAGAGGGAAAATAAAGATTGAAAAAAATGAGATGTATCTGCAGGTTTATTGTTATATAATTTAAATTTGTTAATGAAGAAAGATTTGGTGAAAAATTTTCCTCAGAATTTGTATAATATTACTGTTTTTGAAAAAAAATTACTGTTTTTGATTTTATAGGTTGAGTTATTACAAATATCTCAGGAAATTTGGATCTTGACAGTGAATTTTAGCTTTATTCTCCAATTTGCATAAATAATTTTCAGAATTATTGTAGATGGCTTTAGATTTCATTAAATGGTAGAATTGTTTTAAGTGAAATAAGGTTATTTTTACAGTTTTTCTAATGAAAAGAATCTGATCCCAAATAAATTAGGTTGAAGCTCCTGATACCACATGCTAGGATTCTCAACTCCATTTCTTGGGGTTTTTTGCTAGCATGCTCTGCCCTCTTCTGGTTCATCCACAGAAATGTAAGAGTTGGGTCCTATGCAGTTAATAGGACATTTCAGTTGGTGCTTTTCAAACAGGTTCAGAATGTTAGATTAAAAAAAATTTTTTAACAAGATTTTTGGGATATAATTTTCATATAGGCAGTTGCCCTTACTTAATAAAGTGTGTGCATTCACACTGGTGAGCATGGACTTGAAGCCCATGAAAGCAACCACAGTCATGGCGTCGTCGCCCGCCTCTTTGTATCTGTTTCCACCCCTCCTCCCTGCCCCCGACCCTTCCAGGGAGTCACGCTGCTTTCTGTCACTAAAGATTAATCTGAATTTTCTGTGCTTTTATATACATGGAATCATTTGTTTGGCATCTCTAACTTGGCCAATTCTTGGAGAGGTATCAGTTTCTTTGAGATATATCTATGTGGTTGTGTGTATCAGTAAATCATTCTTTATCCTGTTATACAAATATACCCTGCTTTCTTTATTTGTTCAGTTATGGATGTACATCTGGGTTGTTTCCAGTTCTTGGCTATTATAAAGTTTCTATAAACATTCAAGTACAAGGCATTATTCAGACATAGTCTTTCTTTTCTCATGAGTGAATACCCAAGAATTGAATCAATAGCTGGATTATATGGCAGGCTTATGTTTAGCTGGTAAAGAAACTGCCAAAAAAATAAAAATAAACTGCCTGTTTCCCAAAGCAGTTGTCCCGCTTTGCATTTCCACCAGCAGCGTAGGAGCTCTGTTTTTCCGCACCCGCCTCAGCATTTGGTATATTCTTCTTCATTCCGTTCATTCCGGTAGGTGTGTAGCGACGGGTCACCATACTCTCAGCTTGCGTTTACTTATTGGCTGGTGGCGTTGAACATCTTTTATGTACTGAATTGCCACCTGTATATCTTCTCTAATGAAGTGTCAATTGAAATCTTTTGCTTTACCAAGAAAAAGTTGGCTTCGTTGTTTTATTGAGTTTTGAGAGTTCTTTATATTCTGGGTAAAAATTCTTCTTTTGGGGGACTTAACCTGGTGGTCCAGTGGTTAAGACGTCACCTTTCTAAGGCAGGGAGTTTGTGTTCAGTCCCTGGTCAGAGAGCTAAAATTCCACTTGTTTTGAGACGCTTGCTCCTTGGAAGAAAAGTTATGACCAACCTAGACAGCATATTCAAAAGCAGAAACATTACTTTGTCGACTAAGGTCCGTCTAGTCAAGGCTATGGTTTTTCCTGTGGTCATGTATGGATGTGAGAGTTAGACTGTGAAGAAGGCTGAGCACCGAAGAATTGCTGCTTTTGAACTGTGGTGTTGGAGAAGACTCTTGAGAGTCCCTTGGACTGCAAGGAGGTCCAACCAGTCCATTCTGAAGGAGATCAGCCCTGGGATTTCTGTGGAAGGAATGATGCTAAAGCTGAAGCTCCAGTACTTTGGCCACCTCATGAGAAGAGTTGACTCATTGGAAAAGACTCTGATGCTGGGAGGGATTGGGGGCAGGAGGAGAAGGGGACGACAGAGAATGAGATGGCTGGATGGCATCACGGACTTGATGGACGTGAGTTTGAGTGAACTCCGGGAGCTGGTGATGGACAGGGAGGCCTGGTGTACTGGGATTCATGGGGTCGCAAAGAGTCAGACACGACTGAGTGACTGCACTGAACTGAACTTGAGGCCAAAAAAACAAGATGCAAACCAGAAGCAATATTGTAACAAATTTAATAAACACTTTAAAAATAATCCACATCAAAAAAAGCTTTAATTTTTTTTTTTTTTTTTTTTGCATCCAGCTTGTAGGGTAGTTCCCTGACCAGGGACTGGACCTGTGCTCCAGTAGTGAAAGTGCTAGGTTCTGACCACTGGGCCGCCAGGGAATTCTTGCTTTTTGTTGCCCTTGTTGTTTAGTCACTAAGTCATGTCACACTCTTCGCAACTGATGGATTGTAGCCCACCAGGCTCCTCTGTCCATGGGATTTCCCAGGCAAGAATACTGGAGTGGGTTGCCACTTCCTTCTCCAGGGGATCTTCCCGACCCAGGGATCAAACCTGTGTCTGCTGCATTGGGAGTCGTATTCTTTACCACTGAGACACCCGGGAAGCCCAGAGAATTACTGCTGATACCTGTTAATAAGAAGCTTTGTGTCTGTATCACGGTGGATATTTGTCTGCAGTCTCCTTGTGTCTCTTTCTGGTTTTGGCGTTAGAGCACTGCTCATAGAATGAGTCGACGAGTAGTGTCTCCTCTTCAGTCATCCCTTCCCTGGTGGCTCAGAGGCTAAAGCATCTGCCTGCAATGTGGGAGACCCGGGTTCAATCCCTGGGTCAGGAAGATCCCCCTGGAGAAGGAAATGGCAACCCACTCCAGTATTCTTGCCCGGAGAATCCCATGGACGGAGGAGCCTCTTCAGTTTTCTAGAAGAGTTTATTTGGAATTAGATTAAATTCTTCCATACATGTTTGGCAGAACTCCTTCAGGCCTCTCTGGGCCTGAAGTTTTCTTTATTGGAAGGTTTTTAACTACAAATTCAATTTCTTTAATAGATACAGGGCTATTCCAGTTACTTGTTTCTTCTTAAGTGCGCTTTGATCGTTTGTATCTTTCAAGAAGTTTGTTCATTTCATCTAGGTTGTTGGCACAACAACAACAAAAGTTTGTTGGCATGAAGTTATAGTATTTTCTTACTATCCCTTTTAATATATGTAGAATTTGTAGTGATACTGGTATTACCTGATATTGCTAATTTGTGCCTTCTCTCTCTTTTTTTTGACTGATCATCAGCTGGAGTTTTACCAGTTTTATTAATCTGCTCATATAACTACCTTTTGTATTCATTATTTTTTCTATTTTCTAGTCCATTGATTTCTGCTCTGATCTTTTTTTTTTCCTTTCTTCTGCTTTCTTGGGTTTCTTTCTCTTTTTTCACATTCCTTAGGGTGGAAATGGAGGTAACTGAGATGTTTTTTCCCAATGTAGGAGTTTAGTGCCATGAATTTTTCTGTAAGTATAACTTCTAAGTTCTCTGCTGAATACCTTATGGATTATTAGATTTTCCCCTCCAGCTGGTGGGGGAAGACACTATTCCTATCTCTGTGCAAGCTTCAGGGATTGTCCAGTACTTTTGGATGGTTCTTTTCTTGCCCTCTGGTTACATATATTGGTCAGTATTCAGTTGAATTCTTCAGGCGGGGGGTACCCTCTGCAGTTCTCCAGAGTTCCCCTTTGTCTTGTCTCATAACCAACTCTGATATCTCTAGCCATATTAGCCTTCCAGACTCCAGCTGTGTCTGCGGTCAGTTCAGGGAAACCACCAGGCTCTGCCTGGGCCTCCTTTCCTGCACTGTAGCCAGTAAACGCTTGTCTGTAAGCTGGGGCAGTTACTAGGCTTACATCTTTTGCGTCTCATCTCTTAGGGATCGCTGTCCTTTGTTGCCTGATATCTAATGTCCTGACAGTTGCTGTTTCCTACATTTTGTTTGGTTTTTAGTTGCTTCTGGTGTCAGCTGTTTTCACGCACAACACTTGTGACATCAGATGGATGGTTTGTTGTTGTTTTCCACGTCAACAGCCAGTTCTCCAACTCTGAACACCAACTGGGTGTTGTATCAATTCAGTTTGGATGCTGCCTACTTCAAGTTAGTGTCAGACTTCACAGCTTAAAGAGCTCAGTCCTGGCCCAGAAAATTAAAAAACAAAACCCCACTTTTTAATTGAATTACAGAGATTTATTCTCAGAGAACTCCATATACCCACTTCTACATGGAAACATTTATTATTAGCTTTAACCAAATGTAAGTTCATGTGCTGGACACACAGTGAGGGCTAATGAACCGGAATGTCAGAGTTTAGAGCAGAAAAAGGTTTACTGAAGGGCCAAGCAGGGAGAATGAGCAACTCATGCTCAAAAACTCCTAAGTCCCCGATGGTTTTCAGGGAGAAGTTTTTATGGGCAATATTTGGGATGTGAAAGGGTGTGGCTTTCTTCAGATTGGTTGGTGGTAAGGTCACAGGATAATGTTCCAGGAATCTTGTGCTTTTTAGCCTGAAGTTACCATCCTCCAGCTGGGTGGGGGCCTTAGTTCCTGCAGAAGATCTCAAAGATACTGTTATATATATTTTATGAGGAGGACCCTGCCCCACTGGTATACTGTTCGTTCTTGACTTCTTCTTCGATTCCCTCCCTTCCCAGATTCGTAACTGAATTGGAACTTGGAAGGTCAAGGGGGCTGAATGAAGCCTGTTTCTTAGAAACAAGACATGAGGACAGAAAGGAATTTGTACCTGGGAGGGAGGGCCCCATAGGGTCACGCTCTGTTTTAGTACTAACAGTTAATTTAATTTAATAATATTTCTGGAAAATAAACACAGATAGTAGAAAATTTACACATTTTTTACATCATCAAACAAAAATTCGATACAACTTTCAAACATGGGAGTGAGTGGCCACAGAAGCCTCTAGACTGATGCTAACCGGTGAGACCTTGGGCAGCGCTGTTGTGCCATGGATGTGTCTAATCCTGCTTCCCGTCTCTGTGTCCCTCCTGCCCCCACCTCTGAAGCCTCACGGGCTTATGAGGATGGTCACTGCAGGGAGAATGCCGCAGGCAGTAGAGGGGCTGCATTTATGTTGGTGTCACAGAAGAGTCAACCCTTTTTTTTTGTTTTAACAATCTTTTGTATTTTAAGTCTTTATTGAATTTGTTACAACATTGCTTTGGTTTTTTGGCCACAAGGCATATGGGATCCTAGCTCCTCAGTTCAGTTCAGTTCAGTCCAGTCACTCAGTCGTGTCCGACTCTGCGACCCCATGAATCGCAGCACGCCAGGACTCCCTGTCCATTACCAACTCCCGGAGTTCACTCAGATTCACATCCATTGAGTCAGTGATGCCATCCAGCCATCTCATCGTCTGTCGTCCCCTTCTTCTCCTGCCCCCAATCCTTCCCAGCATCAAAGTCTTTTCCAATGAGTCAACTCAACCAGGGATCAAACCCGCACCCTCCTCATAGCAAGGCAGTCTTAACCACAGGACCAGGAAATTCCTGTTACATATCTTTTACATAAAACATCTACTTGCTGGGGTTAGAGGCCTAGAATTAGATATAATGATAAAAATAAACAACATATAGACAACAACAAATTAGGTGGCTATGGTTTTGATGATTAATAGCACAAAGGATATATCCTCACTTCATTTGGGGCATGAGGCTGGGAATTGGGAGCATTCTTGCAAGCCCTGGAGAGGTACTCCCCACTGGGAAACCATACAAAAACCTTGTGCTGTTATAATCAGTCCCTGGTGGGCTTCCCTGGTAGCTCAGCTGGTAAAGAATCCGCCTGCAATGCAAGAGACCCTAGTTCAATTCCCTAGTTCAATTTGGGAAGATCCTTTGAAGAAGGGACGAGCTACCCTTACTCCAGTTTTCTTGGGCTTTACCGGTGGCTCAGGTGGTAACGAATCCACCTGCAACGAGGGAGACCTGGGTTCGATCCCTGGGTTGAGAAGATCCCCTGGAGGAGGGCATGGCAACCCAATTGCCATGGGGAGTTCTTGCCTAGAGAATCCCCATGGACAGAGGAGCCTGACAGGTTATAATCCATGGGGTTGCAAAGAGTCGGACACGACTGAGTGACTAAGGACAGCACAGCACACAGTCAGTCCCTGGCAGTGAAACTGAGCAGGATCCTCTGGGGCCCTCTGTGGTACAGACATCCATCTTTTCAACCAAGGTAGCCAAATGCATCTCTCCTCTTAGCTACAGGCAGAGGGCCCCTCACACTTCAGAGTAAATGCTGAAGCCATAAGTGAGTGAGCTTGTCTAGCAAGAGAGCAGAGAAGACCAAGACCTTAGTGTCCTTCACTATAAGTAACTGTGAATCAACCATGTAATTAACCATGCTTGTAAATTAGAGTTATGGTTTTGGCCTCCTAATTTATGATATTTCTTTTTGCTTATCTTTTACAGGGGTGATTCTAATCAAAGCCCAGATTTTAGAGCTCGTGTTTCCCATCACAGCAGTTCAGAAAATAGCTCTGAATGCTCGCAGTTCTCTGAAGAGTATTTTTTCTTCTCTTCCCAACATTATATACACTGGCTGCGCAAAATGTGGATCAGAACTACAAACAGATGAGAACAAGATCTACAAACAATGTTTTAGCTGCTTGCCATTTACGATGAAGAAAATGTACTATAGGTAAGGCAGCTAAGCAGGCCAGCTAGGTGGGAAATGTTTATTATTATGGGACTAGAAATGACCAAAAAGTTACATATATCAAGTGCTTCTGATGAAAAATAACGAGCTAATCCAAGAGAATAAATTTTTCCTCCTGAGTGATGGAGAAATGGCTAGTTATGAAAGCAAAAATTGCCCAGTAGTCGTAACAGGAATTTTTAAAAAGCAGTAATTGGAGATTTTATTGTTTTTAAGCAGATATACTAAAGAAACATTTTGCTTGGTTTAATTTTTAACCAAGTTCTAAATGGCTCATAAGAAACTCATTTCCCCATCTTAACTCATTATTGGAATTTAAAGGTTAAAATTAATTATATGATCTAACTCCTGAGTTGTAGAAGCTAGTAAGATGTTTAACTTTTCTGCACCTCAGTTTTCTCATCTTCACACTAAACGTTAAGGATAGCAGATTAGCAATCAGTGTTTTATGCTCTTTTCTATTTCTAAATACTACAATATCTAAAAACCAAATGCAGATATGTTCAGCATGTTATCATGGAATACTTTAAATAAGAAAATTTATAGAAGGATAATCCATTAGCCTTATTTCTCTTTACATATATTTCTGTTTGTTATGAATAAGTAAATGAACTTTGCTCTTACTTTGGAAGTTGCTTGTCTGAAAAAGAAGGTTGGATTCAGATGCAAGGTCCCCTCCTCTCTTTGTCTCCACCAAGTCCATTCTCCACAGCCAACAGAGTAACCACTGCCTTCCTTTAGAACCTTTCTGGAATTTCCCGTCACACTCTGCATTTGCCATCACACTCTGCATTTGCCATCACACTCGTCTGCCACACTCCCTGCCTTGATCTCTGGGTTGATACTAGCCTTCTGTACAGTTTTTAGCGCTCTGACTTTTTCCTCCTTAGGGCTTTCTCGCCTGCTTCTCCCCCTGCCTGACCCCGCAAGGCTGACTCGTTCGTGTCTTAGTTGAGGGGCCCTTCATCAGAGAGACTTTTTTTAGTCACCTCCTTTGTTCTCCGTTGAAGGGCTCTGTGTGTGCACCCAGAGTCATTTACTTGCGTAGTCTTCTGAAAAACCTCTTTATGGAGATACAGTTCACAGTCCATCAAATTAACCCATCAAAAATGTAAAATTCCAAGGCTTTAGTATATTCACAGGCTTGTGCAGCTGTTACCACAATCCATTTTAGATCACCTTCACCTCTCCCACCCCCAAAGTGGCCACTTCTCACTCTCCCTTCCCACCAGCCTAGAGCACCCACTAGTCAAATTTCTGGCTCTGCAGATGTACTTACTTTGGACGTTTCATATAAATAATCATACAGGGTGCAGTCTTTTATGACTGGCTTCTTTTTTAACATGTTTCCAAGTTCGTCCATATTGTAGCATATATCAAGCACTTCATTTTGTTTTATTCCCAGGTACTATGGGCGTCCCTGCGTGCCAGTGCAGGAGATGCACGTTTGATCCCTGGGTTGGGAAGATCCCTGGAGAAGGAAATGGCAACCCACTCCAGGATTCTTGCTTGGGAAATCTCATGGACAGAGGAGCCTGGTGGGCTTAGTCCTTGGGGTCGCTAAAGAGTTGGACACAACTTGACGACTAACCAACCACAACATATGGATACACTGCATTTTATCTATCCCTTCATCAATTGGTGAACGTTTGGAGTGTGCCTACTTTTTGGCTATTATACATAATACTGCTCCAAACATTCATGTACAACTTTTTGTGTGGCCATGTTTTCATTTCTCTTGGGCATGCACTCAGGAGTAGAATTGCTAGGTTGATGCGGTAACTTTTCATTCCTTTCGAGGAGCTGCCAAACTGTTTTCCGAAGCTGCTGCACAGTTTTAGTTTTACCAGCAGTGAATGAGGGTTGCAGTTTCTCCATGTCCTGCTGTCACTTTTTATTATTGTCTGTTTCTCTTTTTTGTTGCATGTGCTTTTGGTATCGTATCTAAGAAAAGTATGCTTCCTAAGCCAATATCACGGAGGCTTACTCCTATATTTTCTTCCAAGAATTTTATAGTTAGCTCTCACATACGGATTCATGATCTGTTTTGAGTTAATTTCTGTATGTGGTATAAGGTAGGAGTCCAACTTCATTCGTTTATTCAGTTGTCCTTGTACCGTTGGTTGAAAAGCCTAGTCTATCCCCACCGAAGCATCTTGCCTCCATATTGAAAACCTTAACTGTCTTTCTGTACCACTAAACTCTGAAGTTCCTTGAGTGAAGGAAGCAGATCTCTCTCGTTCACTAGTGTATACCCAGTGTATATATGAATAGTACAAGATTTTGAGTACGTATTTGTTGAAATAGAGAATGGAGGAGGAGGGGCGTCCCCGGAGGTTCCGTGGTTAAGACTGCTCCCCATGCCGGGGAGGCAGGTTCAGTCCCTCGTCAGGGAACTGAAGGCCCAGGTGCCACGTGGCGCATCCAGATTTAAAAAAGAGAATGGGAGAAGTGAGATACCCTGGGGAAAGATTATAAAAAGGTAAAAGCACCTAGAATCATCATGTGGATAAAGGGAAAAATAAGTTTTTAGAGAGAAAATCAGTAGTCATGTTTTAGTGGTTACACTGAATTCCCCTACACTGGTATGTCTTTCTAAATTCGGTTCAGTTTATCTTGTGATAATTTATTTTTAAAAGGGGCGTATCCCTTTCTTTAAGAGCACGCAGAATAATTTTATTCACGTCATTTTGCTCATATTGATTGTTCTTTAGAGTGTATCATGGTTTGTCTCTACTTCTTTGTCTTTATTTAGTGACATGCACAACAGTTTGTTTATTATGGTAAAGAATCCAGTGGGAAAAAATAACTTGAAATTGTGATTGTGAAATATGTGATTATCATCTTTATTTTATCTCTGAAAGTAATTTTCACAATAGGGTAAAATTATGTCCTCTTATATTAGTATCTGAAAATTTAAAATGAATGTGAGATAAATAAAATCTATTAATTTATTACTTGAAACTCTTTAAAATAAAAGCCCTTCATTTCTAGGGCATTTCAGGACATGCTAGTGTTGTTTTAGGAATTAAAATTAACTCTGCAGAAAAACCCAGTGATTTGGGCTTCCCTGGTGGTTCAGTGGTAAGAATCCACCTTGTAATGCAAGGGACACCAGTTTGGTCCCTGGCCTGGGAAGACCCCATATGCCTTGGGGCAACTAAGCCTGCGTGTAGTGATTACTGAAGCCAGCACGTGCTAGAGCTCGTGCCCCGAAACAAGAGAAGCCGTAGCAGTGAGGAGCCCACTCACCACACCTCGAGAGTGGCCCCTACTCCCCGCAAGCAGAGAATGCCTTTGCACAGCAACAATGACCCAGTGCAGCCAAAATAAGTAAATAGATATTTTTTTAATAAAACTGATTTTTGAAATTATATTACATTTAAACATTTCTTTAACTGAAAATCTTTTTGATGGTCCTGAGCTGTTTACTCTTTTGCAGGCCAGCTTTAATGACCATAGTTGATGGAAAATATAAGGTCTGCATCCATGTGGGATCAAAGCTGATAGAGAAGATTCTTCTCAACATTTCTCCTGACTGGCTCAACAGAGTAATAGGTAAGATATCAACATGCCATCAAGAGGTTGTCCTCTGTGAAACCATTCATATCAGGAGTACAGATAGTATATTAAAATAGAAGGAACATTATACTCTAAATTAACTTCTTTTCCTGTCAGTTTATAAGCAGAAGGATAGTTTAGTTTGAGTGAAACGCAAGACTATACAGACTACTGTAAATAAAATAAGTAATCAGCGAGGACCAACTGCACAGCACAGGGAACCCTACTCGATACTCTGTAATAAGCTGTGTGGGAAAAGAACCTGGAAATGAATAGACGTATGCGTACGTGTAACTGCCTCACTTTGCTGGACACCAGAAACTAACACAACACTGTAAATCAACTACACTCCAATATAAAATAAATTTTTTTAATCAATAAAATTCTCATATGTACAATGAAAAAAAAAAAGAAACACAAGATTATGTCAGTTGGAAGGTAAGACTTGCTCTACATCTGTCTCAGCACGTGGAGAGAGAGAGGTCGGTACCTAATCTCTTCTTATTCTAACTTTCCCCTTGGTGAGGGAAACACCAGTACCTTAGTTTTTTAATAGTTAAGTGAATGAATGTGCAGCGCTATACAAACAGATGAAGACTGTCCAGATGCCAGTCATGTGGGTGTTCAGGAACCCCAGCTCTGATGATGGGCACAGCAACAGTGGCTGATCATCAGTAGCTGACAACAAAGATGATCCATTTGTCAGATGCTCAAACCCCACCCTCCCCTCCTTAGTCTTAGACTCTCTAAGCAGATGAGTTAACCTCGTTTAAGGATGGCTCTGCCTCTTAATAGTGGGTTATTTTTTCTGGCTTTCATTTTTGCTTAAATGGTGAACATTGCTTATAGAGCAGAACAGACTGAGGCGAACAGTATTTGTACCTAAAGTGAGCGTGCCTGTTTTCTTCGACTTTTAATGGGGGTGGGCGTCAGCAGAGTAGAGTTAATTTTGCCAGACCATGAGTTGGATTTGAGTTTTTCATTGCTCTGGTTACCTTCAGGTCACCACTGGCTTCAAATTATCTAGCATCATCCATGCTCATGGTGGGGAATGGTTTTCCAGAGAGTTTCCTCCAAATATTCCTGCTCCACTGTCAGCTTCAATCCTTCACCCTGCACCCGGGCCTCAGAGAGCTTCTTGGCACAGGCTCCACTGGTTGTCATTTTTGCATCCCAGCCTAGAGAGAGGGGCAGGAGTGATTCTCTTTGATTCTTGTCTAGCTGTGGTCCTACACAGGTTCTTCGTGTGTCTGGTTCTTGGATGTGGTGCTTTCTAACAGGCCCTGTCCCTCCTGCCATAGCAGCTGAGCTCTGCCTGTGTCTTTGTTGAGTATCTGTGCGTGGTCCTACCCCTATCCCAGCCTCAGGGTACTGCTGATGGTCTTGATCCAAGGTGGTTTTCTGCCCCTTCCCCAGGAATAGAGGGATTTTCCTCCATCTTCATCCTCACCATCTGTATCTTGGGGCAGGAAGACTTGTGGTCTTAAGATCCCTGGTGGTCCAGGGGCTAAGACTCCACAATCCCAACACACAGGGTCCTTGGTCAGGGAGCTAGATCCCACAGCCACGACTAAAGGTCCTGCAGTGAAGATCGAAGATCCTGCCTGCCGCAACTAAGACCTGGCACAAACAAATAAATAAATATTTTAAAAAGATTTTGATATTCATTAAGTAACTGACTCAGGGTTCTGTTATACAAACAGTATGTGTGTGTATAACCATGATAAGATAGACTAGATAAACCTGAGAGTTCTTTTCTGATGTGGACATACCCTTTTTGTTTCAAGCTTAATTTAGGAAAAGATGAATCTCAGTTCTTTCCTGTATTGTTTTATGAAGCCGGTGGCTGTGCCATAATAGGAAACACCATCAGTCTGAACCCGTGCTTTCTCTTCAGAACAGCAGGAATTGGACCTCATCATAATAGAGTAACCTATGGCTAGAAAGAGCAAGGATAGATATTTACAGTGGCTTTGGGACTTGAGAAACCAAGGGAAACAATGAACCCTTTATGTGTGAGCATTTCCGTTCTCTCGGGAAGGACACTAAGAGACCCACGTGTTTCCTCTTCCGCAGCCCCTCCCTCTGATGTCACCTACGGAATGGTCGCCGCAGACCTGCTCCATGCCTTGCTGGCGGGTAGTGGGGCACCTTGTGTCCTGAAGGTGCAGAGCCTCTTTGTGTTGGATGAGAACAGCTACCCACTGCAGCAGGACTTCTCCCTCCTGGATTTTTATCTCAGCAGCTTGAAGCATGCATCCCAGTCCTTCTCTGAGACCAGAGGAAGAAAATGCAGGCGCTTCAAGGAAGAGCACTGAAATGATTTGTCTTTGGAAATGAATGACAGGGCTTTTGCTCGGGGTTTTAAAATAAGTATGTTTTATAAAGAGAACTGTGCTAAATATATTAATTAAAACTTTTTTTCCCTAAGAAAATTCTGTGAAGTTTATTGTTCGCTCATTTTTTGGTCTTTCCCTTTCTTGCCGCTAGAGAAATGATCTAGCAATGAGGCAGCATGCAGCAGGTCATTAGGGTTAAGCCTCTCTCCGTTTAGTCCCTGCTCCATTCCAGGCTCTGTGCTAAGTACTGAGACATGGACCTGAGGAACTGCTTTTCTGCTATGGTCACAAACTTAATGTTTTTCTTACTCCTTCATTAACAAACTGTAGACATGACATGATTTCCTTGATTATAGTTATACATGACTATGGCTTAGTTCAGATAAGCCTATGTTTAGACAAGTTCCAGACGACCATGTCTTTTGATAAAGAGGCATTGAAAATGTAGGAACGTGGTCGTGTTTCAACTCATTATCAGGGAAGGCAGAGAGTCATATTGTTCATTTCTAGGATTTGAGTCGGAGAAGGCAATGGCACCCCACTCCAGTACTCTTGCCTGGAAAATCACATGGACGGAGGAGCCTGGTGGGCTGCAGTCCATGGGGTCGCTGAGTCGGACACGGCTGAGCGACTTCACTTTCACTTTTCATGCATTGGAGAAGGAAATGGCAACCCACTCCAGTGTTCTTGCCTGGAGAATCCCAGGGACGGGGGAACCTGGTGGGTTGCCATCTATGGGGTCGCACAGAGTCAGACACGACTGAAGCTACTTAGCAGCAGCAGCAGCAGGATCTGAGTACCTCACTGAATTCAGTTACCAACAGACACTTTACAACTTGTTACATTCTGTACATCCTCTCATTATAACTATAGCAGCAGCTCCCAGAGAATGGTAGTCACCAGTGAGGAAATCGGGAGCGGTACTTAACCAGGAGGTCTGGAGGATGCTCAGTGGCACTAGATTAATCATATTGCTTGAAGAAAGCTAAATTCATGATAAAATGAACAGGTGTGTTTATCGTAAAATTGTTTTGGTTCATTGAAATTTTTTTTCTCAAATTCAGGCTTGTTTTGTTTTTAACTTGGCTTCCCTAAAAATGAACCTCAGGAGTTTTGTGATTCTCTCCAAAACCATATACAAAAAAGATGAGAGTATGTATGAGAGTGCACACATACAAAAGAACCTTATTTGGTGGAGAAGGGTCTGTAACTTCTAACAAAACCTTCTTACACAGTTTGTGACAGTTTCTTGTCACGAGAGAACAAGCTCCTGCCTGATCCTCACACGCCGACAGCTCCCGCCAAATGGCACCTCCTCTCTCCATCCTAGTATTTCTCTCTGATTCATTTCACCGTATGCTCAGATAAGCTCCGGGTAGCAGGCCAGCGAATTGTCTGCATAATCAGATACTAGATAAGCTAAGGAGCTGTCTTTATTTACATTTGTTCTTCTTGAGTTGCTCAGTCTTGTCTGACCCTTTTGTGACCCCATGGACTGTAGCCCACCAGGCTCCTCTGTTCATGGGATGTTCCAGGCAAGAATACTGGAGTAGGTTGCCATTTCCTTCTCCAGGGGAATCTTCCTGATCCAGGGATCGAACCTGAGTCTCCTGCATTGCAGGCAGATTTTCATGCAACACTGTGATCATACTGTCTGGAAGAATCTTACCAATATGGTATAGTGATGCCCCTAAATGGGAAATCCTGGTTTTATTTTCTCCTTTATTTTTACTTGATGGAATTATTAGAAAAATGTCCCTAACTTCTAAAGAATATAAATTCCCTGTATTAAAAAGATCACTTCCCAAATATAGAAAAAATATATATTCATGTAACCAATATCCCAATTAAGATTTAGAACATTTCCATCACTCTAAAACTTCCTCTCATCTCTACCTCCAGTTAGTTCCCACTAATGACAGGAAATCACTGTTCTGATTTCTACCACTGTAGATTAGTTTGTTCTGTTCTTGAATTTCATATAAGTAAAATCATATAGTTTATTTCCTTTGTGAACTTTTTCTCACATCAGTTTTGAAATTCACCCAAGTTTTCACGTGACTCAGTATTTCATTCTTTTTATTGCTGTGGAATATACCAATTTTATGAATATATTACATTATCCATTTTCTAGCTGCTATAAGCATCATTTTACAAGTCTTGTTGTGGATGTATGTTTTTATTTTGTAGTTGGGGAGGTAAATCGTTATGGAGATTGCTGGCTTATGGGATAGGTGTAGATTTAACTTTGTAGGAAACTTTCAAGCAGTGCTCCAAGACTGTTCTATACATGTATGAGGATTCCGATTCTATACCTTTGCCAACATTTGAGGGTGTCATTTTCATTTTAGCCGTTGTAATGGGTGTAAAGTGGTTTGAAACATTAGGTTAGTGGCTGTGAGAAGGGGAGCTAGTGCTTGGGAATGGGCACGAGAGAAGAGTGTGTGTGTGTGGTGGTGGAGGAGCTAGCTAGCTTATCGGTTTCGCCACAGTTATCAGTTATCAGTTTCCCTGCAGCTCTGATGGAGGAGATAGGTAGGCCCAGGCTGAGCCCTGCAACTGGTGTCCTGCTGATGCTTTAAGATGGGATACCAGTGGGAGCATTGGGCCTGACTGGGTGCATTCTTGTGGATTTCCCCCAGGACACATGCAGAGAAGGTTTTCAGTTTAGGGGAAGGACAAAGGGAGGGAGAAAATGCAAACTGGAATCCAGCTTGGCTGAGATGTGCCCCACACCAGGGCCAAATTTGGAGATGACTGGCCAGAAAAAAAAAAAAAAAAAGTCCAGAAAACTAACAGTACATAAGCAACCTAAGCTGCCCCTAGTAGATGCAACTCACTCAGCTCACCTGTGTGCCCCTTCAAACGTATCCTGTTGTTTCCACACACACTTTGCTTCTTCCACATGTATTTTGCTTCTGATGAACCGCCCCCCCCTTTTTTTTTGTCTCACAATCTTGATCTCTGCTGAGTTCTTCAAAGAAGACAAGAACCGAAGTCCTTTTTTCAGCCTTTCACCTCCGGAATCAGCTGCAAATTCATCCTTTAAAACTTGCTTTGCAGATGGAATTCCCTTTAAGGGTCTCTCCTTCGCAGTGAGTACGCTACTAAACAGTAGAAGGCGCTAGAGACCCATTGCGGGATGTAGGCGCTTTTCTCGGTGGGTGCTAGTAGCTGCCGGAGAAGGCAAAGGCAGCCCACTCCAGTACTCTTGTCTGGAAAATCCCGTGGACGGAGGAGCCTGGTAGGCTGCAGTCCATGGGGTCGCTGAGGGTCAGACACGACTAAGCGACTTCACTTTCACTTTTTACTTTCATGCATTGGAGAAGGAAATGGCACCCGACTCCAGTGTTCTTGCCTGGAGAATCCCAGGGACAGCGGAGCCTGGTGGGCTGCTGTCTATGGCGTCGCACAGAGTCGGACACGACTGAAGCGACTTAGCAGCAGCAAGCAGCAGCAGCCAGTAGCTGCACTTATGTCCCCAGGGGTGCGCCGACACTGGGTGGCGCTCTGCTCTCCACCGGCTTGCGGCTTGGCCTAGCCCGCCAATCACGTTCCCATGGCCCTCCTGACAAGGAGACCACCAGCTCCAGGCCCCCCTCCGGTCTGTACCCATGCACCACCCACCCCACTCATCCACTCCCTGCAAGTTTGTCCTACCAGATTTGTCAAATAGCAAACCGATAAAAGCATATTATCAACTCACAGGGCAGATAGAAATCAAAGCTAGTTATTTGCTGGATTATACCTCATTAGTGGAGATGAACAGAGAACTTACCAGACAGGAGTGAAGGACAGAGGAAAGGAGAGGGAGGGAGGGAGGGAAGTAGGGGAATAGGGATGAAACGTGGAGAAATAAACAGCCTCACTAGAAACCAAACGGACAAACAGAAGCGGCTCTATTGAATAGGCACTTACAGGTCCTTTCATGGATCCTAGGCTGTGGCATGTTCTGGCACTCCGCAGCACCTCTGTCCTGTCTGAGGTCTCTTGGGCTATATGTGATAATGTTACCATTTTTAGACATCTGGAATCTGATTCAGATTCCAGCTTCACCACTTCCTAGTTCTGCAGCCTGAGAGAGGGCATTGCCTTCCCGATGCGCACGCCCCTCACTTCTAAGTGTGGGCAAGTTCCTCCTGAACTGTTGTACAGTTTCACAAGCGAATGCTCAAAGGCCTAGTACAGTTCCTCAGCGCTAGTTCCCTCCTACCCGCTTTGATAGTCCACTCTGAGAAACACAACCCTGAAGTAGAGAGGGGAGGAGTGATCTGAGCAAATAATCCCACACTTAAAAATTAAGGGGAAAAACCCATAATAGGCAGATAGTCCAGTCTAGCTTCATAAATTAAGACATACATCATTTTGTTGAAAGAGCCAGCCTTATGGAATGTAATCGGTTAGCTACTTCATTCTGTTCTTCCCCAGTCACCCATTCAAACCTGTTTCCCCCTTCCCTTTGGATAAAATCTAGGGCAAGTCCCATGGCTTTTTTGATCATTCTTATGTAACAATAAATCTTCCCTGTGACTTCTAGTTGTAAAAACAAGCTATGTTCAGCACTGGAAATGTCCAACCCCACGCAGTGGTCTAAACCTCCGACGTCATTTGAAGTTTACACCTCCCCTTCTCTCCCGCCCTGACCGAGGCTCATGCCTTATAGATAGGCATGGAGCTCCATTTTTTTATTTCTCCAGTTTGTGCTTCCATTCCTCCTCCCAATTTTCTAACAGGAATCTCCTTCTTTTCAATTTTAATTTTATTCATTTATTCACTTTTTTGGTTGCTCCATGTCATGTGGGACCTAGGTTTCTGTGCCAGGGATTGAGCTCACATCCTCTGAATTGGAAGCGTGCAGTCTTAACCACTGGACCACCGCCACTGCCACTGTCCCCTAACAGGGATTTCTGATCATCCAGGCAGGGGCAGGGAAGTGGTACAGAAAGCCCACCTAAGGGGCAGGGGAGGTTCTGCGTGACCAGTTATGAGCTAGAGTGCTCACATGGGTTCTTCCAGAGCCTCCTTTTTCTGCAGGCTCCCATGACTCAGGTTGGCCCCAGAGTGTGGGATGGCACACAGTACCCTTCTCATCCACTTTAAAGGTCTGAATTACAGTTTTGGGAAATGAAAGTCTGAAAATTATGCTTCCCAGACTCTCTTATGGACCAGGTTCCAGGTTGCTCACCAAATGTGAGGCACTCAGGTGAAGCTAGGAAGCAGAAGGTAGAAAATCATCCTTTTCTTCCTTTGATGGTGATGCTTATGACAGCAAGATGCTTGAGAACCTTGTAGTAATTTGAGCAAAAGAGAAAATTTGTGCAAATTCCAGCCAGTTATCACTATAGGATACCAAATAGGCAGCAGTGGCTTTGAGACCTGGCAGCCATTACGAGACAGGGAGTTGTCCTCCTCTGGGACCGCACCTGCACAGCCAAGCACAGAGCCTGGAGTTGCCCATTTCTAGGAAACGTCAATATGGCACCCTGGGTTATCACCCCCGTCCTTAGCCTCTCCCTGTAGCTGTATCTATTGCCATGGTGCTTTGCAACTCTTCTCCCAAAAAGGTGTAGTTTACCCTGCCCCTTGACTTGGAAACTTGGCTATGTGACCCACTTCAGCCAATAGGATATTAGGCGACACAGCACAAGCTGAAGGTAGAAACGTGTTTGTCCTTCTTCTGCCTTCCCAGTGGAAAAGCTTTCCCTGGGTTGCTGCTGCCCCTTCAGCTTGTGCTCAGAATGAACAAACATGGAGCAGGCCTAGGTGAGGACATGAGCCTGGTCAGACCCACAGGTTGGAAGTGAGTTGTCTCATCTAGACCAGCCCATATTCAGCTGATCCACAGGTGTGTGAGAAATACATGCTCAATTTAGTAGAACACTAAGATGTTGAGATTCTTTGTTATGCACCATTTTTCCAAAAACAGCCAACTGATACAAGCAACTTTTCTCCTTTTGGCTTCATCGGCCCCCTAAGAAAGCTATGTAACTTGTGTCATCAAATTCCCTGTATAAAATCACTCTTTGTTGCCAGTTCTTTCTCTGGGAGAAGAATTCTGAGAAAATAATGATTTTTCTGCTTGAGTCAGAATTATGTTCATGCTGAGAGTTAGAAAACCTGAATGAAATACAGAAAGCTTCTTTGCTAAAGAGCTGCCAAGTCAACAAGCATTTGATGGGCCATGATCTCAGAAGAAGGAAAACACAAGGGATGAGCTGGCATTTTGTGAACCACTTTTCCCTTTAGGAAACTTGCTGAGCATTTGCACAGAGGGCCATGGGTTAAGAGGTAGAAAAGGAAGCAGAGTCTCTGGAGCTGAACAGACAAGACGTTGGAGACTGGAGTTGCCAAGGCAGCTAGGATTAGAGGGGCCAAGATGCTAGATAAAAGCAAAGCACAGAAAAGAAACTCTGGGGGATTCTCTGGTGGTCTGGTGGTTAGAGCTCAGTGATTTCACTGTGGTGGCCCACGTTCACTCCCTGGTCAGGGAACTAAGCAAGTCAAGTGGCATAGGCCAATATAAAAGAAATTTTGAAACTTGAATGACATTTTAAAGCTGTTGAAAGAAGAAGAAATGTTAACCTAGAATTTTATATTCACAAATTTTTTTGGTGAGTTTCTTAGGATTTTCTATACACAAAGCCATGTTGCTGCTGCTGCTGCTAAGTCGCTTCAGTTGTGTCCAACTCTGTGCGACCCCATAGATGGCAGCCCACCAGGCGCCTTTGTCCCTGGGATTCTCCGGGCAAGAATTCTGGAGTGGGTTGCCATTTCCTTCTCCAATGCATGCATGCATGCTAAGTCGCTTCAGTCGTGTGTGACTCTGTGTGACCCCATAGACCAGGCTCCTCTGTCCACAGGATTCTCTAGGTAAGAATACTGGAGTGGGTTGCCATTTCCTTCTCTGCAAAACCACATTATCTGCAAATAAATATGGTTTTACTTCTTCTTTCATGATCTGGATTCCTTTTATTTCCTTTTCCTGTCCAATCACGCAGCCACCACAGTTTTGCAGGAGATAAGGAAGGCATGAAGATTGTAAAGGAAGAAGGAAAACTGTCGTTCACAGAGGTCATTACTATATACAAAGAAAATACAAAGACTCTACAGCAATCACAAGTGACTTTAGCAAGGCACTCACTAGGTACAAAGTCAATGTACAAAAATCAGTGGAATTTTTACATAATAGAAACAAATATAAAACACCTAAGAGTAAATCCGAGAGAAGAAGCACAAGAACACTTTCCTGTAAAACCACAGAACAAGTTTAAAGAAACTTGCAGAAACCCTAAAGAAATGGAGGGATACACCATGTTATACACATGTAATACACCATGTTAATGGGCTGAAGATTCAGCATTTCAAAGATACCAAATTGTCCCCAAACTGATCTATATGTTCAATGGAAAGTCCAACCAAATTCTAGTACTTTTTCGGTGTGGAAATTAAGAAGCTGATTCTAAATGTTCTACGGAAATGCCAAGGGCTTCATTCTGCTTGGATCACCTTGTGGACAGGGTTGAGACCTGCTGTCTTAGGTCCATGGGAGGCACTGTGTATTTTTTGCCCTGACTGTGTATGTAAACAGGGGCCAACCAATATAGCACCCCCCACCTCCCCATCAGAGCAGAGAGCCCGCCTGTCTCTTGCTATTGAAAATTTTCAACTGAGTCAGACATGTCTGTCCATTCTGTCCTGCAAAGGGCATATTTACCATATTTTCCAAGTGGCCCTGGAAAGGTCACTGATAGACATGAACCTCCCCGTGAAATGTGGGGGTAGTTGGCACCTATGGTCTCAGGACCCCAAGATAAAGGGGAACAGTTTCATTCTAGTAGCTGGCTATACAAACACACTGTTGCTGTTTAGTCACTAAGTGGTATCTGACATTCAACTCTTTGTGACCCCATGGCCTGTAGCCCACTAGGCTCCTCTGTCCATGGGGTTCTCCAGGCAAGAATACTGGAGTGGGTTGCCATTTCCTTCTTCAGGGGCTCTTCCTGGATCAGGGATTGAACCCATGTCTCCTGCATTGGCAGGTGGATTCTTTACCACTAAGCCACCAGGGAAGTCCCATACAAACACATAGAGAATGCCTATTACATGTGTGCTGTGATGCTATTAGAAATTACTACAGTATTGATTATGTTAAAAATCATGAAATAAGTAAGGAAAAGCAAACACAGGGTATTCTGTGCATACAGACCACTAGCAGCAAAGCTTATATTTGTGCATTGACAGAGATTGGAGGTGAAGTCAAAGAGGCAACATTTCACGACTTTCTTTTGCGGAAGTTGCTTCACTGTGTAAGAAAAGAGAAGACATCATTTAAGTGATGTTTCAGTTACACAGAAACAAGGCTTGAATATGCAAAGTTAGTAGTATTCAGGTGAAAATGATAACTGAGCACAAGCTGGAATCAAGATTGCCGGGAGAAATATCAATAACCTCAGATATGCAGATGACACCACCCATATGGCAGAAAGGGAAGAGGAACTAAAAAGTCTCTTGATGAAAGTGAAAGAGGAGAGTGAAAAAGTTGGCTTAAAGCTCAACATTCAGAAAACGAAGATCATGGCATCTGGTCCCATCATTTCATGGCAAATAGATGGGGAAACAGTGTCAGACTTTTTTTTGGGGGGCTCCAAAATCATTGCAGATGGTGATTGCAGGTGTGAAATTAAAAGACGCTTACTCCTTGGAAGGCAAGTTATGACCAACCTAGATAGCATATTCAAAACCAGAGACATTACTTTGCCAACAAAGGTCCGTCTAGTCAAGGTTATGGTTTTTCCAATAGTCATGTATGGATGTGAGAGTTGGACTGTGAAGAAAGCTGAGCCCTGAAGAATTTATGCTTTTGAACTGTGGTGTTGGAGAAGACTCTTGAGAGTCCCTTGGACTGCAAGGGGATCCAACCAGTCCATTCTGAAGGAGATCAGTCCTGGGTGTTCTTTGAAAGGAATGATGCTAAAGCTGAAGCTCCAGTACTTTGGCCACCTCATGCGAAGTGTTGACTCATTGGAAAAGACTCTGATGCTGGGAGGGATTGGGGGCAGGAGGAGAAGGGTACAACCGAGGATGAGATGGCTGGATGGCATCACGGACTCGATGGACATGAGTTTGAGTGAACTCTGGGAGTTGGTGATGGACAGGGAGGCCTGGTGTGCTGCGATTCATGGGGTCGCAAGGAGTTGGACACAACTGAGCAACTGAACTGAACTGAACTGAACTGTTAACAGTTATCAGTGACAAGCAGAAGGGCTGCTGGTGACTTTGAGTACATCTTCACAGGGAATCGATGACTGTGGTTTGTGGGAATTTCCATCTTAGTGAAGTTTACAGGGACATCTATCACAACACAGTAATCATAATGGCTCTGCTAGGTTTACAGGCAAAGGTTTCAGCCCGATGGGCTATGCTTTGGCCATGTGCTTTCATCATTTCTTACCCAAAGTGAGGGCCCAAGGGCAGATGATCAGAACCTGTCCACCACTTGGTACCTGGGCGGGCTGTTTACAGCGTTCTCCTGCAGGTGTGAAGCCAGTGAGTCTTGATCCCCAAAAGCCTTCTCTTCCAAGCCATGCTGCCCAGGCTTTCTAGGACTGTTCCACACTTACACGCCCAAGCTAGTCGTCAGACTATGCTATTATATTCGGTTGGTGCAAAAAGTAACTGCGATATTGCATTGTTGAACTTTGCTGTTTGATATTGGAGTACATTCTTAAATAAATGTGGTTATGTTATACATAATTTTACTGTGCATTTCTCGCTTTATTTTTTTGCTAATGACATTATTTGCTGTATATTTTATATTTATTTTAGACTATAGAAATGATGTTAGGAAAAAAGCAAACGAGTGATTTTTTTTTTTTAATTCAAGGGCAAAATGGGTTGTTAATGATCAGAGACAACTCGAAACGTCAAAAACACATTTGACCTAGGAACTGCTAATGAGCATACAGTGCAGTAGTGGTTCAAGAAGTTTTGCAAAGGAGACGAGAATATGAGGAGTATAGTGGGTGACCACTGCAAGTGGACAACGACCAATTGAGAGCGATCACTGAAACTGATCCTCTTACAACTACGTGAGAAGTTACCCAAGAACTCAGCGCTGACCATTCTACTGTCATTTGGCATTTGAGGCAAACTGGAAAGGTGAAAAAGCTCGATAAGTGAATGCCTCCTGAGCTGACCAGAAAAGAAAAAGAAAGCATCGTTTTGAAGTGTTGTCTACTTGTATTCTACATAACAACAATGAACCATTTCTCCATTAGATTGTGACATGTGACAAAAAGTGGATTTGATATGACAACTGGTGACAGCCAGCTCAGGGGGTGGCCTGAGAAGAAGCTCCAAAGCACTTCCCAAAGCCAAAAAATGGTCCTGGTCACTGGTGGTCCGCTGCCAGTCTGATCCACTACAGTTTTCTGAATCCCAGCTAAACCATTACATCTGAGAAGTATGCTCAGCAAATGGATGATATGCACTGAAAATTCCAACGTCTGTAGCCAGCGCTGGTCAACAGAAAGGGCCCAATTCTTCTCCATGACAGTGCCCAACTGCACGACCGCAGGTTGCACAACCAACATTTCAAAAGTTGAACGAATTGGGCTATGGAATTTTGCCTCATCCACCATATTCACCTGACCTCTCACCTACTGACTACCGGTTCTTCAAGAATCTCTTGACAACTTTTTGCAGGGAAAACACTTCCATATTCAGCTGGAGGCAGAAAATGCTTTCCAAGAGTTCGTTGAATCCTGAAGCACAAATTTTTATGCTACAGGACTAAACAAACTTAGTTTTCATTGGTAAAAATGTGTTGACTGTAATGGTTCCGATTTTGATTAATAAGATGTGTCTGAGCCTAGTTATAATGATTTAAAATTCACAGTCCGAAACTGCAATTACTGCTGTACCAACCTAATATTTATTGTGAACCAACTGAAGTAAACCCTTTAGACAACTTGTCTTCTCTGCCGGGCAGAAGGTAGAGAAACAATAGCAGAAAAAAGTGTAGGCTGAACATTAACACATCATCAGCTTTCCAAATTTCCACGGCACTCTACACATGTACAGCTACGCTTTTACTAAAAGAGACTGTTTCTTCTCAATGTCTGAGTTTCCAGTCCAATTCAAGACAGGGATGACCGGGAGCCAGGATTCTAAGTCCAGGCACCCCCATGGGCAAAAAAGGACAGAGTGAGTCAAGCAGGGCCTCTCGGGCTGCTGAGATGTAACCCACCAGTCACACCGCTGCCCAGGCAAGGGCTCTCTTGTCCCCTCTTCCCTCCTATACATCAGCATACATGTTCCCACAGCTCAGGCTGACCCTGCAGCCCAGTGAGTTGCTGGATGCAGTGTCCAAGCCTGTGGCTGTCAGGCATGGCTCTGGGGAGAGAGAGCTTCTGGAGCAGACCTGAGTTCCTCGCCCAGGTTAGGGCTCGGTGGTGCGGTAAAGTGCATGCCAGCGCTTCACCAGCTCCTTGGGTTTGCTAAGCATCTCGTTCCAGTGCTCCAGTTCTCTGCCACGGGTGTACATGTAGGGGCCCACCACCACCCGGCCCAGCTCGTGACTCTCTGCAGGGGAGGGAGAACATAGTCATTCTCGGAAGCTTAGAAGCCCCCTCACCTAAGCCATCCCCAGGGCCTTCCCTCTCTCTCACTCGCTCCTTCTCTTAAGGGAAGTAGCCAGCCCTCTTCCTTTTTAACAGCCTCCAAAGGGGTCCTGACTTTGCTCTGGAGCTGGAGCTGACGGGGAAGGGAGCCCAAATAAAAAGCCTGCCCTTTGGTGCCCGGGCACCCATTCTGCCCCCCATCCTTCTGGTGGGCCATCAAACTGCCTCACATCGAAGAGCCGAGGGAGGAAGGGGCCCCTCCAGAAAGAAGCCCTCTTCTCTCAGTCAACTTGTATACTCAGCAGGAACATTCAACAATAATTTTCACCTTTTACCAACTATCACAATGGAGAAGGGGCCTAAGCTCTGACCCACAAGACCAGCTGACCCAGCAGCTCTGCCTCAGTGACAGTGGACCCTGGAGCGAGGGGCAGTGTGGGATAACTCCACCCTCTCATCCACCCTGAGCCTCACCCAGGACCCTCAAGGCTTGTACAGAGGGCATGAGGCAACACAGGGTACACAGAGACCCACAGCACTGGGTCGCTTGGCCAGTGCAGGTAGCTGTGCTGTTTCCGGAACTCTCTGGTGATTTGCCCCAGGACGGAGCAGCAGGGGCCATCCTTTAACCTCTTTTAGGGTGCTATGGACAATGACACCAGATTAAAGCTGGATGTGAGCTCCAGCTATCTCACTAGCAAGCTCCGTGTCCTTGGGTAAATATCTTAGCCTCTCTGAGCACTAGTCTCCTTAGGCACAGAACAGAAACCATCCAGCTCCCTCCAAAGGGTCTGTGCTTCCTGAATGCACAGCAGCCCCGCCTTAGCCCAACACCCCAGGCTGACCGTGAGGGGGCAGCCTTACTGTCTGCTTCCGTGCTCTGCATCACTGTCAGGCTGAGGCTTGCGGTGTCCAGCTCCGCGGGGTTGGCTTTGAAGCTGAAGGTCTCGCTGTACACAGGGTTGGTGGAGCCCAGCACAGCCGAAGTCTTTTTGCACTTGACAAACTTGTGGTTCATCAGAGACACTTTGACAAACACACCTGAGGGGCAGGACAGACTGCAGGCTGGGAGGGGCAGGCAGGGGCCCCAGCCTCCTGCCCGTGGGAGCCTGGGTGGGAGGGCTCATGCCTCGCCTGGGTGCCAGGACCCCATTACTCACAACTGCTGCAGCCAAAGGGCGTTACAAGAGGAAACGGGGTTGATTAGCTCACTGCCTACAGCCAAGGAAATGCTTGGCTCCCTTCCTCTTCCTTCCTCTCTGTCTCCTGAATGCACCCAAGGTATGGCTGGCCCTTGTTACTGGAGCCTGGCACCACACGCCCATCCGTCCCCATTGTGGGGTGGATCCTGCTTGCTGGGTGCCCGGGCCTCCTGGGGCCCTTAAGCACCCCATTCAGAGGTCAAGTTTTTTGGTTTTTTTGCAGGGGGAATTGCTGTTAGATGGGTTTTGAATCCACAGTGGAAGGCTGAATGCCAGCTTGCTTGTAGTGACCCCAATGCAGAGATGCACAAGGGGCAGACAACCACCTGCTTGCTGGGGGCCCCACAATGGGGCTGGACATTTAGGGTGAGCCAGAGCGGGGTCCCCGTTCTCCCAGCTCCTGAGTTCTACCCGAGTGTCAAGCTCTGCATGCAAGGACACCCTGTTTGCTGCTCCCTGCCCTGTGGGGAGCCCTCGCTTTGCAGAAGGGCCGGGCTGGAGACAGGCAGCGCAGTACAGGAGCTGAGGCACTGCTTTGGGAAAAGGGAGGGGCAGGCTTGGTCTCAGGGTTCTTAGGGGTCTTGATGAAGGCCAAGGGGGTGCAGCCGTGGATCAACATAAGGAAGCAATTTCTCACACCCCAGCTGTGCAGAGAGGGAGGGCGTGGCTTGGGAGGCAGCAATGCTCCTGGTAGCAAATGCAAGCAGAAACTGGATGGCTAGGGTTGAGGGCCAGACTCCAGGCTCCAAGATCATGGGGTGGGCCCTGCCCCAGGGGGAAACCTTACTGACAAAACTCGTGTTCTCCCGGAGCCGGAGTCCCTTGGCTCGCAGCACGACCACGGTGAGGCGGTTCAGACGGTCATTGTAGCTGAGGCAGAACTGGAGGTCACCAAATTCGGAGGGAGGCTGGAGAAGCCAAGAGGAAAGCACCCCAGGTAGGTACTGGAGGCCCCATGCCTTCCTCCTTCCTCCTGGCAGGCAGGCCCGGGGTACTCATGACACAGCCACACTCCCTCCTTGAAACCCATCCACCATTTTACAGATGGGGAAACTGAGGCCTGGGGAGTTGAAGGGGCCTGCTGAATATCACATAGTAAGGGCCAGAGCTGAGGGTTCAAAGCCAGGAATGGGGAATTCCAAGGCCTATTCCGAGTGATCCTCAGGGGTTGGGGGAGGTGTTGGGGGAAGAGTGGGTAATTTCCTTGGCAGGTCCATTTGAGGTGTCAACTTTCATAGCTAACTGATCTGGGTGGAAATCCAAATGTGGTTTTTCCAGGATGCTCCAGGTAATCTCCAGGGCAAAGGAGCCTCAGGTGCACCTCCACTGTCCCGTGCAGCTCTGGCCTGGGCCCACCACTGCGGGTCACACTTGTAGGGGTAGTGGACAGTGTTCTGCTGGGCCACACCTGCTGGCTGTCTACGGTAGTCAGACTCGTGGTCATGTGGCACGTGTCTGGTGACCCTAACCTTTACCTCCAGGCTCTCGGCTTCCAGGTCTCTCCAGAGGACGAGCCGGCAGTTGCCCGCCAGTGTCTCCTTCTTCAGAGGGAAGAGCACTTGGCCTAGGAGCTGGTGCTTCCTTTGCCTGTCCACGTGGTACACTGAGAACCTCAGCACCCTCTGGTTGACGCTCTTGCTGGATACCTTGGAGAGACGAGGGCCCGGCTGGAGTCAGGTAGGGTCAGGGGATGGGATGATGTGATATGTTGTTCTGGAAACAGAATCTTTCCATGAGGGGTGTCTCAACCAGGGACCTGCACACCCCAAACCCAGGCATCCTCAGGGGACCCTTTGCCACGGTGGGGTCACTGGAGGTGTGAGGCTGTGCCAGAGCCTTGCCACACAGAGTGTGGTCCCAGAGCCAGCAGCACCCACCACCCCTGGGGCCTTGTTAGAAATGCGGGACCTTGGGCTCCACCCAGACCCACGAAGCAGAATCTACCATTTAACAGGCATCCAAGTGAGTTGCCTACACTAAAGTATGAGAGGTTCCCACACTGGAGCCCAGGCTCTGACACTGAACCCCCGTCTCTGCTACCTGAATTTGGCACCTAAACAGTCCTCTCCCTGAGACTCAGTCTCCTCACCTGTAAGATGGGATAATCGCTCTTACTCTCTGGGTTATAAAACCCCAATTAAAGGGCCTGGCTTAAGGCAGATGGTGAATTAAATTTGATTTTCTTCTCTTTCTCTTCCCTAGAGAGGGAAGCACAGAGAGGCCAGGGTAAGGCTGGTGCAGGCACAGGGCAGGGAATGATTCAAAGCTCCCCACCTTGGATTTTGAGGTTCCAACAGAAGCAGGTTCACCTGTGAATTCTCACAGCCTGAGCCCAGCAGGACGGCCTCGGGCTGGGCCCCATGCCACCCCTCTTCCCAGGGCTCAGCCCCGGAAGAAGGTAGAAATCACACTCTTCCCAGTTGCAGACAAGTCTCTCCTTACCTTGCCAGTCAGCTTCCTGCCCTGCTCTTAAAAATGTTTGTCCAGGGCCTCTCAGGAGCTCTTGACTGCTGGCTTCCCATAAGGGCCCCAGTCACCTGCTGAGGCGCCCAAGGCCGCTGTGTACCTGGCTCAGTGCCTCATCACCTCAGCTCCTCAGGACCCTGAGCTCACCTGCCCACCATGCTGCAGAGGTACCACCTGTCACGAGATGGCTCTCGGGTCCTGCTCTGGCCTCTGACAGGACGGGTGAGTTCTGGTCCTGGGTGAGGGGGGAGGTCTCACCCTCCACCTTCCATGGATAACCATGTCAGAAAGCTCATCGTGTTCCAGGGTCTTGGCTGCCTTCCTGAGTCCCATAAACCAGGGCCTGGCATTCAGTGGGTGCTCCAATAATATGTTCCTCTTTCTCCCCTCCAGGCAGCCTGTACAGGAGGAGCCCAGCCCTCTGCCCCCTCATCCTTCCAGTCTCTCATCTGCCCCCACCATCAAGGGTCAGGGCTCTCGTATACCCTGGCCTGGCAGGCGGGGTAGGGTAGAGCCTGCGGTATGGGGCCCCTGGGGGCTGCAGGGCCCTGGTTAGCACCAGAGGCTGGGCTCTCCTGCACAATGTCTGTCCTTCCCAGGAGGCAAAGGGCCCCGGACCCTGCCAGCTCAAAGGTCATACCTGAAAGACAAAGTGTTCATCGAACCGTGGACTGGTGGTTCTGCGTTTGGTCTTAGACTGGAGGAAGCGCCGCTCATCCGGCAGCAGGTGGAGCTTCACCAGGGGGCTACAGTTCTCTGAGGGGGCGTGCAGCCGCTGTGCCTTGATCAGGCCCACCAGCAGCCGCTCGGCCTCCTGCTGGTATTCCACAGAGAACCACAGCCGGCCCAGGCAGCCCTCAGGGAAGTCAGCCTCACTTTTGTCCTCTGGGATCTTGTAGAACTCAGGGTTGATGGTCCCCACCACGCACGCATCTCCTACAACACAGGGGCTGGAAAGACTGGCAGGCCAGGGGAAGGCAGGGGCGTGGGGACCACAAGCTCTGGCTCTCCCGCCCCCTCCCTGCCCAGCCCTTCTTGGCTGAGTCTTGACAAGGTCGTTCACCGGCTTCTCCTGACCACATTCGCCCCAGACTCTTCTCCAGACTAAACATAGCCCCTCTGTCTAGTGCAGCTGGGCAGGACGCATTCTCAGCACATTCTACATCCAGGCCTGCTCCTCCTGGGCTTCCTAGCAGAGGACATAGGATTCATTCAACCCTTGCCCCCATGACTGACCCCCACCCCTAGAGGTCAGGGCTGGCAATGTGGGTGCAGTGCCCAGCATCTGGCCTGGCTCCTTTCTGTGGTGTCCCAGAGGATGTCTCAGTGATAAAATGTTGCCTCTTGTCTTCCTCTTTAAATTATAAGGGCTTAGCTAATTACTGAGTGGTTCTTAGCGAGGTCTTCAGAGCAAGGAGGTGGGCAGAAAGCTGTGTGCCCAGGTTCCACTATTCTGCTCTCTAGATTGGCCAACCCATCATCCTGGAGGAAGACCCAGCACAGGTGCTACACCTGGGAACACTGGGTTTCCGATCCCAGATTTGTTGCTTACTGCCTCTGTGAGCCGGGCATGGCACTGTTACCCTCCCGAGCTTCAGTTTATTAATGTGTAAAATGGGGTGATTCCCCCAGCCATGGTCTAACTCCAAAATGGCACATGAAGCCATACCTAGCCCAGACTGGGACGCAGCAGGCATTGGTAAACTGAAATACCTGGAAAGAGTGGTCACTGGGCAACTCTGGCATCTGGGGCCCCATCTGGACTCTTTTCAGGAGCCAGGCCCAGGAAAGCAGATAGGTCTGTCCTGGCCTGGGCGTACCATGACCCCTGGACAGGCCCGGGTGGGCACACTCACCAAGATTGCTGCCAGTGGTGTGGGGCAGGAGCTCCGGGGCTGGGTAGGGGTCCTGTGGGACCTGGGCCCACTCTCTGCTGCTCAGGGGTACCCAGTCTTGGCTTTGGAGGGAAGGGGGCACCGCAAATGGTACACCAGGTGGCCTGTCCAGAGGCAGGGAGATGACAAATAGGTAGCAAGTGAATGGTATGGCTTCAGAGTGCTCAGCCCAGAGAGTGTAAGTGTCAGGAACCAGAGGAGAAAAAGCCAGCAGGAGCCGGGGGAGGCAAGAGCACCATCTTCCGGGCCCACACCAGGGGACACGCACAGCCACCTCCTCCGTGTGCCCACAGCCGTGGTGAGTTGGAGTAGGAGCGTAGCTCCTGCAGTCAGCCTGCCTGAGTTTGAATGCCCGTTCTGCCACTTTCTAGTTGTGCTATCTGGACTTACGTCCATTGAGCCTCAGTTTCCCCAGCTGGAAAATGGGCTTCATAACACCTGCCTCATAGCTGCGGCTCAGATTCTGGGGTTTCTTTGTGATTGCTCCTGGCCTGCTGACAGCATAGAGGAGGCGCTCTATAAACAAACAGACCTTTCCTTCTCCACCCCACTCCAAGGGAAACTCCACAGGGAGGGCCTGAAGCAAGGCCAGGAGCTCCCTTAGCCCCACATCCTGCCTCACCTGCTTGCCTGGGTCCTGGCATCCGGGGGGCAGAGCGCATCTCCCTGTGTGCTGGAAGCAGCCGTGGTATCTGACAGCTCCTCATAGGTGAATGTGGCACAGAGTCTCTTCCAGAGATAGTAGCTCACCCCAATCAAGAGCAGCAGCAGCAGCAGCCCCCCAAGGATGCCCCCAATCACCAGGGCCACCTGCTCTGGGGGCAGACACCACCAGTACTGTGATGCCTGGGGAAAGTCACCCCCCTTCACACCACTGGCATTCTGGAGACAGAATTTGGGTAGCAACCCCACCTCGCTGGGTTGGATCCCAGGAACAACACAGAAGCAGGGCTCATGTGCTCCTGTATCTGCTGGGGAAGGGTGCTGCTGGCTCGGCTCTGCTGGGTCTCAGGGGAAACGCCATTGCCCTAGAGGTCCTAATGCCCTGTACAGAGCTGTTTAGTTCTGGACTTGGCATTTTGGATTAAATGAACCATTTTTCCTTGTGCTTCTGTGTAGAAACTAAGCCTTCTCTTATCAGAACCTCCATCTCCCCTGGACTCCTGTTCAGGCTTGAGGGCGGTGGGCAGCATGCCCTTAAGGAAAGCCAGGGGAGGGATGATGCCATGGGTGGCACTCAGAGCCCTCTTCTTTGGGTCCTGGAACCTGCTGAGAGGTTAGTTCTGTAACTTTCCCTAAAAACCTCTCCCTCCCCTCAGCCTTCTATCACAGCAAGCCACATACAGGGGAGTAGGTGGGAGCCGGTGGAGGCGGGTGTGGATGGGCACGGGAGCAGCGAGTGTGAGAAACCAAGGCACACTGGCACTCTGCTGCCAGTGGCTGCCCCCACACTTGCCCAGACCCGGAGGCTTCACCCTGAGCTCACTGAGAGCTCTGCGCTCCATCCCGCACTAGGCGAGGAATGTCCCTCCTTTGGGTCACGCTTGAGGCGGGCGCTTCCCGACCCGGGGATCTGGACTGGGCTGGGTGGTAAGAAGGAAAGACACCCACACCTCCTGACCCGCAGCTCTCTACGAGGAGTGGGCCTCAACTCTACCCCCGCACCTCGCTAGGAGCGGGAAGCAGGGCAGAGGCAGCCCCCAGGGGGTGGCAAAGGGGCGCCGCGCGGCGCCGGGGGCGTGGGAGGGGAGGCGAGGGCGCTTACCCTCCATGCGGCTGCTCTGCGGCCGTCGGGGCGCGGGCCCGGAGCTTGATTCGCTGGTGTCCGTGCCTTCAGCCGCTGCCAGGCGGTTGTAAAGCGCGGAGCGGGAGGGAGGGGCGGGGGTGGCGGTAGAGGGCGGCGCCCTGTGGCGCTCGGGTGAGCGGCGGCCGGCGCGAGGCACACACCCGGCCCCCAGAGGCCGCAGCTCCGCGCCGCCCGGCCCAGACGGCGGCTCAGCGGGGGCGCGGAGTCCACCACGCGCTGCCGGAACGCCAGGGCTCCGCTCAGGGCTGGGCGCCTGGGGCTCCGCGCGGTTAAGGCGCCGGGGCCAGGCCTCCCCGGGCCGAGCTAAAACCTCCTCTGCGGGCTTTTCGCCCCTGACGACCTTGTCCTGCGCTGTGCCCGTCTAAGAATGCCCTCAGCCAGCGGGCACCCGTTCCCCACCCCGTCAAGGATGCGCACTCACAACCTCCCCGTAGGGAGCTGTTGTGCGGGCGTCTTAGACCTCAAAGAACCTGTAAGTGAGGAAGGAAAGGAAGTAATTTGTGGGGGACGGAGGTGGGTCTTGTTATTTTGGGGCTTTGAAGGTTGTGTCCAAAGACAGAGCCTGAGCCTGGACCTTGCTCCCACGCGGCACCAACTGTGTAGGAGGGTTCCCTTTCCTCCGCACTCTCTCCAGCACCTGTTGGCAGACTTTTTGATGACGGCCACTCTGACCCGTGTAAGGTGATACTTCGTTTGATTTGACTTGCATTTCTCTGCTAGTTAGTAATGTCGAGCATCTTTTCATGTACTTTTATATGTTAGCTATATGTCACCTTTGGAGCAATGTCTATTTAGATCTACCCATTTTTTGATTGGGTTGTTTGACTTTTTCACATAGAGCTGCATGAGCTGTTTGTATATTTTGGAGATTAATTCCTTCTCAGTCGCTTTTTGTGCAAATATATTCTCTCATTCTGTGGATTGTCTTTTTTTGTTTATGGTTTCCTTTGCTGTGCAGAAACTTCTGAGTTTAGTTAAGTCCCATTTATTTATTTTTGTTTTTATTCGCATTACTCTCTAGGAGGTAGATCCAAAAAGATATTGTTGAGATTGATGTCAAAGAGTGTTCTGCCTATGTTTTTCTCTGAGAGTTTTATAGTGTCCAGCCTTGCATTTAGAACTTTGATCCATTGTGAGTTTACTTTTCTGTAAGGTGCTAGAGAATGTTCTAATTTCATTCTTTTACATGCAGCTGTCCAGTTTTCCCAGCACCACTTAGCGACTGTCTTCTCTACTGTATTTTCTTGCCTCTTTTGTCATAGATTAATTAACCATAGGTTCTGCCTCCCTCTTTCTTATAAGAACCTTTGTGATTTCGTGGGGCCCACACAGATAATCCTTGATAATCTCTGCATCTCAAGGTCCTTAACTTAATCATATTTACAATGTCCCCTTGTCCAGGTAAAGTAACCTGGTTTCAGGAACTAAAGAGTGGACATTTCTGGAGCCATTATTACGCTGAGCAGTATCTGGGCAGCCCTCAGGGAGAGATGGTTTATATTCTCCTACCTCTTGCTGTCTGGAGCTCTCAACACTCCCAGGCTGGGACCAGACAGCTAGCGAGGCCCTCGCGCCCCCAGATGGTAACCCTCCAGCCACCTTAACACCACAGTACACCTGCTCCCCCTTGACCTGTGACTGTCCTGCTTGTCTGACCACCCCTCCCTGGCGGGCATGGCACAAACTCAGGTTGGCCACCTGCACAGTTGGGCCTCGGCTTCCTGGGGATCTTCTGAATGTGGGGGAAGTAGCTGCTTCTGGCAAAGGCTATGCCTGTGGCTGGTCTATGCCAGGCATAGAGCTGCCCACACTCTCCCAGCCCTGTGCTATGCTGTCCCAGGGCCCCATCACCCTCCTTGGCCTCCTTGTCTCACCAGTCACACCCAAGCAGTCTCCAAGTCCCGCCAGCTCTTCCTCCTCCATCCATCTTCATCTCCATCAAGCACTTTGCCCAGGTCTCCATTATGCCTCACCTCCTCAACTTCCTCTCTGCAGTTTAGATTCCACCTTATACTCCTGCCCTCAGCTTATGTCTTCCAGGCTCCTCTCTCCATTCTCACCCACATGGACACCCCATATCCCCCCATTTTTCTGCCGTGCTCAAGGTCCAGACTGATGGAACTTTTTCTGGCAGCGCTGCTACTGAACTGGATGTGTGCATGCGTGCGTGCGTGCCAAGTCGCTTCAGTCATGCCCAGCTCTCTGTGACCCTATGGACCGTAGCTCACCAGGCTTCTCTGTCCCTGGGGATTCTCCAGGCAAGAATATTGGAGTGAGTGGGTTGCCCTGCCCTCCTCCAGGGGATCTTCTGGACCCGGGGATCAAACCTGCATCTCCTGTCTCCTGCGCTGGCAGTCTGGCGCTGGGTACCTTCTCGTTACACTGCCCTCTCCTGGTGGCTCGTGCCGTGAAGAGTGTGCAACGAAGGAGACCCAGGTTTGACCTCTGGGTCGGGAAGATCCCCTGGAGAAGAGAATGGCTACCCACTCCAGTATTCTTGCCTGGAGAATTCCATGGACAGAGGAGCCTGGCAGGCTACAGTCCATGAGATGACAAAGAGTTGGACACCGCTGAGCAACTAACACTTTTACTTTCACTTCCTGCCTGAGATATTTGGGCCCACTATCCTTCCCCACTGCTTATCCTTCAGAATGAAGTACTGTGAGTCTCCTTCCTTCTCCATGAAGCTCCTTCCTTATCTTCACTGTACCTGTAGCTACCATGTTGCTTTCTAGGACTCTGTGTCTGTGACTGTCACTCCAGCTCACTCTCCCAGGCAGACCTGGACTTCTGTGAAGGCAGGGGGCCATGTCTTATTTATTTTAGCATTCCCAATATCCACCTCCAGGCCAAGGCAGTGCTGAACGGTAGATGAAGAACTTGTGCCCTCAGGCTGAGCTGCTTCTTGGCTTCCCCCACCTTTGTCCATGTATCACACGTCTTGGGTCCACCCTTCAGGGTCTGACATGAGCTCCTTGGCCTAGCCCTGGAGACCAGCTGCTGGGTCTTACACTCACTTTGCTATCACTATCTGCAAGCACCTTACACGTCCAGCCAGCCCATTGAGTTTTGAGTCTTTCTTCTTCCACTGGAAGATGAGAGCAGATGGCAGGAGGTAATTCACCTTTCCTGTTGCTCCTTATGTCCTGGGTATTGGGATGAAAGCTTGATGCTCCTGATTCCACTCAACTCTGCTTTGTGTCAGCCAGCCCTGCAGGGACCACCCCATTAGATGAGGAAACCAAATCAAAGAGTTTCCATTGCCCACCCAATAAGTGGTGGAGCTGGACCCGACACCTGGCCCTCCTCATTCCTTTCTCGTCACTGACCGCTGATGGCCCAGGCAAGGCCCCAGGGGACCATTTCCTGTGGCGGTGACCTTGAACAGCGCCAACAGCCACATGCACTGTGGTCAGTCTCCCTCAGTCCACTGCCCTGTGGAGGTTCTAAGACCAGGCTGGCCTGGAGCCAGCTCCATAGAACAGAACGGCCTCTGGTTCTGGCTGCCGTCCTGGCCCCGCTTCCTGTTTTCAGATCTTGCTTAGGATTCTCTGGGAGCTAGGAAATCTGAAAACAGCAGCAGACAATGTTTCTCTTTTCCATGGCCAAAAGGAAGTCATATTTCCACTGGAAAAAGCATTTCCAAGGAGGTTTGCAGGAAGTCCAAGTGTTTAAAGGCCTGAAAATGACTGCAGGTGATTAATAATTCAGTGCAATGGATGATTCACGAGAAAAGGCCACTTTTAATTAACCTTAAGAATCAGCCCTGTCTAAGGAAGTTTCATCTCTCATCACTTAGGAACAGAGAGGCCAGAGCAGAATAAAGGCCATGCTGAGAAACATGCGGAACACTGTGTTTCTGACATTTATGTCAATTCCAGCCTGGTCACCCCACGTGCCTTTGTGAGGTGGGGGAGGGTTCCCCCATCTGCATCCTCTCTATTCTCAGGTGTTATTAAGGTGGCCTTAGCATGAATTTCCCATAACCTCTTCTTCTGAGGACTTTGGAGAGAGTATCTGTCCTTGTCATGTCCGAAGGCCTCTCCTTCTCTCGTACTCCACTGGGCTGGCTCCAGATTTGTGCCATCTTAAGGACAAGCACCCAGGGTCCCAGGATGGAGACCAGAGCCCGTGGCTTACTGCTGCTTCCCAGGAATGTTCTTGGCTTCTCTGCTCAGTTCTCCCTGCTTCCCGTTCCCTGCCTGGCAGCCTTTTTCCTCTCCTGGCAATAGCGTCCTGCCTTTTCTTTCTTAGGGCTAGAATTTTCTCTCCTCCTTGTTCATGCAGTAACTGATGGAAGTGGATCTCTTCCCTTTCCCTACATCACCAGATCACCTCTGTTCTGGAGCTTTGCATATGACCCAGGCAGGCCACAGGGGTAGATTCAGGGGTGAGTCATGACCTAATCAGGATCAATCCTGGAATTTTTGTGGATCACTCCCTTTTTTGGTGAGTGTTGTTGAGCTGAAGGAGCTAAGTCTAGGGCCATTGGGAGCACCTGTGTGGAGGAATGTATGTGAGATAGGAGCTCAGAGAAGTGCAGGCTGCCTGATGAAGCTGTCTGGCCCCTGGTCCTGCTGTTCAGGCAGCCATCTATCCTTAGGTGGTCCAATAAATTAAACCTTTTCTTTCTCTTGAACCAGTATGAGTTGATTTCTGATATTTGAAACTGACACTCTTAATTAATTGTTAGCCATGGCAGGAGATGAATGATGGGGGAGGGGGAAGCAAGCTCTATGAGGCTCTTGTCCCCATTATACTCAGGTGGAAAGTGAGGGACACTGAGGTGATGAGACTAAGAAGTGGCTGGTCAGGTTTGATTAGCAGGTCTAGCTCCAGGTCCCCTGAACTCTAAGGCTGGCCCTCAGCACAGAAGTCAAGCATTAGTAGTTGCGGCTTGCAGGCTCTAGAGTGCAGCCTCGGTAGTTGTGGCCACGGGCTCAGTTGCCCCAAGGCATGTGGTATCTTCCCAGATCAGGGTTTGAACCCATGTCCCCTGCAGTGGCAGGTGGATTTTTATCCACTGTACTAAAATGGAAGTCCCCATAATGTCAGTTTTCCAAAGTGGCTGAGAATCAGCTAGACAATTGGCCAATAGTGAGAAAGAAAATTCTGGAAGAGTGGAAGAGAGTAAGGACTTGGGAGATGCCTTTGTTGAGGGCTGAGGCTGTGATGTAGGACCCTTTGCAAGAGGGACAGGTGGGTAGCCAAACTCTCCCCTCAAGCCCAGGGAGCTTTGGCTGGGTAGCTATACTCTCCCTCAAGCCCAGGGAGCTCAGGACCACTCTGAGTGCTTGCTTCAGGAGGAAATGGATTGGCCGTTGGTGTGCACAGGCATCTGTGGCTTCTGGCCTGAGATGTCAGAGAGAGAACCAGAGACCAGAGCAATTTGCTGCTGTGTTGGGAAGTAGCTGCACTCCCTCTATTGGGAGTCAAAGACTTACAGAAATCAGGGACTAGACTTGCCGCTTGTGGTGGGAATGTGGGCCTGGGTATGAGGCAGAATTACCAGTTACATATATACTCTTTTTAAGTTTCTTTTCCATTATAAGTTATTATAAGATATTGAATATGGTTCCCTGTGCTACATAGTAGATCTTTTTTTAAAAATCTATTTTATATATAGTACTGTGTGTCTGTTAACCTCAAACTCTGAATTTATTCCCGTCCACCTCTTTCCCCTTCGGTAACCATAAGTTTGTTTTCTATGCTATAGTAGGTTTTTTTTTTTTTTTTTTAAATCAGTTAAGACTTATTTTGGCTTCTTCTTACAGAAAACCTGGTTAAATGTGTCCTAATCCGAAATCACTGCAGATGGTGACTGCAGCCATGAAATTAAAAGACACTTACTCCTTGGAAGAAAAGTTATGACCAACCTAGATAACATATTCAAAACCAGAGACATTACTTTGCCAACAAAGGTCCGTCTAGTCAAGGCTATGGTTTTTCCAGTGGTCATGTATGGATGTGAGAGTTGGACTGTGAAGAAAGCTGAGTACGAAAGAATTGATGCTTTTGAACTGTGGTGTTGGAGAAGACTCCTGAGAGTCCCTTGGACTGCAAGGAGATCCAACCAGTTCATTCTGAAGGAGATTAGCCCTGGGTGTTCTTAGGAGGGAATGATGCTAAAGCTGAAGCTCCAGAACTTTGGCCACCTCACGGGAAGAGCTGACTCATTGGAAAAGACTCTGATGCTGGGAGGGATTGAAGGCAGGAGGAAAAGGGGACGACAGAGGATGAGATGGCTGGATGGCATCACCAACTCGATGGATGTGAATCTGAGTGAACTCTGGGAGTTGGTGATGGACAGGGAGGCCTGGAGTGCTGTGATTGATGGGGTCACAAAGAGTTGGGCACGACTGAGCAACTGAACTGAACTGAACTGAAACCATACGGAAATTTATTACTGAGTTTTATTAACTTGAAGATGCCATTGATTATGAAATGTATCACTATTATACCACTTTGCGTAAGAAAAAATGCTATCAAACTATGAAGCAATTCTTTATTATCAAATAGTTGAGATGTGACTTGATTTTAAAGGTGTTATGTGTGAAAAAGAATATGGCTCTTAGAATTGGTGAAATATGGTATTTCTTAACAAGAAATTGGAGTTAGATGGCCTCAGATTTGGTTTGGCAAAGAATATCATCCAAGACTGAGGCTCCTTGTGTCTTTCTGCTTTGCCATCTCAGCATGTTTCACCTTAAAACTGCAAGACTTCTACGATAGCACCAAGCTTAGTGTTCTCTAAGACGAAGTTCAAAGGCAGAAAAAGCAGGAAGGGAACAGCGTGGGATAAGTGCTTCTTTCCTCACTCACTTCTCTCCTTTCATCAGAAAGCCCTTAGCATGTTGACTCTTATGCAACACCCACATGGCCATGTTGGTTTCAGGGAAGACCAAGAAAGTGAATATCTGATTTTTCAGTCTTATGGTAGGCATTGAGTGAGGGCAAGGAACTTCACAAATGGCTGTTTGTCAAAGGTCGAGACCAGCCTTAGTTCTCACTAGGGTCAAAACTCAAAATGATGTTGTTAGGACCTTGCTTCTCTCAACATCCTGGCTTTGTCACCTGCTGGGCTGATTCCAGTATCAGGCTTTGTGTAAGACGATGGCTTCAGTCTCCACATTCCTTTAGCAAAAACAGTGAGTTTCTTCCTCAAGACTCCCAGAGAAATTCCTTATTGCATGCCATTGGCTCTAAGTGGGACACATACTTATCCCGAACAACCTCTGAAGCCAGGGTAACGTGAAGCAGTGATTGCCTTAGGCTTGTTGTATGCCCTTCCTCCTGAGACCCACCCAAAGCACATGGGTGTGGAGGAGAGGAGAGGATGAGTAATTTGTAGCATACAGGTTGAACTGTTGGAATAGAAACTTCAAGTGAGATTAGCTTAAGCAAGATAGAAGTTTTTCTTTCTTACCTTTCTTAAGCAGCCTGAGAGTCCAGGTGTTTCCCTATCCTGTCGCTTTACCAGCCCTAGGTATTACTTATCTGTGTAGTCTGAGGCCTTTCATCACCTCCATACCTAGCCAGTGGAGAGAGAGAAGAGCACGGCTCACTCCTGCTTACAAGCATCACCTCCCTACACTGCAGTCCTACTGGTCAGTTACCTGGCCAGATAGCTTCCAGAAAGATAATGAAATATCATCTTTCCCCCCTGGATTTCCATGTCTACAGATAAAAGGAGATCATGACCACTAGAGGCCAATTAGCAGTCTCATCCCCAGTCCATCCCTTTGGCCAATCAAATGTCTGTGTTCCTCATTCTCCCAGAGCTTCAGATGTCCTCTCCCAGGGGGAGATGACTCCAAAGTTCCATCCAGTGCCTGCATCCAGCTCCCAGCCTAGGATCTGGGTATGGACAGCCTGCAGTATGGAGTCTGGATGTGGTTCTTCACGGTTCAGTGCCCTCTAAAGGCATACACAAGTTAGCTGCTTCGTCACACCCAACATACAGTAGTACACAGGAACAGTATAACATAGTAGGGACCCTCGTCCAGAAGAAGGAAAAAATGGAAATCCATTGCAGCCACTGGTTGGCCACTGTCATCACATCCTGGTAGGCAGAGACTGCAAAAGATCCCAGGGTGGAGCAACTTCCTTGGAGGACAGCCTTCTCTCCAGGATTGTTCCTTTGGGCCCTGGTTGTCCTCACTTTGGTCATTCTCTTCCATCCCCACCACGGAAGTGGGCATCCATGGCGCACCCCTCTCGGGGCTGCATAGCTTTTCAGCCCACTTCCTGCTGACATGGGTTTTGTGGCTTAAGGTTGGTTAGTTTGAGTGAACAGTGCAGGCTGGTGTTGACCAGGCTTGTTCTTTTGGGGGAAACATATATCCCTCAAAATGGTAGTTTGGGGCATGTAAGGAAATTTAAAACTCTGGTCTTATATGTATGAGCTTGTACGCTATACCTGTTCCCTGGAGGAGCATATGACATAGGCTGGCCAATCAAAGAGCTACCCCCTAACTGACCATCCTGGCCCAGTATTACCAAACAGGGTAAGATTTGATTTGTGGATCCAGAGATGTGAGGATGTAGATTTGGGGTTGCCAGCAACCTTGTTTCCCAAGAGAGACTAGGTAAGAATGACTCTAACCCAGAGGCGATCAGAAGGAAGGAGTGTAAGAGACAGAGGCTTTGGATGTTGCAATACTCAAAGCTAGATTCAATAAATTCCCTTCTTTGCCTAAACTACAGAATATTAGCTCTTTTACCCAGGGTTCAGTTCTGATCAATGATTGGTTAGTAGGCAGGTCAGTTAGTTTAAATACAATCGGGGAGCAATCTGATTCAGAATTTGTCTAAATTGTCTAAATTTTCTTCCTAAGCTTTTTCAAGTTGCCCTTCCCACACTTAACTGGCAGAAGTTTTGATGACTCACTTTTCAGAGCACTTAACCCAGTTTTCACAGGAACAAAACTGTCTTTTCATATTCATATCCTATCAGTTCATGTGCAGTTTAATTACCTTGCATAATGACAAGGTGTATGGTTGGAGTAAGTAAGTTTGGATACAAACTCACCTGACTCTTAAAATAACCCACAACTCAACTGGTAAGAGGAGAGGTGTCCAGTCAGCTAGAGTGTGTCCTCCTGGACACCAGCATCCAGAAGGATTTGTTCACTGTTTTTACTGAAGGAATGGGGACTGTGGCTTATTCTGAAAGTGTACAGTGGAGTTGTGTCAAAAGCACCGTTTATTTATTTATTTTTGGCAGCGTGCAGCTTGCGGGATCTTAGTTCCTCAACCAGGGATCAAACCCGTGCCCCCTCTGGTGGAAGCGAGTAGACCACCAGCGAAATCCCCAAAGGTACCTTTTAAAGTTCAACTTTCTAATTTTCTTTCTTTCTTTTTTTTTTTTGACATTTTAATTTTATTTATTTATTTATTTTAAGTATTGATTTTATTTTATTTTTTAAATAATTTTCTCTTGCAGCTGTGAGTCCTAACTCAAATTTGCTTTTCTTTGAATAAGATTCTTTCTTCACAATTGCTGGTTCCAAGCTTATGTGGGCCCAGATATTTCTTGGTTACCTTTCATGGCATTTCTTTGGCTAACAGGCTCTTCCACTTTCTGCAATGACTTTCAAACCTCCTCCTCCCTCCTTGCCTCTCCTACCTTTCCATCTTCCCCTTTCTGTCTCAGCACGTGATTTTGCCTTTTATTACACGCAGAAATCAGAACCATCAGACAAGAAAACAGAAATCAACAAACTTCAATTTCCAGACCTCACTGACCTATCTTGGTATCACTCCATCATTTTTCTTCTCGTCCTCTGGTTACACAGAAACCATTTCACTCCTGTTCACTATGACCAGGATCCCAGTGGGGACCTCACACCAGCAGTGATCCCCACTCTTTCCTGTTCTTCCTCTACTTCTGTATGGACTCTTCTCCTTGCCATCAAATATGCTCAGTTTATTACAACATGCAGTGGATCTGTGTCTGGCTGCCCAGTCTCCATTCCTCTTTCTGGGGAAAACACCCTGTTTGCAGTCCTGGTGGGTCCTGTGTGATGCTCCTAGAGATGAATTTGACCAGATATTGCTCTCACCATCCCAGGACAGAGAGCACATGGATATAGCTCAGTCAAATGAGTTCTCTTGTTCCCCTTGGAGAAGGAAATGGCAACCCACTCCAGTGTTCTTGCCTGGAAAGTCCCAGGGATGGCAGACCCTGATGGGCTGCCGTCTATGGGGTCGCACAGAGTTGGACACAACTGAAGCGATTTAGCAGCAGCAGCAGCAGCTCCCCTGGTTCTTTGAATTTCAAACTGAGAGGCACAGGAAGGACAGACAATTGGAAGCTTTCCTTCCAGGGTGGTGATAGGGCGAGATGGTGGGGTGCTCCCTGATGCTGAGGTGCTCCCTGATGCTGAGGTGCTCCCTGATGCTGAGGTCTACACTCACCCGAGGAACCAAGACCAGCTCTCCAGCATTAGCTTCCATCCCAGACTCCTGATATCTTCCAACACATTCCTTTTTTGCTTAACTTTGCCAGTTGGTTTTTGTTGCTTGAAATCAAGAAAACCCACTACATGATGCATCATATTTAAAAAAGTGAGCCAAACACAATATCAACACCAAAAAAAAAATTTTCTTTCTTGCTCCTGCGCCCCTTTCCCAGTGACACTTTCTTACCTCTCTTTCCGGCCACCCATAAGAGCTGACTGCACAAGCGGTCTTCCATCTCCCGCCACACCCCTTCATTCCCTCCTCCATCTGCCCCGGTGGCTTCTGCTCCACTGCCTTGTTGAAGCTGTTTGCTCTAAGTGCCCAGGGTCACAGCAATGTCCTGGTCTCCCTCTTTCCTTTTTGGCTGGTCCTTATCAGTCTTTAAGCACGTGGTCAGTCACAGATGCCAACTCCAGTATTCTTGCCTGGAGAATCTCATGGACAGAGAAGTCTGGCAGGTTCACAGGGTCGCAAAGAGTCAGACACAGTTGGAGCAACTGAGCCTGCATGCACTCACGGGTGAGTCTGTACTTCCTGAAAACCTATCCAGTCCTGTGACTTCAGGGTCCTCTGTGCCCATGATGCTCAGACTTCCCTGGGGAACCACAGTTTCTGTGTCATTCACCTCTCCACCTGCTGCCCCCCATGGAACTCCTGAGACCATCACACCTGCTCCTTTTCGGTTGGGCTCCAAGTCTCAGGAAATGGCGCTTGGCCCATGGGGTCTTAAGCCAAGTGCCTCCTCTCTCTACCAAAGTGATCAACAAACCCCACCCCACTCCCACTTCATGCAGTCCTAGCTTGTATCTCCAGAACCTAATGCAGGAGGAGCTTGTTAAATATTTGATCAAATGACTGATAGCAGCAAGAACACTCTGCAGAACATTTAACCTCTCTCTTTCCTATCGCCCTGTGAGGTAAGAATAATTATTCTGCAGATGAGGAAACCAATATTCAAAGAGAGGGATAGCTTGGCTTGGGTGTGGGATCACAGAACCAGTGAATATGTGGGATGTTGAGGTTGTAATTCCTGTTTGAGTCTTCAGGTGTCTGGACTAGACGCCAGACTTGGGGCTACAGAAAGTGAATGGTGCAGGCTCTCGCCTGGGCTTCCCAGTTTCCACAGGCTGGGGAACTTTGTGCAGGTCCCCTCTTGATGTTAGGTGGAGGCACAAGGCTCGGGGAGACCAGAGAAGTGAGGCTGGTGCCTGAGGTCTTCCCAGACTGGAAGAGCAACAGAGATGGCTCTCCCTTTCCGGCTACTGAACCAGAGGGGTGCAGACCCTTCAGTAAAGCCTGGACAAGCAAATCAATGGTCCCTGCAGCTGGGTTCAACAGAAAAGAATCGATACTGGGACTCGATTCTCAGAGACAAGGGCCCTGGGGATGGGTGATAGAAATCCCTGGAGAGCAGAAGGGGTAAGGAGCTGTCTGGGCCTGGGGAGGCATGTTGGGAGCCTGTGCCTAAGGAGCCTGCTGCCTGAACTGGAAACAGTTCTGGGCATGGAATCTATGGGGTTGAGGTTGTGGGGCCGGATGGAGGGCCTGGGTCTTGAAGGCGCCATGGACGCAAAGCTCGAAGGACCAGGCTCGGTGGTGGGGTCTGCAACAGTGAACCTGAGAGGGTTGGAACTATGGGGTCCAGGGCTTGGAGAATGGGCGTCTGCAGGGTGGGTCTAAGACGGACCCAACTAGGTGTCCCATGCGCCTGGGTTCTCGAGGGCAGGACTTGAAGTCCCTCACTATTGAAGGATGGGGGCCAGGGTGATCAAGAACATGGGGGCTGGGTGGCGAGTAAGAGGGTCTCCTGAGGGGCTCTTAGACCTCTGTGCTGGGCGTGGTACGCCGAGAGAGCAGGGCTCTTTGGACTTGCGCTGCGGAGCTGGAGGATTGTAGGGAGCCGAGCCTATAAGGTTGGGGACGTTGGGGTTGGGTCGAGAAGCGGCGGGATGTCGTTGGGAGGCCTGTAAAACGAGATCATGGTGGGGGCGGGGCCGAAAAGACGGGACGGTGAGACTTGCCGTGAAGAGTGGGTCGGGAAGAGGGACTAGGGGCTCGCGGGGCAGAGTCGAGGGGATGCTCGTGGGGCTGTAGGTTGGCTGGGGGTACGGAGCGCGGAGGGGCCAGGGGGCGGGGCCGGGGCGGGGCCTGGGCCGGGGGCGGGGCCGGGGGTCGGGGGCGGGGCCCGGGGCGGGGCCGGGACGCCGGCGTGGGCGGTGGAGCGCGGGGGCGGGCCCAGGTGAGCGGGGCTACCGCCCCCTTCGTCCCTCCTCCCCCGGCCTCCCCCCGCCCCTCAGCCACCCAGCTGCGCCTCCTGCTCCCGCTCCGCTGGCCGAGCGGACGGCGGCTGGCGGCGTCTTCGGCCCAGGCCAGGTCCAGGTCCGGCTCGGCTCCATCTTGGGCCGCTGCGCCGGGCACCTGTGGCGGCCACAGGAGCAGCGCTTCCGCCGGCCTCCGCGGCCTCGGGCTGGCAAGAGGGTGAGAGGCCAGCTCCGTGCTCGCCCGTGTTGGGGCGAAGGAGGGTGGGATGGGCGGCACCTCCCCTTCTTGCGCCCGGGAACCCCACTCCTCACCTTTCCCTGAGCCCCGACCCTACGCATCCCGGCCCCCGCCCGGTGCTCAGCGGCCCCCGGGGCTGCACCCCTCCTCGCATCTCTGGGCTCATTGCCTGAACTATCCCTTTTTCCACGTCTCCTCTGCCCATCCTCCCATTTCTCAATATTCAGTGCCCAGGACCTCGTCTCTTTCTGCCAGCCCCCACCGTTCTTACCGCTTCTTCCCCCTTCCTTCCTCTTCCTTTTTCCATCCCCACCCCTCATCCACTCTCCTCCCACCGCCCCCAGCCCCCGCCCTCCCTTCACTCTCGCTCCTCCTGCCCTCCATCCCTGCCCGCTTACCCCGCAGCCCCCTCTTCCTCCAGTCGCAGTCTTTGCTGCTGGGAAGGTCTGGAGCCCTGCTTGGGGGTCATATTGAAGACCTTCTCCGGAGTCCAGGTGGGCTTTGTGTGGGAAGGCAGGACAAGGGCCCCTTGCCCTAGGGGAGAGTGTACTTGCGGTGTGTTCAGGCCTTTGGCCCTCAGCTGGACGCGGCCTGTCTGTCTGGTGCGCAGAGTGCAGCTGGTGGGTGCTGTTTCCTGCAGGCTCACACAACAGACGGGCCTATGTGTTGGCCCCAATGGGTCCATGGGTGTGGTGTGGGCCTATACTGGCTCATGGGAGCCCATGGCCACGCAGGTAGGAACACACCAGCCACCTGGGCTGCTTCAGGTTTGGGGCAGCTGGGCCAGGAGGCTGACCCTTTTCATCTCCGGTTCCTCTTGGGAAGTATGGGTAAATCCTCCTCAGGGGAGGAATCTCTTGCCTGGTGGGATCTAGGCCTCTCTGTGGTGAGCAGAGCTGGGTCTGGGACCTCTGCCCCACGGTTCCCCAGAACCCTTTCCTGGCACAGCTTGTGACGTGGGCGCTTTGTTCTTAAGACTCCTTCATCCTCTGTGAAGGGCAGGTTTTGTGCCTCCACACACTTCTCAGTAGCTCAGGAAGGCTCCCTGCTGCTTTCCCCAGCTTTGGCCCTGTCAGTCCTGTCAGGCCCTCCTTTGCTGGGATGGATCAGACCACCTACTGGAGGTCGCCACGCCCCTTATTATACGAGGAGGGGTTTGGGTGGTGTGTGTCCCTACCTGGTCCCTAAGAGGTAAGTTCATATCTCAACATTTGAGGAGTCTGTGTGTGTCCGTATGCATGCATGTATGAGTGGACGTATACATATTCTCCCACGCTGAGGTTTAGAATAGACTTGGAAACTGAGATGATGGCGACATTGGGAGCACTGGTGGTGACTGTCACCATCCTAGGAAGATTAAGAAGCAAACCAAGCTGCCCTATAATCTAAATGGCTTCCTAAAAGCCACCTTTCTACTCCTACCCCCACTTCCAAGTCCTGTGATACCTTGAGCACAAGTCACTCTTGATGGGAGGAAGAAAGGTAAGATTATTATCAATCACTGTTCCAGGCAGTCCATATGCCATCACATTATGTCTTCACAACAGCCCTGCAGAGTGGGGATTTATTTCTGATTTGCAGATTGGGGAAACTGAGGCTCAAAGAGGTTAGGGGTCTACCTGAGTGTGCATATGTAGGAAGGGCAAGAGCCTGGATTGGAAGTGTACCCCTTTGCTTCACTTGTTCGTCCCTGGCTCCGAAGTTCATCTGATCAGCTCTATTGCTTCCTGGGAGGCCTCTATTCTTGGGGGTAGGTGGGGTGTGAAAAACCTTCTTTCGATAGCGTACCTCTATGCAACTCCCCCTGAAGCTCTTCCCTCGATCAGCCTGGGAAGGCCAGCTGGGGTTCAGTGGTGGGTTCTTTGACATTTCTGAGCTGTTCCAGATCTCAGATTGTCACCTGCCATTTGTGGAGGTGGGCTAAGGAAGGAAACTAACAAGAAATATAACCTCCCACTCCCCTGGGGTCTTTGTGGTCACTACTTTCACTCTGAGTGACGGCCAGCCCTGAGCATCAGGCAGCCACCTGGTGAGGCAGATGCCGCAGTACCTGCACTGGCAGCTTCTCGACAGCTCCTGGCAGAGACTGTGTGTGCCCCCAGCCTTGGCTTGTTTCGTCAAGGAGACCAAGGTCTGGCTTCCTCTGGCCCTCCTCCAGGGTAGGTGGGGTTCAGTCAGAGGCTGTGTGGGCTGTCCAGATAGGACTTCCTTCGGGTTCCTGGGCTTGGGGCTCAGTGGCTGTCCGCCTGCCAGGACCCATCGGTGACCACAGCCTTCCTAGCCAGCAGGCCTCCTTCTGTCTTTCTGAGTCTCGGCTGCCTACAGAGCTGCTAGAAGCAGGTAGGGTGAATGGGCATCCAGGCTTTGCTCTTACTTGTTCACTTGTTCCACTGGCATGTCATGGGTACCACTGGGTACCCATGTGTTGGGTGCTGGGACTCCAGTTGAGTCATGGCAACACTAAATAAAAAGGGATGCCCGTGGAAGAGTGATAGTGTCCAGGACGGAGGTCTGCACTATTCTCAAGAGGGAGCACAGAGAACCTCAGGCACTCCTGAGTTTGATTCCTGGCTTAACCACTTACCAGTTGTGTGCCCTTGAGCAAGTCACTAAACCTCTCTGAGCTTTGGTTTCCTCTTCTGCAGAATGGAGACGATGACTTATGTCCTGAGATTGCTCTTACTCTCACATACAGTGCTGGAAAGGAGACGGCACATGCCTGCCACATGGTGGGTGGCTGGGCACTTGGAACTGCTGTTCTTGTTATCATCACCGTGATTGTTATTGGCTTTGTTGACCTTCTCTCTTTATATGTCCACCTTAGAGCCTGAGAGCAGGGCCTGGGCCATAGTCTTTTCTTGCCTATTCATCATTTTCCTGACTCTTCCAGGGACCAGTCTGGCTTCAGCCCCGAGGAGCAGCTAGGACAGGAGACTGCTGCCCAGGCTGGTAACATGTGTCTTAGAGCTGCATGGTCATCGGTAACAGTATGTGGCCCTTTAAATTTCAATTTTGTTGTTTACTCCCGAAGTCGTGTCTGACTCTTGCAACCCCGTGGACTGTAGCCTGACAGGCTCCTCTGTCCATGGGATTTCCCAGGCAAGAATACTGAAGTGGGTTGTCATTTCCCTCTCCAGGGCATCTTTTGGACTCAGGGATGAAACTCACGTCCCCTGCATTGGCAGGCAGATTCTTTACTACTGAGCCACCTGGGAGGCTCTAAATTTCAGTTACTTAAACAAAATTAGCAAATCAGTTGCTGAGTTGCACTAGCCATCTGTCAAGAGCTCAGTGGCCCCATGTGACCAGTAACAACCATACTGGACAGTGCAGAGCAGCATGTTTTCATCACTGCTGAAAGCTGTGCTGAACTGGGCTTCACAGCAAGCCTGGAACTCTAAGGGGACAGGTGCTCTGGAAACAGCCTCACCATTGGCTTGAGCAGCCACCAGCCATCTCCTGAGCTCTGGGGCAACAGGAAGTTTTAACGTACAGAAACTGAGTTCCTGAGAGCCCTTCCCACACTGCCTTTCAGTGGCCTTGCTCGCCTGGCCAGGTGGCTGGTTTCGCGGCAGTTCTTATTAGCACAGGCTGGGAGGGCAGGACTGGGACTACCCGAATTGCCGCTGTTGCCTGCCATCCCCACCCTGCTTCTCCAGCATGTCCTGCTAGGCTGGGAGTCTCAGAGTGATGTTCCTTATTCATGACTTCGCCCTGGGCCAGGCTGCCTCATGCCCTGACCCCACTCCCTCTCTCTGGGTCCTGCCCAGTCCCCAGCCTGCTGCCCCCTTCTTGTGATCTGAACATATGCCTCCTGCTTTCTGCTCACCCTGTTCCTTGTTCCGTCCTCCCAGGCATCATCTCCTTCTTCTCTCTCCAGACCCAACCTGCAGGTCTGGAAGAGTCTGTATGGCTAGAGAAAGGGACAAGAATGGCTGGAAGGGAGCAGGGGCAAGAGAGGACATGTGTCTGATTGGTGGTTACAGGTATTCCCTACTTTTCAAAAGTTTGCTTTATTCCACTTCACTTTCATGGGAGACCTACATTAATTAGTAACTGTTTTCAGTAATGGAAAGAAATCCGAAGAGTTTTACAAGACAAGGTAATTGCCTCTTTACACTATTTTGGCTTATGAAAAGGTTTCATAGGAATACTCTTCTTTCAGACAGTGGGGGTGGCCTGTATTGGACCCCATTTGGTGGGCACAGCAGATCTGCATCAGTTCCATGTTGCCTGATCTCAACAGCATGGCACACAGAAGGTGCTCATGAGTTGGCAGCGGGAGGAGTGAACAAATGCCAAGTCCTAAAGGGCTGATACGGGAGCCTCTCCTGCCCTTGGAGCATGCAGTGGGAGCCAGGAAACGCCTTCCCCTTCACAGCGGCCAAGACTGAGCCCCAGAGACGTGACAACCCAGCCAGGCCAGGCCAGAGAGGATGGGGAGGGAGCGTGAGAGAACCCAAGGTGTTTTCAGTGAGCCCGGCATTCATGTCTTTCTCATCCCCAAGACTTCTCTGCCCCCCACTGTGTACCAAAGAGGCTCCAGTCCAAGTAAGTGAGATGGTGATGGTTCTGGGAGGAACCAGGGTAGTGTCCATCAGTCCAGCTTTACTGGTTATTAAAATACTGTAATAGTTCTGTGCTGATTGACTAAGAGCTATTGTCTCAAAGCCCCAAGCCCCCAGGCCCCAGCAGGCTCGGCCTAGCCCCTGGCTCCCCCTCCCCCATAAACCAGCAGTAGAGTCAGCCACTAGCCTTCTGGATGGCCTCTAGGGGCTCACCCTAGGGCTGGTTCTGATCCCTCAGTTTTGGTGTTTAGAAACGTCATCCTGGCTATGTGTGGTGACCTTGATTTGAAGCGTCTGGCTCCTGTCATCACTTTGCTTGTGGCTCTGACTGGTCAGGCAGGCTGAGACTGAAGCTGTCCCCTCAGTGTGCCTTGCACTGTGTGAGCCCTCTCTCTCTCCTGCAGGCAGCCATGAGATCCAGCCGTCCTGAGCCGGATATCCCGGAACCCCTCAGTGCCCACCCTCAGCCCCTGTCCCGAAGTTCCTCCAGCCTGCTGGGTGAAGGCCAGGGGCAGAGGCCAGAGTATCGCAAGAGAGCCAGCAGCGTTGTATGGCAGGCCCAGCTTGGTGAGGCCAGCACTGGCGCCCAGGTCCCGGAGGCGGAGGGGCTGCAGGCTGAGCGCGTGGAGCAGGCACAAGCCTCCAGCCCCCAGCTGCAGCCCAGCGCCGTGGGCCACTGGCGCAGCAGCACTGTGGGCAACGTGTCCACTGCGGGCGGCAGTGGCCTGAGTCACCTGCGGGGCCCTAGCGCTGCCGCTATGCAGAGGAGCCACTCGGGCCTGGTTCGCAGCACCCAGATCCGGGGTCACAGCGGTGCTCAAAAGGCCAGCCTCAGCTGCTCAGCCCTGGGCAGCTCGCCTGTCCACAGGGCTCGGCTGCAGCCCAGCAGCACCTCGGGCCAGAGTGCCCAGACCCCTGCAGGCTTGGAAAGGGACCTGGCTCCGGAGAACAAGACTTCAAACTCAGCCTGGACACTGGAGAGTCAGGTGTGGGTGCCACCAGCTGCCTTGGGAGGCACAGTGACCCACAGCAGCAGCCCCAAAGCCACTGGCCAGTCGGCCACCGCCTCCTGCCACGCTTTGTCTCCAGCAGCCCTGCTCTGTGGCATGAGGGAAATGGGGGCCAGCAGCTGCTGCTATGGCTTGCCTGCCCCAGGGATTCTGGCCTTTCCCAAATTAGTGGCATCAGTGAGTGAATCTAGGCTGCAGGCTCACCGTGGGGTGAAACTCCGGTGTACGTTTCCTGGGGGGCTTCCTGGGCACTCCCACTGCTGTGCCCACCCTTGGGGTCCCACAGGGTTAGCCATGGAGCCTAGTGCCAGGACCAAGGATATGTGGACCATGACCTCAGCAAGTGACTTGGCCCCTGTCTTGGCTTCCCCTCTGTCAGCCCAGGATGCTGGTGTTCAAGCAGCCCCCAAGGCCGTCTGCAAGGCAGTGGCCACTAGCCCACCTCTGGAAGCCCCTGTGGCCCTGCACCTGTTCCCGGAGGTGACTCTGGAGTCCAGCCTGGCAGCAGCGCCATCTCCTGTGCGGGACGTACGATGGGATGCTGAGGGCATGACATGGGAGGTCTATGGAGCTGCAGTGGACCCGGAGGTGCTCGGTGTGGCCATCCAGAAGCACCTAGAGATGCAGTTTGAGCAGCTGCAGCGGGCCCCTGCCAGCGAGGACAGCCTGTCTGCTGAGGGTAGGAGGGGGCCACTTCGAGCTGTCATGCAGTCCCTGCGGCGCCCCAGCTGCTGTGGCTGCTCCAGTGCAGCCCCCGAGTGAGGAGCTGCAGCCCCTGGAGCTGCCCGGGGTGCGTGGACTCAGCCCCAGGGGCGGTGGGGTCCCCGTGCTCTTTGGATCCACAGGCACCCACCGACACATCTCTGTCCTCTGCTGCCCGCAGGTCACAGGACTGCAGCCTGGGGGTTCCCTGCCCCCGGCAGTCGGGCTAGTTTATAAGGGCTTGATTCCCAAGAGCCACGTGCGGGCTCTGAACTTTGGGACAGTTTCAACACTGTATGTAAGGGGGATCCTGACTTCTCTGTAAAAACCCTTGATCCAGTCTCTGTTCAGAACTCTGCCATGATTTCCCCCAGGCCTCTTTGTGACTTTATTTTCACAGCAGTGCTGAGATACAACAAATTCCTGACATAAGAGTTGGGGTCTCAAGTGGCAAGGGCTGTCTAAGTCTTTAGGGAAGGGAACTGATGTTGTCGAGGCGTCCTGTGTGCCACACGCTTGCCAGCTCCCTTTCCTGAGTCTTCACCGTGTTTTACAGACACAACCACAGACATTTGGCAAGACTGCAGCTGCCACGCGCAGGCTGGACAGCTCACAGTGGTGGGCTAAGAGCAGAGCCGGGGGCTGGCTGAAGCCTGGTGTGTTTTCCTGCAGCATGTGGTTGGCAGAGCAGGGCAATTGTGAACAAGAATTTATTGAGCCCATATTCATTGCCAGGTTTTGTGGCTTCCTTGGGGAAGAAGCTGCCTGTGCCCTTGTTGAGCTCACCATGTATTGAGCATTATAGAGGGCTGCAGGGTACTTCTCGGAGCCAACCGCCTGGTAGATGATTGTGTTAGGGTCTGACAAAGGTTAGTGCCCTGCTGAGAGTCACTTGGCATGGGAAGGTGGAGTCAGGACCCACATGCAGCCCTGCCCGTGACATGGGCCTGTTCCTGGGCCCCCTTCTGCACCCAGGAATCCAGGATCTGACAGCCAGCATATTCCCCATCCCCAGGGGAACAGCACTCTCGAGGTGGAAAGGACTCGCAACAGTGGGTTAACTTTTAAAGCAGTAGTGACAAGAGGCAGGAGGAACCAGGTGAGAAAGGCAGGTTTCAGGTCAGAATGCATCCCAAGACCCAGCATGGGGCTTTCATATTCCAACATGTGACTTTCTCTCTCCCAGCTGAGGCTGGGTGAACTGCCACTCCTGCTTGACAATAACAGCAGATCAGAGCTGCTTCTGAGGGTGGGCCTGGGGCAAAGGGGTGGTGCGGTGTGCAGGAGGGCACTTGACTTTATCTCCCTTTTAAAATGTGATCAAGCAGGTTGTCATGAGGGTCTTGACACCATGTAGCCTGGGGTCCTGGGCCTGTCCATCCCTCCATGTGTGGAATGGGGCAGGCGAGTCCACTCTCGGGAGTGACATGTGGGCACCAGGGTGTCCTCATCTCTGGCCCCTCACGGGAGCACCAAGAACCCCAGCTGTGGGGACACAAGGGGAGGGGTGATGAACTGGCGTAGGAAGTCACCTTCACACAGGGCCAGAGCTGAGCAGGGTCTTGAGGGCACAGTGAGGCTGGACAGGTGGGTGAGTGGGACGTGGCTACTAGGCAGAACAGCCTGGTCAGAGGCTTTGGAGGTTCCTGTCCTGCCTGGGTTGTGGTGAATCATTGAGGTAAAGGCTGTATTGGGGTGTTTGTCGAGTTGGGAGGCTGGTAAGGGGGTCCCAACTGTGAAGCTCCTGGTGTGACTATGGAAGGGGGCTTTATAGGAGCTGTGGATGCAGGAGTGGGGCCAGATTTCAGTACAGTAATATCCCTTTGGCTGCCATGAGGGGAGACTCGTGTGGAAGAAGTGGGAGGCGGGAGCCTGAGCGGGGGGAAGGGGAGGGGTACTTGGGCACGGGAGCCAAGGAGGGGCCTGTTAGGGGGAAATGGAGCGGGTAGCTGGGGCTGAGCACGCATACTCACACACAGTGTGTGGCGGATTTGGGAAGGAGGAGTTGCAGAAAGCTGCGGTTTCCAGTTTGAATAAAAGGAGATGAAGCTACCACGTGGGACAAGGTGGGAGGCCGGGGAGGGGCAGGTGAAGGGCCATATACCCCAGGGCTTTGTGGGCACCAGTGACACCCTTCATGAAGAGACTTTCTCCTCTGTCCTACACAGGCTGTCCTGTGCTTATTCTCCACATACCACCCCTACATGCTGCACCTGGTATGCCAAGACAGCAGGCTGGGATGCACCCTGAGTGGGAAGGGCCAGCCCAGCCTCCCACCTGCCTCATCACGACCGAGGTGAAGGCTGGCAGGGTGGTGCTGGACTCCAGCCTGGCCTGTGTCTGACCTTGGTGCTGTGCGTAGCTGGGGCCCACAGAACAGCCCCCCTAGGTAAGCTTGCCACCCCCAAACAGTGGAAAAAGAGTGTCCTTGGCCTCACTAACCCAGGCTGCACAGCCTCTGCGGATAGGTCTACTTGGAGGAGCCGAAGCTTCATTTCCAAATTCAACCTGGAGGCCCAATCCGCCACCCCACTTCCTGGGCAGGCCTGGCTGGCAGTGGTTGAGGGTCCCAGGACGTGGCCACCGGCTTCCTTTATAGGGCTTCTCCTCTCAGACTCCAGGTTTCTGTCCAGACTTTCTGGGGCCCCGTCAGGCCTGGCTCTAGGAGGTGGTGGATTTCATTGTGTGTACATTTGTTTCGCTTAGAATTTGAAATAAAGTAACGGAGGTCGCAACTTTGCCAGGGAAGGATTTTGTTCTGGTAGATTCTGTCCCATAGAACATCCTCCAGATTCGTAGAGCTCCCCATCCAGGCAGGAATCTTCTTCCCTCATCTCCAGGGATTTTCCCTCTGTCCACTGGCTGTCCATCCTGGCAACCTGGGCCCCCGATAGCAGAAGCCTGGCTCTCTGACGCTTGTCCCCGTGGGCCTGGCCAGGACACAGGGCGTGCATCTCCTGTCCAAATCGAAGTCTGCGATCACCCCCGCAGGGACCACCAGTTCACCCGGGGAAGAAGCTGTCCCTGCCAGAGTGTGGGCTACTGGTGAGTGGCCTGAGATCACAGTGTTGGGGCAGGGAGAAAAGCAGAGAATGGCCCTTTCTCACTGTGACATCACCTCCCGAGTTAGCTAAATTGGGTCTCTGTGCCCCAGAAGTACTGAATTTTTATTTCACTGTGGGCCAGTGAGGTCTTCCCAATACAGGTCCTGACATAGGATATGGAGGGGATACTATAGTTTAGTGCAGTAAAACTCGAATTGAATCCTGGATCTCACCTATAGTTATGAGACCTTGGGCAAGTTACTAAAACCTCCCTGATCCTCAACTTCCTCATCTATAAAACGGGGATACTAATGGTGCCTCCTCCTTTGGTTCGCTGCGTGGGGTAAATGAAGAACCCACACCTGGTGCCTGGCGCTGACCCCTACTGTTGCTGAGTGCAGCTCCCGCAGCCACCAGTAGGGGCGAGCTTCTGCCCTGCTAGTTTGACTGATTGAGGCCCACGTTCCGTTTCCCTAACCCTCCTTCATTAAAGAGCCTCTGTCCATGTCCTTCACTCTCTGCTTTGAAATATGCTTGAAAGGGAAAGTGTTGGCTGCTTAGTCGTGTCTGACTCTTTGTGACCAAATGGACTGTCGCCCACCAGGCTCCTCCGTCCATGCAATCCTCCAGGCAGGAATACTGGAGTGGGTAGCCATTTCCTTTTCCAGGGGATTTTCCCGACCCAGGGATCAAACTCATGTCTCCAGCATTGCAGGCAGATTCTTTAGTGTCTGAACCACCAGGGAAGCCCTGAGCCCTACTTGGGACACATTTATTCTGGCCCTGGTCCTTTGAAATGCTGGCTCCCAGAGAAATGTTAAGGAGAACCATCCCACCTCTCTCTGCTAGTCTACAATAGGCTTCCCAGAAGCTTTTCATTTTCCAGCATCTTTCTTAAGAAAAGACACCACGTGCTTTCTCAGCATCCTATAAACGTAGGAAGCACAGTGCCTCATTAGCGTCCATTCCAGGAGCAGTGGGGAGGCTCTGCAGGACCTGCAGCCGCTGCTGTGGTACTCTTTCTCCCCCATCCCATGCTTCTCCTTACTTATTTTTCATCTTTATCTTTTTGACTGCGCCAGGTGGCATACATGATCTTTATTTCCTCACTGGGAATCAAGCCTGTGCTGTCTGCGTTGGGAGCACGTCTTGTCTACTGGACTGCCCAGGGAGTCCCCCTTCCCGCACCCCCACCCCCCACCCCGCTCCACCCCCCCCCCCGTTGTTGTTTAGTCACATCTGACTCTTGCCTCCGCATGGACTATAGTCTGCCAGGCTCCTCTGTCCATGGGGTTTTCCGGGCAGGAATACTGCAGGGGGTTGCCCTTTCCTTCCCCGGGGGGTCTTCCTGACCCAGGGATTGAGTGTGTATCTCCTGTGTCTCCTGCATTGACAGGTGGATTCTTTGCTGCTGAGACACCAGGAAAGCCCAAAGTATCCCCTATTTCTCTTTAATTTCAGTTCTCCCTTTCTCCTTTTCTGCATCATGTCTTCTCTGCCCCCAGAAGCCTTCTGTCTCCCCACCATCCGTCCCACCAGTTCGCCCTCTGCTTCCTCCCCTTTATGCCAAGGCTTTGTCTTCCCTTATTCCTTCTGCTCCAAACAGCAGTTTCTCTCTTCTTGTGGCCAGGGTCCCTGCGTTCCTGGTTTTCACTATTCTAGGCTCTTCTTTCCACCTGTGCCTTTTCTCTTTGGACAAAACTCGAATGGCTTAAGCCTGAAAAATAGCTTCTGAGCCTCTCCCTGGAGGAGGAGGCCTTGCTGGGACGCCTGGGGCTGCTTTGCCAGGGGGTTTCCGTTGCTTTTGTTCAAAGAGAGAGAGCACTTTCCAGTGGTCCTGCCGGCTGAGCGAAGAGGCTTTGGTCTGGCTAGAAGGGCACCCTGTCGGTCATCAGTTTTGGTGGCCTTTATGGGGCCCTGAAAAAGTTGGCTTAAAGCTCAACATTCAGAAAACTAACATCGTGGCACCTGGTCCCATCGCTTCATGGCAAATAGATGGGGAAACAATGGAAACAGTGTCAGACTTTACTTTTGGGGGCTCCAGAATCACTGGAGATGGTGACTGCAGCCATGAAATTAAAAGATGCTTGCTCCTTGGAAGAAAAGCTGTGACCAACCTAGACAGCATATTAAAAAGCAGAAATGTTACTTTGCCAACAAAGGTCCATCTAGTCAAAGCTATGGTTTTTCCAGTAGTCATGTATGGATGTGAGAGTTGGACTGTGAAGAAAGCTGAACACTGAAGAATTGATGCTTTTGAACTGTGGTGTTGGAGAAGACTCCTGAGAGTCCCTTGGACTGCAAGGGGATCCAACCAGTCCATCCTAAAATAAATCAGTCCTGAATATTCATTGGAAGGACTGATACTGAAGCTGAAACTCCAATACTTCGGCCACCTGATGGGAAGAACTGAGTCATTGGAAAAGACCCTGATGCTGGGAAAGATTGAAGGCAGGAGGATAAGGGGACGACAGAGGATGAGAAGGTTGGATGGCATCACTGACTCGATGGATGTGAGTTTGAGTAAACTCCAGGGGTTGGTGGACAGGGAGGCCTGGTGTGCTGCAGTCCATGTGGTTGCAAAGAGTAGGACACGACTGAGCACTGAACTGAACTGACTGATGGAGCCCTGGCTGGCTAGGTCACCCAAGGGACAAGTTGGGTGCGTGCGGCTTCAGGTAGACCTTTTCTCTTTCATGTTTTCTCCTTGCTTGGCTTGTAATTAGGTTGGGGCATGGCCTGGGCCTCAGGAGGGGCACACCATGCTGTCTTGTCTCTGTTTCCCTCCTGCGTGGAACTGGACTTGTGTCTCAGAGGCAGGGCTGGAGTCAGGGGGAGGAGACTCCTGAGAAGACTTCTGAGACCCCGAAAAAGCCTCAGTCAGGCCCAAGTAGGGAGACTCTGCTGGAGCTAGAATTTTCCATGGCTTACCAAAGAACTATACGTGGGGTGCTAGAGTCTAGCTGGGGAGGAGTGGGCCTCTCACCCTAGGCCCACTTGGCTTCCCTTGTGGCTCAGCTGGTAAAGAATCCTCCTGCGATGAGGGAGACCCGGATTCGATCCCTGGGTTTTGAGGATCCCCTGGGGAAGGGAACGGCTACCTAGTCCAGTATTCTGGCCTGGAGAATTCCATGGACTACAGTCCATGGGGTTGCAAAGAGTCAGACACCTGACCGAGCAACTTTCACTTTCACCTTTCAGGCCCACTTGGCCTATTGCCTTTAGCCTTCTGCTTCTGTTTACATCTCAGTTTTAGCTGTCCAGGGTCTGGGAAGGGAGTTGACAAGGGAGCCATTTTGTTGCAAACTTTGTGGCTTTTGTAAGCCCAGTTTGTGTCTCTTAAGGAAGACTCTCTCGTTTGATTTTCTTTCCCTTCAGACTTGGGGGAATTCAGAGACTTCTTGAGAAGATTTCAACCCAACTCCCTCTGCGCTGATACAGTTCCCTGGACTGCACGGCTGTGGTTGCAGAGGGGCTGGGACCCAGAGCTGGGCGTCGGCCCCGGGCCACTGATCAGGTTGGCCAAGGGAATTTGGTGCAGGGCTGGTACCCAGGCAGCGCAGCCAGGCGGAGGAGCCCGGGCGCCCCCTGGTGGCCGCAGAATCGACTTTCAGAGGCACCTGGGGGCGCAGGTTGGGAGCCACCAACCCCGCCCCGCACGCGGGCGGTCTGGCCCGACCGTCTTCCCCTCCCGCCCTGGTTCGGAGACTCGCGCGGGGTGGGGGCAGGGCGGTCACTGCCAAGTTCGGTCCCTCTGCCGCCTCTCCCCCTTCTGCCACTCCTGATTCTCCACGCCAACCAGGACACCTGAGGGGAAGATTCCAGAGAGGAGGAAAGAGCTGGAGAAGATGGAGGGGGTGGAGTCCAGGCAGGGCCGGGGGCAGTGAGGGGTGCAGGTGAGGGGCAGGCGCGAGACAGGGAGGGGGAGGCGGGAGCGGGGGTGGCGGGGCAATTTCGGCTTTCGAGACAGAAGACCGCTTTAGTGTACTCATACCTATGACTCTAAATGTGAGTTTTACCCTTCCAGGGGGCTGGGTGTAGGAGCCTTACTTTGCAGCCCTTCTGTCTTTACATTTACCCAGAGTTTCTAAATGTGCCCTGTGGCTCCAGTCCATCCTCTTCCCGGGCCATGGAGAGAGCAGGTGTGGACAGCTAGGAGTGTGCCTCCCTCTTGGGGCTCTGACCCTTTCTGACAGAGGGAGTATAGGGGACAGTGGGCTTGAGGAGGGGCCCACAGCAACTGGAGCCTAAAGTTCACTGCAGTGAGGGCTTAGGTTGGGGTCTTTCCCCTGCCACTTCCTGCCTGGCATGGTTTCCACCGCTCCGTCTGGTGCCCAGGGCCAGCTGGGGGTGCCAGGGGTGATGGCAGCCAAGAGAAGTTGGAGGCAGAGCCTGGTCTTTGCAGCCTGTCAGGCAGGAAGACCGGATGGAGCCTCTCAACTGAAGTGTGGCTGAGGGATGTGTCTGGGACCAAAGCAAGAGGAGAGCTTGCACCAGCTGGAGGGAGAGGGAGTGGCTGTGCCCAGGACAAGCCCTTCTCTCTCATTCCAAGCTCAGAAAGCCTCCCTATGGCCGTCTCTCCTTGAGGACATTTTTAAGTTGGAATATGGTTGCGTCTGTCTGCCTACAATGTGGGAGGCCTGGGTTCAATCCCTAGGTCGGGAAGATCTCCTGGAGAAGGAAATGGCAACCCCTCTTCAGTATTGTTGCCTGGAAAATGCCATAGATGGAGGAGCCTGGTAGGCTGCAGGCCATGGGGTTGCAAAGAGTTGGACACGACTGAGCGGCTTCACTCACGCACGATGGTTGCTTTGCACTGTCAGTCTCTGCTGCACAGCAGAGCGAATCAGCCTTCTGTATACACATACCCCCCCTTTTCTGGGTTTCCTTCCCACTCAGCTCAGGCTTCCCTGGTGGCTCAGAGGTGCCTGCAGTATGGGAGACCATACTGGGTCAGGAAGATCCCCTGGAGGAGGGAATGACTACGCTCTCCGGTATTCTTGCCTGGGGAATTCTATGGACAGAGGAGCCTGGTGAGCAACAGTCCATGGGGTCCCAAAGAGTCGGACACGACTGAATGACTCACACTTTCACTTTCCACTCAGGTCACCGCAGAGCACGGAGGGGAGCTCCCTGTGCTTGATAGCATCTGTTTTATGCACAGTGGTGTGTGTATCTGTCACTCCCAACACCCCAATCCACCCCAATCCATCCCATTCTCCCCCCGCCTTGCCCCATCGGCATCCATATATTTCTTCTCTGTGTCATGTCTGTTTCGCAAATAAGATCATCTATACTGTTTTTCTAGATTCCACATATATACTTTATTTTTTTAATTAATTTTTTTAATGGAAGGATAATTGCTTTACAGAATTTTGTTGTTTTCTATCAAACATCAATAAGACTAAGCCATAGGTAGGCCCATGTCCCCTCCCTCTCACATCTCTCTTCCATCTCCCTCCCTATCTCACCCTTCTAGATTGTCTCAGAGGCCCTATTTGAGTATATACTTTAACATATGACATTTGCTTTCCTCTGACTTAACTTCACTCTGTAGGACAGTCTCTAGGTCCACCCACGTCTCTGCAAATGACACAATCTTTTTCTGACTGAGTGCTGTTCTGTTGTCTGCAGACACCACTTCTTGATCTCTCTCCCTGTTGGCCGACACTTCGGTTGCTGCCATGTCCTGCCTATTGTAAACAGTGCTGCGTGAGCACGGCAGTCGCGTGTCTTTTTGAAATGTGGTTTTCTCTGATCCTCGAGAACTGCTTTAATTGCCAATAACTGAATTATGGACCAAAAGTTACCTAAAGGATGAGAATGTTCAATTTCTCACTTAATTATTTCACTTAAGAATCCAGGAGGTCGTTGTTCTCGAGAAAGCTCAGAGGCTCAGTGAAGACATCAGGGATTCAGAGTCTCTCCGTAACTGTGCTCGGCCGTCCTCAGGGTCTGGGCAAGGGCTGTCTTCATGGTCACGGAGGGCTGCAGCCCTCCCAGGCACCACATTCTCGTAATAAACATGGGACCTACAATCTGCCCCAAGAAATCATTGGTACACACAATTAGCCAATTGGAAAAAATAATCACCTTTTATAGCCTCTTGGTGAATGAAGGGATGATAATTGTGGCTACCACACTGCGACACCAAGGAAATGGCAGACGCAGGGATGATATTCTGCATACCTTATTTACCTCTCACAATTTGCCCCACTTCCCAATGACAACTGAGATTCGGAGAGATCAAGTAATTTGGCCTGTTTTATGACCAGGAAATGAGAAACTGGCATTCAAACTCCAGTCTGTGTGACTCTAAGCCTATTTTTTTGCCTTTTTAAAATGAAAGGAATACATATTTACGGTAAGAATCTCAAACAGTACTGACCTTGACTTTTCATTTTTCAACACTGTATGTGTTCATAATAAGAATTTTAAATAGTGTCAAGTGTAGAGTGAAATTTGCCTTGCTCCCCACTGGGCAGTTCCCACAGTTCCCACCAGGAAACTTCCTCTGTAATCATAAACTCAGATTTCTAAATACTTTGTATAAATTAGGCCAATTTAGACACTATTGTGCATTTATTTTTAAAAATTAATGTATCTTGCAGATATAATGTTGCCATATATAGATTCTGCTTTCTTTTTTGTGGATATATTGTATTACATAGAATGTAATTGCTTTTTAAAAAATAATTAAACTAGTCCTTTCTGCTGGGATATGTTATTTCCTATATATTTTGACATTAAAAACATGTAAAAATAAATATCATTATATGTACAGTTTTGTGTGCATGCATAAGAATAAAATTTTCAACTGGTGGTACATATAAAATATCTATATAATTGGCAAATTGGTCTTCAAAAAGATTGCACATTAATACATGAAAATTCTTATTTTCTCAGACTTCTACCAATGTTTGAGTCTTATCAAACTAATGTTTTGGCTGATTTGATAAGTGAAAAATGATAATGCTTATTTCGATTTGCAATTCTTTTACTATGAGTAAGATTCTGTTTAGCCAGACCGCCTAGATGAGAATTCCTGTTTGGTCCTCGGAAGTTGTGTGATGTTGGGTGAGTTGCTGAGCCCCATGATTTCAGTTTCTTCCCCTGTTAAATGGGGGTATGAAAATGACCTTACTAGTTGGATTTCAGGATTTAATGACATCACACATGTAAAGTGCTAGCATAATTCCTAGCTCAAAATAAGGGCTAAGTAAATGTTGTAGCTGTTACTGTTATCTACTTACAGACCACCTGAATCTGTTTATGATCTGCTTGTATATATCTATATTCCATTTGTGTTGGATTCTTCTTCTTCTTGATTTGTTAGAACGCCTTTTTTTTTTTAATAAATCTATATAGTTTTATTAAGACAAAAAACTGACAGTGTTGATATGAAGTTACATTTAAACAAAAGTTTTCACAAAAACCTAACACACGCCTAAAAATTACAATGGAGTTCTAGATGCAGATCAAGACGATGTCAACAACTGATGGATCTCACGACTCAAGACAGCGTTTTGGATTTTAGTTAATTCTTAGGATTAAAAAAATTGTTTTGTTTTAAAGTGAACCACTGCCCCAGTATGAAAATTTATCTTCTCCTGAGACCAGGGCTTTTGAAATCATTCAACTCTTGAACTTGTGCTGTCAGTGACTGAACCCTGCCACCAATGGTTTCAAAGTTCAAAAAACAGAGGCTCCAAGAGTTTTCCACCCTATGAGCACCGGCCCTTGTCTTTCCCTACTCACTTACCTCCTATACCACTCTCTGCCCTTCCCTAAATACTTCACCAGTGGCTTGGATGGAGAAGCTGATATTTGTAACTTCACAATAGGAAAAGAAAGGGTCTTCTTGTCAGTTTCATGAGTAGAACCTCTAAGACAGAATGATCTGCCTGTGTATACACTCCAATAAGACTTTTCCTCCTCAACCAGTTTCCATCTCCCAAATGGCAGCTTTGGTAGCTTCTTATTTCTTTGTTGGGAACAGCATTAAGCTCAGGCAGGGGAATACCTTGGCTTCTAAGTTTCAGGCATTCACAGCTTTTAAACAGTCTCTCACAGTCCTCATTTAGGTTGCCAATGACATTTTTTGAAAGGATACAATATTCTGGACACTGAACCCAATTATCATTAGTTGTTCTTTCCTTTGTTTCACCGTTTCCCCAAATTTTAACAAAAATGATCCTAACCCATCTCCCTTCTTTCCCACCCCACCCTACCCACCCCAAATAATACACCAGTAATAGCCAAAAACTACACACATGCTACGCTGTAAAAATGCAGAGTTAACACTATCGGGAAGAAGGCTGTGTGGGTTGTGGAGATGCTCTTTGAAGATCTACAGTATCTCTTGCTCTCCCACATCCCATTCTACATTTTGTCCTTCATAGAAGGCCCTTTGCTTTTTTTTTCCAGCAAAGTTCAGAACGGGTTGCCTTGAAACACTGACCCTCCTTCCCCTCCACCGGGATGGGTGTGCAAACTGTACAGCATGGAGCGGCTTTGAAGCCCTGGGCTGCTGTAGGGCACAGAAAATATACTGGCTCTTCAAAGGACATCTTCTCAAGCCACCTTCATGGTGTCAAGACAAGGAGAACTCCTTCTTTCCCCACTTGAAACCCACAGTCAGATGTGACAGGGGCTGGTATTCAAGAAAGTTAATTCTTATCATCTTTTTTGTCATCATCCTCTGAGGGGTAAGAATGCCACGTCAGCCTTTCCTCATAGAAGGATATGACAACCTGCGGGCACTTGACATTGGCTTCCTTGGCAGGGACCAGATCAGCCTCATCAGAGTTCTTCCATTTCATTAGGAACATGAGTTCTCCACTGGAGTCCGTAGCTCCAATAATCCGCTCTGGTTCCAAACCCCGGGCAAAGCCTCGTGGCTTTTCTGACTCTTCTTTCTTCTTCTTTGGTTTGCTCTCCTCCCCCTTATCTTCTGAATCAGAATCAGCTTTGCGCTTGCCTCCCTCTGATTGATCTGTCTCGTGTGCTGTTTTCTGTGACTGCAGAAACTCAGCAATGAGATCAGGGCAATCCAGGTTCTCTTCTGGTTCCCATGTGTTATCCTCATCTGAGAAGCCCTTCCACTTTAGGAGATACTCCACTTTGCCCTTTACCACTCGACGGTCTAGAACTTTTTCCACCACATATTCTTCTTCCTCTTCTTCTAGCACCTCCTCCACTTTCTTCTTGTTTTGTTTTTTTTCCCCATAGTGCCCGCCAGCTTTCTGGTATAAAGGATGACGCCGCTCAGAGCAGCGCCCACAAGCCCGAGAGGAATCGGTGCCGCGCTACTGGCGGGACTTGTCCGGCCGGCCGGGGGAGTGGCGACCAGAAAAGCAACAAGCCGGGTGACCACTGTCGAGCCCCCTCACTGAAGCGGCGTACCGCAGGCCCCTGCCAACGGCCCTCCCCTCAGACGAACAAAAGAGCCTCGCACTCTGCGCTGCCCGCCGCCCGCACCGCGCAGGCGCGATGACCCGCCGCACAGCAATCTAGAACGCCTTTTATATTAATAACATGGTTCTTTACATATATGTTACAAGTATTCAGTTCAGTTCAGTCGCTCAGTCGTGTCCGACTCTTTTCGACCCCATGAATCGCAGCACACCAGGCCTCCCTGTCCATCACCAACTCCCAGAGTTCACTCAGACTCACGTCCATTGAGTCTGTGATGCCATCCAGCCATCTCATCCTCTGTCATCCCCTTCTCCTCCTGCCCCCAATCCCTCCCAGTATCAGAGTCTTTTCCAATGAGTCAGCTCTTCATATGAGGTGGCCAAAGTATTGGAGCTTCAGCTTTAGCATCATTCCCTCCAAAGAACACCCAGGGCTGATCTCCTTCAGAATGGACTGGTTGCATCTCCTTGCAGTCCAAGGGACTCTCAGGAGTCTTCTCCAACACCACAGTTCAAAAGCATCAATTCTTCAGGGTTCAGCTTTCTTCACAACTCTCCCATCAGGTTGGTACAAAAGTAATTGTGGTTTTCCATTGTTGAACTTTGCTGTTGGATATTGGAATACGTTTAAAAATAAATGTGATTATGTTATACATCATTTTAATGTGTATTTCTCTCTTTATATTTTTTGGCTAATGACATTACATGCCATTTATTTTCTATTTATTTTAGCTTATAGAAGTGATGTTAGGCAAAAAGCAAATTTGAGTATTTTTTTTTTTTTAATTCGAGTTCAAAATGGGTCATAAGTCAGCAGAGAGAACTCAGAACATCAGCAATGCATGTGGCCCAGGGACTGCCAATGAACGTACAGTGCAGTGGTGGCTCAAGAAGTTTTGCAAAGGAGAGGAGAGCCTGGAAGATGAGGAGTGTAGTGGCGAGCCACCGGAAGCTGACAACGACCAGCTGAAAACCATCATGGAAGCCGATCCTCTTACAGCTACGCGAGAAGTTGTTGAAGAATTCAGCATTGGCCTTTCTATAGCTGTTTGGCATTTGAAGCAAATTGGAAAGGCAAAAACCTTGGTAAGTGGGTGCCTCATTCGGTGACTGAAAAAAAAATTGTTTTGAAGCGTCCTCTTATTCTACGCAACAAAGATGGACTATTTCTCTATCAAATTGTGACATGAGACAAAATGTGGATTTGATATGACAACTGGTGACAACCAGCTCAGTGGTTGGACTGAGAAGTTCCAAAGCACTTCCAGTAGCCAAACTTGTACCAAAAAATGCGCATAGTCACTGTTTTGGGGGTCTGCTGCTGGTGTGATCCGCTACAGCTTTCTGAATCCCAGTGAAACCATTGCATATGAGAAGTGTGCTCAGCAAATTGATGAGATGCACTGAAAAGTCCAACGCTCTCAGCCGGCACTGGTCAGCAGAAAGGGCCCAGTTCTTCTCCACGACAACACTTAACCCAACACTTAACCAAACGTCACATAACCAATGCTTCAAAAGTTGAACAAATTGGGCTACAAAGTTTCACCTCATCCATCTGACCTCCTGCCTATCGACTCCCACTTCTTCAAGGATCTCTTGACAGCTTTTTGCAGGGAAAACACTTCCACAATCTGCAGGAGACAGAAAATGCTTTCTAAGAGTTTGTTGAATCCCAAAGCACGGGTTTTTATGCCCTGGAAATAATTTCTCATTGGCAAAAATGTGTTGACTGTAATGGTTCCTATTTTGATTAATAAAGATGTGTTTGAGCTTAAGAATGGTTTAAAAATCACAGTTTGAAACTGCAGTTAATTTTGTACCAACCTAATACTTTTGTTTACATTAGACACCTTTTTCAGAGCAGTTTTAGGTTCACAGCAAAATTGAGAGGAAGGTCCAGAGTTTCCCCATTTGTTTCCTGTTCCCGCACGTGCACAGCCTCCCCCATTATTGACATCCTCCCCCAGAATGGTACATTTGTGACGACTGATGAACCTACAGTGACATACCTTTATTACCAAAAGACCACAGTGTATATGAAAGTCCATTCTTGGTGGCGCTGGATATCCTGACCCTCTCAACCTTTATGGGGCTGCCTTCTAAGGTACTACAGCAGTGGCTGTCCCTGAGAGTATGTCCCAGCACACAACACAGGTGCTGGGCTGGTCATCCTCCCTGAGCGGACCTTAGGGACCAAGACCTAGAGGAAGAAAGTATCTTCCTTCAGCTCCTTGTTGGCACTGCAGCCTCCTCTGACATTTCCATGCTGCTTCCATCACTGACCCAGTCGAAGGCTTCTGGCCTTGTCCCTGCTCCACTGGTGCTGTTTGTGGGGGTTGGGGTGAGGATGGGGCACAAGCAACCTGGCCAAGCCAGCCTGCAGGGGTCCTTGACTTCTGTACCCACAGTCAGTGGTTGTGGGGCTCCCCCACATTCTGTTTCAGTGGATGACATAAGAAGGGCAAAGGCTGCCGCCCTCTCTCAGCGTTCGTTGTCAAGCACTCATGGAGCATCCCCTGTGTGCAAGGAAGTGGGCCCCAGAGATGCAGAGCTGAGAGCTCTGTGGAGCATCCTCCCTGTCCAGGGCCCCTTGGGCATCCTTGGTCCAGCTCTGGGCAAAAGAGGAAGCAAAGTAGGGTAGGTGAGTAGCTGGGTGAGCATGCAAAGATGCTGAGCTGCACCGCCGCACGACAACCCAGAGTGCTCTGCCTCCAAAGCAAGGCTTCTCTGGGCCCCTGCTCCACTTCCCGCCTGGGACAGCCCAGCTCTGAGACTTCCATGACCCATGGCATGGAGGACTGCAAGAGATTTCTGACTCCCTCAGGCACCCTTTCTGCTGCGGCCACTGCTTTTTACTTATTTATTTTTAAGTTTCAATTTTTAAGATAGTAGATTTACAGATTCATTGCAAAGAGTCTAGAGAGTTCTTGTATACCCCTCACCCAGCATAGAGCCATGGTGTATTTATCCAAAGCTCAGAAATTAACCCTGGTACAAGACTAACTAACCTATAGGCTTTATTCAGTGGTCCCCAGGTTTCATTTTGATGTCCTTTTTGTTCCAGATCCCTTCCAGGAGCGCCCATTGTGTTCAGTAGCAACCACTGCCTTTTAATGCACCTGTGAAGTTCCTGCCCTTCCCTCCAGGCCTTTCCCTTCCTTTTCTCTCCCACTCTTCCCCTCCCCAGCCCTTCCTTTCTGTCAGACACATCTCTACAGTGCTGACCACAGATGCTGGAGCTGCGGCTCTCATTCTCGAGCAGCGCAACAGCAGCCCGGGGGCAGGACAGAGTTACGGGGTGGGGATGGCATGGGCAGGGTCTTTTCCCTCCTAGAGTCTCTGGGAGCTGACTGTACACAAGAGGGCAGGTCACTGCGGAGATTTCTGGGGCCAGCCTCCCTCCGGCCTGGCTTCTCTACCGAGGCCACTGGCTGGGTGGAAGCACATCAAGCCTGGGAGGAAGTGGGGACCTTGCATCTCCCGTGGGTTCAAGGCCTGTGGGCCAGGCGTGTTGCAGGCGTGCTAGGCTAGGCAGCCCCTTGATACCTGGAGACCCCAGTCCATTCCTTGGCCCCATCCTGGCAGCCCGCCAGCCTGCCCCATTGAGGTCTTCAATGTGGGAGGCGAATGTGGGGAATGGTTCCTTGCAGGGAAGAGTGCAGAAGGAGGGGGGAAGTTGGGTAGGGGAGTTTCCTGGAAGCCCCCCCTTCACCAGGATTGGTCCCCTGGGGCCTGGGACCTGATACTTTATCCAAGTGGTCACACCCAGGACGTCCTCACATCACTTCTTCCACTGGACCCTGAGGTCACACTTAGAATGTCCTCATGTCCCCTTGAGGGTTTGGTTGCTGCGAGACTGCCATGAGGATCTGTGGACGCCTAGCTGGGCAGTGTTGTCTCTACAGTGGGGTCCTATTTGGAGTTGGAGGGGTGTTGCTGCCTGAGCTGGGCGTGGGGAAGGTCAGCTCTGTGAGGCAGAGCCCTGCCCACACCCTCACAGGAGTAGGTGTTGTACATCTAATCATGGCCCAGGGTATTTAAGGCAGTGCCTGAGGCTTCCACGGGAGAGACCGAGAGAGGAGGCTGGGGTTGCAGCAGGAAAGTCTGCTGGACTCGGTGACTCAGCGAGTCACCACCTGCTGCTCTGAATTCAGGGGCTGCAGATGGGGTAGGGCTGTGCTCCCCTTTGGCCCTGGCTTCCTCCTTCTTGGGGCTCAGGGGCTTGGAGGGGCAGTAGGGGGTGCAGGAGGGAAGGACCCACTCACAGGCTCCTGTGATCCCAGCACGAAGTGGGGGAGCCCCGCTGGGTCAGAGCACTGAGCCCACAGAAGTCCCTGGACCGCGGCTCACAGGAGCTGTAACAAATCCACCTTCTCCCGTGCCGCTCACCAGTCTGCAGGCCAGGTCAGGGTCAGGGAAGAGCTTGCTGGCTGAAGTCTCATTATGCTGCGGGACCACTGGGACAGGTGGTGTGGGTGAGCATTTGGGGGGCTAGTGAATGTCTGGGTGGCCTGATGAGCACTGGGAGCCTGCTGAGCATTCGTGGGTCCTGGTGAGCATTCAGATGTCTGGGTGAGGAGGGGACTGGAATATTGGGTGGGTTTGCCACTGTCTGTGTGTCCATCGGTCCCTTCACCTGAGAACTACTTCCTGAGCGTCTCCTTTGTACCAGTCGCTACGTATACATGTGTCTGGAGATGGAAGAAGTGTTCCTGCAAAGTCACAGTGGGCAGGTCAGAGGCCACCTAGCCATTAAGGCAGGTCAGTAGGACTAGAACCAGTCTCTTGAACCTGCTGCATTTTGGTAAAGCTTCTCCTGGTGCTCTGGAGAAGGCAATGGCACCCCACTCCAGTACTCTTGCCTGGAGAATCCCATGGACGGGGGAGCATGGTAGGCTGCAGTCCATGGGGTCACTAAGAGTCGGACACGATTGAGCGACTTCCCTTTCACTTTTTACTTTCATGCATTGGAGAAGGAAATGACAACCCACTCCAGTGTTCTTGCCTGGAGAATCCCAGGGACGGGGGAGCCTAGTAGGCTGCTGTCTATGGGGTCGCACAGAGTTGGACATGACTGAAGCGACTTAGCAGCAGCAGCAGCAGCTCCTGGTGCTCACCTGAGCCCCATGTGGACTGAGAAGGCAACGGATGGAGTGGGCTCAGCCGAGGACGCGCTCAGTGGGGAAGGTGTCGGGGCACACAGGTGCACCCAGCTTACCCCCAGGGTTGCTGTCTGAGGGACTGAGGTTGGGGTTGTACCTGGGGAGTGGGTATTGCCTGGGAGGTTCTGGGTTTGCACTAGTGCAGAGCACAGCTGAATCTGCACTTGGAAACCAGAGGGTTGGGGTCCGTGGGCAAGGGAAAGGGTGGGTGGCCCACGCTGTGTGCCTGGGAGGAGGCGAATGCCTGGCAAGCGCATGATCGGCGTCCGTGGGGTGGGGTGAGTTTCCTCCCACCGTGGACAAACTCATGACCTTGTCAAGTGGCGGCAAGGGGAGGATGAGGGACTCGTTACAAAGTGACCCGCAGATGCAGCAGGGTCTGGGGACGTGGGCCAGGAGGGGCCAGGAGGGGCCAGGAGGGGCCAGGAGGGGCCGGGACACTTAGTGCTCAGGTGCCCCGAGTCATGGGGAGAGGCCTGGAGACATGGGGTCAGGCGCAGACAGGACTCTCTTAGTGTCGGGGGGCTTGTGTTCAGGGAGAGTTCTCCTTCTCTGTGACGAGGACACAGACACACACAGGACCCCCAGTGATGACAGACACCAGCGTCCCCACGACGGTGACACAGGCTCCCCAGAAGGTGCCCTGCGCGGTGGGGACACAGACGCTGCTACACAGCCGGTGCCGGGCCCTCCAATGTGCATTTTGCTGTATGTCAGCTTGTAGTCTCTTGAGGCCTATAACATAAAGTCAAATCCAGCTTAGAAAGGAAACTTTTATCTCAAAAGAATTATTACAGGGAGGCAGGGGGACCGTTACAAGAGGATGCGAGTGTGCTCACGGGGGCGGGGATTATTCCTGGAGAGGGACCGCTGTATCTGTACAAGGGGCAGTATCGTTGGAGAGAGGTGACTCACATGATAGAGGGGGGAGCAGGACAATAAGTGGGGTCCATAACAGTGTGGGGAGGCATTACTGTGGAGAGGGGACTCGACAATAAAGGGGGGCTACCCTGCCCCGGTGCTGAAGCTGAAACTCCAGTACTCCGGCCACCTGATGCGAAGAGCTGACTCATTTCAAAAGACTGTGATTCTGGGAAAGAGTGAAGGTGGGAGGGGAAGGGGACGACAGAGGACGGGGTGGCTGGATGGCATCACCGACTCGATGGATGTGAGTTTGAGTGAACTCCGGGAGTTGGTGATTGACAGGAGGCCCGGCGTGCTGCAGTCTGTGGGGTCGCAGAGAGTCGGACACGACTGAGCGACTGAACTGAGCTACTGTCGTGGGGGGCACATTACTAACAGGTACAGGGGGCATTAACAGTGAGGGAGGCGCATAGCTCGGGAGCTGTTACAATAGAGGGGGCTATTCCGTAGAAGAGTCTGAACCGCTCTTTAGAGGGGGCCTGTCACGCTAGAGGAGGACTGTTACTATTGAGAGAGGACTAGTAGGGTAGAGGTGCGACTGTTAGGGCAGATGGAGGTCCGCTGGTGTAGAGGGGCACGGCCGGTGCACAGAGGGGATCACTGCGGCAGAGGACTCTTATGAAGGAAAGGGGACTATTTCCATGGCGGAGGACTTTTGCTGTAGAGGGGCGCTGTTACGGTGGATGGAGGTCTCTCCCTGCCGAGGGGGACTGTCACTGCCGAGGGGGACTGTCTCTGCCGAGGGGGACTGTGTTAATAGAGGAGCATTATAGCCTTGGGGGGACTATTATTATAGAGTGGGGACACTGGCGGCAGAGGAGCGCGGATACCGCAGAGCGGAGCTATGACGTCAGAGGGGGCCTGCTGCCGTGTGGGGGTTGGGAGAGCGGGAGCGGAGCTATGAGTGGAGCGCGGATGACTGTTGCGATAGAAGAGGGAGGATGACAGTGGGGGGAATGTTACTCTAGGGGGTGGACGGTTGCTGTCGAGGGGGCTATGGCAAAGGGTTATTACTCTGCAGGGGAGGCTGTTACCGTAGAGGTGTTAGACGATAGACGGGGACTGTACCATAACCGAGGGGACTGTTACTGTAAAGGAGGGGCTTTAAAAATTGAGAAGGACTCTTGCTGCAGAGAGGGGACTATGACACTAGGGATAACTCCTGACAAGGTCTGCAAGCATCTGGATAGTTGGGGCAGAGGAGGTTTCTCCCTGGAGAGGAGCAAACACGAGTATGAAGACCTGGGGTTGGATGAAACGTGGCCTGACAGCACGTGGCTCGGAGGCCCCTCAGAGCAGTGGCTGCGGTTCGGGAGGAACTGCATGGGTGTCCAGCCCTTGTTCTGCTGATCCTGGGAATGAGCGGGTCCGCTTCTGGCTGATGAGCCTGGGGAGGGACTGGGTTTGTGTGGCTCAGTCAGGAAAGGGGGGTCCTGAGTCTCAGCTGGGTGTTTGTGGGGATAGGCCATTATGGGAAGCTGTTTCTGAACACGGAGTGCGGGGATTGCTGGACCTTCCGGTCCTTCAGTGTTGTCAAAAGGCCGTGACAGGAGGCAGGGGACACTCTATACCCTGGGTTCTGCGTGTGGCAGGAGGAAGGTGACACTCATACCCTGGGCCGTGACAGGAGGAGAGGACACTCAGACTCCGGTCTGTGATGGGGGTGGGGACGTTACACAAACATAGGAGAGAACATTACACACACATCGTTTATTCTGGAACCAGCAGGAAGCCGCGGCAGGCAAGCATCTACGGGTATCGGGTATCGGGGCAAACCCACCTGAGAGGCAGACTCACCCTTTGTGCCGCGGAGCAGAGAGCGCCTGCTCCATCCATGTTCCCAGATAAAAAATCACGGATTTCTTCATAATGGAGTCAGTTTGTGTTTGGAGCCAGGGCCCACTGGAGTCAGGTTCTTCTCTCAGGAGCTGGAAGGTGTTTTTTTTTCCCCTCCATCATATTTCAGAGACATTCCTAGTCCTGCTGGAAACATTGGAAACATTCTGAGATGAGATGATGTCAGAGGCGCGTTCACCTTTAAAAGATGGACTTCAAAGAGACAGAGAAGGAATTCCCCCATATTCTAAAGTAAATGTTCTAAGAAAAGGGAAGGGGGCCAGTCTTTATTCTCTGAGAATTAAGCCTGGAGGTTTAATTTGGATTTGCTCTTAAACTGCCCACTGTGAATCTCAGGTGGGTTGTGTAGAAACCAAGTTCTCCCATGCGCTTTGCAAATTTGTCTGAACTGTGGATGAGAGAGAGAGAGAGAGAGAGAGAGAGAGAGAGAGAGAAAGACAGAGAGACAGAGACAGAGAGACAGAGACAGAGAGAGAGACAGAGAGAGACACGGGGACCCAAGCCTCTGTTGCAGGAAGGGTCTAATCCAATTTATATCACCTAAGAGTTTTTGAAAATCATTTAAAGTTGATAATTTATCAGTACGAATCTGTGTTAGTTGGGGAGTAATACGTTGTCTATTAACAACAAATCCTAAGTAATGGCAAGGTGTAGAGGTTTGAATTTTTTCACGGGCAGTGATTAACCCAGAGTTTTCTAAGCATTGTTGAGCTATATCAAACATGTGTTCAGTTTCTAAAACAAATGGAGCCGAAAACAATATATCATCCATATAATGAATAACAAGAAAGTCAGGAAATTGCTTGCTCACAGGCTCAAGGGCTTCAGCCACATAGTGCTGACACATGGTGGGAGAATTCATCATTCCTTGAGGCAGCACAGCCCACTGATATTGCTTATGAGGCCCGACGTGATTAGAAAAAGGGAGAGAGAAAGCAAATCTCTCTTGGTCTAAAGGGCGTAAAGGTATATTAAAAAAAATCTTGTAAATCAATAAAAATAATGTACCAGTTTTGAGGAATAGTGGTAGGTGATGGGATTCCTGGTTGTAATGTACCCATAGGTTTCATAGATGCATTAACTTTTCTAAGGTCTGTTAAGAGGCACCATTTGTTAGATTTCTTTTCTATAGCAAAAATAGGAGAGTTGCAAGGAGAGCAAGATTCCTCAATATGTTTTAATTCTAATTGCGTGTCTATAAGTTCTTTAGCAGCCTGTAATTTTTCTTCCGTAAGGGGCCACTGCTCTATCCAAATAGGCTCGTCATTCTTCCAAGTTATTTTAATACCTTGTGACTTGAAGATACATGTTAATTCCCTTCAAGCGGGAATTGGTGGGTTTTGAACAAAGATCTGACATACCCCAGGTAACAAAATTCCCCCTTTCTGCCTTCTGAAGCTGCTTCCTGCTGGACAGAGGTGTGGTTTTCCCCCTGGATTGGAGGAGCAGAGTCTTGCTGAGTCTAAAATATATCTGATCGTCACCAGGCAACCGCCTCCGTTGCTCATACCCTTGTGTTAGAATCATGTGAAGTCTGGCTTCGGTCAGTTTACTAACAAAGTTGACAAGGCAGTTAAGGAGACAGGGTCCAGAGATGAGCAGCAGGACAACAGCAGTTAGTGGGCCAAAAAATGGAAGATACTAGGTTAAGATACTAGGTTAAGATAACAGAGAGGCTCTGTCTGACCATATTGCAGGTGGAGTTTGGAGCTGGACCTTGTATGTTATATTTCTGTAGCCTTTGAGCTGGCTCACATATCTCTTTTACGTTTACCTCAATCTGACCAGAGTCACTAACATACCTGCGGCAGGTTTTACTCATAACTGAACATACTCCCCTTTACTTAGCCAGGAGATAGTCGAGGACTATTTCCTCGACTATTTGTGGTTCTATTGGTAAACATACCAGCTTCTAGCACTGATGATACAGTAGGAGTAAGAATGGTGGGAGAAGCCGAAAGTTCATATTATTTATCCGGGGGAAATGGTGTATCAGGGGCCCCAGTTATCAGTGGGACGAGTGAGTTTCTGAACTCTCCAGCTGTAATGGGCACAACTCTAAAGAAAATTATTACAAATGCGGGGCTGTTATGACTGTGTTACAGATTTGGTCATCTCCAACTAGTGCTCCAGGTTAGCAGAGCTCCGCAAGGATTAGCAGACTTACAGTGGTGCCTAATATTCCAGGTCAAGAACCAAATGGTAAATGCAGAGTGTGGATACATCTGTGATTCGTTAAAAATGATCAGCAGTTTGTGAACAAAGTCAAAGTGGCTGAGCTAGCATGAGAGCATGAATCTAACAAAGAGATTGAGCCTCTTCGCCAGACTCTGTGGTGAGTCAGCAGATTGAACTCTAAATTCACACAAGGGGCTTCACTTCTGCCTGCGCTTTTCTTCCCTTTTTCCCTCAAAGACGGGAGCATATTGAAGCCAGTTAGTTGACTAGGGTATTTACCCATTAACTTCCTGGGGTGGGAGCCCACCAATCGAGTAAGAATTTAGCTTAATTAAAATGTCTCATTGCCATTCAAATGATGTAGGATTGAATCTTACAATCCTTATTTTCAGGAATTAAGTAAATCATACTTGCTTAGAGTTTTTGAAAGCTCCTGGTCTAAATTTCGAATCCAGCACAGATAGAATGGATGTTAAGGGCACTAATAGTGTGGATATTATGATTAGTAATGATAGAAAAGTTATTTGGTTGGTATATTTGAAATTATTGGTGTTATTTTATTTTTGTATTGTTTATTAAAGGAATATAGTGAGTGAAGTGTAGTATGTTAGCCACAGTGGGAGTATGTGCTGAGTACTGTTTGATGGCTGTTGGTGTTGGTAGAAAGATGTTATTGTCTTTGTTATTTCTTAGATAATTATTCATTTGGGTAAACACTCTGACAGTTGTGGGAGACCTCCTAATGATACTATAATGGTGAGGATAAGCGTTGTGATGGGAGGTGTTTTATTTCACGTGTGTTACAGTGATTCTGTTGTGGTACATGAGTTGGGCATGAATAGTAAGAAGACAGCATTATAATATAAAATAGCATGTTTGGGATTGTTATGGTTGGGTTACACATTATAATAGCTGTTATTCATCCTTTATGGGCAATTGACGAGCAGGCTATAATTTTTGTAGTTGAGTTTGTCAGAGTCCCCTGCAGCCTCCAATTATGATTCATCATATTGCTATGATTAATAGTGGGTTTAAGGGCTTCCCTGGTAGCTCAGCGGTAAAGAATCCACCTGAGAACACAGGTTTGATCCCTGATCCGGGAAGATCCCACATGCTGTGGAGCAGCTAAGCCATGCGCCACGACTATCCGGCCTGCGCTCTAGAACCTGGAAGCTGCAACTATGCAAGCCCTAGAGCTGGTAGTCTGCAACAAGAGAAGCCTGCGCACCGCGGCTGGAGAGCAGCCCCTTTCTCTGCAGCTGGAGGGCAGCCCCTTTCTCTGCAGCTAGAGGAGAGCAGCCCCTTTCTCTGCAGCTAGAGGAGAGCAGCCCCTTTCTCTGCAGCTAGAGGAGAGCAGCCCCTTTCTCTGCAGCTAGAGGAGAGCAGCCCCTTTCTCTGCAGCTAGAGGAGAGCAGCCCCTTTCTCTGCAGCTAGAGGAGAGCAGCCCCTTTCTCTGCAGCTAGAGGAGGGCCCACACAGCAACGAAGACCCAGTGCAGCCAAAGGTAAATAAATAAATAAAATTATTAAAGAGCGGTATGTTTAGGCTGTGGATGGTATAAGGCTTGAAAGGGGGCAATTTTGTCCCGTTGACAGCATGAGGTCTGCTCTTCATGGAATACCTCGTGTCAGTTCAGGCACTCAGAAGTGAAATGGGGAAAGTCCTGATTTTGTGACAACGGCTATTATTATGATGTATTAAAGATTTTCGTAATTCATTGTGTTCGTTACCCTGAGTCTATTAGACTAATGATACTAGTCACTACAAGTAGTATTGATGTGGTGGATCGTTTTAGAAAATATTTGTGGCATGCCCCTACAACTTATGAGTTACCTGTTTTTATTAGAATGGGGATAATATTAACCAGTGTGAGAGTGTTACTACAATTATGGTTCCTGAGATAATGGTCAGTAGAAGGAGAGTAAAAACAACAGGGTTTGTTAGTTCAGGAAGGATGTAAAACAATGTCTTGGGGAGATGGGTCTGACAGCTTATTTATCGGGCCTTACTGTAGCATGTGGTAACGTGTGGTAGCATGGGGAATGAAAACTCTAAAGAGCAGGTCCAGTTCCTACAATTGTAGGAATAAGAGGGTTTAAACCTCTATTATTTACTCTATCATAGTTACTCGCTTGTCATACGTATTATGTTTTGGTGGGATGTGTGGTATGATGACAGGCAGTGAAACCTCTCGCGTACATAGGGCTAATATTAGTGGTAAAATTTTTTTTGTAAGATGTAGCAGTTAATCATATCAAAATGGTGGGAAGGATGCTCAGCTTCATAGGAAAGAGATTATGAGAAGCAGCGGTTCAGTGATGACACTGTCATAACTGGCGTGTATGGGTTGTGAGACGATCCTAAAAATCAGATGCTGTGAGAAATGTTATTATAATAATATTCACACATTCTTCTAGGGAGAACAGGGCCAGTGGGCTTGCAACCTTTTCTCCACTGAAACCGAGTATAGGTTTTGATTCTGCTGCTGCTGCCAAGTTGCTTCAGTCGTGTCTGACTCTGTGCGACCCCATAGACGGCAGCCCACCAGGCTCCCCTGTCCCTGGGATTCTCCAGGCAAGAACACTGGAGTGGGTTGCCATTTCCTTCTCCAATGCATGAGAGTGAAAAGTGAAAGTGAAGTCGCTCAGTCGTGTCTGACTCTTTGTGACCCCATGGACTGCAGCCCACCAGGCTCCTCCATCCATGGGATTTTCCAGGCAAGAGTACTGGAGTGGGGTGCCATTGCCAAGATTCGGTTTATTGAATGCCTACTTCGGTGTTTCTTGTGGGTAGGCTTTTGGATGACTGGTGCCAGGGGTACCGCTTAGAAATCTCTTTGATTAACATTTCTCTAATCAATAACGATGCTGAGCATTTTTCAAGTGTTTTTTTTTTTTTTTTTTAAGAACACGAGGTGAATTTAGGCCTTGAAATTGGCTTCTGGAGAATAAGCCCTACTTTAAATTCCTTTTCGGTTACCTATCACAGGGAATTCGTGAGAGGACGGGACATTTACAGCCCCAGAGGCCTCGTGTATATTAAGTGCCCAGATGTCCCCCTGTTAAAGTTGTTGTTAGAAGAAATGGCCACAAGGCGGCAGCACTCCTTCATGCCTCACTGCGGTAACTCGGGCAACCAGAGCCTTAGAGCAAGTCCTGTTTCTGGGTGGTACAGTTGAGTGGAAAGAACCTGAGCAAACACCCACGGGCTTGTATCTCATTAGCTCTTCCTCCTTATTTCTTTTAATTTTAATTTAATTTTTTTTTTTTTTTTACCACCAATCCCATAGAAATCCTAAGCCCTGCATAAGTGCTATGTACAGGGCGCTGTTGTAGGTGTAGGCGTGTTCAGTGAATGAAGGAGGATGGCAGTGGGTACCCCAATACCAAGAGGCCCCTATATCAGGTGTGTTTTTCAAAGCTCACCCTGCCCGGCAGGTCTGCCATCCTTTGGATGCACTGGGCTTGGGTAAGCTGTAAGAGGGCCAGCCTGCGTCTGGGGATTGAGGTCCCACCTAGTGGGGACCGGGCGATAGACTTCCAAAACAGAATTCATCAGCTGGAATACAGTCCTCAGCCATCTCAGCCCCAGCACAGACCAGCATGGGACCAAGCCTGTTTAGGTTCCAGAAATGGGCCACCAGCCTAAGTCACCGAGGCCTGTTGGGAACAGAGTAGTCATGACCTCTTTTCTTTCTTTCTTTTTTTCATATAATTTTAATTTCTCTAGTGCAGTATATACATTTTTCTGTTTGAGTTCTATAGCAACTGATTCACTCACACATATGCCTGTACCATTTTGATTCTTCAGATTCTATTCCCCCGTAGGTTTTTACAGACTCTGCAGTGGAATTAACTGCGGTGTCCAGAGGGTCCTTGTTGATTATCTGTTTTATGAAAGTAGTAGTTTGTGTTAATCCTTGCCTCCTAATTTCTCCTTTCCCCAACCCTACATTCCCTTTCTGGTGCCTAAGTTTCTGTTCCAAGTCTCTGAGTCTAATTTTGTTCGGTGCATGACTCACTTTTATGAGACTTTTTATTCCACAGATAGGTGACAACACGTGATGTCTGTCCTTCCCAGTCTGACTACCTGGACTTAGTGTGCTTATCTCCCTGTCCACCGATGGCACTGCAAATGACATCATTTTCTTCTGGTGTTTGCTGAGCCGTAGTCTGCTGAGTATATGTAGCATGTGGTTTTCATCCGTTCATCTGTGGATGGGTATTTTTTATTTTGTTCATGCCTTGGGTACTGTACACACTGCCCCACCATCCGCTACAGCAGTGTTGTATTTTTAAAGGAATTTTATTCTCCAAATATGCGCCTACCCAAGAGTGGGACCTGAGGGAACTGGAGTGTGGTGGTGGTCTCTAATTCTCTCTTCAGAAGGATTGCCCCACTCTTCCCCACAGTGGCTGTTAGTAAATAACATTGCCACCAAGACCGCAGTAGGGTCTCTCTTCTGCGTGCTCTCTGGGGTGTCTGCTGCGGCTGACTTTCAGTTGACTGGTGCCAAGGGAGGCCTCTTCAAGTTTTCTCTCGTTGTTGTTCAGTGGCTTAGGGGTGTCTGACTCTTTGCGACCCCATGGAATACAGTACGCCAGGCTTCCCTGTCCTTCACTATCTCCCAGAGTTTGCTCACATTCATATCTATTGAGCTGATGATGCCCTCCAGCCATCTCATCCTCTTTTGCTCCCTTCTCCTCCTGCCCTCAATCTTTCCCAGAATCAGTGTCTTTCCAATGAGTCGGCTCTTTGCAACAGCTGGCCAAAGTATTGAAGACTCAACTTCATCATCAGTCCTTCCAGTGAATATTCAGGGTTGATTTCCTGTAGGCTTGACTAGATTGATCTCCTTGCAGTCCAAGGGACTCTCAAGAGTCTTCTCCAGCACCACATTTTGAAAGCATCAATTCTTTGGTGCTCAGCTTTCCTTATGGTCCAGCTCTCACATCTGTACTTGACTTTTGGAAAAACCAAAGCTTTGACTAGACAGTCCTTTGTAGGCAAAGTGATGTCTCTGCTTTTTAATACACTGTCCACGTTTGCCATAGATTTTCTTCCACGGATCAAGTGTCTTTTAATTTCCAGTCTGCAGTTACTGTCCGCAGTGATTTTGGAGCCCAAGAAAATAAAGTCTCTCACTGTTTCCATCGTTTCCCCATCTATTTGCCACGAAGTAATGGGACAAGATACCATCATGATCTTAGCTTTTTGAATGTTGAGTTTTAAGCCAGCTTTTTCACTCTCCTCTTTCACCTTTATCAACAGGCTCTTTAGTTCCTATTTGCTTTCTGCCACTGGAGTGGTGCCATCTGCATATCTAAGGTTACTGACATTTCTCCTGGCAATCTTAATTCCAGCTTGTGATTCATCTAGCCCAGCATTTGGCATGATGTACTCTGAAGGTGAAAAGTGAAAGTCGCTCAGTCATGTCTGACTCTTTGTGACTCCATGGACTATATAGTCTATGGAACTCTCCAGATCAGAATACTGGAGTGGGTAGCCTTTCCTTTCTCCAGGGGGATCTTCCCAACCCAGGGATCGAACCCAGGTCTCCTACATTGCAGGAAGATTCTTTATCAGCTGAGCCACAAGTGAAGCCCAAGAATATTGGAGAGGGTAGCCTATCCCTTCTCCAGGGGATCTTCCTGACCCAGGAATTGAACTGGGGTCTCCTGCATTGCAGGCGGATTCTTTACCAACTGAGTTATCAGGGAAGCCCCTGATATATGATGTACTCTGCATATAAATTAAATAAGCAGGGTGACAATATGCAGCCTTGATGTAGTCCTTTCTCAATTTTGAACCAGTCCATTGTTTATGTCCAGTTCTAACTGTTGCTTCTTGACCTGCATACAGGTTTCTCAGGAGGTAGGTCAGGTGGCCTGGTATTCCCATCGCTCTAAGAAATTCCCACAGTTTGTTGTGATCCACACAGTCAAAGGCTTTAGCGTGGTCAGTGAAGCAGAAGTAGATGTTTTTCTAAGCTTTTGTTAGCATTTCTATAATCATTAATGATGCTGAATGATGTGATACTTTTAAGAATGTGAGAACAATTTAGCTCTTGAAATTGGCTTCTGGAGAGTCGGCCCTATTATGAATTTGTTTTTGATTACCTACCGAAAGGAATTTTTTGAGAGAAAGCATCATTTATAGCCTGGAATTCCTTGTGAATAGTAAGTGCCCAGAAGCACTGGTTCTAAAGTTGTTGTTAGGAGGAACGGCCACAAGGCGGCAGCACGTATTCATGATATACTCTGGTAACTCGGCCAAAGAGAAAGAAAGTGAAGTCGCATTGACTGTAGCCTACCAGGCTCCTCTGTCCACGGGATTTTCCAGGCAAGAATACTGGAGTGGGCTGCCATTTCCAAGCAGGGCTTTAAAGTGATGTTTCTAGGAGGTAAATTAGAGTGGAAATAACTGAACTAACACCCACAGGTTTTCATCTCATTATCTCTTTCCCCTTATCCTTTACCCTCAACCCTAAAGAAATCCCCTGCCCTTCCAGAGTGCTGTACTGAGGGTGCTGGTGTACGTAAGTGAATTGACCTGAAGAAGGAGGCTGGTAGGGGGAAACTCAACATCAGTAGCCGAAGAGACCAGGTGATTTTGCAAAGCCCTATCTGCCCAGCAGGTCCATCATCCTCTGGATACCCTAGGCTTGGCTGAGTGGTAAGAGGACCAGCCTGGATCTGGGGATTATGGGCCTAACTGGAAAGGACCAGACTCTAAACTTGGGAATAGGAACTCAGCAGCTGGCATATACGCCTCAGCCCCTTCAACCCCAGCAGAGGCCAGCCTGGGGGCTCAAACACCTGTTTAGGCGTCAGAAATGTGCCAGTAGCCGAAATCATGGAGGTTTGTTTTGAACGGAGTAGGCATTTCTTTCTCCCTTTCTCTATTTCTTTCTTTCTTTTTGCAAATAATTTTCATTTTTCTAGTGATATATAGTTGATACACAATTTTGTGTTCTCTGAGCTCTATAGCAACCTGATGCACTCGTACCTGTATCTGTACCATTTTGCTTCTTCTGATTCTGCTCCCGTGTAAGTGATTACAGAGAGTGCAGTAGGGTGCCCTGTGCTTCCTCGCTGATTATCTCTTCTATGAAATCAAGTGATTTTGTGTTAACCCTAACCTCCTAATTTCTTCTTATCCCAGAATTCCCTCTTTTGTAACTAAGTTTCTTTTCTGGGAGTCTTTTTTGGTAAGGTACCTCAGTTTCTTTGTATGAGGTTTTCCACGTATAGGTGATATATCTCTCTCTGTCTGACTACCCGGGTTTTGTATGGCCAGCTCCGTGTTCTGCCCAAATGACATAATTTTCTTCTGTTTTCTGGCTAAGTCATATTCCACTGAGTGTATATCAGTTCAGTTCAGTTCAGTCGCTCAGTCGTGTCCAACTCTTTGCCACCCCATGAACTGCAGCACGCCAGGCCTCCCTGTCCATCACCAACTCCTGGAGTTCACTCAGACTCACGTCCATCGAGTCAGGGATGCCATCCAGCCATCTCATCCTCGGTCGTCCCCTTCTCCTCCTGCCCCCAATCCCTCCCAGCATCAGAGTCTTTTCCAATGAGTCAACACTTCGCATGAGGTGGCCAAAGTACTGGAGCTTCAGCTTTAGCATCAGTCCTTCCAAAGAAATTCCAGGGCTGATCTCCTTCAGAATGGACTGGTTGGATCTCCTTGCAGTCCAAGGGACTCTCAAGAGTCTTCTCCAACACCACAGTTCAAACGCATCAATTCTTTGGTGCTCAGCCTTCTTCACAGTCCAACTCACACATCCATACATGACCACTGGGAAAACCATAGCCTTGACTAGACGGACCTTAGTCGGCAAAGTAATGTCTCTGCTTTTGAATATTCTATCTAGGTTGGTCATAACTTTTCTTCCAAGGAGTAAGCATCTTTTAATTTCATGGCTGCAGTCACCATCTGCAGTGATTTTGGAGCCCCCCAAAATAAAGTCTGACACTGTTTTCTACTGTTTCCCCATCTATTTCCCATGAAGTGATGGGACCAGATGCCATGATCTTCGTTTTCTGAATGTTGAGCTGAGTGTATATAGCATATCTTTTTATCTTTTCTTCTGTGGATAGATAATTAAGTTTTTCTGATGTCTTGGCTATCATAAGTATCGTCCCTATGAGCCTTGGGGAGTACATGTGTTTTCGAAGGATTTTTTTTTTCTCTGAATATATGCCCACTCAGGGTTGGAGTTGCCAGGTCGAGTTTTGTTTCTATATGTATATTTTTTTTTGAAAAGAACTTCCCTGCTGCTCTCCATAGTGGTTTTTAGCAATTTACATTGCCACCAAGAGCATAGTAAGATTCTGTTTATTGAACGCCTACTTTGGTGTTTCTTGTGGGTAGACTTTTGGATGACTGGTGCCAGGGGTACCACTTAGAAATCTCTTTAAATTAACATTTCCTAATCAATAATGATGCTGAGCATTTTTCATGTGATTTTAAAGAATTTGAGGTGAATGTAGGCTTTGCAGTTGGCTTCTGGAGAATCGGCCCTATTTTGAATTCCTTTTCTATCGTCTACCACAGAGAATCTCATGAGAAAACGGGTCATTTACAGTCCCAGAGGCCTTGTGAACACGAGATGCGCAGGTTTAAAGGCATTAGGAAAAATGCCCACAAGGGGGCAGCACCTCTTCATGCCCTACCGTGGAAACGCGGGTAACTGGAGCCTTAGAGAAATCCGTTTCTAGGGGTAAAATTTGAGTGGAAAGAGCTGAACAAACACCAAGGGCTCGTATCTCAGCTCTCCCTGATTATTTCTCACGCCAAGCCAGAGGAATATCCCAAGCGGTACAAAAATGCCATGCTGAGGGTGCTGGTGTTCATAGGTGACGTGAAAGAAGCAGGCTGGCAGTGGGTGCCCCAACACGAGGAGGTGAGGAGACGAGGCGACTTTGCAAAGCTCTGTCTGCCCCGCAGGCCCACCGTCCTTTGGATGCACTAGGCCTGGGTAGACTGTAAGAGGGCCAACCTGGATCTGGGAATTGCGATCACAGCTAAGGGGACCAGGCTCTAAAATTCTATCAGGAGCTCATCAGCTGGAATATTACCCTTAGGTACCTCAGTAACCCTATAAGCTTTTGGGACCTCCTCAGCAGGGTTATAAACTACCCTTGGGACCAAGCCTGTTTAAGCTCAAGAAACGGGCCACCAGCCTAAGTCGCCGAGGCCTGATGAGAATAGTCATTTCATTCTTTCTCTATTTCTTTTTCTTTTTTCATATAATTTTAATTTCTCTAGCGCAGCATAGTTGCAGTCCATGGGGTCGCGAAGAGTCGGACACTTACTGAGCGACTTCACTTTCCCTTTTCCCTTTCATGCATTGGAGAAGGAAATGGCAACCCACTCCAGTGTTCTTGCCTGGAGAATCCCAGGGACGGGGGAGCCTGGTGGGCCGCCGTCTATGGGGTCGCACAGAGTCGGACACGACTGAAGTGACTTAGCAGCAGCAGCAGCAGCAGCAGCAGTATAAGTGATATGCACCTTTGTGTTTCAGTCCTGTAGCAGTTTGATTTTCTCATTCATATACCCTTACCATTCTGTTTGATTTCTACTGCCACATTGATTGTTACCCATTGTGCAGTAGTCCTCTGTGCTCTTAGGACGGTTCTTGTTTTATCTGTTTTGTGAAAGAAGCAGTCTTGTGTTAATCCTAATCTCTGATTTTCTTCTCGCTGCCCTCCCCTAATTGCTGTTTCGGTAAGTAAGTTACTTTTCTAAGTCTGTGAGGCATTTTGTTGGATACATTACTTGGTTTGTATGGTTTCTTCCCTTTCCATCTATAGGTGATGACACATGATATCTGTCTTCCCCTCTCTGAATACCTGGATTTAGTGTGATGATCTCTCTGTCCATCCACGGTGCTGAAAATAACATCATTTTCTTCTGGTTTCTGGCTGAGTCATAGTCCACTGAGAATATGCAGCTTATCTTTTCTTATTTGTTCATCTATGGAGGGCTATTTGGGTTTTTTCCACGCTTTGGATATTGTAAACAGCCCTGCTGAGTTTTGTGGTGTACGTGTGTTTTCAGCAGGTGTTTATTCTCTGAATATATACACACCAAGTGTGAGACAGAGGGATGCTGTGGCACTTCTATTTCTCATTTTCAGAGGAACTTTCCTATCGTTCTCCAGGTGGCTGTTAGCAGATTATATTGCCACCGAGAGCATAGCATTGCTCTTTTATTCATGCCCTCTTTGGTATTTAGACTTCCCCGGTGGCTCAGATGGTAAAGCGTCTGCCTACAATGCGGGAGACCTAGGTTTGATCCCTGGGTTGGGAAGATCCTCTGGAGTAGGAAATGGCAACCCATTCCAGTATTCTTGCCTGGAAAATCCCATGGACAGAGGAGCGTAGTAGGCTACAGTCCATGGGGTCGCAAAGAGTCGGACACGACTGAGCGACTTCACTTTGGTATTTATTGTGGGTTTACTTTTGGATGACTGCTGCCAGGGGTGTCTCTTAGAGTGCACTTTGATTAGCCTTTCTCTAATCATTAATGATACTGAATGATGTGACTTTTTTAATAATGTGAAAACAATGCAGTCTTTGAGATTGCTTTCCGTGGTTGCTGTTCAGTAACTAAGTCTTATCTGACTCTTTGCAACCGCATGAGCTGTAGCATGCCAGGCTTCCCTGTCCTTCACTGTCTCCATATAGTGGAGATATATATGGAGATATCTCCACTATAGCCATTGAGTTGGTGATGCTATCTAACCATGTCATCCTCTGCCACCCTCTTCTCCTTTGCCTTCAGTCTTTTCCAGCATCAGGGTCTTTTCCAAATAATCCGCTTTTTGCATCAGGCGGCCAAAGTATTGGAACTTCAGCATCTGTCCTTCCAAAGAAATTCAGGGTTGATTTCCTTTAGGATGGACTGGTTTGATCTTCTTGTAGTCCAAGGCATTCTGAAGAGTCTTCTCCAGCACCACAATTCAAAAGCATCAGTTCTTCCATGCTCAGCCTTCTTTGTGGTCCAGCTCTTGTGTCTGTACATGACTACTGGAAAAACCATAGCTTTGGCTGTATGGACCTTTGTAGGCAAAGTGATGTTTCTTCTTTTTAATACACTGTCTAGGTTTGTCACAGCTTTCCTTCCAAGGAGCAAGCATGTTTTAATTTCATGGCTGTAGTTACCACCCACAGTGATTTCAGAGCTCAAGAAAATAAAATCTGTCACAGCTTCCAATTTCTCCCCTTCTATTGCCATGAGTGATGATGGGACCAGATGCCATGAGTGATGATGGGACCAGGTGCCATGATCTTCGTTTTTTGATGTGAAGTTTCAAGCCAGCTTTTTCACTCTCATCACATTCACACTCATCAAGAGGCTCTTTAGTTCCTCTTCTCTTTCTGCCAATAGAGTGGTACCGTCTGCATATCTAAGGTTATTGATGTTTCTCCCCCCAATCTTGATTCCAGCTTGTGATCATCCAGCCTGGCGTTTTGCATCATGTACCCTGCACATAAGTTAAATAAGCAGGGTGACAATATATGCAGCCTTGGTGTACTGCTTTCCCGATTTTGAACCAGTCAGTTGTTCCATGTAAGGTTCTGACTGTTGCTTCTTGCTCTGCATACAGGTTTCTCAGGAGGCAGGTAAGGTGGTCTGGTATTCCCATCTCTTTAAGAATTTTCCAGCTTGTTGTGATCCACACAGTCAAAGGCTTTAGCACAGTCAATGAAGCAGAAGTAGATGCAGATGCATTTTTGGAATTTCCTTGCTTTCTCTGTGATCCAGTGAATGTTGGCAATTTGATCTCTGGTTCCTCTAACTTGTCTAAACCCAGCTTGTACATCGGGAAGTTCCTGACTCATATACTGCTGAAGCCTAGCTTGAAGGATTTTGAGCATGTGAGTGCAATTGTGTGGTAGTTGGAACATTCTTTGGCATTGCTCTTCTTTGGGATTAAAATGAAAAAACTCACTTTTTCCAGTCCTGTGGCTACTGCTGAGTTTTCCAAATTTGCTGACATATTGAGTGCAGCACTTTAACAGCATCATCTTTTAGGATTTAAATAGCTTAGCTGGAATTCCATCACTTCTCCTAGCATTGCTTGTAGTAATGCTTCCTAAAGCCCACCTGACTTCAAACTCCAGGATGTCTGGCTCTAGGTGAGTGACCACACTATCATGGTTATCCAGGTCATTAAGACCTTTTTGTATTGTTCTTCTATCTATAGTCTTGCCGTCTCTTCTTAATCTCATCGGCTTCTTTTGTGCATTAGTCCCCCAGTTGTGTCCAGCTCTTTGCGATCCCACGGACTGCAGCTTGCCAGGCTCCTCTGTCCATGGAATTCTCCAGACAAGAATACTGGAGTGGGTTGCCATCCCCTTCTCCAGAGTAACTTCCCAACCCAGGGATCGAACCCTGGTCTCCTGCATTGCAGGCATATTCTTTACCATTTGAGCTACAGGGAAGTCCCTGCTTCTCTGCTTCTTTTAGGTACTTACATTTCTGTCCTTTCTGGTGCCCACCCTTGCGTGAAATGTCCCCGGATCTCTCCAATTTTCTTGAAGAGATCTCTAGCCTTTCCCATTCTTTTGTTTTCCTCTATTTCTTTGCATTGTTCACTTAAGAAGGCCTTCTTATCTCTCTTTGCTACTCTCTGGAAACTCTGCATTCACTTGGGTGTATCTTTCCCTTTCTCCCTTGCTTTTTGGCTTCTCTTTCCTCAGCTATAGGTAAAGCGTCCTCAGACAGCTACTTAGCCTTCTTTCATTTCTTTTCCTTTGGGGTGGTTTTGGTTACTGCCTCATGCACAATGTTACAAGCCTCTGTCTGTCTGTAGCTCTTCAGGCTCTCTGTCTACCAGATCTAATGCCTTGAGTCTATTTGTCACTTCCACTGTATAATCAGGAAGATTTGATTTAGGTCAGCCTCAATGGCCTGGTAGTTTTACCTACTTTCTTCAGTTTGAGCCTGAATTTTGCAATGAGAAGCTGATGATCTGAGCCACAGGCAGCTCCAGACTGTATAGATCTTGTTTTTACTGACTGTATAGATCTTCTCCATCTTTGGGTGACTGTATAGATCTTCTCCATCTTTGGCTGCAAAGAATATAATCAATCTGATTTTGGTGTTGACCATCTGGTGATGTCCATGTGTAGAGTTGTCTCTTGTGTTGTTGGAAGAGGGTGTTTGCTATGAGCAGTGTGTTCTCTTGGCAAAACTCTGTTAGCCTTTGCCCTGCTTCACTTTGTGCCCCCAGGCCAAGCTTGCCTGTTACTCCAGGTATCTCTCGACTTCCTACTTTTCCATTCTGATCCCCTCTGATGAAAAGGACATCTTTTCTTGTGTGTTAGTTCTAGGAGATCTTGTAGGTCTTCATAGAACCAGTCAACTTCAGCTTCTTCAGCATCAGTGGTTGGGGCATAGACTTGGATTACCACGATGTTGAATGGTTTGCATTGGAAATGAACCGAGATCATTCTGTTGTTTTTGAGATTGCACTCAAGTATTGCATTTCAGACTCTTGTTGACTATGAGGGCTACTCCATTTCTTCTAAGGGATTCTTCCCCACAGCAGTAGATATAATGGTCATCTGAATTAAATTTTCCCATTCCCATCCACTTCAGTTCGCTGATTCCTAAGATGTCGATGTTCATTCTCGCCATCTCCTGCTTGACCTCATCCAATTTACTTTGATTCACAGATGTAACACTCCAGGTTTCTATGCAATATTCTTCTTCATAGCATCAGACTGTACTGTCACCACCAGACACATCTGCATCATTTCCGCTTTGGCCCAGCTGCTTCATTCTTTCTGGGGCTGTTAGTAATTGCCCTCACTCTTCCCCAGCACCATAATGGACACCTTCCAACCTGGGTGGCTCATCTTCCATCGTCATATCTTTTTGCCTTTCATCCTGTTCATGGGGTTCCCGCAGCGAGAGTACTGGAGTGGTTTGCATTCCCTCCTCCAGGGGACCACACTGTCAGAACCCTCCACTATGATCCATCCATCTTGGGTGGCCCTGTACAGCACGGCTCATGGCTTAATTGATTTATGCAAGCCCCTTAGCCATGACAAGGCTGTGATCCTTGAGAGGCTTTCAGTAGAGTCAGGCATATTTGAATTTGTTTCTGATTACCTTAGGGACTGTTTTGAAGGGAAGCATCATTTACAGCTTCGAATGCCTTGGTGGTGTTGGTTTAGTTGCTAAGTCATGTCTGACTCTTGTGACCCTATGGACTGTGGCCCACTGGACTCCTATAACCATGGGATTTTTCCAGGCAAGAACACTGGAGTGGGTTGCCATTTCCTTCTCTAGCGGATCTTCCGAAACCAGGGGTCGAACCCAGGTCTCCTGTGCTGCAGGCAGTCTTCTGCTTTGCAGGCAGATTCTCTACCCTCTGAGCCACCAGGGAAGCCCTCGAGTGCCTTGTGAATATTAAATGCCCCGGAACACAGGTTTTAAGATTGTTACCAGAAGCAGTGACAGGCGGCAGGACATTTTCATGCCTCAGGATGCTGAGCTGGGCAACCAGAGCCTTAGAGAACGTCATGTCTCTATGTGGTGAATCGGAGTGGAAAGAACCTCAACAAACACTCATATGTTTGCACCTCATTATCCCTTCCCTCTTACCATTCACCCACAACAGCAGAGAAATTTGAGGCCCCTCGATACTGCTCTGCTTTGGGTTCCAGGGTATGAAGCTGAGCTAACTGACTGAGGGAGGCTGGCCTTGGGAACCCCACACCAGGACCCAAGGAGAGCAGGTGGCCTTGCAGAGCTCTACCTGCCCGGCAGGCACCACACTGTGGATGCCCTAGGCTTGCCTGAATTGTCAGATTGCCACCCAGATGTGGGGATTGTGGGTCCCACTAGAAGGTACTGGGCTCTAAACTTGCACAAAGGAGCTCAGCGGCTGACCCCTGTGCCTCAGCTCCCTCAGCCACAGTGCAGGTCAGCCTGGGGGCACAACTCTGTTTAGGTTCCAGAAATGAGCAACTAACCTAAGTCACTGAGGCCGACTAGAAGCACAGGAGACACTTCTTCCTTCCTTCCTCTCTGTCTTGCTTTTTCGTATAATTTTCATGTTTCTAGTGTCCTATAGTTGATACGCAATTTTGTGTTTGAGTTCCATAGCAATTTTGATCACTCATCCATAAACCTGCGAGGCCTTGTTTCCCGGAGTCTCCTCCCACACAGGTGATTTAGTTGCTGAGTGTATCGTAGAGTTCCCCATTGATTATTCTATGAAATCAGCAGCTTTGCGTTAATCCTAACCTCCTCATTTCTTCTTCTCCCCTCCCAGAATTCTCTTTTTTGTAACTAAGCTTCTTTTCTGTGAGTCTTTTTCTGGTGAGGTTCCTTTGTTCCTTTGTATGAGGTTTTCGATTCTACCATCATATAAGATGATATTTGCCTTTCTCTGTCTTAACTACCTGGATTTTGGGTGGTCATTTCCCTGTTCGGACATACAGCTGGAAATAACATCATTTTCTTCTCTTTTCTGGCTGAGTCATATTCCGTTGAGTATACGTAGCACATGTATTTTATTGTTCATCTCTGGATGGATGATTTTTCTTTTCAATGCCATGGCTATTGTAAACTCTGTGCCAGCAAGCCTTGGGGAGCACGTGTGTTGAGTGAGTGACTTTTTTTCTCTGAATATATGCCGCTCAAGGGTGGAGTTGCCAGATCTTGAGGTGGTTTTTCCTTGCTTTCCACAGCGATTGTTAGCAATCTATATTGCCACCAAGATTGTAGTAAGGTTCTGCTTATTAAACAAACTCTGTGGTGTTTATTGTGGGTACACTTTTGGATGACTAATGCCAGGGATACTTCTTAGAGGTCAGTTTGATTAGTATTTCTTTAATCAGTAATGATGCTGAACATCTTTCATGTCTTTTTTTTTTTTTAAAGAAGGAGAGGACAATTTAGTCCTTGAAATAGGCTTCTGGAGTACTGGCTGTATTTTGATTTTGTTTTCGATTACCTACCACAAAAATATCTTAAGGGGAAGGGTCATGAACAGTCCCGCAGGCAGTGTGAATATTAAGTGCCGAGATACACCGGTTTAAAGTTGTTGTTAGAAGAAACGGCCACGAGGCGGCAGCACTTCTTCACACCTTCCCGTGGTAACTTGGGCAACTGGAACCTTAGAGAAAGTCCCGCGTCTGAGTGTAAAATCGGATTGGAAAAAGCTAGAACAAACAGGGCTTGTAACTTATTAGACTCGCCCCCATACTTTTCACCCCCAACCCCAAAGGAACCCCAAGCCCTACAAAAGTGCTGTGTTCAGGGTGCTGGTGCACAGAGGTGAGACGACCCAAGGAAGGAGGCTGGCAGTGGGCATCCCAGCACCAATAGCTGGATTTGAATGCGGTCATTGCCCTGTTCCCAAGGTGCTGCAAATGACATCGTCTTCTGTTTTCTGGCTAAATCGTATTCCATTGAGTATTGTATTAATAGTACATCATTTCATCTATTCATATCTAAATGGATATTTGCGTTTTTCCCATGTATTGTCTATTGTAAACAGTGTCCCAGTGAGCATTGAGGAGCATGTGTGTTTTTGAAGAGTTTTTTTTTTTCTGAATATATGTCCACTTAGGAGTGGAACTGCTTAATCTTGTAATGCTTCTATTTTTCTTTTTGAAAGGAGCTTCTCTAATGCTTGTTTTTCATTACGTTGCTACCAAGAGTGTTGTGAGGTACTCTTTAGAGAATACCATAATTCTAATTTATTTTGAGTAGAAATATGGATGACTGGTCCTAGGGGTACCTCTAAGAGATCAGTTGATTTAATCTAATTAAATCTCTAATCAGTAATGATGCTGAACACTTTTGCCTGTGTTGTTTTTAAGTATGGGAGAAAATATAACTTGAAATTCACTTCCAGTGAGATGGCCCTATTTTGAATTAGTTTAGGATAACCTACAAGAGGGAATTTGAGTGAAAGCAACATTTACAGCCTCTAATGCCTTGTGACTATTACTGCTCAGAAGCAATGGTTTAAGTTGTTGTGAGAGCAAAGGAGAGAGTGATTCTTCTATGCCATTATGATAACTCAGAAACCAGAACTATAGAAGTAAGGTTTCTGTGTGACAAGAAGTAAGGTTTCTGTGTAACAACTTAGTGGGGAGAGTTTGAACAAACACCACGGTTTTGGGTCTCAATATATTGTCTTCCTTAGCCTGGAACCTTTAGCCCAGAGCAATACCCAGCCCTGGCAAAGGGCTCTGGTGAGCGTGCTGGTGTAGGTAGGCAAGCTGACCCAGGAAACAGGCTGGTCCAACACCAGGAGCCAAGAGGATCAGGTGAGTTTGTAAAGCAAAATTAGAGACACCAAGGGAACATTTTATGTAAAGATGGGCTCAATAAAGGACAGAAATGGTATGGACCTAACAGAAGAAGATATTAAGAAGAGGTGGCAAGAATACACAGAAGAACTATACAAAAAAGATCTTCATGACCCGGATAATCATGATGGTGTGATCACTCACCTAGAGCCAGACATCCTGCAATGTGAAGTCAAGTGGGCCTTAGGAAGTGTCACTACGAACAAAGCTAGTGGAGGTGATGGAATTCCAATTGAGCTGTTTCAAATCCTGAAAGATGATGCTGTGAAAGTGCTGCACTCAATATGCCAGCAAATTTGGAAAACTCAGCAGTGACCACAGGACTGGAAAAGGTCAGTTTTCATTCCAATCCCAAAGAAAGACAATGCCAAAGAATGCTCAAACTACCACACAATTGCACTCATCTCACATGCTAGTAAATTAATGCTCAAAATTCTCCAAGCCAGGCTTCAGCAATACATGAACTGTGAACTTCCAGATGTTCAAGCTGGTTTTAGAAAAGGCAGAGAAACCAGAGATCAAATTGCCAACATCCGGTGGATCATCGAAAAAGCAAGAGAGTTCCAGAAAAACATCTGTTTCTGCTTTACTGACTATGCCAAAGCCTTTGACTGTGTGGATCACAATAAACTGTGGAAAATTCTGAGAGAGATGGGAATACCAGACCACCTGACTTGCCTCTTGAGAAACCTTTATGCAGGTCAGGAAGCAACAGTTAGAACTGGGCATGGAACAAAAGACTGGTTCCAAATAGGAAAAAGGAGTATGTCAAGGCTGTATATTGTCACCCTGCTTATTTAACTTTTTTTTTAAAATTTTATTTTTACTTTATTTTACTTTACAATACTGTATTGGTTTTGCCATACATTGACATGAATCCATCATGGGTGTATACGAGCTCCCAATATGTCATGAGAAACGCTGGGCTGGAAGAAGCACAAGCTGGAATCAAGATTGCTGGGAGAAATATCAATAACCTCAGATATGCAGATGACACCACCCTTATGGCAGAAAGTGAAGAAGAACTAAAAAGCCTCTTGATGAAAGTGAAAGAGAAGAGTGAAAAAGTTGGCTTAAAGCTCAACAGTCAGAAAACAAAGATTATGGCATCTGGTCCCATCACTTCATGGCAAATAGATGGGGAAACAGTGGAAACAGTGGCTGACTTTATTTTTTGGGGCTCCAAAATCACTGCAGATGGTGATTGCAGCCATGAAATTAAAAGATGCTTACTTTGGAAGGAAAGTTATGACCAACCTAGACAGCATATTAAAAAAGCAGAGACATTACTTTGTCAACAAAGGTCCATCTAGTCAAGGCTATGGTTTTTGCAATAGACATGTATGGATGTGAGAGTTGGACTATAAAGAAAGCTGAGCACTGAAGAATTGATGCTTTTGAACTGTGATGTTGGAGAAGACTCTTGAGAGTCCCTTGGACTGCAAAGAGATCCAACCAGTCCATCCTAAAGGAGATCAGTCCTGGGTGTTCATTGGAAGGACTGATGTTGAAGCTGAAACTCCAATACTTTGGCCACCTGATGTGAAGAGCTGACTCACTTGAAAGACCCTGATGTTGGGAAAGATTGAAAGCAGGAGGAGAAGGGGCCGATAGAGGATGAGATGGCTGGTTGGCATCACTGACCTAATGGACATGAGTTTGGGTGAACTCCGGGAGTTGGCGATGGACAGGGACGCCTGGCATGCTGTGGTTCATGGGGTTGCAAAGAGTCGGACTCAACTGAGCAACTGAACTGAACTGAAGAGCCCAGTAGGTCCATCATCCTTTGGTTGCCCTAGAACCAGCCACACTGCAAAAGGGCAGGCCTGCATCTGTGGATTGTGGTCACACTAGTGGGGACTTGCCTCTATATTTGCATAATGGAGCTCATCACCTGAAATATTCTCCTCACCACTCTGGGCCCCACTGTAGTCCAGCCTTGACACCCAGGTCTCCCGAGGCTCCAGAAATGTGCCGGAATTCTCAACCGGCGAGACTGATGGCGATAGATCTGCAGTTTCTTTCTTCCTTTTACTGTTAATCTACATTTGATTTTTCTGGTTCAGTAGAGCCGAGGCATGCGTGTGTGTTTGATATTCACACCTACATAGACCCGCACTGTCTCTTTTCTTCTGATGATGCTCCCTCATCTCTTCTTACACTGTGTGTGGCAGAGTTCCTGGCCTTCCCAGCAGAACCTCATGGATTTCCTGCTTGAGGAAAGTAGTGGTTCTGTGCTCATCCTGATCTCCTAATGTCTCCCTCCTGAGCCTGGTATGTCTTTTTAGGACACCAGATTCTTTTCTCTGTTGATGCTATTTGAGATACATATGTTCTTTTGTGTGAGTGATTAGATACCACCTAGCATGCATTGGAGAAGGAAATGGCAACCCACTCCAGTGTTCTTGCCTGGAGAAGCCCAGGGATGGGGGAGCCTGGTGGGCTGCCGTCTATGGGGTCGCACAGAGTTGGACATGACTGAAGCGACTTAGCAGCAGCAGCAGTGCTTGAATGTGGCTTCTGGAGAGTTGCTCAGAGTTTGCATTTGTCTGAGATAGCCTACCAAGGGGAATTTCTTGAGGGCAATCGTCACACACAACCCCAGGGGTCTTATGACTGTGAAATGCCCAGAAGCACTAGTTTTCACGTTGTTGCCAGAGGAGGCCACAAGGCTGCAGCGCCTCTTCATGCCCCTTTTCGTAAGGTGGGCAGGCAGAGACTTAAAGTCATTTTCTAGGTGGGCAACCCTGGTGCCTCAGCTGGTGGAGAATCCACCTGCCATGTGGGAGACCTGGGTCCAATCCCTGTGTTGGGGAGAGATCCCCTGGAGAAGGGAAAGTATTCTGTCTGGGGAACTCCACGGCCTGTAGCGTCCTTGGGGGCCGAGTTGGACACAACTGAGTGACTTTTAGTTCACTAGGTGGTCAGACAGATGGAAAGAGGTGGGAAAACGCCTATGGGTTTGCATCCCATGATCTCCTCCCTCTCGGCCTTCAGCCAGCGGTGCAGCAACATCTGAGGCCCTTCAAAAGTGCTCTGCTTTGGGTGCTGAGCTTTGTAGGGGAGTCAGGCGATCAAAGGAGGCTGGCCTTGCAGCCCCAACACCAGGGAAGCAGGAGGCCAGGCGACTGGCAAAGCCCCCATCCTTTGGATGATGCCCTAGGCATGGCTGAGTGGGAAGACAACCAGCCTGGACCTGGGCCTTGTGGTCCCAGAAGAAGGGACTGGGGTCTCAGCTAGCGAATAGGAGCTCAGCAGCGGGCACATGCGCTTCAGTCCCCGAGCCCCAGCACAGGCCGGCCTGGGGACCCAAGCCTATGTAGACGCTGGACATAGGCAGCCAACCGAAGTCACGAAGGTCTTCTGGGAATACAGGCGGCATCTCTCTCATCCTTTCTCTATTGTTTAGTTTCTTTTCCATCCTTTTCAGTTTACTAGAGCCATATAGTCCATACAGAAATTTCGGTTTCAAGAATAATTGATTTATCCTATATGCATCTGTACTTGTAGTGTGTATGTGAGCCCAGTATGAACAAAATTCCAGGCACACGTGACTGCATTGGTGGCATAAGGCAGATACAGACACCTGAACATCCGACACCCAGGAAGGAAGAGAAACTGATGGTGGGTGGGCAGTGAGGATCACATAAAGTTTAAGTAGTGCCGCAGAGAAAGACAGACACCAGCTCTTACAAACAGCAGGTGAAGAAAGAGACTCACACACATGAGCCAATGGACCAAGACAAAGAGGGGTAGGCAGTCAGACAGGAAGCTTAGAAAGCCGGAGAAAAAGCGGTGGACGGGGAGCAAGAGAGAAGAAGGGAGGGATGAAGACGAAGCCGCTACTTGCATCAGACTGATAATCAGTCAGGATCTGGTGGACTGAACAGAAAACGCTACTGGGTACTCCGTACCATCATAACAGATGTGGCCAGCCACAGCCACACGCACGCAAAAGAAACAAAACCTCGTAAAGGTGCAGGAATAAATGAATCAAGCGGCTCAGGAAGCGAAACAAACACGTTATGCACGAAACATCTCTCCCTGAGATAATTTAGCTGATGTTAAGGGAGAAGAAAAAAAAAAAAGAAACTGAAAAAGGAGAAAAGAATGGCACGCTCCACTGCTATCAGGCCTTGGTGCCCTAAGTTGGTGGCACATCCCTGGAGCCTGAACAGACTTGGGTCCCATGCCTGGGTTCTGGTGGGGCTCAGGGAGGTGGAGAGCATGTCCAAACCGAAGAGGTGATGTCAGTTTAGGGCCCAGAGCACCTCTGGTTGAGACCACAAGCACAGACTGAGGAAAGCCCTCTGACTGCTGAGGCAAGCCTAATGCATCCAAAAAATGGTAGAGCTGCTGGACAGGTAGAGCTGTGCAAAATCAGCTGTTCACGCCAGCTCCTGGTGTGCGTGTTCCTGATTTCAGGCTCTTTGAATTTGGCTCAGACGGTAAAGCGTCTGCCTACAATGCGGGAGACCTGGGTTCGATCCCTGGGTCAGGAAGATCTCCTGGAGAAGGCAATGGCAACCCACTCCAGTACTCTTGCCTGGAAAATCCCATGGACAAAGAAGCCTGACAGGCTACAGTCGATGGGGTCGCAAAGAGTTGGACACGACTGAGCGACTTCACCTAGGAACAAGGGTACCCGCACCTGAGGACTTTTGCAGGGATGGGTACTCTTCTGGGGGCTGGGGGTGGAACGGAAGAAAGCTGAGGTCAAAACATACAAGCCCTCGGCGGGGCTGGGCGTGGGGGATGCTTCAGAATCCTTGAACTTACCACCGAAAAAGGAGTTTGTCTAAGGTTCTGTTAGCCCCAGTTAGCAGAGCGGAGGATCAGGAAGTGCCTCCCCCTTGTGGACGTCTCTGGTAACAGCAACCTGCAAACCATTAGGGACACTGACGTTGCTGGGCTGCGGCTGTAAATACCCTTGCCCTCAGCAGAAATCCAGTCGTAAAGCTCGACAAGGAATGTACAACAGGGCAGAATCCCCAGAAGCTGATATCAAGAGCTAAACTGTCCTCATACTCTTAAAAAACATCACGGGAAGCGAGAAGAGAAATGCAAATAATGACGATCCGAAGCAGGGATTGGCTGACACCAGGCATCAGAGACTCTGGCACAGTCAAGAGTAAACAGGGCAGGCAGAAAAGGGAACCCTTCTACACTCTGGGTGGCAACGCAAACTGCTAACAGCCACTACTAAGAACGGTACGGAAGTGCCTTCAAAGCAAAATACCCTAGAGCCAACACATCCAGTGATACCACACCTACGGGGGAGGTATTTGAAGAAAACCATTCTTGCAACAGCCTCACGTGTGAGCACCAAGGCGTGGGAACGCCCAAAGTGCCCAGGCACAGGTGAATGCATGACAAAGGCAGGGGACGCACAGCCAGTGGGATATGTAACTCATAAGGAAGAGGGAGGAGCAAAGGCAGGGGACGCACAGCCAGTGGGATATGTAACTCATAAGGAAGAGGGAGGAGCAAAGGCAGGGGACGCACAGCCAGTGGGATATGTAACTCATAAGGAAGAGGGAAGAGCAAAGGCAGGGGACGCACAGCCAGTGGGATATGTAACTCATAAGGAAGAGGGAGGAGCAAAGGCAGGGGACGCACAGCCAGTGGGATATGTAACTCATGAGGGAGAGAGAAGAGGATGATGGCATCTGCTGAACAACGGGTGGGCAGTGAGAAGACTCGACACAGACAAACACCACGTCTCACCAATCACAGGGGAGATAAAAAGACAAAACAGAACTCAAGTCAATGAACGAATGATCCGAGACAAACAGGTTTACACAGTTAGGGAAGGAACTTAGAAATCAAAAGGAAACGGTGGGGATGGGGGAAGGAGAAAGAAGGACGTCGGGGTTAATGCTAGATGGTTTGTTTCACCAAACAGATCGTCAATCAGGAACTGCTGGATTGCCCGGAAAGCTCTATGGGGCACTCGATAATAACAGACGTGATACTAGGATCTGAGTAAATCAATATGAAGAACAACAGTCAAGTACACAGAACTGGTACGTGGAGGAGTGAATCAAGGGGCCTCAAGGAAACACATACAGAGAGAAACATCCTGCACTGGAAACATGGAGATGGCTTTAGGAAAGAAAGAAATAGAAGGGAAACATAAACGCATGCCCTTTTCCCATCACACCCCATCACTTAGGATGGTGGCACCTCCTGAGAGATTCCTCAGCATAGCGAATGCCAGGCGTCAGAGACTCTGGCACGATCAATAGTAAACAGGGCAGGCAGAAAAGGGAACCCTACTACGCTCTGGGTGGCAACGGCAAATGGCTAATAGCCACTACTGAGGACATTAGGGAAGTGCCTTCCAAGAAAAAAAACAGTGCAGCCAACATGATGGTCATGCCGCACCGAAGGGGAGGGCATCTGAAGAAAACCATTCTTGCAGCAGCCTCGGTGCGAGGACCAAGGTGTGGGAACGCCCGAAATGCCCAGGCACAGATGAATGCATAACAAAGGCAGGGGGCACACACGCAAGGAACATAACTCAGCCAGAAGTGTGAAGAAAAGGATGGGATCTGCAGGACCGTGGGGGGACAGTGGGAAGACCCTACCCAGTGCAGGGAGTGCCGCAGACAGAGACAAATCCCACGCCTCATCAATCACAGGGGAGGCACCACGACAAAACGAAACATAGCTCCTATCAATGGGCTGAGACAAAGAGTTGCACACAGTTAGGAAAGAAACTTAGAAACCAAAAGGGAAAGCTAGGGATGGGGGAAGGAGGAAGAAGGATGTTGGGGTTCAGAAAAAAAATCGGTTATTTCATAGAACAGATAATCAACCAGGAACTGCTGGATTGAATGGAAAGCTCTATGGGGCACTCGATAATAACAGGCGTGATGCTATGATCCGAATAAATCCATAAAAAAAAAAAACAACCATCAAGTGCACAGAACCAGTATATGGGGGGAGTGAATCAAGTTGCAAGAGGCCTCAAAGAAATGCATACAGAATGTGAAACGTCCTGCACTAGAAAAATGGAGATGATTTTAGGAAAGAGAGGAAACAAATGCACAATCCGTTCCCATGAGGCTTCGGTCACTTAGGATGGTGGCACCTCCCTAGAGACCAAAGGGGCTTGGTTCTTCCTTGGCTGGACTGTGGGGAGCCTTAGAGAGCTACAAAGCATGGGCAAACAGTGGAGGGCGCCTTTGAAGGAACAAGCTGAGTGCCCGAATCCCCTCTGGCAAGGTCGGGCAGGATTACTGCTGGGTGAAGCCTAATGAATCCAAAGGATACCAGAATTGCTGGACAGGTAGAGCTTTGCAAAGTCACCTGCACCCCCAACATCACGGTGCAGGCGGTGCCTCTTGCAGCCTTCTAGCAGCCCCTCATCCCACCGAGGTAGGTACCTGGCACCCTCAGGAGAGTATTTTGTGGGGCTTGGGATTCTTCTGGGGGTGAGGGTGAAGGGAGTGGAAAAAGAAGGAATGAGGCTCAAGCCCTGGGTGATTGTTCAGGCTCTCTGTGCTCTAATTGCCACTCAGAAGCAGGACTTTCTCAAAGGTTCTGTTGGCCAGAGTTATCAGCGTGGAGCATGAAGGAGTTCTGGAGCATTTGGGCCATTTCTGTTCACAGCAACTTCAAATCCTGTGCTCCGGGTACTGAATAGTCACCTGGACCGTGAGGCTGTAAATGACCCCGGCCCCCAAGAAATGTCCTAACGTACATGATGGGAAATGAATTCACAATAGAAACAGAATCTCCACAAGCCAATTTCAAGAGCTACGTTGTCCTCACATACTTTAAAACAAAATATCGTCTGTTGAGGCTCAGCATTCCCAATCACTAGGGAAATACGTATGAAAGGACAAGAAACACAAGCCCCAGGGCCCCAGCACTGAAGCTTTCCCCAGATAAAATATTAAAGACAGACTGCAGAAAGGAGAAGACTGCCAGGCTGTTGGTGTGCATGCAAATTGCTAACAGCAGCCTCGGAGAGCCCTAGCTAGCGTTAGCCGCTCGTTCATGTCCGACAACCTATGTACTGTGCGCTCCAGGCTCCTCCTCTCTCCATGCGGTTTTCAGGCAAGAACACTGGAGAGGGTTGCCATGTTGTCCTGCAGGGGTCTTCCCAACCCAGGGATCGAAGCCACATCTGTGTCTCTTGCATTTCAGGCGATTCTTTACCTGCAGAGCCATCAGGGATGATCCCAGGGTGATTTAAGTAAATCATTTATAACAGGGAATTCTCTTAGTTAGAAAGGTCAATATTTACCACCCCGTGAAAGCAAATGTGATCCTCATCTCAAAATCGTGTTTTTTATATGCATATATACAAACACACGCACAGACACTGGTGTGGGCTCATATACATACGCACACGGGCAGACACACAACCTCTGCTAGAGTGACAATAGCTTTTGAGGCCAGTGAAACCCCAAGATTACAGCTCACACTGTGGAAATGAGCTGACTCTGGGTTTAAATCCTGCCCCTTGCCATGGGCCAGGGCGCAGATCACTTCTCCCTTCATGGCATTCTGTTAAACAGCACCTGCCTCAGAAGGGTTAATATGAGGATCAGACAGAATAGTGCTCAGTAAACTGGTGCTTCTCAAACTCCAAAGCACACTCAAATTATTTGGAAATCTTGTTACAATGTAACTGCTGATTCAGATGCTCAAGTAGGGCTTGACATTCTAAGTTCCTAGGTGAATATTGCTGGTCCATGGACCAAACTTTGCATAACAAGGCACATACTGAAACTTTACAAAAATTTTCTATCCAGTGGTCCTGCCAGACAAGTAAGAAAAGAAAGCTGAGAAAGATTTTCTTTTTGGTGCCCAGTGTGAGCCTGGAATGTCAGTTTCTCTAGGTGTGGGGAAAGGAACAAACCCATTTGGGGCAAGGCTTTATTCTCTCCCTGATGAGCCTCAGCATGACTTAACTTCCATTCTTCTGCCCAAGCTCAGCCAGGGCACACAGGAACCCACAGAGACGTAAAGGCTCATACCTGTCATAGTCTTGGCAAATCTCCACAACCACAGGTACTCAGTGGGTTGGTAGGGGTGGATGCAGTATAGGAAGCAGCTGTTCCTGGGGCCCCTGTTTGAGGTGGTGGAATCTATAGCTACCTGGAAGAGAAGGTAGGCAAATGGGTGGATTTAAAGTGAATGCATCTTATAAGAAAGGTTGGAAAAGACCTTGATGCTGAAAAAGATAGAAGGTAGGAGAAGGGGACAGCAGAGGATGAGATGGTTGGATGGCATCACTGACTCGATGGACATGAGTTTGAGCAAGCTGCAGGAGATAGTGAAGGACAGGGAAGCCTGGCATGCTGCAGTCCATGGGGTTGCAAAGAGTTGGACTCAACTGAATGACTGAACTGAACTGATGAGAGAGGTACATCCCGAGTGAAAAAGCAGCATGTTAAACATCCTTCGATAAGCAGAATTAGATAAGAAATTCATTAGCTTTAAAAACTAGTTATTGATTTGGTTGAGGCCATTTCTGTAGCCTGCAGTCTCCCTCTCCTCTGATGCTCCCTCTTCTCCATGTCCAAAACAGAACTTGAGACTGATGGAAAGGTCAGAAAGGCCAGCTGCTTCCGATCCATAATGCCACCAGGCAGCAAGGTAAGGGTGGAATATCATGATTCACTGAGAGGTCTGTGCTCTCCAGGCAGGACACTTCCATCTCTGAGGCCTGAGCAGACTCCTGGAAAACCCAATTTTGTGTTAAAGACGTGGTCTGTATAACAAAGCCATTTTTACTTTCATCAATGGCCAGTTGCAGAGAGATGTGCTAAATTGGTTATAATAAAATTTCTTCCAGAAGCAGCTCTGTATAAGGCTCCACTTATGTAAAAACTCCTGCCTACAACAGGGGTGTGTGAATGTTATGCCACTGTCAGTGGCAAGGGAGAAGAGAAACCTCTTTCTTGCCACCAATTTGTCATTAACCTTGAACTTTAAAAATTATTTCTGACCTCCAGCATCATCTTAAATAGTAGCTGACTCATTCAACACTTCTTAACAACAACAACAAAAATGCTTAAGCCTGGGGGGTGCTCAAATGGGGAGGTGCATATCTTCTAATTTTTAACATCATCCCCCTTTAAATGAAGGTTAACTCAGTAACTGGGTATTGTTTTTGCTTTGGCTCCATCCCTTCGTTCTTTCTGTAGTTATTTCTCCTCTGATCTCCGGTAGCATATTGGGCACCTAATGACCTGGGGAGTTCCTCTTTTTGTATCCTATCATATTGCCTTTTCATACTGTTCATGGGGTTCTCAAGGCAAGAATACTGAAGTGGCTTGCCATTCCCTTCTCCAGTGGACCACGTTCCCACTTGTGGATGTGACTGGTGATAGAAGCAAGATCCGATGCTATAAAGAGCAATATTGCATAGGAACCTGGAATGTCAGGTCCATGAATCAAGGCAAATTGGAAGTGGTCAAACAAGAGATGGCAAGGGTGAACGTCGACATTCTAGGAATCAGCAAACTAAAATGGACTGGAATGGGTGAATTTAACTCAGATGACCATTATATCTACTACTGCGGGCAGGAATCCCTCAGAAGAAATGGAGTAGCCATCATGGTCAACAAAAGAGTCCAAAATGCAGTACTTAGATGCAATCTCAAAAACAACAGAATGATCTCTGTTCATCTCCAAGGCAAACCATTCAATATCACAGTTATCCAAGTCTATGCCCCAACCAGTAACTCTGAAGAAGCTGAAGTTGAACGGTTTTATGAAGACCTACAAGACCTTTTAGAACTAACACCCAAAAAGATGTCCTTTTCATTATAGGGGACTGGAATGCAAAAGTAGGAAGTCAAGAAACACCTGGAGTAACAGGCAAATTTGGCCTTGGAATGCAGAATGAAGCAGGGCAAAGACTAATAGAGTTTTGCCAAGAAAATGCACTGGTCATAGCAAACACCCTCTTCCAACAACACAAGAGAAGACTCTACACATGGACATCACCAGATGGTCAACACCGAAATTAGACTGATTATATTCTCTGCAGCCAAAGATGGAGAAGCTCTATACAGTCAACAAAAACAAGACCAGGAGCTGACTGTGGCTCAGATCATGAACTCCTTATTACCAAATTCAGACTTAAACTGAAGAAAGTAGGGAAAACCACTAGACCATTCAGGTATGACCTAAATCAAATCCCTGATGATTATACAGTGGAAGTGAGAAACAGATTTAAGGGCCTAGATCTGATAGATAGAGTGCCTGATGAACTATGGAATGAGGTTCATGACATTGTGCAGGAGACAGGGATCAAGACCATCCCCATGGAAAAGAAATGCAAAAAAGCAAAATGGCTGTCTGGGGAGGCCTTACAAATAGCTGTGAAGAGAAGAGAGGCAAAAAGCAAAAGAGAAAAGGAAAGATATAAGCATCTAAATGCAGAGTTCCAAAGAATAGCAAGAAGAGATAAGAAAGCCTTCTTCAGCGATCAATGCAAAGAAATAGAGGAAAACAACAGATTGGGAAAGACTAGAGATCCCTTCAAGAAAATTAGAGATACCAAGGGCACATTTCATGCAAAGATGGTCTTGATAAAGAACAGAAATGGTGTGGACCTAACAGAAGCAGAAGATATTAAGAAGAGGTGGCAAGAATACACAGAAGAACTATACACAAAAGATCTTCACGACCCAGACAGTCATTATGATGTGATCACTAATCTAGAATCAGACATCTTGGAATGTGAAGTCAAGTGGGCCTTAGAAAGCATCACTACGAACAAAGCTAATGGAGGTGATGGAATTCCAATTGAGCTGTTTCAAATCCTGAAAGATGATGCTGTGAAAGTGCTGCACTCAATATGCCAACAAATTTGGAAAACTCAGCAGTGGCCACAAGACTGGGAAAGATCAGTTTTCAATCCAATTCCAAAGAAAGGCAATGCCAAAGAATGCTCAAACTACTGCACAATTGCACTCATCTCACATGCTAGTAAAGTAATGCTCAAAATTCTCCAAGCCAGGCTTCAGCAATACGTGAACCGTGAACTCCCTGACGTTCAAGCTGGTTTTAGAAAAGGCAGAGGAACCAGAGATCAATTTGCCAACATCTGCTGGATCATGGAAAAAGCAAGAGAATTCCAGAAAAACATCTATTTCTGCTTTATTGACTGTGCCAAAGCCTTTGACTGTGTGGATCACAACAAACTGGAAAATTCTGAGAGAGATGGGAATACTAGACCACCTAACCTGCCTCTTGAGAAATCTGTATGCAGGTCAGGAAGCAACAGTTAGAACTGGACATGGAACAATAGACTGGTTCCAAATAGGAAAAGGAGTACATCAAGGCTGTATATTGTCACCCTGCTTATTTAACTTATATGCAGAGTACATCATGAGAAATGGTGGACTGGAAGAAACACAAGCTGGAATCAAGATTGCCAGGAGAAATATCAATAACCTCAGATATGCAGATGACACCACCCATTTGGCAGAAAGTGAAGAGGAGCTAAAAAGCCTCTTGATGAAAGTGAAAGAGGAGAGCGAAAAAGTTGGCCTAAACTCAATATTCAGAAAACGAAGATCATGGCATCTGGTCCCATCACTTCATGGGAAATAGATGGGGAAACAGTGGAAACAGTGTCAGACTTTATTTTTCTGGACTCCAAAATCACTGCAGATGGTGATTGCAGCCATGAAATTAAAAGACGCTTACTCCTTGGAAGAAAAGTTATGACCAACCTGGATAGCATATTCAAAAGCAGAGACATTACTTTGCCGACTAAGGTCCATCTAGTCAAGGCTATGGTTTTTCCAGTGGTCATGTATGGATGTGAGAGTTGGACTGTGAAGAAGGCTGAGCGCCAAAGAATTGATGCTTTTGAACTGTGGTGTTGGAGAAGACTCCTGAGAGTCCCTTGGACTACAAGGAGATCCAACCAGTCCATTCTGAAGGAGATAAGCCCTGGGATTGCTTTGGAAGGAATGATGCTAAAGCTGAAACTCCAGTACTTTGGCCACCTCACGTGAAGAGTTGACTCATTGGAAAAGACTCTGATGCTGGGAGGGATTAGGGGCAGGAGGAGAAGGGGACGACCGAGGATGAGATGGCTGGATGGCATCATGGACTTGATGGATGTGAGTCTGAGTGAACTCCGGGAGATGGTGATGGACAGGGAGGCCTGGTGTGCTGTGATTTATGGGGTCGCAAAGAGTCGGACACGACTGAGCAATTGAACTGAACTAACTCAGCAAACCCCTCTCTAAAGAAATGCTTAAGCTTGAGGGCAGAGAATGAGGAGAGAGGGATTAAAATGAAAAAAGCTGTAGGGAAAGAATAGAATGTTTTTGGTGCAAGCATTCATTCATTGGCCCTATTTTCTCTCATGATCTTTTGAACAAGAAGTGTTATTTGTAAAATAATTGGCAAAATTCCATTATAACAAATAACCTGAAATATCTCACTGGATTTAGTGTAGGATATTAGTTCTGGAAGGACAGAGGAAAGCGGCTGTGGGCTCTGTGTCTGCTTCTGAAAAGCTAGACTCTAAGAGCAATGCTGTTGGGGAAGAAAAGGCTGCAATGTCTTATATTGCAAGCCTGCAACCAAGTCAAAGTAACTAGAAGAGAAAAATCAATAGGCTAACACTAATTCACTTACAACTGCTCTTTTTTTCTTTCATAAAGTTACTTTTTTCATCACTGAATTTCCCCCTTTTGTCCTCACTCCTCCACAGGACTAAAGTGAAGATAAATTTAAGCAGGATTCAAATTTTATTTTTCAGAATTCCCAGATGTTTTCCACAAGGTAGTACAAACTGATAAGATGCTAGTACTAAGTGATGCGAGGGGAAAGGTCATATGAAGAAACACTCACTACATAGCATCTCCCCACCCCTTAGACACCCTTACTGTGGGCAATGGGATGGAGGGAGGGGTCACCTTTGTTAAAACCCTACTGTGCATCAGACACCTGTGCTGACTGCTTCACAGGCATTGTGCTATTTCATGTTCATAAAACCTCTGTGTGGTAGAGATTGTTATTCCTTTTTACTCACGGAAAGTCTGATGCCCAAAGGTGATGATGGTCATAAGGTCATACGGGATGCAGCTGGGTTTAAACCCAAGTCTGCATGGTTCCAAAGACTCCACTTCTTCACTGAATCATTATACTCAAGAGAATGGGTAAATCCGTGTCCAGCTTCTCAGATGCCTTGTGATGGTGGTGGTGCAGTCGCTAAGTCGTGTCTGACTCTTGTGACCCCATAGACTAGCCTGCCAGGTTCCTCCGTCCCTGGAATTCTCCAGGAAAGAATACTGGAATGGGTTGCCATTTCCTTCTCCAGGGTATCTTCCCAACCCAGGAATCAAACCTGGGCCTCCTGCCTTGCAGGCAGATTCTTTACCAACTGAGCTACAAGGGAAGCCCAGATGTCTCATGGGTATGTTTTATTCCTATAAAGAATGAGGGAATTTGGCCTGGATGAAGGGAAGACAAACCTGAAGGCAATTACAATAATTTAGGAGAGAGGATACACCTTGAGTGAACAGCTCTTTATGATCAAAGCAGCGGCAAAAAGTGGGAACAGGGCAAATGAAGTGTGCATGTGTGTAAAACAGTGGGAGCATGTGTGACTGAGGATGCCTGAGATTAACCTGGAAGGGCCAGCGAAATCTATCTCCTGAGATGGTTTTCATCCTGAAGGTGAAGACCAGCCCATCGGAAAAGAGAGGAAGACCACAGATGAAGGGCTGTTTAGTCATGGACTATGTGAAAAGTCAGAGCGTGGGGTGGGGGTGGATTAAGGGCTGTTTAGTCATGGGCTATGTGAAAAGTCAGAGCGTGGGGTGGGGGTGGATTAAGGGCTGTTTAGTCATGGGCTATGTGAAAAGTCAGTGCGTGGGGTGGGGGTGGATTAAGGGCTGTCTAGTCATGGACTATGTGAAAAGTCAGAGCATGGGGTGGGGTGGGGGAGCAGGCCACATGCCTTCTGTGAACAAAAGGAGGCATAAAGCACTCCAGAACCCACTTACGGGGGCCCAACCAGTCAGAGGTCTGGACTCATGCAGAAAATCCCTAGGAGACTTCTCCAAGGAGAGCACTCGAGACAGTGTGAAAGACAGTGATTTGGGGAACCATCTCAGGGTCTCGTGGACTTACTAAACTCCAACGCGTAGCCACCGTTCTCTGCCTTTTTGTCCTGAGGAGACACTCTTAAGAGATCATGACACTTAGCACATGTGTACACAGTGTATGAAAGTTTAAAGTAGTGCTGGGAAGGCTAGAAGTAAAGTCGCCTGCCGGGAGCCAGCATGGGGAATCCCGCCCATGGCAAAGGTCATGAGGAAGGGGTTTTTGCACAAGGTTGGCCTCCCCCGTGTCGACTCTTTCTCTCTCTTTCTTCCTCTCCCTCCCTCTCCTTTTCAGGCTGATCCCTTGGAACACAGAGGCTCTCCGTGTCTACTTATTTGCCCGGGCTTCTAAGACCCACGCGAGAGGGAGCCCAAGGCGGGGCACCCTCCGCTATTCAAGTGGGCGCCTGTGGCCTAACGTAGATAGTGCAAGTTTCTTGTCTTGAGACTTTATTAGCTTTCCGTGTAAACAAGGGAATATCAGTCTCTTTTCTCCTCTATTTTTTCACTACATTATTCATCCCTAATCTCTCTTTAAATTTCTAATTAATCTCTCTTTAATCGCCGACTCTGTCCCTGCTTCGAATTCCCTGGATCCACCGGGGCTGGACCCCAGCAGTTGCTTCTCTTGCCTACTGAGAAAAGTGGCAGATTCATGTTAATGTATGGCAAAACCAATACAGTATTGTAAAATAAAGTAAAAATTAAAAAAAAGGAAAAGAAAAGCAGTTTAGAACTCTAGAGAAAGCAAGGACATTTTCATGGAGATAACTTTGATTCTGCTCTGATTTATTAGTATCATTGCAAGTACTGCAAATCTTTGGCAGGTTTTTGATACTTAATTATTAATAATGAATACCGTGGCTCCCCTCGCTTCTGTTTACAGTGCCCCTCATAACGGAGCATCCTTCTCTACCTGCGTTTCTTAATATTGGGGCTAACAGCCTGTCCTATGTGTTGATTACCTGATTGTTAAGGGTATCCTGTGATGACAAAAATATGCTGGTGTCTTGATGTAAAACCAGAAAATGAAATCAGATAATATAAAGAACAGAGGGGAAAATTACCATAAAGAAAAATGGCACCTCAAGAAATGTAACTGAACATTTTACCCTCCCCAGGTATGGGCGAGAGCCTCCAAGGGTGCAGATGCCAAGCGACAGCACCTGAGCCCGGGTGTACCACCTGGATGAGTATCTGTGGCATAAAGAGCTACAACATCTGGATGAATGTTAATAGATTTGGGCAACAATTTACACTAAAAATAGAGGAAAAAATCATAGGCCTAAGATTAGGGTAAGGCAAGTGACTAGAGTGTAAACTCAGGAAGACACTCAGCTGACCCTATACTTGCTCAATCCTGAGAGTGACGCTTCCTTAAACTTTGCATCGTATGTGCCCCTGTTTCTTCACTCTTGTCCTGGTCCTGGTACATCATTTCGTTGCTATCAACTCTTTCTCCTTATAATAAACTAGGGTGTGGCAGAGATGATGGTGAGAAGAGGATTGTGGTTGAAGATATTAAGGACAGAAAACTAATAGGATTTTGGATGACATTAAGGGAAAGGGGGTGGTCGGATCTCCGTGGGGATAAAGCAAATTACAATGTGGGACAGTTTGAGCTGCCTGTTCCTGGGGGTGCTCTAGGGACAGACAAACACAACATGCCTGATGGAAACTGTGGTTTTTTTTTCTGCAGGCAGGCCTCTGGGGTTTCCACGCTTCCTGTGGGATTGACCCCTATGTCTGTGACAACCACAGAGGCTGTTCCAACTCAGCTGATAAAACTTTGGCAAAGGTATGAACTTAAAAATGATCTGAAGAAAAAAGAAATAAAACAGTGGTCCTTATCGCTCACTGTTTTCTGTAGTTTCCACTGCTTATAAAAATATTTTATCATTTGACTAGACAGCAAATGGACAGTTGGAAGCTGAGAGATTTTTATTTCCAGACAAGTGATAGTTTCTGGTCTCCTGGAAGAGGCTGGAGATAAAATCTCTGTTTTCAGGAGGAGGCCTTCTACCAAGAATTCTCTGTGCTCTTTAAGGTAGCGTTAGAGGCTAGAGCAGAAAGATTAGATTTTAAAAAACAAACGGGAGGCCATGAAAGAGGAGATTAAGCTGAGAAATAAACGCAAACAATGACTGAAATGCCAGCTTGTGGAGGAGGCGTCCATCTCCCGGGTTCCTGAACGGGGCGGACTCACTGTTTTCGTCTTCTGCTATGAAGCCTTTAGGAAAGCCTGCAGCTCTAGTACATGCTCCAGTCTTCCCAGCAGGCAGCCCCCAAACTGGCCTTTTCTGTCCCTCCTTCTGCCCAGGAGGCCTCGCTCTTCCTAAAGCTGAGCCGTGGAGCAGTTCTGCAAAACCTTGTAAAGTAAGAAAGCAAGATGCTTGCTCCCTCCATGGCACCAGGTCCCCAGTATGGGGAACTGCTTCCAGGAAAGGCTGGATGCTAAAGATGAGTATCCTTCCTTGGACATTTTTACAGCTTCTTACCTGAAAAGAACCCATGCCTCATACCCTTTATCTGCCTGACAAACAGGTCATTTGCAAATCTCCTGGAAGTTTTCTGAGGAAAGCTTCTGTGAACCCATCTCTGGTTAGCTGCCCAATCTCTCTTCCATCAACCTTGTGATATTACCTGCTCTAGGGCAGCTTTTATTTTAAAGATTTGCATACAGTTTGGACCTATACAACGAGCCTTGTAGGTAGAGATACTGTTTAGTTTGGACCGTTTCTGAAATAATAGGTCTGATCCTAGTGCTTTCCTCTTTCTTCAAAACTCCATAGTGAGCAAAGAAAATAGAACCCTAGGCAAGGTGGGAAATACCCTGGAGGGCACCTGGTTTATTTCCTGAGAAGGGCAAAGCATTCTCCTCAGCCCAGGACTCACCCTTATTTCTCAGAAATCTATACCAGAGTCCATCAGTGTTTAATTTTGGATATAAAATCAGAATTTAAAGCTTACACTGAGACACAGTAAGGGGATAGGATGACCTAAAGGTGTTAGGTCAGAGAAGATTATGTAAGAGGGACTTCCCTGGTGGCCAACTGGTTAAGACTTCGCCTTCCAATGCAGGGGGTTTGGGTTCGATCCCTGGTCTGGGAGCTAAGATCCCACATGCCTCCTGGCCAAAACCTCAAAACATAAAACAGAAGCAATGTTGCAATAAATTCAATAAAGACTTTAAAAATATTAAAACCACCTTAAAAAACAAGATTATGTGAGAGAATCTTTCATATTTTGGGGGCTTGAAGGTAAATCTGGGAGAAGTCACGTTCAACGTGTTATATCACATTATATTATTAAAATATAACCTGTCAAGTCAGAGATAAAAGAAAGCAATACCATCTTTAATTTTAAAAAATTACAAATAATAAAAAGGAAATTTAAATATAATATTAAAAAAATGACTCAGGAGTCCACTAGTCTGGTTAGTTGTGTGTGCATATGTGTGTGTGTATATATGTACACATATGAACATTTATATATATAATAAACAAAATACTTAAAGTGTTTACATAAAATACAGTGATATATAATATATATATAAACATTTAACATATGCAATCATAGGGTAACTGCTTTAAATTCTTTTGTCTTCACTTAACACTACATCATAAACATATCCTAATGTGATTACCAGTTATAATTATCACTTAAAATGGCTTTATCATAGTCCACTTAAATGAGTGAACTGCAATTTACATAGCCATTACCTTAGTCTTGGACATTTATGTTACTTAAAACCTGTCTTTGGGAAAAGGCACTTCACAACTAAGTTTTTTTTGTATCTGGAAAGAGACACTTAATTCTACCATTTTCTTTCCAGATGTCTCATTAAGCCTGTCTCGTCTATGCTGTCTATAGTTGCGAATGTTGTATGTGACATTCTAGTATCTGGTTTTCTTTCAAGCCTCTGTGCCTGCCATGTGTCAAACACAGGAAACCCAGTCTCTCTCCCTGAAGTCTCTGCTTCACCTCTGCCCAGCTCCTCCAAGACACAATGTGATGCTGCCCCAGAGTCCTTACAACTCAAGGATTCAAGCGAGGAGCAAGGGCTGCTCTCAGGGGTGCCCTGACCTCCTGGAACTGTGTGCGCAATTGGCCGTGTGCACTTTTCAGGGAGAGGGTATGGATCTTATATCAGATTTCAAGTGGGCCATGTGACCAAAAAAGGGAAGAATCCCTGACAGGGGCTCTTTTAGCATCCTTTATCTCCTTCCCTCCCCTGGCCCTTCTCTGCTTATCAGATAGCCTAAAATTTCCCCCTTCTCATCGCAGGTTGCCACGTATTTTCCACTGCTTGCCTTCCCTTCATTATTGGCCTTCTTGGATGAGTAGATTTACACCCCTGCTCCTGGGTCTCCCACCTTATTTTGCTGACATTGCTTTTCTGAAGATGATTTGTGCCTACTCGTTTTCACCCTTCACCCTGTCTTCTCTTGGCCTGAGGGGTCATTCCCCTTGGCCTTGTAATATTTCTCCCTGACCATCTGAGTTCCTGCCTTCTCCAGGACCTTTTCTTCTGCCCTCTCTTCTCTTCCAATTTGTCCTTCTTTCCTCTGCTGCCAAATGGAGGTTTTCTATAATTTTCTGTCGCCAGGCCCACTGTCTTTCTATATTCTTCTCTTTGGCCACCTCACCCGGACCCATGTATGTGCGGCTGCCACATCTCTTGGAACTAAGGTCCGTATTTATAAGCGCTGTCTCCACTGGGATGCCTGACAATACCTGCACCATATCCGTGAGGAAGTTCATCCTGTTGCCTGGCAGCTCCTCTTTCTTTCTTTTTTTTTTTAAAATTTTAAACATTACAAAATGTAATGGGGGTATAGCCAATTAACAAACAATGTTGAGATAGTTTCAGCGGAACAGCAAAGGGGCTCAGCCATACATATTCCACCCCCACCCCGCCCCCCAGCACCTCTTAATTTCCATATTTCTGTGGATGGGACTGTCAATGCTTTGTCTTCAGGCACAAAAGCTCTGAGTCACCCTGGGCTCCTCACTCTCCCTTGCTTTCTGTCTCCTCCTGGATCACAAGTGAAGGTTAACTGAGTCTCTTTCCACAATGTCCCTTCATACTGCTGCCCCCACTGTTACCTCCTATTACCTGACGTCAGGATCGTTGCAGTGGGCTTTAATCTCTTCTTCTGGAGGCCCTTCACCACCATGGACGCCTTTCACCAAACCCTGCCAGATTTACTTCCCTAAAGCATGCGTCTGATCACTCCAGAGTGTTGCTCAAGATTCTTCTGAGTGTCCCTGTATCCATCAAATTACCTCAAAATTCAAAGCCCTTCGAGTCCTCAACCCAAACCATTTCCCCAACAATCCCCTAAATATATCCTGTATAGGCACATTAAGCCAAGTCCGGTTTCAGCATATATCATTAAAGTATATGGATGTATAAATATTTAAGCTCATAGGGGTGCTTTTTAAGCAAAAACCTATTAATAGTATCACATTTATTTATCAAATTTATTCTTTTCTCTTTTCTTTCCCTTTCTTCTTTTATATTTTCTTGAAGATTTAGGCTTCAGTCCCTCTCATTTAATAGAAGTGTTTTGAGCCCCTTATATTGATGTGTTTAAACTGTGGTGTTGGAGAAGACTCTTGAGAGTCCCTTGGACTGCAAGGAGATCCAACCAGTCCATTCTGAAGGAGATCAACCCTAGGATTTCTTTGGAAGGAATGATGCTAAAGCTGAAACTCCAGTACTTTGGCCACCTCATGCCAAGAGTTGACTCATTGGAAAAGACTCTGATGCTGGGAGGGATTGGGGGCAGGAGGAGAAGGGGACGACCAAGGATGAGATGGTTGGATGGCATCACTGACTAGATGGACGGGAGTCTGAGTGAACTCCGGGAGTTGGTGATGGACAGGGAGGCCTGGTGTGCTGCGATTCATGGGGTCGCAGAGTCGGACACAACTGAGCGACTGAACTGAACTGAACTATATACTTCAGCCTGATACCTGAAGGAAAAGATGCTCCACCCTTGATATCCTTAAGGTTGAGCCAGGAGCTCCTGGCATCTATGAATGAGGCAAAAGCCTCTTCTTCACCCTTATTTGTAAGGCATGTTATTATAGTCTTGACAGGAATCAAATGGTCAACACAAAAGGAAAGACTGAGGATAATTTAATAAAAGGACAATTTGCAAACATTTCAAGGAGGCTGATAAGAAAAGGTCCAGCGGGGTAGTTAGTAGAACTTCGTGAGAGTAGTGTCTGCAGGGCAGGACGCCTGGAATCTGTCCTTCTGTAGAAGAATGTGGTCACTGCCAAACCTACCTGGCAGGCAGAGAGCAGGGAGGAGGCACCTCAACTTCATTCTCCTCCCACAGTTTGACCTCTGGCTGCTACCTTCAAAGAGGAGGGTGTCCTGGGGCAGAAGGCAGGGGCTGAAAAGGGTATGGAAATATGAACCGAATTCCACTGCTGGCTCCTGAAGGTCTGTCTCCAGGGAGACAGAGGCTCACCCCGTTGAAACTCCTGGGCTTGCTCAGAAATCTTGGGTCATTCACTGTGTCAAAGGGAGATTTCGACTCTGGAGGGCTCAGGGGTGGGGTGACTGCGACATAACCTCATTCCTTCCTAGGCTCTGCCTGTCACCACACCAGGAAGCCCTCGTTTCTCATCCCTTTGCCACTTTCTCTTCATTTTGCCAGATGGCTTCAATAAAATTATTGGACAGATAATAAATATTTAGAGGCCAAGTTAAATAAGATATGCTGTCCTTAATAGCGGAGAAGGCAACGACAATCCACTCCAGTACTCTTGCCTGGAAAATCCCATGGATGGAGGAGCCTGGTAGGCTGCAATCCATGGAGTCGCTAAGAGTCAGGCATGACTGAGCGACTTCACTTCCACTTTTCACTTTCATGCATTGGGGAAGGAAATGGCAACCCACTCCAGTGTTCTTGCCTGGAGAATCCCAGGGATGGGGGAGCCTCGTGGGCTGCCGTCTATGGGGTCGCACAGAGTTGGACATGACTGAAGCGACTTGGCAGCAGCAGCAGCAGTCCTTAATACCTTGTATTGCAGCTTATCATTTACAGTAGATGGCATTGCTTGAGTAATAAGAAATTAATAATGAGAAAGTTGACTTTAGAGGGAAATGACAATGAAGCAGCTGGTATGTTTTCTTTACTAGAAAACTCAGAACAGAACACCTAGCGACCTTCTCCTGTGTCCCTGGCCTGAAGCCCTTCAGGAGGAAGGGCTTTGTTGCAGACGCTGCTGATGATCTGGCCCCTTCTCCTCAGTATTTATCTGCCTGTGCTCCCCTTCTTATGGCCTGCTCTAGACTTGCTCCAGACATTCCACATCCCACAGGTTCACCCTGAAGGGCTGGGAAGAACCACTGAGGTGGTCCCTCCCAGTTGGGCTTTGAGCAGTCAATATGATCAGCCTCTTCACAAAGCCCTCATCAGTCAGCTCACCCTCTGCTGATCCCAGTACCCTGTTCCTGGGGAGTAGGCAAGTGGAGCTCAGATCTCCTTCCTCTCACGACTCAGACAGTAGGGATTATGATGACCTTGACATCCATGGAATCCAGTCCCATCACTTCATGGCAAATAGATGGGGAAACAATGGAAACAGTGACAGACTGTTTAGTTTTGGGGGCTCCAAAATCATGCAGATAGTGACTGTAGCCATGAAATTAAAAGATGCTTGCTCCTTGGAAGAAAAGCTATGACCAACCTAGACAGCATATTAAAAGGCAGACACATTACTTTGCCAACAAAGGTCTGTCTAGTCAAAGCTATGGTTTTTCCAGTAGTCATGTATGGATGTGAGAGTTAGACTATAAAGAAAGCTGAGCACTGAAGAATTGATGCTTTTGACCTGTGGTGTTGGAGAAGACTCTTGAGAGTCCCCTGGACTGCAAGGAGGTCCAACCAGTCCATCCTAAAGGAAATTAGTCCTGAATATTCATTGGAAGGACTGATGCTGAAGCTGAAACTCCAATACTTTGGCCACCTGATGCGAAGAACTGACTCCTTGGAAAGACCCTGATGCTGGAAAAGATTGAAGGCAGGAAGAGAATGGGACAACAGAGGATGAGATGGTTGCATGGCATCACTGACTCGATGGACATGAGTTTGAGCAAGCTCCGGGAGTTGGTGAAGGACAGGGAGGCCTGGCATGCTGCAGTCCGTGGGGTCGCAAAGAGTCGGACACAAGTGAGCGACTGAACTGACCTTGACATCCACAGGCTCCCTTACTCTCCTGTTGTCAAACCATCCTCACCTCCTGCCTCCAGATGGCAGGCCTTCTGCCTATCCTGAGTGCACCATACCGGGGTGATGAGTCAGTAGGAATCAGATCCTAACAAGTGTGTTATTCTGGCCTTGTTTAGACCATCCTAACGCCACCTTTTGAGCACATTTACAGAGGAGCAAATGAATAAATTGAAACTCAACTAATGTCACTCTTCTGCATTCAAATTTACTGGAATCTGGGAAAGTAAAATTTTATTTGAGTAAAGAGAACCATATAGGTCTTGATTAAAAACACAAGGCTGTTGACTGCTAGGGGCCTGGCAGCTGAGATGCTGAAACTCACCAGCATGGTAAGTGCCAGATGAAACTTATCAGAAGATACCAAATTAACTGTCCAGGAAGGGAAGAAGGGGACAGCGATGCAGGGACTGGCTGACCCTAATTAAACTGGTGGAAATGATGGTCCCTCATCTCTGAATGGCATCTCTTTTCCACCCTGTTCTCTGTACCCTTTTGTCAATATTGTCTCCAAGTTCTAAATGACTTCAAAAAGGGAACAGAGCAACAGAATAATCTATAATGAGCACCATTTAATTCTATTCCGTGAGACAGAATTACAAGAAATAGATAAGCACTTTAAAATACTCACTCTATATTTATATCATATATAACATGTATTTTCTCTGATTATAACATATCTGCTACTGCTGCTACTGCTAAGTCACTTCAGAAGCAAAACAAATTGTTAACTTTAAAAAAAGATATTTTGGTACAGGAATTTTAGTTAAAATCAAGTAAGTATAGAGAAGAAAATAAAAGTAACTATTTAGGCTCAGAGAGTATAGCTGTCAATATTTTGACGTATTAATTTGCAATATGGTGTGTGTGTGTAGAAGAGAGTGACATAGGCAGTTATTAGAGAGACAGAGACAAAAAAAATTGGAATCATAATATACATAGTTTTATATTTTGTTAGGTTTACTTAGCATTGTTCTGTGAAGGATTTTAACAATCTGTTGGAAAATATTTTTACCCTGATGTCAAAAAAAAAAAAACCAACCCAAAAAACAACAAAAACTAAGGACTCCAGCTAAGCCGTCCTTTGAGACAGTGTTAAGAAAATAGAACAGGGGGCTTCTCTAGAGGTCCATCGGTTAAGAATCTACCTTCCAATCCAGGGGAAATGAGTTTGATCCATGGAGGGGGAACTAAGATCCCACATGCCACAGGGCAACTAAGCCCGAGCACCAGCTACTGAGTTTGGGCACTTTGGAGCCTGCACGCCACGACTAGAGAATCCCATGTGCTGCCACTCAGACCCACTGCCGCTGAATGCTGGCAGTGTACGGGTTCCTTGTGGATACTTCACACACAGCTGATGGTCCAGAAAAGCTCAACATTTTTGAAAGAGTGAGGAGGCTTTGGTAGCTGAAAAAATGGGAACCTCAGTTCAGAGTCAACACTTAGAAATATAAGGTCAAACGCCAAAGGACGCTTTTGTTTGGAGACTATAACCAGCCATCACGGCAGAGCTGTGGGAGGACAGGGGATGGGCTCAGAGAACCCGTTGTGTTTCCCATCACTGCATCACATGACCCCTGTGATGAGAAAAACACGCTGCATGATTAGGGGCAACGGCCACTGGAGTTTGACGAGTTTGCTGCTTCCTTCAGCCTGGGCACCAGCAGGAGCCTGTATCAAAGCACTTCAGCCACAACCTAGTCTCCTTGGTCCTACAGGCAACATTCTTATCTTACCCTTTTTTGTCCTGATTTCCCCTGCCTGCAGAAAAATTGTGATCTCTGCCTCCCTATGAGGCCTTGGGAGGACGCCCTCTCTACCCTTTAGGTCAAGGATCAGCAGACTTTTCTTATAATGACCTGGGTAGGACATATTCTAGATTCTGTGGGGGATGTGATCTCTCACAAACACTACTCAACTCCGCCTTCACAGCAAAGAAGCAGTTGTAGGCAAGCATGTCAGTTCATGGGTCAGTTCATGTAAACAAAGCTTTATTTATAAAGACTGGTGGCAGGCCAGATGGGGCTCCTTGGCCACAGTTTGCTGACCTCTGCTTGAGGTCGTGCTGGGCATGAAGCGGGCAGAACCTGAGCCTCAGCTCACTGACATGAGCCCTGAAAGCCACCAAGGGTGATGCTTCTGGACAAACAGAAGTTAGCAGCCAAGATGGCAATGGTGTGAAATCCTTCCTCCCATCCTACCCTTGACTGTCATTGAGTTGGGAAGAGGATTAAACTGAGAGGACTGGCCTCACACAATAAGAGAAGGGACTCACTTGGAGCATGGAAGCTTCATTCTACGAGATGCGTCTGTCTGGGCATTACGAGCTTGATAAATTCACGCAAGATTCCGCAAGTCAGATTGGCCTCTCTTCTGCATTTTCCCAGGCTGCCTTTCTAAAGGGACACAACCAAAAAGGTGGCCTCAAGAACAGTAACATATTTAAGAATTTATGTCTATTCTATTTCTTCAGGCGATTACATCTAATTATGCCTTGTAACCAGGAGCTTTTTTTTTTTTTTGTCTTTAAAAGAGTGACTGAAACTCAGGATATCTCAGAGGTGTAAGATTTGGAAGAAACTGACTAGAAGGCTTAGCTCTTCTTGGGGAACAAGAAGCCTCTGTTCTATCCATGCTGGACGCTAGATGCACAAAATCACAAGACCAACTTCTTTCTTCATGACTGAAACATGCTCAGCTTCCCAGATAACAGCGCCGCCCACCCAGGGCAGGGATGGTGCTATGATGCCCTTGCCCAGAGTCCCTACAGGTTAAAGTAACAATTGTCACTGACATCTGAGGAGCAGATATTCCATGCCAGGCACTATCAAAGGGCTTTAAGGTCCTTCTCATTTAACAACCTCAAAACTCATGCCTTGAGACCCATTATTATCATTACTCCATATTGACAGATAATGTAACAGGGGCACAAACGGATTTGAGTAACCTGCCCCAAATCATGCAGCTTCAAGTGTGGAGTTCAGATATGGACCCAGGGATCTCAGCTCCAGAGTCAGTGCTCTTAACTTCTATTTATACTGCTTCTAATAATGCAACTAATACAGGTGATCAGTAAATGTTTGGGGGTGGATGTCATAGTGCCTTGGAGAGGTGGGGAGCAAAGGAGGAGGCCTGGGTTGAAGTTAAGCCAAACTGTGGTTGACTGCCAGTGAGCTAGCTCACTGCATGGTCTCCTGAGTGGGGAACACAGGGCTGTCTTGAGGGCTCTGTACCAGAGTCCAGCTCTAAGAGGCTGGTTGCTACTGGAGGAGCTTCAAGAAGGCATGTCTGCAGCTCATAACGAAGGCCTTTCCTCAACCGCCTGAGCCATAGCGCTGGAAATGTGCCCGCAGCTGGCAGCACCATTCTCTCTGACCATCCCAGAGCCTTCCCTCAGGGGACAAGGCAGAGAAAAATCCCCCGGGGCAGCCCCCTCCCCCACCCCATCTCCTCAAGATCCTGACTCTGGGAATGCAGGGGCCTGACGTTCCAAATTCCTCAGTGACTGTGGTGAAGATGAGGGGTAGCCGAGGAGGAGGAGGAGGAGGAGGAGGAAGAGGCACTGCCAGGCCGGGGCTAGAAATGATAGCTTTGGTCATCAGACCACTTGGTTTTCCCTCCCTCAGTACCCAAATTATTTTTTCTTTTTTCTTGAAATGTTTTCGATTCAGAAACTATTTTAATCTCTATTTTCTTGTCTAATATTGGGATTTGGGAATAGGAAATATAGCCCAATTACAGTTTTGATTGCATCCTGTGCACATGAGGAAGACTGGATTTCTATTGTCTTTTAATATACTACGTGCTTGGCTTCTGTCTTTCATAAAACAGCTGTTGAATAGTTTTTGAGCAACTGGATAACTTTCAATTAACTTAGCATTCTATACCTCCAAAACCCTTATATCATGTTATGAGAATGTCAAGGGCAATGAAATCTGATAGCTTTTTTATAAGAATATTTTTCAAACAGACCCTATATATCTTTGTAAAAGATCTTTATATTCTTGAAATATATTTTACCCTCCATTAAAAAATTTTTTTTCTTGAAAATTCTGTTAAATCACTCCTAATGAAGTATAGAACAGAGCTGTTTCATTTATGCTGCTGATCAAACATTTAATTTACTGATCACTGCTTTCTTTGTCTAACACATTTTGATAATAGTGTGCAAAGATTCTGTATGTGTCTTTATTTCCAAGGGTCAGAGAACCTGTACTCAGATCCTGGTTTGTCTTTAATCCGCTGCATCACTTTGCCCAAATCACTTGATATCTCTAGACCTACGTTTCCCTTTTGTATAACACATGGAATTGAGTTAAAACTTTCAAAACTGTCTTTTGACAATATCATTGGATATTAGACAGCTGTCAGTGAGGCTTTACCACCAGGGCCATCTTCCCCTTTCCTTTCTGTTCCAAGGAAACACTTTTAACCAGATTTCACCTGATGTAGGAAAGGAAGGAAAGAGCATATAGATTCTGAGAATCACTACACTGTCCTTGGAAGGAAAAGAAATTCCTTGTTCTGCCTACACACACACACACACACACACGGCATGTACCTGAATATGAACTTTTCAATACTTAATTGGAATGTACCAATGAGAAAAATTTTATTCTGAGCAACCAGCAAGTATTGGTAAAGGGATTTTTTCTTTTACTTAATGACAAATATCAAAAGGTTACAAGCCTAGAGGGACCCCTGCCACCTATATCTCCCTAGTCTTGGAAAAGATACAATGGAACAATCACAGAGAAATGCCAGTCTCAGAGTGAATAAACTTAGAATTTTCAACTTCCACAGCCTGGCTATCACTGCAGTATACTGATCAGATTTCACTCAAGTGAAAGACTAGGAAAGACCCAAATACCTGCTGGGATCAAGGTTCATCAGGCATTTGAAAATCAACTGCTCCTTCATGGATTAAGTATGTCAGAACCAAATAACATGGAATGGCTTCAGCAAATAACACACCTCTACTAGGAAAACATCCAAGAACAATTGCTAAATGTACATACAACGTGCAAGAAAAATGAGAGCACTCCCTGGATTGGACTCAATCACACTGGGCCAGCCACACCAGGAATTCCAACTGAAATCTTTGACTTCAGGCCCTCTGAGGTCACCAGCATGTCAGAGCATGAGCCTTGAAAGCAGTGCTCTGGCCCATCCAGAGCCGACAAGACTTCGGTTGGCATTTCAACCACTAAGCTGGAAACGACAGTTCAGCGCTCTCTCTTCAGTTTAGAGGTCCTCTCTTGCTGGGGTCCAGCCCCGGTGGATCCAGGGAATTCGAAGCGGGGACGGCATTGGCGAGGAAAGACTTACTTATTTATTGATATAAGATTAGATTAGGAAGAAATAGTATAGTAGGAAAATTAAGTGGAGAGAAGAGGCTGATTAACTTGGGTTACGTGGAAAACCAATAAAGTTCCAGACAAGGAGCACCATCTACGTTAGGCCGCCGGCGCCCGTTTGAATATCGGAGAGTGCCCCGCCTTGGGCTCTCTCTCTTATGGATCTTAGAAGCCGGGACAAGTAAGTAGACACAGTGAGCCTCCACGCCCCAGATGGGAATTCAGCCTGAAATTAGAGTAAAGAGGAGACACGGGGGAAACCAGTCCAGCGACTGGCTCCCCTTCTATTGTCCTTCAAGGCCTTTTATACTTTTGATTATACACAGAGATCAATGGGTAACACAAAATTATGTAGCGTTAGCAGCCCAGACTCTTTCTGTATATCTTTTTGTATACAAAAGGTCTCAGGTGATTTACATTATCTTCTGGCCAAGAGGCTTGTTAACACTTTTTGGCTCTCTTCCTTAATGAATGTTAATTTCGTTTCCCCTAAGTGTTTTTCTTTAATCTGCATCTCCTTAAAGCACTAAAGTTACATCTCTATAGAACAAAGGCGCAGTGGTTTATAACAAAGAAGGTACTTAACTCAAAGATCTAATGTTGCTAATACCAGGTCTACTACTTGTTTTTCTATATACCAACTATATCTAAAAATAAAGGATATGAAAATTTGGCAGCAAGTATTGGCTCAACAAATGAAACCTTTAATCAATCCTATTTTAATGATTTTGACTCTTCGGAAGCCCTTACATTCCTAGGATGTTTTAAGCTTCCTGTGCCTCCTGAGGTCAGGAGGCCTCAAACAATCACATGCGCAGCTGTACGAGTCCTGCAGGCAGGCTAGAAAGCCATCAGAGGGGTTTTTGGATTGACACACTCTTTCAAATGCAGAAGACTAAAGCCCTGAATTGACTTTTTCCAGAGAATGTCAGAAGAGTGGAAAAGCAGGCAGATTCTTATTTTTGGGGGTACATGCTCAGGAAATGCCAGAGGGAAAACCTGAGATCTGACTCGACCCTGCCCATCAGATCTCTGCTGCATGACCTTGTCACGGGTGGAATTCCTCATGCTGGCTTCCGGCATTCTCCAAAGAGTTCTTTATGTGCAGCCAAAAGTGACCTGTCTGTTGGTCAAGGCAGGGGCAGGGAGAAACTGGGTGCTTCCCCTGAGCCCACCAACAGCTGAATTTAAAATGTGGCGAGAGATACAAAACTGAGGAGGAGGTGGTGCCAAAGAGCCCTGGGAGATGGTGAAGGTTTCCTGGGTTGGAACTTTCCTCTGGAAAACATCTGACAAACAACAAAAAAAGACCCACTGCTGAACCTTTACCCAGGTCATTTCCCTTTCCTGGACTGAAATGTTCTCTTTTCCAAATAGGAAAATCCTATTTGGAACACGTGTTCCTTCTGTATAACACCTTCCCATCCAACCCACAAAAACTGCTCCACTCTCTAAGCTCAGCCGCTGTCTTGCTTCACTCTGATGATGCTCTTGCTGTCTTCTGGCATCTCACATCCTTGTTCTGTGACATCATGGAATTATTCTGCTGCAGAAACCAAGCACCACGCTTGGAGAGTTGGAGAACTCTGGTTTATGACGCCAGCGGGCCCAGAGGAGTTAACACTCCAAGCTCTGAGCCCCGAACAAAGGGGTTACAGAGTTGTTATAGGCAGACTACAGTGGGCAACACTAGCTGCTAATAGGCTGGTTTAAACTAAGCGGTTTCATGATGGGGAGGGGGATGCCTGACCTTTACACAGACAGGCATGGTTAAGCAGGTTTTCAGGGGCTGGGCAATTGCAAAGAGCAGGACAAGGGTGAGTGAGATAAGCTCCAGTTCCTAGTATGTAAATACCCACTTTCTGAGACTACGTTGTAAGGTCGGACCCTGGGGGCCATGACGGGCCGCCCCACCTCTCCCCTGCCAGCGGGGGAAGTCCCTAACGGAGGGAGCCTCCCAGATCCCAGGGACCAATGACAGCACACTCCACCAGCTAAAGCCGCCCTGCCCCAGCTGCATAAGCCACCCCGCCCCAGCGGCACAGAGAAACCTATCAGCTCGTGAGGGGCGAACCGGCAACCGATTCAAATCCCCTTCCGCTAGCCCAGCCATCCCTCGCAGCCTGTGTATATAAACAAACTTCCAACACAGCCCGGTGCGCAGATTTGCTCAACCTGCCCCGTCCTGGTTCGGGAACCCAGCCCAGGAGCGCTTCGCCATTAAAGCCCGTTAGACATTTTTTGATGTATCTGGTTGTCTTTTACCTGACATACGTGACCTACGTGATCCAGACTTTGCAAGGAGCAAGCTGAGTTACAGAGGCAGAATGAGTAGGAGGTTATGTAAAATTTTAACTTTTTCTCTTCAATTTCACTATTATTCAGCTTTTCACATAATATACTTCAATCTCTAAATTTGATTTTAACCTTCCTTCTTGAAAGTGAAGTCTGTAATCATATTAGCTTTTTTCCTCTAAGGCAACTGTTGGATATATGCTAATTGATAAAGGAAGAAAGGGGCAGGTGTAGGCGACACAGTGCAAGAACGTTTGCTAGTACTTGTCATGACAGAAAGGGCACCAAAGTTTCACGCAAGCTATGAACAGCACCCAGCAGATCCCAGAACACATCTGTTCAATGGAAGGAAGGAAGAGAAGAAAAAAATGAGAGGAAATGACAAAGGGAAGAGAGAAAGGAAGGGAAAGAAAAAGAGGAAAGGGTGGAGGGAGCAAGGAGAGAAGGGGGAGAGAAGAATGGAAAAAGGCTGGAAAGATGGACAAAGGGGGAGAGGGAAGGAGGAAGGGTGGAAGGAAAAGGGGAAAGAAAGGGATGGAGAATGTCTTATCCTTGACCTTCTGGGTCTTTCATGTCTACACTTGTTCCCTTTCTATTTACAAAATATCTCTTGGGGCCCTATGATACTGAGCAGGTCCCTGTGGGATTCCTGGGCAAAAAAGCCTTTCTGGGACCTCCGTTTTTTGGTTACAGAAAATAGGCTTCATTCAACCTTTAAGACCCTCCCTGAGTTCCAAGAAACGGGTTCAAACCTTTGCTAACTGGGGAAGGGAGGGGGATGCAGAGACAGAGCTAAGGCAGGAACAGAAGCAACAGTGTAGCCTTGGGGAAGTGCTGTGGTTCCCCTCAAAGAAGGCACAAGACAATAGCTTTGAGCTGTCTTGCCTCACCAGGTGGGAGAAATTAACGTCACAGAGAGCTCAGACCAGTGGGAACCTCAAATTGATGATGCTGACTCCCACTTCAGTTCAGTTCAGTTGCTCAGTCATGTCCAGCTCTTTGCCACCCCATGGACTGCAGCACACCAGGCTTCCCTGCCCATCACCAACTCCTGGAGCTTACCCAAACTCATCTCCGACTTACCAACCAATTAGAATAATGTCTATCAGTTGATCGCACCAGCTTTCAACCATTACAACTCTTTACTACCGCTCCAGGACACACAGTTTTGAGGCTATTAGCATGTTGTGACCTCCTCTCCCTGGCAAAGCAATAAAGCTATCTTTTCTACTTCACCCAAAACACCATCTCCAAAATTTAATTTGGTGTCGGGGTACAGAGGGCAGATTCAGCTTCCCTTACGGGGCACCCAGCACCTAGCTCCAGTTTGCCTGATGTACCCGCATAAAGATCTGCATGAACCACTTCCAAAGACAAGATGATTCATCGTTCAGTACCCACCATCTCATTCAAGTGCCCCTGGCCCAGAGTCACTGGCCCCTGCAAAGCTATGCCTCATGGCCCAGACTTGGACCTTTGGAGGACATCTGGGCCTAACTGACCCTCCAACAGGAGTGCAGCTGGAGGGCATATCCTCTTATTGGCATCACACAGCACACTCTGCCCACTGGCTTCCAGCGCCACCCATTAGGGAGTCAGGGCACCCGAGCTCTGAGGAGCGAGGGATGGAGTGCCTGAGGTCACTCACTGGTGTGAATGCGACGCCCCCCTCACAGCCAGTCATCTGACTCCCTGGGCCCTCCTGCACCTCCTCCTCCTCCACACACTACCACAGCCCTGGTGGGTGGGAGCCAGGAGGAGGATTAGAGCCTTAAAGCCCATCAGCAGCCTTCAAGGGGAGGGCAGAATGGCATCTTTCTAACAGTACTTCTTAGGGATCAGCTTGAAACCAAGCAGGACCCTGTGGGCCCCCCTGGGACACAAAGCTTGTGTCCCTGTTTCTTGTTTCTAGGAAATAAGACTCCATTCAGCCTACATGACCTTCCTGGAGTTCCAAAGGCCAGGTCTAAACATTGCTGATAAGGGAAGGGGGAGCTTCACAAACAAGGTAGGGGAGGTCAAGAAACAATGGAGCAATCTTGGGGCAGGGTCTTGGTTCCTCCTCAGGGAATATACAAATCTTTGAGTATATACAGTACCTTTGAGCTCTTCAAGAGACCATTGAGCCTATGAATGAGTTTTGAACCCATGGATCAGTTTTAAGCTGGAGAGCCCAGTCAGTTCAGTTCAGTTCAGTAGCTCTGTTGCGTCCAACTCCACGACCCCATGAACTGCAGCACGCCAGGCCTCCCTGTCCATCACCAACTCCCTCCCAGAGTTTACTCATACTCATGGTGATGCCATCCAACCATCTCATCCTCTGTTTCCCCTTCTCCTCCTGCCTTCAATCTTTTCCAGCATCAGGGTCTTTTTCAAGGAGTGAGTTCTTTGCATCAGGTGGCCAAAGTATTGGAGTTTCAGCTTCAGCAGCAGTCCTTCCAATGAATATTCAGGACTGATTTCCTCTAGGATGGACTAGTTGGATCTCCTTGCAGTCCAAGAGACTCTCAAGAGTCTTCTCCAACACCACAGTTTAAAAGCATCAATTTTTCGGCTCTCAGCTTTCTTTATAGTCCAACTCTCACATCCATACATGACTCCTGGAAAAACCATAGCTCTGACTAGATGGATGTTTGTTGGCAAAGTAATGTCTCTGCCTTTTAATATGCTCTCTAGGTTGGTCACAACTTTTCTTCCAAGGAACAAGCGTCTTTTAATTTCATGGCGGCAGTCACCATCTGCAGTGGTTTTGGAGCCCAAAAATAAACAGTCTGTCACTGTTTCCATTACTTCCCCATCTATTTGCCATGAAGTGAGTAAGATCATGGCATCCGGTCCCATCACTTCATGGCAAATAGATGGGGAAACAGTTGGAAACAGTGGCTGACTTTATTTTTCTGGGCTCCAAAATCACTGCAGATGGTGACTGCAGCCATGAAATGAAAAGATGCTTACTCCTTGGAAGGCAAGTTATGACCAACCTAGACAGCATATTTAAAAGCAGGGACATTACTTTGTCAACAAAGATCTGTCTAGTCAAGGCTATGGTTTTTCCAGTGGTTATGTATGGATGTGAGAGTTGGTCTATAAAGAAAGCTATGCACAGAACAATTGATGCTTTTGAACTGTGGTGTTGGAGAAGACTCTTGAGAGTCCCTTGGAATGCAAGGAGATCCAATCAGTCCACCCTAAAGGAAATCAGTCCTGAATATTCATTGGAAGGACAGAAGCTGAAACTGCAATACTTTGGCCACCTGATGCGAAGAGCTGACTTATTTGAAAAGACCCTGATGCTGGGGAAGATTGAGGGCAGGAGGAGAAGGGGATGACAGAGGATGAGATGGTTGGATGGCATCACCGACTCAATGGACATGGGTTTGGGTGAACTCTGGGAGTTGGTGATGGACAGGGAGGCCTGGTATGCTGCAGTTCATGGGGTTGCAAATAGTCAGACACGACTGAGTGACTGAACTGAACTGATGGGACTGTAAGGTAGGACCCCGGGGGCCATGATGGGCTGCCCCTCCCCTCCCTCCCACAGGCGAGAAAGTCCCTAATGGAGGATCCTCCCGGATCCCGTGGACCAATGACAGCACACTCTGCCAGCTAAAGCCGCCCTGCCCCAGCTGCTTAAGCCGCCCTGCCCCAGCCGCATAGAGAAACCTATCAGCTCGAGACGCCACGAAGCAGCAACCTATCCAAACCCCCATCCGATAGCCCAGCCATCCCTCGCAACGTGCATATATAAACAAACTTCCAACGCGGTCCCGGTGCGTGGATTTCCTCGACCTGCCCCGTTCGGGTCCAGGAACCCCGCCCGGGAGCACTTCGCCATTAAAGCCCGTTAGACATTTTTTGGTGTACCTGGTCATCTTTTACCTAACATTTGGCTCCCAACGTGGGGCTCGAGGCGAGGGCCCATCCCACTAAGAGCGGGATTTGCGGCCCCCTTGGGTCTGGCCCGCGCCAGACCAGGTCACCCCGTCACTCGTCCGGGATGATTCAACCGTCTGGCAGGATGTGGGGTAAGTTCCATCGGTCGGGCTCTGGGGGTTTGTGCTCCCTTGGCGATTATGCCTAGGGTGTCCAGGTTCCAGTAAATCGCAGCCGCGTCCGGACCCCTCCTCCACAAGCCAGGCTTGCTTCCTCACCGCGTGTCAATTTGGAGACATCCATCTTAACTGAGCGGCCTTCTCCTCGCTGGGTTGACGGCCTGTTCGGGGACGCCTGACCGGACTACTCCCAGCCCTGTTAATGATTGGTCCAGGACCTTCCTTTCATACTCGCCATGGGGGCGGCTGCCTCCAAGCCTGACCGGCCCTGGTCTACACCACTAGAATGTTTACTTGCCAACCTCAGAACTCTACATATCTCTGGAGAAATTCGTTCCAAGCGCTTAACTCACCTTTGTTCTGAGGCATGGCCCCAATATTCTTTAGATAATGGCTCACAATGGCCACCAACCGGGGCTTTCGATTTTGACATCCTCTGTGACTTAGATAATTACTGCTGGAGGACGGGAAAATGGTCTGGGGTGCCCTACGTACAGGCTTTCTGGCTGTTGCGCTCCCGTCCCACCCTATATACCCACTGTTCCCCTTCTGAAATTCTCCTAACCATGACTCTCTCTGGCCCTACATCACCAGGGAGGCCGTCAGCGGCCCAGCCAGAGACACCTGAGGCAGAAACTTCTGCCCTTATAGTGCCTCCAGAAGACCTAGTGGCCCCCCCACCCTACACTCCAGCCCCTGCTACTTCACCAACCTCCCCTCTGTCACCCTCACCCACTCCCCCCATGTCCTCCCCTCCCCCATCATCCTCACAGCCTAGCCCTCCTGTAACAAGGCCATCTCTATACCCACCCCTTCCTTCATGCCTGGCCTCACCAACCCCCCCCTCACCAACCTCCCCTCTATCGCTCTCACCCGCTCCCTCCATATCCAACTCTCCTGCGGCCATGCCTCCCGCCATTCCCCTGGCTCCATCCTTGGCTCCGTCCTTGGCTCCATCTCTCCATCCACCCCTTCCCCCCTCACCGCCTCCTCCCCCACCACTTTCACAGCCCAGCCCTCCTGTGTTTATGCCTCCTGCCACTCCCTTGGCTCTGTCCTTGGCTCTGTCCTTGGCTCCGTCTCTCCATCCACCCCTTGCCCCCTTATCGTCTCCTCCAGCACTGTTCTCACAGCCCAACTCTTCTGTGACTACGCCTCCCGCCGCTCCCGAGGCTCCACCTCAATATCCACCCCTTTCTGCATGCCCCCCTTTTTTGACTCACCAGTCAGCTCACACACAAGATCCCCGACCACTCCCAATCTGCCGCCAGCTCCCCTGCTTCCTCTGCACCAGGTGGCCAGCCCAGAGGGTCTCACCCATGTCCACGTGTCCTTTTTTACTCCAACATCTTGCCCATATTTAACAATGGCTAGGCTCCTACTCGGCCAACCCCTCTAACTACATCAAAAATTTCACCCAGCTATCTCGATCTTACGCCCTCACCTGGCCAATGGGGCCCTTGACCACCGAGGTACTGTATCTACCAGCCAATGCCTCTTGTGTTCTGGCCAACGACACCTCATTAACCACAGGGGCCTGTGATGGCTCGAGACGAGGGCCCCTATCCCCAAACCCTCCAATATGCGGAAAACCTGGGATATTCTTTCTCTGTAATCAGACCGCCTTACTACAATGTTTTCCACCCAACTGGACTCAGCCTTGCACCCCAGTCTTCCTTACGCCCTACCTGACCATTCTGACATGGAAGACCAGATCCGACCAACCCACCGCGGACGAAGGGCACTGGCTGCCGCTCCCCTGCTCCTCGGAGGAGGCTTATTCACAGCCTTAGGACTGGGTGCAGGGGGATTGGGATCAGCCACACACTTTTACTATAAGCTCTCCGCAGACCTCAATCGAGACCTGGACAAGGTGGCAGACTCCTTGATGGCATTACAGACCCAGATAACTTCTCTGGCAGGAGTAGCTCTCCAAAATCGAAGGGCCCTAGACCTGCTAACGGCCGAAAAAGGGGGAACCTGTCAGTTCTTAGGGGAAGACTGTTGTTTTCTCATTAATGCCTCGGGGATAGTTCAGAACAAGGTCCAAGAGTTGAGAGAAAGCATCAGACTTAGACAGGCTGAGTCAGGCGGTTCCGACTTTTTGAGATGGTGGAAGTCATCTTGGGAAAAATGGCTTTTCCCACTTCTCGGACCCCTCACCGCCTTGTTCCTCATCCTGTCGATAGGACCTTGTGTTTTTCAGATCATCCTCCAGAGGGTCAGGGATCTGACCCAGACGGCTACTGGACGGATGCTGATGGTGGCCACATACTCCAAACTCCCGTCTGGAGACCCTGAGGCCCCCTAAAGGTCACCGGGATCCGGCCACGACCCTCAGCCCCAATGACGCCCAGTTCAGCAGGAAGTAGCGAGAAACGATAACGGCGCCCCTTATCCTATCGAAAGGGTCAGAATGTAAGGGCGGACCCCCGGGGGCCATGATGGGCTGCCCCTCCCCTCCCTCCCCCCGGCGAGAAAGTCCCTAATGGAGGAGCCTCCCGGATCCCGCGGACCAATGACAGCACACTCCGCCAGCTAAAGCCGCCCTGCCCCAGCTGCATGAACCGCGCTGCCTCAGCTGCATAAGCCGCGCTGCCTCAGCTGCATAAGCCGCCCCGCCCCAGCCGCATAGAGAAACCTATCAGCTCGCGACGCCAGGAAGCAGCAACCTATCCAAACCCCCATCCGCTAGCCCAGCCATCCCTTGCAACGTGCATATATAAACAAACTTCCAACGCGGTCCGGGTGCGCGGATTTCCTCGACCTGCCCGGTTGGGTCCGGGAACCCCGCCTGGGAGCGCTTCGCCATTAAAGCCCGTTAGACATTTTTTGGTGTACCTGGTCGTCTTTTACCTAGTAGGGACCAGATGCCATGATCTTAGTTTTCTGAACGTTGAGTTTTAAGACCCCCTTTTCACTCTTCTCTTTCACATTCATCAAGAGGCTCTTTAGTTTTTCTTCACTTTCTGCCATAAGGGGAAAATTTCTCGGAGAGCCCAAGGTGCAATTAAATGCTACTGGAACCTACTGTAAGGATGGGTGGAGGGATGGTTAGGAGGCTGAGTCCCACTTCAGCGGGCCCTGCCCAGGGACACCAAATCACCTCCGCCCCCCTCCCACTTCTGCCACCGGAGGTGGGGCCCTGCGACTCCAGCAGGGATTCTGTGCCTCCTGCTCCCCATTCCCAACAGGAGGCATAGCTTGGCTCTCTCCGCACTCCCGCCAGCCCCAGCGAGCCAGGTGGAGGGCAGGAGCTAGAGGACTGACCAAAGCTCCGCTGCCCCAGCTCTTCCTCAACAGCGAGAGCGGCTCCACCCGAACGCGAACCCGTGGTGTGGGATTGAAAAGTTGATTTCCCGCGGAAGCCGGAGGACGCAGGGCTGGGTCCGCTCCCACTTAACTTGGCCCGGGCCCTGAGGGCTGACCCGGCTTGCCCGGCGAGGTCCGGCCCGAATGCTGCTACAGTGCAGCCGTGGGCGAAGTCGAGGGTCGCGCTGCCCTCCCCTCGGGCTCCGGGGCAACTCGGCGGAGATGCCGAGCCTCGAGTTCAGGCTCTTTGGGGACCCAATTCCACTCCTGGCAGTGGGGGCGCGTCTTCTCTGCCCTAAGTCACTAGGGGAGGGAGCGAGACAAGAGCTGGCAGCTGCACAACGCGGCTCAGCCGAGAGCTTCCACCCAATAAAACCTGTGGGCCACGCCGCCCACGTGTTGTGAGCTCCTACGCTTGGTCGTGGGGACTCGGAGGAGGGCGGGACCGGGAGCGAAGTGAGCCGTCTGGTCCAGGCCGGCCCGGCTGAGGGTCGCGGAGTGGGCAGGCTGGCCCTGGGGAAGGCCTGCTGGGGTCGCAGCTCCGGTCCCCGCCCGGTTGGCTCTATGTGGGCTCCTGGGGCCATGCCACCCTGGGGACCTCCTCTCCACTTCGGGGTAAAGCAGGCGTAACTGGAAGAGGGTGGGAGTAGTGCTTCTTTTCTCATACATTCCAGGAAACTTTTGGGATAGATGCTCACTGCCACCCACAACGGCGAGAATATCGCTGGCTTCTGCATCCTGAACCTGCAAGAGCTCCTGGCATATGATAGGAGTCTGGTAATGACTGCTTACTAAATGAGCGCATGGATAAATGAATGGACGATGAGGCTGTTTTTCCATCCCACGATGTCTTCCGAAATACATCCACTTCACAAATAAGCAGAAAATAAATGTTTGGGAAGCACTAGCGTTAAAAGGAGAAGGGAGTGGCGCCCCACTCCAGCGCTCCTGCCTGGAGATTCCCATGGGCGGAGGAGCCTGGTGGGCTGCAGTCCATGGGGTAGCTAGGAGTCGGATATGACTGAGCAACTTCACTTTCACTTTCTTGCATTAGAGAAAGAAATAGCAGCCCACTCCAGTGTTCTTGCCTGGAGAATCCCAGGGACGGGGGTGCCTGATGGGCTACCGTCTCTGGGGTCGCACAGAGTCGGACACGACTGAAGCGACTTAGCAGCAGCAGCATTTAAACATCGGTATAAACAGGCTATCTTATGTAAGGTATAACCACTGCCATATGTTATGAAGCACTTAAGAAAGGAAGTGTGGCTTTCCTGTTCCAGACTTGTTAAAAGTCGAATTCTGACAAATGAGCACTGGAGGTGTATGCTGTGCACTGCGACTGAGTGTTTCTGTAACAGTAGATAAATTAGACAGCTGCAATAATCCAAGAGCATTATCCCACATCTGGGAACGGAGCCAGCTGCCAAGTGGAGGAACACACAAAACTGAAGGAGGCCTGTTGGAGTTTTCAAAAGTCTCTGCTTCCAGCATAACAGTCACTTTATTTATTTATTTACATTTTATCTTTAAAAATTTATTAATTTTATTTTTAATCATTTATTTATGAAATCATTCTCTTTGGTCAAATATATATTGGTATGGAAAACATGTAATAGTTATCTACCAAAGACATCATTTCTGACTGTTGTATTCCCTCAATACTGTATACATTGACACAGGTTCAAGGACGTTATATTCCCCAAATGTTTTATATTCAGAATTAAATTTTAAAGGGCCGTGTTTTCCATAGTTTTAGCCTGGTGCGCAGGTTATTAAAAATATCCATTAAAACAGCACAAGTCAGAATAAGTACCAGCCATCAGAATAGTGCCAACTGTAGGAACAAGGCATCAACCATCAGAATGATTGCCATACTGTTTATTTTAAAACAGCTTGCCCAGCTTGCCCTGCTTGTCTTCCTGATGCCCAAGGGTTTGCTTCTGACTTCTCTGCCCAAGTCCTCTTTTTATGAATGATTGTATATAACTATCCCCAACCCTTGGCTTTCCAAGCTTCTCTGCATTCAAGCTGGCATTGTGAGTTGGGCTAGGCTCCTCAGACTTTGTGGCTATAATCAACAGTAAGAAATATAAATTACTATGTGGCTCAGGGCACACGCGCGCATGCACACACACAAACACACACACACTGGTATATTTTCTTCTATTATATTTATTTTCATTAAAAACATGCTGATCCCTGGAAGTTTCCTGGTGGTCCCTGGTGGTTAGGACTCTGTACTTTCACTGCCGAGGGCACAGGTTCAAACCCTGGGTGGAGAACTAAGATCTTGCAAGCCATGCAGCACAGTCAAAACAAACAAACAAAAAGGAAAGAAAGAAAAAAACCCATGCTTATCCCTGATGGATTTCACATCCAGGGCAGGAGGAGAGGGGGGTGAAAGAGGATAAGATGGTTGGATGGCATCACCAGCTCAATGGACATGAGTTTGAGCAAACTCCGAGAGACAGTAAAGGACAAGGAAGGCTGGTGTGCTGCAATCCATGAGGTCGCAAAGAGTCAGACACCACTTAGCAACTGAACAAGTGGGTTGCAACCTGCAGAGCTGGGATATTGGCAGAAAGTTTTAAAGAAAGTAACTGTGCTGGGCCCTCACCTGCTGCCTGGCCTGGCTGCCCAGGGATTATAGTGGGAGCCACACCTTGGTGCTACCTTCTCTGAGCAGCTCTGTGGTCACCAAGACATGAAGACCTCTGCTTTTGGTCAGCTGGCACCTTCCAGATACCACCTCCCTGACTGATCATTGCAGGCCACACATAGACCAGACGCTGTGTGTAGAACAGACATTTATGAAAGGCATTAGCAGAATAAGGAGGACCTGAGAGAGCTGGGGAGAGAAAGATGGAGACACAGACAGACTGAAGGAGATGAAAGATGCAGGATGGCCAAGTTGCCCCGGTTGTCCTGCTTTTAGCCTCAATATCCATATCCTGGAGAACCCCGCAGGCTCAGGAAAAGCAGAGATGTTGGTCACCCTGCAAAAGAGGGACAAGGAGAGAGGAGCAGAAGGCACAGACACTGAGAGATGATGCGTTCACTTCCTGGGGCTGCTGCAAGCAAGCACCCCAGACTTAAACAACAGACATGCATTGTCTTATGGTTTTGCAGGTCAGGGTCCAAGACTAAGGTATTGGCTGGGTTGGTTCATTCTGGGAAGGATCTGTTCCAGGCTTCTCTACCTGCTAGTAATAGATGGCTGTCTCTTTCTTGTGTTCTCATGTCATCTTCCCTCTGTGCACGTCTGTCTCTGTGTCCAAATTTCACCTTTTTGTAAGGACACGAGTCACATTGGATTAGGGTCCATCCTAATGACCTCGCTTTAACTTGACTTTCTCCGTAAAGACCCCATCTTCAAATAAAGTCACATCCTGAGGTCCTGAGGGTTAAAACTTCACAGATGAGTTTGAGGGGAACACAGTTCAGCTTGTAACAGATGGGAAGCCAGAGAGAGACACCCAGGGGCCAGGGACAGTGTCCCAGGTCTGACCTTTTGGTCTTTCTGACCACTGCCTGACCTGCCCCTGGCTGACCAGGAACTCTGCCCTAGCCTTCCCTGGGAAACTTCTCCTGCCGTAAATCGAGCCTTGTGCTCCTCACTTGCCTGGGCTTTTATACCTGTTAGTTCACCAGCCTGTACATCTGGGAGGCACAGTTGGAAAAGAATCCGCTGGCCAGAGCAGGAGATGCAAGAGACTTGGTTTCGATTCCTGAGTCGGGAAGATACCCTGGAGTAGGAAATGGCAACCCACCCCAGTAATCTTGCCTGGAAAATTCCACAGATACAAAGGAATCTGATGGGCTACAGACCATGGGGTCACAGAGTTGTTCGCCACTGAGCACGCATGTATATATAAGGCTAATGACTGGCACATCCCGACCATGCTCCTCTCTTCACCCTCCCAGCCTTCACTATGTCCAGGTAACAAAAAAGATGCTCCATGCCAGCTCAGCAAGAACCCCAAATCCAAGATGGGCTTTCAAACAAGACCCAGCACACATTTGTGGAAAAAGAAAATTACGATTGAATAAAGACATCCAGGAAACAGAGAATCCACCCAGACAGTGGAGTGAACCTGGTCTAGTGGAAGGGAAATTTTGAGCTTTTCTTTTTTTTTTTTTCATTAGAAAATGCAATGGGTTTCTTTCATAGGTGGAAGATCTAAAATTATTTGTAGGAAAAAAGAATTGGACTGGATAATGAAGATTGGGGAGAAATTTTGTATTTTAATTTAGTGTGATAGGAGCAAATGTTGGTTCCTTTAGTATTCCTAAAACTATATTATTATCCATGATTGGCTGTTGTTCAAACTTATTTTACTCCCCCCAACCCCAGTTTGGATTAGTTTCTGGACCTATTATGCGGGGTGTAGCCTTGCGACTTGATTTTGCCTTAGGGTGGTTGCAGGGTGATTCCTTGCCCCTTGACTTTGTGCTCAGCTACGTAGCTTGCTTTGGCCAATAGACAGTCACAGTTGTGACTCAAAGAGGACTGGAAATTAGCCTCTATAGCTGGATTTGTGTTCTTGTACCTGTGCCGTCTTAATGAGTAGAGCTTCTTTTGAACTGCCCTTTCAGCCTGGGCCCACAATGGGTGCAGGTGGAGGAATTGAAACCTTGGTGAGGAGCTAGTCCAGCTGAGCCCACAGCTCAAAGAAGAGCTGCCCCCTCGAGCACAGCCTAGCTCAGCTAACCACCAGCTGACCTGAAATTATGTTTGTTTGTCACTGAGATTTTGAGTTGTTACTCCGTGAGAGCTGACCCATACATTATTGTATCAGGTGAGCTTGGAAGGACAGCACAGCTGAGCACAATCTGAGATGGGGAGTAGCCTGGAGTAAATTCTTCCTCCAAAGCATGCTGTAACCTGGTGGGTATTTTACTTACTATTTCATCTGCATCCATTTTGGAATTCCTGGATCAAAACTTCTTTTAGAACTTGTCTTGAGGAACTGGACTCTGTCCACTGTCTAACACATACAGATGATTTAAAATTTTGTTAAATGACTGTGGACAGTTTGAATGGATCCCAGAAGGTCCCAGGAGGCAGGAACAGGAGTTAGGGATGTGAATACAAAACATACAGGCTGAACTACTTTGCTATTTCTCCCTGTCCCCCACAAAGCGATAGTTGATGCACTGTGGGCTAGTGACTCCACTGGGTTAGCAGAGGATTAACCTGGGGACTGTGGGCTTTTTGGGAAATGATATCTCTCTGTCCTTGTCTTTCTCTTCTTCTGTATTTAGTAGGAAAGATGCTATTTTGAGATGATCAGCTTCATCTGATCACCTGCGCCCTCTTCCTCCATTCTCTCTGGTGGCAGACATGTTCTGCACTGTCCTTCCTTAAAATGGAATAGAGGAGGAGGGAAACATCAGTAAGGAGGGCCTGGGAAAAGGCACTGGGAAGTTTGGCTTTACCCTGGAGAAAGGCAGAGCGGGGAGCCAGGGCCATGCCACCTGTCTGGAGTCAGGCAGGAAAAGGGTAGATCACTTAGCTGAAATCCCTTACCTTTTTCTCCTGTGATCAGAGTAAGTTATATAACAGCCCAGCCTCTTTATGGCTTAAACAGGGAGAAAAGGCAAACAAAGAGCATGTGATCTCCCAGGATCTGGGAGCCACCTTCCCCAGCAGGTGCATCCTCTTCAGCAGACCTGCCTACTGCTTAGAGGGTTTCCTGGAAGACCAGAACCGTATCTGCTGCCTGATCCTGAAGTCCTGGCGTCCCTTTCTCATGTCTCCCTCCCAGGTGTCTTTGAAAGACTTTGAAGTTTTCAAAGGATTATTCTTTAATCCTTTGTGTCCTCACCTTGTCATGAACCTAAACCAGTCTTGGCTCCATTTTACAGATGATGAAACTGAGGCTAGAATGATTGTTATCAAGCATTATACTCTGCGCTATGAGATATCATTTAATTTATTGTATTATTTTTATTTTTTATTTTTAAATATAAATTTATTTATTTTAATTGGAGGTTAATTACTTTACAATATTGTATTGGTTTTGCCATACATCAACATGAATCTGGAGGTATACATGTGTTCCCCATCCTCAACACCCCTCCCTCTTTTATTCTTTCTAAAAATAAAATTATAATTATGAATTTTTCTTTAATAGAGAGAAGGAAACAAATGGTCTATATTCCTATTACTCACATAACTGATGTTAACATTCTTTCTGGCCCAACAATTCTATTTTTAGATGTTCCTGCTTTCAGTTTCTATTTCTGTTTTATTCCATGAAGGTTAAAAAAAACTTGATATTTAAAAATATCAACGGTTTCAGTTCAGTTCAGTTCAGTCGCTCAGTTGTGTCCGACCCCATGAATTGCAGCACGCCAGGCCTCCCTGTCCATCACCAACTCCCGGAGTTCACTCAAACTCACGTCCATGGAGTCCGTGATGCCATCCAGCCATCTCATCCTCTGTCGTCCCCTTCTCCTCCTGCCCCCAATCCCTCCCAGCATCAGAGTCTTTTCCAGTGAGTCAGCTCTTCACAGGATGTGGCCAAAGTACTGGAGTTTCAGCTTGAGCATCATTCCCTCCAAAGAAATCCCAGGGCTGATCTCCTTCAGAATGGACTGGTTGGATCTCCTTGCATTCCAAGGGACTCTCAAGAGTCTTCTCCAACACCACAAAAGCATCAATTCTTTGGCGCTCAGCCTTCTTCAAAGGTTTACATATATATAAATGCAAACAATTTTGGGCTTATGAAAAACTACAAGTGAGGATAAACAGTATTTTTTCTGAACCATTTGAGTAAGCTGCCAACAAGAAGCCCCTCTTTTCCAAATACTAATTTTATTGTCTATTACTTACAGAAAAGGACCTTCTCCTACTCTCCCAAAACACAACCATCATGATTCAGGCAGTTAGCATTGAGACATAACTACCCTCTCAACCCCAGGTTCCATTCAAGTTTCATCACTTGTTCCAAGATGCTTGTCCCCCAGATACTGCGGAATGCAGTCTCCCCATTGGTAGGATCTCCCAGACTGGGGTCCTGGCCTCCTATAGCAGGGAAGTACAGCTCCAGATTTCTTGCTCATGGGCTGTTTTCTCAGGGAGATTTAGATATTCTTGCTCTGCTCTTTGCAGGGCTCAGCTGCCACCAGGGGTTGCTGTTTCCTTCCTGTCAGCAAAAGGTCTGACAGCCAGCACTTGCTGTGTTGCTTAACTAAGAATGTCTACTTATCCGCTCTCAGGGGTATTTGGACGCTGGAGACAGAGCTTGGACTCTGGGTTCAAACCCCAACCCCGCTATCTACAATTTGGATTGAAGGGGGCAAGACACTCCAGTTCCCCCAACCTCAGCTTTCTCACCTGTGATATGGGATGATCATACTTTATGAGGTGGGCGTAAGAGAAAGTACTTTTGTCTGGCACAGGATCTGGTCACTATTTTTACTGCCCCATCAGCTGCTCTCTGTTCTACACGGGCTTGAGCTAAGGCCTAGGAGCTCTGGGAAGTTGTTTAAAAGGCTCACCAGTAAGACCTCAATCCATGGCCCCACATAGCTGCCCCATGAGGAGGAGATGTCAGTGTCTGAGTTCCTGCCCACACAGAGAACAGTTGTCTATAAGTGAGTGGTTTCTAAACAAGAAAGACTCTTCACTTTAGACTCCTGGAAGCCATCATTATGATTGTTGCTGTTCAGTTGCCAAGTTGTGTCCAACTCTTCATGACCCCGTGGACTGCAGCACGCCAGGCTTACCCTGTTCCTCACCAACTCCCAGAGTTTGCCTGTTTGTGTCCTTTGCATCAGTGATGCCATCCAACCATCTCATTCTCTCGCCCTCTTCTCCTCCTGCCTTCAATCTGTCCCAGCATCAGGGTCTTTTCCAATGAGTCCTTATAATTAAGTTCTGCTAAATGCGTTCTTTCCTTCCTTTGTCACGTGCTGTCACTGTGCATGGACCCGTAATGGGCTCTGAGGGCAGAGGCAGGAGCCGTGCCCTGGACACGGGAGTATGCTGTATGAACATACACACAGGCTGTGCCACCTGCTTCTGCAGCAAGAACACATCATGGCCCGGGGACACTGGAGCAGGGCTGAGAAGGAGGAGCAGCAGTTTCCCAGGGAGTCAAGGTAGGGAGGAGAGTGATCCTGAAAGGAGATATGGCAGGTGCAAACCCGGGCAACCAGCCGGCAAAGGCTTGGGTGTTTGATGGGCATGATCTGACCATTCAGTTTTTTAGCTGAGTGATTTTTGGGGAAGTTGCTCAATCTTTGAGTCTCACTTGGTTTCATCAGTAAAACAGAAATAAAAACGCTCACCCTCAGAGCTGTTCTGATGATCCAATAGGGTATTGCCTGCAGAGCCCACTTGCACCATAAATGACAGCTGTCATTCTAGAAGGGGCCACTGCCCACCACTCTGGAACCATTTCCGTAGTCAGCACTATGGATGGTCCATCTGGGGTTCCTTGGTGTAGGGGGGGAGTGGCTAGAAGATCTGGGCGGTGTCCTGTGTGTCATGGGGCGCCATGGAAGTTTGTTTTTCCCCCAGCTTTATTGAGATATAATTGACATATAACATTATGTACACTTAAGGTTTACAATGAGTTGATCTGATACACTTACACATGGCAAAACGATTACCACCAAAGCATTAGATAATGTCTCCACCCTTTCACATAATTACCATTTCTTTTTTTATAAGAGAATTTAAGATCTACTCTCTTGGCAACTTTTGAGTATATAATACAGTGTAATAAGCTATACTCACCCTTCTGTCCATTAGATCCCCAGAACTTGTTAATCTTATAACTGGAAGTTTGGACCCTTTGACCAGTATCTCCTCCCCATTTCCCCAAACCCGCGGCCCCTGGTAACCACTGCTTGACTTGATTTCTGTGAGTGGGAGCCATGGAAGGTTTTATAGAAGAGTCGTGCATGTCTGACACTCAGGAAGTGTCCCAGAAGAGGGGTCTACTCTCAAGAGGTCCTGCAGGTACAAACGGTGACTGTACCATGTGGCCTCCTGGAGGAAATGATAAGGCAGTATATTCAGAATTGGAGCAGCCTTTGGAATACACACTGCGCCATTTCAGGCAAGTCCTCACCTGGACTCCACTGGAGAAGAGCTTTCTTACTTGACTCTTGTTGCAGCAACCTTGGAGGCCTTTCCAGAATCTATGAGGGCCTCTCTGACTCTTCCTGAATGCCCCTCTGAAAGCCCCGGCGTTCTCCAGCCACATGGCTCTCCCGTGATCTCCAGTGACCAGATACCTCCAGCCTCAGCGCCTTTGCCTTTACTGTGCCCGCTCCCTGGACCATCTGTCTATAGCTGACCATTTCCCCACAGCATCTCATTCTCTGCAGTAACTGAGTTACTTGCCCCTGGTCTGCCTTCCCCCCTGGGCTGGGAACTGCAGTATGACCCGAGGACGGGACACCTGTTTTCCAGCTCTGTGTCTGTCGGGAGAGTCAGGCTCACAGCGGCCTGCAATTCATGTCTGTGCATGAGTTTATGAAAGGCAGGTCTTCTTATGCCCGTTCCATGGATGAGGGCACTGAAGCTCAGAGGGAACAACAGTTCCAGCCCGCTGGCCTGGGCGGGGGTGGGCGTGGAGAAGGCAGGTTTGTCTGGCTGCAGCTGCGGGCAGATGGGAAGGCTCGCGGGCGCGGCCCCGGGGCAGACGCCCGGGTCCCCCGCGGCGGCTGGAGCGTCCTCGTGGGCGGCGCGGGGCGGCAGACTGGGCGGGGGCTGGCGGCGGCGGCGGCGCGGGAGGGAGCCGGGCGTGCGGGTGAACTGGCAGGGCGGCTCCGCTCCGCAAGCAGAGAGAGCGCCGGGTTGCCGGAGCAGGTGAGGCCGGCACCAGCCCGTGGATGCGCTCCGTGGGTTCCGAGGGAGGAAGGGGCCGGGGCCGGAGGGGCCCCCGGGAAGCCGCCCGCTGCCTCCGCCAGGCGCCCGGTGGGCTTTACAGAGCCCGAGGCTCGGAGCGCCGCAGTCAGCGCGGGTGCGGGGACCCTGCCACTGGGGCGGATTTGGGCTCCCACAGCCTCGGCGTTCTCTGCGCGCTGCAGGCAAAGGAGGTAAGAGGTGCGTGGCAAGTGTGGGCGCCGCGGGCTTTAGGAGACAGGAGCTGTTTGCTGAAATTTCAGGAAACAAAGCAGACATCCTTGTCTCCATTCTTACCTCCTGAGAAGATTATATTATTTGTCTTTTCCATTAGTTTTCATCTGACGGCTGGGAAGGCAGGCTGCAGTCTGGGAGGGCTCCCCTGGGGGTTGCAGGTGGTCCCCCCCCGCCCCCCCCCCCCCATCAGGAGAGCTGCTTGGGAGGTAAGCCTGGAGACACTATTCCACTGATTTTGCATTACAGTCCGCCCTACCCCTCCCAGAATCACCACCCTCGGGGGTGCACCTGGAAGATTTGAGGCCTCCTGGTCCTCACTGGGCCTCTCCGAGGAATGCATTGGGAAGTGAGAGACAGTCTTGGTGTGCGGTCCTTTGGGGGAATTCTAAACCACCCAGAAATTCTTGAAGTGGTCAGTGTGGTCGCAACTCAGAAGCCCTGGTGATTACTGGGTATGATTACTTCAAGGTGATCCAGGTGAAAACCAGCACTGATGGCCACTTGCCTGGTGATAGCCCTGCAGGCCCACATCTCGTCCCCGGAAGCTTGTGCTCTTGTGTTCGCCCTCAGGAGGGGCCTCTGAGGTTCCAAACTGCATTGGGAAGGAGACAGCTCTAAGAGTGTCATTCCACTAGGAACTCCAAGCCTGGGTCTGCTTGGGAAGGATGAAGGGCTGGAGAGGCTGGGATAGCCTTGAAGCGGCTGGGGAGGTGGAGGGGTCTGAGCCAATGTGCTGGGGCCCAAGGCCAGGGGACCCTGGGCAATGCCACCCCAGCTGGGGCATCTTGTCGCTTTGCTGAGCCATACCTTGGCACTGCAGGGTGCTCACCTGCTCATCTGCCTCTGCCATTTCTCCTGCCCCACATCAGCTCACCTCCTACTTTAGCACAGACTTCCCTTCCTCCTTTCTAAAAAATCTGTCTGGCATGGCCTGGTGCCACGGCCTTCAGAAGCAGACTAGCCAAGGTTCTAGTTCAGCTTTGCCACTCACAGACTCTGAGGACCTTGGGCAGCTTCCTTTCATCTAACTGGGCCTCAGTGTCCTCTTTGAAATGGAGCTGTATAAAATCCAGTCATATGGTTTTGCTGTCTTTGCAGATTGAAAATAGTTGGATACTGGGGATTTCATATGGTTCAGCCTAATAGAGCCTTTCTCCCATGGCTAGGGTTTGGATTAATGCTCAGGAAGATGTCTTGAGCCCAAAGCTGAGTGAAGGTTGATGTCTGTCCCTTCTGCCCTGTCTCCCAGCAAAGCATGTGCCCTCCACAGTAAGGCAAGACCACCCACCGCTCTTTGGGCTCTTTCCAAGATTGGTTCCTGCCTTCTGTCTCCTGCTTGTCTTTCCAAATTCCCCTTTCTGCTCTTCTGGGCATGGCAGGTTCAGTTGTCCCATTCTCTCCCCAGGTCCCATCCAGGTACCGCCCTGGAGGCTACTTGGGTCTTCCAGGTGTCTGCAGGACCAAACTCAGACCAGAATTGCCTCTGCATGCCCACTGCCACTGCCTTCTCCCTACTGCCTCTGTGCACTTTCTGCAGAAGGAATCTAACTTTCGTGCTGACCTGGGGCTCAGGGTTTGAATGATTGCTGCCTCACCCCTGGAGTCCGCTTCTGGAAATCCTCAGTTCCTGCGCACAGAGGGTCTTTCTTGGGTGGGCCCTTAGGGGGTAGTTTCATTCCAGTCTGCAGCTCTGGAGAAAGATGCAAGGGCCATCTGGTAATTCTGCTCCTTTCTTGGTTCCCCAAAGATCTCCTTCCCATGTTGTTGCTTCCCCAGCCCTAGCACTTCCCTCCTCTGCCCCAGTCCCAGATGTTGTGCAGAAGGGTTGGTTTAGGTCCAGGCGTCCATGTGGTCTAGTCAGCAGGGACTGGTGTGGAATTTCCTGGCTCACTGGTGACCATCCCTTGTGTTACTCTTTAGCGATTCTTCGAGAAGGGGGCTGCAAGCCGAGCGGATCTTCACTGCTGCCTTCAGTGCCCCCATTCTAGATCCCACAGCTGCAATGAAGATCAAGGATCCCATGCGCCACAGCCAAATGAATAAATATTAAAAAAAAGTTTAAAAAAACCAGAAGAAAAATTCTCTTGTCTCTGGGATTGGGTAACTGAAATAACTAAACTATAAACTGCCTTTGAATTCATGACAATCTTTCCATGGCCAAATGTGATTCATCTTTCTAAGTCAAATTAAATTTATAGTAAGTGACATTTACGATAGCTGACAGATATTATAGCTTTTACTGACCTTTGGTTAATTTTGGTTATCCCCTGTAAAAACTGCCTCTAACTTAGCATTTGATCATGAAGAACATTTATATGTGAACAGTTCATAGATAGACGTAATCATTATAAAGGCCCTAAAGAATATCTGAATAGGGCCCTTTCTAAATAGTGATTATTGAAATGGGGTCCAAGGACCATGTGATCGGAATCATATGGTTCACTTGTTAAAGTACACATTCTTTGGCCCCATCCTGTACTCACTTAACTGCATTTCCTGGTGAGGGACTCTGGAATCTGTGCTTTTGATCTGCTCCTGGAGTGATTCTGGTCTCCTTAAGGCTGAGAACTGCTTGTGGGATTAGTGATGACTAGAGAAGTCACGAGGAAGGGAACTCTGACGGTGTGTGGTGACATGATGGCACACCACATCGAAGCATCTGTTGTTGGCATTGCCACTTGGAGGTTCTGAGGTCCAAATTCCAATTAGGTCTTGGCAGAGAGTCCTTTGTGTTGAGGCACCAGAGGAAAAGGACCAGGCTGACATGGAAGTGTGGACCAGGCCAGTTTCTGGGAGCTACAAGCTGTGGCTTAAGCATAGGCATGGAGGGGACCCATAGGGTAGTTAGTGGGCAGCCCTTGACCTTGGCCTGATGTGTATGTACTGGGTCAGGAGGAGCGAGCTGGTGTACTGAAGACCTAGTCTTCGGCATACCTGGCAGTCTTCAGTATTGCCATATGTCACTGAGAAACAAGGCTGGCAGAGTAGGTAGGGGCTGAGACCAGGAAGGCACACTTCATGTCAAGCCCTGAGGTTCTGGATCTGTCCTAAAGGGAATGTGGGGACATCCCTGGTGGTCGGATGCCTAAGACTCCATGCTCTCAATACAGGAGGCTTGAATTGGACCCCTGGTCAGTGAACTAGATCCCACATGCCTCAGCTAAGAGTTCACATGCCACGGTGAATATCAAAGATCCCTTGTGCTGCAACTATGACCCAGCGCAGTGAAGTAAATAAATACTTTTTTTTAAAGGGCATAGGGTCCAATGGAAGGACCTGAGGGCATTGAAGAATGTATTGCTATTTCTGTTTGCATACAGTGTGATAAGGGGATTTCTACCCGTGCTCCCTAAATAATTCTGTCCCCGAACTCTGCATACAAAATTTCAATTTCTTCGTCATCAAAATAGCCTCGAACCCTGAGGTCAAAGGGAGTCTATGGAACAGGTTCTGATGTCAGACAGACCTGGGTTTGTATCTGGGCCCCACTGCTTATTAGCTGTGTGGGCTAATTGACTTTGGGCAAGTTGCTTTACGTCTCTGAATCTCAGGTTCTCCAGGTCTCGGGCTTGGGAAGGAAGCAGCCATGAAGCTCTCTACCTAGCCCCCACTCTCCCCCGGATCCCACACAGGGGGTGGTATCCCTAAGTGCCATTTGTCTTTGCTTTGCAGGCATCATCCTTGAATCTCCTGAACTCTCCTGTCCACCATGAACACCTCTCACTTCTTGGCCTTGCTGTTCCTAGGATCCCCTCAGGGTCAAAACAGGAGCAAGTCAGCTTCACTGCACACTCCATACAACTTCTCTGACCACTGCCAGGATTCCGTGGACCCCATGGTCTTCATCGTCACCTCCTACAGCATCGAGACCATTGTAGGGGTCCTGGGCAACCTCTGCCTGGTATGTGTGACTATCAGGCAGAAGGAGAGGGCCAATGTGACCAGCCTGCTCATTGCCAACCTGGCCTTCTCCGACTTCCTCATGTGCCTCATCTGCCAGCCACTCACGGCTATCTACACCATCATGGACTACTGGGTCTTTGGCGAGGTCCTTTGCAAGATATCCACCTTTATCCAGTGTATGTCAGTGACAGTCTCCATCCTCTCCCTTGTCCTTGTGGCTCTGGAGAGGCATCAGCTCATCATCAACCCAACAGGCTGGAAACCCAGTGTCACCCAGGCCTACCTGGGGATTGTGGTCATCTGGCTCATTGCTTGCTTCCTCTCCCTGCCATTCCTGGCCAACAGCATCCTAGAGAATGTCTTTCATAAGAACCACTCCAAGGCTGTGGAGTTTCTGGCAGATAAAGTGGTCTGTACTGAGTCTTGGCCGCTGGACCATCACCGCATCATCTACACCACCTTCCTACTGCTCTTCCAGTATTGCATTCCACTGGCCCTCATCCTGGTCTGCTATGTCCGCATCTACCAGCGCCTGAGGAATCAGGGGCGGGCATTCCGCAAGGGCAGCTGTAGCTCGCGGGCTTGGCGGGTGCAGCGGATCAACGGGACCCTTGTGGCGATGGTGGCTGCCTTTGCTGCTCTTTGGCTGCCCCTGCATGTGTTCAATAGCCTGGAGGACTGGTACCAGGAGGCCATCCCCATTTGCCACGGCAACCTCATCTTTTTGGTGTGCCACCTGCTTGCCATGGCCTCCACCTGTGTCAACCCTTTCATCTATGGCTTTCTCAACACCAACTTCAAGAAGGAGATCAAGGCCCTGGTGCTGACTTGCCAGCAGAGTGTCCCTCTGGAAGAGTCGGAGCATCTGCCTCTATCCACAGTGCACACGGAAGTCTCCAAAGGGTCTCTGAGGCTCAGTGGCAGGTCCAAGCCAATCTAGCCAGGTCTAGGGCTTCTTCTTGCTATGTTCATTGCCAGGCTCTTTCACCTAGCTGAGTGGGCACATTTCAACCTGGGGGTGGCCTTCTGTCATTACTGGCTTTGTGGGGCCTAGGTAGGATAGCAAGGGCCTGTTTCTGTATCCAGTTGCCTTGTGAAGCCTGGTGTTCAGATGTATCCAGTTGCCTTGTGAAGCCTGGCATTCATATGGTTCAGCTATTGTTCCTGGGAGAATTCCGAGTCTGGATTCTACAGGTCACGTGCAGTGTGTGTCTTGCAGCCTGAACAGATGCCAGAGCTGGAGATGGTCTGATTATCGCAGGCAGAGTTCATCCTGGTAACTCAGCAATGTGTGCCCCGCCCGGAAACCCAGGGGTTTTATCTCCACCGGTGAGACTGTGAAGACGCAAGTGAAAAGCATGTGGAGTCCGAGTTCTGGACCTTGGTCAACCCTAACATTTTGGGGAGACAATGTTTGTGGATTGGCTTGTACACAGTAAAGAGCTCTATGGTGGCGACAGTGGGGTTACTCTGTATCATTAGCACGTCCAGCTGCAGAGAAGGGACCCTGGCAGCCTGCACTCCTTTGCAGTAGGCAGGTTCGCCCTGAGCAGCAGGAATTCCGGGGTCCACATCTTTCTCCATCGTTTTTCTCTTTCTTTGCATCTGCCACCTTGAATGAAAGTGCTGAGCCCGAACAACTGGCCTGCCAGGGAAGGAACGTCTCCCTCTCTATCAGAACTCTGGAGAGGATCTGCTCGCTCGTTTTTTTTTAAGGTTCTGCACTGTGTTGGCTATACCACATGTCATGTGGTTCTCCGACCAGGGACTGAACGCAGGCCCACTGCACGGAAAGTGCCGAATCTTAACCACTGAATCACCAGGGAGGTCCTCTGGGGAGGACTCTGATAGCTCAGTCCTTAACCAATGACTGTGACCAAGTAGCTGGAATACTTTCTGTATCCAGGCCTGTGTCCCTTGACCACTGCTAGATCAGAATGGTGGGGTCAACCCTATTGGAATCACACGGATAAGCAGGATTATTGTATCAGGGGATAGAGGTAGTCCCCCAAAGCAGAAGTAGTTTTGAAGAGGAGAGAATGAATTGGAAAGATTTTTGGGTGTCAGATAAGATGACTTGGATGTGGAAGAGGGAAAGAAGAGTCCCAGGTTCCAGACTTGGGAAAGTGGATATATGTCTGGTCTGTTTAGTGTGATGGAGAGGGGTTTTGGTTTATCTGTGTGCATGCTGTGTTTGAGGCCGTCTTGGATGTGCAGATGGACAGTCAGATGCTTGAGTCTGGAGCCCTAGAGAGAGCTTTGGCCAAGGCCTGACCAAGTCATGCTGAGGGGTGGGGCTGAGATGTGACTAGATGGGATGTGGGCTGATCTGGAGCTGGATGTGGGCCAAAGGAATTCCAGGTTCCCAGAGCTGAATCGGCGATGGGACAGTGAGGTCAGCAAACAAGGTGGGGTCCTGGGATACGGGGTGGGGTGGTGCTCAGTAGGAGGCTCTGCAGGACGGGGCGGAGTTGCTATTTTCCCAGAGATGATACCAGGTAAGTCGCCCTTCATCTCTTCTCTGTGGTCTTTCTTCTTTAGAGAATCAAGGACTGTTTCAAGGTCAAGCTTCTTGACTAGAAGATGGGAGTTGTTGCTGTGACTTACTGCTTTGTAGGGATACAATGATGCCTGAGAAAATCCTGAAAAGACCTGCAAGTTCTTCAGAGAAGAAATTTTTGCTTCCTACACATTGAGAGATGGTCTGGTGATGGAGGAGTGAGCACAGCTGTCATTTCTGTCTTAAAGTGGGTCATGCTAACTTGGATAGACATCCTTTAGTGACAAGTCCCTTGGCCTGGCCTGGACTGGTGATAAGACTTCCCCAGAGTGTCTCTTTAAGGTTCTGATGCATCTCAAAATGGCTGCAAATATATGGACATAGACAAGACTGGGGCTTCTGGGTCCTGAGAATACACTGGGAAAGGATTGGCAGAGCATATTCAGATGCCTGCTTAGCTGAGAACAGCCAGGAACTTCCTACTTCGGGCAGCTGAGAAGGCTTCTGCAGGGTGAACTTGCCAACAAGCCATCAAGCAGGAGGGTGCTTATGAATGGGGCTGTGTAATCATGGCCCTTGAGGTTTCTAGTTGTTTAAATGTCACCCTTTATTTGAAACTGATTCTTGTCAGATTTTGAAAACAGTTTGTCGGTGCAATTGTGTACCAGTATGGAGCTCCCTTAAAGTACATTTCCTTTCATTCTTGAAGCTATTAATGGGCATTCAATTAGTCGCTCAATCAACTGCCAAGGAAACCACACTGAAAACAGGGTATGTATTCAGAACAAAGAACTTCAACTCACTGCGATAGTCACATCTCCTTTAAGGGTAGAGTGCTTTGAGATGGCCAGCAACCTGTTGCCACCTTGTAAATGTCATTTGCAGCCCCTGACTTTAAGGTGTGGGGGTGTATCTACAAAGAATTTCTTAAAGAGGGACCTCCTTTTAAAGGCCCACGTGCCTGAAGCAAGTGGGAGACGTGTGCAGTATCTGGGCAGGTGTGAGCATCAGCCTTTTTCCTGAGCCCCAGGGCACTGTCAGGGTGTGCTGCCAATTGGCAGTGGGGCCTCAGTCACATCGAGGTGGAGGGAATACTGAGGTTCTTATCAGAATATTTAACTCTTCAGAGGAGGTGGCAGGTGTCACCTTTCATCCAGTATTCAGCTTTGAAACAGGTAAAGATCACTTGATTTATATAAGATAGTGTTTCAGCATCTGTGAGATCTGGAATCTATGGCTATGGGCAGGGCAGAAGGGCCTGGAGCCTGAGCTCTGGGGTGGATGCAGCTGCTGACCTTCATCCCGATTCACTGACACCTCTGCAGATGGCATGACTGAGCGCCCTCCAGGTTGGGCAGGTATGGAAACAACTACCTAGTGTAATGACAAAAGTGATCGTGGAGTTCAGGAGGAGGAGCCAGACGTTCTCCACGAGGGCGTCTGGGGTGATGAGTCTGCGAGTTTACAGGGCCAGAGGGATGGGGAAAGGCTCGCGTCACTGGAGCCACGGAGGCCGCAGACCCAGTGCGTTTGGAGACGGGGGTGCTGAGGGTAAGCCTGCACAGAAAGGTGAGGTCTGGTGCAGGAAGCCTCACATGCCAGGCTGAGCAGTTTGACTCTATCATGCTGGCGAGGGAAGACGCTAAGTGGCCTTAGCACAGGGTGCTGTGGTTAAGTTTAAGGTTAGGAAAGCTGCCTTTGACAGGAAGAAGGAATTGGGGAAGTGAGAACTAATGTATTCAGCTGGTTCCTAGTTTAGCTATTCTCGGTAGGCTGGCTTCAGAGACGCCGGTCTCCTGCAGAGCTCCAAGAAGCTGGCTCCATTTGGATGCTGAAGACGTTCAATCTTAGCAGATCACTGCCAAGTCATAGGCTGGAACCCCAACCCTGGGCTGCCCCCCAACTCTGAATGCTAAGCTGGAAGAGTAGGGCAGACGACCAGAGTTCTGCCAAGCCAGGAGAGGTGTTGGTGTTTCTCTAATCATAAAAGCCCAAGGCTGGGGTCCCTCTGCTGGAGTCCAACAGCAGCCCAGCTAGATCCCCATGCTCAGCCCTGGAGCAGGTCCACACGCTGTCCTGGAGCTTATCTCTATGGGTTTACTTCACTGACCCCTGCTCCAGTAGGCAGCGTGTAGACCGCCAGGTACTTTTTCCTTGTTTGCTCAGGAGCTTGGGGCCCTAATGCCACGTCCACAGCCTTTTGATTCAGCTGGTTAAGGAGAGACCCCTCTCAGTCACAAGCATAGAGTCCTGATGAATGAGGGGACTTGAAGGATGATGGGGATGTGCAGGGCACCTTGATGATGGGGCCTTTACTGCTGTGCCCACCCACCTCCTCCTCAGCCTCCCCTCCACTGTCCAGGCCTCCTTCCCTGGACATTACGTGGGTGCACCCTCCAGCCCAGAAGTTAGGAGGGCTCTGTGTTCAGTTGAATCCGAGCCCGCCAGGGTCTGGGTTGTTGTCCAGAAGGTGTGACCGAATGTCCTAGAAGCCTCGTCATGTCGTGGTAGCTGCCTTTGCATTGTTCAGTGGGTTCTGTGTCGCCCGCTCAGTGAGAAAGTTTTGGAAATTGTTAACTCTGTGCCTTATTTCCGTATTAGTCAAATGGAGGTGGGAATTGGATTAGAATATGTTCAGGATTCTGTGCTCTTTTAGGAGAGTCCATGATTTCTTTATCCTTATAGGAAGCAGAGTAATTTAATTTTATAGCCCTCCCATCTTCCCATCGGAGAAGGCAAAGGCAACCCACTCCAGTACTCTTGCCTGGAGAATCCCATGGACAGAGGAGCCTGGTGGGCTGCCATCTATGGAGTCGCACAGAGTCGGACACGACTGAAGCAACTTAGCAGCAGCAGCAGCATCTTCCCATCAAATGAAGTAGAGGTATAGTCACTATGGAGAACAGCATGGAGGCTCCTTAAAAACTAAAACGAGAATGGCCATATGATACAGTAATCCCATCCCTGGGCATATATCTGGGGAGGATGAAAACTCTAGTTAAAAAAGATACATGTACCTCAATTCTCAAAGCAGCGCTGTTTATAATAGCCAAGACATGGAAGCAAATGATGTATCCACTGACAGATGAGTGGACAAAGAAGATGTAGCTTATGCATACAATGGAATACTGCTCAGCCATCAAAAGAAAGCAATGATGCCGTTAGTAGTAACATGGATGGACCTAAGTGAAGTAAGCCAGACAAAGGCAGATATCATGATACAGACTACATGTGTAATCCAAAAAACAGCACAGATGAATTTATTTGCAAAACAGAAATAGACTCACAGAAATAGAAAACAAACTTACGGTTACCAAAGGGGAAGGGGTGGAAGGGATAAATTACGAGTTGGATTAACAGATACACACTAATACATATATATAATAGATAAATATCAAGGACCTACTGTATAGTACAGGGAACTATATTCACTATCTTGCAATAACCTATAATCGCAAAGAATCTGAAAAAGAATATATATAAATATACATACATTAATATAATAATTTAAAATGCACTGTCCAAAACCGCAATTAGGTTGCACCGACCTAATAATATTAATAATTGGGCTTCCCTGATAGCTCAGTTGGTAAAGAATCCACCTGAAGTGCAGGAGATCCTGGTTCGATTCCTGGGTTGGGAAGATCTGCTGGAGAAGGGATAGGCTGCCCACTGCAGTTTTCTTGGGCTTGCCTTGTGGCTCAGCTGGTGAAGAATCTGCCCTCCATGCAGGAGGCCTGGGTTCCATCCCTGGGTTGGGTAGATCCCTTGGAGAAGGGAAAGGCTGCCCACTCCAGGATTCTGGAGAACCACAGGGTCAGATGTGACTGAGGGACTTCCACTTCACTTCAACCTAATAATATATGTCAAAATTTTAAATGTGTGTGTGTATGCGTCTTACTTTGCTATATACTTAAAACTAACATAACATTGTAAGTCAGCTATACTTCAATTAAAAAGAAGGGGAATGGAGCAGAGGCCCTTGCTGGCAGAGCGAGTTATCAGGACCAGTGGGAAGAGTTCCCGGTACATGGCGGGAGTTGCTTGACTCTTGTTAAATTCATAGTCTAATTTTCATGAGGGTTGTGCTGATTTTTCTGGCCTGGCATACTCAGGCCAGAGCTTGATTCTGTGGCTGGGTTAGTTAATTTAGTCGTTTAGTTAACCTTAGCCATGTTGGAGCAGTGCAATTGGCTATTTAAAGACAGCCAGCAGCCTCACCAGTCTGAATTATAACTGCACCAGCGGACACACGGTGCTAGATTACGCACCATAAATGTTCAAAATGTCGAGAAAAAAATGTGAGATGAGCCGGGTCAGAGGCTCGCAGCATACAGCTGCCAGCTTGCCGCGCAGCTTCAGAACTCGGGCCTGTGTCCAGCACTGCATTCCCGACACTGCTTGACTCAGGATGTCAGCGTCTGAGCCTCAACAGGCAGCTTCTCCATGGGGCCCTGAGCCTCTTCCTCCCTTTTGCCTTGCCTACACTAGCCTGCAGTTCAGAACCGGGGAATGTCAAAGTATCTGAGCCTGTGCTTGGGCGCTCAGTCATGTCCGACTCTTTGCGACCCCGTGGACTGTAACCCTCCACGCTCCTCTGTCCATGGGATTTTCTAGGCAAGAGTACTGGAGTGGGTTGCCATTTCCTACTCAAGGGTATTTTCCTGAGCCGGTGATGTCTTGCCTCTCCTGTATTGGCAGGCGGATTCTTTACCACTATTGTCACTTTAAGAAGCCGATCGGAGCCTGTGGAAGGTGACTCCTTTTGGGAATGACACCACAATTTTCTCCTCTCCCAGTTTGGCATTGTCAAAGTCACCTTATGACAGGCTCATAACTCTTTACCTCTACAGGCTCCGGCATCACAACCTACAAACTTAGTGAAACTCCACCTTGGAGAAACACATCCCATGACTTTGCCAGCCCCCCTTTTGAGCCTTCTCTTTCAGAAAGCCACCACCTTTTCTCCTTCTCTTTGCTTCTCAGTTGAGGGTGTTTTGATACCCCCCACAGCTGAAGTTGCTGTCTATAAAGTCACAGATGGCATGCTCATTGCCACGAGGTTTGGGCCTGCACCTTACCTGATCGTTGCAGAATTCCATTTTGACGTTCTTGTCCCCGAATTCCCCTCCTCTGTTGGCTTCCATGACATGACTCCAGTTTGGTTCTTTTAATACTGGCTGCTCCTTCCCAGCTCCTCTGTCCCTCACATGCCAGGCTTTTCTGCTTTGATGTTTGTGTCCCACCCATCACACTTCCCATGAGCGATTTTACTCTGCTCCTGTGGCTTCAGCTGTCACTTACAAGTTGATAGTTCCCAAATGGACACCACCTCAAAATTTATCTACTTGCTGCTGGACACTGCCACAAGAGTATCCACACACACCTGAGGTGCGAGTCCAAAGCAAATGGGAGCCCTTCTCTTGGATCCTCACTGGATTTTTCACCACAGTTACTCCTATCAGTGACCACTTGATTGCCTAACTCACAGCGTCTGATTCATTCCTGTCCCTTTGGACTGTTGCAAGAATATCCTCATTCTTATTTCTGCTTCCAGTCTTGCTGTCCTGTGATTCCTTTTCTACTCCAGGCATAGATTTGACCTTGAGCCTCCCATTTGGCTATTCCTAGCATCTACAAGGGGCTTCCCTGATAGATCAAGTGGTAATGAGTTCGCCTGCCATGCAGGAGACCTGAGTTCGATCCCTGGGCTGGGAAGATCCCCTGGAGAAGGGAATAGCTACCCACTCCAGTTTTCTTGCCTGGAGAATTCCATGGACAGAGGAACCTGGTAGGTTGTAGACCATGAGGTCCCAAAGAGTCAGACACGACTGAGCGACTCACACACACACATACACGCACACGCACATGCACACGCACGCGCCATCTGCATGATGTGGTCCTAGAGCTGTTACATGGCTTCCGGGCCCTTTGTAGTCCACCTGTGGCTGGCCCTCCCATCGTCTATTCTAACCTCATCTGCATCCCCCATCCTGCTCCGGTCGCCAGACTCATTTTCTGTTCCTCAGACCAACCATATTTCGCCCATATTGATGTCTATCGACTTCCTGTGCCCTTTCTAGGTTTACCTCCTCTGAAATCTTTCCCTGGCTCCCTTGTCTCTTTGTCTGCATGTCCAGAGCTCTTTGCAATGTCCCCGTTGGGCACTTAGGGTGTCTTAGACCTGGGAAAAAAGAAGGGGCGTCTCTCTCTTTCCTCGTGTCTGTAGCTCTTCACGGGAAAGAATTGAGCCTTCATCTCCTGAGCTGCCAGCACAACACCTCGCCTGAGTAAGTGCCCCGTGAAAGGATGGTATGCTGGGGGCCACCGAGAAGAACAGAAAATGAATTTGGAAGCTTAGAGGTGAGCTGGGCTTCAGCAACGAGACCAGGAAGAGTTGAGCCAGCAGCCTCTTCTTCCTACAGTGCAGCTAATTGAAGTTTTAGCATCTCAAGCAACAGCATACACAGAGCAACTCTCCCTGCAGAGCCTTTAAACTCTGGGGCCTAAGAGAATGTAACCTGTTTTTTTTTTTTTTTTGTATTTAAGAAAGCAGGGCAATATAATATAGATTAAGAGAGACTCAGAGGGAGAAACCAAGGCAGGGTACTGTCCTCTGTAAGTTCCATGGCCTGATGGAGACAAGCTCTCTATTTCGACCTCAGTACTTTATTACCTAGTCATACTTTCTCCACTTTTCCCCAGGCAGGACTATTGACACAGGAAACTGCATTTGTATATATCAATGCAGAAACCGTGAACAAACTCTGTGTTCCTGTGCAAATATGCAGACAGGGGCTGGCAGGTATTCGGCTCTGAAATATTTAACGGATGGAGGTCTAGACAAGGAGCTGGCTGCTGCGCCCTCCTCCGGGCAGCACATGCCTGGACCCACCTGCTTTCATCTGTCTGCCTGCTGTGCTCTGAGCATTCCTGTGGTCCCTGTCCTTGGCTTCCCGGAAGTTAGCATGTTCTTTAGCAAGTACATGTCGGATCCAGGCACTCTCTCACTTAACGATGTGAGGGGGTAGCTTATATGCCAGTCATCAGTGAACGAGGGTAATCCAGTCAACATCATCAGGTGCCTAGGCACATGCCAGGCTCTGAAACACAGGAGGCAGGACTACAGGTGTCCATGAGGCAACGTGGAGCAGCTCAGTGATTATAAGTGAGACCTGTATTTGATGCTAAGATTTAAGTACAAAAAGGCCTTTCTCTGTGTTGTATTATATAGTGAAATACAGGAAACAAGCAAATGTCCTATAATCAGAGAAAGCTAGATAGCATGGTACGACAGACTCTGTGTGTGTGTGTGCACGCATGCATGGATACTCAGTCATATCTGATTCTTTGTGACCCCACAGACTGTATGTAGCCCGCCAGGCACCGAAGTCCGTCAATTTTCCAGGCAAGTATACTGGAGTGGGTTGCTATTTCCTCCTTCAGGGGATCTTCTGGACCCAGGGATAGAACCCTGATTTCTTGCATTTTCTGCATTGGTAGGTGGATTCTTTACCATTGTACTGCCTGAGAAGCTCATATGACAGGCTATGGGCTGCTATTTTAACAGTATTGGGATTTCTTGTGATCTGCTAAATATTTTAAAATCAAGATGTTAAACCGTAGAGTATATGCTCCACTATTTGTAAGTACACTTATACAAACAGAAAAACAATGAGCCAATACCCCTGGAAGGAAATACACGAGTGGATTGTGGGGTTGAAGTGATATTTATTTGTTTGTTCTCTTTATTTTTTCACATTTCCCAAGTTTTCTATAATAAGCAGACATTGCACTTATAATCAGAAAAAAAATATTAAAAAAAAACCTCTGCATGCCTAGGTGGAAAAGAGTGTCCATGGAGGTCTTTAGGGTCCCCTGGGTTCAGCTCTGCTGTCAGAGAAACTTGGCTCTAAGAATTCCTATAAGAGAGCTACCTAAAAGCAAAATTAAAGGGAAACAGGATGAACATGTTTCCAAGCTTCTGATACATCTTGCAAAACCACTTTGAGCGGGGTTGTGCTGATTGACTTCCTCTTCCAACATGCCATGTGAGAGGAGCAGACACCTAAGTCCTAAGGGGACAGGCATTCTGGTGACATTTAGTGGCAGAGCCACTCTCCTCCCACAGAACATCTGCTGATCTAGTCGCCAAAGCTCCTGCTTATGTCCCGTCTCATCTCCAAACACCCAGGCCTGGTTAAGAGTTCAGAAGTGCATGGATTTTGACAGATGACCCCAAGTGCTATCTCCCAGGCAAATGAGTCCTCTTGTTGCCTATGGACCTTTCTCTGTCTTGGTCGGGAGCCTTGGAGTCTGTCTGAATGAGCTGTTATCTCCAAAGCACTGACATGACGTTTGCTGGAGGCTGGCTCTGTCAAACTTAGTGTTACCAAAGGAGAAAGCAGAAGGCGGTTGGGGAGGAGGTAACAAATTGAGAATTTGGGATTAACAGGTACACAGTAGTATATATAAAATAAATAAACAACAAGGACCTATTGTATAGCACAGGAAACTATATTCAATATCTTGTAATAACCTATAAAAGAAAATAATCTGAAAAGGATATGTATAACATATAAGCATATAATATATATATGGCTTAATCACTCTGCTATATACCTGAAACATTGTAAATCAACTGTATTTCAATAAAAAAAAACAAAGACACTCTTTCCAAAGAAGGTCACATTTGCAGGTTAGGATGTGAGCTCATCTTTTGCAAGGGGAGGGCAAGGCATAATCCAACCTACTACAGAATTTTATGAATAATTATACCAGGACAAAAGACGTAACACCGGGACTGTTGCCAGCAAAGTAGGGCATATGGTCATCCAGGCTGAAAACCCTGGATTTAACCTTATATACAGGGACTGCTCTTTTCTTCCGTCACATGGGGCAGAAGCACCCTCCTTATACCATGCTTTGCTGTACTAGGCCAGAGTCTGGTACACCTGGCCTTCCCGTCCTGAGGACTCCTCTTATTGAGGTAGAAACTCAGTCATTGACTCTGCATGCTACTGAGAGGCAAGGAGGGAAAGAACTGTGGTCCCTTTTGTGCCTCTCACCAAAAGCTTCCCACGCTCTTACAACAAGCCCACCATGTGCTTCAGGAATCTGTGTGCTTCCTGACCTGTGCGAAAGGTGTTCCCTTGATTTTCCATAGAAAATGGATGTGGATGGATCCAGTCCTCCTGAGGTTTACTTCTCTTCCCAGAACTCAAGGGAGGGGTAGGAGTGGCGGAGGGCTGGGAAATAAGTCCATCTGAAGGTAGGACAGGGCGTACAGGTTTCAGAGGGAAAACAGAGGTTCTAAGGTTTTTTTAAAAATTAATTTATTTTTTAATTGAAGGATATGTGCTTTACAGAATTATGTTGTTTTCTGCCAAGCCTCAACAGGAATCAGTCATAGGAATACATATATCCCCTCCCTTTTGAACCTCCCTTCCATCTCCCGCCCCATCCCAGCCCTCTAGGTTGATACAGAGCCCCTGTTTGAGTTTCCTGACACATACAACAAATTCCCATTGGCTATCTATTTTGTATTACCAGAGAAAGGCTCTAGGGTTGGTCTTCCGTAGGAGACAAGGGAGGCCTGGGTGGACAGCTGGCCTAGGAGACCTGGGAGGAGGGGGACAGGGTAAAGGACTGGAGTAAAATCTGGGTATCTGGGGGTAGGGGCTGCGAAAGGGGGCCTAGTAAATTCCAGAGGCGCACTTTTCTCTGTCGCCTCGATGCTGGTTGTGTGGCCCCTTGCATGGCATTGCGGGACTTCTGGTACACTCTTACCTCTGCGGTATCCGGCTTTAAGAAAGACTCCTTCTTACAATGTTCTATGATTCTGTGAGGGTGAGAATAGAGGGATTCCTCTTCTCAGCCATATGGAGGGTCAGAAGACACATGCTGGACAGTCAGAGCATCTCATAGCATTCGGCATGCTTATTAGCTCAGGGGCGGGCATGTGACAGGCAGGGCCAACCAATGCCCACTTTTTCAGGACCTGAGGATGGACACTGGCGAAGGAGTACTTTCTCCGTCTGTGTACTCTGAGGGTTGGGTGGGAGGTGCCTTCTGCACATCCTCTTGCTGCGTCATGGAGAGAATGTGTCTGAAGCCAACGCCAAGTGGAGGCCTGTAGTGTCTAGAGGTGACTGGGGAAAGTCAAGGACCTTCTTTGAACTCCTGGGCCCAGCTGCACAAAGTCCTGGTTGTGGGCTTTCTAGGGAGGCAAGCCTCTAAGTTTGCTCTGAGTAGTGCGCCTTTTTAGAAGAATAAGATCACCACAAAATCTGTGGCAGAGCTCTCCTGGATAGGTAGGGTGGACTCCAGGTTGTTGGCTAAACCAGAGGCCTGTGGGTAAGAAGAGGGCACCAAGGAGTGCCACCGCTGGGTGGTGTGGTGGGGACAGAGAGCAGAGGTGGACTCTGAGGAACTGGAGGAGGAGAGGCTTGTTACATATGATTTCATTTCATGCTCACTCATCCATACTCCTATCCCAACAGAACAGCAAAGCTGCAGCAAGGGAAGGCTAAGGCCAGCCTGTAAGCAAGCAGCAGATTTGGGGTCCACACTCACCCCTCCTGAGTCCATTTCCTGATAATGAGGCAGTGATCGTTGAGCTCTCACTGTCTGCCCCTCTCCAGCTGCCCTCTGAATTATCCTGCTGCGCTGACCTCATTGCCACGAGAGCAGGGCTCCAGCCTCAGTGCCCACCTCAGCGCTAACGAGCACCCTAATTTGATTGGCTCCAAATGAATGTGACGCAAAATTAAAAGATGCCAGAAGACACTGCCATGAATCGAATGAGTTGGCTTCAATTTATTATGTTTTGAATTCAATTAGATTTTTCCTCCAATCCTCTCTGAATATTCATCCCGCTGATGGCTATAGAGTAATACCTGGAAGGGGCTATTATCACTGAATTCCAGCCTCAGCCATTCAGCTTGGGTTCAGGTGACAGGGCTGGACAGAAGACCTCAGCCTGGGCACGGGAAGGTCAAGAAAGTTCAAGACCAGCTGCCAAGCCTCCTGCCAGCGAGCCTGCATATTTCCTGTTGGGGAAGGGATTTAAAGCAATGTACCTGATTAAAATGGCTTTAAATTATTTTTAGTGCATAAACACTTCAAGAGGCTACATGGCAGGCAGTGGTGGAGTCGTGGACTTTGTCGTGTGACAGACAGCAAGGGACACGGTGACCTGAGGTCTGGGCTCAGCCTGGCCTCCAACCTCTCCTAGCCTTGATTTCCCCAGCTTCAAACCGTGAGAGTTGGACTCCAAAGAAAATTCAGACAGCCCTAGATTCTGTGCTACCCACTTGCCCACGCCTCCCCCTGGTCTTCCCTTCTGCTGTGATTGTCTGGCCAGTTTGCCCTGGGAACCTGACCTCTTCAGGCTGCCTCTCCAGGGTTTTCCTGATTCCATAGATTGGATTCAGCCAGTTGGAGGCTCTGCCTGGAGAGTCAAATGTTAAGAAGGGAGGGGTCAGGGTACCCTCTTTATACTCACAGACAACTTCATCCTGTCAAGATTCCACTCCTGTCGATAGCCCCTTCTTGATGTCTCCAGCTTTTTCTAATGGTGACACCATTTCTTCTTGGCCTGTTTAGCCCTGTGGGTGGTAACAGCATCTGAGAGTTACTGTCTTCCTTCTCCTCAACATCCCTTGTCTGTTCTCTGCACCCTGCTCACACTTCCGAGTGGAATATTGTCATTAAAGTCTCATTAATTGAACCATCTGGGATGAATTCCATTTCCTGCCATGACTCTGAATAATCCAGATGCTAATTCTGCTTTTTGATTGAGGCTCTCTACGGAGGGTCCCCAGGAAAAGGGACTGCAGCTGGGACAAAGTGGCTGCTGGGTTTGGAGACTGGCATAAAGCCAGGGAGGTCTGGGAGCTTCCAAGCAGAGCACGGGAGAGGGCGTCCCCAGAGGCGCTGTGGATCCTCAGGTGGAGAACCCTGAAGGGAGTGGGAGGCAGAGAATGCAGGGGACTCTGAAGTGGGAGCTGGGCAGCGGCTCTCTCAGTCTTCGGAGAGCAGATGATGCCACAGAGGGGCAAGGAAAGAGAAAAAGCCTTCCCACCCCTGCTTCATCCTTTACCCAGCTGGATGTGGAGAATGAGAAGGCTCTGACTGAAGGCAAAGCGCGTGTGTCCTCGGAGAGCCTTGAGAGGGAGGGAGCGCTACTTGGAGGGTTTGTTTGCTTTGGAATAGGGCTCCCAGGAGTCTAGTAAAAGGACTTGGAGTGAGCCATGGAGGAAGAGCCAGAAGGAGAGGAGTTCCAGAGCAGGATGGAGGGAGAAAGCGGGGGGTGGCGAGAGCCACGGGCTTGTTCCGGGATAGTGACTGGAGATTAAGAAGTGGGGTCAGCTAGGGTTGTTTATGACTCCCAATTTACATCTCCCAGCTTTGGTGTGAGTAAATGACCTGGAGCCTGGAGGAGAGTGGGGAACTCCTCTCTGAATGTCTGGTCTGTGACCCTATGTAGGTGAGCTGGGACTTGGAGAAGAGCTGGAGGTCAGCGTCACGCCAGGGTTGCAGAGTATCAGCAGCCTTAGGGCCACGGCCTGGCTGCTTCAGGGTCAGCTAGCAGAGCAGGCTGGGCTCTGCCTCAGCGGCTCCCGCATCCTGGTCCTGGTGCTGCCTGGGCTCGTAGGGGCTGGTCAGTGACTACCGACTTGGCTGGAGAAGGAGCAGCTACTAGCGAGGAACGGGGTCCCTGTCAGTTTAGGTGATTCAGATGGCCTGGAAAGTCCGGGACTCATAAAACAAAAGGAATTCTGATGACCTCAGGGGCCTTCTCAAACTTGGACTCCTGGGGGGCTTTAATCTCTAAGTCAATAGAAAATTCGGGTGTGAATAAGGCAGGCCTGGATTCTGGGCAGCCAGAAATGGATATCTATGCCAAGAGTCTAAGAATCATGTCAGGCCCTGAGAAAGCAAAGGTGAATGGGATGCTGGCTAGCTGCTCTCAGCAGCTTCCAGTCACCCATCAGGGCCAGAGTTGGCAGGAGCAGAGGGGTGAACATGCTGTGGTCGGTGTTCTGGACAGACACCAGACGCAGATGAGCCGTACGTCTGTGAAACAGATCAAGGGCAGAGGGGCAGGTCTTCTTGTGAAAACTAAGGCATCTCCTATGGAAAGAGGGCTGACAAGAGGTCCATCCATTCAGCCCTTCATCTATTTGTAATTGCTTTTTCTGTTGTTCAAGTTGATGAGTTTGTTTGTTTTTTAAACCTTGGGACATCTATCTTTTATTGAAACTTAGTAGGTCAAACTCTTAGAGGTTCAGCCTAGCAGATAAAAAAAACCAAGCAGTTTACTTCTTAAAAAGCGTAACTTAAATGCTAATAAAGATGATTTAAACCATCTTCTTCATCTGTATTTGACCCTAAAGTTTTGTCTCAAATGGAGTCACAATGCTAGGTATTGATCATCACTCCTTTTCAAAGCTTAGGGCATTCATACAAATGTTTACAGATTTTTCATGATCACCATATATCTTGTTATCAAGGTGATACATACAAATAGGAACAAGTCAAACAGAACAGAAGAGTTTATGATGAAAGAAGACAGTTGCCAGCCTCACTGTTCCCCAACTCTGGCCTCATTCTCTAGAAGCAAACTTCTTTTAAACATTTCCATTTTTAGTCCTTCTGGTATACCACCATAGCTCTAAATAGCATGCATATATACTCTTATTCCTTAATCCATTATTTGTAGAAAATTTATTGACCCCCTACAATGGAAAGTAGGGGGTGTAGCTCAGTGGTAGAGCGCGTGGTTAGCATGCATGAGGCCCCGGGTTCAATCCCCGGCACCTCCAGTTAGGACTTGGCTTCTTGTGTAGCAATTCTTCAGGGCTCAGACGGTAATGCGTCTGCATACAATGCAGAAGCCCTGGGTTCGATCCCTGGGTTGGGAAGGTCCTCTGGAGAAGGAAATGGCAATCCACGCCAGTACTCTTGCCTGGAAAATCCCATGGATGGAGGAGCATGGTAGGCTAAAGTCCATGGGGTCGCAAAGAGTCGGACACGACTGAGCAACTTCACTCACTCATTAAAATGGAAAAAAAAGAAATTGCTTCAGGAATATGCCTCTCCGTCCTCCCTCAATTTCCCCAAGTTGTATGGTTTCCCCCTAATGGGTTTTAGTTCTTCCGTTATTTAGCTGTACTGTGTAATTATACCTTGAACCTGCATTTCATCAGCCTCACTCAGGGTAATGGACTGTGGCAGCCAGTTTTGGTCTGTCCCCATGCTTCCCACCCCTCTTTCTTTGGGGAAGGAATCTTTCTCTCCTGAGGCTGTGCTGGGAAGTGCTTCTGGCTGGCCAATCAATGCGCTCCATCTCCTTGGCCACGGCAATGGCCTCAACACTGGGCATGTTCCCCAACCCAGGTCATTAAAGCGTCCTCCCCAGGCCTTTCACTTCTCTCTGTTTCTCTGGGATTGCCTCTAGCAGGGAAATGGAACATTTCCTCTTGTAATGTCCTTCTAGGCCACCATGTGGAGAGATCTTACTTGAGAAAAACAACCCGGAGGCTGACAGTGGTGACAGGGGGAACTAACGAGAGAGCCTGAGTTCTGATGATGGGAGAGATGGCTGGATCTAGCTCATCGGCAGCCTAGTTCACCTCTTGACCTTCACTGCTACCTAAGCCCGAACATTTCATCGTTAGCCTAAGCCCACTGTATTAGCAAGTTCTGATTCAGTTCAGTTCAGTTCAATCCAGTCACTCAGTTGTGTCTGACTCTTTGCAACCCCATGGACTGCAGCATGCCAGGCTTCCCTGTCCATCACCAACTCCTGTAGCTTACTCAAACTCATGTCCATCAAGTCAGTGATGCCATCCAACCATCTCAACTTCTGTCCTCTCCTTCTCCTCCCTGCTTCTATCTTTCCCAGTATTAGGGTCTTTTCCAATGAGTCAGTTCTTTGCACCAGGTGGCCAAAGTATTGTGTTTCAGCTTCAGCATCAGTACTTCCAATGATAACCCAGGACTGATTTCCTTTAGGATGGACTGGTTGGATCTCCTTGCAGTCCAAGGGACTCTCAAGAGTCTTCTCCAACTCCACAGTCAAAAGCATCAATTCTTTGGTGCTCAGCTTTCTTTATAGTCCAACTCTCACATCCATACATGACTACTGGAAAAACCATAGCTTTGACTAGACCAAACTTTGTTGGCAAAGTAATATCTCTGCTTTTTAATATGCTGTCTAGGTTGGTCATAACTTTTCTTTCAAGGAGCAAGCATCTTTTAATCACATTGCTGCAATCACCATCTGCAGTGATTTTGGAGCCCCAAAAAATAAAGTCAGCCACTGTTTCCATTGTTTCCCCATCTATTTGCCAAGAAGTGATGGGACCAGATACCATGATCTTAATTTTCTGAATGTTGAGTTTTAAGTCAGCTTTTTCACTCTCCTCTTTTACTTTCATCAAGAAAGTTTTTAGTTCTTTGCTTTCTGTCGTAACGGTGGTGTCATCTGCATATCTGAGGTTATTGATATTTCTCCTGGCAATCTTGATTCCAGCTTGTGCTTCATCCAGCCCAGTATTTTGCATGATGTACTCTGCATAGAAGTTAAATAAGCAGGGTGACAATATATAGCCTTGACATACTCCTTTCCTGATTTGGAACCAGTCTGCTGTTCCATGTCCTGTTCTAACTGTTGCTTCCTGACCTGCATAAAGGTTTCTCAAGAGGCAGGTCAGGTGGTCTGGTATTCCCATCTCTTTCAGAATTTTCCGCAGTTTGTTGTTATCCACACAGTCAAAGGCTTTGGCATAGTCAATAAAGCAGAAGTAGACATTTTTTCTGGAACTTTCTTGCTTTTTCAATGATCCAACAGATGTTGGCAATTTGATCTCTGGTTCCTCTGCCTTTTCTAAATCCAGCTTGAACATCTGGAAGTTCATGGTTCACGTACTGTTGAAGCCTGGCTTGGAGAATTTTGAGCATTACTTTCCTAGCATGTGGCATGAATGCAATTGTGTGGTAGTTTGAGCATTCTTTGGCATTGCCTTTCTTTGGGATTGGAATGAAAACTGACCTTTTCCAGTCCTGTGGCCACTGTTGAGATTTCCAAATGTGCTGGCATATTGAGTGCAGCACTTTTACAGCATCATCTTTCAGGATTTGAAACAGCTCAACTGGAATTCCATCACCTCCACTAGCTTTGTTCGTAGTGATGCTTCCTAAGGCCTGCTTGACCTTGCATTCCAGGATGTCTGGTTCTAGGTGAGTTATCACACCATTGTGGTTATCTGGGTCATGAAGATCTTTTGTGTATAGTTCTTCTGTGTATTCTTGCCACTTCTTCTTAATATCTTCTGCTTCTGTTAGGTGCATATCATTTCTGTTCTTTATTCTTTATTTCATCTTTGCATGAAATCTTCCCTTGGTATCTCTAATTTTCTTGAAGAGATCTCTAGTCTTTCCCATTTTATTGTTTTCCTCTCTTTCTTTGCATTGATCTCTGAGGGAAGCTTTCTTATCTCTCCTTGCTATTCTCTGGAACTCTGCATTCAGATGGATATATCTTTCCTTTTCTCCTTTGCTTCTCTCCTTTTCTCAGCTATTTATAAGGCCTCCTGGGACAACCATTTTGCCTTTTCACATTTCTTTTTCTTGGGGATGGTCTTGATCACTGCCTCCAGTACAATGTCACGAACCTCTGTCCATAGTTCTTCAAGCACTCTGTCTATCAGATCTAATCCCTTGAACCATGAGCCTTGCCGTGTAGGGCCACCCAAGATGGACGGGTCATGGTGGAGAGTTCTGAGAAAATGTGGCCCACTGGAGAAGGGAATGGCCAACCATTTCAGTATTCTTGCCTTGAGAACCCCATGAATGTATGAAAAAGCAAAAAGATAGGACACTGAAAGAGGAACTCCCCAGGTTGGTAGGTGCCCAATATGCTACTGGAGATCAGAGGAGAAATAGCTCAAGAAAGAATGAAGAGATGGAGCCAAAGCAGAAACAACACCCAGTTGTGGATGTGACTGGTGATGGAAATAAAGTCCAATGCTGTAAAGAGCAATACTGCATAGGCACCTGGAATACTAGGTCCATGAATCAAGGCAAATTGGAAGTGGTCAAACAGGAGATGGCAAGAGTGAACATCAACATTTTAGGAATCAGTGAACTAAAATGGGCTGGAATGGGTGAATTTAACTCAGATGACCATTATATCTACTACTGTGGGCAAGAATCCCTCAGAAGAAATGGAGTAGCCATCATAGTCAACAAAAGAGTCCGAAATGCAGTACTTGGATGCAATCTCAAAAACAACAGAATGATCTCTGTTCGTTTCCAAGACAAACCATTCAATATCACAGTAATCCAAGTCTATGCCCCAACCAGTAATGTTGAAGAAGCTGAAGTTGAATGGTTCTATGAAGACCTAGAAGACCTTCTAGAACTAACACCCAAAAAAGATCCCTTTTCATCATAGGGGACTGGAATGCAGAAGTATGAAGTCAAGACATACCTGGAGTAACAGGCAAATGTGGCCTTGGAGTACAGAATGAAGCAGGGCAAAGGCTAACAGAGTTTTGCCAAGAGAACGCACTGGTCATAGCAAACACCTTCTTCCAACAACACAAAAGAAGACTCTACACATGGACATCACCAGATGGTCAATACTGAAATCAGATTGATTATATTCTTTGCAGCCAAAGATGGAGAAGCTCTGTGCAGTCAGCGAAAACAAGACTGGGAGCTGACTGCGGCTCAGATCATGAACTCCTTAGTGCCAAATTCAGACTTAAATTGAAGAAAGTAGAATTTCTGATTGATATAGAGCTAGTCATGGCATAGGGCTCCCCTGGAGGCTCAATGGTAAAGAATTGGCCTGCAATGCAGGAGGTGGAGGTTCTACCCCCAGGTTGGGAAGATCTCCTCGAAAAGGGAATGGCAACCTACTCCAGTATTCTTGCCTGGGAAATCCCACGGACAAAGGAGCTTGGCAGGCTGCAGTCCCTGGGGTCACAAGAGTCAGACATGACTCAGCAGCTAAACCACCACCAGCAATCATGGCATACTGAACACCCCATGGCATATAAGATGAGAATTACCAACTATGCTTTCTGTATTATTTTCCTACCACTGCTGTGGCAAATTATCACAAATTGAGTGGCTTGAAACATTACACATTTTATAGTTCTGAGGACAGATGTCTGAAATTGGTCTCACTGGTCTAAAGCGTCTGCAAGACGATGTCCTTTCTGCAGGCTCTACTGGGAAACTGTTTTTTTTTTTTTTTTTGCCAATTCCAACTTCTAGAGACTGTCTGCCTTCTTTGACTTTGTACCTTCTCTCCACCTCCATCACTAGAAAGACTGGGTTGAGTTCTCACATGGCATCACTGTGACTTCCTCTGCTGCCTCCAGCCTCCCCATTTAAGGACTGGTGGGATTACGCTGGGTGATCCAGCATGCTGTTTTTCTGAGTTCCCTTTGCCACTGTGATCTTTCTGACACTGCTTCTGACGCTCAATGTGTGGTATTTTTTCTAGCACTAATCAATTCTCCAGTCTCCAAAAACAACACCAAATCTCTGGTTCTCTGACACATCTCAGTGTCCTACGATTAACTTCAGTTCTGACTCTAACTACCCAAAGTTAGCATAGACCCCAGTTTTAAGGGTTCAGTCCCTCAGACTGACCTCGGTTCAGATGCCAACCACATGTACTGTGTCTCCCGATGACCCACACTTCTGTCCAGCTGCTACAAATTTGGAGGCGTGCGAAGTTCCCGACTATAATTTTGGGTTTGTGTGTCTCCTTCAGCCACATCAGTTTTTGCTTCATGTATTTTGAGCCTCTGCTGTTTGATGTGCACACATGTAGGATTGTTATGTCTTCCTCCTGAACTGATCTTTTTATTATTTTATAGCATCCCTTTTTGTTCCTAGTAATTTTCTTATTCTGAAGTTCCCTTTGCCAGATGTTAATATACAGCCACACCTAGTTTTAAAATTCATTTTTACATTGTTTTTTCCCCATCACTTTGTTTAATCTACCTTTGTCATTGAATTTAAAGTGAGTTTTTTTTAATTAAAGGAAATATTTACAATGTTGTGCTGGTTTCTGCCGTACAACAGTGTAAATCAGCCATAATCATCCATCCATCCCCTCTCTCTGTAGCCTCCCTCCCCTCCCCTCATCCATCCTACCAGAGCACCAGACTGGGCTCTCTGTGCACAGCAGCTTCTGAAGTAAGAATTTCATTGAATTTTTTTGTTGTGAAGTGAGAATTTTATTGTTGGATTGTTGTTTTTCATTTTAAATCCATTTTGCTTGTTTCTGTCATCTTGACGCATTTAGACCATATAATTTAAGGTGATTATCAAGATGTTTGAGATTAATCTACCATTTTATTATTTGTTTTATGTTTGTTTTCTGTGGTTCTTGTTCCTCTTATCTTCCCTTCTTATGGGTTACTTGAACACTTTTTAGGATTCAATATTGGCTTATTTATTAGGTTTAAGAATATAATCTTTGTATAGTTCTTGCTCTGGGCATTACAACACAACACGCATGTAAGTCTTATCAAAGTCTATAGTATCAGCATTTTACCATTTTGAACGAAATGTTGAAACAGTTCCTGTTTGCAGCCTGTCATGCCTGTTAAGTGTGTGAAGAGAAACTCTCCTACCTCTCCTGGAATCCTCAAATACTCTTGACACTGCAGAGACCCCTACTCTATTCCTTCTCTCCACACTTCTATGAACCTCTGGCTTGCAGAAATGTACTGGACTCCTTCATTCATTACTGGCTCTCCCTTCTTTTTGCTTCTGCCTTTTTGCTTTATTCATTTTAAAGTACAAGATTAAATTTCAGGCTGTCTTCAGAAGAGCAGGAGATGAAGGAATAAAGGAACAGAAAAGTTAGAGGCCTTTTAAGAGGCAGGCAGTGGTGGATCCTGGACGCTGGGCAGACCTATGCCTTGAGAGTTAGCATTACTCGCTCTCCCACCATGGGGCCCGAGTGAGTGCTTGATCACGGCAAGCCGCGGTGTCCTCTCAGCAGTTCACAGCACTGCTGTGACGGCACGTGCGAGGGCTCTGGTTCCGGGCCTGGCACAGAGAGGCGCCCTATTCGCGGCTCCTGTCAGGTTTAGATGTGTGCCACGGTTGAAAGCTGAGCGCTGGAGGAGGCAGCGCATCGCTGCGGGGTGACCACAAGCCTCTGTCGCTGACTCCTGAAGCAGTCTGACGGAACCACCTTTGGTGCCAGAGAATGTCCCAGGAAAGGAGGTGTGTCCTTGGAGGGGACCACTTCCTGATGGCTCAGCTGAGTAAGGGAGGGGGGTGGGGCCATTTTAAGAAAGTCTCTGCCCAATACTCCATCTCTTGGGGGTTCCACCCACCCCATGTCAAACAATAAAACTACCATCCACCACCATTAAATGCAGTTTATATATAACCACATGAGTTATATATAACTACTATAAAATGACAAGTTCATAGCTGACACGATGTTACATATTGTAGGCATTTAACTAATTGTAGACATGCGATTAAAATGCTTACACATTTCGTCAAAAGATTTTTTTTTTATAACTTTCGAGAATTTTGGAGCTCCCAATGGTTTCTATGTCTCAAACATTTTTACAGGCTCTGAAAAAACTCAAAGGGCCTGCATCCTTGGCTCGGAATAAATGAAACAGCCGTGGGCAGCATTCTCAGGAGGATGGTGGGGATCAGGCTCGCTGAGGGAGGGTCAGCTGGGTATCCACTACCCTGATGGCAGGGCATCGTGCCACAGTGATCAGTTTGCTCAACACACCAACACCAGGACCGATCCCACAGAACCCACAGTGAGCCTGTGGGGTATCAGTGGGTGAAATCTTGGCTTTGTTGCCTTCTGGCTGTGTGACTTTATTCAAGTTACTCGCCCACTCTGATACTCAAAGGCCCTAAAGTCTTTTTACCCTTTTGAACCTTTAGGACCAGCATGGCTTTGAGGCTCTGGTTTGTTGGTTGCTGCTCCTTATTTAACTCCTCAAATATGGGCAATTAATTTAGCTTAAAGTAGGGCATTTCTGGGCATTCTCCTCACTCTGACTTGGAGGCTGTTAGGAAAATAACTGCGCAGAAAGAATGGGGCAGAGGGGAACTTGTGGCTGGAGCTGTCTTTGTCTTATTGGCAAAGGGAAGGGGAGATCAAGCACTTGAGTTACGGAGAAGAGGATCACACACATTTTCTCAGATTGAAGCCATTCCTGAGCTTCTATCTGCACTGTTGCAACTCCTATGAAATTGTCAAAGTCTTATCCCTCGAGGTTGGCCTGACATGTTGTCTCCATGCTAATGGGGGTGAGTGAGCCTGAGCTGTAAAAGTGAGGCCACCTGAGACCCGCCCAGCCTCTCACTGCGGGAACTGACAAGACTGGGCACTGTCAGTGAGTGCTTCCTGAGACCCAGCAGGGCAGCGGGGGACATATGGGCACTTCTGCCTGCTTGGTTCTGGACTGACCCAGTCTGGGCTTAGAAGGGCCATGCCCAGGAGGGCTGCACACTGGCTGGGAACATGCCCAGTCTGCCAGCACTCAACCTAGGGGAGAGGCCAGGCTGGCGCAGGAAAGAAAGGTCACAGGGTGCCCACAGTCTGGGTGCCCTAGAATGTGAGTCCAAGCCAGGGTTTTTTCCTCTTCTGAAAGTAAGGTCCAGGAATGGGGGTACTATTGCTATTGCTGTTTTATTATTGCTAATATTGGAAATACACACTGGGCAATGTTGTAGACATCAGAGATTAAACATGGATGAGGTAAATTCCTCTCTTATGAGGCTCATATTCCAGGGGAGGAGACAGATACCCTTCCCTCTAATTAACAGACAATGGGTACAGATATAGTAACTTCCCTGAAGGGGAAGGGACAGAAAGTTATGCTGTTGGGATGGGTTAGACTTTAGGAAGGGAAATAAGCAATGGTTTCTGTGAAACAGTGAAGGGGAGAAAGTTACCCCAAGGTCACCCCTGGGAATGGCAGAGTTAGTGGGCTGTTGCTCTCCACTGTGTCCTGCTCGTTATGTCAGCCTATTGGGACCAGGGTCTGAGCTGAGCAGAAACTATGGCACTTTAGGTGTGCGGCCCCAGAGGACAAGGTTAAGGGGCCCCATGCAGGCCAGAACCTGAGCCTTCTGTGTTCAGCCTTCAGAGGAATAACTCAGAGTCCTGCTTCCTGTCCTGTTCCGACTCCGCAGGCTTTTCCTGGCTCTGTTCTGGTGGGCTCAGGAGTTAAGACCTGCCCTTTGCAAAATAATGACTGAGAAGTCAGATTTTAAAGGAGAACTTGGAGACTGTCACCTCTTATGTTATGAAGGGAAAGCGTGTCCAAGGAGGAGAGTTATTTGTCTACGATCACATAGCTGACCTGGAGTTGTCTCCTAAGGGATCCCTCTGTGTTCTCTCCACTGATGTGGTTATAGTCCCTTCCGGGCAACTTGCACGGGCCCAGAAGAATGCATCACTAATGGCGTAATTCCGTGGAAGGTGGGAATGAGGGATATGTGTGTGGAGTAAGCATAGCCTACTTATGCTGGCTACATCATGCTAATGGCGTGATGTAAAGTTAGCACACACTTGGCACATGGTAAGCCTTCATGGAGTGATACTCCCCTCCTCTTCCATCACCTGACTGGGGACACGATGTCTGAGTTTTGGGCCTTGCATTTTGTTGGTACTCTACTGAATTTTGCTAATTAACTATGTGAATGCTGAGGTGTGGGGATGTGTCTCTTCCTAGTTTCTCATCCTCAAACAGCACTCCTTATACACTCAGGTTGGGGGAGGTCTAGAGGAAGTCAGCTCTTACCTATTCATGCTAATTATATGATCCAGCATGTATACACGTGTGTCCATACACACACACACACACACCCATACACCTACCCACCCCTCATTTCTCAGACTTTTGGAGCCAGCGAAAAATGTAGGCAGGCCTAAGACAATATTTGCTGACCTCTTTTTTCCTGTGTTTTAACAGAAGGCAGTCCTCTGAGCCCACATCTGCAGAGCTCTCTTGGGCACTGCTCAGTCTTTAATCACGTTCTGGAGGACAGGATGATCCGTGGCTCAGGAATCTGCTTGGTTGATAACTCAATTCTGCCGCTGGGCCGCATTTGTGAGCAATGATAGCACACCCCACGGAAATCTGGAATCCAATTAGGGCTAAGGGTTGCATCATTTCTCATCTCTTACTCTGCTTTCCACAGCCTTGGACCATCCGTCTTGCTTGGCTGAGGGCTCCCTGAGGTCTGCAGGACAAACTTCTGACCTTCCCACTGGGGCTGGGCTGCTCTCCTGATGCTCATAGCAGTCACAGGGATTGGAGTCAAAGCACGTGGGGACAGGCTTTTCTTGGTCCCTGGGACTGGGGCATACAGGACAATTCTGGAGAAGCTTTTAGAAAATCAGATATTAGGATTTTAATAATGCAGAAAGCAGACGCCAAAAAGGTGTAATCTGCTTTCTTCACACAAAAATGCAAATGTGCCATTAGATAAGGGCTCCATGGCTTTACATCAGGCCGTAAGATCGAAAGTTTCTGAATTTTTCTGATATTCATATTCACTTCCCGATTTTTATGGCTATTAAGATTTGTCCCCCCTTGGAAATATCTGATGGACTACATTTGTCCCAAGGGCTCAGCCTTGTCATTTTATGAACTATTACTATTTAGATAAGGAATAGCAAATGTCTTTCAACTTGCCTCTCAGGTCCAATAGGTTGGTGGTGGCTGCTCTAAAAATTGGGTCTAGAAAGATTCTGAGTCCTAATTGGGTGCAAAGGGGAAATAATGCCATTTCAATTAGCAAAATATTTCCTGCCTACTGGAGTGTGAGAGGGGGCACTTAGTCACATATTTGCTGTGCTCCCACAACCGTTCTAAAGTCTGAAAGGGGCTTTAAAATAAGATAAATAGATCCAGTCAAGTTGTTCTCAGGCTGGCAGAGCGGATAAGTGGCAAGTGTTCCCAGTCAATGAACAATGTCCTGGTTGGGGCAGATGCAAGGATCAGTGTGCATACTAGCCCAGCGCATGGACTTTGGACGAAGTCTATTGATACTTAACTGCTGGGTGGCAGTGGGCTAGTCAGCTCTATGCTCTGAGCCGCAGTATCTTTATCTGTAAAAAGAAGAAAATACCTATCTCACAGGGTAGTTGAGGTCACTAAATGAGATCAAATTTTGACGCATTAGATGCTTACCTTGTAATTATCATTTTTGTATAAACACAGATGGGCCTCTAAACTCTGCCTTGGGTACAGAGATGGTTCCACAAAAGAGGCCCTGTTTTGAATTGCAAGTGGTACACAGGCAGCCTTCAGTAAAAGAGGACAGAGACCATTCAACGCAGAGGAGGACATTCTGTCCCCCCTTGGTTAAGGAAATCTGAACTAGGTATTAGAAAATATTAGGATCAACATTCAAAGCAACTTTCCTGAAATAAGGAAGACTTGAATGTACTGACTGAAAGGAAAATTAATACAGAGTGGTTAACCCTGAGATGGACCCTAATAAATGAATGTTTGACTTTAAATAAAAAAATTCTAAGGGCATCCAGTGAAAAACTATCTCTTTAAGAGCTGGGTTTAAAAAATCCCCAAAACAAATGAAAAATCACGTAAAAATTCAAACTGACAGAAGCACTTCCAGAATAGCCAAATAAGACCTCTGAAAATATGCTCCTCCTTTAAAGTGATGAAGATGCTGGCAAAAATTGTTGAAGTCAATTTCTTCAGAGCTCTGGAAATAACCAAAAGTTTTCAACAATGTGGTATCATTTATTGAAGAGAAATGGCTAAATCATGATAAGAATAGCAAGTTTTATGGTGTTTTCTCTTGCCTTATTCTCATCCTCCTCTCAAGCTCCAAGATAGATTTGAAAACCAAAGCCCTCACAAGCCTGGTGTCTTTAAAAATCAGCAGACTGGCCAACACTGAAGAGGACATAGTGGTTTTAAGCTTTCCAAAAAATCCCATCCCCAAAGAATTGTCATTCTTTAATCTGACAACTCCCTGGAAAATCTCTCTTCTTAGGGCTTACTTTCATTTGACATGGTTCAGAGGTCACTCTGTGCCAATAGCCCTAATCTGAGGACATTTGTCAAAAATAATTAGCAGCCTGGAGTGGCAATACCAGTTGGGAATAACAAGAAACTGATCAAAATATTAAAAGGAAAGCTGAGGAATGAGGTATTCATAGGGCCGTGGAAAAAGCTTTGGCATATACTCAGAATTCCTGAAAAGTGAAAGTGGTTCAGTCATGTCTGACTCTTTGCAACCCCATGGACTGTATGGAATTCTCCAGGCCAGAATACTGGAGTGGATAAGTTTCCCCTTCTCCAGCGGATCTTCCCAACCCAGGAATCAAACCAGGGTCTCCTACATTGCAGGCAGATTCTTTACTAACTGAGCTATCAGGGAAGCCTAAGATTTCCTGCAAGCCTTAAGCAAGTACTGAGTTGTATGCATGCCCAAGACCTGCATAGGCTTAACCTCCTATTGATCTTGAGGTGCTGAGAAAGCAGGAAGTAAAGACTGAGGCAGACTGTTAAGTGTGAGACTTGCAGACTGAAAACCACAAAAGGCCATTAAAAGAAATTATGTAAGACCTAAATAAACAGAAAGATAACCTATGTTCATGAATTTTGATGGTTAAGATGGTAATATTGTTAAGATGGTACTACTTCCCAGTTGGTCTAAAGATTCAGTGTAATCTCAGTAAAAATCTCACCTGCCCTTTTCTCAGAAATTTGCAAGCTAATTCTAAAATTCATATGGAAATGCAAGTGACCCAGAATAGCTGATATAATCTTCAAAGTGAAAAATAAGGTTGCAAACTTGCTTTTGCTGATTTCAAAACTTATCACAAAGCTATAATAATAAAGACAGTATGGTACTGGAAGTGGAATAGAATTGAGAATCCAGAAACAAAACTCTCACATTTGCTGTTAATTGATTTTTAACAAGGGTGTCAAGATAATTCAATGAAGAAAAGAAGTTTAATAAATAATACTGGGACAACTGGATGTCCAGATGCAAAAGAATGAAGTTGAACCATTACCTTACACTAAATACAAAAATTAGCTCAAAATTGATCAATCTAAATGTAAGAACTAAAACTGTAATGCTATTAGAAGAAATTTTAGGGGTAAATTTTCATGACCTTGAACTTGGCAAAGGAGTCTTACATATGACACCTAATACAAGAGCAAAAGAGAAAAGCTAAGTAGACTGGATACAATCAAAATTAAAACTTTTGCTATTCAAAGGATATTATAAAGAAAGTCAAAAGATAGTTCACAGAATTGGAAACAATATTTGCAAACCATAAATCTAAGGGACTTGCTTATGGGATATATAAGCAACTTTACAACTCACCAACAAATGGCAAATAACCTAATGAAAACATGTGCAGAAGATCTGAATAAACATTTCTCCAAAGAAGATATACACATGGCCAAAAACACATGCAAAAATGTTCAACGTTATTAGTCAGTAGTTAAATGCAAATCAGAACCACAATAAGATACCACTAACTCACTTGGATGGTTACAATAAGAAAGACAGATAATACTAAATGTTTGTGATGATATGGAGAAACTGGAAATCTTATGCATTTCCGGTGGGAGTATAGAATGGTTCATTCACTTTGGAAAACAGTTTATCAGTTCCTCAAAAAGTGGAATGAAGAATAACATGTGTGTGTGTGTGTATGTGTGTGTATGTGTGTGTATGTGTGTGCATGTGTATGTGTGTATGTCTGTGTGTGTGCATGTGTATGTGTGTATGTGTGTGTATGTGTGTGCATGTGTATGTGTGTGTATGTCTGTGTGTGTATGTGTGTGCATGTGTATGTGTGTGTATGTCTCTATGTGTATGTGTGTATGTGTGTGCATGTGTATGTGTGTATGTGTGTGTGTGTGTGTGCATGTGTATGTGTGTGTATGTCTGTGTGTGTATGTGTGTGCATGTGTATGTGTGTGTGTATGTCTCTGTGTGTATGTGTGTATGTGTGTGCATGTGTATGTATGTCTGTGTGTGTCTGTGTGTGTATGTGTGTATGTGTGTGCATGTGTATGTGTGTGTATGTCTGTGTGTGTATGTGTGTGTATGTGTGTGTATGTGTGTGCATGTGCATGTGTGTGTGTATGTCTCTGTGTGTGTATGTCTCTCTGTGTGTGTGCATGTGTATGTGTGTGTGTATGTGTGTGTATGTGTGTGCATGTGTGTGTATGTCTCTCTGTGTGTATGTGTGTATGTGTGTGCATGTGTATGTGTGTGTATGTCTCTCTGTGTGTATGTGTGTGTGTATGTGTGTGTGCATGTGTATGTGTGTGTATGTCTGTGTGTGTATGTGTGTATGTGTGTGCATGTGTGTGTGTATGTCTCTCTGTGTGTATGTGTGTATGTGTGTGCATGTGTATGTGTGTATGTCTCTCTGTGTGTATGTGTGTGTATGTGTGTATGTGTGTGTGCATGTGTATGTGTGTGTATGTCTGTGTGTGTATGTGTGTGTATGTGTGTGCATGTGCATGTGTGTGTGTATGTCTCTGTGTGTATGTCTCTGTGTGTGTGCATGTGTATGTATGTGTGTGTATGTGTGTGCATGTGTATGTGTGTGTATGTCTGTGTGTGTCTGTGTGTGTATGTGTGTGCATGTGTATGTGTGTATGTCTGTGTGTGTATGTGTGTGTATGTGTGTGCATGTGCATGTGTGTGTATGTCTGTGTGTGCATGTGTGTATGTGTGTGTGTATGTGTATGTGTGTGTATGTCTGTGTGTGTATGTGTGTGTATGTGTGTGTATGTGTGTGCATGTGTATGTGTGTGTATGTCTGTGTGTGTGTGTGCACTCAGTCGCTTCAGTGGTGTCTGACCCTTTGTGACCCCGTGGACTGTAGCCCTCCAGGCTTTTCTGTCCATGGGATTCTCCAGGCAATACTACCAGAGTGGGTTGCCCTGCCTCTCTCCAGGGGGTCTTCCTGACCCAGGGATCGAACTCGAACCTCCTGAACTGCAGGTGAGTTCTTTACCATTGAGCCACCAGAGAAGCCCAAAGAATTACTGTACTTAGTTGTAGTTTGTCGCTCAGGCGTGCCCGACTCTCTGCGACCCCATGGACTGCAGCCTGCCAGGCTCCTCCTTCCATGGGATTCTCCAGGCAAGAGTGCTGGAGTGGGGTGCCATTGCCTTCTCCAATTCCATTCCTAGTTACATACCCAAGAATCTGAAAATATATGCCCCCACAAAAATCTTTTATTGGTATATTCATAACAGCATTACTCATAATAAGCAGGAAGTAGAAACAGCCCAAATGTTCATCAACTGATGAGCCGATAAACAACTGTGGTATTACATTCTGGTAATGGGAAAGAGAATTAATTACGGAAGCATGGCCGAGTCACTAAACTCACTAAAAGGAAGAAAGGACGTGAGCTGAAAATTCATAGGAAAACAAGTACAAAAGCTCTTTATACACAAGAAGCATCACAAAAACCACTAGTAGGAAGACAAATTAAAATGTCAATTTGTTAGTTTAGGCAACAGATTAGCAATGATCTAATTTTTAAAATTAACTGTGTTAGTGAGAGGGTTAGGAAACTGGTACTTTGCTTCTTTATTGATAATCAGAATGTCAGTTTGGGGGCAATTTGGCAAAATTTATCTCAAATACAATTTTACATGCCCTTTGATCCATGCAGTATATTTTAGGAGTCTATCCCATACTGTATGAGGTCGCACAAGGACGTTTATTACACCATATTTTCAACAACCCCAAACATCCTAAATGTCCTTGATTTGCATTTATCACATTACCCAACAATTGCATTCCTGGAAATTTATTAGAGAAAATTTAGGTCAACACAAAAACTTCATTCAAATGTTCATAACAGCTTTATTTATAATATAATATTTATACTGATGAATAACTCATATGCAATGAAATGCACCAATCTTAAGTTTTGTAATTCATTACGTTTGGGTTAATGGATGCTCTTTTGTGACCCACTCTATAAGATTTAAAACGTTTCTAGCATCTCAGAAAGTTCCTTTGTTGTTCTTCTAGGTAATCTCTGCTACATCACTCCATCCCCAACTCCCAGGGTCTGATTTCTTTCACCGTAGAATAGTTTTGTATAAATGGAATCACGCACTGTGTGTTCCTTTGTGTCTGGCTTCTTTGGGTCCAGAACATGTTTCTGAGATCCTTTTGTATTGTAGTGTGCATCAGTAGTTCATTTCCTTTTTATTGCCTGTTAGTGTTGCCTGGAGAATCCCAGGGACGGGGGAGCCTGGCGCGCTGCCATCTAGGGGGTTGCACAGAGTTGGACGCGACTGAAGCAACTTAGCAGCAGTAGCAGCAGCAGCAGCGGCAGTGTTCCACAGGATGGGTACACTGCAATTTGTTTATTTATTCCCCTGTGGATAGATGATTGAATTGTTTCTTGTTTTTATCCTTTATGAATAAGGTTTCTATACACATTGCCTGTAAGTCTATTTATCGGAGATGAGTTTTCATTTCTTTTGTATAAAAACCTAAAAAGGGAATTGCTGGATGATTTAATAAGGTTTATATTTAAATTTATAAGAAATGACCAACTATTTTCAAAAGACTTTGTACCATTTACTTTTTCACTAGCAGAACAGATGGACCTTTTGAAATTTCTAACAGCCGTGCAGTTTTTATGTTCATATTGGCCACTTGTACATATTCTTTTGTGTTTTCTCAGGACTTTGCATGCTTCTAAATTGGGCTTTTTACTATTGAGTTGTAGAAATTCTTGTTTTTTTTTCCAGCTTTGTGGACATAATTGACATAACATTGTGTAAGCTGAAAGCAAACAATACGTTAATTTGCTGCAGTCATACATTGTAAAAGGATCACCACCACAGTGGTAGCTAACACCTGTGTCATATCTCAGAATTACTGTTTGTTTTCTTTTGGGAACACTGAGATCTCTTATCACCTTTCAAGTATATTGTTCAGTTGCTCAGTTGTGTCCGACTCTTTGTGGCCCCATGGACTGCAACATGCCAAGCTTCCCTGTCCTTCACCATCTCCCAGAGCTTGCTCAAACTCATGTCCATTGAGTTGGTGATGCCATCCAACCATCTCGTTCTCTGTCATCCCCTTCTTCTCCTGCCTCCAATCTTTCCCAGCATCAGGGTCTTTTCTAATGAGTCAACTCTTTACATCAGGTGACCAAAGTATTGGAGTTTCAGCTTCAGCAACAGTCCTTCCAATGGATATTCAGGATTTATTTCCTTTAGGATGGACTCCTTGCTGTCCAAGGGACTCTCAAGAATCTTCTCTAACACCATAGTTCAAAAGCATCAATTCTTCACCATTCAGCTTTCCTTATGGTCCAACTCTCACATCTATACATGACTACTGGAAAAACCATAGCTTTGACTAGATGGACCTTTGTTGACAAAGTGATATCTCTGCTTTTTAATATGCTGTTCTAAAAGAGCAAGTGTCTTTTAATTTCTTGGCTGAGGTTACCATCTGCAGTGACTTTGGAGCCCAAGAAAATGAAGTATATAGTATAGCATTAAGGCTGTGATCACTATGCTGTATATCAGAGCTCTAGAGTTTCTTCATCTTATAACTGGAAGTTTATACATTTTGACTAAGAGTTGTAGTAATTCTTAGATATTATGGGATCAAATTCCTTGGTATGTTTTACGAATACTTTCTCCCATTTTAACTTGTCTTTTAATTTCCTTACTGACAAAGTTAAAAATTTCGATAAGGTCCAACTTATCAGTGCTTTCCATTGTAATTACTCATCTGTGTGTCTTGTCTAAGACATATTTTCTTATCACAAAGTAAGAAGATATTCTGCCTATTCTAGAAGGTTTTAAGTCTATGTCTATGATTTATTTCTATTTTTTAACCAGTGCACATTACATTTAATATTTAACAAGTAATTAATTAAAACTAATAAGACTTGCTATGTAGCGTAGGGAACTCTACTCAGTACTCTGTATAGGAGAAAAGAAAATTAAAAAAAAACAGTGGAGATATATATATATACATATATATATATAACTAATTCACTTGGCTGTACACCTGAAACTAACACAAGTATAAAAAACTAAATCAAGTATACTTCAATAAAAATTAAAAAAAAATCTGATTAAAGAAAAACCAGGAAGGAGGGAGGCTTAAGAAGGGGAGATTTTATATATATATATATAAAATTATGACTGATTTGCTTTGTTGAATAGCAGAAACCAACAACATTGTAAAGCAACTATCCTCTAATTTAAAAATTAAAAAAAAAAGAGAAACATATATGAGTTAGTAAGAACATCAGCGGCCTTGAAGTTCAAGGTGTATCCTGATTGTGTCCAGCTAAGTAGCCTTGGGCATTTCCCTCCCCAGGGAACAAAGTGGGGCAAGGCGGTACCTGCAGCCGTGACTGAGGGTCAGTACAGGTTAGCGTTTTAGAAATCTAACTGGAGAAGCTTACTGCCTAGCAGTGAGGAGACTCCAGAAAGCTGATATCCAAGAGAACTGGAAACTGCCCGTACCCAGTGCGGATGAAGGCCAGGGACCCTCCGCCACAGCCCCTCATCCCTCCTGCCTGGGCGCCTCGGAGCAGTGAGTGCCCACTCCTACTCTGACATTGCGACTTTCTGCTAATCTGAGTAAGCCACAAGAGGGCACCGTGAGAATGGCTTTCTGAGCCAACTTGGCGCTCCCTGCCGCATCCATGAAGTGCTGGACTCTGCCTGCTTGTGTGAAGGTGGTTTTGGCTCTTGAGGGCCAGAGGAGGCCTTACAAGTCACATATGGTCACATGGGGCGGCAGGGAAGAGGGTGGAGCAGTGACTTCCCCCAGGGTGTGAAAGGGTCTACTCTTCAGAACACAGACCTGGAAATGGGTCTGTCAGGGGAACCAGGAGGGGAGGAGGGGCTAAAAGCAAGGGCGACAGGGAGCAGCAGGTCCCAGTCAGCCTGGTACAGGGAAACCCGGGAATATGGCAGTCTGGTGTCTGGGGTGGGTCAGTTCATCTTAGGTTAGGAGATGATGGCCCATGTCCCAGCAGACCAGGGGCAGAGCTGAGATGAATAACTTAGTTTTAATTGGGATCAGTTTATGGCAGAGTGGGATGGAGGTGAGGGAGAGGGAATTATCTGTGAGAAGCTGTAGATGGCAGACAGGGGCAACGGGGTAGGGCAGTCATGGTCCACCCATGGCTACACTGGTCACTCTGGCATCAAGGCATCCCAGGGTTAGGAGAAATACTGAGCTATGGAGAGAAAGGCTTGGCTACAAAGTAGGGCTCTTGGTCAGAGCTGACTGGCCCAGACAGAGCAAGGTGAGTGTGTCCAGTTAAGCTGAGTGTCAGGCACCTCTGGAGTTCAGGTCAGAGACACTGATAGGAGCCCAGCTCCAGGACACATCGCAGAGATGGTACAAGCCCTAATCTCCAAGCTGGTAGCCCCAGAATTCCATCAGAGCTCAGCCCCAGGGCCAGGCCCAGAGCCAGGAATAGACTGGCAGGGGGACACAGGGACATGAGACAGGTCCACTTTGGGCCAATCCTACATGGGAACTTGGATATCTACGTGGGATCATGGAAGTCCCCAGAATCCCATACTCAGGCTCAGAGCTCACAGAGATACTTCAGAATTTACAGGCCGATGATGAGAGCTGTGGAAATCAGCATCTGCTCCTCACTATGGGGACAGAGATACAGTGACCTGGGGCTCCATCACAGCTGCATAGCAAGATTTCACTTCCCAGAATCAGGAAAGAGAGTATCCAGACTCAGCTTCTTTCTCAAGAATTATCTTCAGGATCACAAACCACTGGACTGGAAGGGTGGAGAGCATCACTGTCAGTAGTTGCAAAAGCTTCACTCTTGGCTCTGAGACTGCAGAATCATGCAGGCATGCTCACCTTCTGTACTACTGATGGAAATCTTACTAAGATTCATCCCTGATACCCCTTACCTGACGCTGAAAGGCCCCCATTTCCCTGGAAATAGTTTGAACCTCTCAGCCTGATAGCTCAAGCCCTCCCTGACTTGACCCTTGACATTTTTATCTTTGGACTTTCCCATCTCCACTGGCATGAACATATCATTCCTGTTGTCTGATAGAGACCAGACTTCTTGGATGACGCATTCCTCTCTCTGCCTGGAATGTTCTTCCTGTCCTGTCTAACTGATAAGCAGTGAGTCATTCTTGAGACCCTGCTCAAGCATTGCGTTCTTTAGGCTTACCTGGCCAGCTCCAAACTGGTTACAGGCAGACTGCTTGGTAACAGACAGTGTAGGATGTTGCCTCCAAATCTATTCCTCCTTTTGCGTCTTACCAAGAGAATCCTGATTTTGTCCAAGTAGTCAACCTCAGCCGAGCGACCCGGTGCTCAAGGAGACACGTGGAAGAGGCCAGGCCTGGCATACCGGCCCTATTCCTCTGGCAGTAAGAAGTTAGCTCTGGTGGGCACATGTGGGCATGTGCCTGGTTCTGGCCATTGCCCGCATTTCCATGGGATAGTGGTCGGAGGTGGTGAGCTCTTATAAAGGGCTCAATCAAGGACTGATTGTGCTGGGCTTGTTTGCCACTGCAGGGTCAGAATCTGAAACAGGGCCTGGTGCCAAGTAGGTGCCAAGAGAGTTGCGAGAAGGTGCCTTCCCCATTAAATCCTTTTCAGGACTATTTCGCTGGGTTGGCTGAGTAGACGTCCCTCCTTGGGGGAGTCCAAAGGGTCCAGAGAATCTTCTCAGAATCAGAGATGATGGACTAGCTCAGACTTGATGGCCGTTGGGCCTTCTGTCCCCTCAAAATCCATACTCTTGCTTGTTGTTATTTGTTCAAAATTATTCACAGAATGTCTGCTATGTGCCAGCCACTGCGTGTTCACAAATGAACAAAACCAAGTTTCTGCCCTAAAGGAGCGCACAGCTTTTTGGAAGGAGACACAAAGTCAGATAATTATCCTCTGAAGCTATAAGGGCAGGGAATCTATGTAATAGAGAGATTTCTTGGTTGCTAACAAAATCATCCTCTCTGGATGGTATAAGCAGAAGAAGAATTTATGAAAGTTCACTGGATATCTCACAGAATCCTGTGCCCAGTGAAAACGATGTCTCAAATCATGTGGAGAACACACTGAACTCAGCTTCTGCTCTTCCCCAGCATTGCAGTGGAAGAAAATGAACGCGGCTTCAGAGACTGAGAGACCTTGGGTCCGTGGATGACGAGAAACCTCGTGTGTATATAAAGTGTGCTGTGCTGCTCAGGCTCTAAGTCATGTCTGACTCCTTGCGACCCCATGGACTGTATCCCGCCAGGCTTTCCTGTCCATGGGATTTTCCCGGCAAGAGTACTGGAGTGGGTTGCCATGCCCTCCTCCAGGGGATCTTCCTGACCCAGGAATCGAACGCACGTCTCCTGCACCTGCTGCATTGGCAGGTGGAGTCTTTACCGTTGAGCCACCTAGGAACCCCTCATAATGTATTGTAGTGAGTTAGAAAACAAAACAGCACTTTCCATTACAGAGCCACGAGCAGGGCACACACACCCTGCCATTTCCTGCTTTACTGAAATCAAACTGATCAGACTCTCAATTATCTTGAAGAACATAGATGTGTTTAAAAAAAACAACAAAACTGTATCGAAGAGCTATTGCAAAAGTACCTTAGGAATGTGTCCGTTTTATCAGAAGTATTCAAAAAGAAGTATTTTAGTATTCAGCAGTATTTTATCAGAAGTATTTGCTGTTGTCCAGCAGAAATGATTTGGAGATACAGAGGAAACTACTGGTGTCCTGGCCAGGTCCCTTTACCAGCCGTTGCCCTCTGCCCCAGGAACCATGAGAGTCAGCTGGTCCCTTCTCCGGAGAATGCCCTCAGCTACTTAGGAGCCACATCACAGGGAGGCCGCGTGACCCCTGGCTGCTCTAACTGTGACCCCAGGAGGAGAGAACATCCCTCTAGTCTGAAGAGTCCTGCTGCTTCCTCCCTGTGGGGAAGCGGAGTCCTCCATTCTGCTGCATCGGGAGTGATGGGTGAACCGCACGGTTCTGCTAAACAGATGGCCTTGCTGGGCACATGGTTGGGCACCACCGTGTTTCCTAGGCCGTCTTCTTGACTGCAGCCTTTCTTGAAGCTTCTGTCTGGACATGTCAGGCTGGTTTTGGGGTGGGCCCCAAGGGACTCCTCTACCCAGAGAACTAGCATTCCAGTGGATTGCAGGGTGGAAGGATCCTGCGTTCTTTCTAAAGGGCTGTGGCCGAAAGTGACTCAGTGACTCAGCACTGGAAGAAAGTTCAGGGGAGGGCTTGAGCCAAAAATAGAAAACAAGAATCATCACTCCCCAGAGTCTTGCCTGGGACCTGACCGACTGCCCTGAAACCCAGCGGTAGGGATTGAGGCCTGACCCTTCAGGGGCCCCTTGGACCCCGATCCAGCCCTATAGACAACAGCCGTGCACAAAGGACTGCGTGAGTTGATCAGTGTTTAAGCCCCTTGTTCAGGGTTTAAGGAATTGGCCACCAAATTCTTTGATATTCACCCATTGACAGATGGGGACTGTGTTTCCTTACTTTGAAGATGGGCTGGCTCATGATGGCTTTGACCAGCAGGACACCGTGGAAGTGACCTGTGTGAGGTTATGTCACAGAAGGTGGTACAGCCCTGAGCCACCATGGGTGTGCTCCCACCTGGAGCCCCATCCTGGTGAAGCTGCAGGTAGGATCCCAGCCTTCCAGCCATCTCAACAGCACCCGACTGTGAGTAAAGAAGTCTCCAGATGATTCCAGTGCCTGCCCTAGTTTTCTCCTGACTTTTGGGTCTTCCCAACACTGTCCTCAGTCTACAAGTTACCCGTACTGCGCTCCAGTTGAATTCCTAGCCTATAGAACCCAGGAGCATCATAAAGCGATGGTTTTCTAGCACTCGCTTTGGCGTGACTTGGAAGCAGTGATTACAGCTGAGTCTCCACCCGTGCAGGAAAAGCTAAGGAATCTCTGTCTCACACTCACTTGCACATGTGAAGCGATGGTCAGAGTCGTAGAGCCGGTGCAATGCACAGCCAGAATCTACCTCTCCTCTACGTGAGCTTAAAACCCCCGCTGATTTGCCTCGCTCTTCACTCCCAGGAATTTCCTTCCCTAAGCTGTTACACAGATTTGTGATTACGTGATCTGTCCTTTAACAAAGCATTATTAGGATGTGATGACCTGCATGAGGAAAGCCTGGTCCTGCCCTATGGATCCCTGGCAGGCATTCTGACAAGACGCCTGTAAATGGATTGAAACCCCACCAGGGTGGCATGAACCTAGACCTGACATGGACACATATAATCGTATTGTCTATCCCTGAAAAAAAAACCACCAACCAACCAACCAATAAACAAACCCAGTTGCTTGGGATTGTACTCTAAAAGGGGGTTTGCAAGCTAGAGCATGTTCAGAGGACTTGGCTGCAAACTGGGCATTAGGAGGGATAGTTGAAGGGATCAGGGACATTTGGCTTTGACAGAAGAAATCTTGGCAGAATATGTGGGCTGTATTCAGAGATCAGAAATGGTGTTAATGGAAAAAGATAAGCTTTGTGGCCCTAGATGGCATAATCAGGAGAGTAGGCTCAATGGGGTAGAGCCTAATTGGCTAATTCAAGCGGTCCTACTTTGGTCACTGCTAAAAGTCCAAAGACACGTGTATTCCATTGTAAAAATCTTTATTATCTGAAAAGCTCAACACAGGCATCTCAGGTTCCCCTGTAATCAGTTGCCATTGCCACTGGTTAGCATTAGAGACTCTCCACGCTCTGTCATGAAAGGAAGGAGGGCCTGATTTTGTCAAGTTAGAGACGCTCAAGCCTGTGACAAGAACACAGTGTCCTTGTCAGGACGTTAGTTTTCAGCTTGCTCTGCTGGGAGGATGATGAGAGAACTTCTCTTCTACCTGCAGCCTAGTGTCTTTAGATGAAGCTGGCGAATGAATGTGGGCAGCCCAGCTGGCCTGGATATATGTGTTCCTTTCTCAGCTGCCCATGAGTACGTGCTCTGAAACAGATAGGTTCTCACAGCCTTCTCTGCTTGTCTGCAAGAGAAGCATATCAGCTGAGACACTTACTAAAATGCCATATTCTCCGGTCCTTTCTCTGCAGATCTAGCTTAGTAGATGGGGGTGCGGCTGAGTCTTTGTGTAAGTTGTGCCTAGGGGGTTCTGATCAGGCAGGCTTGGGAAGCGCTTGTGTAGGGAGAAAGAAACGATTACGAGCTCCTGCAGACTCCTTCACATCAAGGTATTTGTTAGACCAGGCACAGTATATCCTAAGGTTGGCAATGTGCTCACACCTGGAATTGACTTGGAAGGACAGTAGAGGTACGAGTCCCAGGCTGATCCTTCTTTCTGGATCAGAGAAACCTGGTGGAAAGTGCTAGAAGCTGGGAGATATAAGACTGAAAGGAGCGCTGTGGCTTCCCCCACCCCCACCCCCATCCATGGCCAAGGCTGAGCAAGCAGGACCCAGTGACTCCGCCTTCTTAGCCTTTGCTCTTGTCCTTCTGAGGCTTCAGAGGTCACTGCCCACCAGGTTCAGCAGGGCATTCTTGTAGTCACCGCTTGTGTCTTCCTGAGGACAGGAGGGACATGAGATTTAGAAGGGAGTTTGGTTAGAAGGACATTGACCTGGCTTGGAGTCATCCCCGTCAGGAGCTCTTTTTGCTAGGAGCTGTGCTGCTTGAGGGGAGTCCTGGCACATGCTTGTGCTGGTTCCTATGCCACTGCCCCCCACACTGCCACCTATCTTTACTTGTTTTCCACTTCAGGCTGTTCCTACTACCACCACGCACCCCCCACCCCTCACCCTGGCCACCTGTTGCTGCATTCTGAAACTTCCGAAAGGGAAAATGTCTTTTTAACATCTCATAAGCCATGTGTTTCTTGAAAAGTATAGTGAATAATAGGCATTTGTAGAATAACTGGAGACTTGACTAGTAGCCAGTGAAGACTGAGGGATATATTTCTCATGACTTGACTTTCATTAATGAAACTGTCAAGGCCTCAATTGACATTAACAGCTAGAAGAGCTATTTCTCTTGAAGTTACAGCAGTGTGATAATTGCTCTGCGTTTTCTCAACTTTAGAACATTCACTAATGGGAATCATGTTAGGCAACCCACTGAAGCTCATATGATTTATCTCCTTTAAATGTTGCTGCCAGGATTGCTTAAATCTGTATTTGAATGCTACTCCTCAGTTCCTACTAAACTATATACTCTCATTGACTCTTCAGATATGGTTCCTTCTGCAAGGATTTGGTGTGTCATTTTCAAAGGGGTAACTATAAGGCAAAGGCAAAGCTAACTTTCTGGGTGAACAGGGACCTCCACTAGGCACACTGGCCTCCTTGCCGATCCCTGTACGTACCACACAGCAATGAGTGCAAGTGTGATGCTCCCTGGAAAGGGATGGACACGTGTGACTGATGACATTGGTCACAGCATTCTGGTTTCCCAGCAAGGTCTCTGCTTCAAACTGGTGTTAGACTTGGGAGCTCATGACTCACCATGATCATGCTGCTGAGGGTCTTGCCGTACGTCTTCTTGAACTGATTCTTGATAAGATTTAAGTCAATCTCACTCCTGGAAACGATGTTTCTTATCAGGGTCCCATCCAGAGTCCCTGCTCCCTGGATGAAACACAGCAATCAGCCATCACTTCCTGCCTTCCTGGTCCATCTTTGTGACAATGACAAACCTCTGTTGGGTCCAGGGGGCTTTTGTAGGGGATGGGGAGACAGGAAGGACAGTGAAGCATCAGAAGGATGCACTAGGGGATCCCTTGATCCCTCCTTGCTCACTGCTCATATTGCTTCTTATTAGTAGCCAAATGCCCCAGGCTGCAGTGTGTGTTTGATTTGATTCTGGACACAAAATTCTCTTTGGTCCAAGAATAAGACCTCTTCCTAGGGCAGCAACATCATGAACTCTGCTTAACTGGAAAATTCACAAACAGGACCCTCCCTCTCACTTTCACCCTTGAATATTTTTATGTCAGAAGGAGCCATGTGGCCACAGGGACCCCACACCCTTTTTTGTTTCCCTGGCCAGATGTAGCCAGAGGGCTTGGGGTTCTTGCTTCAGGCGATGTTAACCACCATCAGTCGGAAAAGGTGGGCAGCTTTACCTCACCTTAACCTTCGGGAATTATTTTGACTATCTATCTTCCACTGTGGTTCCAGATACCACAACCTGCACCTAATATGAGCATTTGAACAGCTGTCTGGGTGGCCAGTGCAGCCTTTTGGACAATAGACAACCCAGGTCAGCACGCCGGCACACGCAGAAAAGTTGAATGTGTCCATTCAAAGGGTGCCTTGATCTCCTGGTAATCCTGTGCTTTCTCACGGGAGCCACTTGGACAGTAATGAATAAATGAAATAAATTAAAAAGGACAATTGCACTGACTTGGGTTCAAATCAAGGCTTTGCCATGTATCAGCTCGGTGACCTTGACCACAGTTTCGTCATCTCTGGGAGGGCAGATGGGAGGGCGGATTGCACCGAAGTGTCAGAGAACTGTGGTAAAAGTTCAGGGCTATGAACACCTGGGAGCACACCTGCTCAAATCCAGCCTTCAGGGGATGCGGCTTCTCTTCCCTGGCCTGACTTGCCCACTGAGAACTAAAACCAGCCTGATCCACAGGAGGGTGGGATAAGAGGAGGCCCACGTGTGGAGGAACTGGGTGGTGGCTCTGAGCTCCTTGGCTTTGCGACTGGTGCCATGTAGGACTGAGGGTCAGGCACACAGAAAACAAAGCAGTTACCTTCATGGCGAAGTAAAGGCGCTCCGCGAAGTAGCTGTGGAGGTTCCGGGTGCACTTCACTGTTAAGCAGGAAAGTTCTGTTAGCAACCAGCGGCTGGGGCAGCATTGCATACATGTTCATTATTTATGCCTTGCTTTGGGTCCTAAGGGTTGTGCACATCTTGGCCTATTTATTGGTGCTCTGCCTAGTCCTGAAGGGCTTTGTGTCAGGAGGGGTGGGGCAGGGAGGGAAGCCCAGGGCACTGGGCACAGGTGCAAAGGCCCAGAGCAGGCAGACAAAAGGGCAGGGTGTGAAATGCACTGGGGCCCACAGGGTTGGTCTGGCCCATCGGACCACAGCTCCACCAAGGGAGCCCCTGGGCCCTTACATTCCAGAGACAGCGTCACTGAGAGTCCATCCGCTCAGCTCCAGGGAGGAGCCACCGTTACGGTGACCGCTGGCCTCTGAGTGTCACTTGTCAGAGGACCTCTGCAGGTTGAATTCCCCTGTGACAGATGGGGCTTGGCTCCAGAGCACCTGGCCCCACACTCTCTTTCATGGATGCTGCTTTAGAGACTGAGTGTCTGGGTGGGGAGGTTGGCGTTTTGACCCAAGGCAGCAGAAAGAGGAGGGCTCTGAGGGAGACAGGCATGAGTTTGAACCCTGCCTGACAGTGCTGTGTGTTAGTGACTTATCTCCCTGCCTTGCCCTGTTCTCATGTGAAGACAGTGATGTGAGTCTTCAGGAGTGATCAACAGGAAGTGCCCAGAAGGGCACCACACGGTCTTGCTTTTCCTTGCCTGTCAATTTTATTTAGGAGTTGTTTAAAGGCAGGGGCTGCCCATGGAAGCTGAGACTGGATCAGGGGTCGTGTTTGGATGCTCTGGCATAGATTAGATTGATCACAGCACTCAAAGGTGGCTGGGGAGTGTCAGATGTCCCAATCAACTTTTAGGGACCAGGACATACTGGGAAGCTCCCAGGCTACTTGGCAACCTGGAGTGGAGGTGACCTTGGCTCTATCACGGGAGGGAGGGGGGAAGTCCCTCTGCTCTGGGCCTCAGCTCTTCATTCTGCAATGATTCTTCTGCCTGTCACTTTGGCTCTGGACCCAGGATGCGCCCGGGAATGGGTCCTTCTACATGAATCTGACCTCATGCTTGGGGGAAGGCTCACAGTGTTCCCCTAGCGTCAGACAACCCATCACTCAGTTTGGACTCCAACTACACTTCATCATTTCTTCAGTCAGCAACTGAGGCAGGGAACAGACCCCTGGCTGAGGTCCTGCTGGTTGGCTTTTTCGGACCTTCACAATCAAAGCCAGAATGTTCTCTGTGTGGCTGCTGTGGGTGAGCATAGCCCCTGGGTCTTGCACAATCCTGCAAATGTGTGCATACACATACATTCACGTACTCAGACACCTTTACACACATACACAACGACATACACAGTGCTGGGAACTACCTGAGCAGCGCAGGGAACAATCGCGGCACCACAGAGCACACTGAGGACTCTGGGGCTTCCCTAGAAGCTCCAGTGTCCTGGGTGGATGGTACATGCTGAGTGGGGGCTGATATGGAGGTTTACCTTGATTTGGGGTGAGCACAGGTCCCCAGCACTTGCCATTGAGCTCTGGACCCTTTGCCCTTTGATGCTGCCCCTCCACTGAGCCCCAGGGCCGGGAGACACATGTGTACCTGAGCATGGAGCTCCATCTCTTACCTACTGTAAGCATGGCCTCCTCCAGAGACCCATGGGTCTCACTCTTGATGCTGTCCTCAATGCTCTTGTTGGCAATTTTCTCATATTCCTCAAACACTGTGGAGAGAGCCTTCTCTCAGCCGACACGTGCACTCAGCCTGACATCCCCCAACATCTTACATCAGAGACTATACATCAGTTCACCGCCCCTGACTTCTGCTTGGTTGCCGGGCACAGGGTCCCGGGATCCTCAGCCCTCTCCCCAGCTCCATGACCTAACATGGCCACACACTGAGCACTCAGTATGAAGGGACAGGCACCCGCCCCTCATGGTCCTGACGTGGCCTCCCTGCCTCCCCCTGTACCTCTCAGCAGGTGTGTGGCGCTGCGTGTGCACAGGATAGTGATGAACTTCATCTCGTCCGTCCCACAGATCTTCTCACCCGCTGCATACAGATCCTGGCATTGGGACAGCCGTGACAACCAGTGAAGGTGAGCAAGGGGGTGAAGGACCACCCTCGGTCCGCCCTGCCAGCTCGGCATTCTCCTCTGCTCGACCGTCTTTTGGACGGGGAGCCTGCCGTTCCCATGGTTCAATTCTCTTCTTCGGGCTGCTCTAGGAGCTGCCCCGCCTCACCCTGGGCTTCACCCTGACTCTAGGCAGCTCTAAGCGCTCTGCCAGCAGGCGGACCTATAGAGACCTGAAAGTACACATCTGGGCCTCAGAGGCCCAGCATCCCCAGAGTCAAGAGCTGAGTTGGGTCTCAGTCTAGCGTCATCCGAAAACCCCCTCCTCCCCCACTCCCCCGCCTGGAGTCTCGATGGCAGAGGGTGGGGCCAGGTGGCCAGGAAGGCAGAAGCTGCTGAGGGGTAGCCTCACCTGGGCATCTTGCAGGGCCAATCCTGGGTCCACATAACCACTCAAGTCATCTCTGCTGCCCTAGGAACAGGAGAGGTGACTGTAAGGTAGGCTGGCTGAGCAGAGCAGCCTGGGCAGAGGGGGCCGCTGAGCAGGCAGGTGGACAGTTATCCTTTCTGGGCCTTGGCTCTCTCAACTGTAAAATGAGAGTTGTAAGAAATGCCCCGAGAGGGATGGGGAATTCATTGAGCAAAAGTAAGCTCTATGCCTGGCATGGGCCTGGTGGTCAGGACCTGTCCAATGATGTGCCCTCTTCTTCTGCTTCCTGGAGAGGCATAGGGTTCTGCAATGAGGACCTCCCAGCCATGCTGGGATTAAGCCGGTGAGCCCAGGCCCCAGTGGTTGTACCGCACGCTTGCCCCCACCTCACCCAACCCCAGCAGCTCTGGCCAAGAGCCGCTCTCTGGGAGTGGGGAGTGGTTGGGATCCCCCAGACCAGGGGTTCCCAGGATCCAGGGCTGTGATACCTGCAGGAGGCACACCAGAATCCTCTCCAGGTAGCCGCTGGTGTCTGCTTTGATGTCTTCTTCCAGGTTGGACCCATAGTCTGCAGGGGATCAGGACCGTGAAACTTAGGCCTGCTCTTCTCCTCTCAGCCCCGTTTCCCATACTTCTCCTGACCAAAGCCTTCTAGGAAGGGTGAGTCTTTGGTACAGACTGTCTGCACTGTGCAAGTGTCTGAGTGGCAGAGGCTCCCCACTGGTTGTCATTCAGAGCAAGGAAGCGACATGGGTTGCTGGCCAGGCTCAAAACACAGAGATGGGCCAGTCCAGAGAGCCTGATCAAGCTCCAATTCATTACGTGGCTCATCAAAGCCAGAACCTTCAGACAGACTCCTCACCAGGCAGACCTTGAGGAAGAGGGGCTTTGCCTTGCATACCGTGGACTCCATGATAGCTAGCTTGGGCTCCACGTCCCCCGCTGCTGAAATTGGGCCCTGCATGGTCTCTGGGGTCAGCCTATGCCCAGCCAGGAAGGTACCAGCCCCACCACCCGCTGCTGAAAAATTTTGTGGCCTGCAGCACTGCCATACTCTCAAGGGGCAGAGTTAGTGTCTGCATGCCCTTCCCTCCAGCGAACAGCCTGTGAGTTTAGGGAGCTTAGCGGCTAAGCCTGAGCCATATCTGACCTCACTATCAGGCATGGGATTTGGGACACAGTGGGTGCTCAAAAGAGTGGAAAAGCTTAGAAAGAGTCCTTTCCAATGTGGCCCAGGACACTTCCTGTCTCTTATTCCTTGCTACGCTGCCAAAGCTCATGGCCATCCCCAAGCTGGCCTTTAATGCAGCGCCCACATCTTCTCTTGACAGGCCCCTTACCTTCCTCATATGCCTTCATTATCTCCTGCAGCTGGTTCTTGGTCCGAGAAGCCAGAATTTCGATGATGACACCCTCTTTGGTTCCTATGCCCTGTGGATAAAAATCTCTGTTTACTGGAGAGGACCATTTGCATCCTCCTGCTGTCAAGAGGCACAAGGCAGGCCCTAGGAAGAACTCGCCCTCGCTCTGCTGGGAGGCCTCTGCTGGAGGATGTTATTTCAGGAGGAGACACCTGCATTTGTCTCCAGTGGTGGCTGTTATGGGCGAGTGATGTGATGGGAAAACTGTGTCTCAGCTTGCCCCTCCATAGCTAGGTGGTTCCAAACAGGTTGCTCGACCTCCCTAAGCCCAAGGATCCTCATCAGGACACAGGGATGATAAATCACCCCCGCCCGGGGATGGAGGTAATAGATGTAGAGTGCCCAGCAGGTCCGTGTACACAGTGAGTGGCCTTTCCATGGAGACGATTATTGTTCCTTGGTCCTGACTCCTGAATTACCTTCAAACGCAAAAGGAGCAATGGAAGTAAAGGGAAACTGGAAAACCAGGCACGAGACAGCAGAGCCTGGTTCCTAATTCCTGCACATCTGGTCTAGTGGTGTCCTGACAAGGACTGACTTTGGCTTTATCAAGACCAGGTGACGCAGGAGGTCAGTCTGTTTGGTGGCAGTCTGAGTGACAGGAACAGGGTAAGGGGACAAAGTAGGTGATTAAATAGTTAATCCCACTAGGGGATGGTCAACAGAGAAAAAAGTATGGGAGACCCCTGTAAGTTAATGATCACTCAGGAAAACAGGTTTGCTTAACCACAAAGCCAAGCAGCCTCGCTGAGCAATGAAACTATGCCACAGAAGCGTGAGACATTCCCCCGGCAATGAAACAATGGTGGAATGAGGCCCACATCCTGCCCAGTGGGCTCGGTAAGTTAATGATTCCTAGGACAGGCTCTTCTGCCTGCACTAAAGACAAAACTCAAGGAAAAAGAGACCTTATATTGAAAACTGAGATGATTTACCATATTTTAGTATACGTTACAGCCTTTTTGCTCATTTCCACTGTTTCATGACGGTCCCGGTTTGACTATTTAGGGACAAGAAAATCCCCCACCCATCGTGGAGGAGGAAAGATGATTGAAGTTTGATGCCCTGCCAAGAATGAGGAAGAAGGTGGTCTTCTCCCCCTCCCCACTTTTCCTTTGATTATAAAGCTGTAGCCCACTTAGCCTCACAAGCTTTCTATTCTAATAAATCACTTACCTGTCACTTGGCCTCTCACCAACTTCTTTCTGCTCTGAGACAGGAGAACCTATGTTCTACTAAGTCCTGAAATGTGTTCTACACTCTCATGAGCAGCAAGCTCCCAGCTTGCTGAGCTCATGCCAAACAGTGGCTCAAGGAGAGCTTGGAGCTCCCTGTGCCAAGCTCTCTGGGGAAAGGAGTCCTGGGCATCATCCCCTCATTCAGTCCTTGTAAGTGATTCTGCCCCTCCCCCAACCAACTTGCGTGGTTACCTTCATGGCATCGTATAGCTCCTTGGCTTCGTATCTGTATGGAGGGTACATGAGGGCTATGATGAGCCTCTCGAACTTGCCACTCAGCTCCGACTTCAAGGTCTCGATGAGATCCTAAGGCAGGAAGAGGGAATGATGATATTCTGGGTGCTGCAACCACCAGAGGGCTGGCAAGGATGGTGGTGGGGCCCAGGGGCTCTGGCGAGATTCCCAAGTAGGCTCTGCCATGTGCGGGCGCTGGCTGGGGTTTCTTGGGCCAGCAACTCAGCCCCTCTGAGTATCATTATCCTTTCCTGTGGAATAGTCACCGTGGCGTCCCTGCTTCATGCCCTTGCTTAGGGGATTGGCAGAGAGATGTCAGGCTCCTTTTCAGTGTAGTGTTGGACACACCATAATCCCGAAATACAAGTTTGTTATTACTCGCTATTGAGTCCCTGTCATTTAGCCCGTAGACACTCGACGAATGAGTGAAATGAACTAAGGAACCTATTTTATGCATGTCTCTTTCTAAGGCCACTTGTGTTTGCAAGAAGCCACAAGGCCACACACAGCTGATCTCCCCACAGCTAAAGGACCAAGGGCCTTTTCAGATCCAGATTTCAAACCCATCCTTGTTTCTTACAGGCTCTGGAGACTTGGATAACAGTCTCTACCTCAGAACATCAGTTTCCTCTAACATCAAATGCAGAGAATAATACATAGCTGTGAAGGTTAAGAGAGAGAAATTATTTTTTAGAAGAGCATATTGGTTTCTCACATGCCGTGTCTGGGTTTTGCCACTTGTCTTTCTGGGTTAAATGTCCTCATTATTGATGTGCGCTGATGGAGGCTTCCAGCTACCACGACTCTGCATGCATTTATTACTCTCTTTATCTGGCACGCCAGTGTCTGGCTCTGTCCTGGGGGCAGTGGGAGGAGGGACACAGCCAGACTGTGTGCTCCCTGCCCTTGGATTTCCCCCACGGCAAGAGGGAAAGCGTATGTGAATGGCAGCTCCAATGTGAAGAGAAAACCCCATCGCACAGCACAGGGCCGAGTCTGCCCTGCATCCCTGGCATGTGGGAAAGAAAAGGGCCTTCCAGGCTCAGGAAATTGGGCAAGCAAAGTGTAGAGGCAGGGAAATAGCTCAGGGATGGGACCCTGGAGCGAATGTAAGGGAGCAAGTGAGAGAGAGGCTGGGAAACGTGGGGTGGAGAGCCATCTGTAAGTAAGTTTTCTAGGTAAAACACAGGATGATGAGTTAAATCTGATTTTCAGAGATAAAATGCACCATATTTTTAGCATATGTCCCAAATGCCCGTGTCGCCAGTGGGCGGGGCTCCTGGTCAGCTGGAGCTCGTCCAGCATGGTGCTGTCTCCCCGGTTATCTCTGGCGGCAGCAGCCTCCACAGCCCACCTGCACACACCTGCCCGCCTTTACCTTGCCAAACTGAGCCTTGAAAGACTTGGCGATCTGCTGCCGCTGCGCGTTGCTTCTCTTCGTGAGCACGTCGATGATGGCCTGCTCATTGGTCCCTGCAGGGGGCATGGCTTGAGCACCCCCATGTCCCCCAGGGGCCGATGGGGACTGGGGACGAGGGAGGGCAGCTGCATGGTGGCCAAGCAGTGGGGACGCACCACCTGGAAAGCTCCCAAACCTGATGATTTTCATGGTGTAGACAAGACAGACAGAAAATCTACCTGTCCACCCCTGGCCCAGTGCGGGTGCAGCCCCGGCTCAGCCTCACAGTGACGGACTCTGAGGCCCCTCTGATCATCTGCTCTGCTCTGGACACAGCCCAGGGCCTTTGGAGCTCACTTCCTGCCCTGACCTTGTGCTGGTGACTGAGGGGATGGTGGGGACAGAGGATCCAGAAAACCAGATCTGATTCCTGGCCCAGCGACTGGATGGACAGGAAGCTTCACCTCTCCAAGCCATTGCATTTTTTCTTTGGGAAATGGAGATAATAATAAAGATTTCACAGGAAGCTGAGGACAGAAAATTCCTTCTCAGTTTGTCTGCGAATGGCAGTTTTTGTTAATGCCACAGTTCACCAGTTGGAGCCAGTGAAAGGGTGAATCTCGCCTAGGGTGACAACATGAGGGCTGTCTGGGCCAGGTCATCCTAATCCCAGCGGGCCTCCAGCCAGCCATCAGGAAAGCAGACGCTGGAGACAGGATGGAGCCGGCCCTGCGGCCAGCCTAAGCCAGGTGGGGGGAGATGCTGCAGAGCCTGCATGGCTGGAGCCCCTGGAACTAGGTCAGCCCCCCACACTCCCCAGTATTGTCCCATCTGAAATTCACAGTGACACGCAGGGCCCAGAGTTCCTGGGGCTAGTTCACAAGTGCGAAAGCTCAGGCTGAGTGAGAGGAGGTCCCTGCACAAGGACGTGCAGGGACGCATGGCAGATGGCCTCCTGCTTCCCACCCCCATCACTCATACCCGCCCTCCCACCTCCAGTCTTCAGTCCTGTGTAGACCTGTGCTGGGGAAGGTGGGCCCTGTGTGCCAGTAGATGACTGGGAGACCCTGACTCCCACGGGTGTGAGCAGAGGGGTCTTGAGCAGAATGGGCAGAGCCCCAGAGACTCACTGAGTTCCCATATCAAGGCCACTCACCAATCCCCTTCATGGCTTTGTAGAGGGTCTCTGCGTCAGGGTCTGGGTTGAAGTGGGGGCTGCCCTTCACTGAGACGCCCTCTTGTTCAACCTGCAAGAGAATCCAGGCCTGCTCAGAGCGGGAGCAGGGGAAAGCAGTGCACCTTGCCGCTGCCTCCGTGGGGTGGGCGCCAGCTCGGCCCCTGCCGACCAGTGGCTGAGCCTCCATCCATCCTGGACCTGCGTGTCCTCCGGGGGCGAGTGGAGCCTGTAGCTTCCGGATATGCTAATTTCCGGCAGACTGTGCTGAGGAAGGGGCACCTTTGTCCACTTGGCATCAAGGTGCCATACGGCCCCCTCATGTCAGGGCTGCAGAGGCCCCACGTGCCTGTTAGGGCCTTGGTCAAGGGGAGGCCTGGAAGGAGGGGCCTTCTGAGGAGGAGTGGGTCAGTGCCACCGTAAGAGATGGAATCCCAGCTCTCAGCCCCAGTGCCAGGCCTGGGGGGTTGGGGCTTGTAGGCTCAGACAGTGTAGGGGAAGACCTCACAGGTAGCTGGCACTGTGGCCACTTCCAGAGCCACCGTGTGGATTGTGGGACAGCAAGAAGAGGGTCTAGAGACTGGACTCCAGCCTTCAGCTCTCCCATGCCCAGCTGCTCCGTGGGGACCATGCCTCAGGCCCTTCTGCACACCCCAGTCCTGTGCCATGTCTCCTTTCTAGCTCTGGGTCTCTTGATCCTCAGGCAGACATTTGTTTCCTCTTTACTTGCACTTTCTGGGTTTTTGTGATGATCAATGACTTTAAGGAAAATTAAAAAAAAAAAAAGACAAAAAATTTGGGAGGATAGAGTTAGGGTAGGGGACTTGGCCTGAAAAAGAATCAGCAAGGGCTTGAAGGGGGTGATGCTAGAGCACTCTTTAGAGGCCAGCAGCGGTTTTACTGGGGCGACAGGGTGCAACCATGGAATCTCTTAGATCTGTGAGGCCGAATGACCCAGGGGTTGGTCACTCCAGGGCATTAGCTGTGTAGGGAAGGGTACCCCAGGGACCGTGGCCTGACTGAGGGGCTGCTGGTTTCCCTGGAGGTTCTGTGGGACTGCCTTGTCTCCTCTGCAGAAAGGCCCCTTGTTTGCAGAAAGGCTCCTTGTTTTAACAGGCTGGCGCCAGCCAGAGCCACAAAACCTTCCCATGCTTGCCCCTGTGCTGGGGCGTGGGCTCTGAATCAGGCTGTGTCTCCCTTAGGCAGTGCCATCTGAGGCAGGCAGTAGGCCCAGCCACCCCCAGGTTCTTCTAGCACCACTGGCAGACAACAGGAAGGGACAACCCTGCTCAAAGCTGCAAGGACAATGATCAAGTAAGTAGAGGCTTCATGGAGCTGAACATGCTGCCTGGAAAGTGTGCGGATGAGGCAGGGAAGCCAGATTGAGCTCAATCTGCCCTCTTCTTGAGAAGTGGGCGCTTATAAGAAAGCAGAGGGCCAGGGCACCCAGTTGAACATCCTGACAGCTCAGGGCCTTTCCAAGTCCTCAGGATCAAAGGGGCAGAGGGTTAGCTTTAGAAAAAACAGCATGATGTTCTGAAAGTTGTGAAATAAACCAGATAACCAAAGTCCCTAGGCCCTTGATTTCCGAGTCTCTAATTCAAGTCTTGCCTGAGGGCTCCTGAGACTTGTGCTCTGCAGAATTTCTAAGGTGCAAATGAATGATCCCTCTTAAGTGTGTGTTTTGGGAGATGGGCAATTAAGGAGTGGAGGGAGATTGGAGATGGGGACTGAGTGTGAAGGAGGCTCAGAGACCCTTCAAATGGAAGGGAATTTAGTCCCATTGCATTTGGTCTCCCATGCGCCTGTTCAGCTACTCCTATCCACGCCTCATCCACTCACCTACTGTTCCACTTACCCAGCCACCACCCACTCATTCATTCACTACCCAGATGTCCCACTACCACGTCATTGCATTCATCCATCCACCCATCCAGTCACCACATCCATCCATCCTGCCTCCCTTCCTTTGTCCTCCCTCTTCCCCTCCTGTTTTTCCTTCCTTCCTTCCTGGCTCTAGCTAGTTCCTGAAAATGCAGAGCAGCTTCCCATCCATGCTGTATCTGTAAAGATATTTCTTTTGAGCAAAAGGTAAGAAGTCTTTCTATATCCTTTGCTTGAATTTCAAATATCTAGTGATAGATTTTCCTACTTTAATTCTTTAGCACCAAGTTTCATAGAAGAAATTATTAGAAGTAATTCCTTGTGGCAATTTGATCCAGAGAGCCTGTGTGGTCCCAGATGTTGCCCAGCTGGGCACACGCATAGATCATAATCCTTGTTTGTGGAGTCACAAGCATCTGTTACTACTGTTAAAGATTTGAGCAGGTCCTATGTGCCAGGCTTTGTGTTTTAGGGGCTTTAGGTACTGCAGATGTAATGCACTTCTTGACATCTCTGCCAGTTGCATTAGGTAGTTATGAATGCCCCATTTTACAGATTGGGCTTGGAGACCTTGGCAAGGCTATACAGCTAGTAAATGATGATGCTGGACTTAACCCACAGTCTGACTCAGAAGCTCAGCTGTCTGCCGCCCCCCTGCTATCAATGACTCAACCTTTTCCAGACACTGAGGTTTCCCAGAACTCTTCCCTGAAGGAAACCTTGCCCACAGGAATGCAGGTTGTTAGTGAGTGTTGGGTCATCTCAGATCTCAGTGCTAAGCTCTGGGGGCCACCCAGGAGGAGCTTTCCTCCTGCCTCTTGCCCCAGGGTGGCACTCAGGGGCTGTGCAGCAGTGATACACTGGGCCGCACATACTAGTCACCATGGAGTGACGGATTCAGCCGGTCTGAGGTTGAGCTCCAGAGGCAGTGTTGGTAAATAGCTCTCCAGGGCTTGTGATTTCACTGCAGTGAGAAGCCTCAGCCTCACTTTCCATACAAAGGTTTTACAGGTGAAAAAGACAATTTCCTAGGAATCAGACCCCTGGATATGAGCATGGGGTGTTGGAGCTCCAGATAATCTATTCAGGACCAGCCCACTCCCCACCACGTTGGAAGAAAGGTCTGTCTAGGTTCTTCCTGGGCCTTGTGCAGAGCAGGCCAGTCCACACAGGAACATTTGCACTGAAAAGATGACTCATTCTGGCCTGTGACTCTCCATCTGTTCTGTATCTGTGAAGGTCTCCGATGAATTGCCACACCCTTGCCTTCTCCTGTCACAAGGCTGCTGGGGAGAACTTGAGAGACAAAACTTCATCTCCTTAAGAGAGGCACGGACAGGTTCCCTCGAGCTGATCTTTCACCTCCCTCGGGTCCAGTCCTGGTCTCGTTAGAAGCTCAGAGGTCATCTGTCTCTCACTGGAAGCTCAGCCAGTCTCACCTGGGGTCCCCCTGTGATCTTGATGCCCTTGGCTTGTGGGTTGCCAAGCCGCACAGAGTTTGAGCCCTGGCATCAGACTGCTCAGAGTCTAACCCAGACTCCAGCATTTCCTAGCGTGGCAACCTTGGATGCCGCCTTATCCTCCTTGTGCCTCCGTTTCCATGTCTGTCAATAAGGATACGGGCATTTCTATGGCAGAGATGTCTTGAGGCCCAAGTGAGAGACTGACTCAGGAATGTCCAGAGTACAGTACATACTCAGGAAGCCTCATTGTCATTCCTCCAGGTTGGCCAGGTCCCTACAAGGAGGCTTTTGCCTGCCTGGCTGGGGGGGCCACAGGGCTGGGCGGGCCACAGGGCTGGGCCTTTACCCTGCCCCTGATTTTGGGAGCAAGGCCCAGAATCAGGCCACCCTGGGCAACAGCTGACTTTGGAAAGTGCCCAGCGCTAGGTTCTCCCTGACTCATCTACCTCCTCAAAGGCCAGTTTCCCATCAGCCAGGATGAAGCTGGAGGCCAGCCTGGCCCTTGAGCTGTCCTGGCTGCCTCGCCAGGGCCAGACAGTCACCCTACCTTGCCGCAGGCCTCCTCTCTGTCCCTCCTGTCCTGGCCTAGCATGTCTGAATCTGAGAGCTCCTGGGAAGTGATCTTTGTGGCAAAGAGATTTCCTGAACTGGGGTAAGCCCAGGTCGCCCACTGAGACCCACAGAGAGCCTGGGGCGGGGACAGAGAGAGACCCCAGTTCACACTAGACCCCCGTCTGCTAGCTGTGGGACTGAGCAAGTCGCTAGACGTCGCTGAGCCTCGGTTTCCTCCTCTGTCGAGTGGAAAGAGCAGCCTTTCTACCCCAGGGCCGCCTGGGGATGAATTGCAGGTGTGCAGAGCACATCCCCCCACCCCCTCATTGAGGGGGGGACGCCACCCGCTCCTCATTTTCCTTCCTTTTGTGTTCTCACCTCCTTAGCTGAGACAGCCTTGGACTCAAACCCAGATGAAGCACTCCCGAGAATCTGTGCATTCATCTGGACACAGGAGACTTAGGGGCAAAATGTGTCGTCCCTCCCAACTCAGCCATCTGTCACTGTAAATTTCACTCACAGATTTCAGCTGTACAAAACCTCTGTGGGCCGGGCTGCCCTCCCATCCCCTGAGGAGTGGCCATTGATGAGGCCTCCAACATCAGCTTATTCAATCAGGATGCTCTCTAGCTCAGGTTCCTTCAGTGACTCCCCATTGCTCTTAAGGTAGAGCCCAAGCTCCTTTGCCTGCCACGGGTGGCTCTGTAGGACCCAGCCCTGTCCTACTCTCTAGGTAGATCTCCCCTGATCCGCTACCCTCCTATCCAGGACCGTCAGGCCTATTTCTCTTTAAAACCAGGCTTCCTACTCTTCTGAGCCTTTGTATATTCTGTTCCCTCTCAAAGGAAACGTTTGCCTGGTTCTCTGTAAACCTGTACACACACCACACACACAGACACACAAACACACGCATCACTTAACCATGATTCCCCCTTGCTTCCAGCGGCCTGACCCCTCCATTTGGGTTCTCTCAGCCCCTCAGCTTTCCCAGCTGCATTTTGAGGTTCCTTTATCTGTCCGTCTCCCCTGTTTCCATTGTTTCCAGCCGTGAGCATCCATGGGGCTGGGGCAGTCTCTCCTTGTCTTCCTCCCCAGTGGGCAGCCCAGTCCAGTGCCTGGCCTGGCAGGCAGCAGATGTTGCCTGAGCTAACTTCTCTCTAGACCAACAGGGTGTGGGAACCCTCCCTCTTTGCTTGCTCTGCACTTACCCAAGCTTTCCACCAGGCCATGTCGTCCACCTCACCGGCACCTTTCCCCAGGGAGACGAAGATACACCGGTCAGCCCTCCCTCCACTCAGAGACTCTGCACACTCACCCCGCTGTACTCAGAAGAGCAAGCGGCTTGGGGTAGGGTGTGGTAGCACCAGCAGGCAGGCCCCAGGCCCCACCCAGTACCACCCCTACTCTGACCCCACCCCCTGGGCTAGGCCTAGCTCTGGGTTCCTCTTGTGGCTTTCAGGCCCCACCTAGCACCAGCCCAGACCTGCCCTTGGAAATCCATTACTTGCTGCCAAATGTTTGAGCTGTGGCTGTTACACAGACTGGAAATTCTGAGTTCCAACCTTTGAAAGCCACACTTAGTAAATAGGGCTGTTTATTCACTCTTTGCTAGACCTGATTTATATAAAAAAGGGGCCTATTTATTGCAAGGCATCTCCACAATAAACAATGCAGTGGGGAGCTCTGCAAAAGACATAAATTAATAGCATCCTATACATACTGGGGTGTCTCTGTGCCTAGATACCTCTTTAATCACTGTACTCTGTCCCTTTCAAGCTTTGCCACAACCCTAAGAAGCAGGTAGGTGTTCCATGTAGTATAGTGAGAAATGGAAACTCCCAAGTTAAGATAATTTGCGTGAATCATACTTCTTGGGGGTAGAAGCCACAGGATCCACCAGGCCCTCTTGACTTGCCTGGTCTGCCCTCAGCCCTGGAGTATGAACTGGCTGCCTAGGGAGGGAGGAACCTCCCGGAAAGAGATTAACATTTTCCTTTCTGGAGTTTACTCTCCCTGGGGCCCCTGCCTAGAATGCTTCAACTTTCCACCTCTTAACCCCTCCTTCCTAAAGGTAAAGATTTTGCCTCAGTGACTGCTCAGCAGCCCCTCCATCCTAGGGAGGTTCCCCAGGGCTTCCAGAACCCCCACTGCTCCTAGAGCCCCAGAGAAAAGGAATCCCACTGTGGTGTGATTCGCGTTCGGTGAAATCTTCCATAGTGTTGATGGAAAATGAATCATCCGATCTAAGAAAGAAACGGAATATTTTATTTGAGCCAAATTTGAAGACTGTGACCGGGGAAGAGCATCTCAGAAAGCTCTGAGAGCTGTTCTGCCCATTAGAAACCAAGGACAGTTATACAAGGTTTTTGAGGCAGAAGGCTGTACATAAATGACGTGCTATGAGCACTTTACATAATCCAGATCTGAGTGCCTTGTGACCCCTTACAAGATCAGGAAAGAATGTTATCTGTTAAAAAGTTGTCTGGCTGGTGCTAGGAGAATGCTTTTCATGGTTGAGAATTGCATTTCATGGTTGAGTAATTGTTTCTGTGGACCGGGAGGTTTGGTAAATACATAATGCAGGCTTATTAATACAATGCATGGTTGGGGGAGAGAGGAGACCAAAGGGCAGAGAAAATTTTATGTTTAAATTTTCCGTGTCTTGCCAGAAAATATGAATTTTATTTCTTAAGAGTAACAGGTAAGAACTGTCCCCTCTGTTTGTGTTCCTGACCTTGGCTCAGGTGCTTGTTTCTCTATTCACACCAAGTCCCCAGCTGCTCCTTCCTGAAGTGTGGGTTGGAGAGGGTGGGGTGGGTGGGAGCTGGGCCAAGTTATGGAAGATTGGGTAGATAGCTGGGCTGGGGCGAGGAGCTGTTGCCCAGGACTGTTGTGAGAACTGGGGGTGGGTCATCACACAGGACTGAAGATGCCATCGCTAGAGGAAGATTGCGGTCCCCCTCAGGTCACATGGATTGAGAAAGGGCCTTCTCTGGGCCCCAGACTCTGCGCCCTCCTTGGGAGCCCCCGGGGCCAAAACCATGGTGTCCTCCCTGGTGAGGCTTTCGCAGGACCTCAGCTGCTCATGGAGGCCGTGCCCACGTCACCTCATGAGGGTCAGGGTCTGGGGACTGGATACCCTCCAGGGCGGTCTGGCCAAAGTCAGTTATGAGGATGACCCTAGCTAGGTCATCAGTGTGGTGGCCTTGGGCCAAGCTCAGAAAGAAATGCTGGACTCTTGGACAAAGACAGGCCACAGAACTTGGTGCGGAGAGAATGTCAGACAGGGCCTGCCCTCTGAGGGCCCATAGTCCAGTGACCCAGTGAGGCTGCAGAAGGCCTGCCCTCTGAGACCCATCCCACCAGCACTGTGCCCTCTTCTCAGGCTCCGCCCTGACTTGCTTCTGCAGCCAAGACCTCACCTTCCTTCTGAAGCGCTGGGCTTGGCTTCTGGGATGCCCAGCACGCCGGCCATTCTTTTTCATCTCTTTTCCGCAAGCAAACTATCCTTCGGGACTCCTCCCTGGGCCTCTGTTCTTCCCCCTTCATGTCAGTTATTCTGAGGCTCGGCTGCCCCTTGGGCTCAGCCAGGTACGTCTCATGTCAGAGACAAGAGCCCCAAGGTCTCCACCTGCTCTTTTGGGTTCCCTGGGCTCAGCATACCCATCTCAGAGTCACCCACTGACATCACGTCACTGAGGGCCTCTTACATCTTGCATCTTCTCATGTCTCTCCTGGAACTTCTCACCCATCCTCTTGTGCTCATAGCCCATGTGCCTATTTCTTCCTCCTGAATAGTCTTTCTTCACTCTTGGGTAGTCGTGGGCAGCTTGCTGGCCCGGGCTGTGTGCCTCTGCCCCGAGGAGTGATCCTCTTCCCCCGGATTACCTGGCTGGGGATGGGCATATGGATGTCACAGAGGCAGGCAGAAGGAGGGTGGCTGACACTACGCCTCCCTGAGCCCTACTGAGTGAGCCCTGGCCTAGGCATCTGGCAGAGCTGGGTCCAGCTAGTTGCACCCTGGGGTGAGCCTCTGAGCACTCAGTGTGGGGTCCTTATGGGTGAAATCTTAGTGACCTGCCCTTCCCACTACTCAGACAGGCACTGTAAAGGACACTCATGGCAGTGAGCTGGCAGAAGCTGGTATAGTGTCGGGGAGGGGCTCAGGGTATAGCCAGGCCAAGCTAGAGTTCTTGTCGGATGTTAGGTTCTTTCTTCAGTTCAGTCACTCAGTCGTGTCTGACTCTTTGACATCTTATGGACTGCAGTATGCCAGGCTTCCCTGTTCATCATGAACTCCTGGAGCTTGCTTAAACTCATGTCCATCAAGTCGGTGATGCCATCCAACCATCTCATCCTCTGTCATCCCCTTCTCTTCCTGCCCTCAATCTTCCAGCATCAGGGTCTTTTCCAATGAGTCAGTTCTTCGCATCAGGTGGCCAAAGTATCGGGGTTTCAGCTTCATCATCAGTCATTCCAATGAACATTCAGGACTGATTTCCTTTAGGATGGACTGGTTGGATCTCCTTGCTGTCCAAGGGACTCTCAAGAGTCTTCTCCAACACCACAGTTCAAAAGCATTAATTCTTCAGCACTCAACTTTCTTTATAGTCCAACTCTCACATCCATACATGACCACTGGAAAAACCATAGCTTTGACTAGGTGGACCTTTGTCAGCAAAGTGATGTCTCTGCTTTTGAATATGCTGTCTAGGTTGGTCATAACTTTTCTTCCAAGGAGCAAGTGTCTTTTAATTTCCTGGCTGCAGTCACCATCTACAGTGAGTTTGGAGCCCAAGAAAATAAAGTCTCTCACTGTTTGCATTGTTTCCCCATCTATTTGCCATGAAGTGATGGGACCGGATGCCATGATCTTAGTTTTCTGAATGTTGAGTTTTAAGCCAGCTTTTCCACTCTCCTCTTTCACTTTCATCAAGAGGCTCTTTAGTTCCTCTTTGCTTTCTGTGTAAGGGTGGTGTCATCTGCATATATGAAGTTATTGGTATTTCTCCCGGCAGTCTTGATTCCAGCTTGTGCTTCAACCAGTCCAGCATTTTGCATAATGTACTCTGTATATAGGTTAAATCAGCAGAGTGACAATATATAGCCTTGACATACTCCTTTCCCAATTTGGTACCAGTCCATTGTTCCATGTCCAGTTCTAACTGTTGCTTCTTGATCTGCATACAGATTTCTCAGGAGATAGTCAAGGTGTTCTGGTATTCCCATCTCTGAGAATTTTCCACAGTTAGCTCTGATCCACACAGTCGAAGGCTTTGGCATAGTCAATAAAGCAGAAGTAGATGTTTTTCTGGAACTCTCTTGCTTTTCCTATGATCTAACAGATGTTGGCAATTTGATCTCTGATTCCTCTGCCTTTTCTAAGTCCAGCTTAAACATCTGGAAGTTCTTAGTTCATGTACTGTTGAAGACTTGCTTGGAGAATTTTGAGCATTACTTTACTAGCATGTGAGATGAGTGCAATTGTGTGGTAGTTTGAGCATTCTTTGGCATTGCCTTTATTTGAGAATGAAATGAATGAAAACTGACCTTTTCCAGTCCTGTAGCCACTGCTGAGTTTTTTAAATTTGCTGGCATATTGAATGCAGCACTTTCACAGCATCATCTTTTAGGACTTGAAACAGCACAGCTGGAATTCCATCACCTCCACTAGCTTTGTTCGTAGTGATGCTTCCTAAGGCCCACCTGACTTTGGACTCCAGAATGTCTAGCTCTAGGTGAGTGATCACACCACTGTGATTATCTGGGTCATTAAGATATTTTTTGCATAGTTCCTCTGTGTATTCTTGCCACCTCTTCTTAATATCTCCTGCTTCTCTTAGGTCCATACTGATTCTGTCCTTTATTGTGTGTCTTTGCATGAAATGTTCCTTTGGTATCTTTAATTTTCCTGAAGAGATCTCTAGTCTTTTCCATTCCACTGTTTCCCTCTATTTCTTTGCATTGATCACTGAGGAAAGCTTTCTTATCTCTCCTTGCTATTCTTTGGAGCTCTGCATTTAGATGGGTGTATCTTTCCTTTTCTCCTTTGCCTTTCACTTCTCTTCTTTTTTCAGCTATTTATAAGGCTTCCTGAGACAACCATTTTGCCTTTTCACATTTCTTTTTCTTGAGGATGGTCTTGATCACTGTCTGTTGTACAGTGGCATGAACCTCCGTCCATAGTTCTTCAAGCACTCTATCAGATCTAATCCTTTGAATCTATTTCTTGTTTCCACTGTATAAACATAAGCGATTTGATTTAGGTCATACCTGAATGGTCTAGTGGATTTCCCTACTTTCTTCAATTTAAGTCTGAATTTGGCAATAAGGAGTTCATTATCTCAGCCACAGTCAGCTCCTGGTCTTCTTTTTGCTGACTGTACAGAGCTTCTCCATCTTTGACTGCAAAGAATGTAATCAGTCTGATTTTGGTATTGACCATCTGGTGATGTTCGTGTGTAGAGTTGTCTCTTGTGTTGTTGGAAGAGGGTGCTTGCTATGACCAGTGTGTTCTCCTGGCAAAACTCTGTTAGCCTTTGCCCTGCTTCTTAAGGCCAAACTTGCCTGTTACTCCAGGTGTCTCTTGACTTCCTACTTTTGCATTGCAGTCCCCTATGATGAAAATGACATCTTTTTCGGGTGTTACTTCTAGAAGTTCTTGTAGGTCCTCATAGAACCATTCAACTTTGGCTTCTTCTGCATTAGTGGTTGGGACATACACTTGGATTACTCTGATATTGAATGGTTTGTCTTGGAAGTGAACAGAGCTCATTCTGTCCATTTTGAGACTGCACCTAAATGCTGCATTTTGGACTCTTGCTCACTGTGAGGGCTACTCCATTTCTTCTAAGGGATTTTTGCCCACAGTAGTAGATATAATGGTCACCTGAGTTAAATTAACCCATTCTAGTCCATTTTAATTCACTGATTCCTAAAATGTCGATGTTCACTCTTGCCATCTCCTGTTTGACCACTTCCAATTTGCCTTGATTCATGGGCCTGACATTCCAGGTTCCTATGCAGTATTGCTCTTTACAGCATCGGACCTGGCTTCCATCACCGGTCACACCCATGACTGTGCGTTGTTTTTGCCTTGGCCCGTCTCTTCCTTCTTTCTGCAGTTATTTCTCCACTTTTCTCCAGTAGCATGTTGGGCACCTGCCGACCTGGGGAGTTCATCTTTCAGTGTCCTATCTTTTCACCTTTTTATACTGTTCATGGTGCTCTCAAGGCAAGAACACTGAAGTGGTTTGCCATTCCCTTCTCCAGAGGACCACATTTTGTCAAAACTCTTCGCCATGACCTGTCCGTCTTGGGTGGCCCCACGTGGCATGGCTCGTAGTCTCATTGAGTTACACATGGCTGTGGTCAATGTGATCAATTTGGTTAGTTTTTTGTGACTGTGGTTTTCATTCTGTCTGCCCTCTGATGAATAAGGATAAGAGGTTTATGGAAGCTTCCTGATGGGAGAGACTGACTCTGGGGGAAACTGGATCTTGTTCTGATGGGTGGGGCCATACTCAGTAAATCTTTAATACAATTTTCTGTTGAAGTGCAGGGCTGTGTTCCATCTCTGTTGTTTTGCCTCAGGCCAAACTGTGAAGCCTCCACCAGAGATTCCTGGACACTCACAGGCAAGTCTGTTCAGTCTCCCACTGACCTCCAAAGTCAAATTCCCTGGGGGCTCTCAGTCCCTTTGCTCAATCCCCAGGTTGGGAAATCTGTTGTGGGTCCTAGAACTTTCTTAACAGCGTGAGAATTTCTTTGGTCTAATTGTTCTGCAGTTTGTGGGTTGTCTGGGGCTAATGGTGACCTCCTCCAGAGGGCTTATGCCACACGCTGGGTGACCCAGGTCTGCTGCAGCCAGAGACCTTGTCCCCACAGCAGGTCACTGCTGACCTGTGTCTCCACAGGAGGCACTCACACACTCAGAGTCAGGCCTGGCTCAGTCTCTGTGGGGCTTCTGGGTCCTGTTGTGCACAAGGTTTTGTTTGAGCCCTCTGAGAGTCTCTGGTGGGTATGGGGTTTGAGTCTAAACACAATGTTGGCCCTCCTACTGTCTTGTTGGAGCGTCTCCTTTGCTCTTGGACATGGGATATCTTTTTTTAGTAGGAACAAACATTCTCCTGTGAATGGTTGTTGAGCAGCGAGTTGCAATTTTGCAGTTCTTGCAGGAGAAGATGAGTGCAACTCGCCTCCGTAGGCAGGTCAACCTGAGTGCTCCTTCTAGGGGGTCCCAAGACCTCTAGTCTCACATTTCACTCGTGGCACAAACAGCAATGGTTGCTGCTGTGTTTCGGTACTCAGCCTAGAGTGGGCAGTGCTGAGCCTGCAGCCCTGGCTCAAGCGGAGCCCAGATTATCCAGAGTCCTGTAAGCTGCAGGTAAGTGACAGAGAGGAGGGCAGAGAATGCTGTGGAAACAGACGGCAGAGCAAGGGCTCAGGTCTTGTCTGGTCTCCCGTGTTGGGAGGCTGCTCTGAGGAAGCGATGCTTCACTGATGAATGGTTGCAGTTAACCCCAGAAAGGGACTAAGAGTAGGGTAGCAGACAGGCAGAATGGAGGTAAGAGATGCCCCTGGCGTGGTGCTGTGTCCAGGCTGTGTGTGAGTGCACAGGGCTAACTGCCAGCTAGAACGAGGGAGGGACACTGGGAAGGTGTGGTCTGTTCAGGTAGAGAACAGGCTCCAGAGTCACGAGGAAAAGTAGCAGCTGGGGCTGGGAATGCAGAGCAGCCTCGCAGGCTATGGAATGGGTTTCCGCTTAGCCTGAGCACTCGGAGGCAGCATGGATGCCCGAAGGGCATGCCCGAAGAAGAACAGCACGATGGGACCCAGGTTCCAGAACCTGCAGCTGTGTGGATCCAGTTGCGGGGAGCGGGAGGGAGCGCGGGAAACCAGGGACATGAGGAGGAGGGGAGATGGGCTGCAGACAGACAGGGGAGAGATGGAAACAGTGACAGGATATGGGATGGGTGTGAGGAACGGACACGGCTCACAGTGCAGGGAGTTAGAGGCCAAGAGGTCAAGGACCAAGAGGCCCTTGTGTCGGATGGGTCACCCTGTAGACATTGACGTTTCCCAGGATGGATTTTGGGCTGCCAGGAAATGTCAGCCAGGTGCCCAAGCTTGCAGTGAACGAGGAGTAGAGGATGGCCGTGGGGAGAAGGGCGGAGGATGGCAGAGTGGAATGGCCTGGCTCTTCCGTGGGTCCCTGACAGCACGTGGGGCCCTGACACTAAGGCCACCTGGGCCCTGGCAGAGGGGCTGGGACTGGCCCGCTGGCACAGATGTAGCCACAGCTGAGTCTGCTGGTCACCACAGAAAGCTGCACATTTGGTGGAAGGCCGGTGGGTGGGACAAGGGCATGCTGGGCTTAGGGCAGGTTCTCCCTCACATCTGCCCCCCTCCATTTCTCCAGGTTTTGAAGAAATATCTCCAGTCTTCAGAAAGAGGAAACAGCTCTCACCATTGACAATGTGATAGAAGGGGCCGCATAATGGGTATGAAATGCCGAGGTAAAAGATCCCAGGAGAAACAAAAGTCACTATTGTGTTTTTTTCCATGACTCTATTAATATGTTTTGAAACTGATTTTTAAATTGGGCTAGTAAACAAATGTAATCTCTGAGCGCCATCTCCTGGAACCATTTACCACATCACACCAGCCTCCCGTCATTCCGGCCTCAGCAAGGCTCTGGGCGCCACTGCCTGAAGCTGCAAGACAGGAAGGCTCCTGGGGGGCAGGCAATGCCTATTAGCCCCCTGTGCCTTCTGTCCCCAGGTGAGGCTGCTGCTGGTTTAGGGCCAGCCTGTTTCTGCGTCAGCCCCCAGCTCTGCCCTACGCAGGGGGGCCGCTTCTAGCATCCCCCTCCCTTTATGGCCTCCTGCCTGCATGATGACCACTTCCTGTGACTGGCTATCTGCTCTTTGAGCCAGAGTTTGCTTCATCTTGGTCTTCTAGCCTCTAGAACTACAATAAAATAGATTTCAGTTGTTTCAGCCGCTCAGTCTGTGGTGCTTTATTACGGCAGGCCAAACAAACGAATACAATGGCTTTGCTGTTAACTGAATCCAGACTGCACCCCTACCTCTGTTTCTTGAACATAAGGGACTCCCTTCTCTATCTCTACTGCCCAAGTCAAGACCTGTTCTCCGACCACGAATCAAACTCACGTCCCCTGCGCTGGGAAACCACTGGACTACAGGCAAGTCCTTCAGGAGCTTCAGTCTTTTTTTCCCTTTAGATTTTTTTTTTTTTTTAATGTGGACCATGTTTTAAAGTCCTTATTGAACTTGTTGCAATCTTGTTTCTGTTTTATGTTTTGGTTCTTTGGCTGGAAGACATATGGGATCTTAGCTCTCCAACCAGGGATGTTACCTGAACCTCTGCATTTGGAAGGCGAAGTGTGAACCACTGGACCTCCAAGGATGTCCCAGGAGCTTCAGTCTTGACACAGGATGGAAAAGAGGTTGACTTTGGCCACTTTCTCCCGCACTGAAAGCAAGCAGGCAAACTGCAAAGCCTGGCTAGGAACGCGAAAAGAAGAGCGCACAGAAAGAGAACAGGACATTGAGTGGACTCGCGGGCAGCCAGCACAGTGCAGCGGCCCTGGCCGGGTAGAGCGCCTGTCTGACAGCCCGACCTCCTCTGTCTGCATCCTGGGTGCACGAGGCGCTCCGGGGCACAGAAAGAGGATGGGAGGCCTGCTGTTAAGGCCATAGCCTTGCCAGGGATGCACGCTCCCTCACGGGTGCTTGCGCTTCTACTTGGGTGTTTGTGGAGGAGGTCGTGGCTGGCCCTGGTCGGGTCTGGGGAGGCTCCCAGCTTTCAGAAGCTCAAGGCTTTGGTCCAAGCCTGGAGGTCCATCTGAGTCTACAGGGGTTGCTTTACACGAAACCAAGGGACATTCAGAAAATGTGCCTATTTGGACTTTACTGGTGGTCCAGTGATTTAGACTCTGTGCTCCTAATGCAGGGGGTATGAGTTTAACCCTTGGTTGGGGAACCATATGCCATGCAGTGTGGCCAAAATAAATAAAGTAAAATGAAACTTAATTAAAAAAAGAGAAAGTGTGCGTTTTTGTTGTCCTAGTCTAAAATAAGGGAGAAGCATTGCCCAGTATATTTCTCTGGGTATAGGTCTCAGCTTGAGACAGCTCAGATATGAGGCCACTTTTCTAAAAATATCCTGCTTGCCCCCAGGACTCAGGCAGGAGGGGCACCTGGGACAAAAGGCTGCCCGTCTACAAGTCAGGTATCAGGTAAGGGCTGCACCTCCATTCTTCTTCACTAGGGTGAGGCACCTCTGGTTGATGTGAAACCAAAAATATCCAATGAGATAGAATGAGGAAAGGTAGGGGGGCAAAGAGGGCCCAGGGAGAGATGCCAAGGAAACTCCCGTTTTCTACTGCCTCTTATTACCATGCACAGAAGGAAGCGTGGCCAGGGTTGGTGGGTGTGGGTGGTAAGGTGTGGGCTCATGCCCCTCCCAGATCTCCCCTGATCTAATGATCCAAAGTCATGACCACCTCCTTCTTCTGTTCATGGGTGAGGCAGGAGTGATGGGCTAAAAATGAGAAGGCTCTCAACATCCACTATTAAACAGACATGCTGATTTCAGCCAGGGTCACATTGGGCTCTTTATTAAATTACAGATACATTTCTCTGTGTAGAGTCACAGAGTCTCAGAGATGGGCATGTATTGTATTAGTTATACACAAACACATAGATATAATATAGGAGCACAAAGCCAGTTTCAGAAATGTGTCCCTGACACTCTCAGGCCAGGACAATGCTCTCACCCCTTACAAACAATCCAAAATATTCCCCTTCTAAGGAAGAGATAAAATCTCTCTACAGGATTTCACATTATTTAAATCTCCTTTCTGTCTAATAAAATTTCACACACTTGGTATCATGAGTACATTTTCTTTTCTTTTTTTTTTTTAACCTATAGTTGTCATACGGATATTCAACTAAAAGGCACAAATATAACATTCAAGGAGATGGGAGTGAGGGTGGAAAGTATTTAACGTACTATCGATACGGATTAGAGACAGCTAGCTGTCGTACCTCCGGGATACTCCTTCTGAAGTGCTTCCGTACTCCCGTGGGGTGTGTGCATGGCCTTGGAACATCATACAGACAGCCTGGGTGGTGGGGAGGACGCTGAGTGCTAAAACATCTCTGTCGGGAGCACCGTTACTTCTGTTTGGCAGATGTCGAATAACGGAATTGAACTTCTCTAGGGAAATGGAGAGACTTCACACTCACACACATGTCCTCTAAAATTTCCTTGGGCCTAGGGCTTTCCTTGTAGCTCAGCTGATAAAGAATCTGCCTGCAGTGCGGGAGGCCTGGGTTTGATCCCTGGGTTGGGAAGATTCCCCTGGAGAAGGGAACGGATCCCCACTCCAGTGTTCTGGCATGGAGAATTTCATGGACTGTATAGGCCAGGGGGTCACAAAGAGTCGGACACGACTGAGAGACTTTCATTATTCAGGGACCTCTGACTTAGGGACAGAGGATGAGATGGCTAGATGACATCACCAACTCAATGGACATGAGTTTGAGAATGCTCCAGGAGCGCTGGTGATGGACACAGCCTGGCATGCTGCGGTCCGTGGGATCACAAAGAGTCGGACACGGCTGAGTGACTGAACTGAACTGGAATGAGGGACCTGTTGATTTATCCGGGAAGAAAAGGTGCACTTCCAGCTGGTGAACTGTAGAGGGCCTCATCTCTTTCTGAGACATGACTGGAACGTAAGCAACCAAAAGATGGAAACCAGGAGCAAGGAGTGAAGAAGACGAGAAATTCAAGTAGTCCTCTCTGTGCCAGATTAGGGAATGAGACACAGGATTGTATTCATATTTTAAAGATCTTTTGGGTTTTGTTCAAATAGCAGAATTTGACTAAAACCCCATCCCAGACCTTGGTGACAGATGATCAGGTTTTGGGGACTGGGACTCATGTGTAATCCTCAGGACATCGGGGTGCTGTGTCCTCGCAGGACCAGTATAGATACTGCTCATACAGTGGAGCAGTGCTCACCTGGTAGCAAACTCGGATTCGCAACAGATTCCAACGCATTATGACCGTAAACCAAGACTCAATATATATGTCTAATTCAGCAAGCAAAGGGCTCTTAATAATCTTGGGGTTTTGGTGCTTTGGAGCTTGGGCTACGGGGGCTGGAGTGACAAAGTGGCTCTGTTGGCTGTCCGGGTAGGGGTCGAGATGAACGGCTGCATTCTGGAGGGGGGCCTGGAGCACGTGGATGGGGAGTGCTGGAACCGTGAGCAGCAGTTGTTGATGGTGAAGCACTCCCGGCTGGGCTGAATGCAGGCCTTAGGGCTGCAGTGCAGTGGCCCACAGTGTGGCCTCATTAGGGCAAAGTTGACGCACTTTCCCTGTGGGCGACAAAACAGAGAGATTACTAGAAGCCGCTGGAACTGGGAGCAGAAGGCTGCAGTTTCCCTGGGGCCTGCCGAGCGCCTTCTCTGACTCAGGTCCACCCTTCTCCTGCTGCCCAGAGTCCCCTGATTACCCTGTTGGGCCTGTCTGGGCCTGTCGGTCCCTATAGGTGCTCCTTATGCAGTACAGACTTCAGGCTTTGGTGGGCCTGCCATTCAATGCGAAATGTTACCCTGAGCACCTGTGAGGCTCAACCTTGGGACCCACTGCGCCCAGACTCTGTCCTGAGCCACACACGTCTCCAGCTGCCCATCCATTCTCACCTTCCTCTGCCAACAGCAGGATTCTGTTCCTCCCCGCCCTAGGATTGCATCCCAAATTCCTGAACTAAACAGGAATCTTACAATCACCTTAGAATCATTTAGGTCAAGTTCCCTAAAAACATTCATTGCAATTTTCACTAAAGCAGCATTAAGCCCATAAATTTTGGGGGAAAAGTTGGCATTGTGGTCTAGGTTTCTGCATTTGCAAGTCTTCTGTCATAGCGAAAGAGTAAAGTTCTGTGGTTTCCGTACATTATAGGTCAGCACACATTGTCACACACGTGTGGGTATGTTCTTTTATTGCTACTCTGAATAGATTGGGATCTTCTATCTTTATTTCTAAGCTCCCGTATTTCTATTTACTCTAGAACATGAACAGATCATTCCAGACCTAGCATCTTCTGCCTCTGGGCTCCCTTTCACTTTCTCACAGCCAGACTGCAGGGCACCTCTCCCCTAGCCACAGCCTGTCACTGAGCTGCAGGGGCAGGGATGTGCATGTGGGTTGAGGGAGAGGAGTGAGGGGCTCCAAACAGTGGTGGAGGCCCCCGGGTCTGTTGTGTGATCATAAGGGGGTGAGGGAGGCGACTGGGGGCTGAGGGGAGTGTCCTTCTCCTCTGGTTTTCTATTAATGAAGAGATCTAAGCTGGTGACCAATCACTTCCTATATTAACTCAGCTGCTCCACAGTGAAGGAATGTTTCTTGAAGCAATTGGCAAACGGTTGGTGGAACCTTAATCTCCAGGGCTTTGGAGCTTTGGCTCCATTTCTGGATTTCCTGTGCATCACAGAGGGAAGTGTGTGTGTGCGTGCACGTGTGTGTGTGAGTGTGTGAGAGAGAGGAGTTGGGAGGGGAGGAGGGCTGCTGAGCATGGGGCAGCAGGCTGCCAACCCTGTCCCAAAGCTATGATCTGAGACTTTCATAAAGGTCACAGTCTTGAACAACTTTCACGTTGGGACTTCCTGGAAGGCAGAAGTGCTGGCCCAGCTCTATCACACATGTGTTTTGATGCTCCCTCTGTGAGTGGCGTTAGAACATAGGAACTCAGGAACTGCTTGGCCATGAATGCATCCGACAGCCTCTCTGTAGCTCTAATCATTCCCAGGACAACTGTTTCCAGTATATATTTATGTGTTCATATTTAGAGGCGGTTTGCAAGCAATATAGTGTGAAAATAAGAAATTAACATTCACAGTTGTTTACACGTCTAACACGCTGCACAGAGGAAGGAAGTCCTTTCTAGTTCTTTCCCACTCACTGTGACAGCAGCTTACAGGAGCTGTGGCCTGGACTTGAAAGTGAGTCTCCCTAGGGTCGTTAACACCCTTGCTGCACCCTTACACAACCTTGTCATGTTAAGCCCATCACAAAGCATCAGAACCTTGGTTTCTTTAGCTTCAAAATGCAGAGCAGTGATCACCTGGCTGAACAGAGAGGCAGCCAAGCATGGGTGAGGTCTGGGCCTTGGGCTGTGGATACTGGCCTCATGGCTGTGCAGCTGGGTAGGTGTACAGGGGGTCAGCTTCCTCCCTGGTAGAGTGTTGGGAGGATGAAAAGACAGCTTGTATGAAGTACTCACTGGCAATCCCTACTCTGCATAAATGGCCGCTGTTGCGGGAATGAGTGAGACCCTTGTGTAAAAGGTCTTGAGTGAGTCACACTCTCTGTAGACAGTTATGTCACTGCCGGCATCACATTCAGTGAGAGTGGAAGGTTTCCTATTTTCACTCGATTTTGCTGACGTGTCTAGCAGAACTGATTTCCATGAACTGAATGGGCTGACCTGGGAAAGTCAGGCAACAAAGAGGATCAGGACCTCCAGTGTGGGTTTGACTCAAGACTAAGAAAGTGAACTGAGCCTTGCTGCATCATTCCGTTGTGTGTGTAGAAAAGACGGTCTGGGAGGGACCATTATCAGATTTCCTCTGGGGATTAGAAGGCAGTGGGGCAGGGAAACATGGTCATTTCACAGAAGGTTACAATAAACAAGAATGATTGCTTCTGTTACCAAAAGGCTGAGTGTTTTGGTAAAGTGAACCTTGGAGGATTTTCCCCATTGTATTGTGCTGAAGGCAGTCATATCTAAATCACCGAAACAAGCAGCTGGCAGAGGTTTTAGAAGGCGGCAGCTCCTACAAGGTCATCCCCAGACTCCACGGTTCTCTGAGCATGCTCACATACACAGGCCTGACTGCATTTCCAGTCCAGATCGAGGAGTTTGGAAACAACCTCCCTATGGCTCAGGAACTGGATGGAGGAGAGAGAGGCTGCACGTTTGCGCTGCTGGGAACTGACTCCCCTGAGGCTTGTTTTTCAGCACAGCCTGGTGAAGAGGGCCTGGGCGAGGTTCTGTCTGAACAGAGCTCCTGGGACGGGGTACAGGGCACAGGGGATGGTCAGCAGTGAGAGGACAAAAGGCTTATGTCTGTCCTTGGAAGGACATCTGGTTGATGCTCCTAATCCCCTGCCTGGGCTGAGCTAGGGCAGGCTGAGACCCCCCAAGTGCAAACTTGACACGTTCCCACTGAGGCATGCCCTTTCCCCCAGCTCCAGAACTCCTCTCGCTGAGGGGACCTATGGTTCAGGTAGGAAAAACACGAGGCCACTTCTGCATAACATGTCCCTGAATAGGGTGTCTCCTGTTATACATTCAGGGTGGGGATTGGGAGCTGACACCGGCCTGCAGAGACGGTAGGCTCCCAGTTGACACTCCATCACTTAGGCTATGATTCACTCTAAGGCCTGGGACCAGAACACAGAAGGCTTCAAGAAAGGAATCAGGACTCCTGCACCCACCAGAATACTGGAAGTGTCCACAGATATCCTTAACACTCAAGCCCCAGGACTGTGGTTGGGAGGGATAAAGTCAAATGGCAGGGGGGCAGAGGAATGGGAGGGGTCACGTCCACCAGGCACAGTCACGGGCTCCCAGCCCCTCTCAGGATGAGCAGGTTGGTTTCAGCCAGCTCTGGCTGCTGCCGCTTACTCTCTGGGTGGCCTTGGCAGCTTCCCTGATCTCTCAGGCCTCCGTTTTGCCTCCAGGAAGCACACAGATCACTGTGAACCCAGAGAGACTAACGGGCAGGCTGGAGAGCTGGTGTTGCAGGGGCCGAGCAGAGCCCTGGGGGATACGAGCTCCTTAACCCATCGCTCTGCCATCCCAGCACGAGCTCCACAGAGCAGCCCTGGGCCTGTGACCGCTTCAGAGCCCTGAGCTCTGGGCAGGAAGGCTGCGTCTGGGGTCTCCCATCTGGGTCTTATCTCTGTCTTGCTCTGTCCTTCCTGCTCCTGACTGAGCATCTCTGCGTGGCTGTCTCTACTGAACGAGGCATAATGCTGGCATGGGGCTCTTGTGAGCATAATGAGGCTGTGGTTCCGGGGAGAGGTTCCAGGAGAATCAGGTGGAGAATGGGGCTTCCCAGCAAGCAAACCTGGGACTGAGAGCCGTAGGAACGCTGGCACTCTGGCACCAGATAATGTCTCTGCTGGGTGTGAGCAGTGCCTCAGATGTGTCAGTATTGGTGTCCAGAGGCTTTCTGGCCTGACTACAGTTTCCAAACGCCCAAGCGCCCAGTCTCCAAGAGCCTGTGTGATTCAGGGAAGGTGACCGATGCAGCCCTCATTAAAGGCTCGGGGTCCGCAACGTCCTCCAGGCCCCTGGTCTGGTCTGTGGAAAGGGTCTGAGTTTGGAACGGCCAGGCAAATGATTTCCAGGCAAACCATTGCCCTCCTTGGGCCCCAGGGAGCTGGGTAGGGCAACCTCTGGTGGTCTGTGGGTAAGCACCATGAGATCATGAATACTGACCCCAAATGGGGTTCAAAGAGAAGGGTAGAGCCAGGCTCAGAATTCAAGTCAGTGCTCCTCCCAGCCTTTGTGACTTAGTCAAGTCACTCAGCCTCTCTGTGGGATAATAGTAGTATCTACCTGTAATTATTGGGAGGATTAAAGCAATGAAGACATGTAAAGTTTTTAGCTGAGCAACTGACCCACAGAAAGAGCACAGTAGAATTACCCAGCATTATTGTTACATTCCAAGGATGACAGCTGGAACGATTTGGCTTCTCCCCATTGTCACAGGCAATGACACAGGGGGTCGTCTTTGCTACCTGCTAAATGCGGTCAGTGTTGGCCCGACAACATTGGGGAGGGGGTGTCACCATGTCCCACCATTGCTGGCACTTGAGTGACCAGTTCAGGAAAATCTCATGGGTGGGGTGCAGCTAGCAGTCCCCCAGGGGAGGGGGAATTGTGGAGAGGGACGATTGATGGGAGGCAAATAGGCCTCTCCAGACCTTTTTACTTAGGATTGGCAGTTCTAGTCATAGTTCTGAGAAGAAAGGTCCTGACATCCTTGCGATGAGGACACAGAGGAAACGCATGTGTGCCATGTGGAGAATCGTCTGGAGGCGCATGAGCTCCAGGTCTGCACTTCTTGGGCATTTTTCCTGGCAGATACCCAGACAGGACAGGGTTCTCTGACCGACAGTCTCAGGGGCCAATGATGAAGGGCAAAACCAAGACCCCAACCCATGGAGCAACCCGGGGAGCATCCCTGTGCCCTGCTTACCATGTCTCTGGTTGGGCACCACATTACTGACATCTGATTGCAGCGCTGAACAAATTCACACAAGCTATCCAGTTTTCCCTGAAAAGCAGATGTGTTTGTGAGGACGCTACAGGCCTAGATGCTGCCTCTAGAGGGACAGTGTCTCCTCTCACTTGAAATTGCCTGTCAGGGATCCATCCCCACCAATTCCCTGAAACAACACTGAACTGCCCTTTGGGGGCCCCAACAACACCCAGAGCTTGGGCCCATCCCAAGGGGGAAATGCTGGCAGTGATGGGAACATGAGCCCTTGTACTTTCGGCTTCCCCTGAGCAACTAGGTTTGGGGTGCTTTTGGCTTTTCTCTAGCAGCAAGGGAACATAGTCTGGTGCCCACAGCTCGTTTCTGCTCAAGCCATGCCTACTGGAGCCAGACTTGGGCATGAACCAGCTGTCCTCACCCCCTGCTCCCCAGCCGTGGACTCAGTACTCCTTCCCGAGGGCCCTTCTCACCTCCATTCGTTTCATTCCCCCTCCTTGGCACCCACAAGGGACAATCACTGTGGGGCACGGCATTTGGCACGTCTCCTCCGGCTCCTAGGGAGAGAAAACACCATGTTCTTGTCTGGCAGCTCCTGGGTGCAGACACATGACGTCTGTTGCCCTGGCACCTGTCAAGTGTCAGCCATTCAGCAAATGTTTGTGGGAGAATCAAGGACAGATGAGCAGCTCCCGGCACAGGAAGAGAGTGGCCTCTATGTGAAAACACACCAGCTCCATTTGGCTTACAAAGACACCTCCTCTCCAAAGATCAGCAAACTTCACCCTGTCCCCTTGGCTCCCAGAGGCGCCCCCGCAGGAGAGGCTGGGTGCGAGGCTGCACCATGTGAAGGCGGCTGTCAGGGGTGCAGCAGCAGCAGGGGACAGGGCTGCACTCACCCGCCTCGGGCAGAGGCAGCCCCCAGGCCCCACTGCAGCCGGTGCTATGCCAGCCCTGCAGAGACCCTGTTTGCCGCTGTATCTCAGACCCAGACCCCCCGTCGTGGGACACGGTGCTCCTGCTCTAACTGCCTTTTATGGGCCCTGTTTTGGGTCCCCACTCTGGTGGGTCAGCCACAGCCTCCCCACCTGACTTTGGCACCTGTGCTCAGCTTGACTCACCTCTCTCACAGCTCGATGCCAGATAAGACTCTCTCCTCCCTCCTCAGTCCCCCAGAGGCCAACCCCACCAAGGCCCTCACCCTGAAATGAGCCAGGGATGAAGAACAAGGAAACGGAGGCCCAACAGGCAGCCGAGCTCAGGGAGGGGGTCCAGGTCCCTGAAACCTGAGGATCCTTTTCCAAAAACTCACCTGGGTGCTGAAAGGACCATCCTACAAACAGTCCTTTGGGAACTGACAAAAAGCCCATTGATTCCAGGAAGGATCATAGCTGTTCCTGAGACAGGCTACCCCACGTGCTGACCCAGTGCTAAGGGCCCTGGATCAGACCGTGCTGGGGGCTGGGGAGTGGTGTTCTCTGGGCGACATTTTGCGAGTCTGCTTCTCCGTCAGCATCCCTGCCTTCCCTCTGTCACCCTCTCTTTCTACCAGTTCTCTCTGCCCAGATAGGTGAGAGCTGCAAGGGTGGGGGAGGACATCTCCCCAAGTACCTCTGGGGGCCTCTCTGTGTAGGGCATTGTGTGCAATGGGCATGCTCTCAACATCAGGACCACTCACCCTCTCTGGATTCAGCACTGGCGGTGGCTCCTTGACGGTCTGCAATGGAAGTGATCAAGATGGAAGTTGTCAGGCTTAGTGCCCGTAAAGCTTATCTCTGTTGAACTGACGCATTCTGGGGTAAGACCTTGCAGCGTGAATTGGCTTCCCTCAAGTTTCACACCCCAGCCTGGGTGTCACAGCTCCCTCCTTAATGACTTTTCACCTCCATCCATCTTTTCCTGCTTACCTGGTACTCACAACAAGGGACAGTCACTGTGGTTAAAATCATGGATTCAAAGGCATGTGGAGGGCTCTGGCTCAGCTACGCAGATAGAAGCGGATGCTGCTCAATAGCAGTAGGGAGGCAGAAAATGGGTTTTGGGGTGTCTGCTGTCTGTAGGTCTATAACCAACAGGTTCCCCCTCTCTGGGCCTCAGGCTTCTCAGTTATCAAAGGGGAATCAAGGCCTCCATGTATGGTTAAGTGGGAGACAGACCAAGGTTCCTGGTCCCTGGTAGAGGCTGCACATGGGAGTTTTCATCAGCAGCCCTGACGGCGTATGGAGACAAGAGAGCACTCCCCACACCCCTCCCAGCTCCCCTCTCCCACCCCCTGCAGCCCTCCCTGCCTCCCAGCCCTCGGGGATGACTGTCCACCTCCCTCTCCCCATGCTTTCTCTCCTCACTTCTTGCCCTTTGCAGAAACCTGACCCGCTGGCTTCCAGGCTGCTTTGCTCGTGCTTTCTCAGCTCTGCTTTCCCTCTTCTTCACCCAGCGCTGTCCTGTGCCCTTGCAAATCTGGCTGGCCAGTCCCTCCCCCTCCCCTGCGTCCCCAGGGCCAGTCTCTACTCTTTTCATTATCAGGGCACCTGCCACACCCTCTGAAGGTGACATTTACCTTCAATGCCCCCCAGGGGCCTACACCAGAGCAGCCACTAGACAATGAGCTCTTATGGGCAAAGGTGGCGGGTACTTCATTCCTGCCCCTCTGTGTCCCGCATAGGGTCCTGCACATCCCGGTGACTTTGTGTGACTGATGAAGGAGTGACTAGGGTACCAGAGATGGGCAGGGATCCATGCTGCTTCCAAAGGCACAGCCGCCTCTGAGGTTAGCCCTCCCCAGGCCAGCATCCTTCTCCCTTTGGGCCATCAGTGCCCAGGCAGGCCCCTCTTCTTCCCCCAGCAGCAGAGACTCCTGGGGCTTTGATCTACCTGAGTCTTTCTGCTGTAAGGCAGTGTGGTTCTCAGGGGATCTGGGGTCTCTTCTTTTCAGGGGCCAGGCAACCCATAGGCCCCCTCTATGTGAAGGTGGAAGCATGAGGCAGGTAGCCCCCTAGAGGCCCCGACTGTCTACGCCCAGGAGGGGAGGACGGAGTCTGTGCCTTGTTGGAGCTGATGGGAACCTGCCCACAGGCAGGATCTGAAGTGGGCCCATGCTCGGTCCCTCAGGGCTTGGTGAGGGCTGGACACAGGCTGTGTAGGCAGGGCTCACTCACCCTCCTGTGGCATAGCCACCAGATGCAGCAGAACATCAGGGACAATAAGAGCAGGGCTGGGATGAGTGCGAAGAGGTAGAGAGGGTTGACATAGGGGATGACTTGCGCGGGCGGCGCGGGCGGCGCGGGTGGTGCGGGCGGTGTGGGCGGGGCAGGCGGCGCGGGCGGCCCGGGCGGCGGCGCGGGTGGCGTCTCTGGAGGCGGCTGGGCAGCTGCTGAGGGAGCTGGTGGGGTAGTCGTATCTTTAGCTGGCCCCCCTGCCTACAGAAAAAACACATGGCGGAGTCCTGGCATGGACCAGGCGCCTACCACTTGGATCCCACCCCAGTCCTCCCTTACCCCTTTCTGCTTGTTTGTCCCACTTGAGGAAACAGATTCTAGGAGATCACAGCTGGTACCCTGTGGAGCCCCGGGCCACAGATCCCACTGCTGGCCCTGCTCAGCGGCTCTCTCCAGAGACCTGCTAAGGAAGTCCAGTCCTCCAAGGAGTGATGGCACAGCCCTCACTGCCTGCGTTGGCTGAGAGCATGGGGTATGGTGAGGATCACAGCTGTGACACCCAGATGGGAGAGAGGTGGGGGTGCGAGAGCAGAGGCAGGGCACCCTGAACACCTATCCATAGCCTCACTTCCCTGCTTCCTGGCTCTGCAGCCTCAGGCAAAGCTAGCTGGGTATGACCACAGCTGTTGCACCCTCCAGAACATGTGCCTGGAACCCAGATTCGGAGGGCTTGGGGGTCCCAGAGGTCCTGGGCTCTGTTCTCCTACTACACAGGGCCCCAACCTCTCCCACTCACCCCAGCTGGAATCCAGGATGGAGCCTTGAGGTCCCCACCACAAGGCCCAGCCCAGGGAAGGTGGCAAGGTAGGTCCAGGCTGGGCAGAGCCTCAGCATCATCTCTGGAGTCTGCTTATTTGTCCCTTCCATGTGCCTTCAATGACACTTGGTTCACAGAGAGAGCAAAGGTTTGCAAGGCTTGGACGATAAGGCATACCCCAGGTGCTCTTTTTAGTAGCACTATGGCACTGCCCAAGCCTAATGGGAGTTCAGCACACAGATGTAGGGTTAAGGGCTCTCAGCTACCTATGAGATGATGCTTAAGGCACATCGGGCTATCTGCTGGACCTGCCCGGGGTGCTGTTCCCTTCACTTGCCTCCTCAGGGTTCAGGGTGTCAGGACAGCCTTAGCTGCCAGAGCCTTACCCTGGTACTCGCACAGTCCTTGCTGGTGAGGCTAACATCATTGTTGATGAAGCTGATACCATTGTTCAGGCTAATTTCCAGGGAGAAAGCCCTAAAGCACAGATAGGGTAGACAGTGGCAACCAGGTCAGACAGACATAGTTCTTATACTTGGCTCAAACTGTAGCTCATAATCTCCTCCCTCTAATGACTTTGAACATCAGGCATTCAGGGATATCAGAGAGCAGACAGCATGGGTAAGGAGAGTTCACCCCAAAGTATTATGAGGTCATCTTCTGCAATGAAGTCTGACGAGGCAGTGAGGATCCCTGAATGAAGTCAGATGTCCTCTTGGCCATGAGCTAAGTGACCAGGGATGGTGGTATGGTGTCACCATTCCAACTCCTCTGTCAGTACAGTACGGGAGTTTAGCTCCAAAAGGCTGCCCAGAGCAAAGGTACCACCCATTCCCGGGCACAGCATCTCCTGCATCCTGCTCTCCTCAGCAGAGCCTGGGTGGCAGCAGATCACTGAGCGCCTCAAGGGACTGTCAGCCAGGGCAGGTGCGGAGGATGCATGCAGTCCCCCTGGAAACATTATTGTGTTGCCCCAGTAGAGGTGGATTCTCAAATTCTTTACACCTCATGGTGGCAGAATTGGGCACTTACTCATCTGGACTCTCTATCTTTATTCCTGGGCATATCACACTGGTATCTTTCATAGAGCTGGCTTTTTCATCTGAAACGCAATCACATGAGAAGAATGTCAACGGACTCATCCATTCATCCACCCACCCCTCCCCTTCTGCCTGCCCTTGGCAAGCAGAGCCACCACTCTCTGGCAGAAGCAGCTTCTCTTCTCTGCCTTTTCCTGACACCTACCATGCGCCAGGCACTGTTCAAGGCTTGGGCTCTGGTGTTTAATGGGAACAAGGTAGGCAGAAGTCTTGCTCTCAAAGGCCTGACATTTGTGGGACTGGAGAGGGAGTCAGACAATAAAGTAACAAACAACGGACAAAATGAATGCCAGAGTGGAAAGCGCCATGACGTCAAAACCAAGGGGAGGGGTAGGGAAGGGAGGGCAAGGGGCTGCTGCAAAGACGCAGCACAGCCAAAACTAAATAAATGAGGTGGTAATCAAACTGAAGGTTTCCCTTTGCATTCCTGATTTGTTAATGTTTTTATAGCCTCCTTTTAACTTAGGGACTCTTTTTTTTTTTTTTTAATGAACTGATGAAGAAGAACGATTCATGAAGAGCATGTCTCATGAAGAAGCATCTCTGTGACTCTCAATACTTTCTCCAATTCCACTTCAGCTAGATTTGAGATGTTACAGGCGCTTGTCTATGTTGGGATCAAGGGTAATGTTTTATTCTTTACTGTTTCGTATTTTCCTGTGTTCTACCATGTAGCATTGTTATAATTAACAATTTCTAATGTGTTTTTATTGTTTACTTTTTTGCCACAGGTCAGGGCTCTTCCCTAAAGAATGGTTCATCTCCACGTGGAAAACTTTTTGGACCTAACTCAACCGTCAGATTAGCTATGAGCTTCAGACAGTGCGGGTCCTTCATTGGGGCTGCAGATAAAAGCTAACTGCCCAGTATGGTTAGGGGAGAGCATTTGCATCTGAAGGACAGGATGGTTGGGATTACTGTGAGCAATTTATTCTCCATAGGCTGTTCACAGTCCTGAACAGGGAGAGGGGGTGACGGCAGGCACTCCACATACCGAGAGCGCAGAAAAGCGTGGCTGATTGTAAAACAGGTTTCAGCCCAATAGTAACTGGTTAGCTAAATACTCGCCACATCTAGACAACTTTTTGAAGCATAGAAACTTTACATACTAGTGACAGGCAATGTAAAACTTAAAGAAACCTTGGTTCTTTTTTTTTTCTTTTTTACATTTCTTTATATTTTCTAAACTTTTGTCTTATGTTTTAATCAGAGGCAAACATAATTGAAAGGAAGCAAGTCAATCCTCATCAGTGCAGCAGGGCTCCCGGCAGTAAACAGCGTGGTGCAGCCACTTCTTATCAGCCTCGACTCCATGCAATGAGGTGGTCAGTGGAGGAGCCCAGGACTGCAGGATGGGCTGTCCTGTGGGAGAACCTGGTCCTGGTCCATCCCAGAGAGGTGGCGTCCACAAAGGAAAGCAATACAGCCACGGACCACAGAGGAACATCTGAATGCACTTCCTGAAAGATAGGTTGTGTCCCACCTTCCTCGAGAAAGGTCATCTCAGCGAGGTGGAAGGCCCAGAGGAGGCAATTACAAGAACCAGCTTGTGACCTTGGGCACGCTCTTGAATTGACCCTGACTCTGGTTTCAGATCTATACAAGGGAATAACAATAGGTGTATTCTGAGAATTAATTGGGATAGTGCATGTAAGACCTTGAGCACATTAGCCAATGTGCTCAATAAATAGTTCTCCATGCAAATACTTTACTGATGTGGCTCAGACGGTAAAGCGTCTGCCTACAATGCAGGAGACCCGGGTTCGATCCTTGGGTCTGGAAGTTCCCCTGGAGAAGGAAATGGCAGCCCACCCCAGTGCTCTTTCCTGGAAAATCCCATGGACGGAGGAGCCCGGTAGGCTACAGCCCATGGGGTCACAAAGTCATGGACACGACTGAGCGACTTCATAGTCACTCCCAAGAAACTACAAACCATGGGAAATCTAACTCCCTGAGACCATCTACACAGTCTGTGGTGTGAGCAGTTAGCAATGGGAGAACCCTGCCTATCCCATGCACCTGTGGAAGAAGGAGAGATGGCCCGGAAGTGCTGAGGGAGAGAACTTGCTCTGGGTTTACCAGATGGCCCTGGAATGAGAAGTCATCGAGCATAATGTATCTAATCAATGTATCAGTGGGAGAACTTGGAGACCTGGGGAGGAAGAGGAAGTCTAATTGTCCCCAGGCACTCTCTGGGGGAGATGAGACCCTTTTCAGTGATGAGGGCATATCTGCTGCCCCATCTGTGTGCTTCCTCAGGCCACTTGCCCATCGTGGAAGAACACCTAGTGCCTAAATATTTCCAAATAGTAGCTTATGTACACAATAGGGCTTAGCTGCACACCTACCATACGAACGGCCCCATTGTATAGTACAGATAATAGAGACTGAGAACAGAACACTCATTAGGTCAAGATCGCACATGTAAAGTGGGCCTGAGCCAGAATTCCAGGGTCCAGGCCTGGCGATTGGCATCTGCTCTCAATACCACCCTCCTGGGAGAGCTCAGTGCACCTGGCCCAGATTCAGGGCCCTGGGGGTGCCATCACTTCCCACCAGAAGAGATGTGAGATTCAAGTACTTGTCTCTCAAGGGAAGTGAGGGCCAAGGAAAGTGCGGGGGCAGTGCAGCCGTGAGGGCAGACCCAGCATCTCAAGCCCAGCCTCTGCAAGGGCAAGCTCTGGGCCAAGACGGTCTTGATGTTCTGGAGTTGATACCTTCCAGGCTGGGATGAAGGGCAAGGTGGCCAGTCTTACCAGCCAGGTTGCTCCTTCCATTGTCTATGCTGCCTTCATCCTTACAGTGTCTGCAGTGAATGGTCAGCAAAGGCTTTGACGGCTTAGCTGGCTAAGGGGATGCAGTGTGGTGTGGGAAGCGTGTCACTTGGTGGCGCCGAGGGGCTACTTACCGATTAGCTTGTCTTTGAATTTAAATCTACAAATAACTTCATCCTCATTCTTTGCATTATTAAAACCTTTCCCAGAAATCGTCAATTCATATTCATCTGCAAGGGCGACACCCAAAGGTCTGTTATTAGGAGAGTGCTGACTTCCTTCTGATCTTACAGTTATGACAGGCCACACTATAACTGAATTCCCAGGGATTCCAATAAGCAAGCAGCTATGTCTGAACCAATATATGGGCACACACTGGGTCTTACCTGGCATCACAAAGGGTAAAGCTGAGGTGCCTGGGCCTTGAGCACTTGTGGGCCTCTCACTGCTGCCTTTGGTTCATCAAGCTCATTCAAGGCACCCTGTCTGCTACCCTCCATGGGGCAAACCCAGCCACAGGTTTCTGACTTTGAAGTCCCAAGGTCTTCCCTAAGAGGTGCAGGCAGTGTTCCTTACCAGGCCTTCCCTTACATTAATAACCCAGAAACAAGATAATGCAGGCTGAAGACATTCCTGACCCTTGTCTGAGCTGAGCACCCAAGACTAAGTGCTTGTGGGCCTTTCTCACACTCAGGGGTCTGTTCCTCCTCACTGCGATTCTCTATGCCAGTGGCAGGCTGGATATCCCAGGTACAGGGCCAGGAGCTGGGTAAAGCAGGGCCAAGAAAGGAGACGAGGACCCTGCACAGGAGAATCCCCCATGGAGGGTGGAACCCTGTCTTAGCTGTGGTTCTGAATTCTGCAATGACTGCTCTTCACCTCCCTCTTCCTGCCGCTTCTTGTACCTCACACAATGCCCCCAGGGATTCACCAAGCATTTCCTTCTGTTAGGGTGGGAGACTGATTTGCTAAGGTGTAGTTCTGGGCCATCGGAGAAGGCAGTGGCAACCCAATTCAGTCCTCTTGCCTGGAAAATCCCATGGACGGAGGAGTCTGGTAGGCTGCAGTCCATGGGGTTGCGAAGAGACTGAGCGACTTCACTTTCACTTTTCACTTTCATGCATTGGAGAAGGAAATGGCAACCCACTCCAGTGTTCTTGCCTGGAGAATCCCAGGGACAGGGGAGCTTGGTGGGCTGCTGTCTATGGGGTCACACAGAGTCGGATACAACTGACGTGACTCAGCAGCAGCAGCAGTTCTGGGCCATAGCCCTAGCCAGGCTGCTAGGTCCCCACTGGTGCTTCCTGGCAACTGAAATACTAACGGATCCAGAGAAGGCAGCCAGTGGGCCTGGCTCCTGGGGAGTGGACCAGGATAAATGCAGGTCTTCCAGCTACAAGCCCAAGGTCAATAGCCTCCACCCCTGTTCTCCTAGTTAAGATCATTAATTGCCCAAGATCAGTTAGCTTGAGGAATAATCCTCAGAAATGTCAGCACAGCTTTGGACCTGACAGTCCTGATTCCCCCTCCTTCAAGTCTTCCCATAGTCCCTATCAGATCAAGGTGAAGTTTGCAAACTCTCTGTTTTGAGGAAATTAGATTCCTGGGCTGTGGGCTGAAGCCGTGCTGCTGACATGTTTTTATAGGCTTTCAAGTATTTTCAAGAAAATGGGAGTCCATGTTTAAAATCTGAACATTTTCTCTACTAATCCAGAGTCCTAGAATTCTTGGAAAATGGGAACATTTGGCACGTGTGGGTTTGTATTTCTGCATGTCAACAACTGACTGGGCCGGAGCCCACTGCCCTCTCAGAAAGGGAAGCTCTCCAGTGGCCAAGTGCTTGCCCCTAACACTATTGACCATCATCCTTGGCTTGGCCTTGGTCCACGCCTCTTTCTCTTGGTACTTGCCTGGTCTAAGAGGGTACCTGAGGCATCGACCTGTCCTTGGAAGAGCTTTAGCAACACGGAAGCATGGAGAGAGCACTGAAGCTTTGATAAAGTGCAGGGAAGGTGAACTGATTGCCTTGTGCTAAGAAATTAGTGCTTTCGTGGCCCATTCAGGGCAACCTTGAAGTCCGTTAACGACATCCCCTCCCATGCCCAGTAGCCGACAAACCAATGCTGCTTCTGAACCCAGATCTGCCAGGTTGCTCCCTCACCGTTCACGCTTCCTAAGAGCCCTGCCTATCATGACATAAGGATCTGTATTTGCCCAGGAAGAAGCAGCTGAAACTGTGTCCTGCAAACACGCCTTTACCAGCACAACTTGGTCCAGCCTGAGCAAGGTGACTGGGCCTTAATCTCATGGAAGTATATTTCATAATTCATATTCCAGGATTATTTATTGCAAAGAATGGTTTCCTTGCAAAGCAGAACCATAAACCAATGAAACATATTTTAAGTAAAGATATAAGCAGAGAAGAGAAACTTAAGCTATTGAATATGGGGAAATCAGGCCCCAGATGAGGCCAAGAAAAAGCCAGTAGAAGCTTTTCTGCCATAAACAAAGAGCCAAAAGGAATCAGAAATGAGCAAATAAGTGCCATGCCAAAGCTTACAACTCCTGTGTTCATCCAAATGTTGTTTCCCACTAATGAGCACCTACTATACATGGACCTTTATACTTTCTCCCTAAAATCTCCCAACAGCCCCATGAACTTAGGCATGAGCTAGGCAAGATTTACTACTCAATTTTACACAGAGGGAAACTGTGACTTGGGGCAGGTCACTTCCTTCGACCCAAGGCAGGTACAGGGATCTGACCTCAAGTGCCCAATTCAGGACACACATCACGTCTGCGCCTGTCTTAATTCCAAACATCCATCACTCTGCTCTCTGGGGACACGCCCTTTCTGACCTGAGTCTTTGGCTTACAGGGCTCTGAGTTGAAACCAGAAAGCCCCCATTGGGGACCTGGTGGTCCCAGCCGCATGGTGGAGATTTGGCCCAGCCTCCTCCATGTGGGTGACTGGAGGGAGGGCAGCAGCGGAGGGCAGGGCTGGACGACAGCCCAGAGCACAGACCACACTGGCTCCCTCAGGAGCAGTGTGAGCTGCCCGCTGCCTGGGCGCCTTCCTTCCTCCTCGGGCCTCCTGCTGCCTCCAGCCCCGCTCAGGTGCTGCTTCGCCTCTGCAGTGGAGCCCTTCTCTCCCAGGCAGTGCTGCTCTCAAAGGGGGGGCTGCTGAACTCTGGCAAGTCTCCAAAGTGGAAGGCAGGGTGGTGGTTTCAATATTTCAGTAAGAGAGACTTCCGGGTAAAGGACTTTTGCTTTGCCCAGAAAGCTGTCCCTCTTGCTTTCCAAATTCCTCTCCTCATACCCCAATTCCTCCAACAGTATCAGCCACAGGAAGGAAATAAAGTCACAGGAAGGACTGAAACTGGCTTCCAGGGCTGTATTTCCTGCACATCCCACACGGGTCCACTGCCTACAAGCCCTCAGGCTCTGGAAGAGGGACTGAGTCTCTCTGGAGCAGAGAACTTACTCTCTGGAAGAAAAGCTGTACATCAAGTGGTCTGGGAGCTCTAGAGAGAGGTGCTGAGGAGGTAGGCTTGTCTGAGAAGGCTGGTGGAGCTGAGCATGAAGAGGGCGTCTAAGCTGCTTGGGGCTGACGGGGGCGCACAGGTGGGAGTGGCTGGCCCTGGGGAGAGGAGGCGGGGGCACCACATGCGGTGCGGCACAGCCACTTGGAGAGAGACTGGACATTGCCAACCATGAGCTGGGCTTCGCCTTAAGGCAGCAGTTGTTCTTTGGTCTTGATTGCAGGGAATTCCTTTCCCAAGCTCACAGAGAGGTAAGCGTCAGGATGGTCCTACAGTACGACTTCTAACATCAGCCTATTAGGAACAATCTGAATATTGTCTCCCCAGGACCCGTGAAATAAATGGGCCCATCCATGCCATGGCATATTATGTAGAAGGTTGGCGAATACTATGTACTGCATGATCCTATTGATGTAAAATATCCCTGTAAAGTATATTTAGATAGGAATTTACGTATCAAAGTTGAACTCTGCGGTTGTTAACTGGGGAGACCATGGGATGGGACAAGGGGGGACCTTATCGTGGTGGAGGGACAGCCTCTACCCAGGCTGGTTGCAGGGGTATCCCACACTGCTCTGCACGATGTGCCCTGCCAACACCCCTGCTCTACACAGCCTGCCCCAGCCTCCCTCACAGAGGGCCTGCAGCCACGACGCAGAGCTGGACACCAGACCTCAGAGGGAAGCCCTGCTTGCCCCATGTCCTACTGTGGCCTCCACTGGGCCCCACCTGCTGGGCTTCTTGCAGACACTGACTCTGGTCTGGTCACATACAGGAAAATGAGGGACCAGGTGCCACCTCCAGCCATAAATAAAGCCTGAATAAACCTTCCTGCCTGGGTCTATTCGGGCTTTATTTCTGGGTCAAGCCTGAATAAACCCAGCAACACACAGGAGGGATGAATCCGCAAACAGTAGTGCCCAGTGCCCCAGGCCAAAAAACCTCTCATTCATCCTCTGTGAGTCACCGGAGAGAAGTTCTAAAGCAGCAAAATAGCCAGTGGAGGAAGAAATCAGAGAGTAGCTGCTTCTAGGGGGTGGGGGCAGGGATTGCCTGGGGAGAGAGCTGAGGCAACATTCTGGGGACACCTCTGATGTTCTTAGCAGCAGCAGCAGCTGATGTTCTAAGCCTTCATGTGCACATTTTTCAGAACCCATCAAATGATACACTGAAGTCTGCTGCATTTGAAAAAAAAAAAAAAAAACTCAATGAAAAGTGTTCCACAGGTAAAGATATGCAGAATAAAGGGTTTGTGGGTGTGGTAGTCTGATCAGTATAAGTTATTTGGAAATGCATCAAGAAATAAGATGGATTGATAGAGAAAGAGATAAGAAAGAGAGAGGAGTTAGATAAATATGTGACCAGGGATATATGGTTAGATATTAATTGCAAGTCCAGTGGAGAGAGGAATGTTCATTATACATTCATTTCCATTTTTGGTATATGTTTGAAATCTTCTGTAATAAAGGGTTGGAATAATAACAATGAAGTGGATGACAAAAAAAGAATAATAATGCTGTGGACACAGCCAAGAAGAAGTTATGGTTCTTACTGAGTGATGAGTGGCTATGAGAGACCAAGGGCTGTGAGAAGCCTGGGGGCCCAGCTGATCAGGAAAGGCTGCGGATGGAGGCGCTCTGAGAGTGAAGTCTCAAGGGCTGGGTGGGCTGGACACTGTAAAGCTGGACAAAGTTTTGCAGGAAACCCAATACCCCCACCCCCAGCCTCTGCAGCAGATGGGCAGACTTGGAGTAGAGGCTGGACATTGAAAGGCCCAGTTGTCTGGCTTGGGGGCCTCAGCCTCCAGAAGGTTGCAGAAGCAGCCTTCTCTGCCCTTCGGGTCCTATGTAGAGGATGGGCTGGAGCAAAGGCCTAGAGGCAGGGAGGCCAGCAGAAGCCTCTGCCTATTCCTAGAGGTAGCCCAAGGTGCTGAAGCAGCCGTGTGCCTCATGCTCACACCCTCCTGGCTTTCCCTCACTCGGCTCACTGACTTATTCAGAATGACAGCTTCTACTTTATTTGGGGTCCAGGTTCCTGCCTTGAGCTTTCCCTCCCAGTGACAGTCATGCCGTGTGGCAGCTTTTGACGAGATGACAACAATTGTAAAGGTCAGAGCAGCACCGCTGGGCCTCACTGGCAGAGGCTGTGCGGCAAGCACCTGTCACCCCAGCTAGGCCACCACAGGGCGTGAATGACAACAGGCATCCTCCCCTGAGGCCTGCAGGCCCGTGTGTGTCCTGGGGACCTGATCAGAGAATGGAGGCGCTCAGGTTGCTGCAAGCTGGGATGTGCAAGGAAAGACCCTGCACGTGTGTGGGGTCTCCTTCCGTGGCCGCACCTTGCACGGGCCACGGGGTCAGAGGCAGCAGGGGTCGAGAGCTTCCACCCACAGAGGGCTCAGCGGGAGATGCTTTCATCCTGGGAGTTCTTTAACCACTTGCCTCCCCAGCCTGAGCTCAGCGTGAGGGTGGAGGCAGAGTCAGGGGTCAGTGATGGAAGTCTTAGTGCCAGCTCCTGTAGGTGACGGCCACCAGCTTCTAGATCCCGTGCCAGTCACTGTGAGCTCCACTGCTTCTGTGTCCCACTGAAGATCTGATAGAGGGTATTGTTATTTCTACTTCTTGGAGATGAAATTGGAGTTGGTAGATATTCAGCAATTTGCCTCGGTTTCATGTCCTTGAGCAGCAGAGCTCAGATACGAACGCTGCTCTGTCTGACCCCACAGCCTTCTGCACTGTGGTCTTGCAGCTCCGAGCACCACAGCCAGGACCAGCTTCCTGGCTATGCATCCAGCTGGATGCTGTTATTGGGAGCGTGTGCTTATCCACCCACCTCAGCTCTACAAATCCCAGTGATGCGGATGCTTGAGCTGGCACATACAGAGCTCAGTTCAGAGAGAGTGCTTCTATCAGCAATACGCTACACAGGATCCTCCCCAGTCTGATGCAGGGACCATCCCAGGAGAGGGACAGCATTGCCATCAGGTTCCAGACCTCAGGGAGAGGCTGTCCCCACTGAACCTCTGGGTGTAATGACAGCTGTGAATATTTGTTGGATGCCTTTGTCAGGATCTGTTACTAGCGTGACATTGGCCGTGAACTATGTCCAGTTCTTTCCTTCATCCACTGGAATAATCATGTTTCTCTTCATTTTTCGGATGAGGAAAATCACACTGATATTTTATGTATTGAATCAGCTTGGCATTTCAGTGGTGAACCCTAATTAGTCTTGATGCATTTGTCCTTTTTCATGCTGTTGGCTTCTGTGTGTTAGTGTTTTGTTGAGGGTTTTTAAACTAAAGTTTTTCTTATTTCTTAGTTAAATTTAAAGTTTTGAGCTAAAAAAAATATGTACACTTGTAATCAGCAATATTTTTGTGTCAGGTCATTTTGTGGCATACATTAAACCTACAGAGCTGTTTGTCAATTATATCCTAATAAAGCTAGAAAGTGAAAGCAAAAGTCACTTAGTCACGTCTGACTCTTTGCGACCCCATGGACTATACAGTCCATGGAATTCTCCAGGCCAGAATACTGGAGTGGGTAGCTGTTCCCTTCTACAGGGGATCTTCCCAACCCAGGGATTGAACCCAGGTACCCTGCATTGCAGGTGGATTCTTTACTAGCTGAGCCACCAAGGCTCAGCTGTACAAACACACACACACACACCACAACCCCCCACATGCACACCTCACATACACATTCTCTTATGAGCCCAGTGTAGTCACATGCCCCCACATTTCTCTGCAATCACCCCACACACTCAGACACCACACTTACACATACAACTCACACTACACACACAAACCATATATACTGAAACCATGTGCTCAGAGCACACTCACAATGCACACTGGACGTACTAACAACTCACACAAACACACACCGCTGTATTTACAAAAGCAAGTCCAGCTCTTACCTCCTACGCAGATATCGGAAGGCTCCACAGAAGTAATTTCAATACAGGACTTAGTTTCGAGCTGAAATAGGGAGATGAGGGACGGGAGCAGGGGATGTGAATGTCAGGAACTTGCTGAGAACCCACCTCTTCCCGCTTCTCAAGTCCAGCCCTCACTCACTGGATCAACGATGTCTTTAAGAGCCTTGAATCCTTGGCTCACTGCAAACACGTGATATGGGCTGTCTGCAATTTCCATTAACTACAGTGGAGAGGAGATGGTTGGCACACAGCCAGAGGCTGGAAACACAGTAGATCCTATCCCAGGAAAGGGACTCTTGCCTGCTGCCGTGTTGGATTCCAAAGGCCACTCTCTGGCTTCTGTCAGCAGCCCACCCCCAGGAAGTGGAAAGCTCCTCCACCCGCCCCTCTGGCGTGTAGGTTTACACAACGCTTGCTGTTCACCTGCCATGACTACCCGTTGTCCAAACACTTGGGCTGGGATAAAGGGACATCCACTGGGTGACGCTGGGACAGCTTCTCTGTACGCTTTCACCAGCTGGGCTCAAAAGTGGCATGTGGTTCCCTGTTCGGAATTACCTGATGTTCCTCAAAGTTTTTTACACCCACGCAGTATACTGTTGCTCCCATTTGCCGAGCCTTGTCAGCCTACGAGAAAAAAAGCGTTGAGTGTAATTCGTCAGACAACTGGAACCCACAGCTGGGGACGATGGTCTGGACTCACTTCTTTCACAGTTTCTTTTAGTGTCTGTTCCTTCAGAGTTCCATCAGTCAGACAGATAATCATGGAATGAACCTTGTTTTCTGCAGAAAAAATAGGGAGTTGCCTTGTGAGCAAGGCACCTGGAGGGATCTGCCTCAGGCTGTCAGGCCTGCAGCTCTGCTCCCGCACCTCCTCCTCCTGGGGAGGGGTCACCCTGACCCCAGAACTGCCACCCAGAGCACCTCGAAAAAGAAGGGGCCTTAGCCCAGGACCCACTTGACAGGTGAGGAGCGTGAGACTGGCTCAGAGCGCTTCCTAGTGACCCTCACTAGGGCAAGGTGGACAGCCTTTGTCCTGAATGGCAACTGCAGCCTCTCAGCTGAGCTCAGGGAGGAGCAGCCAGACTGACTGCCAGAGGCTTGGGCAGCGGCCCCGCCCAGCTCCCTGCCTTTCCCAGCAGCCTGTGCTTCCTTCCTGATGAGGCTGCAGCCCTGTAGTCTACATGCTGATGGTTTTGGGCTGAGCACAGCCTTTCCCACTGTTGGAAACACCGACAAAGGACAAGAGTCACCCACAGGGGAGAGGCTGAAGGGAAAGGGCAGAGCCAGGACCGTGGTGGACAGAGTGTGGGCAGGCAGGGGGCACCAAGGCCTCTGCTCCCTAAACTGGACTCCGTCTCCTCACTGTCCCTGGAATCTCTTCTTTCTCATGCAGCCCAACTGTAGGTCAAGCACTTGATATCTAGTAAGAACCAGGAATGTACTGCATGACCCCATGTGGTTCTCAGGAACATCCCTGGGGGAGCTTTCCATCCTCACTGTGGGGAGGAGAAACCTGCAGCACGGGGAGGGCAAGGAGCTCGCTCCAAGAGTCAGCGCTAGGGGCCGGCCAGGGAGGGTCTGCACCAGCCCTCGCTGAGGCCTGGGCCTGGCTCTGTCCCCCTCTGAGCACAGTGACATCAACAGGCAACTTACCTCCTGAGTGAGCTTCTTCAATTTGCTCAACTGCCTGCAACAAATTGAAGGAAAGTTGGGGGAGGTGAGAAGTGAGAAGACCCAATAATTCTTTAAGAATGTGACAAAGCAGAATAAATTCTCAGGGCTGTAGGATCTGTACCTTTTTAAATCCTTCCTGCATGTATGTGTCTCCTGTAGGCACTATATTCTGAAGTCTGATAAGACCATCATGAACTTCATTTCTGAAAAAAGTCAGTAAAGGGGACTGAGGAGGAATGAAGGTTGACTGTTACAAAATAGACCAGCTTCCCGGCGCCATTCTGCTCTGTGGAGGCCTGCCTGGACCAGAGAGCACAGTGGCTCTGTTGTGACCCCTCTGTCTGTGTCTTTACAGACAGGACTAACCCTAACGCTTCCTCGTCTGCCACCCAGTGAGCATGGAGGATGCTGCTCTTCCGTCCCATAAGCAGGACCTGGCTTTCGGTGCGCTCATCCCTGTCTCAGCAGGCAGACCTCAGGGAACTCAGCAAGCGGTGAGTCCGTGGTGAGAGGGGAGCAGCCACGGATGGCACCTGTGGATCCGGCACCCCCAACATGACTGGAGGTGCTGCTGGCACCCAAGGGGCCCCTGGTGAGGGCACATTACCCTCCAACAAGCAAGGCTGAGTTTGGAGAAGTCACTCTGCTGATAACTCTGCCCTGCCCACCATCCTCTCCCACAGGCCCCCTCTAACAGCCTTGGTCCTTCCAAACCACTTCCCTCCCTGGATTGGTGCTAAAGAAAGTAGTCAAGCTGCTCCATTAGAGTCTAGGGCTCTCAGGCTTCACGTGCTCTTGAAGAAATAGGTGGTAAATGCGGAAGAGGCCCGAGAATGTCCATGTGGGCTGAAGAGCAGTGACCCCGGGCTGCCACAGGGATCTCTGTTGGCCTCTGTTACAGCAGATAGTGGGGGGATGGGACTGGGACACGCCAGGGGGCGGGGCTTAAGTTCAAGCTTATCTGGTGTGATGGCTGAGCCTTCACAGCAAGTCTTAGAGAATGAGGTGCCTTCGTGCCTCAGGCAGAAGGGATTCTGCCATGAGCTGAGAACTGAGAGCCCCTGGTCCCGCCCTGCCTGACCCAGCATGGGAACTGAGGAGGCCTGGGACCAGGGCCAGTGGCCCTGCCCACCCATGCAAAAACAAACAAACAAAACCCCCCTACCCTCTTCCTGTCACTTTTGGGAAGATTTGTTTTGTTGCTGCTGTTGCAGCCCAAATGTGCTGGAACCCGCAGCCCTCCCTAGCTTCCAGCCCAGGACTGAGCTTATCCAGACCTCACTCTGGCCTTTCTCTTGGCTGGCCTGCCACCCCATTCTCATTCCCAGCTCCATGCATGGAGAGAATCCTAGCCTGCTTATGCCCTCATGAAGTCCTTCAGTTCTTACAACTCTACCCCACTTTCCCCCTCCCCTCATTCTCACTCCTCTTCTGACACTTTCCCTTGAGGGCGGCATTTTCTTTTTTTTTTTAATTTTTATTTTTACTTTATTTTACTTTACAATACTGTATTGGTTTTGCTGTACATTGACATGAATCTGCCACGGGTGTACATGAGTTCCCAATCCTGAACCCCCCTCCCACCTCCCACCCCATATCATCTCTCTGGATCATCCCCGTGCACCAGCCCCAAGCATCCTGTATCCTGTATCGAACATAGACTGGTGATTCGTTTCTTACATGATAGTATACATGTTTCAATGCCATTCTCCTAAATCATCCCGCCCTCTCCCTCTCCCTCAGAGTCCAAAAGTCTGTTCTATACATCTGTGTCTCTTTTGCTGTCTCACATACAGGGTTATCCTTACCATCTTTCTAGATTCCATATATATGCGTTAGTATACTGTATTGGTGTTTTTCTTTCTGGCTTACTTCACTCTGTATAATTGGCTCCAGTTTCATCCATCTCATTAGAACTGATTCAAATGTATTCTTTTTAATGGCTGACGTCTCCACTCTCCAGAGAGGACTGGGAGCCCCTCAGGAGCCTCCCGCACAGCTCCCTTGGTTCAAGTTCTGAACTCTTGGTTAGGGGAGTCAGCGGTCCTCCTCTCCCCCACGGACAGCTCCTCTACCAGAGGCCCCCAGCTCTCTTTCTGCCACCAGCCTGACAGCTCCCCACTCACTTGCTTTCTTCCACCTCACACTCACTCAGGTCTCTCTCTGCAAAATGCAGACCACAGGGACACACAAAACCAAGCCTTCCCCAGCTCACTGAGCAGGAAGCCCGGTCCCCGCTTCTCCCGGGAGCCAGGCCTGGGGAGTGCTGTCTCCACGCACCGGCAGCCCCACACTCTCTGGGTTTCAGTCATTCGCATCATGAGCATCTTGAGCTCCTGGATACTCATGAGCTCCCTATCTTCCACCTCAGGCCTTCGGGCACACCTAGGGTGCTGCTGTGTCATGCTGCCCTCCTGACCCCAGCCCAGCCTGGTATTCAGAACCATACTCATGGGCTCTCTTGTCTCAGAGCCACCAAGGGACCAAGCTCCCATCCAGTGAACTCCATTCCTTCAGCAGGCCCAGCCCTGTCTCCTGATTCTGACTCTGCCTCTCTTCTTCCCCCATGGCCCAGAGTAGAGACTGACACACAGGGCAGGTACCCAACACAGGCCAGGGTTCACAAAGGGCCCACACACCTGCTCCTCCAGATCCCAGGAGTCCTCACAGTGAGCCAGTTCTAAGACACGAGAAGAGGGCTGGGAGGACAGGATGAGTGGAGGGCGGGGTCTGGGGAAGTGGAGATGGTCCAGCGGCACAGCGTATGCCAGTGCCAGCACAGTCAGGGCTTGGTAGCAACCAGGGAGCTGGGACTGGGGTCAGAGTGAGCCCTCAGCGGAGCCCAGGCTGGCCCAGTCTGCACCCAGGGGAACCCTCAGCTCCTAGGAGTCTCCCTGGCCCTCATTCAGCAGGCCTGCCTTGGGAGATTAAAGCAGCACTTACCTGTCTGAAGTAAGCTTCATGACGGTGTGACCCTCCGTGGAGAAGGTGATGAAGGACATCCGCAGGTTAGGGCTGGGGACGAAGCACGTGCTCGTGAGAAGCTCTGTATGACACAGGCTCACAGTGAAGCCAGTGTGCAGCCAGGAAGAAGGTGCGTGCCAGTTTCTCTTCTCCCCACCCCAGAGCATCTGCTTTTGGGTTCATTTCCTAAACCTGGAAGTTTCTCTAACTTTAATGAAGGATTGTAGGTACCTAGTGAAGGAAGCCTGTGGAGACACACTGCCTTCTTGGAACAATGTACCAGGATGACATCCTGTTCCAACCTTATACCCCTCACCCCTCTAAAGTGTCTCTCTCTCTTAAACACACATGCACATACGCATACACACACGTGAACACGTACACTGCACACATCAGATACCTATGCGTTCTCTCACGAGGGCCTCCTAACTGGTTTCTCTTCTTCTACAAAATTCTTTGTACCTTTACTGCTCTTCCCTCCCTTACATCCTTCTCGGCTTTGTTCCCAGTCATCTCAGAGAAATCATTCTCCTTCTTAGCAGCTATTCATATACTTCCCGCCATTTCCTTTCCCTGGACCCTGTCTTTTGGTCCATTGACACTTATCATCGTTTAGGTAAATTGCTACAGTAGGTTCTTAGATAAGCTCCCTACTGCTCCTGGGTCTTGTTTCAACACATTTTACTCACAATATCAGACTTTCCTTTTTGGCACATAACCTTAATCATGTCAGACCCCTTCCTAAGAATCATCTGTAGGTCCCTATTTTTTTTACAGCAGGAAATCCAAGTCCCTTGGCCTGGCCATTACGTGCCCTGAAGGCTTTGGTCCAAATCTGGCTTGTGCAGCCTCATCTCCCAACCTTCTTCTGCATTAACCCTACTCTCCAGCTGAGCAGACCACTCACTGCACGAGAAGGCTCCGTAATAGTTTCTGTTGGTCTCTCTTCCCCATCCTTCAAGACCTAGTTCAAAATTCCACATCCTCTAGGAAACCATCCTTGACTTTTCCCTGAGAATTCTTGCTTTTCCCTTTAATTTCCCTTTGAAGACTTCTGCCTTTTTCTTTTGTCTATTGACACCATTTAACCTGGTGTTCAGTTACCATGGTACGGGCTTGCCTGGTTCCTCATCTATACGGCCCTTCAGGGTAGACTGTGCCCCTACAATTATGACCTGCCTTCCAAGTAGGAGGCAAGAAAGCTGCTGAGACCCAATGGAATCTGCATGACCTGCTCTTTTCTGCTTCAGAACATCCCCCTGGGCTCTGTGCTCCTGACTCTAGGGGCTCCCATTCCCACTGAGTCTAAACAGCTGTGTACTCCGCCTGGTGGGGAAACACTCTGCGATTTGGAGAAGCCATACTTTTCAAACTTCTTGACCAAATCCTCCACAAAGGAATAAATGTTCATCCAGTTGTTGTTCACACTGCCTGACCTGAAAATGAAGAAGACTTGAGTTAGAGGCATGAGGTGTATCCATTATGTGGGCAGAATTTCTGCCTCCTCAGTTTCCAGTAGACCCTTTAGCAACTCCTTCCTCCCACTCCGTGTGGCTGAAGGCTGCTACACACCCTCAGCAATCTCAGGGTGTCATCCTGGTGGGGAATTCATAAGTTTTGAGTGTGGGAAGGGTGACCAATCAGATCTGGGTGCTCGGGAGTCAGGAACTTTTAAGGGATGAGGAACTTCTGCTAACAAACCAGGATGGTTGTGCAGCCATCACATCGGAAGTGATGTAGGATGCATCGGTTGGAAAAGCCTCCAGTGATTTTGATATGACTCTTCTGGTCCCTCAATTTCCCTTGAGCATAAACCATTCCCAGGTGTCTGCTCCTCTCTTGTCCCTTGAAAGTGTGTGTTTGGGTGTGGGTCAGGGCTCTTTGGCACAATATTCCAACAAAAGTCTCTTAGTTGGTCCTGTCTACCATTCCGTCTGCATTTTCTAGGCTGCAACTAAATCTCTCAGCAAACAGTGATGACACTAACAACAGATTCTTTTAACATCATCAAGATTATCGTTCATTGAGATGTATGTACCAGGCCTTCATGTTACATGTTTTCTGATTCCAGACCAACCCCATGATATCAGCGTTATTTTCATTTTTCAGATAAGAAAGCTGAAGCTCTCACAAGTCATGGAATTTTCCACAATTTCCATATAGCTGTTATGGAACTGAACCCATTTCTAGCCTTAAAACCCACGCTCTACCCATTGCATTGAGCAGACACATGTGACATGGCTATGTCCAACAATTGTTGTTGTTTGGTCTCTAAGTCATGTCTGGCTTATAACCCCATGGACTGTAGCCCACCAGGCCCCTCCATCTGTGGAATTTCCCAGGCAAGTATACTGGAGTGGGTTGCCATTTCTTTCTCAAGAAGATCTTCCTGACCTAGGGGTCAAACCTAGGTCTCCTGCATTGATGGGTGGATTCCTTACCACTGAGCCCCAGGAAAGCCCATGTCCAATAATTACTGAGTAGAAAACACCAGACTCTGACACTGACCCACAAAATAGACTTTCTATCAGAAGCATCCATACTAAAGTGCAAGACAAATCCTTTCTTAACTAATGGTAACACTTGAAATGAACATAATATTGTTTAAGTCAACTATACTTCAATTAGAAAGTAAAACCTTTGTACTTTATGTACTCAAATCAAAAAAAAGAGAATGCATTAGAAGAGCTACATCCAAATGAAATTTATCCTTGGAATGTGAGCATGGTTCAACATATGCAAATTAAAAAATGGGATAAACAACATCAATAGATGAAAGCTAACAATCACAAGATCAACTCAGTAGATTCAGGAAAAGCATTTGACATATTACAACAATATTTCATGATAAAAAACCTCAAACATTTGAGTATAGAAGGGACATATCACAAAATAATTGAGGCCATACACAATGAACCCACAGTTAACATTATACTCAGTGGTGGAAAGTTGAAAGCTCTGTTTCTAAGATCAGGCCTGAGCCAAGGATTCCCACTTTTATCACTCTTCTGCTAGAGCTAATAGGCACAACAAAGAAACAAAAGGCATTCAAATTGGAAAGGAAGAAGTATGCTTGTCATTATTTGCAGATTATTTGATTTTGTATATAAAGAATTCCAAACACTCAAAGACCTGTTGGAATTGAACAATGAATTTAGTGAATTTTCAAGATATAAATATTAACATACAGAAATTAGTTGCATTTCCAGTAATGAAACGTTGAAAGATAAATAAAGAAAACTATCCTATTGGGAGTAACATCAAAAATAATAAAACACCTAGGAATAAATTTAACTAAAGAAGTGAGAATCTGTGCAATAAAAACTATGTCACAAATAAATGGAAAGACACCCCATGTTCCTGCATTGGAAGAAACAACATTGTAAAAATGCCCATGTTACCGAAAGCCATGTAGCTTCAATGCAATCCCTGCCAAAATTCCAATGCATTCATAGCAATAGAAAAAAATAGTCCTAAAATTTGTGTGAAGCCACAAAAAACTCCAAATAACCAAAGTATTCCTGAGAAAGAAGAACAAATCTGGAGGCATCATACTTCCTGACTTCAAACTCTGCTTCCTGATTTCAAAGCTATAGTGATTAAAACCATATAGCAATAGCATAAAAATAGAAATGTAGACAAATGGAACAGAATAGAGAGCCCAGAAGCAACGCCACAGATAGTTAACAAATATTTGAACAAGGGAGCTAAGAGCACCCATGGGGAAAAGATAATATCTTCAACAAATGGTATTGGAAAAATAAAGCACAGGCAGAAAAATGGAAATGAATCTGTATGTCACACAACTCCCCAAAACTAACTTTAAGTCATAAGGCCTGATACCATGAAACTCCTAGAAGGAAATACAGAGAGAAATTCTTTAAAATTAATCTTGCCAGTAACTTTTGGGGATATAACAACAAAATCACAAACAACAAAAGCCAAGATCAACATCAAGCATAAAACTTTGGCAAAGCAAAAGCAACAACAACAAAAAAATGAAAAGGCAATCAATAGAATGGGACAAAATATTTACAATCACATATTGGATAAAGGGTTAATATCTAAAATATATAAAGGGCATATACAACTCAATTAAAAATACCCAAATAATCTGATTGAAAAGTGGGTAGAGAAATAGATATTTTTTCAAAAGAGACATCCAAATGGACGGCAAGTACATGAAAAGATGCTCCATGTCACTAATTATCAAAGGAATGCAAATCAAAAACCACAATGAGATGCATCTCTGTTAGAATGGCTATCATCAAGAAGACAAGAGATAACAAGCATTGGTGAGAATGTACAGAAAAGGGAAACTGTTACAGTGTTGATGGAAATATAAATGGCTTTAGCCGCTATGGAAAACAATATGGAGGTTCCCGAGAAAATTTAAAATAGAATTACCACACCAGCCAGCAATCCCACTGCTGGGTGGGGAAGTGAATGGGGAATGAAGACAGAATATTGAAGGGACATACACAATTCCATGTTTATTGCAGCATTATTCACAAGAGCCAAGATAACAGAAACAACCTAAGTGCCCATGAACAGATGAGCAGATAAAGAACACGTTGTACATACATGCAGTGGAATATAACTCAGCCATAGAAAGAAGGCTATCCTGCCATTGTGTCAATAGTGACGAATCTTGTGCTTGGTAAGATAAGTCAGACAGAGAAAGACAAATACTGTTATGTTATCACTCATATGTGAAATTGAAAATAGCCAAACTCATCTAAACAGGGTACAGTGGTGGTTACCAGGGTCTGGGGGGAGTAAGCAGTGCTGTTTAAGGGTGCAAGCTTGCAACTAGTTGACAAATAAATCTCAGGTAGCTAATGCAGAGTTTAGTGAACGTACAACAATATTTTATTATAATCATTAAAATGTCTAAGTGACTAGATCTTAATTATTCCCACCACAAAAAAGAAGTAATAATCATGTGATGTGATAAAGGTGCTATCTAAATATGCTTGATATATGTCAACTATATTTAAAGGAAAATAAGGATTTTTAAAAAGGAAGAAATAAAGAAAATCAGAAAATTATATCTATATATTGTATATGAAAATATTGACTTGTAACCATTAAAAAGCCACTTGATGAAAGTGAAAGTGGAGAGTGAAAAAGTTGGCTTAAAGCTCAACATTCAGAAAACGAAGATCATGGCATCTGGTCCCATCACTTCATGGGAAATAGATGGGGAAACAGTGGAAACAGTGTCAGACTTTATTTTTTTGGGCTCCAAAATCACTGCAGGTGGTGACTGCAGCCATGAAATTAAAAGACGCTTACTCCTTGGAAGAAGAGTTATGATCAACCTGGACAACATATTCAAAAGCAGAGACATTACTTTGCCAACTAAGGTCCATCTAGTCAAGGCTATGGTTTTTCCTGTGGTCATGTATGGATGTGAGAGTTGGACTGTGCAGAAGGCTGAATGCCAAAGAATTGATGCTTTTGAGCTGTGGTGTTGGAGAAGACTCTTGAGAGTCCCTTGGACTGCAAGGAGATCCAACCAGTCCATTCTGAAGGAGATCAGCCCTGGGATTTCTTTGGAAGGAATGATGCTAAAGCTGAAACTCCAGTACTTTGGCCACCTCATGAGAAGAGTTGACTCATTGGAAAAGACCCTGATGCTGGGAGGGATTGGGGGCAGGAGGAGAAGGGGACGACCGAGGATGAGATGGCTGGATGGCATCACTGACTCGATGGAGGTGAGTCTGAGTGAACTCGGGGAGATGGTGACGAACAGGGAGGCCTGGCTTGTTGTGATTCATGGGGTCGCGAAAAGTCGGACACGACTGAGCGACTAAACTGAACTGAATGCCCATGTAGCCATAAAGAAAATATCTCTAATAGGTACTGAATATATTTTCACACAAAGGAAGTAAAAAGGGAACCAAAACCTGTTATTAAAAAAAAAAAATCAACACAAAAGAAGGCAGAAATGGAGAAAATTAGGGAGAAAAAAAAGCTAAAAGACATACAGATAACAAATAGCAAAAGTCCTTCCTTATCAGTAATTACTTTAAATATGCATGGATTAAACTCTCCAATCAAAATGTACAAATTGCCATGATGGATAAAAATGATGCAACCATATGATGACTACAAGAGAATCATTTTTACTGTTAAGACAGCAGGAGGTTAAAAAATAAAAGGATGAGAAGAGATACTTCAAGCAGAGATAAATCCAAAGAGAGCTGGGATGACTATTAGAATTTACATAAATAATTGTTATGAAAGACAAAGAAAGACATTATATAATTAAGGGAGAGTTACTTCACTGAGAGGACAAAACCAATTACAAACAGATATACACGATGGTGTGATCACTCAGTAGAGCCAGACATCCTGGAATGTGAAGTCAAGTGGGCCTTAGAAAGCATCGCTGCGAACAAAGCTACTGGAGGTGATGAAATTCCAGTTGAGCTGTTTCAAACGCTGAAAGATGATGCTATGAAAGTGCTGCATTCAATATGCCAGCAAATTTGGAAAACTCAGCAGTGGCCACAGGACTGGAAAAGGTCAGTTTTCATTCTAATCCCAAAGAAAGGCAATGCCAAAGAATGCTCAAACTACTGCACAATTGCACTCATCTCACATGCTAGTAAAGTAATGCTCAAAATTCTCCAAGCCAGGCTTCAGCAATATGTGAACCATGCACTCCCTGATATTCAAGCTGGTTTTAGAAAAGGCAGAGGAACCAGACATCAAATTGCCAACATCTGTTGGATCATCAAAAAAGCAAGAGGGTTCCAGAAAAAACATCTATTTCTGCTTTATTGACTATGCCAAAGCCTTTGACTGTGTGGATCACAACAAACTTTGGAAAATTCTGAGAGAGATGGGAATACCAGACCACCTAACCTGCCTCTTGAGAAATCTGTATGCAGGTCAGGAAGCAACAGTTAGAACTGGACATGGAACAACAGACTGGTTCCAAATAGGAAAAGGAGTACGTCAAGGCTGTATATTGTCACCCTACTTATTTAACTTATATGCAGAGTCCATCATGAGAAACGCTGGGCTGGAAGAAGCACAAGCTGGAATCAAGATTGCCAGGAGAAATATCAATAACCTCAGATATGCAGATGACACCACCCTTATGGCAGAAAGTGAAGAGGAACTAAAAAGCCTCTTGATGAGAGTGAAAAAGTTGGCTTAAAGCTCAACATTCAGAAAATGAAGATCATGGCATCTGGTCCCATCACTTCATGGGAAATAGATGGGGAAACAGTGGAAACAGTGTCAGTCTTTATTTTTTTGGGCTCCAAAATCACTGCAGATGGTGACTGCAGCCATGAAATTAAAAGACACTTACTCCTTGGAAGGAAAGTTATGACCAACCTAGATAGCATATTGAAAAGCAGAGACATTACTTTGCCAACAAAGGTCTGTCTAGTCAAGGCTATGGTTTTTCCAATAGTCATGAATGGATGTGAGAGTTGGACTGTGAAGAAGGCTGAGTGCCGAAGAATTGATGCTTTTGAACCGTGGTGTTGGAGAAGACTCCTGAGAGTCCCTTGGACTGCAAGTTCCAGCCAATCCATTCTGAAGGAGATCAACCCTGGGATTTCTTTGGAAGGAATGATGCTAAAGCTGAAACTCCAGTACTTTAGCCACCTCATGCGAAGAGTTGACTCATTGGAAAAGCCTCTGATGCTGGGAGGGATTGGGGGCAGGAGAAGAAGGGGGCGACAGAGGATGAGATGGTTGGATGGCATCACCGACTCGATGGACATGAGTCTGAGTGTACTCCGGGAGTTGATGATGGACAGGGAAGCCTGGTGTGCTGCAATTCATGGGGTCGCAAAGAGTCGGACACGACTGAGAGACTGAACTGAACTGAGCTGATGCACCAAATATCGCAGAAGCAAAATTTAAAAAGCAAACAGATGTAAGGAGATACAAACAGGTCTACGATAATAGACACTTCAATACCTCACTTTCAGTAATAGAAGGATCAAACCGACCATAAGAAAATAGAGGAATAAGGGAATAAAGGATGTGAACATCATAACAAGCCAATTGTACCTAACAGATGTGTATAGAACACTCTTCTCTTAAGCAGCAGAATACACATTTTTCTCCAGGATAGATTACCAGACATTTCTTTAAAATTCTTTTTAAAAATATTTCTTCATTTATTTATTTTATTTTTGGCTGTGCTAGGTCTTTGTTGCTGGGTGAGGGCTTTCTCTAGTCGCAGCAAGTTAAGTCAATAGCATAAAATAATCTGGAAATTCACAAATACGTGGAAATTGTTTAAACAATACCCTTTTAATCAGCAAATGGGTCACAAGAGAAATTAGAATATAGGAGACAAATGAAAAAGGAACCATGACATATCAAAACATACAGTGAAAGTAGAGAGGGAGATTTGTAGTTGTAAACAGGTTCATTAAAAAGGAAGAAAAATCTCAAATCTATAAACTAACTTTATAGCTTAAGGAACTAGAAAAAGAAATGAAAATTAACCCAAACTAGCCAAAGGGAGGAAATAAAAAGGATTATAACAGAGATAGATAAAACATAGAATAGAAAAAACAAATACCAGTGAAATAAAAAAATTGGTACAATGAAAAGATCAGCAAAATCTTTATACCCACTGACTTAAATAAAAGAGGAGTGACCCAAATTACTGAAATAAGAAAATGAAGTGGGACACTACTACTGATTTTATACCAATAAAGAAAGATTATGAGAGCAGTGAAATTTGTAAACCAACATACCAGATAACCTAGATGAAATGAGAGAGTTCCAAGAAACACACTTTAACTACTAAAACTGAATCATGAATAAACAAAAGCTTGATTCAGGAATCGATAATCTCCCAACAGAGAAAAGTCCAGGGCCAGATGGTGTCACAGGTTAACTCCACTACTCATTTAAAGAAGAATTAACAGGAATCCTTCCCAAAATCTGTGAAAAGATTGGAGATTAAAGAACACTTTCAAACTTATTTCATGAGGCTTGCTTACCCTGGTACCAAAGCTAGACAAACACTACAAGAAGAATACAGACTCATATTTCCCATGGATAAAAGTACAACCATCTTCAATTAAAAAATCTAGCAGCATCTGAAAAGGTGGGATTTATTTCTATAATATAAAGAAGGTTCAACACATAAATATTAAACAATGTAATTAATAAAATTAGTATACTGGAAAACTACATAATCATTTCAACTGAGGTAGAAGAATCCCTTGATAAAATCTAAAATCCCTTCATAAAAACACTCAAATTGGGAACAGAGAAAAATTCTTTGAAAAACATGATAAAGGCTAATACATGAAGAACCTACGGCTAAGTAACAATGGTGAAAGACCAAAAGCTTCTCCCCAAAGATCAAAAGCAGAGCAAGGATGGCTACTTTCATCCCTTCTGTTAACATAAAATTGGAAGTTACAGCCAGAGCAACTAGGCAAAAAAGAGAAATAAAGACATTCAAATTGGAAAAAAAAAGATATAGCATCCCTGTACTTGGATAATATAATCTTATATGTAAAAAACCCCTGAAGATTTCACAAAAACATTTAATAAAGCAATTCAGCAAAGTTATAGGATACAAAATTGACATATAAAAATCAGTTATATTTCTATATACTAATAATGTATATTGGAACTCTGCATTCAAATGGGTATATCTTTCCTTTTCTCCTTTGCCTTTTACCTTTCTTCTTTTCACAGCTATTTGTAAGGCCTCCTCAGACAACCATTTTGCCTTTTTGCATTTATTTCTCTTGGGGATGGTCTTGATCCCTGCCTCCTGTACAATGTCATGAACCTCTGTCCATAGTTCTTCAGACACTCTGTCTGATTTAATCCCTTGAATCTATTTCTCACTTCCACTGTATAATTGTAAGGGATTTAATTTAGATCATACCTGAATGGTCTAGTGGTTTTCCCAACTTTCTTCAATTTAAGTCTGAATTTGGCAATAAGGAGTTCATAATCCTGGTCTTGTTTTTGCTGACTGTATAGAACTTCTCTATCTTTGGCTGCAAATAATATAATCAATCTGATTTTGGTGTTGACCAACTGGTGATGTCCATGTGTAGAGTCTTCTCTTGTGTTGGTGGAAGAGGGTGCTTGCTGTGACCAGTGAGTTCTTTTAGCAAAACTCTGTGAGCCTTTGCTCTGCTTCATTCTGTGCTCCAAGGCCAAATTTGCCTGCTACTCCATGTATTTCTTGATTTCCTAATTTTGCATTCCAGTCCCCTATAATGAAAAGGACATCTTTTTTGGGTGTTAGTTCTAGAAGGTCTTCTAGGTCATCATAGAACCGTTCAACTTCAGTTTATTCAACACTACTGGTCAGGGCATAGATTTGGATTACTGTGATATAATGGTTTGCCTCGGAAATGAACAGAGATCATTCTGTCGTTTTTGAGATTGCATCCAAGTACTGCATTTCAGACTCTCTTGTTGACTATGATGGCTACTCCATTTCTTCTAAGGGATTCTTGCCCACAGTAATAGATATAATGGCCATCTGAGTTAAATTCACCCATTCCAGCCCATTTTAGTTCACTGATCCCTAAAATGTTGATGTTCACTCTTGCCATCTCCTGCTTGACCACTTCCACTGTGCCTTGATTCATGGACCTAACATTCCAGGGTCCTGTGCAATATTGCTCTTTACAGTATTGGACTTTACTTCTATCACACTCACATCCACCACTGGGTGTTGTTTTGCTTTGGCTTCATCTCTTCATTATTTCTGGAGATATTTCTCCAGATAGCTGTGAAAAGAAGCAAAGTGAAAGGCAAAGGAGAAAAGGAAAGATATACCCATTTGAATGCAGAGTTCCAAAGAATAGCAAGGAGAGATAAGAAAGCCTTCCTCAGTGATCAATGCAAAGAGACAGAGGAAAACAATAAAATGGGAAAGACTAGAGATCTCTTCTGGAGAAGGAAATGGCAACCCACTCCAGTACTCTTGCTTGGAGAATTCTGTGGACAGAGGAGCCTAGTGGGCTGCTGTCCATGGGGTTGCACAGAGTGGAACACAACTAAAGTGACTTATCATGAATGCATGTATTGGAGAAGGAAATGGACACTCCAGTATTCTTGCCTGGAGAATCCCAGGGACAGAGGAGCCTGGTGGGCTGCCGTCTATGTGGGTTGCACAGAGTTGGACACGACTGAGCGATTTAGCAGCAGCAGCAGCAGCAGCAGCAGCAGCAGCAGCAGCAGCAGCAGCAGCAGCAGCAGCAGCAGCAGCAGCAGAGATCTCTTCAAGAAAATTAGAGATACCAAAGGAACATTTCATGCAAAGATGGGCACAATAAAGGACAGAAATGGTATGGACCTAACAGAAACATAAGATATTAGCAAGAGGTGGCAAGAATACACAGAAGAACTATACAAAAAAGATCTTCACGATCCAGATAACTGTGATGGTATGATCACTCAGCTAGAGGCAGACATCCTGGAGTGCGAAGTTGAGTGGGCCTTAGGAAGCATTACTACTAACAAAGCCAGTGGAGGTGATGGAATTCCAGTTGAGCTATTTTAAATCCTAAAAATTGATGCTGTGAATGTGCTGCACTCAATATGCAGCAAATTTGGAAAACTCAGCAGTGGCCACAGGATTGGAAAAGGTCAGTTTTCATTCCAACTCCCCAAAAAGGCAATGTCAAAGAATGCTCAAACTACCACACAATTGCATTCATGTCACATGCTAGCAAAGCAATGCTTAAAATCCTCCAAGCCAGGGTTCAACAGTACATGAACTGTGAACTTCCTAATGTTCAAGCTGGTTTTAGAAAAGGCAGAAGAAGCAGAGATCAAATTGCCAACATTTGTTGAATCATTGAAAAAGTAAGAGAAAAATGCCTACTTCTGCTTTATTGACTATGCCAGAGTCTTTGATTGTGTGGATCACAAAAAACTGTGGAAAATTCTGAAAGAGATGGGAATACCAGACCACCTGTTCTGCCTCCTGAGAAATCTGTATGCAGGTCAGGAAGCAGCAGTTAGAAATGGACATGGAACAACAGACTGGTTCCAAATAGGAAAAGGAGTACATCAAGGCTCTATACTGTCACCCTGCTTATTTAACTTATATGCAGAGTACATCATGAGAAACGCTAGGCTGGAAGAAGCACAAGCTGGAATCAAGATTGCTGGGAGAAATATCAATAACCTCAGATATGCAGATGACACCACCCTTATGGCAGAAAGTGAAGAGGAACTAAAAAGCCTCTTGATGAAAGGGAAAGAGGAGAGTGAAAAACTTGGCTTAAATCTCAACATTCAGAAAACTAACATCATGGCATCTGACCCCATCACTTCATGGGAAATAGATGGGGAAACAGTGGAAACAGTGACAGACTTTACTGTTTTGGGCTCCCAAATCACTACAGCTGATGACTGCAGCAATTAAATTAAAAGATACTTGCTCCTTGAAAGAAAAGTTATTACCAATCTAGACAGCATATTAAAAAGTAGAGACATTACTTTGCTAACAAAGGTTTAGGCTTCCCTGGTGCCTCAGAGGTTAAAGCATCTGCCTACAATGCGGGAGACCTGGGTTCAATCCCTGGGTCGAGAAGATCCCCTGGAGAAGGAAATGGCAACCCACACCAGTATTCTTGCCTGGAGAATCCCACAGACAGAGGAGCCTGGTGGGCTACAGTCCACGGGGTCGCAGAGAGTCAGACATGACTGAGCGACTTCACTTTCAACTTTTCATGGTTTTTCCAGTGGTCATGTATGGATATGAGAGTTGGACTATAAAGAAAGCTGAGCACTGAAGAACTGATGCTTTTGAACTGTGGTGTTGGACTCCACTCCTTGGACTGCAAGGAGATCCAACCAGTCCATCCTAAAGGAAATCAGTCCTGAGTATTCAGCGGAAGTACTGATGCTGAAGCTGAAACTCCAATACTTTGGCCACCTGATGCAAAGAATGGACTCTTTGGAAAAGACCCTGATGCTGGGAAAGATTGAGGGCAGGAGGAGAAGGGGACGGCAGAGGATGAGATGGCTGGATGGCATCACTGACTCAATGCACGTGAGTTTGAGCAAGCTCCAGGAGTTGGTAATGGACAGGAAAGCCTGGCGTTCTGCAGTCCATGTGGTTGCAAAGAGTCGGCCACTACTGAGTGACTGAAGAACAGTACTAATAATGAGCATTCTGAGAAGGAAATTAAGAAAACAGCTCCATTTACATTATCAAACAGAATAAAATCCCTAAGAATTAATTTAATCAGGGAGACAAAGTGAAGTGAAGTGAGGGATTCCCTGGTGGTTCAGATGGTAAAGCATCTGCCCACAGTGCAGGAGACCTGGGTTTGATCCCTGACTTGGGAACATCCCCTGGAGAAGGAAATGGCAATCCACTCCAGTGAAATTCTGTAAATATGTAAATCATTGTAAAAACATGATAAGGAAAATCATAATTTTTTCTATGGTAAGACAACCAAGCTAAGTCAAAACTAAAACGTGCAGTACATGCCCCCATTTGTGGACTGTTCCCAAATACACATTGTGCACCAACCATATCCCCTCAAGATAGGAGGATATAATCAACCTTTGAGGATAATGGTCCCTTTCTTCTGATGCCAGTATTGTAAGTTTTAAGATAAATTTTTTTTCCTCATCCTGGCAGGGGATCATTGACCTAAAAACTTATTCTTTATATGCATACCTGGCTAAAATCTCTGATGAGCTTTACATGTAATGTTAACCTGTCAGTGTGGTATATGATTCTTTATCTCAAAAATATATAAAACTGCATCTATAGATAGCTCCTGGTAAGTGGAACAGTTCTCAGAGATTCTGAGACTCTGTTTCTTAGGTTATAATCCTCTGTTTGGCTTAAATAAAATTCTCTACTTTTTCTTTTTTGTCTAATTGTTAATTGACTTATCATCAGAAAACATTATATATTCATGGATTAACAGCCTTAATATTGTTAAATTGGCAATACTAGCTAAGGGTATCTACAAATTTGATGCAGTATCTATCAAAGTCTCAACAGCTTTTTTTTTTTTTTTTTTTTTTTTGTAGAAATTGAACAATCCACCCCAAAGTTCATATGGGATCTCAGGAAACTCAAATAGCTATAAGCAAAACCTTGAATAATAACAAAGTTGGTAGATTCAAATTTGCTGGTTTCAAAATTTATTACAAAACTACAATAATCAAAACAGTGTGACTCTGGCATAAGGACAGACATATAGAAAAATGGAATAAACTGGAGAGCCCAGAAATAAACCCTCTTATATCTGTTTAACTGATTTTTTTTACAAGGATACCAAGACCATCCAAAGTGAGAAATGACAGTATTTTCAACAAATGATGCTAAAAACAGAATGTCCAGATGCAAAAGAAGGCAGTTAAATCCTTACCTTACACCCACAGGGTATACACAAAAGTTAATTCAAAATGGATCAGGGACCTAAAAGTAAAGGCAAAAACTAATAAACTTAGAAGAAAACATAGAGAAAAAGCTTCACGATATTGGATTTTGTAATGGTTTTTAGATATGACACCAGAAACACAGGCAGCAAAAGAAAAAAGCAGATAAGCCAAACTTCATCAAAAGTAAAAACTTTTGTGCAAAAGATACCATAAAAAATGAAAAGATAACCTACAGAATGAAAGAACAGTTGCAAATCATATCTCTGATGAGAAACTGATATCCAGAATGCATAAGAACTCCTACAATTCAACAACCAAAACCAAACAACCCAATTAAAAAATGGGTAATGGACTTAAATATACATTTCTACAAAGAAGATATACAAACGGACATCAAGCGCATAAAAGGATGCTCAACATCACTAGACACTAAGGAAATGTAATCCAAAATCATAGCAATGGCTATTATCAAAACCAAAACCAAATAAAACAAGCAAACAAAAAACTTGGAAAGTAATGTCTCAGAGAGAATGTAGAGAAACCGGAACTTGTACCCTGCTTGTGTGAATATAAAATAGCGCAGCCACTGTGGGAAATAGTATGGCGTAGTTGACATAGCTAAACACAGAATTAAAAGCATAGAATGAGTCAGTGATTCCACTCCTAGGTATATGCCCCGAAGAAGTGAAAACAGGGACTCGAACAGATCCATGTACACAAACGTTTGCAGCACTGTTCACAATAGCTCCAAATGGAAACAATCCAAGAGCTTCAGTTCAGTTCAGTTCAGTCGCTCAGTCGTGTTCGACTCTTTGCGACCCCATGGACCACAAGCACGCCAGGCCTCCCTGTCCATCAACTCCCGAAGTTCACCCAGACCCATGTCCATTGAGTCGGTGATGCCATCCAGCCATCTCACCCTCTATCGTCCCCTTTTCCTGCCCTCAATCTTTCCCAGCATCAGGGTCTTTTCCAATGAGTCACCTCTTCTCATCAGGTGGCCAAAATATTGGAGTTTCAGCTTCAACATCAGTCCTTCCAATGAACACCCAGGACTGATCTCCTTTAGGATGTACTGATTGGATTTCCTTGCAGTCCAAGGGACTCTCAAGAGTCTTCTCCAACACCACAGTTCAAAAGCATCAATTCTTCAGCACTCAGCTTTCTTCACAGTCCAACTCTCACATCGATACATGACCACTGGAAAAACCAAAGCCTTGACTAGATGGACATTTACTGACAAAGTAATGTCTCTGCTTTTCAGTATGCTGTCTAGAGTGCTTATCAACAGATAAAAAGATAAAGGAAGTGTGGTATATACATTAAATGGAATATTATTCAGCCATAAGAGGAATGACAATTTGATATACGCTGAAACATGGATGAACTTTGAAAAGCATTTTGCTAAGTGAAATAAGTCAGACACATAAGGCCAACTAGTGTATGAGTTCACTTGTATGAGGTACCTATATTAGGTAAATTCAAATTCACAGATACAGAGAATAGGATAGAGGTTACCCCAGTTGGGAGAGATGAATGGGAGTTACTGTTTATTAGGTACAGGTTTCAATGTCCTCTGCTGACCAAAGCACAAAAACCATATACAGCCTTTCCAGAGCACCCTTCTAGAACAGCCCCTCCCTCAGCACTTCTCATCCTCCTGTCCTAATTTTCCCTTTGGTGTTTATCCCCATCTAACACACTATTTCCTCTTTGATTTATTTCTTGCCTCCTAAAATGAAAGCTCTAAGAGGACAAGGACTTTTCAAGCCTTGTTTGCTGCCTTATCCCCACTGCCCAAAACAGTGACTGGGGTACTGATGTTTTCCAGTAATCATTTCAGTGAGTGGATGAACAAGGGAAAGAGGGAGTGAATAAGAGTGCTCACCAAGGGAGGAAAGATTCAGAGAACCTGGGAAGTGTCTGAGGAGGTGTCTGACCTGCACCCCTCTTCTCTACAAAGGGCACATGGGAGAGAGTGAGCCAGGGGGTCAGGGCTAGGTCAGGGGCGCCTGCAGTGCTGGGGAGTTCCCAGGGTGTGTGACTCTGCCTTCCCTGTCAGTTTATTTTATGCTCATCCTCCATGACTTCATCTGACACATGCTAGGAAAACCATATAAACTCCCATTCATCCTCATCACAACCTGGTGAGGATCTTCATACCTATGAAGATCCCATTGTACAGATGGGGAAGCTGAGGCAGAGAGAGGAGGCGACCTGCTCAAGCCGCATGACTGATGAGTGGAATCTGCCTGACTGCAAAGCTGGGGCTGCCTCCTCAGTGGTCATCATTCCCCTCTCCCCAAGAGTATCAGGAAGCAGCCACAGGAGGAAGCCTGTCCTCATACTCCGGGAAAATCTTGTCAAGCCTGTTTTCTGCAGCTGGAATGAACGAGCACAATTTCCAGGGAGTGGTGGTGTTTCCAGGGGCTGAAGGAGTATGCTGTGCTTTCAGAGAAGCCTGGCCAGGCCTCCATGGCCAAGCTGTAAGCCTACTCCTCCCTGATGGCCTAGAAGGGCCCTTTCTTGGACACCCCCACATCCCCTTCCCATTTGCAAAATCCAGTAGGCTTCAGTCCTGGCCAGCCTGAAAGGCAAGTGTCGTGACTGACGGTAAAGGGGAGGGTCTGGGGAGCAGCTTCCATACTGGAGCCTGAGTGTGGGTAGAGGGGACTTAAGTTGCTCCCCTTTCCCTCCTGCTTTCCCAGCCTCTTGGGAAGGCCCGTACCCTTCACAGTGAATTATGTAGCTACAACCAGTTATGCTCAGAGGGACCTGTGCTGCCTCCAGCATTTAAGAAGCCAAAGGAGGGCAAAAGGTAGGGGAGGAGGCAGGTGAGAGGGGTGGAAAGTGGGGACAACCTGGTTTAAGCAGCCATTTCTCTGGTGCTTTTTTTAGTCCCCCTACTTTACACCTTCCTTGGGAGAGAAGAAAGGGCAACATCTCCCCACTGCTTAATGCTCTGCAGCAAACTAGCTTTGACTGACATTGAGTAAACCATTTAATACTCTCCACCTGTTTCATAACCCTAAGATAGAAAAATAGAACATCGTCCCACAAGCTGTTGGGTGTTTTAGTGTTCAGCACATCTTGGAACCTAATAAGTGTCCAGTTATTATTATTTCATGTGACCCACTTGTGTCCAGAGCCCTCCCCCATCCATCTTGGGGCTGTGCTGTGCCCACACTGGGCTTGACTGCAGAGAGCAGGGATGTGGTCACGGGCACTGCAACAGAATGGTAGCTGAAAGGACCCTTTGGGCTCACTGCCACTCTCTGGAAAGATTGACCCAAAGAGGCTGTCTTCCCTCTACAATGTCCAACCATCTCCAACCCCAAAGCCCAAAAGGGGAATTACGACACACTCTGGGCAATCAGACAAGACTTGCCCCAGGGTGTCTTAGCAGTCCCTCCACTGGACTGTGAGGAGGAGACTACTCTTCCCACCTCTGCTGCCTTTGTGCAGAAGCTGGTGAGCTGGGCACACATCCCCTCAATCATCAGTCTCCATGGAGAGTAAGAATCAGAGGATGTGCAACCTGGGATGCTGAAAGTAGGGCAACACGAGAAGCCTGAGTCCTGTCACCCCCACCAGCCTCGGGGCTACTTCACCCAACCTCGGGGGGCTTGCACCACTTTCCAGAAGACTGAATATGTAAATACTTTCCCTGCTTTATATTCCAGGATTGTTTTGAGGATGGCAGATGGACAGTAAAAGATTTTAAGGACCATAAAGTGCTTTTCTTGGTACTGGGAGTCATACCATTGTTAACACTAAATAAATAAAATTTATCCTCAGCCCCACAGAGGAGTTGAAAATGGAACCAAGGCAGTCTCTCCAGTCTGAGGATCCACCCTTCGATTTCCTTCCTTGAGGGTCAGAAGGTACTTAATGAGAGGCCGGGGTTTCCCAAGGACACATGTAGACAGACCAAACTGCTCAAAGAGTACACACAAACTGTAATGTGGGTCTCTAAATTGCTCAAAGAAAGAAGGGAAACATTTAGGACCAGCAAAGCAAAGAACTTCTAAGCACTGACACTATGAGGATGCCTCGCAGATGACACAGCAATCTCTCTGGGGCCCAGTAAAATAGAGCTTATTTGGTTAAAAACAAAACACAAACACAACCCCAAACCCTAAGTGATCTCCCACATGCTGAGAAGACAGGTCTTAGTGATCACCTGTCCCTGCAGCTGTTTAAGGGGCATGCAGGTCACAGATCCAGGTCAAGCTGGTAGCCATCCAGAAACCTACTGTGGCCTTTTTAATTTTCCAAAGAAAAAGTCCCAGGAAACAAAGGCCTAGGGCATCCCTTCTGATTCAGGACAAGGAGGCCACAGAGGCCTGTTGCTTGGGTCTGATCAAGGCTACTCTGCCCTCTCCCCCCAGAGAAGCTGGCATCCATTTAAGCCAAGTCGTGCCCACATTGACATTAGAGACAACATCACCCAACGGCACTGGCAAGGGCAGGAGGGCCACTCACATGTCCAAGATGAAGTAGAGGTCAAATGAGCTGTGGCAGGAATTCTTGTCTTCTCTTGACCGGCTCTTCCGGTGCCAGGTGCTGGGGCCCTGGCGATGCTGGAAGCTTTCCGAGTTCTGGATGAGGTGGCGATAGAGCTTCCCCCAGTCCAAACTGAGGTGGTGGAGGTCTTTCCAGCCTGGACCACTGTGCCGGAAGCTCCCCGAGCTCAGCAGCGGAGGTGGCAACACCAGCAGCAGGAAGAACGTGGGCCCCGGCAAGCCAGGCCCCCAGCTCTCCATTTATTTCGGCTGCCCCTGCGGCTTCACTGGATGCCAGCAACTCAAGGCCACCTCAGATGGCAGCCTCCGCCACCTCTGTGCGTTCCCAGGGCCTTCGGCTCCTCCAGCCCTTTCACAAAAGTGCCGTGTGAGCCTTGTCTGTTACCTGCCCTGAGGGCGAAGAGGTGAAGATGACTGGCTTTAGGGGATGGCCCTTCCCCCGCCCCAGGGGGCAGAATTCCCTGTGATGACCCTGATGAGGGACAGGAAGGTTGGCATGGTGACTTTGTGACCTGCAGCTCTGCTCAGTGTCCTGCCTGTGGACCATCCTGGGGGGAGTCAGGGGATCTTTGAAGAGGCAATAAGATGAGGCCTCCATTTGTCCCTCATCCCAAATCCTCACTTGGAGCCATTAAATTCCTGGCGATATCCTGCCTTTTTTACCAACTGAAAGAGGGCAGAGCAGAGGTGGCTTAGATAAGGACATCACCATCATGATACCGTCTAGGAACTAGGAGTGTAGGGTGTTACAGGGGTCATTCACGTGACCCAGTAGATGGAATGAGATAGACGGGAAATAAAGTCCTGCAAGGATGTCAAAGTCCCTTGTAAATGAGGGACATGCCAGTTATCCATTTTGTATAAAAACCACCACCAGCTGAATGACAAAACAAAACCTATTTTGTTATGCTCACAGTTCTGTGGACCAGAAATTCAGAAAGGGCTGAGAGAGGATGGCTTGTCTCTGCTCCATGGAAAAACAGGCAAAAACTGTAATGGGGTGGGCTTTGGCTCACAGCCACTAGTGTGTGACCATCAGAACGAGACCCTTAGTCAGCTGCCCAGAGGCCTGTAAGACAGAGAGTTCAGTGAGAAGTGGATCGTGGCCCTCTCCTCGGGCCCTGCAGGCCTTCTGGTCTCAGGCCAGCGAGCGAGCTGGGGGCCTGGCAATAGGCTGGGAGCTGTGTGCTGCAGAGTTCCGGAGACCTCATCACAGCCGCCCACTGACCAGACCCAGGCTTTGAAGCGGCGGCCGTCCCTGCCCCATCCCACCTCTGCGGCCTAGTGGAGGCAACAGCATCCGTGGGTCGCAGTCCCCGTTTGGGTGGCCTTGGGAGCCTGAGGGCCAGCCGGGCCTGGGTTCCTGGCTCCCTCAGTGATGACAGCCGGTCAGGGGCTGGAGACCTGGGTCTGAGGGCATCGCTAGCTGAGATCTGCTTCCTCAGCCAGACCTGGACACCGGCGGGAGGATCCAGACTGGCTGCTAGATGAATATCCTGGGCAGGGTAACTAGCCCAGGCACAGACACCCTCCCCTTAGCCAGGGCTTGGACCTCAGAGGATGAAAATCGAGTCTTGAGACCTTGAACAAGTAAAATGAGGGGTAATGATGTCGCCTTGCTTATGGGATTTGATAAGTATTAAAAGTTAAAAGGAGGCAGAATTATATGCCTCCCCTTCCCTTTCTTGTCAGAATGGAGAATGACATTTATTTTGATGAGGTTTACAGTCACATTGTGACCTGACTGTGACCTGACCTTAGGAACAAAAGATCAGACACCAAGGGGTTTGCAACAACTAACCACACTCCTGCCTCATCTTTTCTATCAAAGGGTTTTTGTTGAAAGCTTTCGAGGAGTTTGAGGTTTTTAAGGCATGAGTCACCTGTCTCCTTGCTATAAACATTTCTTTGCTCTAAACTCTGGCATTTTGGTGGTGTTTGGTTTCACTGTGTGTAAGGCATGGTGACTTGTTTAGATAACAAAACCATTCACTCAAGTAAATTTTAGAAATAGAACATGTCTTCCTTCTCCCCCAAACCCTCTAATTTTTTATTACAGTGACTGCAAATATTTTGAGGGATTTGAATCTGTGGTCTGGACTCCTATCAGTGAAGAAGGCAATGTCTTCATTTATTTGGGCTGTTTTTAGTAACTTCCCTATAAATTTCCCTATGAATGTTTTAACTTTTTTTGTCAAGTGCCTTCCTGACATGTACTATATTTCTGATACTACTGGAATGGCATTTTAAATATAGTTTTTAAACTATCGCTATCCTGAAGAAATTTGCTTATTTACTGCTCGACTCATCCAGTTTTTTTTTTTAGTTTGACCTTTTATTTCACCTCATTTATGTTAAAAAACAAGAGTCATTTTTGTACAATTTTTCCATATTTTAAATTTGGTTGTTTCATTATAGCCTCATAATAAATTTTTATTCTGTCATAAAGTTCCTATAAGCTAGTGGTTAGAGTGTGAAGCTTGGTGAGATTCAGGTTAACTGTTGTTGGTTTTATTCCTTTTGCATCACACCAGGAGACACGTGGTACTTGATAGTCGTATTTTTACTGATACTGACATTGGTCAATGGGATGAAGTTTTTCTGTCTGTTCCCGCAATTAAATTTCTCTCAACAATGTTTTAATTCATGGTTAAATCCCCCAATAACATTCCAGCTAATGGCTCAAGTGTCTCCTGATGATAAGTATTTATTTTATTTCATGAAGGGTTTCAAAATGGAGACTTCTTTTTAAAAAATTTTTATTGGAGTATAGTTGATTTAAAATGTTGTGTTAGTTTCAGATGCACAACAAAGTGCAACAGCTATGCATGTATATATATCCATTCGTTTTTTAAGATTCTTTTCCAGTACAGAGTATTACAGAGTATTGAGCAGAGGCCTCGTGCTATACAGCAGGTAAAATGCTAATTTTATTATTCATTTTGTATTTATCAGTTGAGATTATTTCCCCCCTAGTTTTATTGAGCTATAAATAACATATACATTATAAGGAGAAGGCAATGGCACCCCACTCCAGTACTCTTGTCTGGAAAATCTCATGGATGGAGGACCCTGATGGGCTGCCGTCTATGGGGTTGCACAGAGTCGGCCACGACTGAAGTGACTTAGCAGCAGCAGCAGCAGCATACATTATAAACGTTTACAATATGCAGCATTGTAGTTTGACTTACATACATTGTGAAATGCTTACTATAGTAAGATTAGTTAACATACATCATCTCATCCAGATACAAAAAATAGAAAAAGAAAGAGTATTTTTTCCTATGAAAATAATTCTTAGGATCTGTTGTCTTAACAAATTTCAAATATGCCATATAGTAGTGTTAACTATGCTTATCATGTAATAAATTACATCCCAAGTACTATTTTATCTTGTAACTGAAAGTTTGCATCTTTTGAACAACTTCTTTCAATTCCTCCCCTACCAACTCCTCACTTCCAGTAACCACAAATATAATCTCATTTTAGGAGGTTTTATCTTTTTTAAGATCCCACACATAAGTGAGATCACACAATATTTATCTTTTTCTGATTTTTTTTATTTCACTTAGCAAAATGCTATCCAGTTTTATTATAGCTTTGTAGTATAGTCCAAAGTCAGAGAACATGACTCTTTCAGCTCTATTCTTCTTTCTCAAGGTTGTTTTGGCTAGTTGGAGTCTTTTATGTTTCCAAAAGTTTTAAAATTACTTTTTCTCGTTCTTTGAAAAATGCTATTGGTATTTGATAACTATTGCACGGAGTCTGTAGATTTCCTTGGGCAGTATGGTATTTTTCATAGGATTAACTCCTCCAATGGGCTTCCCAGATGGTGCTGGTATAAAGAACCTGCTTGACAATGCAAGAGATGTGAGAGATGCCAGTTCGATCCCTGGGTCTGGAAGATTCCCTGGAGGAGGGCACGGCAACTCGCTCCAGTATTCTTGCCTAGAGAACCCAATGGACAGAGGAGCCTGCCAGGCTGACTAGGGTCCATAGGGTTGCAAAGAATTGGATATGACTGGAGTGACTTAGCACACACGCATGCAGCTCCTGCAGTTCGTGAACGCAGGCATCTTTCTGTTTGTATTACCTTCAGTTTCTTTCATCAGTGTCTTACGCTTTTCTGAGTACAGGGCTTTCACCGCCATAGGCAGATGTATTTCTAGGTATTTTATTGTTTTATGCAATTATAAGGGGATTATTTCCTTAATTCCTCTTGCAGTTTGCTGTCAGTATGTAGAAATGCAACGTTCTGTATTTTTATATCCTGCAGCTTTACTGACTTCACTGATGATGGACTCTAGTAGTGTTCCGCGGCATCTTTAGGCTCTCTGTGTCCTGTATAGAATCATCTGCCAACAGCGACAGTTTTTCTTCCTTTCCAACTTGAATTCCTTTTATTTCTTTTTCTTATCTGACTGCTGTGGCTAGGATTTCCAATAATATGATGAATAACAGTGATTAGAATGGGCGTCTTTGTCTTGCTGCTCTTAGAGGAAATGCTTTCAGCTTTTCACCATTGAGGTTGATGTTAGTTGTGGGATTATTAGACAGTTCCTAGATCTCCATGTCTTTAGGGTCAGTGATCAGAGCTTTATTCATTTCCTTGTGTCATGTCATGTTTTCCTGGCCTCTGTGATCCCTGATTGGCTCTATGGATATGTGCACATTGGAGTAAGCTATCTCCTCTTTCCTGCTCAGACTCTGTGCTTTAGGCTGATGCTTAAGTCTCACCTTGTGTTTTGGGATTTTTGCAATAGACTCTTGCCGATGAATAGTCCTGAAGCACATTAGTGTCAAAGGAAAACTTGGTTAGGTATTCAGAGTCTACAGGGAAGTGAATCTGAAAGATTGCGAGGTCTGGCTCTACCAGCAGAGGAGTAGATTTGGAAAGACTGGGAAGGTGGGAACCAAGAGTTTCCTTTATGAGAAACATTGAGGGTATAGGAAGGGAGCTAGCATTTCTGCAGGCTTTAGTAGGTGCCAAGACGTTTTCTGATGGCATATTTGGGAGGCTATGCGGGCGATGGGCCTGGAATATGAACCTGTGTATGGTCAGCAGCCCCCTTAGAGAATGATTGTGTGTGTCAATCCTGTACCCTGTTGCCCAGAGCTAAAAAGACCAGTCAGGTAGCTACCTCCGACTCTTCTGACTCCACAAGACACTTCTTACATCTCTGAATTCATCATCCTCTTGTCTCACAGGGCACAAAGGGATGACATTAACTACTGAGCACCTGAATATTTAGCAGGGACTTGGCCCTGTGCTGAACACCTTGCAGCAGGTATTGTCAACCTCATGGCATCCTGCAGAGAAGATACCATTATCTCCACTTTTCATGAAGAATTAGAAGCACAGGGGGATCACGTAACTTGGCCAAAAGATTAAGTAGCAGCCAGTGAGTGGTGGAGGCAGGATTGTATTCATACTTCAAAGATATTTTGGGCTATTTTCAAATAGCAGAATTTGACTAAAACTGCATACATTCTAGCCCTTGGTAACAGATGAAGAACTGAGTGTGGGGAATTGGACTCATCATGTCTACATTCACAGGGCACCAGGGTGCTTTGTCCTGGCAGGACAATATAGATAGATACTTTTCATACAGTGGAATAGTATGAGAAGTTGCTCACCAAATAAACTGTCTTGCTGATCACCAACAAATTCCAACTCCTTTTGACTGTAAACCAAAACACAATATATATGTCCACTACAGTACACAAAGGGCTCTTAACAATGTTGGGTTTTGCTGCTTAGATGTTGGGTTATGGAGGTGGGAGTGACATACTACTTCTGCAAAGCTTCCGGGCAGTGGGAGGGATCAGCGGTAGTATCTTGGAGGGCGGCTGAGGGCATATGGGTGGGGGATATTGATGATCTGAGCAGTTGATATTGAGGGGGAAGCACTCCTGGCTGGGTTGAAGGCAGATGTTTGATCCGCAGAGCATTTGCGCACAATGGGGATTCACTAAGGTGAAGTTGAGGCACCTTCCCTGTAGAGAAAAGAGAAGAGGAGAGGTGAGGTCACTGGGCCACTTGAATTAGGTGCAGAAGGCTGTGGTTTCCTTGGCTTAAGGGGAGCAGACTCAGGCCCCGTCGGGATCTCTGGAGCAGACTTTCTTAATGCCCTTCCTCTCCCTAGCTGCTAGCACTAGCTGCTGCACTCCTGTTAGACTGTTCAGGAATTGTTCTGACTCTCATCTCCGTTTGCTCTGGTGTTGAACTTGTCTGCTTCCTTCTGGCCTGGGAGCCTGTGCGGTAAGGACAAGGGCTGATTGTCACTGTAGCCCTAATAAGGTCCAGGTTCTCTTGGTGAGTGTATGCCAAAGGGATGAATCCTCACCACAACCCTCAGGTTGGGCTCTGGGCCCAGAGAGCAAGGGCAGGTAGGGGCACCCTCAGGTGGTGATGGGCTGTGGAAACACATGGGCCCCCAGGTTTGGGTAAACATCGATGCAGATCTTTTGGGCCAGTGTGATCTGTCTGTAGCAAGCAACGGCCCCTGGCTTTCCTGTCATTTCCTCCTTGTCTCCAGCTCCTGCCCAGTGGAAGACCCCCAGCTGAAGAGCCCAGATTGCCAGACGGAGTGCCCTCAGCACTCTGGCAGCTGGCAACAGCTGGGCACGTCACACCAAGAGATGCAGACAGAGAAATGTCTCCACGTTCTGTGAGTCAGCATAGTGGAGAGAAGGAAGGACACCTTGGTCCTTCCCAGACAGCCAGGTCACTTCCAGCGGGAGGGCCCTCCAGGACCACAGGGTCTGCCCTTACCCTCAAAATCTCACTGGCAACCAAAGCAGCCAGAACTTAGGAGCACACTTCGAGCCACAGCTCCTGAGTGTGGACCTTTCTTGGAGTGATCCATGCTGTGTACACTCACACCTTCATGCCTTCATACCCCTCAGTTCATTACATGCAGCAAAGGATGCAAGGTGCCCAATAAAATCGCCCCTGCTCTCAAGTAAGCTTCTAGACCAGTGGTTTGCTATGGTTGCTTGAATAATGGCCCTGAATATATCCAGGTTGTCATCCTTTGCACCGATGGATGTTGTAGGTTATATTGCAAAAGGGCTTTTGCAGGTGTGGTTAAGATTCTCGAGATGGGGAAACAATCCTAGGTTATCTGGCAGGGGGGCCCTACATGTGATCAAAGGGTCCCATGACAGAGAAGCAGAGGGAGATGTGCCCTCGAAAACAAGGCAATGTGCCTGTGGAAGCAGAGAGGGGTTTATGTACTGCCCTACTGTCTTGTAGAGGGAGGAGGGCCAGGAACCAAGGATCATAGCTCCAGAAGCTGAAGAGTCAGGAGAAGGATTCTCTACTGGAACCTCAGGAAATTGTGTACTGTGAAAGGGCCAACTATTAGAAAAATTCCTCTGGAGGTTAGCAGGTGGTAGAGTAGAGAGACAGTGTCATTTCACAGAAGGTAACAATAAATGACTGATGCCATATTGCATGGAAGGTCACGAAGATACTCCTGGGTACTGTGTCCACACGGCCTGGCTTTGTGTCTCTTGCTGTACATTCAGGGGTGAGATTGGGAGCTGATTCTGGCCTGCAGAGACTGTAGGTCCCAGCTGACACCCTGTCCCTTAGACCATGATTTACTTTAAGGCCTGGGACCAGAGCACCAAAGGCTTCAAGAAAGAAATCAGGACTCCTACATCCACTGGAATACTGGAGGTATCCAAATATATCCTATAACACTGGGAGCCCCAGGATTATGGTCGGAAGGGATAAGGTGAGAGGAATGGGAGGGGTCACGTCCACCAGGCACAGTCACGGGCTCCCAGCCCCTCTCAGGATGA